>NC_090437.1:1157741296-1162741296 GCF_031143425.1 Pleurodeles waltl | reverse complement strand
GGGAGGGGTTATTATTTTGGAGTCGCCACTAACATATTGGGGACCCAGAGATGATGTAGACAGAAAGAGCACATTATGGTCAATGTTTTGAAGGTAGTCCCATTTTCCTAGGACCACCACAGTCTGCGTTATGAGTAAAAATGTTTTGTAAAAGTAATGGCCTGCAAAGCATTATCAGGCACGTTTACGTACCGGGAATATTACATGCTGCTATGACTGAAATGCTTAGAACAGCCACTAGAAGACACCACAATGAAAATAGCATTTGTAAGAAACGCGGTCATGTAACTAAATAGTTAGCCCATGGAGGGCATAACCACACTAAAAGAAAATGGCAACAAATAATGCAGAGTAAACATATATGTAGCCCCTAGAGGACATAGGGCATTATATATATTTGCAGGTTTAGCAGGCCTATAGCAATGATATTACAAACAAGGCCCTTACAACACAAGCTATTCCCAGCTGGAAAACAAAAGTTCCAGCCATGAGAATGCTTAAAAAGACATTGAATGGTGGGATGGGCTATTATTTTGCAGTCCCCACTAACGTAGTCTGGGGACACAGAGATGACCTAGACAGAAAGAATGTGTCGCTCTGAACGTTTTGGTGGTGGTACCATTGTCCTAAGACCACCACAGGCTGAGTTAAGGGAAGAAAAAATCTGAAAAAGAATGCTTGCGAAGCATTAGGGGTCTTTAGAACACTTCTGGATCAAGAGGAACCTCTGCCAAGGAGAAGAGCTGAAGAGCTGTGAGGAGGGGTACTGTCCCTTTGCTATGTGTGCTTTGCTGGGGTGGCCTGCAGTTGCTGCTTCTGCCTTAGAGAGGACAAATACTGGACTTTGCAGTGTATCCTGCCTGTGAAGTGTCTCCAAGGGCTTGGACCGAGCTTGCCTCCTGTTAAGAAGTCTCAGGGACATCAAAGACTTCATCAGCCAGCACCTGAGCTCTCTTGCTGAGATCCCTGACTTGTCAAGTGGTACTACATTCAGTCCCTGGGCCCTTGGAAGGAGAAGCTGGTAAATCCTGAGAGAAAATCTATGCACTGGAACCAAGCGGCAGAAAAATTGTCGCAGTGCCTGCATTGCAACTGAAAAATTGATGCAGCACCAGTGAAATCAACGCATTACCAGCTCAGTGCAGATTCATCATTGACATGCGTCTGGATTTTCCATTCATTGTCCCTGGGCATCACATCTGCAACATCACCGCACAGACTCGAGGCTGCTCATCCAGAAATCAACACATCTCCTCCCTGCGAGGAAAGAATACATTGCTTACCCAGTGGAGAAATAATCGATGTACGGCCTCACTTGCAATTAAGGAGTCGATGCATCGCTTGCTTTTATGATGCACCCTCACCCCTGCAGGTTTATTTCTGATGCATACCAGGTACTGTGTGCTAAAACAATTTATCCATTGATTCTTATGGAGACTGCCACACTCGTAATGAGGCCCAGAGTCTTTAACTAATGCGCAAGGAGCACAACTGTTTAAGGATAAGGCTATTTTAGAGGAGTTTACTAATTTCTACAAAACATTGGGGGTCATTACAACCCTGGCGGTCGGTGTTAAACCGGCGGTAAGACCGCCAACAGGCTGGCGGTCTTACTTTGGGGAATTATGACCATGGCGGGTCATCCGCCATGGTCATCCGCCGGTTCTCTGTTCTGCCCGCCAGGGCGGAGACGACCGTTGGGCTGGAGATCTGGGTCTCCAGCCCGGCGGCCATCTCTAGACCGCCGGGAGGGAACGGGAGCCATGGGGGCAGCTCCGCCGACACCACACCGCCAACAGAACACCGCCACGGCGAATCACAGGACGTGATTTGCTGGGCGGTGTTCTGTTGGCGTGGCGGTGGAGGTGGAGCAACCTCCACTTCCCCGCCTCCCGCCAGTAAGGCTGTTGGTGGCTCTCCGTCGGTAAAAGGACGGAGAGCTGCCAACGGTCATAATAGGCCGAGTGGAAAACCGCCACCATTGGCAGTCTTCCGCACGGCGATCCCTCGGCGGTCTTCAAAAGACCGCTGAGGTTGTAATGACCCCCTATATACTCCTGATTCCCAAGTGCACTCAGCCAAAATTGATTCATATCTTCAGCATTCTCCCAAAACCATTCCGCCACATTTGGATTTTAATTCTCTAGAAGAAGATATATTTTTATTGGATATCTCACAAGCGCTTACATTCTCACATAAGGGAAAGACACCTAGTCCAGAAGGCTTCACCGTAGAGCTTTTTCTCAATTTTTTAAATATTCTGTTGCCTTATTTATTGAAACATTACTTATTTTATACTACAGAAGGTTATACTTAAGGTACATTTCAAGAAGCCACACTCTGTCTTATACACAAAGAAGGAAAAGATCAGGATCACTGTAAAAACTATATAACCATTTCTCAAATACATGTTGACTATAAAATATTTGCAAAAACTTTAGCATGTTGCATTCAAAATTTCCTTCCTCACCTTATAGGTAAAGCACAATCAGGTTTTATAAAGGGACTATTATTTTCTGACAGTACTCTATTATTTCTAAATGTCTAAAGTAGAGCCCCTCTCCTTAAATATCCACTAGCAGCAATAAATATTGATGCTGAAAAAGCAATTGATAGGATAAGCTGGGAGTTTATGCTCCAATCTTTGTCTTTGCATGGCTTCAGGCCGAAAATGACTGCCCTCATTTCACCTTTCTATAATTCTCCCAAAGCTTCAGTCTTAGTTAATGGTTTAACATCCTCATATTTTCTCCTGTCTCTAGGTGTTTATCAGGGTTGTCCTCTTTCCCTCCCGCTTTTTGTTTAGCACTTGAACCCTTTTCATCTTGCATTCAGCAGAATTCTTCCATAACAGGTGGCCCATATGGTGACCTATCTTTAACGTTAGCTGTGTATGCTGACTATGTTCTCCTTTTTATATCACACCCTGAAGTCTCTCTTCTTGCATTACTCACTGAAATTATCTTTCTCTGAAGCTTCAGGTTACAAAGATAACATGAATAATACTGAAATTCTTCCTGTAATTAAATATACCACTAAACAGTTCTTTATGGCATCTTTGTTTCAGTGGACACCCTCAAAAATAAAATATTTAGGTATCTGGTTTACTAACGTAGTTCAAGTAACTGCTACTGTTAATTGTAAAGAATGCTTTACTCACATTGAAAACTTAATCGCATAATTGAACCTGTTATTCATGTCATGGTGAGGATGTTCCATTAAAATGATGCTTCCTCTGCTCTTGCTTTATATACTTTCTATGTTGCCAATCAATATCCCCAAATCCTTTTTCTGTTTCTAAGGCCCTGATGTATGTCAAAATGGAGCAGCGCGGTGCTGTGCCAAAAATAGCAGTGCTGCACTGCTCCACTTTTGAAATGCAGGGATGCACCATATTTACAGGAATATGGGGCACCCCTACGTTTCCCCCTGTGCCGGCGCTGAATTAAGCTGCCTGAGCCAACGCAGGCATCCTTGTACCATAGTGCAAAGGTGTCTGCGTTGAGGGGTGTGATTGTTTATGTGCAGGAAGTTGTCTCTTCCTGCACATAAAACAATCTATCATGGCGATTTGGCACTTCTATGTGTGCTGCAAAATGCTGGAGAAACAACGCACCACACTGCAAACTGAGGCTGGTAACATCGCAACCCACACAGCGCGGTTTTGCTGATACCGTGTGGCACGATTTTCAATGCAAACCTTGCTGGGTGAGGAAAAACGACGCACCACCTGCCCGGACCCGAGTGCTTGCCCGAATCGATCCATCGCTCTCCTGCGGAGAGGAAAAAAGGACACACGCTGACCTGAACGGAGAAGGAGAAACGACGCACGGTATTACTTACGGGTGAGAAATCAACGCATCACTGACCTTTTTTGACGCGCACTCACCCATGCGTGTCATTTTGATGCTACACAAGTACTTTTCAACGCTAACAATGTTTTTACTGTCTACAAAAGGATTTAAGACTCTTTTGCTTTTAAAATTAATAACTTGACTTGTGTAGTTTTGGATTTTTGTTGTTTTGGTCTTGTTTTGTTTAGATAAATATTTCCTATATTTCTAAACCGGTGTTGTGTCATTTTGTAGTGTTTTCACTGAGTTACTGTGTGTGTTGGTACAAATACTTTACACCTAGACTCTGAAGTTAAGCCTGCCTGCTCGTGCCAAGCTGCCAAGGGGGTGAGCGGGGGTTAGCTGAGGATGATTCTCCTTTACCCTGACTAGAGTGAGGGTCCTTGCTTGGACACGGGGTAACCTGACTCCCAACCAAGGACCCCATTTCTAACAACTAACCACTAGCAAGGAAGGATTTTTAAATGACACTGAAACGAGCAAATTAAATGGCTTTAAGGCCATTGAATTATACTTAAAAACTATATATAAGAGGCCGTACGCTTACGCTCAAGCTGAAATGGCGGCCGCTGCACGGCGCCTAGTGTGACCCCCTGACCTGCTTGGGTCAGGAGTACACTTCGGCTCCACCAGCCTGCCTCCGTGCCCCTGACCCCGCCATTTGCTGCAAGAGAAGTTCGAGGCCCTCCAACACCCGCCGGCACCCGCCTGCGCCTCATCCCTGGTGCCTAGTGGTAGGCATGTCTAGTGTACCGTGTATTTTGTTCCATAGCTCGTATTTTTTTTTTGTATTTGGTTTTTCATTTTTCATACTGTTTTTACCCTAAACTGTGCCCATTTTGTGCTCCGCTTTGTATTTGCGCTTTAATAGTGCCCGTATTCCTTTCCGACTCTCGCCGGTTCCTCTAAACCCAGCCGCTGCATCCCCTGCGGTCCCACCTCCCTCGCGCCCCCATTGGACACTCCCTCCCGCCTCCCAGCTGCTCCTCCCTCCCACCTCCCCTTCTTAATGGTGGCCGCGCACTGGAGGCACGCCAGAGGCAAGCACGTCAGTGCCTGGACCGCGCCCAGCGACGTTCCCCTGGACCACGCTTCTTCGACCCCCGAAAGCGCCACTACTCCTCCACAAAACTCATTGCTCTCAACCCAGGCCAGCACCCTGCCTGCGCCCAGGCCAACCCCAAACACACACACGTACCTTTCACATGCCACTCTCCTGCACTCACACCAACACCAGCAACACCAACAGGCACCACAACAACACCAAACCCCGCAATCACCTCAACTGCATCCTTCTTAACACCCGCTCCGTCCACAAGCACGCCATATAGCTTTGGGACCTGCTCACCACAAACTCTCCTGACATTGCCTTCCTCACTGAAACATGGTTGAAGTCCTCATCAGAACCCGACATTGCCATAGCCATCCCAGAAGGTTACAAAATCACCCTTAGAGACCGCACCAACAAACCAGGAGGAGGTATCGCTATAATACACAAAAACTCCATCAAAATTTTCACCAACACCAACGACACCCTAGACAACACAGAACACGTACACTTTCAAGTACACATCAATGCCAACACCACCGTTAGAGGAACCCTCATCTACAGACCACCAGGACCCCGCCCCCCATTCTGTGACACCATCGCCGATACCATCAGCTCCCACGCCCTCACCTCCACAGACCACATACTCCTTGGTGACCTCAACTTTCACCTAGAAAGCTGTCATGACCACACAAACTTGCCAAGTCAAATCAAAGAGGTGCATGAGAAAAGCAAAGAGATATCCTCAGTGGAGACAGCAAAGCCCAAACTGGAAGAAGGTTTGCAGAGTAATCTTGCGCTTATTTCAAAGGAAGAATCAAGAAGAGAAGATCCAAGATGGCCGCTGTGAGTCCTGAAGGTTAGTTACAGTTCTAGTCTTGCAATCAGTTGGTTGCTAGGTTACGAGCTCTCCAGCTGGAAGCCTTGCACTTCAACTGAGGTCTGACAGTAATCAGCTGTGTGGAGAGAGAGCGCGCTTCAGAACAGAAACTCCTGTGAGGTAAAATACATTTGAAGATTATATTACAGAAAACGGATAAATATTGTCAAGGTTTATTCGAAGAGTTTGATAGTAGACCGTTCCCGTGGAAGTCGGCAAGGCTACAGAGTTAATGTATGAATTAACCTTATGTTTACAAGGTTCTTGTTTAAGATATTAAAGTCAAAGAAAAAACGAACTTTAAAAGAGCAAGTATCTACAAATGTCAAGGTTATAAACAAAGGCCAAGTTTAAAGGTGAAACGAACTGTTAACAAATAAGCATTTACAAATTCAATGGTAATAAACCAAAATAGAGTTTAAAAGAGGAACAAACTTAAATAAACAAGCATTTACAACTACAAGTTATCGACAGATGTCGAAGTAAGGAAGGAGAAACTAACTGTAATAAACAAGCATTTACAAATACAAGTTATCAACAAATGTCGAAGTAAGAAAGGAGAAACAAACTTTAATAAACAAGCATTTACAAATACAAGTATTGACAGAAGTCACAATAAGACAGGAGAAATTAAATAACATCAGCTGATTTGAAGAACGCATTATCACCAACTATATATATATATATATAGCAACATAAAACCAATCTCTAACAAAGGTTGAGAAGTTCTTCCAGAATCAGTAATAAGCATTTTTTTAAGAAGAGCTATCATTTATAGAGAGAAGCAAGGCTACAGAGAACTCAGGGTGAGTGAAGAAATAATAGAATTAAAGAGAATTAAGTGTTGAGAGTAGAAAGTGAAAAACTGATGTTGTATGTCCCTAGTAATTGCGACTGTGACTCTTGCAGGTGCTGTATCCAATCTTAGATGTGAAGAGGCAGACTGAGTACTGGCGTTCATCATCTCTGTGGCAGTCTCTCTACCATCCCATTCCCCTTCCCCCCTCCAGGGTACTCAGCACGAAGGATTAATATTCGTTGTGAGTAGCTCGGGTCGGGACTGAGGAGTTATCTTCTGCTTCTGAGGAAATCGAATTGAAGTATCCTGACAAAAGCACCCACGACTGCAACTCCACGGCCCTGCTGGACAACCTCACGAACCTCGGCCTCAAGCAACTGGTCACCTCACCCACCCACTTAGCGGGACACACGCTAGATGCCATCTTCACGTCCAGCAGCCACATCACCTTCACTCACACCACTGAACTCCACTGGACTGACCACCACTGCGTCCACTTCTCCTTCATGAAACCCACCACCCACCAACAACACACTACACTCTCCCGCAAGTGGAACAAGATCTCCAAAGAACACCTGATCTCTAACCTCGCACAAGCTCCGCCTCCCATGACCAACGACCCCAACACCGTCGCCCTCAACCTCACACGATGGCTAGAAACTTGCACAGACTCCCTCGCCCCTTTGAAAACAAACTACAACACCCGCACCATCAAGACCGCCCCCTGGTTCACCACAGAACTTCAGTCTTTCAAACGAGAATGCCGAAAAATTGAGAAAGCCTGGCGCCAAGAACCCTCAATGAGCAACTTCTCCGCACTCAAAACAGCCATGCGCAAACACCACCAACTCATCCGGACCACCAAACAGTTCTTCTACAAAGAACGCATAGACACCAACACACACAACAGCAAGGAACTCTTTGCCATCATCAAAGTACTCACCAAACCGAAATCCTGCACCATCGACCCTCCACACTCCCAAGACCTCTACAACTCCCTCTCAAACTACTTCCATCGCAAAACCACAGACATACACAACAGCTTCACATCATCAGCACCCACCATCAGCACCCACCATCACCACCACCGATACATCCAACACCACAACACCCTGCAGCACCAACCTAGTGAACACCTGGACCCCCACCAACAACAAAGAAATTGGCAAAACCATGAACTCCACCCACTCAGGCTCCCCAACAGACCCTTGCCCCCACCACATTTTCAACAAGGCAAGCCAAATCATCGCTCCCCAGCTCTGGGCCGTCATCAACAGTTCCTTCAACACCACAACCTTCCCAGATATTTGGAAGCAAGCCAAAGTCAACGCTCTTCTCAAAAAACCCAAAGCAGACCCTGAAGACCTCACAAACTACTGACCCATTTCCCTTCTCCCCTTCCCCACAAAGGTCATTGAGAAGATAGCAAACGTACAACTGTCTCACTTCCTAGAAGAAAACAACATACTCAACGTCTCCCAGTCTGGATTCCGCAGGAACCACAGCACCTAGACTGCCCTCATTGCCTGCACAGACGACATCAGGACCAGAGTGGACAAGGGCGAGACCGTCGCCCTCATCCTCCTAGACCTCTCTGCAGCTTTTGACACTGCATGCCACCAAACCCTCTGTGCACACCTTTTCGACGCCGGAATTTGCCATAAAGCCCTGGACTGGCTCCCCTCCTTCCGCTCCGAAAGAACATAAAGAGTTCGCCTCCCTCCTTTCCGGTCTACAGCCACCACGATCATCTGTGGGGTCCCCCAAGGATCCTCCCTCAGCCCCACCCTCTTCAACACCTACATGGCTCCTCTCGCCAACATCCTCCACCCCCACGGCATCACCATCATTTCATATGCTGACGACACCCAGCTTATCATCTCACTCACTAGGAACCCAGTCACCTCCAAGAATAACCTGCACTCCGGACTCCTCGACATCACCAAATGGATGACAGCAAGCCACCTCAAATTGAACTCAGACAAAACAGAGATCATTATCTTTGGCCCCATCAAGACAGCATGGAACGACTCCTGGTGGCCCACCACCCTCAGACCATGCCCAACACCCACGCACGCAACCTTGGCATCATACTGGACTCGTCCCTCTCCATGACACAGCAAATCAATGCCATATCATCCTCCTGCTTCAACACCCTTTGCATGCTACGCAAGACTTTCAAGTGGATCCCTCTAGAAACAAGAAAAACAGTCACCCACGCCCTCATAAGCAGCAGACTGGACTACGGCAAAGCCCTCTACGCAGGGACCACAGCCAAGCTTCAAAGAAAACTCCAGCAAATCCAGAACACTGCCGCATGTTTCATCCTTAACCTCCCTTGCCACAAACACATATCCACCCACCTCAGATCCCTACACTGGCTACCCATCAACAAAAGGATCCTTTTCAAAATCCTTGTCCACGCTCACAAAGCCCTCCACGACACTGGACTGGCCTACCTCAACGAACGAGTCATCTTCCACATACCAACTCGGCAGCTCCGCTCCGCCGACCTCGCCCTCGCTACAGTCCCCCGCATCCAACGCACCACCTCCGGCAGCAGATCCTTCTCCCACCTCCCCGCCAAGACCTGGAACTCCCTCCCCACCAACCTACGCAAGACCCATGACCTCCTAACCTTCAGAAAGCACCTAAAAACATGGCTTTTCGAGCAGTAACCACCCCTCCTCCCAGCGCCTTGAGACCCTACTGGGTGAGTAGTACGCTTAAGAAATTACTTGATTGATTGATCGATTGAATGAAAAGCAGCAGTGCCATATCTTATTAGATATGGCTCTGCCATGCTCTATACCTCTAGGGCAATGCATCGCTTCAACTTTGTAATTAGAAATGCATTTAAATATCCCTTACCCTCCCTGATGAGGCAGTGGTTGCTGCACTGCGTTACACTTTTTCACTTGAACTCCCCCAAAATATGAACCGTGCATCCACATGAACAAGCAATCGGAGGTGCGACATTGCAGCAATTGCTATTATGAATCAGGATGCGTAGCGATTGGGCCACATCACTTCCATATGCCAACAGCATTGTATGTAAATAGGAAAAACCGGGATGAAGTTTATTTTCACTTCTCTAATTTCACATTTATAACTCTTTCGTCCATTTTATAGTGTATTTGCAATGTCTTGCACATGTGCATAATTCACTATTGCATGTATGCAGGTAACAATTAAAAATCACAGGTGTTTTCTGGAAGGCACTCATATTTTTGAGTAAATTGAAAGAGATAAGCTTTAAATGCGTTCCTAAATATTTCCAAATACGTTTTTTTATTGGAGGAAAATTGCAAGGGTATTTGCAAAAGGTTACATTTTTAACAGTCCAGTCAGAATATTTTCTCTGTATATTGGCCAAGCCACCAGTCAGTAAAATGATGTATTCCCGTAGATAACATTTAGGCTATCACTGGTCTAGAAGGCATATGATTTTTTCACGCTGGTCTTAATTCAGCTGGACAAGTAAATATTTCGTGAAAGTAGTAACACCATACGGCACAGTCTTTAGAAATAAACAAGAAGCAACAAACATGCATATTGGATAGTGCTCAATTCAAGCTTTCAATTATGTCTGCGCCGTGTTGTAATCGTTTTTTGAGTTGGGAAGCTGTTATTTTGTCAGATGATGGATAGAAAATGGTGCATGTATCCCAATTGTCCTTTATTTCCAGACAGGATCAATACATCTCCACAGAGTGGAACGAGATTCAGCTATCTTGCATCCGAAGCTATCAATTAGAATACTGGGCCTTTAGGTTAGCTGCTGGAGGTTTTTAATGAAATATGAGTTGCCACTTCATTTCCTTTGCAAAACCGCGTTGTAAGATGGTTTACTGAAATCGATCAGCTTTTATTTCGGCCTGCATCCCGCCACTTATCTCCGGCGCTATGATTTACTACTGGGAATAATGTGTGTGGCCTGATTCTTATTTTCACGTACCTCTCTCCGTAACACAGCTTCAAACCTCTCTTCAATCCGCCCCAGAATGGTCAGCAGGTTGTAAGCGTTGTTTTCCCCATAAAGCATTTGATTATGATTCGATGTACATGAACCAGTGGAGAAGGAGGCAGCGTTTATCAAAAGAGCCGTAATGCAGCAGTTCCAAGGGGCAGGGGGCATGTATCACGTGCTCTCTGACCTTGATAACGTAACAGTAAGTGATGTCACTCTATTTTTTTAATTGTTTACGTTTTTCTAAAAAAAGTGGAATGTTATCATAAACATGTCTGCAGTGCAACATGAACAAATACAACAAGACTTTGGGCCTCATTAACTAAGTTTTGGCACAGGGCAGTGACGCAAGCCTTTTTGCTGCGCCGCCCTGTGTCAAAACAAAAGAACTATAAGCTAGGGCGCATTCCTGTCCCTGTCCCCTGCCCTGACGCACACATTTCTGCCTAGCACCAACACAGGCACCCTTGCACCATGGTGCACGGGTGCCTGCATTGCAGGAATGATTGTTTATGTGCAGGAAGTGCCAACTTCCTGCACATAAACAATCACTAATGGTGTTTTCCTCTTTCTATATGTGCTGTTATGTGCTGTAGAATGCAGCACATATAGAAGAAAAAACGGGAAGAAATAATGTTATTTCTCCCCGTTGCGACACTTCAACGCCACCTCTGAGGTGGCATAGGAATCTGATACATTCCCAGAGTTGTAAATATGGGAATGTGTCAGATTCTGTCGGATTCCATGGGTGTTGCTGTGGGAACACCCTCAGCAACATCCATCGAACGCCCCTTTCAAGCAATCCGATGCGTGAAAGGCGTCCATATTTACAAGGCCATGAAAAGCCATGCAAGGTGGCTTAGTGTGGCCTTATGAATATGGGCCGGCACACTGTGCCACTGGAGCATCAAAAACATTGATGCTCTGGTGGTGCAGTGTTCTAATAGGGCCTCGCATATGAGGCCCTGAGTGTCTTTGCACACAATGGGGGAAATTTACAAACATTTTGTGCTGGGTTAGCATCATAAATATGGCGGTAACCAGCACAAAATGTTTTTTATCAATTTACTTTCCAGTGCAAAACAAATTTTGTGCTGGAAAGTAGCCTAAAGTAACACAAAGCACTGCTTTGCGTTACTTAGTGCTAAGGGGGCGTCACATGGGTGATACATGGGCGTTTCCATGCAACCACCCATGCCTTTTGATGTAAAACTCGATCTATAAACAATAGTAGATAGGGTTTTTCACCAAAAATGTTAACACCTTTAAAATGCAGGTGTTAAAAGGAGAACGGTTTTCATTTCTCCTTTCTTTTCCGACTTTGCATGAGTGCTGCACTGTGCAGCACATATACAGCATGGGAAAAGTTTTAAAGTGTGTCTAAGCATAGTATTTTGTACTGGAAGGGTTCCCATTCCAGTACAAAACCTATGCTTGACTCACGCACACATCCTTGACTGTGGCGAAAAGGTGTGGGCATGGTGCACAGCAGGTAAAATCAGTACTGGTGCTAGGAAGAAGTGAGGAGAGAGCTGTATTTCTGTAGATATGGTGCTGTCCTGCTCCCTCCCTGTCACTCAGATCAGCACAGCATTTTTCGATGTTGCACTGTGCTGCGTGACTATTTGGTAAATCTGGGTCAGTGTCTTAGGACTAATGTGTGTACAGTTATAAGAAGGCCAATGTTTGTGCACACGATTTTACTGAAAATTGTGGCCACCAAAACTGCTTTCAAGAAACGGCTGCATTTTGCTGCTAATGCCTGCAACTGGCAGCTGGTAAGCAGTAGTGGCTGCTATCTGACAAAAGCCATAAGGCAGCGCGGGGAGCAATAACAAAAAAAAAATAAAAGCATTTACCTGCTACTCACCGCCTCGCCACCTTGGTGATCGTCTGCTGCTAGTGCACAGCCTCCCAGACTCCCCTACACCAATCCAGAAGCTGCTCTCATGCTGGCAATACTATTACCCAGCATGAGAGAAGCACTGGGATTGGGCTTGGGTGAGCCGGTTTTGTGCTCCCACAGGGATTGGGAGCCTGTGCCTGTTGCTCTCTACCCAGCAACACAGCTTGGGTTGGAGAGATCTCAGTGCGCATGCCAGTTTTGCCATCCTAGGACAGCCTGCCATACCAACATGCGCACTTGAAGCAGTGCCCACCACTCCTCCTCCATGCTTGCTTCAGTGCTGTCGTCACGATGGCCCCACTCCTAAGACTCGGCTTGTGAAGAAAAATAAAATGATAACAAAATTATTGTATAATGACTTTATTTTTCTTGTTTGCATCTGCTGGCAAGGGAGCAATGCTACTCTGTTATGATGGAGGAGCCGCTGCTGCTGGTGAGCTTTAAAAGTGATGGGGCGTAATACTTGCCAGAAGTTCACCCCATTTTTTTCTAAAATTTACTTGAGAGTTGTGCATATGTTAAAAATGATCCCCTATGCCAATATAATATTTCAGTACAAACTATTTGCCTCTGCTATTGCCAATATTCCATGGACTGCACATATGTCAAAAAGTACCTCCAGTGTTTCTGAGGCAGCAGGGTTTACTTCTGCCAACTCGCCCCCTCTGTCTCAGTGTGCTGTGACTGCCAAATCCAAAGCAAAGAATTGTCTTCAGTATACCAGCACAAGCATTTTGCCATAGATGCCCGTTTATGCCACGTATTTCATCCAGTATTTCTGGGTCTTCATGTTGCCTTGGGTGGACTCCCTTGTGCTAAGAAACATCTCCACAGTCCCAGCAAAGCATTTTGTCACAGGTGTCTCCATGCCAAGAATTTCCTCCAGCACGCAGCACCACCATTTTTCTACAAAGGTCATGCCAAGAATTATGTCTAGCATGTCAGGGCCTGCTTTTTGCTATGGGCTGCCCTGTCTTATCGCAAGAATAATCTCGAATATCTCAGCAGCAGCATGTTTCCGTGGGTGCCACCATAAACCTTGAATTAAGTTGAGTAGTCGTTGGCCAACAGCAGACTCACAATCATAAACACACAAATAAACACACTCTTAATCACTCACTCTCTCTCACTCTCACAATCTCTCTCTCTTCCTACTCACTCACTGAAACTCACTCTACCACTCATTCTCAGTTTCTCACATACAAAAATACTTATACTCACTGGTTCTCACTCTCATTTACAAACACACACACTCACTTTTCACGCTCAGGCCCATATTTATGAAAAACGGTGCACAACTGCACTAACGCAGTTGTGCATCATTTGTTTTAATGTTGGTTAACGCCATTCCTTAAAGCCATCCGTGTGCCCCATATTTATGAAATAGCGCACAATGGCACTAAGGAATGGTTAGCGTCACAAAAAAAGATGGTAGCCGTTGGGGTATGGCGTTAGGTGAAATGACGCTAGTGGGTCGGAAATGACATTAGGCTGGTTAGCTGCAAAATTTCTGCTGCTAATCCGCCTAGTGTCATTTTTTGGACGCACAAGCAGCAGAAAATGATTCCAGTCTAAGTATAGACAGGAGTCGTTACTACCACCCCAATGCCCACCACAGGGGACCAATGTCCCCTGGGCAAGCCATACATACCCAGTTCCAGGCAGGGGGCCTATGTAAGGGCCCCCCAATTGCACACCACACACATACACAAACACTTACCTGCAACTTACCTGGGATGGGCTCCCTCCTCCTGTAGTGTCCCTGTGGGGGTGGTGATGCTGGAAGTTGGGGTGGGCATCTCTGTGCCTATTCCCTGGTGTTTCCCCATGGAAATGGACCTACCTGCACTTTCACACCTGGTCTGACCAGGTATTAAATAATGAAGCTGAGGGCTTAGCGCCATTATTTTGGTCTGCCTCCCACCCGCGTGGCGTTTCTGCACCATGAGTTAAATATGGCACAGGGGGCTAGCGTAATTTTTAGGACAGGAATGCCTACCTTTCACCTCATTGACGCAAGGTGTGTTGACGCATCCTAAAAATGGCGCTAACTTCAATATTGTGATGCTACATGGGTCTGGCGTTAAAATATAAATATGGAGTTCAGCTAGCGCCACTTTAGTGCCAAAAGAAATGGTGCTAAGCCAACGCTAAGCTTTCTTAAAATGGGCCTCAATGACTCTGGGCTGTGGTGCAACTGCTGCATCATTAATAGCTACACACTTAGGGGTCTATTTATGAGGCTGTTCGCATCAGTCTTGCATGATGCAGTGTGGTGCAAGAGTGACACAAACTTTATGACAGATTCTTGAAGCCAAGTGTAACAGGGTCACAGTAATGAAGGTTCACAAGTATTTTTATAATGTTTGTGGTTTATTGAATTTTAAAGGGTATTACAGTCTTGTAATTCTTTGCTTGCTCTCTGTTTGTTATGGTCTTCTTCTTTGCCTTCCCACGTGGTCTTTACTCTCTCTCTCTCTCTCTCTGTATTCTTCTTTTCCCAGATGATGACTCAGGAGGAGCATGGAAAGAAAGAAGAATACAAGAAGGTTGGTATGTAGGTACATAGTACAACTACTGTTTTCCTCTTTATCTCCCTTCTTTCCTGTTCTGTCTGACTCTCCACTCCTGTCTTTTATTTCCTTTTCCTTTCTTCACTGCTTTTTCTTTGCCTTTTCTGTGTTCTTTATTCCTTTTGAGTTTTCATACTGTCTATCTCGTTTTCTTCTTCTATCTCTTGCTAGGGTTCCCTGTTGTTTCCTCTCTTGTGCCCTCTCTACACTCTTATTACTGGCCTGGTTGCCTCTTCTCTCTCTCTTTCTATTTTCCGTATTGTATGTTCTGTTCTCACCCAAGTAGTCTACTTGTTATTATTGAGGTCCACCCGTAGTTAAAATCAAACAAACCCTGCTCGCAAGCTGAATCACAAAAAAAAATAACTAACAAAAAAAATATAGAAGGCCAAACATAAATATTCCCTTAATCAACTAACCCTCCTCCTCCCACCAATCTCGTTCTTAAGAATTCCTTTTCCCCCTTTTTGTTGCTGTTGGATCATACCTGGCTAGGCCATGCTCTTCCCAGAGCGTGGCCGATCTGTGCACTTCGTCACCTCCTGTTCGTCCCACTGGGCGTCGGGGAAATCCTCTCTCCGTTGTCTCCTCTGGCGTCCTGGTTCAGGCATCTTCTTGTTTCTCCTCCGTTGCAGTGGGCGCGTCGCTGCCAGCGGCATTTGGAGAATCTGTCTCTCCCCGGTCGGGGTCGTATTTGGGTTTGAAAACCGCTCCTCTGGCTGGGCGCTCTCCGTCATTGGATGTCGTGAAGTTCTCTTCCGTGTTGCCTATTCCTGATCCGGAAGTACTCCTGGGGTATCGCTGGGCCGTAATCCCAGTGATCGGCCCGGCACACCAAGCAAAGCCACTTTGTGTTGCACTGAGTGGCTCCAAACATTTGGAGTAACGCAATGCAGTGCACATCTCTGTGTTGTGTTACTCTGCCCTTGGAAGGCATTCCATGGGCATTGCGTGGGTGTTCCTCCCATTGATTTTGATGCATCCCTAGATTTACAAGAACTTGTAAACCTGGGGTTGAGCCAAAATCTTACACCTTCCCAGGGAAGGCGTAACAAGGAGAAATATCTCTATTTCTTCTTGTTTCTTCCTCCACATAGAAAGGGGAATGTGCCTCTCAGAATTGCTTTGTGCAGGAAGGTGTCCCTTCCTGCAGAAAAACAATCCTGCATGTAATGCATGCATCCTTGCACCATGGTGCAAGGGTGCCACCATTGGTGCTAGGCAGCTCATTCTGCACCGGCGCATGGTAAAGGACACAAATGCAACATATTGCCTTAAATACCCGCCCTTTCACTTTCATTCAGTGCAGAGCAGCAACATGACTTGCTGGGCGGCACTGCCTACCTTTCTCATAAATGAGTCCCTTAATGTCTTTCCACTCCCTCTCACAATCTCCAATCATGCAGTCCTTATAATGCACTCACATTCCTTCATCCACTCCCTCACACTAACTCACACTTATTCATAGTCTCTCTCAAACACAGATTCCCACTCACTTTCACTCTCATTCACACCCTCAAACACATTCACACACACTGTCACTCTATCTGAGTAACTGTCAACCACTCACAAACACACCCACATACACACATGCACAGAGAAACAACACTTTTATTTCACTTACCTTGCCTCCTTTGATGGTAACTCCAGGCTCCATGGCAAGTGCAGAGCAGGAATCTGTTGCTGGGCATTAGAACCAGCAAGCCATTTTCCTAGGAGGAGCCTGACAGAGCAGCAAAGCCTGGTTTAAAAAGGGGAAGCCCACCTCAATGCCACTCACAGCTTCTTGATAGGACTGGAAACACAGCCCTATAAGAAGCTGGGACACCTCTTGAGATCCTAGTCCTGCTGCACTGTGTGGCTCCTTGTTGGCCTCAAATATGCACAGGCGTTCGCCCTGACCACTACATTTTAGCAGATATATTGTGCTGCCTGGGGCATGCCCAGTATGTCTGCTAAATTAAACAGACCATAGTTGAACTACACCCCTCAGACACGGGCAATCCAGACGTCCAGCTAAAGATTTGCTGCATTTTGAAACAACACACTGGAGATGAGGCCGAGATGGCTGAGCTGCACACTGACAGTGCTAATGAAAACACAAAACTTGTGTTTTTATTAACCGTGTTCACTTAAATCTTTAGCAGCAGAGGCAAGAGGCAGAGAGTATGCTTCACACTTTCACCGGAGGTAGGACTACGTTGCTTATCCCCTGATAAGGAGCCATTACTGCTTGCCATATCCTCAGATAGGGCACAGGGGAGTGGTAGGAGCTCAATGCTTCCCTTTGTAGTAACATCTTGCCCTTCTCCCCAACACCTTCTTTACACAACTCCCTCCCTTCCCTTTCTTGAACTGGAGCCCTCGCTGAATTTACAACCTGATCAGAGAAGGGGACATGCTCCCCTGTGCCTTAGCTGACAGACCTTATTAGGTACATGAACATCCAAGAGCACAACATCCAACACATTCGACTTGGCTTCCATGAGCTTCATGACTGAGTGACACCAACAGCAGTACTACATGAACTATTGTATTCATATGCATGTTTCTATGGTGTACGCAGAATACAAAGAATGGTATAAATATCCGTTGCACTTTTTGTGATCTAGTTCTGTCCTCCGACATGAGTTTCCTGTAGGACAGCAATCTGCACCATTCTGCACTTGAGGAAGGAACCCACCTTGCTCCTCTTGAGATAAATATTGAGACCCCTCACATTCCACAAAAAGACATTTATCATGTTTTGCCTAGCAATACAATAAATGACAGCCCTCCATGTCCCCATATATTCCCACTCTCCTGCTCCATTTGTAGCTGCCAGGACAGTCGGTTGTCTCCTCATCTTCATTGCCTCTATGAGGGCCAAGATGGATTTAAGCAATTACAAAAACATTGTAACTACAATAATATGTATTTGCATGAAATGAGATGACCAGATGACCCCTGATCATCAGTGATCCACCAAACAACCTATCTAGCCATTCAGGCAAAGCCTACGTCAGAGAGTCTCCATTGGAATCACTGTATAAAGCTTCCCAGTAAAGGATTGCCACCTTACCAACCTAGACACCTGATGTAATGTATGAAGATCATCATCCCAAAGTTCAACATCAAACTAAAAAAAGCTACATATTGTGATTTCTTAGTCTTCTAAATCGATGTATTGGGAAAAGATGACTCAAACATGAACATATAAATGATAAACAATAAAGACATCAGTCTGTATCCCATTTTCCACAGCATCAATGTCTTTCAAGACACATATGTCATGTCATCTTCCATCACTGTTGTTGACCTTAATTCTCGTATCATAACTCAATCTTCACTAATTTTGATGTATACAGTTGTGGTGCGGCCTCTACCATAAATCATTGTCATCTGTAGAACATCAGATTCTACACTTCCAGCTGGGGGATCATCTTGTACGAAAGATTGGCCAGCGGTACTCGTCTCCACTAAACACACGCTTGTTCTAGTGTAGCAAACAAATGAAATGCAGAATCATCAATGACAATTTGAATAGTAGGGAAGAGCAGAATATATATTTATCCTCCATGTTAGAAATGGGGTTTTTGGTTGGCAGTTAGGTTGCCCTCTGTCCAAGCAAGAACCCTCACTCTAGTCAGGGTAAGTCACACACAATCCAAAATCAGCCTGTGCTCACCCTCCGGTAGCTTGGCACGAGCAGTCAGGCTTAACTTAGAAGGCAATGTGTAAAGCATTTGTGCAATAAATCATACAACACCATAGTATAACACCACAAAAATACACCACACAGTGTTTAGAAAAATATAGAATATTTATCTGGGTACTTGTAGGTCAAAACGATCAAAGTTGCAATACGAATTTGTAAAGATATCACTGAAAAGTGATATTAAGTGTCTTTAAGTCTTTTAAAAAGCAATAAAGTGTCTTTCAAGCACAGAGTACCTGGTTTCTGGTGGGAAATCTCCTCAGAGGGCCACAGGAGAAGAGATGCGTGGAAAAAGGGGTGTGTGCGTCGATTTCTCCTCAGCACACACAGACTTGCGTCGTTCTTTTCCACGCGGGGAAGTCGGGCGTCGTTTTCCGGCGCGCAGACAGTCTCTTTTTGTGGATCGCGGGGATTACCAGATGTCCCGGGTCTGTGCGTGGATTCTCCTGCTTATTTTCCGGCTGCGCGTCGTTCTGCGGGGCTGCGCGTCGAAGTTTCGATCTCACGGTAGGCGTCGCGTCGATTTCTCCTTGGAAGTCGGGCGTCGTTGTCCTTGCGAGGCCGTGCGTCGAAATTTTGGTCTCACGGCAGGCGTCGCGTCGATTTCTCCTTGGAAGTCGGGCGGCGTTGTCCTTGCGAGGCCGTGCGTCAAAGTTTCGCACTCACGGTAGGCATCGCGTCGATTTCTCCTTGGAAGTCGGGCGGCTTTGTCCTTGCGAGGTTGTGCGTCGAAGTCTCGATCGTCCCGAGGACGTCGCGTTGATCAGCGTCGGTGTGCGGCGTTTTTCTCGCCGCGAAATAAGCTGTGCGTCGAAATTTTCGGCGCACGGAGTGTCCACGTGAAAGGCAGAAGTCTTTTTGGTCCTGAGACTTCAAGGAACAGGAGGCAAGCTCTATCCAAGCCCTTGGAGAGCACTTTCACAGCCAGACAAGAGTTCAGCAAGGCAGCAGGGCAACAGCAAGACAGCAGTCCTTTGGAGAAAGCAGACAGGTGAGTCCTTTGAGCAGCCAGGCAGTTCTTCTTGGCAGGATGTAGTTTCTGGTTCCGGTTTCTTCTCCAGCAAGTGTCTGATGAGGTAGGGCAGAGGCCCTGTTTTATACTAAGTTGTGCCTTTGAAGTGGGGGTGATTTCAAAGAGTCTCTAAGAAATGCACCAAGTTCCCTTTCAGCTCAATCCTGTCTGCCAGAGTCCCAGTAGGGGGTGTGGCAGTCCTTTGTGTGAGGGCAGGCCCTCCACCCTCCCAGCCCAGGAAGACCCATTCAAAATGCAGATGTATGCAAGTGAGGCTGAGTACCCTGTGTTTGGGGTGTGTCTGAGTGAATGCACAAGGAGCTGTCAACTAAACCTAGCCAGACGTGGATTGAAGGGCACAACAAGATTTTAGTGCAAAGAAATGCTCACTTTCTAAAAGTGGCATTTCTAGAATAGTAATATTAAATCCGACTTCACCAGTCAGCAGGATTTTATATTACCATTCTGGCCATACCAAATATGACCTTCCTGCTCCTTTCAGATCAGCAGCTGCCACTTCAACAGTGTATGAGGGCAGCCCCAATGTTAGCCTATGAGGGGAGCAGGCCTCACAGTAGTGTAAAAACGAATTTAGGAGTTTTACACTACCAGGACATATAACTACACAGGTACATGTCCTGCCTTTTACCTACACAGCACCCTGCTCTAGGGGTTACCTAGGGCACACATTAGGGATGACTTATATGTAGAAAAAGGGGAGTTCTAGGCTTGGCAAGTACTTTTAAATGCCAAGTCGAAGTGGCAGTGAAACTGCACACACAGGCCTGGCAATGGCAGGCCTGAGACAAGGTTAAGGGGCTACTGAGGTGGGTGGCACAACCAGTGCTGCAGGCCCACTAGTAGCATTTAATCTACATGCCCTAGGCACATGTAGTGCACTCTAATAGGGACTTACAGGTAAATTAAATAGTCAATCATGGATAAACCAATCAATAGTACAATTTACACAGAGAGCATATGCACTTTAGCACTGGTTAGCAGTGGTAAAGTGCTCAGAGGTCAAAAGCCAACAACAACAGGTCAGAAAAAAATAGGAGGAAGGAGGCAAAAAGTTTGGGGATGTCCCCGTCAAAAAGCCAGGTCCAACATGACCCCCCACCAGCCTAAAGCCAGGGGAGAACAATCACTATCCTGATGTACTTCCCTGTTTGAGGCGACAGAACAAGGACCCAGGCCCACAACAGCAGGGGCATGCTCCAGTTCTTCGCCTTCCTGACTCCCATTGGATCCCTCTGTCCATACTCTCAGGGCCCACTAAGCCCATCCATGGGGAACCTTTCTCCTTTCCTGCGGATCCCATCTGTGCAGCACCTAACCTTACTTTGCTCACAGATGTATCCCAGGAGCAGGATAGTACCCCCATGACCAACATAGTGGTGTTGCCCACTCTACCCCTGGGGTGTGACACTTGTCCCCTCCCCAGGGATAACTCTGTCCACCCGGACAGCAAGCCACAGTGATTACTGACAGCTGCCAGGGATGAGAGCCAGGCCCCAGGCCTCTCAAAGCTCTCCAACCACTGTGGCTGTGGAGAGTGGGGGGCGGTAGCCCCAGGTGCTGGGCACCCTTTAACCACTCTCCCTTCCACCAGGTCAGGGATGACAGCCTGAACCTGGTCCTCCCCTCTGGGGCTTTGTACCCTCCCTCCTGGAGCGGTACCCCCAGAGTCCAACATGGCCAGGGGGCTTACAGAAGTCGCCCTGTACCATTCCTCCACCAGTGCAGGGCTGTTAACCTGCCACTGGCCCTCCAACCTGGGGTCTGTACCTTCAGGTTGGACTAGGGCCCGGGGTGAGGCTTCCCTCCCCCTGCCCTCCCTTCTGGGGTCCAGCACCCTCCAACTAGGAGTGGCCTCCTCAGAAGACAACATGGTAGGGGCACTGTTATCAGTAGCCCCTCCCTCCAGATCCGGGGGGACACCCTGAACCTGGTCTTCCAGCCCAGGGTCTGTACCCTCAGACTGGATCACCGCCTGGCAAACCAGGACTTCCTGGGAGGCACACCTACCCCCCACCAGGTCAGAGTTTAACCTCTGCACCTGCCCATTCAACTCAGAGTCACCACCCTGAAGTTGAACAATTGCCTGGCACGCCAGGACTTCCTGGAGGGCACACTGACCCTCCACCAGGTCAGAGTTTAACCTCTGCACCTGACCATTCAACTCAGAGTCACCACCCTGAAGTTGAACAATTGCCTGGCACACCAGGACTTCCTGGAGGGCACACTGACCCTCCACCAGGTCAGAGTTTAACCTCTGCACCTGACCATTCAACTCAGAGTCACCACCCTGAAGTTGAACAATTGCCTGGCGCACCAGGACTTTCTGGGAGGCACACCTACCTCCCACCAGGTCAGAGTTTAACCTCTGAGCCTGGTTCCCCAACCCAGGGTCACCACCCTGAGGTTGGGCAATTGCCTGGCACGCCAGGACTTTCTGGGGGGCACACCTACCCCCCACCAGGTCAGAGTTTAACCTCTGAACCTGGTCATCCAACCCAGAGTCAACACCCTGAGGTTGGACAATTGCCTGGCACAGCAGGGCTTCTTGGGAGGCACCCCTACCTCCCACCAGGTCAGAGTTTAACCTCTGAACCTGGGTATCCAACCCAGAGTCAGCACTCTGAGGTTGAACAATTGCCTGGCACGCCAGGACTTTCTGGAGGGCACACTGACCCTCCACCAGGTCAGAGTTTAACCTCTGAACTGGGCCATTCAACTCAGAGTTACCACCCTGAAGTAGAACAATCGCCTGGCACGCCAGGACTTCCTGGAGGGCACCCTGACCCTCCACCAGGTCAGAGTTTAACCTCTGAACCTGGTTCTCCAACCTAGGGTCACCATCCTGAGGTTGGACAACTGCCTGGTACACCAGGGCTTTCTGGGGGGCACACCTACCCCCCACCAGGTCAGAGGTTAACCTCTGAACCTGGATATCCAACCCAGAGTCACCACCCTGAGGTTGAACCATTGCCTGGTATACCAGGACTTTCTGGGGGGCACACCTACCCCCCACCAGGTCAGAGTTTGACCTCTGAACCGGGTTAGCCAACCCAGAGTCACCACCCTGAGGTTGGGCAATTGCCTGGCACCCCAGGACTTTCTGGGAGGCACACCTACCTCCCACCAGGTCAGAGTTTAACCTCTGAACCTGGCCATCCAACCCAGAGTCAACACCCTGAGGTTGGACAACTGCCTGGCACGCCAGGACTTTCTGGGGGGCACACCTACCCCCCACCAGGTCAGAGTTTGACCTCTTCACCTGGTAAGCCAACCCAGAGTCACCACCCTGAGGTTGAGCCATTGCCTGGCATTCCAGGACTTTCTGGGGGGCACATCTACCCCCCACCAGGTCAAAGTTTAACCTCTGAACCCGGTTATCCAACCCAGAGTCACCACCCTGAGGTTGAATCTTTGCCTGGCATGCCAGGACTTCCTGGGGGGCACTCTCACCCCCCACAAGGGACACGCCGTCCCCAAGGGCCACACAAGAGTCTGGTTGGCGCAGGTCTCCCGACCTCTGCCCATCCGGCAGAGTCTGGGTTTCCCCCAAACCAGAAACGGTCTCACCTGGGTCATTCCTGGGGGGCTCTGCTCTCAGAGCTGACCCCTGACTTTCAAGATCCTCCACTGGGGTCTGCCACCCCCTCTCAACCCTATGTCTGGACTTCTGCACCCCCTCACTAGGAGTGGTACTGCCAGACACCAGAACTGTTGGGATGCTGTCTACAGTCATCCCCCCAAGTTCTTCTGACACTGCGGGGCTTCCCTCAAAAGGTGGCCCTACGGTACAGGTTAGGCTCTGAGACCTACCTGGGACACTACAATCCTCTCCCACCTCACTTGGTCGGGAATCACCTAGACCACTCCCTTCAGGAGCACCCCCAAATGCCTCTTCAGACTCTCTGGTACTCACCCAAAAGTCTGCCTCCACTGTAAGTTCCCTGGGGTCAGAGAACTCACACTCCACCTGGTGTTGGCGTAGCTCTGGAAAATAAGGACCAGACATATGCTCTCCAGCAATTACATCACTCTGCCCTTCACATGTATTAACCACAGTACCCTTCACCCAACCACCTAGTAACTCAGCCTTGGAAAAGCACTCTATATCACCCTCTTGAGACTGGTGAGACAGTTTCTGTCTGTCCCTGACACTCAACCCAAACTCTTCTGGGATGTCTCTACACTCTATATCCAGGACGTCCACCAGGGGGGAACCCTTTTCTCTGTCACTCTCTGCTAGAGTCAGTAAAGTGTCCCTCCCCCAAGTAGGAATATGACTCCCTGTGCCAGTTCCCCAATTCTTCTCAGGGACCCTGTGCATAACGGGAACTACCTCATACCCTTGAACTGCCTGGGGTGTGTCAACTCCCTTCTTCAAGTTGGGCACCACATCTCTGGGCTTGTGCCCTTCTTCAGCAGTACTAGATGCAAGATTTTTGCTGCCACCATCTGAACTGGACTCAGCCCTTCCGGCCTCCAGTTTCAGCTCTTTACAGCTCAGCTCTTGAGCTGCAATCTTTTCTTCTTCCAGGGCTAAGAGACTTGCTGCCTCAGCCCTTTCAATAAACTCATCTAGCTCTTCCATCCACCGTGCTTGAGCCATGAGCCATTCTTTTTTCACTGGGTCTCTTTCCTCATCTGAGTCGTCCTCCTCCTCCTCTGAGGGGTACTTAGTCATTTGGTTTCTTGCTGCCTCTCTCTCTGCCCATCTGTCTTCCTCCCAGACTATGTAGGCATGTAGCATCTCTGCTTTAGTAGATCTCTTTGCTACAGGAAGGCCACATTCTCTGCAAAGCTTCCTTAGGTCAGCCTTAGTGAGGTGGTCAGTAGGCAAAAAGAATAAGTAGGTAAGCGATCCCATTCTGATAGGATCTTACCAGCAAAAACCAAAATCCAAAGTCCAAAATATCAATAGTATATCCAGGAGGACATCAGAGACCAAAAGTCAAAAAAGAGATAAAAAATCAAGTTGACCTTCAACTGTGGGTAGGTAGTGAAATACTTAGCTACTGTATGTCACTGCACAAACACAAGTCCTATCCTCACCGCTGATCACCAATGTTAGAAATGGGGTTTTTGGTTGGCAGTTAGGTTGCCCTCTGTCCAAGCAAGAACCCTCACTCTAGTCAGGGTAAGTCACACACAATCCAAAATCAGCCTGTGCTCACCCTCCGGTAGCTTGGCACGAGCAGTCAGGCTTAACTTAGAAGGCAATGTGTAAAGCATTTGTGCAATAAATCATACAACACCATAGTATAACACCACAAAAATACACCACACAGTGTTTAGAAAAATATAGAATATTTATCTGGGTACTTGTAGGTCAAAACGATCAAAGTTGCAATACGAATTTGTAAAGATATCACTGAAAAGTGATATTAAGTGTCTTTAAGTCTTTTAAAAAGCAATAAAGTGTCTTTCAAGCACAGAGTACCTGGTTTCTGGTGGGAAATCTCCTCAGAGGGCCACAGGAGAAGAGATGCGTGGAAAAAGGGGTGTGTGCGTCGATTTCTCCTCAGCACACACAGACTTGCGTCGTTCTTTTCCACGCGGGGAAGTCGGGCGTCGTTTTCCGGCGCGCAGACAGTCTCTTTTTGTGGATCGCGGGGATTACCAGATGTCCCGGGTCTGTGCGTGGATTCTCCTGCTTATTTTCCGGCTGCGCGTCGTTCTGCAGGGCTGCGCGTCGAAGTTTCGATCTCACGGTAGGCGTCGCGTCGATTTCTCCTTGGAAGTCGGGCGGCGTTGTCCTTGCGAGGCCGTGCGTCGAAATTTTGGTCTCACGGCAGGCGTCGCGTCGATTTCTCCTTGGAAGTCGGGCGGCGTTGTCCTTGCGAGGCCGTGCGTCAAAGTTTCGCACTCACGGTAGGCGTCGCGTCGATTTCTCCTTGGAAGTCGGGCGGCTTTGTCCTTGCGAGGTTGTGCGTCGAAGTCTCGATCGTCCCGAGGGCGTCGCGTTGATCAGCGTCGGTGTGCGGCGTTTTTCTCGCCGCGAAATAAGCTGTGCGTCGAAATTTTCTGCGCACAGAGTGTCCACGTGAAAGGCAGAAGTCTTTTTGGTCCTGAGACTTCAAGGAACAGGAGGCAAGCTCTATCCAAGCCCTTGGAGAGCACTTTCACAGCCAGACAAGAGTTCAGCAAGGCAGCAGGGCAACAGCAAGACAGCAGTCCTTTGGAGAAAGCAGACAGGTGAGTCCTTTGAGCAGCCAGGCAGTTCTTCTTGGCAGGATGTAGTTTCTGGTTCCGGTTTCTTCTCCAGCAAGTGTCTGATGAGGTAGGGCAGAGGCCCTGTTTTATACTAAGTTGTGCCTTTGAAGTGGGGGTGATTTCAAAGAGTCTCTAAGAAATGCACCAAGTTCCCTTTCAGCTCAATCCTGTCTGCCAGAGTCCCAGTAGGGGGTGTGGCAGTCCTTTGTGTGAGGGCAGGCCCTCCACCCTCCCAGCCCAGGAAGACCCATTCAAAATGCAGATGTATGCAAGTGAGGCTGAGTACCCTGTGTTTGGGGTGTGTCTGAGTGAATGCACAAGGAGCTGTCAACTAAACCTAGCCAGACGTGGATTGAAGGGCACAACAAGATTTTAGTGCAAAGAAATGCTCACTTTCTAAAAGTGGCATTTCTAGAATAGTAATATTAAATCCGACTTCACCAGTCAGCAGGATTTTATATTACCATTCTGGCCATACCAAATATGACCTTCCTGCTCCTTTCAGATCAGCAGCTGCCACTTCAACAGTGTATGAGGGCAGCCCCAATGTTAGCCTATGAGGGGAGCAGGCCTCACAGTAGTGTAAAAACGAATTTAGGAGTTTTACACTACCAGGACATATAACTACACAGGTACATGTCCTGCCTTTTACCTACACAGCACCCTGCTCTAGGGGTTACCTAGGGCACACATTAGGGATGACTTATATGTAGAAAAAGGGGAGTTCTAGGCTTGGCAAGTACTTTTAAATGCCAAGTCGAAGTGGCAGTGAAACTGCACACACAGGCCTGGCAATGGCAGGCCTGAGACAAGGTTAAGGGGCTACTGAGGTGGGTGGCACAACCAGTGCTGCAGGCCCACTAGTAGCATTTAATCTACATGCCCTAGGCACATGTAGTGCACTCTAATAGGGACTTACAGGTAAATTAAATAGTCAATCATGGATAAACCAATCAATAGTACAATTTACACAGAGAACATATGCACTTTAGCACTGGTTAGCAGTGGTAAAGTGCTCAGAGGTCAAAAGCCAACAACAACAGGTCAGAAAAAAATAGGAGGAAGGAGGCAAAAAGTTTGGGGATGTCCCCGTCAAAAAGCCAGGTCCAACACTCCATGAGTCTCTTCTTGAGCAAATCAAATGTTCTTCTCTGCTTCTGTACCTGCTCTGTGTAATCTGGCAAGAAAAGCTTTGCAATATATTCAAATCTTATTGGCCCTATACTCCTGTATGCCTGAAGAACAGCATCTCTGTTGCTATAAGTTAAACATCAGAATATCACAGCCCCCCTAGCACCGTAGGGGAGAGTGAAGAATTGGAATCCTCTGGACCTTCTCCACAAAAAAGGATGAGGGAAGATCTCACATCTTCTGTGCAATTCAGTCCACAAAGAACAGTTACAAGCTGTGCTACTCAGTGCCCTCATGAAGGACCTCTAGATGGATTTTGTTGCAAAGGGACCTTCCCTCTGCATCTTCAACCCTCAATTCCAGGAGGTTCGTCACTGCCTGTAGTTTCCCCACTGTCTGGTCCAAAACTCACCAGGTTTGTCTTTTGTATTGTAGTTGCCACCCACCAGTGAGGCCTGATCACTGTTTGAATATTGGTTATAACTAAATAACTAAATCACGTTCATCCATCAGGGCATCAATGCATGTTTCATAGTAAAGCTGTGGTGTCTCTCCTCTAATCTCTACCGGTACTTTACCTATCAAAGGGCCAAATGTATCAAGCCTTTTTGCATTCGCAAACGTTGCGAATGCCTGTTTGCGATTGCAAAAATGCGTCTTACGAGGTATGAAAGGCATTCACAGTGGGAAAATTAGAAATCACAAACTTAGCGTTATTTTGCGAATGAGGCATGAATTTGCATGTCGCAAATAGCGATATGATTTACTGAATCGCTGTTTGCGAAACACTAATTGCAATCCAAAATAGCGAATCGCAGATAGCGATCACCTAAATCGTGCCGCTATTTGCGTGATGCAGGTTGCGACACGCAAAAACAGAATCGCAATGCGATATAGAAAAAAATCACAAATGGTGAATATTCGCAGAATTACCCTTTTTGACCGGACTGACGAGGAAATATAGGTTAAGCTCAGCCATGATACTTGACCTGATAGCTGAGCTACAACCCATGCTGCAGCGCACAACACACAGGACCAATAGCATACCCACCCATGTGCAGGTATTATGCTCCCTGCACCTACCAGCCTCAGGGAGCTATCAAGGGGTCATAGCAGCAGCTGGAGGGGTATCACAGAGTGCCCTCTCTAGATTTTTCAATGCATTTCTCAATGCCTTGCTGAGCACAAAACAACTGTACATAAGATTCCCCCAACACCCCACAGGCATTACAACAAACTAAAGTTAAATTTTACCAGATAGCACAGTTCCCACATGTCCTAGGTGCCATTGATGGGACACATGTAGCAATCTGTCCACCATCGGCCACCGAGTATGTGTTTTGCAACCCTAAAAACCATCATTCTATGAACATACAAGTTATGTGCAATGCTTCCTACATCATTACCGATCTCGTGGCCAGATACTCAAGGAGAACGCATGACTCCTACATCTTTCGACACAGCGGGATACACACAAGACTGCTAGCTGGTAATTTGATAGGTCTGGATAATTTATTGATGTAAGCATGACTTCAGACAGCAAATGTACTCATTTTACTCTCTGTGCATTCAGGAGACAGTGCCTACGCAGTGCGCACCTATATGCTAACGCCCTACCTGAGCCCTGCCACTCCAGCAGAGAGGAGGTACAATGCTGCACATAGGGTTACCAGCAATGGGGTGGAGCGCACTTTTGGGCTGCTGAAGAGCCGTTTCAGGTGCCTCCATAGGAGTGGAGGTGCACTACAGTACAGCCCTGAGACAACATGCAAAATTGTGGCCACATGTGCCATCATGCACAACATAGCAACCACCAGGGGCATACCAGTGGAACGCACGGAGCCAGACTCAGATGAGGATGATGTCTTACATAAAAAGCCTCAGGTGGTTAGCGCCTTACAGTTCGCACATCCAATTCCAATCATAAAAGTAACCGTTGTAATAAATTAATTGGTATGTTAACAAATATCATGGGTGTCAACCCGGTGTCACACTCAGCCACCGCGGGTGTGGAGATACTGGTTGGTGAAGCCAAACAGAACTGAACAGAATTAAATATACACCAGAGCACACCACAGTAGTCCAAGTCGTATCATCCAAATTGGAAAAATAAGTTCAAAGTTCGGGAATTTGTTCAGTAGTCAGTTGAGATTTATTCTTGCATCAACAATGGTAAATCCAACCAATGTGATACATCCAAAACAGCCGACACGTGTTTTGTCACATTTGACTTTTTCAAGGCCGCAACCCAGAGAATTTGCGCAGAGTGGTCATGGTCACAAATAATCCATGGAGTCCAAAGCAGAAATGGAGTAATAAAGATGCGGGGTCGATAGTACTAGCAGTTCAAATCTCAAAAACAAGGTATCAGTTGGTATTTATAGAGTATACTGTGAAATAAGGCCATGATAAGCCTATTTAGTGATGTTCATGTCGTGCAGTCGATGATGATCCCTTACCATCCCTTCTACCAGCAGACAGGACCAGTGCAGCAGAGGGCAGGCAAAGACGTGCTGACATCACATGCAACCATTTTTGATGTAAGTAATGACAAATCCACTTAAATAATATGTATTTCAGTAGTTAGCATCTTTATTACTTCGACTTCAGGTAAACAATGTGTCATTAGGACATAGCTATTCACAATGGGCAGACATGAACTATTAACAGTGTCACACTATTAGTGTCATAGCATGACTTCATTTCTACATGTTGAGGTGGTCCCCTTTAGCCCTCAACATCACTTCTTCCGTCCACGCACTCCACTTGAGTGCTCAGTGCCCTCGCTGGCACCTCTAGTAGCAGGTTCACCTGCAGTACTGTGTCTGGCACTGCGACGCCTCGCATCAATCACAGGGACTGTCAGACTGCTGAGGCTAGAGGACTCCTCACTGTCACCAACACCCAGTTCGCTGGTTGTGGCACTGCGTGCTGTTTGCATGGCATCAACTACGTTGGTAATTTGCACCAGTCCCTGTGCAATGTCACGACTGCAATGTGCCATCTCCACCTGTGTGGCAACTGCACGCTGTGAAATCTGGGCTGTTGAACGTGCAAGCCGATTGACTGATCTACAAAAGGTATCAAACTTTGACAAATATTGGTGATGGCGCCTGCGCTGGCTGACGGGCTCCTGCTGTATCTCAGAGCATAGTTCTCCAATGGCCTGTGTCAACTCCTTGGTGTTTTCAGCAACTTTTTGCTGTCCCTCAATCAGGGTTTCCAAGTGCTTGTTCTGTAACCCCATATTGCTATTGTGAGACACAAATTGTCTGTTTAGTGACTTCAAATGTTTGCATTGCAGGCGCTGCACCTTCAGCATGGAAGCTTTCAGGCCGCCAAAGATTGATGGGTCCACTCCTTCTTCTGTGCCCTGTCTGCCTGCATTGTGGTGCCTCCTGACTCCTGGGGTGTTGACTGACGCTGGCGCTGGTGCAGGGACTGCTGTCTTCCTGTGGGACTCGCCTTTGATGGTGGTGTGGGTTCGTGTTCTGGCCTCTCATCTGACTCCAGGTTGTACTCTGGGAGTGGTAACACCCTTGCCCTGCGTCTACTCGGTACAATACTGTAGGAGTCACTGGTATATGAGTCTGACTGTGGCTGTGTTTCTGCTTCCCCCACTTTTTCAGATAGTGCAGCAGCAGGGACCGAGTCATCTGCAAGGACAATTTGCAGCCTGTCAGTTCTAGCATTTGTCACACATTTCAACAGTGTTGCTTTACATGTACAATTAAATTGTGTCACTCTGAGTCATTTGTGGTGTTTCCCTATGTGGCTGACCACTATCTTGCTATTTATGTTGGGTATTCACCGTAGGGTTGTGTACTACCACTCCCATAAGGTACTGTTGTGTTGTATGTAAGATATGACATGGACTACTTTTCATTGTGCATCAAGCTATGTTCTATTTCCTAAGGGGCATGTGTACATGCACATGTGGGGATACACCTAATTACTGGCCTTACCTTTGCTGGTGTTGGGTGTCCCTGAGGTGTCAATGTCAGTTACACCACTGACAGCTTCTGGCAGCAATGTGCACTCCTCCAGGTCTTCCATAGGGGTGGACGGTGTGTGGGTAGATGGTCCGCCTCTGGTGCTCCTTGCCTCCCTAAACCTGCTGGCCACCCTCTCCTTGGCACGGGACCGCAAATCGTACCATCACTTGCGTATTTCCTCCACAGAGCGCTGCGCAACACCCACTGCGCTGTATGTCAGACCAGAGTTTCTGCTTCTCACTCTCAGGTACTTGGAGTGAGGTCTTGCTAAAGAGTCTATCATGGTTCCAAACAACCTCCTCAATGAGCACCTCCAATTCTTTCTCGCTGAATTTCAGCTTCCTCTTCCTGGCTCCCTTCTCCTTCCCATTGCCAGCATTGGCCATGTTGCAGTTTGATCCTGGCTTCCTCACAATGCTGACTCCCTGGTGCTGGGCTGTCTCTCTCTCACTGCTCCTATGGGTGTGGCTCCTGGAAACAGCATGGGCTGGCTCACTTCCTGCTTGTGATGTCATCAGGCTGCTCCGGTTTGCTGTTTTCGCAATTTGCAAATTTCAGTTGCTGAATCTAAAAAAAAAAATGCGATTCAGTATTTGCATCTCGCAAATGGCACTTGCGAATTTTTATGAAATCGCTATTAGCAATTTTTAAATTTGATACATCGCGTTTTGCATTTCTAAAATTGCGATTTCTTATAATTCTCAATTTGGAAATCGCTAACTGGAATCTTGATACACCTGTCCCAAAATGTCTGTGACCACAGCAGGTCCCGTTGAATCAATTACCACTTCCTAACTGCAAGGGAGGGTGTGTTTTAGCTGTTGTTGGTATATTGTAAATTAGCAATTTATTTTATTGTAGTGGGGTTTCTACTTTATCCTTGACCCTGAAGGTGGTGTGTCAAGAGGAGCTGCAACTGAATGTTTCCATAGACCATGGTATCAACCACTAATGACATCACAAGTGACAGGATTTATTTGACCCCCATTTGCTGAACCCATGGTTATTTTCCAATACCCAAAGACACCACTATTGTAGGTCAGTTAAGCTATACTTCTACAGACATTCTTCTGGGTCAAGGGGCCCATGACCTCAACATATATGAAGTGGAGATGGCATACAACCACTATAATGTTATACTAATGTGCATACAGACAGCGATCCTAATGCCCTGTGGTGTCAACTAATTGAAGAGCCATTGGATGAGCTCACCTCCTCAACTCCCCCATGAATCTAGGAACTAGGGAGGATCACAAAGCTCAATGAGTCGAAATCTGGTTATGTGCTCAAACTGCTCTTGGTGGGTCCAGTTACACATTCACAAAGGAGGAAGGTGAATGCTGTCAATGTAAATTCTGCTAACAGTGGAGTCCAGTTATCTCTAGGTATTCAACTGCAGATTGCCAGCATGCAGTCACAGGCCTGATGTTGAGAACATTAGCAGTAACTGTCTCCCTTTGTTTGGTATTCCAGCACCATCTTTGTACATATGTATATATGTATTTATGCACTAGTTATATAACATGAATCAAGCCAAAAGGCAGTGTAGCCCAATCTCTTCAGGCCTCCACACCTCAGAGCCGGCTTCTTAATTCTAGGGTGGTTAAGGATTGTCCATAATTGCTGAGTAGTCAATGGTTTACCCTGATTCCACAGATCATAAGGCTATCGCCACGGGGGACAGAAAGGTCCATATTTACGTTTTTTGCCGCAAAACTGTGCTAACACAGTTTTGCGGCAAAAATATTAACGCCGGCTAACGACATTCCTTAGACCCATCCTAACGTCATATTTATGGAATGACGCAAGATGGTGCTAAGGAATGGTTATTGTCTAGAAAAAATGCGCTAGCCAGGCAGAGATGGTGTTAGGGAATAAGGCGCTAGTGGATCTGAAATTACGTTAGGCTGGCTAGCTGCAAAATAAATGCCACTAACCATCCTAGCGACATTTTCTGATGCTCAAACAGCTACAAACATGGCTCCTGTCTAAGTATAGACAGGAGTCATGCCCACCACCCCAATGGCCTACACAGGAGACCAGTGTCCCCTGGGAAAGGTCATTCGACCCAGTTATGGGCAGGGCACCCCATGCTAGTGGCCCCCAATGGCACACCTAAAAATTAAAATAAAACTTACCTTAACTTACCTGGGGTGGGGTCCCCCATCCTGTGGTGTCCCTCTGGTGCGGGTGGGGGTGTTCCTGGGGCTTGGGGTGGGCATCTGTGTGCCCATTCCATGGTGTTTGACCATGGAAATGGGTCCACAGCCACCCTAACGCCTGGTCTGACCCAGGCGTTAGATAATGGTGCTAAGCAAGCTTGGCACAATTATCTGGGTCCGCCTATTCCTTGTGCGTGGTCTCTGCGCCAGAGGATAGATATGGCACTAGGAGGTTAGAGTCATTTCTAGGACGGAAACGCCTACCTTGCATCTCATTGATGCAAGGTGGGTTGGCACATCCTAGAAATGGTGCTATGCCCTATATTTTGATGCTAGACTGGTCTAGAATCAAAGAATAAATATGGCATTAGGTTTGCCCCGTTTGAGCGTAAAAACAAATTACACTCAAATGGCGCAAACCAAGTGTAAATATGTACCAAAGTGTCCCCAACTTTCTCATTCACCAACAGTTCACCCTGTGGCCAAAACTCCAGGTTTTCTTGTTCCAGCTATGTGGGTCCCCATCCACATCCTGGGGGTAAAGAGTTGTGGACTTTCTTCTTGGAAAGGTGTTCCTGGTAAGTGTTCACACCGAGTGTGGAATCTTCATTTGTAGAACTGTGCTGTCTTCCTCAGTGCAGTTCTTTGAGAGTTGTATTTGCAATGTGTGGTAGGATTTGGGAGAATCTTTTTTTAGTAGTTAGAGGAATACAGGAGAAGCACATGTGTCTCACATGGATCCCAGCAATGCTTCCTCTTCACACACCTTTCGACTTATTTTAACAATCTTTTTGAAAATCCAAGTCTGCCTGTGGAGGCTTCTGAAAATCAGGTAGCACAGGCTTGAACCTTTGCGTTACTTGTTGCAGGCCTTCATTAATCTCTGTTCTAATCCTCTTTCGAACTACAGAATTGCTTATCAGCATTTGCTGTGTCTGACAACTGACCATATTGAGCCAAATATCATTCACTAGCTGATGAAACAGCATTGGCAAAGCCAATAGGTCTCGCCTTTTGGGCCTATTGACTTTACTAATGCAGTTTGTTGATACAGTGCAGTATTAGCAAAAAACTCAAAATGCGTTTTTCAGGTGCTGCACAGAATTGCCTGGCGAAAGACGTCTGGCTGCTTGTAGACTGGGGGAACCACGTTTTAATGGACTTGTTCTGCCAGAATTAAGGGTGACTCCTTCAAGTAGCCACAATGCCATTGACATTAGGTAGCGCCTAAGCAGATAGTGCATTCCAGAAGGAGCCTCAATGGAGATATAACCTGATGGCAAAAAACCTTCTAGATGGCAACAAGGCTTAAGGTAGCTGAATGAAGACAATGAGGAGTGGACTGAAAATGTCCAAGGACGAGCAGGAGAAGGCAGGGGAGATTGGAAATCACCGGAAAAGGAAGACACTGAAGAATGACTAAACCAGGAAAAACCAAAATAAAGTCTGGATTGAGGAAACACACCGACAGGACTGACAAAGGGTTGCGACACAAAGAGCCAGGGACTTCCTTCCTCATATACCATAGAACTAGGAAATTACTTCATGAAAATGGTGTTGCTGTTTTAGATTAGGAAGCTCTCATACCTTATAATGGTAAAACCACCATCTCGAATAGGGTAAAATAATTTTTCTTTGTATCCTCTACAAGGAATTCTGGGAGTCAGAGGAAACTCAGGAAATTGAGACACTGGAGGCATTTTCAGCAGGAGCCCCCTCCCACCTCCGCCCCCAGAGAGAAGAATGGTGGCACAGGAGATTGTACCTGGGGGCCATCCACCGTATGGTATTTCTAGTGAAGGAGCGTAGCAGCCCCTGGCACTCCGAGAGCCCGACTTGTGCCTGAGCCGTCCCACCTACCTGCGACTCACTTGGGGTTCTTTATCCTGAAGGATGCAAGCAGTGCAACACATTCTGTAGGAGTGCCCATTCATAACCATGCATGCACACGCCTATGGAATGACAAGGGGGCCTTTTTTTTTTTTTATCTACTGATCAAAAATGGCAGATGCCACTTTGATCAGTATATTTGTTTTTGCACAAGGAGTGATAAGGGGAGAGGCACATGAGAGACGGTAAGAAGCAGCACATGAGCAAGAGAGCAACACAGGGGCTAAAAGAGTGCTTTAGGGAGAAAGCAGCACGGAACACGGTGCAAAGGGATTTGGGGCAAAAACACACATGAGAATGAGAAAGCAGCACAAAAGGGAGCGAGTAGCACAGGGGGTGGATGGTATTTGGCAGGTGGTGAAACACAGGAGGGAGAAAACTGGAAAACACATGCACACTCATTGATTGCTTAACCAAAAAGAAATACATTGTTCCATAGTGGAAGAGTAGAAATTGTGAGCCAAATCAAAAGTATGGTAAACAAGTTATCCTTCAAGGGTGAGGGAAACAGAAGAAGAGGAAGGTAAGCAATTGTCTAAGAAGCAAGCAAATGAGAGTGACAGTAAAGCCAACAAATGGTAAGCAATGGCCGGGCTATCTCTAACTGAAACCTAAACAGGAAACCTAACGGCTGAGTTTATTTACCACCATACACACCTCACTATACCCACACCAGCAGATACCATCTCTGAGTGCTGATAAACAGCTTTCACTGTAAAACTGCCTTTTCTTGCTTGTGGTAACCTTAAAACACTGAAGATAGCCAACTTTGGATAGCACTGCAGCTCCCCATAGGCGGTGAGAAGGTAACACAACTAACAATTAATTCTCTATACTACGGAAAGCCATCAAGCTGATCATCATCTGTTCACTTCTGGACAATTACAATTATAAACACATCAAGCTTTTCATCCGTTGGTAAATAATGAATGTTGAGATTCAGAAAAGTCCTCTAGCATGCAAAATGCTGTTTTGCTCAGAACATTGAAAATCATCCACTCATCACTATGTATTGTTTTAGATTTGTTCTTTGAGGAAGCTTTCGCTGTCTCATCAGACTATTTGTAATCATATTTTCAGTCCTATCAGCCTTAGGGTGGTCTTCCCCCCAATCTTTTGTCTTTCTCATCTATTTTTGGTGATCTCGTTTCTGCTCACTCCTTAAAACATGATAACATTGGCTTATCCCCAATTGGCATATTTAATTTAGGTGTATGTGCCTAGTAAAGTGGTACTACATGTATACCGAACCTGTAAATTAAATGCTACAGGTGGGTGTGCAGCACTTTTTGTGCCACTCAAGTAGCCCTTTAAACATATCTCAGGCCTGCCATCGCAGCCTGCATGTTCTGTTTTTACACTGCCAGTTAGACCTGGCAGAATAAACCTTTGCCACGCCCAAATCTTCTTTTTTAATACATATAAGTCACCCCTAGGGTAGACCCTGCACAGCCCCCAAGGGTAGGGTGCAATGTATTTAAAAAGCAGTTACTTTATTACACTTAATAAGCCATGATTTCCAAATGGGAGTAGGAAACCAGTTCATGTTTGGTGTATTTGCATTGTAATCAAAAATCCTTTCCCATGGTAAAGTTGTATTTTAGATTACAATTTTGAAAATGGCACTTTAAGAAAGTTGTCATTTTCCTGCCTCAACGATTTACTACCTGGAGCCTGCCCCTGGGTCACGTGACAGGATGTAGTTAACAGTTGGGCTATGTGTATTCCTCCTAGAAAGCCACACACAATAGAAAACTTAGGTGTGTCTGGTTGGCCTTTCACTGGCAGGATGGGAGAGCACAGCTACGCATAGCCCTACTTACACTTGAATAGCCCATGTCCTGCCTCCACACAAAGGACTGCATACGCCCGGTAGAGAGTCTGGAGACTAGGCAGCGAAGGCAGGATGCTTGAAAACTCCAAAGGAAATTTCTAGAAGTGTCTCCCACCTCCCAGAAGAAGGGTAACAAGTATAAATGTTGAACCTCAGACAACAACTCTTCAATGCACTTCTGGACCTGTATACCCCTCCAGGAAGAAGGACAGCTGTACTGGTCCAAGCACTGTTGTTCTGCTGGACTGCTGATTTGAAGGACTGCTACCCTGTTGTCTTTACATGTTGCCTGCTGCCCTCCTGTCTGGGTGAGAAGAACTGGGCCTGCATCTCTTGAACCCAGTATCCCAAAGTGACTTCAAGGGCTAGCTGGCTGGCCTCATGACTAGAGCCTCAGGGACAGAAGGCTCCAACAACCTTGAACCCAGTATCTGAACCCTACCATCTGTGAGTCTACCCTGTTGAGTGGTGCCACCCCAGTTCTAGACCCTTGCAAGTTGGCCTAAGATGCAATGCCAGCCTCTGTGGATCCAGCGGAACCAACACTTCTCCTCTCCTGCACATCTCCTCTGCTGCATGGAGCAGAACATTTGCAAAAACCCACATCACTTAGCAGCCCGTCTCCCCATTGGAACTGTTGCTGTGTGATGCATCAACAGCGCAGGCCCTCACATCCCTCGTCAATGCCTGCCTTGATGATGATATTGGACTCCACATCTCAGCCTCGCAGCTCCTCAGAGCTGACAAATTGCCCTGACTGCGCTTCGCACCCTTGATGAGGAACTTTGCATCACAAGCCCTCGTTGACGGGATTTTCACTGCTGACACAGAACCTCGCACTACAGGCTCACCACATCTTGGAATCTACCCATTGCTTTGACTGCACAACACATCTTTGACGTGGATCATTGCAACGCTCCACAAACCAGGACTGAAGGTACTTGCGACTTTGTCCAGGTCTGACGCAACTTGATAGTTGGTGCTTTTGTGCTTTTTAATAAAATCTTTTAACCTGCATATCTCTGGTTCTCCTAATTGGATATTTGTCATTTTGGTGTTGTTTTATTTATTAAAAAGTACTAATTGTTTCTAAATCTGTTGTGGGATCATTTTGTGGTCCCTTATGAGCCTTTATGGTCTACATTACCGGTCGATCTATATAGAATTAAAAAGGATGTTTTAGGCTTGGCACAAGGTTTTTTGCCAGGTCAAAATTGCAGTACAAAACTGTACTACAGAATGCAGTGGAAGGCCTGAGGCAGGTTTTAAAAGGCTGCTTAAGTGGGTGGCACAATGAGTACGGCAGGCCCACCAGTAGCATTTAATTTACAGGCCCTGAGTACATGTAGAACAACATACTAGGATTTACAAGTACATTAAATGTGCCAATTAGTTGTAGGCCAATTCTGCCATGTTTTAAAGAGAGAGCACAAGCACTTTTTCACTGGTTAGCAGTGGTAAAGCATTTCGAGTCCTGTTGTTATAGTGTAATGTACTCTGTTTTTGCTGGTTTATTGTCTCTGCACACTTTTCAGTGCTAAAGTGCAAGTGCTCCCTATAGAAATTGGACTGTTGATTGGTTTATCCATGATTGGCATATTTGATTTACTGGTAAGTCCCTAGTAGAGTTTACTTGAGGTGCCCAGGGCCTGTAAATCAAATGCTACTAGAGGGCCTGCAGCACTGGTTGTGCCACCCACATTAGTAGCCCTGTAAACATGGCTGAGACCTGCCACTGCAGTGTCTGTGTGTGCAGTTTTAAACTGACAATTTGACTTGGCAAGTGTACCCACTTGCCAGGCCTAAACCTTCCCTTTTACTACATGTAAGGCACCCCTAAGGTAGGCTTGAGGTAGCCCCATGGGCAGGGTGCAGTGTATGTTAAAGGTGGGACATGTACTTAGGTGTGTTACATGTCCTAACAGTGAAATTCTGCTAAAATTGGTTTTCACTGTGCAAGGCCTGTCTCTCTCATAGGTTAACATGGGTGCTGCCTTTAAATATTATTAAAGTGCAGATTCCCTTTGAGAGCAGATACAAGTTTGGAGTTTAGGGTCTCTGAACTCACAATTTAAAACTACATCTTTTGGTAAGGGTTGTTTTTAAATTGTGTGTTTGAAAATGGCACTTTTAGAAAGTAGGCATTTTCTTGCTTAAACAATTCTGTGACTCTGCCTGTTTGTGGAGTCCCTGTCTGGGTCAGTTTGACAGTTGGGCTGTTTGCACCTCTCTCTGGACAGTGACCCAAATCAAAGGGAGCTAGGGTGTAGCCTGCATATCCTGATGAGCCATCTGAGCTAGAGGGGAGGGAGGAGTGGTCACTTACACCTGAAAGGACAGTGCCTGCCCTCCCTCAATGCAGTCTCCAACTCATGTGTCTGGGGCCTGGCCTGGAGAAGGAAGGATCTTGCAAACACTTGAGACTTTGCCTTGAAGTTTGCCAACTTCAAAGGCAGAAAGAGGTATAAGTATTGGACCCAAATCCCCAAACTTTTAGAATCTTTCTGGAATCAAGAGGAACCTCTGCCAAGGAGAAGAGCAAAAGAGCTGGAGGAGGAGTACTGCTCCTTTGCTGTGTTGGTTTGCTGGGTTGGCCTGCAGTTGCTGTTTTTGCCTTTAAGAGAGCAAAGGGTGAACTTTGCTGTGTATTCTGCTTGAGAAAGTTCTCCAAGGGATTGGAGTAGAGTTGCCTTCTGTTGAAAGTCTCAGGGACACCAAAGACTTCACTTTCCTCAACCTGCACCACTGGGAACTGTGTGTTTTGTGCTATTCAAGAGGAGAAACCACTGCGCCGCCGCCAACAACCCCACTGGCCTGCACCGTGACCTGCCGCTGCCGCACAGAGCCCCACTGCCCCACTTCATACCGTGACTCTGGTCTCACTGACGCCGTGGTCGGACGACTTCACCGAGCCGCTGCTCTCACCGTGGCCTGTGGGCCCCACACTCCGGCATTGCCTACTCACACCACAGCCTGGGCATCCCTGACACCACTGCTCCCGCTGACACCGACGCCGCTGCCTGCACCATCGTGGCCTGTGGACACTGCTCGTGAGGAGCATGAAGCACCGTCCTGTCCCACACCGCAGCCCCGGTCTACCAACACCAGCACCATTGACTCCAGTGTCGTCAACAGACATTCCTGTCTGCAACACGACCCGTTGACGCCGCCCAGAATGATCCTGTGCCACGCCACCGACTTGGGCCTACCGATGACTGCGCTTCAACAGCGATGACTTCACTGCCTGCACTGTGACCTTGTGACACCACACGTTGCACCGCCCCACTTCACACTGCAGCTCTGTTCTCACCGACGCCACTGGACACCATCACTGAGTCGCTGCCTCCACCGTGACCTGTGGGCACCACACGTCTCATCGTCCTGCTTCACACCGCAGCCCCGATGCCATCCACACCAGCGCTCCTGGCTTCATCAGCCCAGAGTTCGATCTGCAACGCATGTGACATAAGGGCCCGACAACTCCTGCACCGACTCCGGAACCAACACTGCGACGCCGCTCTCCGGAGCTCACCGCGAGGATCACGACACCCTGCAAATCCAAGGTATTGTTTGAGGGTCTTTCTGACACCGTAGCTGGCCTGCGACGCCTCAGCCAACCTGATCTGTTGGTTTTGTTGATCACAACACCGTGATAGCCCCAGGTGGAGCTATCGACTTCAAGGAACTGTATTTTTAAGTTAAATATTGCAAAATTAATATTTTTATTACTGTATGTTGGATTTTTATTGTTTTCGTCTAGTTTTACACAAATACATATTGGCTATTTTTCTAAAAATGGTGTGGTGTCCTTTTGTAGTGTTGTCACTGTATTACTATGTGTTATGTGCAATGCTTTACAGATCGGTTCTGAGATAAACCTGACTGCTCGTGCCAAGCTACCAAGGGGGTGAGCAGGGGTTATCTGAGCGGGAATCTCCCTTATCCTGACTAGAGTGAGGGTCCCTACTTTGACAGGGTCCAAACCGGCTGCCCCAAGGAGGTATTCCATTGGCATTGCGTGGCTGTTTCCAGACAACTCCCATGGTTTTTGAAACATTCCTAGATTTACCAACCCTGATAAACCTGGGAATGGGTAAAAATCCTACGCCTCCTCAGGTGAGGCATAATGATGAGAAATATCTTTATTTCTCACCCGTTTTTTCCTCTTTCTATATGTGCTGCATTCTGCAACACACACAGAAAGAGGAAAAAGCCTCATCCTGCATGCAATGCATGGTGCAAGAGTGCCTGCATTTGCACTAGGCAGCCAAAAGCACCAGTGGAGGAGGAGTGGACAGGAATGCTCTGTATTGGATAAAGCCTGCACATTCCTGCCCCTTCCCTGTGATGCAGGGCAGTGCAACAAGGTGACTTGCTGTACTGCCCTGCACCACAAAGCTCATAAATATGGACCTTGGTCTTCATCCAGTGGGTAATTTCAGTCATGCAGCCATACAACTTGATCCGGGTACTAGGGGCCATATTTACAAGGCCCATGGGCCAGGGTGGCGCAGCAAGTCACATTGCTGGCGCTGCCCTGCGCCATGCGGAAAGGGCAGAACTGCACTGTATGTACAAGATACTGCACATTTCTATCCTCTCCCCCTGTGCTGGCACACAAATGACTGCCATGCACTCATGCAGTCACCCTTGCAACATGGTGCAGGCGTGTCTGTGTTGTGGGGATGATTGTTTTTGTGATGTGCAAGAAGGGACACCTTCCTGCTCAATGGAGGTGATTTCCTCCTTCTATGTGTGCTGCATGCAGCAAACATTGAAAGAGAAAAAAACGGGGAGAAATAATATTATTTCTCCCTGTTGCACTTCCCTTACACCACCCCCGAGGAGGCATAGGCTGGTGATGTATTCCCAGGTTTATGATTTCACATAAATCTGGGAATGTGTCACATGCCATGGGTGTTAGGTGGGAACACCCACTGTAAAGCCCATGGCACACCTCACTAATGCAGTCTGAGGCAATGCAGTGGCTTGGGCTGCGTTTTTCTCACAGTTATTCACAAGGCCATGAAAGCCATGCAGGGTGGCTTTATATGGCCTTGTAGATATGGCTGTGTAGTTTGCACCACTGGAGTCTTACCAAAGTGACACTCTGCTCAGTGGTCCTTGTAAATATGGCCCTGGGTGTCTTATCGATGAGGGAGATAATGAGTTAAGTGCCATTGGCATAGGAGAGAACATTGATGTTGTGAGAGCTGGCTAGAGGAAACATATATGGACTGAAGAGTTTTTGGCTCAGGGAGGATCCTTTCAGGCTTTCTCAACCCAGTCATGGGCATCTAAGGTGTACAGCGCCAGGCTCACCGACTGGGTCCTTCCAGTCAGGAAAGAGCAGACCTCTTAGAATGGGTATCCTTGGGTTTCAATGTTGTTTAGGCGTTGGATGAGGATGGGGTGGGAGACAGTGTCAAAAGTTGTGGAGAGTTCTAGCAGGATGAGGGCTGCTGTGTCTTTTCTGTCCAGAGTTGTGAGAATGCCATCTGTGGTGGGGATGACAGCAGTTTCTGTGTTGTGGCTCGGTCTGAAACCAGACTGAGTGGTGTTCGTTTAGGTATTCGGTGAGGTATCTGTAATGATTTTCTTGAAAACCTTGACCTGCAATGCTAGCAGGGATATTGGTCTGTAGTTGGAGAGCACTGAAGTGTCAGCAGAGGGTTTCGTCAGCAGTGGGAGGACAGTTGCATGTTTTGAAGCATCTAGGAAAGTTGGGGAAAAAGTGGTGGCATTCAGAATGGATGTGAACATGTGCTGATAGGTTGCAGTCCTCTGGAGTAGGTGTAGCAGCAGTAGGGGTCTGACGGGGCCCCTGAGTGGATGGGCTTGGTGGTGGCGGTTTCTTCTGGGGTGATGATAAACCATATAGTTACAATTGGTTCTTTGGATAAGTTCAGGAGTTGTTTGGCAAGTTCTGCCTTGTTGGGTTGCAGACTGAAGTTTTTGTAAATGGTGGTGATTTTGTTGCTGTAGAATTGGGAGAGATTGTTGCAAAGGTCCTGTGATGGAGTGATCCAGTTCAAGGCAGCCGATGGTGAGGAGAAATCTTTCACAATAGTGAAGAATTATTTTCTTCTTTTGGTGATGATGCATCTGCCAGAGTGGGGTGTTTGATGGTCACAATTATTTGGTAGTAGTGTTTTAGGGAAGGTTTGAACATGCTCCTTTGTGCTTCATTTTGGCTCATTCTCCACCTACACTTCAGTTGTTTCCAGTGGCGTTCCATTAGTCTGAGATCCCTTTTGTTTGAGGGGAGCCATACAGTCTGTGCAGGAGGCGATCTAACTGATAAAATTCTTGATGGCTTTGGGGAGGCTGTTGATGTGTTCTGATTAAATTAAAGGCACATATGGTCCCCACAAGGAAAGTTTAGCCCTTGACTTCCACAGCAATTGTTTCTTAAAGAACCCTTCTTACAATTAGGGATTATTTATATATTTAATGAATTTTATGTTTATTGCAGCAAAATCATCTCAAAATCAGGTAATAACTAATATTGCATAAAGGTGCTCCTATTCGGTGATGGTGCAGTGCAAAGTGACAAGGTGAATAAATAGTGCACTGGTGCTATATACAATAGTATATACATGTGACTGAAAGGAATAGTATGATGAGACACTCTTTCTAGAGTATCACAATCTACATTAAAATTAAATACCGTTCGCATCTGAAAATTGTCAAAGTTTCTACCAACAATGTCCAAGGAATCAGAAAAGGGTCATCATCAGGACAGCAGATATGGAGGAGTCATCTTAAAATAAATAAAGGCCTGAATTTAAGAAAAGTGGTGCTGCATTCAATGCAGTGTGACTTTTTATGCGTCCCTTAGCACCCCCTACTGCTACCATGTGTGCAGCTTATTTAATATATGGTGCACCATGGCACAGGGTAGGGGCAATAGTGTCAGAATTTGGTATGTTGTTTATGTACTGTGCAGGATTAGCGCCAACATTTTGGTGCTAATCCTGCAGCGTACGTAGGGGCCCATTGAAAACAATGGTATGCCCCCTTTGAACGCTTGCTCTGTGCAGATGTTAAAAATAGTCACAAAAAATGGTGCAATGGAATCTCTTAGATTCCACTGTGCCATTTTTGCGGTCCCCTTAATGGGGGAACGCTCCCCCTTGCATACATTATGACTGACGCAGGCATAATGTGGCTCAAGAGGTCACGAATTGGCACAATGCATGCATTGCGCCACTTTTGTAAATATGGCATGGTGGATTAAGCTTCGTTGGGTGACATTAGTGTCATAGAAAATTATGCAAATGTGGTGCAAGGAGGCGCTAGGCCCTCTTAAATCTGGGCTTAAGAATCACGTAAGAAAATCCTAAAACTATATACCATGGATGCTAAATATCTAACAAATGAGTGTATGACATATCATAGGATATTGTGGCAGTAGTCCCATATCCTCACAAGTATTCCACTCAAAAATAGCGTCAATCTTTCCGTCAGTACTGAAAGGGTTGTGAAAGGAGAACACTAAATTACATGGTCTTAAATCAGGTTATTATACCAACAAATACCTGTCTCTGGTTACACTTGCCCATGGGGTAATTGTCCCAAACCTTTCAGTACTGACAGAAAGATTGAAATCTAAAAATATCTCAGTTGATGTGTTCTGGTCAGTGTGTTTTGAGAGCTGTGTTTCAGTCCTTGTCAGCAATGTTGTTTCAGTTTCGATGGGTTGGTCTGGCAGTGGTGCATGTGCATTGGACTGGGAATGGAATGCTGAATTTGATGAAGGCATGGTCTTTCCTGGGCACTGGTGTTGGCACATCACTCGAATGTTCTTGAAGATTGTGAAAATAGGTTCAGTAGGTGTCCGGCAACATGGATAGGTCAGTTTACTTACTGGATGAGGCCCAGACTTCCAAGATTTTCAGTCAGTGCTCTTGAGTTGTGGTTGGTGTGGTCTTCTAGGTGGAAGTTCAGGTCTCTGAGTAGGGTGTAATTGCTAGACTCAAGGGCAAGTGGCAAGTGGTGCAACAAAGTCCTTGATTGTGTTGCTGAAACTGGTGCGTGTTCTCAGTGGTTTTGGCGCCGGGCAGCGGCGCAAGCCTTTTTGCTGCACCACCTCCTGTTAAAACAAAAGCACAGGAATATATGTATGCAGAAGATACTGTGCATTCCTATCCTTCGACCCTGCACTGGCACACAAATAGCTGCCTAGTGCTAACACAGGCACCCCTACACCATGGCTCAAGGGTGCCTGCGTTGCAGGGATGATTGTTTATGTGGAGGAAGGGACACCTTCCTGCACATAAACAATCATTAGTGGTGTTTTCCTCTTCCTAAGTGTGCTGCAAAATGCAGCACAAATAGAAAGAGGAAACAATGGGGAGAAATAATGTTATTTCTTCCTGTTGTGCCACTTTAATGCCACCCCTGAGGTGTCGTAGGAATCTGATGCATTCCCAGACTTGTCCATCAGATTCCATGGGTGTTGCATGGTAATACACACAGCAACACCCATGGAACACCCCTTTTATGCTGTGCTGTGTGGGAAAGGGGTCCATATTTACAAGGCCATGAAAAGCACACAATGTGCCTTTGTGTGGCCTTGTAAATATGGGCTGGCACACTGTGCTACCAGAGCATAAAAAATTATCCTCTGGTGGCGTACTGTGCCACTAGGGCCCCATAAATGAGGCCCTCAGTGTACTCCTCCTGTCCAAACTGCAAAAGCTAGGACCATGATGTAAAGGTGCCTGCATTGTAGGCAGAATAGTTTTTGTGCAGGAAGAGATACCTTTCAGCACAAAAAACAATCCTCAGAGACATTTCTTCTTTGTATGTGTGCTGCAGAATAAAGTACACGTGCAAAGAGGGAAAACAAGAAGAAACATCTTACTCCTCTCCTGGGAAGGCGTATCTTTTTAGTGCATTCCCAGGTTCAACAGTTCTGGTAAATCTTAAAATACATCAAGAAGCATGGGACCATGGTGTAAGGGTGTCGTGTTGTAGGCAGAATAGTTTTTGTGCAGAAATGCCTTCCTGCACAAAAACAATCCTCAGAGGCATTTTCCTTCTTATATGTGTGCTGCAGAATGCAGCACGTAGCAAGAAGAAAAAATGAGGACAATTAAATATTTCTCCTTGTTACACCTCCCCTGGGGAGGCATAGCATTTTGACACATTATTAAGTCTACCACTAATGGTAAATCGGGGAATGTGCCAAAATACATTGGTGGATGTGTTGGAACACCCACTCTCCACCCATGTAGTTCCTCCCTGGGTAGAGTAACACAAGATAGTGACTTAGTGACTTGCCCTGCCTTCAAGTACTCCACATTTACCAAGCCACACAGGGCTACACAAGGTGGCCTTTGTGGCTTGGTAAATGTTATTCTAGGTTTTGCGTTGTCCTTGTGCCATACAGAGCAAACCCAATATAAATATGGGCCTAGGTATGCAAGCACGTGGAGACCATGTATGCATATACTGGTGTGATGCTCCGGATCTTGCTTTTTTCAAAAAGATAGGGCAAATGATTACTTTAACAACAATAGCAACAGCAGAACTGTGAATAGCAAGACTCTCAAACGCACTTTAGTATAGTATCTCAAAATGAATGCTCTGCCACATGAGCAAAACCAAGGAAATGATAGTGCCTTGTTGCTAGAACCCTCCATCACAGTTTCAAGGAAGATAACTGCTGTCAGATGGTGTTGGACATGGCACTTCTTAGGGAACTTTCTGAAAAAACGTATTGCTTTTTTCTCCCAGTCTTTGCTGACTCCCTGTGCAGTACCTTAGGACTCTGGACACTTTTCCACTGTATGGAGGTGGGAAAGTGCGTGCACCCTTTCTACCTGTGTTAGTAAGGGGCAGGTATGTGGGTGGTTGAGGTGGTGTACCCAGGAGGACCCTGTAAAAAAAGTACCCTACATACCTGGGGCAGGTACGGCCCTGGCTACTAGGGGGACTTGTGCTGTGTGTGTCACCGCATATAAGACCCTGTCAACCATGTCTTAGACCAAATTGGATGGGCTTGCTGGGGCACTAGTGCACCTACACTCCCGGTAGCAGCCGCTATGCAGGGGCTAACCCTGATCCAACCTTACACCTCTCCTGGAAGGCCCAAAAGATGGGCAGGTGGTAGGTGTAAGGCAGGACAGGTATTCAAAGGTGTACTCTGCCCTGGTAGGGAAGAACCCCCACATTGGTATCCTCTACCTGGGGGGTCAGCTGTGCCCATGGGATATGTCAGTCCTCTAGTAGTAGCCTTTGGGCACTAGGCACTGCTGTCCTGTATTTGTAGGGTGGAAGTGACGGCGTCTGTACTCTATTGATGAGAGGTGGCACTGACCAACGTAGGCGGGACCCGCTATGGCAGGCCCAGGGGTGAGCACTTGCGCCACAGGTCCTTTGGAGGCGCTGAGCCTGGCACAATAGGCCAGGGTGTGTCCACCTACATGATGGTGGATTCATGTATGTTTCACTGGGCCTAGCTTGCCAATATGTGCCCCCTTGCATAGGGGGATCTATATATTGAACCTGGCCTAGTTCACCTCTCTATGCCTGTGTGCACGTTGGTGTTCATATATATGCTGAGCTTGGCATAGCTGGCCTCTAGGTGCCTACTTGCACCAGGGTATCATACATATAGTGAATGCGTTGCGAACTCACACTGCCCTGGAGAGTGAAGCGCTGCCTGTGGCGTGGGAGGTGGATGTGGGCGGTCCAATCGCAGAGGCACAGTGGAGGTTAGCTCTTTCGGACCACCTTAACATACCCCGTAATTCCAGATTTCACCTAATTCAGTACTACATAGTTCACAGAGCCTACCTTACACCAGCCCGTGTGAATAAATACTTTGCTCGCCGGAACGCGGCTTGTCCCTGATGCCATGAAGCTGGCGTAGATTTGTTGCACATGGTGAGGTCCTGTCCTAGTCTGTGCTCCTACAAGAGGGTGGTAATCGACAATTTGTCTGACTGCACAGCTCGGCGGATCCCTTTCACTTGTGAGGCATGCATACTGGGGTTATTCCCTAGAAGTAAGCGGCACAGAGCGGAGGTGCGCTTCACAGACCTGGTACTTATTGTGGCAAAGCGACTGGTGACTCGTAGGTGGAAATCACCAGATCCCCCGCTGGTACAGGCTTGGAGATGCTCTCTTGAGGTATGGGCGGGGGCAGAGGGCACAGCAATGAAGAGGGAGGAGGTGTTGGGGCTGCGCCAATTTCCATTGTCGACCGGTTGGGAGGAGCTGATGTTGCGATTGCGGGGCATGAGCGGGGACCCAGAGGAAGGAGGTTTGGACTAGTATGAATGAGTGTCCATTAAAAGAGTGGTATGACACGCTGGGGGACTATGTGTGGGAGCTAGCGAGATTTGATGCATCGCTGGAAGACGGAGAGGTACAGTTTGCTGAACTTGGCGCCTGGCTCAGCCCCTCCGCCGGCATGCCGGATTGATGTAGTTTGGTTCTCAGCCCGATTGGGAAATGATTGTATGGGAAATAATTGTATAGATGTCAGCAACCAGCAGTTGTTATTGTTTCCACGGTTAGTTTATACAAAGTTTATAGCATCTGCCTTCTCAGCAATGACACTCGAGCTGCAAATCTGTGATGGAGTAATGGTGTACCAATGGGTGTTGACAAGTGACGCGCTCACCAATTAAAGTTGGGCAGATTATTATCCTCTAAGGCCGTAGATGTAAACTAGGCTGACACTAGTAGGGTATTCTAAACGTGAAAGTACTGCTGGATTAAATTTGCAGCTGGTTCAGAAGATGAGCCAAAAACCTGGGCGGTTACAGGTTACGTTGCATAGTATATTGCACTATAATGTTATTATCCAGCCAAGTGGTATTCAGCGATAATGATGCTGCACAATGCATTGTGTTAAAATGTTGATGGTTTATAAATACGATGTAATGTTGTGATAAAACGTCAATAAACAGATTTATGGTTAAAATCATACATATAGTGAGTCTGGCACAACTTGCCAGTGTGTACATACTTGCACACAGGTGTTGCCATGTGTAGATGGAGACGGGCATCACTAGCCTGTGTGTGCATACTGGCACACAGGTGGTTTCCTGTATAGACACTGGAACTGGTCTTACTTGTCCGGTACGTGCATGCTTGCACACGGGTATTCTAACATAGGAACTAATCCTATTAGCGCAGGCCAGTATAGGAGCACTTGCCACTTATGGTGACTTTAACCTAAGTCTCCAGCCTGCCTATGCAGACTTGTGAGTCTGCCAGGGCACATGTGCCCAGGGAGTGAGGAATATGCATGCATATTCGCACTGCCCATGAGAGCTGATCTGTCCACAAGGTAACATGGGAGAAAGAGTTTTATTTGGTCTAGCTGCAATAGTGGACTGCAGGGAAGAAGCCTCAGGATGTTTGGTATAATTGATTTCAGAATGAAAACCCCCCTCTGATGGTAAATGTGGTTTTGTTATTAATGTCCTAGAAATGCCACATCTTGGAAGTGGGCATTTCTAGGGTCCTGAAATTCTTTGGCCAAGATTTAACAGAAAATGACAGAGCATGATGTTGTACCACATTCGGAAGCACTGCGCTCCATCGTTTTCAAAAAGCAGGAATGCACCCAATTTAATCGAACCTGGCACACCCCTGAATTGCCCTCTGTGCTAATTTTGCTGCTGAGCACCAGCGTAGCCACCCTTGAGCCATGGTGCAAGGATGACTGCGCTGCAGGGACGAAAATTAGGGCTGACATCTGTGGTTCAGAGGAGAACCCTTTGAATTACCCCAAAATTCAAAGGCACACTTTAGGATAACTAGGTGTACGACCCATCAGCACGGGAGTGTCATCGAAAGCGACGAGGGACCAGTACTGCTAGATTGCATGGTGACAAAAAGCAGAGGAGTCTGTTGTGCCCAGGAGGATAACTGTCGGAGTAAGGGATCTGTGCACCCTTCCTGGATTGTGGCTGGCCTGAGCTGGCTGCCTGCTGCTGTATCATTACCCAAAGTGTGCTCTCCAAGGGCAGGTTGGACTCTTGCCCTGTTCTCTGCGGAGGTCTCAGAACATCAAAGTCCTCCTGTGAGGGACTTACATTGCCTGGCGGTATCATCTGGAGAGTGGTGCCCTCATCTGCACCTACATCATAGGCTGGACTCCCCCGGGAAGCAGCAGAGTGAGCGTGGACTAAGTATTGTTGCTGGAGATCGGAATTGTCGGGTGCGGAGCTTGCTAAGTACTAGACAAACTTCACGTGAGTGACTTTTCAGCATGGGGACCACTGCATGCCGAAACATCTTGTGGTGTGAACGGGATCACCCGGTGCGGAACCCCGCCTGGCCCACTGTTGTCTAGTGCATCGCATTTCTCTCATGTGACCCTCCGCTGCACCTGCATTGCAAACTGTTCCCAGTTCATAGGTGGCGACCCTCGGAGGTGGGAGTTGTGCTATACTCTGCCTCATATGGCACGGCTGAACTTGTGTCAAAGTGTGTGACCGGGGAGTCTGGTGCGACTAAAGTCATTGCGTACCAGACATTATGCCTCATTCCAGGGAGGTATGGAAATAAATGTCTTTGTGTCACCCGATCATCTAGACTGAATCAAGTCATTGAGTGCTGGACGTCGTGCCTAATTCCAGAGGGGTGCGGGATTTAGGTCTCTGTGGGAGCATCTGGAAGTGTCTGGTGCGGCTCAAGTCATCACGCATCAGACTAGTGCCTCTTTCTGTGGAATTACCACATTAGGAATTGTCTTTGGAGGACCATATGATCGGGGCAACCCAGGTCATGGGGCCCCTGACGTGACTCATTTCTGTGGAGGTACAGAACTGAGGAGTTTTCACATGGGATCGTAACCATGTGGTGCAACTCAAGTCTTCGTACACCGGACACGGTGCCTCCTTGTACAGATGGGTCAGACCTAGTAACTCTTCATGTGCAACCGCAATTGTCGAGGGCAACTCAAGTCACGATGCCTGGTGGTGACTGCTCTGTGCCAAGCTACCTAAGGGTGAGAGCAGGATATACAGCCAGTGTAATCACCCATCCCTGACGGGAGTGGCAGGTTCTGCCTGGCTAGGGTCTTCAGCTAACCATATTGTGCTGAATCCAACAGATGGTTTCTCAGAAAGCCAATGGCTAGCATTCAAAGAACCTACACTTGAAAAAAATATTTCTCGAAAGTAAATTTGCGAACTGAAATAATAGATCTTGGGCCAGATGTATGCCGTGAATATGCAGTCGCAAACAGCAAAAATCACCTTTTGAACCACAAAATGGCCTTGTACAATATACCATCCCTATTTTGCGAGTCGGTATCCAGTTACCGACTCGCAAAATAAGTATTGCAACTTGCAATTAGGAAGGGGTGTCCCGAGGGAGTCCATTACTAATTGTGACTTGCAGGGAGCTGTAGGATTGTTTTGTGACCGTGAATGCAGTCGAAAAAACAATCGCAGTTAACACAAATTTCTAATTGGTGTTAACCCAATCGCAAATGGAAAGGGATCCCCACTGGACTCCTTCCCCTTTGTGAATGGTACCAAAAATGTTTTTTCAGAGCAGGCAGTGGTCCCATGGACTATCATTTTGAAGTCAGAGTAAGAAATGTAAACAATCAACCTCGGAAGACAGCACCTGACATTTGACCTGTGTTAGAGCTGTCAGCTCTTGGCTAGTGCTGGGTGGAGCGGAGTTATAAAAAGACTTTGCCAAATTCTACAGAGTTCTATGCGTGGGTGGCGTATTGCCAATAAGTCTCATGCCCCTCTGCCGCCCAGAATTCCTGGCTCACCCACAGATGCTTTTACCTTGTGGTGCCACTCCTTGTGCAGAAAGCACACCAAGGGCATGTCCCTGATAAATTCTCTCCAAAGAGCCCAAGCAAGGTGCTGGGGGCAGAGGCAAGCGAGCTCATGTTGCACTCACCACCTCTGTCAGCACCTCACCTGGGTACTGGGCTTTTTCTCTCTCCGAGTAGGGCCACAGCACTGCAGGAATAGCCTCCAGCATGGCTTTATTGGAAGGGATGGAGTTGGGGCCCAGGGCACTGGGTATTTTGGAGGGTGGCACACAAGGCAATGATCTTCACAGAGCCAAGGGAGGCTCATCAGTGATGCTACGAGGAAGGCAGAGTTAGCGCTTATGAAATGGGGCAGGGCTTTGCAGCTCAATCACTGCTAATGTGTGCTATAATAACTTGGATATATAACAACAAATCCAAGGTGGCCTCCATGACTTTGATTGTAGGCAGTCTAATCTTCACAAGCCTTTCACTTCCCGGGGGCCTGAGAAACATAAGTAACTTGAAGAAAGAGATAATGGACTGCCATTTGCAGTCTTACTAATTATGAGAACTGAATAGGTTATTCTCCTTCTGTTCACTGAGTGCACTCAAAAATGTCTTTTCTCGTGCTTAGGATGCTTATGCATGTCCATCATACATTTTGTTGTTCCCTTCACAGGACGTGATATACGGTAACAAATGGTTGTTGCTGCAGCAGGTTTGGCTTTGGAAACTCTATGGATGCAGTGTCTAGTGTGTGGTGCACTTTGTTTAATGTAGGAGTTGCCACCCCATGCTGATAAACTCCACTCCGCAGCTGTCAACTGAGTTTTCTCCAAACTCTGTGCTCCAAACGGAGAGTGGCACAACTCTGCGAACTCTGACAGAGGAGCGGAGAATACCACCCATCCATACTCTTGGCGTGGTTTCCCCTATTTTTTGGGCTTCTTACCTCTGTTTTGATCCTGTGCTAAACTTTGTTTTCGCTGGCTTTAGGACTCTGAGCACTTTACCACTGCTGACCAGTGCTAAAGTGCAAGTGCTCGCTGTCTAAATTGTATTGATGATTGTTTTATCCATGATTGGCACATTTGATTTACTAGTACGTCCCTACTATAGTGCACCATGTGTGCCCATGGCCTGTAAATCAAATGCTACTAGTGGGCCTGCAGTACTGATTGTGCCACCCATATGAGTAGTCCTGTGACCATATCTCAGACCTCCCACTGCAGTGTCTGTGTGGGCAGTTTGGAACTGCCATTTCGACCTGGCAAGTGCACCCTCTTGCCAGGCCCAATCCTTTACGTTTACTACATGTAAATCACCCCTAGGGTAGGCCCAAGGCAGCCCCATGGGCAGGGTACAGTGTATTTAAAAGATAGGACAGGCACTGGTGTGTTGTACATCTCCTGCTAGATTCTGTTTTCACTATTGCGAGGTCTATTTCTCCCATAGGTTAACATCGGGATTGCCTTGAAATATCCCATTGAGAGCAGATAGAGATATGGAATTTGGGGTCTCTAAACTCACAATTAAGTTTGAAAATGCCATTTTTAGAAAGTGGGCATTTTCTTGCTTAACCATTCTGTGCTTCTGCCTGTCTGTGGAATACACATCTGGGTCAGGATGACAGTTGGGCTATTTGTGAATTAACTCTGGAAAGTCACACAGACGGAGCTGAGGTGTGTCTTGTATATCCTTCTGGGTCTTCCTGGGCTGGAGTGGTGGGAGGAGCTAACACTTGCACCTGAATAGGGCTGTGCCTGTCCTTACACAATGCAGTCTACAACCCCCGGGAGTGTGTCTGGGGGCACGGCAAGTGAAAGACAGGGTTGTGTGCACTCCAAAGACTTCTCTTTGAAGTTTGCCTACTTCAAAGACAGAAGTAGGTGTAAGTACTGGACCTCTGACACCACATAGTTGGAATCCTTCTGGACTGAGGAAATTTTGCTAGGAAGAAGAGATGAATGCTGTAGGAGGGACTGCCACTCTGCCTGTTGCTTTGTTGTGCTGGCCTGCTGCCTACTGCTTCCATCCTGGGAGCAAAAGGAATGGACTTGGCTTTCTACAACCTACTTCCAAAGGTTCTCTAACAATCAACGCATCACCCCCGCGTAGTAAGGAACTTACGCATTGCTTTGCTTTTCCGGCTCCTCACCTCCCCTGTGGCCCACATTGTCTTTGTTTTTGGCACATCCCAGGTATTTTGTGCTAAAGAGATACATCCATTAACATGAGTTAAGATTTGCTTAAACATTTAAAAGTGATATCTTGACTTCTGTATGTTGGATTTTTGTTGTTTATTCTTGTTATACTCAGATAAATTTTGACTAATATTCTAAACTGACGTGGAGTCTTTTTTTAGTGTTTTCACTGTGTTAGTGTGTGTGTCTGTCTGTCTGTGTGTGTGTGGGTGGGTGGGTGTCTGTGTGTATGTGTGTATGTATGTGTGTGTGTACAAATACTTTACACATTGCTTCTGAGGTAAGCCTGACTGCTTAAGCCAAGTTACTAAGGGGGTGAGCAGGGGTTATCTTAGGTATGTGGTGCCCTTGCCCTGATTAGAGGGATGGTCCCTACTTGGGCAGGGTAAAAACCACTGGCAACTAGAGATCCCATTTATCACAGCCATCAGCTGCTCTATCAACACTTTCTACTAACATGGAACACCTGTTGTTCAAGCTGCACATCACAGCCAACTTCACCCAGAGTAGGACTCTCACATACAGACTACCAGGAGTGCGCACCTACTTCTCTAAAACCATTGCAGACTTTGTCATGCCACTTGCTCTTGATGCAAGCAACTATATCTTCTTGGGAGACCTAGACTTCTACTTTGAAGACCCTGCCAACCACATTTAAAGATACTCTTCAATGACCTTAGAAACCTTGGCCTCATTCAACAAGTTAAAGAACCTACTAATGCCACCGGACACATTCTGGACCCTATTTTTACCTCTTTCAATAGCCTCCAAGTCAAAGACCCCCTGCCGGTTACTAAGACCAACCAAGCCCTCATCAAGTTCAGCATTACAATCTAATTCCAAGGCACACAGCCTCCCGAAAAACTCTCCACAACTGGAACAGCATCCTCCACAATTAAATCACCTTCTGCAACAACACCATGGCCCCCCAAATACAACAACAGGGCAAAATTAAAATGGTAAATGGAGGGACTCAGATTGATAAAGCACCACTTCAAACAACTGGAGTGCAGATGGAGAATGAGCAAAGACAATGAACTTAGGAGCACACACAAGTCTGCCCTGAGATGCTACAACCAACTGATCCAAACCACTGAATGCATCACACTGACAGATTACATCAATGCCAGTACCAATAGAAGCAAGGAAATCTTTACCATTGTGAAAGGTTTCACCTTACCAGTGGCCACCTGCAACTTAAACATCAACTCACAGGACCTCCTCAAAAACCTCTCCCTATTCTTCAGCAAAACAATGACCACCATATACAACAACTTCAACCAGCACCTGGACCTCACAGATATAGCTAATCAACTTACAATCTCATTGAAAAAGCCAACACTTGTCTCATTGTCAGACATCACCAAGGATGAAACCACAACTTCCATGAATTTGATCCACTCTGGCGCCATGTTGGACTTTTGCTCCCACGAGGCCTACTCCAGAGGATTTCTATGCATCAGTACCATGGTCATAACCATCCTCAACACTTCCATCTCTTAAGTGACCATCTTGTACCCCTGCAAACAGGGAACGGTCCTCCCCTTAGTGAAGAAACCCTTAGCGGACCCCTTTATGCTCGCCAACTACAGATTGATCTCCCCGCTTCCATACCCGGTCAAAGTACTAGATAAAATCCTCAAAAAATACCTATCCAAATACCCCAACAAACACTAACACCTCCATGCCACCCAGTCTGGATTTAGACCCCACAACAGTGCTGAAACTACCCTCATCGCTACCAAAGATGACATCTGTATGATCCTAGAAAGAGGAGACACAACGGTCCTCAGCATCCTGGAACTCTCCCTGGCGTTTTACACTGTCTATCACCCCATCCTAATCCATCACCTGCACAACATCAGAATACAAAGTCCCACACTCTGCTGGATCTACTCCTCTCTGACTGGTAGGACCAGGTTTCACAACTTGGCACCCTTCACCTCAGAAGCCTGTGACCTCATCTGTGGAATTATGCAAGGATCCTGTCTGAGTGAGAGCCTCTTCAATGCTTACATGATCCTTTTTGCCAGCATCACTCTCTCTCACAACATTAATATCATCTCCTATGCCACTGACACGCACTTTATCCTCTACCTCATCGACAAAACCCCCAGTATCTGTAATAAGTTCACAGCATGAATGATCAAAATTGTCAGCTGGATGAAGTCCAGCTATCTGAAGGTGAACGCTAACAAGACTGAAGTTGTGATGTGTGGGAAGAGGTGTTCAACTTGGGACTCAACTTGGTGGTTGACAGAGCTAGGACTGACACTCACCCCCACCCATGCCACCCATGCCAAGAACCTTGGAATCACCATTGACTGCAAGGTCAAACAAGTCAATACCATTATAGTTTCATTATTTCCATACTCTGAAAATGCTAGGAGACATATTCAAATGCTCCCAATCAACACCTGTAAAACCATCACCCACACCATCATCACCAGCTAGCTGGATTATGGGAACACCCTGTATGCCGGTGTCAACAAACAACTCACCAGGAGGGTGCAGACCAGTCAGAACTCCGCAGACAAAATCACTCTCAACCTCCTACACTGTACACAAATATCAACTCAAGGAGCTACATTGGCTATGAATACACAAACAAGCTCAATTCTGACTCCTCACCCACACTTTCAAAGCACTACATAACACTGGCCTCAATACCTCAACAAATGTATCTGTTTTAATAAACCCTTCAGACACCTCCACACAGCTGGACTCCTACTCATACACATCACAGGCATTCGGAAAAACCAGCGGCAATGCTGGAATTAGAATAAAATAACTCCAGGAATCCTCAAGTAGGGAGACTGTGGAGTCAGGATTGAAAGTCGGAGGTCGAGGGAACAGGGCAGCAAAAGAGGCGGAGTCAGGCAGGGCAATGTCAGAAGAGGTACATTCAGTGGCAGACAGCTCAACGTCTATGGCCTGCAACTACATAAACAACATTATTATAAGCTTGGCTCCAAAAGAAACTGACAAGCATAAATTCAAATTTAAGCTGCACTGGCATATTTTTTTTCATATGGGCCCCATTTTACAAACCACACATGGTTGCATGTTGCCACTATGGCGCAAAAAAAAAACAATGGGCAACGCTTTGCTCTGGAAAGTGAATCCCAAAACCAACACTTTGCTTGAGTTTGTGTCACAAAAGTAACGCAATCCTAGTGCAAAATGTTGATGAATTGGTCCCAAATTCTGCATTATTTTGGATTTAACTCTAACTTGACTTGAAACATTAATATATTAGGCTATTCAAACAGAGGGAGGATGGTAGCACACTGACTCACATCTCAACACTCATTTTGCATGATGACACTTACTTCAGATGTAGTCTTTAATTTTTCACTGTGGTTGGTGCAGCCTGTACTGTGTAACTCTAGGTGTTTCTGGATTCATTCCTCTATCAGTAGAGAGCAACAGGTCATTTTGGGGGTGTTGGAAATATTCCTAGATTCTTCTCATGTCTCTGTACCACTCTTTGGGTGCAGGTGCATCAACAAAATCTCATCATATCAGTAGCTCAAGGAGGCCTTTTCAAACAGAAGGAGGATGGGAACACACTGCCTCGCATCCCAGCACTCAAAATTGAGCATGTTAGTGTGCACTGCATTTACCATGATGCTTTGGGGCAAGTTGAGCACTTGGATGTGAGGCTGTGTGCTCCCACTCTCCTTCTGTTAGTATAAAAGGTGTTTCTTAATAAAAATGAATTAATTAAGAATTAATCATATATTATTTGGTATAGTGCCTCTTCTGGGGTAAGAAGTGCTATTTAATTGCAACTACACTACATTACAATACTTAGCCTGAAATCTTTATTATATCCTTGACTATTACACCAGAGGTTGTATTACACAAAGGTCCCGGGTGTGCAACAGGCTTGTGCATCTGCTTTGTACACCCATGGCACTATGGTATTGCATAAGGGGCCACAGATGCTTGCAAATGAGGGAACATCTTTGCCTCTGCCCCCGAGCGATATTATAGACATGTGTGCTAAGGCAAAGAAGCCATCAGGAGGTACACTGACAGTGCATCTCCAAAATAATGGCTCTCTGTCTAGTACGTCCCTTTAGCACAGCCCTCTGGAGTAGACGAACAGTGTCCTCTGGACACCCCAGGCATCCTCCTGCAAACGGATGAGGTCACTCACTGCACCTGACTGCAAGGGAATCTTTGCCCCCTCACTAAAGTGCATGTGGGTGACACACAATGAGACACGTAGTGGCTGATTAAAGCAGACGTTCTGTATTTCACTGAATATGCTACCCCCCCCCCGCCCCCCCCACAGGGTAGCCCCGATTTTGCAGGGGCCCTGAGAGCATCGCATTCATTGTAATTCATCACACTGTTCATGTTTGTGTCTGGTGCACCTGTTTAAAGGTGTGCTGTGACGCAAAATTGAAAAGTGTGCCCGGTACATAATACGGGCCCAACAATTCACAAAGGACAATCTACATAAATACAGATGCAAATGACCAAAAGAAAAACACACACACTAAAACATCTGTTTATTTTTTAGCAGGGTAACTGTTAACATGCCTTGTTAGACTCAACGTCTCCATTTTGACCTTAGGGGTGAGTCTCGGCCCCTGTGCCATGCTAAGCCAAAGGCCCCTGTGCCATGCTAAGCCAAAGGCAGTCCTCTTAAAAAATAATGAATTGTCTGTGAACTAGGCAGCACCAGCAAGCCCGAAGGATTAGCCCACCTAAGGAAGGGCAAAAAAATGTATTATCTCTCATCATTGGAGCGATCCGGCCTGGTACAGAAGCGGCTGGTGGCAGGAAGGTGTGGGGTGTCAGTGCACGGAGTGGAGGAAGCGTGGGCAGCACGTTGAGAGGGAGGGCCCAGATGGGCAATAAAAAAACATGAATAAACTTACCTGCCTCCCTCGTATTCCACTGCTCCAGCAGCCTCTCGCCTTCTTCGCCATTTCCCAACCACTCCTGACTCTTCTCTCATGCTGTTACACAGCATGAGAGAAGTGCTGGGATAAGCCTGAGCAGGCAGAAATGCTACTCAGGGAGGGAGTGGGAAACTGTGCTTGGTCTTCATCTGGCAGTGTAACACAGCTGGGTGGAGAGTTCTGAGTGCGCATGTCAGTTTGGCTGGCCTCTGACGGCCAGACAAACTGACATGTGCACTTAGAAACGCACCACCACTCTTCCTCCACTTGATGAGGAGGAAGCTGGCCCCACCCTATGAAAGTGGAAAAATAAAGGGATAATAAAATACTTTTATTAGCCCTGTATTTTTTGGCTTTCGCCAGCGGTACGACGCTCCTCTGCCATAGCGGAGGGGACGCCCCTGGCCTGCAAAAAGAACTATTTATAAACATTGCACTGCCATACTGGAGAGGGATGAAAACAGCCCCATCTCTCCTCTGCAAGCAGCTGCTCACAAGAAGATCCATACACTGAGTGTGAATCATTGGCTTTGTCCAGGACAGGATTGACTTCATCCTGGACAGGCTCTGTCATTGTCCCGGGACACTGGTGGGAGAAACTGCTCTGACCAGCTTGGAACCCAGGCTCTGATCACTAATACCTGCCGGAACAGGGTTTCTACACATTCCAGCCTGAGCTTTAAGTGGGCAGGCACTGTCTGGTACTGAGTACCTCAACTTATTTAGTTTCAATGGGAGAGTCACTGCACTTCTCAGCACTGCTGCAATATATTTAATGGGAGAGTACCGGCACTTCTAAGGAGAAAACAGGTACCCAGAAGAGTGAGTGCCTGCACGTCTATATTTCCATTTAAAGCACTGATTCCAGCACTGGTGGTGGTTGAGACGTCTCCTACATCGGTCCTAAAGCGTGGTATGACCTGTCACTATACATCCCATGCTCCCTCTCACTTTATGTACTCTGCAAGAAGCAGGAGGCCTGCCTTCTGGAATAATCGGCTTAGTCTCTAGGCTCGGCTAGAATTACACCTGCTCAGCTCCACAATACCCTCCCAGTGAAACTGAACAGAGCATTAAAAAAAATCCCCATGCAATCACAAACTTCATTTTGCACAAGTCAGTTCATGATCAGATAAGCACATGATCGACTCGTAGTTTACATGCAGAGATTATCTTGTTAAATTTGTTAGTACAGGCTGGATTGACATGGTTTTGCTCCCACGGCTTGAAGAGGGCATTGATTAGCCTGCTTCGGGGTGAAGCAAACTGACGAGAGGTTGCCCTGCCGAGCATCGGCGGCACCACAGACTCGGATGTCGCTGTCCCCGCCCAATCTGCAGGGGGGGGGGGGTCTCCCTCCAGCAAGCCGCAGCAGCAAGGCAACACTGCAACCAAGCAGGGGCAGTGCTGATCCCAGCTGGCAGGGACGCAAGGTCTGTCCGCTTCCTTGGGAAAGCTCCTGTCTGCCTGAGACATCCGTCTCCCCATCAGAGGATCCTGCTTTTCTCTATATATATTTCGCAGCCATTCTTCTCACCCACCATCTTTCCAGGTTCTATTTTTAGCTATTTTAACCTTCTCTGCACATGTGCTTGATTTCTGGTGCGCCTTAGGATTTGTTGGGGCGCTTCCAGGGGGCAGGCACCCCCTGGCTGCCGATGTGTCCCGTGTACCTGCTGACGCCAGATTGCTGCTGCGTGGCGAGCGGGAGGTAGGAGCATGGCTGAGAGGAGACGGCACGTCGTGAAGGAGGAGGAAGACCTGCCGGTCTACCTGGCGAGGCCGGGCACCGCGGCACAGACCCCGCGCGTGAAGTACGGGGGCATGTTTGGCGTGGTCGAGGGGGCCTACGAGAACAAGACCATCGATTTCGACGCCTACAGCGTGGGGAAGAAGGGCTCCCGGGCACCACGGAGCAGCAGCAGGCAGGACTTGGACGGGGAGAATTTCGATGAGACGGCCAGCGATGTGAGCGAGGTGTCCGGGTCGGTGATCAGCTCACCGGGGGAGAGGGAAGAGAAGGCCCCCGGCATCGAAATCAAGTACCCGTCTGGGAAAGAGCACCTGCAGGGCGAGGACAGGGACGAGGTGAGAGGCCAGGCGTCGGGGCACTGCGGGTATTTCATTTAGATGGGGCATCTGCTAAGCCTGGGCGAACTAGTAAGGGGCACCCCGTGAGGTGGCATGGCACAGAGAGGAGAACATGCGTGGAGGGGTTGTCGGGGTAAAGGAGTGGTTGGGCGGGGCAATTGGTCTATTCCACAGAGATGGGGCATCTCCAAAGCCAGGGCGAACAGAGCGACACTGCGTAGGGTGCGTGTCAAATAGAGGAGGGCAGCAGCTGTCAGGGTAAAGAGGGGCAGGTGTGGGGTGACGGGGCACTTTGTGGCCAAGCAAGATGCAATGAGCCCTTTTGCAAGCAAGAACACCGCCTCCATTCCTGGGTTTGTAGTGAAAAACAGCTCTTAACTGGGGTGAAGTGGGTCCCTCCCACCCATGGACCTCGGTGCCACTGCACTCGTTGCACTATAGATAGCTACGCCCCTGGGGTCACTGCGGGTAAAGGCACTTGTTCCGCGCCTCCTTGGTCTTGAGGTAACGGCGGGCCCTGCAGGGTATTATGCCATTGGCAAAGAAGCGCCTGGAGGGCCAGCAGAGCAGCGAGGTCGCTACGGTGGATGTGGGAGAGCACCGATGCAGCTGGAGGGACCTAGCAGGTTGAAGCGCGAGCAGGCTAGAGGAGGGGTGAGGTAGCGGCGTGGCTGGGCGGAGAATGGGGCGGGGAGGTTGAGAGTAGCCTAGAACTGCCGGGGAGGCAATACTGCTTATAATTATCAATACATCACCGAGGTTCGGCACATTTATCTACAAATGTCACAGTCCTGTGACAAATATTGCACTGCCATCAGATAACGTAATTTCTCAATTATCATTCTCATGCAAATATTTTGGAACATCGGGTTTCAGGAATTGACATCATGCTCTGCAGCATGCGACGAGCTCTCCAAACGAGCTTGAGAACTCGTCATGTGTGAGGCCTGTGAAAGAATTAGCAAAATTAAGGAGCGATATCGTTCTTTATCTACCAAGGGCCAGAAATTCTGCTTCTTCCAGCAGACGATTGTCTTATTCTTACACCGTTCACCTTTTGTCAGGCTAGCTCCTTTCTCCTCCTTCCTCCTTATCAGCCAAAACATAAAGATGATGTGGGTGCTAACGAGCATACTCATATTTGCCTAAGATAGGTGTACACTGCAGAAAGAACTTAAACAAAAAAAAAAAACTTGGGGCTTAGATGGGGCTCTAGGCACTTGAGATCCTATTACTCCTGGGTGGAATCCATGTAGGCTATGCTATTGGCTCCAGGGAACTTTGGCTTCTGCTGCTCTTGGATGCCAAGAACTCCCCATCCAGTATCTGAATTCCAGTACACAATCTCCTTCTTGATTGCCCGGGAAAGGGCGGCTCCTCCCAGTAGCCAGGGACCCACTCTGCACAGAATAGTAGATGCAAAAGGTGGCAAGTGTGTCCTTAAGAAGACCCCAATTAGGACGAAAACCAAAGAAAGGAGAAACATACTCCTTGGCAATCTTGTAGCTCTTGATTAAAGAAGAGATTTACACTGATGGAATCAGTAAGACACTATCTCTCCATCACGGCAGGAAGTAGAAAAGAGCCAAGCATGAAGTCCAGGTTTAGAATCCAGAATAACAGCAAATTGCTGGGACAAAATAGTTGGAACAAGACAAAGAAAATGATAGATAATGAAACAAATGCACTATGCCATATCGACCTCTCATGTATTGCCTCCCATTTATATGTTTCAAGCAGGAACGGACATTATAGGTAAAGACTGCTTCATCTATGATTGGGACCCTCGAGAAGCTCCTGTAGTTAGACCACCATCATAGAAGGGCTTGTTAAAAATTTTGTGCAGACCTCTTTCCAGAAAGTCATGGCACTCAACAAGTGAATTAAAAAGAAGCCCAGTTGTGACATCCTTTGTTCCTCCCTGGTTTCTGAGTTCCGTGGTCTACCATTATGCCTGGTGCTCCTGGCAGCTTGTGGAGCAGCCTTTGAGGTGACTGTGAATGTAGGGACATCAGAGCAGTTTGGGCTATGTGGTTTCTCAGTCTGCGAGGGTTCAGCATTCTGAAAAGTACCTGCCATTATGATGAGTGCTTTTTTCTTTTCTTAAACATTGACAATCTTTAGTAAGTTCTTGACACTGCTGTCAGCTTGGATCTTAACACTGTTCTCAGCATGGATGGTACACTGGTGGAATCCATGTAGTGTTTGCTTATGGCCTAACAGTTTTTGCAAGTGTTTGAGCTTCCTAGCTTTGTTCTGGCAGAACTCCATATAGTGTGCTTAACAGTGCTTCCCAACATTGAGCTCCAGTAGTTTCCGGGCAAACTCCCACCAAAAGTCTCATCAGAAGGGAGCTCTTTACAAAAACGCCTTAAAACACTCTCCATGGAGAATAATGATCACCCAGATCTTAGAAGTAAAAGACTTGGATGCGCCTGAAAGCTGATACCCTGATACAGCCAGCCTCAAGTCATACTGTTTAGTATATGCCGTCTGCCAATATATACCGCACACTTCCATTGTGTTTGCTGCGACACACTACCATCCTTTCAGCCTTCTGTATGACACTAAAGCTCAACACCAATAGATGATGCTGCAACCAACACCCTTTTCTCACCAGTGAAGTGGGTAACCACCTAGTTGAGCTACTGGAGATTGACTTGGGGCCCTGTTGTTAGGTAGGAAGGTACTAATGAAATGCTACAATACAGTACAAGTCAATGTATACAAAATACAAGCTTCTTGTTTTCCACGTCTTCCATAGAACAGTTATTCATAGTGTACACTACAACAGATGTGGGCATATGGGGGATAAAAGAGATGGACACTACAGCACTTTTGGGGTCTCCTGTATGAGGCTGAAGGTCTGGGCCAAAATGATGTGGAAGCTATGCTAGCCAATTGTGAATTAGATGGTGCGACAGTTGTTAACTGCCCTGTCATCGGAGCCTCACAACCTTTGCAGGGACGAAGCATTGACACACCAGCTGACAGCTATCACTTGTCCCCTTTGCAACTGCAGATAGGGCGTTATGGCATCTGTCCCCTGTCCCATTCCTACATCATCACCGTTGTTTTAAAGTTAAAGGAGAATTGGAGCAGTGATAGCTGCCTTCGTCTTCACCAGGGAAGCTAACAATTGTTTGAGTTTCCTGTTTACAGTTAGGAGCAACGACCACTGAACAATCGCAAAGTTAACAAGAAAATACTAAAACAATTACATTATTTCTTCGGTGTGAAATGCCCCACAGAGTTTGCAAAATTAAGTTAAAAAAAGGCAAGGATCTTACACTGTACTTATCTTTGATAAATGAGGTTCAAATATTTACAGTTCAATGGCAGTCAAAGGAATTCCCTTTAGTACCCACAGATGCCCTCAAGAAATGTGTTAATCTCTAACGGAACTGAAATGAATAACACGGACTTTCCCGATCCCAATATGGAGATATTCCATAAAATTAACTGAACGTTGAACTTGAGGCCACCATGGAGGATTTAGAAGCATAGAAAATAACGTAGGTGTTTGCTGTTTAGGTTGGACGTGTCCTCTGACTGATTAAATGTGGATTTAGGCATTAATTAAACATATGTGCCTATTTCCAGTAACAGTATGCCTGACAGGTGTTATTGCTTGCGTACTTTTGTATAGAAAACCATTATCTATTTTTAACAAAAAAGGTTATCAGCATTAAAATCCAGTGTTCACGAGCAACAGCTATAAAAAACAACAACAAAGTGCTGGTGAAATATGACACTTTCTAAATTTGGGACAATTTAAAGAGGAATCTTAAAAGGCAATGATTTGTGAACGCTTTCGCTGTTAGTGCAGTTCGTGACTGACTGTTTTGCCCTACTTCCCGTGGTCACAATCAGCTGCCAAAGCAGTACTAGGTTCTTGCAAGTGCCTTGGGACTGGCAAATGGTCATGCCTACTGGCAGGAGGAATGGTCGGACGCCGTGCCATGTTCCTTATGGCTGCAACCAAAAGAGTGATCTACTGAGGGGCATTTCAGTCAGGGATAGGCAGGCATTTAGAAAAGAGGTAAGGTATGTTATGTCACACTACGTTTGTGTAGGGTACATATAATTAAAACAAAATCACACAAAATGCACCTCACACTCAAAAAATTACCAGAACGATCCGTTCCAGCAAAACATCAACTTGAAAATGTAAATTTGAGTCGATTTCTGGTTGCTCTCACTCAAAACACTGCTGCCAGCTCTCCGATTTTTAGTTTTTCACTCAAAAATTAATCTAACAGTCCGCTCGGGTAAAAATTCTGCCTGAAATGTTTGTTGAACGCCCACATTAAAGGAACTGCCTTTTGCATTCAAACCACTGCCATCCATGTTTAGAGTATTAATATTGCACTCAAAAATTAACAAAATGGCCTGCATGTGCAAACATCCTACCTGAAATGCCACTCGTGTTTAAAAATTATCCAAAGTTACATCTCGAGTTAAAATTTCTCCCCAAAGTTACACAATATGGGGTAATTGTGTAATCCTGTTTATTTAGCATACATTTGTTACATGAAATTAGCAAAATGTTGCCAATTACTCTCGCATGATTAAAATTTCATTCGGGTCCAGCTAACGTCTGTAAATCAGATTCTTAAAGGTTGAACAAGTGCTTTTTCCATTGATTTCTAAAGGAAAAACGGGATGTTGTGGTGCAGCTGTTCAGGAGTTGATAGTTCCAAATTGAAGGAGTGAGATAAGAGAAACTGTGACCCATAGTCTTGAAACTCTGAATGTGGGGCACATCTACCCTATGGATACAAGAAGAATGAAGAGGCATGGAGGGAGCATATGTGTGAATAGGCTGAGCTAGGATGTGGGGGCTGTGCAAAATTCGCCTGTTCACTAAACAGAGTGATGTGAAAATGACTCTAGAATGAGTCAGAGGCTAGTGCAGTAAAATCAGTGAGGCTCTGCTAAAGTGAGCGATAGAAGTAACAAATGTGGCTGCTAAATTTTGAAGGCATCAAAGTCGTTGGGATACACATTTATAGGTGGGCAAGTAGCCTGAGATTCAGTAATTCAACTGAGGTTCTATCCTGGGGTATACGATAGATCAATGGCAACAATAGCTACAAAGGGAAGGAGATTCTGTAATTTATGCATTTGTAAGTTGCTGGGAGCCTCCACTACTAAGACTTGGGCGGAGCAATTATGTTTCATGTCAATTTGAATCCTATATATTTTTAAACAATACATACAGAAGGTCTGGTCCTAAATCGGAATCCTAGAATAACCTAGAGTAGCTTCTGACTGCTAGAACCTTAGTCTTGTCCACATTAAGGCCCATATTTATACTTTTTGACGCTAAACTGCGCTAACGCAGTTTAGCGTCAAAAAATTTAGCGCCGTCTAACGCCATTCTGAAGCGCCATGCGGGCGCCGTATTTATGGAATGGCGTTAGCCGGCGCAAGCAGACCGGCGCTGCCTGGTTTGCGTGGAAAAAAACCACGTACACCAGACAGCGCCGGCGTAGGGGGAAAATGGCATATGGGCGTCTTAAAATGGGGCAAGTCAGGTTACGTCGAAAAAATCGTCGTAACCCGACTTGTGCCATTTTTTTTCGACGCCCATCCCCCATCAACATGACTCCTATCATTGTAAAGATAGGAGTCATGCCCCCTTGCCCAATGGCCATGCCCAGGGGACTTATGTCCCCTGGGCATGGTCATTGGGCATAGTGGCATGTAGGGGGGCACAAATCAGGCCCCCCTATGCCACAAAAAATAAAAAAAAAAATACTTACCTGAACTTACCTTAATGTCCATGGGATGGGTCCCTCCGTCCTTGGGTGTCCTCCTGGGGTGGGCAAGGGTGGCAGGGGGGGTCCCTGGGGGCAGGGGAGGGCACTCTGGGCTCATTTTGAGCCCACTTGTCCCTTAACGCCATGCCTGACCCAGGCGTTAAAAAGCGGCGCAAATGCGCCGTTTTTGGCCACGCCCACTCCCGGGCGTCATTTTTGCCCGGGAGTATAAATACCACGTAAAGGCCTGGGAGTCATTTTTTAAGACGGGAACGCCTCCCTTGCATATCATTAACGCAAGGAAGGGGTTCACGCTAAAAAATGACGCACACTCCGGGCACTTTGGCGCCCGAAGCGTCTAACGCCATAGTATAAATATGGCGTTAGTTGGCGTTAGTTTAGCGTCGAATTTGCGTCGAAAAAAACGACGCAAATTCGGCGCAACCAGAGTATAAATACGGCCCTAAATCTGAGATAATTTCTCCCCATTGAGTCTGTGACCTCCGGTAGAGAAAAGCCTTGTAATTCTAGCAATTTCCCAGTAGGATGTGCAATAGGAGGCTGCTTTGTGATCTGTCTGGGCTGCCATGACCCAACCATGACTGCCCATCTACCTGTTCTAGTCATTGCCTTCTGCAGTGCGGTATTGATTTGAACATTGTTGCCAGGGCTGACTTTGGTTTCCAGTCAGGCCCTGTGTGATGAACACTACAGGCCATGGTAGAGGTCGTTGAGATGAAGATGCCTAAAGTCACTTTTTAAGTTCTGCCCCTGAAACGTGAGGCAATTTAAGGTAGCAATTGACTGCGCAGCCACACCTCTGAAAGTCTATCCAACAGAAGGTGGTGCTCAACAGTGACAAATGCTGTGGAAAGGTCTAAATAAAACAAGATCACTGACGCTGTTGAAGTCAGCAGCTACGTGAAGTTCATACATGGCTGCCTGCCACTATCATAACTCACTGCTGTGCCTTAGTCGGATCCCGGCTTAGGGATCATCAAGAATGTTACTAATTTCAAGGACTGAGCCAAATTCAGCAGTGACAGGTTCAAGAATTTTTGCTACTGCTGGAAGTAAAGTGATGGATCTGTAGCTAGATGCGGCAATGAGGGCAGGATGCAGCCCAGGGTTCTATAGCAAAGAAAACAATGACAGCTTCTCTTATTGGGTATTAACTCTGTCAGATAAAAGGATGATGTTTTGCATTGATCGTAAAGGGTAAAAAAAAAACTAGGCGCAGGTTGGTGGAAGAAATAGATCGGAGGGTACTAAGGTGAAACCTAACTTACAGTGTTGCAGCAGTTGAGGAACATCTAATGGAGAGAGCTTGGGAGAAGTTAGTCCCAGTCGATAAATTAACGCCCATTTGTACAGCACACAGTCATCCTAAATGGTATCTTGGAGCTAAAAGAACAAGTGTTTATTGCTACCCAATTCACTGGTACTCACTTTACTGATCTTGGGAAAAAAAGGTTAAGTGGACCCGCCAGCATTTGAACCTACGATGATGAAGTAAAACAAAGATCCCTGCACTGGATGCACAAGTCTATGGAGCCACCAGATGAGGGTCAGAGGAGCAAGGCCAAAGGGGCCTGATACTCCATGGTAATTTGAATGCGCATGGTCACACTATTGTTGCATAATTTCTAGGAGGGCATTGGTTTAGGGGCATGTGGTGGGTGTGCAGGTCCTAAAATTTTGGTCAGCTCTAAATCCATTGTGTTTATTACAATAATACAAGATAGGCTCGTACTAGTACCTTTTATGGGTGTCGTTAAGTGCGCTTTTATAAATAGCACGGTCAGATTTATATTCAGTCTTTTAAGGGGCCAGTCCTGGATTCACACTCTTTAAGCATTTCAAGTGAATGTTTAGGAGCACGAAGAGCACGCAGACTGGTTCAGTTAGAACTGGAGTATGGGAAGTATAGCCTTAGGGATCTCCAGGTCGCTGCAGAGTTTCTCTGTCTAGCAGGAGACGTGCATGTTACTTTGTGAACTTTCTGAATTCCTAATTGGAGGTTATCAAAACCAGGGGTCAGATTTAAGAAAAGTGGCTCTACATGACATGAAGTTTCACTTTTCATGCAGCCGCTTGCGCCTCCCACCCACCGCCACTGTTAGACTTTTCATCCTTGGCGTGGTCTCCCTTAACTTTTTGCTTCTGTTCCCCAGGTTGTTGATGTGTGCTGGACTCTGATTTTACTGTTTTTGTTACTCTGGGCACTTTACCACTGCTAACCAGTGCTAAAGTGCAAGTGCTCCTTTACAAAATGTGTATGTAATTGGCTTATCCATGATTGGCATATTTGATTTACTAGTAAGTCTCTAGTAAAGTGCACTGGAAGTGCCAGGGCCTGTAAATCAAATGCTACTAGTGGGCCTGAAGCACTGGTTGTGCCACCCACATAAGTAGCTCTGTAATCATGTCTCAGACCTGCCACTGCAGTGTCTGTATGTGCAGTTTTAACTGTAAATTCGACTTGGCAAGTGTACCCACTTGCCAGGCCTAAACCTTCCCTTTTCTTACACATCAGACACCCCTAAGGTAGGCCCTAGGTAGCCCCAAGGGCAGGGTGCAGTGTATGGTTAAGGTAGGACATATAGTAATGTGTTTTATATGTCCTGACAGTGAAATATTGCTAAATTAATTTTTCACTGTTGCAAGGCCATCCCTCTCATAGGTTAACATGGGGGCTACCTTTAAATCTGATTAAAGTGTAGATTCCCTTTGGGAGTGGATGGACATGTGGAGTTTGGGGTCACTGAGCTCACAATTTAAAAATACATCTTTTAGGAAAGTTGATTTTAAGATTGTGTGTTTGAAAATGCCACTTTTAGAAAGTGAGCATTTTCTTGCTTATACCATTTCTGTGACTCTGCCTGTTTGTGAATTCCCTGTCTGGGTCAGGTTGACAGTTGGGCTGGTTGCACCTCACACTAGACAGTGACACAAAGGGGGCTGGGGTGTAGCCTGCATATCCTGATGTGCCATCTGTGCTAGGAGGGAGGGGAGGAGTGGTCACTCACACCTGAAAGGGCTGTGCCTGCCCTCACACAATGCAGCCTCCAACCCCCTGGTGAGTGTCTGAGGCCTGGCCTGGGCAAGGCAGGATTTCACATTCAAAAGAGACTTTACTTTGAAGTAGGCCTACTTCAAAGGAGAAATTGGGTATAAGAAGGGCACCCAAAACCACAGACTTTGTGGTTTGTGGAGCTATCCTGCAGTTGCTGCTTCTGACAGAGTAAGAGGGCAAAGACTGGACTTTGTGTGCCATCCATCTTGAGAAGAAATCTCTAAGGGCTTGATTTAGAGCTTGCCTTCTGTTATTTGAAGTCTCAGGGACAGCAAAGACTTCTCACTGCCAGCACCTGGAGTCTCTGGAGAAGCTGGCAGCCTAAAGACAAGGAAATCCACGCACAGAGCGCTGTGCGGGGAAAAGATCGACGCGACTCCGATCTGCGGCTGAAGAAACGACGCGCCACCGGCTCCGCAGCTGAGAACGACGCTCGCAGGAAATGCAACAGAAGAATCGATGCACGGAGCAGGAGAAACAATGCGCAGCATCGCTGACGGAGGCCGGGAGATCACAACCCGCGCTGTGGGGTTTTGGGATCATCGTGCGGTTGCATTACTGACTCAAGTACCGGTGTGCGTGGAAAAACAACGCAAGACCTGCCCGGACCCGAGAGTGCTGACCGGATCGACGCATTGCTCTCCTGCGCAGAGAAGAAACGACCCAGCGAAAGGAGAAACAATGCATGGTCCAGCTCGTGAGTGGAATCAACGCATCGCAAACCCTTTTTGACGTGCACTCGCCCGTGCAGGGATATTTTTTATGGGCCCGAGGTACTTTTTCACTCTGACAGCGTTAGTGTGTGTTTGAAACTACTTAAAGACTCTTTTTTGCATTTTTATTGATAACTTGACTTGTGTATTGTGGATTTTTGTCGTTTTGGTCTTAGATAAATATTTCCTATTTTTCTAAACTGGGGTTGTGTTACTTTGTAGTGTTTTCATTGAGTTACTGTGTGTGTTGGTGCAAATACTTTACACCTAGCACTCTGAAGTTAAGCCTACTGCTCTGCCAAGCTACCAAAGGGGTAAGCAGGGGTTAGCTGGGGGTGATTCTCTTTTACCCTGACTAGAGTGAGAGTCCTTGCTTGAACAGGGGGTAACCTGACTGTCAACCAAAGACCCCATTTCTAACAGCCAACATGTGTGTGCTGTATTTAAAATACAGTGCACCACTGCACAGGGTAGGGGGAAATAACATCAGAATTTCTGACGCTATTGATCTACTGTTCAGGGTTAGCACCAACATTTTAGCACTATCCCTAAACAGTACATAGGGGCCCATTGAAAACAATGGCATGCCCCCTTTTAACACCTCCTCTGAGCAGATGTTAAAAATGCAGAAAAAAATGACACAAAGAAATCTTTTGGATTTCTTTGCATCATTTTTTGCGCCCACCTAACGACGGAATGCCCCCCTTGCATACATTATGCCTGGTGCAGGTACAATCTGGCACAAGGGGTTACAAAGTGGCGCAATGCATGCATTCCTCCACTTTGTAAATCTGGCATGGCGTTTTTTGCCATGATATCTCCACATTAGCATTGAACAAATTGCAGCTAATGTGGCGATATTATGGCACAAGGGGCTCCTAAACCTGCCCCCAGATATCAGAAGCTTTTTTTTAAATGGCTTGGGTTGGAGAATCTAACAGCCATGTATGTGACATCATACGTTTTAAATTAAACAAAGGGCTCGTAAGCGGAGCTGGTGCAGACCAGTAAAGGTGTGGTGGTATTATCATTTTTTGGCTGATGACGCAGGCAGCGTGTGAATATCTGCTTTCACGGTTGTGAGTAGGACAAGACATACAGCAGGACTTTCTGTAGAACAACAAACTAGAGCACAGGGCCTTGAACAAAATTTTGGAAGTTAAAGGGTAGAAGAAAAGTTTCATTTTCTCTCAGAAACAGTTGATGCCTGGCCCACACTCTAGGTAACAGGGGCCTTGAGTGCGAGCCCTGAATCTATGGCGCAGGGACGTTTGAAGGCATGGGTAAAGTGGGCTCTGGCCCATGGTCCCAGCCTTTCAGGGGCCCTATGATACAGCTTGCTCTGTTCTGCAGAGTCTTGCCCTGATTATCTTTTATATTTCTTAAAAAAATGGTTTTAAATATCGTTTTCCTTTAATTTATTTTTATTGTGGGTGATGTGTGATTGTCTATTACAGACATTTTGCAGAGAAATGTTGTGTTTATGTTTCAGGCAACATACATACATACAATTTTTTCTATTCCATCGAACAGAACCTCATAGATGAGAAACTGGAGTGTCACAGAGATTTTATTTGCAGTAATATTATTTAGTTGCAACATTGGCATAACAAAGCCCCCGTAGCCCCACAGCGCAGGGGCAGGCTCAAGGGCCCCCCTCAGCACAGCACTTGGCCTGAGTGAGACAGGGGGGGGGGCCCTCTATGTTTTTTGCAGGGGGCCCCTCCATATTCGTTACGCCACTGAGTTCCTGCTGTGTTACAATATTGAAAACACATCTCACTATACCTGAAAATTAGATGTAAACATACTGAGGCCCGTATTTATACTTTTTGACGCTAAACTGCGCTAACGCAGTTTAGCGGCAAAAAAATTAGCGCCGGCTAACGCCATTCTGAAGCGCCATGCGGGCGCCGTATTTATTGAATGGCGTTAGCCGACCGGCGCTGCCTGGTGTGTGTGAAAAAAAACGACGTACACCAGGCAGCGCCGGTGTAGGAGAAAATGGCGTTTGGGCGTCCAAAAATGGGGTAAGTCAGGTTGAGGCAAAAAAATCGCCTCAACCCGATTTGCGCCATTTTTTTTCGACGCCCAGGCACCATTAACATGACTCCTGTCTTAGTAAAGACAGGAGTCATGCCCCCTTGCCCAATGGCCATGCCCAGGGGACTTATGTCCCCTGGGCATGGTCATTGGGCATAGTGGCATGTAGGGGGGCACTAATCAGGCCCCCCTATGCCAAAAAAAAAAAAAAAAAAAAATACTTACCTGAACTTACCTTAATGTCCCTGGGGTGGCTTCCTCCATCCTTGGGTGTCCTCCTGGGGTGGGCAAGGGTGGCAGGGGGTGTCCCTGGGGGCAGGGGAGGGCACCTCTGGGCTCATTCTGAGCCCACAGGTCCCTTAACGCCTGCCCTGACCCAGGCATTAAAAAGAGGCGCAAATGCGGGTTTAGACGCGTCTAACGCCAAAGTATAAATATGGAGTTAGTTTTGCGTCGAATTTGCGTCGGAAAAAAATGACGCAAATTCGGCGCAAACGGAGTATAAATACGGGCCTTAGAATTTGGACGAGTGTGTCTCTGCACTGTCGGTGTCTTAGCCAAAGAAGGAATGAAAGAGCTGAAATGGGATTATAAATTCAAAGCTGTTCCAAACAGGGGCCCCCAGGCCTCCCAACACCCTTAAGATATCTCTGCTATGGCGAAACCAAGGGATTTTGCAAGGTGGGTTAACAGAGTGATCAAATTAGGGTTTATCAATGGCAATTTGGTCAGCATAGCAATCGTGCCTTGAGTCTTAATATGAGCAATAAAAATGACCCACACCACTGAGCGGTAGTGACAATCTAACATAATTGAGGTGGCCCTTGAGCCCCGATTCAAATAAAACTGCTGAACATAATGACAAGTACTCCCCTGAACTTGGATTGAATGGTTCCTCTGTGAAGGACAACAGATTTCTGTTTTAGAGGCCTTTGTACATGAGGTGCTGGTCAGGTAACCAGGACAGAACAAGGCTGAAGCATGATCTAAAGTGGGGAATATAAATATATATATATATTTATATCTATCTATATATTTATATATATATACACATTTATATATTTGAAGATGAATTAAAAGTTATTAATAAAAATATTAGCATTTTCATTAAAAGTTAAAGGAGAATTCAAATCAAGCTAAAACTTGCAGTTTCAAATGTTTCCTACTCTTGCATTCCGGGACACGAAAGATGCGATCAGCAGATTCTAATGCACTTATTGCAAGATCCAGAAATGTACTAAGTGACAGACAAAGTGAATGTCCCTTTCTTCAATATATTCTAATAATGCGTGTTTAGGAGACCTCACCCGAAACGTCTGAAAGAGAGGGGGCGCAAGAAGATTTCTTTATCCTTGTTTAGGGTAGGACAAATGTAAATTAGTTCTATTGATCCCACTTTGGTCCCAAAGAGATAGCAACAGCCTGAAGTATATACCTTGTGCCAACTGCCTCTGAACTATGCTATGTGGAGCTGTCAAAATGAGTCACCCAAAATCCTCCCCTCTTCAGATTTAAAAACCATTGAATATGTTCTCCAAAAGATAAAAGCTTATATGTTTTAACTTTAGTGGCAATTTCAGAGCGTGAGGTGAATGCCAAGGCTTTTGCTTGATTGAGATCTCCTAAATGACCTTTTTTATTTACATGGCACAAACGTGCCCCAAGGTCATTAGAGCACTTTACAACAAAATCATTTGGGACACTTTTTCCATTTTTAGGCACTGTTAGATTAATTTATTTAACCAGAATCACAGGATGTTTAGTCAGGGCAATGATTTGAACCTGGCGCATATTTTTGAGCCCCTTGTGCTGCAGTTGTGTCACTTTTTTCTATGCTCTGGCGGTCCAGAGTGCTGACCCATATCTACGAGGCCACGCAAAGCCACATTGCATGGCTTTTAATGGCCTCATAGATATGGTGTTAGGCAAAGCAGCACAAGTTGCTGTGTAACCTTACACTGCATCAGGGGGACATTCTATGGGTGTTGCAGTGGGTTTTCCCATGGGTTTTCCTATGCAACACCCATGGGTTATTGACACATTCCCAGATTTACAAGGCAACGTAAATCAGTGAATGCATCAAAACCTTATGCCCCCCCAGGGCAGGTGCAACAAGGAGAAATATCATTATTTCTCCTTATTTGAGGGTGGATTTTTAGTAGGGATAAGTATGCTTTTTACACTAGCAATAAGGCCACTACTGCAATTTAAGGTTCAGTCAAGGTCTCAATATATTAGCCCCCGGCTCAACCCTTGGCAGCTGGCTGCGAACAGGCAGGCTTAACTCAGGAGACAGGTATGTAAAGCATTTAAAAACACAAATACAGTAAATAAGTAGGGCACAACACACAAAAAATCATACACCATTTTATAAAAATAGGAAATATTTTTATCTTTAAAATGACCACAAAACGTCAAAAAACCAATATAGGGAACCAGAGAAATGATTTTTTAATGATTAAGGCCCTCATTACAACCCTGGCGGTAAATCCCGCTTACCGCCGTGCAGAAGACCGCCAACATACCGCTGCTGCCGCGGAATTCCGCTACAGGTATTACGACCCACAGCCCGGAATCCGCCACAATACAGACACCCACTCAAGTCCGCCACACCAAAGGTCAGTGATAAACTGGCGATAACAAAACCGACACCGTCACGCCAACAGGGATACGCCCACAGTATCACGACCCACGAATCAACGCGGCGGTCTTTCAACCTCGGTAATCCATTGGCAGTACACACCGCTGCGCTCAAAATACACACATATATACAAAACACAACCACATTGGACAATTCGAAATACACACACCTGATACACATACACACACCACACCCACACACCCAATCCAATATAAAGCACACACCCACATCACCCACAAACCCTTACTACCAGAATTTTGAAAGCACGCCAGAGAGAGACACTACCTAAAACAACACCAGCACCCACAGACACACAACACAACATCCACGCACCTCAAACAACACACACTAACACACCCCCTCACACATCACCCACACCACATCATGGCACCTCAACGACACCCCAGGTTTTCTGAGGAGGAGCTCAGGGTCATGGTGGAAGAAATCGTCCGGGTAGAGCCACAGCTATTCGGATCACAGGTGCAGCAGACCTCCATTGAAAGGAAGATGGAGAATTGTCGACAGGGTCAACGCAGTGGGACAGCATCTAAGAACACGGGATCACATCAGAAAGAGGTGGAACGACCTACGGTGAAAGGTGCGTTCTGTGGTCTCCAGACACCAGATTGCTGTACAGAGGACTGGTGGTGGACCCCCACCTCCTCCCCCACAACTAACAACATGGGTGGAGTAAGTCTTGGCAATACTGCATCCTGAGGGCCTCGCAGGAGTAGCAGGAGGACTGGACTCTAGTAAGGCAAATCTTTACTACCTTATCCCCGCCGCCCCACCTGCATGCCATCACATACTCCCACCCTTACCCTCACACCCATCACCCCAACAACCCACAGATACCCCACCAACACAACCCACACATCCCAAAACCAAGCCCTGCATGTAACACCAACGCATGGACACCCATCACCCAAGCATGTCCACTACAGAGACTCACTCATGCCCCAAAATCACCAATCACACAAGGACCACGTCAATAATGCAAGCACTGGAGTAGAGGATCAACCACCCATTGCACATGATGGCACACACAGATGCAATAATTATGCATTTACACCACAACAGGACCCCTACCCAACGTCACCGGACAGGAGGTGCCAGACATATCCACTCCCCCCACAGAAGAGGCCCACATTGATGACAGCAGCTCTGCACAACTGGATCAAGATGACCAGCCCGGCCCATCTGGGACCTCGGGGCAGTCAGTTCCCGTGATACTGTCACAAGCCACCACAGAGCCTCCCCCCTCAGGAAACACCAGCACAGCACACACCCAGCGGGCCCATCCCTCTGTCCCCAGGACATGTCAATCAGCAGTGTGTCCATCACTACAGGGAACCCAGGCAAACCCACCAACCCAAGAAAATCAGGGACCTGGGGGCAGTGGCAGTGGGCACACGGTTCAGGGGACAGAGGCACAGAATAACAGGGATACTGGGAGGACTGCTGTGCGACAGGGGGAGGACAGGCCTAGGGAACCCTCTCTCCACAAGGCACTCTCCAACATCATGGGAGCTTACCATCATTCCCAGGAGATGATGGCAACGGTACTGGCCAAGTCTGGAGACCCAGCGGCTGCAGGAGGCACACTACCTTGGGATCAGGGATGACTTGAAGTCCATTAACACCACCCCAGTCACCATTGCAAGGGTGCTGGCAGACCTGGCCAACACCAGGAGGGACACAGTGGCACAACAAGGGGCCCCTGACACTAGCCTGGACGATGAACAGCCCTCCACCTGCGCCGGCGCTAGTGGACAGGAGGCACCGCCACAAGAACAACAGCACACCAGCACTCCACCCCCTGCAGATGGAGAACCAACCCACCCGCAAATGGTCCCTGAGATCCAGGAACAAGACAGAGAACATTGCCAAGACCCCCACCAGGAAATGAGACCCCCCTGAATGTCACCTTCCTGTTCCACTATGTCACCCTGTACATCCTTAAACTGCCATTGCTCCACTTCCTATACCCCTTTGGACAATGCACCTGTGAAGCAAATAGAATGGACTCTGCCATGGACATTCCTCCACCATCCACCAAGCCCATTCTACAACCCCCTCCACTTAATAGCACAGGAATAGGAATAAACACACTTAAATCACAAAACAATCTGGAGTCAGTCTGTGCTTTCACAAATGTGTAATTGCAATAACTATGGAATATAGCAATGTCAATTTACTTGTTCACATACCAATGTAATACAGCTGTAGGCCAGCAGTAAACATAGCAGAGGGCACAAAGTGGGACCCAAATCTGTGAAATGGAAAGTCAAAGTGACAAGTCAGGGTCCATACACTAAATGAAAATGATACACTTATGCTAGTTCCAACAATAGAATGAGATGTGGGAAACAGTGGCATCTTCGCACCTGTGTCTCACTAGAAGTATTGCATGAAGATGTTGTTTCGGTTGTCGATATATTCTCTTCTTCTGCCTCCTCTTCTTCACTGTCCACAGGCTCCACAGCTGCCACAAGGCCAACATCTGGCCCATCCTCCTGCAGAAAAGGCACCTGGTGTCGCAAAGCCAGGTTGTGCAGCATACAGCAGGCCACGATTATCTGGCACGCCTTCTTCGGTGAGTAGTATAATGAGCCACCTGTCAGATGGAGGCACCGGAATCTGGCCTTCAGGGAGGCCGAAGGTGCATTCGATCACCCTCCTAGTTAGCCCATGTGCCTCATTGTAGTGTTCTTCTGCCCTTGTCCTGAGATTCCTCACTGGGGTCAGTAGCCATGATAGGTTGGGGTAACCAGAGTCACCTGCAAATGTTGGGGGACAACTGTTAGACACACACTAACCCTTAGGGACAGCCCAATACCCAGAAACCTATGGCAACTGTATTGGGACCTTGGCCTCATCTATTAGACACACACAGTGCCTCTGGAGTTGGCCCATCACAAAAGGGATGCTGCTATTCCTCAAAATGTAAGCGTCATGCACAGAGCCAGGATACTTGGCATTGACATGGGAGATGTATTGGTCTGCCAAACACACCATCTGCACATTCAGAGAATGGTAGCTCTTCCGGTTTCTGTACACCTGTTCTTTTCTGCGGGGGGGGTACAAATGCCACATGTGTACGATCAGTGACACCAATGATGTTGGGGATATGTCCCAGTGCATAGAAGTCACCTTTCACTGTGGGCAAATCCTCCACCTGAGGGAAAACGATGTAGCTGCGCATGTGTTTCTGCAGGGCAGACAAGGCTCTGGACAACACTTTAGAGAACATGGGCTGGGACATCCCTGATGCCATGGCCACTGTTGTTTGAAAAGACCCACTGGCCAGGAAATGGAGTACAGACAGGACCTGCACTAGAGTGGGGATTCCTGTGGGATGGCGGATAGCTGACATCGGGTCCGGCTCCAACTGGGAACACAGTTCCTGGATTGTTGCACGATTAAGTCTGTATGTGACCAGGATGTGTCTCTCTTCCATTGTTGACAGGTCCACCAGATGTCTGTACACCGGAGGATGCCGCCATCTCATCACCTGCCGCAGCGGACGTGCCCTATGGAGAAAAACAGCAATTAGAGAGTCATCCAACACTGAGGTATCACAATGTCTTATTTTCAGAAACGTTATTAATCCGCAATGTGCCGGTATCTGTCTATATTCCCGGCCTAGATAGGTGTGACGCAGTTAACATCCATCCCATGTGGCCTCCTGAAATGGCGGCTGCCTGACCTGTAAGGTGGGACAAGGGGATATGAGGTAACTGCACTGGCGTTGTACACCGTCGCAGTGGGCGGTCGAAGACCGCAGCGTAATTCTGCATTGGTTAACATTGGGCCCTATGAGTCCCAGGGGCCAATGACGATGTATGCCGGCGGTGACGATACACACCGCCGCAGACATGACTGCCATTTGCTGTCTGTTCACTCACTTGATACCTGACCTTCAACAGGAGAGGACCTACTCTGCAAGTGCTGCTGTGACCTCAGTCTGGAAGTGACGATGGCTCATGTGTCTGGGGAAAGGGCCCCTGCCTTCACTTCGGAGGAGTTAGAGAAACTAGTGGATGGGGTCCTCCCCCAGTACACGCAACTGTACGGTCCTCCAGACAAACAGGTGAGTACACTGTGAGCATGCTGCATGGGCAATGCCTGTTTTGAGTGGTGCGGATTGAAGATACATGGGGGGGGCCGAGGCCTGCATGTGTGGATGGGGAGTGTATGTGCATCAGGGCAAGGGTGGGAACTGGGGGGCAATGAGTATGACAGTCCGGACGGGTAAGTAATTTCCTTTCCCCCTGTACCATTCCTCTAGGTCAGTGCCCACCAGAAGAAGGGTATTTTGCGTGCCATCGCCAAGGACGTCCGGACCCTGGGGGTCTACCACAGACGGAGCACCCACTGCCGTAAAAGATGGGAGGCCCTGCGCCGCTGGAGCAAGAAGACGGCAGAGGCCCAGCTGGGGATGGCCTGCCAACGTGGGAGGGGTGCCCGTTGCACCATGACCCCCCTGATGTTCCGGATACTGGAGGTGGCCTATCCGGAGTTGGATGGGCGCTTGAGGGCATCACAGCAGCCACAAGGGGGGTGAGTACACTCTCATTCAGCTGACTGCGCGCATTACGAGGTGTCTGGGTGGGGGAGGTGGGCAGTGGATTCCCCTAGGCCAGGGCAAACTTGGTAGGCAAGGCCCCCTGTGAGGCAGGCTATGTGGCACCCCTGCCCCACCAGTGTTAAGAGCCATCTACACCTAGTCAGGCTCCAGTGACTTCCAGATGTCCAGGAATTGGTCTTCGGCCTTGTACCCCAGGGCCAGCTGAAATTTCTAGGAACTGTTAGTGCATGGCGTAGTGCAGAGGGCTGCTCCCTGTGTGTTGTGTCCGCCAACTGTAGTGGTGTTGCATGCACTGAACATGTCTTTCTTCTGTCCCCCCACCCCCCTTTTTGTGGTCTCCCTGTTCTTGTGTGCAATAGCATCATCAGACGGAGGAGCATTGTCAGGAGCAGGAGGGAGCTGCAACCCACTTGGCCCTGGAGAGCAAAACAACGGAGTCTGAAGCCACCAGGGGGACGGAGGGCGAGGGGAGCTCCACGGCGGGAACAGGAGCAGACAGCAGTGACAGCGACTCCTCCTTTGATGGGAGCTCCTTTGCGGTGGCGGGCACCTCTGTGCCCACCACATCAACAGGTACAGCCGCCACACCCCTACCAGCACTGCCCTCTCAGCAGCCCCTCAGCGTCTGTCCTATGCCCACTCCCCCAGGATGGTGGGCATCTCCTTCGCCCCAGGCACCTCAGGCCCTGCCCCAGTCAGCCCTGCTGCCCTCAGTGAGGAGGCTATTGACCTCCTGAGATCCATCACTGTTGGGCAATCTACCATTGTGAATGCCATCCAGGGTGTAGATAGGCATTTGCAATAAACAAATGCATACCTGGAGGGCATTCATTCTGGGCAGGCAGCCCAACAGAGAGCATTTCAGGTTCTGGCCTCAGCCCTGATGGCAGCCATTGTCCCTGTCTCCAGCCTCCCCCCTCCAATTTCCTCCACCCAGACCCAATCCCCTATACCTCAGCCTATCCCAAGCACACCATCAGACCAGCATGCACACTAATCAACACACAATAGTGGCTCAGGCAAACATAAGCACCACACATCCCATAGGCACTCACACAAGCACCATCCCATGCAGACACAGCAACATCCACTGTGTCCCCCTCCTCCACGTCTTCCTCCTCCCTCCCTGTCTCGTCTCCACTCACACCTGCATGCACTACATCCTCAGCCACTGCCTCCATCACCAGCACGCCCATCACCACACACCGCTCAAGTGCACTCACCACCCCCACTACCATTCACACATCCCCAGTGTCCTCTCCCAGTGTGTCTGTGAGCCCTCCTCCCAAAGTACACAAACGCAGGCACACACCCACCCAACAGCCATCCATCTCACAACAACCTCCGGCCCATGCTCCTTCACCCAAATTCAGCAGACGTACACCTCCTACAACCACTACCTCCACTCCCAAACCCCCTCCATCATCCCGTCTCAGTGTGTCTAAAAAACTCTTCCTGGCTAACATTGACCTCTTCCCTACACCTCCCCCCAGTCCTTCCCCTAGGGCCAGACTTTCCAGGTCCCAGCCCAGCACCTCAGCCACCAAAACCCCTGGCACAGTGGTGCCAGCAACTGCGGGGTCATGGAGTGTGCCTCCCATCAGGGCTGCCAGTGGGCAAGGACATTCCGCCACCTGCCAAGGTGAAAAAGGTGCCAACATCCCAGAGGGCTCAGCAAAAACCAAAGGGGATAGTGGCAAGACAACTACGGCACCATCAAAGCTGGGGAAGGGCCACAAGCTGAAGAGCAGGTCAGGAGAGGGCATGGTGGCACCGACGGAGGGACCAGTGTCACACTTTCTGTCCTCGACCATGCCAACCTGTACGGCGGCGAACACCGCTAGCTGCCCGCCACCTCAACCGCCGCCTGCACCTCCCCGGCACGTCTACAGCCTCAGCGGCAGTCCCCAGCATCTTCCCCAGTGGGCAGCCGTCCGAGGCTGCAGGAAACGTCCTGCTGTGTCCCTCTGCATGTGCTGACCCGTGCACCGCCGCCAGCACCGCCGCCAGCACTGCCGAAAGCACCGCCAAAAGCACAGCGGCAACAGACACTGCCGCAGGCACCGCTGCGACAGACACCGCCGCAAGCACTGCCACCTGCACAGCCCCCGGCACATCTACAGCATCAGCGACAGTCCCCAGCCTCTTCCCCAAGGGGCAGCCGTCTGAGGCTGCAGGAAACGTCTTGCTGTGTCCCTCTGTAGGTGCTGACCCATGCACCGCTGCCAGCACCGCCGCCAGCACCGCCGCCAGCACCACCGCCAGCACCGCCACCGGCCCGCGGTGTCCTCGGACAGAGGCACCACCGCTGACATGGCTACCATCCCCAGTGGTCAGTCGTCTGAGGCTGGAGGAGAGTTCCTGGACCGTGGGCCGCTTCCATGAGGCATTACTTCCATCACTGTTTACACTTGTAGGTGGAAGACGCAGCCGCAGCAGTGTGGGGTATGTCGCTTCCTACATGGCGTATCATGCTACCTGAACCTCGCAAATCTCATGGCACGCGCACCCAGGTGAGGGAATTGTACCAGCCACACTGCACGTGGAGCACTTTGGGCACCAGGCCCCCTCTAGAACCAGTGGAGAATGACATCCACTTCCTCAGTCCTTGGCAGGATGAAGCACTCTGGGCACCAGGCCCCCTACAGAACCAGTAGAGAATCACATCCACTACATTAGTCCTTGGCAGGATAAAGCACTCTGGGCACCAGGCCCCCTCCTGAACCAGTAGAGAATCACATCCACTACCTTAGTCCTTGGCAGGATGAAGCACTCTGGGCACCAGGCCCACTCCAGAATCAGTGGAGAAAGGCATCCACTTGAGAGACTGTGGCTTTGCACTCCCCAGGATAAAGCAGTGGGCAAACCACCCACTGGAGAGACTTCAGAGACTGTGGCTTTGCACTCCCTAGGATAAAGCAGTGGGCAAACCACCCACTGGAGAGACTTGAGAGACTGTGGCTTTGCACTCCCCAGGATACATCAATGGGCATGGAGCCCCCTCGTGCAGCAGTGGCGTCATGCGTTCATCAGGCTGAGGTGCCCCCCTCCATCTGAGGTGCCTATATATTTTCGATCTGATGCCCCAGCAGTGTTCTCTCCATTTCCAGTCAGGTATCATGTGTGGGCCTCGCCCATGCATTTTGGGCCCAGTGGTCCACGGACAATGATTAGTACACTATCCGGACTTGTGTAGTTGGTGTACATATTTGTATATACTGAATTTTGACTTTGGAATAATGGATTTTTCTTGATTACAATGGTTACAATAATTTCCTTTTGTCTTTGCGTTCTTCCAGGTGGTGGGGGGGGGTGTATATGTAATGTTGCTGCATGTATTTGTGTGTCTGTTGTGTGTGAGGGTGGGGGTGTTGTGTGTTGCATGTGTGTGTCACTCTCTTTCCTCCCCCGTGTTGTAGGTGCAGTACTCACTGTGGTAGCCGCTGCCGCTGTTCGTACTCCTGGTAGAAGAGGAGGTAAACCAACATGGGCAGTATGTGTAGTTCGGGCTCCATGGCGTCCTGGTTCCTCGTTGGGTGTCGAGAGGTGAGTGTTTTCCCTTCTGTGTACTGTTTCCGCCGTGCTTTGGATAGCGTTGGTTCCGCCCCGGAAAAGGTGGTGGATAGGCATCTTGTAATAGGGTGGGCGGTACTTTGTCTCCAGCCTGTCTGTTGGCGGTGACCGCCGAGCTGTTTGTTTCTACCGCCGTGGTGGTCGGAGTGTTAAAGTGGCTGTCTATGTTGGATGTTTCCGCCACGGTCGTAATCCCATTTTTTTTTCTCGCCGGCCTGTTTGCGGTATTAACGCTGCTTTAACATCGATCACCAGGGTTGTAATGAGGGCCAACATCAACAAATATGCTTAAAAGCCAATGGCACCAACTGGGGACATCTGGTCGTGCGAGACCAGGACCAAGTCACAAAATTGAGGCTGACTGTGATGGAGCCCTGCTCGGATACACTGAGCGGGAGGCCTCAGTCACAATTTTACCTTAAGACTTAGAAATGTTTCTGCAGGAACTTCTCCCGATGTTGTGCGGTCCCCTCCAGCAAGCCAATTGCAATGCAACACCATCGGATTGCTTCTCTACTAGGTCTCGGTCAAATCCTTGAATTCTGGAGCTCCGGAGCTTTCAGCAGGACAAACCTAATATTCTGCCCAGGTCGCGGTTGAAGGTAGCTGGCTTCATTCTCAACATCGGGTCGGTCCACTTATGAAGCTTGTTCCAGAAAGTTGCTCTGAACATCTAGAACTTCTTCATGAAGTTCCCCTGTGGGGTTCAAAGTGTACAAAACACTAATCCAAGGGTCCAGAGGCTCTGAGATGGTCCTTGGAAGTTTGGAACTACAATTCCTGCAATGCACCTGGCCAAATCCTTAGAGGTCCACTGGACGCACTCCAGGCTGGGGACTTCTTGAAGGAGATGGTGCAGGGAAGCTCTGTTAACTTGTTGCTTTCAGGGAGTCCACTCCTTAATCCTTTTGGAAGCAAGGCAAAGTCCTCAGGGCTGTAGTTCCCAGTGTGCAGCAGGAGAAGTTCTTCAGAGAGAAGTCCTTTAGGGTGCATACCAGGGTTCCACCAAGGCAGTCATTCTTCTCTGTGTAGTTTCAGCCAGCAGATCTGAGTTGCTATGCAGCTCTCACATATTTATTCAATGATCTGGGGTGACAAGCAGGGGAGCACACGCCTACCCAATGAGATGCAGGGTGCCAACAAAAAGCATGACAGGTTCCTCCAAAGTGTGGCATATTCTTGTCCCACAAAGCATTGCACTTTAAAAATTCAAGATGAGGGATTCCTCTCCAGGAGAGCAAGAGTTGGCTAAGCCTACCCACTGATGTGGCTTGTTCCTATTACCTCTCCCCCTCCTGACCTTCTGCAAATTTCATTCCTGGACCTGCCATTCGGCTGGGGGACACAGGAAGAAAGAGTAGGCTTTTCTGGCATTCCTTACTGTCCTGTACTCTTTGAAGGCCAATTTGATTTACCCATCCCACTTTTGCAGGGCTCCCCCATTGGATAACCTCTGCTCTATGTAGGTCACTTATCACAGCATCAAATCAACTTGGCTAGGCCTGTTAAGGCTGACCAATCAGGAGAGGCTGCTATAAGGCTGAATTTTGGCTCATAGAAAAAAAAGTCCTATAACTACTCTTCTATATTAGTTATGATAAGTTCAATGGTGAATTTATCTTTACCAGTCATTTGAGTCCTTGAATAACATTTTTAGCTCCTTTATTTATACTTAAATCAAATATTCCAATGTTAGCCTGTGGACTTAAGATTCTACAAAAGGGTAAAATGAAATGGCCAGTATTCCCCTCACCAGGACACATAAAACATCTTTCATAATGTCCTTGCTTAAAGTTCAAGGCACCCCACCCCGGGGCACCTAAGGGGACCTTAGAGGTGACATATGTAAAAATAAGGTAGATTACCACTTTGGAAGTGCCTTCTAATAATAAAGACAGTCTGCAAAGCAGGGCTGCCTTTAAAAATGACAGCAGGCAACACAGCAGTGCACATTCCAGTGCAGGAAATCTACTGGGCCACTAAACCTACGTGCCCTGCTATATACTAGGGCCTTGAGCCTTGTTGTGTATATCTGGTTTAAGCTACAAATCCCAAAATTAGCAACCCAGCCTTTCATTTTTGGTGACTTGAGCACCATTTAATTTGTTAACAATAACAGCTGTTATTTACAATGCTTGAAACAAAGAAGTGTGGTATTTCTTGCTTTGTAGCAAGTGGAATTAGTACTTCACATATAAATGGATGGAAATTATTTTTCTATTACAGCATATTTGGATGTCAAACGGTGGCGTTAATAAGAAAATTATGAGCCTATTGTGCTATTCTCATTTGCAAACTCGAGATGTACACTTTGCACACCAAATGGTTTGCACATGGAAATGTAATTTTCAATGTGACCCATATACCAGTAGGTCATATTGCAAACTATCTATTCCCACGGGATCATGGGCCTCAATTAGGCTGGGTGCAATTTTCTACTCCATGTGATTAGTTGTTGATTGAGGGATCGAGGCCTGCTAGGAGCAGTAGACCTCTGTCGCTGGGTTTGTAATCCAAAATGGGAAATATTTATTTTTTTTAGGAACAGGTGCTGCTTTTTTAATAAAACAATATTTCACATTTGGGAGGGCATTAGGGGGAGCAAGCAGTAGTCCAGTGTCCAGTGAGGGTCAACGATCCTTTGGACGACTGCCTTTGCCCCCTGAGCCAGAAAACACAATTTTCAAAGGGAAAGATGTCCCACAAGGACTGCTTCCTTACAACTTGAGGGCAGTAACGGATCATTCGTCTGCATCTGTAGTTGCTGTGATAAACAACTGATAGATATAATTTAGAATTGGAAATAGGAATGGCTTCTCCAATTATTGACTCAGAAAGGGTCATCTTTCTGATTCCTGAAAGACTTGTTAGAGGATTTACAGGTTTTGCAACCACAAAAGAGCTCCACACATTAGGCGCTTCATCACTGTTCATTTGTAATAATGTATGGCAGGCAAGTAATAAGATTACAGTGCATGCTTAGTTGCCACTGTCAGTTTAATAGCTCTCTACTGCCCACTTCTAGTTTAAGTCAATACAACAAATACATTTACACAGAGGGGAGAAATGAATACTAATGTATCGGCAATGAAAATATTAATTAATCATTCAATAGGATTTTATTTCTTTTCTGGTCTTTATTGACGTTCCTTAATGTTTTTCTCTCTTTGTATTACTCCCACAACATAATTGTTAGACCTGACAGCCTTAGGGTAGTCACCCCTAACTTTTTGCCTGCCTCCCTCCACTTTTTGGACACTGTTTTTGCTGGTTTATATACTCTGCGCACTTTACCCCTGCTAACCAGGGCTAAAGTGCATATGCTCTCTCCCCTAAAACATGGTAACCTGGAATCATACCTGATTGGACTATTAATTTACTTATAAGTCCCTAGTAAGGTGCACTCTATGTGCATAGGGCTGGTAAATTAAATGCTATTAGTGGGCCAGCATCACTGGTTGTGCCACCCACTTAAGTAGCCCCTTCTCCTTGTCTCAGGCCTGCCATTGCAAGGCCTGTGTGTGCAGTTTCACTGCCACATCAACTTGGCATTTAAAAGTTCTTGCCAAGCCTAGAACTCCCCTTTTTCTACATATAAGTCACCCTTAAAGTGTGCCCTAGGTAACCCCTAGGGCAGGGTGCTGTGTAGGTAAAAGGCAGGACATGTACCTGTGTAGTTATATGTCCTGGTAGTGTAAAACTCCTAAATTCGTTTTCACACTACTGTGAGGCCTGCTCCCTTCATAGGCTAACATTGGGGCTGCCCTCATACACTGTTGAAGTGGCAGCTGCTGATCTGAAAGGAGCAGAAAGGTCATATTTAGTATGGCCAGAATGGTAATACAAAATCCTACTGACTGGTGAAGTCGGATTTAATATTACTATTCTAGAAATGCCACTTTTAGAAAGTGAGCATTTCTTTGCACTTAAATCCTTCTGTGCCTTACAATCCACGTCTGGCTGGGCTTGGTTGACAGCTCCTTGTGCATTCACTCAGACACACCCCAAACACAGGGTACTCAGCCTCACTTGCATACATCTGCATTTTAAATGGGTCTTCCTTGGCTGGGAGGGTGGAGGGCCTCCTCTCACACAAAGGACTGCCACACCCCCTACTGGGACCCTGGCAGACAGAATTCAACTGAAAGGGGACCTGGTGCACTTCTTAGCCACTCTTTGAAGTCTCCCCCACTTCAAAGGCACATTTGGGTATAAAACAGGGCCTCTGCCCTACCTCATCAGACACTTGCTGGAGAAGAAACCTGAACCAGAAACTACATCCTGCCAAGAATAACTGCCTGGCTGCTTTCTACAAAGGACTGCTGCCTTGCTGTTGCCCTGCTGCCTTGCTGAACTCTTGTCTGGCTGTGAAAGTGCTCTCCAAGGGCTTGGATAGAGCTTGCCTCCTGTTCCCTGAAGTCTCAGGACCAAAAAGACTTCTCTCTTTTACTTGGACGCTCCGTGCGCCGAAAATTTCGACGCACTGCTTGTTTCGCGGCGAGAAAAATGCCGCACACCGACGCTGATCGACGCGACGTTCTTGGGACGATCGAAGATCCGACGCACGGCCTCGCAAGGACAACGCCGCCCGACCTCTAGAGGAGAAATCGACGCGACGCCTGCCGTGAGATCGTAATTTCAACGCGCAGCCCCGCAGATCGAAGTCTAGAGGAGAAATCGACGCGACGCCTGCCGGGAGATCGTAAATTCGACGCGCAGCCCCGCAGACCGACGCGCAGCCGGAGAACAAGCAGGAACATGCACGCACAGACCCGGGACATCTGGTAATCCCCGCGATCCACAGAAAGAGACTGTCCGCGTGCCGGAAAACGACGCCCGACTTCCCCGCGTGGAAAATAACAACGCAAGTCCGTGTGTGCTGGGGAGAAATCGACGCACACACCCTTTTTCCACGCACCTCTTCTCTTGTGGCCCTCTGAGGAGATTTTTCCACTCCCAACCAGGTACTTGTGCTTGAAAGAGACTTTGTTTATATTCTAAAGACTTAAGACACTTTATATCACTTTTCAGTGATACTTCTACAATTTCCCATTGCAACTTTGTTCTTTTTGACCTACAATTATCCTGATAAATATTATATATTTTTCTAAACACTGTGTGGTGTATTTTTGTGGTGCTATATGGTGGTATTGTATGATTTATTGCACAAATACTTTACACATTGCCTTCTAAGTTAAGCCTGACTGCTTGTGCCAAGCTACCAGAGGGTGGGCACAGGATAATCTTGGATAGTGTGTGACTTACCCTGACTAGAGTGAGAGCTTTTGCTTGGACAGGGGTAAACCTGACTGCCAACCAAAAACCCCATTTCTAACATTGGTGATCAGCGGTGAGGATAGGACTTGTATTTGTGCCTTGACATACAGTAGCTAAGTATTTCACTACCTACCCACAGTTGAAGGTCAACTTGGTTTTTATCTCTTTTTGCAAATCCGTTTTTTTTCCTGACAATTTTCAAAAACCAAATCCTCACTCAACATGTCTCTGACTGGGACTCAGACAGGGCAATTTGACCTAGTCCAGTTGGATACATACACGGTCAAACAACTAAGAGGATTCTGCAGGGCATTGAGGGTACCCACCCAAGGGGCCTCCAGAAAGGAGGACTTTCAAGTGGCGCTGAGGGCCTGGGCAGAAGCCCATTTAGAGGATGATGAGGAAGAGGAGCCAGAAAATGGCCCCTCAGAGGAATTTTCACTATCTGTTGATGGTGTTACCACTGCAATTGTGCACCCTTCCAGACCAGGGAGCAGTGTCTCTGTGCAAAGCCTGACCGCAGAGGAAAGGAGAGAAGAAAGGGAGTTCCAATTGCAAATGGCAAAACTGAAAATTGAGGCTCAACAGGAGGAGAGAAGGGCAGAAAGAGAAGCCAAGCAAGCTAAGGCTGAAAGAGCAGCCAAACAAATTGAAGCTGAAAGAGAAACCAAACAGGTGAAGGCTGAGAGAGCTTTGGCTGAAAAGAAACTATTGTTGGCTCATGAACTGAGTCTCAAGGAGCTGGAGATCAAGGCGAGACAGTCTGAATCCAGCAATAATGGTGGCAGCATACAGACAGGACCTGCTGGAGAAAAAAAGGGTTGTATACCCAAAAATGTGGTGCCCAGTTTTGTGGTGGGAGATGACATAGATAAATGGTTAGCTGCTTATGAAGTTGCACTAAGGGCTCATGAGGTTCCTGAAGGGCAATGGGGGGTAGCTATGTGGGGTTATGTGCCGCCATTGGGGAGGGACACACTTCTCACATTGGATCAACCTGATCAAAACACATACCCACTTCAGAAAGCCACTTTACTTGCCAAGTTTGGGCTGACCCCTGAGGGATACCGTCAGAGGTTCAGGGACAGCACCAAACAAACCACACAAACATGGGTAGATTTCTTTGATTTCTCCAGTAAGGCACTGAATGGATGGGTGCGGGGCAACAAAGTAGCAGATTATAAAGGTTTATATAACTTGATTCTGAGAGAGCATATGCTTAATACTACTTATACAGATTTGCGCCAGCACCTAGTGGATAGTAAGCTGACTGATCCCAGGAAGCTTGCTGAGGAGGCGGACCTCTGGGTTAGCACCAGAGTGTCCAAGAAGGTACCTGGGGGGGACTCCCACAAAGGTGGTCAGGGTTCCCAACAGAAGAAAGAGGGGGGAGATAAACTTGCAGATAAGGAACTCTCTAAAGGCCCCCAAAAGAATTCTCAGGGAGGGGGTGGCAACCCTTCCTTTTCCAAATTTGGGAAAAAGCCAGGGACATATGACAAGTCAGGGAAATCTAGCCCCAAATGCATGGAGTGTTACCAGTATGGTCACTACAAAGGCGATCCACAGTGCCCCAAGAGGGCACCGTCCACTACCGGACAGGCACCTGGGTTGACTAGTGTAGCGCTCGGGGGGGAGATGGACCCAAATAGCTTTGGGGAACAGGTAGAGATTTCCCTGGTGTCCCTGGGAGAAGGAGAAATGGTACACAAGGCCCACATGCCCAAAAATACTTCCAAGTACCGGCAGTGGGTCACCATTGATGGGCAGAAGGTGGAGGCTCTGCGTGACACAGGAGCCAGTATGACTACTATCAAGAGTCAGCTGGTGTCAACAGAGCAGATAGTACCTAATACATTCCACCAGGTCAGAGTCGCTGACAATCGCGAGAGTCACCTACCGGTGGCTCTGGTTCCCTTTGAGTGGGGGGGTCTCTGGTACTCTGAAAGTAGCTGTGAGTCCTACCATGCCTGTAGATTGTCTGTTAGGCAATGATCTTGAGCACACTGCTTGGAAAGAAGTGGAGCTCAGGTCTCACCTGGAGATGTTAGGGTTACCTGAGTGGGTCTGCATGACCACACGGTCCATGGCTGACCGAAAGGAAAGTCAAGGGCATCTGGAGCCTGGAACGATGGCCCAGAGAACTGCCAGGAGGAGGGACCAGGGGCGCGGGAAACCGTCCCCAGAAGTTCCCACAGTGGCTGACGGGGCTCCTGAGGAGGAGGCTCCCGAGCCAACTGGGGAAGACATTGCCGCCCTAGGTGACTTACCTGAGCTTGCTGGCTGGCACGTTGAGGGTGGACCCACCAGGGAGGAATTCTGCAAGGCGCAGAAAGAATGTCCCACTCTGGAAGGTTTGAGGAAACAAGCCTCAAACCAGGCAGCAGGCGACGCCTCTGGCGGTCACCACCTACATTGGGAGAATGATCTCCTCTACGGTGAGCCTAAGGTTCCGGCCTTTGGGGCAGCACGTATGCTGGTGGTCCCCCAATGTTACCGAACCTTCCTACTGGGTCTGGCTCACGACATTCCCCTGGCAGGACATTTGGGGCAGGACAAGACCTTTAACAGGCTTGTCACCCACTTTTATTGGCCCAAAATGAGGACACACTCAGATAAGTTCTGCAGATCTTGTCCTACCTGCCAGGCCAGTGGTAAAGCAGGAAAAAGGGTTAAAACCCCCCTGATTCCACTTCCTGTCGTTGGCACCCCCTTTGAAAGGGTGGGCATCGACATTGTTGGTCCCTTGGACCCCAAAACTGCCTTAGGCAACAGGTTCATCCTGGTTTTGGTGGACCATGCCACCCGTTACCCAGAGGCAATCCCTCTGAGGATCGTAACTGCACCGGTGGTGGCCAGAACCCTGATGGGGATATTTACCCGTGTGGGATTCCCCAAGGAAATAGTGTCTGACAGAGGCACTAACTTCATGTCTGCATAGATGAAGTCTCTGTGGGATGCGTGTGGTGTAACTTACAAGTTCACCACCCCCTATCACCCCCAGTCTAATGGTCTTGTGGAGCGATTCAACAAGACCCTGAAAGGCATGATAGGTGGCCTCCCTGAGGCCATGAGGCATAAGTGGGACGTCCTCTTACCATGCCTTCTCTTTGCTTACAGAGAGGTCCCCCAGAGGGGGGTAGGGTTCAGTCCCTTTGAGCTTCTCTACGGGTACCCTGTCAGGGGACCCTTAAGCATTGTCCAGGAGGGATTGGAGAAAGCTCCAAAGACACCCCCTCAGGATGTGGTCAGCTATATGTTGGCCCTCCGCAACCAGATGACCCGCTTCTGGAAAGAGGCCCAAAGTAACCTTGAGGCCAGTCAAGAGGTAATGAAACACTGGTATGACCAGAAGGCCACCCTGGTAGAGTTTCAACCTGGAGACAAAGTGTGGGTAATGGAGCCAGTAGAGCCCAGAGCTCTCCAGGACCGCTGGTCTGGCCCATTTGAAATAAAGGAGCGGAAAGGGGAGGCCACTTACCTAGTGGACCTCCAAACCCCTAGGAATCCCCTAAGGGTGCTCTATGTGAACCGACTAAAAGCTCATTTTGAGAGGTCGGAGATCAACATGCTTCTGGTCACAGATGAAGGAACGGAAGAGGAGAGTGAACCTCTCCCCGACCTCCTCTCTGCCCAAGAAGGTGATGGGTCTGTAAGCGGGGTCATTCTGTCTGACTCCCTGACTCTAAACCAGAAAGGAGACTGCTATGAGCTGTTGGAGCAGTTCTCCCCCCTGTTCTCCCTTACTCCTGGACTGACCCACCTCTGTGTTCATGATATTGACACTGGTGACAGTCTCCCTGTGAAGAACAAAATTTACAGGTTGTCGGATAAGGTGAAGGCCAGCATCAAGGAGGAGGTCTCCAAGATGTTGACTCTAGGGGTTATCGAGAAATCCAGTAGTACCTGGGCCAGCCCAGTGGTGTTGGTCCCTAAGGCTACTGCCCCAGGTGCGAAGCCAGAACTCAGGTTCTGTGTGGACTACCGGGGTCTCAACTCAGTCACACGGACTGATGCTCACCCCATCCCCCGAGCTGATGAGCTCGTGGACAGGCTAGGCGCTGCCAAGTTCCTGAGTACGTTTGATCTTACTTCAGGGTACTGGCAGATCGCCCTGACTGAGGGGGCCAAGGAAAGATCCGCATTCTCAACCCCTGATGGCCATTACCAGTTCCGGGTGATGCCGTTTGGGTTGAAAAATGCCCCCGCTACCTTCCAACGGTTGGTTAACGGGGTCCTAGCTGGCAAGGATGCCTTCTGTGCAGCCTACCTGGATGACATAGCTGTCTACAGTTCCAGCTGGGAGGAACACCTGCTTCACCTCAAGGAGGTGCTTCAGGCCCTGCAACAGGCAGGCCTGACCATCAAGGCCAGTAAGTGCCAGATTGGGCAGGGTTCCGTGGTGTACTTGGGACACCTAGTGGGTGGTGGCAAGGTGCAGCCACTCCAGGCCAAGATTGAAACTATCAAGGCCTGGCAACCACCACGAACGCAGACTGAGGTGAGAGCCTTTCTTGGCCTCACAGGATACTACCGCAGATTTGTCAAGGGCTATGGTACCATTATAACACCCTTGACAGAACTCACTTCCAAGAAACAACCTAGGTTGGTGAATTGGACAGAGGCTTGTCAGAAAGCCTTTGACGCCCTGAAGGAAGCCATGTGCACGGCCCCCGTACTCATCGCCCCTGACTACTCCCAGGAATTTATCGTGCAGACAGACGCTTCAGAGCATGGCATAGGGGCAGTCCTAGCACAGCTGAATGAGGAGGGCAGAGATCAACCGGTAGTCTTTATTAGCAGAAGGCTATTACCACGGGAACAGAGGTGGAGTGCTATTGAGAGAGAAGCTTTTGCTGTGGTCTGGGCACTGAAGAAGCTAAGACCCTACCTGTTTGGGACTCACTTCCGGGTTCAGACAGACCACAGGCCCCTCAGATGGCTCATGCAGATGAGGGGTGAGAATCCAAAACTCTTGAGGTGGTCCATTTCCCTACAGGGGATGGACTTTACGGTGGAACATCGCCCAGGGGTTGACCACGCCAATGCTGCTGGTCTCTCCAGGTACTTCCGCCTTAGTGATGAGAGCTCCCAGGAGGTCGGGTAGCTCTCCCCACTTTCAGCTGGGGGGGACACATGTTAGACCTGACAGCCTTAGGGTAGTCACCCCTAACTTTTTGCCTGCCTCCCTCCACTTTTTGGACACTGTTTTTGCTGGTTTATAGACTCTGCGCACTTTACCCCTGCTAACCAGGGCTAAAGTGCATATGCTCTCTCCCCTAAAACATGGTAACCTGGAATCATACCTGATTGGATTATTAATTTACTTATAAGTCCCTAGTAAGGTGCACTCTATGTGCATAGGGCTGGTAAATTAAATGCTACTAGTGGGCCAGCAGCACTGGTTGTGCCACCCACTTAAGTAGCCCCTTCTCCTTGTCTCAGGCCTGCCATTGCAAGGCCTGTGTGTGCAATTTCACTGCCACATCAACTTGGCATTTAAAAGTTCTTGCCAAGCCTAGAACTCCCCTTTTTCTACATATAAGTCACCCTTAAAGTGTGCCCTAGGTAACCCCTAGGGCAGGGTGCTGTGTAGGTAAAAGGCAGGACATGTACCTGTGTAGTTATATGTCCTGGTAGTGTAAAACTCCTAAATTCGTTTTCACACTACTGTGAGGCCTGCTCCCTTCATAGACTAACATTAGGGCTGCCCTCATACACTGTTGAAGTGGCAGCTGCTGATCTGAAAGGAGCAGGAAGGTCATATTTAGTATGGCCAGAATGGTAATACAAAATCCTACTGACTGGTGAAGTCGGATTTAATATTACTATTCTAGAAATGCCACTTTTAGAAAGTGAGCATTTCTTTGCACTTAAATCCTTCTGTGCCTTACAATCCACGTCTGGCTGGGCTTGGTTGACAGCTCCTTGTGCATTCACTCAGACACACCCCAAACACAGGGTACTCAGCCTCACTTGCATACATCTGCATTTTGAATGGGTCTTCCTGGGCTGGGAGGGTGGAGGGCCTGCTCTCACACAAAGGACTGCCACACCCCCTACTGGGACCCTGGCAGACAGGATTGAACTGAAAGGGGACCTGGTGCACTTCTTAGCCACTCTTTGAAGTCTCCCCCACTTCAAAGGCACATTTGGGTATAAAACAGGGCCTCTGCCCTACCTCATCAGACACTTGCTGGAGAAGAAACCTGAACCAGAAACTACATCCTGCCAAGAAGAACTGCCTGGCTGCTCAAAGGACTCACCTGTCTGCTTTCTACAAAGGACTGCTGCCTTGCTGTTGCCCTGCTGCCTTGCTGAACTCTTGTCTGGCTGTGAAAGTGCTCTCCAAGGGCTTGGATAGAGCTTGCCTCCTGTTCCCTGAAGTCTCAGGACCAAAAAGACTTCTCTCTTTTACTTGGATGCTCCGTGCGCCGAAAATTTCGGCGCACATATTGTTTCGCGGCGAGAAAAACGCCGCACACTGACGCTGATCGACGCAACGCTCTTGGGACGATCGAAGATCCGACGCACGGCCTCGCAAGGACAACGCCGCCCGACCTCTAGAGGAGAAATCGACGCGACGCCTGCTGTGAGATCGTAATTTCAACGCGCAGCCCCGCAGATCAAAGTCTAGAGGAGAAATCGACGCAACGCCTGCCGTGAGATCGTAAATTCGACGCGCAGCCCCGCAGACCGACGCGCAGCCAGAGAACAAGCAGGAAAATCCACGCACAGACCCGGGACATCTGGTAATCCCCGCGATCCACAGAAAGAGACTGTCCGCGCGCCAGAAAACGACGCCCGACTTCCCCGCGTGGAAAATAACGACGCAAGTCCGTGTGTGCTGGGGAGAAATCGACGCACACACCCTTTTTCCACGCACCTCTTCTCTTGTGGCCCTCTGAGGAGATTTTCCACTCCCAACCAGGTACTTGTGCTTGAAAGAGACTTTGTTTATATTCTAAAGACTTAAGACACTTTATATCACTTTTCAGTGATACTTCTACAATTTCCCATTGCAACTTTGTTCTTTTTGACCTACAATTATCCTGATAAATATTATATATTTTTCTAAACACTGTGTGGTGTATTTTTGTGGTGCTATATGGTGGTATTGTATGATTTATTGCACAAATACTTTACACATTGCCTTCTAAGTTAAGCCTGACTGCTCGTGCCAAGCTACCAGAGGGTGGGCACAGGATAATCTTGGATAGTGTGTGACTTACCCTGTCTAGAGTGAGGGCTTTTGCTTGGACAGGGGGTAACCTGACTGCCAACCAAAAACCCCATTTCTAACAATAATCATACAAACAAATAACTTATTTACACACCATATAAACAAAACAATCATACATATAACTACGAACATCTCTATCCGTGCTCTATATACTACTTTGTGTAATCAAGATATACATATTTCTTTACATTTAATCAGCGTAACAATTTTAAACAGTCTTTTGCACTGCGTTTTCCAATTAACAATTCATAAGAAAATCAGCTGCAGAACGCTTTTCCCAGGTGAGCAGTCTTTTGGATGAGGTAGTCCTATTTAAGTACCAACTTTGATAGGATATTGTTTCCCGTTGATTATGTCTTTTACTATCACATTCTTCTCTTGTGTTCAACAATTAGCACAATGCTCCTCAAAAATATGGTTGACACATTTTGGCTTTACAACTTATGGCCTCCTCAGGACATCGGAAAAAGTGCCTTATCACTGCCACAATGGTCGTCACTTATTCCGCGCACAGGCTGACAGCTCCAATGCAATCTTGTTCCATCAGCCCGTTATCGGCGCTGTTATCATTCAATAGATTTTTACAGACATTCCGGTGACGTTAAAGCGAGTCCGTGGTACCACACCAAAGTAAGCCAGTGAGGCTGCGACCCAAAAAAAAAAAATCTGAGGAGGCCATAAGTTGTAAGGCCGAAATGCGTCGACCATATTTTTGGCAAAACACACTTGACTGAGTGTGTTCTGGGATCCTGCTAACCAGGCCCCATCACCAGTGTTCTTCCCCTAAACTGTACCATTGTTTCCAAAAGTGGCACACCCCTGGCATGCAGCTAAGTTCCTTGTAAAAGGTACCAGTGGTACCAAGGGCTCTGTGACCAGGGAGGGTCCCTAAGGGCTACAGCATGTATTGTGCCACCCTAAGCGACCACTCACCAAAGACATGCACACTGCCAACATCTCATCTCTTTCCTCTTTTGCATCGTCTTCTCACTTTCTCCTGCATGTGATTCGTTGCATCTCCTTCACTTCACACAATACAACCACTCACTGCATTTTCATAACCCCCTGCCTTCTAAACATTTCATAATTACAAAATAATATAAACTGTGTAGATCCTTTACATTCATTTGCACAGTCCACTTAAAACTAGAGGCAGGATATCCATGAAGTAGACCGGAAGGGTCACGAAGGGGGAGGTTTGAATATGATAGGTAGAGATATAAAAAAATACCTTTACAATATCTCACTGGAAGCCATGAATCGCCAGGAAAAGTTGTGTGAGATTTAGAAACCCAGGGCCAGATGTAAGAAGCCCTTGCATTGCCCTCGAGTCATTCTAGGCGACACAAGAACTCAAGGGCTTCAGTGAGATTTATTAAGTCATGCAAATCCCCCTAGCGTGGCTCTGCATGGCTTAGTAAATCCAGATAAATGCAAAGCAGTGCAATTTGCTGCCTTGAATTACACTTTGTTGGAAAGGCATTCCATGGGTGGAGTGTGGCTGTTCAAATGCATCTACCCATGGATTTTGGCACAATCCCAGACTTACTAAAGGTAGTAAATCTGAGATTACGTCAAAATGTTATGTCATCCCAACAGAGGTGTAACGAGGAGAAATATAGTTATTTTTTGTTGTTATTTCCTCTTTCTATGTGTGCTGCATTTTGTAGCACACTTAGAAAGAGGAAAATACTTCTAAGGAAGGTGGTTCTTCCTGCATAAAAACAATCCTGCGTACAATGCAGGCACCCTGTCACCATGGCACAAGGGTGCCTGCGTTGGCACTAGGCTGCACAAAGTGCACAGGTGCAAAAAGCGATCAAGAATGTGCCATATGTACTAATGTACATATGGCACATTCCTGCTCTCTCCATTTGACGCAGTGCAGAAAGTTTGTAGTATTGAGTACCAGGTTGCCCACATTCTCCACTCTAGAATGCAATGTTGTCAGAGTGGTGAATATTGGCATTTATTCTTTTGAGTTGAGGAGAGGAAAGCTGTGGAGGGGACACTACAGGTTTTCGTGGCAGCTCTTGTATCATCCTATTCACTGAATACATTTCTAGGGTTTGCCTTAACCTGCCACCACATCCTGCCTTCCTTAAACACTGATCACCACACCTTAGCATGCAACAAGTGGACAGAGCTACCACTGAATCCACGCTTACTTGGGTTTCCTGGTGGCTGTTACTTTTTGGAGTGTACTGTAGCCGCTGTCAACAGTCTGACTCCTGCCAATGATCCAGTCATGGTTTGGGCAGCAGACAATCCCTCTGGTTTCTCTTAGATTTCCACCACGGGGTGCTCCTTCTTGCACCCTATCTAGCGCAGCCTTCTTATGTGAGTTTGGTGGCACGTACGCTTCAGATGCGAGATGCCCTCACATGCACTGCCAGCTGCTTTGTTGTGTTTGGCCTTCTGGGTAGTGGCACTGCTCGTGGACTTTCCGTTTAACTTTCGGGGTCAATCAGAAGCTGCCTCTACAAACAGTTGCAGTCTTTATGGGTTTTTCGAAGAATGGCCGTATCAGGTACTGTTATGTTTATTAACTACACCCTCGTCGATTACAGTGGTGACACACACACCACTTGTACTTTAATCGGTGTCATCAATGACACGCACTCCTAAATTTAAGGACCAGTTTCAGCATGTATCACATAAGGAAGTTGCGCGTAGTGGTGACATGCGCACCTGATTTTCAAACACTTCCGTCTTATGTACTGTTCACAGTGTGTCTGTTTAAGAAATAAATATTGCGGTGACATGCATACCTATTGCGACTTTTCATTTACAGAACTTTCATTATTTTTATCAATTCCATAAGTTGGCTGACCAGTAGGTTATTGCCTTTTTACTATGGAAATGGTAGAATATTGGGTGATAGGGGGCATTGTACTGTTCTGGTCCACTTGTCCAAAAGATCTTTTTATTTAGGTATTTGTTTATTATTCATGCATTGGTCTTAGTTCACACATTTTCCAGGTCTTTGGAAATATTACTTCTTTGTAAAAAGAGTTTTATTTTATTCTAACTCTGTTAACCATTCAGAGTGTGGATTTTAAGTTTCCTTATACATCACACAATCTGTAAATCCACCACCCTCTATTCTATAAATGTCTGGTGAAAGTGTTGGTTCGATGCACTTGAAACCTTCGTAGATGCTATTGAGGTATCCGGTTTCAGACCTGAAAGAAAGAAATGTTTATTGCTACATTCTCTAGGGATTGAAGGTCGTTCCATTTTTAAACATCTGCCGGAGGTTGAACTTGATGAAGGGGAGGTATTATATTAATATTTGGAGGTAGTAGGGAAACTTGAAAAAATACTTGATGTTCAACCCAGTTTGGTGGTAATTCGTCACAAGTTTTTTATGAGAAAACAACTTCCAGGTGAGAATGTAGATATACCTTTGTGTCTGCCTTGAGATTAGTGGCTGAGTGTCAATGTAAACATTTCACTGATCAGTAAGTGTGTGATCAGTTCATTGGTCATTCTTTAGATAAGTGTATGCAGCAAAAACTGTTGTCCTTAGGAAACCAGTCATTGGACGACACCCTGTGAATTGCCAAAAGTATCGAAATATACCAAAATTCAATCAAACAATTAGATAACTGGACCGGAGTCATCAATGTTGTCCAAGCCATCAATGTTGTCCAAAACAGGGATGTAAGGAACAGCAGAGATACAAGCTTTAAGGAGAGGTTGAAACAGCCCTGTAGTTACTTTAACCAATTACAGATCTGTTTCAGGTGTGGGAATTTAACTCAATCTAAAGGGGGAAAAACTTGTCTGCCAAAAAATGTGTATTGTAAGAATTGCAGGACAATTGGACCTTTTGCCAAGATCTGAAAAGGCCAGAGAAAACAGACTGGCAAATTGGCAAATGTGGTTGTGGATAATGCAGAGATGAATGCTTTCAAGATTGAAAAGGATCTCAGAAATATGATTCTGGTGGTCGGGCAGATGATGTGGTCACAGTGGACCCCTCATGTTGCGCTAATCCCTACGTAGATGTTACTACTGGGGAAAAAGTTGTGAAATTTGTATTTGATTCTGAGGCCAGAATAACAATGATCACACCTGAATTGTTTGGGGAGTTGTGGCCTGGTAGGAAGTTGGAGCCTCCTGACCATGCCGCCATATCTTATATAAGGAAGGAAAATCAACCTGTATGGATTTTTCAAGGATGTTATGTTTTTTGATGGCAGGAAGATCTTTGGTAAAGTATATGTTAAAATGAAAGGTCTCTGTATTCCAGGGGGGTTTCACCAGGAATGTTTCCATATGGTGCTGAGACCAGGTATTAATGATCAAGTATCTGTTGTGACTGAGAGTATGTATCAAGTACTAAAGAACAGGTTTCCTTCTGTTGAGACGTGGCCACTCACCTGAAAAGCAGGATATCTGCAGGGGCGATGGTATGCCCCCGACCGCCTGGAACACCTCTCAGCACTTCCTGGTGGACACAGAAACCCCGGCAGGTGTCCCAAAAGGAAAGGGGGAGTGGGAGTGGAAGAGAAAGAGACAAAGCCCTCCCACTTCTTGCCGGTCCAGCCAGGCACCCTGTAACTTCGGTGACAGGTCATTGTTGACAGAGTGATAGTAGAGATAGTGCACTCAACTTCCTTGAAACTGAATCTCTCTTTCTGGTATGGGCACGGGAGCAGTAGAAGAACACCGGGATGCTCCAGCACTTTTCTTGGATATAATAACTGTTGGCACAATTATAACAATAAGTACTGTGACACTAGGGCTGGCTTCACAGAGATTCACTGTTGCACCCTACAATTAGAACTGTGGTTGCACTTATCATGCACAAGATAGACAAACAAGGGCATTAATTATATCACGTATAACTTTCCTGCATGTATAGGGTTAAAATAAAAAAGGAACAAAAACGATCCAAGAAATACAAATGTCCACTCTGGGTTTAAACAGTTAGGGTGGCACAGTTTGATTTGGTTTCACTGTGTGTGTGAAAAACCCTTAAAAAGCAAATTCCTCAAACCTGAAACACAGGCATGAATGACACAATTTAAATCCAAGTGTTATGCTATTAGAGAAAGAAAAGTAACTTAAAGGCTCTTTTATAATTGCACTGTCACTTTTTGGAGTACTTGAGCTCAAGCAGATTTCCTGAAACACATTTAGGCAAGTAACTACAATAATAATGTAGAATGTTCAGAAATGCATTTGTCTCTTCAAGATAAGAATTCTCTCAAAATACAAGGTGTGAAATACACCAGCTGTTCTAGGAAAGCGTGGCGCTCAAAGAACAATCTCCCTGGAGAATACTAGTCACTTAGCTGCAGTCTTTTCCGGAGTGCTGGAGGAATCCCTGGTGTCAGCCGGTACAGGAACAAAGTAAAGAATTGACTCAAAAGTCCTGAATACGAGGATGATAGCAGGGCTGGACTGCCAAATCAGATGCTGGGATCAGGAAGCATAACAAAGCCAAGCAGGGAGGCATGCTTTACTCTGCTATTTATAGCCAATCAGGAAAGCAGTTGAGTTTCCACATGTGGATGAGTCACCACACCCAATTAGAAGCACATGTCTACACCACACCCAATTAGAAGCACATGTCTACACCTGCTCACATTAGCAAACAAGCATTGGTAAAACAAGAATGGATAGAACAAATTGTGTAACATAGCACATTATGTTTACTTAGAAACATGAAGGTTTAACCAAGAACAGAGATATGATTTAACCCTAATCCCTGGGGATGCTGACAGATAACGCAGGAGGCACCTTGGGGATTCCTGACACTTTCTATTTTCACAAAGGGGTTTTCAACATAAAATTAGAGTCAAAGAAGGTGCCATCCCAGTAAAACACAAAGTGAAGTGTGCCCTTTTTGGTCAGGAATGATTTTGAAAAGGAATTGAATACTTTTTGTGTAAAGGGGATTATTGAACCCATGGAGTCCTCCATATGGTTCTTGCCCCTAGTTGTTGCAAGGAATCGTAGTGGCGAATTGAGAGTCTGCGTGGATTTGAGGAGTCTCAACAACCCATTTGGGTAGATTCACACCCCTTACCCAAAATGCCAGAACTACTTTCTCAAATAAATGGGGTGAAAGTCTTTACAAAGTTGGATTTGGCTATTGCCTACCACCAGGTTCTGTTGGAACCATGTTCAAGGCCATTCACAGCCTTTATCTCTCCTATGGGTACTCACCAATACTGCAGAATGTCTTTTGGTTTGGCCTCTGCAGCATCAGTGTTTCAGCAGATCATGCATCATATGCTTCACGGTATAAAGGGTGTCACTGCATTTCAAGATGATGTCCTCATTTTCACATCTACAGAGGAAGAGCATGATGACATTCTTGAAAAAGTGTTCCTAATTCACCAGGAGACAGAGATTGCCCTGAAAATTGAAAAGTCTGAGCTCTTCAATTCAAAAGTGAAATATTTGGGGCATTTGGTTTCAGGTGAAGGAGTCAAACCCAGACCCGGGTTGGTGGAGGCTATAATTGATGCCCCAGCACCTGCTGATAAAGGGGTTCTAAAATCCTTTATGGACATGTGAGAATTGCATTCTTGTTTTATGCCAGACTATGCCACCCATATTAAGCCCCTCACTGTGTTTCTAAAAAATGATAAGGGCTTTGTTTGGGATTCTCCTTTTTAAGATTCTTTTGAATGGCTCAAGAAACAGTTGAGACAAGATTCACAAAGCTTTTGCATCAGGTTTGCATTACTTTTGTAATGCAAACCTGATGCAAAACCTTTATTTAGATTTACAGACTAACGCAAATTGGTTTTTGAGTTGATTTGTGAGGAAAAGTAACGCAAAAGGGTGTGAAGTGCTGCTTTGTCTTACTTACCGTCAAGGGGTATTACATGGGTGGTACATGAGCGTTACCCTGCTATCACTCATGCTTTTTGATGCAAAACCCTATCTACTAAACCAGGTATTCAAAGGAGAAATGTTTTCATTTCTCCTTTCTTTTCTGACTTTGTATGTGTGCTGCATTGTACAGCACACTGACAAAGTAGGAAAATGTTTTAATTGAGTTAAGCGTAGTATTTTGTACTGGAAGGGAACCCTTCCAGGAGAAAACTTATGCTAAACAAACACACCCTTGCACTATGATGCAAAGGTGTTTGCATGGTGCTCGGCAGCATAATTCTGTGTGGAGCAAGGAGGAGAGTGCCGCTCTCCTGCTCTCTCCCTGGTATGCAATGCAGCACAGTATTTATGACTGCTGCGCTGCATTGTGTGACAGTTTTGAAGATTGAAGCCTTGACCTGTTGCATAATGGTTGATGCAAGCAATTATGGATTGGGTGCCATTCTCACTCAGCAAGATGGGAGTGTGGAAAATACAGTCAGTCATGCATCCTGTGTGCTTAGGGGATTTGAAATCATCTCTTTCACTATTGAAAAAGAATTATTGACATGTTGGTGCGCCATCCAAAATTCAAACTGTATGTTTGAGGGGCCAAATTCAGGGTTAAAACAGATCACGAACAACTGGTGTCAATTTTGAGTGAAGAGAGAATCCAAGATCAAACCCTGTGCATTGTCAGACTCTCTACCAACTTGCTTCAGTTTCATTTTGAAGAGGTGCACATACAATGGACAAAGACTGTTGGGCTGATAATTTTTCCAGATTTGCTGTTGGTGGTGAGAGTGATGAGGAAAGTGAAGAAGCTGTTTGATTGCTTCTGTGGACATAGAAGACCTATGTGCTGTCTCTGAGGCTGAATGGAGGGGAGAGTTGTTACTCAATGAGATTCTCAAACAGGTCATGGGGTATGGAAGGAGTGAGTGGCCTACACAGAAAGCAGTGGCATATTCATGCTAGCCATTTTGGAAAATTAATGATGAGCTGTCAGTTGAAGATGGCGTGTTTGTGAGATGTGATGCTTTTTTACCATCTGCTGGGATTAGGCACAGAGCTATCACACTGCTTATGAAAGACATCAGGGTTGTACAGTCACCAAATGATGCATAAGACAAACATTCTGGTGGCCGGCCATGGGCGTGGAAGATGATCAGTTTGTCGGTGAATGTGTTATTTGTTCATCAGCAGAAAAGTCTTTGGTTGTGAGGAAGCCCCCTTGGCAGCCTATTGAGTGTTCTAGCAGAACATGGCGAAATGTGGGAGTTGACTTGGTATGACTGTTTAATGTCTTGCCTGCACATTTGTCTTTTGCTCTGGTATTGATAGACTTTTATTCCAATTGGCCAGATGTGAAGTTTGAGGCTAAATCCAGCGCTAAAGCTGTTATTAAATTCTTAAAGGAAGTTTTCCTTCATGAGGGTTTTCCTCCGTTTCTTGTGTCAGCAAATGAAGGCAAATTTGTGAATGAAGAAATCAAGGAATTTTTCAGATCTGGAAATATTTGACACCTCCAAATGTCCTTATATCTACCCCAGGCCAATGTTCAAGTTGAGCATATGAAGTGTGTGTTGGTAGAGTGTGTGCGGTGAGCAATGCTGTTTGAAGCGTGCTCTGGTTTTATCACACCGACCTTCAACAAATGTTTGTCCCAGTTGGATGGGTAAATGGGTCAATTAAGGTGTGTCGTTGAAAGAAGTTGATACTGCAGTGAGGTCTACAGTAACGGAGACAGAGGATAAACAGAAAGAAGCTTTCGACAGACGCAATTGGATATGTAAACAAGAACTTGTAGTGGGTGTTGAAAAATGGGTTATTGGTAGTGGTAAGTATGAAACTACCACTGGCAATAAGGCCACTAACCAAATATAGATTCAGTAAAGGTCTAGGAAATTAGCCCCTTGCTCAACCCTTGGTAGCTGTAACAAAGCAGGCAGGCAGTAAATAAGTGAGACACAATACACAATAAAAATCGCACACCAATTTATAAAAATAGGTTATATTTTTATGAGTACATAGACACCAAAATGACAAAAATCCAATGTAGGGAACCGGAGATATGAATTTTTAAATAATAAACACTTTCTAGTGCTTAGAAACACAAAGGGGCATATTTATACTCTGTTTGCGCCGAATGTGCGTCAAAATGTTTGACGCACAATCGGTGCAAACCCTGCCCCATATTTATACTTTGACGTCCGACCCCGCGGGCGTCAAAATTCCACCATGTGCGTCATTTTTTGGAAGGGGGAACCAGCCTTGTGTTAATTATATGCAAGGTAGGCGTTCCCTTCCAAAAAATGACTTTAAGGCCTGTGCCCCATATTTATACTCTGACGTCATTTTGACGCACAGGAGGGGGTGGGCCTTAAAAAATGACGCACAGCCTGATGGGCGCCGGTTTTTAACGCCTGGGTCAGGGCAGGCGTTAAGGGACCTGTGGGCTCGGAAGGAGCCCACAGGTGCCCTCCCCTGCCCCCAGGGACACCCCCTGCCACCCTTGCCCACCCCAGGAGGACACCCAAGGATGGAGGGACCCGTCCCAGGGAAGGAAAGGTAAGTTCGGGTAAGTATTTTGTTCCACTTTTTTTTGTGGCATAGGGGGGCCTGATTTGGGCCCCCCTACATGCCACTATGCCCAATGACCATGCCCAGGGGACATAAGTCCCCTGGGCATGGCCATTGGGCAAGGGGGCATGACTCCTGTCTTTGCTAAGACAGGAGTCATGTCAATGGAGGTTGGGCGTCAAAAAAAATGGCGCAAATTTGGTTTGAGGCCTAAATTTTGCCTCAGACCTGACTTGCCCCATTTTTTGACGCACAACCCCCATTTTCCCATACGCCGGCGCTGCCTGGTGTGAGTCATTTTTTTTGTCGCACACCAGTCCGCAGCGCCGGCTAACGTCATTCCATAAATAAGGTGCCCGCATGGAGCGTTGGAATGGCGTTAGCCGGCGGTAACATTTTTGACGCACAACTGCGTTGGCGCAGTTGTGCGTCAAAAAGTATAAATATGGGCCAAAGTGTTAACTTTACCAAAATTATCCAGACTTCAGGAGAGGTTTCTTGAAGTCCTCCTTGCAGTTACAAAAGGTCCAAAACACAAATGCAAGGGTCTGGAATCTCCTGGTTGGTAGTTGGAAACGGAAATATGAATTTTCCTAAGAATAAACACTTCCTAGTGCTTAGAAACACAAAGCACCAACTTTACCAAAATTCTACAAACTTCAGGAGGTGTTTCCTGAAGTCCTCCTTGCAGGTACAGAGGGTCCAAAACTCAAATCCAAGGGTCTGAAATCTCCTGATTGGTCCTTGGAAAGTTGGACCACAATTCCCACAATGCACCTGGCCAAATCCTTAAAAGTCCACTGGATGCACTCCAGGCTGGGGGCTGTTCCTGGGGATGATGCAGGTGAAGCTCTGTTAACCCGCAGCTGCAGGGAGTCCACTCCTGAGTCCTTCTTTAAGCAAGGCACCGTCCCCAGGGCTGTAGTACCAGATACATGACCACCTCCTCCAAAGTGTGGCATATTCCTGTCCCAGAAAGCACCATTCTTCCAAAATCCATGATGGCTGAAATTTCAGCAGAGCCGTAAGAGCTGACTAAACCATCCCCAGTGTTGCTCATTTCCATAGCTCTCCTCCTCCTAACATCTGCAAAGTCCTTCCTCAAGCCTGGTATCTGGCTGAGGGGTCCAGAAGGTGGGGGTTAGGTGATCTGGCATTTCCTCCTGTCCTGCTCTCCTTTGAGGCTGTATATTTTATTAGCGCCCCCCTTACCCACCCCCCTCCCCGCTCTGGCATTCCTATGTAGCCCCAGAGCAGCCCTTCACCAGACAGGCTCTCCCCTGGACAGCCACTTATCACTTAATCAAGCAGCACTGCTAATCCTGTTAACACTGACCAATCAGAGGGGGCATTCAGAAGGCTGGATTTTGGCTCACAGAAAGAAAGGCCTTATAACTTATTTTCTGTATAAGTTGTGATAAATTCACCAATATCAAATTGCTGGATTCGTCAAAACAAATCTTTTAAGTCCTTGAATGACTTTTCTGCACTTTCCCTTACTATAATGAAATACAATAGTGCACTGATAGCCTATGAAGGTCACTGTATCTGTAATGGAGGAAAATGGAATGATCTGATTTTCCCTCACCGGGGTTTATAAAACATATTTTACAAGGCCCCTGCTTATATTTATGTGACCCCCCCCCCCCTGGGACACCTAGGGGAGACCCTGAGTGTACCTAATATGTGAAAATAAGGTAGATCATAACATTCGAGGTGCCCATAGCACCAAAGTCGAATTGGGATACCATATCCATTGAAATGCAGTCTGCAGAGTCAGGCTGTATTTAAAAATTACAGAAAATCTCCAGTAGTGTCCACATGCGAAAGGCAGCAATTCTGCTGGGCCTCTACTTCCATGCCCTATTATGTACTAGGGTCTCATAGGTAGTTGTCACCCCCTTGTCATATTGTTTACTAGGGACTTATAGGGCTGTCATGCAAATGATATGAATTTAACTTGACAGTCCAAAATGCAGGCCTGAATTTAAAAGGACAGAAAGCACACAGCAGTGCAGACATTCTGCTGTACACCCTTGCCCTATTATATACCAGGGATTTACAGGGTCTGTCAGGCCAATTGAAAGGGTAACCTAATACCTAGTGTACTCTACTATATGTGTGTGGTATCATCAGCATCAGTCAGCAACAAAAAAATGGGGGTGGACAGGGCAAAAAAATGACTTTTCAACAGTGGGTGATGTGGTTTTTATTAAAAAAAACTGTTTATGAAGAAGGGAGAAGTAACGTTTGGTGAACCTGTGGTCAACCTGTGGTCAATGACAAGGTGAATGGGAATGTGATCAGAGTTAACAGTAGTCAGTGGTGGAATGCAAAAAGAGTGGTGCAGTGCACAGATGTTTTAGGTCTCAATCAAAGCCAATTTAACAAGACATGCTGGAGGTAGCGTGAACACAAATCAATCCAGACCTGCAGAAAGGGTAGTGAATTGCAAGGATGTTTCGGGTCCCCAATGAAGGCACCAACGAAACAAACACAGACTGGAAGTAGCTTGAGTACAAATCGATCCAGACGTGTTGGAGGAAATCCTATCACCAGTCAAATCCGGTTAAGGGCTGAAGTTCCAGGGAGCGTTTGTCAGTAGTTGACGCACAAGACGCTTAACCATTCGACACAGATAGTGAGGTTGTAATTTCTGTGTGTTACCCATCCATTTTGAATACTAAAAAGGTCATGTTTTCCATTGTATTTATTAGCTCTTTACTTTATTTCTGTTGTTTTGTTTTGACTATGTTCTCATTTTTGGGTTATTGCATTAGTGTTTGCTCCGGCAAACATTCTCCACTCTAGAATGCAATGTCAGAGTAGAGAATGTTGGTAGTTCGTAATGCGGACAGTTAATCTCAGTTAAACGCGTGAATTGGGTACAGGAAAGCTGCGGAGGGGACCCTGGCGGCCTTCGAGGCAGCTCTTGTGACCTCTTATTAACTGAATACATTTCCAGTGTTTCCCTTACCTTCGGCCGCTACTGCCTTCCTTTCACGTTGATCACCACAAAGTTGTCTTGCTGCGTTGCTTTGCATCACGTGTTAGGGAATCAGGCCATCAGTGTTCATTGTTCATATCTTTTGCATTTTACATCTGCTCTCAGTCCTAACCTGCGCAGGTACTTTATAGTTAACAATGAAAAACTGCAATTGCAACTGGAATACGTAACCATTGCTGTGTGCGCTCTGAAGAGAGCCCAAGGATTGGATGACCATGTATCCTGAACACCTTTTTGACTCACTGACTGGCACTGACGGACTGCCTGCAGCCCCCACTCCAGAGCTCTCAATGGTGGCATGGTATATTGCGCTTGAACACTTTAATTTCAAGGTATGCACTATACAAGAACAAGATACTGCAGGGGGGGGGGGGGGGGGTGACAAAAACACAACATAACACTCTTAGAGAATGCAACAAAAGCATGAAATACAAACAGAACGAAATCGCTGTTATGGGCTACCATCAACGTTTTTAAAGTTCTTTATTCAGAAATCGTTCAGTGTTTTGCCAGCAGAAGTAATGAGATGAATATTGGGTCCGATAGGTACCCGTTTCCATGTGCTTTTCTGTTTCCATGTGTATTTTTAATTACTACCGGGTCTGAGATCTGGGCGGACCTGGCCCTCTTGATGCCCTGGGCCTGAAACAGATTTTAAGAGGTGCCTAGGCGCCTTCTGTACCCTGCGGAGGCAATGCGAGGAGCTAAGTTTGAATCTCGGGGGCATAGCTTATTTGACAGTAAAAAAAAGGGAAGTGTACCATACGATTGGTCGCAGATCCACGTGACCTAAGGAACCAGCATTATCCAGAGATGCTTGATCACCATGGCAACCTTTATCGGAAGTCTCTGTGTCTAACTATGAAACCGGCTTTCTTTGTATTATTTATTGCGAGGTGTTATGATAGAAATGGTAAAACAGGTGACTTGCGGCGTAGGACACTAGGCAATTTCTCTCGTGATGCACCGCAGGGTCAGGAGCCAGGATGCGCCTTTCTCCTCAGCCTTTGTTTGACAGAGTCAGTTATATGCACACGTGTTCGTGATAGATGGGTGAAATGGAATGCTTATTTTTTTTTTTTTTTAAAGAGCCTGAGTTAGATGTTTGGTCTGCGACATAACATCGGATATCTCACTGGGTTACGCTTTGGTACCGCCTGCAGGGCCTAAATCAGATATTCATCGTTCGGAGGTTCATTAATGGCACTCCGTTTATCTTAGTAATAGTATGTGTGTCATTGTCAGCGCCACGAGCCATCACTATAGGAGGTGAAAGAAAAGGGAGGGGACAGAACAATGTATTTATTTATTTTATTTGGTCTAGTTGTGCAATTTTATATAGCGCGGGCATGGCCCGAAGGCATCAGTTGTTATTAACATTAATATTAGTTGAAAACTTAATAATTTAATGTTAGTATTTTACACGTAATAGATGAAATCATTAATATTAGTTTTAAAAAAATACATGCGTGCTTTTACTAAGAAAAAGACGCAATAAAGAGAATGGTAAAACGTGATAAAGTGATTAAACAAGTGATAAACTATTCAGATATGGGTCGTTCAGACACGACAGACCATATTTATACTTTGTTAGCGCCGCACTTGATGACGCAGAAATGAAAATTTTACATTTATTAGCGCATAAAACGTAGTGCTGCAATAATCAAGTGTGACTTTAACCGAACTAATAAAGATTGTACGGGGACAAATGTGCCCTCAGAGTAGTTCGCCAACATTTATAAGCGTGCTTTATATAACGTGATGTATTAGAATTGTAATAATCTGACATAACCGTAAACGTGTGCCATGATTTGCTTGTTTGAAATGTTTTAACTTAGCATAACTTTAGTGGAGGCTTCGGGCTAGTTGCCTTGTCTCACGGTTTAGATGCTCGTGTTTTTCTAATGTGCTAATAAAACGTGTATTCTTGCTTGAAGCTGTACTTTTCCAGTGAGATCGGTTCACATGCTTATCTTTAAGGTTTCGTGCCAGCCTGGCATCTTCTTCTTTGCTCCAAGGTCAATCTGCAGGTGCAGACAATGGAAGCTCTGAAAGTGAGTTAATTGGTAAAATATGTTGCAACTTACGTTCCCGACTCCAAGGATAATGTATGCCTAGGTAGAAGCTTGTGAATTGTTGTTTTTGATTGGACAATTTGAAGCCAACCTATGAACCCTCCAATGGAAGACCCTACTGGATTTGAACTGTTGTTTATTTAAACCTGGTGCACAAGAAGAAAAGGGACATTATTGCCCATTGCAGCCATTACCCGCCATTTGCAGGACATTGCAGCCATTATGGCCCATCTTGCCGACCTCGTCATTTTGCCATCTTCTACGATGCCAATTGATGTTCGCACCCTAGAGACTTTAACTTTGATTTGCCCCTTTGCATAAAGTAGTAGTTTTGTCCTTTTATCTTGCCGCTGTGAGGCAATTGCCCCGTCCACCCTGCCCCCTTTGCCCCCGTCCCATGCTGATCGAAACCGGTACCTGTGAGACGAAGACTTCCTTGAATGCTGATTGAATTTGGTAAATATGAAAGGATAAAATGTACAGTTGCATTGTGTTTCTTTTTAGGTAACCAACTGCTGATTTTTGATAAGAGCCCTAGTTAGGAGTTTTCCAAATCAATGCTACTAAATTGTTTTTTTGCATGAAATCCCACATGCAGATGCTAATTTGAGGTTAGATGAGGATTCATTTGATGCACGATGCAATTTGAGACCTTGTTATGCTGACTAATGTATGCAATTAGCCCATTACAGATTATAGTTTTAGTGGTTTGCGTTGCTATCATCGAATGCATTGTTATTCAAATGCTGCATAGATTGCATCTTTTTCGCCGTTATGGACAGCTATTAATGTTCATTTACATATATCATTTGGTGTTGAGACACATTTATATCGTGCTAGCTTTGTTAATATAGGGAAATAAATTCATTAACTTTGAATGAACTGGTGTGGTTATTCATGGCCGAAAGGTCATGGTTCGCCGAAATGTTTTCTGGATTAATTGTGAAGTGTTATGTTGATCAGGGCATTGCTTATGTTCGTTATTGATTATTGATTTGATTAAATTGACTAATCTCGGGTGAAGAGAGCCCCACTTGGTCAAAAGATTCATCGACCCAAGAGCGTCCAAATACAGGTAATTTATTAGGACGGAACGCTCTATCAGTAGATGGTAGCAGAGGACGGTTTCGCCCTTTGGGACCCCACTCGAGAGGTATATGGTGTTGAATTGAGGGTTTCGCCCTTTGGGACCCCACTCGAGAGGTATATGGTGTTGAATTGAAGGTTACGCTCTTTGAGACCCCACTCGAGAAGTATATGGTGTTGAATTAGATTTTTCTTGGGTAAAACAGATAGAGAGAATGATGATGCCCTAAGTCCCCCGCGACTTTCCCGGGATCTCGGAGCTTACGAATGGAGAGAATGGAGGTGTGAAATCGGCGTTGGCGGTACTAGTGACGGTATGAGTGAAGTCAGGATTTTGCGCTTGCACAGCTTATTGCCGCAGATTGTTTGAAAAGGTTGCGAGGATTTTAGAGAATAGCGGAGGTGCGACTCCGAGTGTGAGAGTAGGGAAGTCGTCGAACTTCATGTGCATGTGGCGCTTTGTGCAGAAAAAGGTCCACGTGGTTGTTGTTGTTGAGACGGGCCCTGCGAGGTCAAGAGACTCCGGAGTATGTTGAAAAGTGTATGAGACACTTGTTTTATGTTGTGGTCTGGTCAGTTTAATAGGTTGACCGGGCGTGGTCAACGAGTCGGTACGTGTGTTAAGGGAGTGGAAGAAAAACTTCGACTTCGGGCTTTGACAAATTCTAAGTGCACTAGAATAGATCATTGACAAGTTGAGACCAGAGTCTGCGGGTCAGGATTTGCTTGCGAAAGTGGGGACCGAGAAAGATGGAATAACTGCCGAGGCTAGTGAAAAATCCCTAAGGTCCTGAAGCGATTGTGTTACCCTTCCTGTAGTAAACCGACAGATCTGTTTTATTATTATTTGGTTGCTCGCGATACATGCCAGAAGTTGTTACGAGAGGAGCTGAGTGAAGGAGGACAAGCCGCGAGGCTTTGTCAGCCGCAGAGTGTGTGAGTGTGACGTCACTAGGAGCCGCGCTGGGATAGGTTGGTTGCAGAAGAAGGGTCGCGCACGGATTGGACGCAGTCCGTGGGGCTCGATTGGAAGGGGAAAGGCAAGCGAAGAGTATTCCGGGAATTAAAGTCACTTATTGATTACAAATTTTGTGAAATAAAAGACGAGAAAATGAAATTTTTGAAAGCATTAAAGAGTGCGATGAAGGGGGAGTCTTACATTAAAGCGAGCGTAGGAGAGGAGACGCCACCCGAAGGTACACCAGCTTACATTGTAATGGAGGAAAGGGGGGTAGCTCCGTGCCTTTGGCTAAAGCAATGGCACAAGCTGACAGAGAGACATGGGAGCGTAGCGTTCCCGATCCATGGGACATTCAATATAAGGATCCTAGAGAATTTGAGATTCGCGATGTACGACATGAAGGTACCTCCAAGGCCAGCACAGTTTGAGGCTCTAGCGATTTGGGAACTAATGGCTAGACAGCAACAGCAAAAGAAGTTCGAGACCAGGATAAGAAAGGTAGAAAAGACACTAGCGGACGCTAGGTGGGATAATGCACAGAAGGTGTGTAGGTCAGATATATTGCAGGGGATAAAATTGTTTCCCGCAATTGCTAAGGAAGAAGAGGCGACAGGCAAGAAAGCTACCTGTAAGACAAACAGGAGGTGTTCCAAGGATAGAGAGGACGAGGAAAAGTTAAGGAGAGAAGACGAGTCAGAGGATGAGGAGTTCATCATGCAATTGCTGAACGACCGTCCACCACCTTATGTAGAGAGTGAACAAGGTCCAAGTACCAGTTCTGGCCCTCCGGCACCGGTACAGAATAATGAAACTCCGAATTCAGAAACGCCATCGGGATCTAAGGACCCGAGTTTACTGTTCACCCCGCAGATACCGCAGGTTAGGAGAATATATCCAGATGTGCCTATATTGAAAACAGCAGAAAATTATCAGCCGCAGGTCCCAAGGTACTACAGCAGTGACAACAGTACGGGAATGATTCTAGATCCAACCGTAATGGGAGTACAGAATGGTCGCAACCCAACACTGGCACAAGCTGAATCAACCCAGCTTTTGATGCCTCAAAAGCAGATGCAGGGGGGGACCGCACATGCTTAGATGACGGGGAGTCAGACGGGCATGCCGGCAATGATGACCCATAGTGTGGGAATGAACATGCCTCAGAACCTGGGGAATGGACAGAACCCAGATGCAATATCCCTACCCATTACTGTAGGTCCACCGGTACCTTTGTACATTCAGCCTAACTCAGGTATGAGCGGTCAAGGATCAGTGGTGCAGAGTGGGATGGAAAGGAGGTGCATAGAAAACACTCCAGAGACAACTCCGATAGCGGCTCTGCCAACTGGATCTGGGTCCTTGATGGAGTTTAGTCCCATATGTGCTCAGTCAACAGTGGTGAGGTCGAGTCCCCCACTGATGATACCGCTATCATCGAACACTGAAAAGTTGCCGCAACCATCAATGGCAGTCGATGTGAATGCTACACTGATGGGGTTGAATGCGCAACAGCTGACACAGTGGTTCAACAGTCTGAATTCCACACAAAGCTCAGCCAGTGGGAAGGGAGAGGACTATCTGAATAGGGTCAGGTTGAACATGGAAGCAGAAGAATTGGTGGAAGGGACTATGGGTTTGAATAGGTTAGAGTCCTACTCGGAAGAAGAGCTGAGGTATCTATGTCCCAGGATTACGAGAGAAGTGAACAAGGTACATAGAAGGTTGCAAGAAATAGCTGACAAAAACGGGGTTGAGATAGACAAGACAAAACACTTGAGCAGGAGCTATAGATTGGATTTCGGGACCACAGACTTTGAACACACGAGGTCAGCAGGCATGAAAACGCACCTTAGAGAATTGTTGCAGAGTGCACAAGTGTGGAGGTGCTTAGACAAATGGGAAAGCAGATGGGCAAAGAAAAAGGAAAAGAAGAAAGATAGTGTCCCAGAGCATAAGGAGAAAAGACCACAGAGTAGTGATGCAATAACCATGTTACCAATGAGGGAGACAGCAGGGGGAAAATTAATACATGTACCGTGGCACAGAAGCGACATTCAGTCTTTTACGGATGATTTTCCCAAACTGAGAGAGAAACCGATTGAATGGTATCAACAGACTGATAGGTTTGTGAAGCTTGCAAAATGTCTTTGGGAAGACCTGAACACCCTCTTTGAGATTGTGGTTCCGGCAGACTTGTGGGAAGACTGCAAAAGGGCTGTAGGTTGGCCGACAAGTGAACCAGAGAGGGACAGGGATACGGGTGCACCATCACCTATGGTAATGAGCTTGTACTATAAGGAGATTGAGCATTTGAAGACGAAGGTTGCCGCGAAAAATGTGGATTGGCAGAAGATTGATCGAACTGCCCAAGAGGCTAAAGAGTCGATTCATAGTTACTATGAGAGGTTGTTGAAGGCGTTCAAGAACTACAGTGGCACGGAAACAATAGAGGCGAAGGACATGCTTCATTTTGTGTTTAGATTTGTGGAAGGGCTGAGACCAGAGATAAGTCAGATGATAAAGACGCATTTGATTTGTTGGCAGTCCAAACCGATTGATGAGGTGTTGAATTATGCGAAATACTGTAGCGACGAAATTGAAGTGAAACAGAAAAGGTTGAAAGAGAAAGTGATGGTGATGCAACTTAAAGCAGCTCAGACAGGTTTGCAAGGGTTGCAAGGGTTCCAACAGCAGATGCCGCAGCCGTAGCCACAGGGAAACATGGTGTTTCAGCCACAGGCGAGAGGCAGAGGCAGAGGAGGCTTTGGGAGTAATGGTCCGGATTTGAACACTGTTGCGATTCCGAATGGTGTGCAGGCAATGAAAAGGGTGATGCCGTGTCACGTGTGCGGAATCGTCGGGCATTGGAAACGCGAGTGCCCGATGGTGGTGCAGGAAGGTGCAGGTGTTGGACAGCAAAACAATGATGTCAATGCATTCCAGACAATGAGGGGACCGAAAATGAGAGGTCCAAACCCAAATTTTCAGACCATAAATCAGCTGCAGGGATTACAGCCCATGCAGCCGCAGCAGATGCAGATGCCCCGTATGCAGATGACGCAAATGCAGCCAATGCAACAGCAGTTTCCCATGGTACCTAATCAGCAAATGCAAATACCTTTGGCACCAATGAGTCAGCAGCAAGTGATGGTTCCTCCACAGGTCTCGGGTCAGGTGATGAATACAAATGGCACAGTACAACAGTTCCCATTACACAGTGAGAATGGAATAAACAATGTATGGGAGAGTGAAAGTTCAGATGAGGAGGGAAATTGTGTGCTTGCAGCATCCTTGGAAGCTGATCAAAAGGGTCCATATGTGGAGGGAAGAGTTATGGGTCATTGTGTTTCATTCTTGGTTGACACAGGAGCCACACGCTCAACTGTTAGGAGCATTGAAGTACCAAATTTGCCACTCTCAGGGAGAACAGTTCAAGTAGTGGGAGTAGCAAACAGGCACCTGACGAACCCAATCACAGATCCAGTACAAGTCAGAATTGGTAACTATCAAGGGTCACATAATTTTGTGATATGTGACTCAAGCCCGATAGCACTGTTAGGGAGAGACCTATTGTGCAAATTGGGATGTTCGATTATGTGTTCGAACGATGGAATTAGAATTCAGACGAGCAGTGATGGGGAAGAAGAGGACAGTGTAGAAGGGGATGAGATGGAAACTGTCGATGAAGAATATCCTCTGATTAACCTTTTTCCGATGATAATTGAAGAAGATATTCCAGCTGAATTACGGGAAACAGTTGGAAAGGAAGTGTGGGATATGACAGGAAAAGAGGTGGGATTGGTGAAAGGAGTGGAACCAGTGAAAGTGACCGTAAAACCCAATGTAACCTTTCCCCAGACCCCACAATACCACATGGCACAAGACACCCTCATGAAAGTCGCCCAACTCATTGACGAGTTTGTAAAACAAGGAGTATTGAAAGAAGTGTTAAGCAGTCCATGTAATTCACCAATCATGGGACTAATAAAGCCGAGTGGAAAGGTCCGAATCGTGCAGGACTTGAGGAAAATAAATGACATCATAATTAAATGCTGCCCTGTAACCGAATCCAGCTGTGATAATGTTTCAAGTCCCTTGCGATGCCGAGTGGTTCTCAGTCATCGACTTGTCACAAGCATTCTTTTCGGTGCCTCTTCATGAGGACAGCCAATTTCTCTTTTGTTTCAAATTCTTAGACAGAGTTTACAGTTGGTGTCGAATTCCTCAAGGGTTTTCTGAGTCACCGTCAATTTTCAATCAGATTCTAAAGAAAGACTTGGAAGCGTTAGAATTGCCATTCGAGTCAACCCTAGTACAGTACATTGATGACTTTCTGATTGCATCTAAGACAGAAAGTGGCTGCACAGCCGACACCATTGCTCTACTGAACCATTTGGGAAGGAATGGACACAAGGTGTCTCCTTCAAAGTTGCAGTTCTGTCAGAAGAAAGTAAACTACTTGGGTCATCAAATAGAGAAAGGGTCACGGAGAATAATGAAGGAAAGAATAACAAGTGTACTTCAAATGAGTCCACCAAAGACGAGGAGGGAGGTGAGGAAGTTTTTGGGGATGGTGAGCTACTGTCGCCAGTGGATTCCCAACTTCTCAACTCTAGCAAAGCCTTTACTGAAACTGACCCAGAAGGATGCCTTGGATGAAATTGAGCTGAAAGGAGATGAGATGGATGCTTTTATTGAATTGAAAGAATGCATGTGCAGGGCTCCAGCTTTAGGTATGCCTGATTACACAAAGCCTTTCACATTGTTTTGTCATGAACGTGATGCATGTTCTTTGTCTGTCTTGACCCAAGCCCATGGTGGCATAAACAGACCAGTAGCGTATTTTTCAGCTACTTTGGATCCGGTCGCAGCAGCACTGCCAGGGTGTTTGCGCGCCGTAGCAGCAGTTGGTATCAGCCTCACTCAGAGTGAAGGAATAGTGATGGGACACCCATTAACAGTCATGGTCCCTCACACAGTTGAGATACTTTTGACCCGCTCCCGAATGCAACACATGACTGGAGCAAGACTCACAAGGTATGAAACAATAATTCTGGGCTCACCGAATGTGCAGCTGAAAAGGTGCACTACGTTGAATCCAGCAACCTTGCTTCCCGGTGAAAATGCTGAAATTGAGAACGCTGAAGACGTCGAGCACGACTGCCTTCAGGTGACTGAATTTTGCACAAAACCCCGACCTGATATTAGAGATACTAAGCTTGATGAAAATGACCATATTATTTTTGTTGATGGTTCATGTCTAAGAGATGGGTTGGGAATTTTGAAAGAAGGATATGCTGTATGTACTGTAACAGGTGTCTTGGAAGCGTCCTGGCTCCAAGGAGTCTATTCCGCACAAGTAGCAGAGCTTGTAGCCCTTACAAGAGCATGCCAACTGTCTACATTGATGAAGGTTACCATTTACACTGACAGTCAGTACGGGTTTGGAATTGTGCACGACTTTGGACAACTATGGTCACAGAGAGGTTTCCTGACCTCTTCAGGGTCCCCAGTGAAAAACGGGGAGAGAATAAGGGAATTGTTACACGCCATTCAGATGCCAGCCGAAATTGCAGTGGTAAAGTGTAGTGCTCATACAAAAGGACAGGACTATGTTTCCCTGGGAAATGCATATGCGGATCAAGTCGCAAGATTTTGTGCCTTGAACTGTATATTGCTCAGGGATGAATGGAATTTGATAAGTGAACCAGAGCTCGAACCAGCTGAAGCATTTGCCTTGAAGGTCGTGGATACAATGGATGAACTAAAAGCATTACAGAATAGCGTCAGGGAGGATGAAAGAGTTTCCTGGATTAAGTCACAATGTACAAGGAGACCAGATGAGTTACGGGTTTCAAATGAAGGAAAATTTGTTTTACCAAATATTCTCTTATCGCAGCTAGCGCGGTTCTATCATGGGCAGGCTCACCTAGGGAGAGATGCCATGATAAGATTGTTCAAAACTGATTGGTTTAACCCCAGATTCCGCCAAGTTGCAGAAGCAGTTTGCCATCGTTGTGTCATTTGTCAGCAGATGAACCCAGGAAAGGGAACGGTTGTGAACGTGAGCCACATTGGCAGGGCGGGTGGCCCGTTCAGCAGAATGCAGATGGACTTTATTGAGATGCCTGTGCATGGAGGTCTGAAGTATGTGTTGGTGATTGTGTGCATTTTTAGTGACTGGATTGAAGCATACCCCACACGTAGAAATGACAGCCTTACAGTTGCAAAACTATTGTTGAGGGAGTTGATACCATGTTTCGGATTCCCGATCTCTTTAGAATCAGATAGAGGAAGTCACTTCAATAACGAGGTGATAAAGTTACTTTGCGCAGCGCTGAACATTGAGCAAAAACTGCATTGTAGCTATCGCCCTGAAGCCTCAGGACTGGTGGAACAAATGAATGGTACACTGAAATCAAGAATGGCGAAAATATGTGCATCGACAAATTTGAAATGGCCTGACGCATTGCCTTTGGTGTTAATGTCAATGAGAAACACCCCTGACAGAAAGACTGGATTGTCCCCGCACGAAATTCTCATGGGCAGGGCCATGAGACTTCCTGCAGTTCCCGCAAACGCGCTTTTGAATATTACAGATGATATGGTGTTAGACTACTGCAAAGGTCTGGCTGACGTGGTTCGCTCTTTCTCTCACCAGGTGGAAGCAACCACCTTGCCACCGATCCAAGGTCCAGGACACACACTGAAAGCAGGTGACTGGGTCGTGATAAAGAAGCACGTGAGGAAGTCGTATCTGGAACCCCGTTGGAAAGGCCCTTTCCAAGTGATCCTGACGACCACTACCGCTGTGAAGTGTGCGGGAGTTCCCAACTGGATCCACGCCAGTCATACAAAGAAAGTGTTGTGTCCCACAGATGAGGAAGTTGAAGCGCTGAAACTGCCAGTACCTGATAACAAAGTGCCGAGCGCTGAGACAGAGCAAAACAGAACTAGAAGCGAACAGGCAGAAATAGAGGAGAGAGAAATATTCTCTGAGGACGAAACAACCGATTCACTTGGGGAAGACCAAGGAGAAACCTCAGACAGCGACGAAGCAGCTGAAAGTGACAAAGAGCCTGAAGAAAGTAACGGTGACAAAGGGCTCGAAAGAGGTGAAGAAGCAGGAGAGCCTGATCAGAGGAGGGCTTTCCCAGAAGCAGACGGTACAGAAAAAGAAAAGGAAAACCTGATTGACTCCCCAGAAGGAGGGGACAAGGCAGAACAGAACGAAACTGTTCAAACTTCCTCAGAAGAGATCGCAGGTCCATCAAGTGGACACAGTGCATGAAGAAGACCAAGTATATCACCAGTAAAACTAAGAACTAGAGGAACGTTGAACGACAGTGAAGGGCCAAGAGTGAAAGAGAAAAGAAAGGAAGTGTCTGTCGTGGTACCAACATCAAGTGAAGAAAAAGACTTGGCCAAAGAGGAAAGTACCAGTGAGGCAGAATCAAAGAGAGATGCAAAATTGAAAAGGAAAAGGATACCAAACAGGAGATATTCCGGTCCAGAATGGGCATATGTAGTCAATGACGATTGGACCGACGAATTTGTATCTCTTAGCCTCGAGAACGAAGAAGAAGAGATACCAATAGAAAAGAAAAGTTTTATGGACACTATTGACTGAAAAACTGATAAATGACATTGCTTGCTATAATCTAACGTGATACAACCAGCTGAGACATTGCTAAACCGGATGAGACATTTGCTAACTTGATAAGACTTTGATAACCTGATTGACTCTTAAACCCGATTTGAGACAACGTTCCTAACTGATAAAAGACTGAGTTATTGCCGAATTGAGACAAATGCTGCTAACCGATAAGTGACTGGGCTCCTGAAGAAAACTGTGTGAACATTGCGCTCGTTCAGCTTTGTAACTAATTGCTAAATCGTTTCTTTATAAGTGCTTCTAGCTCTCTGATTCTATACAGATCATGACTAAGTACGCTACACAAAACAGTAGAGTGAAATATTGTAAATATGCGTGTATAGGCTTGATAACTGCATGTGTACTAATAATAATGGCAATAGTGCTTGCAACGCGTGGTAAGGGTGAGAATGAGAAAATTGATGCTTCTACTTCTGCTCCTGTTACTGTCACTGAACTAACCGCATTGAAAAGACTAGAATTAGATGAGAGACTCTTGCATGATAAGAAGGAACTTTCGTATAATGTTTTCTATCGCCTACTAACAGAATATGTTGAGACTATGGATGCGAAAGATTGTTATGTGTGTACACAGATACCGACATCGGTAACGGAAGGGGTGACTTATCACCACATGCCTCTTACATATGGGATTACATGTAGTTTAGTAACTTCTAGATTTTATGGTCAAACTAACATACAGTATTTTTATTCAAATTATGATGTTACCTTTGCATATGTTCCTATAATAACGCAACTAAGCCAGATTGCTAAAGATTGGGATGCTAAAATAATGAGGGAATTTTTCGAGCCAATGCAACCTTTTGAAACAGCTCACGCTCATAGGGAAAACCTTACCTGCTCGCTCTCTGCAGTAGAAATAAGCTTTTTAGATCGCACAGATGATAGAAGGGCAGAAATGAATGCGAAATTAGAAAAAGAACTAAGTAAGAGGACTTCAGTAGATAATTATGCTTTTGCCGCAATAAAAACACAAGGAAAAATAGCTTTAGACGCTTGGCATGTAGGGAAATTTTGTATATATCGTGGTGAATCTTATTAAGATAACATTTTCGTGGGAGCGAGTGAATGTAAACATACGTTTATCTTTAAGGCCAAATGGACATTCATGCTGAACGGACTTGACCCTGTCATACCTGGTGTATATTACATTTGTGGGCATAATGCCTATTATCGTCTTCCAAAGGGATGGTGGGGGAGATGTTATTTGGGTATAGTGTTCCCAAAGGTTTATCAACTGGATGACCTATCGGTGATTCCAAAGACGCCTGGATCTCATCGTATCCAAAAAAGAGAGACCGCAGCTGCTGTGGTAGGAGATATATTTGGAGCCATGATTCCTTCATTGGGAGTTGTGTTGAATTCCATCAAAATAAGAAAGTTGTCTACTATAGTGGATAACATGTTGACAAAGTTTTCAGGTGCTATAATCCTGATGGATGCTGAACTTGCAGCAGAAAGAGCTATGACTCTTCAAAACAGGCTTGCCCTAGACATTCTTTTAGCAAAGGATGGCGGCGTTTGCAAAATGCTTGGTGCGCGTCACTGTTGCACGTATATACCAGACAACAGTGTGAAGATTAAAACAATGCTTGCAAATCTAACAAAAGAGAGTGCAGACTTGAAGGAATTGAAAGAACCAGGAGTTTGGGAGAAGGTTGGAAAGGGAGTTGCTTCAGTGGGAAATTGGCTTGGTGGCATTTGGAATGGAATATTACTAAAAAATAATACAGGGAATACTAATAGTACTAATTTGCATCTTTGGGATTTGGGGAATAAAGAGGGGAATACTAATGATCATGGCAAGAATTAAGAGAAGGAAGGAAGAGAAAATGATGAAAAGAATGACAGAAGAATACAAGGCAAGAACAAGGGGAACTAAAAGGCAAAGAGAACTGACAGAATTTTAATGGAATACAATTTGTGGGAATGGTTTTGTGTGATGACAAATAGTCATCAGAGGAGGGATTGATGACGCAGAAATGAAGGTTTTACATTTATTAGCGCATAAAACGTAGTGCTGCAATAATCAAGTGTGACTTTAACCGAACTAATAAAGATTGTACGGGGACAAATGTGCCCTCAGAGTAGTTCGCCAACATTTATAAGCGTGCTTTATATAACGTGATGTATTAGAATTGTACTAATCTGACATAACCGTAAACGTGTGCCATGATTTGCTTGTTTGAAATGTTTTAACTTAGCATAACTTTAGTGGAGGCTTCGGCCTAGTTGCCTTGTCTCACGGTTTAGATGCTCGTGTTTTTCTAATGTGCTAATAAAACGTGTATTCTTGCTTGAAGCTGTACTTTTCCAGTGAGATCGGTTCACATGCTTATCTTTAAGGTTTCGTGCCAGCCTGGCATCTTCTTCTTTGCTCCAAGGTCAATCTGCAGGTGCAGACAATGGAAGCTCTGAAAGTGAGTTAATTGGTAAAATATGTTGCAACTTACGTTCCCGACTCCAAGGATAATGTATTCCTAGGTAGAAGCTTGTGAATTGTTGTTTTTGATTGGACAATTTGAAGCCAACCTATGAACCCTCCAATGGAAGAGCCTACTGGGTTTGAACTGTTGTTTATTTAAACCTGGTGCACAAGAAGAAAAGGGACATTATTGCCCATTGCAGCCATTACCCGCCATTTGCAGGACATTGCAGCCATTATGGCCCATCTTGCCGACCTCGTCATTTTGCCATCTTCTACGATGCCAATTGATGTTCGCACCCTAGAGACTTTAACTTTGATTTGCCCCTTTGCATAAAGTAGTAGTTTTGTCCTTTTATCTTGCCGCTGTGAGGCAATTGCCCCGTCCACCCTGCTCCCTTTGCCCCCGTCCCATGCTGATCGAAACCGGTACCTGTGAGACGAAGACTTCCTTGAATGCTGATTGAATTTGGTAAATATGAAAGGATAAAATGTACAGTTGCATTGTGTTTCTTTTTAGGTAACCAACTGCTGATTTTTGATAAGAGCCCTAGTTAGGAGTTTTCCAAATCAATGCTACTAAATTGTTTTTTTGCATGAAATCCCACATGCAGATGCTAATTTGAGGTTAGATGAGGATTCATTTGATGCACGATGCAATTTGAGACCTTGTTATGCTGACTAATGTATGCAATTAGCCCATTACAGATTATAGTTTTAGTGGTTTGCGTTGCTATCATCGAATGCATTGTTATTCAAATGCTGCATAGATTGCATCTTTTTCGCCGTTATGGACAGCTATTAATGTTCATTTACATATATCATTTGGTGTTGAGACACATTTATATCGTGCTAGCTTTGTTAATATAGGGAAATAAATTCATTAACTTTGAATGAACTGGTGTGGTTATTCATGGCCGAAAGGTCATGGTTCGCCGAAATGTTTTCTGGATTAATTGTGAAGTGTTATGTTGATCAGGGCATTGCTTATGTTCGTTATTGATTATTGATTTGATTAAATTGACTAATCTCGGGTGAAGAGAGCCCCACTTGGTCAAAAGATTCATCGACCCAAGAGCGTCCAAATACAGGTAATTTATTAGGACGGAACGCTCTATCACACTTGCGTCGTTTTCTGGCGCAAAATCGGCGCAAACTTACAAAATACAATTGAATTTTGTAAGTTTGCGCCGCTTTTGTATCAACTAATGACCCAAATGCGGCGCTAAAAAGGTATAAATATGGGCCAACATTCGTATGGATGCCTCCTTTTAAATGATAATGTCATTACACCCCCTCGGGATACCATCCCTGTTGACAGTGCGCTCTACAAACCATAAAATAACATTACTTTCGTTAAACGCAAATGGTGCCAGCGCCTCTAAAATCATGTTCATGTGCTGCATACCCCAGGCCGAGGTGGCCCATGTCCTCTGGAAGCAGAACCCACTCTAGGCTACCACTGGGAGGCGCTGCCGCCTCCAGACGATGCCAGGGCCGGCTCTTTGAAGATGCACCCCCTGCCCCGCCTTCTCCCACAGCCGCTGCAATAGGTGGCATTAGAATCCACACAAGGCTGATGCCCATTTGAAAGGGAACTTTCCCTCTCTTGCAGTTGCACTGATTTTATTGAGTTGCCTGCCACCAGCAGAAATATGTCTCTCCAGGGAAGCAAGAGCATCCCGCACCTCACGGTAAGGAGCAGATTTGCGCATCTGGGTTAGGGTGGGCACCTGCCTCTGGGCACGGAGGGTGGCATACTTTGCCAACGTCAGCACAGTTTGCATCACAGTCCAGGACACGCTCAGCCTAGGCGCAGCCAAAGAAATGATTTCATTCAGAAATCTGCTAGAACGCGGAGAAGGGAGCAATGCATTGTAGGACAGGAACACCCTTCTTTGTCATGGCGACGAGGTGAAGCCAGGGCAGTGGAGCGAGGCAGACGTGCACCAGAGGGAAAAAGGGAAACCCGCCTGCAGGGCACCGCCTCCAGGGACGGGGCTAACGTGGCTGTGAGACGCGCGAGGTGTCAGGCGGTGGGACTCGTCCTCGGGGATGAGGCAGGGGCCAGGTCTGCCCAGGGGCTGTCACCGCCTCAGCCACGGAGGGCGCATGATTCATTGCAGCTCTTTTGTCTCGTTCATTCTCTCGCTGCAGAAATTCAGATCCCAAGGCTGTGCACAATCAGTCCCAGTGTCGAGACAATGTGGCAGCTCGTTCATATTTCTGAGATGAAATCCGCGTTCACCGTTTATAGTAATATCCGAAGAGTGAATGAACAGGTCGTGAGAACAAAGGGTGTAGAGTGGATGAATGCGCGTGCCGTGAAGCGATGCAATAGGGGGCTGCAGGTTACAAACCTGTGCAGTTACCACAGGGAGACCCCTTGCACAGTCGTGAAACAGAACGAACGATTTCGTGCTAAATTAATACAATCGCGCCATTATAGGGTGCACCCCACGCCCATCCCCGTTTCGAGCCCACCACAGCCTGCACCACATAACTTCCAACGCCCTATGCTACATCCTGTGTACCCCAGAAGAGATAGCAGCCCATATCTCCATAACCCAAGAGACAATGCACCCCAAACCACTCCCTTCTACCCATATAGAGACTGCATCCACAGTTTACACCCCCCACTCCAACCCTCAGATGCTAGTAAAATAAAAACACATCAACCCAATATATGATCCATCAGCCTGGTCAGTGTTACTGTACATGGAAAGAAAGCCTATTTTCTTCGCAGTTATTGATTATAAACCGAGAAGGAAAGTGCAGCGAATTTAAAGAACAAAGGCTGAACACGAGGTTTCATCCAAATGCACCATCTACAATGTCGGCATTTATTTCACATAGCCCGGGCCACTGGAATTATGCAGCAGGAGAGGACTAAATTATGCGACAGAGTTGACTACATTATGTGGCAGGGAAAGGCAGATATGCGGTGCAAATCGTCACATTTTGTGGTATTATTATGGTAACACTGGGCAAAAATGACACCTCATTAGTACCAGTTTAACAACCAAATACTTCAATTCGCAAATGAAAGATGTCCGTTTAACCTTTTTAGGAGGGTTTCCACTGCGCAGGAACACTTCACCCTGTTGTAGAAACTTTTGATATGTTCGAGCTAGAAGAGGCATTTGTTTGTTAAAATTTGCAGATTAAGCATCAGATGATAGATTAAAGTAGCACATGCGGCTAATCCAAATCAGGAGGAAAATTCTGCAGCTGCAAAATCGTATAATTCCAGTTGCCCTGCACATAGCCTGTGTGCCATGTATCAAGATGATACCACGAGAGGACACCGAATTCTGCACATTTTAGTGTTTATAAGAGGAGCGTATTACTCCATTGGCTCCCAGTACTCCCAGTGGAAATGGGAGCGGAGCCCATACTCTTGTCTGTATTGATGCTGTGGAGCTGTCAACACAGTTCCCACGTCTCCAAGGGTGTCCGCCCTAAGTGCTGTGATCTGCCTCATGTACCTTGCAGTGCTGTAGGCGTTTGCACAGTGCTGTGCTGTAAAAAGTTTAGAATCAGTTTGCTCGGGTCTTTAACCCCTTCGGTGCCAGGCCTTTTCCACCTCAGGTGGCACGCCTTTTTTGGTTATTTGGGCCAGTTTACGCGTAGGCCCTCATAACTTTTTGTCCACATAAGCTACCCATGCCAAATTTGCGTCCTTTTTTTTACAAAATCCTAGGGATTCTAGAGGTACCCAGACTTCGTGGGTTCACCTGGAGGACACCTAGAAATTAGCCAAAATGCAGCACAAATTTCATTTTTTAAAACAAAAATGGGAAAAAAGGGCTGCAGATGAAGGCTTGTGTTTTTTCCCCTGAAAAAGGCATCAACAAAGGGTTTGCACTGCTAAAATCACCATCTTCACAGCTTTCAGGAACAGGCAGACTTGAATCAAAAAATCAAATTTTCAACATCATTTTGGCATTTTACTGGGACATACCCATTTTTACTATTTTTTGTGCTTTTAGCCTCCTTCCAGTTAGTGACAGAAATGGGTGTGAAACCAGTGCTGGATTCCGGAACGCTAATCATTTCTGAAAAGTAGACAAAATTCTGAATTCAGCAAGGGGCAGGTAGATCCTACTAGGTTTTCCTACAGAAAATAACAGCTGAAATAAAAAAATATTGAAATTGAGGTGAAAAAAGTAATTTTTTGCCACATTTTACTCTGTAACTTTTTCCTGTAATGTCAGATTTTCAAAAGTAATATACCGTTACGTCTGATGGACTCTTCTGGTTGCAGGAATATATAGGGCTTGTAGGTTCATCAAGAACCCTAGGTACCCAGAGCCAATAAAGGAGCTGCACCTTGCAATGGGTTTTCATTGTATACCGGTTATACAGCATTTCATTTGGTGAAATATAAAGAGTGAAAAATAGGTATCAAGGAAACCTTTGTATTGCCAAAATGGGCACAAGATAAGGTGTTGAGAAGCAGTGGTTATTTGCACATCTCTCAATTCCGGAGTGCCCATATTAGCACATGAATTACAGGGCATTTCTCAAATGGATGTCTTTTTTACATACTGTCTTACATGTGGAAGGAAAAAATGTAGAGAAAGACAAGGGGCAATAACACTTTTCTGCTATTCTGTGTTCCCCGAAGTCTACCGATAAAAATGGTACCTCACTTGCATTGGTAGGCCTAATGCCCGCAACATGAACACATCACATTTTTACATTGAAATCTGACATGTTTTTTGGAAAGTGCCTAGCTGTGGATTTTGGCCTCTAGCTCAGCCGGCACATAGGGAAACCTACCAAATCTGTGCATCTTTGAAAGCTAGACACCTCTGGGAATCCAAAATGGGGTGATTTGTGGGGCTCTCAACAGGTTCTGTTACCCAGAATACTTTGCAAACCTCAGAATTTGGCAAAAACACTTTTTGCACATATTTCGGTGACAGAAAGTTCTGGAATCTGGAAAGAGGAGCCACAAATTTCCTCCCACCCAGCATTCCCCCAAGTCTCTTGATAAAAATGGTACCTCACTTGTGTGGGTAGACCTAGTACCCGCAAAAGGAAATGCCCCAAAATACTATGTGGACATTTCAAAATTATCAAATACAAAACTACCTGTTTTTGCAGGGTGCGGGGGATGCGGGGGGAGGGTGCCACCTGTGTTTTTGGTCCTGGGCTCAGCAGTCATAAAGGGAAACCTACCAAACCCAAATGTTTCTGAAAACTAGACACCCAAGGGAGTCCAGGGAGGTGTGACTTGCGTGCATCCCCCAGTGTTTTCTTACCCAGAATCCTCAGCAACCTCAAATTTAGCTAAAAAAAAATCAAATTTCTGTGTGGGATCACTGCACCAGCAGAAATTTACTACCACCCAACGTTCCCCTCAATCTCTTAGTAAAAATGATACCCCCTTGTGTCCAAGTGCCTGTGCCAGGGAAGAGCCAAAAACATGTCGAAAATGAGGGGGAACCAAAGCGGGACCAAAAGGGCAGTTTTGAAAAAAACATTTTTAGGCTGACAAGTGGAGCAGAATTTTTATTGGTATAGATGCGACAATGCTTGGTGGTAGGAATTTTGTGGATTCCTGCAGATTCCGGAAGGTTCTGTCACAAAAATGTGGGAAAAATGTGTGATTTCCAGCAAAGTTGGAGGTTTGCAGGTCAATGTGGGTAAGAAAACAGTGTGGGGTTCATGTGAAGCACACCACCCTGATGTTTAGTTTTCAGATATGTTTAGGTCTCCTAGCTTTTTCTACATGGCAGCGTTCCAAAGTCCAAAAAGTGCAGCCCCTACCATTCCAAGTGGGACGATTTTGAGAGTTAGACAAGCTCTCATGGGCCAAATGTAAAACCAAAACCCAAAATAATCAAATGTCCTCTTGCTTGCCATTGGGATAAGATCTTTTAGTGTGCCGGGGGAGAGCTGAAAGACTGTTACCCCCTTCAGTTGGGGTGGGGGCATAACCATGCCCATGCTGGTTGGTAGCCACCACCCCACTATTTTTGTACAATTCCCTGGCATCTAGTAGGCTTTCTGCCCTCCCGGGGAGTGGAATTGGGGGTAATTGCCCCATCTGCCCACCGGTGGGCAGAACACTTTGTCCCCATTTAAAAAAAATCTTCCCTGGTCTCTGGTGGGTTTTCTTCCCCCCTTGGGGGCAGATGGGCCTTACAAAAATAGGCCAATCTGCCCCCAAGGAGGGCAGAAATGGGCTAAAAAAAGTTCCCCCCCCAGGGGAGCTACCCTTGCCTAAGGGGTTGCTCCCTTTGCATGAAATTGGCGTAATAAAAAAATCCCTGGTGTCTTGTGGTTTCTTCTCCCCTTAGGGAGAGATTGGCCTAAGAAAAATAGGCCGATCTGCCCCTGAGGTGGGCAGAAATGGCATAAAATAAATTTGCCCCCCAGGGGATTGACCCTTGCCTAAGGGGTCGCTCCCCATCTGTAAAAAAATCCCTGGTGCCTAGTGAATTCTGCCCACCTTGGGGGCAGATCGGCCTAATTAAAATAGGCCGATCTGCCCCCAAGGGGGGTAGAAATGGCCTTAAATAAATTTGCCCCCAGGGGAGCAGCCCTTGCCTAAGGGCTGCTCCCGTTTTTTGAAATTGTCACAAAAACAAAAACCCTGATGTCTAGCCCTAATAAAAAAAGGCCGACCTGCCCCCAAGGTGGGCAGCAATGGCCTAAAAACAATTTGCCAAACCCCCCCCCCCAGGGATCGACCCTTGCCTAATGGGTCGCTCCCCTTATCAGTGTAAACAAACAAAAAAACAAATCCCTGGTGTCTAGTGGCTTCAGATCGGCCTAGTTAATATAGGCCGATCTGCCCCCGGGCGGGGCAGAAAAAGCCTAATTAAAAAAATTGCCTCCTGGGGACTGACCCTTGCCTAAGGGGCTGCTCCCCTTATCAAAATAAACAAACAAAAAAGTTCCCTGGTGTCTAGTTGCTTCTGCCACCCCTGGGGGCAGATTGGCCTAATTAATATAGGCCGATCTGCCCCCGGGGGGGTCAGAAAAGGCCTAATAAAATATTGCCCCCTGAGGAGCAACCCTTGCCTAAGGGGTTGCTCCCCTTACAACATAAACAAAAAAAAATCCCTGGTGTCTAATGGCTTCTGTCCCCCCCCGGGGCCAGATTGGCCTAATTAATATAGGCTGATCTGCCCCCAGTGAGGGGCAGAAATGGCCTTAGATAAAATGTCCCCTTTGGGGAGCGGCCCTTGCCTAAGGGGCTGCTCCCCTATGACAATTTCCTAAATAAAAAAAAATCCATTGTGTCTTGTGGCATTCCTGCAGCACGATCGCTTTGCAATCGTGCTGCAGGAATGCTCAGAGAGACATAAGGCGTGAGCTGAGATTCATTGTAAAGGAGTAGTGTCTAGTAGTTGGGGAGCTATTCAGGTATGAGCTGGACGGGGCAGGCAGAGGGGAGGGGGGAAGGCAGCATGGTGTAGTTAGGGGTAGTACTGGTGGTGGTGCAGAGAAAGGGGGTAGAACCTGGGGAATGGGCAGGGATGATGGGTCTGGGAGGTCATACAGTGATGAGATGTTGCTGAAGCTCAAGGCTTTGAACTCTATCATGAAGCTGACAAGGAATGGTGAGTTGCCAATGAGTTCGCATTTCCTAGCCTTTGTGCGTAGCAGGAGAAGGCCTGACGTCTGGTTGTTCCTCTGTGTCCTGGTCTGCATTCTGGCATTGTTGTGAGTTTTACTGAAATGGCTGGTTATGAATGTCAGGTATTGAGGTGCGCCACCGCTGAATGGCTTGTCAGTGATGCTATGGGTCTTAGAGATGATAAGGTGCAGGCAGCAAGATTTCTGCAAACAAATACTACAGTCTGATCACTGCCTTCAGAAAATCTGCACCACCTACATGATCCACATATAAGGGACGAAAGACACTGGGGGCATATTTACAAGCCCCTAGCACTACCGGAGCATCTATTTTTTTGATGCTCCAGTGGCACAGTGTGCCAGCCCATATTTACAAGGCCACACAAAGCCACCTTCTGTGGCTTTTCATGGCCTTGTAAATATAGCCCCCTCTCACTCATTTGTCTCCGTGAAAAGGGCATTCCATGGGTGTTGCTGTGGGTATTCCCATGCAACACCCAAGGAATCTGATGCATTCCCAGGCTTACAAGGCTGGGAATGCGTCATATTCCTACGCCACGCCAGGGGTGGCGTAAAAGTGGCGCAACAAAGAGAAATACCTTTTTCTAGTTTTTTCCTCTTTCTATGTGTGATGCACTCTGCAGCACACATAGAAGGAGAAAAACACCATTGATGATTGTTTATGTGCAGGAAGCTGTCCCTGCCTGCACATAAACAATCATCTGTACAGCAAGGGCACCCTTGCACCATGGTGCAAGGGTGGCTGCATTGGCGCTAGGCTGCCAATTGTGCACCAGTGAAGAAGAAAGTACAGGGATGCGACGTATTGCTGTAAATGTGATGCTTCCCTGCACTTTCCTAATGGTGCAGATCAGCGCTGCAAGATGCCCCTGGCTGTCATTCCTTCCGATACCTGGCTCCCATGCTCGATAGCAAAATGCTTCTGAAGCTGGGAAAGATAGAACATTATCTAGCTTTTGTATATGCCTCAGTTTCTGGGGTCTCACTGATCTTGTTGTCTGTCCACTTGTCTCAGCAATGAGAAACTTTTCTGTGTTGTGGGCACTTTACAAATGAACAAATAATCAAATAAAATGCCAGCAAGTGCAGCTCTCTTAAATTTGGAATTATGCTTCCTAACTTTGTGAGACTGTTGATTTTTTTATTTTTTGCAGTTTTATGTAGTGGAAACATGGCCCAAAGGCATTAGAGCACTTTACATGGGAACCAGTTAATTATCCATAATCACAGGATATGTATACAAACATAGTACTTCAGTTCAAAAGGCAGCAGCTTTAGCCACTAGGCTACATCTCCTACCCGCCTCTCCTCCTTTTATGGTACATGTTTTTGTATAGTGCACATTCACCAATTACTTGGCCTTTTTTGCTCTTGGTGCAAAATGTGTGCCTTGTAGGTTTGTACATTGGGAAACTCTAAGGATACTAACTTAGGGCCTGATTTAGATCCAGGTGGAGGGGAATACTCCATCACAAACTTGACAGGTATCCTATTAAATTATTATATTCATTAAATCCTATGGAGATCATAATACGGCGGACATGATATCCGTCATGGTTGTGACGGAGTATTCCCTCCGCCAAGATCTAAATCATACCCATAATTTTTTGCCTCCAATTTCAACTTCCTTCACTTTTACCAAATATTTTACAATTTTCAATTGTACCCTTTTTCTTCTTTATTTACATGCACTTTATTAATCTGTTAATATTATTCAGATTTCTAGGCAGTCACAAGCCCACGGAGTAGACTTCATGGACTCCCAGGAGACACTGTACCAGACGTTAAGAATCACTGGTCTGGAGCTCTAACACCATTTTGGCTGCCATTCCTGTTCACTCTCTTCTCAAACATTCCAAATAACTAGGGGTGGGTGGCCTGTAATTAACTCCTCCAGCCGTCTGCCGGAGAACCAGTGTTAAGCCTATTGTTCTCTCCCAGAACGTAGTTCAGATTTCCTCTTATAATAGTGAATTACTGCCACTTGATAAACTGAATTAGTTACTGTTTAGGTTTTCAAGCAGCACAGTTAACTAAAATCTATGTTCAGCATTGAATCTGATATTTGGCATTACAGTGGTGTGCAGATGATGTCAGTAGCAGTATCCTAAACTGGCTTATGCAAAATCTGACTTTTATTCACAAAAATCTTTTGCCAGAGGAACTAGCTAGCACACCTTATGCAGTAAACGAGAGCTTTTCTATCCTGTCACTCTAAGTACATGTTAATCTAAATATTAGTATGTTCTTAATTTGCACATGATTCACCCAGGCCTCGTAGGTTTCAAGAAACTAGGGGGCATATTTATACTCTGTTTGCGCCGGAATTGCGTAGTTTTTTTTTACGCAATTCCGACGCAAAACTAACTCCATATTTATACTTTGGCGTTAGACGCGTCTAACGCCAAAGTCCATGGAGTTTGCGTCATTTTTTAGCGTGGACACCTACTTTGCGTTAATGATATGCAAGGTAGGCGTTCCCGTCTAAAAAATTGACTCCGAGGCATGTGCGCCGTATTTATACTCCCGGGCAAAATTCACGCCCGTGAGTGGGCGGGTCAAAAAAAATGACGTACGGCCGCTTTTGCGCCGTTTTTTAGCGCCTGGACAAGGCAGGAGTTAAGGGACCTGTGGGCTCGGAAGGAGCCCAGAGGTGCCCTCCCATGCCCCCAGGGACACCCCCTGTCACCCTTGCCCACCTCAGGAGGACACCCAAGGCTGGAGAGACCCATCCCAGGGACATTAAGGTAAGTTCCGGTAAGTATATATATATTTTTTTTTTGTGGCATAGGGGGGCCTGATTAGTGCCCCCCTACATGCCACTATGCCCAATGACCATGCCCAGGGGACAGAAGTCCCCTGGGCATGGCCATTGGGCAAGGGGGCATGACTCCTGTCTTTGCTAAGACAGGAGTCATTTCTATGGGGGTTGGGAGTCGAAAAAAATGGCGCAAATCGGGTTGAGGCGAAAAATTTGCCTGATTTTTGGGCGCCCAAGCTCCATATCCCCCTACACCGGCGCTGCCTGGTGTACGTCGTTTTTTTCCACGCACACCAGGCAGCGCCGGCGGCTAACGCCGGCTAACGTCATTGATTAAATACGGCACCCGCATGGCGCTTCAGAATGGCGTTAGCCGGCGCTAATTTTTTTGACGCAAAACTGCGTTAGCGCAGTTTTGCGTCAAAAAGTATAAATATGGCCCTAGGTATCAGCAGTTATCTTGCATGAACTCAAATTTGCTAGAGTTGTCATATAATCCTAGCCTGCTGCATAAGTTAAAGATTTTTACAAAATATGTGCTTGAAGCTCAAACAGATCGTGTGTCATATGTTTGCGCCAAATTTGTGTCATTTGTTTACACAAATTCGGTGCAAACTAAACTCCATATTTATATTTTGTCGCTAGACACATCTAGCATCAAAATATTGGAGTTAGCACCCTTTTTTGGATGCATGCACCTACCTTGCGTCAATGAGATGCAAGGTAGGCATTCTCATCTAAAAAATGGTGCTAACCCAATAGCGCCATATTTATTCCCCCATAACAAAATGACGCACGGGTGTGAGGGGGGCTAAATAATGGTGCAAAGCTTCCTTTGCATCATTATTTTACGTCTGGGTCAGACCAGGCTTTAGGGGACCTGTGAAATGGAACCACAGGTGCCCACCCCAAGCCCGAGGAACACCCCCACCCACACCAGAGGGACACCAGAGGATGGGGACCACATCCCAGGTAAGTATAGGTAAGTATTGAAACAAAAAAAAAGTGCCATGGGGGCCCTGACATGGGCCCCCCTGCATGGCACTGGGTGCAGTAGCCATGCCCAGGGGACCCTGGTCCCCTGTGCTGGCCACTGGGTTGGTGGGCATGACTCCTGTCTTACAAAAGACAGGAGTCATGTGGTATGGATGGTTTTGCATCAGGAAATTACTCTAGGCTGGTTAGAGGCATTTTTTTGGCCTCTAACCAGCCTAGCATCATTTTTTGAGGCAAAACCCCCTTCACCCATACCGCCACCCCCACCAGGCTAAGGTCAAGTTTTCTGACGCTAGCCCAACCTGAGTGCCTGCTTTCGGCATTCCATAAATTTGGCACCCGGCTGGCGCTTTAGAATGGCGCAAGCCAGCGCTATACCTTTTGCCGCAAAACTGCGTTTGCATAAATATGCCCCCAAACGTTATTAAAATGGCTACCACATTATTCTGGTGGCCCTTCTTATAAATGACCCAATTAAGGTCAGAAGTAGGTTTTCAGATGTCAAAAGTGGTTTCCTTTTTGATGTGTCAATGGCAGTGTTTCCAGCAGTTCAGAGCTGAAGTGGCAGGTTTGAAGTCATGTTTTTAACCACACATGATTAATGTAAATCGAGACAAATAAAGCAAAACATGAGCAGACTGTGCAAAAAGATGCTTTTTCTCACAGTATGTTTTGAGCTGTCCCTGCTGTTGTGTATAGCAGTGGTGTCCAGGTCTATTGACCCTCAGTGTACCTTGAATCAGCTATGGAGGTGCACATTTGATTGCTACCTTTTCATATATGCTTGTTGGGTGAAGCATTGGTGCTGCAGCATCACTCATCCTTCTCCAGGGCAAGAGCAGGTTACAATTAGCACCATAAGATCAGTGAAGGGGATGTCCCTTGGGACGGTGGAATGGAGCTGGTAGATATCCTATTTACTTTTTTATTATTGCAACTAGACTTTGTCTCACTGTCTAAAAGGGACAGCTTTAATCTATTATATTTCACAGAGAAATTGTAGGTAATTGAATTATTAATGAGGAAGTGTTAGACCTGACATGCTATGGTAGTGGTTCCCCAAACCTTTTTGTTTTGTCTAGCAGGCTTTGTGGATTCTGTTTGAGTGGCCCTTGGGCCCTGGACACTCTCCCCACTGTGAGTACAGTGTGAAAGTGTGCCCGTCCTTCCTACATCTGCTAGGAAGTGGCGCCTAACAGTATGTGAAAATTTTCACATTGTTTTTTTCATATGTATACTGAGCCTGGCAAGCCTTGCCACAATGTCACACTTGCACATTAGGTTTTTTATATGTGATGAGCCTGACGCAGCAGGCCTGTATGGGCGCACGTGCACCCTTGTGGTGTTCCCAAAGCTTATGTCCAGCCTGCCCCTGCAGGTTTGTGCATGCGCCAGGGCACATGTGCCCTTGGAATGAAGAATGCCCATGTGTGTTTTCATTACCTATGAGAGCTGCTATGCTCATAGGTTAATATGGGAGAATGTTTGTAATTAATCCTAGCAGCAATAGTCGATTGCATTGGAGCAGCCTCATCATGTTTACTGTCTTTAGATTCCCAATGACAAATCCTTTCCAGTGGTAAAAGTGGTTTTGTCAGTAATACCTTGGAAGTTCCACTTTTAGAATGTGGGCATATTCAAGTTCTAAAATCCCTTTTGTGTGCCTTTTTAATTCAAGCTTCATTTCACTGGGGGCTGGGGGAAAACACATCTGTTCATTCCAGAGTGACAGATATAAAACTTGGACAACCAAAAGACAGACCTCTGCCATGTGAGGGCCTGGCTGGATAGATTGGAGGGAGATGTTTTGACACTTGGGCTCTCGAAGTCAGACCATGACACCACTAAAGAAAAGGATCTACACTCCATGGCCCCATGGCAGACAAGACCGAAATTTAAGGGAGGCATGTGTGTTTCAAAGGGGAACCATTTGAACCACCCCCAACTTCAAAGGCCCACTTCAATATAGGTAGGGGGATCACACTTCAACAATGGAGAGATACACTTGCAGGAGTGCAGGATGGAGTCCCCGTACTGCGTGGTGCACACTGTCAGAGGAATCTGTTGTACACAGGAGTATTTATTGTCCTGGGAAGGGATTGTGCACTCTTCCTCTATCGTGGCTGGCCTGGGCACACTGCTTGCTGCAGTGTGACACTCTGAAGTCTCCAAGGGCTTGTTGTGTTCTGCTGCTGTTCTGCGTGGAGGTCTCAGGGACATTAAAGACCTCCTGTGAGGGACCTACACTGTCTACTGTGTCATCTGGAGAGCAGTGCCATCCTACTCATCTACCTCGTCTGCTGGATTCCACCAGATAGCAGCGGTGTGAGCGTTGAACGTATTAGACCCGGAGATTGGATTGGCCTGGTACGGCGCCTGCAAAGTACTGCCCGCATTCAACAAGTGTGGCCCTTCATCATGGGGCCACATCACACATAAGCGTTTGGTTGGTATTGAATGGATTACTGGTTGCAGGACCCTGCATGGCCCGTTGGTGTTGGGTGTTCCATATTTCTCTTGTGCGAGCACCGACTGCATGCTCATTGCATGCGTTGTCCATGTCACTGGTTGCGACTCTCGGAGGTGGGGCGTACCCAGAGCAGTGCTGCATTCTAACTAATGCGGTGCTGCTGAACTGGTGTCTCTGTGTGTGTGACCAGATTTGTCTGGTGCAGCTCGAGTCATCATGCACCAGACGCTGAGCCTCATTCCAGGTAGGTACAGAATGGGAACTGATTGTGTGTTCAGAAGTGCCTGGTGTGGCTCAAGTCATCACGCACGAGGCAGGGTGCCTCATTCCAAGCAGACGCTGCATTGGTAACTTTTCGTGTGCAGCAGGGTTTTCTGGTGCGACTCAAGCCATTGTGCACCATACATTGTGCCTCATTCCAGGGAGGCACAGCAGTAGTAACTTTTCGTGTTCAGCGGGATTGTCAGGTGTGACTCCAGTCACTGCACACCCGATGTTGTGCCTCATTCCAGGGAGGCACAGCTCTGGTAACTTTTCATGTGCAGCATGATTGCATTGTGTGACTCAAGTCATTGTGCAACAGACGCTGTGCCTCATTCCAGGGAGGCACAGCAGTGGTAACTTTTCCTGTGCAGATGGATTGTCTGGCTGGATTGTTAAGTCATTGTGCATCAGACATTGTGCCCCATTCCAGAGAGGCATGACAGTGGTAACTTTTAATGTGCAGAGGGATTGTCTGGTGCGACTCAAGCCATTACGCACCAAACTTCATGCCTCATTCCAGGGAGGCATGGCATTGGTAACTTTTCATGTGCAGCATGATTGTATTGTGTGACTCAAGTCATTGTGCAACAGACGCTGTGCCTCATTCCAGGGAGGCACAGCAGTGGTAACTTTTCCTGTGCAGATGGATTGTCTGGCTGGATTGTTAAGTCATTGTGCATCAGACATTGTGCCCCATTCCAGAGAGGCATGACAGTGGTAACTTTTAATGTGCAGAGGGATTGTCTGGTGCGACTCAAGCCATTATGCACCAAACTTCATGCCTCATTCCAGGGAGGCATGGCATTGGTAACTTGTCATGTGCAAGCAGGATTGTCTGGTGCGACTCAAGTCATCATGCACTAGACACTGGGTCTCATCTGAGGGAGGCGCTGCATTGAACACTTTGTGTGTGCGTTCGGACATGTCTGGTGTGACTCAGGTCATCGAGAACCAGACCTTGTGCCCATACAAGGAGGGCACGGAATTTGGTAAACTCTTTGTGTGAAACTGGGACGCCTGGGGTGGTCCAAATCACCGCACCGCAGATGTGGTGTCTCCTGTCCTGGGAGGACCCGAATTAGTAATTATCTGTGAAGTAGAGTGTCTGGCTTGGGAAGGTGCCACCGTGAACACCGTATATGAAGGTTACCCTCACCCTGTGCTTTGCAGACCAGGGCCCGGGCCAAAAGGCCAGTGTGTAGCCCCCTGAGTGAACTTCCCAAGTGGGGACCAAACCCCCGTTTGCCACTGTTGCCCCAGGATCTCGACTAAGTGTAACCACCAGCTGTGAATGGCTTAGTATCCTTGGAAAGTTGCTTCATTCTAACTCTGAGGGGGGCAAGAATTGATTGGAGGATGGAGTAATGTTTAGGTCCAAGAGGGGTCTGCGAACTCATGTACACCTCATCTGCCGTTTGAGCTCCGCATTAAAGCTTTGGAAGCGAATATGTGAGAGTGCGTGTAGGCAAGCGTGGCTGACATCCGTGGCACCACGTAGCAGTGCGGAGTGAATGTGTGGGAGTGAGTGTCTGACTTTGATTACATTGTGTGACCGCATTGCTGTGCACATTGTTTAGTATCGTTGTTGACATTGATGTTTACTGGTGCGCCCGAGGCCATGGAGCTATTTCAAAAGTGCTATAGCTCTCTGTATGTATACCTTGCTGCTATAGTTGGGAAATGGGATGCATCCTGTGACTGTTTTATATTGAATTGGGGTGATTGTTGGGATGGGTCTCGTGCTGCCAATGCAGTAGTACCGCATGTGGGTGCAGGGAGGGAAAGTATTCATTTTCTCACACGTACATACTGTAGATTTCATATTAACACTGTTGGGCCTCGTACTATTCGTGATATTTCTGAATGTGATTTATGCCCAGATTTACATGACGTTCATGTGATGTTAACTCATATGTGTTGAATACAAACTTCATTTACATACACCTCCTGTGAAGTCTCATTTGTGATGCTTATTTTACATATTGTGTGGACGTGCTGTGCCAGTGCTTTACACATTGCTTCTGTGATAAGCCTGACTGCTGTGTGCCAAGCTACCCAAGGGTGAGCGCACGTTATACAGTGAGCGTAAGAGCTGTGAGACAGTGGATACACAAGAATTGTTTTGGCATCCTGTTCCCATCCTTTCAAGTGAGTCCCAAGTGCTATATGTGCACACAAGCTTACCTGTTAAGAAGGATTTGACACTCTAATATCAAAATGGATGCTCACAGGCCCCACCCTTCTGCTGCACCCAAAGGGGTCATCCATGTCCATTCAGGTCGACCTGCCAATCACAGTGACCTATTGTGTAGCTCCTGGGAGAAATTTCACACTTCATTCACACCTATGTAAATATTAATCACCGGCTGGGAGAAAGTTAAGAGCATATGCAAATTAGCCTTCAGGAATTTCAGGCAGAATCAAAAATCTGACTTCACCATTAAATTGTTTTAATAGCTATTAAAAACAGTTGTTTAATTATGTTACCAGCTAGATCCTTTCCAGAGATATAATATTAGGATTTTAATCTGTACTCTGATTTTCTACGTAGGACAGCTAGTCCTGCCACAGTGAAAAATAGTGTATGGGTGCTAGTCTCTGTAGGGACGTGTTAACATTACATTTTGACATGTCCTGCTTTTTAAATACCATGCACTCTAAGCTTGTGGGCTGCAAGATATATATAGGGGTGACTTATTAAAATTTAAAAGGGAGGTTTTGACCTGACAAAGGGTTTATTTTGACATGTTGAACTGCATTTTTACACTGCTAAAGTCAAGCTATACAGGGAAGGCCTTACGCCATGCTTGCACACCGACTGTAGTCGATGATACAATCACTGCTGCAATCCACTATTGGCATTTAACTTCCAGGATCTGGGTACACTTTGTACCACATACTAGGTACTTATAAGCAAGTTAAATATGTCAATTAGGAATATGCCAATTAAACCATGTTTAAAGTGTAAAGTGCACAGAGTTGTAAATGCACTAAATATATAGGGTCTAGCAAAAGATGGAAATCCATGTTAACCATGCAGAAAAGGCAGATGTCCTATAGAAACCTATCAGTGTTTCAAAAGAGAATCATAGACCACAATGGGAAACAACCCTCATCACTCCACAGAGAGTTCTGCATGATCCTTGACAGAGGAGACCCAGCAACCTTATTCTCTTGGACCTCTCTGCACCATTTGACAAATGTCTCATACCCCATCCTTATGAGATGCCTGCATGACATTGACATCCAAGGACTCATTTTCTGCTGGATCTGCTCCTTAACACCACCTTACTCAGAAGCCCACAAACTCATCTGCGGAGTGTCTCAAGGTTCATTGCTCAGCCCAACCCTCTTCAAAGTATACATGATTCCTCTGGTCAATGACAACTGCATACACATCAACATCCTCACCTACGCCAAAGACAGGCAACTCTCACTCTTGGACAAGGAAACAAGTTCACTGCCTACATGACTAAAGTTGCAAACTGGATGAAAGCCAAGTCTCTCAAACTCAACACCGACAAGACAGACGTAGTGATGTTCGGCAAGAACACCTCACCATGGGACTTCAACTAGCAACTGGCCAAACTTGTACCCACACCCATGCCAGGAACCTCAGAATAATCATTAACAGCAAACTGGACAGCGCTGTCAGTGCATCCTGTTTCCACACCCTGAAGAAACTGAGGAAGAGCCTCCTCCTTTCCTCTTGACTTCCACATGAAGCTGAAGACCTGGGTTTTCAATTAACCACCCTACCAAATGCAGGGCTAGACACACACTACTGCTCAGCACCAGCACACCCTTGTGGGTGAAAGTGCACTTTACCAATACACATATCATAAAATAACACAACATATTCACAACACAACATAACATAACCAAAAGACAGTAGAACATAACACAACATAAACACATACCTAAGATAATCTCCTGTGACATTGGAACACTGCTTTCCTTCGTTTGTCATGATGTGGTGAATGCGTTAATGAAGGAAGTTCTCCAAGGTAGTTACATTGGTTTTGAGGTTCCCAAGAAGGATGGCACTGCCTCCATCAGGGTGACACTGGACCAGTAACAATACAGCCTTTCTGATGTCATCCAAAGGTATGCCGTTGTTCAGTGGAGGAAGAACAGTTAATGTTGGGCATTCTTGGTTTCATGTGTGATATCCAAACATAGAATTATAATGATATGAACGCTCAGAAACTTGTCTATACAGACAAGCTGCAGAGTAACATTATTAAAGGTTATTTTTCCAAACTCATTTCTTGCTCTTTCTTTCCTGGGCTAGCAATGAGGATAAACAATAGTTTAGCGAGGTTCAAAATGGTAAAAGCTTGGAAATCTATGCTTGGATGATTGTGAAGTAGGTCTTCATCTCCTGTACTGCCCTTGTCAGCACCTGTTCGCATTGCAATAGCACAAATTATAATGTTCCACCATCTTCTTTATTATTTTGCTAATCTCCAATTAATTACCAATATCTTACTTTTGGCACCCTATTGTAGTCCTAATAAGGATCTATGGAAGGCGAAGAGTGAATCTAGCCAAACTGAAACTCACCGCATCACTCACCCCCCACAAAGGAGGTATGAATCCCCCTGACCTTTATAGGTGTTATTTTGCCAAGCAACTACAAATGGGTGTCTTACTGGCTGGCAAGTCAACATCTAAAAGAGGACTCACCTCTGAAAAATTCAGAGAGGGAGATCTTTATAAACTACTATTCAATGACTCGAGACCTCTCAATGACCTCCCATTCTATGTACGATGTGCACTCAATATTGTGAAGCAGTGCTTACATGCTCTGCGCTGTCATATGCACCAGCCCTGCCCCTAGGGAGCCTTCCAGAGACACTAGGCACACTTATGACTTTAGAGTTGACATATCGGTTGGCATACACTGGGCGACATCTGTGAAGGCGGCTTATTCAAAATATACAGACACTGATGGATGCATATGGTCTCCAGGAAGGCCAGCTCCTCTTATATGGCAGGATTAAGCACTCTCTTAAGCAGTTGCGGAATACAAATCCTACTGAACCAGCAGTTAGTTAAACCATATACATCATTGGGCATGACCATAGACTGGTTACTGGCTTTTCAAAGATCTGCTTGAACACACTGAAATCTCTCTATAGGCCCTCAGAGATCAATGGAAGACACAATTGAGGTGCATCTACAATAATAAAGAGTGGCAAAAGACCCTAGAGTATCCTTGAAAAGTCTCCAGAAACACCAGCTTCAGATTCATCCTATTTAATATTTTGCACAGTATACCTCACACCAGGGAGATATACCCTGAGGCCCGAATCGACTACCTTAATGCCAGCACTCCACTACACACTTTCACCACATGATGTGGGCCTGCCAAAGGCTCCAACCTTTCCGGGATACAGTGTGTGGGTACCATTTTTGCCACAATGGATACAATAAAATTAACTTGGCTGGAAGATTGCTTGGGCGTGTACCCTTTGCCCAGAGAGGCCAAGGACATAACGAAATTCACTTAGTTTGCTCTTTTAATAGCCAAACGAGTCATGCGATGTAAGTCTACATTGCCGACCTGCACGAATGTATGGAAAAAGATGTGACATACTGGTCAGAGACAGAAAGCAAAGCACTCCACAGGGAAGAAAAGTGAGTTCTATGAAAGAAGCCAATTGCAGCAATAAGGTCCGTGGGAATGACAATGATAAACGATCTTGAACATCTACTTTGAGTTACCATACTCATAACACTGGAACCTCATTCAGAGCCTGCATGATAATTGTGGACTTTCCCATCCCTAGCCTCTCCACCATGAACTGAACATCTCCCTACATGGTAACTAAGCTAAATAACTGATGATTCAGAGCAACCGATTGCTCCCTCTAAACTCACATTCTGTCAAGCACCAACAGCTGGGTGTCTCCTTTGTATTGATAGATGTTGATATCCATGTATGAAGGATGGCTTCCAGGGCTCCATGTATAAATTGATCAATATATACAGAGACACTGCCCTACCTACGTATTCTAAGTTCTTTTGTGCTATACAAAATAGTGGCTCAGCAAGACTTTGCTTGGGTGAGGGTCAGCAACTTTGTTCCAAAGGCTGAGGACTTTCCCACAGACGCAGTTAGAGGGCTACCATTAAGTGGTGCAGACAGTGTGGTTTGTACCACTCATTGAGATCCTTGAAAAGTCTAGGGACATTTTATGAACCAGACTAGAGAGTAGCTCAAGATTTGTCCAAATGTACTACTGTGATTGTGTAGTTAAGTCAGTATTGTACCCACTTTCACAGTTTGTACCACAGCCAGTGAATGACTATGAAATATGTTTACTCTAATAATGTATTTCTAATTTGCCATAATGATTCCTGATACTGTCTCCTGGATGTATGATGTGTTACAAAGACAGACGTTTAATTCACCTGATCTCATATGTTACAACATGGGAAAAATCAATATAATAAAATAAAAAAACTCCTGGTCAGACCAAATCTTGTGATATGCCAAATTTTATGGTGATGGACTTCAGTGTGAATAATATCTTCTGGATCAGCTGACTATTGTTCTACAGGTTTAATTACTGACATTGAACAAAGCTCCATTGCTGTTCTTGAGTGCCATAGTGGATTTGGTGGTTGACCGTGTTAATTGCATCCTTGATCTCAAAGATGTCATCCACCTCCTGGTTGGTAGCAATCTCCATGTTGCATTGTCATCTCAGTCTAGATTTGTTAGTCGTGATCTTATATTGAAGCTGTTGTCAACATCCTTCTCAGTGACCTTTTGGAGGAATGGTAGGTCCACCATGGGGTAAAAGTAAGATAGTTGTCAAGATTTAGATTTGTGTTTTTGAGGAACTGCAGGATGTGTTAAGCTTTGCAAACACCTGGGAAGTTACCTTGATAATGTTCACTACTTGTGTCAGATCTTCCGCTATTTTGTTCACAGTTGATTAGCGAATTAAAGTGTCTTTTTAGAATGTGGCCTTCTGTAACTGGAGTAAGCTTATCAGTTTACCTATTGAGAAGGTGTTTAATGTAGACCATTTTCCCACAATGTGGGATTGATGTAGGGAAGATGAGATCTTTGAGAACCAGAGGGGTAGGCATACTGGTGTGGCACGTGTTGTCTTGAACAGTGACACAAGCATGGGTAGACTCTGAGGCCTGTTATGCAGCTATTAAGGGGGAATGGAATGGAGAAACCCGGATGCATGTTTCATAGTATATCCCTCCCCATCCCTGGGGTTACAAGCGATGATGCCGAAGAAAATGGAGGAGTTGATAGTATAGGTACCAGATGTGCTCATGTTTATTGGAGGTGACCTGAACCTCACCATAGATATAAGTGGGGATATAATGTGTGCTGTGTGTCAAACAGGGACAGTGGACAACAGGCTGCATAATTTTGTGAAGGCAATAAGTCTGAAAGACATATGGAGGGATTTCCACCTGGGTGAACAGCAGTTCTATATGTTGTGTATATGCGATCACTTTCCAGACTTAACTACTATCTGGTACCACAGGTGCAGGAGGGAAGGTACATGGAAGCCTATGTTTTGCTGAAGGCATATCGGACCAGTCTCCCATGATCATACATCTTGGATGTAAGAGATGCATCCAGGGACAGGGCTAGAGATGAGATCTGTGGATTCTCAGAAATTGTGACACAGAGAGAGATATGGAGGTGGCAACAGATATGTACTTCAATGAGCATACAGGGTCAGTCACATCAGAGAACCTCGGTGGGAGTGGTATAAGGCAATAATAGAGGGAGAGTCGATATTTAAAGTGCTGGATAAACATAGGGAGTATGATAAAGTCATGAGGGAACTTGCACACCAACTGCGGAATGGGAGGCAAACCACATTGCAGAACGGGAGGTCTCATTGTCTCACCAGATAACCCTCACCAGGGAAAGGTGAGACAAGAAACATTATGCAAGGTAAACAATCCATCAGTATGAGATAGGGAGCAAAGCCGGAAAACTCCTGGTATCGCTTGTGCATTTGGAGGAGAGTCAGAGATGAGTCTGGTGAATCAGATTAGAAGTGGGCTGTTAATGGAGTTGTAGCAGGTGATAGTGAGAACATTTGCTGCATGTTCGGAACCGCTCTATTGGCCAGGAAACAAATTCCTTGAGTACCATGTTCTCAAATTTGCGATTGAACAAGGAGGATAGAAGCAGTCTGGAGAAAGAGTTGAATATAGTGAAGGTTATAAAGGCAATAAAATAACTTAGGATAGGGAAACCCCTCAGTCCCATGGGCTGCAGACTGAGTTTTTTAAATACCCTGGGGAAAAAGTGTCAAGCCCCTTACATGTATGTTCTTAGAAATGCGAAGAGGCAACTGCCTCCAGTGTGACATCCATGCAGCCCGTATCATTCTTATCCACAATAAAGGGGCACCGTTTGACTAATACACCTTATAGAGACCAATCTTGTTACTTAATATAGAGGCTAAAATATTGGCCAAGGTGGTGGCCTATAGGCTTTACCTGATGATTGAAAAACAGATTGCTTCTGATCAATCAGGCGTTATGCCCCACAGATCAACCTTCCATAACCTTCGTCAGTTGTATGGGCTGTTGGCCAAAAGAGATGGTATTAGTCATGTTGGATGCCGAGAAGGCATTTGAATCACTCAAATAATTCAGTTCAGTGAGTGGAGTGCTGAGCAAGGTGGAACTTGTATCCTCTGTACCTTACATTGTAGTGTTTGGCCATACCACTGCAGAGTCATTTTTAGTAGTTAGCCGATATTAAATGTAGTTGCGTAATGAAAGTCGTGGCTAATGATCTGGGACTCAATGGGCCTTTTCTTTTAGAACATCATTAAGGTATTTTGCCCTGCACCTGATATATATATACACTCTTTTGTCTAGGTTTAGAGATAGCCAACCACATCTGATCTTGGAGGAGGAGAGTGGACAAAGCACATAATTCTATGAGTAATTTGGGAAAATATGAATAAGAGTAAGAGTTTGTTATAGAGTTACTCGCTATAGTGAAATTTCAATTTTGGTCCTTGTTAGGTTGGCTGAGTATTTCGGGCCGCATTTATAGAACCATAGTGCAGCGCCATTTTCCTGCGCCACCATGTGTGCTCTGTATTTAAAATATGGTGCACCATGCGCAGGGTCGCGAGCTATAGCATCAATATTCATGACGCTATTGATGTACTGTTCAGAAGTAGCGCCAAAATGTTGGCGCTACTCCTACAGAGTACATAGGGGCCCATTCTAAAGAATTGAAGCCCCCTTTTAATGCCTGCTCTTGAGCAGGCGTTAAAAGGGACCTAAAAAATGGGGCAAGGAATCTCATAGATTTCCTTGCTCCATTTTTCTGACTGCCCTAACGGGGGTACCCCCCTTTGCATACATTATGCCTGGTGCAGGCATAATGTAGCGCAAAGAGTTACAGAGCAGCACAATGCATGCGTTGCGCCATTCTGTAATTATGGCGTCTGGATTTCAGCCTCGTTGGGCTATATTAACGTAAAAAATAATGATGTTAATGTGGTGAAAGGTGGCGGTAGGGACTATAAATATGCCCCTTAGTGCATCCTGAACAATCTAAGAAAGATCCTGGCAGCATACACAAAAAGGATGGGGTTGGACCTCTTCTATCTAACTGGTATTGGAATGGAGGTAAAATAGATCTCACGAGGTAAGCTAAATTTTCCTACAGGTGGGGGAGCCTTGGCACCTCATATATGTCAGAGGACTGCCTCCTTTCCAGAAGGATGATGTTTTGGAGAACCATAATATCAGATTGGAGTCCAGAGTTCTCCTATGAAGACTTTGGCATTGAGAAATTTAAGAGTATAAGTGCTATAACTAAGAGTATGGAGAGGGCCTTTGATTAGACAGGAAGGGGTGCTGTGCTCCTTAGTACAATATTAATCAAAAAGAAAAGGTTGTTTGCAGTTTATGCAAAACAATATGAACCGAGGAAAAACATATTACCGAAGTAATTTCACAAGTTAATACATTTAGAACAGAATTAAAAAAGTTTCACTGTCTGGAATTCCTGAAGAATCAAAGTTTCTAAAGCACTACTGATATACCTAGGGCATCAGTCAACAAACTCCTTGTTAAAGCAACATGCCATGCACAATACTTTTTCTGTTCTCTACTCAGGCTGTAACCGTAGCAAATGCATTAATCTTTAACAGTATACCTACCTTTCCATGGTTGACTCTATAAAGGTGGTTAACCTGTGCATTGTTGCTACCAAATATGTTGAGACCTAGAGATAGTATTATGTGTTCGGTCTGGAAGATAGAACTAAAGTAAGCTGTTGTACCTGGCCCTTTTTGCAGGGTCATCCTTAAACCTTTTGCCTCCTTCCTCCTATTTTATTCTGACCAGTTTTTGTTGGCTTTAGGACTCTGGGCACTTTACCACTGCTAACCAGTGCTAAAGTTCCTATGCTTTCTGTATAAATTATATTGGTGATTGGTTTATCCATGATTGACATATCTGATTTACTAGTAAGTCCGTCGTAAAGTGCACAATGTGTACGCAGGGCCTGTAAATCAAATGCTACTAGTGGGCCTGCAGCACTGATTGTGCTATATACAGGAATAGCCCTGTTAACATATTTCAGACCTGCCACTGCAGTGTCTGTGTGTGCAGTTTTGCACTGCCAATTCGACCTGGCAAGTGTACTCACTTGCCAGGCCCAAACCTTCCCTTTTACTTCATGTAGGTCACCCCCAAGGTAGGCCCTAGGTAGTCTAATGGGCAGTGTGCAGTGTATTAAAAAGGTAGGACATGTACTGATGTGTTTTACATGTCCTGATAGTGAAATACTGCCAAATTCAGTTTTCACTATTGCAAGGCCTATCTCTCTCATAGGTTAACATGGGGACTGCCTTTGAATATCTTTTAAGTGCAGTTTCCCATTGGGAGCAGATAGAGATCTGGAGGTTGGGGTCTCTAAACTCACAATTCAAAAATACATATTTTGGTAAAGTTGTTTTTTAGATTGTCAGTTGGGAAATGCTACTTTTAGAAAGTGGGTATTTTCTTCCTTAACCGTTCTGTGCCTCTGCCTGCTTGTGGAATCCATGCCTGGGTCAGACTTACAGTTGGAGTGTTGTGAAGTCCCTCTAGACAGTGACACAAAGGGAGCTGGGGAGTGTCCTGCATATCCTGATGAGTCTCCTGGGCTAGAGTGGGAAGGGAGGAGCTGACCCCTGCAACTGAAAGGGCTGTGCCTGTCCTCACACAATGTAGTCTCCAACCCTCGGGTGTGTGCCTGGAGCCAGGCCAGGGTAAGGCAGCATCTTGTCAACAACAAGAAACTTTCCTTTGAAGTTTGCCTACTTCAAAGGCAGAAAGGGGTATAAGTAGTGGACCCAGAACCACAGACTTTTAGAACACTTCTTGATCAAGAGGAACCTCTGCCAAGGAGAAGAGCTGGAGAGCTGGAGGAGTACTGCCCCTTTGGTGTGTGTGCTTTGTGGAGTTGGCCTGCAGTTGCTGCTTCTGCCTTAGAAAGGGCAAAGACTTGACTTTGAGGTGTATCCTGCTTGTGAAGTTTCTCCAAGGGCTTGGACTGAGCTTGCCTCCTGTTAAGAAGTCTCAGGGTCAGCAAAGACTTCACCTACCAGCCTCTGAGTTCACTTGGTGTGGACTCTAGCTTGCCAGGTGGTGTCTACACCAGTCTCTGGGCCATTGGGAGTGAAAGCTGGTACAAAATCAAGTGCAACGGCATCGGACAGACGCCGCTGCTTGACCCAGCGACGCTGCCTGCACCTGAAGCCATGATCCCTGTAGAGGTTCGAGGACCCAACCGACATCACAGGCTGGATGTCACAGCAGCCGCTGACGTCCGATGATCTCGTGAGATTGGAGTGTCGTATCACCGACGTTCATGACACCCGACTCCGCTGTGGCACTTGCAGCCCTGTGGCATAACCGCAACCCTGTGAGGTCGCCTCACAGTGTCTTGACCCGCCGAACATCGACTTCACCAAAAGTGTATGGGACTGACACTTTGCAGCACGCAGTCTCACCTCCACTGCTCCGCAGCAAAGCCCCGACGCCTCACACCGACCTCTCCGCTCCTTTGCTCAGAGCAGCACCGAATTCAGCAAGGCCTCGCTCCACCACTTAGCGCACCTGCTTGTTTCCTCACTTTTCACAAGGTACTGTACGTGGGAGTCCGTGCGACTCCGTGACCGGTGCCATTGGTGTCACATTGTTGGGTACGACACCGTCACGATGCCATGTTAACACCAAATTGCAGCATTGGTGTTTCTAAGCACTATATTCTAGTTTAATCTTTGAAAATTCATAACTTTGCTTGTGTATGTTGGATTTTTGTCATTTTAGTCTTGTTTTAATAAGGGAAATATTGGCTATGTTTCTAAACTGGTGTTAAGTGATTTTGTGTTGTTTCCACTGTGTTACTGTGTGTGTTTGTACAAATACTTTACACCTTGCCTGTGAAATAAGCCTGACTGCTTGTGCTAAGCTACCAAGGGACTGAGCAGGGGTTATCCTAGGTGTGTATCTTCATTACCCTGAAAAGAGTGAGGGTCTCTGCTTGGACAGAGTGAACAGTGACTGGCAACCAGAAACCCAATTTCTAGCATAAGCCAAACAGCATTATGCGTATGCTGTTGCATCATGGGGACGAGACAGTATTGCAAGGCATTATAAAGTGAAAATCACTCTCTAGTCACGATCAACTAATAGGTCGGTGTGTTGTTGTGTACTAGACGTGAGAAACTGATGTGAACCGACTGTGTTGGTGTCCTTTGTTTTTGTACTGCAACAAGCAGCTGTTACGGTTGTAAAAAACCAGAAGTAAAGATTAAAACATAAAGAAATAAAAAGGTCGTGAACTTTTATGTTTTAAGCCGACTTTGCTCTTAAGCTTCAGATATTTGCGTAGTTGTTAGAAGTTTCAGTAAAACCTTCAAGGTCTATTTGAACATAGTGTTCGTTGTACCAGTGAAATAAATTGCCTATACAAAATCCATTGTTTCCAGCCAAGTGGTGCAAACCGAGACATAAGACATAAGGCTCGCACAATCGCGCCATTCCATTCAACTAATTTGTTTACCAGCGGCTAAGATCTCTAGGACACCGTTCTGGTGTAGACAGTGTCACTCAGCGGTGTCGGTATGCTCCTTATGTTTTTTAATTAAATTGTGAACATTTTTAAGTATTATTGTTGGTTCATCAAATGAGACTGATTTTATTCTCGATTTAAAGATAAGAACCACAAGGACATAAAATACATTATTTGATTATGATTTCATTACATGAATATATCTATTTAATGCACAAATGAAGGTTAATGTGTCACTAAAGTTAGACAATTTCCAAAGTACGCCATATAAAATCAAAGTAAATTACAACTCATGCAGCATTAAGGTTTCAGGGCTGAATGTAAAGGAACTATTGTTTAATGTATGTTTTTTTATTGCTAAACCCAAAAAATCAGATAAATCACTCCGATTTAGGGGGCTACCTGTTATTGCCACATTTTGGGCTTCATTTACGAGGCCCATGGAGCAGGGCGGCGCAGCGAGTGAAGTTGCTGTGTCGCATGGCGCCACCGGGAAAGAGCAGAAATGCGGTGTACCTACAAGAAACGGCACACTTCTGTCCTCTCCCCCTGCGCTGGTGCACAAATTGCTGCCTAGCGCCAATGCAGGCACCCTTGCACCATGGTGAAAGGATACCTGCATTGCGGGTATGATTGTTGATGTTTTTGTGCGAGAAGGTGCCCTTCACAAGAGGTGTTTTCCTCTTTTCAGAGATGGCCCATCATGTCAGCACCTATTCCTCCTATGGAATGCAGCACACATAGAAAGAGGAAAAAACAGGGAGAAATAAAGATATTTCTCCCTGTTGTGTCATTCTTACCACCCCTGAGGTGCTGTAGGAATCTGACGCATTCCCAGCCTTGTAAATCTAGGAATGCATCAGATTCCTCGGGTTCCATGGGTGTTGCAAGGGAACATCCCAAGCAACACCCATGGAACGCCCCTGTCACGCAGTGTTATGTGTGAAAGGGGTCCATATTTACAAGGCCATGAAAAGCTACTCAAGGTGGCTTTGCCTGACATTGTAAATATGGGCTGGCACACTGTGCCACCGGAGTGTAAAACAATGACAGTCCGTTGGCACAGCGTGCCACTAGGTCCTCGTAAATGATGCCCTGTATGTGAGATAACAATGGCACAGATTTAGACCTCAGTAGAGTTACAATACACTGTATAATTATTTGAATCACCAGTTAAATAATCTATACCAAAACGCTAACTCTGTTTATGGGACAGGTTAAAAAACTGTCACAATACACGCAATTTCTCAAATAACCCATTTCTCTTCCATACAATAGCATAGGAAGACTAGTTTTAGAAGTTCCAGTTGCCGGAACTCCACATTGGGAAGTCTAAAAAGGCACGAAACGTCTCAATAGAAATTATAGGGGACATTATGACCCCAGCTGTCAGCGGTAATATGGAGGATATACCTGTTTTGTCTCTTCAGCAATTTAATTAGAGCACACAGGAGATAACGGAGATATAGAAATGAAAGGTGTTACGTTTCCTTGCGGTAGATTCAAGTTTGTCAAGCTAAACGCTCACCGAATAAATGGACATATCATATGAGGTGTAGTTTATTCTTAGCTATGTCCAGTTAGTGACTGCCTAGTTAATATTTATTCACATATTTTGTTAGTGACGTCCATTGCACCAGTGCATGTTTTAGCTTATTTTGGTGTGTTTCAAAACTAGAGGCTTTTATTTGTTTGTTAATCTAGTTACTTTTTAAAGCCCAGAAATAACGTTATTTGTTGCCCCTAATGTTCTCTGCAAGCAGAGTGTTTACTTTAATGAATTTGCTAGCCTGTACTTAAGCAAAAGATTATCGGATCATCTTGTTTTCATACCATTAATGGAAAAATGTTATTTCACCTTGTTCATCCACTCAGAAACCCGTTTGATTGTCCGCGTGTATTAAAGCCCATAGTTATTAAAAAAACATGACGGACAACCCTTTGTACCAGTGCCTGACGGGGGCTGGCCGAAACCCTCCAATGAATGAGGAGAACTATTTCAAAGCCACTTTTATCTTTCTTATGTCTACTATGTCTACTGTGTTGAAAATTACGTGTGCTGTGCGTGTGTTGTGTGCTGACCAGAAGTCTAGCGGGACCTAAAAATTACATCTAATATTTTATTTTTTTGGTTGACAAAAAGCTTTTGAAGCTAAACATGTCACAGGAACCTGCTCAAGCAATGGTAATTAACAAGAAGAGCACATTAGATGCTTTCACTGAAGAAAGGTGCTTCTGTATTAAGTATGCAAATAATGCAACCATCCCGAGGCCCTTGGATTTCATGTCATCTAGAGTTCAGCGTTCGAGGCACCATTTCAAAGGATAGCGTTGTAATTTTTAATATTCCATCAAAACTACTGATATAATCCTGCATTTTTCTTTCCTTAATCTGGTTCCAGAATCCTTTGAAATCCCGGTTTCCATTTTAACCCTCTGCTGTGACAAGAAACTTGGAGAAGTGTAATCCTCCCCACAACCTTTTTATGTTAACTAATCTCGAATGCAAGCCCAGCTGTTCTCACCCTTTATAAGATTTCTTTCATTGACACTTCCGTTCTTCGAGATTTAGCATTGGCAGACTCTGAATCTCATTAACAGCGGCAGCATGTGGCAACACCTGACCTGCAAGCAAATCAAGTTCTGCAAAGAAGCTTGGCTTTCAGAAAAGGAAACGTGCAATTCCTGGTGTCTTACATGCTATTTCTATTTAGGTAGTGCTGCTTCCCTGGTATACCTATAATGGCTGCCTCTAAAACCTACTTAAGCTTGCCAGAGTGCTTAGATAAAGGTTTTAGGGCCTGATTTAGAGCTTGGCGTAGGGGTTACTCCATCCAAACGTGACGGATATCCCGTCCGCAGAAATCTATATCTCATTGTTTCCTATGGGTTTCAGATTTCGGCAGACAAGATACCGTTCACCGTTGTGATGAAGTAACCCCCCCACGGAGATCTAAATCAGGCCCTTAGATTTGGATACGTTTTAGCTATATTTCTGTTTATCTATCTTTATACACACCAGGATATATATGCATATATATATATATATATATATATATATATATATATATATATTATGCTAATATGCACCCATTCTGTAAAAAATATATACATAAAACCTGCTGGCATACACCTCTTCCTATGGAAACTAGAGCATAATTATCTCTACCTACTGACCTACAGATAACACCCCTAAGGTAGGCCCTGGTTGACCCCAAGGGCAGGGTGCGGTGTATTTAAAAAGTTGGACATGTACTTTTAAATTTAACATGTCCTGGTAGGTATAAACTATTAAATTTGGTTTCCCATACTGCACTGCTTATCTTTCCCATAGATTTACATTGAGGTTACCTTGAAGCAGCCTTTAGGTGTTACTTCCAATTGGGAAAAGATGGAAATTTGGAGTTTGGTGTCTCTGGACTCACAATTTAAACAGCTGGGTCTTGTGCATCCCGTCTAGACAGTCGCTTATGCTGGTGTCAACGCTGTAGATGTTGCTTACATCGCCATTGTTGCTGCTGCTGTAGCCTTACTGTAGGAGTCTTGTCAGAGCTCCGGGTTCTGATCTCGTTTCCTGATTCCCGTTTGCCTGTACTTACACACTCTGCCTGCCTGCCTGCCCAGCTGTTCACCTGCCTGCTGACCATTAGCCTGCGCTTGGTCTAGCTTCAGGCAGATTCAGGAGGCTGTGATCAAAGGAAGGAGCTAGGAGCCAGAGGAGGGGGAGCTGAAGACCGCGGTGGAGGTGAGGCACGTCGGAGTCCTTGCAGCCACAATTACTGCAGTGCGCAGCACTTTGTGGCATCAACTCTCTCCTTCATCGCCTTTATCCTCTCTGTCCCTCGCTGCCTCCTGCTGTCCCTATATTTCTAGTCCTTGTTAGAGCAGCATGAGCAGCAGCCTGCAGCATTTGCTCAGAATCTGCTCAGACGGCCCAGTTGCAATTGGGTTTCTGTTGTCAGAGGAGGCCGTTGTGCATGATGGAAGCAGCCATGCTAGGTCATTGTGTGGCTTCCTGCCCCATTCCTCCCTGGCTGGGTGCGGCAGTGGCAAAATCAACTGCATAATCAACTAACCAAGTGAAAAAGGTGGAGAGAGGACATAGCTGAGAAGCTGTGACTAACAAATACATCATGCAGTGCCCTTGCAATTTGTACTGTGACAGCAAAAAAAACGCATATCTTATAGAATTCTTTCTGCTAGTTTGTGTCAAAAAACTAAAGCCAATCCATTAAGAAACAGAGCACCCCACCTAGGAGTTTCAAAAGGAAGTGAAGTAATATTGGCGTATTCACAGAAATTACCTGAAGAGACCCCTACTTTTGGTCCTGAACAGGTGAAGTTGTAGATGGGTGTTAAGATGCAAGCAGATAAGGATCAGGGGTCATTACCAATAGAGGTGTACTCACAGAAACTGCACAAAGATACTCCTACTTTTAGTACGGTGCAGGCGCAGTCAAGGATGGATGCTAAGTTGCAAGTAGAAGAGGACCAGCAGTCGCTGCGAACAGAGGCCGTTTGTGTGCTACAGGACCTTACACTACCAGCTCAAGAGTCCTACTGTAGAGGGGAAATGTATCCTTGAGGAAATGCTTTTCACCGTTTTCTGTGACAGTAGAACCACAGACCTCACAGGCGTCCATTGTATTTGACTATACCCTGCTGGATATTTCACCTTTTAAATTAAACGAGGTAGTAGGAAACACAGGTGTGGATCAACTCTTTGAAACATCTAAGCAGCTGAAAAATGTTTTCTAGTACTCCAAGTATCACAGCTTCAGTTTTATCAGACAGTGCAGTGTCTCCTGATGCGATAATGAACCTGCCTAGTGATATTCCATAGGACTACGTGTATTTTTCTAACTCCCTGATAAATCTTGAGCGTGTATTGTCATCAATTTTGTCCCAACTAGGGAAGACCACTGTCAGTTCTGAACATTTACTAGATATCCTATGATTGATACTTGAAGCGCTACCTTTAAAATCAGTAGGGGATAGGAGCTTGATGGGTGTAAAAAATTACAGGGAGATGGGGGTTCAAGAGGGAGATCCCGTGCTTGAAAGGGGAACAAAGATTTATAATTGTAAAATATCAATTGACGTCTCCCAGCTGGAATCCTCTTTAAAGGATGGATGGCTCCGGCACAGGATGCTTCAGGACAAGGTGTTCCCTGTCAGGGGGAGGAGCTTTTGGGTTTAATACAGGATGTTGAGAAAAGTATTGACGTTTTTCCAATTTTTTAAAACGTTAAAAAGGCCAAAAAGGACAAAAAGTCGGTTGACAGAGAGGATCCTGTCACTAAGTTAGGCATATGTAAAGAACAAGAAAGATACGAAGATTGAAAAGGAAAAGTGCAAGAAGGCTTAAATTTCCTATGATGACAGTGCAACAAGAGACTGGGGCTGGTCAATGGGTAACAGTATAAGGTACAACTGATGCCCTGGTTGAGGCAACCTTTCTCTCAGTGATCCCTAATTCTGACAAGGGGGAAGGGATCTCCGAGGGTTCATGTAAGGATCTAGAACAGAATGAGGCAGTCCTTCCATCATTTGTACCTGAATCTCATGCTGGGGGTGGGGAGTGGCCCATATTGTAAATCGACACATTGGGTCAGGGTAAATGGGCGCTTGTTCATAGCAAAGTGGAACCCTTCCTAAATGCAGAAGTCGAGCCATTTAGTTTTGAGGCTGAACAAAGATTGGGTAAGGAATCAGTAGTCAGCCCCTATTAGGAAATAGAGTGGCTCCTACAATTGGTAGATATATTTGCGGACACGGATTGTGTCCTTAATAGATCAGGTATTCTATATTTTTTTGGGTCAGTCCCAAGGTTGTATAAAGTTTCCTCTAAAGATATTTCTATGGTGTTCTTCTGAAGGTCAGAGAAATAGCATTATTGTAGCCAGGTGCCTGGGTCTATTTTTACTCCAGGATGGTGGCAGACGAAGTCATGAATTCAGTGGACGAGCTCCGAAGGTCAGGTTTTGACACCTATGATGCATTCATACCTAGGCCTGTTGCCCCTGTGGGTTTGTTAACCTAGTTGAATGTAAAGGGAGAGGATGTGGGGACCCTAATTAATCAGCCCAATGACGTTCCCTTGTTGGGAGGATTGGGGAGCCAAGAGCATTTCACAGTTGATAATATCCTTATTGTGAAATCAGAAAAAGGAAGAGAGATCTTCTCGAATTGTGATAAATCATTAAACATTTATATGGCAACAAATATGAATGGATACTGGGGACAATAAATGATCAAAAGGGGGTCTGCAGACCTCTATTTTGTAGATCCTAATGACATTGGGGTTACGTTGGTGTCAAGGAACATTGCGGGTCTGAAAAGGTATTTAGATTCTTTATAGACTTTTATTGAAAAGAGAAATGTGATGATAATAGCTCTGCAAGAGGCTTAGGAAGTGAAGGGTGTGATGATGAGGGATTATATATCATTTTTAATAGGAGAGCAGTTAAGAGAACGCTCAGCTGGCCTGTGGGAGGCCTAGCTGTAATGCTAGATGTAAAATATGAAATTGAGGGGCACATTTTATTCCATGAATTACTAATTTTTGGTCAATTGTAATCTTTGGTTTGTCACCTGAAAAGAGGGGCAAAAAGGGAACAAAAGGAAGCCCACATGTATTATTAATTAACTCCCATTTTTCGCCGAATAAAAGGATGGATAAACAGCTAAAGGAGTTGGTAGCTTTGATGGAAAAGGTGAGCCTAAGGTTCACAAAGGTATCAATTCTGTTGACAGCTGATTTGAAAGCCAAGATTCCCCATAATCCAGCAAAGGATGAGCTCCAAAGGGAGAAAGAAGAGGCTCTGAGTATGCCAGGGCAGCTCCTGGGGGGAGGTGGGGGGCATTTGGGGATGTGAGAGAAAAACAATCGGGTATGTTGCTCAATAGTATGAACCTCATAATTATTAATGGCAGATGTGTAGGGGATCAACCCGCTCAACATAACTTTGACAATTATAGGGTGTCTCCATTGATAGATTATGTAATCATCTCCATAGAAAGCTCTGGTATAGTTATGGATTTAGAGGTAGGTGACCTACTAGGTAGCAATCATAAGCCTCTAATGTTGCGTAGGGATGCACACATTAAATATTTTGAAAATATAGCCCACCAATTCACTGTTGAATGAGCGTAGACTGGTATGGACCACTAAATTGAAACTCTATACTCAGAAGAGAATGGAGGGATTACCGGAAGATCAATTCACTTTGTCATCCCAGTTTATTGTGCAGGAGTATGAGAATCTAATTACCTCAATAGGCAATATGGCATCAATAGCCTTAAAGTGGGTCAGGGTAGAAAGGTTTTATTTGGTTCTGCCAAGGCACAGGCTAAGGCAGTACTAAATAAGAACATAAGGGAGGCCTTTAAGTGAGGTGGAGAGAATAAGGAATATGTGATCGAATACCATAGAAGCTACAGAAAAGTAAAATAGCTTGGGAGGAAAGGGAGAGCATATGGTTGAAGGCAGTTGCCTCCCTGAGTTCAGGAAGTACTAAGGGGCATATTTATACTCCGTTTGCGCCGGAATTGCGTAGTTTTTTTTTACGCAATTCCGACGCAAAACTAACTCCATATTTATACTTTGGCGTTAGACGCGTCTAGCGCCAAAGTCCATGGAGTTTGCGTAATTTTTTAGCGTGGACACCTACTTTGCGTTAATGACATGCAAGGTAGGCGTTCCCGTCTAAAAAATTGACTCCGAGGCATGTGCGCCGTATTTACACTCCCGGGCAAAAATCACGCCCGGGAGTGGGCGGGTCAAAAAAAATGACGTACGGCCGCTTTTGTGCCGTTTTTTAGCGCCTGGGAAAGGCAGGCGTTAAGGGACCTGTGGGCTCTGAAGGAGCCCAGAGGTGCCCTCCCATGCCCCCAGGGACACCCCCTGTCACCCTTGCCCACCCCAGGAGGACACCCAAGGCTGGAGGGACCCATCCCAGGGACATTAAGGTAAGTTCAGGTAAGTCATTTTTTATTTTTTTTGGGTGGCATAGGGGGGCCTGATTTGTGCCCCCCTACATGCCACTATGCCCAATGGCCATGCCCAGGGGACATAAGTCCCCTGGGCATGGCCATTGGGCAAGGGGGCATGACTCCTGTCTTTGCTAAGACAGGAGTCATTTCTATGGGGGTTGGGAGTCGAAAAAAATGGCGCAAATCGGGTTGAGGCGAAAAATTTGCCTCAGCCTGACTTGCCCCATTTTTTGACGCCCAAGCTCCATATCCCCCTACGCTGGCGCTGCCTGGTGTACGTCGTTTTTTTCCACGCACACCAGGCAGCAGAGGCGGCTAACGCCGGCTAACGTCATTGATTAAATACGGCGCCCGCATGGTGCTTCAGAATGGCGTTAGCCGGCGCTAATTTTTTTGACGCAAAACTGCGTTAGCGCAGTTTTGCGTCAAAAAGTATAAATATGGCCCTAAGGATTTTTGGAAGATAATAAATGGTGGGTTGGGGTGGCCAAAGATATTGCCATAGTTCCGGTCTCGGAGGAAAACTGGGTGACCCATGTATCGGAAATGTATAAACTTAAAGAAGTGAATGTGGGTGGATTGGGAAGCATGAGTCCTGGGGCCTTAGATATAGGGGGTGTGGAAAGCTATTTGGCCCCATCAGTAGATAGTATTGAGTCCATTATAAAAGGTCTAAAATATCTAGGGCCCACGGCCTGGATGGCATTTCCTCTGATATAATTAAACTTAATCCATGTTTGTGGGCTCAAGTTCTGGCTCCAATAATCAGCAGGCAGGAGATACCAAGTACCTGGAATGGTAGCATTAGGGTTCCATTGTATAAAAAGGGTAAGTGGGACCTTCCGTCAAGCTATCCAATGATCACATTACTGGATATTCCCAGTAAAGTATATGTGAAAGCTCTTTTGGGGTTGCTAGAAGATTTGGTCAGTGACGTTAATATTCTCCCTAAGGCCCAAAATGGGTTTTCGTAAAGGCTACTCAACAATGGATGGTTGTGTAATATTAAATCTTTTGGCTGAAAAATGCGTTGTTAAAAAGAAACAACCACTGTAAGTATCATACATTGATTTGTCAACAGTGTTTGACACTATAAATAGGCCTTTACTTTGGGAGAAGATGAGGAAATGGGGGTGTCCTCCAGGGTTATTACAACTCATTATTCAATTATATGAAGTCTCACGTACCAGGGTTGAATTCGGGGGGAATGGAGTATTGTCAAGAAAAATCGATACCCCCAGTAAATTAAGGAACGGATGTGTATGATGGCCCCACTCCTGTTCTCCACATACATTGCAGATGCAACAGTAGGACTAGATCAGGTCAGATCTTTTCCACCTAAATTAGGCAATGAGGCCAGCTCAGTAATGTTTTATGCAGATGATATGGTTTTGTTGGATCTTACAATGGTTGGCCTTCAGAGGGACATAGTTTTTTGCAGAATAATGTAAGGCCAATGATCTGAAAATAAACACGTCGGAAAGCAAAGTAATGGTCTTCTCGAAAGGAATGGTCGAGAACAAGAGGTTTAAGTGGTGGTTATGTGGAGTCCTAGTAGAGATGGCAACAGAATACCATTATCTTGGTCTCCTCTTCAGATATAATGTTAATTTTATGCTTCATATTGACCTCCAGGAGGCACGTGCAAAGGCTATTGAAAGTGCTTCACATAGGATGGACTTACCATTGGGACATAAGTCCATCGAAGTTCTCAGAGAGACCTATAATGCCAAGATTGTTAGCCTATTGCTGTATGGATGTGAGGTTTTGCCAGTAAAATATTTGCGAACGGCTCAGTCTATTAAAATTAATATTTGGAAATAATGGCTCAGCCTGCCCAGGGGTCCCGCAAACAGTACCCTGAGGCTAGACTTTACTGTTGTAAATACAAACAGCGACTCCCTAATTATGGGTTGAGTCTCCTTAAAGCAGAGGAGGGTTCTTGGAGGCAAATAATAAAATCTTTTTTGCAGAAGCAACAGGCTGGTGAATGGACTGTTAAACTCCTAGATATGAATGTGTCTCTGGAGGTGCCAGTTGGGGCAGAGCTTAAAAAACTGTCTAGAGCGCAGCAGAAACAAACATTAAAAACTATAGTGAAAGAGTGCTCCAGGAGGCATGATATAGCGTATGTACATAACAGAGACAATTTGTACCATCTACAGGAGTCAAATTATGAGGGGCTTATTCAGCCCTACCTGAGGGAAATAAAAACATACAAATACACATATATGTTATATTGTCATGGTTTTCTTATATTTAAAAGTAATGATACCTTTTGGTTTCTTTTTTTTTTAGATAAAAGCATTTTTGCACAAATATATTAGCATGGTGGATGAAGATAATTGATATATATATTTATATTTTTTATTTTTGCTGCAGGTGCAATTACATTACGTCACATAAATAAATTTGGATTTCGATCATGTCTTGAAAGTAGAATTCCATAATGAAATAATCAGTTATTTATTCCCTTCTCTATATACCCTCAAATCTGCGTAAGGTTCTCACCTGTTGAGCATATAGCTTTTCTCTTTCCCGCACCATTTCCATCTTTGCTTCCCATGCTGAATAGGCAGGGGATGTGGCTGATTTCCAGGTCTGAAGAATCAGTGACTTAGCAATTAAAGTAGCAATAAATATCATTTGTTTGGAGCAAGTAGGTAAACCTGAATATTGCGAGATACCAAATAATGCCTCCAGCGGATTTGGAACCAATTTATAGGATATAAGAACACTAATCCTTTGAAATATTTTTTTCCCAAAATGTTATCAGGTGTTTGCATGTAAAATTGAGATGAAGCCAATCTCCCTGAAGCGCCTGACAGTGTGGACAAGAGCCTGATACCTCAGGATAAATTTCCTTTAATCTAGCTGGAGTATAATAGAGCAACCATTTAGAATATAATGCATTTTTTTAAATCTTCCCCCCTGAGTGCCTTATATGATAGATTGTTGTGAATTTTCTATTGTTGTGTTTCTATTTTGCATCCAGTGAGGTTCTGCACTTTAATTAAAAATTTAGCGATTATGTCAGATGTGTGCCCTGTGCAGAACCTCCAATACCAGTTGCCTATGCCCAGGTTCCCATAATAGTCCTGACCAATGGTAGAGCTTTCAGTTGTTCTCTCCATTGTTTGCAGAAAATGCTGGATTTTATAATAGGAAAACCTGAAATCATCCAAAATGGTACCTCTCTCATCCAGACACTGCGTCCATGTTTTAACATGATCCCCTATTAAAAAATCTCCAAAGCACTTGACCTCCACCTCTTCCCATTTCCACACATATCCTTGATTAATCACTAGACCTAGCATCCAAGAATCCTGACGTCTGACTGATGGGTAAACCGTACAGATTTGGTATTTTACCTCTATCGACAACATGGTGGCCTGAATCATTCCCGGAAGTTTGTATCTCACGTGTTTTGGAAGGCGAGGATGTTTAAGGAATCGAGGAAGCTGTAAGCCCCTGTCAGCTAGCATACGGTTAAGATAAAAGCTAGTGGTTAGCAATAGTGTGATCTTTGAAGCCCAATCCAAGAAGGATGTCTCATAATAGGTTTTGATATTGGGGAGTGCTAGCTCCCAACTTCCACTGAAAGAGCAACCTTCTCTAGCTGCAGACAAGGTTTCTTACTAGCCCAAATAAATTGTCTTACCAGCAAATCCATTTCCTAATTTTTTTTTTGAGGAACTCTCAAGATTATGCTTGAGAAAATAAATAACACCAAAGGAAGAATCATGACATTGATCAATGCCACCCACCCTCTAATCGTCAGAGGGGATGTCTGACATTTCTGTAATAGGCCTTGTACTTTCTTGAGAGTGCTTATGTAATTTAGCCAAAAAAGATCAGAACAAATGTTGGATACAAATATCCCTAAGTATCTAATGGGACTAGACGTTGAGGATTGGACCCGAAGGTCCATTGGTAGAACTGTTTTCTCAGCATTGTACAAAAGAGCTTCTGACTTAGAGCGGTTGATTCTATGTCCTCCCAAGTCCTGAGAATACTCTGGCACTATTATGCAAATCTGCACGAAGATATAAAATCATATCATCTGCAAATAATTTAAGGTTAGGTGCTTTAGAAAGTGGGGGATATGTATTTGTCTTGCCGAATTGCCGCTGCCAATGGTTTGATTAAAAGTGCAAAAAGTACTGGGGAAAGAGGGCAGCCCTGTTGCGTAACTTGTGACATATGTACTATCCCTGGTATTTGTGTGTTTATTAGGGCCTTATCTTGTGCTCCTGAATAAAGATTACATAATGTTTGAATAAACTCCCCTGCAAACCCAAACCTTTCTAGAGTCGTACACAAAACTTGCCATTGAACCAAATCAAATGCCTTCCCGTAGTCTAGCATTATGATTGTTGCTGAATGTTTATTTTTGGAGAAATAGTCCAGTGCCTGGACCAAGAAATTAGTATTAGTAGACAATAGCCTTCCTAGGAGAAAACCGCATTGGTCCGCATGAATAAGTACCTGTGCCACTTGGGCTGTGCATACTGCTAGAATCTTTATAAATAACTTGTAATCCTGATTGAGAAGACTAATCAGGCCAAATGAGCCTGGGTTTTCCGGTGGCTTATCTTTTTTTTTAAACTAACCACTGTGGCCATAGAAAATGAAAGTGGAACCTTTCTTCCTTCTAATATTTCATTAAATAAATTCACTAATATCTTGGCTATTTGGCCCTCCAAAATATTATAAACTTCCACCGGAAGCCCATCCTCCCCAGGTGCCTTCCCTTTGGGCACTGCTCAAATTGCCTCTTTTACGTCCGCTAGAGTAATGGGAGTCACAAGTACAGCTTGAATTCTTGATCTGGCAATACCACTGCATCTAGGTATTGTTGAATGTGCAATGAATTTGCTTGTATTGTCTCCGTATAGAGCTTTGTGTAATGGGAGAGAAACACTTTTACTGACAAACGATTTAATTCAAGTTTAATCCAGAACCATCTAACACATTGGTCCATGTTCCATTTTTAATAATGTTGGGATTTTTTGGGAATGGAAGTGGTCATTGTGATTTTACATTTTATTTTGTCTGACAAGAGTTCAAATCCAAGTGCACACTTAAGTTAAAAGAAACCTGCTTAAGTCAAGATTTTAACTGTATTTCAGACCAAGAACAAAACACATCTCTGGTCTTTCCCCACCTTCAAAGATCTCAATACACATGAAATTCCTTAGTGAGTTTGATGTGCTTCCTAAAAGCTGATAGCCCCACCAAATTACTGCATTGAGACTTTGCACAAATGCACCTTTTATCCCAAATTCTTCTTATTCTTATTTTAGGCCAAGAATGGCAACAAGTGTATTAAAACTGCAAATTTGCCCTTCATACTTGTTTAAAAAATCCTATTTTGCCACGTCTGTTAATTCTAACACATACAATAAGGTGGAGGATATTTTAGCTTGATATACCGACAGGAGATGGGTAAAGTGCCTATGACCAACTGCATTTTAAAAGGCACTCAATCCATCTGGCTGAGATTAAGCCTTAATAATGCTATGCGATATAGCACCTGCATCATTTAAGTTATTAGTTACAATTTTCCCTAAAAACATATACGACTTAACTATCTCCCGTGCTTTCTGTAATTGTGTAATTAGAGTAATTGTGCACTCATTAACCTGTAAAGCACACAGTTTTACTTTTAGAAATATATATTTTCTTTTAATGGGTGTCAGATTACTGCTGTAAAGAAGCAAGGCGACTATTCAGACCCTTTGGGTGCAAATCAAAGAACACAATTTTGTCACCATACAGCAGACAAGACACCGTTTGGGCCCCAAAAGACAGGAGATCGCAGCCACATTACTCAGGTAAACAGGTAAGTCAGAAATACCAAAGAGGCTAGCAGGCAGCCCTGCCTTAGGCTTTGTTTTGTAGACATCACAGAAGACAATCCCTGATCTCCCTCCTTCTCAGCAGCATTTCCCCCATGTGGAAGAACGTAAGGCAATAATTAAGTTTAACAGTACCAATGGCATACCAAGACTATTAAATTTTTTCCACTGGGTAGGACCACTCTATTGAACACTGTGGAAAAGTCAATGAAAGCTGAGAATGACGGAGAACCTCTAATAGTTACATATATTTCTGTAACAATTTGCAGGGCAGACAGTGTTTCTGCCCTCAGAGGGAGACAGATTGGGGGGTGATTGCCCTCTTTCTACCAACCAACATATAAAAACTATGCCCAAAGAAAGTCCAATATTCTCTCTATTGTCATGATGAATGGTGGTACTACAACCAGAGAACCCCATCAACCCTGGGTATTCGTGAAATGTGGAGACACAGTGGCATCAAGGGTGGTGTGATTTGCATGTTCCCACTACATTTATTTTACCAAGAATGCCCATACAAATGTCAAAGCATGGGTCAAAATACTATTACCTACATGCTTATGTGACAGAAAACGTAGGCACTTTTAGGTAAAAGACAAAGTCTTACAACGCTTTATTCCCACACTTCTTCCAATTGAGATCCTGTCTCCCACATCAGTGGACCTAACAACCAAAACTTTTACTTCACATGGTTTAAGCTTTGGCTGGATTCTGTTTTGGGTGTCTGGCCCACCCACGTAAGCGGGGCAACATTTTTACAGGAAGAAGTGTGCCAACGTTGACGGGTAGGAATCTTGTGGATCCCCACAGATTCCGGAACTTTTCCTCACAAAATTGTGAAGAAAATATGTGATTGTAGAAAAAGCTGGATATTTAATTTCTGGGAATGAAAAGTTAATGCGATCTATGCAGGTTACACTTATATGGACTCTCCTGGTCGGTTCGTTTTCAGAAATGTCTAGGTTTGCGTTTCTCTAGATGGCCGATGAGCTCAGGCCCAAATACTGCAGCTACTCAAGTTGCCAGATTAAGGCTCATATTTACACTTTTTTTTGCACTGCATTTCTGTCATTTTTTTATGCAAAAGTGGCGCAAACTTACAAAATATAATTGTATTTTGTAAGTTTGCGCTGCTTTTGCATCAAAAAGTGACACAAATGCAGCATAAAAAAAGTATAAATATGGGCCTAAGTGACTGAAAGAAAAATTGTGATCTTTTATTGTTGCATTTTGAGATTTTCAAGTCTCTGGCGATAGGTCCACTCACACAAGTGCAATACCAGTCTTTTTAAGACAAGTGTGGAAACATAGAATAGTAGTACATTTGACATTATTAATTATTAATACTTTCTGTATTATAGGTAACTGCAAATTTGGAGTTGTTCATATAACCCCAGTTCCTAAACTCTTTATCGTGGGCACATTTAGAAAATGAATGCTTGCTTCATACTCATTTTTCATTCTCTTACATTTTATCATACGAAATGATGCATAGTCGGTACACAATGAAAAATCATTATAAGCTGTCGTTCAGCTGATGGCTCTGGCTATCACATGTTCTTGGACAACCACCCAACACAATATATCCATGCAACTAGAAGAGTCTGACAGATGTTAAAGTATATTACTTTTGTAAACCGAACAGTGCAAACAATTACAAATGAAAATATTATCACAGGCTTCTATTTTTTCTACTGTGCTTCATTGGTTCTTGATTTGAACTGTTAGTTTCTTTAGGAAAACGTTGGCCATGGTACGCAAATTACTCTTGCTGAATGATGAACTTTCCGAAATGTGTACCTTTCAGCGTTCTGCATTCATTCATGAGTTTCACATGTTTCCACCACAAACTGCAAGTAGGTAGAAGCCACAAAAATAAAAACAATTGACTACCACTTAAAATATCCCAAATATTCTTGTACAAATGATTTTTGTACAACTCTTTATTCTCCTGGAAGCTGAGAAGAAACAGCAAGCACAGCAAGCCAAAATACATACCTTCATGAACTGCATATTTTCCCAATTTTCCACAAAAAAACTACATTTTTCCTATTCTCTTGGTTCCCTCCAGAGGGAATTCACAACCCCTGACTACCTTTATAATTCCAAACATGTGGGAAGAAAGTACATAGATTTCACCTGGGTACCTTTTGTGGAAATTGATTAATCACTAGGGCCCATATTTATGGGAAAATGACGGAGGGCGACGCTGCGCCAAAATAGTCAGTGATGTGCTCCGTCATTTTCACAATGCAGGGATGTGCCGTATTTAAGTGAATATGGTGCATCCCTGTGTTGTCCCCTGCGCTGGCATTAAATTTAGCTGCCAACACAGGCATCCTTGCACCATCATGCAATGATGTCTGTGTTGAGGGGTGTGATTGTTTATGTGCGGGAAGGTGTCCTTTCCTGCATATAAACAATCACTAATGGGGCTTTGGCACTTCTGTGTGTGCTGCACACACAGAAGTGCCAAAATTTAATTTTCAAATGATCGTTTATGTGCATGTTGGGACACCTTTCCGCACATAAAAAATAATTTCTGGTATTTTGCTCTTTCTATGTGTGCTGAGAATGCTGCACGCATAGAAAAAGCAAAAAACGAGGAGGAATAAAAGTATTCCTCCTCGCTGTGCCTTGCTAACGCCACCCTTAGGGGTGGCGTTAGATTTTGCCGCTGCCTCAGGTTTACAAAATCTCGTAAATCTGAGCCAGTGTCAAAATGCAATGGGTGTTGCTGTGGCACGCCCACATCAACACCCATTGCACGCCCCTCTGACACAGATAACTGCGCCGGAGGGGCCCATAATTACAAGGAGGTGTAACACCACAAAAAGTGGCGTTATACCTCCTTGTAAATATGGAGCAGAGGTTAGCGCCACTGGACCTTCACGTAAAGGGACGCTCAAGTGGCGCTAGGGGCTCATAAATATGCCCCTACATGTCCTGATTATCAAAAAAGGGGGTCCAGCATGGGAGAGGGAGTGAAGCCTCTGCACATAAAGGTTAATCATTTGAAGATAGTTATAACTGCTAAGCCACATGAAAAACGTACGGCAGTCATCTTTTTGAGTATTTAGTTCGATTTTAAGAAATCTCATTCAAAGTTTCTGTTGCAAATGCATGTGAACCTCTCAGCTGCATACTCCTACAAGACTGCAAACTTCTATCCAGTTGCCCAACATCCCACTAATACTTTATTTGCCATTCACAAATGGCTGTTGGCTATCTTAGAGCAGTACATTGCCAATAAAGTATAAAAACATACAAAATGGTGGCTAGTGTGTCAGCACACTGCACACTTAAACACACATGGGTGACTGTGTTGAAATTTATTTTGTATTTCAAGATTCTTGAGACAATAACCATTTTAGTTAAGTTACTTTTGGAATAGTATAAAATGCAAACTTTGTACAGCATCAGCAAATGTGTGAAATTACATTTCTTACGTTACACCATGTGTTATTTAGAGTCATTTATTTTCACTGGCATGATACGAACATATTTATATAATTATGCAAGTTATTATTTAGTCACAACACATCAACATATATTTAAAGAAAACCTTATAAATTCACTGAATAAAACCACAGCTAAAGTGAAGCTACAAAACAGAACTCTAAAACCCTCTAAAACTCATCACTTATGGTTAAATACACAGATTAAAAATAGCTCTCCACCAATGGATTGCTTATGACCTCACAAGTTATGTCACACAGGACATTTCAAAGGATATCATTGATGTCATCTCATTTGGCTTCCCAACCCTGCAGCCAGGCCCTCTAATCATCCACTGTAGTGCTTATTAGAATATGAGGAAAAGGTTTTCTTTGAGCTTTTGGTTATTCTCAAATGACCCATTTTTGATGGAGATTTTTCTTTGAATTTTGTGGGGGTTTTGTGTTTTTCTTTTGTTATTGTTTTTCAACTTTAGTGGTAAACTGACACTAATAAACAACGTAAGTTGTTCCTCCTTGATATGAATTTACAATAATGATCCATTGCTTGATCCACAATCGTGGGATTTATTTCCTGACATCTGATTTTAACCTTCCACCCCATGCTATAGAGTGAAAAGAGGCGGAGGTGGGAATTGTTTTCTTCTCTTTCTGCAGGCACCTGTTGGTGAACAGTGTCTGATTCCTGGCATACTCATGTTCCTTTTTTCTCAAACACAGCAGTAACTCCTCATATTACTTGTTGTGCTTCAAAGTAAAGTGGTTGATGTTTCAAAGGAGTACAGCACTCTCCCTGGTTGGGCTTTTGGTCACATTGAATGCTACTGACCCTTCTTGTGTTGAGCTTCTTTTGCCACAGTGGATGTGTTAAGAATTCCCAAATGTCGGTCTCCTCAACACATAGTACTCCATCTTCTTCCTCTAGATCAGCAGAGGATGGTCCAAGAATCACATCTTGAGGTTTGTCTGCTATTGCAGTTTCCCAAATATGTTGGTAGTCTGCAGACTATTTTTTGTAACTGTAGACCCAACACACCTAAAATGGGACATATGATCTGCAGTCACAGTACGGGATCCGCAGACTATTAAAGTATTTCATAGTCCATGGTACAGTCCTGAAAACTATTGGCCAAATAATTGACCAATGGTGCATGTTGGAAAATGCGATCCCCAAGAGGGGCTCATGGATCCAATGACATAAACATTTTTTTTTAGATTGTGGACTGGGGGACCTTTGCTGATTCCCTCACCATGCCCGAGGTCTGGGGTCTGGGGTGTACTCCCCCTGACCCATACCGTGACCTTTTATTTTTGTATCCAGTATATGGGTCTTCATTCTGTAATAGTGGTCACAAGGGAAAATGTTCCTTTGTGGCCAGCTAGTCAGCATCTTCAGGTCTGCAAACCTGACTTAGAGATAACAGACACAAAATGGAAGATAGGGAACACCTCCCACGTTCAATGAGATCCTATTAAATTAGGTCAGCGTTTCAGTCCTGGAAACCGGAGTTCTCAGCCAGTTTATGGACTATGGGCCCAGATATCTCTATCTTTCTCTTTGTTTCAAGCTCACTAAATACATTTTTGTACCACTGATTTCTTTAAAACTAGCAACTGGTTTACACAGGTTTACACCAAAGCAAGCAAACATTCAGTTAAGTTCTGGTTCATGTCAATTTTAGTGTAATTCTGTTCAGTTATTTTTCTATAGTGGAGAGCAAAGGGAGTTAACATAAAGACACTTTATTCCCATTGATGGCCTTAATTCTACTGTATGTCAACCCTCTGCCAGTTTGGCAAAAAAGGTGCCATTTGCCCAAGAGTAAGCAAAGTAAATGGGGCGCTTGCACGTTGGTTTGATAGAAAAATTCGATAACAACCAGTGTTCGACGGGTTCCTAAAATGTCTGAGCCCCAGTGCCACTTCACCGACTGCCACCTTAATTGCTGTGCCCCCTGACCTTTCTGCTTGCAAGCATTGTATATTACAGCCCCTTGCTAGCTCCGTGAAGAGCACCGATTGTCTTCACTTCATCTCCTGAGCTTCTGTCTGGATAACCCTCTCTTAAAATCCTCACATGGCACCTGCGCTGCCACCCGGAGTCAAGCTGAAGGTACTGCCCACTGCTACACTGCCAGTGTATTTTGTGTAACTGAGGTGTATGTGAGGGAGGTTTACTGCATAGACTCAGCAGTTACATGGAGGAAACTTGCACTGCTGCTCTCTCATCTCTGCTTGTGCTGTGTGTTGGAACTTGCACTGTTGATGCCGATTCCTACCTCTTTTTGTGTGTGTGAGGCAAGCCTGCACTACTGCATGTGTGGAAAGCATCCACTCTTCATGCCCATGGGGTTCCTATTCTCTTTGTCTTAATTTGGCTCGAGAAAATGATCAAGATACAAAAGCCAAACTCACTACCAGTTCCAATGGCTGTTTTAATGAGTGAAGAGTATTATAATGCGGAGTGAAAGATGAAACTCCGAGATTTTAACTGAAGGTTGATTTTGAAGTTTGTAAGCAAAAACTGTGTATATGATAAATAGCGAATATTTGTGGACAAAATTCCGTATTTCTGTTGCTCAGTTAAAGAAAATCGAGTGATATCCTTAGAGCGGCGGATCTTAGGCCCTCATTATGAACATGGCGGTCCAGACCACCATGCCGGCAGTGGCGGAAATTACCGCCACCGGCATGGCGGTCTGGACCGCCATATTACGAACACAGGGGGACCGCCACAGGTGGCCTTCTGCCACCACCAGGCTACCGCCGCCAGGCAGCCTGACGATGGCGAAGTTCTCTATCCGACAGGCCGGATAAAGAACCCGTGTTCCTCCAGCCTTTCCCTGGCGGTTTCCCCCACATGGAAAGTACAGGGCCCCCGTGCACAGCACCGTCACGCAGGTCAGTGCCCGATTTATGGGCAGTGTTATGCACAACGGGTGCTGCTGCACCCACCGCACTGCAGCATCATGGAGCCGTCGGCAAGGTCCAGGCCCAGCATTCCGCTGGGCCAGCTGGCGGAAACACTGTTTCTGCCAGCCGGCCAGTGGAATGTTCATTATTGGGCCGGCAGAGTCTTCAACGGGCTGGCGGTCTGTGTTTAGACCACCAGCATGAACAGGGCGGGGATTCCCGCCGTGTTCCTAATGGCCCGCTTAGTGAGGATTTCAAGGCAAATGTCCTCGATGTAGTCTTTTTCTCATGCCTTTCAATGATCATAAGATTAATGCTTGGGGGAATAGATTATTAATCTGTACCGAAAAAACTAGCACCCATGTAGACTGCATCTTTGGCTCAACATTGGAAACATCCATAGAATGACAGAACAGACACCATCTAAATATAAAAAGTAATTATAACGCCACAGCACGTGCACTACTTTTAATCTGCCAGGTGCAATCAAACCTAAAATAGTTTTAATTAAAAAAAGTGTTGCTCATTTCAATTCAAGTTGCAACAGACTTACATGACAGTCTGAAATGGTTAAGAAAAATATTTAGACACATTGAAAAAGCCATCGAGCATTGCACCTGTCTAGGCTTTAAAAGAATAGCTAGTGGCTCCGAATCAGTACAATTAAGGTTGACATAAGAATTATAGGACAAAGCGAGGCTGAGAGAAGCAAATTCTAGGGTGACAATTTCCAGTCACGCTAGACTGTTTCACTGCTGAAGAAGAGTTTCGGGAAAATCTGTTACAAATGTGCAAATTCAAATAATTTAGTCAACTCTTGGCTGCTTTTAAAAGATATCTGGAAACAAGTAGGACTGCGTATCGTTAGCAGTCTTCTGCTTCATATTTCCTATAAATACCTTACTGGCATAACAAAGCGTAAAGATGAGGGATTTATATCAAATCTCATTACAGCTCAAAATATTGCAAGCTCTTTACCTTAGCATAAGCTTAAATCAGCTAGGGCTGGATCCTAATATTGTAGAGTTGCTCCGATATTTACATTCTGGGACAGTTGCTAATGTGAGGGTGGGGTCGAATGGGGAATGCTCAGAGGCCTTCCAGCTTTCAAGGGGTGTGCCCCAGGGGTGTGTTCTGGCTCCTACTTTGTTCCTTCTATATACAAATGGATTGTTTGATTTTCTGATGAAACATTGTAGGGATGTTCCAAAGGTGAATGGTACTGATATCCCTGTACTAACGTACGTGGATGACGCAGTCCTCATGGCCCGTACTATGAATGGTCTCCGGGAATCAGTTAGAGCTTATGCCTCTTTTACGTCAGCCTTGGGTTTAGAGGACAATTTTAAGAAATCTCATTTTATGGTGTGTGAAAGACCCCTGAGTAGGGTAGGGGAGCTAAGGGTGGAGGATCAAATTATTAGTAGGGTCCATGAGTTTCCATACCTAGGGATTATTTTTGATGAGAAAGGATCTTGGAAACCTTATATTGTCAGAAGGGGTGCGCTTTTTCATGCAGTAGTTGGCGCTACTTTTGACTTTGCTGTAAGGGTAGGTAGTAAACCCATCAAACTCTTGCTTGAAATTTATAGGCGGAAATGCCTCCCCGTCCTGCTGTATGGTGCTGCACTTTGGGGGTATAGGGACTCCCGAGCCCTTACGGTGGAAGAAAATCGGTTCTGTAGAAGGCTATTGGGAGTTGGACAAAATATCCCTGGTTTCAGCCTTCATTTGGAGCTGGAGCTTGAGTTTGTCCAGGACACTATTTAGTTGGCTCCCCTTCTGCTATGGATCTCAATTTGGACCAACAAATATGCCACTCTGAATAAGGATATCTTAAAGGATTGTCTGGCTTGTGACAATGTAAAGAATATTCCCTGGTTGATGCACATAAGGAAGATCGCTCATGATATGGGGCGGCCTGAATTGGTTGATTATCCTAAAGGCCTGACCAGTAGTGATAAGAAATGGGTAAAGGAGAATTTTTTTAAAATCCAGAAGAACAGGAGGGAGAGGGAGGCCTTAGGGAAAAAATCGATCAGGGATTTTATTATGCTAAAGATGTGGGTAGGTCCTGAGCGCTATCTCTTAGAGATAAAGGATGTGAGGGAATGGTCTCTCATGACCCGTTTCCGTTTGGGGATCATTAGAAGTAATTTGTGTTTCCCGTTAGGTCAGTATGGGGACAAATGTATTAGACTCTGCCCCTGTGATGGGGTGTCCCAACAGACCTTGCCCCATTTTACTTTGTTTTGTGTTTTTTATGCACCATTTAGAACTCGTTTTTTATTACCTCTCCTAAGGCCCAAGGGTTTTGTGCAATATCGTCCGGCTTTTATGTGGCTGCAGATGGCCTCAGATGTATTGGTGTGGAAGGGGCTGGGATCATTCCTGAAGGGAGCTATTACTTGGCGTAACAATGTAGAGTTTTTAGAATGAATCCTCCTATTTTATTGTTTTTATGTATGTGGTTATATATGTTTTTATTCCTGATGGGTGTTCTTATTATTTATGGTTTTATTGCTAATTTTAACAAATGTATTGAAGATTATTTCTTGTAATGGATGATTTTTTTTTCATACCGAATAAAGTTATTATTATTATTACCTTAGCATATACAATGAAAAAATAAAAATAATTAAATGCTTAGGCACCTAATGGAATTTACATACTCAAAAGTAAATTTTTTAGATTTGTTAATATCTGATACCAGCAAAAAGAAGCAAAAATTAAATATGCAGAACAGAGCAAAATATCTATCTCTTAATACATGCTTCTAAAGTTAGCGTGCCAAAATACCCATAGGCAACTCCAATAGGCCTTGTCGATTTTACTGTGCAATTCCTGCGGGCCTCCTAGCGGGGGAACACCTCCCTTGCATACATCATACCTGGTGCAAGTATAATATGGAATAAGGGTTTACAAACTGGCGCAATGGTACCATTGTGCCTGTTTATAAATATGGAGCGGGTGGGGAAATGTTCTTTACCGCCGTAGCATGAAAAAAAATGACGCTACGGCGGCGCAAGGGACTTATAAATGAGCCCATAAGTTCCATGTTATGACCTCTGACTTAGACATGTTAACTTCTATCCTGAAAAACTCCAAAATAACGTCAGTTCATGTTCTATATATGGGAGGAATCTTTTGATGTCTGAGGTTTAAATCATCAAATCATCATTATAAAGGACTATTGTTGGACTTTTTTGCTTATGCAGGGTCATCCCCAATCTTTTTGCCTCCTTCCTCCTATTTTTTTCTGATCTGTTGCTGTTGGCTTTTGAACTCTGAGCACTTTACCACTGCTAACCAGTGGTAAAGTGCATACGCTCTCTGTGTAAATTGTATGTGATTGGTTTATCCATCACTGGCATATTTGTTTTACTAGTAAGTCCCTAGTAAAGTGCACTAGAGGTGCCAGGGCCTGCAAATTAAATGCTACTAGTGGGCCTGCAGCACTGGTTGTGCCACCCACATAAGTAGCTCTGTAATCATGTCTCAGACCTGCCACTGCAGTGTCTGTGTGTGCAGTTTTAACTGTAAATTCGACTTGGCAAGTGTACCCACTTGCCAGGCCCAAACCTTCCCTTTTCCTACATGTCAGACACCCCTAAAGTAGGCCTAGGTAGCCCCAAGGACAGGGTGCAGTGTATGGTTAAGGTGGGACATATAGTAATGTGTTTTATATGTCCTGACCGTGAAATATTGCTAAATTCGTTTTTCACTGTTGCAAGGCCTGTCCCTCTCATAGGTTAACATGGTAAATCTGATTAAAGTGTAGATTCCCTTTGGGTTCAGATGGACATGTGGAGTTTGGGGTCTCTGAGCTCATAATTTAGAAATACATCTTTTAGTAAAGTTGATTTTAGGATTGTGTGTTTGAAAATGCCACTTTTAGAAAGTGAGCATTTTCTTGCTTATACCATTTCTGTGACTCTGCCTGTTTGTGGATTCCCTGACTGGGTCAGTTTGACCATTGGGCTGGTTGCACCTCACACTAGACAGTGACACAAAGGGAGCTGGGGTGTAGTCTGCATTTCCTGATGAGCCATCTGTGCTAGGAGGGAGGGGAGGAGTGGTCACTCGCACCTGAAAGGGCTGTGCCTGCCCTCACACAATGCAGTCTCTGACCCCCTGGTGAGTGTCTGGGGCCTGGCCTGGGCAAGGCAGGATTTCACATTCCAAAGAGACTTTACTTTGAAGTAGGCCTACTTCAAAGGAGAAATTGGGTATAAGAAGGGCACCCAAAACCACAGACTTTAGAACACTTCTGGAAACAAGAGGAACCTCTACCTGGAGAAGAGCTGAAGAACTGAGGAAGAAGAGCTGCCCTGCCTGTGTCTGTGCTTTGTGGAGCTATCCTGCAGTTGCTGCTTCTGCCAGAGTAAGAGGGCAAAGACTGGACTTTGTGTGCCTTCCATCTTGTGAAGAAGTCTCCAAGGGCTTGATTTAGAGCTTGCCTCCTGTTGTTTGAAGTCTCAGGGACAGCAAAGACTTCTCTCTGCCAGCACCTGGAGTCTCTGGAGAGACTCCTACTCTGACAAGTGGTGCCCCATCCAGTCCCTGGGCCCTTGGAAGGAAAGCTGGTGGAAATTCAAGGAAATCGACTTCGGACGACTTCGGATCAACGCCGCTGCTGAATCCCGTGACGCCGCCTGCACCCAACTCCATGAACTTTGCTGGAACGAGACGACCTTCGCAGGCCCGACATCGCTGCAGCCCTGATGAAGTCCGCGATTCCGTGGAAGTCGCCACACCACGTCGTAACCAATGCTGCTCGAAGTGCGTGGATTAAACGTTTCGCACAGATGCCGCAATCCCCGACTTTGCGCATCGGCTCGTTTTCATTTCTTCACCAAGGTACTGTACCTGGGGGTCTACGCGACTCTGTGTCCGGTGCCGCTGGTGTCGGATTGTTGGGAACGACTCCGTTACGACGCCGTGTTAACACCTCATCGAAGCATTTCTAAGCGCTATTTTTGAGTTTAATCTTTAAAAATTCATAACTTGACTCCTGTATGTCGGATGTTTGTCATTTTGGTCTTGTTTTGTTTAGATGAATATTTCCTATTTGTCTAAACTGGTGTTGTGTCATTTTGTAGTGTTTTCATTCAACTACTGTGTGTGTTGGTACAAATACTTTACACTTAGCACTCTGAAGTTAAGCCTACAGCTTTGCCAAGCTACCAAGGGGGTAAGCAGGGGTTAGCTGAGGGTGATTCTCTTTTAACCTAACTAGAGTGAGGGTCCTTGCTTGAACAGGGGGTAACCTGACTGTCAACCAAAGACCCCATTTCTAACAACTATTTTCTTTGTGACCACCCTAAAACAAAGCAATACCTTTATTCAGCAGACAGTGAACATTGCGAGGGTGCTGGCCAGGCAGGCCCCTGCACTGCGTGGGAAGTGCTGGAGCCCCCCCTAGAGGGCCCTGCACCCATTCGCCGCCAGCATTTTCATGGCGGTGGTACTGCCGTGAAACTGCTGGTGGAGAAGAGGGTTGTAATCCCCAGGACAGCGCTGCTTGCAACTCTGCCCTGGTTGATTAGGACTGCTGACACTGCTAGACTGTAGAGCTGGTGGTTTCCTGGCGGCCTGACCAACAGGGTTTTAATGTGTCGGTTCAACCACTGCATTGGTGACAGTTCGACTGCTGCATTGGCGGCAGTCCTGCCGCCATTCGCAAGTCCTGGCGTTCTAGTGACTGTCAGACTCATGATGAGGCCCTAAGTAATGGAAAGGTGTCAAAGTTTTATTTTCATTCTGGAAATCGTATAATTGTACAGTACTATTAAGTTATAAGAGAAGAAAGAGAGTTATAGGAGAGTGTTCTTAGAAATTTGTTCAACGTTTCTTTTACTTTTTCTTTATTGTTTATGTAGCCTTGAGTGGTGGTAAGTGTTGACACTGATACAACTGTAGTTTAATTTATTTAGTGTTATTCTTTTAGATTAATGCAAAGTGCTTTGCAAGTGATTGTAATTTATTATGCTTGGTATCTGTTCATTTGTATGATGTTGTATGAATGTTAGTTTGTGTTATAGTTCAAAAGCTTAGGATGTGAGAAGTAAGTGCTTAGTATATATATGTAAGTTGTGTTAGTTTAATCATAAGGTTTAATAGTTTCCAGTATGCAGCCATTGAAAATACTAATTCAGATTTAATGAGGAAGTGGTTGATGTAACTTTCTTCAATGTTGTCAAATTCTACAATGGCTACAGGGACAACACATAGACAAAGGTAGATGAGGGTACTTGTACAAAGAACAAAAATGTCCATCTAGGTATCATTACAAAAGTAAATCTTTAATAGTTGAAATAACATAATTTCATCATTCTGACAATGAATGTAGAATGAAACATAACAAAAATGTAGAGAACACATGACCATAAGAGCCAATTGTAATTTGAAAAAAATAAATTGGAAGACTCGGTTAAACATTCTCATTAAGATAGTTTTTAATGGTTTTTGTATTTTGTATGTCTTTTTGTCAATTGACGTGATGCATGTGCAACTCAATTCTTAAGGCAGATTTATGGAGCCACACAAAGCCACCTTACGGTGGGGGCCCGTGTGGCTTCATAAATCTGGAGTAATGCAACGCAGCGCAAATCACAGATTTACATTACTCTGCCCAGGGAAGGCATTACATTAATTACATGGGCTTTGTGTGGGTATTCCCACGCAACTCTCCTGGATGTGGTAAAGCTGGGAATGCACCAAAATGTTATTCCTTCTCAGGGAAAACATACTGAGGAGAAATATCTTTATTCGTCCTTGTTATTTCCTCTTTCCATGTGTGCTGCAACCTCAAGGGGTTGTTGTTCTGCCGGAAGGTGGCAATCTTCCTCACAATGGAAGTGCCTGCATTGGTGCTAGACTGCCAGTACAGCACCACAAAGGGAGAAAGGCAGAAATGTACTGTATTCTTTTAAATGCGGTGCTTTCCTGCCCCTTCCCTGTCGCGCAGTGCAGCAAGGTGACTTGCTGCGCTGTGTGTCTTGGCCATAAATATGGCCCTCAGTCCCCGAGTCCTGTAATGGCTACCAGCTTCATTTTTCTGATGTTGCTGGCAGCCAGTTAGAGCGCTGCTCCCATGAGACTTTGATTCCTGTGGGAGCAAACTAGCTCAAAAGAAAAAAGCTCCCTGGGCCAATCACACCGCTCCACTTTTTCACCTTTGGTTTCAGGAACTCTGGCAAGAGTCACATGAACCAACCATCCAGATATACAAGCATTTTAAACCTTAATATCCAAGCACAATCTGTGGACCAAGATCTAGATTCCTGCCAAATTTCGTGTAATTCTGTTTAGCAGTTTTTGGAAGATGCATGGGGATTTTGCGTTTTGGAACCCTCCTTTTTCTCAGCCCCGCTTGATGCACCAACCCGAAACTTTCCATACATAAACCAGGCAAAGAAGAACACTTTAAAAAAAAAGTTTCATGAAGATTTGTCAAAGTGTGTCAAAAACAATAAAGACATTTCCTTAGAGAATTCTGACCTAGCTACAACTACCCAGAGCCAGAAACACTGGGTAATATATTAACCATATCATCTGAATTATCTATGATTTCCTTTGATAATGAGACAGATGTCAGAAATGCACATGGTAGAAAAAGAGGTGAGTTATGTAAGGCAGGTATGGCAGGTGAGGAATGGTAGGCGAGTACATTAGTGCAGGTGCAGTAAATATGCTAGGTACGTATGTTATGTATAGTAGAGTTTTTTGTTTTAGAAGATTTGTATGGTAGGCTAGGAATGATAGGTTAGGTCTGGTAAGAAATATTGGGGCAGATGTACGACCATATGATATTGCGACTCACAATTTGCAAATTTTTGCTATTCACAAATTGTGAGTCACAATACAAAATGTACAACAGGGTGTTCAACACTGTTAGTGATTCGCAGTGGTTTGCAAAGGGACCTGCCTCATCAATATTCATGAGACAGGTCGTAATTTGTGACCCACTGTGAGTGGCTACTATTACAGGGATGGCGGACTGCTGGGGGCAGCAGACCACCATGTCAGTGATTGCTTTTAAATAAAGCAATAGTTCTTTTGTAATGTAGCCTGTTTTCCTTAAAGGAAAATGTGAAGCGTTACAAAAAGAAAACAGAAAAGTTTTCTTTTAATTTTTAAGAGTCACACGGACCACTGCCTGCTCATAAAGCATGTTTGCACCCCCATTCTCCAAGGAGAGTGGATCCATTGGGGACTCCTTCCCGTTTGCAAAGGAGTTACCACCAACTTGAAGTTGGGGGTAACAGTGATTGTTTTGCGACCACATTGACGGTCGCAAAGCAATCATACATTTCACTGTGTCTCGCAATTAGGAAGGGACACCCTTGGCATGCCTCTTCCTAATTGTGACTTGCAAACCTTTTTTGCGATGCGGTAAATAGATCATGAATTGCAAAATAGCATTTGTACATACCAATTTGTTTTTTTCTGTTCGCAAATGGCTCGATTCTGTGAATTGGGCCTTTTGTTCATAGAAAAAAGCTTTGTTCACCTGGCCCATAACTACTATGGATGGGTGATCCAATGCCCCTTTCTGAAGAGTGTACGTTATATGCTGTGTAATGTGTGTTGTTGTGTGAAGTGCGTATTTGTGACAAGAGGTCTCGCCACGCAGTACCGGCAAAGATTATGAAAAGGAGTCAGAAGATAAAATGTATGTTGTAAATGCTGAATCTAAAGTACATTCACTGTAAAATATTGCACACTAGATACTTTTTTAACAGTGGGACAATATTTTCGTTGAATCTTTAAGAAAACTTAAGTGCGCACAAGTCTTGACATTAAATCCAAAATGTTAATAATACAACAACATTAGTACCCAAGTATAGAAAGGGTATACTTTTTGATATATTATATTTTGTGATTTAGTTTTAACTTACAAATGTTTTTGTTGTTCTCATCACCTTTTTGTCTTTTTTGATATTTCCAGAGTGATCGAATGCTCATTAAAGGTGGAAGAATTGTGAACGATGATCAGTCGTTCTATGCAGATATCTACCTCGAAGATGGACTCATCAAGTAGGATTTATCTTTGTTGCTTTTCTTTTTTCTCGTTTTTTTGCCGAAGCATAGTGTTTGTAGAAAACAAACTGAAACACATTAAAGGCAAAAAAATGAGATTAAACATCCATTAATTTTACATTCAGCTCAAGTTTCTGGAATGAGAGTTCCTTGTGCATGTTTTGGCATTACTGTGCTCTGGTGGCCATAGTTATGGGCAAGTCACACAGTGCAGCACAGCAAGTCAGCTTGCTGCGCTGCACTGGGTGACAGGAAAAGGGCAGGAGTGCACCATATTTCAGGCAGTACAGTGCAGTCCTGTCCTTTCCCTTGTGCACAATGGGCTGCCTGGCCCCGGCGTGGGCACCCTTGCACCATGTTGCAAGTGTGCCTGCTTTGCATGCATGATTGGTTTTGTACAGGAAGGGGCACCTTCCTTAAACAAACAACCCCCTGAAGCTTTTTCCTCTTTCTATGTGTGCTGAAGATATTTCTCCTCTTTACGCCTGACCTGGGGAGGAGTATCTTTTTGGTGCATTCTAAGGTTCACATGTTCTTGTAAATCTGGGAATGTGTCAAAATCTATGAATGTTGTGTGGAAACATTTGCTGTGGGGCTAGAAATGCTTTGAAAAATACGTGATTGTATAAAAAAATTCACCTTGGCTGTGTTGTCTTACTTTGAAAACGATCTCGCTGTGTAGTGAAAATTATAAGGCAAAGCAGTAAGAAACTTTGATTGGGTTCAGGTAATGCACGTGAGAACTTAGCTAGAGGGCTGAATGAGTGCGGATTCATGATCATTTACAGTGAAGCAGAATGTTGATGGATGGTGAATCCAATGGAATAAACCAGGAGCCCTTCATGCAGGGTGAAAACCTGAAACAGATAAAATTGTAGCAGGGGTGTAAACCTGGGAGTACCCGATCCTTAGATGTACTAGTTACTGAAGAACCTCCTAATTTTCAGAAAGGGACTAAAAGCAACCCATGCTTACAAGAAATTATGAAATAAAGCTCCCATTTCTGTTGCAGCTTAATGAATTTCAAGTTATCGGTATCACTGCAGTAGTATACACTATGTAAATACTACAAACATTCAACACAGCTCAATTTATAGTGACAAAAATAGTACACTTACACAAAAGTGTAATTTTGCTTTTGTGAATGAGGCCCACAGATGATACTGCGTCTCAAAATTGTGATTTTAACTTTTAACTGTTTGACTCTCAATGGTGACAACTTGCAGGGGTTATATTTTTTATATGAGAAGTGTAAAACTGTTGTAGATTTATAATTTACCTGTTCATCTGTAAGAGCTTCAGATTTACGAATTCCTTCTTCAAGAAAATAATAGGTGCACATTTTTACCCCCTCAGGCAAATTGGAGAAAATTTGATTGTTCCTGGTGGCGTGAAGACCATAGAGGCAAATGGACGAATGGTTATTCCAGGTGGAATTGACGTTAACACCTACTTACAGAAACCATACATGGGAACAACAACTGTAGATGACTTCTACCAAGGAACAAAAGCTGCATTAGCAGGAGGCACCACGATGATAAGTACGCTTCTCAGATGAGCATGGCATTTCCAGGCTCAAGCGAGCACATATTCATTTATGGATGATAAGGCATGGGAACTCATAACATAATACATTTCAAAATGGCAAATGTTTAAAAAAAAATCAAAGAACGCCTATGGAAAGCTTATCATGGGTTTATTAAGAATAGAAATTTTGCACTATGACAAGGTATTGAACACGTTATGAATAAGCGTTACACATTAAAACAATAATTCACATCATAAGATGTCCAGAGATTAAGGATACAATCACTGGGGCAACAATGGGATTATTATATCCAAAAGTGGTATTTAGCAAAAATATATTTGTGCATCAGATCTAGCTAATGCCAATGTGAGCAGAAACTGTGACCGAGGTGTTTACACCTTTTTTTTTTAATTTAGAAAGCAACAACACAAAATAAAGCAAGAACATATGTAGTCTTATTTAGCTGTTTCAATACAAGTAGATGCAAAATTAAGATATAAATTATACAGTGTAGATCATGTACTTGTATCTTAAATAAGGAGTCCTCTGCAATGAGTGTGTGTGATAAAACAAACACACACACCTGAGTCGCTCTGCTTGGATAAAAATAACACAACTGCTAATTCACAAGATGGATCTACTAATGCACCTGATATCTTCCTCACATTGCTCCAACAAAAAATAATGCAGGAAACGGACAATCCTTCTCAGGCCAACATTGCACATGTTTTTGGGTTATAAATGCCTGAAGAGATTTGGATTCATTCATTAAGGCATTGCAGAATTACTACATGTTATAGCAGACACACAACCAAAAAATGCCTAAAACTGTGCAAGTTGTACTGAAACTCTGCTAGGCTTTGGAACACTTGCTACTTGCTCCCTGTAGATTGTCATCAGAGACCACTCACAATATCATAGACACCTGTCTGCAAGACAACTTGTAAAGTCAGAAATGCATTTTATATTTCTCAGTGAAACTAAATAGTCCGACGTAGGTGTGTATCTATATGTCCGGGCAGCCATATATCATTATACATGCACAACTGCACAGTAGCATTCTGTAAAATGTAGTTCTCATATTGCAATTATATGTTATAAATGACTGGTGCTGTGTTTGTGGCATTGCATGTCATAAGAAGTTCTGTGGCATTAGCTTCCTGTGCCTGAATGTGCATCAATATAGGTCAACTGTTCTCTGTTACCTTTTAAATATAGTGTTTGTTACTCACTTGGTTATGTCTTCCATGGGGTTGTGTACATGTTTTGTGTTTCATGGATAATTGATGTTGATTGCTGTGGCTCTTCCATTTGTAACAGTGGGCCAGACATGTAGTTATGGGTGTTCTCTTGCTTCGTATCATGCCTGTGAGAAATTGGTTGATTGGAGTGTGAGCCTCGGTCAAGCTGTAACCACAATCTTTGTCAGGGTGAGGAACAAGCCATCCCTAAATTAACCTGTGCTTAACCCTCCGTTAGCTTGGCACAGAGCAGTCAGCTAAACGTAGGGGCAATGTGTAAAGTATTTATGCAGCACTTCAAACCATAATAAAGTGAAAACACAACACAAGAAAAACCTCACATCAATTTAGAAAAATAAAGTAATGTTTAATAATTAAAACAAAATCAAAACAACAAAAATCCAATCAGATAAAACGGGAAATATGCAATTTTAAAGATTTTATTGAAAATAGCATAAAAAAAACACAAAGCAGCAACTGTGGTTATCTGGTTGTGCCGGACAGAGACCAAGTCACAAGTTCAGGCTGACTGCGAGGGAGGTTGAGCCGTCTACGGGGACCAACGTAGGTCCTCTGAACACAGTATCTTAAATCGTGGTGCGCAATCTGTGCGGCGTTCATTTGCAAAAGTTCGGGCAACCAAGTGCCAGTTCCATGAGGAAGCTGTGCGGTGAGGCTTTGCTTAGGTTCCAGGGAAATATGCAGCATAGCATGGCAGAGCTTTGTGTCCGTTCCAATGAGCTGGCAGCTGTGCCTGAGGCTTTGCAGGGCTTTGTGTCACTCTGCATTGATTCGATGAAGCTGGCAACTCTGTGGTAAGGGTTTGTGGGGCTACGCTACCCTTTACGTCGGTTCGGATGTGGACCATAGCTGGGTTTGGCAGGCCCATTTCCAAGTGTCCAGGTCTGGGTTGTCACTACTGGAGGATTCACAGATGGCAGAGTCAAGGTACTGGATTCAAGGTTGTTGGAAACTTGTTGTGTCCCTGAGACTTCTGATCAGAAGGCCATTTAACAAGCCCTCTGGGGTCCTGGGTTCAGAGTTGTATGACCATTCCTTCTCACCAAGGAAAGAGGGCAGCAGGTCCTTCAGTGCAGCAGTCCTTAAGAGCAGGAATCCAGACGAGTAGCAGTACTTTCAGCAGCACAGCATCCTTTCTTCCCGGCAGAGTATGCAATAGTACTGAAGTGTACTGAAGAGTTGGTGTCTGGGGTCCAATATTTATACCTGGCATCTCCTTTCAAGGAGGAGAAGCATCTATAGGTTTCACTTTGAAGCCCACAAATATCCTGTCTTCCTTGTCCTGGCTCAGTCTAACTACAGGAGCTATTAGGCCTTTGTGTGGAGACAAGACACAGCCTAAACAAGTGTAAGTAAGGCTGTGCCCAGCTTCACCCTCTTATCCTGCCAGTTATGGCCCATTTAGGCACACCTTAGCTCTCTATTGTGTGTGGATGACTAGGAGGAATACACAAAGCCCAACTGTCAACTGCACCTGGTCATGTGACCCATAGATAGGCTGTAGGCACAAAATGGTTAAGGCAGGAAAAATGTCATTTTTTAAATAAAAGTAGCATTTCCAGAATCGTAACTTAAAATCTGACTTCACCATAACTTAAGGGTTTTAATTAAAATTCCAAAGACACCAAACATGAAAGAGTCATCTGTTCCCATTTGAAATTTATAGCTTATTAAATGAATATGGTAACCCAAATGTTATCCTATGAGAGAGGTAGGCCTTGCAGCAGTGAAAAATACATTTAAGTGTTTTTCACTATCAGGACATGTAGAACTTAAAAGTACATGTACTACTTTGTAAATACACTGCACTCTACCCTCTGGGCTCTCCAGGCCCTACCTAAGGGGTGACTTATATGTATTGAAAGGAAGGTTTACGCATAGCAAACTGTTTATTTTGCAAGGTCAAAATGGCAGTTTAGAAACTTCACACAAAAGCTACAATGCAGACCTGAGACATGTTTTAAGAACTGCTTAGGTGGGTGGCACAAGCACTGCTGCAGACCCACTAGTAGCATTAAATGTACAGGCCCTGGGCACAGCCGGTGCCAGTTGACTGGGGACTTTCAAGTCAATTAAATATGTCAATTATCTATTACCCAATTATACCATGTTTTAAGGCGAGAGTGTAATCACTTTAGCACTGGTTAGCAGTGGTAAAGTATGCAGAGTCCTAAAAGCCAACAAAAATGATTTAAGAAAACAGGTGGGTGAAGGCAAAACGTTTGGGGATGACCCTACAGAAATGGCCATGTTCAACAATACCATTTTTCAAAAAGAGTTTCTGGTGAGGAAGGTGCATGCCTTTCCCATGGCTGCCTAAGCTATGTTCTTGTTATACAGGTATCACAGTGAGAGACTGAGTGCATTACCTTTATATGATCTGCACCTTTGTGCATGGATATTGCATGCTGAGTTCAAGAAGAGCCATGGTACGATAGAGCTACTGTTGTCATGAGACTACTTGATATGTTTTAAAGGATACTAGCCAACATTTTAAACATGTTTTTGGAGATTTGTGATGACTTGAGCTTTAATATCAAGTTCTACAGCATACAAATAAAACAAAGGACATAAAGGTTTCACTATGTTGTTTCAGTTGACCATGTGGTGCCTGATCCTGGATCTACTCTGCTGACCACATTTGAGAAATGGCATGAAGTGGCTGACACGAAATCCTGCTGTGACTATTCCCTCCATGTAGATGTCACAAACTGGTATGATGGAATACGAGAGGAACTAGATGTACTAGTGCAAGATAAAGGTTGGTAGAGAGCAAACAGTATACTTGTTGCTATATTTTTTGCAAGTTGTGTGATATGAAAACATTACACAAAGCATGCAAACTGCTGATAAAGTTTCCTAACTGTATATATGCATTATGTTTGTTAACCTCATGTGCTACTTCTTTTTTTAAACTTTATTTATTGAGATTTTAAAGTTCCAGTGCCAAAACTGAAACACTGTAATCAAATTGGTAACAACAAGACCATAATTAATGTTGTTTAGCTTACTGAGATACAATAGATTTAATCACAAACCTCCTGAATAGAAGCAAAATAAACCATATACCTAACATAGCAAAGCTAATTAACATGACAACAGTGAATCATAGTGAGAACAAATGGAATGCTCAGATTGTGGTAAATGGCTCAGAAAGGCACTGAGCAGGGCATGCACAGAGGTCCACAGGGCCTGCTCACCTCGGAAAATGTCAATTGTAATGGTTTCCACTATCAAGGGTGCAGAGCCTGAATATCTATTCAAGAATATAGGTAGTGCTTTATATCGAAGCCAAAATATCATAACTAGTAAAATATAGAAGTAGGGAATAGCAAGGTAAAGTACATAATTTTGTTACATTAATATCAACGTTTAAAATATTTATTACTAAAATATATTTAATATTGTTTTTTATAATATTTGGTTAGCTTTTTTTGTCAATTTTTAACAATCATGCGTTGCTGGTGAGAGTTTCAAAGGACCCTCAGGTGCTTGCACCCGAGGAATTCCTGTTTTTTCACTCTCTAATTGGGCTGTTGGAAAGAGCGTCCTGCGCCGTCTGAGGTTGTTTTATATTTTTTTGTCTACTGACAATCAGCCAGCAGGGTGTGCCCATGTTATTTCCACCTAAGTGAAAGTAAAACAAGGCAATCGCTTGGTTTACTTTTACTGCATTAGTGCTCGGGCATGTATCAGCCCTTCAAGCACTGAAGTACCGTTTTTAACAGGAGACTTTGGGGGAATGGGGGAATGCTGGGTGGTAGGAAATAGGTGGGTCTCTGCAGATTTCAGAAGGCTTCCTCACAGAATTGTAAGGAAAATGTGGGTTTTTAACCAATGGTTGAGGTTTGCAAGGGCTTCTGGGGTAAGTAAACCTGATGAGAGCTATGCAAGTCACTCACCTGGATTCCCCTTGGTGTTTAGTTTTCACAAATGTACGGATTTGTTAGGTTTCCCTATGTGCTGGCTGAGCTACAGCCAAAATCCACAGCTACCCACATTACAGAAAAGGGGGCAGTTTTCAGTTGAAAGATGCAGTGTCTCTATGTTGCATTTTGGGCCCTTTCCTGCCATTGGCACAAGGTCTACTGAGACAAGTATCATTTTTGAGGTTTACAAAGGTTTCTGGATAAAAAAGCTTGGTAAGAGTCACCCCTGCCTGGATGTCCCTAGGTGTCTAGTTTTTAAGAAATGTGCAGGTTTGATAGGTATCCCTAGGTACTAGCTGTGCTAGCGCTTCAAGTGACCATTACCCACATTGACAAAACAACCAGTTTCAATGGAAAAATGTGATGTTTCCATGTTGCATTTTAGGCCCTTTGCTGTCGCAGATACCAGGCCTACCTACCCAAGCGAGGTACCATTTTTATCGGGAGGGTTGGGGAATAGAGAGTGGTAGAAACTTTGTGGCTCCTGCAGATTCCATATGTTCTCCTCACAGAAATGTGAGGAAAATGTGTGTTTCCAGTTAAAGATTGGGATTTGCAAGGGGTTCTGGGTAAGAGAACCTGGTGAGAGATATGCAATTCTCCTCACCCTGGATTTCCCTAGGCATTTAGGAGCATATTTATAACCCCCTTGTGCCAACTTTGCATCACCTTTTGTGACACAACAGCAATGCATTCCTTGCAACCACATGTATGAGGCCATGCAAAGCCCTCTGTGTGGCTTTGAATGGCCTCGTGGATATGGAGTAAGGCAAGGCAGTACAAATTGCTGCATTGCCTTACTCTGTGCCAGGGGGGCGTTCCATGGGTGTTGCAGTGGGTGTTTCCACCCAACAACCATGAATTTTGAAACGTCCCTAGATTCACCAACTAGCCTGGTAAAGCTGAGGATATACCAAAACCTTACACCTTCCCAGGTGAGGTGCAACCAGAAGAGCTATCTTTATTTCTCCTAGTTTTTCCTCTTTCTATATGCGCTGCTTTCTGCAGCACACATAGCAAGTGGAAAAAGCCTCCCAGGATTGTTTTTATGCAGGAAGGTGCGCCTTCCTGCACAAAGACAAATCTGCATCAAATGCGGATACCCTTGCATACTGGTGCAAGGGTGCCTGCGTTGGAGCTGAATGAGCTGTATTCCTTAAATTAGGCACATTCCTGACCTTTCCAAGTGATGCACAACTTTTTCATAAATCTTAGTTTTCAAAAATATACAGGGTAGCTAGGCAAGTGGATTTCTCTGAATTTGTGCCTTCCAAATGTAAGCCACTGTGTAAGAATACATTTTGAAAAAAGTCCTCTGAATAACATGCTAGTATGGATACCCACAAATTCAGAGATCTACAAATAACCACTGCTCCTAAACTCTGCATCTAGTGTCCATTTCTTTTGTAGGTTTCCTTGATACCTTTTTTCACTCTTTATATTTTACCCTAAGAATTGCTCTATATTCAGTCAATAATGAAAAATCATTATAAGTTGCAGCTCAGTTGTTGGCTCTGGATACCTCAGGGTCTTGGACAACCTGCAAACCATTATGGCCCTCATTATGAAGCCCGCCAAGATCTGACCGCCGGGCGGCCGCCAATGCAGCCGCACCCCCACCGCGGTCATTATGAGATCCCCGCTGGGCTGGCGGGCGAAAACCTGGTTTCCGCCCGCCGGCCTAGCGGGGATCTCGGCTGCAACATAGGAGCCGGCTCCAAATGGAGCCGGCGGTGTTGCGCCGTGCGACGGGTGCAGTTGCACCCGTCGCGCTTTTCACTGTTTGCATAGCAGACAGTGAAAAGCTGCATGGGGCCCTTTCAGGGGGGCTCTGCACTGCCCATGCCAGTTGCATGGGCAGTGGAGGGGCCCCGAGGGGCCCCGCGACTCCCCGTACCGGCAGCCTTTTCCTGGCGGTTCAAACCGCCAGGAAAAGGCTGGCGGTCGGGGACTCGTAATCCCCTGGGCAGCGCTGCAAGCAGCGCTGCCCTGGCGGATTATCACCGCCGGGGCAAATTTGGCGGGAAACCGCCGGCCCCGGCGGTGCGACCGCGGCGCTACCACCGCGGTTGTAATCCCCTCTGAAGCACCGCCAGCCTGTTGGCGGTGCTTCAGCCAAAACAGCCCTGGCGGTCTTGGACCGCCAGGGTTGTAATGAGGGCCTATATGTCCCTGCAGCCAGAAGGGACATAATGATATTTTGCTTTTATAAAATGGCCATTGTGTCCTGCAGAAATTACCTCTTGCTGAATTTAATATTTTCCACTTTTCAGAACTCTATTATGGCTTTTTGGGGACACCAATGGGTTTCATAGAGGTTTTCCACCACAAACTGGAAGTAGATAGATTGAAAGCACAAAAGTGGGGCATATCTTTGAAACATTGCAAAACCATGGTAAAAAACATATGTGTTTTGTTTCAGCTCTGCACTTTCATGAAAACACAAGAAGATACCTTTTATTTTTTTAGAAAAAAACTGAAATTTTTTGTGAAGAGCTTTTTCCGATTTTCCCCAAAACCCCCAAACTTTATCTATATTTTGGCTATTTCCTCAGTCCCCTCAAAGGGAATGCACAAACCCTGGAAACCTTTACAATCCCCAACAAGTTGAAAAAGAATGGCGCAAATTTGGTGTGGATACCTTATATGGAGAAAAGTTGATGGAGGCTTAAGCATGAATTATGACGAATAGCCAAAAAAGGGCTCAGTACTGGGGTGAAAAAGTCAACAGTTAAGGGGATAAATGGATATTGTTATTATTAATATAAAATGTAACATAAAATAATTAGATGTTATTGTTTTTGGATTGAGTTTCATTGAGGGACTGGATGAGCAGTTTCCTAATAGAAGTGGTACATTGTAAGGTTTTTGGTAGTTTAATTAATTAACTATGTTAAATAATATTTAGTAAAATATGTGATTATTGTATTCGTTTTCAATTGTTTTATTTACAGGGTTGTGGGTTTTTATTGCAGGATACAGTGGTAGTGTTTCAAATAAAAATAGTAAATCATGCTATCAAGAATAAAAATACAAATCTGATATTAGAAAGGTAATAATTAATATACAATTATTTCACATATTCAATATTTCTCAGTTTTTAGTATTAGCAGTTTATTAAATGCATTCCATTTAAATAACCATTAGAAATGTTGTAAAAAAATATAATTGTAAAATATATTAAAGTTAAATGAAATATAGTATTAATAATATTAAATTTCATTGTGAATAAAGGGATCTATTTTAAATTTACAAAGATGTTAGGAATTTCTGTAGCACTAGATGTAGAGTGTTTAATATCAAGGTTTAAGCATATGTTTTAAATAATTTGTGTGTTTGGGAATGTATTTTTGATATTAATTATAACAACACAATTATATGTACTTTTCCGAATTTTTATGCAATTTTAGTTGGACTGGTGTTAGAATAGTAAGTAAATCTGATTACTCCATTTCACAACTGTTAGAAATTGGGTCTCTAATTGGCAAAGGTATGCACCCTCACAAAGTAGGGACCACAATCCTTGTCAGGGCAAGTCACAACACTACCTGCTTTATCCTGTGCTCACCCTCGGGTAGCTTGGCACAGAGCAATGTGTAGTGTATTTGTGCAATAACCCATACAAGAACACAGTGAAAACACCACAAAAGTTCTCCACACCAGTTTAGAAAAATAGATAATATTTATCTGACTAAAATAAGACCAAACTAACAAAAATCCAAAATGCACAAGATATCACTTTTTAAAGGTTTAGATGAGTCTCAATCCTTAAGAATCAGTGGTTGTATCCTTTTAATACACAGTACCCGGGATGCGTCAAAAATAAAGCCACAGAGGCCACAGAGAAGGAGATGCGTCAGAAAGTAAAGTGATGTGTTGTTTTTCTGGCACGGTGAAGGTGATGTGTTGTTTCTTTCCAAGCTGCAAGGTGATGCATCAATTTCTGGGAGCGAAGCCTTGTTTCCTCACTGTCATACTGAGATATTTTGACACCCAGGGATGATGCATGGAAAATCCAAAACACATTGTGAAGAGGCAACAGGCGCTGGGTCAATCCGGCCGGAGATGCAGTGATTTTTCAGCTACAAGACAGGCGATGCATTGATTCTACAGGCGTCTTGTCAAATTGTGCAGCCGTTGCTTCGATCTTCACACGCATTGGATTTTCTCTCTTTGGGGAAGTCTTGGATAGCCCCGAGACTTCAGAACAGGAGGCAAGCTCAGTCCAAGCCCTTGAAGAGCGCTTGTGGGAGAAGGCAGAGTCCTTCCAGCAGAGTCAGGGGACAGCAGGGCAACACACAGGATAGCAGCCCTTCCAGCAAAGCAGTCCGGATGAGTCCTTTGGGCAGCACGGCAATTCCTCTGACATAATCCAGTTGTAGGTCCAGAAGTGTCTGAATTGGAGCAGTCACAGACCCAGCATATATACACAAATGTGCCTTTCAAGTGGAGGAAAACTTCAAAGAGTGTTTTTGAAATGCACCAGTTCCCCTTTCAATCCAGTACTGTCTGCCAGGAGATCTGTGGGGGTTAATCAGTCCTTTGTCTATGGGCAGGCCACTAGCCTTTGAAGTGTAAGAGGGAGCCCCTCCATCCTTCCTGCCCAGGAATGCAGAAGGCAGAAATTACCACTTAAAAGTATATAGGGGAATTTCTAATACTGACCTATAAGAGGTGCAGGATTCACAGTAGTGGAAACTGACTTTGGGAGTTTTTCACTACCAGGACATGTAAAAAGTATATGTTCTGCCTCTTACTTACATAACACTCTGCCGCATGGGTTACCGAGGGCCTACCTTAGGGGTAACCTGTAAATAACAAAAGGGCATTTTAAGGCTTGGCAAGTTTTTCTAAATACCAAGTCGAAGTGGCAGTGAATATGCACACACAGGCCTTGCAATGAAAGGCCTGAAATATTGTTTAGGGGCCACTTATGTGGGTGGCACAATCAGTGCTGCAGGCATACTAGTAGCATTTAATTTACAGGCTGTGGGCACATGTAGTGCACTTCACTAGGGACTTATAGGTAAATTAAAAAAGCCAATTGGGTACGAGCGAATGTTACCATGTTTAGCGGTAAGAGCACAAGCACTTTAGCACTGGTCAGTTTTGTCCTAAAACCAGCAAAATTAGATCATAAAAATTGAGGGAGGAAGACAAAAATTTGGGGAAGACCACCCTAAGTCTGTCAAATCTAACACCAACAAAATATATGCACTTTCTCCAATGCTATTTGAATTGGTGTTCGAATAGTACATCTAAATTCCCAAATGTATGCATGTACTTTCACCAGTGCTTGTTGAACTAGAGTTAGACTAATACATGTATCTCCCACAAGTACAATATATTTTATAATGTATTAAATATTGCTCTAAGCAATTTTTGGTTTTATTGTTTTGCTTTAAGTTTCACATCTATTTACTTTTGTTTGCCATTTAGTAAATATTTTGTTAAAATGTTTAAAAATAAATATTTGTTTTATCTTACTTTTAAGTATGTGTGTTCATACAAACATTTATTGCAATTTTAGTTTCGCATTGCATTATAAACCAAATATTTTTATATATGCACATTGTTTTAACTCAAATACATTGATTTGTTTAGACGGTCATCTGTCAAAGTTTTTGAACAATAGTATAAAACACTGTCACAAAAGAAGGCAGTCCATCTATTTTCCTTCTGTCTGTTTTTTGTAATGACTATCTGTTAGAAATAGGGTCTTTGGTTTGCAGTCAAGTTACCCACTTTCCAAGCAAGGACCCTCCCTCTAGTCAGGGTAAAGGAGAATCACCCTCAGCTAACCCCCGCTCACCCCCTTGGTAGCTTGGCAGGAGCAGGCAGGCTTAACTTCAGAGTGCTAGGTGTAAAGTATTTGTACAAACACACACAGTAACTTAATAAAAACACTACAAAATGACACAACACAGGTCTAGAAAAATAGAAAATATTTATCTAAACAAAACAAGACCAAAACGACAAAAATCCACAATACACAAGTCAAGTTATCATTTAAAAACCAAAAAGAGTCTTCATGTAATTTTAAACACAACGCTAACGCTGTTAGCGTGGAAATGTACCTGGGTGCATCAAAAATAACCCAGTACGGGCGAGTGTGCGTCAAAAAGAGGGCTTGCGATGCATCAGTATCACTCACGAGTGAGAGCGTGCGTCTTTTCTCCTACAGTCGAGACGGCGAGCGTTGTTTCTTCTCTCCGCAGGAGAGCGATGTGTCAATTCTAACTGCACTCTTGGGTCCGAGCAGGCCTTGTGTTATTTTTAAATGCACAGCGATGTTTACTTCAGAAATCCTGCTGCACGATGATCTGAACACCACGCAGCACGGGTTGCGATCTCACTAGCCTCCATCAGCGATGCTGCACATCATTTTTCCAGCCGCGTGCATCGATCTTTCAATCGTGCTGCAGACGAGTGTCAATTTTCAGCCCCGAAGCCAGCAGCATGTCGATTTTTTAGCCACGGATCAGAGTTGCATTGTTCTTTTCCCCACATGGCGGTCGGTGCGTGGATTTCTCACTCTTGGTCTAACAGCTTCTCCTTTCAGGGTCCCAGAAACTGGATGGGCACCACTTGGCAGAGTAGGAGTCTCAGAAGAGGCTCCAGGTGCTGGCAGAGTGAAGTCTTTGCTGTCCCTGAGACTTCAAAACAACAGGAGGTAAGCTCTAAATCAAGCCCTTGGAGAGTTCTTCACAAGAAGGAAGGCACACAAAGTCCAGTCTTTGTCCTCTAGCACAGGTAGAAACAGCAACTGCAGAGTAGCTCCACAAAGCACAGTCACAGGCAGGGCAGCTCTTCTTCCTCAGCTTTTAAGCTCTTCTCCAGGCAGAGGTTCCTCTTGGTTTCCAGAAGTGTTCTAAAGTCTGTGATCTTGGGTGCCCTTATTATTCCCATTTTTCCCTTTGAAGTAGGCTTAATTCAAAGGAAAGTCTCTCTTGCTTGTGAAATCCTGCCTTTGCCAGACCAGGCCCAAGACACACACCAGGGAGTTGGAGACTGAATTGTGTGAGGGCAGGCACAGCCCTTTCAGGTGTGAGTGACCATTCCTCCCCTCCCTCCTAGCACAGATGGCCCATCAGGAAATGCAGGCTACAACTCCAGCTCCCTTTGCGTCGTTGTCTAGGGAGAGGTGCAACCAGCCCAACTGTCAAACTAACCCAGACAGGGAATCCACAAACAGACAGAGTCACAGAAATGGTTTAAGCAAAGAAAATGCTCACTTTCTAAAAATAGCATTTTCAAACACACAATCTCAAAATCAACTTTACTAAAAGATGTATTTTTAAATTGTGAGCTCAGAGACCCCAAACTCCACCTTTCTACCCGCTCCCAAACGGAATTTACACTTTAATCATATTTCAAGGTAGCCCCCACGTTAACCTATGAGAAGGACAGGACTTGCAACAGTGAAAAACAATTTTAGCAGTATTTCACTGTCAGGACCTATATGTCCTACCTCAACCATACACTGCACCCTGCCCTTGTGTCTATCTAGGGCCTACCTTAGGGGTGTCTTACATGTAAGAAAAGGGAAGGTTTAGGCCTGGCAAGTGGGTACACTTGCCAAGTCGAATTTACAGTTAAAAACTGCACACACAGACATTGCAGTGGCAGGTCTGAGCCATGTTTACAGAGCTACTATTGTGGGTGGCACAACCAGTGCTGCAGGACCACTAGTAGAATTTGACTTATATGCCCTGGGCACCTCTAGTCCACTGTACTAGGGACTTACTGTTAAATCAAATATGCCAATCATGGATGAATCAATTAAAACACATTTTGTATAGGAGCACTTGCACTTTAGCACTGGTTAGCAATGGTAAAGTGCCCAGAATAACAAAGACAGCAAAAACAGAGTCCAGCACACATCAACAACCTGGAAAGCAGCGGCAAAAAGTTAAGGGAGACCACGCCAAGAATGAAAAATCTAACACTATCTTGTTTATGCTGTGACAATTTTCTCATGGCCAAATTTCCATGTTTCGTGTTTGACTGTATCTTTCTGTGACAGTTTCTGTGTTAATGGCCAAACCCTATTCCTCTCAACATCTATAATTTTGCACTAACATTTCAGTCAGACCTTATCAAAAAATATTTGGCTAATTAATGTTTTTGGATAGGGATGGTGAGATAGACCCACAGCTACCTTCCAACTGAGGGCCATATTTACATGGAGTTTGCCCTGCTGCTGCGTCACTTTTTTTTAACGCTGCAGCAACGCATTCAGTGCTCCATATTTTTACAAAGTGATGCATTAGGCAAAGTGCATCACTTTTCTCTTACATGCATTATTTTTAACCTGCGTTACAACCAACTGCGTCAGGTTAAGTTAATCATATGCAAGGTAGGTGTTCCGTACAATCCCAAGCAGAAGTGACTCATCCATATTTACAAGTTTTTAGGAAAGTGGCGCATCATTAGCAAATGTCCAAGATGCGTCAAGATTCCTATGCCTGCTTAACACAGGCATAAAAATTATGTAGTGGCTTTTCAATAGTGATATGACCAACTGAAGCTCACATTACACACTGGAATATGTCTGTATTTCACTTCCCCTCTACTACTAATGGGTCCACACATGTGCCAATCATGGTGTAAGACCACTTGACCAAGCTGGGACAGTGACACCAATGATTCCGTCATCCTTTGCAGCAAGGTTATGTGACGTGTATTGTTTGCAGTGGACAGGCCATGATTGGCACTTATCAATAGAGAAAGGGGTCCCCAAGTCCAGGTCTGCGTACTCCGAGGGGGTAACAGGTAAGTACACATATAAGGAAGGTAATGCATGTATTTCCACTTCACATTCCAGCATATACTTATATTCACTTACATCACACTGTCACTCATTCTGTCATACATACGCAGGTCTCTACATACAAATGAGTACACTATGCCCTCTGTAATGTGACACATAAACATACTACATGCATACCTTCTTACATCCAGGACCAATGTATATGTGTAGATGATGAAATTCCACCGTTTTACAGCCTTTACATTAGTCCTATAACATTTGGCTACTTGCATCATTTCAAACTAACGCAGAACCTCAAAATTTTGACACATCGCTGAAGTTGTGTCAGTTCTGAGGCCAACTTCTGTGATGCGCCACTTTTTGAGTGGAATCATTACGTCGAAGTTCCCACAGATGCACCAGGATTTCTGACGCACCTTGGGTCCTTGTTCCATGGTGCCAGTTATTGTAAGTATGGTGCATCCATGGCGTCAGAACGTATTCCTGCTCACTGCAACTGCTTTTTGACGCATTGCTCCCGCACCCCAGCAATGCGTCATTTCTTGTAAATATGGCCATTAGTTTTCTTCTGAAACAAAAACACCCAAGGCTTATTTTGTATCTTAAAATGAAAGTCTCCACAGAAAGCAGATCAAACATTAATTTTCTTCTGAAACAGAAACACCCAAGGCTTATTTTTTTTTTAAAACAAAAGACTCCACAGAAAGCAGATCAAACCCATCAACAATTAACTACGCTTTCTCTAAAAGTATGTGATTAAAATTATAACATTTAAACTTACATAAAAAAAACCTTAGCAACCAGTAACATATGTTTACAAAGTTTGCATTACTTAAATAGCTCACAGCTTACTTAACAGTCCTGACATAAAGCTTTACGATCAATGGCTGTATATTCCTCACTTTCATGTGTACAGATAACACACACAAAACATTTTGCACTCCTTTTCCACATAAAGGGTGAATCTGCTCTTTATTCCCCCATGCAGCACTGCCTCAAGGTATATTGGCATCCCACATGACTCATTTGTTTGTGTATCCGCTTTTTTTGGAACAGAAGCACCTACACCTGTTCAAAGGATTGAGTGGTGTGCATTAACGGGTGGCACTGTTGGCAATCATGGCTTATCCATTGAAATGTCCATGCCCCCTTTCTCAAGCAGGAGAGCGTTGAACTGTCAAAGGTGACCTCAACTCTGGGAGACTCACTCCCTCATGCCCAGCCACTCCTAAGCCCCAGCCCTTTTGCAAAACATGCAGGAAGAGACGTATGCCATCTTTCACCCTTTGATGGCGCATGTGTGCCAGGCTCCCTTACCTGTTCTGAAGCAAAACTAAAAGCAAGAAAGGAATGTGTTATTTATAGAGCACCCTTTGCAGAGCCTCACAACCCAAAGCAGCAAGGAAACATGAGAGAGCTGCTTAAACAGAACTGCCTACATTGCTGACCACATGTTTACCACTGGGATTATAGGAAAGGTACCCCGAGCAGGGCAGTAACAGGTCAGTGAGGACCCCGAGGTTGATATAACAATACCCACTGGCCATCCATCCAGTGAGGTACAAAATATTTGATTGGTGATTCCTTGACGGACATGGCTCAACAATCTGGAACATGCTTCCAAGACTCAACAATCTGGAACATGCATTCACTACCTTCACCACATCTCATACTTGAGGAAAAAAAACATAATTATGCCGGGGATTTAAAAATACACAACTTTCCCAGTAGCATATTGCTAGGAGGTGTGCATGCCTCTTCTTCCTCTCGTATATGTCAGAAGCTTGACTCGTTGTTTCACCTGCTTTCTGACTCTTTGTTCATGCACCATGCTAATGGTCAACTGCCTAAGACTAGTTTTGCCTCTCATTATTAACCATCCATCAAATCATTTTTAGTGGGCCTCAGTACTAATGATGCCTCACCCTCTTCTCAGCATATCAAGGCAGTCTGGGACATGGGCATGGAACAACAGATCTTTTAACAAATTAACTGTCCCTCGTGCCCACACAAAAATCCTTGCTACAGATTTTCCAAATGTCTCTAAGACAGAGGACCTCATTACGAGTTTGGCGAGCTGCAAAGGCTTCCCGCCAAACTCATACAGCCACCTGACCGCTAGTGTGGCCAGAACACCGCCAGCCCTATTACAAGTTCACTGCAGGGCCGGCGGGTGGAAACAGCTTTTCTTCCGGCTGGCCTGCGGTGAACAGGGCCTTAACATTGATGTTGGCTTGTAATTGAGCCAGCAGCAATGTGGCGGTGCGACTGGTTCAGAAGCACCCGTTGCGCTTTCCACTGCCCATAATTGGGGCAGTGGAAAGCGCGCCAGGGCTGTCCATGCGGGCCCCTGCACTGCCATGCTACCGCCATGCAAAGGCTGGCGGAAAGGGTACTCGTGATCCCCTGGCAGATTGAGACTGCCGAGACCACCAGGCTGTCGGCTGGCAGGGCAACCTGGCGGTGTCGGTGGTCCGATCGTGGCGGCTCCCCCACGGTCGTAATGTGGAGGCCGGACCCCTGCTTTGGCTTTGGTCTGACCTCTACCGCGGCCCTGGCGGTCTCATGACTGCCAGGGTCATAATGAGGCCCAGAGTCTCAAAGACGTGAAAAAAACAGATAAAGATTGTCCCTGAATCTATTATTTAATGTGATACGTGTACATATGTAAGGAGAAAAACGTGAGCACGTATTCACACCAAATCATTAGCTGTAAGGTTAGGGGCCATTACATTATATATGAAATATTCTTTAAAACGGCATGGTGAATGGGATTGGCCACGTTTAGCTACATTACTTGGTTGCTAATTAAGATTGCCAGAGACCAACATTTTGACACTCCCTAAAACAGGTAAAAATTTGTTAACAGCGTAATCCGGAACATGAAGTGCATAAGGTAAATATGGCTTATAAAAATTTTATTTATTAAAAATATGCACAAAATATTTGTGCATATATGTTTGTAAAATTATGTATTACATGTGTAAACTTATGTTCTAGTTTGTAGTATACAATTGCTTTATAATAAACTTGAAATGATTAATTTATTAGGATTGTATTAGTAAAAATTAAAATTTCGTTTAGGTGTCAACTCCTTTCAAGTCTACATGGCATACAAAGATCTGTACCAGATGTCTGATAGCCAGGTAACACATGAACCCGCATGTATTTGTATTTGCGTCTACACTATATAACGTTATAAAACTGGCATGTTAATGATGCAATGTATCGGTTAGTAATAATTATGGCAGTCCTACATTACAATATGTTATTTAGCAATCTTTCAATAATGATACACATGATTATACTGAGAAGTTGTTGACTTGTGTGACTTGCCATTGTGGAAAACGCGTTCATTACCCACAAAATGGCACGCCATCTCAAATTAGTTAAATTCCAAATGAACAATTGTATCTGATATATATCTTCATAGTATTAATATATGCAGTTTGCTCTCATGGTTGCTGCAATCTGCCGGTTGCTCATCTCTGGCACCGCAATATTATGTCCTTAATTTAGGACTGTGGGTGGGCGAACTTTTTCCCCCCCAAGAGAAAAAAGGTGAAATCCTCAGCATTACCATCTGACATGTGAGACAAAAAGGCATTTTACATTCACTTTCTTATAATGTTTAGTGTCTTTGATTGGCCAAAACGACTCCTACTGAGGGGCAGCAGAACATGGCCAAACATGCTTGTTGATGGTGGAAAAATGCATCAAACTATGGCCCATATTTATACTTTTTTAGCGCTACATTTGCACACCTTTTTGACGCAAAACGGCAGAAACGTAGAAAATACAATTGTATTTTGCAAGTTTTTGCAGCTTTTGCGGCAAAAAATTGTGCAAATGCGGCACTAAAGAAGTATAAATATGGGCCTATATTACTCGCCAGGCAGATCCTAAAACGGGTGGATCAGAGGACCGGTCTGCCAAGGCATTTCACACCCAGAACACTCAGACATGATCATATGAAAGTATCCTGCCTTCAACATAGCTACAAAAAATAGTTCTTATTTCCAAAGCGAATTCCAGTATTCTCAGGTAATGTTAATTATGAACTGTTGTGCGTTCATATTCTTTGTCATAAGCATGTAAGGGAGGCACAAGAGTGCATGCTAATGACTCTGACGATTAAATGGACCACACAAGCGTAGCTGAAGTAGAGCTGAGAATTCCACCTTTTAAAAATACTTTATTGAACTTTGCAGGCAAACAGATAAGAAAACAACTGGCTTGGCTTTTCCAAACTGCTAAACGAATTGTGGAAACTAATAACTCAAATCAAAAGTGATACATTGCATTGTTCTAGTAGGCCCATTTTTAAGAATTTAAGCAAATATTTAGTAAATAGTAGGAAATGTACAGATATATCCATAACTGCTTAATCAGTTCATAACTTTTTTATGTATTTTAAAATAATATCTGTTACTATGAGTACCATATTTACGGAAAGTTAGCGCCGCCTTAGCGTCATTTTCTTGAACACTAAAGCGGCGTTAACTTAACTCCATATTTATCAAGCGTCTAGCGTCAAAATTATCAGAGTTAGGGTAATTTTGTGGAAGCGCCAAACCACCTTGTGTCGCAGTGCGGCAATGATAGGCGTTCCCTTCCAAAAAAATGACGATAGCCCTCCAGCGCCATATTTACCTCCCGATGCTAAACTGCGCACACTAAGGAGGCAGAACTAAAAAATGACGGTAAGGCCGATTAGCATTATAATTTAACGCCTGGTCAGACTAGGCCTTAATGAGAGGCCACACACCACCACTTAAGGAAAACAAACATCAGAAGTGTTATCAACCTCAGGACAACTTGGAAGTGCTGCTGCTTCAGGTTGGAACACAACGCAAACATCAACAACGATGAGAGGTCCCTCCACCACCATCGCAGTAACCCCAAACACCACTGTGGGCAGCACAGAAGGAGGGAGAGGATCTTACGACAGCATACACTTGCCTTTCATCTTCTCCTTCTCCTGGGACTCTGCTGGACCCTCCTAGCTGGTACTTGGGTGACTGGGGTCTCCCTAGGTTATCTCCTGCCCTGCAATCTCCATCTTGTGTTTGAATTTGTTTGTTTTCTTGCTTGTGTGTTGTTTCTTGATGCTAATGCAGTAAAAATTGGTGCTAAACCGTTTTGCGTGAAAAATAAGTGCAGCAAAATGGTCTAGTGCCACTTTTGCTGCATTAGCGTCATTTTCCCATAAGGCATTATGCAATGGTTAGCATCATTTATTGTGACGCTAACCATTCCTTGACGCTATAGTGCGTCATTTTTTAAATATGGTGCACGGATGGCGCTATGGAATGACATCAGCTCGTGTTTAAAATAATGGTTCATAAGTATGGGCCTAAGTATGTACACTCAAACTGAAAATTCCCAGATTTCCATGCCAAAATATCAGTAAAACCCCTCATATTCTTCTATGCATCTCAATCCTTAAACGTTTTAAATGCACAGTTAGTATTGTTAGGGAAAGTGAAGTAAAAATAACAGGGACTGTAGAAATTATCAGGGACAGGTAAGAAGTGTTAACCTGTTTTTCTGGAATGAACCCATAAGATTTTGATGACTAAATTTCCACCTGAAGAATACGCGGTTTAAATGCATGAAGGGCAACATTGCAATCTACTGTGATTCACAAAAATATAGATGTTTTTCTGTCATGTTAGGAGTGGCAATGTAAATTAACTGCGGCAAAACATTCAAAGATTAGCTCCCGTCAGATTTTGGGTCACTTACAAATTAGTTTGGGAAGGTGACTGTATTTAGGTTCAAAATATCACTAACTATCCACTTTGATACATTCAATCAATGCAACTTTTCTTCTTTTTAGTAGCCAGGAGTTACAATGTTGGAGCAGTGAAAGCCATAAACAATGGTCTGCTGTGCCCCTGGAACCAAGCTACACTCAAATTAAGAGGTCCAATCAGGCCGAAACTAATCTTGGGTTTTCTGGTTCAGAGAACCTAGCTTGGTAGTGTGGGTGGGTCTGTTTCTATTGGAGGATGAGCAAGACTGATTTGCATATGGCTGGTGGCATGGTGGGCAAAAGAACCATGGTTTAAGTGATTACAAATGGTTAGGCTTATTGTAGGCATTCCACCCATCATCTTTAGTGTGTTTGATGTAACACCCTAAGTGGCCAAGGCTATGCCTAGATATAGGTCCCATTCTCATTGTGCCAGTGGAATCAAGATACACCTGACTGATGTGTCCCAATCAGGCTGAAACTGGTGTTGGGTTACTTTTGTTCCAGTTCAGAGAATACATGTCCCGACAGTTCCATCTGGCCTGTTGCTATTGGAACAGGGTCAAGGCTCATTTGCATATAGCTGGTTCTAAACTGAGGTGGCTTGGTGGGCAAAAGTACAATGTGTTGAAATACTAATCTAAGAAATTGCTAGAGGTTATACTTATTACAAGCAATTCTCCCGTCACCTTTTGAAAGTTTGATGTAGTGCCCTAAGTGGCCAAGATTTGCCTAACCACAGGTCCCATGCTCACCACACCACTGGAACCAAACAACACCTGACTGAAGAGTAAACCAGTCATGAATTGTTTGTGTTCTGGTTCAGGAAGGACCTGGCTTCACACTTAGGTGTGAACTGTTTCTGTTGGAGCATGGTCGAGACTGATTTGCATATGGCTGGGTTCAAACTGAAGATGTATGATGTGCAAAAAAACAATGGCTTGGAATGCTACCCCGAGCAATTGCTAGCATTTAGACTTACTGCAAACATTCCTCCCATCACCTTTTGTGTTTTTCGCATATGAATCCACTCAAGCTGGCTGCAGACCATGGCCCTTGGGCACAATTTGCACCTATTCCCCAACCCACATTATGCAGGTACACAAAACAATCAACTGCTCAAAGCTTGATTTGAATGCATGACATATCCAAGATCCTGTATAAAAATATTGCACTCAGTGCCCAAAGCACCTACATCAGATGAGCATGTATTTTAGTCATGTGCAACTCATGTCACGTGCGATATGCAATGCCTTGTGTTACTTTGTATTTAAAAACACTCAAGGTGGTTTTGCAGGGCTTGATGAATGACAAAAGGATTTTGTGTTAGGGTTGCACCATAAAAGTGATACAACCCTAACGCGAAACCTTAGTAAATATGTCCCATATTCTTTCCACCAACCAAGATCATCTTTTAAAAAATGAAAATTTGATTACCAGAAAGTATCATTTCAAAACTGCAATTTCAGTCATTTCGGCGAGCAAAATATTTTCAACCTCATTTGACACTTAGGCCCTCATTACGACAGCCAGGATCGCAGTGGTGGTCGGATTGCCGGCAATGTGGCAGTCCGACAGCCACATTACAACCGCCAGCACCGCCACTCTTCTGCCACAGGATGGACTGGCGGTGCTGGCGGAATCCTAGAGAAGGGATTATGACTCCCTTCTCCACCAGTGGTTTCTTAGTGGTAGCACTGCCATGAAACGGCTGGTGGACATGGGGTGCAGCGGGCCCCAGGAGGGCCCCTGCACTGCCCATGCACTTGGCATGGGCAGTGCAGGCGCACCCCTGGCCAGCCCCATCACAATGTTCACTGTCTGCCTTGCAGACAGGGAACATTGCAACGGGTGCTGGTGCACCCTACGCACTACAGCATTGCCGCCGGCTCTACTATGAGCCGGAGACAATGCTGTAGGCCGTTTCCCACTGGGCCAGCGGGCAGAAACTCTGTTTCCACCCGCTGACCCAGCGGGAAATGTGTAATGGGGTCCACGGGGAGGCGGCCACACTGGCGGCAACCTGCACGTCTACTGGCTTTTCCGTCTGCGGAAGACATAATCGACCCATTAATGTGTTTAGCTTTTCTATACACATTTCTAGATGGATTTTCATGAAGCCACAAAAGGATGTAAAGTCGGATCAAACTGCATCGGCTCAAAATGCATGCATCTTTTTTTGCTGCAGTTTTTTGCCATGGCCGTTAACTCAGAGAAAATCACTTTTGGTATCCCCCTTTAACTTTTGTCCCCATGATGGATCATTGCAAAACTCTCCAGGAATGAGCGTATTACTTTTCCTAAGGGATGGCTAGTGTGGCACTTTTGCTGACTCTGTATTATGCATTATCTATCTTGATAACTTCTGATTTTATGTGTAACAATAACACAAAATGAGAATACAAGGGCAATAGGATTTGTTTATAGAAAATTCTGATGATAATTGAATAAGTACTGCATCTTAGTTATTATTGTCATTTATCATATTTTAATTTGTTTTCAGCTTTATGAAGCCTTTACCTACCTGAAAGATCTTGGAGCAGTCATTTTAGTCCATGCGGAAAATGGTGATTTGATAGCTCAGGTGAGTGAATAGGAGTTATGCTTCTCACTCAGATAGCCATGATTCATGAATTGGTACACAGAAAGACAGTGTTGATGAATGCAAATCTCAAATATTTACTTTGACAAAATCACCCGACTAAAGGTCAAGATGACATATCTCAAATTGGGAATGATTCTTCATGAACTTGAATATACGATGAGGAAAACACTTTCTTCCTTAGATCTTAGGAAGAATAAAGAGGAAACTAGCAGGAGAAGCATGAAGAAAAATGGATCAGAAAGAAGTGAAAAACATTGGAATGAAATAAAGAAGAGCAATGGGCATAGAAAAGAAAACTAAGAAGTAGGGGCAGCCAACAACTACCAAGAGTGGTGGAGCTGGCAAATGACTGGGGGTGGGTGCATGCACGTGAGCGCGCTACATTTAAGGAGGGGGTAAATACAATAAATAAAACAAAAAATAACTCACCTTTCTTGCAAGGTGACCGGCGCTTCCTCCTTGATCTAGTTGCCTTCTTCTCACCAGGCTCCAACCTCCTGGTGCGGCTGTCATGCTGTTAACCAGGATGAGAGAAGCACCATGATTGGTTAGGGGAGTGCCTTTGGGAGCAGCCTCTCTCAGCACTCCCAAGGGCACTGGAGGCCTGTGATTGGTCTCAACCCAGCTGACTGACAGCTGGGTTGAGAGGTTTAGGCCCGTATTTATACTTTTTTAGCGCTGCATTTGCGTCATGTTTTAACGCAAAAGCGGTGCAAACTCAACAAATACAATTGTATTTTGTGAGTTTGCGCCGCTTTTGCGTCAAAAAGTGGCGCAAATGCGGCGCTAAAAAAGTATAAATACAGGCCTTAATCTGTACGTGTCTGGCCGGCTGTTGCAAGACAGACGGCCAAAGAGACAAGTGCACTTTAAACAAGTGTACAGGCAGCCCACCACTCCTACCTGCTACTGGCATGGGCAGTCAGCTGGCCCACCGCATCCTGACACTTGGCTTGGGATGGGTGATTAAAAATATTATGCTAATAAATTAACTTTATTACCATTTTATTTTTCATCTCAGCAGTGTCTGACTGGTGCGACTCTCCTCTGCTATAATGGAGGAGCTACCCTGGCTAAGAGGAGAGGATAAGGGAGAGGGAATTATGTAAAGCATAGCAGGACATAAAGGGCTTCCCCTAACGATGGCAAAAGAATGAAAAATATTTTTTAAAGAGTGAATATGTGGTCCACTACTGAAAATAATATGAAACTAAAATAATATTAAAAACAAAGGGCCTGATTACAACTTTGGAGGAGGTGTTAATCCGTCCCAAAAGTGACGGTAAAGTGACGGATATACCACCAGACGTATTACGAGTTCCATCGGATATAATGGACTCGTAATACGGCTGGTGGTATATCCGTCACATTACCGTCACTTTTGGGACGGATTAACACCTCCTCCAAAGTTGTCATCAGGCCCAAAATGTGTTTCTCCAGGCTTTATAAGAGCTGACAGTAGAGACCTGAAAGATATGGAGTTTCAGTTTCAGGACAATTTAATAGAAAACTAATTAATCATGCTTACATGTTAAAGAACTATAAAAACCTTTTCCTTTAATTTATTGGTGATTTCGTAGGCACTTATTATATACTGGGTGTTAGACCTAGTATCCTTGGCGTAGTTTTCCCTCTTCACATTTTGCCTTCAGACCTCCTGTATTGCTTACTTTGTTTTTGCTGGATATAGGACTCTGCACACTTTATCACTGCTAACCAGTGCTAAGGTGCTTGTGCTCTCTCCTAAAAACAAGGTAAGATTAGCGTGCACCCTATTGGCTTTTTTTCATTTACGTCTAAGTCTTTAGTGGCACTATCCGTGCCTAGGACCTGTAAATTAAGTGCTACTGGTAGGCCCGCTGTACTGATTATGCCACTGACTTGAGTAGCGCTTTAAACATGTCTCAAGCCTGCCATTGCAGCCTGTGTGGGCAGTTTTAAACTGCCATTTTGACCTGGCCAATGACACCTTTTGCCAGGCCCAAATCTTCCTATTTAAGTCATACAAGTCACCTTCAGTGAGGCCCTGGACAGCCCAGAGGGCAGGGTGCAGTGTATTTAAAATGTTAGACATATGCATTTATGTTTTACTTGTCCTGGTAATTAAAAAATCCTAAATTCATTTTTCACTACTGCAAGGCCAACCTCCCCCATAGAATAACAATGATGTTACCTTATTACATTTATTAAGCTGTAAATTCCAAATGGAACCAGGTAAATCACCCATGTGTGGTGTCTTTGAAATTGTACCAAAAATCCTAACTGATGAAGTCAGATTCTAAATTACAATTTTGAAAATGGCACATTTAGAAAGCTGGCATTTTCCTGCCTTAAGCATTTGGTGGATTCAGACTTTCTCTGGCTCACATGAGTGGATGTAGTTTACAATTGGGCTTTGTGTATTCCTGCTAGACAGCCACACACAATAGGCAGCTTAGAAATGCCAGGATGGGCCATAACTGTTAGGATGGGAGGGTGGACTGGTCACAGCCCCATACAGACTTGAATAGGTTGCCTACACCTTGTAGTTAGTCTGGAGCCAGAGCAAGGAAGGCAGGGCACTGGTGTACTTCAATGGCATGCCTCTAGAAGCTTCTTCCACTTCAAAGGCAAAACTGGGTATAAATATTAGACCGCAGACACCACCTCTTCAGTATAGTACTGCACAGATGTATACTCTGCCCGTAAAAAGTATTGCTGTGCTGATGAAAGTACTGACATTCTGCTGGACTGCTGCTTTACTGTGCTGACCTACTTTCTGCTGCCCTCCTGCCTGGGTGAGAACGACTGGATCTGTATTTGTTGAACCCAGGACCCCAGAGTGACTCCAAGGGCTATTAGGCCAGCCTCCTGAATTGGGCCTCAGGGACAGAAGACTCACACAACCCCAACCCCAACCCCAGTACCTTGACTCTACTATCTGTGAGTCTACCCTGCCAAGTGGTGACACCCCAGTCCTGGTTCCTTTGAAGTGGGCCTAAGGTGTTCTTCCAGCCTCTGTAGATCAAACAGAACCGACACATCTCCTTTGCTGCGCAGTGCATCCCCGAGCAGAACAAAAGCATCACCACCTTTGCATGGATCAACCCTGTCACAAAGACCCACACCAACTTTGCAACCTGCAACGGCCTCGGAACCAATACTGTAACCTAAGCAAAGGCCCTCACATCCCTCATCAACAACAGAATCATTGAAGATGTGGGACTTCACACTGCAGCCTCATCCCATCTTGCAACCAATGCATTGCCTCAGCTTTGCGACACATCTTTGACACAGACCCTTGCAACACTCTTCAGCCCAGGATTTAAGATATATTGTTCAGTGTGCCTAACTGGGCTCCTGTAGCCAGCCCGCGATTCATCACAGTCAGCCTGAGCTTGCAACTTTCACCCGATCCAGCGTGACTAGATGTTCACAGTTGATGCTTTGTGCCTTTTGGCACTATTTGTTCTCAAATCTTTGAAACTGCATGTCTCCTGTTCTGCTAATTGGATTTTTGTTGCTTTGGTCTCAATTTATTTAATAGAAGTTACTCTGATGTTCTAACTTGGTGTTTGTGTGGTAGTATTTACTTTATAACTGTTTTAAGTGTTGCACAAATACTTTACACATTGTCTCCAGATCAAGCCTGACTGCTGTGTGCCAAGTTACCAGCGGGTTGGGCACCGGGTAATTTAGGGTTGGCCTGTGCCTCACTGTGAGAAGGATTGTGGTTGTTGCTTGACCAAGGCTGACACCCCAGTTAACCAGTAACCCAATGCATTACACTTGGGATTTCATGGCATTTTGGAGAACCAATCTAGAAAAGAAGGTGTACTCCAACTGATAGATGCTAGAAGTGTCTGTCCTGGGAAAGGAGGCAGTTGGACAGTCAGAGTTTATGGCAGAGGAGAGGTTGGTGAACATTCCAACATTACAAGTGGATGAATTCACTGGTACAGTTTATTTAAAAACCCTAATTTGAAGAATATTTTGACAAGCTGATGTTTTGGCTGTTCTCCTAAGATGTGAGAACATTCTAGTACCTGGTGTCCTGTTCCTGTGCTTTGACGCTTGTGTTTATATTATTGGGCTGTTTTTTTATCAGATGTTCTGGTCCTTGCATACTGAGGGACTGCTTCTGCGGTATTCCAAGTGGGCCAACACTAGGTTCTTGTGAGCTTCACGTGATGAGCACATGGTCATTACTTTGCAGGAACAATTTGAGATTTCTGAGATTGGATTTTTAGCTCCCTTGTCCCCTTTGGCAATATGAAGGAGAAGACTATTTCTGAGAGTAGAAATGGTCTGTTCGTAACACTTCAAGGAAATTAATGTAATTGGCTTGTCCTCTGCACTACCTAACACAAAAACCTATATTTTACCCGCAATAAGGCAAAGATGTTTTCCTTTGTCCAACTTGAAATGGGGCAGAGAATGAGTATGGTTGGCTTCCAGTTACATTTTCAGGAATAACTGATTTTAGGCTAGTTTGACTACTTCCAGAAATGTTGATGTGCTGGTCCATATTTGAGACCATTTGGCACAGATACTTGGTTGGCAGCAAGAGAGAGAGCCTTTAGTGTCAGGGCATCCTATCCCACATGAAACCTTGTAGTGGGAGATTTTATCTGATCCATTACAGTTTCCTGACTGCAGTTTCTGAGGTATCATTTTCATAAGCTAGTGAAGTAGCAGTAGTGCTACGGTTATAAGGGGGCATAAGAAATGTGGTTAATGTTAGGCTAGAATGTGAGGTACACAGCAGGTACACAGCAGTAAAATAATGATTCACACAGTATTGAGAATATGTAGCCCAGTCACAGATGGCTATTAATGCTGTCTACCGACTTTACAAATATATGATTTAAGGTCTTGGAAGGATATAATATATGCCTACTCTCCAGACATGAAACTCTCAAATAGACAACTGATATACAAGCACGTTTTCCAATTGAGGAAAAATATACATGTCTAGTACATTTTGTATTTTAGATGTTTTTCAGAGCAATATCTGAACTTACTATAAACTTACACTATTGCTAAAGCATTTTAACAAATTGCCATTCAAAACTGTATACAATGTCTGAAGATGTATTCTTCCTGACAGTAGTTACCTATTGTAGGAAGTTGGCTCTGTATGTACTATTTCAAAGTAAGAAATAGCATGCACAGAGTCCAAGGGTTCCCCTTAGAGGTAAGATAGTGGCAAAAAGAGATAATTCTAATGCTCTATTTTGTGGTAGTGTGGCCGAGCAGTAGGCTTATCAGAGGGTAGTGTTAAGCATTTGTTGTACACACACAGGCAATAAATGAGGAACACACACTCAAAGACAATTCCAGGCGAATAGGTTTTTGTATAGAAAAATATATTTTCTTAGTTTATTTTAAGAACCACAGGTTCAAGATTTACAAGTAATACTTCAAATGAAAAGTATTTCACTTAGGAACTTTAGGAACTTTGAATTAGCAAAATATCATATACAGTTTTCACACAAATGGCAATAAGCTATTTTAAAACTAGACAGTGCAATTTTCAACAGTTCCTTGGGGGAGGTAAGTGTTTTTTAGTTTTGCAGGGAAGTAAACCACCTACAGGGTTCAAAGTTGGGTCCAAGGTAGCCCACCGTTGGGGGTTCAGAGCAACCCCAAAGTTACCACACCAGCAGCTCAGGGCCGATCAGGTGCAGAGGTCAAAGTGGTGCCCAAAACGCATAGGCTTCAATGGAGAAGGGGGTTCCACGGTTCCAGTCTGCCAGCAGGTAAGTAACCGCGTCTTCGGAGGGCAGACCAGGGGGGTTTTGTAGGGCACCGAGGGGGACACAAGTCAGCACAAAAAGTACACCCTCAGCGGCACGGGGGCGGCCGGGTGCAGAGTGCAAACAGGCGTTGGGTTTGCAATGGAGTTCAATGGGAGACCAAGGGGTCTCTTCAGCGAAGCAGGCAGCCAAGGGGGGGGGGCTCCTCGGGGTAGCCACCACCTGGGCAAGGGAGAGGGCCACCTGGGGGTTGCTTCTGCACTGGAGGTTGGATCCTTCAGGTCCTGGGGGCTGCGGGTGCAGTGTCTTTACCAGGCGTCGGGTTCTTAGAAGCAGGCAGTCGCGGTCAGGGGGAGCCTCTGGATTCCCTCTGCAGGTGTCGCTGGGGGGGCTCAGGGGGGTCAACTCTAGCTACTCACAGGGTCGCAGTCGCCGGGGAGTCCTCCCTGTAGTGTTGTTTCTCCACAGGTCGAGCCGGGGGCGTCGGGTGCAGAGTGCAAAGTCTCACGCTTCCGGCGGGAAACGTGGAGTCCTTTTAAAGTTGTTTATTTGTTGCAAAGTTGTTTCTTCTTTGGAGCAGAGCCGCTGTCCTCTGGAGTTCTTGGTCCTTTTAGATGCAGGGTAGTCCTCTGAGGCTTCAGAGGTCGCTGGACCCTGGGAAATGCGTCACTGTTGCAGTTTTTCTTGAAGTGGGGAGACAGGCCGGTAGAGCTGGGTCCAAAGCAGTTGGTGTCTCCGTCTTCTTTGCAGGGCTTTCAGGTCAGCGGTCCTTCTTCATCTTAGGTTGCAGGAATCTATCTTGCTAGGTTCTGGGAGCCCCTAAATACTCAATTTAGGGGGGTGTTTAGGTCTGGGGGGTTAGTAGCCAATGGCTACTAGCCCTGAGGGTAGCTACACCCTCTTTGTGCCTCCTTCCTGAGGGGAGGGGGGCACATCCCTAATCCTATTGGGGGAATCCTCCATCTGCAAGATGGAGGATTTCTAAAATTCAGAGTCACCTCAGCTCAGGACACCTTAGGGGCTGTCCTGACTGGCCAGTGACTCCTCCTTGTTTTTCTCATTATCTCCTCCGGCATTGCCGCCAAAAGTGGGGCTGTGGCCGGAGGGGACGGGCAACTCCACTAGCTGGAGTGCCCTGGGGTGCTGTAACAAAGGGGGTGAGCCTTTGAGGCTCACCGCCAGGTGTTACAGTTCCTGCAGGGGGAGGTGAGAAGCACCTCCACCCAGTACGGGCTTTGTTACTAGCCCCAGAGTGACAAAGGCACTCTCCCCATGTGGCCAGCAACATGTCTGGTGTGTGGCAGGCTGGTAAAACTAGTCAGCCCACACTGGAAGTCGGGTATGGTTTCAGGGGGCATCTCTAAGATGCCCCCTGGGGTGTATTTCACAATAAAACGTACACTGGCATCAGTGTGCATTTATTGTGCTGAGAAGTTTGATACCAAACTTCCCAGTTTTCAGTGTAGCCATTATGGTGCTGTGGAGTTCGTGTATGACAGACTCCCAGACCATATACTCTTATGGCTACCCTGCACTTACAATGTTTAAGGTTTTGCTTAGACACTGTAGGGGCATAGTGCTCATGCACCTATGCCCTCACCTATGGTATAGAGCACCCTGCCTTAGGGCTGTAAGGCCTGCTAGAGGGGTGACTTATCTATGCCATAGGCAGTGTGAGGTTGGCATGGCACCCTGAGGAGAGTGCCATGTCGACTTAGTCATTTTCTCCCCACCAGCACACACAAGCTGGCAAGCAGTGTGTCTGTGCTGAGTGAGGGGTTCCCAGGGTGGCATAAGACATGCTGCAGCCCTTAGAGACCTTCCCTGGCATCAGGGCCCTTGGTACCAGGGGTACCAGTTACAAGGGACTTACCTGGATGCCAGGGTGTGCCAATTGTGGGAACAAAGGTACAGGTTAGGGAAAGAACACTGGTGCTGGGGCCTGGTTAGCAGGCCTCAGCACACTTTCAAATCATAACTTGGCATCAGCAAAGGCAAAAAGTCAGGGGGTAACCATGCCAAGGAGGCATTTCCTTACACCTATATAGTCTTTGGTTGTTATACAGCAGTAATGTCCGGTTTCATTTCCTTAAGCTTCAGGTAATGTGAATGTCCAAATAGAACGTCTTGCTAAGCAACAAAGGCTGTGTTTCATGGCCACTTATTTATCCCTGTTGGAATTTTCCCTTATGCAGGCTCATCTCCAATCTTCTTGCCTCCTAATTTGTTTCTGACCTGTTGCTGTTGACGTTTGAACTCTGACCACTTTACCACTGCTACCCAGTGCTAAATGGCATATGCTCTCTGTGTAAATTGTATTGTTGACTGGTTTATCCATGATTGCCATATTTGATTTATTAGTAAGTCGCTAGTAAAGTGCACTAGAGGTGGCCAGTGCCTGTAAATCAAATGCTAATAGTGGGCTTGCAGCACTGGTTGTTCCATCCACAATAGTAGCTCTGTAAAAATGGCTCAGACCTGCCACTGCAGTGTGTGTGTGTGCGCAGTTTTAAACTGCCAATTCGATTTGGCAAGTGTACACTTTTGCCAGGCCTAAACCCTCCCTTTTCTTACATGCCAGGCACCCCTGAGGAAGGCCCTAGGTAGCATCATGGGCAGGGTGCAGTGCATGTTTAAGGTAGGGCATATACTAATGTGTTTTATATGTACTAACAGTGAAATACTGCTAAATTCGGTTTTCACTGTCGGGTTAATAGGTTAATGTGGGGGCTACCTTTAAATATGATTAAAGTGTGATTTCCTTTGGGAGCGGATATACATGTGGAGTTTGGGGTCTCTGAGCTCACAATTTGAAAATACATCTTTTAGTTAAGATTGTGTGTTTGAAAATGCCACTTTTAGAAAGTGAGCATTTTCTTGCTTAAACCATTCTGACTCTGCCTGTTAGCGGATTCCCTGTCTGGGTCAGTTTGACAGTTGGGCTGTTTGCACCTCTCTCTAGACAGTGACACAATGGTAGCTGGGTGTACCATGCATATTGTGATGAGCCATCTGTGCTAGGAGGGAGGAGAGGACTGGTCACTCACACCTGAAAGGGCTGTGTCTGCCCTCACACAATGCAGTCTCCATCCCCCTGGTGTGTGTCTGGCTCCTGGCCTGGGCAAGGCAGGATTTCACACACAAGAGAGACTTTTCTTTAAAGTAAGCCTACTTGAAAGGGCAAAATGGGTATAAGAAGGGCACCCAAAATCGCAGACTTTAGAACACTTCTGGAAACCAAGAGGAAACTCTGCCTGGAGAAGAGCTGAAGAGCTGAGGAGGAAGAGCTGTCCTGCCTGTGACTGTGCTTTGTGGAGCTATCATGCAGTTGCTGCTTCTGCCTGTGCAAGAGGACAAAGACTGGACTTTGTGTTGCCTTCCTTCTTGTGAAGAACTCTCCAAGAGCTTGAAACTGAACTTGCTTCCTGTTGTTTGAGGCCTCAGGGACAGCAAAGACTTCTCTCTGCCAGCACCTGGAGCCTCTGCTGAGACTCCTACCATGCCAAGTGGTGGCCATCCAGTTCCTGGGACCCTGAAAGGAGAAGCTGGCAGAACAAGAATAAAGAAATCCACGCACAGACCGCCGTGCTGGGAAAAGATCGACGCAATTCCAAGACACGACTGAAAAATCGACACGGCAATGGCTTCGCAGCTGAAATCGACGCTCGCTTGCAGCGCAGCTGGAAGATCGAAGCGTGTGGCTGGAGAAACGGCACGCAGCATCGCTGACAGAGGCTGGTGAGATCGCAACCCACACTGCGTGGTTTATGAATCATCGTGCAGTAGGATTTCCGACGCAAACATCGCTGGGCATGTAAAAACTATGCAAGGCCTGCCCGGACCAGAGAGTGCTGTTCGGATCGACCCATCGCTCTCCTCCGGAGAGAAAAAACTACACATGCTGACCCGACGAGCTAGAAACAATGCACGGTCTCGCTCATGAGGGACATTGACACGTTGCAAGCCCCTTTTGACGCACACTCGCCTGTGCGTGGTTATTCTTGACGCGCCCAGGAACATTTCCATGCTAACAGCGTTAGCATTGTGTTTAAAATCACATAAGGACTCTTTTTAGTTTTTAATTGATAACTAGACTTGTGTATGGTGGATTTTTAATGTTTTGGTCTAGTTTGTTTTAGATAAATATATTCTATTTTTCTAAACCTGTGTTGTGCCATTTTGTAGTGTTTTCATTAAGTTACTGTGTGTGTTGGTACAAATACTTTACACCTAGCACTCTGAAGTTAAGAGCCTGCTGCTCATGCCAAGCTGCCAAGGGAGTGAGCTGAGGGTGATTCTCTTTTACCCTGACTAGAGTGAGGGTCCTTGCTTGGACAGGGGGTAAACTGACTGCCAACCAAAGACCCCATTTCTAAGAATCCCCACAGGAGATTAAGTAAAGGACTGCCTGCTGCATCCATTGTACATTTATGGATACAGATATCAACATGTAATTAGGTTACAGTCACATGAATCATTATATGAATTACTTTATGTGCAAAATCACTGCTGTCATGGCAGCAATGAATCAACTCCCTCTATATCGTGAAAACTCTAACTCATTCTAACAAACATTGTGTTGTCCATCTATAAGATTATAGGCATTGCACCTGGATATCTCACTTCTCTTTTACTTTTTTAGGTAACTTTACCTTCACTAAATAGTGCATTTGTAATCTCAATTGTCAATCGCAACTCCACAATTTAGTGTAAATATTTTGCGCATGTGCATGTGCATGCAATAGGTTGGAAATAAATAATATAATACTTCAGTCTCTGATGGCGATGACCTAATCCATTCATCTTATCACCCCAACATTGTAGCATCTCCAGTTTTTAGATTGATTTCCCTGTTCCAAAATATTTTTTACCATGGCATACTTTGCCTCTACTATTTTCACCTGTGCAAACTCATGTGCACTCAACTATTTTTCAAAGGACTCATTTTTTTTCTCTTGTACCTAAAATATGACTATCCATACTCATTACCACACATATTAAATCTACAATTTGATAACTCTGTATACAAATATTTTATGAGTTCTCCTAGTCTGAAGGCATGTGCTACCATCAATATTTGTTGTTAAGTAAACTTCATTACATTGCCTGATAGCTTTTGAGTGGCCTGAAAGAATGTTATGTCTGATCAAATATTTTCAAAAAATGTTCATAATTTTGAATATGTGTTACACTTCTGCAGGAGCAAAAACGAATATTGGAGATGGGAATTACGGGACCAGAGGGACACGCCTTAAGCAGACCTGAAGAGGTAACCTATTTTTGTTGTCTTTTTATTATAAATGGTTGGTATTTTTTTTGTTTTATAATTCTTTACTATCATAAAGGGACAAAGGAAGAAAAACAGTTCACAGCAATATAGATCAATAGCAGAATCGTGCAGCGGGTAAGTACAGACTGGGAAAAGGATGAGGTGGGATTATGCACAGGATTGTATTGTCATAGCATTGCTACAGCAGTGAACTGCCTACCTGGGACGTACTGATATGCATAGAATGTTTTGTTTTGAGTACTTTTGCAATTGAGGGGAGGTCCAGCAGGCCTCGGGACAGTGCCAGCATGAGGAGTGGGCTAGTAAGCCTGCCCTGTGAAGCCTCAGAGGGGTCCAGTGCCAGTAGTGCAGCGTCTTGAAGGGGCAGAGCTTCAGGTGGGCCTCCCGCACCCCTCAGTCAAGGGCCTCTGGTTGCAGTTGGTTCTGCCATTTGATTCGGAAATTGATGAGGAGGGGTCGTGAAAAGAGATGTTTGCTTATGAGACCATAAAAACCTGACATGACTTCCCGAAAATGGCCCCAGGTTCTAAGGTAGGACACTATTGGAGAGGATAGGAGGGATCAATGTTGCAGGCCCGGCATTGCTGGAGGCAGTGCATGAGTTGGAGGTATCTCCACTCCTTTTGGGAGGACAATCTGAATTCTTCCCGGAGTGTTGCAAATGTTTTGATGGTTCCTCCGACCAGGACTTGTTGGAGTCTGGCGATGCCCGCCTTTCGCCAACTGCCCCAGTCCAGAGCTTTTCCCCCTACACAGAGGGACAAATTCCCCCATATTGTTGCATGTTCATGTAGAAGGGGGTGTACTTTAAGCAGTCAGTGTGCATGGTGCAAGAATTTCAACATTGCTTGTATAATCGGGATGTTTGTTCGAATCCGAGATCCCAGCTTCTGTATATCGGTTGTAGGCCTGTCTCTTGGGCTGTTATGGAGATCTCTCTGATGCTACCCAAAAGGGAGGGTCCAGTGTGCCGGGAGCATGTAGGACAATTGAGATAGGTGTAGGGCAAGGGCATAGTGTTTAACAGAAGGGAGACCCATGCTACCACACAATCGGTGTGCCAGGAGCTTAGACTGGGCCAGACGGGAATGGTTGGACTCCTAGACAAAGGAACTCATGCAGGAATCCCCTGAACACAGCATAATCAGTGAGGTCAGTAGGGGCAGCCTACCTAACACGAAGGTGAACCATGGTAGGGTCACCATCCGGACCACCTATACTCTTTCCCACATAGAGAGGCCAAGGTGGGACCATTTGTCGAAGTCGAGTTTTATATGAATTATCAAAGGATCAATGTTGTCCGTTACCATGTTCTCCAAGACCCTGTTGACATGGACCCCTAAGTACTTAAGTTGTGATGCTTTCCAGCGAAAGGGATGTTGGAGGTCCCATGAGGAACAGGGTCAAGACTGAATTGCATATGGCTGAGTCCAACCTAGGGTGGCATGGTGAGCAAAAGAACAATGGATTAAACCCAGATCTGTGACTGGGGGTGAGTGCTTGCATTGTTCAGCACTCCGTCCATCATCCTTTCGTGTTGCTCCAGAAAAGACTTGCACAATTTCGATCTTGTGGATTTCCCAGTCCAGATGGGCTCTGCCACAATCGTTGAGCCTGGGGAGGTGGATGCTGTCAAAGAAGGCTTTGAGTGTAAATCATCTGATAAAAGGCAGTGAATTCATAAACTATTTCTTGCGGATGCCTGAGTAGGGAGCCACCTGTGATTGTATGGGGGGGATAGCAAGTGCTGCTTCCTATTGGCACAACTGTGCTACCAAGAGGCATCTTGCATTCTCGTCCTGTTTGTAGTGATGGCCTTTGAGCCTCTGGTGACCATATTCATCCTTGGTGATGAACAGTGCATTAAGGTCCACGCAGGCCTTTTCCAGTCAGTGATGGATGGCCAAGGAGGCATGTGAGTGTCTTGATTTCTGCCTCGAGATGTTTCTGCTAGGTGCCTGCTGTTTGTTATCTATGGCTGCACCTCTCATAAGGTGGCCATGTGTAGTGGCCTTTGCAGCTGCCCACAAGATCAAAGAAGAGGAAACTGAACCCTTGTTGTCCAAAAGATACAAGGAGATTTGTGAGCATAGTTGTTTTTTGCCTGGAGGGGTGCGGTAGCGTGCCATGCTCAGGCACCACAGCTTTCGGCCTGGAGAGGTTCAACTCAGAGCTAACGTGAGCAAGGAACAGGAGTGGTCATATAATGCCGCCTCTAGGATTTGTGAGTCTAGGGTGATGGCCACCGTGCACTGAGAGAGGAGGTAGTAGTCTAGCCTGGATTTGGGAAGTGTACTGTGGAAAGGAAGGTGTATTCCTTATCAGTTGGATTGGAGAGTTGCCAGTGGTCTGCCAGGCCGTGGTCGGAAATTACATAATTTAGAAAGACTCTGTCATTTTTATTGCCAGTGTCCAAAGGACCTGTGTAATCCAGTATTGCATCCCATGCAAGGTTCCAGTCATCCCCGGTGATGAGATGGGAAGAGCTGATGTCAGTGAGGTGGCATTGAGTTGTAAGAAGAATTGGCGTTTGGAGCCCATGGAGCCCCGTCACATTTTTTCAGACTCCGAGTTTGAGAGATGGGTTTCTTGTAGAAGAGCCACAACCACTCTTGTGGACTGCAAATAAGAGAACACTTTCTTGCGTTTGATATAGTGCGTCAGGCCATTGACATTACAGAAGATGGTACATAGGGGTAAGGTATGTTCTCACGGGGGGTCTGGCATCAAGTTATCGTGTAGCCCAGGTGGGTGACTGGATTGCAGGACTCTCAAGGCAGGAGGTTGGTAGTGATGTGAGGGGAGAGGGTATGAGTGTGAGGGAAAGAGGGCTACAAAAACTGCCCTGGGTGGCAGTGAGGAGTGTGTTCTGATTCTAGATCAAAAGGCTCCCGGGAAGTATTTAGATCTGTGGGTCTAAGCTTATATGGTGTGGATGGTCCACTGCAGGTCAGCATCGCAGTCCTGTCAGGAAGGGTTAGCAAAGTCTGGGTGTGTGTAGGATGGGGAGGAAGCAGACAGCAGGGAGGTGCCGTAAGGACTGATGTGTGAGTAGTGGGAGTTCTAGGTCACCTGGTAGGTGGATGGGTGGTTAGAAGGAGGGAAAGGATCTTGTGTATGTCTGTGTCTAGGTAGGTGTATCCCTAAGTGGGGAATAGGGAAATTATTATTGAATCTCACAGGTGGATATAGAGGCATGCTTACAGTACATACTAGCAGATAAGTGCAGCGAGGCTTGGATTGTAATGCAACAACAGAAATGATTAGAATATATGTAGTGAATTGTAAAGATATTGGGCTGCCAATGAACAACAGGCAGGAACAATTAACAACTTTGAACACGATTAGCAGTCTCAGAGGCAAACAGGAAACTGCCAGTGGTGTACACATACTCATCAGTTTATTGCTGGGGAGCCAGGGGTCGTAAGAGTTCTTGTCCCGTGGAACGATGCCTGAGATGAGGCAGGTCTTGGAGGGGGGAGGAAGGCCCAGAGGGGGCAAGTTTTCCGTGACCAGGAATGGTACTCAGTCTGCAGCTTGAGGGGGGGCTTGAGTGGGGAATGAGATTTGTCACAACCCTGGTCCTGGGTGATCGCCACAACCGCCTACAGGACCAAGTCTCTGTCATCTTGTGAGCAGGGTGATTGATCCTGTCCTCTGCCCCTCTGTTAGCTCCTGTTGAAGTGCCAGTGTCCACCAGAGGCAGAGGTGGTTGGGAGGGCTTAGAGCGGGGTACTGGCTAGAGCCTCCTGGTTGACAAAGTCCCTGGACCTGCCGTCTTTAGTGATCCACATGTTGGCAGGTTCACATAGGCTGAATTTTATGTCCAGCTTCCGGTGTTGGGGCCGGAGGGCAAAGAATGCCTTCCTCCTTTCATTGATTTCTTGGTAGAAATCTGCGGCAATGCAGATTTTGTAACCCTCATAGTTGTAGTGGCCATGGAAGTGGGCCGCAGTGAGTAGTTGTTGTGTCTGTTCATGCCAAAGGAAGCAGGCAATCAAGGGGCGAGGGCATCCCAATGTTTCCTCTCTCATTGGACCCATGCGGTGCTCATGTTGGATCTTCGGGGAGGAGAATGTGAGGCCTTTAAGTGTTGGCAGTATGGTCTTGAGGAAGTCCTTTATGTCTTCCCCTCTGCACGCTCCTGGAATCTGAAAAAAAGAACGTTGTCCATCCTACTCCTATCTTCCAGGTCCGTGAGTTTGTTTCGCAAGAGGGTGATTTCCAGGTCGCTGTCCGGCATGGCATTGAGGTGGTCTTTCATGGTCTTCAGTCTGTGTTCCACTCCCTCCACTCTGTCCTGAAAGCCAGTGATCACTGAGTGAATGGATTTGGTTTTGTTCATCAGCTCTGTGATTTTGGAGTCCATGCCTTCTAGGTGTCGGCTGAACGCTGTGACCTCCTGCAGAATAAGATCCATAGTAGGCTCTTTGTGCTGACCAGAGGAAGGGGCCGGTGTCTGTGCTTGGTCAGCAGTGGGTGATGGGTCAGACATGGTGCAGGACTCTGAGACGGCCTCAAAGAAGAGCAGTTAGTGGGAGGGTTTGCCTACATGCTTGACAGAGGACATTTCCGATGTTTAGGTCTGAGAAATCCCACGTAGATCCCCGCAGGGCTGCAGCCGCATGCTCAGAATGGCTGTCATCCCTGGGGTCTGGAGACAACAGGTTCCTTAGGGCAAAGGGGGCCCTTCTGATGGCTGGTGGGCGATCCAGACAGATAAGAGCTTGCGGGATGTGGGCCAATGAGGAGGCTAGCACTGTGGGGCAACAGTGGTGGGGTTCCTCAGTCTGCAGTACGTTGGCTTGGAGTAGGTTGAAGCCTCCTGGGAGGATGACGTTAAAGTAGGCGTACTGAGAACCGGGGCTGGGCGATGGGCTCATCTGTCAGACTGGCGGCCTGGCTGGAGGAGGGTGAAATGACAAGCATAGTGAGGGATCCCAGGAGCCTGCTGGCTTACCTGGTGGGTCTTGTGTGAGGCAATAGGAGAGATGGTTTGCTGTAAGGCGTGGTGTCTGCTCCCCCTCCAATGGCTCCCCTGACTGAATGCAGGGTCCCGGGAGGTTCACATTGGATAATGGCAGGTTTGAAGGGGCTCGCTAGGCCTACATGTCTTCTGTGCCCCCTCTTTGCATTGTGTCTTCCCACTGTGCCCCTATGATGAGGTACAGGCAGGGGAGGGTGGTGGATCAGGTCCCAGGAAGTCGGGCTGAGAGGCAGGTGGCAGTTGCAGAGTAGTTGTCTTGAAGTTTTGTTTGGTATATTTTTCCTGCTCCCCATCACTATTATCTGTTATTGTGTGCAGGGCAGGCGGAGATGTAATTTGGCCCAATGGCCCCCAGCTGCAGGTGGAATTGGGCCTGTGCGAGTTAGGAGAGGAGAGAGAGCAAAAGGGCCTCTGGTAAAGGAGGCACCAAGACTGTGGAGACTGCCCGGTGTGGGCTTCCATCTCGTATGATGCTGGTGGGCTAAGACGTTGTCACAGGCCTCTTCTTTGAATCCGGGCCACTCAAGATGTCAGTCGGATTGTGCTGGAATGTGTTTGGGCAGCCTGTGCGGTGTCTCTGGCCTTCCCCCAGTGTTGGTGGGGGAGTTGTTGCAGTGGATGTTGCCCTCACAGCCTGTCCGAGGCAAGAATGAGGGGAGCCACTGATGGAAGGAGGTTTCTGGTATTGAGAGAGGATGCCCCAGCAAGAAGCACCCCACTCGGGGGAGCCAGCACCTCAGATAGGTAGAATGCAGCTGGGTCGGAATACCTGAGGATGTCATCTTGGGCTTGGCCCACGCTTGATGTTAGTTCTGCGGTGGAATCATTCAGGTGGGTGTGCTGGGATCCGTGTTGCGGACCCGGCCCTCTCACCATGTTGGGAGGAGAGAAGCGATGGTTAGCTGTGTCCCCAACAAGCAGTTCCTCAATATTGGCACCCTCCATGTCACCCTGGCATGCGGAGCACATCGATTAAGTGGCCATTCATGGCCAGACCTCGTCCCTAGTTAGTATTTTTCTAATTCTTCATGTTAATTGCTAATACTGGCTTATTGCTGTAAATTGCCATATTTTGTGTGGCATTCCCCGTTATTTTTGCCTTCTTTTGTTGATCCCATTTTTATTGGCACTAGGACTCTGCATACTTTACTCCTGTTAACCAGTTTTAAACATGGTAAAATTGGCATATATCTAATTGGCACATTTAATTTACTTATACATTCCTAGCAAAGAGTACTACTTGTACCCAGGACCTGCAAATTAAAGGCTAATATGGGCTGCAGCATTAATTGTGCCACCCACTAAAGTATCACTTTTAAACATGTCTCAGACCTGCCATTGCAGCCTGGGTATGCTGGCTGAGCAAGAATGGGCCTGCTTGCGTTGAATTCTCCTTTGCACTCTGTGTTCTATCCTGTCCACGCTCTTCATGTGCCATCCTGTCCACGCTCTTCATGTGCCTTGAAGTTCCATCTAATGCCTACACTATGAGCGAACATTCTCGATCTGATTTTATACAAGTGTATCCCTCCTCTTTGTTGAGTATCCATAGTTGGAACATTGCAGGACTTGCAACCAAAATGTGTAATAAAGAGTGGTTGACTTTTATTAACGCAGGTGCATTGTTGTGCGACAGGAAACGTGGGCAGTTGTAGCCCCTATTTGTGAAGGGTATGTTTGTTTAGCAATACTGGGTCCCCTCGAACTGAGGTAGAGCTGGAAGGGGTTTGTTTTGTGGTTCAATCTTGCCCTAAACCTAAATGTCACTGCAATCAAGGTAAAAAATAGAGGGATTCAGGCGCGTTTTGTTGTTTGCTTAAATGAGTTAAAATTAATTAATGAAAAGTTTCCTATTAAATGATTAATAATGTACTTGTTGTGCAGCATTTGTGAGCAGGCACTATTGTTTAGGTTCAGATCTGGTACAGTATGCAATTTGTTATATTTTCCGATTGGTCAGTTTGTGGTGATTTTACCCAAACAGACATTGTTGCATTTTACCTTTTTTGTAAATGTTACAAATTATTCAGTAAAATATTTTCAATTCCACTTTTAAACCAGAAAACGTTCAGAAGGTGTAGACTCACTGTACATTTTATACAGTTATTAATCAATGAGGAGGTCTACACGGCTGTTGGGTATTTTCTTAAATGTAATTTTTGTTGTCGTGATTCCATACATGACTTATTGTGTATGTAAAGTTATTATTTTACTAGCTGTACTTTTATGATTATTAATATATAATCAAATAATGTGTTTTTAAATATTTGAACCGACAACTTCCTAGATAGTAATATTGCATCTAGTTAGGCAGGGGCGGTTGTGCTATATGGATCAGTATATACTAGGAGTATAACGTTATATAAGGGCATCACCAAAGGTAATTCCATCTACCTGATTTTATATAATCATAATTTAGGGCCAGATGTAACAAAGGTTTTTACCCATTCTGTGTCTATGGGAAAAAGTGTCCCTTATGGCCCTTAATGTGTAGTTTTTAGCGGTGTGGGTGTAATACAAATATTTATCCTTTTCATAAGAAAAAGCACTGACTGGACAATTTTTAATGGAATGCTAAGGTTAATAACATACACCACTAACCCTCAGCCCCCTCGAGTCAGCCTTGGACTGCTCTAAATTGCTTCCCTCAGAGAGTAAAGTGCTGCAATGGGGAACTTGATTCCCTGTAACTAGAAACTTGTGGATTTATTACTGGTGAAGGACTCCCATTCTTCTCAACTAATAACTCAAGTTCTTACAATATGCTAAAAATCCCCCTTTGAAAAGGTGGTGCAATATGCATTGCGTGGATTTTCAGTGTATTGATAAAATAGATCTCTGATCAAATTGACATAGTCGTTGTACTTATATTGTAGTATGGATTTAAAAAGACCATGTACCTCACGTGTCTGTATCCAGAAGACTCTCCATCCACTTTAGAACGTGGATGCGATTGTCCACTTATCTGTTGTAGCAAATATGTGATATATTCTGCACTGCCATCTAAGCAGATATCTAAGTGTATTTTTAGTATTTTGTTGTTTATAAACCAACAGTATAATATGAGTAAAATGTTCTTTTGTATAATTTTATTTTCTTCAGCTGGAAGCAGAGGCTGTTTTTCGTGCCATCACTCTTGGAGGCCGTATCAACTGTCCAGTCTATATCACTAAAGTGATGAGTAAAAGTGCAGCGGATGTAATTGCTCATGCCCGGAAAAAAGGTACTTTTCTGTCTAAAGTGGGCTGCCCTTTTTGAGACAGCAGTATAAAATCCAGTTTTCATAATATCCAAGTTGAATTTGCATAAAGCCAATTTTCATATAGTGTACTTGGGTCAAGTTTATATTCGACTGTGTCGTTCACTTAGAAACTTTACTGGATGTTGCTATTCTGTTGGCTGTCCAAGCAAAACCTTGCTCTAAAGTTAGACACTCAACTGTACATTTTAGATACTACAATACTAGCACGTGTCCCAACGCTGTGAAAACTGGTAGACAATGTCACTCACTTCTGGAATCATTGATTGACCAATGATTGCATTTCCATATTTGGATTGTCAATAATTTATGTCTACTTTCAGGGTGGAGGGAGTAAACAAAGTAGGGAGATGAGTATGTGTAACAAAAATGTAGTGTCACCAAGACCCAGCCACAGCTAGATGACTTCCTTTGAGCCCTACAGTACAGACCTTTGCCTTTTGACTGAATTCTTGTCCCCTGTTGGGGACCTAGTCAGAGGCAGCAGCTGTGCCTCTAGATTCAAGACTCACATGAGGTCCACTTACTTTGTATTTACTACTCTGCCATCCTTGAATGCTTGTTCACAACGCGGCTTTGGTGGAATCCCCATGAAAACTGACACAGAAAAAAATGAAATGTGATTGGTTCCTACAGAATTTCCCTCACCACTATGCCTCATTTATGAATTTGTTTAAGACTGGATTAACTAGAATATCATGAACATCATTTGCCTTTCATTATTTATTTATATATATAAATGAACACTAAGTATGCCACCATGTGGTAATTATTGTATAATATTGTAACAGATGTACGACTGCATCATGCATGTACAATTTTAAGGAAATATTTTATCAAATATAGCTACTTACTGAAATGTGATGCATATGCGACCGGGACACTGACATACATAGGGATAATAATTCAAGCCAACATACTTGTTCTAGAATGTAAACATGTAGTTTAAGGTTACAAAAATAAATCAGTTAAAAAAAACAAATATAAACCCATACCTTGTGACTGATGCCTCTATTGCGGGCCATTTAGTCATCTATTTATCATTTAAGCACAAAATACTGTTCTTGAGCATGATAGAACTAACTCCGCTGTACCCACATATTCTCTCCCTAACTGGAATATTTACTTTTTAAATATATAGATCTAGGTTTGCAGGGTTGTGCCCAATTTCACAATTTGGCGCATTTGTTGCAATTTATGTTATTCCCCCCTCTGGCTGAGGCATATTAACACCTTAATCGAAAGAAGTATTGTGCCTGATCCTAAAATCATTCAGATATGACTTCTGCTCAAGAAAGCTGATGCTGATCCAGATCTCGAAGAAACTGTAGACCCATCACAAGCCTCTCATACCCAGGAAAAATGCTTGTAAAATGTAAGGCTAACTAATTAAATTCATTATTTTATTTAATTAATTTAAACCTTTTCGATGCTACCTGAAAAGCTTCCTGGCTCTCAAAAGAGAAGATATGCACTGCCACTGTATACTAGCAAGAGACAAGACGAGACAAGCAGCTGAGCTGAAACAGAACAAGAGCACCCAAGATAATTTTTAATGCTCCTGGGGTGGCAAGGCACAGGTGTCACATACCATGACAAGCACAGATCAATGTACTCTTTCTGTATTTAAGGGATATGACAAGTAGGCTCATTTTCTGACGTGACTGAAGTAGTGGGTGTACATTTTCCAACAGGATGATCATGCAGAGAATGAATCTCCACCATCAACTCTTAGGCCCCTTACAGTCAGGAGGTATATTGGCAGTGTACAGAACAAAAACACCTCAAGGCTGTCAACAACACTGCCCAATGTTTTGACAAAGTTAATTCCTACTAGTGCAACTAAATATGACTGGTCATGGTGTGTTCACAGGTTTGCACCAGAATAAATTTCTAAGCATTTTTTGCAGTGCACCGGTGCAGATGGTTCCTTCATCCTTGCATTATGAATGCTTGTGGAAATCCTTTGTAGAGGTGGTACTGTGACTGATTGATGTATTTCATGTGAAACTATGATTCTGCTATTTGCATCACACAGACCTGTGCAGTGAATTATAGGGCCTGAGACCCATTTACAAAAGGCATTCCCTCCTATCCCACAGAACCACAAGGTTCTCATATACACCAGATAGACTGCAGACTATGTATGCATCCCACCACAAAATTATCTCAAAATATTGGGTCCCTGAAGCAGTAAGTGATGTTATTGTGAAGGATGACTGCTACATGGAATCATGTCTACATATGAGGTAAGTATAGGTACAGATGTGCGATGATTATAGTGCAGTTGGTGTGTGATGAAAAGAAGTGTTTAACCCCTTTCTACTCTAATTCATCAGCACAGAGTACCTGACTACTTAAACATCCATTTTGTTCCACATACAAAATTAATCTATAAGGGCATTGTGGCACCAAATCTATTTTTATGTTGCTTCATCCCAAAACCCTAGCTAGGCTTCAATTTTTGATTAATGTCTAATTCAGGACACCGTTCTAAAGAAGCTAATGATTTATGTCATAATGGGAAACTAACAAACCTGTATGTCATTAACTTAAGGTGCATTAGTTTTTGGAGAGCCTATAACTGCAAGTCTAGGAACAGATGGAACACATTATTGGAGCAAAAACTGGGCCAAGGCAGCAGCCTTTGTGACATCACCACCTCTTAGTCCTGATCCAACCACACCAGATCATCTGAACTCCCTCTTGGCATGGTATTATTATTAACTTTTCTATGGACTCTCTTCCTTGTTTGGGTTGTTATGTTATGTGCAAATCGATCATGGGTTAATTCATAAAAATGAATGTCATTATTAGCAGAATGGGAAAATGTGTGACATTAATTTTAACGATTTTCAGTGCAGGTGTGAATTCTGAATGTGAACAGATGCCTCTGGTTTGAAAATATGAGCTTTGAAGGCACTTCATATATATGTTATCTTCTTGTTTAATTTATTTTATCATATAAATTCTTATCAACTAACCACTAGAAAGAAAATTGAGATTATATTATAAAACTAAATGATGTAAAAAGATAGTACTTGGACACCAACTCTTTATCCTGGAGCTAGTGTCATGTAGGTTCTCATTATCCTAATGAGGCTACTGGATTTGGGCAGCAGATCCACATAGATTGTGGGGCACTAAGTACAAGTCCACACCATGTGACGTCTGTCGGCCCAATCCAGGTTTTCCGGATAACTAGCAGCGCCTCATCTCTGCCCAAGTGCAGGGATTATTGTGGCAACTGGGCGCATGACAAGGAAGACTTCTCAAGGGAATTGTGGTCGATCAGATCTCTTCTCTTTCTCTCAGTTACATTAGTCTCACACAGGCAAAGACAAACAGAGGCAGAATATGGTCCAATAAGAGTTTGTTGAAGCAACTGCATCTTGGATAAAATGACATGTATTGCAATACCTAGGAAGATAAAACACAATAGGGCAAGATTTTGACAAGTAGAGTGAAACACAAAAACAGCCCCACCATACTGTCACTAGGAGTAATATATATCTTTCCTACCTAGGCTATGTTAGAGCACAGCCTAATAAACCTAATCTGTCCTTGAGGCCCCCGCACCCCCCCGGGAACACATCATCCGCCATACCTGAGCAAGGAAGCCTGTAGTCTAGAGAGACACCGTCCCTACGTAGGCCAGGCATTTGGTAGCATAAGCAAGCAGCTGTAATGAAGACAATCAGCAATCAACATGCAGTCGTGGTCATCTGGCTGGCTAATGCTAGAAAAATGAAGCGATACTGAATACAATTTTACTGGGTTAAAGCACACAACGGCAGGCCTAATACTAGTAGAGGTCTTGGTCAGCATTGGACTTAAGTTATCAAGTCTACAGTAGCCTTTCAGTTCTGAGGATTGTTCATTATTATACTATTTTTCTGAGCTTAATCAGGCTACATGTCGTCTCCTATGATGTAGTTTTTAATTGTAATGGGATGTGGCACAATACATTCATTTAAAATGGGTGTCAACAATGATGGCCTTGCTGAGGCCAATCATGTAATGGTAATCAAGGTAGATAAGAGGGAGACCAATTTAAAGTTCTTCAAACAAAAGAAACAACAAACCATTGATAACTATTACCCTAATATAGGTCCAGAGGATTATCAAAAGCGATCTCGTCGAAATTCTCTGAGACATAAAGGCTACAGTATTGACCCTGGTCCAAAATGTTGAGCAACTTCTCCTTTATGCTCAACTGGCAAAACTGTAATGGAAGTCACTGAAAAGATTATGGTGTTCAAGGTAGTTGGATAACAGGGTGTTTAGTATGGTTTCTGAGATCTTAGCTTCCTAAGGAAGTGCCAAGATTGGCATGTGTTATTGATGCATAAAACAGATATACACACATTTACTTATACATATAAATATGTATTCTCAAATGTAATTTAATGTGAAAAACCATGTCACAAAATTCAAAAATTCAATCACTTTAACAGCATAGCTGCACTCTTCTTTCGTGTTGTGAAATTCACCCACTGCATGGTCGATAGTCAGAATGTACATGGAATGTACTCCTCGCCTTAAGAGAGGCTAAACCTGACTGTAAAAAACTTGAATGCAGATGAAGACTAAACTGCTCCTCTATTAACAGCAAATATTTTACTCCTGCACAGAGAGTTTATTAAAATCTAATCCTCACTATGAAAGCAAATTACTATGGTTACAAATACTCAATGCCCACAATGGAGCTAGAACAGTTTTTAACTTAGCACATGCTCTCTTTTCTCCAGAATGCACAGCCTCTATTTTAGAGAATTTCTACTCCTGTGATTGACTATCAAACATTGTTTCTGACAAAATCAGCAAGATCTGCGACTCCTTCCTTGTCCATCCTCCTAGTCAAACAGACAATCTAAGGAATCCCTGTGGCCTCATTGGATTTACCACTCTGCTTCTCAGGAAATCCCCTCCAATATCCCTTCCTGATCCTGGGGACAGACAATCTATTATACAATTGGACAACTTCTGTGCCCCCTCAGGGTCCTAGGAAATTACTCTTCCCTGTCTTAATGAGTTTGCTACTTTACCTAATCTAGAGCTTCTGAAATGTCCTAAGTATCCTCAGGGTCTCCTTTGGACCTGTGATTCTGTGATCACTGATCTCAGAATGATAGCAACAGCAGAATATTGGTGGTTGTCATACTCCTGGACTTGCCCAATGTTTTAAACTGTGCCAGATAAAGAGTAAAGCATTCTCATGTCTAGATCAAGCTAAACTTTAATTCATCTCCTACTTCCCTATATTTGGAAGTCCTGCGGGTACTCTCATTATCCCCTTTGTCATTCAACATTGATATCTAGCCCCTCACCAGCCTCCTCAGTCAATTCAATGTGACTGTTTATTTGTACACTTGCAACACTAGAAAAATCATAAATCTACATAATGAAGCATATAATTCTTCTACAGGCCTATCTAGCATTCTGACAGCAAATTTCTGTCTGGATGAAACAAAACTACTTGAAGTCAAAGCCAGCCACATCTGAGATCCTGCCATATCCCACAAAGTCAATTGATGGAACAACTTGCTGTGGCTGAGCCAATTATGAAATTGCCAGAACCAAGTTACATCTGTTAGAGACATGTGAGTCATGCTAGACTCAAAACTAAATTAGGACTGATAGATTAGTAAGGCTGCCCAAACTTGTTTTCATCAATTGCAAATATTATGACACATTCTACCCTTCCTATGTTTTACTAACAAGATAATTAGTGCATGTGTCTAATTTGGTTTAGACTATGTCAACTCTGTCTCTTTACTTATACCATTCAAGCTTATTAACCATCTCCAAAAGAGTCAAAATGCTGTACTGAGTTTGAGATTGATATTTAACCTTTAACCATCGGCTGCAGAGAAGAATAATTATCTTCCAAATATCTTGTTTAATTTTTAAAATCAATCACAGACTGGCTGCTAAATTCCTTTAAAGCAAATTAAAAAATACACACCTGCTCAGATCTTTATATAAGTCAGCAAAGTCAAAATCAAGGTGCCCCATTCAGTTACAAGAAATGAGGCAGCAGAGCACTCCTAGACCACCCTACTAAACTGTAGGAAACTGTTAAAAACGTGGGGCCTCATTATGGCTCCGGTGGTCGTTTCACAGGACCGCCAAAGCCGCTGCAGGCAAAAGACCGCCAGTAATGGAGGTTCTTTTGCCCGCCCTATTAGGAGTTTTCCGCTGAGCCAGAGAGCGAAAACAGCATTTCCCACTGGGCCAATGGAAAACTCACCACAACATTGATGCCGGCTCGTAATCAAGCCGGCGGCAATTTTGTGGTGCGTTGTGTGCGATAGTACACCCGGCGCGCATTTCCCTGCATATAATTCGGGCAGTGAAATGCGCGACGAGGCTGTCCAAGGGGGCCTCTGCACTGCCCTGACCTGATGCTAGGAAGCTTACCCTAGCCATCCCTTTCTTGAAAAAGCCCACTGCTGAAACTGTGATCTGTAGCAACTTCTGTCCTATCTCTTCTTTACCTTTTCCCATTAAACGTCTTGGAAAAGCTCTCAATATACAAATGTCACCCTTGCTTGAAACTAATAACATTCTAGACGCAGCACAAACTGGGTTTCATTCTTTTCCTATATAGCACAGAGACTGCCTTCAGCTCAGTCTTAGATGATCTCTTATTGTTGGGTGACCTAGGGAAGTCATCAGCTTTGGTCCTGCTGGACTTGTTGGCCACATTTGATACATTTTCTAACTATATTTTTCTAGATTGGCTTGCAGCGACAGGAATCCAAGGCAAGGACTAAGCCTGACTCAAGGCAGGTTCTATCTTTCCCTTCAGGCTCAAGCACCATTTCAATCTGAGTTTAAACTTTTAATCTACGGAGTTGTTCAGGACTCATCTTTAAGACCCTCTGTATTCAAATTGTGTGTCCACCCACAGGTCCATTTCATTTGCTCCTTTGGCTTCAGGTTCAATTGTTACATTTCGGACTTACAGATCCTTTTATCGGCACACAACAATAATTTCACTCATAACATTCGACGATGCTTGCTCTTGGTCACTGTATTTGATTTAGATGAGTGTTAACTCCCTCAAATTCAACACTGACAATAATTAAGTTCGAATTGTGTTGGATTGTAATTCTCCTCAGTCCAGCTCAACACATTTCTCAGCTAACCACCATTGAGTAGCCCTAATTCCAGTATCCCAGTTTGGAATCTTAGGTTTCTTCTTGATAAATATGTTACAATATCTGTCATTATTCGTCCATGTGAACTAATTCTCTCGTAACTTCTTTCTATTTCTGAAGGTGCTACGTAAAAACTGTCCTCATATGTCCTCTTAACATGCGTGTCTTGTAGTACAAGCAACTAATCTAAGCCATCTTGATTACTGTAACTCGTTGTTTCTGATTTCTTCCAACTTTATCATGCATGGTTTCAACCCATTCAAAACACAGCAGCTGGCTTTGCTCCCAATCTCCCCACCCATGCATTTTCGTCTGAGGCACTGAAAACCCTACACTAGCTATGAGTGATTGATAGAATCATTTTCAAATCTCTCTGTATCATGTTTCGTGTCTACCAATTTGGTTCTCTCTATTTTTATCTGTCTCTCAGCAATCTTCAAAAACTCATCTTTTTGCTATTACCATATTTTGTGGGGTACAGGTGGCATGCCGTCCTTTTTGTACCTGGCTGCTAAATTCTGGATCTTCTCACACACTTCACTGTGAGCCCATGACAAACTCCAATTTTTCATAAAGCACTAAGGCCCGTATTTATACTTTTTTTAGCGCCGCATTTGCGCCGCTTTTTGACGCAAAACGGTGCAAACCTACAAAATACAGGGCCATATTTATACTCCGTTTGCGCCGAAATTGCGTCGTTTTTTTTGACGCAATTTCGACGCAAAACTAACGCCAACTAACGCCATATTTATACTATGGCGTTAGAGGCGAATAGCGCCAAAGTTCCCGGAATGTGCGTCATTTTTTAGCGTGAACCCCTTCCTTGCGTTAATGATATGCAAGGGAGGCGTTCCCATCTAAAAAATGACTCCCAGGACTTTACGTGGTATTTATACTCCCGGGCAAAAGAGACGCCCGGGAGTTGGCGTGGCTAAAAACGGCGCATTTGCGCCACTTTTTAACGCCTGCTCAGGGCAGGCGTTAAGGGGCCTGTGGGCTCAAAATGAGCCCACAGGTGCCCTCCCATGCCCCCAGGGACCCCCCCTGCCACCCTTGCCCACCCCAGGAGGACCCCCAAGGATGGAGGGACCCACCCCAGGAACATTCAGGTAAGTTCAGGTAAGTATAATTTTTTATTTTTTATATTTTTTTTTGGTGGCATAGGGGGGCCTTATTTGTGCCCCCCTACATGCCACTATGCCCAATGACCATGCCCAGGGGACAGAAGTCCCCTGGGCATGGCCATTGGGCAAGGGGGCATGACTCCTATCTTTACAATGATAGGAGTCATGTTGATGGGGGATGGGCGTCGTTAAAAAATGGCGCAAGTCGGGTTAAGACGATTTTTTCGACGTAACCTGACTTGCCCCATTTTAAGACGCCCATGCGCCATTTTCCCCCTACGCCGGCGCTGTCTGGTCTACGTGGTTTTTTCCCACGCAAACCAGGCAGCGCCGGTCTGATTGCGCCGTCTAACGCCATTCCATAAATACGGCGCCCGCTTGGCGCTTCAGAATGGCGTTAGACGGCGCAAAACTTTTTGACGCTAAACTGCGTTAGCGCAGTTTAGCGTCGAAAAGTATAAATATGGGCCACAATGGCATTTTGCAAGTTTGCGCCGTTTTTGCGTCAAAAAACGACGCAAATGCGGCGCAAAAAAAGTATAAATACGGGCCTAAGCACTAGACTCTTTTCCTGGTTTCAGCTTAATGCCTGACTTGTCGTGTTTTTATGCACTGCAGTGCCAGAACACATTTCAGGTAATCACACATTTTATAAAACTTCACACTTTTCCCATGGCACTAATGAAACAAGAACTACAGCAATACCATGTTTCTGTTTGGTGAGGATCAACAATTCTATGCTAAAATTTCACCATAAGGTTTACAGATTCTTATGTGAAAACATAATAATTAATTTCTAGAATTAACTGTTATTTCATTTCATAAGGACATCATTTGAAATAAAACATATATCAATATGGCGCATTTCCCACATAAACCATACCATCTTATGTGGGATTCAGATAATTGTAGGTAATGAGTTATCATAAGGGCCACTGATCACATTAATTCTACTAACAGTTATGAATTAAAAAAAACAAATTTATAGAAAAAAACAACCAGTAATAATTCATGAAGCATTGAGATGGCAATTGCGCTGAATGTTCACCTATTGATTTATGTTGCAAGAAGGTTGAAAGTTAGCTCCTGCTTTAATAATTTTTGATCTTGGCATTGAAAGCCAAATTCAAACCAACATAATACATCAAGCACTCAACGTTGCAAATAGGACATAGAAAACTCCCCCTCCTCTTTTAGGAAGAACACATTTGTATATGTTATCTATGTGAATGTTGGCATGATACTCACTTTGGCTTTCCATTTATTATAATCCATCCATTTATAAACATGATAGCTGAGAGCTTCTCTAGTAGCACATTTGACAAAATATGATCTGATTGGAGGGGCACTAACATCTTCCATGAATTGCACAAAGACAAAAGGTGAAGTTATCTTCCTTTCAATCATGATAGCAAACCAAAGGCAACACATTTGATTAATTGACGTGTATCACTTCAGGTGTACTCAATTTTACGGTTCCTAGCAATGACAGAAACTGCCTTTCTTGAGACTTGAATTACAAAAATCAGCTCTGCCTATTCTACATTCTGGACACTTCAGTAATGAACAAAATGGAACCAAATGCAAAATCCCATGTACATTGGGCTTAACACTATTATTTCTGACAGGTATTGCAAATGGAAATAGGTGTATTTGTAGAGCTCACGTTTGCCCAGAGGGGTTTTCTTGGCACTAGTGGTAGGTAATGGATGTTTATTGTTATCCAAATGGTCAGCGCTCATTTTATTGGCTTCAGAAGTAAAAAAGGTTGTGTGGACCTTTGCATTTAGAACTTGTGACCAGAAGGTCAAACATGGACACCCTCAGTTAGCACACTACTCCATGAACTACCACACCTGGCAAATGAGGGTATGCTTTTTAAATAGTTTATATTATAGGAATTAAATAGTTCAGCTAACTTTCTGCTGTACCTTAATGCTAATTGCATGATAAATAAAAAGTCTAAATTACCCCTTACCTCACAGCCACACATATGGTATTATGCTAAATTTGATAACTAAGAATGTTGTAAGAAAAGCGACTTAAGTTATTTAGGCTTTTAGCACTAATTGATATATTCCAATTTTTGCAGCCCTGGTTAATTTTGTAATTAGTCAGCATAATGCCACCATCTACTCTAAGAATATATCAGATGTTCAAACCAGAAATTTGATATTTTGTAAAAATTGGTTATATTGAGTTTGATTTTTTTTTTTAAAGTGGCATACTTTCATATTTTTCAGCGGTGACCTACAGGTGACAGGTAGTGCACATTGTTCTTATAGCACAGCACAGAAAGCCATAGGAAAGGACAACTTCACTTTGATTCCAGAGGGAGTGAATGGAATTGAAGAAAGAATGAGTATTGTATGGGACAAATCTGTGGTAAGTATTTGATCTGTACAATGACGTCTAAACGTAAGTGTTGTTCCTGTAGTTGTGTAAGGATATTTTGATTTTGAGCAGGGCTACTCAAAAACACAAACTTTAACTTTTTTCTGAAATCTTTCTGAACCTAATATTTATGGCCTTATTACGAGTCTGGCAGTCCTAGGACTGTGGCAGTCCAACCGCCACATTACAAGTTTGGTGGGCAGACCCGCCTAAAGACAGCCACCCCCACCAGGATCAAAGATCCTGATGGGGTGACAGCAGTTAAGCTTGTAACCAGTCATGCTGGCGCTGAACTCAGAACCACCTGGCTGATTACAACCCCTGTTTCTGCTAGCCTTTTTATGGCGGGATGCCTGCCATGAAATGGCCGGGAGATAGTCAGTGCCTGTGGCATGGGCAGTGCAGAGGTCCCCCTGCCCAGCACCTTTGGAATGCGCACCGTCTGCTTTGCAGGTCAGCCCGGTAGGAACGCATATTGCAATGTTCCCGCCAGTCAGCACAGTGGGAACATTGTAATGTGCTCGCAGGTAATGTCACCGTCATAGAGGTGGCGTCCTCCCTGTGAGTTGGGCGGTCCTGTGATGGGACCGCCCAACTCATAATGAGGCCCTTAATCTTTCTTGATAGCGATTCAATGATAATTTGAATAGGGATTGCCACAAACAAACTGTAAATATGTATTACCTAAGTGGATGAAAAATGTAAGGGCGAAAATAGAAACAATCAGTAAACTCATTAATCTAGCTGCCCTTTGCTTCTTAGTCTGAAGTTACATTATAGGCACATCAGAGTCTATAGCAGAGGTATACTGATACCCTACCTAAAGCGGTAAATGCAGCTGTAAACATAAGTTGTAACCTGTTTTATGTCTACCAGGAATACACAGGTGCAGAGATTTTTGCCACAAGTGCAAAGTACTTTGGAACTGAGATCTCACTCTTGGGGTGGGATAATTGGCATTTTAAAGTGCTCTGAGGGAATGATTTGTCTCAGAAGTTAGCAAGTACTTGTATTGGGCATTCATAAACTCTTCTCAATCCCCTTTCTACTTTGAAAATGGTCAGATATTTTTCTAGCCAGGGGTTTGGGTAAATCTCTTTTTGGATGAAGAGGGGAATGGATCATTCTCAGATTTGCTAGGGATGTAGTGAAAGGAATTACGCCATGGCGAGCAATAATTTCTGGCAGGGAAAAACATGTACTTTTGCTGGAGGATCCTATTCATCCTGTGTATAGTTCTTCACTATATAAAGAGCTGCATGGTAAAAATAGGATCCCATTGAAAATGCCACAAAACCTTCCCAGGAATCTGTAGGGAAACCTGTGACTGGTGCAGCTTTCCAGGTGGATTGCGGAGAACATTTAGGAATTCCATAAATTCACAAATCTGCACTGGTACGTAGGTGTAAATCTGCAAATGCAGCTTTTCCCATTTCTTTGTGTATCAAGCTCATTTTCTTTATTTGGTGTGGTAAGTCAGACTGGGATTAAGATCAGGGAATAGTGAAAGAGGATGATGAAATGAGTCAATAATAGTTCTAAATGGCAACGCAGTTAACTCATGCAATAAATAAAATGATATTCTCTCAAGTGATTATTAGGAAGCGAAGAGGGGCAGTATGTGGCAGTAGCCTCAAAATCATCATAAAATGTAGTGAGGGGGCCTGTGTGGCTAGAATGTTATAAGAAAAGAAACAGGTATGAAAACTTATTAAATATAATGAATGTTAAATGAGTGGTGTCTGGAAAAGAAGTACTGGATAAAAATAAAACTACTACTGGATAAGGGAGGTTTACAGTGAGAGTATTACAATATATCATCAACCCTACATGGACAGTAGATATGTGGAGTGTGAGAAAAAGCATAGTAGAAATAGAAACATGTACAATCACCATAGTGTGACTGAGAGGTAGCCAAATTTGAGTAATAGACAAAAAATATTAGTGAATGTAAAATAAATGATCAATAGTTGTGTGAGATAATTTTGGTAATTTATGAGATTGGAAAATATAGACATGTATTTCACATGTGTAAGCTGCAGGATTCTCTTGGGTTCTAAAAAGATGATTGTATGCTCCACTGTGAAAATTCTCTCTGTCTGCTCATTTCTAATTTGAGTTATATTGATATGGGCAGGGTAGCTCAAATATCCTTCTCTATTGGTTGACGCTTTCCTTATTCACCAATGCCCTACTGAAGTGCCTCTTGATTTCACTGGAGGCACATGCTGTCCCTATTTATAGTATTATTCCTTGGATTGACAACATGCTTATGATCAATTGAATATTTTCAAGAATCCAAGTTTTTTTAATCTTATTTTTCCTGTTGCCTTCTGCCATGCTTGAGCAGTTTTGGCTACATGCGGGTATTGCTTGTAGAATGCACTTTTAATGCACGAAAGCCCACCCACACACAGCAATAATTCATGTGAGATATGCGATTGTATCAGCACTGTTTATTCTTGACTGATCCTCACTGAATTCCCTAACTCTTAAACTCAAGATGCAGGTAAATGGGTGATAGATGTCTGTATTTATCAGTTGTAATTTTTAATGCTATACAGGGCAAATTCTAATTGTTATGAAAGTTTTGTTTTATTGCACAGTATACATTTTGGTTCCTAATATATGCAGTGCAGGATTTTACACTTAGAAGGGGCTTCTAGTGGCCTTATGAACATGAACTTTGAAGTAGTATTTAAAAGTGTTGCCTTTCGTAACTTTTATTGACTCACTTCATCATTCCATTTCATTTTATCCTGCCCTTAATGCCAGTCTACGTAAAATGTAATGGTCCCGATTCACAAAGAGATATGGTTGGCTGTGGGATGTTAAATCAGTACATGCACTCCAGAGAGGTGCTCAGGTTGTCAGTAACTATTAACAGATACCTTTGGAACCAAAGCATAAGTCATCTGCAGTTATTAAAGCATACATCATAGATAGTTTATTTGATATTATGCTGGCACCAACACCCTGATTGCAAGGACTAGCCTCCAGCAGCATGAATTGCCACACAGATCTTTGGTGGTCTACATGGCTTTCCATTTCCAGTCTCCAACACAATATTCTCCACAGATTTTACACACATTTAGGGGCGTTGTCATGCACTGATATTGTGTGATGTTTGAAACACTCTATGTGTGTTTCCTGTTGTATATTTTAACACTTTTCAGATTCTAAAATAGAAGCTCTCTCTGTGTTTCTTATGTAAGTTGAACAGATTTGAATATAATTGGTGACATCTATACAGAGAGATATATATTAAGCATTATGATGGAGCAAAAGAGGAGCTTTGTAAGACGTCCATTACCTGAAGTATTAATTGCCATATCTCTGATGCAACTAAGAAATATGATTGAATAAGAACTACGAAAGGATGGGGAGTCCTATACTTTAAACGTGGTATATTTTTAATCTGGGAAAGAATTTTGTTAGCCCATATTGCAAAAAACGACCATAGTGAAATCAGGTAATGATTGTTCAATGATCCATTTATTGGGGAATTTCTGTGGTATTGCCTGTCACCCACTGCATTGTCCCTTTCTCAATTAGAGTCAAGAACTCCACTGATGGCAGGCAAGCACATCATTTTACAGATAATTATGGTTTAACTGTCTCAAGTCGAAGTCTATATGCGAACATACAGCCCATTGGTTCATATGTAGCATCTGCAAAATATATACTTTTGTCCTTTCAACTGATGTGAAGTAATATATGCAAGTTGGGTAAAACGCTTTTGATTTTAGCATGTGTAACTTTGTTAGGTGACGGACAGTTTTTACAGTAAAGGTACTTGAGACACAGACAGGCAACTGATTCATGTAAGAAATGTCTCATTTGAGGAGGAAATGTCTATCAGTGAGGGATTTACTTGATTTTTCTAGTTGAACCAGTCTGCAGTGAGCAAAAATCATGCCTAAGGTTATGCAGAAGCATACAAAAATGCTGCAAATTTAGAATAACAAGAAATTTGAGTGTCATTATGGTACAATAAACATTTGCAAATAAAATGCCCTGGCTTTGTCTGTTCCATTCCTCTCTTTGACCATGAGTGTGCTAATACTTTTAGAGTAAAAAATAAAAATATATAGTTAAAACAAAGAAATCAGAATTATATATAACTTTCATAGAATACTTTTTATTAGTGTTTCTGTTCCCTCTTATTTATCTTCATTTTTTAAATGTGGGATATATTCACCTTGTTATACCCTTACTTCTCCACGGTTCTCTTCCATCCATCTCACATTTCTGCAGCATGCTTCAATGCACAGCTCTCCTGCCAGATTTTCTTTTTATTATTACACTTGCAGTGCTCTGACCAATTTCCAGGTAGCACCAATTTAGCATGCATCCTTATCACTTTTGAAATATTTTACCAATTTATTTTACTTTCAACTTTCTAAACACAGAATATAAAAATAATTATTTAATGTTTTTAATTTTCTAATTTTTTTTTATTTTAGCTTTTATTGACCGCAGTTTTAAAATGTGTTTCAATACTTTGGGTTCTGCATACTTTAGGCTACGGGCAAGATGGATGAGAATCAGTTTGTTGCTGTCACCAGCAGCAATGCAGCCAAAATCTTCAACCTGTACCCAAGGAAAGGCCGGATCGCAGTTGGCTCCGATGCAGACGTGGTCATCTGGGATCCAGATCGGACAAAGAGCATCTCAGCCAAGAGCCACAAATCAGTAGGATGGAATTTGTTATTTACGTTTGTTTACATAGTGGTTGACATATCAATGAACATCTAACAGAGCTTGTTTTAGCAATAATATTTATTATTTTGAGAGCATATATTTCTTAAATGGAACACACCTTGAACAATGTGAAATCTGTTAAGCATTATTCCAGATAGTGACTAATTGAAATGTAGCCAAATGAGTTAGTGCAGCTAAATGAAATGGAGAAAAGGGGTCACACATGTGAAATTGGAATACTCAAGAGGTGCAAAATTGTAATCATCCAGCATTAGCAGGCAGTGGATATTTTTAACAGAATAAAAAAGCCTACAATGTAAACCTTACAGAAGAAAATCAACTCAATTTTGGAAAATTCTTTGTAAAATAGCCTTTTCCTTTAAGAGCAAAATTTGGCTGCAGTAGTTTTCTTATGCTATAACATCCACATTAAATGGGTAGTTTTGCATGTTTTGTGCCAGGAATGTGAGTCCGTCTGTTCAGATAACTAACCACATAACTCATCTCATGACATTTATGATACTAGGGCCCATATTTATACTTTTTTAGTGCCGCATTTGTGCCTCTTTTTGACGCAAAAGCGGCGCAAATTTACAAAATACAATGGTATTTTGTAAGTTTGCGCCGCTTTTGCCCCAAAAAGCGGCGCAAATGCGGCACTAAAAAAGTATAAACACGGGCCTAGGTTTGTTGGTAGTACCTTCTTTGTGCTGAGGTCATGAGAGTCTGATGCCATAATAAATTGAATAAAGTACCATCCTCTCTACACCAGAAGGATACTGCAAGTCACAGAGAAGTTCCGTGACCATCAAAGTGGCACAAGGCCTCAGGGGGAGTCCATTTATTGGTCACGGAACCCCAGGGTGACTGCCACACCCCTTACAATACTCAGTGAGAGAGCATCCCATTGCATGTAATACAGGGACTGCTTGCCCCCTGTGTTTGACATGTTGAGCTCCTCAGTTTTTGCTTGGTAAATGATGTAGCCTCAAAGTTGTTAGTGGCCAGGGCCCCTGCTAACCAAAACTGTTGTGTTGCATTGGCATAATTGGAGTCACCCTTAGCTGCCACTATAAGTCCCATGTAAATGGTACTCAGGTATCTAGGGCATGGGGTACTAAGGGTAGGCCCCTGAGGGCAGCAGCACTAATTGTGCCACCCTCTAGGGCCATGCATTCAGGTGCACCCAGCACTTCCAGTACAGGCCAAGTGCCTTATTGCAAACCCAAAAGACAAACTCAACATGGCACAGAGCCTGTGTGCCATGTTCACCATACACTGCATGCCCTATAGATAAGTCAACCTCTGGTAGGCCTTCCAGCCCTAAGGTAGTGTGCTCTATATGGTATGTGTGGGCATAGGTGTATGAGCAATATGCTCCTACTGTGTCCTTGCCAAGCCTGGGATATAGTAAGTGAACAGGGCAGCCATTTTAATGCATGTGATGGACACTGGTCAGTACGAGTTTCCCAGCTACATGATGGCTACCCTGAACCCGGCGTTGTTTGGTATCAAACAACTCAGAATGATAAATCCAAACTGGTACCTGTCCTGGATTTATTGTAAAATGTACCCAGGGATCACCTTACAGGTGCCCCCTGCAAAAGCTAACTACCCTGGTATGCTTGATGTGCGGTCACAAATAGCCTGCCACCACCAGACAAGAGTCTTAATCCCCGGGGTAAGAGATCCTGCTCTCTGGGATTTAGAACAAAGCCCTTCCTGGGTGGAGGTGCTAACACCCCCCCTCAGGAATGTGCAGTGCCCTCCTAGCTAGCTTCAAAAGGCTTACCGCCCTTGAAACTCGACCCTCAGGCCTGCTGCTAGCCACAGATGGCCGCCCCTGTTGCAAACCCTCATTTTTGACTGGAGCAAAGGCGGGAGACCAGACAAAGGACAGGAGGAGTGGTCAGTCCTGGCTTGCACCACCCCTAAGGTGTTGCATGCGAGGTGACCTCTCCATTTAATTTTCCTACATCTTGCATGGAAGGAAAACAACTATTCAGGTGTTGGGAAGTCGTCTCTGCCCACAGAATGTGGTCACTTAGTGGGTGTAGCCACCCTAAGGTAGATGACCCATTGGTCACTACTAGGTTCCCCTCTAAAAAGCCCATAAAATGCAGTATTTAGTGGGCATCCCTAGACCTAGAAATCAGATTCTAAAGACAAAAGGAGACCAGCAATAAAGACCCAAGGCTTGAGAACTGAAGTCCTGCTGCGCCACGAAAAGGTGCTAAACCGTGCCTGCTGCACCCAGGACTTGGCAGTCGGTGCTGAGGGGTCGCTTGGATGTCAGCTGGACCTTGCAAACCCCCAGAAAACCACCACTCTTCAAAAATTGCCAAAGATCTCCCTCCAGAATGAAGACATCACTCTGGAACCCCAAAGAACCAAAGACCCAGGGAAGGCCACTCCACTGACTTGCTGCTGACCATGGAACCAGACACTGCAGCCAAGCAAAACTATACCCTTTTGTACCATGCGGACAAACCCTTTCAGTGTGCAAAGTTTGGAGGCACTGTAACCTCCAGTGGCCAGACAGTGCAATAGCCCCCAGGTACTGGTCACCTTAAAATTGGACACCCAGAAGGACAGTCCATTCCAGACTGAAAAAGGACCAGGAGGATGCCCCAGTCAAGGGACTTCAGTAACCACCTGGACCTCCCACCATATTGCCCCTCCAGACCTGCAAGTGACCCTCAAAGTGACATAGTAGTGGTAGTGACCTAAGTATTTCTTCATTGATTCCTACGGTGTGTAATTACGCACAAAAAGACCAACTTCATTAAAACTTTAAAAATTCATAACTTAAAAAATACTTGACCAATTTTGATGAACTTGTTCTTAAAAATGTTACAGAAATCGGAAGCATTTTTGTAAATTGGTTTTGAGTTATTCTTTTGAGTGTGTGCCTTGATTTATTGATACTGTGAGTACAACAAATGCTTTGCACTTCTCCTAGATTGCCCTAACTGCTCGACCAAGCTACCAGAAAATTTGGAGCATTAGCTGGTCTAGTTTTTACCTCTATAAGCCAACGTGTAGTTGCCTCGACCCCCTGCACTGCGTGCCTAGCTTTGCACACTACATAGAAGGCCAGCCTCTTGCACCCCCTACTTCTTAGAATACAATGTACAGCTGAAAAGTAGTTCCTTGTTATGAGTGGCATCATCTGCTGGTCCCACCTTTTAAGCCAATTGGCCTTTAATGTTGAGATTTTCTAAGTTTAAACAAACCTTCATGCCCCAGGATGCTACCTGTTGCAGGCTATAAAGGCAAGACTTGCCAAAGGTGTATGTTAGAAACAGGGGTCTCTGGTAGGCAGTCAGTTTGCACTCTGTTCAAGCAGGGCCCCTCACTTTAGTCAGGGTAATGGAGATACACCCCTAGGATAACCCTTGATCACCCACTTAGTAGCTTGGCACAACCTGTCAGGCTTATCTTAAAGGATATGTGTAAAGTATTTGAACAATTCAACACACTAATACAGTGAAAACACCACAAACGCACTCAACACCAGATTAGAACAATAGCCAATATTTATCCGAGTAAAACAAGACCAGAACGACAAAAATCCAACATACACAAGCAAAGTTATGAATTTTCAAAGGTTAAATTTCAATATAGCGCTTAGAAACACAAATGCTTCAATTTGGTGTTTTTTCACTGCATCGTGAACGAGTTGTTTCCAATAATCCGACGCCAATGGCGCGGGTCATAGAGTAGCATGGACCTCCAGGTACAGTATCTTGTGAAAGTGAGGAGACAAGTCGGGTCAAAGAGTCAGGGAAGTAAGACGTCGCTGGAACCGGTGTGGCATGGGTTCCGGTGCTGCGGAGCAGTGGAGTGAAGCGTCGGTGCGAATTGTCGGTTCCTTGTTCTCAGGCAGGGTTGATGTCCAGCGGGTCAAGACGCAGTGGGGCGAGCTCATAGGGTCGTGGTCACCACACAGGGCTGCAGGTGCTGCGATGGAGTTGGGTGCCATTGATGTCGTTGACACGCACTCTGGACTCACTAAGTCAGAGGACGTCAGCGGGGCTGCAGCAGCGTCAAACCTCTGATGTCAGTCGAGGTCATCACACTCCAGCGGGGACCACAGCATTGATTGCAGGCAGCGTCGCAGGGTCAGGCAGTGGCATCAGTCCAGGCGTTGTAAGGCATTGGTGCACTTGTTTTTTTCTTGGTTTTCAATTTCAACCAGCTTTCACTCCCAAGGGCCCAGAAACTGGACTAGGAACCACCTGGCGAGTTAGGGTCCACAGTAAGTGAACCCAGAGGCTGCTTGGTGAAGTCTTTGTTGTCCGCGAGACTTCTTAACAGAAGGCAAGCTCAGTCCAAGACCTTGGAGAAACTTCACAAGTAGGACACACAGCAAAGTCCAGTCTTTGTCTTCTCTTGCGCAGAAGCAGCAACTGCAGGCCAACCCAGCAAAGCACACACAGCATAGAGACAGTACTTCTCCTCACAGCTCTTAAGCTCTTCTCCTTGGCAGAGGTTCAGCTTGATCCAAAAGTAATCTAAAAGTCTAGAGTTTGGCGTCCACTACTTATACCCATTTCTGCCTTTGAAGTAGGCAGACTTCAAAGGAAAGTCGCTGTGTTGACAAGGTCCTGTCTTGCCCAGGCCTGGCCCCAGTCACACATCAGGGGGTCGGAGACCGCATCGTGTGAGGACAGGCACAGCCCTTTCAGGTGCAGGTGTCAGCTCCTCCTTCCCCACTGTAGCCCAGGAGACTCATCGGGATATGCAGGACACTCCCCAGCTTCCTTTGTATCACTGTCTAGAGGGAATTCACAAACAGCCTGTAAAGAAATGGCTCCCTGTTGCAGTTACCCCCCACTTTTTGCCTGATACTGATGCTGACTTGACTGAGAAGAGTGCTGGGACCCTGCTAACCAGGCCCCAGCACCAGTGTTCCTTCACCTAAAATGTACCATTGTATCCACAATTGGCACACCCTGGCATTCAGATAAGTCTCTTGTAACTGGTACTTCTACTACCAAGGGCCCTGATGCCAAGGAAGGTCTCTAAGGGCTGCAGCATGTCTTATGCCACCCTAGAGACCCCTCACTCAGCACAGACACACTGCTTACAAGCCTGTGTGTGCTAGTGAGAATAAAATGAGTAAGTCGACATGGCACTCCCCTCAGGGTGCCATGCCAGCCTCTCACTGCCTATGCAGTATAGGTAAGACACCCCTCTAGCAGGCCTTACAGCCCTAAGGCAGGGTGCACTATACCATAGGTGAGGGTACCAGTGCATGAGCATGGTACCCCTACAGTGTCTAAACAAAACCTTAGACATTGTAAGTGCAGGGTAGCCATAAGAGTATATGGTCTGGGAGTCTGTCAAACACGAACTCCACAGCACCATAATGGCTACACTGAAAACTGGGAAGTTTGGTATCAAACTTCTCAGCACAATAAATGCACACTGATGCCAGTGTACATTTTATTGTAAAATACACCACAGAGGGCACCTCAGAGGTGCCCCCTGAAACTTAACCAACTATCTGTGTAGGCTGACTGGTTCCAGCAGCCTGCCACACTAGAGACATGTTGCTGGCCCCATGGGGAGAGTGCCTTTGTCACCCTGAGGCCAGTAACAAAGCCTGCACTGGGTGGAGATGCTAACACCTCCCCCAGGCAGGAACTGTGACACCTGGCGGTGAGCCTCAAAGGCTCCCCCCTTTGTCACAGCCCAGCAGGGCACTCCAGCTTAGTGGAGTTGCCCGCCCCCTCCGGCCACGGCCCCCACTTTTGGCGGCAAGGCTGGAGGGAACAAAGAAAGCAACAAGGAGGAGTCACTGGCCAGTCAGGACAGCCCCTAAGGTGTCCTGAGCTGAGGTGACTCTAACTTTTAGAAATCCTCCATCTTGCAGATGGAGGATTCCCCCAATAGGGTTAGGATTGTGACCCCCTCCCCTTGGGAGGAGGCACAAAGAGGGTGTACCCACCCTCAGGGCTAGTAGCCATTGGCTACTAACCCCCCAGACCTAAACACGCCCTTAAATTTAGTATTTAAGGGCTACCCTGAACCCTAGAAAATTAGATTCCTGCAACTACAAGAAGAAGGACTGCCTAGCTGAAAACCCCTGCAGAGGAAGACCAGAAGACGACAACTGCCTTGGCTCCAGAAACTCACCGGCCTGTCTCCTGCCTTCCAAAGATCCTGCTCCAGCGACGCCTTCCAAAGGGACCAGCGACCTCGACATCCTCTGAGGACTGCCCCTGCTTCGAAAAGACAAGAAACTCCCGAGGACAGCGGACCTGCTCCAAGAAAGGCTGCAACTTTGTTTCCAGCAGCTTTGAAAGAACCCTGCAAGCTCCCCGCAAGAAGCGTGAGACTTGCAACACTGCACCCGGCGACCCCGACTCGGCTGGTGGAGATCCAACACCTCAGGAGGGACCCCAGGACTACTCTGATACTGTGAGTACCAAAACCTGTCCCCCCTGAGCCCCCACAGCGCCGCCTGCAGAGGGAATCCCGAGGCTTCCCCTGACCGCGACTCTTTGAATCCTAAGTCCCGACACCTGGGAGAGACCCTGCACCCGCAGCCCCCAGGACCTGAAGGACCGGACTTTCACTGGAGAAGTGACCCCCAGGAGTCCCTCTCCCTTGTCCAAGTGGAGGTTTCCCCGAGGAACCCCCCCCTTGCCTGCCTGCAGCGCTGAAGAGATCCCGAGATCTCTCATAGACTAACATTGCGAACCCGACGCTTGTTTCTACACTGCACCCGGCCGCCCCCGTGCTGCTGAGGGTGCAATTTCTGTGTGGGCTTGTGTCCCCCCCGGTGCCCTACAAAACCCCCCTGGTCTGCCCTCCGAAGACGCGGGTACTTACCTGCAAGCAGACCGGAACCGGGGCACCCCCTTCTCTCCATTCTAGCCTATGTGTTTTGGGCACCACTTTGAACTCTGCACCTGACCGGCCCTGAGCTGCTGGTGTGGTGACTTTGGGGTTGCTCTGAACCCCCAACGGTGGGCTACCTTGGACCAAGAACTGAACCCTGTAAGTGTCTTACTTACCTGGTAAAACTAACAAAAACTTACCTCCCCTAGGAACTGTGAAAATTGCACTGTGTCCACTTTTAAAACAGCTATTTGTCAATAACTTGAAAAGTATACATGCAATTTTTATGATTTAAAGTTCCTAAAGTACTTACCTGCAATACCTTTCGAATGAGATATTACATGTAGAATTTGAACCTGTGGTTCTTAAAATAAACTAAGAAAAGATATTTTTTCTATACAAAAACCTATTGGCTGGATTTGTCTCTGAGTGTGCGTACCTCATTTATTGTCTATGTGTATGTACAACAAATGCTTAACACTACTCCTTGGATAAGCCTACTGCTCGACCACACTACCACAAAATAGAGCATTAGTATTATCTATTTTTACCACTATTTTACCTCTAAGGGGAACCCTTGGACTCTGTGCATGCTATTCCTTACTTTGAAATAGCACATACAGAGCCAACTTCCTACACAGCCCAACTGTCAGTTTGATCCAGACATGAATTCCACAAGCAGGCAGTGGCACAGAATGGTTAAGCAAGAAAATGACCACTTTCTAAAAGTGGCATTTTCAAACTGACAATCTAAAAACCAACTTTACCAAAAGATGTATTTTAAAATTGTGAGTTCAGAGTCTACAAACTCCATATCTCTATTTGTTCCCAATGAGAAACTACACTTAAAAGATATTTAAAGGCAGTCCCCATGTCAACCTATCAGAGTTTCACTGGCAGTATTTCACTATCAGGACATGTAAACCACATCAGTACATGTCCTACCTTTAACATACATGGCACCCTGTCCATGTGGCTACCTAGGGCCTACCTTAGGGGGTGACTTACATGTACAAAAATGAAAGGGGGCACACTGGCCAGGTGGAATTTGTAGTTTAAAACTGCCCGAACAGACACTACAATGGCAGGTCTGAGCCATGTTTACAGGGATACTTATGTAGGTGGCACAATTAGTGCTGCAGGTCCACTAGTAGTATTTGACTAGTAGTATTGATTTGATTTACAGGACCTAGGCACCTCTAGTGCACTCTGCTAGGGAATTACTAGTAAATCAAATATGCCAATCATCGAAAAGACAGTTACCAATACAATTTACACAGAGAGCACTTGCACTTTGGCACTGGTTATTAGTGGTAAAGTGCCCAGAGTACCAAAACCAGCAGTTTGGCACACAGTCAAAAATACAGGAAGCAGAGGCAAAAAGACATCGGAAACCACTCCAGGGGTTCCAGGTCAAACACTGTAATTCATGGGGGGAGGTGGTTCTTGGCAGCTATGCCGATGCAGCCGCCAGGAATCAGCAGCCTGGATCCATCCAAGAAACAAAATTAATTTATTTCATGGGTGAAGAGCAAGGAGGACGATTGTGTACTCCTCTAACCTTTCCCTGCAAAACAAATCACCTCCCGGACACAATTGCGCTACTCATCTATACAGGCTGCCCAGGACACAGCTGGCATTCCTTCCCAGAGATAATTAGAAAAATGCAATGTGGGCTCCCAAGCTATGTTTCTGTGAAGTGGCAGTTTAGTTTATAGACTGCTGCTGATACATAGACAGTGATTGGATGACAGTAACAGACAGTGTCATAAAACACACTAACTTTAGTTTCGGGAGCAGTGGCCTGCCCAAAGTAATGTGCTTAAACGCCTCATCAGGGGCGGTCAGTCCTGCAATTACAGTGCAAAACAATATATAACCAACCTAGCCCACATCAATACTAGTAGTATAACACTCAGCAGCTGGGCAGACAATTGTAGTTCAACCAGGATGCATACATTTCCACAATATGGCTTGATACCATTACACTTACATAAGTTAAGACTACTTTGGCACATGTCTATGACTCAGCAATAAATCTACCCATCGCCAGCTTAAAAGGTATGGTATAGAAACCACTCACATGACACTGACAAATGGAAAACTGTAATTCAATCTACCACTGCAGGTACCCGCAGGCTACATACTACCACCTCTTTTTAAAACTCATCATGAGACTCAGATATGAGATGTTAACAAAAGTCCTTCCCAGTAGATCTCTCCACTATTTCTCCCTCCAACTGTCCCAGCACAGAGCCATAAACGTTACACAAAATATCTTAGAATTGGCAACCCGGTGTGATAACCAGCTTAGTGGATCATGAGCATAAGAAATACCATAAGGGAACTTGCAGAGCTCTTCAAAGCTGGTAGCTTACTGAAACTCATAAACTGTGCAACTCTCTCTCACCCTTCTTCATCCATCACACAGCTAAGCGGTGCATCTTGTAGCACAATAACCACATTTTGGTGATCATCATGATGACATTTTCTACATAGGATCAAAACAAAGACAACATATTTCCAATCAGGCCTGGCCTGGAGGGGGTGCACTGACCTCAGGGGGTGGGGTGCTGTGTTTAGCAATAATGTAAGATTTAAAAGCACTTGTTGTAGAGTTCCTTGTTCCAGGATTCAGGCAGCAATAAAAATGTCAAGATAAATCTTATGATTATTCTCTTAATAGAGAGACATTGGAATTTTGTCTAGTGGCTGTTTTGACTCACCATAAAGTAGCACAGAGGGTTAATGTGTCTGCTGCAAAGAAAAATCTGCCTTTTATGTGGCTAATTGAGTGGATTAGTAAAGCCATCCTTTACCAGCACTTTAAAGCAAACAAAATATATATGAGGGAGGGGCTATGGAGAGATGAGGGGGCACTTCTGCTGGGTGGTTGTAGTGAGGAGGTCATGGGTGGGGAAGGAGGTGCCAAAAAAGATTGTTGAACTGGGCGCCACCAGCTCTAAAGCCGGCTCTATTTCCAATCATACGCCCTACATAGTGTAGCGTGCTACCCCTGTAGGTAAGAGCTTCACCATCCCACACAGCGTTAATATGCACTATACAAATGATGTCATATAATACAGTACTAATAGCAATTAACATTACTGGCTCACTGATGTGAAATGCTGACGATATATTGTGGATGCTTAGAAAACGTCCTTATGTGTCAAAAATACTAATTAGTTACAGAAAGCGTTTCTAATATATGTTACCTATTTTGACGGCAAATGTTAAATGCCACCATCAAATAATCTATTTTCTATTAAATCAACCTGTACATTGTAGTATATCCCAGCGAGCACTGTGTTTATTGTGACATAAGCAGTGATTTGCATTGATATTTCCCCATCGGGCTGTTGAGTTGCTCATAATGCCACAAAGAAATTCTAAAAAAAAAAAAAAAAAAAAAAAAAAAAAAACCTTTCCCCTAAACCTGCTTAGGATACTAAACCAAATATGTGTATTTTTAATCAGTTTTGTGTTCTTCACGAGTACCTAAGCAGTATTTCAGAATATTGTAGAAGAATAACTGTTCATTCTTTTAAAGTCGAAGCTCAATGCCAAGACATAACCCGTGCGTATGCTAACCAGGTGCACCTTGAATATATTAGGTGAGGCAGCAAAACACATTAGAGCATGGGTCTTCAAACTGGGGGGCCTCAAGTGATCCCGGGAGGCCGCCAGGCTCTTGCCAAAAGAAGCATTATGGAGATAACACTGTTTTGTTTTAAGCAGAAAAACATTTCTTAGAGGAAAGGATGGTGTGGGATATTCCTGCTTGTATCCGAAACCAACTAAGTAATACACAGAAGCAATGTTAGTATCCTTATCTTAGTCCACAAATAGATTTTCTGCGGGTGGATATCACAATAGCATAATAACGTATTAAATTCCCCTTCCCTGAGGCAGAATCGCCACCTTCTGTCAACTATTGGTATGACACAAACAGTGTCTCATAGTAACGCCTTATGACTAAGTAGAGAACGAGGGCCAGATTTACCAATGCGTTGCAGCAGCGATGGGCACAAAAAGTGATGCTAACAGTGCAAAAATGAATACGCTATGCCCAAAGCACACCTAAATGTGCACTGGGAAATAACCCTAACGTAAGAGCCACTTTTTGTTCCGAGGGTGATGATAAATGGACATTGTCATGCACCCACCCACGTTCTTTGAGTTAAGCCCTATGTACTAAACAAGGCTTTTAGCCCAAAAATGATCACTCTGCGAGACAAGCATAAAGCTAAAAAAAAAGTTTTATTTTCCCTGAACCTTTCCACTTTGCATATGTGCTTTAAAGCGCGGATTCAAACCTGGAAAGTTTTTTTTGTACTGAACTATGGTAGACACCACGCACGCGTTCTTTCACTATGGTGCATCGTACAGCTTTCCAAGTTGCATTCGTCCCCCTGGACAGGGCCCAATGTGAGTTTCCTGAAATTTTCATGCATGGTGCAGCTGAGGAGAAGATGGATTACATCTTTGATTTCTTCATTGTTGCACAAAGTTCATACACTGATTACCACTAAACTGGACACTAATAGCACCTGTCATTTACAGTCTATAGAAATGAAATGATTTGTAAAATATAGCATTATTCAGACGTATTTTAAAAAACAATGCTGGAAGATTGTATGGTTATGATGCTGTGTTCTTACTCAAGAGTTTGTCTAGGAAACAGAAAAATATTCCATCTTGGTCAGTGACTAGGTATGTATTGACAGCTCACTTAGGAGCGTATTTACAAGCCTCTAGCGCCAACTTGCGCCACTCTAGCGAAATTTTTTTTACGCTAAGGCAGCATTAAGGAACCCTTCCTCCCGCACCTATTTACAAAGTGGTGCAACGCTTGCATTTCGCCAATTTGTAAACAATTGCGCCACATCATGCCTGCTCCAGGCATAATGTATGCAAGGGGGGGTGTTCCGACAGAGGTAGGCCCGAAGAAAATTTGTGCAGTGAAATGTACATTTCACTGTGCGATTTTTTCCATCATTTTTTATGCCTGCTTAAAGCGAGCATTAAAATGACACACACATTTTAATCAATGGGACTCCCTGTACTTTGCTGCACTAGCGTCAAAATGTTTGGCACCAGTGCAGCAAAGCCTCACAATAGCGTCAAAAATGTTGACGCTATTGTCCTAATGACGGCCATGGGGTGCTATATTGTAAATACGGCGCAACCATGTTGTCTTTAGGTGGGGCAGGGGCGACGCAAGAAAGGTGGCACATCGGGACCAATGCGTCACTTTCATGTAAATATGCCCTATAGTTCTGTGCCTAGAAAACAGGCCTGTTTCTTTTTATTCAGGTATTTGTAGTTTTTTAGACAAAAGCTTAAACCGTACATATGGCAACTTGAACTCTATGCACTATTTTAAAGGCATGATAAAAGTGCAGAAATAGAAACCAACGCACTGTAAAGTTTCAGCATGTGATCTTATTACTGGTTATTTTTCTTTGCACGTAATCGTGGTTTGATGGCTCCTTTATAGGACAAGCGGAGTTTTTGTTTTGTTTTTTTGGAGTGACCAGGGCCTGTATTGTGCACAGTGAGGAACAACTGCACCGTGGTTTAAGCGCGTGGCCTAAGCGCAGGCCAGGACCTGCAGCCAACCCCTGCTGCAGACAGCCAAAAGCAACACTCAGTAGGGGGTTGCTGCTTGGACATCATGGCAGCTGCCGGCTATCATCCTTGGCCTGCCTTGGCCTGCGAATAAACCAGCGCTGCTGTCACCTGTTTGAAGTAGGACTGGTATGGTTAAACCCTCCCTCGGAGAGCAGCTGTCCAGGAATCATGCCAAAATTAAAGGTGGAAACATGGTGGTGAAGGGGGCAGGAGGGCGATTGAGGAAACAAAATAAAACCCCCCCCCCCCCACTCCACCCGGTGGACAAGGCATAGCGCCTTGTATTGTTTTCAAACAGTTGAGCGATAAAGAAAAAACCTGTTAATAGTGCCCAACTATGACGCTTTTGAGACTCTGGGATAGTTTAGCAGTGGTTCCAGTTTATTTGGAATAAATCCGACGTTCAGGGACATAGAGAGAGATCATATAAACAAACAACATCTTCAGAAATTTGACCTTTAAAACGTGCAGTGTTCGTGGACCCTACATGAAGATATTCATATAATATTGTTGGTTTCCCTTTCCAATTTGTTTAAAAACTATGGAATGGATTGACACAAACCCAACAAAGCCGTCACTGGAGGAAGCTCTTAATGCAAAACCGTTGTAACTGTGTTGTTTTAACAAATAGTTAAAATTAATGGCAATTGGATTTTTTTGGATCATATAATTTTTCTCCCTCTTGATTATTCTACACAAAGGTGAAACTCTTGCATAGTTTTCCTGGAACGTTTTGCAAATTGGACAAATGGTGCATTAGGCAAGAATGTTTTTTTGAGTATAACTGTTGTGTAGCATATTACAAAACTATGGGCCAAGTTTATAAGGCAATAGCAACTCCTTGTGCCACATAAGCGTCCTTCTTTTTACGCAAGTGTGGCTCAAGGAGGCAATTTTCGCTGCGCCTTATTGACAAAGTGGTGCAATGCATGCATTGCACCACTTTGCGACCCCTTGCACCACATTATGCCTGCGTCAGGCATAATGTATGCAAGGAGGCCTGCAAAAATGGTGCAGTGAAATCGACAAGATTTTACTGCTAAATTTTAGGCATAATATTAAACGCCTGCTCTGAGCAGGCATTAAAATGACGCACTCTTCGAAATCAGCGTGTCTTCTTGCACTTTGCTACACTAGAGTCAACATTTTTGAAGCTAGTGTACAAAGCGCTACAATAACATCAAACATTTTGACGCTATTGTTCTAATAACTGCCATGGTGCGCCATATAAAAAATATGGCGATGCAAGAAAAGTCACGCATCAATACTGATGCACCACTTTCTTGTAAATCTGACCCTATGTTTTTACCCCAGAGAATTGACTTCTTGCTTCTGAATGAAAGTGGGTGGTACTCATTATCGCTGTTATTGGTTTGCAGGCTGTGGAATATAATATATTTGAAGGGATGGAGTGCCGTGGGGCCCCACTGGTCGTTGTCAGCCAAGGAAAAATTGTGTTTGAAGATGGAAACCTACATGTGAACCAGGGCATGGGTCGCTTCATCCCCCGCAAACCTTTCCCAGACTATATATACCAGCGTATACTAACAAGAAGTAAGGTAAGAACGCAAGCTTTGGACAAGACTTTTTGGGAGAAGAAACTCCTTACGAGGGCATAGAACATGCGTATTTTAGTTTGTATTGGTTATGAAACTACATTGGCGAAAACAAACACAATGCTCTAGCTGATCTACCGGGTTTATGCTAAATGGGTCGAAAAAGACCCTTGCCATGCGAGGATGGTAAAGGTAACAGGGGACTTGTGCAAATGCGAAATGTATTCTGTTCCATGGTCCAGTATTCTCCCTAGCGACAGGCAAAAAGCTCATCTCTCCCACATCTGTTCAGCGGGCCACCATCCTTGCACCACGTGGTACACAGAGAGCTAATGGGTATTCCACATAGAGTGTGTGTTCGATCCCTAGATATTCAATCGTTGGTTGATAAACACCACGTCTGGTCGCAGCAACATGCATAAATCTGCCTTGTATATTATGGGGCCAGCACGTTTTGTGGATTTACCCAAGATGCAATGTGGACCTGTGCTTACCTCCATCCTGTGAAAATGTTCTAAATTTGGCTGTCTTTATATGTTTATCATTCATCTAGAATAATTTAGTCTCACTGTGGTAAGTGATATTAAAATTGATAATTTTATTATGAAGCTTTAATTTCATGTATATTCTTCACATGATCCTTTTTAAAGTACGCATCTGCAAGTTTTAAGGCGAAAGTACTTGCTCTGTAAAATGATTTAAATGGCGCAACACTTTGAATTAGAGTAAGACACGTTTCTTTATAGAAAACACACAATTCACTGTGTATTTAATGTTATATTTGCCATGCAACTTGGTCCTGGTCCTAGACCGTGCAATTACAAATAAAAATCCTATGGCATATGGGTGAATCAGTGCCAGTACAGCCTCCCTCTCTACAGGAAGCTCTGAATCTGAAGACATATGTGGTGACTCTCTAGGTGGTAACTTACACTATCTTGATGTGATTGCATTACTCTGCTGAGCTTGATGACCTTAATGACTGATTTTATGAATAATCCCTAAACGTTTCCCTCACATTTTTTGGCATGTATTTGTAGAATGCAGTAATCGGCTGATGCATGCATGCAGCTTAACGCACTATAACACTTTGACAAATGCCTTTTACTTCGTGATATTCTGTTAATTTGTACAATGCTATGTGTTCTTCAGAATGGAAGTAGATGTCTGCAGTTCAGACTTTACTTAGCTGAGCCATCTTACTGGCTGCTCCCTTGCGGCATTGGTCATGTCAACTCAGGACAATCTGTACTATTGGCCAGCATACATGACAGAGATGTGAGGCAAACTTTATAAAAAGACCGAGGGGCATATTTATGGATTTTGCTGCAAAACTGTGCTAACGCAGTTTTGTGAGAAAGTCCATAGCGCCTGCTAGCACCATACATAGCCCCAGCCGGGTGCCATATTTATGGAATGGCGAACGGTGTCGCAAAGGACGGGCTAGCATCTACCAAAAAGTTGCTAGCCTGGGGGAAGGGAGGGTGTGGGAGGATGACGGGAGAGGAAAACACACTAGTGGGCCAGAAATGACGCTAGTCTAGTTAGCGGCAATAAACGCTGACCAACCTAGCGCCATTTTCTGACGCACTACCAACCAAACATGCGTCCTGTCTTAGTAAAGACAGGAGTTATGCCCACCACAGCAATGGCCAGCCCAGGGGACCAGTGTCCCCTGGGCATGGCCATAATACCCAGTGCCAGGTAGGGGGGCGCATGTAAGGGGCCCCCAATGGCACAGAAAAAAAAAAATTAATGAGACTCACCTATACTTACCCAGGATGGTGTCCCCATCCTATGGCGTCCCTCTGGTGTGGGTCGGGGTGTGCCTGGGGCTTGAGGTGGGTATCTGTGGGCCCATTCCATGGAAATGGGTCCACAGATACCCTAACACCTGGTCTGACCTAGGCGTTAAATAATGCTTATCAGGCTTGGCATTATAATTTGGGTCCACCAACTCCATGCGTGTAATTTCTGCACCGCAGTATAAACATGGCGGTAGGGGGTTAGCGTCATATCCTGGACGGGAACACCTACCTTGCATCTAATTAGTGCAGGGTAGTTTGCCACATCCAGCACATGCCGCTAACTCCTATATTTTGACGCTAGACAAGTCTAGTGTAAAAATATTAATATGGAGTTAAGTTTTCATCATTTTAGCTTAAAAAAAGATGCTAAAATGGTGAAAACCAAGTATAAATATGCTCTATAGTGTTCTGTAGGGCATAGTGCTCGCTGAGCATAAACAGGATGAATTTGAGGCAAATACTGTTGTAAATGGTATATCTGTGGGCACATCATGTTAATAACATAGCATTTTGTTGGAGGCTGAGGGCTCTCTGCCAAAGTTTGAAAAATATAGAGGCAAACGAAGCATTTGTAAGTTTATCTGTTTAGCAACATTGGGTGAAGAATCTATTGAATCTTGCGTGAATTATATAAAGGTGCTTGCAAGCCCAATGGGGAGTAACATTAGTCAGAACGTCAGATTTTGCTGATGTAATTTGCAAAATGGTCTAACGTGCACCTCCCAGAAGAGAGAGAGGCTTTAACGAGTATTTTCCAAAGCACATTAACAACTAGCAGAAAACCTGCTACTGCAATTTGTGGATGATTTTGCAGAAAAAAATGCCTATTGTTATTGGGGACACTAAAGTATACAATAAGCAATGGATAGAATGCTTGAATTAATCTCAGCCACTAATAATTACTCAGGGTCACATCCCAATCCTAAAAATCCTTCTCAAATGTCACCCCCCTTTTTTTACCCAGGTAACCCAACTAATAGTCACACAAGATCATTACTTACAACAAAAAAAAATACTACCTCTTTTAAATCCATGACCATCATTCTATCCCTACTCTAAACTCTGCTGAACACACAAGAATTCAAGGGTATGGACCCGTTAAACCTGGCATCTTTGGTGTGGTCTTCTCTAACTTTTTGCCTCTACTTCCCAGGTTGTTGCTGTGTGCTGGACTCTGTTTTTGCTGTTTTTGTTACTCTGGGCACTTTACCACTGCTGACCAGTGCTAAAGGGCAAGTGCTTCCTATGTGAAATTGTAAGTGTAATTTGCTTTTCCATAATTGGCATATTTGATTTACTAGTAAGTCCCTAGTAAAGTGCACTAGAGTTACCTAGGCCCTGTGAATCAAATGCTACTAGTGGGCCTGAAGCACTGATTGTGCCACCCACATAAGTAGCCCTGTAAACATGGCTCAGACCTGCCACTGTAATGTCTGTGTGTTTAGTTTTAAACTGCCAATTCAACCTGGTAAGTGTACCCACTTGCCAGGCCCAAACCTGCCCTTTTGTACATGTAAGGCATCCCTAAGGTAGGCCATTGGTAGCCCCATGGGCAGGGTGCAGTGTATGTTAAAGTAGGACATGTTCTTTGTGTGTTTTTACATGTCCTAAGTGAAATTCTGCCAAATTGGGTTTTCACTGCTGCAAGGCCTATCTATCTCTTAGGTTAACATGGGAGCTTCCTTCAAATATTCTTATAGTGTAGTTTCCCTTCGAGAGCAGATAGAAATATGAAGTTTGGGGTCTCTGAACTCACACTTTAAAAATACATCTGTTATTGATGTCGGTTTTTAGATTGTTAGTTTGAAAATGCCACTTTTAGAAAGAAGGTATTTTTGTGCTTAAAGCATTCTGTGACTGCCTGTGTATGGATTCCCTGTCTGGGTGAAACTGACAGTTGGGCTGTTTGTGAATCTTCTCTAGACAATGACACAAAGGGAGCTGGGGTGTAGCCTGCATATCCTGATGAGCCATCTGGGCTAGAGTGAAAGGAGGAGTGGTCACTTACACCTGAATGGGCTGTGCTGCCCTCACACAATGCAGTCTCCAACCCCCTGGTGTGTGTCTTGGGCCTGGCCAAGGCAGGATCCTGTAAACAACAGAAACTTTTCTTTGAAGTTGGGCAACTTCAAAGGCAGAAAGGGGTATAAGTATTGGACCTAAAGCCCCAGACTTTAGATCACTTCTGGAACCAAGAGGAACCTCTGCCAAGGAGAAGAGCTGAAGAGAAGGAGTACTGCCCTTTGCCTGTGACTGTGCTTTGCTGGGTTGGCCTGCAGTTGCTGCTAATGCCTGAAAGAGGACAAAGACTGTACTTCGTGGTATATTCCTGCTTGTGAAGAATCTCCAAGGGCTTGAATTAAGTTTCCCTCCTGTTTTGAAGTCTCATGGCCATCAAAGACTTCCTCTGCCAGCAACTTGACTCTCTGCTAATACTCCTGCCCTGCCAAGTGATGCCCTATCCAGTCCCTGGGCCCTTGAGAGGTGAAGGTGGTAGAACAAGGACTGAAATCCACGGACAGGACACCGTATGGAGAAAAGTTTGATGCAACCCTGCAACATGGCTGAAAAACGACATGCCACATGCTTCGCCGATAAAATCGACGCTCCACTTACATGGCGGCTGGGAGATTGATGCATTGCAGCTGAAGGAATGACTCAACACCCACTTGCAGTTGCTGATAATGATGCAAACCCCATGTGGTTTTCCAACACCATGCGGCCGATTTCTCATCATCGCTGGGTGTCAAAGTCATTGGGAACATGCTTGGATCTGAGGTGCCCTGTACGGAAATCAACGCGTCACTCTCTTGCAGGGGAGGAAAATGACCCAGCGCCGACACGACTGGAGATGTAATGACGCACAGCCTCATTTGAGAGTAAGGAATCAACGGATCACTGACTTTTTCAACACACACTTGCCTGTGCGGCTTTATTTTTGACGTAAACCAGGTACTTTGTATAAAATCAACATTTCTATTGTTTCCTATGGAGTAAGACTCTTATTCTTTTGAAAATTAATATCTTGGGTTGTGCATGTTGGATTTTTGTAGTTTTGGTCTTGTTTGATTTAGATAAATGTTACCTATATGTCCATTTTGTAGTGTTTTCACTGTATTACTGTGTGGGTTGGAACAAATACTTTACACATTGCCTTTGAGATAAGCCTGACTGCTTGTGCCAAGCTAATAGAGGGGTGAGCAGGGGTTATCTAAGTGTGTATCTCCATTGCCATCAGGCTATATCCCGCCATCAGGCTACAAGGGTGGCCTGAACCCTGCCAACCCTAATTTGAGTTCCCCACTGGGCCGGCAGGCAGAAACAGTGTTTCCACCCGCCTGCCCAGCGGGGAACAGGGCCTTAACATTGCAGCTGGCTCCTAATGGAGGCGGCGGCAATGTGGTGGTGCAGCGGGTGCAGCACCCATCACACATCCCACTGCTCGTAATTCGGAGAGTGGAATGCAAAGCGGAGCTGTGCATGGGCCCCTGCACTGCCCATTCCAAGTGTATGGGCAGTGCAGGGGCCCCCAGACCCCCTCCCTTGAGTACCCCATTCCACCAGCCTTTCCATTGTGGTGTAAACTGCCATGGAAAGGCTGGCGGATGGGGACTCATAATGCACAGGGCAGCGCTGCTTGCAGCGTTGTACTGGTGGATTACAACCTCCGGGCCACCAGGCTGCAGGCTGGCGGCAGCCTCGCAATGTCAGCAGTTGGACCGTGGTGGCTCCGCCACAGTCATGATGTGGTGGTCGGACCGCCACCACCGCAGCGGTCCGACCTCCACCGTGACCGCCAGGGTCATAATGTCCCCCTAAGTGTACACTACTGTTTTCAGTGCAGCCCATTATGTGACCACATACTACTTTTTTTTGCTTTTTCTGTTTTTGGACTTTTTCTGCTTCCATTTTTGTGATCTAAAAAAATTTTCTTGTGAACTCTGTTCTTTTTGGAACTTTGCATCTTTGAGGGAACCTTGCCAACATGTCTCAATCTAGGGATGTACCAGCTGTGTCTACAAAGGCTGTTTTGGAGTTGGCGAAACTGGAAGAGTACACAGTGGCTCAACTGAAGCAGTTTTGTAAGGATTTTGCCTGCCCATTCAGGAAGTCCACCAGGAAGGAGGAGCTGCAAAAGGCATTGAGGGCCTGGGTGGCAGCCAAGGAGGCTGGGGACACACAGAGGAGGAGGATGAGCGTGAGGAGGTGCAGAGTGTTCATATTGTGGGAGTGGAGGTACCTGTTCTGCCTGGGGACAGGGTCTCCAGGGCAGGTAGCAGTGTGTCATTCAAGGGTCTGACTCCTGAAGAGTTACAGGGCAGACAGGCAGAGAGGGCTCACCGGTTGGAGTCAGGGAAACTTAAAATGGAGATGGAAGAGAGAAGGTTGGCCATAGAGAAGAAAAAGGTGCTGCTGGCTCATGAGCTCAGTTTAAGGGAGCTGGATCAGAGGAGCCAGTCTAGCAGAGATGGTGGCAGCAGCACCTCTGTGCAGCCTGAGAGGAGGGTACACATTGCAAAGGACTTAGTAAAGGTTTACAAGAGGAAGAATGACATATATCTGTGGCTTAAGGGGTATGAATCAGCTCTCCACATGAACATGGCCCCTGAAGCACATTGGGAGGGGGGGGCTGTGGAAGCACTTTGAGGTAGAGGGGAAGGACACTCTGACATCCTTGGGGGATCCTCAAGGACTCACCTATTCTATTATGAAGGACGCCCTGCTCATAAGATATGATCTCACTCCTAAGCAATACAAGGAAAAGTTTAGTTCCTATAAGAAGAAGGATTCCTAAACTTGGTTGGAGTGTGTAGACACTTTTTGCAGGTCACTGGAAGGGTGGGTGAAGGGCAGTAAGGTAACAACTTATGAGGGGCTTTACAACTTAATTGCTTGAGAGCACTTGTACAGTCTTTGTTTTCCACAGCTGCGCCAGCACCTAATTGACAGCAAGCTGATTAATCCCAGAAAGCTTGCTCAGGAAGTGGACTGCTGGGAGAGCACCAGGGTCCAGAGGAGGTATGGGGGAGACCATGCCAAGGGTGGGCAGGGTCCCCATCAGAAGAAGTGGGGGGTAAGAATAAACAAGGGGAATTCTCTAAAGGGCCCCAACCTAGTTCCCAGGGTAAGGATTCCCAGCCCCCAGTTGAAAAGAAACCATGGGTCTCTACAGGGAAAGCTGCGGAGTGGGGTCCCCACAAGTGTTTTGCATGTGATCAGGTGGGTCACATGAGAAGAGTTCCCAAATGTCTCAAGGGGACACAGGCACCCACTGGTGCTCAGTGACAGGGTTTGGCCAGTGTAGCTCTTGAGAAGGAGTTGGTTCCAGGTGGGTGGGAGCCAGCTAAGATAACCCTTGTCTCACTAGGGGACAGTGAGATGGTCCAGGGGACCCTTGTGCCTGAGAACACTAAAAAGTATAGGCAGTGGGTGACGATCAATGTACAGAGGGTAGAGGCTCTGGGAGACACAGGAGCCAGTGTGACTACTGTGAGAAGTCACCTGGTGTCTGGAGAGCAGGTAGTTCCCCATGCACTTCACCAAGTAGTTGCGGTAGACACCTCCGAGTGCCTGTATAAAGTGGCACAGGTTCCCTTTGAGTGGGGGGGGGTCTCAGGTTCCTTGAGGGTAGCTGTGAGTCCAACCATGCCTGTAGATTGTCTGCTCGGCAATGACCTGGAGGATTCCCATTGGAAGGAGGTGGAACACAAGTCTCACTTGGAGATGTTGGGTTTGCCTGAGTGGGTCTGTGTGTCCACTTGGTCAATGGCAGCCCGTCAGGGTGACCAGGAGATCCTGGAGCCTGAAAGAGTGGCTTTCCAGGTGCCTGCCAGAAGGAGGAAGGGCAAGGAGTGTGGTAAACCCTCCCCAGAAGTTCCCACGGTCAAGGAGGGTTATGCCCTTGAGTCTACAGGAGAACAGGTGGCTGAACTGGGGAAGATCCCTGAGCTGACTCAGTGGCAGCAGGACGGGGGATCCACTAGGGAAACATTCTGTGAGGCACAGAAGGCATGCCCTACTCTGGAGGGTTTGCGACAGCAGGCTGCAGACCAGGCCTCTGGCAACGAGTCTGGTTTACATCTGATTTATTTGGAGGATGGCCTTCTATATAGCGAGCCTAAGGTTTCTAAGCCTGGGGCAGGCCGTGTGCTGGTGGTACCCCAGTGCTTCAGAGCCTTCCTACTGGGTTTGGCTCATGATGTACCTTTAGCTGGACATTTTGGGCAGGACAAGACCTTTGAAAGGCTTGTCACCATTTTTACTGGCCCCAAATGCACAGGCAATCAGATGCAGACTGTAGGTCTTGCCAGACTTGTCAGGCAAGTGGCAAGAGTGGGGGGAATGAAAGGCTCCCCTCCAACCTTTTCCTGTAGTTAGCACCCCCTTTGAAAGGGTGGGTATTGACATTGTGGGGCCTCTGGATCCCAGGACAGCCATGGGCAACATGTTTATCCTAGTCCTGGTGGACCATGCCACCCGTAACCCAGAAGTTATCCCTCGTAGATCAATCACAGCCCTTTTGGTGGGCTGGGCATTGATGGGGGGGGGGTCTACCTGCATGGGGTTCCCCAAGGAAGTGGTTTCCGATAGAGGTACCAACTTCATATCAACCTATATGAAGTCTCTATGGAAAGAGTGTGGGGTAACCTACAAGTATACCACTCCTTACCATCCCCAAGGAAACGGTCTGGTGAGAGATTCAACCGTACCTTGAAGGGCATAATTATGGGCTTGTCAGAGCCCTTGAGGCGTAAGTGGGATGCCGTCTTGCCATGCCTTCTGTTCGCCTACAGGGAGGTGCCACAAAAGAGTCTTGGATTTAGCCCTTTTGAATTATTGTATAGCCACCCTGTCAGGGGACCTTTGAGTCTGGTTAAGGAAGGCTTGGAGAAGGCCTCCACTAAGTCCCCTAGGATGTATTCAGTTACATGCTGGCTTTTAGAAACCAGATAGCCAGCTTCAGGAAGCTCGCTCAGGAGAACCTAGAAGCAAGCCAGGAAGACATGAAACGCTGGTATGACCAGAATGCCAGAAAAATCGGAGAAAAATGACTCAGCGCCTACCCGACCGGTGAAGATGCGACACGCGCCCTCAGTTGCGAGTAAAGAATTGACACATTGCTGACTTTTCTGACAGACGCTCGCCTGTGCAGCTTTGTTTTTGATGTAAACCAGGTACTTTGTGTAAAATCAATGTTTCCATTGTTTCCTATGGAGTAAGACTGTTATTCTTTTGAAAATGTATATCTTGACTTTTGTATGTTGGATTTTTGTAGTTTTGGTCTTGTTTGATTTAGATAAATATTACCTATTTTTCTAAACTGGTGTGGTGTCCATTTTGTAGTGTTTTCACTGCATTACTGTGTATGTTCATACAAATAATTTGCACATTGCCTTTGAGATAAGCCTGACTGCTTCTGCCAAGCTACCAAGGGGGTGAGCATGGGTTATTCAAGTGTGTATTTCCATTGCTGTTACTAGATTGAGGGTCCCTGCCTGGACAGAGTGCAAACTGACTGCCAGCCAGAGACCCCATTTCTAAGAGGACCTAACAAAACTAATGTTCAAATGGAGAAAAACATTTTTTTTTTTACTAATCTATTACCTATTAACCTCTAATCTTGGACTCTGGAGTAGTGTGCTTCTTGCAGCAAAGTGCTTCAATGCCTCATCAGGCATAATAAATGATATATAAATAGAATTTATAATTACACTTGCAATCATTTTGGGGACTGCCAATGCTGATTTAGAATCAGATAGCCCATCAGCTTTCCATCAGCAGAGCCCTTATTAACTCTGCTGAAAGAATGCTTCCTCAGACAGCCAATGGAATAGAGGACGTTGGAAGAAGGACATTATACTGCATGTCCTATTTAGAGTAATTACCAATTGCTGAGATTAATTCAAGCATGCCATCAATCACTTTTTTATATTCCTGCATATGCCTCAATAGTCATGCACAACGTGGACACTTTGACATTTGGCATGACACCAGGCTTTCGATCCCCCTTCCCTCTCTTCAATTGTTGCTTCCTCAAGACACCTTTGCCACAAACTATATGTGTCACCAGTTTTGTTCAGGGTGTCGTGAAACCCTGGAAACTGTCTCAGTTTCTCACACCACCATCCAATTGTTGCGTAAGTTACAATTTTGGGATAACTCTTCAAGGGGTCCCTTCACAACCATGGGTGATACTAGTGAACTTAGTTCAATACATCAGAGATGAGTGTGAAGGACAAGTCATTAAAGCCCGGCAAGACACCATTCAATGTGTAAATGACGTAGAAGTATTGCTTTTGAGTTACTAACAATCCCATGAAGAGATCAAGGGCATTGTGGAAATATAAAGCAACCTCATTTCGTTCTCATACTACCGCAGACAAGGTATTAAGAAGAAAGATATTCTTCTATGTTAAAAGTGTTTACTACTACAGAGAGAATCTGTTTCTCAATACATCTAAAACAACCACACAGAATATTGTAAAAACAGCCAAGAGACACATTACAAGTGACAAGAACAAAATAAAGATTTCTGGCTTTGCTAAAACTTCATTAAAATATTATCTACAATCTAACAATCTAACACCCTGTTGTACATCTTTATGTGCTATACCCTGATAGAAAGAAAGTCAAAGCATTCTAGAGTTTGTTAAGGAGAAGGGATGCACTGCATACCTTATTGGCAGCGAAGGCTGTTGTTATCGGTGGAGGTGTGACAACAGTGTTCCCTGCAAAGACCCCATGAAGGGCAACCAACCACTGTGGTAGCAGTTAAGTGGTCTTCTTCTGGGACTGGGCTATATCAGGTGCAGGCATCAGGTGAGGTGTATCATCTATGAAGTGTGAAGTGTGCTGGCAGTAGAGGAGATCTTTAGTCAGAATCTTAGGTGATAATCTGGGCAAATGGCCTCTCAAAAAATGGGCAAATGACAGTCCTTATGTCCTAAACCTTTCTCACAGATTGGAATGAGGGTGCTGGACTGTGGACATCATATGCTTATGATGTTGGTGTTATGGACAGAAAAGGGATGTCAGTTAAGACTACACTGCTTTGATAAAATATCTAGATAATTTGTTTTGTATCCTTGATTTAAGAAAGAATCAACATTTGACCCAGGCGAATGTCGCCTTAGAGTTTGTATCTGTTCCTGATCAAGGAACTGTACAATATCATGTTTCTTGAAAAGATAAGGTCTGGTGACAGTGGTGCTGTCATACAGATCTTACAACGATTCTGCAACAACAAGGAGCATGGCAATGTCCAGGGGCAAAGATGGAGTCAGGGCCTAGCTACAGTTAGGGACTTAATGCCACAATCTAACCCTCATAAGTGCTCACTGAGGAGAATGATGAGCTGTATACTAGTATTGTAGGGTCTCAATGGATGCTGACCTATTATCTCAAAAGCTGTCCTGCATACTCAAATCTGTAGTGTGCTAAAGCTCAGAAGATCACTCAGAAATAGGAAATACATGCTTAGCTACAAGTATCCGCAATGGAGAAAATGATATCTCTTTTGGAAGCTCCAAACAAGCATTGTGCTAAGAAGATTACAAAACTACAATCATAAAGATTCCAAAATGGCTGCTGCAATTCAGAAGAATTGCATAGAGAGGTCTAGTTGTTGAGGCTGCTTGAGTTAGTGTTCATCATTGCGCGTGCGCTCCATGTGAACCACGCACTTCAACTGAAATTCCTGTCAGGAAGGTAGTATTCCTGTAATATGCATTAGGAGGTATTTGGTTTGAAGAAGAATTTCTTATGAGCTTACTGTTTTCTATTGATGCATGTGCAGTTTTAGTTCCTGCCTAGAAATTTCCCAGGTGTAGTGTTCAGTGGAGAATTCCTGCTGAGCGGTAGACACTTACTTGGAGATTAGTGTCTCTCAGCGTTTCTGTCAGAAGAGTTTCTTTGAGCCTTTTCATAGCGCCCTTGAATGTTGTCTGATTTTTAAAACCTACAAGTAAGTGACATTCATTTATTAACTTCCAATTCTTGAAGAAACAGTTTGTGAGGAATATTTAAAAAAAGAAAAGGACTTGTGCTTTTGAGGAACATATAAGTAAGATATTAATTCTTACACTATATCTATTGGAGAACACATGTGGAAGGAAAAAATAATAAATTGAATTCACCTCAGCATTTCCAAGTTGATATCTATCCATCTATCTATCTTTCTATCTTTCTATCTTTCTATCTTTCTATCTTTCTATCTATCTATCTTTCTATCTATCTATCTATCTATATAAATAGATATATATAGAGATATATGAATATAGTATCAACTCACCAAAAGATACTGAGCGAAGCGAAGTGAATAAAAACTCTATTTGAGCATTGTTAAAACAAAGAATTAAAAAAGAACAGTATTTTCAACAACTTGACTTTAAACAAATGTAATCTAAGGAGAGAAGCTTCCCATAATATATTTACAGATAAATAACCTAGAAGAAAATTAAAGACATCTTACTGCATTGTAAGATGTAATTGTGTATAATTTGTTAAAGGTGCCCAGCAAGAGTCAACCCTCTTGAAGAATTACCACACGTCTGAAGCTGTCTCTCTTTCATCCACTTCCCCTTTCACCCCTGCTATTGTGTGTGAATAATCTTGGGTCGCATGCAGTGGTGGAGTGGACTGAGGAATATTCTTCTGCTCCTGTGAAAATTGCCTTCAGGTATCCTGACAAAAGTTAACCAATCCAAAAGAGATGCTGCTCCCAGAGAAGCAGGGAAAGCCATTTGTAGTGAGTCCAAATGTAAGAGTGTGAATACAAGACCAGGCAAAACCCAGACCAGGATTAATTGGCTAAATTTACAACACAGAGATTATGAAGGTTTAACCCTGGAAGTCACTCCAAACCCACCTTCTACTGGCCAGGCTCGGGTAGAGGTGGTGCCTTCGTTTTTACATTATACAGCATTATACAGCAAGTCACCCAGCCCTCCAGTGAGGCACTGGAAACAATAAAAGGTGATTTGGGCCTCAACATAACCCTGCTGAGACATGACCTTAAGGGTGATGTTGGTTGGGTAATGGTATAAGAATAAGAAGGGGCATATTGGACCTGGAGGATCAATCAAACAGATCCAGACTTCAATCTCACAGTTAATGACATTATCCAAAAGACTCCAAGAATGCTGAAGGTTGCACACACCACAACAATTTCTGATTTGTTGGGTTTCCTGAAGGCTATGTGGGAAACAATCTTGACAGGATATTGGAGCACTGGCTCATGGGGATTATCCTGGTAGGGAGTCACCTGGTTTTGTTGTAGAACTGTCCTATTATGTCCATTTCAAAAGGCTGCTGCCTGTTGCCCCATGCCAATAATTGCTAAAAACCAGAACTACAAAGATAAGGACCAGGATACAATTCTATGAATAGCGAGAAACCAGCCAAAAGCCCAGTTCGTATCACACTATCCCAGGTTGCGTGCGTGGGTAGTGGGTGACGGCACGGATCCTAGGGAGGTGGGCCACCAGGAGTCGTTCCATGCTGAGGGGTTGGTGCCAAAGAAGAGGATTCCTGAGGATGAGCAAAAAGTGAGAACACACACTCAATGACTTAACTCCAGGCCAAAAGTTTTTATACAGAAAAATATTATTTTCTTAATTTATTTTAGAACCACAAGATTCAAATTGCAGGTAAGTACATTAAATGTAAGGAACTTTGCATATGTATGGTTAGGACTTTGAACCAAAACAGTAATATACACAGTTTCTCATAAAATGGCAATAAGCTATTTTAAAAGTAGACACTGCAACATTCAATAGTTCCTGGGGGAGGTAAGTACAGTTAGGTTAATGCGGTAAGTAAGCACTTACAAGTTCAGTCTCCAGGGCAACCTCAAACATCCAGCAACACAGGACCGGTCAGGTGCAGAGGTCAAAGAGGAGCCCAAATAACATGGGCCCCTATGGAGACAGGGTGTTCCGGTTCCGGTCTGCTTGCAGGTGAGTACCCGCGTCCACATGGGAACAGACCAGGGGGGGTTGGTAGCGCACTGGGCGGGTCCCGAGTAGGCACACAAAACACACCCTCAGCGGCACAGGGGGGTCCGGGTGCAGTGGGCAAACAGGGCGTCAGGTTTTCAATAGGATTCAATAGAGGGACCCGGGGGTCACTCAGATGTTCCAGGCAGGGCACAAGGGGGCTTCTCGGGCCAGCCAATGACTGGGGAAGGGTGAGGGCCGCCTGCTGGTCACTGCTGCACTGGTGGTTGGTTTCTCACGGGCCTCGGGGCTGCGGGTGCAGTGCTTTTCCAGCGTCCGATATTTTCGTCCTGGGTAGTCGCTTCAGGGGGGTCCTCTGGATTCCCTCTGCAGGCGTCATCGTCGGGGTGCAGAGAGGTCAGCCCAGGGTGGACACGTTGTCAGAGTAGTCTGGGGATCCTCTCTGGGTCGTTGGTTTCTCTGGACACGTCCAGGGGCGTCGGGTGCAGAGTGGTGGGGACTCACCCTTCTGGAGAGTCCCTTTAAAGATGGTTTCTTCTTTCTTTGGTTGGACAGGTCCGCTGTCCACGGGAGTTCTTGACCCTTTGTAGTTGCAGGGCAGTCCTCTGAGTTGGCAGAGGTCGCTGGGCCCGCAGGATGCGTCGCTGGTGCAGGTTCTCTGAAGTTGGAGACAGGCCGGTAGGGCTGGGGCCAAAGCAGTTGTCGTCTTCAGTCTTCTCTGCAGGGTTTTCAGTCCTTCTGCTTTGTAGATCATCAGGAATCTGCAATCCTGGGTTCAGGGCCGCCTCTATATACTGAATTTAGGGGTGTGTTAGGATCACAGGGCAGTAGCCAATGGCTACTGTCCTTAAGGGAGGCTACACCCCCCCTGTGCTTCCTCCCTTTGGGGAGGGGAGCACATCCCTATCCCTATTGGCCTAAATCCTCCAAAACAAGATGGAGGCTTTTCCAAGGAGGGGGTCACTTCAGCTCTGGTCACCTTAGGGGTGAACCTGGCTGAGGTGGTGACTTCTCTTTGTTCTTCTCATTATCTCCCTGGACTTGCCGCTGTGGCGGCTGTGTCCGGGGGGGGGCGGGCATCTCCATTAGCTGTAGTGCCCTGGGGCAATGTAACATGAAGCGTGAGCCTTTGAGGCTCACTGCTAGGTGTTACAGTTCCTGCAGGGGAGAGGTTTGAAGCACCTCCACTCAGTGCAGGCTTGGTTTCTGGTATCAGAGAGCACAAAGGCTCTCACCCCAGGGGGTCATAAACTCATCTCTCAGTGGCAGGCTGGCACAGACCAGTCAGTCCTGCACTGAAGGATTGGGTGAAAGACATGGGGCATCTCTAAGATGCCCTCTGTATGCATCTTTTAATAAAGCCAACACTGGCATCAGTGTGGGTTTATTATTCTGAGACGTTTGGTACCAAACTTCCCAGTATTCATTGTAGCCATTATGGAACTGTGGAGTTCGTTTTGACATACTCTCAGACCATATACTTAATATGGCCACACAGTACATACAATATCTGAGAATGGACTTAGATACTGTAGGGGCATATTTCTCATGCAGCTATGCCCTCACTTGTAGTATAGTGCACCATGCCTTAGGGCTTTAAGGCGATAAGGCCTGCTAGAGGGGGGACTTACCTATGCCACAGGCAGTATTTTGTGAGCATGGCATCCTGAGTGAATGGCATGTGGACTTTGCCTTTTTCTCCCCACCAACACACAATATCTGCAATGGCAGTGTGCATGTGTTAGGTGAGGGGTCCCTTAGGGAGGCATAACACATGCTGCAGCCCTTAGGGACCTTCCCTGGTCACAGGGCCTTTTGTATCACTGGTACCTTTTACAAGGGACTTATCTGTGTGCTAGGAGTGTGCCAATTGTGGAAACAATGGTACATTTTTAGTGAAAGAACACTGGTGCTGGGGCATGATTAGCAGGGTCCCAGCACACTCTCAGTCAAGTCAGCATCAATATCAGGCAAAAAGTGGGGGTGACTGCAACAAAGAGCCATTTTCCTACATTAGTTAATTAACCTCGATTTATATTTTGGGCTGAGGCAATTAGCCTTTGATGGGTGCAGACTTACCACACCTTAGAGAGTGAGATAGATGCTTCATGTTAGAGTTATGGGTGGTGCCTAAGAGTTTCCAGTTGCAGTAGGTGCACTTTTCTTAAGACTGCATGCCTCTATATTATGAGAGTGGCAGACTGGCCATACAACCTGCTGCAGTCCCCCCGCTGCATCTTTACCAGTGAATGTCCAAATGATGACCCAAGGAGAATTATTGCTAAGAATTCTAACCTGGAATGTAAAAGAAGAGCAGTGCCATAGGGTGCAAAGCATGTAACACCTGATATAGCTTAAATGCAAAAAACACATTTATTGGGCTCTCACTGTTGTTTCTGGGGAGATTCGTTTTTATAATATCCTTCATACAAGCTTCATAAGATGATGTCAGGGGTTCACCTTCTTCTAAAGAAAAACTCACCTCTACTGGTTCCGGAGGTTTAGAGGGATCCTGCAGGCCAATTTATTATGAGGCTGGGCCCACTGAATGTTGCTCTATCTTGTCAGTTTCTCTCTACCCTTCCTGCCCAGGAAGGTCCATTAGAATGCAGATGAGTCCTCAGGCAGATGTAAGCTTCCTGTGTTTGTGGCTGTCTAGAGGAAATGCACAAAGTGTAGCTGTCACCTACTACAGCAGTCTCTTATGAGTAAAAGCAATTTGTACAGAACAGAAAACAAGACTAACATTTCTCTCTCTTCTTTTATCAGTTTCAACTGCATTCAGTTTTGTTTTTTTTTAAACTGGATTTCATTTGAACAATTACATTCTACAAACACTGAAAAATTTAACTCACTAGCAAGAGGTGAATTATAGTAAACTCTCAGGCCCTGCTTACCAGTATAGATGCTATTTGTTGCACATGATAAATAACGCTACCATGGGGTATGTTATTTAGTTGCTCATGATAAATAGCACATATTGCAGGTTTCAGGGTAATAACATGCGTATATTGGTGTTTAATGAACCAAAATCCACATGCTAAGGTAAATACTGTATGCTTTTCCCAGTTAAAGTTTGACAGGTTTGACCTACCAAAAGTTAATGAAGTTTAATTATCAGAGAAGCTAAATAAACTCATAATACCAATCCCTGGGCAAACAGGGGTTTACATAGCGGATGGAAAACAATGACCTATTTGGAATCAGGCCCTCGATGTGTCAATCACACAATACCTTTACCTTGCTAGAGCCAAGAGAATCGTTATGAAAGTCGTGCTGTTCCATTTTCCTATGTTAAAGATTCACAACTTGAAGCACTAAAAAGAAATAAAGGTTTGCACAGGATTTGTTAATAACTCTGTGAGTGCTCAAGAGACAATTGCTACAGCACAACTTGGAAGTGGTGACAGAGTTCCAGTATGTAGGCGCAAGGCACAGGAGAGACAAGAACAGAGGTGAGTAGCAGCCCAAGTAGATGCTTCCTCCATCAACAGGAAGGAAATCCAAGCACTTGGTCTTGTCCTGGGAGTGGATCCCTGTATTCCCGGAACCCTTGAATTATGTACCCTGACACTCACATGGGTCATACCATCATGGCTTTTGCGATGCCAGCATTGGGTCAGGATTGACTGTGCTGGTGATGGCAATTGGCTGTCACAGTCTGACACACGTCAGGCACAATCCTGAGCAGCATAGCTCCTGTCATGCTAGCATAGACAACCAGGACAGGCTTTAGGGTGGTGTGACCAGTGCAGCTGCACCTGGTGCTGACTTTGGTAGGGGCACTGTGTTTAAAAAAAACTTAGGGGTTTAAAATCATGTGAACTTCCTTGTACGTCCTGCATTTTCAGGCAACAATAAAACAGTCAAGATAACTATGGATATTAATGTTACTGCTGTGAAAGATTGGAATTTTGTTTAGTGGCAGTTTTGATTCATTTTAAAGTAATGCAGAGGGATAATGTGCCTGCTGCAAAGAACATGTACCATGCAAATCACAAAACGAGTGTGGTGAACTATAAGTAGTGCTTTAAAAAATTGAAATGTATGTCAGAGAGGTACTATGGAGAGAGGAGGGACACTGTTGGAGAGTGGCAGTGAGGGAATTCATGGAGAAGGAGATCATTGGAGGGGCACTAGTAAAGACTGTCACCCCTGTCACTAAAGGTGGCCCTATAGGCAACATCCTTAGTGGCAGTTCCCTGATGAAGGGATGGAAGGGCAGGCCAGTAATGGCCAGGACCAGAGGTGGATGGGAGAGGGTGAAACTACCTGTGGCAAACCATGACACCTACACAGGATCCATTTTCCTGGGAAAGACTATGGAAGATGAGCAAAGACTCTTTCTCCATGACTTAAGATGCCACTCGAAAATGGTAATCTTTCTTCATACAGCGTGAGAGGGTCTGCACATTTCATTGTTTTGGAGGATCATTTCAAAGCTCCTCAGGTGGCCAGCTGCACCTTCCTGGTAGTTGGCTTTATTACATAAATTGGATGACTTGGAAGAAGTTAGGCACTATAATGCCCTAACCTATCTAAAGGCTGGTGCTTGAACAAAGGGACATTATGCAAAATTGTGAAGCTAGTTCCGTTCCTTCTCTTAGTGAATGGCACAGATGTATGAATAGATGCCTGGAGAAACTAATTTATGAGACCTAAGAATGCCCACAGAAGCATCAAAAAAATTTCAGTTAGAGTAGGCAGGGGCTGAAAAACACAGGAACATTTCTCCAATACTCACGTATCTATCTTTGTCCCATACTAACATTAACCAGTTATACCTGCTGCAACATTTTGGCAATATGATATTATGCCTGTTGATACTTGATTCATGCTTGTACTTGTTGAATGTGAATGTGAAATACAATTTATTAAAAGCAAATTGTGAAGTTTTAAACCAATACTTTATTGTACAATGTACTAATAAAAGCTAAACATGTAAAGATATACGTATGCTTATGTTTTCTTGGATGCCTATAATATTCTGTGTTGCTGCTCACAAGAAAGCACTTGTTTCTATTTCTGTACTACATAGGTGAATGGATTGCAAGCAGTCTCTAGAGGAATGTATGATGGACCAGTGTATGAACTGCCGGTCACCCAAAAGTATGCCACTCCTGCCCCATCCCCAGTCAGGGCCCAGCCTCCACCAATCCGAAATCTTCACCAATCCAACTTCAGCTTTTCAGGTATGAAATCAAGCAAACCCCTGTGAAAGTGCATTAAGTTATCTTTAAGAGCCATAGTAAGTGTCCATATAACGCTGAACTCAAACATCATAATAGCAGCCAATTACTCAAAGGACTCTAGTTACCTTCAGCCTAGCAAGCTGGTACAAACAACAGAAATGCAAGAAATGCCATGGGTGATAGTGATGGAGATGTGGTGGGCACTGGTGGTGTCACTCTTTGCAGTGGTCTAGCTCTCCCTTCTTGTGGGCCTGTCTATCATGCCTAGGCCAGCCCATCTCATAGATGGAATCTGCTTCTGTACAGGTCGTGGTCCTCCTACATAAAGAACATTATTGCCCTTCTCTTGAGTGACAGGGCCATGAACCTCTCCCACAACTTCTGTTCGGGATCGCCAAGTTTTCTGGCAGTCTAGAAGAAAAAGTACATTGGAACGTGCACTGTAAGTAGGGTGGGCGGTCTAATGTTCTTGCATTGCTGGCCCTAAAGATGAAGGTTTCCGACGACAGAGACAGCAGGAGCACTGCTGTTGAAACCTGGTGGTCTACCTCCTTCTGAAAGACCGGGCAGATCTAGCATTTGACAGAGAACTTCACCACGTTTGTGGCAGAGAACCTAAATCAGTATCTAAATCGGGCCCTTAGTATGAAAATCAAATGTCCCAATTCAGTTGTTCTCAATGCCTCAAACATGTGTCTTCAAATATACCTCACTGCTGAATGGGAGACCTGATGACCAGACTGTGAAACTGATGAGATCACTGTTACTTGGGAACAGAGCATGGATCTCTGTAGCGCTGCATATCTGCTCACACAAAGTCTATTTTTGACTCTATTGTGTTTGTTCCCACCACCAATTAGAGGGGACGTAAGGCTGTGGCTTTACATTACCTTCCTTAGCAGTATCAAATCAAATTAAATGACTAACATTCTGCATTCTGGGCAGTCTACTGCTTGAACAAAACCCCGCTGTGAAAATGTAAAGTATTAGAGCATAGATTCAGAATAAACCAGTGCATAGCGTAATGATCTAACCTAGAACTGGAAAATACTTACCAATGGTGGCCAATATAATGAGACATCACATTATTACTGTCTAAATGGTATCACATTTCTGGACATACAGACATTTCTTTAAGGAACACAGCATAACTAAGATGGTTTCTGATGAAATATGTTATGTTATAAATGTTGTCCGTACATAGATTCCCATCCCTTTCTGCGAATAAATAAGGCTAAAAGGCTCACAATATTTCAATTACTGATTGAAACACAAGGTTTCCTCATGACATGTGCAACTCGAACAGCTGTCATACAATTTCTTGTAATTACGTGATAAACCATTGCAATCTTTCAGAAACCTCTCGACCAATAGTCTTGTGTCTGTATTGAAATAGCGCTCTTCAGGGTGGCATACTTGAATGATAACTAGTAAAAAGGGAGGGGCTATTACCCATGCTTTCTTTGAAGCTGGAATCAACCACACTAATTCTTTGGGTACTTAATAGCCACTTTTTACGGTGATTCACCAAGATCTTGCCAGGCAGTTTAGGGTGCTGATTCAGTGCAAAGTAGGAAGATAACATGTCTGTGATACTTTCACTTTTTTTGCTAAATACTATCGAAATAAACAAAACAGGAACTTAAAAGCATGATGTTGGCATATCTGCATAACTACTATCATATAAGTATACCATATTTTTATATAGCACCAGCCACCTATTTTGATACAGGTAACAAACTTCATGTCACTCCTTTTGTCAGCCTAGAAAATATATAAAGCAGATTCAGCCTACACAAATTACAAACCCTGACTTTTAGGTTGTACACACGTTTTAGCACTAACCTATCTTCATAGATACCCGAATAAAACTAAAAGGCGTATGTCATAACCATACTTGAGAACAGGGGAAAAGTAAAGAACACATCCTCCTGCACAAAAACAATCCTTAGAGGCATAGTCACCTTTCTATGTATGTAGCAGAACGCAGTACACATGCAAACAGGAAGTAACAAGAAGAAATTAAGATATTTCTCCTCGCTAAGCCTCTCTCAGGGAGGTGCCCTATTTCGGAGCAAACCCAGGTTCACTACTTTTATCAGATCTAGGTTAAGTCAAAATACATAGGTGGATGACCGGGAATGCCCATCCACCTGGCATGTAACACATACCGACACACTTTCTTTTTTTTTTTTTTTTTTTACAAAGTCACACAAGGTGACACAAATCAGCCCTTCTTTGGCTTTGTAAATTTCGACAAGCATTTTAGCAAAAAAGTAGTACAACCACGATGCAAAAAGTTAGTAAATCTGGGACTCCGAGTTTATGTGTTTTACAAGTGCCAAGGGAGGCCAAATAAAGATGAATCATAAAAAGTAGTTTTATAAACGCAACCCACAGTTTTGAGGCTGCTGATTGGAGGTTGTCGTTCACCTTTCACAGCCCACACCAAGCCCTGCTCATGAGGGAGCTTCCCACCTGCCTTCCTTGTAAATGGATCTTGGGTGTGCCACATATGTCTGTAGTAGCAGATCTTGCCAACGGTGGACAGGAGCCTTAGGCATTGCTTAGTTTCCTTCACAATGCTTCTGTCCTAGCAGTCCTAAACCCACGTAAGCGAGCGTGAGCAGGACCATGAGCAATTGACGTTAGAGAATTCTATTCATGTGTAAGATGTGCCCATCCACACCCAGGCTTTGTTGTCAGTGCCACAGTGGGCTCAATGGCAAGCTGCAAGGAGTTTCAAGCTCGCCTTCTCCGCCGTGTGATATTGACTATTCACTGGATGCCTATTTGAAGGGAACCGTTATTGTATGACACAATGTAACAGCCTGTAAGTTGGTAGGTCTGCACTGGGTACAAGTCTAAATCATGCACTAATATATCATTCTCAAATTAAATCATGAGGGAATTGGGTACAGTAGTTAATTAGATGATTGTCTCAATAACCTTAAGTCCTTTATTGAGAGCGAACAATTGCTCTTTTAGCTGTCAAGTGCTATAAGCACCTGATTTAGAAATTTTCTAAAATATTGTAAAACAGGGAGAGGGAAAAATCAGGTATGGTTATATCTAGCATATTGATCAAGTGAGCTGCCTCATTATTATTGAAGCCAACTAGCTTATCTGCATTTGAAAATATAAAAACTGCTGAAAGAGAGTGGAACTCTGGATAGTACGGGCACAGTGGCATGATTCACCCCTAGGCCTTCAGGTCCACTTTTTGAAGGCCGTAGATTTTATGGCTCGTTTGAGAACACTAGCCTATTCAGTATAACCTGCATTACTACTTTCCTACCACATTCCCTAATTTGAGCAATTTTGGGGTTGTCTTTGATGTTTTCAGGGATACTGCTCCAGATTTTTGGTGCATGGATAGAAAAGGCCTGTTTCCTTGTTATTTCTTTTTTAGTCTTCTTAGCCTGCTGTCTGATGGTGTCTTGGCTGAGGTTGTGCTGAGAATCACCAGGGTATGGTATGCTTGTCTGAACTATAAATAAGGCTATTGGTTGTATGGCTTTCTAAATGATATAGCTGGTTTTGAAGTTGGTGCACGCCTGCAAGAGGATCCAATGGCATGCCATCAGGATGGTGGTGATGTGGTGATATTTCCTCCTACCCTGTATAAGAGATGCTGCAGTGTGCAGAATGCTTTTCAAGGGTTCCAGTGTGGCATCCTTGAGGCCATGGAGCAGGGTATTACCACCAACCAGACACAAGAGTATGAGGGCTTGAAGAGTAGTTCAAGTAGCTTTCTACAAGAAACAGTTTAGCTTTCTTTAGAAGAGGGATCTAGTACCTGTCTGTCTATATTTTTTGGCACTGTGTAATTTAAGGCCAACAGTGGGGTCCAAGGGGGAATCCAAGTGACTTGGCATTGGACACAAATTGCTGTTTGTAGTTGTCAAGGTACAAATCACTGAGGCAGGTGTCGACTTTTCTTAGTTTTTCTTTGTAAATAACAAGAACTCTATGTTGGTTGGGTGGGCTTCAGGTAGGTGCAGGCCATTCAGGCCTGGGTGATGTGCTGGCAGTGTTAGAGGCCTTGGGTGTCTTTACCAGGAGTAAATTGCAATATAGAGTTGTAGATCATTGTCATACTGGTGAATCTTGGTGCTATTATATGTGAGCAGAGCAGCAGGCAACTCCATATGGAGGTTGACGATGACAGAGGATAGTTTGGAAATTGGGGGATTCCGCAGGAGATTGAGATCTATTGGGACCTGGAGGTGCCCATGTGAACATGTCTGCATGCTCAACAACATCTGGCAACCACTTTGCCTATTTTGCTCTTGAACGTGCTCAGGTTTCACTAAAACTGCTTAACACCAGTACCCTAATATTTGCCTCAAGAGGTCTTTATTCCGACCCTAATATGCAGGCACACAAGGCAGATTTCATCAAACTGTATTGTATACATGTACAATTTAGGGAATTACTGTTCATAAAGGTTTTTCTAATTTGATCTGATTATATCAGATGTATCTGATGTATTGAGATACAATTCATGATACTGTCATGTTATCTCTCATTATAACAATGAGACTGCTGGATTTGGTGGCAGCACCACTGGTTTGTGGGGAACCCGGTCCAGTCCCACACCTTGTGACAGCTGTCAGGCTAACCCTTCTGGCTAGCTAGCAGTACCTCACCAGCACCCGAAAGTGGCAGTGGTTTGTAGCAGCCATTCGCATTTCTCAGGGAAATCGTGGTGAAACAGATCTCATTGTTTTCCCTCAGTTACATTTGTCTTACACATGGGGTTCAATGTATTCTATTAAATCACTGCATTCTAGATAAAAAGGCATGTACTGTAATATTAAGGATAATGAAACAGAATAATAGTAAAGCTGTGACCAAGAAAGTGAAACATAAGAAAAGTCCCACCATAGTGTCACAATACTACGTATTAGAATTACTACCTACACCACTAAGGTTCTAAAGTAGAGCACAGCAGTGTTAGTCCTAATCCGTCCTTCAGGACCCCTGCGAATACACCATCCACCATACCTGAATATGGTAGTAGCAAAGAGAGAGGTTGGTCTACCTAGCGTCCTCTTCTATGTAGACGGAAAAGACATCAAGTCTCAGCAGACAGCTGCAATGAAGCAACAGCATGCTGTGGCAATTTATGGCTAGAACTTCCCTCTAACGTTTAGGGGGGCTGAGAGATATTGTATAATAAAACAGCTGGTGTTCTAAGAAAACTGCCCTAACAATAGAAAACGTATGTTCCTGTGAAGTGGCAGAGAGAGATTGTGGTGTTCCACTTTCTATTGACAACAATATTGCATACATCTTTGAGCAAAGCATAGAACAAAAATGTCAAGCTAAAAGAATGAAAACAGAAGGCTAAAAGTGTATGAGATAAAAGAAACAAAACATTGCCGCAGGATGAAGCTTCTGCTCAGAAAAGAAAATGAATTATCACTAAGCTAAAGGGCACAAACTGCAGGCCTATGGCTAAAATAACGTGCCCATTAATTATTGCTAAAATAACCTCATGAAAATACAGTATTTTTTCCGTACATAACATTTGCTAGTCATATGCTCATGTCATAGATTCAAGAGAGGCAACCTGAGATATTCATACAAGAACACAAGGTACTTGAAGTAATTTACCAACAATGCCTATAAGGACGAATGATCTCCATACCTTGTAAATCTTCTCTTTGTTGAATTGCTTCTCTTGGCACCCAGCATGTTCAAGAATATACCCTTTCTCTCAGACCAATGGGCAGCAGTTCTGTGGAGTATCACTTTGGAATTAACTAAATGTCTCCAAGAAACATACATCTGTGTTGGAAGGTTGAAAGCATCAACATAAGAGAGTATGTGATTTTGGAAATTGGATATTAACATTTGCTGACTCCTTTTAGCAATCTATTGTTTTACATTCTACTGAGCACCCCTTATTATTTTCTATTTAATGAACCTCTGTCCCGCATTGCGAGTAACTTCATATGTGGTATGATATTTATCGCACATGATAAAACCTGGCTCCGCTGAATCGAAATTTATCTGGTATGTTAACCCCTTCACTGCGGGCGTCGGCCACTGGCCGACGCCCGCACTACCTCCCTGGTGCGGGTCACGACCAGTGGCCGACACCAGGGAGGGGGTTAATAAATCCTCGGGTGCGTAGCCAAAAAAGGGGGGGAAAGGCCCAGCAGCTAAGAGGTTAAATACCACACAATTACAGGTTTTGGGGAAGTATCATGCTGTTGTTGATTGCATCAAAATTGGTATGTTTCAGTAAATACTGGAAATTTTCCTCCATCAAATGTATATTAGCTGTTTTGAGCTGCCATATTTCTCACAAAACTCATAATTACGTTATGTGCATGAACAGAAGTTACCACACATTATTTTACCACACATATTGCAATTCACAGGGCTACTCGTATTAAGAGTGTTTGTACTGTATTCTGAAAAGCATAGAAATATTATTCCGTTGGCCCTTCCAAAGTACTTTGCACATTAGGTACTAAGCTTAATTGTTGTCCAGCTTCCAGGCCTATTCATTCATTTTGTAACTTTACTACATTGTCATCTACCCTAGCCCTTGTTACAAGTTAGGAAGAGTAGGGGAAGATATTTGCCACATGTGGTGAATACCATTACCTAAGGTTATTATGTGTGGTAAATACCTCATAAAAGCATAATATGTGTAATCAGTATTTAACACATAGGGGGTCATTTTGAGTTTGGTGGGTGGAAAAGCCCAGTGCGGAACAGCCCAGAACATTGACGCTGGCTCATAATGGAGGCGGCAGCAATGTTGCAGTGCGTAGGGTGCAACAGCACCTGTCACACCTTTCACTGTCTGCACAGCAGACAGTGAAAAGCGCGATGGGGCTGTCCATGGGGGCCCCTGCACTGCCCATGCCAAGTGCATGGGCATGCATGGGCCTCCATGGGGCCCCCTGAACCCCATTTCCGCCAGCTTTTACATGGTGGTGCAACCGCCATGTGAAAGCTGGCAGAGAGGGTGCTAATAATCCCCAGGGTGGCACTGCATGCTGTGCTGCACCAGCCGATTATGACTGCTAGCACTGCTAGTCCCTCCAGTGGAGGGAAACTGGCGGTGCTTGCGGTCTGACCATGGGCGAAACAACATGGTCATAATGTGGTGGTGTGACTGCTGCCGAAGCGGTCGGACGACCGCTTTGGCGGCGGTCAGACGGCCACCGCGGCCCTGGCGGCGTATTTAGGCCCATAGTGTTCTGCATGTTTTAGCTTTTTTACAGGTTTTGTCCCTGATAAATTTCAGCAGGTTTAACTTGCTGGAATTTATTTGGGAAAAACTGCAGAGGGTTGGTAAGTATCCCACAACACATAATTCTGATCCCTCTGCAAACAAGCATTTTCACAGGGGTCTGAATTTAGACCTGCATCTTTTCTAAGAATCTATTCACTGTAATCCTGTCGAAATTAAGCACTGTCTTTGAGAAGCTCTGTTCTGAAGTAGATGTAATGATCCATGTTTTCACTTTTCTTGCTTACATTACATTTTGCTCACAAACTATTTCCCTTATGACATCTAACATCTTTTGTGACCAGGTTACTCCTTTGCAAGTGCTCAAGTGAATGACAACCATACACGCCGCACTGGACATCGTATTGTAGCTCCACCTGGTGGCCGTTCCAATATTACCAGCCTCGGGTGAACATGGAGTATCAACAGATGGGCAGGATTTGGGGAATCATGTCAATTTCCTTCTGCAGTCTGCACCAGTGTTTTTTATCCCAGTCTCTATGTGGAAACTGTGAAATAATGAATGTCTGTTTGCTTATTTTTGTGATTAGTAGAAGGGATACTTGTTTGGTGTGCTTGCAGGACACCATGTCTCAAAGGTTTGCTTACATGCTTAAAGAGTTAGTGTCACTGTTAGTGACATCAATTTATGTTTTTTAGCTTTGTCTTGGATGATTCATTTGCGCAAATGAGCTGTGTTATGGTTGATAGTGCATGGTACTGAACTGTTTACAGCACACAGATGTTTGTCTGGGAGTGAGTCAGCCAGAGAACATTGCCAATTAATGGAGTTTCACACTGCCAATATGAAAATCCATACTTCGAAATGTAACCAACTTGCTGAAAGAGACAGTATGTGGACTAAATTAATATGCAGTACGCTAGACATATTGAATTTAGTATTAATTTAAATGGCAGCAGTAAAGTGAAATGAAACCTGCGATGAATACAAAACACGACTTCGCCTGCAGCTTACATTTTTCATCAAGAATTGTACAATTACGTCTGTTTTCACACTGTAATTTAAATAGGGACTAGGCAAAACCTACTGAATGTAAAGAAAAGGCATCAGACATAGGTTTTATGTATTAAATTGGCAACTCTGGAATCTGTTTTCAGGAATGTGTGGTATTCCAGTTCTAGTTTTTATCAAATTTTCCACGGTTTTTACAGGGATTTGCTTTCCAAACACATGCATTTTTACTTATTCTGTAACTTGTGTATTAGCAATTATTCTAATCTTAAATTGAAACACGTAAAAATAAACAAAATTAAACCTTGAACATGCTGTGAGATGTATGCATATGTTGCTTACTCGTGAATTCATATAGGGTTTTGTTAAGTGCACAAAGCTGGAACCACAGTTTACAAAATCACTAAACAGCATCATAAAATAGCAATCTATTAAAACAAGCATTGGCAAAAAATTAGGTGTGCCTTCTTCACTGATAGGAGAGTTTTATATGTGGATATGTGAGGTTAATATGTGGATGAAAGTGTGTGGATGAATCAAAAGATGAGTGAGGTAGTGCATTACTGGGCACCAATAAAGAGCTGTTATTGATAAGGGGTGTTCACTAAGGTAATAAGAAAGAGAACTTTTTGTTGATCGAGAAGTTCCTGCCACTTGAGCTAGTATTGCTAATTGAGGGTTCTTTCACAGGGATATCTGTTGGATTTGCTGAGAATGCTATGTTATAGTCTTCAGGAGAGTGGTATGGAGCTAATTTTGCTTTCTGCAATGATTGGATGTGCTGTACAGTCAGTGCAGTGCAGTTCAGTGGGTGAAATGTCCTTAGCGCTATGCGTAGCAGGGGGGTTTACTTCAGACCTCTGATCTGCAGTGGGTGATGCACAGACGTGTTGTGTTCTTCAAGAGGTGCAAGTTTCTGAAGGAAGGGCCATGCTCTGCTCTTCAGGGATTAATAAGAAGACAGAACTGTGCTCTGCATGAACCTGTATTCTGCATGGGCAGATATGCAGCCAGTCCTGCATGTTCCTGCAGCTGTGGCACCTTGGGAGCCGGGCTCTGAAGCGAGTGCTGCACTCAATAGAGGGTGATGTGCAGTCATGGGGAGTGCAGTATCACTGTGTTCTGCAGGAGCTGAAACACATCCATGGCTACGCTCAGAAGAGAGGTATGTACATCAGCAGCCTTTTTCTGCAAGGGTTGATGCACACTCAATGGTGTGCTGTATGGGTATTTTAGTCAGTGCTGTGCTCTGCAGGAGGTGATGTGGACACAGTGAAATGTTCTGCGCAGAATGCACTGAAGCCATGTGCTCTGCATGAGATGTTGCATTGATTGCACTGTGCTTTGTAAAGACTGTGCCTAGGGAGATGTGTTCTGCAGGGGGTGTTGTGCTGTGCTCTGCAGAGGGGATGAGCAGACACTGCTGTACATGGAGTGCTCTGGAGGTAGTGATGTATTGCAAATGCTGAGCCTGGTACATAAGGGTTTCTGGCCCGTTGTTGCTGCCATAGTACAGATTACTTTCAGGGGTAGGTCGGGTGTACCTGGACGTCAGTGACACGGCACTCAGGACTCACGATGTTGCTGGACTTCAGAAGTGGCTCGGCAGCATCAGGCCTGTGGTGTCGGTCACTGTCGTCGCACTTCAGTGGGGACCCCTGCTCTGGGTGAAGGCAGCAGCACAGAGTGGAGCAGCTGTGCCGGATCTGGAGTTGTCTGAAGTCAGTGTGCCTGGGTCTTCTTATTTTTCTCAACGACTCCACTCCCAAGGACCCAGGAACTGGAGTGGGCACCTCTTGGCAAGCCAGGGTCTTCAGCAAGAGAACTTAGGGGCTGGCAGGTGAAGTCTTTGATATCCCTGATACTTCTTAACAGTAGGCAAGCTCAGTCCAAGTCCTTCTAGAAACTTCATAAGCAGGATACACAGTAAAGTTCAGTCTTTGTCTTCTCCAAAGCAGAAGCAGCAACTGCAGGCCAACCCAACAAGGCACACACAGCAAAGGGGCAGTACTCCTCCTCACAGCTCTTCAGCTCTTCTCCTTGGCAGAGTCTCCTCTTTATCCAGAGGTGTTCTAAAAGTCTGTGGTTTTGGGTCCAATACATATACCCATTCCTGCCTTTGAAGTAGTCAAACTTCAAAGGAAAGTCTTGGTAGTGAACAAGACCCTGCCTTTCCTGCCCTGGTTCCAGACACACACTAAGGGGTTGGATACTTCATTGCATAAGGACAGGCACAGCCCTATTCAGGTGCAAATGTCAGCTCTTCCCACCACTCTAGCCCAGGAAGACCCACCAGGATACAAAGGGCACAAATCAGCTCACTTTGTGTGACTGTCTAGAGTGAATTTCCAACTAGTCCAACTGTCATCCTCACCCAGACGTGTAATCCACAGCCAGGCAGTGGCACAGAATGGTTAAGCAAGAAAATGGCCAATTTTTAACAGTGGCATTTTCAAACACGCTAGTTAAAAACCACCTTCACTAAAAGATCTATTCTTAAATTGTGAGTGTGGGACCCCAAACTCCATAGCTTCATCTGCTCCCAATGGGAAATTACACTTAAAAGATATTTCAAGGCAATCCCCATGTTAACCTATGGGGGAGATAGGCCTTGAAGTAGTGAAAAACTAAGTTGGTAGTATTTCACTATCAGGACATGTGAAACACACTAGTACATGTCCTACCTTTTAAATACACTGTACCCTGTCCATGGGGCTTCCTTAGGGGTGCCTACATGTACTAAAAGGGAAGGTTTGGGCCTGGCAAGGAGGTGTACTTGCCAGGTCGACAAGGCAGTTTAAAACTGCACACACAAAAACTGCAATGGCAGGTCTGAGACACATTTACGGGGCTACTCATGTGGGTGTCTCAATCAGTGTTGCAGGCCCACTAGTAGCCTTTGATTTACAGTTCCTGGCACAAATGGTGCTCTATACTAGCAAATCAAATATGCGAATCATGGATAACCAATCATAATCACAGTTTACACAGGAAGCGCTTGCACTTTGGTGCTGATCAGCAGTAGAAAAGTGCCCAGAGTACAAAAACCAGCAAAAACAAAATCTAGCACATAGTCAAAAATACAGGAGGCAGAGGCAAAAAGACAGGGTGAAACCATGCCAAGGATGCCAGGTCTAACACTGACACACCAACCCTCTTTGATATGCCCATATGTCCTACACACTGGGCACCAATGGGGATGGAGCCAGCTACACACACACTTATACAAGCAGCATCTGAAATGAGTCATGGTAGATACCTGTTTTAATGACTATATCAAGGACTATGCACTCGTTTACATACATCTTTGGAACCTCTATGAGCTAAATGGGAGGTAGGCTACCCGCTGGTATAATATTGACCATTACCTCTTGGGCCTGTACCCCAAACCTAAGAATTTTAAAACCATGGCAAAGTTTGCGGACTTAGTACTCCTTTGGCCAAGCGTCAAATTACCAGATGCTGGAAATCCCCCATTGTGCCCCTTGTATCGTGCTGGCGGGAGGAGGTCATCCGATAGGGCATGGTTGAAAGTAGTGCGTTCCACAAAGAAGAATACTGAGGTCTGGGTAAAGAGCCTACTGCTCTAGTCTGGGATGACAGCAGGTAATGCCCACCACATACATGACGAGGCACACATACTCCAACTCCCTACCTGGAGGTAGCTCTTCAGAGTTGCATTAATCAGGGGTTGGGGCCGTACCCACGAATATTAAACTGCGTTTCCCTCTTGGAGGGCAACAGTACCTACAGAATTGTGGTCCCTGACTCCCCACAAGCGCATAATTACACAACATAATGCAACCTCCTTTAAACCTCCAAATGCCTCAGTTGTTCCCACTCAATATAACACAGTTTTCAGAAATGGAGATGTGACGGTGCTGGAAAATCAGAGACGACCATGTTTGGACCCAGCCACGTGAAAGGCACCCCGGGGGCAGTGAGGGACAGTTGGGAGAGCAGCGCTCCAGTGAGCAGGACACGCCGCCCATGTCCTGCCACCCGTTGATAGGTGCACCGATCAGGAGTGGTGCTGCCCGATCCAGAGGATGGAAGGAGGCGGCAAAAAGCAGGAACGAAGATATGGCGGCATGGTGGACGGAGGAAGCAACGCAGAGCAAGAGGATGACAAAAACAACTGAAGGAAAGAGAATACCCAGTGGAGGAACCGGGAGACCTCAGAGATGACGGAATTGGTAGCCGGAGCTCAAGGGGAGAGAACACAGGCTGGAGAAGCCAGAGGCACCTGCACGCCTGGCGACTCTTTAGGGTCTCGTGTGCCTTGGCATGTTCCTAGAGGAACGAGTCTAAACAAGGTACAGGCTCAGGTCTGTGGACATCGGGGTTGGGGACAAACAGGGGAGGAGTGAGTGGAGTGTGCGAGGACAGTGCGTGAACCGGGTAGTGGTTGAAGCATGTGAAAACTAAAGCCACAAGCACTGAGAATAGTGAATCACTAAGTAGGTGACGGTAGCTCACGGCTCCCTATCGACCTCTCTATTTCAGAAACCTCACTCCCTCCCCTTTTCCCTGGGGCATTGTGGAAACTGAAGACTTACCTGGGTTCTTGTTTTCACTTTATTCCGAGGCACTGTTAAAACGAAGACAGCCTGGGAGTCTGGCACTTGAGAGACCTAGAGAAGAGGCAACTGAAATAAATAGTTTAGAGAGGAACAATAAACCTCGACAAAGGCCTACATACCAAGACAGTGCAATAAAAGACCCTAAAGGAGAAAAATCATATAAATAAAAAAATACCCATGATGAAATTTTACATGGTGCCAGTCCATTGTTAAGTCCAAAGCGACCTATAAACTATGACCCTGTCACAGTAGATTTAGGATGGCAGTTCGGAGTTGGGGCAGGGGTTAAAACAATGTTTTATGCCTAGGTTTCCTTTTCTGCTGTTTGCTCTTCCAGATTGTCTTCATAAGACTACTGTATTACCTGGAGTATATTCAGCAGGTTGCAGGCTATACACAAGTGTTCATATCAGGTGCTCACCGCCTTCTGTCATGTAGACTGAAACCACATTATACGACCATATTTGACATGCATGTTACTTCTCTGTTTAATAAAAAACAATGAAATATTTTAAAAAATATGATGAATATACCTTAAACATCCAGAGTATGACAGCTAGTCTATTGAATCAGGCACACATCTCCTTATGTCTAAAATAAATTGTGTAGCTCCAATTCTGGTTGCATAAAAGCTTTCAAATATCTTCACTCTTTGTAACTTGGTCAACCATTGGGTAAGAGAAGGCACATCCCTAAATTTCCAATTCTGCAATATTAATGATCTAGCAATGAACAGGGCAAAAAATATGAACTGTTGCCGCATTACAGTATTATCGGTGGATTGTGGAATAAAACCGAATAAAGCACCATGGGGATGTGGATGTAAATTAGTCTGAAGCTGTTGTCTTAAGAACCGGAACACCTGATCCCAAAAGTAAAAGAGACACGAACAGATGAAGCATACATGCAAATAATCTCCCTTGCCATTTGCACACCAATAACAACATGCAGAGACCTTGGGGTACATCTTGTAGATAAGATATGGTGTGCGATACAGCATTCACTTACTAAAAAAAGCAATTTTTCATAAATTTACAGCACAAGTGGCTCTACTACAGATCTTATAAAATCTTAGTGATTTTGATTGATCTTGCTGCTGGTTATTGGTATACTACTTATGGTAAAAAGATGGTATTTTTACCTCTTCCGCCAGTTGTGAATATAATAAACAGTACAAATTACCAATACCTTTGAGATGCCATAAAAATAATGCCTTATTTTGTGCTACTTGGGAAGGTTCTCGGTAGCTCTCACAAATAAAACTTCTGATTGTACATAACTAACCCATATGTTGGGAGCTATATCCGGATAACTCTTGGCTTGCTGGTGCCAAGATGTCACAGACATTTCCCAACAGAGGACATCCAGCCCTTTCCCAGTTCGATATGGCTGATTTCTCTAATGAGTAAATCTAGCTGTCATGAGTTGTTTGAAGTATAAAGATAGATGAATCCAAGGTATCTTATACTCCTGCCAAATTTGATCAAATCTACAACTAGACTATAGAGTGTCACTACTTGATACGCTTCGGCAGCCTAGGTATTTTCAAAACGTCATTGCCTTGCTAAGGCATCCCTTTATGATAATTTATTATATATCAGGACTCGTTTTAGGCCAATGAATCTTTTGACCCAGTTGAGATACACCTTAGGACGAGATAGCTAATCAATATGTCAATCAATACGTCAATAATGTCATCAATATTTATTACAACAATACATTTCACTTTAGTCAAAGACATCAATCAATTCAAGACATCACCATGACCTTACAGTCATGAATAACCACACCAGTTTAGTAGAATTTTATGAGTTTTATTCCCTATTAATTACAATTCTAAGAGCAAATGTGTTAATCTCAAAACCAAGAAACAAAATAGCATAGTCACAATATGGCAACTCTGATAAGATTTCATTAAGGCAAGAATCTCAAACATCAGAACATAACACTGCGTGAACATAGATCAACTTTTAGCAGAGTGTCGTTAACGCATCAGTTCAACAAAGCATAGATTCAGTCGTTTGTCTATTTGCATCAGTTTAGTGAACACCTGTCCTAGCCACTGATTAGCATTAGCATGTTGGGCTTCATGCAAAACAATTTAGAACATCAATTTGGAAAACATCTAGCTATGGTCTCTGTCAAAAGTAAGCAGTTGGTACCTAGAAAGGAAAAGCAAACAGACAAATCACAGTTTCATTGTCATAGTTACCCTCCAAGGTTTAGGTCAGCACTCAGGTTCAGTCTTTTCGTCTTCAGGACATCAGTTGATTCACCATCAGTCAAAAACTCAGCTCCGGGGCAAAAGGGCCACTTCCCTCATAAGGAGGTAAAGTGTAAAATGGACAATCTAAGAAAGGATGGTTAATTAAAACCAAATGAGTCACCAAACAGAGTGACAGAGTTTCTGGATAAAATCAATAGCATTCCCTAACGCCTCCCTCAGGCTCCCCGTGTCATGGGTTTTTATCCCTTTTTCATTGTACATTCCCCTAAAATCTAATTGGCTAAGGGTTTGCACCCCACTATCTCTACCCAATTAACTTTGAATATGCTCATCAAATTTGTCACCCCACAACAGTTCAAAGACAGTTTATTGGTCCATATGATTGACGTCTTCAGAGGTATGATTTCATCCTTCTGTAATTCTTTGCACATCTTTTGGTCAGTAGCTCCATTGTCTTCACCGGTTTAAACAACCATGTACATTATATTAATCTACACTGTTGCATTTTGGCTAAACATTTCTACAAGCAATATGAATTTCATGAGAAAGGATCCACTATGGCTACATTCAGCTTCTAGTTTGAAGAAAACAAGAGGTCATGTCCTTTTGCGAGTCAGCACACTGCACGTTAGTTTAAAAAAACCACATTTAATATGAGAGCCAGGCAGCTAAGCTTCGGCTCATGCTAATTTAAGGCCTACAAGATTTATTTAGCAAAACTTTAATAACAATCATTAATAATTAGTACAAAACCATTCTTTAATACAAATATTCATAGGCATTAGTCATTTTCATTAGTCCTCACATACATTGGCGGCCACTCCCCGTGGTCAAATTTCAAGCGCATGTTTTAGCAAAACAGGTTAATACAATTTCTATGCGGCATTATCACACATTAGTTCATAAACATTTCACGTAAATATAGATTTTATAAGCTACGCTCTCTCAGCCTCAACACCAACTTCTTTAAGCATCATGCTAAGATAGCACTGCTAGAGCAATTTTGGAGAGTAGTCATTCGAGTTAATCATTCAATCGGAGCAGCCTTATAGTACATATTTTGGAAGTGCCAGCCCTACTTCTTCCATATCTAGTTGTAGTACCTTCAGGTTTGTAAGAGGTTTTTTGCCCTTACATAAAATAAATCTTAACATTTGATCAAATTCATCAAAAACAGATTGTGGAACCTTGATCATAACCTTGGAAAAAATAAAGATAAACAAGGGACGAATAACCATTTTGACTAAAGCAGCTGAACCCAAAATGGTTATGGTTAAAAATTGCCACTGATTTAGTAGCCCACTCACTTTGCTCATGGTAGAAGTAATGTTTCATCAAAATAAGTCAGAGGAACGTAGACCCCCAAATATCTAATCAAATTACTCAATGGAATAATTAGCCTGCATTTCAACAGGTAAAATGGAAGGAGGGTTATTAAACAATAAGGCTTCCGATTTGGAGTGGTTGACTTTATAGCCATCAATGTGAGTAAATTCCTCAATTTTGGAAAACGCATTTTGAATGTTGCCTGTATTTGCTACCAGATATCATATTTGTTAGAAATGGGGTCTTTGGTTGGCAGTCAGGATACCCCCTGTTCAAGCAAGGACCCTCACTCTAGTCAGGGTAAAAGAGAATCACCCTCAGCTAACCCCTAATTACCCCCTTGGTAGCTTGGCACGAGCAGTAGGCTTAACTTCAGAGTGCTAGTTGTAAAGTATTTGTACCAACACACAGACTAACTTAATGAAAACACTACAAAATAACACAAAACAGCTTTAGAAAAATAGGAAATATTTATCTAAACAAAACAAGACCAAAACGACAGAAATCCACAATACACAAGTCAAGTTATCAATGCAAATGCAAAAAGAGTCTTCATGCAATTTTAAACACATCGCTAACACTGTTAGCATGAAAATCTACCTTGGGCGTGTCTAAAATAACCCCGCACAGGTGAGTGTGCGTCAAAAAGGGCTTGATATGCGTCAATATCACTCACGAGCGAGACCTTGCATTGTTTCTCTTTTAGTTGGGCCGGCGTGCATTGTTTCTTCTTCCCGCTCGAGAGCGATGCGTCGATCCAGTCAGCACTCTCAGGTCCAGGCAGGCCTTGCAGTGTTTGCATCGAAAATCCAGCCGCACGATGATCCAAAAACTACGCAGCTCAGGTTGCGATCTCACCAGCCCCGTCAGCGATGCGGCGTGTCGATCTTCGAGTCGTGTTGCAGACGAGCATCGATTTTCAGCCGTGAAGCTGGCGGTGCGTCGATTTTTCAGCCGCAGATCGGAGTTGCGTTAATCTTTTCCCTGTTTCCCCGCACGGCGGTCTGTGCCTGGATTTATCCCTCTTGTCCTGCCAGCTTCTCCTTTCAGGGTCCCAGGAACTGGATGGGCACCACTTGGCAGGGTAGGAGTCTCAGCAGAGGCTCCAGGTGCTGACAGATAGAAGTCTTTGCTGTCCTTTAGACTTCAAACAACAGGAGGCAAGCTCTGAATCAAGCCCTTGGAGAGTTCTTCACAAGAAGAAAGGCACACAAAGTCCAGCCTTTGTCCTCTAGCACAGGCATAAGCAGCAACTGCAGGATAGCTCCACAAACCACAGTCACAGGCAGGGCAGCCCTTCTTCCTCAGCTCTTCAGCTCTTCTCCAGGCAGAGGTTCCTCTTGGTTTCCACAGGTGTTGTAAAGTCTGTGGTTTTGGGTGCCCTTCTTATGCCCATTTTGCCCTTTGAAGTAGGTTTACTTCAAAGGAAAGTCTCTCTTGTTTGTGAAATCCTGCCTTGCCCAGGCCAGGCCCCAGACACACACCAGGGGGTTGGAGACTGCATTGTGTGAGGGCAGCCACAGCCCTTTCAGGTGTGAGTGACAACTCCTCCCCTCCCTCCTAGCACAGATGGCTCATCAGGAACTGCAGAGTACACCCCAGCTCCCTTTGGGTCACTGTCAAGAGAGGTGCAACCAGCCCAACTGTCAAACCGACCCAGACAGGGAATCCACAGACAAGCAGAGTCACAGAAATGGTTTCAGCAAGAAAATGCTCACTTTCTAAAAGTGGCATTTTCAAACATACAATCTTAAAATCAACTTTACTAATATATGTATTTTAAAATTGTGAGCTCAGAGACCCCGAACCCAACATGTCTATCCGCTCCCAAAGGGAACTTACACTTTAATCAGATTTAAAGGTAGCTCCCCTGTTAACCTATGAGAGGGACAGGCCTTGCAACAGCGAAAAACTAATTTAGCTGTATTTCACTGTCAGGACATATAAAACACATTACTATATGTCCTACCTTAACCATACACTGCACCCTGCCCTTGCGGTTACCTAGGGCCTACCTTAGGGGTGTCTTACATGTACGAAAAGGGAGGGTTTTGGCCTGGCAAGTGGGTACACTTGCCAAGTCGAATTTACAGTTTAGATCTGCACACACAGACACTGCAGTGGCAAGTCTGAGACATTATTACAGGGCTATTAAAGTGGGTGGCACAACCAGTGCTGCAGGCCCACTAGTAGCATTTGATTTACAAGCCCTGGACACCTCTAGGGCACTGTACTAGGGTCTCACTAGTAAATCAAATATGCCAATCATGGATGAACCAATTACATACACATTTTATATAGGAGCAAAAACAGCAAAAACAGAGTCCAGCGCACATCAAGAACCTGGGAAACAGAAGCAAAAAGTTAAAGGAGACCACGCCAAGGATGAAAAGTCTAACACTAAGCAAGCTGAGTCATAACAACTAGGTGCATTACCGATCCCAATTTCTTCCGATGATTCAGACAATTGCAGCGCTGAAACAAATATCTCCAAAGTCAATGCACTGGTGTTGAGGTTACGAAAGTGTAAGTTAAGACCCACCTAGGTTTGTCATGAAAACATAGTTGTTGATTCTTACATCATATCACTTTTACTTGTTTTTTCAATTGCTGAACAATACTGTTGGCCCTTAATAGATTTTGCAAGACATTGACTTGGGGCTGGTTGCATCACAAAGAGAATAGTGCTTCATTGGGGGTGCTCACCAGTTCCTAGCCACCTAGTGTCATCATTGCCTCCTTCAATCCTCAGGCAGGGTTACACTACAAAACACAGTATGCTCCACAGTATACATCCTTAGGAAAATATGAGGGAGCATACAGAATACACCAAGAAGCTGCAAGTAGATGGGCCACTTCCACACCCCCCCATGGAAACCACTGCCCTAAGAAGTGGTATCTAATATACCCTTCAAAGGGGATATACCTCCTGCTGTTTATGTCAAATGCTAACATATAGTCCTGTTCCAGCGGTGCAAAATGATATATCTTCAAGTCTTGGGAAAAAATAGGCATGAGTTGATAGACGCATTTACATGTGTGATTTTTGCACTATAAATCAAGCACAGCAGTAACTTGCAGTTGTATTAGCACGCTCTTACTGTCTCTTCCCTCTTCACAGCTAGCTGTTGCCTTGTCAATGAGGAAAACCGTGGGAGGTGTTTGCAAGAGACCCCATGCCTTAGCCTGCTTCCAAGGGTGTCTCCTCCGCTAAGGCTGAGGAGCGTCGCCCCACTGAATTTTCCACAAAGGAAAAATACAATGATAATAAAGTACACTAAGTTATTATCATTTTATTTTTCCTTGTAGTAAGGGGTGGGGCTGAGCTGGTGGAAGGGAGCTGGAGGAGGGCTATGTGCCCCACAATAAGTGTGCATCTCTGCTTGGCCGACAGTGTTGGGACGGCCAAACAGACATGCACACTTTGCATGTTTTTCACCTGGCTGTATTGCACAGCCAAGTGGAGAACATGCTGAGGCTCCCATTCCGTATCTGACCAGTGAAGCAGGCCGCTCATACCAATCACAACGCTGCTGTCATGCTGGTGACAGCAGCGTCGTGATTGGCTGGGAGCCTGTGCAGCCAGGAAGATGACGGAGGGGAGAAGAACGTGTGTCCCCTCGAAGGTAAGTGTTTTGTTTATTTTTTATTTATTTTTATACCCCATCCATTTTATCGCGCAGCCCTGTCCTGCCCTGCCACCCCTGTTCAGTAGCAGCCGCCACTGCCTGCTTCTCCGCTGGAGCCACTTGTCTACTTAATCACCTCCATCACTGCTGCCATAAGCTCCATATGATAATAAGAAAGGACAACCCAAATATGCCCCGGTGAGCTTGGGCATGAGATAAGGTAAATGTGCCAAAAAGGGACTTATTTAAACCAAACAAATGTGAATTAAGTCATAAATAATTTCAAGATGTTCAAATCGCAGTAATATCTATATAGAATTAAACTAGTAGCCATTCAGTGTGATCCAAACACAGAGGAATGAAGCCACATCTGTGTAGCCACAGAATGTTTTTTTGTATTTTGTGCAACCAGATAAAAAGTCCAACAAAAAATTCACAGGGGTACATAAACCAAAACACATACGGTTACAGAGACACAGTAGATCTAATGTATTCAATACTTATAATATACAACAAATTTCTGCACTTTCCAAATTTCAAAGGGTTGCATTTAAAAAAAATCAGGCATCTTGCAACCAGTGACCTGTGGACAGAGTGCCACATTAATAACAGACAAATACAGCAATGTATTTAAATGGGTGGAATTTAGAGTAAGAGACATTTTTCACAAAATATTAGGACATAATTGACTCAATATTACATATAAATATGTTTCTTCACTTTAAATTTCTCTGATTTAAAAAAAAAAAATGACTGCACTGATCAGTTATAAATATAGCACAGTATTTAATGCCCACTGGGAGCAAGGGGCCTGCTGTTTGTAAATGTGACACTGTGAAATGGGACACAATTAAAATGAAAAGTTAACTTCATCATTAATTTAACTCTTCATTTTAATTTTCTCACCTTTAAAAGCATTCAGAAATATAATTTTGTTCTCAAACTAGTAGACAATGAGTTTTAGTTAAGAATGAAATTCTTCAGTGCTTTAGTTCTTTGCCTCTGTGCCCTCAGGTAATAAATCTGACTCCAGCACAGCTCATTATCAGGCACTCAAGGGTGTGAGCTACTCTGAAGGTGTCTTCGAGCTATGGTAGCTTGCTATGGACTGGTTGGAAACACCTGCTCTTCGGCAATGTCTGCCTCTAAGGATTCTGTGTCGTCAGATGACAGTTTAGGGACCGGTAAATCCTGCACAAATTGGTGTAGGCTGGTGCGCAGACCTTTGTACATTCTTGCTACATCATTGACTCAAAATATATAACAAGCCTTGGCAAAGCCAATAGGTTTTGCCTCTGTAAAATCTATTAGTATCATAGAGCCTTTTTAAAAAAAAATTAAGCCACGTTGTACAGCAGCTGGAGCCGTTGTACAACATGTCTCAAAAATACATTGCTAATGCTTGTTTTAGATTGGTATTTTTTCCCATGGCAAACCTTTTAATCAAAGGTGTGAACCTTTAATTCTGAACACATGCCACAATTATGTATTCTATTTCACACTGGATGGTTCATGATGGTGCACGTGCAGTTTTCTAAAGAGAAACATAGTCACAGTACGATCACTTCATCTAGAAGCAAATGCTAAGGTTTGGGATTGGGAGATCTTCTGGAAACGCATATTGTGCAATCTTAAGGAAGGGAGAGAAGCGGATGGAGTGAGAGACAATAAGAGAGGGAACAAGACTGAAGAGAATGAGGTGGGGGGGAAGAGGATGAGGGCAGGAAGAGATAGATCGGTAAGGGAGCAGGGGTGGTGGGAGAGAGAAAGAAATATGGAGAAGGAGCGAGTGCAAAAGAAGGGAGGAATGAGAAGGAGAGGAAGAGAAAGGAAGTGGGAGAAAGAAACAGAGAAAGGGGGAAGGAGACAGAAAGAGAGTGAGTCATAAGGAAAGAGAAAGTGAGATATCTTAGACAAGAAAAAAGAAGAAGGATATTGAGAGGGCAGGTGATAGACGCGCGCGAAAGTGAGTAGAAAATTGAGTAAAAGGAGTAAGGAAGGGAGAGAGGAAGGAGACAGAGAGGAAGAATTACGAGTGTGTGACCCTGGCCATATAAGGCTTTTTTGTGCTGCGTCGGTTGCAATTGTTTAAAAGCATAATCTGCATGCTTTGGGGGCCGGGCCTTACAGAAGATTTACCTTGTGTTCAAAGAGAAGCAAGAGAGATGGTGTTCAGTGGGAAATGGGCATTAAAATTTTCGTATTGGAGGAGGGAGCAGATTGGCGGGTTCACTGAATACAGAGTGCGGAGACGTGACTTGCGTACCATGGTCAGTAAGATTGCGGGGGGTGAGCTTCAGATCTCCCAATACTCAGGCTGGGATATAGGGATCTATTTGCCAAATTCTCACAGAGCGCAGCAGCAAAAATACTGCACTGCTTGAGAAGGAGAGGGCAGGAAAGCCCATACTTACAAAGCTATGGCCCTCTCCTTCCGTCAACCTAGGGGGCTGGTGCACAATCAAGTGCCATGCACAGACTTTTGCACCATAGTGTAAGGGTGTCTGCGTAATTCTAACATAGGTTTGGTCCAGGAAGGGTAACCTTCCAATACACAATACAATGCTTAGACGGATATTAAAACCTTTCCCACTTTGTATGTGTGCTCTACGATGCAGCATACATGCAAAGTTTGAAAAGATAGGAGAAATAAAAGTATTTCTCCTTGATAATGCTTATTTAAAATGGATGTTATTTTTGACGCAAAACGCTGCCTTTTTTTTTTTTTTTTGTTAATAGGGTTTAGCATCAAAAAACATCGGTGGTTGCATGTGAATGCTGATGCACCAACCATGGAATGCCTGCTTGACGCTAGGTGAATTTCCAGGCCAAAAAAATGTGTTGAGCTGGAAAATAAACTGGGAAAAAAAGATTTTGTTGTTGATTTGCTTCATTTTTTGTGATGCAAACACAGCACAAAATCCCAGTAAATATACCCCATAATGTTAAAATACACTATATGACAAGTAAGGGGCACAAGAGGGGCCTAAGGGGCAATGGAAAGAAAGAGCAATGAAGATTGGAAGGGGTACTATGTGAGAGAAAACACATTATTTTGTGAAATAATCAACATTCTTTCATTCTCTTTCCAAACAAAAAGAAGAGAGTATGTGTGCGTCTTTTTAGTCTGTGTGTATAAAACTTCATGGTGAAAATCGACAGACACCTAACCATACCAAACTGAAAACCCCTGTACCCAACTCTTTATTACATTTACTAGGGGGTATAACATCCTAAACACCCCCCATGAAGTTACGCTCCTGGAGGAGTGGAACGGAGAGCAAAAGAAGATGGAGGAACCGTGAGGAAGCCTTGTGGGAGAAGGAGTATTTCAGTTTTACATGAGGGTGCCATTGTGCTGGTGCACAGGTGAGAGCAGAAGGAAGCAAGTATCATATTTCAGTAGGGAAAGGCTGGTAGAAGGCCAAAGGGGAGGAGTAGGGTGGGACAGAAGGCCATTTGTGCCTTTAAGTCAGATCAGGGGCTTAACACAGACCCAGGCAGCCCCTGCAGCGCAGGGGGCCCGACCCTCTGGTTGACGTTTATTATTATTACTTTAGACATTTAAGGGGTTATTAGACCTTGGTTTATAATTGAGTTGTGTGATCATGTGTGTGGCTTTCCGCCAACACTGTATCCGGGGAAGACTCAAAATAGTGTCCAAGTTTGAAAGCCTGCGATTGTGAACTTTAAATCAATAGCATATAATAACACATTCCAGGGTAACTAAAGGAAATATAACACCTTGGGCTCTCCTCCCTATTGACCGCTTTACTGGCTACTCAAGTAGGCATTTTTTTACAAGCCGCTGAATTGTCAATTTTCCTGGTAAATGTTCTTAATCTTGAATGTCAGAAGTTCTGCAGTGCTTCCGCTGTGGATACCACATGCATAATGAAAAGTTTTTGCTAAGGTTGCAGGGTTCGATACTGAACAGGGAGAAGCCATGGGAAATTCTCAAAGAACTGCAGGCGGGTGGGGGAGGAATAGCAGCAGTGGAAGAAGGGTGAGCAGGTGAAGGAGCAGCCAGGGCTTTAAGTGGGATGGATCCTGCAGGTGTTAAGCACTAGTAGTTCTGAAAAACAGGCGCTGAGACAGGTCCCTATTATCATTACACACCGAACCGGAATGATGTAGCCCGACTTCGCAAGGAGAAGATTGAAGCAGCGGCAGCGCGACCACCAGAAATTCGACGCACGGCCCACTGGATCGACCCAAAGCTGAGCCAGAATGACGCAGCCTGACCTCCTGAGAGTAATCGATGCAGCGCCTGCCGTGCGATAGAAATTTCCACGCAATGCCCACCGGATCGACGCAGCCCCTGTGACTTCATCCTGCAAGCGCCAGATTTTAACGCATCATCCCCAGGCCGTCTGAGAAAACTGCAACCCAAAGAGGATCCAAGTCCGAGCATTGGAAATCGATGCAAAGCCTTCCCTGAGTGAAAAATAAACGACACATTGCTGTGCGGTCTGAGAAATCGATGCACACCTCCCTGTTTTCCACGCATCTCCTCCTCTGTGGTTCCTTGCTGAGATTTTAAACGCAAATCAGGTACTTTGTGCTTGCAAGAGACATTTGTTGCTTTTAAGAGACTAAAGACATTTTATATCATTTTTACCGTGATATTTCAAAATATACTTATTGCATCTTAATCGTTTTGACCTGCATCTTACCAGATAAATATATATTATTCTAAACACTGTGTGGTGTATTTTTGTGGTGTTCTATGGTGTTATTGCATGATTTATTGCACAAATACTTTACACATTGCCTTCTAAGTTAAGCCTGACTGCTCAGTGCCAAGCTACCAGAGGGTGGGCACGGGATAATTTGGATTGTGTGTGACTTACCCTGATTAGAGTGAGGGTCCTTGCTTGGACAGGGGGTAACCTGACTGCCAACCAAAGTCCCTATTTTTAACAGTGACTTATTAGTAGCTTGTTAGATGTGTACATGACAGACATAATATGTAAGATATTCCTGCACTTCTAGGTGCTGACAAATCTACATTGTAATATCCAGTGGATATAGTTTGAATGGATTTAGCTACATTTAACATGGCTGACACATAACTCCATTGAGTGGTAACTCCTCCAAAAAGGTGACGTTCAATGTCCTGCATGGATGCAATGTCCTGTGGATCAACAAATGCTCTGTACATATAAACACATGAAAACTTTTCATTTACAATGTTTTATAGAAGGTGCAGTCATTTGAATTGCAAATCAAGCATAAATAACATTAAAAACAAGCCAATATACAGCATAAGGCACAACCCCTACAAAACAAGCCTAGCCACCTCAATTAAAATGCGCCTCCCGAGTACTATAGGGAATTTCACCTTGCATGCACTCTTCAGATGTGCTAATACTCTAACAACAGCTATGTCCTACACTTTGTGCCTCCCATTGTCATGACTCTGAGGAAATGTTAAATTTGCAAATCCCAGTTAGAATCTGAACTCTTATGTAGAGTCACTGACAACATTAAGTTTAACCACTCCTTCTGTCCCCCAGCTCGTATCCAAAAAACAATTGCACACAACCCATTTGTACCACTTCCACTTATTGTTTGTTTAAATCCAAATAATTTGCTACACCTCTCTAAGGAACTGGGATACTGGTTGAGAGGGGTGGAAGCCCCACTAAAGCAACAACCACAATCATTTTCACAGTGAGCCACAACAGCCACTAAGTTAACCTGTGTTTAACTCTGGGTAACTTGACCTAAAAAGCAGTCAGACTTATTTTAGAGGCACTTTGTGAAGTATTTATGTAGCACACAAACAGTAATTAACACAATAAAAATGCTAACCCAAATTAGGAAAATAACGTACATTTTAATAGATTATTTTACAATAAAGCAACAAAAATCCAATCAGTCAGTAGAACTGGAGTTGTGACTTTTTAACCCCTTCTGTGCCGCAGACGTAGTGGTTACGTCCTGCGGCACAGTGCTGCTGTGCCGAGGACGTAACCACTACGTCCTCGGCACACAGCCCAGAGGGAGCGCTCTCGCTCCCTCTGTGTGCTTCCCCCCACCCCCCCAAAGTCAGGGATGGAAGGGGAAGCCCTTCCCCTTCCACCCCCGACCCCCCCACCCCCCATAATGACGTCAGCGCGCGATCGCGCGCTGACTTCATTATGGGGATTTCGCCGCACAGGAAGCCATTTGCTTCCTGTGCGGCGAACGGAGAAGAGGTAAGAATCTCTTCCCGGTGGGTGGGGGGTTTGGGCTAAAGAGGCACCGGGGGAAAGGAAAGGAATGCCCACTAGACACCAGGGATTTTTTTTTTTTGTTGTTCTTTACGGTTTCTTGTTTGCGGGGAGCGGCCCCTTGGGCAAGGGTCGCTCCCCTTGTGGGGGCAATTTGTTACGGCCATTTCTGCCCCCCTTGGGGGCAGATTGGCCTACTTTTTAGGGGGCAGAAACCACTGGATCACCAGGGATTTTTATTTTCTGTGCATTTATGTTGGGGGGGGGGGTGCCCCCTTGGGCAAGGGGCGCCCCCCCCAAGGGGGCAGAGAACTGTTGGCCTTTTCTGCCCCCCTTGGGGGCAGATCGGCCTATTTTTTTTAGGTCCATCTGCCCCCAAGGGGGGCAGAAGCCACTTAGGCACCAGGGATTGTGTGTGTAGTGAATGAGGGGGGCGCCCCCTTGGGCAAGGGTCGCTCCCCTGTGGGGGGCATGTCCTTTAGGGCCATTTCTGCCCCCCTTGAGGGCAGATTGGCTACTTTTTAGCCAGATCTGCCCAAGGGGGGCAGAAAACACTAGATCACCAGGGTTTTTTATTTTTATGTGTATTTATGTGGGGGGGGTGCCCCCTTGGGCAAGGGGCGCCCCCCCAAGGGGGCAGAGAACTGTTGGCCTTTTCTACCCCCCTTGGGGGCAAATCGGCCTATTTTTTTTAGGTCCATCTGCCCCCAAGGGGGGCAGAAGCCACTTAGGGACCAGGGATTGTGTGTGTAGTGGATGGGGGGGGCGCCCCCTTGGGCAAGGGTCGCTCCCCTTTGGGGGGGCATGTCTTTTAGGGCCATTTCTGCCCCCCTTGAGGGCAGATCAGCCTATTATTTTTAGGCTGATCTGCCCCCAAGGGGGGCAGAAACCACTAGAACGCCAGGGATGTTTTTTTATGTGTTTATTTTTGTGGGGGGGCGTCCCCTTGGGCACGGGGCGCCCCCCCAAGGGGGGCATTGACCTGTTTTTCTAGACCCACCTGCCCCCAAGGGGGGCAGAAGCCACGTAGACACCAGGGATAGTGTGTGTGTGTGTGTGTGTGTTAGTGGATGGGGGGGGGGCTTGGGCAAGGGTCGCCCCCCACTTTGGGGGCACATGTACCCAGGCCATTTCTGCACCCCTTGGAGACAGATCAGCCGATTATTTTTAGGCTGATCTGCCCCCAAGGGGGGCAGAAACCACTAGAACGCCAGGGATTTTTTTTTATGTGTTTATTTTTGTGTGGGGGCGTCCCCTTGGGCACGGGCGCCACCCCAAGGGGGGCATTGACCTGTTGGCCATTTCTGCCCCCCCTGGGGGCAGATAGGCCTATTTTTCTAGAACCACCTGCCCCCAAGGGGGGCAGAAGCCACGTAGACACCAGGGATAGTGTGTGTGTGTGTGTGTTAGTGGATGGGGGGGGCTTGGGCAAGGGTCGCCCCCCACTTTGGGGGCACATGTACCCAGGCCATTTCTGCACCCCTTGGAGACAGATCAGCCTATTATTTTTAGGCTGATCTGCCCCCAAGGGGGGCAGAAACCACTAGAACGCCAGGGATTTTTTTTTTATTTGTTTATTTTTGTGGGGGGGGGGCGTCCCCTTGGTCACGGGGCGCCCCCCCAAGGGGGGCATTGACCTGTTGGCCATTTCTACACCCCCTGGGGGCAGATGGGCCTATTTTCTTAGGCCCACCTGCCCCCAAGGGGGCAGAAGCCACTTAGGCACCAGGGATAGTGTTGTGTGTGTTTTTTTTGTTTGAGGGCTGTCCCCTTTGGCAAGGGTCGCTCTCCATGGGGACACAGTACTAAAGGTATTTTTTGGCTTCCTTGGGGCAGACAGGCCTATTTTTTTAGTAGGCCCATCTGCCCCTATGGCAGAATCCACTTAGGCACCAATTTCTAAAATGTTTGATGGTGGGGTGTTTGTCAACTGAAGAAGTCTTTGCATTTGTGATAAAAAATGTTTTCCTCCTTTTTGTTCTAGTTCAAAGCTTTTGCTTTATTTGCTGTGGCTCCTTGCGGTTTTGGCGGTGGTTGACCTGCAGTTTGCACAGTTGCATGTTTTAGGTAAGTAAAAACAATTTACTCCAAAGGAGTATTGTTGCCATGCATGAATGACATGTTTGTAGGGGGTGTACTAAATGCAGGATTGTGTGTGAAATTGTCCTTAGGTTTGTGCACAATGATATTTGTTTTGTCTTATTTCTAATTTGCCTTTCTTTCTTTCTTTTTAGTGGGATATCATTGGTGATTGCTGTGTAGTTGCTGGTGAATCAAGCTTTTTCAGGCAAGTGAGCGGTATAGTTTTTGAGTTTGTAACTCTTACTAACAAAGCTACACTTTGTTACTTGTCTTACACAGTGCTGGTTGTTGGTGGTGAATTTGTCCAGTTAATTTTAGCAGGAGAGATCATGGCTAGCCGCAGGATGACCGCTCAGCAGGTGGTTGGTATGCTTCTTGAGTCACAGTCTGATCATGACTATGAGACGGACTCTGCATCTGAGGCAGAGGAGGAAGTCAGAGATTCTGGCAGTGATGTTTCTGTTGGAGGGGAATCTTCTGATGATGAAGCCACACTCAGTGCAGATGAAGGTTCTGTTTTAGAGGAGGACATTGATGTGCCAATAGTGCAGCAACCTGGGGCTGAAAGGTTTCCCGTTAGAAGACCTGATGTCTGGGTTGCCCCAAACATGGAGCAGCCAGAGTTGCCTGCCTTTACTGGTCTCCCGGGGTGTAACGCCAATACAGAGAACTTTATGCCTATCAATTTCTTTGAGTTATTCATGGATGATGTGTTTTTGGAAGAGATTGTTGAGCAGACTAATTTGTATGCGGAGCAGCATTTGAGGGACAACGCTGCTAGACTTAGGCCACACTCTAGAGCTGCCCAGTGGATTCCCACAAATTTGGAGGAGCTAAAAAAGTTTTTGGGTTTGACTTTTTTGATGGGGTTGATAAGGAAGCCGTCACTGGCTTCTTATTGGTCTACTAGTCCCTTGATGGCAACAGCTATATTTCCAGCTACCATGAGTCGTAATCGGTATTTGCTTCTTCTTAGGATGCTGCATTTTGTTGACAATGCATTAGCCTTGCCACGAGATCACCCAGATTCTGACCGTCTTTTTAAGATTAGGCCTGTCCTTGATCATTTTGTAGATCGGTTTTCGGAGGTCTATGTTCCAGGCAAAGAGATAAGTGTGGACGAGTCTTTGGTCCTCTTCAAGGGTCGTTTGGTTTTTAGGCAGTACATTCCTAGCAAAAGGGCACGATATGGAATTAAATTGTATATGCTGTCTGAAAGTAGGACAGGATATATGTATAGTTTCCGTGTGTACACTGGTAGGGATTCCAATATTGACCCCCCTGGTTGTCCTCCCACTTTTGGAGTTACTGAGAAAATAGTGTGGGATCTTGGTAGACGACTGTTCAACAAAGGTCACCATTTGTATGTAGATAACTTCTACACTGGTGTGCAGTTGTTCAAGGAATTGTTTAGAGTGGACACAGTTGCTTGTGGCACAATCCGTTCTAACCGGAAAGGCTATCCAAGGGAGCTTGTCTGTAAAAAACTTGAGAGGGGACAGTGCTGTGCCTTGCGGAACGAGGAGCTGCTAGCTTTGAAATTTTCAGACAAGAGGGATGTCTACATGCTAAGTACCATCCATGATGAGAGTACTTCCCCTGTGACTGTTTGGGGCCAGGTTGCTGAAGTGCGCAAACCTGTGTGCATTTTAGATTATAATAAGCACATGGGAGGTGTAGATAGAGTTGACCAGAGGTTGGAACCTTATACTGCTATTCGTAAGTCTTATGTTTGGTATAAGAAGTTAGCACTTCACCTCTTCCACTTAGCAACCTTCAATGCTTTTATTGTGTTTAGGGATAGGTCTCCAGACTCAAAGATGACATTTGTGAAATTTCAGGAGTCAGTGATAGAGAGCCTTATTGTGGTGGAACAGGCCAGAGTTCCTAGAGAAGCAGTGGTGGAGGATGTGGCTAGATTGAAAGATCGCCACTTTGCTGAGCACATTCCTCCCACACCCAAAAAAGACTTTCCAGCTAAGAAATGTAGAGTGTGTTTTCGAAGAGGTATCCGGAGGGAGTCTCGAATGTACTGCCCAGATTGTCCTTCAAAGCCTGGGCTGTGTGTCGGTGCTTGTTTTAAGAATTACCACACCCAGAAGAATTTCTGGGAACAACCATGAGTGTAAACTCATGTCTGTTTTGTATTTTCATGTGTTTAGTTTCATGGTTAGCATTTCTGTCATGTTGTTAGTTAGAGCTTTTGTGTTTGTTGTTTTGTAATTCTTTCTACTTAGTTAGGGGTTCCTCTGTTTAAAAAAAAAAAAAAAATATGATGCCATTGTGTGTGGAGTGGGGCTTGGCTGAGACTGTACATATTGACTTGATGTTGGCTACTGCAACACACTGCCAGCCAAACACCAGTCCACACACTCCCATCAGCTGGTGTGATTGTTGTATCAGGCATGTGGGCGTATGTAAGTGATGGGCCCTTGAGTGGCGCTGTCTGTCGATGTGAGTGTTGTAATGTGCTGGGCCCGTGGCTGGCGGTGTGAATGGCCTTGTGTGTGTCATGTATGAAAGTTGTGTGAATGGACTGTAAAGCGGTTGGTGCCTTGTTGCGGCTTTACAGCTCACGAGCTGTGAGTCATTGGTTCAGTTTTTTGCTTTTCAGTTACTAACAGTGCTTTTCATTTTTGTGAAAGCTCTTGTTAGTAAAATTTGATCCACTGAACCATCACTCACCCTCGTGCCAAATCCAACCAGTATGTGTGGTAAAAATGACCAAACCTGCTCCGCTGTAATCAGGCGTCGCAGCACACCTATGACACGCTAGGTGCCTCAGGTGGGACCCCGATGATGAAGCATGCCACCAACTTGGTTGGTGGGTGAGGGGTCTTTTTCACATAACCTAAGTGTGTTTCTTTTCAAAATTTTAGTGTTTGGCACATCACGGACGTATGTGGGCACATCAAAACGATATATTACAAAACTACCTGTGTTTGGGGGGGGAGAGGGCACCTATGTTTTTGGTCCTGTGTGCGGCCTTCATCTAGGGAAACCTACCAAACCCAGACATTTTTTAAAACTAGACACCCCAAGGAGTCTAGGGAGGAGTGGCTTGCGTGGATCCCCCAACATTTTCTTACCCAGACTCCTCTGTAAACCTCAAAATGTGCTTAAAAAAAGCATATTTTCCTGACTTTTCTTCGTACGATCACCACTCCAGCACAAAATTCCTACTCCCCAGTGTTCCCCTCAGTCTCCCAAATAAAATGACACCTCACGTATGTGGGTCCCCAAAGCAGAGTCAGTCTAAAGATGTATAAAAGAATATGTCCTTATAAACTCGCAGTACTATCCCCTGTATCTCTACAAGTTTTGGGCCTTATTCTGTTGGAGGCACCTGGCCCACCCACACAACTGAGGTATCATTTTTATCGGGAGACTTGGGGGAACGCTGGGTGGAAGGAAATTTGTGGCTCCACTCAGATTCCAGAACTTTCTGTCACCGAAATGTGTGAAAAATGCGTTTTTTTAGCCAAAATTTGAGGTTTGGAAAGGATTCTGGGTAACAGAACCTGGTCAGAGCCCCTCAAGTCACCCCATCTTGGATTCCCCTAGGTCTCTAGTTTTCAGAAATGCACAGGTTTGGTAGGTTTCCCTAGGTGCTGGCTGAGCTACAGGCCAAAAACTACAGGTAGGCACTGTTTTCAATGAAAAAATGTGATGTGTCCACGCTGCGCTTTGGGGCGTTTCCTGTCGCGGGCGCTAGGCCTACCCACACAAGTGAGGTATCATTTTTATCGGGAGACGTGGGGGAACGCTGGGTGGAAGGAAATTTGTGGCCCCTCTCAGATTCCAGAACTTTCTGCCACAGAAATGTGAGGAACATGTGTTTTTTTAGCCAAATTTTGAGGTTTGCAAAGGATTCTGGGTAACAGAACCTGGTCCGAGCCACACAAATCACCCCATCTTGGATTCCCCTAGGTCTCTAGTTTTCAGAAATGCACAGGTTTGGTAGGTTTCCCTAGGTGGCGGCTGAGCTACAGGCCAAAATCTACAGGTAGGCACTTTGCTAAAAACAGGTCTGTTTTCTGTGATGTGTCCACGTTGCGCTTTGGGGCGTTTCCTGTCGCGGGCGCTAGGCCTACCCACACAAGTGAGGTATCATTTTTATCGGGAGACGTGGGGGAACGCTGGGTGGAAGGAAATTTGTGGCTCCTCTCAGATTCCAGAACTTTCTGCCACAGAAATGTGAGGAACATGTGTTTTTTTAGCCAATTTTTGAGCTTTGCAAAGGATTCTGGGTAACAGAACCTGGTCCGAGCCCCGCCAGTCACCCCTCCTTGGATTCCCCTAGGTCTCTAGTTTTCAGAAATGCACAGGTTTGGTAGGTTTCCCTAGGTGGCGGCTGAGCTAGAGGCCAAAATCTACAGGTAGGCACTTTGCTAAAAACAGGTCTGTTTTCTGTGATGTGTCCATGTTGCGCTTTGGGGCGTTTCCTGTCGCGGGCGCTAGGCCTACCCACACAAGTGAGGTATCATTTTTATCGGGAGACGTGGGGGAACGCTGGGTGGAAGGCAATTTGTGGCTCCTCTCGGATTCCAGAACTTTCTGCCACAGAAATGTGAGGAACATGTGTTTTTTTAGCCAATTTTTGAGCTTTGCAAAGGATTCTGGGTAACAGAACCTGGTCCGAGCCCCGCCAGTCACCCCTCCTTGGATTCCCCTAGGTCTCTAGTTTTCAGAAATGTACAGGTTTGGTAGGTTTCCCTAGGTGCCGGCTGAGCTAGAGGCCACAATCTACAGGTAGTCACTTCGCAAAAAACACCTCTGTTTTCTTCCAAAATTTTGGTGGTGTCCACGTTGCGCTTTGGGGCGTTTCCTGTCGCGGGTGCTAGGCCTACCCACGCAAGTGAGGTATCATTTTTATCGGGAGACTTGGGGGAACGCTGGGTGGAAGGAAATTTGTGGCTCCTCCCAGATTCCAGAACTTTCTGCCACAGAAATGTGAGGAACATGTGTTTTTTTAGCCAATTTTTGAGCTTTGCAAAGGATTCTGGGTAACAGAACCTGGTCCGAGCCCCGCCAGTCACCCCTCCTTGGATTCCCCTAGGTCTCTAGTTTTCAGAAATGCACAGGTTTGGTAGGTTTCCCTAGGTGGCGGCTGAGCTAGAGGCCAAAATCTACAGGTAGGCACTTTGCTAAAAACAGGTCTGTTTTCTGTGATGTGTCCACGTTGCGCTTTGGGGCGTTTCCTGTCGCGGGCGCTAGGCCTACCCACACAAGTGAGGTATCATTTTTATCGGGAGACGTGGGGGAACGCTGGGTGGAAGGAAATTTGTGTCTCCTCTCGGATTCCAGAACTTTCTGCCACAGAAATGTGAGGAACATGTGTTTTTTTAGCCAATTTTTGAGCTTTGCAAAGGATTCTGGGTAACAGAACCTGGTCCGAGCCCCGCCAGTCACCCCTCCTTGGATTCCCCTAGGTCTCTAGTTTTCAGAAATGTACAGGTTTGGTAGGTTTCCCTAGGTGCCGGCTGAGCTAGAGGCCACAATCTACAGGTAGTCACTTCGCAAAAAACACCTCTGTTTTCTTCCAAAATTTTGGTGGTGTCCACGTTGCGCTTTGGGGCGTTTCCTGTCGCGGGCGCTAGGCCTACCCACGCAAGTGAGGTATCATTTTTATCGGGAGACTTGGGGGAACGCTGGGTGGAAGGAAATTTGTGGCTCCTCCCAGATTCCAGAACTTTCTGCCACAGAAATGTGAGAAACATGTGTTTTTTTAGCCAATTTTTGAGCTTTGCAAAGGAATCTGGGTAACAGAACCTGGTCCGAGCCCCGCCAGTCACCCCTCCTTGGATTCCCCTAGGTCTCTAGTTTTCAGAAATGCACAGGTTTGGTAGGTTTCCCTAGGTGGCGGCTGAGCTAGAGGCCAAAATCTACAGGTAGGCACTTTGCTAAAAACAGGTCTGTTTTCTGTGATGTGTCCACGTTGCGCTTTGGGGCGTTTCCTGTCGCGGGCGCTAGGCCTACCCACACAAGTGAGGTATCATTTTTATCGGGAGACGTGGGGGAACGCTGGGTGGAAGGAAATTTGTGTCTCCTCTCGGATTCCAGAACTTTCTGCCACAGAAATGTGAGGAACATGTGTTTTTTTAGCCAATTTTTGAGCTTTGCAAAGGATTCTGGGTAACAGAACCTGGTCCGAGCCCCGCCAGTCACCCCTCCTTGGATTCCCCTAGGTCTCTAGTTTTCAGAAATGTACAGGTTTGGTAGGTTTCCCTAGGTGCCGGCTGAGCTAGAGGCCACAATCTACAGGTAGTCACTTCGCAAAAAACACCTCTGTTTTCTTCCAAAATTTTGGTGGTGTCCACGTTGCGCTTTGGGGCGTTTCCTGTCGCGGGCGCTAGGCCTACCCACGCAAGTGAGGTATCATTTTTATCGGGAGACTTGGGGGAACGCTGGGTGGAAGGAAATTTGTGGCTCCTCCCAGATTCCAGAACTTTCTGCCACAGAAATGTGAGGAACATGTGTTTTTTTAGCCAATTTTTGAGCTTTGCAAAGGATTCTGGGTAACAGAACCTGGTCCGAGCCCCGCCAGTCACCCCTCCTTGGATTCCCCTAGGTCTCTAGTTTTCAGAAATGCACAGGTTTGGTAGGTTTCCCTAGGTGGCGGCTGAGCTAGAGGCCAAAATCTACAGGTAGGCACTTTGCTAAAAACAGGTCTGTTTTCTGTGATGTGTCCATGTTGCGCTTTGGGGCGTTTCCTGTCGCGGGCGCTAGGCCTACCCACACAAGTGAGGTATCATTTTTATCGGGAGACGTGGGGGAACGCTGGGTGGAAGGAAATTTGTGGCTCCTCTCGGATTCCAGAACTTTCTGCCACAGAAATGTGAGGAACATGTGTTTTTTTAGCCAATTTTTGAGCTTTGCAAAGGATTCTGGGTAACAGAACCTGGTCCGAGCCCCACCAGTCACCCCTCCTTGGATTCCCCTAGGTCTCTAGTTTTCAGAAATGTACAGGTTTGGTAGGTTTCCCTAGGTGCCGGCTGAGCTAGAGGCCACAATCTACAGGTAGTCACTTCGCAAAAAACACCTCTGTTTTCTTCCAAAATTTTGGTGGTGTCCACGTTGCGCTTTGGGGCGTTTCCTGTCGCGGGTGCTAGGCCTACCCACGCAAGTGAGGTATCATTTTTATCGGGAGACTTGGGGGAACGCTGGGTGGAAGGAAATTTGTGGCTCCTCCCAGATTCCAGAACTTTCTGCCACAGAAATGTGAGGAACATGTGTTTTTTTAGCCAATTTTTGAGCTTTGCAAAGGATTCTGGGTAACAGAACCTGGTCCGAGCCCCGCCAGTCACCCCTCCTTGGATTCCCCTAGGTCTCTAGTTTTCAGAAATGCACAGGTTTGGTAGGTTTCCCTAGGTGGCGGCTGAGCTAGAGGCCAAAATCTACAGGTAGGCACTTTGATAAAAACAGGTCTGTTTTCTGTGATGTGTCCACGTTGCGCTTTGGGGCGTTTCCTGTCGCGGGCGCTAGGCCTACCCACACAAGTGAGGTATCATTTTTATCGGGAGACGTGGGGGTACGCTGGGTGGAAGGAAATTTGTGTCTCCTCTCGGATTCCAGAACTTTCTGCCACAGAAATGTGAGGAACATGTGTTTTTTTAGCCAATTTTTGAGCTTTGCAAAGGATTCTGGGTAACAGAACCTGGTCCGAGCCCCGCCAGTCACCCCTCCTTGGATGCCCCTAGGTCTCTAGTTTTCAGAAATGTACAGGTTTGGTAGGTTTCCCTAGGTGCCGGCTGAGCTAGAGGCCACAATCTACAGGTAGTCACTTCGCAAAAAACACCTCTGTTTTCTTCCAAAATTTTGGTGGTGTCCACGTTGCGCTTTGGGGCGTTTCCTGTCGCGGGCGCTAGGCCTACCCACGCAAGTGAGGTATCATTTTTATCGGGAGACTTGGGGGAACGCTGGGTGGAAGGAAATTTGTGGCTCCTCCCAGATTCCAGAACTTTCTGCCACAGAAATGTGAGGAACATGTGTTTTTTTAGCCAATTTTTGAGCTTTGCAAAGGATTCTGGGTAACAGAACCTGGTCCGAGCCCCGCCAGTCACCCCTCCTTGGATTCCCCTAGGTCTCTAGTTTTCAGAAATGCACAGGTTTGGTAGGTTTCCCTAGGTGGCGGCTGAGCTAGAGGCCAAAATCTACAGGTAGGCACTTTGCTAAAAACAGGTCTGTTTTCTGTGATGTGTCCACGTTGCGCTTTGGGGCGTTTCCTGTCGCGGGCGCTAGGCCTACCCACACAAGTGAGGTATCATTTTTATCGGGAGACGTGGGGGAACGCTGGGTGGAAGGACATTTGTGGCTCCTCTCAGATTCCAGCACTTTCTGCCACAGAAATGTGAGGAACATGTGTTTTGTTAGCCAATTTTTGAGCTTTGCAAAGGATTCTGGGTAACAGAACCTGGTCCGAGCCCCGCCAGTCACCCCTCCTTGGATTCCCCTAGGTCTCTAGTTTTCAGAAATGCACAGGTTTGGTAGGTTTCCCTAGGTGGCGGCTGAGCTAGAGGCCAAAATCTACAGGTAGGCACTTTGCTAAAAACAGGTCTGTTTTCTGTGATGTGTCCACATTGCGCTTTGGGGTGTTTCCTGTCGCGGGCGCTAGGCCTACCCACACAAGTGAGGTATCATTTTTATCAGGAGACGTGGGGAAACGCTGGGTGGAAGGACATTTGTGGCTCCTCTCAGATTCCAGCACTTTCTGCCACAGAAATGTGAGGAACATGTGTTTTTTTAGCCAATTTTTGAGCTTTGCAAAGGATTCTGGGTAACAGAACCTGGTCCGAGCCACACAAATCACCCCATCTTGGATTCCCCTAGGTCTCTAGTTTTCAGAAATGCACAGGTTTGGTAGGTTTCCCTAGGTGGCGGCTGAGCTAGAGGCCAAAATCTACAGGTAGGCACTTTGCTAAAAACAGGTCTGTTTTCTGTGATGTGTCCACATTGCGCTTTGGGGTGTTTCCTGTCGCGGGCGCTAGGCCTACCCACACAAGTGAGGTATCATTTTTATCGGGAGACGTGGGGAAACGCTGGGTGGAAGGAAATTTGTGGCTCCTCTCAGATTCCAGAACTTTCTGCCACAGAAATGTGAGGAACATGTGTTTTTTTAGCCAAATTTTGAGGTTTGCAAAGGATTCTGGGTAACAGAACCTGGTCCGAGCCACACAAATCACCCCATCTTGGATTCCCCTAGGTCTCTAGTTTTCAGAAATGCACAGGTTTGGTAGGTTTCCCTAGGTGGCGGCTGAGCTAGAGGCCAAAATCTACAGGTAGGCACTTTGCTAAAAACAGGTCTGTTTTCTGTGATGTGTCCACGTTGCGCTTTGGGGCGTTTCCTGTCGCGGGCGCTAGGCCTACCCACACAAGTGAGGTATCATTTTTATCGGGAGACTTGGGGGAACATAGAATAGCAAAACAAGTGTTATTGCCCCTTGTCTTTCTCTACATTTTTCCCTTCCAAATGTAAGACAGTGTGTAAAAAAGACGTCTATTTGAGAAATGCCCTGTAAGTCACATGCTAGTATGGGCACCCCGGAATTCAGAGATGTGCAAATAACCACTGCTTCTCAACACCTTATCTTGTGCCCATTTTGGAAATACAAAGGTTTTCTTGATAGCTATTTTTTACTCTTTATATTTCAGCAAATGAATTGCTGTATACCCGGCATAGAATGAAAACCCACTGCAGGGTGCAGGTCATTTATTGGCTCTGGGTACGTAGAGTTCTTGATGAACCTACAAGCCCTATATATCCCCGCAACCAGAAGAGTCCAGCAGACGTAATGGTATATTGCTTTCGAAAATCTGACATTGCAGGAAAAAGTTACAGAGTAAAACTTAGAGAAAAATTGATGTTTTTTTCACCTCAATTTCAATATTTTTCTTTTTCAGTTGCTATTTTCTGTAGGAAACCCTTGTAGGATCTACACAAATTACCCCTTGCTGAATTCAGAATTTTGTCTACTTTTCAGAAATGTTGCGGTTTATGGGATCCAGCGTTGGTTTCATGCCCATTTCTGTCACTGACTGGAAGGAGGCTGAAAGCACAAAAAATCGTAAAAATGGGGTATGTCCCAGTAAAGTGCCAAAATTGGGTTGAAAAATTGGGTTTTCTGATTCAAGTCTGCCTGTTCCTGAAAGCTGGGAAGCTGGTGATTTTATCACCGCAAACCCTTTGTTGATGCCCTTTTCAGGGAAAAAACCACAAGCCTTCTTCTGCAGCCCATTTTTCCAATTTTTTTAAAAAAAATGAAATTTTCACTGTTTTTTGGCTAATTTCTTGGCCTCCTTCTGGGGAACCCACAAAGTCTGGGTACCTCTAGAATCCCTAGGATGTTGGAAAAAAAGGACGCAAATTTGGCATGGGTAGCTTATGTGAACAAAAAGTTATGAGGGCCTAAGCGCGAACTGCTCCAAATAGCCAAAAAAAGGCTCGGCACAGGAGGGGGAAAAGGCCTGGCAGCGAAGGGGTTAAAGTTTAAGGGTCAAAGTAGTGACTAAAAGATAAAAGTGCCAGCCACGGACATCTAGTCACATTTAGCACAACAATCAGTGGTTCAGGAGTGTATGGAGACCTCTTGAAGGCTCAGGACTCACTTGGGCTGAGTCCAGGCGTGGGTTCATGAAGGCAGGAGCCTGTAATGTCCCTGTGACTCCGAACAGGAGGCCAGAAACCTAGCACTTGGAGTCACTTCTGGAAGTTCTTGGTGCATGTGAACATGTGGGACTGAACAGCAAGGCTGGCCTCTGAGGGTTCAAGGCAGGCTCCAGACAGCAGAGCATCTCTACTAGATACAGAAGCAGTTTGGAATAGTGCACAGTGGGTCACAGCAGCAGGAAGTCCCCTGAGAGTCCTTACGTATGTCCAGTAGTGAACTAAAGAGTGGGTTTGAGAGCCCTATTTTTATACCCTGGTGTCCCACTCCTAGAAGGTGGGAGAAGTTTGTGGAAAGGCTCTCTGAAGTACTGGGTGTTTCCCGCCTCACCTTGATCCAGGCTCGCTGCACTGACAATACAGGATCATTAAGCCTATTGTGAGGAGAAAATGTACAAACTATTCAGCTGCAAGTGGGGCTGTGCTTAGCTCTGCCTCTCATCAAGCCAGTTATGGCAGTTTCAGGCTTCGCTAATCAGACTATTGTGTGATTAAGTGGAATTCACAAAAGCCTAACTGTCAGTTGCACCCAGTCATATGACCTCAGACAGGCTGCAAACACAGAGAGCTAAGCGTCGGAAAATGCCAACTTCTAAAAGTGGCATCTTCAAACCTGTAATGACAAATCGGACTTTACCATTAAAGAGGGGTTATCATTGCAAGTTCATAGGTACCAATTATGACATATCTACCTTGTCTCATTTAGGAATTGCAGCATCTTAAATGTAAATCGGAATCCCCAATGGGATCCAATGGGAGGGGTAGGTCTCACAGTAGTGAAAAACGAATTTGGGAGTTTTTCATAACTAGGACATGTAAAGCTTAAACGTACATGTCCTACCTTTTAATTACATATCACCCTGCTGTATGGGCTACCTAGGGCCTACATTAGAGGTGACATGCAAGAAAAAGCGAGTTTAAGGATGGTCATGGGGCTTTAAAAGCCAAGTTGACATAGCAGTGTGACATTGCATTCAGCCTGCAATGGCAGGCCTAGGACAAGTTTTAAGGTGCTACATAAGTGGGTGACACAATAAGTACTGCAGGCCCACTGGCAGCATTTGATTTACAGGATCTAGGTATATTGTATGCCACTCTACAAGGGAATTACAAGTAAATTAAATATGCTCATTGAATATAAGCCAATTAAACAATGTTTTAGGGAGAGAGCACAAGCAGTTTAGCACTGGTTAGCAGTGGTAAAGTGCACAGAGTCCTAAGAACAGAAGCAAACATTTTGCAAAAATAGGAGGAGGAAGGCAAAAAGTGTGTGGCAAATTGACATATGATGTTTGTGGAGTCAAAGGGCAACTCCAGCCAAAGGGCAACTCAAGCATTTGAAGATAGTGTAAGCTTTACTAAGAAGACTACATATTATTTGCCTAGAACCTTCTGGCAAAGAGAAACCGTGCTGCTAAGCAACATAAAATTAGGTGTCAGATGGAGCGAAACTGCTGGTGTCAGAAAGCATAAGAGAATGATCGAAGTGCCCAGGGTTGTGCTTACAGAGCTGTTACTACCCGAAGCGATCATCCTACCAAAGTTGCATAGTGGGGTTCAGAACAATTTCACTAGTTTTTGAAAGTTAGAACACCAAGAGCGGTGAGTGAACGAAAGACGCTGTGAGCCACAGAGACAAAGAAAAAGGTGGCATGGTTTGTGGTTATCAAAGATGACTCAGAAGCCAGTACGTTGAATGGGCTTAGAGATGGTATTAATAAGGCAGATCCTAGAGGACAACACACAATGGGGGAACAGACCCTAATCTCAATGTCATCAAGTTCCACCAATGGTTATACTGCCACATCCTTCCTGACACCACCAAAAAGCTAAATATTGGAGAGAGATGGACTGCTTGAATAGAGACATTTGAGGATTTCATTGATGCACTGGAAGAAACAAATAACAAGAAGATTATCAAACACCTTAAGGATCTGGCTGGTGAGGGTGCAAAAGAAGTCATAAAGAAAATAGCGCAAGATGACAAAATCACTTATCACCACATCAAAGATGTTTTGAAACTCAAGTTCAATCCAATGCTGAACATGGATTATGAAAGATAGATCTTCAGTCAAGAACGACAGAGAGTCAGTAAAACCATTGATGAATTTGTTGAGAGACTCGATACACTCATCAAACATTGTAATTTCAATGAATTTAATGCTGAAGAAGCCATATGTCTCAGAGTTATTAATTGATGCTTGTCAGACTCATTCCGAAGATGAATGTTGGGATAAACTCTAAGGGGGTCATTTTGACCTCAGCGGTCTGTTTCCAAGACCGCCGAGGGACCGCCGTGCGGAAGACCGCCAGTGGTGGTGGTTTGCCGCTCGGCGTATTATGACCGTTGGCAGCTCTCCGTCCTTTTTCGGATGGAGAGCCGCCAACAGCCATACTGGCGGGCGGCTGGGAAGTGGAGGTTGCTCCACCTCCACCGCCCCGTCAACAGCACACCGCCCAGCGAATCACGTCCTGTGATTCGGCGTGGCGGTGTTCTGTTGACGGTGTGGTGTCTGCGGAGCAGCCCCCATGGATCCCGTCCCCTCCCGGAGGATCGACAGACCAGGTAAGTCGATTGTCCGTTAGGGGAGGGGGGTGGGGGGGTGTTGTGTGGGTGCATGGGAGTGTGCGTGTGTGTCTGTAGTGGGGGGGTGTGAGTGCGTGTATGCTTGCGGTGGTGTTGTGAGGTTGGGAATGAGTGCGTGTATGACTGTAGGTATGTCTATATGGTTGTGTGCGTGTATGTTTGAATGTGGGTGTGTGTGTCTGACTGTGTGTGTGGATGTTGGCATGTATGTCGGTGTGTGTGCGTGTATGTGTGTTGGTGGTGCCTGCGTGCGTGTTGTGTGTGTATGAGTGATGTTATGTTGGGGGTGGGGAGGGGGGTCCTGCCACCTTTGGGGGGTGGCAGGGGTGGTGGGGGGGTAGGGGAGGGAGTCAGGGTGGGGGTGGGGGAGACCCCTATCAGTGCCAGGGAAGGAATTCCCTGGCACTGATAGTGCTTACCGCCATGGATTTCATGGCGGTTCAAACTCGCATGAAATCCATGGCGGTCAGCCGGGTCAAAATACCGCCGGTGGTATAGTGACGACCGCCGGGCTGGAGACCCTGGTCTCCAGCCCAGCGGTCGTCTCCGCCCTGGCGGGCGGAAGGGAGAAGCGGCGGATGACCATGGCGGTAACCGCCATGGTCATAATTCCCAAAAAAAGACCGCCAGCCTGTTGGCGGTCTTACCGCCGCTTCTCCTCCTTCCGCCAGGGTCGTAATGACCCCCTAAGCCTAGATTGAGTTCTCATGGCTGCCAGAGCTGAAAAGCTTGCTGATTGACAAGCTGCTGACATGGAGGCTGGAGGAGCCCAGAGTGAGTCAGTCATGAACGTGAAAAGTGACTAAAAGTACAAAGCTGAAGGCCACAAAGTGACATCTCCAGATGTGCTTCAGATGCGGATTTGCATTTCTTCATGAAAGTAAATGTCCTACTATTGGACAGCTATGTAAAGGCTTTGGGAAGAAGAACTATTTTGTCACATTTTGCAGGGTGAAGGAAAATGTAAGTGTGTCACCACGTGAAAACAGAATGGCCGACTGAACATTTCAGAAGCGATGCTCGACTCGACGCATACCCACAAGGCCACGCAACAACACCTTTTGAGACTAATCAGCACCCAATAAAGATGATAATCATCTATATCATCGTCAAAGAGTATGTCACTATCTTTTCAAGTGAAAGCGAAGAAATTGATTGTGGGATGTCAATGTTTACCGCAGAAAAACATGCACATGTTGGACTGGCTGCCTGTAATGAAAAATACTAGTTACAGAACAGTCTACATGACAAAGCACCAAAGTCATTCAGTCATTGTCCAAAGATTACACTGAAAGTAAATGGTTGTTCAATAACTTTCATTAAAGATAATGGCGCTTTGAAAAACATTATACCTGAAGAAAAATACAACGAACTGTCTCCCTTGCCACGGTTGACGCCATAAAAAAAAAAAGTGCATACATGGGTTGTATCGAAGCCTTTGAAAAGTCAAGGTTCATTTGTAGTGACAATGAGGCACAAGAAGACTAAAGTGCAAGCGCCTATTCTTGTATTGCAGGGTACAGTGCCAAGTGCTTCTTTACTCAGTTTCAGCACAGCCGCTGACATGGAACTAATTTCAGTGAATTACAACATGAATGCTCATCACAAAATAATAAGTCAGTTTCCTTCATTGTTTTATGGATTAGGAAAATTGAAGACTATGAAAGTACAATTACACATCAATGAGGACGTTCGTCCTTCCTGTAGGGCAAAAGAACTCAAGAATTGCATTTCATTTACAAGAAGCTGTTCGAGGAAAATTGCAGGTACATTACAACTTCTACCCACATTGGTCTGTTTTGATACAAAAGGTTGAGATTTGTCATGTCATCATCTGCACAGTTATTTCAAGATGTCATATGACGTATCAGACAGTGTGTTGTGAATGCTTTCAACTATAGTGACAACATATTAGTTTTCTGAGCTACACAGAAAGAGCATGACAAATCTCTCAAGCAAGTCTGTTATTTGAGTGCTGATGCAGGTTCAATTTTGAATGTTGAAAAGTGTGAATTCCAACAAGCAAAGCTAAAATTCTTTGGATGGGTTATGACATCATATCCCATTGAAGTACAAGCGTTGTCATCTGCCAGTGCCCCAGAACAAGTTTCAATGCTATACTCATTCCTTGTCATGGCCAGTTACAGTTCCAGACATATGAGACTTTGCCACTGTGAGTGATCCATTGAAGAAATTAACGAGAAAGAACATTTAATTTAATTAGTCACATGATTGTGAGAAAAGCTTGAAGAAAATCAAGCAAGCAATTGAGACTGCAATTGAAATTGCATAATTCAATCCAAACATTTTGTTAATGCTATCGCCATAAGGTTAGACACAGTACTTGAACAGCACAGTGGACACCCAAATGCTGAAAGACATATTGTGGCATATGCAAGTCAAAGTTTGTTACAAGTGGAACATGCTATTCTCAACCTAAGAAAAAAAGTCTAGCAGTGGTGTGAGCATAACGGGGCCCTGCTACAGGTGTGCAGCCAGCAGAGTCGGTTGCCGAGGTAACCATGGACGCCGTTCCCAGGAAGTGCCCCCGAGCAAAAACCTGACCGGGAACAAGCACTTCCAGGTTTTGGAGGAGGGGGCTAGCTCGTCAATACACAGAAAGGCGAGGAGAGGAAGGACCGGCAAGCTGGGGAAGAGCGAGAGGATGCCAAAATGAGAGCAGAGGACAACGAAAGGGGAGCGGAGGTCGTCATTACACCGAAGGAGGGCGAGGAAGGAGAAAAGACCACAGAAGAGCAGCCGGGGTCGAACGGAGACTCCCAAGGGGACCAGAAACAGCAGAGAGTGACGAGGAGGAGGAGAAGGAGGAAGAAAACAGAGGACCACGAGGAGGGAACCTATTATCTGGTGCTGGAGTGGACCAGTAGCTAGCCAGAAAGGAGGACACAGTAAAAAGACCATGCCACATTCCTGGAGGAATGTGGCTACAGAAGGTACAGACATTTTTCACTTCGAGTGTACCTATTGGGGCTAAGGAACACGAGGGGAAGAAAGGGAATCCTAGGACGGGTAGCCTCCTAGATAAACACGTCAGGTGGGAACGGAGTATACCACTTTTGCACGTAAAAACATGCATTCTTCACTTTGAAGTGACCCCTACTTCACTTCCCTCACTCACTCCCCTCCCTGGTGAAACCCAACCACACCACCCATTAGTACACTCACCTGATACATGGTTCTCCTTCATTCCGAGGTACACTAACGAAGAATGTGATCTGGGAACAGCAAATCTCCTCACCACACCATCTAAAGGCAGAGGAACCAACCTAAAAAGAGAGAAAAGAGGAAGAACTTTAGTTAGACTACAAGACAATGTCCCTCATTATAACACTGACAGTTAAAACCGCCTACCGCTACGTTGACGGGCGCCAAATGACCGTCGCCGCAGCTACCAGCCATCCGCCATATTATGGCCACAGCTGGATTTCTGCCACAAGAAGGGCGGAAATCCGGCTGTGGCCATACTGGCGGATGGCGTTAAGGTGGTGCTGCAAGCACCAGCAGCGCCACGTCAGTAGACTGCCGCCAGCCGCATTATGACAAATAATACCGCCTGACTGTTCTGCTGGCGGGCGCTGCTGGTGGTAGCAGCGCCCTGTCCCGTCTCCTGCAGGAAGACCCACTGGATCCAGGTTAGTCGGGTCCCCGACAGGGGAGGGTGGGTGGGGGTGTTGTGTGTGTGTGGGGTTGTGTACACATATGTGTGAGTGTTTATGATTGCGGGTGTGTGTTTAGTGTTGATTGGGTGTGTGAATGTATGGAAATGTGAGGGCCTGTATGTATAGAAATCGGAATGCAGGTCTGCGTGTATGTTTTGAAGTGTGTGCGGATGTGTGTGTGATTGGATGTATGCATGTGTGTATGTGTGTGTGAATGAGTGTGTGTCTGTGTGTATGTGTGAATGGGGGCATGTGGATGTAGAGGGGGTGGAGGGGTGTTTGGAGAGGTAGGTGGGGTGGGAGGGTGTTTGGAGAGGTGGGGGCCTCCTATCAGTGACAGGTAAGGCCATGGTTTTCGTGGCGTTACGAATGTCACAAAAACCATGGCAGTAGGCGGGGTCCTAATCCAGCAGGCTGCTACCGCCATGGCGGTCGGAGTGGTACATTGGTGGGTTGGCTTAAGCCAACCTGCCAATGTCATAATGTGGCGGTAAGTACCGCCAGCCTGTTTGCGGTACTACTGCCACATTAACGCCGACCGCCGGCGTCATAATGACTCCCAATGTCTTTATATGTGTCAGAAAACGAATAAATAAGTATAACCACCCATCCAAGACTGTGTTGCCATAAATAGTCATAGTACTAACCTCGTACAGTGAGCTTGTGAACATTTCCCCATATTTCTGTGCAGAAATCCTTTTTATGCTAGTGGCAGATCATCAAACTTTGTTAACCATCTTTGGCAATCCAAGGGCTAAGGTGCCTCCTCATATTGAATGTTGGAGTCTAAGACTGCAAGAGTACAATTACACAACTGTGCACCATCCAGGAAGAGATGCAAATCCTGCTGACTAATTTTCTAGAGTGCCTATGGCATGTTTTGGTACCTCTTCCAAAATGACTGAAGCTTACATAAACCTCCTTGGTTCTGTTTTGTTGGAGCAAAATGTTACTGCTATGAGTCAAGACAGTGACATGTTGAAACTGAAAGACATTATAGCACATCAGTCATGGAAGCAGCACATTCAACCTCTTGTCCATGACAAACAGTATCACAAATTCCAGAATGTCAAAGATTAATTGTATGTAAATAAAGAAGGCATTATACTGAGAGGCTCGAGAATTGTAATACTGGAGAGTTTGAGAAAACAGAAAATTGAGGTGGGCTATGAAGGACATTGTGTGATTGTTGCCACCGAACAAGCTCTCCAAGACTGAGTGTGGTTACTTCATCTTGATGAAAGTGATGAAAAGAAATTGAAGGCCTGTCATCTGTGCAACTGTTTGACATCAAACACTACTCAACACACTTTAACCATGTCAGAGCTGCCAAGCATAGGTGGGAGAGAATTTCTGTTTACTTTTTTGGTCCTCTCGAGAATGGACATCACCCGATGGTAGTGGTTGATGAATTCTCCTGTTTTCCCATGGTTGAAGATCTCTCGTCCATCATGCATGAAAACTTTATCAAGAGATTAGACACTCTCTTTGCGACATGGGGTGTTCTAGCAATCTTAAAGTCTGACAGTGGCCCACCTTTCAACATTCAAGATTTTCTCAGTCAGTTAAATGTGAAGCATCAGAAGAACACAGTTCTGTGGCCCAAGCCAGTGGCCTTGCTGAATGGTTCATGAGCAAATTAAGGAAAGCTATTGAGCTTGCTGCTTTAGAAAGCTTGACCTCTAAACTGTTCTGAATTCTACCCTGCAAGCTTATCATTCTACTCCTCACTCGACCACAGGTGAAAGCCCTGCAACGATGATGTTCGGGAGAGCTATGTTGACCAAGTTACCTCAATGGACTAACCAGCGCTCATACTTTGAGAAGGAAGTTCTGAAAAAAGGCTTGAATGATTAGAAACAAATGAAGGTTTATGCTGAATGACAACAGCATGCTAAAGACTTTGGGGGTTATTACAACTTTGGAGGAGGTGTTAATCCGTCCCAAATGTGACGGATATACCACCAGCCGTATTACGAGTTCCATAGGATATAATGGACTCGTAATACGTCTGGTGGTATATCCGTCACTTTACCGTCACTTTTGGGACGGATTAACACCTCCTCCAAAGTTGTAATAACCCCCTTTGTGTTCACTCCAGGAGATCGAGTGTTGTCTATCAGTCACACAAGAGTAAATCTGATGCTGCATTCGACAGTGAGTCTTTTAAGGTTATTAATATGAAAGGACATATGCCCAACGTCCTGGGAAATCCATTACTCAGGACTCTTGGCACTTTAGACCTGTAGTTCAGTGCTCATCAGATGTCTCTGCTGTAAAGGAAGCTGATGTTGAAGAACCCAGTGAAGAAGCCCTGACTGAAGTTGCTCCCACATATAACAACTCACTTCATGGACACTACTGGTGATCATTCACAGTTCCTAAAGATGTTCTAAGGACAAGCCATAAAAGCACCCTGAAGGATCATTGAAGAACTCGAATTGCATATATGTATATATTAAAAAAATTATAATTTTTCATTTAACAGAGGGTAAGATGTAATGTCATGATTGGCTCCGTAGAGTGGTGACCTAAGAATGTAGAACGTAGTGAAGTGAATTCTGGTTTAGAATGTTGAGTTTGTGGTTATATGCAGAAGACTAAAGATGTGTTTTACTACAGGTGTGTGTGTGTGTGTGTGCGTGTGCGTGGTACTGACTGGTGGGTGCCCAGACTGGGGAGTACACTACATGTAGTAGGGTGTGTGGATTATCTTTTCAGACCTGTCTCTAAGAAGACAGGTGTGCATAGGAGTGTGTGGGGAGGGACTGCTGTCTCCTGTCAGACCTCTCTTTCAGATGACTGGTGTGAGTAGTAGTGTATGGAGAATGACAGGCCTGTCCTTTCACACATCTCTCAAATTATGTCACGGTTTCGGGCGGGGCTGATCAGGACTTTGGTTGGGACACCCCTTGAGGTCACCGAATATCCTAAAGAGGTAGTACACTGGGGCAGAGGAGCAGCTAAAGGCATACACGGAATGGACAGCTACAGATAGGCACAGGAAACAGGAAAGTAAAAGCAGAGCAACCCTTGTGTGAACAAACAGGAAACGGATTACCAGTGGACAAACACGCTGGGGTTGTACACAGAGTAAGGCGCAGAACCTCCCACAGTGACAGGGAATCTCAATGCCTCTGTGCAGTTTGCTCTTACAGATAGTCACCCTGCCAGCCCCATAGAAAGGAGGCAGCAGAAGTGATTCTGTCTCTGGACCCTAGAGCACAAACAAGGATAGTACTTACATACACAGGACACGCTCTTGTGGGTCCAGCTGGAAACACAGTGGCGATTCCTGAGAAAACAGCAATAGCACACTGTCACTGTTAGGCACGAAATACAACGTATAACACTGGACAAGGATGGGGGCTGGAATTGCCTCCTGGAAACCAGGAGCCAACCCCAGTACACAGGAGGACACGTATACACTGGTGAAGACTGATAGAACACTTACCAGACACAAAGAACCAAGAAGAAACAGAAGGGAACAAACAAAGAGGCAGAGGCAAGAACTAGGAACAGGCTCAGGCTGAAGCAAAGGCGGGACTAGGACTTGAAAACAGGGCGCAAACTTCTGGTTGGGACAAACAGAGACAGGACTGGGAAACTGAGAGCAGGCTCTGGCTGGAACAGGCAAGGACAGGACTGGAATACAGGGGTAGGAATGAGTAATAAACAGGACTGGGAAGCAGAGAGCAGGTTCAGGCTGAAACAAGGCAGGAGCAGGGAAGAGAAACAGGGAGCAGGCTCTGGAAGAAACAAACAGGTACAAGGCTAAGAAGTAGGGAGCAGACTCTGGCTGGAACAATCAGGAACAGGGCAGAGAAACAGGAAACAGGATCAGGCTGGAACAGAACAGGAACAGAAACAAAACTGGAACACCATCCGACAAAGGGTCTGTAACACAAAGGAATCGAAGTCCGATGCACGACAAGGATCTTGAGGAAATCGCTGCTTATAAGCAGTTCCAAACTGGGCTGCACAGGAGAGGTTTCAGGTGTGTGTGGTTTTGGACACTTGCAAGTCCTGGAGGAGAGGATCCAGTGAAAAGGAGCAACTGGACTTCTCCCATTGAAAACAATGGGAAACAGAATCCGGGTTTTCCTGACTACCAAGCTGTGCATTATGGGATTTGCAGTCCCAAGAAGCAAATGTAGTCCTACACAAGTGTACCATGGAGAAAGGAGAAACAAACAGGAGTCAGCAAGGGACTCTAGATAGGTGTTCAAGGTGATTCCCAGGCTTCTGACAGTCCCCTTACAGCGCCCCCTGGAAATGGGACGACCGAGTCGTAACAAATTAAGGTTTGCGTAGTAGAGTGTCTATAGAGAGACTGACCTCTCTCCTGAGACCTCTCTCTTGGATGATAGGTGTGCAAAGTATGCTCGTCCAGGGACTGTCCTCCCACCCCAACAACCCTCTCTCTGATAATGGGTGTGCATATTTGGGTGTGGGAAGAGACTATACTCTACTCACAACTCTTACCGAGCCGATGAGCATAAATAGTAGACTCTGATAAACACCATTTCCAGTAAGGGTCCTCCCTACTGTAGCAAGTGTGCATACGACAGTGTATTCAAAGATCATCTACAGCTTTCTACCTTTCACGATCCCACAAGAATCTAATGAGATTGTAACCATTTTTTTAAAATACAAATTAACCATCCACTCATCACAGTATTTATCTCTTACTCACTTCCTCCCAAAAACAAGGACCACAATATTCATCCCTAGTGATAGTGTAGTCAGAACTCATCTACTTCTTTTTACTATTTACAATCCCGCAAGAGTACCAGCAAGATTGAAAAAAATAGTTAAAAACAATATACAGTTATGATCTTCACAGTAATCACCCCTTAGACACCTCCTCCCTAAATCTAGGGGGCAGCATGCCTTTCTAGTGCCCCCTTATTTACCTTTTTTATTTCATTTCCACAACACCTCCAGTTTTTCACAGTAAACAGTAATGGCAGCTATTTCATTTCTAACATTCCAACAGCCAGCCAATCAGAGCCCTCTCTCTCATGGTACTTGCAGGAGCTTCTTGGTCCCATGACAGCGAGAAGGCTTATGAGCAAAACTGGCCTCTCGACTAATCACAGAGCTAAATTTTTGATTTTGCACTCTCGCAGGAGGCTCACAGGATTCTCGCAAGCCCAACTGCCAAAATAAACAATTATTTTTAATCAAAATTTCTCAAAAACTACTGGAGAGATTTACACCATATCACAAAACGCTCAATCTGCGGACAAAAATCTAGCTTCCTGACAAATTTGGTATAATTCCTTTCAGCAGGTTTTTTGCTGCAGCCTTGCTTAAAGAAGTCTTTGGAAAATAAATTCATGGGGTTTTTACATTTTGAACCTCACCTTTTCTTGGTCCCCGCTTGATGGATCACACTCAAACTTTCCAGGAAGAAGCTGAGGTGGATCAACTTTGTTTTCAAAATTTCATCAAGCAGGGCCAAAGTTATTAACCAACCAAAAAAGCTCAGTCTATGGAAAATCAGATATAAATATATATTTGCCTAAAAAAAACAAAGGTAACAGGGACATTATAGTTAGGTATATATTGTTAACGTACAAAACCATCGAAATTCAGATGGTATTATTAGAGTTATTTCAAATAACTATAACTTGTGCCCTAAAGTAACTATAACTTGCATCCCCGCTATGCAAAGTTTTCTCATTAATAATGTTACTGCAAATGTGACAGTGATATTATCGATGATGTTATGAAACATGTCAGGAGTGCTGTAATATCTGGGATGATTAGCAGTGTGTGGAGAGGGTGAGAGTTATAGTTATGTCAAAGGACACTATTTTTTTTTTTTTTTAAACATTAATTGCAAAATTCACTAATATTTACAAATTTCACTGTGAATTCAAATTAAATGCGTATTTGCCCTTGTGGAGTCCCCTGAACCAAGGCTAGGGGGTATTGGTATTCCTACCCTGACCCTCTTCTTTTTTGTGCTATTTCTTTTGTGGGACCCAGCTGAAGCAGAGTCCCAAAATGGCTGCCAACACTTCCTGGTTGAAGTGTTGAAAGTGAAGCAAATCTCAGTATGAGAGGGAACTATTTGCAAAGTTTCACACTTCTAGACATACACATTTGGATTTCCTTTAATATCTCAAAAACAACTGAATGGATGTATACCAAGTAACAAAAAACTTGATTTCTGGACCAAAAGCTAACTTTCTACCAAATTTGGTGCAATTCTTTTGGGTGCTGTGGGCTGCTGGCGTGTGTAAAGTCTACTGTATATGGGAATTAACATAGGAAACATGCTTTTTATGACCCCTTTTTCTCAGCCCTTGCTTGACTGTCACCCCGAAACTTCCCACGCACAACAAGACCCAAGAGTAAAAGCGTTTTTTGACTTGCCTATATCTTTGGCGCCCATTGAGGTAACTATAATTCATGCCCTGCTAAATACCCCAGATATTACAGCACTCATGACAACTTTTATAACCTCAATAAAAATACCAATGAAACATTAGCAGTCAAATTATTGAAGAAAAAACTGTGCATGGTGGTGGCGCCAGTAATAGTTACCTTAGGGTGCGAGTTATAGTTACTTGAAACAACTGTAACTATAACTGCTGAATTTCTATGGTTTTGTGTGAGTAAATTCAGAACTTAACTATAACATCCCTGTAACCTTTAGTCTTTTAAGAGAATATAATATATATAAACCCAAGAAAAGCCTGTGTCCTTGATATATACAGAGAACAGCACTCCAAGATCAGGTAACAAAGATTAACGCTTTATTGATAGGCAATGGGTTTGACACAATGTTTCTCACAGCCTGAGTTGTTCGTGTGTGACACCATTTTTAAAGAGCAGTGCATAAACATAAAAGAGGGACAAAACATTCAAGGGCACATCAAAGTAAGTGAGAAACAACCCTCATAACATCATCTCATGTGGCACCTCAAAATAAATGGTTTTAAAATTACCACATGTAATTAATGCAGTTTTTACAACAATTCAAGATAAGCGACAATAACTGTGGTAAAAATGTACAAATCATGTGAAGCGGTGAAATTATTCACAATTTCATTACTGACATACCAACATATATCCCTTCATATGAGTTAATCCCCACATCATCATCAATATAGGAAGTGATTCATTCATACTTATAATCTAATTGACATCCACATCAGTGTAGGAAGCAGTAGTTCATATACATGTTGAAATCAAGGTCAAGTGACCCAATGCTTCACCGTATCTAACTACCCCTCATCCTGGATCAAATCTCTTGTGAAGCTCCTTCGCTCTATCCTCCGATATCCCATCCCATTATTTACCCATCATTATTTGGAAAAGCTGACATTCCTTCCATCATCTGCATATAACATTATTTGTAAAGCTCAGTGCTTAATTTGAGCCAGTGGTTTCCTGTGCGGGACACTGGTTCTTATTTTTGCAGGCCGGCACTTATTTTTCTGCCTCAAGCATTTAATGCAAGCAAAAGACTCACATGGGAAAGACGTAGGGAGAGAAAAATGAAAAAGCTTCACAAAGGGAGAAAGCAAAAAGCTGCAAGAGTGAGCTGAAGGGCCAGGCAGTGGTTGTAAATGGATTAACGTGGCCCGAGATGGATTCAGAATTATTCTGCCTCAGTATTCAGTGCTCGCACATTTAATTTCAGCAGCATGTATTTCAGAAGAGAGCTTTGGACACGGGCATATTTTTATTTACAAATTAAGCACTGGTAAGGCTCCAAGTTCTTAGATGTAAGTGCTCCTTGTTCTGCCCTTCCCTCAAAAAAAAAGAAAATACAAAATTCAAGTGCTATCCAAGTGTAAACCCACCTCATCAGTGTGTAAAATCAATCCCTTGCACTAAAAAAAGAAACTCTGCAAGAGCAACCCTGGAGAGTAAAACTCCCCAAAATTTGCCAGCCGGAGGAGAAACAAAGGTCAGGCGATGTGTTAAAGTAGCATAGCAGAGGTGTGCATGTCCTGTGGGAGAAATGAAAAACAGAAGCATAGAAATATTCTACAAAGAGACTAAGGGGCATATTTATACTCCGTTTGCGCCGAAATTGCGTAATTTTTTTTGACGCAATTTCGACACAAAACTAACTCCATATTTATACTTTGGCGTTAGACGCGTCTAGCGCCAAAGTCCATGGAGTTAGCGTCATTTTTTTGCGTGGACACCTACTTTGCGTTAATTATATGCAAGGTAGGCGTTCCCGTCTAAAAAATCGACTCCGAGGCATGTGCGTCGGATTTATACTCCCGGGCGGGTAAAAAAAAATGACGTACGGCCGCTTTTGCGCCATTTTTTAGCGCCTGCAAAAGGCAGGCGTTAAGGGACCTGTGGGCTCTGAAGGAGCCCAGAGGTGCCCCCCCATGCCCCCAGGGACACCCCCTGTCACCCATGCCCACCCCAGGAGGACACCCAAGGCTGGAGGGACCCATCCCAGGGACATTAAGGTAAGTTCAGGTAAGTGTTTTTTTTTTTTTTTTGTGGCATAGTGGGGCCTGATTTGTGCCCCCCTACATGCCACTATGCCCAATGACCATGCCCAGGGGACAGAAGTCCCCTGGGCATGGCCATTGGGCAAGGGGGCATGACTCCTGTCTTTGCTAAGACAGGAGTCATTTCTATGGGGGTTGGGAGTGAAAAAAAATGGCGCAAATCGGGTCGAGGCGAAAAAATTGCCTCAACCTGACTTGCCCCATTTCTTGACGCCCAAGCTCCATATCCCCCTACGCCGGCGCTGCCTGGTGTAGGTCGTTTTTTTTAACGCACACCAGACGGCGCCGGCGGCTAACACCGGCTAACGCCATTCAATAAATACGGCGCCCGCATAGCGCTTCAGAATGGCGTTAGCCGGCGCTAATTTTTTGGACGCAAAACTGCGTTGGCGCAGTTTTGCGTCAAAAAGTATAAATATGGGCCTAAGGCCCTCATTATGACAGTGTCAGTAAAAACCACCTACCACCGCGGCGACAGCCACCAAAAGACTGTCACCGCAGCTACCATCCGACCACCATATTATGACCACAGCCGGATTTCTGCTTCAAGAAGGGAGGAAATCCGGCTGTGGCCATACTAGCGAATGGCGGTAAGGTGGCAACGCTACCACCAGCAGCGCCACACCAGTAGACTGCCTCCAGCTGTATTATGACAAATAATACGGCCTGTCGGTGTTCTGCTGGTGGGTGCTGTTGGCGGTAGCAGCGCCCCGTCCCGTCTCCTGCCGGAAGACCCCGTAGATCCAGGTAAGTCGGGTCTCCGACAGGCGACGGGGGTGTTCTGTGTGTGTGTGCAGGGGTGTGTGCATGTATGTGAGTGTGTGCGTGAATGCGAGTGTGTGTTTAGTGTTGTGTGCGAGCATGTATGAATGTGTGTGAGTGCGTGCATGTATGGAAATGTGAGTGCGTGTATGTATGGAAATTGGAATGCATGTCTGCGTGTATGTGTTTATGTGTGTGCGTATGTGTGCATGAATGTGTTGTGTAACCGTTGTAGTTATAGCTCCATGCACGTTATTTTTGCATACTAGGCCTGCTGCTGCGCACTTTTTTCTAGATATATTTTATTCAGCTTTGTTTATTATTCTTATAATAGCCAGTTTTGCGGTCTTGTTTTATTCCTCTCTATCTAGCTGTTTCTGCCTAGGCCAGCACAACGTTCTCAAACAAGACATTATTGCTCATTCTGCTTCTTTCAAGGCTGCAGTAAGATAGGCTATCGGCGAACGTGGTACAAGTTTTGTCTCTGACATTCATAGAAAAACACACATCCTTACGTAGGGACATTTTCTCAGAACATCATCTTTTTTATTATATAAACACTTCCCTGTCCCTCACACGTTAGCGAGAGATTCCAGCCAGAGAACCACGACTGTATGCTGACTGCTGAACGCTTCGCTACAGTTGCTTATGCAGACTTCAGGCCTTTGCTCATGTATGGGGGATGATGTCTTCCCAGGGGAACCTGAAGGTCAGAATTCGAGCTTAACACACAGTTCTCTATTATAGCCTAGGTAGGAATTAGTCTATTGACTCCAGTGACAATATGGTTGCATTATTTCTATGCTTTACTCTCCTTGCCACAATTTTAATTTTGTCATGCTGTATCGTCCTGGTTATTGCAGCACATGCTTTGCTATCTAAGATGCAGTTGCTTCATTAAAAGCTTATTGAAACATATACTGCTTCTGTTTGTCATTGTGTATGTGAGACTAATGTAACTGAGAGAAACGGACGAGACTTGAGTGACCACGGTTTCCCTGAGAAATCAATTATATCATGCGCTCGGCTGTCCAATCATCCCTGCCCTTGGGTAGAGATGAGGCACTGCTAATTAGCTGGAGCAAACCCCAGATTGGGGTGACAGGTGTCACCTTTAGTGGGTCAGACTCAGTCTCCCACACCGCAGGCGATTCTGCCGCTCAAAATCCAGTAGTCTCATTAGCATAATGAGAGCCTACGTGACAAATGGATGAATGCATGAGTGTATGTATGTGTGAATGAGTGTGTGTCTGCATGTGTGTGTGTGTGTGAATGTGGGGTGTGGATGTAGGGGGGTGGGGGGTATTTGGAAGGTATGGGGTGGAGGGGGCCTCCTTTCAGTGACAGGGAAGTAATTCCCTGTCACTGATAGGGCCTACCACCATGGTTTTCCATGGCGGTGGGCAGGGACATTATCCCTCTGGTGGCACAATTGCGACCGCCGGGCTGGAGATGGTTATTACCAGCCCGGCGGCTGCTACCGCCATGGAGGTCATTCAGCCAACCCTCCAAAGTAATAATGTGGCGGTAACTACCGCCAGCCAGTTGGCAGTACTACCGCCACATTAGCGCCGACCGCTGGGGTCATAATGACCCCCTCAGTCCTAAATGTTACTCGTCCAATGTATATGGACAGTTCCTTGCCCTCGTTCAGACCCCTTGGAGATTTGCTGTTGAGGAGAATAATGTACTCCCCCGAAACGAGGATCCTCAATTTCTTCTGCCTGTCACCACCCCTCAGAGTCAGAACAATCCTGTAATAGCAAAAAGAAACAAAAAAATATATATATAGACGATATTTTTGTAATCTGGAGAGGAGATGCAACTAATAATTTCATAAAGGAAATCAATATTAATGAATGTAATTTGAAATTTACTGGTAAAGTTGATACACAAGAAATCGAATTCCTTGATGTTAAAGTAAGTATAATCAATAATAAAATGAAGACAACAGTATTCAGAAAACCCACAGCTGGGAACAGTATTTTACATGCTAGGAGTCATCATCCACAACCTTTGAAAGATAATATCCCCTTTGGAGAGTTGTTAAGAGCTAAAAGGATTTACAGTAGGGAACATTTATATCTAGATGTTCAGGAAGACATGATTGAGAGACTAAGAGAGAGGGGATATTCCAGTGAAATTTTAGAGGGAACTGCTAGAAGAGTTAAATCCAGTTCAAGAGACAGATTACTGTTCTCTACAGATATCAATGTTAACACCTTGGGCAAAAAGAAAAATGGCAAACAAAAGGACAGAGTAAGCGTGAGATTTATAACCACTTTTAATACTGCTCATATACAAATGAGAAGATTGTTAAAGAAACATTGGCATATGTTAAAGAGTGATCCCGTCATAGGAGATGAATTAAAGAACAGGCCTGTGATAATTTACATGAAAGGGACGTCTATGAGAGTAACACACACACACACACACACACGCTATATGCTACCAAATATCATGTCTCAGTTCATATATTTTGAAGAAAGAAATAAACAAATAAAAAAAGTAAAAAACAACGGGTCAGTCTTTTTCCATTTGTCCCTTTAAGGTTTTAAAATGCTAATAATATCTAGATGTACAACTTGGCAATGAAACAGGATAGATTATTTTTGATGCTCCAAAATATTGCTACATTCCAAACCAAGTATGTTTTTGTATCATATTGTTTAGCTATTCCCCTTTGTTTCACAAGGTGGAAGACTAAGCCTGTCTTAGAAAAAACTGCTTCACTTATTTCGGTCATGCAAAATATTTCATAGTGTGGCTATATATGTTCTATGACAAAATGTTACTAATATGTTGGTGCGGCCAAGATGACTTGCACAATATTATGGGAAGATTATGAACCATTAAGTATATACGTTTAAGACAATATGTTTAAGACAAAAGCTCGAGCTTAAAAAAAGTATTTTCTGCTGTTTCTACACTTGGTGAAATTTATCTCACTATTTATTACCTAATCCATGGCACTCAGTTTCCCCAACTTGAAAGTACGGAAGACGCAGTCTGCTTTACAAGTAGCATTATAATTCATGACGTTTAGAAAACCGGGGGCAGATGTACAAAAAAGCAGCCAAATTCGCTGCATTGCATTGTGCTGGGGGTAGAGAGAAGCGCAGGGGCGTATTTACTATCGATGGCACGCTGCTGCTCTCTACCCCTGCTCTGGCACACAGGCCACCTAATGCACTGTAGTGTGCAGATGTTTTTTTTTTGTACATAAACCTCTGTCTAAACTTTTTTGTAGAAAAATCCATGGGTTTGGAATGACCAAGCGCAACTTATGGATTCCACATTCATGCTAAGTAGTGCAAAGAGCTATTTGGGTTACTTCATGGGCAACATACTAGTGCAAAGAAAGTTGTTTGAGCTGGAAAATAAATACCATTTTACTTTGTGTCACTCGGCGAGGGTGCTAAGCCTTGATAACTCTGCCTCCGCATTTGTTAACAGTGAATGTCCTGCTCACAAGGCCATCCATCTGGCATAAAAGATCATGAGGAAAATGTGTTATTATTTCATGCACTGAAGCACTGAAGCATAGCAACCAGGTTTGCTGCACTGCATTGTGTGAGAGGGAGAGAGCAGGCCAGCGGCATCTACAAAGACATCAAGCTGCTGCTCTCTCCCCAAGCGCTGACCTACAGGCTGCCTGGCGTCACCCAGACCCCTCAGCCTCAGAGAGCAAAACTGCTTGTGATGTCTAACATAGGCTTTGAACCAGAAGTCTACCCTTCTAGTATAAAACACCTGGTGCAGCACCACTTTTCTTGCACCCCTTAGCGCTCCCCTACCACCACCATGTGTGTGTCATATTTAAAATATGGCACACCATGGCGCAGGGTAGGGGGCAATAGCGTCAACATTTTTTATGCTATTGATGTACTGTTCAGGGTTAGTGGCAACATTTTGGCACTAACCCTGATCAGTACATAGGGGCCCATTATAAATAATGGTGTTCCCCCTTTTAACACCTGCTCTGAGCAGGCGTAATAAAGGACACAAAAGATTTCTTTGCGCCATTTTTCAGCCCCCCTAACAGGGGAATGCCCACCTTGTATATGTTATGCCTGGTGCAGGCATAATGTGACGCGAGGGGATTCAAAGTGGTGCAATGCCTGCATTCCGCCACTTTGTGAATCTGGTGTGGTGATTTTGGCCTCGTTGGGCCACATTAACGTAATAAAAATTTATGCTAATGTGGCGCAAAGAGGCGCTAGGCTGTCTTCAATCTGGGCCTAAGGGCCGAATTTAAGAAAAATGGTGCTGCTTACAATGCACTGCCACTTTCCTTGCACCCCTTAAAGCCCCCAACACCACCATGTGTGTGCTGTATTTAATATACAGCACATCATAGCGCAGGGTAGGGGCAATAGTGTCAAAAGTTTTGACTCTATTGATGTACTGTGCAGGATTAGCGGCAACATTTTGCCGCTAATTCTGCAGAGTACATAGGGACTTATTGAAACCAATGGTTGCCCCCTTTTAACGCTTGCTCTGTGCAGGGGTTAAAAATAGCCACGGAAAATGGAGCAGGGGAATCTTGTAGAGTCCACTGTGCCTTTTTTGCAGTCCCTCTAATGGGGGAACACCCCTTTGCATACATTATGCCTGGCACAGGCATAATGTGGTGCAAGAGGTTACAAAGTGGCGCAATGCATGGATTACGCCACTTTGTAAATATGGCGTGGCAAATTGGCCTCATTGGGCCACATTAGTGTCATAAAAAATTATGCTAATGTGGCGCAAGGAAGTGTTAGGCCATCTTCAATCTTGGCCTATGATTGGACTAACTTTGAAACTTTTTCCACTCTGTTCATGTGCTGTACAGTGCAGCATGCACACTGGTGTAACAAAGGCCCGGGCAATCCTCGAGCTTCAGGGGCCCTCCCTCAGCACAATACACTCGCCAGAGAGCACCTGAGTGAGTCTGGAAGGGGGCCCTCCCATGTACTTTGCAGGGGTGCTCCTCCAGTTTCGCTACATCACTAAGCATGCATGCAAATTTTAAATGTTTGGGAAAATAAAAACATTCCTCCTATTTTGTTCCTTCCCGGAAATGCTGTGGTTTTAATGTCAGCCCCTCAGCCAATGATAACTCGGTAAGAATGCCAACATCCAATGGTGGAAGAGGGTTTACCAAAAGCTCACTCTCTGTATGTATGTATATATGAGTATTTATATATGCAAATTTGAACAATGTTATTATAGTCAGGTCTCCCTCAGACAGTAAAGGTGTCTGAGTGAAACCTAAAAGGGGTTTTCGGAATGGCTTTGGGAGTACTTGTTGAGAGGATGCCATCAGTGATGGCTGTAACTATGCAATGCCATTAGAGTTGGTAACTTCAACCTTCAATTATGATTTTGAACGTGAGAGGAGTAGCACCTTTGGTTTGCACTTATGCCCTAATTGTGGAGAAAATGCATATGGTGGCTCAGTTTCTGCATCATGCAGTGGTACTGGAACAGTTTTCAGAGTAGGGATGCTGCCATTAACACTATTAATTTTAAATTAGTGAAGTCATAGGGATACTACATCTCTGCACCCGAACATGACCCCTGCACTCTAGCAGCTCCCACCACACCGATGACAACATACCAGAAATCGCTCTGACCTGCTGGCTTGCTAGCAACCCAACATATGGCATAATGCACACCATCCACTCAGCAGCTCCCTTAGACCCTTGCCCATGTCAACACATTCAAATAATACATTTAAAAGAGTTGATACATGTGGACTTCATAATATCTAGTGAGTCTTCATAAGACTAATGGCCTGATTTAAGAAAAGTGGTGCTGCACCCAGTACACTGCCACTTTTCTTGCGCTCCTTTGTGCCCCCCCAAAGCCAACATGTGTGTGCTGTATCTAAGATATGGCGCACCATGGCGGTAGTTAGGGAACTAGCGTCAGAATTTCTGACGCTAGTTCAGAGCTGTGCAGCACTAGCGTAACATTTTTTGGTGCTAATCCTGCAAAGCCCATTGAGGCCTATTGTAAACAATGGTGTGCCTCCTTTTAATGCCTGCTCTGTGCAAGCGTTAAACGTGCTGAAAAAAATTATGCAAAGAAATCTCTTAGATTTCCTTACGCCATTTTTTCACCCCCTCCCCCAACAGGGGAATGCCGCCTTTGCATACATTATGCCAGGCGTAGGCATAATGTAGCGCAAAGGGTTACAAAGTGGCATGCAATGCACCACTTTATAGATTTGATGTGTCGATTTTGACCTTGTTGGGTCACATTAGGTTAAAAAAATGACGCTAATATGGCGCAAAGAGGCATTAGGGGCTCTTAAATCTGCCCTTAATGCCTAGCCAATTAATAATAAACTCTCACAAGAAGAAATATTCCAGGTTAAACCTCAGGGGTTTATCCAAAATTGAAATCATTAGAGAACGCAAAAAGTATTTGTTGGAAACTGGTTTACTGGTTATAAGCTGTAACCACAATCTCTGTCAGGGTGAAATACAAGCAAACCTCAAATGTACCTGTGCTTAACTTTCTGGTAGCCTGGCACAAAGCAGTCAGGCTTAACTTAGAAGCAATGTATAAAGTATCTCTGCAGCACTTCAAACAGTAAGAAAAGTGAAAATACAACACATCTGTAATTGTAATTGTATTTATATAGTGCATACTACCACTGATGAGGCTTTGAAGCACTTTTCAGTGAGTAGCAAACTACTCAGGAACCCAAAAAGGATTAGTGATGGATTAGTATATGGAAATATAAGTTAACTTGACCAGTGTCTGTTAGATGTATTGAATAGGAAACTAGAGGGATAGAAGAGGGAAGAGTCTAAAACGTGTAATTTGGGAGATCATAGTAGTAAGATGAGGTATGGGATGAGTGAAAGGAGAGATGGAGAATCTCTACAAGTGGATTAGGGAGATCATATTAGTAAAATTAGGTTTTGGGACGAGTCAAAGGAGGGATACATGATGGAAGAATTTAGAAAGGGTTGTTTTTGAAGATCTTAGTAGTAAAAATGAGGTTTGGGGTGAGCCAAGGAGTGATGGAGCAGGGAAGACTCTAGAAAGGGTTATTTAGTAGATCATAGTACTAGAATGAGGTTTGGGATGAGTCAGGGAGTGGAGGCAGAGGATATATTGAGAGAGGTGTAGGGTGAGACATAGACTAGTGCATTGGATAGGGTCAATCTAGGAGTAAAGTAATAAATATATAGATACAAAAGTACATAGACAGGGTATTCATGTATAAGGACGAAAATATATCGAGATTTAAAGTAGTATTTTATAAACTCAGACGTTCAGGTGCTGTTGTACTTTAAGCTAATTTACTTGTGAATTTTTATAACTAATCTTTTTTTTTTTATTTGATATATTCCTCAACATTTAAATAGTGAAGCACTTGTAGAAAAAAAGTGTAAGGATACTTTTTGCATATTGCGATAGGTAAATGAAACACATACCCATAAGCATCTATGTAAATAACTTATATGAATACCATGCAGGGGCTTATACACATTATATATATATATATATATATATATATAACCTACTGGCGGGAGCCAGCAATTAGGTATAGTTAGGACCTAGTTTCCGTAGTAAAAGTGTTTTTTTTGTTTTGCCAATAACTTTCACACCGCTTGACGAATCTTCATGAAATTTTCAAAACTTATATACTTCCTTTGGTTCAGCTGCTATCTAAAAAGTTTCGGGGTGATCTGTGAAGTAGGGGTCGAGGAAAAGAGGGGTTCCAAAAACAATTTTCCCTAGGGATTTTGAACACGACTACAGCCCGAACCGCTGGAGAGACTTACACCAAATTTGTTAGAAAGCTAGTTCTTGGGCCAGAAAGCATGCTTCTTGTGATTATGGCCAAAGACCAGGCCTAGCTTGGGTTTAAATGCATGCAGGAGGGTTGGCCGCCGGGGCTGGCCATAAACGCTGGTTATATTTACATGTGTGGGTGCTAAAAAAAACCATAGCAATTCATTGAAAAAAAACAAAGGTTACAGGGATGTTATAGTTAGGGTTTGAGTTTACTCGCACAAAACCATAGAAATTGAGCAGTTATAGTTAAGGTTAATGCAAGTAACTATAACACGTGCCCTAAGGTAACTATAATTTGACCCTCTGCCATGCACAGCTTATTACTCCACATATTACATCATTAATGACACCTTCTGTGGCATAATTGATGTCATTACTGCAACATGTGCAATAAAATTATTGATGAGAAAACTGTGCATGGCGGAGGCATAAGTTATAGTTACTTGAGTTAACCATAAATATAACAGGTGAATTTCTATGGTTTTGTGCGAGTAAATTCAGAACCCAACAATAACATCCCTTCAACCATTGTTTTTCAGTGGCTATATATATATATATATATATATATATATATATATAACCTAAAAACACTCCTTCCAATATCAGGAGAACCAGGACCAACTTGGGCTGTATATATGTGAAGCACTTTATTTATGTGATGTCCATGAGTAAGGCTGTTGCCGAAACGCGTTGGATTTTGTGCTGAAATAAACTGAATTTTCATATTGGAGATGTCCTGGTTCTCCTGATATTGGAAGGAGTGTTTTTAGGTTATATTAGGGTCTCTCGGAACCCATCCAGGACCGCTGTGTGGAGCACCTGCATTCCGGGACTTGGTTACGAATTATATATATATATATATATATATATATATATATATATACACACACACGCACATTTGCTTCACAGTCATAAAGAGTATCTATATATTTTTAAAACCATAATTATTATACATATTTGTACAAAGAAATACACATATCAGGATAAATACATATAATCAAATTATAAATGTTTATATACACAGGGATATGCTGTACATTAGTGTTTGAGTAGGATGGTTATGTAGGAAAAAGCCAACTTGAGTAGTCTTCTGAAGATAAGATAGTTATCCTTGGACCATATGTTTTGGGGTAATGAGTGCCATAGATTTGCTGTTTGGACAGAGAAGGATGTGCCACCTACGTTTTATTTCTTGTATGGTGGGATTTTGAGGTGAGGTGCCAATCTGGAACAGAGGTTCCTTTGTTGAATGTATTTGGTGATTTTATTCCTGATGAAAAGCTGTCCTGTTCCTTTTATTGCTTTGTGAGTGATATAAAGCAGCTTGAAGGTGGATCGTCTGGCAACCGGTAACCAGTGTAGGTCCCTCAAGGCAGGGGAGATATGGGGTTGTGGGTTTAATCTATCAGCAGAGTTCTGAATCCTTTAATAACTTGGACTCCATGGTAATTCCAAGGTTTCTTACTTCCTTAGATACTTTATGGGGTGGTCCCAGATCATCAGGCCAGGCACAGATTGGGTTATGATTTTTCCATTCGCCACGTGTTAGCATTTCAGTTTTGGAAGCATTCAGTTTCAGATGGCTCCATGTCATCCACTGATCAATGGCTCAAATGCAACTGAAGATTTTTGAGTTTCCAGTGTATTTGAGGCTTTCCAGTTTAAGGAGTATTATTGTGTCATCTGCATAGTTATAGCATGTGAGCTGAAATTCATTGATCATGGTCGGTAATGATTGTATGTAGGTGTTGAAAAGCATAGTTGAGATGATAAAGCCTTGTGGGACCCCTGCTTTTGTTAAGTACTGTTTAGAATGAGAATGGGTGAGTATAGTTGACATTTGTTCTGTTTTCTGAATATTGATGTGAGATTAAGATTCCTTGCTTAGTTATTAAAGATCGTATTTTCAATTTCTTTATTTTAATAAAGTAAATTGTTTATATTCATGGCACTATTATTTATGTAATATTATGTGCCGACGGTGCACTCTGTGTTATATGTATATGATCAACTTAATTCTGGTCCATGTGAACAAAGGTATCACCTCCTGGCCGTAGGTGTGAATTCAAATTTTAATTTGCACTGCTACACTGAGCAGAGTCCACTTAGTGCACTACTTCGACAACACATGCCCGAGACTTCTCCACCTTAGAACTGTGTAGTAGAATTTCATAACCACTGTTCCGTGTGTTTTTAACCGGTATAACATCATACATCTCCAATTTTCAGATGATTCAAATAGTTATTTAATGTGCACAAAATGAAATCATATCTCTTTAAATTCTTGGGATTGATAAATGAACTTGAAGAGATATGATTTTATTTTGTGCACATTGAACAACTATTTGAATCAAAGTCATTGAGGTTCCCATTTATGGGGGCTTGAGATGTGAAGTCCTGCGTTGAGGATGCGGCCCGCAGTTGAAGTGATGCAGTGGTATTAGGAGCTGTGAGGTTGCGATGCAAGATCCTGTGTCATTGTTGAGGCTTCCATCAATGAGAGGATGCGAGGGCCTGCATCAAGAAAGCTTCACACAGGCAGCAGTTCCAATATGGCTGCAGGGTTGATGTGGAGTCCTTTGTGTCAGGAACACCCTTGCAGCTGAGGCAATGGGTCAGTTCTACTTAGGTTTACACCGCACCACAGAGGAGATGCAAAAGTTTTGCTGGATCCACAGATGGGTTGGCAGAGTACCTCCAGGCCATTTCTAAGAGTCCAGGATTGGGATGTCACCACTTGGCAGGGTAGACTCATAGAGAGCAGAATACAGGTGCTGGGGTCAGGGTTGTTGGAACATTCTGTCCCTGATGCTCTAGTCAAAGAAGTCAGCCAACTAGCCCTTGGAGTCACTTTGAGGTCTGGTGTTTAGAAGATGCAGGTCTAGTCCTTCTCGCCCAGGCAAGAGGGCAGCAGCAGTTCAACACAACAGGCAGCAATCCAGTAGAGTATGCATAGGTCCAGAAGTGTACTTAAGAATTGGTGTCTGAGGTCCTATTTTTATACCCTGGTGCCCTGCTTCTGGAAAGTGGGAGAAGCTTCTTTACAGCCACTTTGAAGTGCATGGAATGCCTAACTTCCCTGTTCTGGCTCCAAGGTGCCTGCAGTGAAAATGTGAAGGTAATAGGTCCTTTGTGTGAATGCAAAACACACCCTATTCAATTTCAAGTGAGGCTTTTCTCAGTAGCTCCCCCATTCTGCCAGCAAATGGCCTATTCAAGCACATCTAATTCCTCTATTGTGTGACTGTCTAGGAGGAATTCAAAAAATCTAACTGTCCATTACACTCAGTCATGTGACCGAAGACAGGCTGCATCCACAAAAGGGCAGGAAAATACCAACTTTCTAAAAGTGGCATTTTTTAACTTGTTCTCAAAAACCCAGCTTTATCATTAAATAGGGTTCCTCACTACAGTTTCAAATATACTAAACATGGCATAGCCACCCGCTCCAAATTGGAAATTACAGCTTATTAAATGTAATAAGGAAAGGTAATGTAATAAGGAATACCTAATGTCATCTTATGGGAGGTATCATGGTGGTAGGAAAAACAAATTTAGGAGTTTTTCACTTCCAGGACATGTAAAACTAAAATGTACATGTGTAATCTTTAAATTACAAGGCATCCTGCCCTATCAGCTATGAGGGCCTAACTTAGGGGTGACTTATATTGGAGTTTATGGCTGCCCAGTCAGCATGGCAGTTTACAACTACATTCGTGCAACAGTGGCCGGCATGGGACATGTTTTAAGGTGCTACATAAGTGGGTAGAACAATAAGTGCTGCAGGTCCAGTGGTAGCATTTAATTTCCAGGCCCTTAGTATATGGTACACCAGTGTACAAGGGACGTATAAGTAAAGTAAATATGCCAATTGGGTATAAGCCAATCTAACCATATTAGGGGGCTGCACACAAGCACTTTAGAACTGGTTAACAGCGGTAAAGTGCACAGAGTCCTAAGGCCAGTACAATATAAGTTCAGCAAAATGGAGGAGGAGAGGCAAAAAGTTTGGGGGAGGACCATTTTAAGGTTGACAGTTCTACAACATATCCCACCCAGCTGATAGTAGAGAGACTACCTAACCCATTGGGAGTTCTCTTAATTAAGACAGGGAAGCTTGGCTACATCATCAGCATTAGAGTGGTCTGAGCCAGGAGAGTGTTCCATTGTAATGTCCATGCCCTGTAGGGAGATGGACCACAACAATTGTGGATTCTCACTCCTCATTGGCATGAGCCACCTGAGGTGCCTGCGGTCTGTCTGAACCTGTATGTGAGTCCCAAACAAGCTACCTGAGGGGCCTGTGGTCTGTCTAAACCTGGAAGTTCGCACCAACCAAGTATGGTCTCAGCTTCCTCAGTGCCCAGACCACAGCAAAGACTTCACTCTCAATAGCACTCTACCTTTGTTCCCTGGGAAGTAGCATCCTAATAATGAATGATACAGGCTGGTCTATGCCAGGGCTCTCCAACCTCTTCTGTAGTGAGCGTTACTTATGATTAGTGAAAATCAATGTGAGTTACTGAAATGTAAGCAATTCGTGCAATGTAGCCAGACACCCAAACATTCAGTTTCAATGATTTTAAACCTAATCTCCACAGAGCTAAATACTGTAGTTTGAACAAAATATTTTGACAGGGGCATTAGAATAGGGTTTCCATGTGTGTTAATGAGAGCATGGTCTTTGGGGCTGTATGAACATGTGTGCATAAGAATAGGATATAGGTGTATGGGTGCCTGAGAACCTGCATCGTATGTACTTGAGGCACAGGACATACCTTTAACCACATGTGTAACACAAACATACAACCTTTTTTTTAATTGGGAGACATTTAGGCCCATATTTGTACTTTTTTAGTGCTGCATTTGCGTTGTTTTTTTTACGCAAAAGTGGCGCAAACTTACAAAATACAATTGTAGTTTGTAAGTTTGCGTCGCTTTTGCATCAAAAAATGATGCACATGTGGCACTAAAAATAATGACTATTTTTCAGTTATAAATTGGCACTGTGCCGATCAGCCTCAAGGAGCAAGATGCCTTTTTTGTGCAAAGGCAACACTTTGAAATGGGAGAAAATTAATCTGCGGAGTTAATTTTGTTTATATGGATTCCATAATACTCCATGTTTAAACGGGAGGAATGCAAAGTGAAGAAATATGCTTCATAAAACATTAAGGCATAATTGGCCTAAATAAGAGTGAAGAAAAACATTAAGACTTCATTTTTCATAGAAATAATTTTCTTCACTTTAATTTCACTCATTTAAAAAAGTACTGTATTTTTCAGTTATAAATATGGCACAGTTCATTTTGGCTACTGGGAACAAGATGTCTGTTTGTAAATGTGACCCTTTGAAGTGGACGCGCTGGATGAGTGGCAGCTCTCCCTAACTTTGGTAAATTGACTAAGTGCCTGGTAAAGGGCTCTGTCTTCTGCTGCCTGTAATTTCGTAATTTCAAATTTCGAATTGAATGTTCCTTTTTTATGACTATACTTGAATCTGCTGATAAGGAGCGCCGAGTAAAGGGCTCCGTGTTTTTTTTTTCGCCGCTAATATTTTAATGGTATATCTGCTCATATTTTAACTTTAGTACAGCGCTTATCACTGGCTGCAGCGGAGCGCCTGGTAAAGGGCTCCGGTTTCTTTAATCATTGTACTTTTCGCGTGTGCTGCTTTTAAATTAAAACCACACTCTGTCTTTCATTATTTCATCGCACCTTTGGATTAGTTATTCTAATCTTTGAATCGTTCCCCTTACCTGCACTGCGTCCCCGATCCACCGCCAATTGTTTGGATTGTGTGGAGGGACGACTGGTGCAACAGGAAGTGATTAACCACTTCCGGGTTGCTCATTAATTGGAAATTCCACAGCTGACTATTTAGTTTAAATTCAGATGCCTCCCGCAACGCGCAGCGGACGCGCGCAGCGGGCGCACCGTTGGCGCGCCAAAGGCGCGCCTAAGGCAAGCCCGTCTGCGCCCGTCCGTGACCGTCCGGGGCCTGGGGCCAGAACCCCTGCTCAGAATTCTGTTGCTTATACACGTAATAATCTTTTGATCGTACGACCTGTTCCCAATCCTTTTTGTTCTCTCCTTATCCCTGATATAGCCCCATACAGCTGCTCTTGCTGCAGCTTTACTCTTTCACCACCCCTTTATTTGAGCTCCCTTCGTTACGAGTCTAGCCGAATTCCTCTTCTGACTAACAAGACTAACTTATCTCTTACCCCCTTCACTTTCTTCAGCTTAAACTGTCGCTCACTACCTAAGCATAAGGACGATATTCTGAGCATTCTCACGGACCGACAACCTGATGCCCTTTTCTTAACCGAAACCTGGCTCAATGTGAGTTCTGGACCCGATATGGCCTATGCACTTCCCCCCAATTACACCTATCTTGGAAGAAATCGCATTGACCGAACTGGTGGGGGTATAGCTTTAATTTTTAAAACAGACCATACATGTAAATGGGTAGATCTGGATTTTAAAAACTGTGAAGCCGGGTTTTTTAAACTTTTACTATCACCTAACTTCACTCTTTCCGGGGCCCTCATATACCGTCCTCCTGGCCCCGCTGGTCCCTGGGCATCGACCTTCCCCGATCTTATTGCTCCCTTTTTATTAGAAACCACTCTTAGGTGACCTGAACTTACATTTTAATGATATATCCTGTACTACGAGCGCTACTCTTTTAGATAACTTAGCGGCATTAAATGTTTTTTTACACAACTCAGGCCCCACGCATAAGGCAGGATATTTATTAGACCCTATTTTTTCCAATCTTGCTACGATTTCATGTAAACAAGCCATTCCCATTCCATGGTCTGATCATTTTTTGGTGGAATTTTCGATTGTACCAAAACAGGGTCTGACTCTTTCCTCTTCCTCCGCCAAATCCAGCACTTACAGGAATTGGAAAAACTTAGATATTGATATTATGAACTCGATGTTGGAAAAAACGTTACCTTTAATCACGAGTATAAGAGATGATGGGGTCATTGTTGATTGGCTTTCATTTGCCACTGATGAATGTCTTCCATTATCAAATAAAAAGAACAAACAGGGCTACCAACATCCTCCTGCCCCTTGGTTTTCAGAAACCCTTAAAATAGAAAAAACTAAATGCAAGAACTTGGAAAGGAAATGGCGAAAAAACTATGACCCAGACAGAAAAGCTTCTTACAAACTAGCCCTTCTTAATTATCACCGATTATGTAAGATCGCGCGCGCCAAACACGCCACCGAGATTATTCTACAATCCCAGAATTGCCCCAAAGTGCTGTTTGAAGTAGTTCAGGAACTCTCTGGTGGCTCTCGCCTATCTAAGCCCCCTGACTTTGACTCCAAGAAATGTAATGATTTGGCGACCTTCTTTGTGGATAAAATTGACAAAATTTATGCTGAATTCCACAATGACTCGAATCATGCCAGTATTATCACTAAATCCCAATCTACTCACTCTTTACCTTTTCCTATCATTCAAGAAACAACCCAAGTCAATCATTCTAACTTACTCAATGAATGGCTCCCTATGGATACTGCCTCTTTCTCTAATATTCTCACAAGCATTAAAACTGGTTCCCCGCAAGATCCTATCCCCATCTCGGTACTTCAAAAGCTTGACCCCTCCATACTTCTCTTCATTATGCAGTTTCTTAACTTGTCATTTACCGAAGCTTATGTGCCGGCATCATGGAAGCATGCAATGGTTCTTCCTTTACTTAAGAAAACTAACTCTGATCCTGAAATTTTCTCTAACTTTCGCCCAATTTCTCTTTTGCCTGTTTTTTCCAAAATTTTGGAAAAACATGTTAATTTTCAATTATCCCAGTTTGTAGAAACCAATAACATCCTCCACCCTTCCCAATCTGGTTTTCGTGTTGGCTACTCAACTGAGGCGACCTTACTGGGTGTGACTGAAAATATCCGCCAACAAATTGACAAAGGAGAAACTGTAGCTCTTATCCTATTGGATTTAAGCGCAGCTTTTGACACTGTATCTCTCTCATCTCTCCTAAAAACTCTTAATACTAAGGGCATTGGCGGCAAAGCCCTTCTGTGGTTATCCAGTTTTTTATCTAATAGGACTTTTCAGGTTTTCTCTCATATAGCTTCCTCTTTGACTCATGCATCCCCTTATGGAGTTCCCCAGGGCTCCATTCTCAGTCCACTACTCTTTAATATATATGTCAGTCCTTTGGCGAGCATAGCAGAACAAGCTGGTTTAACTATTTTTTCTTATGCCGATGACACTCAACTTATTTTTTCACTCTCTTCTAAAGAAACCGCTAACCCTCCCTCTTTGCAAATGGGACTATCTAAGATAGCCAATTGGATGCATTTTAATAAACTCAAACTTAATGGAGGTAAGACAGAACTCCTCATTTTTGGAAATAAAAAATCTCTTTGGGGCCCCCAACATTGGCCCTCTGAGTTGGGTGCCCCCCCTATGCCTTCCCTCTCTGCACGTAACCTAGGCATCATAATTGATGATCAGTTGAATATGAAAAAACAGGTGACCAAAGTAGCTTCTACCTGTTTCGCTATCTTGAAGTGGCTTCGCAAAATTCTCTGGATGCTTCCTATGGCTGCCCAGAGAACTGTGATCCAAGCGCTAGTTATTTCTAGACTGGATTACGGAAACGTGCTCTATTTGGGTGCGAATAAAGAAGCGCTACATAAACTGCAAGTTGTTCAGAACTCGCCGGCCAGGCTTCTTTGCCAACTTCCCAGAATCACTCCTACTTCTGGTGCACTTCGTGAACTTCATTGGCTAAGAATTGAGAATCGTATCAAATTTAAAGCCCTATGCTACATGCATAAAATTAATACGGGCCTAGCTCCTAGCTACCTTAATATCCTGGTCCAACAATACCGGCCCTCTCGTTTACTTCGATCTTCTAATCAACTAAAATTCCAGGTGCCCAAATTCAGACGTGCCAAAATGGGGGGACGCTCTTTTGCTTTCCTAGCTCCCTCTCTCTGGAATTCTCTTCCCTCTTACTTGCGTCATGAAAGGGTGTTCATTAGATTTCGCAAAGAGCTTAAGACATGGCTCTTTAACCAGTAATTGCCTAAGTTGCTCGCCTGAGCCTGCCTTTGTCTTGCATTGTCTTTAGCGCCGGGAAACCTTCGGGTAGCTGTGCGCTATATAAAATCAATAAATAAAAATAAAAAATAAATAAGTGGGAGAATATTAAAATGAAGAGTTAACTTAATCATTAAGGTAACTTTTCATTTTAATTTTCTCATATTTAAAGCATTCAGAAACATTATTTTGTTCTCATGATCCAATATTGAGTTAGCAAAGACTTCTGTTGAAGGATTACATACGTCAGTGTGTCAATTCCTCAAGTCTGTGCCCCATTCGAGTCATAAATCTGACTTAGCACGGCTCATTATCAGGCCCGATACCTGCAGCCTGATGAGAATAATCTGAAACAAACACAGCTTTCCCTTAACTTTGAAAGGAAAATGAACTCAAGGCTGGGAGTTACTATGAATGTGTCTAAGAGCTACTGGTAGCTCAATCAATCAATCAATCAAAATGTATTGTTTAGTTAATAAAAACTATAACAAACTTTGCTAAAAGGATAAAAGACTGGTGTACAAACAATTCAAAATTTTTAAAAAAGAGATCAAACATGCTGCTATTACATGGGGGAAAGACCGGCTCAGTCACCCAGGTCCACACAGCTGTGATTAAAGTGAGGATTATTATGCAGAGATGCTGCCACTGGGCGAACCGATACAGGACTAAAGTGCTGTGTGCGATGATCCACCCCCCAAGTCACACAGATTAGTTCAGTCTCGGAGTCAGTTAGTTTTTTTGGAAGTAATATGTTACAAGTTTTTGACTGTAGTTGATGGGGTTTTTTATCTTTGTGGGGGACGCAGAAGGACCCTAATGTCCCTCACATATTTAGTGCATCTGGCCAATGAGGTTGTGTTAATTCAGGAAAGCAATGCGAAGAGGCCACCCTGCAAGTACACACCCCCTCTGCTAAGAAGCTTGGTTTCAATAAGGACCTCCTACTCGCATCTAGAGAGGGGCAGCAGCACAGTAAATACAGCCATGATTCTTGTTTGAAATTGCACAGCCTGTAAGCCCCTCCGTATCCTGTGCTAGCCCACGCTGGAATAAAATCTATTATCGGTAGCCCCAAGAGTCTCATGGTCAGGATATCACTGGGCATCCAGCTATTGATTGAGTCGGTGAGGTAGGGTTGGGGTCTCCCTACCAAATTTGAGGAATTCAGAGGGAGTAGGAAATCCACAGAACGTATAGATGCAATATCTTGCTGGAAAGAAATTAGGCGTAGCTGCCGGTTAATCACTGTTTTCCATGCAGAGAAAGTGAGAGAGTTCATTTGAAGAGGTAAGCCCACAAATTGGAATGTTCTCAGGGCCTTCTGCAGATGCTTGAACCAAGGATTCCCCTGGCTTTGAAAGATTCCCTTCACGCGGGAGTTTAATGAATTCCCAGGTGCCTTTAGAACCCGTAGGTAGTATTTCAGAAAATCTGCTCCACAGGTTTGCCCATAATGCATCAAACCAAATTCTAGCTGAGTACCTGGCTAGATGAAACATAATTTTATGTCCTGAAAACTGCGAGATCCAAGGTGGAAGAACAGGCTCTGGGTATAGCCAAGTGCTCTTATTGTAGTGCGGGGAGAAAAGTGGCCTAGTTGACTTTCAAAATTGGTACGGCAGATGGACTTTTAGTTTTCTGTTAAGACAAGCAAGATGGTATGTAATTGTGGCGGCTTTCTTCTTTATGGAGGCTACATGGGCAATGGGTTTTGCAGTGTCTGAGAACCAGACCCCCAAGTAGTTGTATTTTGGTGCTGATTTAATTGTCAGTGGCCCCAGACTCCAGGAGAGCAGTTTCTTGTTCCTATGCTGCCCAAGGATTACCCTAGTTTACAATTAGATAGTTTTTGATGTTGTAGTTGTGGAAGCTACACAGAGCTTGCTGCATTCGCTTCTAGTGTGGTCCTTTATCACGATGTTGTCTGCATATTGAACGATGTGCACCGGTGACTGGCCTAAGCGAGGAGGATCCAGAGAGCAATTCACCAGTGGGTTTTTTCCCTCCTTGAGAGGTTAGAGGTGTCTTCTTTTGGGAGCGGTGCTGGAGGTGCTGGTCTGTCATTGTAGTGGGAGGGTTATCTGTTGTGGGATGAGCGGTACTCATGGGCAGAAGGGCCTCCTGGGGAGTCCCCTGTGCAGTTACCACTTCGGCTGACTGCTCAATGACAGCGGCAATTGATTTTGTTTACTGTAGGATTGCTCAATGGTAGCACACTTGATTCCCACAAGAGGCTAGTTGAGGTCTTGACACTGTCCACCAGAGTCCAGAGTATTTCAGGCAAGGAACTTGGGCCAATATTTATACTTTTTTAGCGCCGCATTTGCGTCATTTGTTGACGCAAAAGCGGCGCAAATGTACAAAATATAATGGTATTTTTTAAGTTTGCGCCGCTTTTGCATCACAAAATGACGCAAATGCAGTGCTAAAAAAGTATAAATAAATATGGGCCTTAGTTTATTAATCAGAGGAGAGTATGGGCAAGGTTGATTTGTCCCTGCTGGTCCTGAGAGGAACTATAAGGAAATTAATCTGCGGTCGAGGTCTACTAATGATGAGGCAATCAATTGGAATAAGTTGAAGTTCCATTTATTGTGGTTGCCACAGTAGAGCGCAGGCCATTGTGTCTTGCTTGGGGCTGATTGAGGATGAGGAGGCCTGATTGATGCTAATTGAAGTGAAGGAGGCCTGAGAAGGGCTGGAGCGGACTGCCGGGGCGGGGTCCACAGACCTCATCGGTATGGGGCTGGTAGGACTAATGTTTGAGCCCTTTCTGAGTTAGGGGGTTTGGCCTAGTGATTCTTTAATTTGAGCTTCAATTTGTGCTCCCAATGTGGCAAGGAAATGATCAGAGAGATGTCCCAATTCAAGGTCTGATGTACTTTTCCTCCTAGGTATTTGAATGAGAGATGGAATAGGGCTGGCCTCTTATGTTGGTGATGGATGCTCAACCCCCAGCATCGAAGTCTGAGATGGAAGCATCATCGTCATCATTATGTACTTGTGCTATCACTAATACGGTGCGTGGGCAGGATGAGTTGGGGGGTGCTTCTTCAACAGTGCCCTCATTAGGTAGGGCTCATTGGGCCTTTGGGGAAAGGTCGCCTGAGTGTTCAGCCCTCTCTGGGATTGATCACTTTTGGCATGTAATGTCCTCATGTAATCTTAGGCAGGAGTTTGATCTGTGAAGGTTTTGCTGTACTTCTAGGGGCCTTTTCTAACAGAGCCCAAAGACGGCTGTGCCTTTTTAAGTTCTTCTAGGCCTCATGAGACAGATGAGGAAGAGTCCGACTGCATGGTCTGGTGAAAGTAATCTTTGATCTCCCTCTGCACGGGCCCTAAGAAGAGGGACCTTTTTAAACTGACACTGGGCCTCTGTGCTGTGATAGTCTCAGGAATTGTGGATGTTACTGATGTTTTCATTGGTGGTGTACAATATTGGCCTTGTCCCTCTAGCTTTTGTTTTCCAAGTTTGTTACAGAGACTTTAGGCGAAGACAAGCTCCTGAGACAGGGAGGTCAAAAGTGTGGGGGTGGTGTCCAGTGAGGGCTCTGTGAGTTTTTTACAGGGAAGAGCTTTCCTTTTGCACATAGTGCCTATGTTTCTTTTGTGCTTGTCCAATTGTTCTCCATTCTCTCCAAGTGCTTTTAACACACACAGCACCACCTCACTCCCCTGTTTTAGGCCTTGCCGGTGTTGGGGGGTGGGCACAGGCATGCTGCTCCTGTGGTCAGCTGATGGTGTAAAGGTGATGAGAAGTTGGTGTGAGACTTGCACAATTATACGTTTTTTTGTAGATTATGTGGGTTATGCAGCTTTAGTGCATATTACAGATGTGAGATTGTAGATTTGTGGAGTCCACTGGGGCTCTTGCCCTCTTTCCCTTCTGTATAGTAATTGTCTGCTCTCCAAGAACAGCGCCGCCGCCCCCCTAGGAGAGAGATTTCACACTACTAGTATTTCTAATATCTCTATCTCAAGTATATCTGGGGGGGCACAAACATGCCATTGGTTAGGCCCTTAGCTCTACAGTTTGTTAATTAGGCACCTGGTTGGAGGCTTGATGTGAGTGGCGTCAGAAGGTCAAGGAGTCTTATGTAATGGCGGCTCAGGCACCTCCGGAGATGATCCGGGGGTACACAGGGAAATTCCAAGGACTCCATAAAGCTCCCCGGGCTCTGCGAGGCTCTAGGTGGCTGAACAGAGGTGGTGGGGCTTAGCGGGACAGGGGAAGTCAGCTAAGGGCAGAGCAGAGCAAGGCAGCCAGCTGCTTCTGCACAGAGCAAATTGCAAGCAGCCTAGTACTTACCGCTAACCCCAGTGGCCAGCCAGTCACACGAGGTTGCTGCCTACCCATCTGCACAAAATGCTTGTTGACAGGTCTCTGACCCTGTCTGCTGGGTACCGGGTGCGACCGAATTGCCCTGCTGCCAACATGCCACAGGCCCACAAGCCCGCCGCTGCCACAGCCTGTAGCCCATACCATGTTGTAGTGGTAGTAGGGGGAAGAAGACTGTTGGCCCCAGCCAGAAAGGTCAGAACAGGCTGCAAGTTCGGGCAGGTGGGTGTTAGATGTGATAGATAGAGTGCCGGACAGAGCTCCTCCCCCTTCCTTCCTTCCATCCTCCTTCCAGCAGTCTCCTGAACAGCATAGCAGTGTAAGCATATTGGTAGCTCATGATCAATGGGATGGAGACAGCTTGTCTTGGCCCTCCTCATTTAGCTGCGATAAGATTGCTCCTATTCCATGTTTTGAGGCATTTTTTAGGACAATGGACTCTTGGGATACATCAAGGGCCTTGAGCTCAGGGGCTGTGCAAATAGCTGTTATAGGAAATAAAAGGATTTGTCCAGCACTGTCCAGATCACATTCTTGAGCTGCTTCATGAAAGTTAGCTCAGTAAAGGGGTCAACAATGGTGCAATATGTCTTGCCAAACCTCCTGTAATATACAATGAGGGCTAGGAAGGCTATCACCTCTGTCTGAGGTTTTGGGTACTCCTAGGCCAGAATAGTCTCTATTTTTGCTTGGAGAGGCTGTACCTTATCCCCGACCATAAGGTATCCCAAGAACATCATAGACCACTGCTCTGGGGTCAGGGTAGGGGAGAGGGTGACACCCTTTACTGACCTATTGTTCTCTTTGGATGACTGGAGATGAGGAAGAGGTTCACTCTACTTCTCCTCCCAATCAGCTGTCATCAGCAGCATGGTGACCTCAGACCTCTCATAGTGGGGTTTCAGGCGGTTGATATGAAGTACCCTTAAAGGTATTCTAGGGGTCATGAGGTCAATCAGGTAGGTAGATCTTCCCTTTCTTCCCACCACCTCATAAGACACAGTCCAGCGGGCCTAGAAAGCCATGAGCTCCACTGGCTTATCACCCACACTTTCTGTCCAGGCTAGATTTCCACGATGTTAGGTGGTTGGGCATACCATTGATTTATCACCTCCTGGCTTGTCTCCAAGTTCTCAGAAGCCTTATGGTCTCTGAGGGCTAGCATATAGCTAACCACATCCTGGGGAGTTTTCTCCTACCCTTCCTTCCTACCAGACTGGGAGTTCCCCTACCAGGGTGACCATATGGAAGGTCAAATGGGCTAAAGCCCACTCCCTTCTGTAGTATCTTCCTTTAAGCAAAAGGCAGACCTAGTAGGATGTCCCACCTCTGCCTCATGGACTCAGGCAGGCCCATAATCATGCCATAAAGGGTTTTGTTGAACCTTTCAATAAGCCCATTAGTTTGTGGATGGTAGGGTGTGGAGAAAGTATAATTAACACCACACTCTTTCCACATAGTCTTCATGTATGCAGACATTAAGTTGGTGCCCTTTTCTGACACCACCTCTTTAGAGGAAACCCACTCTGGTGAAAATCCCCATCAGGGACCTGGCCACTACAGGTTTGGTCATGGTCCTCAGAGGGATGGTGTTGGAAATGGCCCTTTTTGCAGCGTTATCCCACACTTTTTGTCTTCCTCCTCCTCTTTTTCTGGCCTTCTTTGTGTTAGAATTAGGACTCTGAACACTTTACCACTGCTAACCAGTGCTAAAGTACACATGCTCTCTTCTCTAAACTTGGCAACTTTGGTGTACACCTGTTTGTCATATTTAATTTACTTATAAGTCCCTTGTAAAATGGTGTGTCATATACCCAGGGTCTGTAAATTAAATACCACTAGTGAGCCTGCAACACTGACTGTGCCACCCACTTCAGTAGCCCTCACACATGGCCCAGGCCTGCCATTGCAGAGCTTGTATGTGCAGTTTCACTGCCACTTTGACTTGACATTTAAAACTCTTTGCCAAGCCTTAAACTTCCCTTTCATTACATATAAATCACCCCTAAGGTAGGCCTATAGGGCAGGGTGCCATCAGAGTGAAAGGTAGGGCATGTACTTTTAAGTTTTACATGTCCTGGTAGTGAAAAACTCCCAAAGTTGTTTTTAACTACTGTGAGGCCTTCTCCTCTCACAGGCCGACACTAGGAATTCCTTAATATACTTTCAAACTGTAATTCCTCATCAGACACAAGTAGCTACATCATGTTTTATATCATTGGGATGGTAATGGTAAATACTCTTTGCTGATAAAGTCGGATTTAACATCACTATTTTAGAAATGTCACTTTTAGAAAGTGGGCTTTTTTCTGCTCTTACTGCTCTGTGTTCCTTGCAGCCTGTCTCTAATACACGCCTGGGGTAGCTGAAAGCTACACTTTGGTCATTCTCTCTACACAGCCACAAGCACAGGAAGGGCAAGTGTGACAAAGGACTCATCTGCATCTATCTGCATTCTGATGGGCCTTCCTGGGCAGGAAGGGTAGAGGGGAGCTGACATACTTGAATAGATAAGTGCCTGTCCCCACACAAAGGGCTGATTACCCCATACTGATAGTCTGGTGCCAAGGCTGGGATGAAGCCTTTGCACTTCAAGGAGCTGTTTTGATGTCACCCTTACTTCTAAGGCACATTTGGGTATAGGTACTGGGGCTCTGACCCTACCAAATCAATACACTACTGGACCTGGAAAGAACTTTGCTAGAGTAAAGACTGTTGTGCTATAAGGACTGCCACTCTGCCTGGACTGACTGTTTTGAGGAACTGCTTCTCTGCTTTGCTGAACTGCCCTGCTGCCTGCTGACCTCTGCCCTGGTGAGGGCAAGGACTGGACCCATCTCAATTGAACCCAGAGTGAATCCCAGGGCTTGCCCCCAGTTCTTTTAGAGTCTCAGGGACATTAAATACTGCCTGCAAATCTCCTGGTGCTGCTGGACTCTGCCATCTGTGAGTACTACCCTTGCCTGAGGTGCCCTGTACAGTCTCCGAAGTGGGTTTTGCAGCTGCTCTCAGGTAAAAACGGATGCATCGTCACCACTGTCCTGATGCAGAGTGCATTTTGACGACAATGGATCCATAGCCTGAATGGGCTAACCACGATGATTTGCACAGTTCAATGACGATGCATCGCATTCATCTTAACAAAGTTCGATGCCGACATGGGACCCGACTGATGCTCGACGATGCTGCAGTGACCAGGCTGTGTGGAATATATCAGTGCATCACCTTCGCATTTGCTCCTCAACATCAACACTTACTCCATCCAAGCTACTTTTTAAGGGGACCCTACGTAGGTTTGTAGCCAGCCTATCCTCCATTGCAGTCAGCCTGAGCTTTAGATTTGCACTGGTCCCTCGCTCTTTCAGGAACGAACCCTAGGATGATGCAAACCTTATTTGTTGTTATGTTGGGGATATGTGATTAGAGGTTTTCTGGTGTGATCTTTTATGTTACGAACAATTGGTTATGAAAAAACACTGTGTTGGACCTGGCCCTTTTTGCAGGGTCATCCCCAATCTTTTTGCCTCCTTTTTCTTATTTTGTCTGACCTGTTTTTGTTGGCTTTTGAACTCTGGGCACTTTACCACTGCTAACCAGTGCTAAAGTGCATATGATCTCTATATAAAACTGTACTGTGATGTTTTTTCCATGATTGCACATTTGATTTACTGGTAAGTCCCTAGTACAGTGCACTAGAGGTACCCAGGGCCTGTAAATCAAATGCTACTAGTGGGCCTGCAACACTGGTTGTGCCACCCACATTAGTAGCCCTGTAAACATGGCTCAGACCTGCCACTGCAGTGTCTCTGTGTGCAGTTTTAAACTGCCAATTCGATTTGGCAAGTGTACCCACTTGCCAGGCCTAAACCATCCCTTTTCTTACATGTAAGACACCCCTAGGGTAGACCCTAGGTAGCCCCATGGGCAGGGTGCAGTGTATGTTTACGGTAGGACATATGCTAATGTGTTTTATATGTCCTGACAGTGAAATACTGCCAAATTTGTTTTTCAGTGTTTCAGGGCCTATCTCTCCCATAGTTTAACATGGGGGCTGCCTTTAAGATGAATACAGTATAGATTCCCTTTGGGAGCAGACAGACATGTGGAGTTTAAGGTCTCTTAACTCACAATTTAAAAGTACTTTTCGTAAAGTTGGTTTTGAGATTGTGTGTTTGAAAATGCCACTTTTAGAAAGTGGGCATTTTCTTGCTAAAATCCTTCTGTGACTCTGCCTGTTTGCGGATTGCCTGACTGGGTTAGTTTGACAGTTGGGCTGTTTGCACCTCTCTCTAGACAGTGACACAAAGGGAGCTGGGGTGTAGCCTGCATATCCTGATGAGCCATTTGTACTAGGAGGGAGGGGAGAGGTGGTCATTTACACCTGAAAGGGTGCAGTCTCCAAGCCCCTGATGTGTGTCTGGGGCCTGGCCTGGGCAAGGCAGGATCTCACAAACAAGAGAGACTTTCCTTTGAAGTAGGCCTATTTCAAAGGCCAAAATTAGTATAAGAAGGGCACCTAAAACCACAGACTTTAGATCCCTTCCGGACACCAAGAAGAACCTCTGCCTGGACAAGAGCTGAAGAGCTGAGGAGAAGAGTTGCCCTGCCTGTGACTGTGCTTTGTGGAACTATCCTGCAGTTGCTGCTTCTGCCTGTGTAAGGGGAAAAAGACTGAACTTTGTTATGCATTCCTTATTGTGAATAAATCTCCAAGGGCTTGTGCTGAGCTTGCCTCATGTTGTTGAAGTCTCGAAGCCATCAAAGACTTCTCCTGCCAGCACCTGGACTCTCTGCTGGGACTCCTGCCCTGCAAAGTGGTGCCCTATCCAGTTCCTGGGGCCTTGACAGGTAAAGCTGGCAGACCAAGATTGAAAATCCACACACAGACCACCATGCTGGGAAAATATCGATGCACCTTCTAAGACACGGTTGAAAAATGATTTGCCGCCGGCTTCGCGGCAGAAATCGACACTCCACTGGCATCGTGGCTGCAAGATCGATGCACGCAGCTAGAGAAACGACGGGCAATACCCGCTGGCGGAGGCTGATAACGTTGCAACCCACATAGCGCGGTTTTGCTGATACCGTGTGGCAGCATTTTTTATGCAAACCTTGCTGGACACAGAAAAACAACGCAAAGCCTGCCTGGACCCGAGTGCTTGCCCGGATCGACACATCGTTCTACTGCAGAGAGGAAAAACGACGCACACCAACCCGACCAGAGGAGGAGAACGACGCACGGTCTCACTTGTGGGTATGAAATCGACACATCACTAGCCTTTTCCGACGCACGCTCGCATGTGCGTTTTTATTCAACGCCACCCAGGTACTTTTCAACGCTAACAGTGTTTCTACTGTTTTCTCAAGGATTCAAGACTCTTTTGCTTTTAAAATTAATAACTTGATTTGTGTATGTTGGATTTTTGCTGTTTTGGTCTTGTTTTGTTTAGGTAAATATTTCCTATTTTTCTAAACCTGTGTTGTGTCATTTTGTGGTGTTTTCACTGAGTTACTGTGTGTGTTGGTACAAATACTTTACACATAGACTCTGAAGTTAAGCCTGCCTGCTTGTGCCAAGCTACCAAGGGGGTGAGCAGGGGTTAACTGGGGTGATTCTCCTTTACCCTGACTAGAGTGAGGGTGCTTGCTTGGACAGGGGGTAAGCTGACCAAAGACCCCATTTCTAACAGTTATGAAAAAACACTGACTCTTTATTCAGTGCGTAGGTCCTCCTGATACCATCCCATGCCTCAAGCTTTTCAATGTGCTGCAGATGATTCATGCATTCCTCTGCATGTTCTTTCCCACCTGTTTCCCGTGCCTAGCAACGTGAGCAAGAAGCTATTTAAGCTACAACGATAATTGCTCCATTGCTTGGCTTCAAATTTTCCTGACTTGTCTATTTGTGTGTTCCTGTGGCATCCAGTTTCCGGACGACGATTCTTCGAGACCATATTCACCCTTACGAGTGTAATTCACCCATTAACCCCTCCAGTCAAGAAAGATTGAAAGGACGTTTCATGAGTAAGATCTTTATCACGCCCCGGCGCCCTGGGTGATTCAAGGTTAGTGATATCGTAATGTTTTTGTTAAGAAACTAAGAGAAATGAATGGGAATTTCTCTGAAATGAACAAAGCAGTTTGTAATTGAGTGTGCTTTATTTAAAGAACTGCCATCTTATTTTGAACATTTAATGGTTATCCGCGAGGTAAATATTGAACAGGAAATTGTTATCAATCTGCTATGCAGTATTAGTCGTTTTCTTTTACTTACTCCGCTTGTTGGGTTTTTACAAAAGAATCCTGGAACTTTTTGTTTAAAGAATTGAAGAGAGACAGAAAGACAATAATGGCTGCATCAACTAAAAAGAAAAATACAAGGAATACTAGCACAATCTGAAAAATCTGTAATTGTGTGGTGAAGCGATTGTTCTCTGCATCGACTAATGGTGTGTAATGTGTGTTTTGGTTAGTGTTGAATTATTCATCATACTCTGAAAGGGTTTATACTCATCTTTTTCCGTTGTTTCTCATTCAGGCATTGCAACACAACAGACAAGAGGCACGTTCTGTAGAGTGGACGTCATAGGAACTCCTCGTACCAGTTTGTCTCTTCCCTATCCCAAGTCCCTGTCCCTATCCCCCCTAGAGCTAGTTCCTCATTTTCTGTGCCTACTAGTTGTGAGGGAATAGTTCGTAGGGTGTGGGTTACCTCTTCGCTCCTGCGGATACCTGGATTTGAGTTGAGTGGTCCTGGCCTTGTCATTTACTCAGCTAAATATTCTCTATTTTTCTAAATTGGGCTGGAGTCTTTTTGTGGTGCTTTCATTGTGTTACTGGCGTGTGTGTTGCACAAATACTTTACATGTTGCCTCTTAGATAAGCCTGCCTGCTCTGTGCCAAGTAACCAGAGGGTGAGTGCAGGTTATCTCTAAGTATACTGTACATCTAGCTTACCCTGACTGGAGATGGTGATTCCTGCTTGTACAGTGTGCATGCTCTGACAACCAGAAACTACAATTCTGACAGATGGTCGTTGGGTACCTAGTGGCATGGTCCACCTAGACCAGGATGAATGTGTTGCCTAAGGCTGTCTTAGGATCCAAGAGTCCTACAATATCAATGCCCGCCATCTCAAAGGACATAGGATTCAGGGGAGTCTTCAGCTTTTCCCAGTTTTTTTCACAAGCCTGGCAAGTGAGACAAGTCCTACAGAATGCATCAGAGGCCGTCTTTATCTGGGGCCTATAAAAGTAGATGACAAGCCTGGCAAAGGTCTTGTCCTGCCCCAGATGTCCTGCCAAAAGTATCTCAGGAGACAGCCCCAGTAGGAAGGTCCTATAACATTTGGGCACTACCAACACTAGACAGGAGGTTATTCTCCCAATAAAACAGATGATCTCCAGAGGTGTCACCAGCTGTCTGGACTTCAGCCTGCCAGCTCAGGTCCTCATGGGTTGGACACTCCTTCTGTGCCTTGCAGAACTCCTGCCTAGTGCCCCCCCCCCCAATTCTACTTGCCATCCAAGAAGCTCAGGCAAGTCACCAAGGGAGGTGATGTCCTTCCTGGTTAGAACCCGGGCAGCCACCTCCGGTGCCCCATCCACCTGTGCATGCCCCTTGCCCTTCCCTTTTCTGGCAGCACAAGGAAATGATCAGTTATGTGAGACTGCAGCATTATTTATCGTATTCCTAGGTTCTGAAACTCTTTTCAAGATAGATTCATGCACACAAGAAATTCACACTACATATTTAAAAGATTTCAATAAAAAATGAATGTCCTCATATAGTGCAAATCATATGAACAGATGTAACTAGGAAGATAAACCCAACAGTGCCAATGAAAATCATTAATAAATAACATAGTTAAAAAATGCAACTGTGATGGTGTTCAATAAATATTAGCATCAAATGATGAAATCAGTGTTTGGTAACCAACCCTTCCCTTCTAGCCCCTAGCTACTTAGCACCAAAATGCCCATCTGAGATTCGTAGGTGGCCCCCTACCTGCATACCTTAGCTGAAAAAAGTAACAGATTTGTTTTCAGTTAGTCTCTGTCCTTTCAGAAGGTTACTATCTGTCTCTATTGTAGCAATTCTATTGTAGCAATTCACAGGGTGAGAAGCATGCAGATAACATCCACCTCCATCGAGCCGATTGCCTTCACTAAAGATCTTTGCAGGACATGCACAGCTTTGGTTGAATCTCCAATGGAAAGCTGAAGATATCTCTCCCTGAATATATGCCTGGTCTAGACTTAAATATCCTCTTCTAATTGTTATGAAAAAGGCCAGCCCGTGTGATGAATGTTGTAAAATGCAAAAATAAGCCAGCTAATTCTGTTGCACATTTGCTAAAATACACTACACATTCTAATTCAAATTAATACATGTATATGAGCAACAGATGTACTATTAACCTACAACAAAACAAATACGACATTATATGCTTGTACAATTAATAGTAAATAAAGCACACATTTATAAACGAAAAACGTACATTCGAATACATAAATATATGAAATTCAAGAGGGACACAAACAAAAAATGCAAATCACACATCATCCCTGGAATGATACAGCAACAATTCTAGGGAATATATGGGTTTTAAATCTATCTACATTGATAAATGAAAAAGCTAGGCGATAGGAATTGGGCCTAATCTGACTATGCGACATGGTGTAAAAAAACAAATATTACTCTAAAAGGGATTAGAAAGCAAAAAACTGACTTAAAGAGGCTAAATGGACGTAAACTTTTAAATCTGCACATTTGAAGTGAGAATACATAGGTGCAATCAATGATGTTGTAAAAGTGCTCTCCAAGGGCTTGGATAGAGCTTTCCTCCTGTTCCCTGAAGTCTCAGGACCAAAAAGACTTCTCTTTTTCATTTGGACTCTTCGCGCGCCGAACATTTCGATGCACAGCTTGCTCCGCGGCGAGAAAAATGCTGCACGCCGACGCTGCTCGACGTGATGCCTACGGGGCGACCGGAACTTCGATGCACGGCCTCGCATGGACAACGCCGCCTGACTTCCAGAAGGGAAATCGACACGATGCCTGCCGTGAGAAAGAAAATTCCACGCACAGCCTCCCGGAACAACGCGCAGCCGGAAAACAAGCCGAAGAATCCATGCGCAGACCCTGGGACATCTGGTAATCCAGCGACCCATAGAAGGAGACGGTCCGCGTGCCGGAAAACAACGCACATCTTCCCAGAGTGAAAAATAACGACGCAAGTCCGTGTTTGAAGGGGCGTAATAGATGCACATCCCATTTTTCCTCCCGTAGAACGACGCACATCTCCCCGCGTGAAAAATAACGACGCAAGTCCGTGTGTGAAGGGGCGTAACCGACGCACACACCATTTTTCCATGCATCTCCTCTTCTGCGGCCCTCTGCGGAGATTTTCCACTCCAAACCAGGTACTTTGTGCTTGAAAGAGACTTTGTTTACTTTTTAAAGACTTAAGACACTTTGGGGGTCATTACAACCCTGGCGGAAGGCGGAGAACCGGCGGTAAGACCGCCAACAGGCTGGCGGTCTTACTTTGTGGAATTATGACCATGGCGGTTACCGCCATGGTCATCCGCCGGTTCTCCGTTCCGCCCGCCGGGCTGGAGACCTAGGTCTCCAGCCCGGCGGCCGTCACTATACCGCCGGTGGTATTTGGACCCGGCTTACCGCCGTGGATTTCCAGCAGTTTGAACCGCCATGAAATCCATGGCGGTAAGCACTATAAGTGCCAGTGAATTCCTTCCCTGGCACTGATAGGGGTCTCCCCCACCCCCCACCCCCACCCCTACTCCCTCCCCTACCCCCCCACCACCCCTGCCACCCCCCAAAGGTGGCATGGTCCCCCTCCCCACACCGACCCCCAACATCACTTCACCCATACCCACACGACACGCACGCAGGCACCACCTACATACTTACACGCACACACGCAGACATACATGCCTACATCCACACACACAGTCATACACGCACACCCACATTCAAACATACATGCACACATCCATACAGACATACCCACAGACATACACGCACTCATTCCCATACACACAACACCCCCGCAGGCATACACGCACTCACACACCCCCTCTACATACACGCACGCACACCCCCATGCACCCACACAACACACAACACCCCCCCACCCCCCGCCCCTCACGGACGATCGACTTACCTGGTGCGACGATCCTCCGAGAGGGGACGGGAGCCATAGGGGCAGCTCCGCCGACACCACACCGCCAACAGAACACCACCACGGCGAATCACAGGACGTGATTCACTGGGCGGGGTTCTGTTGCCGTGGCGGTGGAGGTGGAGCAACCTCCACTTCCCCGCCTCCCGCCAGTATGGCTGTTGGCGGCTCTCCGTCCGTAAAAAGACGGAGAGCTGCCTACGGTCATAATAGGCCGAGCGGCAAACCGCCACCAATGGCGGTCTTCCGCACGGCGGTCCCTCGGCGGTCTTTAAAAAAGACCGCTGAGGTCAAAATGACCCCCTTTATATAACTTTTTAGTGATATCTTTACAAATTCATATTGCATCTTTGATCGTTTTGACCTGCAAATACCCGGATAAATATTATATATTTTTCTAAACACTGTGTGGTGTATTTTTGTGGTGCTATATTATGTTATTGTATGATTTATTGCACAAATGCTTTTCACATTGCCTTCTAAGTTAAGCCTGACTGCTCGTGCCAAGCTACCAGAGGGTGGGCACAGGATAATTTGGATTGTGTGTGACTTACCCTGACTAGAGTGAGGGTTCTTGCTTGGACAGAGGGTAACCTGACTGCCAACCAAAAACCCCATTTCTAACAGTGTTCAAACATTTAATTGCAGCAGCCGCATGTTTAAGAGGAGGGCTTTGGGCACCGGCACCTTTTTATTTACTAATTAAGCACTGCGTTCAGTGTACCCTCAAATTAGCAATCAGGTCTCCCAGATAGAACGCAAACACGTTGCAGCAGCTGGATTGGAGGAGTTGCGAGGGGGCAATGCTCATTTTGAGCGCTTCAGCAGAACAAAAAAAAAAAGGTGCGCCATCAAATGATCATGATGTTATTGATATTACACTAAACTGTTTTGAAATCAAAGAACCCCAAAAACTCAGGAAATGTTCTATAAATAGATTTAAAACTAGTTAGTAGAACGGATCTAATTGGTTTAAAGCAGTGGTTCCAAACCTTTTGACTTCTGTGGATCCCCACTTTATGATTACTGGAACCCAGGAACCCCCACTGAACCATTAATGGAGTACGGGGACCCCCACTAAGTTATTCCTGAAAGCTAGGGACCTAATCTGTTAATATTGATTAATTTTCTACACAGTGGTGGGCCCCCTGAGGAGGCTTCACGGACCCCCTGGAGTCCCCAGACCACAAGCTGGGAATCACTAGTTTAAAGCATATGCAGTGTCAGTGGTGTTTGTAAATGTTGCTGAGTTTCAGAAACACAATGGGTTGCTAGAAGAGAAAATGTCCCCAGTGCAGAGGTCAATGGTGCCACTTGTTTAGATAGAACAACTATTAGCTCATTTGATTTATCAAGGCGTGTATTTATCATGTCACTTTTTGGGGATGAAGGACTATGAAAGACTTTTACTAGAGGAGGTTAAATATCATTCCTCAGCATCTTACTATTTTTCAAAGAGACACTCAATAAACAAAGTTTTTGGCGCACCCACTACAGGAATTGTTTCTTTGAATTATACGACTGACATTGTTTAAGAAATTGTGGTAAGAGGAAATGTAAGAATGAGGTGTTACAAGGGTTTTGGAACCAGGAGTAGGATTAAAAGGTTAAAAGGATCATAAGCACCACGTCCTTGCACAAGCTAGCATTCTAAAGGAGTTTTACACGTAGATGTGGTAATGAATGCAGTATTGCTGTTGATTAAGTAAAGTAATTCAAAAAGGGAAACTCTAAGCCAGTAGTTCCCAACCTTTTAACTTCTGTGAACCCCCACTTTATCATTACTGGAGCCCAGGGACCCCTACTGAATCTTTATTGGAATCCGGGGACCCCCCCACTGAGTTATTACTGAAAGCTGGGGACCTAATCTGTTAATATTATTTCTTTTTCTGAGCTGTCAGGGACCCCCTGAAGAGGCTTCGTGGAACCCCAGGGGTCCCTGGACCACAGGTTGGGAACCACTGCTATAAGCTACTTGTACGCTTGTATAGTGTATGCATTCACACCAAACAAGAGATGTTTATTCCAGGTGACCCTAGAAATAAAAAGCAACAACTCCATACAACTGTCACACACGAGGCAAATCCTCAGCAATAGAAAAAGAGGTACTCTCTGTTTGATAAAGAGACGACTACAGAATGGCTCTTTTTTTAAAAAAGTGGTATCTATCTTGTAGTGAGATTGTAAGGAAGAATGCATCAATGATGAAGTGTTTGACCTAACATCTTTGGCACGGGCTTGCCACACCTTTTTTGCCTCACTGTTCCTGTTTCGCTGATTTTATTTTTGTTGACCCTAGAAGTTTGTGCACTTTACCACTTCTTACCACTGTTAACCAGTGCTAAAATGTTTGTGCTCTCTCCCTTAAATACGGTAGAATTGGCTTACATCCACCTGGCACTTTTCATTTACTGGTAAGTCCCTAGTAAAGTGGTACTACTTGTACCCAAGGCCTGAAATTTGAATGCCAGTAGTGGACCTGTAGCACTCATTGTGCCACCAACTAAAGTAGCCTTTTGAAACAAGTTAAAGGCCAGCCATTGCAGGCTGTAATGCAGTTTTAGACTGTCATTTCAACCTGGCAAATTCAACCTTTGCCAGGCCCAAACCTTCCCTTTTAAAACATATAAGTCACCTCAAGGAAGACCCTAAACAGCCCATAGGGCATTGTGCATTGTATTTAAAATGTGGACATGTGTTCTAAGTTTAACTTCTCCTGGTAGTGAGAAACTACTACATTTGTTTGTCAGTACTGTAAGGCAAATCTATCCCAATTGGCATACATGATAACTTTGGGTTGGGAGCAGGTAGGAATGCCAAGTTTACACTCAAATGAATTGTAATTTAAAATCCTCTTTAATGGTAAAGTAAGATTTTAAGTCACAATTCTGAAAATGCCTCATTTAGAAAGTTGTTTCAAATAAACAAGGTAACCCAATATTCCCCACAGAACTGGGTATTCTAAACTGTAAGGTACACAATGTTCCTGAAGGAATCATTTGTATACAAATATTTCAGCACTGTTAAATACCATTAATGTTGCAGTTAACTATAAATCAAATTCCATAAATGAATAAATCTTCAAACAGCGAGTAATTTGTTTCTGGAAAAATTAAGATTTGTTATATATTCACTAAAATATATTCATCAATATAGCAAAGCAACGAGCAAAGCAACGAGCAAAGAGAATTGTTTGTGTTTTTATACGAACGCACTGATGACCTCTCTAGTCCACAATCCCTTTACATCCATGGCACAGAAGGAGAGCACCAACCCTCCTAACTCTCCAACCACAAAAGGTTTGAGTCCTATATGCAGTCTTTCAAACAATCAGAAATCACTTCTAACGGACTCCAGTAGCTCATGCGATGAATTGCATCATGCAGAGTATAAGATTGACATTTCGGTCTCCCAAGGCTCAAACCGTCCTTGAGACCATCCTCAGGACAATGTGTCAAAGTAGATTAAATCACAATAATTGTTGTTCTACAACACAATAAATAACCCACATTAATAAAACACTATACAACACTAAAAGACAGCAGAAAACCAAACCACGCTGTACATGCATGTGAATCGCCCATTTACAAGGCACCCCAAAAACAGCCTACATAAACCTCAGTGTAAAACATGCATTTTTCACATTTTCATAACATACAACACCAAATTTACACCAAAAAGTGTATATACATATATACACACACATATATATATATATATTCATATATATATATAAATATATACATATATATATATATATATATATTGTCCCGATCTGCCCTTCTCTTACTGCCCTGGTCTTAGAAACCTGGAGTACCGTCTCGTTTCTTGCACGTTCTGGTCTGGCCAAGATAAGGGGTGACCCCTTCCGGTAGCCACAATGCGGCTGACAGGTATTATGCCGAAGCAGTCCGTACCCTCCAGAAGGAGTCCCAGAGGAAAAACCCAATTGGGAAAAAACTCTTAATCAGGAACTCCTGAGAATAGGAACTAAAAAAAGGAGTGTCAGGAACACAGGACTTTGGAGTCAGGAGCTACAAAAGTTGCAGGAAAAAAAAGAGCATGACTGGAGCGAAGACCACAACCAACAGGAAGTGTCTGCAATACAAGGAAAGCAAGAATCTGGTGCCATATGTACCCATAGACAGGAAGTGACATGCAGGAAGAACAGAACACCAAAAGCCAAAGCTATCGTCTAGGGTGACTTCAATTTATATTTCGATGATCAGTCCGATCCAGCAGTTTGTGAATTTGTAAGCACCATGCAGAATCTTGACTCGCAACTTGGGGATTTGATCACATCTCACAGTGCAGGACACACTCTTGATGATATTTTTACGCAGCATGGAATTGGCATCAGATTAGATAACAGGGTGTTGGACTGGACTGACCACCACCTGCTGTCTTTTAAGTCATCAAGCTTAGATATGGTCCCCAAAATGGACTCAACGACAACACTCAGGAGACCATGGCACAAGGTACAGGTGATTAACCTGACCCAGGCACTTAAGTCTGGCTGGGAACAGGCGAAAGCCTTGGGTTGAACAAATTTTGAGATCTTTGTAACAGGAGCGAGGGCGGCTATTGACTCCCTAGCCCCTCTCGCCCCCTTTGATCCTAAACAGCGACGCCGCTTATCTGCGCCATGGTACTTTGAGGATCTTAAAAACATGCAGAGAATTTATTGCAGGCAGGAGCGTAAATGGCTGCTAAATAAAACTAAGATGGAGAGAGTTAAACTCAGGAGGACTCTAGAGAATTAAAAATTGGCTATTAGGACAGCTAAAACTAAATATTTTTCCCATACTATCAGAGAGGCTATTAATGTACCTAAGGAACTGTTTAAAACAGTACGTGCCCTTACGTCACAATCTAGGCCCCCCTGTTTGGAGAACCCTACTACTTTCTGTCAAAAGGTGGCAGATTTTTGTAAAAACAAAATCACCCAACTGCAGGCTAATTTTATAAAATCACCTTCAGAATTAGAGAAGGATAGGCAGGAGGACTCTCTATATTCTGACATTGGAAATCAGTTGAGAAGTTTTCAGCTCCTAACATCAAAAAAAGTCTTAGATTTATTAGCGGCTGTTAAATCTGGTTCTCCTAATGACCCCTGTCCTCCTCGTATTCTCAAGTTAGTTCCCAATTTTATTTCCACTGCTTTGGAACCAGTTTTTGAGGACATTTTACAGGAATGCTGTTTTCCTGAAACCCGGAAAGAATTGATCGTCATTCCACTTGCTAAAAAAACAGGCAAGGATATGTCAGATCTGTTCAATCTATGCCCGATCTCCCTTTTACCCACCGTAGCTAAGATTTTAGAAAGACATCTTAACATGGAATTGGCTGTTTTTTTAAGAACCAATGGAAGGCTGGATCCATCTCAACATGGATTCCGTCGTGCTCACAGCACAGAAACAGCGCTAATATCCTCGGCAGATCTGATCCGTAGAAGAGTAGATAAGGGGGAAGGCACCATCCTGGTCCTGTTAGACTGGTCTGCTGCCTTTGATACTATATCAGTGCTATTCCTCATTAAGCGTCTGCATCAGGCAGGAGTAAGAGACAAAGCACTCGACATTCTTAGGTCTTTTCTGACCAATAGATCTACCATGGTGTCCTGTGGTGAATATAGAGCGACCCCTTTCCAACTTTCCTGCAGAGTTCCTCAGGGTTCTTCCCTCAGCCCCACTCTTTTCAATCTGTATGTCGCACCTCTGGCCAGTGTGGTTCGCTCTTTTGGATTCCATATAATGTCATATGCTGATGACACACAGCTTATTATCCCAGTTTCGTGCAACTGGGAGGAAACGAGGGAGAGATTCCAACAATGTATGACTGCTATTAACAGCTGGATGTTCCATGTTTGGCTTAAACTAAACGGTGACAAGACTGAAATTATTTGTTTTGGTCTTACCAGCAATCTTTGGAACGCCAGATGGTGGCCGGAGTCCTGCAGTGGGTGCCCAGTTCCGTGCACTTCAGCCAGAAATCTGGGTATGGTATTTAATAGCTCCCTTTCCTTTGAGCAGCATGTCAATAATCCAATTGAAGTTTGTTACTGGGATCTGAAAATTCTCAGAAAAATTTTCGGCTTTTTGGAGGACAATCTGAAAGTTCCTGTAGTTCTGGCATTAGTCATATCTAGAATAGACTACTGTAACACCTTACTGTTAAATATTAGTAAATCTGCCCTCCACAAACTCCAACTTATTCAGAATGTGGCGGCTCGCTTAGCCCTGAATTTACCCTGCTCTTCTTCAGCTAGTAGCAGCCTTAGACAGCTTCACTGGATACCCATTGAAAAAAGGATCAAGTTCGAATCCCTTTACTTAACCTAGAAAGCTCTCCATGCAGAGGGATGTGAATACTTGAGTTCCACCTTGCAGTATTGTCAACAACCTAGGATCCTTAGATCCTCTTTTAATCATCTAATTGTGGCACCCCGGTGCCATAAGGCTAGGTGGGGGGGGGGACAGAGCCTTTACGGTGGAGGCAGCAAGACTTTGGAACTCCCTGCCCTCATTAATCAGACAGACGGAGATATACACGACTTTCAGAAAGAAATTAAAACCGTGGCTCTTCTCTTAGTAGATAGGGCTCTCTGCTTCATATTCAGGATTGGTCCTGGTTTCTCTCTATCTCACTAAGGTTAGTGCTTCGATGCTCTTTTGCCAGAATGCGCTTTACAAAAACTACACAATACAATACAGTACAAAACGCCATCTTGGATTGGGAATATTCCATAAGAAAAAACAGAAAGAAGACACTATTTTAGAAAGGGAAAACAGAAATGAATGCAGGGAATAAATAGAATCCTGGGGAAGAAGAAACATTGCCCCGTAGAGGAAAAGAAGAAAAAGGAAGAAATGCCTCCAATCCAACTTCCAGGTAAGTGACAACAAATATGGAGAGAGGGTCTGCGTGAACGTAGTGGCATCCGTCAGGCTGCGAGCTGACCGTTGCAGGGCCCGAAACCCGACCCTGGGTTATCGGGCCACGTCGCAGGTGACCAAATAGGTCCGCGGTGAGCTCGGCGGACGGAAAAGCGGACCGCAATCCCACTGCGGCCCGGGAATGAGACACTGCGGGCACCCGCAGCGTCACACATATACATACACAAATACATATACACATACATAAAATAAAATCACCCATCAGTGCTCCTCAAACAACTTTGATGTTTGAGAGGCCTCAGGTACAGGTTTGATTTGTGTATCACAGAGTTGGCCATTTATTGTGTGGAATGTTTTGGACTGATTAGGAATTTGTTAGATGGTCTATCCTGATTAGATCTGATGAAAGACATTCAGTTCCAAGATGGCCACCAAAGTTGTGTGGACTGGTCATGTGATTTTTAAGGGTTAAAGCCCCAGGGGGGGCAGAAGCCTCTAGGCACCAGGGAGTATATATATATATATTATTTTTTTTGTTTTGTTTTATATTTTTGAGGTGGGGAGCGACCCCTTAGGCAAGGGTCGCTCCCATAGGGGGCAAATTATATTTAGGCCATTTCTGCCCCCCTTGGGGGCAGATTGGCCTATTTTTATGAGGGCAATCTGCCCCCAAGGGGGACAGAAACCACTAGACACAGGACAGAGTTGTTGTTTTTTGCGAATTTCACGCAAGGGGAGCGACCCCTTGGGCAAGGGTCGCTCCCGGGGGGGGGGGGCATTTTTTTTAAAGGCCTTTTCTGCCCTCCTGGGGGCAGATTGGCCTATAATTAGGCCGATCTGCCCCCACAGGGGGCAGAAACCTCTGGGCACCAGGGATAATTTTTTTGTTTTTTTTGTTTTTGTTTTGTTTTGTATTTTTGAGGTGGGGGAGCGACCCCTTAGGCAAGGGTCGCTCCTCTAGGGGGCAAATTATATTTAGGCCATTTCTGCCCCCCTTGGGGGCAGATTTGCCTATTTTTATGAGGGACAGAAACCACTAGGCACCAGGGATTTTTTTTGGTTTTGTTGTTGTTTTACAGATGGAGAGCGACCCCTTAGGCAAGGGTCACTCCCTTGGAGGGGCAAATTGTATTTAGGCCATTCCTGCCCCCTTTGGGGGTAGTTCGGCCGATTTTAGGTTAATCTGCCCCCAAGGGGGGCAGAAACAACTAGGCACCGGGGATTTTTTTTTTTGCGCTAATGTCACGCAAGGGGAGCGACCCAGTAGGCAATGGTCGCTCCCCGGGAGGGAGGTTGGGGGGCAAATATATTTTAGGCCATATCTGCCCTCCGGGGAGCAGAAACCTCTAGGCGCCAGGGCTAATTTATTTGTGTGTTTTTTTGTGTGTTTTTTTTTTTTTTTTTTAGAGATGGGGAGCGACCCATTAGGCAAGGGTCGCTCCCCTGGGGGGCAACTTGTATTTAGACCATTTCTGTCCCCCTTGGGGGCAGATCGGCGGATTTTAGGTCAATCTGCCCCAAACAACTAAGCACCGGGGATTTTTTTTTTGCGCCAATGTCACGCCAGGGGAGCGACCCCGTAGGTAAGAGTCGCTCCCCAGGGGGGTTGAGGGGGCAAATTTATTTTAGGCCATTTCTGCCCCCCCTGGGGCCGGCTGATCTAGAGGCTAAAATTCACAGGTAGGCACTTTGCAAAAAAACACCTCTGTTTTTTGTGAAAAAATGTGATGTGTCCACGTTGTGTTTTGGGCCATTTCCTTTCGTGGGTGCTAGGCCTACCCACACAAGTGAGGTACCATTTTTATCGGGAGACTTGTGGGAACGCTGGGTGGAAGGAAATTTGTGGCTCCTCTCAGATTCCAGAACTTTCTGTCACCGAAATGAGAGGAAAAAGTGTTTTTTTGGTCACATTTTGAGGTTTGCAAAGGATTCTGGGTAACAGAACCTGGTCAGATCCCCACAAGTCACCCCATCTTGGATTCCCCTAGGTGTCTAGGTTTCAAAAATGCGCTGGTTTGCTAGGTTTCACCAGGTGCCGGCTGAGCTAGAGGCCAAAATCCACAGGTAGGCACTTTGTAAAAAACACCTCTGTTTTCTGTGAAAAAACTTGATGTGTCCACGTTGTGTTTTGGGCCATTTCCTTTCGTGGGCGCTAGGCCTACCCACACAAGTGAGGTACCATTTTTATCGAGAGACTTGGGGGAACGCTGGGTGGAAGGAAATTTGTGGCTCCTCTCAGATTCCAGAATTTTCTGTCACCGAAATGAGAGGAAAAAGTGTTTTTTGGGTCGAATTTTGAGGTTTGCAAAGGATTCTGGGTAACAGAACCTCGTCAGATCCCCACAAGTCACCACATCTTGGATTCCCCTAGGTGTCTAGTTTTCAAAAATGCACTGGTTTGCTAGGTTTCCCCAGGTGCCGACTGAGCTAGAGGCCAAAATCCACAGGTAGGCACTTTGCAAAAAACACCTCTGTTTTCTGTGAAAAAATGTGATGTGTCCATGTTGTGTTTTGAGCCATTTCCTTTCGTGGGAGCTAGGCCTGCCCACACAAGTGAGGTACCATTTTTATCGGGAGACTTGGGGGAACGCTGGGTGGAAGGAAATTTGTGGCTCCTCTCAGATTCCAGAATTTTCTGTCACCGAAATGAGAGGAAAAAGTGTTTTTTGGGTCGAATTTTGAGGTTTGCAAAGGATTCTGGGTAACAGAACCTCGTCAGATCCCCACAAGTCACCACATCTTGGATTCCCCTAGGTGTCTAGTTTTCAAAAATGCACTGGTTTGCTAGGTTTCCCCAGGTGCCGACTGAGCTAGAGGCCACAATCCACAGGTAGGCACTTTGCAAAAAACACCTCTGTTTTCTGTGAAAAAATGTGATGTGTCCATGTTGTGTTTTGAGCCATTTCCTTTCGTGGGAGCTAGGCCTGCCCACACAAGTGAGGTACCATTTTTATCGGGAGACTTGGGGGAACACAGAATAGCAAAACAAGTGTTATTGCCTGTAAGGAAATGCCTCCTTGGCATGGTTGCCCCCTGACTTTTTGCCTTTGCTGATGCTATGTTTACAATTGAAAGTGTGCTGAGGCCTGCTAACCAGGCCCCAGCACCAGTGTTCTTTCCCTAACCTGTACTTTTGTATCCACAATTGGCAGACCCTGGCATCCAGATAAGTCCCTTGTAACTGGTACTTCTAGTACCAAGGGCCCTGATGCCAAGGAAGGTCTCTAAGGGCTGCAGCATGTCTTATGCCACCCTGGAGACCTCTCACTCAGCACAGACACACTGCTTGCCAGCTTGTGTGTGCTAGTGAGGACAAAACGAGTAAGTCGACATGGCACTCCCCTCAGGGTGCCATGCCAGCCTCTCACTGCCTATGCAGTATAGGTAAGACACCCCTCTAGCAGGCCTTACAGCCCTAAGGCAGGGTGCACTATACCATAGGTGAGGGTACCAGTGCATGAGCATGGTACCCCTACAGTGTCTAAACAAAACCTTAGACATTGTAAGTGCAGGGTAGCCATAAGAGTATATGGTCTGGGAGTCTGTCAAACACGAACTCCACAGCACCATAATGGCTACACTGAAAACTGGGAAGTTTGGTATCAAACTTCTCAGCACAATAAATGCACACTGATGCCAGTGTACATTTTATTGTAAAATACACCCCAGAGGGCACCTTAGAGGTGCCCCCTGAAACTTAACCGACTATCTGTGTAGGCTGACTAGTTCCAGCAGCCTGCCACACTAGAGACATGTTGCTGGCCCCATGGGGAGAGTGCCTTTGTCACTCTGAGGCCAGTAACAAAGCCTGCACTGGGTGGAGATGCTAACACCTCCCCCAGGCAGGAGCTGTAACACCTGGCGGTGAGCCTCAAAGGCTCACCCCTTTGTCACAGCCCAGCAGGGCACTCCAGCTTAGTGGAGTTGCCCGCCCCCTCCGGCCACGGCCCCCACTTTTGGCGGCAAGGCTGGAGGGAACAAAGAAAGCAACAAGGAGGAGTCACTGGCCAGTCAGGACAGCCCCTAAGGTGTCCTGAGCTGAGGTGACTCTGACTTTTAGAAATCCTCCATCTTGCAGATGGAGGATTCCCCCAATAGGGTTAGGATTGTGACCCCCTCCCCTTGGGAGGAGGCACAAAGAGGGTGTACCCACCCTCAGGGCTAGTAGCCATTGGCTACTAACCCCCCAGACCTAAACACGCCCTTAAATTTAGTACTTAAGGGCTACCCTGAACCCTAGAAAATCAGATTCCTGCAACTACAAGAAGAAGGACTGCCTAGCTGAAAACCCCTGCAGAGGAAGACCAGAAGACGACAACTGCCTTGGCTCCAGAAACTCACCGGCCTGTCTCCTGCCTTCCAAAGATCCTGCTCCAGCGACGCCTTCCAAAGGGACCAGCGACCTCGACATCCTCTGAGGACTGCCCCGGCTTCGAAAAGACAAGAAACTCCCGAGGACAGCGGACCTGCTCCAAGAAAAGCTGCAACTTTGTTTCCAGCAGCTTTAAAGAACCCTGCAAGCTCCCCGCAAAAAGCGTGAGACCTGCAACACTGCACCCGGCGACCCCGACTCGGCTGGTGGCGATCCAACACCTCAGGAGGGACCCCAGGACTACTCTAAGATTGTGAGTACAAAAACCTGTCCCCCCTGAGCCCCCACAGCGCCGCCTGCAGAGGGAATCCCGAGGCTTCCCCTGACCGCGACTCTTTGAGTCCCAAGTCCCGACACCTGGGAGAGACCCTGCACCCGCAGCCCCCAGGACCTGAAGGACCGGACTTTCACTGGAGGAGTGACCCCCAGGAGTCCCTCTCCCTTGACCAAGTGGAGGTTTCCCTGAGGAACCCCCCCCTTGCCTGCCTGCAGCGCTGAAGAGATCCCGAGATCTCCCATTGACTTCCATTACAAACCCGACGCTTGTTTCTACACTGCACCCGGCCGCCCCCGCGCTGCTGAGGGTGAAATTTCTGTGTGGGCTTGTGTCCCCCCCGGTGCCCTACAAAACCCCCCTGGTCTGCCCTCCGAAGACGCGGGTACTTACCTGCAAGCAGACCGGAACCGGGGCACCCCCTTCTCTCCATCCTAGCCTATGCGTTTTGGGCACCACTTTGAACTCTGCACCTGACCGGCCCTGAGCTGCTGGTGTGGTGACTTTGGGGTTGCTCTGAACCCCCAACGGTGGGCTACCTTGGACCAAGAACTAAGCCCTGTAAGTGTCTTACTTACCTGGTTAACCTAACAAATACTTACCTCCCCTAGGAACTGTGAAAATTGCACTGTGTCCACTTTTAAAACAGCTATTTGTGAATAACTTGAAAAGTATACATGCAATTTTGATGATTTGAAGTTCCTAAAGTACTTACCTGCAATACCTTTCGAATGAGATATTACATGTAGAATTTGAACCTGTGGTTCTTAAAATAAACTAAGAAAATATATTTTTCTATATAAAAACCTATTGGCTGGATTTGTCTCTGAGTGTGTGTACCTCATTTATTGTCTATGTGTATGTACAACAAATGCTTAACACTACTCCTTGGATAAGCCTACTGCTCGACCACACTACCACAAAATAGAGCATTAGTATTATCTCTTTTTGCCACTATCTTACCTCTAAGGGGAACCCTTGGACTCTGTGCATACTATTCCTTACTTTGAAATAGTGCATACAGAGCCAACTTCCTACATTGGTGGATCAGCGGTGGGGTACAAGACTTTGCATTTGCTGGACTACTCAGCCAATACCTGATCACACGACAAATTCCAAAATTGTCATTAGAAATTGATTTTTGCAATTTGAAATTTTTCTAAATTCTTAAAAGTCCTGCTAGGGCCTTGTGTGTTAAGTCCCTGTTTAGCATTGTCTTTTAGAGTTTAAAAGGTTGTTAAAAGTTTGAAATTAGATTCTAGAAACAGTTTTAGATTCTTTAAAAAGCCTTCCAACTTTTAGCAAAATAATGTCTGATACAGAGATGAATGTGGTGGAACTCGACACCACACCTTACCTCCATCTTAAGATGAGGGAGCTAAGGTCTCTCTGTAATATCAAAAAAATAACCATTGGCTCCAGACCTACCAAAATTCAGCTCCAGGAGCTGTTGGCAGAGTTTGAAAAAGCCAACCCCTCTGATGATGACCTCACAGAGGAAGAAATTAGTGACTTGGAGGCCAATGTCCCTCCTCCAGTCCTAAATAGGGAGAACAGGACCCCTCAAGTCCTGTCTCCAACTGTGTTAGTCAGAAATGGTGAGTCCCTCACAGGAGGGTCCCACATTTCTGAAATCACTGAGGATGCTCTCAGTGAAGATGACCTCCTGTTAGCCAGGATGGCCAAAAGATTGGCTTTGGAGAGACAGCTCCTAGCCATAGAAAGGGAAAGACAAGAGATGGGCCTAGGACCCATCAATGGTGGCAGCAATATAAATAGGGTCAGAGATTCTCCTGACATGTTAAAAATCCCCAAAGGGATTGTGACAAAATATGAAGATGGTGATGACATCACCAAGTGGTTCACAGCTTTTGAGAGGGCTTGTGTAACCAGAAAAGTGAACAGATCTCACTGGGGTGCTCTCCTTTGGGAAATGTTCACTGGAAAGTGTAGGGATAGACTCCTCACACTCTCTGGAAAAGATGCAGAATCTTATGACCTCATGAAGGGTACCCTGATTGAGGGCTTTGGATTCTCCACTGAGGAGTACAGGATTAGGTTCAGGGGGGCTCAAAAATCCTCGAGCCAGACCTGGGTTGACTTTGTTGACTACTCAGTGAAAACACTAGATGGTTGGATTCAAGGCAGTGGTGTAAGTAATTATGATGGGCTGTACAATTTATTTGTGAAAGAACACCTGTTAAGTAATTGTTTCAATGATAAACTGCATCAGCATCTGGTAGACCTAGGACCAATTTCTCCCCAAGAATTGGGAAAGAAGGCGGACCATTGGGTCAAGACAAGGGTGTCCAAGACTTCAACAGGGGGTGACCAAAAGAAAGGGGTCACAAAGACTCCCCAGGGGAAGGGTGATGAGACAACCAAAACTAAAAATAGTAAAGAGTCTTCTACAGGCCCCCAAAAACCTGCACAGGAGGGTGGGCCCAGAGCCTCTTCACAAAACAATGGGTACAAGGGTAAAAACTTTGATCCCAAAAAGGCCTGGTGTCATAGCTGTAAACAGCATGGACACCAAACTGGAGACAAGGCCTGTCCCAAGAAAGGTTCCACTCCAAACTCCCATCCAGGTAACACTGGTATGGCTAGTCTCCAAGTGGGATCAACAGTGTGCCCAGAGCAAATCAGGGTCCACACTGAAGCTACTCTAGTTTCTGAGGGTGGGGTGGATTTAGCCACACTAGCTGTCTGGCCGCCTAACATGCAAAAATACAGACAGCAACTCTTAATTAATGGGACTAGAATAGAGGGCCTGAGGGATACAGGTGCCAGTGTCACCATGGTGACAGAGAAACTGGTTTCCCCTGGCCAATACCTGACTGGAAAAACTTACACAGTCACCAACGCTGACAATCAGAGAAAAGTACATCCCATGGCAATGGTTACTTTAGAATGGGGAGGGGTCAATGGCCTGAAACAGGTGGTGGTCTCCTCAAATATCCCAGTGGACTGTCTGCTTGGAAATGACCTGGAGTCCTCAGCATGGGCTGGGGTAGAACTAAAAACCCATGCAGCAATGCTGGGTATCCCTGAACTGGTGTGTGTGAAAACCAGAGCACAATGCAAGGCACAGGGTGAACAAGTAGAGCTGGAGTCTGGAAGAATGGCCCAGCCTACCAAGAGGAAAGGAAAGTCAGTTGGGAAACCAACTGCAACACAGCAAAAGAAAGGGAACCTCTCTTCTCAGGAAGAAGTTCTGCCCTCTGAGGGAACTGAGCCTTTGGAGCTTGAACCTTATCAGGTTGAGCTCTTAGGCCCAGGGGGACCCTCAAGGGAGGAGCTGTGTAAGGGACAAGAAACCTGTCCCTCTCTTGAAGGCCTTAGGCAGCAAGCTGCTGAAGAGTCCAAAGGCAAGAAAAATGGAACGCATAGGGTCTATTGGGAAGGTGGACTCCTGTACACTGAGGCCAGAGACCCCAAACCTGGTGCCACTAGGAGAGTGGTAGTGCCTCAGCTGTTCAGAGAGTTCATCCTAACATTGGCCCATGACATTCCCCTTGCTGGACATTTGGGACAAACCAAGACGTGGGAGAGGTTAGTCAACCACTTCTACTGGCCCAATATGTCCAACATGGTTAAGGAGTTTTGCCTCTCCTGCCCCACCTGTCAAGCCAGTGGTAAGACAGGTGGGCATCCAAAGGCCCCCCTCATTCCACTTCCAGTGGTGGGGGTTCCCTTTGAAAGAGTGGGTGTGGACATAGTTGGTCCACTAGAACCTCCCACAGCCTCAGGAAATCTGTATATCCTGGTAGTAGTGGATCATGCTACCAGGTACCCTGAAGCTATTCCCCTTAGGTCGACTACTGCCCCTGCAGTAGCCAAGGCCCTCATTGGTATTTTTACCAGAGTGGGTTTCCCTAAGGAGGTGGTGTCTGACAGAGGTACCAACTTCATGTCAGCATACCTAAAGCACATGTGGAATGAGTGTGGAGTGACTTATAAATTCACTACACCCTACCATCCACAAACTAATGGCTTAGTTGAGAGATTCAACAAGACATTAAAAGGCATGATCATGGGGCTCCCAGAAAAACTCAAAAGGAGATGGGATGTCCTCTTGCCATGTCTGCTTATCGCTTACAGAGAGGTTCCACAGAAGGGAGTAGGATTCTCACCCTTTGAACTTCTGTTTGGTCATCCTGTAAGGTGACCACTTGCTCTTGTTAAAGAAGGCTGGGAGAGACCTCTCCATGAGCCTAAACAGGACATAGTGGACTATGTACTTGGCCTTCGCTCTAGAATGGCAGAGTACATGGAAAAGGCAACCAAAAACCTTGAGGCCAGCCAACAACTCCAGAAGTTTTGGTATGACCAAAAGGCTGCACTGGTTGAGTTCCAACCAGGGCAGAAAGTCTGGGTTCTGGAGCCTGTGGCTCCCAGGGCACTCCAGGACAAATGGAGTGGCCCTTACCCAGTGCTAGAAAGGAAGAGTCAGGTCACCTACCTGGTGGACCTGGGCACAAGCAGGAGCCCCAAGAGGGTGATCCATGTGAACCGCCTTAAGCTCTTTCATGACAGGGCTGATGTGAATCTGTTGATGGTAACAGATGAGGATCAGGAGGCAGAGAGTGAACCTCTCCCTGATCTTCTGTCATCAGACCCAAAAGATGGCACAGTAGATGGAGTGATCTACTCAGACACCCTCTCTGGCCAACAGCAGGCTGATTGTAGGAGAGTCCTACAACAGTTTCCTGAGCTTTTCTCCCTAACCCCTGGTCAGACACACCTGTGTACCCATGATGTGGACACAGGAGACAGCATGCCTGTCAAGAACAAAATCTTCAGACAGTCTGACCATGTTAAGGAAAGCATCAAGGTGGAGGTCCACAAGATGCTGGAATTGGGAGTGATTGAGCGCTCTGACAGCCCCTGGGCTAGCCCAGTGGTCTTAGTCCCCAAACCTCACACCAAAGATGGGAAGAAAGAAATGAGGTTTTGTGTGGACTACAGAGGGCTCCACTCTGTCACCAAGACAGATGCCCATCCAATTCCAAGAGCTGATGAGCTCATTGATAAATTAGGTGCTGCCAAATTCCTAAGTACCTTTGACTTGACAGCAGGGTACTGGCAAATAAAAATGGCACCTGGAGCAAAAGAAAAGACAGCATTCTCCACACCTGATGGGCATTATCAGTTTACTGTTATGCCCTTTGGTTTAAAGAATGCCCCTGCCACCTTCCAAAGGTTGGTGAATCAAGTCCTTGCTGGCTTGGAGTCCTTTAGCACAGCTTATCTTGATGATATTGCTGTCTTTAGCTCCACCTGGCAGGATCACCTGGTCCACCTGAAGAAGGTTTTGAAGGCTCTGCAATCTGCAGGCCTCTCTATCAAGGCATCCAAATGCCAGATAGGGCAGGGAACTGTGGTTTACTTGGGCCACCTTGTAGGTGGAGGCCAAGTTCAGCCACTCCAACCCAAGATCCAGACTATTCTGGACTGGGTAGCTCCAAAAACCCAGACTCAAGTCAGGGCATTCCTTGGCTTGACTGGGTATTACAGGAGGTTTGTGAAGGGATATGGATCCATTGTGACAGCCCTCACCGAACTCACCTCCAAGAAAATGCCCAAGAAAGTGAACTGGACTGTGGAATGCCAACAGGCCTTTGACACCCTGAAACAAGCAATGTGCTCAGCACCAGTTCTAAAAGCTCCAGATTATTCTAAGCAGTTCATTGTGCAGACTGATGCCTCTGAACATGGGATAGGGGCAGTTTTGTCCCAAACAAATGATGATGGCCTTGACCAGCCTGTTGCTTTCATTAGCAGGAGGTTACTCCCCAGGGAGCAGCGTTGGAGTGCCATTGAGAGGGAGGCCTTTGCTGTGGTTTGGTCCCTGAAGAAGCTGAGACCATACCTCTTTGGGACTCACTTCCTAGTTCAAACCGACCACAGACCTCTCAAATGGCTGATGCAAATGAAAGGTGAAAATCCTAAACTGTTGAGGTGGTCCATCTCCCTACAGGGAATGGACTTTATAGTGGAACACAGACCTGGGACTGCCCATGCCAATGCAGATGGCCTTTCCAGGTTCTTCCACTTAGAAAATGAAGACTCTCTTGGGAAAGGTTAGTCTCATCCTCTTTCGTTTGGGGGGGGGTTGTGTAAGGAAATGCCTCCTTGGCATGGTTGCCCCCTGACTTTTTGCCTTTGCTGATGCTATGTTTACAATTGAAAGTGTGCTGAGGCCTGCTAACCAGGCCCCAGCACCAGTGTTCTTTCCCTAACCTGTACTTTTGTATCCACAATTGGCAGACCCTGGCATCCAGATAAGTCCCTTGTAACTGGTACTTCTAGTACCAAGGGCCCTGATGCCAATGAAGGTCTCTAAGGGCTGCAGCATGTCTTATGCCACCCTGGAGACCTCTCACTCAGCACAGACACACTGCTTGCCAGCTTGTGTGTGCTAGTGAGGACAAAACGAGTAAGTCGACATGGCACTCCCCTCAGGGTGCCATGCCAGCCTCTCACTGCCTATGCAGTATAGGTAAGACACCCCTCTAGCAGGCCTTACAGCCCTAAGGCAGGGTGCACTATACCATAGGTGAGGGTACCAGTGCATGAGCATGGTACCCCTACAGTGTCTAAACAAAACCTTAGACATTGTAAGTGCAGGGTAGCCATAAGAGTATATGGTCTGGGAGTCTGTCAAACACGAACTCCACAGCACCATAATGGCTACACTGAAAACTGGGAAGTTTGGTATCAAACTTCTCAGCACAATAAATGCACACTGATGCCAGTGTACATTTTATTGTAAAATACACCCCAGAGGGCACCTTAGAGGTGCCCCCTGAAACTTAACCGACTATCTGTGTAGGCTGACTAGTTCCAGCAGCCTGCCACACTAGAGACATGTTGCTGGCCCCATGGGGAGAGTGCCTTTGTCACTCTGAGGCCAGTAACAAAGCCTGCACTGGGTGGAGATGCTAACACCTCCCCCAGGCAGGAGCTGTAACACCTGGCGGTGAGCCTCAAAGGCTCACCCCTTTGTCACAGCCCAGCAGGGCACTCCAGCTTAGTGGAGTTGCCCGCCCCCTCCGGCCACGGCCCCCACTTTTGGCGGCAAGGCTGGAGGGAACAAAGAAAGCAACAAGGAGGAGTCACTGGCCAGTCAGGACAGCCCCTAAGGTGTCCTGAGCTGAGGTGACTCTGACTTTTAGAAATCCTCCATCTTGCAGATGGAGGATTCCCCCAATAGGGTTAGGATTGTGACCCCCTCCCCTTGGGAGGAGGCACAAAGAGGGTGTACCCACCCTCAGGGCTAGTAGCCATTGGCTACTAACCCCCCAGACCTAAACACGCCCTTAAATTTAGTATTTAAGGGCTACCCTGAACCCTAGAAAATCAGATTCCTGCAACTACAAGAAGAAGGACTGCCTAGCTGAAAACCCCTGCAGAGGAAGACCAGAAGACGACAACTGCCTTGGCTCCAGAAACTCACCGGCCTGTCTCCTGCCTTCCAAAGATCCTGCTCCAGCGACGCCTTCCAAAGGGACCAGCGACCTCGACATCCTCTGAGGACTGCCCCGGCTTCGAAAAGACAAGAAACTCCTGAGGACAGCGGACCTGCTCCAAGAAAAGCTGCAACTTTGTTTCCAGCAGCTTTAAAGAACCCTGCAAGCTCCCCGCAAAAGGCGTGAGACCTGCAACACTGCACCCGGCGACCCCGACTCGGCTGGTGGCGATCCAACACCTCAGGAGGGACCCCAGGACTACTCTAAGATTGTGAGTACAAAAACCTGTCCCCCCTGAGCCCCCACAGCGCCGCCTGCAGAGGGAATCCCGAGGCTTCCCCTGACCGCGACTCTTTGAGTCCCAAGTCCCGACACCTGGGAGAGACCCTGCACCCGCAGCCCCCAGGACCTGAAGGACCGGACTTTCACTGGAGGAGTGACCCCCAGGAGTCCCTCTCCCTTGACCAAGTGGAGGTTTCCCCGAGGAACCCCCCCCCTTGCCTGCCTGCAGCGCTGAAGAGATCCCGAGATCTCCCATTGACTTCCATTACAAACCCGACGCTTGTTTCTACACTGCACCCGGCCGCCCCCGCGCTGCTGAGGGTGAAATTTCTGTGTGGGCTTGTGTCCCCCCCGGTGCCCTACAAAACCCCCCTGGTCTGCCCTCCGAAGACGCGGGTACTTACCTGCAAGCAGACCGGAACCGGGGCACCCCCTTCTCTCCATCCTAGCCTATGCGTTTTGGGCACCACTTTGAACTCTGCACCTGACCGGCCCTGAGCTGCTGGTGTGGTGACTTTGGGGTTGCTCTGAACCCCCAACGGTGGGCTACCTTGGACCAAGAACTAAGCCCTGTAAGTGTCTTACTTACCTGGTTAACCTAACAAATACTTACCTCCCCTAGGAACTGTGAAAATTGCACTGTGTCCACTTTTAAAACAGCTATTTGTGAATAACTTGAAAAGTATACATGCAATTTTGATGATTTGAAGTTCCTAAAGTACTTACCTGCAATACCTTTCGAATGAGATATTACATGTAGAATTTGAACCTGTGGTTCTTAAAATAAACTAAGAAAATATATTTTTCTATATAAAAACCTATTGGCTGGATTTGTCTCTGAGTGTATGTACCTCATTTATTGTCTATGTGTATGTACAACAAATGCTTAACACTACTCCTTGGATAAGCCTACTGCTCGACCACACTACCACAAAATAGAGCATTAGTATTATCTCTTTTTGCCACTATCTTACCTCTAAGGGGAACCCTTGGACTCTGTGCATACTATTCCTTACTTTGAAATAGTGCATACAGAACCAACTTCCTACATTGCCCCTTGTCTTTCTCTACATTTTTTCCTTCCAAATGTAAGGCAGTGTGTAAAAAAGACGTCTATTTGGGAAATGCCCTGTAATTCACATGCTAGCATGGGCACCCCGGAATTCAGAGATGTGCAAATAACCACTGCTTCTTAACACCTTATCTTGTGGCCATTTTGGAAATACAAAGGTTTTCTTGATACCTATTTTTCACTTTTTATATTTCAGCAAATTAATTGCTGTATACCCTGTATAGAATAAAAACCCATTGCAAGGTGCAGCTCATTTATTGGCTCTGGGTACCTAGAGTTCTTGATGAACCTACAAGCCCTATATATCCCCGCAACCAGAAGAGTCCAGCTGACGTAACGGTATATTGCTTTAAAAAAATCTGACATCGCAGGAAAAAGTTACAGAGTAAAACGTGGAGAAAAATTGCTGTTTTTTTCACCTCAATTTCAATATTTTTTTATTTCAGCTGTTATTTTCTGTAGGAAACACTTGTAGGATCTACACAAATGACCCCTTGCTGAATTTTGTCTACTTTTCAGAAATGTTTAGCTTTCTGGGATCCAGCATTGGTTTCTCACCCATTTTGGTCACTAACTGGAAGGAGGCTGAAAGCACAAAAAAATAGTAAAAACGGGGCATGTCCCAGTAAAATGTCAAAATTGTATTGAAAAATTGGGTTTTCCAATTCAAGTCTGCCTGTTCCTGAAAGCTGGGAAGATGGTGATCTTGCCACCGCAAACCCTTTGTTGGTGCCATTTTCAGGGAAAAAACCACAAGCTGCCTTCTGCAGCCCTTTTTTCCCATTTAAAAAAAATATAAAAAATTGTCACTGTATTTTGGCTAATTGCTTGGTCTCCTTCAGGGGAAAGCCACAATGTCTGGGTACCTCTAGAATCCCTAGGATGTTGGAAAAAAAGGATGCAAATTTGGTGTGGGTAGCTTATGTGAACAAAAAGTTATGAGGGCCTAAGTGCGAACTGCCCCAAATAGCCAAAAAAAGGCTCGGCACAGGAGGGGGAAAAGGCCTGGCAGCGAAGGGGAGAAGATCTACCTTCTCTTGGATGTTTGAATGCATCATATTGTTGCCTATTTTTGTATCGAATCTTAGGACAGATCAGGAATTCAATAGGGTTGATGAAAGAGAATCTGTTCCAAGATAGCCACCGCAGTTGTGTGGATAGGTGATATGATTTCTAATGGGCTATGCCCTCCAGTCATTTGGTTAAAAGGGTCTGTTTGTTTGCCCGACTGAGCTTTATGATTGATTCGAGCCCAGTGGGAGTTTATGTATCTAGGGTGAAGTAAGTAATATTCGTGTCTAATGGATTTATGTTCCATAGCGACCTGAAGTTGAGTGTGTTTGTAGGAATCTGGTTAATGGATTGGCATTTATTTTGTCTTCATGTAGATTACATCGTCCTTTCTTTATACTGGAGTAAATGACTAGCGGTAAGCATGGTCCTGTGGGAGTCCTGCTACTGTAGATCGGATGTTAGACCTTTACTCTTGATGTTGCATGTTATGAGGATGTGAAAAATGCATGTTTTACACTGAGGTTTATGTAGTCTGGTTTTTGGGTGTCTTGTAAGTGGCCGGTTCACTTGCATTTACAGCGTGGTTTGGTTTTCTGCTGCCTTTTAGTGTTACATAGTGATTTATTAATGTGGGTTATTGATTGTGTTATAGGGCAACAAGTTTTGTGATTTAATCCGCTTTGACACATTGTGCTGAGGATGGTCTCATGGACAGTTTGAGCCTTGGGAGACCAAAACTTCGACCTTATATTCTCCATGATGCAATTCATCGCATGAGCTGCTGGAGTCCATTAGGAGTGATTTCCGATTGTTTGAAAGACTGCATATAGGACTCAAACCTTTTGTGGTTGGAGAGTCAGGAGGGTTGGTGCTCTGCTTCTGTCCCTTGGATGTAAAGGGATTGTGGACTAGAGAGGTCACCAGTGCATTTGTATAAAAACACTAAAAATTATCTTTGTTGCTTTGCTATAGTGATGAATATATTATTAGTGAATATATAACATTTCTTCATTTTTCCAGAAATGAATTACACGCGGTTTAAAGATTTATTCATTTATGGAATTTGGTTTATGGTTAATTACAACATTGATAGTACTTAATATCACTGAAATATTTGTATGCAAATGATTCCTCCGCCGAGATTGAGTGCCTATCATTTAGAAAGTTGGCATTTTCTTGTCCTAACTGGCGCCTACTGCCAGTGTCCCGGAGCACATGACCCTGCTGTTAGGCTTTGTATGTTCCTCCCAGACAGTGAGAAAATAGGGCGTAGGTGTGAGTGGAATGGACCATCCTGACAGGGTGAGTGGAGGCAGTCCACCAGTCATCTGTGGCCCTAGACTTCTTGGAGCTGGTAAGGAAGAAACGTTCTAGAGCTAGATGTTAGGGTAGGCCAAGGTGTCCCCCCACCTTCACTTCAAAGGCTGGCACCAGGGATAAATATTAGACCTTCAGAGACACTTTTAGAACACTCCTGGACCTGTGGACACTACTGTAGAAGGACTACCCTGCTTCTTGAGGACTGCCTTGTTGTCTGAAAAGGAAGTCTGGATCTGCTCCCTTTATCCCAGGCTACCGAGGATCAGCTGACTGACGTCCTGTTCTGGGCTACGTGAACACAAGAAGCTCCAGAGGCCTCACTTCCCAACTGACATGCTGCAACTGGACCTGCCTGGACCTGCAACTGGACCTGCCTAAGCCCTGCTAGCCTCTGCACGAGTGACTCCCTGATCACCAAGAGGTGCCTTCCTAGGTTCTGGAGCCCTGGCAGACATCAGAGTGCACTCTTCTGAAGAAAAGGGGCTCTTTGCGACCATGAACAGGCATGTGCGGGCTGAGGCTCTGTAACAGGAGAATATGTATTATACCTAGGATCTTGTCTATTTGCTAGTGAACCCATAGCTTTAGACAGAAACCTGTATGTACACATATTAGTATCTATATCCCATTTGAACAGCACAATGTAAGAACCCTTCATAACCTTTTCAATCAATTCACTGTCAATAAAGCGTTATTTTAATTTCCAATCCACAAAATATGTGAAATTGATTTTCGCAAATAATTGCAGAGACTTTGGTAGTAGCGGTATAAACCTTCTGCACCTCCCAGAAATCAGGGTTAGCCAGGTTTAAAAACGTACAAAGTGTCCATCAGATAAAAGACACTATGCTACCAAAAATAGTGTACACTACATGTGGGGAAACTCTCACATATCAAACTATAAACATAGAACCCGGAGCACAACAACAGTTTTAGTCAGTCTGTTTAGACTAGACTGGTCAGTTTATTGATGATTACGAAGAGTTTACTCATCCAACATCATGTCTGTAATCCACAAGCATAAATTAGCCGACACGTTTCATTTTAAACAACCTTTTCAAGGCTGCAAGTTCAATAATATACATATCACTTTTTCTCAATCATGTATAAAAACGAATCAACAAAACATGTGACATGCAGCAGCCAGTGAGTTCAAGCTAATGGATAGATTTGCATTTCAAGACCTAACTAACATCACACTGCCACTACTGAGTCCTTTCGTGCACATGCTACATTAGCTGCTTTCTGCTTGCGGATTACAGAAATGATGTTGAACGAGTAAGCTCTTCGTAATCATCAATAAACTCTCCAGTTTAGTCTTAACAGACCGACTAAAACTGTTGTTTGCACTCTGAGTTCTAAGTGTAATTTGATATGTGAAAGTACTCATTTTCACAAATGTTTTCATATCTGAAAGGGAAGTAAAACTTATATAAGTAGCTCCTGTGTACAGTTTCATTTAAAAATATAATTTCTCTAGGAATCTTGCATGCTGTAATAAAGGTATCAATTCTCTAAGCTTGCTAAAACGCTTTTCTCATTGGTATTTTCCAATATGCTTCCATTTTGCACTGGAAAGTTGGCAAAAAGTAACACAAAGTAATGCTATATACTACATTGCATTAAGGGGGCATCCTATGGGTGGCAATGTGCTGTTCCCATGCAACCACACATGGTCTTTGACACAAGCTCCTATATAGTAACAATGGTAGACAGGGCTCCAAGCATTGTATGTTGTACTTTAGGGTACCCTTCCAGTGCAAAACCTATGCTCGACATCACCATAGAGGTAGGGTGTGTTCAAAGTGCAAGGTAGCTTAACATGCGCAGCCAGCACAGGGCGAGAGAGATACAGTGTGAAATAATAGTAGAAACGGCCCTGTTCCTCGCTCTCTCTTTCAAGCAATGCAGTGGAGCATCTATGGTTCCTGAGCTGCTATGTTTAGAAAAATAATAATTTGGTCCTATATTTGGTACTGGAAGGGCAGCCTTCCAGTACAAAATCTATGCGTCACACACCTATGGTGCAAAGAAATGGGTATGACTCTAGGCAGCCTGAAAGAGCACCAGGGCTTGTAAAGAGGGGAGTAGACAGGGTAGATATGGTTATCTCTCCTCCTAGTGCAACAGGTTTGGTTGGTGCGCTGCGCAGCACTTTAAATGAGCAAATCTGCCTCCATAGAACTCTACCCATTTAGGCTATGTCATCAACTTGCATTCTCTAAACAAGGCAGAACGAATGGCGTAGGAGTAATTGGTCCACCGGAAGACCTTTGTAACCTTGTCATGGTTGTAAATGCTTTAATACAATACAATATAATGTAAAACTTTGTGTCATATATTTATTCCGTAAGATAGCATTCTGGACAAAATGAGTCCATTAATTGTATAAAAAAAAAATCTCTTTTACTATTATATACATATAAAACACATCTGCTGCATTATATATTGTTCATTGGCATTGATAAAGCTAGATAATTTAACGCGCACGAAAAACTCATACACATACAGTAGCTAAGGAAAACAGCCAGCAGTCAACAATGTGTCCACTTAGTGGCGCTGCTGTTCCATAGTTAACATACCTGGGCGTTATTGATTTGAGTCTCGACTATTTTGTATTACTTACTGGTCAGCCTAGCCTTCTCCTTAACCTTTAGGACTGCAATAGCAGAACATTCTCTTCATCCCGGGAGCATCCACATGCAGCATTCATGGACCGGGTGGGTTGATTGATGACATAGGATCAGCTGTATAAAGAAAAGAAAACTGCACAATAAACTATCATTTGTCTGGCTCAGACGTTATGAAAAGCAATTAGGAAAAGCTAAAATGATAACCGCTGTGCACAATCGTTAAAGCACTCCAAAGAAATATTGCATGGAGGCGTGGCCAGTGATATTAAAGGGTCTTCTACAAAATGATTGAATTTGAAAAAAAAAATCGGAGATGCTTTTATCTGAAGGCATTGCTTATGAAATCACAGAAGAGCCCGTGGCAGAGCAGCTATGCTTTCTTAAGGTATTAAAACAACTGCATTTATAATGAGAAGTAAATCGAATTTTGATTACTAGATGACTTGCATTTTTAAAATTCGTTTTAATTAAAACTGATCTCTTGATGCTGAATAATGGACAGATATCGTTTCCTAACTGAATGTTACTCGTTTTATCTACCTCAGAAGGATGAAAGGCTGGGTAAATTAGCCTGGATTCGGCTCTCAGACCATAGGGTCAAAATCAGGGACGTAGCTTGTTCGGTAAGACTGGGTGGGGAGTGAGTTTCAGATTTTTCGACAATCAGGCTGGCATTTAATGTCTAAATACATCAGAAAACAAGCAAGGTGCATGAGAGGAGCCCAAGGTACTGTGGAAACGGAGGGAAACGCTGTTTGGTAGGAGTACTAAGAGAGAATAAAAACAGTATTTTGTTAAATAAACCAACATTTTTGAGGACTTTCAAAACAGAGAGGTAGAGAGTGTGTGTGTGTGTTCTTATTGTGTGTGTATGTAAAATTCCTGGTGAAATCCGACTGACATCTCCCAATACCCGACTGAAAGTAGCTGAACCTAACTATTTATCAGAAAATACATTTATAGGCTTAGGGCAGCGCCGCAAGCCCTTCTGCAGCGCTGCCCTACAGGAAGGAGAGCTCTTGGTCCAGAAAGCAACCATTTTGTTATTTGGTGTAAATCTGTTCAGTAGTTTTTTAGAAATTAAAGAAAAAACACATTTGAATGTATAGGGACGCAAGGGCTTCGTTAACCCTCCCGATTTCATAATGAGATCTGACTGCCTGGCAACACTTCAACAAGGAGGTGTTGGCAGCCATCTTGGGACTGAGTCCCAGAAAAAATAATGGAAAAAAAAAGAAAAGGGTCCAGAGTAGGGACAAAAAAAAAGCATTTAAACTTTTTTTTCAGCAGGAGCCACGGCAGATCCGCCAAAAATTAAAAAAACGAACAAGTGGGGTCTCCCACACTTGTTTCACTGGAGCACCTGAGTGAGCCAGGTGCATAAGGCATTCATATTTTCAATGAGGGAGGCCATCTGGCCTCATCAGAGCCCCAGGGACTGCCACCTTCCTCGGACTTCAAACTAGTGTAACATGGGGGTGGGGCCACCCAGCCCCATGCAGCCCCTGTGGACCACCACCTCTCTGGGGCTTTCAACAAATCAAATGCAGGAGGCTGCCAGGCCCCTGGCAGCCCTGGGGACTGCCATCATCCCAAGACTTTCCACAAATCAAATGCTGGGGGCTGTCCAGCTCCCCAGCAGCCCTGGGGACCACCGCCTTACCAGGGCTTTCAAGACATCAAAAGTGGGGGGTTGCTTGGCCCCCCAGAGTTCCAGGGAACACCACCTCACTAGGGCTTTAATAAAAAAAATGAATGCTACCCGAGGACTACCACCTCCACACAGCTTTTTCATGTTGGCGGGGCTGTGGGCACCCCCTTGAGGAGCCATTAATGACCCTTGGGACCACAACCCTCCAGGGCCAGCTCATGCTATGTCCCGGGGTGCCCACCCCTGGGAAATAGATGTTTGCTGTGACTTGTTGGGAGCTGACAGCTCCCACCAAGTCAGAGCAAACACTCTGCTCACAATGAGGGAGAGCTGACAAACAGCTCTTCCTCCCTGCGAGCAGAGGTTTCTGCTGTTTCCTTGCCCAGGAGATGCAGGCAAGGAAACAAAGGAAACTTCACTCACAGAGAGGGAGCTTTAGCAGCTCCCTCTCTGTGACAGCAATACCAGCTCCAACATGGCCCCCTCCCCCCAAAAAATATTAACAGTTAGGTCAGGCCCTGGGGGATGGGGTACCTGGGGGACGAGATCGGCCCTGGGGAGGGGGGCCACATGGCCCCCTTCCCCAAAATTAATTGATATTTAGGCCATTTCCCGGGTGGAAGATGGGGTTCTCGGGGCTGATATATACATATCTCTCTCTCTCTCGCTCTCTCTCTCTCTCTAAATGTATATAAATATATCTGTATATATATATATATACACATGTATGTATATTCACTGAAGAAAATAAAGGTTACAGAGTTGTTATAGTTAGGAAATAGAATTGAAAAATCTTAGAAATTCACTGAAAAAAACAAAGGTGACAGAGACATTATAGTTAGGTTCAGATTTTACACATATAAAACCTTAGAAATTCAGCAGTTATAGTTATCTCAAGCACTTGTACTCGTATAACTCATTCCCTAATGTCACTGAGTCCTGATGCACAAAATGGCGGTTGCAACTTCCCTCTCAGGTTTGAGCAAGCTGATCACAGCACTGCTGTTGGTGCAGGGATCAGCGGAACAGATTTACACGAAATTACAAAAAGCATACAAAAAGTACTCTTCCTCGACCAAGATCTAGCTTTCTACCAAATTTTGCGTAATGCCGTTCAGTAGTACATGCTGTAGTCGTGTCTATATACACTCACGCATATGTATATATATATATATATATATATATATATATATATATATATATATATATACACACACACACACACACACACACAGAGATATATATATTTTTTAAATGTTTCTTTATTTAACATTTTCACCCTACAAAACATAGTCCGGATCTCAGAAAAACTATGTGTAATGATTAATCTAGATGAGACGTATAGGAGATTGTATACACTATACATCCAGAGTTCGTACTCTTCATTCCATCTGACAACCGGCTGTAAACCATTCCCAACCATCCCCTGCCCAATCCACAATGTGGAGAACCCTTACCTTTTCGTCCGGAGCTCACTCCCCTGCGCCGACGCCTCTCCGCATCCCCGCCTACGCGACCAATCGCGAGTTCGGAGCCCCAGCCCTCTTCCCTGGTCCACAGCAGCGCTGGTAAGTCCCATCCCAGTGCTCTTTGCCTCCATTTCTGCACCTTCCGCCTGTTTCTGTACACCGTATTTTCCGCTTTGTACTCTCTGTGCCTCTGTCTCTATACACCGTATTTTCCGCTTTGTACTCTCTGTGCCTCTGTTTCTATACACCGTATTTTCCGCTTTGTACTCTCTGTGCCTCTGTCTCTATACACCATATTTTCCGCTTTGAACTCACTGTGCCTCTGTTTCTATACACATATTTTCTGCTTTGTACTCTCTGTGCCTCTGTCTCTATACACCATATTTTCCACTTTGTACTCTCTGCGCCTCTGTTTCTGATCACTGCACTTTCTGATTTCTACTCTCTGCGCCTCTGTTTCTGATCACTGCACTTTCCGATTTCTACTCTCTGCGCCTCTGTTTCTGATCACTGCACTTTCTGCTTTGTACTCTCTGCGCCTCTCTTTCTGATCACTGCACTTTCCGATTTCTACTCTCTGTGCCTCTGCCCCTTTCCCTCAGTTTTCTAACTCCATCCCTCCCTGTAACCTCTTACCTTCCGCCGCTTTTCTGCTCTATTTCTCCTCGTACTTCCAGCCTTTTCCCACTGTTTCTCCTCCTCGCCGGGTCATCTAGACCCTCGTACGATCCCCCTGCTCTGTTACTCCCCGCCCCCTCCCAACCCCTCTCGCTCTCCCTTTCCCGCCCGCCTCCCAACTGCCCCTCCCTCCCACCTCCCCCTCTTAATGGCGGTCGCTGCGCAGCCCAGGTGAGAGAACCCTGACCTTTTCGGCCGGAGCTCACTCCCCTGCGCCGACAGCTCCACCTTGCAGCGACGCCTCTCCCCATCCCCGCCCACGCGACCGATCGCGACTTCGGAGCCCCAGCCCTCTTCCCTGGTCCACAGCAGCGCTGGTAAGTTCCATCCCAGTGCTCTTTGCCTCCATTTCTGCGCCTTCCGCCTGTTTCTGTACACCGTATTTTCCGCTTTGTACTCTCTGTGCCTCTGTTTCTATACACCGTATTTTCCGCTTTGTACTCTCTGTGCCTCTGTTTCTATACACCGTATTTTCCGCTTTGTACTCTCTGTGCCTCTGTTTCTATACACCGTATTTTCCGCTTTGTACTCTCTGTGCCTCTGTCTCTATACACCGTATTTTCCGCTTTGTACTCTGTGCCTCTGTCTCTATACACCGTATTTTCCGCTTTGTACTCTCTGTGCCTCTGTCTCTATACACCGTATTTTCCGCTTTGTACTCTCTGTGCCTCTGTCTCTATACACCGTATTTTCCGCTTTGTACTCTCTGTGCCTCTGTTTCTATACACCGTATTTTCCGCTTTGTACTCTCTGTGCCTCTGTCTCTATACACCGTATTTTCCGCTTTGTACTCTGTGCCTCTGTCTCTATACACCGTATTTTCCGCTTTGTACTCTCTGTGCCTCTGTCTCTATACACCGTATTTTCCGCTTTGTACTCTCTGAGCCTCTGTCTCTATACACCGTATTTTCCGCTTTGTACTCTCTGCGCCTCTGTTTCTGATCACTGCACTTTCCGATATCTACTCTCTGCGCCTCTGTTTCTGATCACTGCACTTTCCGCTTTGTACTCTATGCACCTCTGTTTCTGATCACTGCACTTTCCGATTTCTACTCTCTGCGCCTCTGTTTCTGATCACTGCACTTTCCGATTTCTACTCTCTGCGCCTATGTTTCTGATCACTGCACTTTCTGATTTCTACTCTCTGCGCCTCTGCTCCTTTCCCTCTGTTTTCTAACTCCATCCCCCCCTGTAACCTCTTACCTTCCACCGCTTTTCTGCTCTATTTCTCCTTGTACTTCCAGCCTTTTCCCAATGTTTCTCCTCCTCGCCGGTTCATCTAGACCCTCGTACGATCCCCCTGCTCTGTTACTCCCCGCCCCCTCCCGCCCCCTCTCGCTCTCCCTTTCCCGCCCGCCTCCCAACTGCCCCTCCCTCCCACCTCCCCCTCTTAATGGCGGTCGCTGCGCGGCCGTGCCGCTGTCGCGCCAGAGGCAAGCCCGTCTGCGCCCGTCCGTGCCTGAGCCGCGCCCAGCACCAGTCCCCCTGGTCCCGCCAGTCAAAAGCCCCCCAGACTATACTACCACCCCCACTCTCTCCTCCCCTCAACCCCGGAGCCTTCCCCAACTGCTGTCAAACAACCCCCACTCACACACAAGGCCCCTTCTCCTGCCACACCTGCCTTTTCTCCTGCTCCACACCAGACGCACCGCACCACAACACCAAATACCTCACCCCCAACACATCAACCCCTGCACCTACCAACACACCCCACAATGCTCACAAGCCCCACGCCACAGCCACCCCCACTCTCAACAACACCACAAACATCCACACAAACACTATCACACACCACAACAACCACACCACCCGCAACCACCTCTACTGCCTACTACTGAACACCCGGTCCCTACACAAACATGCCATAGAACTCTGGGACCTCATCACTTCACACTCACCCGACATCTTCTTCCTCACTGAAACCTGGACAAACCCCACATCCGAGCCAGACATAGCCATAGCCACCCCGGAAGGCTACAAACTCCAACGCAGAGACCGCCCCAACAAGCCAGGGGGCAGCATCGCCATCCTTCATAGAGACACCATCAAGATCACCACCAACACCCTCAACACCCTCAACAACGCAGAACACATGCACTTCCTCATCCACGTCAACAACACCACCACCCTCAGAGGCACACTCATATACAGGCCCCCAGGACCGCGCCCCCCTTTCTGCGACACCATCGCAGACACCATCAGCACACACGCTCTCACCTCCACAGACTACTTACTCCTCGGCGACTTCAACTTCCACCTAGAAAACCCTCACAATCACAACTCATCTTCCCTCCTAGACAACCTTTCAAACCTAGGACTCAAACAGTCACAGCCCCCACCCACTCAGCTGGACACACACTCGACGCAATTTTCACATCTAGCCAACACATCACCCACACCACCAAACTCCAATGGACAGATCACCAATGCATCCACTTCTCCTACAACAAACCTCCCAAGCACGACCAACATCACACCACCCCCTACCGCATGTGGGACAAGATACCCACGGAACACCTAATCAACCAACTGACGCAAACCCCCCCCCAACATAACCGGCCCCAACACCGCTGCTCACAACCTCAACGAATGGATCACCTCCTGTGCCGACAACCTTGCCCCCCTCAGAAAAAACATCACTACCCGAAACATCAAGAACGCACCATGGTTCACCACTGAACTCCACGAATCCAAACGCAAATGCCGCAAAGCAGAGAAAATCTGGAGACAAGAACCCACCACCACTAACTTCACCACCCTCAAAACCACCACACGCACCCACCACCAACTCATACGCACCGCCAAAAGAGCACACTACGAAGAACGCATTGAGAACAACTCACAGAACAGTAAAGAACTCTTTACCATCATCAAAGAGCTCTCCAAACCCAAGGCCAGCAACCTAGACCCCACGCACACACAAACCCTCTGCGACTCCCTCTCAAATCACTTCCACCGCAAAATTCTAGACATACATAACAGCTTCGCTCCACACACACCCCCCTCCCACACCACTCACCCACCTCACACATACCCACCACACACACCACACAACCTACTCACCACCTGGGCCCCCACCACCGACGAAGAAACTGAAACCACTATGAACTCTATTCACTCTGGCTCCCCCTCTGACCCAGGCCCCCACCGTATATACAACAGAGCCAGCCCCGCAATCGCCCCCATACTCCGAGCCACAATCAACAGCTCCTTCGAAACAGCCACCTTCCCAGACCTCTGGAGACACGCAGAAGTCACGCACTCCCAAAAAAAACAAAAACCAACCAAGACGATCTCTCCAACTACCGCCCCATCTCCCTCCTCCCCTTCCCAGCCAAGGTTACGGAAAAAATTGTCAACTCCCGCCTATCCCACTTCCTCGAGACAAACAACACACTCGACCCCTCCCAATCTGGGTTCCGCAAGAACCACAGCACAGAAACCGCCCTCTTAGCATGCACCGACAAAATCAGATCCAGAGTCAACATGGGCGAGACCGTAGCACTCATACTCCTGGACCTCTCTGCAGCCTTTGACACTGTCTGCCACCACACACTAAGTACATGCCTTCATGACGCAGGGATAAGGCACAAAGCCCTGGATTGGCTCACCTCCTTCCTCACCAACAGAACCCAAAAAGTCCGACTCCCCCCCTTCCAATCGCCCGCCACCAAAATCACCTGCGGAGTGCCCCAAGGCTCCTCCCTCAGCCCCACACTATTTAACATATAAATGACCCCACTAGCCAACATCATCAAACCCCATGGAATCACCATCCTCTCATATACAGATGACACCCAACTCATCCTCTCCCTCACCGCAACCCCAACACTGCCAAATCCAACCTACACAACACACTCATCGACACCACCACATGGATGACAGCCAACCACCTGAAACTCAACTCAAGCAAAACCGAAATAATCCTCTTTGGCCCACACAAAAACACCTGGGACCCCTCATGGTGGCCCACCACGCTAGGCCCTGCACCCACCCCGCCAACCACGCACGCAACCTCGGCATCATCCTAGACTCCTCCCTCTCGATGACCCAACAAATCAACGCTCTCACCTCCTCCTGCTTCAACACACTCGTATACTGAAAAAAACATTCAAATGGATCCCCACAGAGACCAGAAAAACTGTCACTCACGCACTCATCAGCAGCAGACTTGATTACGGAAACGCCCTCTACGCTGGCACTACTCTAAAACTCAAGCGCAAACTACAGCGCATCCAGAACTCAGCAGCACGACTCATCCTCGACCTCCCCCGACACGAACACATCTCTCCACACCTCAAATCCCTCCACTGGCTCCCCATTGACAAAAGGATCACCTTCAAGATCCTTATCCTCGCACACAAATCACTCCACAACACAGGCCCTGCCTACCTCAACGAAAGAGTCACCTTCCACACCCCCACACGAAGCCTCCGCTCAGCTGACCTCTCTCTCGCCTCTGTCCCCCGCATCAAACACACCACCACCGGGGGCAGATCCTTATCCTACCTTGCACCCAAAACCTGTAACGCCCTCCCAACGCACCTCTGCAAGACCCAAAACCTACTCTTTTCAGGAAGGGCCTCAAAACCTGGCTTTTCGAACAGTGATCCTCCCAGCCCCTTCCCCCCCCCCCCCCCCAGCGCCTTGAGACCCTCGCGGGTGAGTAGCGCGCTTTATAAATCTCTTTGATTGATTGACCATGTTAGTTTCCACCAATACAAGTATATATTCCATCATATTGAGCGTATCCATTCACTGGTGTGCATGAACAACGGGATCAAAGCTCAAGAACCTCCCCCCTCCCCACCTCCTCCCCTACCCTCTCCTGCCTCTCAGAGATCACATGGTGTTTGGAGTCCTGGGACCCTATCAGCATCTGTGTCATGGCAGCCCAAGCCATCAGAACATCTTGTGCTTTCTCATCACAACTTCAGGTTGGCTTCCTCTGCTCCTGCCCATTCTACCAGGCCTAATTTCCAATCTTTTTGAGTTTTCAGAAACTGAGCCCATCCAATGTATGGTAATAAGCCATTTTTCAACTATAAGACCCAATATAGTATAGCGCCTACTAAGTTTCCATTTAGGATTCTACATGAGCAGCCACAACAGACATTGACCAACGGTACCGCAAACATCCCAGCCCGTCACTCTTTTTAGCTGAACTAAAACCTAGACCCAGAAGGAAATCAGGTTGGGACAGTACCACTCCATATGTAAGAAATCTGCTTCCCCCACCCCACACTAAGGGCAGCCCTGTCCCCTGGAGGGGTAAATAGAATGAAGCCTCTTTGGGGATAAGTACGTCATATGTACTATGTTATATTGTAATAACTTACATTTTGCAGTGACCACTTTCGGATGTTCTCCACCCCATGGATTTTATCCTGCATTTCTGTGTAATGGGTTCCTCAGTGAATTGCTGCCATGTTGCTTCTCACCGCGGTGGCCGAAGTTGCCTGTCAGTGCGCAGTGCTCGCTATAGGTGAGTAACAAACTTATGTCCTCCTGCCATGGACAAAAGTAATACCAGAGTTTGAAGAGGATCTGGCGCATCTAGAAATGATGGCCATAACTGTTGAGCTTTTGCTGCCAATTTAGAGTACTTTGAGGAACTGCCATTATCTTAAATTAAATGCGATTACGGCATCAAGCAGGGAGATCAAGCGTCTTTCAGGGTGGACAACGTAATACAGCCTTCTTCTTGCCACTTGGAAACGGACATCACTCTAGTTATCTGCTCAAATGGGTAGATCTGCCAAAGGTCTAGGTGGGGGCATGAGGGTTCTGCTTCAAACCCTGTCTTACTGTCCTTTTCCAGATCCCACCCATCAGGCAATCAAGTGAAGGACGTGCCCTGGCATATCCCTTCCTCTCATCAGGAGTACCCCGAGCGGCTGGTCACTATGCGTCCCACCAAGAGTGATCATTCCCAGTTGAGTTCCCTCTGATGCCAGTGAATGGCATTCTGGAACTGGGACCTGTGGTAGTATAACTCAAGGTCTGGGAATTCAATGACCCCTCTTATCCCTTTTCCGTTTAAGGATAGCCAGACCCACTCTACATCACTTGGTAATTCATAGAAAGCATTTTGCATCACATATAGACAGTGTGGCAGGACCACCATCTTTACATGGGCTCTATTCCCCATCAGGGACAGGTGCATCATGTTCCAGAATCGAATAGAAGGGCATAAAGTATCCAGTACTCGACCCTGGGTCTGGTCATGCGTAATATATATATACATTTACATATATATACATATATATATATATATATATACCCAAATATTTCACCTTGCCTAATGTCCAGGGCAGTACTCATTGGGTAAGTGGTCGAGCCACTAATTGACCCACACGAAACAGAACTGATTTAGTTGGATTCAGTTGAGCTCCAATAATTCCTGGAATTTGGTCATTAAGGCCAATATTTATACTTTTTTAGTGCCACATTTGCACCATTTTTTGACACAAAAGCAGCGCAAACTTACAAAATACAATTGTATCTGGCTGGCGCGAATACAACATGGAATCATCGGCATACAGTAAAACTATATGCTCTGTGGATTGTACCATTATTCCCAAGCACTTAAGTACCTGTCTCAGTCTGCACGCTAATGCCTTCCTGCCCATGGCAAAAATCAGGGGCAATAGGGGACATCCCTGCCTAATGCCACGCTGCTCAAAGATCTCGCCTGATACATATCATCCTGTGCGTACCTGTGCTCAAGGATTTGTGTAAGAGATTGGGACCTATCTAATAAAGTGGGGGCCAATTCCCATTTTGACCATCACCTGCAAGAAATAGTCCCAGTCCACCTAGTCAAAGGCCTGCTCAATGAAAAAGCCAGCGCACACGGACCGTCCCGCAAGCCTGGCGAGTGCAGAATGTGTGCAAGCAAACATAAATTAAGTAAATCAAATCAAATCAAATCATTAACATTTATAAAGCGCGCTACTCACCCGTGCGGGTCTCAAGGCGCTAGGGGAAGGGGGGGTTACAGCTGCTCGAAAAGCCAGGTTTTTAGGAGTCTCCGGAAAGCGGAGTGGTCCTGGGTGGTCCTGAGGCTGGTGGGGAGGGAGTTCCAGGTCTTGGCCGCCAGGAAGGAGAAAGATCTCCCACCCGCCGTGGAGCGGCGGATGCGAGGGACGGAAGCGAGTGCGAGGCTAGAGGAACTGAGGAGGCGGGTGGGGACGTAGAAGCTGAGGCGTCGGTTGAGGTATTCCGGTCCCTTGTCGTGGAGGGCTTTGTGTGCGTGGGTGAGAAGTCGAAAGGTGATCCTTTTGCTGACTGGGAGCCAATGCAGGTGTCTCAGGTGTGTGGAGATGTGGCTGTTGCTGGGCACGTCGAGGATGAGGCGGGCCGAGGCGTTTTGAATGCGTTGCAGGCGATTTTGGAGTTTGGCTGTGGTCCCAGCGTAGAGGGTGTTGCCGTAGTCCAGGTGGCTCGTGACGAGGGCGTGGGTCACGGTTTTTCTAGTGTCGGCGAGGATCCAGCGGAAGATCTTGCGGAGCATGCGGAGGGTGAGGAAGCAGGCGGAGGACACGGTGTTGACTTGCTTGGTTATGGTGAGAAGAGGGTCCAAGATGAAGCCGAGGTTGCGGGCGTGGTCTGCGGGGGCCGGTGCGGTGCCGAGGGCCGTGGGCCACCAGGAGTCGTCCCAGGCGGACGGGATGTTGCAGAGGATGAGGACTTCCGTTTTTTCAGAGTTCAGCTTTAGGCGGCTGATCCTCATCCAATCTGCGACGTCCTTCATACCCTCTTGTAGGTTGGTCTTGGCGCTGGCGGGGTCCTTGGTGAGGGAGAGTATAAGTTGGGTGTCGTCGGCGTAGGAGGTGATGATGATGTCGTGCTTGCGTACGATGTCGGCGAGGGGGCTCATGTAGACATTGTAGAGTGTCGGGCTGAGTGATGAGCCTTGAGGTACGCCACAGATGATCTCGGTGGGTACTGAGCGAAACGGAGTGAGGTAAACTCTTTGGGAACGGTTTGAGAGGAAGGAGGCGATCCAGTCCAGGGCCTGGCCTTGGATCCCGGTGGAGCGGAGGCGGGTGATTAGGGTGCGGTGACAGACGGTGTCGAAGGCAGCCGAAAGGTCGAGGAGAATGAGGGCGACTGTTTCACCGTTGTCCATCAGGGTTCTGATGTCGTCTGTGACTGAGATGAGGGCGTGTTCCGTGCTGTGGTTGGTTCGGAATCCGGTTTGTGAAGGGTCGAGCAGGTTGTTGTTTTCCAGGAAGGTGGTCAGCTGTTTGTTGACGGTCTTCTCTATTACCTTGGCTGGGAAAGGCAGGAGAGAGATGGGGCGGAAGTTTTTCAGGTCGCTCGGGTCAGCCGTAGGTTTCTTTAGTAGGGCGTTGACTTCGGCGTGTTTCCAGCATTCGGGGAAGGTAGCAGAAGAAAAAGAAGAGTTGATGACGGCCTGGAGGTGCGGGGCGATGATGTCGTCGGCTTTGTTAAAGATGAAGTGAGGGCAGGGGTCCGAAGGGGCGCCGGAGTAAGGTGTTCCTTTGTGGGACAAATCAGGATTGATCATCATGGATTAGTCGAGGTAAGTAGGAGAGAAGGCGCTGCACCAATAGGTGACATAGGATTTTAAGATCAATATTCAGCATAGAAATGGGTTTGTAAGACCATGTATCTAAAGGGTCCCTACCCAGCTTTGGGATCACCGTTATAAGTGCCTTGCTCATTGAGCGAGACAATTCTCCAGTATCAAAGGCCTTGGCAAACATAGCCAGCAATCTATCTAACAGACCCTTTTGGAAACATTTATAAAATATTGCCAAAAAGCTGTCAATTCCCTGTGATTCTGCTGGCTTCAAGGCCTTCACAGAACCCAGGAGTTCTTCCACGTGATCTGGACTTCCAGCGATTCTCTCTCTGTCTGGTCCAAGCTCTGAAATGGTAATGAACCCAGATAGTCAGTTAGTTCTTGTGGTTGTACTGTCCAATGGGGTGCTACGTACACCTTTCGGTAATGTGCCACAAAAAGTGGCATTAATGGCCAGTTGCATGCAGTGTGCATTACATCTCACATCCCAAATAGCTAGTATGGGGCAGTGTCTGACCTACTCAAGCGTGCTTCCCACCTTATCCCGCCCAAGATACCAACTCCTCCACACTGTATGTTTTGTGAACTTCTCCAATTGCTCCCTAACGCCTTCCGCTTCGGACTATTCCAGATTTTTTTTTTAAGGCAACGGGACTACTGGGCAGTGCGGTTTCCACCCACACACACACATACAAACACACGTGCACACACAAAATCAAAGCTCTTCACTCTTGTACATTTTCTTTTATGTTATGGGTAGTATACATCAAGACTTACAATTGGCAGTACAAAACATACCTGCATTTTGGACTGTGACCATTGTGTTTCACACTAGATAGTGCAAAATTAGTGGCAGCGTGGTTAGTCATGTGCTTTTTATATATTTTTTTTTAAACTGGAGGCGGATTCCACAGTAAATAATTTTGTACACTAATTGCTACTAAAGAGTCACAAATGTATGCTCTATTTGCATTGCGATGAGTGAGGCTTTTTAGCAAACAGCTGTCAGAGCACTCACGAAATAAAATTAAAGAGTATGATGATGTAATAGATCCTCTGTATGGAAGGCAATCACGACAAGATCTGGTTCAGGATAGATTTATTTCTTGAAGCGGTTCAATCATAATAGAGAAATATCCTTGAAAATCATATACAATTAGCCACCACAGCCAACACGTGTTTCGTCCAATGAGAGATCCCTCTCACGGACTTCATCAGGGCTTAAAGTCAGTTACGGCCTGTGTTCAATGGTACTCTTATCGTGGTCTAGGCAATCTTGTATGGTGAACGCAATTACTTATCACATCACGGTATATAACTGCAGGAATCCTAATATATAATCTTACTTAAATGTGTCAGTATCATTATGGGAACATCGTAGCCGTGGTCAAATCATTGCACGGCATTCCCTGTGACTAAGATCTGTCATCGTACACATCGATACTGACACATTTAAGTAAGATTATATATTAGGATTCCTGCAGTTATATACCGTGATGTGATAAGTAATTGCGTTCACCATACAAGATTGCCTAGACCACGATAAGAGTACCATTGAACACAGGCCGTAACTGACTTTAAGCCCTGATGAAGTCCGTGAGAGGGATCTCTCATTGGACGAAACACGTGTTGGCTGTGGTGGCTAATTGTATATGATTTTCAAGGATATTTCTCTATTATGATTGAACCGCTTCAAGAAATAAATCTATCCTGAACCAGATCTTGTCGTGATTGCCTTCCATACAGAGGATCTATTACATCATCATACTCTTTAATTTTATTTCGTGAGTGCTCTGACAGCTGTTTGTTGGTACTGTCAGTTTCCTTGGAAACATTGGAGGAGTTAGGAAGATCCTCCTGTCAGGAGCACCATGACATAACTGTTTTGTGAACTTGATTACATGGACTTACTGTGAGCGCCCGTTACCTATGATCTACTTCCTAGCGGCTGTTTTCTATTTTGTAGTGAGGCTTTTTAGGTCTACTTACAAATTCAGTTTTCTAGAGCAAAAATGAATCTCCCCCTCCCTGCTTGTGTACCGCAAAGCTCAAAAGTGTCCTTCAGGTTTCACATTTATTGTATGAAATTCAGCCAGCTCACTGGTCAGCTTCCACTGTAAGATTTTTAAAATGTAATGTTTTACCTTTCTGATGTTCCTGAACAGGACAGATTGTATATCAGTATACAAACTGAAAGCTATTTCCTTTGGGGTGGACGAAGATGTTTATATTTTCCATGTGGTATTTTTACCTGTATAAGGCATGGTGTGCACATTAAATATAGGGCAACCATGTGATGTGTTTATTTTACTTATTGGCTGCAATAGGGAATATGTAACTTTCTTTGTCAGACCACAGTGACTGCACAGTGTCTCTGTCTGTTGGAAATGGCCTTTCTGCAGGGTCACCCCCAAACCTTTTGCCTTTCTCCTCTTCTTTTTCTGACCTCATTTTTGCTGGCTTTAGGACTCTGGACACTTTACCACTGCTAACCAGTGCTAAAGTGCATGTGTTCTCTCCCTAAAAACATGGTAATATTGACTCACACCCAATTGGCATATTTAATTTACTTTTAAGTCCATAGTAAAGTGCACCACATGTGCCCAGGGCCTGTAAACAGAATATTACTAGTAGGCCTCCAGCACTGGTTGTGCCACCCACATAAGTAGCCCCTTAATCATGTCTCAGGCCTGCCATTGCAAGGCCTGTGTGTGTAGTTTCACTACCATTTTGACTTGGCATTTAAAAGTACTTGCCAAGCCTTAAACTCCTGTTTTTATACATATATGTCACTCTTAAGGTAGGCCCTAGGTAACCCATCGGGCAGGGTGCTAAGTAGGTGAAAGGCAGGACATGTACATGTGTGTTTTATATGTCCTGGAATTGGAAAACTCCTAAAGTCATTTTCCACTACTATGAAGCCTGCTCCTTTCATAGGATAGCATTAGGGCTACCCACAAATTCTGTTTGACTGGTAGATTCTGATCAGAAAGGGGTAACCAGGTCATATTGGTATGGCCAGAATGGCAATAGGAAATCCTGCTTTTTGGTGAAGTAGAATTTTATAGTACTATTTTAGAAATGCCACTTTTAGAAAGTGAACATTTCTCTGCACTTAAAACCATCTGTGCCTTACAGCCTGTCTCAAATCAATGTCTGGGCTGGGCTGGTTGACAGCTTCCTTGTGCCTTTCACCCAGACAACCACAAACACAGGACACTCAGTCACACCTGCACTCATCTGCATACTGAATTGGTCTTCCTGGGCTTGAAAGGTGGAGGGCCTGACACATACATTTCAAAGGCTAGTGGCCTGCCCGCACACAACGGACTGCCAAACCCCCTACTGGGACCCTCATAGACCTGTACTGAAAGGGGAACTAATACACTTCAAAACTTTGAAGTCTCCCCCACTTCAACGGCATTTTTGGGTATATAAACTGGGTCCCTGACTACACCAACTCAGACACTTCTAAACCTGAACCTGCAACATGTCAAGAGGAACTTCATGGCTGCTCAAAGGACTTATCTGAACTGCTTTGCTGAGAAGGACTGCTGACCTGCTGCCCTCCGGCTTTGCTGAGAAGTGCTCACCATGTGCTTGGATTGCACTTGCCTCCTTGTTTCTGAAGTCTCAGGGCCGGAAAGACTTCATCTCTTCAGGAAACTCCTTGTGCATCGAAAATCGATGCACAGCTTGCCGGAAACGCTGAACAGTTATTTTGCAACCGAGAAATCACTGCACAGTGGAACTAGAATGACGCGGCCTTACTTCCTGAGTGAAGATTTGACGCAGCGCCTGCCTTGCGACAGAAAATTAACTGCACAGCCTTATCGGATCGACGCACAGCTGAACCAGATCGACGCAGCCCGGTTCCCCGAGTGGAAACCAATGCAGTGCCTGCAGTGCGACAGAAAATTTGATGCATCACCCTACTGGATCAACGCAATGCCTGGGACTTCTTCCCACATGCCCAGGATTTCTATGCATCATCCCTGGGCGTCAAAAAGATCCACGCAACGAAGTGGCCCCTTGCAGCGTGGAAAGAAATGACGCACCGTTTGTGCCTCACTGGAAAATCCAACGCACACCCTATTTTTCCATGCATCTCCTCCTCTGCGGTCTCTGTGTGTGTTATTTTTTATGCAAACCAGATACTTTGTGAAAACAAGAGACAACTGTTGATTTCTAAGATTTAAGACTCTTTTTGCAAAAGTGATATCTCAACTTGTGCTTATTGAATCTTTATCGTTTTGACCTTAATTTAATCAGATAAATATCATATATTTTTCTAAACCTGTGTGGTGTATTTTTGTGGTGTTTTCACTGTGTTACTATCTGATTTATTCACAAATATTTTATACATTGCCTTCTAAGTTAAGCCTGACTGCTCAGTGCCAAGTTACCATAGGGTGGGCACAGGATGATTTGGATTGTGTGTGATGTACCCTGACTAGGATTGTGGTCCCTATTTGAACAAAGGTGTATACCTCTGCCAACTAGAGACCCAATTTCTAACACTGTCTGCCAAGGTATAAAGGGTCACCATGTTCAGGATAAGCCTAGGTGCTTTCCTGATTCCCTTAGAGGCATATTTCACATCAAAGCCATCATTCCTTTATACTTAGAATTATTCCAAGTCTTTCCCTGGCCTACTTAGAGAACAGACTTCATAGTTGTTTGCTTATCACTCAATACTACAATATTTTCAAGGTTCTGTACTGCTTTCTCAGCTGTCCTTCAGGGAAATGTTCCTAGATTTTGATTTGCCTTGTGCTAGGCCGTATGCAGTGCTGGGTACTAATCAGCTGGACCTTAGTTTCCGCTGCCAATTATATTTTACATTCATTATCATTTTGAGCATTATGATATGATTTGACTAACCAACACCTTTTGTCTTTTGTATTGATTTATAATCTTTAATAATAATAAACCTTCATAGTATGTACTTTTTATCCTGCCTCATGTGAATTTTCCAGAGTGGAATTTATTTGTCCTACAGGTAACTGTTTTGTTAAATGTGAGAATGTCACACATAGCCCCGATCCATCAATCAGTCCTTTGAAAGCTGAAACACACTGACACAACCAGCCAAATCATTACAACCATTTTACCAAAATGCCAAGCACTGCCTGATATCGAAGAAAGGAGCTTATGCATAAATTTTAAATGACAGGCTGAAACAAGCACTGAGAAAGTCGGTGGGTCTCTGTATGTGCATACCTGATTAGGAAAAATGCTGTTACTCACAGTACAAGGCAGTCGATGACTAAAGTCCGCTGACCAATTGACCCATACTGTATGCTGTGGTGGGCTGAAGTAAAATTTGTATGACTTGGATGAAAAGGGCTTACCCAAAGCCGCTATGTATGCATAGTTGTTTTTACATATATTTACATAAAGTTAAAGATCACAATCATAACAATTTGCAACATTCACAGAGCATTGAGGGAAAACATTTTTTGCAGTTGATTATCCCCATGTTTCTAGACACAACCTTAGGGCGTGCTTTAATGTCCTAACAGTAAAAACCCCAAATTATAACTGTTGAAAGGTTAGTAGCGACTAAAGGGTTACACACTGACAATCCAACTGTGCTAACTTCTGAATGGGATTACTAAAGTTGATACTTCAAGGCATGAAAAGAATCATTACATAAAGCCAAACTCGAAGCTCAAGTCAAATTTAATTTAACTTTTGAGTACCAGTTAACTCTAGAAAGTTGCCACACTGTTACCCATGTTTTCCAGTGGCTATCCATAGACCCTGGCCACAACACAACCTTCTACCCTCCTGGGGAGAGGTGTGAATGACTCCCAGGAAAGGACACAATAGAGGCCTGTTGTTGGAAGAGGTTTTATCTCTCTTTGGCAGAAAGCCACACAAGGAGGGGGCCCAAAGGACAAATGGTCAACACACATGAGAGGGGCTGCTTTTTGGTTCTGATAGACAGGTTGGAGTCAGAGAGAGAAGGGGAAACAGTTGTCAAACCAATATTCCCGTGGTCAGTAGTTCTCAAGTAGCCACAACTCTAGAGTGGGCTACCAAGCTCCACAGACCGAGAGAAGGTTTCTGTCATCATGGGAGAGTGGAGAACATTTGCATTCTGGGATAGCTGGTTTGCAGAAAATCAGCAGAAGCAGGATGGATCTAGTAGCTCATTGGCTAGGAGTCACTACACCCCGAGAGGGCAAGGTTTTGGCATAAAAGTGGCACTCTGGGCACCCAGACCTCAGATTACATTTGCACTGGAGAGAGGATGAAAGAAGTACTGCCCTGGTCCAGCAAAGAGAGGCTGCATCAAAGACTTGACTGCATCAGCTAATTCTTGGCTTGGTAAAGAGAGGAAGGAGCCGGCGGTGGCCAGGAAAGTAATCCTTGAGCCTGAGATGGAAGAGGTGAACTCCCGAAAGCCAGGTGTCTGACTTCCTGCTACAGTTGCAAGGCCACAAAATTTGAAGACGCACCCTTGGCAAATTAGTAGCACCAATCGCTTGATCGCAACTGGACGCTGAAATACAGCCTGGGAGACAAAGTTCTGATGTTTTGAAAGTTACACCTGAGTCTGACAGGTGTGAGCGACTCAGCAGAGTGCAGTTTGGTCACCCATGTGGGACACTAGCCTCAGTAAAAGGGAACAGCTGCTTTTTCTGTGACCAGAGCCCAGTAGACCAGTTACAACTGTTTTTTGGCTGGGCTTTACTTGGACGTCAAGGGACACTGACCTCTGCAGCCAAATTCACTCCAATGTGTTTGTGGACCAAGGGTATCCCCAGAAAGACCCCATCAACTGGATCAGCATACACAGTATCCTTCAGCATCTTCTGCATCCTGTATTCCTTGCATCAGGACCACTCCATATGTGTCAATAGAGGTTTGCTCATTGAGCATGAAACTGGCATGGAGACTGCTTTTACTGAAAGATAACTCTTACTAAGCTTTATTGATCCCCTGTGACTTGTGAGTTTGTCATCCAGACCAGGTTGGAGTAGCTGAACACAACTTTACAAAAGGTAATAGGGGTAGGTAGTTGCCAATGCTTGTTTGCAGTTTGACTGAAAAATTGTGATTTACAATGTATTTATTTCTCCAGAAGCCTCCCATTGATTTTGTTAGTTTTAGTTTCAAATATTTCAGAATAATAAGACCTATTTTTATTAATTGGTGTCTGATTTCCTAGGTGTTGAGTTTCTTTCTTATTCAGCTGTTTTGGTACTTATAAATGCTTTTAAAGCCCAACTGCTCAAAGCTACCTAATGTTGACCTAAGTATTTACATATTAACCTGATTGGACCCAAGACTGGTTTGTGAGTTTCTTACTTAATGAGGCTATACAACCACACCTTACAAAAACCCACATGTCCTCACATGTTGTTTTAAAAAAATAATTAAATATCAAATATATATCTTACCAACAAAATACAAAGCTCATTTACTAAGTTTAATAGAGCAATGCCTTTGGACCAGTAAACTGTCTAAACTTATAATGTGGGGTAGTAATGCTAAATGATAGCTATAGAGATTTTTGGAGCCAAGACGTTGAGCACAACAAAAGACATAGGGGGTTATTCTAACTTTGGAGGAGTGTTAAACAGTCCCAAAAGTGACGGTAAAGTGACGGATATACCACCAGCCATATTACGAGTTCCATAGGATATAATGGACTCTTAATACGGCTGGTGGTAAATCCGTCACTTTTCCGTCACTTTTGGGACGGATTAACACCTCCTCCAAAGTTAGAATAACCCCCTAATTGTTTTTGCTACTTTTGAAAAGGCCTTAGGTTTAAACATGCACAAGTTCTCTCATGTGAACCTTTTTAGGTCTGGCTTGAGATAACTTCAGCTGCGTGACACAGCTTATGCCATCAATATAGAAAAGAGATGCATATGGCTTTATGTAGCAAATTCACACCTTTTGCATTAACTGGATAGTGTTAAAATTATAAGCAACATGTAATAAAGGGGATTAATCCTACATTTCCAGATGTAGGTTCTTTTAATAGGAGTATCTTATCTGCTACAAAAGGACACGACACAGGAGAGTCAGCTCTTCAACAGCGCCCTCGGAATCTCATTGCCAACACTCTACTCTGATGTCAAAGATGGTCCCGGCCACCAATAATTAAGGCAAATTCTTGCCTTTGTTTTACTCATGCTTTGATGTCCTTCATGTCCTAGTTCAATGATCCTGTCTTTCAAAGAAATTGGGACAACTAATCTGAACCCACGCAACAAAATTCCATCCTCTACAGACAATTCATCTCTCACCTTCCAAAATCCTCCCAGCTCTTCATCACCCTTCACATAAGTGTTCCATCCATTGCTGTGTTCCTTACATACTCGTTGCAGCATAGCATCCTCCAAGATCGCTCTCAACCACTCATCTTGTTCAACAATACCTCTTGTCACATTACAAACACTAATAACATCCTCTTGGTTCTTCCCCGAACTACTCTCTACTTCCGTACTTAGTCTTGACAAGCAATACACAATCTTATTACTGAGACCTGGAACATAAAACATCTTGAATGCAAAATCTTGTAATCCCACTAGCCACCTACTAATCCTTCCAGAGATCATATCCAGTCCCTTTTTCATAAAAACTTCCACAAGAGGTTTGTGGTCAGTGAAAATTTGAAATTCTTTTCCCCACACAAAATTCTTCAATTTATTAACCGCCCAAAATACACTCAAAGCTTCCTTCTCAATTGTAGAATAATTCGCCTCCGCCCCTCGCAAAGTCCTAGAGCAGTACACAACTGGTTTCAGATTGTGCTCACCCACATCCTGTAATAGTACTGCCCCAAGTCCCTTTACACTGGCATCAGTCATGATTATACACATCTTACTGGGATCAAATGAACTTAAACTTCCAACTGATGTCAAATCCCTTTTGATACTCTCAAATTCTTTTTTGCAGTCATCACCCCACACAAATTCTCTCCTTTTCTTCAAAAGTTCTTGCATGTTGGTCGTTTTCGATGCCAGATTTGGCAAGAATTTAGCACCTTGGATACTACCAGTAATGATCCCTTTTTTAGCCTTATACGATGAACGTACTTCTTAAGACAACCCAGTTTGCCACTGAATACATCCTTATAATCTTTGACAAACCTTGGCAAGGCATCCTCTTTGATTCCTTGTACAGAGAATTCAGGAACCTTTTGCACTCTCTCAATAAATTCTTCTCTAATCATTACGGGCGTAGCAGAGTTGGGATCCAGAATGACATTCAATTCCCGTTGGTGTGGCCAACTCAAAACACTATCTCCTTTGACCGGCACATACATTTTCCCAAAAATAGTGTTCTTCCTAAATCAAATTTGCGACTCAAAATATCCCCTTAACTGAATAGTTTGACCACCATAAGCTCCAGAAATAACATCTGGGACCTTTAAATGAACTTTGTCACTTACGTATTTGTAAAAAAAACTCATTGGATAACAAAGTCAGCCGTGCTCCCAAGCCAAATAATACTTCTGTATCTTTATTTAAGATGGAAATAATGTCTCTCGGATTAGTCTTTTTCTGAGTATTTGCTGAAATTGACAAAATACAATCCTCCACCACCTTCACAGACGCTTGACTTTTACTTGCTTTACAACATTTGGCAAAGTGACCCTTTTTATTGCACAGCCTACAGATGACATTGACCGCTGGACATTTCTTATATGAAGCAAAATGACCTACATTGCAACAGCGGAAACATTTTAAATCCTTCGACTTAAACCACTGTCCTTGAGTCATTTTATCTTCTTCCTTCCCACTAGAAACTTCTTTATCCAAGCCTTCCTTTTTTGTAAAGACCTTGTTGATTGAAGTGTTCTTTCCTCTTTCTAACTCTTCCACGCATGCTAAGGTGTGTTCCACTCCCTTAGCTAACAGTATTACTTTATGAAAAGATGGATCATCTTTGCTCCATAATTCCTGACAAATTTTATCACTTGAACATCTTAACATGAATTGGTCTCTGATTCGTTCTTCAATGGTGGAACCAAATTTACATGTAGACGCTAGCTTTCTCAAAGCTGTAATATAGTCTTCAATGCTTTCCCCAGGTTGTTGTTCTTTCATACCAAAATGGTACCCTTCCAAAATAGTACTAACTTTTGGTGAAAAATGTAGGTCCAACTTTTTCAAGCATATATCAAATTCATTTAAGTCTGTCCCATCATCTCCTGTGTCTGGTAAATTTTCAAAAATGTCCTGCCCTGTTTGTTTACATAGTTCTTTGTAACTAGAAGATCAGCGTGGCACGCTCATATGATTTCCTTATAGATTCTTTGCTTGAGCGCCACGATGAAATACCGTTCCTCCAGCCTTCATTTAAACAACGCAGCACGCACGTCTTATCTCCGGTTAAACACCGTAATAAATCACAAAGCCATAGTATTTAATAAAAACGGCGTGGTAAGACTGTAGCGCAATGCGGTAGTGTGTCTTTGTAAATAAAGAAACAGCACGGCACACTCAATAGTTTCTTTATAGCTTCTTTGATTGAGAGCCGTCACATATTGGCGTTCCACCAGTTTTAATTCAAACCATGCGGCACGCGCGTCTAATCTCCGCTTAAGCGCCGTAATAAATCACAAAGTGATAATGTTTAATGGAAACAGCACGGCCAGACTGTAGAGAAAAAACTTGCGCGGAGCACTTAGATTTCTTCAAGTAGCGAAGGCGGAGACCGGAAAGTATCAAATATAGCTCAGCACTTGAGTTATGAAGTTGAATAATAAGAAGACAAGATTCTCTCTCGGATATACGAAGTCCACTGAGCGAAGTAAAATTTACAGTGCAGTGTTAAGATACTCCTGCCCCTCGTCGCCACATGTAATAAAGGGGATTCATCCTAAATTTCCAGATGTAGTTTCTTTTAATAGGAGTATCTTATCCACAACAAAAGGACACGACACAGGAGAGTCAGCTTTTAAACAGCTCCCTCGGAATCTCATCGCCAACACTCTACTCTGATGTCAAAGATGACATCAGTACTAGAGATGAGGTCCTGAAATCCCTCACACTCTATTGTTGACATTCTACCATTCTACCACACAACACATCCTAGACAGACCTTTGCCACCAACAAAATGGCTATGACAAAACTCTTGAGTCTAGAGCATTGCATCTGTAGATCCAGTCTTAAAGAGTATATTCCGAGGTATACAGAATCTATTTTTGAAAGGTGAGGAAGCATAGTCATTCTAAAGAAAAAGAGAAATCAGATGAAGTTAAAACAGTCTGCATAGTGTAGATAAGGAAAAATAGAGAGGTGAGAAGGAATGCCTTTACAAAGAAAATTAAATCAACCGCCCAGATTATGCACTTACATTCAATCCGAATTTTGGTGGTATGTACATGTGATAAAACCCATGACAGGCTTGGTGATTAGTTTTGCCAGTCCTGAAGTAAAAAAAAAAAACTACACCTTAAACTTTTCTGGACAAGCTCAGTATTTCCGCTGTACAATTCTTATCTATAGCATTTTTCACACCAAGGGCCACTCATCTGAATAAAGCAAAAACAACAAGTGATGGACGGAATGCTGAACATTGTCAGACACTCACCCCCAGTCACAGATCTGGGTTTAATCCATCGTTTTTTTGCTCACCATGCCACCCCAGTTTGGACCCAGCCATATGCAAATCAGTCTTGACCCTGTTCCTCATGGGAACAGTCCAGCCCGAAATGCCAAGCCAGGTCCTCACTGGACCGGAAACAAGCATCCTGGGACCGGTTTCGGGGTTTCACCCCTCATCAGCCAGGCTAGCTTGAATCCAGTGGCATGGGAAGCACGGGACCCACGTCTGGGTATACCCTTCCCACTTAGGGCGACAAAGCAAAAACAACAAGTGATGGACGGAATGCTGAACATTGTCAGACACTTACCCCCAGTCACAGATCTGGGTTTAATCCATCGTTTTTTTGCTCACCATGCCACCCCAGTTGGCTGGGTCCAAACTGGGGTGGCATAGTGAGCAAAAAAACGATGGATTAAACCCAGATCTATGACTGGGGGTAGTGTTTGACAATGTTCAGCATTCCGTCCATCACTTGTTGTTTTTGCTTTGTCGCCCTAAGTGGGAAGGGTATGCCCAGACGTGGGTCCCGTGCTTCCCATGCCACTGGATTCAAGCTAGCCTGGCTGATGAGGGGTGAGACCCCGAAACCGGTCCCAGGATGCTTGTTTCCGGTCCAGTGAGGACCTGGCTTGGCAGTTCGGTCTGGACTGTTCCCATGAGGAACAGGGTCAAGACTGATTTGCATATGGCTGGGTCCAAACTGGGGTGGCATGGTGATCAAAAAAACGATGGATTAAACCCAGATCTATGACTGGGGGTGAGTGTTTGACAATGTTCAGCATTCCGTCCATCACTTGTTGTTTTTACTCATCTGAATAACCAGCGGTGCTGGCTGAGTGACTAGGCTACAGGATTCAAGGTTGTAGAAAGTTGTTTCAAAGGGAGAGGATTCCAAGACAGTTTGCAGGCAACAGTGTCCAGGTTGCTCTTACCGCAGGCAACAGGGCTCGGAACCCACAGAGCCCCCAGTTGATGATGGAGGGAGACAGCACTGACAGACTGACAAAGTGAAACAGGCAGCCATACTTTGAATGTGGTATTTGTAGTCTGTCATTCATGTGGGGAGTGCTGTCTCCCATTCAGTAGACCGCCTTGGGCAGAAAACAAATGCAGTACCTTAATTTGTCAGCAGCTGATATATAAACAAAAACAAAATACCAGACACTCTGGTAGGAAAGGAGGACAGAAGGGAACAGAGGTCTTTAATTGCTCAGCAGTGTATACGTAGTCAGCAGCCATTGCACAAGCAAAAATACTAGACATTCTCACAGGAAAGAAGGCAGCGGGAAATGGAGGCACTTGTACTTCAGTAAGCAGACAGCACGCACAAACTAAAGTGCATAGCATGCCTTTTAATTTAAACACCCAGCTTAGCATTCAAATTAAAGTACAGAGCTGAGTATATGGCACCTGCCTAATAGAAAAACAGTGATGGCAACGAGAAAAATACAGTACAGACAGACTGGGGTATGATAGTACTGTGCAATGGCTAGAAGACACGGCAATTCCAAGTGTGGGATACTTTCTCATCAATCTCAAGAAGACTGGTGTGATATAAAATGCTAATGATTTAATTCACATCACAGGCCAATACCCTCACCATAATCTTTTCTAAAAATGTGAACACAAGTATTTTATGAGCTCTACCCATTACTTGACCTGAGCATTACCTTATCAGGTTTGACTCCAAGACCTAGGAACACAAACTTCCATGTTACTATTTTCCTTGCTGTCATGACTCTATGATTAATCATTTACACCCCTCTGAACCCAGTATGCTGATTTAAAAGGTTCCAGTTTTGTGGGTAACCTGGTTTCCTACATAAATTATCAAAGGCAAACCCATAGCACACCTTTGTAAAATCTTGATCTTAAATGCATGATTCAAGCCAATATGTATTGGAAATAAAATGAGTTGAGTTTAACACTCAACTCACATTTTTTTCAAATTAGTCTTTTCTTCCCTGAATCCCAACTTCATGGACATTTAGGGCCTGATTACAACTTCGGCGGAGGGGGTTAATCTGTCCCAAATGTGACGGATATCCCGCCCGCCGAATTACGAGTCCATCATATCCTATGGAACTCGTAATACAGCGGGAGGGATATCCATCACATTTGGGACGGATTACCACCCTCCTCCGAAGTCGTAATCAGGCCCTTATTTCTTTCTGTAAGTGATCAGCATCTTTATATTATTATCTTGACCACATTCAGACCATAGCAACAGGAGTGATCATGACTGCTAAGCACCTCCCCCTCAGTCAAGGAGTTCAGAAAATACATCACATTCTACACTTACCAAAACCAGAAAATGTGTTTGTCACAGTGGAGATTACTAAGAGGTTACATAGATCCCTCAAGACCAATAACTCTCCTGCTGATCTAATATGAGCATGAAAATTACAAATATTCACAGCTCCTTTTGCTACCCTTGTTGGTAAACTCATTAACCTGTCCATTCTGGAGGATTTTGACTCACCATAACTCAAAGGATGCATTAATCATTCTCTTGAAAGAAACTGATTAATATTCCACTATGTTGTCTAATCTGAGGTCTATTTTCAATTTTCTGGCCCAAGGTGAAGTTTTTGAGGAAGTGGTGGGCCAACATCATCAAGAACTTCTTCAAAACCAAAATTATCTTTACCCCCCTTCCATATGTGTTTTGGCACAGGCATGGATTGAGTCTACTCTTTTGGGTTATGGGAATAATGCCCCAGGATGACATATACTATGGTTACCTGTCTACTGATGATTTTGGATTTTGTACAGCATGAAATACTGCATGTCATGACTTTCTTCATGACAGACTGGTCATGGTTGCATGCACCAGTACCCAGATGCTGACCTGGGCAAAATCTTACTTGATAGGTCACAGAATGACAAGTTGGGGTTTTTCATCTCTAAAGAGGTCTCTCTTTCAATTTGGTCCTTTCAAGGGCCCTCCATCTCTCCAATATTGTTTAAAGTATATCTATTTATTGTTAGACTTTTCATCCTTGGCGTGGTCTCCCTTAACTTTTTGCCTCTGTTTCCCAGGTTGTTGATGTGTGCTGGACTCTGTTTTTGTTACTCTGGGCACTTTACCGCTGCTAAAGTGCAATTGCCCCTATACAAAATGTGTATGTAATTGGTTCATTCATGATTGGCATATTTGATTTACTAGCAAGTCCCTAGTACAGTGCACTAGAGGTGCCCAGGGCCTGTAAATCAAATGCTACTACTGAGCCTGCAGCACTGGTTGTGCCACCCACATTAGTAGCCCTGTAATCATGTCTCAGACCTGCCACTGCAGTGTCTGTGTGTGCAGTTTTAAACTGCCAATTCAACTTGTCAAGTGTACCCACTTGCCAGGCCTAATCCTTCCCTTTTCTTACATGTAAGACACCCCTAAGGTAGGCCCTGGGTATCCCCAAGGGCAGGGCGCAGTGTATGGTTAAGGTAGGACATATACTAATGTGTTTTATATGTCCTGACAGTGAAATACTGCTAAATTAGTTTTTCACTGTTGCAAGGCCTGCCCCTCTCGTAGGTTAACATGGGGGCTACCTTTAAATATGATTAAAGTGTAGATTCCATTTGGGAGAGGATAGACATGTGGAGTTAGGCGTCTCTGAGCTCACAATTTAAAAATACATCTTTTAGTAAAGTTGATTTTAAGATTGTGTGTTTGAAAATGGCACTTTTAGAAAGTAAGCATTTTCTTGCTTAAACCATTTCTGTGACTCTGCCTGTTTGTGGATTCCCTGTCTGGGTCAGTTTGACAGTTTGGCTGGTTGCACCTCTCACTAGACAGTGACACAAAGGGAGCTGGGGTGTAGTCTGCATTTCCTGATGAGCCATCTGTGCTAGAAGGGAGGGGAGGAGTGGTCACTGACACCTGAAAGGGCTGTACCTGCCCTCACACAATGCAGTCTCCAACCCCCTGGTGTGTGTCCGGGGCCTGGCCTGGGCAAGGCAGGATTTCACAAACAAGAGAGACTTTCTTTGAAGTAAGCCTACTTCACAGGGCAAAATGGGTATAAGAAGGGCACCCAAAACCACAGACTTTAGAACACTTCTGGAAACCAAGAGGAACCTCTGCCTGGAGAAGAGCTGAAGAGCTTAGGAAGAAGAGCTGCCCTGCCTGTGACTGTGCTTTGTGGAGCTATCCTGCAGTTGCTGCTTCTGCCTATGCTATACGACAAAGACTGGACTTTGTGTTGCCTTCCTTCTTGTGAAGATCTCCAAGGGCTGGATTTAGAGCTTGCCTCCTGTTGTTTAAAGTCTCAGAGACAGCAAGGACTTCTCTCTGCCAGCACCTGGAGCCTCTGGCGAGACTCCTACCCTGCCAAGTGGTGCCTATCCAGTTCCTGGGGCTCTGCGAAGAGACGCTGGCAGCCCAAGAGTGAGAAATCCACATACAGACCGCCATGTAGGGAAAAGATCGACGCAACTCCGATCTGCGGCTGAAAAATCGACGCGCCGCCGGCTTTGCGGCTGAAATTCAATGCTTGCCTGCAATGTGACCAGAAGATCTACGCCTGTGGCTTGAGAAACGATGCGCAGCACCACTGACAGAGGCTGGTGAGATCGCAACCTGCGCTGCGTGGTTTTCGGACCATCGTGCGGCTGAATTTCTGCAAACACTGCTGGGCATGTAAAAACGACGCAAGGCCTAGCCAGTCCTGAAAGTGCTGACCAGATCGATACATCGCTGTCTTGCGGAGAGAAGAAACTTAGCACCTGTCGTGCATTTCACTGCCCAAAATGCGTGATGGGGCTGTGTAGGAAGTTGTCTCTGTATATACTATTTCAAAGTAAGAAATAGTGTGCACAGGGTCCAAGGGTTCCCCTTAGAGGTAAGATAGTGGCAAAAAGAGATAATTCTAATGCTCTATTTTGTGGTAGTGTGGTCGAGCAGTAGCCTTATCAGAGGGTAGTGTTAAGCATTTGTTGTACACACACAGGCAATAAATGAGGAACACACACTCAAAGACAATTCCAGGCCAATGGGTTTTTATATAGAAAAATATATTTTCTTAGTTTATTTTAAGAACCACAGGTTCAAGATTTACAAACAATACTTTAAATGAAAAGTATTTCACTCAGGTATTCTAGGAAATTTTAATAATCACAATAGCATGTACAGTTTTGGCAAAAATGGCAATAAGCATTTTTAAAAGTGGACACAGTGCAAAAATCAACAGTTCCTGGGGGAGGTAAGTAAGTGTTAAGCTTACAGGGTTCAAAGTTGGGTCCAAAGTAGCCCACCATTGGGGGTTCAAGACAACCCCAAAGTTACCACACCAGCAGCTCAGGGCCGGTCAGGTGCAGAGGTCAAAGTGGTGCCCAAAAGACATAGGCTTCAAAGGAAATAGGGGTGCCCCGGTTCCAGTCTGCCAGCAGGTAAGTACCTGCGTCTTTGGAGGGCAGACCAGGGGGGTTTGTAGGGCCCTGGGGGGGGACACAAGCAGGCACAGAAAGTACACCAGGCACAGGGGCAGCCGGGTGTAGAGTGCAAACAGGCGTCGGGTTTTCAATAGGAATCAATGGGTAGACCCGAGTTTCTCTTCAACGATGCAGGCAGACACAGGGGGGGGGGCTCCTCGGGGTCGCCACCACCTGGGCTAGGCAGAGGGTCACCTGGGAGTCGCTCTTGCACTGGAGTTCGGTTCCTTCAGGTCCTGGGGGCTGCGGGTGCACTGTGGTTTCCAAGCATCGGGTTCCTTGAAGCAGGCAGTCGCGGTCAGGGGGAGCCTCTGGATTTCCTCTGCAGGCATAGCTGTAGGGGCTCAAGGGGGGTCAACTCTGGCTACTCACGGGCTCGCAGTCGCTGGGGAGTCCTCCCTGTAGTGTTAGTTTTCCGCAGGTCGAGCTGGGGGCGTCAGGTGCAGAGTGGAAAGTCTCACGCTTCCGGCGAGAAACGTGTGGTCTTTAAAAGTTGCTTCTTTGGTGCAAAAAGTTGCAGTTTGTTGAACAGGGCTGCTGTTCTTGGGAGCTTCTTGGTCCTTTAGATGCAGGGTAGTCCTCTGAGGCTTCAGAGGTCGCTGGACCCTGTTGGATGCATCGCTGTTGCAGTTTTCTTTGAAATAGGGAGACTGGCCAGTGGGGCTGGGGTCAAATCAGTTGTCGTCTCCGTCTTCACTGCAGGGCTTCAGGTCAGCAGTCCTTCTTCTTCTTTAGGTTGCAGGAATCTATCTTCCTCGGTTCTGGGAGCCCCTAATTACTCAATTTAGGGGTGTGTTTAGGTCTGGGAGGGCAGTAGCCAATGGCTACTCGCCCTGAGGGTGGCTACACCCTCTTTGTGCCTCCTCCCTGTGGGGATGGGGGCACATCCCTAATCCTATTGGGGGAATCCTCCATCTGCAAGATGGAGGATTTCCAAAACTAAGAGTCACCTCAGCTCAGGACACCTTAGGGACTGTCCTGACCGGGGAGTGACTCCTCCTTGTTTTTCTCATTATCTCCTCCAGCCTTGCCGCCAAAAGTGGGGGCAGTGGCGGGAGGGGCTGGCATCTCCACTAGCTGGGATGCCCTGTGGCGCTGTAACAAAGGGGGTGAGCCTTTGAGGCTCACCGCCAGGTGTTACAGATCCTGCAGGGGGAGGTGAGAAGCACCTCCACCTAGTACAGGCTTTGCTCCTGGCCACAGAGTGACAAAGGCACTCTCCCCATGTGGCCAGCAACATGTCTGGTGTGTGGCAGGCTGGCAAAAACTAGTCAGCCCACACTGGAGTCGGGTATGTTTTCAGGGGGCATCTCTAAGATGCCCTCTGGGTGTATTGTTGCAATAAAGTGCACACTGGCATCGGTGTGCAGTTATTGTGCTGAGAAGTTTGATACCAAACTTCACCGTTTTCAGTGTGGCCATTATGGTGCTGTGGAGTTCGTATTTGACAGACTCCCAGACCATATACTCCTATGGCTAGCCTGCACTTACAATGTCTAAGGTTTTGCTTAGACACTGTAGGGCGTAGTGCTCATGCACCTATGCCCTCACCTGTGGTTAAGTGCACCCTGCCTTAGGGCTGTAAGGCCTGCTAGAGGGGTGACTTATCTATGCCATAGGCAGTGTGAGGTTGGCATGGCACTCTGATGGGAGTGCCATGTCGACTTAGTCATTTTCTCCCCACCAGCACACACAAGCTGGCAAGCAGTGTGTATGTGCTGAGTGAGGGGTCCCCAGGGTGGCATAAGACATGCTGCAGCCCTTAGAGACCTACCCTGGCATCAGGGTCCTTGGTACCAGGGGTACCAGTTACAAGGGACTTACCTGGGTGCCAGGGCTGTGCCAATTGTGGAGACAAAGGTACAGTTTAGGGAAAGAACACTGGTGCTGGGGCCTGGTTAGCAGGGTCCCAGCACACTTTCAAATCATAACTTGGCATCAGCAAAGGCAAAAAGTAAGGGGGTAACCATCCCAAGGAGGCATTTCCTTACAGGCTGTGCCTGGGGGCCCCTGGACTGCCCATGCCAGGTGCATGGGCAGTGCAGGGCCCCTCTGGGGCACCCCAAGTCCCCCTTACCGCCATCCTTTCCACTGGCGGTTGGGGACTCATAATCCACAGGGCAGCGCCTGGGAATTATGACCGCCAGGCGGAAGGCTGGCGGTATGTTGTAGGGGCCGGCAGTTTGGCCGTGGCTATAGCGCCACGGTCATAATAGCGCCACGGTCATAATAGCTGGCGGAACACCGCCAGCCTGTTGACCGTGTTACCGCCAGCTTACCGCCAGCCGCCAGGGTCGTAATCAGGCCCTTTATGTACAAGGGGGAAAGGGTTTCACAGGTGATGATGCTCAGTGTCAAAGTACACTCCTTAGAATCTGAGATGGGCTGATCAATCCCTCTCACTCGGCACTAAACTGAAAGATAATTCAATATGAGCACATCTTTTTGGGTTGGAAACTGTCTACCTGCTCATAGTCATTGTCCATACCGAAAGAAATTTGCTGACATTTGGGAAAGAAAAATGATGGCCGTGTGGAAACAACTTGCCCTATGTTTTCATTTCTTTAATCTTCTATATGCCCAGCATGAATTCAGTGTAAAAATGTATTACAAACTCCTTCTAATAAAATACATATGGTTTCTTAACTCAATGCCTGGAAGAAATCCCATACAAAACACACCAGTCCTTAAGCAGTCTGCGTGACCCAAAAATCACAGCTACCCATTGCACATTGTTACCCCGACAATGACATAATGAGGAAACCACAAGAGACATAAGCTTGTAGCCTTTAAGTTGGAAACCATGTGCATATGCACTGCAGCTCTACCAGAAGGAACCAATGCTGTGAAGTCCGGTGGAATACAACTGGGAGCCAGTTCACAATTCCTCATCTGAAGCTCTAAACGTCATGTGGAATTCACAGGACATGATCTGGATTCATGTTCTAATCTAGTCTTCTTGTGAATAGTTTCAAATACTGAAGGTATTGAAGTTAGGAATATTTACTAGCCAGACTATTATTTCCTATTAGGCAAAATGTATTCCTTGGACTTACTGATCAATTCACTTAGGTGTGATTAAAATTTGAAGAGAACTGATCTTCCATAGAATTGAATGCATATTATGTTTAGCAGGTGGAGTTTATACGCCTCCCATCAATAACTAATGATTGGGGTTTTAGGATTCCAGTATTTCTGGCCACCTCACCTCATGTACTGAGTATTACTCACGTGTATGTGTGCTAATACTTGATGCACACTTGTAATATATCTCTCTTAAGACACAGATTAGTTTCCTTCTGCTTTTATTTTAGATACTATTGTCACACGTAAGATCTCATCATTGTATTTTTTCTTTCTTACATGCCCCTCGAGTACTTCCATTAATAAAGTGCTTTACTACATATTTGGAATAGAACTCCAAGAGATCATAGGGTCTGTTCTTCAAGCAATACTTTGGTGCTACTTCAAGCCTTTTTGGTTACAGAATCTCACAATATATTCCAAATTGACCAGATCATTAACCTACACAATTGAGTAGAATTTGAGAAACACCAATCTCTCCATGTTATTCCCCAATAAGACCTGTAATTGTAAATAATTCTTACTACACAGAATTACGGATGTCTGCAATATTGGCAATTCTGGAGAGAGGATTTACTGGGCCATTTTCCAACCCACTTAAAACAGACCCAGAAATGTCATGCTTCCATATTTTTACTGCCCTTCCCATAACTTTGCTTCCCTTCACTGAGTTTTCCATTTATTATTATTCCCAATGTGAAGTGTAATTGAAGGAGGTGGACCATTCAATAAGAAGCAGAAAATGAAGATCCTTTATTAAGTTGAAAAAACACCAGCCACAAAGGAAAGGTTGCCAATCCAACTGCCTTCACAGATTAAACTTTGACCAAATACATTCCAAATAGTACATAAAAGAGGACCACTGGTGAACATTTGGAGCAAACTGTAAGAGAAACAATCTGCAAAATTGAAATTCCCTAAAGTTACAATACCATATACTCTCCCCTTTAACAAACCTAAAAGAAAGTAGGTAAAACAGATAAAAGTGAATAAAAAACAATGAGAGAAACACTTAATCCACAACCACAATCATATTGAAATTCTAAATCTCCCCATCATCTATTTTGGCAGCCCCCCAAAATACTTTTGTCATTCTATGTGGTTTACTGAAATAAGAAACACTTAGGGCCAGATGTAGGAAACAAAAAATTTGCGACTCGCAATTTGCGAGTTGATGCGACGCGCAAAATGCGAGTCTCTAATCCAAATGCAGGAAAAATAGCGACTCGTACCCGGAGTCGCAACGCAGTGAGCGAGTCCGCCGATTGCGAGGTCGCTTTTTGCGACCGTGCAAAAAACGAACTCGCAATTTGCGAGTGGGTGTCGCAAATTGCGATTAGCTTGTTAATTGCTTACAGGTGCTGCAGAACACTCCAGAAACCACTCCAGAACACTCTGGAAACACTTCCTGGCACATGATGATGACATCACAGCCAGGAAGTTTACAAATACACCTGGGAGGAGGGAGGACCACACCCTTTTTAACTGCTGAACTGCACACAGTAGAAACAGCAGCTGCAATGGAAGGAACTCCAAGGAAGAGAAAACTGAAGTTCTCAGAGAGGGAGCTAGGGGTGCTGACAGATGAATGCTGTCAGCACTATGACGAATTATTTGGGAGGGCAGCCCTCAATGTGCCTGAGGCCACCAAACGACAGCTGTGGCAGGACATCCAGGATAAAATCAACACCCTGGGGGTGAGCCACAGGAGTATAGATGAAATTGAAAAAAGGTGGTATGACCTCTGCTCCCAGACCAATGAGAGGGTGGCTGAAAGGCTCCGGGAGATGAGAGGCACAGGAGGGGGACCTTCGTCAGTACCACCACCCACACCCCTGGAAGAAAGGGTGGAGGAAACCCTGGAGCAGGAGGCAGTATCCGGATTTGGGGACCTGGACACCTCAGAGCCCACCACATCAACCGGTGAGTACCATGTGACATGCCTGTACCCCTATCAATGCCATACCCCCACCCACCATGTAGACAGGGGCATGCTCAACCAAGATAGCTCCATTTCAGGGTAGCAAACACCAGAATGATGCATTATGGGAAATGTAGTCAAGTAGGCAGTTCATAGGCAAATGTTTATTTGGAAGTGTGCAACAGATAGGAGACACTGATAGTCTGTTCCCCATGTCCCACAGGTCTCCCACAAGACACCACCACAACTCACAGCAGCCAGCCCCATGAGGACAGCTCAGGACCCGCCAGCACTCCCACCTGCACGGCCAACATCATCCCTGCAATATACACACCTGCTGCACCTGTGTCCCAGGAGGCTGCGCCAGCAACAGGCAGGAGTGAGACAGTGGAAAACACAGGGCAGCCACCGCTGCGCAGGCGACCCAGGTCCAGAAGATCAGGGCTGCAGGCTGCGTCCGGCCATCAACCTCCCAGCCACAGTGAGGCACAGCTGCTGCGTGGTCAGCGCCTACAAAACAACATTTTAGGGAGGATTAGTGGTGTGCTGCACCGCTTTGTCCGCAACAATGAGGCCAGCATGCAGCAACTTAACTCAAGAATCGACACGATAGCCACAAACAGTGGGAACCTTGCCCTGGCCATGAGGGATCTTGCAGCAGGACTACTGGCCCAGGCCGAGGGTGGGCGGCGCAGGGACCGTCAGCTCCTGCACAGATTGGATAGGATGGCCACATCCATCGGCAGGCTGGCTATGAACACCACAGGCCTGTCGAGGAGGACAGTTGGCCTCCAGGTTGAAATGGGCCATTTTGCAGGTGATGTGGCTAGGGGCCTGGGACGTCTCACACACGTCATAGACCTAATGGAGGCACGGCATCTGTCCAGGGGCACAGGGAAAACACCCCAGGACAGTGAGGAGGGCTCTACAGTGAGCAGTGTCTCTGCCACAGACACTAGGGTGCTCCGGAGTACCAGGCAGAGCACAGCAGAAGCACCAGGGACCAGCCAGGCTGGCAGGAGCCGCAGAAGGACATAGACATTACCCTGGCCCTGTTGATGTGGCACATGACATCAATGTGCCCCATTCATGGTTTGCATTTACATGCCCATGAACAGTCATTACTTGTATATAGTTCTATTTCTGCACTAATTAAATAGTTTTTCTGTTCCACTTAACAAATGGTGTTTTTGGTCAATAGGTGAGTATGGTTGGAGTTGACACGTACCTTCCAAAGTATTGTGTTGCGATGTGTTCCCGTCTCAGTCTGCCTTGATTAGCTATACTCCGATCCCCATGATGGCGATGTGGTTGCTCTTGCTGTTCATCATCAGGATCTGGGTCTGCAGGGGTGAGAGGTAGCCCACATCGGGTGGCTATGTTGTGGAGGATGGCGCATGCGACCACAATTTTGAATGCTGTGATGGGGGTATACTGGAGGGCACCTCTACTGCGGTGGAGGCATCGGAATCTTGCTTTCAGGAGTCCAAAAGTGCACTCTATCAGGTTCCTGGTCCTCTTATGTGCATTGTTGTATCGCCTCTCACATTCATTGCTGGGTGTTAAAAACGGAGTCATAATCCATGGCCTTAGAGCATATGCACTGTCACCTGTTGGGCACAAAAAGTACACTGTTAGAAAGTCCTGGTTGGTGTGCACAGTGACCTGTGTGTATGTCTGCAAGGTGTATGTAGCTCTACCTAGGAGGTATCCGTCTCCAAACTTCCCACGTTCCAGGCGTTGATGTGTCCCACTATGCCTAAAAATGTAGGAGTCATGGGTACTGCCTGGAAACTTAGCTACAATGTCAGTGTAATGGGCGTCACAAACAACCTGTATATTCAGTGAGTGGGTACACTTTCTGTTGCGGAAAAGATGTTCCAGGTTTGCAGGGGGGCATATTTGAATATGTGTCCCATCTACACATCCTATGACATGGGGAAAGTTGGCAATGCGGTAAAGGTCCAGCTTGGGGCTGTTTATTTCTGCCTCATTCCTTGGTAGGTATATGAAGTGAGACATGTGTGTGAGTAAGGCATCTAGGAAGGCCCTGAGGAACCTTGACACTGCACTTTGGGATACCCCACCTGCCACAGCAATGACCCCCTGATAGCTCCCTGAGGCCAAGAGGTGCAGTGAGCATAGCACTTGCACATGCGTAGGGATGGCGCAGCCACGCAGAGTCTGGTGTTCTAGCTGTGGTTTAAGTAAATCAATTCATTCTAGTATGGCAGCGCTGCTAAGGCGGTATTTGTCATATATATCATCCTCAGTTTGCTGAAAAAGGGTCTGCCTTGTTCTATAAATCTTCTCCTGTCTGTGGCCCCTCCTCCTCCTCTGCTGGGCTGCGTGGACTCTCCTCCTCACTGCTATCAGGTATATCTCCGCCATCTTGAGTAACCCTGATGGCTTCTGGGTCTCCTTTTATACTTTGGTACTGGTTACCACCTGCTCTGAGTTAGTGGTAAATTGCAGGTGCAAACTGGGCTTTTTGCGACTAGTCGCAATTTGCGAGTTGCTATTGCATATGGTTTGCGACTCGCAAATTGCGACTTGCTATTTGCGGGTCGCAAAATGGGGTCGCAAATTTTGCGAGTCGCAAACGGCTCACATCGCTTTTTGCAAGTCGGAAATGGTTTTTTTTGCATCCCATTTCCTATTTTGCACAGTCGCAAATAGCGATTCGGGCCATTTGCGACTCGCAAAACTTTGCTACATCTGGCCCTTAGCTTTCCCAGCCTACTTGACTTGACAAGTCACCAACACCAATAGAAAAAGGTTTAACAGCTCTGCGAAGATCAAAACATTCTTTACTTTTCAACTGAATTTGAGATTCCTTCAATTTCTATTTTTCATACAATGTTTCTGATGCCAATGATTCCTTGCACTAAATTACCACCCACGAAGGATACACTCTGGTATAGGTTTTTGAATAACGCAAAAGGACTAACCCCAGTTGTCTAATGAGGAGTAAATCTATATTCCAATACTTCATTTTTACTGATTGAATTCTACTATTTCCACAGTACTTTGCAATTTGTATAGTCTAAGGCACATCTCTCATGTGTAATACTACTGTCTGCGAGGAACCTTTCAATCTTCTTGAATGTTAACTGTACCCCATTGTTAGAAAAGAAGTGAGATTTTTAAAATCCTAACCTGATGATAGGCGGATGTCAAGTCAAAGGTAGTGGAAAATGTAGCATTGCCCCTTAGCGTTACCATCTCCATAATGTTGGGAAGAGAAAATCTATCATCTACCATCTCCTTGTTAAGATGCCTAAGGCCCACACATAACCTGATTTCACCAGAATGTTTAGTGGTCACAACAAAGTGTGCTACCCATAAATGAGGCTTCCACAGGTTCAATCATGCCCTCATCGTTAAGCTGACCCAATTCATTTTAATTGCACCCTATAAATTAAAAGAGCTATTCTTGTCCATGGACGCAATGGGTTTGGTAATGTCTTCAACGTTTTGCAATGTAAATATTCCTATAAGTTTCTGGTGTGGCCAACTCAAAACTGTATCTCCTAGTATTCGTTCAAGGCATGATTACCATGAAGTTCTATATTTGCTTCAAAATAAAGAAACAGTTAAATAGGTTTACCACCATACTTATATGGAGTGACATCTGGATAAAGATAAACAATCTTACCTTTGAAGTAGCAAGCATAATCCCTATCAGAAACCAATAATAATCTTGCTCCTGAATATATCATCATTGAGACTTCAGCTCCAAGGAACCTCACAATATCAGACAAAGGGGTGTTCGCAATTCAATGTTCACAAACAATTCACATAATTAATAATCTGAAGAACAACTTCAGAATCCTCCGCACTCACCTCTTCATTTTCCCTTTGACTGTGGAATTTTTACAACACAAGGCAAAGTGCCACGTTTTCCCGACATAATTTACACATAAACCTTACAGCAGAACAATCTTTAAAATTGACAGCATGATTGGAATAAGCACATCTGTAACAAGTATGTTTGACCTTAGACACAACACACTTGTGATGTTTGTGACTAGAGACAATAGCAAAAACTGAAGAGGCTCCCTCTTTGGATTTCGGTAGGCTATTATACATTATATATGCAGAGTGTGCATAGTGTTCTGCTTGTTTAGCAATGAGCAATTCCTCTGCAAGACTAGAATCATTTTTGGACCACAACTCTTCTCTGACTTTATCACTTTTACACATAAGCATGAATGTATTCCTTAGTCTCGCCTTCAGTATTGGCACTGAAATTACGTGTTAAAGCAAGTTTATGGAGGGCAGTGAAAAAATCATATATGAAGTTATTATCATTTTGTTTTCTTTTCCCAAAATAAAATTGTTGCAAAATTATGGGGACCTAGGGAAGGAAATTAATGTTCAGTTTCTATAACTGCTTCAAACTCTTTCAAAGCATTACCATCACCATCATTAGTAACATCAGGTATGTTCTGAAATATTTTATGGCCCTCTGCACACAAACACTGTATTAACTTAGAGGTTTTCTTTTCCTGAGGCAAATTAGGATGACAAACTTTTTAAGTAATTAATAAACAGTATTAGAAATGGGGCCTCTAGTTGGCAGTGGTTTTCACCCTGTCCAAGTGGGGACCCTCACTCTAGTCAGGGTAAGGGATCCACACAGCTAAGATAACCCCTGCTCACTTCCTTGGTAGCTTGGCACAAGCAGTCAGGCTTATTTCAGATACAATGTGTAAAGTTCTTGTACACATTTACAGTAACACAGTAAAAACACCACAAAAGTACTCCACACGAGTTTAGAAAAATAGCCCATATTTATCTGAATAAAACAAGACCAAATCGACAAACATCCAACATACACAAGCAAAGATAAAAAAATTCAAAGATTAAACTTCAGTATAGCGCTTAGAAAATGATAGCACCAACAACGTCTTGACAGAGTTGTTCCCAAGAGTCTGATTCCACTTGTGAAGGAGTGCGGGCCGGTCATGAGTCGCACAGACCCCAGGTACAGTACCTTTGAAAACAATGAAACAAAGACGATGCACAGAGTTGGGGAGGTGAGGTGTCGGTGGAGCCGGTGTGGCATCAGTTCCTTACTGCTACCAGGTAGATGAGGTGTTGGTTCCTTACTGCTAGGTAGGGGAGATGATGCATCAGTTCCTTATGGTTGCAGGGGAGGTGATGTGGCATCGGTGGTGAGGCGTCGGTTCCTTACGATCCAGCGGGGTCAATGAATCCAGCAGGTCATGATGTGAGGTGTCAACTTTGTGGTGTCAGGATCACACCACGGGCCTCAGGTACTTCTGCGGAGTCAGAGTTGGGTGTCTCAGACATCAGGACATGGCAGTCAGGACTCACGCTGTGGCGGGACTTTGGAGGCACTGCAGCGGCATCGGTTGTGGTTGTTGCACTCAGCGGGCGCCACAGCTCTGGTGCAGGCAGTGGAACAGAGTCGGACAGTGGCACCAGTTCCGAAGTTGCTCTGGAGTCAAAGTACTTGGTTTCTTCTTGGGTTCACCAGAACTCACTCCCAAGGTCCCAGGGACTGGATTTGGCACCACTTGGCAAGTCAGGACTCTCATCAAAAGAGCCCAGGCACTGTCAGGTGAAGTCTTTTTTGTCCTTGAGACTTCTTAACAGGAGGCAAGCTCAGCCCAAACCCTTGGAGAACCTTTGAAAGCAGGATATAGAAAGCAAAACCCAGTCCTTTCACTCTCAGGGCTTAAGCAGCATTCAGCTGGCCACCACAGCAATACATATGCAGTGCATTATTAGCTCTCCGGCTGTGTAAGGATCCCACTGTGTAAGGTGAGCCGCTTTGAGGATTCAATACCTGGGTCGATTTATATAAAGCCACAATAAAATGTACAAAACACACATACCAGACACAACTACATGTATTACTGATTACGTAAAGTAGGGGCCAAGTGAAGGGCAAATGCTGAAAAAAAAACAGCGCTGGGAACACGAGTGCTTACTGACAAACACGAGAGAAAGGACATTAAAAAAATAGTCTGTCCAAACAACACAAAAACAATCCAGGCGTAATTAAACTGTATTTGGCCCGTGCTCCTCAGCCAAGAATAAGAAATTACTATTGGCTGCCAAACCAGTTAGGAGGCAGCAAAAGAAGAGTGACACTGCCTTCAAACAATTGTAACCGGCAGGCAGCGGCAGCCAGGAGCAAAGTCCTTTTCTCATTCCAACAGGTCTTCCAAACAGCACATGCATGCTGTTGAGGCTCACCCTAAAAAGGAAAAGTAAGCAAACAACAAAAAAGTACTTCACACAAAATGACAAAGAAATCAGATGCACGACAATGTAGCCAATTTCCACCTGTAGGGAAGTAAAAATAATGCAAAAATACAACTGTGGAGCAGATGAAGCTATTTGCTGAAAAATGACCCACAAAGGCGAGATGTAGTTCAGTTTCTTTGTCGATTATTCCAAGAGGAAGAAGGAAAGGCCTAGTTCAATTTTGACAAGTTTGTGACGGACCTAAGACAACTTCCTGTTTAAGAGCTGACATCTTCCTGTATGTAAGCACGGGAGGAGATCCCTCAAATGGTGACCAAGTGCCAAGAAAAAGGACAAAGTGAGTTGTGCGATGGCCGTGAAGTGCAATAAAAGTTGCTGAGGGCACGAGAGCAAAGGGAGCTAGGGAGCGCGACTCCCTTGGGATGCTGCGGAACAGGCTTGCAGGTGGAACAGAGGCATGTGCCCGTAGTGTGCTGCTCTCATAGCTCCAGGCACCCTCGTGATCCAGCAGGAAGAGCTTGCGAGTAAATTAGAAGCATGCGCAAGAAGTGTGCAATTTCCGGAAGGCAAACGGGCAGATAAAGATTGTGTGCTCGAGGTGCCTGGAGAAAAAATTACAGTTAAATTGAGCAAAGACACACAAGGTGCGCTGTCCAAGCTCTTTGAATACAAATTAAAACACTGCAAGATTCTCCATAATATGTCCGGGAATATCAATACGTGGGTACAGTAAGGACACTGTAATCGAAGTATCCAGAAAATGGAAACAGCAGAAGGAGGCCAGACGAACAAACAATATTCATCCTAGTGAAACATGAGGGTGAAGGCATGAGCAAATCCATAAATATCAATTAAAAACAGTACCTTGATACTCTCAAAAGACACTTGTTAGTAGAAGGGAAGATTGTGGGAACCCCAATAAAATATGAAGGTTGCGAAGAAAAAGTGTTGAAGTTTCTTCAAAAATGCATCTGGTGATAAGCAATTCAAAATTTCCACTTTGACTAAAAACATTCCAAATAAAAAATACCATAAAGGAGAACCCCACGTGAACATATGGAGAAACCCATAAAACAAACAATATGCGAAATGAGAATATCCTAAAGTTACAATACCACACCCTATCATACTAATTCTCCTGCCCCCTTCGTCTGTTGCTTTCTCCCCTAATGGAGAAAGGACACAAGCTCTGAAAACTTTTTAAAATGTTCTCCCCAAGCGTCGAAATCGAGTCACAAAAGACAAGATAAAGAGCTTGATTTTTTTTTAAATGGTTTTATTGTCGGTAAGTTCGTTATTGATATCATAAACACGTATTTACATTTTTTTTTATTTTAGGAATATTAGTGATGCAAACGCATGGTCCTTGTGTTTTTTTTAAAATAAATATTAATAATTCAATGAACTTCAATACGCAGCAGATGCTGCATGGATCCATCAATACTTTTGTTAACCTCCACAATACATACACCAATACTTAACTTACTGGCTAGATTAGATACCGATAGCTTACATGAAGGCTCCTACGGTGAAGCCATTGTAGCAGCTTTCTGGATTCGATGACTTTAGAATGGCTATAATAATTCTTAATCTGAATAAAAGGAACACGGAAGCTTAAGCCTTAGAAAGCCTTACAGTGCAGTGCATGATGAGTTTTCTATTCCATGTATTTCTTGCACCTTTCATCACCGAGAAGACATGTTTTTAGGAAAGGGCCCTGATGATTTTCTGTGTCTTGTTTCGATATCCTTTGCTTTTTCCAAAAGAAACACTTTTTAACATTTCTCATCCCTAGCTTCAACTTTAGCAGGTGTGATTCTGACGAAACTGACTACTTGTAAAATATAGCCAAAGTTTTAGAAATATAAGTCTATTTTTGACCACGCAGTAGAGTTATTGTATTGGTATAGGTGCTCTAAATCCTATGGAATCATCTGAAGTTCCTCATTTGAACAACGTTGTTTAAGTGAACCACTGTGTAGGGACAGGTAAACTATTTGGCTTAAAATACTGTCCCAAAAGATCAATTAATTGTTGAAGACAGTGAAAAAGGGATATATTGGCTTATTGTTGGCTCACCAGTATCCGTGGCCTTTGTCTGTTAAGACAAGAACAGCAGCAACAAAGTTTCCCAACACGCCTTACAAGTAGCCTTGTTTACAAGAATAAAAATGAACCATGGGGTTTCAAGGGAAAAAAAGACAATGCAAGCGGGATTTGTTTCTCATCCCCAATAAAGAAAGTTGTAAAATGGTCTAAGTGGTACGATTAATATTGGCTACATTTGTTGAACACTTTAATGGGTACACATGAGGTCTCGAAAGTGTGCTCTGCAGTGAAAAGAACATATTGTGGGACTTTCCTCCTGTTGGAAGTTATAAAGGGTACTGAATACTGGTTTCCCTTTGCCTAGCCAACATGTTTCCTTACTTATGAACTGTTCCTTGGATTGAACAACACAAAAGGGGCCAGATGTAGTAAAAATCTGGATTGTGACTCGCAAATTGGGAGTCAGACCGACTCGCAATTTGCGAGTTGCAATCCAGAATGTAGGATGGTGTCCCTGACACCATCTGCGAATCGCAAGGCGGTCTCAAAGGACCACCTCATTAATATTAATGAGGTGGGTCGCAATTTGCGACCCCCTTGTGAGTGGCGGCACTCACAGGGATGGTGGACTGCTGGAGACAGCAGACCACCATGTCTGTGACTGCTTTTAAATAAAGCAGTTTTTTTTTTGTAATGCAGCCCGTTTTGCTTAAAGGAAACGAGATGCATTACAAAACTAAAAAATGAAAGGTTTTCGTCAAATTTTTTCATGCCATTCACAAAGGCGAAGGGGTCCCAGAGGGACCCCTTCCCTCGTGCGAATGGGTTACCACCAGTGTGACACTGGTGGTAACTGCGATTGCTTTGCCACTGCTTTTGCGGTCACAAAACAATACAGCATCGTGCTGCGAGTCGCAATTAGGAAGGGGAACACCCCTTCCTAATTGTGACTCGCAGTCCCGTTTTGCGAGTCGGTACCCAAGTTACCGACTTGCAAAACAGGGATTGGGCATCGCGATGTGCACAAAGTTTGGAACATCTGGCCCAAGGTCCCTGCAAAATTCTTGGCCCCTAGCTGCACAAAAACCTCTTGGCATGCCCTCCCCGTCACTCCTTCAATATCAAAAGCCGATTTTAACCTCATTCGATATCTGGCTCAGAAGAAACGTGTCAAAAAAATTACAGCATGTGAACAGTCACTGCTTAAAGCCTTCTTCACTAGCAGACCGTAAAGATCTGCTTCAGATATCACCATCACCTGCTGTGACTGGTCCGGCCTCCTCCACAGCCGGGTCCGAACCACACACAGCTTGACCTGACTGGTCTTACTTAAAAATAATCAAATAAATCCTGCACATATTTCTATCACAATTTACATATTAGGGCACCTAAAGTATGTAAGGCGATTAACATTTTTTTCTCCCAATTGCTTCCATTCACAAACTGAACTTTTTAATGTTATTTGGATAATACCTTATACTTTTGCTACCAATGCAAGATATTTCTTTACAGATTTACAGTGTTTTATTTTAATGTCCAGCATTTTCCAACTCTACCTTCAGCGTTACCAGGTGAGTTCGGCTGAGCAACCTGAAACAGCATCTCCCTAGCTCATATGAATAGTGAACTTGGGTGAGAAGTGAGATCATTCCGCCAAATATTCTGTTACTTTCAGCATCCATACTTTAAACGCCTATTGTGTTTATTTCAAAAGGAAGGTAGACTGCCACAGACTGAATTTGAAGCCAGACTGAATTTGTCCAGAGGTGTGCACATATCAATGACACAGTGGTGCAAACTCCATGCAACAAAACACATGTGCCAGAGTGATGCAGTAGGAGACACGTGTGTTAAACTGCACCATACATTCTTCTTTCATGATGCTTAGTGCATATGTTTAAATGTAGAATAAATAGCACAGTCAACAAACTCAAACACCATATATTATATTTATTAAACTTCTCCACCTAATTACATTATTTTTTCATTGTTCTGCTCGACAACGTTCTATCTTTTGACCCGAATATAGGACTTCAGCACTGTGTCTCAAGGTAACTGTGCATATATGGAGATCTTTACTAAATTATGCAGCTACTGAGATCATCCCCACATAAAATGTTGATTTTTACAAGCTGTCTCTTTTTTTTAACGGTTTTGTTGGCTTTTTTGCTTGATCGGTTTCATGCAAGTTCTGTTGTTCGTTTCTAACGCAGAAAAACAAAAAGAAACAAGTTACAAACAGGTACATGGATGATCGCAAACACAATTGATGCATAGTCGGAAAGCAGACTTGAGAATCCTACATTCCGATGGGCCAATTTAGCTCATCTAATATTTGATAAACCTAATTCTGCACATGTAAAATAAAACAGAAGGCCCAGATGATGATATTAAAAAAATTAACAGCGAGGAGTCATGATTAATCACCTCAGATTTGGGGTGACCTGCAAATATTCATGGGCTACCCTGAAGGTCTAACTAGATAATTAGTTTAAATGTCACATATTGTGTCACATATTGTGAGAGGAAGGCACAAGAGGGGTCCCTTCAATTTCTTCATCAGTGCCAATATCCTTCAAAGCACAACTTCCTGCTTCAAGTGAAAACATATCAGAAGAACTAGGGGGCATATCTATAAGCTCCTAGCGCCACCGGAGCGTCACTTTTCGTGACACTCCGATGGCGATATGCCCTGTGCCATATTTACAAGGTGGCGGTAAGCCACTTTTTGTGGCTTAACACCACCTAGTAAATATGACACCTTCACACGCAGCCCTTTGCGTGGAAGGGGTGTGTAATCGGTGTTGCTGTGGGCTGGCACCCCAGCAACACCCATTGCATTTTGACGCTGCCTCAGAATTATGAGTTTTTGTGCCTTGCGTTAGCAAGGCGCAACAAGGAGGAATACTTTTATTCCTCCTTGTTTTTGCTTTTTCTATGTGTGCTGCATTCTGCAGCACGCATAGCAAGAGCAAAATGCCACACATGATTGTTTATATTTGGGAAGGTGTCCCTTCCTGCCCATAAACAATCATTTGAAAATGACGCTATGGCACTTCTGTGTGTGCAGAAGTGCCAAATCGCCATCAGTGATTGTTTATTTGCAGGAATGGACACCTTCCTGCACATAAACAATCACACCCCTCAACGCAGACATCTTTGCACGATGGTGCAAGGATGCCTGCGTCGGCGTTGGCAGCTAAATTTAGAGCAGCAGACAACATAGGGGTACGCCGTATTCAATTAAATACAGCGAATCCCTGCATTGAGAAAATGACAGAGTGTGGCGCTGCCAATTTTGGTGCAGCGTCATGCTCCGTCATTTTTCTATAAATATGGGCCTAGATTTTGTACTCAAGAACGCAGCATTTGTAATATGTGTCTAGCAAGACAGAATAACAGAACCACTATCTTGTGCGCTGTTGCATAATTTCTCCTGGCCTTCCACGTTATCAACATGTGAACCTATGCATCAAATAGGAAGAGAATGAGTGTAAACTGTTAGAATCCTCGCAGTAAACATTTGCTTATTAGGTACTGAAATAGGGTACGTTGTAATCACTTTGGATGTACCCTAGAATATCCATAACATAATAAAGAATTCAAATTTAGCTCTACATTATGCTTCATGAGACACGGCATAAACACAACCTCCGGATTTAAAGGGACTGTCTGAACCTATTATTGACTTTCAGCATTGTAACTTCATTTTAGACGGCGAGTAGCTATAGAGGATAAAAATAAACAATCACTATCATCTTCAATATTAAATTCATAGCTTGCTTTAGTTTTCACTAGTCATAGTTCATAATCGCCACTCTCTCGAGGAAACCAGACTTTGAACTTTGGCTGGTAGTAATGAATGAAAACAACAGCATCACAGCACTCACATTTAGTCTATCCTTTGTTTCCAGCATTACAGGAATCGTTCTGAAAGAAACTGAGCTATTAGTTGTGCAGGATGTGAGTCCTGAACAAGTAACAGGTCTGCAATTTCTCCTTAATGGGAACCCAGCACTCCACTGTAGCACATGACTCTCTGAGGGTGGGGAAGCAGAGCAGTACAAGGCCTACTCAGTGGAGGTGGTGTGGGCCGAACATCAGGTAGATTAAAATACCATTGGTGACATTCAGAAGTCATATTTGAACCTTACTGGGTCATGAACCCCACAATCACAGTACCCCTCCCATACTAGGCAGAACATCACAATACAGGGAAGTATAAATATCAATGAACCAGGCCTATTGGCTTTGTCACTGGTCATCACATCAAGAATATTAGGCAAGTCAACTGGTTTTGTCAAGGAGTCACTACATCAAAAGTTCACTTTGTCACAGAGTCATCATACCCTTAGTGTGGTTTTCCTGTAACATTTTGTCTTTTTCCTCCTGTTTTGCTGAATTTGTTTTTGTTGACCTGGCTCACATTACCACTGCTAACCAGTACTAAAGTGAATGTGCTCTCTCCTTTAAATGTGGTAGACATTGCTTACACCAAAATGGCACATTTCAATTACATATAAGTCCCTAGTAAAGTGGTACTACATACATCCAGGGCCTGTAAAGTAAATGCTACTAGTATGCCTGCAGCACTAATTGTGCAACCCACTTGAGTGGCCCTTTAAATCATGTCTCAGGCCTGCCACTGCAGTCTTTGTTCAGTTTTAAGCTACCATTGCAACTTGACAAAATAAACCTTTTGCATAGCCTAAACTCTCCTTTTTAATATGAATAAGTCATCCCTAGGATATGCTCTAACAGCAATGTAGCACTGCGAGTACCTGCACAAAATTGGGTATTATTGTGGTGCAACGGATAGCAGCTCTGTGATTGTGGCCTTGTCCAGATGATAGGTGAGTATGATGTGCCTGTCCTCCAGTGTAGCCAAGTCCACAAGGGGTCTGTACACAGGTGCTTGCTTCCTCCTCCTATTCCTCTGCAGTGGTTGGTACCTTAGGGACCCAAAAATAAGAAGGAAGTGACAAAAGGAACTATGAACACACTGCATCAGTGTACACAGAGTATGTTTGTATGTTGGACACTGGAATTTTCTAGGTGTGTACATTCAACAACAATGCCGCACTTGTACATGTGTACTAGCAGTAGAAAATGGCAACTGCCTGTCCTGTATGCAAGGACAGGTGGGAATGACCTCACTCCGCCGGCATTAGGCATCATGGCAGGAGGTGGTCTGCACCGATGTGCAATTCCTCATTGGCTAACATGGGCCTCTATGGAGTTTAGGAACCAATGATGATCAACGCAGGTGGTGACAAAGTTCACTGCCACAGCCGTGACCGCTATTTTCTTTCTATGACTTTCACTTCATTCCTGACTTTCCACAGGACCACATCTCCACTGCGTGTGCTGCTGTGACCTGTGACTGGAACCTTCCATGGCCTGTGCAGCAGGCGAAAGAGCCCCAGCCTTCACGTCGGAGGAGTTGGAGAGGCTCATGGATGGGGTCCTACCTCTGTATGGGAGGCAGTTGTATGGGCCTCCAGACCAACAGGTGAGTGCATCCGACATGAATGCATGGAGATGGGTGCGTGCTGGCAGTGTGTCATTTGGGGGGTATGGCTGGTGGCAGTGTCTGTGCAGTGGTACGGGTCATGGGTGCTTGACGAGGGGCAAATGCAGTATGTGAGCCATTTCTTTGACAGGTTTGATTGTATGGTTAATGGTGTCCTTCTGTCTGTGTTTCCTCTGCAGGTCAGTGCCCATCAGACAAAGGGGTTGTGGCGTGCCATCACCAAGGATGTGCGGACTGTGGGGGTCCCTAGCCTGAGAAGCACCCACTGCAGGAAACTGTAGGAGGACCTGAGACGCTGGGCCCGGAAGACCGCCGAGGCCCAGCTGGGGACGGCCTCCCAACGAGGGAGGGGTGCCTGTCGGAACCTGACCCCAGTGATGGAGCACATACTGGCGGTGGCCTACCAAGAGCTGGATCGGCACTTAAGGGAATCACAGCAGCCACAAGGGTGGGAGTACAGTGAGTGACAACCATCTATGTTGCCTGGCAAGGGATTTTGGTGCAGGGTTCTAGTCTAGCCAGTGGATGCCGCAATATGAAAGCTTAGGCATTGCAGCATGGTTCAGCTTAGGTATTTTGGTTGTAATGCTTATTTTACATGGCTAGGTAGCAGGCTTTCCATGTCAGACAAGGCTTAATTGGTTCCAATTGATGTACTGTGGTACCTAGCCAATGATATGACAGCGTGGTCCATACTGTCCATTCTTAGTGCCGGTGTGTGATGGTGATGTGTATGCTATCTGTGCTATTGTTGCTGTGATTGACCCTGTGCTCCCTTTCTCCCCCCCTCTCCTTTTGTCATCCTGTCCATGTGTGCATTAGCATCACCTGGGGCAGGAGCAGGGGCATGGGCGAGTGAGGGAGCTGCAGCCCACAGGACCCAGGAGGCAGAGTCTACTGATGCCGAGAGGACCAGTGGGACGGAAGGTGAGGAGAGCATCACGGGGGGACAGGAGCTGATTCAACTGACTCTGATACCTCTGCCAATGGGAGCTCCCTGGTGGTGGCGGACCCCTCTGGGACCACCCCAGCTACAGGTTCAACCACCACCCCCATACCAGCACCGCCCTCCCAGTAGCCCCCCACCGAGTTGCCCATTCCTGATCACCCAGGAGGGTGGGCGCCTCCTTCGCCCCAGGCACCTCAGGCCCTGCTCCAGTCAGCCCTGTTGCCCTCAGTTGGGAGGCTATTGACCTACTGAGATACATCTCTGTAGAGCAGTCAACCATAGTGAATGCCATCCAGGGGCCGGCATCCCAGATACAGCACTACAATTCCTTCCTGGAGGGCATTCATGGTGGCTTGGCGGCCCTATAGAGATCGTTTCAGGCTCTGGCCTCCTCCCTGATGGCAGCCAGAGTCCCTGTTTCTTCTGTCACCCCCTCCAACTACCACTATCCCAGTCTGAGTCTCCTCACCCCGCACCCATCCCACACACACATTCTGACAAGCATGTACACAAAACAACAGACAAGATTCGCACAGACAAACACTGGCAGCACACTTCAGTGCACAAGCACTCACACAGCCAACACACAGATGCACACACATCATCATCCACTGCCTCCTCTGTTCCCCCCCCCCCTCCTCCTCCTCCTCCCTCAGTCACATCTGGAATCATACCTGCATGCACTGCATCAACAGTCCCTGAACCAGCCACCTGCACAGCCTTGCCCACAGTCATCACAACAGCAGACCCGCAGACATGCACCCCACACACCACATGCGCAGTCACCACCACCATCACCACCTCATGCAACACACCCACCTCACTTGCAGACACCATCACAACATTCATCCACACGTCCTGTTTGACCTACCCCACCCTGTCTGCCCCCCTCCAAAGACACACAAACGCTCGCACTCAGACCCCCAACAGCCATCCACCTCACACATGCACACTGTCCATGCACCTGCACCCAAGTCCAGCACACCTTCTCCTCCTACAACCACTCCCTCTACCCTCCACTCCCATTCCTCCTCCCACATCCCGCATCATTGGCCTGAAGAAGCTTTTCCTTTCCCATCTTGACCTCTTCACTCCCCCCTGTCCTGCCCATAAGAGAAAGGTCCTACCCCCCCCAGGCCAGTACCTCCAGCACCCAGTCTGACCCGGTTTCACTCCCAAAGACTTCAATTGCCACTAAGAGGCATATGAGTGTGACTCCGGCCCCCCACCCCAAGCACACTCCTCTGCCCCCAAAACAGAAGGGTAAAGTGCTGCCCCCTCCCAAACCAAAACCCAAAACCAAGGAGACACCTGCCAAATCCAAACCGAAGGAGCCCCCTCCCAAACCAAAAGTCAAGGAGCTCCCTCCCAAACCAAAAGCCAAGGAGCTCCCTCCCAATGAGACGCCCCTCACACACACACCCCACCACCAGAGATGCCTGCCTATTTCCAACATGGTGCCCCTGTACAGTGGAGTCCTGATGTTGTCAGGAGTCAAATTGGGGCTTGGACTTTGCCCTGTGAGCTTATTCAAACTTCGACTGGCCACTTGCCCTGCATTTGAATATGCATTGATGTATACATTTTGGATTTGGGCTCTTCATTCAACAGGACTATAGAGGTTGGAACAGAGGTATGTGTCCTGGCTTTCTTTGCTCCTGGGTTCTGTTACTGTCGTTTAACTCTGCAGATGGTTCTGGGTGTGTGGTGTGTGTGTGTATGATGTTTGTTGTGCGTGTCACTCTCGCCTCCCTCCCTCCCTTGTGGGCTAGGCAGCTGTACTCACCTTCGTTGTTGGTGCTCCTGGACGGCCATGGCGTGGTACAGCATCGGGAAGACTTGCAGTTCAGGTTCCATTGCGGCTGCCGACTCCTCTGTGTCTCTGGATGGGAGTGTCTCCTTTTATATGATGTGTTTCCTCCAGGCTTTTGGTGGTGTTGGTACCGCCCCGGAAATCCTTGCGGTGTGCTATGTCATAATATGGTGGGCAGATCCTTGTCTTCCGCCTACCTGGAGATTGCTACCTCCATGTTCAATGTTTGTACCGCACTGGCGGTTGGTGTGGTACATTGACTGTCAATGGGAGGGATCACCACCATGGTCATTATTTGGCAGTCATTACCGCCAGCCTGGCGACAGTACTACAGCCACCGCCGGCGTGGCGGTCACCTGACCACCAAGGTCATAATGAGGGCCTTTGTGTGATTGTGGGTTGAAATTAGTGAACTTGAGTGAAGGCCAATTTTGTGGACTGCATTTAGAGACAACTAGGGAACAGGAGGTTGAGTAGGCTTAAATATGAAAGCCAGATATGACTTATCCTTGTCTTAGGACCTCACCTGATTAACAATACTTACATATTCAGTTTCCCTATATGCAATTATCCTTACATACTCAGTTATCCTCTCATAACTAAGCATGCCATGAGGCGGCATTTGAAGATTCTGGTGCTCAGACATGCACATTCTCATCATACACCATGGACGTGAGAATGGTTGAATTTGAATACTGAAAAAGGAGGATCATCTCATGCTTTGCTGACCTCTGTCATACTCTGCACAAACATTTCATCGACCCCTGTCAGAAAACTGTTGTCTCTCAAGAGACTGCCACCTGAGCTTGGAACCGCTGATATCTTCAGATATTCTTCTGTGAGTACATCACCTACGGTAATTTTTGGAAGAGACAGGCGTCCTTGGCAGCATGAACAGGGTTTGTTGTGAATATGACATTACCAGCTGCAGGGCAGTGCTGATACCAGAACTGAAATACCAATAACAATGCAATGATTTATCTCAAGGTGCACTGATCTGTACAGGGCAATGTGCAACGCTTCCAACTAATGCCATGAGGAAGCAGTGCTGTTCGCATCACAATCAGGAGTTAGGTCTGGCCTGGCAGCCGCCGATTTCTTCATGCATCTTGGGTAGAACGTTCTCCTACAACCACATGCTACAAAGTCAGTTACTCTTCATGATCGGGCCATCTCCAATGGGTTATCTTTGTTCCTATTAGAAAGGCTTTCACAGCCTTTGTTTATTCACGCAGGATGTACAGCATAAGGTTAGACGAGAAAGGAAGACATTAATTCTATGTGTCAAGGAGTCAGTAAAAACATATTGATGACTGTTAGAAATGAGACAAATGAGACCTAAAAAGGCTCTCACTTCAGTCTGGGTCTTGGGAGGCTCCCAAGCCAGAATTGTGTCAATCTTAGGCTGTAGGGGTGCCACCTGGCCACTCCCCACCTGGTGTCCTAAGTACACCACAGAACCCTGCCCTATTTGGCACTTGCTCGCCTTAATAGTGAGGCCTGCCTTCTGCAGGGCCTCTAACACTCTCCAGAGGTGTTGCAGGTGTTCCTCCCATGTGGAACTAAACACAGCAATGTCATCCAGGTAGGCGGCACTGAACTCATCCAGTTCTACCAACACCTGGTTGACCAACCTCTGAAAGGTGGCAGGGGCATTCTTCATCCCAAAGGGCATCACATTGAAGTGGAAGTGCCCATCTGGGGTAGAGAATGCAGACCTCTCCTTTGCCCCCTCAGTTAAGGCAATCTGCCAGTACCCAGATGTTAAATCAAACGTACTGAGGTACTTGGCAGCTCCTAACCGATCAATGAGCTCATCAGCTCGGGGGATGGGGTGTGCGTCAGTCTTGCTGACCGCATTGAGACCCCGGTAGTCCACACAGAACCTAAGTTCTGGAGTGGCACCAGGAGCAGCAGCCTTTGGGACCAAGACCACTGGGCTGGCCCAAGGACTGCTGGAGTGCTCAATAACCCCTAGGGTTAACATTTTGGAGACTTCCTCCTTAATGCAAGCCCTGACCCTGTCAGTCACCCTGTAAACCTTATGTTTAACAGGTGTACTGTCCCCAGTGTCCACATCATGTGTGCACAGGTGTGTGACTCCTGGGATCAGGGAAAACAGCGAGGCGAACTGTCCCAGCACATGGCGACAGTCCCTCTGCTGTTCCTCAGTCAGGGAGGGGGAGAGGATCACTCCCTCCACAGACCCATCTTTCTCTCCTGCAGACAGGAGGTCAGGAAGAGGCTCACTCTCTTCCTCCACCCCGTCATCTGTCGCTAGGAGCATGGATAGCTCAGTTTGCTCAAAGTGTGGTTTGAGTCGGTTGACATGAAGGACCCTCAAAGGGTTTCTGGGGGATTGCAAGTCTACTAGATAGGTGACCTCGCTCTTTCTTTCCACCACCTCAAAAGGCCCAGTCCACTTATCTTGGAGAGCTCTAGGCTCCACTGGTGCCATGACCCACACTTTTTGTCCAGGCTGAAACTCAACCAGAGTGGCATTCTGGTCGTACCACCGTTTCATATCCTCCTGGCTTGCTTCCAGGTTCTCCTGAGCGAGACTCCTGAAGCGGGCAGTCTGGTTTCTTAGTGCCAGCATGTAGCTAAATACATCCTGGGGTGGTTTACTAGGAGCTTTCTCCAAAGCCTCCTTCACCAGACTGAGCGGTCCCCTCACAGGGTGGCCATAGATGAGCTCAAAGGGGCTAAAGCCAAGTCCCTTTTGAGGCACCTCCCTGTAAGCGAACAGAAGGCATGGTAAGAGAACGTCCCACTTATGCCTCAAGGGCTCTGACAGGCCCTGAATCATGCCTTTCAAGGTGCAGTTGAATCTCTCAACCAGACCATTACTCTGGGGGTGGTAAGGGGTGGTGAACTTGTAGGTTACCCCACACACCTTCCACAGAGACTTCATATAAGTGGATATGAAGTTTGTACCTCTATCAGATACCACCTCCTTGGGGAACCCCATGCGGGTAAAAACCCCCATCAAGGCACGTCCCACCACGGGGGCAGTGACCGTCCTTAGAGGAATGGCTTCTGGGTACCGAGTGGCATGGGCCACCAAGACCAGGATGAACCTGTTGCCCATGGCTGTCTTGGGATCCAGAGGCCCCACAATGTCAATTCCTACCCTTTCAAAGGGAGTACTGACTACAGGTAAAGGTTGGAGGGGAGCTTTGCATTTCCCCCCACTCTTGCCACTTGCTTGACAAGTCTGACAAGACCTACAATAAGCAGCTGACTGCTTGTGCATCAAGGGCCAGTAAAAGGGGGAGACAAGCCTCTTATAGGTCTTGTCCTGCCCTAGATGTCCTGCCAAAGGCACATCATGAGCCAAACCCAGTAGGAAGGCCCTGAAGCACTGGGGTACCACCAGCATACGAGCTGACCCAGGTTCAGGAACCTTAGGCTCACTATACAGGAGGCCATCCTCCCAATATATCAGGTGAGTACCTGGCGCCTCGCCAGCCGCCTGGGCTGCAGCCTGCTGCCGCAGCCCCTCAAGAGTAGGGCACTCCTTCTGCGCTGTGCAGAATGCTTCCCTGGTGGGTCCCCCTTCCTGCTGCCACTGTGACAGCTCAGGGACCTCCCCCAGTTCAGCCACCTGCTCCCCTGTGGGTTCCGGGGCGTCACCCTCAGGCTCCGCCTCCTCCCGGACCGTGGGAACCTCGGGGGCCGGTTTCCCGCACCCCCTGCCCTTCCTCTTCTTGGCGGTCCCCTGGGCCACTGTTTCAGGCTCCAGGGGCTCTTGACTACCCTGATTGGCTGCCATAGACTGGGTGGATACGCATATCCACCCAGGCAGACCCAACATCTCCAAGTGAGACCTGTGTTCCACCTCCTTCCAAGGGGAATCCTCCAGGTCGTTACCTAGCAAATGATCAACAGGCATGGTTGGACTCACAGCTAATTTCCAGGAACCTGAGACCCCCCCCCCATTCAAAGGGAACCTGCGCCACTCTGCAGAGGCGCTCAGAGTTGTCTACCGCAACTACTTGGTGAAGTACCCAGGGATCAATCTGCTCTTCAGACACCAGGTGACTCCTCACTGTAGTCACACTGGCTCCTGTGTCTCTCAGAGCCTCCACCTTCTGTCCATTGATGGTCACCCATTGCCTGTACTTCTTAGTGTTATCAGGCACTAGGTTTCTCTGGACCATCTCACTGTCCCCTAGTGAGACAAGGGTCATTTCTGCTGGTTCCCACGCACCTGAAACCAACTCCTCCCCAAGCGCTACACTGGCCAAACCCTGGGACGGTGCACCAGTGGGTGCTGGTGTACTTTTGGGGCATTTGGGGTCCCCCCTCACATGACCCACCTGGTCACATGCATAGCACTTACGTGGGGGACCACCTGCCACTGGCTTCCCTTTCGACAACCATGGCTTCTTTTCACTGGGGGATTGGGAATCCTTACCATGGGAATCAGTTTGGGGCCCTTTAGAGAACTCCCCCTGTTTGCCCTTACCCCCCCCCCTTTCTTCTGAGAGGGACCCTGCCCACCCTTGGCGTGGTCTCCCCCATACCTCTTTTGGACCCTGGTGCTCTCCCAGCGGTCCGCTTCCTGTGCAAGCTTCCTGCGGTCAGTCAGCTTGCTGTCAATGAGGTGCTGGCGCAGATCTGGAAAACATAAACTGTACAAGTGCTCCCAAGCAATTACATTGTAAAGCCCCTCATACGTGTTTACCTTACTGCCCTTCACCCAACCATCCAGTGACCTGCAAAAAGAATCAACACATTCCAACCATGTTTGGGATTCCTTTCTCTTGTAGGATCTAAACTTCTCCTTGTACTGCTCAGGGGTGAGACCATACCTGGTGAGTAAGGCCTCCTTCATGACAGGGTAGGTGAGATCCTGAGCATCCCCTAAGGCTGTCAGTGTGTCCCTCACCTCTGCCTCAAGATGCTTCCACAGGGCTGCCCCCCAATGAGCTTCAGGGACCAGGTTCATGTGGAGAGCTGACTCATAACCCTTGAAACACAAGTAGATATCATCCTCACTCTTATAATCCCTCACAAGGTCTTTTGGGATGTGTACCCTTCTCTCAGGCTGCACTGTAGGATTGCTGCCACCATCCCTCCTGGGCTGACTCCTCTGATCTATCTCTTTTAAACTGAGCTCATGAGCCATTGCTAAGTTCCTTTCCTCAATGGCCAGCCTTCTCTGTTCCATCTCTAGACTGAGCTTTTTCAGCTCCAATTGGTACTCCCTCTCTGCCTGTCTGTCCTGTAACTCTCCAGGTGTCAGACCTTTGGAGGATACACTGCTACTTGCCCTAGAGACTCTTTCCCTGGGAATAACAGATCCCCCCACTATACCATTATGTACTGATTGCTCTCCCTCCTCATCCTCATCCTCCTCCTCATCCTCAGTGTGCCCTCCAGTGCTTCTGGTTGTCACCCAGGCCCTCAGCGCCTTTTTCAGCTCATCCTTCTTGGAAGAGCTCTTAATGGGACAACCAACATTTTTACAAAACTGCTTTAGCTGAGCCTTGTTATAACTATCCAATTGCTTCAGGTCAAAAACAGCTTCAACTGATGCATCTCCAAGTAGAGACATGATAAAAGGTTAAAAGAGTGCAAAGTTCCAAATGCAGAAAAGCAAGTTCTCAAATGAAGTTCCAGAAACGTCAATCACTGGATCAGCGAAAAAAGAAACTGAATGCAGAGCAAAAACAGGCCAAATAGAAAAAAACAAAAATCACAAGACTAGTAGTATGTGGTCACGTAGTGGTCTGAACTCAAACAGTAGTGTACACTTAATCACTGTATGTCAAGTACAAATACAAGTCCAAATCCCAACCACTGATCACCAATGTTAGAAATGAGGTCTTTGGTTGACAGTCAGGTTACCCCCTGTTCAAGCAATGACCCTCACTCTAGTCAGGGTAAAAGAGAATCACCCTCAGCTAACCCCTGCTTACCCCCTTGGTAGCTTGGCAGAGCAGTAGGCTTAACTTCAGAGCATTAGGTGTAAAGTATTTGTACCAACACACACAGTAACTTAATGAAAACACTACAAAATGACAACACCGGTTTAGAAAAATAGGAAATATTTATCTAAACAAAACAAGACCAAAACGACAAAAATCCGACATACACAAGTCAGGTTATGAATTTTTAAAGATTAAACCCAAAAATAGCGCTTAGAAACAAAAATGCTTCAATGAGATGTTAACACGGCGTCGTGACGGAGTCGTTCCCAACAAGCCGACACCAGCGGCGCCGGACACGGAGTCGTGTAGACCCCCAAGTACAGTACCTTTGGTGAAGAGTGAAAACAAGCCGAGACACGAAGTCAGGAATCGCGGCGTCTGTGCGAAACGTTGAATCCGTGCACTTCAAGCGGCGTCGGTCACGATGTGGTGCGGCGACTTCCACGGAGTCGCGGACTTCAGCGGGGCTGCTGCGGCGACGGGCCTGCGAAGAATGTCGCGTTTCAGCGAAGGTCACGGTGTCAGGTGCAGGCGGCGTTACCGGATTCAGCAGCGGCGTCGGTCCGGAGTCGTCCGAAGTCGATTTCCTTGGATTTCCACCAGCTTTCCTTTCAAGGGCCCAGGGACTGGATAGGGCACCACTTGTCAGAGCAGGAGTCTCTCCAGAGACTCCAGGTGCTGGCAGAGAGAAGTCTTTGCTGTCCCTGAGACTTCAAACAACAGGAGGCAAGCTCTAACTCAAGCCCTTGGAGATTTCTTCACAAGATGGAAGGCACACAAAGTCCAGTCTTTGCCCTCTTACTCTGGCAGAAGCAGCACTGCAGGAAAGCTCCACAAAGCACAGTCACAGGCAGGGCAGCACTTCTTCCTCAGCTGTCAGCTCTTCTCCAGGCAGAGGTTCCTCTTGGTTCCAGAAGTGTTTCTCAAGTCTGTAGATTTGGGTGCCCTTCTTATACCCATTTTAGTCTTTGAAGTCACCTTTCTTCAAAGGGGACTCACACCTACTTGTGAAATCCTGCCTTGCCCAGGCAAGGCATCAGACACACAGCAGGGGGTTGGAGCCGGCATTGTCAGAGGCAGGCACAGTCCTTTCAGATGAGAGGGACCACTCCACCCCTCCCTCCTAGCAGAGATGGCTAATCAGGAAATGCAGGTTACACCCCAGCCCCCTTTGTGTCACTGTCTAGTGCGAGGTGAAAAACAACCCAACTGTCAAACTGACCCAGACAGGGAATCCACAAACAAGGCAGAGTCACAAAATGGTTTAAGCAAGAAAATGCTCACTTTCTAAAAGTGGCATTTTCAAACGCACAATCTCAAAATCATCTTTACTAAAAGATGTATTTTTAAATTGTGAGTTCAGGGACCCCAAACTCCACATGTCCATCTACTCTCTAGGGGAATCTACGCTTAAATCATATTTAAAGGTAGCCCCCATATTATCCTATGAGAGAGACAGTCCTTGCAACAGTGAAAAACGAATTTAACAATATTTCACTGTCAGGACATATAAACCACATTACTATATGTCCTACCTTAACCATACACTGCACCCTGCCTTGGGGCTACCTAGGGCCTACCTTAGGGGTGCCTTACATGTAAGAAAAGGGAAGGTTTAGGCCTGGCAAGTGGGTACACTTGCCAAGTCGAATTTACAGAGTAAAAATACACACACAGACACTGCAGTGGCAGGTGTGAGACATGATTACAGGGTTACTTGTGTGGGTGGCACAACCAGTGCTGCAGGCCTACTAGTAACATTTGATTTACAGGCCCTGGGCACCTCTAGTGCACTTTACTAGGGACTTAACAGTAAAACAAATATGCCAATCATGGAGAACCAATTACGTACACATTTTAAACAGGAGCACTTGCACTTTAGCACTGGTTAGCAGTGGTAAAGTGCCCAGAGTAACAAAAACAATCAAATCAGAGTCCAGCACCCATCAACAACCTGGGGAACAGAGGCAAAAAGTTAAGGGAGACCACGCCAAGGATGAAAAGTCTAACAATGACTTTGTAAAAATATTTCAAAACATTAGGAGAGCAATCGAGCAAAAATAACAGTGGTAGGTAAGGAAGAACAGGTGTTAGTTCCACATGTAATGGCTAGGAATGTCAAAAAAGGAAATTCTGAGAGTGAGGGAATAGTAAATCGTGATAATATTGTTTTTTAATTTATATGGTGCGGACCAAATGGAATTGAGTAACAGAGATGTTGTAAAGCTTTATATGTATGAATGAACCGAAATGTGAAAACGCACAGTCAACATATTGAAATTTAGCAACATTATAAAGGAATGTGGTTTGATCTAAATGCATTAGAAGTACAACAACAAATACAGCTTCAGTGATCTGAGACAAGGATCTGATCATCAAGCTTCACGTACAATAAGGTCATTACAGGAGGTAACCTATTGAAATACAGTGCACTTCAGCTCATTATTTGAAGGTTTGAAAGGAGGAGTTAGTTCTGACTGCGGAGGGGGCGATGTGGTTTTAAACCATGGCTGTCCTCCTTAGAAAGGCTGGACAGGTGTCCTTTTTGCAGGGGATTGGTAAATTATTGTAGCTCACAAGCCAGAGTTTCAGAATGCAGACTTTTATAAACTATATAGACGAGCTACAATATACTGAGGAATACAATAAGGGGATGGACGTAGTGCCTTGAAGTGTCAGCCTCTAGTACTCACTGAGGACCGCATACCAATTCAGCGTTTTCACCCACTAGTACACTTCAGACAGAGGCAACTTGTATGAAAAACAGCCCTGGTCCGGCTCCTGTAGGAACAACCCCGTCCTCGCTGCCAGTTCAGAGAGGAGCTGTACTGATATTGATTTCCATGAAAGGGTTTAGACATTTCAAATGGATATCCTTTGCATGATTAGATTTGTAAATAACTAATGGATCAATCTGGGGAAACCTTGAGTAATCGGTTCAAAAACGCCGGGTGCAGCTAACTGGTTGATGTGTTTTGCATTCCGACTTTGCTTTACAGTCTCTTGAAGCTACTGCTGGTGCTATCACATTAATTAATTACACACTGCACGGTTCTTTAATGTACTACCTGAATAACTGAGACATCTGCTGGTGAGGTCGAAGGTTGTTTGCATTTAATTCTCCAGGCCCTTCTTTTTCCCAGGGGTGGGAGTTCTTACTTTTTATTTCCACATTTTTATCTGCAAGAACATAATAATGCGGTTTTAATTCACTGTGTTGACACTGAACAATCTAATGGGCTAACAGCAGTTGACAAATGTGATCAATGGTCTTACAAAACTCAATTATCATTTCTAAATGGAATGCTGTTACAAGAGAAGTAGGATTGATATGCAGAGGGAAAACAAATTGCACTAGAACGATGAGCAGGCACTGTGAAAGTAACCGGAAAACCCTTTACAAAAGAAACAATTATTACATTAACAAAGCGTGCAGAAGCACGATACAGACTTCGGGAATCTGATCATCAAATTGTAATAGGTGACTTTAAATGTCAGACCCTTCCAGACAATGCATAATGTAATAGTGGATGTTAGCCATCTCCCAGTAAAGGGCTTACTTCATAAAAATAAAACATAAGGGTCCCAATAGCAAAGATCGTGTCACAAAGCACTCTGTTTTTTGTACATTGACTGCTGTATGAAATGTCTTTCACATGCGCTGTGACAGAGCTACACATCTTTTGTATTGCAAATTGGCTATTTGGAGGATCAAAATAATCCTTCTATATTTATATATTGGTGAGGCAGGATTCTGTTTCTGAATGCATCCGAGTGTGCTGTAAATGCACTCAGAAAGAAACAGCAGAACCCCAAGTCCCACATTCTGATGTGGAGAACGACAATTTTTTAGTTACGTCCATGTCCCTTTAAAAGCCATAGGAGTTGCAACCAAACAATTCTTGGCATTCTGGGAATGGTAGGGAGCAGCATAGTGTCGTATCTGGTTGAACAGCTTGCACTTCGCAAATGTTTACCACCAGCTTTCAGGAGGTAGCTTGTGATCAATAGTTGGCGACCAATGATACATGCCAATGGAAGTCGGAAGGAGAAGGATGCCCATTTCTGAAAGGTGCCCATTTCACGCCCCCTCTACTTACCGAATCGTAAAGTTGTACAGAGGTTCCCAACTTGCAATGCATTTTAAGTGCATTGCAAGTTGACATTTTATGATTGCAAGCACCTTTATTTTGCGAATTACAGGTTTTACAGCCTCAAAACCTTTTTGGACATTTGGCCCTAAGTTAGGACGAGCAGAAAGAGATCCCCGAGGTTTGTGATTTCATGTGGCATCTATAATAGAGTGTTAAAGCCCACTCCTGAGGGTTATACAGGTCTCTCCCAGTTAGCGACCTGGTAGAATCAGAAATAGGGACAGTGAAACTCTTGAAACCAAGAAAAGGTCAACTGATTCGCAGGCAGGATTGTGTGCAAAGAAAATGAGTATAGAATAAAGAGAAATACATCATCACATAGATTCGCCTCTAAGAATGATGTACATATGACTTTATTACTCGTAATGTTCAAGTCTTTGCAGAGAAGTAGCTCTTCACCAGTGGTAGGCAAAAAATTCAGCTCTGCCGGAAGAGTTCTCGGAGTTTTGCTCACTCCGCGTTCCACTTGGAGCGCGGTGCTCAGGCAAAACTCGGAAAACCGCTGCGTGGTGGAGTTTTTTCACGCGCGCAGCTTGCCAATGTTAAGTTGGTGAGTGCCGGGGAGAAACTTGCAAGTGGGATTTTTAGGTGGTGGAACAACCCTGACATCATTTCTCAAGGTGGGGGGTTGCGGCAGGTCACTACCACTTGCGTTGAAAAAAGGTACCGCTTAAGTAGAAAATCTATTTGAGCGGTAGGACGCAGCAGCGCGGGCATTCTCCCATGCTAAAAATCAGTGCGAGCAGTGCGATGTACCAAAATTCCACAAAAAATGTTTTTAAAAAAGCAGCCTACTCCTGTAGCTTTATAATCTGACACCAAACACAAACTGCATAAATTACTGACACATTAGTAAATACATCAAAATAATGATGTCTAAATCTTCGTTTGAGCATATATCCTTGCCTTGGTTGATAGTCTGCTTGCCTTCAGTGAAGTGTACCTTTGCCATGACACTCAGATCAGCAATGAACTTCTGCTCAGCTTCCTAGATACAAAGATACAAATATTTAGGTAACTTGTTTGTAAAAAGCAAAAGATTTCTTATAAGAAGCAATCTATTTTCTTCTCCTCTGACACATTGGTGGACGAAAACGTGGCAGTGTTTTTTATAGAGATACTCCATGCAGCCATACAAATGTGCATCCTAATGTACAAACATGGAATATCTATCTATCTATCTATCTATCTATCTATCTATCTATCTATCTATCTATCACATTTTTGCAATCATAATGAAGAAGAAGAAACCATGCACACAATAGGCAAATCCACTAACAAACACTATCAAATTAAAAAAGTTACCCGAGGGGGGCAAATGTACAAGAGGACCTATTTAGCACCATATACTCTATTATGAAGATACTCCACTATGTGCTCTTTTTTGTTTTCTTTTTTTTAGGACAAACACTGACTGTGTGTTGATTCTATACTGACAAGACTCCAGCATGGATTTTTAGTGCTGCAAAGACACAGTGACAGCTACAAATATGATTGGAGCAAAATAATGGCGATATGCTATTTATCATCATAATACATTTTTATAAGGATGTGCTACTTTGCGCCTTTTACTTTTTGAGGTGGTTGGTGCAAAAATGGTCGTCATATTTTTGCTAAGCTTTGTTTTTTTTCTAGCACATGTATATATGTAGCATAGGGCTAAAACAATTTTAGTGTAAATTTGTCCAACCCAGGCACCTGAAGTAATTCAGGCCTGAGTGTCTTATTCAACACTACAGTCAGACATGGAACTGCTAGGATTGTCCTCCCAGAGCGTAAACTTGCACATTTTCATGTCGAAATGAAACGCATAGCTACCAAGTTTCCTAGGTCCATGTGTGATGTGCTGTTCCATGCAGGGTTTTTTCCCTTGAATTCTGGGACTTGTAGTCTTTTTTTATAATGGGATAAATAACACAACAAGTCCCAGAATTCAAAGGAAAACCCTGGACTGAACTACAGCAGCAAATCATGCATGTACCTAGGAAACCTGAGAGGGCTAGAAATAAGTACACCAAATGTCCATCAATATAGAAGGGCATTATGTGCAAATGTCTACCATGTAATCAAGGAACACATACTCGTAAGCAAGCTACCAAGAAAACTATAACTGAAAGTTTTTTTATGACTTTGGAAAGTGGATGAACCATATGTGACCTCCCCAGTGATGTGGTGAAAGAGAGGGCTCTGGGGTAGGTTGGTCCCGCACAGAAATAAATGGAGCAGTGGTGTAAATAATCAAAATGTTCTAAATTGTACCTAGATTTGTTGGTTTGGAAGGGACTAAATGACTGGTGTTTTTGAATTCTGAGCAGTGAGAAACTGCAAAGCAACCACTAAGTGCTGTTGTCTTTCCACAAACTATGACAATAATGTTGACGAAGTGATTTCTTGCAATTTATTTTAGGATACCCTGGCATAAATGTTCATAACCCTGCTGAGGTTACATAAATGTCAAATGCCTCAGGTGAGTGACAAGAAGTCCTACTGTGGCTCACATGTGGCATTTGGTTTTTACAGAACATAATTTAGTACACTGCTGACCAGGTCTGAGTTAAAAAGGAACATGTGGGTTAATTTGCCGTACTACATTTAAATTTAGGTAAGTCAGTTGTCAAGATGTCTTACCAGAGTGAGACCTAGCTGCTCATTGCTAGACTACATAACCTTGAATGTTTAACAAGGTAATCTGAGACAAACTATTATGTTACCAGGCAGGTGACAGCATTTTATACAGTGGGAAGTCTGTGCCAATTTTTAACTTTGGATTAAAAATGATCTAGACATTTACCTAATCAACGAAAACAAAAACAATTAGTTAACATGGGTTTTGTTTTCGCTGTATATGTCATAAGAATAACATTTTTTAGGAACTTGTCATAATTGTCACTTTCAGAAATTCACTTTGACCTTGATCCTGCGATTTTCTGCCATTTGGGTTCTCTGTAGCTTTCCAGTCATTACTTTCTACCATACATTGCTTAATCCTGGAAAGGTGTGAAGGGATGTGAAGGAGCAGCAGATCTAAGGAATGTCCAGGACAACACATTTCCGAGGATCAGCTCTCCTATTATACAACTACCTATAAAAAGCAGCTCTTTCTGTTTTAAGGCCTATTCAGACAAAATAGTGAAGTGGCTGTCAGTGATGTTCAACTCAGGAACCACATGTCAAAAACAGTTTGGCAAGCTTCGAAGGCCAGCTCTCACAAAGAGCATCCTCTGTTCTGTTGAGTTAAGTCCCAGCAAAAAAAAGTATTTGAATAGTATGGGATTATTCTCTCAGTGTGACTTTATGCTATACAAACCTCAATTGGAGAGCTTCTACTGAAGTCTCCACTATGTTCACACCTTCGTATTCCTCAGAACTAATTAGGATTTCTCGACTCTAACAGTTTAGGATTATTTTGGACTACTATAGAGTAGTATAGGATTATTCTCTTTGTCTGGCTTTAAGCTATATAACACCTTGATTGGAGAACTTCTACTGAGGACTCCACTATGCTTACATCTTCCTATTTCCCCAAAATTAATTAGGGTTTCTCAATTAGGGTTTCTATCCTTAGTTTAGGATTATTTTGGACCACTTTAAATTTATTCATGCATAGACAAGAGAACTGAGACTTGTACAATGACCATCAGATTTTATGTCTTATCTTTTGTATTGCTTCAACTGAAATTATTGTATGCCTTATGCTATTGCGATTTAATCTTATCTGACAGATGGGTTCACCTTTGGTGATTTTGTAATTACATGTTTCCAAGATTCATCGACATTAGTTTGGCTCTTAATTTTTAATAAAACTCATTCAACTTTATCTACAGTTTCTTGATCTTTAATGTGTGACTAAATGGGCTACACCGTTAATTGAATTGCAGATAGGAACTAAGTCTCATATACCATTCAGGCATACTTACAAGGTCTATCACAGGAGGAATGGTAAGAACAGGTCTCAGTGCTCCATCAGATGGTAGCAGAGGATGGCTAGATACTGAACTAAGGGGAATTAGAATATTCCACCCTAGATTAGGCAATCCTTAAAGCCCAGCCCCTAGAGCCCATATCTCGGTCTGGAGGATTAGCGGAGTTCCAGTGTTTCAGGAGAGAGTCATAAAAGCAGAGCATAGCTTGCGATGTTTTGGAGAGATTGCATAATGTTTTGTGAAAATGTTTTGAATGTCGTGTGATTGTGGTGTTTAGTACGCAGAAGTTGAAGTTATCAGGTCTGATGTGACCTAAATATCAGGGATATTATTAAAAAGTGTAGAAGACACTATATTGTAATTGTCTGCTACGTTTGGTGGTGCTTGTTGTGAAATGTCATTGATTGAGATAGGGCCATTTTTCTTTTTGTGAGGGCAAGGTGCAGTTGGTACATTTAATCCTAGTGCACAGCGTAAAACTGTACTGATCCAAGTGATACCCTGCAGGTCGAAGTTCACACTGAATGCTTGGTTGCATTGACTCTTGCCTGATTGAATACTGTTGATTCTTTAGTGGAGCAAACAAAAGTTGTTTGCATTGTATTTTGTTATGCGTGCTTGATGTAGAGAAGGGTGCGTGCATGAAAATTATGAAGTAGGGTGAGCTTTTGCAGGGAGCGAGGTTGAGTTTTGGATGAAATGATTAGTAGGAATCTTGAGATGGCTTGTTTAGACTCCTATCAATAAAATTTACTTATATTCATGTGCAAGAATGTCACCCAACATGCAGGACAAGTTTATGACAGACAATCAGAGTGAGCCCAAATATATGAGGTAGCTTTGAATAAGACCAAGGTTATGCAGAAGAGCTACCACATATGCTTTAATGAGGAGAACATAGCCTGTATGAGAACTTCAGGTACATAAATACAGATTAAAGAATTGATAATATCTGGAAATGGAATGAGCTAGTTAATTGGAAAATTAATCATGTTTTGTGGAAATGTTTTGAAAGTTGTGTGAGTGTGGTGTTAAGTACGCAGAAGTTGAAGTTGTTATCGGGTCTGACGTGACCTACGTTTCTGGGATATTATTAAAAAGTGTAGAATACACTAAATTGTAATTGTCTGCTATGTTTGGTGGTGGTGTTGTGATACGTAATTGATGGCACAATTGAGAAAGGGACATTTTTCTTTTTGTGTGGGTGAGGTGTAGTTGGTATTGTGAATCCTAGTACAGAGGGTAAAACTGTACTATGATCTGAGTACTGATCTGAGTGATACCCTGTAGGTCGAGGTTCACATTGAGTGCTTGGATGCATTGACTCTTGTCTGATTGAATACTGTTGATTCTTTAGTGGAGCAAACAAAAGTTATTTGCATTGTATTTTGTTATGCGTGAAAATTGTAAAGGAGGATGAGCTTTTTCAGGGAGTGAGCTTGACTTCAGAGTGTGCCGCACTGGTACTGGTTGGTTGGTGTGGTGCCACGCTGGTATTGGTTGTCTACGTGATAAGGTGTTGTGCTATTATTGGTTATTGATGCTGAGCAAGAAATGTGGGTAAAGAGTCATTTCCTGGTTTGGAACAAAATTCTATCTGTGATTACTCATACTTTGATTGAAAAAAAGAAGCTTGTAAGGCCATACAAGATCTAATTAGAGGAGATGTGACATACCTGTTTGAGAGGAAGAAGAGGCACCACTTGAAGATATCTAAGGTCATTTTATAACAATAAATGTAGAGCTTCATACATGTATTTAGCTTAGTAAATTGTACAAGATCACAGAGAAATAAGGCTCATTGAGGTTTCCGCACATGGCATGTTAAATCTGATAATCATTGAAAATTTAAGGAGAATATTATATGAGATAAAACTGCCCCTTTGATCTGCACAGTTTGAAGCACTCAATACTTGGGAGATTGTGTCTCAGGCCAGAGAAAAGGAAGAGCCGAAAGGCATTGTGTATGCTAGTGCAAGATGTGATGCTGAACAAAAGACACAGAGAACTGACATGTATAAACATACAGGAGAACCGCCTCCTCCTGTAGGAGGAAAAGCAGCTGCTTCGAGGTTACATCCATGTGCCGTGGAGTGGGAGTGACCTTGGACCATTTACTAATGATTTTCCAAAACTGAAAGAAAAGCCTGTAGAATGGTAAAAGCAGGTTGAGCGATTTGTGAGGATTTTACTGGTTTTGAGGGTTGATTTGAATACTTTGATATTGTGGTTTCCAGGAGGCTTGGAGGCAGAATAGAAAATAGCCACAGAATGGCCTCAGAAACATCCAATGAGCAAACCCAGTGAAAAAAGGCCGTCCCCTTTAGTGATGAAAAAGTATCAGTGGGTAAAGACATTTCTAAAATCAAATATATTGATTAGGTAAGATTGACAGCATGACTCAAGAACCCAAAGAGTTGATTCATGCTTATTATGAGAGATAGCTGCAGGTGTTCAAACAGTACAGTGGAATGGAGACGCTTGAGCCCAAGGAAATGGGACATTTTGTGTTAAAGTTTGTGACAGGATTGATACCTGAAATTAGCATGATATCCAGCATCAATGGTCAATGATACAAGAAGGCATTTTGAAGGAGATAATGGGAGGTCCATGTAATTCACCCATTCTGGGCTTACAGAAGTCTAGCAGTAAGTACTGCATTGTCCAAGATTTGAGAACGGTGACCAATATTATTCTCTGTTGTCCCGTGCTACCAAATACAGCTGTGATTTTATTTCAGACTCCATGTGAGGCTATGCGGTTCACTGTCATATATCTGTGCCAGGCTTTCTTTTCTATACCGTTGCATGAGGATAGCCAGTTCCTCTTCGCATTTCAGTTTGGCAATCGTGTTTTAGCATTGTGTCGAGTCTCACAAAAGACTATACCAAGAGTCCCTCCATTTTCAACCATATCCTCAAAAAGAATCTGGAGTCCCTAGTTATTCCCTGCATTTGGTGAGGTGCAGTACACTGACGACCTGTTGGTCAAATACACAAGAAGCATGAAAGCAAGACATCATTGCATTGTTGAACCACCTGGCTGTGAATGGACATAAGGTGTCCCCAAGCAAGCTGGCGTACTGCCAAAAAGAGATCCAGTACCCTAGACATCACATTGAGAATGGAGTGCGGAAGGTGTCACAAGAGAACATTTCAGCAATTCTGAAAATGAATCTGCATCCACTCAGAATGTTTTTGGGACTGGTGCACTAGTCGCCAGTGGATACCCAACTTTTCCTAGTGGCCAAGCATTTACAGAGGCTGACACACAAGAATGTGTCTGATCCGGTACCATGGGATAACGATTGCTTGACTGCCTTCCTAGAGCTGAAAGAAAGTCTCTGTCATGCCCCAGCACTGGGAAAGCCTTATTACAATAAATCATTTGCACTTTTTTTGTAGTCAAAGGGAGGGCTGTGCTCCCTCAGTGATTACACAGTTCCATGGAAATGCCTGAAGGCCAGTGGCCTACTTCTCTGCTCTTGATCCCATAGCATCTGCTCTGCCAGGCTACCTTAAAGCATTGGCTGCGACCAGTGTCAGCATAGAGATGTATGAAAATACTGTTATGGGTCACCAATTGACTGCTTTTGTTCCCCATTTTGTTGAATTGTTGTTGACAAGAGCTAGAACTAAGCACTTAACCAACAGCCGCCTTACAAAGTATGAGCAAGTTATCCATTTGGCTGAGAATGTCACTCTGCAGCGATGTGTTGTACTGAATACTGCTACTTTGTTAGCTACACTAGACAATGAAAATGATGATTTTGAAGTGGAGCATGACTGTCTCAATGTCACTGAACTCTGCACCAAGCCAAACTAGATATATAGATAAACCACAACCTGAATATAATTTTGTATTGTTTGTGGCTGGCTTGTATTTACGAGACAATGAAGGAAGTTTGAGAGCTGCCCATGCAGTTTGAACAGTTTCAGAAGTTGATGAAGCTTCCTGACCTCAAGGGATATTTTCTGCACAAGTGGCTGAATTGGTTTCCCTTACCAGAGTCTTCTGTGTCTCAGGTCAGCTGAAAATGTCAATTTTTGCTGATAGTCAGTATGGCTTTGGTGTTATTCACAATTTCAGACAGTTATGCATCCTGAGGGGGTTTATGATTTCTTCAGGATCCTCTGTCTGCAATGGTGAACAAGGAACAAAGCTCTTTGAAGCATGACAAATGTCTGCACAAGTTGTGGTGGTAAAGTGCTTAGCACACTGCAGTGGAGATGATTATGTAACATTAGGCGCTAAGTACTCAGTTGAAGTATTGTGTTCACAATGTCTGTACTTTTATTGGCAAGTACACAAATGAGAGGATAGATGAGACCAATTGCAACCTTTTGTTCACAACTGTAGATACATGGGAGGGGGTAAAGAGGCTTAAGGAAGAGGTGTAAGAGGAAGAAGAGCAAAGATGGGTCAGATCAGGTTGTGTTAATATAATGACATTTGGGTTTCAGTGGATGAAGGACTTGTGTTGCTAAATAGTTTATCATCCCCAGTGGCTAAACATTTCCACTGTCATGCTCATTTAGAGTGAGATGCCATGGTCTGACTGTTCAGGCAGACTTGGTTTAATCCTAGGTTCAAATGATGGCTTCAGTGTTGTGTCATAGATGTGCTGTGTGCCAGCAGAACAACGTAGGAAAGAGAACTGCAGTAACACTAAGTCACATAGAGAAATCAGGAGGTCGCTTCAATGGGATGCAGCTGGACTTCATTGAGATGCCTGTGTGCAACGGGATGAGATACGTCCTCATGGTTGTACACATCTTCTCACGTTGGGTTGAAGCTTACACAACCGAAAGAAATGACAGTCTCAGAGTAGCCAAACTGTTGCTGAAGACTTTATCCCCAGGTTTAGTTTCCTGACTTCTCTAGAGGCAAACCAAGGGGCCTACTTTAACAATGAGGTCCTGAACATATGACGTGCAGCATTACCAGTTGAGCAAAGATGGCATTTCAGTTATCCCCAAAAAGCCTCTGGCATTGTGGAGCAAGTGAACGGCATGCTAAAATCTAGACTAGCTAAACTGTATGCTTCGTCATATTTCAAATGGCCTGATGCTTAGCATCTTGTGTTGATGGTTTTCTGCAGTGGACCTGATCGGACGACAGGACTGTTCCCTATGAGGTAATCATGGGCTGAGCAATGAGACTGCCAGCTATACCTGCGAATGCACTTTGAACATTATAGGTGATATGTTTCTTGATTACTGCAAAGGACTGGCTACCATGATGCATTCTATGTCTCATCAGGTTGGAGCAGCCACAGCCCCATCACATGAGGATCAGTGCCAATACCTTAGTTCTGGCAACTGGTCTTGGTGATGAAATACGTAGTGAAAGCATGAATGGAACTTAATTGGCATACCACGTCATTCTGGAGACTACTGCTGTCAAATGTGGATGTCTCCCCAACTGGATACAGGCTTCCCATATCCCCAGAGTTGAGTGGCCCCTTGATGTGACAGCACCTCTCTCAGAAGTGCTGGTTGTGACAGAGAGACAGATTGAGCAGGTTAGTCAAGCTGTCGTGGACCAAGAAGAGCCTGTAACAGCACACGCTTGGCCTTTGGGGGTCTGGGAGATTTACAGTCGGAGCTGAGACAGAAGAGTCTCTTCCTGTGGTGGTGAAAGAGTCAGATTCAGTTTCAGTCCCTGATGAAGGACCTAATGCTGTGCGAGAGCGAGTGGAATCTGGAGACTTTGGCCCAGGAAACAAGAAAGAGAGAAAGTTTGTCCAAGGAACATATACCTCAAACTATCCCAAGGATACTGAGAATTGTAGTCTGAGTGAAAGTGAGGATGAAGGCCTTTCACCAAGGTGATCAAAATGAACTAGAGTGCCCTGTCCGAGGTACTCTTCACCTGAATGGACATACTTTTCTGCCAATGACGGAGAGAGTGAGTTTTGGAAATTCTGTGATAACAGTGCAGATGCAACTGAGCTTCCTTGAACTGAAAATGTTGCTTGAATTTCACTTTGAATTTCCTTTGCTGTTGCATAGGATGAGACATTTCATTCTGGATGGGATTATTAGTGAATCTGAACTGTCCCTTTATTAGAGACATTTGCAGTGACTGTTAATGAATTAAAGAAGAGCACAAAGGCCCGAGTGTACCGAAGGAGCACAAGTTGTCCCTTAGAAGAACACAGAGTTGGGCTAAGAAAGACTCATGAAGAGCTTGTAAATAAAACTGTTGCATTGCCTTGCATGGAATTTGTTTTGCTGTTTTCACAAGAAGAAATTGACATAGAAGCATATGCTGCTGCTGCTATATTCCACTCAACAGTCTGATTTTTGTGAAGTGATAGAAACTAGTTTTGATTGTAGGAAAGTACCCTCTTTTTGACATGGCTACCCCCACTTTTTGCCTGTTGTCAGTGTGTTTTGACTGTGTTCACTGGGATCTTACTAACCAGGACCCCATAGACTGTGCTCGTTCCCTTTAAATGTGGTTGTTTAGATCTTAGCACACCCGCAATTGGCATACTTTTGCCCCCATATAAGTCCCTAGTATATGGCACTTAGGTACCCAGGGCATTGTGGCACCAAGGATTCACCATGGACTGCAGCATGTATTGTGCCACCCATGGAAGCCCATGCAAAATTAGTCTGCAGGCCTGCCATTATGGCATGCATGAAAAGGTGCATGCATCCTTTCATTATAGGTCACTGCACCAGGTCACTATTAGTCACCCCTATGGTAGGCCATCCTAGCCCAGAGGACAGGGTGCAGGTACCTTTGTCTGAGGGCACCCCTGCATGAGCAGAAGTGCCCCTACGAACTCCAGCCCCATTACACTGTCCTTCATAAGTGTGGGAAAGCCATTTTACACGTATACTGGACTCAGCTCACTACCTGTGTCCCGCTACATAACGGTAACTCCGAACCTGGGCATGTTTGGTATCAAACAAGTCAGAATCATACCCCAATACTGTTACCAGTATTGGGTGTATGATTCCATGCACTCTGGTGGCTCCTTAGAGGACTCCCAGCATTGCTCCTATTTGTCTTCTGGGGTTTTGCAGACAGGCCGTGCTGCTGCCACCCCTCAAACAAGTTTCTGCCCTCCTGCTGCTTGACCAGCTCATGCAGGGGAAGGCAGAACAAAGGATTTCCTGTGGGAGAGGAATGTAACACCCTCTCCCTTGGAAATAGGTGTTACATGGCTTGGGAGAGGTAGCCTACCCAATGCTTGAAGGGCACATTTGGTGCCCTTCTTGCATAAACTGGCTTCCACCAGTCCAGGGACCCCCGGTCCCTCCTCTGGCATGAAACTGGACAATGGATAGGGGAGAGAACACTCCCCTTTCCATCACCACCCCAGGGGTAGTTCCCAGAGCTCCTGCAGGTGGCCACTTGATTTTGTCATCTTGAAAACAAGGTAGGCAGAGGCCCCTGGGAGCATATGATGGACCAGGTCAGGCAGGTGACCTCACTGGCCCCTCCTGATCCGTGGTCACCCTGCTCGGTGACAAATCCTCCTTCTTGGGCTATTTAGGGTCTCCTGCTCTGGTGGGTACTCAGATTCAATGTGCAAGATTCCAGCAGCACGTCTCCGCATCATTTACTTCATCTTATGGCCACCGGGACTGCAACTGGACCCTCCAGGAACCGACAATCTGCAACTCCAGTGACGATCCGCTTTGCAACATTGTTTCTCCAGCTCCTTCCAGCAACTGCAACATTTCCCTGGCTGTGCATCCTCTGAGGACAGCAAGTCTTCAGCCTGCACAAGAAGTAAGAAGGAATCTCCCTTGGAGTGAAGGAGTCACTTCACTGCATCTGCAGGCACCAATTGCAACAATGATAGGCTGCATGGATCCTCTCTCCTCCGGATCCTGCATCACAGGTGGTGGTCTGGAGTGGTCCCCTTGGTCCTCTCTACCAGCTGTCCAATTTGGGAGATGGTAAGTCCTTAACTCTACTCACAGGACAGTGCCCCTATGCTCCATGACTCTTGCAGCTACCAAGGCCTGTTTGTTTCTGCTCCAAGGGATCTTCAGGCTCCCAGTAGCCCAGACCCCCAGCGCCCTTATGTACAAAGCACAGCCTCCAGCAACATAGGACTCCTCTTCAGGTGTGCTGAGTGGGCCTTACTCCATGTCTTGTGCCTGCTGACTGTGGGTCACCTGTCGGGGCTGCCTCCTCTTCTTGTGACTCTCCCAGCTGCTGAGACTCACCTTATTCAGTCAAGTCCCCTGCACCTTGCTGACCCTCTTCAGCCTTGCAAAACCTTCTTCTCCGACTCTTGCATTTGCCAAGAATTTTTGGTGGTTTTCCAGCACCACTGACCAACAGCATCATGACCACCGACGTGGAACATCACTTACATCACTTCTGGAACTCCTCATCTGCTCCTGTGCTGCACTGCTGACTTTCTTCATCCACCGTCGACCTGGTCCTGCATTCACAGAAGGGTGGGTAGTGGCTCCTGTTACAGCCGAACACTCAAACTCAAACTGGAATTGGTCCCCTTCCTTTGCAGGTCCTTTTCTGTCAAGATTCACCTTCAGTTTCTTCCAGTCTTGTCTAGGTCTTGCACAGTCCCTTTTCCAAAGTACTCCTGTTGGAAAACTTACCTTCTCTCTCCTGGTCGCTGGGGGCCATCCTGCTACTTAGTTCTTGGGGTTCTTAGTTCCTCAGGCCCCCCTCTACTGATTTCACTACTTTGGGTAGGGGGACTGCCTTCACATTCCACTTTTTTAGTATATGGTTTGGCCCTCCCCTAGGGCCCTCACTGTTTGCTATTGCTTTTACTGATGCCTATTAATTTCTATGCTATTTTCTGATTGCTAATGTGTATATAATAGTGTGTTTACTTACCTCCAGTTGGGGTACTGCCTATACAGTATTTTAGTATTTGTGTTACCATAATAAAGTACCTTTATTTTTGTATCACTGTGTGGTTTTTTCATGTGTGTAAATGCCGTGTGACTATAGTGGTAGTGCATAAGCTTTGCATGTCTCCTAGATAACTCTTGGCTGCTCATCCACAGCTACATCTAGAGAGACCTAGCTTCCTAGACACTGTCTACATTTCACTAATAAGGGGATACCTAGACCTGGTTAAATGTGATAACACAATAGGTGCTCACCACACATGAGGCCAGCTTCCTACACTGATTATAGTGCAAATAACAATAGACACAGGTACATAATAGTAGGCACACCTATTGCTGTAGTTATAGCACTAATTGTTCTTCTTGTAGGATTATTCTCACCTATATCTTCCACATTGGTTATACCACTTCCTAGTGATACTTCTTTAGCATTGAATCTGTAGGTAATAGGTTATATACACTAGATGAGAAAGAATTACAAATAGATGCTTCTAGAGGAGATTTTTCTTCAAACACTTATTTTAACTTGCTTTATGATTACATTGACACAGTCGAGGTGAGGGATTGCAATATATGCACACAATTGCCTGTATCAGCTGCAGCAGGTATTACATACCATCACATTCCTTTGACATATGTTGTCACTTTTAGAGTCTTGCTGAGTTTGTTCTATGAAACAGGACATTTTCAGTATTATTTTTGAAATTATGATTTGGTTCTTTCAGAGATCCCCGCTTTAGAGCATTTGAATAGAAGCCCTGCACCTAAAGAATTAGGGATAATAGCAAGGTTTTTTAAACCCATCACAACATTAGATACTGTCTATGCACATTGAAATAATCTGACCTGTAGTTTGACAGATGCTGAAAAGAAATTATTGAATTTAGTTGAAGATAGGAGAGATTTGGAGGCTAAATCGAAAGCGAATAAAAACTTTAAGTCTCAGCATGAATGGACCAAGGAAGAAATTGAGCACCAAGGTGGAGAAGACCCGTTATTCTGGGAGTTTATTTTAGTTGAGTCAGGGCATGCATATTTCAAGTTCCCCACAGGATGGTATAGTAAGTGCTCTTATGGGACAATTTTTCTGAAAATATATCACAAAGAGCATTTCAACAATCCTGTTTGGGAAAGGAGTTCTAGACCTAGATGAGGTGTTAGTGCTGGAGAAGTAGTAGGAGATATTTTTGGTGCAATGATTCCATCTGTAGGGGTGATTTTATGACTTGACGAATAGAAATTTATCTACCATAATAGATAAACTGACCACTAACATAGCCACTGAAATGAGAGTTGACAAGTTCGGGTGGCGGACCCTCCCCTGCTGCTGTGACAGAAGATCTTCCCAAAGGGGAAGCCTGATTGGAGGATCGATGCTCAGCTTCAGAAGCTTGGGATATCAGACTCTCCGTGTCCAGACCGGAGCCACAAGAATGACTTGGACCCGGTTGTTTCTCATCTTCTTGAGAGCTCTGGGAGGAAAGGCATACTGGAGATCTGAACTCCACTCAAGGCGAAAAGCGTTTCAGAGCAACTGCCACCTTGGAAACGCCAACGTGGTAAACTATTGAGGTAGTCTGGAGGCGGTTTTGGCGATTCTGATGCTGGGAGGTATGGCGTTTGGTGGGCAGAGAAGGTGAGGTGGCAGTGGCGGCATGAGAAAGGTCCCTGGGTGTCCTTGGGGGAAGCATGGTGGCAGGTGATTTGACGTCCAGGGTTCAGTGCATGGAGGGTTCTGCCGTTGTGTCGGTGGATGGTGCGAAATCCAGGGTCTGTGACGCTGGGAGTGGTCCAGGCGCCGTCAGGCAGAGACAGTCTTGCCTTTGGCATGCCCGCTGTGTGCACCCGCTTCGCCGCCGTGCTGTAGCTACCCTTAAAAAGGGGAGGGAGGGATTGGTCAACTGGGAAGTGGGGGCGCAGGAAGTGCTACGAGGGTGGGGTCATGTGGTCAGTGTCAGGGAGCAGGGAAGCACGCTAACAGAGAAAAGCAGAAAAACTGTGTAAAGTGTGAGAACAGCAAAATACTGAAAAAGATGAAAAGAGAAAAAGGCAGACAGACCCGATGGACACAGATGGCTCGCCAGGAATGGGTGCAGGTGGGCCTTGAGCACAGAGCCGGCAGGCTCTGCTAGTAAGCAGCAGTGGCCACTCAGGAGGGAACGGCAGTCGCTCACGAGAAAAGGTCAGTGAAGTCGCCCCTCACTGCACATCGTCTACCCTAAAGAAGGTGAGGGCGTATGAGGGATTGGTCAACTGGGAGGTGGGACGGCAGCGGCAGGGATCGGCAAAGCACGAGAAAGCACGCTAACAAAAAAAAAGCAGAAAAAGAGTAAAAAGGGTGAAAACTGAAAAATACAGAAAAAAGATGGAAAGAGAAAAAGGCAGACAGACCTAACAGACACAGATGGCCACTAGGCCACCAGGGAGCAGGTGCAGGGCGGTGCCTGCAGGTGGAGGCGGCCCTTGAACACTGATCCAGCAGGCTCTGTCATGAAGCAGCAGCAGTGGCCACAATGGAGGGAGCGACAGACGCTGGCCAGGATCCGTCGCTTCCACCTGCATGCTGACACCTTCCTGTTTCCCCAGAATTAATTAGAGTTTCTCTACTCTAACTTAGTTTAGGGGCATTTTAGACTACTTTAGATTTATTCAAGCATACACAAGAGGATCGAGACTTTTACACTGACCACCAGATAGTATTTCTTATCTTTTGCTTTGCTTCAACTGAAATTCGTCTATGCCTTTTTCTATTGTCATTTATTCTTATTAGGTGGTTTTTATCACCTTTGGTGATTTTGTACTTATATAGCATGTTTTTGAGATTCATCTACATTGGTTTGGCTCTTAATTTATAATAAAACCTATTTAACTTCATTTACTATTTCTTGATCCTTAATGTGTAACTAAATGGGTTACAATGTTAATTGGATTGTGGATTGGAACTAACTCTCTTTTACCACTCAGGAATACCAAACAGATCTATCACAGGAGGAATAGTGAGAACAGGTCACAGTGCCACATCAAGTGCAGGATCACATGGCACCCACTTAATAGACAAGTTTAGATGAAGAACCAACACAGAAGAAGAATCATAATGTGAAGGACACCTTCTCAAAGTTAGCACAGTAGACAAGGGCACTTTATATATTTATAGATACGTTGTTTGTATCAAGGGAGCTAATGGATCATTGCATGTAGGTGAAACACACTTACATAGAAATGTATCACAAAATAGTGTCACATTTTAAGATACATAAAGTTTATATGGTGACGGGTATTTAGGTTTACTTAAGCGTTAAAAAAAACTTCTGAGCAAAAACATTAGGTAAATATTTATGGACAAATTAAAGCTATATATCGATTCTGTTTTGATACAGATGTTGGGTGTACCCTGGCACATATTGTATAAAAAAAGTTGGTCCTGAAAAATATGCCCTCTACCACAATTTAAGCACTGAAACACACATTGACCTGACAGTGTGGATAGTGACATTGGAAACTCTAGTTTGCCAGGGTACCTTACACAACACAATGCACACCTTTAGGGAACCTGCATAATGATATCAATGTATACCGTATTCTAACAAATAGGATCTGTGGAATATGAAAGGTGTATATTTTAGATAGGAACAGGAAATATATAGATTTAAAAAAAATGATTTCATTATGATGTGATCATGAGCAAAATTCTACATGTGTATTGTTAATGCTTTCTGTTTGTGCAAAAGAAATAAACAAAAGAGCCTTTCTAAAAATGAAATTTGAAATTTTCCCATTCTTGAATAAACTTAAGAGGTAGAGCGGGGTATGTTTTGTTTATTATGTTGTAATAACCCTCCCGCAACCTCACAATTAATGATACACAAATTGGGCCTCCCTGTTTTCAATGTTTGTGGGCAACAGAAGGTACATCATGAAATGGAGAATTTCTATCTGCCTTGTGAAGAATTGAGGAGTATCATTCTTGAATTGTCTCGAGTCTGATATTGGAAGGCTATTCTCATGGTTGAGAAGGCTGGCCTCTTTTTGACCGACAAGGGCAATAGGGTAAAGGTCATATTTTAAAGAAGAATATAGACCAGTTGAAGTTGAACATTTGGCTGTGAACCTGACATGAAAGGGGACCGTATGACTTTCTGTCCAAAAAGCTATACCTGAATATCTGGGGACATGTGGTGCCCCAGATCAGAGGGTATAGAACTTTTCCTGCAAGTTCTATCAGCCTTTTTGATCCCTGGATGACTAGGACAAGGTGTTTTCCCATTAGAATCAAGGCTTAACCAGGACTTACAAATGGTGACATAATAAATGTTTGGCATTAGAAATATTGTAAAAGGGTTGAGGAATGTTTAGAAATTGATCCAATAAAATTGAGAATGGGAAGGTTGATCTAACCACATGCACCAATAATAATAACCACCAATATATGGAAGCAGTTTTGTTCAGTAAGGCAGCAAAAACACACAGAACACCCTTTATTGAAGTTAAGAAATCTTGGTAGATTTCGTGCCAGCATAATATCCAATATTAATTGATAAAGTGGATCTTATCTTAGTGAGTTGTGAAAAATAAATTTACCTTCAACTTATTCTGAAGCTGCATGTCCATTTGAGAGATAACTAGTTTCTTTTGCTTCAGACTCTGTAGCCGGTTCTGTAGAACATCATTGTAATCCAGCAACATATTTCTTTTAAGGAGCACCCTGGTTAAAAACAGGTAGCAACTTACGAATGTTGTAAATATGACTGACAAATATAAACTATAGCACATTTTTTACTCCGTTTTTCTGAGTTTTAATACATTTCCTAAATATACAATAAGGATAGAGATGATCCTTTACATGTAAATCCAACCATATAACACACAAATATTACACAGTTCAAACTGACCAGATTATTCCAATGTTTAAGTTCATCTGGAGCCTATTCTTACAGTTTTCTGAGATACAAGTCTTAGAGTAGCGTCTGCGGTATACCACCTGCGGTTGTAGTAAACTAAGGAGTATTGATAGAGGTGGACCCATGGCGTGACACTTGTGATGATGATGATATGGGTGAAGTCAACACTTTCAGAGGCATTCACTCCCCTCATTGACCCAGATTATGTAGATTCCTGATTTTTGCAGGGGGGGTCACCCAATGATAGTTTCCCTACCCCAGTCTGCTTGTTAGGTGCTTCAGGCAGGTGATGTCCCTTAATTACTGTTGCTTGTCTATATTCTCAAGTTTACCGGACACTGGATAAAAGGGTGTATATTTAAACTCTCGTGCAAGGTCTCCCTTAGTTGATAGCTGATTATGGATTTGTATTCATGCGTTAAATTAGAGATGTTCTGGGAAGGGATCACGAAGCGAGGAGGAGATGCGATGTTATGTTATTATTTGATTATCTTTGTACTAGTCTTCCTTATGTTTATTCTTGTCTATAAGAGTAGGAGTGGAATGCGAGGTGATTAATGTCACATAGTTGGACTGCTTTATTTTTGGATGTACTATTCTTGCTATGTTGTATTTCTGCTATGTACTTCGAATGCAAATTAAGTATCAAATAAAATTACAAACAAATTACCAGAATATCCTAATTATTCAGTCATAAAAATTTACAATGTCAGTGCCATCACTGTTGACAATTAACAGAGCTATAAAGTCATACCAATGGCAGGCAGCTCTATGCAAATTCTAATAACATAACAAGCCAATAAGATTCAATCTGCACATAATGTTCTCTGTTCCAATACTTTACTGCTCACTTAACGTCCCCAATGGAAGTTTGAATCAAAAAGATGATTTAGAGTCTCATCAAGATAAAACATATATTAATTTAAGATCCATGACAAACGAGTGACTATTTCTGGAGGAAAAATGTATTCATAAAATATATGTTGCATGATAAGATTCTGATAGAAAGTTTTAACACATTTGATGGTTTACCTCTGTCGCCATATGAAGTTAAACAGTAGGTTTACTGCAACAACAGACAAAGGAAAGCACAGAGGAATGCTAAAATAAGTTAACATTTGCATAAACGTTTTGCTGATATGTAAAACAAATAGTGCAACAGAAACAAATTTAATGTGAGGGGAATCTGGGCACATGTAATTTTAGAACAATCCTAGTATTTTAAAAGCCATATGGGCAACACAGGAGTCCCTTTGACGTATCCAGCATAACAAATAGTCAACAAAAAAAAAATTTGTTAGCGACAGGTTAGGAAATGGATTTGTAGCAATAAAGTTCCTATGCACTCTTTCATCGTATGCATACACACATACCTCAGTACTAGCTATACTAGCAGGCTGCCTAAAATCCCCTTTCATTTTACGTCTTCTCTTTGTTACTAGACAACTCGAGATTTACAAATAGGGATCATTCTGCTATAAGAGCAGTCACTGGGTATTTGTAATGCTTCATATTTCTACATAAAACACAGCCAATGGGCAATAAATGACTGAGAGTTGTCCCACTGATAGACATGTAACTATAAGGACACATAAATATGACTGATAGGAGAAAGTGGTCCAACAAAGGCAACAGCCTAAAGCTAGCTCACAAAGCATGCAGATGATATAATAAAAAGAGTTGTTCATGATGTGACATAAGTTAAAGCTCAGAGTGCATACATGCCTGGAGTTAATAGCATCTTTGAAACCCTTAAGATGTTCAAAATGCTTACATGTAAGACTGCCACATGGAACCCATAACCAATACTATGTTAAATGATTACCTCAACCTAGCTAAAATATTCTAACTCCAGACCTAGAAATTTGGAGGCTAGAACCAGGCCAATTCAATGGAAGCCAGGGTAATGGCCCAACAACTGAAAGGTTCTGCTAATATCAATGTATGCAAATATAAATGTTGTCCATGTGAAAGAGACGCACCCTCAAAGGATTAGGCAATATACAGACAATATATTCAACACTGGTCAGGGTTGCGAGCACCCATTGATCTATAATTTAAATCTTTACCTCCTTACTACAACCATAAAGGATAAGGAAGATTTTTTTTGTTTCATCACAAACTTGGAAGAGCGCCTTGAAACAAATCAAGGAAAATATGGCATTCTGAAATGACTACATTTAACAGACCTAATTTAGATATTGACGGAGAGGTTATTCCGTCACAATGGTGATGGATATCCAGTCTGCTGTAATCTAAATCCCATAGGAAAATGGGATTTAGATGGACGGGATACCCATCACTGTCAATATCTAAATTAGGCCCTAAGTGAGGTTTACCAATGATCATTTAAACAATAGTGAGCTATGGCTAACGTTTCTTATTGGTTGTGTGATGCAAAGAGGCAGAATACGTGGCATATCTTTGTTTCAGCTTGTAAGGCCTGACGTAGAAGTGGAGGCAGTGTAAACTCTGGGCATGAAATCTTTATCATTAACAAAGTCAGAATCTTTGTATGTATCTATACATAAATAACACCAATGACTGTGAAAGCTCTGCAGCATGTGCAGATCTATCTGGAAGAGTAGGGCATGTGGATCTTCCCAGGAGGCTTGGCTCATAGGCATGTGGGAAAAAACACAAAGTCATACTTACCATTTTCTGTGATTCTAAAGAATATGTGCAATATGAATTTACTTGAATCAGAGGACTAAAAACACAACAGTCATTAGGAAATGAAGAAGTAAGACTTCCCATGGTTTTCATCAAGCCACTCTACATCGAACAGCATATGTTGTGTAGTACATTCAACTATTTCCTTAAAAGGGTCACATATTGGAAGAAACACCCACAAGGGAAAAATACCTTCTGACAATCTAAAAAGTGCTGATTTAAGATGAAGAGAATGAATGATAAACATAGCAAGCAACAAATTGATCATAAACAGCGAAGAAACAGAAAGGAAATGAAAGGCAGGTCAATATCGAGATACAAATATCCCATAGGAGTTCCAGATAAAAGAAGCAAACATTAGGGGCAAAAATTGACATAAGGAAAAAACAAACGTGGCAAGAAATAGAGAATTAATCTGGTGCAATGCATCAGTCATTGACTGATTCAAATATATCCGTGTTAAGAGCCGAAGGATATTGGAGCAGCATAATTTAGACTCCACCGTCTATGTATACTATATTGATATGTTTTGATACGTAATCATTAAATTCAACTAGCGCCTTAGCTCATTAACTTGTGTGTTTCACCTTTATGCCTTATCATAGATAAACATTGCTGTGCATGTTTGGAAATACATTATTAGGATATTCATGTTATAATGAGAACAGCTTGCTTTCCTATGGTCAATAATGTGCCTCATTGTGATTCTCGAGCTAACTTAGCTTAACATTAGGTGTTTCACATTTGAAAATTGTTAGTGTGCTGTTTACTCCTTTCTTTGCAGGTGTGTTATCAAGTCCCTTGTTATCTAGAGAAAGGCTCATTATTTTGTAATTGATTAGGCTGATAGTGAGGCATGAAGACGAAAAGTTGGCAGTAGATACGGAGAAATGATGAATAAAGGAGCCTCCTGTACCTGCGTACTCGAAAAATGCAACTCTCAAGGACGAGCAGATGTGTACCTAATTGTACTGAGATGGGAGTTTGGGGGGTTACCAGCTCCCGGCATAGCCGCCATGGGATTTGCTCTGGACTGTTGCAACAAGATATAGATGCTCTGGGACTTTTGATTGTTTTCTAATTGGTTACAATGGGTACCTTTTCCTGACTTGGAAGACAGCAGATCTCATTACTTTTCTGCTTTACCCGACTGAGAAGCTTCATGTAAAACACGTTCCCCTTGAGAAATGCCCTTTGCACTTTCATTTCTAAAATTAGCTAGGGTTAATTTCTTTATCGAATATTCGTTTTAGATATTTTGCATTCTTTACATATTTATTATTTGCATTCTGTAATTCAGGGTGCTTGTATGCCTTAATATTTTACCTGTAATTAGATATTTCATTACTTATGGCCAACTTTGCCTACTGTGATGAAGTAATTATTACAAAATAAACCTTTATGGTTGCATACTATCCTTACTGCCGTTACAGTGGAACTGTATTGGTTTCATTGAAAGGTAAATTAATTCTGAATGTCGATGGCACGTAAGAAGGCATAACAGCACTGTATATAGAAACTGCTTACCACAGAAGTAGCCCAAGGCAGATCTAGTGAAACATCTAGGCAGGCATCCTACCTTGATTTAGTCTTGACAAAACTGTGCAGGGTGAACAGTAATGTATTCTTAAGAAAATCCAATAATCCTTATAACTCCAGAAGAAAGCTTTGGGTACAGAATAGTACGTGTGAAAGGTGTGAAGCCTTTCCAAAAGAAGTTTGCAAATTAGAAGAAACCCCAACAAGGGGAAAGATACCTCCTGGCAATCTTAAGTCTTTTATTGATAATGAATGGGATGAATGATGAAAATAGCAAGTACTGAACACCTCTTGTATGAACAAGGAGGTAAAAAAAGACAGTTCAATATCTATGTAAAATATGCAATGGAAGTTCCATTAGCAAGAAGGAACAATCTAGGACAAAAATAGGCGAATGTATGTTTTGCGATGCATCTTTCTTTCAGAACTCCTCCTTATATGGTCCAAACAGGTTCTGACATTATAGGGAAAGTACCATACCCATCATGGTTTGTCTTCCCCAGACCACATCCTATGTGCTAACCACCATCTTGGACAGGGCTCTTTATAAGGCTTGATCACGCCTCAACTCAAGAATCATTATACCCGCTTGGGAGGTGGCCCCTCTGTCATCCAGTGCAGCATTACGCAACCCCACTGCTGATACACGCATCCTGAGCATCGCTCACAGTGTTGTTCCGCAGGGAGGCTGCAAGCATTAAGACTCCATGGTAGTTCTGGCTTCCAGAAGGCTCAGCTATGCACTGAATATGGCTTCTCAAGATGTGATCCTTGTTGATGTGGCCAATGCTTCTCCCTCTTCGGCTCATGCAGAGCTCTAGTAAGCCTTAAACTTACATATGGGTGTGGATATAACATCTAGAAGTATTTACATAAAGAAGTAATACTATGACAAGGAATAATGTTTTTAGGAACTAAAACTAAAGTGCAAAGTGAGTGTGGTCTCAATGTCACAAGCAGACACTAATAATGAGATTGATGAACCTGTTAGTCTGCTCACAGAGATCAGATTTCGTTGTTGAAAGTTCACTGCACGTGAGTAGACCAGAAATGTATGGAATCTGTAGCATTCTCCAACATTAGTAGAGTGTAAGGTGTAGAATGTGGGATGCAGGATGCGTTGCGGTGAAACTGCAATGCTAAGACTGGATTGGAATAGCTCAAGTAGAGCTGGAAAAAAAGATACTTTAATTATGAAAAGGGATACACAGTTTAGGAAAAGTGGCATTTAGTTGGAACTATATTCAGTGTGATCGACTCAAAGCTAAAGAAAAAACAATGACAGGGAGAGGGAATACATCTCTGATCATATCATATGCACCTATTGTTTTCAGCTGGTTTGCCCTCTGCCACCTTATTGAAACAAAACCTACTCTACCAACTTTTCTGCCATCCACTGTCTGAAGTTAACTTTTACATTTCTCAGTCAGATAATATTATATTTATTGTGACAGCCTAGGGTATGTATGTTTTGCAAAACACAAGATTCAATGGACGCAAACATCTGTAAAAACATTTTGAGCTTTTTGTGTGGCCATTACTTTGCTGGAATACCCTACTTTTTAAAAACATCTGTGGTTGTCTTTGCCTGATGATGTCTCACTTAGATGGATAAACAACAAAAACTGTTGTGAGTTTTTGCAATATCAAGTTGTAAATGACAGGAGGTGCTTTTACCTAACTTAGTGACACTTATTTTAAGGATATCTGAAAATCAGGATAACGAGTTAAACTGCGGGAATTTGGCACTATAGCCTCCTACAGTACGTAAATTTCAAACTAATCTTCGCAGTAGGATTAATAATACAATTTATAATCATCTAAGCCCCTGCAACCTGTAAGATAGAAGAGGTATGAACTCTTGTTATCCGTCACCTCCACAGGGTGTAACGCAAAATAATGGGGCACCATGCAAAATGTAGTGAGGAGCCCCTGGAGTCTCCCATATTTTCCTCATATTCATAGGCCTTAGGCTGAATAGGCCCCCCTGAAGATGGGGACCCCCTGCACTGCAGGAGCCTTTGTACAGCCCTGCATTCCCCTGGCCACCGTGTACGACTAAACCTCTGCCTCCATAGTACAATTCCTCTTCACCATGTTCTGTTCCCTACTCCCCTTTATTCTACATACTATACTGACCAAGCCTGACTCTGACACTTCATTGTCTTCCTCACTCCATTCTCACCCAGTGAGGCTCATTCCCACATTATCGCCTATCATCTCCTCCATAAAGCAACCACTGCTAGGAGTTTGCCTCATCAGGGCTGGAGCAGGTCTCCAATCAGAGGTCAGAATCCAGGTGATATGGAGCCTGGCACTACGCGGTTGCAAATATTGCTGTATGCCTGGGCTAGTATGAAGCTTGCATTTGTTCTCTATGTGGGAGAAGTTTGTATTTCTACTGGCTACTTGGTATCTCTACTCTGTGTCTTATTAAAGCTTAAGAAAGCATTTTCATCACACAAAACCCAAAATGAATGACATTGCCAATGCTTATTTATGTAGGTATTCTCACCATAGATGCCTATTTGGTACCTAAGAGCAGACAAGAGCTACAAAGAGACAGAAGCGTATTCCGTACTAGATGGATTTGGCTGAATGATTTCAAGCATGACTGAGAGGTTAAATAAAAAAGGTTTGCGTGTGTCAACAGTTTAGTAATTGTACTACTATGAACAGGGGTATGAAAAGATTAGGAGCCAGGTGGCTGTCCTGTTTTCAAGGGGCCAGGTGGCTGTCCTCTTTCAGTGTCTGGTTCAGATGTATACATTGGAAGTATTTCCTACAACCACGTATGGCCAGCTGGATTGTTGCATAATGTACAGCAGTTTCAGGACATGAAGCTGAAGTGCTACAATGACCTGTTTCAGGACTGAGTCTGTTTTACTGAATATACTCTGCCATGTACGAGATACAGTCTCGAGATAAATGTGCCCTGGACCGAATTGTTCATTTGGGAAATGCCAAAGGTAGTGACGGGGGAATGTGTAGTAGCAATGGATGCTTAGCACAGATAAATAAAACATTGAAAGGTCAATAAGCCGTGGAAAGCCCCTGCAACACAGAGAACGGATACAGCATAGTCATCAGCAGTGATAGAACAAAAAAAATAGGGACAGCACCGGAAGCAGCAGTTTAACCACTCCAAGTAAAGTCAAAAGGAGACTTCATTAGCATGCTCAGAACAGGTAGTTAAAGGTGGTACAAGGGGAAGCTTTGACTACAGACCGCACAAAAAATGTAACACCTCAGGAAACTGCTCTGCAAGTCACCTTCACATGCAGAAAACCCGATATATAGTGATGGTGTGGAGGAATCACAGAATGTTGGGCTCTTCTTTTCGGAAAGGCCCGCCTTACGTACCAGACTCGTAAGATTCACAGGTGAGGTGCGAGCCTATAGCATCAGCAATGAGACCGTCCGGCAGAAGCCATGATGATTGCCAATTGCACACAAGGGGCACAAAAGCATAAGGTAAGGTGGGGAGAGCAGTGCTACGGAGCAGAGGAGGGTGGAATGAAAGGACGAAGACAGGGGCTGTGGGACACCAGCCTGGGGTAGGGAAGAATTTGCTCAACAGCACCAACATCATTCCCAAGCATCACTGGATCATTCCCTTGTTTCACACTCGGCAGCCTTCTCCCTGTGATACAGAGGCAGTCTGCTTGGAATGCAGGTGCTTGGACTGTCTATTTCTTCCGAAGGAGGAATTTTAATCAAAATAACAGTGAATTTGCGTTTTTGCATTTGTACTCCGAAATCCTTATGCCACCCACCATGAACTATTTTGCAATGAAGACACTGAAAGGCAATACAAGATTGCTGGCTATTGTATATACTGTAAGTGTACGCTGTGAGATTCTCTGTAGGTTAATCTTTCACTTTAATTTTCCCAACAATCCCTATTCGAACTTCTTCCATGATTTGAGTTGCTTACTTCTCAGTGACAGACACAGGTGCCCAAACAATAGCAGCACGTGCTTAAAGTGGGGTTTTTGCTGACCCTGGGAAAAGATTAAGGCTCTTCTTGTTAAGGGGGTTATTAAATATTAGTTGTTTTCGAAATATACAGAATTTTATAGCACTGGATGAAATGACAGGAGCCCAGATATGTTAGGCCAATAAATGGTGGAAATTATAACGGGATTAAAAATACCACCATCGCTAGTTACCATGGCAACGCCACATTCGATGCTTCAACTAGAGACCAACTTTGCGGAGCCCTGATTGTTTCCCGAAAAGTAGAGAGGCCGGAGGTTGATCACAATGCACTTCTGGTAACTATATGGAGTTAACATCCTAGTGCGGGTCATATAGGACAATTATAAAAGATAGTTAGATGGTGAAATAAGACCGAGATCAGAAGTAACAGGCTAACAAAAGAAAATAGCTGATATCTTGCGTATATCTCCCAAAGCAGTAACTCAATTAAGTGTTGTATACACAGTGTGAAAAATAACGAAAACATTAGAATATCTTACACCAGAGTAATAACTCCGAAGATATGAAGTCTAGGTTCGTGTGAAAAAATGAATAGAAATGATATTACACAACCCAAGGTTCCTAGATACGGCTACCGTTCTTATATCAAACCCAAAACCTTTATCGTCTCCTCTTTATCACGACCTATGCTGATATATTTTACAATTACAGCATAACAATAAGATTATATTGCCAGTTGCTAATCTACATTCTCCCTCTGAATATCCTCCTAATCAGAAGCCTACCATAACTACAAACATATTTGTACCACTAATATCATAAAGCCTAATGTCCGTGGTGGTTGTGGCCTAATGTTTGGGGCAACATGTGGGGCCTAGCTGTGAACGTCAGTGGCCTGCACTGAGAAGAGTGAGTGGTGGCTGCATCCTGTGCAGATGCTGAGTGTGGACCGAGAGCCTGCCTCCGACTAAACCTGCATCTTGGAACGTGGACTGCTGTGAAAAGCCAGATCTGGGGCAAGAGCTGGGGACTGTGGGTGGCACTCACGAGGGGTGCCTGGTTGTCCCGTTGGCATGCAGCCAGGAGCTGTCTGATAGTCATGGCTGCTGCTGCCTAGGAGATCTGGAGGTTAGGTCGGCCGCACCCATTAGAGTGGGCAGACAAGCCCCGGCAATTGGGCTGCGTGAGGGGGCCCTGTGCCCCTGGAGGACCCTTCTAAAGGAGTGCCAGTGAGCAGGCTTGAGTTGCAAAGCTGCCAGTCATTGGTCTGGTGCTGTGCCTGAAGAGGACGACTCTCATCATCAATTTAGAACTAGGCTGTGAGGAGAGTGCCCATTCAACTGTTTATGTGGAGTTTACATGGGAAGGCTTCCACTGGAGCTCCTCTGAAAACTGCATCACACAGGGATGGACCTTTATGTGAAGCTTCGGGGAGAGGCGAGTTCTGCTTGTGCCCCCTGGTGACCTGGGGTGAGATGAGGTGGACCTGAGTACGCCCCTCCCTCCTCCTCCCACTGTTTATGAGGTGCTTAAAAGGTGGAGGTTTCTGCAGAGCCATATTCAATGGAGCTCACTGATCTGTGCTGTGCCTGTGGTGCTAGTTTCTCATCCTCTCCCTCTTCACTCCCTTTTCCCCCCTGGAAGTTCTGTCTTGCTGCACTGCTCTCCTCAGGGGTTTTCAGAATCTTTACATCTGCAGCATGATTTAGACCTATTGTCTGCCCTCTGCCCGTGGCCCTGGAGACCTCTGGTGTTGTTGAGCCTGCTGACCACTTGTGTAATGCTGGAGAACCAGACAGTCCACTGTTGGGTTTGTCCCTGAAAAATACCCGATATACTACATCTTGATTCACAATGAGGAAAATTAATCTGGTCAAGTCAAACTTATCTTTCAGAAGAAAAGGCCACAGAAGTCAGCAATTGTGCATAAAGGTAAAGACCATTCCCCAAACAGGTATCCTGATGGAAATAGTGCCCTCTCTTGCATTAAGACCCTGCTGTCTGAAATTGGGCATAGCTTACACACTATTTACTCCAAAATTGACACACTCACCAACATACTTGACCATATGAGCGACCAGACTGATAAATATGAGGTTCTTATAGACCAACATAAATGAACAAATGCTAAGGATGGTGAGGGTGCTGGAGCTTATTAAATCCAAGAATGAAGATCTGAAGGCCCGCCCCTGGAGAAACAATATCAGGATCTTGGGCTTGCCCGAGTCCACCTCTATGGGCAAATGTGAGACTTAAGTTGAGGATTTGCTGAAGTCACTTTTTGGTGAGCAACTGACCAACTTGTTCTCGGTTTAATTGCACATGGCTTGCTGAGCCCCACCCACCTTTGGAAGCCCTGGCAAGGCCAATCATTATGGGGACTGAAATATGATACAGTTACTCACAAGGCAGGTGAGAGACATTCAATATAAGGGTAACAAGATCTCCATTTATCCAGATTTCACACTGGCGGTTCAGATCACTTGCAAAGACTTTCTGCTTGCCCAGAGACTGTTGATTAAAGCAGGTATGCCTTACTCACTTATGTGCCTATGTACACTGCAGGTTCAAGGGAAAACACACTTCTTTACTGACTCCAAATGTACTATAAAATTGTGCCACAAGCAGCTCCAAAGGGTCTCTGATGGGGAGAGAGACTGCCTATAACACTAGTAATCACCTCTGTGACAATGATTGACCTTGTATTGACACTTTATATTCTTCACTAGAATCTATGCTCACGCTTGTGAGTGAGCCTGGCATTGAATGAACTGTTCTGACTGATATATGCATGGAGTCCCACACATTCATAACTGCTTTATTTGACAGAATTCCACTTTGGTGCTTTACCCACTTGACTTGCTTTTTGATTCTGTTGCCTACTTCTTGGCTGACGGTGGACTGACGTTGTTTGATATTCATGTGCATTTTACTGCACCGCTTGGATATATAACTTTATACACCCAATTCTGTTTGTGCCACCCCTGTGAGTGTGGTCCATTTTTTGCATACTATGAATGTTCGCTGCTACTTATTGTCCAGTTCACCTGTCCCTAACCTGATAAGGAGGCTTGGCCCAGCTCTATGAGCTCGCCCTGGATGGTTCCCACTAACCATCCATTTTAGTTTCTTGATGGGTTAATTAGGGTTTTTGGGGTGGGGTTTGTTTTCAGGTTTGGGTGGTTGAATTGGCAGTCAGTACGTGTTTATGGTAATGATGTTGTTAATGTACATCTCTTTACAACAGTTGAGAATATTGTCTGTGTCACAGGCCAGTAGGATGATATCAGCTGCTGGGCTAGGAATGGGTGATTGTTCATGTTTAGAATAACATGAATGCCCCACAACATACATGGCTTGAGTGACTGGCAAAACAACAGGCAAATCTTTGCATATTTCAGGAGGCACAATGTTGATATTGGATTGCCTCAGGATTGCTTCAGGAGCTCCACCTCACAGAACACTCTAAGGCCAGACTGAAGGCACATATAGACAGATACTCTGTTCCCATTTGAGGTGTGTCAATAATGATTTGGAATGTGTTTCATGTCAGACTCGTGACAATATAAGTGATAGAGACATTCTCATGGGCAAAAGCGTTCTATTGACCTGAATGTGCAGCCCAAACATGGATTGCTCTGACCTATTCCTTTCTATCTGTCATACAATTTTGAGCTGTGGATGCTCAACAGTTACCATGGCAGTTAGATCACAACCAAACACAGTCTTACAATTGCACTCTATCATGGCTGATTATGACCTGGTCCATATTTGGTGCAAAAGACATCCCAAGACTGTTGGAGGTACATGCATTTCCACGTCGTGCAATGGGTGGTTGCAGATTAACTATTGGTTAGTTGCAAACAATGTAGAAACCTGGACTAGATGGGCAGACAATATGCCTCAAACACTCAAACATTTGGTAATGACAGATGTAGAGGAACGTGCCTTCACCTGGAGACTTCCCCTAATGCTCTTAGGGGTCCCATTTTTCATTTTGAAATAAAAACCAATATAGTAGAATGTTTTGCTAATAATGTCCACTCTGTCACGTCCCTGGTGTGGACTGGGAGGCCTTTAAGCCTTACATTCATGAAGTGTACAAGTGTCTTGTGGGATGTGAGGGTGCACCTCCTATGGTTGCAGTGGAAACGATGGGAAGTTGAGTCCTGATACTTTCTCTCCAATGACGAACAGATCCTTGTCCCATTACATCGTAAACTCTCAGACTATATCAAAGTTGCTGAGAGGGAAACTCGCTGTTTATATAAAGAAGCTCTTGCAAGAGGATACAGAAAGGGAGAAACTCTTGACTCTGCTCAGGTAAAAATGGAGCAGTTCTTACATCAAAGACCTCATAAATGAGGTGGGACAGACATGTCAGTCCACCAGAGATTTTATGCAAGTGATATGCTATACCTATCTACTCATAATATGGTTCCAAAAGATGAGACTGACTACTTTGACTTATTTTAATTGCTGTAGTTGGATGATGTTTATAGACAGTACTGTGAAGTCACAATCAATGAGGTGGATATTCTCTATGTCATTCAGAGCATGATTGGTGGCAGGGCCCTGGATATGGAAAGTTGCACTGCTCAGTTTTACAAAGAATACACTAAGATCCTGGCACAGTACCTAAGAGCTATCTTCGAGGAAACCAAGGACACTGATGTGCTCCTCCCTTTGATGAGAGAGGTCCTATTGGTTTCTATATTTAAACTTGACAAACCCTCTAACCTCTGCATCTGGTATCAGCAGCTATCTATAATTAACACCAGCAATAAAATACTAGCCAGGCTCATCGTGGATAGGCTGCTCCACTCCACCCTAGTATACTTTGACCTGATCAATCTGGGTTCATTCAGGGTAGCTCTACTGTTTATAATTTGTGTGCCCTTTTTGCTGTGCTCACTCAATGAGTCCCAATCTTCCTGCAATAGCTGTCTTTCTTGATGCTACCAAGGCCGTTGATTAACTGGAGTGCACATATTTATTACTTTTGTGACACAGAATCAGGTTCAGTTCCACCTTCATCCAGTAGGTCAAATTCATTTATGCCCTGTTTTCTGAACGCCTACAGGCAAATGGTGTACTCCCACCTGCTTTATCAATCTGTAGAGAAACCCAACAGGGATGCCTTCTTTCTTCACTACTGTATGCTATTGCCATGGAACCACTTGTGACACTACTGAACACAGTCTAAGCCACACATCTCCGAGGCTTGTAAAAAAGACTGAAGTCAACCTGGCACAAATATGGCATGAATTTCTCAGATTTAGTAGACTCAGAGGGATCAACATTAATTGGTCTAAATCTGTACTTTTCCCCTTGACCCATGTCACATCCCATTTTGACATAGAATTCCAGCTGCTGTGAGCCAGCTCTGCATTTACATACTTAGGAATTTGAGTTAGTTTGAACATGGAGGAGCTTTGGTGGTAGAATTATGGTAGGGCAAATGCAAGGTTGGAAGAAAGGATCCAAGGTTGGATAAGATTGTCCCTGTCTATGACCGGGAGGATTGTGATAACCAAAATAGTAATCCTGCCCAAGCTCCTTTATCTCTTTGTAAAAATCCCTATGCCACTGATGAGGTCCTTCCTTGACCGCATTAAATCCCTTTTGATATGTCTGGTTTGGGAAGGTCGGCAACTGAGATTAGCATGGAAGGTACTAACTCTGCCATTTGAATAGGGCAGAATGTGTTCTCTTGATCTGGAACTCTACTAATAATGTGCCTATGCACAGTTCATCCATCACAGGGTTCATCCACCACCTTTCCTGCCACACACTGCAGTTGAGACATATAACTCGGGTCCTTGTACACTGATCACTGCAGTCTGTTCTATGCCGAAACAGCCTAGGGACAAGATTGATATGATGAGGAGGGTGGTCTGGGCATAGACTTGGCTACATCGAAGAGCCTGACTACCTATTTTATACTCCAGGGGCTTGCGTTTGGCACAGAGTCCGACTTGGACTCTTATGATGGATGAACAGATTTGAACACTTGAAACTGGAGCAGGTATGGGACTTGTACCCCAAAGGTATTTTATCATGCTACATGACCTACAACAGGCCACTAATGGCACACCACTGGATATATTCCTCTATTATTGATTTAGGACACCTCTCAGCAAGCACACACCTCATTCCCATGGGAACCCACTAGTCTACAGATGCTGGAATGTATCCTGCCCTTACTCTCCTCAAGGGGATTGCTGACACAACTACATGCCACTACGTAAGACAAGACATCGGTTGTTGAACACAAAGCACATTCTTAGTGGCAGAGGGAGCTTGGCATGGACATTCTGGACCAGCAATGGTGCTACTATTGTGCCCAAACTAGCGCATTGGCCCCTTACTATAGGCTATGTCTCTACATGCTAAAGCTTTGCATGGACTGCACCACACACTGTCTAACTACACAGAATAGGCCATCTGAATGATGCTAGGTGCACGTGATGTAGTGCTAGAGAAACAGGTTTTTTGCACTTAGCCTGGCAGTGACGAAGGGTGGCTGACTACTGGGCAGAGTGTTTGAATGCACTGAGGAGGTGACTGACTCCATTTGAAACTTACCTGGCTTTGCAACCTGGCCAACAGCAGAGGGAGGATGACCAACCACCATGAATGAATAAAGGTACCGGGCAATAATTACTGGGATAGAGAGTTGCTCATGCCTCCTGACTGAACAGATGTGCTTCATTGATGGGGAGATTGGGGGCCACTCATTAACAATCCTTCATACTACGCATTACTTGCCGTTTATCAGTAGAAGCACAAGATTACTTAATATTGAGCCAGATGTACAAGTTTACTTTGTATATTTACTCACTTTCTTGACATGTACTTAATGTTGTTTGATAGTTTTGAAGAGCCAATAAGTACATTTTAAAAGATCTTGGGAGAGTTTGGGTTGTTCTATAGCATAATATGATATTATTCTTATAATGGAACATTCGTAGAAATAAGTTAGGAATGACAAAAGTTAAAGAGTGGTCTGAATTACTGTGTACACACTCAAAGTAATATATGTAAGATTAGAGATGAGAATCTGGAAAACCACTGAAATACTTCAAAACCAAACCTGCCATTATGAAGAAAAAGTATCAGAACAGTGACATTTTGGAGTTGAATAAATCAGTTCAGGAGGTTTTGAAAAAGTCAAGCTATAAACAGTCAAAATGTTTAGACATTTGGGGCAGTTGAGTTACTGGTCCATACCATTAGAATCCAGGTTGGCTGTAGGGCTAGATGGAAAGAGAATGATCTTTTAACCCTGTTCACCCCTCAGTCATTTTTAGGTCTGTTGACAATGCCTTAAATTGGGGTGCATGTTGAGGGAACTGATGGTATCACCAGTCTCCTCTATGGAATACACCAAATTCACTTTTACTAGGGAAAGGGAGTAATGGGAGTACGGCAGGGGGAAGGGTGCAAAAAAAAGAAAGAAATGTGCTTTTGTTCACAGAAAGGTCATAGGTGTAGGAGGCTGGCCTGGTTTGTAGTGGATACCAAGGGGTACTTACACTCTGCACCAGGTCCAGTTATCCCTTATTAGTGTAGAAGAGGTGTTCTAGCAGCTTAGGCTGATAGAAAAGGTAGCTTAGCAGAGCAGCTTAGGCTGAACTAGGAGACATGCAAAGCTCCTACTATACCACTGGTGTCATATGCACAATATCATAAGAAAACACAATACACAGATATACTAAAAATAAAGGTACTTTATTTTTATGACAATATGCCAAAAGTATCTCAGTGAGTACCCTCAGTATGAGGATAGCAAATATACACAAGATATATGTACACAATACAAAAAATATGCAGTAATAGCAAAAGGAAGTAATACAAGCAATGTACAGTCACAATAGATTGCAATGAGAGCACATAGGTATAGGGGCAACACAAACCATATACTCCAAAAGTGGAATGCGAACCACGAATGGACCCTAAACCTATGTGAGCTTGTAGAGGGTCGCTGGGACTGTAAGAAAACAGTGAGGGTTAGAAAAATAGCCCACCCCAAGACACTGAAAAGTAGGTGTAAAGTGCACCTATATTCCACAGAGAGCACAGAAGTCATGATAGGGGAATTCTGCAAGAAATAACAACTCCAGCAATGCAACCAAAGTGGATTTCCGGACAAGATTACTTGTGGAACAAGGGGACCAAGTCCAAGAGTCGCGACAAAGTCGAGATTGGGCAGTTGCCCAGGAAATGCCACCTGAGGGTGCAAAGAAGCTGCCACTGGATGGTAGAAGCTGTGGATTCTGCAAGAACGAAGAGGACTAGGAACTTCCCCTTTGGAGGATGGATGTCCCACGTCGTGAAGAAGCTTGCAGAGGTGATCCCACGCAGAAATACTGCAAACAAGCCTTGCTAGCTGTAAGGGTTGCGGTTAGGGTTTTTGGATGCTGCTGTGGCCCAGGAGGGACCAGGATGTTGCCAATTGTGTGAGGAGACAGAGGGGACGCACTGCAAGATAGGGAGCCCTCACAGAAGCAGGCAGCACCCGCAGAAGTGTTGGAACAGGCACTACGAAGAAGAGTGAACTGGAGCTCACCCGAAGTCACAAAAGAAGATCCCACGACGCCGGAGGACAACTCAGGAGGTTGTGCACTGGAGGTTAGAGTGTTGGGGACCCAGGCTTGGCTGTTCACAAAGGAAATCCTGGAAGAGTGCACTGGAGCCGGAGCAGCTGCAAATCACACGGTACCCAGCAATGCAGTCTAGCGTGGTGAGGCAAGGACTTACCTCCACCAAACTTGGACTGAAGAGTCACTGGACTGTGGGAGTCATTTGGACAGAGTTGCTGAGTTCCAGGGACCACGCTCGTCGTGCTGAGAGGGGACCCAGAGGACCGGTGATGCAGTCTTTTGTTGCCTGCGGTTGCAGGGGGAAGATTCCGTCGACCCACAGGAGATTTCTTCGGAGCTTCTAGTGCAGAGAGGAGGCAGACTACCCCCACAGCATGCACCACCAGGAAAACAGTTGAGAAGGTGGCCGTATCAGCAATACAAGGTTGCAGTAGTCGTCTTTGCTACTTTGTTGCAGTTTTGCAGGCGTCCAGAGCAGTCAGCGGTCGATTTCTTGGCAGAAGGTGAAGAGAAAGATGCAGAGGAACTCTGATGAGCTCTTGCATTCGTTATCTAAAGAATTCCCCAAAGCAGAGACCCTAAATAGCCAGAAAAGGAGGTTTGGCTACTTAGGAAGGAGGATAGGCTAGCAACACAGGTAAGAGCCTATCAGAAGGGGTCTCTGACGTCACCTGCTGGCACTGGCCACGCAGAGCAGTCCAGTGTGCCAGCAGCACCTCTGTTTCCAAGATGGCAGAGGTCTGGAGCACACTGGAGGAGCTCTGGGCACCTCCCCTGGGAGGTGCAGGTCAGGGTAGTGGTCACTCCCCTTTCCTTTGTCCAGTTTCGTGCCAGAGCAGGGCTGGGGGATCCCTGAACCGGTGTAGACTGGCTTATGCAGAGATGGGCACCATCTGTGCCCATCAAAGCATTTCCAGAGGCTGGGGGAGGCTGCTCCTCCCCAGCCCTGACACCTTGTTCCAAAGGGAGAGGGTGTAACACCCTCTCTCTGAGGAAGTCCTTTGTTCTGCCTTCCTGGGCCAAGCCTGGCTGGACCCCAGGAGGGCAGACACCTGTCTGAGGGGTTGGCAGCAGCAGCAACTGCAGTGAAACCCCGGGAAAGGCAGTTTGGCAGTACCCGGGTCTGTGCTAGAGACTCGGGGGATCAAGGAATTGTCTCCCCATTGCCAGAATGGCATTGGGGTGACAATTCCATGATCTTAGACATGTTACATGGCCATGTTCGGAGTTACCATTGTGACGCTATACATATGTAGTGACCTATGTATAGTGCACGCGTGTAATGGTGTCCCGCACTCACAAAGTCCGGGGAATTTGCCCTGGACGATGTGGGGGCACCTTGGCTAGTGCCAGGGTGCCCACACACTAAGTAACTTAGCACCCAATCTTTACCAGGTAAAGGTTAGACATATAGGTGAGTTATAAGTTACTTAAGTGCAGTGGTAAATGGCTGTGAAATAACGTGGACATTATTTCACTCAGGCTGCAGTGGCAGGCTTGTGTAAGAATTGTCAGAGCTCCCTATGGGTGGCAAAAGAGATGCTGCAGCCCATAGGGATCTCCTGGAACCCCAATACCCTGGGTACCTCAGTACCATATACTAGGTAATTCTAAGGGTGTTCCAGTATGCCAATGTGAATTGGTGAAATTGGTCACTAGCCTGTTAGTGACATTTTGGAAAGCAAAGAGAGAGCATAACCACTGAGGTTCTGGTTAACAGAGCCTCAGTGAGACAGTTAGTCATCACACAGGGAACACATACAGGGCACACTTATGAGCACTGGGACCCTGGCTGGCAGGGTCCCAGTGACACATACAACTAAAACAACATATATATAGTGAAATATGGGGGTAACATGCCAGGCAAGATGGTACTTTCCTACAATAGGCTCCAGCATTTAGAAAGCTAGAAGCCACTAATCAAATATACAATCCTGGGGCCCAAAGGGTGCCTCATAAGACCCCATGTGGATCCCAAAGTTTGCATAGTGTTAATAGTGGCGCCTCAGAAAAGGTGAGGGCAAAACCAATGATTTCCACAGTGTTCTGGAGGCTGCCAAGAGTGCAGGAGCCCCTACTAGAGCACCGGACAGGTTTTTCCCAAACTCGCTATAAGTCTCCAAGGAGATTAAATTCAATACCCAGGGAAAGGTTTTTCATGTTTCAATGCACTCCAAGAGTTTGTGTTTTCACAAGAGGTTCTGGAATGTAGGGACTCCTGTTATTTTGTCCTAAAACTTCAGTGGCAGCAGTATGAATATAGAAAAAGAACTCCGTTGGCATGTTGTTGAATGTGCAATGCTTTATTGACTATTTTCTAATAGAAATAATGTTACTGTGCTGTGACTGTTTCCCCAAGTTTGTGGCTCTCACTAGATTGGAGAGGCAGAATTTAGGGCCTGGTTAAGATCTCGGCGGATGGAATACTCGGTCACAAACGTGACGGATTTCCCATCTGCCATATTACAAACTCTATAGGATATAATGGGAACGTAATTCAGTGGACGGGATATCTGTCACATTTGTGATGGAGCATTTTCCTCCACCAAAGAGTGCCACAAAATCTGTATTGTTTTAAAAAAAAAATGTGAAAACACATTATTTTACAGTTTTTGAGGGCAAAGGTTTCCTAAGTGGAATTTAAAATTAAAATATATAGAGGTACACCTCAAAAGGTACACGTTAAGCCTCAGAGTCATGTTATTGTGAATGCCCAATCAATCCATGCCAGTTTCACGGATAATAGACTTTACCATTAAATGATTTGGACTGGACTATGGGGAAGTGCAGGATTGTGATGTAGCCCGACTTTGACCACTCAACTTGCATCTTTTTTGCTTCGGAACTACACTCTTTTGTTACAGATCAAACTCTCTTGCTGGTTTGAAGATGTTTGCATACTGGGATGGTTACTGCTTGTTTTTCAAGTTGTGTGAATGTTACACTGAAAAGCTTAATAAAGGCTCTTTATTAAAAAAAATCCGATTATGCATGTTTTAAAAAATGATGCGTATTACCTGTTAGACTCAGATAGCATTTTTCAGTTACCACTTTTATTGGATAACCTCAACAGTGTGATTTAGAAAAAAAATAAGATATCCTCTTAAACATGTAAAAGACATGAAGTCTCAAACATTAGCTGGCGATTGCTTTTCTACTGAAGACGTTAAAAAACATATTGCTTTATTTGGAAAACAACCCCATACCAGAAAAGATCACAGTTACCGATGGTGATTTTCGCTACTCGTCATTTCATCATTCAACTAAAGAATGCTCTGGAAAACAAATTAAAGTGGAATAGATCTTAGTATAGCACGTGTAATAGGCAACATCACTGAAAGAGGCTCATAACATTTCCTTTCAGTGCAATTGAATGAAAAGAAAAATATCTGGTCTATCTAGTGAATGTCTTACAGAGTGAAAATGAGAACAAATATATGCAGGAAACTTAACAGAGAAGATGCATTTCATCACTCAGTCAAGATATGTGGGTCTCTGAATTAGATGAGCTTGAGTCTATTAAGGCTAAAACTGGCCATTGCAAATTGCAAATGGAAATAAAACTCTATCGCACAGCTTTTAGATCGTGAGGAATACCGCTCAAAGTGCATATGTCAGGAGTGACAGTGTGCATTGCCTATCTGTTTTATCTAATAATTGGAGAATGAATTGAACTGTTACATCCATCTATCCATACAATTAGGTTCTGTCACCTGACGTAGCAAATCTCTTTTTATAACTCATGTTTATTATCAAAGGCAAGTAAAAGCATTCCCCATTGATAGCTTCCAGCTGCTGTGCAATGGAACTTTTTTTTTTTTTTTACTGTTGCTTCCATATTGTTCATGCTTTTAGCATTCCGGCACCTGTGTGATGTTAGGCACAAAAATTGATTTTGTTTGACACCGTTGCATCCGAAACTATGCTCATTGCAACTTTCTTTTACCTTCTTGCCAATCCAAAATTAGGTGCCAAAGGATGTTCAAGATTTTTGTGACAAAGATCCAAGCATTTTTCATCATAATTATGCAAATGTTTTGAACAGAGCAGAACCTTTGAATTTTGATTTCACTACAAACACAGTAGAATACTGAGAATCATTCCTTGCTTCAATGCTTATATTTCCTCTGTACAGATACTGGATTTAATGTTTACAAAATGGGTTCATTCAATGCACAGTTGTTTACAAAAGGGGTTTACACAATGCACACAGTTTCATGCCTTTCATTCACCAAGCCAACAATTGCATGAATGCTTCCCCAACCCAGCCCATAAACTAATTTTTTTAGGAAATTAACCAACATTTAGCAGGTTGTTTCCCAACCTGAAAATCCCTATGTGTACGAAGCATGATTAATTAATTTTCGAGTGTAGAGAAGAAAAGTAATTTTTTCATAGGAAAAAATATTTTTCCTGTGAACAAAAACAAAAATTACACTGATCACCACAATAACCCTTATGGATAGTCCAATTATGCACATTACATCAGCAATGCAAAGCGAACCATTTATCTTTGCATGAGATGGAGGGATCCAGCTCTCTCTGTGACACAATTTACGTTCTGCTCTCACACCTAGTTTTCAGTTTGTGGAAGGAACCCCAAGACAGCCACTTCCAATTTGTGAGCCCAGCTTCTCTGCATCCTAAACAGTCCAGTGCGCAAGAGTTCTAGAAAGGGGTAAGACCACAGACTTTCTGTGTATTCTTGTTATTTGTAAAAAATAAATAAAAATAAAGTGTTTTTTTGCTACCCATGTCTGTTGACATTTGGCTCCCTGTTTTTCTGCAAATTTGGTGCCTTGAAACTGCGGTTCTTTTTACCAGTGACTGTTTGAATTCTCCCTCATAGCTTTTCACAAAGACTGCATTAAGATACCCACCCTCCTCCCCACCGGTTTACAATAGACTACATCCACCTCAATGGCTTACGCGAGGGTGTTTAGGAGACTGCTTAATCTGCTCTGTTGTTTAAGCTGTGTGTTGGAAAGTGTATGCACCACTTGTTTTGGCTTGAAAAAGTGATTTATTTGGGTGTGCGACAAGCAGTATTTCAGTGGTTTCAAAAGTTTCCCTTACCTGAAAAGTAGAATCTCCTAGCTTAGAGGTGTGAATTGTGCTTGTCTATATCCAAGGAGATTCTGAATAGAGGAGCACCCCAACCCCTTCCTTCCACAGGGCCCTGGGCTTAAAGTAACTTGGTACTTATGTAAGTTTCTATTGGTTGTTGCATTTGTCTTTGAGTTTGGTTCTTAGGGCTAGTATTTCTATTAGCTTATGGGGTTAAGGGTTTGTGTTCTGATTTGCTCTAGGGCTAAGGTTTCCCCCTGAAGAGTCTAGGGTTTGCATTCTGATTGGTAGTAAGACTAGGGTTCCTATTGGACTAAGTGTTAAGGGTTACTGTTATGATTGGCTGTCAGTGCTAGGGTTCTGATTGGTACTAGTGCTGGGGTTCCTATTGGTCTAAGGGTTTAGGGTTACTTTTCTGATTGGCTGTCAGGGCTAGCGTTCTGATTGGCCGGTAGGGCAAGGGTTTAAGCTTAGGTCTCAGGGCATCTCATCCCGGACGTTGAGGCTAAGGGTGGAGAGGACAAGGGCAGCTGCCTGTTTGGGCCTGTTTGGGCCTGTTTGGGCAAGGTCGAGCCTAGGGCAAGAGATGCGGCCCAATTTTCTATTTTTCAGAAAATGCCTTAATCTCTCCACATCCTCTAGCATCCAAACACAATATCAGCAAATGCACTCTACACATACACCACAAACCTCATACAGATCTCACTGTCTCAACAACCACTGCAAAACTACAAAAAAAACACACCTATACTGCATTTTCACCAACTACAACAGTATGGAACCTTCATTCTCACACAAAATGCAACTCTCTCCCACACCACTAACACAGCCACACATTACAAACACAACACAACGCCATATTACCCAAAACTATAATGCACCCAGACACATACTCCCTGTTCATACAAAACACCAGCTCTTACCACTAATTACTCATAACAGACCCATTTTTATAATGATGAAACCTATACTCAGCCTTCCATCAAACCATCCATAAACACCCTCCTCATCTTTTTACAAATGACACACAACTATAGATCCCTTACATCTAATCCACTACACCTATTACTTCTTCCAATTATCACATCTAACACAATCATAACTGTTGTCTATTCTCTCTTACTCACAACATACACTCTTCTCCAAAACACATCACCACCCCCTATACTTTTCAAACACCACTTACGAGCAGTAACTTACATACGAATTCTTCAGAAAAAACTGCATCCATATCTCCTCTCACTACTCCACAAAAACAAAACAAACACCCCCAGCACATCAAGATAACATACACTTTAAAAATACTTTCCATTACACACACCCGCCTGACTACACAAATAATACAAATTCAAGACCAACTTTACTCCAAAATTCACAATCTTCACCAACATCTACCACAAACACCCCAATACAACAACATCCATTCACCTGCTTCTCCTCTGTTGCACAATTTGGAACCCTACAATATGACCCACACAGTCCATCACCACTCCTAACCCATACTCCTTCCACCCTAGACAGACGCAAACAAAATATACCATGTCAATCTTCAGAATATCACACCCCTATGTCTATTTCAAAAGGCTACTCTACAAAAACCACACAACTCAGTCAATCAATCAGGGAATTTGTAAAAGGCACTACTCACCTGTGAGGGTCTCAAGGTGCTGAAGGGGAGGGGGCTGCTATTGCTCGAACAGCCATGTCTTGAGATGTCTCCTGAAGGTAACGAGGTCCTTGGTCTGACACAAGTAGGTGGGAAGAGTGTTCCATGTCTTGGCAGCGAGGCGCAAGAATGATCTGCCACCGGTAGTTGTTCTGCAGATGCGTGGGACGGTGGCGAGGGCAAGGTCGGCGGAGCGAAGCTGTCGGGGTGTAGAAGGAGAGCCATCTGTTGAGGTCTAGTGTTGGGCAGTACCTTGTGAGCGTCGGTGAGGAGGTTGAAGGTGATTCTCTTGTTGACGGGGAGCCAATGCAGGTCTCTCAGGTGGGCTGTGATGTGGCAGTGGCGGGGATGTCCAGGATGAGGCGTGCGGAGGCATTCTGGATGCGTTGCAGTCTTTCTGGAGTTTGGCCGTGGTTCCTGCATAGAGGGCATTGCCGTCGTCCAGTTTGCTGCTTACGAGGGCTTGGGTGACTGTTGTTCTGGTTTCAGTGGGGATTCAGGAGTCGTCCCATGAGAAGGGGGTGGAGCCGAAGATGAGGACCTCATTTCACTTTCAACCACCACCACCATCTCGCTCTCAACCACCATCACCACCAACAACAAGAACAGACCCAACAAAATGCCTTCTAAGCCTGCTGGACGAGGAACACGATATAGAAGAACAACAGTATTGTGAGCCTCATACAGTTAATATAAACACTAATGACACACTGGCTACATGTTCAAAATATACTGGTAACTCTTCTACAAAACAAAACCACACCACACCACCACCAAAACACAATCTCTAAACTGCCTACTTCTAAATGCTCAATCATTCTCTAAAAACAAGTACCACATCTACAACCTACTTACTGACACACAACCTGATTTACTCTTCATAGGTGAATCATGGTTGGGAGATGATATGACACCAGTGTTGCATGAAGACGTTCCTCCAGGCTATCAAACAATCCCACAAAACCGTATAGGCAAAAAAGGAGGTGGACTAGCTGTTATATTCAAACAGCAATAAATCTAAGCAAAACAGACATCTCCATTCAAGGTTGTGAGGCCCTCCTCACCAGATGCAACCCTACACCAACTTCCTCCTGTAACTTTCTCCTCCTTTACAGACCACCACCTAGCAATTCTACATTCCTAGACACATTTCTATACAAGGTTTCAAACATTCTAACACTAAACTCAACCTATGCATTCTTGGACACCTAAACATTTGGTTTGACAAACCCAATATGCCCCATCGAAAAGCTATAATCACTGGCCTAGTCACATCAATCCCACATAAGATTGTTCACAATTCCACACTCATTGCTGGACACATCCTAGATGTCATTTTTGCAAACCCAGAACTAGATACCATTGAAAGCATCACATCAGTCAAATGATCAGACCACCATTTTGGTAACTTTCCAACATAAAACACCACACATCAACACATCCAAGACCATCTTACATACATCCACCTATCGACCGTGGAACAAACTCAATTTTGAACACTTAGAAACACAACTGAGAGCCAACACAGATCTATAACAATAAATCCTGTTCAACAACTTTACAAGTGGCTACAGGAACCTTTTGATATCGTAATACCACAAAGAAAAATTAAACAGGACAAAAAAAAACAAGCACCCTGGACAAATACAGAACTAAAAAAGATGAAACAAGAAATCAAAAGGCTGCAACAAACCTGGCTCAACTCAAACAACATTCAAGACAAACTTAAACTACACAAACTTAACAGAATATACAAATCAATAAATCAAAAAAGCTAAAAAAGTACTACTTAGACAGAATTCAAAGTGCAGACATAGTCGACTCCTATTTAAAACAAAGGAAAACCACCAGCACCAACCTGTTCCCAAAAATCTCCTCTAAGAGTAAGCTAGCCCAAGCTCTGCACACCTTCAAACAAATATCACAAAGTGAATTTATAGATCTGGTCGAAGCAAGCAGGCCTTCCGGCTGTCCTTCTGACCCTTGTCCACCACACATCTCCAAGAATATTCTTTGATCTGCCTATGGTGCACATCAGTAAGAAGAATTATCAATAATTATTTTAGTACAGTAATCCTTCCTGAAGATCTTAAAAAGGCATACATAGGCTTGTTATCAAAGAAAACAATCCTGAACCCGGAGGGCCCAACAACCACAGACCAATTACAAATGGTCCTTTCCTGGGAAAACTGATAGAAAGCGCAGCTTTCACCCAGATGTCACAATTCATTGAAGATATCTCTATACTTTCAGATTACCAAACTGGAGTCCACCTGAGAAGCAGCACTGAATTTGCCCTCATCACCATCTGGGATAATCTTAAAAACACAATAGTTTGAAATGGCAGTGCTGCACTACTTCTCCCTGACCTCTCAGCTGCCTTTGACTTAGTTGACCATGACACTCTATTACATAGGCTCTGCGAAGCTGGGATACAGGGGACTGCTCTGGACTGGGTCACATCGTACCTTCAAATCAGTACTAATGACATCCATACCTCCCCTTTCTCTCCAAATCCTACTTCACAAAAGCAGGGGTCCCTCAAGGCACAATCATCTCACCCATGCTCTTCAACATCTACATGACCAGCAATCGTCAGTGAATTTCAACTTACATGCTACAACTATGCAGATGACACACAAATACTCCTTAAACTGGAAATCCCCAAAGTCACTGCAAACTCACAAATCTTGAGTTGCCTGAGAGCTGTTGATCAGTAGATGACATGGAGCCATCTCAAACTGAATGCTTCCAAAACAGAAATACTCATATATGGTGAATGGAAAAATTATGAGCCACTCTGCTCCTGACCTAACAATTTGGGGGCACCTCCTAAACTGTCTAAGGAAGTAAGAAACCTTGGAATTACCATGGACTCCAATTTCACAATCAATGCTCAAGTGGACAAATTAGCAAGATCAAGCTTCATCACCATGAAAACTTTGCAACACATCTTTCCCCAACTCGGTTTTCTACACAAGATGCAGGCTACTCTCTCTCTTGTACTACCTAAATTGGATTACACCAATGGCCTCTACCATGGATCATCACTCTCTATTTTTTTTTAAAGTTACAATACATTCAGAACTTGGCTGCCAGACTAATCCTACATGTAAAGCCTCTATCTCACATCTCCCCTGACTTGAGGGCCGTACATCGGTTAGCGGTTGCCAGAAGATCTACCTTCAAGCTGCTTTGCATCACCCACAAAGCAATACATGGAACAGGAATGCTTTTCATCAGGAAAGAAATCAGCAAACCCATTCAACATAGAAACCTGCGCTCAAGATTGGCACCCCACCTCAAGACACCACCATACAAGAAAAAGACAGTAGGTGGTACATCTTTCCCTGTTCAAACGGCCAAATTATGGAATTCATTACCCCCATATGTAAGATCCACGGATAACTATCTTATCTCCGGAAGACTACTCAACAGTTGGCTCCTTCCTACATAACCTCCATACTCAAACAGGAATGGACTACATATCCCAGTGTATGTGTGTAAACATGTTATAATTTAATTATGTGTATCTAGATATGTGTATATCCTTGTACAAATATGTATGATAATGGTTTTATCTTAAAATATGTACATAATCTTTAGGCCTGTTTAAGAAATGTATATTTTACTTCAATTAAAATGTATATATGCATTTGTATATGCATATATCTTATTTATAAATGTTTCCATGTATGTATGTATGTGTGTATATTATTCTACACTTGACATGTTCATAGGTCATTGCATAGTTTCTTTATAAGTTGCTTAATTAGATGCTTATAATCTCTGTTTTTATTTTATCTGTCACAATAGGTAAATATTATCCTAACTATTTATCTACACGCATTTCACTATTGAAATATTGAGGAAAGATAAAATACTGGTACAAAAGTACACAAATACATTACCTTCAAATACTGTAACTCTTGAAATCCTGTGTTTATATGATACAACTTTAAATCTCAATATTTAAACTCCTTATACATTTATTCCCTTGATTATGTAATCATGTATCTATATATATTTACTACTTTAATCCTACTTTACAAGAGAATGAAAAAAAAATAATCTCTTGAAAGCTTTACTTTGTCTGACCATCACCCTATATCTGTATCAATCTATCCTCTATCTCTACTCTCTGACTCACCCCTAACCCATTCTATTACTATGATCTCCAAAATAACTCTTTCTATACTCTTCCCTCCTCTACTCTCCTGGCTCACCCCAAACCTCAGTTTACAACTATGATCTCCCAAACAAACCTACTAAATTCTCCCTCATTGATCTCTCCTTTGACTCATCCCGAACCCAATTTATCTACTATGATCTCCCTAATCCCTTTCTACAGACTCTTCCATCCTCGACCTCTCCTTTACTCATCCCAAACCTCATTTTACTAATATGATCTCCCAATTAATACTTCTGGCTTCTTCACTCCTCCATCCCTCCATTATTCGAACTAACAAACTCAACTGCCCTCCACTCAAATTAACTCACACCTCCGTATACCAATACTAATACTGTACTCATATTTCCCTATACTAATCCACACTTATCATTGGGTTCTGGAGTAGCGTGGTACTCAACAAAAAGCGCTTCAGTGCCTTATCAGGGGTAGTAAGTGCTATAAAAATACAATTACAATACAATACGATTACAATTCAATAAACTGAAACCACGGATTGGCTTTCAACCAGAAAGTCTGGACCCTTTGTTTGCCAACATCAACAGATGTGTTTTTTCCATTTTGATTTATAAAAGGGGCTAGTTATAGTAGCTGTTTTTGGACTCAAAATTAGAAAGCACACAATCCTCCAAGCCCAGTCTCTATTACTTTTTTCTGAAACAGCTTAAAAGGTACCATTTTCTTTTGTGCTTACCTGTGCTGAAGCCCAGATGTTGCGGTCAGAGGTCCACTAACTTTCTGTTTCATGTTTTGGTCATTCACGTCTCTCTTTTTTCTAATCCTGTTGTCTGCAGCCTTTTCTATAAAACAAATATTGCTCTATAACAGCCCACAGCAAAGTGGAGTATAATTTCAACATGGAGCTATTTGTTAAACATATACTGTTTCCTTTGAATGTGCAAGTTGTACATGTGAAACTAACATTATATTGTCTATGAGATGTACATTAGTCTTCCTTAGGGTTTCTAAGCAGAAGAAATGTATTCTGTAGCAGATTAGGGTTGACTTCATATGCTTTGCTTCTACTGACAGTGCCAAAATCATAATTGTGACAATCGGTTGTTACATTGCACTCAGGTCTGTGACAATATTTCTACCTGAAACCTGAAAGGAGCACCTAGTCCATTCCGGAATACCTGGTCATCATACCCATCTGAAAGGAACAGGATCACGCAAAAGCTAATCTGGGTAAGATGGCAAGGACAACTGAAAAAATTGTTAATAACTTGGCAGGATCTGGTCAATCATGCATTCACCAGTAGTCCTCTCATTCAGAGCATCAGGGGTTCTTGACTTGAGAATAGTATTTGATTGCAGCCTCAGCAAGCATCAACAGTTTATAGTAGAAAAAGAGTCTTCTGCCTTTTGGTACATAGTGGTTCAAACTATTTTGTTTCATTTCTTTGTGACAAACAGCCTAATGTAATTCCCCCCTGTGTGTGACAAAGTAAATATGAATGAAAGTAAAACATTTGATATTGGACATTTATGTTGTAAGCATTAGAATATCACTTTTTCACTGAACGGCCAGAAAAATTATTACGCGTTTGGTGAGCTACCAGTACAACAAAATTGTTTAGCAAGAACATGCATACATACAGTTTGCTATGACAGTCTAGACGTTTGATTTAAGTTTGGGTGCTTATGTCTGTGATTCAGCCAGAGATGTGGGCACTATATGCTGGGAATGCATGGATGGAACAGCTCAAGCATCTATTCTTGCTGGAACAGGTTATTTTCGGAAAGAAAATGATAGTTGACTCATGACATCATGCATTAAAAGCAAATACTTTGAAAGGGCTCAAATACATGTTTTTATCAATGAAGTGTGGTTTTATGTTATCCTCAATCATAAGATCTAAGTGTTCAATTACATCAGAAAGGACAATCTCCCTTTATGTAAAAAGTGCTACTATTTTCTTTTGGGCCAGAGAATTTTTTTCAGAGACAAGACTTGCATTTTATGTTATTATTTGATGCAATAGTCTTAATGCATCACTGCTATTAAACTGCGTAGATACAAGCTTCAGAGTTTTTACATATTAACTGACAGTCTTTTGAGATGTAGTGAACTATCTAGAGGCTAGCCCTTGATTCATATTTGCTCATAATCTCTTTTGCATTGTTCACAGAGATTTCCCTTGCTTAACAGACCATAGATTTCCATAATGAGCAGATGCTGCTCCGAATGAAGTGTCTGAATGTTCTTTTCTTTGTTCAATATTGCTTGTGAAGGTTTCTCTTTGGGTAGTTAGCGTGAGTCATAACATCACTCCTGAGTACTATAAGTGATGTTGTAGTGGAACTTTAGCATCCTTGGGACTGGGAGACAATTTTGGTAGAAGAGCTAATCAGATGGTCTTCAACTGATTTGTTTTTTTAGTTTCCCTGCAGTGCAAAATTGAAAACAGGAAACTGGAAATCAGAAAAAAAATTGTGTTCAGGCTGCCCGCACGTCCCTAGATCGAACACCACTGTTTAGGAAAATGTGAGCTGATTAGAGTTTAATTTGTAAAAGTGTAAGTGCCAGGTCCCAAAGTTTTTCTCAGAAGGCCATGCCAGGAATGCCGAATACCAAGGCAGCCTAGTTTTAATGCATTCTCATTCCATGTTGTATTCTTGCTTTTTCTTTCTTCTCACTGTTTTCTCATCTTGCTCGTTCTCATCCTTTTCAAATTGTTCCTGCTTTTTTCTCTCCTGGTCTGGGGAAACATCTCATGCTGAAAAGTCCTGTCCCCAAAAATGAGGGCTTGTGGCTGTCCAGGGGGACCTATCCAGGTAATAAGAATAGTGCTATGATTTTCTGGTTAGCTAATGACAGACAGTCAGAAAAGCCCATACCATTAAATGCCGTAAATGATGAGAGCCAGGAAAAGTTACTGCAGTCATGCACCACCACAAAATTATTGTCTGCTGTTTGCTTTCATTTTAGTCCCATTTCAGGCAGAAACCAAATGTCCGAAAATGGCAGATTCACACCATGATCTCTATAAAGAGAGTCAATGAATCCATCACTAATTTCTAAAGCACAGCTAATCACTTATAGGGTGTCATGGCGCTACGGGTATGTTGTTGTTTACAGGAAAACAGATGGATTTTTGGGCCCTGGTATATTGAGGTTGTATTCAGGCGTGAATAACAGTTACATACTTGCACACTTAAGAGTCATGAGAATTAACATTTTTAGGTGCTCATGCATGCTGAATATATTCGCTCACCTTCGACAGTTTTTAACCGCTTGACTTTCCCTTGTTCAGAAATTTGCAGAATTTTCTCTATTTCTATATAAAAGTTTTGCACCAGTCTCTTGACACCACTGCTGGTCACATATACACTCTCAACTGCAGTGTCTATCAAACGATCCTAGAGGATAAAAATATTAAATTACTTTGAATGCAATGTATTTGAAAAAAACCTGTATTTGACTTTTCCATGTTGGTTCTTGTTGGTTCTTACTTATCATTTATATAATGGCTTTTACCTCAAAAATGTGAGATGCTACTGAATCATTACATCAAAGAGTATTTGTTTATATTTTTGACATCTTAAAACAGGCACTGGCTGACACTACTCTTGATATTTTGAAGAGGCCAGTCACATAGTCACATTCTGAACATACATAAGTTAGCAAACTGCTGAGGACAAGAAACTGTTTACTGTGTGAGAGCAGGTGGTGGGGCCTGGGAATAGCAGAGCCTTGGGTTGGTTACTGTATTTCCAGTTGTTTAAGGTCCACAACGAGGTGACAGAGCTCTGTGCCAAGCACTAGTTAAGAGCCACACCTAGCCTTCCCGTCCCTCCCTTAAAAAATATAAAGGCTTCTGAATCTGCTACTAATGTTCCTGAGGCAGACAGCAAAATCCTCAAGGGACATGGGTTGTGAGAAGCCTCTTCAAATGAGCTACAAACCTACTCTCACAATGGGTTTCCAGTTCACTTATCCTCACACTGTGTGATAGAGGCTCTCCACCGGGTGACCACGTAAAGGGAGCCGATATCCCACAGTTTAGCTGTGTGAGTTGGCCAGTCTGTATTGAGTACTTCTGCTGCTGTAAAAAGAAAATTTTCTATAATTATGTGTGAAAACGATTCAATGTGTTGATTAACTTTGGTGCCAACATCTCTTATTTAAGAATAATTGCATTAACATCTGTAGCTAGGGTATTAATCACAATAATCTAGTCTTTAAGGTGCAAATGGGGCTGAGAATCACCTTCTGAAAGTAAAGGATAGACTTAATCCTAATACTAGATCAGGGAGAAGCTGGCATGTTGGTCTTGCTAGATCCATCAGAAGCATCCGATGCTCTGGACCATGACGTTCCCCTGGACCCTCCATATTGACAGCAGGTATGTTCATGAGAGCAAACATTGGTGTTGTCTAATGGATGTGCTTAATGAAGACTGGCCGGTAATCCCCTATAGAATCTAACAAGACCTGTGTGAATCCACACCAGTAGTTAACATAAACATGCAGTACGTACTAGAATTGATTCAGGCGTGATACCAGAACATTTTTCTCAAAATATTGACTGAGAATCCTAAATACCATTAACATAAATATTGCCTCATTGAAGTTAGCAATAGAAAATCTACACCTAATACGATGACGATACTGTGAACGATATTTAGGACCTGATATCTATGTCAGACAATATTTCTCCATTCAATATTCTGAGTTTCAACCATTTTCCCAAGAAAAGGTTACATGTTCACACATGTGCAGGCAACAAGAACATTATTTTGAAGCTGTGATTTCTCAGCTAACATCACATTCTCAGTCCCTGATTGGAATCATCCAAGACAAGGTGAAGGATAACTGGTTTAACTTAAACAATGCGAAGAAAGGATTATTATAGTGCTCACAGAATTACTTAGTTTAGTCACACTATTACCTTCCCATGACAGTTTACCAGATGAAGAAACTCACTGCCTCTGTATTAAAAAACTATCAACTACTGTGGAGGTTAATTCAGCAGTTTACTAAGCCTCTTACTATCCACTGATTTTCCATTGTATGAAACCTTTTCTTTCTCTGGTACATCTGGACGCCATTGCACATGCTATTATTGGTGATAAACTGGATTACAGACTTGCCCTCTATTGTGACATTTCTCAGCACCTTCTGCATCAATGACGAAGCGCTGAATTCTCATATTGGGCGGGGTGCCAATTGCACACCTAGCATAGACTGGAAAAGTGCTCCTGATTACATAGAAAATGTGCTGTAAACAGTGCAAGCACAAACGCTGACAGTTCATGTTTGCACATAAGAGAGTATATCAGATAAAGACAGGGCCAAGGTTTGAAACCGTGGCTCTGTCTTTCACTGGAGGCAGACGGGTCTCCATTTGAAGAGAGGGATGCCTGGAGAATTACACTGACCACTGTGCCTTCCCCCTATTACAATGTACCTCAGGGTATGCATTATGTACACATAATCAGGACAGTTACCAATAGTTTCTTTGCCTCTGCACCAGCTTCTATAAGTTGCAAGTGCAAAGGCAAAATATTGCCTCATTTGCATGGGCCACACCCCTTGCAAGGAAGTGAATACCCCCATTGTGATTGTATTGCCACAAAATGTGTGCTGGCGTGAAACATATCACAGGAGGGGACACAGAACGATCTGTGGCCCCTTTTACAAAACTAAAGTGCCAATGGGCTCAAAAAGCGGGAAAAAATGCCCTTTTTCCACTCCCTCTGGTGCAACCTTTGGTAATTCAGCCACAGGTGGTGAAAAAACACAAGAGACACACATTGTGATGAACTTATAGTGAGTAGTGATGAAGCAGAAAATGAAGGTTTTCATTTATTAGCGCTTAAACGTAGTACTGCAATAATCATGTGTGACTTTAACCGAACTAATAAAGATTGTACGGGGACAAAATGTGCCCTTAGAGTAGTTTGCCAACATTTATAAGCGTGCTTTATATAACGTGGTGTATTGGAATTGCACTAATCCGACATAATCGTAAACGTGTGCTATGATTTGCTTGTTTGAAATGCTTTAGCTTAGCATTACTTTAGTAGAGGCTTCGGCCTAGTTGCCTGGTCTCACGGTTTAGATGCTCGTATTTTTCCAATGTGCTAATAAACGTGTATTTTGCTTGAAGCTGTACTTTTCCACTGAGATCGTTCACATGCTTATCTTAAGGTTTCGTGCCAGCTTGGCATTTTTCTCTTTACTCCAAGGTCGATCTGCAGGTGCGGACAATGGAAGCTCTGAAAGTGAGTTAATTGGTATAAAAAGTTGCAACTTGCGTACCCATCTCCAAGGATAATGTATGCTTAAGTAAAAGCTTGAGAACTGTCGTTTTTGATTGGACAATTTGAAGCTAACCTATGAACCCTCCAATGGAAGACCCTACTGGATTTGAACTGTTGTCTATTTAAACCAGGTGCACGAGAGGAAAGTAGCCTTTTGCAGCCATTACCAGCTCGATACCCGCCATTTTGCAGGACTTTGTAGCTATTATGGCCCACCTTGCTGCGACGCCATTTTGAAAGAGACTTTGATGCTTTCTCTAATCGAGAGAAAGAGACTTTAAATGATTCTTGCCCTAGAGACTTTAACTTTGATCCCTTTGCATGAAGTAGTAGTTTTATTTTGCCGCCGTGAGGCAATTGCCCCGTCCACCCCTGCCCCTTTGCCCCGTCCCATGCTGATCGAGAAACGGTACCTGTGAGACGAAGACTTCCTTGAATGCTGATTGTAATTGGTAAATATGAAAGGAAATTGTACAATTGCATTGTGTTTCTTTTAGGTAACCAACTGCTGATTTTTGATAAGAACCCTAGTTAGGAGTTTTTCCAAATTAATGTTGCTAAATTGTTTTTGCATGAAGTCCCACATGCCGATGCTAATTTGAGGTTAGATGAGGATTCTTTTGTTGTGCTGACTAAATGTATGCAATTAGTTCATTACAGATTATAGTTTTAGTGATTTGCATTGCTATTATCGAATGCCTTGTTATTCAAATGCTGCATAGATTGCACTTGTTTCGCCATTATGGACAGCTATTAATGTTCATTTATGTTTATCATTTGGTGTTGAGACACATTTATATTGTGCTAGCTTTGTTAATATAGGGAAATAAATTCACTAACTTTGAATAAACTGGTGTGGTTATTCCTGACTGAAAGGTCAGGGTTCGTCGAAATGTATTCTGGATTAATTGTTAAGTGTTATGTTGATCAGGGTATTGCTTATGTTCGTTATTGATTATTGATTTAATGAAATTGGCTGATTAAGGGTGTCGAGGGTCCCACTTAGCCAAAAGATTCATCGGCCTAAAGAGCGTCCAAATACAGGTAAATTATTAGTACGGAACGCTCTATCAGTAGATGGTAGCAGAGGACGGTTTCGCCTTTTGAGACCCCGTACTCTTAAAGTACATGGTGTTGAGATGACGGTTACGCCCTTTGAGACCCCATTCGGGAAGTTGAATAAGATTTTTCTTGGGTAAAATAGATTGACAGAATGATGATGGGCTAGGTCCACCGCGACTTTCCCGGGATCTCGGAGCTTGCGAATGAAGAGAATGGAGGTGTGGAATCAGCGTTGGCGGTACTAGTGATGGTATGAGTGAAATTAGGGTTTTGTGCTTGCACAGCTTATTGCCGCAGATTGGGTGAAAAGGTTGCGAGGAATTTTTTTCTTTTTAGAGGATAGCGGAGGTGCGACTCCGAGTGTAGAAGTAGAGAAGTCGTCGAACTTCATAGAAATAGCGGAGGTGCGACTCCGAGTGTGAGAGTAGGGAAGTCGTCGAACTTCATGTGCGTGTGGCGCTTTGTGCATAAAAAGGTCCACGTGGTTGTTGTTGTTGAGACGGGCCCTGCGAGGTCAAGAGACTCCGGAGTATGTTGATTTATGTTGTGGTCTGGGCGGTTTAGTAGGTTGATCGGGCGTGGTCAACGAGTCGGTACGTGTGTTAAGGGAGTGAAAGGAACTTCGACTTCGGGCTTTGACAAAATTCTAAGTGCACTAGAATAGATCACTGACAAGTTGAGAGTAGGTCTGCGGGTCAGATTTGCTTGCGAAAGTGGGGACCGAGAAAGATGGAATAACTGCCGAGGCTAGTGAAAAATCCCTAAGGTCCTGAAGCGATTGTGTTACCCTTCCTGTAGTAAACCGACAGATCTGTTTTATTTTGGTAGCTCGCGATACATGCAAGAAGTTGTTACGAGAGGAGCTGAGTGAAGGAGGACTAGCCGCGAGGCTTTGTCAGCCGCAGTTTGTGTGAGTGTGACGTCACTAGGAGCCGCGCTGGGATAGGTTGGTTGGAGAGAAGGGTCGCGCACGGATTGGACGCAGTCCGTGGGGCTCGATTGGAAGGGGAAAGGCAAGCGAAGAGTATTCCGGGAATTAAAGTCACCTATTGATTACAAATTTTGTGAAATAAAAGACGAGAAAATGAAATTTTTTAAAGCATTAAGGAGTGCGATGAAGGGGGAGTCTTACATTAAAGCGAGCGTAGGAGAGGAGACGCCGCCCGAAGGTACACCAGCTTACATTGTAATGGAGGAAAAGGGGGTAGCTCCGTGCCTTTGGCTAAAGCAATGGCACAAGCTGACAGAGAAGCATGGGAGCGTAGTATTCCCGATCCATGGGACATTCAATATAAGGATACTAGAGAATTTGAGATTCACGATGTACGACATGAAGGTACCTCCAAGGCCAGCACAGTTTGAGGCTCTAGCAATTTGGGAACTGATGGCTAGACAGCAACAGCAAAATAAGTTCGAGACAAGGATAAGAAAGGTAGAAAAGACACTAGCGGACGCTAGGTGGGATAATGCACAGAAGGTGTGGAGGTCAGATGTATTGCATGGGATAAAATTGTTTCCCGCAATTACTAAGGAAGAAGAGGAGACAGGTAAGAAAACTACCTGCAAGACAAACAGGAGGTGTTCTAAGGATAGAGAGGACGAGGAAAAGTTGAGAAGAGAAGAGGAGTTAGAGGATGAGGAGTTAATAATGCAATTGCTGAACGACCGTCCACCACCTTATGCAGAGAGTGGACAAGGTCCAAGTACCAGTTCTGCCCCTCCGGTATCGGTACAGAACCGTGAAAGTCAGAGTTCAGGAGCTTCATCGGGATCTAAGGACCCGAGTCTACTGTTCACCCCGCAGATACCGCAGGTTAGGAGAATATATCCAGATGTGCCCATGTTGAAACAAGTAGAAAATTATCAGCCGCAGATCCCAGCATACTATAGTAGTGACAACGGTGCAGGAATGATTCTAGATCCAACCGTAAGGGGAGTACAGAATGGTCACAACCCGACATTGGCACAAGCCGAATCAACTCAGTTTTTGATGCCTCAAAAGCAGATGCAAGGGGGAAATGCACATGCTCAGATGACGGGGAGTCAGATGGGCATGCCGGCAATGATGACCCATAGTGTGGGAATGAACATGTCTCAGAACATGGGAAATGGACAGAACCCAGATGCGATATCCCTACCCATTACTGTAGGTCCACCGGTACCTCTGTACAGTCAGCCTAACTTAGGTATGAGCGGTCAGGGATCAATGCTGCAGAATGGGACAGAAAGGAGGTGCATAGAAAACACTCCAGGGATAACTCCAATAGCGGCTCAGCCAACTGGATCCGGATCCTTGATGGAGTTTAGTCCCATATGTGCTCAGTCAACACTGGTGAGGTCAAGTCCCCCACTGGTGATACCGCTGTCATCGAATACTGAAAAGTTGCCGCAACCATCAATGGCAGTCGATGTGAACGCTACACTGATGGGGTTGAATGCGCAACAGCTGACACAGTGGTTCAACAGTCTGAATTCCACACAAAGCTCAGCCAGTGGGAAGGGAGAAGATTATATGAATAGGATGAGGTTGAACATGGAAGCACAAGAATTGGTGGAAGGGACTATGGGTGTGAATAGGTTAGAGTCCTACTCGGAAGAAGAGCTGAGATATCTATGTCCCAGGATTACGAAAGAAGTGAATAAGGTACATAAAAGCTTGCAGGAAATAGCTGACAAAAACGGGGTGGATATAGACAAGACAAAACACTTGAGCAGAAGCTACAGATTGGATTTTGGGACCACAGATTTTGAACACATGAGGTCAGCAGGCATGAAGGCGCACCTTAGAGAATTGCTGCAGAGTGCACAAGTGTGGAGGTGCTTAGACAAGTGGGAAAGCAGGTGGGTAAAGAGAAAGGAAAAGAGGAGGGACAGTGCTACAGAACTTAACGAGAAAAGACCACAGAGTAGCGAGGCAGTAACCATGTTACCAATGAGGGAGACAGCAGGGGGAAAATTAATACATGTACCATGGCACAGAAGCGACATTCAGTCATTTACGGATGATTTTCCCAAACTGAGAGAGAAGCCGATTGAATGGTATCAACAGACTGATAGGTTTGTGAAGCTTGCAAAATGTCTCTGGGAAGACCTGAACACCCTCTTTGAGATTGTGGTTCCAGCAGATTTGTGGGAGGATTGCAAAAGAGCTGTAGGTTGGCCGACAAGTGAACCAGAGAGAGACAGGGACACGGGTGCACCATCACCTATGGTGATGAGCTTGTACTACAAGGTGATTGAGCATTTGAAAACGAAAGTTGCCGCGAAAAATGTGGATTGGCAGAAGATTGATCGAACTGCCCAAGAGGCTAAAGGGTCGATTCATAGTTACTATGAGAGGTTGTTGAAGGCGTTCAAAAACTACAGCGGCACGGAAACAATAGAGGCGAAGGATATGCTTCATTTTGTGTTCAGATTTGTGGAAGGGCTGAGACCAGAGATAAGTCAGATGATAAAGTCGCATTTGATTTGTTGGCAGTCGAAACCTATTGATGAGGTGTTGAATTATGCGAAATACTGTAGTGACGAAATTGAAGTGAAACAGAAAAGGTTGAAAGAGAAGGTGATGATGATGCAACTTAAAGCAGCTCAGACAGGTCTGCAAGGTTTGCAAGGGATGCAAGGGTTCCAACAGCAGGTACCGCAACCGCAGCCGCAGTTGCAGGGAAATATGATGTTTCAGCCACAGGCGAGAGGCAGAGGCAGAGGAGGTTTTGTGAATAATGGTCCGGATTTGAACACTGTTGTGAATGGTGTGCAGGCAATGAAGAAGGTGATGCCGTGTCACGTGTGCGGAATCGTCGGTCATTGGAAACGCGAGTGCCCGATGGTGGTGCAGGAAGGTGCAGGTGCAGGTGTTGGTCAGCAAAACAATGATGTCAATGCATTTCAGACAATGAGGGGACCGAAAATGAGAGGTCCAAATCCAAATTTTCAAACCATAAATCAGTTGCAGGGATTACAACCTATGCAGCCGCAGCAGATGCAGATGCCTCGTATGCAGGTGACGCAAATGCAGCCAATGCAACAGCAGTTTCCCATGGTACCTAATCAGCAAATGCAAATACCTTTGGCACCAATGAGTCAGCAGCAAGTGATGGTTCCTCCACAGGTCTCGGGTCAGGTAATGAGTACAAATGGCACAGTACAACAGTTCCCACTACACAGTGAGAGTGGAATAAACAATGTATGGGAGAGTGAAAGTTCAGAAGAAGAAGGAGATTGTGTGCTTGCAGCATCCTTGGAAGTTGATCAAAAGGGTCCGTACGTAGAGGGAAGAGTAATGGGTCATCGTGTTTCATTCTTGGTTGACACAGGAGCCACACGTTCAACTGTTAAGAGCAGTGAAGTACCAAATTTGCCACTCTCAGGGAGGACAGTTCAAGTGGTGGGAGTAGCAAACAGGCACATGACGAACCCAATAACAGATCCGGTACCAGTCAGCATCGGTAACTATCAAGGGGTGCATCAGTTTGTGGTATGTGACTCAAGCCCGATAGCACTGTTAGGGAGAGACTTGTTGTGCAAATTGGGTTGTTCGATTATGTGTTCGAACGAGGGAATAAAAATTCAGACGAGCAGTGATGGGGAAGAAGAGGACAGTGTAGAGGGGGATGAGATGGAAACTGTCGATGAAGAGTATCCTCTGATTTGTCTTTTTCCGATGATAACTGAAGAAGATATTCCAGCTGAATTACGGGAAACAGTCGGAAAGGAAGTGTGGGATATGACAGGGAAAGAGGTGGGATTGATGAAAGGAGTGGAACCAGTGAAAGTGACTGTAAAGCCCAATGCAATCTTTCCCCAGACCCCACAATACCACATGGCACAAGACACCCTCATGAAAGTTGCTCAACTTATTGACGAATTTGTAAAACAAGGGGTACTGAAAGAAGTGTTAAGCAGTCCATGTAATTCACCAATAATGGGACTAATAAAGCCAAGTGGAAAGGTCCGACTAGTGCAGGACTTAAGGAAAATAAATGACATCATAGTCATGTGTTGCCCTGTCGTATCAAATCCAGCTGTGATAATGTTTCAAGTCCCTTGCGATGCTGAGTGGTTCTCAGTCATCGACCTGTCCCAAGCATTCTTTTCTGTGCCTCTTCATGAGGACAGCCAATTCCTCTTTTGTTTCAAATTCCTAGACAGAGTTTACAGTTGGTGTCGAATTCCTCAAGGGTTCTCTGAGTCACCGTCCATCTTCAATCAGATTTTAAAGAAAGATTTGGAAGCATTAGAATTGCCATTCGAGTCAACCCTAGTACAGTACATTGATGACTTACTGGTTGCATCAAAGACAGAAAGTGGCTGCACAGCCGATACCATTGCTCTGTTGAACCATTTGGGAAGGAATGGACACAAGGTGTCTCCTTCCAAATTGCAGTTCTGTCAGAAGAAAGTGAAATACTTGGGTCACCAAATAGAGAAAGGGTCACGGAGAATAATGAAGGAAAGAATTACAAGTGTACTTCAAATGAGTCCACCCAAGACAAGGAGGGAGGTGAGGAAGTTTTTGGGAATGGTGGGCTACTGTCGCCAGTGGATTCCCAACTTCTCAACTTTAGCGAAGCCTTTACTGAAACTGACCCAGAAGGATGCCCTGGATCAAATTGAGCTGAAAGGAGATGAGATGGATGCTTTTATTGAATTGAAAGAATGCATGTGCAGGGCTTCAGCTTTAGGTATGCCTGACTACACAAAGCCTTTCACATTGTTTTGTCATGAACGTGATGCATGTTCTTTGTCTGTCTTGACTCAAGCCCATGGTGGCATAAACAGACCAGTAGCGTATTTTTCAGCTACTTTGGATCCGGTCGCAGCAGCACTTCCAGGGTGTTTGCGCGCCGTAGCAGCAGTTGGTATCAGCCTCACTCAGAGTGAAGGAATAGTGATGGGACACCCAGTAACAGTCATGGTCCCTCACTCAGTTGAGATACTTTTGACCCGCTCCCGAACGCAACACATGACCGGAGCAAGACTCACAAGGTATGAAACGATAATTCTGGGCTCACCGAATGTGCAGCTGAAAAGGTGCACTACGTTGAATCCAGCAACCTTGCTTCCTGGTGAAAATGCTGAAATTGAGAACGCTGAAGACGTCGAGCATGACTGCCTTCAGGTGACTGAATTTTGCACAAAACCTCGACCTGACATTAAGGATACTAAGCTTGATGAAAATGACCAAATTGTTTTTGTTGATGGTTCATGTCTAAGAGATGGGATGGGAATTTTGAAAGCAGGATATGCTGTATGTACTGTAACAGGTGTCTTGGAAGCGGGCTGGCTTCAAGGAGTCTATTCTGCACAAGTAGCAGAACTTGTAGCCCTTACAAGAGCATGTCAACTGTCTGCATTGATGAAAGTCACCATTTACACTGATAGTCAGTACGGGTTTGGGATTGTGCATGACTTTGGACAACTATGGTCACAGAGAGGTTTCCTGACTTCTTCAGGATCCCCAGTGAAAAACAGGGAGAGAATAAGGGAATTGTTACACGCCATTCAAATGCCAGCCGAAGTTGCAGTGGTAAAGTGTAGTGCTCATACAAAAGGACAGGATTATGTTTCTCTGGGAAATGCATATGCGGATCAAGTTGCAAGATTTTGTGCCTTGAATTGTATATTACTCAGAGATGAATGGAATTCAATAAATGAACCAGAACTCGAACCAGCTGAAGCATTTGCCTTGAAAGTTGTAGATACAATAGATGAATTAAAAGCACTACAGAATAACGTCAGGGAGGATGAAAGAGATTCCTGGATTAAATCACAATGTATAAAGAGACCAGACGAGTTATGGGTTTCAAATGAGGGAAAATTTGTTTTGCCAAACAGTCTCTTGTCACAGCTTGCGCGGTTCTATCATGGGCAAGCTCACCTAGGGAGAGATGCCATGATAAGATTGTTCAAAACTGATTGGTTTAACCCCAGATTTCGTCAAGCTGCAGAAGCAGTTTGCCATCGATGTGTCACTTGCCAGCAGATGAACCCAGGAAAGGGAACAGTTGTGAACGTGAGCCACATTGGTAGAGCAAGTGGCCCGTTTAGTCGAATGCAGATGGACTTCATTGAGATGCCTGTGCATGGAGGTCTGAAGTATGTGTTGGTGATTGTGTGCATTTTTAGTCACTGGATTGAGGCATACCCCACACGTAGAAATGACAGCCTTACAGTTGCAAAGCTACTGTTGAGAGAGTTGATACCACGTTTCGGATTCCCGATCTCTTTAGAATCAGATAGGGGAAGTCACTTCAATAACGAGGTGATAAAGTTACTTTGCGAAGCGCTGAACATTGAGCAAAAACTGCATTGTAGCTATCGCCCTGAAGCATCAGGACTGGTGGAGCAGATGAATGGTACACTGAAATCAAGAATGGCGAAAATATGTGCATCGACAAATTTGAAATGGCCTGACGCATTGCCCTTGGCGCTAATGTCAATGAGAAACACCCCTGACAGAAAGACTGGATTGTCCCCGCACGAAATCCTCATGGGCAGGGCCATGAGACTTCCTGCAGTTCCCGCAAACGCGCTTTTGAATATTACAGATGATATGGTGTTAGACTACTGCAAAGGTCTGGCTGACGTGGTTCGCTCTTTCTCTCACCAGGTGGAAGCAACCACCTTACCACCGATCCAAGGTCCAGGACACGCACTGAAAGCAGGTGACTGGGTCGTGGTAAAGAAGCACGTGAGGAAGTCGTGTCTGGAACCCCGTTGGAAAGGCCCTTTCCAAGTGATCCTGACGACAACTACCGCTGTGAAGTGTGCGGGAGTTCCCAACTGGATTCACGCCAGTCACACAAAGAAAGTGTTGTGTCCCACAGATGAGGAAGTTGAAGCGCTGAAACTGCCAGTGCCTGATAAAACAGTGCTGAGTGCTGAGACAGAACAAAACCGAACTGAAAGCGAACAGGCAGAAACAGGAGAGAGAGAAATATTCTCTGAGAACGAAGAGACTAACTCACTTGAGGAAGACCAAGGAGAAAGTTCAGACAGCGACGAAGCAGCTGAAGGTGACAAAGAACCTGAAGCAGCTGAGGGTGACAAAGAACCTGAAGCAGCTGAAAGTGATACAGAGCCTGACGAAAGTAACGGTGACGAAGGGCTCGAAAAAGGTGAAAAAGCAGGAGAGCCTGATCAGAGGAGGGCTTTCCCAGAAGCAGACGATACAGAGAAAGAAAAAGAGAACGTGATTGATTCCCCAGAAGGAGGGGACAAGGCAGGACAGAACGAAAAGGTTCAAACTTCCACAGAAAGGGTCGCAGGTCCATCAAATGGACATGGTGCAAAGAGGAGACTAAGTATATCACCAGTAAAACAAAGGACTGAAGAAAGTTTGAACGACGGAGAAAGGCCAAAAGTGAAAGAGAAAAGAAAGGAAGTGTCTGTCGTGGTACCAACCTCAAGTGAAGGGAAAGACTTGGCCAAAGAGGAAAGTACCAGCGAAGCAGAATCGAAAAGAGAAGCAAAATTGAAAAGGAAAAGGATACCGAACAAGAGATATTCTGGTCCAGAATGGGCATATGCAGTCAATGACGATTGGACTGACGAGTTTGTATCTCTAAGCCTCGAGAACGAAGAAGAAGAGATACCAATAGAAAAGAAAAGTTTTATGGATTCTGTTGATTGAAAGGGTAATAAATGATATTGCTTGCTACAATATAACGTGAAACAAACAACCAGCTGAGACATTGCTAAACCGGATGAGACACTTGCTGAATTGATAAAGACTGAGTTATTGCCGAATTGAGACAAATGCTGCTAACCGATAAGTGACTGGCCTCTTGAAGAAGACTGTGTGAACATTGCGCTCGTTCAGCTTTGTAACTGAATTGCTAAATAGTTTCATTTATAGGTGCTTCTAGCTCTCTGATTCTATACAGATCATGACGCAAAACAGTAGAAAGAAATATTGTAAATATGCGTGTATAGGCTTGATAATTGCATGTGTACTAATAATTATGGCAATAGTGCTTGCAATGCATGGTAAGGGTGAGAATGAGAAAATTGACGCTTCTACTTTTGCTCCTGTTACTGTCACTGAACTAACCGCATTAAAAAGACTAGAATTAGATGAGAGACACTTGCATGATAAGAAGGAGCTTTCGTATAACGTTTTCTATCGCTTGCTAACAGAATATGTTGAGACTATGGATGCGAAAGATTGTTATGTGTGTACACAGATACCGACATCAGTAAAGGAAGGGGTGACTTATCACCACATGCCTCTTACATACGGGATTACATGTAGTATAGTAATGTCTAGATTTTATGGTCAAACTAACATACAGTATTTTTACTCAAATTATGATGTTACCTTTGCATATGTTCCTATAATAGCGCAGCTCAGCCAGATTGCTAAAGATTGGGATGCTAAAATAATGAGGGAATTTTTCGAGCCAATGCTACCTTTTGAAACGGCTCACGCTCATAGGGAAAACCTTACCTGCTCGCTCTCTGCAGTAGAAATAAGCTTTTTAGATCGCACAGATGATAGGAGGGCACAAATGAATGCGAAATTAGAAAAGGAGCTAAGTAAGAGGACTTCAGTAGATCATTATGATTTTGCCGCAATAAAAACACAAGGGAGAATAGCTTTAGATGCTTGGCATGTAGGGAAATTTTGTATATATCGAGGTGAATCTTATTATGACAACATTTTTGTAGGAGCGAGTGAGTGTAAACATACGTTTATCTTTAAGGCCAAATGGACATTCATGATGAACGGACTTGACCCTGTCATACCAGGTGTATATTACATTTGTGGGTATAATGCCTATTATCGTCTTCCAAAGGGATGGTGGGGGAGATGTTATTTGAGTATAGTGTTCCCAAAGGTTTATCAACTGGATGACCTATCGATGATTCAAAAGACATCTGGATCCCATCGTATCCAGAAAAGAGAGACCGCAGCTGCTGTGGTAGGAGATATATTTGGAGCCATGATTCCTTCATTGGGAGTTGTGTTGAATTCCATCAAAATAAGAAAGTTGTCTACTATAGTGGATAACATGTTGACAAAGTTTTCAGGTGCTATAATCCTGATAGATGCTGAACTTGCAGCGGAAAGAGCTATGACTCTTCAAAATAGGCTTGCTTTAGACATTCTTTTAGCAAAGGATGGCGGCGTTTGCAAAATGCTTGGTGCACGACACTGTTGTACGTATATTCCCGATAATAGTGTGAAAATTAAAACTATGCTTGCTAATCTAACAAAAGAGAGTGCAGATTTGAAGGAATTGAAAGAACCAGGAGTGTGGGAGAAGGTTGGAAAAGGACTTGCTTCAGTGGGAAATTGGATTGGGGGAATTTGGAATGGAATATTACAAAAAATAATACAGGGAATATTAATTGTACTGATTTGCATATTTGGAATTTGGGGAATAAAAAGGGGAATAATAATGATTATGGAAAGAATCAAAAGAAGGAAGGAAGAGAAAATGATGAAAAGAATGGCAGAAGAATACAAAGCGAAAACTAGGGGAACTAAAAGGAAAAGAGAACTGACAGAATTTTAATGGAATAAAATTTGTGGGAATAGTTTGTGTGATGACAAGTAGTCATCAGAGGAGGGATTGATGAAGCAGAAAATGAAGGTTTTCATTTATTAGCGCTTAAACGTAGTACTGCAATAATCATGCGTGACTTTAACCGAACTAATAAAGATTGTACGGGGACAAAATGTGCCCTTAGAGTAGTTTGCCAACATTTATAAGCGTGCTTTATATAACGTGGTGTATTGGAATTGCACTAATCCGACATAATCGTAACCGTGTGCTATGATTTGCTTGTTTGAAATGCTTTAGCTTAGCATTACTTTAGTAGAGGCTTCGGCCTAGTTGCCTGGTCTCACGGTTTAGATGCTCGTATTTTTCCAATGTGCTAATAAACGTGTATTTTGCTTGAAGCTGTACTTTTCCACTGAGATCGTTCACATGCTTATCTTAAGGTTTCGTGCCAGCTTGGCATTTTTCTCTTTACTCCAAGGTCGATCTGCAGGTGCGGACAATGGAAGCTCTGAAAGTGAGTTAATTGGTATAAAATGTTGCAACTTGCGTACCCATCTCCAAGGATAATGTATGCTTAAGTAAAAGCTTGAGAACTGTCGTTTTTGATTGGACAATTTGAAGCTAACCTATGAACCCTCCAATGGAAGACCCTACTGGATTTGAACTGTTGTCTATTTAAACCAGGTGCACGAGAGGAAAGTAGCCTTTTGCAGCCATTACCAGCTCGATACCCGCCATTTTGCAGGACTTCGTAGCTATTATGGCCCACCTTGCTGCGACGCCATTTTGAAAGAGACTTTGATGCTTTCTCTAATCGAGAGAAAGAGACTTTAAATGATTCTTGCCCTAGAGACTTTAACTTTGATCCCTTTGCATGAAGTAGTAGTTTTATTTTGCCGCCGTGAGGCAATTGCCCCGTCCACCCCTGCCCCTTTGCCCCGTCCCATGCTGATCGAGAAACGGTACCTGTGAGACGAAGACTTCCTTGAATGCTGATTGTAATTGGTAAATATGAAAGGAAATTGTACAATTGCATTGTGTTTCTTTTAGGTAACCAACTGCTGATTTTTGATAAGAACCCTAGTTAGGAGTTTTTCCAAATTAATGTTGCTAAATTGTTTTTGCATGAAGTCCCACATGCCGATGCTAATTTGAGGTTAGATGAGGATTCTTTTGTTGCACGATGCAATTTGAGACCTTGTTATGCTGACTAAATGTATGCAATTAGTTCATTACAGATTATAGTTTTAGTGATTTGCATTGCTATTATCGAATGCCTTGTTATTCAAATGCTGCATAGATTGCACTTGTTTCGCCGTTATGGACAGCTATTAATGTTCATTTATGTTTATCATTTGGTGTTGAGACACATTTATATTGTGCTAGCTTTGTTAATATAGGGAAATAAATTCACTAACTTTGAATAAACTGGTGTGGTTATTCCTGACTGAAAGGTCAGGGTTCGTCGAAATGTATTCTGGATTAATTGTTAAGTGTTATGTTGATCAGGGTATTGCTTATGTTCGTTATTGATTATTGATTTAATGAAATTGGCTGATTAAGGGTGTCGAGGGTCCCACTTAGCCAAAAGATTCATCGGCCTAAAGAGCGTCCAAATACAGGTAAATTATTAGTACGGAACGCTCTATCAGTAGGCACATCATCTGGGTTGAAGATGTTGCACTGGACGGCAAGGGATGTCAAAACAGAGTTTAAAATCTTAGGGCCTGATATATAGTTTGGCAGAGCGGATACTCCAGCACAATGGTAACAGAGTACAATCTCCACCAAACTGAAGGTCCACCCGCCTTATTTCAAGTTTGGCAGATGTTCAATATTTCAACTGAGGAGAATATTCAATTTCTGCTATTGACATACACCTCTGACAGCCCGACAGAGTAAAGACCATCAGAGATTTGGTCATTTGTCAGCCCACCTTATTTAGAGTGCATGGACAAATGGCTAGTTTTCACCGTCTATCATCACCATTTAAAACCTGGTGATAAGGGACAGTGAAAATTGTAAAATAACCCCACGTCATGAGACAAAACCCCCAAAGTGTGGGGGGTCGTTTTTTTAATTTTCAATAAGAAAATCTTGTTTTGGAATTTTCTTTTTGAAAATAAAAAAAAACATTGAAACTTCGCCTCACGGGTTCCATCATGTTGACTGTCAACTGTAAACTTTTAATGCATTTAATTTACAGGACATGTAGACAACTCAAAATTTGACAGGCAGGGACTCCCTCGAGGCAACAGAGTACTTTACTCTGCTGTCTTCACGGAGTGAATACCCTCTGCCAAACTCTAAATTAGGCCCTTAGTCTTTAACAATCAGGTCACGTATTGTAAGGCTCCTTTGTACTCCCAACTGTACATTAATTTAGGTAAAGCTGCACAGAGCTTTCACTTCTAATTTTTTTTTTTACCACATTTCATCTAATTTCTTCAGATGATGGCCATTTGGGAATTCAGGTCACGAATAAACAAGTTGGAATTTTCCAAATGATGTTAAATTCTTATTTATTTAAATGTATGACTCGCAATTCTTATTTTGAGCTGTACACATGAATAACTCTTTTATCTTGAGTTGTCATTGTGGTCCCCATAAACCTTTATTACCCGAGCAGTGTTTTATACATACAATTCCTGTTTGGGCCTTAATTTTCTTTTGCTAAAGCCAGTGATATCCGTACTATTAGGTAATCCACTTCATACCAGGGCTGGTGCACAACCCAGGCTCATGGACCACCCTCAAATATTTGCTTTACTAGTGTCCTGGGAGGATATGCTTCTGGTTTACAGGTAACTTATTTTGGGGCTTGTACACTGGAAAGATGTATAGGCACAAAGTGTCCAAAATCTCAGAAACTAATTGTGAACTTATATAAAAAATGCACACTTTTCAGCATCCTATTAACAGGAAGGTAAAGTGTCCCATTCATTTAATTATGTAAGTATATAATTATTACCTACACTTTCCTACTGCAAAGTTTGGCAATTTTTACAATTTAGAAAGATACCGCCAACCCTAAATTGGTTGAACTTCCTGAATAATAAAATAAATATCACATATCATTATATTTAGGCAACATATTTTTATATTAAAAGTAAACTCTGGAGAAAGAGAGACGTGTAATTCTGGACTTTGAATATGGCCAGAAATGTTTCAAGTCCTTGCAATCTTTTATACTTAAATGTTCACATGAAGGCAATGTTTTTCTGCTCTATCATCTCAAAACGTCTTCTATCTTCAAAGCATAACTCATAATCCATCAGTCATTATAGCCACGTCCCATACTTCTACACTTGCTTTAAACCTTTTAACAAATTTGGCAAAATAGAAAACACCCGAGAGGCCTATCACCTTAAAGTCTTTGTTGCAATCTTCAGGCACGCTCTTAGCTGCTTCCTGCTGGGCGTGCCTCACCAGGACTTGACCGATCAATTGCTCCATGTGCTTTTGCAGCAGTTGCAGTCCTTCCTGGAGTTCACCAAGGAGCTGCTGGTGAAATTCTGTGCGGGCACGGTCGGTCTCTTCCTCCACTGCCCCTTCATTCGCCAAAATCCGGGACTCCTTTTTAGCAGTTTACAGAAACAAAGCAGCTTTGAGATTTCAGCATTGTAGAAAACATTAATGTATAATAAAACTAAAACCAGAAAAGCAATTCCTTTTTCTAAATATCTATGCACACCTAGACGAAGTCTGGCAATCTGTTTAAAGTGTGCGTGTTATTCATTTTACATTAATCATGAAGTTGTATAAATAATTAAACACGCAAATTAATACTTACAAGCACGTGTATGGCTCATGTTTTGCTAATTATGATCAGGAAATATTTCAGTACTCAATCTTTTCACTTTTCCTTCCATTCTAATGACGGCGTGTGACTAAATAGTTTTCAGTTATGTTCCCTGTCAGATAGTTCTGAATTTTTGGTGGACATTACCAAATAAATACACAACTAAACCGCGACAGTTTCTAATCTAATCTCTTTTTAGGGGGATTTTAACCACGCCCATGTTGCGTCAGTCACTTTCAGTGGTTTGTGGGCTTGCCTTTGAAAATCCGCTTGTTTTCATTCATGAAAGGTATGCATACGTCATGCTTTTTCCGGTGCTTAGCCCTCCTCGAGAGCACCAGTAAGCTACTGGAAACATTCAAAGCTCCATGTTTCATTTAACGTGGCAGGAAAAGTCCGGTTAGGAGTTTACAAAGCTAATAGCTCTAAATCGATGTGATGCGAGACCCGTTGCATTGCAAATGCTTGTTTAAGTGTGTCATAGGCATCAGCAGCCTTTCACGCATTCTCACACAATGCATGAAATCAATGCTTAATTTATAAAATAATAAAATATTAAGCGCCAGAACCTTCGTCAGGAGGCCAGTGAAGCTTGCCCTTTGCCTATACCAGCGCTTCCAAGGACACTACTAACACAACCACTAACTATGAGACACGAAAAAGTGTGACAATTCAGACTATTCTAGATCCCCAAAGCCATCAGAATGGCTTCGGTGGCAGGTACTAGTCATTTTTAATGTTTATTGGATTAATAAACACCTCTTGTTGTGCTGCTTGCTAAATTAGACCAACAGCGTCACCATGTGACAGACTGTAATAAGTGCTGGAGTCAACAAGGGCTGAGCACTGGAAACCACTAGCTCAAACTAAGCACTGGTCAAAGTGAAAGCCTATCTAACCTATAATAAGCCCTGCAATTTCACATGTTTTAATTGAATTCAGCTTTGAAAAAAAAAGTCCATTGATTACACATTGAAATCTAAATAAGGTGATTTTTAAAAGCAAGAAAGAACCCAATCTGAAAAATGCAACATTGCGTAAAATAAGGCTTAGGAAATCCAGTAATCAAACTCCAAAAAATATTCGGTTAATGTTCAAAAATATCACATTAATAAAACAATAAACACGTGGGAGGAGGCGAGCATACAGTAATCACCAAGACAAGACGTACTCCGACACCAAACAATGAATCCATGCACGTTTGCAGAAAGCAGATTTAGTAAGAAGAAAATACATGCTACAAAATCGGCATTGTATACATATTTACATTAACACAACACAAATCGTCAAATGTGTGAGGAATGAACACCAACAATTTAAATATATTGACAAACATGAACCCCAGAATTACAAAGCCCCATGTTTATAAAGCATACGTTACAAGCAGAAGCATCACCTCACTTTTAGCACAGAGCCAAATGTAAACCATGAATAATGGACACTGACGAGTTAAATGTTTTGCCTAGTTTACGTAATCGCAATCCTCATTAGCACAAGTACTTCTGTTACTCGTAACAATATTTTACAATAAGGTATAACCAAAATTAAATATTGCTGGAGTGCAGCTTTGCTCACTCGAGGCTTGCATTTCCGGCTTCGTCTTGTGCTCATCCAAACCCTCAAGAACAAAAGGCCATTCCAAAGTACACAATGTCTGATAAAAAAAAAAGAGTAGAACTAGGATACATGCAGACTTCAGGTAAGTAATATAAATAATACCTCTACCTCCGTCTTCCTCTTTGCATCCCTTACTATCAAGTATACCACATGGAAGCAAAGGAATTGACATCATTAATTATACATGAGAAGTCTTAGCTAGCGCAATACCTCATTGAATTTCATTGAGCAAAACAGAAAGGCAATTAGATGGTAACCGAACAAAGCAACCAGTCACAAAGTACTTTGTTTCTGAAGCAAGAAATGATAAACAACAGTGAAAACAACGTGGCTGCCCTCAATATCTTTGTCAACCGAATACTGAGTACCCGCCTTGGATGCTGCCATTTCTCTGTGTCGACTATCTCTTGGTGCTGGGATGCAAAGGCATATCTGTCAGCCAAGGAATATGCTAGGTTAATATCTAGCACACTGACTGACAGACACTGAAGATGCTTTGTGAACTTAATCTGAACTGTCGGAGGTAAGAAAAAGGCTGACCAAATTTCAGAAAGAGACACTCAATCAAAGTAGATAAGACTGCTCTATAAAGAGCCAATGGATGCCATGCCTGCTCATTTTCTGAAAGAGGACAGGGGAAGAGATCAGAAGGGTCAAATCCTGGGATCTATAGTTAGAAAAGGGACCTGTAGAAACAACACAAGCATGACCAGATAACCAGAGCATTATAATGCAGAAGGGCCTTCTACGCAGAAGGGCGTCAACTCCACTACCCGTTGAGCTGTGATCACTACTACCAAGCTGACATTTATTATCAGAATCTTCAGGTTGACATCCAATAGTTTGAATGCAGGGAACTGCAGAGCTGTAATACTAAATGAAAATCATTAGGAAGGGATTTAAGTATAGCTTGTGGCCTAGGAGGGAAAATTGCCAGTGTCTTCCCTTCCTCCCCAGGTATTCAAAAATCCATTAATCGCACCACACTGTACTCTGAGTGTAGATGTGGGCAAGTCCAAGGAGAATCTACCTCAATGAAACTGGAGTACTAAGTCATACCTGGAGCCTAATTGGGAGCATTCCTCCCTACAAGTCATTATTTCCAAGGATGGCAAGTGTTTCGAAGGCTGTTGAGAATGAATAAACAGAGTTTTGTGTTGCATGCCTTTGTCAGTAGGGGTTCCTATCACCAAATGTCACTACATAACATATGAAATGGGAAGCAAATTTGAGATGCGGGCATAGACATTGCCATTTATTGAAGAAAAACATCACATCTAGATCCAAAGACATTGTTTCCATGGTTATGGAGGTGGCCACTAAATTTCTCAAAAGCACTAGTGGTGGTGTTAGGTTTTCTGATTCCAGTTTGTCTCCGAAACCCTATTTCATTAGATGAGTCTGTCTGTGAGAAGAAGCAAACCATACATTGAACTTGGCATATTTGGATTTAAAAGAATTTATCACACATAAATGAGCTTGGACCAATATACAAATAAACTATAGATAGTGCAGAAAACAAACAACATTTGAAAAGTATACCATTTCCTTGTGCAGCTGCCACTTGTTTTCATCTGGACAGTGGGTTGTCCTTGTTTCTACAAGATGCTGTTCCCTCATTTCCTGTAGAAGACTTTTTTTCCGGCAGACTTTCATTTGAGTCTGAGTGGCCACTGCAATAGTTCGCAAGGCTATCATTCTTAGAACAGAACACAGAAGCAGCTTGTGTCGTTGAAACACAAATGTAGCAGACCTATAAAAACAGAATTAAAGTTCATTCAGTACAATCTATTGACCACAATAAGTCCTCTGCTATTTGTCCCCTCCTAGCTGTCTATTCACTTGATGATCAATATCCTTCACTGAAGGGAGTGAAGACTGTGTACTCTGTTTACTTTGTACCTGGCCACACATATTTCAAGGTAGAGAGGGAGGGGATAGTACCAAGAGAACTGGTAGTTATCATCCATAGAGCCTAGCCAGTAGAAAAATGCTCAAACTAAATCGGAGACCTGTTAGGGTCAACACACAATGATAAGTACAACAAAGGCATTTGATGATATGGGTAAAGTTGGTAACTAAATGCAGGGACAGTTCTCATTTAATAACAAGAGGATTTAGAGATGAAGATATGTTTTCCAGTAGTTACTCTGAGACTTCAGGGAGAAAGTCATTTATACTGGTATGTGAAAAATGCAACAACGCAATGAAGGTGAGATCAGTATATGTTTATTGGAACATCTTCCTACACAACTGGCAGGAAGAGCAGAAACAAAGGAAATGCCTTCCATTCAAACAGTAGCATTCTCCCCACTCCCACATTCCAGTTCCACAATGACAAAAGAGATTCCACATAGAAATTCCACATAGAAACCCAACACATCTTCCCTCTATACAAAATATACAACAAACAAATATATCAAACCATCAACATTTTTACAGATATAAACAGGGGCTAACTATTTCAAACTAAAGATACATGGAAATTCAAAAATACAATCAATTTAACACATAGTCATGTAACTATGTAACTTAAATGGAAGGCTTGATGTTCTACTAAACGTTCTCAGATTAAAATCAATTTCCATACCTAAATTCCTTTTAGATTCCATAGGCCTATGATGTTCTTGAACAATAGCCAATTTGTCTTTATTCCAGCACTTGCTGTCATCCAGGATTACAGAATGTATGCTTACTTTAACAAACTCTCTTGCTCCAGAAAAACAAGAACCCTTCTTCTTTCCATTAAATGTGCCTTAACTCTCATACAAACTCCTTGTTTACATCTAGTACCCTATCCTTAACAGTAATATACTTTCCTTGTGCTTCTCTACGTCTCTCACTTATAGTCTGTAACACCTCTTCTGATATCATTTTCCTTTCCATCCATAATCGATTCATTTATAACCCAGGCAATCTTTTGATTCAGAGTTGGGTGTTATGCGAAGTGCCCACCCTAAACTTTTCACCTCTTCCATACAATCCAATCTGTTTACCCAAGTCAACTGTATGTTGTTCCTAATCACTATTACATCACTCCACAAGACCATTCCTTCTGCAATGATACAGGGACGTTGTAACATGCGTGATACTGAAATCAGAAAGGAAAACTTCAAACTTTAATGAGACAAACTGAGCAGAATTATCGGTAATGATCTGATCTAGAAACCTTTCTCTAAAAAATATTTTTTCCAAAATGTTCTTAACTACAACAAACGTGATATTATTCATGAATGCCATTTCCAGTGCCCAAGAAAAGTAGTCATCTATCACAAATCCATTGTTTAACCTGACCATTGATCACTTCCACAAGATTAATAATATCCATATCCAACTTGACCCATGCTTTATCAGGAACAGAAATAGCTATCACTGATCTAGGTACAGTAACCTGATTTTTATCACATGCTAAACCAAATCAACACAAACAGTTCAACATCCTTGTTCACACTTGGGCATCATAATAGTTTTTGTACTATTCTTTTCATATATCACGTGCCAATGTGATCATCTGCCAACTCCACCACTCTAGATCAAAAGATCAAATCTATAAAGCAAACCTTTAACAATAGACAATTCAAACTCAGTATGTTGATAAGCATCCACTAAAGAATCAGAAAGATTGCCTTTCACCCAATCCTTCTTAAAATATTCCAACATCACTCCCAGAGTAAGATCCTGTTCTAAAGCTGTTAACCATTACAATTCTGAAATGGCGTTGTTATTAACACATGACAACACTCAGACCATAATATCTTACTCCTCCTTAATACTCAAATGTTGATAATTTTTACAAGATATTAAAGGTGACTGTTAGAAATGGGGTCTTTGGTTGGCAGTCAGGTTACCCCCTGACCAAGCAAGGACCCTCACTCTAGTCAGGGTAAAGGAGAATCACCCTCAGCTAACCCCGCTCACCCCCTTCGTAGCTTGACATGAGCAGGAAGGCTTAACTTCAGAGTCTAGGTGTAAAGTATGTGTACCAACACACACAGTATCTCAGTGAAAACACCACAAAATGGCACAACACAGGTTTAGAATAGGAAATATTTATCTAAACAAAACTAGACCAACACGACAAAAATCCAACATACACAAGTCAAGTTAGTAATTTTAAAAGCAAAAGAGTCTTAAATCCTTTTGTAAACAGTAAAAACACTGTTAGCATTGAAAAGTACCTGGATAGCGTCAAAATAACCCGCACGGGCGAGTGTGCGTCGAAAAAGGTTAGTGATCCGTTGATTTCTCACCGCAAGCGAGACCTGTGCCGTTTCTCCTACTCCGGTCGGGTCGGCGTGCATCTTTTTTCCTCTCCTCAGGAGAGCGATGCGTTGATCCAGGCAAGCACTCGGGTCTGGGCAGGCATTGCGTAATTTTTCCACACCCAGCAAGGTTTGCGTCGAAAATCCTGTTGCACAGTATTAGCAAAGATGTGCTGTGTGGGCTGCGATGTTACCAGCCTCCGTTAGCGGTGTGGCGTGTCGTTTCACCAGCCGCGTGCATTTATCTTCCAGCCGCGCTGCAGGTGGTGCATCGATTTCAGCCGTGGAGCCGGTGGCGTGTCATTTCTTCAGCCGCGTCTCAGAGATTGTGTCAGAAATTTCCCAACACGGCAGTCGGTGCGTGGATTTTCAATCTTGGCCTGAAAGTTTCACCTGACAGGGCCCCGGCAACTGGATAGGGCACCACTTGGAAGGGCAGGAGTCTCAGCAGAGGGTCCAGGTGCTGACAGGGGAAGTCTTAGATGGCCCTGAGACTTCAACAACAGGAGGCAAGCTCAGGACAAGCCCTGGGAGATTTCTTCAAAAGCAGCAATGCACAACAAAGTCCAGTGTTTGTTCCCTTGCACAGGCAGAAGCAGCAACTGCAGGATAGCTCCACAAAGCACAGTCACAGGCAGGGCAGCACTTCTCCTCGGCTCTTCTCCAGGCAGAAGTTCCTCTTGATGTCCAAAAGTGATCCCTAGTCTGTGGCTTTGGGTGCCCTTCTTATACCCATTTTGCCCTTTGAGGCAGGCTTACTTCAAAGCAAAGTCTCTCTTGTTTGTGAAATCCTGCCTTGCCCAGGCCAGGCCCCAGACACACACCATGGGGTTGGAGACTGCATTGTGTGAGGGCAGGCACAGCCCTTTCAGGTGTGAGTGACCACTCCTCCCCTCCCTCCTAGCACTGATGGCTCATCAAGATATGCAGCCTACACCCCAGCTCCCTTTGTGTCACTGTCTAGAGAAAGGTGCAAACAGCCCAACTGTCAAACCGACCCAGACAGGGAATCCACAAACAGGCAGAGTCACAGAATGGTTTAAGCAAGAAAATGCTCACTTTCTTAAAATGGCATTTTCAAACACACAATCTTAAAATCAACTTTACTAAAATATGTATTTTTAAACTGTGATACCCCAAACTCCACATGTCTATCCAGTCCCAAAGGGAATCTACACTTTAATCATTTTTAAAATCAGCCCCCATGTTAACCTATGAGAGGGATAGGCCTTGCAACAGTGAAAACCGAATTTAGCAGTATTTCACTGTTAGGACATATAAAACACATTAGTATATGTCCTACCTTAAACATACACTGCACCCTGCCCATGGGGCTACCTAGGGCCTACCTTAGGGGTGTCTTACATGTAAGAAAAGAGAAGGTTTAGGCCTCGCAAGTGGGTACACTTGCCAAGTCGAACTGACAGGTTAAAACTGCACACACAGACACTGCAGTGGCAGGTCTGAGACATGATTACAGAGCTACTAATGTGGGTGGCACAACCCGTGCTGCAGGCCGACTAGTAGCATTTGATTTAAAGGCCCTGGCCACCTCTAGTGCACTTTACTAGGGACTTACTAGTAAATAAAAAATGCCATTCATCAATAAAACAATCAACCATACAATTTACACTGAGAGCATATGCACTTTAGCACTGGTTAGCAGAACAGCAACAGGTCAGAACAGAATAGGAGGCAGGAGGCAAAAAGATTTGGGATGACCCTGCAGAAGGGAAAATTCCAAAAGGTAGACTCTCCCCTTTCAAACAAGGCCTTCCTGAACTGTTTTCCTGGCTGCGCTGCGATCGAGGGTCAGGAAACCCCACTAGACACCAGGGATTTCAGTTGGGGGGGGTGTTGGCCCCCTCGGCAAACTGGCAGGCCCGCCCCCTCCCCTGGGGCATATTTTTAAAAACAGGTAGGTGTCCCCTAGGAGGGCGCAATCGCACCCGATAGCGCCCCTAGGGGTTCAATTTAAAAATATATATATTACCCCTACAGGGGGTAGGCCTGCTCGCGGGTGAACCCCTGTAGGGGCAATCATTTTTTTTTAGTAGTTGTATGGTTTCCCTGAGGGCCACTATGGCCCCAAGGAAACCATACTGCTACTAAAAATTTTTATAGATCTATATATATTTATATATCTTTATCTATATATATAGATATATCTATGTTTACAGATATATCTATCTAGATAGATATGTATAGATATATCACTTTTGTCAATGCGTGTTTGGTTTCCCTGTGGGCTGCGATCGGCCCCCAGGAAAACCGGACCCACATATAAAAGTGATATATATATATATATATATACACACACACACACACACACGTATGCAAATATTCGCCACCAGGTGTCTTGGAGATGCAGCTTGCGTCTTCAAAGGAATGCACATACTTCAACTGACACGTTTCAACTGTAGCTTTTAGGCAGCAATAAAAAAGTCAAGCAAGTCTTGTGATTATGTTTCTGCTACAAAAGGATCAGACTTTTGTCCAGTGGCAGATTTGATGCCATAAAGTAGCACAGAAGGTTTATATGCCTACTGCAAAGATCAAATCTGTATTTTATGTAAATAGACAATAACATTAGTAAAGTCAGCCATTAGCTGTGCTATAATACAAATGAAATGCATGTGCGGGGGGTTATGGAGAGATGAAGGACACTTTTGCTGGGTGGTAGTGAGGGAATCCGAGGAGGAGGTCATGGGAGTTCGAGCACCAATAATGATTGTTGGACTGGGCGCTAGAGGTGCTAAAGACTGTGACGATTGGTATCTGACAAGGTGAAGTAATAGTGTGTCTTTTTTTGAGTGTCTTGAAAGAACGTGCTGATTGAGGGAAGGTAAGGTGACCTCTACTGTATCACACACACACACACAGCCAACAGCAATTTTGTGACTGTCTACGTGGGATTGTATTTTAGAGCAACAGTTTAGCCAGTAGCAGAGATGGCATCTCGTTGGATGACTGCTGCTCAGGCCCTCACTCGGGTTACAGAGGACAGCTCTGACGTAGGATCAGAGACTGAGACAGCAGTTACTTAGACAGCATCTGAGGGATAGGACAATGGCGCAGACTCTGGTAGTGATTTTTTAGTCGGAGGAGTCCCATTTGATAACTCCTCTTCCAGTGATTATGAGGGAGGTCATGAGGACAGTCCTGCTGTCCCTTCGCAAGAACAGTCTGTGCAACGGGACAATAGCGGGTTAGCCCAACCCAGAGAGCAGGTGCATGCGGCCGCAAGCACAGAGAGAGTGCTCTCTTGGGAGCTCCCCAATTTAGTTCAGCCCCAAATTTCACTGCCTAAATCATATTGTGGGGACATCAAAATTAGTAAACTGATAAATTAAAGTACACAGCTTCCTCCCACAACCCGGAGGCTGGCAGCGTGAGTTCAGGAAGATTAGGCAAAATAAAAGAGACAAGTCAAAAACTCCCAATGCCTCTGTCTGACAATGGCTGAGTGGTCAATGGAATTGGCAATATACTAATTTGGGTGATGGTTGAGGAAATGAAGTGTATGAAAGGGACACTTTCGATTTTTAGTGAGGGCATGTCCGGGATCAGGTGGAGTATTCGCAGATATGTCAGGCATGTTAACTCATGAAATTCAGATGATAGAAGGCTAATGAAAGGTGCACACAGGTCTGCATATCTGGTGTGGTTTGATTCTGTAGAAAGAGATAACGTCTCCATCCCCAACATATACCACAATCTGTGCATCCAGGAGGTGTGATCTGGTGTTCTGTCTGTGCCCCAGCGAGAGAGTATACCTGGTGAGCTGTCCCCAGGGCTTTGGCCATTTGTCTTCCTTTAAGGGAGCGAAGAGGATAAGTCAGGGGGGTGGGAAGATCTAGAGTGGTGTAAGCTGGGAACTTCGGGATGGAGCTATTAAAGGCTGTGTTGATGTCTTGAAGGACTTGTTACCTGTATTTGGTAAGCTTTGGGCAATGCCATAAAAGATGTAGCAGAGTCCCAGTGCCATCACAACCCCACCAACATTCCCAGGAGCCACCTCGCCTCCATCGTTGCAGTCTCACAGGGGTCAGGGACCAATCGGAGGCAGTGTTATATGCTGTTTCAGTGCTGGCTATATTATGCGCTGTGTGGTGAACTCTATAAAAAAAATTCCACCCATTCCTTCGTAGAGAGGGATCTACCTAATTCGGTCTCCCAACAAAGCTGTCCTTTGGGTTTGGTTGGGGAGTGTTCCCTCACCAGAAGAACATACAGGAGATCATCAGTCGTCCCATTCTCTGTCGTATGTCAGGCCCGTCACCCAACGAGGCAGTTGGAGATAATGGACTTGGACAGTGTCAGCTACGGAATAGTCAATTTTTAGCTGGTTGAAGGGTGTTATCTTCTGAGTGTCAAAGAGGGAGCCCACCCACATACAACAAACATCTCGTCAGAAGCGAAACTGCTCTGGTTGCATTGCAGGAATTAAATCTGGGTTGGCCAGCATCGGTGTCAGTGGGGAAGGGAAAGTCGTTAAGCCTGCCCTGATCACTACTAAGTTCCACACTTACAGCATACAGCGTGTCACCAGAGAGGAATATAGGCACCAAGCCCTATGTTTATGGTGAAGCCAGGCCTCCTTCCATATGTGGGAACTTGCAACAGCTTGATCTACAAATGCCCGGCATCTCCGAGAGCCTGCGGCTCCATTACACTATGAAGCAAAATTTGTGCAGCTTGGTAATATTGAAGCAGGTGAGGGACCGCCAACCCACCCTCCTCTTTAAAGCAGTGTAGCAGGTTTGTGAACACAGGGCTTCTTGCCATCCCAGATAAAATTATGGACCGCCAGTTGAATAGAGCGTATCTCAGTAAGAGTTGGTGTCAGAGGCAGGTCTGGAATACACATAAAATGCATGGAAGGACGCTCATCTTGACCGCTGCAGCTCTGTCCATCCAAGGTGACTTCATGACTCTAAGTCTTTGCAGATCTATGAGACAAGAGCTGGATAATTAACAGCTGCTGTTTTAGAGGCAGTGCAGGCTGAGGTGATATCAAGGTACGGGATGGCATCCACTGCCCACACAAAAGGTAAAAGAGAGCGTAGGGCAGCTTCAGGAGCAGGGCTGACAGTGAGGTTCAAGATCTGTGATTTTTCTATATTTACTTTAAAGCCCGAGACCCCACCAAAGGGATGGAGCTTGACTATTGATGCTGGGAGAGAATTTGGGTGTTCAGTTATAGGCAGATGTTGTTCCCTTCCAGAAGGGATCCCAGAAACATTCGGGTTGTCCCTCACCGGTTGCACTAGTTGCTCCATATAAAGAGCCAAAAGAAGATAGGACAGGGACAGCGCTGGTGTGTAGCCCTCCGGATAGGGAGTAGTGCCAATGAAGTGCCACTAACCCTGATGGAGGCTCTCGGGTTGTTATAGATACTACTAACTAATTTGTAGCTCACCAAACCCGAATCTTCCCAGTATGCGGAAAGGTTTGGGCCAGTGTACATGGTCAAATGCTTTTTCTGCATCAATGGGTGTGGGCACACTTTGTCCAAGGGTCAGCAAGGCTTCCATCAATGCAGTTATTTATGTGTCGACCAGTTCTGAGGGCTGCTCAGGCAGCTTTCTGCGACAGGTTCCTCAATGCCAAACACCCGGCAGGCCTCCTTCAGGGATCTGAATTGATACAGCTGCTGTCAAGGAAGAAAATGATACAAAACGGGTGGTCCAGGAGTAGAGCACACCCATTTTCCTCAAGTGAGATGTGACTGCCCGGAAGTCACTCTAGGTTTTGATAAAACAAGGGCATATGGCTCCAAAATTGGAGTGGATGGAGGTCCCAGGCTTTGCGTAGGATGGATTCTTTAACCTGAAAGTCATGTACATGGACTATGATGTCCACAGAGAAGCCGTTTGCTGGTTCCTGCAGACTGACTCTATGAAGCCGCTCTAATTTTATCCTAACATCTGCAGGACTGCCCAGGATATTGTGAAAGAGGACTCCTACATATTGTCCCAGATTAGAGCCTTCAGCGGCTGTTGGGACCCCTGAAGACAAATGTTATTTCCTTTCAAGCAGTTTTCTAGACCTTCAGCATGCAACTGTAAGTTTATTTGTTGCTCCTGAAGCCAAAGAATCTCTTTTTGGAGCCATTCCATCTCTTCATTCCATCCGGCATCTTTGTCTTCTAAAGCTGCAACCCTTTCTCCTATGCGAGAGTTTAGAGGAGAGATCTTTGGCTGTCTGCAAATCCTCTCGGAGGGAGGCAAACAGTGCTCCCAGGAAAGAACATGTGACTGGACTCTTCCCGTAGCCAGGTTCCTGTGGGTGTTCGACCCCCTCTACGGGTGGCTTGTCTCCCACCCTCCCCAGAGTAGGTTTCAGCATATCCCTGGGTGATTCGTCCTTCTTTCCCCTGGACACGACATGGTAATGTCCACCACGTATGAGCCGTTGAGTGTTGCTTCAGGACCAGCAATGTGTAGCAGGAAGGCAGGTGAAACCCCAACCAAGTCGAACCGGCTAAAAAAAACAGTCACAAGATAGGGACCAGGATCATTGGTGCTCATGTCACCATAAGACAAAGCTGGGGCAAGTATAGTATGGCTCCGGGGATAGTAGAAATGGAGGGAGAACAGTGAAGAGGACTCTTGTCTATCGGACTAGTATGTCAGTAGCCCTGTACTCCTAGGGAGCCTCTCTGTGTCTTGGTGCTAGAAGTCCTTAGATTTGGGGGCTGAGTAGGTCTACGTTATGCTTGCTACATGTGTCATGGCAGGGGCTATTGTACCTGAGGCACCCCAGACCCATAAGGGTGTGTCCCTGCTACACTGGTACCCAAGCACTGTGACAGGGTATGTGCCAACAGCAATTCATGTGCCCAGTTTGGGGGGGGGGGACCCCACAATGTGCTTTTGTCCAAAGGGGTACCCCACCTCATCTTCACTCTCCCCCCCATTGCAAACTTCCACCAGGTACAGAGATTTCAGTGCTCAATAATGCCCCTAGCATGGGGGTTTCAAAATGCTGCACTGTTTGGTCTGCAGGTGTGCTACTTACATTCAGTGGGGCCTCCCTGGAGGCCTTGGTGGGTGCTGTGGCCCCACTCCATATATCGGTCTGCAGTCAGACGCTAGGGAGTGGTGCTTAAATTCCAGCCAATAAGTTACTCCAGAGGATGGGTAGGGCCCCGCAGGAAGAATCACCCTTCGTCCTCTTGCTGCTTCGCATGAAGGCCAGCCCATTCTGTGCCCTATCTGGGAACATCCACGCAGGCTGTGCCGCTCCCAGCGCACAACCGGATCAGCAGCCTCGCTCAGGTGGGGCCGAGCTTCAGTCCGAGAGCACCGGCTGCCATCTTGTGTGCCACTTGGGAGGGCTGGAGGCCGAGGTTTCTTAAATTAGGGTCAGTCCCATGACAAGAGGGTCTGTACCCAGTTCCGGACGCCATCTTATGTGCCACTTGGTAAGGCTGGAGGCTGAGGGTTCCTTAACTATTGGCCAGTCTCACAACAGGAGGGACCATACCCAGTGTCACTGTTGCCTGTTGCTGTCTGCTCTCCTGCACTGTGGGGGCACATCAGTGCTGTGGGCAGGCCGCTGTGCGGTGCTTTATGGTGGTGAGGACAGGGAAGCAGGGAAAGACATCTTACCCACCGCTATCTTGGCCACGCCCCCTGGACTGTGCTTTTTATCTTCATAATTGGATTAAGCTTTTAAAACCATTGTTTTTTAAATATAGAACAGTGAGAAGGTTAGAGGCAGTAGAGTTGCTGTCAGAAATTTGTTATTTAGATGTGGCAGTAAGACTTGTGCAAATGTTATGTTTGGTTAATCTGAGTTTTACTGTGGGTCAGGGCAGACTGGGGCTCATGGGTGGGGCGGTTGGGCATTAAGCCATTTTAAATTGTAACTGTGTTAATGATTGTTCAGAATGTTTTATGGACATTGTCTTCATAAACTTGTTTTCTTCCTACTACACACAATCTTAGAAATATGCTATATTTAAGTCATAATCATGAAGCAAGCACACTGGTGTTATGCTCATCTTTTAGAAAAGATAGTTATTGTTTATATCTTGAGACTTTAAACACGTCTCAGGGTTAAAATAAAAATAAAATCTGAATCTTTCCACCTGTTCTGGAATCTTGAACGAATAATTAGAAAAGTAATTTTCAAGCAAATGTTATAGTATTGCAAGTTGGAAGGCCGGAATATTGTGTAAATGTTTCCACTGTAATAACTGTATATTGAGCAGGTTTGTTCCCGATAGTTTGACAAGACTGACGATTCTGCTCTCTGGATTATGAGCATGCCTCAACTAATAGATACAAATGAATTAATAATTATGAGTCTATTGCAATCAGGCGCAGACTGATTAGCTCTGCCCATCCCCAGGTTTCAATGTCACCTCTTCAGCTGTTTTATTTTGGATCGGCTTGAACTAGCTTTACTAATAGCATACATCGAGCCCTCGAAAGATATACGTACTCCTCGCTCAGGCCATTTAGTCTGTTTATAGTGCCTTGAAGAATTTTTTCGTGCTTCTCAGACAAGTGGTTCTGCAGCACAGCAGACAGAGCATGTTCTTTTGCCCAGATCTGTTAATAAAAAACACAATTAAGATTCAGATTTACAATATCTCATATCATTGGAATTTTTAGAAAGCCACATTTTTTATTCGAAAATGCTATTTGAGAGGCACCCCTCATTTGCTTGTACTTACAGTAACCAAGAAGGTGCATATGAATAATTTTGTTTTTAATGCTATTCAAATAACATTATGAAAATATGCCATGGATATAAATATAACGATATCTTTGAATTACTGCACTAAAATCAATAAAGCGACAAAATTAAATAATATACAATCCGAAATACTCCGAAGTATTAACACGAACTATATTTTGTTAGTAAATTTTGACTTCTAAATGGCACACGTTCAAGTATATTGTTTTCAATCTTAAATTATGGTATGGAAGAGGAGAAAGCAAATATATGAATGAAAAATAAAACATTTATTAGGGAACGCATGTTTTAAGGGTTAAATTTACTAAAAGGTGTGTTAGGGTTAATTATGCAGGACTGCTAAAGGGCGTGTACACAACTCAACTACACGTGTTGAAAATCCAAAAAACGAATACACAGTCTTAAAACCATGATAAGACTGAAGAAAACCAGCATAGGGGTCTACCAATGAGACATTTCTATTAGTTGTGTAAGATTGTGTGTGCATCAATCACCTCTCATTTCTCTAAACTGTTTCTGGTATGCAAGCAGCAGATTTCTTACATTAAATGTTCAGGATGCAGTATTGAACCCCTTTCCAGTCACCACACTAAAAAAAACATCGTTTGTTTGTAAAGAGTTTGTTCACTTCTTGGGGCATTAGGCACTGAATAACATATGTTAATTGTTCCCCAAATAAATGGCACTCATTTTAATAACCTCAGAACGATAAAGAGCTGAGTGGTCCCGCTAGGATGTGAACCTTAGAAGATGAGATTAGACTAGAATCTGCATAATTGTAATCATTCTATGTTCCATACTCTCTAAAATCTTTCCCTGGTCTATCCCCTACTAACAAATCAGTGGATTTTGAGTTGGATCTACTTTGTTGCCAATTACATTAATTATGGCTAACGCAAAACAGAACTGTGTTTCTGCTCAGCCTCCCACTGAAACCGAAATCAGTCTAAAAAGCCCAACAAGCTAATCTCATCATTGAGTAACTACCAGGAGTCACCCAACATATTGTTGCTTACTTATTACTCTCAACTGCATAGAAATTGTCTTTATCAGCCAACCAAAAGCATCAGCTTTTCCTTTTGCTAGCCATATATCAATATATATTACTTGTTTCCTGACCACACTTCTATAATTGTGCAATATTTTGGCTACATTAATTACAATTTGTAAAGTCATTTCGGGGCCTGTCAAAATCATCTCTTCTACTTTCTTCCCTACGTAATTCTTTACCATAATATGAATTTTCAAAAAAAAAGGAGACATTAGAGATGCCTGGGTCTCGTGGTCCCAATGCAGTCCGGGGTTACTAGGCTCAAATCGCAATTGTGACACTTGAAGTCATCAAACAATGGGATCCTCTGCCAACAGTAGAACTGGACATCAAACTAAACTACAATGATCTTTGTCCAAGGGTTGGGCAAGGAAGTGATGATACTTAAAATGCAGTAAGATAGAGCAATACTCATAGGTAAACCATGGTCCAGCCACTCCTTTACTTTATAAACAAAAGTACTTTAGTACACATAAATTGAGTACTAAATCAAGACACATAAAAAACATGACTTTCGTGAGCCTTTACCACCCAAGATCTGACCCCAAGCATTATTTTAGTTCTTACATGTGGGAGAGCATAGCTTATACTAATATGAAATGTTTATGAACTAACATGTAATAATGCCGCATAGAAAATGTATTAATATATTTTACTAAAACGTGCGCTTGAAATGTGCCCACGGGGAGTGGCCGCCAACATATACAATGACTAATTAAACTGATTAATAATGTTGAAATGTTATATTATGATATGATTTTTCACTAATAATAACAGGTTATATGTAAAAGGTTCTGCTAATAAATCATTAGGCCTTAGTTAGCATGAGGCGAGGCCTAGCTGCCTGGCTTTCATATTAAATGTATTTTTATAATGTGCAGTGTGCTGACTTGCTGAAGGACATGAACTCTTGTTTTTCTCCAAACTAGAAGATGAACGTGACTGTAGTAGATCCGTTCCCATGAAATTCGACTTGCTTAGTGAAACATTCTTGCTGAATGCAACAGTGTAGACTAGTTGCAGGTACAAGGTCGCCTGAACCGGTACAGACAATGGAGCCACTGACTAAAGATGCAAAGAGGACCACAAGAGTATGAAATCATACCGGACATTCTACCCACTGAAGTCGTCAATCATAAGGACCAATAAACTACGTGAGAACAGTTATGGGGTGACAAAATCAATGAAGTAATTGAAAAACTATTGGATAGAGATAGTGGGGTACTGACCCCAGCCAATTAGCTTTTAGGGGATTGTACAACAGAAAAGGGGAAAAAAACCCTTGTCACAAGGAAGTGAATAGAGAACTAGAGAGAACAGGAGAGAATAGGAGACTAGGAGAGAGTTAGGGAGATGCTGATGCGATTTGCTATGACCCAGACACTTTGTCACTCTGCATAGAGACTTTGCTGTTTGGTTCTTAAAACCATTCTTGCCTTATATTGACCTTTTTAGATATCTCGTCCTAAGGTGTCTTCAATCAGGGTCAAAAGATTCATTGGCCTAAAATGAGTCATAAAGTGAGTAAATTAGTCATAAAGTGACGCGTTAACAGTTCTGGTAGCAGAGCGACAGTTTAGGCCCTTTGGGGCCCTAGGATGTGGAACCATTGTTTAAAAGTGGTTTTTCAAGATAATGCAAATTGGAGGTATGATGCGTTTCTAAATTCCCCATGACTTTGCGGGAATCTCGGAGCTTGCCTAAGTGAGTTAGGGTATGTTCTCGGCGTTTTAGCATGTGTGGTGTAGAAATTGCACTTGCTCAGCTTATGCATATTGCAGGTGATTTGTAAAGTTTGTGTGGATTTAGGTCAGGTAATGTTGTTTTAGTAGGAGTGGGCTTACTCTGCAGTATGAGAGTAGGGAAGTTGGCAAACTGGAGTGTGGCGCTTTGTGCTCAAAATTATCCACATGGTTGTTGGTGATGTACGGACCCGTCGTGGTCTAAGACTCCGGAGTATATTGACAAGTGTAGGAGACATTTGGGTTTATGTTGTAATTTGTGCGGTTTAATAGGTCAATCGGGCGTGGTTGACAAGTCGAGTTTGAGTCAAATTGTGTGAGTGAAACCTTCAATGGAGATTTGGCAAGTTCTAAAGTGCACTAGAACGAACCATTGACAAGTCGAGAGTAGGATTTGCGGGTCAAATTCTGCTTGTGAGTGCGGGAGCTGAGAAGGAGAGAGTAGCGGCTGAGGCTTCAAGTCAAATCTCTGTAAAGTTCTGAAGTGAATGTGTTACCCTTCCTGTAGTAAACCGGCAAATTTGGGTTTTGGTTGTTAAAGGTGCTCGCAATATATCTCATTAGTTTTGTGTGAGGACAAGCCGCAAGACTTTGTCAGCCGCAGTGTGTGCGAGTGTGACATCAGTGGTGCCGCGCTGGGATTGGTCAGTTGCCAAGAAGGGTTGCACACGGATTGGCAGCCATCCGTGAGAGGCATTAGGTTCAGCAAGGTGGGTGAAGAGTGTTCTGGGAATTAAAGTCACTTCCTGATTAGATTCTAAACAAAATAGAAAGACACAAAAATGAAGTTTTTCAAGGCTCTAAAGAGTATTTTGGGGGGAGATGTATATATTAAAGCGAGTGTGGGGGAGCCCACACCGCCTGAGGGTACTCCAGCTTATATTGTAATGGAAGAGAAGGGAGTCGCGCCATGTCTTTGGATGAAGTAGTGGTGCAAATTGACAGAAAAGGAGGGATGTTTAGCGTTCCCGGAATACGGAACGTTTAATACCAGAATTTTGGAGAACTTGCGAATGGTGTTAAGTGTGCAAAAACCGCCTCCGAGACCAGCTCAGTATGAGGCATTAGCAATCTGGGATTTGATGGCCATTCGACAGAGACAGCAGAAATTTGCGAGGAGAATGAAAAGAGCAGAAAAGACTTTAGCCGAAGCTAGATGGGATAATGAGAGCAAAATGTGGAGAAGGGGAGTAGTTGACGGACTTAAAATGTTCCCAGCAATAACACAAGAAGACGAGACACAGGGAAAGAAGGATACTTGTAAGACAGACAAGGATTCTAATAAACCATAGGACACTCCGAGGTCTTGGGCAGACACAGATGAGTCAGACGATTAAGAGTTTCTTAATCAGTTGTTACATGATCGCCGCCACCTTATGCCATAACTGATAACGTACAGCGCACTAGTGTGAGTATTGAAGACCCGGCACAAAATAAGGGCGTTACAAGTGCAGGGCAGACAAGTGATACAGTTTTGATACAGAATGGTGTCAGTGTACCCACTGTGCCAGAGACACAGATACAGTTGCAGCCACCACAGATTCAGAGGATTTACCTGCTGTTCCAGTATTGGAAACAAATACGAGTCTGATGGTGCTGCCTGATCCGATATATACGAGATCAAAGTTAGTGTAGATTGAGCCAACTCCGCAATTGCTGCCCCAGCCGCAGCAACAGCTGGTTACGAGTTACACTTCAGTTGCAGGACCGCAGTCAGTAGCTACAGCATCAATGATGACACCTGCAGGGAGAACAGACAGTCAAAAGGACTAGATCCTTGTTAGACTTTAGTCCAATTGGGGTTCCTTTGGAGACAATGAGGCAAGCAGGGTTGGGAATACTAACCCCACAGGTAATGAGTACAAATACAACACAGACACCAATGGTGCAGTCTGGAAATATTTTGTTGCAAGGCTTAACAGCGCAACAATTGAACGAGTGGTTGGACAAACTCAACACTCCGCAGACTACTACAGTGACCGCAGAGAGGTCAGAAAGGGAAGAATACCTGAATTTTGTGAGGCTGGGTGTAGAAGCTATGGAATTAGTGGAAGGAACAATGGGGGTAAACAGACTAGAGTAATATACGGAAGCAGAATTGAGGTATCTGTGCCCCAAAATAACTAGAGAAGTGAGCAAGGTGCATCAGAGGTTGGCAAACCTGGCAGATAAATACAACATAGACATTGAGAGTACTAAACATTTGAAAAGAAGCTACAGATTAGACTTCGAGCCAAAAGATTTTGAGCACATGAGGTCTACCGGAATGAAGACCCATCTCAAAGAAATACTGCAGAGTGCTCAAATTTGGGGAGCCTTAGAGAAATGGGAAGGCAGATGGGCAAAGAAAAGAGATAAAGAGAAAGGTGATGGTACGGAACCAAAGCAGGCTAAAGCCGCACCGGACACGGGAACAATAAAAATGTTACCAATGAGAGAGCCAGCAGGAGGGGTGCTAGTCCATGTACCATGGTCTAGAGGTGACATCCTGCCATTCACAAATGACTACCCCAGGTTGAGGGAGAAGCCGATAGAGTGGTACCAGCAGACAGACAGGTTTGTGAAGCTTGCAAAATGTCTCTGGGAGGACTTGAATACCCTGTTTGAGATTATAGTTCCACCTGACTTATGGCTTGAGTGCAAGAGGGGCGTAGACTGGCCGACGGAGGAGCCGGCAAGGGATAAGGTTACTGGAGCACCGTCTGAAGAGGTGATGAAATATTATCATAAAGTGATTGAGTTTTTGAAGTAGAAAGTGTCGCCGAAAGTGACTGATTGGCAGAAAAACGATCGACCATCACAGGAAGCCAAAGAGTCAATTCATGCTTACTATGAGAGATTGTTGAACGCATTCAAACATTACAGTGGTACTGAGGTCATTGAGCCGAAAGACATGAATCATCTTGTGTTCAGGTTTGTTGAAGGGCTGAGACCAGAGATTAGCCAGATGATTAAAAATCATTTGATCTGTTGGCAAGCGAAGCCAATTGATGAGGTGTTGCAGTATGCGAAATACTGTAGTGATGAGATTGAGTTGAAGCAGAGAAAGTTGAAAGAGAAGGTGATGGTGATGCAGATTAAGGCAGCGCAAGCAGGGATGCAGGGAAATGGAGTACAGCAGGTGATACAGCAGCAACCGCAGGGGAACGGAGTGTTTCAGGCGCAACCAAGAGGTTGAGGACGAGGAGGTTTTTTGAACCGTGGTCCAGACTTGAATACTGTTGTGGTTCAAAATTATGTGCAGGGGATGAAAAAGGTGTCACCATGTCACGCGTGCGGGGGCGTGGGGCATTGGAAGCGCGGAATGCCCAATGGTGGTGCAGGATGGTGTTGTTCAACAAAGCAATGATGTCGGTACTTTTCAGAATGTGAAAGGTCCAAAAATGAGAGGGCAAAATCACAAGTTCCAGAATAATATGGTACAGATGCAGGGGTTACAGCCCATGCAGCAGATGCAAATGCCGCGTGTCCAACAAGCACAGATGCAACAGGCACAACAGCAGATTCCTATGGTACCTAGACAGCAAATGCAGATACCATTAGCTCCAATGGAACAGCAACAGGTGATGCTTCCTCAACAGGTCAAACAATGAGTCAAAATAACACAGCACAGCAGTTTCCCATTGCGTGGTGAGGATGGAATAAACAATAAATGGTCGGATGATTGTTCAGACAGTGAGGAGTGCAGGCTTGCAGCGTCCCTAAAAGTAGACCAGAGGGGACCCTCTGTAGAGGGGAAAGGTGATGGGTCATAAGGTTTAATTCCTAGTTGAAACAGGAGCTACACGCTCTACAGTCAGAAGTGCAGAGGTTCCGAAATTACCCCTTTTGGGGCGTACCATAAGGGTGGTAGGAGTAGCAAACCAGTTCCTGACAAACCCAATTACAGATCCGGTCCACATTGAGATTGGCAACTTCCAGGGATTACACAAATTTGTAGTCTGTGATTTTAGTCCCGTATCCCTACTAGGAAGAGACTTACGGTGCAAAACGAGGTGTTCGATTACCTGTTCCAATGAAGGGATTGAGGTGCAGACGAACAGTGATGATGAAGGGGACGATGGTCAGTTTCTAGAGTTAGAGACGGAGACCGCAAATGAGGAATACCCTTTGATAACCCTATTCCCAATACTTACAGTGACTGACTTACCACCTGAGTTGCAGGGAACAGTGACAGAGAAAGTGTGGGACCTGACAGGAAAGGAAGTGGGACTGATAAGTGGAGTAGAACCGGTTAAAGTAGAGGTGAAGCCGAATGCTGTGTTTCCTCAGGTACCACAGTACCACATGGCACAAGATGTCCTCATTCAAGTAGCACAGATAATTGCAGACTTTGTGAAGCAAGGGGTTCTGAAAGAAGTGCTGCGTAGCCTGTGTAATTCACCATTAATGGGTCTGAAAAAGCCTTGTGGGAAAGTTCGAATTGCTCAAGACCTGGGGAAAATAAATGAGATTGTGGTAAAGTGTTGCCCCATAGTGCCAAATCCAGCAGTGATCATGTTTCAGGTTCCGTGTGATGCAGAGTGGTTCACAGTTGTGGACCTGTCTCAAGCATTCTTTTCGGTGCCTCTTCATGAGGATAGCCAATTTCTCTTCAGTTTCAAATTCATGGGTAAGGTGTACAGTTGGTGCAGAATTCCTCAAGGGTTTTCTGAGTCGCCTTCCATCTTCAATCAGATATTGAAGAAAGACTTGGAGTCATTAGAACTGCCTTTCAGTTTGACTCTAGTGCAGTACATTGATGATTTGTTAATTGCGTCCAAGACAAAAGATGACTGCAGGTACGACACAATTGCCTTATTGAACCATTTGGGAGAGAACGGACATAAAGTGTCCCCAAAGAAGATGCAATACTGTCAGAGAGAGGTGAAGTACTTAGGTCACCTAATTGAGAAAGGGTCAAGAAAAATATCCAAAAATATCCAAAGAAAGAGTGACAGCTATACTGCAGATGAATTCCCCGACAACTAAGAGAGATGTTGAGATGTTTTTGGGAATGGTGAGCTACTGTCATCCGTGGATTCCCAACTTCTCCATCATCTCTAAGCCCATGATAAGACTGACTGTCAAGGAAGTCCAGGATGGCCCGGGTGCTATAACCATGTCTGAGAAAGAGATGAAGGCATTCATGGAGTTGAGGGAAAGCATGTGCAGGGCACCAGCTTTAGGTATGCCCGATTACACTAAGCCTTTTGTACTGTTTTGTCATGAACGTGATGCTTGTTCTTTGTCTGTCCTGACAAAGGTCCATGGAGGTGCAAACTGCCCAGTAGCATATTTTTCAGCTACTTTGAACCCAGTCGCAGCAGCCTTACCGGGTTGCTTGCGTGCAGTTGCAGCAGTTGGTCAAAGCCTCACACAGTGTGAAGGAATAGTGATGGGACATCCTTTAACAGGAATGGTCCCCCATTCAGTTGAAATCTTGTTAACCCGAACCAAGACGCAACACATGACAAATGCACGCCTTACAAAATATGAGACCATTATACTGGGGTCTCCGAATGTGTCCCTTACGAGATGTACTGTATTGAACCCGGCAACTTTACTTCCTATTGATAATGCAGACATTGATGATGCCGAGGAAGTAGAACATGATTGTCTTGAGGTAACAGATCTGTGCACCAAACCAAGGCCTGATATTAAAGAAACCCAACTTGAAGAAAAAGATTACATTATCTTTGTTGATGGTTCATGCTTGAGAGACTCAGTAGGAGTACTGAGAGCTGGATATGCCGTGTGTACAATCTCCGGTATCTTAGAAGCTTCCTGGCTCGAAAGAGTGTACTCTGCTCAAGTGGCAGAATGAATTGCTCTTACAAGGCCATGCCACGCAGCTGAAAACCTGAAAGTCACCATCTATACTGACAGCAGATACGGATTTGGAATTGTACATGATTTTGGGCAGTAATGGTCACAGAGGGGTTTCATGACCTCTTCTGGTTCACCAGTGAAAAATGGCGAAAAGATTAAGGATTTGTTGCACGCGACTCAGTTACCTCTTGAAATTGCCATGGTGAAATGCAATATTCATGTTAAGTCACAAGACTTTGTTTCAATGGGAAACGGCTATGCAGATCAAGTCGCAAGGTTTTGTGCATTGAACTGTATATCGTTTTGAGATCAGTGGGAATTGTTACCTGAAACTGAAAATGAAACATGCTTAAACTTTGCATTAAGGGTGGTTGACACATTAGATGAGCTAAAATCACGGCAGGGACGTGCTAGCAAAGAGGAGAAACGCTCCTGGCAGAGAATGCAATGTGTACAGAGGTCTGATGACTTATGGGTTTCAGAGGAGGGGAAAATGGTTTTGCCAAACAGTCTTTTGTCACAGTTTGCGAGGTTTTACCATGGTCAAGCACATGTTGGGAGAGACGCAATGATCAGGTTGTTCAAAAACGACTGGTTCAATCCAATATTCAGACAAGCTTCAGAGGTTATCTGTCACAGGTGCATCATCTGTCAGCAGATGAATGCAGGGAAAGGGACTGTGGTGAATATGAGACACGTTGGGAGAGCTGGAGGTCCATTTAGCAGGATGCAGATGGACTTTATTGAAATGCCTGTGTGTCGAGGATTGAGGTACGTGTTGGTGATTGTGTGCATTTTCAGCCACTGGATTGAAGCTTACCCTACACGTAGGAATGACAATCTCACAGTAGCAAAACTGCTGCTTAGGGAGTTAATACCACGTTTCGGATTTCCAATCTCTTTAGAATCAGATAGGGGCAGACACTGCGACAATGAGGTGATTAAGCTCTTGTGTGCTGCATTAAACATTGAGCAGAAGCTGCATTGTAGTTATTGCCTTGTAGCATCAGGACTAGTGGAGCAGATGAATGGTACCTTGAAATCGAGAATGGCAAAAATGTGCGCAGTTATCAATCTGAAGTGGCCAGATGCATTGCTCTTAGTACTGATGTCAATGAGAAATACACCTGACAAGAAAACAGGACTGTCTCCCCACGAAATTCTAATGGGCCGATATGGTGTTGGACTACAGCCAGGGTCTGGCTGACGTGGTCCGCTCTTTTTCTCAACAGGTGGAGGCTACCACATTGCCACCGATAAGTGATCCAGGTCACACCCTGAAGGCCGGTGACTGGGTGGTTGTCAAGAAACACGTGAGGAAATCGTGTCTGGAGCCACATTGGAAGGGGCTGTATCAAGTGATACTGACAACAACTACTGCTGTGAAATGTGCAGGTCTTCCGAATTGGATACATGCCAGTCACACAAAGAAGGTGACGTGTCAAACTGATGAGGAACTTGAAGTGTCCAAAACAACAGCTGCAGAGAAGGAAGTCTCAGGGCCAGAGAGTATTCAAAGGAGAACTGAGACTGAAGGAGAGCCCACTGAGGACGGCTTAATCACTCAAAACTAGATCCAGAGGGGTGATAATGAGCCTATCTCAACTGGGGCATCAGGGGAACCGACACAAAGCGAGGTTCTCCCAGAAGCAGACGGATACGGGTTTGAAGTTGAGCCCATAACAGACCCTGAAGGTGAAGGGAGTGAGGCAGAAGGAAGTCGAGGTGTTCTGACTCCTCCTGAGCCGCTTGCAGGTCCATCAAGAGAAAACACCATAGCACAAGAGGAGGGTGCTGTTCAACGTCCTGAAAGGCCAGACAGAAAGAAAACACTCAAAGGAGATAATTGGCCGGAGCCACAAGCTGCAAGAGAGAAAGTAATTCCTAATGAAACAATAGAGGAGGAAGTTGACACAACCAGGAAAGAAAATCTCAGTGAAGGAGAGTTGCAGGGTGAACGCAAACTGAAAAGAAAAAGAGTTGCAAACAGAAGGTACGCAGGTCCGGAATGGGCATACGCAACATCAGCTGAATGGCAACAAGAATTATTAGCGTTCTGTTTTGATCGAGAGGTACCAGGTCAATACTACTGCACCTGAATAAAACTTTAGAAAGAGACTGTTTTAAAATTTAAATTGAAAGCTGAAAGGCTGAAAAGAGACTGCTAAATTACCAGATGTGACACTGTTAACCTGAATTGACTCTGAAAAACCGATTATGACAAGCTGCTAACCTGATTTGACAAAGGGGTCCTGGAGTGAGTGAAACGCTGTAAATACTCAGAGACAGAGAGAGAGACTTTGCACAGAAGAAAAAGAAAAAAAAAAGGGGCTTTATATCGTCCTCAAGTTGATTGTTTGCTTTGTATTCTGCTACCTGATTCTTTACAGATCATGAATTATAATAGAGATAATAGTAATAAGGGTAGGATGTGTGGTTGGTTGTGTGCTATTCTGGGTATTGTTTGTGCAATAATAATTATAGGTGTGATTTTGGGAATGCCATTGGTGGATAAGAAAGTGACTAACAATGCTTCAAATCCTGAAACTGCTACACTAACACCATGGGAGAAGTTTGAGCAGGATGCAAAATACTTGCATGAGGGAACTAATCCAAAAGGGGAACTATTTACTAATGTTTTCTATCGCTTACTGAATGAGTATGTTGACACAATGAATGCGAAGAATTGCTATATGTGCAAGAAGATTCCTTCATCAGTACAAGAAGGGGTTACTTATCATAGTCTGCCATTAACCTACGGGATAAGCTGTAGTTTGGTGTTAACAAGATTCTATGATCAAGAACATGTTCAATACTAAGTTCGATGTAGTGTTTTCCTTTGTGCCTGTGATTGAGTTTCTAAATAAACTAGCTAAAGAGCACAGTATAAAATTAGTTAGGAGTTTCTTTGAGCCGACACTGACATTTGGAACAGCTTATGCGCACCGTTATAACCTAACCTGCTTACTAACACCTGTAGAAAAGAGTTTCTTAGACCACACTGATGATAGACGGAAAGCATTAAAAGAAAGGCTAGAAAAAGGATTAGAAAAACGCATGCTTACAAATGAATATGCTTACACTGCTTTAAAGACACAGGGCAAGTTAACTATAGATGCATTACACGTAGGAAGGCTTTGTATATATAGGCCGAAATCTGAACATGACACTTTATTTGTGGGAACGAGTGAGTGCAGGCATGTGTTTCTGTTTCAGAGTAAATGGACATTCATGTTAAATGGACAGGATCCAGCGATCCCTGGGATCTATTATATATGTGGGCTTAATGCTTATTACCGTTTTCCAAAGGGATGGTATGGGACATGTTATTTGGGAATAGTTTTCCCAAAGATCTACAAGATTGATGACTTAAAGCAAATTCCTAAAATGTCTGAATTACAACATACTAGACAAAAACGAGAGACAGCGGCTGCTGTAGTTGGTGACATATTTGGAGCCATAATTCCTTCAGTAGGGGTTATCTCATACTCCATAAAGATTCGAAAGTTGTCCACTATTGTGGATAACATGCTGACAAACTTCACAGGGGCTATACTCCTGATGGATACTGAACTTGCTGCGGAAAGAGCTATGACTCTTCAAAACAGGCTTGCTTTACACATTCTTTTAGCGAAGAGTGGCGGAGTCTGTAAAATGCTTAATGAGCGCCATTGTTGTGCATTCATTCCTGATAACAGTAAAAAGAATAGAGGTATGCTTACTAACTTAACAAGACAGAGTGCAGATTTGAAGGAGTTAAAGGAACCTGGAGTTTGGGAAAAGGTTGGGAAAGGAATTACCAAAGTAGGGAGTTGGTTTAGTAGTATTTGGAACGGGGTTCTTGCAAAAATATTAGGGGGTCTATTGATTGTCCTGATTTGTCTATTGAGACTATGGTTGTCATGCAAAATTAATAAAAGAATTAAAAGAGATTTTGCAAAACGTAATAAAAGAAAAGAAAAAAAATAAAAATAAAAAGAAGAAATATTCAAAGAAATTTGGGAAGCATGGGGTCCAATAGCCAAAGGTGCAGTATGCAATCTAAGTCTTTCACTTTATGGCACTTAAGAGGCCACTGTTTCAGGTTGCTATGCTTTAAATGCTGTGTATCTCTCTGTTTGTAATATGGCAATATCCCCCTACCACCATAATGCCTCCCCCGAATTACTTCTTTATTCACTTCTCAGCCAGACCATCCTTTACCGAACAAGTTGATTTTCAAGCTCCCAATCATTCCTATCAACAACACTGTTAACAGTGACTCTTCTGTCTCCCTCGAAGTCCTTTTCCTCCAGGATACTAACTTTTCCCCATAAAAGCCAGACAAATACACTCCCAAATAACTCACAAATATCTGCTGCTGACTCACTCCCTGACAGAGCCATGCCTTTATCGCCTGATGCCCCGCTCCTTGAACAGAACTCAAACAGTAAAGATGGGAATGGTCATGCAGTCGAGCCTTGCATTCAAGCATACCAGATACAATTTGCCCTCCTAGTAGTTTACATCTCAAATTTCTCAACACAAGCATCCCAGGACACCCACAAAATCAAGGTCAAGTAAGATAAGAGGAACCATATTTCTCGCCAGTCTAAGAAAAGGCCAAATCTCAACAACCTCATTTCTGTTCACATTACCCCTTCATTAAACAAAAAGATCTGTAAAAAAAAATAATAATAATTAAATGCATACTACATATGTGCACATCTGCTTGAAAACACTTCTCATACATTGCTTAGACTATCCAATCCTTCATATTGAAAACCTATTTCCCTTGTTTAATGACTCCTCTGCTGCTCTGATTGACATACTGGTTGGTTCCTCCCAACTTTGTGATCTGACTACTAAACTAAGAAGGCCACTCGAAAAGGAGGTGGAGGGGGGGGAGTTGCAGTCATACACACAAAACCAAGTACAACTCAAATGTTTCAAAATCAAGACCTACTCCACATTTCAATGATTTGTTTTGTGGAAACAAATCCCACCAAGATACACACCGGGAGCTAACCAAGTTTTCATGGCCTCATTATTGAACAATCTCTCTTGTCCACCAAACAGCTAATTAGGTGATTTTATCATTCATTGGAGTGACCGAAAGCACTATCAGGTAAAATGATTGCCTTGCTAAGAAACAATGATCTAACATAATTTGTACAAGTGTAACACAAATGGAAGGAACTACTCTTGGTCTTCTAATTACAGACGAAGGGGCCATTTCAGTTGACTCCATGGTATCAGTAGACTTGTCTGTCCACCTCCTCATTCTTTTCTACCTCAGTGATTAAAGATATTTAACCAAAGACAGATGTCACAGACCAAAACTATGAATCAGAGAACAAAGACAAATCAATACCAGCTCTCTGAAAATATCAGGTAGCAACCTCAACCCCCAAATAAGGTGTAAACAGCAACTAACCAGACCAATCACTAGAACAAAACCATTGCCAATATCATGGTTGAATGTGTCCCATTTCAAATAGGATGAAAAAGAACAAAATCTCCTTCCAATGGTAATAAAAGAACCTAATACAATGTAAAAGACAGCTTAAATTAGTTCTCAATCATTAATCTAACTAGACTCTGCACTGAAAGCAAAAGGTATAAATGTAATGTATTTGAGGCCAAAGCCTCATTTTTCAGATGTCAATTAGACCAAGTGGGAAACTGTCTCAGAAAATTATTTATCAATCAATCAATCAATAAACCTGATCTACAGTTAAATTTGTTGTCAACACCTCAAAAGAAAGGCGTGAGGATGTATCTGTTTTAGCTGCACAGAAAATCAAAAATACCACATATTACTTCCAAGCAATACGGCAGACAGACCATCTTTCCCTCCCCAAATATCAATGCACTCTGGAGCAAGTTACGAAAGGTAAATGAGAAAAAGGTAATCAAGACATTAACTAATATGAGATCAGGGGCACTCTTCGTAAATGTAATCATCTTCTCAGCAATGACATCACCCTGTAATTGGTGCAGTTGATCAATGCCTCATGGGCACAAGAAAAAGTGTCAACCTTTTTAAAAACATGACAGGGCACCCTACTCCTAAAAACACAAAAAACAGGGGTGAACCCTGAAAATTCCAAACAATCTTTGACCACTGGCTTATCTCCCATTCCTAGGAAAATTCTGGAAGGCTGTGTTGCAAGACAACTCGAACTGTTCACAACTTACAAGACAATTTTCACTCAGGTTTCAGAGCTAGCTTTAGCACAAAGACAGCTACTCCTCAGCTCAGGGATGACACACTATGCCTCCTGGACAAGGAAGATTTCTGCCTATTCATTCTGCTTGAACTATCTGTAGTATTCAACACGCTCAACCATAGTCACACTAAACACTGTCAAGGAGGAAATTGGGATAAATGGACAGTATTACTAATATATGGTTTTATACACACTCTCAAACAATCAGTCTAACAAATTTAACTAAATAGGATGCTTTCAAATCTGTCATTTTCAAAGAGGTGCCACAAGGATCAATCCTATCTACAACTCTTTTTAACCTGTACATGAACCTCATACCACAATACTAAACACTCAATTCTTTTATACCAACTTGATGATGACAATATGGAGTCAGTGACATCCTCTTTGTAATTGAAGCTGTTATGGGCATAAAAGCTTGGCTGTTATTCAATTATCTGACGCTTAATCTGCTGAAGATAGAATTCCTTCTCATTTCCTCCGTTTCACATTTTGACACCAGTCGAAGGCTGGCTGGATTTACTTAAGCTCTTAAATTACAAATGCAAAGTCACTGAATGCACCAAATTTCACTGGGTTACACTTGAATTTGAACCTTTAAGCACAAATAAATAACACAATACATAGTGCTTAACACCAACTCAGACTTGCAGAAAGATTAAAACTTTTATTCTATCATCTGATTTAAAAAACGGGCTAGAAACCGTGGTCATCTCAATATTCAACTCTTGCAATGCATTACTCACTGGCATCTCTAAAACATACCAAGCCCTAATAAAAACTCCACTACAGTGAGATTGATTTCTGGCACAAGATGTGTTGGAAATGTTCTTCTTTGCAGGATAACCCCAAAGTTATATTTGCCTTCCTCCTCCCCTTTGTGCTAAATTTGTTTTTGCTGGCTTTAGGACTCTGTGCACTTTGGCACTGCTAACCATTGTTAAAGTGCTTGTACTCTCTTCTCTAATCATGGTAACATTGGCTTATTCCAACTTGGCATGTTTAATTTACCTCTAAGTCCCTGGTAAAGTGCAAAAGTGCACTACATATGCCTAGGACCTGTAAACTAAATGCTACTAGTAAGTCTGCAGCACTAATTTTGCCACCCACTTAAGTAGCCCTTTTAATGTCTTGGGCCTGCCATTGCAGAGCCTGTGTATGCAGTTCTAACCTGTTATGTCGACCTGACAAAATAAACCTTTTGCCAAGTCGAAACCTTCCTTTTTAATAAACATACACCACCCCAAGGGTAGGCCCTGTACAGCCCAGAGGGCAGGGTGCAATGCAATGAAAAAGTAGGACATATACTTTTAAGCTTTACATGTCCTGATAGTGAAAAACTCTTACATTCTTTTTTCACTCCAGCAAAGCCTTTCTCTCCCATAGGATAACACTGGAGTTGCCTTATTTTATTTAATAAATGTAATTTTTGAATGGGAAGACATCACTCCTTCAAGTCTGGTGTCTCTAGAATCACAATTTAAAATCCTAACTTATGGGGAAGTTGAATTTTAAATTACAATTTAGAAAGTTGGCATTTTCTAGTCTTAGCTATTTTGTGCCTGCAGTATTTCTCTGGTCACATTAGTGAGTATAGTTGGCAGTTGAGCTTTGTGTATTCCTCCTAGGGAGCCACATACAATGAGGACTTGATGGGCCATCCCAGGCAGGATGGGAGGGAGGAGCTGGACACAACCTCACTTGAATGGGCTGTGTCCTGTACACACGAATGACCTAAAAATCCTGAAACAATCCTGTATTGGCAGTCCAACCAACTTGGAGCCAGGGTGGGGGGACCTGGGAGGTCAAGGAATGACTTGAACCTCAAAGCCACTGTCTAGAAGCTTCTCCCACCTTCCAGAATCAGGGCACCAGGGCTTAAAGAAGGTCCTCAGATCAGTAGCGGCTGCCACTCAACATGGGTGGCAGGGCAGGAGGGGGACGGAGATGCATTTGTCTCCCCTCCGTCTTCATCCTTTTCCAGTTACACACAGGCTCCCAGCCAATCACAACGCTGCTGTCACCAGCATGACAGCAGTGTCGTTATTGCACTGAGCTTTGCCACTCAGACTGGGAGCCCGGGCATGTTCTCCACTTGGCTGTGCAATACAGCCGGGAAGAGAACATGCAAACTGCACGGACAGCCAAACAGACATGTGCACTTTGCGCAGCAAAAGCCCTCCTCCAGCCCTCTACCTCCAGTCCAGCCCAGCTCCACCATGCCCCTTCTCCCAGGAAAAATAAAATGATAATAATGTAGTGTTATCACCATTTTATTTTTCCTTTTACCCACAATCGTGTGGGGGTTGACGGAGGAGGCGCCACTGCCTCAGGCTTCACCACTTCAGTGCACTTCTGGACCTGTGGACATTCTGCCAGGAAGAAGGACTGTTGTGCTGCTGAAAGGGCTGCCACTTTGCTCGACTGCCACTCTGAAGAAGTTGCTGCCTTGTTGTGCTGACGTGCTGCTTGATTCCCTTTTGCCTGGGGAGGAGGAACTGGACCAGCAACCTTTCTTGAATCCAGGACCCCAGATTGACATAAGGGGCTAGTTTGCTAGTATTCTGATCTGAGCCTCAGGGACACAAGAGGCTCTACAACAGCTCCTTGACCCGTCTTTGCGTTTCTGACCCCCAAGAGGCACCTCTCAGGTCCTGGGCACTTGGTGTGGCTCTCAAGATCTTAAAGTCAAGCTTTTGGGCTCTTTGTGACATGCAAACTGGCCCGTTTGCACCAGAATTGCACCCTTTGCACAGAAAATCAGCACAAGCTGCCGCAAGTCCGTCTTTTCACACAGCAAGCATCATCCACCCACGTGGATTACCAATGCAAGGCTCCAGCCTTGCCTGTTGACAATGACTGAGATGCTCCTTGGGCCAGTGAAACAGATGGTGAAACACGAAGGACAAACTGATAAAGCATGACTTGCATGCATGGAACAAATCAAACCACTGCTTAGTGCCTCATTTAAATCCTCCTGGCACTGTTGGTGAACATAATTATATGCCCTTTTAAAGTCTTCATTGCACAACACATGCTCATAACTCTAAAATAAATCATACGCCATGGTCCTAACACTGAACGATGAAGACTGTAAAAAATAACACAATGCTTATCACTGTTGATAACAAAGTGACTGAACCCACAGAAAAGGACCAACATTGAACTGCTGCTCCAGTAGTACCAATGGGACTACCTGGGACCTACAGTATTGGCTCACAGACTTATTCTCAAAATGACTGGTTAAAACATATGAGTATTAAAGTAGGGCTTGAGCACGTAGAAAACAAATCAGACAATCGTTGACCTGCTGTGTTACTTTGCATTATGTTCATTGGGGCATGATTAGATGTGCTCTTTTTTAAATGATCACTATGCCCATCATGTGCTGAAGATGAAAGGCAAAGAATATGACATAACACATGTTGCTTGTCACTGCACATGTTAAGCAATGGGGGGACTCTGATGCTCTTAGAAAATGTTGTCTAAATCCAAGGAGAGATTGTAACTTCAGCCCTGGCACTAAAGTGAACTATTTTCAGGGGTGAATGTGCACATGTGCAATAGCAATATTCAGTCACTAAAACTGTGGTGAGGCAATAGCAGAAGTGGGCTCGCTCATTATCTCATTCTATATGCTGTGGTGGGTAGGAATCGAGCACTGATTTAAAAGCCAACGGGAGATGAGCAGTGATTCAAAGGCCCTCTTTGTATGCATAATATTTATGTATTGTTTGGGAAAAAACAATAGTCTGGTGAGACAGGTAAAGCTCTCTCAAAGGACAAACCTTAAAAACCTTCAGCCAGTGCATTGGAATCTGCAAATAACAGACCCTCTTTCAACCTCCCCTTTATTTGCAAGTTCATCAAAGGGGATATCATACAACAACAATAAGAATACATAGAATCAAACTTCTTTCTACAATACAGACAATCTGGCTTCAGATCGGGGGCGGAACTTAGACCGCAATTGTTGACCTCATGGAAGACCTGCTAGCATTCATGGACATGCCAAATCTGAGAATCTAATCCCTTTGGACCTTCCTGAGGCCTGTCATACCATGAGTCATAAAACCTTATTAGACTAATTGTACAAATTGGCAGGGTTCATTGCAACAGCACTCCAGTGATGTCATTGTTTTTTGTGCCAACAAACCAGCACAGGTTTTTTGTTATCAACTGTAAAACCCATGTTATATGGGTTCCCTAATGGATTCCGTTGGTGTCCCCTTTTATTCAGTATATACACGAGAAGACTGGCTCAGTTGATATGAAAGTAATATTTTCAGTACCTAATGTACATTGATGATATCCAGCTGCATATCTGAGTGGCACGTCCTGCCACCTCTGCCTAAACATCTCTTCCTGCCTGAAACAGGCTCACCATGGGATGAGGAAGAGCTACATATGCTTAAACTGCTCATGAATCAAGAGTTTTTGGCATAGTGATGACTCTAAAGACGTCCTACCCTTTATCAGTTCAGAGAACCCACTGGTGACTCATCAAACCAGTAAGGAAACATTAGAGAATGAATCAACTTCGACTACTCCTTGAGTCATTACTTCATGACAATAACTAAATAACATACATTTTCACAACTTGCTCCTGAAAGGAATCCTCCCACAGCTATGGTTGCCTTATCACCTTGAGCTGACCAGTGCATTGGTGTCATCCAGATTGGATTACTAAAATGTTGGATACGTAGAGCTCCAATGAAAAATGTATTGAACATGGAATACCAACCCCTAACCATTAGAATGTCCAAGGGAAACATATCCTAGGGCTCTCACTATCTTGTGTGTTGTCTCAAGCTTTGTCTTGGCATTAGAGTTGGCTAGAGTCCATGCATATGGAACTCTGAGCATCTCTAGCATCATAAAATTCCTTCTGTGGCTTGACAGTTCAGATGACAGAGGGTCTTTTAGCCAACACATGCATGCTGCATGCCAATGTAAGGGCACAAGTGCAATCTTTAGTCCCCTTTATAGCTTGTGGGTGAGATGGCTCCTGGGAGATAAGCCCAGATGCCAGGAACTCAGGTACTGGACATTTTCCAATCATGCCCTTAGTGACCAATTTATTTTGCCAGGTATTGGTAGGTTATTTATTTATTTTAGTTTTAAATGGTGTGAACTAGACATAGGGGTGTCAGAACGCTTTAAAATCATTGATAGAGGAGTTTCAGCATCAGGTACAACTCACAACCCACTAGAGGATAACAACCCAGGAACTATTTACAGTGCACTAAAGAATAATAAAGGGTAACTACATAGGAATTTCTGAAATAGTAGGCATTTTAATTTGTTCTTGAAAGCATCAAATGTGGTGCTTGGTGTGAATCTCTGGAGTCATATTCTGTCAGCACTTTCAGAGAAGGATCTTAAGCTGGTTCTTTATTTCTTGAACCTGGGTAGTTCTAGATGAAGGAATTCGGCAGTTTGAGGACCGCGGCTAGCCCCTGTTAGTGCGAGGTTTTGTGCCAGGTACTTTGGAGTGCTGCGATATAAGGCTGTCCGTGCAATGCAGGCTACTTTGAATATGCTGCATGCTTCAATCAGGTGCTAGCTGAGAGTGATGAGTACTGGAGTGACGTGATCAAAGCATCTTGATAGAAATTGGGTTTCTGGTTGACTGGGGTGTGAGCCCTGGTCCATTAGCAGCCAGAATCCTTGTCAGGGTAAGGCACAAGCAAATCCCAAATTATCCTGAGCTCAACCCCCTGGTAGCTTGGCTCAGAGCAGTCAGGCTTAACTTAAAGGCAATGTGCAAAGTATTTGTGCAACACCTCAAACAGTAATGCAGTGAAAACACCACAGAAAAAGGTGACAAGTGAGATAAATGGAGCAGGATTTAATAAATAAAGCAAGACCAAAAGGATTAAAGTCCAATCTGGAGAAATGGAGTTATGATTTTTTAAAGAATAAACTGCAATATAAAAAGCATAAGATGCAAACCCCGACTGTTTGGTCGTGTTGTACCCAGTCAAAGTCAAATTGCGATGGATGAATACAGTCCCAGATTAGACTTGCTGAATGTTTACCTTCTCAAGTTTTTTTTTACCAAGAGTTTTGTTCACATGGAAGAAGTACAATGGGAGAAGGGAAAGCGTCACCGGTTATCCGGTCCTTTCCATCGTTTAATATATCACAGGTTTCCATAGATAAAAGCTCTGGTTTCTTTAATTCTGTGCTCTGCACCTTCACAGTGTTTTTGTTCATACAACCATTATGCAATCTTTTAGAACATCAAACCAAGGCAGTCATCATACCAGGGTGATCCAGCGGCCTCAGTCCTTCCCTTTCCATCTACCTGTCTCAGGCCCTGGATCTCCAACATGTCTCACTGTTAGCTATTCTCAGCTTTCCCAGCTCTGTCTTATTCACAGTACATGATACATCCAGACTGCTGTCCGGTTCCTGTACCTGTGAGTTTTCACAGGGAACTTCCATATCAGCAATGGTTTCCCCAGTTTTATTTAGCTGAGTAGTGCATTCTAGGGTTTTGAGTGCTTTGTATCAGGCCGTACTTTTGTATTGTCAGGAATCCCAAAATGGTAAATTCCGTCTTTTAAAAAATCCGGTCTTTAGCAGTGCGGATCAATAACTGAAGTTCTTTTCATTTATAGAATGTCAATATTATTTTTGCAGATGCAACAGGATTCTGGGGTTCTTTTAAAGTGGGCTACAGTGCCGATTCACTTTGCATGTATTTGCTTTTATACATACAACACCACTCACCTATAGCCATTTATGGAATAGCACTTGCACACAGCCAGTCTTGTTTGCAGTAACTCACTCAAAACACTATCCCCCACCCCACCCAGCTACAGGCTTCTGTTACTTTTCCACAATACCTGAAACAAATACAAATATAATCAAAATATCTCTCACCCTCAGCCACTTACTACATAACTCTCCCACAGCTGTTCACCTATAACCACCTGCCAACAGCTACTGATTCAGCACCACTAGCACACAACGGTTTGCTCACCACCATTCACATCAGTGTTCTACAACTAATTGCACATAGCACCACTCTCACAAAATGCCAGTCACACAGCAACTCAGTACAGGGATATTCATACACAACCACTTCCATACACACCACTCACAGCCATCACAAAATACCTATAGCCATTTCAGAATAGCCCTACTCGGCTAGAACCCTTTACCTGACTAGAGCCACTCTCAATACTACTCATCTAAAAACCTTTGCGACACATACTTAAACTACAACCTAACTCTTCTACAGTCCCACTCATGTAGTACCACCTGTCCACAGAAATTCACATGCCATGTAACTTGCCGACCCTCTCAAATCAACACCACTTTGCCACAGCCGTGCATGCACCTGTATCCCTTGACATACCATTTGGTACAAAGATCACTTGCTTTGTACTTCACACCCAAAGAAATCCATATGTATCCTTGCTTGCCCCTGAAACTTGTGTGCATTGATACTGGGAAAATCACTTGAAGGTCCACAGCTGTTTAGGACACCTTCCATTCAAAGTATCACTCACCTACAATCACTCACAGCAGTATTTGACCAGAAAACACCCACAATACAACTTGCACATGGTCATTAACACAACAAGCTCAAACCAGCACTCTAAACAATACTGTATTTGTGCCTGTATCTGCTTCTGTGTTTTGTTTGTGCTTGTGTGAGACTTTGTATGTCATCTGTTGTGTATTCAAACATATCACACAATGAACAGCCATTTCATAAAGAACACAAATACCTAAAATAAACCAGACCAACTGGCTTTGGCAATTCTTGGTTTCAAACATGTCAGTGCTGCATAACGTTTTAGCCGTATTACAACTAATGACGAAACAGGTTTCTGGGCAAGGCCACTGTTTAATTGTTCATATTAGAATCCTGCATTCATTACTGGAACACAATCATAATACATCTGTGTTAGACCTGACAGCCTTAGGGTGGTCACCCCTAACTTTTTGCCTGCCTCCCTCCACTTTTTAGATACTGTTTTTGCTGATTTTAAGACTCTGTGCACTTTACCACTGCTAAACAGTGCTAAAGTGCATATGCTCTCTCCCTTTAAACATGATAACATTGGATCATACTCAATTGGACTCTACTTGTAAGTCCCCAGTCCACAGGGCCTGTAGTTTAACTGCTGCTAGTGGACCTGCAGCACTGATTGTGCCATCCACTTAAGTAGCCCCTTAACATTGTCTCAGGCCTGCCATTGCAAGGCCTGTATGTGCAGTTCCACTGCCAATTCACCTTGGCATTTAGAAGTACTTGCTAAGCCTAAAACTCCCCTTTTTCTACATATAAGACATCTAAAGTACGCCCTAGGTAACCCATGGGACAGGGTGCTGTGTAAGCAAAAGGCAGGACATGTACCTGTGTAGTTTACATGTCCTGGTAGTGTAAAACTCCTACATTCGTTTTTACACTGCTGTGAGGCCTGCTCCATTCATAGGCTAACATTGGAGTTGCGCACATCTGAAAGGAGTAGGAAGGTAATATTTAGTATGGCCAGAATGGTGATATAAAATCCTGCTGAATGGTGAAGTTGGATTTAATATTACTATTGTAGAAATGCCACTTTTAGAAAGTGAGCATTTCTCTGCACTTAAATCTTTCTGTGCCTTACAATTTATGTCTGGCTAGTTTTAGTTGACAGCTCCCTTGTGCATTCACTCAGACAACCCCAAACACAGAATACTCAGCCTCACTTGCATGTATCTGCATACTGAATGGGTCTTCCTGGGCTGAGAGGGTGGAGGGCCTGACACTTATATGTCAAAGGACAGTGGCCTGCCCTCACACAATGGACTGCCAAACCCCCTACTGGGACCCTGGCAGACAGGATGGAACTGAAAGGGGACCTTGTGCACTTCTAAGCCACTCTTTGAAGTCTCCCCACTTCAAAGGCACATTTGGGTATTCAAGCAGGGTCTCTGACCCTACCAACTCAGACACTTCTGGACCAGGTACCGCTGGAGAAGAAACCCTGAACCAGAACCTGCAACCTGCCAAGAGGAACTGCCTGGCTGCCAAAAGGACTCACCCGACTGCTTTTCTGCAAAGGACCGCTGCCCTGCTGTTGCCCTTCTGCCTTGCTGCCCTCTGGCTCTGCTGAGAAGTGCTCTCCAGGGGCTTGGAGAGAGCGTGCCTCCTGTTTCTTGAAGTCTCAGGACCAAAAAGATTTCATCCTGCAAAGAACTCCTTGTGCAACGAAAATTCGACGCACAGCCTGCAAGAAATGACGCACAGCCTGCATCGCGGTGAGAAATTCACAGCATGCCGAACCGGAATGACGCAGTCTGGCTACTTGAGAGGAGATCGATGCATCAGCGTTGCGACCGGAACTTCGATGCAAGGCCCACTGGATCGACGCAAAGCCGAACTGAAACAACGCAGCCCAACTTCCTGCGAGAAGAATCGACACAGCACCTGCCGTGTGACAGAAATTTCCACGCATCGCCCACCAGACCGACACAGCCCTGTGACTTCATCCTGCACACCCAGGATTTCTCTGCATTGTCCCCGGGGCGTCCAAAACCACCACAACCCAAAGAGGATTACAGTCTACGCACCGGAAATCAACTGAGCCTGCTCTGCGTGAAAACTCAACAACACATTGTCTGTGTGCGACAGAAAACTTGAAGCATACCTCCCCATTTTCCATGCATCTTCTCCTCTGCGGCCCCTTGCAGAGAATTTGAACGCAAACCAGGTACTTGGTGCTTGCAAGAGAAAGTTGTTGCTTTTTAAAGACTAAAGACTTATTTTACCATTTCCTACAGTGATAACTCAAAGAATACTTATCAAATCTTAATCGTTTTGACCTACATTTAACCAGATAAATATTATATATTTTTCTAAACACTGTGTGGTGTATTTTTGTGGTGTTATACTGTGTTATTGCATGATTTATTGCACAAATACTTTACACATTGCCTTCTAAGTTACGCCTGACTGCTCAGTGCCAAGCTACCACAGGGTGGGCACAGCATATTTTGGATTGTGTGTGACTTACCCTGACTAGAGTGAGGGCCCTTGCTTGGACAGGGGGTAACCTGACTGCAAACTAAAGACCCCATTTCTAACAGTCTGGTAGTCCAATTATAGTGTCCACTACCCCTTTTCTTTTAAATCAACAGTGTAAACTGCACGCAAAGAGGACAAATATGGGTGGCTTAATTGTTGTACTAATTGGATCAACCCAAACAATTGCAGGTGCACATGTCTACTGTAATAAATTGGGTTATTAGTTGAGAGAGGTGGAGGCCCCACTCAAATAATAAACACAGTCCCTGTCAGGGTGAACCACAAAACTCACTAAATAAACCTGTGCTTAACCTTCCGGTAACCTGGCACAATAACAGTCAGGCTCAACAGAGAGGCAATGTATAAAGTATTTAGACATTACTCAAAAAGCAATAATGTGAAACCACGATATAAGAAATCTCACAAACCAATTTAGAAGGATATAGTAAAAATTAATAAATAAAAAGACACCAAAATGACAAAAATCCAAACAGTAGAGTTGTGAGTATTTAAAGATTTAGGTGGTAATAGTGCCAAAAAGCGCTACTTGCAGACCTGGTTACACCTGACCAAGTCAAAGTCACATGTTCAGGCAGACTGTGATGGAGTCTGTGTCAGATATAGTTGTTTCTTGGTGCGTAAAGTAGGGAGCCCAAACCTTCTGGATTTTCACCTGAAGTTCTATTTTGAGGCTGATGCCAGCCAGGACCATGGGCACCTCTTGGGGAGCAGGACTTGCTCCAGCAGAAGCCAGCAGTATGGCTAATGCAGGCCCAAGTGCTGATCAGAGAGTGTAACCAAGTTCAGACAGGTCTAGGTGTGAGCTGCATTTATCAATGAAAGGAAAAGCAGATTCAGTTGTCAGGAAGGGGGTGGGCATGACCCTCAGGCTACCCTTTAAAGTCCAGGAAGGCTGAGTACAACCCCCAAGAACGATGGATTAAACCCATGCCTGTGACTGGGGGTGAGTGTTTGCATTGTTCAGCACTCCGTCCATCATCCCTTTGTGTTGCTAAAGGGTATGCACAGACGTGGGTCCCGTGCTCACTGTGCCACTGGATTCAAGCTAGCCTGGCTGATAAAGGGTGACACCCTGAAAACGGTCCCAGGATGCTTGTTTCCGGTTCAGGGAGGACCTGGCCTGGCAGTTCGGCTGGACTGTTCCCATGAGAAACAGGGTCAAGATTGATTTGCATATGGCTTGGTCCAAACTGGGGTGGCATGATGAGCAAAAGAACGATGGATTAAACCCAGATCTGTGACTGGGGGTGAATGTTTGCATTGTTTAGCACTCCGTTCATCATCCTTTTGTGTTGCTATAGTCAATAACAGGCACTGGCGGATTTCCTGTCTACTAGAGATCTTGGGGAAACTTGAGAAATCCGGACTCCATAGGTTGGTGTCTCCAGAATGGAAAAAAGACTGCCCATGTTGAGAAGTTAAAAATGTTTTCAAAAACTCTGCTCAAACACAACGGTGGACTGGCTTCAGGACGATATCCTCCATCAATGTCAATCAGCTCTTTCTAGGGTTCCATAAGGCACACATGAAATCAGTCATGATTTTGTAAGTAAAATAAATATGTAATCTTGGCTTCTGTCAATTAAAACTTACTCCCCTCCAATGCAAAATAGTGAGGAAATAAAATTCTCCATTTCCCCTCTAGCGGTCCCCATATCAGAAACAGGAAAGTAAACTTTACATCAAGTGATGTAGACTTGAAATTATGCTTGCATAGCCTTTTAGAATGACAGAAGAAAGCAGCAGTCGAGAGACTGAGGTAGAATTGACCATTCGTCACAGCATGACTATCACCAACATCACCACCATCAATCAGCGCAATTTTAACGTAACATGAGGTAAAACTGAACATTGGTCACAACATGGCCATCAGCAGCATCACCACCATCAATTTCATGATCACTAGCATCACTACCACAATCACAGCAATTTTAACATAACGTGATATGCATACTTGTAAAGCACATGTTGCCCTGTTGGGGCATCTTGTTGCTGAATAATAGATTTTGGTTAACCAATTTAATGGTATTCATGTTCGCGTTAACACCATTATAACGATTACCACTTCAGCATTACCATCATCAGCATTACTACTTCCACCACCATTAAGATAATCAATATCACCCCCAACACCACCATCACCACCACCATTACCAGAGCCTTGACCAACCCTATTACAACCACTACTGTTACAGCTATTACCACCGCCATCACAGAACCACTAACATCAATATTTCCACCCCCCCAACATTATTATCACCACTGTCATCATCACCACCACAATTGCATCATTACCAGTACAACCAATACTATCACCATCACTATGACCTTCACCACAACCCCCCAATTACCACTGACACCACTGTTCCCCCCATTACAACTGCCATTACACCCACTAATATTATCTACACTGTCATTACAACTACCATCATCACCACCACCCTTACCACCATTACCAGTGTCTAGTCACCATTACCACTGCCACTATCCCATCACTACTATAACCACCACCACCTTGTCGACATTCCTATCACTACTACTGTGACCACCATTATCGCTATCAATTCAATCAACACCAGATCAACAGTACCACCACTATCTCCACCACCTATGCAACCGCCATCCTCACCATTACAACCACCAACACCACTACTACCAGAACCACTAAAACACCACTATTGCCACCATCACTACTAATATCATCACTAATATTACCAGTTACCAGCATTACTACCACTACAACATTCTCATGTTTAAGTGGAAGGAAATTGTGGTTTGACAGTGGTGAATGGGTTGGTGGGTGGGTGGGTGAGTGTGTGTGTTTTTATGAAAGGGTAACTGCCTAGGCGAGAAATAAAAAGCCCAGATCTACTGGCTTGCTCGGAATTGGTGTTTTGGGAACTAGCTAGTTAAGCCACCTATTAGACTCACAAACATTTGATAGTGTTTCATTTTCCAAAAGAGGGCACTGTTCAGTTTAATGGTGACCAAGCAGTTATGGTTTACACAATAGGGACCTTTCTCCTTAAAACCTGTGGCCATCAGAATAACTGTCTGCTGGTAATGTTGACCGACTGCGTCCCTGACATTTCTGAAAATATGCCTGCAGCATGAGAATGACTGCACTCGACCAGCCTGCAGATGGTGTATGATGCACACAGAATAACAAGTATTGCAGGAAACCAACGGAGCGGCCTGTGGTGAACGGAACAAAGCGCATTCTCCCTTTCATTATCTATGGCTTTTAAGCCATATGGATATTAGAAGGCTCACGAAGAATATCTTTGAAGGAAGCAAGGCTATGAAAATTGCTTTTGTAAATGAGCTGTCTCGCTGTTTTTTCTCCAGCATCATTTCAGAAAGGAAAAAAAAAAAAAATCAGACGTTTTACTTTAAAGTTACATAAAATACCTCAACAGAGTGCATGGGTAAGGACACTGGTCTAAAATGTGTCAATATCCTGTAACATGGCAGAATACGCCCGTTCGGAGTGTCGTTTTACTACGTCTACAGAAAGAGTTAGGTTTAAAGTGCCCCTGTCTCAGAACACGACATTGTTCTGATGTTCTGCGCAGGGTTAAGAAGAAAAGTGGGCTTCATTAAACAAGCATTTGCAATGTAATAGGTCTAGCGTTTGCTCGAGTTAGAGCTATTAGCGTTGTAAATTTCTAACTGGAACTTTCTTGCCACACAAACTGAAAAGCGCAGCCGTGAGCGCGAAGGATAGAGAAAAAAAGAAGGCAATAGTGCAATTATCCATGTAACAGGGTCGATGGCCACGGTGGTAACAAAACCGCCCTAATAAGGGACACACGTAAAGCAGTTACCAACGAAAACAAAGGATTTTTTAAAGGCAAGCCCATGAACTAGTGATAGTGGTGGGCGTGGCTAAAAGCCTGGATACATACCAACACATCAGAAGCGCTGCTATGCTCGAGTGCATACTGATAAAACTGATCTTTCTCATGAAAGCACGTGCTAATTTAATTCTACCTGATTTTCTAAAGCCATTTAGATTTATTACATTTGTTCTGTCAAATATGATCTCAGAGGCTGACAATCATGGGTCATTCAATACAGGGGCAAGCCACAATGGCCGGCCCCGGCTACAGGTGGGGGGATGCCTGGCCGGGGGGCTAGAGACAAAGGCCTTTTGCCGTTTGATTTTCAAATTTCGCGCACTAGTGCCTACCACGCTTAGCGCCCATTGGCTAAGGGGGGGCAGTGGGGTCACCTTGGCAATCTGCAGGGGCATAGGTGGAGGCATTTAAACCCTTGGTGGATATTGCTGTGCCCTTGGTGACCGACAACGCGACCCCCTCTCTTTTTCCTGGGGTTTCCCTTGTTGCGTGTTGCCGGAGATCCCGTCCTGCTGGTCCCCTGGGAACCAAGCTGCTGACCTGCGACCTGGTGCAGACTGCGGCGCACCCCCTTTTTCCGCCCACTGAGGAGGGAGGCATCAGTCAACTGTTCACATTTTCGCGCCGCCGTCCAGCAAGAAGGTAGGCGAATTCCTGAGGCATTTGCTTTTCAACTATGGGCAGAAGTAGTATGGAGTTTAAGGCAGGACCCGGGACACCCGCTACAGCGATTTTCCTTGGCTCTATGGGTACTTTTGGACACTGCCCTGACATAGTGGGGAGTGGGACCTTGCGTTCGGGGACTAGAATCAGGCCCGTTGCCCAGGCCCAGCTCCCAAAGAGCCAGGAGGTTGCTCTGGTATGGCTGATTTAGGGCTCAGCTGGCTTGCTAGCCAGTGGTTCCTCTCTCTCAATGAGGGGGTTGGAGGATTTCACCTTGTACAATGTCCATACAAATTGATGGGAGAGCCCAGTGGCTAGCACTCAGGCTCACTAGTCTTTCAGTGCGCTAAGGACCAGAGGGTGGCCAAACTTAACCTCTAATCTGATGTCAGTTGATTTATGTTAGCTGAGTTATGTCTAGTCTACTAGACTAATTTTGTAATTTCTTCTTAAAGTTGAATTGATTCAAAAGTGTGTGATACTAATATGATATAATTTGTAATAAATACGGCCTGAGAGTTGCATTCTCAAAGCGCAAACCTATTGGTCTCAGGTCAATTTCTGTCAAGTATTGAGGGAGGAGATGGGGTGTCACTAGCATGGCATGGGAAAGGCACCACGGATTTTATGCTGTATGAACCCGGGCCTAGGCATGATCCCCAACCTGTGACACTGTCTCTGTGACCCTGGCCTCTGAGGTGGCAAAATCAATGCCAGCAACGCAGGGGCAGGTCGTTCTGATGGATGTCGCTTGGGGCTCCACTTCCATGTTTCAAATCAGTTTTTTAAATTACACTGACAGTGAATAATATATTATTCACTATTAGTGTAACACAAATTGGAGTAAAGTTAGCTGGAAAGTGCCCCCCCCTCCATGTTCGAGGTAAGTAGAAAACACTTTTAGATGTATGTTGTATGCATGCTTGTGGGTGAGAAGGTGCTTATGTAAAAGAGTGTGAGAATAATTATGTAACTAGTTTGAGGGTATGTCCACACCGGTATGCTCAACGGTTGAATATATTAACGACCTCCTATAGCATGAATGCTTCCCCAACCCAGCCCATAAACTAATTATTTTAGGAAATTAACCAACATTTAGCAGGTTGTTTCCCACCCTGAAAATCCCTATGTGCACCAAGCATGATTAATTAATTTTCGAGTGTAGAGAAGGAAAGTAATTTTTTCATAGGAAAAAATATTTTTCCTGTGAACAAAACAAAAATTACACTGATCGCCACAATTACCCTTATGGACAGTCCAATTATGCACATTACATCAGCAATGCAAAGCGAACCATTTATGTTGGCATGAGATGGAGGGATCCAGTTCTCTCTGTGACACAAATTACGTTATCCAATGCAATGTGGCTCCAAGTAATTTTTCCAAATGCTCGCTTATGCAGGGACAATACACCTATCATTCAGCCAATGGCTCCCATCAGTAGCCTTAATCTACCTTGACATTTTGATTTATTGAATTCCACCTAACTTACTTTTTCAATGAGTGTGACAGTGTCTGGATTATTCAAACATCCCATGAACATCACAACCTTTATTATTAGAGTATAATTACCATTTATCAGTTTGGATAGTAAGGTCCCAGTTATGAGTTGTACGGTAATGGCCAGTGAAATCTTTGCACCCATAAACACTTGCAACACGTGTTAACAGTCCAGCAGTACTGTGTAATTATGACTTAAACCTCATGTAATGCTATGTGTATTTTTAAAGTGCGCTATTACCAGCAAGTGTATCCTGGCAATGAGCTGGAGTGTGTACCTATCCCTGCTTTGGTAGGTTGATTAATTGAAAAGCCAGGTCTTCAGCTTCTTGCAGGATTCAGGAAGAGAGGAGAAGGCTCTGATGCGGAGTGAGAACTCATTTTACACATGAGGAATAAATGTATTTAATTTAATGAGGAATAAATGTGTGGAAAAGGATTTACCAGATGAAATTCGTTAGGGAATTCCCTGTCCCATGGAGTTTACTGGAGACATTTAAAACCTGCAGCAAACAGGTGGTAAATGTCAGCAGGAGTTGGTTTAGGTCAGGGAGGAAGAATAGGGGATGAGTAGGATGGAGGAGTGAGGGGGGAGATGGAGCCTGGGAAGATGGAGCATTACATGCCTGGGTGCACAGTGGGGCAGGGTTTGGAGACAGGGCTGCACAGCAGCCTATCCTCGAAAGAGATTTTACTAATTTAAATTTTCTGCAGGAAAAATCAGGTTCTGTATTCCCACATAGAAAATCCAAGGGCAGGAACACCATCTCATGATTGTGCAGAGCAGAAATCCATCATAATTCTGCTCTGCATAACTTGTAACAGTGGTCTAAATGTTTGCATATTTCTTTAATGCCAATGTAGGTACAGTTCACTTTATATAATCCCTTTCTGCCTGACTATTCTATAAAGAATCTCATGCCATCAAAGTGAAAGGGTAGAGGGGCTGAGCTCTTGTTACCTGTCTGGTTATCCCAGTGAAATGCTTGCCTGATATGTCTTTGCTGGGCAGCAAGGGTCAGTGTGGTATCCCAAACTGGAAGGGGTGCCTCTGTAGATTCTTGCTGGGTTTGGATGATGTTTCCTAGGTCCCAACCGTATACCAGCAGGTCTCTAAGGGAAGCGCTGATATCTTCCTTTAACACCACCCAACATAAAACCAGCAAAATTCCGGTGTCGTCCGGGGCAGTGTATGCCATGTCACTGATGAAGACCTTTCAGTTGGTTGGGATACCTATCTAGTAGGATGATCTCCTTTGTATAGGAATTCCACCATGCAATGTGGAAATCATTTTATGGCTGCGTACCTCCTGACCTCTGGTGTCCATGCCTACATCCACACAGGAACGTTCAATCTAATATTTAGAAAAAACTAATTTAAAACTATTTATTTCATGTTTGCAAAGTCATGGTAACCTTATCTATTTCATTAATATAAAATGTACACTCACAACACAGTTGTAGAAGGCCCTGTCGGGTCAATTCTCAGTTGGGTGCACAGATCACCATCATAATTTAAGTATGTACTATTTTAGGTACTCAGGAGTTCATGTTATCTGTTTCATGACTGTTTATGGGAAGCAGTTTTGATCAACAATATTTTCCCATGACCTGCAATAAGTTGCCACCAATGTAAGTGGATGGAGCTGCTCATTCTTGAGAGAATGTTTCTGGTCTGCAATGTCCCTCCATCTCCAATTCTCTATGGTGCTGAAGCCATCCAGCCTCTACTATTTAATTGTACCTTTCCAGTAGTTATCAGCATTCCACCATAGTTACCAGGTGTTTGTGAAGCAACATACTCAATATCTCTCTCGCTTATAGGACATATTCAATAAGGACCTCATCCAAGGATGATTAGACGAGTGGATCTAAACTCTTATGAGCAAAGTTTTTAGTTTCATTAGTTTGAATATCTTATGTCTTTTTCCTGGGTGACAAAGGTTAATAAATCAGATTTTAATTTGTTTCAGTAAGTTTCATAGGTTAACTGAGGTGTACTTACTTTTTACATCTCTATAAAATAGCTGTCTCCAACTTCATACTCCATTCCTTCAGCCTGATTCACAAAACTAGTTAGAAATATACTGTCTTATTAGTTTGCCTTAAAGGCTTGAAATTAGGTTAATGTTCCATTTAATTCCCAAATACTACCATTCCACTACAAAACAGTGCTAACGTACATGTGCTCTCTGCTTAAAACATGGTATCATTGGCTTATCCACAATTGACATATTTAATTTACTTATAAGTTCATAGTAAAGTGCACTATAAGTGCCCAGGGCCGGTAAATTAAATGCTACTAGTAGGCCTGCAGCACTGATTGTGCCACCCACTACAGTAGAACTTTAAACATGTCTCAGGCCTGCCACTGCAGAGCCTGTGTGGGCCCAAGACTTCCTTTTTACTACATGACAGTCACCACTAATAGGCCTTACTTAACCCTAGGGGCAGGGTACAGTGTATTTAAAAGGTTTGACATGTACTTTTAAGTTTAACAGGTCCGGATAGTGAACAACTTTTTAAAAAAAAATCACTAATGCAAGACCTATATCTTCCACAGGATATCATTGGGATTAACTTAAAACGTCCTTTTAGTGTAATTTCCAAATGAGAAAAGATAGAAATATGGTGGTTGGTGCAACCTGGACTCAATTTAAAATCACAACTTATAGTAAAGTCGGATTTTGAATTGTAAGTCTGAAAATGTCACTTTTAGAAAGTTGGTATTTTCTTACTACAACCATTCTGTGGCTCTGCCTATCTCTGAATAGGTCTGGGTTAGATGACAGCTGGGCTTTGTGCATTCCTTCTAGACAGTAACACAATGGGAGCATTTGATGTACACCAGTTTGGACTGGTGTTTTAAACATTTCTCTGAGTACCATAAAATAATTAAAACACTCCTTTCTTGATTAAAAATACAAACATTTGTCATGGAGTCATAAATAAGGTCCTGATAAGAAATGCAGGCGGGCCTTGACCTTGCGTGGACACAATATGGGCCAGCGAGTATCTGTCCAAATGTCCGACCTAAGCGGCGTGTAGTCTCTGTGTGTGCTGTAAGTGCTGTGTTCTGATTGGCTAAATGTTCCTAACTACATGTGGCATTTAACTTTCATGTGTTTTTTGGAATGCATGCACCCCTCGGGCCATGTGTGTTTTATTGGGGCCAATCTCCTGGGACCATTCTGGTGTTGCTGCGTCTATCTGTGGGATTTAATTAAGTTTTCTTTTTGCACATTTGTCTGCCGGCTATGTCGCCCACCGGTGACCTGTCAGTCAGTAACCTTAGGCCTCAGCCTCAAAGCCTCCCTGACCATATACCTATGTGCCGGGGTTGATGGAGAGTTCACGATGGGGGAATCTAATAATGATGACGTGACTTCGTTTGTCTCTATGTATGTATAGTTATGTGCATCAAGAATGATCATTCCAATATTAACATTGTGTTAACCTACTGCTGCTGTTGTAGGAAGGACTGCCACTTTACTACTTGCTCTGCTGTGTTGGCCTACCGCTGCTGCTATAGGAGGGACTGCCACTTTGCTGTTTGCTCTGCTGTGTTGGCCTGCTGCTTCTGTCCTGCAGTGAGAAGAACTGGACCTGCTCTCTACATCCATGCAACCAAGAATCTCCAATGGCTTGTTGGCTTGCCCCCTGTTCTTTTGCAGTCTCAGGGTTATGGAACTCACTTGACAGCTGTGAGTCTACCCTGCCAAGTGGTGCCACCCCAGTCCTGGACTCTTAAATGTGGGCCCAATGTGCTCAGCCTTCCATGGTTTTAATTGAAAATGCCACAGAGCAATGTAAAGCGATGCCAAGCTCTGCAAATTCAAGCCGCACAGCTTCCCAGGATCAATGCAAAGCAGTGACAAAGCCCGCAAAGCCTCGCCACACAGCTTCTCAGAAACGACGTCGCAGACCACACACTAGGATTCAAGATACTGTGTTCAGCAGGCCCAAGTGGGCCCCTATAGCCGGCCCGTGCTCCATCGTAGTCGGCCTGAACTTGTGACTTTGTCCTGGTCCAGCATGACCACATAACCACCAATGGCACTTTGCGCTTCTATACACTAGTTTCACCTAAATCTTTAAAACTGAATATCTCAGGCTCTAATTATTGGATTGTTGCAGTTTTGGTCTTGTTTTACTCAAATAAATATTTGCTATTTTATTAACCTGGTATTGAGTCTTTTTGTGGTGTTTTTCACTGTCACTGTAATTAAGTGTTGCACAAATACTTAACACATTCCCTCTTAAGTTAAACCTGACTGCTCTGTGCCAAGCTACCAGTGAGTGAGCACAGGTTAATTTAGGGTGTGTATCTGACTTACCCTGACTAGGATTGTGGTCCCCACTTGGACAGGGTGCATACGTCTGTCAACAAGAGTCCCAATTTCTAACACATACGTAAATGCACACTGTATACAATTACACATTAGTTGATGTAATGTTAAATCACATTTGCACTTTAATTATTTTCCCTAAAGGGAACGTGTTTTCCTGTTCTTCTATTATACCTTCACGCATTTTGGTGGTGTTCCCCCAACTTCCTCATCACAAGTGAATATTTTTTAATGCTGCACATATGAATCAATCTTGTAGCATATTTAGAATGCCAGACAGCTTGTAAAAGTGTAAAAATACACACAAATATGTGCATTTACTTCCAGTGAGATATGCTGAAGCCATGGCCCCCTTAAAACATCAGGCCCACAAAACATTCCAACAAAATGCATTAATCACACTGCAAGTGGAAATTCATAGTTTGGGAATACTAATGTATAGTCTTATATTTAGGTAATTCCATGCAGTTGGTATGCCTAGGGTGCAGAATAGGGCTCCTTATATTAAGTAGAAACTTAAACTTCCTATTTGGTACCAACTGTTTCAGGTCATTTCAAATCTTTAAATGGGCACTATGTTCCCAGTGGGGTCAAAACAACCAAACTATTATACTACTTGTCCAACTGTGACAATGCCCTTTTTCAGACATTCGAGTAGGGCATAAAAACTTCCTTTACACTGAGGGGACATCTCTATTGAATTACTATATTGGAGGGTACTCATTTATTGTGTATGGGCAAAGGGCAGGATATACCACCAACCTTTTCGATGCATTCACTGAAAGAAACAAGAACTTTAGTGCTTGTTCATATTTGTGAGTTACATTAAGCCTATCAGATATTTTTTTATTCTTCAGCTGTACTAAGTACTGCTTTGACAATTCTTACTATTTAATGCACTTAAAGCTCATCATGATTCACCTGTGTAGGAAGCTGGCCCTTTATGTAGTATATAAATAACATGTAAAGGGTCCAGGGGTTCCCGAGAGAGTGGATAAGGCTTGCTATCAATCCCAAAGTACTTTATTTAGGGGTAGTGTGGTTGAGCAACCTTTGGCTTAACACAGAGGATTGGAAGACATCTACAAATACACACAATAGTTAATAAATGGGACACATGACTGAAAAGGGAGATCCACACCAATTTATAAAAATAGCAAGTATCTTTATATATGTTTAGGCATCAGAGAAAAATTGTTCAGAAAGTAAGTTTTTTAAATAGTAATTCTTTTCACTTAAAAAGTGGACACTTTCTCAGTTCTGCAATGTTATCCTATGGGAGGAAAAACAAGTTCTGCAAACAGGTTGTTGTGTAGCCATTTTAGTTCTAGCTCCATGCACAGTATTTTAACATACTAGGCGTGCCGCTGTGCTCTTTAACCTAGATATATTTTTCAGCTTTGCTTTATTATTGTTACAGTAGCCACTTTTACGGTCTTGTTTTATTTTCTCTCTATCTGACTGTTTTTGCCTAGGCTAGCACTCTGTTCTCAAACAAGAGATTCTTGCTCACTCTGTGCTTCTTCCAAGGCTGCAGCAAGATAGGTTGTCGGTGAATGTGGTATAAGTTTAGTCTCTGACATTCATAGAAAATACACATCCTTACGTAGGGACATTTTCTTAGAACATCAGCTGTTTTATTATAAAAACACTTCCTTGTCCCTTACGTGTTAGAGGGAGATTCCAAACAGAGAGCCACGACTGTATGCTGACCGCTGAATGCTTCGCTACAGCTGTTTTGTAGACTTCAGGCCTTTGCTCAGGTATGGGAGACGATGTCTTCCCAGGGGAACATGAAGGGCAGAATTAGAGCTTAACAAGCTGTGCCCTATCATAGCCTAGGTAGAAATTAGTCTGTTGACTCTAGTGACAATATGGTAGCATTATTTTTATGTTTCACTCTCATTGTCACAATTTTAATCCTGTCATGCTGTATCGTCCTGGTTATTGCAGTTCACGCTTTGCTATCTAAGATGCAGTTGCTTTATTAAAGCATTATTGAAATATATACTGCCTCTGTTTGTCATTGTGTATGTGCGACTAATGTAACTGAGAGAAATGGATGAGACCTGAGTGACCACGGCTTTCCTGAGAAAACAGTTATGTCATGCGCTCAGCAGCCCAATCATCACTGCCCTGGGGTAGAGATGAGGCACTGTTAGTTAGCCGGAGCAGAACCCGAATTGGAGCAACAGGTGTCACCTGTAGTGGGTTAGACTCAGTCTCCCACACCGCAGGCGATTCTGCCACTCGAAATCCAGTAGTCTCATTAGAATAATGAGAGCCTACGCGACATGGCACCCAACCATCTGTCTGTGTCGAAGTTGTGTCAAATCGATCAGTAATTTCCATATTATTTGATGTCAGTGGAACCAATGCGAAATTATTTTCCACCATTTCCAAGCCCGGAGAGTTGTCCGTGTTTCTGCTTGCAACTTGTAGAGGAACTTCTTGACCAGTAGTGAGAGGGATTCAGGAACTACTGGCTGTTCCTTTTGGTCTGCTGTGCAGAATCGGCCACATGGTGTAGTTTGACATTGTCGATAGAGACAAAACGATTTTCTTTGGCACCAGCCAACAGTGGTAGAATGACAGTTCTGGTACCGTGTATTCCCAAAACTGGGACCGGTGCACGATAAGAAGGGCCAAATTCCTTTTTCACAGCAACTTTTTCACATACTAGATCCCCCACTCTAGGAATCCAGCCGGTAGGAGTTACAGGTACGTCCTTAATTCCTATGGAGGCAGCACTGGCCGAAGGGTTGTCATCACGGAACTGTTGTAATTCCTATAAGACAGTAACAAGTTCATTTATGTTGAAAGGTGTTTCTGCCGCCACCACGCCAGGACTATCAACATCTGGAACATACATTCGAGTTCCAAACAGGCACTGATATCAAGTACGACCCCCCAGGACCTTCTAGGCAGATTGTTAAGTGCTCTCTGGGCTCAATACAGGTGATTAAGCCAACTACGACCTGTACCTAAGACTCTGGCTGTTAAGGATTGCTTTAAATCATGGTTTAATCACTCCACAACACTATTTCCCTAGGGATGAAATGGAGACAAGTACTGGAGTTGGACCCCCAATGAATCCATGGCGTTCCTGAAAGCCCTTGAGGCAAAAGCAGGGCCCTGGTCCAAGTGGAAAGCCGCAACTGCATATGTACAGATAAAGACTCGCAAATCTTTAATAACAGTCCGAGCGTCAGTCGAGCTTTGTGGCCACACCTAGAAATCTGGAGCAGGAGTCAACAGTGACTCAGATGTATTTGTATGCACTATCCAGTGTTAGGGGACCACAATGGTCCAAGTACACACATTGTAAAGGTTTGTTAGAAATTAAGAGGGGTGTCTGCGGTAGGCGTTTAGCAGTGGAAACTTTTATTTGTTGGCAGATGTCACAACAAAGGACATACTGCTTGGCCTCCTTGTATAGGCCTGGCCACCAAAAACGGGCTTGAAGCAATGATATTGTAGCCGCCACACCAGGCTGGGCAGATGCTGCCCCCTCATGAGCCGCTTTAATTAATTCTGGTCTTATATCTCTATTGGGGCTTTCTCAATCCTCTATGCCTGGTATCTTAACTTCAGCATTTAGGCAGCCTCCCATTCAGTAGGAATATTTAGCAGGGAATGCTTTTGGATAGGGCGTACCATCAGCCTTGCTTTCACGGCAGCCCATATGTCTGCGTCCAGTTTCACTCCTGAGCGGGTTACTGCAGCAACAGTGGCCGTAGCAACTGCTGACTTTGCGGCTTCATCAGCCAGTGTATTTTCAGCCACATGTATTCCAACACGCTGGTGTCCAAGTGGTCTCCCAAACAGATAGGTGCTTTGATTAATAATTTACCTTCAGTAGACATTTTCATGGGCTTGTGTTTAGCCATATATTCACAGATTTATCACCTTCCTTCTCTCACACAGGATCTTTTAGGAAGCTGCTCAAATCTCAAGTATGTTTTTTGCTTGCTTATGCGTGATTCCTTTTGTATTGATTATCCCATGTGTTACATATGGTTCTCAGCGATAGCCACTATAGTGAATTCTAAACCTGGTTATTTACTTCTAGGAGATAGCAACATTGGGAAACAAAAGCTGTTTCTCTCTGCTGCAGCATCACAATAAAATTCCAGGCCCCTGAGAAAGGCCTGTCAGTGCAAGGCTGAAATGCGGAGAGCACTGATTCAGAAGAGTAGGTCAGGGGTAGGAAAAGCACAGACACTGGTGGGTGACAGGAGACCAGGTGCATTTTTTAGTTTTGGTACAGAGAATAGAAGCTGTATTATGTATTGCTTCATCATTACTTCTCTGCCTCTGCACCACAATTGAAAGCAGGGGTAAATGATTTTGGAGGCTGTAAGGAAACAGACTATTTGAAAGTTCTGCCCACACTTTTTGCTCCACTTTTGACTATTAGATACTGGTGTAATGGCTCTGAAATGACCTGATCCATATTAAACAAGACTCGGTGCATGTGCTCTGACCCTTAAAATGGTGTTTTTTTAATTGGCTTGTCCCCAATTGGCATAGCAAAACCAGTGACAGGGAAGTGAAACGGTTATGTTGGAAAAGTAGACAGTTCCCACGAAGTGATACACATAAACCAAAAGTAAAGAGTGTCTCCCATAACAAGCAGTCACTCTGCCCTGCTTCTTAGTGGTCACCAGGCTCATGTGCTCTTACAGAACCCTAACCCACACGCTAATCATGTGGGATGCTTCATCATATTGTGAAACCCAACAACAACCACTGGTTAGAACTAATAATAGCTGCCCACAAGGTTGTATCATCTGACCCTGCTGGTTTGGTGGCCACAGTTTCCTTACTACAGAAGAGCTAATAGTGGCAGGGTCTGTACAAACAGACATAACAATATATCCTTAGTTCTGACATTTGCCAACAAATAAAAAATTCTACCACTATCCGTCCACCGCAAACACCCCTCTTAGTTTCAAACAAACCGCTTCAATGCGTGTATCTAGACCACTGTGGTCCCTAAATTCACATGGTGCATTTAAATTCATTCTACTTGCTGTAGATTCTTGCAACAGATTCCTATGGGTGCAGATGACACTTGCACTCTTATTAAAGATTTGAAAGTCTTTATCAGGACATATGCAGTAGCTGCATTATACTCAGACCAGTGCCCTGCTTTTGCCTCTAAAGCTTAGAGGGGTACTATGGAAACATTGGGTGTAGCTGTGCATTATTCCTCTCCATACCATCCTGAGGGAAATTTGATTGTGGAGATGAAGAACCATGACTTAAAGCAATCCTTAACATCTACAGTATTAGGTTCAGGCCGTAGTTGGATACATCATTTATATGGAGTCCAGCGAGTATTAAATAATTTGCCTAGATGATGTTTAGGTGGCCAGACCTTTCTGGCATCCAGATGTATGTTCCAGACCTCAGCAGTCCTGGCACAGTGGCAGCAGATACACCTTTTGACATAAATTAACATTTCACTGTCTTACAGGAACTACAAGACTTCTGGGAGGAGCATGCTAAACAGCAATTTAAATGTTCTGCCACTGAAAGAGTAAAGGAGCAACCAGAACCTTCCGGGTTTATTCCAAAAGTTGGGGATCTAGTTTGAGAGAAGACTGCAGTAAAGGAGATTGGCCCATCATACTGTGCTCTGGTACCAGTCATCAGCATTCAAGGTACCAGAACGGTGATTTTGCCAGCCCTTGCTGGTTGTAAAGCAAAAGATTGGTTTCAGCTGATCAAGTAAAATTGCATTATGTGGCCCATCCTACAAAGTAGGACATGAGGACTCCTGTGTAGTTCCCTAACTCCTCTCACCACGCTACAGGAAATACCTCTACAAGTATTGAATAACACCAATATTGTTTACCCCCCGGCTGGGGAGGGCGAATAATTAACTTTTGTTGATTCCTGTTACCTCTGCAAATGCAAGAAATACATCAGACTAAGTCTACGGTTTTCTACTGATACTCAAAACAACCAGTTGTTTAAGATGAACTACCTTTGGAGGTTTTTACTAGTTCTCTTTCACCTGTTCAGGGTCTTGTCTTCACGCAGTCTGCGTCTGGTTAATTTGTCAACATTGACAACGTCTCTGTTGATCTGTCTCACATTTCACTACATAGTGTACGTGATCTTTTTCACTAATTGAAACGCACTTGTCTGGTCCCACCCTTGTCTTATTTGTGGATTGCCACTTCATTGCTTTTCCTGCTTTTGTGGATTGGATTTGTGACTATGTTTTCTTACATATAAATGGACATTATCTCCCAGAACGCTCTGTTGTAGAACTGGTAGCTGAGTTGTTGAAACCTCATTTGTCTTCCCAAAAAGTACAAAGAGACTGGTCCCCTGTGAACATTTCTGCTTTTCCAATCCCTGATGGAATTGTGTGGGATAACGCCCCATATGATATCTTTGGTCCTACAGAAATGTGAAAATGCCTTATGTTTTTAAAATTGCTATGGATGACGTAATAACACTAGGTCTAATTTTTGATGAATGTGATGTAAAAACAGTGACTTCAATGTTATCTCAGCCTGAATATCACACTGTATTTGAAAGTGAAGATATATGCATGGATTCCGCTAATTACGGTGAAATGTTTCATTACCATCACTATGCCCACCCTTGTTTACATAGAGCTAGTACTCTGTGTACAGTTTTTAACCATACACAATAAGAACACTGCCCAACACCACCAGTGTGTAGACCAAAACATATTTGGACAAATTTGTATATTTTTGTGGGCATGATACCTCCGATCCAGTTTCGCATTATTAAAAACTAATACCTACAAAAGAAAGGGAAAATATGCTGACCCAGAAAAAAATAATTTATTCAAATCAATTTGTTTCCCAACTGGCAATTAAAAACTAAGGGCCTGATTACGACATTGGCGGATAAGATAAGCTGTCACACACGTGACAGATTTCCCGCACGCCATGTTACAAGTTCCATAGGCTATAATGGAATTTGTGATATGGCGGATGGGATATCCGTCATATTTATGACGGAGTATCCCATCCACCAAGATCATATTCAGGCCCCATGAGTATTGAAAATAAACAATTGATTTTAAATCAATTTGGGGTACAAAACATTGGCAAGTGCAGGGTATAGATGCCTTATTTTAAGCCTGTTGAATGCCCTCACTATGTCCAGTCCCGGCAACCAGGGGTTGACATAACTTATAGTGTGGGGAAGTTATGCTAGCAATGGTTACAACATTCCACTTTGTCTGCAGTAAAAGAACATCTCTCTCCTCTCTGATAACATGGATTTACAAGATTTTTTGTAGGGACCTAGGCCATCACATTTTAAAAGGTTTCTTTATACCATCTTTTATGAAATTTGGAAGCTTTCTCTAATGGAAGCAGCTGCTTGTTTAAGGCAAATTGATCAGGCTAATTTTGAAAAAGCATTGGCTGTTGTTCATAATGGAATGAATATGTTGCCCACTCATATTTACATGTTGAATAACATTGTATCATCTGCAATTGATATTATACTGAATGACATGCCTTTTCTACAACATGGGCAAACTCAGCTTAGATCGATATCAAACCGCATGCATTTGAAGCATGCAAATATAACAGAATTGTTTTGCCTTTTAATTTAACATGCAAACAACACATATTGGCAAAAATGCTACATATACAATGCTGACCATTAAAAGATTAGAGAATTTGCCTTTCATAGCAGCTGAGACTCCATCAGCTGTATGGATCATTTATGGAGTAATCTCACTGCTAATTTCAACATTTAATTCACATCATGTTTGAAACATTTTCCAGTAGGCAGATAGGAAGCTTTAAGGGGGATTTCATACACAAGGTGTAGAATTTACCTTTCGATTACAAGTGTGAGGGTGGAGGAAAGGAGGTTTTTCTCAGCAGAAACCACTCCATGACTTACAAAAGGGTGACATTGCAAGGGGGGAGTAATGCCTCAATGGCCAATTTGATGTGTTACTTAAAGGGAGTACCAGTTTCTTTGATTCACCCAGTATTTCAGTTACTTTAGAATGGAAGTTATTTGAGGTTGAACAATCAAGGCTGTCGTGTGGTGAGAGCAGGTGTCCCCTCTATGTGGTTTGGTCTCTCAGATAATCACCTACTGTAATAACAAGCTCTTTCCTTCCACGTATGAGATTAGAGTAGTCAGCTTGTGGCCTTCCATTCTGACCTTTAATGTTAATTTTGATAAGCTGATGGGACTAAAGAACTTATTATTTCAGTAAGACGTGGCACTTACATCTGCCTGTGAAACATATGAATTTCAAGTTGCAAGATTGTCCTCCTAAATACAATCGCAACTGAGCACAAATTTTCCCTAACAATTTGGTGAACTTGTACATCGCATATGTAATGCTTCCAAAACCAAGGGTGTTGTCCATTTTTTTTAAGTGATTGGGTCTGGCTTTGTTAGCCCATTCCAGACTGTTTTTGATGTGATACCGTCTTTTATACACTCTTTGTTTTCAAGTGTCTTTGGAGGCACACCATTTGTATTGCTTCTGATCGGTGGTATTTTGGTTCTATTTTTTTTACGGTGTGCAGCCTGTGTTCTGCTGCTTTTGGTGCCCATTTGAGGGTGCATTCAACATGCTTCTTGTAACGCAACTGCTACCATCTGAGAACATGGATCTGCAGATGTGTCTGCTGAGGGCTCATTTTTGATGATGTACCATGAGACTGAAATTACTTCAGAATGCTTTCTATGAGCCATGCTTTTCCATGGAAATAGGTGCTGCGGCTCCTGGATACCTAAATTGTGGTTATTCTAATGCTGGGACAAAACAGGATGCACACCTTCAACATTGGTTGAGGGTAATGACCATGCCTGTTCCTTTGACTTGCTCACTGAGGCCATTGTGATTCTGTCATCTGCAAAAGCAGGGTCCGTCCTGGATTCCACTGACACTGTGAACTTGGATGACATCCTGGAAGCCTTCATTTTTTTATTTTTTTATTTGGTGCTTATTTTTATCAAATTGTTTTGAGTGATTATATGTTTTTAATTGGCAGGTTTTTGTGGCATTGATTACATAAACAATGTAGTGACATATGGGAGTCAGAGAAGCACTCTGGCCACTACTGTTCTGGAGCAAATCCTGTGGTCAACATGCAGCTCTGCTCATGCTGATCCCCACCTTGCAGAGAAGGATTGCCAACTTCACTCTTGACCAGCTCCCTGGCTCAGCTCTTTAAGATTTAAGATTACCATGTTTACCTTGTTTGTTCTTTTCACTATGTTAGTAATGCTGCCTACAATGCTTTGTTCCATCACCTAATAATCACAGCTCATACTCTGTATGAAAGAATACAACTGTTTCAATACATGTTTGAAAACCTTTATTCATATCTTTTTGGGGTTTACACTGGGCATGAAGGAGTAAAACAATGAAAAAGGTAAGATCTGTTTCTACGACTTCCTTGGAAGTCAGAGGGTCATGTTCAAGGTTGCCAAATTCATCTGTTACCCTGGAAAGGTTGGGGGTTCTGGTGAGAAACTGTGAGCTAGCTAGGAATTGGGTCAACAGCTTCTGATGGTGTAGATGGACTCAGTCCTCTCGTCCTGAAGTTCTGTAGCCCTAATATGCAGTGCTACCTTTTTAGTGGAAACCGTATAACACCTAGGGCCTGTAAAGTTTAGGTGTATCCCGTAGACTGCACCACTATTTGTACCATCACAAGTACGACAAGGAAAAGCAGGCATCTAGTCTGCCACTACAAGCTCAAAAAGCAGTTAAAAAAACTGGTAAGTTGTTTTGCCATTTAAAATAATGGTAAAGCCCACCCTTTTTTAATATATGTAAGTCATCCCTAATGTACTTTTTCATGTTCCAACAGTAAAAGCCCTAAATTGTAATTTTACTGTGGAAAGGCTAGTAGTCTCATTAGCAGGTACAGAGTTACAGGCTTACATCTCAGCCCTGCTAACTTCTGAATGGGACTACTAAAGTTCATAGTGTAAGGTATCACAAGAAACTGTGCATCAACTGCAATTTCATGGTTAACTAAAAATTTATGTTACTAGTGTGCAAAGTGCAACTTTGGAAGTTGCCGCTTTAGTTGCCCAAGATTTCCAGTGTCCGTTTACAGTTGTACATGGGGTCTGACCTCCAGACAGCTTTCTGTCCTCCTGGGGAGGCATGTAAATGACTCCCAGAAAAGGTAACAATACAAGCCTGCATAGGAGAGAGGTGTTACCTCCCTCTCGCAGGAAGCCACCCAAGTGTTGGTACAAAAGGCGAGCTTCAAAGTTAAAGCCGTCTTTAAAGAACAAATGAGGAACACCTGGGAGAGGGGCTGTCCTACTGTTTAGGTAGACAGGCTGGCACTCTGGAAGGAGAGGGAAACTTGTTGTCAAACTGATTTTTCAGGGGCATGCAGCCCCTTTGGTAGGCACACCTTTTGGGTTGAGCTAGGGAACTCTGAACCCCAAGAGAGGGGTTCTGCAATGTTGGAAGTGGGCAGAGATGTGCGTCCTGGGATAGCCAGATGCCACACTTCACAGGAACTGGTCATCAGCAGGGAGGGAAGCTGGTAGCCCATTGGAACCAATCGCATCTTATCCCCATCTGCTTTTTCTGAACATAAAAAGGGCACTCCTGGCATCCAGAACTCAGGTCTCTTTGGACTGGAAAGAAGGACCAAAGAAGAACTGTCCTGCTGCACCGACAAACCAGCAGAGAGTCTGCATCAGGGTGGGCTGTGCCTGGTTGCTAGCAAAGGAGAAGGGACAGTGTCTGCTGTCGCCTGCTCATGGAGAAGTCTTCTTTAGAGCCCAGCCAAAGCAGGAGACTCCAAGAGTCAATTAGCTGACCTTCTGTTTGCAGCATAGGGCCACAACAGCAGAAGAAGCCTGAGGGGATGAACTAGTAGTACAAATCGTCAAGCCACTGAGTCTCGTCACCATGCAGCACCAGAGACTGGAACCCAATGCTCAAAGTTTCACCCAAGTCTACTAGAGCCAGAGAGGCTTTGGAGTGCGGCCTGGTGACCCAGAAGGTGAGTTATCATCCGAGGGAGGATTCTGCTGTGACTGTGATACCAGGTAACTAGTAACCAATTGGTGATTGGACTTCTGCCAGGACCAAGAGGAATTTAAGGGACATCAACCTCTATTTTTATATATTGCTGCTGGATTTTCTGAGTGTCTCATTTATTTCTTCTTGAGTTGTGTGTTTAAATGCATTACACCTGTTCTTTTGTGTAAGCCTTGAGGCTCAGAGCCGAAGCTACCCAGGGCTGAGCCTTCAGTTTAACAAATAGAACCTACTGGTCCTGAAGGGGTTGGTAAGTGTACTACATGGTGAGGTCAGACAACCATCCCATACAATACACCCCATCCCCTCACAGAGGTCATGCATAATATAAAATTAAAGATGGGTAAAAAATTAATAACAGGATGTTTTTGTCCTCTGTAGTCTGAGTGACACCATAAATAACTTGAGTTTTTCTCTTCTTGTCCATTTGATGTCATGCAGGACCCCTCAGTAAAAAACAACCCTATTATTCATTGTAACTGATCTATAATTCTGTCTGTCATATGGGTGGGCCTAATCGTTTCATCTTTCAGCATTTACCATCATTTTCCAAAAATACGGCAAACTCTGCATATTGACAGGGATGACCGATTATTATGTACTTTATATTCCTGATACAATTCAATATGTCCTAGCTTGAAGAATCATCCATTTTAATAGAAACCAACAGCTTCAATCAGGAATCAAATGAGATACTTTGACAGAAATATGGTGTATTTGAGTGTGACCAAATATAAATTAGTGTTTATATGCTTAGGTGATTGTCTACTCTGAATGTAATTTGCAGAGAGTTACTGTTGCTGCTCTTCTGTTGCATGCTATAACGTAAGATCAATAACCCATATTTACACAAAAGGAATCAAATAAGATGAAATATTTTTCCAAATCTTCCACTGTCTGTAAGGTATTTAAAATTAATTTTCACCTTTGGCTCAATTCACAGTGCTCTTAAATCAGGTTCACAAGGGCAAAAAGCAGGATTGTTGTTTGCAGATCTTTTTACAAGAGGTGACTTAGCTGATGTAAATCCATTTGCTGCCATGTCATTGTACACTACATCTGCATATAATCATGCAGGGATTTGGAGAATCAGGAGCGCTCTGCCTTTCATATTTGTGCATACCCACAAATCAACCATTTTCCACCATGGAAAGAGCTAAAGGGTTAGAGTTTTACTCATACAAAAAAGACATGGAGTAAATTCCCTTCCAGAGTGCTAAGAAGAACAAGAACAATATATCTTCAGTCTCAGGTGTCATTACGACCCTGGCGATCTTCAGACCACCAGGGCAGTGGCATGGGCAGTGCAGGGGCCCCCATGGTCGCTGGTGCACCCTATGCACCACAACATTGCTGCCGGCTGAAGTGCGGGATGGCGTCAATGTTGTGGGCTGTTTGCCGCTGGGCCAGTGAGCGGAAACTCTGCTTTTGCCCACTGACCCAGTGAGTAACTCTTAATAGGGGCCACAGAAAGGGGACCACACTGGCAGTAACCCGACCATGGGAGTTTGGCGGGCAGCCTTTTCTGCCCACCAAACTCATAATGAGGGGCTTAGTGTGGATGTAGGGACGTCTTAACAAGGAAACATGTTTTCCAGATGGAGAAAAATAAATATGTGCAGTTGCAACGTAAGGCTGCCTTTCCCCGATGTGTAATTGTATCCTGAATACTATTACACATTGCACAACCAGCAATGCCAAAAACATGACAGTTCCAGTAGAACTCCTGGATAGCTGTGCCTAGTTCAGTTTTCCAGGTGTAGTATTGGGTAGGTTTGTGAATATAGAATTTTTTTTATTCTACCCCAGTGTGCAGAAGTAGGTGCAAATTCCCCCATGTTAATCAGTGCCCTCATGGTTACCTTGATGGTTCATACTCTTTTTGCAGCTGGGAATCAATCTAATATTTCCCCTGTTATGCAATATGTATCTTTTGCTGTCTCACTGATTTTCTATCATTCAAAACTGCAGGACCTGTGTCCTTATTTAGAGTTTGGCAGACAGGGCACTACAACATAAAGGTGGCAGGTATACCTTCTGCAATTCTGAAAGTCTATTATAGTCAAAGGCATTCTAAAACATGACAGGCACATTTTGATGCAGTACCTTCACAACCAAACTCTAAATAAAGCCCTTAGGGGCTCATTTACAAAGTGTTTTAACAACTGTAAACCTACACATTAGGTAAATCTAAGGTTTGCAACCACTTTTTTGCAATGTTCTAATCCCAATTAACAATTCAGAAAAGGTGTCTTAAATCATTAAATGGGTAAAGCAAACAATCAGAAATAGGTATTTGGAAGCAGTGTTTAGGCCGCCCCTTCCAAATACTGATTCCTTATAGTATGTATTAATGTTTTGTGCATGAAATCTGGTAACAAAACATTCATATTTTACCACCAACTCAAAGAATTAGATAAGCCATTCACAAGTGGGAAGGTGTCCCTTGCGGATTCTTTCCTGTTTGTGAATGTTGACTGGCAGTGGTCCACTGTCTACTCCTAAAAATGTTTGTGTAATTTTATTTTTATTTTTTTAAACACATTCTCCTTTCTTTTAAGAAAAACAGGCTGCACAAAAAAAAGATTGCTTTATTTAAAAGAATTCACAGGCAAGGTGGTCTGCAGATTCCACCAGGCCCCCATTCACCTGATTGTGGTTGATCATGAAAGTCACTATTTGCGACTTACCTCATAAATATTAATGAGATAGGTCAAACTGTGACACACTGTGATTCAGCACTTTGAGAACTGATCCATTAGACAAATTGTAAAATACCAATGCATTCAGTAGACGTCGGTGTGCTTTGCCAAATTAATTTTAGTACATTCTAAATAAGAAATAGCAATGTGTGAATAGTTCTTCCTTGCTATTTACAACTTCCTATTAAGAATCTTTGTACATGAGGCTCCTCAGTCACTTAGACCTTTTAGGTTGACAGTTAATTCAGTCTTGGCAACACTGTTAGTTCTTTATTTCCTATCAGTACTAATGATGGATCAATGGAAGGAGAAATGCCTTTTTACAACTTGGCAGAGACCATGTTTTATTCAGAGAAGCTGATATGTGGCTACTTCTAAAAAAAAAAAAGAAAAAAGAAAGAAAAAAAAATGCAACTCAATCAACCATGGAATAGATTCTTTGAAAACACTTTGCTACATTTTGCAAAGCACAAACACCATGGATCATGCTCAGATTGGTTTTAGGCCAGATAGAAGTCCAGAGTCAGTCTAATTGCAGGTATAAACTACTTCAGTTGAAGTTAATAGTATGGGTGCCATGAAATCCGTCAGTAGCATTTGACACTGCTGACCACGACATCTTATTGATCAGTTTAAATTAGATTGCAACCCTCTCATTTTGGACTATTTTGTTTAGGCTAATTAGACCCAATGCATTTTGATGCCTCCTTTCTCTTCTAGGGTTTTTGGTCACCCGCTATGGGATCCTCCTTTTTAACACTGGCCACTCTCTTTCATGCCTTGGTGCTCCAATTGTGCATCCATGTTAATGACATACAACTGATTACCCAACTCAAAGGAGATAAGTCTTGGTTGGTCACGTTCAAATTGTCATGTTGAATTAAAACTGGTTGAAGGTAAATGCTGGAAAGGTGTTTGGTAGTTGATGGGAGAGCAGAACTCTGTAGCAGTAACTACTGATGAAAATAAATGGTATCTTGTCCTTCTCCAATCAAAGTGGTGAAGAGTGTCAGAATCAAAACCAGTGAGGGCCTGCAGCTAAAACAAATCACGTAGCTGCGGACATCTCAAGCTGTTACTATCAAATAAAATGTTTTCACTCTAGTTTGTCACATCTCACAGAGTAATGGACTAAGATGGTTGATCCTAACAAGTTTACTCCTTGAAAGGTTCAATGTTAGACTACTGCAATCTACTAGATTTAGTACTTGCCAAAGAACTCATGTAGCGTTTGTAGACTTTTCACAATTGTGCATCTAGGCTGGTCACAGGGTCTCCTTAATTTAGTTGGTCATCATTTATTTTAATGTAGCTACATTGACTTCTGAGTGAGGAAATATTGGGTTTGAAATTTCTTTGCGACTGTAGATTGTGCATGGAAATGCTCTAAAACATTATAGAAAGGACTGATTTGGCATTCTCGTAACAATGGCATGAGATCGACCAGAAAATAAACAACTCATTACAGTGCCTCAAGCAGAAGTAGTGCTTTAAGAGTACTTGCCTCTATACTGACTAAAGGGTTCTAGCATGTCAGGAACATTTTATCCTTACGTGGAATGTTGACAGTTTGTGTCCTAAGGGTTTTCCTGCACTAATATTATCAACAACAACAAGATTAACAAGAATAGGATCAGTAAAATAAATATAATCAACTCACATACGCTGCTTCAAGTTATTCATTTTACCGATCTGAATACGCCTCAATTTCGCAACCTAGAATGAAAGGCTGAGTGGGCCTTGCTCCTTATTATATCACAGTAATATGGCTCACCACTTGGACCAGACGCATATCAGATATTGCACATAACCACTGGGTAGCAGTGTAGGGTTACACCACCCACATGAGAGGATTTAAAACATGGTATCAGAGATGCCCTGAAGTTTTAACTTAAAACAGCAATTAGGAAAACTAAATTCAGTGTATATTAAAGTCAAACCTTTGACAAGTTGAAAAATCTACTTTTAACATTAACTAAATAATTAGTATGTACTGCTTTGTGATATATAAAATGTGGTATTAGAAAGCCTTATAGCAATACATTTAAAATGTGTTGTTATCTGTGCAAGGCTCAAGAGCATTTTCCTGCATAAAAGTCTGCTTTAAGAATAAAAGTCATAACTTCATAGGGTAACTCAGGATAGAGCTTGGAGTGTCATCTATACACAATTGTGAATTTACCAAACACTAAATTCGTTGGTGGACATAAATGTTTGTGAATATGCCCTAAAGCTGATCATTTAAAAAATAAATTCATCTATGTCTCAAGCCTGAATAGCCCCAAAACCATTTCTGCCAGGCTCCGCCACCTACAGTGACAGCAGTTAATTTTTTCACAGTTTGACTGAAAGGTGTCAATGGCTGCCATCAAGAGCATGAGCTGTTTTCCATTAGTGGGAACATTCTAACACACTGGTTCCCCCATAAGAAGACACATATATGCACAATGTCAGCAAATGTTTGCCATCCTAAAACCCCAGGATATTTCATTCTAGGATAATTCAGTGATGCAAAAGGGTCCAAGGCTCCTGCCAACCACTGGTGAAGTTCTGCTATTTTTGGGGCTCTGACCACCAGTGAACCAGAACATATAAAAAACAATATGTGTTTCTTACCATATATTCTTTACCCAGCATAAAGTTACCATGCAGGTAAGGAACATGAATGTAAGCACTACAGAGAACATGTTTTAGTACTTTATCCCACAAATCTTTGGCACAAGTCAGTATTTTCAACAAAAGAATTCAAATGAGATAATTAGTTTACCATTTTAAAATGGATGATTTAAGGCTTAAGGGATAGGAAGGGTAATGTAGGGTAGAGGTAAAGGAAGGTAAGAGGTTTAAAGAGTTCATGGGAGGGTACTAGTAAAGAAGTAAGGGATCTTTAGAGTTTGTGGCAAGTAGAGGTAAAGGGGTGTGAGGAGTTTTATGGTTCAAACGTGGGTAAAAGTAAAGGGGGAAGGGCTGTTTTAGGGTTTTTTAGTAGAAGTAAAAAGGAGTAATGGGTTTTTAAGGTTAATGAGCAGGTAGATGTAAAGAGAAGTAAGAGGGTTTTAGGGGTGGGTAGAGGTAAAAGGAGGTAAGGGACTTTTAGGGCTTAAGGGAGGGTAGAGGTAAACACAGATTAGGGATTTACGGTCATATCCATTGTATGATGTCATCAGTAATGTGATTAGTCATCAATGATTTAATTTAACATTTCGTAAGTGATGTAGTATGTGAGGTCATAAGCACTGCATGGTGGGAAGACAAGTTATTGTTAGGTGAGTAAAATATAACTGGTGAATTTCAGTGATTTTATTCGTTTTTTAAACATACATTTTTATGTTCTCTCATGACATAAATATACTGTCACTTTAACATTAGTTTTTTTACAGTAAATTTCTAGAGTGCTTTTTAATTTACTACCTTACTTAACTTTCTTTAGCCTTTGTTTTTTTACAGTTAATTTCCGGGGATTCTTTGATCATATAAACCTTCTTCTCTGAGCATAGCTTTAAGACATGCATTGTGAGGGGTTGGCAGTAGGGCCAAGAGCCCACAGACCACAGGTCTGCATTTTTCTTGTTTATTTTTGTTCCACTACTTTGGTACTCCCGCCATACAACAGATGAAGCACACCACTAAACATATATGTATATACACACACACATTACCTAGTGGCAGTCGCCACTAGATAGTTATAGTTAGGACCTCTTTCTATAGGAAAAGTGTTTTTTGTTTTGCTAATAACTTTGGTGAATAGTACATTTAAGAAATGTGATGAATCTTCACAAAATTTTGCAAAAAATACGAAGCTCACTTCAGAGTCTGGAAGTTTCGGGTAATCCATCATAAGGGGGCCGAGAAAAAGGGGGAGTCCCGAAACGCTTTTTCCACATACATTTTTCCATTGGGATTTTGAACAGGAATAGCGCCCGAAACACTGGATGAAAATACACCACATTTGACAGAAAGGTAGCTCTTGGTCCAGAAAGAGCCCTTTTTAGGTCAAGCGCACAGGCACTTTCACCTATTGTAAGTATTGTGGACTTTTAACCACGTCCATCTCATGCCCATCACTTTCATTCACTCCTGGGCTTGCCTTTCAAAAAATCACTTGATGTCATTGGTAAATGCTTTACGTTTGTCCTGCCTTGAGCTTGTTTATGTCACGCCATGCAGACTGACCCTGTTACATGGATTACTGCACGATGGCCGATGTACTTCAGCATGGGCAAACTATTTTTTTTCTTTTGTCTCTCCCCTTGGTGCTCACAGCACAAACAGGCACAACAGCGTGAACTCGATTGGCGGTATTGGAGCGCTGGTCACATTGTCTACAGTTACCTAATCAAAGTAATTTTTCTGGCTCTCCCCTTAAAACACTTGAAATTGGTAAATGCTTTACGTGGGGGCACCCAGGTCACATGGCTGGGCCCTATGGGATGGGGTCCCTGGGACCGAGAGTGGCCTGGGAAGGGGGGGGCCCAGGGAATGGTGTTCTCAGTGCTGGGATTGGCCTGGGGACGCACAGACACCTCCCCCAAAAAATTAAATATTTAGGCAGGGCCCTAGGAGAGGGGGTCCCTGAGGCTGAGTTTGGCATAAGGAAAAAAATTTAACATTTGGATTAGGCTGGGCTCCAGGGTCTGGAGTCCCTGGGGCTGAGATCAGCCTGGGGAGGGGGGCCGCTCAGTCCTCCTCCCTTCCCCAAAAAATGTAGAAGGCCGGGCCATGGGGAATGGAGAGCCAGGGCCCGAAATCAGGCAGGGGAGGTGGGGGATGTGGACCTGTGGCCAACTTCCGGTGTGCATGGCCAAAGGCCAAGTGCAGGATGTGGTTAGGGGTGTTGGTCGCAAGGACTGGCCAGTGGGGCATCCCTTTCCAACTCAGGAATATAGCTCTCTAGGACAGTTCCCCAATCTTTCTCAGGAATCCTGCGCGCAACTAGAGCTTCCTCATACTCCCTAAGCCACTGATGTATGTTGTCCCCCTTCTTGAACCCAGGTATTAAGTTTGTGGGTAGGTAAGGAATGTGCCCAACACTACAACCTATGCTGCCACCACTGGACTCCACCTGCAGTACTGGTGAGTCCAGATTCGTAAGACTGCGCTCTAGAGAGAGTCTTTCTATCAGGAATAAAGCTGTGCGCGGTCCAGGTCCCGTCCGAAACTCTGCTGCGCGTATTTGCGGCGCTTCATGTGCACCACTTGTCATCCCCTCTTGTTCTAAGAGTGGTCATCAGTGTTGCCTGCCCTGTGGTAAAGCTCATGCAGCTGCAGGGTCAGGACATTGGTGGACAAGATGCACTTATCAGTGCTATTTTAGGAATGGACTACAATTCTCAGGTTTCTAGAGGCAGCGGCCATCTTGGGGAGTGGCAGGCCTATGAAGTCCAGCCACACTCAAGCACATTGCTCACTATTTTTAAGACTTCGATGCAGTCAGACCTCGTGGGGGTTCCTCAGAAGAAGAGCAGATTTCCTGCATGGCAGATTGACAGTAAATCGGGGTATCCTTGTTTCCATGGTGAATTCAGATACGAGTAGGTCGTACTCGTAGCGGTAAGGTCTTGATGAGTCCAATCTTGAAGGGGGTTGTTACTTCCAAAAGTAAAGCGCCCCTTAGCACAATGAGCAAAGCGTTTTGCAGGTCAAGGAGTAAAGCGGCCTTGACGCGACGATCAAAGCGCTTCGGATCATGGGAGTAAAACACCCCTTAGCACAACGAGTGAAGTGCTTCAGGCCACACTTGTAAAACGCCCTCGGCACGGGAATCAAAGCGCATCAGTCCACATGAGTAAAGCACCCTTGGCACGGCAATCAAAGCGCTTCAGTCCACATGAGTAAAGCGCCCTTGGAACGGCAATCAAAGCATTCACAATTGCAAACAAATCTGCACCAAGCAAAGACAAAATATAAAATCAATATGACAAGACGCACCAGCCTGGTCCTCAGTATACAGACAAAGATAGAGTTTGGTTATCCACGAAAAACTTTGTATTAAAAAATAAAAATATGCTTCATCCAAAATTCATAGGGCCCTATGAAGTTCTGCGACAAGTGTACCCTGTAACATATAAACTAAAATTGCCACGTCCTTGAAAATTCATCCGGTGTTTCACACCACACTTCTTAAACCTTCTTCACCCTCAAGTGTCACACAACCTGCTCCTGTATTAGTCATTGGGAATATGAGGTGCGATCTATCTTAGACTCCAGATATCGTGGATCTTCCCTTTGGTACTTAGTGTCCTGGAAGGGATACGGACTGGAAAACGACTCATGGGAACCTGCAAGACATGTCCATGCACCACGTTTAGTGCAACGCTTTCATCTTCTCCATCCTGATAAGCCGGGCTCTGGACCGCGCTTGGAGAGGGGTGTAATGTCAGGAATAAAGCTGTGCGCCTTCCAGGTCGTGCCCGAAACTCCGCTGCGCGTATTTGCGGCGCTTTAGGCGCACCACTTGTCATCCCTTCTTGTTCTAAGAGTTGTCATCAGCGTCGCCTGCCTTGTTGTAAAGCTCATGTAGCTGCAGGGTCGGGACATTGGTGGACAAGATGCACTTATCAGTGCTATTTTAGGAATGGACTACAATTCCCGGGTTTCTAGAGGCAGCGGCCATCTTGGGGTGTGGCAGGCCTATAAAGCCCAGCCACACCCAAGCACATTGCTCACTATTTTGAAGACTTCGATGCAGTCAGACCTCGTGGAGTTTCCTCTGAAGAAGAGCAGATTTCCTGCTTCGCAGATTGACAGTAAATAGGAGTATCCTTGTTTCCATGGTGAATTCAGATACGAGTAGGTCGTACTCGTAGCGGTAAGGTCTTGATGAGCCCAATCTTGATGGGGATTGTTACTTCCAAAAGTAAAGCACCCCATAGCACAACGAGCAAAGCGTTTTTCAGGTCAAAGAGTAAAGCGGCTTTGGCGCGACGATCAAATCGCTTCGGATCACGGGAGTAAAGCGCCACTTAGCACAACGAGCGAAGTGCTTCAGGCCACACTTGTAAAACACCCTTGGAACGGGAATCAAAGCGCTTCAGTCCACATGAGTAAAGTGCCCTTGGCACGGCAATCAAAGCGCTTCAGTTCACATGAGTAAAGCACCCTTGGCACTGCAATCAAAGCTCTTCGGGCCACATGAGTAAAGCACCCCTTAGCATAACGAGCTTAGCGCTTCAGACAAAGCAAGTACAAGCGCTCTCTGGCATATTGAACAAAGCGCTTCATGTATAACAAGCAAGGCGCTTCAGCCCAACGAACAAAGCGCTTCAAGTTCAATGAGTAAAACATTCAGGCCTAGGTAGTCAATGTGAAAAAGTTTCAGAGATAAGCAAATTATAGCTTCATTGTTTTTTGGGAAGCATAATATGTGAGATACATATTTATGTCTTTGAGAATATGTGAGATACATATTTAAGTCTTTGAGAATTTCTAGGCTGAGATCAAAAGTTTATGTTTATGAATGTATAGTGGTTACATGATTGATATTCAGAGTATGTCCATAGTCCAAGGCTCTTGCCATCTCTAGGTTCAGAGGTTGCAGTTTGTTCTTGTTCCATGATTCAAAGAAGGGGCTATGCCCAATTCACAAAGGGTCTCAATCTGATATCACGGAGAAGCCTTTATTCAAGAGTCTATTGGTGACTTATACTGTTATAAATGAGTATATGCATATTTGTTCTAACCTTTTCTTTTCAGATGTCTCTCCCTGCAGTTCTCTACCCTAACTCCCTTCCCCCGGCCTGGCTTCATCATAACTCTGTGCTATAATAGCTTTCTGAGTTGGTGACGCCGGGAGGTGGGCCTTTTGTTCAGCAGCGTGCAGATCCTGAGGAAAGGGCACTGTGACACTTTCCCTGGCAAAGGCCCTTTCAGCCTCTGCCATTCTCTCCTGAACTAAGGCTTTTTCAACCTCAGCCTGTCTCTCTTCTACAGCCAGCCTGGCCAGCTGTAGCCTCAGGTCCCTCTCTTCCCGCCTATCTCTGAGCTCCTCAGGTGACAGGGAATGGAGGTGGCGCTGCTGCTAGGCAAGGACCCAGTAAGGGACTCCCTATCTATGGGGTCCTCTCTCTACTGGTGTCCCTGGCCAGTCATCTTCTCCCTCAGTGCCTAACTCTTCAGGGTCACTGTACCCCTTGGGTGTGGACTGGGGACCCTCATCCTCAGAGTCCTCACTACTCTCATGGGTCTCTCTAGGGTCTCCCTCAGAACCATCCCCCTCTTGGGCCTCTTTTTGTGCAATAAAGTCTGCCTCTTCAAAGTTAAACAGGGCTCTCGTGAGAGTCATTATATCGGATTTCCCCTCTATGACAGGTATATCTCTCTTCCTGCAGAATCCCTTTAATTCTTGTACATTATAAAGCAACAAATAATCCATGTCAAAGGTAAAAAAAACTTTGCACTTGTATAGCGCACTACTCACCCGTTAGGGTCTCAAGGCGCTGTACGCATACCGCTGTGGAACCCCTCCTGGCTTTTCCCTGTGAGGCGCCCACTCCTGGACAGCCCAAGGGTGAAGCCAGGCATCCAAGCGCTGTGAGGGCTGTTGTGGAGATTAAGCAAGCTATTGCCCAGAGTTACAGAGTGGGACCCATCAATTAGATTAGGCACTTAGGCGAGAATTATCTGGTCCAAGGGAATTGAGCCCAAGAACCCCCAAAGTTGGAACTGAACCCTGGTCCCGGGCCAGATTTCTGCATCAGGGTCTGCCGCTCTAACCATTGTGCCACACTTCTCCACTTTGTTAAGAGCACAACACTAGCGTAAACAACAAGAGTCCAAAGTGCGAGTATACAATACAGGAGTAAAAATAAAAATTACTAGCTTGAGGGAACAGGAGAATAATTTAAAAAAGAGAATTCAAACATGTAATGGTCTAAGTGCAATTTGCGGTGCAAAAATGAGTCACAAAGGTACTTTGCAAGCGCAAGTCCTATCCTCACCGCTGACAACCAATGTTAGAAATAGGGTTTCTGGTTGGCTAGGATATGCACCTAAGCCAGGAAGAACCTACCCACTCTAGTCAGGGCAAGGGAGTTACACGTCAAAGATAACCCCTGCTCACCCCCTTGGTAGCTTGGCATGAGCAGTCAGGCCTATCCCAGAGGCAAAGTGTAAAGCGTTCGCACCACACCCAACACACGTGACGCAAAATGTACACCACAAAGTAAACACAAAACTGAGCTATGTAAAATGAACTGTATTGCACAAAACATAATTAGACCAACATTACATGTAAGTAATACCCTGCTACCTTAGCAGCTGTCAGAACGTTACACAAGTTACTAATACTCTGCAGGAATACCCAGTTGTCACATTAGAACACATAAGTACTCAGGATTCTGCAACATAAGCAGTAGTCAGGAATTACAGTAAGAATTCTATGCACTTGTCATGAATACCTCATAAATGCCCCTGAAAGGAACATTAGAGAACATATCACAAGTCATACAAATACATATCAGCATGTCATGCCCATAAAAGGAACATCAGCACATATATGTAAGGGCAGGATAAACAAGTAAAACATATAAATTCCCCTAGGTCCATACTTGGCTCACTGAGCCACTATATCCCTAAAAAGTACCTGGTTTTCCTGATGAAGAGGCACTCTCAGTGCCTAGAAAAGTATGGGGGCCCCGGCGCTCCTGCACGCACAACTGGGGACACACGGTGCTCCTGGGGGAGAGGGGAGGTCAGCACCCTCTCCTTGTAGAAAACGGGCCCCTCTGGGAGCCCGTGACTTGGATGGGGGCCTGCCTCGGCCTCCTCACACCCTGTCTTCAGGGTGGGGGCCAGGCGAGGCCCAACAACAATTAGGGGCGAGCGGAAGGAGGCCTCCGCTGTGATCTCTCTTCCCAAGTTAAAAATGCCCATTTTATGAAGAAAAAGGAGCGTCCTGCTCCTAATGCAGAAACCGGGGAAGGGGGCACTCCCTGAGCCTTACCCAAGTTCTGCTCATGAAGCTTGAAAAGGCTCGGACCCCTCCGGGCCGAGTAGACACTCGCATGCACCCGATGCGGTGCATGAGTGTTTTGAGGCAGCCACGTTGATACGTACCAAGTAGGAAGTGGCTGGTGCCCCGGGGGCGCTCCCAAGAGCGGACCGTGCCCCGGGGGTGCCAACAGGAGCACGCTTGCTCCTCTGGACTTCTTCTCATGCCCCAGGGGCACTGAAAACAGCATGATCCTCACGCTGGAGATGAATAAGACGCCCGGGTCTCGGTGGTGATTTGGGGGCTATTAAGAGAGTGCTTTTCAAAGGCTGCAGCGGTGATTTTCTCCAGTCAGAAAAGCACTTCAAAAAGCGTGAGGGGCCAATTGTAGGCAAAGCACTTTCCAAAGTGCTGCCCTCGGCATTCAATGAAGTTGGAGCACTCCTTGTGCTCTTAGATAATTACAGGGGTCAGGAGTCATGGCACCCTGCCCCTGGGAACAGTGAAAGCAAGGAGCAGCACAGGGCTGGTGGACCCAGCTACAGGCCAGTACAAGGGTTGCAGATGGTGGCAATTCCTCCTAGTGACCATGCAGGTCACAGGTCAGCACAGCAGCAGCAGTCCAAGGTGGTTTCCTGGTGAGTTCCTTCAGCAGTGTCCGGTGTCCAGTTCCAAGTCCCAAGAATGTTCAAATTGTGGGGAAAATTCCCCTGTACTTATACTAGGTTTACAGTGTGTTTTACAATGGGGAGGAGAGGGGGTTCCAACCAGTTACAACTGGTTCTGGGAGTGCCCTTTCTCTCCTCCAGCACAGGCTTCGAACACCAGTGGGGGGTAAACAACCCTATTGAGTGAGGCCAGGGCACAGCCTTTACAAATGCAGGTGTGCCCCGCCTCTCCCTTCTCTCAGCCCAGGAAGGCTTTACAATATGTAGATGCACCTCTGTGACACCTCCACCCTCCCTGTGTTCAGGATGTTTGAAAAGTATGCACAAAGCCCCAACTGTCAGTCTGCCCAGACGTGGATTGGAGGCGAGCTGAAAAACACCAAAGTCATAAGCATAGATAAATGTGCACTTTCTAGAAGTGGCATTTCTGTGATAGTAATAAAAAATACACCTACAACAGTATGCAGCATTTTTCACCACTATCACAACCATACCAAACATGCCTACGCTACCCCTCATAAATCAGACAATACCCCTTACACATAAGGCAGGGCATTTCCAATGCAATCCTATGAGAAGGCAGCACTCACAGCAGTGAGACACCAAGTTGGGCTGTTTGTCACTACCAGGACAGGCCACGCAACATGGCACATGTCCTGCCTTCTACATGCATGGCACCCTGCCCAAAGGGCTAGCTATGGCATACCTTAGGGGTGACTTACATGTAGTAAAAGGGGAGTTCTGGGCCTGGCAAGTAAACTTAGATGCCAGGTCCCTGTGTCAGAAAACTGAGCACACAGGCCCTGCGTTAGCAAGCCTTAGATAGGTTTGACAGGCTACTTCAGTGGATGGCACAAGCAGCGCTGCAGGCCCACTAGTAGCATTTGATTTACAGGCCCTGGGTATAGGGATACCACTTTACAAGGGACCTACAGATAAATTAAATATGCCAGTTAGGTATAAGCCAATCATACCAACTTTGTAAGGGGAGCACATGCACTTTAGCACTGGTTAGCAGTGAAAAGTGCTCAGAGTCAAAATGTCAGCCAACAAAGGTCAGAAAAATAAGGAGGCAAAAGGTAAAAAGTCTGGGGAATGACCTTGACATTTTAAATGTACCAAAACATAGAAATTCACCTGTTACAGTTAGCTCAAGTAACCATAACTTGTGCCCTAGAGTAACTATATCTCAAGCCTTTGCCACCCACTGCTAATTACCCCACATAATACATCAATCATGATATCTTTGATAACATCACTGATAACATTAATGTAACATTTGCAGTAAAATTATTTAGCAGAAAACTGTGCATGGTGGGGGCACGAGTTATAGTTACTTTAGGGCACGAGTTACAGTTACTTGAGACAACTCTAACTATGACAGGTGACTTTCTATGGTTTGCTACGTTTAAAATGTGAGTATAACTACAACACCCTATAACTTTTGAAATGTATCAAATTATGAGAGAAATAATTTTAATGTACCAAGCATATTGATAGGTTTAGCAAGTTTATTTTGGCAATATTGTTATGGCAAGACTGAACATCTAAGGCGACTGTATGGTGGTAAGATGGTTGCCTTCTATCCCCCTAGCACGGAGAGTGATCAGGTATACATATGTATAGTTTCATTATGAGTTGTTAATTATGTATATGTCTCCGGTTGCTATGAGGGTGGATGCACACATACCATAAAGGTTCTGGAATTCAGTAAAAATGAAATGAAGAACTCATGTGGGAATGGTTGGACTAGGTATAACATGATGAGCATATTGTTAAGATGGCTGTCATATAACCGTGTTTGCCAAAATTAAATTTTCATTGCAGTTCGTCCTTTAACCAATGAGAGTGAGGTACGCTGCCCCAATGAATTGCATGTATTTAATGATGGTTGAATGCGAGACACCAATGACACTGACATAGGCTTTTTAGCCGAAACGTGTGTGTTTTGCTTTTTGGTGGTCACATAAAATACTGATAAGAATACTCTCTGGGAGTGCATGACATTCTTGCTGGGAAAAAGTGATATATATATATATATATATATATATATATATATATATATATGTGATCAGGACGTTTCTATAGGAAATGTATCTTTTGGTTTGCTAAACATTTTGGTGTTGTTTGACAAATCTTCACAAAACGTACCAAACAATAGTCTCATCTGCCTCAGCTTCCTCCTCAAAATATCCTGAGGTGACCTGTGCAGCAGAGGCCAAGAAAAAAGGAGGGAGGACCCATAATTCTTTTTCCACCATGCAACTTTCCATCGGAAAACTGACATGGCGATACTCTATAAACAGCTGAATGGAAATACACCAAATTTGACAGAAAGCTAGACCAATATTCAGAAAGGTGCTTTTTGTGATTTGGCATAAATCCATTCAGTCGTTTTTGTTAAATTAAGGCTCAAAATATATATTTATATGTACATTTCACACTGCATTTCCAGTGCGGATGTGTGAGCACGTGCTGTGATTGGCTACCCGCAATCTGAATGAAAAGTTGTGGCTGCCATGTTATGACTCTGGGACTCAGTCTCCGAGTCCTACAAAATAAAATTAAAAAAGGGGCCACCCTGTCTCCGGAGGACAAATTTAATAAAAGGGTTTTTCTTGGGATAAGGTGGATTCACAAATATACAGTGAGAGCCTCTGTGGCTCCCATGAAGGAATGTTGCTGTTCTGCTGAGCTACAAAATAAAAAAGGGGGATTGGTTGCTCAAAGGGGGTTGGCTGCCTGTGGAAGTCTGGCACTGGGTGTGTGTTCCCGTCACATTCTACCAGAAACCCCTGCTAATTGGCTTCAGTAGCTGGCTGCCCAAGTGGAGTTGGGTGCAGGGTCTGACGAAAAGTCGGGCTCAGCGGCCAAACCCACACTGTGCATGGTGATGGACATCCTACTGTATGTTAAAAAGACCATAGAAATTCTCTGAAACAAATAACAGTAAAAGTAACATTAAAGTTAGAAAGTCTAAAAATATCTTAATTTACATTAAAAACAACCCTAGTAATTTACTTAGAAACCAAAGGATAAAAGGATGTTATAATTAGGTGAAAATAATTAGGTGAAAATATCAGTTAAAACAAAATGTTTTACACTACCAAAACTACTAAAATTCACAAAATATAGTTGTTCCAAGTAACTAGAACTCATGCTCTAAAGCAACTATAACTAGTTCCCTTTCAATGTACTGTGTGTACCCTCAGATTTTGTATAGCTCATGACATGTTGAGAGACTGCATTGATAACATCCCTAATGATATCTGAAATGACATTATAACAGCATGGTACATGACTAAGGATGGGCTGGGATACGGCCCAAGTAACTACCAGTAGCTGAGATTAATTAAAGCATTCCATCCACTGCTTTATTGTATACTGCAGTGGGATGCCATACATGTCTTTTTAAATCCCATTGTTTGCTACAATACCTCGAGATCCCCTTATCTATGTTTAGTCATTTTGATCTTGTTTTACTCATTGCATGATTTTACTTTTACAAAAATTAGTTTGGGAACTTTACTATTTAGTTTCTTGACTTTATTTTTGTTTTGGTTCTGCTCAAGCTCTTTACTCAGTTCTCTGAATAAGACCAAAAATAGTTGCCAAGTTTTCCTAGTCATTGTGTGATGTGCTGCTTCAGTCCTGTTTTTTTATTTGGATTTTGGGACTTGAAGTCATTTTTTTTAAATAATGGAATAAACAAGCCTACAAGTCCCATAATTCAAAGAAAAAACCTCAACTGGAGCAGCACATCTTGCATGTATCTGGGAAACCTGGTAGAGCTGCCTGTCAATTTTATGCCAGAGTATAAACAGGGCAAGTTCTGGATTTCTATGAAATTGTATTTATCTGAAAAGGCACTTGATTACTAACGTTGTTCGAGTTCCTACCTTGCCACCCTTTAGTTAATTACAGATTAAATAGGTCCAAAAAAAAGGAGGTATGTGAATTACAGTGGCTGTTCTAATAAAATATTTAGGAATATAGCATACCATTTAAAATCTAAGTGTGATTTTAGCTAGATATACCTTAAATGTCTTAGTGCTATATGTTGACTTTGGCAATCATATCCAGATATTGATGTATTTTAGTTTTACTAATCTGTTAGAATCACTAGATATGTAAATAATCCAAACTTCCTTGTGTTACGCACCTTTATAGATGCTATGTACAACTTTTTTGATTGATGCTGCTGTCAATTAAAAAAATAAACTATCTACAGTGTGTCCTTAGACTTCGATTGAGGACAGCAAGTGTTTCAGAACCACACTAACAAATAACATTTTCAAGATTAACAGTAGAAAATCAACTTTTACTTCAATATTTGGTACACTTTAATAAGCGAATAGATATCTTTGAATTATATTGCCAAACTGTGCAGCAGTGATGGGACTGCTACCCTGTACTATTGTTCACTTGTTAGATTGAACCATGAAACAGGGTACAGCCCCTCTTACCAGATTTTCCAAGCAAGATCTATTGTTAGCTTGCACTCACTCCACATATTTTGTATGTCATTTTAACATACCTGTTTTTCTTGTATCAGCTGCTCCTGAAAAAGTTTCAAACTCCTTTTTCTTTGATCGTCTGCCTTTTCCAACTCTAGCATCATGTTCTGTCGCATTTCTTGCCTCAGATGTTCACACTCTCCTGAAGAAACGGTTGTGATTGTTGGCAGAGTTTTCAGAAGGAGTTCTTTGACAAGGTTCTCAAAGGCCTGTGACGATGCCGAATACAGATCCTAATATAAATAATTAAAACATAAACGTATTTAATGTGAAGGTGAGCCTCCTCTTAGAAAGGGCCTACACATGTCAAAAACAGCTCCTATTTTTTTATTTCCCATCTTTATGCTTATAAACATATTATAGAGTTTTGGATCTCTTGTAGATACATTTATTGGTCAGTCTTCCACAATCATTTTCAAAACTTAAGGCGCATTGTTCATGTTTACCCATGGAGATACCATCATCACCATTCCTTAAATGCATTTGAATAGTGGTTAATTCTACTAGCTACAGCTCACAATGTGGCTCATGTTAAGTCTGCATGACTAGCGTATACATGTCTTCTTAATACTTTACTCATACATATTATGTTTATGTGATGTACAACTCTCTGACAACAGTGCATCCTTAGCTGGTCACCAGAAGATGGAAAACCTACCCATCCCCAGGTTGGTGCTCCACTGTACTTTAAGCTGTTTTATATATGTGTTTGCTTAATTTGGTAAGCAATACTATGCCACTCTAAAGAACTAATTCATAGAGAAGGTCAGAAATATGCTACCACTGAGTCAGCCCTGCATTTGTAGTAAATGTTAGGCTTCCTTGGAATTCTCAAACAATTTCAGGAATACTATTGGCAAACCACTCATAAGCATAAACATCTACACATTCAGAAAGGATCCATGGCAGAATATCATGGAAAACCATATTGATTCACCAAAATGTGGTCAAAATAATATTGTATACAAAAATATCTCCATTGTGTAACTAACAACCCTCCTCCAAAAACATATTGTTGACATATATATCACATTAAAAAATATCTAAATTTAACGGTATTGAACACGCAAATATTGAGACACAAATATCACCTATTTAACTATATGCACAGTATCAAAAATTAAAAAATAAAAACACACATTACCTACAATAATCGCTCTATAAATAAGGAAAACGAAATAGCTGAAAATATTAACACCTTTTTTAAATTAAAATAAACATAAAAATACCAGTAGGTACACAAATGACGACAAAATATTAATAATACATTAAAATACACATAAAAGTATTTACGTATATAACCATATTATTTATAATACACATACTTTCAAAATGGACATTTAAAAAAGTAAACATTACTAGAAAATAAATATTACATTGCACATATAAATAACAATAATTCACATTTAAAATATGTTAATACAACAATCAAACAAATACACATATTTAAAATTAAAACAAACATTAGTAAGCATCCACTGAAAAAGGAAACAATTGAAACAAAAATCAAACTACAAAGTAGTCAATAAAATTCACCATACAACAAACTAACCATTGAAAATATAAACCTAATAAAGTGAACACTAAAAAGGAGCACAAAACCTCCTTATTTTTCACATAAAAAAATGTTACTACAAGAAAACAGTTGCTGTGCTGGACTGTGTGAAGAAAACTCAGAAGGAAAACTTAAAAAAATGACAAGGCAAGTTCACAAGTAAGTTTAAAAAATAACAAATCCAATGTAACCTAATAATTGTAATGCAAATATATAAATTCATTACTAAAGTCTGTCTTGTATCATGTGTTAATCCTTAGTATATATTATTAATCCTTAGTTCGAAAAAAAACAACCAGCAGAAATTGAAGTGCTGCACACTGAAAAATCTAATTCCACCTTAACAAACCTGGAAAAAGGAGCATTCAAAGTAAGTAAAATAAAAACAGTTATATAACTAAAACAACCTCTACATTGTAACCTTATCCCTAAAACACCGCCTCATCCAAGACTAACCAAACCTATATTTTTAACATGAAACAAACATTTTCTCACCAACAGAAAAAGAAAACCCACCTGACCGAAATCTTGATGACATCAAGGTCAAATGGAAGAAAGCCAAGTGCAGCTTAAAGCAACAGAATATATGTAAATATACAAGGTAAAACTTTCTAAAAAATATTCCAATTATATTAAAACAGAATGAATGTTTTTACAAAAACATTAATTCTAAAATTATACCACTTTCAGTCAGAATGGCAGAAAGAGCTACATGCATCACATCACAGAAAGGCTAGCAATTGCTCTCGCAAATGGGATACACATATAGCTGGAAAGCAAAGCCCAAGCACAGAGAAGGTGAATGGGAAATGTAGTAAATAGTATGCAAATGCTTGTTGCAAAAATAAATCCCATATCAATTTAGAGGAACAGAGTAAAATGTAATAAATAACTTGAGCCCACAACGACAAAAATCCAATCAGTAGAACTGGAGATATGTAATTTTAAAGATTTAAATGAAAATATTGTCTAAAAAGCACCAAGCACCAACTGTCTTTATCTGACCGCACCAGACCAGGACATAGTCACAAGTTGGAGCTCGGGCCGGATCCAGGAACCAAGTTAGACCCAGTGAACAAATTACTTCAAATCTTGGTTGCAAAGCATTGCAAGGTCTCACATAGAGGATGTGTTATGCAGCAGCATTTCCGATGGGCTGCAGGTTGCAATGTTAAGGCCTGCTTTGAGGATGCGTTGCGCAGCGACTAGGCCAGGAAGCTGCTGGGCTGCAATGTGAGGTCTTTCAAGGAGAAGGCATCATGCAGCAGCAGTTCTGAAGAGCTGTGGGGTCCTGCGTTGGGGATTCATCAAACCATGGCAGTTCTGATGCAGAGCTGCAATGTGTTGTGCTGTGTGGGCTCTGCTTGGAGCACAATTGGGCTGGCAGACCGCCAAGGGTCCAGTATTAGGTGGCACCACTTGGGGGGAAGATTCACAGCGCATAGATTCAAAGTGCTGGGTTCAAGGTGGTTAGAGTATTTTCTGTCTTTGAGGTTTTGATCAAAAAGTCAACCAACTAGCCTTTGGAGACATTCTGATGGTCCTGTGTTCAAGATGCAGGTTTAGCCGTTTCAACTCAGGCAGCACAGCAGCAGAGTCACAGTCCTTCTTGCAGCACAGCAGTCCTTCTGAGTCGTTCACAGGTCCAGAGGTGTACTGAAGAGTTGGGTCTTTGGGCCAAATATTTATACTTAGTACCAGCTTTGAAGTAGAAAATGGTTCTGGAGGTTTACACCCACACAGGTGTTTGGAATTTCCTGCCTGCTTGCCCAGGCCCTAGCTTGTCTAGGGCAAACAAGACTAGTGTTGAACCCTTTGTGTGCTAGGCAGAGCCTTTGTGGAGTGCAAATGTGGTAGCTGACATTGACTCCCCCGTATATCAAGTCAGTAATGGTCCAACATCCCAACACCTATAACCCCTCTGTCTCACTGTCTGGGAGCAATACACAAAGACCAACTGCCAGCTACACCCAGGATATAGGCTGCAGGCACTAAATGGTTGGGACAAGAAAATGCCAATGTTCTAAGGGTGGAATTTCCAGAATTGTGAAGTAAATCCGACCATTAAATAGGGTTTTAAATCCCATTCTTTAGACACCAAACTTGAAATTTCTACTGGTGCCTAATTTAAAGTTATGTCTTATTAAATGTAATAAGGTAACCCAATGTTATCCTATGGGAGAGGTAGGCCTTGCAGTAACAAATTTAAAAGTTTTTCATTACTATCCTCAGGCCCTGCAGCAGGTAGGCAGCATCTACACCCCAGACTGGACCAACCACCGCTGCATACACAATCACCCCACTCAGCAGCCGCACCCGCACCCATAGAGCCCCCCACAGGAAATGGAACAAAATCACCAATGAGCAACTAAACTCATCGCTCGCCAAATCCCTCCATCCTCCCTGCGATGACGCAAATAAAGCAGCACGCTATCTCAATGCATGGATCACTGAACGCGCCAACACTCTAGCCCCCCTCCGGCTGACATCGGCCAAACGCATACCTAAGAAAGCCAGCTGGTTCAGCATCAAACTCCAAGAATCAAAGCGTACCCACAGACATTTAGAGAAAAAATGGAGGAACACTCAAACCAGCGAAGACCTCACCTCTTTCAGGGCTGCTACCGCCGCAGAAAATTCCAGAATGCTAGGAAGAATGCACTCCGGGAGTGCATCAACTCCTCCGCACACAACTCTAAGGAACTTTTCTCAGTCGTCAATGAATTCACAGATCCACCCTCCGAAGCCACCAGCATATCCCCCGTCGCGGGACCTCTGCGGCAAACTCATCACCTTTTTCCACTGCAAGATTTGCGGACATCTACAACAGCTTCCTCCCGGAAAATACTGGCACCTGAACCTGTGACAGAGCCTCCCCCACAGCTGGTCCATGAAACAGTCAGCATCATGAACAGCACCCACTCCGGAGCCCCCATGGACCCCTGCCCGCACCACAATCATCAGAGCCAGCACATCCATTGCCCGAGCTCCCGAACACAATCAACTGCTCCATCAACTCTGGCACCTTTCCTGAGGGCTGGAAACATGCCAAAATATGCCCTCTCCTGAAGAAACCTTCCTTCGACCCATCAGAACTAAAGAACTTCCGGCCCATCTCGCTGCTACCCCACCCCACCAAAGTACTGGAGAAAGCAATCAACATACAACAACGGAATTTCATCAAGGCCAACAACTCACTCAACAGCTCCCTGTCTGGCTTCCGCAGCAACCACAGCATGTAGACAGCCATCCTGACAGCCACCGATGACATTCAATAACTCCTAGACTGCCGCCACACCAAAGGGCTCATTCTCCTTGACCTCTCAGCAGCTTTTGACACTGTCTCCCACAGCACCCTGCAAACCAGACTCCATGACATAGGAATCCATGGAAGAGCCCTGGAATGGATCCACTCCTTCCTCTCCGGGAGGATGCAGAGGGTCAGACTCCCGCCCTACACATCCAGACCCACAGGAGTCAACTGCGATGTCCCCCAAGGATCCTCGCTGAGCAACGTATACATGGCCTATCTCACAGCCATCGTCAAAAGCCAAGGTATGAACATCGTGTCATAAGATGATGACACACAACTCATCATTTCCCTCACCGAAGACCCGGACACTGCCAAAAGGAACTTCCACTCAGGAATAAAAACCATCGCCACCTGGATGAGAGAAAACTGCCTCAAGCTCAACTCTGACAAGACTGAGCTCAGCATCTTCAGAAATGCCACCTCAGCTTGGGACGACTCCTGTGGCCCACATCCCTCAGCGTCCCCCCCTGCACCGGCTCAGCACCCACGCAACCTAGGCATCATCCTCAACTCCTCCCTATCCATGCCACGCCAGGTAAACTCAGTCGCCTCCTCTATCTGGCACACACTCCCCAAAAGAGCTTCAGATGGATCCCAGCAGACTGTCACGGGACAGTCACCCATGCCTTAGTCACAAGCAAGCTTGACTACGGCAATGCCCTCTACGTCGGCACCTCAACTAGAAACATCAAAAAACTACAACTCATCCAGAATGCTGCCACCAGACTCATTCTGGACCTCCCACGCCGAGAACAGATCTCCCAAAACCTGAGGTCCCTCCACTGGCTACTGGTCGAGAAGCAAATCACCTTCAACTACTCAGCCACACATACAAAGCAAACAGAACGCAGGACCAGCCTACTTGAACAAACGCGTCTCCTTCCACACCCCTGCCAGATCCCTACGCTCCACCCAGAGGGCCCTGGCCACCATCCCTCGCATTTGCAAAACCACAGCCGGAGGACGATCCTTCACCTACACTGCAGCAAAGAACTGGAACAACCTCCCCCTGCACCTCAGACAAAGCCCATCGCTCATCATCTTCAGGAAGAACCTCAAGATGTGGCTCTTTGGATGAGGCCGTCCCCTCACCCCCAGCACCTTGAGACTCTCACAGATGAGTAGCCACACCTTACAAAAACTGATTGATTGATTGATTGTAGGCCTGAATATCTAGGCTAGTGTGTGCCAGATAGGGCAAGGTACCGTGGTATATTTGGGCTACATGGTGGACGGGGCAAGATGCAGCCCCTCCAGGCCAAGATTGAAACTATCCTGGCCTGGCAGCCCCCCCAAAACACAGACTGGGGTGACAGTGTGCCAGGGTCCCAGTGGATATTACAGGGGGTTTGTTAAGCACTATGGCCGTACTGTTGCCCCCTTAACTGAGCTTAATTCTAATAAGCAGCCCAAAAAGGTGATCTGAACAGGGGCCTGTTAGAAAGCTTTATGGCACCTGACTTCCCAATGGAATTCAGTTTGCAGAAGGGGTCCTTCAGAGCATGACATAGGAGCTGTCTTAGCACAGTTAAATGAGGAGGGCCTGGACCAACCTGTAGCCTTTATTAGCAGGAGGCCCCTTTCTGGGAAGAGAGGTGGAGTGCTATTGAGAGGTTGGCCCTTGCTTTGTTTTGGGCACTGAAAAACGTGACATCATATCTGTTTGGGACTCACTTTCGTGCTCAGACAAGCCACAGGCATCTCAGATGGCTCATGCACAGAATGCCTCTTTTCCAGCCAGGATCCTGTTCACCAACCTCTGAAAGTTGGTAGGGGCATTCTTTAAGCCAAATGGCATCTGTCAGTACTCTAATGTGAGATCAAAAGTACTGAGAAATTTGGCAGCACCCAGACTGTCTATGAGCTTATCAACTTGGGATGGCTTGTGCATCAGTCTTGGTGGCTGAATTGAGTCCCCTGTAGACCACATGGAACCGGAGTTCTGGGGTGGTGCTTATTAGGGAGGCCTTGAGTATCAGCACAACTGGACTGGAGCATGGGCTGCTAGAGGGCTCAATCACTCCAAATGCCTGCATCTTGGACACCTCCTCCTTGATAATGAGCAACACCTTATCCGAAAATCGGTGAATTTTATTTTTGACAGGCAAACTGTCCCCAGTATCACAATGTGTGGGTACACAAGTGGGTGAGCCCAGGGGTGAGGAAGAACTGCGCATAAAATTATCCCAGTAACTGGTGACAGTCACTCTGCTGTTCCGGGTCAGACTAGGGGAGAGGTTAACAACCTCCACTGACCCATCATGCTCCTGGGTAGACAGGAAGTCAGGGAGAGGTTCACTCTCATATTCCATTCCATCATCTGTCACCAGGAGCATGGTGACTTCAGATCTCTCAAAGTGCGGTTTGCAGTGGTTTATATGGAGTACCCTTAGGTGGTTTCTAGGGGTTTTGAGATTCACCAGGTAAGTGGTCTCCCCTTCTGCTCCTTCACCTGTCAAACGATCTTGGAGAGCTCTGGGCTCCACAGGTTCTATGACCCACAATATCTGGCCAGGCTGAAACTCCACCAGAGTGGCCTTCTGGTCGTACCAGAGTTTCATTACTTCCTGACTGGCCCCAAAATTGTCTTTAGCTTTTTTCCAGAACCGCTGCATCTGGTTATGGAGAGCCAGCATGTAGCTGACTACATCCTGAGGGGGTTTCTTGGAAACTTGCTCCCACCCCTCTCTCACAAGGCTGAGAAGTCCCATAACAGGATGTTCAAAGAAGAGCTCAAATGGGCTAAACCCAACTCCATTATATGCATATCCCTTTAAGCAAACAGCAGAAGTGGCAAGAGGGCATCCCACTTCTGACTCACGGGCTGAGACAGGCCTGTTATCATGCCTTTCAGGGCCTTACTGAATCATTAGCCTGTTCGTATGAGGGTGGTAGGGATTGGGGGGCTTGTACGTTACTTTAAACGTCTGTCAGACACCACTTCTTTGGGTAACCATACAAGGGTAAAAATTCCCAGCTAGACCCTAGCCACCACAGGTGCAGTCACTAACCTTGGAGGGATGGCCTCTGGGTACCGTGTGGCCTTTTCCACCAAAATCAGGTTGAGCCTATTGCCTAAGGCTGTCTTGGGGTCCAAGGAACATTATGCCAACCATCTTAAAGGGAGTGCCAATGAAAGGCAATGAAACCATGAGAGCTTTCAGAATTTTACCTGGTTTCTGTCTGGCAAGTGGGGAAGAACCTGCAGAATGTGTTTGGGGCCAATAAAAGTAGGATACAAGCCTGGCATTTTCTTGTCCCTTCCATTTGGTCCTGCCCCAGATGTCCTGCCAGAGGTATATCATGAGCCACCCCAGTAGGAAGGCTGTGTAACCCGAGGGGACCACCAGCACATGGACGGCCCGAGGTCCAGGACCCTTAGGCTCATTGTATATGAGTGATTCTCCCAATAGAAAAGGTGATCTTCAAAGGTATCACCTATTGCCTGAGACTCAGCTTGTCAGCTCAAACCCTCTAGAGTAGGGTACTCTTTCTGTGGCTCGCAGAACTCCTCCCTGGTGGGCCCACCCCCATCTTTCAATTCAGCAAAATCTGAGAGAACTCCCAGGATAGCAATGTCCTCCAGGGTAGGCTCAGGGGTGATTCCCTGGACCATGGGAAATTCAGGAGCAGGTTTTGCACATCTCTTGCCTTTCCTTTTTTTGGCAGCTGCTGGGGCCATTCTTCTTGGGCTAGGGCTTCCTGGACTCGGCTCCTGGGAAGCCATGGACATTGTGGTCCTACAGACCCCTTTAGGCAAGTCTAACATCTCCAGGTGTGACCTGAGCTCCATTTCCTTCCAGATAGTATGCTCTAGGTTGGTGCCCAACAGACAATCTATAGGCATGGCAGGGCTCACACCTACTTTTAGAGATCCAGAGACCACTGTCTCACTCAAAGTAAACCAGACCCACTGGGTGGTGACTCTCACAGTTGTCTGAAACTATGATCTGGTGGAATGTATTAGGGAAGACCTCCTCTGAGGACATCAGATGACACCTCACAGAATTCATGCTCCTGTGTCTCTCAGAGCCTCCACCCTCTTCCCATTGATGGTGACTCACCGCTGACACTTGGAAGTTTTGGAAGGCATATGGGCTTTTGGCAACATCTCCCTATCCCCTAGGGACACTAATGTAACCTCTACTCTCACCCCCATGTTAACACAGACCATCTCCTCCACAACGCTACAATGGCCAGCCTAGGTTCAAATAATCCCTTCTGCTCTCTCAGTAAAATCATCATGTTTGCTGCCCCCACCCAACCATTCAGTGCCTTGCTGGCGTAATTAAGCAAATCCACATAATAAGGGTTCTGGATTCAATCAATAAAACCGGAATTTTTAAGATTTAAGTGAAAATAGTGCCTAAGAGCAAGTAGCGGCTCCCAGCCTGCCCTGCACTAATCCTGATGCTGCTCAGAGCAGCGTCAGGATTGGCTGGGAATGCCCAGCCAGAGCGCTCCCAGGCAGACTGAGAGCAGGTGCAGGTTCTCTCATGGGCTGGAGAGAGCCTACAGCCCATGTGCGTTTGGCCGGCACGACCCAGTGGCCCCTTTAAAAGAAAACGATAATAAACATAGTTCATTATTGTTTTCTTTAAAAGGTTTAGAAGCTGCTGCTGCTGGTGCGGGCGATGCTCCTTCGCCCAAACGGAGGAGTCGCCACTACTAAGAGCACCAAAGGCCAGATGTATGTAAAGAGTGGTTTGTGATTTCTTAATAGCAAGTTTTTTAAATTCGTTATTAGGAAATCTCAAACTGGGATGTAGGTACAGTGTGTTTGACACTGTTTGTGATTCCCAAATGGGTCACAAGAGACCTGCCTCATTAATATTCATGAGTCAGGTCGCAATTTGTGACCCATTTGGGAATAGTCACAGTGATGGTGGCATGCTGGGGCAGCAGACCACCATGTCTGTGCTTGCTTTTAAATAAAGCAGTCTATATTTTTTGTAATGCAGCCCATTTTCCTTAAAGGAAAATGGGATGAGTTACAAAAAGAAAACTGAAAAGTTTTCTTTTCGTTTTTGAAGAGTAGACAGTGGTCCGTGGTACCACTGTGCCTTGGAGACCCCTTCGTGTTTGCGAATGGGTTACCACCAACTTGAAGTTGGTAATAACTGAGACTGTTTTGCAACTGAATTCCCGGCCGCAAAACTTTTTTACATGGCCCTGCGACTCGCTGTAAGGAAGGGATGCCCTTGGCATGCCCCTTCCTAAAAGTAACTCACGATCCCTATTTTCTGAGTCGGTAACCAGTTCATGACTCACAAACTTGGGATAGTACATGGCCAGAAGCCCATCAGGCAGTTTGAGACTGGAAAAACTGCTTCATACATCTGACCTCAAGTGCCAACTGTGGTTATCTGATTGCACCGGACTGAGACAAATTCACAAGTTCAGGCTGACCATGATGGAGTGCAGGCCAGATACAGGGACCAAGTTAGGCTTGCTGACCAAAGTACATGAAATCTGGGTTGTGGAGACTTGTGATACCCACCAGAAGGGTTTGTCACGCAGCAGCAGTTCTGATGGGCTGCAGGCTATAATGCGAGGTTCTCCCTCAAGGATGCGTTGCCCAGCAGTGATTCCAGGGAGCTGCTGGGCTGTGATGTGAGGTCCTTTGTTGAGAAAGCATTGCGCAGCAGCGGTTCTTAGGAGTTAGGGGGCTGCGACTTGAGGTACTTCATCGAGAAGGTGTCAAAGAGAAATCACACAGCTGCAGTAAAATTTTGAAGTGCTGCAGGGTCCTGCATCTAGGATAAGTCACACAGCAATGGTTTCGATGCGGAGCTGCGATGCGTCATGCTGTGTCGGTTCGACTTGGACAACAGCTAGGCTGGCAGAGCAAGCTAAGGTCCATTTTCTAGAACTGGGATGGCACCACTTAGAGGGGCAAGACTTAGCAGAGAGAGTCCAAGTGCTGAATTCAGTAGCAGTGAAAGTAGTGAAAAATGAATTTAAGAGTGTTTCATTACCAAGACAAGTAAACTTAAAAGTGCATGGCCAACCTTTTAAATGCACTGCACCATGATTTGTGGGTTATTAGGGCCTACCCTAGGGGTGACTTTTATTAACAAGGATTTGCAATGCAATGGGTCTCACATTTGCTCGAGTTAGAGATATTAGCATTGTATATTCCTAACTGGACATTTTTGCCACCTAAATTGAAATTGAAAAGTGAAACAGTTGACATGAGCGAGCCGATGGAAAGCACCATGGCCGCCATGAGCGTGAGCGCGAAGGAGAGAAAAGGAAAAAGAAGTTTGCTTTTAGTCGAACGTATCAGCAAACGTGCAATTATCCATGTAACAGGGTGGATGAGCAAGGCGGTAACAAAACTGCCCCAAGGCGGGACAAACGTAAAGCATTTACCTATGATAACAAAGGATTTTTGAAAGACAAGCCCATGAATGGGTGATAGTGATGGGCATGCGGTGGGCGTGGTTAAAAGGCCACAGATAGATTACAACATGTCAGAATGATTGCACACTTTGCCTAAAAAGGAAGTATTAGTAATGGCAAAAGGTTTGCTTTGCCAGGTCAAAATGGCAGTTTAAATTGCACACACAGGCCGCAATGGCAGGCCTGAGTTATGTTTAAAAAGGCTACTTAAGTGGGTGGCACCATAAGAGCTGCAGATCCACTGGTAGTATTTCATTTAGGGGTGCTGGGTGCATGTTTACATATTGGACTAGGGACTTACAAGTAAATTAGATGTGCCAATTGGGCATAAGCCAATGTTACCATGCTTTATGGAGTTAACATCACACCTTATGAAACTGGTTAGCAGTAGTTAGGTGCACAGATTCCTAAAGCCAACAAAAATGAGATCAGCAAAAATGGACGAGTGAGGCAATAGGTTTGGGGAAAGACCACCCAAAGGCGGACGGGTCTAAGATGAACAAAACATAAACTATACCCACACACAGCCATACAAGACTATTACCACTCCAACCAAACCAAAATATTTAGAAACATTTGTGAGAATCTACACTAACGTGGTATTAGAAATGGGGTCTCTAGTTGGCAGAGGTATACATCCTTGTCCAAGAAGGGACCACAATTCAAGTCAGAGTAAGTCATACACAATCCAAATTATCCTGTGCCCACCCTTTGGTAGCTTGGCACAGAGTAGTCAGGCTTAACTTAGAAGGCATCATGTAATAACAGTGAAAACACCACAAAAATACACCACACATTCACAAAAATATAAGTTATTTATCTGAGTGAATTAAGGTCAAAACGATCAAGATTTGATAAATACAAGTTGAAATGTCACTTTTGTAATGATTAGAACAGTCTTAGGTCTTTAAAAAGAAACAAGTGTCTCTTGCTCGAACAAAGTACCTGGTATGCGCCAAAATTACATGCACGGAGACCACAGAGGAAGATATGCGAGGAAAACGAAGGGTCCGTGTCAGATCTCCGGGCGCACACAGAAGATGTATTGATTATTTTCCACGCGGCAAGGACTTTGCGGCAAATTCTAGCATGCAGGCTTGAGTCTTGTTTGCGATGCGGGGTCTTTTGATGCCCAGGAATGATGTGTGGAAATCCTGGGCACGTAGGACAAAGTCATAGGTGCTACGTGGATCCAGTGGGCGATGCTTCAGAGTTTCTGTCGCATTGCAGGAGCTGCTTCTATTCCTCCTGCAGGAAGTTGGGCTGCGTCGTTCCAGCTCGGCGATGTGTCAATCCAGTGGCTGTGCGTCGAAGTTCTGGTTGCGATGCTGGTGCTATGTCGATCTACACTCCGGGAGTCAGATTGCGTCGTTCCGGTATGGCGATGCAGTGAGTCTTTCCCCGCTAGGCAGGCTGTGCATCGATTTTTGTCGCACAAGGAGTTCCTTTGCAGAGATTAAGTCTTTTTGGCCCTGAGACTTCAGGAAACAGAAGGCAAGCTCAATCCAAGCCCTTGGAGAGCACTTCTCAGCAGGTCCAGAGGCCAGCAAGGCGGCAGGGAAACAGCAAGGCAGCAATCCTTCACAGCAAAGCAGTCCAGGTGAGTCCTTTGGGCAGCCAGGCAGCATCTCTTGGCAGGTTGCAGGATCTGGTTCAGAGTAGCTGTCAGAGGAAGTGTTTGAGTTGGTAGGGCCAGGGACCCAGTTTATATACCCAAAAGTGCCTTTGAAGTGAGGGAGACTTCAAAGAGTGGTTTTTAAGTGCTCAAGGTCCCCTTTCAGTACAACCCTGTCTGCAAGGGTCCCAGTAGGGGGTTTGGCAGTTCATTGTGTGAGGGCAGGCCACTGTCCTTTGAAATGTGTCAGGCCCTCCACCCTTCCAGCCTAGGAAGACCCATTCAGTATGCAGATGTGTGCAAGTGTGACTGAGGATCATGTGTTTGTGGTTGTCTGGGTGAAATGCACAAGGGAGATGTCAACCAGCCCAGCCCAGACGGGGATTAAAGACAAGCTGTAAGGCACAGAAGGATTTTAAGTACAGCAAAATGCTCACGTTCTAGAAGTGGCATTTCTAAAATAGTCATATAAAATCCAACCTCATCAGTCAGCAGGATTTTGTATTAACATTCTGACCATACTAAATAGGAATGGTCTACCCCTTTCTGATCAGAACCTACCAAACAGTATATGAGGGTAGCCCTAATGTTAGCCTATGAAAGGAGCAGGCCTCACAGCAGTGGAAACAAATTTAGGAGTTTTCCACTACTAGGACATATAAAACACACAGGTATATGTCCTGCCTTTTACCTACATAACTGAGTTATCCAGGGCCTACCTTAGAGGTGACTTCTATCTAGAAATAGGGGAGTTTGAGGCTTGGCAAGTACTTTTAAATGCCAAGTCGAAGTGGCAGTGAAACTGCTCACACAGGGCTTGCAATGGCAGGCCTGAGACATGGTTATGGGGCTACTTATGTGGGAGGCACAATCAGTGCTGCAGGCCCACTAGTAGCATTTAATTTACAGGCCCTGGGCACATGTAGTGCACTTTACTAGGGACTTACAAGTAAGTTAAATATGCCAATTGGGTATGAGCCAATGTCACCATTTTTTAAGGGAGAGAGCATATGCACTTTAGCACTGGTTAGCAATGGTAAAGCTGCAGAGTCCTAATACCAGCAAAAAACAGTGTCAAAAATTGAAGGGAGGCAGGCAAAAAGTTGGGGGTGACCACCCTAAGGCTGTCAGGTCTAACAGGTGGTCATTCCGAGTTTGGTGGTAACCTGACCGCCACGCCGGAGGCGGAGTTGTGACTGCCACCAGGATGGCGGTGCAGACCACCACATAACGAGTAAGGTGGTGAACCCAGCGCAACACAGACAACTCACCGCCAGTACCGCCAATGAGCAGCATCCGATGGCGGTAGCCAACTTCAGGCTGGTGGGAACCAATGTCCCACCCACTATATTCCGAGTCACCAGACTGACAGGATATCAGGGGCTGGCTGGCAGCACAACGCACACAAACACCATCAACACAGTCATACACATCCAAACACAACACCCCATAACCACACAACAACAAATAGGCCGCAAACACCTCAACACAGACACAGGCAGGTATGTTGTGAAACACCACACATACACACACAAACTGTATGTAGCAATGACACACAATCAATAAGAGTGAACACACATCCAAACAATGACACAGGTGACACATCACGTACCACCAACATGCAAGGAAATCCACAGATGCAGCACCATACACATGGCTGCATCCAACACCCCATACAATCCTACAAGCAAGCAGTCAGATATAAAACAAAATGCACATGGCACAGCCTGTCTATCCAGTGCATGCAACAACACAGACACAACCCATACACAGACCACACACACAGTTGCACACAAAAGTCACACCACTATGTAGAAGGAAAGCAGGACAAGCATCTCAACTTGCCAAGCACAGCAATGTGGGCAGATGCATTTAGTACCAAGACAATAAAATAAACTATATACAAAATGTGCCAAATGGCAAGTCCAATGTTCAAAATTGCAGGACACATTGTCCAGACATCATGGGCCCAACTTGACTCCTGACAGCATATAGGCCTCCACGTCATAGGGGCATCAACTGGTAATGCAGGCATCTCATGGGTTTGTGGAGGTGGGGGTGGCTTGGATTTGGAAGGGAAATGTCTCTGTTTGGACTTGGGAGGGGAGACTTTAGCTGTGGGAGGGGTGGATTTTTTGCTGGGTGGAGGATCAGGGGAAACACCAGGGGGGCACCTGAGGAATGGGAGGAGGAAGGGCCTGGGATGGGCAGGGAGACACAATGTTTAGGGGTAACATGGGGAGGGAGAGGAGTAGGGAAGAGGTCAAGGATGGCAAGGAAGAATTTTTTTGGTACCCAGGAGTGGTCACATGAATGAGGGATGGGAGTGGAGCTATAGGGAGTGCTCGTGTGACATGCTGGTGTGCTGTATGTGGATGCTGGTGTGTGCATGTTTGTGGTGGGTGTATGTTTGGTGAGTGAGTGGGTACGTGTGCATATCTTGGGAGGAGGGGGTATAGATGCAGGGAGAGGGAATAGAAGACGTGTGAGTGAATATTGGGGTGGTGTTCAAGTGAGGGGGATGTGCTGCAGGTGGCAGAGAAGGTGGTCGTGGTGAGTGTGGATGTGGTGTGTGAGGTGGGTGTCTGTGTGTCTGCTGTTGTGGTGATTGAGGGTATGATAGGAATGCTGGCAGGACCAGTGAGTGATGATGCAGTGCTGGCAGACCAGTGTGTGATGATGCAGTGCTGGCAGTTGTGAGTGGTGATGTGACTGTAAGGGAGGCAGTGTGGGAAGAGTCTGTTGTTGTGTATGCAGATGTGTGTTGTGTGTGTGTATGCATGTGGGTTCATTTGTGGTGCTTATGTTTCTCTTTGCGCACCTTGTGTGTTGTAGTGAGTGTATGCTGGTCTGTAAGTGTGCCCTGGATGGGTGTAGGTAGATGGGTTGTGGAATGGGAACAGGTAGCTGGAGGGACGACAGAAGATGAAGGGACACTGGTTGCCGTCAACGAGGATGCCAGAGCCTGAAACGATCTCTGTAGGCCAGACAAAGCACTGTGAATGTCTTCCAGGTAGGCATTGGACTGCTGCATTTGGGATGCCAGTCCCTGGATGGCATTCCCAATGGTTGTCTGCCCCACAGAGATGGACCTCAGGAGGTCAATAGCCTCCTCATTGAGGGCAGCAGGGCTGACTAAGGCAGGGGAAGAGGTGCTTGCTGCGAAGGAAATGCCCACCCTCCTTGGTAAGCGGGCATGGGCAACTGCATGGGGAGCTACCGGGAGGGCGGTGCTGGAAAGGGGAGTGGTGGACAAGGATGTTGCTTGTGTGGTCCCAGATGGGTCCACCACTGCCAGGGAGCCACCATTGGAGGAGGTATCAGAATCAGATGTGTTGGTAGTTCCATTCTCCCCAGTGGTGCTCCCCTCGCCCTCCATCCCACTGGTCCCCTCGGCTTCGCTGGTGCCAGCCTCCTGGGTCCCGTGGGCTGCTGCATCCCCACTCGCCGGTGCACTTCCTCCTTCTCCAGATGATGCTAATGCACATAGAGGTGGAAAGAGAAGGAGGGTGGGAGAAAAAGAAAGGGAGGAAATGGTAATAACCCATACATCCACTTCAAATATACAAACAATATACTTTTGCCCCTTTTGGGAAAACAAGAGACCATTTTGCAGTCATGAACAATAGGGACCTGCAAGCCATACCCAAACTAATCACCGATCACCTCATCCCTGCAGCCTAGACACCTGATTGAAAAGTCCTACGTGCTGGCTGAATGACTGATCCAACAATCCAAGCCATTAACATACCCAACCACATGTCGATCATGACAGGATGAAACAAATCTGACCTCAGATAAACTGTGCACACAAACTAAATGACAGAAATGTGTAGAGTACATTTGGTACAGAGGTGAATTGATGTTGCAATTGAAGCAATTGCAATGTAAATGAAACATACCTGTCATCACCCAAATACAGTACCAAGAGGATTACCTTGTATTACTACAGCATACGCAGAGATGGAGTACGAAGCCAGTGAAATGCCTGAACATTTGAGCAACCCATAAGTGCAGTAGAATGTGTGTTAGTGTTACAGTACCACCACTTCTGTTTCTGCATGGCCCTACATAGCTAATGTGCCACACTCCAACATGATTGTTGTCACAACCAGGACTGTACACTCCCCAAATTTCATCTGACCACATAAATCCCAAGTTCAGTGAGAGTCACAGTACACAACCATGCGTAAGTCAGTCTACGCTCACCCCCTTGTGGCTGCTGTGCTGCCCTGAAGCGCCCATCCAACTCTAGGTAGGCCACCACCAGTATGTGGGCCATTAGAGGGAACAGGGTCCGATAGACACCTCTTCCACCTTTGTGGTCTTCCGGGCCCAGCGTCTCAGGTCCTTCCACCACTTCATGCAGTAGGTGCTCTGCTGCCTATGGACCCCCAGGGTCTACACTTCCTTGGCGATGGCTCTCCGCAACCCTTTTTTCTGGTGGGCACTGACCTGAATGGGAAACATTCCAAAAATGGTGGACATGATGTAAATGATACCAGTATAGCTGAAACTTTTGGCAACACACAACATACACGAACCATGCACACTGACAATGTGCCACACATATCACGTGCATGCAAAACCCCAAATCAGTCATCACATGTCAATGTGCACACAGATTCATCATCAAACACCACTCGATATGTGGGACAAAGGACGGTGTACTGACCTGTTGCCCTAGAGCCCCATGCAGCTGCCCATACAGGGGTAGGATACCTTCCACAAGTTTCTTCAGCTCCTCCACTGTGAAGGCTGCGGCCCCATCTCCTGCAGTGCGTGCCATCATTGCTCCAACAATCAGGACACAGCAGCACACGAAGTGGAGGTCTTCCTTGCCCAAATGGCAGGAGTCAAGTGAGCTTGCTCATACAAAATGCTGGTCGCAACCGCAGCGGTCATGACCGTCAGAGCTGGCGGTGGTCGTCATTGGTCTCAGTTTCTCATAGATGTAAATGTTATCCAATCAGGAGTTGCACATTGGTTCCGACCGACTTCCGCCATGAAGACTGCCACCGGCGGAATGAGGTCACTTCCACCTGTCCAATGCATGCAGGACAGGCGGATGCCATTTTAGTATGTTACATGACTGTCCTGGGTTCACACTGCGTCATTACCTGCATATAGTCACAAATTGAGTCATTTAGGTTATATTTTGTGGATAATCACATATGTAGTGAGTGTCAGGTGACATCTTCACACTTGTTACTACATCTGTATTGACAATCCGTATGGTGGAACACATGGAAGATGTATGTTTACATGTCCTGTACACGTCCCTTGTCACAGGGATTATGTGGCATTTTCTGGCTAGGAACGGAGAGTGGAGTAATGTTCCTTTCCACAACATGACAGCTAACTTACATGACCAATACTTTGTGATTGTCGTATGTAAGACTTGGTGCACAACATTGTGAGAGGTGCCCAGATTGTCGTTTGTCTCCCTGCCTAGATACCGCCAAAATGGAGTCATGAGGAATGTACCAGTTTACTGTCCACTAGAAGATCTTAAAACCATGGAAGAGCCCAGTTCCCTGTCGGCTTTGAGAAATTCCCACGCCATCCCTCCAACAGTCCAGGTGTTGGCAGTCCTGCATTTTCTGGTGAGTGGCTCTTTTCAGGTGACTGTGGGACTGGCTGCAGGGATGTCACAGCCCAAGTTCAGTAAGGTGTTACAAGATGTGGTGGATGCCCTACTCAAGCATGTGAACAGGTACATTAGGTTCCCACAATGTGCTGAATTGTCCACTGTTAAAGCAGCCTTCTACAATATATCACATGTCCCACATGTAATAGGGGCCATTAATGGGACTCACATCACCTTGGTACCTCCAAGGGTCAATGAGCAGGTCTACAGAAACCAGAAGAGTACATATTCACCCAATGTTCAAGTGGTGTGTCTTGCAGATGAGTTCATAACACATGTAAATGCAAAATTCCCTGGATCCGTATTACTACATCCTGAGGAACAGCAGTGTCCCTGCATTGATATTACAGCTACAGGGAAAAAGGGCCTGTCTAACAGGTATTTGTGCTACTCTCCATGTCAGACATTTGATTCCCCTCCCTACACAGTCTGCACTCTGTATAGCATTGTTACCTATCGTATTATCTCCTTTTCCACACACGTGACTCTGGATACCCAAACCTGCCCTGGCTCCTGACACCCGTTAAACATCCAACTACAGGAGGGGAGAACAGGTACAATGAGGCACATTTCCGGATGAGGTGAGTGATTGAGAGGACGTTCGGCCTCTTGAAAGCTAGATTTAATGCCTCCATGTGTCTGGTGGTGCCCTACAATACCGACCAGGGAAAGTCTTGAAGATCTTTGTTGCACGCTGCATGCTTCATAATCTGGCCCTCTGTTTTGCTTTCACTAATGACCGAGCTGACAAAAACCTCTGGAATGCACTTCTTAGTTTAAAGAAGACATTTATTATTGCTTCACCACGGGGTTCCTGAGAAAGGAGATTAGTAGGTTGGAGGCACACGTTTAAAAATAGTCACAGCAATGAAAGAAAAATATATCAAAGTGGTTCTCAACTGCAATGTACACAGCAAATATATGTGCTTGTATTATATCATAATTGCAAAGCAAAGAATAAAGTAAAAATTCATCACTGTAGGGCCTGTCACTGCTCTTCATCTTTCTCATGCCAGCAAGTTGATGACCCCTGTTCAACTGTGAGAAAGAGTTTTCCACCCTCACGGGTGTCAGGCATGTGACGTATAATCCTGACTGAAGTCTCGGAAAATTCCCCTCGCTCCTGCCCAGGGACACCTTTTATATATTAAATAATCATGGGAAAAATCCTTCTGAAAGGCCCTTCCCTCTCAGATGTGAATTGTTAAAAAATGCTGGCTTATTTAGGTAAACTTTGACTGGAATGTGTCGCAAGCTGGCCATAGTTCCGAGACAAGCCTTTCAAGGTCAGACTGTTTTCTGCACTAAAGAAAAACACAAAATATGCGCTTCCTTATCATGCTATCGTGTTAGGTAAGAAAAAATACGAAAAACACAAGCTTAGTTTACAATGTGGAAAAACACAGCTCATCTGCAATGTCTCAACTGCAATGTCTAACGCCACGATAAAGCCAATAGGCAGCAAAACTAAATACAAAATGTAATCTGCAACTGGTGAACATTGAACAACTAATATGCACAGTGGTGAAACACAAAGTCAGTGGTCAAACATACTTATTTTTACTACACCCTCAGAAGGCACATCCCACTGTTAGAGGAGGGGAACATTGATGCTGGAGCAGTGTTTGGGGCCGGTGATTCTGATGCTGAGAAGGAGGCATAAGAGGATGGGGCACATGAAATCCTCGTCATGTGATGATAAACAGGTATGTGTGATTTGTATGTCACCTGCACTTGGACAATATATTGGTAAAGCCAGTCTGTACCCAGATTTTGCATGCATCAAGGTGTGTGTGTGTGTGTGTGTGTGTGTGTGTGTGTGTGGACTACTGCTTTCCATCTTGGTTTCTGACCCTGAAAGGTAGCTGACTTACCATGAGGGGTAGTGGAAATGCATTGCTGCTGACATGTGTGAAATGCTGGTGCCATAACAGAACATCCTCATGGTTGTACCAAAGGTTTTGAATTCTTAGTCTGCCTGTTTGGGTAAATGCACGGGACATATCAGCCTTGTCCTGCTGTGTAGGCATATCATGCTGCATTGTCAGCTGCTGTGTGGCAACTACCTGTTCCTGACTACTTAGGGAGGTGAACAATAGAGGATGTAACCTATGTGATATTCTTACTTTCCTACACATGTGAGTGACATTGCATGTCCTTACATATGTGGTATTATAGCTGCTGGGGCAGTCCTCCTGTGTTTGTGTTCAACTGCTGTTGATGTACAACTATGGAGTGCATGCCTTGCAACATTGTGCCTAATTCCATGTAATTTTCCCTCTTCAGGTCACATGTCTATTTGAGAGCTGCTTACTGATTTGCCTGTTGGCATCGTTTACACTGGATGTTAATACGATATGGATGTACTTACATACCTGCTGGAGATTACTACTACATCTGTCACTTTGACATTATTGTGGTGCCGACATGTGTATATGATTGTTGTTTGTAAACAGAATTGCCACTCTAAACAATGAAGACACATGCACTATGACTTGTGCAAATTGGTGTTTATTGAGTGTTTTATGTCACAGTCCAGAGGAGTGGGGAAATGGTTTAGGTGAAGATCAGAGTGGGTGGTACAGCTGTTTGTTTCACAGGTCCTGTATCCATTTGCCTTGGGATGATGGGGATTTGGCATTGGACAGCCAACAGTGTGTAACAGTGGCACACAAGGGTGACAGTTCCGGAGAGGGATCACTTCCTGGTGGGGGGGATTGGTCTTTGCCTCAGGTCCTGCAGGATGTCTGGATGGCTGACCTCTTTTATGGGGGTCCTTCAGCTGCAGGGGTAGGGGTGCTGGTGGCATGTGGGTCCACCTGTGGGCCTTCATTCCAGTAGCAGGTGATGATGTAGAGGGCAGTGGTGTTGTGTGACTACTGGATGGGGCCTGCTGTTGGGTGGAGAATGTCCGCAGGATGTTGTTGAGTTCCTTGAACTCCCCTAACATGGAGACCATGATGGCATTGAGTTCCTGCCACAGCTGCATGACCTCCTGGTCGTATTCCTCCTGCAGCCTTTGGGTCTCCTGCAAGGTGGCGAGTATTGGGTCCATCTTGTCCTGGAATTGCTGGTAGGCTCCCAGGATTCTGGAGACGGCCTCCTGGTCAGTTGTGTCCTGTTGCTGCCTCGTCCCTTGGCCCACAATTGCCCTCCCATTGGCCCTTGCCCCCTGTGCCCCTTGTGCAGTGTGCCCCCTCCTAATGACACCAGGACCATCATTGTCTTGGAATTGCACTGTTGACTCATGCCACTGTCCTGTGGGGCACACTGATATTTGATGTGACCTTGGGACATAGGTTGGGGAAGATGGACCCTGCTGGGCAATAGATGCCAGAGGGGAGGTGGTTTCAGTTGTGGGCAGGGTGAGGCTGGTGGTGGTGGACTGACCACTCATGTCTGATGGACCAGGTTTGTCATCCATATCCAGACATCTAGGGGTTTGTGCACTATTAAATGTGTTTCCAGGCCTGGGCTTTCTGTCATTGGCATTCTCTGCTGTGTAGCAGTACTTAAGAGACCTGTGGAATGAGAGGTATTGTGTCACATGATGGTATTGTACAAATGATACACATGGTTGCATGCCATCATTGACTGGATGTGCAGGGCAGTAATGACATTGACAGTTACTAGACTACTGCTTATGTTTCCATCAGTGGAATGTTGCAACTGTCCTATTTTGGGAAATAGCTTCTATTTGTATTGCTACTGTCATTGCCATGTACTGATGTGCATTCCAATTACTTGTTGTTGAAGGGAAGTGACATGGTTTAACGTGCAAGTGAAGAGATGTGACGTGGATGTAGCAGTCATGCAAGGATAGGGAGTGTTGCATTGTGGTAGTTGTAGTACATGCTGCAGCGTGAGGTATCCATGCACTAGGTGGGCCTGTGAGGGAATGGTGTTAGTAGGGAGCTGTGGCATGCAAGAGTGGGTATTGGGTCCATGGTGGGTTTGTGCACGTTAGTGTGGTGTGAGGGGGTGAGAGTGTGGTGGGGGTACATGCTGTGCATTGGGACATGTTGGCCGGGGAATGTAGTTGATTACCAGTGTCCAGTCCACTAGGTATTCTCGTCAGCCCCTCTGCGTGTAGGATGGCTAAGACCTTCTCCTCCCATGATATTAATTCTGGGGGAGATGGTGGGAACCCACCACCAGTCCTCATGATGGCAATTTGGTGCCTGGAAGCCATGGCCCATACCTTCCCCCATAGGTCGTTCCACCTCTTCCTAATGTCCTCCCTTGTGCGTGGATGGTTACCCACAGCATTCACCCTGATGACGATCCTCTGCCATAAGTCATTTTTCCGGACTATGGATGTCTGCTGGACCTGTGCTCCAAACAGTTGCGGCTCCACTCATCCGATTTTGTCAACCATGACCCTCAGCTCCTTGTCTGTGAATCGTGGGTTTATTTGTGGTGCCATGGTGGTTGTGTTGTGGGTGGTGGGGTGTGTGCTGTGCAGGGATGCTGGGTGTGCTTTTTGTTGGTGTGAGTTGGGGTGATAGGATGTGCGTGTGGTGTTTGTGTGCAGTGGTGATGTGCGTGTTGTGTTTTTCTTGATTTTGTGTGTTGTGTGATGCGTGTTCAGTGTGATGGTGCCTGTGATATCTAGGTGCAGTGCCTTCTTTCAGTGTGCTATTGCCTTGCTCTGTCAAACGTTCTGGGTGCAAAGAGTTCTGGGTATGTGTGGGGGGGTGTTTTGTAGTGCTGTGGTCAGGTGTTGGTATTGCCCAATGTGGTGCTGTGGAGGTGCTTTTTTCTTGTGGCAGTTCAGAACACCAATTGACTGGTGTCCTGCTAAGACTGCAGTGCTGATTTGTGATTCATTATTTGGTGGGCGGGATGTTCTTGGTGTGGCAGCGCTGCTAGTGCGGACACCTCCTTCATGCTGTAGTTTAGGCTGACGGTGTCATTTTTTAAAAACATTTTTGGGCAGTGTTGTGATGGTGACTCGTAATACAGTGGTCATCAGACCGCCATCACTGGTGGTCTTCTGGAACCAGCTTACACAGCGGTCTTTGGAAAAGACCGCCAAATTCAGAATGACCACCTAAGTGTAGAATATGCAACACAGAGCTGGTTTGTTTTTTCAATAAAAATGTGATAACTCTGGCTTATATAACTGTGAGAAGGTAGCCTCTTTCTAGCTTTGTTACCCCCACTTTTGGCCTGTTTGTGAGTGTATGTCAGGGTGTTTGTCACTGTTTTCACTGTCTCACTGGGATCCTGATAGCCAGGCCTCAGTGCTCATAGTGAAAACACTATGTTTTCAGTATGTTTGTTATGTGTCACTGGGATCCTGCTGGTCAGGACCCCAGTGCTCATAGGTTTGTGGCCTATATGTATGTGTCACTGGGACCCTGTCACACAGGGCCCCAGTGCTCATAGGTGTGCATGTATATGTTCCCTGTGGGGTGCCTAACTGTCTCACTGAGGCTCTGCTAACCAGAACCTCAGTGGTTATGCTCTCTCATTACTTTCAAATTGTCACTGACAGGCTAGTGACCATTTTAACCAATTTACATTGGCTTACTGGAACACCCTTATAATTCCCTAGTATATGGTACTGAGGTACCCAGGGTATTGGGGTTCCAGGAGATCCCTATGGGCTGCAGCATTTCTTTTGCCACCCATAGGGAGCTCTGACAATTCTTACACAGGCCTGCCACTGCAGCCTGAGTGAAATAACGTCCACGTTATTTCACAGCCATTTTACACTGCACTTAAGTAACTTATAAGTCACCTATATGTCTAACCTTTACCTGGTAAAGGTTAGGTGCAAAGTTACTTAGTGTGAGGGCACCCTGGCACTAGCCAAGGTGCCCCCACATTGTTCAGAGCCAATTCACTGAACTTTGTGAGTGCGGGGACACCATTACACGCGTGCACTACATATAGGTCACTACCTATATGTAGCTTCACCATGGTAACTCCGAATATGGCCATGTAACATGTCTATGATCATGGAATTGCCCCCTCTATGCCATCCTGGCATTGTTGGTACAATTCCATGATCCCAGTGGTCTGTAGCACAGACCCTGGTACTGCCAGACTGCCCTTCCTGGGGTTTCACTGCAGCTGCTGCTGCTGCCAACCCCTCAGACAGGCAGCTGCCCTCCTGGGGTCCAGCCAGGCCTGGCCCAGGATGGCAGAACAAAGAACTTCCTCTGAGAGAGGGTGTGACACCCTCTCCCTTTGGAAAATGGTGTGAAGGCAGGGGAGGAGTAGCCTCCCCCAGCCTCTGGAAATGCTTTGTTGGGCACAGATGTGCCCAATTCTGCATAAGCCAGTCTACACCGGTTCAGGGACCCCTTAGCCCCTGCTCTGGCGCGAAACTGGACAAAGGAAAGGGGAGTGACCACTCCCCTGCCCTGCACCTCCCCTGGGAGGTGTCCAGAGCTCCTCCAGTGTGCTCCAGACCTCTGCCATCTTGGAAACAGAGGTGCTGCTGGCACACTGGACTGCTCTGAGTGGCCAGTGCCACCAGGTGACGTCAGAGACTCCTGCTGATAGGCTCCTTCAGGTGTTAGTAGCCTTTCCTCTCTCCTAGGTAGCCAAACCCTCTTTTCTGGCTATTTAGGGTCTCTGTCTCTGGGGAAACTTTAGATAACGAATGCATGAGCTCAGCCGAGTTCCTCTGCATCTCTCTCTTCACCTTCTGATAAGGAAACGACCGCTGACCGCGCTGGAAGCCTGCAAACCTGCAACATAGTAGCAAAGACAACTACTGCAACTCTGTAACGCTGATCCTGCCGCCTTCTCGACTGTTTTCCTGCTTGTGCATGCTGTGGGGGTAGTCTGCCTCCTCTCTGCACCAGAAGCTCCGAAGAAATCTCCCGTGGGTCGACGGAATCTTCCCCCTGCAACCGCAGGCACCAAAAAGCTGCATTACCGGTCCCTTGGGTCTCCTCTCAGCACGACGAGCGAGGTCCCTCGAATCCAGCGACACTGTCCAAGTGACCCCCACAGTCCAGTGACTCTTCAGCCCAAGTTTGGTGGAGGTAAGTCCTTGCCTCACCTCGCTGGGCTGCATTGCTGGGAACCGCGACTTTGCAAGCTACTCCGGCCCCTGTGCACTTCCGGCATAAATCCTTCATGCACAGCCAAGCCTGGGTCCACGGCACTCTAACCTGCATTGCACGACTTTCTAAGTTGGTCTCCGGCGACGTGGGACTCCTTTGTGCAACTTTGGCGAGCACCATTTCACACATCCTCGTAGTGCCTGTTTCTGGCACTTCTCTGGGTGCTACCTGCTTCAGTGAGGGCTCTTTGTCTTGCTCGACGTCTCCTCTCTCTTCAGGTCCAATTTGCGACCTCCTGGTCCCTCCTGGGCCCCAGCAGCGTCCAAAAACACCAAACGCACGATTTGCATGTAGCAAGGCTTGTTGGCGTCCTTCCGGCGGGAAAATACTTCTGCACGACTCTCCACGGCAAGAGGGATCCGTCCACCAAAGGGGAAGTCTCTAGCCCTTTTCGTTCCTGCAGAAACCTCAGCTTCTTCTGTCCAGTCGAAGCTTCTTTGCACCCGCAGCTGGCATTTCCTGGGCATCTGCCCATCTCCGACTTGCTTGTGACTTTTGGACTTGGTCCCCTTGTTCCACAGGTACCCTAGATTGGAAATCCACAGTTGTTGCATTGTTGGTTTGTGTCTTTCCTGCATTATTCCTCTAACACGACTATTTTGTCCTTAGGGGAACTTTAGTGCACTTTGCACTCACTTTTCAGGGTGTTGGGGAGGGTTATTTTTCTAACTCTCACTATTTTCTAATATTCCCAGCGACCCTCTACAAGGTCACATAGGTTTGGGGTCCATTCGTGGTTCGCATTCCACTTCTGGAGTATATGGTTTGTGTTGCCCCTATCCCTATGTTTCCCCATTGCATCCTATTGTAACTATACATTGTTTGCACTGTTTTCTAAGACTATACTGCATATTTTTGCTATTGTGTATATATATCTTGTGTATATTTCCTATCCTCTCACTGAGGGTACACTCTAAGATACTTTGGCATATTGTCATAAAAATAAAGTACCTTTATTTTTAGTATAACTGTGTATTGTGTTTTCTTATGATATTGTGCATATGACACTAAGTGGTACTGTAGTAGCTTCACACGTCTCCTAGTTCAGCCTAAGCTGCTCTGCTAAGCTACCATTATCTATCAGCCTAAGCTGCTAGACACCCTATACACTAATAAGGGATAACTGGGCCTGGTGCAAGGTGCAAGTACCCCTTGGTACTCACTACAAGCCAGTCCAGCCTCCTACATTGGTTGTGCAGTGGTGGGATAAGTGCTTGAGACTACTTACCACTCTTGTCATTGTACTTTTCATAAGAGAAAAATATACAAAACAAGGTCAGGGTATATACACATAGCCAAAAAGTTTTGCATTTCCTCTTTTCACTCTTTTCTAAGTGCTGAAAAGTACTTCTAAAACTTTCAAAAAGTTCTTAGAAGTTTAAAAAGTTTTTTCTGTCTTTCCAAAAAGTTCTGAATTTTTTTTTCTCTTTTTCTATCACTTTAACTCTCTCTAAAAATGTCTGGCACAGGCCAAAATGTTGAACTGTCCAAACTTGCATATGATCACCTTAGCTGGAAAGGAGCAAGGAGTCTCTGCATAGAGAGAGGTTTGAGTGTAGGGAAGAATCCTTCCTTAGAACTGTTAATTAACATCCTTAGAGTACAGGATAAGGCCATAAGTGCCCAATCTGGTGAAAAAGTAGCTAATGGTTCTCAATCTGATCCAGGGACTCCCCCAGGAAAAGATTCAGGAAAGAAACTTCTCAGCCTGCCCATTACTAGACAGTCTAGCATAGTTGGTACAGAGGTTGAATCACACCATACTGATGGTGTGCTCTCACATTATACTGTTAGCCAAGCTGTTAGAGTGCCCTCTGTAAGGGACAGGTCTCCTTCTGTTCATTCCCATCATACCTCTGTATCTAGAAATGTCCCTCCCACCCACCCTGATGACAGATTGTTAGAAAGGGAGCTCAATAGATTGAGAGTGGAACAAACCAGACTGAAGCTCAAGAAGCAACAGCTGGATTTGGATAGACAGTCTTTAGAATTAGAGAAGGAAAGACAGAAGTTGGGTTTAGATACCCATGGTGGCAGCAGCAGTATTCCCCATAGTCATCCTGCAAAAGAGCATGATTCCAGGAATCTGCACAAGATAGTTCCCCCTTATACGGAGGGGGATGACATTAACAAGTGGTTTGCTGCACTTGAGAGGGCCTGTGCTGTACAGGATGTCCCTCAAAAGCAGTGGGCTGCTATCCTATGGCTATCATTTAGTGGAAAAGGTAGGGATAGGCTCCTTACTGTAAAAGAAAATGATGCTAATAATTTCCAAGTTCTTAAGAATGCACTCCTGGATGGTTATGGCTTAACCACTGAACAGTACAGGATAAAGTTCAGAGAGACCAAAAAGGAGTCTTCACAAGACTGGGTTGATTTCATTGACCAGGCAGTGAAGGCCTTGGAGGGGTGGTTACATGGCAGTAAAGTTACTGATTATGAAAGCCTGTATAACACAATCCTGAGAGAGCATATACTTAATAATTGTGTGTCTGATTTGTTGCACCAGTACCTGGTAGACTCTGATCTGACCTCTCCCCAAGAATTGGGAAAGAAGGCAGACAAATGGGTCAGAACAAGGGTGAACAGAAAAGTTCATTCAGGGGGTGACAAAGATGGCAATAAGAAGAAAGATGGTGAAAAATCTCAAGATAAGCATGGGGATAAGGGTAAAACCAAAGATCCCACTTCAAATCTTAAACACTCTTCAGAGGGTGGGGATAAAACAAATTCTTCCTCTTCTTCCCAACCTGCACACATTAAAAAGCCTTGGTGCTTTGTGTGTAAAAACAGAGGCCATAGGCCAGGGGATAAGTCCTGTCCAGGTAAACCCCCTGAGCCTACCACCACTAATACATCAAGCTCTAGTGCCCCTAGCAGTAGTGGTACTAGTGGTGGGACTGCTGGCAACAGTCAAGCAAAGGGTGTAGTTGGGTTCACTTATGGGTCCATAGTGGAAACTGATGTAATCAGTCCCAAGACAGTTTCTGTCACACCTAGTGGCACTGGCCTTGCCACACTGGCTGCTTGTCCCCTTACAATGGATAAGTACAGGCAGACAGTTTCAATAAATGGTGTTGAGGCCTTGGCCTACAGGGACACAGGTGCCAGTTTCACTTTGGTGACTGAAAACCTAGTGCCTCCTGAACAACACATCATTGGACAACAGTATAAGATTATTGATGTCCATAACTCCACTAAGTTTCTTCCCTTAGCTATAATTCAGTTTAGTTGGGGTGGAGTTACTGGCCCTAAGCAGGTGGTGGTATCACCTAGCTTACCTGTAGACTGTCTCTTAGGTAATGACCTAGAGGCCTCAGGTTGGGCTGATGTAGAGTTTTATGCCCATGCAGCCATGCTGGGCATCCCTGAGGAATTGTTCCCTCTCATTTCAAGTGAAATGAAAAAGCAAAGGAGAGAAGGCCTGAAAACTCAGGATCCCTCTCCATCAACAGGTAAAAAGGGTATCACAGTATCCCCTAACCACCCTACCATTCAGGATACTATTCCTGTGGTGGGAGAAACCTCTCCTGGGGTGGCACCTGTTCCAAGGGAATCATCAGCTGGCAAAGCTGGACTCCCTGAGGTAGAAGTACCTCTCTGTGGGATAACTAACATTGGTGAGAAAAAGAGCACCATTTTAGTTAACATGGAGCATCCCTCCAACCCTCCCAGAGAAACTTTAGTGCAGAAACTCTGCACTGCCTCACAACACTTAGGACAGCATCCCTGCCCTAGTGTGGAGCTGATAGGACAGCATCCCTGTCCTGCTCCAACTCAAGAGAAACAGCATCCCTGTTCTCTCTTCCAGCCAGATGGACAAAGTTTTTGCCCAGCTATGGCTTTTCTGAGACAGCATCCCTGTCTGGCATTTCCATCACTACAAATAGGTTCAGTGGACAATTCCCACTGCTCTAAACTAAAACTTACTGATAGAAACTCTGAAAATACATCTTCACATTGTTGCTTAGCTAAAAAACTTCAAACAGGGTGGTTTACATCCCCACAGGGAAGTAACCATATAGTGGATGATAAAGGGAGTAACCAGTCTATTGCAGAGCTACTCTCTACTTATCACCACTTAGACAATAAAGTCTCAACTGGCCAAGGTTAGCCTTATTGTCCTTCGTTTGGGGGGGGGGTTGTGTGAGAAGGTAGCCTCTTTCTAGCCTTGTTACCCCCACTTTTGGCCTGTTTGTGAGTGTATGTCAGGGTGTTTGTCACTGTTTTCACTGTCTCACTGGGATCCTGATAGCCAGGCCTCAGTGCTCATAGTGAAAACACTATGTTTTCAGTATGTTTGTTATGTGTCACTGGGATCCTGCTGGTCAGGACCCCAGTGCTCATAGGTTTGTGGCCTATATGTATGTGTCACTGGGACCCTGTCACACAGGGCCCCAGTGCTCATAGGTGTGCATGTATATGTTCCCTGTGTGGTGCTTAACTGTCTCACTGAGGCTCTGCTAACCAGAACCTCAGTGGTTATGCTCTCTCATTACTTTCAAATTGTCACTGACAGGCTAGTGACCATTTTAACCAATTTACATTGGCTTACTGGAACACCCTTATAATTCCCTAGTATATGGTACTGAGGTACCCAGGGTATTGGGGTTCCAGGAGATCCCTATGGGCTGCAGCATTTCTTTTGCCACCCATAGAGAGCTCTGACAATTCTTACACAGGCCTGCCACTGCAGCCTGAGTGAAATAACGTCCACGTTATTTCACAGCCATTTTACACTGCACTTAAGTAACTTATAAGTCACCTATATGTCTAACCTTTACCTGGTAAAGGTTAGGTGCAAAGTTACTTAGTGTGAGGGCACCCTGGCACTAGCCAAGGTGCCCCCACATTGTTCAGAGCCAATTCACTGAACTTTGTGAGTGCGGGGACACCATTACACGGGTGCACTACATATAGGTCACTACCTATATGTAGCTTCACCATGGTAACTCCGAATATGGCCATGTAACATGTCTATGATCATGGAATTGCCCCCTCTATGCCATCCTGGCATTGTTGGTACAATTCCATGATCCCAGTGGTCTGTAGCACAGACCCTGGTACTGCCAGACTGCCCTTCCTGGGGTTTCACTGCAGCTGCTGCTGCTGCTGCCAACCCCTCAGACAGGCAGCTGCCCTCCTGGGGTCCAGCCAGGCCTGGCCCAGGATGGCAGAACAAAGAACTTCCTCTGAGAGAGGGTGTGACACCCTCTCCCTTTGGAAAATGGTGTGAAGGCAGGGGAGGAGTAGCCTCCCCCAGCCTCTGGAAATGCTTTGTTGGGCACAGATGTGCCCAATTCTGCATAAGCCAGTCTACACCGGTTCAGGGACCCCTTAGCCCCTGCTCTGGCGCGAAACTGGACAAAGGAAAGGGGAGTGACCACTCCCCTGCCCTGCACCTCCCCTGGGAGGTGTCCAGAGCTCCTCCAGTGTGCTCCAGACCTCTGCCATCTTGGAAACAGAGGTGCTGCTGGCACACTGGACTGCTCTGAGTGGCCAGTGCCACCAGGTGACGTCAGAGACTCCTGCTGATAGGCTCCTTCAGGTGTTAGTAGCCTTTCCTCTCTCCTAGGTAGCCAAACCCTCTTTTCTGGCTATTTAGGGTCTCTGTCTCTGGGGAAACTTTAGATAACGAATGCATGAGCTCAGCCGAGTTCCTCTGCATCTCTCTCTTCACCTTCTGATAAGGAAACGACCGCTGACCGCGCTGGAAGCCTGCAAACCTGCAACATAGTAGCAAAGACGACTACTGCAACTCTGTAACGCTGATCCTGCCGCCTTCTCGACTGTTTTCCTGCTTGTGCATGCTGTGGGGGTAGTCTGCCTCCTCTCTGCACCAGAAGCTCCGAAGAAATCTCCCGTGGGTCGACGGAATCTTCCCCCTGCAACCGCAGGCACCAAAAAGCTGCATTACCGGTCCCTTGGGTCTCCTCTCAGCACGACGAGCGAGGTCCCTCGAATCCAGCGACGCTGTCCAAGTGACCCCCACAGTCCAGTGACTCTTCAGCCCAAGTTTGGTGGAGGTAAGTCCTTGCCTCACCTCGCTGGGCTGCATTGCTGGGAACCGCGACTTTGCAAGCTACTCCGGCCCCTGTGCACTTCCGGCGTAAATCCTTCGTGCACAGCCAAGCCTGGGTCCACGGCACTCTAACCTGCATTGCACGACTTTCTAAGTTGGTCTCCGGCGACGTGGGACTCCTTTGTGCAACTTCGGCGAGCACCGTTTCACGCATCCTCGTAGTGCCTGTTTCTGGCACTTCTCCGGGTGCTACCTGCTTCAGTGAGGGCTCTTTGTCTTGCTCGACGTCCCCTCTCTCTTCAGGTCCAATTTGCGACCTCCTGGGCCCCAGCAGCGTCCAAAAACGCCAAACGCACGATTTGCGTGTAACAAGGCTTGTTGGCGTCCTTCCGGTGGGAAAACACTTCTGCACGACTCTCCACGGCGAGAGGGATCCGTCCACCAAAGGGGAAGTCTCTAGCCCTTTTCGTTCCTGCAGAAACCTCAGCTTCTTCTGTCCAGTCGAAGCTTCTTTGCACCCGCAGCTGGCATTTCCTGGGCATCTGCCCATCTCCGACTTGCTTGTGACTTTTGGACTTGGTCCCCTTGTTCCACAGGTACCCTAGATTGGAAATCCACAGTTGTTGCATTGTTGGTTTGTGTCTTTCCTGCATTATTCCTCTAACATGACTATTTTGTCCTTAGGGGAACTTTAGTGCACTTTGCACTCACTTTTCAGGGTCTTGGGGAGGGTTATTTTTCTAACTCTCACTATTTTCTAATAGTCCCAGCGACCCTCTACAAGGTCACATAGGTTTGGGGTCCATTCGTGGTTCGCATTCCACTTCTGGAGTATATGGTTTGTGTTGCCCCTATCCCTATGTTTCCCCATTGCATCCTATTGTAACTATACATTGTTTGCACTGTTTTCTAAGACTATACTGCATATTTTTGCTATTGTGTATATATATCTTGTGTATATTTCCTATCCTCTCACTGAGGGTACACTCTAAGATACTTTGGCATATTGTCATAAAAATAAAGTACCTTTATTTTTAGTATAACTGTGTATTGTGTTTTCTTATGATATTGTGCATATGACACTAAGTGGTACTGTAGTAGCTTCACACGTCTCCTAGTTCAGCCTAAGCTGCTCTGCTAAGCTACCATTATCTATCAGCCTAAGCTGCTAGACACCCTATACACTAATAAGGGATAACTGGGCCTGGTGCAAGGTGCAAGTACCCCTTGGTACTCACTACAAGCCAGTCCAGCCTCCTACAATAACTACCTAAAGTAGACGTAGCTAACACCACAAATTGGTAAAAGAATCCCCATTTCACCAAACAAATGAACAAAAACTAATGGACTAGTTTGAAGACACTTTGTTGGAAGACTACATTGCTCTGCACACAAACTTATTTTATTAGGAGACTTCAACATTCACTGGAACAATGACAAAGACCACAAAGTGGCTGCACTCCGTAACCTGCTCCAGGACCTCAACATGGTTCAACTGCCTTGGAACCTAGGGTGGACCAAACATCGGTCCAAGAACTGATGCACCTCTACAACAGCAACTTGACTGACGCAGTTCTAAAGGCTGCTCTATTACACTTAAAAAAGCAGAAGAAAAAACCTTCAGCACCATGGTTCAACCAATACATAAACAATGAAAGAAGAAAACGGAGGCACCTGGAATGACTTTGGAGGAAGGACCCAAACACTACCCTCCTCGAACAGCTGAGAAGGCAAAGAATCTAATAGAAAAAGGCTATCTGGAATGCCGAAACAACATTGAACAGATCTCAACTAGACAGAGCCAAGAAGAGGCCCAAAACACTCTTTGAGATAGTAAAACAGCAATCAGGAAAACCTGCAGGGCCCACAATAGCAAACAACTCGACAGACACCATCTCCACATTCTTTAAAGATGAAATTGCAACCATATGCAACTCTCCTGCCAGCCAAGATGGTACACAACCTTGTGAATCCACCAACCCTAATCTTACAGCCCACAGCAAGAACACTTACCAATATACACCAACAATCACAAATAAAACCGGAATCTTTTGGAATAGTTTTAGATTTTTATCTGAGGGTTAAATTTAGAAAACCATTCAGACAATGAAAGCTACCACACATTTTGGCGATCCCATTTCCTTACACCTACTGAAGGTGATCGTCCAATCTGTCACTCCCTTATTGACGAAAATGATAAACTCTTATCTCCAACAAGGATCCCTCCTGGAATGCCGTAAGATGGGCCAAGTATTTCTCCTACTAAAAAAAACAGGATCTGATCACAAAAACAGACAACTTTCGACCAGTACCAAATGTGCCTTTCCTTGCTAAATTGGTAGAAAAATGCACCCACGATCAGCTAAACGAACACATCAAGAATTTTGACCTGCTAGATAAACACCAATCAGGCTTCAGAGACACAACACAGAGGTCACCATTCTAAACATCCTAGATGACATACAGACTTCACTAGACCAATATGAAGCTCGACTCCTCTAATACTTCTAGACCTATCTGCGGCGTTCGATTCGGCCAGCCACAAATGCTTCAAAGAAACTCTTGAATTCAGAATGGGTCTAACTGGAGTCACCCTTATCTGGTTCACTTCCTTCTTGCAAAACCGACATCAAAGAGTCAAAATAGGCACCGCCTTATCTGATGTAGCAGCCATTACCAGAGGTGTTCCACAAAGATCTGCAATCTCACCAACACACTTGATCCTGTATATGGAAGCACTTACTGAAATTCTTCAACAATTAGAAATCTCATTCTGCATGTACGCTGCTGATACCCAGCTCTACAACAGACTCTCCTCTCAATAGGATTTAAGGAAACTGGATGACTCCCTGAGGAAAACACAGGACTGGCTGGCACACACCCAGCTAAAACTAAATTGCTGAAAACCAAATTCATACTGTTCTCCCCACCCCTCAAATCCCAACAACCACTATGGTCTCTTAACATCAAATCGATTAACTGCACATCAACCATATTCAAATCCATAAAATCCATAAAATCACTAGGCATCACACTAGACTCAAATCTAAACATGCGAGCTCACATACAAGATGCTACCAGAAGCGGAAACCTACATCAGCCCCTTCTAAGATAACTAAAACCCTTCATACTGCCAGGTGACCTAAAAACAACGGTTCAATCTCTAGTGCTCTCAAGACTGGACTATGGGAATGCCACTCTCATAGGTCTCCTTAAAACCATCCCAGCCTCAATGAAAGCAACAATAAATGCAGAAGCAAGACTTTTATCAGGCACATATCGCTACGATCACAGCTCTCCATCACTCAGAGCCATCAACTGGCTCCCAGTTGAAGCCAGGATCCAACTGAAGATTACATGCATAACACACAATGCACTTCACAAATCTGGTCCCAAATACTTAGTGAATAGAATCAAGCTTTCAGGAAGTGGATGGGACTCTAGAAGTTTGGAATTCCCTTTCACCTTCAATGAGAGCAATTACCTCACTCAAACTTTTCAAGAAGGAAGTCAAAGTCATACTGCCAGAAAGACATGTTGCATAAAAGAGCTATTTTCCAAACTTTTATCTTACCCTATTTTTAGTTTGTATCCTAATGTGTTTTACCTTGCTCACTGAATTCAATGTACAGTGTATCTGAAATTACATGCATCCTTTTTGCACAGCAATCCTCATCAGCTTTCTCTCTGTGAAGCGCCCTGAGACTGTGATGGCCGTGTTTGAGCTTTATAAAACACCATAAACAAATACATAAAGATGCCAACCCAAATTCCAAATGCTTTGGTAGAATACATAGACAGCACCATGTCTCAACAAGCCAAAACCACCAACACAGTGGAAGTATGGCACAATGCCTTCCAAGCCACACCAGAAGGAATCTAGTAATTGATAGAAGCTCTCCAAAAAGAACAAAGCTAGTGAAAACTAAGACTAGGGCAGTCAGTAAACCAAATCAATCCTAAAAAACTAAGCAAAGCAGGGAAATGTATGAAATTATATAATTCAAATTGTGACTCTTTATAAATAACAACAAATAAGCCACTTAAAAATAATGGCTCTTAGATTCTTTGTGAATAATGGCTAAGTCACTATTATAAACCACCTACTTACTAATATATTCACAAGTAAATTACAACACAAACCACTTTAACAATTTTAAATAAATATTAAAATAATTATTTTTATAAACTAGTCTAAAACAAAATTATATTTATAAAGTTCACAATAGGAATGATGAATAAAAATAATGTATTTTAATATTTCATAAAAACAAAGTCATAGCAAAACCAAATATATGTAACATAAAAATATAGCAAGTAGTTTAGGGATTAAACACACACATAAAAACAAAGTGCATATATAGATATTAAAATATAATTTTTCACACTCACAAGTAAATACAAATATTGTACTTACAGTTGAGTATTAGATGTTCTTGATCTACTTCCAGTTCCCAAAAATCTAATCCACTGAAAAGTCAAAAATACAAACTAGGACATCCCAAAAAATGCACAAATTAAATCTCAAAATTAAATCCAGGAACGTAATCTACAATCATTAGAAACCATCAAAAAACATAAAATTCAAAGTAAAAACCACTCCAGGAAATCCCAAAAATCAAAGGAAACACCAAAATAATGTTGGTTTAAATCAAATTAAGTTCCCTTAAAAAAACATTAATTAAACTCATTAGAAATAGTGCAAACATTACACCCTGACTTCCTAAGCTATAAAAAAATTAAAACAAATAACAGCCCCATCCTCACCATACAACCATCTTAAAAATAATACAAACGTAACATTCCAACTCTATAAAGAGGGTGGTACAAAACATGATTATATCTGCAGTATCATATTGCTACTAAGTATAGGTAGGAATATCTCACTACACTACATACAACTACCACTAATCAAACTTATTGATTAAAACGAACACCATACCCACTACTAACTACACCTCACCATTTACAAAACCTCTAAATTAAATGTAATAAAGCTCTTACCTTGTCTGTGAAACATCAACAGGAACCTATGACTGACATGAATGAAATGTACCTCAAAATGATATTAATAGTACAAAAAGAGTTGGGTAACAAATGGCAGGTACATGAAAATCCAAAAAACAAATAAATATCAAAAATTATTATAAAAAGTGCTGCAAAATGTATGTAAAGAAAATCCTAAACTGTTTACAAAATGTTAAACAATGTATTGAACAAATACAAATATGTATGTAAAGTATAAATTAAATAGTATTATAAAAATATAATTCTCTATTAAATAGTACTGATTAAAAAACTAAACCATGCATTACGAAATTGTGAAGACACAATGTATTTCTATAAAAATACATGCATAAAAAATAAATATGTACTATTTGTTTATCAATATGTAAAACTATACATGTCTTAAAAGTATGTTAAAATACAATGCATATGTTACTATACAAAAAAGTATATAAATATGTTCTACTACTCAAGTGTGTATCTGAGCTGCATAAAGAGTGTACCAGCCTGCTCCTTAATTTAATGTAGCAATGTCGCTCAACTTTTTTCAGAGCTGAGAATGTGTTAAATTATTTAAACAACTGAGGTTTTATGGATAAGTGTAAAGTGACCACAGATATTTTCTTCAATATAAAGGCGAGGATGGAATGTGGGAAGTGATGGCACAAAGGGTTGAAATGAGAGAGGTCAGTTTTGTTGACCATTTGATGAGACAGATGGTGTTGCATTTTCACGGCTGAATGCTTTTGGTGGTAATTCATCGTTTCTGATGATGGCTCTTGTTCCATTATGCAACAAGTGTGCATTAATAATGGTACAAACCAAAAGAGTGAAGAGCACAAGAAAATCTAGACAGGTTTTACATAGTACTATTTCCTGGAAATGACATGAATTTCATTTTGTTGAAGCCTCTGCCTTATGCAAGGATTGCGGAAGTGTATCAAGAAGTGTTTTAGGAAAATATATGTTCAAATTACCCAATGTCTTTGGTGTCTTGCACTTTGGTAACTCAGTTACTTACTCTCACAAGTTCCATGTGGCACCTTTACAAATGCTATATTTATTTATATATAAATTCAATACAAATGATACAGTGTATTGAGAACAGCCTTATGGTTCTTGTAATCAGATATGTTCAATTACTGCAAATGAATACGTCTAGACATTTGTCTTTTTTGCTGACCTGAACTGTACAAGTAGTTCTGAATAAATCCTTTGGGACCACTGTTTGCCTGAGTTAACTGCCTGAGGTTCTTGAACTACAGGGTTGCCCAGTTCTTAAATACCTGCTTGATATCTGGCAGCACACATTATTTAGATTACGAAATATGAGAGTCTTATTTAGAATTTGATGGAAATGGTACTCCTCCACAAATGTGGTGCAGTATCCTGTCTGCCAAAATGACATTCTGTCTACTCAAAGACTGTCTTGTCCCGACTGGTGGTGGCAAAATCTTAAATCAAAAGTCTGATGGAATTGGGGCAGTCGGTCTAAATACCCAAACCGTCCGCACTACTTACAGTGGACAATCTGATGTGTTTTTTCCTGCTCAGGGCCGCCAGGAAAAGCTTGATGGACCCACACAGAAACATTTAAAAAATGATTCTCACACCCTGGGAGGACATTTTCAATATGTCAATGTTATTAGTGTCATAATTTTCGAATACAGACTCTCCCTTTAAGATTTTGCTTTTGAAAAATCACTGATTGCATGAAAAATGGTGGTTGCTTAATACTTTCAAAGTATTTACTATGGCAGCAGCTCTTCTGAAGGCATATAGATCTCGGCCAGGCAGGTGGAGAGCTCTAAATATGGAGGTTGTGGTCTCCAAGGGAAGCAGAAAACATGCCTCAGCTTCCCCGATGGACCGGAGTACAGCCCACTAAATTCAAAATAAGGCACTAAGGGGGTCATTACAACATTGGCGGTAAAAGGCGCTTACCCCCGTGCAGAAGACCTCCAACACACCGCCGCGGCCGCCACATCAAAGGTCAGTGATAAACTGCTGAAAACAAAACCTCCACCGTCACGCCAACAGAAATACGCCCACACTATCACGACCCACGAATCCACGTGGTGGTCTTTCAACCGCGGTATTCCATTGGCGGTACACACCTCCGCGCTCAAAATACACACTCTGACAAAACACAGCCACATTGGACAATTCGAAATACACACACCTGATACACATACACACACCACTCCCACACACCCAATACAATACAAAACACACACCCACATCACCCGCAAACCCCTACGACCAAGATTCACGAACGAAGGCCAGAGAGAGACACCACCATCAACAAACTAGCATCCACAGGCACACAACACCATCACCCACACAACTTCCACGCACCTCACACAACACACCACTACATATCACCACACTTATCACCACACACTCCACCCCACACATCACCTACACCACCCCATGGCACGGCAAAGACACCCCAGGTTCTCGGAGGAGGAGCTCAGGGTAATGGTGGAGAAAATCGTCCGGGTAGAGCCACAGCTATTTGGAGCACAGGTGCAGCACACCTCAATTGCAAGGAAGATGGAGCTATGGCGAAGAATAGTCGACAGGGTCAACGCAGTGGGACAACACCCAAGAAATCGGGAGGACATCAGGAAAAGGTGGAACGACCTACGGGGGAAGGTGCGTTCCGTGGTCTCAAGACACCACCTGGCGGTTCAGCGGACTGGCGGCGGACCCCCACTTCCTCCCCCACAACTAACAACATGGGAGGAGCAGGTCTTGGCGATTCTGCATCCTGAGGGCCTCGCAGGAGTTGGTGGAGGAATGGACTCTGGTAAGTCAAATCTTAACTATTACATCCCCCACCCTACCTGCATGCTATCACATACCCCCACCCTCGCCCTCACCCCATCACTCCAACTCCTCACAAATGTACCAATATCACAAACTACACATCCCAACACCAAGCCCTGCATGCAACAACAACGCATGGACACCCATCACTAAAGCATGCCCGCTGCATATACCCATACCCCCCCTAAACCATCATCACACAAGCTCCCACACAGGAATGCCAGCACTGGGGTACATGGTCACCCACTATTGCACACCATTACACACACAGATGCAATAATCATGCCTTTACACCCCTGCAGGACCACTACCCAACGTCACCAGACAGGAGGGTCCAGACATGTCCACTCCACCCACAGAAGAGGCCCAGAGTAATGACAGCACCTCTGTCCAACTGGATCTAGATGACCAGCCCGGACCATCGTGGGCCTCGGGACAGTCGGTTCCCCTCACACTGGCACAGACCACCACAGACCTTCCCCCCTCTGAAAACACCAGCACAGCACCCACCCAGCGGGCCCATACCTCTGTCCCCAGGACACGTCAATCAGCTGTGTGTCCACCACTACAGCGAACCCAGGATAACCCACCACCCCAACAACAACAGGGACCTGGGGGCAGTGGCAGTGGACACATGGTCCAGGGGACGGAGGCACAGGAACACAGGGGAACTGGGAGGGCTGCCGTGCGACAGGGTGCGGACAGGCCAAGGGAACCCACTCTCCACGAGGCCTTCTCCTCCACCATGGGAGCATACTACCACTCCCAGGAGACAATGGCAACCGTCCTGGCCAAGTTTCAGGAGACCCAGCACATGCAGGAGGAACATTATCTGGGCCTCAGGGAGGAACTCAGAACCATCAGCTCCACCCTGGGCACCATCGTAGGGGTGCTGAAGGAAGTACTAAACACCAGGAGGGACACTGTGGCACTCCAAGGGGACCCTGACATTAGCATGGACGATGAACTGCCCACCACCTCCGCCGGCGCTAGTGGACAGGGCGCCCCACCACAGGACCACCACACCAGCACCCCACCCCCTGCAGAGTGAGAACCACCCCGCAAACAGTTCCTGAGATCCAGGAACCCCGCCAAGAAATGAGACCACCCTGATTGTCATCCCACTGTCCCACTTTGTCACCCTGTCCATATTTAAACTGCCCCAGCTCCACTTCCTATGCCCATATGGGCAATGCACCTGTGAGACTAATAGACTGGACTCTGCCATGGACACTCCTCCACCATCAACCCTCACCATTTAACTTCCCCATCCAATTATTTTGCATTTAAATAAACACACCTAAAGCACAAAATGATCTGGAGTCTGTCTGTGATTTCGAAATAGCGTATTTGCAATTACAGTGACAAAACGTTCTTGAAATAGTAATGTCAACATACCTACGTCACACAGCTCTAGTCCATGAGGAATCTAAGCAGATGACACACAGTGGGACCCACACCTGTGAAACCGTAAGGGAAAGTGACAACTCAGTGACCATACACTGGGTGAAAACGACAGACAGGATAGAGGTAGTAGTGTAAAAGTACATGTAGTAGGCAGGAATGTATTCTCACCTGTGTTTCACTGGAAATATTGCTGGATCACTGAGTCCCTGTTCTGCATGTCTTCTTCCTCTGCTTCCTCCTCATCACTGTCCACAGGCTCCACAGCTGCCACAACACCGCCATCTGGACCATCCTCCTGCAGAAAAGGCACCTGGCGTTGCAAAGCCAAGTTGTGAAGCATACAGCAGGCCACGATGATCTGGCACACCTTCTTTGGTGAGTAGAATAGGGATCCACCTGTCCTATGCAGGCACCTGAACCTGGCCTTCAGGAGGCCGAAGGTCCGCTCGATCACCCTCCTAGTTTACCCATGGGCCTCATTGTAGCGTTCCTCTGCCCTTGTCCTGGGATTCCTCACTGGGGTCAGTAGCCATGACAGGTTGGGGTAACCAGAGTCACCTGCAAATGGCGAGGGACAACTGTTAGACACACACTAACTCTTAGGGACAACCCCAGACAACCCTTCCCACTGTCTTGCTTCCAGGGGCTCACCTAATAGCCACACACGGTGCCTCTGGAGTTGACCCATCACATAAGGGATGCTTCTATTCCGCAGGATGTAGGCGTCATGCACTGAGCCAGGGAACATGGCATTCACATGGGAGATGTACTGGTCTGCCAAACATACCATCTGTACATTCATGGAATGATAACTCTTCTGGTTTCTGTACACCTGTTCACTCCTGTGGGGGGGAACAAGGCCAAATGTGTCCAATCAATTGCACCTATGATGTTGGGGATATGTCCAAGGGCATAGAAGTCACCTTTCACTGTAGGCAAATCCTCCACCTGAGGGAAAACGATGTAGCTCCGCATGTGTTTCAGCAGGGCAGACAACACTCTGGACAATACGTTGGAAAACATAGGCTGGGACATCCCTGATGCTATGGCCACTGTTGTTTGAAAAGACCTACTTGCAAGGAAATGGAGTACTGACAGCACCTGCACTTGAGGGGGGATTCCTGTGGGATGGTGGATTGCTGACATCAGGTCTGGCTCCAACTGGGTACACAGTTCCTGGATTGTGGCATGGTCAAACCTGTAGGTGATTATCAAATGTCGCTCCTCCATTGTCGACAGGTCCACCAGCGGTCGGTACACCGGAGGATTCCGCCATCTCCTCACATGTCCCAGCGGACGGTGCCTAAGAAGGACAACAGCGACCACAGAGTCAATCAACTCAGAGGTACGTACCCACAGTTTACACAGAACACCAATCTTACACAAAATGTGGCCTGTATGTGTGTTGAGACTAGGCCTAGGTATGTGTGACGCAGTTGGAAATTAGGCCATGTGGGCCCCTGAAATGGCGGCTGCCTGACCCCTAAAGTGGGACAATGGGATATGAGGTAACTGCGCTGGCGTACACCGTCGCGGTAGGCGGTCGAATACCGTGGTGCAATGCTGCATTGGTTAACATTGGACCCTATGGGTCCCAGGAGCCAATGACGATGTACGCAGGCGGAGATGGTACGCACCGCCGCAGACGTGACCGCCATTTTCTATCACGTCAATCACTCGATACCTGATCTTCGACAGGAGAGGACCTACACTGCAAGTGCTGCTGTGACCTTGGTCTGGAAGAGACAATGGCTCGTGCATCTGGGGAAAGGGCCCCTGCCTTCACATCGGAGGAGTTGGAGAAGCTCGTCGATGGGGTCCTCCCCCAGTAAACGCTACTCTACGGTCCTCCAGACAAACAGGTAAGTACACAGGGAGCATGTTGTATGGGCTATGCCTGTGTGGAGAGGGCTGGATGTAAGAAGGAAGGGGGCAGAGTTCTGCGTGCATGAAAGACGGTGGGTGCATGTGCCACATGGCAATGGTAGGGATGGGGGCCACTCACTTTGACAGTGCAGTTGGTAATTACTTCTCTTCTTTCCCTGTACATTTCATATAGGTCAGCGCCCACCAGAAGAAAGATATTTGGCGTGCCATCGCCAAGGACGTCCGGATCCTGGGGGTCTACCACAGACGGAGCACCCACTGCCGGAAAAGATGGGAGGACATTCGCCACTGGAGCAAGAAGACGGCGGAGGCTCAGCTGGGGATGGCCTCCCAACGTGGGAGGGGTGCCAGTCGAACCATGACCTCCCTGATGTTCAGGATCCTGACGGTGGCCTACCCGGAGTTGGATGGGCGCGTGAGGGCATCACAGCAGACCCAAGGGGGTGAGTACACTATCATTCAGCTGACCTTGCGCGCAGTGGAGTTGTCTGGGTGGGGGAGGAGGGCTGTGGGTTTCCCTAGGCCAGAGCGAGTTCCGTAGGCTAGGCCCCTCCGTAAGGCATGGCTCTGTGGCCCCCCACCCCACCTCTGTAGAGTGCCAAGTACAGCTATTCATGCTCTTGTGTCATCTATGTGTGCAGGTGTCGTCCATAGCCTTGTAGGCCATTTCCCAGGAATTGCACTGTAGAGCCCAAGAGCGCGGCGTAGTGCAGGGGGCTTCTGTGTCTGTCTTGTCCGCCAACGGTAGCGGTAAGCCATGCACTCAACATGTCTTTCTTCTGTCCCCCCCCCCCTTTTTGTGGTCTCCCTGTTCTTGTGTGCATTAGCATCATCAGGCGGAGGAGCAGTGGCACCGGAGCACGAGGGAGCTGCATCCCACATGGCCATGGAGAGCCACACTTCGGACTCAGAATTCACCAGTGGGACGGAGGGCGAGGGGAGCTCCACGGCGGGGACAGGAGCTGACACCAGCGTCATGGACTCGTCCTCTGATGGGAGCTCCCTTGTGGTGGCGGCAACATCTGTGCCCCCTGCATCTACAGGTACAGCCGCCACCCCCCCTACCAGCACCGCCCTCCCAGCAGCCCCTCAGCCTTCGCCCCGTGCCCGCTCACCCAGGAGGGTGGGCATCACCTTCGCCCCAGGCACCTCAGGCCCTGCCCCAGTCACCCCTGCTGCCCTCAGTGAGGAGGCCATTGACCTCCTCAGGTCCCTCACTGTTGGGCAGTCTACCATTTTGAATGCCATCCAGGGTGTAGAAAGGCAGTTGCAGCAAACCAATGCATTCCTGGAGGGCATTCATTCTGGTCAGGCGGCCCTTCACCGAGCCTTTCAAACTCTGGCCTCAGCACTGATGGCAGCCATTGTCCCTGTGTCTAGCCTCCCCCCTCCAACTTCCTCCACCCAGACCCAATCCCATGTACCTCTGCCTATCCCAAGCATACCATCAGACCTGCCTGCACACACCTCACCACACAAGGGAAGCTCAGGCAAACATAAGCACCACACATCCCACAGGCACTCACGCAAGCATCACACACATGCAGACACACCAACATCCACTGCCTCCATTGTGTCCCCCTCCTCGTCGTCTCCCTCCTCCCTCCCAGTCTCGTCTACACACACACCTGCATGCACTACCTCTACAGCCACTACGTCCCTCACCAGCACACCCACCAGCACACCCCGCTCACGTGCAGTCACCACCCCCACTACCATTCACACGTCCCCTGTGTCCTCTCCCAGTGTGTCTGTGACGCCCCCTCCCAAGATACACAAACGCAGGCACACACCCACCCAACAGCCATCCACCTCACAACAGCCTCCAGCGCATGCACTTGCACCCAAAGTCACCAAACGTACACCTCCTACTACCACCACCTCTTCCTCCACTCCTAAACCCCCTCCAGCTACCCGTCCCAGTGTGTCCAAAAAACTTTTCCTGTCCAGCCTTGACCTTTTTCCCACACCTCCCCCACCCCGTCCATCTCATAGGTCCCGTACTAGCACCTCAGCCACAACATCTCCGGGACCAGTGGTGCCTGTAGTCACAGGTATGTGGAGTGCACCGTCCACCAGGACAGCCAGTGTGTCACGGAGCCACAGCACAGCCAGTCCCCCCCCCCTGTGAAGCACCAGAAGTTGGCCAGTGCCCGGCGGGAAACTGGGAAGACACCAGCCACCCAAGCCGCTCCCAGGGGTCCCGGTGGGAGTGTGGACTCAGCTGTGACACCTCCCAAGGTGGGGAAGGGCCACAAGAAACCCGGCAAGTCCGGGAAGAGCAGCACGGCGGAGAAGACCGTCATCATCCCCGCTGCCCAGGAGGGCCTCGCCAGCCCCATCCCCGCTGCCCAGGAGGGCCCCGCCAGCCCCATCCTCGCTGCCCAGGAGGGCCCCGCCAGTCCAATCCCTGCTGCCCAGGAGGGCCCCGCCAGCCCCATCCACGCTGCCCAGGAGGGCCCCGCCAGCCCCATCCCCGCTGCCCAGGAGGGCCCCGCCAGCCACAGCCCAGCTGGGCCATGAAGGACCGCCAGCACAAGACCCGCTGGGCCATGAAGGACCGCCAAATAAAGCACCGCTGAACAGGGCAAGCACCGCTGAACAGTGCACCACCAAATCAAGCACCGCTGAACAGGGCAAGCATTGCTGAACAGGGCACCGCCAACTCAAGCACCGCTGAACAGGGCACCGCTAGCCCATAAGCGGCTGGGGCACTGACGCAACTGGGACCGTCACAGGGTGAGTGATGCACTGTGGGCACCAGCCACCCTCCAGAACCAGTGGAGACATGCATCCACTACCTGTGTCCTTAACAGGATGAAGCACTCGGGGCACCAGTCCCCCTCCAGAACCAGTGGAGACATGCATCCACTACCTGTGTCCTTCACAGGATGAAGCACTCTGGGCACCAGTCCCCCTCCAGAACCAGTGGAGACATGCATCCACTACCTCTGTCCTTCACAGGATGAAGCACTCTTGGCACCAGTCCCCCTCCAGAAACAGTGTAGAATGTTATCCACTTGAGAGACTGTGGCTTTGCACTCCCCAGGATACAGCAGTGGGCAACCCACCCACTTGAGAGACTGTGGCTTTGCACTCCCCAGGATACAGCAGTGGGCAAGCCACCCACTGTAGAGACTTGAGAGACTGTGGCTTTGGACTCCCCAGGATACAGCAGTGGGCAACCCACCCACTGGAGAGACTTGAGAGACTGTGGCTTTGCACTCCCCAGGATACAGCAGTGGGCAACCCACCCACTGCATAGACTTGAGAGACTGGGGCTTTGCACTCTCCAGGATACATCAATGGGCATGGAGCCCCCTCGTGGATCTGGCGTCGTGCACTCATCCGGCTGAGGTGCCCCCCCTTCCCTTCCCCCTGAGGTGCCTGTTGTATTTCTATCTGATGCCCCTGCAGTGTTCTCTCTGTTTTGATCTGGTATCGAGTGTGGGCCTCGCCCATGCATTTTGGGCCCAGTGGTCCACGGACTATGAATGGTGCAATACCTGGACTACTATTGGTGTATATTTAGTTAATGGTGTATATATGTATATTTTTCCGTACTGCATTTTTATATATTACAATGATTACACTCATTTCCTTTTGTCTTTGCATTCTTCTGGGGGGGGTTGGGGGGTGTAACTATAATGTATAGACATGTATTGGTGTGTGTGTTGTAGTGGGTGAGGGTGGGGGTGGGGGTGTTGCGTGTGTGTGTCCCTGTTTTTTGCCTCCCCCTCCCCTGTGTCGTAGGTGCAGTACTCACCGTGGTCTTCGCTGCTGGCGTTGGTGCTCCTGGTACAGGAGCAGGAAGTCTATCGCAGGTAGGATTTGGAGTTCTGGGTCCATGATGTCCTCGTTGAGTGTGTAGAGGTGAGCGTTTTCCCTTCGAAATCCTTTTTCCGCTGTGTTTTTATCTGCGGTGAATCCGCCCCGGAAAAGGTGGCGGATTGGCCTGTCATAATAGTCTGGGCGGTACATTGTCTCCCGCCTGTCTGTTGGCAGTGACCGCTGCGCTGTTTGTTTGTACCGCCGTGGCAGTCTGAGTGTTAAAGTGGCTGTCTTTGTTGGCGGTTTCCGCCACGGTCGTAATTCCAACATTTTTACCACCGGCCTGTTGCCGGTCTTACCGCCGCTTTAACACCGTCCACCAGGGTTGTAATGACCACTTAAGTCTGCAGGACAATGTTTGCAATCACCAGCAATCAATAAAGCGAAATCACTGGATCCCATAAGCTTATTTATGCAGCTTTATTTAAGCATAACCGCTGCAAGTATTTTATTTATGACACTCGTGTTGCCCTAAAAATATTACAACGTGCCAATTAAGTTGTCTAGGTTTACTGCATAACTGGGTGTGGGATGGAAAGTGGTCTGTGTGAACTCAGATGTGAGGAATGGGGCCGGAGATCAGGCAGTGTGTGGTAATTATGTGACTACGGGAGGATTTTGTATTTTGTTAGGAAGTCGACCTAAAAAGATAAGAGCTCTACACATTCTCCTGTACCAGGGCCTTGCCTGCCATTGTCCTTCTGAAGCTGTCACACAAAGCTAGTGCTACTGCACATCATCACAAAACGCCAATGACTGAAATCCAACGTTAGTATCTGAATTAAATATTCATTTTCGTTGTTCGTTTCCGAATTGTCTAAAAGAAAAAAAAAGTACCACCTGTTATCCGCGACAGACGACGTAATCTTAACTATCTTTGGTGACAGGGTTGATACAAAATGTAAAGGCCCACCTCGCTTCTGGGGCTCGCGAGCTTTGTTTCAAATGTCAGCTTGCCTTTATCGCGGCCGCACGCTCCACACAGTGCGCGCTGTTATGACTTCACTGCCGGAGCAGAGAAGATAAAATCAAAAGCTAAAGCCGTGTTTACATCTCTCTTTTCACGAGCATGCTCTTCAGAGGAGCGATGACGTGGCTCGTTTTGAAGTGACACATCAAGCCTTTATTCAAAGGCCTGCATTCATAATGTCTCAGCTAGTTGTTGGGTACCTGCCAGCACTAGCAACCTCCATTTCCTTTCAGATGGTCTTAAAAAACCTCGTTTTCGTTTTGTAGGTGAATCCGTTAAGGTAACCTTTCAGATTCTCGCATTCTTGGAGTGGCATTTCACACAAAATCCTCTGCAATCATTTAATTCCGGCTGGTGTTACAGAACTGCCGGTCGGAAGCTGGGATTCTTGGTTTCTCAATCCTGCCCGAGCTGTGGAGAATTCATCAGACCCTAGGGGATTCGTTCAACTGTAAAACGGTTAAAAAAAAAAAAAAAAAAAAAAAAAAAACTGTGCTACCTAAAGAGCAATATAAAACTTCCTTTGTGCAATGTCACGTGTGACCAAGAAGGCATACTATTCAATGTATCATGGGAAAAATTATAGTGATGGGTGTCAAAAACTTTTTTCTACTATTCATATAATTTTAGAAGTTATTTATCCGCGTATCCATCGGTGTTGATGGGCGAGTGCTGCGCCAAGAATCCAATAGAATTCCTATTAAACAGCCCATAGTAAAACAGCTTCCTATGTCTGATGCATGACCTCTAAATTGAGGACGAAAAGTAGTGAAACGTAGACAAAGTACACCCTTTCCCTACGCAAAAATAACTCTAAAATAGTCTGACGTACTCGTGTTACCGTAATTTATTTGCTCTTTACATCTTCTTACTGCTCTTGTGTATCATTTGGCAAATTTGTAAAGATCTCTGATGTCGTCAATGACGTGATCTCCGAAATAAAAACATTCAAATAAATAAAAAGCTGGTAGTCCGTCTTCCCTTAAAGTTCTTGTGCAGGACTTCCCTTCCAAAAACTCTATTTGATATTATGTTTTTTTTTTTTTTTTACAAATGAAAAGACAGAAAAACAGCATGTCAAAGAACAACTGTTGCAGCAAATAATACAACCACATGCTTGTGGAATAACATGCCAGAACACCGAAAAACGTAAAAAGGCTGCAAAATTGCTGTGTGTTTCTCAAATGAAACGTTTAATTCATTATTTGCACCTATTTTGGAATTTATAATTCTCATGAAAATGTAAGATTTCAAATATCTGCCTCTGTTTAGTTATGTTTTATGCTGAGCACCCAGCAGGACTGCTAAGACACAGCAGTGTTAAACATTGGATCAAAATAACAGAGTTAGACAGTGAACGTGGCACACAGAACATAAATTAAATTAAAAGCGGATGGTAAGTATACACAATGGACTTTTAGCATAAACAATTCATATGCTGCGTAGATTAAGGAATGCAATTTACAAAGTTTAAGATGAAAGAATTCTCTTCAGGTTCTTCAGTTTTTTAGGGTCGACCCTATGCGTGCATGCGCTAGACCAGTGGTTCCCAACCTTTTGACCTCTGTGGACCCCCACTTTATCATTACTGGAACCCGGGGAGCCCCAATTAATCATTACTGGAATTTGGGGACCCCTCACTGAGTCAATATTGAAAGCTAGGGACCAAGGGGGTCATTCTGACCTTGGCGGACGGCGGATGCCGTCCGCCCAGGTACCGCTGTCAGAACACCGCACCGCGGTCGAAAGACCGCAGCGGTGATTCTGACATTTGCCCTGTGCTGGCGGGCGGCCGCCAAAAGACCGCCCGCCAGCCCAGGGCAAATCAACCTTCCCACTAGGATGCCGGCTCAGAATTGAGCCGGCGGAGTGGGAAGGTGCGACGGGTGCAGTTGCACCCGTCGCGTATTTCAGTGTCTGCTGGGCAGACACTGAAATACTTTTTGGGGCCCTCTTACCGGGGCCCCTGCCGTGCCCATGCCATTGGCATGGGCACGGCAGGGGCCCCCAGGGGCCCCGCGGCACCCCCTACCGCCATCCTGTTCATGGCGGGAGAGCCGCCATGAACAGGATGGCGGTAGGGGGTGTCAGAATCCCCATGGCGCCATGGAGGATTCAGACGGGCAGCGGAAAGTCGGCGGTACACAATGTAGGAAGTTGGCTCTGTATGTGCTATTTCAAAGTAAGGAATAGCATGCACAGAGTCCAAGGGTTCCCCTTAGAGGTAAAATAGTGGTAAAAATAGATAATACTAATGCTCTATTTTGTGGTAGTGTGGTCGAGCAGTAGGCTTATCCAAGGAGTAGTGTTAAGCATTTGTTGTACATACACATAGACAATAAATGAGGTACACACACTCAGAGACAAATCCAGCCAATAGGTTTTTATATAGAAAAATATCTTTTCTTAGTTTATTTTAAGAACCACAGGTTCAAATTCTACATGTAATATCTCATTCGAAAGGTATTGCAGGTAAGTACTTTAGGAACTTCAAATCATCAAAATTGCATGTATACTTTTCAAGTTATTCACAAATAGCTGTTTTAAAAGTGGACACTTAGTGCAATTTTCACAGTTCCTAGGGGAGGTAAGTATTTGTTAGATTAACCAGGTAAGTAAGACACTTACAGGGCTCAGTTCTTGGTCCAAGGTAGCCCACCGTTGGGGGTTCAGAGCAACCCCAAAGTCACCACACCAGCAGCTCAGGGCCGGTCAGGTGCAGAGTTCAAAGTGGTGCCCAAAACACATAGGCTAGAATGGAGAGAAGGGGGTGCCCCGGTTCCGGTCTGCTTGCAGGTAAGTACCCGCGTCTTCGGAGGGCAGACCAGGGGGGTTTTGTAGGGCACCGGGGGGGACACAAGTCCACACAGAAATTTCACCCTCAGCGGCGCGGGGGCGGCCGGGTGCAGTGTAGAAACAAGCGTCGGGTTCGCAATGTTAGTCTATGAGAGATCTCGGGATCTCTTCAGCGCTGCAGGCAGGCAAGGGGGGGGGTTCCTCGGGGAAACCTCCACTTGGGCAAGGGAGAGGGACTCCTGGGGGTCACTTCTCCAGTGAAAGTCCGGTCCTTCAGGTCCTGGGGGCTGCGGGTGCAGGGTCTCTCCCAGGTGTCGGGACTTTAGGTTCAAAGAGTCGCGGTCAGGGGAAGCCTCGGGATTCCCTCTGCAGGCGGCGCTGTGGGGGCTCAGGGGGGACAGGTTTTGGTACTCACAGTATCAGAGTAGTCCTGGGGTCCCTCCTGAGGTGTTGGATCGCCACCAGCCGAGTCGGGGTCGCCGGGTGCAGTGTTGCAAGTCTCACGCTTCTTGCGGGGAGCTTGCAGGGATCTTTAAAGCTGCTGGAAACAAAGTTGCAGCTTTTCTTGGAGCAGGTCCGCTGTCCTCGGGAGTTTCTTGTCTTTTCGAAGCAGGGGCAGTCCTCAGAGGATGTCGAGGTCGCTGGTCCCTTCGGAAGGCGTCGCTGGAGCAGGATCTTTGGAAGGCAGGAGACAGGCCGGTGAGTTTCTGGAGCCAAGGCAGTTGTCGTCTTCTGGTCTTCCTCTGCAGGGGTTTTTCAGCTAGGCAGTCCTTCTTCTTGTAGTTGCAGGAATCTAATTTTCTAGGGTTCAGGGTAGCCCTTAAATACTAAATTTAAGGGCGTGTTTAGGTCTGGGGGGTTAGTAGCCAATGGCTACTAGCCCTGAGGGTGGGTACACCCTCTTTGTGCCTCCTCCCAAGGGGAGGGGGTCACAATCCTAACCCTATTGGGGGAATCCTCCATCTGCAAGATGGAGGATTTCTAAAAGTTAGAGTCACCTCAGCTCAGGACACCTTAGGGGCTGTCCTGACTGGCCAGTGACTCCTCCTTGTTTTTCTCATTATTTTCTCCGGCCTTGCCGCCAAAAGTGGGGCCTGGCCGGAGGGGGCGGGCAACTCCACTAGCTGGAGTGTCCTGCTGGGTGGCACAAAGGAGGTGAGCCTTTGAGGCTCACCGCCAGGTGTGACAACTCCTGCCTGGGGGAGGTGTTAGCATCTCCACCCAGTGCAGGCTTTGTTACTGGCCTCAGAGTGACAAAGGCACTCTCCCCATGGGGCCAGCAACATGTCTCGGTTTGTGGCAGGCTGCTAAAACTAGTCAGCCTACACAGATAGTCGGTTAAGTTTCAGGGGGCACCTCTAAGGTGCCCTCTGTGGTGTATTTTACAATAAAATGTACACTGGCATCAGTGTGCATTTATTGTGCTGAGAAGTTTGATACCAAACTTCCCAGTTTTCAGTGTAGCCATTATGGTGCTGTGGAGTTCGTGTTTGACAGACTCCCAGACCATATACTCTTATGGCTACCCTGCACTTACAATGTCTAAGGTTTTGTTTAGACACTGTAGGGGTACCATGCTCATGCACTGGTGCCCTCACCTATGGTATAGTGCACCCTGCCTTAGGGCTGTAAGGCCTGCTAGAGGGGTGTCTTACCTATACTGCATAGGCAGTGAGAGGCTGGCATGGCACCCTGAGGGGAGTGCCATGTCGACTTACTCGTTTTGTTCTCACTAGCACACACAAGCTGGCAAGCAGTGTGTCTGTGCTGAGTGAGAGGTCTCTAGGGTGGCATAAGACATGCTGCAGCCTTTAGAGACCTTCCTTGGCATCAGGGCCCTTGGTACTAGCAGTACCAGTTACAAGGGACTTATCTGGATGCCAGGGTCTGCCAATTGTGGATACAAAAGTACAGGTTAGGGAAAGAACACTGGTGCTGGGGCCTGGTTAGCAGGCCTCAGCACACTTTCAATTGTAAACATAGCATCAGCAAAGGCAAAAAGTCAGGGGGCAACCATGCCAAGGAGGCATTTCCTTACACAACCCCCCCCCCAAACGAAAGAGGATGAGACTAACCTTTCCCAAGAGAGTCTTCATTCTCTAAGTGGAAGAACCTGGAAAGGCCATCTGCATTGGCATGGGCAGTCCCAGGTCTGTGTTCCACTATAAAGTCCATTCCCTGTAGGGAGATGGACCACCTCAACAGTTTAGGATTTTCACCTTTCATTTGCATCAGCCATTTGAGAGGTCTGTGGTCAGTTTGAACTAGGAAGTGAGTCCCAAAGAGGTATGGTCTCAGCTTCTTCAGGGACCAAACCACAGCAAAGGCCTCCCTCTCAATGGCACTCCAACGCTGCTCCCTGGGGAGTAACCTCCTGCTAATGAAAGCAACAGGCTGGTCAAGGCCATCATCATTTGTTTGGGACAAAACTGCCCCTATCCCATGTTCAGAGGCATCAGTCTGCACAATGAACTGCTTAGAATAATCTGGAGCTTTGAGAACTGGTGCTGAGCACATTGCCTGTTTCAGGGTGTCAAAGGCCTGTTGGCAGTCCACAGTCCAGTTCACTTTCTGGGGCATTTTCTTGGAGGTGAGTTCAGTGAGGGCTGTCACAATGGATCCATATCCCTTCACAAACCTCCTGTAATACCCAGTCAAGCCAAGGAATGCCCTGACTTGAGTCTGGGTTTTTGGAGCTACCCAGTCCAGAATAGTCTGGATCTTGGGTTGGAGTGGCTGAACTTGGCCTCCACCTACAAGGTGTCCCAAGTAAACCACAGTTCCCTGCCCTATCTGGCATTTGGATGCCTTGATAGAGAGGCCTGCAGATTGCAGAGCCTTCAAAACCTTCCTCAGGTGGATCAGGTGATCCTGCCAGGTGGAGCTAAAGACAGCAATATCATCAAGATAAGCTGTGCTAAAGGACTCCAAGCCAGCAAGGACTTGATTCACCAACCTTTGGAAGGTGGCAGGGGCATTCTTTAAACCAAAGGGCATAACAGTAAACTGGTAATGCCCATCAGGTGTGGAGAATGCTGTCTTTTCTTTTGCTCCAGGTGCCATTTTTATTTGCCAGTACCCTGCTGTCAAGTCAAAGGTACTTAGAAATTTGGCAGCACCTAATTTATCAATGAGCTCATCAGCTCTTGGAATTGGATGGGCATCTGTCTTGGTGACAGAATTGAGCCCTCTGTAGTCCACACAAAACCTCATCTCTTTCTTTCCATCTGTGGTGTGAGGTTTGGGGACTAAGACCACTGGGCTAGCCCAGGGGCTGTCAGAGCGCTCAATTACTCCCAATTCCAGCATCTTGTGGACTTCCACCTTGATGCTTTCCTTAACATGGTCAGACTGTCTGAAGATTTTGTTCTTGACAGGCATGCTGTCTCCTGTGTCCACATCATGGGTACACAGGTGTGTCTGGCCAGGGGTTAGGGAGAAAAGCTCAGGAAACTGTTGTAGGACTCTCCTACAATCAGCCTGCTGTTGGCCAGAGAGGGTGTCTGAGTAGATCACTCCATCTACTGTGCCATCTTTTGGGTCTGATGACAGAAGATCAGGGAGAGGTTCACTCTCTGCCTCCTGATCCTCATCTGTTACCATCAACAGATTCACATCAGCCCTGTCATGGAAGAGCTTAAGGCGGTTCACATGGATCACCCTCTTGGGGCTCCTGCTTGTGCCCAGGTCCACCAGGTAGGTGACCTGACTCTTCCTCTCTAGCACTGGGTAAGGGCCACTCCATTTGTCCTGGAGTGCCCTGGGAGCCACAGGCTCCAGAACCCAGACTTTCTGCCCTGGTTGGAACTCAACCAGTGCAGCCTTTTGGTCATACCAAAACTTCTGGAGTTGTTGGCTGGCCTCAAGGTTTTTGGTTGCCTTTTCCATGTACTCTGCCATTCTAGAGCGAAGGCCAAGTACATAGTCCACTATGTCCTGTTTAGGCTCATGGAGAGGTCTCTCCCAGCCTTCTTTAACAAGGGCAAGTGGTCCCCTTACAGGATGACCAAACAGAAGTTCAAAGGGTGAGAATCCTACTCCCTTCTGTGGTACCTCCCTGTAAGCGAAAAGCAGACATGGCAGGAGGACATCCCATCTCCTTTTGAGTTTTTCTGGGAGCCCCATGATCATGCCTTTTAATGTCTTGTTGAATCTCTCAACTAAGCCATTAGTTTGTGGATGGTAGGGTGTAGTGAATTTATAAGTCACTCCACACTCATTCCACATGTGCTTTAGGTATGCTGACATGAAGTTGGTACCTCTGTCAGACACCACCTCCTTAGGGAAACCCACTCTGGTAAAGATACCAATGAGGGCCTTGGCTACTGCTGGGGCAGTAGTCGACCTAAGGGGAATAGCTTCAGGATACCTGGTAGCATGATCCACTACTACCAGGATATACATATTTCCTGAGGCTGTGGGAGGTTCTAGTGGACCAACTATGTCCACACCCACTCTTTCAAAGGGCACCCCCACCACTGGAAGTGGAATGAGGGGGGCCTTTGGATGCCCACCTGTCTTACCACTGGCTTGACAGGTGGGGCAGGAGAGGCAAAACTCCTTAACCATGGTGGACATATTGGGCCAGTAGAAGTGGTTGACTAACCTCTCCCACGTCTTGGTTTGTCCCAAATGCCCAGCAAGGGGAATGTCATGGGCCAATGTTAGGATGAACTCTCTGAACAGCTGAGGCACTACCACTCTCCTAGTGGCACCAGGTTTGGGGTCTCTGGCCTCAGTGTACAGGAGTCCATCTTCCCAATAGACCCTATGCGTTCCATTTTTCTTGCCTTTGGACTCTTCAGCAGCTTGCTGCCTAAGGCCTTCAAGAGAGGGACAGGTTTCTTGTCCCTTACACAGCTCCTCCCTTGAGGGTCCCCCTGGGCCTAAGAGCTCAACCTGATAAGGTTCAAGCTCCAAAGGCTCAGTTCCCTCAGAGGGCAGAACTTCTTCCTGAGAAGAGAGGTTCCCTTTCTTTTGCTGTGTTGCAGTTGGTTTCCCAACTGACTTTCCTTTTCTCTTGGTAGGCTGGGCCATTCTTCCAGACTCCAGCTCTACTTGTTCACCCTGTGCCTTGCACTGTGCTCTGGTTTTCACACACACCAGTTCAGGGATACCCAGCATTGCTGCATGGGTTTTTAGTTCTACCTCAGCCCATGCTGAGGACTCCAGGTCATTTCCAAGCAGACAGTCCACTGGGATATTTGAGGAGACCACCACCTGTTTCAGGCCATTGACCCCTCCCCATTCTAAAGTAACCATTGCCATGGGATGTACTTTGCTCTGATTGTCAGCGTTGGTGACTGTGTAAGTTTTTCCAGTCAGGTATTGGCCAGGGGAAACCAGTTTCTCTGTCACCATGGTGACACTGGCACCTGTATCCCTCAGGCCCTCTATTCTAGTCCCATTAATTAAGAGTTGCTGTCTGTATTTTTGCATGTTAGGCGGCCAGACAGCTAGTGTGGCTAAATCCACCCCACCCTCAGAAACTAGAGTAGCTTCAGTGTGGACCCTGATTTGCTCTGGGCACACTGTTGATCCCACTTGGAGACTAGCCATACCAGTGTTACCTGGATGGGAGTTTGGAGTGGAACCTTTCTTGGGACAGGCCTTGTCTCCAGTTTGGTGTCCATGCTGTTTACAGCTATGACACCAGGCCTTTTTGGGATCAAAGTTTTTACCCTTGTACCCATTGTTTTGTGAAGAGGCTCTGGGCCCACCCTCCTGTGCAGGTTTTTGGGGGCCTGTAGAAGACTCTTTACTATTTTTAGTTTTGGTTGTCTCATCACCCTTCCCCTGGGGAGTCTTTGTGACCCCTTTCTTTTGGTCAACCCCTGTTGAAGTCTTGGACACCCTTGTCTTGACCCAATGGTCCGCCTTCTTTCCCAATTCTTGGGGAGAAATTGGTCCTAGGTCTACCAGATGCTGATGCAGTTTATCATTGAAACAATTACTTAACAGGTGTTCTTTCACAAATAAATTGTACAGCCCATCATAATTACTTACACCACTGCCTTGAATCCAACCATCTAGTGTTTTCACTGAGTAGTCAACAAAGTCAACCCAGGTCTGGCTCGAGGATTTTTGAGCCCCCCTGAATCTAATCCTATACTCCTCAGTGGAGAATCCAAAGCCCTCAATCAGGGTACCCTTCATGAGGTCATAAGATTCTGCATCTTGTCCAGAGAGTGTGAGGAGTCTATCCCTACACTTTCCTGTGAACATTTCCCAAAGGAGAGCTCCCCAGTGAGATCTGTTCACTTTTCTGGTTACACAAGCCCTCTCAAAAGCTGTGAACCATTTGGTGATGTCATCACCATCTTCATATTTAGTTACAATCCCTTTAGGGATTTTCAACATGTCAGGAGAATCTCTGACCCTATTTATGTTGCTGCCACCATTGATGGGTCCTAGGCCCATCTCTTGTCTTTCCCTCTCTATGGCTAGGATCTGTCTTTCCAAAGCCAATCTTTTGGCCATCCTGGCTAACTGGATGTCCTCTTCACTGGGGCTATCCTTAGTGATTTCAGAGGTGTTGGTCTCTCCTGTGAGGGAACCAGCATCTCTGACTATTATTTTTGGAGTCAGGGTTTGAGGGACCCTGTTCTCCCTAGATAGGACTGGTAGGGGGGAATTGTCCTCCAAGTCACTATCCTCTTCCTCTGAGTTGCCACCCTCAGAGGGGTTGGCCTTTTCAAACTCTGCCAAAAGCTCCTGGAGCTGTATTTTGGTAGGTTTGGGGCCCATTGTTATTTTCTTTATTTTACAGAGTGACCTTAGCTCCCTCATCTTAAGATGGAGGTAAGGTGTGGTGTCGAGTTCCACCACAGTCACATCTGTGCTAGACATTTTGCTTCTAAAAGTTGGAATACTTTTTAAGAATCTACAACTGGTTCTAGAATCTAATTCAAACTTTTACAAACTTTTTAAACTCTAAAAAGAAATGCTAAACAGGATCTAACACAAGGCCCTAGCAGGTCTTTTAAGAATTTAGAAAACTTTTCAAATTGCAAAAATCAATTTCTAATGACAATTTTGGAATTTGTCGTGTGATCAGGTATTGGCTGAGTAGTCCAGCAAATGCAAAGTCTTGTACCCCACCGCTGATCCACCAATGTAGGAAGTTGGCTCTGTATGTGCTATTTCAAAGTAAGGAATAGCATGCACAGAGTCCAAGGGTTCCCCTTAGAGGTAAAATAGTGGTAAAAATAGATAATACTAATGCTCTATTTTGTGGTAGTGTGGTCGAGCAGTAGGCTTATCCAAGGAGTAGTGTTAAGCATTTGTTGTACATACACATAGACAATAAATGAGGTACACACACTCAGAGACAAATCCAGCCAATAGGTTTTTATATAGAAAAATATCTTTTCTTAGTTTATTTTAAGAACCACAGGTTCAAATTCTACATGTAATATCTCATTCGAAAGGTATTGCAGGTAAGTACTTTAGGAACTTCAAATCATCAAAATTGCATGTATACTTTTCAAGTTATTCACAAATAGCTGTTTTAAAAGTGGACACAGTGCAATTTTCACAGTTCCTAGGGGAGGTAAGTATTTGTTAGATTAACCAGGTAAGTAAGACACTTACAGGGCTCAGTTCTTGGTCCAAGGTAGCCCACCGTTGGGGGTTCAGAGCAACCCCAAAGTCACCACACCAGCAGCTCAGGGCCGGTCAGGTGCAGAGTTCAAAGTGGTGCCCAAAACACATAGGCTAGAATGGAGAGAAGGGGGTGCCCCGGTTCCGGTCTGCTTGCAGGTAAGTACCCGCGTCTTCGGAGGGCAGACCAGGGGGGTTTTGTAGGGCACCGGGGGGGACACAAGTCCACACAGAAATTTCACCCTCAGCGGCGCGGGGGCGGCCGGGTGCAGTGTAGAAACAAGCGTCGGGTTCGCAATGTTAGTCTATGAGAGATCTCGGGATCTCTTCAGCGCTGCAGGCAGGCAAGGGGGGGGGTTCCTCGGGGAAACCTCCACTTGGGCAAGGGAGAGGGACTCCTGGGGGTCACTTCTCCAGTGAAAGTCCGGTCCTTCAGGTCCTGGGGGCTGCGGGTGCAGGGTCTCTCCCAGGTGTCGGGACTTTAGGTTCAAAGAGTCGCGGTCAGGGGAAGCCTCGGGATTCCCTCTGCAGGCGGCGCTGTGGGGGCTCAGGGGGGACAGGTTTTGGTACTCACAGTATCAGAGTAGTCCTGGGGTCCCTCCTGAGGTGTTGGATCGCCACCAGCCGAGTCGGGGTCGCCGGGTGCAGTGTTGCAAGTCTCACGCTTCTTGCGGGGAGCTTGCAGGGATCTTTAAAGCTGCTGGAAACAAAGTTGCAGCTTTTCTTGGAGCAGGTCCGCTGTCCTCGGGAGTTTCTTGTCTTTTCGAAGCAGGGGCAGTCCTCAGAGGATGTCGAGGTCGCTGGTCCCTTCGGAAGGCGTCGCTGGAGCAGGATCTTTGGAAGGCAGGAGACAGGCCGGTGAGTTTCTGGAGCCAAGGCAGTTGTCGTCTTCTGGTCTTCCTCTGCAGGGGTTTTTCAGCTAGGCAGTCCTTCTTCTTGTAGTTGCAGGAATCTAATTTTCTAGGGTTCAGGGTAGCCCTTAAATACTAAATTTAAGGGCGTGTTTAGGTCTGGGGGGTTAGTAGCCAATGGCTACTAGCCCTGAGGGTGGGTACACCCTCTTTGTGCCTCCTCCCAAGGGGAGGGGGTCACAATCCTAACCCTATTGGGGGAATCCTCCATCTGCAAGATGGAGGATTTCTAAAAGTTAGAGTCACCTCAGCTCAGGACACCTTAGGGGCTGTCCTGACTGGCCAGTGACTCCTCCTTGTTTTTCTCATTATTTTCTCCGGCCTTGCCGCCAAAAGTGGGGCCTGGCCGGAGGGGGCGGGCAACTCCACTAGCTGGAGTGTCCTGCTGGGTGGCACAAAGGAGGTGAGCCTTTGAGGCTCACCGCCAGGTGTGACAACTCCTGCCTGGGGGAGGTGTTAGCATCTCCACCCAGTGCAGGCTTTGTTACTGGCCTCAGAGTGACAAAGGCACTCTCCCCATGGGGCCAGCAACATGTCTCGGTTTGTGGCAGGCTGCTAAAACTAGTCAGCCTACACAGATAGTCGGTTAAGTTTCAGGGGGCACCTCTAAGGTGCCCTCTGTGGTGTATTTTACAATAAAATGTACACTGGCATCAGTGTGCATTTATTGTGCTGAGAAGTTTGATACCAAACTTCCCAGTTTTCAGTGTAGCCATTATGGTGCTGTGGAGTTCGTGTTTGACAGACTCCCAGACCATATACTCTTATGGCTACCCTGCACTTACAATGTCTAAGGTTTTGTTTAGACACTGTAGGGGTACCATGCTCATGCACTGGTGCCCTCACCTATGGTATAGTGCACCCTGCCTTAGGGCTGTAAGGCCTGCTAGAGGGGTGTCTTACCTATACTGCATAGGCAGTGAGAGGCTGGCATGGCACCCTGAGGGGAGTGCCATGTCGACTTACTCGTTTTGTTCTCACTAGCACACACAAGCTGGCAAGCAGTGTGTCTGTGCTGAGTGAGAGGTCTCCAGGGTGGCATAAGACATGCTGCAGCCTTTAGAGACCTTCCTTGGCATCAGGGCCCTTGGTACTAGCAGTACCAGTTACAAGGGACTTATCTGGATGCCAGGGTCTGCCAATTGTGGATACAAAAGTACAGGTTAGGGAAAGAACACTGGTGCTGGGGCCTGGTTAGCAGGCCTCAGCACACTTTCAATTGTAAACATAGCATCAGCAAAGGCAAAAAGTCAGGGGGCAACCATGCCAAGGAGGCATTTCCTTACAACCGCCGACTTTCCGTTTCTGGCCGCGGCTGAACCGCCGCGGTCAGAATGCCCAGCAGTGCACCGCCAGCCTGTTGGCGGTGGTACCGCCGACCTCCGCCATGGCGGTAATTACCGCCATGGTCAGAATGACCCCCCAAATCTGTTAATATTATTTAATTTTCTAAGCAGTCGCGGACCCCCTGAGGAGGCTTCATGGACCCCCGGGGCCCCTGGACCACAGGTTGGGAACCACTGCGCTAGACCATGTGTCTCGCTTGCGAGACTCTGTTGTGTACAGTTAAGGACTTGGAGTCCACCTATCACTCACCATTTGTTGGTTTGTGAGGCACTCTTCTTAACAGCCTTCTAATACATCAATGCAGGCTTGGTATCACTTTTGTTCCTCTCTGTGGAGCAGGGACCAAGCACTGATTGATTCAACTTAATTAGTGCCCAGATGCTGTTGCCAACTTGATCAAGGTACTATTTTCATCTTTTTAACATCTAGTGCCCTGCAGACAGAAGGCTTGTGACTGGCAAAAATCTGTCTAAACCCACATAATTTTATTGATAAAATATATTTTAAAAAAATGTATGGCCATCATTAACACTCAATATTTGTTTTACCTTGCAAAGGTCAGCAATAGCTTCAGTGGTTTTGCAGTCTTCCTCTTCTTCCAGATCACACCAAATTTCCCTTTGCTTTTCCATAAGATTGTGGTAATCCTTGAATAGATACAAATGTATAGTTATTTTTGTTTTCAGTATATTTTCATGAATGGTTACAAGACATGTAATCCAAATTTTAGTCAGAAGAGTCAGTACTTTATTCATGTATGACATTTGCATATGTAATATGCACCACCAAAGTGGTCTTACCGGTGATAACCCTAGACAGATTATAATATCAGGCAAACTTGAGCAAAGGGAAGTTGTAGTTGAAAGAGTTAAACATCTAGAGTAATAGAAACAATTACATGAAATATACACGTATAAGTATAGCTTGCACCAATGTTAAACATTCATGACTTCCTGGTAGGTGCTTGTACATTGAAACAAAGGAAAGTTGTTAATAGAAAGAGAAATACAATTCAGGAAGGGAAAGGTAAGGCTACACAAAGTACTACCAATACATTTACATTAGCAAAACTTATTAAGGAACTAATAATAATAACGGCATGGAACCTGATAGCTTCACCAATTAGGCCTGCTATATCCTGTGAATACCATTCAAATGTAAATAACAGTGAGTAGTAAGGAAACACGTGTTGCAAACCATGCAAAGATTCCAGTACATACATGTCACCCATTGTAGGGGTTCTTATACAATACGATGAAGTCCATTACAATGGTTATGCTGCTCCCTTATGGTATCTCATATGTTATCTTTATGAACGTTGTGCCAAGGATTACTCATGCATGTCTTTTAGCAAAGTAAGCAATATAGTCTGAGCATCTGATGTTCTACCACTGCCATTTTTAAATAGTGAAGAAAGACTTGAGGGTATCATTGAACAACAAAATACTTTCTGTAATTATAATGAGGATAACAAATGATTTGCAGTATTCGATGTATATCTTCAACCTGTTTCTATTATTTGTTTAATGTAGACATTAGCCTGGCACTTAATTATGAGAGAAAACACATGACTGATTGCACATTCAATTTATGTCTTGTACATGAGACAGCCATTTTGCTTCCTGTTTACTCCACTGGAATGGAAGGCATCCACACGTTGGGTGACAAGTGCAAACCAACTTCAGCAAATAAATTGTGTTTGGGAGTGGTAATTAATGGATATGAATACCCATATAGAAGGATTCCTACCATGTTGATTGTCTTCTGTATTCTATTCCCTATAATGAGTTATTTTGTTTCTTAACCCCAGAGTAACTATTCAGCAAATGACGCTCCTCTGATGCTGGGCTAAACTGATCCCAAAAAGTGTTGGGAAAACAAAAAGCATTGGGGAATATTTGTTGTGTGATAAATAATGATAGACTAATAGTATGTACCCATGTAAGAGGATGATAATTAAGAAATTAGAAAGGATGCAATAAGTTTTGATAAAATGCAGCAGGCGCAAGTCTTGATTTCCAATGAAGAAATCGTTTATGTTGCAACACAGCTTCGATGACATACCAGTGGTTTTGATCACTGTGCATTGGCTCCTAACAGAAGCTTGAGGTACCCAATATAGTGTTCAGCATCCTTTTGGCTAGGGTGACGCAACAGAAATATAACATACCTGCATATGCAGAACCTTGAGGTACCCAATAAAGTGTTCAGCATCCTTTTGGCTAGGGTGACACAACAGAAATATAACATACCTGCATATGCACATGCATCACACTAAGAAATAACACATGACAAAGACACACATCTCAGACTGCAGTCTAGGCCCCTTCCACATCACATTCTTCTTTTCAAGGTATAAAATGACAAAATAATTCAAACATCTTCCAATGGCTTCCCTCAGGCAAGTAGAGTTTAACTTCATTGACTATGCAAAGGATCACACCAGCAGAAAACAAACTGCGACCTTCAATCAAAAACATGTACACACACAGAGATGCATGAACGGACTAAGCTCACATAACAAATGGAATATCATGTGGGTTTGGATGAAGGCCACTCCAATCTCCTTCAGGTCCTCAGGGCAGGCATCTAGACATGATGTCTCTCTCCAGCCAGGGCTGGGACCTAGTGGAGTGAAAAGACCTTTGGCCTTTTTTTGTCCCTCCAGCGGCAACAAGAGGCCAACCACTTGATGACAGAAGTCAACAGCCCTTGGATCTTCTGTCATTCTTCTACCTTTGAGGCAGAGTTATCTTTGTTCAAGTGCTGTCATCCCTGGTGAAGAAATGTTCTGGGAGACGGTGGGGTGGTACCAATCTTAGCCTGTACACTAGCAAATGACTGGAGAATTCTGTACACCCAACATTGGTAACTTTCTTGCAGAATTCTTTCCCACTTTGCCAGCACCTTAATTCTCAGTTGACTGCAATTGTTCCTAGGGTTCCTCAAATAACATGGTCCTAACTTTTTCTGCACATGCTGGAACTTACCACCCATTCCAGCCACTCATTTATGGAGATGAGGTGTATTCCCCTTTGCTAGTTCTAGTACTTGTTTTCCATCTTGTGAGCAGCACAGACAGAATGTCTAGGAATCCTGCGTACATGAATGGTTTCAATTCCAGACAGAAGCATTTGGGTTTTCCACATCAAAGGAAGAACATTGAAAGATGGCCTTTGTGTTACCAACTAGTCCTGTTTCTGTGTCAGATCACTAAATCCTCTGAATTGGACACTTAACGCCATGCTACCCTTGCCTTCCAGGTGGAAGTCTATTACCAAACAGCCAGGGATGTGTCTTCAGTTTTTGGAATATGGTTGTGACTTAAAACAGTTCCAAACCAGTTCACTGTCAGGCATCACAAAGTACAACAGTTTTATAAAGTTACGTTTTCACAAACATTATAAAAAGGACTATGTTCACCACAGAATCTGTTTTTCACTATTAAGTGGAAAACTATTTTGATTGGCCGATTTATCATATTACTAGGCAAAAGAAGTGGCCTTTGCTCATAACTAGTCCTGACCACAGAACATTTAGCTTTCCGTACTCAGTGACAAACAGCATTTTTCAACAGTTCATAGCGGGGCATACTATTCCTTAACACACAGCATACTCCACTGCTGTATGTTATGGAACCAGCTCTACAGCTTACATGGCACATGTGGAGGGGCCAGAGCTAAAAAGTGGGGTTTTCTAACAGCACTTTAAACTGCAGTCCAGCCAGACCACAATGGGCTCTCTCTTGAGTCAGACAACTTAGTAATGTATATTAGTGGTGTTAATAGTCCTGCAGGCCTCATATGACATTTAATTCCATACCAGCTCATGAAATGATCTCACAGAAAAGTTAAATAACCAATTGGGAAACCATTTTTTAGTACACTTTTAGGGTAACAGCACACACATTGCAACAATGAATAGCAGTTAAAATACCAGTACAAATAGGGTCCAGAAAAATGCACAAAATCCAGCATAACCACACACAAAAGGCATGCTGGTTTACTAAAATTAAGCCATCAGAAGCCTGACAAAGTAAAGGAACAAGACCTAAGTTAACCTCCTTAAGTAGTCAATTGTTGTGAAGCTAAAATACAACTCTCCCAGAGGAAGAGGCTAGTAAGTGAACTCCTGAACTCTGTGGAATGGGGCACGTTCATGTTTGATGGAATGACGTATTTATTACTTGTGCCTTTGGATCGATGTGGCATATAATATGCTAGACAACCTGTCACACTGAATCCTCTTTACAAAACACCTTTCAAGGCCCAGTCGGCGCTTTGAAAAACTGCATGAATGAAACATACAGAAAAACATGTGGGAGTTAACAACTATTGAACTTTGATGTTCACAAACTGTAGGTAAAGTTTCCAGCCAAACAAATTTTTGGGGGAGATTCTCTTCAGCACTTTTAGTTTTGCTAATTACTTTGGCACAGTTCGACAAACATTATCAAAACGTTACAAAACAAAAAGTTCACCCACCTCAACTCCTTTCTAGAAAGTTTCAGGGTGAGCCATCAAGCAGGGGCCAAGGAAAAAGGGGTGTACTAAAATACTTTTTCCCCATGCAATTTCCATAGACAAAATTAGACAATGACACAGTAAAATAGAAAATTACACCAGATTTGGCATATGGCTAGATCTTTACCCAGAAGGAATGCTTTTTGCGATTTGGGTTTTGTGATTGGTGTAAATCTGTTCAACAGTTTTAAAGAATTATGGTTCAAAATGTATAGACATTAGGGGCTGATTTAGAGTTTGGCGGATAGGTTACTCCTTCACAAGAATCAACTCAGAAACCTGTACAGGCATTGATGTGTCCAGCGCTCAGTAAATTACAGATACACTTACACATCCATACAGTCAGTTATACATCCAATCACCTACCCATGCAGCCACTCATATACCTATTTAGAAAGCCATACAGCCACTCACACAGCCAGTCAGACAGCAACAGAGTGACTTTCACATTCACTCACACAGACACACAGCAGTTATGTATCCAGCACTAAAAAGAGCTACTTGCACACACAGTTAAATACAGCAACACCCACTAACACAGCCAATAACCAACCATACAGCCACTTACATACCTACTAAGAGACCCATAATTAATTAACGGTGTTGAGGTTGAGGCCTACAGGGACACAGAAGTCAGTGTAACTATGGTTATAGAGAAACTTGTTCACCCTGATCAACACCTACTTGGTCAGCAGTACCAAGTGACTGATGCTCCCAATAACACACTTAGCCACCCCATGGCTGTTGTGAATCTCAACTGGGGGGGGGGTTACTGGTCCAAAGAAAGTTGTGGTAGTCACTGAATTACATGTAGATTGCTTACTAGGCAATGATTTGGAGACATCAGCTTGGGCTGAAGTGGAGTTGGAGGCTCATGCAGCAGTGCTGGGCATTCCTGGGCATAGTTTTGCTTTAACAAGAGCTCAGGCCAAGAAGCAAAAAGGACAGGTAAACTTGGATCCTGGAACAATGGACCAAGTGCTCCCAAAAGCTAGGGGTAGGAAGGGTAAATCCTTGCCCACTATCCCTCCCTCACCAGAAGATTCCTCTTTTGAGGAAGAGGAATCCTCTCCCTGTGCAGAACATACACCAGATGAGCTGGCAGCAGACACTGCTGAACTTTTGGGTGCAGGGGGGCCTGCTAGGGAAGAGCTGAGTGTGGCACAGCAGACCTGTCCCACACTAGAGGGTTTGGGACAGCAAGCAGTCAAACAGAAGAATGGGGATGTCAGTAATAGCCATAAGGTTTATTGGGAAGACAATCTCTTGTATACTGAGTCAAGGGACCTTAAACCTGGAGCTGCCAGAAGATTGGTCATCCCCTTGCAATACAGAGAGTTTCTTCTTACCTTGGCACATGACATTCCCTTGGCTAGGCAATGGGGCCAAAGTAAAACTTGGGACAGGCTTGTTCCCCTGTTTCACTGACCTCATATGTCAGAGGACACCAAAAAGTGTTGTCACTCTTGTGTGACCTGCCAAGCCAGTGGCAAGACTGGTGGCACTCCAAAGGCCCCCTTAATTCCACTTCCAGTGGTTGGGGTGCCCTTTGAAAGGGTAGGGGTTGACATAGTTGGCCCCCTTGACCCTCCAACAGCTTCAGGCAATAGGTTTATCCTGGTGGTAGTGGACCATGCCACTAGGTACCCTGAAGCCATGCCCTTAAGGTCCACTACAGCTCCTGCAGTGGCAAAGGCCCTCCTGGGAATCTTTTCCAGAGTGGGCTTCCCTAAGGAAGTGGTGTCCGACAGAGGTAATAACTTCATGTCTGCATACCTCAAGGCAATGTGGAAGGAGTGTGGTGTAACATACAAGTTCACTACTCCCTATCATCCACAAACAAATGGTCTGGTTGAGAGGTTTAATAAAACTCTCAAAGGTATGATAATGGGACTCCCTGAAAAACTCAGGAGATTGGATGTCCTGTTACCTTGCCTCCTTTTTCTTTACAGGGAGGTACCCCAAAAAGGAGTGGGCTTTAGCCCCTTTGAACTCCTCTTTGGGCACCCTGTGAGAGGTCCCCTTGCACTTGTTAAGGAGGGTTGGGAACAACCTTTAAAAGCTCCTAAACAGGAAATTGTTGACTATGTACTTGGCCTAAGATCAAGAATGGCTGAGTACATGAAAAAGGTCAGTAAAAACCTTCAGGCCAGCCAGGAGCTGCAAAAGCAATGGCATGACCAGAAGGCTGTCCTGACTCAATACTACCCAGGACAGAAGGTGTGGGTATTGGAGCCTGTGGTCCCAAGAGCACTCCAGGACAAATGGAGTGGACCCTATCTAATTGTTGAGAAAAAGAGTGAGGTTACCTACTTGGTAGACCTGGGCACTGCCAGGCGTCCCATTAGGGTACTCTATGTCAACCGCCTAAAACCCTACTATGACAGGGCTCATCTCACCCTGCTCATGGCAACTGTTGAGGGACAGGAAGAAGAGAGTGACCCTCTCCCTGATCTCTTCTCTACCACTGAAGCTGATGGCTTCAGGAAGTAGTACTTGCAGATTGTTTTACTGCTGAGCAGAAAGCTAACTGTATAGATCTTTTAAGTCAATTTTCTGAACTCTTCTCACTGATACCAGGTACCACTACTTGGTGCGAGCATACAATCAACACTGGAGACAGTGTACCTGTCAAAAGTAAGATTTATAGGCAGCCTGACCATGTCAGGGACTGCATTAAACAAGAGGTTCAGAAAATGTTAGACTTAGGAGTGATTGAGCCTTCCGAAAGTCCATGGGCTAGCCCAGTGGTGCTTGTTCCTAAACCTCGCAGTAAGGATGGAAAAAGAGAGATGAGGTTTTGTGTTGACTATAGAGGGCTCAACCAAGTAACCAAGACAGGTGCTTACCCTATACCCAGGGCAGATCAGCTGATTGATACACTGGCTTCTGCCAAGTATCTGAGCACTTTTGACTTAACTGCAGGGTATTGGCAGATTAAGTTATCAGAAGATGCAAAACCTAAAACTGTATTCTCAACCATTGGAGGGCACTATCAATTCACTGTGATGGCCTTTGGTCTGAAGAATGCACCTGCCACTTTTCAAAGGTTGGTGAACACTGTCCTGCAAGGTTTGGAAACTTTTAGTGCAGCATATCTGGGTGACATAGCTGTCTTTAGCTCCACCTGGGATGATCACCTGGTCCACCTGCGGAAAGTTTTGGAGGCCCTGCAAAAGGCAGGCCTCACTATCAAGGCCTCAAAGTGCCAGATAGGGCAGGGGAAAGTGGTTTATCTGGGCCACCTGGAAGGTGGGGAACAGATTTCACCACTGCATGGGAAGATCCAGACCATTATGGAATGGGCTCCCCCTACAACTCAAACCCAGGTGAGAGCCTTTTTAGGCCTCACAGGGTACTATAGGAGGTTTATTAAGAATTATGGCTCCATTGCAGCTCCTCTTAATGACCTCACTAGTAAAAAGATGCCTAAAAAAGTATTGTGGACAGCTAGCTGTCAAAAAGCTTTTGATGAGCTTAAACAGACCATTTGCTCTGCACCTGTCCTAAAAAGCCCTTGCTACTCCAAAAAGTTCATAGCCCAGACTGATGCTTCTGAATTGGGGGTTCGGCCAGTGCTATCACAGCTTAATACTGCTTAATACTGAGGGCCAGGATCAACCTGTTGCTTTTATCAGCAGGAGGTTGACCCCTAGAGAAAAGCGTTGGTCTGCCATAGAGAGGGAGGCCTCTGCTGTGGTCTGGGCACTGAAAAAGTTTAGACCATACCTGTTTGGTACTCACTTTATTGTTCAGAAAGACCACAAACCTCTACTCTATGAAAGGTGGAAACCCTAAATTGTTGAGGTGGTCCATATCCCTACAGGGAATGGACTATACAGTGGAACATAGACCTGGGAGTACCCACTCCAATGCAAATGGACTCTCCAGATATTTCCACTTAGACAATGAAGACTCATCTGGGCAAGGTTAGCCTTATTGTCCCTCGTTTGGGGGGGTGGGGTTGTGTAGGAAAGTACCATCTTGCCTGGCATGTTACCCCCATTTTTACTGTACATATGTTTGTTTTTTCCTGTGTCACTGGGATCCTGCTAGCCAGGACCCCAATGCTCATAAAGTGTGCCCTGTATGTGTTCCCTGTGTGGTGCTAACTGTATCACTGATGCTCTGCTAACCAGAACCTCAGTGTTTATGCTCTCTCTGCTTTTAAAATTGTCACTGCAGGCTAGTGACTAACTTTACCAATGCTGATTGGCACATTGGAACACCCTTATAATTCCTTGGTATATTGTACCTAGGTACCCAGGGTATTGGGGTTCCAGGAGATCCCTATGGGCTGCAGCATTTCTTTTGCCACCCATAGGGAGCTCAGACAATTCTTACACAGGACTGCCACTGCAGCCTGAGTGAAGTAACGTCCACGTTATTTCACAGCTATTTTACACTGCACTTAAGTAACTTATAAGTCACCTATATGTCTAACCCTCACTTAGTGAAGGTTAGGTGCAAAGTTACTTAGTGTGAGGGCACCCTGGCACTAGCCAAGGTGCCCCCACATCGTTCAGGGCAATTTCCCCGGAATTTGTGAGTTCGGGGACACCATTACACGTGTGCACTACATATAGGTCAATACCTATATGTAGCGTCACCATGGTAACTCGGAATATGGCCATGTAACATGTCTAGGATCATGGAATTGTCACCCCAATACCATTCTGGTATGGGGGACAAGTCCATGCATCCCCGGGCCTCCAGCATAGAGCCCGGGTACTGCCAAACGAACTTTCCGGGGTTTTCTGCGCAGCTACCGCTGCTGCCAACCCTCAGACAGGTTTCTGCCCCCCTGGGGCCTGGGCAGCCCAGTCCCAGGAAGACAGAACAAATGATTTCCTCTGAGAGAGGGTGTTACACCCTCTCCCTTTGGAAATAGGTGTGAAGGGCCTGGGAGGAGTAGCCTCTCCTGGCCTCTGGAAATGCTTTGAAGGGCACAGATGGTGCCCTCCTTGCATAAGCCAGTCTACACCGGTGGTTCAGGGATCCCCCCAGCCCTGCTCTGGCACGAAACTGGACAAAGGCAAGGGGAGTGACCACTCCCCTGACCAGCACCTCCCAGGGGAGGTGCCCAGAGTTCCTCCAGTGTGTCCCAGACCTCTGCCATCTTGGATGCAGAGGTGTGAGAGCACAATGGACACCTCTGAATGGCCAGTGCCAACAGGTGACGTCAGAGACCACTCCTGATAGGTGCTTACCTTTCTCTGTAGCCAATCCTCCTCTGAGGGCTATTAGGGTCTCTTCTGTGGGTATCTCACCAAATAACGAATGCAAGAGCTCACCAGAGTTCCTTTGCACTTGCCTGCAAAACCGCAACAAAGTAGCAAGAAGACTACCAGCAACATTGTAGCGCCTCATCCTGCCGGCTTTCTCAACTGTTTCCTGGTGGTGCATGCTCTGAGGGCTGTCTGCCTTCACCCTGCACTGGAAGCCAAGAAGATATCTCCTGTGGGTCGACGGAATCTTCCCCCTGCCAATGCAGGCACCAAACTTCTGCATCACCAATCCTCTGGGTCCCCTCTCATCTTGACGAGCGTGGTCCCTGGAACACAGGAGCTGGATCCAAGAGTCCCCGACAGTCCAGTGGCCCTTCTGTCCAAATTTGGTGGAGATAAGTCCTTGCCTCCCCATGCCAGACAGTAATCCTGTGTACTGCATGAACTGCAGCTGCTAGGGCATCTGTGTACTTTTGCAAGACTTCCTTCATGCACAGCCTAGCCCAGGTCCCCAGCACTCCGTCCTGCATTGCCCAACTCGCTGAGTTGGACTCCGACTCCGTGGGACACTCTTGTTGTGCTGAGTCGACTGCCATGCTCAGATCTTTTGAACGCCTGTTCAGGTGCTTCTGCGGGTGCAGCCTGTTTCTGCTTGGGCTCTCTGTGTTGCTGAGCGCCCCCTCTGTCTCCTTCTCCAAAGGGCGACCTCCTGGTCCTTCCTGGGCCCTGGCAGCACCCAAAACCTTCAACCGTGACTCTTGCAGCTAGCAAGGCTTGTTTGCAGTATTTCTGCATGGAAACAACTCTGCATCCTCCAGCACACCATGGGACATCTTCTGACCAAAGGAGAAGTTCCTGGCACCTTCTGTTGTTGCAGAATCTTTGGCTTCGTCCACCCAGAGGCAGCCCTTTTGCACCTTCATACCGGGTTTAGTGGGCTCCTGTGCCCCCTGGACACTTGCGTGACTCTTGGACTTGGTCCCCTTCCTTTACAGGTCCTCAGGTCCAGGAATCCATCTTCAGTGCTTTGCAGTCAGTTGTTGTCCTTGCAGAATCCCCTATCTCGACTTTACTGTCTTTCTGGGGTAGTAGGGTAACTTTACTCCTACTTTTCAGGATCTTGGGGTGGGGTATCTTGGACAGCCTTCGTGTTTTCTTACACTCCCAGCGACCCTCTACACACTACACTAGGCCTGGGGTCCATTTGTGGTTCGCATTCCACTTTTGAGGTATATGAATGTGTTGCCCCTAGGCCTATTGTCTCCTATTGCATTCTATTGTGTCCTACAGTGTTTGCACTACTTTTTTAACTGTTTACTTACCTGATTTTGGTTTGTGTGTATATTTTGTGTATATTACTTACCTCCTAAGGGAGTATATCCACTGAGATACTTTTGGCATATTGTCATTAAAACAAAATACCTTTATTTTTAGTAACTCTGAGTATTGTGTTTTCTTATGATATAGTGCTAAGTGATATAAGTGGTATAGTAGGAGCTTTGCATGTCTCCTAGTTCAGCCTAAGCTGCTCTGCTATAGCTACCTGTACCAGCCTAAGCTGCTAGAACACTACTAGTCTACTAATAAGGGATAACTGGACCTGGCACAAGGTGTAAGTACCACAAGGTACCCACTATAAGCCAGGCCAGCCTCCTACACCGTTGTTGCAGTGTCGCAGTTCAATTTTACTAAGGAAAAAGGCATGGGGGAATCGCGCATTGAGACTGTCACCGATAAGTTTGGTTAAGATTTGTGACTTTGGAGAAGATGCATCAAACAGCACCAAAGGTATTAGGAAACAAAAAAAAACATTTCCTAGGGAAATGTGGTCCTAATTATAACTACCCAGTGGTGACAACACCCACCAGTGGGTAAAATATATATATATAGACATATATTCACTGAATAAAATAAAGATCACTGGGACGTTATAGTTATGGGGCGAGTTATAGTTACTTGAGGTAACTAACTATAACTTGTAAATTTCTATGGTTTCATATGTTTAAAATACGAGCCGAACTATAACGTCCCTGTAACCTTTGGTTTTCTAAGTGAATTTCTATGTTATTTTTAAATTCTGTTTGCTAACTCTAACGTCCCTGTAACCTTTGTTTTTTTTCATTGCATTTCTATGGTTTAACGTCTAATAATTTTCAGTGCTATATGTTATTCAAACCACTGCCACGAATGGACATAGGGCATAAGCACCCAATCTTACACCATGCACAGCCTTCGCCCGTCCCCAGCGGAGTTTGCCTGCAAGACCGGGCCTGCAGCCAGACTCTGGGGGTTATTCTAACTTTGGAGGAGTGTTAATCCGTCCCAAAAGTGACGGTAAAGTGACGGATATACCACCAGCCGTATTACGAGTTCCATATGATATAATGGACTCGTAATACGGCTGGTGGTAAATCCGTCACTTTTCCGTCACTTTTGGGACGATTAACACCTCCTCCAAAGTTAGAATAACCCCCTCTGTGTCCAACCCCCCTAACTATCCACCCCTACGCTGCACATGGCCCTTTGCTGTGGCCTCTCTAGGTGTAAGAATACATGTTACGTGTATCTGGGGGTGGGAGTGGCTGTAATAGTGTCTGGGTGTGAGTGTGTGTACATCAGTGTTTTAGTGGGGGAATCAGTGTGTGCGTGGGTGGGTGCATGAGGGTGTCAGTGGGTCTGTGAGTAGGTGTGTGAGAGTCTGAGTGGGTACAGAAGGGTCTGAGAGTGTCTGTGAGTGGATGCTTGAGTGTCTGAGTGGGTCTATGAGTGGGTGCGTAAGTGTGTGACAGGGAGAAAGATTGAAAGAAAGGGAGAAAGATAGAAAGTTTTTAGGATTTGATGGATGATATCTTTAGAATAAGATACTTCTGCTCAAATTGAAAAGAAAAATGTATTTGTCAATTATAAAAAGTATGAACACCATTCAGTATGAGCCTTAGACTTGTTTATTATACAAAAAAATAATAAAGGAGGGAAATGACCTGCGATGCACCTGGACTCGAACCCTCAACGCTCAGCATGAAATTCAGTGAGCTTCACACTTGAGCAATCATTTCTTGTTAATATATTTTTTAGCCCTTTATGGGCTATCTGGGTCTGTGGGGGGAGTCTCAAGGCCTCCCACATGGTCCCCCGATGTTTTTTTTTTATTATATGCCATTTATGCACTATCTGGGACTGTGGGTGGAGCCTGAAGGTCCTTGGGCTCTGGGGGAGGCCGATGGACCTTCCCCACGGCAATAAGCAATTTAGCCCCGGGGAGGTAGTGGTCCCAGAGCCTGGGGGGCACATGGCCCACTCACACATAATTACAGCTTTGCCCTAGGCAGGTGACGGCACCCAGGGTTGCGAGTGGGTAGAGCGGAGTGCCCCCCGTACTACAATAAAAGAATGCCCCCAGGACTTGGCCCACTGGGGGATAAAAAATAAAGCATGCGAGCCCACGCTTTGTTTGGGTTTTGTTTTATTTTTTTTACGGTGGAGCTACCAAAACTCCGACCGTAAATTTGAAAAAAAAAAATGCTTTTTAGTCCGGGGGAGGGGGTCCCTATGGGACCCCACCACCAGAGCTAAGAGGTCAGGGTGTCTGTATCCTGGCTCATTTTCTTTTTTTCACATTTTTGCTTGGGACTCGGCTCACGCCGACTCCCGACATGGCTGTCAACACTTGATGTTGAAGTGCTGGCAGCCAATCAGATCTCAGCACGAGATTGGGAGGCGTCGCAAATCCTTTGCGTCCCTATATTTACAAATTTGGATTTTCTTTAATTTCCCAAAAACTACTAAAATGGATTTCCACCAAATAACAAAAAGGGCTCTTTCTGGACCAAGAGGTACCTTTCTGCCACATGTGGTGTAATTCCACCCAGTGGTTTTGGCACTATTGCTGTTCAATTTTTCGTATGAGAAATAACATTGGAAACACACTAAATTTCACCTCCCTCTCTATCTCAGCCCTTGATTGACAAATCACCCCAAAACTTTCCAGACAGCAGCTCATGTGACTGTCAAATTTTGGGGGAAATTTTCGGGAAGAGTTGTCAAGCAGCGCCAAATATATAGGCAAGTAAGAAACAGCTTTCTCTATAGAAACTAGGTCCTAACTATACCTAGTGGTCATGGCAGTACTCTTCCCACCAAAGTTGCTGCAGCACAATTGGAGGTACATATATTAAGGATGCACACTGTAGAATATCATTTCATATCTTCTTTCCTACACTGCCACATCTACTTTCCAATATTGTGAACATTCTACAGTATGCCCATAACTATGTAACTAAAAATGATATAAAAAGCACATTGAAAGATGATATTGTGAATTAAATTGCGACAGTGACAAAAGTGTTCTCGGACCATCTTCCTCAAAGCGCAAGAATATGTGAAGATTTGCGGGAGCTTTAAAAGGTAACTCAGTTATCTAAAAATGACATTAAGAAGACACATAATTTTACAAATTCAGCAGTTAAACCCCTAATAAAAGTACAATATGAAAAGCTGTAACTGAAGAAAATTATTATTTAGGTCCCCCTTGTTTCTCCTTCCTATGATCGTGCCAAGTAAGCACTTTGTCCATTACACTGAATCACAAATGACACCGGCGCCAAGACGCCTTCAGCATTCGCGCGCTCAATAAATATATTTACATTAACTGCAAGCTGTGTATGTCAAACTTGCTCTACATTTGCATAACGTTTGTGGAATTTCTTTTGATTCCTTGGAATGAGAGAATTTGGAATTTGAACAGTCTTATGATTATCCAAAGCAGAAATAAAATCAATATTACCTACAAAACAGCAAGAGATGCTACAAGCAGGATAGTGACGGAAACAGATGCAGCAGATGAAATAATGCGGTCTGATTCAGTGGGCGCATAAACAAGTCATCCACGTTTAGAAGTAGACTACAATGACCTCACTCGTACTGCAGTGTAATGCATCATCTTGTTGCAGGACATTAGGTAATAAGCTGGTTTGATAGAATAATAACTATGGTGTTCAAGATCTTCAGCAAGTACCTCAGACTTGGTTGTCAGTTCTTTATTTATTAGGGGGCACCTGCTCTGAATGGGTAGCATCCCTGGACAGCGTCAAGCCTTCCAATTAAGCTGCAGATAAACTGTGCCCTCTGGCCTGCTCCGTCTACTTTTACTGTCACTTCATCTCAAGGAAATAATCAGAGCAGAGTCATCTGCTTGCAGTACCAGAATGAGTTTCAGCCCGTCCATTACTCTTCACTGGCGGCTTGACAAGCCATCTTCTCACTTGAACACCTATCTCTGCACTAACACCAGATTTCTGGGTTTGATATCTGCCTGTGCTTGAATACTGGAAAATAAATTACGTTTTGCAATAAACAATATTTTTCTTTTCTAAATCATTGCGCTTTAAAAACATAATTAAACAATGATTCGTGCAATCGTTTTTTTAATTGAATACAAATTTTAAATCCAAAAATAGCAATGGACATAAAGGCTATCAGGCCCATTCAGAGCGCCTAAACCCATGCCATCTGTAGCAGTATAAACCATGCATCGAGTGTAGCTCAGTCTTCACTATCATATTATTATTACAGACGGTTTTACTGCTGGACAGTTTGGAACGTTCTCATTACAGATTGCGTTTAACATTTTTACTATTCTAAAATATTTTGAGGATTCATCTGCTATCCCCCCTAGCATCCAAACGACACTGAAAGACCTTTCTTGAAATCCTTAACTCGAAAATTACAAATCAGGACAAACTGCTGGACGAATCAGATGATTCAATGCTTTATTCCATACGTCCTGCCCCCTTGTACACCAAAGAGCTCAATGCACCAGTCACCAGATATCCGTGCTGAAGCTTAAATTATTTCTGAATTTGGGAGCGTGGCCTGGAATCGGTGTAAATAGCGACCGCGACAACAGCTCGGATTCAACCGGCATAAATGAACAATTATCAACTTCAAAATTCATCTACTTTTATTTTATGATGCTTTGTCACACTAATGTGAAAATGCTAACATTTAACTCTTCAGCAGGATGCCACCAATCAACGGGTACAGAAAAAGGCGCAGTGCTTACTTTGTAAAATAATATGTCCCAGTGCCCAAAGCGCGCGCCGAATACCAAGGCTGCTAGAGAGATTAATCCATCTCATGGCTCCTTAATCCACCACCAGGCCCTCCCTGCCCCTTTTACTCGCGTTTCCGGTTTCATGTTTTCTCCTTTGACAACAGCCTTATTTCGTCTTCCTCCTCCTTTTCCGTTTATGTGTTTTCCCTCTCTTTCTCTCGGTAAAGAGTGATGACAAAAAAATAAAAGCTGGACCCAAAAATCAGTGCTGGACCCAAAGATGAGTGCCGGTGGCCACCACGGGCAACTACCGGCTCAGATTTAGCACTAAAGGCAGGAGGACCCTGACACAAGTAATAGGCGAAGGGTAATAGGCGAAGGGTCATTTACTTGTACTGACAAGGAATGACAGCCTGTACTGATGGAGAGAAGGAGTTGGAATAGGGTGGCCTATGATGGCATAATACTTCACCAATTTCCTCGTGTCTGTAACCAAGAGAGTTTCAAGGTTTGAAGTGCCAGCTTGTTCAGGCTCACACTTTAAGGCTTGAGGTCGTGATTCAACTAAGGAGCAGTATAATTCAGAGTAAAGCGGTGAATAGCCGCCTGCCTTTTAGTCCACGAATCGAACTATTACCTTAATTGCAGGCGATTTGAACATCTGCACCAGGTTCTGCAGGGGTGTTCAACCCATGCTTTTGATTTTGGGAGTGAGTTCCTTTTTTAGGCCTGGCTTGGCCACACACGTTTCCATACCTTATGTGACTACGAGAACAATATATTTAAGAATCATTACCAAAAGAGAGAGGGAATCGGGCTCTGCCCAGACGTTAGTTTGATTCTGCACGAGTATTTGAATACGCAATAGTTGTGTTTCCACCTAAATAGTTCTCTGCCATCGGGTGAGTGAGGACCAGAGTGGTATCAGTGCCAAGGCAAATGATTCACGACTGGAGCTCACTCGTGCTGCCCTCAGCTTAGCAGATGGGAGAGGCAGGCAGCTGGATATCCCATAAGCATAGACCAGCTGCCTCCCTCTTTGTGGTAAAAGTGCATTGCTGCCTTGAAAGCCTGGTACTACTGAAGTTGCATCAGTGTTTCTCCCTCTACTCTGCCAGATCACAGGCAGAAGCAGCCTCTAGCTCTGCTCACATGTAAGCGGCATGCGCAGCACCTGCAACAACATTTCAATATTTGCCTTTGAGTCTGATGTTTTGCGAAACCATCATTGTGAAATGGTGCTGGAACGGTAGTCAAGCTGCGGCGGGCTGGGCCACACACCTGGGGAGCAGAGGGACAGCAGCTCCTGCTCATTCATGTACGACAATACACATTCTGCCATAACTGTTACAACATTTAAAATAAAATGATTGGCGCCGAGTGGGCACATTTTGCATGGGCGAGGACAAGATGAGCTGTCAAACACTTTTGGCCGGCTGCAACACTGCACGTCGGCAGCTGATACACACATTGCAACTCGAGAGGCAACAAGCCTGCATGCAGCCAACGCTTAAACAATGGCCCATGACTATGGCATTTATTTTTGAAAAATGGCTCTCAGTATTTATCCATATTTAATTTTTGGCTATTTTATTTGTATTTATCCACATTTAGTTTGTGTTTCGTGAATAAATGAAGCACGGGCTCGTAAATTTCCATATTTATTTAACCAATAAACGTGCACTCACACTTTGATGCCTGTCCGATTTTAGCACAGTTAGCAACAAAATATAATGATTCTATAAAGCCACATGAAAATATTTGCATAATAGCCTGAACATATGTTAAGATATGCAGTAATTTGAGGACTTTAATGTTTTTTTTTTTTAAATCAACATGCTCTCAACCTGCATGCAGGGGCAGCCCCTCCACAAGAGCAGAGGAGCCTCGCCCCACTAAAAGAATGCCCCCAGAACTGAACAATAAAATAATAATAATGTTTATTACCATTTTATTTTTCAGTACCCCATCCTGAACCAAGTGTCAGCACGGGCGGGGCAAGTGATGCTGAGTGGCAGCAAGGATCTCTGCGCTTTAGATTAAAGTGCACATGTTCCTTTGGCCGGCTGTCTTGGGACGGCCAGCCTGACATGCGCACTTTAAACTTCTCTAACCCAGCTGTCTGAAGACAGCTGGGTCAGAGAATGCCCAGGCCTTCAGCGCTCTTGTGAGCACTGAAAGTGGCTGCTCCTTCCAATCCTGACACTTCTCTCATGCTGTTTAACAGCCTGGGAGCAGCATCAGGATTGGATAGTGCAGTTTCCTGGGTCCCGTGTTGGAGCTTCCAGGAAAGACAAATGAGGAGAGGAGAGGAAGACGCTGTCAGGAAAGTGCCATTTACATTTTTTTATTATTGTACCTTCTCCCCTTCCACTGTAAATACAAGCCAGCCGCCACTGCCTGCATGACTTTTGACTGGGAATTCATGAACAACAACAAGTAGAGTCACTGATAAGATTCTCAATTTTCTGTAATGAAATACAAATTATTACAGAAAAATTGTGGGCAATTACATTTTGTACTTCAACAGTAAGGTAGGGCATAGCAGAAATGGTTCTTTGGAAAAATCAACATACAGGCCTCTACATGTTACACTTAAACATACATTAATATTTGCAGTAGCACAACAGCACTCCTTTAAGGTGGAGTGGAGGTGAAGATACAACAGGGGCATTTTCTTACACATTTATGATTCAGTTAACATGGGCTGGGTAGAAGGTAAGTGTCCAAGGAAAAGTACCTTAAGAAATTCAAGTGGTTCCGCAGTTTGTTGAATGCTTGTTAGGAAAGTCACTTGTTCCCCTTTCTGGGCTCGACGCAGCTTTTCTGTTTGTTCACTGCGGTTTTGCTGCAGTTTCTTTATTAGATCTTTTGTTTGCTGAAGACATTCTATAATATAATTTGTGAAAGTTTTAGACTGCAACCCGTGAGTGTTTTAACTACACAATAAATACATTCTCTAAAAACCAAATTTCATAATACAATCCAGCACATCGGTTTATAATGCATTTTCAAGTTGCTAAGCCAGTATAATGTTTTTATCAACTTTAAAGCCACAACTATAAAGATAACTATACATATAAAAAGCCAAGACATGTAACCTATGTTCTATACACTTTATGAATCTCTGCATAAAAAACACAGCAGCTCGAGACTAAGCACTGAGCTGTCTTCATCCTTCTGGCAAACCATTTTTGTGGAATAGGTCAACAAATGTTCCCTCAGTGCACAAAAAAATCGAGGTCTGCTTGCCATCTGTTTAATAGAGCTTACTGCAGCATCTGGCTTTAGTACCATTTACTGATATGTGTGCACAGACAACAAAATATTGGTTGAAAATGAATGCCTTCCTAGCAAACATTGTTTTCCTCTTGTTTATGATATATACATGTTCCCTTACAGAATATGGCCCTCATTACAACATTGGAGGTAAATCCCGCTTACCGCCGTGCAGAAGACCGGCAACACACCGCTGCGGCGGTGGAATTCCGCTACAGCTATTACGACCCACAGCTCGGAATCCGCCAAAATCCAGACACCCACACAAGTCCGCCACACCAAAGGTCAGTGATAAACTGGCGATAACAAAACCGACACCGTCACGCCAACAGGAATACGCCCACACTATCACGACCCACGAATCCACGCGGTGGATTTTCAACCGTGGCATTCCATTGGGGGTACACACCGCCGCACTCAAAATACACACACATTTACAAAACACAACCACATTGAACAATTCGAAATACACACACCGGATACACATACACACACCACTCCCACACACCCAATCCAATATAAAACACCCACTCACATCACCCACAAACCCTTATGACCAGAATTGCGAAAGAAGGCCAGAGAGGGACACCACCAGAAACAACACTAGCATCCACAGATACACAACATCATCACTCACACAACATCCAGGTACCTCAAACAAAACACACAAACACATCCCCCAATCATCACAACCCACACATCACCCACACCACATCATGGCACCACAACGACACCCCAGGTTCTCAGAGGAGGAGCTCAGGGTCATGGTGGAGGAAATCGTCCGGGTAGAGCCACAGCTATTCGGATCTCAGGTGCAGCACACCTCCATTGCTAGGAAGATGGAGCTATGGCGCAGAATCGTCAACAGGGTCAACGCAGTGGGACAGCATCCAAGAACACGGGATGACATCATGAAGCGGTGGAATGACCTACGGGCGAAGGTGCGTTCCGTGGTCTCAAGACACCAGATTGCAGGACAGAGGACTGGCGGTGGACCCCCACCTCCTCCCCCACAACTAACAACATGGGAGGAGCAAGTCTTGGCAATCCTGCATCCTGAGGGCCTTGCAGGAGTAGCAGGAGGAATGGACTCTGGTAAGTCAACTCTTAACTATTAAATACCCCACCCTACCTGCATGCCATCACATACCCCCACCCTCACCCTCACACCCATCACTCCAACACCTCACATATGTCCCACTCTCACAAAGCACCCATCCCAACACCAAGCCCTGCATGCAACACCAAAACATGGGCACCCATCACCAAAGCATGCCCACTACAGATACCCACACAGACCCCAAACCAAATATCACACAAGGACCTAGAAAGGAATGCAAGCACTGGAGTACAGGGTCACTCACCAATTGCACACAATGGCACACACAGATACAATAATCATGCCTTTACACCCCTGCAGGACCCCTACCCAACGTCACCGGACAGGAGGTTCCAGACATGTCCACTCCCCCCACAGAAGAGGCCCACAGTGATGACAGCAGCTCTGTACAACTGGATCAAGATGATCAGCCCGGCCCATCTGGGACCTCAGGACAGTCGGTTCCCCTGACACTGGCACAAGCCACCACAGAGCCTCCCCCCTCAGGAAACACCAGCACAGCACCCACCCAGCGGGTCCATCCCTCTGTCCCCAGGACACGTCAAGCAGCAGTGTGTCTACCACTACAGGGAACCCAGGCAAACCCACCACCCCAAGAAAATCAGAGACCTGGGGGCAGTAGCAATGGGCACATGGTTCAGTGGACAGAGGCACAGGAAAACAGGGGAACTGGGAGGACTGCTGTTGAGACGGGGAGGACAGGCCCAGGGAACCCACTCTCCACGAGGCCCTCTCCAACATCATGGGAGCGTACCATCATTCCCAGGAGACTATGGCAACAGTACTGGCCAACTTTCAGGAGACCCAGCGGCTGCAGGAGGAACACTATCTGTGGATCAGGGAGGTACTCAAGTCCATCAGCACCACCCTGGTCACCATTGTAGGGGTGCTTCAGGACCTTGTCAACACCAGAAGGGACACTGTGGCACAACAAGGGGCCCCTGACACTAGCCTGGATGATGAACAGCCCACCGCCGGTGCTAGTGGACAGGAGGCACCGCCACAGGTCCACAACACCAGCACCCCACCCCCTGCAGATGGAGAGCCACCCCGCAAACGGTCCCTGAGATCCAGGAACAAGACAGAGAACATTGCAAGACCCCCGCCAGGAAATGAGACCCCCCCTGAATGTCATCCTTCTGTCCCACTTTGTCACCCTGTCCATCCTTAAACTGCCCTAGCTCCACTTTCTATGCCCCTTTGGACAATGCATCTGTGAAACAAATATACTGGACTCTGCCATGGACATTCCTCCACCATCACCCCTGACCATTTTACAACCCCCTCCACTTATTTGCACAAAAATAAACACATATCAATCATAAAACAATCTGGAGTCAGTCTGTGCTTTCACAAATGTGTATTTACAATAACTATGGAATATAGCAATGTCAATTTCATTGTCAACATACCGATGTAACACAGCTCTAGTCCATGAGGAAATATAGCAGAGGTCACACAGTGGGACCCACATCTGTGAAATGGAAAGGCAAAGTGACAAGTCAGGGTCCATACACTGGGTGAAAGTGACAGACTTATGATAGTTCAAACAATAGTATGAGATGTGTGGGGCAGTGATATCTTCTTACCTGTGTCTCACTGGAAGTATTGCTGGATAACGTTGTTTCTGTTGTTGATATCCTCTTCTTCTGCCTCCTTTTCTTCACTGTCCATGGGCTCCACAGCTGCCACATGACCTCCAGCTGGACCATCCTCCTGCAGAAAAGGCACCTGTCATTGCAAAGCCAGGTTGTGCAGCATACAGCAGGCCACGATGATCTGGCACACCTTCTTTGGTGAGTAGTAGAGAGAACCACCTGTCATATGGAGGCACTGGAACCTGGCCTTCAGGAGGCCGAAGGTTCTTTCTATAATTCTCCTAGTTCACCCATGTGCCTCATTGTAGCGTTCCTCTGCCCTTGTCCTGGGATTTCTCACTGGGGTCAGTAGCCATGACAGGTTGGGGTACCCAGAGTCACCTGCAAATGTCGAGGGACAACTGTTAGAGACACACTAACCCGTAGGGAATATGTCCCAGGGCATAGAAGTCACCTTTCACTGTAGGCAAATTCTCCACCTGAGGGAAAACGATGTAGCTGCGCATGTGTTTCAGAAGGGCAGACAACACTCTGGACAACACTTTGGAGAGCATTGGCTGGGACATCCCTGATGCAATGGCCACTGTTGTTTGAAAAGACCCACTTGCCAGGAAATGGAGTACTGACAGGACCTGCACTAGAGGGGGGATCCCTGTGGGATGGCAGATAGCTGACATCAGGTCTGGCTCCAACTGGGCACACAGTTCGTGGATTGTTGCACGATCAAGTCTGTAGGTGACTATTACGTGTCTCTCTTCCATTGTCGACAGGTCCACCAGCGGTCTGTACACGGAGAATGCCGCCATCTCATCACCTGCCCCAGCGGACGTGCCCTATGGACGAGAACAGAGAGCAGAGAGTTAGCCAACACTGACGTATCACAAATTGTCATTAGCACACATTTATTAATCCGCAATGTGCCTATTACTGTGTGTATGCAAGGGCTACATAGGTGTGACGCAGTTATTATTCTTGCCATGGCGGCTGCCTGACCTGTAAGGTGGGACAAGGGGATATGAGGTAACTGCGTTGGCGATCTACACCTTTGCGTAGGTAGTCAAAGACCACGGCGCAATCCTACATTGGTTAACATTGGACCCTATGGGTCCGAGGAGCCAATGACGATGTACGCCGGCGGTGACGGTACTCACCACTGCAGACGTGACCGCCATTTTCTCTATGTTCACTTACTTGATACCTGACCTTCAACAGGAGAGGACCTACACTGTAGGCTGTGACCTCAGTCTGGAATCGACGATGGCTGATGTGTCTGGGGAAAGGGCCCCTGCCTTCACTTCGGAAGAGCTGGGGAAGTTAGTGGATGGGGTCCTCACCCCAGTACACGCTACTCTACGGTCCTCCAGACAAACAGGTGAGTACACTGAGAGCATGTTGCATGGGCAATGGCTGTTTGGAGGGGTGTGGATGGAAGATACATGGGGGGGACTGAAGCCTGCATATGCGGACGGTGAGTGTATGTGCATCAGGGCAAGGGTGGGAACTTGGGTCAATGACTATGACGGTCTGGACGGTGAAAGATTTACCTTTTCCCCTGTACTATTCCTCTAGGTTAGCGCTCACCAGAAGAAGGATATTTGGTGTGCCATCGCCAAGGAAGTCCGGACCCTGGGGGTCCACCACAGACGGAGCACCCACTGCCGGAAACGATGGGAGGACATTCGCCGCTGGAGCAAGAAGACAGCAGAGGCCCAGCTGGGGATGGCCTAAACGTGGGAGGGGTGCCCGTCGCACCATGACCCCCCTGATGTTCCGGATCCTGGCGGTGGCGTATCCGGAGTTGGATGGGTGCTTGAGGGCATCACAGCAGCCACAAGGGGGTGAGTACAGACACATTCATCTGACTTTGCGTGCATTACGAGGTGTGTGGGTGGGGGAGGTAGGCAGTGGGTTCCCCTAGGCCAGGGCCAAGTTTGTAGGCAAGGCCCCTTGTGAGGCAGGCTATGTGGCACCCCAACCCCACCAATGGTAAGAGCCATCTACACCTAGTCAGGCTCCTCTGACTTCCATGTGTGCAGCAATCGGGCATAGGCCTTGTACCCCATGACCTTGTGAATAATCTAGGAACTGTTAGTGCATGGCATAGTGCTGAGGTCTGCAGTGTCTGTAGTGTCCGCCAACGGTAGTGGTATTGCATGCACTGAACATGTCTTTCTTCTGTCTTCCCCCCCCCCCTTTTTGTGGTCTCCCTGTTCTTGTGTGCAATAGCATCATCTGGTGGAGGAGCAGTGGCACCGGAGCAGGAGGGAGCTGCATCCCACTTGGCCCTGGAGGGCGAGACAACGGAGTCTGAAGCCACCAGTGGGACGGAGGGTGAGGGGAGCTCCACAGCGGGGACAGGAGGTGACAGCAGCGACAGCGACTCCTCCTCTGATGGGAGCTCCCTTGCGGTGGCATCCACAGGTACAGCCGCCATCCCCCCTACCAGCACCGCCCTCCCAGCAGCCCCTCATCGTGTGTCCCGTGCCCGCGCACCCAGGAGGGTGGGCATCTCCTTCGCCCCAGGCACCTCAGGCCCTGCCTCAGTCAGCCCTGCAGCCCTCAGTGAGGATGCTATTGACCTCCTGAGATCCCTCACTGTTGGGTAGTCTACCATTCTGAATGCCATCCAGGGTGTTGAGAGGCATTTGCAACAAACAAATGCATACCTGGAGGGCATTAATTCTGGCCAGGCAGCCCAACAGAGAGCATTTCAGGCTCTGGCCTCAGCACTGATGGCAGCCATTGTCCCTGTGTCCAACCTCCCCCCTCCAACCTCCTCCACCCAGACCCAATCCCCTGTACCTCCGCCTATACCAAGCACACCATCAGACCAGCATGCACACACCTCCTACAACCACAACCTCCTCCTCCACTCCCAAACCCCCTTCATCTACCCGTCCCAGTGTGTCTAAAAAACTTTTCCTGGCTAATATTGACCTCTTCCCTACACCTCCCCCCCCCCCCCCCGCCCGTCCCCTAGGGCCAGACTTTCCAGGTCCCAACCTAGCACCTCAGCCACCACATCACCAGGCACATGGTGCCAGTAACTGCGGGCTATTGGAGTGCGCCAACCATCAGGGCTGCCAGCGTGCCTCGGTGCGAGGGCAAGGACATTCCACCTGCAAAACGTAAGAAGTTGCCCACATCCCGGAGGGAGAAGCCGAAAACACCTGCCACCAAGGGCTCAGGGAAACCAAAAGGGGATAGTGGCAAGACAGCAGCACCACCATCCAAGGGGGGGAAGGGCCAAAAAATGAAGGGCAAGTCAGGAGAGGGCATGGAGGCATGGACTGAGGGACCAGTGTCACACTTCTGTCCACGTCGACAACAACATGTACGGTAGAGAAGGCCGCCACCTGCACCACCATCTGCACCACCACAGAGCCCGGCACCAGCACCGCTGTCACTGTGCCCGCCACCAGCACCGCAGTCACTGTGCTCGCCACCAGCACCGCAGTCACTGTGCTCGCCACCAGCACCGCAGTCACTGTGCTCGCCACCAGCACCGCCGCAACAGAGCCCACCGCAAGCACCGCTGTCACTGAGCCCTCCACCAGCATTGCAGTCACTGAGCCCGCCACCAGCACCGCAGTCACTGAGCCCGCCGCCAGCACCGCTGCCACAGAGCCCGCCGCCAGCACCGCTGCCACAGAGCCCGCCGCAAGCACCGCTGCCACAGAGCCCGCCGCAAGCACCGCTGCCACAGAGCCCGTCGCAAGCACCGCTGTCACAGAGCCCGCCAAAAGCACCGCTGTCCCAGAGCCCGCCGAAAGCACCGCTGTCACAGAGCCCGCCGAAAGCACCGCCGCAACTGACTCCGCCGCAAGCACCGCCAACGGCCCCGTGACATCCTGAGCCAGTGGCACCACTGCAGACATGGCTGCCATCCCCAGTGGTCAGTCGTCCGAGGCTGGTGGTGAGTTCCAGGAGCCTGGGCATCTTCAATGATGCATCACTTTCAGTGGAGAGATACAGCCACTACCTCTGTCCTTGGCAGGATGAAGCTTTCTGGGCACAAAGCCCCTTCCAGAACCAGTGGAGAAAGACATCCACTACCTCTGTCCTTGGCAGGATGAAGCACTCTGGGCACCATGCCCCCTCCAGAACCAGTGAAGAAAGACATCCACTAGAAAGACTGTGGCTTTGCACTCCCCAGGATAAAGCAGTGGGCAATACACCCACTGGAAAGACTTGAGAGACTGTGGTTTTGCACTCCCCAGGATAAAACAGTGGGCAAACCACCCACTGGAAAGACTTGAGACTGTGGCTTTGCACTCCCCAGGATAAAGCAGTGGGCAAACCACCCACTGGAAAGACTAGAGAGACTGTGGCTTTGCACTACCCAGGATACAGCAGTGGGCATGGAGCCCCCTTGTGGAGCATTCATCAGGCTGAGGTGCCCCCCCTCCCATCCCCCTGAGGTGCCTGTTTATTTTCCATCTGATGCCCCTCCAGTGTTCTCTCCATTTGGAGTCAGATATCGAGTGTGGGCCTCGCCCATGCATTTGGGGCCGAGTGGTCCACGGACATGATTGGTGCACTATCCGGACATGTGTAGTTGGTGTACATAATTGTATATACTGTATTTAGAGTTTTAACTACTGGATTTTTCTTGATTACAATCGTTCAAATCAATTCCTTTTGTCCTTGCGTTATTGAAGGGGGTGTCGGGGGTGTATATGTAATGTTGCAGCTTGTATTTGTGTGCATGGTGTTGTGGGTGAGGGTGGGGGCGTTGAGTGTTGCGTGTGTGTGTGTGTCACTCTCTTTTCCCTCCCCCCCTCCCCTGTATTGTAGGTGTAGTACTCACCGTGGCGGTCGCCACCGTCTCTGGAGCTCCTGATAGAGGAGCAGGAGGACCATCGCCAGCACGATGTGAAGTTCTGGCTCCATGGCGTCATGGTTCCTCGTGGGGTGCGGAGAGGTGAGTGATTTCCCCTTCTGTGTACTGTTTCCGCTGTGTTTTTGATCGCGTTTTTTCCGCCCCGGAAAAGGTGGCGGATTGGCATCTTGTGATAGGGTGGGCGGTACATTGTATTCCGCCTGTCTGTTGGCGGTTACCGCCGCTCTGTTTGTTTGTACCTCCGTGGCGGTCGGAGTGTTAAAGTGGCTGTCTATGTTGGCGGTTTCCACCGTGGTCTTAATCCCTTTTTTTTTTCTGCCGGCCTGTTGGCGGTATTACTGCCGCTTTAACACCGACCACCAGGGTTGTAATGAGTGCCTCTATGTTTGACCTATTTGATTACAGATGAATATCCCACTGAGACTTGCACATTAGTTCAAGAATTCTCCCCATAACATCCAACTCTAGTGACCTGTGTGACAGATTCAGAACTCAAGTCATGAAAAAGGAGCACTTTAAAAAAATCTAAGCACAGTCTCCCTTGACCCTTCATCAGTCCCCTTCAAAATAATGGTGGGTAGACAATAGGCCTTGTTTCACTAATGTAAAAAGAGTGAACTAAACTCACCACCAAATTCTGCATTGTTTGCATCAAAAACCTGTCTTAATTATCAAATTGCAGGCTCAGGGTGCAAGGGAAGGAACCACCCTGTACATCGAGGGACGTTGAGGAGAGTGCAGGGCAGTACCATGTAAGATTTTGTTAGGCATGAGGGGAAATCAATTTGGCAAAATGGCTGCACTGTGAGCTCACTCAACAGTTTACACTCTGGATAACGTGGAGACAGGCAGGCATGTGGGGCTGTGACTGTGCAGTAATGGTGGGATCCCGTGAGTGTGCCAGCCACAGTCTTGGCCCAGGAGGGAGAGGAGCTCAGGTTAACTTGTGGAACAATGGGCTCCGGTCACCCAGATTAATACAGAAGTGCATCATGCTCTGGCTGTCCGTGGGAAAGAGTTGAGAAATGAGGATGCCTGAAGATATAAGTATTACAGAGAGAGGCCTGTGTTGAAGAGGAGTAGGGTCATTCAGGAAGCCAGCAGGCTAGCCCACCCCAGCATAGGTCCATGTACTCCCAGGGAGATGACTCCCAAAATTCAGCTTAAAATATGACAGATGTCCCTGTGAGGAAGTAAACCAAAGAAGGGATGGGTCAGGTTGGCAGAGCAGATGGTCTAATGGGGAGAACACCAGGCAAGGACATGAATCTGTTATATATTTGCAGATATAGACAGCTACACACACAGATATAAAGGCATATTTCATCAGTTTAACTAAAACGTTAGACTCTTATTTCCTAAAACAAGTGGAAGGTGGTTGGCTACAATAATTTGGGTTGCAAGGTGAGGTGCCAATGTTTTTATGTGCCATCCAACTGCTTTGGTGGTGGGGACTGAGGATCAAATGGAGCTGTGGCACGAGCCCCATCTTGCCCCCTCTACAGTTGCCACTGCTACTCATTGGTGATAAATGTGAAGTTACTAGTTGAAGCCCTACTCAAGCAACAGTCACAATTTTTGTCAGGGTGAAGTCACAAGCAAACCCCAAATAAACCTATGCTTAACTCTGGTAGCTTGGCACAAAGTGGGCAGGCTAGAGTAGGAGTCAATGCGTAAAGCACTTCAAATAGTAATAAAGTGAAAACACAACACTAGAAAAATCCAACACCAATTTAGAAACAGAGAGAGAACTATAATACATTATTTGATACCAAAACAACAAAAGTCCAATCAGTAAAACCAGAGATATGCAACTTTAAAGATTTAAGTGAAAATAGTGCTTATCTGCTCGCACCAGATCAGGATAAAGTCACAAGTTAAGGCTCACCATGATGGAAGGCCAGCTTTAGGGACCAAGATAGGCCCACTGAGCAAAAGTACTATACGTCTCAGTAGGCGTAATGTTTCGAGACCCCTCATCAAGAATGAGTTGTGCCGCATAGGCTTCTAAGTGCAGCTGCAAAGAGATGCATCATGCTGCATTGTTTCTGACCACAAGACAACAGCTGGGAAGGCAGATCACCTTCAGGCCCACTTCACAGGGTCCTGGACTGGGGTGAAACCACTTGGAAGTAGAACTCACAGGTGGCAGAGTCCAGGTGCTGGGTTTAAGGTGGTTGGAACCTTTTTGTGTCCCTGAGGCTAAGATCAAAAGGCCAGCCAACTAGCCCTTAGAGTCACTATGATGGTCCTGGGTTCAAGATGAAGGTCCACTCAAAAAGCAGGACAGCAGAGTAGAAATCCCTTTTGCAGAGCAGCACAGTAGTACTCCTGAGTCTTCCATAGGTCCAGAGGTGGACTAAATAGTTCTGTTTGAGGGTCAGATATCTATACCTGTTTCCCATTTTGAAGTAAGAGAAGGTTCTGGAGGTTTCCATCCCAGAGGTGTTTGTAATTTCCTGTCTACCTGCCTTGGTTTCAGCTGGGGTCACAATAGACTAGTCTCAAACCTTTTGTGAGTGTGCTCAGGTATAACCTTTGTGATGTGTAACTGCCGTAGGTGACAGCTCCTTCCTCTCATTAAGTCAGAGATGGCCCATACTGCCAACACCTATGTTCCTTTGTCTCACTATTTTGGAGCAATATAGAAAAAGCAACATTTAGTTGCAACTAGTCTTGTGACCCAGGAAACAGGCTACAGGCACCAAATGGATGGCATAAGAAAATGCCAACTTTCCAAAAGTACTGATTTGGGGGAGGGAGGTTGGGCCTATTTACTCAGCAAGGCTGGGCCACTTGAAATTCAAACAACAATACAGGGAGTGCAGAATTATTAGGCAAGTTGTATTTTTGAGGATTAATTTTATTATTGAACAACAACCATGTTCTAAATGAACCCAAAAAACTCATTAATATCAAAGCTGAATATTTTTGGAAGTAGTTTTTAGTTTGTTTTTATTTTTAGCTATGTTAGGGGGATATCTGTGTGTGCAGGTGACTCTTACTGTGCATAATTATTAGGCAACTTAACAAAAAACAAATATATACCCATTTCAATTATTTATTATTACCAGTGAAACCAATATAACATCTCAACATTCACAAATATACATTTCTGACATTCAAAAACAAAACAAAAACAAATCAGTGACCAATATAGCCACCTTTCTTTGCAAGGACACTCAAAAGCCTGCCATCCATGGATTCTGTCAGTGTTTTGATCTGTTCACCATCAACATTGTGTGCAGCAGCAACCACAGCCTCCCAGACACTGTTCAGAGAGGTGTACTGTTTTCCCTCCTTGTAAATCTCACATTTGATGATGGACCACAGGTTCTCAATGGGGTTCAGATCAGGTGAACAAGGAGGCCATGTCATTAGATTTCCTTCTTTTATACCCTTTCTTGCCAGCCACGCTGTGGAGTACTTGGACGCGTGTGATGGAGCATTGTCCTGCATGAAAATCATGTTTTTCTTGAAGGATGCAGACTTCTTCCTGTACCACTGCTTGAAGAAGGTGTCTTCCAGGAACTGGCAGTAGGACTGGGAGTTGAGCTTGACTCCATCCTCAACCCAAAAAGGCCCCACAAGCTCATCTTTGATGATACCAGCCCAAACCAGTACTCCACCTCCACCTTGCTGGCGTCTGAGTCAGACTGGAGCTCTCTGCCCTTTACCATTCCAGCCACGGGCCCATCCATCTGGCCCATCAAGACTCACTCTCATTTCATCAGTCCATAAAACCTTAGAAAAATCAGTCTTGAGATATTTCTTGGCCCAGTCTTGACGTTTCAGCTTGTGTGTCTTGTTCAGTGGTGGTCGTCTTTCAGCCTTTCTTACCTTGGCCATGTCTCTGAGTATTGCACACCTTGTGCTTTTGGGCACTCCAGTGATGTTGCAGCTCTGAAATATGGCCAAACTGGTGGCAAGTGGCATCGTGGTAGCTGCACGCTTGACTTTTCTCAGTTCATGGGCAGTTATTTTGCGCCTTGGTTTTTCCACACGCTTCTTGCGACCCTGTTGACTATTTTGAATGAAACGCTTGATTGTTCGATGATCACGCTTCAGAAGCTTTGCAATTTTAAGAGTGCTGCATCCCTCTGCAAGATATCTCACTATTTTTGACTTTTCTGAGCCTGTCAAGTCCTTCTTTTGACCCATTTTGCCAAAGGAAAGGAAGTTGCCTAATAATTATGCACACCTGATATAGGGTGTTGATGTCATTAGACCACACCCCTTCTCATTACAGAGATGCACATCACCTAATATGCTTAATTGGTAGTAGGCTTTCGAGCCTATACAGCTTGGAGTAAGACAACATGCATAAAGAGGATGATGTGGTCCAAATACTCATTTGCCTAATAATTCTGCACTCCCTGTAGATACATATGCCGATAATTATTTTGTCCACACAGTTTTTGAGAGTGGTCAAGTTTTTAATTTTCTTGACCTCATAGTTCTGTAGTTAAATCTTTAGTTATTTTAAACAACACATTTTCCATATTCTTAAGACAAACACCACAGTTTTGACAATATTGTAAGCCCATGAACTAAAAAACAAAGGACATGAATCATATATCATACATCAAACCAATAACAAAACACAGTACTATAAACACAATCAGATTATACCAGTCATTAATTCAAGAAGTGAATAGAGCTGTCCTATTCTGCACTATTTTTAAGCACACTCCTTATTTTACTGCATTTAGAGGGGTTGTGTCACCATTTTGTTTCGATAGAGCAAGGCATCCAATGTTCCTTTTTGGATTACCATTGTGTGGTTATTAACTGTCGACAACATCCATGAGTAACACAATCACCACGTTTCAAATTCCCCTTATTATGGGTTATCCCCAGGACCAAGACTGGTTTCTAGACTGATGCTGATGTTGAACTACAAAAAAGGAAGTAAAAACATTTTTGTAAACTACATAATTTCAAAGAAAGTGGCTATGTGTTATTTTGGCCATTACATTTTTGACATTTTCCTCTACTTTTTCCATTTTTAAAAGGATGCTATGTCCAAGGATTGCATAGAGTACTTCAAGGCATCTGTAGGCTTTTTTCCTTTGTTTTTTTTTAACCTCAGTTTTGAATTTTAGTTTGCAGTCACCATTATTTTCATGAGGATGCAACTAAAGAAAAAAGCTAGTTGGAGCAGTAACTGAGCTACAGTCAAAAGCGCTACCCGTCCCCTTCCTTGCTGCCCCAAAAACAACAGCCTTGTCTCCTCTGGAGTTTCAGACACCAGCACGGGGATACAAATACCCTGACATTGAGTGTTCCACCTTTGCTCCCCACCTGGCTACATTACAAGAATCCTCAATGAGAACTCTCTGCCAGTCTTTCGGATGCCAGGACTGCAGTATACTACAACCACCCCATTCCATCCCTTCATGTGCTCCACCTTTCATCCACAGGTATCCACAGCACTAACGAAAATCTAAGAATATTCAATGAGAACTCTATGCTGTGCTCTCATATGCAAGAACAACTATCCTATCCCATCCTGTTAGGTGGCCCGTCTCTCATTCACAGCAGGCAACCACATCAAGACTCTTCAGTAAGAAGTTGTGTTTGTTGCACATACCAACGAAGCTGATATTTTCTGTACTGAGGTCACCTTTAAACTTCCTAAAGGCCTACATGTAGTTTATTAAATATTAAATAGTGGACTATTGTTTGGCTTTCTCTAGAATCACCAGTGGTGCCTTTTAAGTATCTGAGTACAAAAGGTAATTTATTTGGAGTGAGAAAGCAATGGATGCTGTATTGTGAGTTGGACAAACATCCTGTCAACATGCAGATTGCTAATACTGTATATTCAAAATCTAAGCAATTTGTCTTTTACAGTTTTCTGCTGAAGGATTTCTCAGTACTATAGACAGGGCAACATGAATTATGTGCCGTAGCAGCTTTTTTTTGCATAATTAAGGATTTGCTACATTTGCAACATAATATATCATCTGCTGCATAATATGCAGATTTTAACAAACAAAGTGTAGCTCAAAAGGATCAAAAGTTACTAAAAACATGGTAATATATGTTCATGTGTGTTGGAAGACCCTAGGCAAAGGGTCATCTTTTAGTTGCTTATTTATGTATTTGGTTGTTGAACTGATACTAATGAGGCACACTCTATGCCCAGACAATATTACTATGTGTAAAAATGACAAAATAATGAAATAATAGTATAAAAAAAAGTGGTGCATTACGCAGCATAATTTGTTTTTTTCTTGCCAGATAATTTAGTGAACCCTGCTGCATAATTTGGCAGCCATAATTCCAGTGGTCTTGACTATGGGCTGTCACCCATCTCTTACTCACTGTTTTAAGTTTTCCCCACAGATGCTTCTCCCTTGTGGTACTGGGATTTTACAGAGCAGAGCTTAGATTAGTCCATATCCCTTGCCTACCAGGAGTTGGTTCCCCCCAATGTCTGCATTACACACCAATCTCAAGTGCGCCTGAGTAACATTAAACATAGAATTATACTGAAGTGTTACATAGGGGGTCATTCTGACCCTGGCGGTAATTACCGCCATGGCGGAGGTCAGCGGTAGCACCGCCAACAGGCTGGCGGTGCACCGCTGGGCATTCTGACCGCGGCGGTTCAATGGCATGGGCACTGCAGGGGCCCCCGTAAGAGGGCCCCACGAAGAATTTCAGTGTCTGCTTTGCACCCGTCGCACCTTCCCACTCCGCCGGCTCCATTCTGAGCCAGCGTCCTCGTGGGAAGGGTGTTTCCCGCTGGGCTGGCGGGCAGACTTTCGGCGGTCGCCCGCCGGCCCAGTGGGAAAGCCAGAATGACCGCGGAGCGGTCTTTCGGCGGGAACCGCTTGGCGGGCGGCGACCGCCGTGGTCAGAATCACCCCCATAGTGTTAGTATTTTGATTTTTTTGCTACTTTCCCTCAACAGTGTTTTAGAAACAAGGATTGGTAAAGCCAATAGCTTATCACTCACATTATAAAGGCAAGACCTACTGGCTATGCCAATTCTCATTTGTATGATGCAATGACTCATTATGTTGCCCATGTTGCAGAGACATATTGAACTGTTTAACGGTGCACAAATGTTTTCAATCTGTTACTTCTTTCCTTGTAAGGGCACAGTTTGGGTGTTCGACTTGGACCTTTAAAATTTTTAAAATAGTAAGTAGATTGGTTTTATAAATCCATTCAAACGTTTTCTTTGGGACAATAACGTGGTTTTGTTGCTTCCTTGTCTCTTAGTACTGTTGAGAATTATTACCAATTGCAGGAAGGAGCTATATTATATAGCTCAAGTTAGTTCTTTTATTTTTTAATAGTCTTCCTTTCTTCCATGTTGTAACAGCTCATTATGTCACCAGTGTGGCAGGGACATTGAAGTGTTTGACTACGCACATAGCTTTCAATCTGTTCCCTCCAACTTTGTAAACATATGGGATGGGGGTTGGGCCTTGATAGTGTATGGTTTGTTTATAGGCACCTAGTCTTACCTTTTCATTGAGACAAAAACATGGTTTTGTTGCTTCCTTGTCTACCATATTGATAAGCTCTGGTTAGCATTTATAGTTTGATAATTTCCCTTTCAACTAACATCATTAACGGGTCACTTCCCTACACTGTGGAGCAGCACGACACCTGACTGACCTATTCAGCATGTATTACTTATCACCACTTCCAGCCTATATATCTGGATGGCACATGACCCAGGTGATTATGTCTGATTTCATTACTCAGTGCAACATTTACAAGAAATTTTGGTTAATCCGTTAAACCCTGCTTGCAATAAAACACGAAAATGTACATAAAAAATAGTGTTTGTATTTGAAGAACTTTCCGTTTTAGGTCAAGGATAACATGAAACATACATAAATAGGAAATATGCCCATGTTAATGAGCGGAGAAATACATTAAAAGTGCTATTTTGATGCCAGGCATTGCATACTATAATCCTGTGTGTTTTTTGTTTTACATAATAACTTGTCTTTAGCTTTTATGACCTAAAACTCATATCTTAAGATTTTCTGATTTCTATTTATTTATTGTTTGCAGTCCTGAAGAAGTTCACAATGCATTGGCTAAAGGTTGTAAAGAATATTATAATTTTCTACTGTTAATTAACTTTGAAGGCAAAAATAGAGGGAAAGACAAAAATTGATGATAAGGACTCATGCATCATCTTGTGGAATAGAGTACTCTTTTTTGATAGTATATAAAGAACATTTTCAAGAGGATGATGGTCAGCTATTACAAATTATCTTGGTGAATAGTGGCTGTTCTTAGTGGCTGTTCCAGGTTGGGCGTTGTGGTGATCGACCCCAATTGATCTGCTCACATCAAATTAAGGTTCAATTGTTAAATAATATAAGTATGGTTGTGCTTGATGCCCCAGTCACCTACCATAAATTAAAATGTTGTTTCAAGCACAAATAGACTAAAATAATACCTTTAAAGAGTGTAGTGCATACTTTGCCTTTTTTGTGGCATAATTAAGAAAACCTAGTTGCATAATTTGGCCCTCCATGCTACATAATTCTAGTAGCCCAGGCACTGTTGAGCTGTTTGGGGCTGACATTGTGATGATGAAATCTGTATTTCACAGTAAAAGCACTCAAACATGTAAATGAATACACACGTGTGATAACCTACCTTAGGACGTGGGACTCAGTCCTGATTCCTAGACAAATTGTTAAAAAAGCTATAAGGGGGGAATACCCTGCTCCCCTAGGCCTGACGGGGGAGGGGGGTCAAAGAGGGACCTCCGCCAGGCCAAAAACATTTTTTCAAAAGATTTTGCTGCAAATTCTTGGTGGATCCACAAATCCGTAGCACATTTATTTTTAAAAAGCCTATGTTTAGGGTAGGGTCACATATCCTCCCTCCACAAGCCTCCCGGAGGCCCTGGAGACCCCATCCCCCACAGTTGAAATTACTTTAAAAGGGAGGAGGCATGTAGCCCCATGTCTATGCCTCTCTGAGGCCCTGGGGACAGCAGTCCCTGGGACCAAATAAAAATACCAGGAGAGGGGTGCACAGATAGCCTCCCTAAGCCTCCCAAAGCCAGAGGGACCCCATCAACTGGGGCCAAATTTATGTAAACAGGGGAAGGGGCATGCAAGCACCTCTCGAAGCCTTGTAAGCTTGGCAGCTATTTTAGAAATTTTAAAAAGAGGAGGGGGCACACAGCCTTCCTCTTGGAGCCTCTCTAAGGCACAGGGAACTCCATTACTTGGAGCTGAGTGAAAATAATGGGGAGGGGAGCACACAGCCCCCCTCCCTGGGACTTTAGGGGCCCAAGGGACCCTATCCCCTAACTTACACCTTTGTTTTTACAGTGAGTACATATATATATATATATATATATATGTATATATATATATGTGTGTGTGTGTGTTTGTGTATATATTCAATGAAAAAAACAAAGGTTAAAGTGAATAGTTAGGAAAACACCTCATTCTCTCACCATGCAACATTAACTATAGCTCACTTTCTTTCAATTCATTGGTTATACATTTAAATGCTACAGCACTTACAGTATGTGAAATCATGACATTCATAACACATATAACATCTCAAATTACATAATTTGTCACAACACAGTGCATGGTACTGTGGCAAGTTACAGTTAGTGCTCTCTGGTAAGTGTATATGGAGGTGTGCTACTTATAATAGTTTGAAGGTGGTGAATAAATTGTGAATGAAAGTTACAACTATAACTTTAGAATTGTTTACGCATGTTTAGTTTTTGCTTGATTTTTATAAGGAAAAAAGTGTTCCTAACTATAACTGAGTTTTAACCTTTGTTTTTTTAATTGAATTTCAATGTTTTTCAAAAAACTTTTAAATAAAAATGTGTTTCAAATTGTAGAGTGCAGTGTTGTCAAGTTGAGTGTCGGTATGTGGAGTGTCATACAGTACAGTAGAGTGTTGTAAAGTCTATTGTTGTAGAGTGGAGTATTGTAGAGTGAAATAGAGTGGAGTAGAGTCGCGTCGAGAGGCAGCCCGTGTTTTGATCCTGTTAAGGAACATCCCGGAGCCACATGTGCACAGCTAGTGCAACTGCTTCCCCTTTAAGGTTACTTAATATAATTGAAGATACTGTGACAAAATTGCCCATTAATTACATCCCCAAGTCCAGGACTGGGGCAGCCCCGTATTCATTTTGAACCTGTTTTAACACTTCTGGACGACTGGCAAGTGTCGGTGTACTGTGTGTGGTAGTATAGAGCGTGGCAAATACTGTGCCCCAAGTATTGCAGTTATCCATTGTCGGAACCATCCCAAATGGCAAGCACACAGTGAAAATTCTGTTTATCCTGAGGTCCCATATCAGGGAAAAACCACTTCAAGTGCATTTATTTATTGAGCTAACCAGATTGGACTTTCCTCCTGGTTGGTGGGTACCTTACCCATGATCGAATGTACAGTCGCAGGATTAATGCCTGGCGTGACTGTATGTGGTTGTGCTGGGGCAGCATGTGCTGGGTTAGTATTTAATGTCTGCTTTACAAACTGTACTAATAGTCTATAAATTGATGTAAGCTCAGTGTATACGCAGAGAACCGCTGCTACCACCAAGGTTGCTGCATCAGGATGCAGTGTATATGTGCCCAAAAAAGGCCAGGTAGGACCATCATTACTCAAAGGACCTAACCTAACGTGTAATATTGTGTGTGGTAGGGTGCCATCAAGCAAGTTATTATGGTCTTGATAAGATACAGGTATCTCAAAATATACATAAGTTCTGTATTGCGCAGGTATATTAGCAGGTGTGTAGTGATGAAATCTATTAGTGTTCCCATTAACTGCTGGAAAAGTGACACAAGAGTAGAATATTTCTGTTCTGTAGGCTTCGCAGTAACTTTGTGGTATGCCATGGTACATGGTAATAACAAGCCAGTGTATAGTTGTATATTGGATGTTGGATGTTTTTAGAAAATGATAAGGCAGTCAAATTATTTTTACTACACTTCGGCTGTGTTTTGTGTTAGGGCTTAGATAGAGTTAGGTAGTAGGTTTTATTGTAGTTCCCTATCGGCTACCCCTTCATTAAAGTGGTAGCAAGTAGGCAAATGTATTTATATTGTTTTACATATTTTTAAATAAGTTTACGGAGTGCCGCCCTAGTAACTAGTAAGTACTGTATTTTTTAGGAAATATGCAGTATTTTTTTTAGATATTTTTGTGGTGCTCCATACATTTTCTTTTACAGAAATAATTTGTTTACAAATTGTAAATACACTGTACTAAACTATATTTGTGAAATATAGGGTAATACAGTGTTTTTCTATTTCTTAAGGGATTTATTAATTTTTTACATTTTTTTTTAACTACTAATTTACTTTCTAGGGAGTACCGCAGTACTCTGCCATAGTTTTTTTTTAAATACAGAGACTTATAATAATTTGCCTCTACCTATAACCACTTTACAAAAGTAGTAATAGGTAGAGAAAAAAATAAAACCTAATAGTTACCTACGAAATTCCATGACATGACAGTATCGTAGTCACTGATATCACTAACTTAAATGCATTTTAACTTTAAAAAAACTTACCCTACTTACCTGCAGTACCAAAAAAGGATCCTCTGCACACCATAATATATAATCCTGCCAAATTTCATGTAAATCTATTCAGTTGTTTTTGCACTACGTTAAACACAATGGTATATTCAAAATGCATTGATGGAAAACGTGTTTTGGAACCCCCCTTTTTATCTTTGCATCCCCTCAACGGATCATCCCAAAAATTTACATCATCAAAAAATGTAGAAAATTCTATAGGTTTGGAAAGTTTTGTGGTGATTCTTCAAATGGGCTGTGTTAGACCTTGCAACCTTGGCTTGGTTACCCCTAACTCTTTTGCCTTCTGACCTCCTGTTTGCTGACTTCGTTTTTGCTGGCTTTAGGACTCTGTGCACCTTCCACTGCTGACCAGTGCTAAAGTGCATAAAGTTCATGTGCTCGTTCCCTAAAACAGGTTACCATTGGCTTTTCCACAAATGGCATTTAATTTACTTATAACTCCCTAGTAAAGTGCAGAACTGGTGCCCATGGCCTGCAAATTAAATGCTGCTAGTGGGCCTGCAGCACTGATTGTGCCACCCACTTAAGTAGCACTTTATACATGACTCAGGCCTGCCATTGAAAGTCACCCCTACGGAAGGCCCTGGACAGTCCCAAGGACAGGGTGCAGTGTATTTAAAAAGTTTGATGGGTACTTTTATGTTTTACATGTCCAGGAAGTAAGAATCTCTTAAATTGTTTTTTCACAACTGCAAGGCCTATCTCTCCCACAAGTTAACATTAGGATTGCCGTATTACATCTTATACGTGTAATGTTCAATTACACCAAGTTTTGTGCCTCTGGAATCACAATTTAAAATTACAACTTATGGTGAAGTCGGATTCTAAACTGTAATTCTGAAAATGCCACTTTTAGAAAGTTGTCATTTTCTTACTTTAAATCATCTAGTGCCTTCTGCCTGTCTGTTACTATATATGTCTGGGTGGGTGACAGCTAGGTTCTTGTGCATTCCCTCCAGACAGCCACACACAAAAGGAGCTTAGGTGTGACTCAGTGATCATTTGCATGTTGATGGACCATCCTGGGCAGGATGGGAGGGAGGAAGGAGCTGACACTTCCACCTGAATGGTCTGGGTCCTGAGCCCTTACAAAGGGCTGCATAACCCCCTGCAGTGTGTCTGGAGATAGGGTAGGGACTTTGGGCACTTCAAAGGCCTCTCTTTGAAGTCTTCCCAACTTCAAAGGCACCAATGGCTATAAGAAATGAACTTCTGACCCTACCAAATCAGTAGACTTCTATACCTGAGGACATTCTGTGAGGAAGGAGGACTGTTGTGCTGCTAAAAGGACTGTCACTCTGGTTGACCCTGCTGGACTTTGCTGGACTCCTGTTCTTCTGTGCCTGCCTGCTGGCCTCCTTTCCAGAGAGTGAGAAGAACTGGACTGACATCTCTACATTTCCAGAACCAAAGTGACTCCAAGGGCTTGCGGCTTGCTCCACTCTGCTGCAGCTTCTGGACCCTGCCAACTGTGAGTCATACCCTGCCAAGTGGTGCCAATCTAGTCATGGGCCCTTGGAAGTGGTTTCCTCAGCTTTTTCCACAAAAACCAACTCATCATCATCACTGTGCTGATTGAAACTGGTGCATCTCTTCCCGACTCATCGCAGCTACTGCTGAGGATGACAACATCACATCCTGGATTGCGCAGCTCGGAATTGACGCATCACTCTCTGCTGTGACACATAACCTTTGCATCGACAGCTGCACAGCTCAACAATGATGCATCACCTTCATCATAAAGGGGTTCATAGCCGAAGCTTGAGGACATCGCATCGACGACTGTGGGTACTAACGGCAATGTACCCCTGACTGGGCACATCGGAACCGAGGCATCACCTTCACATCGTCCCCTCTGCTCCTCGCATCAGATCTTAGATGTCGATGAATCCTCTACGCAAGACACTTTCAGTGGGACAAGGTTGGGTTCTGTAGCGGGCCTGGGCTCTATCGCTGTCAGCCTGAACTTTGGATTTACCCCTTTCTAGTGCAACCTGATAGCCCCCATTAGCAGGTTAAGCTTTTAAGCACTACATTTACAGATATTCTTTAAAAATTCATATCTAGACTTTTACTTATTGAGTTTTTGTCATTTTGGTCCTGTACTCATAAAAATATAAATTATTTTTCTAACTTGGTGTGGAGTAGTTTTGTGGTACTTTCACTGTATTACTGTTTCAAGTGTTGCACAAACACTTAACTGATTGCCTCCTAAGTTAAGTCTGCCTGCTCTGTGCCAAGCTACCAGAGGGTGAGCACAGGTTAAGTTATGGGGTGTAAGTGACCTACCCTGACTAAGACTGTTGCATCTAATTGGACAGGATGCATACCTTTGTTAAATAGAGACCCGATTTCGAACATGTGGAAAGATATTGGTGAGAAAAATCAGAAGAATTCTTATTTCTGGAAGTCCTAGCTATAACTATAGAATGTCAATCAAATTTAATGTGATTTATTTTTTATTTTTTATCTATTGTATTTTTTATTTATTTGTTTATTGTTTTACAAAATAATGTGACCATAAATGTGTCTTTAAGTTGTTCTTGTAGCAATTCTGAAACTTTACATATGCAGTTTAGTTTTTAGGCTTCCTTGCTACTTTTAGTTGTATTGTGCTATATATGAATTCCAAAGTAAATGAAAGCCAATCATTGTTGTTGCTATAAAAATTATTTTTCTTTTAGCTAGTGACCAATTATCCTCCATCTAGTAGCTGATGTAGCTGACTGCTAGGTCATCAGTGATGTCATCAGTGATGTCATAGAACATGTTGTGAATGACGTAATATGTGGAAACATAAGCAGTGCATGGCGTGGGTGCAAGTTATAGTTAGGTCTGTAAATATAACTGGTGAATTTCTTTTTTGAGTTCAAAATGTTAATGTTGTCACTGACATATCCCCTGAACTAAAACAGATCTTTTAATCTCATCTAACTATATTGTTACTTTAACCTTTGATTTTTTTTCAGTGAATTTTTAAGGTTATTTTTAACATAAAGGAATATTTTATTATCATATGTAAAGAAACCCCAGCCACGCACAGCTTGGCCATGCATGGTAGGGGGTTGGCAACAGGGCCTGCCCTGCAGTCACAGGTACCCAACCTCAGGCCACCAGGCCCTGTGGCCAAACCCCCCCACAGGCCGCTAACCCCATACCGTACTCAGCCTTTGGTGTGCATAACGTAGGGTGGCTTCGGGTCCCAGGGACACCATCCCATGGGGTAAAATATTTATTAAGGAAATAGGAGCATGCAGCCCCTTCCCAACCCTTCATTGGCCTAGGGGACCGAATCCCCAGGGCCAGTGCCAATGAAAATAGAGTGGGGCTGTGTGGCCTTTCTCCCCAAGCCTTGAAAGCTCCTTGGGACCCTGTCCCCTGGGGCAAAAATACAAACAAACATGGGAGAAAGACATGCAGGCCCGAGCCTTAATAGGCTTGGGACCACATACAATAAAAAAAGGAGTGGGTAATACAGTCTCTATCCAGAGTCTCCTTGAACCCCAGGGACCTCACTCTGGGGCCAAAATCTAAGAGATAGGGTGGGCAGTCCCCCACCCAGAGCCCTAATAGGCCCCAGGAACTTCATCTCCCAGTGCCAAATATAATAAAATAAAAAGAGGGGGCCTTTCTAGGCCCCAGGAACCCCATCCTCTAGAGCACAGAATTATTAAAGGGAATGATCATTCATTTTTATTTTCAAAGGGAAGGCACACAACACTCCTCCTCAAGCTTCATTTTGCCCTAAGGAACCCATCGCCCAAGGCCTTTCATTTTTTCAAAGGAGAAGGGGGGAAGCACATGGCTGCCCCTCCTTGACTCCTAATAGGCTCTCGGGACGCCATCACCCAAAGCCAAATATATTTTAAAGGGTAGTGGGAGCCACATGACCCACCCTCCCTAAGCCTCATTAGGCCCTGGGGACCCCATCCCCAGAGATTAATTTTTTAAATTTTAAAGTGGAGTGAGGACTGAAGTCCACCTCTCCAAGACTATTATGGCCGGGGGGACCCCACTGCACGGGGTCCACATTATCATCATTATAATACTCCGGCCAGGCGAGATCAAACACAAATTTCCCTGCCTATGCAGGCAGGGAAATCACTGTGTCCTGGGGGTAGGCTCTGACCTCAGGGGGTGGGGTCTCCAGTGCCTTTTTTTAAGGCTCACAGAGGGGGCCAAAGCAGCCCCTCCCTTTAAAAAACCATTGGCCACAGGGCTGAGTATGACTCGAGGAGGGGGGCTGCGTGACCCCCTCCCGATACTTATGATGTCAGGCCCCAGGGGATGGGGTCATCAGGCAGAAAATGGATTGGGTGGGTGGGCACGCACTTCCCACCACTATATTAAATAATGCAGCCCCAGGCTACCAATACCAGGGTATCTTATGTAGTTCCCTTACATGATTTTATTTTTAAAGTACAGGACAGGGGGCTAAGTCCCCTTGTCCTGTAATGGCTGCCACCAACATTTTTCTCATGTTGCTGGGAGCCAATCAGAGAGCTCGCTCCTGTGGGGGCAAGATGGTCCAAGGGAAAAAAACTCCCTGGGCCAATGAGAACCCTCAATTTTTTAACAGTGCGTTAGATGGATTCTCGCAAGAGTCCCTCGAAACCAACCGTCCAAGTACACTAATATTTTGAACCTTAATTTCTCAAACACTACTAAACGGATTTAGACCAAATCACAAAAAGCACAATTTGTGGACCAAGATGTAGCTTCCTGCCAAATTCGGTGCAATTCTGTTCAGCTGTTTTTTGCAGTAGTGCCTCTTAAAGATGTCTATGGAAAATGCCTGTAGATTTTGTGTTTTGGGACCCTGCTTTTTTCTCCCCTCTTGCTTGAAGGATAATTCTGAAACTTATTATGCACAAACTAGTCAAAAAGTAGCACCTTTTCAGAAAGTTTGGTGGATATTTGTCAAACGGGGGCTAAGTTATTAGCAACACAAAAAATGCATTTCCTATGGAAACGCTCACCTATCTATAACTACCCAGCGACCACCACTGGGTAACAAAAGTTAAAGGGACATTCTAGTTTGATGAAAGTGTCAGCAGAAATGTTACAGTTTAAACAGAATCGCACAAAAAATAAGAAAGTGGCATGGTGAGCTTAGTTCATAGTACTGTTATGAAAGAGAGCTCAGGCATGTTTGAAGGCAAGGGGTACTGGGATACTTTAGCTGAGCTTCAGTCGAGGTTGATTTGTACATTACAAGTCAGGTATATTGTTAGTTTGGTATTTGAAGTTTTGATAGGACGGCCTCAAATGTAAATAGTCTTGATATTCTTGATAGCTGAGAGGTAAGTAAATAGTTTTGATAGTCTTTAAATAGTCTTGATAGTTGAGAGTTCCGTCTTAAATTTAGGGGGTCTACAGTTTGAGGGTTAGTTTTGGCCATCTCAAGTGCGAGAGAGGTTAATTTAAAATGACCAGGCCATAAGTTGAAAATGTGTGCATATTTTGTTCTCTTCTGAATTTTCAAAAAACCTCTAACAGTCTTAGAAAGCAGAAATATTTTCCAGAGAGTAGTATGTTCCACATGTGTAGATCTATCACAAAAAGATGATTCTGATTGGATAGGAGGCCTGTGCTTTCATGGAGGCCAGGTAGAACTGGAAGATCAAGGTAAGATATCCTACAAATGCGTCATGTATGGTCTTGTGAACTTTGCATGGAGAAGTGAATTGCACCCTTTTGTCAATCGGTAGCCACTGTCGTTGAGTGCCCAAAAGGCGGACATGATGGGACTATTACTCTTCAGTCTGAGTGAGAACTGAGCACTAGTCTTTGAAGTAAGATGGCCATCTGGTGGCAAATCAAGCCAACTGACTACAAGCTCTTTTATTCAACCCACTTGAAGGACATCCATGTTGAGATACATAATGGACTTTACTGGGAAATCCTAAAGATGGCTGTTGTTGCATTTCAAAAGTAGTGATTAATATCTAATGTTTTTCGGATGTTATTTTTTAATTAGTAGACTCATGCTTCTGTTTTTCTGGATGCTCATATATAGTTCTATTTACAAAAGCTCTGTTTCACACCTGGTTCCAGAAGTTATGTTCAATTGGGCAACTGGAATTCTCATCTGGGAAGTTAACATTTGAAACCTCTGACAAAATTCCCGACCTAATTGAATGTGATTCGATTACATGGGCAAAGCTGCATTCTAGACAAACACAGCTCTTAGATGAGAACATATTTACTGTTATAAGTCAATTTTTGGAACACATTAATCACATTTCCTGGGGGAAAATGCCCCTTGCATCATAGCAGCTCGTCAATTAATACACAAGAAAGAATGATACAAGATTTTAATCGCCACAAACTAACACATGAAGTTTTTTTGTTTTTTTTTGCAGTTTTATAATGTGTTAATTGAACCCGAAGGTAATGGAGCACTTTCTATGAGCACAGGATCACATTCAGTGTTTGTTTAGGCATGGGGAGATTAAGTGGTTTGCAAGGAATCACAGGATGTTGAGCTGATGCCAAGGCTTGAACTTGGTTCCCCAGTTCCAAAGTCAGCAGCTTTGTCTTAAGAAAGCATCGTCTCCCCTAGTACGCAAATACTACATTGATACCATTTCTTTAGGTTTCACCTGCACACAGCTTGTGCTGTGGAGAAATCTCTTGCATTAGGAAACAAAATCTGAAAGGGGGCTTACAGTCCGCCTAGAGCATTCCAATTACTTACTACTGGTAGGTCACTCTCCTTCTCTTGCTTCTTATTGGTCAGCAGCAGCTGCTGACCTCATCTGGCTGCACTCCCTCTTTTCGTTCCCTGGTTCCTCGGCTTCAGCTGTTCCCTGGAGCTAGGACGAAGTACCCTTTCTGGTTGGCTGGCAGCGAGTGTCCTTCTGCTAGCTGCCGCACTCCATATGAGTGATTTTTTTTTTAATACAAAAGATCATCACTATAGTCACAGTCTGACAGACTTCCCGTTTGCCTGACAAGAGGTGGAATTCTTGCACTTCAAACCTCAGTTTGAGACAAACTTTGTGCAGGTCATGACTCCATTTGAGATAGCGACAGTTTAGGCAGCATCTGAGTGTTAGTGCAAAGAGTTAACAACTGAGCTGTGAAGTGCATGCTTTTAAATTGTAATTGTATTTATATCACTAATACAACACCGGGAGGTGTTGAAGGGGCAAAAATATTTTTAAAAATCCATCACATACACTCATTTTTAAAAATTACTCTCTTCCCCCTATATGCATATGAATTCATGGCATTGCCCTACAGCATCACCTGTACATGTTCTCCATACGATCCACCCACTCCATCAGCGGTGAAACCTATTGGCTTTGCTAATGCTTGTTTCCAATACGATTTCCTTCCGAGCAGTCAGTGATCGCTAATTTTCTGGCAGCCAAAACAATGAATTATGTAGCCAACGCAGTTTTAAATGCAGCTTTGTTGACAATTTAAATTAAAATCTTGATTAAATATTTGATTTATGTTCGTGCAATTTTGCCATCATTTAATTTGCCATCAAATGCCAGATGGTGTGTTTGGCCCACCACTTCAGAGCGGAATGTCATTAGGCCTGACATACCACACTGTATCACGGAAAGGGAAGCCGAAATTGTAAAAAGACTTATCGCTAAATAGTTATCTCTTAGATCTTTCATTTCACTAGCCTTCTCAGAGTACTTTACAGCATTCCTGGTCTGTCAGCGTCCTGGCCCTGTTCTCTCCATCAAACCCACTCCACTACTATTTCCCTCGGCTTTTCCACTCCCTGAGACTGTCCATTAAAGCGTGTTCAATGCAATAATTGCCTAATATTCATTCTAAGAGCGTCACACGATAACAAACGTTTAGAAAATGATATCAGCATTCAATTGTTTAGTATGGAAAGTAACAAATAAGCAATGTACATAGGTCAAGTATACAGTTCTGCCTTTTTTCACATTACAATCTATGCTAAAACATTACTATCGTCTTGTAGGTCTGGCGTGTGAAATGGGTCCCCCGGAGTTCAAAGAAACAGGATCAATTTGCATAGGACAGAAAATTATGTTCAGAATTGGGATGGAAGCTCTAATGCACAGTCTAAGATGTTTCTGCTCATATTATGCTATAGTTTGCTGCCTGTGCCTCATTTAAAAAACATTGGTGGCATTTCAGTTCTGTGCGCTTCCCAGAATACAGAGTTCCCAAATTTCTGCAAGAGGAATCACATTTCTATCTCAAAATAGCTACATTGAAAGCAGCGCTAGCCTCTCTGCTACTAGCCAATTCAATGAATTACGTGGCCAACACAGTTATTCATGCAGCTTTGCTGACAATTTCAATTATGACCTCGATTAATCGTGTACCTTCCATATGCGCATCTTGGCCCCTCATCTAATTCCCTATCTAGAGAGATCTGAAATAGGCCTTCCACAAGTTCATGGAATTTCCAATGAAAAAAATATGGAAATGTAAAAAACTGGTGAAAAATAAAAAGAGCTCGAATTAAACGCATCAAACATTTCATTACCTCGAATACTGATGCACAAGGATCACAAGAGAAAAAATATATTTTTTAAAGAACGAATACAAAATGTCCGAATTAACGTCAAGTCTTGAATTAAAGAACCATAGGAATTTGCACTGAATTATCTTTTTGATTCAAGACTCAAACACTTTCTTTTGCAAAACTTTATCACATTACTATAAGGCACTGAAACAAGGTAACAGTTAAAGACGACTTTTGAGTCCGCACAACCGCCAAGACAAGTCGTGTGCCAAATACCTTCTTTCAGTCTCCAATATCTAAAGGAATAAAAAATAATAACTAAAGAAACTAAGCTTATATAAAATATAAACGTTTATCCGAGTTAGTTAACATGACCCGAGTTCCTTAAGCAGGACAGGGTTCCTTTTAAGCATAGATTGAACGACACTGCAATTGAGAAAAATTCCTAAATATTGAAACGTCTCCACATTGAACAGCCCAAAAACCATCCTTTCAATATATTCTATATAATGAGCGACACTCCCAAACAAGCATTTGCAATGCAATGGGTCTTGCATTTGCTCGACTTAAGAGCTATTAGCGTTGTAAAGTCCTAACCGGACTTTTATTGCTACATGAAATGAAAATGAAAAGTAATACAGTTTTTCATAAGCTACCCGACGGCCACCATGAGCGTGAAGGAGACACAGAAAAGAAAACAGAAGTTCGCTCGCAGCCAAACGTATCGGAAAAAGTGTAATTATCCATTCAACAGGGTCCATGTGCTGCAAAACGCTTGACTACTGCCCAGTGAGATCGCGCTGCATAGGAAAAAAGAAAAAGTTGTCTAGAAACCATGCTGAAAACATGGAGCCTCGTATGTTTTCTGTAGTTGGCTGGTGTGCTTGAGAAAGGATAAACATCAGAAACGGCATGACGTATGCATGACTTTCACAAATGAAATCAAACAAATTTTAAAAGGCAAGCCCACAAACCAACAAAACGGATGGGCGTGTGCGGTGGGCGTGGTTAAAAGCCCACAGAGAGATAACAGCAGGCTAGAACGCTTGCACGCTCGACCCTAAAAATGCCCTGAAATCCCAGGCTTGCATGTGGTGGATAGTCCTTCATGATGTGCAGCAGTCAGATTGACTGAAATGTGATAAGTCAGTCCGTTCCAAACAGAAAAACAGATGTGAGCCCCTGAAGAATAAGAGAACTGAACTAAATATATATTTGACCGAAGCACATACTGGCCCTTTCAGGGGTGTAGCTTGGTCAGTAATATTGGGGGTGGGGTGAGCTTCAGATTCTCTAACAATCATACAACAAGCTGGGCGAATGAAAAGGGAGACAAATGTGGATTCGTAGGGGTACTAATTGAGAGAAAACACAATATTTTGTAAAATAACCAAAATGTTTTAAAGATTTTCAAAGAGAGGGAGAGTGTATATGTTTGTGTGTGTGTTTTTGTCTGTGTTTATGTAAAACGTCCTTGTGAGATCCAACAGCCTCCTCACCATAACTGACTGAAAGTATCTGCACCCAACTATTTTCCAGAAAATGCATTTATCAGGGGGGTGTAACACCTCAAGCACCCCACCCTGAAGCTACGCCCCTGGGCCCTTACATTTTGTTATTTTGTTTCTCACTTCTCAGTGACAGTCTTCATTTTCTGACTTATCTCTGGCACCTTTTACCTTTATAAATGATGTTGTCATGTTAATGAGTACTTCGAAAGCTGCATCTGCCAAACAGGTGTCATAAATATGTTTCCTTCTGCTCTATTAGTGCATGAACTGGAAATGGACGATAACGTTTTGCTCTTAACTTTATAACATCTCATTGACCTTTGACATGAAAATCATGTACATAGTTACGCTTTCTTCTCTCCGTAGCCTACAAATAGATTACTACTGTTTTTAAAAATATATATAGACGTGATTAAACCCCAGAGAGCTAAAGACAGACCTCGTGAAAGGGAATCAAAGTCAGAGGTTTTCCACGGTCCTATGAAATAGAGAACCCTTTTATGAGGAAAGTTGGGGTGGTCAATTATGCACCTTAAGTTGCAACCAAATCAGCTAGTCCTCTAGTAGGAAAATGCCCCTCGAAAGATAACTTTCTTTGGATTAACCAATGGGTGCATGCTAAGAACATGAGTTCAGGTTCTGTGTACCACGTAATCCAAAGAAAACAAAAAAAACATTGATCCGAAGAAAGTAATAAATTGGTACCTTAAATCAACAAAAACATTTACTGGTAAGCTTTTGTGAAAAGATCACTTCTTCAGGCTGTGTCCACATATACAGTTGCTACAAGTCCCCAGACCTCTTCCTATTCATGAGGAATACTATGTAGAAAATCGAAAATACTTACATTTTACTGAGACCTTTACTGATAAAGTAAGATGTTCACTTTAGTAGGATGAAGAATAAAACAAGCCCTCATTAGGACTTCCACTGACATTAACTTCCACAATTCCTCAGACTACTGAGGAAAGGCTTGATCTAATAATTGCACACTCTGAGAGCCTACTGGGGTAAATGTTTAATCTGCACAAAACCAAGGTGAATTTATTGTTTAAATACATGAGAGGAGTGGGACTTTCAGTATCAAGAAATGTTTTCATTTCTTCCATTCAACAACAAATTGCTTTCCAAAACATCCCTAACAAATTTATATGACAACAAAGAGACTAACGTGGTTATTTACAGCTGGGCAGATGCTTTATATTTGCTAACTATTAGGTCTGAGCGCAATTTAAATTTCATTGGTGTAATCTGCATAATTTCCCATTACACTTATTATGTGAAATTCCGCCACTGCGTAATTACGTAGAATTAAAAAATATTACCGCATATGGCGCCACTGATAGTAAAAATGTACTGCAAAAGCACATGAGCAGAACAGAAGCAGCCACTGTTCACAGTGCTGTTTAAAAACATCCACATGCCAAAAATAAAACGAGGATGCATTTCTAATATGTACCACTGCTAACGCAGAAGTCTTGATGATATTATTAATGAATATTCATGTATTCTGAAGTGTTGAATCTGTGTAGAAAATTTATTAACTTACAGAAAAACAATGCATGCATTTGAGAATGTGACTACGTGAGTGGCTGCCATTGTTCACGAAGTGTACTTATTAATGGCTTAATTAATATGAAATGTTGAGCTTATGTTTGATTAATGTGGTAATATGTCATATTAAGGGCTATGCATTATGTATTAGCTTTATTAATTGAAAGCCTTAACTTAGCTGAGGTCTTGGCCTAGTTGCACGGCCTCATGTCAAGCTGCATTTCTTAAGCGTTTAATAAAATGTCTTCTTAGCAGATTAAATTGTGATTTTCCACTGTGCTGACCTAATGTGCTCATAGCTAAATGTCTTTCTTATGAGAACTGCTTGCTAGAAGATGCTGTTCTTGCTAATGCAACATTGAAAATGCAATATGTCTAAGACTGACTTTCCCAGGAGAGTACAATGAAGACACTGACTGGAGTATAAGCTGCAACAATATTGTTACCTGACGAGCCGGATGATGAGAACAGAATGAAAGAAGCCAATCATCGACATGTGAACCGCGAACTGGTAAAAATGTGGATATGAATTTTAGTTTTATTGGACAAAGTGTGAACATGCTATCCCTTGACCAATAGGGACTTGGGAAATAGTTTTTGGGAATCTAACTTAGCCAGATTGCACTGAGAAGGCAACGCATTTTCCCATTTTCTATCTTGCCGTAAGGCCATTACTTTCTTGAGCGTCTTGAGAAGAGACATACTTAACTTTAATGCTTAAAAGACTTTGCCTTTTCTGAACTTTGATGCTGAATCCTGATGTTTTTCTGATCAGACTGATGCCCTGATGACGAAGACTGTCACAGCTTGCTGATCCAAACTGAGGGTAGGTATATTGACTATGAGATTGTTTGCTATGTCTATTTAATTTTCTTTCTAGGTACCAACCACACTGTTTTGATAGCGCCATAGATAGATGGTTTTCCAAAATTTGTGTTGACTAAATTGTTTTTGCATGAAGCCCAATGTACTAATTCTAATCTGGTGTTAGTTAGGATCCTCACTAATGAAATTCAATATATGAAGTGATGTGATGCCTTTGCTTTTCTGAATCTAAATGTATGTAATAAAGTTTGCGCAATTATTCTTGTTATTACTTTGCACTGTTACCTTAGAATGTGTAGTAGCTCAAGTTTTGATTAGATTGCAATTCTTTCTTCGCTTTGGACAGACAGTGTTGTTTCTGTAGGTTTATCAATTGATTTTGAGACTATCTTACATGACATTAGCATTGCTAATACAGGGAAATAAATATTCTAATTTTTACATAAAGGTGTGGTTATTCATGACTGCAAGGTCATGGTGTGTGACAATCACTGACTCCTAATGATTATTAATGTTATTGAGTGTTATTGATTATTGATCTGCATGTACTGGATTTTGGTGGGAACATCTTAAGCGAGTCAAAAGGTTGATCGACTTTTATTCGCATGCCCTTGTAAGTTTACTTATTAAGCTCAGACGCGCCAACATAGATGGTAGCAGACTGATGATTTGTATCCTAAAGAGCCCATCAGAGGTGTCCGGTAGATGGTTTGTATCCTTAACAGCCTATCATAGGTGCCTAATAGATGGTTTGTCTACTTAGGAGCCCATCATAGGTGCTTGGTACAGGTTTGTCTCCTTAAGAGCCTATCATACAGTCTAGAAAGGGAGGTAGCAGAGTATTTGGTCCTGGAGATAGCAGCGGAGAAATAACATGGGTCCCCGGAAATGGTAGTAGCTTTATGTTATTGTCTTTTGAGAGCTCACCATCACCAAGATTTGGATTCATTTTTTTCAATGATGCGAATTGGAGAGAAAATGTGCCCCTAAGTCTCGAAATGACGCCCCAGAATCTTGGAGCTTGCCAATGGTTGTTTGAGGATGTTCTCGGCGTTCTAGTGATGGTGTGAATGGAATAGGATGTGGTGCTTACACAGCTTATGCAAATTGCAGGTGAATTGTGATGTTTGTGAGGGTTAAGGGAGTTTGCGTTCTCCAAATGAAGTTGTAGAAGGAGTGTGCGTACTCCGAAGTGTGAGAGTAGGGAAGTCGTCGAACTTTACATGTATGTGGTGCTTTGTGCTAAAAAATTGTCCACATGGTTGTTCTTTTACGGACCCTGCGTGGTCTAAGACTCCGGAGTATATTGAAAAGTATTGAAAACACTTGGTTTTTGTTGTAATTTGTCTGGTTTAATAAGTTGATGGGGAATGGTCGACAAGTCAGAGAGTGAGTCAAAGTGAGTGAAATAATTTTTCGATTGAGATCTGAGAAGCCCGATTTGCACCAGGACAGACCCACTGATCAGTTGAAATTTACGGATCGAATTATGCTTGTGAATCAGGGAAGCTGAGAAAGAAGGAGTACCTGCTAGAGCGAGAGCCGTCAGTGAAAAATCCATACATTTTCTGACGCGATTGTGCTACCCTACATGTAGTAAACCTGCAAATTGTTCTTTTTATTTGTTTAGTGCTTGCAATAATTTTGCATTAGTTTTGTGAGAATCTAAGTTTGGGAGGAAAATCCGCAAGACTTTGTCAGCCACAGTATGTGTGAGTGTGACGCAATTAGAGCCACTCTGCGATGGGTTGGTTAGTGAGAAGGGTTGCGCACGGATTGGCAGCCATCCGCGAGGTGTAATTGGTTGAGAAAGTGAATGAAGAGAATTCTGGGATTAAAAGTCACTTCTTGATTTGAATTTGAATATTTCGCAAAATTAAATTTTTCAAAGCTTTAAAGAGTGCTTTAAGGGGAGATACATACATTATAATGGGGATAAGGGAAATTACACTGCCAGAAGGTACACCACCTTACATTGTAATTGAAGAGAAGGGTGTCGCGCCATGCCTTTGGCTAAAGCAATGGTGCAAAGTGACAGAGAAGGATGGGAACTTAGCGTTTTGTGCAAATGGAACATTCAATTTGAGGAGCTCAGAGAATTTGAGGAGAGTGCTGTATGACCTGAAACCACCTACTAGACCAGCACAGTTTGAGGCATTAGCGATCTGGAAATTAGTAGCTGGACAACAACAGCAACAGAAATTTGAGAGGAGAATGAGAAAGGCAGAAAAAACACTAGTGGAGGCTAGATGGGACAGTGTTCAGAGGCTTTGGAGAATGGAGACTTTGCAGGGGATTAAGTTATTCCCAGCAATTACACGAGACCGTGAGATAGAAGAAAAGGAAAGCTACTAGGAAGACTAACAAAAGCCCTTCCGGGAATAGGGAGACTAGAAAATCTTTGACATGTGAGGAAGAGTCAGATGACAATGAGTATCTTTTACAGTTATTGAGAAACCGGCCCACACCATATGCAGCACATGAGAATGGTCCAAGCACCATTGCTGATTCTTCAGCCCCGACACAGGTTAATGTAACAGCGAGTCCAGTGCAGGTTAATCCTAACCCGACACAGAGTCTGATGCAGAGCAGTCTTAACGCACCTACTACTCCAGTAGTACAAAGTCAGGTTCCACAGCCAAATGTCCAGAGGATTTACCCTGATGTGCCCATTATGGACACTGCAACAAATCTAATAGTGCCTACAGAACAGGGTTTCTTGAGACCTACGTTGGTTCAGACAGAGCCGACTCCACTTTTACTGCTGCAAGTGCAGCCACAGGTAATGCCGAGATACACTCTGATAACAGGGACCCAGACAGATATGTCTGTACTGATGAGCCAGAAGATGGGATCTACGCAACCACAGAACCTAGGTATTAGAACGAGCCCAGATGCTGTATCTGTATCTGTTACTATTGGACCAATTGTGCCTTTGTTTGCACTAGAGAAAAACAGTGTAAATGGACCGGGAATCTTGAGTCAGAATTCAATGAGAGGAGGACTCAATGAGAATGTTCGAGTAGTCTCACCTGTGGGACAGATGGGACAGATCCTTGACGGTCTAGATCGTTGCTAGACCTTAGTCCATTCAGAGTTCCTCCGGATACTGTGATAGGTCAAATATTAGTCAGAGCCTAAAATTACTGACACCACAGACTCCAAATACAATTGTGCAACAGGCACCACCTGTCCAGGCCAGCAACATTTCGTTGCAAGGTTTGACTGCCCAGAATTGACTGAATGTTTAGACAAGCTGAATACCCCGCAGAGTGCTCCTAAGGGAGAGGAGTATGTAAACTATACAAGACTAAGCACGGAAGTGGGTGAGCTCAATGAGGGAACTATGGGTGTGAATAGGTTAGAGTTTTACACAGAAGCAGAGTTGAGATACCTGTGCCCTGAAAACTACGAGGGAAGTGAGCAATGTGCAACAAAATTTAGCAGACCTGGCAGAGAAATACGGAATAGAAATAGAGAAAACAAAGCATTTGAAAAGAAGTTCCAGGTTAGATTTTGAGGCTAAGCATTTTGAACAAATGAGATCTGTCGGAATGAAGGCACAATGTAGGGAGTTGGGGAACATTAGACAAATGGGAAGGCAGATGTGTAAAGAAAAGAGATAAAAGAAGAAGGCATTCTGCGGAGCTAACTGCAAATGTGCAGCAGGACAAGGATCCACTGAAAATTTTACCAATGAGGGAATTTCCTGGAGGGAATTTTGTTCATGCCCCTTGGAGCAGAAGTGATATTCTGTTGTTCACAAATGATTATCCCAGATTAAGAGAGAAGCCAGTGGAATGGTACCAGCAGACAGACAGGTTTGTGAAGCTTGCAAAGTGCCTGTGGGAGGACTTGAACACTCTGTTACAGATAGTAGTTCCAGCTGATCTGTGGATGGAGTGTAAGAGGAGTATAGATTGGCTGACAAAAGAACCAGAGAGAGATCAGGTTACAGGTGCGCCGTCTGCGGAGGTAATGAATTATTACTACAAGGTGACTGAATTTTTGAATACAAGAATTTTTCCCAAAAACATTGACTGGCAGAGAATAGTCAGGACAGCTCAGGAAGCCAAGGAGTTGATACATGCATACTACGAGAGATTGTTGCAGGCGTTCAAGCATTACAGTGGTACAGAAAGAATTGAGTCCAAAGACATGATTCATTTGTGTTCAGGTTTGTGGAAGATTTGAGACCTGAAATTAGCCAGATGATTAAGAATCATTGGTTTTGCTGGCAAGCCAAACCGATTAATGAGGTGTTGCAGTATGCAAAGTGTTGTAGTGACGAGACTGAATTGAAGCAGAAAAGTTGAAGGACAAAAGGCAATGGTGATGCAGATTAAAGCTGCACAGACAGGGATGCAGGGACATTTTCCTCAACAGCTACCACAGCAGGGAAACATGGTGTTTCAAACCCAGATGAGAGGTAAAGGTTGCGGAGCTAATGTAAACCTTGGTCCAGACTCGGGTACTGTAATGGATCAAAATAATGTGCAGATAATGAAGAAATTGTTGCCTTGTCACACTTGTGGAGCGGTCGGACACTGGAAACAGGAGTGTCCAATGGTGGTGCAGGAAGGTGTTGTTCAGCAAACTAATGACATCAACTCATTCAAAACATGAGAAGACCGAGAATGAGAGGTTCTAACCCGAATTTCTAAAATAATGTGGATCAATTGCAGAATTTCCAACCCATGCAGCAGGTACACATACCATGTGTACAAATGACACAGTTACAGCCAATGCAACAGCAGGTTCCTATGGTGCCTAGACTCTGATTCTGTACCTCAAAACAAGTCCAAAATTATTCTGGGAAGAGGCACAACCCTCTGCTTTCCAGCCGTAGTTCCGTAACGTTTCTGAAAATCCTAAATCCCTCCCGTATAAAGGCATTTTCAAATGTAGAAATTACATAGCTCGAACATGTTTTGCATAAATCAATACTTTATAACTGTGCAATTTTAACTATTAAGATGTTTTTACTTGGACAATGGGGTAGTGCCAAAAACACTGCAGACAACAAATGAGACAAATCATTTATATAAAAGATACTACCACAGGCAATGTGAGGTTTATATTGTTGCAATCTGCATCTATAAAATAGAAGCAACAAGTATTCTTGCAGGCCACTCTATTGTGAGAGAGATGACAAGTGGGTAAGCCTTATAGGAGTTAAAAAACTAAAAATTCAACTGAGAAAGTTAACATAAACCTTTCAATATATATATATATATATATATATATATATATATATATATATATATATATATATATATATATATATATATATATATATATATATATATATACACATATTCAGTTACAATTGCCACTAGTTGTTTTGACTGCCGAACTCCTATAAAGAGATGGGTGCTTCCTTATATGTGAGTCGCTCACATCAATTAATGTCCAAGCGAAAGGCTCCACCAGGAATCCAAAGGAGCACTCTCCGGATTATAAAATTACCAGCATGACGCGTTTCGGCTTGAGCGCCTTTCTCAAATGCTGATTTCAATCAAGAGGCATTCCCATACTGCTCATTAAATCGAGTAGGTTACCAGGATAATCGTTATCGAAAAAGGACTGCATTAACAATCAACACAGTCCGTCTCTCAGCGCCGCCATAATAGTATGTGTTAACTGTTCTCAGTCCAGTATTTCTTAAGTAGATGTACAACTTGTCAAACATGTATGAATTGCAGCGCTTTTCATTTTCATCTCTGATATTTCCACCAAACATGTACGTGAATGTCTCAAGTTTAAAAGCATTTGTAAATCCTCTTGTCAAAAACTGCAAATTTACCCTTCATAGCAAAATACCTGACGACGTCAGTCTAAGTGACTCACGTCAATCTATGTAGTCATGTCCTAATAAGTTTAGCAAGTATCTTGGAAAGCTTTCTGGGTTGCTGCGGTTCAGGCAGTGCTATTTTAATCCAGTTACAATTGCCACTAGTTGTTTTGACTGCCGAACTCCTATAATAGACGGGAGCTTCCTTTGATGCGAGTGTATCAGTTGCATCTACAGCGGATCTGATTTGATTATCTTTCATCTGATCCCAATGAGCTCTTTCGTACCTTGCTAGGAGTGCTTGAGAGTTCGCAATGCTCCATTGGTTAGCCGCTTGGGTAGCCACTCTTTTACCTGCTGCATCAAATTTGTGAATCTCTTTGTCTGGAGAAGAAGCATCCCCTGTAGATTGGCTATTGGCTCGCTTTCTTGCTGCACTAACTACTATAAAGTCAGTTGGTAGTTGTGCTGTAAAAAACGGGATCAGAGTGTCTAGGTTTATACTTTTTATCAACTCTAGGCGTAATTACTCTTGATTTTGCTGGTTGTTTTAAAATATTTTCGGCATGTCTAAGCATGCCTGGAAGCATGGGGAGACACTGATACTCTTTGTGAGTAGATGTTAAGGTGTTAAATAAAAAATTATCCTCAATGGCATCTGTATGTTTTTTCACATTATGATACGCAGATGCCCTGGCTATAACCTGATTGTAAGCAGTGGTATCTTCAGGGGGAGATGGCCTTGCTGGGTATAATTTGTGATCATTGGGAAGAATGGGATCTGTGTGATATATATCCCATGGATCTATGTCCTCTTGAGGATCGGATAAATCATCCTTATGTGGTGAAATAGGGGATTCTTGTAGAGGGAATTGTGTAGGTGAAGGTGGTGATGGTGGAGTAGCAGGACGGGTAGGAGAATGTGGTGGTGAAGGCTGCTGTGATGCCTTTTGTTTCTCCTTTCGTTTAACGATTTTAGTAGTTGGAGGTCCAGTGTCTAAAGTTTCTTGGAAAGGTAATTTTCTTTTCATTGTTGGAGGAAGAGCGGCTATGATCCTTCTTGTGTCCTTATATATATGGATTTTTTGCTGCTTAGCATCCATAACCTCCAATATGGGCTGTATCTCTGATGGCTCCTGAGTAGCTGGAGCATATTTACCACTGACAGGTTTCAGCTCCAAAAGCTTGGATACCGAGTGCTTGAGTCGAGCCAAAAATGTCGGCTCTGTAATTGGTGTAACTTTTTTCGGCTCCAAAGTGGAAGTGTCCGAATTTCTGCTTGTTAGCAAAACAGATATGGCAAGCTGTTTGCTCAGTGCCGAGTGCACTTTAGTCTTTTGTTTTGGTGCCGAACCCGAGGGTTGGTCATATGAATGTATTTTTTGGGCCAGACCGCGACTGGAAGGCAGTGGAGGACCGAAGACTAGTGCAGAAGTCTTTTTAATTGTCTTTGGGTGATGTACTCCCGTACTGCGCCAGTGGAATGGATTGGCTGTCAACATTGGTATCTTGATCCGAATTGGAGTCTGTGATGGAAACAGTTGCACTCGGTGCTACCTCTTCCTGTGCGTGTTTGCCCCCAAAGATATCAGTGTGTGCTCTGGTGATTTAGATGCCATCTCCATTCGATGTGCTCTTCCATCCCTAAGAGTGTTTTTGGTTCGAAACGACTTACGAGCGTCACAATTTTCTTCTCTGTGATCTGGAGACAGGCAGAGATTACACACCAAAAGTTGACTGGTGTCGGGAAATTTGGTGTGACAGAAGGGCAAAATCGAAATGGAGTCCATTGTATCAGCCTAACATTGTTTGATTCCAACAGGTCGAAGTAGGCCCATAAAGGGCGAACTCGCCCCTAAGGTTGTTTACTCAACCCAACTATGGCAATCGGATCGATTATCAGAGAAGAAAACGCAATCAAAACTATACCGTCGCTATAGAAAGTTAGAAACAAAGTTCAGAAGAGACCGAACCGAGATCTACAGGAGCGAGAGGAAACACGTCCAAACCGGACAGCGGAAAGAAAAAAATCCAACAAAGGACTCGATGCCCATGCGCAGTATCACTGAGAGGAGGAGTCACTTAATCCCGTGACTCAGGGAAAGACTTCTTCGAAGAAAAACAACTTGTAACACTCTGAGCCCAACACTAGATGGCGGACTTATGCAAATCATGTGCATCTACAGCTGCACATTCCATCGAACATATCTATATATATATATATATATATATATATATATATATATATACACATATATACATAATTATACATATATACACACACACACATATAAATGAGAGAGAGGGGGGAGAGAGAGAGAGAGAGAAGAGAGAGAGATAGGAAGAGGGAGGAGCGAGGGGGGAATGGAGAATTGTGGAGTAGTACTTACCATTGTTGTATCTTGTTACTTCCTCCCAGAACGCCCTTAGTAGTTCTGTCAATTGATGTTCCTTTTGCCTAGCAGAGAGTTGTCTTGTTGAGATTAACTGTTCAAGTGTAGCCGAGACTGCGTTTAGTCTGCACTCACTTTCATGCTGTATTTGTGCCTTTAGTGAATCAACTACTTTTGCCATGTGCTCCCAACGTATCATCTTTTCCTGGTAATCCTATAAAAATTGATAGAAATGTATGATTTTAAACATGCAAGAACCATCTATAACTATAACTGGTTAAGTACTGAGAATGTTTAGAGCTCATGTGGTATATATTATCTTAAACACTGAGAGTGCGAAGTCCACAGTACACTTTTAAAATTGAGTTATACAAGAAAGATCTATAATATATAACCCCTGCGTGTGCCACGTGTCATGCCATTCAGTACTTCTACAACAAAGCAACATTGTAACATTTACAAACAAAAACACATGTAAAAAAAATAAACAAAATAGGGAATACCCTATATCCCTATGAGAACATGGCATTATTATACATGTGTTACTATAGTCACATCTGAGGATAGATAAACAGCACAGCTACGTGGAAGAGCATTTCACCTGTGTCCTCCTCTGAGTTATCATTTAGTCAACGTTTTTTAATCTTCATTATCACGTGTCACATTTCATATATATTTTAGAACATTACCTGAGAACTTGTCTAATTATTTCATCAAGGTTTTTTTTACAATATTTTCTTATAAGTCATCTAATATATGCATTAAAAAAGTCTTGGTTTCTTCTTCCAAGGCAACACTCTTATTTCAGTATTTCTTATTTTCTAGCACCAATCAAACTTAAAGTTATTTCCTCTGAACTCTGAGTTCTGAGTGCGGACTATAAGTGTGTACTAAATATTTGCCTTGACAAGTCCTTCCAATACCCCACCACAGGCCCCAGCAGCGCATACCATTAAGCAAACTGGTTGCAACTCTGGGACCTTCGCAATAGCTGGCACCAGCGCAACCCACAAGCTAAGATATTCTCTTTCTATTCCACTCCCCAAGACCATTATGTCAAACTCGATCAAATTCTGTGCTCAGCATCGGTGCGCATGATGTTCACACATTTGCATTACCCAGGCCTTACGGTCTCAGAACAAAATCCCCACCTAGTTGCGCTTGAGCAAAGTACGTCTCCTCCACAGTTGCATGCAGGCAGCCTTCTTACCTAGAGGACACTCCTTTCCGCTCTTTGTTGTCCGAAGCTGTAGCAGATTACTTTGAGCTAAAAAATGACACAACATTATCCAATGCAGTGGAATGGAAGGTGTTTAAATATAGAGATATGGGGACATTACATCAGTGCTGCAATCTATTGAAGGTTCCTTGTTTTGCTTTGACACAGAGGCTGCAGGCTCTGTAGATGGTGCTCAAGATCTCAGTGCTGCTCTTATTCAACACGCAAAGGTACTTGACAGGTTGTGATGCATTAACTGTGCGCCACATGCAGCAACAGTTCACTTTGACCGGGACAAAGCCAACCCTTGGCTGGTCAGGCAGGTTAACACCCATAGCCCCATTACTGCTATCTGTACTGAACCCAATCTCTTTGTTCGCACCCAGAACACAATCCATGAGGCATTCACGGCTCATTATTGTGCACTATATGACCCTTTGCAGGTCTGCTCTCGTGGGGACATTGAGTCGCTGCTAGATGCAATTGCCTTGCTTCGTAACTCTCAACAGCAGCAATTAGAACTTGAAGCTCCACTCATGGAAGCGGAGATACAAGAGGTCCTGCTCTCATCAACTTGCAAGATGCTGCTCCCATGGAGTTTTACTGGGTGAAGTCTAATCCCCTTATCCTGATATTGGACCAATTATGCAATCTGGTCTTTGAGGAGCGCAGTCTTCCCCACTTAATGCAAGAGACTCTTCTCTTGTGTCTATTCATAAGCCTGCCAAAGACCTTACTTATCTCTCCTCAAAAACAATTTGGTGGTTTTCACTGCCAGGAAATGTAAAACATAAAATATACATGTCCTACTTTTTAACTACCATGCACCATGGCCTATGGGAATTTAGGGCCTTTTTAAGTAGAAATCTCTAAAGATCCAGAGTGTTGGTTAAACCAATCTGCTTCAGGTAGCCGCTATTCACTTCCTCAGTGGTGGCTACAGTTTCTGCAGTGACTCACATGGGGAGGATTTTTCTTTTCAAAACGTGGGACTTGCAAACCTTTCTGAATTGTTTGACTTCAAACCTTCAGTGGGACCAATCCACTTGATTTATCTGACCCATGCACCATTGTGGTTGGCCTCAAATCCTACCTACGCTTTGGCCTACCATGACTATTGGCTAACTTTGGCGCTCAGCATTTTTTATGCTTTATTCACTTATATATTTTTTAAATTTATATTTCTGGTACTCTGGTTCCCCTGGTTGGTTTAGTGTCATTTTGGTGTCATGGTGCTTATTAAGGTTGGTTCTCTATTTTCATTAATTGGCCGGCCATTTTTATAGGGTTGTGTCTTTTTACCTGTTTTGGTATGGTCCTTCAAAGTGCTTCACATATTTTCTGTATGTATATGCTGTCTGCTCTGTGCCGTAGCTCTGGTTTAACTAAGCTTATACAGAACCAAATATATATATATATATATATATATATATATATATATATATATACACACACACACACACATACATACATACATACATACATACATACATATAGACAGATGGACAGCTAGACAGTTTCCAAAGGAAGAGCATTATTGTTTTGTCAATAACTTTGGCGCCATTCGACAAATCTTCACAAAACTGTCTAAATACAAGTTCAACTTCAGCTCCTTCTTATAATGTTTTGGATGAGACAGGTGCCAGGCATCTAAGCCATGATCATTGATCACATCACACAAAAGAGTTGCTCTGTATTTGCCAGGGGTTCCTGTTCAGTCAAATATGAGAATAATCACTATGTTTCAGTTCCCACCTACAATCATTCTTGTGTTCCTGAGTTCAATCAGCAGTCTGGACATGAACATCAGGACGTGGGATTTACTATTGTTGGGGACATATTTGTTGTCCAAGATCAGAGTCTGTCCTGGTGTTTTTATTTTAGTGACTGCACTTCTTCTTTCCCTGTCAGGCCAGGTTCAGGCTACTCCGCTTTTCCTGATGGTGTTAGTGGATTGTGTTTGTTGATTCTCCTTCCAGCCAGTGAAGCAGCTGTGAATAACTTTACCCACCCAGACCCTTTTCAGTTTGTCCACGTCTCCTGGTGGTAGGTGAGTTTCCTGTATCACAGCAGCTTCAACAGGTTTATGTTTTCAGTAAGTCAAAATTCTTTGCTGCTTGTTGTGGCTGTTCAATTCATTAACATTTAGTGATATAATGTTAAGGGGAGCATTTGTGGGTGATGTTGTGGCTATTCCTCCTCTGTAGGAGTTATAGCAAAAGTATAACTTGTACTGTTTTAGTTGAAATGCCTAATTTATGTTGTCACATCAATGAAGTGATGTCACATTGCAATCTTGATAGGCTGCTCAGAAACAGTGAGAAATGGTATTGTCGTAGAAGGGTGTGGAGGGCAATTACCAAGGTACTACCTTGGGAGGGTTGGGCCTGAAGGAAACAGATATTATTTCAAGATATAGTGGTCCCTATGTTAACAATAATATTGTGAGACTGACCAAATCTACATGAAATTTCAGTGGGATTAAAAAACCATGCTTGAAAATGTGCTTTCTCTGATATGGACCACTGTGCCTTCAAATATTATTGATACCCCATATCCCTAGGATCCCTAATATTTCCCTTGGGGTATAATACACTGAAGGAAATAGATATCATCACATCAATCTAAGGTATCCTGTTTGTTGAAAACCTAACAAGCCTTGCCCGCCACATGTTGATTGCCATGGGGCGGGGGGTGAACCGAGGTTGTGATGTGAAGTGTGTGACGTTAAGTGGCTGTACACCTTGTTCGTAGCTCTAGTGTCACAGGGAGTGTGGGTATCCACACCCAACATGTAAACATATGTGTAGCTTGACCCCACCGTTGTATTGGTAGGATGAGACATGGCTTCCTCAAGACAGGGGTCACCTAAATGGCTGACATACCAGATTGATATTTCTCTTTTTTATATAAAGCCCACTTATAAGAATGCATGAAACATATAAAGATTAACAGTAACTACACAATCAACATTCCATTGTGTTTCTTGCTTGGAGCCTTAGGATGAGGTGGTGTGTGTCCTGAAGCCCTCCGCCAGGTTCTGGATTACAGCACCCTGCCTGTCTTTTCAGGGAGAGTGTAACTTGTCTCTGGACTGCACCAGAGGCCCACTCTCTAGGATTTCTTGCAGTGGTATGTACAAGGCCCTTTGATAAGTTCAGGTTGATCAGAACCATATTCGCTACTGCCCCGGGCTGTTGGTTCAACTACAGTTGTCTTGCTCTGGGATTCTGTCTCCATTCAGAGAAGGCCCTTTCAGTCCAAAAAGCTTGAGAGTACATCCAGATCGTGGAACTTAGTGATCTTGTGATTAAGAGTCATGGACATAAACACAGGATCTAGTACTTATTATTAATGTTAGAGTCTGTATGTAATGTTCAGCTTCTCAAAGTCTGAAGGCCAATAATTTCTTCTGTTTTGTCACTGTGTCATGAGAGAATGCTACATTATGTGACTCGGTTGTCCTTTGAACAGGAAGGGTCCTCATATTTCTTGTCTGCCAGTAGGATTGTTTGTACCCCAGTGTGTTTGAGCAGGCAGGCTATCATTGCCTTGGCCCAGGAAGATGTCATAGTGTACCAGGATGAATCCTGTGTGCTAACTGGATTTCTAATGAGTAAGTGAATTGTGTATCCAGGGATTTTGCAGCAAGATCTACAGAAAGATGGCCATATTATCCTTCTCCCCTTCCTCTCGTACTCTATAAATATGTATAGTGTTCCACTGGGAACATACTTCATGGCCAGTGATGGTTTGTTTGAGGCAGTGGAGTGTGGACCCCCAATGCTAATTCACTTGTCCTTCTAAGTCTTCTAGCTTCCAGTCTATATTATCCAGGTGTTTATGGACAGATAAAAAGCCAGAGTTCAGGGTTTTAGTTTCTGTGGAAAGCCCAAGTATCATGGAACCAAAAACCTGCAGTTTTGGAGCCCAGAGTGGAGATTTCCTTGAGAATTGTGTTTAGTGCCATTTCAGACTTAGGGCCTCATTGTGACTTTGGCAGTCTTTTCGGAAGACCGCCGGGGTGGCGGACGCCAAAAGACTGCCATGTAGGCGGTCATCCGACTGCCATATTAAGAGTTACACACTGGAAACCGCCACTATACAGCCACAAATCTAATACCGCCAGAAAACAGGTGGGCAGGCAAGAGGCGGTTCCCCACCAGCACTGCCAGCCTGACAACTTACCACCCACCAGATTACGACCCACAAATCAGTACAGCGGTACTACCATGGCGGAAAACCATTAACGGTGCGAAACGCTGCGCACTCAAACTCACCTCAGACAGAATACAACACCACATTGTTCAGTTCGAAAACCCCACACCTGAGACACATACACACAGCAGACACACCTACCCACTGCACTATAAAACACCCCCCCACACAACCCACAATCCTTCTCTAAAAAAAACACAATGGCATACATCGAGATCAGGCAAAAGTTGACACACATTATTTTTACACTTTAGGCACACATACACATCTCACTCAACAGACACCATACAACTGCACAAGCAACACAATACACACATAACAAATACACACAAACACCACAACCCACCATCACATACAATAAAACACCCCCACCCCACAGCTCCAGCAAACCTCCATTGCCAGGAAAATGGAGCTATGGCAGAGAATCGTTGGCAGGGTCCACTCTGTAGGCAACCATCCACTCACAAGGGAGGACATCAGGAACAGGTGGAATGAACTAAGGGGGAAGGTGCGTTCCATGACATCATAACACCAGAACGCTGTGCAGAAGACTGGTGGTGGGCCCCCACCTCCTTCCCCAGAGTTCACACTGTGGGAGGGGAAGGTCTTGAACATACTGCACCGACAGAGCCTGACTGGAATACCCAGAGGACAGGACTCTGGTAACTACCACTCCCCTGGTACACATTCATTCTGTTCAGCATGTTTCCACACCACCCAAACACTCCCCAATTCACTCTATCTCCCACTACACCTCCCATCTAATCACCTAATGCCCTTCTCCTGCATGCCACACCACCACCCAGCCCCAATGCCCACACAGTCCCTAGCATGTGCGTGATTAACAGTGCCAATAACAATCACTAAGACTCCCACAATGAACTAGTCCATCTACAACAAAACCTGCTACTTCCACTACACAGCACATCTCGTGCATGTATGACTATTGCACTAGTTACACCAACTGGATGCTTTGACTGAGGACCACTACGTGGCAATGACAGCAATGCAATAGCACTACACAAGGCCAGCCACAGCACTGTCACCAAACCTAATGGCCACTTATCCAGATCCACAACCTCCACAACCTTGAAATGGACTGAGCATGGGCTAGAAAGTTAGAAGGTAAACCCCATGCACCAAATTCACAGACAGGACAAGTTACCATGCATACACACATACCCTCCTCCCACTTGGACACCATGCTGCAAGGTACAGCCATCCCTACTCACCTCTACCAAGCCTGATTTACCATGAGCAAACAGGGCACACCTGTCATGTGGACCATCACACAGGACCTGACATGCACCCACACACCCACCCACCAAATGTTACCTAGCCTGATTGACACCAATCCTCAATGGTGCATGATACACATGTCAAAATCCACTATACACAATGTTTGCAGTGCTGCATCTGTTATTGCCATTGCCGGGAATCATGTCAAGCCACTGCATGGATCAGACAAAGAGATAACCAATTACACGTTCACCATTCTCCCACTCCATCCACAGGTACCCCTGCCACCATGGAGAGGATGCCAGAGACAGCCAAGCCCTCCTCAGGATGAAGGCCCCAGTGAGGACAATACCTCTGAACATCTTGACATTGACGACTTACCTGGCCCAACTGGGACAGCTGGTCAGTCCACCAGTCCCTGCCTCACCCTGCCCACATCAACTCCCCACACACCCTGTGGCATCAACAGCACAGCCAACCCTTCGTCCCCAAACCTGTGCCTCTAAGGACAGTTCAATTAATAGTGCGTCCCACTGAGTTTTCCCCTCATACCCAGGACAATGAAGGTCCTGGTGACACCGGGAGTGGGCATACTGTGCCATGGGCACAGGCATGGCCAAAGGGCCCGTGGGAGGGAACCTCTGGGCAGAGGACGGGGCACCCAAAGAAAGTCAACTGACCAGCAAACCATCTCCCAATTCCTTGGAGCATAACAAAAATCCCAGGACAGTATGGGCCAGATCATTACCATGTTTGGGAATGGCTGCACAGGGAATACCAACAGGTAATGCAGCAGTGACAGGCCCATAATGCCACCATGGCCTCCATTGCAGGGGTGCTCAGGGACCTCAACACCACCCTATGTGCTTCCACCACCCACCAGCAGGTCCCTTCCACTAGCCACATCACATCTGAGCCTTCAAAATCTGCTGCAGCTGGTGGAATGGAGGCCCTGCCATGGGAACCACAGGCCTCTGGCACCCACCACCCTTTGTAGCTAATGAATCTACACAGCAAACGTGGATGTCCAGCCAGACATCCAGCTGGAGCAGATGCCAAGACCAAACCCACTGCCAGGAAGTGAACCTTGTATGCCACTGAGACACCATGTTGACAATTCAATGACATTACTCCTTTTTCCCATGGCCCTTGGACACTGGACCTGTGCTATATACAGCTGTGCCACCTACTCTGATGATTACAACTACCATTACCCCACTCCTCACCTGTTTGTCACTGTATGCACCATTGGTTGTTTGTTCACATTACTCCTGTATGCACAATAAACAATATTGATCACAGCAACAGCATATGTGTCTTTATTTGAACATATACAAATGTTTTTGTCAGCCAAATGTGACGTGGGTATGGCCCCCTAATCCAGCAGGCAGTGTATTGGACAGAAGAGGGAGCCATCCTCTACAGGAGACACAGTACAACAGATATATCCAAGGGCAGATATAAGGAAGTCACTAGTCCAGGTACCCACTACAGTAAATTCACTCATCCAACCTTCAAAAGAGACAATGACACAGAGTTACATCAGGATAGAAGGCATGGTGGCACACAATGCACATATGCAGTACATAGTTGTCCAGCCCAGTGTAGCTTGCAACCGAAGCAGGGCAAAACAGATGACATTTCTACATCCCCAGTCACAGGAAATACATGATAATTTACTGTAACTACCATCTGTCATGTGCTAAACACTATTCTGCATACAGTTACCAATGGCTAGTGAGCATGAAGTCCTCAAGCCGTAGGTAGCAGAGACAATGATTTACAAGACACAGTCAGATGGTGGAATGACACGAGGACAGGGGAATTCAGGACACATAGCTCAATACAGGTTTGTCCATAGGAGATGTGAATCTAGCTACCTGCAGTGAGTACACTTGTAAAATATGATACATGTAAACTATGCACCTTATATTTGACCACTCACCTCCCCAACACACACATAGGGACAGGAACACATTACAACACCAGTGATGAAACTAATCAGGAAGACCTTTGTCACCCATCAATGTGGATACACTTCACTTGCTAATACACAGTCAGCATACCTGTATGTCACTGGGTATAATGACTGATGAACGCAGTCCTAGAGTCAGTTGCACCATCCTCATCTACCTCCTCATCACTTTCCATGTCTGCATCACTAGTCACTGGTACAGCTGCCTCTTCAGCATCAGCTAGCAATGGTATCTGACATCTCAGGGCAAGACTGTGGAGCATGCAGCAGGCAACTATGATCTGGCATACCTTTTGGGGAGTGTAGAGGAGGGCACCTCCAGAGACATCCAGGCACCTGAACCTGGCTTTCAGAAAGCCATATGTCCTTTCAATTACACGCCTCGTCCTGCAGTGGGACTCATTGAAACGGAGTTACCTTGCTGTGGCAGGGCACCTCACTGGTGTCAACAGCCAGGGAAGGTTAGAATAGCCAGAGTCACCTGTGTGCATAAAGCTATGAGCTGTGACAATATAAGTACATGTACAGCCACAGGGAAGAGTGTGATGATAGGTGCCATAACAGAGACACACATCCAAATGTATAAATACCAATGAGCCAAGTCCTCTCCGTGTGTAGTCGTGCCATCATGTGTGGGCCACTGCTGTTCCTCAGAATGTGGGAGCCATGCACAGATCCTGGAAACGGCTGTCACCTGTGCAATGTACTGGTCTGCCAGACACACCGTCTGAGCACTGATAAAGTGGTAGTTCTTCTTGTTCCTGTACACACGTTCATTGAAACTGGGAGGGACTAAGGCTATATTGGTACCATCTACGGCCCCTATTACATGAGGGATGTGTCCCATATCATAGAAGTCTGCCTTCACATAGGCCAAAGCTCCACGTTGGGGGAACATGATCTAGCTGTCCAGGTGTTTCAATAAAGCACACAGTACATCCTTCAACACAAGACGGAACATGGGCTGTGGCATCCCTGCTGTCAAGCCCACGGTATTCTGAAAGTACCCAGTGGCAAGAAACTGTAGCACTGACAGGACTTGTACTGTGGGAGGGATGGCATAGGGATTGGATATGGCAAGCAACAGATTAGGCTCCAACTGGGCACATAGATCCAAGATGGTCTGATGATTCAGACGATAGATCTGGATGATATGCCTGTCCTCCACGGTTGCAAGGTCAACTAGTGGTCGGTACACTGGTGCATGTCTCAATCTCCTCATGGCAGGGTATCTAGGATAGAGAGTAGAAGATGTACTAAGTGATTAGTACTTCACACTGAACATATCATCATCGCACACTGTAGACATGCGTCACAATGCTGACACATACTCTTATGGGCAAGCTGAAGCGTCACAGTGACATGCATGTCACTTGTATTGGCTGAACTATGAAGACACAACATAGGCCTATTCTGCAGTTTGCACATACATATTTATGATGCACGTATTTATGGACTGCAAGGCATATTTGCACAAAATGGCAGCCGCCTGGCCTGCTGCACAGGACAGTTGGAAGTGACATAAGTCCGCTGGCATATGTCGTCATGGCGGTAGGCAGTCACAACTGCCGTGCAACTTCTCATTGGATAACATTGCTGCCTATGGGGGATTGGGGCCAAATGCGATCATGCCACGTCCTGCAGGTGATAGGGCCCCAGCATTCACCCCAGAAAAGCTGGTGAAGCTCGTGGACGGGGTCCTACCCCTGTATGAACAACTGTATAGGGCACCAGAGAAACAGGTGAGCCCAATGCCATAGTCATGTGTGATAGGGGTGTGTGTGATGTGATAAGTGTATTGGGAAGGGAGTACATGCATGCAGGGGCATGGAGTTGAGGCGTGTGAGCCGAGAGGATGGGGGGGGTGAGGGCACTTGGTGAGTCAGATGTGTATCGTCCACTGTTGTTGGTATGGGGCATGTCTTTCTTTATGTCTGTGTCATCCATGCAGGTGAACACCCATTAGAAGAAAGGGATCTGGCGTGCCATCACCAGGCAAGTGCAGACGATGGGGGTCCACAGCTGGCAGAGCACCCACTTCAAAAAGCAGTGGGAGGACCTTAGATGCTCGACCCGGAAGACCATGGACGCCCATCAGGGGATGTCCTCCCAACAAGAGAGTGATGCCCGCTGGACACTGACCCCCCTAATGGCCTGCATTTTGGTGGTGGCCTACCTTGAGGTGGATGGGCATTTGAGGCACTTGGCTGGACTTAATAGGGATAATGTGCCTCACTTTAGGCAAAGTGACATTGTTGTGATGACATCCTGTGTATCATCTATTGGAAACGGGTATCATGCACCCTGGCTGATTATAGATAGTAGATGTGTTGGCATGATTTACTGTCAGTGGTTGTATATCTCCCATTACCAGATATCTCCATGTCTGGAATGTGGAGATGGTCAAATGACATAGCCACACGTGTGAGACCATGCTGCCTATGCAATGGATGCGAGTATTAGTATCACCCTAAGCATTGAGTATGACCAGCTCCATCCATCTGCATATGTGGCCCTGAGGTGTACGCCCACTCCCATCTGTGTAGGATACCAGTATATGCTACTCTGTGACTCTAGTTTTATTACAGGGACTGAATACATCATGTACTGGTTTTGTTATTGACTGAATGTGGGGCTGTCATTACAGTTCTACTACAGATTTGGCCTTCATGGGACTGGATCATTGATTTGATAGGCGTATTGTCATATTTAGGTGATCTGCTGACTGTAGGGTATGTGAAGTTCAGCAAACTGGGATACTGATATATGTACAATTGATGAGGCCTGGTTGCTGACATTGTGTATTCCAAGTTGCAACACTTTTGGGGATGTTACCTTTAAACCAATGGAATGGTACTAGAGGTGGTAAGTGCCTTGACAGGTCTCGTAGATGTCACCATGGTATGTATATGGGATGTATGACAATGGCCTAGCAATTGATATTGCAGATTTTCTGCCTACATAATGTCCTAATGGTAAGTTGAGGGCACATCTGATGGGCTGGGACTTTTCTGCTTGCCTTGGACAAGTTGAGGTGGCAGATTAGGAGAGATTGGCCTATTGTATGCCACATGTCATGTAAACTGCATTTAGTCTCCCCTGGCTGGCTCATGTAGTAGTGGAATGGTTAAGTGGTGTACAGGCACTGGTGTTGGTCTATGTGTGCCTAATGCATCATGACATTTAGCGTCTGAGATATGTGTTGTCTGACCTCTGTGACAGGTATTGTCATTTCTGGAATGGTGTTGGAGGGTGGAGTGGTCACTGACGGCAGCCAGTGTCCCTTTGTCTACCGTCCCCCTTCCACCTGCCTCTACCCAATGCCAAACCCTTCTCCCCAAACCCATCCAAAGCACACACACAGGCATGCATCCACCTCAACAGATAAGAGTACCACTGACAAACACCACAAGACCCACCACCGGCATGCACACAAACAACAGCCACCTGCAGACACAACAACATCCACTACCTACACAGACTCCCCCTTCCACCTACCTCTACCCAATGCCAAACCCTTCTCTCCAAACCCATCCAAAGCGCGCACACACACACACACACACACACACACACACACACACACACACACACACACAGAGGCATGCATCCACCTCAACAGACAAGGGTACCACTGACAAACACAAACAACACAAGACCCACCACTGGCATGCACACAAACAACACCCACCTGCAGACACAACAACATCCACTACCTACACAGACTCCCCCACCAACCCCTCCCTTAGAGACACAACACCTGTTACACCTGCAGCCATGACATCATCATTCACGGATCCAGCCACAACATCTGTCTTACCCACAGTCACCACAAAATCAGACCCGCAGACATCCACCCCAGTCACCACATCCGCACCCACCACAATCACAGACACCCCACATGCAGCACGTCTACTATACCTGCAGATACCACTCCAACAGACAGTCACCCATTCAGCATGGCATCGCCCTGCACCTCCTCCCAAGACACCTAAACGCCCACACTTTCCTACCCAACAGACACCCAGCACCCACAAGCATTCCACACACACACTTGCACCCAAGACACTCAAACTGACACATCTTACAACCACTCCCTCTCCATCCACTCCCAAACCCTTTTGCCATGACCACCCCGTGTGTCAAAAAAACATTTCCTTGCAGAGGTTTCCTTGTTGCCTACTCCTCTCCCACCAGCGATACCCCAAGTGTTCTTCCTATGTGTTGCAGAAGGTGAGTGTTTCCATTTATAGAGTTGGTTTCTGCCAGTGTTTTTGTGGTGGTGCGACCGCAGCAGAAACTTTGACGGTGTGCAGCCTCATAACATGTCCGGCAGGAACATGGTCCCCACCGGCCTGAAGGTGCCTACCGCCGTCCGTGGCGGCATGTCCCCACTGGCGGTCGTTTGTCTGTGTTCTGTTGGGATGACCGCCATGGTTATAATTTGGCGGTCTTCATCGCCGTCCCTTTGACAGTATGACCGCTGTTGCCAACATGGCAGTCCTGAGACTGCCAAGCTCGTAATGACCCCCTTAGTGTTCTGTTTTGGGGGCCCCCACTTTAGTACCTATAAGTGACTCTGAAAATGCTAGCTGTAGAGACCCCTCAACTAAGATACAGAGTGCCTGTAAGAAGCTGAGGTTTATTAAACGGGCACAAGGCTGCAAATTAAACTTTGTTGGTGTCATGGGAGGCGTAGTGCTGCAGAGCTGATTATGTACCCATGTCATAGGCAGTAAGTTGGGGCCATTCTGTCCTCAGGCCTTTTTTTTAAATAGTGTGCTTAATATATGGTACCTGCAGGGCAACATAGACCTTTCTAGAGAGAAAGTCACAAGTGTGAAGGTGCTGGGCATCACCGCCTAGGTGGGTACTCTTTGGGGGTTAAAAGTGTAGTCCCACAGGGATGGAGGGGGCAAGCCTGCTAATTGGCTTCCATAGACCCATAAGGCCCGGGGATCACCTTGAGGGTGGGAGGCATAGTCTATGATTGGCTATTCCCTGGTGGTGGGTGACTATAAATAAGTGTGAGGCATCCTCCCCTCTACAAAGGTAGCTCTGTTACTGCCCCCAGACTCACCACCTCCTTAGCCTCCAGACTGAGCCTCAGCATCTCCAGATGATGCACAGAATTGTTTTGGTAGAGGTCATGTGGCATCCAATCACCCCCTTAAAATCTCGTCCACGTCGCCCAGCAGCTCTCAGGAGATGGTCTGCTCTGAATCATCATCTGGTTGAGAAGGGGCTTATACTAATGGCAAGTGGCCCTAGTGATCTGTTGCGGCCCACTGTTGTTTGCTCAGTCAGAGAGGGAGGAGTCTTCTGGGTGGTCATGCTGATCTTCCAAAGCATGGAAAGGTGGTCCTATTCGCAGCTCAAATGATGAGAAGCTGCATCACATACTCCCAGGTCCAAGTGGGTGTCGGGTCATCTCGTGTTGTATGCACTGCAGCATCCCATATTGGTAGGAACAATTTACGAAGTGGGCATCTTGTTTTGTGACCATCTCCAACCCTCATGGTTTGTTTACTTAACAATAACAGTTGAGTTTCAGTGGTTTTAGGGTTTTGGAATCCGCATTTGGGAGCATTTCCAGCAACCCCAGAGATAAACCTGCTGCTCTCTGCTGATGAAGAGCTAAAACCAGAAACACATGTCCCGAGATATATAGCACTAGCTGCACCCACTAAGGTGAAAAATTCCAGAGTACAAATGAAGTAAGTGTTAATTTGTACTACATTTACCATGATGGAATGGGCAAACTGCAAGCTGGAGTGTGATGCAGTGTTTAAAAAGGCTCCCTTGAGCCAGCAAGCTAATGAGCTTTGGTTGATGCACTTGTGCGCCATTGAGTGGCACTGAGACCTGAGAGGACTTTGGTAGCATTTCCCGCAACCCGAGAAAAAAGCCTGTCGCTCTTTGCTGGTAAAGGGGTAAACCGAGTAACACGCGTCCAGAGATCTACAGGACTAGCTGCACCTACTAAGGTGAAAAACTACAGACTACTTAATAAAGAATGAACTTGTACTACATTTACCATGCTGCAATGGGGCTGACTGCATGCTGGATTGTGAGGCAGGGGGCTCCCAATTGTTTCCGGTTTTTTAATCATTATTTTACATTTTTTATCAGTTATTTTATTTTTTCAAATATATTTAAAAATTACCATATTTTGCTACTAACCCTTTGCTTGTCCAGTCAATTATGTTATCATACACACCATCCAACTGCTCCTGCAAATACCTTGCTATTTATATCCAAGTCCTGATGTGCTTGACCTCTGGCAGAGGGAATAGGTCAAAGGGCTCAGCGTCTGGCCAGCTTCTGCATTCAGTCCACTTTGGCAGGCCACCCCCCAGGTTAGCTGCAGGGCCCAGCCAGCTCATCCAGTGATGGTTGGTCAGAGGGCCTGACCGCCAGGAAGTCCCTGCACTCAACCTACCATGGGCCACCCTCTGTAGTGTATGGCCTCTAGCTGTATGCAGAGGCAGTTGGCCATAGGGCCTCACCTCAAGCCAGTCCCTGCATCCAAGAAGCTTTGTGCAGCCAACCTAGAGTACACATAGGTTTCATTAATTAATTCATTATATTTTTTAGGTTCACAAACTAAACCTTATTTACACTTTTTGTACAGTTTATTACCACAATTTATGGCTTTTTTAAATCTGTTTTGGTAAACAAATGATTAGTTTTAAGTGAAACTGATTTAAAAAAAAAATAATTACTCTGTAAGGCTGGCAAATAACCTATTGTGATAGTTTTTGAGGTGATGGTCCAAAAGTGAACAGAAGTTTCCTTCACCTTCACAATTCTGTGCATTATGTTGCAAACACCTTCTGCCTAAGTCAGCCGTTTCTCTCAGTTGTTGTAAGACTTCAGCAGTCACTGTTTCTATCCCCTCCCTCTCTTCTTGTATCCTTAAATATACTTCAGTCTGGAGAAATTCAGATGAATTGCTTGCAGATGCTGTCATTCCTGGGAGTGCCAAATGTGTATAGATCACAATTGCCATGCTACAAAACTGAGTCTCACTGTGGGGTTGAGTAAAAAACTTCCACACCAGCACTCTCTAGATGAATACTCACTTCCTCTCGAAGTGGTTGGAAATTCAATGACATCTTCACCTTGCACCTCTGGTGATGGAGGGTGTGAACTAGAGTGTACTGTTTCTAAGTTCTGCTGGCTTGATTTTGTAAAGATATTAAGCTGCACTACTCTTTTCAGATACAAAGTGATGTCTCCACAAAGTAAGTTCTTGTTTCTTAAGGACCTGAACTTGCTTTCTGAAGTCAGTTTAGTATGCAACAAATCAGACCTCTCCTTTCCTTAGGTGTTTAGGCTTTCCAGACCCTTCCCGAATCCAACAGTAGACATCATAATTTTCTGGGTTCATTGTTCTCACACTTTCACAGAGGCAAGACTTCTATTCTGAGTGCTGCAAATCCAAAAACAATTTAGTGTTTGGTATGTGAGTGAATTATATTATGTTGCTCTGTGCTATCTACATACAACTAAAAATTGTACACAAATATAATGTTACATTTCAATTATTGTGTGATTCGCATTACCGGTAATCAGTATTTTGAAATCAAGGATTGTTGGTCCTACCCATGCCTATTTTCTGGGTTCCCATAGAATACATAAATCCTCATGGACCATTACAGAGTTAATTGGTAGCTAAGAATAAATTGTCCCACATTGAAACATTTCTTGAAATTCTGGAGCAGTTCATTCCACTCTGTGCCGTAGAACAGCTCTGCAGTGAAGGAGACGTGATAGGTTTTTGGCTGTGTTTCTTTCTGTGCAAGCAAAATATTTCCTGCTTTCCTAATGGCTTCTCAACAAGAATAACTGGAGAGAAGAAATCCAGAGAGGGAGGAAAAAATAGTGGAAAATGTTCAGACTGAGAATTTCAGGTCACCAACAGAATCCAATGTTTGGAAATTTTGACATTTTAGACCTGGAGAAAAAAATATTGTCATATTAATACCTGCAGTCCATATTGTGAAACAAGAATTGGAGCAGGGCAACCATGGACAAATTGCTTTGGAGCTACAATGATGCACACATATTTTAATGGATGGCATGAACAACAGTTCACTGTTGAGAAGAGGAAGAGAGATGCTGATAAGGCATGCGTATCCTCTTCAGTCATACCATATGCAATCTCTGCTGGAGGCTTGCAAAGTACAACTTGCAGGAGGAGGGAGAAGAATTTGACCCCATTTCAAACCTGTGGAACTGCCTTGCGTGGTGTGTATAAAAATAATCTCTTGCAGACAGCAAAGTGGAAAAGTGTGCATAATTCAAGAGCTTCTCCATCAGAATATGTGTAAAATAAAATAGTTTTCTGGATTCACAAGCCCTTCTTCTCTTTTCTCTTTTTTTGTGTTGATGAGTATCGACTGTCCCCGCCATTTGGTGCCTAGTCCAACTTCCCCTGATATCAGACGCCCCTCCCCGGAAGCCTCTACGCATGGTCTTCATATCATTTTTTCCCTGTGGTGTTTCAGGGTCTTCCTCTTGTCTATATATTCTCTATATCCCTTGTTAACTTCTGCTCACCTCATTTCCTGGTGTCGCATATGACTAGAGGTTAGTACCAATTTCATTTTGTAGGATGATTTTTTTCTGGTTTCACATGCTGTGCATTGATTTTGGAGTGGTTTCCTTCACTGTGGAGGCTGGGTTGGAGATGAGGTTGAGCTCAAATGTTTCAGTAGTCTCTGTCCCACTTGTGCCTTCCTGTTCACCTGCACGTCGATGCAGGAGTGTGTTGTGAATGTGTGTACTGACTACCAAGTAGCTACCATACATGTGTCATTTATCAGAACAGGATCTTCTTTCTTAGGTGTCTAATTACCTTTTGGTTTATTTTCTAGTTGTATCCCAGCTGTCCTGTGACACATCCTGATTGTTTGAGTAATCCATAGTACGATGGTGTTCTTGGTGACTGGTTTTCCCTTGTTATTGTCTGAGAATGAAACAAACAGTTGTTTTCCTTTCCTTATTGTCTTTGTTTTCTCTCTATCCTATATTATTGCCCATCGGGTGACTTGTGTTAATATTACTTTTTCTGCCTGAATCTTTGGCTCTTGGGAGAAACGTGGTGTTTGGATTGTCTGATTTAAGTGAAACTAGGATATGACCTTTTTAGTTTGAAACGTGGTTGGTCCTCATGAATATTGTGTCCTTGTATATTTACATGTATTGTTCCTGAACAAAGACTCCTGAACAATGACCCCAGAGCCACAGGAAGAAGAGGATCAGGAGATTTTCTATGAAGAAGAGGACCAAGAGTCCCAGGACCTGCTTCACGATAATGAGCAGTCTGAATGCCTTAAGACACAATGGCAGGACATCAACACTAAATCCTGAATGGTGACTGCTTGCAACTCGTTTACCCTTCGGAGAGAAATCATTGCAATTAGAAAAGCTGGTTTAGGGTGTGAGAAATGTTAAGGGGGCTTTGTGGAGTGGTTCAAAATGTTCTTTCATTATTTGGGTCAGCACTATATTTAGGTTCCTTGTAGGTGTTGGTGCACTCCTTGGTAGGGGTATTCTTTTGGCCCCTTACAGTATTTTGTTGATCACTGGTGTAGTGAAGAAACATCTTCCTATATATCCCCTTGTGTAGGCCACTATTACTGCAACATTCACCCTTTAATGATGCATGGTTAGCTTCCTGTTTAGCAGGTGTGAGGTATCTGATAACTGTAGTGTCTTTTGTGCTGTCTGGGAAGAGGCCTGATCTCTGGCAGCACCTTGTGTATTACTCCCACTTGGCTGTGTAGCACTTCCTTGTTGACAATCTTCTTGTTTCTCTGAGGCCCACCATTGTTCTTTATGGAAGTCCTAGGTGTCTGAACTTTATGTCTTCAGGAGCCATGCTGCTAGACTCAGTGTGCTTGGTTCTGGGTGGAAAATCTCCCCCCTTGCCTGGACAGCTATTCTTCTAACACTGGTAGTTTCTGTACATTGTTGTGTGCCATCTCTATCACATCTCAGAACCATGTCTGTCTCAACCACGGTGGAGCAATGAGAATTGAAGTCATCTGCGACTGTCTGCATTTGTTGATTACTAATGGTAACAGTGGGCTCGGGGAAAAATCATAAGGAAATCTCCCTGACTAGTCTATCGCCAGTGGATTCCCTAGGGAATGTTTTGTAGATGTCTAGAATCAAAGGATTGGCATTTAGCATTTTCTGGTGTTGTGAAAAGGTCTATTTCTTGTGCCCCCCATCTTCTGAACACCTTTTCGATTACTGTCTGATTCAGTTCCCACTGGTGAGAGGTGGATGCCTGTCCACTCAGCTTGTCCACCTCTACATTGTGTTTCCTGGTAGGTGTATCACCTTTATGTTTGTCTCTGGATAGCCCATCTTCAGATATCATGTGCTAGCCTCAAAAGGGCAAAGGATTTTGTTACTCCTTGTTTGTTGAGGCAGAGCATCATCATTGTGTTGCTGTTTTAATTTATGCTTTTTGCGTGACCACTAGATCTTCCCAACTCCCTGAAGTTTGTGACCGCTGGCTCTGGACTGATTCCTGTATTGGTCTCATGTGTAACCTTGCATATAGTGTTAGACGTATGCAGGAAGCCATCATTACCAGTATCTTCCCTACAGTCCTCACTGTCAGAGACAAAGCACTGCAGTATTGGAGAGTTTCTTGAGTTATCAACTTTATTCTCTTCTTGCAAAAGCATACTTTCACCTCTGCTGTGTTGATTTTTGCTCCCAGAAAGAGCTTCTCTTGGCCCCCAGTCTGTGGAGTGTTGTCCTCACTGTTTTGTATGCTTCTCCTGCACTTGTGTAGTTACCAGCTCGTCGTGTAGATAATGGCAGACTTTTATTCCTTGCCTTCTCAGGTATGCCGCAACTGCTGCTAAGCAATTCATAAACACTCTGGGTGCTGATTTTATTCCAAATGGCAGCACCCTGAAACAGTAGTGTGTTGTCTAAACAAAGCTTAAGAATTGTTTGCGCTTGTTGTTCATTGGGAAGTTTAGATTTGTATATTTTAAGTCTCTGGTCAACATATAATCTCCCTTCTGAAGCTGCAGAATGACATCTTGCATCATTGTCATTTTTGAACTTCTGTGTCTTTATGACCTTGTTGAAGGAACTTCTGGTTTAGGTATCAGAAAGTGTGTTGAGTAGTTTGCCTGGTTGCTGTCCTTCCTGGGCAATCTCTCTTGGCTTTTTCTACAACAATTGTCTCAACTCTTGCAATAGACAGGCACTTTCTTCTCTAATATGGTTTTTTTTCTTCAGTCCTCGTCCTGGTGGTTGTTTGACCAATTCTATGCAATAGCCATGTTGGATGATGTGGACTATCCACCTGTCTGAAGTGGCCTCCCTCCACTCCTGGAAGAAGGCTCCTATCCTTCCTCCCATAGCTCCCCCTCCCACAGGTGTTGTGTTTGGTTGGTGGTTTTGGTTTTCCACGTCACTGGTAAAGCGGTCTCTTTTAGCGACTGTGCGCTGCCTCTAGCACACACGCAAAAGTGCGGTTTCTGTGGCGCTTGGCACTGCTACTGTTGATTCAGTGTCTACACCTGGCTTATACTTTGGAAGCTATGGTGTGTAGAGGCATTTTGAAAGCCCTCTCTTCCCACCGGTCTTCTAGCAGGTGCACTTCCTCATCCTTGCTGCCCCCTATTAGCAAAGATAAACAGTCTGTAATACAACAGAGTAGACTTTGGTTTAGCACCTTGCTCATGATTGGGAGGACGTATTGTCTAAATCAATTCCCCACTCCTTATTTGATGTCTTTCGCCTATATTCTTGCATATGTCTTGTCTTGCCCAGAGATCATTTTAGGTTTACCATGTTTCTGACTGGTTGACTTGTAATCCCTACACTGCTGACATTGGGAACTAATGTTTTCTTTGCTTTCAGCACTCCAATGGAGTACATGTTGTCTTGCTTTCTCCTCAGTGTGCTGCTCCCCCCCACATCACTTCCCCTCCACATCATGCCTCACCCTGCTCCCCCACATTCATGCTGATTAAACCTCAATTCTTCTCCCCCCTCATACATTGATTCGCACACTCTCACATCCATTGCTGCCCATGCCCAATGTGTTTTTGTACCACAACTCCATGGAAAGCTCAAATTCAACAAATCAGAGAATTAATCGAAAGAAAAAACAAACTTAAAATGGCACTTCATAGAGGCCATGTATTCACTGTACTAATGTAGGTTCTGCTCAGTTCTTTAAAACAAATCATGCAGCATCAGTGACAGATAGAGACCTTTACATCCTGTTGTTGGTTTTGACTTTTTTTAAGTGAAAATTAAACAATACAACTTTTGTGTGACTGGCACATTTCTCCACTGCTCACGTTTACAGAAGCATGTAAGTGCTCGATAGAGAGATCAGGTGGACTTTGGCTCATCTCAAGAACATAGGTAGACATATGACTGGCCTTCTTTATATGTTAAATATTTGTTAATGTTCACAATTAAACTCTCAACTGGATTCCATTACTGAGCTTTAAGCAGCAGATCTGTACCGTTGCCCTGTTTCAACATTTTGGGTTTTGGACATTGCTAAAAACAGCTTTACTAGTCTAGAAAACCTCAATTTACCAAATATATATATATATATATATATATATATATAAGCGTGGCAGCACTTTCAGTGGGGCAGGACTGATGGTGAAAGACAAAAACACAAAACAAAATGTTTTATTAACCTCTTGCAAGCCCCATGGTGCCATAATTCCTACAAGAAAGGAGGCAAGCAATGCACATATTAAGTGTAGAGGAGAAATGTTCTGAATGGAGCTGCCTTATTTGGTGTTACAGTCTATGGTTCAAGGTTAATTCTCATAAGTCATTGTGAAAGTTTAGGTGTTTGCATTTTAGGTCTGTCAAAGCCAACCTCTTTGTTTAAAAAACAAATAGTGGGCTGTGGATATGTCCCCTTCAAACTAAAGGCTTTATGTGGTAAAACATATTCAAAGATTGGCTTGAGACTTTGTTAATTACATACACCGAGTGGGGTTTGGATCAGTCCACTAACGTAATGTTTATAACTGTTTCATAATGTGGGCATTCATAAAATAGTGAGACCTGTTGGCTTTGCGGATACTTGTTTGGAATGTTGAATTGAGCACCAGGTAAATCATCTGTCACTGTGTCTTGTAAAAGTTAGGTCCTGTTTTATAGTACATACATTTGAATAGGTAAGCTGTACACATGTGCATGTATGTTAAAAGAGTAAACATTGTAATAGGCAAAGTGCTATGTTGCAAGTGACACAGAATACTTAAAATATCTGTGCTGTCAAAAGCCTACTTAATTCTAACTTTGAATAAGTTAGGTAGGGAAGTTATTGATATGACATATTTGTAAGTCGAGAAAAACTAATTTGTGAACATGGATTTTTATATTATATGTTAGTGACTGCTCATGTCTTAAAATCTTCCTGCTGCAATCATGCAATCAAAATACTGATGCTAATTCTTCTCTTATTTTCTCATCTTCCCTTTCACTTTCTCTCTCTCCGTTCAGTGTATACGTCTTTTATCTGCTCGTTGCTTTTTAAACAATGCTTCAACAATAGCACTGTTTTGTGCTTCCTCTCAAACATGTTTATCTGCATTCATGACTCGCCTGAGTTTGCATTTGTGCTTCTCTTTTCAATCTAACCTCAATTCTTGTTGTGCCTCTGTTAGATCTTGTCAAACTCTAGGCCTCTTTGCTAAACCTCAATTCTCCTTATTCTTCTATCATGCTCTCCAACACCGAAGTGTCCTTTCTCTATCTATTTGCTATATTCCTGTTTTCAACAGTTTATTTAGCAGGCAAACAGACTGGTTCAGTTCTTTGTGCAGCTGCTTGTAATTCTGGTATAATGATTGACTGTACTTATTTTCTCATGGTCTAATGCTTTAGCAAACGTGCTCTGAAAAAAGCAGTGCTTGGAAAAGGCTAGTAGAATCTGCTGCCAAAGATATTACTAAAATGAGTACATTACGTTTAAAACAATGATTCAGACTATGTTTGGGCAAAGAGTATAAACGTTGCCTTCTCAGAGCGGATTGACAAGCTAACAAGCACTGAATGCCTTAGAAGTGTGTCTTCCTTATTGATTCATCGTTTTGAAGAAAAATAATATGATACTTGTTATGCATTTGTGTTTCCTAAGTTGAACGTAACAGCTAGTATAATGTTTAAATATCTGCATGCAGATTCTTCCAAGGCCTAGTATAGTTCACACCTAGAAGGAAAGTCTGTAAGGGGACTGACTACCTAGTATATTTCCAAAATGCCCTGTAGGGTTCAGAAACAAATAGAGAAGCAAATGTAAAACACTGAGATTAAGGCTGATATGCACTATGATACAACTGAAGGCTTTACCCATTGCAAAAGTAAACAATAATGGCATAACATATTAATCGAATTTGGACAGACTATGTGCATTTAAGCCAGAAATTAAAAGACTCACGTAAGAGAACACTGTCATGAACTGGCAGTGAAATAACAACAGTTACTTGTAGGCTACCAACGAATTAAAATCTTGAAATAATGACAAATGGTCCAGGAGCTTCACCACCGAAATGGATTAATACTGCATGTACCAGCATTCATGGAGCATTGCTACAACGCAATTTACCCTGATTACCCGACACTGCATGGCAATAGTTGTTCAGCTCCGAGAACTACTTGAGTAAAAATCCTAGAACTAATGGGTACTAATTCTTAAGCAATTATGAACTAGAGATGATAGCAAGTGTGCAGTCCCTGACGATACCAATGGAGAAGGGCACTAGCATGGCCACAATGGCACTAATGTGTATATAGGGAGAGCCACTACACTTGAAGATGAACTCTAGAAGTTCACTGGAAGGCCATGGTAATAACAGACACGGTAACTCCAGTCATGGTGCACACAAGGGGTACCGCTGCTATTAGGTAGCTTAGGGGAGCACTGTAAGTCACTTACGATCACCAGGAGAACCGTGAAGGGGACGAGGTACTTGTATGTTCTTTCCTTTTGGCAACTGGCTCTTATCACATAAAATATCTTCAAACAGCCATAAGGTAGTCAATGCTATGTTTGTTGTTTCATGCTTACCATTGATTGTAGATCCTGGGATTCAGTCAACAGATGTTCAGCAGCAATCATATTTTCAGTGACATCAATCATTATCTTTCTAGCTTCTTCACTTGTGCACTTTGTATCCTCCAATAGAAACTGATGTACTTTCTCCAACTGCTTCCAGAATGATTCCAACTGGGAGAAGACATTGGTAAAGTGTTGGTAATGCATGTAAAAGCATATGTACCAATACAAGCAACATTTATTACAAAACTGCGTTTCTCAACATGTTACCCTCTCCAGTGTTGGATACTGGTTCCAGAACCTCCATTTCCTAGCTTGGAACATTGTAACCTGCTAAAATCCAAACTAATCAAATTATAAAGACGCCTTAAATACCTTCCCGTTGCGTGACCTTTTTTTTTTTTTTTTAGGGTTGGCTTCATATTCACAGCTCTCATAGTTTGAGAGATTCTATAAAACTCCAAGTTGGACTTGAATGAAACAAAAGCTAACAAAAGATGCTATTTTAAATGACTACAAAAGTAAAGGTTATATGTTTATCCGTTCATGACGCTATCTATAGCTTTTTCCTTCTCTCCTTTTCTGCACTGTCTACCTCCTTTCTGTCATTCAACGTTTTCTGTCTTTTACTATAGTACTTTATAGTTCAAGAGAAAACTGCTAACGCAGGTCATGCACTAGTATCTATAGTATTGAAAGCTACCTTGTCATCTGGGCTCACTATATGATGTGTTTCAGTTTTGGAATCTTGTTTAACCCCTTCACTGGTAAGCCTTTTCCCTCTCCTGTGCTAAACTTTTTTTCTGGCTATTTGGGGCAGTTCGCTCTGAGGTCCCCATAACGTTTTTGCCACATAAGCTATCCGTCAAACATCCTAGGGATTCTAAAGGTACCCAGGATTTTTGGATTCCCCTGGTAGGGACAAAGATATTAAACAAAATATAGCTAAAATGTGTTTTTTTGGGGGGGAAATGGGAAAAAAGTGCTGCAGACAAAAGCATCTGTTTTTCCCTGAAAATGGAATCAACAAAGGGTTTGTGATGCTAAAATAACCATCTTTCCAGTTTTCAGGAACAGACAGGCTAGAATCAGAAAACCAAATCTTAACACAGTTTTTGCATTTTACTGGGACATATCACATTTTTCCTATTTTTTGTGTTTTCAACTTCCTTCCAGTTAGTGACAGAAATGGGTGTGAAACCAATAGTGGAGCCTGGAAAACTATACATTTTGGAAAAGTAGACAAGATTCTGAATTCAGCAAGGGGTAATTTGTGTAGATTCTTCAAGGTTGTTCTATAGAAAGGACCAGTTGAAATTAAAAAAAATATTGAAATTGAGTTGAAAAACCAGACATTTCTGTCTACTTTTTCATCTGTAACTTTTTCCAGCCATGGCAGATTTTCAAAAGCAATATACTGCTACGTTCGCTGGACGCTTCTGGTTGCAGGAATATATTGGGCTTGTGGGTTCACCAAGAACCCAAGGCATCCACAGCCAATAATTGAGTTGCACCTTGCATGAGTTTTCATTGTGTACCGGGTATACAGCAATTAATTTGATGAAATATAAAGAGTGAAAAATAGGTATCAAGGAAACCTATGTATTTCCAAAATGGGCACAACATATGGAGTTTAGAAGCAGAGGTCGTTAGCACATTTCTGAATTTGGGGGTACCTATGCTAATGTGAATTTAAGGGCATTTCTCAAAATGACTTCTTTCTTACACACTGTACTACATTTGGAAGGTGCAGATGCATAGAAAGGCAATTGTCTATAACACTTGTTCTGCTATAGTTCCACTAAGTCTCCCAATAAAAATGGTACCTCACTTGTGTGAGTAGACCTAGTGCCTGCAACAGGAAACACCCTAAAACACAGCATGGACACATCACATTTTTCCACTGAAAATAGACACGTTTATTGCAAAGTGCCTAGCTGTGGATTTTGGATTCCAGCTCAGCAGACACCTAGGGAAACCTAGCAAACCTGTACATTTCTGAAAACTATAATTTGGGATGAGGTGACTTGTGTGGCTCTCACCGGGTTCTGCTACTCAGAATCCCTTTCCTCACGCTTCTGTGATGGAAAGTTCTTGAATCTGAGTGGAGCCACAAACGTTCGTCCATCCAGTACGCATTTTCCAAAGTCTCCCGATAAAACTTGTTCCTCAGTTGTGTGGCTAGGCCTAGTTCCTGTGACAGGGAAGGGCCCAAAACGTATTGTGGTGTCATCAAAATTATTTATCACAAAGTTACCTGTTTGTGCAAGGGGGACACCTGCGGTTTAGGTCCCGGGCTCAGCAGCCATTGAAGGAAACCTACCAAACCCAGACATTTCTGAAAACTAGACACCCAAGGGAGTCCAGGGAGGTGTGACTTGCGTGGATCCCCCAGGGTTTTGCCTACACAGAATCACCTAGAAACCTGAAATTTAGCTAAAAAAACAAATTTTCCTCACATTTCTGTGTGAAATCATTGTACTGGCACAAATTCAAATAGATCAGTGGATTACTGCTTTTGCCGGAGAGTTTTGTTTTGTTAATTGCAGTTTATAAGTTAAAATCCAAATACAGAAGAGAGAGCCTTCACCTGTCATTAAAGAGCTGTCATTGGAGTTTTATGATTCTTCCCCGTCTTTCATTATCCTAAAGCTGCAAAAAGGGTTCATATGGGTAGACATCAAATCTTGTTATTAAATAGAACCCTCAACCCCACATTTTAAATTTTGAGTTTGTTCTTCTCCAGACCAAACCCCACATTTTAAATTTTGAGTTTGTTCTTCTCCAGACCAAGAACTCTTAAACTATACTGCCTACCAATATGGATGGTATGTGACTCCTACACTCTGTAGACCTCTGCCTTATGTAACATTTCCTATACACTGATTCACACATATGTGATGATTGTCTCTGTGTAATGTGTGTGATGTAAAGTGCTCTGAATCTCTACAATGGTATGAGTGGTGCTATAAAACGAATTAAAAACATGTGAGAGAAGATGGTTATGGAGACTTGAGGGGTGGTGGTGAGGGAATCAGGGTGTGGGTGGTCATTGGGGCCACCAACAAACATTGTTGCACCAGGCACCACCAATGCTAAAGAGTTGAGAGAATATTGCAATACCAATCTTTCTCCTTCTCTCTTCCGAGAGAAAGAGAGAGAGAGAATATATATATATATAACAGGACCACAGAGAAGCCTCAAACCACCCCCGTGATCTTATCTGGCTCCTGACTGCTTTTAATAGCAGCTCCCTGCTTGTGGGAGCAATGTTTTCATCTGTCTTCCCTGCATGCATATTTGATTCAGGGAAGACAGATGAAAACTCTGCTTTCTGACAGTGGGAGCTTTTTGACAACTCTTGCAGTCAGAAACCAGAGTTTGTTTGCTTTTGCTTGGTGGGGACGGTCAGCTCCCACCAAGCAAAAGCAAACAGATTTGTCTCAGGGTGGGCACCGTGGGACATAGAAGGAGCGAGCCCTAGGGGGGTGGCGGTCTCCAGGGCCATGTATCGCTCCACATGGGGGGGATGCACTGCCCCCCTCAGCATGAAGCAGCCCCGGGAAGGTGATGGTCCCTGGGGCTTTGGGGTCTTAAACAGACTCTCTTCACTTTTTTATTATGGCCCCAGGGAGGTGGACATCCCTGGGGCTGTGGGGGGCAGGCGGGTCCCCCGCACCACATGAGTTTAGTGCCCTGGGCAGGTGGTGGTCCCTGGGGTTGCAGGAGGGGGATGTTGGCACCCCTCGCATCAGATTTCTTTAGTGCCTCGGGGAGGTGGCATTCTTTGGGGCTGCAGGGTGGAGGGCAGATGCCCCCCTCTGCATTTATTTACAAATTCTTCCCTGGGAAGGCGGCGGTCCCCTGGGTCTGTGGGGGGCCGGGTGGCCCACTGCACACATTATCTCTTTAGCACCAGGGAGGTGGGAGTCCTCAGGGCTGCAGAGGGGTGGTAGATAGACAGCCCCCTGCATTTAATTTGTAATGAGCTCCAGGGAAGTGGTGGTCCCTTGAGATGGGGGGGATCCCACATTTAAAAATAACAATGCCCCCGGGACCTGGCCCACCCAGGGATTTATTAAAAAACAAGCGCAAGAGCCCGCACTTGATTTTTATTTTTATTTTTTGTTGCAAATTTGAAAATATTTTTGTGGCAAAAAATGTTTAAAACATGCTTTTTTACACCCTACGCGGTCTCTCTGGGACCCCACCACCGGAGCTAAGGAGTCAGGGTGTCTTTACCCTGGCTCCTTTTTCTTTGTTTTTGCGTTTTTTTGGGACTTGGCTGAAGTGGAGTCCCAAGATGGTTGCCAACACTTTCTGGTGTTGGAAGCCAATCAGAGCTGTGCATTTCCCTGCACAAGCTTGTCATTAATCGTGAATAAATTGCGAAGGATCCGTGTCCGTAGATATAAATGTATTTTCCCTTTAATATCTCCAAAACTACTGAATGGATTTAAACCAAATGAGTGCAAATGTAATCTGCCTACCGAAAGCTAGCTTTCTGCCAAATTTGGTGTAATTCTATTAAGTGGTTCGGGCTCTAGTCATGTTCAAAGGTCCTATAGAAATTAACATGGGAAACACAACTTCTTTGACTCCCCCCTTTTTCTCTGCCCTGGCTTGAAAGATCACCCCAAAACTTGCCATGTGCATCAATAATCACTTGGTCACTTTTCGGGGAAAATTTGGTGAAGATTTGTGAAATGGTGCCAAAGATAAAGGCAAGTCAAAAAACACTTTTTCAATGGAAACATGGTCCTAAATATACTGACCTAGTGGTGACCGTCACCAGATTAAATATATATGTATATATGTATATATATATATATATATATATATATATATGGTTTATATGAGGATATTAGGAATTAGAAATATTTTCATTCATGGAGTGCAGGAGGCAGAAGTTTTGTCTGATCACCAGTGGTGTAATATACAGATTTTTGTCATGATTAGCAAAGTTGCTAGCCTACTGTGCCAGTGTAAGGTTGTCCCGTAAATATCGTCAGTGTCCTGTAAGTTAGCTACTCCTGTAAGATAGCTAGTATGACTGAGGATGAGAATACCAGTTCACTGAAAGATTTAAAATGTCCACAGACTTCTGACCAATTGTGAGAAAGTAGCCTCTTTCTAGCCTTGTTACCCCCACTTTTGGCCTGTTTGTGAGTGTATGTCAGGGTGTTTTCACTGTCTCACTGGGATCCTGCTAGCCAGGGCCCAGTGCTCATAGTGAAAACCCTATGTTTGCAGTATGTTTGTTATGTGTCACGGGACCCTGCTAGTCAGGACCCCAGTGCTCATAAGTTTGTGACCTATAGGTATGTGTTCCCAGTGTGATGCCTAACTGTCTCACTGCGGCTCTGCTAACCAGAACCTCAGTGGTTATGCTCTCTCTTTACAAATTGTCACTAACAGGCTAGTGACCAATTTCACCAATTTACATTGGCATACTGGAACACCCCTATAATTCCCTAGTATATGGTACTGAGGTACCCAGGGTATTGGGGTTCCAGGAGATCCCTATGGGCTGCAGCATTTCTTTTGCCACCCATAGGGAGCTCTGACAATTCTTCCACAGGCCTGCCACTGCAGCCTGAGTGAAATAACGTCCACGTTATTTCACAGCCATTTTACACTGCACTTAAGTAACTTATAAGTCCCCTATATGTCTAACCCTTACCTGGTCAAGGTTGGGCGCTAAGTTACTTAGTGTTTGGGCACCCTGGCACTAGCCAAGGTGCCCCCACATTGTTCAGGGCCAATTCCCCGGACTTTGTGAGTGCGGGGACACCATTACACGCGTGCACTACATATAGGTCACTACCCATGTGTAGCTTCACAATGGTAACTCCGAATATGGCCATGCAACATGTCTAAGATCACGGAATTGCCCCCTCTATGCCATCCTGGCATTGTTGGTACAATCCCATGATCCCACGGGTCTGTAGCACAGACCCGGGGACTGCAAAACTGCCTTTTCAGGGGTTTCACTGCAGCTGCTGCTGCTGCCAACCCCTCAGACAGGTTTCTGCCCTCCTGGGGTCCAGCCAGGCTTGGCCCAGGAAGGCAGAACAAAGGACTTCCTCAGAGAGAGGGTGTTACACCCTCTCCCTTTGGAAAAAGTTGTTCAGGCAGGGGAGGAGTAGCCTCCCCCAGCCTCTGGAAATGCTTTCATGGGCACAGATGGTGCCCATTTCTGCATAAGCCAGTCTACACCGGTTCAGGGACCCCTCAGCCCTGCTCTGGCGCGAAACTGGACAAAGGAAAGGGGAGTGACCACTCCCCTGACCTGCACCTCCCCTGGGAGGTGCCCAGAGCTCCTCCAGTGTGCTCCAGACCTCTGCCATCTTGGAAACAGAGGTGCTGCTGGCACACTGGACTGCTCTGAGTGGCCAGTGCCAGCAGGTGACGTCAGAGACTCCTTCTGATAGGCTCCTTCAGGTGTTGCTAGCCTATCTTCTCTCCTAAGTAGCCAAACCCTCTTTTCTGGCTATTTAGGGTCTCTGCTTTGGGGAATTCCTTAGATAACGAATGCAAGAGCTCATCAGAGTTCCTCTGCATCTCTCTCTTCACCTTCTGCCAAGGAATCGACTGCTGACCGCGCTGGAAGCCTGCAAAACTGCAACAAAGTAGCGAAGACGACTACTGCAACTCTGTAACGCTGATCCTGCCGCCTTCTCGACTGTTTTCCTGGTGGTGCATGCTGTGGGAGTAGTCTGCCTCCTCTCTGCACTAGAAGCTCTGAAGAAATCTCCCGTGGGTCGACGGAATCTTCCCCCTGCAACCGCAGGCACCAAAGAACTGCATCACCGGTACCCTGGGTCTCCTCTCAGCACGACGAGCGAGGTCCCTTGAATCCAGCAACTCTGTCCAAGTGACTCCCACAGTCCAGTGACTCTTCAGTCCAAGTTTGGTTGAGGTAAGTCCTTGCCTCCCCACGCCAGACTGCATTGCTGGGAACCGCATCTTTTGCAGCTACTCCGGCCTCTGTGCACTTCCGGTGGAAATCCTTTGTGCACAGCCAAGCCTGGGTCCACGGCACTCTAACCTGCATGGCACGACCTCCTGAGTTGTCCTCCGGTGACGTGGGACTCCTATGTGTAACTTTGGGTGAGCACCATTTCACTCCTCTTCATAGTGCCTGTTCCGGCACTTCTGCGGGTGCTGCCTGCTTCTGAGAGGGCTCCTCGTCCTGCTGGGCGCCTCCTCTGTCCCCTGACGCAATTGGCGACATCCTGGTCCCTCCTGGGCCACAGCAGCATCCAAAAACCCTAACCGCACGACTTGCAGCTAGCAAGGCTTGTTTGTGGTCTTTCTTCAGGAAAACACTTCTGCACGACTCTCCACGGTGTGGGGCATCCATCCTCCAAAGGGGACGTTTCTAGCCCTTGTCGTTCCTGCAGAATCTTCAGCTTCTACTGTCTAGTAGCAGCTTCTTTGCACCCACAGCTGGCATTTCCTGGGCATCTGCCCATCTCCGACTTGCTTGTGACTTTTGGACTTGGTCCCCTTGTTCCACAGGTACCCTCGTTTGGAAATCCATCGTTGTTGCATTGCTGATTTGTGTCTTTCCTGCAGAATTCCCCTATCACGACTTCTGTGCTCTTTGGGGAACTTTAGTGCACTTTGCACTCACTTTTCAGGGTCTTGGGGTGGGCTATTTTTCTAACCCTCACTGTTTTCTTCCAGTCCCAGTGACCCTCTACAAGGTCACATAGGTTTGGGGTCCATTTGTGGTTCGCATTCCACTTTTGGAGTATATGGTTTGTGTTGCCCCTATCCCTATGTGTCCCCATTGCATCCTATTGTAACTATACATTGTTTGCACTGTTTTCTAATACTATACTGCATATTTGTGGTATTGTGTACATATATCTTGTGTATATTTGCTATCCTCATACTGAGGGTACTCACTGAGATACTTTTGGCATATTGTCATAAAAATAAAGTACCTTTATTTTTAGTATATCTGTGTATTGTGTTTTCTTATGATATTGTGCATATGACACTAGTGGTACTGTAGGAGCTTCACTCGTCTCCTAGTTCAGCCTAAGCTGCTCTGCTAAGCTACCATTATCTATCAGCCTAAGCTGCTAGATACCCTATACACTAATAAGGGATACCTGGGCCTGGTGCAAGGTGTAAGTACCCCTTGGTACTCACTACAAGCCAGTCCAGCCTCCTACACCAATTATTTCCAATTTTAGTGCAGGTCCAAAAGGTGTAATAGATTGCATCATTTTGCAGCCTAACATCTCCATCAGGTATCACTTAGTAGATCTAAATTTTTTAATTAGCTGAAAACTAGTACCATTTATGAAGCACTCTATAATGATTACATTTAACTCTTGCATCCCTCATATCGCTACCTTGAGAGGACAATGATATAGAGCAATTGATGTCCGCATAGCTTAAGGATAGGCGTTAGTAGCAGGTAGTGTGTAATTAATCTTCAATAGGTATTAAGTAAAGGCCAGGGAACAGGGAGTTATAGATGTCAGTTATAATCTGTTTACAAATTCCCTAATAATAACCTAAGTCTGCTTAACTGAAGGAATACTAGAAAATCAGCAGCACCAGAAGAGTCTCCGGTACAACGGATTTGTTTCCTGTAACACGAATATCATGACTCATTAAGACAATATTCTAGGTTTGAAGTGGCAAAGGTTTTTAGACTGACTTCCACAAACATCTCATTCGTATTTCTACCACATTTTCATGACCATTATGGCCAATTCAAACATTTTTATCAATGTATGTAAACCTGCTTTGAGTCAGATCGGTGTGTGCTCATGTATGAAACTCTTTTACTCTCAATTTCCTATTTGCTGAATTCCATGACACTTGCATTGCGGCAGCTATAAGGCTGGTTTCTAAATATTTCTGGTTCTCTATAGTACAAAACATTTCAACCATGTTTATTTTCCATTTTGGATCTCTCTATTGCAGCCCAGAGTGGTGGCATGGGGCAAATATTTCATTTGGGATAGTTGGTGTGCCAACTGATATAGTTTTAGGTTTGGTAATCTGAGGATGCAATGCTAGGTATCACTATGCAGTTCAGATGGTTTAAGTCTCAGTTTCAGTCTGGCTATATCAACTTGTTAATTTAGTTTTTTATATCTCTAAGTATGATTTTACGGATTGGTAGAAGTCACATTCCTATATGTAGTTGAACCAGAGAGCCACCACTATTTTTATTACCTTCTCTCCATCCCAAAGGGAGAAGTGTAGAATCAGACATCTAATGTAGTCCTTAGCTGTTTTAGCTATTAGTGGTTGCAAGTTACCTGATACCAGTTAGCGTATATCCAAATACTGCTGAATGGTTCATGCAGATAAGGGCAGCACTTCACTCTCTACTCTTATGCCTATTAATCACAGACTTTAAAAAGATAAAGTCCCAGAAGCTCCTTCAGCAGAGAGGCTTTTCAGAGTGGTTCAACTGCTGTTAAAATAAGAGCAGTGAGTGTTGACAACCCTGAAAGGTGCCTGTTTGTAGAGTTTGAGTTGAACCACTGAACTTTTTAAATGAATTTAGGACCCTGACCTGCGTTTGAGGTTGACCTAAATGATAGCTTAATCCTGATCAGTCAACCACCTTTTCAGTTCTAACATAGTTGCTATAATGTCCTCTTGAACATCCCTAACCTGATATTGTAAGTTGGGGAACATGCACAGATGATTTCAGAGCAAATGTCCTATTACCAATCCAACCTGTGTTTTGTGTATGAGACTGGGGAGTCCGGTTCATGAAGACTTCAGCTAGGATCTGAATGTGTGTATTTAGGAGCAGAGACGGAGGGAGCTAAAGCACTAAGTGTGGTCTTTACTTGACTTAGGGATAAAGCAAGGTATTGCTTTATTAAATTGAGGGTCGTAGAATCCAATCTCTTCAGCAACTTTGTAAACCTCATAAAGTTGTTTGTGTTAAAATTCAGCTGAGTGCCAATCATCTTGCAGATTTAATGATGAGCATATCAGCTCTAGCTCTGTAACTTCTTCCCCCGTCCAGTAGTCTTCTACCTTCATCTGATATTTTAGATATGGAGACAATAACCAGAAATGCTTCACCATTTGCGGTGTTAGTCACATCTTTTGATTAACAGGATGGTTATTAATAGGTCAGGTATTTCTCTGGTGTAATACGGTTTGGTCAGCTCTCATATTTTCTCCTCTAGTCTGTGTTATTTTGTGTCTTGCTCTGGGTGAATCATACATCTGCACTCTCAGAGTTTTTTCCCATAGCCCATAAAACTTGAGTGTAGGATATAGAGCACTTATTTTTCTCTATGAATATTATAAAGTGCAGCATTAAGCTTTGTTTGTCTTCAGTGAGCTTATGTTTGAAAGTATTAATTCTCCATATTTTTGAAGGAGTTGTAATATGCCAAAGGTCCAAATCCAAAAATACTGGTGAGTGATCTGAGATGCCACTCTCTATGATGGACCAGAATCCCATGACAGCCATTTAGGTTTGACATTAATTCACAATAAAAATGTACCTTTTTTAGACCATGAACACATAACATAAAAGTATACCTTTTTTTCTACGGTTGGCAAGTCGACCATTATCTTCAATAATGACATGCCAGAAAACTCTGTCTTTGACTGTTGTCTCCAGATTTGGATCTCATGTTGAGTTCCAGTCACACCCCATTACTATTAGAAACTGAATTTTGTCAGTAGCCATGAGAGAATCAAGGAAAATGATCTTGTCAATAAGCCTTGTATTTATGCTGTTTGTTTATGTAAAAGCATACCTGCCCTCTTTGTCAGTCCACATTTTGAGTACTTTATAAAAGTTTCTAAAACAAATAGTGACCTTCACACTTCTTAGAATAGCAGATGAAAGATGCTCTCCTCTCTTAGCATGCAAGACACTTGACTGCTACTCATTGCCCACCTACCCAGCCCTGCCTGCATTCCTGAGATTCACATGGAGAAAGGTGTGATTCCTTGACAACAGGCTTATCAGGAGATTTAAAGGTCAGGTATACTAAAGCCTTTTTCCATTTATTTTAATTAAAGACATATTTAATTTAATAGGCCTGAGAGTCAATGGCTTATGGTGGCAGTTTGCATTCAGTCCACAATGGTAATGTGGGCAAATGGGTTGACAGTAGTTCTAATCTGATTTATCTAGGTAGGATGCTTCAAGATCACCTGGTTATGCTGAACATTTTAGATAAGGTAACTGACAAGACTAAATATGTAGATTGTCTCACTTCAGGTCACTTTTGAGAGGCATACTTTCAACAAAACAAAAGAGGAAGCGAGTGAAATGAAGAGCCAGGTAGCAGGTACAGGGTGGTTAACTTTCTTTTATTGAGATGATATGGTGGAGGAACGACCAACCAGGTATAGGGGAAAGAGACAACTGCCCGAGTCATCGTTCCTACCCGAATCCCCATTTACACGACAATTCAAGTAAAAACATTCTGAGAACCGTGTTGGTTCTCGCAGCAACATAAAACCCAACATATCTTCCCCCCATATAATTGTAATACAAATGAAAATCATAAAAATAAATTGTAAATAGAATGACTGGAAATTAATGAAAATTGCTATTAGTTAGATACTGCATAATCCTGAATCTTTGTGGGAGGCCTCCTAACATGCGATGGCCTCACAATATATTCATTATTAAACTTTGGGCCACACCGCCCTCCTTCTTATAGTCATTGCTACTGCCTTGTTGTGGTGATACTCTCGCTTAGTTCCACCACTTAGTATCTTCCAACATAACACAATCCATGGCATACACAACTTTCTTAGGTTGGGAAAATCTGGATTAGCCTTTGACTCCATAACCCAGAAGTAAAACTTTGACCCAATCTCCCAGTTTGATGGATGAGGTATGAACCCCTTCTGTTTTTTCACATCAGTATACTTTCGTAAGGACGTCTCATGTTTCAATTTTAAAGTCTTTAAATTTCTTTTCTTCCTGGTACCGCCCATCAATGAGCCAGTTAACTTGGTCACAGGTTCACTGCCTCTGGGGAGAATGAAGGGGGGATACTCCAGTAGTGGCGTTGGGAGTGATGTGAATTGTTCATAAACACTTCTTTATTTCCTTCACCCAATTCAAACCATTAGCGATGGGGAGCTGAATATTCTTTAATAACTCTATTACATCTCTCGACCAAACCATTGCTGCGAGGGTGATATAAAGATGTCTTTGTATGCCTTAAACACTCCACTGAGACAGAAATAACCCAAATTCAGATGATGCAAACTGAACACCATTGTCCATTATGACTTCCTCAGGTGCACCTTCTCTCATAAACACTGCCTGCAGAAACCGAATAACCTCAAAAGTCTCACATGAGCTCACAAATTTCAGCTCAGGCCAATATGAAAAGTAATCGATCAGTACTATCCCATACTTGCAGCTCTCCTTCACCAAGTTGAGTGGTCCAATTATATCAATAACTAATTTGGCCCATGATCTATCTGGAATAGGAACTGCTTCTACAAGACTGCCTACAGTGACCTGGGACTTGTCGCTAATGGCACACGCCACACAAACTTTCACAAAGTGCTTCACTACCCTGTCTAATCCAGGCTACCAATACCGGTCCCAGATCCTCCTCTTCAAGGCTTTCATTCCTACATAATCTTCATGTGAAAGTTCAAGTACTCTTCCATGTACACTACCGGATACAACCAAATGTCACATCTTAAAAGTAATCTATCCACCACACTTAATTCAGAAAAAGGATTATGTTACTTACCCTGTAAGCATCTGTTTATGGCATAAGGTGCTGTAGAGTCATATGCTCTGCATACTTCTGCCATCCAGTGTTGGGTCCAGATGTATACAAGTTGTTTTTCTTCAAAGAAGTTGTCAGAGTCACAAGGTAAAGTAACCCCTCCTTTCGATGATACTGCGCATGGGCATCGACTCCATTGTTAGATTGTTTTCCGGCAGTAGGGTGAGAATGGAGTATAATTATAGTGTTAGTAAGAGATATCCATGCATGGAAAGTGTAATAAAGAATACTGCAACAGCCACGGGTGTCCGGGGAGGAGGGTGGTCAGGTACATGAGAATCTACAGCACTCCATGCCACAAACAGATTCTAAAAAGGGTAAGTAACATAATCTATTCAATGGCATGTGTGACTGTAGATACACATGCTCTGCATAGACTATAAAACAGTGCCATCCCTAAAGCGGTGGCTAACCTGTGGGTGTTGCAGTTGTCTGAAAAAGAGTACAAAGCACAGCCTGTCCAATATTTGCTTGTTGCCGTGTGAATACACCCACACAATATTTGTTAATTGTGTGTGGATTTGACCTTGTGGCTGCTTTGCAGATGTCATTAATTGGTATGTTTCCCAAGAAAGCCATAGATGCACCTATTTTACAAGTTGAGTGTGCTGTAGGAGGTATGGGTAAATTTATTTTCGCTTTCATATAGCATGTTTGGATACACTTGATTATTCATCTTGATATTCCTGCTTTAGATATAGCGTTACCTTTATGTGGAGGTAAAAAAGCCAAAAAAAGTTGTTTAGTATTACGAAAGTCTTTAGTGTTATCAATATCGTACATTAATGCTCTTTTAACATCTAAGGTATGTAGAGTCCTTTCAGCAATGGAATCAGGTTGAGGAAAAAAGACTCATAACTCAACTGATTGATTGAAGTGAAAAGTGGAAGCCACTTTAGGAAGAAATTTTGGGTGAGTACGAAGTACTATACTATCTTTATGTACCTGGAAAAAAGGTTAATGCCTGAAGTTCACTCACACGTCTTAGTGAAGAGATTGCCACCAAAAAAGCTACTTTCCAAGAAAGAAACTGAATTGGACATTTATGTAAAGGTTCAAATGGAGTCTGGTAAATACAATATTAAGATTCCATGTTGGTGCTAAAGGCACTGTGGGTGGAATCACTCTTTTAAGACCTTCCATAAAAGCTTTAATGACTGGTAGTCAAATGTTGCGTTTTTTGTAAATAAAGCTGCTATTGCTGCCAAATGAAGCCGTATTGAAGAATATGCTAGATCACAAGTTTGCAAGTATAACAAATAGCAAACAATATCTTGAATAGGTACATTAAACAGATCAATTTATTTGTTCTGACAATAATTAACAAACCTTTTTCATTTAGCGGCGTAGCATGTTCTGGTTGTGGGTTTGCGTGCTTCCTTAAGAATGGTCATGCATTCAGGAGGTAAAGTAAATATCCAAACTCTATAACCTCAGGGGCCAAATCGCAAGGTTGAATTCCTTGGGATTTTAATTGTCTGATCTCTCCATGGTTCTGGGTGAGAAGGTCCGGCGTAGGGGAAGCTTCTCATGTGGGACTACTGAGAGTTTGAGTAGTGTTGTGAACCGTGGTTGACGTGCCCACTTGGGAGCCACTGGAATGAGAATAAGTGAGGATTGCCTGAGTTTCCTCACCACAAAGGAAAGAAGGGGGGCTGGAAAAGTGTAAGCAAATATCGATGATCAATTGATTCATGGAGCATTGCCCTTGGAAAAGGGGTATGGGAGCCTGGAGTCGGAGCTTGGGCACTTTGTGTTGCTTGCTGTTGCAAACAGGTCTATGTGTGGAAATCCCCACTAATGGAAGTACTTTTGTAGTACCTGAGGGTACAGTTCCTATTCGTGGGCTTATTGCCTCATCCTGCCGAGTAGGTCGGCAAAACTGTTGTCCATCTCTGGGAGGTGTTTTGCTAACAGATGAATCCGGTGTAAAATTGCAAAATGCCAGATTGTCTGAGCTAGTCCAGACAACTGTAGAGAGTGCCCTCCCCTATTTTTGTAAAAAGAACATAGCTGTTGTATTGTCTGTCCAGACTAGAACAATCTTGCCCTGGAGGTGAATCAGGAAATCTTTGAGTGCTAGGTGAATTGCCTGAAGCTCCAAGTAATTTATGTGTAAAGCTTGATGTTTGTTGTCCCATGTCCCTTGTATTGAGAGGTTGAGGAGATGGGCTCCCCAAGCTGTAAGGGAGGCGCCGCTGTGAGAGTGAGCTGGGGAACATGTTCTAGAAACGGCCACCCCATTTGTTAGATTTTGTGTTAGATTTTGTGTGTTCCACCATTGCAGAGAAGAGTGGGTGCGGTTGTCTATCAACACTAGATCTTATAATTGACCCTTTGCTTGAGACCATTGACTCGCCAGACACTCCTACAGTAGGAGCATGTGTATTTGTGCATATGGCAGTATTGCAATACAAGATGCCATCATCCCTAGAATTCTCTGTACTGTTTGTACTAAAATACATTGATTGGGTAGTATTTGACTTAACAGAGTTGTTATATTCTGAATTCTGATTCCATTGGAGTAGGCTAACCCTAAATAAGTGTGTCTAGAACAGCTCCTAGATAGGACAGTATTTGAGATGGTTGTAGGTGTGTTTTTGTATGTTGATGGTGAACCCTATTTGGTGTAGGAGATAGCTGTCTGTGTGTTGGAGACATTGTTGAAGGGATCTGGATTTGATAAGCCAATCGTCCAGATAAGGGAAGACATAGATGCTTTGTCTGCGTAGATGCGCTGCGATGACTGCAAGGCATTTTGTGAATACACAAGGTGCAGTTATTACTCCGAATGGGAGAACTTTGAACTGGTAATGTCTGCCTTGTATGACAAAGCTGAGATATTTTCTGTGTGCTGGATGTATTGGGATGTGGAAATAAGCATCCTTTAGATTTGGGGCAGACTTGAATTCTCCTTACTGAAATAGTTGTATTACATCTTGTAGAGTGACCATATGAAAATGCTCTAATAGAATGTATTGATTCAGTGGTGTGAGATCTAGGATTGGACGAAGGGATCCATCTTTTTTGGGAATGAGGAAATATAGAGAATAAACTCCTTTTCCTCTTTGATGATTGGGAACCAACTCCATTAATCCTTTTTGAAGAAGAGCCTGTACCTCTTGATTTAACAATTGTAAATGTTCCGGAGAGAGTTTGTGCCTTTCTGGTTGTATATTTGGAGGTGTGGTTATGAGCTCCAGGCAATAACCATGTTGGATAATGTCCAACACCCACTGGTCTGTTATATTTTGCCAGTTGGAAAAAAATTACTGTAGACGTCCCCCTCCAGTGGTTTGCTGCATGAACCGCTACCATTTTGCCTGAAGTATCAATAAGCTTTGACTCATTGGGCCTCATTACAAGTTTGGCAGTCTCAGGACCACCATGATGGTGGTGGCGGTTGTACCGTCAACAGGCTGGCGGAGAAGTCTTCCAAATTATGACCATGGCGGTATTCCCAACAGAACACAGCCAAAGAAAGCACCGCCGTCACCGCCTCAGCGGTCTGGCTGCCACAGACAATGGTAGCCATCTGCAAGCAGACAGAGACCATGTTTCCAGCGGATAATTATGAGGTTGCACACTGCCAAGGTTCCCACCATGATCGCACCACCACGGAAACCCAGGTGGAAACCAACTGCATATAATGAGACAATCAGCTTCAGGAAGCCATACTTGTCCGGAGCCACAATGGAACCTAAACTACATGTCTTCCCGCTGCTCCTCCTCACCCAATGACTCCAGAATCTGGGACAATGACAGCAACTGTAAGTACCCACACTTACCTAGTACTGTTGTAGATTGTCAAATTTTTACACTCACACAACATACTTTCAGGAAGGGAGTGTGAGGGTGACACTCACATGTAACAGCACACTAACACGCACATTCACTCACATATAGCCATACTCACACTCACCTATACACAACAAACATGCCACAGCCACCACACACACACACGTCACAAACACACACAGGTATGCACCGAAACACTGCACAGGCCCACACTCGCACAGTACCACACAACAACACCACACGTCACAGCCACAGCACAAACACACCATCTCCAATCTCTTGACAGGGACCCATCAGGGAGACTACCCAGGTGCACATCACACATACATCACAAGGCAGCACCAACAGAAAAAACATGTATACAAATACACAATCATACTACTTACTGATCGACTTACAAAGAACACGTATCTAACACTTCATGCACATAACACGCACACAGTCAAAATACACAACACACCAACAAACACATCTCAAAACAAACAATACACAATACCAACACAATGAAAACTCCTGAATACACAAATGTCCATCACACAATACACACCCTGCCACTTTAAGACAAAAACACTGCACACAACCTCATATACTGCCTAAACAACACACATAGCCCAAGCAGAACACACACACACATACAGAAGTTGGTTGAAATTATTATTAATGTTCAAATCATTGTCAACAATAAAGGCCATACTCCAGTCCATATGTACATAGTGCACAGATGTGTGCCTCGAACTTGACTCCTGACTGCCACGTAACATCCACAGGTAGAGGTATCTATGGGGCAGGCAGGTACCACAGGGGTTATTTGGTGGGTTGTGGGGGGGCCGGTTTAGGTCTTGGAGGGGGACCTTTGGGATCTGGCTTGGAGGGGTTGGGCTTGGTCTTAGGTTTAGGGGAGGGTTGGGTTTTTGGTGCAGGGGCTGACTTCTTGGCAGGGGGAGGGGCATGGTATTTGCAGGTGGGGCAGGGAGGTTTTGGAGGTGGAAGGGCCAGACTTGGGGAGGGACACAGACCGTTTAGGGGGTAATATGAGGTGAGAAAGGAGTAGGGAAAACTCTGAAAGGAAAACTTTTTTTAGACACACGGGGACGGTCATGGCAAAAGGGATTGGGTGTGGAGGGAGAGGGTTACCTGAGGTGTTGGTGTGGATGTCTCAGGTGCATGTTTGTGTGAGGTATGTTTGTGGGAGGTGTGTGTCTGCTGGGTGGGTGTATGAGGGCATTTATGGGTCTTGGGAGGAGGGGTGTGGACGTGCTAGGGGGTGACTTGAGGATAGGTGACTGTCTGTTGGGGCGGTGACTGCAGGTATTGGTAGATGTGCTGCATGTAGGCATGTCTGTGGTTGTGGTGCCTGCAGGTGTTTTGACTGGGGTGGATGTCTGAGGGTCTGCTTCTGTGAATGTTGGTGTGGTGTCTGCAGGTGTGTCAGGTGTGCTGTCAGTGATGCTCAGGGTGGTTGGGGTGTCAGGGTAGGTTGTGACTGTTGCTGTGTGTGCAGGTGTATGTTGCTTGTGTGCATGCCAGTGGTGTGTTTTGTGGAGCTTATGTTTGTCTGAGCAACCCTTGGATGTTGAGGTGGATGCATGCTTGTCTGTCTGTGTGATTTGGCTGGGTCGGGGAAGAGGGGTTTGGGATTGGGAAAAAAGAGGTGGAGGGGGACAGGAGACAAAGGATGACTGGCTGCCATCAGTGTGAAGGCCAGAGCCTGAAAGGATCTTCGAGGGCCAGCCAGTGCACCATGAGTGCCCTACAGGAACACATTACTCTGTTGTATCCGAGTTGCAAGTCCATGGATGGCATTCACGATAGTGGACTGACCTACAGAGATGGACCTCAGAAGTACAATAGTCTGCTCACTGAAGGCAGCCGGGCTGACTGCGGCTCGGGCAGAGGTGCCTATGGCAAAGGAGACTCCCACCCTCTTGGGTGAGCAGGCATGGTCAACTGTGTGGGGAGTTACAGGGATGGCGGTGATAGAAAGGGGGGTGGTGGACAGAGATGGTGCTGGGATGGTCCCCGATGGTTCCGCCACCACCAGGGAGTGTCCACTGGAGGAGGATTCTGAAGATGATGAACTTGAACCTGTCTCCCCAGGGGCACTCCCCTCGCCCTCCGGGCTACTGGGTCCCTCGGAGTCGGTGGTAACAGCACTCCGGGTCCCGTGGCCAGCAGCTTCCCCACTCTGCTGTGCCCAGTCTCCTTCACCTGCTGATGCTGCTGCAGAGAAACAGATAGACAGCGGGTCATCACATTTTTAACATGCACACCATTACACCATGCACAACAGTAACATCACATATATGTATAAGAAAGGCCCAGGTAGGAACCATTTAAAGCCTACTTCATGTTACAACTAAATACTTCCAACAAACCTATGTGACCACCGTCTCACCAACAACATAAGCCAACCATCTGATCACTACATTACCATCCCATCAATTCAGTTGTAACACAAACCATTCATGCACAAGAGGATCCCCCTATACCTCACTGTGTATCAACAAATCATCCTTCGCAAATGCTGTTAACTGACATCACAATATCATGCCTAATCCTAATCCACACTTGCCCAGTCCATTACCAGTAATCATGTTACACGAAAGTAAACTCATCTCACTTCAACTACAACACAGCATGTTGCTTTGCAATCACATAACATGTGATTCTGTCCATAACATTTACAATGCCAAATACCTCGGATGAAATAACTACATATGGCATACTCAAATAGTGAGGCTCATAAAATTACATACCACGTCAGTAAAACATCTATCAAAAGTCTTTAAAAAAAAACTTTAGATAGAGTTTCTGGACTGACTTATCTTACTCATTGACACATAGACAACAAAGTTATGTCCAGCAATAGGGGCCTACTTTGCACACAGGATACACCCACAGGCAGCATACCAACACCTTCAATACAATGGCCACCAATCATGTGCATAAAGGCCACATACTATTCCACTATTTATGTTGAGTAGAAACTCCTACATGACAACATAAAAAACCTACATCACTACAAACTGTCCAGACATGTGTAACCTGACCTCTCAGGACTAAAGTAACACTGACATAAGCCACTTCTAATGTAATCATGTCTGATACATACACAGAGACCAGCGAATTGCCTGACAACATTTCCCATTCCACCAACATGTGAACTTCTACTAGGGCACCAGCTACACTATGAAGTTAGCCTGAAATTAGCTGATACATTACAAAACATGTCATAACAGCCTCATACTAGCAAAGGTAAGTATGGCAAAGTAGAGCCCTCAACATAAAAAAGGCACGAAGTACAAATTGACACATGATGTAGGCATAAAACAGTGTATGTTCCACTCATATCAGTACAGTCCTGCACTATGTAGCATGCACAAAATACATGGCCTAAGGGTTCAGCAGGCTAGCCACTTACCTTCTCAATATTATTGTGCACATGGTACAAATTGTCTCAACACACGTCAACGATATGTCCTGTACTGTTAATGTATCATTACCATCATGCTTTCCTTCATGTAGGAGGTCCACCCTGATGAAACATCACATTTGACAATGTATAGTTTAGCCATAACAATGGGGACATCTTCTCACCCCTCAGAGGGAGTGTAGTAAGTATGCCATGTCAAATTCCTGATTGGGATAACACCCTCACATGAAGTTTGCATCTATTTCAAAACACAGGAATATTTTGCCCTATTACTCATCTATCAGATCCTGTGTTGCGCACAGAGCTAAATCAGGTGGAATAAGAATGGTCAGAGACCAAAGAGTTGGACAACCTACCAACTGGGTATATGGACTGTGGATCAGTAGGAGGGAAGGGTGATACACCAGGTTACACATGTGTATAGCAGTGTAGAGGTATACATATGACACTATCACATGTGCATTACCACATGCGGTCATACAATTTGCTCAACATAGGTGCGTAACATGTCCTTATACACAATACAATGTCCACATCTGTGTATCACTGTTGGCAGCTGTAGTACTATGTCTTCCTAGGAGACCCTTTACCTGTAGCACTTACCACATAGTCACAACTGAGACACTTAGACATCACACACTTAACTGGCAGAGGCATGTACATGTGTGTAGTCAGTACTTACCACCTTGGGGCTGCTGTGCTGCCCTCAAATGCCCATCCACCTCAGGGTAGGCCTCTACCAAAATGCGTGCCATGCTGGCCATTAGGGGGCCATTAGGAGGGTCAATGTCTGGTGGGCACCCCTTCCTCATTGGGAGGACATCCCTAGCTGGGCTCTGTGGTCTTCAAGGCACAGCGTCTCATGTCCTCCCACCGCTTCCTCAGTGGGTCCTCCATTGGCTGTGGACTCCCAGGGCACGCCAGATTCCCTTTTTTTTGATGGGTGACCTGCATGGATGACACAGACCAAAGCCAACCCAAGCAGAGAGAACACTTCAGATACAGCAAGTAGGCAAACATTCCCATTCTCTCAGTTCACACTCATGGACAAGGCAGCAAAACAGACACTACTCAACATTTCAGGTACACCATCATACACCCACATCTATCACACATTGGTATGACATTGGACTCACCTGCTCCTGTGGTGCACCATACTGCTGTCCATAAAGGGTAGGACCACACATTTGTCCAGCTCTTCTGGGTGAAGGCTGAGGTCCTATCACCTGCAGGACATGGCATGATAGCTCCCAGAGGCAGTACACAGCAGCTCAGGTAGTGGAAGTGAGTCAAGTGAGCAATGAAGCAGAAGATGGTGGTCACGTTCGCCACATACACGACCGTCACTGCCGGCGGACATCGCCAATGGCCCAAGTCCACTAAAGGCGCTATGTGTTCCAATGACAACATCGGGCAGCAGAGTTAGGTCACTTTCACATGTCCAGTACAGTAGGTCAGGCAGCTGCCATTTTTAGCACATTTCATGTATGGAAAACTTTTGGAGTCTGTGTCATGTACGATTTCCTATATTGTGCTAAATATCAGTTAGTATTTCCATCAGGTTTAGTAGTCTATTCGTGCACGTGGGTAGTTTAAGCTGTGTAACAGACGGATTTGTGCTGAAAGAAATGTACACATATTCTGAGCATCCTATGTGCGTTATTAATGTAAAATGGGTACTACAAAATGTGTTTCATATGTAAATTTGGTTGGAATATCAAACACTGTCAGTCACAGATAAATATGCATGTATACTGCATTGGATAATTCAGGGGATGTGCACCAAGGAGAGTGTCATAGTATGTAAGGAAATGCCTCCTTGGCATGGTTGCCCCCTGACTTTTTGCCTTTGCTGATGCTATGTTTACAATTGAAAGTGTGCTGAGGCCTGCTAACCAGGCCCCAGCACCAGTGTTCTTTCCCTAACCTGTACTTTTGTATCCACAATTGGCAGACCCTGGCATCCAGATAAGTCCCTTGTAACTGGTACTTCTAGTACCAAGGGCCCTGATGCCAAGGAAGGTCTCTAAGGGCTGCAGCATGTCTTATGCCACCCTGGAGACCTCTCACTCAGCACAGACACACTGCTTGCCAGCTTGTGTGTGCTAGTGAGGACAAAACGAGTAAGTCGACATGGCACTCCCCTCAGGGTGCCATGCCAGCCTCTCACTGCCTATGCAGTATAGGTAAGACACCCCTCTAGCAGGCCTTACAGCCCTAAGGCAGGGTGCACTATACCATAGGTGAGGGTACCAGTGCATGAGCATGGTACCCCTACAGTGTCTAAACAAAACCTTAGACATTGTAAGTGCAGGGTAGCCATAAGAGTATATGGTCTGGGAGTTTGTCCAACACGAACTCCACAGCACCATAATGGCTACACTGAAAACTGGGAAGTTTGGTATCAAACTTCTCAGAACAATAAATGCACACTGATGCCAGTGTACATTTTATTGCAAAATACACCCCAGAGGGCACCTTAGAGGTGCCCCCTGAAACTTAACCGACTGTCTGTGTAGGCTGACTAGTTCCAGCAGCCTGCCACACCAGAGACATGTTGCTGGCCCCATGGGGAGAGTGCCTTTGTCACTCTGAGGCCAGTAACAAAGCCTGCACTGGGTGGAGATGCTAACACCTCCCCCAGGCAGGAGCTGTGACACCTGGCGGTGAGCCTCAAAGGCTCACCCCTTTGTCACAGCCCAGCAGGGCACTCCAGCTTAGTGGAGTTGCCCGCCCCCTCCGGCCACGGCCCCCACTTTTGCCGGCAAGGCTGGAGGGAACAAAGAAAGCAACAAGGAGGAGTCACTGGCCAGTCAGGACAGCCCCTAAGGTGTCCTGAGCTGAAGTGACTCTAACTTTTAGAAATCCTCCATCTTGCAGATGGAGGATTCCCCCAATAGGGTTAGGATTGTGACCCCCTCCCCTTGGGAGGAGGCACAAAGAGGGTGTACCCACCCTCAGGGCTAGTAGCCATTGGCTACTAACCCCCCAGACCTAAACACGCCCTTAAATTTAGTATTTAAGGGCTACCCTGAACCCTAGAAAATTAGATTCCTGCAACTACAAGAAGAAGGACTGCCTAGCTGAAAACCCCTGCAGAGGAAGACCAGAAGACGACAACTGCCTTGGCTCCAGAAACTCACCGGCCTGTCTCCTGCCTTCCAAAGATCCTGCTCCAGCGACGCCTTCCAAAGGGACCAGCGACCTCGACATCCTCTGAGGACTGCCCCTGCTTCGAAAAGACAAGAAACTCCCGAGGACAGCGGACCTGCTCCAAGAAAAGCTGCAACTTTGTTTCCAGCAGCTTTAAAGAACCCTGCAAGCTCCCCGCAAGAAGCGTGAGACTTGCAACACTGCACCCGGCGACCCCGACTCGGCTGGTGGCGATCCAACACCTCAGGAGGGACCCCAGGACTACTCTAAGACTGTGAGTACAAAAACCTGTCCCCCCTGAGCCCCCACAGCGCCGCCTGCAGAGGGAATCCCGAGGCTTCCCCTGACCGCGACTCTTTGAATCCTAAGTCCCGACACCTGGGAGAGACCCTGCACCCGCAGCCCCCAGGACCTGAAGGACCGGACTTTCACTGGAGGAGTGACCCCCAGGAGTCCCTCTCCCTTGACCAAGTGGAGGTTTCCCCGAGGAACCCCCCCCTTGCCTGCCTGCAGCGCTGAAGAGATCCCTAGATCTCCCATTGACTTCCATTACAAACCCGACGCTTGTTTCTACACTGCACCCGGCCGCCCCCGCGCTGCTGAGGGTGAAATTTCTGTGTGGGCTTGTGTCCCCCCCCGGTGCCCTACAAAACCCCCCTGGTCTGCCCTCCGAAGACGCGGGTACTTACCTGCAAACAGACCGGAACCGGGGCACCCCCTTCTCTCCATTCTAGCCTATGTGTTTTGGGCACCACTTTGAACTCTGCACCTGACCGGCCCTGAGCTGCTGGTGTGGTGACTTTGGGGTTGCTCTGAACCCCCAACGGTGGGCTACCTTGGACCAAGAACTAAGCCCTGTAAGTGTCTTACTTACCTGGTTAACCTAACAAATACTTACCTCCCCTAGGAACTGTGAAAATTGCACTAAGTGTCCACTTTTAAAACAGCTATTTGTGAATAACTTGAAAAGTATACATGCAATTTTGATGATTTGAAGTTCCTAAAGTACTTACCTGCAATACCTTTCGAATGAGATATTACATGTAGAATTTGAACCTGTGGTTCTTAAAATAAACTAAGAAAAGATATTTTTCTATATAAAAACCTATTGGCTGGATTTGTCTCTGAGTGTGTGTACCTCATTTATTGTCTATGTGTATGTGCAACAAATGCTTAACACTACTCCTTGGATAAGCCTACTGCTCGACCACACTACCACAAAATAGAGCATTAGTATTATCTCTTTTTACCACTATTTTACCTCTAAGGGGAACCCTTGGACTCTGTGCATGCTATTCCTTACTTTGAAATAGCACATACAGAGCCAACTTCCTACATAGTATGCATAGCAATATGCTGTACTGTGGATGTCAGATGTTGTTACTGACCTTGACTGCAGATATAAATAACTTGTATATTCAATTTGTGCGCATTGTTCATACAATATTTTCCACATAGTTACCCTGGCATGAGGAGAGGAAGACAACCTCCAGTGTACAGTCCACTAGTAGACCTGCACACCATGGAGGAGAGACATACCATACAGACATATCGCCTGAATAGGCATATAATAATGGATCTTTGTGATCCATATCTGCTGCCTACCATTCGCAATCCCTATAGCATACCTCCCATCGTTCATGTCATGTCTGTCAGTGCTACACTTCCTGGGCAATGGGTCCTTCCAGAATACAGTGGACCTAACTGCAGGGATGTCTCACCCCATGTTCAGTCAGGTTTTGAAGGATGTACTGTGTGCATTGGTGAAACATCTGGACAGCTGTTAGACCTGACAGCCTTAGGGCGGTCATCCCTAACTTTTTGTCTGCCTCCCTCCACTTTTTGGACACTGTTTCTGCTGGTTTTAGGACTCTGCGCACTTTACCACTGCTAACCAGTGAAAAAGTGCATATGCTCTCTCCCTTAAAACATGGAGACATTGGATCATACCCATTTGGCTTATTTAATTTACTTATACGTCCTTAGTAACGTGCACTATATGTGCCCAGGGCCTGTAGATTACTTGCTACTAGTGGGCCTGCAGACCTGGTTGTGCCACCCACTTAAGTAGGCCCTTAACCATGTCTCAGGCCTGCAATTGCAAGGCCTGTGTGTGCAGTTTCACTGCCAATTTGACTTGGCATTTAAAAGTATATGCCAAGCCTAAAACTCCCCTTTTTCTGTATATAAGTCACCCCTAAGGTAGGCCCTAGGTAACCCATACGGCAGGGTGCTGTGTAGACAAAAGGCAGGACATGTACCTGTGTAGTTTACATGTCCTGGTAGTGTAAAACTCCTCAATTCGTTTTAGACTGCTGTGAGGCTTGCTTCTTTCATAAGCTAATAGTAGGGATACCCTCATATTCTGTTTGAGTGGTAGCTTCTGATCTGAAAGAAGTAACAAGGTCATATTTAGTATGGCCAGAATGGTAATACAAAATCCTGCTGACTGGTGAAGGTGGATTTAATATTACTATTTTAGAAATGCCAAGTAAAGTAGGCATTTCTCTGCACTTAAATCCTTCTGTGCCTTACAATCCACGTCTGGCTAGGTTTGGTTGACAGCTCCCTTGTGCATTCACTCAGACAAACCACAAACACAGGATGCTCAGTCACACTTGCATACATCTGCATAATAAATGGGTCTTCCTGGGCTGGGAGGGTGGAGGGCCTGACACTAACATGTCAAAGGACAGTAGCCTGCCCACACACAAAGGACTGCCACACCCCTACTGGGACCCTGGCAGACAGGATGGAACTGAAAGGGGATCTTGTGCACTTCTAAGCCACTCTTTGAAGTCTCCCCCACTTCAAAGGCACATTTGGGTATTTAAACAGGGCCTCTGCCTCTACCAAATCAGACACTTCCTGGAGAAGAGAACCTGAACTAGAACCTGCCACCTACCAAGAAGAACTGCCTGGCTGCCCAAAGGACTCACCTGACTGCCTTCTCAGAAGGACTGCTGCCTTGCTGTTGCCCTGCTGCCTTTCTGCTCTCTGGCTGTACTGAGAAGTGCTCTCCAAGGGCTTGGATAGAGCTTGCCCCTTGTTACCTGAAGTCTCAGGACCAAAAATACTTAATTCCTGTAAGAAGACATCCCAGTGTGGTGAAAATCGATGCACAGCCTGCCAGAAACGATGCAAAGCCTGCACCGCAGAGAGAAAATCACCACACGCCGAACCGGAACAACGCATCCCGACTTCACAAGGAGAAGAACAACACAGTGCCAATGTCTGGAAATCTGATGCACGACCCTCTAGATCGATGCACAGCCGAGCCGGAAAAACGCAGCCTGACTTCCTGAGAAGAATTGACGCCGAGCCTGCCTTGCGGTAGAATTTTCCACGCAACGCCCACCAAATCAACGCAGCCCGTGACTTCATCCTGCCAGCGCAAGATTTCAATGCATCATCCCCGGGGTGTCAGAAAACCCCGCAACCTGAAGAGGATCCAAGTCCGAGCACCGGAAATCGATGCAAAGCCTTCCCTGTGTAAAAAATAAATGACGCATCGCTGTGTGCGGCCCGAGAAATCGACGCACACCTCCCTGTTTTCCACACATCTCCTCCTCTGCGGTTCCTTGCGGAGATGTTGAACGTAAACCAGGTACTTTGTACTTGCAAGAGACATTTGTTGCTTTTAAGAGACTAAAACACTTTATATCTTTTTTACAGTGATATTTAAAAATATACTTATTGCATCTTAATCATTTTGACCTACATCTTACCAGATAAATATTATATATTTTTCCAAACACTGTGTGGGGTATTTTGGTGGTGTTCTACTGTGTTGTTGCATGATTTATTGCACAAATACTTTACACATTGCCTTCTAAGTTAAGCCCAGTGCCCAGCTAACAGTAAGGGTGGGCACAGTATAATTTGGATTCTGTGTGACTTACCCTGACTAGAGTGAGGGTCCTTGTTTGGACAGGGGGTAACCTGACTGCCAACCAATGACCCCATTTCTAACAACAGCTATATCAGTTTTTCCCAACATTCTGATTTGGCCTATGTGAAGGCAGAGTTTTATGCTATGGGACACATTCCACAAGTGGTTGGACCATTGAAACACCTATGTAACATTGGTTCTCCCCAGTGCCAATGAACAGGTATATAGGAACAGGAAAAACTAACACTCCATCAACGGCCAAGTGGTGTATTTGGCAGACCAGTACATTTCACAAGTCAGTGCAAAGTATCAAGATCAGTCCATGAGTCCTTCATCATGCGGAACAGCAATATTCCACTGCTGATGAAAAAACTCTACACAGAGAGAGCCTGGATGGTTGGTAAGTCAGATTTGACATGTGTGTTTGCAAAGCTCATCTCCCGCTATCACAATTGTGCATGTCTTCGAAATATGTATGTATGTGTTGTTCTATCTATGTCCTTACAGGGTGACTATGGCTATCCAAACTGTCCTTGGTTGTTGACACCAGTGAGATATCCAACCATGCCAGGGGAAGTCCACTACAATGAGGCCCACGGAAGGACAAGGCATGTAGTGGAGGGACTTTTGGGCTCCTGATGGCAAGATTCCATAGGATTGATAAGTCTGATGGAGCCATCCTCTATTCACCCAATAAGCAAATAATTGTTGCCCGGTGCATGCTCCACAATCTTGCCCTGAGATGTCAGATTCCATTCATATCAGATGAGGGACAGGCAGGAGAACCTATGGGTGGAAATGCAGATTTGTCAAGTGATGATGAGCCAGATGAAGAGGCAGCTGGAGACGACAGGGCAGTTCTCATCAATCAGTACTTCAAATGACTCAAGGTATGTAATGTCTTCTTAATGCTGAGACTTCATTTGTAACCTAGGGTTGATTGGTAGCATGTCACCTCCTCTTTTATTATCATCTATGAGGTTTAGGTAGCTCCAATGCCAACGAGGGAGTTGTAATTTGTATTGTGAACAGAACTGAGAGGTCTGCAGTGTCATGATTTGTTAATGGACATACAACTTCATATTTGTGAACATGACTTGTCTGAAATGATCAATGTTTTCTGCTATGTCCTATCCCTTATCTCAGTCAATCACAATGTTGCCAAGTTCCAGTTTGGAGCTTCATCCTTGGCAAGTGACAGACAGTGTCAGATGCAGATGGGAATTGCAGGCAGACATGAGAAGTGGACATGGCTGAAACCAGGTACTAATTGCCATGAGTCTGTGGAGTGTAACTAACCTGCCCAGACTGTCAGGACACTGGGGTGGAACTTTGTTTTCCCATCAAGATGACCTGCAAGTTTCTGGAGGCAGTCAAATGGTGTCATTTTTGTGTCCATATGTGCCTGCCATGTGAAAATGTAGAACCATAGCCTCTACCATCACAATGGTATCTGTTGGATGTAATCTACCCTGTACATATCTGTCAGTGTGTTCCTACTTGTGGACTGACATAGGTGAGTGGCAAGCCTACAGGTACATGACCAATGTAAGTGAATGACCCCTGGAATGGGGACATCAGTACTGATCTCTGCCTGTATCATGGGGTGATTATTAGGAAGCTAGGTTATGGGTATGTGATAAGGCTTTACAAGGTGATACACAGGACCAATCTGTATGCTCCCTGGCTTGTAGGAAGACTGACATGTCCCATACTGTGGTTTATTAGTGTATGAAACCTTAGCAAACATCCTGATGTTACTATCAGTTATACTCTATGTACTGTTTTCATATCTAGCATTAAATGTGTGTAGATGTGGTATACACGTGTTTTGGAATCTGTCCATGTTGCAATGTAATGCATATCCAGGTGATAGAGTCCAGGTGTGATGTCCATAACAATGGTTGTACAATACAGAGGGAAATGTCGATACTAAAGTTGTCATGCCTAACAGTTATACATGGTTGATAAATTACACTTATACAAGACTTGTGTTTAAGTGTGATTTTTTGTGGACAATAAAACAATAGGTGTGATTAGTAACTAAAAAAAACACAAAGTAAACAGGGAAGGGTTCAGTCATGGTCGCTAGAATCATCAGGGTAAGCTGGTACACCATTAAGAAACATAGATCCAGTGTCCTTGCACCATAGGAAAATGGAGATAGGTTTCAGAACAGTCAACAGGGTGTATCTGTGGCACAGAAGGGGAACCAGTCAGGAGTGGTTTACTTCATGGCAGTGGGTTTGGACTTGGCATCTGCTCATACTGGATGTCTGGGTGGACGTCTACATTTGTGGCGGGGGGTTCCTCTGCTACACAAGGTGGGGTGTCTGAGGCGAGCCCTTCTCTGGCAGGGCTTCAATTACACTAGCAGCTGCAGATGCTGAAGGGCCTGATGACTCATTACTAGTGGAAGAGGCCTGGTGTTGTGTGGCAGACCTACTCAGAGTAGTGTTGATGTCCCACAGTACCACAGCAATGGGAACCAGGATGGCATTTTGTGCCTGCCACTGCTGCATGACTTCCTGGTGGTCATCCCTCGGCAGCTTTTGGATTTCCCCCATCATGGTTATTACCTGGCCCATTATGCCTTGGGAATTTTGGTAGGCTCCCAAGACTTGGGAGATGGTTTCCTAGTCAGTATTGTCCCTTTGAGCCCCCATCCTATGGCCCACAGCAGCTCTCCCATGCACCATACCCCCACATGCCTGTGCCCCTGGCACAATGTCCCCACTCCCAGTGGTAGCAGGACCATCATTGCCAGGGGTGACAAGAGGAGAATCAGGTCAATCACAATATGATGGGAATATTTTTTGTCTCCCTTGCAGTACTGGTGGTGCGATCGCCTCTTCTCCGTCCTCCAGTGTCCTGGTGGTTTCAGAAATTTGGCTGTTTTCTGGCGGACTTCACAGTGTGACTCTTAATACGGCAGTCTTTTGATGACCTCCACCGTGGCGGTCTTACTGTCAAACTGCCAAACTCGTAATGAGGCCCTTTGTCTGGAGGAGGCGAGTCTCCAGAAGTTTGAGAATTAGCTCTGTTATGACCATTGGAGGCTACTAAAGAATCTAGTGAAATTTGACCTTTAATATAAGCAGGATCTGATGGGGCTGGTTTATATTTTGGGTCAACCCTAGGTGTAATTATTCTGGTGTGAACAGTATCTTTAAACATTTCCTCTGCCTGCCGCTTCATCCCTCTTAACATAGGGAGATATTGGGATGCCCTATTTGTGGAAGAAAGGGTTTCAAACAGAAAATCATCTTCTAGAGAATCCTCATGCAATGGAACCTGATAGTATGCAGCTGCCCTAGCTACCAGCTCATTAAAAGATGTAGTGTCATCCGGTGGAGATGGTTTGGTCAGATGCTAATCAGGATCTGTGTCCCCTGGTGGGTCAACATCATATGTGTCCCAGGGATCTAATGGTGGCTGTTGTGTATCATCATCCCTCTATGATCTTCTCCATTGGAGTGTGGTGACCCTAATGGAGTGTGATGCATTAAGTCCTCTTCCTATGAGTGTGAATACTGTGGTGAAGGAGGTAGTGGTGGGGGAGATGGTAGCAAAGGTGGACGTATTGGGCAGGTGACAATGTATTTCTTCCTTTTTGTCTGTGGAGGTGGTTGTACATCAATAGCTTCCTGAACTGAAGTCTGTGTCTTAGGGTGGGGAAATTTTGTTACAATCCGACCAGTATTTGGCTGAACATGAATAGTCTCTTGTTTCAGATCCAGCTTTTCTGCCATAGCCTGTAAAATAAGCTCTAGCGCCGAAACAGATGGTTAAGATCCGAATGTGGACATTTTTGGTACTGAAGTATGTTTTGGCTTCGATGTCGAAAAGCTCGATGCTGAGAGGTTGGGTTGGTGCTGAAACCATGGAGGTCGTTTTATGTGAGGAGTCTTTAGGCTTGGCCTTTGGTGCCGAGCCAGAAGGCGGGGCATCCTTGGCAACTATTCAGTGCCGACCATGGCCTGCTGGCAGTGGTGGCCCAATAGCCTTAGTTTCTGTTGAAGCAGAATGCTTCTTCAGTATATGGGGCTTTGTAGTCACTGCATGCTGCACCAATGTTACCTGTTATGACTGCATGCGATCTTCAGCCTCCAACTATGATCCAGATTCCAAAAATGATAAGGCTTCCTCTTTCACCGCAGTAGCTTCATGGAACTCTTCCTGTGGCTCGATGTCTTGGATACCAAAGATATCCGGTGTGTCCTTGATGTATTTTCGCTGCATTTTTTTTCGACATGTCTGACGATCTTGTAGCATCTTCTTCTAACGAAATGATCAACAGGCCACTCAGTCCTCTTCTTTGTGATCTGGTGATAAACAAAGATTACACACCGAGTGGAGGTCTGTGTGGGGGTCCTTAGCCTGACACCCATGGCAAAAATGAAAAGGTGTCTGTTCCATCCGCAGTGCATTTCAATTAAATACCAACGTGTCAAAAAATAGAGAGGCCTCATCGGGCAAAGGCCCGAAGGCCATGGACTAACAACATTGATCCGATGAACTGTGTTTTGCATCCCAAGTATAGTATGTGAATGTAAAGCGATTGAAAACAATACCAATGAATATAAAGCTGTAATCATTCCAAAGAGGGCCTGAAGCGATCTCGACCTGGAGCACTGAAGAACAAATTCAGACCTGATGGTGGAAAGAAAACAACCTAGCAATGGAGTCGATGCCCATGTGCAGTATCATCAAAAGGAGTGGCCCACTTTACCTCGTGATTCTGATGACTTCTTCGAAGAAAAATAACTTGTTTACGTTCGAACCCAACACTAGGTGGTAGAAGTATGCAGAGCATGTGTATCTACAGCCACACATGCCATAGAACACATGCTTATAAGCATCCACATGCATAAAAGTTTTGCCTTTGGATCATTCTTCACTTACAAGGTTTCTGAGTTCTAATAGAATTTGATCTGCTTATATTGCAGTTTTCCATTCTACTTTTGTAATGCACCCATTTGTGTAATTGGGCATGGCACCAACTATGCTGAAATCATAATGGCCAGAATCTCTACTTGTTTCAGACTAATTTATTAGTAAACAGGACAAACAGTCAGCAAAAATGCCCCCCTGGAATGTATACCATACCACATTAGAATTCTAATAATCTGAACTGCCATTTGACAATGCTTGGAGTAGAATTCCCAGCACCCTTTGTAGTGAATAGATTAACCAAAGGTTTATGGTCCACTCTAACAACAAATCCTGTTCCCCACAAGTAACTCCTGAAATTGTTGACATCCTCCCCCCCAACAAACATGCCAGGGCCTCATGTTCAGTCATTGAAGAGGTGCCCTCTGCTTCTCTCAAAGTATGCGAAGCAAAAGCTACAACTTCATTTCAGATGCGTATGCATAAGCACAGCACCTAAACCATACTGACTGGCATCAGTAAATATTATCGAGGAATCATGAGTGCCAAAAGGTTTCAATGGAATGGCATTAACTACTTCCTTTTTGATTGTCTCAAATTCACTCTCTGTTTCTTCACTCCATATGAACCTTTCATTTTGTCTGAGTACATTCCTTAGGTTTCTAGTTATTTCCGCACATTTGGGAATAAAGTGAGAATAGAACTACAGCATGCCTAAATATGAACATACCTGGTCCTTGTTTGTGGGAGCAGGAAATTCAGATATTGGCCTTACTAAATTCTCCTTTGGTTCTACTCTACTTTCCAACATCCTATACCCCAAATACTCCACAAAATTCACAGCAAATTTACACTATTACACTCTCGGAGTCATGCCCTTTTCTTTCAGTACAGATAACACAATTTCTAAAGATTTGTCATAGGAGCACTTATCTTGACTAAAATCAAAATATCATCTTGAAAACATCACACATTTGGAATGTCTTTGCATAATGCTTCCACCACCCTCTCAAAAACTGAACAGGCTGAACCTAAATCGAAAGGCATATGTTTAAATCTAAACACACCTTCAGGCGTAATAAATTATGTCAAATGCCTACATTTGTGCTTCAAGATAATCTGATGGGTTGCAGCTGCCATGCCTAGAGTAGTGAAAATGTTAGCACCTTTTAAAGAGGCAAGCATTTCGGTTATAGTAAGCAATGGATGCCTATCCACCCAAATCCTGTCATTTGGTCCTTTAAATTAATGCACATTCTTAATGCTCCATTGGATTTCTAAGCTAGCACTATAGGTGATAGCCATTCAGAACTTTTTATAGCCTCAATGATGCCCTGATCACATACGTTCTTTCATTCCTTTTTGAATTCTTCTCTCCTAATCAAAGGTACACATCTGACTTTATGTACGACAGGCACTGCTCCAGTTTTTAATTATGATATGATGGAAAAAACGCTAAAGTTTTCCCACTTCGTTTTTGAAAACATCAGGAAAAGCCTTTACCCATGCACATTGATGCCACACTTTCTTCTTTCAACAACACTTGTTCTGATGGATACAACTACCTGTGGATTTCTCAGCTTATGAATTCTCCCAATGCGCTAGTTTTCCTCCATAAGCTACCGGTCTCACGCTTGATTTTATAAGCTCACACACACAGGCCAAAGTCCAGGAAACAGTCACGGCAAAATGAAAACTGGAATTTCTCTACTGCCACAGCCGACTCCCTCTGAGTTGATCTCCGTTCTGCTTTCTCTTAGATAATATCAGTTCCGCTCAGAAACAGCCCAGTCAATATGCAGAGAGGTTGAGACACCATTAAAGGACCTGGTTGGTCGTCAAGGGACTCTCACTCATCGCCACTTAAATGAAGAACCGGGTAGCAGGTATGTGTTGGTTACTTTTCTTTTATCAAAATGATATGCTGGAGGAACGACCGACCAGACCCAGGGGAAAGAGACAACTGTCTGAGTCAACTTTCCTCCCTGAACCCCTGTTCACAAGACAATTCAAGTATGAACACTCTGAGAACCGTGGGGGTTCTCGAAGCAACACAAAACTCAACACAGAGCCAACAGTTCACTTATCTTTTAAAACACATACATTAATATTGTCTTTCAGTGGGGATTGAGACTTCCAATCTGACCACCAATCTGAACTTCCTTAAACAAGCATCTTTGAAAAAGCCGGTTGGAGTCTGTTCAATGTCCCTTTAGACCCTCATGATGAGTGGTCTCAGTGGCCTTCTCTTTATTTGGGTCTGTCAACACCAGAGCAGTACGCGCTCTATTGGCGACAAAAATGCAAAAAAACAGCACTCTCAAAACAATGTAATTTATGCATTGTGCCGATATGTTGTGGTTTAACCTTTTGCACTGCAGAGTTCAATCCTGAAAACTTATTTTTAATATGCTTACAAATACTGTTCCTTTGCAGTGTATTGCTGCAGGTTTTCAGAGTGTGTTAGGGTGTGGTCCCTTTCCAGGGCCTTCCTGAGACTTTCCCTGCAACATGCCTGGGCGTGGTTCTGGGCTGGGCCAAGACTCTATAAAAGAGAGCCGGCCCAACGCCCAGTGCTCACTATTCAGAGGTCCCGGTGCAGAGCAGCAGCTTCTTCCTGAGCTCCTGTCCCGGCGGCCTATTTAGATTTTCCAGTCTTCTGCCCTTCATTCTTCATTGGTGATCATTGTTCCAGGCGGTAAGACGGTGGTTGGACTATCCCGACACAGTTATTGAGAATTTTCATATTCTTGGTTTAATTCTTAAATGAGTAACAGATTACTTGCGTGCTACCATTTCTTGACATTTATATGGTAGTTTACAAATAGGCAAGACAAGCGATTTGTTTCATAAAGGTTTGACTTTGTTGTTCATTGCGTGCTACCATTTCTTGACATTGGCATGGTGGCATAAGAATCGGCAAGACGCGCGATTCGTTTTATGGTGTTTCAACATTGTTGTCCATTGCGCGCTACTATTTCTTGACATTTACATGATGTTTTATGAATTGGCAAGACGGGCAACTCGTTTCATGAGGATTTAACTTTGCTGTTTATTGCGCGCTACCATTTCTTGACATTTATATGGTGGCTTAAGAATCCGCAAAAGAAGCGCGATTCGTTTCATTGTACTTTGATCTTGTTATTTATTGTGAGCTGTTATTTCTTGACATTTACATCGTGTTTTACGAATCGGCAAGATGCGAGATTCGATTAATGATGATTTGACTTTGATATTCATTGCGTGCTACCATTTCTTGGTATTTTACCTGGTGACACTCGAATCGGCAAGACGCACGATTCTCTCCTCGAGTTTAATTCATGTTGTTTATTGTATGCCACTATTCTAAGATGTTTATTATGTAATATTTGAGTTGACAAGTTATGTGATTTGTTTCCTGAATCCATATTGTGTTATTCATGGTGCACAATCCTTTTATGGTGTTTACTATATATATATATATATATATATATATATATATATATATATATATCTGCAATATGCACAATTTGTGTTGAAACATTTTAAGAGTACACAGAAGGCCAGAGTTTCTAGATACAATATTGTATGGTCCTAGTATACATTCTCAAAACAGGATTTATATGACTGGGTTAAAATTTAGTCAGAATGTTTTTCTGATTTTCATGTATAGGAAAGTACTTGAATAAGAAAGTTTTCATTTAATTCATCTTGATTCCCCTATAGGTATCCGGCCATCTTGAAACTTAGTCATTTTAAACTTAACTCTTAGATTGTTCATGTTTTCAGAGTGACTAGGCTTAGAATCATAGTCTAGTATTGATTTCAGGAGATATAATTTTCATATTGTGTGTTCTAACCTTTTTCTTACTACAGGTCTCCTTCCCAGCTGTTTCCTTCCTAATCCCTTCTTCCCCTCTTGAACTCTCTCAGTCTCTGTGATTTATCTATCAGAGTTTTGGAGCTGTTCAGTGGTGGACGTGTTGGGAACGTGCACAGACCCCGAGGATCTGGTGACTCTGACGGGAATAGTAAGCCCACAAATTATTATCCTCCTGGCTTGTGTATGTTCTCAGCATGGCCACTCTAGACGAGTTAGTCAAGGCTATCACCCAGCTCCAAGCAGAGGTGGTATCATCCAAAGAATTGACAACTAGATTAGCAGAGAGAGTGAGTCAGTTGCAAGATAAGGTAGAGAAGAAGGAACAAAGTCCCACAGGTGTGTCTTGGCCAGGTACTTCTTCTCAGGCTTCTGGAAGTAATCCGATTTTCCTAAATGTTCCTTCTGCAATTCCTTTAGCTCCCCCAGAACGTTTCTCAGGTGACCCTTTGAAAGCGTAATCTTTCCTGGTTCAAGTGGAACTACACTTCACCTGCAGACCAAATACTTTCCCCGATGCCCAGTCCAAAGTAGCTTTCTTGTTATCATATCTGTCTGGGGATGCAGCTACTTGGGCAATTCCTCTTGTGCATAAAAATAGTCCCTTGTTGTACAACTGGAGAAATTTTGTTCGTGAATTTGAGAGAGTTTTTGATCGTAGAACTGTAACACAGTCAGCAGATTGTGAATTATTAGATTTACGCCAAGGGAATCAAGACCTAGTGTCGTATTTAGCCAACTTTAACCAGCTGGTTGCCGAGACATCCTGGCCTGAAGAAAGACAAGCGGTCTTGTTTTACAAGGGACGCAAAGAGGAACTAAAAGATATCTTAGCGCAAATCGACCCACAACCTACAGACTGTCAAGAATTAATAAATCTTGTCTTGAGACTTGATCATCGTTTAGCAGAACGTAAAGGAACGCTCAAAAAGATTGAAAAATATTCATGGCGCGTTCATGATAACAGAGACTCAAGAACTCCGAAAGAAAGAACGCCGGAACCAATGGAAATTGGAACCATCAGAAGACCTTTGACCAAAGATGAAAAGGACCTACGCAGAAAAAATGGACAATGTCTTTATTGTGGACGAAGAGGTCATTTTGCCAAAGATTGTCCAATCAAACCAAAGAACAAGCAAGGTCCAGTTCAGAAGGTCTCAGCCAATGCACCAGTTGAGTTGGAAAACTAAAACACCCAAGATACAGAGAAGGGTTGCTCTTGGGTGTCACCGTGGACCCTTCACAATCTAGACATCTTAAACTGGAAATAAGAGTTCAGGTCAAGAAAAAGATCTATTTAAAAAAGGCTCTAGTCGATTCTGGGGCTACTGGGAACTTTGTTGATGTCCAATTGGTTCGTGCATGGGGGGATCCCATGTATTGAAAAGAAGACCCCAGAAATCATCCAGGCAGTCGATGGAAAACTCTTGACTGGAGGTCCGATAACTCTTCAGACTATCCCCTTGTCGATGATTTGTGAAGATAAGAATCAAAGAAAGAAACATAAAGAGAAAATCATCCTTGACGTGATCCATGCTCCCCAATATGGGATTATCCTCGGCTTGCCATGGTTAACTCATCACAACCCGGAGATCAATTGGACAGAACGAAAAATCGTGTTTTCATCTGCGCTATGTAATGAACAATGTCTCCAAAAGATTCAAGTACCAAAAGTTTGCAACTCTTACATAGCTACTGCCGCGGAGAAAGACATTCAGCTGCCCAAACAGTATTCATCTTACAAAGATGTATTTGATGAGAAAGGAGCAGAGACTCTACCTCCTCATAGATCTTATGACTGTCAATTTGATCTAGCCCCAGGTGCGATACTTCCCAACTGTCGTGTATATGCCCTATCAGAACATGAAAATCAACATTTACAAAAATACCTAGATCAATTTTTGGAGAATGGCTTCATTCGCCCCTCTAAGTCTCCTGCAGCTTCGCCTTTGTTTTTTGTTCCAAAAGCTAATGGAGAACTTCGAACTTGCATCGACTATAGGGGTTTGAACAAAGTCACCATCAAGAATAAATATCCTTTACCCCTAATTCCGGTCTTTTTGGAACAAGTAAAGAGAGCGAAAATCTACACGAAGCTTGACATTCGAGGTGGTGATCATTTGGTCAGAATGAGAGAGGGTGACGAATGGAAAACAGCGTTCAAGACAAGATATGGCCTTTTTGAATACACGTCATGCCTTTTGGTCTGTGTAAAGCTCCAGCAGCATTTCAATTTTTCTTGAATGACGTTCTTAGAGAGTACCTCAACATATTTGCCATAGTCTACATCGATGACATTTTGATCTACTCAGACAATGAAAACAAACATGTCCAACATGTCAAGAAAATTCTTGCAGCCCTTCGAAAACACCATTTATACTGCAAACTGTTTCATGTTACCACAGTTGAGTTTTTAGGGGTTATTCTTACCCCTCAAGGTATGGTGATGGCAGAAAAGAAAGTAAAAGCCGTATCTGATTGGCCCACCCCAAAGACTGTTCGTGATGTACAATGTTTCTGAGGTTTGCAAAAAATTTTCCGGAGGTTCATAAATCATTTCTCCCAGACAGTGGCTCCAATCACTAAGCTACTAAGAAAGAAAGAAAAGTTTGTATGGTCCCCAGAAGCTGATCAAGCCTTCTCGACTTTGAAGGAAGCTTTCTCCACTGCCCCAGTCTTGACTCATCCTGATGCGAATCAACCTTTCATAGTGGAAGCTGATTCTTCAGATGTAGCAATAGGAGCCATCTTATCACAACGAAATAAAGACACTGGTCTACTTCATCCTGTAGCTTATATGTCTCGGAAGTTGAACGAAGCCGAACAGAACTATGTCATTGCTGAAAAAGAGCTTCTGGCGATTCGTGACGCCTTTAAAGAATGGAGACATCATTTGTTGGGTGCCAAATACACTGTCACAGTATATACTGATCATCGTAATCTTCAATTCATGAGTTCCGCCAGACTTTTGACCCCTCGGCAATTACGCTGGATGCTTTTTTTGCCGAATTTGATTTTGTAGTAACCTTGCGGCCTGGTAAAGATAATCGCAAGGCTGACGCCTTGTCCCGTCAAGAGTCTACCACGTTGCCTGCATTTCAAGCCTCCAGAGCTATCATTGCTCCTGACAAGGTTCTATGTATCATAAAAACTGAAGATTTCTTTGAAGAAATTCGCAACTCTTTCACTGTGGAAAAATGGCACACATGGGCCCAAGCAGATCCCAAAAGGTCAATCAAGCAAGGTTTACCCTTTCATGACACTCGTTTGTTCGTTCCCACTACCAAACTTCGCAAGATAGTGTTTCATTGGTTGCATGTTATACCTACGACAGGTCACCCAGGTACTCCTAAAACTCTTGAACTGATCTGACGCTGCTTTTGGTGGCCTACCCTAACAAAAGATGTAAAAGCAATGGTAAACAACTGTGAAGTTTGTGCTCGCATTAAAACAAGTCATTCAAAACCAAAAGGGTTGTTACATCCACTTCCAACCCCAAGTCGTCCATGGGAGCACATTTCTTTAGACTTTATTACCGGTCTGCCAGTGGTTCAACAGCATTTAGTAATTCTGGTGGTAGTAGATAGTCTCACGAAATATGGACATTTCATCGCCTGTAAATAATTGCTCACTTCTAGTGAATTGGCACCTTTTTTACTGAACAGAGTGGTTCGTTATCATGGACTGCCAAAGGTTATCCTCTCCGATCGGGGGTCACAATTTTCCTCCAATTTCTGGAAGACATGGTGTAAAACACTCCAAGTGACATCTACGCTATCTACTAGACACCATCCTCAAACAGATGGTCAAACGGAGAGACAAAATCAAACTTTGAAACAATACCTATGTGCCTACGCTGGAAAGGCACTTCATTCTTGGACATCTATGCTCTGGTTAGCTGAGTTAGCTTACAATAACACATTCCACACTTCTATTGGCGTTACACCCTTTTTTGGTTTATTTGGCTATCATCCTGACACCTTGCCCATCACAATTCCTCAAGAAAGTTCTCTTACTCCAGCTGTGTCAGAAACCATTCAGCATTTACATCAAACCCAGAAACTGATTCAACAGCATTTAGAAAAAGCCAAACAAAAATATAAAAGGCATTATGACAAGAAACATTGTGAGGGACCGCAATATCAACCAGGTGACAAAGTGTGGCTTTCCACAAAACATATAGACTTCAAGAAGAAGCACATGTTTAACCCCAAATTCATAGGTCCTTATACTGTCCTTCAGCAAATCAATCCGGTGACCTATAAACTGCAATTGTCCAGATCCTTATGGATTCATCCAGTTTTCCACACTTCCCTCTTGAAAAAAGCAGTCCAAAAGATCCACCCTCATCCAGCTCCTGTTCTAGTACAAGGGGAAGAAGAATACGTAGTCAAGAAAGTGTTGGATTCTAAACTGAGAGGGCGTAATCTATGGTACTTAATCTCATGGAAAGGTTATGGTCCTGAAAGTAACTCATGGGTTTCCGCATCCGATGTTCATGCTCCAGTACTTGTGAGACGCTTTCATCGTCTTAATCCAAGCAAACCAGGCCCTAGAGCGCGTCTGGGAGAGGGGAGTACTGTCAACACCAGAGTAGTGCGTGCTCTATTGGCGACAAAAATGCAAAAACCCAGCACTCTCAAAACAACGTAATTTATGCATTGTGCTGATATGTTGTGGTTTAACCTTTTGCATTGCAGAGTTCAATCCCGAAAACTTATTTTTAATATGCTTACAAATACTGTTCCTTTGCAATGTATTGCTGCATGTTTTCAGAGTGTGTTAGGGTGTGGTCCCTTTCCAGGGCCTTCCAGAGAATTTCCCTGCAACATGCCTGGGCATGGTTCTGGGCTGGGCCAAGACTCTATAAAAGAGAGCCAGCCCAACTCCCAGTGCTCACTATTCAGAGGTCCCGGTGCAGAGCAGCAGTTTCTTCCTGAGCTCCTGTCCCGGTGGCCTATTTGGATTTTCCAGTCTTCTGCCCTTCATCCTTCATTGGTGATCATTGTTCCAGGCGGTAAGACGGTGGTTGCACTATCCCGACACATTTATTGAGAATTTTCATATTCTTGGTTTAATTCTTAAATGAGTAACAGATTACTTGCGCGCTACCGTTTCTTGACATTTAAATGGTAGTTTACAAATAGGCAAGACGCGCAATTTGTTTCATAAAGGTTTGACTTTGTTATTCATTGCGTGCTACCATTTCGTGACATTGGCATGGTGGCTTAAGAATCGGCAAGACGCGCGATTCGTTTTATGGTGTTTAAACATTGTTGTCCATTGCGCGCTACTATTTCTTGACATTTACATGATGTTTTATCAATTGGCAAGACGCGCAACTCGTTTCATGAGGATTTAACTTTGTTGTTTATTGCGCGCTACCATTTCTTGACATTTACATGGTGGCTTAAGAATCGGCAAAAGAAGCGCGATTCGTTTCATTGTACTTTGATCTTGTTATTTATTGTGAGCTGTTATTTCTTGACATTTACATCGTTTTTTACGAATCGGCAAGACGCGCGATTCGATTAATGATGATTTGACTTTGATATTCATTGCGTGCTACCATTTCTTGGTATTTTACATGGTGACACTCGAATCGGCAAGACGCACGATTCTCTCCTCGAGTTTATTTCATGTTGTTTATTGTATGCCACTATTCTAAGATATTTATTATGTAATATTTGAGTTGACAAGTTATGTGATTTGTTTCCTGAATCCATATTGTGTTATTCATGGTGCACAATCCTTTTATGGTGTTTACTATATATATATATATATATATATAAATATATATATATATATTTTTATATATAAATATATCTGCAATATGCGCAATTTGTGTTGAAACATTTTAAGAGTACACAGAAGGCCAGAGTTTCTAGATGCAATATTGTATGGTCCTAGTATACATTCTCAAAACAGGATTTATATGACTGGTTTAAAATTTAGTCAGAATGTTTTTCTGATTCTCATGTAAAGGAAAGTACTTGAATAAGAAAGTTTTCATTAAATTCATCTTGATTCCCCTACAGGTATCCGGCCATCTTGAAACTTAGTCATTTTAAACTTTACTCTTAGATTGTTCATGTTTTCAGAGTGACTAGGCTTAGAATCATTGTCTAGTATTGATTTCAGGAGATATAATTTTCTTATTGTGTGTTCTAACCTTTTTCTTACTAAAGGTCTCCTGACCTAAAGCTGTTCCCTTCCTAATCCCCTCTTCCCCTCTTGAACTCTCTCAGTCTCTGTGATTTATCTATCAGAGTCTTGGAGCTGTTCAGTGGTGGACGTGTTGGGAACGTGCACAGACCCCGAGGATCTGGTGACTCTGACAGGGTCAGAGAAGAGGGTATATGCAGGTGTGTGGAATCAAGAAAGTCCAGAAAAAAAGCTCTAGCAAATTTTGATAATTCAATTCTTTGGTCATGCCATCCATCATTATCAGTTTGGTTGCAAGCTTAAGTATGATTTGTTTAACGGCCTACTTGTGAAGCCACATCGAAGCGCAATATTTGTTTTTCCTTTCAGGTTAATTTCACGTGAGAAATCAGCTGAGACAAACATTTGGCATTCACTTTTTCCCTACTGTCATCAACTGTCTAGCATGGTGTGAAAATAGGCAATTATTGGTCTACAGGTGTCTGTTTTGTTCAGATTTGATGGCCTAATTGAGTGCTAGCTGAAACTGAAGAGGTGAGAAGCTATCTGACATGCTTGCCCTCTGTGTTTTCCGGAAAGACATAAAAAATGAAAGTTCTCCTTCAGGAGCAATCTAGACCTCTCTACAGTTTTTTTTACACAGCATCTCATATTGATTTTCCCATTTGGGGCTGTGTTAATTCCTCCCTCTAGATCCTCAAACCTTCTTTCATTATATCAACAACTGATTAAATTAAGGTCCGTTTTTTTGTATTTCATTTTTTTCATTATTTTTGTTTATAGAACTTTCTTTCAGATTGGTTTCTTGAGCTATGGCACCACTGTGGCAGCAGAGGGCTCTTAGCAGACATTTATGATCCCACTGGCCCTTCCAGTTTATTGCAGTCTTACGTCCCCTAGCAGGGGACTGCTAAAATGGCTTGGCCTATCCTGACCTTACTGTGCAGGCATAGGAGTTTTCCATTAGGGCAGATTGTCTGCCACCTTACAGTGGATGTTTGCCAGAGAATTCCAAAACTATCCAATCTTCTCATTAATGTTGACTTTTGTAGGGAGTTAGGTGGGGTTTTTTCAGGGAGTAAGGCCAGACAACAAACCGTAGAGCCCTTTATTACTGTCACTTCATTTTAAAAGCACATTATGGAGCTAGATTTGTGCTCAAATGGGACTGATCTGAGTAGTTACTCCTGAGTATGAAAAGTCTCCTTGCCTGTCTAATGCTGGTCCAGGTCACTTCTATATTGTAGGGTTTGGCTGGTGAAGAATGTATTAAGCTCATTATCATCTTCTTAAACCCTAACAGGTCAACTGCCTTAGGTATTTTGCCTTATTTTATGTCTTCTTTGTCCTCTTCTCTTTCAGGGGTGTGGTGGAGGTATCCAAGACCAGAAGCCATCCACTGTATTTTGTCCTTGTATCCACCATTCTTCATTGACCTCAATGAGATCCCAATTCAACAGGGTTGTGTAGGTTTGGTGCATTCTCTGAGGAGCGCCATTTCTCTCTTGACATTCTACCCTATCTGTGATGTGTCCTCTAGCTGAGTTGTGTGAGCAGTGCCACTTCCCTTACTGTGTACTATATGCATGTGCATGCTTGTTTGAGAGCCTGGGCCCAATTGTGAAAAGAGAACAGTCATACAAGAAAAGAGGAGATGAGGTTGCTCATCATTTCACTATTGCCATTTCTCACCATCTCTCTTTGTGTGTGGGATTGTGTCTTTTTGTTTCCCTCTGCGTTTTCTCTTCTGATCAGCCCAGTACAGGAAGGTGGTGTGGGTCTTCCCATTCCCATGCCTTCATATCACACCACAATTTAAATGCAAAACCCATTCAATTGTGCACTGTAAGTTCTCCAGTGATCATCTGCTCTTTGCAGCTTCAAATGAGAGCAGCCACCTAGTGGATGGCCAGGCTCTACCTCCCTTGCAGAAGATTCTATGAGTTACTTTAACCTGAATAAGGGGTCATCGCTGAGATTGAAGTCCACAGATACTTTGAGGTCCTCGACGTAACAAAACTGGTGGTTGATATTAGAGAAGATCTTTTAAGTTTGGTCATCAAAGCCAAACATCATCAATATCTAAAGAGGCAGAGTGGAACTCAGCCAGGCCACGTGAGATACCAATTGAAGTTTAACGGGATTGCAGGTTAGATGTGGGAATTTAACCTGATGTTTTTCAAAGGTTGGATTTCAGTATCAGGCAGGTTGCATTAATTTTACTTGCTCATATTACATTGCACAGCTCGGTCAAAACATACCATGAGAAAAACTTATTGGATTTCTAGGGGTGAAATTCACAAAAACATTCCTGAGAGTGGTCTGTTGAATTATAGGGATACTCAAGAGTTTTTTAAGATGTGTGATTATAAGCAACTGTCTTTAATTGGTGGGATTGGTGCATGAAGATAGTTATCCTCCCTGAATTTATCATCAATGCTCTACCTGTTTATATGTGTAATTGCTTATTCAAGAATGCACAGCCTCCAATTATTCATTTTATTTGGACTTCAAAATGTCTCAGACTAGCTAGTAAGAAATGCACAATTTATGAAGAATTGTGAATGGCCTTTACCAAATTCAAAATCATAATATTGGGCCTCATACTTTAAAATAATGAGGGCTTTTCATATCTGGAATATAAGATCTTTGCTTGTTTCGCTACTGTTATTCTTGCCCCATTTGCAGCTATGGGATTTTGTATAGATTTGCTCTAACAAAATATATAGATTTGATTTTTCCATGGTTGGGAGGAAATCTGGCACTGTTTACTGTCTGTAGCTTTCACTGGGACATTACACTTTTTACTTGGTAAAATAGATGTGTTCAGCAGTGTAGCGATCTTTACAGAACATCATAAAATGAAACAAATAATAACATACACAATTTTTAAAGCTGTTGCTGCGTTTGATGTTGTGAACACACGAAAACAGGCATTGTCAAAGCTAATAAATCTGGCATTGGGTAGCTGTTGAGGTGCTTATTTTTCATTATTGTAATGTTATGCCACAAAAAGTAAAAGAAAAAACACCCCAACTAACTTTGGTGCCATAAGCTTGCAATAACAATTTCAAATTTTAAAAATTATAACAGTTGCATACATTTTAGTGGAAGAGTTTAGGTCCTTCCCAGCAAGCAAGTGTACTAAAAAGAGGTAAAGAAGCCCTTTTTAGTTTTAATACACATCGCAGGAAAATATGATTCCTACTGATTCAAAGAAACTGTAAACACGCAAAGATGACTAAAAATAGAAAAAACAAACAATGCAAAAAGCATTAGAATATTGATGTATTGGCCCACTATCACTGGCATGGAAGTACACTTCTTTTTAGGTGGATGTGCATATGTGATCAGGAAAAATACCTCCATTCACAGCACAAGTCATCGAATGGATGAAGTGGGCTGATCCATGTTGTAGGCTGAACCTGGAGTGGGTGGTGGAATGAAAATATGAATGACTGCTGAAACGACTAGTAGATGAAGAGCCTTGACCCAAGGCCCGTCTGTGTATGTATACACTTGTGTTTATTTATTAATGATTTTTAACATTACTTGGGGATAGCACAGCAGCTACAGCTGTCACTAGGCCACACCTTTTGAACACAAAAGTGATGTTTATACTTCACAAATTTAACAGTTTGTTACACGTGGTCCTAAATCAAAACTTGTTTTCTATTTTAAGAAGTAAATCAGGTCAATAACATAGTTCAAATTCAATATGTGGTCATTTGGATTAATAACGGTGGGCATGATCACTTTTGTTTAGTCAATGCAATTTCCATTTGAGTTGAAGACAAAGCTTCAGTTGCATCAATTACTGTGCACATCAGCAGAATCAGGGTCATGTGGCATCGCTTACTAGGATTTAGGGTCAAATTTCCTAGGATGTTACTTCATGTGACATCAATGAGGAATAAAGGGTGTGTAATGCCACTTCTCTTACCCTAGGCATTTTGGTGAATGTACATCCATTGTTAAAGATTAAGAGAACGTTTTCTTTTGTGCTTTTTCTTGAGTAATGGTTACATTACATTTTATTAAGGAGAGGAAATTTGCTAAACTTGCTAAAATAGACAAGGCACCATGTACATACTGTAAGCATCATGTAATCTGAATGTTCCTTCTCCTTTCTTGCAATGTCCTCCAGTGTCTCATATGCTGAATCATGAGCAGCAGATATCTCTCCACTGGCCATTCTCGAGTGAAATTGCTCTTCCAGCTCCTTAAAGTCCTGTAAAATGACACAAATTTTGGATGGAAAGGGAAATTATTATGGATTTTCTCTAAAAAAAAAAAAAAAAAAAAACACAGCACTGTGATTTGTCACACCATATATGAAGCAAATGGGTAATCAGCTACAATAGCATTTCACTTTTATGTCTCACTTTGCAATCTCAATACACCTGTCATAATATAATACAATATGATATATATAGTCACCACTAGGCACTATGTATGGAAAATGTCACTTACCCAGTGAACATCTGTTCGTGGCATTAGTCGCTGCAGATTCACATGCTGTGCACATCCTGCCATCTGGTGTTGGGCTCGGAGTGTTACAAGTTGTTTTTCTTCGAAGAAGTCTTTTCGAGTCACGAGACCGAGGGACTCCTCCCATTTCGGCTCCATTGCGCATGGGCGTCGACTCCATCTTAGATTGTTTTCCCCCCGCAGAGGGTGAGGTAGGATTTTTGTATGCTAGTAATAGTGCCCATGCAATGGAGTAACGTACATAATGTAGTTTAAAGTAATATATTTACAAATATACAGATGTTCAAGATCAACTTCTAAACGGCTACAGGCTCCCGGGGAGGCGGCTGGGCGCATGTGAATCTGCAGCGACTAATGCCACGAACAGATGTACACTGGGTAAGTGACATTTTCCGTTCGATGGCATGTGTAGCTGCAGATACACATGCTGTGCATAGACTAGTAACCAGTTATCTCCCCAAAAGCGGTGGTTCAGCCTGTAGGAGTTGAAGTTGTTTGAAACAATGTTCGTAGTACTGCTTAGCCTACTGTGGCTTGTTGTGCCGTTAGCACATCTACACAGTAGTGTTTGGTAAATGTATGAGGCGTAGACCATGTAGCTGCCTTACATATTTCGGTCATTGGAATATTTCCTAGAAAGGCCATGGTAGCACCTTTCTTTCTAGTTGAGTGTGCCTTTGGTGTAATAGGCAGATCTCTTTTTGCTTTAAGATAACAGGTTTGAATGCACTTAACTATCCATCTAGCAATGCCTTGTTTAGAAATTGGTTTTCCTGTATGAGGTTTTTGGAAAGCAATAAATAATTGTTTTGTTTTTCGAATTAGTTTTGTTCTGTCAATGTAGTACATTAACGCTCTTTTGATGTCTAATGTATGTAGTGCTCTTTCAGCTACAGAGTCTGGCTGTGGGAAGAACACTGGTAATTCTACTGTTTGATTTAAGTGGAACGGTGATATGACTTTTGGTAAAAATTTAGGATTTGTCCGTAGAACTACTTTATGCTTGTGTATTTGAATAAATGGTTCTTGTATGGTAAATGCTTGAATCTCACTTACTCTTCTTAAAGATGTGATGGCAATTAAAAATGCAACTTTCCATGTTAAGTATTGCATTTCACAAGAGTGCATGGGCTCAAAAGGTGGACCCATGAGTCGTGTTAAGACAATGTTGAGGTTCCATGAAGGAACTGGTGGTGTTCTTGGTGGTATAATTCTCTTTAGACCTTCCATAAATGCTTTTATGACTGGTATCTTAAATAGAGAAGTCGAGTGCGTAATTTGCAGGTAAGCGGAAATTGCTGTAAGATGTATCTTAATGGAAGAAAAAGCTAGCTTTGACTTTTGCAAATGTAGTAAGTATCCTACGATGTCTTTGGCAGATGCGTGTAAGGGTTGAATTTGATTATTATGGCAGTAATAAACAAATCTTTTCCACTTATTTGCATAGCAATGTCTAGTGGTAGGTTTCCTAGCTTGTTTTATGACCTCCATACATTCATGTGTAAGGTCTAAGTGTCCGAACTCTAGGACTTCAGGAGCCAGATTGCTAGATTCAGCGATGCTGGATTTGGGTGTCTGATCTGTTGTTTGTGTTGCGTTAACAGATCTGGTATGTTTGGTAGTTTGACATGGGGCACTACTGAAAGGTCTAGTAGTGTTGTGTACCAAGGTTGTCTTGCCCATGTTGGTGCTATTAGTATGAGTTTGAGTTTGTTTTGACTCAACTTGTTTACTAGATATGGAAGGAGTGGGAGAGGGGGAAAAGCGTAAGCAAATATCCCTGACCAACTCATCCATAACGCATTGCCCTGAGACTGATCTTGTGGGTACCTGGATGCGAAGGTTTGGCATTTTGCGTTTTCCTTTGTTGCAAATAGATCTATTTGTGGTGTTCCCCAACTCTGGAAGTAAGTATTCAGTATTTGGGGGTGAATCTCCCATTCGTGGATCTGTTGGTGATCCCGAGAGAGATTGTCTGCTAACTGATTCTGAATTCCTGGAATAAATTGTGCTATTAGGCGAATGTGGTTGTGAATCGCCCAATGCCATATTTTTTGTGCCAGGAGACACAACTGTGTTGAGTGTGTCCCTCCCTGTTTGTTTAGGTAATACATCGTTGTCATGTTGTCTGTTTTGACAAGAATGTGTTTGTGGCTTATTATGGGTTGAAATGCTTTCAGCGCTAGAAATACTGCCAATAGTTCTAAGTGATTTATGTGAAACTGTTTTTGGTGAGTGTCCCATTGTCCTTGGATGCTGTATTGATTGAGGTGTGCTCCCCACCCTATCATGGAGGCATCTGTCGTTATTACATATTGTGGCACTGGGTCTTGGAAAGGCCGCCCTTTGTTTAAATTTATACTGTTCCACCATTGAAGCGAGGTGTATGTTTGGCGGTCTACCAACACCAGATCTAGAAGTTGACCCTGTGCCTGTGACCACTGTGATGCTTGGCACTGTTGTAAGGGCCGCATGTGCAACCTTGCGTTTGGGACAATGGCTATGCATGAGGACATCATGCCTAGGAGTTTCATCACCATTTTGACTTGTATTTTTTGTTTTGGATACATGGCCTGTATTACATTGTGAAATGCCTGAACCCTTTGTGGACTTGGAGTGGCAATCCCTTTTGCTGTGTTGATTGTCGCCCCTAAGTATTGCTGTGTTTGACACGGTATAAGGTGTGACTTTGTGTAGTTGATTGAGAAACCTAGTTTGTGGAGGGTTTCTATGACATACTTTGTGTGTTGTGAACATTTTTCTAGCGTGTTGGTTTTGATTAACCAATCGTCTAGGTACGGGAACACATGTATTTGCTGCCTTCTGATATGTGCAGCTACGACTGCCAGGCACTTTGTAAAAATTTCTTGGCGCAGTTGTTAATCCGAATGGCAACACCTTGAATTGGTAATGTATCCCCTGGAATACAAACCTTAAGTACTTTCTGTGTGAAGGATGTATCGGTATATGGAAATATGCATCCTTTAGGTCTAGTGTTGTCATGTAGTCTTGTTGTTTGAGTAGTGGAATTACGTCTTGTAATGTCACCATGTGAAAGTGATCTGATTTTATGTAGGTATTTAATGTTCGGAGATCTAATATAGATCTCAGACTCTTGTCTTTTTTGGGTATGAGAAAGTACAGAGAGTAAACTCCTGTTCCTTTCTGGTGTTTTGGTACTAATTCTATTGCTTCTTTTAGTAGCAATGCCTGAACCTCTAGTCCTAGAAGATCTATATGTTGTTTTGACATATTGTGTGTTTTCACTGGGACGTTTGGAGGGAATTTTAGAAATTCTATGCAATAACCATGCTGGATAATTGCTAGGACCCAAGTGTCTGTTGTTATTTCCTCCCAATGTTTGTAAAATTTGGTTAGTCTCCCCCCCACAGATGTTATGTGTTGGGGATGTGTGACTTGGAAGTCACGGTTTGTTTTGAGGAGTTTTGGGACTTTGGAACTTTCCTCTATTCTTTTGGAATTGTCCCCCTCTATATTGTCCCCGAAAACTTCCCCGCTGATACTGGCTCTGGTAAGTGGGTCTTGTCTGTGAGGTTGTGGGTTCTGTGCTTTGTCCTCGAAACCCCCCTCTAAACTGTGTTTTCCGAAATGTGCCTCTGCCCTGTGGGGAGTAGAGTGCGCCCATGGCTTTGGCCGTGTCAGTGTCTTTTTTTAAGGTTTTCGATCGCAGTGTCCACCTCCAGCCCAAACAACTGCTGTCCGTTGAATGGCATATTCAGCACAGCTTGCTGTATTTCTGGTTTAAATCCTGATGTACGCAGCCATGTATGTCTCCTTATTGTTACTGCTGTGTTGACAGTTCTAGCAGCTGTGTCTGCAGCATCCATTGCTGACCGTATCTGATTGTTGGAGATACTCTGTCCTTCTTCTACTACTTGCTGCGCTCTCTTTTGGAACTCCTTGGGCAAATGTTCTATAAAGTGTTGCATTTCGTCCCAATGGGCCCTATCGTATCTGGCCAACAAAGCCTGTGAATTGTCAATACGCCACTGGTTTGCTGCCTGTGCCGCCACCCTTTTGCCTGCTGCGTCGAATTTTCGACTTTCTTTATCTGGAGGTGGTGCATCTCCTGAAGTATGTGAGTTTGCTCTTTTGCGCGCAGCCCCTACTACAACTGAGTCCGGTGTTAGCTGTTGTGTGATGTACACAGGGTCTGTTGGTGGCGGTTTATATTTTTTCTCCACTCTTGGAGTAATGGCCCTTCCTTTTACAGGCTCTTCAAACACTTGTTTGGAGTGTTTTAGCATTCCGGGTAGCATAGGAAGACTTTGATACTGGCTGTGTGTGGACGACAGTGTGTTAAAAAGAAAGTCGTCTTCAATGGGCTCAGCATGCAGGCTGACATTATGAAATGCCGCTGCTCTCGACACCACCTGTGCGTAGGCTGTACTATCCTCTGGTGGCGACGGTCTAGCTGGATAACATTCAGGACTATTATCTGACACTGATGCGTCATAAAGGTCCCATGCGTCAGGGTCATCTTGACTCATTCCTGTATGAGTTGGGGATTGCATCATTGGTGGAGTGGCTACCGGTGATGATTGCGGAGAGCATTGTGGAGATGGTGGCGGGGTTACTTGTTTAGCCACCTTTTCCTGTGGCTGCTTGTCTTTTTCATGAAAGGCAAGTTTGCGTTTCATTTTAACCGGAGGGAGAGTACTGATCTTCCCTGTTTCTTTTTGGATATGGAGCCTTCTTTGTGTATAGTCTGGCTCAATTGTTTCCAATTCCTGTCCAAATCTATGTGTCTTAATTTGTGTGGACAGACATTGTTCCTCAGTGTAGGAACTTGTTTTCGGTTCCGAGGCCGGATGTTTCGGTATCGAAACCCTTTCGGCTGCTTTTTTCGGTTCCGACGAAACCTTCTTTACTTTCGGCGTCGTGGTCTCTCGGTGCCGACCCATTTCGGTGCCGCTATCTCGGTGCCGAACCTGCTCGGAGCCACTATCTCGAGCCCGAGATTGCTGTGTGGCGGTATCTCGACCGGAGTCGGATGACTTCGCCCCCAGCGTGCCCTTTTTCGGTGCCGATGATCGATCACCTATTTTTCGGGTTAAGCCATGGCCTGTTGGCGGTGGCGTCCCCTGGGCTTTAGTGTTTTTTTCGTGAGTTTTGTGTTTCGACGTCTTACTCACGGTTTTCGGCGTTTCTTCGGGATCGATCTCATCCGAGTCCGATTCATGGATGGAGAATGTTTCTTCCTCCTCCTCGAAACACTCTTGTCCTGTCGGCGCTGACGCCATTTGCAGTCTCCTTGCTCTTCGGTCTCTTAGTGTCTTCCTGGACCGAAACGCTCGACAGGCTTCACAAGTATCTTCCTTGTGTTCCGGCGACAAACACAAGTTACAGACCAGATGCTGATCTGTATATGGATACTTGTTATGGCATTTTGGGCAGAAGCGGAATGGGGTCCGTTCCATCAGCCTTGAAGAGACACGTGGCCGGGCCGACCAGGCCCCGACGGGGGATCGAAAAAACCCCAAAGGGCCACCGGAGCTCTTCAAAAGTCGGTGTCGATCTGTTGTAACTAACCCGATACCGAACGCAAACAATACCGACGATTTTTCTGAGATTCTAACTAACTTTCCGACCCGAAACACGGAGCGAAAAGGAACATGTCCGAACCCGATGGCGGAAAAAAAACAATCTAAGATGGAGTCGACGCCCATGCGCAATGGAGCCGAAATGGGAGGATTCCCTCGGTCTCGTGACTCGAAAAGACTTCTTCGAAGAAAAACAACTTGTAACACTCCGAGCCCAACACCAGATGGCGGGATGTGCACAGCATGTGTATCTGCAGCTACACATGCCATCGAACATATATATATATATATATACATATATATCATATCATCTAGGTAGTTATAGTTAGGACCAAGTTTCCATAGAAAAATAGTTTTTTGACTTGGCTATATCTTTGGTACCGTTTGACAAATCTTCATGAAATTTTCCCAAAAAAGTGTGACGTGATTCTTGTTGCGCATGGGATGTTTTGGGGTGATCCATCAAGCAGCGGCTGAGAAAAAGAGGGTGGGGTCAAAAAAATTGCATTTCCCTTGTTAATTCCCATAAGAGTTTTGAGCATGTCTACAGCCCAAACTGCTGGACGGAATTACACCAAATGTGGCAGAAAGTAAGATTTGGTTCCACAGATTGTGTTTTTCATTATGTGGTGTAAATCCATTCAGTAGTTTTTTAGATTTAAAGGGAAAATACATTTGAATATCTGTGGCCATGATGACTTCACAAATAATGATGAGTTCATGCATGGAACTACACAGTTCCGATTGGCTGCCAACACTTCAGACCAGGAAGTGTTGGCAGCCAATCACTGCTCTGCAGCTCTGTGCATGAGCTCGACATTATTTAAGTTTAAGTTGTTGCGGCCACAGATATACAAATTTCAGCAGAGCCTCAGAAAAAAAGTGAGAACAAAAGGAAAAGGGGCCAGGGAAGGGACACCCTGATCCCTTAGATCTGGTGTTAAGGTCCCGGAGGGATGCTGCCAGGGCAAAAAAGCACTTTTAAAAAAAACAATTGCTGAGAATTTGCGAGAACTTTGCAAAATCATGTCAACATTTTTAAAAAGAAACACACAGGGGCTCTTGCACTTGATTTTATGATGCCCCCGGGTGGGCCAGGTCCCGAAGGCATTTTGAAATAAAGGAGGGGGTGCACATTTTGATGCCCTGGGGACCACCACCTCCCTGGGGCTTATTTATAATGAATGCGGGGGCTGCATAGCAGTCCCTGGGGCTGCATAGCTCCCACGCAGCCCCAGGGACTGCCACCTCCCCAGGGCTTTGATGAAATGTAGTTCTTTAATCTAATACAATGTGGGGGTGCACCCCTCACACAGCCTTGGGGACCACCACTTCTCTAGGGCTTCAATCAAATACAATGTTGGGGGGCACACACCACCCCCTGCAGCCCTGGGAACTGCCACCTCTCTGGGGCTTAAATCAAATACAATACAGGGGCTGCATGCCACTCTCCCGCAGCCCCAGGGACCACCACCTCCTCAAGGCTATTTTACACTGGAGGGGGCCGTACTGCCCCCCTCGTGAAACCAATGATGACCCTGGGGACAGCCACTTCCCAGGGCCAGCTCCTGCTATGTCCCTGAGTAAAATCGCTCCCACCAAGTCAGAGCAAACACTTCACTTTAGTGAAGTTTTCTTCTGTTTCTCTGCACGCAAATTATTTAAAGCAGCTCCCTGCTTGTTTGGGAGTAATGCCAGCTCCCACAGGACGTGGGGAGCTGGCTAGGTCGCAAGGGCCTTCAGACTCCCCTTGTGGTTCTGATTTGTGGGTTTTTTTTCCCCTCTCTCTCTCTCTCATCTCATAAAGGGATGGAAGAGAGAGAGAGATTGCTATGGCAATGGTCTCTCCATACAATGACTTCAAAGAGTCAGACTAGCAAGATGTTTGGTAAGAATGTTACAGTTACTATTGGATGCAAAGCAGAACAGAGTCACTTCTGGCCTAATGGTCAAGGGCTTGTGCTGTTACTCAGAAGACTGAAGGTTCAAATTATAGTATTGTTTGACAGTGTCTCTTTTTATTTTCTAGTGTTTTCACTGTTAAACATTTAAAGACATGGAACATTGAAGTCTTTTCCCCCTCAAAATCTGTGGGTTGAATGTCATAGCTAAGTCTGGACATTGCACAGTAAGGAGTCACCTCTGGCCTAGTGGTTAACAACTCAGACATGCACACTAAAGGTTAAGGGCTCTAGTCTAGGTGAATCTGTGGTCATTTCCTTCTTTAGTTTCTTTTCGACTATAAATATTTAAGTTGCATACTGAAAGGTGATCTTATTCCTTTTAATTGACAAAAACATTTTTCTTTTCAATTTGTCTGGAAATATCTAATTCTAAGTATATCATTCATCTAAGCATAAATCTCTCTCTCTGTCAATCTCTCACTTGCTCTCTCTCTCAGGATTGGGTGGTTACGGGGGTTGGCCACACAGACTGGCCACAGGCCATGCATGGCAGTGGCTTGGATTGACGTTTAGTAATAAAAATGACTATACGTTTAAAAAAACACCATAGAAATTCACTTAAAAAATAAAAGGTTACAGGCACATTATAGTTAGGTTCACATTTTAAACATACAAAACCATAGAAATTCACCTGTTATAGTTAAAGCTATCTCAAGTCACTATAACTTGACTCCTCACCATGCACTGCTAATTACCCCACAAATTACAGCACTCATGAGATCTTTGATAACATCATTGATAATAGCAATGTAATATTTGCAGTAACATGTTTGATGAAAAAACTCTGCATGGAGGGGGTTTGAATTATATTTTATGTCTTATAATTTGGCACACAATAGTTGAAAACATTCTACTCTATTTTTATAGAAAAGTTAATTAAGGCAGTCCATCAGTGGCAGCTTTGTATTTTCATACTATAAAAAGATTTCCACTAGGGAAGCAAAAATTAAATATAAAACGATTTTACCAATAAACATTAATGTTTAGGGGTTGGGTGATTAATCCATGTCTAGTGGCCAAGTGGATTATTTCAGCCACCCCATGAATTTGTTTTTGGCTTCATGGTCACTGCTTTGAATCAATTCTGGGTTCAATCAGCCTCTCATCCTTTGAATGTTGATTAATAGATAACCATCGAGTTAGGTAAAAGAAAATATCTGATGTTCAATTACAAACATAGAACACAGTTCCGCTCTGCACTGTAGTGCACTGTTAAGTGTGTGTGCCAGGTGCAGAACAGGCCACTGCACTGTATAATATCAAATGTTCTGTTCTCAGTGAAGACGCAAACCTGTGCCTGTAATGGTAACAGCCTATGAGTGAAAGAGTAACTGGCTGCTTCCAGCTGCCAGTCTGCCTTCCCTAGAGGCTACAATCCGGCCTCCAATTCAGGAGGCAAAGATCCCCCTCCAGGTGAGTGAAGAAGCCTCTCATACCCCTCTCACATGGGGTGCCCTCAGCGGAGCAGTGACTATATGTCCAATATGTGGTGCCTTAGGACAGAGGCTTCGTCTTTGCTCCCAGGTCTGCAAAATGGCACAAGCCCAAAAAATCCCTCATTAAAATGGGGCTACTTCTCTGACAAATAAGAGCAGCCCTCCTTGGGATCACACCAGCATGATCCAAATTACAGAAGGGGCTATGTGAGCACGTGTGACTCCTGTTGTAATGCCATATTGCCTCACACATACAAAAAGATGGTGCAAACGCCAGCTGCCCCCATGTAGATTCTGCATAATACAGCCCCTGTTATTCAGTGCTCAGATGCTCAAAGCTGTGAATATACACTTTACAAATATGTATGTTATGTCTTCGTTTTCAGGGCATTTTCACAATACCGGATATGCCAACAATCTTTCAAGTATGGCTATTAAAATCTTATTTATTCTGTACTTTTTTTACATTTAAATGTAGGGTGCAATAGACGCACACAACTACCCAGGACAGAGCTCAAATCTAGACAACTGTATTTTTTATGAGTCTCTATATGAAAATCGTGCATGATGGCCTGAAGCCTATGCTGATCATAATTATCTACACCGTTTCTGGGGTAAACGTGTAAAAATTACATACTACGTGTTTAAAAAAAATAAACATGTTTTAAAAATATATAAGGACATAACACTACCAAACCAGATGTCACCCTATCTGTAGCACACACAGAGAAACTCTGTGGTATGGAAAACCTGGTGAAAAAACACATTTAAAGTGAAAAACGCGGAAAAAAACATGCTATTAAAAGTAACCCACTTGAAATTCCGTGATTGGTTTGGATTCCAATTGTGCGTATAATGTCTTTGTTAGTGAAAAAGGGCTTGATTTGTCAGATCTGTATGAAGTGACTTGCCCATATGTAGGCTGAAGTTGGACGGTCTTCTTTTTTTATTTATTGCTCAAGAATGTTATTATGGAAACATCCTTCTGGACAAATGTAGGATCAGAAACGCAGGATTGTTTTTCAATCATTTTTTTTCTAGCAGAGTAGTTCTAGATCACGGGTCTCCAACCTTTTCTGTAATAAGAGCTACTTATGTTAAATGAAAATCCTCTGGAGCTACTAACTTTAGAAGACATCGAATAGTTACCATATCGGCAAAGATTACATTAGTAGCCAGCAGATGCATCAAGATTATCAGCAGTGATCTCTTTGATGCAACAGACATGGTCGCTAGAGTGATAGAAAAATTATTTATCAACGTGGAATGCCTCTACATTAATAATACAGTGCCCATAGCACCAAGTTAATAATCAGTACCATTTTAATTTTCAGTCATATGTCACCTTTAAATATATTTTGGAAAGTCATCATTTTTCTCCAAACATAAGCTTACGAGTTTTGAAAATACACACATTTGTGTTTCAAATGCATACTTTTCAACTTTGCTATAGATATAATAGTTCAAACAAGCAAAAGCTTATAGTTACTAACTACTCATGGAGAAGCCTGTTCTAGACAAAGCTATTCTTATTATTTACGTTCTACAAAAAAGTAAGCACCGTGTCATAGATGTGATTTGCTGAAGTAGCTGGCTGTGTCACATAAATAGACACGTGTAGGCAGTATCGGAAGTTGTTGTGATAAAGGATGAAATTGTTAGCAGAAATTGCCCAGTACTGCACATAATTACCATATTGCACCATGTAAAGGATATTTCATTGTTACCAGAGGTATTTCAAAAAATAGCAAATTGGCAATGAATTCAAACAAAACCGACAGCGTTTACCACAAATATATTCAAAAGTCAAATATTTTTACACGCTACAGCCCAAGATCTATTTCCACCTGTTGTACAGCAATTTCACCAGCAGACTTGCTTACTTTTTTCACAGCTCGAGAATGAATCTAGACCTATCATTTATGCTGGGTAATTTCACTCCCCTCTTTCACCTCCTTTACACAAACTGCATTTGAAAAAAGAAGCATTGCATAAAATGGGACAACTGCATAAGGAATAGTTGACTAGAAGTGATGAGTGGCGAGGGTTGTGCACAGGGTGGTGTGGGTGGTGGCAGGCAGCCGGGTATTCATTTTCTGAAATTAAGGAAGGTGGAGGGTGTCTCAAAAATAGAGAGAATTGGTGGCAGGAGGCTAGCTTTATATTACTTCTTTACATGTTTTGAGTAATGGAGCACTCCAAGTCTACCCTTGCAAACGTGTTGTAAGAGGGGCAGATTATTTTTTTGGGGGTGGGTTTACAACATAAAACTACAGATGGTTAAAATATGAATAAGGGGGATGTTTTTTCCCCTCAGGTCTCTAGTGACATCATGGACAATGTAAGCTTTACTCTCATTTTTTCATTGATGTCACTCAGCACCGCTTGGTGAATGACATCCCCATTATTCGTAGTTACTCGTATATACTTCTATATATATAGTACCAGCTAAATGTTCATATCAATGATATATGAACCAAATGCGTGCTCTTTTCAAACAGTAACAAAAGGAATTCAAAGCCAACCTCAGGGAAGAATCAGTATAGATCACGCAAAAAACTGAAAATCCATTTGAATAACTAATTCCTATACACAGAGAATCATCTACAATCAAGGTATGGAAGTTAAATACCTCTAAATAAAAGAAACTGTTATGCAATACATGTAATACATTTCCCCTACGAACTTCCAACCATGCATATTAATCACAAATGGTGAAATGATATAGGCTACGAAGACACTGCAGCGCGCAAGGCAAACTCTGTTTATACCATTCACCAATACATGCTCAAATTCCGCCCACAATTAAAGCACCAAACATTAACAATGATACAAAGGATGAAAGACAATTACACTGCAAATTATATAGTGTTTAACAGTCTAGATCATAATGAAAGAACATAAATATGGAGTTGGGAACATATCATGATGTCACCAACTATGCTGCATCAGCCAGTCGTCTTAACAATGTGTTCAGCAAAATGCAAACTTTGGAGGCCACCTCACTAATGAAGGTGCAACAAAAATTGAACCTTGTAGGTATTGCACTCAGTTGGTATGCTCTCTAATCTGCAGAGGTTACAGATCACTGGTGCTTCAGTTAGTACTTGGAAGTGAAGAGAGTACCCCCGTATCACATTATGGCCTTGAATGCTGTTCATTAACTTGCAGACAAGTAAAGCCACACATTCTTGTCTTCCATCTGCCATGCGGATCCTGGTTTTGCAGATATTAGGTGAAAGAAATATTATCATACGTGATGTGACAATATATCTCATGTGACTTATGTCTTTAATATTGTTAATTGAAGAAATATTATTTTTAAAATCTTTAGTCTTTTACAGCAAAACAGTGAGTTACAATAAGTGGATAGTAATACATTTGAGACTTCGATGGAGGGATACATAAAAATGTGCTGTAGAAGATGCAGACAATATCTCCACAACTCTAGCAGCATGTATATTCCAACAGGCGTTATGCGTACTGAAGTGACCTAATGGTGTCTCATAGATGATTCATATAATGTTTGACGAAAGGGTCTATTTGAGCACATAAGAGGGTCTATCAGACAAATCTTAAATCTTTAGGGACTTGGTCATTTAAATACATATGTAGCAGTTTCCATTAATCTCTAGGCCTTGACCTAATGGCATCAGTATATTGTTGTTATCTGATGTAGTATTACAATATATCAGCAATAACAGTGGATTCCCTTCCCGCCATCGCATTGCAATGGCTCCTGAAAAATTATTTATAATGTACAATATGATCTGTCGATGAAGTCATTATTTGAACAATGTTTGGAAGTTAAGATTGCATCACTCATTAATTAGAAGAAAGCTGTAAAATAAGTTAAATTAACTACAGTTAATCTTCAAATTAAGTGTTCATGTACTTTTTGTTATTGTTCATGGTTTTAATTCATACTGTAAATCTGCAACTTGCTAAATATTTACGTGCAACAGAGCCTCAGAGTGAGTGGTTTGATGGAGCCTGATTTATTATTCCATTTGTAAACTGGGGATGTGCAATGTGCACGCTGACTGGTTTGCAAAGAGGAATGCAACTTGCGATGTGAAAAATGTCCTAATAATTGCATCACAAATGTGCAGTGGGTTGTAAAACAGCCTACTTAATAAATATTCGGTAGGCAGGCTGAAAATTGCAACCCTCTGGCACTGGGTACAAATGCAGGAATGGAGGTCTGCAAAAGACACTGGAGGGAGCAGGCAGTGGTCCATCGGAGGCCACCTTCATGATTCCTAAAAGTTAAACTCTCTCATAGGGGCAGGTCCCAATTTGTGAATCAATTATTGCCCCAGCTTGAAAAATAAATTAAAGAAATTATAAGAGAGATGGGTAAAGGAGATTGCCACAAAAGAAGTTAAAATTAAAAGAAACAAAGCTATCAACAAAATTTAGAAATAAAAAACTAAAAATCAACAGTTTCTCCAGTACATCTGCTGGTGTGAAAAAAATGGAAAACATGTCTGGGAAAAAATTGAGATACGAGCAGTCACATACACCAAATTACCACTATAATTTACCTATTCTGAATTGCAAACAGACGCTCCTAGAAGCATAATTTACATATCTTTTACATTGTTCGAAAATGAGATGTAAAAGTTGGAAATGCTTTAAACGTATGGCATTTTCATCACTCAAGTAAATGGCTCTAAATGTCAAATATAACTCATAACATACTAAGTTAACTCACAGAATATTCACTCTTCCCATTTGCATATATAATTAAATTTAAATGAATAAAGGCTAATTTATAGATCACTTAAATATACCCATGTTTGAAGCGGAAATCTCAGAAGGAGTGTCATGAAGTCAAATGAGAAGGTGTCCAGATATAAATTAACTGATTACGTGAATTAAATCCCAGTTGCCTACAGACAATATTTTATACATGCCATTATATTACAGGGCTTACTAGTAAAGTGTTGGTATGTAGCACAGTTTTTTTGTTGTTACATGAGCCTTCATTGTAGATCTTGAGTTTGTCAAGCTGACTTTGAATTTTTCAAATGATGGCAGGTATGAGATGTATATTTGCAGTGTATTCTGGAAACAGTCGGGAGCAGATAAGAATAAAAGTGATACTCCCTAAACATAAATATATTTTGACCATATGCATTGCACTAAGAATGTTTCGCCAGGGCAATGAAGGCAATGTAGTGTTTACTCATTGCACAAATTGTTCACACATGCTGAAGCACCTCTAGGCTGCATTCAGTCCTCACTAAAAATATTTGCATATTTAGGAGCCGAAGGGTGTGTGGTGGAATCGCTGCCGAACTGCACTTGCCTTCATTATTCTTGGCAAAGCCTCAGCTGGATAGATTTGATGTAGGTATTGAAAACAATGTTCTTGGTATTTTTCTAATAATACATTTCTCTGCTGTTTTCACCTTTAGTTTTTTGAGTAATTACTGAATATTTTTCATCATACTTTAAAAAAACTCACCACTCTATTACTCTTCTGCTCTTACTTCATACTAATTCTACAGAGATTTGCTCTTTCAGTACCACTTTACTTCCTAATATTGTGGCCATATCATCACTTGGCAAGAGGCACAGCTCTTAGTTAAACGACGTTTGGGTGTGTGATGGCAAGTGGTCACACAGGTTCTAATTCACAAAGGCAAACACACTTCTGTGTAAGTTTACTACTTTTCGGTTTTCACAAACTACATGTGGAGATCTGTGACTCTGCAATCCCTATAAGTATGTGTGCAGTGTTCTCCTTACAGAGTGCAGAGTCTCCAGATGTGCTCCACACACAAGTATAGGAAGTGCAACATCTTAAAATTCTGCACGTGGTTTGTGAATACTTAAAAGTAGTAATCTTACACAACATGCAGCTCTACCTTTGTGAATCAGGACCAAAGAGTTTAAAATAAAGGTAATGAGTTTGTTGTAGCTCTACCTACTGTATATTGTAAACAGATTTGTCAGAAGTTAAGGCTGCCAAAGGTATTTTATTTTTTTTCTGCAAAATGTCATTTGTTAAAAATATCAATGGCAACAATGAAAATTCATTTACATGATACATTTGATGCCACCATCAGGCATGTCGCAATTCACAAATTAAAATAAAACAAAAACTGACTTCTATTATCACCTTCAAATTCAAACACCACCAATACTGCTGATACTTGGATGTTAATGTGAGTCATTAAGTAGTGGCTAAGGTCATGATTACAGAAAATTGGCTTCTCTCTTGTCAAACTACTAAAACATAGCAGGGATTGATACATTGGATTTGAAGAGAAAACACAGAATTATCAGTCTTTAAATGAGCAAATGGTAAATAAAGGTTTCTATAAATATGTCTTTCTGTCATATACCATACGCCGACTTGACAAAGCACCTCCGTTTACGTCTTCCCTCATTCAGGAATAGCATCAACAGGAGACACAGATATTTAGAAGAACGTTTTTACACTAATGTGAAAAAACTTTTGCTTCTTTGCTTTAATCATATGTACAATGGCCCATTTTAATTGGATGTCTTAATCTAATGACAATGATCTCATGCTGTTTCTGTCCCTTTAAAGCTAAATAAGGCATTTGTATGGAGCAACAACCAATAATTTTTGTTTGTGCTTGCACAGCAGGGAAGTCAGAAAAGGACTTTTAAAATGCATCTTTGTTTATTATGAAACACAAATGCTTTACGAACGTTCTTTTCAAAGCACAACATTCATAAAATGCTCTCTGTGTAACAACATATGTAACAATTTCATTCACATCAAGCTGCCAGTGTTCTGGAAGTGAAGAGTTGTGGTATTTCTATTGCATCATACTTTCATGTCAAATTAGCCACACATTAAAAGTATAGTTATATTCTTCTCTGACCCAGCCCACGGTAATTACATGTTCCTCATCAAAAGGATGTCCACATCTTCCAAAACATTATTCAAACTACATTACTTGCAGCACAATCAATGCCTTAGATTTTCTCATTCTGTACTCTCAATGATAAAATTCAATTTGCTCAGCTTCAACTGTATAACTTTGAGAAGAAATACAACTCACAAGCAAGATAAATGTTCTCACAATCGACAAGTGTTAGACCTGACAGCCTTAGGGTGGTCACCCCCAACTTTTTGCCTGCCTACCTCCACTTTTTGACACTGTTTTTGCTGGTTTTAGGACTTTGCCCACTTTACCACTGCAAACCAGTGCTAAAGTGCATATGCTCTCTCCCTTAAAACATGGTGACATTGGCTCATACCCAACTGGCATATTTAATTTACTTGTAAGTCCCTAGTGAAGTGCACTACATGTGCCCAGGGCCTGTAAATAAAATGCTACTAATGGGCGTGCAGCACTGATTGTGCCACCCACATAAGTAGCCCTTTAACCATGTCTCAGGCCTGCCATTGCAAGGCCTGTGTGTGCAGTTTCACTGTCACTTCGACTTGGCATTGAAAAGTACTTGACAAGCCTGAAATTCCCCTTTTTCCACATGTAAGTCACCCTTTATGTAGGCCCTGGATAACCAGCAGGGCAGGGTACTATGCAGGTAAAAGGTAGGGCATATACCTGTGTGTTTTATATGTCCTGGTAGTGGAAATCTCCTAAATTCGTTTTCCACTACTGTGAGGCCTGCTCCTTTCATAGGCCAACATTAGGGCTACCCTTATATACTGTTTGAGTGGTAGGTTCTGATAAGAAAGGGGTAGACTGGTCATATTTAGTATGGCCAGAATGGTAATACAAAATCCTGCTGACTGGCGAAGTTGGATTTAATAGTACTATTTTAGAAATTCTACTTTTAGAAAGTGAGCATTTCTCTGCACTTAAATCCTTCTGTGGCTTACAGCCTGTCTCGGCAGGGCTGGTTGACAGCTCCCTTGTGTATTTCACCTAGACAACCACAAACACAGGATGCTCAGTCACACCTGCACACATCTGTATACTGAATGGGTCTTCCTGGGCTGGAAGGGTGGAGGGCCTGACACTTACATTTCAAAGGGCAGTGGCCTGCCCTCACACAATGGACTTCAAAACCCCCTACTGGGACCCTGGCAGACAGGGTTGTACTGAAAGGGGACCTTGTGCACTTCAAAACCACTCTTTGAAGTCTCCCCACTTCAAAGGCACTTTTGGGTATATAAACTGGGTCCCTGACCCTACCAATTTAGACACTTCTTGGGAAAGACTATGCACCAGAACCTGCAACCTGCAAAGAGAATCTGCCTGGCTGCCCAAAGGACTCAGCTGGACTGCTTTGCTGTAAAGGACTGCTGCTTTGCTGTTGCCCTGCTGCCTTGCTGGCCTCTGGCTCTGTTAAGAAGTACTCTCCAAGGGATTAAGCTTGCCTCCTGTTCCTGAAGTCTCAGGGACGAAAAGACTTATTTCTGCAAAGAAACTCCTTGTGCAGCGAAAATCGATGCACAGCCTGCCAAGCGGTGAGAAAATCACTGATCGCTGAACCAGAACGACGCAGCCCAGCTCCCCAAGTGGAGATCGACGCAGCACCAGCATTGCGAACTGAAACTTCGACGCACAGCCCAACGGATCGACGCATCGCCGAGCCGGAACGATGCAGCCCGACTTCCTGTGAGAGGAATCAAGGCAGCACTAGCCGTACGACAGAAACTCTGCTGCATCGCCCACCGGATTGATGCAGCACCTGTGACTTTGTCCAGCATGCCCAGGATTTCCCCGCATCATCCCTCGGCATCAAAAGACCCCGCATCGCAAAGAGGATTGAAGCCTACATGCCTGAATTCGACGCAATGTCCTTGCCGTGTGGAAAAGAATAGACGCCTCATCTGTGTGCACACCTACCTTTTTCCACACATCTCCTCGTCTGCGGTCTTTGTGCGTGTAATTTTGACGCAAACCAGGTACTTTATGCTTGCAAAAGACAGTTGTTGATTTTAAGACCTAAAGACTCTTCTTATCATTACAAAAGTGATGTTTCAACTTGTGATAATCAAAACTTGATAGTTTTGACCTTAATTCAATTAGATAAATATCCTATATTTTTCTAAACCTGTGTGGTGTCTTTCTGCCTTGTTCTCATTGTGTTATTGCATGATTTATTGCACAAATACTTTACACACTGCCTTCCAAGTTAAGCCTGACTGCTCAGTGCCAAGCTGCCAGAGGGTGGGCACAGGATAATTTGGATTGTGTGTGATTTACCCTGACTAGGATTGTGGTCCCTACTTGGACAAGGGTGTATACCTCTGCCAACTACAGACCCCATTTCTAACATTGGTGATTAGTGGTGAGGATAGGACTTGTATTTAGCAGTAACATACAATAGCTATGTGTACACTATCTACCCACAGTTGAAGGTCCTCTTGATTTTTTCTCTTTTTTCTGCAATTTCGTTTTTCTGCTTGCCAGTTTCATCAAATTCTCATACAACATGTCTCTGGCTGGGTCCCAAGCAGGAGCTGGAGAGTTTGATCTAGCCAAGCTGGAGACATACACTGTTAGCCAAATGAAGGGGTTCTGCAAGGGGATGGGAGTACCTACCCGGGGTGCCTCCAGGAAGGAGTACCAAAAGGCGCTTAGGGCCTGGGCAGAAGCCCGTTCACAAGAGAATGTTGTGGTGGAGGAGCCAGAGGATGGCCCCTCAGAGGATTTGCCACCAGCAGCGGGGGATGTTACCCTTGGAATTGTACCCGGTGCTAAACCAGGGAGCAGTGTCTCTAGCCATGGCCTGAACACAGAGGAAAGGAGGGAGGAGAGTGAATTTCAATTGCAAATGGCAAAGTTAAACATGGAGGCACAGGAAAGAAAGGCTGAGAGAAAAGTCAAACAAGCTGAGGCTGAAAGGGCTTTGGCTGAGAAGAAACTTTTGTTGGTTCATGAACTGAGTCACAAAGAGCCGGACATCAAGGCTAGGCAGTCTGAATCCAGCAGTGATGGTGGCAGCATACATGCAGGACCTGCTGGGGACAAGAAGGTTGTTATACCGAAAAATGTGGTGCCAAGTTATGTGGCGGGACATGGCATTGATAAATGGTTGGCTGCTTATGAATTTGCACTAAGCGCTCAGGGGGTTCCTTAAGAGCAATGGGGGGCAGGATTGTGGGGATATGTGGCAGTTGTTGGGAGGGACATTAGATCCAAAGGGTCAGAACACATACTCACCCATGAAACCCACTTTACTTGCCAAGTTTGGGCTGACTCCTGAGAAGTACTGCCAGAGGTTCAGGGACAGCATCAAGCTCTCCACACTAACTTGGGTAGACTTTTTTGATGTTTCCAGTAAGGCACTGAAGGGTTGGGTGCGGGACAGTAAAGTAGATGACTACATGGGGTTAGATAATTTGATCCTAAGAGCATATGCTCAGTGTTTGCTTTACAGGGGTGCGCCAGCACCTAGCTGACAGAAAGATGACTGATCCTAGAAAGCTTGCTGAGGAGGCAGACCTCTGAGTTAGCACCAGAGTGTCCAAAAAGTTATCTGGGATGCACCCACAAACGTGGTCAGGGTTTCCATCAGAAGAAAGAGGGGAGAGAAAAACTTCCCAGGGGGGTGGTTGTAACCAGTCCCAACCTGAATATGAAAAGAGACCAGGATTCTTTGATAAAAAGAAAGGGAGTTGTACCCAAATGCCTAGAGTGCACCAAGTTTGGTCACTACAAGGGCGACTTCAAGTGTCCCATGCGGGCACAGCTCCCCACTGGAGGGCAGACACCTTGTCTGGCTAGCATAGCGCTCGGCGAGGAGGCAGTCCCAGATACTTTTGGGCAACAGATAGAGGTAACCCTAGTGTCCTTGGGAGATGAGTAAATGGTGCCAAAATCACACATGCCTGTCAATACTTCCAAGTAGAGGCAGTACGTCACCATTAATGGGCAAAGGGTGGAGGTTCTGTGTGACACAGGAGCCAGCATGACTACTGACGTTCCTGTGGTGGCTGATATGGTCCCAGAGGAGGAGGCCCCTGAGCCAATTGGGGAGGACATCGCCGCCCTGGGTAACCTGCCTGAGCTTGCTGGCTGGCAAGTTGAGGGTGAGACAACCAGGGATGAGTTCTGCCAAGCGCAGAAAGAGTGCGAAATGCCACAGCCCAGGCAGGAGGTGAAGCCTCTGGCGATCACCATATCTATTGGGAGAATGATGTCCTTTACAGTGAGCTCAAAGTACCAGAAGCTGGGGAAGCATGTGTGCTGGTGGTTCCCTAGTGCTAACAGGCCTTCCTATTGGGGTTGGCTCACGACATCCCCCTGGTGGGAAATTTGAGGCAAGATAAGACCTTTGCCAGGCTTGTCACCCACTTTTATTGGCCACAAATGTGGGTAGCCTCAGATGCTTTCTGTAGGTCCTGCCCAACCTGTCAGACTATAGGGAAGAAAGGGAAAAGGCTAAAAGCCCCCCTAATCCCGCTCCCCATCATTGGCACGCCCTTTGCAAGGGTGGGCATTGACGTCTTTGGTCCCTTTGACCCCAAAACTGCCCTAGGAAACAGGTTCATCCTGGTTTTGGTGGCTCATGCCACCCGCTATCCAGAGGCGATTCCTCTAAGGACAGTGACTGAACCAGTGGTGACCAGAGCTCTGATGGAGATATTTATCAGTGTAGGATTCCCAAAAGAGGTTGGGTCTGAAAGAGGCACAAACTTCAAGTCTGCGTACATCAAGTCCATGTGGGATACGTGTGGGGTGACCTACCAGTTCACCACCCCTTGCCATCCTCAATCCAATGGGATTGTAGAAAGGTTCAACAAGACCCTAAAAGGCATGATCACAGGCCTACCAGAGGCCATGACGCGTAAGTGGGATGTCTTCTTACCATGCTTTCTCTTTGCTTATAGAGAGGCTGGAAAGGGGTGATGTTCAGCCCCTTTGAACTTCTGTCAGGGGACCCCTAAACATAGTGAAAGAGGGGTGGGAGAAAGCTCCCAGGAACCTCCCAGGATGTGGTCAGTTAAATGCTGGCCCTCCGCAACCACATGCAATGCTTGTGGAAACAGGCCAAGTGCAACCTCGAGGCCAGTCAAGAGATGATGAAGCAGTGGTATGACCAGAGAGCCACCCTGGTTGAATTCTCACCTGGAAACAAAGTATGGATAATGGACCCAGTAGAGCCTAGGGCTCTCCAGGGCAGCTGGACTAGCCAATTCAAGGTTAAGGAGCAGAAGAGGGAGGCCACTTACTTAGTGGACCTCAAGTCCCCCAGAAACTCCCTAAGGGTGCTCCATCAAAAACAGACTGAAGCCTCATTTTGAGAGGTCTGAAGTCAGCATGCTTCTGGTGACAGATGAGGGTTTGGAAGAGGAGAGTGAGCCTCTCCCCGACCTCTTCTCTGCCAAAGAACGTAATGGGTCAGTGGAGGGTGTCAATCTCACTGACTGCCTGACCCTAGATCAGAGAAGAGACTGCTACGGGTTATTGGAGCAGTTCTCTTCCCTGTTTTCCCTCACCCCTGGACTCACACACTTGTGTGTCCATGACATTGACACAGGAGACAGTCCCCCTGTGAAAAATAACATTTACAGAGTGTCAGATAAGGTGAGGTCCGGCATCAAGGAGGAAGCTGCCAAGATGCTGGCTCTTGGGGTGATAGAGAAGTCTGGCAGTCCTTGGTCCAGCCCAGTGGTGTTGGTTCCCAAGGCTGCTGCTCCCAGTGCCAAGCCAGAGCTTAGGTTTTGCGTGGACTACCAGGGTCTCAACTCTGTCACAAAGACATATGCTCACCCCATCCCCCGAGCTGATGAGCTCATAGACAGGCGAGGGGCTGTCAAGTTCCTTAGTACCTTTGACCTCATGTCAGGGTACTGACAGATCGCCTTGACTGAAGGGGCAAAAGAGAGATCAGCTTTTTCTACTCCTGATGGTCATTACCAGTTCTGGGTCATGCCCTTTGGACTGAACAATGCCCCTGCTACCTTCCAACGGTTGGTTAACGGGGTCCTAGCAGGCAAGGATGCCTTCTGTGCAGCCTATCTAGATGACATCGCTGTCTATAGTTCCAGCTGGGAGGAACACCTGCTCCACCTCAAGGAGGTGCTTCAGGCACTTCAACAGGCAGGCCTGACCATCAAGGCCAGTAAGTGCGAGAATGGGCAGAGTTCTGTTGTGTACTTGGGACACCTAGTAGGTGGTGGCAAGGTGCAGCCCCTCCAGGCCAAGATTGAAATAATCAAGGCCTGGCAACCACCTGGAACCCAAACAGAGGTGAAAGTCTTCTTAGGTCTCACCGGATACTACAGAAGATTTGTTAAGGGTTATGGCTCCATAGTGGCCCCCTTAACAGAACTCACATCCAAGAAGCAACCTAGGTTGGTGAATTGGACAGAGGTTTGTCAGAAAGCCATTGACTCCCTGAAGAAAGCCATGTGCACAGCACCTGTGTCAAGGCCCCTGACTACTCCAGAGAATTCATCATGCAGACAGACGCTTCAGAGCATGGCATAGGGGCGGTCCTAGCACAGCTGAATGAGGAGGGCCTAGACCAACCTGTAGTCTTTATTAGCAGAAGACTATTACCACGGGAACAGAGGTGGAGTGCTATTGAAAGAGAAGCATTTGCTGTGGTCTGGACACTGAAGAAGCTGAGACCATACCTGTTTGGGACTCACTCCCGGGTTGAGAGAGACCATAGGCCCCTCAGGTGGTTCATGCAGATGCAGGGTCCTTCCCCCTGTGATGACCACTTCCTGGGAAGTGTTGCAAAAATCAATCCCAGGGAGCAACATTCCTCAAAAATCCATCATGGCTGAAAGTGATTTTTGGAGGTTACATCTAGCTGAGCCCACCCACTGGTGTGGCTAAAAATCCTAAACACACCCCTCTCCTGCCCTCTCCTAATCTAATCAAGGGGGCACCTAATTGTCTGGGTTTTGCAGGATGTGGGGGGTGTTGCTGGGTTGGTCCAAATGTCCTTCTCTGCCTTTCAAGACCAGTTTGGCAGCCCTCCCCCTTCCTGCCTCACCATCTGCTGAGGGGAGATCTCCTCCAACAGGCACATCTCTTTGTGTGAAGCCAGGCTACTTCACACATCATCAAGGCAGCCTGGCCAGGCTGCCAGAGGCTGGCCAATTAGAGCACAGTAGCAAAAACACTGCAGGGCTGAAGTTGGCAACTTTTCAGGTAAAGTTCAAAACTCTTTACCTGAACAAGTTATATTAAATCCCGCAACTGGAAGTTGTGGGATTTATTATAACAATTAATTTGATACCAAACTTCTGGTATCTGTTACCTAAGAGGACTTTAAAAATTCAAATAAAGTCTCCCCTTTCTAGCCTATGGAGGCCATTCACTACAATGAGGGAAAAACAAATTTAGCTGTTTTACCTCACCAGGGTTTATAAAACTATTTTTATAAGGTCTGTGCTTATAGTTACATGTCACCCAGCCCTAGGGGCACATAGGGTACACCTTAAGGGTGACTTATATGTAAAAATAAGGTAGTTTAAGACTTTGGAACTACTTTTAATTCCAAAGTCGAATTTGCATATAACTTTAAATTAAAAGCAGCCAGCAAGGCAGGCCTGCCTTTAAAATGACACTGGGCACCTCAGCAGTGCACCTATGGGTGCACTACCTATGCTGGGGTCCCTAAACCTACATGCCCTACCATATACTAGGGATTTATAGGTAGGTTGACTAGGTAGCCAATTATAATTAGCCTAATTTGCATACTGATTTTACACAGAGCACAGGCCCTGGGACTGGTTAGCAGTACCCAGGGCACCATCAGAGTCAGGAAAACACCAGCAAAAAGTGGAAAATGGGGAATAAAAGTTAGGGGGCCTCTGCAATCACCCCTGTTCTCTCACAACCAGTGCTAAAGTTCATATGCCCTCTCCCTTAAAACATTGTGACATTAGCTCATACCCAATTGGCATATTAAATGTACTTGTAAGTCCCTAGTAAAGTGCACTGCATGTGCCCAGGGCCTGTAAATTAAATGCTACTAGTGGGCCTGCAGCACTGATTGTGTCACCCAAATAAGTAGCCCCTTAACCATGTCTCAGGCCTGCCATTGCAAGGTCTGCATGTGCAGTTTTACTGTCACTTCGACTCGGAATTAAAAGTACTTGCCAAGCCTGAAACTACCCTTTTCCTACATATAAGTCACCCTTAGGGTGACTTATATGTATAATAAGGGGAGGGTGTAGTATTGAGTTTATTTCTAGTATAATAATGTAGATAGTGTTTTGGTGTAATGTTTTAATGTGGGATTGTATTCTGTGTTTTAGGAGTATTTGTATTATGTATGATCTATTTAGTATCTTCCAGCTTCACCCCTGGCATTTGGTATCTTCCTCAGCTGGACAGCATTCCGTGCTGGACAGTTGATGGTGCTGGAGGTTTGGATGAAGACTGGAGTTCCTGTTTTACTATGTATGAAGTATATCTGAAATAAACATGATTTCAACTTCATCTACATGGACTTATTTTCATCTCCAGGATTGATACTACATTTAGGTGACGAGCTGGCGAACTCCATCCTTCGACAGGAACTCTGGTCTATTTTGATCTTGGTATTGTTGGTTACCTATCACTAATTTTCTTTCATCCGTGTCCTTTTCTATCTTTACATCGTTCTCAATATCTGTTTTATATTCATCTTTATTGTTTTATTTGTTTATATTTTCCTCTTCATTTTTTTTTCCTGTTTATACATCATTTGTTTACTACAGCATACGTGGTTTTTGTTTTACTGAGTCTTTGGTGATTCCTTCACTCTCCGGTCGCTTATGAATCATGTGTCTCTTTTGTTTTCTTAATCCAACGCGCTTCCGTTTACCGCTGAGCTGTGCATCTAGTTGCATAGCAACGAAGAGCGCGGTGTGTTAATTTGATTACGCGCACGTGGCTGTGCGCTGTGAGAGGGAATGAATACGGGTGTTTCCTTTTGCCGCGAAGCTGTGTACCTTGTTGCATAGCAACGAAGAGCGCGGTGTGTTTATTTAACTCTGTGCACGTACCGTGCTGTCAGAGTAAATGTTTTCTGCTCGTGCTTTGTTTTCGGTTGCTTGGCAACATGCAGCAACTTTGAACGCTTAACACGCACGAGTTGCAGGTTGCTTTAATGTTTATATTTCTGATACATGGGTACTCGCGCATGCATTACCATTTATCTAAAGTGTCGCTCTCAAAATACTTGTATATTCACACTTCTACTGAATATTCAGCTTTGTCTTTATTAAGGTTTTGTAAACAGGATTTCAGTACAATATTGTACTGCTTGAAAATTTGAATAATACAAAATCTTTCTATTGTTTATTACTATTCTCTAATCTCTTGAGTTTTTTTTCACTTAATCTTTTTATCTTTTCATCATTATTTTCGTTCCTTCTTCTTCACTTCTCTCTGCAGATTTCTTGTTTGTATCTTTTTAATTATATTTTTTGTTTTCTTACTTATTCATTTAATTTTTTTTTGACATTCATCATGCAAAACATCTCTCCTCCCCCTTTCCTCTCATCTTCTCCGGGTGAACCAACAATTCCTTGGTCAAAATGGAAAAAAGTTTTCTTAACTTATTTGAAAGTCTGCGGTACAAACTTGTCCATTGAGAGGAAAACGTCACTTCTCCAACACTGCTTAGGTGCAGAAGGACAGGAAATATTAGAGACATTACCTGCGGTATCAAATTTGGATGGAGCAGTTGGTGATGCTCCCTTGAATGATTTTCATGAGACGCTTCTTCGTCTTGACACGCATTTCTTACCCAAAGTCTCTATTCTTCTACAAAGGTTTTATTTTGGGAAAAGCAAACAGATGGATGAAGAATCTATTGAAGACTACTGTATATAACAAAACTACGCAAATTAGCTTCTCTTTGCAATTTTGGTGCTAATATAGAGGAACATATACGTGACCAATTTATGTTAGAATGCAAATCTGACAAAATCAGAGAAGCTCTATGGTCAAAGAGTGATCCGTCTCTTGATGAAGTATTGAAAGTTGCTAAACAAATTGAGCATTCTCAATCCTGTATTGAAATGTTAAAGAATTCAAAAGTTGCTCCTTCTTTAAACAAAATAGATTCCAAACCTAAAAGCTCTGTAAATATAAGGAACAAAAATAAGACTTTTTGTTTTAGATGTGGTTCACCTTCACATTTAGCAAATTTTAAAGATTGTCCAGCTGTCCAAGTTGTTTGCAATAGGTGCAACAAAAAAGGTCATTTTGCTAAATGTTGCAAGTCTGTTAACAAGAACATTGCAAAAATTAATGAAGTTACTGATGACAACGATAATCAACCATTCATTTTACAAGTGGTAAATGATGTTAATTGTATTTCCACAATTCATTGTGAATATCCAAAAGATCTTGTGATGATTAATGATATTCCTGTCACTATGATGATGGACTCTGGGGCAAAGTTATCTCTGGTGTCTGTAAAAGATTATGTTACACATTTTGAAGGCAAAGTTGATCTTTTGACACCAGATGTTTTGCCTTTCTCGTATGGTGGCAAACCTATTGAATTAAAAGGATATTTTAAAGCAAAGCTTGGTTTCAAAGCCAGTGAAATAGTTGGGAAAATATATGTTCCTGTTGTCGGAGATACCATATTGAGCTGGCCCCATCAGAAGGAATTGGGAATAATTCTGAATCCTAATGCTGTACCGCACGTTTTGGTCCAAGAAGTGTCTGATCTTGAACGCCAATTGTGGAGTGAATATCCTGAGGTTTTTAGTTCCAATGTGGGGTGTGTAAAAGACTATAAGCATCAGATTGTCCTGAAAAAAGATGCTCTACCCGTGGCTTCTAAAGTACGGAATGTTCCGATGAGTTTAAGAGGAAAAGTGAAACAAGAACTTGAAAGGCTTAAGGACAGTGGGACCATTGAGGAGGTTGAGGCAGCACAATGGATAGCTCCTATAGTAGTTGTGACCAAACCTTCTGGAGACATTAGACTGTGCATTGATTTACGCAACTTGAACAAGGAAGTGGTGGAGGACAGATTTCCTCTACCTAACATCAATGAAATGATAAGTACATTAGGAGATGCAAAGGTTTTTTCCACTCTTGATCTTACTTCTGCATACCATCAAGTACAACTGACTGAAGACTCTAAACTCCTTACCTCTTTTATTACTCCATTTGGAGTTTTTAAATTCAATCGTATGCCTTTTGGTTTATGTTCAGCAGCGGCTGTTTTCCAAAGACTAATGCAAAGACTTTTAGGGGGTTTGAAGGGAGTGTGTTTTTTCCAAGATGGTGTTCTTGTATTTACTAACACTCAAGAAGAGCATGTTAAGAAACTGAGAAGTGTACTTTCATTGTTCAAAGCCAAAGGAATCACTCTGAAAAAAGAAAAGTGTAAATTTGTCCAGTCTCAAATAACATATTTAGGACATGTTATATCTGGTGAGGGTGTTAAACCAAAAAATGACTTAGTACATACTATTATACGTTTATCCACTCCAAGCTGTAAAAAAGATATTCAAGTTTTTTTAGGAATGGCAGAATTCTATGCCAGGTATATTCCAAACTTTGCTAAAAGATCAAACACAATTAGATCCTTGCTCAGGAAGGGCAGTGAATTTGTTTGGTCAAAGGAGTGTGAGATGGAATTTCAGGACCTTAAGGAAGCCCTGAATTCTGCCCAATTCTTAACTAGTTTTCAACCAGGCATTCCTTGTTATCTTATTACTGATGCATCTGATAAAGGTATAGGGTGTGTACTAAAACAACTAAGGAATGGTGTTGAGACTACTGTTGCTTTTGCATCCCGTAGTCTTCATGGTGCAGAATTTAATTATTCAACAATTGAGAAGGAGGCACTCGCGATTTATTGGGCTGTTAAGAAGTTTAGGCAATTTCTGTGGGGAATATCTTTTGAGGTACGTTCCGATCATAAACCTTTGCAAGAGATTTTTAAGAAAAAGGGTTTAGACAATGTATCTTCACGCATCTGTAAATGGATAGTGGGACTCCAAGATTATCAGTTTACAGTAAAATATGTTCCGGGTTGTGACAACAGAACAGCTGATTGCTTGTCTAGGTTAGTAGTGGATGATGTATCCGATGAGTGTGATAGTATGTCATGGTGGACAGAGGACGAAATACAAGTGTGTGCCTTAACAGATGGGTGTGTTTCAGAAATTGAATGGCGTGAGGAGTTGACTAAAGATGAGAATCTTTCTAAAGTAATGCAATTGTTGTTGTCAAAGGAATTGAAAGATTGCCGTGATATTTCACTTTCTTCTTACAAGAAAGTGTGGAATGAATTGTGGTTACATGAGGGATTGTTACTAAGAGGTAACAGACTTGTCCCTCCGTCATCTCTACGTGATCAACTCCTTGCTCTATCACATTCTGGGCATCCTGGTATAAGTAAAACTAAGGAAAGAATGAGGGCGTTGTATTGGTGGCCGGGAATGGATATTGCTCTAGAAAGGAGAGTACGAGATTGCTATGAATGCTGTTTAGCGGACAAATCTCTTAAGGTGAGGACTCAACCGTTAATACTTAAGGAAATTCCAAATGAAGTTTGGGAAGAAGTTGCCATTGACATTATGGGACCAGTATCATCTAAGTCTAGTTCTAAGTATATTATTGTATTGATGGATATGCTTTCTCGCTGGCCGGAGGTTTGCATAACTTCGGAGATTTCTTCAAAAGTAGTGGTGGATTTTCTTTCTAAGGTTTTCAGCAGAGAGGGTAATCCTGCTGCTATTTTGTCTGACAATGGTGTTCAATTTATCTCAAAATTCATGAGAGATTTTCTTTCTTCTAGAGGAATTGTTCATAAAAAATGTGCACTGTGTCATCCAGAGACCAATGGCATGGTGGAACGTTTCAATAGAACATTGAAATAAACTATACAGTTGGCTAAAGTGAATGGAGTTGATTGGGAGAGTTGGGTAGAAACGAAAGTTGAACACAGATTCACTCCACATTCCAGCACGGGTCAGACTCCTTTCTTATTGTTTAAAAAACGTGTGCCACATACTAAAATTGATCCTCCATGGCTTAAGAAGCATCTTTCTTATGCTTTAGATAGTGAGGTTATTAAAAGCAATGCTAAGAATAAGGATGAACGTCACCAACTGAGAAGAAAAGAAATCTATGACATTCGTAAATCGGTAAAAAAAATATTGTATGTGTTGGTGACAGAGTTAAAATTAAATTACCTGGAACCAGCAAGTCTAGCATATCTAGGTTCAGTCCTATATATGGAGTTGTTAAAATATACAAAGGGGCTGTCAAACTTGATGATGGACGGATTTGGAACTTGAATAGGATTGTTGTGGTATAAATTTGTGTGGGGAGGAGGGTGGTGTAGTATTGAGTTTATTTCTAGTATAATAATGTAGATAGTGTTTTGGTGTAATGTTTTAATGTGGGATTGTATTCTGTGTTTTAGGAGTATTTGTATTATGTATGATCTGTTTAGTATCTTCCAGCTTCACCCCTGGCATTTGGTATCTTCCTCAGCTGGACAGCATTCCGTGCTGGACAGTTGATGGTGCTGGAGGTTTGGATGAAGACTGGAGTTCCTGTTTTACTATGTATGAAGTATATCTGAAATAAACGTGATTTCAACTTCATCTACCTGGACTTATTTTCATCTCCAGGATTGATACTACAGAGGGTGCTATGTAGGTGAAAGGCAGGACACATACCTGTGTGTTTTATATGTCCTGGTAGTGGAAAACTCCTAAATTTGTTTTCTACTACTGCAAGGCCTGCTCCTTTCATAGGCTAACAATAGGGCTACCCTCATATACTGTTAGGTGGTAGGTTCTGATCAGAAAGGGGTAAACAGGTCATATTTAGTATGGCAAGAATATACAAAATCCTGCTGACTGGTGAAGTTGGATTTTATTATATTATTTTAGAAATGCTACTTCTAGAAAGTGAGCATTTCTCTGCACTTAAATCCTTTTGTGCCTTACAGCCTGTCTCCAATCCATGTCTGGGCTGAGCTGGGCTGGTTGACAGCTCCCTTGTGCATTTCACCCAGACAACCACAAACACAGGATGCTCAGTCACACCTGCACACATCTGCATACTAAATGGGTCTTCCTGTGCTGGAAGGGTAGAGGGCCTGACACTTACACTTCAAAGGACAGTGGCCTGCCCTCACACTCGACTGCCAAACTCCCTACTGGGACCCTGGCAGACAGGGTTGTACTGAAAGGGGACCTTGTGCACTTCAAAACCACTCTTTGAAGTCTCCCCCACTTCAAAGGCACTTTTGGGTATATAAACTGGGTCCCTGACCCTACCGATTTAGACGCTTCCTGAAAAAGACTGCACCAGAACCTGCAACCTGCCAAGAGAAGCTGCCTGGCTGCCCAAAGGACTCATCTGGACTGCTTTGCTGTAAAGGACTGCTGCCGTGCTGTTGCCCTGCGGCCTTGGTGGCCTCTGCCGAGAAGTGCTCCCCAAGGGCTTGGATTGAGTTTGCCTCCTTTTCTGAAGTCTCAGGGACAAAAAGACTTAATATCCGCAAAGAAACTCCTTGTGCAGCGAAAATCAATGCACAGCCTGCCAGAATCAACGCACAGCCTGCCCAGCGGTAAGAAAATCACTGCATTGCTGAACTGGAACGACACAGCCCGGCTGCCCGAGTGAAGATCAAAGTGCTTCTTTGTTTACCAAGTAGCGATTGTTGAGCGCTTCTTCATTTGCCAAGCCAACGCGTGCAGTGCTTCTTTATTTACTAGCCCAGCGCATGTACCACTTCCAGCCAGGCGTTTGGCGAGCACAGCCCAGCATTCTGCAATGCCACTCTGTGCTCGGCCCAACCGTCGTGATTGAGGACATCTGCACATGGCTGTCCAGTCACTGACAAGGTACTGTGAGTAAGGGGAGCGGGCCGACTGCGCAGCCTCCCTGTGCGCATACCCAGCAAGGCCCCGTGCGCCAGCTCTGGGCTGCCTGTTGTGTGTTTTTGCCATGCAGTGACTTCCAATTTCGAGGGGTTGGTCTGGCCGAGATCTCATGCAAACCATTCCAATTGGGATACTGCATTTGAATTATAATTGCAAGTGGTTTCCTAGTACTCCTCTAAAGAGGACTTACCGTATCTCCCAGAAAGGGACAAATTACTAAGCTTCGCTACTGCAAATATCAGTGAAAAAAAAGAAAGACACCATAACGACTGTTACAAAGTGATTGTTAACATGAAGGTGATATGAAGTAATTTCTTATGGAGACTATCACTTTAAATTATACAATCTTGCACTTCTCACCCGATCAGTGTCCCAAAGAAGCATAACTAAGTTCTAAATATCTGTGGTTTATAAAAGACGGACAAAGTGTGTTCACTTGCTCCAACAATAGGTAGCGAATTTGGCATACATCATTGTCATTTTGTTCTTCAATGTGTATGGATGGCATACACTATTACTGTATTGTGTCCTAGCATGTTCTAGCCACAATGCATTCATTCGGCATTGTACTCCACTTGTTTAAAGGAATAGCAACTGCCTTGCAATGCTTTTTACCTAATTAAGAAGTAAGGATAAGGTATGAGCTTTCCAAGTGGAGGAGAACTCTATTGTGGAAGGATTACCTTAGGAAAGTATATGAAATACAAGAAGATTTCCAATGATGTATGGAATATGTCTGAATGCAAAGTGTATGTGAATTGCAATACTAAGTCTACTGCCTTACATGTTGAATGGAAACTCAAGTTCTGCCCACATTAATTTTGCTTTCTTCTTTTCAACCAAGCGCTCTGATGTCTCTAGACGGCTATGCTAGAATAGGACATCCATTTTATTATGTAATACCTTTGTGAAAATTCATTAAAATAGGTTGGTTAAAGCATCTACCCCCTTCTGTGCCCAGGACGTAATGGTTACGTCCTGAGGCACAGTGCTCGTGTGCCCAGGACGTAACCATTACGTCCTGGGCACGGAGCCCAGAGGGAGCGCTAGCGCTCCCTCTGTGGGGTTCCCCCCCCCCCAAGGCAGGGATGGAAGGGGAAGCCCTTCCCCTTCCACCCCCGACCCCCCCATCCCCCCTGTGACATCAGCGCGCGAGTGCGCGCCGATTGTCACGAGGCCTCCTCCCATCGCGCTGGAAGCTCAGCTTCCAGCGCGATCAGAAGAGAAATGCAAAAGCATTTCTCTTCCGATCACGTGGAGGAGGCCGAGAGACTTCAAAGGGAAGGAAAGTTATTTCCTTCCCTTTGAAGTCTCTCTCAGCGTTTTGGCAGCCGGATTGCAAGCAATCCGCAAGCAATCCGGCTGTCAAAACACCCACTAGACACCAGGGATGTTTTTAAAAAAAATTAAATTGGCATGAGGGAGCGACCCCTTGGGCAAGGGTCGCTCCCAGGGGGGGCATTTTTTGTTAAAGGCCTTTTCGGCCTATAATTAGGCCGATCTGCCCCCGGGGGGGGGGGGCAGAAACCTCTAGGTGCCAGGGCAAAAAAAAACATTTGTGTTTTTTTTTTTTTTAGATGGGGAGCGACCCATTAGGCAAGGGTCGCTCCCCTGCGGGGCAAATTGTATTTAGACCATTTCTGCCCCCCCTTGGGGGCAAATCGGCCGATTTTAGGTCAATCTGCCCCCAAGGGGGGGCAGAAACAACTAGGCACCGGGGATCTTTTTTTTGCGCCAATGTCACGCAGGGGGAGCAAGGGTCGCTCCCCGGGGGGTAAATTTATTTTAGGCCATTTCTGCCCCCCCCTGGGGCCGGCTGATCTAGAGGCCAAAATCCACAGGTAGGCACTTTGCAAAAAACACCTCTGTTTTCTGTGAAAAATTGTGATGTGTCCACGTTGTGTTTTGGGCCATTTCCTTTCGTGTGCACTAGGCCTACCCACACAAGTGAGGTACCATTTTTATCAGGAGACTTGGGGGAACGCTGGGTGGAAGGAAATTTGTGGCTCCTCTCAGATTCCAGAACTTTCTGTCACCGAAATGAGAGGAAAAAGTGTTTTTTGGGTCAAATTTTGAGGTTTGCAAAGGATTCTGGGTAACAGAACCTGGTCAGATCCCCACAAGTCACCCCATCTTGGATTCCCCTAGGTGTCTAGTTTTCAAAAATGTGCTGGTTTGCTAGGATTCCCCAGGTGCCGGCTATTCTAGAGGCCAAAATCCACAGGTAGGCACTTTGTAAAAAACACCTCTGTTTTCTGTGAAAAAATGTGATGTGTCCACGTTGTGTTTTGGGCCATTTCATTCGTGGGCGCTAGGCCTATCCACACAAGTGAGGTACCATTTGTATCGGGAGACTTGGGGGAACACAGAATAGCAAAACAAGTGTTATTGCCCCTTGTCTTTCTCTAAATGTTTTCCTTCCAAATGTAAGGCAGTGTGTAAAAAAGATGTCTATTTGAGAAATGCCCTGTAATTCACATGCTAGTATGGGCACCCCGGAATTCAGAGATGTGCAAATAACCACTGCTTCTCAACACCTTATCTTATGGCCATTTTGGAAATACAAAGGTTTTCTTGATACCTATTTTTCACTTTTTATATTTCAGCAAATGAATTGCTGTATACCCGGTATAGAATAAAAACCCATTGCAAGGTGCAGCTCATTTATTGGCTCTGGGTATCTAGAGTTCTTGATGAACCTACAAGCCCTATATATCCCCGCAACCAGAAGCTTCCAGCTGACGTAACGGTATATTACTTTAAAAAATCTGACATCGCAGGAAAAAGTTACAGAGTAATACGTGGAGACAAATGGCTGTTTTTTTCACCTCAATTTCAATATTTTTTTATTTCAGCTGTTATTTTCTGTAGGAAACACTTGTAGGATCTGCACAAAATGACCCCTTGCTGAATTCAGAAATGTTTAGATTTCTGGGATCCAGCATTGGTTTCTCACCCATTTTGGTCACTAACTGGAAGGAGGCTGAAAGCACAAAAAGTAGTCAAAATGGGGTATGGCCCAGTAAAATGTCAAAATTGTATTGAAAAATTGGGTTTTCCAATTCAAGTCTGCCTGTTCCTGAAAGCTGGAAAGATGGTGATCTTGCCACCGCAAACCCTTTGTTGGTGCCATTTTCAGGGAAAAACCACGAGCTGCCTTCTGCAGCCCTTTTTTCCCATTTAAAAAAAAATAAAAAATTCACTGTATTTTGGCTAATTTCTTGGTCTCCTTCAGGGGAACCCACAAAGTCTGGGTACCTCTAGAATCCCTAGGATGTTGGAAAAAAAGGACGCAAATTTGGCGTGGGTAGCTTATGTGAACAAAAAGTTATGAGGGCCTAGCGCAAACTGCCCCAAATAGCCAAAAAAAGGCTCGGCACAGGAGGGTAAAAGGCCTGGCAGCGAAGGGACTACACAACTAATTTCATTTTGTTTGCAAGCTCTAGGCATTCATTCAAAACAAAAAGAATGTTAACTGAATCTTAAAATTTCTTGGGCTTGTCAGAGAATGAGGAGGTTTCTAAACGTTCCACACAATGAATATAAATGATGCATGGATGCTGAAAACATTGGGTTTTTATGCCATTGAAATACCGTGTTGCAATTAACTGGTTGTTTATTAGTATTGTAAGTGTTACTTATTGAAAACGGAATACTTAGATATTTTATTTAACACATGGGACTTACCGCCTCTAGTGTGGAAAGGACATTGAGGAACAGCTCTCTATCAATCTTCTTTTTCATCAATAAATCAGTGAAATACAATCGTATAACTTGAATAAACATCTGTCGGTAAGAAACAGGCACAATATAAAAGGCAGCACTGTAAAAATACCACTCCCCCATACAAAACATGCACACATAATGGCGTTTTCTGTATGATAAACTTAAGAGAACATTTTGACACTTTGCCATTAACACGTATAATCAGTTGACGGCAATGAAACGAGACATCAAAAGACTTTGTTGAATCAATTGATTTTTGGGATAAATCAGAGCAGTCTGGATTTCAAATAAATTGCTCAAGAACCAAAGTAAAGAAAATCTAAATTAAACATGTACTCCCTGGCAACCTCCCTGTAGTTGCAGGTAACAAACAATCCCAGTATGCTAACAGAACAAAATAATGAAACAGGATGTATAAAAAAATATATATATATTCGAGCTAATATAAGTATAGCAGTTAACGCATGCATGATCAATATGAAATAAAATTAAAAAGAAAGGATTATTGAAAAGGTCGAAAAGGTGCTCAATTTTTGCTGAGCCTGTTTTCGTTGGCTATAGGACTCTGCACACGTTACGCTTGCTAACCAATAGTAAAATGGTATAATTGTTATACACCTGATTGGTACATTTAATTAATTTAAAAGTCTTTAATATGTGGTACTTGCTGTATCTGGGGCCTGTAAGTTAAATGCTACAATGGTGCTGGAGAACTCATTGTGCAACTCACTAAAGTAGCCTGCATTAGGCCTTCCATTGCAGCATGTGTGCAGCTCTTCAGCTGCTATTTCAACTTCTCAAATAAACCAGGTTTAAATGTTCCTTTTTAGTATTTACAAGTCACCCCTAAAGTAGGCCCTAAAGACTCACAGATATTTAAAGGAAGAACAATGTTTCAACTTATTGCATTTAATAAGTGCAAAATGCAGTTAAGGGAGCAGCTAGAAAAATGTTCATTATAATTTAAAATAATTTTCAATGGTAAATTTGGATTTTAAATGACTATTTTGAAAATGGCAATTTTTAGAAAGTTGGCATTTTCCAGGCTCAACCAAACGTGCCTTTCTGCCAGTGTCCAGCGTCACCAGACTGTAAATGACTCCTCTGTGGTGTGCTGCGCATTCGTCACAGACAGTGGACAAAAGCTCCTGGACTTGGAGAAGTGAGGGTCTTCCTGGCAGGATGGCTGGGAAGCAGCTATGCCCCTGCCCTCATTACACTTCAAAGGGTAAAGTGGGGCTGTACCCAGCCTTTCATGACTTCAAAAGAAATCTACCCTGTCCCTGGGAGATGCAGTGAACACCTTTGCAATGCTGCCCATTGTTTCACTAGCCAGGCTGGAGCCAAACCCGGGAGAAAGGGAAGAACTGACCAGAGACAGTTTTTGAGTTAGACAAAAGGGTGTTTCCCAATCACAGACTGGCTCCTAGAATAAGTGGCATCCCCAGAACCTGTAGTCAGAATTCTCCTGGACCTGAGAAGATTCAGAAGAGAGATTACCCTACTGTTTCAAGAAGGAAGATTGGACCCGCTTGCTTTGAACCCTCGACCCCATAAGTGATGCCAAGTGTCAATTGGTTGACCTCCTGTTTGAGCTACAGGAACATAAGCTTCTAGAGTCTTTTCCTGCTCTCCAGCTGATCAGACCTGACCATGTCTCTTCTGTTGGCCTCTTTGGGAGTGAGTCCTAACTCACAAGTGCTGTCCTCAAGGTCCTTGACCCTTAGCTGGAGTCAGAGTGCATTTTTCACTGCATCACTTAAGGTTACATTGTATCCGACACAGAGAGTAGCTGAGCCCCAGAGACGTGCACAGTGCCTAACCAAAGGCTTGCCCAGATCTGATGCCAAGTTATGCAGAGCCCTGCAGAGCCTCACTGCACAGCTTCGCTGGATCTGACGCAAAGAGACGCAGAGCCCCAGAGCCCCACAGAGCATCACTGTGCAGCTTCCGAGCCCTAGCTTCACGGGGCTAGACGCAGACTGACACCGAATCCCACAGAGCCATGCAAATCCTAGCCATAAGCTTCACCGCATCCAAAGCTGAGAGATGCAAAGCCATGCTGTGTAGTCCTCAAACCTAATGAAGAAAGTAAAACCTCCAGCGGGATGAACCTAGTCTTGTATCCAGCACGGTTGGTCTCAACTTGTGATTTTGTCCCAGTCCAGTGTACCCTTAGTTAGATACCCTAAGTTCGTGCTTCACGCTTCTTGGTACTATTTTGAACTAAAACATTAAAATAAACCTCTCTGGTTCTGCTGATTGGAGTTTTGTCATTTTGGTGTCATCGTATTTGCTAAAATATACTCTATTTCCCTAAATTGGTTTGAGCTTTTTCATGCACTGTGTTTTAATTTTTTAATTGTCTGAGTGCTGCCTAAATACTTATTGCTCTAAGTCTGACGGCGTGTTTGCCATGCTACCAGAGGGTAAAGCACAGATTTCATAAATTACTTTTGTGTTTCACCATGACAAGGATTGTCATTATGTGATGTGGGGTTTCACCCCCTTCTACCAATAATCCCATTTCTTACACTATTGTGCAAAAAAGTGATGGGTGGAATGCTTGAATTAATTTCAGCACCTGGTAATTACTCAGGGCTGCATCACAGTCCATCATTATTTTGCACAACATGCCACCACAGATAGGGCCCATCCATATGCAAATCAGTCTTCACCTTGCTTTAGTAGGAACCGCCCCAACTGCCAGGCCAGGTACTTCCTGAACTGGAAAACAAGCAACCTAATACCTGTTTTGTCCTGATTAGGGCTCATCTGTAAGTTACAGCTTGGTTCCAGTAACACAGTGTGCACAGGACCCAAGTCTGGACATACTCCTAATAGTTCGACCTTATGGTCAAGAGACAGTTCAAAGCATGGCTGCATTTCTTTCATCTGTGCGTAGTCTGTAATTTATTTGTATCTAGGTGGTCATGAGTATTGTAAAATACCTTTATTACTTTGGAAACTAGAATTTTTATATCAAACATTTATTATCTTGTGGATTTACTACACAAAGTTCCAAAGGTGAGCTCAAAACATTCCAATGTCTAGGAAATGTATTGTAGAAAGCACAATATGAATTTTTATGCTTGAAGATCTCTCTAAGGAGCAGCTTTCCTACAGAAATCTCAGAGCAAGGTTTAGCTGGCAATCTAAGCAATGTACTGCTGCAAGCCCTAAGTCAAAATGTCAGCCTCATACATTGACTGAGACTGAAGAGCTTATTGAATACAACTGGTGTAATATCTATACTTTAGTGTAATTAAGGAAACCCCAGTGTGAACATGGAACAGTTTTGATGATGATAATAAGTACTTAGAAAGCGTGAATTGCATACTTTAAAACAATTGTGTCCTGGTTCCAGTTTTGAGTGCTTAAATCAGTTTAAGAGGGGTTTTTAATTTATAAATGGAAATCAAAATTTTAAAATGTTGACATGCAACTGCACTGCAAAAAGATCCCAGCTCTTTTCGATGCACTTGTCCCCTTTCCTCTAACTGAATAATAGGGGGTTTATTACTAAGATCTGAACAAATATTCTCCAAAGATATGGGTGCGTTTTCACAATTTCTGTGTACAGAGAAACCAATGTCCACCGGTATTTTGCAAATATATTATGTGCTTTCTTTTGGGAAATATATTTAGAGGCTGTTCTACTGCATATAATAATAGAATATCTAGGCTTTTCGAAGATCTTTAGGGGTTAGATCAACAATAATCATATAATCTTCTAATAACAAGGTTTGTATTTGATAAGTATCTAGTGTTTACAGGATTACCTGAAATGCGATTTAGCTGTGATGGTAGATCATAAAAGTACAGGGGAAATAAAAAGGAAGCTAACAAGCAGCCTTACTTCAGACCTTTGTTTTTCATTTTGGAAAGGAGACCCCAATCTCCTCATAGTAATACCTGGCACCCCGTAGAAGGGTGGAGTGCAATAATCAATGGGGGAATCTCAAGGGCATTTAGCATTTTCTACTAAATGTGTCTACTGACTTGAATGAATATAGCTGAAAAAGATGAAAAATTGAAAACGTTTAAAGGTTGTCTTTTACAGCTTACATATTTAATAATGCTTGTACTATGGCAGTGTTATCCAGGGTGCAGTATTTAGCTTTAAAGCTTGATTATTCTATTGGGATCATTTTTTTAGCTAGAACTCCAGATTGTAAGTATTCAGGGATGCTTTTTGTGAAAATATTCCCAACGAAATCAAGCAAAGCTATCTGTCAATAATTGGGGGGTAGTTGCCAGGATGCCTTTTTTTTTTTTAAAGTAATGCAATTATGATTCTACCTGCACATGAAGGTGGAATAGTCCCAGTGACAAAATAGCACAATTACAGGGGAATTAAGACATTTTACTCATAGTAAGAGTTTATTTTTATCACTGATATGGGCAACAAAGTCCCATAGCTTTTCTTGAGTATATTTAGTTAGCATATTCACATTAGGAGGATCATACAAAGAAATCACATAGTTGATTAGAAAACAACATGTCCACTCTATTTACGACTATACACCCCAGTCCCGTTAATTGTTCAGAAATGATTTTACCCTTGCTCAGGATTGCATCTGTGTTGTTCCATGACTCTTCCCTCAATTTATCTTTATAGATATCTGAGGCCTGAGTTGAGATTGTAGTATTTAGATCTTCCATGATTGAGACATAGATGGTTTATTTCCTTTCAGTAACTTCTGTAAAGAACTCCTGAACTCTCTTCAAAAGATCATTATACTGTGACCCTGGTGGTAAATATACATAGAAAGTAACCAAGACTTGTGTTGTATACACAAATCAAGTTCTAGACATTGTACTGTATTAGTTCAATGATTATTTTATTACACCACTTATAGAAAGTAAAACAATATTTCAACTCCTCCACAAGCATGCCGTCTCCTTTCGCTCCTAGGATATGTAACTATACAATGACAAGCCCTATATGAGTATGAATACTAGAAAGGTAAGCTGTAACTTTTATTAAACACAATATACATTGAAATGTAAATATGGAACACAGTCTTTGAATTGATAGAGATAATTATGTCTTCAGTAGCCATTCATGAAGTAGATAATACATTTGTGATGAGCCTTAAATCATTATTAATGTTGTGATATTTTATGGAGTTTGTAATAGCAGTCTTTAAAAAGGTCTTTTGCTTATCGCAATGGGTCCAGGCTCAACAATTCATATGGAGATGAGAAAAAACAAATAATGACCCCTGTGAAATAGAGAATAATGATAGTAAAAATGACCTATTGTGGCAAGCAACATGTATAAGGAATTTCCAAATTGAGGGAGAACTATAACTAGAGATTTGTTTTTACAATAATAGGTTCAGTGGGGAAACTCACAACAGAGAATTATAGATCATTCTCTTATGATTTCAGTAATTCCAAGCCTGGATAGTTAAATGTCCCTATCAGTTTTAGATCCAAATAGAGAGGTGAGGCAAGTGGGGAAGCTTCAGCTTCAGGAAGAAAGATGCTTGGTGCTCCCCTTTTGATGCTGAGAGGATGCCAAAGAAGACACTAATAGGGATTATGAGCTCGCTAACTTTAGAAGACTGAATTGATTGCTACTTTGCTGCAGCTTGAAGACAATCTGCCTATTATAAGTTCTATTATTGGAAGCTTTTGCCAGGTATTACCCTGCTGCAGCCTTGAGAATATATGCGATGCACGGCATCTCAACACCATTACACTGCCACTTGATAACATACAACATTTAACCCTGAAGAAGTTCCAAGGTAATGAAACGCATTAGCATTTCTGTTCGGATATTTCTTTAGGCTACATTTTTAATCCACAGACTAAAGCAGCCTTTATGAAATATCTGATGGCTGCCTTCCAACATATGCCCACCTTCCAAGGTAGATGAGAGTCAACATGACTGACACCTGTTGATTATGCGGGCTGGCCTCGGAAATGCTGATCCATCAGATATGCCTATGCAAAAGCATCACGACAGATTGTAACAGGCTCCTACGACCAGTTTGGATTCGAATGGGACTGCGCAGATGCAGACGAGCGATATTGGCAGGCTTTAAAGGGGACGACATACAGCACAGGTGCCAACTGGGTTAATTCTTGGATAAATTAGCGCGCCTTCTTCAATAGACTGAACAAGCGAGACAAACGCGCACAATCAGCCTGCAGCCAACATCGTAGCACTCCGTAACTTAGTTGAAACATTTTAACCCAAATCAATTTTACTACTGTATTTATGACTCCCTGTTTTTTGTTGTCTTCCCTTCTTTTTTCTTCCTTTCTTCTCTTTTCTTTTTCTCTCTTTTCTTCGTGTAATGGTTTTTATTGACCGAACACGTGTTCAAATAAAAAATAAATAAATACAAATACGAATGGATTTAGCTTGAGAAAAATACAATAATAAAGAACTGATTATATTGAGGACTACCTCTTTTTGTTGTTTCAGTACCTATACAGAAAGGATACTGATCCATACCACAAGACCACTTATGAATTGGACCTCTGAGTATGTTTTGAGTGTGGAGTAGTATCTTATCATAATAGAAAACCAAGATTTCTCAGGTTTTGTGGAGTATGGTGGCTGGCTGCTCATACTCTCACACCCTTTCCAGTGGTAAATGGTCTTGGCTTATCTATTTAAAGCCCTTAGGCGATAGGGATAGGTACGATTTCCTCTCATTGCGCTCCGGTGTAAAAAATTGGGTTGGTGGTTTACGTTGGTGTGAGCCCCAGTCAAGCAGCAACCACAATCCTTGTCAGAGTGAGGCACAAGGCAACCCTAAATTAACCTGTGCTCAACCTTCTGATAGCTTAGCACAGGGCAGTTAGACTTAACTTGGAGGCAATATATGAAGTATATGTGCAACACGTCAAACAGTAATAAAGTGAAACCACCAAACAAAAAGGATCCCACCTCAAGTTAGGAAAACAGAGCTTTCTTTAATAAGTAAAACTTGCCCAAAGCAACAAAAACCAAATCTATAGAACCAGAGATATTCAAGTTTAAAGATCTTATTGAAAATAGTGCCAAAAACCACAAAGACCCACTCTATATAGCTCTGGATATCTGGTTGCATCAGACTGGAACAAAGTTCAGGCCAACCATGATGGTGCGTGGGCCAGCTACAGGGACCCAATTAGGCCAACTGAGCAAAGTACCTTAAATCCCAGTTAGCGGAACATTGTGAGGATCTCGCAGCTGAGGTGATGTGTCAGTTCCAAGGTGCAGCGAGGCTGCAATGCAAGGTTCTGCTTCGTTGTCAGGATCCCTTTGACGGGGCTTGTGATGACAAGTTCAGCATCGAGGATGTGGCACACAGTTGGGGCAATGCATCGATTTTGAAGAGCTGTGAGGCTGCAATTGAGTCTGTCCCCATTGATGAGGCTGCCATTGAGGAGGGATGCGTCACACAGCAGAGGTTCAAAAAGAGATCTGGGCTACAGAGGAAATGTGGGTCTTTGTGACGGGTCCAATCCCAGCAGCAGAGGAGATGTGTCTGTTTTGCTCTGGGTTGAACCACATAGCAGAGGAGATGCATTGGTTTCTCTGAATCAACAGAGGCTAGCAAGCACTTTCAAGGATCCATGAACGGAGTGCCACCACTTGGCAGTGTTGATTCATAGATGGTAGATTCCAGATGCAGATGCAAGGTTGTTGATAGCCTGTCCCTGAAGCTTCTGATTAGAAGACCAGCCAACTAGCCCTTGAAGTCACTCTGGGTTCTTGGATCAAGAGATGCAGGTCCAGTCCATTTCACCGAGGCAAGAGGGCAGCAGGTCAACACAGCAGGGCTGTAGTCCTTCAGAGCAGCAGTCCAGCAGAGTGGAAGTCCTTTCACCAGCACAGCAGTCCTTCCTCTGGTCAGAGTATCCACAGGTCTAGGTGAAGTGGGAAGAAGCCTCCAGAGGCAGACCTTTGATGTGCCCAATGCCCTGCCTTCCTGGTGGTGGCTATAGACTAGCTACGGGGTATACAGCCCTTAGTGGGGGAGACAGAACACAACCTATTCAAGGGTAACTAGGGATAGCTCCTGCTGCTCCTTCCCATCCAGCCAGTGATGGCCCATACAGGCCCAACTAAGCCCCCATTGTTTGTGGCTGTCCACATGTGCATGTCACAATACCAACATGCACGATAAGTAAATAATACAACTTGAAAGAAATCTGACACCAATTTAGAAAAATAAAGCAAATTGCTATATAAATTTAGACACCAAAATTAACTTAAGTTATACACAACCGGAGTTATGAATTTTAAAAGCTTTGGAAAATAGGGTATTGTCACTGTTTAAATGGCTCCCATTTAAGTCAAAAAAGAAAATCATAGTGTGCACTGGGGCACTTGCATGGTGAGTTCCGGGGAACCCATCTGGACTTAAGGTTCTGCAGGGCCCTAGATCAAGAGTCAACAGTCAGTTTCTTATTACCTTGCCCAGGGAGTCCACATGCATATCTACTTTGGATGTCCTTGGTGCTGACGGAGTCTGCGGCTGCTGGCACATTTGCACCACTTGGCTAACGGGTACTTGTGGGTGGGCAGATGCTCTCCCCTTTGGAAGTAGAGGTTTTTTGGGAGTCAGGACCAGGAATCAACAGTTGGAACTTCGCCATCACGTCCGGCGGCTCCAGGTGTAGAGGTGGCTTATAGCTGTCAATCATGGGAGCTGGTTGCGCCAAAGCTGCTTTGCTGCTCCTCTCGAAGTCATTCTCTTTAGGATGCAGAATCACAGAATCACTTCCTTTGGGTGTGGGTCACTTTCCTACCAAGAATCCACTGAACCTAGGGGTTGCCAAGATGGCAAAATTCTCTCTCAGCACTACAGACCTCCTAGCCCACCCTCCAGGTGTGGATATCCTTCTGGAGTGCCTCCTGCACAGCTTAGATCCCACCTTTCGGACTGGACTACCTGGGAGGAAGAGGTGCGACCTCCTGCCTGCTCAGGCCCTTTGTCTCTGTCTTGTGGAAGTGCTATCACAACCATCATGAGGACAGATCTTTGTCTGTGGTGGCAGAGGCTCAAGAGAGCCTGCCAAAACAGCAGAGAGCTTGGTAACTTGGTAGGAACCCTCTAAGGGTGCCACCAGATCACATGCTAGTTAATCCTGAGCATGGACATCATGCTCAGGGTTAAAAAGCAAGGTGTTTGATACCAAGTAAAAGGGAAATCAGCCGGGCCATAACAAATGCCAGTTCATGTTATCCTATGGACCTCGGTTAATTGTGGTAGCATTATTTTTTAAATGCTATCATGGGGTCATGTACACACTGCCTCCTGGGCTATAGGAGGCCTGCCTTAGGGGTGACTGACCTGTACTATGGCCAATAAAGGGACTCTGCCTGCACTTGGTGTAGTCAGTCTCACTAGAGCAGCAGGCTGCTCATGCAGGCTGACATGGCAGCTCTGCATTGTCACTTTTACTCGGGTCACACAGGGTGACACAATCAGTGCTGCAGCTCTAATGACCCCTTTACCACTCTTGCCCTGGGTGCCACAGGGATGGTAGAGTCCTTGTTAATTGGCCTATGCAATTGGATATACAGTTTAAGGGAAAGTGCATAAGTACTGAGGCCTGGTTATTAGGCCTAAGTACAATAACAGGTCAAAAACAACAGCATCAAGCAGCAAAAGGTGTGTGGTGTGACCATCCAAAATGGGCACTTTAAAACAGCTACATGGTCCCATTCGCAAATTAAACTTATAACATGTAACAAGTTAACTCCAATGTTATCCTATTGGAGAGGTAGGCCTTGCAGTAGTGAAAAATTAATTTAAGGGTTGTTCACTACCAGGACATGCAAAACTTAAAAATGCATGCCCAACTTTTTAACTACACTGCACCCCTGCCACCTGGGCTATCAAGAGCCCGTCCTAGCGGGGTGATGTATGTGTATTAAAAAGGTGTATTTTGCCAAATGGAAATGACAGTTTAAAACTGCACACAAAGGCTGCAACAGCAGGCCTCAGACATGTCTGAAGTGCTACTCAACTGTGTGTCACAATCAGTGCTGCAGGCCCAATAGCAGCATTTAATATACATGTCCTTGACACAACCAGTCACACTGTACTAGGGACCTGCTGGGAAATTAAATGTGTCAATAGGTAATAAGCCAATCTTATCATGTTTTAAGCAGAGAGCACTAGCACTTTAGCACTGGCAGCAGTGGTAAAGTGGGCAGAGTCCTAAAACCTGTGCAAACAAAATCAGCAGAAAGGAAGGCTGAGGACAAAACATTAGGGGGAAAACCACGCCAAGGATGCAAGATCTAAAACCCAGCCATTAATTGTAACTCTTTAGCTGATTGTACATTGTTACACATTTACAAGAGGTATGAATGCAATCTGTGTCCAAAGAGTACCTATGACACCAGAGATAGATTTTGTGAAGACCAACCAACTTAAATAGGATGGCACGAGTTTGACCACACTATTTAACTGTGGACCAGTAAAAAGTGGTATTTTACCACAATCCTAGAGTAAACGATTGATTGCACACATCCATGGATTCAGCCCCTGCCTCACTACCCTTCCCTCAAAGATAGCAAAGTGGCATTTATCCGGGCTAAGAGGCCACAAGCCCCTGTTTATTTCTTTTTTTCCCCCAGGGTGCTGCATGTCCCGATTCAGTTTAAAGGAACAGTGGCTGTCTCTGCACCAGAAGGTGCAACATGATTAGTGCTGCACTGAATAGGAGGATCCACATGTTAACGGGGACAGGAGAAAAAGCAAAGGACACTGGCTGCCGGTGTTCATGCAGTCTACCAGTTTCGGACTGGCACAGGGAAAGATTTACAAAATGACAAATGAGGCTGCCATGAACAGATTTACTTTGCTCTTGATAGCTCTCGACAGATCTTCAAAAGAAATTATAAAAATCATTTACCATATCATTCAATTAAAAACTCTTGGGGGATTTTGGGTGAAAAAGCTACAGAAGTGGACTGATGGAAATTATTATCTCGAACATGCAGCCTGGATCTTTAGAGTTGGCGCTTGTATGACTAACCAAATATTTAACCTTTATGTCACAATAGCCAAAAGATTAAAGCAGGGCATTATAACATTTTCAACAAATTTATAAATATATCCATGCACCAGTAATCCCAGATCACGAATATACAGCATAAAAAATAATTACAGAAAGTAAAAAGCTTGAGAAACAACATATATGAGGATGAAAAACTATAATGTAACAAAGTGATTAAAAAAGATAAAGAAACACAAAGGTGATGGGAAGTATTTAATATATCTGAAAGAACAGGTTTCAAAGGCGTACTGCATTTATAAGGGATTAGCAATATTTATTGACTTACCACGTTCTTCTCCTGTCTCAGATCTGCAATCAGAAGAGGAAGTCCTTTTAAGTGGAGGCTATAGAGGCACAGCTTTACATCATAGCTAAAAATATATATAAAAGTTATTATTATCTTATCATGACATAGGATGCAGTAGAAAGATTACTGAAAACACATATTGATAAGTATTGTGCTTTTAAATTATGAATGTGATTGATGGCTTTCAGTTCCAGTCACAAGCACATAACTATGTTGGGTTTTATACAAGATCAAATATAAATTTGGAGTTTGAAAACATACTAATTATTTTTAATTATTGCTTTCATCAACTTTCCAGCTAACTGTGATTTCCAGTTTAAACTGCCTCATTGTTAAAACATACATCTTCCATTGAGAAAGACTAGTTTCATTTAGATTCTAAATAGGATGCATTAATTTGGTGTATGAAGCTCTAATACCAACAAGGATGCAAAGCCAATAACAACTTTTGCTGCAAGTAATTAAGCACCTTGCCATGTAGCTTGCTTTATACTGTCCCTCTTTTTTTTTTATTTAGCAGGGAAAAAACAGGTTGCAGGTATCATGGAGTTGCCGGCGAAGGAGAAGAAGCATTGTCTTCATTTGAAGCGGGTTGCACAGGAGCCAATAAGGTGAGGATCACTGAGTGAGTTGTCCTATCTTTGGGAAAGCATCAAAGGCAAGCAGGGCTTGTAAGCATGGGTGCAGTATTTGTAGTACCGAGCCCTAAATGGCTCCCCTACCCAAGTCATGACACAGAGCATCCTGGGGAATCCTTCAGGATTCCCTCACTCAGGTACACCCATATTCTGTCCCCCAAAGGGTATTTGGAGTGTAGTGCCTGTTCTTGGAGAAGCAGGCTCCGGTACCTGGGAGGCAACTGAAGTCCAAAGGTCCTCAAGTCCATCTTTACAGGTGTCAGGGGTCTTCTTTCTTCCAGCTGGGCACCCATCTGACATCTTTTCCCCTTCACCCAGATGGTTCTGAAAAGTCTATCCCTTGTGCAGGTGTTTTAATTGGAGGTTGTTGCCCAATCCTAAGGTGACACATCATTCCACCTCCTCATTCTAGTCTGCTGTACAGCATTTTGGCAATTTCCAAGATGGTGCCAACAAATGATCTGTTGAAAAGCGGTCTCTGAGGGCATTAAGCCCTGCCTTAACTGCCACAGCTGCCTGGTCCTTTCCCTTTAAAACGTCAAGAAGGAGTCCCTCTTGTGGCTGGTTCCAGGAGGCTGTCTAGCATTCTTTGTTTCTATGGGGCTGAGCTGTCCTACACCTGGTTCATGGTATTAACTAACTAGCATAAGCAGATTCCATCTCACTCTTTCCTCCCTGAGGAGCAGTCCTAATTACTAGCAAACTGTCCTTTTATTTGGGGAGGCATTTGACCAATCAGATGTCCAACATAGTCATTAACATGGAGCTATCCAGTCATTCATGTATTTACATATACATATCTTTCCATTGATCATTCAGAAACATACATTATGTTCACCCTGTGTGTGTATCGATGATTCTATGCATGTAGTCAGTGGTTGTATGTGTACCATTTCTGCACTAACCAAGTCTTGCAGAAATCTTGTTTTTGCTGCAATTTGTTTGCTGTCTGTTTGTATTTGTGAGTTGCTTGGATGTAAATAGATGCCTATGTGGCATATTGATGCCTTTATGTTTTTTTCAGTGTACAGATCAGAAAATGTGCATAGGCTGTGTGCTCATTAATGTTGTGCACTGGAATTAGTGTACATGATATGCTGGAAGCTATGTTTTTAGTGTCTGCATACATGCCTGCATGTTGTGTTTTGTCCAACAGAGCACAAGTGCAAGACATATTATCTTTGCCAATACTTAATATTAAGCCCACTTGGGAAACAAAATATTCTAGATGCTAAATGTGTGTACTGCAATGTAGTTTAAATTAAGCTGCTTCAGAAAGCCATGTAAATATTTTAATAGCAGGCACACACTTATCAGTTGACCAATTCAAAAACATTAGTTTGAGAAGATTATGTTTGTTCTGTTTTTGCACAGCCTCAGGGAGATGCTACGTATGTTGTATGATGAAAGTAATTTAATGATAGTAACAAAAGCATTTCCCAGAACAACAGTTAACATTATAGTTTGATTTGTTTTAATAACTTGCTGCTGACCTAACCTTAAGTAGAGAAGCACTGATGGATTCTTCTCATTTAGTCTGCCAGGATGTTTTGCTTTTGATCACCTGGTTTTTGGACCTCTACTGTAGGTAAGTTTCACTACCTGAGTCTCACTCACACTAATATCATTGTAAAGGGACTGAGCATGTTTACTGGCAATGTCTGGCTTTAAAGCTGTACACAGGTATCATGCCTATGGCAGTTTTAAACTGTGAATGTAGACCCATTTTTTATTGGCCCAAACCTTCCTTTTAAATATTGATAAGTCACCCCTAAGTAGGCTGCATTGAATATAAAGGCAGGGTGCATGGAATTTAAAAGTAGGACATGTAAGAGTTAATCTTGAACATGTTGTTACAGTGAAGTACTGTAGCAAGGTTGGCTGCTACCAAAGGGAAACACTGGGTCAGTTGTTACACTTAATAAATGCTAAATTTAGATTGGAATCTGCTAATTCAAAGACTCATTTTTATAGTTATTCTAAATCCAATTTAATGGCAAACTTCAAACTTTTTCTGATGATTAAGCAATAGAGTATTTTAAAAAGTTACTCAGTAGTGAAATATGGATTGCTCCGAAAAAGAAGACAAAGGGGTTTGGTGTGGGGAGGTGCTGGTCTTCCATTGACAGGAGGCCTGGGTGCTGTACCCAAAGACTAGTTACATGTCAAAGAGGCCCAGTCTGTAACAGGCAGATCAACCTGACATCAGGTTTGTCCCTTTCATTTGTCCCTCTATCCAACTTGGCTCCAAAACCAGAGGGAGGGGGAACTGTCCCAGGATTAGCATGAAGTGACCACAGAGGCGGGGCTGCTTCTTTCCCAGGCAACACCTTAGGGAGGGCACAGGAGCTCTGCACAGAGGAATGCAGATTGTGTCATACTGAACTGCCCTACAATGCGGAGCATTAGGGTTAGGACAGAGGTGGAGAGATGGTATGGCAATCTAGGATTGGCCAGGGGTGTGCATTACATTTAGAACTTTCCACCTATACTTTTAAACCCCTACACAAGGGAGAGACAGTGAGCAAAACCCTGAACCTGGAAGGCTATGATAGAATAATCATGGACAGTAGAAATGAGAAGCCACCTGATGCCCTGATAAGGCCTCCGTCTCCAGCTGCCACCTGGACTAGATCATGTAAAACATGAATAAAGCTTTGCACATGAACTACGTGAGTACTGCAAATGCTGACTCTCTCCTGGGTCAGTGGCACTGGACCCCTTATGCCCCCTGAGAACCAGATGGAGAAGATCTGGACTACACTGCCACCCCAAGTACCCTGCAAGACAGCCAGACGGCTCTGGAGTGTGTGGGTTTGGGCAGGAGTGGCTTAGCAAGATGCCTACCAACTAGCAGGATAGAAACATGAGGAGAAGACTGGCACAAGGAGTCAGGATAATAAGCTCCCTGAAAATTGCAACCTTTTAGGCTAGGAGGCCTGTTGGGTGGGACCATGGCACCCAACTGAAAAACACAGAGGGAAATAAAAGACACATGACCATGCAGAATACTGAAGTGGCAGGAGCTGCTCATAAAAAATTCACGGCTCCACAAAGTAGCGGTCATACTGGGCTGCATGGGCTCAGCTGCCTCGTAGTTTTTCTATATGGTGTTGGATGACTGACTGGAGGTTGCAGGGATGGCAGAAGCCTCAAAGACTTGTATAGGAGAAATTGCCCTAAATTTCAAGAGGCATTACAGGTCTAACACACAGGAAAGCTAATTTTTTTCACACTCTTCCTAGGCTTAAACTTTTGATCTTTAGCTTGGGCCTGAAGGGACCCCTAGTGGTTGGTCCTATGGCTACATTACCTGGCCTAAAAGTGTACATGAAAGACTCTGACACGTGCTATTTTTTTTATAAGTATTGTAATGGCAACTCATTGCAATGCCTTTATTAACAATAATGATTGCCTTTAAATATGGTTATCAGTTCCATTGATTATGATGATGACTTCTAACATGTGATTATGCTTTTTTATTATCGTGAAGGCCCCTTTATAAAGCCAAGAGGCTGGCTTTATATTTTAATGTAATTGCCCCATGACAAAGCAAATCGGTTTGCTTTACTTATTATGAAACATATAATGTGATGTTACATCTGGTATGGGGGTGGGAGGTATTGTGATTATGGGTCATGACCCACTAGAGGTCAAATGTGATTTGGCAATGTTACATAGGTGACTTCTACCTGATGTATATATTTGTAAATTATGTGTAATCTATAGCAGTGCCTCTGTAATAAACTTTTCCTTTTCAAAACCAATGACTGGACAATCATTATTGAGTCTTGTTTTTGCGTGACAGAGAATGGAAGTTACTAGCCCACTTCATTTTCCCTGATTAGAGCTTTGACTGCTTTACTTCGCTACACTGAGAAAGTCAAGTGTCATAGGGTACTTGGTTCCCAGTAAAGAGACAATTGTGGAACTATCACATGTTCAGGACTTTCACCCTAACATCCTTCAACTAATAACCGTATATCTTACTTTTTTTACAGAATGCCCCAAAATTGTAGAATGTACAGTTGCATTTCTGGAGCACACTTATGATCCTGACCTTTGCCAGAGTACAGACACAGAAGAGAGTCATGACCCCATTTTGTAACAAATTATATTTTATAGCACTAACTTGTTAACTTTGGTCCTCATACTGCATCTCAAAAAAACAGGACCAAACCACTGTTCTGTATTGATGGGCTGCATTAAATGCAACACACCCCCTGCTTTGGAGCTACCAAGTTTATACTGGTGCTGAAAGAAGAGCCCTTTCTTCAAAAAGGGGATGGAAGGCTCCCTCCTGCCCTTCTGAGCAGGTGAAGAAAGACATCAATATAATGCCCATGGTGTTTACATTTAACAATGAATGTAACAATGTTTGTGGGGCCCTAAACCCTAGGGATCTCATGCAGAGTGGCTGCTCCTGGCTCTCCAACTGAAAGAAGTAGGTGTTGTTCATGTTGGAGCTGCATCGTCTGCATTTTGCCCATGGGCTGAGGATCAGCTTGGACAAAGTGTTAGACCTAACAGCAACATGGTGGTCTTCCCCCCAACTTTTTGCCTACCTCCCTCCATTTTCTGACCTTGTTTTTACTGGTTTTACGTATCTGTGCACTTCACCGCTGCTAACCAGTGCTAAAGTGCCTATGCTCTCTGCTCTAAATCATGGTAACATTGGCTTAACCACAACTGGCATATTAAATTTACTTAGAAGTCTCTAGTGAAGTGCACTACCTGTCCCCAGGGCCTGTAACTTAAACGCTACTTGTGGACCTGCAGCATTGATTGTGCCACCCTCTTAAGTAGCCCTCTAAACATGTCTCTGGCCTGCCATTGCAGAGCCTGTGTGTGCAGTTTTACATTGCCATGTTGACCTGGCAAGATAAACCTCTTGAAAAACCAATACAATCACACACCATCTTTTTATTTAGAATAATCAAAATTAAACAAAGTAAACAATTATAGGTGCTTCATTGGATGGGAATATGCCCAAATCTCAGAACCAAAGTGACTCCAAGGGCTTGCTGGCTTGCCACCTGTTAGAAATGGGGTCCTTGGTTGGCAGTCAGGTTCCCCCCTGTCCAAGCAAGGACCCTCTCTAGTCAGGGTAAGTCACACACAATCCAAATTATCCTGTGCCCACCCTCTGGTAGCTTGGCACTGAGCAGTCAGGCTTAACTTAGAGGGCAATGTGTAAAGTATTTTTGCAATAAAAACACAGTATAAACACCACAAAAATACACCACACAGGTTTAGAAAAATATATAATATTTATCTGATTAAAATAAGGTCAAAATGATCAAGATGTAATAAGTACAAGTTAAAATATAAATTTAAAGAGTTGTAAAATAGTTTTCAGATAAGAAACGCACAATTAATGCTTGATTTGTCAAAGTACCCGGTGTGAGTAAAAAATTACACGCAAGGGGATCACAGAGGAGGAGGCTGAGTGGAAAAAGTGGGTGTGCGTTGGATTTTTTGTCACTCACAGACGATGCGTTGTTTCTTTTCCTGCAACGCAGGACTTGCGTTGTTTCTTTGGAGTGCAGTCCGGGTTCCTCACTGCCGTGCAGGGATCTTCTTTGCACCCAGGGACGATGCTTGGAAATCCTGGGCGTGCGGGCGAAGTCACATGCTTGTATTGTTCCAGTAGTGAGATGCATCGGATTTTCTGTCGCACGGCAGGCGCTGTGTTAATTCTCCACCCAAGAAGTCGTGCTGCATCATTCTGGTTTGGCTGTGCGTCGATCCAGTAGGCTGTGCAGCGAATTTCCGGTCGCAACGCAGGCACTGCATCGATCTTCACTTCGGGAAGTCGGGCTGCGTCATTCCTGTTCGGCTGTGTGGCGATTCTCTCATCATGGTGCAGGCTGTGCGTCGTCTCCAGCAGGCTGTGTGGCAAATTTTCAGCGCACAAGGGTTTCTTTGCAGAAAGTGAAGTCATTTTGGCCCTGAGAATCCAGCAACAGTGGCAAGCACAATACAAGCCCTTGGAGAGCACCAGAGGCCGCCAAGGCAGCAGGACAACAGCAAGGCAGCAGTCCTTAACAGCAAAGCAATCCAGATGAGTCTTTTGGCCAGCCAGGCAGCTTTTCTTGGCAGGTTTCAGGTTCTGGTTCAGAGTTTCTTTCCCAGGAGGTATCTTGTCAAGAAGTGTCTGAGTTGGTAGGGTCGAATACCCAAATGTGCCTTCAAAGTGGGGAAAGACTTCAAAGAGTGGCTTAGAAGTGCACAAGGTCCCCTTTCAGTTCCATACTGTCAGCCAGGGTCCAAGTAGGGGGTTTGGCAGTCCATTGTGTGAGAGCAGGCCACTGTCCTTTGACATGTAAGTGTCAGGCCCTCCACCCTCCCTGCCCAGGAAGACCCATTCAGTATGCATATTGTGTGTAGGTGTGACTGAGCATCCTATGTTTGGGGCTGTCTGAGTGAAATGCACAAGGGAGCTGTCAACTACATGGATTGTAAGGCGCAGAAGGATTTAAGTGCAGAGAAATGCTCACTTTCTAAAAGTAATATTAAATCCAAGTTCACCAGTCAGCAGGATTTTGTATTACCGTTCTGGCCATGACATTGTTACTCCTTTGAGATCAGAATCTACCACTCAAACAGTATATGAGGGTGGCCCTAATACTAGCCTATGAAAGGAGCAGGCCTCACAGCAGTATAAAGCGAATTCAGGGGTTTTACACTACCAGGGCATACAAACTACACAGGTAAATGTCCTGCTTTTCACCTGCATAGCACCCTGCCCTATGGGTTACCTAGGGCCTATCTTAGGGGTTACTTATATATAGAAAAAGGGGAGTTTAAAGCCTGGCAAGTACTTTTTAATGCCAAGTTGAAGTGGCAGTGAAACTGCACACACAGGCCTTGCAGTGGCAGGTCTGCAGCATGGTTAAGGGGCTACTTATGTGGGTGGCACAATCAGTGCTGCAGGCCCACTAGTAGCATTTAATCTGCAGGCCCTGGGCACATATAGTGCTCTTTACTGGGGACTTACAAGTAGATTAAATAAGTCAATTATGTATGAGCCAATGTCATCATGTTTCAAGGGAGAAAGCATATGCACTTTAGCACTGGTTAGCAGTGGTAAAGTGAGCAGAGTTCTAAAACCAGCAAAAACAGTGTCATAAAAGTGGAGGGAGGCAGGCAAAAATTTAGGGGTGGCCGCCCTAAGGCTGTCAGGTCTAACACCACCTGCCTTCTGAAGTCCAAGGGGGCACAAAAAACTTCTAACTCACCTGCTCCTGGACCAGTCTTCAACCACCTCCTGACCCCCAAGAGGCACCCCTCAAATGATGGGCCATTAAAAGTTGTTTTGTGGCTCCTGAAATCTTGTTATAGGCTCTTTATGACCGTCATTGCACCCACTTGCATCAGAACCATGCCGCTTGCATGACGGATCAGCGTGAACCACCACAAGTTTGTCTCTTTGCACAGCAAGCATCGCTGTTCATGACTGCAAGGCTTAAGTCCACCTGTCCATGACACCCGTCTGACTCTGAGCCCGCAGACCACTGCCAGCGATACTCTACTTGCTCCTGGCAAACTTCTTTCCTACTATCAGGGCCAATTGCTCAACTTAGAGAATTCAAAACTTCTGCAGGACATTTCAGGGACTGGATACAACCTGTGGTCCATCTCTGTCGGCCTGAACATTTGGATTTCCCCAAGTCCAGCAGGACTAGACAATCCTGGTTGGCGCTTTATGCTTCTAATCACTATATTGCAGTTTAATCTTCAAAAATTCATATCTTGAATATACTTTTTGGATTTTTGTAATTGTGGTCTTGGTTTACTCCTAAAAATAAGCCCTATTGTTCTAACTGGGTGTGGTGTCTTTTTGTGTATTATTTTCACGGTTTTAATGTTTGAAGTGTTGCACTAATACTTTACACATTGCCTCTTAATTTAAGCCTGACTGCTCTGTGCCAAACTACCAGAGGGTGAGCATAAGTGTGTATCTGACTTACCCTGACTAGGATTGTTGTCCCTACTTAGACAAAGTGCATTTCTCTGTCAAGTAGAGACACAATTTCTAACACACAACTTGTGCTTCCAGTACACAGGCAGTTAGTATTAGATGCTTGGCCTCGAAGGAGTGTTAGCTGACTCTACTATCAGCTACATATGTCCACCTGTTTCCTCCATGCAGTGCAAAGTCTGTCTTTTCCACCCTCTGACTCTATGAATGGCCTTTTTAAAATCAAAAGACTGACTGAGGTTTACCCACTATCAGTCAGTCACCTCTCCCTCTCCCTTCCTCTTTTCCTCTGATGCTGTTTCACTCCCTTTCCCTCCTTCTCCCCATGCTTCTCTTTCAACATCTTCCTCTCTATAGATATGTTGGCTATGGAAAAAGCCAAAGCTGTCTCGAGCCGGCCCTAAAAATAAAAATGTTGGGACAAAGTTCAGCACTGTTGAAGACTCATATATATGCTATATCCATGAGAGAAATATAATTCTCATTTTCCTGACCCCTTATATTAATGGTACTCCAGTGTGGGTCATGATGGGTTTCAGGGCTATATTAGGCTGTATGGCATTAGCATCTAAAAGGTCTCTGCACTTCAGCATCATAGATTTATTATTGCACGTACGTATTTCTTTTGTGCATCAACTATGATCTCCTCAGGAATCTCACAGCTAAAAGTGAAAACTGTCACTGATATGGTAGAGATTGATAGAGAAATTACGAGAATCCTCCCTAATTTCACATTGCTGACTGCTTTTGTTTCTAATTATTTTAAGAACCTTGAATGGCAATTTGTTTTTCAAATGACTGATGATCAACACCTGTGTTTTGCCATTACAAAGAAGAGACAAACAGAAATATTTACCTAAACTGAAAGAGAAAACAGCGCTCCAGACAATTGGCATGTCTGATTTTAGATCATGAATTGCAAACAAATCTGGTTTGCATTCTGAACTGAATTCGATTTGCTCGTCTATTGAACATTTTTCATATGCATGATTTTTAATCTGTCAATTGTTTCGTGCCTTATTTCGTGATCCAGAACTGCTTCAGAACATCAGTTCAATCTCTATTCCCCAGAATGCACACTTTATTCTACCATATGTAAAAGCAGACAAAATAAAAGCAGACTCATGGCATAATCCATCCTCGCTCACCCTAAATGATGAACTTGACCTAAACTTAAGCATTAACGCATATGGCTGGTGGCTGTTCAGCAGTGAAGGCACATCTCATGTCACAAATCACCTTTGCTGAAACCACCGACCCAGTAAAAACAAGGGACTGAACAATGACCTGGTTATAATGGTCTTTCAGTCTGACTAACTTGCAGGTCTATTTATGAATACAATTAACTGTTGCCAGGACTATCACCTCAATAATGACAGATGACTAAACAAGAACCTAATTTTAATTATCTTAGAACTTCCACTAATGCACAGCAGCTTAGCCATCTCTGCCATTTGTTCTTGGTCATAGTTATTTTTATGAATTTCTTCGAGTTAAGTTTGTGGATGTAACCCCTGGGGTGCTATTGAACAGAAAATCATATTATATAAAGTGTCTCAGGGTTGCAACCGGTGTTTTTGCCCGGGGGGGTGCTCTGGCATTTACATGTTACTTGACTCCATGCAAATGAGATAAACACTTTGCCGCTGTGCCTGGACTGCATTCTACATGCACACAGACCCTTGCCAGGCAACCCCCTTCAAGGGGGTGCAGTCACCCACCAACCCCTTCATAATGCAAGCTATGTTGCCGCCTGCAATGGAAAGGCAGATAGTTTCAAACACCTGGATCATATTGCATTTATTGGGCTTGTTCTAGGGGTGGGGGGGGGCAGAGGTGGTGGGGTGGCTACCCTGGAGGAAGCACATTATTGGTAACAGGGCACACTGATGTGATCTGTGCCAGGCATGCCCATTTAATGGTGCACCCTATAAAAATATGGCCTAGGAGCCTGCCAGGAACTCCATCGGTGTGCTGTGATACTCTCCATTGATTCAGCCACATACAACACATCTAGTAGTAAATGGTACCAAGTACCCAGGACATGGGGTACTAAGGGTAGGCCCCTGAGGGCGACAGCACTGATTGTGCCACCCTCTAGGGCCATGCACCCAGATGCACGCAGCCCAGTCCTACCACTGTAGGCTGAGTGCCCTGGTGCAAACCTAAAACACAAACTCGCCATGGACCTGTGTGCCCTGTCCACTATGGGTAAGACACCACTCTGGCAGGCCTTCCAGCCCTAAGGCAGGGTGCACTATATTGTATGTGAGGGCATAGCTGTATGAGCAATATGCTCCCTCTGTGTCCTTGTCAAACCTGGGACACAGTGAGTGAATAGAGCAGCAATTGTAATACGTGTTGGACACTGGTTAATACAAGCTTTATAGCTACATGGTGGCCACTATGAACACTGGGTTATTTGGTATCAATCAACTCGGAATTATAAATCCAAACCAGTACCAGTACTGGATTTATTACCAACTATACCCAGGGGTCACCTTGGAGGTGCCCCCTGCAAAAGCTAACTACCCTGGCATGGTTGCCGAATGGTCCTGGCCAGCCTGCCACCACCAGACACAAATCTGCACCCTGGTGTGTGGGCCTCTGCCTTCTGGGATGCCGAACAAAGCATGGTTCATGGGTGGAGATGCTAGCACCCCCTCCCTCAGGAATGTGCACTGCCCCGACGGCGGGCTTCAAAGGGCTTACCACCTTTGAAACTCGATCTCCAGGCCTTTTGCTAGGTGCAGATGGCTGCACCCCTTGCAAACTCCCACTTTTGGCAGGAGCAATGGCAGGAAAGTCAAACAAAGGACAGGAGGAGTGGCCCTACCTAGCAGGCATCACCCCCTAAGGTGTTGCATGCGAGGTGGACTCTTCAGTTTATTTTCCTCCATGTTGGATGGAAGGAAAATAGCCAATGAGGTGTAGGGAAGTAACCTCTGCCCACAGGAAGTGGTCATTTAGTGGGTGTAGCCCGTAGGGTAGATGACCCACTGGTCACTAGCAGGTTGCCCCTAAAACACCCACTAAATACAGTATTTAGTGGGCATCCCTAGACCAAGAAATTAGATTTGATGGACAGTAGATCAGCAACAAGAAGTTACAAAAGCACGAGAACTGTGGACCTGCTGCACAAAGAAAAGGCGCCACACCCTGTCTGCTGCACCCAGGATCCGAAAATCGCAGCTGAGGAGCTGCTGGACAACTGGGAAAACTCTAAAGAACCCCAGAGGGCCTCCAGGCTTTTCAAATTGCCAGACAACTCCCACCAGAGTGGAGGTACCACTCTTATACCACAAGGAAACAGCAAGCCAGTGAGGTGCAATTCACTGACTGGGTGCTAACAATGTAACAAGATGCCGCAGCTGGACCAAACTTCACACCAACGACCGCGGGGACAAACCCTGGCAGTGTGGTGGCACTGTGCCCTCCACTTGCTGAATCATACTAATACCCTGGGTATTGGTCACTTGACTTCAGACACGAAGAAAAACAGCCAACCCAGGACTGTAGAAGGACCAGGTGGAAACCCCAGTCAAGGGACTTCAGAAACAACCTGGACCTCCCACCAGTGTGTCCCCATTGTCCTGCAATCGACACTTGAACCAGCCTAGCTCCACCTTCTGAGGGTATCCTTGTGCACAGCTCCTGGCTGTCCTGTGCCCTGCACAGAAGATCCGACTCTGCTTTAAGGGTCCCCCACCCCTTGCAACCTCTATGCTCCAAGGGGACCTCTAGGAGTCACCTTTGAACCTACCTGTGCAGTGCTTTTCCAAGTGGTCTCCGGCAGTGGCCCTGCACCAGCTCCAGAGACCTTTTCCCGCTGCTCCCACCAAAACCGGGAGCCACCTGAACTTCTCCAGCTGGCACAGAGTCTCTACCGATGACTTCGACCAACCTGCAGAAGAAGAGCTTGGTAAACCTACTGTGTCTTTTATATGCATTTTTAAAGGTTTTCCTCCATTGATTCATATGGTGTGTAATTACGCACAAAAAGACTATTTTTTATTAAACTTCAAAAATTCATGTCTCGAAAAGTACTTGACCAATTTTGATGATTTTGGTCTTACAAATTGCATACAAATATGAAGTATTGTTATACATTGGTTTTGAGTTATTCCTCTGAGTGTGTGAGTTGCAAGATTGATACTGCGAGTACAACAAATGCTTTGCACTTCTCCAAGATTGGCCCAACTGCTCGACCAATCTACCATAAAGATTAGAGCATTAGGTGGTCTAATTTTTACATCTGCGAACCAATGTGTGGTTGCCTGGACCCCCTGCAAAGTTTGCCTAGCTTTGCACACTACATAGAGGGCCAGCCTCCTACAATTTGTCTACTCACTCAAATCTTGCTAACTTTCCATGTACTTAAGTACACCAAACCCTATAGCTCTTGGGTCAACATGCATAATACTCACTGGTGGCAAAACCGCTGTCACACAGAGCAGCTCACTCACTGCAAAGGTATGAGGGGCACATAGAGTGACTGCTGGGAGTGCAGGGGGTTGCAGAAGGTCTGCAGGTGTATGTGATATAACACAGAAATTGGCTGCAGAGGAGCAAAGAGGCACGCAAGGGGCCATCAGTGCCCCTCTCAGGTGAGTATCGCTCACTCGATTCTGAGCCTGGTGTAACAACATCCTCCAAGGTTTGTACCTCCTTTGGTCCCTGCTATTGGGTTGCTGCTCACAGGAAATGCACTCAGAGGGCTTCTGCCTCTATTGTTATTGACCTGAAGTAGCTGCTGTCACCTCTACTTTTATGAGCGGAGGTGATGTGGAAAATATGCCACATCCCATGGCAATGGTACACAGGGTATGTGTACATTATGGTTGCTCTGTTCTATGGTAGTAACTATGTATCTCTAGAGAGGGAAAGTCTGGCAGCCATATCACAGTAGCTTGTAGCATATCAGGGGTGGATGAGGTTGACTAAGTTGGGGTGCTCTCCGGTGGAAGAAATGCTATTAGCCATGTAGGGGAAGTTCTTCTGAGCCCTGTGTAAGGGGGCAGGTGTCATGTCAGGGAAACTATGATCCTAGCCTGCTGCCAGAAAGATTATCTTTCCTTCTTTTTTCACCATCCTGTACATGACAGCTGAGGAACTCTCTTTTTCCCTCCCTCCTGGAATACAAGTGGAAGGTGTTTTAATCTTTCCCTGCAATGCAATAATTTTCCACGTAACTATAGTCATTCCCAGAATCATAATATTTTGTTCATGGAACTGTTGTGCGCTGCCACGAAGGCCAAACAAAAAATGTGCCCCTGGATAAAATGCATGGCTATGTAGGAAATGCACACCTTGATTCAATTAATTAGCTTTTCTGAATCAGTGCTGAATTAAATTATTCCTTCAGGACAGTACAGTGGACGTGTCAATAAGCAGACTTAAAAAGGCAATCACACATTGGAATCACAAGAGAAATCATGAAATTAATTGACATTTATGGGGACAAATGAAACTGAACTCTTTACCTATCACATGTCAGCAAGTCAGGAAAACAGGACACCTTGACAAATGTTCTCTCATAAAACCGGTCATCGCTGGTTGCTGAATGGACGGTTGTAGAAGAACTGCAATCATCCTTCTCTCCCTGACTGAGAGATTCATCACTGCTGGCACTTGAGCTGTCCATCATTTGATTAGGCAATGGAGTTTGCTTACAATTCTCATGCAAGGAGGGATTAGAAGCTCCATCTGCCAGCGGCTATGAAATAATGTATATAAAATGAAGCAATTTCAATGATTCCATTCTTCTATCTCAATTATTGCTATATAATAATACCAATAAATAACAGTTGCATGCATTGTTTTATGTGGTCTGTACAGGGTACCAACAGACCTAACCATAGCTGAAATGACTATTTTATAATTCTCAAATTTCCTAGTGGCAACTAGTCTGAGGGATGGGGGGAGGGGGCACGGGGGGGGTATTTTTAAAGATGAATGAGCTTCTTTGACCCCCACCTTGAAAACCCTTGACTGATATGGTCAGAGATTGAGTGTCAATTTGCAGTTTGGACACACAGCTTTTACATTTATTTGTGATGCGGCACAGACTACAAACAGGCTTTCTCACTAAATTCACTCACCAGGGCAACATGGAGTTAAATATAGCATTTTTGTTCTGGTTGGTTCTCAATTTGGCCATGATCCTTGTAACTATGTTTTTTAATGCTTTCCCAGAGAGGGCCACCTAGGTGCACATGGCAATAATTCTGGGTCATATATGCCTATTTATACTATCTCCACTTTAGTGCTGATACTGGTAGGGGACCAGAGGCCATTAGGAAGCCAAGATATTTCTTGTTTTTTTTGGCTACTAATGGCATTGGTAAGTGTCACAGCCAGTGATATGCCTAAGGGCCTTCTTGGCTAATTTCAGTGTTAATGCGATGTGGACTCATTGCTGATTGGCTGTCAATACGCCTGTCTTACACCACAAAACAATGAAGTGTTAGAAACAAATGAATAGTGTATTAAAATTGAATACAATCTCATGGAACTTGTCTTAAACTTTATGACTGAATAGAGAAGAAGATATAAGCCATATGAATGTGTGCTGCTGTGATCGGGCACATGTGCTATATAAAAATATCACATAAACTAAATATAAATAAAATGCCGGGCATCTAACAGAGATGCCTCTAGCCACACCCTTGTACATACAAGAAGACAACCCAATATGCCCTTGAAGGCCTGGGTATAAATGTGAAAAAGTAAGAAGGTGTCAACAAGGGACTTATATGGAAAACAAATGTAACTGAAGAAGTTTATATACAATCTGCAGTGTTAGGACTTAACGTCAGATCAATAGATTGACATATCTAAAACCAACAATTACTCAAATATAAACCTGCGTTCTTGATTTAAGCACATGAATAAGTGTATTCAATTAATTAATCCAGATTTACATTCACCGGGGTACATGAAAAAATCTCCTTCAGTACTTAGACAAGTCCACAGTTTTTAAAGCAGGAATATTCCAAGATGGGTTAGCGTCAAAGTTTCGGTCCAAGCTGCAAACGTTGATAGGACCATCCTCAGGACCAGTAAATTATGTTAAGATACATGGTCCCTTTAGAGGAATTAAAAATTAAAATAATAGTGTATATAATATACACCTGAAACCATATGGGAGAATGAAGCACTCGACAAATGAGTAAATATTCTGGGGAAGACAAATCAAAAAGAAAGAAGAGAATTTTTGATGGAAATACAATCAACAGTCAAACCAAAAACTAATATCAAAATATGCAAAAAGTTCATGATTGTGACCATAACACATATGACATATGACAAAGCTAGGTGATTGTATAAATCCCATGCTTAACCAGAGACTTTATACAAGTGTTTAATTTAACTAAACCCTGGGAAGTTCTGAGATACCTCCAACCACGATAAATGAGGCCAATGATGAATAGGGAGTAGCATTACTCAGAGTTCACAATTGCAATCATAATGCAATACTTTCTGTCATATAACAAAACTGGGTATTTTTATAAATCCCATGATTGACCAAAGACTTCATACATGTATAAAATTTACTTGAGAAGTTCTAAGAGCCTCAAGCCGCAATCAATGGAGCCTGTGAAAAACCAGAAGCAGATCATCTCCCACGTATAGAGCAGACAAATGCTGAGTGAAAGTGTTGCTTCAAACGCCATCAATTTAGGTAAAATGGTGGTCTGAAAGACTAGACCGTACCATAACAGGCACATCTAACTAGGAGGAACTAAATTGCCCTTGTAACCTAAATCACAATTAAAAGGACCTCAATACATCTAATATGAAAAACAAAAGACCAAAACAATTTAATTCAAATACGGTGGGCTATAAATAGACAGTGGAAAAGCTAAGCTCCATCAATTGAGTAGAAACTCAGCTCAACTACAATGCACATAAAAAAAGGGCTAACATACCATCACTACACTGAGCCTCGTTCCTGCAAGGAGAACTCATTTAAAATGAAATAGACATAGAAAGAGGCCATCACCAAAGTGGACAGTTCAAGGAAAGGAAATGGATACAATGAATGCATAACCACACTCTGACATCAGAGACATATGCTAACAGACAATTAATATAATGATGTGTTTGAAAACATATTTCAGTTCATTTTGCTGAAAACCAATCAATTGAATAGGGATTCCGAACAGGAATGTATGATAAATATTTACAAGAAAAAATGTATACAAGAAAAAATATCTGAGCTGGAGTGTAATACATGTATTAGAGCATGTCATACCCTTTAGACAACACAATATTGCAGGATACCAATCACAATAAACAGAAACATAAATTAGCAGAGGTAGTAAAATATACATGTATTGAAACATGTCATAACAGTTAGACAAATAGGATAACAAGTACATTAGTTAGCAGCAGTAATAACAAATACATGTACTGGGGTGTGTCAGACCAGTTAGGCAGAGCAGAGTAACAAATGACTCTCAACAATAGAGACATTGAGGTTTGCACAGGACTGATGTGTATTAAACAGATAGGAAAAAGTATAAGAACACACCCATCATAGGTCTTCTAGTGTAATCCATTCAGTAGATGAGTTCAAGGCTCAGTGAACACTGTCCAGTTTCCAGATCTACCTGTTCTCCTTAATGGTGCGTAAGCGATCTATATTAGTAGATCTATGGGGCATTTTAACAACATCAATCACCCACCATTATATGTCTTTTTTCTGCGTGTTGCATTTTTGTCAAGTGTTCCACCATGACTGCATTTTCTACCCTACATCTAAGCCTAGATTGGTGTTGTAATATCTGTTTCTTAATAGGCTGGGCAGTCTTGCTTACACAGGGTAAGCCACATGGACAAAATAAATGACTACTTGTATTACAGTTGGAGAAGTGTTTCAAATAGAACTGGTGACCAATGACGTTAAAGGGTTTACAGTTTTGGTGGTATTGCAGGCATTACATTGGTTGCATTTATAATGTCCTTGAATAGGAGGGAAATGTAACATCTGTTGAACGTTTTGAGATAGTGGTTCAGAATATACTTTTACCACTATATCCCTAAGGTTAGTTCTGCCTTTAAAGCAAACAATAGTTTTTCAGTGAAGATGGGATTATTGCCCAATAAACTCCAATATTTGCATATCGTTTTCTTGATCTTATTGGAAAGAACCACAAATGTTGATACGCAAAGAAGTTTTGAGAGTTGAGGGCACTGTCTAATCTCTAATAGAGCTTCTTCGTGGTTGTACCAAGCTAGTTTTAGAGATCGTTTGATCAATCAGGGAGGATCTCCACAGGCAATCAATTTATTTTTCGGTTTATTAGCTTTGTTAAAATAATCTCCTTTTTTAGAACAATTGCATCTCAGGCAAAGAAATTACCCAAATGGAAGGTTGTTCTTCAAGGACTGAGGATGATGGCTATTGTTTTGCAACACTATATTACACATGGTGGGTTTAGTGTATAGGGTAGTGTACAATTCATTGTCCTCTGTCTTAATTGTAATATCCAAAAGTTAATCTCATAACCATTGTAATCAACAGAAAATCTCAGATTGGGATTACATGTATTGATCCAGGAATGGAATTTCAAAAGACATTATGCATTGTCTGTCCAGATGAAAAACACATTATCAATATATGTCATCCATTTGATGAGCTGCATCCTAAATGGATTACTGACACTGTAAATAAATTGAGACTCAAAGTTAGCCACATATAAATTAGCTATATGTAGGGAAAAAACTGCACCAATTGCTACTCCTTTGATTTGCAAACACAAAGAAGTTTTTATTAAGTGCCAATTGAGTGCATTCCCAAGTGAATGTTGTAGGAAGTTGATGTGGGTGAGGTTGGTTTTCAAGGAATTGGTGTAAAGTATTCAGAATTTCTTTATGTGGTATGTTCGTTTATAGATGTCCTATGCCCATAGTGGAGGATGGTCACTCTGGACATAGAAAGTTGATAAATGAACATAACACAGACAGGTTCTGAATATTTTAGATCAATTCCCTGAAAACCAATCCCCCCTACTCATTTGTCGAGTGCCCCAATACCTCTTTGAGTCTTTTGGTTTTCAGTAAGGTATGGAATAGGCTTGACTTGAGGTGTCACTGCATTTATAGATTTTAGCATTTTAATAAGCGCTATTGCACCTGTTATGTTTGTGCATGTACATGTATTTCACTTCACATTTTGGTGTTGGTTTTATTCAGCATGATTTCTTCACATACGGTTCCCTACGGGATCTTCTATGCAGAGCTCTGTGCTTTCTTTTATTCTCCCATACGTCTGCAGGTGTATATTATATACACTATTTTACTTCCCCTTGGGGGACCATGTACCTTCACATAATTTACCAGTCTTGAGCATGGTCCTATCAACATTTGCAGCTTAGGCCGAAACATCAATGCTAACCTATCTCAGTATTCTCTCTTGTGGAACAGTGCAATACTCCTACTTTGAAAACTGCGGACTTACTAACATCTGAGTGGGTTATTATTGCATGGACATTTGGATGATACTACTCAGTACCGTATAAGACTGTCTGCCTTGTCTATGTATTGATGGAGATTATTTTTCATGTACCGCAATGAATGTACATCTGGATTTGTTAATTGAATACACTAATTAATGTGCTTATACACCTGCGTCTGCAAATTATTAGAGTAATTGTTGGTTTGAGATATGTCATTCATTGATTTGATGTTGAGTCCTAACAACACAGGTGTTACATAAACTTGTTCAGCTGCATTCTTTTTTCCAAATATGTCTCTTGTTGGCATCTTCTTACTATTTCTAGCCACACCCTTGGCAGAAGTGGCAGCACACCTGCATTTTCTATTAGACATCAAACATTCCCTTGTTTGCCTTTGACAGACCTACATCAAAATATTTGTCCGCTTCCAACGTTAGAAAGTCCTTGAAATGCTTCAGCCCATACCATTTCAGTTTTCTGAATCTTCCTGCTTTCTTTGCCTTGTGTTCTCCATAAGAATGTCAGTGGTTATGCATGGGTATCCTGGTGCACTGTAAGGTCATCGCCTTTACCATGCTTTAAAAGCAAATACACTTCAATATATAATTAACAATGTGTTGTAGCTTGCACCATGTTTGTCTTTTTTCCCCCATATTTTCCTGAGGAGGAATACTCCTCCTGTAGTAATCTCGCTTGCTGCACTCACTCGCTCTGCGCCTTACGGGAACTGATCTGACAAAATTTGCCAGGGCTGCTTTAGGCTCCCAGTTCAGCCTTGACAATTAGGTGTATATTTTTAATTATTTGGGACACAGTATTTCAGTCTAACAATTCTTACCAACATTTAATCTATAATATTATAATGTGCGCCTCTGGAAAAGAGGAAACCCTACCAAGGTTTGATTGCTGTGAAAACTGGAATGTTATGGGATTGCAAAAGGAACATAGTAATTCTTAGGGTCTGGAAAGGGACGCTCTCATTAATAAGATTAAAGGGACCAATTTAAGACCCAAATGGGGAAACCAGGTAACAATGAGAATGATTATGTATAGAGATGGCATCTGGAGCAACACTGCACCACTAGGGTGGTACCATAGAATTCTGCACAACACCTGGAGGTTCCTTGATGTGAAGAATAGAATGAACACTTAGAACAAACACTGATTATTGATTGGGCTACAGAGGTTTCCTAATTCATAGCACTCATAATGCTGGTCAAGACAGTAGATTGGCCCCAGGTCACTCTTGCTTCTATCAATGAAGTAATTGGACCCATGGAGAATATGTTGTTCTAAAATTTACCAGATATTTTAACTATAGCTCCAGAGGTATGTGCTGTGAAGGGTGAAGGGTGCAAAAACATACGGAAGTAAATACAATCTTTATGGCCATAATGCAAAAAAACTACAACTCTTACAGGATATGAAACATTTTAGTCTTGGGCTCAGTGGCATTTACCGGCTGCAAATGCAGCATCACAAAAGAAAAAGACAAACTCCCTCAATGTTTTAAATGTGTTACAACCTTGTGGACACTGACACCTTTTTTTTGCAGAAATTGTATTATACCAATGATTCAGGCAAGCATGAGAGGACTAAAGTATGAGGTAGGGGGTAGCGCATTCCTTGCCTTATTATTGTTACATTTTATAAATACTCTGGGGTATGGCCCCAGAAGGATCCAAACAAGTTTAGTGTACTGAATTTAAAAGTATACCTTTTAAAAAACTCCAATACAACAGGAAATGTTAAGATTGAAACTCATACAGAAGGTGAAAGGAAACTACCTCCTACGTTTTGAAACAATATTGAGTAGATTAAATCAGATTTGAGTAGCTATTGCTCTCTGCTGCTGCATACTGAATAGGGCTCCCATCAGAGGATCTACTTTAAAATCCATAATTAACAATAGTTCTAATTGTAATTTGTACTTTCAGTTGCCACAATGAAAGGGATATGTAAACTTGAAATAATTAATTAAATCCCAATAATAATACATTCAAAGGATAAAAGATTATTATTTTTTTAACTAGTATGTAAGTTGGCTCAAGGTGAGCTCACATGTTCCAAGATGAACCATTAGATTTGTTGTCTAAAAACTGGTAGCTGTGCCGTTTGACATGTTTGAAAACACAGCAGATATTACGTTCACAGAGGATAACCTAGATCTAATTTACAAAGATAGCAACATTTTCCTAATTTTAATCGAGTGTGCTGCATTTTGATTCACATTCATTGTACTATTTTCAATTCATGCTTAAATATGATAGAATCGGACGCGTATGCTAATTTAATCAATAGAATTATCTGAGGTGGTTAGGTTCCTTCTATACTGTAAGATTGAACTTTTAAAATCAGAAAGGTCACAAATTCAAATATATACAAAGAAAGCTTTGTTTTTCTCTCTCTTAGATGATAATGAAGGACAATTTGGATGGGTAACTGTTTTCGGGAATTATTTTGAGGATTCTGGAGAGGGTGTGTAGCCATACTTCCATAGGACACTGCTAAAGTCTCTCACACTATTTTTAGATCAGAGTCATCTTACTGAAATCATACTAGGATTAGTTCAAAGATCAGAAGCGGATTGTTAGATCTATAAATGTTTCTCATATGGGGCCAAAGGCATATTATTACTCAACCAGTCATTTAGGGTCAGCACAGCAGAGGTCTTCCACTTACGTTGCATAGTTAAACCACTACCAATGGCTTTGCTCTATCAAGCACTTAGAAAATGAAGCCCCAATTCACCTGATCAAATATCTTTTCAAATGTCTAAGAACAGCATTAGCGTACTGTACTCATCTTTTCTGACTGGCCCTAGTAGGTAGGTGTTGCTCTTCAGTAATCTCAGGAGAGTCCACTTGTGACAGGTGAAAGAGTGTTAGAATTACTGTACACAATCTGTCTGCTAGGACCCAGGCCAGAATATTGGGGTCCACATTAATAAGATTGATCTGTAGCATAACAATGGATATTTCCCTTTCAACTGTAGCAGAGATATCCTAAGCCTTATAACATTCAGGAATCCAGTGATTTCATCATCCTTATTTCCACAGGTGCAGCTCCACGGCTAGTAGTCAATCTGTTTTCTCACCATGTTAAGATGGGAAAACACATACTCCAACGGTGCGATCTTGTGTCAGAGCTTTCAGAATTCCCAACTTTTGATTATTAGGATGAATACATCAAAATACCTCCCATCCACTGCTTAATGAAGTGAGTTAGGACATTTACATTTGATGATAGTTAATGGAGTCAATGTTGAGAGTAGTGTGATAGTAGTGCAGAGGAGTAATTGCCCCCCACAGGACTGTAGTCAGTCAGTAGCCCCATATGTGAAAATGTGTTGTATTAGACAAAGACGGAGAGGGCAGTCTTGTCTAGTGCTTGATTTATGTAGCACTCTTGTTGCCCAAACATTAAATGTGTGTTATTTGATGCAGGGGGCGAGGTAAACATTTATGTGCCAATAAAGAAGACTTAAAAATTGAGGCAAGATCAGTAATGGTCTGCTAAACAGTTAATACCTGCATTACTAATTTGTTTTTACAAAATGAGTCACATTGCACTTCTGATGTTTCTAAGCATGTACATATCCACAGTTATTGTTATCCGATGTAATAGTTCTCAATTCAACAACCTCAAAAGTTGGAAGTCTGAATTGGTGTTTTCATTGTTCAGACTTGTGACATTCATATCACTGCAGGTGTCAATTGTGAATGTCAAACACAGTGAGCTATATTGAAGGCACCTATCATATATTCTAGCTTTTTGTTTATTTTGACCTTTGAGGAAGCAACCTCACACCCAGTACAAATGTTTTCACAACACTTACAGTTTCTAAAGTTCTGCACCTGATAATTGCTTGCCTGTTTATGCATAGGAAGTGTAAAACGTGCAGCTAGGTTGCAGTTCTTCATATGCCTCAGTACCAAAAACAGTTACAGCATAGTTCAGCACCACTGTATACTGAACATATAATTAATCGAGTTGTTGAAAATATACATGAGCACTAACAGAAAATTGCTTTGTATGCTAGAGACATTTAGCCTGAATGTAAATTCATATGTTATGTCAGTAGCTTTTGTGCAATATTAATGAAGCAATAACCTTTCTGATATTTACATGTCATCCATTATAAAATGGAGGGTGAACAGCCAGCAGCGCTGCTCCACTGCATGAATTTATGAAAAGCACTAATTTCCATTGCTTTTGAAGGAATACAATCATTCAGTAAGACCTATTGGGCTGCTGCCTCTGTCATCAAATGAAATGGGTTTGTCATGCCTTGGCACAGAACCATCAATCACTGATCGGTGGCACATTTTATTGCTGCTGGAAATGTTATGTTTTTTGTTTCCTCATGAAATCTTGACTACTGCTTTACTTTGCCATCAACCTTGAAAGCTTTAAACAGTGTTTAAATGAATGACACAGAATATATATGTATGCAAACAACCATATACTTTTAACATAAGAGATACGATTAGAATTTTGGGGCCACATGTACAAAAACATTTCTAAATGCAAAATGGCGCAATTCGCAGAATCAGCCTCTTTGTCACTAGAAAAATACCTTTTGGGATGTACAAAAGCACAAATTATAAGTAGATAACTTGTTACCGAATCACAATTTGAGTGCTGTGATTCGGTATAAGGAAGGGGCGTGTTGAGGGCTTCCCTTCCTAATACTGAATCTGAAAGGTAGGTACAAACGTTTTGCGACCAAAATGCGGTCACAAAACATTTGCAGTTTATGGCCAATAGAAAGTTGGTGGGTTGGTGGTAACCCATTCGTAAATGGGAAGGGGTCCATAAAGGACCCCTTCCCCCTTGGACAATGGATAAGAAAATATGTTTTAAGAGCAGGAAGTGGTACTCTACAACACTGCCTGCTCTTAAAAAATAAAACTTAAATGTTTCAGTTTTATTTTTTACATACATCCCGTTTTCCTTGACTGGGATCCATCTGAAGATGGATCATGCTAAGGGTATGGAAGCAGGACAAGGTGACTGCGTTGACTTGTTGTTTAATGGTCAATTAGTTGTCGAGGGTGATGTTTAGTTTGTCTGCATGGTCTGTGGGTATGGGTTTTGGTCCGAGTTCTGATGGCCACCAGCTATCGTCCCAAGTGGAGGTGCTCTTCCTAAAGGTCAGTACTTCTGTCTTGTTGGAGCTGAGTTTGAGGCCGGTTTCTCTCATCCAGTTGGCTACGTTGGTAATGGCATTGTGGAAGTTGGTTTTGGCGTTGGAGGGGAATAGATAGAATTAGTTGAGTGTTGTCAGTGTAAGAGATTATGTTGAGTCTCTGAAATCTGATGATGTCTGCAAAGGGGGTCATTTTGGTGTGGAACAGGGTGGGGCTGAGGGAAGATCCTTGGGGTATGCTGCATTTGACGTCCTTGGGTTCAGAGGTGAATAGAGGCAGTTGGATGCTCTGTGTGTCACCAGTAAGGAAAGAGGTGATCCACTTGAAGGCATTTTGCTGTATGCCGATGTTGTAGAGTCCGTCAATGAAGGTGTAATGGGAGACTGTGTTAAAAACAGCAGAGAAGTTGAGGAGAATCAGGGCCATAGTTTCTCCATAGTCAAGGAGAGATCTAATGTAGTCTTTGGTAGTGATCAGCACAGTCTCAGTGTTGTGGTTAGCTCTAGAAACCGGATTGTGAGGCCTCAAGTAGGTGATTTTGTTCCAAGTGTTCAGTGCATTGTTGGTGATGGCTTTCTCAAGTACTTTGGATGGGTTGGACAGCAGGGAAATCTGTCGATAACTTTTGAGGACACTGGGGTCGGCGGAGGTTTCTTTAGGAAGGGTCTGATCTCTGTGTGTTTCCATCTCTCCTGGAAGTCTGCCTCGGATATGGAGCTGTTGAAGATTCTGGTGAGTTTGGTGCTGATTGGGATAGTTCTATGGTTAAAGAGTTGGTGAGGGCAGGGGTCAGTGGGCACGCCAGAGTGGATGGATGACATGATGGCCATGGTTGTCTAAGTGGTGAGTGGAGACCAGGTGGTGATAATTTGGCTGGCGTGCGCTGGCTGGTTGCGGTTGGGAGACGTGGGTTGGGGGTCTAAATTGTTGTAGATAGAAGTGATCTTGGTATGGAAGTACGTAGAGAGGGAGTCGTAGAGTTCTTATGAGGGGTGGATGGTGTCCCCTGCGGTTGTCTGGTTGGAGAATTCCTTGACTATTTTGAAGAGCTCCTTCCTGTGATTGGTAGCCATGTCAATGTAGACTTTGATGGCTGCTTTTTTGGCTTCTTTGATGTGTAGGTGGTAGTTGCTGAGGGCCGCCTTATGGGCAGCTTTGTTGGAGATGTTCCTTGTGGTGCATCATTGTTTTACCAAGTCTGAAGCAGTTGTGCTTGATGGTTCTGAGCTGTGGGGTGTACCAGAATTAGGGATATCAGGAAGAGTCCAGTGGAAGGGAAAGAAACAATGAGTGAATGAAAGAATTGCAGGCTTAGTTCAGGGTTGGACAAGACTTCAAGGCTAGACAGCACAGTGGGCCAAGGAAAAAGATTTTTGCTTCACAAGAGAAAATCAACCTCACTAGAAAGGAAACTGTATCACTTCTTTTCAAACATTGAACAAAATGCTGTTTGCAGGGAGCTTCTGTCACTTCTTCAGCACAAATATAAATGTCAGAAAAGACTCCAAATACTCACTCTAAATTTTTGATTTATTGGATAAATTACTTTTGCTCTTGAGGCGAAAGCTGCAATATCACCAGGAGCAGAAAGCTCATCATCCTAGAGTTAAAACAGAAAATGCAATAGTTGACTGGTTATGTTATCACAGTAATCTAGTACAGTGTATGCTATATGAATCACTACAAAAAGATTTAAATCTTCATATTTATCTTGACAATCACATTTGATTAATAACCTTTCAAACATGTTCTATAGTCATAAAAAAGAGTTATACCTACAATAAATGCTCAAATTATTAAATCAACTCCAATTGCTTAGCACAGTTCATAGACCAGTATAACATTTTAAATGGTTATTTGCTTTTATTGTTATGGCATAGGGTACAAATAATTGTCTTCTTGTACATGAGCAAAATCTCTCTCTATATATGTCTATATGGACTAAGAATTCAGTCTGATGTTCAGAAAAACGGCAATAGCCATTTCCACTTGGCACATTTGTCCAAGCTCTGATGATCTGATATAATCACATCAGTGCTTAACTTGTGAAAGAAAGAGTGCTGGGGAAGAGAGCTCTGGTCCAGCAGTTTTATTAGAAATTGGTGTACTCACTACCAAGGCTGATTAGGGTTGAATTCACCTCCAATCTCTTTAATCCACTACCAGACACTGCTGCCCATTTATCTCACTCACCAGGCAGGCAGAATGATACGGTGCTGTGCAGGACATTCTGTGAAGGAAAGAAATAACACCACTCTACACCCAAAGCCTTTTGTTCCTTCTCAGGGAGTGAACTGGGCTTCAATAAATAATTTGTAGGTGCTTACTAGCCGGGGATAACATTATTAAATTGAATATTGTATCCCAATACTTTCCTACCGTGAAAATAGGTTTTAGGCCTTTTTCCTCTATAAGGACATATGTACTGTTACATTTTACATGTTCTCATTTTAAATACCACGCACCTGGTCTTATAGGCAATAGGGCCTACTTTGGGGTGACTTATCGGCTATATATAAATGGAAGGTTTTGACTTGTCAAACAAAATTATTTTGACAGGTTGAATTTGCAGTTTAAAACTGTACAACCAGGCTACAAATGATAGGCCTGCAGCCTTGTTTGCTTGGTCATTGCAGTAGGTGGCACAATGGATGCTGCAGCCCTCTAGTGACATTTAACCAACAAGCCTTGGGTACACTTTGCACCATATATTAGAGACTTATAGGTAAGTTAAATATGCCAAATTCGTAATGTTGAAAGGGGGAGCAGTGACACTTTACAATTCAATAGCAGGCAGCAAACAATGCCAAGGAACACGATTGGGGGGGGAATACCAGGCAAAAGATAATGCTATTCAACATGTCTAAATATGTCCATTAATTAAAGATATAAATCTGCCATATGCCTATTAGATCAAGTAGCTTCAAATTACAGTCTCTACTTTTCCAAATCTGCATCATACTATACTATTACTATTTTCTGTTTTCATCAATCATACTTTGAAGATATATATGAAATTAGTTTTATACTGATTGTTAGGACAGAAAAGACCTCTGTATGGTATTGGACATGCAACTCTGTCATGAGTGCCCATCTATGCTGATGTCTGCATCCCTAATGCTGGTTTTTGTTGTAGTAGGCACATACGGATCACACGTGTGCTCCATGACATCGGCTTATCTCACGGATTTCGGTCTTGCTGAACCAGGGGCACCCAAAGTGCTTCCCTCTAAGTGGTGGAACGCTACTGTCTTCACCAGGAGTTAAGTAGCATGAGTGCTGTGGTGCCAGCATATTATGTAGTGATCAGTAGGAGTGAACCAGTCCTTTTTAGGTCGAGCCTAGGCAGCACATGTACTGTCTCTGCAAGACATGGTGTGTTCAGTATAGGGGCTTTAGTCAAGCCCACTCTTGCCATTTGTTCTTTGTTATGCTTGTCTTAAATGCTTCACTTTTATTGGCGCGTTGTGCAAAATGTTCCTTTTTTGTATGCTAAGTTCCCACCCAGGGACCTTTAACTAAGAGAACAGTTTTGTTGCCAATTAAACTACGTCATGCTTCCTCTTGTTCCAGCCTGTGATGGCCCTGCCACCCTCCTCCCCTCTTGTTTTGGTTTTCCCTTTCTCCTCGCGGCGCGGCACCATGCTTCATGTTCATTTTAGAGTGAAGGTGTTCGGTATTAAATACGGGAATGCTGAAAATGAAACCACTGCCACAGACAACCGCATTGGCAATATACTGTAGGGAAGCTGTTGCAAAGCACTTGTGCACGAATGTTCATCATGTCAGCATGTTTGTATACTTAAAGAAGTCCATTGTACAATACAGCAGTTGTGCATTATTTCTAAGATGGGTATCGGTGTATCCAATTTGCGCCTATGCGTCATTCGGCACAATATTAATTGCTTTCTATTAAACAGATAACTAAATGCATGCCTTTCTGAAGATAACCACTGGGGCACTGGGGTAGAAGCAGCTTTGTTCTATGTGTTCGAAACCGTGACAGAGTAAATTTATTAGACTAGGAATAAACATGCCCCGTGTCCCTTTTCTCTTTTACTGCCGTGCTTCCCATATCTGTGGCAGGGGCGTGGAGGACCGCTGAAGAAAAGCAGTTTCGAGGTAGGCTGGGACAGCAGCTGTAAGAACACAGATAAAGCTCTGGAAGCATTAAAGGGGCAGGTGAGCGGGGTTCAGGTTATGTGACTTTTTACTACACTGCAGCGCTTGACAAGATGGCTTTGTTACGAGATTTGAGACTTGGAGTAGAGCGCCCCTTCTATAAAGAGATGCTGTCCAATCAGGCAAAAGTCACTATATTTCGGGGAGTATTCCTGACTGGTCGGCAGTGTCCAGATGGGAACTGCAATCTGCATGTCCATAGATCTTTATTTGTCCATCTCCAGAAAATGAACTTGATGAATCATTCAAAATGATCAATGCAGGCCACTGGTCATTTTTTCTTAAAGTGAGGGGGAAACGTGCATGTTAGCGTCCGTCAACTGTAGGTAGTTAGGCTTGGATTCATTGATATGAGCCTTGTTCAAAGGTTTTTGACTCCTGCAGCGCCAGTAATGAACGTCTTGATCCTATGTCCAGTCTGTGACTGTTAAGCAGAGTTAGTTGGGACATAGTTTAACTTCCCATTGTGAGGTGCGAACATGAATCAAATTTCATAACCAAATCCACACAGTACATTTCACTCTTTCAAAGGGATGTTAAACACTGGGGTATTTCATATTTACTCTCACCAACCTGGAGCACAAATTCCTTCACCTCATGTAGTACATCTTTTTTCTTCGTAATTTTCAACATTTTGAAAAGTGCCCTGTTTACCACAAGAATTGGAAAATTTCTTGCAGATCTGGACAGAAACTCACATTGGCCTTGTGACCTGACCTTCCACACTTAAAACGCACTCTGTTAAACACCAGAGATACTCTGTTACCATTAACTATCCCTTTGTTTTCTGAGACATTTGTTTTAGATTTAATCTGACATGCTATTTCTTCAACTTTATCATGAGTAGAATTTTTCTTATTTCAACAAACTGGTCACAGATTCTCTAATCTGTTGCCCCCCTCAAATTTACAACTGGATGCCAACTTTCTGAGACACATGACAAAGTCCTCAACAGTTTCATCTTTGTTCTGTTTTCTCAACCCAAAATAATATTGTTCTATTATCATGCTGAACCATGGAAGACCATGAAAATCTAATTTAGGTAGAGATCTCAAACTCATTCAAAGATCTCTGCTCCATATCACTTAACCCAGGTAAGCTATCTAAAAGTGTGTCCCTCGCCACCTAAGCAGTGCATTGATAGACAGTGTTTGTGTTCGGCACTCAGTTTGTACCACACACCCTTGCATAATTCCCAAATATTTTTTCCACTTCTGCCATTTTATCATAGGTTCAACTGGATTACTTAAGAAAAATGGTGGTGGTGTGACATTCTGCATGTTAACTCTAGTGTCCCCATTATTAGTTAATAACAATTTACTAACAAGACCATTGTATCACAATGAAACACAAATAGGATGGAAAATTAGAAAAAGGTGTGACAGGTTCGGAAGTACCTTCAATACAGAACTGTTACCAACTGAGAGTGTTGCTGTCACTGATTTAAAAAAATGAAAACTTCTGTCTCAGGAGCTGACAGCTTCCACAGCTTTTAACAATCCTCACAAATCACCCTAACAGACTCCCAGCTCCACAATGGTGTGCCTATAACCGAAACAGTTACAGTCTCCACTGATCACCACTTCCACGCACTTTTCCAACAGATGTGACTATCGCCGTGATGACAGGCCGTACAGTGCCTTATTGTGAATGATGCAGAATGCAAGATTTCCCAAGCCCGTAAAATGGCCAATGTGCACCCTCATGCACACTTTTTGTATTATTTCTGAAGGAATTTGGGCTTGCTTCTCCATGAATGCTTTCTGTCGCAAAGCGTCATGGTGCCCCAAACTGGGTTAGTTACTAAGGGAGGTAGAGGTTATTTTTCCACTGTGGCCCCCTTATCCAGAGCAGACTGGGCATAGTACTAACAGATGCAGTGAAACACAAATGTGTTCCACTTATGAAAAGCAAGTCGGAAAAGCCCATGAAGGCTCACTTGACACTAAAAAACACAAAATTTCCTCCACAGTGGTGCGGAAATCCAGAACTCGCTGTTGCAGCTTTTCTGATGTCCTCACATTGAAAACATGGCAAGACAGCTTACAGAAGAACAATAAGAGATAATCTTACTTACACTGTGAAAACTATATCCATGATGCTGAGGTGTAATCTCCACTTTGTAGCCATCCCATCCTCGTTGCCAAATGTAAAATTGTCACCATCAAATAAATGGAGCAACACAGTAAAAATGGTACACGCAGGAGCTGTATTTAATCACACCTCATCCATCACAGAGCCCAGAACCAACTGCCACAATTGAAGCATCAACATTTATTGCGGCCACTGTGTGAGAATACTCAACTTGCAAAAATTCTAAGAACATCCATATGACATCCCACAGGTTGGGCCCAGTACCCCCTGTGTGCCCTGAGAGGGGTTCTAACACTGATCAATATCAGTTTACCCCCAGTCTTACACCATAATGCATCATAGTTGAGGTGTGTTAATAAATCCATAAAAGGAGCCTGGTCTTGAAAGCAAATCTTGGGCTACAATGAAATAGACACGGCAAATAATGTCTGTTTTTTCCTTAATACAAACTTAATACTCATGTGATGAATGAATATCCTGGCCACCCATATATGACTCTAGCTTAGTCAGCAATGCAATGGAAGCAGTTGTAGTTTGTAACTTACAAAGCAGCAGTTTTCTTTTTCAGCTATAGACTCTACAGTACACCTATATCATCTACAAATGTAATATTCATTGTTTCATTTATTTTTCTTCACACCCAATCCCAGACTTTTATTTTCCAGTCATTTCCATCTGTCTTGTGCCACCTTCATTCTAGGGTTCTCACCCCCTACTGCCCTGTAATATTTATGTTAGGCAAGATGATCCTCTCTTTGGGATATAGTTTCTATGTGTGTACTAACGATACAGATTATCATCTAACTGAATGTCTCAGTATCATAGGCTGTCTCTTTTCAACAATGTTTGAGACTGGTCAGGGAGTAAATGTCTACCTATTGGCTCTGACTTAATGAGAGGAAGATGAAGATGCTCCGCACTGGCAATGCATCCATGTTCAAGTTCTAGCAATTGGACAAAGGTTTGCAAATGGCCCCTGTTACCAACTGCATTCCTGTCTTGCTATGTGACTTCAAATTTCTTTGTTGCATTCTAGTTTCCCTTTTCATCTTTGCCGCATTAAAAAATAATGATTTTTCTTAATCATTATTGCAACAGGCTTGTTTATGTAGCTACAGTCAGTTTCTGGTTGGCTTACTCCAACTCCTGGTATCTGGGCCTTTTAAAACCAACTTGGTACGCTTAGGGTAATTCAAAATCTGGCAACTCGCCTCTTCACCAATTCTTATCATTTTAGCCATGTCAACCCTACTTTGAAAGTGCTTCTTTGGCTCGCTGCGCACAGTATTTAAATCTATGTGCATCCTGCACAAAGTTCATTTTGGTTCCTCTCATTAATTTATAAAGAAAAGGCTCTATCAATATCATTAGTACTTGAAACTCCATTCGTAGCAGCTCAGTTAATGGTACTCTGATTCAGGAGAGCATATCAGTGGCTCCCGCTCAACTGCCATGGTGTCTGTAATTTGAAATGTCCCTGCTCGTCATTCTAACTATGCCTGCATGTTTATTAGGCTCTAAAGACCCATTTGTTAAAGTACATCTGTGATTGAGGTAGGGTGTTTCTTTTACCCTTAAAGCCCTGTAACTGTTTATGGTGAACATGGCTCTAAAAGTAATCATAAGATAGTATCTAGATACTATGTAAATATTGCACCATCTTTTTTAGTGGAATACACCACTGTCCCACTGATCTTGGTCCAAGCCTCTTCCATTTATGAGGGTGAAAATGGCTGTGCAGTAAAGTGCAGAGCAGTATTTTAGAAGATTTATGGTAGTCCAGGTACTAGTCACGAGCAAGGAGTTTAAAAGACAATTGATTGCTATGCTAAAATAATCTCTCTTCATGTAAGAATGAATCTATCAGAAATGAAAGGTACTGCCCAACAGAGAGAAGGTAAAACAAAATAAATTTACTTCAAGCAACATGTCTCCCTTATGAACTTCATTTTCTGTTTTCTTCTTTTTGACACCAGACTGTTTTTTGGAACGTCTTTCTTTTACCCCGCTGCTGTCAAAGTTTCTGAGGACTTTCGAGGAATCATCCTTCTGAAAGTAAAGGAAAAACATACTTTGAGATTCACCATCATTTGTTTTCTCTAATAAAATATTATGGAGCGTTACAAACTAACCGAAGCAAAGTTGCCTATGATCACTTAGGATAAGCTCATTTAATTGAATATCTAATGCACTTCTCAAAAAGCAAATGAAAATGTAATATATTATTTTCAGTACATTTGCATGTAATTATGCTGATATATAATATTGCACGCCTGACTTAGTTATATTTGCTAGTACTAGCAGCTATTTCTACCAATCCTTTTGAAAAATGTCAATTGAAATGCATGTTCCATTCATGTGTTACTAAAAAGAGATAAAACAGAGAAACTTGGGTGAGGGTCAGCCCTTTTGGGCTATGTCCCTCAGATGAGTCCACAAATGTAAACAGAAATGTTACTGCTGGCTATCATTGGCACAACCTAATATCGCCTGAGTCACAAAGCTATACTTGAAAGTACATGTGGTGTGTTTATGTATTCTAAGTTACCATACAGTGGGAAAAAACTAAATCCAAGATGCAAAAGGAAGTTTAATCAAAAGAAAAATCCTTAATGACCTAGGCAGCAAAAACAATCAAAATTAAATGAGTAAGTCAAGATTTGGAATCTTAGTTAGGTAGCGAGTTTGATGGCTAGTACAACACGTCACAAAACGATCATCCACATGCATTAAATGTGTAAGTTCTGAGAACTTTTAAGTAGGATGGTGAAAGAATTGCAGAGTTGTTGAACTGCATGATAAATGATTCAGTTGCATGAACACAGTCCATCCATTAAAAGAATTGAGGCCTGATTTAGAGTTTGGTGGAGGGGTTATGCCGTCACAAATGTGATGAATATCCTGCCTTCTGTGTTACAAGTTCCATAGGCTATAATGGAATTGTAATATAGCGGACGGGGTATCCGCCACTTTTGTGACAGAGTAACCCCCTCCACCTAACCCTTAATCAGGCACTTGGTCTCAAACCCCAGTGGATTCACTCAAACAGCTTTTCGTCTTTCTGAGGTTGAGAAAATATGTGCCCTTTATTTGGGCAGCAACAAACATTTGTCCTCTGCCAACAGCACAAAGATACCTCTTGCGATGAATATGTCCTCTACAAATTCCCCTATTAAGTTAAGTTATGCTTGGAAAAGACAGAGTTTCAAATGAAATCTGTTGGAACATAACATTGTTATAGAATAGGTAATTTATTTGTTTTTTGTATTGTATTGATACTTTAAAGTTATTAATGTTGCGTACGTCCTATTGCTCATTTCACTTTTGATGACATTTTATTACTGAAAAGTTATAATGCCACAATTATAGTAAATAGCTAAGAGACTCCAAAAAGAGAGGATGTGGCATGATAAATGCGGTCAGGAAAGAGGGAGAGACACAAAGAAAAGGGAGACAGACAACATATGGAACTGGCATTGTCAGGAAGCATATTATGCCATGGTCAGGGACAGTGCTTAATTTGTAAACAAAAAGGTGCCGGTGCTCAGAGCTCTCCTCCGAAACACGTGGCTGCTGCAATTAAAAGTGCGAGCACATAATCCTGAAGCCACCTCGGGCCTTTTCCTTCCATTTATGCCACTCCCTGCCCCTTCAGCTCACTCTGTCAGCTTCCTGCTTTTCACCTTTGTGACGCTTTTTTGTTTTTCTCTTCATCCGTCTTTCCCATGTCTTTTGCTTGCAGTAAATGATTGAGACAGAAAACTAAGCGCCAGCCCTCAGAAATAAGTGCTGGTGCTCAGCACCGGAAACAACAAGCACAAATTAAGCACTGGTCAAGGATAAGGTACCATGCCAAACTCCAATGTTGCATACAAGCATGTGCTAATCACAGTGCAATATGTCTAGCTGAGGAGGATTAACAAGCTAGATGTCTTTGGCACGCAGTACTTGAGCTCCTTCCGTACTTGGGCAGTGTGTCAGTTTTAAGCTGTTTGAAACTTCTTTAGAAAGAGCCCCTTGAAGCGTTCTGACTAGTGCCATACCTCTTTCCATTATATCATTATCTGTGACTGTTTTCACACATGGCACGCCAGTACGATACCTCTTTCCATTATTTTATCATCAGAGACTGTTACTTACACATGGCACATGCACAAAAGGGGCAAGAGGCCACAAGGTCAATTAGCGCTGGTGGAGCCCTGTGCGACAGTCTTTTTTGGTGCTCCCCACCCCATGACCACCTCCTCGGATTCACTCACTACCACCCAGAAAATGTGCCCCTCATCTCTCCATATCCCCTTTCACATACATTAAGTTGTTTTAAAGCACTTGGAAAGTCTGGCTTTACTAATCCACTCAGCTATCCACATTAAATATAGTTCTGTTCTTTGCAGCAGGCATATTAACCCTCTCTGCTACTTTATGACGAGTCAAAAACTTCTGCCTCTCTCCCTAGCAGGAACATTAAATTACAAGAGATATCTTGACATTTTAATTGTTTCCTGAAGGCTGGACACACAAGGAACTTTTCAGCAGGTGTTTTTAAATCACAAGTTTCGAAAGTCATTGCTAAACACAGTGTCCCCCTGAGGTCAGCTCCCCAATCCAGGTCAGCACCCCATGCCGCTGCAACGCTCGCACTGCCCTAGAGGCCCTGAGGTCAATTAAGGTGGAGGTTTAGATCCAGCCAATATAAGCGCAGATCTTTCTTGTAGGAAGTCCAATTTCAAGCCTTAAACGAGAACACCTATCCATGTTGAGGCTTTGTTTTTGGGCACTCGTTGTTCCTCGCTGATGCAACAATGGATGTCCACCCAATATCACTTGAAAGAAACGTTGTGATGAACCAAAGAATATACAAGTGGAGAGGGATCAGCAAACAAAAATAGCGGATTACCAGAGAAAAGCGGTTGCACAAGTTCAAACAAGACTTATGATTCTAAATGAAATTCTGTAAGAGTCTTTACTTATTCCTCAAATTTTGAGACATATCAAGTCATATTTAACAAACAGGTTTCACATCTGACATCAATTATTTTTAAAACCTGCAATAACATAAAGAACATCATAGGGATGATATAATTCCATGTTTTCACCATTGTATGGTGTTTCACATTCCATTAAACATTAAAAGACCAGAATGTAACTAGGAGCTGAATCAGAGAAGAATTATAAATGTTGAAGTGCCAGAAGGAGTGCAGATATGTGGAAATTAGTTAGATCTGCATTTGGGATCATGTTTTACCACAATATTGGTCGTCAACTAAGTCTCTAGGCCTAACTATGGCAAAACTTTCTACCACAGTGTACATAACAGTGAAGCGCACACACTTTTTTTTTGTAACGTCCACTCATTTTATAAGGCATGTACAGGTCAGCACAAATCAATGAAGGACCTGCTCTGCCACAGGCTGTGTGGAGATACTGGACTGAGTTAGATGGTGGGCATACACACTCAGTCCACACTTGTGTGCAAACGAATGTGCACGTATCTTCACACACAACCATCCCAAAGCAGTGGACCGTTTCCTAAGAGGCTGACACTAGCAGTTAGCACTCACAATCCAGTCTTATGGAATTTACAGTGAGTGAGACTCAGTTAGTGAGATTTATTCATGGCAGAAGTAAAACAAATGTAGTCCAAAAAGCAAAGAATCCAAAGGGACTAAACGGTTTGGAACACGTTTACCACAATGCTCTAATAGTCCACTCAAGAGATGTTGCCCCCGCCTATCATCTAGCTACCAATGTCAAACTTTTGGCCTATAAAATAAAAATATATTTTTTTTTTTAAAAGAAAGAGAATATGGAGCATACATATTGTGTGAAGTAGGCATAAGGTGACTAAAAACCAGCACACATACCTAATATGTTTTACATTTTCACTTAAGTTGATACCTCAGAAACTAGTTCTCCATCTTTCACGCTTGCACACTGTGACGGTTAACAGTAAAAAAAAAAAAATACATAATAATAATCTTAACCTTCATCCTTTCGCAAATTCAGTCTCTGGGTTTGCAACAAAACAATCGAGCTGTGTATTTTTTAATGATGACAATGGAAGCACCATGTGGATGCAATCTTGTAAAATTGATGAGGACTTTATCTTTGGCGATACAAAGATATGATGTCAAGCTATGTCAAAGTTAAGCTCCCATTTCATCTTTCCTCAGTTAAACCACTCTGTGAAATTATATTGACTAAGAACTACAGACTAAGTACTAAAGTGGTAGAATTTTAATATTTTATCACTTTGTTATACCAGCTAATCTCTTATCCTGCAGGTTAATCCATATGGATTTAATTAACTGTCAAAATAGATTTAAAACAGCTACCTATTATATCACATTGAATGTTATATGTTCATGATCTGGACAATGTAGAGCCATCCATCTTTGATATTACCAGTTACTTCTGGATTCTCTCCTGGATCACAATGACAAGAACAAGAGCACTGCATGAAAACCTATTATTCAAGACTTTCAAACATTTACTAGTGTGCTGACTGCTTCAGGGAGTCCCTACACGGTCACAGAATATAAAACACTTTGGCCCCAATTATGACCTCGGCGGATGGAAAAGGCCTTCCGCTGAAGTCCCACAGTCAGGTTACCGCTAGTAAGGTTCCCTTGCTGTGGCCCCTATTATGAGTTTCCTGGTGGCCCAGCGGGAAACAGGCCACAACATTGACACTGGCTCATAATAGAGCTGGCGGCAATGTTGCGGTACGTAGAGTGCACGAACACCCGTCGTGCTTTTCAAGCGCTATGATAAGGCTGACCATGGGGGCCCGTGCACTACCCCCCCTGCACCCTGTTTCCGCCAGATTTGATATGGCAGGACTACCGCCATGTAAACGTCAGTGGAGGAGAAACTCGTAATCCAGGACTGTCAGCACCGCCAGCCCCTCCAGTGCAGGAGAAGTGGCAGTGCTGGTGGTCCGACCGTAATCAGGCTGTCGGACCAGCACATTGGCAGCGGTCCGCTGTCACTGCGGCCCTGGCCGTAATGAAGCCCTTTATCTTATTTTGAAAGGGGTCGTTGATTGTTGCTGAACCTTCTGTAAAGCAGAAACCACAGTATTCATTATGTTCCATAAGTGCAATGGTTAGAAAAATGCACATAGGATTTCTATGGCAGTGGCTTTGTGAACCCCCAAGCAGCTAAAATGTGGATGGCTGCCACTGGGACCGATGAGCTGCTAAACGGTTAAAATAGTGATTAATTGTTTATGCGCCTCCTCTGTTTGCAGATGAAATGATCATAACTAACATTGTAAGAAAGGGAAGGAGGAATAAACGGGCTGAGGGAATCTGCCACACCATTGTCCACCCTTCATACATGCACTGCCACCAGAGACTGCAGCATTGAGAGACCTGGACCCCATGCCGCCCCACCCAGTTGTTCAGGTAGGCCACAGTAACATGGTTGTCTGACCCCCAGATGTGCGGGCAAAGGGCTGACAAATGAGACATATACAGGGAAAGGGAGGAAACGAGATAAAGTAAAGAGAGTGATCAGAAAGAGAGTTGATGAGTGAAAGATTAAAATGAATGTGTATAAAAAGCAAGATGAGTAGAAATTAAGAGAAAACAATGGCAGTGGAAAGGAAGAGTGAAAGAAGGAATGAAACTTGAAAACAACGAAGGAAGAAATGGTAAACGGTGGGAAGGAAGAATGGACTATAGAATGAACAAAAAAGATTGATGGCTGGGTGGGGTAATAGAATAATTAATAGCAGAGTGAATTGATTGGCAGAAAGAGAGGTGGCGGACTATTGAAAGTATCAATGGCTAAAAATATAAAGGGATACATGTATATACTGATGAGTCGACGGGGGAATGATGGAGGCATGAAAATGTGGATGAATAAAGGGTGAATGGGAGAAATGGTAGCTATTGAAAGGACAAGTGTATAGAAGGAACATGAAAGGGTATAGGAAACTCTTCTAGGCAGAGCTGGTTTCCTTCTCCTGGTGCAATCTAAAATATTGTTCAAGGTGGGGTCTATTTTAATGTTAAGCATTCTCTCTTGTTTCATAGTCTGTGAAGTGCTGCGAATCAAGGCGCGCTACCCTGCACTCCCGGAGTTTCAACTGAACACTGATTTGTCTTTCTTTCCGTTTTGTTAAACTTGGATAGTTAACATCAAGTGCAATTAATACAGATTTTCTATTCTATACATATGCACTTTAAAAGAGCAATCTAAAAGAGTGCTTATTACTTTCAAAGAGAACAGAATAAAGGAAGATACAAGAACGCATAAAGACAGTATTCTCAGTCACGGCCGGGAGCCCGGTACCTTCTTTCTTAAGCGGGGTACGAACACGAAGAAGCAGAGTAGGGCACCGGCGATGACTCCGAGCAGCGCTCCTATGACCACGGCGGCCGCCATCAGCCCGGGGACGACCTGCAGTGACTCCACGGACACCCGCAGCACCACATCACTCAGACACGAGTCAGCCATCGATGCCGGAGAGAAGAGAGAACGAGCCCTGCTCTCCTAGGCTCCCCCCGGGGGCACGTTTACCGAATTTAGCCGGGGTGCCAGCTTCACCTCCATTTCACTTGTGCATTCTTTCTTTAAGTGATGCATACACAAAATATCAGTGGAGCCTCTGGCAAACCGCTACTTAATAGCTGCCACTAGTGATAAAGCATTGAAATTTGTTGAAGTGCTAGTCTGGCAACAGTTACTCTGAGTAAATCGGGGAGGGATGCGATAGGAACAGCTGCTAGGGATTCTGGGACATTGAGTTTTTAGCAATCTTGTACTGAGAGGAAAGGTACCAAGCATTCAAGCGTTGGCAAAAGGAGCATAGGTTACCTCGCATTTTATAGCACTCAATATTGCCTCTTTTCGTGTTTTCTGGTTGTTTTACTATGTGTTCAAAGGGGTGTAGACTTCTCCAACGACAAACTAGCGCTAAATCACTACATATCCCGGCAGCGAACAAGCTCGGCTTGAAAACGTAGGCTGGCTGACCCGTTCACAACTCGAGAGAGGTGTCATGTTTTGACCAATGGCGAGTAGACAGGGGCGGGGCTACACGGCCCTTTGCGCTTCAGGAATGTACGAGTTCCACTGCGTGGGTGACTAGAAGCTCACAGGCAAACTTTGTTATTTTTTTCAAGAGTTTGAGAAACTTGGAAACTGCTACCCTGCATTTAGCGTAGCCTCTGCCTATACCTGAAATCATTGGCTCTGCAATGCACACTTCTTTGTTGTCCCCGATGTGTTTGTTTTTTAGGAAGCCTGGAGCAGACTCTTTGGGGTGGCCTTAAAATATGTGTCACCGGAGCGTCTTGTTACAGGAGGCAACGGATTTGCAATGGAAACGCGGTGCTTTCCAGGAGGCGTGCAGTGCTGATGGCGGCAGCTCGGGTCCTTCTGGACTTCAGAGGGCCATCCTGGCAGAACTCGCTCTGCACCAGAGGGGCTGCTCGGCTGGACTGTATGCACTTGGAAATAGTGCTCGCCAGAAAGCCCTTCCTGCTCTAAAGGGATGATCGGAGCTGCGCTGCCCAGAACTCCTCGCCCAGAGAGGGCCCCGACCGGCAGGAGAGCCCTGCTCCCCTGGTGCGCTCTCCTCTTTGCCCCCCATCTGCTTGCGCTTGTCGCATTCCTGTGCTCGAGCAGTGAAAAGGACAGTCCGGGGACATGCTCCAAGTGGACATCCGGTACTACGGAGCATCCTACACGGGCATCGCAATGTTTGCATCTTGGAGTGATGCGGGCACATGCACGCCGTGCACGTTGGGGCCACCTGGACTTTCTGCAGCATCAAGGCTCACCAGCATCACTTGGGAGAGCTTTACAAGTGGCCACATGGACGGACGCTGCCCCGATCCGCTGTCAGGTGAGGGCACAGATCACACATTTTGATTTACATATTGCTTGCTGCCATAGTAATGGTGGCCAGGGGCCACCTTATTACAAATAACAGGTGTTCCTATCGCCTATCTCAGTCGCAACAATGTATTGATGGCATGAAAAGTTGTGCTGGGATAGATGATGGAAATGGAAAAATATTGCTATAAAAATATACCCATAAACTGGGGGTCAAGGTTTGGCAGAGGAAAAGTGGTGGATTCAAGAGCGGCGCACTCATGTAAAGTGGAGTCTGACAGTCAGCTATGCATTTATTTAAAAAAAAAATCTGCTGCAAAAAAATTGTCAACAAAGAGATGTGCCAGTAAACCTGTTCTGGCTTAACTGGTCACAAAGAGGCTGCATTTTGAAATACATTATAGGGATAAGACACCTGCTGCAGAGATCTTTGTGAGCCCAACAATTTTCAGGTGGTTATATTAATGGTAGGATAACTCTGGTGGTTAATGTAGTTCCGGGAGAGCTCTATTTTTTGTCCCCTTTTAACTCATAAGGTAGCCTTGAGGATTAATGTGCCTGCTGCAAAGCAGATCTGGTAACACATAGGCAACAGATTTGTATTTTATGTGGATAGGTAAGCGGGGTCTGCTTTAACAGCTAGATCCTTTAGCTACTTCCCGCTGATAAGTTGCAGTCCTATTATAGCACAGTGAGCCATTAACCGTCATCGAGCAACTGCATGTAAACTGCAAGTCATGGTTTTATATCCTTATCGTTTTTCTCTCAATCTGTTCTTATTCTCTTTTGGCAAAGAAAGGTTCCACTGGGTAACAATAGTGTTGTGTTACTATAGACGATCACAATCACTGTATTATGTTTTGAATCCTGACTTTGTATTTCTCCGATCATGCATTCTTAACATATAGTACCTCTACACGTATGGACGACACGTGACTCCTATGTCTCATAATACTCACTGTCTTATCTACCATTTCCTGTACATTGATCTACACAATTGTATGCTTTATTGCCTCTCTCTGTGTGATGTAAAACTCTAACACCTTACACTGGGATGAGTAGTGTAATAAAATAATTACATGAAAAACAATTTAGTAAGTGGCATTTAAATAGTTATTTGTATAATTATTCATATACACAGATACATCTATCATTCTTTCAGTGTATGCACATCTTTTACATCGACGGGGTTGAACAAAGTTAAAAATCTACCTCCTAACCATGAATCCTCCTAATTGCTTGTGAAGCACTAACAAGCTGTGGGCATTTGTTTCCCCCATTGTGTTGGCATCTATGGGATAGGACTCAGATAACTCCCAGCCAGGGTGACTTTTGAACAAAAGATGGGTGATGGCCGTTTAAATAAGGCCTGTATTTTGGGCCCAGCTGGAAGGGAATATGAGAAAGCCCTATCACAATCTGCACGTTACTGCTCTGAACATAAAGCAGACAATGTGCAGGACCTGCTGAACTGTGACCTGGTTTTGGAAAATTACACCAGAACAAATTGAGCATATTACACTAGATTGGCTAGATCTCAAAAATATCTGCCAGAACTGAGATCCAACAGAATCCTCTTTATTTCCTGCACAGGCTGGGATTTGAATATGAGACTTATAAGTCCTCTTTTGATAGGGCATGCGTTTGTAGGGAATCACCCTCCCACCCCAGGCTGATAAATCTTAATGATCTGGTAGTCATGGCCACAGTGAAAAAGAATGGCACATGATATGTAGACTGAAAGTGAGTCTGTGGAGAAAGTTGATGGGGTCTAGCAATAACTCCATGGTCTACATGGTGCAGTTCCATTTATGAATGGCTGCATGAGCTCAAGAAACAGGTCCCTGTGCTGTGTCTCTCTCGGTGTTGCACTCCCCCAATGAGCCCGCAAAGTATAAAGCACTCCATGTCTTGATCTCAGCAGCTGGTGGACTGAAGAACATGACCACCATTGACAGGGCTACCAGCGTGATCATTGAGGCCCTGCTTACGCCACGAGTGTAGCAGTGATGAGATGATCTGCCGGTCTTCACAGATTTATGGGACATTAGGTTTCAGTTTTGAGGTTCTCTCTTTTCTCCCATGCACATAAATGGATTTGTTGAGGCAGCAGGACCAAAAGACACACCGCTGGGCCAATCTAATCCTTAGACAATCTCCAAAGTGAGTTTTTGTGTACTACTTATGCTGGAAATAAATGTTGTAACCATTACTTCTGTGGTTGACATGGTCTCAGTGCTTCAAAAGTACACGTGTTCTTCTATCTCCTAGTACCACTGATAGGAGTTGCCGTCCTCTCGTAATCCATGGACTCAATCAGCTTGCCTGGACTATGATATCTTCCCACCTGTCTAATGTTTTGTACTTCCCCTGTTCTTGTGTAATGCATTCAGAAAGTTAGGCTGGAATGAAGCTGTAAAATCAACCTCTTTTGCAAATTGCATCTACTACCACAGTTTTGTCATATTGCAAGGGTATAAACTCTATGTAATCATATCACCTAACTCTGTCTTATGGGATGTATTGACCACAAAATAAGGAGCCACTCAGTTGGTGCTGCTGCAAACGATGGTGCTAAGATGTAATCATGTCATCTACACGTTTTGTCAGGCTTCAAATCTTTCAGTGATCTTCATTTTACAGAGCAGTGAACTTTCCAGCCATCTGTATATGAAGACGCAGTCATTGGTACACACTTGGACCTTTGTAGGGTGAAAAGTTGTTATTATGCTTCTACAAAACACAAAACAGGTGCAGGCTGGACATTAGCAGTGCAAGTTTGTTCCACAGAAGAAGTACAGTATCACAGGTGAGGTGTAACCTTCCCTCCCTCATAGAATCATTACAATGCTGCAACACCAACATAAGGAGCAGGTAATAAGATCAGTAACAGAAGACTATAGAAGGCCAAACAGGAGGCAGATAACAAGAGCAATAGGGACTGCAGAAGGAGAAAGCATAGATGTCAGAAGGACAGGTAAACTCTTGCTTCCAGTGAATTTAAAATAAACTGTGAGATGAAGTTGAGGAGGCTCTGACATATAAGTCGATTCTGTTCTTACCATTGCAAGAATGATGTAGCATGAACTACTTGAAACATCGGTCTAGTCAATGGCCCAAAACACACAAGAAATACTTCAATGGGATCATCTCTCTTAGATTAGTGTTAAGCAATGGAGAGACAACCATTTCAGCATGGAGAAACAGAATTTGCATGAAAGTGCCTTTAAAATCCATTATTTTAAAAATTGTAAACCCACCTTTGGCAAAGCATCAATATGTGAGGCAGATATATACTTCCTGCAGTGTAGTCCAAATTTTGTAGCACATCACTCACTTTTGTTTTACTCTTACTTTATTTTTAATACATAACAATTCATAAAAAAAGACAGTATATAGAATAAATATGATAAATGAATGAACGGATTAGAGTTTCCATAACACTTAGAATAAACATTTATTATCATAAATGTGACCACAATGACAACAGTTTAGCTAGTAAAGCACTTAGATGAAAACATCACTAGTACCACTATACCATACAACATTACCATAGTTACCCCCTAAACTAGCATCAGCCTATTGGCCCACAAGAGATCATTCTGACTGCCTCCCATTTTTCTCCAAGGGCTTTCACATAATGTCACTATAGTAGAATTGGCGTTGTAAGAAAATTTACATTTTCACGTAATCTCCTCAGATGTTTTGCTGGCATTGTTTCACTCTGAGTGCCAGAAGGTCCCTAAAGTCGTACGATTGTGTATACATTCTGGCCCATGAAACATGAAAGATAATTGGGTTTGTTCAGAGAGAAGGACGAGAGTTTGCAGTAGAGAACAGTGAGAAACAGCAGCGAACATTTTTGCTTTGAAATTGCAAGTAGAGAAGCTCCTTTCGACAGACTAAATGCTTTCCACTCTGAGTGAGACGTGAGGTGTGCTGACACGGAAGAGCTCAGCGGTGGTGCCCGGAGGAGCTCAGCGAGCCATGGTGTATAGTGGAGCCTGCCTGAGGGCGGGCTTAAGTGTGGCCTGAGTGAGGTTGGCACATGCAGAGTTTGACTGTCCCCACCATCCCCCTGAGACCCGACTAGTGGCGATTGCGGAGGTCACAGCAGCCACGCACCGAGGCAGGATTGAGGCGAGAAGAAAGAGCGAGGCACCGGTATCGGTGTTGGTGAGTTTCCAGCCAGCTGCTTGTTGCACGCTTGATCTTGCTAAACCAGATGCATACCCGCCTCACCCCGGCCTCACCTATTGCTGTTACACCACCTGGGTGGTGGTGTGACCATCTATATCAGGCCACTTCACAGCGGCCATGCAGCCCACAAGCCTAGAAGCCTAAAACAATCTAAGATTGCTTAAACTTGTCTAATTGCCCAATTGCTCAAACTCCCTCGAGCTCCCTCTAGCTTGAGCTAAGGGATCAAGCAGCTTGAACTGCGCTCAAAATACCAAAACACAGAGACGCTGAAAATGTTGGGCTACACAGGGGTGGCTGACTGACACGGATTTCTACTGTTTGCACTCCTATCCTACCCCAACCTACCCCAAACCTACTACTTTTCCAGCCAAATTCAACTGTGTGGCCTCACAGATGTCTCTGCTGTAATAGTTTTGCATTCAGGAGAGCTTTGCAACATACTGCAACATACAGCATTTGGCATTGACACAGACTGCATTGACTGTGCCAGGAGCTGAAAAGGTCTAGAAGCTGGAAAACCTGGAACTGGCATAACTGGGGAGTAGAACTGACGTTGGGAATTGGCGTGCTAGTGCCCCCCGCGCAAAGCGGAGCAGACCAGTGCGGCAAGTGGCAGGGGGTGTGGCGGCGCTCATTTAGGTGCAAAGCTGCTCTCAGTCAGCGGCAGCACACAAGGTGAATCCTGAACTTTAAACTGGTGGCCGAGTTATAACGGTAAAAGATTATATGCTCATTCATTCTACGAGCGCAACAAAGAGAAAGTCCAAGACCAGCGTAAAGCCAATACCCTGAAACCTTCAAGTTTATAAAATTCAGTAAAACGACACAAAACCCTCATATAACATTACAAAAACTTTGAAGTAATCCAAAAAACTGCCTGAGGGTGAAACCTGAGATGCAAAGGTCACAAAGGTTGCAGGTAAAACAGAAGAGTTGGAAGGAGCAAAGGGCCCTTAAAGTCTTTGGGGGTAACTGGAAGTTGGCACACAGAATTTGTTTGGCATGCAAGATGAGAGGTCAGCTCGTTGTTGCACAGCAAACCTCAATAGGGCACAAGGGCCCAAGGTGTTTTGGCAAATCCAACATGTTTAAGACAAGAGTTAGGAAGGAAGATGAAGACGAAGGTGGCTCGCCGGAGGGTTGGTAACATATGAGCCTCTCAAGGGGTGCAAGTCCTGCAAGCCCCATGAGCTCTCTGATAATGGCCACTGAGCCTATAGAACGTACGGAGCCCAGAGATCTGAAGAGCGGGGACGGAAATGTTAATGAGTTGATCTCGGAGGAAGGTTCTAGGGCCCGAAGGTATCATAAAGAACATAAAATGGGTTTGAAGCGAATCAAATCAAATCAAATCATTAACATTTATAAAGTGCGCTACTCACCCGTGCGGGTCTCAAGGCGCTAGGGGGAAGAGGGGGTTACTGCTGCTCGAAAAGCAAGGTTTTTAGGAGTCTCCGGAAGCGGAGTGGTCCTGGGTGGTCCTGAGGCTGGTGGGGAGGGAGTTCCAGGTCTTGGCCGCCAGGAAGGAGAAAGTTCTCCCACCCGCCGTGGAGCGGCGGATGCGAGGGACGGAAGCGAGTGCGAGGCCAGAGGAATGGCAACAAATGCTAGCCAAACAAGCATCACAATTACTTCACAAGGGTGAGGATTGGAGTAGCCGCAGTGGCAGAATCCATCAAATTCAATAAATCCAAAGACAACCAAGTCACATGGGCCGCTCCAGTCACCACGGAGCCGGTTTTGGATTCATCCATGAGGTCCTTGCAAATAGAGCAAGACCAACCCTATGCCAGCTGTGTTACTGGCTCAGACATCAGCCAGCCTAAACGCCTCAATAATTGAGGAGCTGATTGAGCTTGCGGACGCTGCAACAGGAGAAATCAGGGGCTTGCATAATATGAATCAGGATGGAAGACATTTCATAACTTAAGTTTTTGAACAATTGACTCTAAGGCCCAGATGTAGCATGTAACTGACAAAAGCTGTTAAAAGTCTCTGAAGGGCTAGTGGGGTCTGTGCCATAAGAACGGCATAATTTGCATACAGAAGGGCCAGAATCGGCCGATGACCGATTTGTGGGAGGTCTTTACATTTACTTACTAGTTCCGCCTCTACCTTATTTATACATAGAGAGAATAAGAAAGGTGCTAGTACGCAACCTTGACGGACCCCTCTCTGTATGCTAAAAGATCTAGTGCATTCCCCACTTACCCCATATCTCACCTTTGCATCCGGTATACATCTCCCTTATAAAATCAATTATTGTCTGATCTACCCCCAAATCTTCCAAAATAGACCATAGTGTATCAAGAACTACACAATCAAAGGCTGAGGCAGGTCTACAAAGGCCAGGTATAAGTTACTTTCTTTGATCCTAGTATATTTGCCAATTATAATACTCAAATTTAATCCATTTTCCACTGTTCCAATCCCTGGGTGGAAGCCATATTGTAGTTCAGGATGTTATTTGTTTCCACCCATTCCTGTAGTCTATTCAAAATGATCTGTCCAGCTATTTTAGCTAATGAGTCAAGGAGTGAAATGGGCATATAACACGCTGGATTACGGCGATCGCCCGTTTTAAATATGGGAACGATGATAGACTCTGCCCAAGGTGCAACAGGCCCTCGGAACATGGGTCAGTATAGAGGCCCATAATTAAATATTAGCCTTGTACAGATCTGCTGGAACGCCGTTGGGGCCTGGGGCTTTCACACCTTTACTTGCCTTAATGGTCCCTACAACTTCCTCTAAGCTGAATGGAGGTGTAATACTGGGGGGATTATCTCTATGGTTGGTTACACCAACTACAGGCTCCTGCAAATCCAGTTCCAGTTTGAGGCTATATATATCAGAAAAATAGTCAATCTACTCTCCCTCCGTTATATCAATTTGGGAGCTTCCCTTTCCCCTAACCATGGGGAGTTAATTACCTTCCAGAAGGCAATGTTATCAGGAATCCTGGAGTAATTCCTAGGATTCTTCTTTCAGGCGTTCTTTCCTTTTTTTGACTGTGATCTCATATTCTTGTCTAGATATATATACAAACCTCGTTCTTACACCTGAGTTGTTTACTTAGGGCCTTCTTAAACCTTTTGGGTGCCTTTGTACATGCCGAGTCAAACCAACCATTGTTTTTGGACTGCCCTAGCCTCCACCTAGTGTTATTAAGACTCCTTTTCACACTCTGGGCAATTGAAATATAGGCGCTAATGCATTTCAGTGGGTCTACGTCATTTTCAAGGCATACCCTAAAATCTGTGATGTGCACGCTAATTAACAGTTTCAAAAGACCTTGTGGTTCTAAATGAGCCCATCTTAATGTATACCCATTATGTGAGGATAATTCAGTGTTGTTAATCTTTTCCAGAGTTTCCTTCTGACGTTGTTTGCCTATAAATAATGAAAGCTATATACTTTGGGGGTAATGGTCACTAATTGCTATACCATGTGTTTGGTGACTGCGCAAACTATGGGTGAAGTTATTGGACATTAATATGAAGTCTATCACAGTACAGCACCTCTACCATTAAAGGTAGGTTTAAATTGCGAGCTATTGGTGCATGTCTCGTTTATAAAAGACAAATCAAGTCTATATATTATTTAGTTCATGGCAATACCATGATGATTATGTTGAAAATAGGCTTGAGTCCAAAAACCTTCTTCATTTAGACCACAAACCTTTTCTGATGATTCCTTACATAAAGAAGTGTTAAAATCACCACCCCATAGTTTAAGACTCTCTCTCTTAGTGTTTGGGCAAGCTTTCTGTAAATTATCTCCCAATCGGGGTATAATACTGGCGGCCGCAGGCAAAGAGACATTATTATAAAAATTCATGATCACTAGGTGGACTGACCTTCCTATATTACAGGCGATCATTTGGTAGCTTATTTCAGATGTATGTACATAGGCCCCTCTTTGGCCTCCCAGTGTTTTGAGGGGATGTCTGCTGTGTGATATGTTCTGTATCCATTAATATTATTAGGTTCCAGGTGCCAAGTATCCTGGAGACACAGAAAGGAGAAGTCTCCTAAAAAGTCCACCCACTTTCTATTGGTGATCTTACTACGTAGTTCTGCCCCATAACAAACCTAATTCTGTTTTTACTAAGTTCTGTTCCTGTTTGTCCTCTTCCCCCTCTGTGAGTTTCCTGTTACACCTCTCATATATATTTATCTCAGGTACTTCATTTTTGCACGCCCCTAAGTTATCAATACCCAGTCAATCCAAATCTTCTAGGGATGACAGAACTTGAAATCTTTTATGGGTGGGTATAATAATGCTGGTCTTAGTTATTTCCCCTGTATGGTGTGTCCAAGATCTAGAGGAAACTAACCCTTTGTTTGTTTGGTAAAAATATCCTATGGGGAGTAACGAAATTTCATGCGGGATACTTGCCCTGCGCCAACCTTTCAGATGATTCTTTCTACTAAACCTGGGAATTTAAAGGAGAGAACCACACACACCTTACAGCAATTTCTGGCTGCTACCTATCCATTTAACTCTCCTCATCATCTTTATGTCTTCAAAGAGGGGCCCAACCATGCCAGGTTCCATTCTAGTTCCAATCCAATTAAGGGATTTAGGGCAGATGTACCAAAGGATTTTACCCATTCTGTGTCTATGGGAAAAAGCTTTCGTACATATGGCCCTAATTCCTCAAGGCAGTCCATGATTCCTGTTTCTGATTGACCAGAGCAGGGACGTTGGCCAAAATTACTACATTGCTCAATCTCGTATTTGTAGGGGTATGCTGTTGCACCGTACAGGGACAATCCTCTTTAATATGCACCTCTACCTGTGATAATCTGTTAGGACTAGATATTGATGGGTGTTGTGCATCACCTATGGTAGCTGTCTTTGTCTGGAGTGTGCCAACAGTTTGTACGACTGTACTGGCTCCCCCTGCCATCAGGGTTTTTAAAAAGTCTGAGCTGGTTGCAATGCTGCTCTCAACCTGACTTAGGCGACCTGATAAGGATTCCAATGACATCTTAACTGTAGTTTCCAGGGCTTTAATAATTTCATGAATATTTATTAGGTGTTTTAATGTGCTTTCCACTGGGTTTTTTTGAAGTCTTATTTGGGCTTGTTTTATTTAGGGGCCGTCTGACTGATGGTTTATCTACTTCTTCCTTCATTTCTTCATTTCTAGCTGTACTTTCCTCTTGTTTGAATCCGTACCCTCCAGGTATGTCCGGGGTTTCCTTATACGTTTAGGTGGAGGGGGTGAATCATCCGAGGCTGTGATTGCATCTGTAATAACTTGAATACACCCATTGTTATCATTATAACTACTCAGTCTCTCAGTTTCCACCTCTGCGGGGTCTGGGTCAAGATTAATAAGTCCATTCTGCATTAAGGGGGCCGGTAAAGAACCCCCCCATGGCACCTGAAATATATTGTAACATATATGTGTGGCCTTTGGGGGGGGGATTTTGAGTTTGGGTATTTTCTCTTACCCGTCCTTCGGGAAAGCTTGGATTGTAGCTGGGGTGCCTAGAAAGTCCACTAGCTCCCAGGATTCTTCCGATAGGGTTCCTAATGGATTGTCAATGTAATGTATGTAAACTGTACCCTCAGTATGCACTAGTGTCGTATATCTGCAATATCTATGTGGGTACTGTCAGGGTTACCAAAATATGTTTCTACACATATTTAAAGGTGAGAACTGGGACAGAATTATATTAGGATAAGGTTGTAAACTCCATGTTACCTTTTCATTATGTCGGCCGATGTTAGAGGGGTGGCACAGCCCAGCCTCCGACAGGCTTGGAGGGGCCTGTCTTTTCCCCGGGTTTTTCCCAGGCACGTCCGTGCGCATCCTGCTCTGCGGTATTCCTTTGTTGCTTTATAGCGTGATGATTGGCTCCTCCCCCTGCCGACTGCAAGGGCTTCTGGGCTTTGTGGTCCCTTGGCTGGCCCCCACTCAGTGTGCGCGTCCTGCACTGCGGTATTCCTTTGTGCGCTTTATAGCACAATACTTGGCTCCTCCCCCTGCTGACTGCAAGGGCTTCTGAGCTTTGTAGTCCCTTGAATGGCCCCATCACTTATCCTTTGTTGAAGGCCTCAAGGGAACACAACAGATACGGTCAGACCCTGTTTCCTTCTCAATGTGTCCTTTTCAGAGGAGCCATTTTTTCCATTTTTGCCAGAGGAAAAATATCAGAGAAAATCTCAATGTTGGATGAATGTACTTCTGCTGCAGTAAATATTAAGTTAGAGGTGACACATGTTAGTAACCAAATTAGAAGATATTGACCGCCGGTTAGGTATGATATCAGCAACACATGTGATTAAACTCTCTGCAGGGTCAGATAATCTGAGTTCTTCAATCAAGGTAATATCCTTCCTAACCCCCTGTACTGCAGAAGTTAAAAAAGTAATTGTAGAGATTTGCAAAGGGAATGCTTGAGTTCACTTGGTGCCGTATTACTTTTCCAACATTTATAGTTGGTGGTGGACAAAATCCGAAAAAAAAAAAAGAAAGGGGACACCCCAGCCACGGTCTGACACAGACACGCACAGAATAAGCAACATGTTTGGCATCACCAATGTAGTTAAAGGGGACCATGAAGTCAGAGTATCTTAAATTCTATGAACAGATAATTGTTCCCTACATTGCACTTTGGATGAGCATGTTGCTATCCTTCTGAAAGCCCTGTTGTCTTGAACACATCCCCATGAAATAGTATCCTGTGAAAGCTGCCTTGTCTCCCCAACAACTATGCCACCAGGAGAGCTCCTGGACCTATCAGAGTAGGGGGGCTGGGAAAGGAAGGGCTCTGAGCTTGCCAGTCTGCAGGTGCTGCTCGATGCACTGAGCTGTGTTCGGGCCCGTTCCCTTCACCCGTTGGTTCTCCTGTTTACTCACTGCGCAAATGATCACCGGCTCAGTGGCTCAGGCAGGCAGGGAGATAGGAGCCCATAAAAATGCATGGAGCTTTCATAGAGTGGTAGGTTTGACTGCACTCACAAACATATAGGAGTTTTGTTGCACCCTGGGAAAGGTAGGAGAAGTGTGGAAACAAACGTCTACTCTCAGAAACAGCTTTGATAGTTCTATCTAAAAGGTAAGCACCAAGAGAAGTATGCTTCTCAAGGATGATTGATTAAAAGCACTAAAGAAATGAGCATGTTGCTTCTTTTGCCTTATGTTTGCTGTTTCATAGCTCCTAAACTGCCTTTTGAGGTAAACCCTCTGTGAACTGATATTTTTGATGTTGTGGAAGCTTAGGTTTAGATTTTGTAAACTCTCACCCACCCATATCTGACCTCCATACATTTTGTAACTTTCTATTTCAAATATCCAGGTCTTCAGGTGTAAACAGTGGACTCAAGAGGAAATAAATTGCATCCACTTGGGAGGTATGTTCCAAATTCTTTTTCAGTTAGATCACATTTACCATTTTATTGCCTTTACCAAATTAAGTCACATTGGACCTATATGTTAAACGATATATTTGGGCCTGTATCTTAAATAATATATTTGAAACAGTAATAAATGGAACAATTGTTTTTATCAATTATAGCACCTTCTAGATTAAAAGAAATCCAAGGTTGTTGGAGAGTTTGAGGTAGATGGGTCCATGAGCAAAAGGTGGGGACAATTTGCTGACTCATAAGTTTGGGGAAACTACCTTCAGTGTTTTGCAGGAACCTTCTGCACACTGCAAATTTATGGCGGTTCACTTCTACCAGGGATAGTGGTTAATGCATTGTTCGCATTTGGATTGAGCATGGAACACCACAAAAAATACTGGAGGGCAAGGTCAAAAAGTTTCTATGTAGAGGTAACATATTTTGCTCATAGAGGAACACAAAATGTTAAATGTTGTAATGCTATTTTTCATTTTGTGCAAGTGGAATTTTACACCTCATTATAGTACTGCATGGGAAATATTTGTGCACTTAGATGCTATTGGAAATCTGTGTTATTCAACCAAGATTTCCAACACAACTGAATTTCTTTTTGAACTCTTATACATTCCTAAATTTGGTTAAATGATTCATTGTTTATTTATATCTTCATTTGTGTGAGCATTCGGGGCAATATAATAGTGCACACCAAGGAGAACGTTTCAGTGCAACGCAAAGTTACCATAGTACATCCATCAATGAAGACAGTTGTTTGATGCTAGAAAAAAAGATTAAGGCCCTCATTCGGGGTTTGGTGGAAAGCAAAGGCCGGCCGCTAAACTCTCGTGTTCGGAAGACCACCTGTGCTGTCTTCCTTCTGCTGGCCCTATAATGAGTTTCCCACTGGCCCAGCAGGAAACTACTCACAACATTGACACCAGCTCGTAATCGAACTGATGGCAATATTGCTGTGCGTTGGGTGCGACAGCACTGTCGCGCTTTTCACTGCCTGTAATCAGTCAGTGAAAAGTGTGATGGGGCTGCCCATGAGGCCCCTGCACTGCCCATGCCAAGTGGCCCCATGGGTCCCCCGGAACCCTGTGTTCGTCAGCCTTTGCATGGCGGTGGAACTGCCACGCAAAAGCTGGCAGGCATGGGGTCATAATCCCCAGGGCAACGCTGCTAGCATCGCTGCCCTGGTGAATTAGGACCACCGGCACCGCCAGGCCGTTGACCAGCAGAAACGTGGCAGTGCAGGCGGTTGGACCATGGCGCGTTCACCACGGTCATAATGCGGATGCTGGACCGCCACTGCGAGTCTGCCGACCCTAGGAGCACAAGACTCGTAATGAACATCTAAGTCTCCTAATCACAAACAAACAAATGGAAGCTACCCATATAATACCCAACCACACAGCATTATCTGTATGGTGACTTGTACAGCCACCCAGTGAATCCCAATTCCGCACCTTCCAACCAACCTCAAAGGAAGATCAGCATCTCAGATAAAAAGGAACAGATCCTCACCATATAAACAAGTAAGGTACATAATCTTTGAAGAAACAGCCCTGGCAATTAATGTTGTAGACCTGCTGGTGACCCTTCCAACCTCACACATACACACAGCGTGCCCAGATTAACCTGAAAACACATAAAACAAACTTCATTTCACAGCCAGCAACAGTGCATTTACATTGACACCTTGTTATATAGATGTTCCCCAACGTTACTCCCACAGATCGTTCAGCACCAGACCACCTTTCAAGGAAGAAATAGATCATCTGTGATTAATCTTTACCAATGATAAACCCAAAATTATGTCCCGCAGCATGTGAAACGCTGTCCGTTTGTGCAGCTTGGTGGGGTCTGACAAGACTATCAGTACCAGGTGCCTTAGCGTCAAGGGCCGCCATCGACCACACACTTGCTTTGCACCAAGAGGTACTGTAAAAGACTTCACTGTATCCAGCAGCATGGGACATGCCCGGGCAAAAGCGGGGCCATCTGCACCCATCCGTGGCTGAACGTGGCTGGCTTGGGCCCGTTCTTTGTCACCTGTTAAGTTCACTTACATTCAGCGTCTTATAATTCCTGCTCTACTAGGAGGATTGTCATGGGCAAACGTATGGTGGGGGGGGCCCTGATGTGGCATCAGTTTCTTCATATCCAACTACTTCCATTGACAATATGTTGGAGCGAACAATGGGGATTATTTCAAAGGAGATTATCTTGACAGAATGGAGGATGTCATTGGGACAGGGTCTTGATAATGAGTCTTCCTCTAAGGCTATGTCAAAAAGAGATGCTACAGAAAGTTCTCATATTGCTGAGTCATCGGATTGCTCATAGCCTCAGGCTCTGGATGTTGTTTCAGATGTAGAGAGTAATGCTTAGGTGATGCTCAATTGGTGGTAAATCCAGTCAGAAGTTGCCCAGGAACAGAACCCTCTGTGAAGCATATGAAGCCCCTACGGAGAGACCTCACTGGGAGTAATAACCTTTGTGCAAAGCATCAAAGTCAGCTATCCTCATGGGGCTTTGAGCAATATAACACCCAGGCGATGCAGACTGAGCTTGAAGTATCCTTGGTTGAGATCATGGCTGATTTGGACTCCCTTTATAAGAGGTTTAGTGCAATTTTGGAGGAGAAACTGTCTCAAATACGGAACCAATGGAGGCGTATTGAAAACAGCGTAGCTGACTCATATGCTAAAATGTTTCTAATGGAGGCTAAAAAGATTGCACCTGACAATAGTGTCAGGTCATTTACATTTCTGGATTTGTTGCTGTGCAACCCGAAGCCTCTCCCCCAATAACCTCATTGGATGCACTTCCACAACAGTAGCTGGTGCACATAGGAGACTGGTTGGGACTATTAAAAGGGGAATATGTATTTGCCCCATTAAGCAAGGTAATCCCGGATAGGGGCTGCAACCAATCAGACATTGTTTGGACTTACCGCCTGCTTCCTGCCCATATGTTGTGGTATTGGCAGGGGTTCCTCCTCTTAAGGCTACTCAAACAGCAACCTGTCAGGAACTTTGTAACAAGTGCGTTGACTGGATTGTTAAACATAAGCATTTCAGTTTGAATAATATTGAGTTACTAATGGCCCAGAGAGTGGGGTGGGTGGGGTGTTCCAAAAAAGTTATTGCAGGGCATTGCATTGTAATAAACTTCAGGAACCCCTCCAGTCCTAAGAAGTGCTACAGTGGCAGGAAGAACTTAGTCCCAAAGAAAGCGGGATCAGTGCTCTCCCCCTTGGGTCCTTTTAAATGCCTGACATGGTATTAAAGCACAGGGGTAGCAGCAGCACTCAACTGTCCTTCCCGCAACTCCATTTTCACTATAGGTCCTCTCCTTTTGAATAGCATAGATGACCAAGATTGACTGTTGGGTTGTGCGGTTGCTGATACACAGCACACCAGACACTCCAGCTTTAAACGTAGGTTCATTAGATCACAATACTATTGTTCCTAAAAATCCTATGGGTTTAGTGATACAATATTTGTAGTATTGAGCTGGAATGTAGATGGTCTCCACTCTACGATCTTAGAACCAGATTGGGTATCTTTTATAAGATGTTATGACGTAATCTTGGTTCAGTAAACCTGGGGAACCCTGATTTATCAGTTGATGGGTTTCAATGCTTTAGTATTCCAGCCACCCCGGGGGGCGTAAAAGCTATTGAAACAAAAAATTAGAGTTTTCAGGCCGTTGAATTTAAGGGAGGTGTAACACTGTATTTAGTTAATTTCTATAATGAAGATTTTAGTAATTCTTTGAATTCTAAATTTCAGAGCCTATCTGACTTTATTTGTCCTTGCAAAATAGGGTTGGAACTAAGGGGAAGTTGGCAGGCTATTGTTGTACGGGTGATTTGAATGCTAAAGTAGGCAATTATACTAAGCCCTTTGGGGGTCTCGCAGAAACAGTTAATGACCCTATGGTGTCATTGGGAGTCATAGATCCTCAGGGGCGGAGCTGTTTGGTTATCTGGCAGCTTGTGAATTTATTATTGTGATGGAGGTGACCCTGTTAGACACGCCCTTGTTATCAACTGTTAGAGCCTGCAGATGCTCTTCGATAATTGATTATATCTCTATATCAGAGAATTTGGAAGACTAGTTGTTGTATGGTAAGGTTGTTCCCTCCACTTTTGGGGATCACAACCCAATAGAAGCAGCTTTCATATTATCTCCTGACCCAACCTTAGACAGGGGAGTGCTATCACTACAGTCCATCCATCTACTGATGTTTTGCGCCCTGCTTGAAGGGTGCTGGACCCTTGGCAACATTTTAGGGATATAATAGGGGAGTATAGTATGGGAGAATTTTAATCTGGTAGAGTTTTGTCTGTCTAAAAATAGACACAAAAAAAGGGGAGAACTAGGTGATTGGGCTACGTCTGTCCTTCTTATAGCCCATGTAATAAAACAAACTAGAGACCAGCTCAAAGAAAAGCCACAGGATGGACAGGGAAAGAAGGAAAATGTTCTTTAATGGAAAAATGGAACATTTTCCTTCTTTCCCTTAAACTTTTCTTTGATGATTGGGAAGTATACAATTGCCAAATGCTCTCCTTTGTTCCTGGCTTTTATCGCTTTGACCTCAGCGATCAATTGTGTTAACCGTTATAAGCTGTGGCCAAATCTTTTAATCTGTGTGCTGGATGAAACCTTGGTCCACTTTTTGGCCTACTTGCATATGGAAATTAAGTCCAGGTTAGATTTAATAAGAATTGTGAGGTCGCAAATGATATAGTGGTTCACTGCGCCATGAGGCAAGTATGTGTTCTTGCCCTGCTTTTATTTATTTTATAGAGAAACAATCTTTATCCTTTTAAAAAAATATATATAACCCTTGATGTTCCAACTGCCACTGGTTCTCTGTTGCTATGTGCAGATGATGCTGTTTTGATGCCTTGTACTCCCAAAGCTCTCCACCTTCTAGTTAATAGGTTTGTCTATATCATGGGAGCTCTAGACCTATTAAGTAATTTTAACAAGTCCTATATTATGGCCTGTAGTTTAAAAAAACAACATTTGCCAACTATGATATTTGGTTCCAATACCTTGAAATTCACTAGCACTTTCCCTTATTTAGGGGTGTTTTTTGCAACTACAGCCAGCTGGGCACTGCATATTGCAGAAATGTGCTGCGATTCAACTGAAGGAGAATAGGTTTTGTAGGAGGGTGGTGGTTGCCCCCATCTCCTCCCCTAATGTGAGCTGCCGTAGAGAATTGGGCATTCGCTTTTTTGGTGGATTATATTGCCACTCACCTGCCCTTGTTATGGCTTACAGTTTGGAAGAATAAAAATGCAAGTCTCCCAAGGGATATCATAAAGAATTTTCTCAGTTGTAATAAGGGTATGAAGAGTCTCTGGTTATTTTATGTGGCTGCAAGTTTGCACAAGCCGGGCTTTAATGATGTTTTTAAGCATCCGAGGCTTCCTTTCTGAGGGATACTGGGAGGCTGACCTCAGAGAGGGAAAAGCCCAAAGTGGCTACATACAGTGACTCCCTATTGTCGAAGAAGAGAGTAGGGTACATGAAAAGAGTGATGGGTCGTTGGGGGCGGAGCCTGCTATTCCGCTTTAGGGCAGGGATGATGAAATATATGTTAAGCTTTCCCCTGGGTTATATTGTCAGTCTTGATCGTATACCTTGCCTGTGTGACGGGAGGTCTGAGCAAGCAATGTTGCATTTTAAGTTTTTCTGTAAATGTTATTCTTTGTGTTAGAAATTGGGTTTTTGGTTGGCAGTCAGGTTACCCTCTGTCCAAGCAAGAACCCTCACTCTAGTCAGGGTAAGTCACACACAATCCAAAATTAGCCTGTGCCCACCCTCTGGTAGCTTGGCACGAGCAGTCAGGCTTAACTTAGAAGGCAATGTGTAAAGCATTTGTGCAATAAATCATACAATACCATAATATAGCACCATAAAAATACACCACCCAGTGTTTAGAAAAATATATAATATTTATCTGGGTATTTGCAGGTCAAAACGATCAAAGATGCAATATGAATTTGTAAAGATATCACTAAAAAGTCATATAAAGTGTCTTAAGTCTTTACAAATTCTCTTTCAAGCACAAAGTACCTGGTTTGGAGTGGAAAATCTCCGCAAAGGGCCGCAGAAGAAGAGATACGTGAAAAAATGGTGTATGCGTCGATTTCTCCCCAGCACACACAGACTTGCGTCGTTATTTTTCACGTGGGGAAGTCGTGCGTCGTTTTCCAGGGCTCAGACAGTCTCTTTCTGTGGGTCACGGGATTACCAGATGTCCCGGGGTCTGTGCGTGGATTCTTCGGCTTGTTTTCCGGCTGCGCGTCGTTCCGCGAGGCTGTGCGTCGAAGTTTCGTTTTCTCGGCAGGCGTCGTGTTGATTTCCCCTCTGGAAGTCGGGCGGCGTTGTCCTTGCGAGGCCGTGCGTCAAAGTTCCTGAAGATGTTGCGTCGATCAGCGCCGGTGTGCGGCAATTTTCTCGCCGCGGAGCAAGCTGTGAGTCGAAATCTTTGCTGCACGAAGAGTCCAAATGAAAAAGAGAAGTCTTTTTGGTCCTGAGACTTCAGGGAACAGGAGGCAAGCTCTATCCAAGCCCTTGGAGAGCACTTTCACAGCCAGACAAGAGTTCAGCAAGGCAGCAGGCCAACAGCAAGGCAGCAGTCCTTTGTAGAAAGCAGACAGGTGAGTCCTTTGAGCAGCCAGGCAGTTCTTCTTGGCAGGATGTAGTTTCTGGTTCAGGTTTCTTCTCCAGCAAGTGTCTGATGAGGTAGGGCAGAGGCCCTGTTTTATACTAAATTGTGCCTTTGAAGTGGGGGTGACTTCAAAGAGTGGCTAAGAAATGCACCAGGTCTCCTTTCAGTGCAATCCTGTCTGCCAGGGTCCCAGTAGGGGGTGTGGCAGTCCCTTGTGACGGCAGGCCCTCCACCCTCCCAGCCCAGGACGACCCATTCAAAATGCAGATGTATGCAAGTGAGGCTGAGTACCCTGTGTTTGGGGTGTGTCTGAGTGAAAGCACAAGGAGCTGTCAACTAAACCTAGCCAGACGTGGATTGAAAGGCATAGAAAGATTTAAGTGCTAAGAAATACTCACTTTCTAAAAGTGGTATTTCTAGAATAGTATTATTAAATCCGACTTCACCAGTCAGCAGGATTTTGTATTACCATTCTGGCCATACTAAATATGACCTTCCTGCTCCTTTCAGATCAGCAGCTGCCACTTCAACAATGTATGAGGGCACCCCCAATGTTAGCCTATGAAGGGAGCAGGCCTCGCAGTAGTGTAAAAACGAATTTAGGAGTTTTACACTACCAGGACATGTAAACTACACAGGTACATGTCCTGCCTTTTACCCACACAGCACCCTGCTCTAGGGGTTACCTAGGGCACACATTAAGGGTGACTTATATGTAGAAAAAGGGGAGTTCTAGGCTTGGCAAGTACTTTTAAATGCCAAGTCGAAGTGGCAGTGAAACTGCACATACAGGCCTTGCAATGGCAGGCCTGAGACAAGGTTAAGGGGCTACTGAAGTGGGTGGCACAATCAGTGCTGCAGGCCCACTAGTAGCATTTAATCTACAGGCCCTAGGCACATATAGTGCACTCTACTAGGGACTTATAAGTACATTAAATAGCCAATCATGGATAAACCAATCAATAGTACAGTTTACACAGAGAGCATATGCACTTTAGCACTGGTTAGCAGTGGTAAAGTGCCCAGAGGTCAAAAGCCAACAACAACTGGTCAGAAAAAATAGGAGGAAGGAGGCAAAAGGTTTGGGGATGACCCTGTCAAAAAGCCAGGTCCAACACTATGTATACTAGGCTTTTACTGATACCCCTTGTCAAGAGTTGTGAGATTACAATTTTTAGGGTAGCTTATAATACTTTAGTTGAGCTGACTGATGATGAGGTAACTACTCACATCGGGGTCTTCTTGATAGCTGCAGCACGTGCCCTTTGCTCTATGCACACAGATTAAGGGTGTTAGTAGTTTTACACCTATATAGCAATTGACCGTTGCATGCTATTTTAATTTGTCTTGTGATTTCATTTTTTGAGGTTATTGATTGTACAGTATTGCTATTTGTATGATACTTTTATGAATACATGTTGTATTTGAATAAAGTTTTGAAAATGAAAGAATGAAACACAAAATGATGTGTGTGCGATAGGACTGTGCAGCAATACCAACCTGGACTCATGTGAACTCTCCACAGCCTTTTCATTGATTTATTCACCATTCTGTGACCTCAGAGTTAAAAAATAGCTTTAAGTGACTTCCCCACAACCACTTCCCATGAGGACTCCATACTGAGGCTCAGTTTTCCACCATCAATGCCTGCAAGAGCAGATCTTGCCACATCAACAAGAGAGCAGTAGTGCTGGAGAATAAATGCACATTAACAGTGCTATACAGGTTCAAGACAACCCATCTAAAACATCCCCAAGTATACACACAAAAAGGATGAGTAGTAATAGATGGGATAACCTTGTATTCCTTAGAACCTGGGCCTATTACTCATTATAAACACAAAATTACCATGTTGGCTTTACTGTGGAGATCCTTTGATTGCTTTGGTGCACACTGTTCCAGGATCACTTCTAAATATAGCAATACCAATTGATTTCCTCTCCTTTATTACAAATCAACCTAAAAAAATGTTTATGTGTGAGTGAGATTTATCACAGCGTGAGGACACTGTAACAGCCTCCACCAAAGCACTCAATGGATCTTCGGAATAGATCTGACACAACCATTGTTTATATAAAATAAGGGGGGTGAGGTCAAATCACATGCTGTAGGCCCTAAAACAGACCTCAAACTGTGGGACAGTTGATGATAATGCTACCACTGAGTAGGTTGAATACTGTACAGCAACTGAAAATCCTCAAAGAACTTGAGCATAACCTCTGAGAACAATCCTGAATGCACCTAAGACCCACCCCAGACCACTCTATCTAGAACAAGGAATAGTGCCATAATCATGCCTGACCAAAAGGAATGGATGCACTTTATCTCCTTAGCTTCTAAGGCTTTTCCTGGCCTAGTGACAATCCACTTTTTTGATGTTTGGTGCAGTTCGAGCTCAGGCCTCCATAACCTTTAACACCAAAGCTTTCAAGGCTAAAGTTCTATCCACTGATTCCCACATGCTGGTGATACAGAAAAATGCTTAGAATGTATGGATTCTCCTGTAGTGAACAGAGAAACTAACCAAAATGTAGCACAATTTTGAGTTTTTTTTAAACAGCAGGTAAGGTGCTGTGCAAGTGTATGTTTTATTTTCGTACATGGCACCAACAAAAGGTTTGTTGTACAAAGAATACCATCTTTTAGCTTCCCGGAACAAGCAGCAGTGTTGTAGAAAACACTTTTTTACCACTGTTTCTGCATCTTTTAAAGTGATGTTCCATGTTTTCTATGTTTTTGTGGCTTCAACCTTCTTTCAGTGGTAGTAACAGGTGTGAAACCCATACATGAACCAAGATAGCTATACAGTGGTCCAAATCATAGAAAAAAGTTTGAATTCTGCAAAGAGAAATTTATATACCATTATGTGCATCAGGCCCTTCTTGTCACAGGCATATTTAGTGTTTGTTAGTTGTACAAAAATATGCAGTACATTGCCAGCAACTGAATTGCAGCTTAGGTTAAATTTCATTGTGTACCAACCATACAACAATTCTTATTGTAAAATCTAATGAATGAAAAATTGGCATTAAGGAAACATATTCATTGTGAAATGTGCACAAGATACTGAGTTTAGAAATGCAGAACTTTGAATTTGGGGTTGTCCATACTATCATATGAATTAGAGGGATGTAGCAAAATGTGTACACTGGCTTACTTTTCGAAGCCACAAATGGAGAGATAATAAAATTGATAATCATTTTTTTTCTACTTTTCTGTGTTGCCACACTGCTCCAATAAAACCGGTGAACCTCTTGTGTGGCTGGGCCTAGTGCCCACACCAGGAAGGACTTTCAAATGCAACGTGGAGACTGCAAATGTTTATCATGAAAAATGACCTTTTCTGGCACTGTGGGTAGCTGTGAAATATGGGTCATGGGATGGTGGTCACAGAATTCTGTAAACTAGCCTCTCAGGGACATTCAGAGTGGTGTGACTTACCACTACATTTTTCTATCCACCATGCCCTGCAAACTCAAACTGTGACTAAAATCACATATTCTCCTCACATTTCTATGAGAGAAAGTTATAGAATCTGCAGGATTCACACAATTCCTACCACCCAGTGCTTCCTGTATGCCTTTCAATACAAATGCTGCCCCTCTTCTATGGCTAGGTCCAGCATCTGTGACAGTATAGGTGCCAGAATTAGTTTTTTTAACTTGGGCAAGGATCCAGGAGATACAAGTTCATGTCACCTGAATAATTTGGTGAATATTGACTACAAGATTATAGAAAAATGAATAGCCAATAGAATCAATAAAATTGCAAATCATTAAACTCATGTTAGAAATGGGGTCTTTGGTTGGCAGACATGTTACCCCCTGTCCAAGCAAGGACCCTCACTCTAGTCAGGGTAAAAGAGAATCGCCCTGAGCTAACTCCTGCTTACCCATTTGGTAGCTTGGCATGAGCAGTAGGCTTAACTTCAGAGTGCTAGGTGTAAAGTATTTGGACCAACACACACAGTAACTTAATGAAAACACTACAAAATGGCACAACACAGGTTTAGAAAAATAGAGAATATTTATATAAACAAAACAAGAACAAAACTACAAAAATCCACAATACACAAGTCAAGTTATCAATTAAAAAGCAAAAATAGTCTTCATGTAGTTTTAAACACACACTAACACTGTTAGCATTAAAATGTACCTTGGGTGCGTCAAAAATTTCCCCGCACGGGTGAGTGTGTGTCAAAAAGGGCTTGGGATGCGTCGATTTCACTCATGAGCGAGACCTTGTATCATTTCTCCTTTTGACTGGCCAGGGCGCATCATTTCTTCTCTCCGCAGGAGAGCGATGCGTCGATCGGGTCAGCACTCTCGGGTCCGGGCCGGGCTTGCGTTGTTTTTTCCACACCCAGTGGTACTTGCGTCGGAAATCCAGCCGCACAATGATCAAAAAACCATGCAGCGCGGGTTTGCGATCTCACCAGCCTCTTGTCAGTGATGCTGTGCATCGTTTTTCCAGCATACAGGTGAGTGTCAATTTTCAGCCGCGAGGCGCGTTGATTTCTTTTTTTTTGCCGCAGGTCTGAGTCGCGTCGATCTTTTCCCCGCACAGTGTTCTGTGCATGGATTTCTTCCTCTTAGGCTGCCAGCTTCTCCCTTCAGGGTCCCAGGAACTGGATGGGCACCACTTGGAAGAGTAGGAGTCTCTCCATAGACTCCAGGTGCTGGCAGAGAGAAGTATTTGCTGTCCCTGAGACTTCAAACAACAGGAGGCAAGCTCTAAATCCAGCCCTTGGAGATCTTCACAAGAAGGAAGGCAACACAAAGTCCAGTTTTTCCCTCTTACTCTGGCAGAAGCAGCAACTGTAGGATAGCTCCACAAAGCACAGTCACAGGGAGGGCAGCTCTTCTTCCTCAGCTCTTCAGCTCTTCTCGCAGGCAGAGGTTCCTCTTTGTTTCCAGAAGTGTTCTAAAGTCTTTGGTTTTGGGTGCCCTTCTTATACTCAATTTCTCCTTTGAATTAGGCCTACTTCAATGCAAGGTCTCTTTTGAATGTGAAATCCTGCCTTGCCCAGGCCAGGCCCCAGACACTGACCAGGGGGTTGGGGTCTGCATTGTGTGAGGTCAGACACAGCCATTTCAGGTTTAAGTGACCTCTTCTCCCCTCCCTCCTACAACAGATGGCTCATCAGGAAATGCAGACTACACCCCAGCTCGCTTTGTGTCACGGTCTAGTGTGAGGTACAACCAGCCCAGCTGTCAAACTGACCCAGACATGGAATCCACAAACAGGCAGAGTCACAGAAATGGTATAAGCAAGAAAATGCTCACTAAAAGTGGCATTTTCAAACACACAATCTTAAAATCAACTTTACTAAAAGATGTATTTTTAAATTGTGAGCTCAGAGACCCCAAACTCCACATGTCCATCTGCTCCCAAAGGGAATCTACACTTTAATCAGATTTAAAGGTAGCCCACATGTTAGCCTATAAGAGGGACAGGCCGTGCAACAGTGAAAAACGAATTTAGCAATATTTCACTGTCAGGACATAGAAAACACATTACTATATGTCCTACCTTAACCATACACTGCACCCTGCCCTTGGGGCTACCTAGGGCCTACCTTAGTGGGTACACTTGCCAAGTCTAATTTACAGTTAAAAACTGCACACACAGACACTGCAGTGGCAGGTCTAAGACATGATTACAGAGCAGAGAGAAGGAACGACGCGCCCGACCCGACGAAAGGAGAAACAATGCAAGGTCCCGCTTGTGAGCAGAATCGACGCATTACAAGCCCTTTTTGACGCACACTCGCCTGTGCTGGGTTATTTTTGACGCACCCAAGGTACATTTTCACACTAACAGTGTTAGTGTGTGTTTTAAACTACATAAAGACTCTTTTTGCTTTTTAATTGATAACTTCACTTGTGTATTGTGGATTTTTGTTGTTTTGGTCTTGTTTTGTTTAGATAAATATTTTCTATTTTCTAAACCTGTGTTGTCATTTTGTAGTGTTTTCATTAAGTTAGTGTGTGTGTTGGTACAAATACTTTACACCTAGCACTCTGAAGTTAAGCCTACTGCTCATGCCAAGCTACCAAGGGGATAAGTAGGGGTTAGCTGAGGGTGATTCTCTTTTACCCTGACTAGAGTGAGGGTCCGTGCTTGAACAGGGGGTAACCTGACTGTCAACCAAAGACTCCGTTTCTAACACTTCCCATCTCACGAAAGTTAACGGTAAATTGCACTGAGGTGTTCAAACAAGCTGTGGGGATGCACAATGTTCCTACCACCCTGCATTTCCATACCTCTCCCAAAAAAAACTGTGTAGCTAGGCTTAAAACCCAAGAAATGAAACATCCCAAAAAGCAACACAGAGATAGGGCATTTATGACATCAGAAATTACTTATTTTGGTGATATGGCTAGCTATGGACATGGGGCGTTGTTGGACCATCAACTAAGTCAGCCAATGTCAGTGGCATGTCATACTGTGGATGGGCATTGCTGCCCATAATGTGCATTGTTTAATTGCTTGTTGCACATAAACTAAGTAGTGGCATGTGACTGAGGAGTGTATATAATGATTGCATGCTGGTTGTTTTTAGCTCGTGTTGAAAAGTATGGTTTCTGTGATGGGGTGTAGAACAAAGTGGCTATTTTCTCGATATACAAGGGGTAGAGGCTGAGAGGAAAAAGGAGCTATGTTATTTTGTTTCACTTGTCTGTGAATCACTTGTCAGCTGGTGAGGTACGGTGAGCAGCAACAGAGAGAGAGGAGGAGTTTCTATGTAATCCCCAGAATTGCAGTGTAATGTGGTGGGTCAATATCCTTAGGTTTGTGCTTTAGTGTTCCTTTGAACCAGTACATTGTAACCCAGTGCCACACATTAGGTTAGTGTTGCTGTGATACTCTGTATTGTGTTGGCTTAGATCTGATAATTTGGAGTACTGGTTTGCTGGTTATTTTTCCTATAATATGGTATCGTGGTACAATTTCCCCAATGTGCTACACAATGTGGTGGATTTGGGCAGTGTGGTTGGTTTCTGTTCCTAGGATACATGAACCATGGTAGGTTTGGGTCCTTAGAACGCGATCTGCTGTGATTTGTTAGCACACCTACTTTCCAGTATAGTGTGGTGAATCACTGTACAGGTAATTTGAGCCCTTTTAACATCTGTAGGGTACAGTATTGTAGTTTAGTGTCCTAGTGTTTGGGTTAATGTGCCTATTTTTTTGTGTAAGTGTCCCTTGGATGCAGTATGATGAGTTAGCACCCCACAATACATTCTGTTGTCTCCAGTTAGATCACCTAGTTTGCAGTGCAGACTTTTCAGATTATTCTCATTATAATGCTTTGTGGTTATCTATAATGTCTAATGTACTGCACATAGCTTTGGGTTCATGTACTTCTTTTCTCCTCCCTCTTTTTTCATACTAGCAAATAGCGCATATTGTCACATAACCCCAGCTCATTTCTCTATTCGTCATCGGCCAATTAGATCTGTCACCAACCAGATTATATATACTCCCAGATTTAATGCTAAACAAATCTCAGCATGCACTGACCCAGACCGTAATGTTTTTTCCATTTATCGTTTTGTTGAAATGTCAGCTTTGTCTGCAACACATTTTTCTGCATTAAAGACACTTACCACTTTGACTGTCACAAACCCTCGTAGCATTTAACATCTATCACTGAGAATTGGATACATCATGAAAACTGTGCCACAGTGCTGCCTTGCACACTAACCATGCTATTTTCTCTGTCACACTCCACAATTATTGTTAAGGCAGATCAGTAGGTATTCTGCTTAATATGTTTTTCACAGCACATCTACTCCATCACCTGTGTCTCCCTCAAGATAAATTGAACATCATTCTATCTCAACTATTGCCCCTAATAAGTCTTTCATGTGACTCATTCATCTTTTAATTACTTAATTAATTAATTAATTTGTTTTCTCTTCAATGAACTCTTTCATAGATCCATTATGAACCATGGCTTTTACCATTACTCTTTGGGACTTCAATTTAGACCTTAAAAACCGCTTATGGTTAACACTGTTTTTCCAGGTCCTCTTGGAATTTTTTTTTAATGAACAGACACTTGCCACCAACAAAATTCAAGCATTAGCTCCCGTTAAATGTGTATCGGCAACAAACTGACTGACTCTCTTCCTGCTAACTGACCCCCCCTCCTGACCATGAGATGTTACATATTCTAATCACTATCCACTCTTCCCTCCCTCCCATTTTATCATCCTCATTTCTTAACTTCCCAGAGTTTCTCTCTGCCTTCCTAAACCGGGCTCACAATGAAATCAAACCTTAAATCTCACTGTCCATTCTATAATTGAGTAGTGAAATAAGAGTGCAAAAATATATATATGTAGTGCAAAAATAAGAATACAGATAATCCTTCATCATGTATTCGCTACCTTGGATAAAACCATATAAACACAGGTTCAAAACCTTTTTACTTCATGTTAATCTTGCCCTCAAAGCCTTACAGGCACAATTAAATATTTACTTCACCATGCACCAATATTGCAACTGTCTCAGTTGGCTAACGTTTTTGTGTCCTACTTCTCAAAAAGCAATACCATGAAAGCAACTTGTGCTACATTGTTAGAAATTGGGTCGCTAGTTGGCAGTGGTTTGCACCCTGAACAAGTAGGGACCCTCACTCTAGTCAGGATAAGGGACTCACACAACTAAGCTAACCCCTGCTCACCCCCTTGGTAGCTTGGCATGAGCAGTCTGGCATATCTCAAAGGCAATGTGTAAAGTGTTTGTACACATACACAGTAATGCAGTGACAACACCACAAAAGTACTTCACACTACTTTAGAAAAATAGGCAAAATATTTATGAGTAATACAAGACCAGAATAACAAAAATGCAACATACACAATTAAAGATACATATTTTTTAAAGATTAAGGTGGTCATTCTGACCCTGGCGGTCTTTGACCGCCAGGGCGGAGGACCGCGGGAGCACCGCCGACAGGCCGGCGGTGCTCCAATGGGGATTCCGACCGCGGCGGTAAAGCCGCGGTCGGACCGGCACCACTGGCGGGGTCCCGCCAGTGTACCGCGGCCCCATTGAATCCTCCGCGGCGGCGCAGCTTGCTGCACCGCCGCGGGGATTCCGACCCCCCCTACCGCCATCCAGATCCCGGCGGTCCCTGGCATGGGCATTGCAGGGGCCCCCGTAAGAGGGCCCCTACATGTATTTCACTGTCTGCTGCGCAGACAGTGAAATACGCGACGGGTGCAACTGCACCCGTCGCACAGCTTCCACTCCGCCGGCTCGATTCCGAGCCGGCTTCATCGTGGAAGCCTCTTTCCCGCTGGGCTGGCTGGCGGTCTGAAGGCGACCGCCCGCCAGCCCAGCGGGAAAGTCAGAATTACCGCCGCGGTCTTTCGACCGCGGAACGGTAACCTGACGGCGGGACTTTGGCGGGCGGCCTCCGCCGCCCGCCAAGGTCAGAATGAGGGCCTAAGTCTCAGTTAGGTGTTTAGAAACACAATATCTCTTATTGGGGCTGTCATGATGTCTTGGTGGAGTCGTTCCCAACAGTCTGACACCACTCAAGAGGGAGTGCAGGCTGGTCACAGAGTCCCACAGACCCCAGATACAGTACCTTGGAAAACAATGAGGAAACAAAGATGTTGCATTGATTGGGGAGGTGAGGTATCGCTGGAGCGGATGTGGCATCCATTCCTCACTGTTACCGGGGAGGTGAGGCATTTGTTCCTTGCTGCGAGGCAGGGAAGGTGAGGCGTTGGTTCCTTACGGTTGCAGGGGAGTTGATATGGCATCAGTGTCGAGGCGTAGGTTGCTTACGGTCCAGCCGGGTCGATGAATCCAGCAGGTCAAGACATGAGGTGTTGACTTTGTGGTGTCACGATCACACCATTGGGCCAGAGGTGCTGCGGCAGAGTCGGAGTCAGAGTCAGGTGTCCCAGACATCAGGGACATGGCACAGAGAAGTCACGCTATGGTGCGACTTCAAGAGCACTGAAGCCCAGTCGGGCTTGCAGCGTGAAAGGCGGACGTTGCACTCAGCTGGGAATCACGCCTCCGGCACAGGCAGCAGCGCAAAGTCGGACAGCTGTGCTGGTTCTGAAGTTGCTCTGGAGTCGATGCACTTAGTTTCTTCTTTGCTTCTCCAGAACTCACTCCCAAGGGCCCAGAAACTGGATTTAGCACCACTTGGCGAGTCGGAACTCTCAGCAAGAGAGGCCAGGGGCTGGCAAATGAAGTCTTTGATGTCCCTGAGACTTCTAACGGGAATCAGGCTCAGTTCAAGTCCTTGGAGAACCTTGGAAAGCAGGATGTAGAAAGCAAAGTCCAGTCTTTTCACTCCCAGGGCACACAAAGTGCTTGATACTAGAGACTTACTAGTAAATCAAGTAATCCAATCATGTATAAACCAAGCACCAATTCCATTTAGAAAGAGGGCACTTGCACTTTAGCACTAGTCAGCAGTGGTAAAGTACTCAGAATCCTAAAGCCAGCAAAAAAGAAACTCAGCACAGGATCAAAAACAGGAGGTTGGAATCCAAATAGACAGGGTAAAACCTGCACAAAGGGGCATTTAAAACATACATTAATCATTGAGGGCTTGACCTATAGTTTGACCGATGGTGCTCAATACGTCAGTACTGTTACTGTGGACATTACATCTGCCAACCTGGCAGACTGCTTTCCATTAAAACCAGCTATCACCGCTGGCCCAGCGATGATCTCTCCACCTGGACAGGAACCGCCATCCTGGTCTATGACACAGTGGAGCGTGGTGTAGATAGATTTTCTAGAAAAAACAGATTGTGGCGAGTCCTAACATTTCAGTGCTCTGTGATTGGCTAGTATCCCTGGGTTGCAAACACCAAATATTAGAGCACTGTATCTGGGATTCTTGCAAAGTACATGGAACAGCATCAATGACATGCTGGAAGACACATTGTGATGATGCAACCTTCTGACCAATCAGAAAGCAATGTTGTGTACAAGTTAGGAATGAACACAAATAAAAAAAGGCTTTATTTTACAACTCTTTACTTATATATGTGCCTGGCAGTGGCGGTTTGTGGAAGGAAAAAGGTGCAGTGTGGCACGTGGCGGGGTGGGAGGAATAAAATAAAATAATATATTTTTTTTTAAACTTACCTTGCTCCTCGCCATGGTGGTCCACTCCTTCACCGTCGACTGGAGGTACAGGCTCCAAGCCTGCCCTGTGGCCAATCCTGACGCTGCTCAGAGTAGCGTCAGGTTTAGCTGGGATTAGCTGCAGGCTCTCTCCAGCCCGGCAACACAGTGCCGGGTTGGAGAGACATTACTGCGCATGTAGGTTTGACCGGCCCAAGTCAGCTGGCCAAACACACATGCAATCTGAGGGGAGTGCACAGTGCACCCCCCTCAGTTCGCATCACAGTCAGTGGCCCCGCCCCATTTAATACAAAACATAGTTTATTAGCCTTTTGTATTAAAGGGGTTGCAGCTGCTGCTGGTTGGGGGGGGGTGAGGGGGGGGGCGACGACGCCCCTCCGTCCCTCCGCCCCTGCCTAGTCACTGCTGTTGTAAATGCATCACTCCCAATATAAGGCTAAAGCTCTCTTCAGCCAAACCAAGAAAGGTGTGCTTTGTGATAGCAACGTTGCCTCAGGCAGGGAAACTAGTGTTAACATTTAAACCTACACGGACCGCTTGTATGCTATTGTTTTTCTCTTGTGCTCGTTTCTGAGGTAACAAAGTATATTGTGGTTCCAGATATGGCAACAGCATAGTTTAAAACACCCACATCACTTTGTTGCTATTTAATTTAGCAATTGTTTAGTTTTCTACTCTCCCAAAGTTTAGAAGCACAGCAAACACTAACTTTCAACTTTTCAGAGTGAATAGACCCTTGACCTTAGACTGACCTCGGTACCGCCCAAAATCACTTTGTCATCGATGTATACCCTTTACTAGAAACACTGTGCTTATTATTGAATTGTAAGAGGAATCTGGTTTATGCTACGACAACGTTAATCCTTGTAACAGGTTTATTTATAACTGATCAAATAAAACACAGCAGCTACTTATTTGTGTTCCAGGCCTTATGCCTGGAATTATTCTACAATTATTATTTATCATACTTAGCTTTTGCAGAGCATTCGCTCCCCGTTTTCATAATGCATATTCTGGGTTAATCGGTGTTTAATTCACTCAAACCTCCCGGGTAGTGGCTGGTAACTATTTGTGAAGAAGGAATAAAGTTTGGAGGTCCTGACATACTAAGGGGCAGTTGGCAAATAGTGGGTGCAAACTGTGTACTGTCTGTTTGCGTCCAGCCTGTCATTCTGCGACCTATATACTAACAGGCTGTCTAACAAAGTGTCTGTTTGCAGCTGGTCACCGAACCACCTGCCAAATTAATATTAATTAGTCAATTCGCTATTTGCGAATTCCTGCAATTGGCTGTGAACACATGAAGGGTTACCTGCAAGACATTGAAAACCACCACCCCTCCATTCCATCGTCATAGAGGAAACATTTTTCTTAAAACAGCCGCGTTCCTTGAAGGGAAAACAAAAACGTTTCCCTTTAAAGAACACTGTAGTTCTCCCAGTGTCCATTTGCGAAAAGTCACAGAACGACATGCCTAATGGAAATAAAATAGTCAGGTTGCTATTGGCAACAAACACAGGTGAGGTGGCCAGCAAGTGACAGAATTGTTTTATCAGCCTATATTTGTTAAAGGAACAAGTCCATCTTTTTATGAATGTTTCCAGTTTGAGAACACATTGGAAAGACATGACAAGACATAATTCGCAAAGTGGATGCTGTCCAACAGGGACAGAATACACGTTGCAAGTAGATTTCCACCTTCCTTGAGGCCTGGATAACTTTTCTATGATTTGCATCCACAGTTGCTGTCACAAAGCATTGATCCAACTCATTGAGAAACGTAATTAGGATGGGATGCTCTTTTCATGCCCCCTCCTATTTGTGAGCTGGAATGCAATACAAAACCTCTCGTATGATTCAGAAAGACTTTTCTGAATCACATAAATGGCTTGGTTCAGCAATTCACTGGGTTTGTGCACAGAAAACGGTTTCATACATCTGCCCTTTAGTTTGAAAATGTTATTTCTTCACCATGTTTCATTTCCTGGAAATGCACTATATTCAGACTCGCCGCCCCACGTATATGAACCAAAGCCCACTTGTGCCATGTTAGAGTGGTTAGAAGCACTATACAAAATCTCCAGATAAAATAAAGTTGCATCATGATGGGAACACAAACACTTAGTATGTTCTATGTAAGACCATTGTTATGTTATGTTATGCAGATTTGTAGAGCGCACTATCACCCAGGACTGTATCCTGGCTGAGCAGGTGTGAATGTAGCCAAACCCAGTGTCTAGTGGGACTACTTGAAAAGCAAGGTATTCAGGTTCCTGTGGAGTGCAAGCCCACAGTAGAATGTTGGTCACTGAGCCTCCTCCATCCATGAATCATGTGGATATTATCCAGGGCAGGCATCTGGTCAGTTTCTGTGCTGTGGTTGGGTCTGAAACCAGCCTATGTGGTGTCGAGGAGTTGGTGGTTGTTGAGTTATTTGGTGAGGCATCTGATGATTTTCTCCTAGACCTTGGTCGGGAATAGTAACAGGGATATCAGTCCATTGCAACTGTTTATCACATTGAAAAATCAGATGGTAGAATCAGCTCTTTATAAACAGTGTTTCTTTTACTAAAAAGTCACCTCGATCAAGTAGTAGCTGTCATTCTGAATAGCCACCTAAAATCTTGTTCACATAAAAATACTTGATGACAGATAAGTTTCTGAAAATGTTTCTCATGCTTTTTACGATACAGCTTGTGTGTTCCTACTTAATATTAATATAGTGCACATATGATCTCTGCCTCCTTGATTGACAAGAAATATTTTTCTTAAATTTAGTGTGATATATCATGTTACTGTTTCTGGCACTGTGATTTGGAAAACCAGTTCCTGAAGGCAGGCAAGAGATAACTTGCTTCCGGGACGGACCACCTTAGATCCGAGTTACGTTTCAAGTTCAATTTTAGGTAAATCAGTGAGTAGAAACATATTGTCTCCGTCACTACTTAAACTATAATGTCAAGCTGCTGCTCCCAGTCACCGGTTAACAGAAGCTGATTACTACATGTGAGTCCAAGCCTCTGCAGAGAGAAAGAACAGCTAAAGGAGATCTTTTCCAGTTCAGTGTGCAGTTAGCAGCTGCAAAACCAAAAACAATAACAAAGACGTCCTCACAATGTTGCGTCACTGAGTCAGGGGAGAAGGCATTGCAACTGAGAATGGTAGAAAGATCTGGGAGTGTCTTCCTATTGTACACAGGAACAGAGCATATTGACCATAAGTTGCCATATCGTCTTTTATTTGTAGGGGAGCATTTATCAGAGATGTGTTCAGGCCATTGGCTGTCACCTATCTTCTACCATATGTGTGTTGTCCTTGATCTCTGGATTTGTCATGGACAAAAATCTTTGGAAAGTTAGTAGATAAAGGTGTAATACGAACTGTAAGATCAAAAATTATTATCATAAAGTTAGTGCCCGACAACTACAGAGAACAAACGTATATTTTGCTGCATGCTTTACTTTCATGCATTGACTTCCAGCTTGAAATGTTTGCCCGTCCTACTATTTTGTTTTACAATGCATTATTTGTGGAACTTGGAATTTAATTTTATTTTACTTACTGTTGAATACCAAAGGTGTTCATGTAAGTTACTTTGTTTTTTATTTGTACTCACTCATGCTAGGAAGAGGCGATGCATCTAAAGTTCTACATATACCACTGACATCTGCTGCATCAGAAAGTCCTTGGAGCCATTCACTCTTTAGTAATATTCCATTTTGGGCGAAGAAGATTTTCAAACGAGAGTCCATCATAAACAGCCAACCGGTCAGACATCATACATTTTTAATGCAGACTAACTTGAATGAATGATTAAATAATGATGGCTTCTGTATTGCTTTTATATATTTCCTTAAAAATGAAATGTTTCAAAATCTTATGTCTAGAATCTGCATTTGACCCAAACCCTTCATAAATTCATTTGGGTAGACCTGGGAACTTGCACACTATGGAATACCAAAACAATGTACAAAATTACACCTTGAAGGTGCTGCATGATTGCAATGGTTTATTGGGTGGTCAATAAAGTTTGCAAACTAGACCGAGAAAAATTAAGAAGCAAGGCAGCAAATCTCCATTCAGACCTTTGGTGACCAGGCTCACCTCCCCACCAATGGGCATCTGCAGGTTTTAGCATAATGAACCTCCAGCATACTCTAAAGTCCGCCACAGTGAATCTACAAGTTTTAACATGGATTATGAGAGACTGTGGGTTCCAAGAAGCATCTATTATGGGGCAATAATAGGGAGGTTTTTGTACAATAAACAGTCGCAAAAAAACAAATTTTACTGTCTAGTAGAAAAACTGTCTGAAGCTGTTTTTTGATGGTTGTGGGGCAATTTATAACTGACCTACGAACCTGCTGGCATGATCTTTGCAGCTTGATGGGCCACTTAGCTTTAGTGGGTCTTGAAGTCAGATTTTGAGAGTTTCTGAATTCCAGTAGCTAATCTATGTTTTCCTGTTGTTGACTTTGACTCCCAATAGAAGCACCTGAATTGCATTGTCCCTAAACATCTCTTTTGCTTTTAAAATGTGTATTGAGGTGTGAGACAGGGTATTCAGTATAGAGGCAAAATCAAGTAATAATATCCGCAGGCCCTTCAACAAAGTCAAAGTATTAAAGTAGGTCTTGAGTCCAGTATACTAAGAATGACAAACAAATACAGAACCAGAGGAGGTCAACTGTGAAAGGGAACTTACTCCTTTTGTTGCGAGGGCACGATAAACCTTGTGTACAGAGCAGAATGCTAAACGGGAAACTTACATATGTGTTTGAACTAACCTTCAATCCTCAATGTTGTCCTCTCATGGGAAGGAGTGGGTAACAAATTACACACACCTAGAGTTAACAACAATAGTCCAGAAGAGGAGGGCAACAGCATGAGAAGATTACACAAATTACAGTAGAGCTAGCATGCTCCGGTATCTGAGGGGGTGCAAAAGGAATCACTATCATGCAAGCCATGTTTGAAAATCAAGTTGCTGTTCTTTAAACCCTTAACATATAAGGCTATGTTTTTGCCCAATGAACCTTGCCATTGCATGTTTTTTGGTACATCTTTTATTATTATTTATGCATAGTCACAACATACATATAGCAACCATATGAGAAGTACCATCTCATTCAACATGACAATTAATAGACATGCAATAAACATGTACGTTAATCTCGTCAGTGTGTGTGAGTCCATATGTCAGTCACCCATATAACATTTGGCTTAATGTGTACCTTGAGTGGGTTTGCGGTTCCCTGCTTTTGGCACAGTACGGTATACAATCTGAGGGTTGGCTGAGTTATAATATCTGTTTCCCTCAACTAACAGGAGTTGTGTAGAGATGTGGTGTGCGTTATAGCGGTGGGAAATGGACCCATAAGCAAATTCGCAATGGGCATAGGTGGGTCGCCCTGTGTGACAGTGAGACATGAGTATGACGGGTCCTTGGTCATTCAACTTGTAGATCACCCGCTCATGGGATGCCACATCTGCCATAGTCTGCATCCATTTCTCTAATGTGAGGGGTTATGATTGTTTCCAGTGGTGTAGTACACATGTGGCCACAGTGAGTGACATGTTGATCCATCATTTTTGGTGGTTGACAATACCATCCATGACCCGGGTGTTGTGCATCAATCCTAACTCAACAGATAGACAAATACAGAGGTCAGCTGCACCTTGTAGAGTTTTTCAGAGCGATTCCCTATATCGCTGGATTGCTTGGCAAGACCAGAGTATATGGACTGTATCTCCTCTGGTGTGTCACCACCTTCAACGATGGGTATATGGTGACAGTTTCAAACCAATGCAGTTTGTATGGAGACTAATGCAAATCATGCAGAATTTTGGAAAAAAATGAATTTCAGTCTCAGTTGTCTGAGGCTTCTGTCGTGTGTGGATGTAACCCCCTGCCATGCTGTTTTGTGGTAAGAGTCAAGGGGGTAAGGCTTCCAGTAATGTAACAAGAGTTTCTCAGCTGGCATGGAGTATAAGGAGTCTATTACAGAGTCGTTGAGACCTGAGATCAGTTTCTTGTGTGTTCCCCATTTTGTCCAGTTGTCATGGATCATTGAGTGGGGCAGCTCTGGTGTGCACTATCCAAATAGGGCATAAAAGGATTTAAAAACTTCCTCATGGAAAACCTGTTCTATGGTAATTATACCTTTACGGATCCAGTTGGACTAGGTTATTGGTTCTTGATCAACCCTAATTTCCGAATTGTGCCAGATGGGTGCAGCATTGTGGAGGTAGCCAATCTAAGCCAGAGATTTGATGCTGGATTCCCACACTGATAATGTGCTGGCCATGGTCGGGTTGTGGCGTACCTCTTCAGAGGCATATTTCCTCTAAAGGCGGGGCGGTCCTTTGCAGCCTACTTTAAGTGCTGTTCCAGAGTTACCCAGTCAGGTGCTTCCAGTGAGGTATGAAAGTAGTTCAGCAGTTGAGAGGTGAGTGGCTTCATAATACAACTTGAGTTTGAGGAGTAGCAGGCCTCTTGTCTTCAAGGCAGCATACATCTTCATTTTGGACAGGCAAGGCATTTCCCCTTGCCAGATGTATTGGCTGATCAGACTGCCATTGCATGTTGATAGATACTATAAAGTGTTAAAAAATGGAGGACATATTTCTCAGTGGTCAAAACGCAAATAACTGTGTCGGAGATGGCGAAGTTCTTCAAAACTTCTTAAAGAAGAGGATTTAGATAAATGTTTATTGTTACCCAGTGCAATAATGCTTGTTTTATCACTGCACAAGGATGAAACGCTGAGTGGGCCTGCTGGGATTCAAATCTGTGACCATGAGTTCAAACACAGATTTCTTGAGTGGATGCATTAGTCCACTGATCCACTGTCTGGACTCAGGGGTCCTTGAATTCATAAGTGATCCTTCTTTTTCACGAGTATTCTGTACTTTGTCCTTGAAACAAGACGCAAACCACTTGAGCTTTGGAGAGCTGTGTCAGTCCTTGAGAGCAAACAGGTTTCAGGAGTCTCCGGGCCCTGGAGTCCTTGAATCATTAAATCCATCCAGCAGAAGTCAGAAATCTACTTTCAGCACAATCTTCTTTTTTACATGCATTATTCCTAGGTCCAGGAATGTTCCCAGACGTTGGCGGTTGAGGTGTCAGGTTTATTCTGTGCACTAGCCAGTGATTAGAGAATTTCTGCTACCCATTCGTAAATATTTTCACCCAGTTCCTCCCAACTTCTTTTACAGAACTCCCTCTTTGCCTTACTGTGAAATTGCCCAAGATCACCTTGTTCAACACTGCCGACCCCTATAGTCATCAGGCAGGGCATGTTCTTCTCCTTAGTCACTATCCTATTTAGATGATCTCTTATTGTTGACAGGGTCAACACTGGTTCATCCCTCTACTGTGACTGGAGCTTGGCTGTCTAAGAGGGTCCTGGGAATGAATAGGAGATGCCAGTGAGAGCATCTCATAATCATCTCAGTTGTAAAGCTGCTCCTTATTTAGCCAACATAAAACAATGAGCTGTAATAAAGAGGAAGAGTGAGCATAGAGAATAGGAGAGAGGACAGAGCCCATTGAAGAACAACAAATGGGACAAAGGGCAGCTTCACAAGGAGATCAAGGGAACAGAAGAACATGGAAAATTGGGATAAGGTGCACTACAGAGAGGTCAGCAAAAGATGGGCAGTGTTGCTGAGGGGTCAATGTAAAAACGGACATGGGTTAAAGGGGGAAAGTGAGTAGCATTACCTTGGGACCTGGGCGGAAACACAAAGAAGGACAGGGGGTAGCGTTACAAACAAGTAAGGTGGACAAAAGGATAATGGAAAGAAGGACAGTGGATCGCATTACAGAGAGCATCCTGGCACCAACTGTGCAGTAACAGCACCACGTTAAAGTTAAAGTTAACATCTCTTTTTTAGTGAATTTCAGCAGATTGGTAATAGTCCTTATCTCTTCAGGAATTCGGCTCCAGACTTTGAGTGTGAGCCACAAGACGGCGTGATTGGCAGTTTTCCTTTATTTGCTGTTGGAGTCCTCAGAGTTAGTCTTTCTTGCCCTCGTGTTTCTCTTTGAGGTCCAGAGATGTGTTGTCCGTAAATCATGGAAGAGCAGTAGACAAACCAATGCACTTGCCAGGGAAGTAATCTAAAAAAGAACTGGGCAACGCATCTTGGTGAGCATGAAAGAATGGGCCAATGAACAGTATTAAAGAAGCAACAGTCTTAAGAGAAACAGAAAGTGAATATCCTTTAAGGATTACACGAAAGACGGCTCTCACCCCTGCAGTAATTTTGAACTTTGCTGTGAGCCATGGTGAAGTACCGATGTGATGGATTTTTTTCTTTACCCCACTTTCCATTTTGTTATCAGGTGTTCAAAACCGCAGGGGTATACTGCAACCTTCCAAACTATACAACTCCTGCCACCAACCACTATTTTGTTTATTACTTTAAATAAATGTGATTAATTTTTGAAGTTGATTACCTGTTACATGTGCAGCCTGTTCATTGTATATTTCTATAGTAAACCTCGTCATTGATGCTTCTGCAGCAGAAAAAATAGAAGTTATAGAAATAGTTTATCTGATTGCCTCATATTTTCTTATTGTTTATTGTTTAACTAAACAAGTAGTCTTTGGTCGTGGGATGTTGAATTTGTATATTACACTATGATGTTTGTGTCAAGTGTTATGTTTATTAATATTGAAACGGAATGATTGATTGTTTATGCCACAGAAATTGTTTTGTTCATATGAAAAGCAATCGATTATTTGACCGCATGTATTATGTTTTGTGCATCATCTCCCCTTTTAATTTCCTAACAAAAATAGAATATATTCTCAACACGGTAGTTTTAAATGTCAAGTCACCCATTACACATTATTTGATTCTTTCCTTCATTAAGATTGGCTTTGTTTCTTCCGATTTACTTAATGAGCTACGATTTTTTTTACAGCGTGTAGACACGATAAGGACTTTAACATCTGACCATGGCCTAACCTTTGAGAAATGTGCAGTGGTGAGTTTAACTTCCTTTTTTCTAAATCACACGAGTGTTTGCCTTGCATTTGTCTCGCCTTTTGGGACCTGCTCGCAGCATTCTGCCCAACCTCAATTAAAATATCACTATGGTGTTCATCACCCACCTAAAGAATGTGCAAGTAGTCATTTCAACAGACTGACAGTACCGTAGGTATGCGTGTTTTGGATCAGTCTCACAAATCTGATTAGTTACTTAAAAAAACGCGTTGACAAAGCCATTTGGTTTGGCTTTAATTTCCCTACAGTGTAAAGATAGGCATTTAGAAATGCTGGCTTGAAGTGTTGCATGCACAAATACCCTTTATCACATTAAGGTATGGTTTATTGGATTTTTCCAGAAACAAGTAACTAAAAGTATTGCTTTCTGTATAGCGTGCATGCATGAGATGAAGAAATGAATGTGATGATTGAGTGTACTTTTTAAATGTAAAACAGGTGCGCATGCAATTAAATCGTTTCCTGGAGGGTGGAAGTGATACATCAAATGGCCAACAGCATGTGGAGATGAGAGAGTGCTACTGCTCGAATGTGTAGCAATATGTTTTTAAACAGCTGCTCTGTCAAGCCAGGCCTAACAATACACGTGGCCGTGTTTGCAAATAGGAAACAAGGTATGGGGATATCACAGCAACGTAACTCATCAGGATTATTGTTTCTCTGCATTGCATTTCGGCTCTATGAAGATGACGGGTGAGATGTCTGTCAGTGGATGACAATATTAGTAATAGGGGATGGTGGGCGAGTGTAAGTTAATAAATAGTAATTGCTTAACAGAAGTGGAAGGGGACAAGAAAGGAGACACCCCAGGGATGTGGGGCTACTGAGAGGAGGGGGCAAGCTGGCGGCTAAAGAAAACAGAAGCAGACCCCAGAACGAGCCTTGAATGTCACCCCCTGTAGAACTGTGTGTGGAGATGGCTGGAGAGACGTGTGTAGAGCCAGTGTAGGGTGAGCCAAAGGTGTCAGGGGTGAGGGGTAAGAAGAGAAGCTTTATATATTTTTCCCTACCAAGGAACTTTCATGTCAGATTCACTACTTGTGACAGCTGAGAAGGACTTCCTCAGGGTGCGGTTATAGGGGGTGTTGTGAGCTTGTTGCATCTGTGCGAGGAGGCATCTCTGCCTGTGGTGAGAGGGGTCTTTCCTATGATGGAGTTGGCAGTGAGCTTGTTTCTTCTGTGTGTGGAGGTTTCTTTCTCTCTCTGGTAAGAGCGGCCTTTCTTTTGGGAATGTGGGTTGCGAGTTAGCTTTATATATTCTGTGTGAGAGCCTCTTCTTCTGATGAGAGTGGTGTTTCTCTTGGGGGATTGGCATGGAGTTTGTTTCATCTGAGTAAGGAAGTGCCCCCCCCTGTGAAGAAAGTGAGCTTTCTCGTGGGATGTTGGCAGTGCACTTGTTTCTTCCATGTGAGGAGGTATTTCTCCCTCTTGTAAGAGTGGTCTGTCCCTTGGGGGTATGAGATAGCACTGAGCGTGTTTATTCGGTATGAGAGTCTGTCTCTCTTCCCCAATGCTGGTAGGTTAGTAGTTTATTCTGTCTGTACTACATAAGGGTAAGGGCTTTTCCGAAGTGAGTATGTGTTTCATCCTTTGAACCAGTGAATAGTCTAGCTCACATACATGGGTGCTGTATTCTCATTTGCAGCAGATGTGTAGTTCTTCTTACTCTCAGAAAGCATGCAGTTTGTGTTACTCTCTCCAAAGGGGTGCATAATGCATGTCTTCCCCAGCAAGTGCATGATTTGCCGTGGTTACATCAAGGGTTGTTTTTCTCATGTGCAGTGGGAGTGACTTGTCTTCTGTCTTTAGGTGGTTGTGCACTTTGTCTCACCTTATTCTGGGAATATATTTTGTCTTGTGTTCAGCACCTGTATACCATGCCTCTAATTGTGTGTGTATTCCCTGCCTCTTGCTCTTTGCTTCAGACTCTTGTAATGCATATTTGTTTTTTTCTTTGTCACAAAGATTATAATTCACTCCCCTTTTGTTTTTCTTTACACACATATACTTTGTATTTGTGTGAGATTGCTTTCTCACCCTATTTCTCTGATTCAGACTCAGGTGGAATCATTTTGATATGGTTGGGAACACAAACTTGTGGTCCTCTTCCTAGGTTTGCGTAGCAATGTGTAGGTGGTGGTGTGTGTATTACAGTGTGATCTGTGTGCAGTTGTGGGTGAATCCACTGTGATGTCATGCTTGGAATCATCATCCAACAGTATACCTCCTACTCCCAGCTCCCTACTGCTTACCACAGGAACTGCATGAGAGGGCATCTGCACCTCCCAGATGCACTCACTATATGATTTTATGGTCTTCGGTTAAGGGTGGAACCTAGGAGGTATCCTGGATCTCCTAAGAAGCATCAGAGAAGGAGGTGCACAGATAATATCAAGCAGTGAGTTGTAATATGCATCATTTGTCATACAAGTAGGTCTTATTAGGGCTTAACAGTTGAAGGAACAAGGGTTGGGGAAGGGGGTTTGTCAATCCCCAGAGTACAAGTATAAAACTAGAGGAAGGTGTTAATAGAGTACGTTAGAACCTTGTATAGGGCACTGCTGGTCATCAATCCTTAGGGCCCCCAAACCCCAAATTTCTTGTACCTTCATCAAAGTTCCACGTAGCCTCTCAGTGTCATCTCACATTCCAAAGCAGAAGTCTCTTAACTACAAGTCTCAAACCCTACCCAGTGTGCCTCAGGAGGACATTTGTCTTGGCCTCAGCAGCCTTTTCAGCTAGGTCCCAGCTGTTTCAGCTTAAAATGCCTCAGCAGCTCACTTTGGCATGAGCAGCTCACCCCCATCATCAAGCATCAGCGTCTCTTTTCTCCAGTACTCAGTCCACCTGCTCCAGATTCAACAGACTGCCTCACCAGCTCTCCAACCCAATGTCTTGTCCTCAGCACCCATCATACCTGGTCTCAGCAGTCAGTGCTACTCAGAAGCTGGTTCCCTCCTTTGATCTCTGTAGCCGGTCACTAACTTAGGGCTCATCAGAAGCTCCCCCTCCCCACATAGCTGGTGCACCTCTTTCTTGAACCTAGTAACACATCTTCCTAATCCTCAGTCCCCATAGACTTCCTGATCCATTTTCATAGGCGTCAAGAGGGCCGTTCCTTGCCAAAGCCACCCCCACTTCTCAACAGACGCTGCCTCTAAGAGTCTGTGCTGCTGAAACTACAGATTGAGGACATGGACTTGTGGCCCATCTTTTAGTATCTGCATGCTACAGCCCTATATCTCATGGGCCTGTGTCCCTGGACCTCAGCAGCACCCAGCTGGCACCAACATCAGACCCACCACATGCTTAAGGGACCCTTTAAATAATAAATATACATAGCCCCTACAGGCTCTTCCATGAACAGGTCTACATTTTAGATGTCTAATAAGTGTGCTTTGTTTGAATTGTTCTGGCCCATTCTAAAATTGTGAATGTTTCAAGATCATTAGCCCTAACATCCTCTTACAATACACTAGCGCTACATAAGATCTGAAATAAAGCTACTGTGTGCGTGCCAAAGCCCTCTCCATTTTCTAGAGCTCCTCAAACCAAAAGCACAGGGACAAAGACTGAATCTGAGATTGGGGTGATCTGGGCAGATGGTGAGCTGGGCCCTGCAGTGTTTGCATTTGTATACCTTTAGAGCACAACTTTCCCCAGAGGAACCAATGCTTTATAGGACATGGCAGGAAATATAGACAGAGGCTAAAACTACCGTAATGCAAAAAAACAACAGGTTCAAGACCTGTCCTACATCGCAATAAACTTGACTGTGTAGGAGGGACCTCAGGGCGGAATGTAAATGGGCAGCACTGGATAGAGGCCCCTGCAGGCCTCTCTGTTTGTATGCAGTGTTTGGGTAGTGATTCTTGGCCCCAGCCTGCCTCCTCTTTCACAAGTTAGCATTTCTGTTAGTTATGTTGCTTCAATTGAAGCTGAGAACTGATTCCCATCATGGACTGAGTTAGAATACAAATTCCAGACTGGCTGTCAATTTTTGGCTTCTTGGGGGGAAATGAAGCTTCCTTTGGGAGTGACGAGGCTGAAGTTTTGGCAGCAGTGACCATTTTACATGGATGAATCACCCCTGTTATCTGGGAGGACAACAGGCACAAATGTGCTCCCAGTTCTATCCCTAGTAGAGTGATGGTAAACTCATTTCAATAATGCTTTTCTGAAAGGGAAAACCAGGCACTTCCAGAAGCATAAGGCCATATAGAATGAGGGACTCAGGGAAGGTGTGCAGTAAGTGCTGAAAGAAGGAGGCAGGATTCAGTGGGGACATTGCCAGAACTGAGTTTAGAAATCCCTCCAATCCCTGGTCAGTTAGCAATATATAAAGGTCTCCTCACCACAACCTCCTGAGAATATTCCTGGACCTGGAAAGGACATCAAGAAGAAAAAATATTTTGTCTGACTGCTGCAAATTGAAGACTGAAGGACCCCTGACTCCTGCAGGTGCCGTGGAACTTGAACTGCTTAACAGGGGTCAAATGGCTGGATACATGTTGCTGCTATAGGAACAGAATGTGTCAAAGGGCTCACTGCTGTGAAGAAAACCTAAGTGACCAGTTGAGACTGGACTCTGTGGAGCTACTCAAGGAGGGAGATCTGGTGCCTGAATGCCCGTTCTGAGAACCTGGGGGCTGTAGGACTGACTAGGATATACTTTCCCAGTAGTCAGAAACTTGTGGAATATAGTCAAGGGATTGCACACACTCTCCGTAGACAGGTCTGTCCTGCTTAGAGCTTTTTGTTGCACTTTTCAGCTGTTTGTATGTAATATGAACAGATTCCATATTAACATAAATAATTCACTTTATTGTGTCTTAACCATGGCATAATTAGGTGAAAGCAAGGTGAAGTAATCTGTCCTCCCTTACCTTTTGACTAAAAAAGTGATGCTTCATTACATACAGAAGCAAAAATGTGTCTCTTCAATTGTAACTTCAGATGATCTGTTTTTGTGTGACTGTTTGCCATTGTTCCTAAATCTGTAACAAGAATAAGTACACTGTTCCAAAAAATCTAAGGTCTGCAGCAAGTACTGACAAAGAAGGCAAAATGGGAGAGAAAAATAGGTTAAAATTGGCTCTGAGCCTTAGGCATCATGATTTAATAACTCAAAGAAGGGGTCAGGGCAAGATTAAAAAAGGAAACAAAAGGAGTACATGCGGGGAGTAATGTCCCACTGTATTCCGTAGGAAGGAAAGTAGGTGGTGTACCTAGTCCTAACACAGTGTGGTCAACATGTTTCGCGCCTCTGCGGTCACCAAAAGATCCTTTGGCGCTTCATCAGCTGACTCTTTCTCTCCCTGCATGTGGATTTTTTGGAACAGTGTACTTATTCTTGTTACAGATTTAGGTTTTGGGAGACCGTACACTAGACCTCAACTCTCCCAGTCCCCTTTTCTCTTTATGATGCCATTGTTCCTAACCTTCTTAACTTTGATTCATGAAGTACATCCTAGTCCTCAATCTTTGCTTGGGACCAATATATATGTGAACTGTAGACAAATTGGAGACATATAGTCAAGTAACTTCTATGTTTCTCCTGTCTCAGTGATAGCTTCTTAATGAGTAGTAAAATGTCTGCATTAACACCTTTATGCAAGATGATATGCTGGTACTGAGCAAATTTGAATGACTTTGTTTATTCAGGTAAATACCCAGAATGATCCACAGACAGCATCTGTGAACCTCAAGACGTCTAACAGGAACACAACCCCTTCTGCCTCCAGTGTATCTGATCTTATTATTCGTGATGACATAGCTGGCTTCAGTATTGTAGACAGTGATGGCAGTAACACCAAAGATGGATATCAGACCTTCAGAAGAGCAATATTAGCAGGTGAAATTGTGATAACTACTTGGAATTGTACATTGAATTGGAATTTGTTACTGTGGTGAATAGCTTTCAGTGGTTAGACGACAAATTTAACTTTTGAGTTTTATATGGTATTACGCATGGATATGATTTACAGAAGTGAATGAGATCAGATGGAATAATGGAATATACATCTAAACATTCTAATTGTTCAAGCATAACGTTTTTGTCCAAGAATTAGTTAATCACATAGTATTGTTTTTTATTCACTAAACTGTGACCCTGATCCAGGCTGCAGATTTCTTATTTCTGTCCTTATTCTTCATGTTCCCAAGTAATAAACATTTCGTTTTTGATTGTACCTCAAAGCACAATTTAAATCAATTTTCTTCAGGTTTGTGTTGGAAAAAGATAAAAGCATAATTACAGTAATCATAATTTTCTTCAACAAAACACATTCAAATGCAGCTTATTCAGAAGCACGGCAAAACACTCCATTTCTTTTAACTTCGCAAATACTCTGGCAGAAACCAAGCAAAAAAAAGGAATTATGCTAAAATAAGTATATTGGCATGACTACACTAGTCACCCTTGCTGCAGTCTGGCCATTAATATGCTGCTATAAAGACAAAGTGCAAGACAGTTTGTTTTTGAAAGCTTTTGAATGTCAAAGTATATAATGCCAGCAGCCAACTAATGCATCTATTTACCTTTACTTCTGATGTGATGCCAACAGCCAACTAATGCATCTATTTACCTTTACTTGTGATGTGATATCCAGTACCTTCTTAAAGCAGGCTCCACAGTACACTTTCAACAGAGTATGTGTTATGAATGATCACTGGCACTAGTAAGCTGGATACTACTTCCAAATATTAGTGCCCACAGTGTGAGATGCCAGAGGCATGACCTCTCCATGTTGGGCTTTATGAAGTGTGATGAGTACTCTAAACCACATTTTCTTGAGTTGCTTTTATTTTTAGGTCAAGTCCATGCCTGGTAGTTAAGGACCTCTTTGGGAAACTCTGAAAGCTGACTTAAGAGTACATTCTGACCATTGTTTACCATTTGCTTTGGGGTTTGTCACTCACATTTGCTTGCTTTCTATATGCTAGCTTCATTTGTTTTAGGCTCTCTACCATTTCTTAGTCTTCTCCATGGAGCATAGCTTGTTAACTATATTCTTCCACAAGTGCTCACTTTCTGTAAATGTGTTTAGGTTTTCTTCTTATCTTGTCACATTTGCTGTGCATTTAAAGACAGAGGTCAAATGTCAGACTCTGTCTTCTGAGGGAGCTTGGTGTTTACTTTTCTTTTTCTGGCTTTAAAGTGAGAGGTTTTATCTGACAATCTGCAGGTGTTGAAGGAAAGGTTTTTTCTAGCATACAACATAATGTAAATGTCTGTAGTCTGTAAATGAACTGTGTGAATATTTCAGAATATATCAGAATCAGGAAAGAATAATGAAGCTAATTTTTTTGTAATACTAAAGTGTGCTAGAAACAAATATCTTCTGATCAGAATAAATCAATACATTAGATGATGCCATTTTGACACATTCTCAGTTGTGCCCTGTATATTTTTATCAGTACAGCTATGTCTGTGCAAATGTAATGGTCATTTCAATTGAAAATGTGTTGCATTTAATGGCAGTGAACTATCACACCATACTTTCTCCAATCAATGGCACTTCAGTCTGCATCACTCTGTGCCACTCTACATCCCTCCACTGCATGCCACTCCAAGCCACTCTGCGCCACTCTACTCTACTCTACTCCACTTTGTGCCATTCTGCAACACTCTATCACTCTACTCCACTCTACAACTCTCCACTATGCAACACACTGTTATACTCTACTCCACTCTATGACACTCTACAACACTCTAATCCACACTACTTCACTCTGTGACACTCCTTTCTATGTCACTCTAGGCCACTTTACCTAAATCTACTCCACTCTGTGACACCCCACTCTATTCCACTTCACTCTACTCCACACCACTCCACTCTACACCACTCCACTCTACACCACTCCACTCTTCAAACCTCCATGCCATTCTAAGCCACTACACTCTTCAACACTCTACAACAATTCACTCTAGGCCACTCAGCTCCTCTCTATGCCACTCTTCTCAATGCAACTCCACTCTTTGACACTCCACTCTGTGACACTGTACACTACCATATGCCACTCTACTCTACTATACTACATGGCACTTTACTCCATTCAGACACTACAAGCTATGCCACTCCACTCTGACACTTTACTCCACTCTATGCTACTTCAGTCTATTCTGCTCTAAGCCCCTCCATTTTGACCCACCACTCTATGGCACTCTATTCCACTCTGACATTCTACACCCTTCTGCTATGCAACATGATACCCTCTGCCCCCCTCCACTCTGCCCCCTCCACTCTGCCCCCCTCCACTCTGCCCCCCTCCACTCTGCCCCCCTCCACTCTGCCCCTTCCATTCTGCCCCTTGTCTCTATGGTCCTCTACTCTATGCCCCTTTATTCTACGCCCCTCTACTCAACACCCCTCTTATAACCCTTTAACGCTCCACAAAATTCTACTCCACTCTAGGCTACGCCAATCCACTCTGCTGTACTGTCCACTCAATCCCTCTCCACTCTTCCCCACTCCACTCTACCCCACTCAACACTATGACATTCTACTACCTGACATTGATGCTCCACCCCATGACACTCAGCTCCACTCTACTACCCTCCACTCTGACACTCTACTCTACAACACTCCACTCTTCGTCAGATTACTCTAATCTACCTCACTTGAGTTAATTCAGGTACCGTAGTATTGACCTGGTACTTCTCGATCAAAACAGAATGCTAGGAATTCTTGTTGCCATTCAGATGTTGTAGCATAAGCCCATTCAGGACCTGTATATCTTCTGTTTGCGACTCTCTTTCTCTTCAACCTGCGTTCACCTTGCAGTTCTCCTTCACTTAGATCTTCCACTCGGAATGTATCAGTTTCCTCTGTTATGGTTTCATCTGGTATGCTTCTTATCCTTAAAAGTGGTTTCTCTGGCCAGTTATCACCCTTTTTCTTCTTCTTCCGATATGTCTTTTCAGGACGCTGGACAGCACCCTCCTCTTGTGATATGGTGTTTTCACTTGATGGACCTGCAACTGGCTCAGGGGATGTCGGTACACTCTGATCTCTTTCTATTATTTCCCCTTCTTCTCCTTCTTCTTCCTCTTGATCAGTAACGGGTTCTAGTTCTAACCCGTATCCGTCTACTTCTGGGAGAACCTCTCCTTGACTTAGTTCTCCTGGCGCCTCTACTGAGGTAGGCACTCTGTCACCTCTCTCGAACTCATTCACTGTTTGAGGGACGAGGCTGTTCTCAGTGGGCTCTCCCGCAGTCTCAGTTCCTTCTTGGCTACTTTCTGGCCTTGAGACTCCTCTTCCTGGAACTGTTGTGTCGGAAACTTCAAGTTCCTCGTCAGTTGGACATCCTACCTTCTTTGTGTGACTGGCATGTATCCAACTTGGAATGCCTGCACATTTCACAGCAGTGGTTGTTGTCAAGATCACTTGATATGGCACTTTCCAACGTGGCTCCAAACACCTCTAGCCTCTACCTGGTGAGAGAAAGAGCGAATCATGTCAGCCAAACCTTTGCAGTAGTCCAACACCATATCATCTGTGATATTCACTAGAGCATTTGCAGGTACTGCTGGCAACCTCATAGCTCTGCCCATGAGGACTTCATGGGGAGATAGTCCTGTTTTCTTATCAGGGGTGTTCCTCATTGACATCAGGACTAAGGACAATGCATCTGGCCATTTCATATTGGTAGCTGCGCACATCTTTGCCATTCTTGATTTCAGAGTACCATTTGTTTGCTCTACTAGTCCTGAAGCTTCAGGGCGGTAGCTACAATGCAGCTTTTGTTCAATGTCTAGTGCGGCACATAGAAGTTTAATCACCTCATTGTCGAAGTGTTTGCCCCTATCTGATTCTATAGAGACCGGAAACCCGAACCTTGGTATTAGTTCTCTAAGTAGCAGCTTTGAAACTGTGAGGCTGTCATTTCTATGTGTGGGGTAGGCTTCAATCCAGTGACTGAAAACACACACAATCACCAACACGTACTTTAATCCTCCACAAACAGGCATCTCAATGAAATCCATTTGCTTTTTGCTGAAAGGACCACCAGCTCTCCCAATGTGGCTCAAAGTTACCACAGTCCCTTTTCCGGCATTCATCTGTTGACAGATGATGCATCTGTGACAGGTAACCTCTGCGGCATGTCTAAATTTTGGGTTGAACCAATCGATTTTGAATGACCTGACCATTGCATCTCTCCCAAGGTGAGCCTGTCCCTGGTATAGCCTGGCAAATTGTGACAGAAGGCTATTTGGCAAGACTAATTTCCCCTCCTCTGAGACCCATAAATCATCAGCCCTCTGTACACATTGCATTCTCTACCAGGAACGTTTTTCTTCTTTGCTGGCACGACCCTGTAATGTTGTCAGCTCATCTAAAGTATCCACCACCCTTAATGCAAGGTTCAAACATGTGTCATTTTCAGTTTGCGGTAACAATTCCCACTGTTCCTTGAACGATATACAGTTCAATGCGCAAAACCTTGCGACTTGATCTGCATAACCGTTTCCCATAGACACAAAGGGGGTCATTACAACCCTGGCGGACGGTGTTAAAGGTGCGGTAATACCGCAAACAGGGCGGCGGACAAAAAAAGGGAATTATGACCGTGGCGGAAACCGCCAACATAGACAGCCACTTTAACACTCCGACCGCCACGCGGTACAGACAAGCAGCGCGGCGGTCACCGCCAACAGACAGGCGGAAGACAAAGTACCGCCCACAGTATTACAAAACACCAATCCGCCACCTTTTCTGGGGCGGATTCACCGTGGATAAAAACACGGTGGAAACAGTTTCTGCAATGGGAAAACGCTCACCTTAACACATCCCACGAGGAAGGAGGACACCAGGGAGCTGGAATTGCAAATCCTACCTGCCCTTCTCTTCCTACTCATCTACGAAGACCGGCGGCGGCGGCGAAGACAACGGTGAGTACTGCACCTACGACATAGGGGAGGCAAAAGTCAGGGGACACACACGCACCACCCCCACCCCCACCCTCGCATATTACAACACACACACCAATGCATTTACAAACATCACAGTAACAACCCACAACCCCCCCCGGAAGAATGCAAACACAAAACGAAATCAGTTCAAACATTGTAATGTATCAAAATACATGTGTCAATTATATACAGATATATATAAACTCATACAAAGGTATATACAGTACGAGAAGTAGTGCAGATATGCACATCTCAATGTCCGTGCACCACTAGGTCAAAAATACATGGGCGAGGCCCACACAAGATACCTATCCACAAATGGAGAGAACACTGCCGGGGCATCAGAGAGAAAAACAACAGGCACCTCAGGGGGAAGGGAAGGGGGGGTCACCTCAGCCGGATTACAGCACCACGCCACATCCACGACGGGGCTCCATGCCCATTGATGTATCCTGGGGAGTGCAAAGCCACAGTCTCACAAGTCTCTACAGTGGGTGGTTTGCCCACTGTTCCATCCTGGGGAGTCCAAAGTCACAGTCTCACAAGTCTATACAGTGGGTGGTTTGCCCACTGTTCCATCCTGGGGAGTGCAAAGCCACAGTCTATCAAGTCTCTACAGTGGGTGGTTTGCCCACTGTTCCATCCTGGAGAGTGCAAAGCCACAGTCTCACAAGTCTCTACAGTGGGTGGTTTGCCCACTGTTCCATCCTGGGGAGTGCAAAGCCACAGTCTCACAAGTACATAACAGCCTCCACTGGTTCTGGAGGGGGACTGGTGCCCAGAGTGTTTCATCCTGTGAAGGACAGAGGTAGTGGATGGATCTCTCCACTGGTTCTGGAGGGGGAATGGTGCCCCGACTTGATTAGTCTCCCCGTGACAGTTCCTGTCACGTCACAGTCCCAGCTGCACATGGGATAACGATGCCTGATGTGGCGGTCTTTTTCCTTCTTCTGCGGTGCTTGCCCTGTTCAGCGGTGCATGCCCTGTTCAGCGGTGCTTTGCCATGGCGGTCTCTGGACTTTTCAGCGGTGCTTTGCCATGGCGGTCTCTGGACTTTTCAGCGGTGCTTTGCCATGGTGGTCTCTGGACTGCTCAGCGGTGCTTTGCCATGGCGGTCTCTGGACTTTTCAGCGGTGCTTTGCCATGGCGGTCTCTGGACTTTTCAGCGGTGCTTTGCCATGGTGGTCTCTGGACTGTTCAGCGGTGCTTTGCAATGGCGGTCTCTGGACTTTTCAGCGGTGCTTTGCCATGGCGGTCTCTGGACTTTTCAGCGGTGCTTTGCCATGGCGGTCTCTGGACTTTTCAGCGGTGCTTTGCCATGGCGGTCTCTGGACTGGCCATTGGTGTATGGCATGACAGTCCATCATTGCCCAGCGGGGCTGTGGCTGCCGGGGCCCTCCTAGCCAATGACTCTGGCAGTGGTCTTCTGACCAGTGACGATATTTGTGCCCTCCTGGGCAATGACTCTGGCGGTGGTCTCCTGACCAGTGACGACGGTGCTAGCGGTGGCGTCCCGGCCGCCGGGAAGGATGCCGCCCTTCTTCGCCGTGATGCTCACACCAGGCTGTGCAGACTTCTTCTGGCCCTTCCCCACCTTTGGAGGAGTCGCAGCTGAAATCCCCCTGGGACCCCTGTGAGTTGTTTTACCTCCAGGAGTCTTCAGCCGGTTCCGTCGGCCACTTTCCAACTTCAGAGCCTTTACAGGGGGTGGACTGGCAGTGCCTTGGCTCCGTGTCACACTGCCTGCCCTGGTGGCTGGTGCACTCCACACACCTTGAACACGCACCACTGGTACTGGAGGCTTTTTGGCTGAGGCGCTACGACGGGACTGATGAATTGGGGGGGGGGGGGGGTGGGGGCAAAAGGGTCAACTTTGCAGAGGGACAGTTTCTGACGAACACTGGGATGGGTAGCTGGAGGGGGTCTGGGAGTGGAGGAAGAGGAGGTGGTTGTAGGAGGTGTCACTTTAGGTGTTTTGGGTGCAGGTGCAGGTACTGGAGGCTGTCATGAGGTGGATGGACGTTGGGTGTGTGGGTGCCCGCGTTTGTGTACTTTGGGAGGGGGCGTCACAGACACACTGGGAGAGGACACAGGGGACGTGTAAATGGGAGTGGGGGTGGTGAGTGCAGGTGAGCGGGGTGTGGTGCTGGGTGTTCTGGTGCGAGTCCTAGTGCCTGTAGATGTAGTGCATGCAGGTGAGAGTGTAGACGACACTGGGAGGGAGGAGGGAGACGATGAGGAGGGGGACACAGTGGAGGCAGTGGATGTTGCTGTGTCTGTATGTGGCTGATGCTTGTGTGAGTGCCTGTGGGATGTGTGGTGCCTATGTTTTCCAGAGCCACGTTTGTGTGTTGAGGTGTGTGCATGCTGGTCTGATGGTGTGCTTGGGATGGGCTGGGGTACAGGGGATTGGGTCTGGGTGGAGGAAGTTGGAGGGGGAGGCTAGACACAGTGACAATGGCTGCCATCAGTGCTGAGGCCAGAGATTGCAGGGATCGCTGAAGGGCAGTCTGACCAGAATTAATGCCCTCCAGGAATGCATTACCGTGTTGCAACTGCCTTTCTACACCCTGGATCGCATTCACAATGGTAGACTGCCCAACAGTGAGTGACCTGAGGAGGTCAATGGCCTCCTCACTGAGGGCAGCAGGGGTGACTGGGGCAGGGCCTGAGGTGCCTGGGGTGAAGGTGATGCCCACCCTCCTGGGTGAGCGGGCATGGGGCGAAGGCTGAGGGGCTGCTGGGAGGGTGGTGCTGGTAGGGGAGGTGGCGGCTATACCTGTAGAAGTGTGGGGCACAGATGGTGCCGCCACCACAAGGGAGCTCCCATCGGCGGATGAGTCCGTGTCGCTGGTTGGTGATCCGGTGGCCGGCGTGAAGCTCCCCTCGCCCTCCGTCCCACTGGTGCATTCTGAGTCCGTGGTGTGGCCCTCCATGGCCATGTGGGATGCAGCTCCCTCGTGCTCCGGTGCCACTGTACCTCTGTACCTCCGCCTGATGATGCTGATGCACAAAAGAACAGGGAGAGCACAAAAAGGGGGGGGGACGACAGAAGAAAGACAGGTTGAGTGCATAGCTTACCGTTGGCGGACAATACAGACACAGCAGCCCCCTGCACTACGCCGTGCTCCTGGCCTCTACAGACGCAATTCCTGGGATCTGGACTACATGGCTATGGTGGACATCTGCACACATGGATGCCACAGGGGCATCTATACCTGTACTTGGCACTCTACTGCGGTGGGGTGGAGTGCCACATGGCCTGCATTACGGAGGGGCCTAGCCTATGGAAGTCGCCCTGGCCTAGGGAAACCCACAGCCCTCCTCCCACACCTAGACCCCTCAACTGCACGCAAAGTCCCCAGAATGATAGTGTACTCACCCCCTTTTGTCTGCTGTGATGCCCTCAAGCGCCCATCCAACTCAGGGTAGGCCACCGCCAGGATCTGGAACATCAGTGGGGTCATGGTTCAACAGGCACCCCTCCCACGTTGGGAGGCCATCCCCAGCTGAGCCTCCGCCGTCTTCTTGCTACAGCGGCGAATGTCCTCCCATATTTTCCGGCAGTGGGTGCCCCGTCTCTGGTGGGCCCCCAGGGTCCGGACTTCCTTGGCGATGGCACGCCAAATGTCCTTCTTCTGGTGGGCGCTGACCTACATGACATGCACAAGGGAAGAAGAGAAGTCATTACCAACTGCACTGTCGATGTAAGTGTCCCCCCTCCCTACCCTTGCCATGTGGCACATGCATTCACATGCATTCATGTTCCCTGAACTCTTCCCCCTTCCCTCTTACAACCAGCCCTCTCCACCCAGGCCTAGCCCATACAACGTGCTCCCTGTGTACTTACCTGTTTGTCTGGAGGACCGTAGAGTAGCGTGTACTGGGGGAGGACCCCGTCTACTAGTTTCTCCAACTCCTGAGCAGTGAAGGCAGGTGCCCCTTCCCCAGACGCAGCAGCCATTGTCGCTTCCAGACCGAGGTCACAGCAGCACTTGCAGTGTAGGTCCTCTCCTGTCGAAGGTCAGGTATCGTGTGATTGAATAGTTAGAAAATGGTGGTGACGTCCGCGGCGGTGACGTCCGCGGCAGGGCGTATCATCAACGCCGGTGCACTAGTTCATTGGCTCCTGGACCCATAGGGTCCAATGTTAATCAATGCTGCATTGCGCCTACCGCGACGGTGTGCAACGCCAGCGCAGTTACTTCACAATACCATTGTCCCAGTTTAGAGGTCAGGCAGCTGCCATTTCAGGGGCCCACATGGCTTCATTTACTTCTGCGTCACACATATCTAGGCCGACACTCAACACACATACAGAAATGGTTTTGTGTTTGGTGTCGTGTTCTGTGTATCTGTGGGTACATACCTGGAAATTTGTTGACTCTGTGGTCGCTGTTGTCCTTCCTAGGCACCGTCAGCTGGGACAATTGAGAAGATGGCGGAATCCTCTGGTGTAACGACCGCTGGTGGACCTGTTGACAATGGTGGAGCGACATTTAATCATCACCTACAGGTTTGACCGTGCCACTATCCAGGAACTATGTACCCAGTTGGAGCCTGACCTGATGTCACCAATCCGCCATCCCACTGGTATCCCCCCAGGTGCTGTCAGTGCTCCATTTCCTTGCAAGTGGGTCTTTTCAGACAACAGTGGCCATGGCATCAGGGATGTCCCAGCCTATGTTTTCCAATGTGTTGTCCAGAGTGTTGGCTGCCCTGCTGAAACACGTAAGGAGATACATAATTTTCCCTGAGGTGGAGGATTTGGCTACAGTGAAAGGTGACTTCTATGCCCTTGGACATATCCCCAACATCATAGGTGCCATTGATGGGACCCATGTGGCTCTGGTCCCCCCCCACAGGAGTGAACAGGTGTACAGGAACCGGAAGAGTTATCATTCGATGAATGTACAGATGGTATGTTTGGCAGACCAGTACATCTCCCAGGTAAATGCTATGTTCCCTGGCTCAGTGCATGACGCCTACATCCTGCGGAATAGCAGCGTCCCTTATATGATGGGTCAACTCCAGAGGCACCGTGTGTGGCTATTAGGGGACTCTGGTTACCCCAACCTGTCCTGGCTTCTGACCCCAGTGAGGAATCCCAGGACCAGGGCAGAGGAACGCTACAATGAGGCCTATGGGGGGACTAGGAGGGTGATCGAATGCACCTTCGGCCTCCTGAAGGCCAGGTTCCAGTGCCTCCATATGACAGGTGGTTCACTATTCTACTCACCGAAGAAGGTGTGCCAGATCATCATCGCCTGCTCAATGCTTCACAGTCTTGCTTTGCGACGCCAGGTGCCTTTTCTGCAGGAGGATGGTCCAGATGACTGTGTTGTGGCAGCTGTGGAGCCTGTGGAGCCTGTGGACAGTGATGAGGAGGAAGCTGAGGAAGAAGACAACGACAACACGGAGTCAGTCATACAGCAATATTTCCAGTGACACACAGGTGAGAAGATTTTCATTTTTACCATTACATTCACTGTCACACGTCTTCCTCTATCCTGTGTGTAATTTCATAGCATTATTTGGTAATTGAGTTGTACCTTTCCATTACGGTTTCACAGGTGTGGTTACCAACGTGTGTTATCTGCTTGCATCTTTCAAGGACTTGTGATGTGTGACATAGGTATGTTGGCTTTACAACTAGAAACACTTTTTGACACTGTCATTGATAATACATTTTACCAAATCACAAACTGACTCCAGATGGTTTTGTGGTTCAAGGGTGTTTATTGAAGTGCTCAAAAATGTAGGGGTGTTGTACTGTGGTGATGGGGGACGGTGGAGGAATGTCCATGGCAGAGTCCAGTCCATTGGTCACACAGGTGCACTGGCCATATGGGCAAAGGAAGTGGAGCTGGGGCAGTTAAAGTATGGACAGGGTAACAAAGTGGGACAGTGGGAGGACAATCAGGGTGGTCTCATTTCCTGGCGAGGGTCTTGCCATCTTGCTCTGTCCTGTTCGTGGATCTCAGGGACCGCTTGCATGGTGGTTGTCCGTCTGCAGGGGATGGGGTGCTGGTGTGGTGGTCCTGTGGCGGGGCGTCCTGTCCACTACCGCCGTCGGAGGTGGTGGGCAGTTCATCGTGCATGCTAGTGTCAGGGGCCCCTTGGAGTGCCACAGTGTCCCTCAAGGTCTGCTGTATGTCCTTCAGCACCCCTACGATGGTGCCCAGGGTGGAGCTGATGGTCCTGAGCTCCTCCCTGAACCCCAAATACTGTTCGTCCTGCAGGTGCTGGGTGTCCTGAAACTTGGCCAGGACCGTCGCCATCGTCTCCTGGGAGTGGTGGTATGCTCCCATGATGGAGGATAGGGCCTCGTGGAGAGTGGGTTCCCTTGGCCTGTCCGCCCCCTGTCGCACAGCAGCCCTCCCAGTTCCCCTGTGTTCCTGTGCCTCCGTCCCCTGGACCGTATGCCCACTACCACTGACCCCAGGTCCCTGTTGTTGTTGGGGTGGTGGGTTATCCTGGGTTCCCTGTAGTGGTGGACACACAGCTGATTGACGTGTCCTGGGTAGGGAGGTATGGGCCCGCTGGGTGGGTGCTGTGCTGGTGTTACCAGAGGGTGGAAGGTCAGTGTTGGGCTGTGCCTGTGCAAGGGGAACCGACTGCCCCGAGGCCCACGATGGTCCGGGCTGGTCATCAGGATCCAGTAGGGCAGAGCTGCTATTGTCACTGTGGGCCTCTTCTGTGGGTGGAGTGGAGTTGTCTGGACCCTCCGGTGTGGTGACGGTCCTTCGTGATCCTGCAGGGGCATAAGTGCATGATTATTGCATGTGTGTGTGTCATGGTGTGCAATGGGTGGCTCACCGTGTACACCAGTGCAAGCATTCCTGTGGGGGGGCTTGTGTGATGATGGTTGGGGGGGTGTACTGGGTATGTGCAGTGAGCATGCTTTGGTGATGGGTGTCCATGCTTTGTTATGTCATGCAGGGCTTGGTGTAGGGATGGGTGGTTTGTGTTATTAGTACATTAGTGAGTTGGAGTGATAGGGGAGGGGGTGAGGGTGGGGGGGTGTGATGGCATGCAGGTAGGGTGGGGGATATGATAGTTAAGATTTGACTTACCAGTGTCCATTCCTCCACCGACTCCTCCGAGGCCCTCTGGATGCATGATGGTCAAGACTTGCTCCTCCCATGTTGTTAGTTGTGGGGGAGGAGGTGGGGGTACGCTGAACCGCAATGTTGTGCCTGGAGACCGCTGAACGCACCTTCCCCCGTAGGTCGTTCCACCTCTTCCTGATGTCCTCCCGATTTCTTGGATGCTGTCCCACAGCGTTGACCCTGTCAACGATTCTGCGCCATAGCTCCATCTTCCTGGCTATGGATGTGTGCTGCACCTGTGAGCCAAATAGCTGTGGCTCTACCCGTAGGATTTCCTCCACCATGACCCTGAGCTCCTCCTCGGAAAACCGGAGGTGTCTTTGGCGTGACATGGGGTGGTGTAGGTGATGTGTGGGGTGGTGTATGTGTTGATGAGTGTGGTGATGTGTAGTGGTGTGTGGTGTTTTGTGCGTGGATGTTGTGTGGGTGAGGGTGTTGTGTGCCTCTGTGTGGTGGGGTTGTCTATTCTGTGCTCTCTCTCTAGCCTTCGTCTCTATTTTCTGGTTGTAGGGGTTTGTGGGTGATGTGGGTGTGTGTTTTATATTGTGTTGGGTGTGTGGGAGTGGTGTTTGTATGTGTGTCAGGTGTGTGTATTTTGAATTGTCCAATGTGGCGGTGTTTTGGAGATGTATGTGTATTTTGAGGGCGGCGGTGTGTACCGCCAATGGAATACCGCGGCTGAAAGACCGCCGCGTGGATTCGTGCGTCGTAATAGCATGGGCGTGTTTCTGTTGGCGTGGAGGTGGAGGTTTTGTTTTCACCAGTTTAACACTGACCTTTGTTGTGGCGGACTTGTGTGGGTGTCTGAATTTCGGCGGATTCCGAGATGTGGGTCATAATAGCTGTGGTGGGATTCCACCGTCGCGGCAGTGTGTTGGCGGTCTTCTGCACGGCGGTAAGCGCCTTTTACCGCCAATGTTGTAATGACCCCCAAAGTCTTGTGACTTAACGTGAGCATTGCATTTTACCACGGCAATTTCAAGAGGTAACTGAATCGCATGTAACAAATCCTTTATTTGTTCACCATTTTTCACAGGAGAACCAGAAGAGGTCATGAAACCTCTCTGCGACCACAGTTGGACAAAATCATGTACAATTCCGAATCCATATCTGCTGTCAGTATAGATAGTGACTCTCAGATTCACAGCTGTGTGGCATGCCTTAGTAAGGGCAATCAATTCTGCCACTTGTGCAGAAAACACTTTCTCGAGCCAGGAAGCTTCAATGATACCAGCTATGGTACATACAGCGTAATCAGCCCTCAGTGTTCCGACGGAATCTCTCAAACAAGACCCATCAACAAACATGATACAATCATTTTCTTTCAGCTGTGTGTCTTGAATATCTGGTCGTGGTTAGGTACATAATTCCGTTACCTCAAGACAATCATGCTCAAATTCTTCCTCATTGCTAATTTCAGTATTCTCAGCAGGAAGCAGAGTTGCCGGGTTCAACACAGTACATCATTTCAGTGAAACATTAGGTGACCCCAGTGTAATTGTCTCATATTTAGTAAGACTGGCATTTGTCATGTGCTGAGTTTTAGTTCGAGTCAACAAAATTTCAACTGAATGCGGAACTATTACAGTTAGGGGGTATCCCATGACTATGCCTTCGCACTGTGTAAGGCTCTGACCAACTGCTGCAACTCCGCGCAAACAACCCTGTAAGGCTGCTGCGACAGGGTCCAAGGTAGCTGAAAAATACGCTACAGGGCGATTTGCACCTCCATGGACCTGTGTCAAGACAGACAAAGAACAAGCATCACGTTCATGACAAAACAGTAGAAAAGGCTTTGTATAATCAGGCATACCTAACGGTGGTGCCCTGCACATGCACTCTCTCAATTCCATAAATGACTCAAGCTCTTCTTTGGACAAGGCTATGGTATATGGCTCATCCTCGATCTCTTTGCCTGTCAGTTTTATCAAAGGTTTTGAGATAATCGAGAAGTTGGGTATCCACTGGCGACAGTAGCCCACCATTCCCAAAAACATTCTGACATCTCTTTTTTGTTGTTGGAGGGTTCATTTGCAAAATGGCTGTTATTCTTTCCTTCAATATTCTTCGGGTCCCTCTTTCAATTAGATGCCCTAGGTATTTCACCTCTTTCTGACAGTATTGCAGCTTCTTGGGTGACCCCTTGTGTCCGTTTTTTCCCAAATGATTCAGTAAGGCAATTGTATCATATTTACAGTTATCCCTTGTTTTGGATGCAATCAGCAAGACATCAATGTACTGCACTAGAGTCGAGTTAAAAGGCAGTACTAAGGATTCTAAGTCCTTTTTCAATATCTGGTTAAAGATAGACGGTGATTCAGAAAACCCTTGAGGAATTCTGCACCAACTGTACACCTTATCCAGGAATTTGAAACTGAATAAAAACTGGCTGTCCTCGTGAAGAGGTATTGAGAAGAAGGCTTGTTACAGGTCTACAACGGTGAACCATTCAGCATCACACGGAACCTGAAACATGATCACTGCTGGATTTGGCACAATGGGGCAACATTTGACCACAATCTCATTTATTATCCTCAAATCTTGCACAATTCAAACTTTCCCACAAGGCTTTTTCAGACCCATTATCAGTGAATTGCACGGGCTACTCAACACCTCTTTCAGAACTCCCTGTTTCACAAAGTCTGTGATTATTTGTGAGACTTCAATGAGAACATCTTGTGCCATATGATATTGCGGCACCTGGGAAAACACTGCATTTGGCTTTACTTGTACTTTAACTGGTTCCACACCTTTTATTAGTCCCACTTCCTTTCCTGTCAGGTCCCACACTTTCTCTGTCACTGTTCCCTGTAGCTCGACAGGTAGGTCAATCATTGTAAGCATCGGAAACAAAGTAATCAAAGGATAATCCTCATTTGCCGTCCCTGTCTCTTCCTCTGAAAACTGACTTTCGTATCCTTCATCATCACTATTTGTCTGTACTTCGATTCAATCATTGGAACAGGTAATCAAACATTTTGTCTTGAACAGTAAGTCCCTTCCCAGTAAGGATACCGGGCTTGAATCACAGACTACAAATCTATGCAGTCCCTGGAATTTGCCGATCTCAACTTGCACTGGATCTGTAATCTGGTTTGTCAGGTATTGGTTTGCTACACCGACTACCCTTATGGTATGCCCCGAAAGTGGTAATTTCGGAACCTCTGCACTTCTGACTGTAGAGCGTGTAGCTCCGGTATCAACCAAGAATGAAACCTTGTGACCCATTACCTTTCCTTCTACATAAGGTCCCCTCTGATCTACTTCTAGGGACGCTGCAAGCCTGCATTCTTCACTATCTGAGCTATCATCCGACCACTCTCCATTCATGCCATTTTCACCTCGTAATGGGAATTGCTGTACTGTATTATTTTGACTCATTACCTGACCCGTGACCTGTTGAGGAAGCATGACCTGTTGCTGTCCCATCGGAGCCATTGGTAATTGCATTTGCTGTCTAGGTACCATGGGAACCTGCTGTTGTACTGGCTGCATCTGTGCTGGCTGAAAACGCAGCATATGCATCTGCTGCATGGGCTGTACCCCTTGCATCTGTACCATGTTATTTTGAAATTTCGGATTTTGATTTCTCAGTTTTGGACCTCTTACATTTTGTAATATACCGGCATTAGTGCTTTGTTGAACGACACCATCCTGTACCCCATTCGGGCACTCCCGTTTCCAGTGTCCCACGGCCCGCACACGTGACCTGGTGACATCTTTTTCATCCCTTGTGCGTCATTTTGAACCACAACAGTATTCAAGTCCGGACAGCGATTCACAAAACCTCGACCTAGGCCTCTAGGTTGCGCCTGAAACACGACATTCATTTGCGGCTGCTGCTGTATCATCTGCTGGACTCTGTTTCCCTGTATTCCTGCCTGTGCAGCCCTTATCTGCATCACCATCACTTTCTCTTTCAGCTTTTTCTGCTTTAACTCAATTTCGTCACTACAGTATTTCGCATACTGCAACACCTCATCAATTGGCTTCGCTTGCCAACAAATCAAATGATTCTTAATCATTTGACTGACCTCTGGTCTCAGCCCTTCAACAAATCTGAACACGAGATGGTTCATGTCCTTTGGCTCGATAGTCTCAGTACCACTGTAATGTTTGAATGCTTTTAACAACCTCTCGTAGTAAGCATGTATTGATTCTTTAACCTCTTGTGAGGTCCGGTCAATCTTCTGCCAATCAGTCACTTTTGGCGACACCTTTTGTTTCAAAAACTCAATCACCGTATGATAATACTTCATCACCTCCTCAGAGGGAGCTCCGGTCACCTTATCCCTTGCCGGCTCCTTCGTCGGCCAATCTACCCCTCTCTTACACTCGAGCCACAAATCAGGTGGAACAGTGATCTCAAACAAGGTATTCAAGTCTTTCCAGAGACCTGTCTGTTTGTTGATACCACTCCATCGGTTTCTCCCTCAATCTGGGATAATCGTTAGTAAAGGATAGGATGTCTCCTCTGGACCACGGTACATGTACTAAAACACCACCAGCTGTTTCTCTCATGGGTAGTATTTTTACTGATTCTGTGTCGGGTGAGACTTTGGTCTGACTTGACCCTGGACTGTCACCTTTTTCCTTATCTCTCTTCTTTGCCCATCTGCCTTCCCATTTTTCTAATGCACCCCAAATTTGCGCACTTTGCAATAGCTCTTTTAAGTGCGCCTTCATCCCAGCAGACCTCATGTGTTCAAAATCTTTCGAATCAAAATCTAGTCTGTAACTTCTCTTCAAATGTTTGGTGTTTCCAATATCAATATCGTATTTGTCTGCCAGGTTTGCTAATCTCTGATGCACCTTGCCCACTTCTTTAGTAATCTTAGGACACAGGTATCTCAATTCTGCTTCAGTGTAGGACTCTAATCTGTTTACCCCCATCGTACCTTCCACCAATTCAGCAGCTTCCACTCCCAGTCTTACAAAATTTAGGTAGTCATCTTGCCCTACCTTTTCCGGTCACTGTAGTCTTTTGCGAAGTATACGTTTTTTCCAGCCATTCATTTAGCTGCTGCACTGTAAAACCTTGTAATGAAATGTTCCCTGCATGTATCATTTGCGACTGTGAGGTGTTCGTACTCATCGTTTGTGGAGTTAAAACCCCTAACCCTGCCTGACGCATTGCTTCTAGGGGTGCTTCTACTGGGCTAAGGTCTATTAAGGACCTCGGCTTTTCAACTGCTTGTTCTTCTGGAGCCATTATCTGGGGGGTACCTATGGGCCCTCCTCTTATCGCATCTTGGGTTATTACTCCCTGATCACATGCACTAGATTTGCCTTGTGCGTATAATGGCACTGGTGGACCGACAGTAATTGGTAACGATATTGCAGCAGGTGTCTGACCCGGTCCCAGACTTCGTGGAGCAGTAACTCCATAGGTCTGTTCCAAAGTACCTGGGACAGATACTAATGGAGGACCAGCTACTGGGTTGTACCCTGGTATCAATTGTGGCTGCGGTTGGGACAGCAATTTCGGAGTTGACTCAATCTGCACTAACTTCGATTTTGTATATATCGGGTCTGGCGGCACTATCAGATTTGTAGTAGTCTCAAGTACTGGGACGTCTGAATAGATTCTCTGTATCTGCGGTGGAGGTTGCAACTGTATCTGCATGTCTGGCGCAGTGGGTACACTGACACCATTCTGTATCGAAATCGTATCACTAGTCTGTACCGTATCAGTAACTCCCTTCTCCTGCGTCTGGTTCCCAGGACCCATGCTAGTGCTTGGAACACTGTCGCTCACCGCATAAGGTGGCGGGCGATCATGTGATAATCGGCCCATGAATTCCTCATCGTCTGAATCGTCTTCCTCTTCCCAAGGTCTCTTATTCTCTTCAGACTTACTAGAGTCCTTATCTGTTTTCCAGGAGGCTTTCTTTCCATGTGACTCTTCTCCTTGAGCTATTGCGGGGAACAATTTTAATCCGTCAACAATCCCTTGTCTCCACATTTTGTTCTCGTTATCCTACCTAGCTTCTGTATAGGATTTTTCTGCCCTTTTTAGCCGTCTTTGGAACCTTTCTTGTCTATGTTTAAGAGCCATTAAGTCCCAAATTGCTAAAGCCTCATATTGAGCTGGCCTCGGAGGTGGTTTTTGTGTACTTAGCATCCACCTTAAGTTCTCTAGCACCTTTGGATTAAACGTCCCATGTTCTGGGAATGCTAAACATCCCTCTTTCTCTGTTAACTTGCGCCACTGTTTCATCTATAAGCTAGGCGCAACACCCTTCTCCTCCATAACCATGTAAGCTGGAGTACCCTCAGGCGGTGTAGGCTCCCCATCAGTTGCCATAATATACACGTCTCCTTTCAGAGCACTCTTAAAAGCCTTGACAAAATTAATCTTTGCCTTTTTCTCTTATTTGTATTTAATCAGAAAGTGACTTTAATTCCCAGAACACTCTTCACCCACCTTTCTCAACCTATTGTCTTTCACGGACGGCAGCCAATCCGTGCGCGACCCCTCTCGACAACTGACCTATCTCAGCGCGGCACCACTGGCGTCACACTCACACACTGCAGCTGACAAAGTCTTGCGGCTCGTCCGGCCCTCACTGGATTCACACAAACTAATGCAAAATCTCACTGCGAGCACCTTAACAACAACACAAATCTGTCGGTTTACTACAGGAAGGGTAACACATTCGCTTCAGAACTTTACAGAGATTTCACTTGAAGCCTCGGCCGCTACTCTCGCTTTCTCAGTCCCCGCATTCGCAAGCAGAATTCGACCCGCAAATTCTACTCTCGACTTGTCAATGGTTCGCCCTAGGTCACTTTAGAACTTGCCAAATCTCAATCGAAGGTTTCACACATACGTTTCAACTCAAACTCGACTTGTCAACCACGCCCGATTGACCTATTAAACCGCACAGATTACAACATAAATCCAAGTGTCTCCTACACTTGTCAATATACTCCGGAGTCTTAGACCAGGACGGGTCCGTACATAAACAACCAACCATGTGGATAATTTTGAGCACAAAGCGCCACACTCATGTGAAGTACGCCGACTTCCCTACTCTCTTCCATGGAGTACGCCCACTCCTACTAAAACAACATTATCTGACCTAAATACACACAGATTTCACAATCACCTGCAAGAAGGCATAAGCTAAGCAAGCGCAAAACCCTATACCACACACATTATGATGCCGAGAACATTCCCAACTCACATAGGCAGGCTCCGAGATCCCGGGAAAGTCATGGTGAACTTAGAAACCCATCATACCTCCGACTTGCATTATCACAGAAAAACTATTTAAACAATGATTCTCCGTCCTAGGGCCCCAAATGGCCAAACCGTCGCTCTGCTATCAGAATTGATAACGCGTCCTTTTATGTTAATTTATTACATATTAGGACTCGTTTTAGGCCAATGAATCTTTTGACCAAGTTGAGAGACACCGTAGGACGAGACAGCTGATCAATATGTCAATCAATATATCAATAATGTCATCAATATTTATCACCACAATACATTTCACTTTGGTCAAAGACCTTAAACAAATTGACAACGCAACCATGACCTTTCAACCATGAATAACCACACCTTTGATAGAATTTTATTAAGTTTATTCCCTATTAGTTACAATCTAGAATTAGATGCGTCAATCTCAAAGCCAAGAAACACAATAGCATAGTTACGATATGACAACTGTGGTAAGATTTCAATAAGGCAAGAGTCATAAACATCAAAATGTAACAACATAGATCTGCATACAGCAAAGTGTCAAATACGCGTCAGTTCAACATAGCATAACGTCAGTCGTTTGTCTATTTGCGTCAATTTAGTGATCACCTATCCTAACCACTGATTAGCATTGGCATGTTGAGCTTCATGCGAAACACTTTAGAACACCAATTTGGAAAACATCTAGCTATGGTTTCTGTCAAAATTTAGCAGTTGGTACCTAGAAAGGAAAAGCAAACAGACAAATTACAATTGCATTGTCATAATTACCCTCCAAAGGTTAGGTCAGCACAGAGGTTCAGTCTTCGTCTTCAGGACATCAGTCAAAGCGCCATCAATCAAGACTCAACTAAAGGGCAAAAGTGGGCACTTCCCTCATAAGGAGGATAAGTGTAAAAGGGCAGTATATGGGTGAGGATGGTTTCTAATAAGTCTCAAGTCACCAAACAGAGTGACAGAGTTTCTGGAAAAATCAATAGTATTCCCTACCTAATTCTAATGACCCTTCTGTGACATGGGTTTTTATCCCTTTTTCGTAGTACATTCCCCCAAAATTCTATTGGACACTTACTATACCCCACTATCCTGAACCTATCAAATTTAGCATTTGGTAATCTCAATTGCCACCCCACATTAATTCATGGTTCTTTAATTGGTCTTCATAATTGATGTCTTCGGAGGTGGCACATCCGGCGTTACTTCACTCTTTGGCACGTTCTTTCGGTCAGCAGATTCATTGTCCATCGGTGTAAGTGACCTTGTACATAACATTAATCTACACTTGTTTCAATTTGCTCATACTTTTTAAACCAAGGCACCGAGTATGCGCTTGGGAACGGTGTTAACATAGATACATTCCTCTTCGAAGCTGAAGAAAAAGAACATTTGCAGGGTCATGGCCCTTTGCGAGTCAGCACACTGGAAAAACAGAAAAATGCATTTAATATGAGAGCTGGGCAGCTAAATCTTGCAGCTCACGCTAACTTAAGGCCTATAAAGATTATGAATGTTAAGCTTAATTAAACACAACAAAACATTTTATTCCTCATTATTAGTTTGCGTATACATTGGTGGCCATTTACCATGGTCATAATTCAGGTGTGCGTTTAAGCAATATCGCTATTATTATAGTTTTCTATGCAGTATCGTCACATATTAATATAGATATTTTGCTCTAATATAAGTTATATAAACTACGCTCTCTCAGAACAATAGGCATGTTCATCCATAAACCAGACTTTTTGACATTCCCAGTTCTTTCTTTCTTGTTTTGTATTCGTGAAACAAATTTTATTCTCGTTTCAGTTGGAGATTCCTTTGTAATAAACTACACCGCAGCTCTTAACACAACTGCATACCAGAATGGCAAGCATATGTCGCTGCCTGCCCAACTCAGTTTCAGTCGCTCATCCCAGGTATGTTGGCTTAAAGTTTTTGTATTAAAATCTGTTTTCATTGCTTGATTTTTAATACTGTGGATAGCTGGACATTTTTATAATGTGTACAATTTCCTGGATAATATTTCGTGCGTTTAACTGACGGAGCCTAAAATTATGTCCCGCTTCCTCTAATTTATGTTCCTTCCTAGAAATTGCTTAGCTATAATTTGCTCGCCGGTGCCTCTTTCTATAACTGGGGCTCCATCTGCAGCACCTGCTCCTTCAACGGTAAAGGTTTTAAGTTGGGATTTTGCAGGAGGAAGTCATTTTTATGCAAGTTCAGACAATTAAAAAGGGTACAATATAGAGATAGGGAAGCCTCGACGTTTTTGGCGTTATTGCAGTCACATTTTAAGGAAAGATAAATAATATTCTTTTTGTGGCTTGACAAAGCTGAGGAATTCGTCCTCATCCTTTATTGCTCTTCACGTTTTCTAGAAATGTGTGATATATTTGGCCAAACGGCGTATCCGTCACTTATTGGAATTTTATCTTGCTTCATAAAATTATTGTAAAATAGCCCACTTTAAAAAAAAAACTCCCCGACCTTCATATGAATGTGCATGAGAATAATCTACTCATTTGCCTGAGTTCTGGTTTATTTACACAACCTCATTAGGGCCACTGTGACCCTGATCTGATGTCAAAAAGTCTGACCGGTGTGTGGCATAGGCACAGAGATGGGAGTTCCACATGCATGGTTATGGTTTTAATGGCTGCTGTGTGCGTTTTGGATTGTTTAGCTAACCATAACTGGCAACTTTAATTTGTTTTTAGGTTTCCTTTTGTGACCATAACTTCACATTAACTGTGGTCAACTTCAAAGATGTTTTTAAATATACGTTAAGAAGATGATGCAACCAATCCTAACCATACACTCACTCTGTCAATGTTTTCATTGAATGTCAGTATTTTCATATGACATACTACATCTGATATCTATGCAAGTGTACACTTTACCCCACAACTCACTGCAGGTGGGCAATATCTACAGCACAGGCATATCGCTGTGTGTAGTGAGCTTTAGCTGTGGGCCCTGTCTTTTGACCAGGTCCTGCACTGAACCACCAGGCGTTGACTGACTTCAGGAATGGGCTGACTACATTTATATATTTTTGCTATATTTTGTTTTTAAAACATTGTTGGGGTTCGCTCCCTCGTTGGGGGGCTGTGAACCCTCAGAGACTCTTAGACCATAGTTTGACCTCTTTTTGGTTTGTGTACCCCGCCACAGGTATGTAAAAGCAAAAGGCGGTCCAACTAGGGTCCAAGAGCTTTTGCCAGAGGTTCACAAACCTTGGGCCTGCACTAGGGTCCGCAGTCATTGTTGTAAAAGTCATTTTTTTAAAATAAAAACAATGATACCCTTAAGCCAGGGTGTGTGTGTTTGCTACTCCTGCTCCTTTATGGCTCTTTACATTATTTTTCAGGGTGCATAACAGTGATCCCCACACTCATTAATGGTTGCTGGAGCATATTTTTTTCTGTTATGGCCAGCCAATCAGAGACTGTGAGTTTGTTAGTCCTACTTTGGTTTGTGCTCTGAAAAGAATGGCAAGCAAAAATGTCCCCTCATCTAATCACATTTGTTTTTCCTTTTTTTGTAATTTAGGTGTATGGATTGTCTGCAAAGCACTCAAAAACATATTTATATTCTAATTTCTATAAAACCACCGTATTCATTTACACCTAGCCAAGTTGAGGGTATTTCCTTGAGTAGTATTATACTTTCATTTCAATTCATTTCAGTAATTGTATACTTTCAATTTTGGTGTAATTCCATCTGCATTTGTTGTGTAGAGAAGAGCAAATAATGTTATGGAAGTTGCAATGCAAAAACTATTTTTTTAAACATTGTGATGAATTGTTTTTGCTTTCTGAAAAATTGTGAAGGTTTTTTGATGTTACGAATGTTATTAGGAAAATAAAAAATGCCTTTTTAATGGGGACTCTGACCTAACCATGACCACAGAGCTGACAAACAAGGTAATCAAGGAGGTGTTTTTCTGATGACGTTTCCTCTTGGGCTTGAAATTGTTGACAAGAACAAGAGTGAGCTGTACATCCATAAATCTTGCAGTGTGTAGAGGAATTTTGAACTTTTATGCTCTAGTTACCATCCTTTCTGGTGATGGCCTCAGTTAGCGTTTGGCCCTGTGAAATTGCAGTCCTTAAAATTCCTCACTGATTCTCCTTCTACCTATTTTAGTGGCATCAGTCTGGTTTAAATGGGACCTCCAGGTCTCAGACGGTTCCTACTACATGCAGAGTTCCTAGGGTTCCATCTTGTCTGCTGTCACATTTTACTTCTACATGGATCCCCTTGAGATTTAACTCACTGAAAACAGTATCAGATTCATCGATATGCCAGAAAACACACAACTCTACTAGAAAATGTCCTCTGCTCCGAAGATCCAATGATTCAAAATTGCACCTCATCCAGACCTGAATGCCCAGGACCTATCTGATCTCACCTCCACCAAGATTACATTCCTACTATTCACCAAGAACATCAACTAAAAACTAGTTAAAAACGAATTCCTAACTTACTTTCAAGGGATACATTCAGAGATAAACCAAGATGTCCTATTTCCAACCATATCTCTTGAAGAAAGTGAACTCAGAACTGTCATTCAAACTCTTATACTCCCACATCTGAATGGTGCACTATCCCTGGCTCTGGCTCCATGGCCTCCCAGAATTCACACAGTCCCATTTAAGAGCCTGAAGAAGTATCACCATATTGTTCTACCCTACGTCAACTCCATTGGCTCCATTTGCAACTAGTACCATCTTCAAAACTAGATGCATCAACTGTCAACCTATTAAGACGGGTACACTGCCTATCTGGCTGACAGAGAAGGTAAAAAAGAAGATAGCACTTTTTCTTCATTTATGCATCTGGGATATGCAACAGCATCTCTGTATCCATTTGCACAATAGAAATACCCCCATAGATATAAACCTACATAATATATACATAGGCCATACAATTTACGTCGCTTGTTCTTCACTATAATAAACTGTGAACTTTATACATGCAAGTAATCAATCTGCTGGCTTGTGCTGAGAAACAAATTGTATTTTGTGCAATAGGTGAAGCATAGTCTCAGTTCTCTTGTTTTTTATAAGATAGACCTGATTAAGCCATAAAAGTGTGTATGATAAACTTACTTTTGTTTTTATTATCAACCTAATTACCATAGTGCTTCTGGGGACATTTTTGTTAAAAAAAAAAGCCAGAGCACTCCAAAGAATAGTCCAAGCAATAAAGTAGCCAAGTTCATGCAGAAATTTTTCTTCTTCTTCCAATTATTATTCTTTATTTCTGGTAAGTACAACAGTGCACAGAACAGCCAACACGTGTTTCGTCCATAGGACTTTTTCAAGGCTGTAAATTGAAAATCAAAAAACAAAAGTGTATAATGTAGGTACAATAAATAACATTGGAATAATAGTAAAAAAAACATAAGAGGTACATTAAGAATGTACAAATAGTATGGTGAAAGTATGGGGAAAGAGAATCAAATCAAGAAGTGGTGGGAAAAATAGGGAAGGGAAAGAGCAAACAAGTGATATCTAATACAGATAAGGGAAAACCCATCATACAGAAAAAATCGTCTCTATGATGGAAAGAAGTACCCATGTCTGTCAAGTGAAATATGAATCTACATGCAAGTGAAATACCCAGCCGAAGGCAAAAAAGCCCCAACACTGTAGTTTAGTGCACGCAGAAGCAGTGATGCTTATAAAGTGCCACACTACCCGATAGTTAACGTATTATACATGCGTGAAAAATGAGAGCTAACCAGAATGATAGTACATCAAGATGAATCAACATACCGGAGTATAATGCATGAGGATAAACTTGTCGTGAAAGGACTGAAATGTCAAAGTCCAAAGAAGAAAGTGACGTTTCACAAGTGGAATAGAACAGCAAATCACTGAAACGTGGTTTCTCAGGAAAGTATCTCAGGGCATCAGATAGAGATGATCATGATAGACTGTATAAGGCCATGATAAGCCCAAAAGGAGCTAAGAAATACGTAAAGAGTACTCATTAGTTTCTTCAAAACTATAATGGCCAAAGCTTAGTTAATGAGCATGTGGATGTAAAAAGAAGGAATATCTAGTCCAAAAAACAATATGTAAATATAATAAAGTGAATACGGAGCCAACAGCACATTATTATTACAGAGAGAGCAGTCTTAACAAGGCCTAGTAATAATGGAATATCGATAAGTGTTGGGTACTATTGGCCCAAAGCATACACAATAGTATTGAAATGTAAAAAACAGGCTAAATAAGCTCAAGAAAAGTGCTAAACATGCAATAAATCCGAAAAAAGAGCACCAAGTAATGCCCTGTAAAGAGCATTAAACAAAATGTAAACAGTAAACTAAATAATAAAAAGTGGTCAGGCAGTAGACAGCGTATAATTAATTAGTCGTGTGAACCACAACGGGGCTATGAGTAAAGCCTAAAACATCTGTGTGGTCCGGCATGACATCGGCGTGTGACTCGTAAAAGAGCACACGCTGGGAAGTTAGACGCGGTAGCAACGGTAACCCGTTAAAAAAAAATAGGCAAGTAAAACGGGCAACTACTAAATAGTTAGACTTGTACGACGGAGGGGCTATAAACTTACCGCAGTAAAGAGCGCATGCTTCTGGGGACATGTTCAAGCAGAGAGAACACTTTTTCTAGTCCACCATTGCACTCTGGCATCGCCATAAATTAAATCCATTCAGCAAGGCACACCAATCAAATATTTTCTCTCTTTTTCACTTCTATCAAGCCAGTGGGTCTGATTTATAAAGTTTTATTTGCCCCCATGTTCAACAAATGTGTATAAATATATGTGTTTGTCAATGCAAAATGCCTTTTCTAGTTCAAAAAGCAGGGGTGGGATTCGTATTGGCCCTCCCAAATAGGATTTGCTCTTTGTGCTTCAACCAATATGTCTTAATTTCTATGTGCAAATGTCTACTACAAGAGCCAGGATTTTGGGTGCTAAGGGGCGATCGCACCAGGACAAGTCCATGAACATCCATAAACTCACAAGTTTGTGATCATTCCTAGAGCAATTTAAAGTAGTTTCCCACCCTGGAAACATTCTCAAATGTAATCTGGGCAAAGGCAGGAGTACATGTGTTTTAATGGCAAGAACAGAGATTTCTATTCCAGAAAAAGTATACTACCCTGTGAAGAAACAAATACACTTTTGCATTAGATTTCTAGCACATGATGTTGTCCACATGTTTCATTTCTATATGCTGAAAAGGTTACCCAGTAGTACTCAAAGAATCTTTAGTGAATTGATACAATTTCTGAAACAGAAGTAAATCTACACAAACAATTTCCTGCCCTTGTAGGGGACTTTTTTGATTGGTTCAGTGTGTTTGTATGTTTAGAGTTGAGTTTGAGGACCTTTTCTTTAAACAAATACAGTACTGTACCTTTATATAATATGCAAGACTGAGGACAAGGAATGCACATGAACTCCCTGGAACAGTTTCCTATGTTCATTCTTAATACTTGTGGATTAATTAACTTGAAAAAAACTGACTGAGAACTGGTTATCACTTCCCATTTGTGAATTACATTTATAAAATGTAATAAGGCAACTCCAATGTTATCCTATTAGAGAGGTTGGCCTTGCAGCAGTGAAAAACAAATTTAAGAGTTTTCCCTTCCACGGCATGTAAAACATAAAATTACACATCCTGCTTTAAATACATTGTACCCTGCCCCCCGGGCTTATCAAGGCCTACCCTAAGGGTGATATATGTATTAAAAAGGAAGGTTTGGCCTGGCGAAAGGTCAATTTTGCCAGGTCCTGAAGTGACAGGCCTGAGATATGTTTAAAGACCTACTTATGTGGGGGCACAACCAGTGCTGCAGGCCCACCAGTAGCATTTAATTCACATGCCCTGGGCACATGTAGTACCACTTTACTAGGGACTTTAAAGGGACTTTAAAGTAAATTAAATATGCCAATAGGGGATAGGCCAATTCTCCCATGTTTTAAAGGAAGGAACATAAGCATTTAGCACTGTTTAGCAGTGATAAAGTGCAGAGTTGGCCAACAAAAACAAATTCAGTAAAAAACAGAGGGCAAGGGCAGAAAGTCTGAGGATCATCCTGCTGAAAGGGCCAAGTCCACTAGTTCTGCAGTAGCATGGGTCTTGTTTGGTAACTTTTTAAAAAACAGATAAAAAGGTACCTGTGCCATGAAGATGATAATTAAGTGGTATAGGCTGAGTTCAAAGCATTGGTCAGTCCAAAAAGTCAATATTTTATTTATAGAGGTCCATCCAGAGTCCATCGGATCCTGTTAAATTTGCAGAGGCACTATGTCAGATTGCTATTACCTCCTCATGCATCTCGAACCTGATAGCATGCAGATAGGTTGATCATACAGAATCACAAAATTGCTGGTTGCATAGGGTTACTAGGCAGTAGATAGACCTAAATAGAGCCACCCATTTGTTGGCCTTGATATGCCGCCCTAGCCCCATCATCTGTGCCCTATTAAATTTATCAGTGTTTATTATTACCCAAAATGTCATGGCATCTTTATTGTTACAGGAGGTGATTAGGTTCACCCACATTTCTTCCCTTAAAGTGGATTTCCTGCTTCTTAATGTGGTCTTATACTGAAGTCGGCATCTGAGTTTGCCTCCCTATAAGCCCTGCCAAACCATGTTTAGGGAGTCTAGTGGCTTACAGCAGGGAGTTCCTAATAAAACAGGCCAGGCTAACAAAGGCATCTATAATGGATTCAGCAGGACTATTGTCACTTGACAGACAGATATTGACTTATTCTTGTAGATTATTTCTAACAATGTTAACAAATAAATTTGACATGTCAGCAGCTCTCCCTTTACGTCTCAATTCTTGGTCTTTAACTGTGAAATTGGTAGTGTCTTTGTTAAGACGCCTTTTAGTTAGTTCATGTATAACCAAAACTAAAATGTTTGAACTATGGTCACTATATCCATTAACCTGAGTGTCCCCATGCTGAACATAACTATTCAGTATTCTAAAAACAAAAACATAATCCATCACAGTTCCATGACCTCGGCCAATACATTTCACAATTTGGTTCTTGAATACCATCAAGGATGTCACACATATTATACAGACAAAAATCAGATAAATCCTGTGGAGTATTTTTCCCTTTACATCCATTTCTGAGTGGAAATGACCATCTTTCTTAATTGAAGATTGGCCAAAGAATGTAGGGCAATCACCTAAATTGGTATTAAAATGCTGTGAGAGGGATTACATCTAAACCTAATGACCGCATAGCAGAGAATAACACATCTGTATTTCACACCTTATCTTTGGGCCTTTCATCATTATAAAAATTAATAAGAAAGAAGTTAAAATGCCTTAGGCCGAATCTTGCTCTCCAATGGAATAAGGGTATCAAAACCACCTTAGCCTCAAGAAAACCATAAATAAACTCACAGGTCCTCCCCTAACTCCCCCAAAATGAGAGAGCGAGGCAGGTATGGTATAATTAGAATAACCTTCCCATATAAATTTGCTAGTGGCCTAGGTCTCCTGTAACATAATGTTGTAATTCTTTACCTAAGTTAGCAAATCCTCCTTTATTTTGGTTGCAATACCTAATATGTTCCCACTCATGATTATTATGTGCAGCGAACTGTGACTGGCCATAGGGGAGCAGTCACCCATGTAAAGTGGGGGACAAACCATCAAATCAACACCAGATTGGCACCTGGGTAACACTATAAAAGAAACCCAACGGTAAAATTTCTGTAACAGTCAGCCTAGAATAGCCTAGCGGACGGCTGTAATAGGATGTGTCTAGCCAAGTCAATTAGTTTAAAAGTAATCATTGCATTCTCCCTAGTACCAATTTATGGAGGAGCCAGCCAAAGCCACAGTACTTACAAATGGTTTCTTAGGTTCTTAGTGAGCCAATAGCAGGCCTTAGTTTTCAATTGAGTTCTTGTTTCTGTGGCTTTTATTCATAGTTCGTTTGCATTAGCCATAATTGATATGTAGGAACAGGATTCTGTTGGTAATTTGAAACAGCGAATCAAGTTTGATAAACTTGAGCTGCCGTGGGACCCAATACTGGGTACTTGTTTATATAATTATCATTATCTTTTGTGTTGACTGTCCTCTGCTTCTGGGCCACTCATATTTTTTGGGCTTGGTCTTGCATGGGAATGTTGCTTGGGAGAACAAGATGAGGTCCTTCTTGGGCAAGTTCATAGATGGGCCTGATGTTTGGGGGCGGGAGGGGAAATACAATCAGAAACTCCTTATGGGTTATTCAATTTATTAAAACTTATTTTCCAGATAGGCACAATTTCTCCCAGTACCAGTGGTTCCAGAATGCTTTCCTTAGCTCCTCTTTTTTCCTCTTTGATGACGGTCCAGAATCAGGAGATGTGGGGGGAGTATAAGATTACTACCGTGCCTTAATGGTATGAAGATAATGCACTCCAACCCCCTCAGGATCACTGGCCAAGACCCAGGGAAATGCTATATCTACAGTAGTATTAATGCTGTTCAATCTATGAGCAACTGTCTCCACTAAGGCAATCTCCTGGATAACAACGCCACTGGTCCTTTCCAGACAGGAATCTAAAATGGTAAAACATCTGATGTGTTGACATTTAATTTATAACCTGAAACCTAAGAAAATGTTTCTAATTATTCAAAGTACTGAGGCAGGGATACTTCAGGATTTGTTACGTGCAATACATTGCTGCCAAGGTGCCAGATTGCTTATGTGTGACATTCTCAAAGTTTCCATGTATTTGTGAGTGACGTTTATCGTCATTTTTGTGACACTTTGAGTGACACTTTCTTGCAAGCAAAATCAAGCAATGAAGTCCATGGAAACCGATAAATATCAGAAATTACACACATTTGACAACGAGAAACACTAAGACAATTTTAAAACTGCTGCAAATCACCTGAAACAGAAGGGCACTAACCTAGTGCTCTTGTAAGCTGATAGTACTGTAAACAATAGTGTAATCATGTTATTAAACAATAAACAAGTCTTTCAGAGGCAGTACTTTATTAATGTTGTGTGCGCATATGCAAATACACACGCAGTTAAATACAAAAAATATACACTAAGATGCAGTGTATCCAATGACTGCCTTCTCCACCGATTTCCTCACTACCACCCTCCATCAGCGAACCTCATCTCTCCATTGGTTCTCTCTCAACTGCATTTCATTTGTTTTATAGCGCTACTCATACCAGTGAAGGGTGTCAGAACACTTTATTTTACACATATATCACACAGAGAAAATAAATCATACATGGCTAAATAAGTCTTTGAAACGTCACTTAAAAAAGAAGGATTACAAGGTGTAAGACTCATACGTCACCCATATTAGTAGGCAGTATATTGTAAGAGTGTTTGTTGTAAAGAAGCACAAAGCTAAGGCTTAAAACGTACCACACTGGTCGGGGTTGGCTTTACTAGAGTGTATTTCTACCCAAACTAACCCCTTTGAGCAACAATAGTATAATGCAAGACTGGGGAAACCATAACGTTCTAACCTATACCATGCAGTTTGCATTTAGCTCTTTGATGGCAGTTGATAGGTCACTGTGCTATATTTGGATTGTAACTTAAGAGCTACAAGTAACAAAAAGATCTCTGTGACTAAAGCAGTAACCCACTGAGCTATACACATAAAATAGACTTATGCTATATGCATGATATACGTTCTGTGCAGCAGTGTATTAACCATCTGTGCTATTTTATGGTCAAAAATTGCACTTCGACCTCTCTCTAGCAGGAAAATTTATCACCAGCATTATCTTTGATTTACCAGATCAGGGTCACTGTCACAGTGCTGGGAAAAATAATGGCTGATGCCTCTGGCTGGTCGCTGTAGTCTGTGGAGTTACTGTCCCTGGAGACAGCTGCTCAGACAATGCCGTGCTGGAGACAGGAGTCAGTTACCCCACAGTGAGAGAAATGATCTGGAGGCTCCTCTGAAGACATTACAGTACTGCGTTGCATCTAAACTGCATTACTCTCTGGTGCCAAAATGCTTGGAATGAGGATTGCCACCTGTGGTTATGCAGCACTGCAGAGACATTTCCACCTGCAATAATGCATTGCCAGATGCAGGGATAACACCTCAAATGATTACTGCCAAATACAGACTGATTGTATTGCTTGCAGTGTTAGCGGATGGCTCCCTACTCTCAGGTGTTTTTATGGAAAGTGTCAACAGAAATTCACTGAAATTTCAACTCCCATAATGCACTGCATTTCAAACTGACAGCCCAGGCTGGAAAGCTGTGACTTCAGGTGACTAGAAATAATCACAATCTGCAACCCTAATGAAAGGGTAGTAAACTGTCAGCTGCAGTGATCATAGACAGCACGAGTGATGGAAGAAGTACTAACCAACCATCCCAGCACTAGAACCGCCATGGAAGGTCAATCCACCATACCTTCAGCAGAATCTTCAGCCAGTCATGTGACCTGTGAAGTGACTCACGGTCACACGATCCTGTTGTGCACCATGAGTGTTGTAGTTCATGCATGAATTTAGCAATTGCATCCCCCCAGTCTCTGACATTTAAATAAAATATATACCAGTGCCCGTCATGTCTCGAAGGAATCTGCTGTTTGTGGGGTTGGGGGGGAGACTCATTGATTGAGGTACCTGATGCACAGAACCCCGTACCAGACAAGATTACATGTTTAAATCTAAGTGTAACTCAATTGACTTTTAAGCATTCTGAAGTTAGGTAAATTGCTGCATGGTTTAGTGACTTGGCTATGTTGCATTTTATCACATATTTAAAAAGTGTCTAAAGTCACAGGGCTGGTGCTCTAACCGCCCCCCCTCCCCCAACGCCGATTCACATGAAGTCACTGCCGGGTACGATGTAACTAGCACAGATTACCCAACATGATACCACCTTTGCACAGCGGGTCTCCACTGTAATCTACACAGTCAGCTGAAACCAGCACACGGCACTCTGGCCCCTGCTGAGAGCAGTTTCAGGCTGCTTAATAAAAGATTGTTGAATCATGGCAGTCAATTATTAATACATAAAGTCTGACAGAGACACCAGATTAAGGCCATTGCAAGTCTCACAGCACTCACGCTGCTTCTAATTCATCCTGTCAGTCGCGGTCGTGCCCAGCTTCTCCCTTGCAGCCCGCAGGTGGCGTCAAGGCACTAATAATGCATGACTAATGTCACTAAAATGTGTTAGTCTAACTCCTGATGCGTGGTACTTGGCAGGGCTGACAATATTATCCATATATGCAGTTTATCCTATTTCTTGTCAGTTTTTAACCTATTAAAGCAGGGAGGCGTTTTTTTTTCTAATCACAGAGCTAATACTTATGCATATATCATACAGTCTAATTTAAAGATATGGCCTATAATAACTGCACTTTTTGTCAACTTTATTTTTTGGAGAATTTAGCAAATTATGGCTTAAAAAAACGTACCTTTAAACTTATTGACCAACAATTATTTCTAAAGCTTAATTACAAAAGTTGATAACATGTTTGCAAATTCCAAATAATAATTTATTGGAAAACCATCGAGCTCTGGAGATTTTTCTTTCTTAATTTCAACAGTAGCAGAAAACTTCTCCACGGAGCTATCATCTTCTAATGTAACATATACGGTGCTTTTGTCATACTCTTTCTATTAGTACTAGCAAAAACTCTCTAACTCGTGAGCCAAAGGATCTGTTTCTGGGGTATTTAATCTACTATAAAGGTGTATAAAATTTTCTGAAATATCAGAATCTGAAAGCAACATGCCATCTTTCTCATTAATTATAGACTTAACATTCTATTTGTGTGTTAAAATTCTAAATAGTTTGCTACTCCTTTTTCAGGGTCGAGCAATGCGTATGGCTTGTGGGGTGCTGTTGTAGTTAGAAAAAGGCTTGGCACCCACCTGTCACTCACCATTTGTTGATTTCGTGGCACTCTTCTTTATAGCCTTGTAATTTGTCCACTTCAGGCTGGCATCATTTCCGATTCTGTTCATGGAGCAGAGATCAAGCACTGATTGATTTAACTTAGTGCCTACCATTGTATCCCAACGTATTCTTCTCCCCTCCTGCACCCGCTGCCTGCTTCTCCCTTGTCAGCGTTTTTTTATTTAAGTGCTTGTCAACACTGCTACTTTGATACTAAAATGGCTGAGCTCTTGAATATTTGGCCTTTTTAAACTGCACCTTTTATTCATAGAGTATAGAGCGACGTGTGTACCTGAAATCTATAAAGTGGCGCACAAGAAACATACCATTTAAATAAATAACATCTATACAGCAATACCATAATTAAAAACACTCCAAAACTCCAAAATAAGCAACCATGTATTTATAAAACAGAATTTGGCAAACATATTACACAGCCTAACAAAGAGCCCTTTAGCCAGCAGACATATTCGTATAGATGGCTTGTTATTAAAGACCGGTGTCATACAATGTAATCATCATGATAAAATGTGCTAATATGCAATTACTAGTATGGCAGCCAATCAAAACCAAATGAACTTATATCATAGAACACAAGTGGGGGTAGTGGTGAAAGAATGGCTTATAATATTTACATTTACCATAATAACATACAGCAGCTATTTACAATGACGCAGCGTCCATTTAGCGCGCACATACAAATTACTGCTGCGCACCTCACACCCTAGCCCTGCAGAGGGCCCTTATTTTCTCACTATCGAGATTTACACCCAGTGCGCCACCACCAACATCTCCAGGCTCCTTTTACTTTTGAACCGCAATATGGCATCGCTTAACCCCTAGCGTCAGGCCTCATTCTTACATTTGAACAGCAAGGACACTGGTCTCACACACACACCTAATTTGTTATTTAGAATACGGGAGCCCTGTTGAATGCTAGCAGGCGCAAGTATCCAAAATTTGGCTGTAGTTAGAAGTGGAACAATACACTGGGGGAGCTGCGTTGGTGCCCTAATAAATGTAAGGTAAATGCCCCTCTTTTATTTTGATTAGACAGTAAAAGTACAACCTTAATGGGGGGGTAGTGGCCCCCTCACACCCTGAACCACGAGCCACTGCACCTGCTGCACCAATGATAGCTATGCCCCTGCTCCCCTGTATCTCTTCACTCCCACATACCTGTATCATTCCCTGCATGTCTCCTACCCCTTCCTCTCCTCCCTTGCTATTGCCCTGCCTCCTCTTTCCACTCTCCTCCTTCCTTTCTATTGCCCATTGTTGTTTCCATTTTTAATTTATATCTTCCTTCAACTGTCTCACTTTTCAACTGCCTTCCTTGTCCCTCTGCTTCCACCGTATCTCTTCGCTGTCCCATTCTTACTCATTTTCCCTCCATCCTTCCTTTTGCCACTTCTTCTCCCTTCCTCTTTACTGCGCCACCTTTCATTGCCCCCTTTTCCCACATATATCTATCTGCTATACCTTCCCTCTCTCTTTTCTCCACAAAGGTTTCCGTTCTGCAGTGGAACTAGCCCTCACATTCTCTCTTTTATGTCGTTCTCCTCTAGCCCCTTTTGCCCCTTCTCTTCACACTCTCCTACTTTGAGACATCCAACCCTGTATCTCTGCATCCTCTAACTACTTCCCCGGCACCTACTTTCCAACCTTCACTGTGCCATGAATCTGAACCTTCGTGTTTGCCTCTTATCAATCTCTGGGCACCTCTACATCCTTCCTTGTACATTTCTTATCCTTCCTACTTCGCTACTTCGTCCACCTCTCTCCTCATCCCTGCATTTCTGTTTTTCCCTCTTACATTCTCTTCTCTCTCTTTCTTTTGCCCCTCTTCACTTGCTACTCTCAATTTTCTCCTTCATTTCTTCGATACACTCCTACTTTCTATCTCCTCTGTCTCTTCACTATACCTTTCCAGTCTTCTTTGTATGTTTCGGTCCTCCTCTTTTCCTCAGTCCCTCCCTCTTCCGGCCATTTCATTTGATTCCCCCTGTAGTTCTCCATTCTTCAGTACATCTCTTTATGATCTCTGCTATCTCAGTTTCCATTTATCTCACATGAATTCCCTTTATCTCTCCACCCCCTTTAATTCACACTCTCATCTCTCCCTTACATGACCTATTTCATCTCTATACTGCCTACTAACCCATGCTACCTAACTGTACCTCCTCAGGCTGTGCACTGGTCCAACTTTCCAATCCCTCCTCCCCCCATGTGCCCCTACCATTGTTCCCTCTATCTCTCTCCCTCTCATACTCTTTCTTTTCCATCTATCTTGCTCTCTCACACACTATCCTGTCTCACTAATATTCCAATGCAACACACATAATTCCACTACACACCAAATACATCCACTGCACTACAAAACAAAACACATACGTAAAAAACATTATCATTTACAGTGCCAATAGCTATAACTCTCACAAATTCGAGGCCCATAGCATTGCAAATGCTTGTTCCTGTTATAGCAACAGCTTTATAAAAAAGATTTTGTGGTAGACAATAATATCTGATTCCTTTCCTTTCTGGCATTTAATACTTCCAGTAAGCTAGCAAACTCTAAGAAAAGGATTATGATGCCTCTAGGTTTTGTTGATTTGAGCCTTGTGAATATGAAATGTAGTAGGCTACTATTTTAGGGGTACATTTCTTCAAAATAGCCAACCATATCATCTCCTTTTACACCCTTGGGAAGGCCCCATAATCCTAAATTATTGTTTTGTTTTCTCAGTTTCTGCATTCGTTTTTGTTGATCCTAATCTCCCTAACGTCTAGTTCAGATAGTTTTGTTGAACAGTAGTTATTTATTTTCAACCTGGCCCAAGATAATTAACATTCTGTATTACATTAGTACTTTTAACCATAAAAAGTTGCAAATTGTAGACCATCCAAATTAGGTGCAGCAATTGCCTTAGAATAAAGTGGATCCTTTGTAGGCCTCTCACTCATTCAGACACCCCTGTTAGGGTTTCTTTCCTAGATGTGATTAGTGAATAAATAGAAATGCTAAATAAATGAAAGAGGGGGCCTCTAGCAGGATAGATTCCACAACACAGTCATTGTTGCTCATTAACATATTAATTGTTATTGGGAAAAACAAAATGAATTTAAAAAGCATTAAATTGTCTCAACATTTTACAACATTTTACAATACTGAACATTGCATTTTGTATCTATCAGGACATTCATTGTTGTGCCGAATCATCCAAATCGAATAAACACAACAATACATACATTTTGCAGTTTTGCATATGCAAAATATTCTCAGATATTTTGTATAGTTCAGTAGAGGCATACATATATTTTATAATAGACATAAACATATCTGTATTTCTTGAGGTACAACCCTTGCAGGGGTACCAATTGCAGGAAAAGACAGCCTATTCAATTACTTTGGAATAAAAAGTCCCATCTGCAGGTAGAGCGCCTAATAGAAATGAAGCAAAATGAATGTCCTGCTGTTTAGAGAAGATAGCACAAAAATGTCTCCCCGATGCTTGAGCCAAGGCCTGTGGTCTTAGTATTATCCTGTTTCGAATCACAAATCTTTATACGGTGCAGGCCTGGTGTAAACAGTAGAATTGACACGTTTCAGCCTTCTAGTTCCGGCCTTTTCAGGACTATGGCAAGGACATGTGCCATAACTTGTAAAAAACATAAAAGATACACCTTTCAGAGGTATAAATATAAATAAAGGCATAAATAAATTCATAAGTCCATAAAAATATTGAGTGAAGGTAAAGCGCACCAACCATAGTGTTAAAAAAAGTATTACAATTAATAATAATTATTACAATAGGTTATTGAGCGATAACACCAATGTTGTGGAATCTATCCCTCTAGATCCCCTTTCTTTAATTTATTTGTGATATAGCCTAGACGCTAGAGGATTACACAGGCTTACTCCTTTATGTGTTGGATAGCACCCCTTGGGTATGAGTTATTATTATTTTTTTCTACTGGTGCCTCCAGATAGATGATTTAGGAGTTAGTTTCAGTAAAGATTGTTTTGTGTACCTAGCAGGGTGATACCAAGAATTAGAAACATGCAGATCTAGTCTTAAACGTGTATAGCATGTCAGAACTGTTCGCAGTCAGTTACACGAAGAACAAATATCAAAGCTACTAGACAATCCTTCTCCCTTAAGTGATAGTAATATACCGGTAACCAACACCAAATTGGACAATATTGAAAAACTCAAACAACTTAAGAAAAAACAAATTTGACCCACCTACACATGCAAACTCTTGAACACTTAAAGAATAATACCATCCCATGGGTGTTCAAGTCAGAATGTGTCTGTCATCTTCATAGATAATAAAAACTATCTTACTCAGTTCAGCGGAGTAGGAACAAAGTGCTCCCATGATTGGCTAACTCTTTTTATAGAAACTGCACTCAAGAGAAGTTGAACAAGAGCTTAAAGAAATAGAAGATCTTGATAAAGAGATCCTGATACAACAATAAGTGACCCTAAGACACTCATTGATGAAGTGAACAAACAAAATGCAAAGTTCAAGATTATTACCATCAATCTAAAAACTATAAAGGTAGCGAAAGATAAAACAATATAATGTAGAGGTGACTTATCTATACCTTATGGAAGATTTCTTTAAAAATAAAACATTCTATAATCCCAATACTCCAAACTACAGGACATTTTGTCGTAGAACATCTTGTCGTAGACTCCTGTTGTATTAATGAGACTGCTGGATTTTGGGTGGCAGCACCACCGAGTATGGGGGACTGAGCCCGATCCCACACCATGTCACAGCTGTCGGCCTAACCCTTCCGGCTAGCTAGCAGCACCTCACCAATGCCAAAGGTAAGGGTGATTTGTTGCAGCCTGTCGCATCACAGTCCGACTCCTCAGGGAAGTTGTGGTGGAACAGATCGTACCTCTTTCCCACAGTTATACAAGTCTCATACATGCAGAGACAAACAGAAGCAGGATCTTGGGTCAATATATATTATAGTGAAGCAACTGCATTATATGTAAAAAGACATGAGTTGTGTTATGAAAATAATGAAAAACAGTGTTATCACAGCATTGACCAGGAAAGTGAAAGTCAAGAAGAGTTCCACCTTATTGTCACAATAGTGTCCCTAATATCCCTATCTACACTACTAAGTTCCTACCTAAGAGCCCTAATTCGACCTTCTGGTCACAGGAAGAAAGCCAACCCCCACACCTGCATTCAGAGATGAAAAAGCGGTATGTTGGTCTGCTGGGAGTTCTCCCACCTAGACAAAAAGGAACCAAGAGGTTTCTGCAGAAACTGGGACAACATCCAGCATGAGATGGCAAGCTGACTTGAATGTCCCTCTACCCTGGTGTGGGCAGTGTGATGTTTTAAAATAACATATCTGTTACTCTAAGAACTGCCCTGATGTGCAACATGTATTTTTCTGTGTAGAGTAGACAATGTACTGTTTGGACTGGCAATACCCGGTAAATATTATGTACAGCCTTGAGTTGAGCACTGTATGAAAATGTTGTGCAAAGAAATGAATAACAAAGTCTCTGTGGAAAGGAAACTGATAAAAGAATGAAAAACATCTCCACTAAAATTAAGCTTTGCTAAAATGATAAAAGGAATAAAAGTGAAATGTAACTAGGTGAGAGGGCACAGGCCTATGTTGTTGCTAAAATAACCTCAGGAAAATCTAGAAAATGTTTCATCACCTTCTCAGAAACTCTCTCAGACTTTGGCTCAGACGCTCAAACAGATGCCTTCAACACCAATCAGTCATCCTCCTTTCATCAAGAACCGGTACCTTTTTTAGCCGGGGGAAAGGGAAAAACAGAGACAGATTCAGAGTGAAAGGAAGGGAAGAGCGCAAACACTATGGTTGGTATGATTCATCTTCATTCCCTTCAATTACTGTTTTTATGGACATATGGATTTATTCACACCTTTGAATGTTTTTTCTTTTTATGATTTTTACAAGTTATGGCACATGTCCTTGTCACCGTCCTGAAGAGGCTGGAACTACAAGGCCGAAACACGTCAACTCTACTGTTAACATCAGGAATGCGTCATATAAAGATTCTTGAATCAAAACAGGATATTATTAGACCACAAGCCTTGGCTCAAGCTTTGGAGAGACATTGTGATGCTATCTTCTCTTACCAGCAGGCCGTCCATTTGGCTTCACTTGTCTTAGGCATTCTAACTTGAGACAAGACTTTTTATTCCCAAGTATTTGGATAGGCCGTCATTTCCTGCAATTGGTACCTCTGCAAAGATTGTACCTAGAGAAAAATATATATCTTTGTGTCTATGATAAAATATATGTATGTATGTACTGAACTATACACTAATATCTGAGAATATTTTTCATATGCAAAACTGCAAATGTACGTATTGGTGTGTTTATAGGATTTGGTTCACTTCACAACAAAGAATGTCATGATAGATACAAATTGCGATGTTCAGTATAGTGAAATGTTGATATTATTTATCTTTTCCAAATTCATTTTGTTGTTCCCACTAACAATTAATGTCATTGCGCGATAACAATGGTGTTGTGGAATCTATTCCGCTAGAGCCCCCCTTCTTCATTTATTTGTGCTATAGCCTAGGCTCAGGAGGGTTATACAGGCTTACCCCTATATTTGGAACACACAGAAATGCTAGGCTTAGGTACCAGATGTCTGACTAATAGCTTGACTGTATTAATTTGAAATAACAGATACTATAGACTCTGTTCTGAACTAAGTGCAGAATCATTGTTTTGTATAATGTTTTTTATTAGATTCTTTACCAAAAATAGAAACATCACACACAAGTACAATGGTAGTAATTTCACAAGGCCATGTAAGGTACTGTCTCAAATTAATCAAAAATGCTGAATTATTGCTCTCTTAATGGATCAGAAAGGATATGTGTAGAGGAAATGACCCTGAAACTATGTTTGTCTCTCCTCATTCTTCCCATATAGATATAAGTTTCAAGAACTAGGCTGACAAGCTGTTCTTGCTCTTCAAAAATATAATCTACTCACAAGGCTTACTCAACAAATAATAAGATAAAGTGTAGAATACCTTACTGCCTGTCTCTTAAAAAATAATAGCTGGTTCATCCACTGCAAGATCTTAGTGCATGTTCATGGTGCGCAGCTTTAGTATAGCTTATTCCCTCAGTTATTAAAGTTTCTCCATTAACAAAATAGCTTACACCTATTCCCACGGTATGGGAATATTCTGCGGTCTATTTTCCACAGGGAAAAACTACAATTCATGCATCCGATGCTTAGTCACTAAACGTTTGGCTTATTTAATTAAAAAATAAATAATTTGCAGAATTTAATTCTCTATCTCCTTGTTTTTTAATACATTTCAGTGAGATCAAAATGGTCACTGTCAGCTCCAAGAGTATTCTAAAAGACTTCCTTCACACAGGAAGAATAAAAAGTAGGAACACCAGATGTAGGTTTATGTCCTTCTGACTATTTTTGTGACCCAGCGTTTTCTGAAGTTGGTGAGAGCCCTATTACAAATGCACTGGTAAACTGGTTTTCGGCCAAAAACTCAAGCCTCCAGCTGAAATGGATTAAAAGTATTGCTGAGCACACATCAGCCTGCAAAAGGCAGGTGGTAATATGCCATGATTTGGGTAAAACATATGGAAATCAGAATGGTAGCATTGCTATTGGCATGCTGTTCCTCATTTCAAATTTCCAAAATTGTAATAGCCTGGTGATGGTGTTGTTATTCTCCTTAGTATTGGTAAAACATAGTGTGGTATTGCCAAATCATAATACCAGGCCATTTGTAAAGGGGTCCGACCTGCAGAATCACATAGTAGGTTCTTCCATGGCATGTCTTGCTTCTCATTATGATTTTCCATATATGGTTTGATGAAAGTACGGTAAAACCTGGCTTATGTGTCTAGCATAAACCCATCTTAGTATCATGCACAGAACATTACTTAAATAGCATGGTCTTGAAGCACAAATTTACATTTACAACATGATGATGATGGCTAAAACAATGTAAAAATGCAATTCAACCTAACCCATAACCTTTATTTTACTTCCACAGGGCACTCAACGCATCTCGTTGGAGACCTTCTTCAATATAACAGTGCAGGAAAATCCAAAGGTAATTCATGAGAACCACCTTAAGAGTATTTATATGTGTTTTTTATGTGTCCGTGTCCTCTGATGCAGGCAAGTACTGTTTTCTAATGTTTCTCTTTCCCTGCTACATTTAGTGGTGCTGAGCATTCACTGAATGACTGCACTATTGCTCTGTTACTAGAAGAAGGTTGGTTATGATTTTTGGGTCATATTATGTAAACTTTGCCCTGGTGCACTCATGGAGCAGATAGTTTTTTTTTTTTTTAAATAGTGACTTCCCACATAAAACCTTGTACACTAGCACACAAAACAGAGCAAACTGAATGTACTCAGTTTTGCAGTACCTCACATGGAATGAAATAGAAACAGTTTTGTCTATTTTACAAAGTGCAATAGGAGACTGACTGTGGTTTAGGCTAGATTACTTTGTGTTGTTCCTTTAACAAAGGTCAATCTTCGTCATGTTTTTCTAGTGAAATTATTAGACCTATGAAATAATTTAAAAACAAAACTTTGCCATAGTTTATTCAATTGTTTAACTATCTGTTATCCATTTTCTGTGGTCCAAGCACTTTAATTTGTATTGGGCCAAAGCATATTTGCTTTGTTCCCTATCAGCATTAAAAATGGTACAAATATCAACTGCTATTGGGTTTCACCGGTGCAAGACTTATGTCATGTTCTCCAGTATCTTCAAGGTCACACAGCATTCTTCACTTACTGCATTAAACATCTTCTTGCAAACAGCTAATCCTTGGTGGCTGCAGCCCTGCAACTATGGATAATGCATAAACAGGGTGAAACTGTGTGCAGCACTGGTGTAACACAGAAGGGAACAAAAAGGCTGCTCCATTATATACCACAGAAAGACTCAGTGCATGAATTACTTCTAAAGTGTATGAATGCGCTTAACTCTGGCAATATTACTCACTCTAAATTTAAGGCTGGTGTTAGAACTGTGGTTTTTATATGGTAAAGAACCAGTGATGTCAGGGCTATTTTCCATAAACCACTGTGTCACCACTTGGCCCAGTTTTTTATCAACACACAGTGGCTTAAATAACTCAGGGCAGGAGAACACAGATAACTTTATATATTGTTTAATAAACTTTAGTTTTTTGTCATTTGTCAGTTTGTGATCCAGAATATGCCTAAGCTGGCTCAACCGTTGGTGTATGTTGTATAGATTAGATATCATGTTATATAGTTTAAATTGTAGAAACAGCGCTACACATCCCCTAAGACACTTCTTGTTTGTATTAGAGGTGCGCTAAATACATAATTCTGTGAGTGGGTCCAATTTTACATTCATGTGTTCAAGCAGTTCATGAGTATTTTCATGAGTATTCCTGGAAAGCTGAGGCAGGTGCAAGTTTCCAGTCGTTTTAAAAGAAAGGTCATGTTGGTGACATCTTCTATAGGATCCTATTTGTCCTGTGAGGAATTTACACAGTGTAGATTTCAGCACAGATGAAATGGAGTCCACTGTGCAAATTTATTTATTTTCTTCTCAGGAAAACATTTTTCCCTACTAAGAAGGCGTGTCTCCTCCAACCCTCCAAATGCATTCCAGTGCTTAATTTCAGCCAGCGATTGCTGGTGGGGCTCAATGGCCACTTAGATTTGGTTAACAGGCACTTATTTTTCTGATCAGATATTGACTGTACGTGATAGAGGGAAACACACGAGTGGGAAATAAGGAGGATGAAAACGATGGAAAAAGCCTCACAAAGGAAGGCAGCATGGACTCGCAAGAGTGAGTTAAAGGGGCAGGCAGTGTCTGGTAGTGGATAAAAGAGGCCTGAGGTGAAGCATAGATTTGGGCCCTGGCACTTTCTGGTACTCTATCGGTAGTCACTCCAGCTCCTTGGAGTAGCTTTCCCACCATTTCCAGGCTGGGAAGGGGTGAGGTCATAGTTCCAAGTGTCCACACATGGACATGAGTTATTTCTCCCGTATGCTTATGTGTACAGATGAAAATACCTTCGTGAATATGGTGAACTTCATTTTACTGATTTAAATTTCCCTGTGCTCTCTTTTTAATTGGTATTCCCAATGTAATTATGTAAAAGGTGGGATAGTGAGTATTTCTTAAAGGTTGTATTTTTAACAATATGTTGGGAATATTCCTAAGTTTGATTATTAACAAGAAAACTTAAAGGACTTTGTCCCTCTAGCCATTTATATTAACTAAGTCATGAGTGTCATTGAAATCAGTCATAAAGCTCATGTTAGAAGTGAAGGTTAAGCGTGGGTGTTTTTGATTCCATTTAGTACATTTATTTTGAGTTTTCATAATTTTCATTGCACGTTTTGCGAAAGTGTAAAGCTGTATACTTTTTCTCTAGTGGTGAATAGAAATTTAAATTTGAACCCTACTATTATCCTCCTTAGTATTTGGATACGTGTTTGTTTCAACCACTGCACTGTCACTTAGACCCTTATCCTCCTGAAATACAGACTCGTACGAATGTCTGGTTAGGGAACGGATCTGTGTCCTTAGGGGAAAAGGAGGACTTGGGCCGAAACATGACAGCTTCTTGGAGTCACCATTTTATCTTACTGGTGGCCATCCTGATCAGAAATCGCTGTTCCTGAAGGCATAGCCATCATACCTGGGGTGGCGGTGAGTCGGAGTGGTTGCTTCTCAAGCCCTGGGACGTTTGTGCAGTGAAGCAGCTAAGCGTAGCAGCCCCCTTAGCACCCGAAGGTCCCATGCCAGATGGTGTTGATTAAACATGTGTCTGTGACACCGCTGATAGTGCTGAAGCAAATGGGTCGGAAGTCGAGCTGGTCTGACAGAAGCTCTATGGTCTCAGTGTGAGGATATTTTGACACCTGGAACATGTGCGAAGATCCCCTCGGGCCATTGGACCAGAGCAGTGAATCAGCTGTTCTGAGCCAGGACCCTCCAGAAGAAGGAGGGGGTTGGGCGAATGATGATGGTTCTCTTTGGGGCCATCCTATAACCCAAGCAGGAGCACTGGGAGTTGGTGACTTCAAAGCCATGTATAAAATGTGTTAAGAGGTAAAATCTGCAACATTGCATGGTTGGATGCAAAAAGGAACTCGTACAACACTCATGCTTAAAACACACAGGGCCTTCAGTAACAAATGAAAATCAATCATAGTTTTTGGAATAAATAGTAAATACTGTTGAGAACCTACTGGTTGAATTTACTTCATCTACTGTTTCTGTATACATTGCTGTTGATTCAGGATGACTGCTAGCCCTCTTTCCCCATTTCCTCTTTTGTAATCATTTGCTTTCAGATCAGCCTATTTCACATATTCTACAATTAACAGTAAACTACAACTGCAGCAATAGACATCCATTTACTCTTCCCATCCACAGATAGGCCCTGCTACACATACCTCACAATCTCCTAGGAGTGTGGAAGGGGTAGACTGCAAGTGTTACTGAGTGAGAGTTACTTGTCATAATGACTTGAGTGGCCTTTATTTCCTTTCATACAGATAAGTCTGCCCCGAGTAGCCGGCAATGATACCTAGCAAGTAGGTAAAGAGAGGCAGTGGCAAGTGGTGGCCTTAATTTTTTAAACATTGAAGTTATGTTTCAGGATCTTCATTTGTGAGTGGAACCTCCTAAAAGTCTGGAGGAAGGAGAGATAAGGATTACCAGTAAAGAGTTGCTAGAGTGAGAGGATAAGGTATTGCCCTTATTTTCAAAACAAGGGACATTCAATTATTTGTTACTCCATGAAAAGAAAATTGCCACAATTTTTGTTTAAAAAAATATCTTTCTTTAAATTGTCTGGTGTGTCTGAAGTCAAATTAAACCTCTGAGGCAATTTACCAGCTCGATTACGAATGGTATTATGTTGCCACAGTTAATTGAATGTCTTTATATGCGTAAGGCTCTGTGTGTTGTGTATTGTCAGCTCGCAGATGACACTTTCTTTTGTTGCTAAACAACAAGGCCTTGTTCCGGCTTGAAGATTTTTAGGTTACCACAACTGTTGAACATTACTGTGGCTAATATGGACTTGACAGTTACATCCTATTTAGGAAATTAAGACGGTGGAATAAAATTGGACCTGGGCGTGTCATTCATTCATATAACAGTCTAGAATGTACTTCAATATTTATTTTTAGATTTATTTTGGCAGAGACGTTTTAAGGCGTGGGCAAAGTGTGCTCTGGCCAGGGCCCCAGCCTTTCTTGACAAAATGACCTTGAATATTTCTTAAACACAGTGTTTTAAATGCCGTTTTCCTTTCATTTATTTTCAATATGGGTGATGCGTGAGAGTCCATTACAGACATTTTGCAGAGAAATGTTGCGTTTGTTTCATGCAACATCCATAAAAATTTGTTTTTTTTAGATCAAAACAGCCCTCACATATGAGAAATGGGAGGGTGTCAGAGATTATGTGCTGCTTGAGCACTGCTGTGTTATATTATGGAAAACACACGTCACTATCCTCGAGTATTAGATATAAACACATTTTGAATTTGGACTACTGTGTCTGTGCGCTGTCCAAAGAGCACATGAAAGAGCTGAAACGGGATCATAAATATAAACCTGTTCCAAACAAGGGTCCCCAAAAGAACGTTTGGACCAGTACCCCCAAAATCCTTAAAATGTCACTGAATGTTGCTGCTTTCAACCCTGAAAAAGTTGTGCCTGTTTGTTTCTGCAGGTTTCTCCTAACCACGGATTGCACGGCGCTGGATTTGCCATTGCCTTTTTTGCCTCTCTCTTCTTGACCTGCATTACTTCTATAGTCATTTTTCAGTGCAGAGAGAGAACGTTCTGTGTTTCCAATGAAATATCGGTAAGTCCTCTGTTCAATTCCTCACATTAATCTACGTGTAAGTATTTTCTGCTTCACAGGTACTGATTTTAGACTTGCCCTACTTTTTAACTCCTTCAGATTACCAGTAAATTATTAAACATAGGCATCTTGTATAAGAAAACGACTCAAATCTCTGTATAGTTGCTAAATGCCAAAGTTGTGTCCCCTACACATTCCTGCAGTTGTAGTTGCTGTCTTTATAGGATTTTCCTTTCCCAAAGCAAGATAAAACTCCTGAGTCATTTGGAGTGGGTGGAGTATTAACTGTGTCAGCCTAGAGCAATTTCTAATAATTACTTTTCCAGTCTTCCTATACAGGTGTTTTTACCACTTCTCCAAAATTTTACCTAATGCTGTAGTGGTGGTGTTTAACCCCTTCGCTGCCAGGCCTTTTCCCCATCTGTGCTGAGCCTTTTTTTGGCTATTTGGGGCAGTGTGCGCTTAGGCCCTCATAACTTTTTGTTCACATAAGCTACCCACGCCAAATGTGCGTCCTTTTTTTCCAACATCCTAGGGATTCTAGAGGTACCCAGACTCTGTGGGTTCCCCTGAAGGAGACCAAGAAATTAACCAAAATACAGTTGACATTTTTTTTTTCTTCAAACAAATTGGAAAAAGGGCTTCCGAAGGTGGCTCGTGGTTTTTTCCCTGAAAATGGCATCAACAAAGGGTTTGCGGTGACAAGATCACCATCTTCCCAGCTTTCAGGTACAGGCAGACTTGAATTAGAAAACCCAATTTTTCAATACAATTTTGACATTTTACTGGGACATACCCCATTTTTACTATTTTTTGTGCTTTCAGCCTCTTTCCAGTTAGTGACCGAAATGGGTGAGACACCAATACTGGATCCCAGAAAGCTAAACATTTCTGAAAAGTAGACAAACATATGAATTCATCAAGGGGTCATTTGTGTAGATCCTACAAGTGTTTCCTACAGAAAATAACAGCTAAAATAAAGAAATATTGAAATTGAGGTAAAAAACAGCCATTTTCTCCACGTTTTACTCTGTAACTTTTTCCTGCAATGTCAGATTTTTGAAAGCAGTATACTGTTACGTCCACTGGACTCTTCTGGTTGCGGGGATATATAGGGCTTGTAGGTTCATCAAGAACCCTAGGTACACAGAGCCAATAAATGAGCTGCACCTTGCAATGGGTTTTTATTCTATACCGGGTATACAGCAATTCATTTACTGAAATATAAAAAGTGAAAAATAGGCATCAAGAAAACCTTTATATTTCCAAAATGGCCACAAGATAAGGTGTTGAGAAGCAGTGGTTATTTGCACATCTCTGAATTCCGGGGTGCCCATACTAGCATGTGAATTACAGGGCATTTCTCAAAAAAATGTCTTTTTTACACACTGTCTTACATTTGGAAGTAAAAAATTTAGAGAAAGACAAGGGGCCACAACACTTGTTTTGCTATTCTGTGTTACCCCACGTCTCCCGATAAAAATGGTACCTCACTTGCGTGGATAGGCCATAGCTCTCGCGGCAGGAAATGCCCCAAAACACAACGTGGACACATCACATTTTCACAAAGAAAACAGAGCTGTTTTTTGCAAAGTGCCTAGCTGAGGATTTTGGCCTCTAGCTCAGCCACCACCTAGGGAAACCTAGCAAACCTGCGCAGTTTTGAAAACTAGACACCTAGGGGAATCCAAGATGGGGTGACTTGTGGGGCTCTAAAGGGTTCTGTTACCCAGAATCCTTTGCAAACCTCAAAATTTGGCCAAGAAAACACTTTTTCCTCTCATTCCAGTGACAGAAAGTTCTGGAATCTGAGAGGAGCCACAAATTTCCTTCCACCCAGCGTTCCCCAAAGTCTCCCGATAAAAATGGTACCTCACTTGTGGGGGTAGGCCCAGCGCACACAAAAGGAAATGGCCCAAAACACAACGTGGACACATCACATTTTTTCACAGAAAACAGAGGTGTTTTTTACAAAGTGCCTACCTGTGGATTGTGGCCTCTAGCTCAGCCGACACCTGGGGAAACCTAGCAAACCAGTGCATTTTTGAAAACTAGACACCTAGGGGAATCCAAAATGGGGTGACTTGTGGGGCTGTGACCAAGTTCTGTTACCCAGAATCCTTTGCAAACCTCAAAATGTGGCAAAAAAAACACCTTTTCCTCTCATTTCGGTGACAGAAAGTTCAGGAATCAGAGAGGAGCCACAAATTTCCTTCCACCCAGCATTCCCCCAAGTTTCCCGATAAAAATGGTACCTCACTTTTGTGGGTAGGCCTAGCGCCCATGAAAGGAAATGGCCCAAAACACAACGTGGACACATCACATTTTTCACAGAAAACAGAGGTGTTTTTTACAAAGTGCCTACCTGTGGATTGTGGCCTCTAGCTCAGCCGGCACCTGGGGAAACCTAGCAAACCAGTGCATTTTTGAAAACTCGACACCTAGGGGAATCCAAAATGGGGTGACTTGTGGGGCTCTGACCAGGTTCTGTTACCCAGAATCCTTTGCAAACCTCAAAATTTGGCCAAGAAAACACTTTTTCCTCTCATTTCGGTGACAGAAAGTTCTGGAATCAAAGAGGAGCCACAAATTTCCTTCCACCCAGCGTTCCCCCAAGTCTCCTGATAAAAATGGTACCTCACTTTTGTGGGTGGGCCTACTGCCCACGAAAGGAAATGACCCAAAACACTATCTGGACACATCAAAATTATCAAATACAAAACTACCTGTTTTTGCAGGGGGGCACCTGCGTTTTTGGTCCTGGGCTCAGCAGCCTTCAAGGGAAACCTACCAAACCAGACATTTCTGAAAAGTAGACACCCGAGAGAGTCCAGTGAGGTGTGACTTGCGTGGATCCCCCAATGTTTTCTTACCCAGAATCCTCAGCAAACCTCAAAAGTAGCTAAAAAATCAAATTTTTCCCACATTTCTGTGTGGGATCACCGCACTGGGACACATCTCATACCACCCAATGTTCCCCTCAGTCTCCTGGTAAAAATGATACCTCATTTGTGTAGGTGGGCCAAGCGCTTGTGAAAGGGAAGAGCGAAAAACATGTCGATATTGAGGGGGAACAAAGGGGGTCCAAAAGGGCAGTTTGCAAAAAAACATTTTTAGGCTGACAAGTGCAGCAGAATTTTTATCGGTATAGATGAGACAATGCTGGGTGGTAGGAATTTTATGGATTCCTGCAGATTCCGGAAGGTTTCATCACAAAAACGTTGGAAAAATGTGTGATTTCCAGCAAATTTGGAGGTTTGTAGGGGATTGTGGGTACAAAAATGGTGCGGGGTGCATGTGAAACACACCACCCTGGAATCCCCAGATGTTTAGTTTTCAGATGTGTCTAGGTCTTGTGGATTTTTCTACATGGCAGCGTCCCAGAGTCCATAAAGTGCAGCCCTCACCATTCCAAGTGGGATGATTTTGAGAGTAAGGCAAGCTCTTATGGCCCAAATGTAAAACTAAAACCCAAAATAATCAAATGTCTTCTTGCTTGCTGTGGGATAAGATGTTTTAGAGTGCGGGGAGAGCTGAAAGACTGTTACCCCCTCCAGTTGAGGTGGGGGCGTAACCAGGTCCATACTGGTTGGTAGCCACCACCCAAATATATATATATATATTTAAATTCCCTGGCATCTAGTAGACTTTCTGCCCCCCCCTGGGGTGTGGATCAGGGGTAGTTGCCCCATCTGCCCACTGGTGGACAGAACAACTTTGGCCCCATTTATTTGGGGTGGGGGTATGGCCATACCCCCACCCTCTTATTTTTGAAAAAAAAACCTTCCCTGGTGGGCTTTCTGCCCCCCCTTGTGGGCAGATGGGCCTTCCAAAAATAAGCCAATATGGCCAACAGTAATGTTCCCCCATGGGGAGCGACCCTTACCCTGGTGCCTAAGTGGTTTCTGCCCCCATGGGGGCAGATTGGCCTAACAAAAATCGGCCGATCTGCCCCTAAGGTGGGCCGAAATGGTCTAAATACAATTTGCCCCCCCCCAGGGGAGCGACCCTTGACTAAGGGGTCGCTCCCCACCTCAAAAAAAAAAAAACAATTGTATTTTTATCAATGGCGCCCAGAGGTTTCTGCCACACATGGGGGCAGATCGGCCTAATAGCAATAGGCCGATCTGCCCCCAGGGGGGGCAGAAAAGGCCTAAAATAAATTTGTCCCCCCTCCCCCGGGGAGCGACCCTTGCCTAAGGGGTCGCACCCACCTCTAAAAAAACAAAAAAACAAAAATCCCCCAAAAATGTATCCCTGGCGCCTAGAGGCTTCTGCCCCCACTGGGGGCAGACCGGCCTAATAACAATGGGCCGATCTGCCCTCTGGGGGGGCAGAAATGGCCTAAAATATATTTACCACCCCACTGGGGAGCGACCCTTGCCTACGGGGTAGCTCCCCTTGCGTGACATTGGTGCAAAAAAAAAGATCCCCGGTGCCTAGTGGTTTCTGCCTCCCCTGGAGGCATATTGACCTAAAATCGGCTGATAATGGTCTAAATACAATTTGCCCCCCAGGGGAAGCGACCCTTGCCTAATGGGTCGCTCCCCATCTCTAAGAAAACAAACAAACAAACAAAAAAACACCCACAAAAATGAACCCTGGTGCCTAGATGTTTCTGCCCCCCTGGGGGCAGATCGGCCTAATAACAATAGGCCGATCTGCCCCCAGGGGGGCAGAAATAGCCTAAAATAAATGTCCCCCCCTGCCCCGGGGGGGGGAGTGACATTGGCGCAAAAAAAAAGATCCCCAGTGCCTAGTGGTTTCTGCCCCCCTTAGGGGCAGTTTGAACTGGCCGATCTGTCCCTGAGGGGGGCAGAAATGGTCTAAATACAATTTGCCCCCCAGGGGAGCGACCCTTGCCTAATGGGTCACTCCCGATCTCTAAAAAAAAAAACACCCAAAATAAATTAGCCCTGGCGCCATCGGCCTAATAACAAAATAAACAAATAAAACAAATAACTTTGCCCCGTGTACCCCCGCCTCCCCCACGCCCCCCGGGAGCGACCCTTGCCTACGGTGTCGCTCCCCTTGCGTGACATTGGCGCAAAAAAAAAGACCCCTTGTGCCTAGTGGTTTCTGCCTCCCTTGGAGGCATATTGACCTAGGGGGGCAGAAATGGCCTAAAATAAATTTTCCCCCCGGGGAACGACCCTTGTCTATGGGGTCGCTCCGCTTGTGTGAAATTCATGAAAGAAAAAAAAAACTCCCTGGTGTCTAGTGGTTTCTGTCCCTCTTGGGGGCAGATTGGCCTCATAAAAATAGGCCAATCTGCCCCCAAGGGGGCAGAAATGGCCTAAATATAATTTGCCCCCTAGGGGAGTGAATCTTGCCTAAGGGGTTGCTCCCCACCTCTTAAAAAAAAAAAAAAAAAAAAGGATCCCTGGTGCCTAGAGGTTTCTGCCCCCGGGGGGGGGGCAGAAAAGGCCTTCAACAAAAATGCCCCCCTGGGGAGAGACCCTTTCCCAAGGGGTCGCTCCCCTTATGCCAATTTCCTGCAATAAATAAATCCCTGGTGTCTTGTGGGCATTTCAAAAGCCGGATTGCTTTACAATCCGGCTTTTGAAATGCTCTGAGAGACTTCAAATGGAAGAAAATTCCTTTCCTTCCCTTTGAAGTCTCTCAGGCCTCCTCCACGTGATCGGAAGAGAAATGCTGAGCATTTCTCTTCCGATCGCCCTGGAAGCTGAGCTTCCATCGCAATGGGAGGAGGCGTCTGTGATAGCTGACCTCACAAGGGGGGGTAGGAGGGTCGGGGGTGGAAGGGGAAGGGCTTTCCCTTCCATCCCTGCCTTGGAGGTGTGGGGGGGAACCGGATGTAATGGTTACGTCCTGGGCACACGAGCACTGTGCCGCAGGACGTAACCATTACGTCCTGGGCACAGAAGGGGTTAAGGTCATAGCTCATGATAAATCAAAGGGTTTTACCTATTCTTTGCCTTTGTGAAATGTGATAGTCGCAAACTCAACCTTTGATCTTAGTTGCTAGATGTTTTTGTTACTTGTTATAGAATATAGATCATCCCACTAAAGAGTCATAAGCAACACCACTAGTATCATAAGAAAGGTCCTACCCCAGAACCTATTTTTCAAAGCATGCTTAATGCTGGAAGTGGCCTTTCGGCAGGGTCACCCCCAAATGTTTTGCCATCCTCCTTTTTTTTCTGACCTCATTTTTGCTGGTTTTAGGACTCTGGACACTTTACCACTTCTAACCAGTGCTAAAGTGCATGTGCTTACACCCTAAAAACATGGTAACATTGGCTGTTCATACTCAATTGGAATATTTAATTCACTTGTAAGTCCCTAGTAAAGTGCACTACATGTGCCCAGGGCCTGCAAATTTAATACTAATGGACCTGCAGCCCTGATTGTGCCATAGTAGCAAAATGAAGTTTGGGATGAGTCAAAGGAAAGGTAATGAGAGAGAATTTAGTCGGGTTGTTTGGGAGATCATAGTAGTAAACTGAGGTTTGGAGTGAACCAGGTGGGGTATGGGGAAGAGTCTAGGAAGGGCTATTTTGCAGAGCATAGTAGTAGAATGGGCTTGGAATGAGTCGAGGGATGGAGATGGAGGATAGATTGAAAGAGGTACAGGGTGATGGTGAGACAGAGTAAAGCTTTCAAGAGAGTAGTTTTTTTCCCTCTTGTACAGTAGAACTGAAGTAATACATATATAGCTACATGATTACTTAATAAGGGAATATATGTGTAAGGAATATAAAATATTGAGATTTAAGTTGTATCGTATAAACACAAACTTTCAAGAGTTGTAGTGTTTGAAGTTAATTTATTTGTGTAGTTTTATATCATTATTTTATCGTTCCTCAATATTTCAATAGTGAAATGCTTGAGTTTAAATAGTTAAGATAGTATTTACCTATTGCGATAGATGAAATAGAAACAAAGGCTCATAAGCATTTAATCAAACAACTATTATAGAAACTATGCAATGACCTATGAACATGTTAAGCGTAAAATAATCTACACACATATATATAGATACACATATATACATACGCATGCATAATATATATATATATACATATATATATATATATATAGCCATACACCTACACATTCATACATTTAACAGTAAATAAAATATACATTTGTTAAAACAGGCCTAAAGTGTATGTATTCATTTTCAGATAAAATAGTTATTTTACATATTTGTACAAAGAAATACCCGTATCTAGATATATACATATAATCTATTTATAAATGTGGGATATGTAGTCTTTTGCTGTTTGAGTATAGTGGTTATGCAGGAAAGAGCCAACTCTTGAGTAGTCTTTTGAAGATAAGATAGCTATCCATGGATCTAATATTAGGAGTAATGAATTCCATAGTTTGGCAGCTTAAACAGAGAAAGATGTACCACCAATTGCCTTTTTATGTTGGTGTTTTGATGCTGGATGCCAATATTGAGTGAAGGATTCTTTGCTGAATGTATTTGTCGATTTTTTTCCTGATGAAAAGTGGTCCTATTCCATGTATTGCTTTGTGGGTGATACAAAGCAGCTTGAAGGTGGATAAATGCAACCGATAAACAATGTAGGGCCTTGAAGGCAGGGGAGATGTGGGCTTGTGGCTTTACATGGAGGAGTAGTCTGACAGCCGAGTTGTGAATGTGTTGTAGTTTTTGATAATAGAGATGTTCCATGGCAGAGGTCATTGGCATGAACAAATTTAGATAGTACAAGAGAGATAGTAGGCTTCACCTTGTGTGGAAATCTGAGGTGGGGGAAGATGCTTCGGAGAGTTTGCATTGTGATGAAGCTTGATCTTTGTAATTTGTCCACCTGAACATTCATTAGGGTCGAGCCTGCGTTGCATGCGCTCGCGCATGCGTATCGCAGGGAGACTCTTTTGTATTTAGAAAAGGGCTCGGAGCCCTGTCAACTTCACGTCAGTGCTTTTTATTGGTTCGTGGGCTTCCCTAATAAAATCTGCTTGCTTTCATTAGTCGAAGGCACCCATATGTCATGCCTTTTCCGGTGGCAAGCCCTCCTCGAGCGCAGCGACCAAGTACAGAAAACATGCGAGGCTCGCTGTTTTCCATCAGGCTCGTTGACTTTTTTTTCTCTAATTTAGAGCACGATCTCGCTTGACAGAAGTCGAGCGCTTTAGATACTTGATTTCACTTTTTCGGGTTATGTACATAAATGCACTTTTGCCCGATAGGTGAAAAGTCGGGTTAAGAGTTTACAAAGCGATCAGCTCTAACATGAGCAAAACGCGAGACCCGTCGCATTGTAAATGCTTGTTTTTAACTTGGAGTCAATGGCAATTCCAACTTCTAACTTCTTAGATACTTTAGGAGGTGGTCCTTGATTGTCAGGTTAGGCGACAGTGGGTCATAATCTTTCCATTTGCTGCATGTGAATTTTTTTGTTTTGGAAGCATTCAGTTCGAGATGGCTCCATGTCATCCACTGATCAATGGCTATGAGGCAACTGAAGATTTGTGAGTTTCCAATGTCTTTGGAAATTCCAGTTTGAGGAGTATTTGTGTGTCATCTGCATAGTTGTAGCATGTGAGTTGAAATTAATTGATCATTGCCTTTTATGATGTTGAAAAGCATGGGTGAGATGATTGAGCCTCGAGGGACCCCTGCTTTTGTGAAGTAGGGTTTGGAGGAGAAAGGGGGGAGTATGGATGGCATTAATTCTGTTTTGAGGGTAGGATGTGGTACAGTCGAGAGCAGTCCCCTCCATGCCAGCTTCGTAGAGACTTTGTATTAGGGTGCCATGATCAACTGTGGCAAAGGCAGCTGAGAGGTCCAGGAGAACTAGTGCAGCAATTCCATTGTGTTTTTAAGATCATCCCAGATGGCAAGGAGGGCAGATTCAGTGCCTTTTCCTGGGCGGAATTCAGTTTGGTAGTCTGAAAGTATGGAGTTATTTTCAATGAATTGTAACATCTGGGTGAGGGCTGCTCTTTCTATCAGTTTGCCTAGGAAAGGTCCATTTGTAATTGGTCTGTAGTTGTTGCGATCATGCGGGTCCAGGTTTCTTTTCTTTAATAATGGGCGTATGTATTCCTTATTAAGGTCTTCAGGAAACATTCCCGTAGTTAAAGAATTATTTACTGGTTTGGCAGCAGAGGTAGATAAGAGAATATTCTTGAATATGTGTAGTGGACAAGGGTCAGAAGGGCAGCCAGAAAGCCTACTTTCTTTGACTAGATCCATAAATTCACTTTGTGATATTTGTTTGAAGAAATGAAGAGGCTGGATTGGCTTATTCTTGGATGGGATTTTTGGAAACAGGTTGGTGCTGGTGGTTTTCCTTTTTTTTTAAATTGGAGTCGAATGTGTTTGCCTTGGTTGTGTAGTGATTTGCCAGTTTGTCTGTGAATTCATGAGTAATGGGATGAGTTCCTTCCATGCATTTAGGTTTTTTAAATTCGTTGAGTGCCTTTTATTTGCTTTTTTTGATTGATGATTTGTGTATTTTGTTAAATTTGCAAAGGTGAAGTTTGTCTTGAATATTGTTTGTTTTGAGCCAGATAGCCTTTTGATTTGTTGTTTTATCTTTTTTAGTTCTGTATTTATCGAAGATGCTTGTTTTCTTTTCTCCTGTTTTGTTTTTCTAAATGGTATTGGATTATCGAAAGCTTCCTATAGCCACTCAAAGTTTTTGAAAATAATTTATTGTGTCTAGATCTGTGCTGGCTGTTAGCTGTGTTTCTAAGTATTCCAAATTAAGTTTGTTCCGTGGTCGATAGGTGGAAGTATGTAATGTGGTCTTGGGGGTGTTTTATGTTGGAAAGTTATCAAATGGTGGTCTGACTATGCGACTGGTGTGATGTTTTGAACGGTAACTAGTATTGTTGCATTCTAGTATTTCCGAAAAGTACTCATAATAGAAAGTCACTGTAACCATTTTAAACAAGATTATGGGACACATGAATATAAACAAGCATTGGCAAAGCCGATAGGTCCAACATTGATGGTCAGTCTTTTGAGTTTATCAATGTGTGTCTTGTTTTGACATGCCTTTTGTAAATCTTTATTGTTGTTGGGGCTGCGAGGCCCTCACCTTTGTAACAAATATTAGTAAAAGGCAAAAATATTTTGGGGTCTCAAAAAGCACACATTGCCACATTAGTTCCTGGTACTGACAAAATACTTTGTGTGCAGATAGGCTCCTTGTGAAAGAATAGACTGTGATTATTCACAGTGAATCTAGCCAATAGATGGTTTGAAGGAGATATCATTTTAATAAAAACAAAAGGTCTCGGTTAACGCCATACTAATGCGGTCCAATGCTTAAATAAAGTCACAAAAGTGCACCCATGGTATATGTCTTTGCATTAGTGCACATTTACGTATTTCGTGAATTTAGAAGAATTTACAGAAGTAGGCCAAGAAATCGTACTCCAAGAAAATATTTGTGAACTGTATTTTAGCACGACCAAATATGCATGTATAGATTTGCTCATGCTAAAATCTGTTGAGCATTTGCATGTGCACTTTCCTTTTAACCACTTTTAGACCAACTGTGGAAGAAGTTTTACTTCAGATCCTTATCAAGAGTACATTTCCTGCCTTTCTCAGTATAGGAAATGATCACAGAAGAGCTAGTGAAAACCCCTAAAACTTGCAAGTTAGTAGGTTTGCACAGACTCCATAAGGTATTTTAACCCTGGAGCTATTGCTTACCGCTTCCTCCAGCCCAAATATGTAGCTCTGCTGAAAAGTGGCAAAAAAAGGAAATTGCTAGTATTCAAGTCCTACTATAGCATTAGCCCTTCCATAATCAGAGAGGCTATTATCAGAGCTCTTATGTTATTGGACTGCTTTATAATTTGTAGCCTGCAAAAACAGGCTATGGTCAAGTGTAAAAAAAAACATTTGTTGAAACCAATCTGTAAAATACCATTTATCCTATCTTGTGCCTGCCCTTTAGAGGACTAGGGTGAATTCCACAACCTCTTACAGCTTTGCTTCAGTGTCATGAGTGACACAAAATGGGACAGTAGAACGTTTCTTGTGCCCAGGAGTGGGCATTCACTGAGAAGAAACATTTCTATCACTGAATGCAGTAGGATTTGGCCACCTATGGCACATTCAGGTACTCACAGTCTGTAAAAAAGTAGGACTAAGGAGGATTCTTGTGTGATCAGTGTATGTGCAATAGTTGAATCTGATGAGGTGGATGAGGTCAGATACCGGTCAGAGGTCGATTTTCAAGGTAATCTGAGATAAAGAAGGTCCTTTAGAGATCCATTTGTTCTTTGGGGAAGGAGAAGCAAAGTGAAGAGAAAGAGTGCAATGCTTTGTGGCACATTTTTAAAAACATGGGAAGCAAGTTTAGAGTTGTATGCTCAAAACTGATTACTGGTGTAGCCCATTCCAGAAGATGGTTTAGACAGAATTACTACGTCCATCTTTAGGAGCTACTCAACATTAATCTTTCGTGGGACACATTCAAGGAATGTCGTCTCTGTGCTAAGACCTGCAGCATAGTATCAGAAGTTCACATATAACACATTTTTTTCAGACTTCTGGATTTTCAAAGGTTTAGACCTTTTTAGTTAATGTCAACCATAAAAGATTAGATTTTCTTATAGCAAACAAAATTGTATGTAGAGAAGGAGTGCTAAAATCATGGTTGTATCAAGAAGAATAATGAAATTAGGCAGTATCAGAATCAAATAGAGAGGTCAAGTAAAAGTTATGCACAGAAAGATATACATAACAGGAAAGGTAATCAAATTTTAAGTAAATATTTTCTTATTAGAACATGTAGTACTTGTACTTACAATGTTAAATAGGCACTGACAAAGCCAAAAGGTCTCACCTATGTGAGATTGTCTTTGTCATTGTTTTTAATACATGCTGCAAATCAGCACAAACTGCTGTGTAACATGGCGTAAAGTCAAGGGAAAATAAGTGCTATAAATGGCCAGCACTGAATGCTTTGTAGGTCAATCCTTAAGACAGCACACATGCACTGTTGCTATGGCAACGATCTTTTGTTTAAAAGAAAACTAAAAGGGCCTTTTAGCCCATCCATTACTGACCATTTGTTGCCATCAATGATCACTCTCCTTTGCTGCCTTCTAATTCGGCAGTGCTGCAATGCCATCACTTTCTTGTCTTTGTGTGGAGTATTGACAAAGTACAGATATATTCAACTTAATTGGTGTCCGTCCACTGTGATTAAGGTACTAATTATTAGTTTCCTGGCATGCTTCGGTTAACTAGTGTTGTGCAACTTGTTTTTCTTTACAGAAGACTTAGGGTCACGAGGTATAGTGACTCCACCTATTACTGGTAATGCGCATGGGCACCGGCTCCATTATTGGAGTGTTTTTTTCTTCTGCAGTCTGATTCGGCTGTGCTTAATCAGAACTCTGGGTCAATGCCTCTCAGTGTTCATCATTGGTTGCCATCCAACTTCTCCATACCTATAGGAAAAATAATACAATTTTCAGCTCCATTGTGACCGCCATCAGGCTCAGCAACTAGGTTGATCTCAACTCCCCTTCGGGGCCCTCACCCCTCAAGGTGAAGACCTCAATTTTTTATCTTTAAGAATGTGGTAATCGTAATGGCCATAGTGTAGAATGAAGTATCCCTGGACAGACCTCCATCAGGTCTACAACCTCTGTTTGTTCCCGAAGCACAATGAGGTCCCCTTGCGGCCGGCCTTGTATTCTCCTCTTCAAAAGGCACTGAGGTACTGATGCAAATGTCATTTTGCTCAACACACCATAGCGTAGCAGCAAGGGGACGATGCCCCCATCCTCTTTGAGGATCGTGGCGACGAGGTGGAAGAACAACCAGGAACCTCAGTCGAGCATGCTGTATTCTTCAGCCCCAGCTAGGCTTGCAATCTGAGTTAGAGAAAAAGGAACCTCAGATTATTGAAGACTGTCTGAAGAAGAGGTTAGCCATAAGTACTACCACCACTATTCCACCTCCATCCCAGTACTTCTCTCAGGGCAAGCACTGCCCTTAAGGGGGGTCTACAATCAAGTCCAGAAGCCAAGCACCAAGCTTCTCTAGACCATTGCCCGAGGGTCCTGGTCGGGACCAACATAAGTCTTTGGATCTGATACCGATTCAGCCTTCAGCATCCCTGCAGGTGACGCCCTCCACGCCGGGTGGACCCACAACACCATCACCAAAACTGCCCTTGAAACCCACCTTGGGTCCAAAAATTCCATTGGTGCCAAAATTGTTGTTGGCCTGCTATCCAGGTACAACGAGGTCCACTGGGATAAAATGGAGGCACTCCTCCAACACCTCTTGGAGGAATGGCAGACCAAGGCTGTGACCTCATTCCAGAGGGAAAGTTATCTCTAACACTACTAATCGTTTTGCTGTAGATGCTTCAGACACGGTGGCATGTTAAATCAGCTTGAATGTACAAATCCAATTCCATATCTGGTTGCATGTATCTGGCTTCAAGGCACAGCACAGCACATGCTCAACATTCCCTTCGATAGCAAACACCTTTTCAGATTGCAGGTTGATCTGATGCTTGAGAAAATTAAGAAAAATAAAGACACAGCCAAGGCCGTGAGTGTGTTCCAAACTCATTCTCCCTGTTGCTGCTTTTGCTTGTCCCACTACCATGGGAGCACCAAGTCTGCCTTCCCGAAGCCTCTACCTCCTTTCATAGGCATCAGAGCCAGCACACCCCTTCATGGAGCAATTCTAGGTTGGGTTACAGGTGTAAAAACTCATTAGGTAGAGTGAAGGGCAGTGGCACTAAGGGAGCCACACCTCCCAAACATTAACTTGTTCACTCTTCCCTCAAACACAACACACCTGTTGGGGGAAGACTACAGGGGTTTCTTCTACAGCAGGTGGAAATCACCTCAGATCAGTTGGTCCTCTTGACAATTTGCCAGGAGTTACTACTTGGAGCTCACCATCACCCAGTCAAACATCCTAATACACAAACACACCCTCTCTCCAGAACAGAAGTGCCTCCTCCTGGATGAAGTTGAGACACTCATTCACAATGAGGCCATAGAGCTGTGCTGCCACCGGAGACCCACAAAGTAACTGTGCTTCCTCTGTTTTCTCATCCCCAAGAAGAACTAGTCTCTCAGGTTCATCATCAACTGCAGGCCTCTCGAGAAGTATATTCTCTGAAAGCACTTCTACATGGTGACCCTTAGGATGTCATCCCTCTACTGCAGCATGGCAACTTCATGACCCTGCAGACCACCAGTACCTCTGGTTTGTGGTGTCTATAATTACCAATTCATGGAGCTACCCTTTGGGTCACCATCGCCCCCTGGGTGTTCACAAAGTGTCTTGCTTTGGTAGCCATTCATCTCAGGAGGAACGGCATCCACATCTTGCCCTGCTTGGATGACTGGCTGATCTAGAGCGCAACGGGACAGCAGTGCTCACACCCAAACAATAATAGACCTACTACGTGGTCTTAGCTTCACCCTCAATATGACAAAATCCCTCCTCCAGCCCCTTTAGCTCCTGCCCTTCTTTGGAGCAGTGTTCACATTCACTGTATTGTCATAGTTCCTCATATGAGGTTACACATGCACACATTGCTGTAAAGTCCAGCTGCACAGTGGTCTCAAGTGGAGGGTCACTGGGAGGATTTAGTGTTGATCTGGGGCCGAAACCATCGCTCTCTGCAGTGATGGAACAGCAACAATCATTTGCAGGGCTGGCTCGTTCTCAACTTATTTCTTAAGTCGACAATCATATTAGGCGCTTCCCTTACTGGGTTGAGGGGGGGACATTTACAGGATTTGACTGTTTAAGGTGAGTAGGTGCCCCATCAGCAGGGCCTCCAAATCATCTAAGTGGAGCTACTGGCCATTTAGCTGGCACTCAGAGCTTTCAGCTGTCACAGTCCGCACAAAGTGGTTCTTATTTGCTCAGACAACATGACTCCATATTATACTTACAGAAGCAAGGCGGCACACATTCACCACAGTTTGCATTATCACAGGGCATTTTACAGTGGGCACTCAACCACAGAGTCTATTTACTGGCGCAGTACTTACTGGGCATCAACGACTTTGCAGACCTACTCAGCAGGATGAAGCAACAATCCACAAGTGGAAACCCCACCCGCAAGTGACATTTCCCAAAGTAGACCTCTTTGCCACCGCTGTATCAAATGTCAAGTCCTCACTTCCAGGTACCCACTGTCCATGGGCGATGCACAATAGATGAACTGGTCATGGGTATTTGCCTATGGTTTTCTGACTCTCCTGCTTCTTCCGTTCATACTTCAGAGGCTTTGGCAGTTATCCCTCAGTGTCATCCTGTTGACTCCCACAGCCAGACAACCCTGGGTCACCACCCTCCTTGACCTGTCCCTAGTAACACACTAAAAGCTGCCCAACTGGCCATTCCTCCTCATGATGAGTCAAGGCCGTCAGTCACCTGAGCCCCAAGCAGCTCAATCATACAGTATGGCTCCTGAGCTCCTAGAATTAGGCTACCTCAACCTACCTCTGGAGGGCATGGCCATTGTTAGATCTGTGTGCCATAGAGTGGGCTTCCCATGAACGTTATGCCTTACTCTTCCATTTGTTTGCTGATCCTATTTTTGTTTGGCTTAGGACTCTGTGCACTTAACCACTAATAACCAGTGCCTATGGCCTATAAATTAAATGCTACCAGTTGGCCTGCAGCAGTGATTGAGCCACCAACTTGCATAGAATTTAAAATAATGTGTCCGTCCTTCGATGGCAGCCTGTGTGTGTAATTTTAAATTGCCAGTTTGACTTGCCAAAATAAACCTTTTACCGGGCCTAAACCTTCTTTTTAAATACATATAGGTCAACCCCTAGGGTAGGCCGTAGACCTCCTAGAGGTCAGGGTGCACTGTATTGAAACTGAACATGTACTTTTGAATTGTTACATGGCTTTGTAGTGAAAAACTACTGCACGGCATGCCTCTCCCAAAGAAAAACACTGAGTTAACTTATTATATTTTATAAGCGGTAACTTTCAATTGTGAGCAGGTAGGAATGTTGAGTTTGGTGTTTAAAAAATTATAATGTAAAACCTTGTTTAATGATGAAGTCAGATTTTAAGTCACAGTTCTGAAAATGCCACTTTTACTAAGTTTACATTTTCTTGACCGAACCATTTGGTGCCTCTAGCCTGGTTCTGGGGTCACATGACTAGATATAGCTCGCAGTCTTTGTGTCTTTCTCCCAGACAGTGAGACAAAGGAGGAATATGGGCTCACAGGATGGGTCACCTCTAACTTGATTAGGGCGGTGTCACCTACCACACCTGCACAGCACAAAGGCTATTCTCAGCACACGCACAATGGGTTTTGACACTAGTCTTTTGTGATCCCAGATAAGCTGGGGAGGTTGGGAATTCCAAACACCTCTGGGGGTGTAAAACCTCCTGAACCACTTCCTACACCTCTGGACCCGTGATTACTCAGTAAGGCTGCTATGCTGCTCTGGAACAAGGATTGCTATTTAGTTGCCCCATTGCCATGCTGCCTGAGTGAAAAGGACTGAGCCTGCTTCTTGATTCCAGGACCACCGAAGTGACTCCAAAGGCTAGTTGGCTGGCCTCCTTACAAGAGCCTCTGGGACATAAGTCTCCAACCACCTTGAATTCTTCAACTCGACTCTCTCTGCTGAGTCTTGCCCCCCATGTGGTGTTCTCCAATCCTGCACCCTTGAAAGTGGGCCTATCAATCAATCAATCAATCATTTGTTAAGTGCGCTACTCACCCGATAGGGTCTCAAGGCGCTGGGGGGTGCTCCTGCTCGAATAGCCAGGTCTTGAGATGTTTCCTGAAGGTCAGGAAGTCCTGGGTCAGACGTAGGTTGACGAGGAAGGGAGTTCCAGGTTTTGGCGGCGAGGTGGGAGAAGGATCTGCCGCCGGTTGTGGTACGGTGGATGCGGAGGTTGGTGGCCTAAAGGTGTTTGGCTAGCCTAGCTGTGGTCCTGTGAGCAGAACCAATGCAGCACAACTTATCTCCTTGCAGCCGCTTCAGAGCCCCTGCAGTGCAATGCATCTGAGATGCAGGACCTTGCATCACAGCCCGCAGCTTCCTCTGAACTGCTGCTGCGCAACATATCCTCAACACAGGCCTTCACATCACAAGCCCCTCATTGACATCATCCGCGATGATGACGCAGGACTCTGCAGCACCACCCCGCAGCTACTCGGAACTGCTGCTGCACGATGCATCCTTGACGTGAGGTCTCGCAATGCTCTGCAAACCAGAATTTAAGGTACTTTGTGTAGTGGGCCTAACATCATCACTGCATCCGGCCCAGGCTCCATAGTGGTGGCCTGAGTTTACGACTATGTCCCAGCCCTTCATGACCAGATAACCACAGTTGACGCTCTGTGGTTCTAGGCATTATTTTTACTTAAACTGTTCCAATTGCATATATACGGTTTTACTGATTGGATTTTTGTTGTTTTGGTCTGAAATAATTTGTCAAAATGTAGTCTCTTTTTCTAAATTGGTATGGGATTTGTCTTGTGTTGTGTGTGTTTTTACTTTATCACTGTCTGAATTGCTGCGTAAATACCGTAGGCATTGCCTCTAAGTTAAGTCTGACTGTTTTGTGGCAAGCTATCAGAGGATTAAGCTCAGGTTAATTTGGGTTTTGCTTGTGACTTCACACTGACAGAAATTGTGATTTCTTCTTGAGTAGGATTTTACCCCTCTCAACCATTAACCCAATTTCCAACAACCATCCTTAAGGAGGCACACATACCTATAACATAAGCCAAATGTAACAGGTATGTGTACTACTGTCTCTCCAGGCACATTGAACCACTCAAGACAACAGTCCCAGACATTAACTGTTATCTGCTTCACTTGCAGCAGTCAGTCCTGGCTTATACTTCCATCAGACTTCATTTACCTGCTGTTGCTACTTACCTTCAGAACAGAAAACACACTTCACTCTTGAGGGTTTCAGTTTAAGGCCTTCACAAAGGGCCTTAAAAGGGCCATACAACCCACAGCACCACCTGCCCCGGTGTGGAACCTCTAACTTGTTCTCACAAGACTTATGGGTCCTCCTTACGAACCACTTCATGTGTGCCCTTTGCAAAGGAAGATGGATTTGTTTAATGGAATACATATTTGATCTGTTTTTGTGTCAATAATTGCTATTTGTGGTGTTTATCTACAGTTGGTGATGATAGTTTTCTGATTTTCTATAGGAAAATAGCAGTACTCCACAAAGAAAAGTTCAGGAGTCATCACATTTGGATGTTTCAGATTCAAAGATTGAAGATGTTCTTAAGAGTGACCCACTTCTTGACATACTTGCCTTTGAAGAAACAGAAAAAATGCTTCAGGCTTTGGAAGAGTAAGTCACTGTGTATTTATGTTCCACATCTCTCCTTAGCATCCCATGGATATTTTGTAGGGCACATAATTGTATGTTAAACTTCAGGACCCATTGCATTGTTTCTTGCATATAAATTATAATGTGTAAAATATTTTTAAGGAATCTTGGAGAGGAGAAGCCCACACGTTTCACCCACTCAGAGATAATTCAATAAAACGTGGATATGCTGAATAAAATGTAAAGATTACCCTGATCTTCACTAACACTTCATGTTCTTTTAAAAATTAATGTTAAAGACCAGAGTGGTTTAATTATGGGACCAATTAATTTCTTCTAGCCACTTAATATAAACTGCTAGTAAGCAATTACAGTCTCACACCTGCCAGTTCATGACTTGCTTATGTAATAAATGGGGAATTATGTTTTGTTTATGCATACACCTGTTAATAATGCTACAAAAATAGTCATAATGCTAACAGAGTACAGTTTCTGTTTCTTTCACTTCCCTCTCTCAGGTCAATGTCAGTGTTCGTCAGTGTTCTGCTCTCTTTCTACTACTTTTCAACCTTTGCATGCATTTCACTACCTGGTTACTCCATCAGCAAGGGGCACACTTTTACATGTATTCAGACAGCATATACCTATCTTTACCATCTCCTGTCATCAAAAAGCTAATTTCAGTCATGATAACCTGAATAACTTCCTAGTAATCACTCGATGGTCTGCAAGCAAGGAGAACACGATGCCCAATTTTTTGAACCATAAGGTTAAAAAAATGTAATGTTGCCCTATAGTGTTAAAAGGCAGTGCCTGAGGAGCAGGTCGGACAGGTCAGTGTGTGGGCCATTTGTTTGGCTGGATGTGTGGCTGTTTTATGGTGTGGTGGGCCGTATTTTGTTGTTGTTTTCCCAGACATTGCCCGCAGCAAAATAAAATTCAGGCAATCTTACATACTTTGCAACAGATTTATGCAGCATGTCTTCATAAGTTCAAAACTGTCCCGATTTGCAAAGTTTTTTTTTTTAACTGATTCACTAATTGGGAACTCTTTTATTCTGGTGCCCAGGCCTTTTTCTGTCCCAGTCAGACCCTGTTTGGAAACAGTTGTGACTCGTGAGGGCTACGGGTGGACGGGCGGGGTGGTCCGCGCTCTGGGGCGGGGTATTAATACAATTAGAAAAAAAAATTACAAAAAAAAATTACCGGCCTGCCACACCACTGCTCCTCCATCTCCACAGCAGCAGGCAGGCACAGGCTCCCAGCCTGCCCTGTGGCCAAACCTGATCCTGCTCAGAACAGCGTTCGTATTGGCTGGGAGCACCCAGCCAGGGCACTCCCAGGCAGACTGGGAACCTGTGCCTGCTCTCTCCAGCCCGGCAACACAGTGTCGGACTGGGGAGAGCACAGTGCGCATGGGTGTTTGGTCGGCCCGAGACAGCCGGCCAAACACACATGCGCACTGAGGGGAGTGCACAGTGCACTCCCTTCAGTGCTCATTGTGCCCAATGCTCTGCCCCTTTAACAACGAAAAGATAATAAATCTAGGTTATTATACTTTCATTGTTAAAGGATTTGCAGCGGTTGCTGCTAGCAGGGGGGAACGACGGTCCTCCGCCATAGCGGAGGAGCCGCCACTGTTTGGAAATGACACAAAGCACTAGTAACTGACAGCTTAAAAACACAGGTACATGATCTTCTGTTGGAGCCTGGATTCACACAATGGGCCATTCATGTGGTCTTAGGACATGGGAATGGCTTTTGATCATTGAGCAGCAGTGAGATGAGGCATCAGAAAAGCAAAAGTACTGGTATTTCTTCTCAAGTCTGAAACGGATGCATGGGATGGGTGGATGTACGCTTTAGGGCCCTGGCACTAGATACCATTTCCAGTCAGGCGACATTGTAGCCTGCCAATAGGATGTGAATGCACAGTATCGGATCACCTGCTGTGTCTAGTGGCTGACCTTGTGGTTTTTTTTTCAAATTAAACATTGATGACACTTGAGGCTCATGCGTGGACATAAGTGTGTGTGTGTGTGTGTGTGTGTGTGTGTGTGTGTATATATATATATATATATATATATAGATATAGTGTGTATATTTATATATATATATATATATATATATATATATACACACACTCACAGAAATAATATTAGTTAAAGGGCAGTTATTGTTGCAAATCAAGATTGAAAAACCACTGAAATTTGCAATTTTTTGTTTGAACTCCTTCCAAATATTTATTTACACCAATAGATAATAACTAAATACATACTCAAACCAATACATAATAGTCCATTTGTAGTCCTCTCTCTCTTGGGTAACACCATATGTAATCTCATCTGTAAGATTATTGATGAAGTTTGTTTTTTGTTTTATTTTATTGGCCTATTGCATGCTTTGGCAAAGCAACATTGTTTGTGACGTTTTATGAACAAACAAGATTCAGAGGACAATGAAAATTGAAGTGCTTTATAAGAGATTCTTGCAGCTGTAGCACTTCTTAGGGTTCTATATGACTTTAAATTACTAACCTGTTTTTGCTAGCGCTTTAGGCGATTTCACACAGCGCCAGCGAAAAAGGCAAGAATACCCATGCGACCCTGGATTGGTGGATTTCATTTCAACAATTTCCAGAAGGCTTTGTTACGTCGACAGTTCTACTTACTGGTCGCCAAGAAGCAAAGCAATGCGGTATATTCTGGGTGAAATGTGAATGCCAAGGAGATTGTACTTAAGGAGACGGTTGGTAAAAGGCTAGAAATACTGGCTATTGTGGTTTGTTGAAAGACACGACAAGACTGTGGCAGATATTTAAGTTGTTCCAGCAATGAATTCAACAAAGACATCCGTGCGAAGAAAGCAGATTTTGCTTGTGTGAGCAAGAGCTTTCCCTTTATTATCTGGAGGCAAACAATCGACAAACAAAAACTTCAAATATTGATAGTTATCTCGCAGAGACAGAAAACCAGGGCAAAGAGTATTATTTTGTGTGTGCTGTTGAAGTGGATATGTTCTTTAAGAGTTTTTCCTCTGCGGTGATGGGAATTAAAGCACAATATGAATAATTCTTCACTAGTGTGACCTCACTGCAGACTAATGTTTTTTTTCTCCAGTACTGTGTATGAGGATAATTATCTAGCAGAGACAGAAAACCAGGGCAAAAAGTATTATGTTTTTAGCTATTGAAGTGGAGATGTTCTTTAAGAGTTTTTTCTACTGTGGTGATGGGAACTAAAGCACAATATCAATAATTCGTCACTGGTGGGGCCTAATGTTTTTTCCAGTACTGTGTACGAGGATAATGACTAGAACAATGCCTGCATTATTCATGAGGGTGACGCCACAGAAGGCATAATTATTGACCTTGCATTCCCTCTCACATAACTAAGTAGACTTGTGCAGGTGTTGTGTGATTGCATAGGGGGTATCGAAAGTATTACATAAACCGATGTAAGTGGCGCTTGAATTTCTCTTTGGTAAAACTTGACAGCTTTATTTTATTTTAGTATGTTTTGCAAAATGATATATTTAAATCACACATCCACGGCATGTACACTTAATCAGATGGTACAGCAACACTGTGCTCCCAGGGACCATTGCCTAGTGAACTGAGGATAAAATTCTGCTGCCAGCTCTCACTGCTGATATTCCAATATTGCGACAAAATTCGGGTTACATGACCCTGTAGGTACGGCGGACGTGTTGATACAAAATTGTTGATGGGGTATGGCCCATTGTAGGACACTGACGCCAAATAGCAGCTTTCCGAAGACTCAACATCTAGGCCTTTGTCCACAGCAACAAACCGTTGTGATGCTGTGAAAGTGGTAGCAGCAAGATGCAAAAAACTTTAACAAAGCCAATCGGTCTGCCTTTATTATGCCAAATTCATATAAACACAGCCATTCACAAAACATGTTTACACGCGTTGTACACACAAGTGCTCTTTATTACAGTAATGCATGCTCAGTTAGCCTTGCCAGTACCGCGAAAAAATAGCAAAAAACGTGGTGTGATGATTGAGTGCATTTTGCAGATGTAAAATAGTCCATCATTCATTCCAATTAAAGCACTTCCTGGAAGACAAATAATACACAAATTAGTCAGTAGCATGAGGTGAGAGAATAAAACACCTTTGGGGTGAACCACTTAAATTGGCATCTCAGTTCTTAAAAGTCAGACTTAAAAATCACAGAAGATGTGCAATCTAATAACTGCTCTATATAGGTAATGCACTAGTGCCCACATGTCACCTAAGACGTGCAGAGCATTGGATAATATAAAGGTAAAATAAAATACAGACTGTGCCAGATCTCAACTGGACCACTTCACAGCTGGATATGTGGGATAAAGATGAAAACCACCCGAGAGAAGTTTCTCTATGTACTTTTAATGTCCCTACCGCAGAAGCTCTTGCATGGACCCCTTGATCTTGTTGTCATTCCCTCTTAGTTCTATCACCTTTTACAGGGGCCATTTGAGTCTTGTTGGTATTTCACCCTGCACTCAGTAGTCTTTCATTCATATTCTAAGCTTCACTATTTTTTGACCCTTTGTGCAGCAGTTGCTACAAGTTCATCATCTGCTATTGGCCTCTACCTTTAGCAGGCCCCAAACTGTGTGATGCTCCAATATTATTCTGTGCTGGCACACCTACACTGTTTCATCAACCCTGCCACCATTGTTCTCTGCAACGGCATCCCAAGCGCTGCTGTGTAGACCCTGTTGATTTTGCCGTGTTGCATTTGCCTCCTTCTTCCAGCAGTTCTCACAGTATTTCATGCCTTTCCACTTTCTGCTACCCTGGCCAGAGAGACAGAGCTGCATTGGTTACTGAACTCAGGAGGTGAGAGAGATCCAGCTTACAGCTCTTCACCACCTGGGACTTTGATGTTGCTGCAGCACTTCTACTTTGGCCAAGTTCCTCATGCAATCCTGACCCCCGCTGGTAGGGTGTGCATGTATGAAAGAGAGTGCTTTTGTGTGTATACACTTCATGCATGTATGAAGGTGAGATTGAAATGCAGCATGATAGTTATGCCTGCTTTTTGATGTCCCTCCATGTCATATGACAGCTATCCTTTGCTTTGTTATTCATAACTCACCATAGCGCCAATGCCTAATGTTAAGTACCCATACCTGGCATCCAATGGCTATTCTTAGCATGGATTGGGCATTCATAGCATGAATCATAACATATCATAAAATAACAATTTAAAATAAGATAACATTGGCTTTCCCAGGCATCCCCGCACCTAATGGATTGCCCCCTCCTACATGGTTATTATCCATTTCATCTGATGATACTCATGAGCATTCATCCCAATGCAGTAGTAGCCTGTTAGGAATCTGAGGACAAAACTGGTATAAAATACATAAATAAGGACAATGCAACTCCATTGGTGAAGTGTGGATGGATCCTTGGTTGGTAGTGGTCAGTTTTCTCCTTTGTGGGTGCTGTACTGCAAGACAAACCTGTTGCCTAAGGGTTCTCAGGGAAATGAAAGCCGACTCTCACTTTTAAGCAATAGCACTAGGGTGTTCAGGTCTGAAGATCTAAGGATATTACTAAGCACAAAGTGAGCACAATCTGCAAACATAGAAAAGAATATAAAGGTAGATCATTTTAATTTTTGAGTTCATCTTTTCATTAATTGGTCCAACAACAAATAGCCAAGCCATGTTTCATCCCCTCAGTTGGATTTTCCCCATGCTGAAAAATAATGCTTTTTATGTAATCAGCCTAGCATATTACGTCTTAATTCACTAAAGTGCCAATTTGTAATGGGTGCACAATGTCCTTTGTGTTCAGTACTCACATCTTCTCAGACATAAAAGGTGAAATTAAATTATTGTGTATTCACCACCGGTAACCCTCTTGTGAAGATGTCTACCAAAAGCAGTTTGAGGAAACAAATTAATGGGAAGCCTAAAAATTAATAGAATCTCTTAAGCTGTTATTCAATAATGGGTTTTGAGCATTGCTTGTATTAGAAGGTTATTGTCAATTTTATTGGTATCTCTGAGAGACCCACCTTTGTGATTAAATGAGTAATAGAGAGTTTGGCAGATGATGCACCCAACCTCCATAAAGTGTAAACCTGGCAATATATGCTAAATATCGCAGGCAGGTCATACACTAATGTCTAGCAGTTGATTTTCACATGAAATTTACTGAAGAGTGTACAAACCCCGCTGCAGATTTTATGGCAATGTGTCCTTAATTTCCTAGGTTTAGAGGGCACACCCTTGAAACATGGTAGTTATTTCATGACAAGTGTAGCACCATTCCATATCTTTATCAATATATTGTCATGTAATTTTAATGATTTTATTCTTTCTGAGTCCTGAATCGTTACGATTAGTGTTGCTTAGGTCCCACAGTCTAAAAATATTTAACCTTTCTGTACCCTAGCAGGCGTATTGTTGTATAAGCCCTTGGATTTATCTAAATTAACATTTACACCTTCCAACCCTTTTTAATTAGGTTCCAAGAGATATTTAATCTACTCGATGGGATGCAAATGAAATTAACTGAAAGGTAGAACTGACAAAAAGTGCTTGTCCAGATCAGTTGAACTGACTGGAATACACATGGCTTCCTACCAACTTCCTATAGGCATCAAGTTTGAAAACACACCATTTTGACCTGTTATGCCAAACTCAGTTTCTTCCTCGTTCCTTCTCAGATCCCTTGAGAGTATCATGCTTGCTTGGCAGACCATGAATGTTTTAAATATTTGACCACTAGAACTTAAGAACTACAGGTTAATCATCTAGCCTTTTAGACATGTTTTAGCATCCTCCTCTTCTAGACACACAATCTTGTTAGAGCAGGAGTTTAACAAGAAAATAATAATGAAATAATAATGTATTTGAGTGATGAATTTGTGTAGGAAATGCAATAATCTAGAGACCCACACAATGGAACATACTGACTAGAGTATAAGCTGCAAAAATATTGTTACCTGATGAGCCGGATGGATGAACCAATCGAAAACATATGGACCATGAACTTGTAGAAACTGCTGATTTGAACTTATAACATACGATCCCTCAACCAATATGGAGTTGAGTAGTTTTAGGAGATCTAGCTTAACAGGACTTCACTAACAGATGACACGCCACTTTTGCCCAATTTTCCTGACCGAAAGTTCATTGACTTATTAAGCGTCTAGAGATGTGCTTAACTTTAATGCTTTAAAGACTTTGCCATATTCCTGAACTTGATGCTGAAACCTGATGCCATGCTGACTAACTGATGTCCTGATGACGAAGACTATTGCTGCATGCTGATCCGTTTTGAGGATAGGTATTCTTACCTAAATGATATTTGCTACCAACCGCACAATTTTTGTAGAGCCATAGCTAGATGTTTTTCTTAAAGTTGTGTGCCTAAATTCTTTTGCATGAAGCCCAACATGCTAATTCTAATCTGGGGTCAGATAGATTGTTCACTAATGAAAACCATATACTCTGAGTAATATCTGATGCTTTACTCTTCTGAATCTAAATGTATGTGATATCGTTTGCACAGTTGTTCTTGTTATTAATTTGCACAGTGATTTTAGAATGTGTAATAATCCAAGCTTTGATTAGATTGCATTTCTTCAGGAGGTTTGGACAGCCAGTATTGTTTCTACTGTATATGTCTATCATTTGATATTGAGATTAATTTACGTGACCTTAGCATTGTTAATATAGGTAAATAAACATTCTAACTTTTACATGAAAGTGTGGTTATTCATGACTGAAAAGTCATGGTGTGTACCAATTATTGACTGCTGTTGATTATTGATTACTAAAGTTATTGATTGTTATTGATTATCGATTTGCCTACACTGGATTTATGGTGGGAACATCTTAAATGTGAGTCTAAAGGATCATCAACCTATTCGCGTCCCCTTTTAAGTTTACTTACCAACGTCAGGTGTGCCAACAATCTCTCCAACAGTTGCCTGTCTTTTAGTATTTTGCCTGCAATTGCATAGCTCATGGCTTGTGTTCGTTTTTTTTTACCACAACAGCCTACAGTTCTCGGTTTGTCTATGGCCCTGCCCTAGTGGTCACCTTTGGTTGGGTTACCACTGAGGTATGATTTTATGAATAACTTTGCAATATAGAAGGTCTCTTGAGGATTTCTGTGACACTGAGAAATACTGGTTGAAATCCATACAAGGTCCTTGGAAAGAACAATATTTCAGCACAATTACTAAATACACTTGAAGTGTTAAATTAAGGTGTTGTTCTCCCCAAACCATCCAAATACAGTAGATTTAACAGTAGATTTTGTTGAAATGTATGGTTTAACATTTAATATTTCTTTAGTATATTTTAGTTCAGAATTAGTGCCTAAGTGAAGCATAATTTAATAGCATAGTAATTAAAGTGAAAAAGTAGAAAAACTCACACAAATGATGAAGTCAGTCTAAACATTAATATATACATCAACGGACTGTCAGTGTTGCACAGGTATAGTTAGAAAAGGCAAAACAGAAGGTCTCTCCTTTCAATAGTATATAGCTACATGCGACCTGCATTCTTTGTTCAATATGGTCTCAAACAATGACAACTGTAACAATGGCAACAAATAGAAGTTCTAAATTAAGAACAAAAAATAATAATTCGTTAAACACGAATCATACATCACAGCATCTGTACATTTAATGCATATGAATTTTGTATCTATAGTCAGAGTGGAAAGACTACAAATCACTGAGTTAATGCCTTTTAGCACTTTACATTAATTATTTTGAAATTTTGCATTGGCTAAACACTTTATTAAAGGCTGTACATTGGGTAGGACAATTTTTATTTGTGGGGTAGAAAGATGAATGTGAAAAATTCCCTTTCTGATGTTAGGGCGTGAGTATTGCTTCTAGGCAGAAGTGAATTTATGTCACTACTGTGCTTTGAGAAATAGTTTGCTGATAGGCCACTGATACTTGACAGACCGGAAACTCCTTCTTTCTGTTCTTTATTCTCCTCCATTTCCTCTTATAAACAAATGTTGTCATGAACAATTGCACAATTCAATTACTCTAATTTTATTGCTAACTACATTGGCTTATGTGAAATTGGGGTGTTTTTTGGGGCGGATGAAACCATGATCAAGTAACATCCACAATCCTCCCCAGGGTGAACCACAAAAGTAATTAAATTAACCTGTGCTTAATGCTCTGGTTGCCTGGCACAGAAGCAGTCAGACTTAACTCAGAGGCAACATGCAAAGTATTTAAAGTAAATGTAAAGTATTTATGCAGCACACAAACAATAATACAATTAAAACACAACACAAGAAAATTCACACCCCAATTAAAATAACAGAGGGAATTGTAATACATTATTTGAACCGAAAATGACAAAGATCTAATCAGCAGAACTGGCGTTCTGAATTTATAGAGTTTAAGGTGGAAAATATCACCTAAAAGATCAAAGAGTGAACCACAGGCATCCGGTCAAGCAGGACCGGGACAAAGGCTAAAGTTATGGCTGACCACAATGGATCTTGCTTTGGATACAAGAAGTGGATTGGGCCCGGTCACTGCTTACCTTTGAACGTAAATGAAATTTGGAGAAAAAAGCCTGAGAAGGTATAGTTCAGCAGAGTAAGGCAACCTGACGGTGTCCGAGGATAAGGCATCATCATTAGGGAGCTGTTGGCTGAAGTCACTGTGAAGAATCCTTCTTTCTGGCTTAGTTTCTTTTTTGAAAGTCAAATATTTCCAGCAGGGTGAAGCTGCTGCGTGTAGCTAATGAGGGCTCCATGAGGCTAGATATCCCTTCTGCTAGAAGCGGCTGCTGCAGAGAAGAATGTAGTGAGAGCTGCTGCAAATTCAAGCCAACCCGCACCTTGGGTGGATCAACAAGAAGGTTGGATGCAGTCTCCTCTTGGTTCTCTGAGCAAAAATCTCTAAGTCCCACATATTAGATTCAGGCTATCTGTGAACCCTTAGCACCACTTTCAGAACTGGAGACACACCACTTGGAGGATCAGGACTCACACAGACATGGTGTAGGTGCGGGTTCAAGATGGTTGGAGCTGTTTCAATCTCTTTGATTCTGATCAGGAAGCCAGTCAACTAGCCTTTGGAGTCATTGAGTCACTCTTCTAGTCCTGGGTTCAAGGAGAAGTGCTGGGCACAGCAGCAGGGAAGACCTCTGGGGGCTAAGAGCAGGTTTCAGGCAGCGTAACAGTTCTTCTTGGTGCAGCAAAGCAGTAATCTGAAGTACACAGTAGGCTACAGTAGCATGCAGTCCTCTGACAGTCCTTCCACAGGTCCAGAAAGTAAACTGAAGAGTGGGTCTGAGTGTCCTATTTATATACCTGGTGCTTCCTTTGCAGTAGGAGGAGTTTAAAAAAGTTCCCTTTTCAAAAGCACTTGGAAATTCCTGCCTCCCTAGCATGGCTTCAGTTGGACTAAAGGGACAATAGACTAGTGTGAAGTTCTTTCTTTGCCCAGGTCTGCCTACCCCCCAATCTGGCCTGAGATGGCCCGTCCAATCATGCGTAATCTCTCTATTGTGTTGCTGTCTCGGAAGAATATAGAAAAGCCAGCCGCCAGCTATAACCAGTCATGTGACCGAGCAACAGGCTGCAGGCACAAGATAGTGCAGTATAATGTCAAGTTTCCAAAAGAGGCATTTTCAAAATTGTGACTTAAAATGCAACTTTACCAATAAAGAGGAATTTAAATTACAATTTCTGAGACCCCAAATATGACTTTCCTACCTGCTTCCAATCAATGGTTACTCCTTTTATATGTAATAAGGTAACCCAATGTTATCCTATGGGAGAGGTAGGCCTCACACTAATGAAAATCAAATTTGTGAGTGTTTCACTATTATGAGTTTAGGGGTGACCCTGCAGAGAGGGACAGGTCCGACATATAGTTAGGTACCATTATATTATTTTCCATTTTACATGGAGAACTTATTTTGAGGCTATAGATGTTTTTCAAGTTTAAGATCATTGATTAATTAAGAAAAGTTGTAAACCAGAAGGACAGTTTATTTTTTGTAGAGTTTTAAAAACAAAATTGTGAGGCAGATGTGGCAGGAGCAATTGTGGAAAACATCAAGCAGCAGCCATGCCTAATTCTGTTAGTGTAAGTGTGAACGATTAAAAAATGAAATGCTGGGACTTGAAACTAAAAGCAAAACTTCTTAAAGTCAAATTCTGCTTTCAGGAAAACTTCTTCTAAAAAAAAACCACAAACTCACCTTTTCAGTATTGTTTTCTAGTGTTTTGTTGTATATCAGTTGTGTAATCCGTTATGTCTGCATTTTCTACTATTTTATAGTACTGATACTGATCTCTGTCTTATATCAAGCACTTACGGTTTTCCTTATTCTTCTTATTACAATGCAATATTAAATCCTCCTGACCCACACTAACAATACCAACATAGCACTTAGCCGATGGGTAGTTGACTGCACATCATACTTGCTGTAAAATAATTCCTTTTTAGCACTGGACTCTCGTATAAAACAAAACTTACACAGAATTTCAGAAAGTTACTCATATTTTTTAAATTAATACTTTTGACTTCATGTACCTAAAGGTCTAGGTACTTATGTAAAGCATTGGTGGTTAGATTTGAGTATGACAATGTACACAATGATGAGGTAGAGCACTAAAATGGAATATAAAATTATAGCTGTTATGTAGCTAACTTCACAAAGTAATTTATATCTCTTTCAAGTGCTAACAATATTTGGTGTTATGATACACCATTAAGAAAGGTGAATGTCTTTCCTCAGTACTGCACCTTTTACTTTATTGCTGTTTTCTTGAGGAATAATGATAGTAAGTCTAAATCTCTGAGGACGTTTCACTTTATTTTTCAGCAGCGAGACCGCACATATGACTCAGGCGGATGCCCATTTAGAATCTTGTCGCATTCACATTTCCAGAGATGTGATTGCTATATTGCTAAGAAACATGGCATTCAACAAAAATATCTCACAGCATGTGGAGAAAAGGTTGCAGGATTCAATCAAGGAAAAGTGTTCCAAGATGGAAGTGAGTCTGCATGAAGAATATGAGCGGAAGATGGTAGCATTAACTGCTGAGTGCAACCTCGAGACTAGGAAAGAAATGGAAATGCAGCACCACAGACAGACGGTATCAAAAGAAGAGTCGGACGAGTTCACCAGGTCCATGGGTGAAAAGGTTGGTATGGACATTCACAAATACCTGTGACCGTTAGAATGCTAGTGTTTTTTCTATGCTTACATTAATTCTAATATAGTTCTGGTAAGATAGTGCATTTTTAAATTGATTCTTTTTCTGTTTCTAAATAGTTAATATTCCTTGATTTATATGTATGTATTGATAAGATCTATGTAGTAATAAACAGAGGTTTTTATTTAACTTATAAGATCAAATAACAGTCTTTAAAAAAATAACTTGAAATCTTACTTATAACTAATGATATTCACTAGAATTGGCTACTTGACTTGTGCAGGCATACAGAAAATGTTGTTTTTCAAGACCTGGCATAATACACAAGATGTCTTTCATGAATTTTGGCCTGTTACTCAGGGCTACTAGCAGTCCAATTATTTCTGTGTTCATTTTTGCGTGGACTAGACAAAATAGTTGTAATTAAGGAGCACTTGGTTTGTTATATTACATTTTTCAGAGGACTTGTTACAGATTACAAACAAACAAGAAAGGCAGTTTATGATATTTGCCAGATGTAGTCTCAGACATTGTAGGGCGAAGGGTTCCAGACATTTAGTCTGCCCTTTTGCTTACCAGGAATCTACCCATCCACAAAGAGCTACCACCAGTCCTCATACGCTCACCTTCTACCCATGCTATTAGGTCATAGAATCCATATCTTGAGTTCCAGTGGACCTGAGTCCCATCATCACAGCAGTTTTCATTTGCACATATTTTATGTGTGGAAAACGTTTGTCTAAAAATTCTGAATATGCTTTTTAAGTGGAGCATCAAATTAATTGCTTTAGCAGGTAGCCATTTTTATTTCCAACATGGCCATCACTATTTGATCATGTGATATGCCCATTGGATATGTTTTCTGACCAGTCATTTGTCAATGTAAATTGGAGTGGTCATTAGTAAGAAATGTCCTCAGTTCTCACACTGCCTCCTGTTATCATTTCACTCAGGATAGTGGGATCACTGGAAATTCACATTTGTTATGAGACCGCTCGATCAAAATTAATTACATAAGTGACTGAGAACACCCCCTTTGTGTATATTGTGCCGTGATGGAACACAAATTGCAAGTGCTCCTGCCATCACAATGCCAGTGACTCGGAGATATCCCTACTTTACATTATGTAACAAGGCACACACATGTTGTTGTGGGCCACCTGTTCCCTGGAGTCCAAATCTGTATAAAACAATACAAGATATTGGTGAGGCAGGCATGCATATTGCACTTGCTGATTCAAAGGGTATAATGAACTTTAAACGTCCATCTTGCCTAAAACAGTAAGCAGCTAGAGGCAGTCAGCCATACCTGCAGACAGAACACTCTGTTTCATTATGCCCAGTAACCAAGAGTCAGCTAAAACCAGTACACTACAGTTGACCTGATGCATGCCCATTTATGCTGACCATTTCATTAAGCCATATGTAAGTCAGCACAATGTAGTAATTTTGCTTTTTCTCTACGTAGGTCACAGTACATTAATGACAAGTCACTCAGGAGTTCATGACTAGATAGAGCGACAAAGTAAATGCCCTTCTTTTTTTAAAGTCATGGAACTCCAAGTTGACTTGCAATATTCTTTTAAAATACAGCAGATATTCTTTATAATATGTGGTCATACCATTAGCCATTAGAGAAACTGCTTAAATATTTGGTGTTTGCTCTTTTATATGAGACCGATGTGTGAAAGGGTTTTGTCAATATTAGAAGAACAACCTCTCTAATTGCTATTACAGTCTGCTGCAGAATTCAGAGCTCTTGTTGATAAACTCCATGAGAAAGAACAACACCAGATGAAAAGACTGCTGCTGCTGAAACAAGAGGAAGACTTTGCAAAGGCTCACAGGCAGCTGGTTATTTCTCAAAGAACATTACAACATGAGATCTTTTTCAAGCAGGCACAAGATTCAGTTTCTAAGAAAGAACTGAATGTTTATGCCGCCAGAAGTCTTGTGCAGCATTATTCAGAAGTTCAGGTAATGTCATGCATGCACATCTTAAGGCTAAGCAAGCTACACATATTTTTTAAGTTGTGTTTCGATCGATGTACATTTTGGTAGATTCACCAATCTTTAAAACTCCTTTAAATCTGTAGGTTTTCTTTACTGTGTTTGGGTAACTCTTTCACATCCTCATTCATCTTACTGCATGTTTGTGTTTTATAGTATTAAGGAAAATATTGGAATAATGCACATGATAATACTGCTTAACCTTTAGTGTTTAGGGAGAGACTACTGCTAATGAACAAATAACTGTGGCTCACATTAGAGATGGATGCTACCGAAGAAATATTGAAAATTTACTTGTTGGAGCCTCACATTGAGCATCCCTCTTATTACTTTTCTCCCAACTATAACTATTCGGTCTGCACAGGGTAAAATAAAACTAATAATTTGTTTTCTGCTATTTAGAAGCGCTGTACATAATAGATGTTACTGTTACCAATTTAATATTAATCACTATGCCTCTGGGAAAGATGGAAGACTTACCCAAGCTGCTGAGACTCAAATTTGCTGCATATTTCAATGATGAATATTAATCTCACTGAGCTAGAGTTCTGACTTAATGTAAGAAAGAGTATGTTTTTGGCTATTCCCAAATATATTGTCCCACACTCAGAGCACACACAGATGCACTCACTTTCTTTCTAGAGTTGATGCCAAAAGGGCTCCCCATCATATTTCATTGCTTCTCTGTGTAGGAGAAATGTTTCTCTGTGAGGAAAGAAATAAAGGCATGGGTGTACCAGCATATCTTCCACCTGCTGACAGCATGCTGATGGGTGCATGCTGGACAGTGAGTGCATCTGGAAGTCCAAAACTGGAGTCTTATGGTGATGGTTATGGTGACGGATCCTTGGAAACCAGAGAAATATACTTTGTTGTACTATAAATGTAAAACTGTAAGGAGTATTGTTCTTTATTGTAGCCCTTCAGAGGAATGCATTGTACATATGCCTGATGAATTAGCAAAGCTTCTTCAGGAAGTGACTTTTTAGGAATTCTCTTAAAAAGCAGACAGAATAATGAGCATTAATCAATATCATCCTTATTTCATAGGCAAAATTGGTTGTGTTTTTTTCTTATTTTTAACATGATGTTACAATCCCTCAGTGGTTGTTTGATTTGTGAGTGTCTTTTTAAAAAATCCAGAGTTTATACTCTGTACATAAATGTCTTTATTTCATCAGGAATCAAATTGTAAAATATGCTGTGGAAATCCATTGGCACTCATTCATATCATTTTTTCATCTTCTGTCACAACACAAGCATAACACAAGCATAACAATTTACTAAGGCTAACTGTTCCAAAATAGATTAACAAAGAATGAATTATCATTTTTGTGGAGCGGTAAACCACATTAAAACTACATTCTTGTGCGGCAGTATGCCAAGCACTTACTGGTACTGAATAGTCAATAAGTCTTTTTATTAAATGAATACATATGAATCCTTCAAATGTTCTCATGTCGTGAGTATTTCATAAGTAATCAAAATTGTATTTATAATCATATTAAAGGAGTATCCTGTTTTATTTTCCAGGAAAAAACAGAAGACCTTATGGACTTTTTAGGAGCAAATATGAAATATCATTTGAATAAAAGGTTTGCCTGTAGAAAATATCTGATATTCAAGTTGCAGTTAAGTGAAAAACAGTCCCGGTGTCTTCTGAATACAGCTGCAATTCAGATAGCAAACCTTATTAATAAAATGCAGAGGTAAGAAAGGTATCCTTCTAAACATTAAAGCCCAAAACACTGATCATTCCAAGAAAATGTAAATGTGTTCATTTGAGTAAAATAACTGCCACAGCTTGATATAGCTGAAATGCATTGTCATTCGAAGTGCCCAGCTTTTAACAGCTAAAGATGGCATTAGATTGTTGTATGATTTGCTTTTATTGTGTTTGTTTTTCAATTAGCTTGGCAAGGCGACATTCCTTGAAGAAACAAATTGATATACACGATAAAATACTCACTGCCATACAGTATAAGGATTTTTCAAGTCACTCAGGAGTTGTTGACTAGATAGCAGAACAAAGTAAACGTCCATCTTCTTTTTTTAAGGTCATTGAACTTTGAGTTGACTTTCAATATTCTTTTAAAATACAGCAGATATTCTTTATAATATGTGGTCACACCATTATCCTTTAGAGAAACAGCTTAAATAGTTGGTTTTTTGCTCTTTCATATGAAAGTGATATTGTGGTTGATGACAATAGGAAAGGTTAAATCTGTAGCTTAGATTGTTTAAACTGTGGCTGTAATCATGCTGCATAACCGGTCTTTCACCATGGCTTCTGGCTGTGGCAGGGGGCATTATGACATCACAACTCAACTGTAATTCCTTATTTCATTTTAGCAGCTATCCCATCTCATCATTATTCAAGATGAGAAATATCACAAGGCATCTGTAATTTGGAAATTAGACAGGTTTTTATACAGTGTTTGCAAGCAGTACTATATCTCTACTGTACTTTATGTTTCATGAAGATTGCCTGAGCACTCTGCTCTCACATTCCCCCCTTTAATGTGATATAAATACGAGGAAATGAGCCAAGTCAAATGTCTTGCAACCAACCTTGATTACCATCAGTTCTCACAAAAGGCAAACACAAACCTTACCACAGAATCTTTGCACTAATCACCTACAAAGCCTTCAAAAAGCGATCCTGATGAGTACTGCAAACAAACAAAACATAGACACTCATCCTGATTCGAACAACACTGGGGTGCAATTAGTTGTGTGCGATTTATTTTCAAAGACAAGGCAAAAATAACCATTAATTTTGCAGAGTAGATACTTTTTTCAGGATATATTTGGGTATCAATAGGACTCAAATTCCAGATGTGACCAGTCTCGATTTTATCAGCCCCCTTTAATAATTTAAACCACTTTGAGAGGTTTACAGAATGTTGGAACTACCACTCTTCCTCTCTAGGCACTTTACAGCAACCATACTTCCAAAGCTCCCACAATGATTTCCAGCTACTTTTCGCATGTGAGTATTCATCTTCTGAGACTTTTGCTTACATACCACTCTTTCTTGAGTGTGTGCAAGATCTACATTATCAATTTCCTGACTTTCAAGACTCTATCTAACCCAAAATGGACAGATCATAGTACAGGCTTTCCTCTGTTTGAATAGGTCAAACAATGTGATTCCTGTTGTAGAGTAAGGTGTGTATCTAAAAGCTTTAGTGCTTAATTTATCCTATTCTTTCTAGTCCTTGATCAAACTCCTGGCCAGCTGCATATTCATTTTCAACATCCTATTAAATGTCTTGAGGGTAGTGTTAGTTTGGAGGTGGTAAAGGAAACTTTTTTTGTGGGTGATACCCCTTCCGAAAATGATTCCATCCCTTAAATAGTCATTTGAACCCCATGATCAGTAAGAAATGGCCTCCGATTGCTTTCTCTTCTAAACACTTCCTTCTAAAACTTAGCAATTGAGTTGGTAGTTGTCATTCACCACAGCTATCTCCGGCCACTCACACAAAAAGTAGGCAGCAGATAAGCCCCCTGATAACGGCCCTAAGACAGCAAACAAAACTTCCTCCCAAGGACTGGTCAGCGATTCTCTGCAAATCATGGGAGGTATTCTAGTCTTCCTGATCTAATCACTGAGACTAAATTCTACAGGGTCCCTAAATTCCTTTCAGCAGCCAAATCCATACCGGACCACCAATAGTGAATTCTCATACATTCATTGGTTTTACAGATGGTGACAAGCATGAGGAAACTTGGTCTTAAGGTGATTGGTGGAACTAGTCTTGCACCACCAAGAAGGAAACCCCCTGTGTATGGAAAGGGCATTCTTCATGATCTCAAATGACTGGAGATGTTCCAGATTCCTACTATATTCCACCCATTATGGACTGTTTCACTAACAATATATCCTCAGCCAACTCCGATAACCACTCACTAGTAGTGATGCACCCTTCAGTAATTGAACAAACCTTGATATTATCATCTGACCACCATTCATCCAAGGCATTGTCTACTTTCTGATAGCCCTTAACTAATCTAGACAGACAATGAGCAGCTATGTTTTGCTCCCCATGTGAGTATTTAACTATAATCTGACTATCTTGTAGGGCTACTGTCCATTTAGAAAGCCTAGACAAAATAGAATAAAGTCCTTTGCAGTCTTGCAAAGGTTTATGATCTGAAAACACTTTAAACTTGATACCTTACAAAAAGGGTTTAAGCTTCATGATGACCTAAAACGTAGCTAGGGATTCTTTGTAATAGTGGAATAATCACATTCCCCTTCAAGCAAATCCTAGGAAGCACATACAGTGGTACATTCAACTCTACTCTTCACCTGTTTTAACACAGCTCCCAGACATTTCTCATTGGCATCTGTTATATGAGCCGGAGGAGGTCCTGGTTCGAACATAATCAACCCAGGAGCTTTCTATAAACAATCTGTAAGACAGATAAACTCTGCCTCATAATCCTCAGTCCATATGAACTGTACCCCTTATTTTAAACAATTAGTGAATGATAACTGTTTTACTTATAACATGCAGGATAAACTAAAGTAGAACTCTGTCATTCCCAGAAAGTTCTGGAGTTTTATTTTTTGGGGTTGGACTCTGCAGATTTTGTATTGTTTAAATAAATTCAATTTTAAGTTTAATACCTTCTATAGTGATTACATAACCTAAGTAAATTATCTCCCTGTTTGTGGTCCCTAGTGAGAAACCCTTCTCACTAGGGACCGCCAACACATTCCTTGAGCTATCCAAGTGTTGTTCAAGAGGGTCGGAAAAAAACAAGATGTTTTCTTGGAAAAACTGTACGCAAACCATATTATCAAACAAACAAGTCAAAGTCCCCTGAAAAACAGATGCAGTGGAGCAAAAAGCAAAGGCATGTGATTGAATCAGAAAGTACAAAAAAGGTATGATAAATAAGACTCACATTTCAATAGAGATTTCCCAGGTTTCAAAATGAGAGAAATATTGGCCTCTCGCCAAGACACAGGCAGTGGGACTCCAACCTCAAAGATCTCTGAAAATAATTGCAAAATTGATGGGACTATAGAATCACCCCAAATCTTATAGAGCTCAAACGGAATACCATCAGGCCCTGGGACTTTACCATTCTTGCTTTCTTTTAAAACTGCCCTTATTTCCCCCTCAGTAATAGGCCTAGACAAATAATTCTGTTTACTCTGCAGCAGACAGGGAAGCATATCCCTATCCAACCACTCGCCAATTACCCCTTTCCTTACTTCCCTCTCCTTTGTGTAGAGCTCTGAAAAAAACTTATAGAAACCCTCTCCTATAGCCTCTGGAGAAATAAAACTTTATCACACTGGGGGAGGGCGAAATAGGTAGTAGAGAAGTTAGAACAATACTTCGCTATGCAGTACTCTTGGCTAGGAGGGAAAGTTGTCAGAAATGGATATCTCCCTCTTCTCCTTCCCATATAGACTGGCTTACCGCCTTGGTTGCAACATCAAAATTGGATGTGGGAGCAAGCAAATCAAATAAGAAAAAGAAAATCAAAATATGGTCACGCTTGTGGGAATGGGGGGGCACTACAGAACAATTTACTATCTAGGCGTACCAATCACTTCATGTCCTTTGATTATGAACTAGATTACTCTCGCACTATTGACACTGATCAGCGTCAAGTTTGAATGAGAGAGTTCTGGTCTCTCTGGCGTCAGTTATCTCCATATATGACAGGCGTTACTACGGCGATATGGAGTTGATTGAAGGTCAGAGGTGTATGAGCACAAAAAAAAAGAAGGTATGATAAATGCAATTTAGTATTTGGATTCCTCAGATAGTCTGAACCGATGATATTCTGAGTTAAGGTGGTAAAATACCTTGCCTCAGCAAAGACAGTGACAATTTCTGTGATATTAGGTAAATAGTACCTACAGCAACTCTGTCTTTCAATTATCTGAGATCAATGCATTGCTTGATTTCACCATTGCTCTTACAACTGGAGTCAAATATGCATATAATGTATTAATCCCAGCCTTGACAGCTTTTCCAGTCTTCACCTTACTGACCACAGGAATTGAAGGCCTGACTACAACTTTGGCGGAGGGGGTTAATCTGTCTCAAATGTGACAGATATCCCGCCCACCGTATTATGAGTTCCATAGGATAAAATGGACTCGTAATGCGGCGGGCGGGATATCTGTCTGATTTGGGACGGATTAACCCCCTCCGCCAAAGTTGTAATCAGGCCCTGAGTTCTCTTTCCAACTGATGTAATGGGAATATACATTAAGGCGACCAATCTTATCAGAAAACACCTTCAGGAATGAACCCACTGTGTCCTTTCCCAAATCGAACTAACCTGCAGTTGACCTATAGAATTGTGATTAAGATTGATGCCTAGTAATGGTGATGTGGCAAAGAGAGAATGGGATCTCAAAATAAACTAACATAAACTTACCAGTTTGTGACATTACCCCTGATTTCAATTATGTCATTTAAGTATCCTCTAATCTCAATAGGCTTACCTCCATTACTGTATGGTTTCACATCTGGATTTTTGTGAGAGATTATATTCTTAAACCTCTCTTCATGGACTTTGTCAAATGTTAATGCCAGCATGCCTCCAGAATCCACCATACTCACTTTTCCCCAATTTAGGTAACAATAGGATGAACAGAGCCTCTTTCACTCACCATTTACATCATCCTCATTTGCAAATAACCTTATTACCTGTGTCGGTAGATTTTGCACCGTGGCAGCATTTTGCCACATGCCCCTTCACCCACAGTTTTTACAGAAGGACATAATTGCTGGACACTCTTTATAATTAGCCATTTTATTAGCATTGCCACAACAATAAAAAGCTCCTGGATTTCATGTTTTGTCTAGAATGTACAGACAACTTAGTTGTAACACCAATAGCATAAAAAGTCAAAGGTTTCAGCTTTTCTTTCATTAATTCAGCTTTGCATGCAAGAGAATGCTCAAATACTTTTTTGACTAAAACAATATACAAAATGGCAAAAGCGAACAGCTACAATGTAGGTAGATCCATTAGGTTGGAGTTTAATGTATTTTTTTTTGTCAAAATCAGATGTTGACAATTCAGTTTGTAGCGAGTGCTATAATAATTACCTAATCAGTGTGCATAGAAGAGACAACAGTAAAACAGTGAGGTTTGGATGTTATAGTACAGAAAAGAATATCAGATGCAGGCTATTATTCATCACCTACCATTCATCCCTAACTTAGCCATAATCACTGTAGTAAAACTGAATTTATGGACAAGAACTTCAGAGTGGGACATAGCCAATGTGCGCAGGAGAAGATTGCAGTGCATCCCATACTTCGTAGATATTTGTAATCTTTTAAGAGGTACTTTCTGATTCTGCTAGACAGTGACACTTTCACTTATTAGCAGGTATATTTATTTATAATATATATTATGACATATAATGTATTACTTTATTTATTTGGATCCTTGGTAAAATACTCATGTCACCAAGGTCACTTTGTAAAGTTAGTTCATCACACAAACGTTTAGTAACCAATTCAGTGAGAGAAGATACAAAGAAAGTTGAAGCTGTTTGAAGTGCTCTCCCTTTAAAAGTTAAAGTGTAGGGATTGGTGATGTGATAGGTGCCCAAGTAGTCCAATCATCCTTTAAAGACTCTTTGAAGGATGCTAATGTGCTAACTGTCTCGTATGAGGGTCAAGTGAGTTCCATAGGCAGGCTCACTTGCTCTGATGATTTTCCATAATGTTTTGTTTCCTGGTGTTTTGAGAAAAAAAAAGTCAAATTAACATTGCCGGATTTGGGATTCAGCCTAGTATGTAAATGGAGATCGTGGCTTGGAAATACTTGGGACATTCTCCCTGAAAGGATTAGATCACCATTCACAGAACATCTGTTTAGCAAAATAGTTTTATGAGCTTTTTCTAACGAAGTACAGGATACATGTAAATTCACGTGACACAAGAAATGAAAGCATTGTCTAGTCATCGTATTCCTGTAAATACAAATAAAGGAAAAACAACATTGTCACAAATATGTTCCATAACCCAGGTTTTGGAATGAATCTTTGAGAAGCTAACACACATCCTGTAAGCTATAGTGTTGTGACCTGTAATAAAACCTTAAAGTAGAAAAGATCCAGCCTGGATTCACACAAAAGCTTGTCAAGAGAGTACAGTAATTCTTTCCAGTCATGAGGGAAGTATTCAAAATGCAATAAATCTTGCAAGAAGAATTGGTGGTGGACATTAGAGGAGCAGAGTCGACAATATCACTCAACATACCATAGAGACCTGATATTACACCACTTAATTTCTCCAGCTTCTCAATGTAAGCCCTCACTGGGGATAGTGAAATGCTTAAGTGTTTTTTTGTGTTCCAACAGGAGCCAGTGAGTCTCTTTAGGGCTGTGGTTATTTGTTTGTTTGTTAAAACTGAACACTATTTGAACTATTTGATTTGGTATTCTTTGGAGTTTTTGTAATTCCTCATTCATGTGCCTTTGTGGTCTATATTACAGTTGGGCCGCCAAGCTAGAACCTAGGCTCTTCTGACATGAATATTATGTTTTAGATGTAATAAAGATTGGACACTTCTCAGCATTTCTGTTGTAAGTTAAGTTTCCTTTATTGCGAGTGATGTATTTGTATGGAATATTAAACAAAGTCATAGCTCATGTATGAGAACTGTATTGGTGTATATTTTAGGTCAATTTCTTTCTTTCTACTGTAGACACCTTGTAAATGTTGTTTGAAAGTTATGCGGATGGGCAACATGGAACATTTTCTTGGATTTTTGATCGTCATCTTGAATCTAGATACGAATCAAGAATATTTTCACGATTCAATGACATGAGTGTTCCCATTAATATTTGAGTTATAGATGCCTTATGACATATGCTTCATTGACAATTGACAATAAGTTAACTATATGCCAGTATTATTGGAGTCTAAGTATACTTTGAATCCTTGTTTGCAGGTGCATGTTGCTTACATCTGTCATTTTTATTATTGTTGTTGTTCTAGTGCTGGCCATGTTACTGAACACAACTCAGGTGTTCTCTTAGATAACGCCCAGACTGAAGTTCATTCTGTGAAGCAAAATTTGGATAGTTCTTTAAAAAACGAGAAGAGAAAACTTCATCAGAAAATGATTATCAAGAGAAAGCGACTAATGTTACAAAAGGTAAGCTGGCCTACCTTTATATCTTGAATACATAAACTAAATGCAAAACAAACATAGCATACCATTTGATTCATATACTATTTTAACTAGTTTGTTTGTAGCATGATTACTTGATATCAGCTAGTCCGCATTAGGCAAGGGTTATGACTTAGGCAGAGGTTCAGAATTATATTACAGCTTTTTATAAAATCATTACGTACTTCATGGCAATCATTATACTTTGATAGCCAGTTTATTTTTTTCCAGGCTTGAAGACCAAGTAGTTTCAGCTGTCAACCAAGGCTAACCAAGATTGTAATAAATAGTTTAATCTACTGGAGTTGTTCATCCCTGATCTGTAGGTGCCAGTAGGGAGAGTTAAGTGCTTCTCATCTGTGAACACCCCTGCTTCAGCCTTATGTTCTGCCAGAAAATGCCATCACCCCCTGTTACTTCGTGGAAGACAACAACAGTTTCCCGGGCAGCGATGCTTAGCATGTTAGGAGGAGCCAGAAGGGGAAGTAGCTCAGTTCTCTAGCTTTATTGGTTGGTGGCTAAACATTTAATGAGGGCAGTTTCCTCTTTGATGATGTAGATATAAAACTGTGGAGCTGAACAGGTGGCATAACAGAGGTTGTGTGTCGGTGATTCAGAATCACTCATAATGAAAGACATCTGCAAAAGGCCAGAATGCTGCAGTGTGTGTGCTTCTAGATGTGCTTCTGAATGCCAGACCTTAATTTGCAGAAGCACAACTTCATGGTCTTTTCCTAAGACCGCCGAAGCCGCTGGCTCTGAAATACCGCCAACAATACAACTGATCTCTGAATTCTGCCCAAAATCAGATGGAATTCCAAGACCAGTCATGCTGGCGGGTCGGCAGTGCAGAGGCAGTACCGCCACGCCAAAAAGAGACCACACACAGTATTACAATCTGTAATACGGTGTGGCGGTGTCCAGATGGCGAAGTGCTACTGATGGTGGAAGCTCCAGGACCCGTCCCCTCCCGGCCGACCTCCTCGACCGACGAGGTAAGTGGATCCTCCGACAGGGAAGGGTGTGTGTGCGTACGTCTGTGTATGTCATGAATGTGGGGGGAGTGTTTGTGGGTGCTCGTCTGTGTGTGTGAGTGATTGTGTGTGGACAGGGTAGGGGGTGAGTGTGTGAGTGGATGGGGAGAGCAAGTCCATGCGTGTATGCGGTGCAGGGGGAGTGTGAATGTATGTATGTGCTGAGGGGAAGAGGTTGGGGGAGTGAGTGTTGATGGGTGTGAGTGTGTATTTCAGTGTATATGTCAATGTGGGATGAGTGTTTGTGGGTGTGTGTCTGTGTGTGTGAGTGATTGTGTGTGGATGGGGGAGTGGGGTGCGGGTGTGCTGGTGTGAGCGATTGAGTGCATGAGTGCGATTAAGCAGATGGAAGGGGTGAATGCATGTATGCGCGTGCATGTGTATGTATGTGAACGGGGAGGGGGATGAGTTTGTGTGAGTGAACGGGGAGAGTGGGGTGAGTGCCTGTATGCAGTACAGGGGGGAAGAGGGTTGAATGTATGTATATGGTGCGGGGGGAATGCGTGCATGTATGTAGTGTTTGTCAGTGTGAATGGGTGTGTATGTCGTGTTTGCGTGTGTGGTGGTGTATTTGTGTGCAGAAGTGTGTGAGTGCATGTGTGCGGGTATGTGGATGTGTGTGCGAGTGTATCATGGTGACAGGAATGCTTATTCCTGTCGCCACGGTGCAAGACCAACAGCGGTATCACACCATCCACAGTGCTGGAGGTGCTCACCTCCAGCCCGGCGGAACACAGTAATGTGGCGGGATGGGTGGAGGCTCGGCGGTTTGGCTTCGGCAAAAATCCTAATTTGGTGGTATTTGCCGCCGCCCCATTGGCGGTGATACTACCACCGCCAGGGTCGTGATGAGGGCCATAGTGTAGAGTTCAACTGAGAAGTGCAACAGAGTGGTAGCAGTTGAATATGCGATCCAGTATTAATGAGATCCCTGGGACCTTGCAGCTTTTAAAGGTGAGGCAGTCACACTAAGAGGTGGACAGGTGAGTGAGACAGCCAGGCAGCAACCAGCTTCCACAAGATCACATGTAATTTTGCGGCACTTGCGTCACAGCCTTAGAAAGGCTGTCCTGCTTGTTTATTACACAGGAGTTTTTTGAGGGAGAAGGATCTGTCAGGAACTACATTTAACATTGGGAAGAATTTTCCAAAAAACAGGAAGACTTTGTTTTTCACCTCAGTTAATGGAGGAGCATTATATCACACACATCAAAGTTCAGACAAAGAGTTTGGAAGACTTAAACTTTCATGACTTGTCTAACAAGGACAATTTTTGCTGATGGAGTCCCATGATGAATGCCTTGATAAAAGCTTTTTGAGCATCAAAAGTGAAGTGATGGATCGAATGCTTGAACTAATCAGCTTCTGGCAATTGTTCAGGCCCCATCCCAATCCCTTATTGTTTTACCCACCATGTTACCTCAGTTTGGGCCCAGTCATATGCAAATCAGTCTTGACCCTGATCCAATGGAAGCAGCCCAAATTGACCTGCCAGGCCAGGTCCTCCCTAAAGCAGAACACAAGTAACCCAGAACTGGCTGAAGAACGATTTGCATATGGCTTTGTCCAAACTGAGGTGCCCTGTTGTGCGAAATACCAATGGACTGGTATGCGGCCTGATTAATTACAAGTGGGTGAGATTAATTCACAGATTCCATTCATCACTTTTTTGTATACTTAAGGTTCACAAACACAATGGCAGTGTTGAAGGGTGGTTACCAATGCCAGAAATTACATGACAGTTCTATTGTTGAACGTAATTGGAATGAAAAGGGTAGGGAAACTTTCCAACCAGAAAATTCAAGCTCTGGTCAAAAGTATAGCAAGAGCTGGATTGATTTATCTCCTCATCTGTTTAGTTGGAATGCAGAGTGAAAGTTTCTGAAAAATAAAGTGCAGACAACTAACATCAAGTTCACGAGGATAGAATTATTATAATAAACCAGCTTTAAGTAGCAGTTAAGTCCATTCTCAAAAATGTTTTTTATAGACCATACTTTTACAGTTTACAAAGAAATGTGACTTTTACATTTGACAAAGCAAATGTAGGGGTATAGGGGAATGTCATAGTGGGTAATACTGACGGAATAAAGTCATAGGAAAGCTTTCCTTACAGGACTGGCCTGGAAGAAGAAAGTGTTATTTAGAATCAGCATGTACTAGATGTCAGAAAGGCCATGCTTTTCCTTGGAACTCAAGCAGTGGTACAAAGTACAGCCAGGCATAAGTTTACATTCACATAAAACACCTGTGTGTTCACTCTGCGGAATCTCCTTGCCCTCAGGTTTAGTGTGCCTCATCACATTTAATGTGTCTTGATTTTGACCACAAGCAAGGATTAAAGATTTTAAGCCATGCTTCAGTGAAACAATTTCTGCGGACCCAGCATGACTGATTAAAAATGATTGATCAGGATTGGTTAGAAAAAATATTTTGTCATGTCTAAGACTAATTAGTGAAATGTTCTATTCAAAATAGTTCCTTAAAACTACTTTGCACCTGTAAAGCCTGTTGCATTGGTTGTGAGGACTAAACTATGGGTACAAAGGAATTTGACCACAAAACATTGATTGTAAGAAGGGACCTGCACTGGTGACTGTTGGAGGCAAGAATTAAATTCAGACTTGCATCCATTACTTTCAAAGCTCCTGTTGTACCTCTGGATACCCAAAATGTCTCAGATGTAAAAATACTGCTTTCAGTCAATACAATTCAAAACTAACTGCAGATTTTTGAGGGACTGGCCCACTATTAGGGAACACTGTCTATAAAAGCCACAATTTCAAGAGAAAATCTGTTCTCAAAACTCCGAATACAGCTACTTTGAAGTTGCCTAATTGTATAATTCATATGTTGATCTCCATCTCAAAATGAAGTACTGGACTACCCTTTCCAACTATCCTGCTGGATTGATCTCTCTGCCTTAATTTAAAAGCTATAACAGTTAAAGATTTTCTTGCAGTTATTTAAAAGCAAAAAGAACAGATGATGGGCAGAATGCAGAAAAAATCAAACATTCACCCCCAGTCACAGATCTGAGTTTAATCCATCATTTTTTTTGCTTGCCATGCCACTCCAGTTTGGACCCAGCCATATGTATATCAGTCTTGACCCTGTTCCCCATGGGAACAGTCCAGCCCGAACTTCCAGGGCAGGTCCTCCCTGGACCAGAAGCAAGCATCCTGCTACCGGTTTGGGGTAACACCCATCTTCAGCCACGCTAGCTTGAATCTGGTGACATAGCGAGCACGGGACCCACGTCTGGGCATACCTTTCCCACTTAAGGCTACAAATGCAAAAAGAACAGATAATGGACTGAATGCAGAACAAATCAAACATTCACCCCAGTCACAGATCTGAATTTAATCCATCAATTTCTTTGCTTGCCATGCCATTTCAATTTGGACCCAGTCACATGCAAATCAGTCTTGACCCTGTTCCCCATGGGAACAGTCCAGCCCGAACTTCCAGGCCAGGTCCTCCCTGGACCAGAAGCAAGCATCCTGCTACCGGTTTGGGGTAACACCCATCTTCAGCCACGCTAGCTTGAATCTGGTGACATAGCGAGCACGGGACCCACGTCTGGGCATACCTTTCCCACTTAAGGCTACAAATGCAATAAGAACAGATAATGGACTGAATGCAGAACAAATCAAACATTCACCCCAGTCACAGATCTGAATTTAATCCATCAATTTCTTTGCTTGCCATGCCATTTCAATTTGGACCCAGTCACATGCAAATCAGTCTTGACCCTGTTCCCCATGGGAACAGTCCAGCCCGAACTTCCAGGCCAGGTCCTCCCTGGACCAGAAACAAGTATCCTGGGACTGGTTTTGGGGTATCACCCCTATTCAGCCACCCAAGCTTGAAACTTGTGGCATAGCGAGCACGGGACCCACATCTGGGCATATCCTTCCCACTTGATCCATCACAGCACACTCCTCTTAAATAATATTTGGCCGCTGAAGACAATTGTAATTGTATATATATCGAAGTGCCCACATTCGTGATAATGAGAATTTTTTTTGCGTAAGATTACACCATTTCATGGGGAGCAGTGATTTATTCCGTTTTTCTAGTGTCACTTTGTAGAAATCAGGCAATGATTGCACGCATTTAAAGCGTATTTCACACACATTTCTTTCATTCGCTGACGATTGGTTTGAAAAACATTCTTTGATTTCAGCACACTTCTTTTAAAAAATGTTTGCCTACTGAAGACAACATTAATTGTATATATCAAAGTGCCCACATACGCTATAATCAAAAACACATTGCGTAAGATGACACCATTTCAGCAAGGAGCTGGGATTTACTCAGTTTTTCTGTTGTGACTCTGTACAAATAAGCCAATGATTGCACACGTTTAACCCGTATTTATACACATTTTTATATCTCTGACCGACGATTGATTTGAAAAACAAATTCTTTGGTTTCAGCACACTCGTTTTAAAAAATGTTTGCCTGCTGAAGAAAATCGTAATTTTAAATATATCCAAGTGCCTGCATACGCAATAATGAAAAAAAAATATTTGCCATCGATCACAGCGTTTCACCGGGAGGAGCCAAGATTGGCGCCACTTTGCCATATGCTCATCTACAGTCCTTCACACTCTAGTCACTGTGGAGACGTTGTTCGCATTCATAAAACATGATAACATCTCTTCACAGTGCAGACACAGCCGTAATTAACACACGGGCAAACAGGTTTTTTTTCTTTCCAGAGCAACTGCTTGCCTGAAAGAAGTGTAAAAGTGCGCGACAGGTTCATTTGCAAATATAAAGGGAGCTCAGAAGCTTGTATTGTGTTCTCATAATAGAAGGAAACTTCCTGATTATACAAACATTTTTCCAGTAGTATTACAAAGGAGTTAGCAGCAGAGCGGTCATGTGTGTGTTTTGAAAGTGAGGTAACACAGTCCCTTGGGCGGAAGGGGTTTCAGATCTCTGTGTAACGCTACCAGATAGTGTCCACTACATTAATCAGAATTTAGCTTTTGGCTCTCTGGTTACAAACACAGACCTTTACATTAATTTAACTAATAGACGTCTTATGAAGTACCATGCTGCAACCAAATTACACGTACCCCAACTTCATCTCATAAAGGAATGATACATTTTTTAAGAAATAAAGTTGAGCGGCGTAATTGGTAGTCATCAGTAACAGGACTTTAGCTTAAGTAAAATTTCACATCCAACACCATACATTCAGACACTTTCACCATGCACTTACACACCTATAAACCTTCATTCATACACCACTCACAATGCACATACAGCACTCACACCATCACTCCTGCACTCATGTTTAGCTCCCACACCTCTTATAATAATCCCATAGACGAAACCTAATGCACTTACCAATGCTTGTTATTTTAACTGTTCAGTGTGGAGCACACACTTTGGGTTTAAGTAGCTCTACACTCGAAACTCTAGATTAATACATAAATATGTTACAGGTCAGATGGGTGATTAAATGTGATTGCAATAAACTGCTGTCCGTCTGTCTTCCCAATTTACCCTAAAGGGATGAACAGTGATATTGCCATTGCTCCGACTAATTATGACTCTATGTAGCTTGTCTGCAATGTGAATCATAATCCTCCTTAGCTCTGTGGGTACCTTGGTTGAGCAGTCAAGCCCTTGATCAAATTAGCTTATGTGAGGTTCAAGCTGCAGTACAGCACAAGTATGACATCTAAAATAATGATGAGAACGTTCAGCCAGGTTTGTTCTATATAACAGATCAACATTGTAAAACTAGCCCAAAATATATAAATGCACAATCAAATAAAACTGGAAAATGATAAAAGGAAATCCAGTTGCGCACTGGCCAAGTAGTCACTTAAGAATCACAAACTGACTTCTAACACTGTGCTGTTTGTGCAGCAAAAGGAATACAGAGGATTGCCATCCTCCCACCCAAAACATGGTAAAAAGTTCAGTGCTGTTTGCGGTGGTAAACCACTCACAAACAGGAGAACACTTGCTCTGCAATGCAGGGTCAGGGGACTCCTGGGCGTGGTTCTGGGGCAACTGTTGTATTACACAAGCCCTGTTGGGCCATTGGCTACCCATGGCTTCACCACACATGTTGGGGGCTAATGGTTGTCTAAAAGGGACAAGCTGGGAGGGTTTCCTAAAGGGTAAAACAAAGGCTAACTTTGACAGTTGTTGAGTGTCCACGTCATGCACGTTAGCCTCACAGCTCCCTTGTGCAGCAATGTACAATGTTTTGCACTGGTTGTGTACTTCTAAACAGACCAAGTTCACTACTGGGCAGGCCAGTACAGATTTATCATGGCATCTGACATTTTTCCTAGCCTGAGAAAATGGCTATAAAGCTTAACAGTTCACACAGACATAGTATGTCTTGGAGTTCAAGTGGACCTCCAGCTAATATTCCAAGCCTTAACAGGTAGGCAGCTGACGACTGCCAATCAGTGCCAGCGCATCTGAAGAGTTTAAAATACCACCCTAAACAGAATTTCCATACTTCAACTCAGAGCCTTCTCCCAGAATATATAGTACCAGGCAAGTACAATTCCTGTGCCATGCTCTGGTGCGAAGCCTTGTGTGTCCCCATCAGACAGGATGTTCTATCAGCCTCCATCTTGGACTCACCATTTTATTCTAAAATGTTGCACATGATCTTCCACAGGTACCCTAACACCAGGTGTGGAACAGAGCATAGATGAGCAGAGAGACATAATGAGTGTCATTCACATATTCCTATCACAGCTCAGTAATTTGACATTGCCCTAAAACCCCTTGAAAACAAAACTGATGAGGGCCCATTTAGTTACAAAATATAAATTTTCAAGATTGAATTGGATTCTCCATAGCCATGCACGTATAAATATTGTCAGTGTACTCTGGTTCAACAATGTATAAATTATAACATATCTTGTATTTAAAAAATAAGGGCTAATTTTATATTTGGGCTTTTTGGGCCTTATTACATACGGAATTAATATGTGTCCGAAGACCATGTATGAAAGAGTAAGCCTCTGCAAAGCTAGCAAAAGTTTATCCAGAGGATACTATGTTGGGAAGACATGGATTTGCTTCTGTGGAATCCCCTAATGACGCTATTGGTGGAGCTTCACCATATCACATAAAGTCTTCTGTCGCACCAGCCTGCAGGGTGAATTTTATTACTGGCAAATTTGACATGGGTGACTTTAGCTCACATCATTTGTTAATAATTTAAATTGATTCGAAAACTTTAATTTAGCACCAAACGTGCTGCAGAGGATTTGTGCATGGGATGTTGAATGGGATAGTTATGTGGCCTTAGTGATTAAATCGTGAAAATAATATATTGCATACCATGCAATGACATTCTGCTGATTTTTGGCCTAGATTACAAAACAAAGCATACAAGTAAAGGCAGAGTCCTACAGCCCCCAACTAAATGCACTTTTAATTTTTTTTCCAAATTACAAAACAAGTGTAATAATATGCTAGAAAATACACACCCAGGAGCAAGCTTGGAGATGTACTGTTGGATCTGACATATTAATTGTTTAAGGCTACCTATTCCCCTGTGCCAAATTGTACATAGTATATAATTGTTATGAAAGCAGGTTAATGTACAAAAGCATTTTTACTGTTTTTTTGGCTGGAAAACATTTGACTCAATGAAGACAGCCTTTCCTTTACACTCCCACCCAATTTGGGGATGATCTGTTTCCCTTTCCACCTTGGAAAGGGGGTTGCTCCAACTCTCAGATGGACTGAAGAGTTAGATTTCAGTTTATGAGCACCTACAAACATATACATTAGAGTGCATTTGCAAATTACAAGGCAAACCACGGGCTTGTTCTGCCCGCTCCCCCTCCCCCCCCCTTTGAATGTGATTTACTATTCCAGATATATCAGCACTCATGGTGGGAAAATCTGCAGTATCAAAACCATTACCACCTGTAGGGTGTTTTGTGAGTTCTGGCTGGTGCTAATTATACCAGTTTTGAGCCATAATTGTAGGTGCATGGCAGAAACCAGCTTGATACATTGGGCCCATTGTTAACAAATTTACCATCTGTGTTTATAGTCCTGGAAGTCCTCTTGGATGAAAAGTACACAAAGATCCAATATCATGTTGATAGCACCCAGCACTACCTTGGGGATTATGGCATAAAATTATGCAAAGCTGCCTAACATAAGCTAGGACATATGGGAAATACCTGAAACTCAACCATTTGAAGCATGTGCTCATCACCAGCCACAGCCTATAGAAACAAGTGCAGGACTGGCTGTCAAATATGAACCTCAGTGGTTTCACCCCACACTCTGTCTACTGTGCCACCCTTCACTTCAGAAGGCACACAGATAAAAATACACAAGCCACCATTCACCAGCTTAGAAAGCCTGAAGGGAATTTAAAAGGCATCTGTCTATTTCCTGACTGTATCTCATCTCGTGGAGGCAACACCCCTCTCACTGGTGTCCCAGAATCTCACCTGACTCCAATTAGGCACATGCTTCACACCACTGCCAAAACTGAACAATTTGCTCTAGAAGACTGAAAGAATCTCACCCATCTTCAAAGAACTTCACTGGCTATATCTATCCACATTTCCTTCAAAGTGTAACTCCTAGATAATGAACCCTATTTGACAATCAAATTAATTTCCCCTACCAACATACTGTTAGAAATAGGGTTTCTGGTTGGCTAGGATATGCACCTAAGCCAGGCAGAACCCACCCACTCTAGTCAGGGCAAGGGAGTTACACGTCCAAGATAACCCCTACTCACCCCCTTGGTAGCTTGGCACGAGCAGTCAGGCCTATCCCAGAGGCAATGTGTAAAGTATTTGCACAACACACACAACACACATGACACACTATCTCCACCACAAAGGAAACACAACACCAAGTTATATGAAAATATACTGTATTGTACACTACGCAGTTATTAGACCAAACACATCATGTCACTTATATCCTGCTACCTTAGCAGTTGTCAGAACATTACACATTAGCTACTCTGCAGAACCAGCAGTAGTCACATATAACACACAGGTTACCTATTATTCTACAATATACACAGTAGTCAGGGATCACATTACTACACAAATGCACTTATCATAGAAATATTATAAATGCCCATATCAGGAACATTATAAAAGATGGCAAATCAGAAAAACATATTAGCATGCTATGCCCATAACAGGAACATTTAGCAAACATATATGCAGCACATCATCATTAAAACTGTCAGGTTACATATAAATCATTAATGTGCATACCACAGGAACATAAGAAATATGCAGGTCCTGTAGAAAGTACTTACGTGATGAAAGGCACTTCCAGTGCTCAGATGCAAAGGAAGGGGGCCGCCGGTGCCCCGTTGCGCTAAACGGGGGCCTTACGGTAATTCCAGGAGGAGGGGGGCGACATACACCCCCTCTGGGTTTTACAATGGGCCCTTCTTGGCACCTGCAATCTCTGGGGGCCCCAAAGGGAGACTGGCGGTGCGGGGGGCCTCCGGCGAGGCTTCCGCCCCGCCTGCAGTCTCTGCCCAGAATAATCAGGGCCTTGGTGGGGCCACGGGGAGCCTCTGTCGAGGCTTCCTTACCCCCGCCCGTCCTGAACAAAGAGGGCTCTGGTGCGGCAGGGGAACCTCCGATGAGGTTTCCCTCCACGCTCGGCTCCCAAATGCAGGCTGCGGCCTCCCCAGGTGGCAGAAAATGGCAAGCACCAGAGTGGGTGCTTGCTTGTGCCCCGGGAGCGCGCTTCGCCCCGGGGGCGGGTAGGAGTGCGCTCGCTCCTTTTCTTCAATTGATGGTGCCCAGGGGGCACAGAAGCAGTGCGTCACTCGCGCTTAGGGAATTTATAACACCCGGGTCACGATGGTGATCCTCTCATGGTGGCAGGGTGCGTTCAATCGCAAATAAGCTAGATAGAAAGCTCTCCTCGAGGCGCTATCATTTTAAAGCACAAGGCGTTCTCAGGGTGCCTTGTGACCAGTAGATCAAGCGCTCTCCCGGCGCTATGTGTTTAAGAAGAAGCACTCCTCATGTGCTTCAGGCCGTTGCAGGGGCGAGGGGCCACGGCACCCTTCCCCTTGGGGACAACAGTCAAGGACGAGGCACACAGGTGGCAGGGCCCAGCAGCAGGCCAGCGCAAGCGGGGGATGCAGGCAGATGGCAGTCCCTCCTAGTGACCCAGCAGGTCACAGGTCAGCACAACAGCAGCAGTCCATGGTGGTTCCTTGGGAGTCCCTCCAGCATTCTGTGTCCAGTTCCAAGTATGTTCCAAAGTGTCACCAGTGTCTTCATATTGTGGGGAAAATTCCCCTGTACGTACTCAATTTTACAGTGTGTTACAAAGGAAGGGGCGAGGAGGCTCCAACCAGTTACAACTGGTTCTGGGAGTGCCCCCTCTCTCCTCCAGCACAGGCTCCAAACATCAGTTGGGGGTAAATGACCCTATTATGTGAGGCCAGGGCACAGCCTTTACAAATGCAGGTGTGCCCCGCCTCTCCCTTCTCTCAGCCCAGGAAGACTATTCAGTATGCAGATGCACCTCTGTGACACATCCACCCTTTCTGTGTACAGGCAGTCTGAAAAGTATGCACAAAGCCCAGATGTGGATTGGAGTCAAGCTGCAAAACGGCAGTCTTAAGCACAAAGAAATGCTCACTTTCTAGAAGTGGCATTTCTGTAATAGTAATGAAAAATCCACTTACACCAGCAAGCAGCATCTCTCACTATCATTACAACCATACCAAACATGCCTACGCTACCCCTCAGAAATCAGACAATACCCCCTACACAAAAGGCAGGGCATTTCCAATGCAATCCTATGAGAAGGCAGCACTCACAGCAGTGAGAAACCAAATTGGCTGTTTGTCACTACCAGGACAGGCCACACTACTAGGCACATGTCCTGCCTTCTACATACATAGCACCCTGCCCATAGGGCTAGCTAGGGCCTACCTTAGGGGTGATTTACATGTAGTAAAAGGGGAGTTCTGGGCCTGGCAAGTAAATTTAGATGCCAGGTCCCTCTGGCAGAAAAATGCGCACACAGGCCCTGCGCTAGGAGGCCTGAGACAGGTTTGAAAGGCTACTTTAGTGGGTGGTGTAAACAGCGCTGCAAGTCCACTAATAGCATTTAATTTACAGACCCTGGGTATAGAGATACCACTGTGCAAGGCACTTACAGGTGAATTAAATATGCCAATTAGGTATAAGCCAATCATACCAACTTTAGAAGGGAGAGCACCTGCACTTTAGCACTGGTCAGCAGTGATAAAGTGCTCAGAGTCCTAGAGCCAACAGCGAGAGGTCAGAAAAAAACAGGAGGAAGGAGGCAAAAAGCCAGGGGATGAACCTGCCACAAGGGCCAGGTCCAACACATCCCATAACTCATGCCTCCACTCACCTCTGTATTCATCTCATCTACACATTGTACAGCGTTTGCTGCTATAAAGCTAGGTTTATACTATATAAATTGAGAGGCATATGTATCAGTCTTGTAACTTATTTGTTGTAATTGAAATTCAATGTGTGGTAGTGGTATGCCTTGTTTCAGTACTAAACTTTTTCTACTAGCTTAAATGTACTATGTAAAAGGAAACAACATGGGATGAGAATGGATAATGAGATCATATAGGTTTTGAAAGCTTTGAAAACAAAAAAACAAAAAATAAGGTCACAAAATTCCCAATTCTTGTCCTTTGGTGTCCCTAGTCACCATGCCTTGTGTGTTCAAAGATTGTCCTCAAGCTACTAAAGCACCAGACATGCAGATGTTCTTCCCTTATTTCTGCACCTTCTGCTGACATCTTGCAAAGTGAATAAGTAATAATACAGAAATACCAGAAAAATACTAGATAAATTATGCCAAACAGCTTCAAAGTATCTTCATATTATAGCATGTTCACAAAAATTTGCTCTGGCAATATCTCAATAACTTCTTCTCAATTAGGTGATCCACTTCATTAACAGATCATTCATTGCCAGTCAGAATACAATCAAACTACTGATTCATGAAGAACCACAAATATGTAATAAATGCAATTTGTTATTTATTTAGTGTAGCTGTTCACGAATATCCCTGAAGCAATCATGGGTCAAGGCTGTATTGGCTGATTATCTGGTGTTTAGGAGACTGTGCCCCCTGGGTTAGCAGTCAAGTCTCTTTCCCCATGGGATTTCCTGTCTCGTTGGGTTCCAGAATTTTGTAGGCCGATTGCTGAGATTTGTTCCATTGCCAGTTGGAGTTGGGGAGTTGTTGCAGTTGGAGGGCTAGAGCCTTTTGGAGGAATAAAAGATCTTCCTCTCCACTACTTCAGAAGTCTGCATTTCATTGCTGTACCCGTTGCTATAGACAATGCAGCACTTTGAACATAAATTACATTATTTCTCACTCTCCCTGATAGTATGTCATAATATGATTGTCAGAAATGTGGATTTGACATAAATATTGTGTTCTAAATATCGTTTACAAAACTATCATCCAGTCTGGTGTAGATTTTCTATTATTAACTCCAATAGTTTGGTATTATAATACTGTTTTTAGACCAGTCAATTTCGGTTAGATTATATTGTAACAGCAATATTCTGGTACAGCATTACTCTCATTGTAATACCAGGAGCTATAATGCAGAGCAGAGAAAATGTCCAGGAACCGGGTACCAAACATGAATTCATCACTGCACCGTGACACCCATATGAGTAAATGAAAATTGAATGATTCCACATGGTGTGTAGCATACCAGTTTAACTATACAGTCATACCGAAGGAAGCTCCAACAACCTTTTGCAATTGAAGGCTACACTGGGTAACGGCCCGTGCAGCAATTTTTCCCCCAGTTTTTCATATAGGACTGATTTACCGTCTATAAATGAAGGTAATGGCTAATGCCTATGGTGTCCGTGGTGATTAGGGTTTTTTCTTTTGGGAAGCACCTTTACTACTGTTGCTTAATCATTTCTATTGAAGATTTCATATATTTCACCTGTGTCTTGACAGAAAATTAAAAAACAGCTATTATATAATGATTTTCTAATTGTTTTGGGAAAATGTGCACTGCAGAGATCTTTGTAGTCTTGGTTCTCAGATTGTCTCATTGTATAAGAAATGTTTGTTGGAAATGGCCCTTTCTGCAGGGTCATTCCCAGACTCTGCCTTCCTCCTCCCCATTTTCTGACCTTGTTTTTGTTAGTACTGCCTAACTTTCACCTGAATAGGACATGTGCCTCTGCCCAGATAAAGGGCTTAAGAATCACCCTGTAGTGTGTCGGGAGCTAGGAAAGGAGGGGCAGAGACATTGTGATCTTCAGAGGCCTTTTTGAAGTCTCCCTCTCTTTAAGGGGACAGGAATGGACTCCAGAACCCACCAAAACCGAATTCTACTGGTAGCAAGGGCACTCTGCAAAGAAGAAGGACTGCATTGCTGCTAGGAGGGACTGACACTCAGCAAGTCCATTGCTTTGTTGGACTACTGCTTGCTGTGTGCTGTGGTGTAGGAGGCACTGCCACTGTACTACTTTGTCTGCTGTGTTGGCCTGATGCTTCTTGCCTGAGAAGGAGAAGGACTGGACTTATTCTCTAGATACTCGAACCCAGGATTCTCCAAGGGCTTGTTGGCTTACCCCTGTTTCTGCAGTCTCAGGGACATCAAAAACTGCCTACAACTCTCCTGGTGCTTCTCGACCATCTTTGAGTCCTACTCTTGTCTGAGGTGGCCCCCTCCAGTCCTGGGCCTTAGAAGTGGCTTCTGTAGCCATCTACTGCAAAAATGGATGCATCACACAGAATTTGTGCAAAACTTCGCTCCTTCAACACTGATGCAGAGGCTGCTCAATGACATCAGATCCACAGTCTGCATGGCTCAACGATGATGCTCTGCATGACTCGACGACAACGCATTGCATTCACTGCTCCGGAGCCTGATGATGACTCGGTGATCCTATTGCATGGGAAATATTGATGCATCGTGCCCTAGATGTCGACACATTGCTCCATCCAAGTACTGTTTCAGTGGACTCCACGTGGGTTCTGTAGCCAGGCTCCCCTCCTTCATGGTCGGCCTGGATTTTGGATCTGGGCTGATCTCTTGTGACCTCAAGTAATCTTTGGACTGCTGTTGACTTCAAAGCACTGTTTTAACAGATAGGGCCTAATTACGACCTTGGTGGATGGGATTACCCTGTCACAAACGTGACGGATATCCTGTCCGCCATATTACAAGTTCCACAGGATATAATGGGACTTGTAACACGGCGGGTGGGATATCTGTCACGTTTGTGACGGGGTAATCCCCTCCGCCAAGGTCGTAATGAGGCCCTTAATTTTAAAAATTCACATCTTGACTTCTACGGATTGGATATTTGTCGTTTAGGTGTGGAGTCTTTTCTGGTGTATTTCACTTTGTTACTGTAGTTTAAGTGTTGCAAAAATACTTTAGAAATTGCCTCTTAATTTAAGCCTGACAGCTTTGTCCCACCCTACCAGCCGGTGACCACAAGTTAATTTAGGTTGTGTAGCTGACTTATTACAGGGTGCATACCTCTACCAACTAGGGACCGAATTTCTAACAATGTGTAATTACACCGATTTCAGTCAAATGACGTTTATTCTCACATTTATAGAAATGTAGGGCCTTATTACAACCTTGATGGAGGGGTTTCATCCGTCACACATGTGACGGATATCCTGTCCGCCATATTGCAATCTCCGTTGAATATAATGGGATCGCAATACGGCGGATGGAATATCCGCCACATTTGTGATGGAGGAAAACCCCTCCATCAAGGTCGTAATAAGGCCCATAATGTCTATGAAATAAGCTATTTTTATTTTAATCTGACTACACTTTTAAAGGAAAAGCATTATGTTTTTGATGTACTGAAATATGGTGGCTGTTTTTAAATTGTTTTGCGGTGCGAAGAAAGGGGAGGTATGGCAGTTAACCGATAATATGGAGAAAATTAGTTAAATATGCAGTGGAATTATTTTAAATGTATTAAAAACCATGTTTCATTTTGCAACTTTTCTTTAAAACTAATCAGCTGAAGGAACAAAGAAAGGAGATAGTCTCAGTACAAGACACTTTAAGAACTACTAGAGATGTTGACCATTACTTGAACTGCTGGCGTAAGGTGTTCACTGATCACAGTCTGGAGCTTGAAGAGCTTGTTGAAAAGCTTGATAATGATGCCACGGAAGAATTGAAAGCGCTGAAGTGCAGCTTGACAGACAAAGCTACCGACAATCTAAGGAGTATTCAGAACGTAGTCATTATGCAGGCCTTGTTAAAAGTCTCTGTGCCAAGATTTCCACTGCAGCAGGTATTAGAGGAGCACAGAAAGGAGCTTGTACTTTGCACGCAACAGCTTGAAAAAGAAGATGAGAAAGATGCCGAAGCTAAAGCCTTACTCGAGAGTACCAAGAAGAAATTAAATGAAGACCTGAAGCTTAATGTGATAGAGCAAAAAAGTTTAAGAAATTGGGAGCAGTTGGTCTTTCAGTAAGTACATTACAGTTTTTATTTCATTAATAATGCACGACTGTGCAAAATCCAATCAGTTAAGAAACACATATATTTCATGCCTGAAATAGTTTTTCAAAATTGTTCAGAATTTTACAGAATAATTTGTGTTCAGTTGTTTCTTAATATTTCCTAAATTATCTATTTTGACTATCATTTCTACATGAAATATGGAGGTATAGAAACGATATTTTGAGGACTCACAAGAACTGGAGCTCGATGATAAGACCTTTAATGAAATCAAAGTTTTGTAGAATTTTTCACATTCTTTACCCAGGCCTGACCTGCCTGGCAGGGAACTCCCCCTCAGGTGTGAGCCAAATAGGAGTGGGAAAACAGTTGAAGAAGACATGAGCGAACAGGGCCTGACTGGTCTTTCATGCCACTGGGCATTGCCCTGTGGTCTGGTACTCTTGAAGGCTAGTTTTGAAAGCCCAGGGCCTCTTCTGCTACCTCTGTGACTTTATCTAGCTCCCCGGATTAATAGCAGCTGACCAAGGAAGCTTCAAGGGCGAGGGACAGGGATGCAGTGATGCAGGGAAGGGGAAGATAGAAGGAAAGTGGGAGAATAGACAGAGGAGAGAATAAGGGTGAGAAAATGGATGGAAAGAGAGAGAGCACGAAGAGATGAAGAGAGCGGTCAAGGTTTGAGCCTTTTTGTCAGGGCTACTTTTGGTTCCAAATTCTGCCTTTATGAAGAAACCTTTTTATTTGCAGCTTATATATCTCAAGACACCTGCTCTAGGGAAGTCAGCCTAGATGTGTAAGGTAAAATGATTAGCATGGCTAAAGTCTGCTGAGCAAGTGGGAGACACACAGGCCTGCATTAGGAAGTGATCTTTACTTCTTGTAGTTTTTACAGCCAAAGCATTATCTCTGTAAACTCAGATTTTTTTTTTCATTAAATACGTTTTAAATGTTGCAATGAAGTTCATAGGTTTTGTAGGGTGGTATTATTTCTCTTCCTACGCTAATAAGTCCATCAAAAAAATTTTGGGGACTTATTTCCTGCTTTCCAGGTTCAATGTACCTTGAGTGAACAGTGCAGGTGTGTTTGCCTTATACAAATTAATAATTGAATGACTTATCAATGATTCCCTACAATGGCATGTGTGGCATCCTATCTCACACCTGCTCCACAGGTTACATCAGGCTTTTCCAACAAGTAGCTTGTGATCTACTGGTAGCTCTCCAGCTATCTGTAGGTGGCTCTCCTGTGTCCAGCCCAGCCAACTAAAATAGAAGCTTTTGCTTGGCAGAATTAATATGTGCATACCAAAATTATTAAGTGTACAGGGAGTGCAGAATTATTAGGCAAGTTGTATTTTTGAGGATTAATTTTATTATTGAACAACAACCATGTTCTCAATGAACCCAAAAAACTCATTAATATCAAAACTGAATATTTTTGGAAGTAGTTTTTAGTTTGTTTTTAGTTTTAGCTATGTTAGGGGGATATCTGTGTGTGCAGGTGACTATCACTGTGCATAATTATTAGGCAACTTAACAAAAAAAAATATATACCCATTTCAAATATTTATCATTACCAGTGAAACCAATATAACATCTCAACATTCACAAATATACATTTCTGACATTCAGAAACAAAACAAAAACAAATCAGTGACCAATATAGCCACCTATCTCTGCAAGGACACTCAAAAGCCTGCCATCCATGGATTCTGTCAGTGTTTTGATCTGTTCACCATCAACATTGCGTGCAGCAGCAACCACAGCCTCCCAGACACTGTTCAGAGAGGTGTACTGTTTTCCCTCCTTGTAAATCTCACATTTGATGATGGACCACAGGTTCTCAATGGGGTTTAGATCAGGTGAACAAGGAGGCCATGTCATTAGATTTCCTTCTTTTATACCCTTTCTTGCCAGCCACGCTGTGGAGTACTTGGACGCGTGTGATGGAGCATTGTCCTGCATGAAAATCATGTTTTTCTTGAAGGATGCAGACTTCTTCCTGTACCACTGCTTGAAGAAGGTGTCTTCCAGGAACTGGCAGTAGGACTGGGAGTTGAGCTTGACTCCATCCTCAACCCGAAAAGGCCCCACAAGCTCATCTTTGATGATACCAGCCCAAACCAGTACTCCACCTCCACCTTGCTGGCGTCTGAGTCGGACTGGAGCTCTCTGCCCTTTACCAATCCAGCCACGGGCCCATCCATCTGACTCATCAAGACTCACTCTCATTTCATCAGTCCATAAAACCTTAGAAAAATCAGTCTTGAGATATTTCTTGGCCCAGTCTTGACGTTTCAGCTTGTGTGTCTTGTTCAGTGGTGGTCGTCTTTCAGCCTTTCTTACCTTGGCCATGTCTCTGAGTATTGCACACCTTGTGCTTTTGGGCACTCCAGTGATGTTGCAGCTCTGAAATATGGCCAAACTGGTGGCAAGTGGCATCGTGGCAGCTGCACGCTTGACTTTTCTCAGTTCATGGGCAGTTATTTTGCGCCTTGGTTTTTCCACACGCTTCTTGCGACCCTGTTGACTATTTTGAATGAAACGCTTGATTGTTCGATGATCACGCTTCAGAAGCTTTGCAGTTTTAAGAGTGCTGCATCCCTCTGCAAGATATCTCCCTATTTTTGACTTTTCTGAGCCTGTCAAGTCCTTCTTTTGACCCATTTTGCCAAAGGAAAGGAAGTTGCCTAATAATTATGCACACCTGATATAGGGTGTTGATGTCATTAGACCACACCCCTTCTCATTACAGAGATGCACATCACCTAATATGCTTAATTGGTAGTAGGCTTTCGAGCCTATACAGCTTGGAGTAAGACAACATGCCTAAAGAGGATGATGTGGTCAAAATACTCATTTGCCTAATAATTCTGCACTCCCTGTATATTCAAAATGAAAATGTATCCCGTTCGTATTTTTAATACTCCTAAGCTGATGTTTAGAGAAAAAATAGTTGCATTTCTAAAATACATTTAGGGCTGAAATTTTAGTGATAAATTATTTGGTGTTGGGGATACTTATTAGTAATATTATTAACTTGGTTCCAGTGGTGTTGCTGCTATGACTGCTTTATTATCCCTTTAAAGGTATTCCAAATTGACATGTACTTTTTTAAACTTTAAACTGTGCTGCTGAAAATCCTGCCTCATGCCCTGAGGTTATCAGTTGTGCTAATCTTTCATAGTGTGGCCACAAATGTAATTGTGTCTGATGTGATCACTGTTACAACACTACTGTTATAATATTCACAGCACAGGATGATTTTCATTGAACATAAGTAGCTCTTATTAAAGAAAAGGTTGGAGACCCCAAGGTTAGGCCTTATCCTATAACTAGTGTATATACTCAAAAGAGTTGAAATATATTATTCACTACTTTGTTTGTTCACAGCCTATAGTGAAATACAAAAATGGATGTTTATATGTTTACTGATAAGAAATCATTCATTTGTAACTGAGCATTTCGCAAAAAATTTGAAAAGATATTTCACTCCATCTGTTGGGTCTGTGACAGCAAAAAGAGCAACTTGTTAGAATTAGCCTAATAGGTGATGTACATCTTACACCACAGGCATGTGTGGGAAGGACCTATCCTGCTGGTTTCCTGGAATCAAAATTCCTGCCAGAACTAAGATGGCATGTTTTCTGCCTGTATTGAGGCCTTTTTGCCTACCCTTGAAGACCCAGTTGCTTAGAAGATTGAACTGCTGGTAGTTGTGGAAACCACAAACAAGTAGATACCAAAGGGAGTTCAGAAGGCCCTTTTAGAAGAGTTTCCCTGCTTTACTATTGGCACTAGCCTTGCTTATTTGTACTAAAAGTCAATAGATTTTTTGTTATGGGAGCTGACTGTGACAAAAAATTGCAGGCTGTCTACACACTGATGCAGGTTTGTAAGATTCAAGTCATACACACACCCTTCTAATTATGAGATTCCTACTCAGCAGAACTTAACAGGAGTGGAGTTACAAACTGATCCCGTGAATGGTTTGATCCCTGCAATCTCCACACACTATTAACTGCCTGAGGGAAATTATCCAACTCTTACCCAGCCAGAGCTGCCAAATAACTCTTTCCACTTCCTGAAACTTTAGACCTTTCCAAGATCATCAAGTTGAGCATGGTGAATTGGAGGTATGATTAATAACGTTTTATGGCAAAACCATATAGAAAAATTAAAGCACCTTTTTGAGATTTCAGGCTCCCCGTGAAGAACTGAAACTGTAGATGTTGATGTCAACAGCTCCAAGCAGGATAAAGCTGGAGGGATGAAGGCGAGGATACTTTGTTACCTTTTGGTTCAACTACTTTTTTGGAAGTCAAAATCGTCCGGTGGGACCAGGTTTGGTGCTATAGCTAGGCAATGCTCCAAGAGGCTAGATACCCTTGCTATGAGGTCCAGCTAAATCCTTTGTCAGCATAGCAGAAATCTCCAATCAGGATAAACCTGGTTTTCTTGTTCACCTGTGATGTGATGTTTTTGAGCAAGCATTGGCACCTTGTCTAGAGCTTCTGTAGATGAGAATTAGCAAGTTCTAAATTTTTGTTAGTAAAGTTCGTGCTGGTCAGTCCTGTTGCCCATAGTTCCTCATAATAGGCTTCTAGGCACAAAGTCTCCTGCCAACTAGGTCTCCCGCAGGGTCCAGTCATCTGAGATAAGCTAGGCCCTCTTGAAGTTAGTAGTCCTTCTACTTTTTTGTGTCTCAGAAACAGTCAAACATGAGGCTAACCACTTGACCCGTAGGGAGCAGTTCCAGTCTCTGCTTGCCAGCAGGAGTCCTTAAGGGAGTCTTCTTCTTCTAGCAGTAATCAGAAGCCTTCTTCCAGAGGACCTTCTTCTTAAGTAATTCCAAGTCCAGTAATATTTTGAGGTGGTGGTCTTAGTGTTCTCAGATTTATCCTTTGTAGTAGTCAGTGACTGGAAAGATTCTGCAAACCCAGTCATATTGTCTTGTAGTCTTCCATCTGTTTTTGCTGCATTTCCACTCTGCCTAACTAAAACATTATCCAGGAGCCCAATACATTAAGGCAGAACCCCATGACACCAGGCAGGCCTGTCTTAAGCTGCTTAGCCACTCCTCTATTTAGATGAGCACTCCTGCCATATGACAGGTTTTAAACTGGTTCTCTCCTCCACAGAAAACTGGCGACTTGCTCTCTATGAGGACCCTGGGAATGAATAGGAGAAGTCCTCCCTGGGGGCTCCGAATCAAAAGAGGTAGTGCTAAGGCTACCCTTTGTTCTGCCAGCACTCCAAATCCACTCCCAGCTAACAAATCTATGCCAAGTGGTCAACAGTTATTATCTACCTGTTCTTCCTGAGGGCAGGCCATTAGCTTCTGAGCATTGGACATTACCTTCCTCAGCCAAGGAAGTGTATTTCGGCTCTGGCAGCCTAAATTACAATTTTTACTTTTTCACTGATTTGACCCTTAAATCATGTTCTGAAAATCAAGTGGAGAATAACTGTGAAATATTTTTGAAGTATTTTACCAGGCAAGGATAGCAGATAAATATTGTAATACCTAGTTCAGGTAAAAGTCTAGTTAAGCCTACACAATGAAATATCTATTAGGTTGTATTTCTCCGTAAGAGATCTCTAACCCCAATATGTAGCATTCCTTACTTTTATATATCAGCACCCTACCCTATGGACTTACAAGTCAAACCATCAATCTATAGAAATAGGAATTTTGTAGATGACAAAGGCATTTTTTTCTGCCATGTGTTTTGCAGTGCACCTAAGCTGTGGCCCAGCCACAGCACAGTGGTAGTCCTGGGAGACCTATATTTTTGGCATGTATACAGATGATGAAAATCTACACCTTAGCACACATTGCAATTAACTTCCATGCTGTAGGTGCATTTTCAGTGCTGTCTATGGCAGTCTTACAGGGTAGTTAAAAAGACTAATTGCTTGCAAACAATTTTATTAATGCAATTTTTGTGGCACTTATTAGCAATATCACAGGGTGCAGAATCCTAATTTGAGCACAAATATGGGTAGAAAAAGGAGAAAAGCATTCAATGACCATGCAGGAAAGGTGACTTTGCTTCAGAGCCTTTCTTGACTTCAGTGTCCTGGAGCCACTTTACTTTGGACACCCAAAACAAGGACCAATTGCACCGTTTTAGCACTTGACTGTTAGGGTAGCAGAGTGGTCCAAGACTTACTCAGGGGAGTTGATGCGGGCCAGAGTTTAAGAACTTAGCAAACGGTACTTGATAATATGCTGCCCACTCAATGCTTTTTCTTATGATAAGGATAATTACTTACTTAGACACACTACTAAATAGCTAAATAGAAGGCACAGAATTAACAAATATTTACAAAATGACAGGTGGCAATACCTATGACACTTTCTGAACAGGACCTCCAAAAGGGTTTCAAAACCAGCAGGAAGTGCGCACTAAAGAAAGGCCGCACAAATCTAGTAACCCCCTAAATGTACCCTCAGCCCCATACAATGGAAGCAACTCATTTGTCTGCACTCCAGCAAGATGTATACCCAGAAACATACTAACAATGCCATGTGCCCACAAACCATGAGGGATGCATTAGTAAAAACTAATGCCAAGTGGTTTTATTGTGGTTTCACCATACTGAACAAAGGCACAATAGAATCTCTAACATAGTGCAAATCAATACTGAAACACTTTCATGATGGTGCTGCCTTTTCTTTGACATAGGAAATCATTGACGTAGGAAAGCACATAGTTATTTACCATCTAAATGGACACATCTATAGCATTTCAATATTTCAGCATTTATGTTTTAAAGTCTTTTACCTGGCCTGCGTCGACAAATCAACCACTTTTGTTCATGAATGTCGAGCTTCCAAACACAGGAATGCTTTACTTGGAGCTATAAACTCTCCTGGGATATATCTTTGAGGCCAGGGTGAGTAAATTAGAACTTTAAGGTGGGGCTCCTGTAGGTGCCTGCCATTCCCCTGGTATTTCCCATAGATAATATTTTTCCTTTGTGGTTCCCCTGCTTCCCCATTAACTAAAAATTAAATGTTCGGGCCAGTAAGATCTTCTGAATACTTATAGCTTTTTTTAAATTAGCAAATCCTGCAGAGGTGTGATCTTTGATTTTTAAACTTGGATTGCCCCAACCAAAGCTCAAGGTGCCCATGTTTTGCCAAGGCTGCCTGGCAGCTCAAGTCTACGGGCCCAGGTCCCATTCCACCCAGCATGTCTTTTGCCAGCAGGTGGGACAGCTTCTCACCTTCTGTCACCTGCCTGGGAGACTGCTCCTGCATTGAGATCCTTGTGCAACAGCTGGCTTTGACGATTCCATGACTATTTATGCCTTGTGCCAGGGAAGCCCCCCACCTCTCAGGCCTGCTCCAAGAGGACTAGGGGCTTCCTAGGCAAGAGAAGTCCACCATGTATCCCTTGCGGGGAAGCAGAAATAAAGTGAGCACAGCATGCTTGAGTTAGTGGGTCCCCTGGTTCACTGTAACTTCCAGAGTGTGTAATTTCTTGGCACAGCAGTATGCACTAGTTGTTTGGTCTGGTCTTATGGATCACTGGCCCTCTTCAGGGTTTGTAAATGATAACCCACACAATGCAATATAGAGTTCCTTCTACCCTCTTGTCCCTGGAGAGCTGCCTGACAAACAGACAGACAGAACAAGTGCAGTTGTTTCATACCCCATTGGACTAAAGTTATTGATGTTCTTTGCTTTATGGTCCATATGGTGGGCTCTGGGCACCAGGTGTGGCAATTTTAGGCTTCCTGGCCTCTAGAATTTTCAACTTCTTGGAGCTTATCTGTGACACCTCTCTCCTCACTCTCTCTCTCTCTCTCTCCCTCTCTCTCTCCCTCTCCACCTCTCACTCCCGCTCTTCCGCTCTCATATAAAGGAGAGCTCAGGGGCTTGCGTTCTCTCCCCCTCAGCTCCCCAACAGTCATCATGGCACAGACCCACCTCGGAGCATCCGGTGGCTCCATAAGCAGATCACTGCCTGCCGGCACTCCCCAGGTTCCAGGTCCTTGTGGCCAACTTATATGGGACCTGTTATTACTGCAGCAGTGTGGGTTATCCCTGCATAAAGCACCCTTAGGCGCAACGAGTCCAGAACAAACCTCTCATTCAAGGTCACCAGCAAAACCACCTTCTCCTGTTGCCCAAAGGGACTGGGCAGTCTGGTGTTACTGGCCCTGGAGGAAATTGCACAATCCTTAGAAGTGCAAGTCTAGAGTGTCCCTTCACCACAGAGAGGGGGGATGTCCAGGGGTAGTTACTTATTCTTCCTCTGTGGTTGCTCTTCTTCTCAAGGGGTCTCCTGTGCACAGGGGTCTGGTGAATGGGGTCCTCAGGGCCTAATGAAGACTGGGAAGGGGGCCACTTTAAAAAAAGGCCAGGGTGGATTGGACCCCTGGGCCTAATAAGACTCAGGGAGGCATGCCCCACGGGCCCACTTCCCTTTAAACAAAAAAAAAATGTTTTAAAAAGTACCTGGGTGATGGGTTCCCCAGGGCCTAATAAGGCTCAGAGAGTTAGGTGTATGTGCCCCCCCACTCCCATTTAAAAACATAAGGCCCTCTGGACAACCCCCGCCTTCTACAGCAGTGGGTTGGCTTTACAGTTGGTAATACTTTACATTTTTTTAAAACTAGAAATTTACTGAACAAAAACAAAGGGTAACATAACATTATAGTTCAGTATGATAAAAAGATCTCTTTTTGTTAAACAAAAAAATCCTTCAAAATTCACTGAGAACTGAAAATAACAAAGCCTTCTGCCATTTTTATAGAAAAGTCTTTAAACGTAGAATTAGCAAGTGCCATCCACACCAGGTTGGCTTAGATGGTATTTTACCAATTCAAAGCTGTAATACTGTGCCTGGAGTGGTAAAAGGCTTTTGGAATTTTTTGGCTCAGCATGGCCTAGGATAACCTCTAAAGTTCCGTCATCGGTTCAATTGAGATGTTCAGGTAGAATGATTGCAATTAGTCATTCAGAAACCGTGGAGGAAATTCCCCATGTCACTAGAGAGGTCACAGCTTGCATGTTAGGGCAATACTCTCCAGTTCTTAAGTAGTTTGGACTGACTGCCAAGCCTGTCCTAGTCTCCTCCAATACTTCATGGGACATCCAGTGAAAATCATTATGTTTATTTAGAGTATTCCTTGTGTTCATTGACTGGTTCAGGTATAGCCAATGCTGTGTATCCGTTTACACACATGTTCTTCGTGCTTCTGCTACTTATCAGAGGGGAGGAGCCTCAGTGGGTGCAAAATCAGTGCTTAATTTGAGGTAGGGATTGCCAGTGCTGCCCTTCAGTATTCATTTTTGGGGACCAGCACTTATTTTACCTCATCAGATATTGACCGAGAGGAAGAGAGAGAAAAACACCTAAACGGGAAAGAAAACGGTGGGAAAACCATCGCAAAGGGAGAAAGCAGGGGCTGGCAAAAGTAAGACAAAGGCGTGTCTGGTAGTGGATTGAAGAGGCCCATGGTGAGTTCAGGCCTACACTTACATTTCATAACACTGGCCACAGGATTCTGATCAGATCTTTGGGCACCATTGTTCATTCTTATACAAATGAGGCACTGGACTTATGATCCCCTTTAAATGTACAATTTGCAGTGCAGCCTATTAGTACATTGTTCACATCTGAAATTGCTTTCAAATTTGCCAGTCTGTTGGTGTGCAATTCGCACATCCCCAGTTTGCACATGGGAATGGTAGATTAGGCCCTTTGTTCTGATCTGTAAATAAACTGCCATAGGGTTGTGATGAATTCTGACGATCATCACGAAACAACTTACATAGGGGTTTTGAATTAAAAAAGTAAAGCATTTCTCAAAATATTTGTACTTTATAATTGCTATCTACAATCCTTATACAGTCAGAGCATGTAACCTCTCCTTTTTCTGTTTTCTAAGAAAGGTTATAGGTTTACCCCTTGCGTTATCTGAAGAAGAGCTTGTTAAATTAAGGCAGGAATTCTGCTGCAGCTTCTCTCAGATGGACAGCAGCCTGGCCTTGCCAATGGCACGGACAAGACTGATGCTGCAGCTTAGCCAATCAGAGTGGAGGAAGCGGGAGCTGGAGAAAGTGGATCAATACGTCTCAGCCCACGACAAACAGGTGAGATCAGAAGATGTATTCCGAACCTGGTGCCCCACTGTCATGATGTAGGGCCTGAAAAATGTCAGACTCGCTGCTCGCCTTAAGCCATTGACGTGGCAAGAGGAATTTGTTTGTTAAAATGTCCTTTGTATCCTCCAGATTGACAAAACACCGATGGTGGGGGGTGGGGGGGGGGGGGGGATTGGCGGTATAAGGGTTCAATGATAAGCTGAAGGATCAAAATTCAGCAGCTAACAGTTACTGAAAGCCTTATTCTGCAAACGTGAGTGTTTTACACGTGGCAACATTACTTTCTTCTTTGCGAAAACATAACTTGCTCAGAAGTGTGTTCACCCTGAATGTGCCGCTGAGTTTGTAGAATGTATGTACTTCGTTGCACAGTGCTTAGTTTAAATGGAGTATTGCTTTATTCTTTCCTTGTGAGCGTTTACGCACTCACCATTTTGTTTTACGCATTCTTACTATTGCAGTAGAACCAAGTTTTAGAATGTAACCCTTGAGATTCCTTCCTGTCAGCCTTTTCACAACCTCTATTTTTTTTTTAGAAGAAAAATAGCGAAAATCAATTAAATTTGTATTATTTATCTACTGGTTTTCAACCATCTTTACGAACCTATATTATTCTTTCATATACACGGTAACAATAAATTTTCACCCATCTACCCAAAACACTAAAGCATTTTAAAATTGTGATAACTAATAGCTTTAGAATAATATGCACTAATTCGCATAGCAGAACGAAGGACATTTTAATTCCATATAAAGTGGAAAATATATGCTGCAAATTCTAGGTCTGCTACCATTCTATTGCAGTGTGCCGCCAATACAACCCACTTCTAAGGTCCATTTTACATGTGCACACTTGATTATATTATAAAGAATGGCTAAATAAGTGACTTGCAGGTGGTGGATCTGGAGGTTTCGGTTTCCCACTGTTAAGAGTCCCCTGAAGAAGCACCTGCCTCTGGAGAATGGATGCTGTACTCAACTGTAGTGTACAAGCAGCGACTTAAGGGTTAGTCACCTGCCTCAGAGGCCAGGCGTACTGGAACAGTTGTTAGAGTATGAGAGCTGTTCAATAACGTCACCTCCCTAAACGCATAGGGGTTATTTAACAGTGTTTCTTTTAAAACACAAAAAATGCGTCCAGAAGAAAAACCTTTGAAGGGCCCCTTTAGTGCTCATTCTCCTGCTCAACTACAGGGGTGCTGCAGCACATCCCACCCCTCTAGTTCCATCGCCTCTGTCAGAGGCCCGCAAATTGGTGAATTCCTATGGACTGGCGAGGACTACCTTCCTCCCTCTGGACCTTTTGCTAATATTCTCTTTTGCAGGCTTGAGAAAGGGGCAGGGTGAGTGCTAGTGGTGCCTGGTGTGACAGTCTTTTTTGGTGCCCTCTCCAAGACTACCTTCTCCCCGAATTCCCTCACTACTACTCACCAACGGTGCCCCTCACCTCTCCATAGCCCGTCTCTGAAATACATTTCATTTTTTTTAAAGCGGTACTCAGTTCACTCACACATTTTGGTAATCTGCATGGTACACGTTCCTTACGGTATCTGGAAACCCTCATCTTCCTATGAAAGGAGGATCTGAGAAGCCTGCCGGGAGTGTACCAGTGAAGGAGCAAGTTCAATTGACTGTGGCCTTTGTGGTGCAGGATTAAAAAGACCATGCAAAGAGCCTTGAAGGTAATCCACTTTCTGAACTTAAGCCAGTGAATGGAACAAATCCCATCTCTAACTGGGAGACATTTGAGGATGTTAGGAATAATGCTGGCAGCCACATTCTAAGAGCGAGGTGACAAGAGCAATGATGACTGATTGACGCAGTTCCAAGGGAATGTAATGGAAGATCCTTATAATAAGGTGCTAATTGTTCGGCTGACGTGAATCAAAGCGTTGGGTATTGTCAAAAATGATACCCAGCTTTTTAGCAGACTTAACCGGAGTAGGGAGTGGCCCACAATCCTCTGGATACCAGAAATTGGACCATATGGAATCCTGAGTACCAAACAGTAACACCTCAGTTTTGTCAGCATTACGTTTTAAGGTGTTGTCTCTCATCCACCTACTAATGCTAGACATACACTGGTTGAACTTCTCCACCACAGATGTCAAGTCATTGCAAGTAGGCACAAGGATTTGAGTGTCATCTCCATACAATAGCACTTGAAACCCCAAAGAACGCACCAGTTCGGCCAAGGGGGCAACGTACACATTAAAGAGGGACAGGTTTAAAGATGAACCTTGGGTCACCCCACAGGGAAGGCTAAAAGCTTTCATCTTGAAACCACCACAGCTGACAATAATAATTCTTAGGAAAGAAAAAGAGAAGAAGCTTCAGGGCAGTCCCACGGACCCCAACTTGCTATCTCTATTTTTCCATCTACCCATTATCTCTCAGATCACTGTCCCTCTACCTTCCCCCTTCCTCCTTCTCTTTTATCTTGCTTGGAACCTCTCTTTACCTACTGCAACTAACCTTCAGGAGCTGATGGAATAAAAGGCCTCTCCTGCCCAGACACTAAAATCCCAGTTGTAAAAATGTTGGCTTTTGTTAGAAATGGGGTCTTTGGTTGACAGTCAAGTTACCCCCTGTTCAAGCAAGGACCCTCACTCTAGTCAGGGCAAAAGAGAATCACCCTCAGCTAACCCCTGCTTACCCCCTTGGTAGCTTGGCAGAGCAGTAGGCTTAACTTCAGAGTGCTAGGTGTAAAGTATTTGTACTAACACACACAGTAACTTAATGAAAACACTACAAAATGACACAACACCAGTTTAGAAAAATAGGAAATATTTATCTAAACAAAACTAGACCAAAACGACAAAAATCCGGCATACACAAGTCAGGTTTTGAATTTTTAAAGATTAAACTCAAAAATAGCGCTTAGAAACACAAAATGCTTAGATGAGTTGTTAACACGGCATCGTGACGAAGTTGTTCCCAACTAGCCGACACCAGCGGCATCGGACACGGAGTCGCGTAGACCCCCAAGTACAGTACCTTTGGTGAAGAGTGAAAACAAGTCGATGCGTGAAGTCGGGGATTGTGGTGTCTGTGCGAAACGTTGAATCTGTGCACTTCGATTGGCGTCGGTCACGATGTGGTGCGGCGACTTCCACGGATTCGCGGACTTCAGCGGGGCTGCAGCGGCGCCGGGCCTGCGAAGGTCGTCGCATTCCAGCGAAGATCACAGAGTCGGTTGCAGGCTGCGTCACCGGATTCAGCAGCGGTGTCGGTCCGAAGTTGTCCGAAGTCGATGTCCTTGGATTTCCACTAGCTTTCCTTTCAAGGGCCCAGGGACTGGATAGGGCACCACTTGTCAGAGCAGGAGTCTCTCCAGAGACTCCAGGTGCTGGCAGAGAGAAGTCTTTGCTGTCCCTGAGACTTCAAACAACAGAAGGCAAGCTCTAAATCAAGCCCTTGGAGATTTCTTCACAAGATGGAAGGCACACAAGGTCCAGTCTTTGCCCTCTTACTCTGGCAGAAGCAGCAACTGCAGGATAGCGCCACAAAGCACAGTAAACAGGCAGGGTAGCACTTCTCCTCAGCTCTTCAGCTCTTCTCCAGACAGAGGTTCCTCTTGTTTCCAGAAGTGTTCTGAAGTCTGTGATTTTGGGTGCCCTTCTTATACCCAATTTCTCCTTTGAAGTAGGCCTACTTCAAAGCAAAGTCTCTTGTGACTGTGAAATCCTGCCTTGCCCAGGCCAGGCCCCAGACACTCACCAGGGGGTTGGAGATGGCATTGTGTGAGGATTGGCACAGCCCTTTCAGGTGTAAGTGACCACTCCTCGCCTCCCTCCTAGCACAGATGGCTCATCAGGAAATACAGACTACACCCCGGCTCCCTTTGTGTCACTGTCTAGTGTGACGTGCAACCAGCCCAACTGTCATACTGACCTAGACAGGGAATCCACAAACAGGCAGAGTCACAGAAATGGTATAAGCAAGAAAATGCTCACTTTCTAAAAGTGGCATTTTCAAACACACAATCTTAAAATCAACTTTACTAAAAGATGTATTTCTAAATTGTGAGCTCAGAGACCCCAAACTCCATAGGTCCATCCGCTCCCGAAGAGAATCTACACTTTAATCAGATTTAAAGGTAGCCCCCATGTTAACCTATGAGAGGGACAGGCCTTGCAACAATGAAAAACTAATTTAGAAACATTTCACTGTCAGGACATATAAATCACATTACTGCATGTTCTACCTTAACCATACACTGCATCCTGCCCTTGGGGCTACCTAGGGCCTACCTTAGGGGTGTCTGACATGTAGGAAAAGGGAAGGTTTAGGCCTGGCAAGTGGGTACACTTGCCAAGTCAAATTTACAGTTAAAACTGTACACACAGACACTGCAGTGGCAGGTCTGAGACATGATTACAGAGCTACACATGTGGGTGGCACAACCAGTGCTGCAGGCCCCCTAGTAGCATTTGATTTACAGGCCCTGGCACCTCTAGTGCACTTTACTAGGGACTTACTAGTAAATCAAATATGCCAATCATGGATAAACCAATTACATACAATTTACACAGAGAGCATATGCACTTTAGCACTGGTTAACAATGGTAAAGTGCTCAGAGTTCAAAAGCCAACAGCAACAGGTCAGCAGAAATAGGAGGCAGGAGGCAAAAAGATTGGGGATGACCCTGCATAAGCAAAAAAGTCCAACAGCTGTCCTGTTTGTAAATAAATAAATAAATATGATTTAAAAAATAAAAACAAAGAAAGCATGTTATTTGAGTAAACTGTGAAGTGAGCAACGTGAAGAAATACAATTAAATATAGTATAATGGCATAAGGGATCTTGGTACATTATCCATGTGCATTTTTCAGCATTGTTTGTGGCTGTTTCATAGCACATCTGTTCTAGTTGTATGCAATATTACCTCGTCTAGGGGCTCATATCTAAAGTTCTTCTCCAGTAGTCTTTTTCTTGTTTGATATTTGCATCTCCAGTCTATCGAGGACAAGTGGCCTAGGATTGTCCTTTGAGTGACAGTGTCAGGGTTAGGTAGACCTGTTTCTAATGATGTGGGAGTTGCTGTTGATCAAACATGTTTTCAACATAAACCTAAGTCATAATGAGAATCACTGTAAATCCACCAGTGTGGGAGAAGTGTGACAATACTATATTTTGGATTCACTAGCCGGGCATCTTCTAGCTATGTTATGTTATGTTATGTTTGGTCAGGTCATTTAATGTTAAGTCAGGTCATGTTGGGTTGATTTGTATAGCACATTGTCACCAGTCAATCAATCAATCAAAAAAAGTTGTAGAGCGCGCTACTCAACCGTGAGGGTCTCAAGGCGCTGGGGGAGGAGAAACGGGGGGGGGGGGAGCAGGGAGGGTCACTGATCGAACAACCATGTCTTGAGGTTCTTTCTAAAGACCAGTAGGTCTTTGGTTTTGCGAAGGTCTGTGGGGAGGGAGTTCCAGGTTTTGGGGGAGAGGTAAGAGAAAGACCTGCCTCCTGTGGTGGTGCGTTGGATGCGGGGGACTGTGGCTAAGGCGAGGTCGGCTGATCAGAGGTTGCCTGTGGGAGTGTGGAAGTTAACTCTTTCATTGAGGTAGGTTGGGCCGGTGTTGTGGAGGGATTTGTGTGCGTGGATGAGGATCTTAAATGTGATTCTCTTGTCTACGGGGAGCCAGTGAAGGGACGAAGGAGGTGAGCCAGTCTAAGGCTTTGTGGCGAATTCCTATGTTGTGGAGTCGTGTGCGGAGTGTGTGGTGGCAGACGGTGTCAAAGGCTGCGGAGAGGTCTAGGAGGATGAGTGCGACGGTCTTGCCTTTGTCGACTTTGGCCCTGATATCGTCAGTGCATGCGATGAGGGTGGTTTCTGTGCTGTGGTTCTTGCGGAACCCAGATTGTGAGGGGTCAAGAGTGTTGTTTGCTTCGAGGAAGTGGGATAGGCAGGTGTTGACTAATTTCTCTGCAACCTTGGCGGGGAAAGGCAGGAGGGAGATGGGGAGGTAGTTGGAGAGGATCTCTGGGTCGGCTTTTTTTTTTTTTTAGGAGAGCGGTGATTTGCGCGTGCTTCCAGGGGTCTGGGTAGGTGGCGGAGTCAAAAGAGGAGTTGATTATGTTGTAGAGTATGGGGGGATGGTAGGGTTAGCTTTGTTGTAGATGCGGTGTGGACAGGGGTCGGAGGGGGAACCGGAGTGGATGGAGTTCATGGTTTTTTCGGTTTCTTCCTGTGTGGTGGGGGTCCATGTGGAGAGTGTGGTGGGGGGGTCCTGAGTGGAGGTTGGGTTGGGTGAGTGAGGAGTGTGTGTGGTGGGTGTGTGTGGTATGAAGCTGTTGTGTATGTCCAGGATTTTGTGGAGGAAGTGGTTGGAAAGGGCGTCACATAGGGGCTGTTTGTGTGTGGGGTCTATGTTGCTGGCTTTGGGTTTGGCAAGTTCATTGATGATGGTGAAGAGTTCTTTGCTGTTTTGAGAGTTGTTGTCAAGGTGTGTCTTGTAGTGATCTTTTTCGGCAGTGCGTATGAGTTGGTGATGGGTGTGAATGAGGGTGGAGAAGTTGGTTGTGGAAGGTTCTTGTCTCCATATTTTCTCAGCTTGGTGGCATTTGTTCTTGGAGTTCAGGGCTGAACCATGGGGCGTTCTTGATGTTGCGGGTGGTGATGTGTTTTGTGAGGGGGGCTAGTATGTCTGCGCAGGTAGTGATCCATTTGGAGAGGTTGTGTGCTCCTGTGTTGGGGTCGTTGGTGTGGGGGGGTTATGGGCCAGTTGGGAGTTTAGTCATTCTGTGGGGATCTTGTCCCACATGCGGTAGGGTGTGGTGTGTTGATGGTAGTGTGTGGGGGGTTTGGTGAAGGAGAAGTGGACGCAGCGGTGGTCAGTCCAGAGGTGTTCGGTGGTGTGGGTGTAGACTATGTGTTGGCTTGAGGTGAAAATTGCGTTGAGACTGTGTCCTGCTGAGTGGGTGGGTGCGGTGACCAGTTGTTTGAGTCCAAGGTTGGTGAGGTTGTCTATGAGGGAGGTGGTGTTGTGGTCTTGTGGGTTTTCTAAGTGAAAGTTGAAATCACTGAGGATGATGTAGTCTGTGGAGGTGAGGGCGTGCAAGCTAATGCTGTCGGTGATGGTGTCGCAGAAGGCGGGGCGTGGTCCGGTGGTCTGTAGATTAGTGTACCTCTGAGTGTCGAGTTGTTGTTAATGTGGATGAGGAAGTGGATGTGTTCAGTGTTGTCAATAGTGTTTTGGGAGCTGGTGGTGACTTTGATGGTGTCTCTGTGTAGGATGGCGATGCCACTGCCTGGCCTGTTGAGGCGGTCTTTGTGTTGGAGTTTGTATCCCTTGGGGGTGGCTATGTCTATGTCGGGTTCGGAGGAGGGGTTGGTCCAGGTTTCCGTGAGGAAGGCAATGTCAGGTGAGTGTGATGTGATGAGGTCCCAGAGTTCTATGGCATGTTTGTGAAGGGAGCGGATGTTGAGGAGCAGGCAGTTAAGGTGGTTGTGGTGCACTAGAGGTGCCAGGGCCTGTAAATCAAATGCTACTAGTGGGCATGCAGCACTGGTTGTGCCACCCACATGAGTAGCCATGTGGAAATGTCTCAGACCTGCCACTGCAGTGTCTGTGTGTGCAGTTTTAAACTGCCAATTCGACCTGGCAAGTGCCCCCACTTGCCAGGCCCAAACCTTCCCTTTTTATACATGTAAGGCACCCCTAAGGTTGGCCCTAGGTAGCCCCATGGGCAGGGTGCAGTGTATGTTAAAGGTGGGACATGTCCTGAAGTGTTTTACATGTCCTAACAGTGAAATACTGCCAAACCGTTTTTCACTGTTGCAAGGCCTATCTCTCTGATAGGTTAACATGGGGGCTGGCTTTAAATACCTTTTAGGTGCAGATTCCCTTTGAGAGCAGATGAAAATTTGGAGTTTGGTGTCTCTGAACTCACAATTAAAAAATTCATCTTTTGCTAAAGTTGTATTTTAAATTGTCAGTTTGAAAATGTGTCTTTAGAAAGTAGGCATTTTCCTGCTTAAACCATTCTGTGACTCTACCTGTATGTGGATTCCCTTTCTGAGTCAGACTTACAGTTTGGCTGTTTGTGAATCCCCTCTAAACAGTATGTGTTGTTTCTCCAGAATAAATATATAAACATGTAAGAATATATAATAACACAATAAATCATCTATCAAAACTAATACATCATCTAAAAACTAATCTCAAACCCCATGAAAATAAAACCACAGAGTCCAAAATCATTCCTCCTTAAAACACCTAGTTTAAAAAAGCATTGATTTACGCATATGTACAGCCAATAAAAAGGATCCAACCGTGCTGCACACCAGGGGACCCTCAAGTTGTTGTAAAAATAACAGTGCCAGGTTTGCAGTAGGGAGATAAAATATTGTTTTCTTAGCGTAGCATAACATTTGCAAAAAAAAACAAAGGGCAAAAGGGATTAGGAGATGCTTTGCACATCACAAATTACCCCAAGGGAAAACATAGCTGCCATCCTATAGAACCGGTCCGGAACCCTGTAAGTAATGACCGTTCCCTGGAGTTCCGAACCATTAACAGCTATGTGGCAACAATACCAACAGTTTGGACAGGACAAAAGCCCGCAATTTTTGGTTTCATATACTCCACCCTCTCCCTTTGGTCCCTTCTAAAGGCCAAAAACTGGTACTTCAACCAGCCCTTATCCTTGTTAGAAATACTATCTAGATTGTCAGAGATGTAGGAGCAACCTATATGAATGAGTCGCTGACCATATATATCCAAATTAATTTTGTTCCTTGATCGCGAGACAATCCATGATGATGCTCTGATTGACAACCGTCTCTTTATTAAGCCATTAGGAGCACCATAACATTAGCAGAGCAAGGCCGAATAGGTCCTCAACATATTACAGGCCAAGCTCCTGGTGAACTATGTAATGTGGTGTAGAAGGGGGAACATACAACAACCTACAACAAACCCTATTTTCCTCCACTTGGCCATTCGTAGTATTGCTGTAGCCCCACACTGAGGCACCATACAGCAAGTATGGGAGACATTTTCTCCTATAAATTTCTAAGATGGGTCAAGCGGGTTTTCCACCAAGATTATTTGATAGGGCAAAAATTGACCCCACAGTACAAGCAAAACGAACTATCCTGTTTCCTAGGCATGGGGACCAAGAACAGGCATCATCAAACACAACCCCCAGGTATGGATACTGTGAAACTCTGCCAATATACTGACCGTTAATATAAATGGGACACATTTTAGTACATTTGGGCCCACACATCATAACGGTTGTCCTTGACAAATTGGTCTAACCCCTCATGAAGTTGACAAAGGACTTAATTAACAATTTCAGGCTGTTGGCAGTCCTAGCCAATAGCACAGCGTCGTCCACGTAGAGCAGTGCTGGCAGTGGATGATAGGAACATCAGCCCCACTGTACCTAGAGTAGACTCATGCTTATTTATATATAACAGAAAAAAAAAGTATGTGCAACCTTGCCACACACCACACCTAATACCAAAGGACGGGGTACACTCATTATTGCTCCCAAACCTGACAGCAGATTTTGAATCCCAGTGAAGAAGGCATAGGAATGTAACAAGGTAAACCTCTACCCCAACAGCTATTAACAAGGCCCATAATTTAGAACGGTTCATGCAATCAAAACGGCTAGACAGATCCATTAATACCATGTGGATGGAGGCATTCTTAGCCACTTTATAATTTGTAATCAGCAGATGAATATTAAGACACTGTTTCATTGTTCTGAGGCCCTTTCAGAACCCATACTGTGCTGTAGAAATAATATTATTCGATGTAGCCCAGTCCAGTAAATGATCCAAAACCACTCGCCCGATCAACTTTGTTACAGAACAGAGGAGTGAAATGGGATGGTAGCACAGAGGGTCATCGTGCCTGCCTTTCTTAAAAACTGGAACAATCACGACTTTCGCCACACCTCGGGAATGCCAGCCTTACATAAGGAGTTAAATATATTTGTGAGTTGGGAGGACCAAAATTTTGGGTTGGCCTTAAATAAATCCATGGGGACTCCATCCGGCCCAAAAGCCTTATTTGCCAGACTATTATAAATGGCTATAAGAACCTTCTTCTCCGAAAAATGAATACCCAATGACAGAGCAACTTCACAGGACTCAACCGCCTCCTGGCTGGGCCATACAAAAAGATATTAATAAAGTGCTCCAACCAAGACTCAGAAATAATATGGGTAGTTACCACATATGGGTACCGCCCCTTAATGGTAGCTGCCGTAACCTGTTTTCAAAACCCTTGGATGTCCTTCAGCCGGAAAGCTTTCACCAGGTTGTCCCATTTCTCTCCCTCTAGTTCAACCTTCCTTGTTTTAAGAGCAAGTTTGTAATCATTCTTACAAGCTCTAATAAGCCCCTGATCTCATGGGTTGGCCTTCAAGGCATGATACAACATGTCCCTATCACCTCTACATGCCCTGTCAAACCAAGATTTCCTCTTTCTGCTTATGGCACAAATGGGTTTGGATAGTACCCCTTTGACGTATTCCGTAAGAGTTCTCAAGTACCACAGGAGCCTCCCTGCCCTCGGAACACCCCACAACTCCAGTGGCACGCTCCCTTATCAGGTTAGTCAATAGACTTCACATATTTACTGAGTGCCAAGCCAAGTGCAGACCCCCATCTCTAATGGTCAGTGATAGTTTACTGCGTTTGGCCCCAACCCCCTTGCTGACAATATGAATTCTAAGTGCAAGGGTGTTGTGATGACTCTGTAATGAAGGAATTATCCTCTCATCAGAGAGCAGATGACTTACATTTCTAGTGTAAATATTAGTCTATAAAAGATCCTCCCCAAAACAGTAGGAATAGATGTTGTTGTTGCATGGCACAAATCAAATCATAAGTCAACATCCTGGGTCCTGGGGTACAGTAATCGTCCACTGGCATCCATAAGATGACCATTGCCAGGAGCATCCATGTCAAAGTCACAATGCCCTAAAGAAATATCCAAAGGCAGATTTTCACCTAATTTGGTGTTGAACTCCCCAGCTAAATTCAAATAAAAAGTCCCCAAAGTATCTGCATGATCCACAACCAAATCCTCAATTAGCAGACATAATCTTCCTAACAACATGTTATCTCTGGTTGAGTAACCATTATTATAAAAATGAATCGGTAAATTATAATCTTGGTGCCCACTTGACTTCAATCACTTCAATAAATGCCTCTCCCACTACTACCGGGTGATTTTACAACTAAGCCCCAATTCGACCCATGCCTCCAACCCCCTTGGCATGTCCTGAAACCAAGAGGGAGGCATGGAAATTAGCTGACATATAACCATCAAGATAGACATCCTCACATGGCTCCTGGAAAAGCACAATTTCAAAACATTTGACAAAGGCCACCTAATCTTCATTGTGCAGTTTGATCTGAATGCCAGCCACATTCCAACTAAAAAAAATCCACCTTGGCCATTAACTCCTGGGACGGATGATGGAAAAATAGCCTTGCAACTACCTAGAACTGGACTATATAAATCTAAAATATGACCCATCATCCCTTCATAGTTCTTATTATCAGCCATATCGGGACAAACTCTTCCCTCAACTTAATTGTCGGGGTTACAGGGAACACTATGCCCCTCTTTCATCTGGTTTGCCACTACTGTACCCTTATACTTCTCCTCCTTCATAGCATTACTCTTACTAAGTATACAGACGCCATTATCGCAGTTATCCCAATTAACCAGTCAGTCAGTATCATCCATATTTGAAAGTGGGGTGAACCTGTTTCCATGAAAATATTGGGGTATTTGAGGAATTTTAAACACAGGCTGTACTGTCGTACTATCGCTGATAAAAGATATGGTATGCTTGTAAAAAAAAAATGCCTACCACAATGGGCCTACTAAAATTGATAGTAAAGCACTCCCCATTCAGCTGCTGGGGCAGAGGGCCAAAACCCCCCACCAGGACAAAAAAATGATTTTATCATGAAAATTACATACAGGACCCACTTGATTATGAAGCCAATGTGCAACCTTACTTTTGAGACCCACAGTATCTTCAGTATCTTCATGAACACCATCCCCCAACCCAGGGACATCACCAAGGATGACCACATAAGACCCCAGGTTAATTAATCACAGGAAGCATAGAGTAGCCTACTTTTGGCCTATCCGATACTGCAGCAACCCCTTGCTTTCCTTTGCCTTGCTTGTTTCAGCCAAGTCCTGCCATCCAGGTTGTACCAGTGAATTCCCAGGGCCAGACGAGGTAGGGGGACAGTCCCCGCCAGTAACCTTACCAGTCTTTAGGTGCCCACAAACACCCCTAGGAACTGTCTCAACATTGTCCTTAGGATATACCTGTTCATCCACAGGTGCACTAGATTGAGCGTTTGAGGCAGGAGGGGATCAGTCAACCTTTCCTCCAGCCTATTACATACATAAGACATCTGCGCTTCAATTGATGATAAACGCTCAAGTACTGGGCGGAGCTTAGCCTCCAATAAGTCACTCACCTGGTTGCTAATACTATCCCAGAACAAAGCAGATACAGGGCACCAGAATCCAAAGATAACAGATCTGTGGCTCTCTCTGAGGAAACAGCTTAATTGCGAGCATTTCTACTTTTGCCTACCGTCTTCCACCTCTTGGCTGCTCGGGTGCATGAAGGGGAGCGTATATCCAAACTCGTCGTATCATTAAAGGCTTTCTTCCCCTCATCCCTCTTCCACTCATTGGATTCTCTATCATCGAGGCCCACCCCTACCTTTAACAATAGGCTCGAGCCACCCCAAGCCAACCCCAGGGTTGTTCGGAAGCTGATATGAACCTAGGAGATCATTGCAGGGACTGGGGGCTCAGCCCGTCTGCAGACAAAGAGAACCTACGTTCCACCAAATTAATCTCCCTCGTTATGACGTCCACCACACGTACTAAAAAACTATCAATAGTGGTACTGGTGGGGACTGCAACACTGGGGCCTGCTTTCCGTTTCTCCATTTCGTAGTCTGATTTTCCTATTCATAATTACGCATGGATGATCATGTATGAAAGTAACAATGGATTGGTCAGATTGTTTTCCCCTGCAGTCTTTAATCCACTGTGCAACTATTGACTGTAGCTTGCTGACACCTAGCTGCAATGCTTGACAAAAAGAAACTCACATTTGTGGCTGGGGACCTGGCATTCACACTTGTTTCATGCTTGATTTTCAGGGGACCAACAAACAATCCTCAAGAGGCCTAAGAAGTGAGGAAGAAATAGCTTAAGGACCTACAGGTCTTATATGAGTTTGAAAGCTCAAAACTTATAGGGGACAGTAACAGATGAGAATTTGAGGTGGAGATCGCCTTTGATGCTTACAGGAATAACTCATTCAGCTTAGGGTAAGGTTTGTATATTTGGAAAATTTAGGACAACGGATTCAGGCATCCATCGTTTTAGGTTTCTCTTGTGAAAGAGCCTGTGGAATAGTTGTGTCAATGGCTAATAGTACTATACTCCTGCTTCCTGTGAGAAAACAGTGATCCATGTTTTAGCAGTGAAGCCTTTTTGCCTGTATGGAACTTCTGTCTTTGGGTAGAGCATGTGCTAGGTCCTGGAAACAGAGGAGGTTGTGGCCACATAGATAAAAACAGATGACCAGTTACAAATTGGCATTTCTCTGTCTCCTTCCATGAAATACTGAATAGTACTCAGAAATCTATGCAGATTTTTAGCACTTGTATGCAAAAGTATACTCCCTTAGTGTCACTTCTTTGTATTTGCATTTATACATGTTTCCACTTGTAAATATTTTTAATTTACATAAACCCAGCATCTAACCACAATGAAACTATGGGGAACATCCGGTTTGCACACTAACAATGCTATATTTTTAGGTCTTGCCTATAGACAGATTTTAACTGTCGTTTTTCGAAGAGCTATTATGGACAATACTAATAATTAAAGTGAGTTTTGTTTCGGTCCATTGCTTACCGTCTATTGGCTTTCTTCTCAACCTCATTTTCTCCCTTGTTATTTGTTGGCTTTTGTTGCTCTTCTTGTTTGTCCGCTCCTGGAGCATACCATCCTTTTGAATAGATGACTTGTATTTTTACCTAGCTCCACATACGGGAACTAACTATATTTTCCTTTTTCTGGCAGGTCTCCATGGAAATGCATCCATTTTCTTGCTCTCTCCTTCATGTTGCTTAACGTTCTTCCCCAACTCGCCCTCTGCTTCATTCACCTCTTCTCATACTGTTCAGTTTTGCCTGTTTTACATCCTTCTCCCCGGCTCCACTCACTGACAGCACTCACCTCCCATTGGAAATGACTCCAACTCTACCAACTCCACTATTGCTTTTCTCCTCCTTGCTCCTCCCCTCCGGCCTTGTTCTTTTTAATTTGTGTTCTAACTCTTTAAATCTTAAGTCTAAATAATATGTGCTTTTTCACGCTTTATGTTTTTAGGTCAAGTGCGCATGCGCTCTGGCCTGCTGTAATCTATCTGTGGGCATTTAACCACGCCCATCCCTATCACTGGTTCATGGGCTTGCCTTCCAGAAATGCTATTTGTGTGTCCCTCCTTGGGACAGCTTTGTTACCGCCGTGGCCATCGACCCTGTTTCATGGATAAGTCAAACACACGCGAGACCCATTGCATTGCAAATGCTTTTTTAACTTACTGCTCCAAGATGGGCATTTGCCGTTTTATGATAGTAATTTCAAAGAAAAAAAATGGCTGCTATGGCAGCACACAGGCATGGGCTTGGGGACGCTATGGTCACTGTAGTGCTATCATACATATGTGTGCATATGTGATGATGCTTGCTAATAATCACACTTTTTTGCCAGTGTCATTCAGCACCAGCAACATAGAAATAATTGTGTGTTTGTGTTTTTGCTAAAGCGTTGGCAGGGTCACCCAATAGGTCTGTATTCGCAAATCCAAAAGGCGGGACAATCAAATTCCAATGGCAAGCATTCTAAAATTCCCAAGGACTTTCGTAAATAGTACCTGAGATTTAAGGGGAGAGCTTTTTTTCACATCCCAGTTTGCGATTCATGTTCTGGAAACCGCTACCCGTCTTAAATCCAACGTTTTATGTTTTTAAATTCGGTCTACACTTGCAAACGTTTTGGGCAATGATCTCTAACCTTAACCGTTCACAGCTCGAAATGTCTTAATCCGAAAGCTCTCAGATGACAATTTTATGTGATTTTTTTTTTTTTCTTCTTGGTGTGATTACCTTCTGGCACTCGGTGATTTTCATCATGCTACTGCAACCTTGGATTGTGAATTCCCGGTTTGAACAGATGGTCATCGATATTTCAGGCTGAAGTTCATGCTATAATTCTTGTTTTCGCTTTATTGCTGTACCTGTGAGTTGCAGTCTGATGATAACACGAAGGAGGGGTAATGGGCGCTTTTGCCTAGCTCCCTCGTGCAGCAGATCGTGCGGAATGTCATGTAATGCTGCAGACTATTTCAGTATACTTTTTGTTCTGCAAAATGTTCTATTATTATTTCTCTCAGAAACAATCTATTTTGAGAACTGGTGTTTCCCCAAAGAAATTAAATGAACTACCACGTTCTGTGTTTTAGAATCATAAGCCCTATTCCAGTTGTTGATGGGCGGTTGTTCGAAAATTGCCTTTAGAGTGCTGACATGCCCACCAGAAGATACACTAATAGATGTGTGGGTGTAATAAGCACAGTCAGTCAGTCAGGGCTGACTTGCTAACAGCAGTGCACTTTTTCTACAGATCTTCAGTCTATGTTTTAGTGGCTTGCAGACATGTGAAGAGCCCCCGGCATGGAATGGCAATCACTTTTGGTCCTACGGTTTTTAAAGGGTTAGGAGCAAATATCAATTCGGCCACATGCTATGTTGTAATTATGTTCTTCGTGGTAGTTCGGGTATCAATGTTCATCAGTCATTTGTTCACTGTCTATATGTTGGCAGCTGAACAGTATTAAGATGTAACATTTCCCCTCTTATCATCCTTTTTATATTTCATATTTTCCCTGCAACTTATTTACTTGCTGTAAATGAAAGTGGCATTTTAGAATTCCGTGTAAAACATGCTCCACGGCAATTGTCTTTGAAAGAATTTAGAAAATAACCTGTTTCCAGGATATAAATATTCAATGTTAATATGGAAATATGGAAATCCCTTGGATTTACTGGACGTGTCGTCTTTCCCAGGGTAACAAACATTAACCATGTGTTTTTAGCAGGTAAATCAGAAGACAAAGAAGAAACCTATTCAGCATAACAAATTAGATGTAATGAAGAAATCTGTAGAGGATACAATTCGTGTCTACGATGAAAATATCACAGATGACCAAAATAAGCAGGTACGAAGATTTGAATCATTCCATAGTTTTTGTGACAATTGGAGCACCAAGTAAACCTGTTTCCTTGTTGTGACACTTTAGTTCTTCCTCAGCACCGAACCTTTATTACTCAATTGTTTTTCACATTTATGAAATGCATGCTTTAAAAGAGAAATAACGAAGGTAACCTTTAAACCTGAGATTCTTTCAGCATTAGACGAGGCAGCTAGCGCAGATAGGAAATGGTCAAAAGGGTACGTCTGACCCTCGAATGAGGCTATTGGGGCCCAAGAAAGCTATGGATGACACCATCAGCAATTCCGAGATAGCTACAGAAAGTGGAGAGGTTAGGGACGGTTCTGGCTGTGTATGTTAAATATGTCTGCTGTTCTTAGCCTTTTTCCAGTCAGTGTAAGTGTGAAACAGAGACATAAAGTAGATGGAGAATGGGGGGATGGATACCAGTGTGTGGGGCTGAGCTTGAAGGACGGGGAGATGATAAAAGCTTTATTGCTCTCTTGCTGCAAGACTTCAATGGCTGATCATTTTCCATTCCCCTCTTTCTGTGCCATCATCTTCAGCACAGGCTAGTATTTGAAGAATATGGAAGAAACAGACTACTGGTTTACAGACATTTCCTTTCCCCTACTACTTCATGTAAAGTGTTCCAACCAAGCAATGCTTCCTAATTGAATGCCTGCTCGTATGATAGATTAGGAAGGCTATGGTGAAGTAAATCAATGATCACTCATGTCAGGGAGACCAGATCCTCTGGGCCTGCGCACGTTCCCAACATGTCCACCACTAGACAGCTCCAAAGCTCCGATAGAAATATCACAGAGCTTGAGAGAGTCCAAGTGGGGGAAAAGGGTATTAGGTAGGGAACAGCTGGGAAGGAGACCTGTAGGAAGCAGGAGGTTAAACAACACAATATCAAGATATAATCACATTGACTTTCGCTAGACTATGGTCCTAAGAATTCTCATACTGAAACCATGGATAACCTAAGAAGTGACTATAACTAGACCTCAAGAAATCTGGGTACCTGGGAAAAATCAAGAATGGTTAATACAATGTTTCATATGAGCTTTTCATGAAATATCATATACTGTCTAGAAATACAATAACCTTTTAGAATAATATTTCAGAACAAACATTGCGTTTTTACATGAGGACAAAAGGCAATCTGAAACATTCCCTTGAGAACAATAGGAATTGTACTAGGGACTTAATATGCACAAAGAATGTCACATTTTTTAATCTAGCATCTTCACAGAAAATCCAAAAGCTCGGGATAAATGTGTGCACTTCAACAAACACTACACACCAAAGTTTTAATTGCCATGAAAAGTTTTTCATGCTGGAAATGAATCGCGCACACTGCTGATTCAAACAAGAATATGCAAATGCCATGAAATGATCGCGCAAGCTGTTGCCGATCTGAACATCAAGTTTTACATGCAGGAAATGAATCGCCCACACTGCCGATTCGAACAAGAATATGCAAATGCCATGAAATGATTGCGCAAGCTGTTGCCGATCTGAACATCAAGTTTTACATGCAGTAAATGAATCGCGCACACTGCTGATTCGAACAAGAATATGCGAATGCCATGAAATGATCGCGCAAGCTGTTGCTGATCTGAATGCCAAGGTTTACATGAGAGCAATGAATCGTGCACTCTGAAGGTTTCACAAGTAGGCCCCAAACTCGAGAGTCTTTAAGAACAGGGTCGGGGGCCCAGCCCGACCTCCGCCTTACCTCCCTGCTCAAGGATCTCCAATATAATGAGGGGCAGGCCTGGAACATCTAGGTGGGCCTCCGGAACAGGAGCTCAGGAAGTTGCTGCTGCTCTGCACTGGGACCTCTGAATAGTGAGCACATGGAGCTGGGCTGGCTCCCTTATACAGAGTCTGGCCCAGCCCGCAAACCACACCCAGTCATGCTTCAGGGAAAGCTTCTAGAAGGTCCTAGAAAGGGACCACACCCTAACACACTCATTAAGCCTGCAGCAATACCTTGCAAATGAACAGTTATTGCAAACATCATTAATAGTGTTTTTCAAGGTTAAAGTCTACAATGCAAAAGGTTAACATACTTCATATAAACACAATGCATGAATTATGCTCCTTCATAAAGGCTGGGTTTTTGCATTTTTGTCACCCGTAGAGCGCGCACTGTCCTAATGTTGACAGCTCATACCTCTTTCTAGATCACACGTTGACTCAAGAGTGTACCAAGATTGAGTTTACTGGATGACTTCACGTCATCAGGTACATTGTATGAATTCAGATTACCTTTATACAACAATTGTAGCCTAGAACCTTAGTACAATTTGTTTAATTGAGGTGAATCCGCATTTAGATGTTAAAATGAATGTCCAGGAATAAAGCATGATGTATCTATTGCCACAGGGTCAACAACCATTTTTAACCAACATATATGTACATTACTTAATGCTAGCCAGTGGCACCTTCCATGTTTAGGTTCTGTAGGGACATCTGTAGGTTCTGAATAATATTGTGTTTCTACCTTATATTCATACCGCCTAGATTGGTTGGTTGATTGCTGAATTTCCATTTTGTCATTTTGCAGAGTTATGTTTTAAGTCTAAACTCTCACTAAATAAATACATGAGATGTAGCGGCCATGGACAAAAGGTTGGCTTTGTCTGAAAAAATGGAAACTAGTGCTTTGTTAGAAGTGGCTTCTTGGATTGCTAGTATTAGATTTTCCAAAGTAAGTGGTTCATCCTTTAATGTCATCAAAATCCAGGTCCAGGTTGTGGTCAAGACAAACCATTTACTTACTAAGAAGAGTGGGGGTGCATTGGGATTGCTTCTTTCATTTATCTTAACCAAAGTCATTAAGCCCTTGCTGAGTTGGTACTTGGGCCTCAACATCTTGCAACTGCATATTTTTTTTAAATAAAGTTTGCCAGTTTTACTAAGTGTGAATGTCTGGGAGGGTTAGCCTTCTAAAATGATTCTTGGTGGCACATAGTTCCTTCTCCTCGCCCTCTGCCCCCCTTTGCTGGACCTCTACGGCGGGACTTGCAGGAGAATGCAAAGGTTGTGACATGGCTGTGAGACTGCCATTGTAATTCCATGTTGCTACTCATGTGACAGCAGGCAAAAATAAATTGTTGCAAATCCCTATTGTAAGTCCGATATCACAGTCAAGGGTGACATGCACCTGCAGGTAAGGGTGAAGTTAAAGTGTGGCTCCTGCATGCAAATCTGCAAAACATATACTTCTAAATGAAGTAAAAATGTCCCCAAATTTACCTAACTCCATAGGCATCCATTGAAAATGTGCCCACCCTTAATTGACTGTACAACACCATGCAATTTTCATTTACTTTTTGTTGCTAAGGATAAATGCTATTTTTCAAAACTAACCAAAGCTTGTATTTGTCAGGGTCACTGTATTTATGACATTTGAGGCTTACTCTGAGAAAAGGGCAGTTTGCAGTCATTGTCTCAGCTAACATTTCAACAGTGCAAGACAAGGATAACATGCATTCAAGAATAAGTAATGAGATACCATGTCACAAATGTGGTAGATACCTCGTCCGCTGTATTCCAAGTGTCACAGCACATAATGCACTTGTGATACTGTCGACTGCATATCTGACTTTAAATCAGGACATTTGTATTTGGAGAAAAACATCTTTTTATGATCTGTATCAGTATGTTTCCTGCTATCATGAAGGTTATGCAGTGGACATCATCTAGTCTTCTGCAAGTGGTCTTTGGGCTAAAAAGGTATCATTTTGTGCTGTCACAGCACCATTATCATGTCTCATTCTTTACCTTACGACATCATGCCTGGGGAAACATACAACTACACTAATGCCTGATTTCTGGTTAGAGGCTGAGTAGGGATTTGCTGTTTTGAGTTGACCAATAAAGTGGCTGGAGTGTTTCTGAGATAATCCTGGCATATATGCAGGTTCCCCAGGAATGTCTTCTGATACTATCTGCTATTGTAAATTCCATTTGCTCCCATGTTTAACTTGGGGGCAGATATAGCTTGCTAATCTGAAACTGATTGGTATATCTGTGTCTGGTATCATAATTGATGGGTTTTGAGTATCATCTTGCTCCTGTTTATGGCAATTTGTTTCCTGGAACTCTTTCCCATTGTGTTTACCGAGTACCGCCAAACGCCTCTGTAGTAATAGTCTGTGCAAGAGATGAGCTGCTTGCTCAAGGCAGAAATCACTGCAGTCGGCTTCTATTTACACAACTAAAAGTGACTTTCCGAAAGATAAATGCATGTATGAGTAACTTTTTAGTCTGTAAAATATTGTATAATAATGCTGAAACCATTAGCGGTATTTTTTTTTTTTAATTAAAAAACACATCCAAACTGTTTGACAGCTCCAAAATGGCATGATTAATAGTGTAATAGGCAAAAGAAAAAACAATTATTTGACTATATTATGGAATGTTATCTTTGCTTTTAAAGGTTTCGTTTTCCCTCTCGTAACTGATCACTTATAATTATAGATGAAACAGTAGTGATATGATTTTTTGAAGCCGTACATGTAATCAGTACTTTACATTGAAGTAGTGAACAAACACATGCCCATACATGATGTGAACATCACATAAAAAACACGATTATAGCGTGCGTCAAATCAATATAATAAAGTGATCCGTGTTTAGGGCTTAATATGTACAGGGATTATTTTATGAGTGCTGGATCTCAGTTTCTGCCCTTGCGAACTAGGTTTCAATGATACTGCCAAATGGGTAGTTACAGAAGTAAATTAGCTATTAAAATAGCTCAGTCTGTGTTACTGTCTCATTGTCGAAGCAGACAATGTAGACAGCAGTTTTACATGCGCATTAATAGACTCTGAATGACTAAAATCATACTGTATTTCTCCTCATTTTTGGACCTGTAAATTGCCCACATTGAATGTGTTTCATATTTGGTTTCAGAGATTGGTAATTTATGTTGTAGTCGATTGTAGGTGTAGTGTTCTGTGTTTGTTTCTAAATCCTTCCTTTTGGGCAACAGAAGCATGTGGGGTATTATAATGGTGGGACACCTAATGTCACTTCACTTTAAAAGCATGGTAGGTTCTTATCAGTCCAAGAGGTTCTATACAAAAGCCAAAGAACAGGTTCAAGGGCACTACTTTAAGGTTGTGCAACTCCTGTAGCATAGCTACCCCTTGGCATAAGCTTGGGTTTTGCTTAAATGGACACCAGCTTTAATGACTGCAATGTAGTTAGCACGAGTTCTGTTGAACTAGGTAACGTTAAAGCTACTACTTTTACTAGCACCTTTAGGCAAAAAAGATCTTAAGATGTGCAAAATCAATGAGTGACATCAAGTTGATGACGACTCCAGGTAGCCATATGCCATGATATTTACAAAATACTACAATTAAGTATTGTTAGGAATGTGGTCTCATGTTTGCCTGTAGAGATCCAAGGCTTTATCTCAACTGGGGACTGGGAATCTGAACCCTGGGAACTAGGTTGCGGTCCTTTAGAGAACTCCCCCTGTTTGCCCTTACCCCCCTCACACTTCTTCTGATGGGGCCTCTGCTCACCCTTGATTGAGTCTCCCCCATACCTCTTTTGGACTCTGGGGTTCTTCCACCAGTCCGCTCCCTGGGTAAGCTTCCTGGCATCAGTCAGCTTGCTGTCAATTAGGTGCTGGCACAGCTCTGGGAAACAGAGACTATACAAGTGCTCCCACACAATCAAATTGTACAGCCCCTCATAATCTGGTACCTTACTGCCCTTTACCCAACCATCCATGCAGAGTGAGACCATATCTAGTGAGTAAGGCGTCATTCATGATAGAGTTGGTGAGGCCCTGAGGATCCCTTAGAGCTGTCAAGGTGTCCCTCCCCTCTTCCTCAAAGTGCTTCATCTTCAACAGACCCCCCCAGCCCCCAGTGCACCCCAGGGACCAGATTTATTTGAAGAGCAGACTCATATCTCTTAAACCACAAGTGTATGTCATCCTCCCTCTTGTAATCTTTTACCAGGTTTTTGGGGATGCGCACTCTTTTCTCAGGTTGTACTGGGGTACTGCTGCCACCATCTGTGCTGGACGTGCCCTTCACATCCAGCTCCTTTAAACTCAACTCTTGTGTAAAGATTAGTTTCTTCTCTTCCATGGCAAGTCTGTCTTTTTTTTCTTCCGTTTTTATTCTAGCCAGCTGCAGCTCCCTGTCATACTGGAGTCTGAGTTTCTCCATCTCCAATTGGTGCCTCCTGGTTTCCCTCCTGGCTTCCAGTTCCTCCTGGGTCAGGCCTTTGGCAGAAGCACTGCTGCCTGCCCTGGAGGCCCTCCCTCTGGGCAGGTCAGGGTTATTCAACACAACATCATGTATGCTCTTCACCGCCTCATCCACAACAACATCCTCCTCTGCTGTGTGCTCCTCAGCCTCTTTTGCTGCCAAGCACGCGCTCAGCTCCTTATGCAGCTCCTCCTTCCTAGCGGAGCTTTTGATTGGACATTTTAACTCCCTACAAAACTGCTTAGTCCTCCAACTTCTCTAGCTCAGACACCACATTTGTAGCAGCTGCTGATGGCTCCCAAGATTGAGACATGCTTGTGGATAAGGCTCAACAAAGATGTAAAGTTCTAGAAAGGAAAATCCAAAAGGTGGAAAAAAAGAAAAACAAAAATTCAAAAGAATTCTGTAGTTGTGTAATGGTCTGCAATAAAAGAGTAGTGTCAACAAAGGATAAATAGTCTAATTATAACCCGCACCCATTGTTAGATGCACTATCATGCTAGCTACCTCAAAATAAAGATAAAATATAAATATAAAAGATGTATATCAGGTAGCATCTGTAATATTCTTATCTTGCCATCTTGGGGTTCTGCCACATGGATAATGATGTCTCCAGAACATCTCAATGGCTATTGTGGACCTTAAAACACAGTTGCCCATGTATTACAATAAATATCATATGTCTGGGAGATCTGACAAGAAGGTCAAAGGTAAAGAGGAGTCAGTTTCATGTAATTCTCTCAGGAGGGCCACAGTTACAAGGAGTGGGCCCAAAAAGTATTTATTTGCTAATAACATGGATGATGGTTAATGCATTTGCATTGTATTTGACAGGCAGACTGGTTTCATTTATTTCTTAGCTAAGGGTTCTCTGACCCCTTTTTGACTATCGAAGTGCAGAAGATGTCTCAGGAGTCAGATTGCTGTTGAGGTAGATATTCATGAAGCTAATCGTCTTGTTTTTACAATTCTGCTCCTTTCCTCTATTTTCAATGTGTAGAGTTAAGTCATTTAGCCCTTTCAGAGATTGAGAAGAATAAGATACCTGAATGATGTATCCATCCTGCTTAATCTTGTAAAAATAGTGCGGTAGAGAAATTAGACTCAGAGAATAATAAATAGGTGCATGTGGTTACATGTTTAAAATGTGTATTTATGTGGACAATTGCAAAAGAAAGCGTTTCTAGAGCTATATAGATCACAAATTGTATCATGTATAGGTAATTAATTTTATTTTTCTTTACGCTATGTTGTGACAACGGATTTGCAAATGGCAACCACTACTTAACTCTTGACTGTGACTTTGTGAAGTGAATGTGCATCTGTTACATTTCTGAGCATATAATCCAAGATTATGTATCACCATTTGGCCACAACATTTACTTAAACAGCTTTTGATTGTCCCAGAATGTAGTGATGACGACCAACACTAATATAGTCAGATGGATCTTAATTTATAATATTCAGTAGTATTCCAACTAATTCTCATGACTGAGACCAGTTTTGAACTCATACACCTATACGCAGACCTGCTAACTTCACCAAACTTCTCATTGTGAGGGGGGGAGGCAGGGCCTTGGAGGGGGATTGCTTTTTGTCTGGAGAAGCACCTAAGAGGCACTTTTGCCCCCACCCCAACCCCAAACCCCGCCCTTTAAGAAAAAAAAAAAAAAAAGCTTGCTGAGAGTGCTGTCGATGTCCTGGGGGGTTATCACAAACTTTAATGGACATCACCACTAAAAGCCTCCACAAAATGAGCGGAAAACCACTATTAACAGTGATTCTCAGCTTGTTTTCCTTGACGCCATGTGATATTGGCTCATCACCGGGAGACCATGTGAGGGGAGCCAATATCGTGTGTTACAGAGTGGCACTGTGTGAGTTGGTAGGTCTGCATATGTTTACCCTAGCTGTGACAGTTGCTATCTCAAAATGCTCACTCAATATGTAATCTCCGTAGGTCCAATTACAAAAGTGTTTGAGTCCCTAAGTAAAATGTATCATGGTTGTCGGAAAATCTAAAGCTCACACCCCGCCAGTCTTAATGACCAAGCTATGCCCCAGGTGTAACTTTGGAGGGTTGTATGACACAACCACGCATGCAAAAACAACGTATGCCTGAACAATGCGGTCAGAACCATGACTGCGTCTTTACCACACATGGCTTTACCATGCATACATTTACAACAAATTTTGTTGTAAAAGCATATGTGGTAAAGTAATATGAGTGATAAATTCCCCCCCTGCCCTGCATCCTAACACCCCTGTACTTAAAACTACCCCGCTCTGAGCCCTAAACCTAAAAGAACTACCCAACCTCCCTTGCTCTTAAAACTACCCCAAGGCCTGAATCCACAAAACTTCCCCAACCCCCTGGCCCCCTTACTCCTTAAAATCTACCTGCTCCCCGAGCCCTAAAACACACCAGCCATCCACCCCGCCCCTGTGCATAAAACTACCCTGCCCCATGCCCTGAGGCCCAAATCCACAAAACTACCCCTACCCCTGCTCACAAATCTACCCTGACCCTCTCCACCTCGGCCCTGAGCCATAAATTCCCAAAACTGGGAAGCATCCCGAACAACGAGTCCTGAACAACGAAGACTTCCTTGTTCAGGGCCTTAACCACGCATGTGCTGAACAAGTCGCGGCGATCAAGGAGGAGGTAAGTTGGGCTGGGACTGGAGCTGTTTTTTGGAGGGTTGGGGGCTCGGGGTGATTAAGGTTTAGGGGCGGGGAGGGGGGTCAGGGTTTAGGTTTTAGGGGTGGGGTAGGGGGTTGGGGTGCTTTAGGTTTTGGGGGTGGGGAGTCGGGGTATTATTAGTTTTTGGTGGTGCGGTGGGGGGCTCGGGGTGATTATGGTTTAGGGGTGGGGAGGGGGGTCAGGGTTTAGGTTTTAGGGTTGGGGTGCTTTAGGTTTTAGGGGAGGCGGGGTTGGGGTGGTGGTAATTTTGGGGGTGGAGTGTTGGGGTGGTTGCGGGGGTGGAGGGGTTGCGGTAATATTTAGGGGCGGAGGGCCAGGTGGGACGCATGCTAGAACCATGCATGCCGTTCACTAATGCCTTTACAACGAAAAATTTTTGTTAAGGCATTCGTGGTAAAGGTATTAGTGGTAACAACAAGGTCGTTGTTCCGACCTCGTTGTTCAGGCCTGTTTGGTTCAAGCACTTGTTGTGCCGAGATATAACCCCAAAAACTACCCCGTCACCCCCGCCCTGAGCCCTAAACCTCCCATGCACCCCTCAATACCTCCCCAAACTAGCCCAACCACTCCACCTTGCCCTGAGGCCTAAATTTAAAAAAACAACTACCTCACTCTAAGCCTTAAACCCCCCCTTGCATCCCTAAAACCCTTCCCTCCCCCAAACTACCCTGACCCCCCGTCCCCTCTGAGCCGTAAATCTGCCAAACTACCCGACCCCCCCCAGGCCCTCCTACCCTTAAATCTACCCCAAACCCCCATCGGCCCTGAGCTCTAACACCCCACGCACTCCTAAAAAAAAAAAAATATTAATTAGCCCACCCCTAGTAACAACCCCAGCCGCACTTACCTTGACCGATCCTTCTTCCTGCTCCTTCCTGCTTATCCTCCCCCACCCTGAGCCCATACTCCCCCCATGCCCTCTTAAAAACCTCCTCCTGACCCCCCTGCCCTTTAATCTACCCCAACCCCCCCCCAGCCCTGACATCCACCAAACTACCCCGACCCCTCCGGACTCCCTGCTGTTTAATCTACCTGACCCTCACCCATTGGCCCTGAGCCCTAAAGTCCCCACACCCCGAAAATAAAAAAAACTCCCCCATCCCTAAAAAACCCTCCAAAAAACAGCCCCACTTACCTCAACTGATCCGTCTTCCAGCTCCTTTCTGCTTGCCCGTCCATCCGCACAGCTAGACCGCTGCCTGTACGATGAATATGCGACCTGCCTTAAATACACGAACGCGTAGTTAAGGCATATGTATTGTTCAGGCAAGCGTTTTTTAGCTTGCAGTCTTCCAGTACGCGTGGATGTGCCCTTGTAGTTTAGGCCATTTCCCACTATGGAGGCTACAACTCTAAAATTGATAAGGATAAAAGGAAATTGTTTTTCGATGGATTAACTGCTCCATGGGGGAAAGGAAAAAAGTCAGACATTGCAAATAAATAAATGTACATTTTTGTGTGTGCGATGGATAGTGATGAAAGGAGCGAATGCCTGAGAAATGACTTTAGTTTTAATGTCTAGAACTCCTGGATCTTGAAGTGCCTACAGATCTCTATTATTCATACAGTATTATAATTTGGAAATTAATCTGGTAGTATGTGATCTAGGAGATGCAAGACAACAAAGAACAAAAACTAGAAAGAATGCTTGAGTTCACCACAGTCAGTGGCGGTTACTCAACCTTATTTTAGTCAATAAGTCTTCAACCTGCTTCAAATGGTAACAGTCCAGCCAGAATCACTAAAGCTGTTCCCTTTCAGACGGCAACGCAAGTAACAGCAGATAACACAGCCTACTTGGTCTTCATCAGTAAGGTGTAGCTTGTGTTCTATGTCACAGCAAGCACAGAATGCATGCATATGGGCACCTGCCACACTTAGGGCATCTAGTGCAATTAACAACAAAATGATGGAAGACATGCTTGATTTCCGCTCATTCACGGAATCTCACAGAGTTTTCATGTAGTATGTATGACAAATTAAATAGCTTATCAGTTATGGAAAATTACTGGCACAGCAGATAAAATGTGTTAGGAATTGGGTTTCTGGTTAGAAAAGATATGCACCTGGTCCACGCAGGAACCACTATCCTAGCCAGGGTAAGTCACAACACACCCTAATTTTCCTGTGCTCCCTTTGGCAGCGTGGCACAGATCAGTCAAGCTTAATTTAAGAGGAAATGTGTAAAGTATTTGTGCAACACTTTCAACAGTAACAGTGAAAACACATTAAAAGCACTCCATACCTGGTTAAAAAAGAGAGAATAATTGTATGAACAAAACAAGACAAAAACAACAAAAATGCAACATGTAGAAGTCGAGATAATATTTAAAGAATAAATGTGAAATAGCGCTTAGAAACAATAAATGCCTAAATGGCTTATCTGGTTGTGCTGGATTGGGAAAGTTCAGACCAATTGCCGTGGAGCGTGGGCCAGATACAGAGACCCACTTGGGCCACCTTAACCAAAGTACCTTAATTCCGGGTGCGTCGTTGTCAACAAAGATGCAAAAAGCAGCCAAAGATATGCGTTGAATTTTCTCAATGCAATTGTGGCAATGCAGCAGCTCTTAGTGAGACACACTGGTCACTAATGCAATGCACGGTTGTTGCTCCTGTAGTAGTGAATGCGTCGATTCCAGAGGCAAAGCACTGGTTCCAAAGGCAATGTCCTGGGTCCACTCCATGCAACAGCGAGGATGCGCTAGTTTGTACTCATGCAAAAATGAAGTTGCACCGGTTTCGGTGAGGATGTGTGAGTTCTGTTTGAAGCAGCACTTTACATCCACTTCCAAAGACCCAGGACTGGGTTGGCATCACTTGTCAGGACAAGACTTGCAACAAGCAAAGTCTAGATCCTGTAGCAGGATGAGTTGAAGTCTTTGATGTCCCTGACACATCCGAAAACAGGAGGCAAGCCAGCACTTGGAGTCACTCTGGGTTCAAGTGATGCAGGTTCAGTCTTTCTCACCCAGGCAGGTGAATAGTAGGCAGCAGGGCAGCTCAGCAGTTCTAGAGTCCAGCAAAGACATAGTCCAGCAGAGTGGTAGTCCTTTCAGCAGCTCAGCAGTCTTTCCTACTGGCAAAGTGGTCACAGGTCCAGAAGTGTATTGAGTTGGTAGTGTCAGAGGTCTAGTGATTATACCCAGTTGTGCCTTTCAAGTGGAGGAGACTTCATAGAAAGGTCTGTGAAGTGCACAGAGGTCCTCCCTTCCTGCCATGGTCCTGACCCAAGTAGTGAGTGGAAACATAGTTTGAGCCTGACTGGTATTCTACAAGGTTCCTGACGGTTGAATTGTAAACAGTGGCGTATTTTGACATCTGATGGAAGCTGGAAGGAGTAACACAGTTTGATGAGCTTAACGTGGAGTGCATCTATGGGGAGGTCTTTGAAGGAGTGTTATGTAAGTTCTCTATTTGTTAGAGCTTGGTGCACATGGCATAGTGTGGTGGTCAGCCAAGTGATGGATACCGGGGTTTCTCAGAGCATTATGATTGATGCTGATTGGAAGAAGTTGTGAGTACCAACTTTATGTGCGCAGGTCAGATGACATGTTGGTTGGCATTCAGTATTTTGTGGAGTGGGACAAGGGATTACTTCATTGTTGTATTGTTGTAGTCACCAGACAGGGTAAAATCTCTAGGGAAAATAGGGTTTGTGTGCTGAATGGAGGGGGAGGGTTGATGGGGTTTGGAATTTCTTTTGTGAATGAAGTGCTTGCTAGGTCTTGGAGGTCTGTCGATTAGATGGAAAGAGGTTGTCTGCAATAAGTGGAGTGGGAGTTGGCAGGTGAAGAGCTAAAATAATTTAGATGTTGCTGGTCAACATAGAATGTAGGACCAGGAGGACCTGTGTATGTCTTACCCTCTCTTCCTGTTTTATGTATGCTGTTCAATTGATGGATGATCTGCCTATTGTAATGAGAACATTTCTGAAGTGTGAACGTGGGTTCAAATCTTGTTTCTGTGATGGATTGTGCACCCAGATTTGCGATCTGTGAAAATTTCAGCTACATTTGGAATGGGAATCATTCTAGAACACGTATTGATGAGTGTGAGCTGAAGGTAATATGCTGTTTGTGGTCTGTTGAGTGCTGTCAAGTGAATACAATGAGATTGTGGCCGTTAGAGGTCTGTTTCTGTAGCCTGGGTTTGAATGTGGGTATACTACGTAATGCAGTGTGTGAGTCACATGGTTGAACTGCTTTCCTGAGGGCCATGGTTTCTGGCCCTATGCTGTGCCAGGCCATAGCAGTCCAAACAGGAGATGAATTTGGGAAGGAACCAATCTCTTGTTGCCCAGATAACAGAGCTGCTCAGAGGCTTTTGGGATTCACTTTGAAAGTCTTCCTTAAGCTACAGGACAGGATTGGTCTTTTTTTTAAAGTTCTCTGTGTACCATCAACTATCATTAGACACTACGTTTGTGAACTCAATAGGGTTGCTTGTAACTTTTTGTCGTATTGATCTGGTATATTTGTTCTGACAATCAATGAAGCATTCATTCTCACTTAACTCTGTCCACTATGACATAGATTAAAGCAGTGGCTCCCAACTTTTTGACTTCTGTGGACCCTCACTTTATCATTACTGAAACTCGGGAACCCCCTGTGAATCATTATTGGATTCTGGGCCCCCACCACTGAGTCATTACTGAGAGCCAGGGACCCAGGCCTAAACATTGTTGATTATTTGAACTGCAAAACAATACACACAGAAAATACAGAAACAAGGGCTCCATCAAACACATACACAAATGATAACAGATTGTATTTAATTTGTAAACAAATCAAATAAAAAATAAAAGTTTAATAGGAAGGTTCGAGCTTTTCTAAATTCAGTTGAAGGTACGCATCGTCATGCTATATTCTGTTTGATACACCTGCACTGCTCCCACGAATCAGTTTGAGTATACCAATTTAGTATTTAGCCTCTAAGTTCAGATTCCTTGACATTTACAGTATGTTTTCACATTTTCAATTGTACAATTAGCCACCTAATTTATATACATTTTATTACTCTGTTAACATTAGTTAATTTTCTAAGCAGTCATGGCCCCCCTGAGTCAGGTTGGCGACCACTGGATTAAAGCATTCTGAATAAATGCGTGTATATTATTTTGATATCATGTAAAACTGTCTTCAAACAGCGCATAGGCTTTTAATGCGTTTTGTCATAGAAATCATCTGATTCAGATCTACATTGAATGAACAGATGCACACAATGATCTGCTGAAGTTTCGGTATATTTTTGTTCTCCTTTGTGCACTACTGTAATACCTTAGACATCATAAAATGTGCTTGCGAAGGTGTTGAAAAAAAAATGACAGCGATTAGCATTTCAATGGGGAGTTTTTCTCCCATTACTAAATTTCTATTTAATGATGGGTTCCACATTGAGTTATAGATCTACATATTTATGTATTTTGTTTTATGGCGTTATGACCTGAAACAGAATCATCCATATGCTAATTTGAACTTATTCTAGGTTGGAGTCTCAGAAACCTAAACAATTATTGAGTAAAAATAAAAAACGCTTATTGATTAATATCACCCATTTTCTCTGATGGGCATTTCTTGGAGCATGTTTAGATACTGTGCAGGTATAAAACGCATTGAAAAGTACAGTGAGGTTTGTGTCACATAGCTTGGAGGCTGTCTGTTTTTTATGCTAAATGACAAACCACCTTTTCCCACTGGGCAGTGTGAGTACCTGCGACTTGACAGCAGTTTGACAGTGCCTTTGATGAGGGAGGCCGTGGTGGGATGGTGCCAGCCTGCGACTAAGCGGACTGTGAATATCAGAGAAGGAATGACACGTTTATCTAGGAACCGAGACTGCCTGTTGCTGCCACCATCAGAACTGAGACAGTCTGACACCGATGACTTTTAACGTACAACGCTTTTTACCTTTTCATGCTAGTCCTACCTCTCCATATGTAGCCAAGTTTTATTATCACCCTCCCCGTTATCTCTCAATTTTTAATCCAGTTTGATATTAGGAGATATGATATGTGCAAGATCCAATCACCACATAGCGGCCCTTACTTCCTGCCCTACACTGCACCCCATGCTTTCTGGATCATAAGTGTCCTTCCCCCACCTCCCTGGTGCGTTTGCGCGGGAGCCTCACCAGAGGCAGCGGCGCATTCGCCTAGCCTCGTGCTCATGGAGGAGGCCGCGTGTTCCCAGTCTTCGTGTTTGGAGCAGGGGTTGGGGTCTGTCCTCTTGCTGCTCTCAGCATCTGCGCAGTTGGTTGGATGGCTGTTCTGCTGGCTGCGTTTATATTGTAATCTGTATTGCACCATTGGCCATATTTATCAATATTATCAATGCAGAATAAAATCTTTTCTTTTAGCACCCGTAGCCACACATCATTGCTCTCCAAGTGCTAGATCCTTGCTCCATACCTAGTTCCCAGCATGTGATGCTCTTCTGCCGTCTTCCATTCTAACAAATTTACACAGTATGTGCGGATGAGCAGCTGAAAGCTCGAGGTTTCCATTTCGATGAAACATTGGCCAGCATGTGAGGTTGGATGCAAAGTGAGGCTGCAAGCCAAGCTCTGAGTCCAACGTCTGCTCTACAGGTTTGGCTGCTTGGTGCATTCGACACAGGGCCTGGTTGCAAGCCGGGCATTGCGGACAGACCCAGGTGCACATGGTTGAAGAATGAGCACACAAGGTGGGTGCAGAGCCTTAATCCAGGCCAGACCCCATTATATATGGCTAAAGCTAGTGCATAGTGGTGAAGGCCACACAGCGGCCTGGCCCTTTAGTGAACCCCTATATAGCGAGGGTTGGTAGCACAGGCTATTAGGTGCAGGCCTTTCAGAAAATGTAAAAGTGGCATTTCTGTGTCTTAATAATGCCTATACGATTATTGATAAATGCCACCTCATTATTTGCAAAGTAGTTCTTTTATGAAATTCACAGCTCAGTCATTGGTAAGTAGAATCGAGGCAGTATCTGACGTAGTAAAGTCAGAATACAACATACACTGAAAGTTTCATATTTCATGCGTCACTAGACTTAAGCTTAGTAGAGATGGAAAATCAACATTCGTCATCCATTATTGTTCCCGGGTTTCCTTTTAGTGGCATCTCTCCTATTTCTAAATTAGTTTTGTCTTTTGATTGTCAAACATTTCCATATACAGAACCCAGTTCTAACAGCTTCAAAAACTCCATAGCCTTAACTTGCTTTCATCCTTCACCTTGGATGCATAGGCAATCACCGGAGAATGTTCCCGGCCCTTCCCAAAATGTATACCATGCTATATAAGCGTTTTTTCCTGTTCTGCTACAAAGTTTTTTTCTGTCTGAAATGATCAACTGAAGAATAAGTCAACATCAATTGTTCTGAAGCTAAAACGTAATTTGATCTATGTTGGCACTGAACAGTTTTGATCAGCTCATAAATTCATCTTTTGCAGGTCCGTAGAAACCTTCTATTAGAAAGAGTGCAGCAGCTGAAGACGCAAGAGGTTAAACTTGGGGAATTCATTGCTTCGTTACAGTACCAAAAAACTGTTGAAAACTCAAAAGCACTAGAGATTCATAACGCAGTCATAAATCTGCAGGCCCTGGTCATCGAAGAATTGTGTGCATCACAGACACTTACCGTCTCGGAGTGCACACAGATTCTAGAGGAGTACAGTCATGTGAGTAACAACAAACATAAATTATGATGAGTTTTCAAAGATTCTGGTTACATTTTTCATATATTTGAATATATGTCCGATGTAAACAATACTAATTCCGATTGCAATATCGCCATTAAATGTGTATAACAAAGCAAATTCAATCTTTAAATCAATTTTCAATACGTTAACCTCCAAAACCACAATCATGCTACCCTATGCAGACATTTAAAGAGATGTGTTCAATCACCCAGAAGCGTACTCTTGTGAAAATTCTGTTTCTGGCTACGAACTATACTTCAACTAAAACAAACAAAAAAAAACTAAGAATTTTGTGTCACTCATATGTCACATTTTATGCCTGGCCATTTCGTTGGAATTATTTTCCATGTATCCAGTACTTTTTCTTTCTAAATTTCTGTTGATGTTCTTCCTCTGTCCTTTGACTACTAAAATGGAGAAAAGTTTTCACAGGCCAGGGCTTAAGAGAGCTCTGAAGTTTTATCTGACACTTAATAGGAAATTCTGAGAGAACAAAGGGTTTTTTATCTAGTTCAAACAAAGGTAGAACATTCTCCCAGCGTATCCTTCACAAGGGAGGTAGTGATGTGCCTACAGACCTGTTACCAAGAAAGATGTTTCAGAATAGGTCACTGGCTTCTCCTAGAGTAGCTGAGCGGTGAGAGCAGCCTTGCAGGTAGGTGTCCCATCTGTGCATATCTTTGTGACAGTTTCAATGCATACCAGATATTAATGTTAACTCACATTGTGAGTGAGCCCAGTTTCTACAAGCTGTGTCTCAGCATAATGTGGTGCTGCTCTGATGACTCTAGTGCTCTTATCACTGCTTTGAGAGTCATTCATAAGATGATACATCTGCAGTTAGAAGACATTCACTTGTAGAATATATTGGCTACCTTCATGAGTGGTGATGCTGCCTTCCTTACAAAGCTAACTGAAGAATAATGTATTGTTAAGGTTGCCCCATTTTGTTTACCAGTTCATAGGTCATGCAGTCTGCTTCAACTGGCAAATGTATGCTGGCCTAAAATAGCCTTCGTTGGAGATGAGACATGCGGATGGATTTTTGCCTGCATTGTTAATCTTATTAGGTGAAACTAACGATTCAGCAGCTGTATTGAGTATTAGGAGAACACATGCAAACTGAATTCTTTGCTCTATTTTGTCCTTTGAGTGCTGCCATCAAGTGGACAAGTTACTTTGGGTACTTACTATGAAAGCAGTGGATGAATTGTTGAGCATTCTATTTCTTGTCTTCCTTATTAACAGCCTTTGGCATCAGTATCCTTCATCACTTGCAGACACTTCTCAACAAAAGCTGAAGCCATTGTAATATCTACACAATTAGTTCATGCATCAATCACAGTCCCTCGTCTGCAGGCAGCAAAACCAGTTAATCATAAGCAGGATCCGTCTCTCATCGGCAGGTGTAAGAGAAGGCTGCTGGTTTTAATCAAACAAAGTCAATGTCTATAAGAAGCAGTAGCAGAAACTGCACCCAACTCTTCCTCAGATAACATTAGCCCCTTGACTCTGTGCCCTGGATATTTTGCTCAGAGGTGGGATGATTAGGAAACCCCTCACTGCTCAGGTGTTCAAATTACTATCACAGACCTATGCCATGGCTTTCTAAGTGTATCTCCACCGTGTGTAGATTAATAACTCGATAAGCTGCAGTAGTTCATCACTCACCTGAGTATTTTTTATCAAAGGTTGAATATATGTGATTCTATCTGTTTGATCTTGGAACCCTTCCATCAGCTACTAACCTACCTCCTAGTAATTGCCACATTTTCATGAGTTTTCTACTCCCCATTAAGTAGGTTATTTCCTCCTCATACCCCCCCAACCTAGATTGTCATGTCACTTCCAATCAGCAGATTAAAATAGAAATGACAAGACGTGATCCACAAGCTATTAAACGTTATTTCACAAAAGACGAGGCTGAAACATATTTACAAGATACTAATCTCTGCTACATTAATTAAAACAATCATAATCATAGTACTACATAGTAATCAAATTTCTTAAATAAAACTTGATTTGCTACAAAGCAATAAAGAAATGACAAGGCAATGAAGTAAGGAAGGGAGCTCCAGAGATGCAACTGAACATTATTGAAAAGGTAACAGCTTTCTGTTTTCTAGTTGTAAATGCTCCTTTCAGTGTTAACAGCGCAACATTTGTCTATCAGCAACCTATTAGTCTGATTATATAGAAATGCTTGCTTACTAGGTTAAGCACCACCCCGTAAAATGCACAGAAACTGAAAGGCACAAGACAGTGCACATATTAGTTCCTCATGCCCTGCCTTTTTGACACCCATGTTGATACACTTTTTTTCTATAGTGATGTCCCTCACAAAGTGGCGTTAGGAAAACCACCTGTGTTGCTTAGTAACGTCCATGTTTAAACACAACGAATGTAGAGAAATCTTTTGGTTATTTCAGAGGATTTAATAAAATCAACAAGTAGCTCAAACATTTTGGGAAACATTCAAAGGCAACTAGGCATTATTGTGAAGATCTGTTAAAGGCAACTATGTACCATCCACATTGGAAAGAACTGAGGCCCGAACTGAAGAGTAAGCTGTCCGCTGAAAAAAGTATTTCTGCCTCCACAGAGACAACTGTTAGCTAAAGTATACAGTAGTGTAAGAAACTGGGCTGTTGGTTGACTGGGGTGTGAGCCCTGGTGAAGCAGCAACCACAATCCTTGTCAGGGTGAGGCAGAAACCAGCCATAAATTAACCTGTGCTCAACCCTCTGGCAGCTTGGCACAGAATAGTCAAGCCTAACTTAGAGGCTATGCGCAAAATATTTGTACAACACTTCCAACTGTAATAAAGTAACAACCACCACACAAAAAGGATCCCAAACCAAGCTAGAAAAATTGAGTTATTTTAATAATGAAAGCAAGAATAAAACAACAAGAAAACAGTCAGTCGAACCGGAGATATACATTTTCAAAGATACTGGTGAAAGTAGCACCCAACAACACAAACTACAAACTGTGGACATCTGGTCGAACCAGACTGGGACAAAGTCACAAGTTCACACTGATTGGGATGAAATGGGTGCCAGCTGCAGGGACCCACCTAGGCCCACAGAACAAAATATCCTTAAGTCCTGATTTGTGGATTGTTACAAGGATCCTAAGGTGTGGTGATGCTGCGATGTGAGTTCCAGTGTCATCGTTGAGGATCCCATCAATCAGGGCTTGCAATGCAAAGTCCAGCATTGAGGATGCATCGTGCAGTTGAGGCGATGCATGGTTTCCAAGGAGCTGCAAGGCTGCAATGTGGAGGCCGGCATCATCCTTGAGGTTGTCACCGATGAGGGATGCAAGGGACTGTGTTAAAGATGCAACGTGCATGGTTAGTTCCGAAAAAGCTGTGGAGGTGATGCAAGTCTTTGCACCAGGTCCAGTCCATGCAATGGTGATGATGCGTTGATTGTGCTCAAGGTTGCACTGCACAGCAGAGAAGATGCATTGGTTCTGCTGGATCTACAGAGGCTGGCAGAGCACCTTAGACCCACTTCCAAGGGTCCAGGACTGGGGTGGCGCCACTTGGCAGGGTAAACGCACCGATGGCAGAGTCCAGTTGCTGGGGTCAAGGTTGTTGGCGCCTTCTGTCTTTGAGGCTCAAGTCAGGAGGCCAGACAACTAGCCCTGGGAATTGCACTGATGGTCCTGGGTTCCACAGATGCAGGTTCAGTCCTTCTCACCTAGGCAGGAAGGTAGACAGTCAGCAAAGCAGGACCGCAGTCTGTCAGTGCTTTTAGCAGCACAGCAGTCCTTCTTCCTAGAAGAGATTGCACTGGTCCAGAAATGTACTGAAGAGTTGGTGTTTGAGGTCCAATATTGATGCCCCACTGTGCCTTTGAAGTGGGAGAAGTTTCCAGATTCAGGCCTTTGAAGTGCACAGGTGCCCTGCTTTCCTTGCCCTGCCTGCAGACTAAGTACAGGGGGCATGCAGCCCTTTGTGTGGATGCAGACACTGCTTATTCAAGTGTAATTGGGGCTGTGCCCAGTGCCATCTACCCATCCTGCCAGTGATGGCCAATTCAGGCACACCTACGCTCCCTATTATGTGTGGCTGTCTAGGAGGGAAACACAACTCCCAATAGTCAACTACACCCAGTCATGTGACCCAGAGACAGGCTGCAGGCACCAAAAGGCAGGAAAATGGCAATTTTTTGAAAATGCATTTTCAAAATTGTAATTTAAAATCCGGCTTTATCATAAGTTAGCATTTTTTATTACAATTCCAAAGACACGAAACATGAATGAATTACCTGTTTCCATTTGGAAGCTACAGCTTATTACATTCAATAAGGCAACTCTAATGTTATCCTATGGGAGGGGTAGGCCTTGCCTCAGTGAAAAACAAATTTAAAGGGTTTCCATACCAGACCATGTCATGTAGCACATGTCCTGCTTTTTAAATATATTGCACCCTGCCCTCTTGGCTGTTGAGGGTCTACCTTAAGGGTGGCTTTTATGTAATGAAAAGGAAGGTTTTGGCCTGGCAAATCTGCACTCACAGGCTGCAATGGCAGGCCTGAGACATGTTTAAAGAGCTACTTAAGTGGGTGGCCCAATCAGTGCTGCAGGCCCACAAGTAACATTTAAATTACAGGCCCTGGGTACGTGGGGTACCACTGTACTAGGAACTTGCAAGTAAATTACATGTGCTAATAGGGGATATTAAATTGCCAATTGGGGATACGCCAATGTTTAAAGAAAGAGCACACGCAGTTTATCACTGGTTAGCAGCGGTAAAGAGGTAAAGAGTGTAGAGTCCTAAAGCCAGCAAAAACAAAGTCCGCAAAACTAGAGATCTGAAGGCAAAAAGATAGAGGGAAAACCGTGCCATGAAAGACAGGTCTAACAAATTTGATTCAGGTTTCATATTTGACCAGATGACACACTGAATTGTTTCTTTTCAGTTGACTAATGGGTGTTGTTGTTATATAACCTAATATCATTTGAAGACAATGTCAATGTGACTATTGTTCATATTGTTCACTCTCTCAAGTGTGCTGCGCATTCACTTGGAGCACCTGTTCCCAAGCGTGAATATTGGTCTATCAAATATTGTTTTGTCCATAAGAAGGGTCTCTTCATCAGCATTTACAGCATTCATTGAAGCTCTCCAAATTGCTATTGTTTTGAAATCAATCCAAAGGAACACTTCGTTTGATATCTATAATTATCTTAATCCCTAAGAATACTGGGTTGCCCATTTATTTGTTCACGGTGAGTTAGGGCTTGTCACATGAATGAACCAATACAATAGTTATCATTGCAGAGTCACCTGAAGGCACTGTGGCACAGAAACATAATGGGAGAGTAAATGACCCACAGCGATGACCAGGATTTTCTAACAATCTGTGTTTTAGTGCTGCTCAGAATGAGTCATGATTCTGAATGCTACAAAAAGAGATTGAAAGCTTGTGTCACAGTTTGCTTGCCAGTACCAATACCCCCCTCCTGGGACTATCTACCGTAAGGGACTACTGTCAAATGAAAAGAGGCAGTACAAAGATGATGCAGAAGCTTTCACATCAAGATGCAGGGCATGGTGAAACAAGCTCAAGGATTTGAATTAAATTATCTTTTTAACTAGCAACTAATGTAATTTACACTGAGCTGTGACATGACTCTAGTTTTATAGTCATATTTTGGATAAGCCAATCTTCTCAAATTAGTTTTGAGGCTAATAGGCACACATTTGCTTAATATAAGTTTGATCAAATGGCTCTCCCTACCACCAAGACCTTCTCTTCTTGAAGAAAGCTAGGTCCTTATCAATTCTGCATCCAAGTTTCTTCACTAGATGAAGAGGGGAATAGCTGACTAGGCCAGAAACTGGTATTCCAAAGTTGGTCTGGGCCACAGAATAATTTACTAGTTATTGTTTTTTAATTAGTGCTGGATACTTACTGTCCAGCACTAATCCCTCATTGTACAATTACCTGTGCACATGCATTCAGTGTACACACTCAATCCACACACTCTTTTCAGTACCTATGCTTACCTATATTCAGCCACAGTGTGCCTATTTTAAAGCACATGCACTGCTAGCACACTTACTATCCCACAACTCTTCACCTTTCATGTATTGTACTTCACACAAGCATAGAAACACTCACCACATTCGGTCTCTGTACATGCATTGCATGGAACTATATCTCTCATGTAGTGTATTCCTCTCGGCCATACATACACTCCACATATACTAACCGGACGTGTGCTGCACAGTGCTGCACCATCCTTGTACCGTACCCTTCCCAGACACACATACAACCAACACAGCCACCACTCTTGCGCTAGGCAGCACATCTACCTGATGTAGGCCAGGTTGAGTTAAGTACACAGCAGAGGAACTTTTTAAAAAGGTGAGTGATCCTGGAGTCCTCACTCCAGTGACACAGGGTAAAAAGGTCCTGTACATTACTACTGATCACTTCACAGTATGCTGCCACCACTGTGCTTGTGCTGCTTGACACTTGGTGACGGCTGTAGCCTTCCACCACTATGGGGGTAGCACTTTGAGCGCCCCTTCCAGTCCAACAAGACTGCAATCTGTGAGACAGGCATATGTTATGGCCCACACGCAGGGTCCATGTTCACCTATTGAAACCAAATTAGCATTAGGCACCCAGTCAACAGTATGGCTGGGCACTCAGGGGTGGGAAACATGTCTTTACCATTCACAGAACTTTTCCGTTCTAACAAGTACCATATTGCAACTATCCAAAAGTCACAAGTCTGATTTCAATATACGTGGTTACCAAATCGAAGGATAATGCCATCATTGTGTCTCATGCATCAACATACAAAATAATGTGCTCAATGTTGCAAAGGCAGACTTGGAGTCATATCATATGCTGCAAAGCATAAAGAAAATCAATAACAATGGACAATTGTAAATATTAGATTTTGAAAAATGTATGATTTATAATAAACTTGTAATCACGGGCCAGTGCCTTCAATCCATCAGCCACATAGAGCAGTGGTCTTCAAACTGAGGGGCGGCCCCCCCAAAGGGGGCCTCAAATGATCCCAGGGGGGGCGCCAGGCTCTGGCCAAAATAAGTATCATGCTGATAACAGGGCTTTGTTTAAGCTGACAAAAATGAGCAGCAGCAAATTGCTTTGTAATGGGCCATTACTAATATGTTTTGTCATTTATATCCAAGCTGAGAGTGTGTGTCAAAAAGGAAAGGCACCCCTAATAATCACACTGTGGACACTTTTACTTTAGTAAGGCCTGCCTGACCATAACAGTATGTTTGGTATGATGTATTGGATAGCAATTTTAAAACAGTAAAATAACTTAACTGCAATGTTTAAATTAATTGGGAAAATTCGGAGGGGGGGGCCCGAGGATTTTTATTTTCTACTTGGGGGGCGCAGCTTTAAAAAGTTTGAAGACCACTGATATAGAGTAACCCCTTGCCAAAACTCCCTGCATGGTAGCAGGGTAAGTTATTGTTGATTTACTCTGCCTAGTGAGTTCACAACACTCTGTACAAAGGCGCATGAGCTATACAATCTTTTGGGCAGGACAGGAGTTATAACTTTAGGTTATAATCATTATAATCATATCTTTTTTAGTTTCTAAGGTTTATGTAGTTTACTTTGTTTTTGTATAACAATAATAACCTATCTTCGAACTTTATTTTTTCACTCTATATGTATAGGCGGAGTGTGCTGCTGGGAGTGGCCCCCGGTACTCGGTATAGCTCCAATACTCAAAAGAAGAGACACACACACACTCGGGGAGAACTAATGGGTGTTTTAATCACAATTTCTTCAAGCCCTTGCTAGGCGTTTGGGCCAACAGGCCTTGCTCACGCAGGGGTGGGAGATGTTTTTCAAATCTTCTCTGGCCATGCTTTTCCTAATTTGATTTCCAAAATAAAGATAGCAGGCTCTAGAATGGCATGAAAGGATTCTGCTCACACCAAAAGGGTCACTAAATCTCTACACTGCCAACCAAAGAGTACAGATTGATTAAAAAAAATATGTTGACAGCTGCATGAAACTTTTATCATACAGTGGCCTTTATGCATTAAAAAAATGTTTCCTCTGTGCCAGCTATCCTGACACCTAAGGCCTGACTCCTGAAACCAACTGTCCATGCAAAGATCACATGTTTTGTTGCCAGCTAAATGACAACTCTTTTTGGGAACATCCACTTATAATATAGGAACCTTGTTCAGGAATTCCTTGCTGCTAATCCCAAAAACAACTTGTTCCTCTCCATTTTTGGATCTTTATCTAATGAAGCTGTTCAACCACTTGCTAACGCGCCACAGAATCCTAGCTATTATCTATACTGAATAGTGTATTTAACGCTAGAGAACAATGGAGCGAAGCGACATAGGTTTGAGGGGATGTCACCAATGAGATGTGTGAGGACCATCAATAACAACAACAATCAATATTATAAAGTTTCAGTCAATAACTACACCAGTTTAGTAATTAAAAGTCATGGATTTATTTCCCTATATTAACAACGCTAGTGTCACGAAAATAACTCTCAAGCACAAATGATAAGCATAAAAGATCAATAGTGGCTGGTTAAAATGACGTATATTTCTCAATCTAATTAATACAATTAAACAAATTATCTCCAAAAGAATCACACTTATTAATATTATAAAAACTGGTAATAAAGGCAAAATATACATTAGTTCAGCATCAAATGATCTCAGGACAAATCATGAGCATATCAAGTTTAATTCCCTAACTAACCACAAATTAGCATTACATGTTGGGCTTCATGTGAAAAGAATTTAGTAACATTAATTTAGAAAACTCTTAACTTGATTATGATATATAAAAAAACTATTAATGTGCATCAATAAAATCATTAGTTGCAGCTGGTACCTGGAAAGCAAGAGAGACACAATTCACATTTAATAACAAAAATTACCACAATAGTAGTAACAGCAAATGATAAGCTTCAGCTTGAGGACACCATCAGCTATCTCATCAGAAGATTTGGGCCTAACGACAACTAGTCTCGAACCTCGTCTGATCTAGAAGAATAGCATTAGATGACGAATGACGAACCGCACCTCTAATCATTCTACACAGGTTGTTATTCTAAAATCTAATCAACTCCTGATTGGTCAGTCTATGGGGTGGTTTCATTTCAGCCAATCGACAACTAAATTGATGACCTAAACTTAACAAATCTATGCTAACTATTTTCTTTCGATGTATCTTTACTTTTTCCGTCTCGTCCGTAACTCCATTGCCTCATCACCTCTCAAATATCTTGTTCTCAGGAAGAAACTTTTACTGTATCCTTCTACTTCCATCCTCGAGGAAAGACCAGATATTAGTAACATATCCAAACAATAGGACATTTCAACTTATGCAATGCTCAGTTAATACACGACCTTGTAAGACATAACACTGCAACCCACTAAGGGTAGCTGCGGATACGTCTACACAAGCTTTGAAAACACCTATTATGAAAGCTTTAAATCATGGAAAATAACCCCAGCATTTGAATATAATTTTGCTTAGCCAAGAACAGAAAAACAAACATTTCAGAAGTTTCTCGATTTACGAGTTACTTCATTACACATTTTAATATGAAAATCATTAATAAACATATTTGAAAATGCACACTCTCACACATTCTATATCCTCCGGTCTAGTTCTTCCAATGTTGACTGCAGCAGCACTCTGCAATCACCACAAAGCAGCCCCAGCACTATGTAAAATAAGCTAACAAAATAAGTAAATACAATAAAATGATCGGTGTTAAAAAGGATTTAAGCAAACGTGTGTCTGCCATGGTCCTCGTATATGTCGCTGACATAGTACCTCCCTTCCTGGGCCAAAAGTGAATATATTTGCATTGTCCGTAACAAATTGACGAAGTAAAATAGACATATTCAATTCTGTTATTTTTTATTGTAACCCTTAGAAAAGTGCAGTACTTTACAGAAAGCTTGAATCTGAGGAGTTGCAAAAGGAGTTAACCCAATCTCAAGATTATGTGATGAAAAAACAAAGGTCAACAACAGAAGGTCTGGAGATTTACAATGAAGTTGACCAGGATGCAGATCGGCAAACTACTGCTCTTCTGAGACAAGCACTGCAGAAATGTAAACAGATAGTCGAGCACCAGAAAGAGAGGTAAGGTATTCTATATAGCTTTATAGTTTTAGTAGGTACAGGTGTACAAATGTCTTGACATTTTAATTTGTTATGTGTGTTTAAGCATACAAGCACATTTACAATGTGGTTAACATACTTCCTCCTAATTCCTCTCTTCCAAGGCATGGCTATCTAGTAAGAATGGATTTAAGTAATGTGGTTGACAGTATATAAGGGAGAGCCGTTATCTGGCCAGTTGTGTAGTTATCATCTAGAAAGATGGCTGTCGGCATGATAGTTCTGCAAATCAGTGTTTATACATTACATGTGAGCATTATGTCCTATTACCCTAGATTGGCATCACTTGGAGATAAACATTGCCAACTCCTGTTTCCAATCTCCTGTTTCAGTTTAGTCTTTGGTGCATGTTTTGTTCCTTCTCTTTCTGTCATAATGATCAGATATATAGCATGGTTGTTAAGGAAGATATCAGGGCATTCCATAATAATGATACAACGTTAAAAAAAAACTGTTATCAAACAGTACACCATGAGTCTGCTCTCAGCTGATATTTCATCCAAGATTCAACTCTACAAGTAATACTTGTCACTCAGAAATAACTTCATGACACCTCCACTTTTACTGTAGAGTATAATCAGCCTATGTAATCTGCTGACCATTTGTCTAGAGCTTAGAGACAGGAGGTGTGACAAAGTACAATCAAAGCCTCATTCAAATCTCAAAGCGAGCCCATTCCCAGCTGTCATGTCTCCATCTCTTCCTAGAAGGAATGGCAGTGAGTCTGTAAGCAAAAAGAATCCAGGTAGCCCACCACATCACCAGTCTCATTTCCGCCAAATTATTTCATCCTTCGTGTTGCATCATGACTCAAAACCTCTTGTCAGCATGAACCTATGTAAAGACGTGCAGCCAGCTTCCCTTTGAAGTCCACCCTTAATTTCAGAGGCTATCCCAGCGGATATTTTTTCAAATTGTTCAATCCTTTGTTTCTCGCCAGGAGGACTGTCTGATGTTGTAGTCTCCCTGCTAAGGCTGGGGAATACTATAGGGAGGTGCACTACATTTCTCGCCTTCTTTTTCACAATCTCCTTCTCAAGCTTCCTGACCCTTGGCTAAGCTTTTCTTAATATTGCATCTCAGTTCCACTGTCAATTTCTGTGAATACTGCTTCCTTTGAGAGATCTAAAACTCACTATAAATGAAAGGAATATTCTCATTGACTACCTCTCAACATACACTGACCATCACTCCCTCCTTCTCTATATGAATTTCCTCAGCATACACTTTAAAATGTACCCTCAGTATTCATACATTGACCCTTCATGCTCATTTTCCATTACCTCTCACCTCTAGTTGTCATAAAGACATTCTCTACAGCACAATCTTTAAGCTATGCCTCATTTTCCAAAGCCTTTTCTGTTGCGTCCTGGTATTGGTCCATTTTGATCTCAGCTGCAGCCACCATTTGCTCCATTCCATCCACCCTCTTGCACTGAGATTGCAGTATTGCCGCTCCACTGTTCACTGGTTAGTCTATGTCTCCAGTCTTCATTTCATAGTCACTGTGCAGTACCTTAACTGGTTACATAATGTGCCTTTCCCCTGCCATCATGTGTTCCTCATGACATCTTTCTTTCCTTTCTCCTCACTGTCTGTTTCCTCACAGCCATGTCTGCTTCCTCTACTATCAGGTTTACTTGGAGACAAATGAGGCCCCAATACCGGTGTCATAAACTCTGATTGTGTGTGTGTGTGAATTGGCATAAGAATCCCCAGAGTGGGATTTGGTGAGTCATGCCTTTGAGCTCCCAATTCCTGCCTACTTAGAGTACAGTTTTGAGCATCAAAGAAGCAGCTTTGTTTTCTCTGTGATTCCACTTCACTATCCATTCACCAGTCAACAGCATTTCAACTTCATGTTTGTGTTTTTTTTAATCTGCTACATATTTGCCACATCCAGTTTAAGTCTTCGTATGATAAGATAGCTGTGTCAGAATAATGGAAGTGTTTCCGTGAAAATCATCAATTGTTTAGTAGCAACATATCAGGTAAGGCATTAAAGACAGATGTTTATTTTACCATACCAGTAGCATGGAAAGGACTATTCTGCAAATCACCTTGGTTCCAATCATCTCTACCTTGCCACCCCCTTTTCATTCCATGTTCAATTGCTATATGTACACAACAATTACCAGTGACATAATCGAATGCCACAATACACTATCTCTTTTGGTCCTAACGCCCAGAAGAGACAACTGACACACAATCATAACATACACAAGAAACCATATGCACAACAAACTAATAATTTGTTGTTTTCCAGTGTTTGCTGTGTATATGAATACTCTCGATTTTCTCAGCCAAACCAGTAGAATGAGTTTACAAGAAACATTTACATTCCCACCCTTGTCCATTACTATCCATTTTTACCACCAAATCTTAGAGCTCACCACTTCTTTAGACAGCATTCTATTTCAAACTGATTCTCCACTGACGAAGTCTAAACCAGCCTCCTATTTATAGTGACTAATAACATCCGTAAATCCAGCTGTTCCAAACCTAGCCACATGCCTCTCATTCCAATATTTCCCATTGTGAATATCTACACTATGTGTATTGCCAGCCACAACATTTGATGGTGAACCAAATATTGGATTCCCCTTTCTGAGTCCTAAAATGCATTTCTTCACCCTATGGACCTTTTAAAAACTTGATTTGAATGCAGTCTGCTCACAGTCCACTCTCCAAATGGCTTAGAGAATTTAATGTTGAACCTTGCAGAAACACACTCTCTCTCTGGCAGTTATGCATTTGAGGCAGTGACATCAGCAACATTGATGGTAAGTGACTGCAATGGTGACGGAAGATGACCCTCCAATACTGCATGTGTATATGTACAATCCATGATAGTGGGTGGATCCTTCAGCTGTTAACCCGCTATATGAGTTCTCTATATAACTCGCTTATAAATTCAGAAAAATACAGTCATCCCAATTTTGAGGTGAGTCAGAGCTAGGTGTGTAAGTGTTAATGATGACAGTGCTAGTGGTAGGGAAAACAGGGGGCAAGTGGATTTTAGGAATACTGATGCCTCAATATGACGGTTGAACCACGGAGTGTCTTACAACCATTTTCCTAGCCTAGAGACATGGTTCCCGATACCTCTGCAAACTTTGCTTGAACCTTCACAATCATGTTGTTGTCTGCATATGTTGTGCTGTGTCATCTATGATACACTTCATGTCTAAGGTGTGGCAGATGTTTTAGGAGGATCGTTATAAAGACTCTTTTCACTTTTTTTACTGTAATTTGTACCGAAGCTGGCTTAGACCTCCATATTTGTCCACATTTTTGTTACATAGTTGTGTACGTGCTGCCTACATTCCAGTGTGGAACATATGTCCTTTTTTGTTTTTTTTATTGCCTGTCTTGACTTGTGCTTCAAGTCCCTTCACTTGAGCCTTATGCTGAACCATGTAGCATAATCCACTAATCCACTTTTATCACTTGACCACTGTACCCTTCTTATCTCAGTCCCTGGATTAAATATTCTTTTGCAGCTGTGAATTGCTTTCTTTCAGTCATTTGATGACTAGATACTTACTGCAGGTCAGTCCTTTTCATGGGTGTCTAGGTTTATTTTTACCCAAAGCATCACAAACTCCTAGTCCTGTTTTACACATTAGAGCTGTCATATGGTCATTTGGTTTCAACAACTATTGTCATGCAAATTAAGGCATTATTTTTTTAACTGTGATTATTAGGGAGCTATATGTCTATTTAAAACAGTGGGTTCAATGATTCCTACAGACAGTCATGAAATAAGAGCTATGACAATTTCACAGCCGTTTGACCTAATTTGCATCTGAATGTTAACACTGTGTACAGCTCCTGAATATGTCTTGTACCACAGGCTTGAAACAGAAGAAAATTCCTCTCAGATTTTGCCTTTCCGACGTGTGCCATAATATTGTTTTTTGCTTTTTCACAATATTAAATATGTTAAGTTGCAATGTTTGTTTGCTTTGTTGTTCCATATTATAAAGCCTTTTATTGTTTGAGATTAATTTTTATCTTCTTTAAATCTTCTCTTGATCCCTGATGACCACTATTTATCTAAATCAAACAAGACCAAAACAACAAAAATCCAACATACACAAGCAACGTTATGAATTTTCAAAGATTAAACCTGAATATAGAACTTAGAAACACAAATGCTTCTCATGGTGTTGTGGCAGAGTCACTCCCAACAATCTGACGCCAATGGCGCTGGTCACAGAGTCACATGGACCCACAGGTACAATGCCTTTGATAACGAAGAAACAAGCCGGTCCACGGAATCGGGGAGGTGAGGCGTCATTATATACAGTGTGGCGTTGGTTCCTTACTATATAGCAGGGTAGGTGATACAAAATCGGTGTGACGTATCGGTTCTATATGCTCTGGCAGGGTCGATGTCTGGCGGTCAAGACACAGTGGGGCGACCTCAAGAAGTCATGGTCACGCCACAGGGCTGTGGTTGCTGCGGCGGAGTCAGTGTCAAAGACATCAGTGATACGCACTTATGACTCACAGAGTCATGGGACGTCAGCGGGCTGCAGCGGCATCAGGCCTACGATGGCGGCGAGGTCGTCACACTCCAACAGGGACCACAGCTTCGGTTGCAGGCGATGTTGTGCACTCAAGCAGCTGCATTGGTCCGGGTGTTGACCGGAGTAGGTTCACTGGTTTCTCACTCCTAGGGGCCCAGAGACTGGAGTAGGCACTACCTTGCGAGCTAGGATCCACAGGAAGTAGTACCAGAGGCTGGTAATTGAAGTCTTTGCTGTCCCTGAGACTTCTTAACAGGAGGCAAGCTCAGTCCAAGCCCTTAGAGACACTTCACCAGCAGGATTTCAGAAAGCAGACTCCAGTCCTTTCCCTCTTAGGCAAAAGCAGCAGCAGGCAAGCACAGCACAGCAAAGCAACAGGCAGAGTGGCTGGTTCTCCTCAGCATCATGCTCTTTTCCTTGGCAGAGGTTCCTCTTGGTCCAGAAGTGATCTAAAAGTCTGGGCTTTTGGGTCCACTACTTATACCCATTTCTGCTTTGAAATAGGCACGTTTGAAAGTTGTTTACAAGATCCTGCCTTGCCCAGGCATGGCCCCAGAAACACCCCAGGGGTTTGGAGACTGCATTGTGTGAGGACAGGCACAGCCCTTTTTTAGGTGCAGGTGTCAGCACCCTCTCTTCCCACTCTAGCCGAGGAAATGCAGGACACTCCACATCTCTCTTTGTGTCACTGTCTAGTGGGAATTCACAAACAGACCTGACCCAGGTGTGGATTAAACAGGCAGGCAGAGACACACAATGGTTAAGCAAGAAAATGCCCACTTTCTAAAAGTGGCATTTTCGATAAGAGAATCTAAAAAACAACTTTACCAAAATGTGTATTTGTACATTGTGAGTTCAGAGACCCCAAACTCCACATCTCAATCTGCTCCTAATGGGAAACTGCACTTAAAAGATATTTCATGGCAGTCCCCATGTTAACCTATGAGAGAGATAGGCCTTGCTATAGTGAAAACCAAGTTTGGCAGCATTTCACTATCAGGACATGTAAAACACACCAGTACATGCCCTACCTTTTAAATGCATTGCACCTTGCCTACGGGACTACCTCAGGCCTTCCTTAGGGAAGAATTACATGTAGTAAAAGGGACGGTTTAGACCTGGCAAGCGGCTACACTTGCCAGGTCGAATTGGCAGCGCACGCCTGCACACAGAGACACTGCAGTGGCAGGTCAGAGATATGCTTAGAGGGCTACTCATGTGGGTGGTGCAATCATTGCTGCAGGCCCACTAGTATCATTTGATGTACAGGCCCTGGGCACCTCTAGTGCACTTTACTAGGGACTTACTAGTAAATCAAAAATGCCAAACATGGATAACCAATCACTGACATAATTTAGACAGAGGGCACTTGCAGGTTAGCACTGGTTAGCAGTGGTAAAGTGCCCAGAGTATTCAAACCAGCAAAACTGAATTACAGCACAGGGTCCAAAAACAGGAGGTCAGAAGCAAAAAGTACAGGTAAACCATGCCAAGAGCTGCCAGGTCTAACACTGCTTATGAAATGTTTTTTCAGAAGTGTTAAATATGATTTCTTCTCAACGCTGTGGCCTAATCACCAACATTGACGTCTTAAGATTCCTCCCCAAATACCCCCATTATTTTTCTTTGATTATGCACTGATTGCTCAATAAATAGATTTAATGCACCAGTATTTTTAATATAAACCCTCTGTGATGTAAGTTTATATTTTCTGCTTGTCAAGAAATTGCATATCATTTTGAAAGCAATAATAAATACATGCCAATTCAGTTCTTGCCTTGATGGCAAAATACAAAAAAAAACATTGACTCAAGAATATCAAAAGAAACCTTTTTGGGTTATTGAGGATGGTCACATCACTAAGTTGGTACTAAGGTCTTTAACATATTGTCATTACTATTCCATATCATGCACTCCTTGACTACCATCTTTACCTGCAAATCCGTAAGAGGTCTTCAAAAGATATTCTCTCAGTATTGTCTTGGTCATTTTCATACCAGGTTCACCTTTCATTTCATAATAACAGTTCCCTATCCACTCTTAACTGCTCACATAGCTCTAAATAAAAGTCAGGCAGCTTACAGTAGGAGCTTTTCCAAATCATAGATGAGTGCAGAAATCTTTAGGCATCTATTTTAAGTATTGTGAAACGGAAAATAAACATTTGGTTGTGGATTTTAGTTATTTCACTGCTTTGTTTTAGACTACACGAGGAAGAATTGAGTAGTGCCTTAAAAGAAGACCAACTGGAAAAATTGGAAATTGAGTCTTTGGATGCATTGCACAACCAGGTAAATAGGTTTCTATAAAGATTTTATGTTGCTATATAAAGCAAACATAATGGTAATGTTAATCATATTGGTTAACTGTGTAATATTGTCCAACATAGCCATCAAGGGATCCTGGTGATGATACATACCATGAGGCCATGGTTTGCAAATGCCACCAAAATCCTGATATGGTAACATAAGACAATATTATATGTTCGCCGTCCTGTTTTTTTATATCACTAGTTATCTTGAAATCACTGCTTTGTTTAAATTGCAGGTAATAGTGTGCAATGATTGCAATTATAATCTTTAACTTTACCTTTCAATAATAATTTGTTGATAAAAGAAGTGGAGAATGGAAATGGCCAGCAGATTTATGTGATTCTGTGACTTCAGCATTAACCACATAATTATGGATTTACTGCATTCACTGCTTTATTTGTGTTATAATTTGCAAAATGTTCTCATTTCCTAAATAAAATGTTGTTTCTAGCTACGATGAATAAAACATACTGCCAGGGAATGTGCTGCATAGTTTGCATTTTTGCTGCATAATTGATGAAATCTTGCTGCATAATTTGGTCCTCCATGCTGTCACAAAAGATTAGATACAATGGATTCAGTAGGCATTAAGCGTGCAAATTCCAAAACAATTGAGAGCATTCGGCTACCATTTAGTATGCAGAAATGGGCACCATTTTCCTGAGCTTGTGTGTTTCAGTGAAGTCAATATTTCTAAGAATAGAAAGAAATAGTGACTATGCACAGTGCTTACTTTATAAAACCTTACGTGCCAGGGCCCTCGTCAAAAGGCTACTGCAGCTCGTACCACCTATTGCCGCTCCTAGTGCTGCCAATGACAATACCAACATAACTACAAACCATCACACTCCCACATGTGTGTGTGACAATTTAGACAATTCTGGCTCCCATAACACAATAGGAATGGCTTGGGATGGATGCAGGTATTTGTCCTTTTTGATGTATATTGAATTAATAAACAGGTGTTGTGCTCATTTCTAAATTACACAGACTTCGCCACCATATGGCAGACTGTCATAAGTGCCGGTGTTGACAATTACGTGCTGGTGCCCAGCAGCAGAAACCACTGGCACAAATTAAGCACTGACTGCGCAAATAATGTACCACTATTGATAAGGTTGAAGGACAGAGAAAATAGGATTGGATGAAGAAGGTCACAGGTTTATCTTTAGAGTACAATAAAAAAACATTTGCGTGCAGCACAGACTGGCAAGTAAATAAAAAATGGCAAGCTTTAAATCAAGAGTTTTAAAATATATTTTAAATTTTAAAAATAATTTTATCATGAGGCCTATGGTTAGATGTGTAGCCTGTTAGGATGCATGGATAGTTGGACAGTTGTCATGTCTGCAGATGAGCCCAACTGTCCATCCCTTGCTGCCACAACTGAAGGCCATATGTGGTGGGGGCTGTTGGATCCATAGACTGTTGGTCAGAATCCAATTCATACTGTTGTTTGCAGCAGTGTTGGGCTGTTCAGACGATGAGCACATTGCCTGTTTGGTTATCTGTGGAAAAAGATATGAAAAAAATTATTATTATTATTGTCATTATTATTATTATTATTATTATTATTATTAAGATTCTTAGGATTTTATTAGGGCAGTGCTCGACCACTTGAGTCTTGTGGCATTAAATTGACAATTGGAGTAATACCACTTTCTAGATGTCAGGAGCAAAGTTATAAGATTAACAATAAGACTTGTGATTTTTATTTCTAACCAGCATCCTGTGCAATATGGTGCAGAATTGGCATCGCTGCTCAGGTGACATTTGCACAGTACTCAGACTTCAAGGCCTTCATTTTTGTGGTTTAATATATCCTCAGAATTCTTTAATGGTAATATTTATGGGATACAAAGTACACTTTGCTGTGCATTATAAGGATAGTGTAAGGCACTGAGGAGGTCCGTAGCCATATCGAGGAACTAGGGTGAAAGCCGAGTTCCTTTGTAAGGTATTGGAACTTCGAGTTGACTTGAAATATCCTTATCATGAACAATAGGGGATACTTTATTCATTATATTATATGGGCACATCATCACCTTTCCTACAAACTTAAATTCTTGGCACATAGCTATTTCATATGAAAGACACATCATGTTTGGAAATACGAAGAATAAAAATAGAACGTCTGTGCAAAAGTAAACACATTTAGAAATCTGTTAGATATTTGTTGGAAAAAGGTATTATAATCAGTTTATTACGAGTCAGTTTTTTTCCTAAAAGACACAGTAGCTCGGAATGTGTAGAAACCTGCAGAAAGATTGTTTAATATTCTTTAATATAATTAACTGAAGAGGGCAAACAGTAAACGTGTTGCCATAAACATCTCTTTTGTAGCCACTGTACAACTAGAGAAACAGAGCAGAAGAAAGAGAACAACATTTAGTTTTTAATTCTTTAACCAGCTGCTTTAATTATGTGCCATGACCTGCCTTTCCCGTTCCGCTGCTGGGTCTGGCGCCAAGCATTTTGACATCAGAACTCAAATATAATAAGCTATTAAAATAGAGTGGTTTTGTCATAAGAGGTGACTGGGTGCACGCAAGTCGCCACAATAAAGACATTAGAGACATGTTTTTATGCAGTGATTGCATAATCCCATGTATTATGAGACCATATTACTCAGTTACTTGTTACATGAATATAGCTAGATAGACTCTTCCCACTGGATTGCATTCTGTCAGTTCAGTAGGTTATACATCTAGCAATAGTGACGCCTGGGTATTCAGATACATTTACGTCAAGTTGCTGATCGGTTCTGCAGTTTCCATTCTCATAAATTCTTCCAAACCTTTGTTCCCAATTTTATTTGATACTATTCCTTAGCTGTTCAAGGCGATGGCTTATTAATTTTGCTGAATAGGGAAAAAACTATCATACATTTTTACCTTATTCTGTGTGATTTAACTGTGTGCTGCTCACCATAGCAGCACATGTCTGAGGAGTGCATTCTGATAAGCTTCTAAAGCTTATCTTAGGTCGTTTGCTTCCTGTCCTTTGTCAACCATCTTATCGCACTGTCATGTTGATGTGACAGTTTGGCACATGGAAAGCAAACGGAACTGTCAAAGACAACTGATTCCTATTTTTTTCCAGCTTCCCTTAAAGCGTATGTCCATATCAGCAGGCTAGCAGACACAGTTTATTGTGCTGTTGATGTAAGGAAAATGTTCACACAAACTTTGGTGCACTACTCATAAATACATTTTCATCTTACAAAGCATAATTGTTCAAAAACAGGCCATGTTTAGACTTCATTTCAGCTTGCAACTAACTAGATATTGTCCCAGTGAGACTCAAAATTGCATCTTAGTCTTGGGAAGTAGTATATAAATAGAGGTCTTTGGCAATCATGTATTTGCTGGTCCCACTGGTGTTTAATTATCAGTTGAGCTTTAATAGATTTTCAGTAAAGAGTATGATTCTTTCAGCATGCTTAAATGTGCATTTGAAAGTGAATGCGAAACAATGGTTATTGATTAGAACGAGGTACCTGTATCAACATAATAAACATAAACAATTTAGGTCACAGCACAAGTCTAGAACATTCTCTGTTTTATCCTTGATTGCAATGGACCAGGCTGCATGCAGTTCCCCAGAGAAATTAATGTGAAGTTCAAGCCTTTCCAAACATAATTAAAGTTAAGAAAACAAAACAATACAATAGCCAAACCAATGTATAACATTCAAGATCATTTTAATAAATATAAAACAGAAAGGGGCCTATTCACAAACTTCATTTTGTAGCATGTGAATTAGAGTTACAGTACTACTGCTGACATCACAAAATGCTATTCACTAACCTACAGGCAGAAGTCACTGCCTAGTGCTCTACTCTCTGTTTTTGCACAAAGATCTCTGCCATGGTTGCTGAGATTTCTGACCTCTTAAGCACACGCTTGAAGAGTAAATATAGGGGAGAGACAAGGAGTGGCTGGAGAAAGGGGAATACATTTTACAAAATGACAACGGTCTATGGAAGAGTAAGGAGAGGTTTAGAAAGGGACAAACATCCAACGGCGAAGGGATAAGCCCATTGCTATTCGAGAACTATACTTCAAAAGTGACCACATCTGTAATGGTGACAAAATGGCAGCCCAGCCTTGGAGTAAGTCAGCCATCACATTTGGCCCCTTGCACATACTGCAGCATGCTCCAAGATTATAGCCTTATATGAAAAAGTGTAAAAAAAATACAATGATTTCAACATTAAAAATGTCTATCTATCTATCTATCTATCTATCTATCTATCTATCTATCTATCTGTCTTTTTTTTCACAAAATTATATATTTGTAAATTTAAATACCTCAATAATTTTCCCAGTACTTTCCGTAGGAAGATCTCTGCCACAGTGGTAGAGCTCCCTATACATGTGTTAATTTACTAGTAGTAAATTAAAATTCATAAATCCTCCCGTAGAAGTATGCACTTAGGTGTAAATCTACACTCGGAAATGGTGAATTGCAGAAAAGCGTAACATTGCACTTAGGTGCAGAAGTAGATTTACACGTGAGTAAACCTACACATGTAAATTTACCTTTGTGATGTAGACCTCAAATAACCATAAATCAGATAAGGGGGACTGGAGATATAGATTTTAAAAGTTCTGAAGCTAAGGTGCAAAAATTGTCACAGTGGTAATTGCGAATCATAGATCAAGGCTGTAGGAACATCTTTTTAATAATGTTCCCTCAATTTGTGCCCTATCTGCTTTGCTGGCTTTAGTACTTTGTGCACTTTATCCCTGCTAATCAATTGTAGAGTACCTGTGCTCCTGCTTTAAACATTTTTAAACTGGCTTTTATCCAACTGACATATTTATCTTGCCTGTATGTCTCCAGTATAAGGTGCAGAAAATGCACCCAGGGCCTGAAAGTTAAATGCCACCTGTGGACCGCAGCACCTATTGTGCCATTCATGCGGTGGTCCTAGAAAACATGACTTTTGGCCTAGTCTTGTAGACTGACTACTACCATAGTATAAAACCTGCATTTCAACCTGTCAAAATAACACTTTGACAGACAAAGACCCCCTTTTTAAAATATTAATGTTACCCACACGTAGACCAAGTGGCCCACAAGGCACATGGTATTTAAAAGAGCGTCATGCAGAAAGTTAGTTTCACCATGGCCCTGCAGTGACAAGGCTCCAAAAGCTATAAATAAATATAAAATATTAATATTGTTGTCCTGGGTGTGGGCCAGATAGATAAAAAATATCCCCCTATTTCTACTAGTTTTGAAAAATCGTATTCGGTGGTGAAGTTAGATTTTTAATAAATATTAAGAAAAGGTAACTTTTAGAAATGTCCCTTTATCCTTCCTGAAGCCCCCTCAAGGCTGATTTGCTATCCGGCCTGTACTTGACCTTTAATGAATTGTGAAATGCCTTCCAGGAGCCACCCAATAAACCACTTTGATTGAAAGGTCAACCTAAATGAGCATGACTCCCCTGAGTTCATCTGGATATTAAAGGGGAGAAAGGACTGCCCTTTCTGGTGGCTCACCAGTGTCAAATTCTGCCTGAGGCCCATGTAAAATGTATACACTCTTGAAAAGGATCAAATGGAACCAGATCACAATTCTTGTATATCCTCTGTATGGTTGCTGAAGGGATCTACCTTGTCTTACCTGACTTCTGTCTCATTTTTTTCTTGTGGGTCCTTGGCCTACTTTACATTGGTTTTTGGTATTTGATGTAGGAGGACACTGGTAATTTCCATAATAAATCCCCCTGCATAACCCAGCTCTTAGAGCCCAAGTTTAGTGTGGCTGAAGACATTGTCCATCCTGGAATTGCCTAACACATTGGATTGAGGGCCTGCTTGCAATAAGGCAAACAAGTGCTACCGAAAAAGTAGGCAGGCCAGAGCCTGGAAACGTATACCTCATTAGTTAAGATGTGATCAGGAAGGCACTGCCACCAACTAGCTAGTGCCAGCCATAAATGTGCCACCCAAAGGCGCCCTCCTCAGAAAGTCCCTGAACCTGCAGAAGATGAGAAAAGGACTGGATCTGCTGTCTGTGACCTGAGAGGGACCTTGAAGTACTGGACTTGCTCCCGCTTGTACGGAGAACAAAGAAGTGGACTCACAGAGTCAGATGGATGAACTCCTGTATAACTACAAGGACACAGCGAGCTGCAGGAGACTTTTTCCTTGAAGTGCTCAGATGACCTGTGGCAACTGAACCTGGACTTGACTATGCATTTGGCCTCTCCATATCACACTGAGAGTCCCTAAGTGTCTTCCCCTAAGGTCCTTAAAAGTCTGGTCCTGTGGTTGTTTAGGCACTGGAAGACAGTTTGGAAACTTTTGAAAACTTTTCTTTCAGAGCTTAATTGAGACCCACCGGCAGTTTCACAACATCAGATTTAATTTCAGCTTCATTGCACTTGGAGACCCTGCACCTCCAAAAAAACAATGAAATCTGATTTTAATTTGGAACTTAGAACATTTTCAGAAAAAATGTTTCAAAGATTCAGAGCACCAATGGGACCAACCTGCTTCAGGTGTGAGGCCCTCAGTTCCAAGGCAGTTACAACACTTTCAGCAACATCACAAGCGGTGAGTATTTTTCCTTTAAAGAAGGGACAAAGTCCCACTGTGCGAGAGGTTCCTCTTCTAGAAAGTGACAGAGTCCCTTTCTGAAGTGAGACTCAGAAGCTTTTTCAAACTTTGACTTCTAGACTTTTATCGGGAACAATCTACTTGGTGTATCAGACTAGTGCTTCATTGCGGTCGGCCTCAAATCATTGCTAGGTCTTGGTCTACCGCAATCATAGGTTACCATCGGTGCATTCGATTTTGAGGCATTATTTTTAACCTAAAATTTTTTTAAACTCATATCTCAGCATATCTTTTTTGTGCCATTTTATTTATTAAATGTTACTCTATTTTTCAAGTTCAGCATGGGATTTTTATTGATTGATGTTTTCGCACTGTATATAAATAATTTACACATTGCCCAAAGTTAAGCCTGTGTTCTCTGTGCCATACATACTAGGGTGTTGAACTCAGATTAATTGAGTGACTTTGAGGGTTTACCCTGACAAGAAGTGTAATTTTCCCTTGTGTATTTACCAACCTCAAATAATAATCCACTTTCTTACAATGATTGACTGGAACATAGATGTGATTCAGGCTGACTGTGGTGTAGTGGGGGTTGGGTAAGGCAGGTTAGTCACAATGGTCATACTTTTCATTTTGAGATGCCTGAATACATATAGGTTGTCAAAGAGCTCCCACTAAAGCCTTATGTTTTGGTGGCAAAAACTTACACAGGGACAAAGCAGGTTTTATAGCTGCCAGGTTTGCTTCAATACTGGGATAGATTTGCTGCCTCACCCCATCCAAAGTCTAACCTTTGAATTTCTCACTTTTTTGGTCTTCAAATTCTCTAGTGAGAACAGTCTGGAAACTGTTGCAATGAAAAACAAAGTGATAAAAACATATTCTTAAATTATTCTCAGCCACAGGCAATCACTGGATCTCTATACCAGACCATTGTTTTTCACCCACTATGTCACTGTAGATGGAGACCGGCCTTAGGCAAATAATTGTTGGTCCTTCTCCAATTGGAACAATCTCACCTGAACTGGCAAGCCAATCCCCCTCCTGACAAGAACACCAGGAAGCCCTGACCAGTTTCAGCCCACTCTTCTCAATGAGGTATGACCAGAGTCAGAGGCACTGTGAACACAGGGTCCACGTCTGAGCATACCAGTTGCACTTACAGCATTGAATGCAACAAATGCATGGAAAGGATGCCAGAATTAATCTCAGCCGCCATAAGTCACTTGGGGCTGCATGTCAGCCTAATGTTTTTACCCACTATGCCACTCTACATTTGGTCCTGCTCAAATGGGAAGAATTCAGCCCAATCTGCCAGGCAAGGTCCTCTGCAAACGGGAACACCAGCAACCACAGACTGGTTTTAGCTCATCAGGATTTGTCAGTGAAGTATAGCTCGAGTTCTGTGGCACCACTATGTCTGATCCTCTGGCTCTTTAGGCACTGGAAGACAGTTTGGAAACTTTCGAAAACTTTTCTCCCAGAGTCCCATTTTGATTTTGAACGTAGAAATTTTCAGTGCAAATTCTTCAAAGCTTCAGAGCACCAGTGGGACCAAACTGCTTTACAAGTAAGGAGGGGTTTTCTTCCAAAAAGGGACAAAGTCCAACTCAGCGGGAGGTTTTTCTTCAAGAAAGTGACAGAGTCCCTTTCTGAAGTGAGACTTAGCAGCTTTTTTAAACTGTTTGACTTCTAGACTTTTACTGGGAACAATCTTCTTCTTGTATCAAACAATGTTAGGTACCAGTCTACAGCAGCCATTGGCTATTAGCTTAGTGCCCACGACATACTCATTGTCCCATACTCGTAGTTAGGGGATCCACAAAATGATGGAAAGGATGCTTAAATTATTGTACGTTAGGTGGAGATTGTTCAGGGCTGCATTTCAAACCATTTATTTCACTTACTATGTATCTCTAGACAGAGACAAACCAGATGCAAATCTGTATAGGACCTGCTCTAACTGTCCAGCCCAAAGCGCCAGGCCAGGTCCCCTCCAGACAGAAAACGTAGCTGGGCTGCACTCAGTAAGTCTGAATGACTTCGCTGCAAGGCATCTTTCTTCACAGTTAACCTTTTGGAGTAGAATAATCCATGATATTCACCAATGGTGGACCCTCACTGGTGAAGCCTAAGCACATTGCCCCAGTCCTCCAGAGACGGGGATCACGAAGAAATCGTAAAAATGAATTGCTCCTACGAAAGTTACTCCTGATCAATCCTTCAACCCTAAGGTTCTTAAGGTATGTTTCTAAGCACCAGGTCTCTCTCCAACCCGAGCTCTGTAAGGGTCCAGGCCTCGGTGGTCAGCAGGGCCTTTTTCAGTTTTTTTATTGTTTATTTTTATTGAGGAGGAAGTACAACAAGAAATAAACAATTAGAATAAAAAATGTAATTGTATATTTGCAAATTACATATATCATCATCAATCCATATAGTGTTGAGATACCAGTTTTATCCTGTGTGCTGGCCAGTAAATGGAGTATTGATGACACCCAGCAATGTTCCAGCAAAAGTCCAACCTCCTTTATCAGCACTTTTTCCTCAATTTATTGCAGACCTTCCCAGAGTACCTAATCCAAAATGCCCCAACCTTCCTACCCCTGTAGGCCCACTGACCTTTCCTGCAGCCACCACATATGTTGATGAGATATATTTTTCTCTTCTCTTGTGCTAGTTTTGCTTCTTTCAGAAAACACAGACATAGGCCCTCATTACGAGGCTAGCGGTCTTCAGACCGCCAGCATCGCCGTTGGACTGCTTCCAAAGCGGAAGTCCGACTGCGACATTATGACCGTGGTGTTACGGCCACGGTCGGACTGCGGCTACTGCCACTTTTCGGCCGTCCAATGGCCTGGCGGTGTCGGCGGTCTCAATCCGCCAGGGCAGCGGATTACGACCCCTCTCTCTGTCCGCACTTGGCATGGGCAGTGCAAGGCCCCACCCGGCCAGCCCCATTGCGCAAATCACTTTCTGCTTTGCAGACAGTTAATTGTATGATGCGTGCAAGTGCATCCGCAGCACAACAGCATTGCCGCCGGCTCTATTATGAACTGGCATCAACGTTGTTTTGTGTTTCCTCTGACCCAGCGGGAAACTCATAATAGGGTTTGCGGAAGGGCTGCCACATAGGCGGTAACCCGACCGCAGGAGTTTGGCGGGTGGCCTTTTCCGCCTGCCAAGCTCATAATTAGGGCCATAGTCTATAGTGGTTCTGTGCACGAATGGGATAAATTCCTGAGATCCCTGTTTTCCTGCTTTTTTTGTTGCCATCTATTCCTGTTCCTGACTTCCAGATGACTAATTCCTGCTAATTTGTCACTGTTGATATCACTTTAGCCTTCCTGCTTCCAGAGGCAAGCCCACTGTCCACCAGGAGGACAGATGTTTACAGCCAGTCTGTAATGTTCATTTAAGTTTCTGGAACATTGCTACTGTGCAAACCAGTTCCAACCCAATGTGCTCTCATATAACCAGCATTGCCTGTAGAAAACATAGCTTTACCAACACAGTGACCAACAAAGTTTTGCAAGAGTTCACTGTGTAGAAATACTATCTCCTGAAATCTATCATGTTCAATTTTTATATATTAAGCACCAAGGTGTCAGGTGCAAAGGAGTGTCTTTGCTAATATATTAATGTGGCTGCTCTCCGAAGATATGTGCTTTGGTCATTTATGTTGGTGATACCAGTGAGTTTGTAACTGAGATATAATGGGGAGAAATTGATATTTCAGGTGGTTAACTATGGGACAGTAGTATAAATTAAGAAATACATTTCCAAAGGTTGGCTGAAGTAATTCGAAAAATTAGTAACATAAATAGCTGCAAATTGAAATGGTGTGAGCTGTCAAATAAGGGTGTCATGTTGTGTCACTCTGCTTAAGTTAGTAGTAGCCAGGTCGCGCCAGCTCAGATTAATTCAAGCATCCAACTCATCACTTTTTGTTACTTTAGTGTATCACTTCAAGTGGAACAGGTATGCCCAGATGCTGGTCCCATGCATACTGTGTCACTGGAACCAAGCTATACCTGGCTGATGAGCCCTAACTAGGGCAAAACTGGTCCTGGGTTACTTGTGTTCCGGTTCAGGGAGTACTGTCCTGGCAGTTCGGGCTGTACTGTACCCATTGTAACAGACTGATTTACATATGGCTTGGTCCAAAATGAGGTGGCATGGTGTGCAGAATAAGGATGGACTGGGGTGTGGCCATGTTTAATTGCGAGTGACTGAGGTTAATTCAAGCATTCCACCTATCTCTTTTGTATACTTTAAGCCATAAATGTGGTACACCAAGACACCCCATCAGACCACTTCTAGAAATGCATAAGTGTACCAAGCAGGCTGAGCGTGCTGCACTGACACCTGTGAGAAGGAACTGAGGAGGCTGGACTCCCATCCACCTCTAACCCAAGAACAGAAAGCTCTCCAAGGATCTTAAGGATGATCCCCAGGGTGGCTCCAGAAACATACAAAACGCTGAAGAGGACATCGCTGTGAAGAATCCCAGCTGACCAGTGGCACCTGTAATGGACTTTACTGTTGCTCTCTGTCTAACACCATGAGAGTCTCTAAGTGCTTCCCCTGAGGTCATGCGGGCTTAGAGTGTATGTCTCTGGTTGTTTGGGCACCAAAAGAAGTTCGGGAAGTTTTACACATTTTTTACTCCAGAGTTTTAAGATGACCAACCATAAAAATATATCCACCGTGCAGTTCCTTGGTGTTAGGCTGAACTTAATGTTTGTCCCACATGGATAAGAACTTTTCTTAACAAAAAAAGGTTGTTTTTTTTTATTGGGACTTGAACACTTTCTCAAACTTTCCTATTTCCAGTCCCAAGCAGGGACTTTGTGTGTATCCAAGTCTCCCATGACCATTGACTACCATTGGTGCCTTTTCACTTTTCTCTGCTATTTTCACTTAAATGTTTAAAAATGAATATCTACACCTCCTCTTATTGGAGTTATGTCACTTTGGTGTTGTCTTTTCGACTTCTTAACTTTTTTGGTACCTCTAAATGCTTCACACAGTTTCTCCGAATTAAGCCTGTTGTTGGGATGCTTCAGAAATATGATTCCTCTGGAAAGGAACAGACACTCTGAAAATCAACAAACAACACATCATAGTGCGAAACACTGTACAGAACATTTCAGGATTGTAAAGTTATTTTAAAAACCAGTTTCAAAGTGAGCTTATGTAGCACCAAGCTTGCCATTCACCTCATACAGCACTCCCGAGGTGACTAGAGCAAGTTTTCGAAGGCGTACTGCTGCCCGCTGGTGCCTTGCTCACTTTCTGTGACTTCCTGTGGCTTATTACCACGGCAAGATGGGGGGTCGGGGGAGTGGCATACGCAGAAAGAGAGGTGAGCGAGAAAAATAAAGGTGAGTCAAAGGGACCAGCAAGAGAGATTGAAGAGGGGAAAGGAGAGATACGGCGAATGTATGAATGAAAAGAGAGTAAGTGATGGTAGCGGTGTTAGTTTGAACATTTCGGTCGGAGCTGCTTTTGTTTGCCTATCTGGACAGGAGTTCACCCATTACAATGTTCACACTAAACATTATCAATTTTACACTAACAAAACTGTTTACATTTGCGTTGTTTCCAATATGTTTTAATGAAAGTGTTTGCATTTATCTCTCCTAGGAGCTAAGGATGGTTTCTTACTTAACAAAACGGGCCAAGATACCAGTGGAAATGATATACAAAGTCCTGAATTTACTGCTGCCTTCTAGTTCAGAGCAAGAAATACTTTCTGTTCTGAATTCAATCTTTCATAAATATTCAAATGGTAACACAGAACCAGATGACAGCGGAGAAGAAACGGATGTCTGTAGAAAGAGGTAAATACTTAATTTTAGCACCAAGATGCAATTGCAATTTATTTCATTAGAGAAGGATATACACACTGGACAGGTACGACCTAACGTCAATACACACACTAATGTAAAGAAATGAATTCGTTTTATACTGATTATCTAATGCTTTTTCATTGGGAAGGGTGAAAACCGGTAGCTCGAAATGACTGACTTTGTGGGTAATTGACATTCATTGGATCAGCATGGGAGCATTTTGACTCTAATGGATCTGACTGGGCTGGCTGTTGTGTGGCAGTGTATTAATGTGGGCTGTTGCTGTGCTCGCACATAGCCTGCACAAAAGAGTCTAGTAAGGCAGATACATTTCTCTCTAAGGGTAACCTGGGCTCAGTGTTGTTAGCTGTGTCTCACAAGATATGAGCGATGTTTTGTTTATTAAATCAACAAAACAAATAGGCAGTTAAAGAAATAAAAAACTTAAAGGCCCAAACCAAATTATTTAAAAAAGTTACAAATTGAATGTTACAGAAAGGAATAGCAAATATTAGCATAGTCAGAATTTCTCATTTATGACATCAGGAAGTGGCGCTATTGGCTTTGCCAATGCTTCCTTTGTTTTTTCCACCACTTATGGTAAAAACATTCTGTGGGTAGGCATGCATACGCACAGATAGCAACCATTGTCCATTGGTTTCTGTTATACTTTATCACATAACTACTCCAAGGTGGCTGGTGTGTACACATGTATGCACACTCATGGCGGCCACCTCAAAGTGGAATTTGTGGTAAAGCATAAAGAAATCAAATATGGACACTGTGAGTGCACATGCATGTAAACGCAAGGGCTGCCATCGTCTTGTTATGCTTTATGATACATTTTGCAGGCCCAGGTAGTAAAGTTTTGCCACTCCTTAGATATAGCTCACTTGGTGGATGGCACGGCATGGCAAATGCCTTGCTTGCTAAATCGATGTACACATGGTATCTGAGGAGGCAGGGCCATGAACATGCTATATAGCGGAGCATGATACACACTACTCTATAGGACACACATTGATGACGTCACCATGCCAGCTGCATACAGCGACAGTGGGTATGTAGGCCATGATTTGTGTGTTGTTTGTAGATGGAATGCCCATGCATGCTACATACAGTGACTTAAAGTCGACACTCATGCAGCACACCGATTCCATGAAATTCTGCTATGCCATGTGCTTGCTAAAGACTGCGGTATATTGGCTACTTAAGCCATGACTTGCAAAGGTGTTGATTCCTTGCTTATATTATATGTCATGCTGTAGATAATACCATCAGTGATGCCATTTGTGACAACCACTAGAGTTCATTAATTATTGCGAACTTCGCAACAGTAACTTAACGTCGTATCAGAATATTGTAGTCCGAGAATGTGCAACATAAATATTTTGTCCTAAACACTGTTTTCCAAAAATATATCCCCGTTGGGGTAATCTATACAGAATGCAATGGTATTTTTGTAAATCGTAATCTGACATTCAACCGTCTAACTCTATAACCGTTATTTTTTATTGGTGATATAACACATGACAACATTGACAAAAGCAATTACATCTTTAATTTTAATGTATTTCGTTAGAAATGGGGTCTCTAGTTGGCAGAGGTATACACCCTTATCCAAATAGGGACCACAATCCAAGTCAGGGTAAGTCACACACAATCCAAATGATCTTGTGCACACCCTCTGCTTGGCATTGAGCAGGCAGGCTTAACTTAAAAGGCAAAGTATTTGTGCAGTAAATCATACAGTAACACAGTGAAAATGCCACAAAAATACACAACGCAGGTTTAGAAAAATATAGGATATTTATCTGGTTAAATTAAGATCAAAACAATAAAGATTCAATAAACAAAAGGTTAGATATCATTTTTTGCAAGATTAAAAAGAGCCTTAAATCTTAGAAATCAACAGTTGTCTCTTGTTTGCACAAAGTACCTGGTTTGCATAAAAAATAACACGCATGGAGACCACAGAGGAGGAGATGCATGGAAAAATAGGGTGTGCATTGGAATTTCTGGTGCGGCTCAGCGGATGCGTCGCGTCTTTTCACGCTGCAAGGGGCTGTTTGTAAATTTCTGGCATGCAGTCTTGGTCCCCACTGCGATGCAGGGATCTTTTTGATACCCAGGGACAATGCAGGGAAATCCTGGGCATGCGGGAAGAAGTCACAGGTGTTGCATTGGTCAGGTATGGTAATGCATAAAATTTTCTGTCGATCGGCAGTCGCTGCGTTGATTTCCCACTTAGGGAATAGGCTGCATTGTCCCGGTTCAGCTGTGCGTCGATCCGGTAAGGCTGTGCATCGAATTTCTTATCTCAAGGCAGGCTGCGTCAAATCTTCACTCGGGAAGTCGGGCTGTGTAATTCTAGCTCGGCTGTATGGCAATTTCTTAGTCACAAAACAGCTGTGCATCGTTTACGGCAGGCTGGGCATCGATTTTCGGTGCACTAGGAGTTTCCTGAAGAGATTAAGGGGGTCATTCTGACCTCGGCGGTAAAAGGCGCTTACCGCCGGTCAGAAGACCGCCACAACACCGCCACGGTCATTCTGACCCGCTACTTGAAAACCTCCAAAAACCCGACATCCACAAAAGTCCGCCACACCAAAGGTCAGCGAAAAAATGGCGATGACCAAACCTCCACCGTCACGCCAACAGAAATACGCCCATGCCATTACGACCCACGAATCCACGCGGCGGACTTTCAACCGCGGTATTCTATTGGCGGTACACACCGCTGCGCTCAAAATAAACACACCTTTACAAAACATCCCCACATTGGTCAATTTGAAACACACACACCTGAGATACATATACACACCACTCCCACACACCCAATACAAAATAAAACACACACCCACATCACCCACGAACCCCTACGACAACAATAGCGAATCAAGGACAGAGAGAGACAGCACTGCTTAGAGTAGACCATCACACAGAGGCAAATCACAACATCACCCACACAATTACCACGCACAAAACACCATACACCACCACACACATTACACCCCACAACACATACACCACCCCTCACCTCATCCACACCACCCCATGGCACCCCAAAGACACCCCAGGTTCTCTGACGCAGAACTCAGGGTCATGGTGGAGGAAATAGTCCGTGTAGAGCCCCAGCTATTCGGGGCACAGGTGCAGCACACCACAATAGCTAGGAAGATGGAGCTATGGCAAAGGATAGTGGACAGGTTCAACGCGGTGGGACAGCATCCACGCAATCGGGATGACATCAGGAAGCGATGGAACGACCTACGGGGGAAGGTGCGTTCCATGGTATCAAGGCACAACATTGCGGTGCAGAAGACTGGCGGCGGACCCCCACCTACTCCCCCAGAATTTACAGCATGGGAGGAGGAAGTCTTGCACATCCTGCATCATGAGGGCCTCGCAGGAGTATCTGGAGGAATGGACTCTGGTAAGTCAAATCTTAACTACTACTTCCCACCCCCACCCCACCTGCATGCCAGCACATACCCCCACCCTCACCCTCACCCCCATCACACCAACTCCTTGCAAAAGGCTCACCATCACAACCCACCCATCCCAACACCAAGCCCTGCATGCGACCACAAAGCATGGACACCCATCACCAAAGCATGCCCACTGCACACACACATCACCCCCACAAGCCACCCTCACAAAAGCCCCCACAAGGGAATGTCTGCACTTGGGTACACGGACACCCACCCATCACACGAAATGCCACACACAGAAGCTATAACCATACCTTAATACCCCTGCAGGACCCGAACGCCACCACACCGCCACGGAGGGTCAGAGATGTCCATCCCACCCCCAGATGAGGCCCCCAGCGATGACAGCAGCTCTGTCTCCCTGGACCCAGATGACCAGCCCGGCCCATCGGGGACCTCTGGACAGTCGGTTCCCCACAGACAGCCACAGGCTACAGCAGACCTAACCCCCTCTGGGAACACCAGCACAGCTCCCACCCAGCGGGCCCATGCCTCTGTCTCCAGGACACGTCAATCAGCGGTGTGTCCGCCACTACAGGGCACCCAGGTTGGCCCACCACCCCAACAACCACAGGGACCTGGGGGCAGTGGTAGTGGGCACACCGTCCAGGGGACAGAGGCCCAGAGAAACAGGGGAACTGGGAGGGCTGCTGTGCGACAGGGGGGGGACAGGCCCAGGGAACCCACTCTCCAAGAGGCCCTCTCCTCCATCATGGGAGCATACCACCACTCCCAGGAGACGATGGCGACGGTACTGGCCAGGTTCCAGGAGATCCAGGCACAGCAGGAGGAACGGTACATGGGGTTCAGAGAGGAACTGAGGAACATCGGTTCCGCAATGGGGACCATCGTCCTGGCCCTCAACCAGATAGTCACCACATTGCGGGACCATGTGGCACCCCAAAGGGCCCCTGTCACTAGCCCAGGCCAGGAACAGCCTACCACCTCCGCCGGTGCTAGTTGACAGGAGGCCCCCACACAACGACAGTCCACCAGAACCCCACCTCCTGCTGAAGAAGAACCACCCCGCAAGCGGAACCTGAGATCTCACAAGAAGACAGAGTAGGATTGCAAGACCCCCGCCAGCATATGATACCCCCTGATTTCATCCCACTGTCCCACATTGTCACCCTGTCCAACCTTGAACTGCCCCTGCTCCATCCTTCCACAGGCATATGGACAATGCACCTGTGCGACTGAGAACTGGACTCTGCCATGGACATTACTCCACCCCCACCCATCACCGTCTTACAATCATGTACCTATATGTAGCACTTGAAATAAATCACTCATTGCACTTAAAATAACAGGAGTCTGCTTGTATTTTTCACAAATGTATTACACATAACGGTACAATTATGTTCAGTTACATTGTGATGACAACATACCAATGTCAATAAGCTTTAGTCCATGGGCAAACAAAGCAGTAGTCACGCAGTCGGTCATACAGCTCTGAAAAGGGAAGGGAAAGTCACAATTAACTTAAAAGGAACTGGGGGGGAAACACAGACAGTAGAGACGCAGGAGGCCTTAAGTAAATGTAAATTTCGGTGGCTGTTTCTTACCTGTGTGCTACTGAAAGTATTGTTGTATGACTGTATCCCTGTTGTCCGTGTCGTCCCCGTCGTCTTCCTCCTCTTCACTCTCCACAGGCTCCACAGCTGCAACAACACCACCATCTGGACCATCCTCCTGCACAAAAGGCACCAGGCGTCGCAAAGCAAGATTGTGAAGCATACAGCAGGCCACGATGATATGGCACACCTTCTTTGGTGAGTACATTAGGGATCCACCTGTCATATGTAGGCACCTAAACCTGGCTTTCAGGAGGCCGAAGGTCCTTTCTATGATCCTCCTAGTTCGCCCATAGGCCTCATTGTACCGTTCCTCTGCCATGGTCCGGGGATTCCTCACTGGGGTCAATAGCCAGGAGAGGTTGGGGTAACCAGAGTCACCCAATAACCACACACGGTGTCTCTGTAGCTGTTCCATCATATAAGGGATGCTGCTATTTCTCATAACATACGCGTCATGCACTGACCCAGGGAACTTGGCATTTACATGGAAGATGTACTGGTCTGCCAAACAGACCACCTGGACATTCATAGAATGATAACTTTTTCTGTTTCTGTACGCCTGCTCAATTCCACTGGGGGGAACCAAATCCACATGGGTCCCATCAATGGCACCAATGATGTTGGGGATATGTCCAAGGGCATAGAAATCACCCTTCACTGTAGCCAAATCGCCCACCTCAGGGAAAATAATGTAGCTCTGCATGTATTTCATCAGGGCAGACAACACTCTGGACAAAACCTTAGAAAACATAGGCTGAGACATCCCTGATGACATGGCCACTGTTGTCTGAAAAGACCCACTTGCCAAAAAATGGAGTACTGACAGAACCTGCACCAGAGGGGGAATCCCTGTGGGTTGGCGGATGGGGGACATCAGGTCTGGCTCCAGCTGGGCACACAGTTCATGTATAGTGGCTCTGTCAAGCCGGTATGTAAGTATGATATGTCGTTCTTCCATTGTCGACAGGTCCACCAGCGGTCGGTACACGGGAGGATTCATCCTTCTCCTCGCAAGTCCCAGCGGACGGTGCCTAGGAAGGACAACATGGAGCACAGAGTCAAGCAACCCACAGGTTCGTTCACACAGCTTGCACAGTAAAAGAATCGCAATGCATTGAAAGGCTTGTATGAGTGGCAATGCAAGGCCTAGGCCTGTGTGACGCAGTTGAAATTATGCCATGTGGGCCCTGGAAATGGCGGCTGCCTGACCTGTGAAGTGTGACAGTGGGATGTGAGGTCAATGCGCTGGCGTGGCACACCGTGGCGGTAGGCGGTCGAAGACCGCGGTGCGAAGCCGCATTGGTTAACATTGCACCCTATGGGTTTCATGAGCCAATGACGATGTGCGCCGGCGGTCGCGGTACGTACCGCCGCGGTACGCACCGCCGCCGGTGTGACCGCCATTTTCTATCTGATTATTCACTCGAGACCTGATCATCCACAGGAGAGGACCTATGCTGCAAGTGCTGCTGTGACCTCGGTTTGGGAGATACTATGGCTGCTGCGACTGGGGAAAGGGCCCCTGCCTTCACATCTGAGGAATTGGAGAAACTTGTTGATGGGGTCCTCCCCCAGTATGCGCTACTCTACGGTCCTCCAGACCAACAGGTTAGTACACAGGGTGCACGCTGAATGGGCTATGCCTGTGTTGAGTGGGGTGGATGTAAGATGGTGGGGAGGGGAGCGAATGAGGAGTGCAACGCACGACAGATGGGAACATGTGCCACATGGCAAGGTTGGGGAGGGGGGGGCCCTCACATCGACCATGCAGAAAAGTGATGATATTTCCTTTCCCACCCTGTACATGTCAAATAGGTCAGCGCCCATCAGAAGATCGACATTTGGCGTGCCATCGCCAAGGACGTCCGGGCCTTGGGGGTCCACTACAGACGGGGCACCCACTGCCGAAAGAGGTGGGAGGACATCCGCCGCGGGACCAGAAAGACCGCTGAGTCTCTGCTGGGGATGGCCTCCCAACGTAGGAGGGGTGCCAGCCGCCAATTGACCCCCCTGATGTCCCGGATCCTGGCGGTGACCTACCCCGATTTGGATGGGCGCATGAGGACATCACAGCAGACACAAGGGGGTGAGTATCAGCACATTCTGCTATCTTTGCGCGCAGTGGAGGTGTCTGGGTTGGGGAGGAGGGCTGTGGGTAACTCAAGGCCAGGGTGCTTTCTGTAGGCTAGTCCCCTCCGTTAGGCATGGCCCTGTGCCCCCGCCCCCCACCTCTGTAGGGTGCCAAGTACAGCTATCCATGGTCCTGCATCACCCATGTGTGCATTTGTCGTCCATAGACCTGTAGGCCTAGTCACAAGAACTGAGTAGTGTACCCCGATTGCGCAGCGTAGTGCAGGGGGCTTCTGTGTCTGTCCTGTCCGCCAACGGTGTTGCCAATGCATGCACTCAACCTGTCTTCATTTCTCCCCCCCACCCATTTTCTTTTTCTTCCTGTGCATGTGTGCATTAGCATCATCAGGCGGAGGAGAATTGGCACCGGCGCACGAGGGAGCTGCATCTCACATGGCCCCGGAGGGCCATGCAACCGACTCCGAGTTCACCAGTGAGACGGAGGACGAGGGGAGCTCCACAACGGGGACCTGTGGAGACGTCAGCGACACCGACATGTCCTCCGAAGGGAGCTCCCTTGCGGTGGCGGCAACATCCGTGCCCACCGCCACAACAGGTACAGCCGCCACCCAGCGCACCAGCCCCGCCCTCCCAGCAGCCCCTCAGCCTTCGCTCCGTGCCCGCTCACCCAGGAAGGTGGGCATCTCCTTCGCCCCAGGCACCTAAGGCCCTGCCCCAGTTACCCCTGCTGCCCTCAGTGAGGAGGTCATTGACCTCTCCAGACCATCATTGTTGGGCAGTCTACCCTTTTGAATGCCATCCAGGGTGTAGAAAGGGAGGTGCATCGGAGCAATGCATACCTGGAGGGCATTCATTCGGGTCAGGCTGCCCATCAGCGATCGTTCAACGCTCTGGCCTCAGCACTGACGGCAGCCATTGTCCCTGTCTCCAGCCTCCCTCTTCTAACTCCCTCCACCCAGTCCCAGTCTCCTGTTCCTCAGCCTATCCCATCCACACCATCAGACGAGCCTGCACACACCTCAACACCCAAGGGCAGCTCATCCAGACATAAGCACCACAGATCCCACAAGCATTCACACAAGCAACATCCACATGCAGACATGCCAACAGTCACTACCACCTCTGTGTCCCCCTCCTCCTCGTCTCCCTCCTCCCTCCCTGTGACGTCTCCACTCACACCTGCATGCACACCACCATCAGCCAGTACTTCCATCACCAGCACACCCTCCATTACAGTCAGCACACGTGCAGTCACCACCCCCACTGCCATTTACACGTCCCCTGTGTCCTCTCCCACTGTGTCTGTCACCCCCTCTTCCAAACCACACAAACGCAGGCAGCCACCCACCCAACAGCCATCCACCTCACGACAGCATCCAGCCCAAGCACCTGCACCCAAAGACAGCACACTTGACTCTCCTACAACCACATCCTCTTCCTCCACTCCCATACCCACTGCACCTACCCTTCCCATTGCTCCTAAAAAACTTTTCCTCTCCAAAATTAACCTCTTTGCATCACCTGACCCACCCCCTCCATCTGGTAAGAGTCCAAAGAGCACCTCAGCCACCACCAGCTCTGCATCTAGTATCACCATAGTGCAGGGCTATTGGAGTCCACCAGCTCCTAGGGAAGGAACATCGCCCAGCAGCAAGGGGACAGCCAGCCCACCCCCTGGGAAGAGGACAAGAAAAATTAAGGGCCGGCGCGAAAAGCCTGAGACGACTGCCACCAAGGAGAGTGGCCTTGCCCCGTCACCTGCCACATCATCTAAGGGAGGCAAGGGCCAGAGAGCTGCAGCGAAGGAGGGCAAGGGCAGCAGGGCGGAGAAGACATGCAGCAGGCGAGCGCACCAGGAGGGCCCCACCAGCCCCATACCGGGTGTGACGGACGACACCCACGGGCCCAAGACTCAATCACAGGAGGGCCCCGCTACCGCAAGGTCGGAGGGCGACTAAGCGGGGAGTCTTGGCCAGGTCTGGCTCCCTTGAAAGACAGGACATGCACCGCTGAACAGGGCCCCGCCGTGAAGAGCACCGCTGAACTGGGCCCCGCCGTGAAGAGCACCGCTGAACTGGGCCCCGCCGTGAAGAGCACCGCTGAACAGGGCCCCACCATGAAGAGCACCGCTGAACAGGGCCCCGCCGTGAAGAGCACCGCTGAACCGGGCCCCGCCGTCTCAAGCACCGCTCCGCTGGGCCCTTCATCTCAAGCACCGCTCCGCTAGGCCCCGCCGTCTCTGCACCGCTCCGCTGGGCCCTTCATCTCAAGCACCGCTCCGCTGGGCCCCGCCGTCTCTGCACCGCTCCGCTGGGCCCTTCCTGTCAAGCACCGCTCCGCTGGTCCCTTCATCTCAAGCACCGCTCCGCTGGGCCCCGCCGTCTCTGCACCGCTCCGCTGGGCCCTTCCTGTCAAGCACCGCTCCGCTGGGCCCTTCCTGTCAAGCACCGCTCCGCTGGGCCCTTCATCTCAAGCACCGCTCCGCTGGGCCCTTCATCTCAAGCACCGCTCCGCTGGGCCCTTCATCTCAAGCACCGCTCCGCTGGGCCCCGCCGTCTCTGCACCGCTCCGCTGGGCCCTTCATCTCAAGCACCGCTCCGCTGGGCCCTTCCTGTCAAGCACCGCTCCGCTGGGCCCTTCCTGTCAAGCACTGCTCCGCTGGGCCCTTCATCTCAAGCACCGCTCCGCTGGGCCCTTCATCTCAAGCACCGCTCCGCTGGGCCCTTCCTGTCAAGCACCGCTCCGCTGGGCCCTTCCTGTCAAGCACCGCTCCGCTGGGCCTTCCTGTCAAGCACCGCTCCGCTGGGCCCTTCATCTCAAGCACCGCTCCGCTGGGCCCTTCATCTCAAGCACCGCTCCGCTGGGCCCTGCCGTCTTAAGCACCGCTGATCCATTGACAGTGCCGGTTCTGTGTCGAGCAGGTGTTCACGAAGCACTCTGGGCACCATGCCTCCTCCAATACCAGTGGAGTCGGTTATCCATCTGATGGACTGTGGCTTTGCACTCCCCAGGATTGAACAGTGGGCAACCCTCCCACTGTAGAGACTTGTGAGACTGTGGCTTTGCACTCCCCAGGATAATGCAGTGGGCACACCACCCACTGTAGAGACTTGTGAGACTGTGGCTTTGCACTCCCCAGGATGGTACAGTGGGCATGGAGGCCCCTCGTGGATCTGGCGTCGTGGACTCATGTGGCTGAGGTGCCCCCCTTTCCCTTCCCCCTGAGGTGCCTGTTGTTTTATCATCTGATGCCCCAGCAGTGTTCTCTCCAATGGTATCCGGTCTCCTGTGTGGGCTTTCCCCATTTGTTTGTACACATTGGCCCACGGACTATGGATATTTAACGAACTGTGCAGGACTTATTGACTATGTTTATACTTTGCACTATGTTCATTATTTCTTTTGTATATTTCATATGGCATATTTACCATGACTTCAATGAACCTATTTTATACATAAATTTTAAATTTCATTTTAATTATGTCTTTGCATTCTTCCGGGGGGTTTGGGGGGTGTCACTCTGACTTGTTGCTCTGCATTGGTGTGTAGGTATTGGGGGGGTGGGTGTATGGCGTATGTGTGTGCACGTAACCTTTCCTCCTCCCCCCTCCCCTTTGTCATAGGTGCAGTACTCACCGTTGTCGTCTGCGCCGGCGTTCGTACTCGTGGTAGATGAGCAGGTAGACAATAGCTGGTAGGATGTTTAATTCGGGTTCCATTCTGTCCAGATTCCTCGTGGAGTGTGTGGAGGTGAGCGTTTTACCGTTCGTAGTCTGTTTCCGCCGTGTTTTTATCGGCGGGGCTCCCGCCCCGGAAAAGGTGGCGGATTGGTGAGTTGTGATAGGGTGGGCGGTACATTGTCTGCCGCCTGCCTGTTGGCGGTGACCGCCGCGCTGTTTGTCGGTCCCGCTGTGGCGGTCGGAGTGTTAAAGTGGCGGGCTGTGTTGGCGGTTCCCGCCAGGGTCAGAATTGCATTTTTTGGACCGCCTGCCTGTTGGTGGGTTGGCCGCCACTTTATCACCGACCGCCAGGGTTGGAATGACCCCCTAAGTCTTTTTGGCCCTGACACTTCGAAAAACAGGAGGCAAGGTCAATCCAAGCCCTTAGAGAGCACTTCCTGAGCAAAGTCAGAGGGCAGCAAGGCAGCAGGGCAACAGCAGGGCAGCAGTCCTCAGCAAAGCAGTCCAGATGAGTCTTTTCAGCAGTCAAGCAGTTCCTCTTGACAGGTTGCTGGTTCAGGTCCAGAAGTGTCTTAGTTGGTGTGGTCAGGGACCCAGTTTATATACCCAGAAATGCCTCTGAAGTGGGGGAGACTTCAAAGAGTGGTTTTAGAGTGCACAAGGTTCCCTTTAAGTACAGGTCTGTCTGCCAGGCTCCTAGTAGGTGGTTTGGAAGTCCATTGTGTGAGGGTAGGCCACTAGCCTTTGTAATGTAAGTTTTGGGCCCTCCACCCTTCCAACCCAGGAAGACCCATTCAGTATGCAGATGAGTGCAGGCATGACTGAATATCCTGTGTTTGTGGTTGTCTGAGTGAAATGCACAAGGAAGCTGTCAACCAGCCTAACCCAGACATTTATTGGAGACAGGCTGTGAGGCACTGATGGATTTTAAGTGCAGAGAAATGCTACCTTTCTAAAAGTGGCATTTCTGAAATAGTAATATAAAATCTAACCTCACCAATAAGCAGGGTTTTGTATTACCATTCTGGCCATACTACATATGACCTGGTTACCCCTTTCTGTTCAGAAACTACCACCCAAACAGTATATATGAAATGGGCAGGCCTCACTGTAGTGGAAAATGAATTTAGGAGTTTTTCCACAACCAGGACATATAAAACATCCATGTACATGCCCTGCCTTTTACCTACATAGCACCCTGCCCTATGGAGAACCTAGGGCCTATCTTAGGTGTGACCTATATGTAGAAAAAGGGGAGTTTAAGGCTTGGCAAGTACCTTTAAAAGCCAAGTCAATGTGGCAGTGAAACTGCACACACAGACCTTGCAATGGCAGGCGTGAGACATGGTCAAGGGGCTACTTATGTGGATGGCACAACCAGTGCTGCAGGCCCACTAGTAGCATTCAATTTACAAGGCCTGGGCACATGTAGTGCAATTTACTAGGGACTTACAAGTAAATTAAATATGCCAATTGGTTATGAGCCAATGTTACCATGTTTTAGGGAAAGAGCACATGCACTGTAGCACTGGTTAGCAGTGGGGAAGTGTCCAGAGTCCTAAAGCCAGCAAAAATGAAGTCAGAAAAAGAAGAGTTGGAAGGCAAAATGTTTGGGGGGTGACCCTGCAGATAAGCCATTTACAACACATTTGTACAGATGATGTATGACTCTGCCCTTGTAAATGATCTATTGCAAAAAATGTATGCTTCAGAGACACTCACTAGCAAAATATATGTGGTATTTGCTGCTTCGAAGGCTGCAGATCCACTTTTAATAAGCATATATTCTCGCAAGGGATAGATATTGAAAAATGTATATTTCCACTGTCAGAAATAAATCTTTTTGAAAGAGTTCCACATTATTAGTGGGCTTGTCACATGATCGCCATAGATAATTTTATTATTTCTTCTGGTCAAACCATATTCAGCAGCTTCTCTAAGGATGTTAATTCGAACATGCTTTAACATTTATCCATATTCTGAGTTGCAGCCTGATGCATGTTTTGCATCAGTTAATTGTACTGGAAATTCAAGCAAATATTGACAATTAAAATATGAAACAGATTAACAGAAGTCAGCTCCTCATTCAATGGAGCCACAATGGCTTCCCAGTTTCTGGCTAGCTTGCTTGTTCCAGGTCAATTTCCACATAAATTATGGCTACCTGTGCCTCAGTTTGAATGAGTGGGTTTCTCAGTGTATAACCTTTTCTGGTCTGGAGAGGTGACTGGCTTCTGGAGCGCCCATGCCAGTTTTCGCTGCTACCTGTGCTTCCTGTTCAGTTTCTGTTTCTTACATTTTAAAATATGTTTGGAAGGTAATACATTCAATGTGGTCTTTTGCTGCTTTGAAAGCAGACTCAAAACCCAAATGTCATACTGTCTGGCAACTCACTCTTATCTCTCATGATTACAAAAGCTACAACAAAGCTATGGAATGAAACTCTTCTGCTTGGTTTCCTATGTTTTACCAAGCTGAATTACAGTCTGCTGCAGCAGTGGTTGTTAGCCGTTAGACTGCTGTGGGCCCCCACTTAATCATTATTGTACCCCCACTGAGTCATTACTGGAAGCTGGGGACCCCGGCCTATGAAACACACCCAGGCACATGCTGGCGCATGCACTGACACCAAGGTTATGCCAGTTCTGCCCCCCCAAGCATACAGTAATGCAGACATTAACACACCCAGCAAACACTAATGCATCCAGTAACATATCCAGGGATACCATCATGTATACACTAACATACACAGGCATACACTCACGCATACATTGAGACACCCATGCACACTTATGTATACAGTAACACACCCAGGTACATACCAGGGCATATACTGACACAGTCAGACACTGACTTATGCAAACACTGACCCGCCCATGCACACACTGATGCATATTCTGACACACTGAGGCACACACTAATGCATACACTCACACACCGAGGCACACATTGATGCATACACTGAAACACCCAGGTACATACTAATGCATACTCTAACACAACCAGACACATGCTGATGCATTGATGCATACACTAACATACCCAGACACACACTGAAGCATACAATGACACATTCTAGCCCATGCTAATGCATACACTCCCACCCATGCACACAATGATGCATACACTAACAAACCCAGGGACACAGTCATGCACACACTAACACACCCAGGCACACACTGATGCATAAATTGACACAACCAGACACACACTGATGCTTACACTTACACACCCAGGCACCAACTCTTGCACACACTAAAACACCCAGGCACACACGGATACATACACTGACACACCCAAGCTCACACGGATCCATACACTAACACACCCGGCATACTCTGATGCATACATTGACACACCGAGGCACACACTGATGTATACACTAACACACCTATGCACATACTAATACACCGAGGCACACTGAGGCACATACTCTAACACACCCAGGCACACACTGACGCATATGCTTACACACCCAGGCACAAAATGATGCATACACTGACACACCTAAGCATACACTGATGCATACACTGCCGCACCCAGGCACTTTTGTTGTATGTTTTTTTATATACCTGAAGAAACAAGGTACAAAATAGTACAAGAAAAACAAAAAAATAACAGGCTTGAAAACTCTAGCATGTATAAAAAGCTTGGATGCTAATAGAAAAAACAAAAATTAACAGGGAGGTTGGTAATGCCATTCAAATAATTGGCCACTGCTGTGGTATTCAACCCCACTGGCATGTGGCATCTCAAGCAGTGGGTTGCCATATGTGCAAGGTAAGTACACATGGCAGGAACTATTATTGTGCCTGAGGTGGAGGTTGCAGGCAAAGGGGCAGATGTTGGTCCAGCAGCAAAACTCTTCTCACAAATCATCCTCAAATAAGCTCTTTCGTAGATGTTCTTTAAATGTTTCCACATTGAACTTGTCCCGTGTAAATAGTTCTTGCTCGTGCCTTGGGATAGTTGTTTCCCACATATGTTGCACTTAACAAATAGTGTTGTCATCTTCCCCTCACCTGAAGGAATAACAAAAAACTTCCACACCTCACTTTCCTCCTTTGCAGGAGGCATGTTGAGATCTTCTTCCTCCCGGAGCACTACAGGACTCCATGGAAGGCATTGATGCAGCCATTGTACAAAATATTGCCATTGTGAACAGCAGAAAAAGAGCAGTTGTAAGATAACATGTCTTCTTCTGTGCACAGATGAAAATGAAGAAACAGGTTTTGGGTGTGGTTTATTTCAAACATGGGTGTAGTCTTAATGCGGTCACTCAGAAGGGAAGCTTTGGTTGTGTCATTCGGCAAATAGATGGAGAACGTGACCTCAAAATCAGATATATGGTGCCACAAATACAGGCGAGATTATATTAAAGTGCATGTTCAGTACACTCAACTGGGCATTGTGGGGAAATAATGCATTAAGCACAGTATTCAATTCCAGTAAAATAAAAAAAACTAGTTCATCAGTACAAGTCGAAGTTAAGTTAAAGTACATGTGAAAGAAAGCATTGAAGAAGTATACAATTCGGACACCCATTGTTGCTCTACACATGCTAGGATATACATAAGACCACATATAAAGAAAAAAGAGTGAGGCATGAATTATCTGATTTGATTGGACCTAACATAGCAGATAGTTCTCACAGGAAAGGCCACCTAGTCCTTAAGTGCAACACTATGGAGTTGGAGATGCTCATAACATCTGGCCCTGCACAAAATGCCAGTGGCAAATTTAACACATTTAGCACCGTTGCTTTCAATTCCTATAAAAACAAGTAGTTATTTCATTAGTACTAGACAAGATTATGTTAAAGTACATGTGCAACAGAACATTTAGAGAATATACCATTCAATTCCGACACCAATTTGCGGCTTGGTGCTTATTAGGATTAACCTAAGACCACCTTGAAGGGAAGAAAGGTCCACGTGCGTGCTCAGGTAGGATTGAGACATAGCATGGTGGCCAGCTCTCTTAGGCAAGGCCATGCGGCTGATAAGTATGATATTGATCAAAACGGTTCCCTTTCCGCTGTGTGAACTTTTGCTGCTTTCCAATAGTCTGGGGTGGGACTTCATTCCCCAGACTTAAGCGAGGTGTGCAGGGCCAGGAGACAGGCACAAAAGAGCCGTTGGTGTCCCGCAGTGCATATTTGATCAAAGCAGTTCCCTGCCCCCTGTGTGAACATTTGCTGCTTTCCACTAGTTTGTGGAAGGACTTCATCCCCGCGACTTCAGGAAGGTGGGCAGGGCCAGGAGATGCACACAAAAGCGCCATTGGTGTCCCACAGCGAAGGTTTGATGAAAGCGTTTCCTGCCCGCTGTGTGAACTTTTGCTGCTTTCCAATAGTCTAGGGTGAGACTTCGTCCCCCAGACTTCAGCGAGGTGGGATGGGATGGGCCAGGAGACACACGCAAAAGTCCATTTGTGTCCCCCAGCACAGGTTTGATTAAAGTGGTTGTTAGAAATCTCCCTTTTTGCAGGGCTATCTCTCTGTCCTTTTTCCTCTGCCTCTTGTATTTTTGACTGGATTTCGTTTTTTTTGGTTTTGGTACTCTGGGCACTTTACCACAGCTGATCAGTGCTAAACTTCAAGTGCTCCAGGTGTAAATTGTGATTATCATTGGTTATCCATGATTGGCATATTTGATGTGCTAGTAAGGTCCTAGTATAGTGCACCATGTGTGCTGAGGCCTGTAAATCAAATGCTACTAGTGGGCCTGCAGTACTGATTGTGACTGCAGCACGAGTAGCCCTATAAACGTGTTTCAGACCTGCCATTGCAGTGTCTGTGTGTGCAGTTTTAAACTTCTATGTCGACCTGGCAAGTGCACCCACTTACCATGCCCAAACCTTCCCTTTTAGTACATGTAAGGCACCCCCAAGGTAGATCCAAGTTAGCCCCATGGCCAGGGTGCAGTGTATTCAAAATGTAGGACATGTACTGGTGTGTTTTACATGTCATGATAGTGAAATACTGCCAAATTCATTTTTCACTATTGCACAGCCTATCCCTCCCATAGGTTAACATGGGGATTGCCTTGAACTATCTCTCTAGTGAAATTTCCCATTGGAACAGATAGAGAAATGGAGTTTAGGGTGTCTGAATTCACAATTTAAAAATACATCTTTTAGTGAAGGTGTTTTTTTAACTTGGGTGTTTTAAATGCCACTTTTAGAAAGTGGGCATTTTATTGCTTAACCATTCTGTGCCTCTGCTTGGCTGTAGAATACACGTCTGGGTCAGGATGACAGTTGCATTGGTTGTGAATTCACTTTAGACAGCCACACAAATGGATTGGAGGTGTACCCTGCATATCCGGATGGGTCTTCCTGGGCTAGAGTGGTTGGAGCAGCTGACAATTGCACCTAAATCGGGCTGTGCTTGTCTTTACACACTACAGTCTCCAACCCCGAGTGTGAATGGGACCAGGGCAGGAAAGGCAGGGTCTTGTGCACTACAAAGACTTTCCTTTGAAGTCTGCCTACTTCAAAGGCAGAAATGAGTACAAGTATTGGACCCAAAACCCCAGACTTTTAGAACACTTCTGGATCAAAAGGAGACTCTGCCAAGGAGAAGAGCTGAAGAGCTGTGAGGAAGAATCCTGCCTCTTTGCTGTGTGTGCTTTCCTGGGTTGGCCTGCTGTTGCTGCTTCTGCTTTGGAGAGGACAAAGACTGTACTTTGCTGTGTATCCTGCTTGTGAAGTTACTCCAAGGGCTTGGACTGAGCTTGCCTCCTGTTAAGAAGTCTCAGGAACATCAAAGACTTCACCTGCCAGCCCTTGAGTTCTTTTGCTAAGGACCCTGACTTGCCAAGAGGTACCCACTCCAGTTCCTGGGCCTTTTGGAGTAAAGTCTGGCAGAAAAACAAGAAGAACCAGGCAGACTGACTCTGCACAACTCCAGAAACGGCTCAGCAGCCCAACTCAGTGCAGCTGCCTGCACCCACAGCTGTGTCCCCGCTGAAGTGCGACGACCGTGACTGACACTGCCACAGTGCCTCTGAATTCCTGCAACATTGTGAGTCCTGAATGCTGTGTCACCGACGTGCTTGACACCTGACTCTGTTGTGGCACCTGTACCCCCGTGGTGTGACCGTGACACTGCAAAGTCGCCTCATCACAACTTGACCAGCTGAACTCATCGACCCCGGTGGATCATAAAGAACTGGCACCTCACCACCAAAGCCGCCTTACCTCCGCTGCTTCAGTCAGAAACTGACACCTCAGCTCCCGTGCGAAGTAGTAAGGAACTAAAGCCTCATCTCCTGTGTAGCAGTACAGAACCAAAGCTGCACTGGCTCCAGCGACGCCTCCCCTCCCCGAGTTTGTGCCATGTCTTTGACTCTTCCTCATTTCTAAGGTCCTGTACATGGGGTCTGTGCGACTCCATGACTGGCGCTGCACTCCCCTTGTGAGTGGTTTCGGATTGTTGGGAATGACTCTGTCACAATGCCATAATAGCACCAGTTGGAGCTACTCTGTTTATAAGCGTTTTATTGGATTGAATCTAAAAATTCATATTTTTGCTTGTGCATATTGGACTTTTGTTGGTTTATTCTTGTTTTACTTACATAAAAATTGGCAACTTTTCTAAACTAGAGTGGTGTCCATTTGTAGTGTTTTCACTATGTTACTCTGTGTTTGGGTACAAATACTTAACACATTGCCTTTGAGGTAAGCCTGACTGTTCGTGCCAAGCTACCAAGGGAGTGAGTAGTGGTTATCTTAGATGTGTGACTCCCTTACCCTGACTAGAGTGAGGGTCCCTAATTAGACAGGGTATGAACTGACTGCCAACTAGAGACCCTATTTCTAACAGTGGTTCCCTGCCCACTAAGTGAGCGTTTGCTGCTTTCCACTAGTCTGGGGTGGGACTTCGTCCTCCAGACTTCAACAAGGTGGTGGGGGGGCAAAAGACGTGCACAAAAGCATAATTGGTGCCCCTCAGTGGGCCTGTATTTGCCTGTTATTGCTCAGAACAGGCTAGGCTGGGGCACCCCCTTTGACTACCACTGCTTCCACCTGTATGGTGTTTGGGGAAGCTGAGCTGTATTAAGGTACTGTGTTCACCCATATTATGTTTGTTTTTGCTCCTAGTGAGTCACCGAGCTCACTGTTAGAAGCTGGGGAAAAGCAAGCTCAATGGTGATCATGGGGCCCCCTCAGCCAAAAACTCATACTACCATTGACTGTTAATGGTGCGAGCTGTTGATGTTATTGCCAAAGTCATCCAATTGGCAGAAAGAAGACTGTCCCTTACAGCTTTAAATGTGGCTTCTCAGCTTTCTATACCATTTTAGATCATCTCTGCCTTCTGCAATGGCCCCTTCTACTGATAGCCTAAGGATTGCTCAAGCTCCTGATTCTCCTGTTCATCATCCTAAAGGGGTATTGAGGATGTGTCGTTCACAGAGATTAGGCCTGGCAGTGACAGTGTTCAATCTTGTGCTGCTTTGGACGTTTCCTCTCCTGATCCATGCCCAGTTATTAAACAAAGGAAGGGGACTTCTAAATTATCCAAACCAAAGGCACTAAAGTCTCATCCTCCAATGGCTTACGCAAACCTGAGCTCTGGTGTATCCGGTACCCAATTCTTGATAGCTTTGTTTGGGATAATATCTGTGAGCCACTAAGCAAGCTGCTTGTTTGTAAATTACGCCTCTTGCACAATCGGCTCACAGCTATAAAGAATACTCTGCATAAAATTATTTTGAAAGGGGAGGCTTGCTTACCCGACACATCTAAGGAAGGGCATAGTGGGGTTGCTAGCTTAGCAACTCACCTTAGTAAAATAGAATTTGCCTCTAGGCCCAGCCCTGGGAAATGCCTCCTAGGGGTAATGATAAGGTGCCTCTTGTCACGGTGCATTCCGACCCTTCTCTTGCTCATAAAGCGAGTTGCCGTACTAATTACGTGCACAAGCGTAAAGCCTCTTTACCCCACTCCTACGGGGGGAGACCCTAGTTTTGGAGTACCCCTTCTGGTGATAAAGTTACCGCCTGCATCCTGCTATGTGGCAATCATAACTAATGTCCCATTCCTGCCTCTGGGCTCTTCTGAGACCACTTAGAATTGAAAAACAAAGTCACCCATTGGTTATATAGGAATGTGGGCACTGCTTTTAACCTCCACAAGGAAATCGTTTTTGTAAGGAGAAGGGGTGGAGTGGGGCTGTTACCTAGACAACCCCAAGAGAATTGTATCATAATCAACTTTCACAGCTCCCCAGTCAATGAAAATATTCCCTGGCATGCTAAGAGTGTTTGTTTTGAACCAGGGCAAATTATTGTCATCCCTTTGGGTTACTTTTATAAACATATAGCCCTTAAATCCAGGAGACGGGAGGTACTCAAATACACTGATTTTCCCAGTGCCAGATCAGACATTGGCTGAGAACAAGTTTTTGGCTCTCGGGGTTAAAGGAAAATGATAGAGAGGCTGAGTAACAGTGAGATGCCTGTATCCCCATACCCGTCTCAGTAGTGACCCATGCCTTGTGCCCTGGTGTCTATGGCTAGTATAGGGTACCATCAATGCGTGTCAATTCCTACACACAATCTTGACTCGTCTAGTGGTGTTTACATGACATGCAAGCAGGGCAGTAACATACCAGTAGCTAGCTCTCTGTCACCTGCATGTAGCTCCCCTGCTTGGACAGTTAGGGTGTCATTCTGACCCTGGCGGTCATGGACCGCCAGGGCCAACGACCGCGGGAGCACCGCCAACAGGCTGGCGGTGCTCCCATGGCATTCTGACCGCGGCGGTACAGCCGCGGTCAGATACGGGAAACCGACGGTGTACCGCCGGTTTCCCGCTGCCCAAGGGAATCCTCCATGGCGCCGCTGCAAGCTGCGCCGCCATGGGGATTCCGACCCCCTTACCGCCAGCCTTGTTCTGGCGGTTTTGACCGCCAGACCCTGGCTGGCGGTAACGGGTGTCGTGGGGCCCCTGGGGGCCCCTGCAGTGCCCATGCCAATGGCATGGGCACTGCAGGGGCCCCCTAACAGGGCCCCACCAAGATTTTCAGTGTCTGCCACGCAGACACTGAAAATCGTGACAGGTGCAACTGCACCCGTCGCACCCCTTCCACTCCGCCGGCTCCATTCGGAGCCGGCATCCTCATGGAAGGGGGTTTCCCGCTGGGCTGGCGGGCGGCCTTCTGGCGGTCGCCCGCCAGCCCAGCGGGAAACTCAGAATTACTGCTGCGGTCTTTTGACCGTGCAGCGGTATTCTGTCGGCGGGACTTTGGCGGGCGGCCTCCGCCGCCCGCCAAAGTCAGAATGACCCCCTTAGTGCTCTAAGTGTTGACGAGATGAACTCTACTCGACCTGGGTGGATAACTTGGTCCAGTTTTCACCTTATCAACGCAATATATTTGGTTCAACTGGTCCAATGGACACATATAATGATTCCTCTAATTTTAAAGTAGTAGACAATGCTCCCTCTGATTCAGTAGGGAGTTGTCCCCTGCCAAGTTCCCCCAAATTGTACCCTCCCCCATTGATCACTGTGGTTTCCTAGAATGTGGCTGATCCTAAGACCAAGTTGTCGCAACCATCATGGGGTGATTATATTGACAACCATGATCTGTGCCTCTTCCAGGAAATGTGGTCTGTTGATCCTTTATACAAAATTGGGTATTTATCTTATAAAGTCCCTGCCATATTGGGTATGTCGGGGAGGCCTATGGGAAGTCTAACAATTTGGATGAAGGCCTCACTAAGCTGTAAACTTTGCCGCTAGTAGTTGACTCCCCTGATACATTGGGTATTGAACTAAGTAGATGAAGGGGGAACAGTGTGATGCTTTTTAACATCTGTGCTTGTTGGATCCCAGGGGGCCATGTCTCTGCAACTATCCAGCTGTTCGAGGCTCACTTGGATAAGCTCTGCCCATGTTCCAACTTGATTATTGCTGGGGACTTAAATACTACATTAGAGTCCCTTGACGGATGACAAAGTGTGGGGAATTCCTTCACTGGAGCTAACTCCAATCAAGAGGTGGAACCAAGCTGCCCTGCAGCTAAAAACTTACCATCGACCTGGGCATTAGGGAGACATATGGCTGCACTAAATCAGATTCTAGGGGGGTATGCACATTGAACAGTCATCTATGTAAAAGTTGTATTGGTTACATCTAGGTCGACTTAAGGCTGTGGCCCCAAGTGGTGAACATGGTAGTGCAGGAAAGAGTCGAGAGTGACCACAGTCCTCTGTCTCTTACAATGCATACATTGTTTGCTAAGCACCTAGTGTCTCCTTGTATCCTACCCTGTATCGGCAAGGTATACTGTGCACTGGATAGGCGTTGCCTCAAGTGGCCGACAGGTCACCTTTAAAGTGGCATTTTTGGTAGTAAATTAAGGGTGGCATTACCTAGGATCTCAGGAAGCAGGGGAAGGGGGCGATTCCTTGGATCTTAGTGTTTTGCATAAAGAGCTTTTCCACGACACAGCTGCTTTGTTTTGTATATCCCCTTCTGTTACAGCGAAGCCCTATCAAATAATAATGGTTGGTTTAACAAGGAGTGTAAGCACCAAAGGTGGTCTTTAGTTAGGGCTATGAAGTTCAAAAATCCCCCTCTGATCTCAGCTGCCAGAAAGAACTACAAGCGAAGTTTACTAAATGCTAAGAGGGAATGGAACAAAAGTAAGTGGCGGGACCTTGCAGAAGCATGTAGTCTGAAGACTCATTTGTGATTCTGGAGGTTGGTCACCAGTGGTGCTAAACCCCAGGGCCTCGAACCTCAGAACCATGTTCCCTCCGTTGAATGGGTTGCTCACTTTTCATCTTTATATTATGAAGAGATCGGTGCCGCAACCGAGGGTGTCTTGTTCAATAACAGCCTCCAGAATTTTAACTCTCCCCATTCACAGAAGAGGATGTTATTGCTTCCCTGTCCTCTTTCATGAGTGGTCATGCTAAAAGCCCCGATGGCTTACCAGTAGACATCTTTGTGCATTATATCGATGATTGCGCTGTCTACATTTTAGCTTTATCAAACGCAATTGCGTCTAGTTCCTCAATTCCAGAATCTTGGCAAGGGGCTGAGGTTAGTCCATTATATAAAAAGGGAGGCAAGTCTTTAACGGCTAACTACAGGCCCAATAACCTTATTGATGGAATTCAAAAAGTCTTCAGCTGTATGGTTCTATCAAAGATCCAAGCCTGGATATCGAGGAAGATATAAGTCTGCTTCAAGTGGAGTTTAGGGCTAAAACATCAAAAATACCCCAGGTTTTTCAGTTTGTTTTGAAATACTGGAAGACAGTTTTGATTGGCAGGGACAACCTGTTTGTTGCCTTTGTTGACCTAAAATCTGCCTTTGATCTTGGTCCAAGGTTGACGCTGTGGCAGATCCTGAAAGAGATCAGTATGCCTTATTTCTTATGTTTATTGATAAGGCTTCACAACAAGAATTATGCCTGTGTTAGATGGGGTGCTTAGGGCCAGTTAACTGAAAAGATCACAAAGCTGAAAGATGTGGGGCAAGGGTGTGTGCTGGCCCCCACTCTATTGCCTGGTGGACTATTTAGCTGATTGCTTTGTAGATGCTTGCACTATAGCTAACTCCAGAGCCCCTAATTTGTTGTTTGCAGACAACACTCTATTGTTATCAAAAACCCAGAGTGGTCTGCAAAGCCTTTTACATATATTTGCCATCTTTTGCCAGGACGGTGGCCTGATAATAATTGTTGCCAAAGACACGTTTATGGTGTTTTAATCTTCATAAAAATCCCAAGGGCAGGTTAGAGTTTAGGGGGAAGCCATACAGAGGGTGCACTCATTCGATTATTTAGGGATTAAGCTCTCATCTAAAATGTCATGGTGCCCTCATATTAGTTCAACGTCTTTGAAACATAGACATATTTTGGGGGCTATTTTAAAAGAACACTGATCCTCATTTACAAAACTGATAGCACCTGTCCTACGGGTTTATGAGGCAAAGGGCCTTGGAGCTGCACTATATGGCGCTGAGTTGTGGGGCTTCAGTGACTTATCTGTTTTAGAGTGTTCAGAGAATATATTCCTAAAACTGATCCTTCCACCTAGCGCCCCACTGCTTCTATTGCTTTTAGAGGTAAGTGCTAAAACATTAGCCCTAGAGGCTCCCTTATGACCCACCCCAGAGTTGGATCATTATGTGGCTGTCTTGAAAGATATTATCAATGGGGACAGATTCAACAAAACCCAGTGGTTACGATGTATGAAGAAATTGTTGACTTCTTTAGGGCTTGGTGATAGTTGGCAGTTTCCCACTGTAGCCCCTGTTCCTTCTAAGGATGCTTTGAAAAAACTTTATTCAGGGAGCAGCAGAAAGATGTGGGCTCTTCGTTGACAGAGAGTTTCCCATGCATCAAATCTGTATATGGCCTTGAGTCATACTGGGACCTGATTACAGTCTCGTTAGATAGGAAACTCTATCAGCAGTTTAGAGTAGGATCACTTCCCCTTAGGTCATTTACTGCAACCTTGTATAGTGCTGCCTTAGGGTTTCGTACCAACCTTACTGGCCTTAAGGCTGGTATTGGGATAAGCAAAAGCTCCGCGTAGAGGGCCAATAAGAGAGTACCAGGACCCACCTTCAGAAAGGCTGTTAGGAAGTTGTTCTCAGCCACTTGCAATGGATGAGTATTCGATTTGCAGGATGACACTAATACTTCTGGCACCTGCCTTATGCCTAAACTTCAAGACTGCCCGACCATCTGTCTCAGAACTATAGTTGCCTTCTGTACGTGGCTACCCTAGTGCAAGTTCTCTGCAAATCGGATCCCCAGATAAACAACCTACCTGACAGTTTCTATGGGACCACAACCAATCAAAGGCTTCAGCTTGAAACTAGAGAATGGCTGCAGTACCATACTCTTCATTTTGCTACTATTGATGGTCAAAGAGTTTTTGTTGCAGTAATCACAAAGTGCTGTGGGTTGCATTTTCTGTATGCGCCATCAATACTGTGTCATCCACAAATAGTAGTATTGGAACCCACCTTCCAGCTACAGTGGGGACCTTGAGTGGTTATTCCGCGAGCTAGTGTGCTGTATCATTTAGGAAGAGGCTGAAAAGCAAGGACACCAGCATACGTCCTTGCGTGTACACCCTTTTCCACCAGAAAGGGTTCCGTGCACTCACCTCCCTGCCCATACCTGACTCTAGCTGTATCACCAGAGTAAAGAGCTTTTATAGCTTCAAATTAGGAGGCCGATTCAGAGCTCAATTTTAGAAATACGTTAAAAACATGTCTCTTTGATTAGTGGTGTTTAGTAGCTCACATGTCTGGATGTTTGCAGTGCTGGGAAACTATCGGGTAGTCATGCGCTTTACAAATACGCAAGACTAAACTCATAGCCTTCACCGGGGTAATATTGAGCCCTTGCTTACATCATTCAAGCCTCTAGTAGAATGGTTAGAAGAAAATCTCGGGCAGCCGCACTCTCTGTTGCATCTGTGCTCGCTGGGCTATCACTTGGGACCAATCCGTGCTTAGAGTTAAAGAACAGCCACTTCAATGAATATACTGGGAAAGTTTGCCCAGTCCTTGTTTTTTTTGGTTTGCCCTTCATCCCACTGTTCACAAGCCCTGTGGCATTGTTTGCGCTTTTTATTAGAATTAAGTTGCAATGCAGTACTCTCTGATTTACACAACTCTTTGCCTAGATGCCCCGGTGCAACAGCCCCTGGATTAGTCTCATTAGCTTCCACAGCATAGTTAAATTTCGTAGTGCATGCAAGTTTACCCCCTTGGCACTTGGTGACAGTATTAAGGGGATCAGTGGTTGTACCAGCCCCAGTGCCCTAATTATTTATTTCTTCCATCGGTGGGGCAAGTATCCTGGTCATGTTACAGCTGACGGGGCACGTAGCGAGCAAAATGTCAGATTGAGTGGCAGAGGTTGCTTTTTAGGGTACCAGGCTCTCTGACTCATTTTGGGCATCTGTCTGGGAGTCTACTTTGAGGTTTCTTCCTTCTGGCACAAAGTATCAGGGTCAACAGTGATCCTATATGTTCAGTCCTGCCTAAATACTTTTCCAAAAGTGAAAGTGTTAAAGCAGAACTCTATTGAGAGCATTCATGGCTTCTTAAATTATAAAGCCTTGTAGGGCCACATGTTTGTGGAAATGCTCACCATGTAGTGGTTAGCTGGGATACTCTACATTTTAATCACCAAAGTAAAGACCCCCAGTGGAGGTTCTACTGCTTTCCACAGGCGTATTATCGAACTCAGCCTGGGCTTCCCTGGAGTAACTGAGAGTAATAGGGCTGCCCAGAGTCTCATTCCCCTCTGTACTTGCTCTCCCACAAGTTACAGCACTTAGAGGTAAATCAAGGAAGGTATAGTCGAGAAACATTAAGGAGCTGACACTCAGGCAGTCACTGCGTGGGTAATCGTCTCCCTGCTGGCTGCACAACACTACAGGGTTTGCACAGATCCAGATTAGGCACTTAGGTGGTTGAAGATGAGGAGGAGTGCTGGCTTCACTGAGCTTTTTGATGATCTCCTCATGCTCTCTTAGCGATTTCCATGCACTTTGCCGATTTTGTTACACAACATTGCTTGGACTTGCTCTTGTGCCTGGGTTATTTGGTTGAATGTATCATCAACTATATCATCCTCAATCGCGCAAACAGCCCCTTCTCGGCTGTCTTCCCCTGTTGTACCTGCACTGTGGTAAACTGACCCGCTTCTGGGTAGCACCATTCCAGCCATATGCAAGGACTCAGACGAGGTACTGGGACCTTTGCTTTTTCAGTAAATTTCCAAGTTTTTTTGCAAGTATAGTAATTTTCATTACTATGCGTTCATCTAACCAACCTTCGGCTGTGCGCTGCAGCAGTTGGCCACAGATTGGCTACAGGGCCTTGCCACTGAGGCCATCCCCCTATAAGAGCCTTGCACCATGCACAGCCTTCGCCCATGCGCAGCAGAGGTTGACCTCAAGACCTGGCCTGCAGCCAAACCCTGTGGCGAGCCCCCCAACCACCCATCCCTATGGTCTGCACGGCCCTTTGGCTGTGTGTGGCAGGAATAGGCCACAGCTTCTCTGAGTATGAAAATAGGTGTGAGAGGGTTATCTGGGGGTGAGAGTGGCAGGGAGAGTGCCTGTCTGGGTGTGAGAGTGCATATATCAGTGTGTTAGTGGGTGTGTCAGTGTGTGTGTGGGTCTGTGAGTGGGTGCTTGAGGTTGTCAGTGGGTCTGTGAGTGGGTGTGGGAGAGTCTGAGTGGGTCTTTGAGTGAGTGCATAACTGTCTGAGTGGGTCTCTTAGTGGGTGCTTGGGGGTCCGAGTGGGGCTGTGAGTGGGTGCCAAGGGTCTGAGTTGGTCTGTGAGTGGGTGTGTAAGTATCTGAGTGGGTCTGTGAATGGATTTGTAACTAAGTGGACTTGTGAGTGGAAGAAAGAGATTGAAAGAGAGAGAGAGAGAAAGGGAGTGAGTGGAGAGATAGAGAATTTTTTGTAGACTTTGATGTATGATATTCTTAGAATGAAATATTGCTGCATAACTTGAAAAGAAAAATGTATTTGTCATTTATAAACAGTAAGATCACCTTTCAGTATGAGCCTTAAACATTTACACTTCAAAAAATATATAAAGGAGGGAACCGACTCCGGCTGGACCTAAACCCTCAGTGTGAAGGTTTGATACCTTCAGACTTGAGCTATTCTTTCTTAAATATATACTTTATTATCCTTTTATAGGCTATCTGGGACCACTGGGAGAGTCCTCAAAGGCTCCCCCGTGGTAACTGCAGTTTTTATTTTATTTTATAATCTGCCCTTTATAGGCTATGTGGGACCGCGGAGGAAGCCTCAAGGCCTCCCTAACGGTCCATGACTATTCTTTTTATTTCTTTTATCACATGCACTCTACGGGCTATTTGGGACCGCTGGAGGAGCCTCAAGGCCTCCCACGCGGTCCTGACTATTATTTTTTTAATTTTATTACATGACATTTACAGGCTATCTGGGGCATCAAGGCTATCCCCCTTGGTCCCATTGCTCCAGCAACCAATGAGCTGTTTTAAGTAGCAGCTTCTTGGTTGCTGAATCAAAGCTTTTATCTTTGTTCTCGACACGCATATCTGTGTGTAAGGAACAGAGATGAAAACTCTGCTTTTTGACAGTGGGACCAGTTTGACAGGTCCTGCTGTCAAAAAGCCGGGTAGTTGCTATGACCTGGTGGCAACTGTCAAAGCTGCAGCTAAGCCACAGCAAACAGCAATGTTTCCCGAGGTGGGAACCCTGGAGCATAGCAGGAGCCAGGCCTGGTGGGTGGTGGTCCCCAGGGCCATCAATGGCTCCTTGAGGGGGGCTGCGCGATCCCCCTCCAACAAGTATAGCACCAGGGAAGTGGTGGTCCCTGGGGCAACAGGAGGACAGAAAGAGACCCCCTTCAATTTTTTAAAAATCTTTGTCCCCAGGAGGTGGTGGTCCCCAGGGCAGCGGGGGTGGGCGCCCCCCTATTTAAATCATAAAGCCCTGGGGAGGTGGAGACTGGATTGCCCCTCATAGCTTGTTAATTGATTAAAGCCCCAGGGAGATGGGGTTCCCGTGGACTGCGGGGGAGGCTGATGGGCCTCCCCCACACCAGTAATTAAATTAGCCATGGGCAGGTGATAGTCCCCAGGGGTTTGGGGGCAAGGCGGCCCCCACACTCTAATAAAAGAATGCCCCTAGGGACTTGGCCCGCCTGGGGGCTTAAAAAAGATAAACTGTGTGAGCCTGCGCTTTGTTTTTAGCCGTGGGTGGTGTTTCTGGGACCCCCACCACCAGAGCAGAAGGGTCAGCCTGTCTGTACCCTGGCCCCTTTTCTTTTCTTTTTTTATATTGTTTTCTGGGACTCGACTGCTGAGTCCCAAGATGGCTGCCAATACTTACTGGATGGAGTGTTGACAGCCAATCAGATTTCAGCGCAAGATCGAGAGGGGTCACTAATCCTTCACATCCCTATATACACACATTTGATTTCCCCTTAATTTAAAAAAAAAAAAAAAAATGAACAGATTTACAATAAAACAAAAAAAGGTCACTTTCTGGACCAGGACCTACCTTTCTGCCAAATTTGGTGTAATGCTGTCTAGTAGTTTGGGCGCTCTTGCTCTTCAAAATCTCTATGGAAAAATTAATGGGGAAAAAGTGTTTTGGGACCCTTCCTTTTGCTCAGCCCCCCTGGATGGATCACCCCAAAACTTTCAAGATACCAGCTAACGTGACAAACAAATGTTTTTGGAAAGTTTTGTGAGGATTCGTCAAGCGGCGCTAAAGATATAGGCAACTAAAAAAAAAATGTTATCCAGAAACTAGGTCCTGACTATAACTACCTAGTGGCAACTGGTACTAGGTAATAAGTGCTCTCCACACAGTAATCATTGCAGTACTGCACATCTTCCCTTCGTCAGACAAAAAAACAAAATAAAAATTCACTTAACATAACATCAACAGACCGGAGACAAATATAGCGGTAAATAAATAAATACAAAAATATATATAAATATATAGCAAAATATACTAGCGAAAATTATTCATGATATCTCCTCATAATGACTATGGGGGTCATTCTGACCCCGGCGGTCAGAGACCGCCGGGGCCAGGGTCGGCGGGAGCACCGCCGACAGGCCGGCGGTGCCCCGCAGGGCATTCCGACCGCGGCGGTTCAGCCGCGGTCAGATGCGGAAAACCGGCGGTCTCCCGCCGGTTTTCCGCTGCCCTTGTGAATCCTGCATGGCGGCGGAGCGCGCTCCGCCGCCATGGGGATTCTGACACCCCCTGAACAGGATGGCGGTAGAGGGTGCCCCGGGGCCCCCGTAAGAGGGCCCCACTTTGTATTTCAGTGTCTTCTATGCAGACACTGAAATACGCGACGGGTGCCACTGCACCCGTCGCACCTTCCCACTCCGCCGGCTCAATTCTGAGCCGGCGTCCTAGTGGGAAGGCCGTTTTGCACTGGGCTGGCGGCCGGCCTTTTGGCGGTCGCCCGCCAGCCCAGTGCAAAACCCAAAATACCCTCAGCGGTCTTGCGACCGCGGAGCGGTATTTTGGAGGGGGGAACTCTGGCGGGCGGCCTCCGCCGCCCGCCAGGGTGAGAATCACCCCCTATGTTTCTTAAACTGTGTTTCCTTTTCTTATTATTATTCCTTTTACCCTCATAATTTTCTTCACTGGGTCTTTTCACACCAACTTGTTCGGTCTGAGTGGGTCTGTGTGTGGGTGTGTAAGTATCTGAGTGGGTCTATGAGTGGGTTCGTAACTAAGTGGGGGTGTGAGTGGAAGAAAGAGATTGAAAGAGAGAGAGAGAGAGAGAAAGGGAGTAAGTGGAGAGAGATAGATAATTTTTTAGGCTTTGATGTATGATATTCTTAGAATGAAATATTTCTACATAAATTGAAAAGAAAAATGTATTTGTCATTTATAAACAGTAAGATCACCTTTCAGTATGAGCCTTAAACAGTTACACTTCAAAAGAAAAATAAAGGAGGGAACCGACTCCGGCTGGACTCAAACCCTCAGTGTGATACCTTCGGACTTGAGCTATTCTTTCTTAAATATACACTTTATTATCCTTTTATAGGCTATCTGGGACCACGGGGAGAGTCCTTAAAGGCTCCTCCGTGGTAACTGCAGTTTTTATTTTATTTTATAATCTGCCCTTTATGGGCTATGTGGGTCCGCGGAGGAAGCCTCAAGGCCTCCCTCACGGTCCATGATTATTCTTTTTATTTATTTTATCACATGCCCTCTATGGGCTATCTGGGACTCCTGGAGGAGCCTCAAGGCCACCCACGCGGTCCTGACTATTATTGTTTTAATTTTTATTACATGACATTTACAGGCTATCTGGGGCATCAAGGCCATCCCCCGTGGTCCCATTGCTCCAGCAACCAAGGAGCTGTTTTAAGTAGCAGCTTCTTGGTTGCTGAACCAAAGCTTTCATCTTTGTTCTCGGCACGCATATCTGCCTGCAAGGAACGGAGATGAAAACTCTGCTTTTTGACAGTGGGATCTGTTTGACGGGTCCGTCTGTCAAAAAGCGGCATTGTTGCTATGACCTGGTGGCAACTGTCAAAGCTGCAGCTAAGCCACAGCAATCCACAGTGTTTGCCAAGGTGGGAACCCTGGAACATAGCAGGAGCCAGGCCTGGTGGGTGGTGGTCCCCAGGGCCATCAATGGGTCTTTGAGGGGGGGCCACGCGATCCCCCTCTAATGAGTATAGCATCAGGGAAGTGGTGGTCCCTGGGGCTACAGGGGGACAGAAATGGACCCCCCCTTCACTTTTTTAAAAATCTTTGTCCCCGGGAGGTGGTAGTCCCCAGGGCAGCGGGGGTGGGTGCGCCCCCGTATTTAAATCATAAAGCCCTGGGGAGGTGGAGGTTGGATTGCCCCTCACAGCTTGTGAATTGATTAAAGCCCCAGGGAGGTGGGGTTCCCTGGGACTGCGGGGAGGCTGATGGGTCTCCCCCACACCAGTAATTAAATTAGCCATGGGGAGGTGGTAGTCTCCAGAGGTTGGGGGGGCCAGACGGCCCCCACACTCCAATAAAATAATGCCCCTAGGGACTTGGCCCGCCCGGGGACTTAAAAAAGATAAACCGTGGGAGCCTACGCTTTGTTTTTAGCTGTGGGGGGTGCCTTCGGGACCCCACCACCAGAGCAGAGGCGTCAGGCTGTCTCTACCCTGGCCCCTTTTCTTTTCTTTTTTTATATTTTTTTCTGGGACTCGACTGCCAAGTCCCAGGATGGCTGGCAACACTTCCTGGATGGAGGGTTGACAGCCAATCAGATTTCACCACAAGATCAAGAGAGGTCGCGAATCCTTCACATCCCTATATATACACATTTGTTTTCCCCTTAATCTCTCAAAAAAAAAAAAACTGAACAGATTTACAATAAAACAAAAAAGGTCATTTTCTGGACCAGGAACTACCTTTCTGCCAAATTTGGTGTAATGCTGTCTAGTAGTTTGGGCGCTCTTGCTGTTCAAAATCTCTATGGAAAAAAGAATGGGGGAAAAGTGTTTTGGGACCCATCCTTTTGCTCAGCCCCCCTTGACGGATCACCCCAAAACTTTGCAGACAGCAGCTGACGTGACAAGCAAATGTTTTGGGAAAGTTTTGTGAAGATTTGTCAAGCGGCACTAAAGATATAGGCAACTAAAAAAAAACGTATTTTATCTAGAAACTAGGTCCTGACTATAACTTCCTAGTGGCAGCTGGTACTAGGTAATAAGTGCTGTCCACACAGTAGTCATCGCAGTACTGCACATCTTCCCTTCGACATACAAAAAAATACAAACAAAAAAAATTCACTTAACATAACATCAACAGCCCGGAGAAAAATATAGCAATAAATAAATAAATACAAAAATATATATAATTATATAGCAAAATATACTAGCGAAAATTATTCATGATATCTCCTCATAATGACTATGTTTCTTAAACTGTGCTTCCTTTTCTTATTATTATTCCTCTCACCTTCATCATTTTCTTTACTGGGTCTTTTCACACCAACTTGTTCAATTTGTGGATCACCAGCTTGACATCAACTTGTTACCTTTACAGCTTTAGCAAGATTCCACCAATGACCTCCTTAAACTTGGATGGCATTGCCAAGAATATTCAAAACTCTAACAGGTCTCCTAAACATGTATTGGTGACCTAATACGAACCATATTTCCAATTTGTAAGGGTGTTAATTTGACACCCTTTTTGGTGTCTTACCATTTTTTTTGTTTTTGTTGATTTGATTCATGTTTTCTCTTACCACCTGCATCAAACCTGTCAGAATTTGTTTTAAACCACTTTGCCATCCATGCTGGTCTAAAGCTTGTGTTTGCAATTCTTTCCCTTAATAACTCAAATGGAGAGACTTTTGTAGATGAGTGAGGTGTAGTACTGTAAAACCAAACCATACTATTTGAAGACGTCTCTATATCATGGTGTTCATTTTTGGCCCACTTAATACACTTACCCAAAACCTGATTCATCCACTCCACCAAACCATTGGTTTGTGGATAATAAAGAGAACTGTTCACATGTTTAGTGCAACAAGATTCCACAAACATTTCAAAATCATGGCCTACAAATTGAGTACCATTATCTGAAATGAGAGTCTCCGGTAAACCTTCTTTCAGAAACGTTTCCTTGAAATCAACTGCTACTCTGGTGGTAGGTTCCTTAACCTTTTTACTCTCAGGCCATTTAGACGCATAATCCATCAACTCCAAAATGTACATATTACCAAAAGATAACGTATCATAAGGTCCCATAACTTTAATCCCTTACTTTTCCCATGGCCTGTGTGGACACTCAATGGGTATAAGAGGAGGTGTGACCACTTTCAAACTTTTATCCGCCGATCCACAAATATAACAATTGCCAATTACCTCCTCCACCTTCAGATCCATTATTGTCCACCAAAATGTTTCACGAATACAGCGCTTGGTAAGGGACATACTCAAATGACCCTCATGTGCCTTCTTGATAATATCCTCTCTGATTGAATGTGGTGGAATAATCTTATCCGTAGGCAATAACATTCCATCTTCAATAGAAATCTCATTACTTATTTTACAGTAAGGTTGCAACAACAGAGACAACATTTTCTCATGGGGCCACCCATTTCTAACCATTTCGCAAACTTTTTGCAAAATATCATCATCTGTCATAGCAAGCATCTATTCATTCTCTGTGCATGTCCTCATATCAGGTACATCCAAAGCTGCTATCATACAGTCTTTACAATCTTCTTCCCCCAGATCAGAAAATTCTACTTTCTCATCTTTTTTTCTTTTTTTTGTGGAAAACGTGACAAATAGTCATCTGTTTCCTTCTTTCCTCCTGTAATATAGTCAGTATCAAACTGGTACTTTAAAAGTTTTGAGACTAACCTCAGAATTCAGGGGGTACAGCACTTAATCACTCCACTGTCAAGTATACTGACTAAGGGTTTATGATCAGTTAACAACTTGAAACGCCTTCCCCAAATATATGATCTAAACTTTTCAATGGCCCATACACACGCTAATAGTTCCTTCTTGATAACAGAATACTGACGTTCCGCTTCTCTGAGAACCCTAGATGCAAAAGCCACTGTATTTTCAGAGCCATCAACTTCTTGTGTTAATATAGCTCCTAGACCTACTTGAGTGGCATCAACAGTAATAGAGCATGACTGTTTGGGATCAAAAGGTTTGAGGGTTCCACTCTGATCTAGCATCACTTTAATTTCTTCAAATGCTTTCATACACTCATTCCCCCACACAAACTTTACTCTTTTTTTTAACAAATTGCTAATAGGACACACCTTGGTAGCAAAGTCTGGAATGTATCTGGAGTAAAACTCCCATAAACCAAGTAAATATGTAACCCCTGTCTTGTCTGTAGGAGAAGGAGCCAAGGTAATTGCATCAACTAAACCTGGTCTCAGTTTGATTCCTTCAGCTGAAATCACATACCCGGAGTACTTCGGTCTTTAGTACCACTCCTTGTTTTTGAAAAACGCTTAATACTTTTTGGAGAATTGCTTCATGAGCTTCTTCATTGTCAGCAAAGACAAGACCATCATCCTGAAACACAAGTACACCCTCAACCTCTTTAAGCAAATTATGCATGACTCTTTGAAAAACTGAAGCCGCAGAGACGAAGCCAAAAGGCATGTGTAGATAGTGAAATGTTCCGATATGAGAAATTAATGCAGTGAAATAACGTGAATCAGGATGGAGTTCAACCTGATGATAGGCACTGGCCAGATTGAGTTTAGAAAATATTTTGACACTCCTTAGACATGCAAAAAGATCACCGATCGTTGTAGTGGGTGTGAGTCTACCCAAATTTCCTTGTTCAAATACCTAAAATCAACACATACTCTTAATTGTCCATCCCTTTTGCAAGCTACAACCAAATGAGACAGCCATAATGAGGACTCAATAGGCTCAATAATGTAATTGTCGCACAAATTCATAAGTTCCTTTTCTAAGTCTTCCTTAATACTGAAAGGAACACTCCTAAGTTTGTGTTTGGTGGGAACAGCCCCTTCTTCGATTTTAATGCTATGTTTAAACCCATGAATTTTACCTACACGATTCGTGAAAACAGAAGTAAACCTGACCTTCCCCTTTGGACTTTCCCTGTCACAGTCCACTACTAGAATGTGTTCTTTCACTCCAGGTTTCAACACCATGCCAAATAAACCCTGGTTAAACCACCCCAGAATGTCAAGTATTTTGACAGTCATATATGTTACCTCTGATCCTTCTACCTTTACATTTTAGATCATCCTCAATGTAGCCCAAATGTTCAGTTCTACGACCTTCATATGAGACAAGAGGACGATCAGGTGACATCAAAGGTCTATCACCCCATGTTTCATTGAATAAAGATTGCGTGATCATGGTGATTCTAGAACCAGAATCAACTAGGAATTTAATAACATTGTCCCCTACTTTTATTTCCACGATAGAGTCAACACAATCCTTTCGATAATTGTCTTCTTTAGCATCATTAACCACAGAAACAATTTCAGGCTCTAATTCGTTCTCAGATTCCACAACACAAACTGTTGATTTCTTTGGTTCCCATTTTTTTAGCACACTTTAGAAAAATGCCCAATTGCTTTACAATAGTTACAAGAAACATTGATTTCTGGACACTTCCCCCCTTTTGCATGTGGAGCGTTACCACCGAAAGCACAAATTTGTATTATTGAACCCTGAGCTAAAGCTCTTTTTGGTCTTACCCCCTTCTGCACAGGTTTGTCGATTGCAGCTACTTTCATCCTTTCAATTGGGTTATCATCAAGCTCTTTTAAGGAGACGTGTGAAATCTCAATGTTTTTGCTACCTTGATAGTCTCTTCAAGAGTTGGATCACTCATGTCTAATTATTTTTGCCTAATTTGTTTGTCTTTACATTGACACACAAACTGATCTCTAATATGTTGGTCCATGAAATGTTCAAATATGCAAACGGAAGCAAGTCTACATAGTACTGAAATGTATGACTCCACATCCTCTCCTTCATTTTTTTTTTTTTTTTTTTAAATGTCTCAAGACAATAAGACTGCAGAAGAATATTTTTTTTACTTTTTGCACTAAATCTTAAGGCTCCTATAGTTCCTATATACATTACAAATGCATCAAACCATACATCCCACTTAACAGGAGGTTCACCTGGTGTATCTAAAAATGATGGTGGTGTACAGACCCCTTGAATATTAGACATGCTTAAAGTTAAAACACCTATTAATAATACACAAGCACTGTTTGAATCCTTTTTCTATTAGATAATATAGTAAGGTATGTGAATCACGTGCTCCGCGCTGTGAATCCAAAAAAAAACACATTATATAAATAAATATAGTATGGTGTACAAAGTAAGGTGTGTGAATCACCGTGATCCACGCTGAGAGACAACAAAAACACAGTATTTAAGTAAAAATAGTATGGTGTTCAAATCACCACAATCCCATTTGTGAGACAGCAGAAACACAGTATTTAAGTAAAAATAGTATGGTGTGCAAATCATTGTGATACGCTCTGTCAAAGCAAAATCAAGCATCATCAGCCATATAGAAAAAGAACACACTATTGCTAAAAATAAAAACTGGGTATCCTTGATTGGGTGTGCAAATCACTGCGATCCACACCGTGACTGACGTAGCTCAGCAAACGACCGGCACACTGTGACGCACCAAGTCAGGCAGCATCAGACAGGAGCACCTCACTCGTAGGACGGCGTACAGGAAGCCATCACAAACAGGCAGAGTCAGGCAGACTAGGAAAATGTCTGCACGTAAAATGCAATGAAGTAGCACTGAGAACCAGGAACGCCTCACTCCTGGGATGACATACGATGATAACGTCACAAACAGGCAGGATCAGGCAGAATAGTAAAATGTCTGTATATCCAATGTCGATTGTGATGACATGACGTAGCGGATTCCTCACCTCAAATACTCATAGTTTTTTCACAAAATGTACTATTACCAATAATAAGCAAATGATGGTAAGATACATGTTCTTTCCCCGCTCCACGTTCCTCCTTCACAGCTCTTCATCCACTGCAGGCTCGATTATTATTATTGCAGTCTCAGCAGTACGCTGCAGAGTAATCCAATTACGATAGTCTCCAGAAGCTGACAAATCAGAAAAGTAAGTGAATCCAGGGCAGTACTGTTCAGTGCTTAACTCCACCGTATGTGCCAAATAAATCTTCCTGTACAGAATAAGAAATAATTCCACAAACAAACCACGCATAGGTATGTGCGTGTAGCCAGCTCATCGCCAAAAATCCTGTAGTTAGTACTCTGACCACAGGAGTTTTATTACTGAGGCTACACGGTTGTGGGGCAGCACAGTCAGCGAACATCCAGAGCATCTTCAGTTCATACAATACCTGTCCAAGACTTCCTATAGCAACATTCTAAGAATGTTCCTACTCACAGCCCAGCACGAGAATGTATTACATCATCACAGTAATCATCACAGTACTACACCTTTGTTTTGTTTCAGTGAATTTCTATGGGCTTTTTTAAATGTAAAATAAAATGTTAATCGCTGTGCATGGCGCACAGTGTTTTAGGCGCCAGGACTCAAGAAGTTGAGCAGGCCAATGGAGATAGAGTTGCACGCCCACTCCTCTTTTAAAATAGAGGCCCTGGGGGAAGGGGTCACTGGGGACTTTTGAGGCTCAGAGAGGGGGGCCACTTGACCATCCTTCCCTGAATTTGAATTTCCACCCCAGTAGGTGGGGTCCCTATGGCCTTCCATTGCTTGGAGAGGGGGGGACTGCATGCTCCTTCCCGTTTTAAGTAATTTTTATCCTACGGTATGGGGTCCCCAGGCCCTTTTGAGGCTTAGGGAGGGGAGCTTCATGCTCCCCACCTTTAATTAAGCCTCAGGCGATGGGGTTCCTGGGGCCTCAGGGAGGCTCGGCTGTGGGCCTGCAATCTTCCCTCTGCTGTTAAATTGATTGTGCAGTACACCCCTCGCCCCTAACCCTGGCTCACCCCAGGGTTTTTTTTAATATGTGAATTTGCAATTTACATTTTAAAAAACGTTTTTAGCCTCTCCACCAAGGCCTAGAATGGCAGGGTATCCCTATCTCTGCCCCCCTATTTAACATGTTTTTGAGTTCACGGGACTCAGTCCCTGAATCCTAACATGGCTGCCAACACATCTTTATTGATGTCCTGGCAGCCAATCGGATCTTATCCTAAGATCTGTCAGCTCCACAGATCCTCTGCAATATTAAATATACAAAGTTTCTTACTCATATTTCTCAAAAGCTACTGAACATATTGACAACCAATCACAAAGAGCACCCTTTCGCAACCAAGATCTGGCTTCATGCCAGATTTGGTGTAAATCTGTTCTGTAGTATTTGCAATATTGCTGCTCAATTTTCCTACTGAAAAAATAACAGGGAAAACGTTTTTTTGGACCCCTACCTTTCTTTTTTCCACCCCTTGACCGATCATCCTGAAACTCTCAAGGAAGGAGCTGAGATGGTTGAGAATTGTTTTTTTTTTTTAATGTTTTTGGTCAGATCCATCAACCTGTGTCAAAGTTAGAAGCAAACAAAAAAAAGTTTTTTGTATGGAAACTCAAATCTAACTAAAACTACTCGGTGGTGACCGCCATTAGATAATGTAGCTATAGGAATATGTATATATATTTTTTCTTATGCACACAAATACACATTGAATATATGAGACAGGGAGAGAGAAACATCTTAGGACATGTTTGATAACCTGAATGTGAAAGCGGGAGGTATTTAACAAACCACTCTTTTTTTTAGCTACCGTGTTGTTTTCTGCCTCATGCCTTTGCAAAGTTGTATTTTCTTGTTTAAAAAGTAGCTATTTACTTCTTAATTCTATGGAAATATTTACAAAAAGAAAAATATTACCGCAATTATGATGCGTACAGAGCAGATGGCAGTAAATACTAAACTGTCAGTACAATGTACCAATGCCATGATCCACACGAGTAAATCACAAACAGATTGTGATGTTATGAGAATCCCATAGACAGTGCCACTCCGTCGGCAATGATCCCAGGCCATCTGCTGTAATAGTTGCATTGAACGCAGCGTCAGAAATATTTGTTTCATATGAAATAAAATATGATCGCTCCTAAAGATTCCCTGTAGCGTGCCGAATAAGCCGAAAAATAAGTGCAAGAGTCAGTCGTGGCTTTCGAGCTTTGAGGTAAGTGTGGCGTAGGTTCGATACTGCAAGAAGCGAGTGCACCAAGTGGACCTGTCTTTTGTGGCACACTCAGAGGATGTGAGCCTCTGCTCCCCAGGAAGCCTTTCAAAATGTATTTGTCAAATAGATAGTCTAAAAAGCCAAACAATTAAACAATGCTGTGGTGTAGACTGACGGGACCGCCGTAGAATTTAATTAGATGCACGTGCACCTGAGAGTCCCACAACTGAAAAGGCTGAATGGGCCCCCTCGCTGCGCCGCCGGGGCATGCTCTACACCCCTGGTTCAGTGGCGTAACAAAGGCCTCTGCAGCCCTCCTGGAGGGGGTTGGGCTCGAGCTCATGGGCACAGCACCGGGCTTGAGTGAGTCCGGAGGAGGAGGGTGCTCCAGTTTCGTTACGCCACTATCCTGGTTTTAAATACATTTCTGATGGCGGCTTGTAGAAGTACTTTAATAGGTCTAGATCTCCCATGGTAGGCAGGAGCATCATTTCCATGCAGTGAGAAATCATGCCTGTCTTTCAGAAACTATGTTCCACATAGCCATAGCGGTGAAAAAAGACAAATATTTGTGCCCTGATTCATTATGGTCCTTACTGGTCTCATGCGAGTAACTAGAGTAACCTGAGTACTAGAAAATAAGGTACTATTTCATGCTTGCTGTTATAAATGCAACTCTTATGGTATCTTATTTGCTAGAATTAAAAATATATACACGAGTGCTGCTAATTTAGGTCACTTACAGTGTACAAGACCCTAGCTGAAAAACTCTGAGGTGCTGTTTAACATTCTGAGGTGACACAGAGCCCAATGTCGGGGCTGCCAATTCCCCATTTGCTCTGCCCAGCTATGACTGGCTGGTTCTTGTGCCATGACTGGTCGTCGTGGCAGTCCTTGCAACAGCTTTGAAAAACCCTTCGCACATATCTTACAGGCTTAGATTTAAGTGAATGTATGTCTCAGACATTCTGGAGGCTGCCCTGATTGCTGTTTGCAATCACCTAAAAAAAGACAATAAGCCAGTTTCTACAGTGTCACACTGTAGAATGCGTACATGGGCACTGACAGAACGCAATAGCAAAGTAAATCCCTTTAACAGGGTCAAGGTGTAGGAGTGCACAAAGGTACACGTTTCCAGCACAACACCTCGTGATAAGGGGCGACATCATACAGACATCTATCTACACGTTTTAACATTGCCTTAAGTAGCAGCAGGGAAATTGTTGGTGCTATATAAATGCATTCAACTATAGCATTTTGTTCATATTAATTTTTAAATACTATACAAATAATCCCTTCCTAAGTATCTGAGCAATTTGGCAATATGGCTTTAAAGAACATTTATGAGATTTTGTTTCTTTAGAAAGGTGCATGAATTACAGTTTGGCCATATAGTATATTTATTTTTAGAAGATTTTGCTTGTTATTTAAAAGTAAAGTTTGCCTTTATCTCTGATGAACTCCATAATTCTGCAGAAGGTGAGAGTACATATTCCACTTGGAGATTAATTCCAGCAGAGCCAGCAGAAGTTGAAGTGCCACTGACAAATAAAAAAGGTACACCACGGACAGATTAGTGCAAACTTCACTTGCACATGCAAAGCAAAACAAAGCAAAGGAAACATCTCTGTAGGATTGCCCCTCACTCACAACAGGCACACCATCGATGCAACAGTGGAATGTTTTTTGAGAAAAAGGGGTCGGAAATGCAGGCTGAAACAAAGCTTCTTTACAAAGAGAGAGAGCATGAGAAGAAGCCGCACATGCTTTCCCCACACAAGAGTTCTAGCGCTGACAGCATCTTTTCAAATCTCCCCAAATCATACTGATATTGTGAGAACAATAGCAGCAAAAAATGTTCCTCACTAAATTGGTACAGCAGGGTATGTGAAAGCCATCCACGCATGAAATAGGCACTGAAAAGTAAGGATAAACATAGGTTTCCTTTGCATGATATATGCACAGCATAGGAGTAAGGAGTTCAAACTTCTCTCATACGAAACAAGTAAAGCAGTAAACACGACTGATACAGCACTCACAATGCTAGCCTCATCATGAGCATCCCTCATAGGCACAAAACGAGAGACAACAGTGCAGTCCTCCCTTACAAAATATAGAGACTGCACATAAAACCATATAGGTACAAGCTGTGCAAGCTTCCCTCCCAAAAAACAGCACCTTGGGATCCCAGGGGTGACAAGCCGCACTTTATAAATGCTTAATGATTGATTGAAAAAACATGGAGGCCTGGGCGGTCCACTTTGATAAATGTGTACAGAATGTGTTAAAATGTTTTGCGATACACATATACAAGCAATACAACATGTAGCACACAAATGAGAAATATGTACTCAAACAACTATATGAAAAGTAATGAGGTTTACATCCGTAGAAAATGCAAGGAGTATTTTAACTGCTGTCACGCCTGCCGTAGTGCCACTGAGGTGCTTACTGTTTTAACAGTTATGGCTGCTCTGTGTCCTTGCTGTTGTGACTCCTGCTTTTGTAGAAGCTGCTGTTGCTGGTGTCTGTTCCTTGCTAGTAATTGATGTCCCTGTTGTTGTCTCTACGATTGTGGCACCTTCTGTCACTGCTGTGGTTACAGCAGTGGTTGCTACTGTGGCTCCTGCTATTGTTATTTTCCTTGCTCTTGTGGTTCTTGATGTCATCACAGCTCTTGCTGCAGCTGTTGTCCCTACTGTGTGGTAGATGTAACTAGTGCTATAGGCCCTATTGCTATTACAGGTGTCGTTGCTTACTTGCTGTAAAGAAACCAGTAGTGCTGAAAAAATTGGACCACACCTTTGAAGCAAGATGAGTGCTTCACTGGTTACTTTCTCTCTTTCCCTTCTTCCCTCCATTCTTCACTCTTTTCAGCCACTCTCTCTAATTCCTCATCTATGTCTCTCTTTCCTATTCCCCATCTACTGTACATGGCGCTCCCGCTATGCACAGTCTTGCCAACAATGTTGTAACTTTGCGTGTTGCATTGATGTTATGAGTAATGTCATAGGATATGTCATGACCCTTGTAATATGTGAGATTATTAGCAGTGCATGTCGACGGTGTGATTTTTCCTTTAGAAAATGTACATGGGAAAAAGGCATTTTCAGACCCACCCTCCTGCTTTTATCTCGACCCTTGCTTAATGGATCACCCTGAAACTTTTCCAGTAAGTAGCTGATGTAGATGAACATGAAGATTCCCTCAAATTCCACCAAAGTTATCAGCAAAATAAAAAACGTCCTTCCTATGGAAACTCTGCCGTAACTCTAACTACACTGTAGAGACTGCTACTGTCCTTCTTGGTAGCTATCTCGAAAACTAAAGAACCACGTAGAGTAACAGCATCATGTCAATTTCTTCAACTTTGCTAACACCCATCCTCAGAAGGTTGTCTCTGTATGTACCTAATTCACATGCACACTGTGGGAATTGATCACTATTGGCTCAGTTATTTTTGTACATCTGTTGAGTGTGTTCGATGTGTACATTTATAATGTACAAGTTTCATTTTAGCAGTTTTCTGGCAGCCATTTGGCTCTGGTGATTCGCCAAATGACAGGCAGTTTCCCCACCTCTCTCACAACCAGCTGTTTGTGCATTTTGAAATACAAGCCTTATGTAACTCCGTCCTCCGTCTGTCCACTCCCTCTGTGTCATGATTTGTTGATTCAGAGGATGCAGTTCTGCTCCATTAGAAATGTCTTGTGATGTCACTTGTATGTGTGCTACCATCCTAGTATGCACTTGAAAAGTGGTATTAATCTCCATCATATACAAAAGTCTGCAAAGCTCACCAGTCTACCGTTTCTGTATGTACTCGTTAGACCTGACAGCCTTAGGGTGGTCACCCCCAACTTTGCCTGCCTCCCTCCACTTTTTGACACTGTTTTTGCTGGTTTTAGGACTCTGTGCACTTTACCACTGCCAACCAGTGCTAAAGTGCAAATGGTTTCTCTCTTAAAACATGGTAACATTGGCTCATATCCAATTGGCATATTTAATTTACTTCTCAGTCCCTAGTAAAGTGCACTGCATGTGCCCAAAGCCCGTAAATTAAACACTACTAGTGGGCCTGTAGCACTAATTGTGCCCCTCACATAAGTAGCCCCTTAACCATGTCCCAGACCTGCCAATGGAAGGCCTGTGTGTGCAGTTTGACTGCCACTTCGACTTGGCATCTAAAAGTACTTGCTAAGCCTCAACTCCCCTTTTTCTACACGTCACCCCTAAGGTAGGCCATAGGTAACCCATAGGGCAGGGTGCTATGTAGGCAAAAGACAGGACATATACCTGTGTGTTTTTTATGTCCTGGTAGTGGGAAAAACCTAAATTCGTTTTCCACTGCTGTGAGGCCTGCTCCTTTCGTAGGCTAACATTACGGCTACCCTCATATGCTGTTTGAGTCGTAGATTCTGATCAGAAAGGAGTAGACAGGTCATATTTAGTATGGCCAGAATGGTAATACAAAATCCTGCTGACTGGTGAAGTTGGATTTTATATTATTATTATAGAAATGTTAATTTTAGAAAGTGAGCATTTCTCTGCACTTACAATCCTTCTGTGCATTATAGCCTGTCTCCAGTCCACAACTGGGCTGTGTGGTTGACAGTTCACTTGTGCATTTCACCCAGACAACCACAAACACAGGATGCTCTGTCACGCCTGCACACATCTGCATACTGAATGGGTCTTCCTGGGCTGGAAGGGTGGAGGGCCTGACACTTATATTTCAAAGGACACTGGCCTGCCCTCACACAATGGACTGCCAAACCCCTTACTGGGACCCTGGCAGACAGGGTTATACTGAAAGGGGACCTTGTGCACTTCAAAACCACTCTTTGAAGATTTCCCCACTTCAAAGGCACTTTTGGGTATATAAACTGGGTCCCGGGTCCTACCAACTCAGACACTCCTGGACCTGAACCTACAACCTGTCAAGAGGAACTGCCTGGCTGCCCAAAGGACTCATCTGGACTGCTTTGCTGTGAAGGACTGCTGCCCTGCTGTTGCCTTGCTGCCCTCTGACTTTGCTGAGAAGTGCTCACTAAGGGCTTGGATTGAGGTTACCTCCTGTTTCCTGAAGTCTGAGGGCCAAAAAGATTTTACCTCTTGAGGAAATTCCTTGTGCGCTGAAAATTGGCGCACAGCCTGCTCGAAATAACGCACAGCCATCTTGCGATGAGGTAATTGCTGCAAAGCCAAACCGGAACGACGCAGCCTGACTTCCCGAGTGAAGGATCGACACAGCGCCTGCCTTGCGACAGAAACTTCGCCGCACAGCCCTATTGGATTGACGCACGGCCGACCCAGAACGACGCAGCCCGACTTCCCGAGTGAAGAATCGACACAGTCCCTGCCGTGCGATGGAAAATTTGACACATCGACTTATAGGATTGACGCATCACCTGTGACTTCATCCTGCATGCCCAGGATGTCCCCGCATCGTCCCTGGGTGTCAAAATACTCTTGCATCACAGTGAGGAACCAAGCCTGTGTGCCGGAAGTCGACGCAAAGCCCCTTGCAGCATGGAATGAAAAGACACACCCTATTTTTCCACGCATCTCCTCCTCTGCGGTCTTCGTGCGTGATAATTTTGACACAAACCAGGTAATTTGTGCTAACAAGCGATAATTGTTGATTTCTAAGATTTAAGGCTCTTTTTAATCTTGCAATAGTGCTATTTTGAATTGTACTTATTGAATCTTTATCGTTTTGACCTTAATGTAATCAGATAAATATCTTATATTTTTTTAAACCTATGGGGTGTATTTGTGTGGTGTTTTCACTGTGTTACAGTACGATTTATTGCACAAATGCTTTACACATTGCCTTCTATGTCAAGCCTGACTGCTCATTTCTAAGCTACCAGAGGGTGGGCACAGGATAATTTGGATTGTGTGTAACTTACCCTGACTAGTATCGTGGTCTATATTTGGACAAAGGTGAATACCTCTGCCATCTAGAGACCCTATTTCTAACAACTCTCCAGTGGGTTGGGTCTAGTCTTTCATTTAATTGCCCAATACAACTGGGTGGAATAGGATATATCAGTGTGTTCGATGGCATCTGTCGCTGTAGATACACATGTTCTGCATAGCTCGCCATCTGGTGTTGGGTCGGAGTGTTACAAGTTGTTTTTCTTCGAAGAAGTCTTTCGAGTCACGGACCGAGTGACTCCTCCTTCTGTCTCCATTGCGCATGGGCGTCGACTCCATCTTCGATTGTTTTCTTTCCGCCATCGGGTTCGGACGTGTTCCTGTCGCTCCGAGTTTCAGAACGGAAAGTTAGTAAATTTCGGAAGATTTTCGCCGGTATTGTTGCGTTCGGGATCCGCGTAGTTAGATTCAACACCGCATCGAAGGTCGACGCGCTCCGGTGCCCTTCGGGGTAGCTTTCGATCCCCCGTCGGGGCCTGGTCGGCCCGACCGCGTGTAGAACAACGCCGATGGAACGGACCCCGTTCCGTTTTTGTCCCAAATGCCACAACAAATACCCGTATACAGACCAACATTTGGTCTGTAACCTGTGCCTGTCACCTGAGCACAGTGAGGAGACTTGCGAGGCCTGTCGCGCGTTCCGGTCCCGAAAGACACTCCGTGACCGTCGAGCCAGGAGACTTCAGATGGCGTCCACGCCGACAGCGCACCGAGAGTTCGAGGAACAAGAGGAAGAAGAAACCTTTTCGATCCACGAATCGGACTCCGAGAAATTCGACGATCAAAGAACCGTGAGTAAGACGTCGAAAACAACACATAAGAAAAGTGACAAGGCCCAGGGGACGCCACTGCCACCAGGCCATGGCTCCACCCATAAATTCGGTGACCGACCATCAGCACCGAAAAAGGCCCAAACAGTGCCGAGATCGTCCGACTCCGGTCGAGACACCGGCACGCAGCCTTCTCGGGATCGAGAAAGTGCTGGAGAAAGGCAACGACACCGAGATAGCGGTGTAGAAACGGCTCGACGCCGAGACAGCGGCACCGACGAAGATCGACGCCGAGAGGTTTCGACTCCAAAAAAGAAAAAAGCCACCTCGGAGCCGAAAAAACATACAGACAGGGTTTCGGTGCCGAAACAACCCGTAACCGACCCAGGTCCAGGCTCTTATACAGAGGAGCAATCCCTGTCCTCTCAGATGCGAAAGCATAGGTTTGAGGAAGAGCTGCAATCCACCGAAGTGGACCATACGCAAAAACGTATTTTCATACAGCAGGGAACAGGAAAAATAAGCACCCTTCCCCCTATTAGGAGAAAAAGGAGACTGGAGTTTCAAACAGACCAGGCGCCACAAACCAAGATGGTGAAAAAGGTGACTCCGCCACCCTCTCCTCCACCTGTAATTAACGTCTCACCAGCACAAACTCCGTCACATTCCCCGGCTCACACCACCATGAGCCAAGGTGACCAGGATCAAGACGCTTGGGACTTATATGACGCCCCAGTGTCGGACAACAGTCCGGAGGCATATCCAACAAAGCCCTCACCACCAGAAGACAGCACAGCATATTCTCAAGTGGTGGCTAGAGCGGCACAATTCCACAACGTAAACCTCCACTCAGAACAAGTTGAGGATGACTTTTTATTCAACACCCTCTCCTCCACCCACAGCTCCTACCAAAGCCTGCCTATGCTGCCAGGTATGCTTCGGCACGCAAAGGAAATCTTCAAGGAGCCGGTCAAAAGTAGGGCAATAACGCCAAGGGTGGAAAAGAAATATAAGGCACCTCCTACAGACCCTGTTTTCATCACCACACAGCTGCCACCAGATTCCGTCGTAGTAGGAGCAGCTCGGAAAAGAGCCAACTCCCACACATCTGGGGATGCACCGCCCCCAGATAAAGAGAGCCGCAAGTTCGATGCAGCTGGGAAAAGAGTCGCAGCACAAGCTGCAAACCAGTGGCGCATCGCTAACTCTCAAGCACTACTTGCGCGCTATGACAGAGCCCATTGGGATGAGATGCAACACCTCATCGAGCATCTACCCAAGGAACTACAAAAGAGGGCAAAGCAAGTGGTTGAGGAAGGTCAGAACATATCAAATAACCAGATACGGTCCTCTATGGACGCAGCAGACACAGCTGCAAGAACAATTAATACATCTGTGACCATTAGAAGGCACGCATGGCTAAGAACGTCTGGGTTCAAACCAGAGATACAGCAGGCAGTGCTCAATATGCCCTTCAACGAAAAACAACTGTTCGGACCAGAAGTGGACACGGCAATCGAAAAACTAAAAAAAGACACTGACACTGCTAAAGCCATGGGCGCACTCTACTCCCCGCAGAGCAGAGGAACCTACTGCACCTTCCGCAAGACACCCTTTAGAGGGGGGTTTCGGGGTCAGGCCACACAAGCCGGCACCTCGCAGGCAACACCGTCCAGCTACCAGGGACAGTACAGGGGAGGCTTTCGGGGTCAATACAGAGGAGGGCAATTCCCTAGGAATAGAGGAAAATTTCAAAGCCCCAAAACCCCTACAACCAAGCAGTGACTCAGATGTCACTTACCCCCTCCACACAACACCAGTGGGGGGAAGAATAGGTCATTATTACAAAGCATGGGAGGAAATAACTACAGACACTTGGGTCTTAGCAATTATCCAACATGGTTATTGCATAGAATTCCTAAAATTCCCTCCAAACATACCACCAAAAGCACAGAATTTATCAAAACAACATTCCGAACTTCTGGAAATAGAAGTTCAAGCACTATTGCAAAAGAATGCAATCGAATTAGTACCAAACACACAAACAAACACAGGAGTCTATTCACTGTACTTCTTAATACCAAAAAAGGACAAAACACTGAGACCAATCCTAGACCTCAGAATACTAAACACCTACATCAAATCAGACCACTTTCACATGGTCACGCTACAAGAAGTGTTACCATTGCTAAAACTACAGGACTACATGACAACCCTAGACCTCAAAGACGCGTTTTTCCATATACCAATACATCCATCGCACAGAAAATACCTACGGTTCGTATTCAAAGGAATACATTACCAATTCAAGGTATTGCCTTTTGGTTTAACAACCGCACCAAGAGTCTTTACCAAATGTCTAGCAGTAGTGGCTGCACACATCAGATGGCAGCAAATACATGTATTCCCGTATCTAGACGACTGGCTAATCAAAACCAATTCACTAACAAAGTGCTTACACCACACCAATCAAATCATACAAACCCTCTACAAACTAGGTTTCACCGTCAACTTTGCAAAATCCAACATTTTACCGTGCAAGGTACAACAATACCTGGGAGCCATAATAGACACAACAAAAGGAGTAGCCACTCCAAGTCCACAAAGAATTCAAAATTTCAACAAGATCATACAACGCATGTATCCAACACAAACAATACAAGCAAAGATGATATTACAACTCCTAGGCATGATGTCCTCATGCATAGCCATTGTCCCGAACGCAAGACTGCACATGAGGCCCTTACAACAGTGCCTAGCATCACAATGGTCACAAGCACAGGGTCACCTTCTAGATCTGGTGTTGATAGACCGCCAAACTTACCTCTCGCTTCTATGGTGGAACAGTATAAATTTAAACAAAGGGCAGCCTTTCCAAGACCCAGTTCCACAATACGTAATAACAACAGATGCTTCCATGACAGGGTGGGGAGCACACCTCGATCAACACAGCATACAAGGACAATGGAACGTACATCAAACAAAACTGCATATCAATCACCTAGAAATGCTAGCAGTTTTTCAAGCATTAAGGGCTTTCCAACCAATTATAACTCACAAATACATTCTTGTCAAAACAGACAACATGACAACAATGTATTATCTAAACAAACAAGGGGGGACACACTCAACGCAGTTGAGCCTGCTGGCACAAAAGATATGGCGATGGGCAATTCACAACCACATTCGCCTAATAGCACAGTTTATTCCAGGGATCCAGAATCAACTTGCAGACAATCTCTCTCGAGATCACCAACAGGTCCACGAATGGGAAATTCACCCCCAAATTCTAAACACTTACTTCAGGCTCTGGGGGACACCTCAAATAGACTTGTTTGCAACAAAAGAGAATGCAAAATGCCAAAACTTCGCGTCCAGATACCCACACAGGCAGTCCCAAGGCAATGCCCTATGGATGAACTGGTCAGGGATATTTGCCTACGCTTTTCCTCCTCTCCCTCTCCTTCCTTTTCTGGTAAACAAATTGAGTCAAAACAAACTCAAACTCATATTAATAGCACCAACTTGGGCAAGGCAACCCTGGTACACAACACTGCTAGACCTATCAGTAGTACCCCACATCAAATTGCCCAACAGGCCGGATCTGTTAACACAACACAACCAACAGATCAGACATCCAGATCCAGCATCGCTAAATCTAGCAATCTGGCTCCTGAAGTCCTAGAATTCGGACACTTACAACTTACCCAAGAATGTATGGAAGCCATAAAGCAAGCCAGAAGGCCGTCCACTAGGCACTGCTATGCAAGTAAATGGAAGAGGTTTGTTTGCTACTGCCATCATAATCAAATCCAACCTTTACACGCAACTCCAAAGGATGTAGTGGGTTACTTGCTTCACTTACAAAAATCTAACCTAGCCTTCTCTTCCATTAAAATACACCTTGCAGCAATATCTGCATACCTGCAGACTACCTATTCAACTTCCCTATATAGGATACCAGTCATTAAAGCATTCATGGAAGGCCTTAAAAGAATTATACCACCAAGAACACCACCTGTTCCTTCATGGAACTTAAATGTTGTCTTAACAAGTCTCATGGGTCCACCTTTTGAACCCATGCACTCTTGCGAAATACAGTTCCTAACCTGGAAGGTTGCATTTCTCATCGCCATTACATCTCTAAGAAGAGTAAGCGAAATTCAGGCGTTTACAATACAAGAACCTTTTATACAACTACACAAAAATAAAGTCGTCCTAAGGACTAATCCTAAATTTTTACCAAAGGTTATTTCACCGTTCCACCTAAATCAAACAGTGGAACTACCAGTGTTCTTCCCACAGCCAGATTCCGTAGCTGAGAGGGCACTACATACCTTAGATGTCAAAAGAGCATTAATGTACTACATTGACAGAACGAAAAACATCAGAAAGACTAAACAACTATTTATTGCATTCCAAAAACCTCATGCAGGAAACCCAATATCAAAACAAGGTATAGCCAGATGGATAGTTAAATGCATCCAAATCTGCTACCTTAAAGCAAAACGACAACTGCCCATTACACCAAGGGCACACTCAACCAGAAAAAAAGGTGCTACCATGGCCTTTCTAGGGAACATCCCAATGCAAGAAATATGTAAGGCAGCCACATGGTCTACGCCACACACGTTCACCAAGCACTACTGTGTAGACGTGCTATCCGCACAGCAATCCACAGTAGGTCAAGCCGTGTTAAGAACATTATTTCAGACCACTTCCATTCCTACAGGCTGAGCCACCGCTTATGGGGAGATAACTGCTTACTAGTCTATGCAGAACATGTGTATCTACAGCGACTGATGCCATCGAACTGAAAATGTCACTTACCCAGTGTACATCTGTTCGTGGCATCAGTCGCTGGAGATTCACTTGTGCCCACCCGCCTCCCCGGGAGCCTGTAGCAGTTCGGAAGTTAGCTTCAACTTTGTACATTTGTATATATTATTTTCACCTTAAATAGGTACATACTTAATCACTCCATTGCATGGGCACTATTACTACAACACAACTCCTACCTCACCCTCTGCGGGGAAAACAATCGAAGATGGAGTCGACGCCCATGCGCAATGGAGACAGAAGGAGGAGTCACTCGGTCCTGTGACTCGAAAGACTTCTTCGAAGAAAAACAACTTGTAACACTCCGACCCAACACCAGATGGCGAGCTATGCAGAACATGTGAATCTCCAGCGACTGATGCCACGAACAGATGTACACTGGGTAAGTGACATTTTCATTTACATGCAAGCACCCCCAGCCCCCACCCCAAAAACTAAAAATACCCCGAGTCCCCACCCCGCCCCTAAAACCTAAACACCCCAACCCACCCCTTAAACCTAAACCCTGACCCCCAAACCCTAATCACCCCAGCCCCCACCCCAAAAACTAAAAATAGCCGAGTCTCCACCCCCACCCCTAAAACCTAAACACCCCAACCCCCCAGCCCACCCCTTAAACCTAAACCCTGCCTCCCAAACCCTAATCACCCGAGCCCCCCAGCCACCCACCCCCCAAAAAACCAGCCCCAGTCCCAGCCCAACTTACCTCCTCCTGCACCACGTCAACTCCCTTCTTCTGTACCTTAAGCACGCATGTATGTTGTTCAGACATGCGTGATTAATGTACCAAAACCAGGAAGTCTTGGAAAATGAAAGCATTGTTTTGCTTTCGTTTTTCACGACTTCGTGGTTTCGGAGTCGTTGTTCCAGGTGTTTCCCGTTCCAAACCATACGTTTAAGGGCCAAGTGTTGTGGTCATGTTTTCACTTTAGGCAATGACAGTAACAAAAGTGAGTGTACTGATTTTATCAGCTTCCCAGTCAGCCTAATTTCTAGGTTTAACATTGCACTCATAAACTATGGTATCAGATATCCAAGCTGTAAATGGTAATCTTATTTTTTTTAATCATATGCTATCATGTCTCCTTCTTTCCTTGGCAGTTTTAAGATTACCAGCTGGATATATATACCATCCAATATTCCGATACAAGTGCCATTTTTGTAATATGGAGTTTAGTCCCTGGAAATAGCTTTCATGTATTAATAATTTATTTTGTATATATATATATATTTAAGAAAACAACTGTATTTAGTTAAGACATAACACTTAGCATTTGGGCCCCATGATTCAACATGGTGGAGTGCCTACTCTTTTTGTTCAAAGAAATGTACCTTTCCCTGCATCTTATTCTAAATTTAGCAGATGGAGGCAGTGGGTAAGCCATGTGTTTTTCATACAGATTCTGTAAAACTAGTTCAAATGCCTTTAATGTCTTTTCTGTGCCAAAGCGAAAATTCCGGTAGAAGGAGAGCCTACTTCCATTGTAAATTTATTTTTTCATAGGCACCATTGTGAGGTTTCTCATCTTGATATTGTTGCATTAGGAACATACCCATACTTGGAGGGACACAAGGAGAAACAGTTAGGGGGTCATTTTGACCCTGGCGGTACGAGACCGCCAGGGCTAAAATGACGGAAGCACCGCCAACAGGCTGGCGGTGCTCCCTGGCCTATTACGACCGCGGTGGAAGCGCCGCGGTCGCACCGTCGGGGCCGGCGGTATTCCGACACTTTTGTCCCGGCGGTGATAATCCGCCTGGGCAGCGCTGCTTGCAGCGCTGCCCAGGGGATTACGAGTCCCCGACACCAGCCTTTTTCTGGCGGTTTGCACTGCCAGGAAAAGGCTGGCGGAACGGGGAGTCATGAGGCCCCTGCGGGCCCCTGCACTGCACATGCCACTGACATGGGCAGTGCAGGGGCCCCCTGACAGGGCCCCATGCAGCTTTTCACTGTCTGCTATTCAGACAGTGAAAAGCGCGAAGGGTGCAATTGCACCCGTTGAATGGCCACAACACCGCCGGCTCCATTTGGAGCCGGCTCCTATGTTGCGGCCGTGATCCCCGCTGGGCCGGCGGGCGGAAACCAGGTTTCTGCCCGCCGGCCCAGGGGGGATCTCCAAATGGCCGCGGCAGGGGGTGCGGCTGCATTGGCGGCCACACGGCGGTCAGATCTTGCCAAGGTCGTAGTGACCCCCTTAGTCTTTTAAACTCTATTTGCACCTTTGGTAACGCATGTTAATGATTTTGAAAAAGTTAGGTGTGTGGAACTGATCCTGCTGTTCTTAATGAAGTAGTGTAGCACTAGAAAACCAATGATGGTTGCTGATGATACACTATTGTCTCTGGAATTTTAACTATTGTACAATGAGGCCGTTCACCATCCAATGGCACCACTATGGTTCCAGCTGATATATATGTCCCTAGCCACCAGGGTCTGGTACCAGAATATTGCTATCAGAATGCTGTCTTTCCTAAATATTCTGTTCTAAATATAGTTTACAAAAATATCCAATTGGAGTTAATAATGGAAAATCTGTACCCAATGAAACACAACATTTATGTTAAACAGAAAATCTGTAGACGATATTCATAACCTGCTAGAAATGGGGTCTTTGGTTGGCAGTCAGGTTACCCCTTGTCCAAGCAAGAACCCTCATTCTAGTCAGGGTAAAGGAGAATCATCCTCAGTTAACACCCACTCACCCCCTTAGTAGCTTGGCACGAGCAGGCAGGCTTAACTTCAGAGAATAGATATAAAGTATTTGTACCAACACACACAGTAATACAGTAAAAACACCACAAAATTACTCAACACAGGTTTAGAAAAATAGCCAATATTTATCTAAAAAAAAACAAGACCAAAACGACAAATATCCGACATACACAAGTCAAGTTATGAATTTTTAAAGATTAAACTCAAAAACAGCGCTTAGAAACACAAAATGCTTTGATGAGGTGATAACACGGCGTAGTGACAGAGTTTTTCCCAACAAGCCGACGCCAGTAGCACCGGGTACGGAGTCACATAGACCCCCAGAACAGTACCTTAGTAAAATGTGAAAACAAGCTGGTCGGGGATCGCAGCATCGCTGGATCCAAGGCGGTGTCGGTTCCGGTGCTGTGGGGTAAAGGACTGGAAGCGTTATGGAGAGGCGCCGGGTCCTTGGTGCGAAGCCTTGAATCCGCGCACTTCAGGCGGAGTCTGTATCCGGCGTTCATGACATGGTGCAGGGACTTCCACGGAGTCGTGGACTTCGCTGGGGCTGCAGCAATGTCGGGCCTGCGAGGGTCATCACACTCCAGCGAGGACCACAGAGTCGGTTGCAGGTGGCATCACTGGATGCGGTGTCGGTCTGGAGTCGTCCAAAGTCAGATTTCTTGGATTTTCACCAACTTCCCCTTTCAAGGGCCCAGGGACTGGATAGGGCACGACTTGTCAGGGCAGGAGTCTAAGCAGAGAGTCCAAGTGCTGGTAAGGGAAATCTTTGATAGCCCTGAGAGTTCAGAACTGGGGGCAAGCTCAATCCAAGCCCTTGGAGATTCTTCTCAAGCATGACTATACCACAAAGTCCAGTCTTCGTCCCCTTTCACAGACAGAAGCAGCAACTGCAGGATAGCCCAACAAAGCACAATCACAGGCAGGGGCAGCACTTCTCTTCAGCTCTTCTCCTTGGCAGAGGTTCCTCTTGGTTCCGGAAGAGATCTCATTTTCAGGGTTTTTGGGTACTCTTCTTATACTCCTTTATGCCTTTTAAGTAGGCCTACTTCAAAGGAAAGTCTCTCTTGTTTGTGAGATCCTGACTTGCCCAGGGCAAGCCCCAGACACACACCAGAGGGTTGAAGACTGCATTGTGTGAGGGCAGGCACAGCCCTTTCAGGTGTGAGTGACCACTCCTCCCCTACATCCCAGCTCCCTTTGTGTCAATGTCACCTAGCGAGAGATGCAAACAGCTCAACTGTCACACTGACCCAGACTGGGAATCCACAAACAGAGTCACAGAATGGTTTAAGCAAGAAAATGCCTACTTTCTAAATGTGGCACGTTCAAACACACAATCTAAAAACCAACTTCCCAAAAAGATGTATTTTTAAATTGTGAGTTCAGAGACCCTAAACTCCATGTTTCTATCTGCCGCCAAAGGGAATCTGCACCTTAATAACATTTAAAGGCAGCCCCCATGTTAACCTATGAGAGAGATAAGCCTTGCAACAGTGAAAAACGGTTTTGGCAGTATTTCACTGTTGGGACATGTAAAGCACATAAGTACATGTCCCACCTTTTACATACACTGCAGCCTGCCCATGGGGCTATGTAGGGCCTATCTTAGGGGTGCCTTACATGTATAAAAAGGGAAGGTTTAGGCCTGGCAAGTGGGTCGACTTGCCAAGTGAAATTGGCAGTTTAAAACTGCACCCACAGACACTGCAGTGGCAGGTCTGAGCCATGTTTACAGGGCTACTCGTGTGTGGTTCAACCAGTGCTGCAGGCCCACTAGTAGCATTTGATTTACAGGCCCTGGGCACCTCTAGTGCACTATACTAGTGACTTATTAGTAAGTCAGATATGCCAATGATGGAAAGCCAATTACACATACATTGTACAAATGAGCACTTGCACTTTAGCACTAGTTAGCAGGGGTAAAGTGCCCAGAATATCAACAACCTGGGAAGCAGAGGCAAAAGTTAAGGGAGACCACATCAAGGATTGAAAGTCTATCATAACCTATAGGCTGTAACGTAATTTCGTCATAGGATATTGATATAGGACTTTGCAGAATTGTTATTTCTGTCACTTGTCTTTGAATACAGCTCTTGAATAAAAACAACTATCTTATTTCAAAAATAACTTTAACATTTGACTTTTTTTTAAACTCCAGCAAATCGCAAGAGTCATGGAAAGCGCTAGAGACAAGAGTAAGACAATCTCTTATCAACCAGGGGCTGGAGAAAACACATTCAACAATTAAAAGAAAAGGAAGGTAAAAAGATAGTTGCATGTGTATTACCTTTGTGAAAGTCGTCATTGTTAAAGGGTTCTTGGAGTTTGTCTAGCATTAATTTGATCTTGAACAATACTTACTTCACTTATCCATGCATGTAACCAGTTGTGTGCCCTTCTAGTCTCCTTTAAATTGCCTGTATCATTTTTGTTGTGCTGGACTGCCATGTAAATGTTTTTCTAACTAGTCAAATGTGTGAGCAAGCTTCATCGAAGGTTTGTACAGCTCATTTACACTTAAATGGTTTAGAAAATTATCGTACCTCACTGTCAGGAACTCTTTGGTGTCCCACACCATGATGTATGACGTTCTCTCTATGTATGCTCCGACATCCACATCGTAACTTACACAGTCGAACCTAGAAACAGGAGAAAGAGGCGGACTGCTCTTTTAGATTTGTGTAGATTTCTCAGATTGAACTCTTTCAGCCAGATCTAATTTGCACCACCTGACTTGAAATATGAAGTCAGTACACTGGACTCATTCACCGCCATCAAGCGAATTTATTCCTGCATGCAGAGGTTGAGGGGCAAGGTAAAACTAGTAGTTGCGTTCGATACAGCCAGCTTAGTTGTGCTATATTCAACCTAGGGTTAGACAGCGAGGCGCCTTTGTAATTTGAGGTGGGTTGAAAAAGTTGTTTTTCTTCCACTAGCAAAAGTCCTTGGACACACCCTGAGCTCAAGGTCTTGGAACAATATCCATAACTCCTACTCCTTCTGTCCATTTCGTACTATCAGGGAAATGGGTTTATTTAACTTTTTTTAGAAAGCCACTATACAACGCTTGTAGTAACCAATGAGGATAGGGGTTATATTGAATTACTTGTTCTGGCATGTACTTTTATATATAAAACCTGCTCTCAAAGGCACCTTTCTGTGGGGGTTTCATCTTTTAGTGTATGCATTCTGGCCCATTTGTTATCACTGTCATCAATAATTGGATTCATCATGCCATCAGTTTTGTCTAGTTAAACCTTAGCCTCTGCCCTTGGTTGCACTTTCTGTGAAATCGGCAGGGCAATAATGGCTTTTCAATTCCATCGTGGTTCTACAGTTTGATTAGCTTTCTTTAACAGGAACTGGAATTTATACTAGGAGTCCTTCCTGCCGATAACTCCTCTATTTATTCTAAGATTTGGCATAAGTTTATCATCCCTGTGGGTGAGTGTTCTTGCTTGCACTTTAAGGGACTCCATATCATTCCCGAGAAAAGAGCTGAAGGGGATATGACTCCACCTCAGCACTTAAGGAACAGTTAATTCCACCTGTGAATAATCACGCTTCGTCATGCTTTACTATTACTTACATGAATAAACACATTATTTATTTCTACATGTGGATTTTCTGTTCTTCCTGTTATGATTGGCTGGTGGGCTGTGAAGTAATGGAAGTCCCTTCCATCCTCCATCGCAGTCCTCCACATCCCTATTCTAACAAGGCGTTCAGTTATGTTGAGAATGTAGAAGAAGGGAGGAGTTGAAGAGGAGGAAGTAAAGATGGTAGTAAGAAATAGAATAGAAATAAAAACAAAAGGAGTCTGAGGAAGGCATGGGAGAGAGAGCAGAAAGAGAAGTAGAAGGATAACTCAAATAGCCAGAAGAGAGAGAAAGAGACAGATGCATGCCATCATATGACTAAAGGTAAGACAGAGAGATCGGAGGAGCAAAGAAAGTGGAAGTATATCGCATCTGATGGTGTGATGGAATGGCCAGTTGTACAGAGATTACACAGACCAGAAACAAATATGTGACAAAGAGAAAGATAAGATTTGAGAGAGAGAGATGTCCAACATAACCAGGCAAGAGTGAAAAAGAAAATCTCCTTAGATACAAATGTGAAAGTGAGACAGTAGAGGTACAATGGTGACAGAAAGATCCACATAGACCGGGACATAAAAGTGAGACATACCCCCATGAGACAGATGTGTGTGCGATCAAGAAAACATAGAGTTGCTGAAATTACCACTATGCACAAGTACCTCAGGGGCACAAATGTAATTCAGGGACCAAAAGCATATCGAGGTAAAAATGAGTCTTAGACATACAGAAGTAAATGGAGGAAAATACTGAGAATATTGAGCTGAGAGACATAGAGATGAGAGAGGAGGAGGTCAGAGAATGAATCAAGAGCAGAATTATGGCTCAGAAAAAAACTAGGCATTTGTGTCTGGCTGTGTGTCTGGTAATAGGCACATTTGCATTCGCTTTTTTTATTAGACCTTCTTCATACATATTGGCCTACAAACATACACAGCTAACCTCACCCAACACAGAACTTCCAAAACATTAGTCAGTAAACCTATGAATGCTCATGCTCTCTCCCTCTCTTGTTCTGCTAGGAGTAGAGCTAATTTGTGTCCTTATTGGAAACACACACTGATTAGCTTCTCCCTTTCAGACAGTATGCCCCAACACTTCAAGTTATGTTTGTGTTTGAATGTGTTTTGATATGTGTGTGGGATAATCTGCACATGTGCCTGAGTTTGGCACATAAATATACTCTATATACACACATTTGCATCCAAAGGTGCACCTATTTGTGTGTCGATTAGGAGTTGGTTTATGTGTACGTGCCTGTATCAAATTCGAGCACTAAACACATGCATGCTTATAGATCCCATACAGGTTTGAGGTTTAATTCGAAAGTAGACATACTGGAAATTCATGTCAGTACCTAAAATAGAAATAGGTGGGAAGGCAATCAGCCTGATAGCATGTTGAGGGGGAGCAGAAATGAATTCATAAAATATAAGGAAGAAATGGAGAAAAAGATACAATGAGCGATAAGATAATAGGAGGTAATCCCATTTGCTTTCACTGTTGTAGTGTTTACTTTTCTCTCTTTATTATTCTTGTGTTACTTCATTGAGACCAGGATATTCTAGAATGCCTGTTATGCTTCACACATATGCCCATATGGTATTCCTTTTACTGGGTACAGCCTGTTTTACCCTTTTAATTGTGACTTTTTAAAAACCTTACTATGTTCCTGGCCACTGCGTAAAAAAGGCTCTAAAGAGAGGATGACAGTTATCAACTGGGATACCATTTTAGCTTCATATCGTATCAAGCGGTACAGCAGTCTGTTTATCGTTAAATTATGCAATCAACAGAAATATAAATCACCAGAAATATAAACGACTAATCCTGTTTTGTCTCCCATCACATGAGCACGTATCCATTTGGTATACTTTTCTAGCATGTTTTAATCTCTGGCGATTTAGTGATATCTATTTGTATCCAGTGTGCAGTAAATACTTTCATACTTAATGCCTCACTTTTATTAGCTATTTGGATATGTTTCTTCTTTGATCACTTATCACCTGAAACTTGCCTGCAACTGATTTTAGACGGCATGTACCTATAGAAAATACGAGTCATTTTGTTGAATGTGAACATATGTAGTAGCTTTGCATAAAGTGTTCTTTGTAAATGCTGCTTACTCTCTGCATTGTTTTGACAAAATAGCCTTACCAGTGACTGTATACCCAAACTTCACAATTGCTGCCTTCAGTTGTGCTTTACAGAATGTGCTGGGGAAGAGGTTTATACACGTTAACCTTTTACCTCCTCTTCTGTCTTCCACATACAATCTGACCATTCCTAATTTGGAGCTCTCTATAAACAAGCATTCGCAAAGCCAATAGTACTTGCCTTGTACATTTCTTGCTTATCATTAACAAAACTCAAGTGGTTTTGCCAGTGCTGCTGCCAGCTGGACTATCCTTTAGGTAAGCATGTGCATTATGCAGTATGCATGTGCATGGTTCACTATGCATACAAGGGCCTTTGGAATAACGCAGGAACTATTCTTTTTCTTATTGGCCAATCTTAGATGGTATACCCCCACTTAGAATAGTAAATGCAAAAATAAAAAATGAAATTGTAAGTGCATGAAAGCGTCCAGTAGCAAATGGCAGCTGTCAGACCCACAAAAAGTAAATAAATGAAAGTTTAAAGAAAATGTAAAAGCCTGCTACGGATGGGAGTACAGAAAAGAAGTGGGTGACAGAGTAAAGGAGGAGCTGATTGGCTGGGATACAATAAAAATGAACCTGGGTGGAGAGAGGTGAGAAGCAGCACAAGAGGGCGAAAACAACACAGAGCCCAGGAGGTGACAGGGGAAGATGTACATGTGAATAAGAGAGAGAGCAGAACATGAAGGAGAAAAGCAACACATATTACGGAGGGGTGATAAGCATACAAGGGATAAAGTGGAAAAGCATACACTGTCATGGAGTGCTTAATGGAAGAAGCCCATGAGCGCGAAAGCTAGAAAACACATGCACTCTCAGGGACTGCTTAAAAGTGAGTAGTGGAAGTCAGCCAATCAAAAGGAAGGTTATGAGGCTATGCTCCAGGGGAGAGATAAACACAAGATAAGAAAGGCAAGCCATCAAATGAGAAGCAACCAAATAAGAGTGACAAAGCAAACAAGTGATAAACAACTGGCGAGCTCTAAGCCCACTGTAAGTTTTTTCGAATCCCTCAAAAGATCTTCGCAACCGGACAGCTTGAGCTGTCTAGTAAGCCAGACCCAAAAATGTAATAAAATGCCAGCAAAGGAAGTGTTGCGTCATAACATCTGGTAGTGCAGAATTACGACGTATTGAATCTGGGTGTACTTTATTCACAGAACTTTTCTGTCATACTTAAGTAAACTTTTGTGATCATTTCGCATTCTGCCTAAATGGCAATAATGGCAGCATCAATGGGATATTGCTTTTATTTTTAGGACATTACAAACTTCTGGGTCGTTTGACCTACCATGCTAAATAGTACGTGGGATGAAATTGTTTTAGCCTTTTATACATTTTCAAGGTGAGCAAGCATTGTTATTTTAAAGTTCGAATATCTCCAATTTCCCTGGTCTATTCATTGTTTTCTAGCTCGGTAAATAGCTCAGAAAAAGTATCACACACCACAAGAACATTTCAGAAGTGCGGGTTAAAAATGGAGCTTCTGAGGGAACTTATGCAGATTGTTGTGAAAATGTGATTGTGTTAATCAAAGGTTACTGTCAATTCCCAATTTGCAAAATGTGCCATGTAAATACTTTTTTTTTTTTTATTTCCAAATTGCCTGTATCCTGATAATCCAAATCGAAAACCTCAATTTAACTGTTTGAAGGCATTTTACCACTTCTATTTATATTCTCTGCTCCTCAGTAAAACGAAATCAACAAATTGCCCCTAAGTATCTTCAAATGCAATCAGGTCATGTATTTTTGTCAATTTGGACTATTGTAACACACTGCCTAAATCTGAAGAAGAATTCTGAATTGTGTTGCACGTCAGTGAAAAAGTGTTTCATTTTTAGAAGTCCAGTACTGGTCTTTAAACCTATATGATACTGCTCCTCACTATCGGGAAGATTTTATCATCCCGTATACTTCACTTTTTGAAATAGGTTTTCCTTAAGAGTATTGAAGTTTTGCGAAGTGCCTGAAGGGGATATTACATTTGGATTGGGGTAGCCTTCACTATTGATATACCCTTCAAGGTCAAGTCGTTCTATCCTCGTCTAAAACAGACGAAGACTGGGCTTTTCATCATGATCCATTGTGCCTTGATTGTAAGGCCGTCACAAAGGGAGGGAGGGAAGCCGGGCGCCTTTTCTATACTATCTGCTCCTTACATCGAAAGCAAAAGAGGAGTAATTGTAAAGCTTCTGACGTGCCTGCGTGAGTAAAGTACTTGTCCGCATTCTCAGTTTGATGGAAAGGTACTCGAAGCTTTAAAAGTTCTCCGAGCATTTTTTATCATAGTACTTTAATAAAACTCATACATCTTCTTAATGGCTACCTATGGCAGCCTCAACATGCACAAAGTTATGCTTCTGGACCAGTGCACCACATGCTGCCATATTATAAGCAATGTTAATGAGATGGCAATCTGGTGTTGCTGTACCACCAGTAACGCATTTGTCACAAAGTCTTGCATCTATAATTTCGGCTTACATCTGCAGGCTACAGCGCTTTGAGAAGCTTGAACAAACACTCTGGAATGATGTCTCTTAGCTCTGGCTGTTGACGGGCACTTAAGGGCCCCAGTGGATAAGGAAAGCAATGTCACTGATTCACTTTAGAAAATTGTAGTTGACTGAAACACAGCATGTACTAATGATCTTTTTAGTTCTATTGGCAATAAGCTGTACACTCAGCCACAAAGATGCTTAAATATGTCTGTAAACTCCCTTTTTTTTAATAAAGAAAACTTGATTCCGGGTAGATGCATGCTTCTAGCGCTAGAAGCAACCGGTCACAGACATCTATGGTATGTAACTAAATGCGGGTTATTCTAAATTAACGGAGCTAAAATGAAAGCATGCTCCAATAGGAATCCAAGTTTGAGCACTGCAACAATGTTAGCAGCATGGGATCATACCTTTTTGTCATAAGGAACATGTCTCGAAATTCAAAAACCCCTGAGGAAAATGGGAGAATAAAAACAATAAGGTGATTAATAATCTGGAAAACTGATTGTCCTGAGAGAGGGCTTGGGACAATTCCTACACCCATTACCAGTGCACGGACAACGGCCATTGGTTGTGCCCAACCTGCCATAAATAAATATAGGACACAGCTATTTTATTTTGTTCTTCATATTAATTGTTGGGTTTGTGGACCCTGAAGGTTGTCCAGTTTATTTATTTTTATTCCGTAATGGAATGATGGGAGAAAAAACTCCTTTCATTTGCAGATTTTCATTATGATGGTTGAATTACAAAAGCAGCCTGCCATTACATTTGCTTGATACTTCTGGTTGGGGGATATATAGGGTTTGTGGGTTTTGCAAGAACTTAAGGTACCCAGAGCCAATAACTGAACTGCATCTTGCAGTGGTTTTAAATTGTGTAATAGGTCCAGTGCAATTCATGTGGTAGAAAATAATAAGTAAAAAATATGTATCAAGGATGCCGATTTCTTTCCGAAATGGGCACAAGATAGAGTTTAGTAGCAGTGGTTACTTGCACATCTCTGAATCTGTTGGTACCCGTACAAGCACCTGAATTAGAGGGCATTTCCCAAAATGTCTTCTTTGTCACACACTGGCTTAAAATTGAAAGGCACAAATGTAGAGAAGTACCAATTCCCCTAAGTCTCCTGATAAAAATGCTATCATTACTTGTGTGGGTGGGGTAGTGGCTGCGACACGAAAGGCGCCAAAACGCAACATTGACGCATCACATTTTTCAATTGAAAACGGAACCCTTTTTTTGCAACGTTCCTCGCTATAGGTTTTGGGCCCCAGCTCACCCAGAAGCTAGGGAAACATAGCAAACCTGCACATTTTTTAAAACATGACATCAGGGTTGGGTAATTTGGGTGGCTCCCACCACGTTTTTCCACCCAGAAGCTCATACTTTGACTGAAAAAAAAAGAAATTCCTCACATTTCTGTGATATACGTTTCTGGAATCTGCAGGGAGCAACCAATTTCCTACCACCAAGCATTCCCCCAAGTCTCCTAATAATATGGTACCTCACTTGCGTGGGTGGGGATAGTGGCAACGCAATATGGACCCATCACATTTTTCCATTGAAAACTGCCCCCTTTTTTGCAATGTTCTTAGTTGTAAATTTTGGACCTAGCTCAGCTAGAACCTAGGGAAACCTAGCAAAGCTGCACATTTTTTATAGCTAGACACCTGGGGGAATCGAGAGTGGGGTGACTTGTATGGCTCTTATCAGAAGCGATTGCAAACCTCAAACTTTGAGCGAAAAACACATTTGCCTCACATTTCTGTGATGGAAAGTTCTAACTAATTTGCTACCTCCTAACTTTCTCCCAAGTCTCCTGATAAAAATCGTACCTCACTTTTGTGGGTGGGGCTAGGTGCCAAAATGCAGCATCAACACAACACAACACATTTTTCCATTGAAAACTTGCCATTTTTTGTAATATGCCTAGCTGTAGATTTTGGGCCTGCACATATTTGACAACTGAACATGTGGGGTGACTTGTTTACAGAAATACCTAGAGTTTATATATTTTCTCTAGAGACAATGTACCACCCTGGCAGAGAAAGACAGAAAAGACAAATATTACTGCACAACCAGTTACTCCTCAAGTGCACGCACGTACTAGTTGGATTTGGCACAAGGGTGAGTGAGAAGTTCAAAAAATATATTTAATTTACTATGATTTCACAAAAATAAAATTCAATTTTAATAATTGAAAGTTCAAAATGCTGAACCATTGACTGACAGCTTGTGAGCTGTAAAGCCATGGCAAGGCACCAACAGCTTTAGAGGCCATTCACACACCTTTCATAGATTACACACACAAAACCATTCAAATCATCAGTACATTACAACACTCACATTAACAAACAGTGCCATACAAGGTCCCATCGCTTTCACAAGCCCACAGGACTAACATAGCAATCACACCACCTGGCAGCTGACAGAGAGCTTGGACTATTTGTTGGCTGGCAATGTATGTGTAGTGACCAGCAGCATGTTACTACACACACACACACACACTGCCAGCCAAATGCCAGCTCACAAACACTGCCAGTCAAGCACCAGCTCACACACACCAACAGCCAAGCACCAGTTCACACACACCGCTAGCTTAGCACCAGTTTACACACACCATCAGACAAACACCTGTTCCCATGCACACACTGCAAGCCAAGAGCTAGTACACACACACTCTGGGCAGTACATATGATTTTCCTTTCGCACACCTTTTCTGACACAGACTCTACATCTCCTAAAGGGAACATTTCTTTTGGGGGTGGGAGGAATGTAATTAGGAAAGTGGTGATTTTTCAGTCCAGCCACACCCTTCACCACTCCAACTATAGGAACACTTGCCTACTCCACTACAACAAGGCTGCCTATTACAGACTAGTAACACTGAACAAAAGTGATCTTTGAATCTGGAGAACAATCCTTGAATACAACATAAACATTGAAGGTTGCCAAATGAAACAAATTGACAGGCAACTTCTTATACCAAATGTATGACTTAAGAACAGCACTGTAAAGCTCAAACCTCTGATCTACTCTATCTACACCATCCATGAGCTTATTGTAGTCTAAAATGCACACAGGTCTACACTCTTCAGCAACCTTACACCAAACAGACACAAGTACTTTCATCATGAATGATTGTCAGCATGTGGGCATCTTTCCTGTGTGAAACTTTCACAGCTAGAAGTTTACCACTGTGGAAGGCACTGCATGGTTCCCTCTGAAGTCTTTTACATGTAAGCTCTTCAGGGTAACCTTTATGGTTAGAGCTAATCATGCCACATGCAAAAGTGTCCACTTTGAACAATTAATTGAACAATTGCACACCAGTGTTCAATTCATCTGCATATAAATGCAGACCTTTGTTAAAAGGTCCTCTACCAACTTCCTACACAATTTTCTCACTGACTCCAACAGTGGATGGACAACGGGGAGAGGGGCAATAGAGGAATCTTAACAATGTACACCCTGAAATTACAGACCTATCCAGTACTACTCTCAGACAGCATATACATCTTAAACGTAAAATGTGCCCTCTTCGTAGGAGTGTACTGCCTAAAAGCCAATGTCATGACTTACTCGTTGCTGGTGCCTGGAGTCCGCTGAACGTGTGATGAGGTTCTTGTTCTTGTAGGTTCTGCCTTGGCCCACATAGGGGTGACTCCTTCTGGTAGCAAAGGTGCTGCAGGCGGTGGGAACCCCAAAGGCAGTCCGTGTCCTTCAGAAGGAGTGCCAGAGGGAAAAAACCCTTAAAAAGGGGAAAAAAACTCAAAAAGGACCTCCTGAAATAAGAGCAAAAAGATCAATAATTTCAGAACACAAGACAAAATGAACAGGAAGAAACTGGAACAAAAGCGGAATCAGTATCTGATGCAAAGGAGAAGGAGCGAAGACCACCATCCAAAAGAAAGTGTTTCAGCGCAAGAAGAAAAGGAATCACAGCACTTAAATACCCACAGAACAGGAAACGACCAGCAGGAAGTAAAATGACACCATATTGGATAGGGAACAATACACGGAAGGCACTAGACAAGGCACCATAGTGAGTAGGGAACCAAGGTAGGCTGGGAAATAGAGGGGAAGCATGGGAAAAGGAAAAACATAAAAAGGGAGAAAAAACGAGGGCGACAGCAAGAGAAAAGGAACACAATAGAAGGTAAGTGAGGGAAACCATATGAATCAATGGGGGTGCGCTGCGCCAGAATAGAAGCGAGGCCCCATGCCTAATTTGGGGCCTCGAGTTAAACAGGAGAGGCTGGGGGTGCGGTGCGTCTTGCCGCCGCACCCCCCGTCCCGAGCCAAGTGTTCGGCTCGTGTCGCTGCACGACAGTAGGTTCCGCCCCCCTCCCCCCCAGAGCCCCAGGTTTGTGTGGAAACAAGCAGAAAAATTTACGAATCAGAAGAGGGGCGTGAACAGAAGAAGCATCTTCCCAAGAGCATTCGCTAAGAGGGTAACCCTTCCAATGGATCAGATACTGAAGACGGTTTCGAAAGAAACGAGAATCACAAATTTCCTGTACCTCATATTCTGGTTCATCATCCACCAACAAGGGAGGAGGACATGGGAACTGCCGGGAGAAAGGATCAGGCGTATAGGGTTTCAACTGAGAAACATGAAAGATCGGATGGATCTTCCAGGTTTGAGGTAAGCAGAGATGGAAAGTGACAGGATTGATTATCTGAAGAATACAGAAAGGACCATAGTAACGTGGTGTAAACTTATTCTGAGAGAGTCGCAGGGGCAGAAATTTCGAGGAAAGACATACTTTATCCTGGATGTGATATACTGGAGTCTCACTGCGTTTCTTATCTGCCACTCTTTTCATGTATCTCTTTGTGTCCAGCAGATTAGATCGAATCAGTCTATGGATTTTCTGTAGTCGTTTGGAAAAAGGGGTGATAGCAGGAAGAGAAGAGGTAGACTTGGAGTAGTAGGAAAAGAGTTTGGATGATAGCCGTAGGAACAGAAAAAAGGGGTAACCTTGGAGGCACGATGGACTGTGTTGTTGTAAGAGAATTCTGCGATAGGAAGATAAGTGTTCCAATTACTCTGAGTAGAATTACAGAAGCAACGAAGATACTGCTCTAGTCCTTGGTTGAGACGTTCGGTCTGGCCATTGGTTTGGGGATGGAATCCAGATGACAATGCTACATTGATGTTCAAGGTTCTACAGAAATGTTTCCAAAACCGTGAGATGTATTGAGGTTCTCTGTCTGACACAATGCTGTGGGGAAGCCCATGGAGACGAAAAATATGGTGGATGAATATCTGACTTAGTTCTTGTGACGTGGGTAATTTCTTCAGGGCAGTGAAGTGAGCCATTTTCGTAAAGGAATCTACCGTTACCATGGTAACCCGATTTCCTGCTGATGGAGTTAGTGAACACATGAAATCGTCAAAATTGTGTGCCAGGGAGCTGGTGGAACAGGTAACAATTGCAGTAATCCTGCTGGCCTGGTACGGGGTATTTTTACTTTGGCACATATCGGACAGGCCTTTACATAACTTTTGACATCCGGTTTCAAAGTAGGCCACCAAAAGGATCGCAAGAGTAAATTCTGCGTGGCTTTGATACCGCTGTGACCAGCAATCAGAGAATCATGGCACATCTGAAGCGCCCTTTCTTGTACTCTTTTTGTGGGGAGGAACAAAAGGTCCCTATAATAATAATATCCTTTCTGATCATGTATCTGGGGGCATAAATCCTCACGTTCTTGTTCAGAAAAGTTTGAGTATTCCAGCTGTACTTCATCCAGGAATGATTGAACTACACCAATGATTTTGCTAGGTTCAAGTAAATACTGTGGCGTGATAGGAGTACAATCAGGATACTGGCGAGATAGGGCATCCGCCAGAATATTTTGGGATCCAGGAATATAGGTGACATAGAAGTCGTACTGACTGAAGAAAAAGGCCCAACGAGCCTGACAACTGTTTTGGCACTGAAAACTACGTAAACATTGCAGATTCTGATGGTCCGTTCTCACTTCAAAAGGTTCTTTGGAACCCATAAGGAATTGTCTCCACTCCTGGCAGGCAGTTTTGAGGGCTAATAATTCCCTTTCCAGTACTGAATAATGCTGTTCAGGCACAGAGAGTACATGGGACAGATAAAAAACTGGATGTTCTAAACCATCGTCATCTTGTTGTTGTAATAATACTGCTCCAATGGCCCTTTCGGACGCGTCAGTAACAACAACAAATTGTTTGTTGGCGTCCGGATGTCTCAGAATCGGTGTTTGAGAGAAGGCCTTCTTTAGATTTTGAAAAGCTGTTTCAGCCGCATCTGTCCAGATAAATCCATTTAGTAGATTCTCCTTTTTTAGTGTTTATGTAATGTGACTGGTCTGTTCCTCAAATACCAAGATAAATTGACGATAGAAGTTGGCCAGCCCTAGAAAACATTGGGTTTCCTTAATAGATGAGGGGGAAGGCCATTCTAGGATGGCTTGAACCTTCTCCGGATCCATAAACATACCAGTGGGACTGATATGATAGCCTAAGTATTTGACTTCGGTTTTATCAAACTCGCATTTCTCTGGTTTACAGTAGAGTTGATGTTGCCTGAGTCTCTGTAGAACTTGTTTAACGTGTGTAGAATGAAGTTCAGGACGTCTAGAATATATAAGAATATCGTCTAAGTATATCACAACTGTTTGGTTTAACAAATCAGAGAACACAGAGTCCATAAATCTTTGGAATATTGAGGGGGCATTAGTTAGGCCAAAAGGCATAACACTGTATTCATAATGCCCAAATGGAGTTCGAAAAGCAGTCTTCCACTCATCTCCTTTCTTGATGCGCAAAAGGTGGTAGGCTCCACGAAAATCTAATTTGGTAAACCGTTGTGCCCCTCTGACCGCTTCCAGAATGTCTTTGATAAGAGGTAATGGATAACAATCCTTTATAGTGATTTTATTTAAACCACGATAGTCCAAACAGGGGCGAAGATCTTTCGTTTTCTTGGGTACAAAAAAAAGGGGAGCCCCTGCCCGGGATGAAGACGGTAATATAAGACCACTGTGAAGATTTTCTTTGAGGTAGTCTTTGAGAATTTCCCTTTCAGGTTCAGTGAGAGAGTACATTCTCCCAAAGGGAATGATCGCCCCGGGTTCCAGGGGGATTGCACAATCATAATCTTGATGTGGGGGCAAAACAGGCCTGGATGGCTTTTGAAAGACATCTTGAAAGTCCAAATAGTGGTCGGGGACCCCCTGGACTATATTTATGGAACAACCTGCAGTAGGTTCAGAGGGTATCATTTTCTTGGGTGACCAGTAAGTGTCTGAGGCATAACAATGTTCGTGACAAAACTGAGAAGACAAAGAAATAGTCCTGGTTTCCCAATTTACGTAAGGATTGTGTTTTATGAACCATGGAATTCCTAGGATTATAGAATGACTGGGAGAAGATATTAAGTCAAAGGAGACGTGTTCTTGGTGGTTCCCAAATTGTAGACCTAGAATCGAGGTATTAGTAACAACTGGACCAGAGGATATTAAGGATCCATCAACAGTGTGTACTTTTTCCGGTACATCCTTAGGCCGTGTTGGTATTAGTTGTGACTTAGCCCAGGCCATATCCATATAAATGCCACTAGCTCCACAATCCAGTAGGGCCAGTGTCCTTTCTTCCCGACCACCAGGTAACTGTAGGGTCACAGGTAATATGAACAAATTTGTGGCATTGGCCTTGAAAGAACTGATGGAAGGTATTGCAGATAATCCCGTCCCCTCCCTTCTCACAGAGGACGGGAAGTAGCGTTTCCCGATGGCTTTAGAGGACAAACAGGGCATGTACGGAGCATATGACCAGAAGCACCACAATACAGGCACAATCCTTTTTTCCTTCTTTCTTTACGTTCACTGAATGAAAGTGGGCCACGAGTAGTATTCACCTGCATAGGTTCACCTTCGGTTTCTCTTAAGAGAGTTCGAGGTTCTTCCGGACGGTGCAGAAAGACAAAGACACGTGAGGTGCTTGACTCGGAAGGTCCTCTATTTCTTCTTTTCTCCAAACGTCGTTCTTGGAGATGGTATTCGATAAAAAGAGCTAAATCCATCAGACCGCAAAGATCTTCCGCTCGGGTAGAGTGCACTAATTTGTCTTTAATTTCCTCTCATAGCCCTCTACGAAAAAGGGAAAACAAAGTACGCTCCACCCATGTTGTTTCGGCAGCCAGTTATCTAAAGCGTGTGATGTATTGGAGGACATCTTGAGAGCCTTGTTGGATGTCACAGAGTGCTTCTTCAGCGGAGGCCTCTAATCCTGGACGGCCAAACATTTGTTTGAAACGTTTCAAAAAGGCTGGATAATCAGACAACACCGGGTCACTGGAGGCTACAATCGGAGTCGCCCAGGCTAATGCAGGACTGGATAAGGCACTGATGAGATAACCCACCTTTGTCTTGTCGTGAGAAAATTGTGTGGGTCTGAAAGCAAAGTAGACAGTCAAAGCATCCAGAAACTCTCGCAGCTTAGTTGGTTCCCCAGAAAAACCGAGGAGTTGATGTGGAAACGGTAGGAACGTCCGTACTGCGGAAGGCCAAAGCTTGTCATAAGGCAGCATTCTCGTTTCATAATTGTTGCAGTTCCTGGGCCTGTTGCTGAATGGCTGCCAGAAGGAAACGGTGCTGCAGGCGATGGGAACGCCAAAGGCAATCCGTGTCCTTCCAATGGAGTGCCAGAGGGAAAAAAACTCTTAAAAAGGGGAAAAAACCTCAAAAAGGACCTCCTGAAATAAGAGCAAAAAGATCAATAATTTCAGAACACAAGACAAAATGAACAGGAAAAAACTGGAACAAAAGCGGAATCAGTATCTGATGCAAAGGAGAAGGAGCGAAGATCACCATCCAAAAGGAAGTGTTGCAGCACAAGAAGAAAAGGAATCACAGCGCTTAAATACCCACAGAACACGAAACGACCGGCAGGAAGGAAAAGGACACCATATTGGATAGGGAACAATACACAGAAGGCAATAGACAAGGTACCATAGTGAGTAGGGAACCAAGGTAGGCTGGGAAAGAGAGGGCTATCATGGGAAAAGGAAAAACATAAAAAGGGAGAAAAAATGAGGGCGACAGAAAGAGAAAAGGAACACAATAGAAGGTAAGTGGGGGGGAACCATATGAATCAATTGGGGTGCGCCACACCAGAATAGAAGCGAGGCCCCATGCCTAATTTGGGGCCTCGAGTTAAACAGGAGAGGCTGGGGGCGCAGCGCGTCTTGCCACCGCGCGCCGCGTCCCGAGCCAAGTGTTCGGCTCGTGCCGCGTGTCGCTTCACGACAGCCAAATGGCCTTTGAACAGGACCAATGTCTTATCCACAGCTATTTCTTTCCCTGAAAAGCAATTTACAAAATGATCAAAGACAGGCCAAATCTCAAAGAGATGTATACAATCAGGGTGATCCTATGGCAGTGATGAAACATTATCAACAAAATGTAGCATCCGAAGCAGAAGCAAATACCGATCATGACTCTTGGTTGCTGGAAATATAGCGGTTGCCTTCAAGAAACTAGCAGACCAATGTGAAGACAGCAACAAGTCCACTGGCTAGCTCTAGAGAGGGGTTTAAGTCAGCCACTATTGTTCCCTAAATACTGTTCAACATACAAATTTGTCTGGTCAACAAAATCATCTAAAAAATACATCGTCCCTAAACAACTGAAAGTAATTTATAAGCAAAACGTTATCAGTATTGACCCTACACCTTGCGACACCACGCAGAAGAAGGGGAACACAGGCTGCACCATGTTTGGGGCAATCCAGGGCTCAGCACTTCCAGTGGGAAGCCTTCCATCCCCAGGCTGCAATCCAGATTGCTCTTGCTGTACTATCGGCATATAAGTGTCCTCCTCTAAAAAAAGGCAATTCCTCCACACCAATAGGGGGTTCACCATCAGATAATTCCTCTCGGACAAAAAATACACTGCCAGAATCTTAGACTTCATCCTTTGCCTTAGAACAGAAGTAGAGTTGGTCTCAGAACCACAGTCAGAGGAAGATTCGAAAAACAAAGCAACAACTTGCTGAGCGGTAATCCTGCAGTTAGTCATAATCCTTACTAATAAAATGAACACAACGAATAGGTCAACAATAATCAACACTGTCTGCAATAAGTGATAAACAAACTGTGGCTGTATCAGACAATAGTAAAACGTCAATAAGTACCACACACACAAAGACCTGAATACTCAAAAACTATACCACTCACTTGCCAGGGACAGCAAGACTCAAGATCAACTGCACCTACTATGCACAGACACAGCAAGCACCAAAGAAGTCCCACTGGAAAGGAAAAAAACACGCCACAAGGCAGTAAAGAACATGCACAAATCAATATGTTACTTTGAAAGGCAAACACGCAAAATGCTAAAGATTCAAATATTAGTACAGCAGTCACAAAATATTATACAAACAGGCCAAGAATACACATTAGATGAAAAGATTACAAAATGAGTTGCTTACCAATCGCACCTCCGCAAATACAGATCTACCAAAGCTGCACCCATAAACAGGAGTCACCGACATGACAAAGGAAACAATTGGTCCTACAATTAAAAAGAAAATTAAAACATGAATAAAAATGATAACAAAATATCAAAAGACGCTGATATTCCCCCAAAAGGAGTCATGACAAAGGTAAAAAAGACACCAGATGGAAGTAAACTTTACCCTAGAAGCAGATCCTTTACCACATACATAACCTTATTCCCAGGTGACTCAATTGTTCCCATACACCCTGAGGTCCAACCCCTCAAAATACCAAAAACAAAACAATATCGCTCCCAAGAGAAGCGACCCTTGCCCAAGGGGTCTCTCCCCTCCTAGCCTAATCCCTGGAGTCGCGTGGGCTATGGGGGTGGAATGAAAAAATGTAGCCCCTCTCCGCTCACCCCCCCAAACAAGGGTTGCTTCCCTTAAAAAAAATATTCCCTGGTGTCTAGTGGTCTTACACCTCCCCCTGAGAACAGATTGGCCTAAAAACAGCTGATATGCCCTCACTGGTGCATGTGGAGAATACAAAGCATTATGAATTATTCCCCAAGGGGTGCGACTCTTGCCCAAGGGGCTCCTCCCCACCATTTCCTAAAATAAAATCCATGGCATCTACTGGGATTCGACGCTGCCTGGGAGGCACATTGGCTGAAAAAACCCAGCCAAGCACCCCCCCGGGGGTGGGGTCTAAACACAGGAGCTTCCTTTGCCCAAAGAGTTGCTCCCCACAAATTCATTTTGTAAAATCTGTGGCTTCTAGTGGGTTTCAACCCTCCCCTGATTTGGCTGAAAAAAGGGCTGAATTAGCCCTTGGGGGACTGAGACACAGATTAAATATTACCTCCACCCCCCCACACACAGGAGAGCGATCCTTACCCAAGGAGTCACTCCCTACTATTTCTATATATAATCCCTGACATTTAGTGGGTTTTAAACTCCCCCAGGTCAGACTGGCCAACAAGTATGGGGAGGCCAAAACACGACTAACAAATACTCCTTGGGAACCAACCTTTGCCTAAGGGGTCTCTCCCCGAAATACAGAAAGAAAAGACCTGGTGGCCTAGTGTGTTGGAGTCCTGCTCCAAGATTGTGACCCCACCCATAATTGTGTAGCAGGAATGCACTACATACAGACCCTGTGTCTGTACGATGCCCTCAAACCTCCCGGAGAAGTACTTACTGCTAAAGAATCCTCTCTCAAGGACTCGCTGGAAGCAAATGTCTTCCAGCGCAAACTGCTCCATCTGATGATGTTGGTGCATCATGCATGTTCTGATGTCATCTAATCGCCGACTTGGGGGTTTGGGGTGGCAGCGGAGGCACTTCCGCTGCTACTCCCAATAGATCCACCCATTAGATCCATGTTGCGAGGGGCTCTTGGGGGAGCACAAATGCGGTGCTAGGATGGCATGGAGCCGTCCTCCATACACACCCTCCATGGCAGAAGACAGCTCCACGTCATTGAGAACTCCGAAGGTTCCCTTGATAATCAAGGTTCCCTTGATCAATCACTTTATCTTATATTTCTTTTCTTGCATTTAGGTCACCAGTCTACTTTAAACCTGGGTTTGAGAACGGTTTGACGACTTGATGCCTAAGATAAACAAATGTAACCCTTCAATGCACATCTCTTAATAATGTCACAAAAACTAGTGAACGGATTTGCACTAAATTGTGAAAAGCACATGTTCTGACCATAATTCTGCAATTATCCAAGTTTGGTTTAAATCTGGTAAGCAATATTTGCTGTAGAGTTATCCAACATTTCGCAAGGGAACAAAAATGGCAAATACATATTTTTTAAACCCTCTCCCAGTTTTTCTTTCCTCATCACAGACGTGCAAGAGAATTGGCAAGCTGGACTATAGCTGTATATTGTAAATGAGTGCCAAATTCGGTGGACATCTGTCCATAGAGATCAGTTAAAGGCAAATCAAAGAATGCTTTTTCAGTGTAACGTAGTAAACTCCAACTACACAGTGGATATACTACAAGATTCAAATCCGAGGGTTTGACGCTACAAAATTGTGTTTTATCATGTAGGAAACCAGTTTTGCAATTTGGAAAACAGTACTGAATTGCAAAATGGGTTACACAACTTGTTTCTAATTGCAATTAGTAGGGGACGTCTAATACATATCCTTTCATATTTGTAATTTGCAATGAAATGTAGCAAGGTTTGTGACCATATTAGTTGTCTAAACCATTCAAAAGTTACTCATCAAAGGAGGCAGTAACTAATTTGCAAACGTGAAGCTGTTTCTGAAGCTATCCCCTTTAGACAGCTTCCCCTTTGGGGATTTTGTTGTACAGCCTTCAAGAGAGCAGGCAGCCGCTGCTTTCTTCTCCAATGTCATTTCAATTGGCACACATTTTCCATTTAAAAGCTGCACCAGTTCCTTTTGGGTCCCATTAGGGAATGTGAACGCAGGGATGGTGGTCGGCTGATCCTTGTAGGCTGCCATCCCTCTGCACATTGATAATTAGAATGGGCACAAGTAGTGACCTGCTCTAATGTTCTTTAGGTGAGACATGCTGTGGCCCTGTATGACTAGAGATTTTGTGACATATTTTTACATTGGTCAAATGTCAAAATTATAAATAGATCACAAAAAGTTGTAATCAATTTGAATCCACTATTTTTACGTGTCTGTGTGAATAAAAGGCCATAAGTATTGAACATATGCATATCTACAAAGGCCAAATATCTTAGTTGCATAATAATTTGAGGAGTATATCATCCCAAAGTTGCACTGTAGTGAGGTTCTGTTTTTGGTACCATATTGTGAATGTTTGGAGAAAATATGCATAACAGATAACACTTCCATAGAAAGAAAAGAAAAGCACAACATGTGTATTAAACAGATATAGGAAGACTAGTTATTAAAGAGATTGCAAGAAAGACTAAGCATGGAATGGAAATAAATGAAGGATATGAGTAACGCTAGTGCTCACAAATGCCAGCTTATGTGCTTCTACATAGGATAGACATGCTACAGTAGTGTTTTCTGAAGAGGTTTGTATGAAATCTTTCCAAGACTACAAAAGATCACACATGAGGAAAAATCAGCTAGCAACTCCTTTAGCCTGTGTGCTGCTGTGTGTAGGCCCAGAATAAGAAACACAGATAAGGCAAAGCAAAGTACATGCAATTTACTGGTATACTTTGTAGGTATCAAAATGTGATATAACATATTTAGTCATAGCACTGTGTCATGGGCTTGCATGATCCCAGTTTTCTCTATGAGAAGAATCACACACTATTAGACCTGACATCCTTGGTGTGGTATTCCCCCAAACATTTTACCTTACACCTTGATTTCTGTGGAATTTGTTTCCGTTGACTCTACACACCTCATCCCTGCCAACCAGTGCTAGCGTGTTTGTGCTCTCACTTTCAAACCTTGGAAAATTGTACTACACCTAACTGCCACATTTAATTTGCTTGTAAGTCCATAATAAGTGGCACTGCCTGCACTGGGGGCAAATTAAAGGCTACTTGTGGGCAGCAACTCTTTGTGCCACCTAGTAAACTAGCATTGTAAGCACGTCTTAGGCTTGCCACTACTGCCTGTAGTACAGTTTTAAACTGCCATTTCGCCTTGCAAGATAGCCCTTTTACTAGGCCTAAACCTTTCTTTTTAAAACTAGTAAGTCACACCTAAGATAGGGGTCATGACAGTAAAAAACTCCTTGCCTTTTGTCACCCCAGACGGTTTGGAGACTGGAGTAGGGAAAGGGGAAAAATAGGTTTTGTAGGTAGGTCAGGAGATTCCCACACACAAGGCTGGCAGGCGATATAAAAGTGGGACCTCCAGAACTACTCTTCTGAACACACCTGGACCTGTGGAAGATTCAGAAGGACTGTCCTGCTGCATGAAAGACTGCCTTGCTGTCAGATGAATGAAGATTGGACCTGCTTATTCCTAGGCTACCCAGAGTGGCTCAAAAGGTCTGTTGGCTGCCCTCCTGTGTGAGCAACAGGAGTACAAGCTTCAGAGGCCTCCCTGCAACTGTACAGCTGCCTATCTAGTCAGTTGGCTGCCCTCCTGTTTTAGCTATAGGAGCACAAGCTTCAGAGGCCTCCCTGCAACTACTGGTTGACTGGTCGGACTTGACTGAGCCCTGCTGCTGGCCTCTGCCTGAGTGACTCTTGATCCCCAAGAGGTGGTCTCCTCCAGGTCCTGACCTTTGGTTGGGGTTGCAATTGAAGACTATCACAGGCGGAAGGTAGTTGTCTTCATTTTATTAGATACATTTAAATGTACAAAGGTCTGGATAAACATCCCAGCCTCCGCTCCGTCCCAACGTCTCTTCGCCCCTCACACATTCTCACTCCGGAATCCCAGTGCTGAAGATTTCATTCCACTTCGCATTCTACTTCCACCTAAACAGATATAACACATCTCTCCCCTCAAATGACAAAAAGAAAAGATTTGCTTACAACCAACAAACAAAAATGTTGAATGAATACACATAGAGAAAGAAACTTTTTTTTTCACTTTCACATCACATAGTAGTCCTTAAAACGTGAGGAAAGCTTGACATTTCTGCTCGATCTTCTTATTGCTGCCTCATTCGTAGATCCCAACATTTCTTCATGCCATGCGCCAACCCTTCCAAAATCTTTACTGTTACCACAAAATTTCACCACCCTATTCAAATTCCATATGCGGTTATCGTCAGTTTTCACTGCATTGGTGAAAAGTTTCACCACTCTCATTGAATGTGGAGTGTGCCTATATACTCCAACCTTTTTGATAACTTCCTGTTTCCAATTCAAGGATGATACAAGGCACACAATTTATGTTTTATACCGCACCCCTTCAGAAAATTTTCCATTTCCTTGGAAACCAGCTGAACACCATTACCAGTAAGAATAGTGAAAGGAATGCCTTCCCTGGCTATCAAATCCTTCTGAAACCTTATGACCTTCTCGGTTTCAATGCTTTTGGTAAAACAAACCTCAGGCCATCTAGAAAACATGTCAACAACCACAATGATGTATTCAACAGAACTCCCACTATAAATGGGTCCTAGAATGTCCAAAGCCACATCCTGCCAAGGCCTTTTGGTTTATCCCTAATTACCATTGGTTGCACTCTGGGTTTTATGACTTTCTAACTAATGGCACACAGTATACAATCACAAACAACCCTTTCAGTTTGAGTATCCATCCCCGGCCACCAGTAAAAAGACTGTAATCTTTCCTTAGTTTTGGAAATACCCATATGACTAACATGAGCCTTATCAATCAGCTGATTCCTTACACTAGTAGGAGGAATTCATCTTGTTCCCCTTAGTAGCAAGTCACCATCCACCGCCAGTTGATCTCTTACACTCCAAAAAGCACCACACTCAGCACTACCCTGATTTTTATTCCACCAACCCACTTGGACCAAATTCATGACCTTGAACATTGTCAGACTTAGTTTCCTCACGCCACCTTTCTTCGGATATGATTTCATAATCCACTTCACATACCTGTTCAAAATGCTCCAGTTCATCACCTGAACAAACATTACCTTGATCTTTGAGATTAGCTGAGCAGTCTGGATAAAGCATCACCCGAAAAGGTGTCAGAACCTGTAATATATCTTACTACAAAATCATAGTCCTGTAAGCTTACAATCCATTTAGTGATCCTTCCTGATACAGCTTCAATCCCCTTTGAACCAAAAACCTAACACAAAGGCTTATGATCAGTCCTTACCACAAACAAAGCACCCCACAATTTTTTTTTAACTTCCTAATGACCCAGAACACAGCACATGCTTCCCTTTCTATAACAGAATACTTATTCTTGGCACGTTTCAAGCTTCTGGAAATGAAAGCAATGGTGTTCTCAGGACCAACTCCACCTTGTTGTAGCACCACTCCCAAACCTTTCCCACTAGCATCAGTGGTCAAGATAGACTGTAAGTTGGGGTCAAAGTTTTTCAATTTCGGGGCTTCAGATAAACTTTTTTTTAACTTTGTAAGCTCCTCTTCACACTCTTTATTCCATACAAACTCTACCCCTTTTTTTCAATAAGAGTCTCATGTTATAACAAGAACTTGCAAAATCTTTAACAAACTTTTTGTAAAACTCAGCCATACCTAAATATCGCATCAGTTCCTCGTTTGACGTAGGGGAAGTCAAACCCTGAATAGTATTCACAAGATCTTTCTTAGGTATTAAGCCGTCAGCAGTAATGGTGTGGCCTAAGTAATCAATGGTGTTGACAGTAAATTTGCACTTTTCTGCCTGAATGGTCATGTTATGTTCAGAGATATTTTCCAAAACCCTCCTGAGGCTTTTATTATGTTCTGTCATGTCCTTGCCATAAACTAAAATATCATCTTGGTAAATACACACCCCACAAATGCCTTTCAAGATTGGTTCCATAACCCTCTGAAAAACAGAGACAGCAGAAATCAAACCAAAAGGTAGCCGGACGAACCTATAGGTACCAAATGGCGTGATGAAAGCCGTTAGATTCCTGCAAGATTCGTCCAACTCTATTTGGTGATAGGCTGAAGTTAAATCAATAGTAGAAAACACTTTGGCCCCAGACAACATGGATAACAATTCCGAAATATTAGGAAGAGGATACTTGTCTACCACCACACACTTGTTAAGCCTGCAAAGGTCGACACATAACCTTATACAGCCATTTGGTTTCTTTGCAATCACAATAGGGGCCAACCATTCTGTTCCTTCCACCTCCTCAATTATACCTTGATCCTTCAACTTTTCCAATTCCTTTTGCAACTCCTCCCTCACTGCAAAGGGCACACAATGGACTTTGCTGCAGAAAGGTACAGCACTAGGAACAAGTTTAATTCTGTGGGAATAACCTTTCATACACCCAATCTGGTCACCGAAAACCTTCCTATACTCTTTGCGTAAAACCACTGAAAGATCAGTGGGGAAGAATTATTGATCAATCTTATTTATACTTTGTTTATGTTTTACAATAATGGGTGGAGAACTGTTAGGATCTAGCATCACCCCTAAATCCTTCTGATGCCACCAACTCAAGATACTGTCACCTTTTTTAGAGACATACATTTTCCCTGACGTGTAACGTTGATTCTATTCAATCAAACCCATAAAATAACCATGAAGATCAATAGGTTCACTATATGCACATGGTCTAATGTCAGGTTTTAGTAATTTGACACTTCCTTTGAGCTCCCTTTGATAAAATGAGTTAGAAATTATAGTGATTTTAGCGCCAGAGTCAAATAGCACTTTCGTTTTTTTCCTTCAATAAAAATGTAATCCAGTGGACCACTTCTAAAACTACCTGACCACAAACAAAGTCAGAAGTATTTTCATTTTCATCTGAGGGACTCTCGATTGAAGCAACTGTTTGTTTAGATTTTCTTAAATTACATACCATAGAAAAATGTCCCTTCTTTTTACAAAACAAGCAAGAACTGTTAATTGCTGGACAGGACTAATCATTTGCAAAAAGGCTTCCTTGCCACATCTGTAACATTTTTATTTACAGTAATTTGAGTTGATTCTCTGTTAACAAACTTGTTATATTTGGATTTACTACCCCTAACAATGCTAACATCTTTGGTACTACTGTTTTTCATCACTTCAACACACCTCATGGAATGTTCATGTTTCTTTGCCAGTGAAACTACTTCATCAATTTGAGGATCATCCAAAAGCCGCAGTTCATCACGAACTCTATCACTGTTACACCCAAGCATGAATTGATCACGGATTCTTTCATCCAATGACACTCCGAACTTGCACAAGGAGGCCAAACGTCTTAAATCAGTTATGTAATTTTCTACAGACTCACCCTCAAAATGAAGTCTTTTGCCAAAATAATATCTTTCTAATATAGTGCTAACTTTTGGTAAATAGTGCAAATCTATTTTTCTAATGCAGATTTCGTATTCATTAAGACTGATAGCTTCACTGTCAGGAATATCAGGAAGATGGTCAAAAGCCTCTTGACCATCAGTTCCAAGACAGTGCAGTAACAGCACAGTTCTCTTTTCCGTACTCAATGAAGTACCACACATCCTAGAGTATCTCTCAAAAACCTTTTTCCATTTCCCCCACCTAATGGGAGGTTCACCAGGAGTGGAAAGAAAGAAGGGAGGCGCTGCAACATTCCGCATGGCAAACATTGAAAAACAACTAACACATACATATCTACTTAAACACAAAATAAAACAAGAAAAACTTTTGGTAAACTCTTCAAATATATCTGTAGTGAGTGCATGCCTATCGCAGTACTAAGATAGGCAAACCTGGAAGAAAAAAAAAACATTAAAAAAAAATGTCAAAGTTAGAAGGACACTGTTGTGGCCAAGCAATGGAGTTCCAAAAGAAAAAGAAGTACAAGGCGCTCTACATGAAGCTCCAATGTCTGAAGAGCGCAAAAGAAAGAGAGAGCCCGAGAAAGTGCTTGAAGTTGAAAACAGGCTCTCAATGCAAAGCGGCCCGCCGGTGAAAAGAAGAAACGCTTCGAGTCAATTGATGCAGCTGCAAATTCTTGAATGTAACCCTTTTGCATACACAAAAGGTCCATCCCAATAAGATTTGGTTCATACGTAAACCTTCATAGATGATTTCAGTAAATGATGGCGTCTTCCTCAACAATGAGGTTGCTAGGAACTATTAAATGATGCTGCCACACCTCACCGTCGTCCGCAATACCAAGTGTCACATCGGAGTTGGGATGCCGTTCCACGCGAAGGAACAAAATGCCTCTCCCCTCGTTGCCAGTGTTGCAATTGAAGACTATCACAGGCGGAAGGTAGTTGTCTTCATTTTATTAGATACATTTTAACGTACAAAGGTCTGGATAAACATCCCAGCCTCCGCTCTGCCCAGCGTCTCTTCACCCATCACACATTCTCACTCCGGATTCCCAGTGCTGAAGATTCCATTCCACTTCGCATTCTACTTCGACTTAAACAGATATAACAGTTGGCATCAGTGAAAGCTCTTCCAAGAAGAAAAAGCCCAAAACCTTGAAGTTTGGCCTCATGGTGACCACGAGCAACCCATTCCTGCTAAATTGCTTCTGTCCACCTGAACTGCCAACTCAAAGCTCTGGTGATACCGCCTCTTCGTGCCGACAGTGACCGTCAGTGATGACCAACGATACAAGACTTGCCCTTCACGCTACAGCAGTGTGAACCTCCAGCGATAACTAGATCTTCACATTACAGCAACAACTGCTGTGACATTTTAACTGCTCTTCCCTCTGAATGCATCCTCCTTTCAACCTCCTCCAATGCGAACGAAACATTTTGAGCATGTCATTTTTCTGCAGGATTAATCTGGTCACTCCATACATCCTACCTACCTACCTACTGTATCTTGGTTGGCCGGAACTTGTAACTTGTAACCTGATGACCATGAGTAGCGCTTTGTGCTTTTAGGTGCTATTTTTATTTACATCTTTAAAATGTAATATCTTTGGTTCTATTGACTGGGTTTTTGTAGTTCTGGTATCAATTTCTAATGGAAATATACTATATTTTGTCTAAATAGGCTCTGAATTTTTATTGCGTTGTGATTACACTTTATCACCGTTTGTGTGATGCATGAATACTTTACACAATTGCCTCTAAGTTAAGCATGACAAACTGCCAGAGGGTTAAGCACAGTGTGATTTAGTGACTTTTGTGGTTTACCCTGACAAGTTGTTGCCTAATTGGTGCTTCAACCCCACTCAAACTCAACAAATAACCACATTTCTTACACACACTTTTTTGTGAAACTGAAAAAGATTATTTGTTAGATATTTTACTGTGGTTTATTTATATAGGTGGAAGGATTTGTTATATTTACTAAACCTTTCCTGCCGTCACCCACTGTAATTAGGATGAAGATATTTTATGGAGCTGGTGTCAATCCAGCCCATATTTGTGCAGATATCTTTGGTCTGAGTACAGTATGCACTGTAGACACACAGAAAAGCACACATTATGCATAACTTGAATAAGCATACCCAGATTAACACCCACTGCAGTCAGGGCTGGGCTAGTACACATTTGGATACAGACACTTATTTTGTGCAGGATATCTGTTTGTGTGAGCGCTATTAAAACAAGAGCTTGGATAGTGCATACTGAGCCACACATCTAGTGTAATCAGAAGTTGTTATTCTTGCAGGTTCAATCTTTGTCTCTGTGTTTCATGGCTGCATGCACACTGAAACACAAATGCAATATGCACTTGTGCACAGGGCTTGGACAAGTAGGCACTCCAGACAAAACCCAGTGTGAGCAGGTCCTCTTATCATGTCCATATAAAGTTCGGTGCCAAGCCTGCATCCATTACATTTGTATTTATACAAAAGTTGTTTTCGGGTAGAAGCTTGAAAGAGGCAGAGTCACACTTTTCTTTTGAGGTAGTGAGCAGAACAGATTTATAGCAGCTTGCATTTAGTAACTTCTTTGAGCATTTATAAAAATTGTAGATGTATGATAGTGAGTAACCGGAAAGTTTTTTACTAAGACCCTCTGAGTGACATCAAATAGATAACAAGAGCAAAGCTCCACTTGTTTATGGTGTCCAAATAATTCAGTTAATGGTCTGTATTGTACCTCCCAGACCCTCTTCCATTTCCTCTGCTTATACGAGACGAGGGTGGATTGGCAGTGGGGGGAGTAGAAGTCCAATGGAGTAGTCACCCTTGGGAAGAGGGGTAGAGGGCCAATGGAGTAGTCACCCTTGGTAAGTGGGGTAGAGGTCCAATGGAGTAGTCACCCTTGCGAAGAGGGGTAGAGGGCCAATGGAGTAGTTACCCTTCGGGAAGGGGGTAGAGGGCCAGTGGAGTAGTAATCCTTGGAACTAGGTTCCATTCCTCTCACCCTTACCCTCCACACAGAAAAGTCCTGCCTAGCGTCCTCCAACTCTCATCGACCCTTTGCAATGGCACAAAACTCTACATACCATCCTGCCTCCCTCCTTCACTACCTGCTGCGACTTCTATCCCCTTCTTTCCCTAAGTTACACTCTGCTCTCACAGTGAGAGCCAAGCGCTTACATGGCACTGACTGCAACTCTTTGTGGTCAGTGCAGTAGGTTTTTGCCTCTCAATGTGGTCATGAGAGACCCACGGCTGAGAGGGAATGTGCTGGTTGACTCAGGCAGCATGCCGCCCGTGTTCAACCACTTCCCTAAGCCCCGTGGAGACTGACGGGGGCAGGAGAAGGAAGGTGAAACTGCCAACCCCTTGCTGCTGTCTCCCCCCAGAGACCTCAAAACACATATTAAGACAAATGGCAAGAAATGCGTACAGCCTGATAGCAGACCTAAATGATGCATGGCTGAACTGCGAATGGCAAGAAAGTGAAGCTAATAGATGCCCATTAGCAGTGACAAGCTCCCAAAAGGAGACAGATTTCACAGACCTGAAGAGGCAGCCCATGCAGGTACAAAGTAGGCCCTCGCCTGTAGACCATCAGAAAAATGCAAGTATGCTTGCCTCAATCTTTGATGCCCTTGTGCATGGGTGTAATATTGACATGGTTGCCTTGCGTATAGTCATTGAATAGGTAGTGATTGTAAAGTGCACTCAACTATTCACAGTAATGGAACTGCCTCTATTTGTATTGCAGCATATTGAAGAAGAAGCGCCTGATGCCTGTGAAGCGTGTCTCATTCTCCCACTTTGAAGCTCTGTCTAAACTTCCTCCAGTCGAACCTCATGGTATTCCTAAAAACACTGTAAATGTTACGGGAGAGGAAGCAGACTGCACAGACACTGTAGAGAAATTATTTGTTTTCCGTTTGCCAACAGATTCCACTTTACCTTCACAAAAAAACAAGAAAAAGAAAAAACGTAACTTTCTAAATTTCAAAAAGTCTAGCATCGGATTTGTTGAAGATTAGCTTTCTAAAGCATTTCAAATATGTAACATCAGATATGCTGTTATTTATACGTTGTTTTCTATCACAGAGTCAACTATTGTGGTTGCTTGGTGTATGTCGATTCTTAATGAGGTATCTATTGTTGACTCTAAAAGTACCTCAAGACGTATTAAATATGTATCAGGTGTTTCCGTATAAATAGGTATATCATATTGAACAAGTGCTTTACAATATTGTTTATATTTAAAATAAATGGGATTTTAGTCCGTAATGACTACAAGTTTCCATAAAGTTAATAGAACACTATACTGTTCATTGTAACTGTTTTTTGTTCCTATTTATTATTTCAGTGGGTACACTGGAATTTTGTTTAATCAGTATCTCTTTCTTCTTCTCAACAGTGCTTTGCAGAAGTGGAAGCTTCCCTATTAGTGCATGTCGTCCGGGGAACACCACTTATTCAGTTATTTCCTTAGCTAAGGGCATGTATTCAGACTACTCATTTAGCAAATGTCTGCCTCTGACATGCGCCCTGCACTGCATGTAGGTGGAGTGTGGTTGAACTGTGGCCCTCCTTGCACATGCAGTGTGCATGTTAAAACACACAGCGTGCTCACCTTACTTGTGTGAAGGGTGGGATAGCATTACTAATTGAACCCATAAGGACCTCTCTTTTTTGATGATTGACTGTCAGACTCAGCAATGAGGAGACAGGAGGAAGGGACCTGGCAGCTATCATTTGCAACTGCTACTCTAGTCAGCATTGACATGATGTTCACATTATTACGGTCTGATCTACTAGCTGTAGATGACCACTGTTAGGAATAGGTTTAATAATTTGAGAGGGGGTACCCCTACAAACATAATAGATCCACACCAGTTAGATCAGAACAAAATTATGAGAGAATTTCTGGCCAACACATGATAGCTATAGCAGAAGCAGCAGGTATTCCCTGTGGAGTGCATGTTAAGATCAAGAAGTATCAAAACTTTTAAAGTAAACAACACAATAATAAAATCCCCACCAATTGGAAAAAAGGAAAAATCTAATAAGGAAAAAGACACCAAATGCCTGATTATGACCTTGGCGGATGGGATACTCTGTCACAAATGCGACGGATATCCTGTCCATCGTTTTACAAGTTCCATAGGATATAATGGAACTTGTTATAGGGCGGACGGGATATACGTCACATTTGTGATGGAGTATCCCATCCGCCAAGGTCGTAATCAGGCCCCAAGTTTTTTAAACACATCAAAGGTTACTGAGGATTGGACTTTTGGGATTCTAAGGCAAAAGCTCATAGAAAATCACCTTTGGAAAACAACAGTTCAAAGCGGACTAGGACTAGGAACAGAATTAGTAGAATGATCACCATGGACCGGAGGTCAGATGTACCAGTCTCCAACTGCTGGGAAATTTCCTTCTGGTCACTCCTTCAACCCTTGGCTTCTTAAGTCAGACTCCTGGGCACCAGGTCTGTCTCCTGAAGGGCCCATCCCTCTGTCGTCAGCTGAGGTTTCTTGGAATTAGGAGTTGTTCTCCTTATGTCTCCCTGAAGCAGGGAAATATGAGGCCAACCAACTGTTAGAGAGCAGTTCCAATACCTGCTTGCCAGCAGTATTCAGGGGTCAGCAGTATTTAGGGGTCCTTGAGTTAGTTAATTCTTATTTTATTAGCAGGAGTCTGGAGTAAGGCGCCTTCTTCCAGCCAGCAAAGCCTTATTTTCTTCAGGAGTCTTCCTAACTACAGCAATGTACCTAGGGGGTGTTGAGTTGGGTTCCAACTTTATTTCTAGAACTAGCAAGTGATTAGAGACATTCTACCACTCAATCCGAACTATTTTCTCACAGTCCTTGAGCCTCCTTTTGCACCCATACCTCTTTGCCTTGTTGCTGGCAGGACTGTCTTCAGCTCCTTAGCCACTACCCTATTTAAATGATCTCTCCTTCCATTGTAGAAATGGGAGAACCAATTATCTCTAAGCCTGGAGCCTCACTGTTTAGGAGTGTCCTAGGAAAGAACAGGAGAATCCCTCTTTTGCATCTCCAAGTCAAAAGAGGTAGTGCTGAAGTTGCAAAAGAACGATGGATTAAACCCAGATCTGTGACTGGGGGTGAGTGTTTGCTTTGTCAGCACTCCGTCCATCATCCTTTTGTGTTGCTAAAGTTGCCCTAAGTGGGAAGGGTATGCCCAGACGTGGGTCCCTTTCTCACTGTGCCACTGGAATCAAGCTAGCCTGGCTGAAGAAGGGTGGTACCCTGGAACCCGCCCCAGGATGCTTGTTTCCGGTCCTGGGAGGACCTGGCCTGGCAGTTCGGGCAAGACTGTTCCCATGAGGAACAGGGTCAAGACTGATTTGCATATGGCTGGGTCCAAACTTGGGTGGCATGGTGAGCAAAAGAACAATGGATTAAACCCAGATCTGAGACTGGGGGTGAGTGTTTGCATTGTCAGCACTCCGTCCATCATCCTTTTGTGTTGCTAAAGTTGCCCTAAGTGGGAAGGGTATGCCCAGACGTGGGTCCCTTGCTCACTGTGCCACTGGAATCAAGCTAGCCTGGCTGAAGAAGGGTGGTACCCTGAAACCGGTCCCAGGATGCTTGTTTCCGGTCCAGGGAGGACCTGGCCTGGCAGTTCGGGCTGGACTGTTCCCATGAGGAACAGGGTCAAGACTGATTTGCATATGGCTGGGTCCAAACTTGGGTGGCATGGTGAGCAAAAGAACGATGGATTAAACCCAGATCTGTGACTGGGGGTGAGTGTTTGCATTGTCAGCACTCCGTCCATCATCCTTTTGTGTTGCTAAAGTTGCATTAAGTGGGAAGGATATGCCCAGACGTGGGTGCCATTGCTCACTGTGCCACTGGAATAAAGCTAGCCTGGCTGAAGAAGGGTGGTACCCTGAAACCGGTCCCAGGATGCTTGTTTCCGGTCCAGGGAGGACATGGCCTGGCAGTTCTGGTTGGACTGTTCCCATGAGGAACAGGGTCAAGGCTGATTTGCATATGGCTGGGGCCAAACTTGGGTGGCATGGTGAGCAAAAGAACGATGGATTAAACCCAGATCTGTGACTGGGGGTGAGTGTTTGCATTGTCAGCACTCCGTCCATCATCCTTTCGTGTTGCTAAAGTTGCCCTTAGTTCTGCCAACTGTTTCTAGATAAATCCATTTAACTAATCTCTGCTAAGTGGTCATCCGCTAACGCTAATATTTGTGGATTCATCTAACACTTGAAAGAGAAGGTCAATAGCAAGCAGAAACAGTAACCGGGATAGTGGAGAACCTTGGCGAGTTCCCTGTTGAAGAGGAAACGGTTGGGATAAGGCTCCATTTATTTAAGTTTTAGCCATGGGATTTGAGTGCAGGGCCATGGCCATCTTGACAGACTCATCCCCTAGATTTTCTCTGGAGAACAGGTTTAAGATATGGACACAACACTTTATTTAATGCCTTCTGTGCGTCAAGAACAATGGCAGGCACTGGGGGGAAGAACGAATATGAAGCCTTCATGACATGAGATAAAAGACGAATATTGTTGCTAGCAAGGCGGTCTTTGTTAAAACCAGCTTGTGTTGGGTGAACTAGTTTTGGGAGCAAGGGGCAAGTCGGTTAGCCAAGATTTTTGCATATATCTCCACCTCCATGTTGATGGGTGAAATGGGTCCTTCCCCTCTTTAGGGATAACAACGATTGTCACTTTTGAGACCATACCTGCAACTGCTCCAGTGGAAGGGAAATGATAAAAGGTTGATAATTGAGGTATTCAAGGTTTTGTAAGATTTAATTGGGAAGACATCCGGTCCCGGAGCTTTACAGGGGGGGATACTTATAATGGTTTGAGAGATTTCTATTTTTGAGATTGTTTTGGATAGGGTAATGCGATCCTGATAGACTATTTGTTTAAGTTGTAGATATTTGAGAAATTAAGGCATTCATTAAAGGGAGTGTTAGTTTCTGGTGTGTATAGCTTTGAATAGAAGCTTTGGAAGATATGAAGAAACATGTTACTAGACGGCTGTACCTTATTTTAATCACCTTTAATTGCCTGAATGAGGGTGAACTTACATGTAAATTTAAGGTAGGCCACTAGAGACTTTCCAGTCTTAATCAGCTGGAAGCGTTTTTGGCCTTTTGGACGTGGACCCGTAGGTGTGCTTATTTGCTGATTAGTAAGTTGTATTCATATCTAAGGCATTTTTAATGTCGTTAAGTCAGTCCTTTTATTGATTTCCTGATATTCTTTTTCTCTGTCTTCAATTTCTGGTAATAGGTGGTCTAGGGATAATTTAATTGTCTTGTTTTTTTGAGACATACGTGATATAATTTGGCCCCTGCAGAAACATTTCAGTGAGTCCCAGAGGGTTACTGGAGAAGATATTATTTAGGATATTGTTAATCGCTTCCTGATCTTCTAGAATTTTAAGTTCGTATGCCAGTTTTTGGCTTTTGAAGGAGTAGGAAGAACTTGTAGGGAAGTTGAAATGTTGATGGGTTCTGTGGATGCAGCAATGATGTGTTGAAGGAGGAAAGAATCGGTGATGGAGGTAGTCTATTCTGGAGAAGATGTTATGTGGGGGAGATAAGAAGGTAACATTGCTGCCAGTAGGGTTGTGGAGACTCCAGAAATTAGCTAGTCCATGTGCTGAGCAGAGGGCATGCAGTGTTTTTTGGGTCTTAAGAGTAATATATTGGAAAGCGGATTATCTGTCTACGATGGGATGCAATGGAAGATTTAGGTTGCCACCAAAAATAATAAGCGCATCTAGGGGTAAAATAGATATTTGTGCTGATAATTTATCACAGAATGTTCGGTTGCCTATTGTGAGGGGATAAACATTTACACTATAGACTTCTGTGGAGGTATTCTGTAGTTGTGTAATTAACCAGCTGCCTTCATCGTCTGGTTTGGATGAGATAATGGAGAGGCCTGATGCTCTTGAAATCATCATGATGACACCGTTTTTTTGAAGATTGCAAGGGAACATGCAATGTCAACAATCCATCCTGTGCGAAAGGTAAGAGCTTCTGTATATCCAATTGTGGTCTCTTGTAAGAAAACTAGGTTGCTCTTAAGAGAGAGGCAGCAGTCATAGAACTTCCTTTGCTTCACAGAATCAAATATTTCTGACCAGCCATTAGAGGGTATACATGGGGTCGTGGATGGTCTGGGTTTAAGGAAGGCCAAATAGACTATAGAGTCCAAAAGTGAGTCGTTAGCATCACATGGCTCAGTAAAACAGCAAATGGGGAAGGTGTGGATGTAGTGTGGGGTAATAAGTTATTTTAAGGGGAGGGTCAAAGTCCTCTATAAGGGGGAGTCCATAGAGACGAAGTGAAGAAAGTGGGGCAGTGGATGTTTCTTGCTGAAAGCAACAACCGGTGCAATAACACAGTGGAAGGGCATGTGTCCAATGCACCATTAAGCAAGTAGTAAGATAACATTGATACTTTTAGTGATTTGATCCTGGTTTGTAGCAATTGCAAACACAAATAGTTAATAGCTTTATAAACTCTACTTAAAACAAATCAACCTAGTAATCAAACAACCATTTTTGTGGCCTACAGGGAGCCACCTAAAAAGTAGTAATTGCAGTCAAGAATATTACAGACGACACTTAGAAGAGTCAACATTTGGGCTAGGCGAGCCCAGAACCAGTAGTACAAAACCATGTGTATGAGTACTCATCTTATGGAATAAGTGTGGATCATTTTGGCAGAGCTTGTGAGGCATCACAACTTAAAATTAGTGTCTGGAGGGTCAATTGAGCTTACTGATAGTGATTCAGCCATGGCCACTCTGAGATTCTTCCATTTGTGGTTCAAAGGTGTTGTCCAGGGATACGATTAACTTGTCTGGTTCTGCTAAGATGTGAGTTTTGTCACTATAAATCACAATAAGCTTAGCAGGACCAATAAAGGAGTGTTGCAATGATCTGTCTAGCAGGGATTTTTCAGTACTAAGAAATCTTTCCTTTTGAGGACAGTATCTCTAGCATAGTCTGGGAGATGTTGATCTTGGTGCCCTGCCATATTATTGCTTTATGTTTCTTCTTATAGGAGAAAATAAGTTTGGTGTGTTCATACTGCAATGGGCGAAAGATCAGCACTCAAGGATTCGTCATATTTGTATGCTTATAGGAGGGCATCCTGTGAGCATGTTCAATTTTGACGTCTTTAGCAAAAGTGATGCCTAGTGTTGCTGGAATCCATGTCACAAGGAATGTAATCATGGACGGAAGTCCAAAAATTCTTAGATTTCCTCTCCTATTGTAGTTTTCCAAATCTGTGATCTTGCGTTTCAGCATAGAGTGAATATTATCGTTTTTGAAGAGGTGTTTAGATTGAGCAGACAGCCAATCTTCTGACATGCTAATTTGACTTTCAGTATTTGAAACTCTTAGATTGAGCTAAGGTCCTTCCTGATTGCAGCCACTTCTGTGTGGAGCATGTAGTATTGGTTTTGGTACATTGGACGGCGTTGTGGACTTTGTTTAATTTTTTAAAAAAATATGTCTAAGGTAGATTGGTGTTCCTGCTTGCCCATGATGGGTGAGTCAGGAGATGGTGTGTCATGTTTGGTCCTCTTTAAGCCAGTTTTACTTTCCTTTTCCTTAATGGGTTTGTGGTATTTCTGATCCACCATATTTAGAGTAACACTGTAAGGAGTATGTTAGGATCGCTAACCCACAGGCAGCCGGAGAATGAATTAGTCACTGGCAGTAACAATTGGTGGGACCAGATTGTTGAATAGTAGTATACAAAGACAGCTCAAAAGGTAATAGAGGCCCTCTCCACTTGTAGTATTCACAGTAGTAGCTACAGCGCAAAAGTAAAATTACACCGAAAATGTTATCTCCTTAATAAGATTATGAGGGTGGGACTGTCCATAGGCCTTTTATGGTTTTATGCACAAAGAGCTCACAAAAAGCTGACAAAGAAGTGACATAGCTGACAAATAATATTTAATTAATTGCTTAATGAGACAGTTAACCACTTTGAGGGCGATGAGAGGATGATGCTAGTAAGGTGACTCCCCATATTTACATATCAGGGCCTGGTATAGAGGCCTTTGTTTCTCTTCTTATTTAGGGGGATGTGGTAATGATTTAGATGATGTGGTAAGGGACACTGATGTAAACTAGGCCGTACATGTGAGTATGTTAGGATTGAGCATCAAGATGTTGACAGTTAGGTGCGCTAAGTAGCTTTATTAAAATGTGGCAGGATCTTTGAAAATTTGCTGAAGGCAATGGAGTGCTCTCACAATTAAGAGGAGAGTCACGGGACTGAAGTGTGCCCATCGCATGATGAGCTTGGCATCCATTGGCAGAGAGGGCTAATCAAAGTAGTCTATATGCAGCATGGATGATCACAAGGCCTTTGTAGATCCCGCTGTGTAGGGCAGCAGTAGCATTCACGCTGGTGAGGCAGAGTCTCAGAGATCGTCGAGGTCCTCCGTAATTATTGCAACGCCATTTTGGTTTCAGTTGGGGATAGGTGGGTCCACTGGAAAAGGGGGCCTTGCTATGCTGGGGCCTCAGCAGGTCACCAACTCACTTCCCCTGCATCGTAGGGAGTTCAGCGCTAACAGCCTCGGGTTGCGGATTCTATTAGGATTGATGAAAGCAGCTTGATGGTGCAGTGGGCACTGCGGAGCTTAGCAGGCCACCGCCATCTTGTGCGTACACTAGCCATGCACCCCCATATGCAAGCTTTTCTGAGTGAATAAATTGGTAGAGTGTATCTGATGTCTGTGAGTGGCTGTCACAGTGCTGGGGATCAGTCCTGGGCTAATGATGTTTGTCCTTGACATATTCTAGGTATGCCTGGCAACATTCTGGCTTTCCATGGCATTCTATTGACATATCTTGGACATTGTTGATCACATTTCGGCTATCCCAGTGGCATGATGGGGACTCATCCTTGCCATATCATAGGCATTCTTGTCAACATTATGACTATCCCAGGCTTATTTATGGACATTCATGGAATAGTCTAGGCATTCTCAACAACATTTTGGCAGGTCCCCTGTTGCAAAGAATGCTGCTACAAAGTATATAGAAATTTATAAGTATAGATAATTGTGTCAGGCTTTTAACTTTATTTCCATCCCACACATACAGAACTAGAAGTCTTCCCAGTGCTCTTGCTGGCCATACAACTCCAAAACCACTGATGAAAACACCAACTGTAAGTACACCCGCCTAGCACACACTGGAGGGAAGGCCATTAGGACACACATGCACCCGGCACGGCTAGTGGCTGGCACGCACACACGTAAACAAACACCCATACCAACACACGCACACTCACACTCAAACAACACACAACAAATTACACATATGCTACACACACATGTGGAAGGAAAGCCAGGACAAGTATGTTACCTTTGACACCAATGGGTCCTTGGTGCAGATATATTGAAGGGCAATGGAAACCGATTAAAAAACTATTTACAACAAAGTCTTAAAATAGGGACCACACCCTAACCACACCCTGTAAGCCTGCAGCAAAGGCTTGCAAATCAACAATACATTACAAACAGCATTAATGGCTTTTCAAGGTAAAAGTTCTGCAATGCAAAAGGTTAACATACTGCATAGAAACACAATGAATGAATTATGACCCGGCATAAGACCTGGGTTTTTGCATTTACGTCGCCCGTAGAGCGTGCACTGTCCGGATGTTGACAGAAGGTGTGCCTTGGATGGGTGAGGTAGAGGGCTGTGGGATTGGGAACAGGTAGTTGGAGTGGTGACGGAAGAAGAAGGGACACAGGCTGCTATCAATGAGGAGGCCAGAGTCTGAAAAGGTCTCTGCAGGGCAGCCAGGACACCATGAATGCCTTCAAGGTGGGCACTGGACTGCTGCATCTGTGATGCCAATCTCTGGATGTCATTCACAATGGTTGACTACCCCACAGAGATGGACCTTAGGAGGTCAATAGCCTCCTCATTGAGGCCAGCAGCAGGGCTGACTGGGGCAGGGGCAGAGGTGCCTGCGGCGAAGGAGATGACCACCCTCTTGGGTGAGCGGGCACAGGCAACTGTTTGGGGAGCTACAGGGAGGGCGGTGCCGGTAAGGGGCGTGGCACACAAGGATGGTTGGTTCCAGATGGGTTCTGCCACCGCCAGGGAGCATCCATCGGAGGAGGAATCTGAAGATGTTGATGTTGATCCTGTCTCCCCGTGGCACTCCCCTCACCCTCCGTCCTACTGGTCCCCTCGTCTCCACTGGTATCAGGCTCCTTGGCCCCGTGGGCTGCAGCTGCCCTACTCACTGGTGCCTCTTCTCCTTCGCCTGATGATGCTGATGCAAACAAAGACAGAGGAGGAGAGGGAGGGAGGGAGGGAGGGTGGTAGAGAAAGACAAGGTCCAATGGGTCAATACCAACCCTACATTCACACAGAGTAAAAACATTATTATCTGCTGCTATGCCAGGACAGTCCATGCCCTCACCTATACATGCTACAATAGTAGTACAACATGTGGAAAACTACAGAAGGAGAAAGTCATGTAGAGTGGCATTACATGGTCAGCAGTGGACATCACACATCAGACACATCTCATGGCCACACTCACGTGTCATCATGCCACTAACGCTCAGACTCCTCACCCATCTCCATGCATCCACTACATCGATCGGCCTTGTCCCAACGCCTTTCAGCCTCACATACATCACTATCAAACAGGACAGTGACATAAGACTCACCTGCTGCTCGGGTGCCCCATACAACTGACCATACAGGGGTAGGACCCCGTACACAAGCTTGTCCAGCTCCTCTTAGGTGAAGGCTGGGGCCCTTTCTCCTGCAGGAAGTGGCATATTGGCTTCCAGAGTCATAACACAGCAGCACAGTTAGTGGAGGTCTTGCTTGTATGAGTGTCAGGAATCGAGTGAGCTATGCCACAGTAAATGGCGGTCAGGTCCACCACGACGTGGCCATCACTGGGGATCACTCTTGACCCCAGTCCTCCATAGGCAACAATGTTATCCAATGAGGAGTTGCTCAGCTGCCGTGACGTCTAACGCCGGCGGAATGAGGTCACTTCCATTTGTCCTGTGCATGCAGGACAGGGGACTGCCATTTTACATGCATCAAGTGATTAGTAGATGAATTTTAGGTGATCATGGATGAAATATAGTGAGTACTCCGTAGATTGACAATGTCCACACATTGCATACCTAAACTTTTGCTTCCTCCCCTCTCCTATTCCCAAATATGGTGCAATGGCACAGATGAGACATGAACCTGAGTACCGGTCTCTAGTCAACCTTGCTACCCTAGAAGAGAGGCATGTCATGAACCATCAGACCATCATGGAGCAGTTGGAGCCTGATCTTTTGCCTGCCATACGTCATTCCTATGCCATCTCCCTTAGTACAGGTGTTTTTAGTTCTCCACTTCCTTGCCTCAAGGTAGTTTCAGATGACAGTGGGCTTGGGAGCAGGGATGTCACAGCCGTCAGCAATGTGTTGAAGGATGTACTGTGTGCTTTGCTCAAACATCTTCCCTGCTACATCAGGTTCCACCAATGTGCGGATTGACCGCTGTTAAAGCTTCCTTCCATGATTTGGCACATGTCCCTCATGAGCTCCAAACAGTTGTAACTCTTCCATGTCGATTTCATCTACCATGACCCTCAACTCATCATCTATGAAAGTTGGGTGCTTCTGAAGGGACGTGGTTGTGTTGTGGGTGGAGGTGTGTGTTGTCTGTGTAGGGTTCAGTGTAGGGTGCTTGGTGGGGTGGGGGTGTTTGGTTGTATGTGCTGGTGGTTTCTGGTGTATGTGTGCAGTGATGATGCATGTATTGTGTTTCTGGTGCAGTTGTGTGGTGTGTGATGCATGTGCTGGTGCCTATGGTATCCACGTGCAGTGTCCTTCATTGGTGTGCTCCTCAATGTCTTTGTTTAGTAGTTGTGGTTGCAAAGGATTGTGGGGGGGTGAGGGTGTGCTATATAATGCAGTCAGCTGGTGTGTGTCAGGTGTGGGGTATTCAGTCTGTCCAATGTGGTGTTGGGTTCTGGTAGAGGTGATATTTGGACCATTCGCACCACCAGTGGTTTTCCGCTGTGCCAATGGTTGCGGATTGGGGGTCATAATATGGAGGGCGGGGTGTTGCTGGCGTGGCAGTGCTGGTGGTGGGACCGTCCCTCTTCTGCCGTCGGTTGGACTGGCAGTTTGTGTTTTGTGGCTGTATTTGGGCAGTCTTCAGTTTGTGCCTTGTAATACGGCAGTCACTGTGCCTCCATCACTGACGGACTTTTGGTGGCTGCCAGCACGGCAGTCTTGCCATAAGACAACCAAAATAGTAATGGGAAGGAATGAGGCAGTGTTGTCAGTGAGGGGCAGAGCTGAGGCCCTCAAAGGAGCTCTTTTCAGATAAAACTTTAAGTAAAGAGTTGGAGGGATGATGTGGCATTCTAAGATTGGCCAGGGGTGCCTGGCAATTGGATCCTTCCACCCCCACTCAAAAATCCCTGTACAAGGGAAGACAACTGAGAAGACCCTGGACCAGGCAGGTGCCAACAACAGAAAGGATGCCAAGTTGCACAGAGAAGCCATCCGATGCCCTACAAAAATGAACTAAAGACTCTAGCTCCATCAGACCTTCAGGGCTAGGATTGTCTCTCCAATGCCAGAGACAATAGTCTCCTTATGCCCCCTGTGAACGAGTTCGGAGAAAGATCTTGACTCCATTGCTACCCAACCCCTCCCCCCACCAAAAACTGGTGTTCTGCAAGACACCAAGGGGCCCCCTGGTATGCACGTAAGAGGCTGCTCTGCTGGCTGGTTGCAAAGGGGCTGGGAAAAATACAACCCCAGCAGCAAAAGAGTAGCACCAGGAGCTAGGCAGAGGAGAAGGATGGTGCAGGGAGCAAGAAAGACTAGCCGTCCGTCAGATGCATTCCCTTGCCAGCCAGGAGGCATGTTGTAAATGCTCCTGGTTACTAGGCCTGGAGCAAAACAAATCAAAAATAAAGAAGATCACCCCTACAGTGCCAAAGATATGCCTTTTTAAAGAAATGGTGCACATAGTGCTCTTCTGCTATTTCTAAAAATCCTAATGGAGTGGGCCTTGGCCCAGGGGTTGGAACAGCATCATTTTATGCATTTATGGGGTGAGGAGTGTGTGTAGTGCCCCTCTTATCCAAATCAGGTTTGCCCCAGGGGACCCCTATCTCTGTAGGGACCGGCACAAGTTGATTGAGGGCCTCTGACCTCGATGCAGTAGCATGGCCGATTCAAAGCTAAAGTGCACCAGGCATCCCATCCCCTGGGAGACAGGGAGCCATACAGCAAGACCTGCAGAGTGCTCATCCAATGCCCTGTACCTGTGACTAAAGAGGTGTATGCACTGGTTTAAAAACATCTTGCTTGTGTCCCAGATGGCAGGAGGAATACTAGCTTTTGTTTCTGCGCACTATCAACAGCACAGACTGGAGCATCACTCAGGGTATGCAAGCTCCTGCCAGGTGCAGGGAGCCTGCAGGGCACCATGGACAAAGAATGAGACTGTAGCATGAAGCTGCTAATAAAGTTAAGGTAGTGTGGAGGAGCTCCCCGGCTGGGTAGCACCCCATAATCTTCTGCAAAGGGGTTGAAAATCTACCTAATGGTATCTGTGGTGCCCCAAGGAGGGACAGGGACAGCACCAATGATTGTGAAACAATGTTTGGATGGCTTCAAGGATGGCAGGATGCCGCAAGAATTTACTTATAAAAATGTCAGCCTATGTCTTAAGACATGGTAGAACATTAACCCCAGGAGAGGTTTCAACATTCAATTAAAAATGAATTCAGAGATGGAGCTTTTACTGTTAAATTCTGGAGAGCAGGTACCCCTTATGGTTGGTTCTGTGGCTGCATTATGTGACCTGTAAACAGTAAAAGAAAGACTCTAAGGAAACATGTGTATGGTTATTTTGAATTGAACTACTTTATGTAAAATGCTTTACTAAAGGTATTTGATAAACATTGCAATGGTTCAACCTTTTTTTACAACATTTTTAAAATGTTTTCTTAGGGATGGTGAGCTTTTACTGTTACACTGAGGTTATTGATTTTCTGGAACACCTCTGAAGAATTGAAAAACACCGGTGATGGGGGGTACTTGCAAAAGCCTCAGCCATGACAATAGATTGTACCACATTCTAGTCCATTGCTTCTGACTGATACTTTTAGCCACAGATTCTTCACCTATTGAATATTCTTAGAGAGTCTGCTGAAACGTTTCAGCAGTACATTTGAGGGCTAGTATTTCACAAATGATGTATGGGGACTATATAGGCACATCTCCTGCACCCTGACGTCAGTTTCTTTCTTCACGTGCCACCAGACACAGATTGGAAGCTCACTCTCATCTGTTTGAAAATACCACTATTAAAATTGTAAAACAGTGTGCAAGGGAAATGTCACCTCCCCAAATCACACATTTTAAACCCTGCAGGGACTGTGGCAGACAAATGTCTGTAACAGACCCTCATCGGGTTTGCCTGTGGTGCCTGGAGTCCAGTAACAACTTTTGATTGCACGTCAATAAATCCAATGGCCATCCAAGATCACGAGGTGAAAAGCTACATTGCCAAGCACTAGAAGACTCTACGATGAAATCACTCCAAGTCAAAAGTTCAATTCCGTTCTTGACCCAGAAGTTGCTGGAGTCATTCCAGAGGTTGGTCTTTGTCTTTATCAAAGTCATCAGATAAACTGAAGAAAAAATACAAGAAATCTAGGTGGGACTCGGACCCTTCCCACCACCTTCACTCTCCTGAGAAGGCGCAGGGTGGTGCCATACTTCTTTATCTTGCTCCAGTAGTTGATCGTGCACTTTGTTCCAACACAACCTAGTTTTAGGGGCTGTTTGCCTCACCAAAACAGATTAAAGAGTCCCACAAAGCCATTCTCAGACTCTGTGGATCCTTACTGGCTCTCTCTGGTGTGCCTTCGGGCCCCATGGAGCTGAGGGGCCATCCATCCCAAATACACCTGGCAGGTTCACCCTTGGTGCCTATTGGACCCTCCAAGCCCACCACAGGGTGTCCTCGACCTCCAGTTCTGACCTCACCACAAGCGGAAAAGTTTACGCTGGTTGCTGGAACTTTAATACTGATGCTGACCTCATCAATGCTGGAAGACGAGGTACTTATTGTACTCTCTGAATCCATATTGGCGCCAGTTCAATGCCAACTGAGGATGCTCCCGGCAGCTGTAGAGGCACTGCTTCCTCCACCCGAGCCTTCTCAAGGGAGAGCGCATATTCTGCTTTCCCTGTTTGGCATGTATGCGGGTGATGAGCTTAGCCAGTCATATAAAGAAGAGGATTGGTATGAGGAGTGCCGCCACCATGCTCGGCTGCGGTCCACAATTTTTCAGGCAATGTTCAGTCATCCCTCATTGATAGGCCGTTTGACAGGATTCATCTGTTTGAGGACAACGCAGACTTCTCTCTTGAGCGGTTCAAAGAGAGGGGGGGTCATCGCATGTTCCCAGGGTTTATTTGCCCCACTTCACCACCTGCATCAGTCCTTCCGCTCCTTTCACAGCTCTAGCAGAGCTGCTCCATATTGCCAGCCAATACAAACTCAACAGGGCGCACAGCAGTTTCGCAGTGGAGGCAGTGGTGCCCACTGTCCCTGCAGTCAAGGTCAACAGGCATGGGTGCGGACAGTGATTACAATGCAGGTGATGGGCTTGGCCAGCCATATAATGAAGAGGATTGGTATGAGAAGTGCCACCATTCACCACCATGCTTGGCTACTGTCCACCATTTTTTCAGGCAATGTCCAGTCATCCCTTACGGACATGCTTTTTGATGGGATTCATCTGTTTGAGGATAAGGCAGACTCCACTCTTGAGCGGTTCGAAAAGAGGGGGGCCACCGCAGTTCCCTGGGCTTATCTGCCCTACATCGCCAGATGAATCAGTCCTTCCGCTCCTTTCACAGCTCTAGCAGAGGTGCTCCATACCTCCAGCCAATCCAAACTCTACAGGGTGCACAGCAGTTTCACAATGGAGGCTGTGGTGCCCACAGCCTGGCCGTCAAGGTCAACGGGCAACTCAGTGCACTATACCCTCCGCAGCCCCTTAGAGTGTCCTTAGGGGAGCACAGCCATCCAGTGGAAGGCAGGATCCAACGATTCTTGCTGGACAGGTCCTTAATTCTTTTGCCATTGGATCGTCCACCATATCCCCAATGACTGACGGAGGACCATCTACCCATTTTGCAGCAGAAAGTGCAAGCCCTTTTTGCCATGGGTGCTGTAAAGAGGGGACCTGCTCCAGAAGGAGGACATGGTTATTATTCCCGCTGCTTTCTGGTGCTCAAGTAGGTTGACAGTCTTTGACCTATTTTAGACTTGCATCCTCTCAACTTCTTCCTCCAGGATAAAATCCAATAAAAATGCTTACACTGGCCCAGGTCTTATCTGCCCTTGACCCTGAAACCAGATGGTGGCATTAAACCTGAGGGATGCCTATGTACATATTCCTGTCTTGTAGGCCCATCAGTCCTACCTGTGGTTTGTGGAGCGATAGGAGCATTTTCAGTTTGCTGTGCTCCCCTTTCATCTCATCAGTGCCACTCAGGTGCTAATGAATGTGATGGCAGTGGTGGCAACAGACCTTCAGATGTCCATGGTGCTAGTCATCCCCTACATTGACAACTGGTTGTTGAAGGCAGGTTTGACCCAGGCAGTCGTCAACCACCTCCAGGCAATGGCCAACCTCCTGCATTCTTTGTGGCTCACTATCAACTTGCCAAAGTCACACCTGACTCCTTCAAGATGTCAGCACTTCAGCACATTGGAGGCTCCAGGGCATATCTCACCCTGACATGCGTTCTACCTCAAGTCAAACTTGAAACTACTGTATGTGTTCCTGCCAATACTAGTCCTGCCCTGAGTTCTCAAGAAGATTAGGACTGAGTCTTCCCAAGTCATCCTAGGGCCCTGAATTGCACATGGAGGGTTTTAAGTCTAAACTCCAGGGTTTGAGCATCTGTCCTCCAATCAGGCTGCCTCTCTGCAAGGAACTGCTGTTCCAGCAACAGAGCAGTGCTCTGCACCTGGACTTCACAATCTCCACCTTTATGCTTAGAGATTGAGTGGCACATCTGAACACATAAGGGCCTGCTCCAGAGGTAGTTGATATCATATTGGCAGTCAGGCATCCCTCGACAAAAAATGTATATGCCTGTCGTTGGGACAAAGTTGGGGCTTATTGCAGTACTTACCAGATATACCCCCCCAATAGGCAAAGTTATCTGATGGTTGGTTTGTCCTTAGTCCGGCAAGACTTTGCTCTGGGCACAGTTAAAGGGTCGTTTCTGACTTCTTGTGGTTGCAGGATTTGTCCTCATTGCTTAAGTCTCCAGTTGTTTTGTGTATTTTGAATGGTTTGCAACATTTGTTTCCTCCTGCATCCTTTGGAATGCCACAGCAGGACAATAGTCAATAACCATTAGTCAAATCAACAATTAATGGAGTCAATAATTTTCACTCATCATGACTTTTTAGCCATGAATAACCACACCTTGATCATAAGTTAAGTTTATTTCCTATTCGTTAACAATACTAAGGGGGTCATTCCGACCCCGGTGGGTGGCGGGCGGCGCCCGCCGGGCAGAGACCGCCAAAAGACCGCACCGCGGTCAAATGACCACAGCGGTCATTCTGACTTTCCCGCTGGGCGGGCGGGCGACCGCCAAAAGGCCGCCCGCCCGCCCAGCGGGATAGACCCAGCAACGATGAAGCCGGCTCCGAATGGAGCCGGCGGAGTTGCTGGGGTGCGACGGGTGCAGTGGCACCCGTCGCGATTTTCAGTGTCTGCAAAGCAGACACTGAAAATCATTATGGGGCCCTGTTAGGGGGCCCCTGCACTGCCCATGCCAGTGGCATGGGCAGTGCAGGGGCCCCCAGGGGCCCCACGACACCCGTTCCCGCCATCCTGTTCCTGGCGGTAAAAACCGCCAGGAACGGGATGGCGAGAAGGGGGTCGGAATCCCCATGGTGGCGCTGCAAGCAGCACCGCCATGGAGGATTCCGTGTGCCAGGGGAAAACCAGCGGGAAACCGCCGGTTCCCCTTTTCTGACCGCGGCTTTACCGCCGCGGTCAGAATGGCCCAGGATGCACCGCCAGCCTGTTGGCGGTGCTTCCGCGGTTGTTGGCCCTGGCGGTCGGTGACCGCCAGGGTCAGAATGACCCCCTAAGTCATTAAATTTTAATCATCAACACTTAATCAAAACAATTCTAATAACACTTGTTAATCAGCAAGTCGCAGAAGATGTGACCTAATCAAAGCTTAAATCAAAGACATTCTAATGCATCAATAAAAGACATTATTAAAACCCAATTCAGTAAAACAATGACATCCATTAAGTTCAGCAACATAGTCCATAAAAACATTTGTCCCTGTAACTTGTCAGACGTCATGTAAGTAACCTTAACTAGCTCCTATTAGCATCAGCATGTGGGGCTTCATGCAAAACAATTTGGAAAACATCTACCTAAACAAAGTACTAAGTCAGCGCAGTTGGTACCTAGAAAGAAAAGGCATGAAAATGCAATTCAGTCATTGTCATATCTACCTATTCACAGTATGGGTCAGCAAGCAGAATCAGTCTTCATCCTCAGGTCATCAGTTGATCAGCAACATATCAGGGTCTCAGTCAGAGAGTATGACCCCAATGACAGAATCTTAAATCTCTTCTTCTCAATATCGCAGTTCATTACGGGGTAAGATCTGCCTCCTAACATCTGAAGTCTTCTTCCCTTGTCACGTTGTAAGATCAAAGTTCCCCAAATCATCCCCCAATTTCCAATTGGTCAATTAATCGTACGTTATTACCATACCCAATAATTTCCCTTTACCAAATCTATGAATTCTAATATTTCACAGTTCACATGTCGTTTATTGGTCAGCTTTACGATGTTCTCATTATCCGGCTCATCAGGAATCAGTTTTGTTGCATCTTCGTCTCCAGTCAGTGTCTCCATTGTTCGCGTCCTGGGAAAAAAACCTTTGCACACCTTACACACATTTAGTTATTTTACGAGAGACCTCATCTCCTGTCCATCGGTTCTCATAGAAAGCCTCTGCTAAGCATTTTATTAAAACAGTGAGAATTTCACAGTTAGTTCACTCTGTCAGCATTTTTCATTAAATGCTAAGAAATACAGCTTCTGCATGAGGCATAGTAAAACCTTAGCCAAGACACTCGTTAAGTTAAGGCCTACAATTAATAAGCAAGAGCACAATTCATAACCCTTAATTTGACATATTATTACTTTCATCTAATGTATTTTCAATATTTCATAAAGATTAATCATAATTTTAGTACATTTTGTGAACACTGGTGGCCAATCTCCGAGGTCACACATTTCAAACATGCACATTATTTTTCTACGTTATTCATTTTTCTACATAAGTCATTACTCAAAATACATAAACATAAAACATTTCTAATTAAGACATCTGTGTTAGCAATCCCTCCTCTGATGACTAAGGCCCTCATTACAACCCTGGCGGTCGGTGATATAGTGGCGGTTATACCGCCAAAAGGCCGGCGGTAATAAATATGAAATTATGACAACGGCGGAAACCACTCAGACAGACAGCCACTTCAACACACCGACCGCCAGGGAGAACTCACAGGCACCACGGCAGTAACTGCCTACAGCCAGGCGGAAGACCGTGTCCAGCCTACTGTATAATGACACACCAATCTGCCACTTTTTCCGGGGCGGTACCAAGGACATCAAAAGCCTGGTGGAAACACTGCACATAGAGTAAAAAGAGTTTAATAAGATAAATATAGTAGTAAAAAGTGCATCCAAATAAAAAAGTATATACATATTCACAAATCAAGGGACACTGCCCAGTCCTTAATGTTCGAGGGCCACAGGGCCACATCACAAAGCCCAAGGCCCCACCTCACTCCTGCAACAACATGGAGAGAACACTGCAGGGGCATCAGGTAAAAAATAGCCAGGCACCTCAGGGGGACAGGGAATGGGGGGACACCTCAGCCAGAAGATGGTCCTGGAGGGGGCAACATGCCCATTACTCTGTCCTGCGGAGTGCAAGGCCACAGTCTCTCGAGTGGGTGACTTGCCCACATGCTCTGGAGGGGGTAACATTACCTGTGCTTGGTCCTGGAGAGTGCAAGGCCACATTCTCTCAAGTGGATGGCTTCTTCCACTGGTTCTAGAGGGGGCATAGTGCCCAGTTATCTTCATCCTGTGGAAGAGCATTGTGCCCAGTGATCTTCATACTGTGGAGGATTTGGTGAGTGGATGGCTTCTCCACTGATTCTGGAGGGGGCATTGTACCCAGTGATCTTCATCCTGTGGAGGATGTGGTGAGTGGATGGCTTGCCACTGGTTCTGGAGGGGGCATTGTGCCCAGTTATCTTCAACCTGTGGAGGATGGGGCGAGTGGATGGCTACTCCACTGGTTCTGGAGGAGGCATTGTGCCCAGTGATATTCATCCTGTGGAGGATGGGGTGACTGGATGGCTTCTTCCACTGGTTCTGGAGGGGTCATTGTGCCCAGTGATCTTCATCCTGTGGAGGATGGGGTGAGTGGATGGCTTCTTCCACTGGTTCTGGAGGGGGCATTCTGCCCAGTGATGCAGATCTTGGGGAGTGCAAGGTCACACTCTCTCATCTGGGTGTCAGACCCACAGGATTTGCAGGCGCAAGGCCACACAACAGCCCATGGATGCTGGACTACACACTGTCTGCCGGCGGTGATGGCTGCTCAGTGGTGGCAATGGTGCTGCTAATGGTGGAGTTGGCAGTGGTGGGTGGAGGCTCCAGCCCATCCCCTGCAGCCTCGGATGGCTGCCCACTGGGACTGCTGCTGCTGGTGGCGGTGCTGGCAGTGGTGGGGGAAGGTTTCAGCCCTTCCCCTGCAGTCTTGGATGGCTGCCCACTGGGGCTGCTGGTGGCAGTGGTGGTGCTGGCAGTGGTGGGGGGAGGCTCCAGCCCTTCCCCAGCAGCCTTGGATGGCTGCCTCCTGGGGCTGCTGCTGCTGGTGGCAGTCTTGGTGGCGGTGCTGGCAGTGGTGGGGGGAGGCTTCAACCGTTCTCCTGCAGCCTTGGATGGTTGCCCACTGGGGCTGCTCCTTGCTGTCCTGGTGGTGGTGACCCACAGGATTTCGAGGGGCCAGGCCACACAACAGCCCATGGATGCAGGACTACACACTGTCCGCCGGCGGTGACGGCTGCTCAGTGGTGGCAGTGGTGCTGCTAATAATGGTGGTGCTGGCAGTGGTGGGGGGAGGCTCCATCCCTTCCCCTGCAGCCTCAGATGGCTGCCCACTGGGGCTGCTGCTGCTGGTGGCGTTGCTGGTTGCGGTGCTGGCAGTGGTGGGGGAGGCTCCAGCCCTTCCCCTGCAGCCTCGGATGGCTGCCCACTGGGGCTGCTGCTGCTGATGGCGGTGCTGGTGGTGGAGTCGTGTTGCTGGTGGCACTGCTGGCAGTGGTGGGGAGGCTCCAGCCCTTTCCCTGCAGCCTCAGATGGCTGCCCACTGGGGCTGCTGCTGCTGTTGGTGGTGCTGGTGGCAGTGCTGGCAGTGGTGGGGGGAGGCTCCAGCCCATCCCCTGCAGCTTTGGATGGCTGCACCACCATGGTTAGTGGTGGGGGCTCTGACTTAGTCCCTGCACCAGGCCCCTTGCCCCTCCTTCCTGCAGCTGGGGCTGCCTTCTTGTCCTTCCGTCCCGCAGCTGGGGCTGACTCTTTGCCCTTCCTTGACGCACTTGGGGCTGACTCCTTACCCTTCCTTGACTCACTTGAGGCTGGCACCCTGTCCGTCTGGCTGGCTGGTGGCCGGGATCCTTTCCCACCTGGAGTAGTTGGGGACACTACTGTGCTCGTGGACTGGGTGGCAGAGGTGCTTGCCTGGGTTTTGACCACCCTGGCCTGATGTGAGGGATGGGGGGAGGGCTAATGAAGAGGTCAATGTTGGCGAGGAAAAGCTTCTTAGGGACATTGGGGTGGGAAGAGGGAGATGGTTTGGGAGTGGAGGAAAAGGGAATGGTGGTAGGAGGTGTCTGTCTGCTGTGTTTGGGTGCAGGTGCATGGGCTGGATGCTGTTGTTAGGTGGATGGCTGTTGGGTGTCTGAGTGCCTGCATTTGTGTACTCTGGGAGGAGGGGACAAAGACACAGTGGGAGAGGACACAGGGGACGTTTGCATGGATGTGGGGGTGGTGACTGAAAGTGAGGGGTGTGTACTTATAGGTGTGCTGGTGATGGTGGTAGTGGCTGAGGATGTAGTGCATGCAGGTGTGAGTGTAGATGCAACTGGGAGGGATGTGGACAAGGAGGAGAGGAGGGGGCCACAGTGGAGGCAGAGGATGTTGGTATGTCTGATTCTGGATGGTGTTTGTGTGAGTACCTGTGGGATGAAGTGTGGTGCTTGTGTTTGCCATGTCCACTCTTGTGTGTTGCCCTGGGTGCCTGCTCGTCTGACTGTGTGCTTGGGATAGGTTGGGGCTGAGGGGAATGGGATTAGGAAGAGTAAGTTGGAAAGGGGGGAGGGTGGAAACAAGGACAATGGCTGCCATCAGAGAGGAGGCCAGAGGCTGGATTGATCTCTGTTGGGCCGCCAAGCCAGTGTGAATGCCCTCCAGGAATGCATATGTCTTTTGCATTTGGGCTGCCAGCCCCTGGATGGCATTCACAATGGTTGACTGCCCAACAGAGATGGATCGCAGGAGGTCAATAGCCTCCTCACTCAGGGCAGCTGGGCTAACTGGGGCAGGGCCTGAGGTGCCTGGGGCGAAGGAGATGCCCACCCTCCTGGGATAGCGGGCAAGGGAAACTCGCTGATGGAACTACTGGGAGGGCGGTGCTGGTACGGGGGTTACGGCTGTATATGTGGTGGTCACAGAGGTGTGTGCCACCACCAGGGAGCTCCCATCTGAGGAGGTATCCATGTCCGAACTGTCCCCTCCAGTCTCCACTGTGGTGCTCGCCCTCCATCCCACTGGTGCCCTCACCGTTGGTGGATTTGGCCTCCTGGGTCCTGCACGATACAGCTGCCTCCGTAGCCGGTGCCTCTGTTTCTCTGCCAAATGATGCTAATGCACATAAGTACAGGGCGACAAAACAAAAAGGGGGGGGAGAGACAACGGATACACTTGGTCAATGGCGTCAACAACACCACCGTTGGCATACACAACACACTCACAAACAGGGAACAGCCCTACGCACTAGACAATGCACTACCAGTCACAATGCTAGGCACCAACCCATGGATAGGGACACCTAATGTCAGTTGCAGCATACCTGAGTCCCACAGACCCCTGCCCAGTAGAGGATGCCTAATAGCTTGGTTGGAGGACTTTCACATCAGAACCCTGCCCAACGACCTACCCCGCAATGCCAGGAGTGGGCTAGGGGAACCTACAGGGCCCCCACCTGGATACCACCCCACCAGGCGCAAGTTGTATATTAGGGCACTGTACTCACCCCTTTGTGGCTGCTGTGATGCCCCCAAGTTCCAATCTAGCTCCGGATAGGCCACAGCCAGTATGCGGCCCATCAGGGGGGTCAGGGTTCGACGGGCACCCCTTCCTCATTGGGAGGCCATCCCCAGCTGGGCCTCCGCGGTCTTCTGTGCCCAGCGCCTCAGGTCCTCCCACTGTTTGCGACAGTGGGTGCTCCGTATGCCGTAGACCCCCAGGGTCCGAACGTCCTTGGCGATGGCACACCATATACCCTTCTTTTGATCGGCGCTAACCTGCAGGGAAATAGACACAGGGAAAGGTATTAGTCCGACCATCCTGCCTGTTACATTCATGGCTCACCATGCCCCTTCCCATCCCAATTAGCACAGACATGGCCCACCATACATGCTGCACGCTGCCCAGGGCCCGTCCACCACCCCACCCCTACATAAGGCCTTCACACACAGCACTCCATGCATTCACGCCCCATGCATCGTACTCACGTACTCATCGTCTGGAGGCCCATACAGTAGTTTGTACTGGGGTAGGACCCCATCCACCAGTTGCTCCAACTCTGGTGAGGTGAAGGCTGGGGCCCTTTCCCCAATAACCCGAGCCATGGTCGGTTCCAGACACAGGACACAGCAGCACATGCAGTGTAGGTCCTCTCCTGTTGAAGGTCAAGTAGCAAGTGAGTGCACATATAGTAAATGGCAGTCATATCCACGGCGGTGCATACCGTCACCGCCGGTGTACATCACCATTGGCCCCTGTACCCCTTAGGGCCCAATGTTAACCAATGAGGAGCTGCACAGCGGTTCTCAACTGCCTCCTGCAACGGTGCACAACGTCAGCGGAATTACCTCATTTCCACCTGTCCCTCCATACAGGACATGCAGATGCCATTTCAGGGGGTGTGCAGGCCATGGCTCCTAACTGTGTCACAGAACACAAATGCACCATTTGGACATCTCCAACAAAATACCGTTACAATCACAACATGCATTGAACTGTAGTGGTTGGAATGTAGAGATAATGACCAGCTGCTTACTCTTTTGGCCCATAGATTGCAACTGCTGCCGATGAATAGGAGATGGAGACATCCCCCCGTGTACAGACCCCGGGTGGACTTGGCAACAATGGAGGACAGGCACATTATCCTCACCTATAGACTTGACAGGGCCACAATCACTGAGCTGTGTGCCCAATTAGAGCCTGACCTAATCTCTGCTATCCGTCACCCCATCGGGATCGCCCCTCTTAAGCAAGTGCTATCAGTGCTTCATTTCCTGGCAACTGGCTCCTTCCAAGTGACAGTGGGTTTTGCAGCAGGGATGTCACAGCCAATGTTTTCAATAGTGCTGACCAGAGTGTTGTCTGCCCTGATTAAGCACATGTGCAGCTACATCGAGAATTTGGCCACATTGAAAGCTGATTTCTATGCAATGGGACATATCCCCAACATTATTGGAGCTATTGATGGAACACATATTGCATTTGTTCCCCCCCACCCGGTGAAATGTACAGGTGTTCAGAAATCGAAAGAGCTTTCACTCCATGAATGTGCAGATGGTGTGCCTGGTGGACCAGTACATCTCCCACATCAATGCAAAGTATCCTGGGTCTGTGGATGATGCCTTTATCCTGAGATATAGCAGCATCATAAATGTGATAGCTCAACTCCAGAGGCACAGGGTGTGGCTAATAGGTGAGCCCTGGTTCCCACCCAGTATATGTTGGTGTATGGGTATGGTGTGGGCCCTAAGAGTTAGTATGTGGCTAACAGTTGGCCCTCGATATTTGCACGTTACACTAACCTCTCATGGCTTCTGACCCCTGTGAGAAATGCCAGGACAAGGGCAGAGGAACGTTACAATGAGGCACATGGGAGAACAAGAAGGATTATGGAGAGGACCTTTGGCCTTCTGAAGGCCTCCATATAACAGGTGGATCCCTGTGCTACTCACATAAGAAGGTCTGCCAGATCATTGTGGCATGCTGTATGTTGCCCAACCTTGCCTTGCGTCGTCAGGTGCCTTTTCTGCAGGAGGAGGAAGCTGGAGATGGCCGTGTGGCAGCAGTGGACCCTGTGGACAGTGAAATGAAGAGGCAGAGGATAAGGATGAGGACAACAGAAGTCCAATTATTTGTCAATACTTCCAATGAGACACAGGTAAGACAGTATTGATACACATATAATTGACAGTTTGATGTGTGACATTGTCACTGGCAGGCTGTGTATTCATACTTCTATGCCCACTCACTGTATCATTTGACATCTCTTTTTGCAGATGTTGGTGCCCCACTATTGCTCCTGGTGTGTACAGTGCAGCTAACACAGGTCTTTCCAATGCAATCATTACTGTAAAGTTGAATTGCAATGTTTGAACCTTTGTTAAACGAATACCTTTTGAAAACATCTGATATACGCCATACTTGCATTTTATCACAGTGTGTTTATTGCAGTGCTCTGAAGAAGAGGGGGTAGTGCAATGGGCTGGTGTGATGATGGAAGAAAGTCCAGAATAGAGTCCAATCTATTTGTATCACAGGTGCATTGTCCAAGGGGGCATAGGAAGTGGAGCAATGGCAGTTCAAGGTGTACAGGATGACAGAGTGGGACATAAAGGTGACAATCAGGAGAGTCTTATTTCCTGGCGGGGGTCTTGGCAATAGTCTCTGGCTTCTGCCTGGATTGCAGGGAACGTTTGCGGGGTGGTTCTCCTTCTGCAGGGGGAGGGGTGCTGGTGGCCTGTTCTTCCTGTGGCGGGGCCTCCTGTTCATTAGCGGAGGTGTAGGGCTTTTCAGTGGTTTGGCTAGTGTCAGGGTCCTGGTGGTGTGCCACTGCCTCCCTCATACTGTTGTCATGTCTGCCAGCACCCCTGCAATGGAGACCAGGGTGGTGTTAATGTCCTTCAAGTCCTCCCTGATTCCCAGGTACTGTCCCTCCTGCAGCTGCATGTTCTCCTGCAACTTGTCCAGGATCTGGCCCAGCGTATCCTGGGAATGTTGGTATGTGCCCAGGATCGCAGTGAGTGCCTCCTGGAGGGTCAGTTCCCTGGGCCTGCCCTCCCTCTGTCGCACAGCAGTCCTCCCAGCTTCCCTGTTGTCCTGTGCCTCTGTCCCCTGAACCGTGTGCCCACTGCCACTGACCCCAGGTCCCTGATTGTCCTGTTCTTGTGTGGTGGCCTGGGGTCCCTGTAGTGATGGGCACACTGCTGATTGATGTGTCTTGGGGACAGAGGTCTGGGCCTGCTGGGTGGGTGCAGATGTGGTGTTTCCTGAGGAGGGAGGCTCTGTGGTGGTGTGAGAGTGTGCCTGACTGTCCAGAGGTCCCTGATGGACCAGGTTGGTCATCCAGATCCAGGTGACCAGAGCTGCTGTTATCACTGTGGGCCTCTTCTGGGGGGGGACTGGATGTTGCTGGCACTTCTTCGCTGGTGACATTGGGTTGGTTACCTTTGGGGATGTGAATGCAGTGTTATTGTTTCTCCATGTGACATATTGTGCATGGGTGTGTTGCCTTCTATGGTTGTTATTACCCTGGCAGCTTTGCCTTGTGTGAGTTGTTATTTGGTGGGCTAGGTGATTCTCTCTAGTGTGCATGCTGGGGTGATAGGTTTCCATGCAGGTCTGTAAGGGGTGTCAATGCATTGGTGATGCATGCAGGGCTTGGCAGTGGGATGAGTAGGTTGTGATGGTGGCGTGTATTGGAGGTGGTGGAGTGATGGGTGTGGAGGTGAGGGTGGGGGTATGTGATGGCATGGAGGTAGGGGGGTGATAGTAATAGGGAATTGACTTACCAGAGTCCAGTCCTCCTCCTACTCCTGCCAGGCCCTCAGGATGCTTGGTTGCTAAGACTTGCTCCTCCCATGTTGTTAGTTGTGGAGGAGGAGGTGGGTGTCCACCACTAGTGCTCTGTACAGCGAGTTGGTGTCTTGCGGCTATGGAATGCACCTTCCCCCGTAGGTCGTTCCTCCTCTTCCTGATGTCATCCCTTGTTCTGGGGTGCTGTCCCATGGCGTTGACCCTGTCCACGATTCTCCACCATAGCTCTATCTTCCTAGCAATGGATATCTGCTGCACCTGTGATCCAAATAGCTGTGGCTCTAACTGGATGATTTCCTCCACCATGACACCATGACCCTTAGCTCCTCCTCAGAGAACCTGGGATGTCTGTGTGGTGCCATGAGAGTGGTGTGGGTGAGGGTGTGTAGGGTGATGTGTTGGGGTGTGTGATGTGCGGTGCATGGGTGGTGTATAGGTGATAGTGGTATGTGGGTCTGGTTGTGTGAGTGCTCTTGCTGTCTCTCTCTGTTGGCAATGATTTGTATTCGTAAATGGTTATGGGTGTTGGTGTGTGTATGAGTGTCAGGTGTGTGTACTTTGAATTGTCCAATGTGTGTGTGTATGTACCATCAATGGTTTACTGCCATTGAATGTCTGCCATGGTGATTAATATTGTGGGTGTTGTTCTGTTGGTGTAACGGTGTGGGTTTTGCTACCGCCAGTTTATCACTGACCTTTGGTGTGGCGGACTTGTGTATGTGGCTGTATAGTGACGGATTGGTATGTGTGTCATCATTTGGTTGGCGGATATCTGCTGCCGTCGCAGTATGTTGGCAGCAGTCAGCATGGTGGTAAGTGGGATTTACCGCCAATGTCATACTGAGGGCCATGGTCCTGTGACTTTAAATGTGGACTGCTTTTCACCACGGCAATCTCCTCAGACAGTTGAATTGTATATAACAATTCCTTTATTCTCTCACCATTTCTCACTGGTGACCCAGTAGAGGTCAAGAAACCTCTCTGTGACCACAATTGACCAACATCATGAAATATTCCGAATCCATATTGGCTATTTGTGTAGATGGTGACTCTCAATCCAGCAGAAACATGGCATGCCCTAGTAAGAGCAACCAATTCCGCTACCTGAGCAGAATACACTCTTCGAAGCCAGGAAGCTTGTAAGGTACCTGTAACTGTGCACACTGCATATCCTGCTCTGAGTGTCCCTGTACTGTCTCTAAGACAAGAACCATTGACAAAAACAATTTGGTCATTTCCTTCCAATCGAGTATCTCTAATGTCAGGTCTCGGTTTTGTGCACAATTCAGTTATTTCGAGACAATCATGTTCAACATCCTCCTCTTTCTCAATTTCAGTAGTATCACTTGGAAGCAAAGTTGCCTCTTTTCAGCGGAACATTTGGACCCCCAAAATGCTCTTCTCATATCTTGTCAGTCTAGCACCAGTCACGTATTGGGTTTTCCTCCTTGTTAGTAAAATCTCAATTGAGTGAGGGACCATTACAGTCAGGGGAGATCCCATCACTACTCCTTCCCACTGTGAAAGACTCTGACCAACTGCGGCAACAGCTCACAAACAACCTGGTAAGGCTGCTGTGACTGGGTCCAAGGTAGCTAAAAAATATTCTACTGGGCGATGACCATCTCCATGGACCTGTGTCAGGACAATCAATGAACATGCATCACTCTCATGACAAAACAATGTGAATGGCTTTGTGTAGTCAGGTATACCCAATGCTAGCACTCTGCACAAACTCTCTCAATTCAGTGAACGTTTTCATCTGGGGTCTGTGACATCCTTATGAGTCACGTTCTGCAATGGTTTTGAGATTTCCACAAAATTTGGAATCCAATGGCGACAATAACCCACCATTCCCAGGAACATTCTAACATCTCTCTGTTAAGTCGGGGGATTCATCTGCAATATCATTGTGATCCTCTCTCTGGATATTTTCCTCAATCCTTTTTCAATCAGGTGACCCAAATACTTTACTACCTTCTGGCAGTACTGCAACTTCAACGGTGACACTTTACGACCAAACGTTCCCAAAGGATTTAATAGGGAAATCGAGTCGTACTTACACTTGTCCTTTGTCCTTGATGCGATCAACAAATCATCAATATACTACACCAGAGTCCATTGGAAAGGTAATTCTAGTGACTCCAAATTATTTTTCAAGATCTGATTAAACAAACAAAGATGATGACAATGTGTACCCTTGAGGAAGTCTACACCAGCAGTAGGCACAATCTAGGAATTTGAACCTGATGAGAAATTGACTATCCTCATGAAGAGGCACAGAAAAGAATGCTTGTGACAAATCAACCACTGTGAGCCATTCTGCATCGCGTGGAATCTGGAACATTATTACAGCTGGGTTGGGCACTACGGGACATCACTTGACCACTATATCATTTATTTTTCTCAAATCCTGAACAATTCGGACATTCCCACATGGCTTCTTCAATCCCATTATTGGTGAATTATATGGGCTGCTCAACACCTCTTTTCAAAACTCCCTGCTTTATTAAATCTGCAATTATCTGAGCCACCTTCATCAGTATATCTTGTGTCATATTATACTGGGGAAGCTGCGGAAACTCTGCATTCAGCTTTAATGTGACCTTAATCAGTTCCACTCCTTTGATTAGACCCTTTTCTTTCCCTGTCAAAACCCAAAGATTTTCTTGCACTGTTCCCTGCAAATCGGAATGAAGCTCTTTTACAGTGAACATTGGGAAAAATTCAATCAAGGAATACTCTTCATTGGTAGTCTCACACTCGGGTTCTGGGGCTGGATCTTCCTCATCACCGCTATTTGTCTGGATCTCAATTCCATTGGTTGAACAAGTAATCAGCAATCAGTAATCAGTAATCAGTTCTTACACAACAAGTCCCTTCCCAGTAGGGATACTGGCCTCAAGTCACAAACTACGAACGTATGCAGTACTGGGAAATTGCCAATCTCCACTTGCACTGGATCTGTAATTCTCAACTTTGGATAATCATTTGTGAATGACAGAATATCACTCCTATGCCAAGGAACATGAACAAACTGTCCCCCTGGAATCTCTCTCATTGGTAAAATCTTTACTGGATCCCTGCCCTGTTGTACATTCTCAGTCACCTCTATAGAGTCTTGTTTCCTTTTATCCTTCTTCTTTGCATCTGCCTTCCCAATTTTCTAGCGCTCCCCAAACCTGAGCACTCTGCAGTAATTCCTTGAGGTGTGCCTTAATTCCGGCTGACTTCATGTGTTCAAAATCCTTTGCCTTAAAATCCAATCTGTAGCTTCTCTTTAGATGCTTTGTTTTCTCAATGTCTGTCATGTTTCTCTGCCAAGTCTGCTAATCTCTGATGTACCTTGCTCACTTCTCTTGTAATTCCCGGGCATAAGTATCTCAACTCTGCCTCTGTGTGTGACTCTAATCTATTCACCCCCATTGTTCCCTCAACCAGTACATTCGCTTCCATGCTCATCCTTGAAAGCATTCTGTCGGGTATTCAGCTTGTCCAACCATTCGGTCAGTTGCTGAGCTGTCAGTCCTTGTAACAAAATGTTACTTGTGTTCATCAGTGGCACCTGCTGTACCACTGCACTTGATGCCTGCGGTGTCAATAATTTCAGGCTCTGACCTGCACTAGGTCCATTTACAGTATCTGGAAGTGCAACAAGTGGACTGAGATCTAACAATGATCTTGACCCACCAAAAGTCTGGCCCATAGAATAGACTACCTGCACTTGTTCAATTGGTCCTCTCCTCACTAGACTCTGGCACATCTCCCCTTGCTCACTCACGTCTGGTTTCTTCTGTGCAAAATAATGGTACCACTGGACCAATAGTAATCGGCAGTGATATTGCTGCTCTAGCCCCCAAACATTGTGGGAGAGTAACTCCCATGCTCTGATTCATAATCGGTGTCAAGTCAACTGTGTCCCTATCATTGGCGTAAACCTCGGCATCCCCTGTGGCTGTACCTGGGGCAACAAAATCGGCACAGTCTGAACCAACAGTGGTCTTGGAACCACTTGCTCCATAGATACCACTAAGTTCAAAGTCATCGCCTAAGACAGGCACATCTGGATAGATTCTCTGTATGGGTGGCAGATACATCTGTGCCTCAACTACTGGAGTAGTCAACACATTAGGTCCTTGCACCACACCCTGTGTCTGACTAGTATTAACCTGTACCAGACTCACTGTCCCCATTGCCTGTGCCGGGGCTGTTGGATCAGCACTAGTACTTGGACCACCATCGTGCACTGCATATGGTGGTGTTCGATCTCTCAGTATCTGTGTAACAAGGTCCGCAGTATCAGAGTCCTCCTCCACTATGGAAGGCTTTCTTGCTTCCTTACTTTCAGATGAACCCTTATTTGACTTTCTAGTCGATTTCTTTCCTTCTGTCTCGTCTTCCTGTGTAATTGCCGGAAATTACTCAACATCCTGCAGTGTCACTGCTCAACATTTCTTTTGCTCCCAATCCCATCTTGCCTCTGCTAGTGACTTCTCTACCTTTCTCTCTCTGCGCTCAAATTTCATTTGATGTTGCTGTCTAGCTACCATTTCCCAAACTGCTAATGCCTCAAACCATGCTGGTCTCGGAAGGGGCTTTAATTCGCATAGCACCATCCACAATTGCTCCAAAATTCTCAAAATTAATGTCCCATTCTCAGGAAATGCTAAGCTTCCATTTTTCTCTGTCAACTTGTACCACTGCTTCAACCAAAGACATGGCGTGACGCCTTTCTCCTCCTTTACAATGTAATCCTCAGTATTCTCTGGCGGTGTAGGCTCTCCTACGCTCGATTTAATGTAAGTATCTCCCTTTAGGGCACTCTTTAACGCCTTGAAAAACTTAATCTTTTCTACTTTTGTATATTCAAAATCAAATCAGGAAATTACTTTTACTCCCAAGATGCCTTTCACCCACGTTCTCAACCAATTGCCTCTCATGGACGGCTGGCAATCCATGCGTGACCCTTCACTCTAACCAACCTATCCCAGCGCGGCTCCAGTGACGTCACACTCATACACACTGCGGCTGGCAAAGTCTTGAGGCTCATCCTCCTAAACTCCAATTCACACAAAACTAATGCAAATTATTGCGAGCACTAACCAAAATCCAATAACCAAAAACAAATCTGCTGGTTTACTACACGAAGGTAACACAATCGCTTCAGAAAACTCACGGATTTTCACTGATGGCCCTTTCGCTCATGCAACTATTCCTCTTTCTTGGTCTCCCAGATTCGCAAGCAAAATTCGACCTGCAAATTTTACTCTCAACTGATCAATGGGTCTGTCCTGGTGCACATAGGACTCGCCAAATCTCAGTCGAAATTTTTCTCTCGCTCACTTAACATACACACCGACTTGTTGACCACGCCCAATCAACCTACTAAACCAGACAGATTACAACACATAACCAAGTGTCTCATACACTTTTCAATATCTCAGGAGTCTTAGACCACTCAGGGTCCGAACATCAACAACCACGTGGACAATTTTTGAGCACAAAGCACACAAACATATCAAGTTCGACGACTTCCCTACTCTCATACTGTGGAGTACTCACTCTCCTACTAAAACCTCATCTGGAGTACGCAGACTCCCTAAATTCTATCACAAAGGTCACAATTCACCTGTGATTTGCAAAAGCTGTGCAAATGCAACCTATCTCTCTCACTCTATCACCGGAACGCCGGGAACATACCCAAACCTACTAGCAGGATCCAGGACCTGGGAAAGTCAATTCTGGGCTTAAGGGAATATCATTCTCTCTACAAATGCCATTTTGAAAAACAAAATCCAAAATTCAATAATACTGAATTCTCGAATGGCTCAATCTTCGAACTGTTAACATAAATAGGAACAACCGTCCATCAGTCTCCTAGCACAACTGTCAATACCTGTCACTCTATATCGAACACCTATGGCAAGCCCCTATAGAAACTAAACATCAGTCTGCTACCATAACTGTTGGTGCGTCGGTCCTCAATAAGTAAAGTTACAAGGGGAGGCGTATAAGTCGATTAGCTTTTTGATTCGTATAAGGTGTTCTTACCATAGTTTTGATACAGAATCAAAAATCAATACACAATAGTCAATAACCATTAGTCAAATCAACAATTAATGGAGTCAATAATTTTCACTCACCATGGCTTTTTAGCCATGAATAACGACACCTTGATTATAATTTTAGTAAGTTTATTTCCTATAAGTCATGAATTTTGTAATCATCAACACTTAAAACAATTCTAATAACACTTGTTAATCAGCAAGTCGCAGAAGACATGACCTAATCAAAGCTTGAATCAAAGACATTTTAATGCATCAACATAAGACATTAATAAAACCCAATTCAGTAAAACTATGACATCCATTAAGTTGAGCAAGAAAGTCCACCAAACCATTTGTCCTTGTAATTTGTCAGTCGTCATGTAAGTAACCTTAACTAACTCCAATTAGCATCAGCCTGTGGGGCTTCATGCAAAACAATTTAGAACACAAATTTGGAAAATATGTACCTAAAGAAAGTACTAAGTCAGTGCAGTTGGTACCTAGAAAGAAAAGGCATGAAAATGCAATTCAGTCATTGTCATATCTACCTATACACAGTATGGGTCAGCAAGCAGAATCAGTCTTTGTCCTCAGGTCATCAGTCGATCAGCAATGCATCAGGCTCTCAGTCAGAGAGTATGACCCCAATGACAGAATCTCAAATCTCTTTTTCTCGATATCGCAGTTCATAATGGGGTAAGATCGGTCTCCTAACATCTGCAGTCTGCTTCTCTTGTTACGTTGTTATATAAAAGTTCCCCAAACCATCCCCCAATTTCCAATTGGTCAATTAATCGTACGTTATTACCGTACCCAATAATTTCCCTTTACCAAATCTATGAATTCTAATATTTCACAGCTCACATGTCGTTGATTGGTCAGCTTTACGATGTTCTCATCGGGCTCGTCAGGTATCAATTTTGTTGCATCTTCATCTCCAGTCTTTGTCTCCATTGTTTGCGTCCTGGGAAATAACCCTTTGCACACTTTACACACATTTAGTTACTTTACGAGAGACCTCATCTGCTGTCCATCGGTTCTCATGGAAAGCCTCTGCTAAGCATTTTATTAAAACAATGAGCATCTCACAGTTAGTTCACTCTGTCAGCATTTTTCATTAAACGCTAAGAAATACAGCTTCTGCATGAGGCCTGGCAAAACTAGGCCAAGACACTCGCTAAGTTAAGGCCTACAATTAATAAGCAAGAACAAAATTCATAAACCTTAATATGACATATTATTACATTAATCTACATTTCGTGAACACTGGTGGCCAGTCTCCGAGGTCACAAATTTCAAACATGCACATTATTTTTCTACGTTATTCATTTTTCTACATAAGTCATTACTCAGAGTACATAAACATCCATTAAAAATTTCTAATTAAGACATCTGCCAAAGAACACTGGGTGTATGATCAGCTCTTAGATGGGATCCCTGGAACAAAAAAAGGCAATGTTGTGCTGATGAGACCCATCTCCCACTGGAACATGCTCTGCATTAAGATCTGCTATGCATTGGTTAAGTAGCGGCCTCCAGAGCGACTGCATGGTCTTTGTACAAGGGTCAACGCTGCTACCACTTCATTAACACAGGGAGTTCCTGTCCTGGACATTTGCCTGGTGGCTACATAGGTATCCCTTCATACATTCACAATCACTCAGCAAGCGCGATCAGATTTGCCGAGAAGGGCATTTTGTCCACTTGATCCTGCAAGGCTTTCCGGTCTGAGCCCATGCCCATACGGACCTCCAGACAGGTACTGCTTTGGTATGTTTTTCAAAAGGTGAGGAATCTGAGGCTACAAGTCTTTCTGAGAAGAATAATTTACTTATCTTCAGCAGAGACCTTATCTGGCCGCAGATTCCTCACTGACTTTTCCATGCTCCCTACACTGAACTCTATCCATTAATAAGATTGCAGGTCTAGGAATCAGCACGCTGCTCACACCAATTTGCTTTTGGAGTTCTGTTTCTGGGGGCACGGACACTCTCAAAATCAACTAAAGTCTGCTCGTGTGAGTGCAACCTATTAAGGCCCCACAAATAATTTCAAGAGCGGCGTCAGTGCAGAGCTACACAGCACCTCCTACCGACATACACAGGTAGTACTGACGTTTCTGGATCCAGTTTAACACCTGGGAAATAATCAAAAAGTCAGAAATCAGCAACTAGATAGTCTCTACCAGGAAGAACATTAACAAATATAATTAATTTGTTTTTTACCCTCTCTGCCAGTCCAAGTAGCACTGACCATATGCAAATCAGATTTGGGCCTTCTCCAGTAGGAAAGTCCAGCCTAATTACCAGGGAGCTCTGATATGTTAGGCCTCGTTTGACATCGTCTGTGATTCTGTGTTTCGTTACACCACAAAGGGAGGCATTCGTTTTCTATTTTCCTATTTTCATAATGTACCATGTTACATAATTCCTGCAGTGCATTGGCGAGTATAGGCCTTATTAATTACCCATACTATCTATTTTCTAGGTTATAATTCACACTATACTTTTTATATGTAATACATGTTTTGGTTATGTACATACTGTCATATAATGTGTTGTTTCTAATCGAGAACAGCATAGCTGTCATGTGTTCTTCAACAGTTATGTGGGCTATTCACCCAACAGCCTTTTTCTATAGGTCCTTTATGTAGTATCATTTTCATATTAGCTCCATAACTAGAAACATGTTACTAAACAGCCAACCCAACATTTGTCAAGTGCCCCCTTTTACTAAAGTGATGCCATGTGCCCTCATGCAGAAAAGGAAGGCACAAATAACTATATAACTTATCTTAGCTTCTGAGAACGGGAAAGGAATATTTACATGCATGGGGCTACGCCTCTCCAAGGACATTACCAGCGATTTGCCAGAGGCACACCAGCTAGTTTTGCATAGCTCAGCAAAAATGAGGCTCTTTATTTTTTAACTAATGCTCTATATATAATGTTGGGTGTTTTGATTATTTCTACAAATAATAGTTGCCTTTGCTCGTATGAAGATGGCCTTAATCCATATATGCCACTGTAGGTTATCGTTTAATACATCCCAATTATCATTACTTCCTATTGTGTGTGTGTGTGTGTGTGTGTGTGTGTGTGTGTATCAATTTATGGGGACCATAATTTGGTAGTTAGCTAATATTTCCTGCTAGTTGTAGATTGTGTATTCTTCATCAATCATCTTTTTTCCAATATGTATAGTTCATTTGGAAGGGAAGGGTATATGCTATGCTTGCCCCTGTTCCCTTTCTCTCGAGAGTCACAGCTATATCCATATCCAAGGCCCTCTGCCTCGGCAAATCTATAGGGACACGAAACGTGGGAGTGTGTAAGCCTTTCATTGCCAATAATGCCTCTCGAAATAGGAAAACAGATCTACCAACTCACCGGTGAGGAGCCAATATCACATGGTGACAGGGAAAATGAGATGAAAACCACTGTAAACATTGGTTTTCAACTAGTTTTCAGACGCTTTTAACTGCTGATGTCCATTAATGGGTGTGAAACACCCCAGAACATCGACAACAGCCTCGGCAAGATGAGGGGGTTTGGAGCCAAGGTGGGGACAGAACTGTCTCTTAAGTACTTCTCGGCAGGAGGCCAAACCCTCTCCAAGGCCCCACCCCCTCCTTAAACTGTGAGATTCTTGTTGAAATTGGCATGTGTGGGATTAGCCATATGTAATCAGACGTGTCCTGCTACAGTAGCAACAGTCCAGTCTGACCTTCCAGGACAAGCCCTCTCTAACTAAAACACAAGCATCACCAAAACGTTGTTTTTTTTAGGTTGAGCGTCTTTGGAAAAGTGCATCTTGAGTCATGCATACAGCAAGCACAGGACTCACATCTGGGCATACCCATCAAACTTAGCACATCATTTTAAAACACATAGTTAATGGGTGAAATGCTTGCATTGCAAAGTTTTTGCCACTGTCAGTTGCTCCGTGGGAATTCAGGTCCATTGTATTTTGTCCTATATGCAACACCAGACACGACCCATCCATATGCAAATCAGACTTGATCTGTTGCAACAGTAGCAAAACAGACTGAACAGCAATGCCCTCCAGACCGGAATGGCAGCAACCATTGTAGAATTTGGACCTTGTTTGGGCATATCAGTTAGGTGCAACTTGAATCTTCTAACACATTGATCATGGTGTCCAGATCTGAGAACCCATCACACTTAGGGCATCACTTAGAAATACAAAGATGTTGGTTCAAATAACTGCAAAATCCTCAACCACAGACAATCACATTGTGACGCGTTTCCGTTCATCATTTTGCACTAGAAATATTGCAATTGTTTTATTGAAGAATACCACTATGAACTAAGAAGGAAGATGGGCTTCTCTGGTCTACCACTTTCAGAGTTTACCTGACGTCAGTGCGTCAACCTCTCTAACTAATTCCTTGCCTGATAAAACTGTAATTATGTGTCTTTTGTAGTTTTTTAATGCAACTTTTATTTTATATTTACTTGTAGAGTAAGACTTTTCTATTACGCTTGTCTTAAGTCTGTTGTGTTAAATAATGAAAGTAGACTAAGTGCACATGTGGGCTACAATTTTGAAAATTAAACGTTCTATTATTTTAATAATACTAAAGGAGTTCGGAATATACAGCAATGTACGGTGCCATTCAGACACCTCATTATTTAGATGAGGTGTGCTATTGGTTTTACAAGCATTTGAAAGTCAGTATGGCAGGCTCACGTGTGTTTATTTAATCTACCATCCAAACACGATTATCCTTGAGCGAGACGGAACAGCCAGAGAATACATGACCCAGTGTTAGGGGTGAAAAAGGTCGCTTTAATGAAACATGTGCAAAACGTCACTTGAACAAACTCTTAGAATTACAGCATACAAACTAACATTAAAGTAACATCAAACCCCATCCTCACTAAAACAGAAACACAACCTAATCATCTACTTACACCCATAGATAATCCTTCTTTTGTCTAAATCGTGCCCAACCATTTTTCAATTGCAACTTCACACATCCAGCCTTCACTACTCATTGTCAAATTGTTGCCTTTCTCTTGCCTTCACATTTACCCCCTTTTCCCTCCACTGCATCTGTTAAATGTGTCTCAAACTGAACAATATTCCTAAGAAAAAGTTCTTCAACCAACCGCCACCAGAAAAACCTCTGCGGTGTTGTGCCCTCCCGCCATTAAAAAAAAAAAAAAAAGAACTGTTAACAAGAAGTCTTTCAACAAACTCTGCAATTGGAGCAAATAAAGCTCCATTCCAAAAATGGATAAATGCACACATTCATCCCTGAAGAAGTGAACTATCTCATACTTTAATGTCAGAATGTTCTAAAACAAAAAAGTCCTATCTGGAAAATCTCATTTTCCTGTTAATCTTCCTGTGCGTTCTGTCAATAGCTCCTGATTTCGTGGTACCTCTCCACATCCAATGCAGGGACAACTCAGTCCTGACAATGATTATCCCTGCCCAAATCCTTTCTCATCTCCAACAAGTCCTTTCTGGCACCTTTCCTTAAAGCCATACGCTTTCATTTTTACAAGCTGGGCAAGAGATTGTTCTTGTAAACAATTTCAACTCGGAAGCAGCTTGTGCTAGCGCATCCCACCTTTTCCCAACCACTTCAGTTGCACTAACAGGTTATTAAACCCTAGATACTTCCCAAATGTTGCCGTTCGGAGTGATATGCTGCCCATTTTATGAAGGCCTGTGTTAAAAAGTAAGAGGATGCCAGTCTGAAGACCTTCAAGTCACTTCACCACAAAACCTTCCTGTCACCAAGATTCTAAGATAGATGCCTGGACATTCCATTGTCAATTCGAATACGGGGGGAAACAAGGGAGAGAGGAGACAATTCTGGGGACTATTATTCCTAATTCCCTTTGGTGTCTCCACTTTAGTAAATTGGATCCCTGTGCTGTTACATGGATGCTACCATGGTGGAAGGCTCCTTAAACTCTATGCACATGGTACCCATGCCTAACAAGGGAATGGGGTCCATTTTATAGCCACTGGGATTTAAATCAGCTTCTTGTAACATCTTTTTGAAGTGTTGTCCTCAAATACATTTTTCTCTATTAAAGTGTGCGGGCATCATGCGTCTGCAAGACTATAACCTCTTCCCTAGCCACGGCAATTTTACAAATGGGATAAACATTTTGCATATTATTTTCATGTTGTTCAATTAGAAATATGAATTTCTCCCTGTTGTCATCCTCCCCACCCATTGCATGTACCTGTTTACTCTCACTATTTTTGCATACTCTTGTGTGATCCCCCTCTTATTACAACGTCTGCATACACATTGGCAGACTGGACAATTGGGGCTGTATGCCAAATGATTGTTATTCCCACACCTGTAGTACTTTGTTTTCCCCCTTCTTGATTGGTTCTTTATTTATTTTTCATGTTGGCATGTTTCTGTTTGACTTATAGTACATTTGTATTACTTTCCCCATCATTTTGTATTTCATGCACTTCTTCTTTGTGATTGGGCTGTTTCATCACTTTTATACACTCAGCTGTGTGCTCTATACTTTTAGCAATTTCTAAAACTTCTTTAAGGCCAGGATTATGTGTAAGCAGTTTCTCCTGTATTGTAATATTGTTGCCAATCTAGTACTACATTACTTTTTTGACCAAAATGTTCTTCTAATTTCCTAAATGTTGCTTGGTATACATCTAATTGTTCTGTGTCTTCATCATCATTATCCAGAAGAAGGTCACTTAGATTCTCAAAGATTTTCATTTACATTGTACCCATATATATTGTAACAGATATGTTGTTGTTTAAAAGGTGAGAATTTCTCCCCATCAATGGCTACTACATATGACTCAAACTGTTTTACCCACTTCTTCCAAGGTAAAATCGGATCACGAATATCATTTAGGAAGGGACGGGATTGGCTTATGCTTGCAGCTGCCATGCTTTTCTGCAAAAGACGAACCAAGGATACCTCTGTTTAAGAAAGGAATTACTGTACAAGCAACACCAATTATACAGAATACAATTTGTTTTACCTATATACAACCTAACATAAAATATTCATATGCTTAGATCAATAAACCTATATCAATATATTCACTGTATATTACCAAAACAGCGATTGCTTTATTGTATTATATGTTGTTACATCCAGTATGGCGGAAATAGTTAGCTGGTGCCTCAAAAGACTCCTTGCAGTTTAAGATCTGAGGAAGAGGAACTCTGACATGGAGAGAGGAGTTTCAGGTTTGGCAATGGCCTCTCGAAACTGAAAGAAGGGCGAGAGGTGAGGAAATGTACCAAGCATAATAAATATTTAAGTAGGTATTTTATCAATAAGGCACCATAGACATATTTATATAATATGTTTTAAAAGTTGAAGAAATCATAGGTTAATTACAACATTGTGCCCACAAAGGCAAGCCTCTATGAAATCACGCTTGGAGCCTGCAACACATCTTGCAAGAAACAAAAATGAAATGCTTAGTAGCTCTCATGCAATGACCAACCCAACCTCACATATATCTTATAGCAGTTCAACCTCTACGTCCCCATCTGTTTAATATCCACACCGACCATCCCTGCAACTCCGCCTCTATCGCCATCCCAATGTGAAATGAATGAGTGCCAAATTTCCTCCCAGATAAACCCACTGCAACTAACGCCTTCCTCAAGACTCCCAGTACTTCAAAAGGAGAAACCCTGATGACATTTGCACATGAAAAACCTCCCCTCCTCTAAGCTCTTCTTCAGAAAACGTCTCCCATAAATGCAGTTTCAAGCCCCTTCATTTGGGTACTGCTGCAAAGTGACAAATTTTTCCCCGATCCAACTTATCTGTCTATGATTCTGGGCAGCCACACCTGGACCCCCTCTTCCATACGCCTGTTGTCTCCCCTCACCTCCCCTCCCCTCCCCCCACAAGCCCCTTGTTTTACCTTGGAACCTACTTTCTCTGCCACTCTGAATGCCCTGAAAAGCAACCATACCATAACCAGCGAGAACAATGAACATACATGCCCATCCATGCACACTTTCAGAAGCTGCTGCAACAAACCTTACAATATGGCCAAGTCACGGATCTCTGCACCATGTCTCTGTCCGCTTTCCCACACCCAACCTTCCAGTATCCTCTTCCACAGTTCATCTACAAATGGCTCGTATCCCTAACATGTTTCCCGAAAAATGCTAAGCCCACCAACTTACCTGCTATGGTCACTGCCAACAAACCCCACTCAATGAACAGCATAATTAATTTGACCACATCTGACCTTCCTGCCGCAATGCCTTTGCTGATGCTCTGCCTCTGCCCCCTAAAAGCCCAAAACTCTTCCTCAGACAACCCGTAAGTCTGTCTCATGGAGTCTGATAAAGACCTGATGATCAGCTGAATTAAGCAATCCCTCCAATTTTCTCAAGTGCACTGGCATTTCTGTCTTCCTCTCATCCGCCCATGGTGCAAGTCCATGGAAACTCTGCCACTGTGAACAAGCGAGAGCATCAGTAATGTCATCGTCCACTCCTGCAATGTTCATGCCCTGAATGTCACATTAAATGCAGGCAATCCAAAACCAATACTCTCAACAGCTGCAAGACTCTTATGTACCTGGCAGATTGTCTGTTAACGATGTTCACTACTGCCATAATGTCAGTGTTGAAAACAAGGTGGGACTGTCTGGACCGGACATTTCCCTGGGAGGCTGAAAGGGTGGGGGTCTGCTTTTGTTACCGGGGGGATTACGAGTGAAACAGCTTTAAAAGCACTGCAAGGATCCTTGTATATCCAACAGGTTTCAGGTAACAATCAAAGTGCCATGCCAAGATAACTCTGGTGATTAATGTTACCTCCGGAGAGTGATCGGGGTTTTATCTTGTGGCATTTTTGTCTCACTCAAGGTAGCGCAGAGGGTTACTATGCCTGCTGCAAAGAATATCTACTATGCACATCACAGTGCATAGCCCATTGGAATACTCACAGAGTTCCTTTTGTTACTGTGTAGTTCATAAATTACAATCGTAATCTTGCACAGAGTTAAGAACTACCATCAACGAGCTGCGTGCAAACTATATGGTGCAGGTTAGAAATTTATGTTTTATCCCAATTTTACTAAAAAGGGTTTATTTGAGTAGAAATAAATTGTCATTAGTAAAGTTAACCCTAACTACTGTGCTTAGTCTGGGGAAGTTTACGCTTCCCCAGACAAAGCACTCTTAAAAAAATGCCTACCAGTACGGATGACGAGAATCATACGCCTCGTAGTACCGTTTTCCACATCTTCTATACATTGATTTACACACATATGGTTCATTGTCTGTGTGCGTGTGTGTGTGTGTGTGTGTGTGTGTGTGTGTAATGGGACATGCTCCAAAACCCTGCACTGGTAAGAGAGGTACTATAAAACAAATGAATTACATGTGAGAGAGAGGTGATGGAGAGATGAGAAGCACTATCAGAGGGTGATGGTGAGGGAATCATTCTTGAGCCCCAAAAAAGATTGCTATATCATGGGGATGCACTATGATTTAAAAACGAATGCAATTTAATATATAATAAAAAGGTGTTTTCCCAAATTTTCCTAGGGGGAGAACTCCCCCAAGCCTGATTGCTAAGGCTCACTCGCTATGCACTCCGTGAGGGCTTGTCTGTCAAAATTTGCCAGGGCTGCTTTGGGTTCCCATTCCAGCCCTCGTTGAAAAACACAATTTTGTTGGTAAAATGGTGGCCCAATAGACTCAATGCTACAACCAGTGGAAACAATTCCAGAAAGGCAATTCTACATCCCCACCCTTCCATTCCTCCGGCCAAGACTCGGCACACAAATTCCCCTGTCAGAAAATTCCAAATCCAGAGCCACCTGCTGCAAAAACATCTGATGTCAAAAGTGATCAGTGGTGAGGCAACAATGCCCCTGTTAAGGCTAGACCCAATTGCCACCAAAGAGTCCTCCCTTCTCTCGCTGCGCTGCAAGCAAAATCCAGATGTCCCAAAAGGACCTGTATATCTTTTACCTGCGCCACGTCCTTAATAAGCATCTCATCAAGCAATACCGTTAACGTCTCTTTTTTATCTGCAGGCAAACTCACATCAATGTTCAGCGTGTAGCCAAAGGAGAAAACAGAATCCAACTGCCCCCTGCGTGAAACTAAGTCTCAGCCCCTGCTTTCCTCGCAAATCAAAGTCCTTCTTTTGCAATCACCTGCCCAAAAAGCTGGGGGTAGGATGAGGGGAGAGCTCAAAAACATTCATGTCCCCAAGCTCCCAAAATAAAGCCAATAACTAGCCATGTACCAACAGTGCCCCATTGGCATGAATCCCTCAGAGCATGTCATCAGATTAGTTGGCCATAGGTTTTCATTGGTAGTGCTAAACTTTCAGTTCCATGATGGTGATTTGATGCCTCTCTAGTCACTTGACAACCTAGCAGCAGATTTTTGTCATCTTACATTTCACTCAATCTCATGTATTCATCTATTGATTATTATGGACCTCACAATGTTCTGAAACATTTACTTTTCTGTCATATTGGTTGAGTGGTGAAATTCACCCTTTACATGTCATGTATGTACATTTATATGCTTATATATAACATCTATATTCAATCCATTTAGATTTGCATGTTAACTCAGCCTAACTTTAGCTCTTAGCTAAACATGTTTGCTTAACATTGCCAGTATGTTCTCTTCTTTTCTCTGCAAGTGTGTTATCATGCTTCTTGTATTCTAGTGACAGGCTTATTGTTGTGAATTAGATTGCTGATAGTGAGGCATGGCAGAAGAAAGTTGGCAAAAATGATGAAGAAACATTGATGTGAGATGGTCTTCAGTTCATGGTGTACCAGGAGGAAGCAACATTCAAGGGTATCAGCTGTGTACCTAATTATTTGGAGATGGGAACATAGGAAGTATGTCTACTCCCCTTAAGTGTGGTAACCTGATTGGCTCTGATTGTTCGGCGTAAGATATGGATGGTCTTGAAACTGCTGACTGTATGTTTTAATGGTGCTTCATAGTTAGTTAGGCAGACTTTCTCCTGACTTTGAGAGAGAACAGATCTCTCTCTGCTGGGCTTCCTGAGTGTGAGCTTCAAGCTGAGCACATGTCCTATTTCTCTGAACTTCTATTGAAGTTAGACATTATGCTGACACCTTCTATGCTCCCCCTTTACAATTTTCTGCTGTGACATATGCTTAGATTAGGAAGGGAAAGTTTCTTTATAGAACACCTGATTGTGACAATCTGTTTCCTTGGCATTGTGGCTGTTACTATCTTGTATCTCATTTTATTTCAGCTTAACTTACTGGTACACTTTGGTCTCCAGACAGTATTGTTTTATCCTTTAAATGTGTTCTTACTTTCCCTTTCCATATATACTGGTTGGATTAATTTTCTAAAATATACCTTTATGGTTGAATGAATTGGTTATTGTTCTTCACCGTAGCGTCAGATTGCCTCTACATAATTGGAAATGTATTTATGATGTTGGTTCCCTTGCATTGCTTCAAGTCAACTAACAAAGGTCCATACAACCAATGGAGACATCTATTTGATGATTGTATTATGAAATTGTAGGTCAGTTATAGTGGTTGGTTGGCTAGTACCTGAAGGGTAGGGAGCTAGAGGAATTTGTGGATAAAATCTAGAGTTGTCCAAGCCCAGTCAAACCTCTTAAAGTCCATGCCTCACTTTGAAGGATCAGCAGTGTTCCAGTCGTTCGGAAGGAGTTGCAATAGCTGAGCTGTGCGTTGTAATGGTGTGTGCCAAGCTTGCGGTATTGTGCTGAGATTGTGTGTTGCGGCGTGATGACTTTTTAAGCTATTGTTTAGATGTAGATACTAAGGTGGTCATTATGACATTGGCGGTGACTGTTAAAGTGGTGATAATACTGCCAACAGGATGGCGGTAATTACTGCCAAATTATGACCATGGTGGTGATAACTCCAATAGACAGCCAATGTACCACACCAACTGCCAGCGTGTTAACACCACTGACCATGGCAGTAGCTATCAACAGCCAGGCAGAAGACAAAGTACCGCCCACCATATTAAGACGTTGCAAACCACCACAATTTCTTGAGCGCTACCAACGACATCAAAAGCCTGGCGGAAATAGAACACAGAAGACAAAAGAGTCACCATCAGAGAAACAGAGAGGATCAATGCTGCCATGGAACCGGAACTTCAAGTCTTCCCGATGCTCTTCTACGCCATGCTCCACCTGGAACACCAACGCTGACGAAGACAATGACAGTGAGTACAGCCGCCTAGCACACAAGGTAGGGAGGGAGGAAAAGGGGAGTGACACACACACACCATACACACAACCAGCTGAGAGGAAAGCAATGTCACAGGACACACATCATAATAATGCAAGGACAACAGTTAGTACTGATATTGTAACTGTATGTCAACAGCCACCATATTGTCTATATGACAAAAAATACTTGATTCACTGTTCCAAAAGGGCCAATGGCCAGTCCAAGGCCCAATTAGTTCCCTGGTGTAATCCGCACTACACTACAGCTGGAGGTGAGGGCTGCTGTGTCCCAACTAGAGGTGAGGGCTGCTGTTTTCCAGCTGGAGGTGAGGGCTGCTGTTTTCCAGCTGGAGGTGAGGGCTGCTGTGTCCCAGCTGGAGGTAAGGGCTGCTGTTTTCCAGCTGGAGGTGATGGCTCCTGTGTCCCAGCTGGAGGTGAGGGCTGCTGTTTTCCAGCTGGAGGGGAGGGCTCCTTGCCCACTGCTGTTGGAGGGGGCCTCTTGCCTCTCTTAGTTGGTGGAGTGGGAACCTTCCCTTTCCTGGGTGGTGTAGTGGGATCCTTCCTTCTCTTGGGTGGTAGAGTAGGATCCTTCCCTCTCTTGGGTGGTGGAGTGGGATCCCTCCCTCTCTTGGGTGGTGGAGTGGGAACCTTCTCTTTCCTGGGTGGTGGAGTGGGATCCTTCCCTCTCTTGGGTGGTGGAGTGGGATCCTACCACCTCTTGGGTGGTGGAGTGGGATCCTTTCCTCCCTCCACGACTAAGAGGTGCCTCCACTGTCCTCGTGGACTGTTTGGCTGAGATGCTGGTTTGGGTCGTTGTGACCCTGCTATTACGGGCAAAATGGGGGAGGGAGAGGGAAGAGATCAAGTTGGGCAAGGAAAAGCTTCTTAGGGACGGTGGGTGGGGATGAGGGATGGGAGTGGAAATTGAGGGAGTGGTTGTTGGAGGTGTATGTCTGCTGACATTGGGCGCAGGTGCATGGGCAGTGTGCTGATGTGAGGTGGATGGCTGTTGGCTGTCTGAGTGCGTGTGTTTGTGTCTCTTAGGAGGGGGGCAGACAGGGTAGGAGAGGACACGGGATGCGTAATGGATGTTGTGGAGGTGTCTGCAAGTGAGGTGTGTGTGCTGCTTGGTGTGTTATGGTGGAGGTGGCTGTTGATGCAGTGCATGCAGGTGTGAGTGCGGATGTGACAGTGAGGGAGGAGGAGGGGGAGACAGAGGAGGCAGTGGATGTTGATGTGTGTGCAACTGTCTGTTGTTTGTGTGAGAACTTGTGGCCTGAAGTGTGCTTTCTGTGTTTGTGTGTGCCACTCTTGTGTGATGTTTTGTGTGCATGCTTGTCTGTATGTGTGCATGGGATAGGTTGGGGTTGAGGAGATTGGGACTGGGAAGTGGTAGTTGGAGGGGGGACGGTAGGAACAGGGACAATAGCTGCCATCATAGAGGAGGCCAGAGCCTGGAACGATGTCTGTTGGGACACCAATACACCATGAATGCCCTCCAGGAATTCAGTGCATTGCTGCATCTGGGATTCCAGCCCCTGGATGGCATTCACAATGGTTGACTGCCCTACAGAGATGGATCTCAGGAGGTCAATAGCCTCCTCACTCAGGGCAGCAGGGCTGACTGTGGCGGGACCTGAGGTGCCTGGGGCGAAGGAGATGCCCACCCTCCTGAGCGGTGAGCAGGCATGGGCGACTCAGTGAGGGGCTACTGGGAGGGCGATCTGGTACAGGGGTGGCAGCTGTACCTGTAGCTGGGGTGGTTCCAGAGGTGTCAGCCACCACCAGGGATCTTCCATCGGAGGAGGTATCTGAGTCAGTGTTATCATCTCCTGTCACTGATGTGGTGCTCCCCTCACCCTCCGTCCCACCGGTCCCCTTGGGGTCGGTGGACTCTGCCTCCTGAGTCCTGTGGGATGCAGCTCCCTCTGTCGCCAGTGCCCCTGCTCCTCTGCCAGATGATGCTAATGCACTCATGGACAGGATGACAGAAGAAAAAAGGGGGGAGCGAGAGAGAATGGGAGCGCTGGGTCAATTACAGTACCAGCACCACAGATGGCATACACATTACTGTCACACACAGGGATCAGGATTGAGCACCATGCATCCCACTGGCATTACACTTGCTAAGTACCACAGCAAGATGAGAGCAAAACACCACCAACTGCACCCCTCCTGGGAGTCACTAATCCCTGCCTGACATGGAATGCAACCTAGCTAGGTTACCAGATTTAGCAATACAACCATTACCCTTGAGCTAGATAACGCTGCGTTCTCTGAGCTAGCATTAAGGGACACCCACTAACTGACACCCACCACCAGGTTCCCATGCCACCTACCAAACATAGTTGTAACTCACACTGTTCTCACCCGCTTGTGGCAGTTGTGATGCCCTCAGGCACCCATTCAGCTCTAGGTAGGCTAATGCCAGTATGTGGGCCGTCAGGGGGGGTCAGGTTCCGACGGGCACCCCGCCCATCATTGGGAGGCCATCCCCAGCTGAGCCTCTGCGGTCTTCTGGGTCCAGTGTTTCAGGTCCTCCCACCTCTACCTACAGGGGGTGCTCTGCCTGCTGTAGACCCCCAGGGTCCGCACGTCCCTGGCAATGGCACGCCACTTCCCTTCTTCTGATGGGCACTGACCTGCAGACAGGAGGACACCATTAACCAGAAATTCCAGCCTGTTGCACAAATACAAATCCCCTTCCATCCCCATTGGCACACACATCACCCAGCGCCCACCATGTACACCACCACCAGACATACGACCCCCAAAATGACACAATGCCTGCACACACATCTCCATGCAACCTTGTCACATGCCTCGTGCTCAAGGTGTACTCCTCTGTTGGCCTGGAGGCCCATACAGCAGCCCATCTACCAAGCGCTCCAACTCCTCCGAAGTGAAGGCAGGGGCCCTTTCCCCAGTCATGCGGGCCATGGTAGGATCCAGACACAGGTCACAGCAGCACACGCAGTGTAGGGGTTGTCCTGTGGAAAGTCAGGAAACAAGTGAGGTTATAGGCAGAAGAAGGCGGTCACGTACGCAGCGATGTACACGTCACTGCTGCCGGTGATCTCCATTGGCCACTGTACTCCATAGAGCCCCATGTTATCCAATGGGGAATAGCACAGCGCTGCAAGGACGCCTTCCGCCATGACGTGCAAAGCCAGCGGAGCTAGCTCAATTCCATCTGTCCCTACATACAAGACAGGCAGTTGCCATTTTATAGTGGTGGACAATATTCAGATAATCGAGAACTGTGTCATATCTATAATTTGCACGTACATTGCCATTACCAATGTCCCATCACGTTACTGCTCTATGAACACTGAGGTGGTGGTTCCATTGTTCAAATTGTGACAACCTACTCACTCTTGTTTCCCTTAGATACCTACCACTGCAGAGGAATCGGAGAAGGAGGCAAGACAGGAAATACAGACCCCTTGTGGACTTGGCTACACTGGAAGACAGGCACATAATACTCACCTATAGACTGGAGAGGACCACAATCACAGAGCTGTGTGCTCAATTGGAGCCTGATCTGATATCTGCTATCTGTCATCCTACTGGGATCCCCCCTCTTGTGCAGGTTCTATCTGTGCTCCATTTCCTGGCATCTGGCTTTTTCCAACTGACAGTGGGCTTGGCAGCAGGAATGGCACAGCCAATGTTCTCAATCGTGTTGGCAAGGGTTTTGTCTGCTCTGGTGAAACACATTTGAAGCTACATTGCTTCCCCCCAGGTGGAAGATTTGGCCACTGTGAACGCTGGATTCTATGCAATGGGACTTATACCCAACATTATTGTGGTGATTGACGATATACATGTTGTGTTTGTCCCCACCCCTCCCAGTAAGAACAAGTGTTCAAGAATCGGAAGAGTTTCCCCTCACTCAATGTGCAAATTGTGTGCCTGGCTGACCAGTACATCTGCCACGTCACTGCCAAGTATCCTGGGTCGGTGCATGACTCCTTCGTCCTGAGGAATAGCAGCACCAAAATGTGATGCCACAACTACAGAGGCACAGGGTGTGGCTAATTGGTGAGCCTGACTCCTCACCCAATGTATGTCAGTGTATGCCTTCTGGTGTTGACCCTATACCATTGTTTGAGGCTAATGTTTGCCCCTCAATAATTGCAGGTGACTCTGGCTATCCAAACCTATCGTGGCTCCTGACCCCTGTGAGGAATGCCAGGACAGGGGCGTAGAATCATTATAATGATGCACAGGGGCGAACCAGGAGAATTATTGAAAGGACCTTCGGCCTCCTGAAGGCCAGGTTCAGATGCCTGCTTCTGACAGGTGGATCTCTGTGCTACTCACCTGAGAAGGTCTGCCAGATAGCAGTGGCATGCTGCATGTTGCACAACCTGGCTCTCAGATGACATGTGCCTTATCTGTAGGGGGAGGAGACTGGAAATGCCCCTGTGCCAGCAGTGGACCCTGAGGACAGTGAGGAAGAGGAGGCAGAGGATGAGGATGTGGATGTGGACAACAGAACATCAATTATACGTCACTACGTCCAATGATACACAGGCGACACAGTGCAACTGACCATTTCTCTGATTAATTATGTTTTCTGTTTGGCTGTAGCAGGATGGCATTCACTTCATTTGCATCTCTACTTACTGTCCCCTATGGCTTCTCATTGTGCAGATGTTGGTGATATGACAACAGTGTACTGATATGATGACTACAGACAGATACAGGTCATAAAATGTATGCTATCACAGTGTTCAGGTCATTTTCACATGATGTGACTGTTTCCATATATGCACATTTTCATCACATAAAACACTTTCACTTAGATTGTGTTCAAGGGTGTTTATTGTAGTGCAAATTATTGACAGAAAAGTGCAATGGGATGGGGTGACGGTTGAGGAAAGTCCAGGGTATTGTTCCAGTCTGTGGCATAGGTCCAGTGTCCAAGGGGCCGTAGGAAGGGAAGCAATGGCAGTTCAAAGTGGACAAGGTGACACAGTGGAACACAAGGGGGGCATTCAGGAGGGTTGCATTTCCTGGCGGTGGTCTTGGTCTTGGCAGGTGTCTCTGGCTTCTGTCTACCACATTGGACAATTCAAAATACACACACCTGATACACATACACACACCACTCCCACACACCCATTACAATATAAAACACACACCCACATCACCCACCGAAAGAAAGCCAGAGAGAGAAACCACAAACAACTACCAAGCATCCACAGGGCCACAATACCATCACCCACAGAACTTCGACGCACCTCACACAACACACCACTAAATATCACCCCACTTATCACTATACACACCACTCCACACATCACCCACACCACCCCATGGCACGGCAAAGACACCCCAGGTTCTCTGAGGAGGAGCTCAGGGTCATGGTGGAGGAAATCGTCCGGGTAGAGCCACACCTATTTGGATCACAGGTGCAGCACAACTCCATAGCTAGGAAGATGGAGCTATGGCAAAGAATAGTGTACAGGGTTAACGCGGAAATAGGGATGACATCAGGAAGAGGTGGAACGACCTACAGGGGAAGGTGCGTTCTGTGGTCTCAAGACACCACCTTGCGGTTCAGCGGACTGGCGGCGGACCCCCACCTCCTCCCCCACAACTAACAACATGGGAGGAGCAGGTCTTGGTGATTCTGCATCCTGAGGGCCTCTCAGGAGTAGATGGAGGAATGGACTCTGGTAAGGCAAAGCTTTACTATTACATCCCCCACCCTACCTGCATGCCATCACTTAACCCCACCCTCACCCCATCACTCCTACTCCTCACAAATGTCCCACTATCACAACCCACCCATCCCAACACCAAGCCCTGCATGCTACAACAAAGCATGGACACCCATCACCAAAGCATGGCCACTGCACATACCCATACACCCCCCTAAACCACCATCACACAAGGTCCCACACAGGAATGCAAGCACTGGGGTACATGGTCACCCACCTATTGCACACCATGGCACACACAGATGTAATAAACATCCTTTTATACCCCTGCAGGACCACTACACAATGTCACCGGACAGGAGGGTCCACACATGTCCACACCACCAACAGAAGAGGCCCACAGTGATGACAGCAGCTCTGTCCAACTGGATCTAGATGACCAGCCAGGCCCATCGGGGACCTCGGGACAGTCGGTTCCCCTCACACAGTACAGGCCACTACAGACCTTCCCCCCTCTGGAAACACCAGCACAGCACCCACCCAGCGGGCCCATACCTCTGTCCTTAGGACACGTCAAGCAGCAGTGTGTCCACCACTACAGGGAACCCAGGCTAACCCACCACCCCAACAACAACAGGGACCTGGGGGTAGTGGTAGTGGGCACACAGTCCAGGGGACGGAGGCCCAGGAACACAGGGGAACTGGGAGGGCTGCTGTGCGACAGGGGGAGGACAGGCCAAGGGTACCCACTCTCCACGAGGCCCTCTCCTCCATCATGGGAGCCTACCACCACTCCCAGGAGACGATGGCAACGGTACTGGCCAAGTTTCAGGAGACCCAGCGCCTGCAGGAGGAACAGTATTTGGGTTTCAGGGAGGAACTCAGAGCCATCAATTCCACCCTGGGCACCATCGTAGGGGTGCTGAAGGAAGTACTCAACACCAGGAGGGACACTGTGGCACATCAAGGGGCCCCTGATACTAGCATGGACGATGAACTGCCCACCACCTCTGCCGGTGCTAGTGGACCGGAGGCACCGCCACAGGACCACCACACTAGCACCCCACCCCCTGCAGAGGGAGAACCACCCCGCAAACGGTCCCTGAGATCCAGGACAAAGACAGAGAACGATGCCAAGACCCCCGCCAAGAAATAAGACCACCCTGAATGTCAGCTTACTGTCCCACTTTGTCACCCTGTCCATCCTCAAACTGCCCATTTGGGCAATGCACCTGTGAGACTAATAGACTGGACTCTGCCATGGAGATTCCTCCACCATCACCCCTCACCATTTTACAACCCCTCCAATATTGAGCACTTAAATAAACACCCTTGAAGCACAAAACAATCTGGAGTCAGTCTGTGATTTCGAAATAGTGTATTAGCAATTACAGTGGCAAAATGCTCTTTCAATTGTAATGTCAACATACTTATGTCATACAGCTCTAGTCCATGAGGAAACAAAGCAGATGTCACACTGTGGGACACACATCTGTGAAATCATAAGGGAAAGTGACAACTCAGTGACCATACACTGGGTGAAAACGACAGACAGTAGAGAGGTAGTAGTGTTAAAGTACATGTAGTAGGCAGGTTTGTATTCTTACCTGTGTCTCACTGGAAATATTGCAGGATCACTGAGTTCCTGTTGTCCATGTCCTCTTCTTCTGCTTCCTCGTCTTCACTGTCCACCGGCTCCACAGCTGCAACAACACCACCATCTGGACCATCCTCCTGCAGAAAAGGCACCTGTTGTCGCAAAGCTAAGTTGTGAAGCATACAGCAGGCCACAATGATCTGGCACACCTTCTTTGGTGAGTAGAATAGAGATCCACCTTTCATATGGAGGCACCTGAACCTGGCCTTCAGGAGGCTGAAGGTCCTCTCTATTATCTGCTGAGTTCGCCCATGTGCCTCATTGTAGTGTTCCTCTGCCCTTGTCCTGGGATTCCTGACTGGGGTCAGTAGCCATGACAGGTTGGGGTAACCAGAGTCAAATGGCGAGGGACAACTGTTAGACACACACTAACCTGTAGGGATATACCCAGACAACCATTCCCACTGACTTGCTTCCAGGTGCTCACCTATTAGCCACACACGGCGGCTCTGGAGTTGACCCATCACATAAGGGATGCTGCTATTCAGCAGGATGTAGGCGTCATGCACTGAGCCAGGGATCTTGGCATTAACATGGGAGATGTACTGGTCTGCCAAACACACCATCTGCACATTCATGGAATGATAACTCTTCCGGTTTCTATACACCTGTTCACTCCTGTGGGGGGGTACCAACGCCGCATGGGTCCCATCAATGGCACCTATGATGTTGGGGATATGTCCCAGGGCATAGAAGTCTCCTTTCACTGTGGGCAAATCCTCCACCTGAGGGAAAACGATGTAGCTCTGCATGTGTTTCAGCAGGGCAGACAACACTCTGGACAACACGTTGGAATACATAGGCTGCGACATCCCTGATGCAATGGCCACTGTTGTTTGAAGTGACCCACTTGCAAGGAAATGGAGTACTGACAGCACCTGCACTTGAGGGGAGATTCCAGTGGGATGGCGGATAGCTGACATCAGGTCTGGCTCCAGCTGGGCACACAGTTCCTGGATTGTGGCACGGTCAAGCCTGTAGGTGATGATTACATGTCTTTCCTCCATTGTCGACAGGTCCACCAGTGGTCTGTACACCGGAGGATGCCGCCGTCTGCTCACACGTGCCAGCGGACGGTGCCTATGAAGGACAACAGCGAGCACAGGGTCAAACTACTCAGAGGTACGTACCCACAGAACACAAATCATAATCCGAAAATGGGCCTGTATGTGTGTTGAGGCTAGGCCTAGGTATGTGTGACACAGTTAAAAATTAAGCTATGTGGGCCCCTGAAATGGCGGCTGCCTGACCTGTAAAGTGGGACAATGGGATGTGAGGTAACTGCGCTGGCGTTGTACACCTTCACGGTAGGCGGTCGAAGACCACAGCGCAATGCTGCATTGGTTAACATTGGACCCTATGGGTCCCAGGAGCCAAGGACGATGTACGCCGGCGGTGACGGTACGTACTGCTGCAGACATGACCGCCATTTTCTATCTGTTCAATCACTCAATACCTGATCTTGACAGGAGAGGACCTACACTGCAAGTGCTGCTGTGACCTCGGTCTGGAAGAGACAATGGCTCGTGCGCCTGGGGAAAGGGCCCCTGCCTTCACATCGGAGGAGTTGAAGAAACTTGTGGATGGGGTCCTCCCCCAGTACATGCTACTCTGCGGTCCTCCAGACAAACAGGTAAATACACTGGGAGCATGCTGTATGGGCTAAGCCTGTGTTCAGTGGGGTAGATGAAAGTTTGGGGGGGGGAGATTGAGGTGTGCATGTGCATCATGGCAAGGGTAGGGATGGGGGCCAATGACTGTGACAGTGCATTTGGTAATAACTTTTCTTTTCCCCCTGTACAATTCATGTAGGTCAGCGCCCACCAGAAAAAATATATTTGGCGTGCCATCGCCAAGGAGGTCCGGACCCTGGGGGTCTACCACAGATGGAGCACCCACTGCCGTAAGAGATGGGAGGACATTCGCCGCTGGAGCAAGAAGACGGCGGAGGACCAGCTGGTGATGGCCTCCCAACGTGGGAGGGGTGCCCGTTGCACCATGACCCCCCTGATGTTCAGGATCCTGGCGGTGGCGTACCCGGAGTTGGATGGGCGCTTAGGGGCATCACAGCAGCCACAAGGGGGTGAGTACACTCTCATTCTGCTGATTGTGCACGCATTGGAGGTGTCTGGGTGGGTGAGGTGGGCTGTGGGTTTCCCTAGGCCAGGGCGAGTCTAGTAGGCAAGGTCCCCTTGTTCTGGCAGACCCTGAGGCACCCCACCCTACCTGTGTACAGTGCCAAGTACACCTAGTCAGGCTCCTGTGTCATCCAAGTGTGCAGATGTCATCCATAGCCTTGTAGGCCATGTCCCAGGGGTTGAACAGTGGAGGCCAAGTGCGCGGAGTAGTGCAGGGGGCTTCTGTGCCTGTCGTGTCCGCCAACGTTAGCGGTAATGCATGCACTCAACATGTCTTTCTTCTGTCGTCGTCCCCCTTTTTGTGGTCTCCCTGTTCTTGTGTGCATTAGCATCATCAGGCGGAGGAGCAGTGGCACCGGAGCAGGAGGGAGCTGCATCCCACATGGCCCTGGAGGGTGAGACAACAGACTCAGAGTTCACCAGTGGGACGGACGGCGAGGGGAGCTCCACGGCGGGGACAGGAGCTAACACCAGTGACACGGACTCGTCCTCTGATGGGAGCACCCTTGTGGTGGCCGCAACATCTGTGCCCCTGCATCTACAGGTACAGCCGCCACCCCCCATACCAGCACCGCCCTCCCAGCAGCCCCTCAGCCTTTGCCCCGTGCCCACTCACCCAGGAGGGTGGGCATCACCTTCGCCCCAGTCACCTCAGCCCCTGCCCCAGTCACCCCTGCTGCCCTCAGTGAGGAGGCCATTGACCTCCTCAGTTCCCTCACTGTTGGGCAGTCTACCTACCATTTTGAATGCCATCCAGGGTGTAGAAAGGCAGTTGCAACAAACAAATGCATTCCTGGAGGGCATTCATTCTGGTCAGGCGGCCCTTCAGCTAGCTTTTCAGACTCTGGCCTCAGCACTTATGGCAGCCATTGTCCCTGTGTCTAGCCTCCCCCCTCCAACTTCCTCCACCCAGACCCAATCCCCTCTACCTCAGCCTATCCCAAGCACACCTTCAGACCAGCATGCACACACATCAACACACAAGGGAAGCTCAGGCAAACATAAGCACCACACATCGCACAGGCACTCACGCAAGCATCGCACACATGCAGACACACCAACATCCACTGCCTCCACTGTGTCCCCCTCCTCCTCGTCTCCTTCCTCCCTCCCAGTCTCGTCTACACTCACACCTGCATGCACTACATCTACAGCTACTACTGCCATCACCAGCACACACACCACCACACCCCGCTCACTTGCAGTCAACACCCCCACTGCCATTCACATGTCCCCTGTGTCCTCTCCCAGTGTGTCTGTGACGCCACCTCCCAAGATACACAAACGCAGGCACACACCCACCCATCAGACATCCACCTCACAACAGCCTCCAGGGCAGGCACCTTCACCCAAAGTCACCAAACGAACACCTCCTACAACCACAACCTCTTCCTCCACTCCCAAACCCCCTCCAGCTACCCGTCCCAGTGTTTCCCAAAAACTTTTCCTGTCCAACCTTGACCTCTTTCCCACACCTCCCCCACCCCGTCCATCTCCTAGGGCCCGACTCTCCAGGTCCCAACCTAGCACCTCAGCCACAACATCTCCGGGACCAGTGGTGCCTGTAGTCACCGTAATCTGGAGTGCACCGGCCACCAGGGCAGCCAGTGTGGCACGGAGCCACAGCACGGACAGTCCCCCACCTGTGAAGCATCAAAAGTTGGCCAGTGCCCGGCGGGAGAGGGGGAAGACTCAAGCCACCAAAGCCGCTCCCAGGGGTACAGGTGGGAGTGTGGAGTAAGCTGCGACACCTTCCAAGGTGGGGAAGGGCCACAAGAAAGTCAGCAGGTCTGGGAAGAGCAGCACGGCAGAGAAGACCGCCATCATCCCCGCTGCCCAGGAGGCCACCGCTATCATCCCTGCTGCCCAGGAGGCCACCGCCAGCACCTGCCCTGCTGCCCAAGAGGCCAGAGAGGACCACCAGCACCAGCCCCGCTGGGCCAGAGAGGACCACCAGCCCCGCTGGGCCAGAGAGGACCGCCAGCACCAGCCCCGCTGGGCCAGACAGGACCACCAGCACCAGCCCCGCTGGGCCAGAGACGACCACCAGCAAGAGGACCACCAGCCCCACTGGGCCAGAGAGGACCGCCAGCACCAGCCCCGCTGGGCAGACAGGACCGCCAGCACCAGCCCCGCTGGGCCAGACACGACCGCCAGCACCAGCCCCACTGGGCTAGACAGGACCGCCAGCACCAGCCCCGCTGGGCCAGACAGGACCGCCAGCATCAGCCCCGCTGGGCCAGACACGACCGCTAGCACCAGCCCCGCTGGGCCATGAAGGACTGGCAGCAGCTGAGTCACTGCAAAGGACCCCGCCGCAACAAGCACCGCTGAACAGGGCACCGCCGCCACAAGCACCGCTGAACAGGGCACCGCCACCACAAGCACCGCTGAACAGGGCACCATGAGCCAAGGGCACTGCCACTACTGAGTCTGTCACAAGCAGGATCGACTACCTCAGTCCTTGGCAGGATGAAGCACTCTGGGCGCCAAGCCCCCTCCAGACCCAGTTGAGAGATACATCCACTACCTCGGTCCTTGGCAGGATGAAGCACTCTGGGCACCAAGCCCCCTCCAGAACCAGTGGAGACTGTCATCCACTGGAGAGACTGTGGCTTTGCACTCCCCAGGATAAAGCAGTGAGCAAACCACCCACTGTAGAGACTTGGGAGACTGTGGCTTTGCACTCCCCAGGATAAAGCAGTGGGCAACCCACCCACTGTAGTGACTTGAGAGACTGTGGCTTTGCACTCCCCAGGATGGAACAGTGGGCAAACCACCCACTGTAGAGACTTGAGAGACTGTGGCTTTGCACTCTCCAGGATAAAGCAGTGGGCAACCCACCCACTGTAGAGACTTGAGAGACTGTGGGTTTGCACTCCCCAGGATTGAACAGTGGGCATGTGGCCCCCTCGTGGATTTGGCATTGTGCACTCACCCGGCTGTGGTGCCCCCCCTTTCCCTCCCACTGAGGTGCCTGTTTTATTGCTATCTGATGCCCCTGCAGTGTTCTCTCCGTCTGGCCAGGGATCTTGTGTGGGCCTCGCCCATACTGTGTGGGCCCAGTGTTCCATGGACTTCAATGGAGCACTACCTGGACTACTATTCTTGGTATATATTTTGTTTATAGTGTATATATGTATATTTTTGCGTACTGGATTTTAACATATTACAATGGTTACACTCATTTTTTTTTGGTCTTTGCATTCTTCCTGGGGGTTTGGGGAGTGTAACTATAATGTATCATGATGTATTAGTGTGTGTGTTGTGGGTGAGGGTGGGGGTGTTGCGTGTGTGTGTCCCTGTTTTTTCCCTCCCCCTCCCCTGTGTCGTAGGTGCAGTACCCACTGTGGTCTTCGCCGCCGGCGTTCGTGCTCCTGGTAGAGGAGCAAGAAGATAAGGGCTGGCAGGATCTGCAGCTCTGGTTCCATGGTGTCCTGGTTCCTCGTGGGGTGTGTAGAGGTGAGCGTTTTCCCTTCGTAGTCCTGTTTCCGCCGTGTTTTTGTCCGCGGTGAATCTGCCCCGGAAAAGGTGGCGGATTGGTAGGTTGTGATACTGTGGGCGGTACTTTTGTCCTCCGCCTGTCTGTTGGAGGTGACCGCCGTGCTGTTTGTTTGTACCGCCGTGGCAGTCAGAGTGTTAAAGTGGCTGTCTTTATTGGCGGTTTCCGCCATGGTCGTAATTTCAATTTTTTTTACCGCCGGCTTGTTGGCGGTCTTACCACCTTTATTTTTTAACTAATGCTCTATATATAATGTTGGGTATTTTGATTATTTCTACAAATAATAGTTGCCTTTGCTCGTGCTTGCATTATTATGAAGGTGGCCCTAATCCATATATACCACTGTAGGTTAGCGTATAATACATTCTAATTATCATTACTTCCTATTGTGTGTGTGTGTGTGTGTGTGCATCAATTTATGGGGACCAAAATGTGGTAGTTAGCTAATATTTCCTGTTAGTTGTAGATTGTGTATTCTTCATCAATCATCTTTTTTCCAATATGTATAGTCCATTTGGAAGGGAAGGGTATATGCTATGCTTGCCCCTGTTCCCTTTCTCTCGAGAGTCACAGCTATATCCATATCCAAGGCCCTCTGCCTCGGCAAATCTATAGGGACAGAAAACGTGGGAGTGTGTAAGCCTTTCATTGCCCATAATGCCTCTCGAAATAGGAAAACAGATCTATCAACTCACACAGTGCCACATGGTATTGACTCCCATCACATAGTCACCTGGTGAGGAGCCAATATCACATGGTGACAGGGAAAATGAGACGAAAACCACTGTAAACATTGGTTTTCAACTCGTTTTCAGAGGCTTTTAACTGCTGATGTCCATTGTGAAACACCCCAGAACATTGACATCAGCCTTAGAATGCTTTTTTCAGATGAGGGGGTTTGGAGCCAGGGTGGGGGACAGAACTGTCTCTTAAGTACTTGTCGGCAAGACGCCAAGCCCTCTCCAAGGCCCGACCCCTCCTCAAACTGTGAGATTCTTGTTGAAATTGGCAGGTGTGGGATTAGCCGTATGCAATCAGACGTGTCCTGCTACAGTAGCAACAGTCCAGTCTGACCTTCCAGGACAAGCCCTCTCTAACTAAAACACAAGCATCACCAAAACGTTTTTTTTTTTTAGGTTGAGCTTCTTTCGAAAAGTGCATCTTGAGTCATGCGATACAGCAAGCACAGGACTCACATCTGGGCATACCCATCAAACTTAGAACATCACTTTAAAACACATAGTTAATGGGTGAAATGCTTGCATTGCAAAGTTTTTGCCACTGTTAGTTGCTCCGTGGGAATTCGGGTCCATTGTATTTTGTCCTATATGCCACACCAGACACGACCTATCCATATGCAAATCAGACTTGATCTGTTGCAACAGTAGCAAACCAGACTGAACAGCAATGCCCTCCAGACCGGAATGCCAGCAACCATTGTAGAATTTGGACCTTGTTTGGGCATATCAGTTAGGTGCAACTTGAATCTTCTAACAGATCTGAGAACCCATCACACTTAGGGCATCACTTAGAAATACAAATATGTTGGTTCGAATAACTGCAAAATCCTCAACCACAGACAATCACATTGTGACACGTTTCAGTTCATCATTTTGCACTAGAAATATTGCAATTGTTTTATTGAAGAATACCACTATGAACTAAGAAGGAAGATGGGCTTCTCTGGTCTACCACTTTCAGAGTTTACCTGATGTCAGTGCGTCAGTGCGTCAATCTCTTTAACTAATTCCTTGCCTGATAAAACTATAATTATGTGTATTTTGTATTTTTTTGTAGTTTTTTTTATGCAACTTTTATTTTATATTTACTTGTAGAGTAAAACTTTTCTATTACGCTTGTCTTAAGTCTGTTGTGTTAAATAATGAAAGTAGACTAAGTGCACATGTGGGCTACAATTTTGAAAATTAAACGTTCTATTATTTTAATAATACTAAAGGAGTTCGGAATATACAGCAATTTACGGTGCCATTCAGACATCTCATTATTTAGATGAGGTGTATTATTGGTTTTACAAGCATTTGAAAGTCAGTATGGCAGGCTCACGTGTGTTTATTTAATCTATCATCCAAACACGAGTATCCTTGAGCGAGACGGAACAGCCAGAGAATACATGACCCAGTGTTAGGGGTGAAAAAGGTCGCTTTAATGAAACATGTGCAAAACGTCACTTGAACAAACTCTTAGAATTACAGCATACAAACTAACATTAAACTAACATCAAACCCCATCCTCACTAAACAGAAACACAACCTAATCATCTACTTACACCCATAGACAATCCTTCTTTTGTCTAAATCGTGCCCAACCATTTTTCAATCGCAACTTCACACATCCAGCCTTCACTACTCATTGTCAAATTGTTGCCTTTCTCTTGCCTTAACATTTACCCCCTTTTCCCTACACTGCATCTGTTAACTGTGTCTCAAACTGAACAATGTTCCTAAGAAAAAGTTCTTCAACCAACCGCCACCAGAAAAACCTCTGCGGTGTTGTGCCATCCCGCCATTAAAAAAAAAAAAACTGTTAACAAGAAGTCTTTCAACAAACTCTGCAAATGGAGCAATTGGAGCAAATAAAGCTCCATTCCAAAAATGGATAAATGCACACATTCATTCCTGAAGAAGTGAACTATCTTATACTTTAATGTCAGAATGTTCTAAAACAAAAAAGTCCTTTCTGGAAAATCTCATTTTGCTGTTAATCTTCCTGTTCTCAGATTAGTTGTCAATAGGTTTTCATTGGTAGTGCTAAACTTTCAGTTCCATGATGGTGATTTGATGCCTCTCTAGTCACTTGACAACCTAGCAACAGATGTTTGTCATCTTACAACATTTCACTCAATCTCATGTATTCATCTATTGATTATTATGGACCTCAAAATGTTCTGAAACATTTACTTTTCTGTCATATTGGTTGAGTGGTGAAATTCACCCTTTACATGTCATGTATGTACATTTATATACTCATATATAACATCTATATTCAATGTGTGGTTTAACCTAACGTGTAGCACATTTAAATTAATTAATAGTGTGTAACCATTCCAATCACAAAGAATATGCATGTAAGTGTATTACGTTGATCAGTAAATGGATGAAATCACGTTCATTGCACATTCATGGTTAACAATGATTGTATGCGTTTACTAATTCATTCTACTGTAGTTTGCATCCATTTAGATTTACATGTTAACTCAGCCTAACTTTAGCTCTTAGCTAAAAATGTTTGCTTAACATTGCCAGTATGTTCTCTTCTTTTCTCTGCAGGTGTGTTATCATGCTTCTTGTTTTCTAGTGACAGGCTTATTGTTGTGAATTAGATTGCTGATAGTGAGGCATGGCAGAAGAAAGTTGGCAACAATTATGAAGAAACATTGATGTGAGATGGTCTTCAGTTCATGGTGTACCAGGAGGAAGCAACATTCAAGGGTATCAGCTGTGTACCTAATTATTTGGAGATGGGAACATAGGAAGTATGTCTACTCCCCTTAAGTGTTGTAACCTGATTGGCTCTGATTGTTGGGAGTAAGATATGGATGTTCTTGAAACTGCTGACTGTATGTTTTAATGGTGCTTCATAGTTAGTTAGGCAGACTTTCTCCTGACTTTGAGAGAGAACAGATCTCTCTCTGCTGGGCTTCCTGAGTGTGAGCTTCAAGCTGAGCACATGTCCTATTTCTCTGAACTTCTATTGAAGTTAGACATTATGCTGACACCTTCTATGCTCCCCCTTTAGAATTTTCTTTAGGGTTTCTGCAGTGACATATGCTTAGATTAGTAAGGGAAAGTTTCTTTATAGAACACCTGATTGTGACAATCATTTCCTTGGCATTGTGGCTGTTACCATCTTGTATCTCATTTTATTTCAGCTTAACTTACTGGTACACTTTGGTCTCCAGACAGTATTGTTTTATCTTTTAAATGTGTTCTTACTTTCACTTTCCATATATACTGGTTGGATTCATTTTCTAAAATATACCTTTATGGTTGAATGAATTGGTTCTTGTTCTTCACCGTAGCGTCACATTGCCTCTACATAATTGGAAATGTATTTATGATGTTGGTTCCCTTGCATTGCTTCAAGTCAACTAACAAAGGTCCATACAACCAATGGGGACATCTGTTTGATGATTGTATTATGAAATTGTAGGTCAGTGATAGTGGTTGGTTGGCTAGTACCTGAAGGGTAGGGAGCTAGAGGAATTTGTGGATAAAATCTAGAGTTGTCCAAGCCCAGTCAAACCTCTTAAAGTCCATGCCTCACTTTGAAGGATCAGCAGTGTTCCAGTCGTTCAGAAGGAGTTGCAATAGCTGAGCTGTGCATTGTAATGGTGTGTGCCAAGCTTGCAGTATTGTGCTGAGATTGTGTGTTGCAGCGTGATGACTTTTTAAGCTATTGTTTAGATGTAGATACTAAGGTGGTCATTATGACATTGGCGGTGACTGTTAAAGTGGTGATAATACCGCCAACAGGATGGCGGTAATTACTGCCAAATTATGACCATGGTGGTGATAACTCCAATAGACAGCCAATGTACCACACCAACTGCCAGGGTGTTAACACCACTGACCATGACGGTAGCTATCAACAGCCAGGCGGAAGACAAAGTACTGCCCACCATATTAAGACATTGCAAACCACCACGATTTCTGGAGCGCTACCAACGACATCAAAAGCCTGGCGGAAATAGAACACAGAAGATGAAAGACTCACCATCAGAGAAACAGAGAGGATCAATGCTGCCATGGAACCGGAACTTCAAGTCTTCCCGATGCTCTTCTACGCCATGCTCCACCTGGAACACCAACGCTGACAAAGACAATGACAGTGAGTACAGCCGCCTAGCACACAAGGTAGGGAGGGAGGAAAAGGGGAGTGACACACATACACACCATACACACAACCAGCTGAGAGGAAATCAATGTCACAGGACACACATAATAATAATGCAAGGACAACAGTTAGTACTGATGTTGTAATTGTATGTCAACAGCCACCATATTGTCTATATGACAAAAAATACTTGATTCACTGTTCCAAAAGGGCCAATGGCCAGTGCAAGGCCCAATTAGTTCCCTGATGTAATCCGCACTACACTACAGCTGGAGGTGAGGGCTGCTGTGTCCCAACTGGAGGTGAGGGCTGCTGTTTTCCAGCTGGAGGTGAGGGCTGCTGTTTCCCAGCTGGAGGCGAGGGCTGCTGTTTTCCAGCTGCAGGTGAGGGCTCCTGTGTCCCAGCTGGAGGTGAGGACTGCTGTGTCCCAACTGGAGGTGAGGGCTGCTGTTTTCCAGCTGGAGGTGAGGGCTCCTTGGCCACTGCTGTTGGAGGAGGCCTCTTGCCTCTCTTAGTTGGTGGAGTGGGAACCTTCCCTTTCCTGGGTGGTGTTGTGGGATCCTTCCTTCTCTTGGGTGGTAGAGTAGGATCCTTCCCTCTCTTGGGTGGTGGAGTGGGATCCCTCCCTCTCTTGGGTGGTGGAGTGGGAACCTTCTCTTTCCTGGGTAGTGGAGTGGGATCCTTCCCTCTCTTGGGTGGTGGAGTGGGATCCTACCCCCTCTTGGGTGGTGGAATGGGATCCTTTCCTCCCTCCACGACTAAGATGTACCTCCACTGTCCCCGTGGACTGTTTGGCTGAGATGTTGGTTTGGGTCGTTGTGACCCTGCTATTACGGGCAAAATGGGGGAGGGAGAGGGAAGAGATCAAGTTGGGCAAGGAAAAGCTTCTTAGGGACGGTGGATCGGGATGAGGGATGGGAGTGGAAATTGAGGGAGTGGTTGTTGGAGGTGTATGTCTGCTGACATTGGTCGCAGGTGCATGAGCAGTGTGCTGATGTGAGGTGGATGGTTGTTGGGTGTCTGAGTGCGTGTGTTTGTGTCTCTTAAGAGGGGGCAGACAGGGTAGGAGAGGACACAGGTGATGCGTAATGGATGTTGTGGAGGTGTCTGCAAGTGAGGTGTGTGTGTTGCTTGGTGTGTTATGGTGGTGGTGGCTGTTGATGCAGTGCATGCAGGTGTGAGTGCGGATGTGACAGTGAGGGAGGAGGAGGAGGGGGGGAGACAGAGGAGGCAGTGGATGTTGATGTGTGTGCAACTGTCTGTTGTTTGTGTGAGAACTTGTGGCCTGAAGTGTGCTGTCTGTGTTTGTCTGTGCCACTCTTGTGTGATGTTTTGTGTGCATGCTTGTCTGTATGTGTGCATGGGATGGGTTGGGGTTGAGGGGATTGGGACTGGGAAGTGGTAGTTTGAGGGGGGACAGTAGGAACAGGGACAATAGCTGCCATCAGAGAGGAGGCCAGAGCCTGGAACGATGTCTGTTGGGACACCAATACACCATGAATGCCCTTCAGGAATTCAGTGCATTGCTGCATCTGGGATGCCAGCCCCTGGATGGCATTCACAATGGTTGACTGCCCTACAGAGATGGATCTCAGGAGGACAATAGCCTCCTCACTCAGGGCAGCAGGGCTGACTGGGGCAGGGCCTGAGGTGCCTGGGGCGAAGGAGATGCCCACCCTCCTGAGCGGTGAGCAGGCATGGGCGACTCAGTGAGGGGCTTCTGGTAGGGCGGTGCTGGTACAGGGGTGGCGGCTGTACCTGTAGCTGGGGTGGTTCCAGAGGTGTCCGCCACCACAAGGGATCTTCCATCAGAGGAGGTATCTGAGTCAGTGTTATCATCTCCTGTCACTGCTGTGGTGCTCCCCTCGCCCTCTGTCCCACCAGTCCCCTTGGGGTCGGTGGACTCTGCCTCCTGAGTACTGTGGGATGCAGCTCCCTCTGTCGCCAGTGCCCCTGCTCCTCTGCCAGATGATGCTAATGCACTCATGGACAGGATGACAGAAGAAAAAAGGGGGGAGCGAGAGAGAAAGGGAGCGCTGGGTCAATTACAGTACCAGCACCACAGATGGCATACACATTACTGTCACACACAGGGATCAGGATTGAGTACCATGCATCCCACTGGCATTACATTTGCTAGGTACCACAGCAAGATGAGAGCAAAACACCGCCAACTGCACCCCTCCTGGGAGTCACTAATCCCTGCTTGACATGGAATGTAACCTAGCTAGGTTACCAGATTTAGCAATACAACCATTACCCTTGAGCTAGATCACGCTTCGTTCTCTGAGCTGGCATTAAGGGACACCCACTAACTGACACCCACCACCAGGTTCCCATGCCACCTACCAAACATAGTTGTAACTCGCACTGTTCTCACCCGCTTGTGGCAGTTGTGATGCCCTCAGACACCCATTCAGCTCTAGGTAGGCTAATGCCTGTATGTGGGCCGTCAGGGGGGGTCAGGTTCCGACGGGCACCCAGCCCATCATTGGGAGGCCATCCCCAGCTGAGCCTCTGAATCTCTTCCGGGTCCAGTGTTTCAGGTCCTCCCACCTCTTCCTACAGGGGGTGTTCTGCTTGCTGTAGACCCCCAGGGTCCGCACGTCCCTGGCAATGGCACACCACTTCCCTTCTTCTGATGGGCACTGACCTGCAGACAGGAGGAAACCATTAACCAGACATTCCAGCCTGTTGCACATATGGCCCACAAATCCCCTTCCATTGGCACACACATCACCCAGCGCCCACCATGTACTCCACCACCAGACATACGACCCCCCAAAATGACACAATGCCTGCACACACATCTCCATGCAACCTTGTCACATGCCTCGTGCCCAATGTATACTCACCTGTTGGCCTGGATGCCCATACAGCAGCCCATCTACCAAGCGCTCCAACTCCTCCGAAGTGAAGGCAGGGGCCCTTTCCCCAGTCACGCGGGCCATGGCAGGATCCAGACACAGGTCACAGCAGCACACGCAGTGTAGGAGTTGTCCTGTGGAAAGTCAGGAAACAAGTGAGGTTATAGGCAGAAGAAGGCGGTCACGTACGCAGCGATGCACACCGTCACTGCTGCTGGTGATCTCCATTGGCCACTGTACTCCATAGAGCCCCATGTTATCCAATGGGTAATAGCACAGCGCTGCAAGACCGCCTTCCGCCATGACGTGCAAAGCCAGCTGAGCTAGCTCACTTTCACCTGTCCCTACATACAGGACAGGCAGTTGCCATTTTATAGTGGTGGACAATATTCAGATAATCGAGAACTGTGTCATATCTATAATTTGCACGTACATTGCCATTACCAGTGGCCACATCTTCCACCTGGGGGAAAGAAATATAGCTGCACATGTGTTTTACCAGGGCAGACAACACTCTTGCCAGCATGATTGAGAACATTGGCTGTGACATTCCTGCTGCCAAACCCACTGTCACTTGGAAGGAACCAGTTGCCAAGAAATGGGGCACTGATTGCACTTGCACAAGAGGGGGTATCTCAAATGGATGACCGATAGATGAGATCAGGTCTGGCTCCAATTGGGCACACAGCTCTGCGATTGTGGCACTGTCCAGTCTATAGTTGAGGATAATGTACCTGTCCTCCAGTGTATCTAAGTCCACCAGGGGTCTGTACACCGGGGTATGTCTCCACCTCCTATTCAGCCGCAGTGGTAGATATCTAAGGGACACAATAGTGAGTAGGCTGTCACATTTGGAACAATGAAACCACAACTGCAGTCTACATGGTACACTTATGTAATGGGACAGTGTTAATGGCGAGGTATGTGCCAATCTTTTCTGTGATGCAGTTATTGTCTATTACTGCTTCCCCCCTCTGAAATGGCAACTGCCTGTCCTGTATGTAGGGATAGGTGGAAGTGAGGTAATTCCGCCAACGTTGATCATTGTGGTGGAAGGTGGTCTTATATCGCCATGCAATTCCTCTTTGGATAATATTGGGCTCTATGGCGTACAGTGGCCAATGGGGATCTGCTCCGGCGGTGTAGGAACACCTACACTGCGCGCACTGCTGTGACCTGTGTCTGGAACCTACCATGGCCCATGTGACCAAGGAAAGGGCCCCTGCCTTTACTTCGGAGGAGTGACTGGTGGATGGGGTCCTACCCCAGTACGGACAGCTGTATTGGCTTCCAGACCAGCTGGTGAGTACACTTTGGGCACGGTGCATGTGGGAAGGATGCATGGAGATGTGTGTGCAAGCACTGTATAAGGTGTGTGGGGGGGTGGGGGAAATGTCTAGTGGTGGTATACATGTTGTGCGCTGGGCGATGTGTGTGCCAATGGTGATGGAAACGGGTACGGTGGATCATTTGTGTGACAGGCTGGACTGTTTGTTTAATGGTGTTCTCCTGTCTCAAATGCCTCTGCAAGTCAGCGTCCATCAAAAGAAGGGAATATAGTGTGCAATCGCCAAGGACGTGCGGACCCTGGGGGTCTATGGCAGGCGGAGCACCCACTGTCGGAAACGGTGGGAGGACCTGAGGCGCTGGGCATGGAAGTCTGCGGAGGCCCAGCTGTGGATGGTGTCCCAACGAGGAAGGGGTGCCTGTCTGACCCTGACCCACCTGATGGCCCGCATTCTGGCGGTGGCCTACCCTGAGCTGGATGGGCGCTTGAGGGAATCACAGCTGCCACAAGGGGGTGAGTACAATGGGTATCATTACATATTTTGGCAGGTGGGGTGGTATCCAGATGGTGGATGTGTGTTAGTGGGTGCCCCTCAGGCCAGGCCAGAGATTGCAACATGGGTCATCTGAAGGGTAATGGGTGTATGACAAATACAGGTAACCTAGCTTGTTAGCAGTCTATTTTAGACATGGCATCTTGGGTCCCTTGAGTGCTGTAGTTGGTGGTGTGTGGTCCTCATCTTGCCTTAGTAACTAGCCATAGTGCAATACATAGTGCTTAAGCCTGTTCCCTGTGTGTGACGATGATGTGTATGCCAACTGTAGTGTTGGTGCAGGCATTGACCCTGTGTATCCTTTGTCTCTCTCCCCCCTTTCTTGTTTTGTCATCCTGTCCTTGTGTGCATTAGCATCATCTGGCAGAGGAGCAGAGGCACCAGCGACAGAGGGAGCTGCATCTCACAGGACCCAGGCGGCAGAGTCCACCGATGCCGTGGGAACCAGTGGGAGGGAGGGTGAGGGGAGCACCAAGGTGGAGACTGGAGGTGACAACACAGACTCGGATACCTCCTCCGATGGGAGCTCCCTGGTGATGGCGGACACCTCTGTGACCACCTCAGCTGCAGGTACAGCTGCCACCCCCGTACCAGCACTGCCCTCAGTGAGTTGCCCGTGCCTGCTCACCCAGAAGGGTGGGCATCTCCTTAGGCCCAGGCACATCAGGCCCTGCCCCAGTCAGCCCTGCTGCCCTGAGTGAGGAGGCTATTGAACTCCGGAAATCCATCTCTGTAGGGCAATCAACCACTGTGAATGCCATCCAGGGGCTGGCATCCCAGATGCAGCAATGCAATGTATTCCTGGAGGGCATTCCAGGCTCTGGCCTCCTCTCTGATGGCAGCCATTGTCCCTGTTTCTACCGTCCCCCCTCCAACTACCACTTCCCAGTCCCATTCTCCTCAACCCCAACCCATCCCAGGCACACATACAGATGAGCATGCACACAAGATTGTCAGAGTCAAACACAAGCACCACACTTTATCACACAAGCACTCATGCGAACACCATACAGTTGCAGACATGACAACATTCACTGCCTCTACTGTCTCCCCCTCCTTCTCCTCCTCTTCCTCCACCTCTCTCCCATTCATGTCCATACTCACACCTGCATGCACTCCATGAACAGCCACCACCAGCATCACCACACCAAGCAGCACACACACCTCACTAGCAGACACCTCCACAACAGCCATGCATGCGTCCCCTCAGTCCTCTCCCACCCCGTCTGTCCCTCCCCTAAGGGACACAAATGCAAGCACTCATACACCCAACAGCCATCCACCTCACATCAGCATACTGCCCATGGACCTGCACCCAAATCCAGCAGACATACACCTCCTACAACCACTTCCTCTACCTCCACTCCCATCACTCCTCCCGCGCCACCATCCCAAAAAAGCTTTCCCTTGCCCAACTTGACCTCTTCCCTCCCCCCCGTCCTGCCCATATGAGCAGGGTACCAAAGACCCAGCCCAGCACCTCAGCCAAACAGTCCACGGGAAAGTGGTGGCACCACCTTCTCATGGTGGTAAGGATACCACACCTCCAGGCAAGAAAGGGAAGGAGCCTGCACCTCCAGGCAAGAAGGAGAAGGAGCCTGCACCTCCATCCAAGAAGGGGAAGGAGCCTGCACCTCCAACCAAGAAGGGAAAGGAGACTGCATCTCCACCAAAAATGAGGAAGAAGCCATCCACCCCTGCCAGGAAGGGTAAGGATCCACGCCCCATGTAATGGAGGAGATGAAGCCCTTTACTCCAGCGGAGGCTATCAGGGTGACACCTCCACCACCACCAGCGGTCACGGGGCCCCCACCGCCAGCTGAGGAATTGCAGTCATCACCACCTTCAAAGGCTGCCCAGGAGGCACCTCCATCCACCACCACACTGCAGCCATCACCAACTGCAGAGGCTGCCCAGGAAGCACCTCCATCCACCACCACACTGCAGCCATCACCAACTGCAGAGGCTGCCCAGGAGGCACCTCCATTCGCCACCACACTGCAGCCATCACCATAAGCGGATGCCATGTAGGCCACCCTCCAGGGACTTCTGTGCGAGGGGCCCCCTCCAGAACCAGTGGGAAAGTCACCCACCTGAGAAACTGTGGCCTTGCACTCCCCAGGACAGAGCAATGGGCATGCTGCCCCATCCAGAACCAGTGGGCAAGTCACCCACTCCAGAGACTGTGGTCTTGCACTCCCCAGGACAGAGCAATGGGCATGTTGCCCCATCAAGAACCAGTGGGAAAGTCACCCAACTGAGAGACTGTGGCCTTGCACTCCCCAGGACAGAGCAATGGGCACGTTGCCCCACCCAGAAGCAGTGGGGAAGTCACCCACCTGAGAGACTGTGGCCTTGCACTCCCCAGGACAGAGAAATGGGTATGTTGCCCCATCCAGAACCAGTGGGCAAGTCACCCACTCCAGAGACTGGCCTTGCACTCCCCAGGATAGAGCAATGGGCATGTTGCCCCATTCAGAAGCAGTGGGAAAGTCACCCACCTGAGAGACTGTGGCCTTGCACTCCCCAGGACAGAGCAATGGGCATGTTGCCCTATCCAGAACCAGTGGGCAAGTCACCCACTCCAGAGACTGTGGCCTTGCACTCCCCAGGACTGAGCAATAGGCATGGAATCCCTTCCAGAACCAGTGGGCTTGTTCCCGCATCCGGCCGAGGTGCCACCTGCCACCCTGAGGCACCTGCCTACTTGCAAACTGATGCCCTTGCAGTGTTCTATCCAGATGAAGTCAGGATTCGAGTTAGGCTTTAGACAGTGCCCTGTGGCCCTTTGAACATTGGACTGGGCAGTGTCCCTTTGTGTACATGTGTACATATCTTTTTCTGTTTTGTAATGATGATTTGAATACAATCAATTTCATCCATTCCTGTTGTCCTTGCATTATTCTGCCATGTATCGGGGGCAAATTGTTTACGTGTGCAGCGGCTTGTGTGTATGATGTGTGTGTGTGTCGGGTGTGTTTCGCGTGTGTGTGTGTCACTGTCGTTTAACTCCCTCTCTCCCTTGTGTGCTAGGCGGCTGTACTCACTGTCTTCGTCGGCGTTGGTGTTCCAGGTGGAGCACAACGTAGAAGATCATCGGAAAAACTTGCAGTTCGGGTTCCATGGCGGCGCTCTTCTTCCCTGTGTCTCCAATGGTGAGACTTTTCTCTTCAGTGATGTGTTTCCGCCAGGCTTTAGATGGCGTTTTTACCGCCCCAGAAAAAATGGCGGTTTGCAGTGTTCAATATGGTGGGCGGTATTTTGTCTCCTGTCTGGCTGTTGCCGGCTATTGCCTTGGTGAGTGTTGTTTCCACCCTGGCGGTTGGTGTGGTACATTGGCTGTCTATGGGAGTTATCACCACCATGGTCATAATTTGGCGGTAATTACTGCCAGCCTGTTGGTGGTATTATCGCCACTTTATCACTCACTGCCAGGGTCATAATGAGAGCCAAAGTGTTCTAGAGTTATTAGAGAAAACGATCCTAGGAGATGTGAGGGTTCCCATTTGAAAAGCCAAAGAGGTGCCACTGGAAGGCATGGCAGATCACTGAGAAAGTGACATAAGATTAGTATGAAGGTGCATTGAGATTTGCTGGCAATGGCGCATTTAATTTGAAAATTATTGAGAGTTTGTGAAGAGTATTGTACGCAATGACGCCACCCCCTAGACCTGCACAATATTAAGCACTTAGGGCCAGATGTAAGAAAGGATTTTACCCATTCTGTGTCTATTGGAAAAAGCTTTCGTACATATGGTCCTTAATGCTTGGAGCATGCTGCCCATGAAAATGATAGTGATGAATATCAGGATAAAGCCAAGAGAGCAGTGCATAGCTGTGCTGATGCTAAGTGGGATGCAGAGCAACAAAGGGAAGAACAGACATAACTGAAGGAAGTCGGCTATAACCCCCATTGACAAATAAGGAACCCCAGGAAAAGAAAAAGACAAAAGAAGATGAAAAGATAGATGATGCAGAGAGTTCAAGTGATGATAGTGATTCCAGTGATTACTTTTTGGACGTATTGTCATCTCATCCACCACCTTATAATGTTGCTCTGGAAAGGTGGTTTTGTCAATAATCATAGAGAAATGCCACTTCTAGGAAATGTACATTTCTACATCCATGATTATTGTCAAAACCACTGTTAACATAGAAAGGGGTTTGTCAGGACGAATCAAATGATAGTCAACATTAGGAGGCTGTTCCACTGCAATCCACTGTTGCAGCTAGGCATATTTATAACACTTCCCCCATGTTAACCTATGGCAGAGCAGCTCTCATATGCAGCAAAAACACACATGGGTATTGTTCACTCTCTGGGCATATGTGCCCTTGTGCACACAGAACATAGGTGCAAGTGCTCACACAGGCCTGCTAAGGTATTTGCTACAGGGAATAAGGGGGGACCACCCACAATTTCCCCAGATGAAGAGAGAACACAGAATATCATGTTGAGGGCTGTGCCAGGTGGCGGTTATGTACATATGCTGTTGAGTAGGAGGGACCGTGCCTTATTCACAAATGAGTTCCCAAAGTTGATATAGAATCCTGTTCAGTGGTGCACTAAGTTGTAAGATTTATCAAAATCTTAGAGATGCTGTGTGTTGAATAGAATACATCTTTCAACACTGTGGTACCAAAGGAGCCTCATCGAAATCTGATATCTCATGGACCATCACCTGATGAAATATCAGCAGGTGATTATATTTGTGAAAGTGTCAGCAAAGGGCATTGATTTGGTTAACAATTGACAAAAACACACAGGAACCTAAGGAGACAGTGCATGTGTAGTATAAAATGTTGTTGAAGGTGTTTAAACAGCACAGTGGGATGGAAAACCCAGAAGGGAAAGACATGGGAGCTTTTGTGTTTATGTTTGTGATGGAACTGGGGCCTGAGACTAGTATGATGATTCAGCGGCTTTTGATTTGTTGGTAGAAAAAGTCTATTGATTAAATATTGAGATTTTGCAAGATACTGCATAGATGAATTGGATATGAAACAAAAGTGACTGGAGGAAATGTGTATGCTGGTCCAGAAGAGGGCAGCACAAAAAGGAAGTCAGAATCAGCCATATGGATGGAACATGGGTTGAATGCAAAGAGTTGCATAATCACAGGGAGGATCTAATGCAAGATAGAAATGGTGTTCTCGAGCATAGAAGTTGTGGTGTTCCAGATGACCCACATACTGGAATTGATATTGCAACTTTACTTTGAAGAGGTCTAATCTGTGTCATTATTGTAAAATGTTGGGGCTTTGGAAGCCTGAATGTTATCTTAATCCCAATAGGTGGCTGAATGAAAATCAGGTTCAGAATTTTGGTTTTGTGGAGGCTCAAAATGGTAACTTAGCTCAACTACAAAATGTGCCAATTCAGAAAAGGGCAAGGTCCAAACCTGCCACGAGTTCCAGTAATGCAGGTTCTTCAGGCCCCTATGCCTCAGCAGAATATGAATAGTCCTAGGTCCTAAAACTGAATCAGAATTCTTTCAAATCAAAACCCATTCCAACAGTTCCCATGTTTGATAAATTCAAGGCCTATTGCTCTGATCAGTCATAATGATGGTGCCTGAGGAAGATTATATACTTATTGCAGACTTATAGGTAGACCAGAGTGGTCCATTTTTAGAAAGTGAGGTGAACGGCCACTCTGTGTCATTCCTAATGGATGCAGGTGCTACTTGTTCCACTGTTCAACGGAAGTGCCAAACCTACCCATCAGGAAAAATAATCCAAGTTGTAGGAGTTTCTAATAAACATATGACAAACCCTGTTACAAAAGAAGTTGCAGTCAGAATAAGGTCATTAGAAGAGAGACACCAGTTTATGGTGTGCGATTCTAGTACTGTAAATCGCTTGGGGTGCAATGCTCTGCAAATTAGACTATGCCATCTACTGCACGCTGAAATGTGTGGAAGTTTGGACTTATAATGAAAATGTTGACTTTAAACTGGTAAGCCAAGGGCCGCAGTTGGACTGTTCCCTTTGATGACAACTGATGATTTACTACTGGACCTTAAGAATATTGTGAAGCCTGAAGTCTGGAGCTTCTCAGGAAAGCAGATACAACTTATAAAAGGAGTACAACCTGTCTGAGTAAGTGTCAAACCCAAAGCTGAGTACCTTAGAAAGCCTCAGTAAAATCTAACATCTGGAACTATAGCCGGGATTACCCAAGTGACTGAGTCGATAATACAGAAAGTCATCTTGAAAGAGATAATGGGAAATCCATGTAACCCATCCATTATGGGCCTACAGAAACCGAGTGGTAAATACCGGATCATACAGGGCCTGTGGAAGATTAAGAATATTGTTATCCCTTGTAGTCCTGTAGTACTGAGTTCAGATGTGATACTGTTTCAAATTCCATGTGAGGCTGAGTGGTTCAATGTGTCAGACTTTCTCCTCTATACCCTTGCCTGAGGACAGTCAGTACCTTTTCGCCTTCCAGTTTCAGAGCTTTATTTTGTCATGGAGCCAAGTCCCACAAGGATATACAAAGAGTCCTTTGATCTTTAAGCAGATTCTCAAGATGAACCTAGGGTTTTTGGTAATGCCATGCAATTCTTTCCTATTTCATTGTATTGATGACGTGTTGGTGGTGTTGAGTACCCAAGACACCTGTAAACAAGACACTACCACACTTCTGAATTACTTGGCTAAGAGGAAATGTAAAAGTGTTCCAGAGTAAGTTACAATATTGTCGAAGGGAAGCCCTACTAAATTTCTAATAATGAATTGCCACAGACACAAGGAGAAGTCATGATGTTTTTGGAATGATGGGTTACAGTCAACAGTGGATACCCACCTTTTTCCTAGTGGCCAAGCCTTTACAAAGGCTACTGCACAAAGATGTGCCTGATTCCTACCATGGGCCAACAACTGTTTGGTTGCATTCCTACAGCTGAGAAAACATCTCTATCATGCCCCAGCACTGGGAATGCTTGATTACAATTAAGCATTTTTTCTTTTGTGCAGTGAGGGGGGGGGGGCAGGGCTATCTCAGTGCTCACTAAAATAAAATGGAAAGGTCCTTCCCAATGAGATTCCAGGCACATGTTTCAAACATGTTTCTTTAGATCCTGGGAATGAGGTCATGGCACTGCTCCTGATGCAGGAAAGCAATGTCAGCTCCAACATGGCGAGACACAGAATGTACAACGTTAGGCAGCCCTTTGCAGTAATTGAGAATCATATAATCTTTACTATTTACAAGTGCATTTGCGGGCACTGCAGGCAACCTCTTTGCCCGGACCATGATGATCAAGAAAATGATTCATGTGATACTGTGATGGCTTACCTAGCCATCAGAGAGGGGGATGAAGCAATGTAATTTAGGCACCACAGTACACACCCCATTTATATACATTCATATGCTCATAAACAATTATTATACTCAACATGTGGTTTATCTTCATTGATGTGTGTGGTATATTTAAATGAAATAATAGTAGTGAGATATGGATGTTCTAGAAACTTCTCACTGAATTTGTAATTAATGTTTCATAGTTAGGCAGACTTTCTCCTGACTTTGAGACAGAACATATCTCTCTGCTGGGCTTTCTGAGTATAAACCTCATTCTGAGCACTTGTCCAATTTTTCAGAACTTCTACTGAAGTTAGACCATATACTGTCAACCTCTATTATCTCCCTTTAGTTTTTCTGTTTTAGCAGAATCTTAGATTAAAAAGGGAAAGTTTATTTATGGAACACGCCATTGTGACAATCTGTTTCCTTTGTATTGTGGCTGTTACTATCTTATTCTATTTCGACTTAACTTAGTGTCACATTTTTATCTACAGACTTTATTGTTATGTCTTTTAAATTTGTTCATACTTTGCATATATCCTGGTTGGATTAATGGTCTAAAATAAACCATTATGGTTGAATAAATTGGTTATTGGTCTTCCTTGTGGAGTTACATTGACTCCACAGATTTGGAAATATATTTCTGATGCTAGCTCCCTTACATGACTTTAAGTCGACTTACAAAGATCAATAAGACCAATGGGGAAATATATTTGATGATTTTACTAAGATTGAGGTTGAGATATCCAAGTTAGATCATCAGTTTATGTGTCTGCATAATCCTCATGTAGGGCCTGCATAACCTCCTTTACTGTTCAGTGTGAATAGACCTCCTGGCTTCCCTGCATTACCCCGTTTCCTCTCACTTCAGTTTCCACTGACCTCATGGCATCTCTTTTTATGTTTCTGCATAATCCTCATGTAGGGCCTGCAGAACCTCCTTTACTGTTCAGTGTGAATAGACCGCCTGGCTTCCCTGCATTACCCGTTTCCTCTCACTTCAGTTTCCACTGAACTCATGGCATCTCTTTTTCATATCCTTTTTTGGTAGTAAATATTGACTGTGGCATCCCAAATAGTTATTTTCACAGTTTATATCCACAAAATTGAGTAATGCATTTTAATTTGGCATAAAATCCTCACAGCAATAACAAAGGGGTGACTTATATGTTTATGATTTTAGCATTGCATTCAACCATGTAATGCAAGAATGTTTTTTCTAGTACATTTTTTTAATTTATGTGACATTCGTTCAACAGAGTGCAATATCCAAGACAAACAGCAAGTGAATTATATTAAAACAACATTTTACATTTTGGCTCAAAGAAATACATAAAAATAATTAGCAAGGCCAAGCAGATGCGGTTATTACATTTTTTTATTTTTTTATTTCAAACACATGCTACAAAAATTAACTGAAGGAAAAAAGAAACCATACGGACATCTACCGTCAGCATTCATAAGCTTGTAATAAAAATTAAACTAAAAATGCATATAATTTTAATGCTTCCTGACAAAGGTGTACTTATAATAGCATTAGCCCACTTCAACCATTGGCACTATTGCACTTTGAGTGTGGAGAGTTTGCCTATGCATATGGTGAATCACATAAAGGTGTATATGTTGAACGGCAGACACACTTTTATTACAACGATCCTGCCAGGCAGACAGAGATCTCTGAATATGGGGTGAGATGTAGGTGGTAGCAGGGGATTCTTAGACCTTTGGGAGTGGAATATTTTCTAAAGTCCCAACATTGCCTAAAGTTGAACATCTTTCTTTTGGTCACTTCCAAAGCACCCAATCATCAGGGAAAGCTTCAACAGCTCCAAAGCTCCAAAGCTCAGCTTACAGATGGCAGTGGGAGATAGACTGAACCATTCTCTTCATCAAAAGTTTCAGTTGAAATGCCATCCTGCTCTCCTGAGGGTTCTTTCTCCAAGATGCCCCTTTGTTGTCAGCTCCTTGTGGACCTCAAAAATAAAGCTTCTCTGACCTTTGAGAACCTCCTTTAGAATGCTGGGTTCATGAGAACATTGAATGCAAATACTCTGTCCGGCCTTAGTGAAACCGGGTAAATTTGACAACAGCCTTCAGATTTTTTTCCACACAAAATGCAGGCATTAGCCTGATCTCTAGGCGGTGGGACCCACAGTAGTAATTGATAGACATCCTGAAAATGTCCTTGTAAATTACCACACATATCCCCCATCTCTTCTGCATTATGGCTAAATCTATGCTACAAAACACTATTTAAAATGAGGCACCATCTTATTTCTTATCTGTTTTTGAATCCTTTTACTCTTCTACCATTTTCTTCATTGATGTATAAATGAATGAATGCTATTTACTCATTGTGTAGCCTTTTCTGGAGAACTGTATCTTCTGTTTTACAGTTAGAAATTAATTATATCAAACTTTTAAAATTTTCCTCAATCTCTATTATTGCTGCTTTTCTTTGTTACTAGTTCTCAAGCCCAGTCATTGAAAACACATCTCAAGTGTGCTTTAGATTTACACCTTTCTACCCTTGGCTGGCAGATTTCTACTGATATGCATAAATTCTGTTATACTGGAGTATGTTTGTGAGTTTATTGTGTGATATAAAAAATATTTTGATTGTTGGGCCTGCCGTCTCTGAAGGATCACCCCAACATTGTGCCTTCATTCCTCCAGTTTTTCTGAATTCATTTTTGTTGGCTTTTGGGCTCTGCGCTCTAAACCACAGCTAACCCATGCTAAAGTGATTGTGCTCTTTCCTTTAAACATGATAAAATTGTCTTATACCTAACTGGTACATTATGGGGGTCATTATAAACATGGCAGTAAACACCATTCCGGCCGTGGAGACACTAAACAGAATCCCGCCATTGGCGGTAAACAGAAACCTACCATATAAAGAAGCAAAAATTCAAATCCGACACAAATTTCCCTGCCACCAGTCACCCCCAGGGCCTTGTCGGCGAAAATGCTGAGCACACAAATTCCTCGCCCTCCAAATATTGAAGTACAAATCACCGCAGCGGTCAGTGGAAGTTGAACGACCATTGGTGGTACAGACCGCCACGGCCAGCAATGGGACCCAACAGTAAGAATTGCACACATTGGCAAGATTGAAACCCACACACCTGACACACATCCACAACACCATAAAACTCACAGACACACCCCACAATCCTTTGCATCGCCAATAGGACAACTGAGATTGAGAGCTCCACAAGCAGACACTGAACGCCACAACACACATTGGTTCCCGCCCCAGAACTGACGGTGGTCTAGTGCTTTATTATTTGATGGATGGGTAGGGCCTTTCCATCAGTATGTGGGCGGCCTATGCCGTCGTTGTTGGCACTCCTCTGCTGGGGGTGAGTGGTTTTCAGGCTGCCTGTTTTTCATGTGCTTCATAATTTGGCGGGCCAGACTGCCTGACTGTTGGCGGTAGTTACTGCCACCGCCGGCAATACGGTCTTTACCACCGTGTTTATAATGAGGGCCTTAATTTTACTTGATTTACAGTGGTACTTCAATTATCCAGGACAGGAAATTAAATGCTACTAGTGGGTCCACCCACCCACTGTTCCGCCCACTTAAGTAACCTTTTTAACCAGTTCTCAAGTCTGCTATTGCAGGCTGTATGCAGTTTGAAACTACCATTTCGCCCTGATAAAATAAACCTATTTCCAGGCCTAAATAATCCTTTTTAATATATATGTGTCACCCCTAGTTAGGCCCTTAACCCCCTCGGTGCCTTAGATGAGGTGGTCGCGTCCAGGCACGCAGTGATCGTGTGCCACGGACGAGACCAGCTTGTCCTGCAACCAGCCCACGGGGAGCGCTAACGCTCCCCCCTTGGGCCTAAGTCGAGGATGGAAGGGGAATCCCCTCCCCTTCCACCCCTACCCACCCCTCGGCAATCTGATGATGTCAGTGCCCTCACAGCGCACCAACGTCATCAGAAGCTACCGAGGATGCGCTGGAAGCCATTTGTTTCCAGAGCAAGGAGAGAGAAGACTTCAACAGGTAAGTCTCTCTCTTTTGGGTTTTTTTGTGGGGGAAACCGACACAGGGGGAAAGGTACGAGTTTTTCTTTTCCCCCTGGGCCTGTTTTCAGTGGATTTAAAAAAACTAAATTTTCACTGTATTTTGTTTAATTTCTTGGTCTCCTTCAGGAGAACCCACAAAGTCTGGGTACCTCTAGAATCCCTAGGATGGTGGAAAAAAAGGATGCAAATTTGGCGTGGGTAGCTTATGTGGACAAAAAGTTATGAGGGCCTAAGTGCACCCTGCCCCAAATAGCCAAAAAAGGCCTGGCACCAGAGGGGGAAAAGGACTGGCAGCGAAGGGGTTAATAGCCCACAGGGCGGGGTTTGTTGTATTTAAAAAGTTGGACATGTATGTTTAATGTCCTGGTAGTGAAAGACTCTCAAATGTATTTTTCATTATTGCAAGGTCTACCTGTCCCATAGGATAACATTGGGTTACCTTATTACATTTAATGAGTCAAAATGTTTATGTAGGAACAGGTAGGAATATCATGTTTAGTGTTTGAGGAATTGTAATTCAAAACACCTTTTATTGGTAAAGTTGGATTTTAAGTCACAATTCTGAAAATGCCACTCTTAGAAAGTCAGCATTTACTTTTTCTAACCGTTTGGTGCCTGCAGTCTGTTTCTTAGGTTCCATGAGTAGGTATAGTTGACAGTTGGACTTGTTCCTCTGGGACAGCCCCACAATAGAGGGACAAGGGGTGCTTGGATAGCCATCAACTCGCAGGATGGGGGGGAAGGGCAGGGCTGTCCCCAGAACTACTTTCACTTCTAAAATACTGCATCATCTCACACACAAAGAACTTCACACTAGACTATTGTGAACGCAGACAGACTTGGGACCAAGACAGGGAGGCAAGAAATACCTCTGTTGGGTGAATATACCTCTCATTTCAAAACTAGCACCAGGTATAATTAGTAGGACCCCCCCCAGACCCAATCTTCAGATCACTTTTGGACCTGTGGATGAGTAAGAAGATGCACTGCTCTGCTACTCTGCTGCAAGAAAGATTTCCCTGCTGCCAGAGAAAGGAAGGCTTGGCCTGCTCTTTGAAACCAGACCCCCAGAGTGACTCTAAAGGCTAGCTGACTGGCCTCCTGTTCTGAACTACAGATGCTTAACAAGCCTCATAAATCTGTCCAGCATCTGCCCAACTGCCCAGACCTAACTGGATCTGCCTGTGCCCTGCTGCTGATCTCTGCTGGTCTCTGTTGGAGTGAGTCCTCAGGTCCTGTAACCTTGGCAGGCATTAGAGTGTACTCCTCCTGGTCCAACAGTGGGTTCCCTAAAAACTGATGCAGGATGACACTACTCAATGCAGGACCTTGCATCGCAGCCCTCGCAGTTCCTCTTCGGAACCAATGCAGCATGACACAACATCCCACATCAAGGACATAAGGAACAATTCTCAGTAGGACTAAAATTGTCCCTGTATCAAGCCTGCTCCATTGCCGTTGGCCGGAATTTTTACTCTATTCCATGCAGCATGACAGATAATACCAGTTGGCGCTTTGCACTTTTTAGGATCTATGCTTACCTTAAAACTTTAAAATTGAATACATTTGGTTCTACTGATTGCATTTGTGTTGTTTTGGTGTCAAATAATATATTGAATCTTACTCTAGTTTTCTAAATTGGTGTGGGAATTTTCTTGTGTTGTGTTTTCACTTTATTTCTGTTTGTGAACTGCATAAACACTTTGCACATTGCCTCTAAATTAAGTTTGACTGCTTTTGTGCCAAGGTACCAGAGGTTTAAGCACTGGTTGATTTAGTGACTTTTTGTGGTTCATACTGACAAGGAATATAGCTGTTGCTTGAGGTGGGCACACACTCCACATCAACCAGAAATCCAGTTTCTCACATTGATCCTCTGTCATTCTAGGATTTAGGTTATTTTTTCATAATCCATTGATGTTTAGTGCGAGCTGACATTGCTCAGACTCCTATTCTGCAAATGAAACTAATCTCTTTGAAGTCTTCTCTGGGCGAAATTCTGTGGTTTCTTAACCAAGACTGCTATTTCTCTTGTTTATTTGATCACTCGGGTACAAAGAAAGGTTTTAAGCCTCAACTCCCTGCAGGTGGGATTTAGCCAACAACATTAAATCAAGTTCCCTTAGTTAAAGGCAGTAATACCTGTCCATTTCTTATATTTACATTCCATGATATTATTTTGAGAACCTATTTTTTCACGTTAATAAATTAATTCCTTCTTGAAACCCCTACTTACTTTTAATGTGCAAGGTAGCTCACTATTAGTTGCAATAGGTAGATACGTGTTTAACTAAGTCTCTATTGGAAAAACACTAGGATCCTGTTGGCACTGTTTGGTTTTGAGGAGAGAAATATTTCTCGAGCAAGGCGCTTGCTTCCTTCCAAGAGAAGGCCAGCTGTGAATAATTGTTGTCGACTACCTTTAATATAACAGGACATTTGGGTGTTAATGTTCGCAACTGATATCTCCTCTGATCCATAGCTTGCATAATGTCCGGCTGTCGCAGCAACCGCAACTCTCATGCTTCCATATTCATTTTACTGCGGTTTATTGTAGAATCAGGAACTTCATTAAGAGAATATGTCAATGCTTACATCATGTTTAGAGGTTTTTCATGCTGGAATGTAGTGTTCTCTTTGAGTTTCTTTATCTTTACAAATCTCTTACTTTATTAGGAAAGCTTTTCTTCATCAAGGTGACTTCCTAATGGTAAATTCCACTTCCAACTCGCAGTAGCAGTTACCCATATTTAAGGTAACTAAGAGACCTCAGGGCATCAGTCACAATCAAAATCGAGTTTCTTTGGAGCAGCCAATGATAGGTTCTTTGTATAGGTGCAGAATGTTTCATGTACAATCAAGCGCACATCTGCTCCCTGCTAAGGTGCAAGCGCACAAGGCTCACACCGACTCAGTACACTAAATGAGCTACTCTGTTTCTCCCAGGTAAATACACACATCACTGTCTTCTGTCTGTGAGTGGAAAGATTAACATTTCAAACAACTCTGCCCACCAGACAAGGTACTCTCTGCCATTTAAATGGACAACAATCATGAACTGCCTGCACACAGTGCTGCCCAATCAAATTAATTGCAGCATTTACATTTGTGCTACTTATTACAACATTCACATGTAACATTCTACATTTCCAAGACCACATCAAAATAGAGCTCTCCTTTATGACTGTAGGAAAGTGGGGTATTAGTTGAGTGAGGTAAGCACCCACCTCAATTACTAACCACAGTCCTTGTCACGGTTAACCCTTAAAGTCAATATATTAACCAGAGCTCAACCCCTTGTAGCTATGGCACAGAGTAGAAAGGCCTAACTCAGAGGCAATGTGTAAAGTATTTTGGCAGTATCAAAACAGTAAAAAAAGGTAAAACACAGCACAAGAAAATCCCAAACCAATTTAAAAAATGGAGTACTTTTTGAGAAATAAAATGACACCAAAATGACAAAAATCCAATAAGGATCACTGGAGTTACAATTTTTTTAATCCTGAAATATAAAAATGGCGCCAAAAAGTGTTAAGTGCCAACTATGGTGATCTGGTGGTTGCGCTTGACCAGTACCTAAGTGCAAGTTAAAGCAGACTGCGGTGGAGTGAAGAACTGATACAGAAACTAGGTTCCATGAGGTTGGAAGTTTTGCCTTCGGACTTAGGGCCCGATTTAGAGTTTGGCAGAGATGTTACTCCAATGCAACCACTACGGAGTACCCTTTTTGCAAACAATTAAGATCAGCCTGCCTCAGATGGCTCAAAAAGAGTGACGGGTGTTGAGGTTTTGCCATTTCCCACCAGCTCTATAACCATAATAAAATCTTTATTCGGTTGACCAAAACAGCCATAAAAGAATACAATACATGTAAATATAAAATCATCACAGTAACACATTACGATGTGGTAAAATCAATTGTTAAGAGAACCCAGACCAGCAAAATCAGGGGAACCAGTCAGGCCTTGTCACCTCATCAGTGCAGCTCATAAAAAACACAAAACAGCAAACATAACAGATTTATTAGGCAGCATCTATATGTAAATCAGGACTGGCCGAACCTGGGAAAAATTCAGGGACTTGAACAGCGGGACTAAAAATCTCTTCCTGGGCCTTCTAAAATAGCAACAGAACATAATGAAAGGTGCGGTGTCCTGCGGAGACCTGTTGTCGCAGCTGCAGGGCAGCCTACAGTTGGGCTCAGCCCTTCCGCTTGGGGAAGCCAAGAGTTGATGAAGCGTGGTAAACCTGTACCTGACCAAAAGAACCCTATCTTGCTGGTGTTGAACCTGGGTAAAATATGGCTCCATGCAGTGCTTGAAATGTATCAGAGTACCTGCTTGTTTCTGAGAAGTGCCGGTACTCTCCAAATGAAAAGTATTACGTTTTTCTTGAGAAGTGCAGGTACTCTCCCTCTCAAAATAAAAAAGTGCCGGTACTCAGTACCCGACAGTACCGGCCCATTTAAAACACTGGCTCCACGCCCTGAGTATTCTTTAGGAGCATGTGTCCCCGCACCAAAGATTTCTGGAGCTTATACTGTTCTCTTTCCAACTGGGCCTGATCCAAGAACAATCTTTTAACACACTTCAGTTCATGAGAGGAAGCAAATTGGGATCGGTAAAAATATCCGATGTACCCAGGGAGGCAAAAGCAGCCTTTATGTATGCTATCCAAGGGATTTTTTGCACCTGGTCAAGAGCCAAGCAATCATCAAGTATCTGCAGATTCAGTTTCAAATCCTCCATGGTCCAAACCTTGATCCAGCCTGTGATAGGGCTAAGGGCCACTGTACCCATCACATGACCACGACCAAGTTCCATGTGTACTGAGAACGTGGGCATACAATATGGTACCTGCGCTACTCGACATAGAAATTGATTCTCCACAGTTTGGATCTTGGCTAGGATGGCATTCCTCCAGACCTCACTTCCATACCGTAACTGGGATACACATTTAGCCTGATAGACTTTTAAAAGGACACTCGGTAACCAAGACCCTAACCTGCACCCAAAACTAAAATCCACCCCCGTAGTTTTAAGAAACTGAGGTCTTGTGCCCTCAATTAGCGGCTTCCAATTGTTCTTAGCATCAAATAGGATCCCCAGATAGAGAAAAGCCAAAACGTTACCCAATGTGTGATTTGCCACATTAAAGGTTTTAGTACTGGTGGAATTTAGACTTACAACCATAATATAGTATTTGGGAAAAATAACAGTCAAGTTCAAGTCCCCAATAAATGAGGCAAACTTAGCCAAAATTAGATCTAACTCCCTAGCTGTGCGGCTTATTAGGACCGCATCATCTGCGTATAACAAAACAGGGAAGGAATTTGGCACCTACCCTCAGGCAGTCCATCTGAACTGAGAGAAGGGCAGACTCTAGCTGATTCACATACAAGGTGAGCAGGAATGGAGCAAGAATACACCCCTGACGAACACCGCTGCCAGTGGGGAAAGGCCAGGTGCGAGCAGCACCCTGTGAGAAACACACTGTGGCGGAGGTATCAGAGTGGAGATTTGCTAACTACACCACAATATTTCTTTCCACCGCATCTTAGAAAGTAAAGCCCAGAGTTTAACATGGTTAGCCCTGTCGACCATGGACATCAAGTCCATAAACGCTAAATGCAACAATTAAGACCAGGCAACTGTGTATTTATTAATAATTAGATGGAGATTCAGTCATTGGCCAGAGGTGGATCTTCTAGCCACATCACTTATGATGTTGTTAGTATCTGCCCACTCCAGCAACCTATTAAGGATTACCCTCCCCAAGATATTTTCCTTAGTGTCTATTAATGCTATGCAGCGGCAACAGTGGGGATTGCCCTTGGCCCCCTTCTTGAACATCGGCACGATCACAACTGTAGACCATGAGGGCATTGCCCCCTCTTATGCGGCCGCGTTCAGAACCTGAGCAAAGAGAGGCCCCCAGACCTTCACTTCAGCCCTTGAACAAATCCAGGAGAATTCCAACCGAGCCTGCGGCATTTTTGCAGGATAACGCCATAAATACCATGGGTAACTTTTTCCCAAACAAAGGCCACAAGGGCACTAGCTGGTGCCACTGCTGTCATATTAATGATTACCCCCCCCAATTCCCTCCTGGTTATAAACGCCTTCAAAGTGGTCAACCCATTGTTGCTCAGAAATATGATGACATATTGCTGAGCCAGAGCCATCTGCAAAACAGGGCAGACTTACCACTTTCTAGAAGAGGGAGCTGTCCCCACTTTCACACACCTGGCAAATTTTCTTCCAGGCTATCTCCCGCAGTGTAGATTTGCAGTTATCTAGGGCTTGCTTGTAAGCCTCCTTACACCCTGAAATCAGTATTCTACCCTTTGGCGACTGCCTAAGTTCAATCTTTAGCTGCTTCAAGGACCTCAAACCATTCCTATCAAACTATTTTGGATCCGGGGAGCCCACAAAAGGAGTTGTTTAAATGACCTGAGTGATTCCCTCAAATGCCTGCAAAGCCTCCCTTCCCTCAGCATCTGTATCGAAACAAATGGCAAACTCCTGACCTGAGACATGGGGGTCTGGCAAACCCTTTCTGGCTTAACGAGCAACTATGCCAGATGGGTTGTTTAGCCTAGGGGGTGACAGAGCAGACAATACGTCTGCAACAATCCGAGGAGTGTTTAAGTTGAACACCACACAATTCCCCTCCCATGTTTTCCTAGTTGGTCCCTCCCAGACAACTCTTCGGGCCGTCATGATGGATTTTGACAACCCCCCAGCCTCTGTACAAATGCAAGTTGGACCAATGCATCACCTTACTTTAAAGCTCATAGAGGGATTCTGGGGCTAGATTGGGTTGTGGTGGTATATTCCCTGGAACCACAACATAGGGAGTAGCTTCCGGAGCACCACACCAGGGTTCATAAATGGGGGAGGAGTCAGGACAGGTGAACTAACCACCTTGCTAGATGCGGCTTGAAAAGAACAACCTACCCGGGGCTCCCTGGCTTACTCTGGGGTTTATCAGCCGTCAGAGAAGGCCCTCCATACCAGGCAACCCACTGGAACTAGGACCTAGGGCGGGGTGACCAGGAAAAAAATAAATTGAATTGTACTATTGGGACAGTCTGCTCATGCTTCGATCCCCTCCCAAGTTTATATGAGCCAGAATCTCCACCATCCAAGCCTCTGTATGAGTGAGCACAGGCAGGATTGGATTGAGCTTCTCATTTAAAATATCCTTTACCTTAGTTAATAACTTCCTATTGGAAAGATGGCCTCCCTCTACACAGGTGGGGTTGGGGTCAGTTTGAGCTGAAACATTAACCTGGGAATTACATTGCATTGGGGCAGGTCCTCGTCTTTTCCACATGCGTCTAGGGCTAGCCACTGGGGACATAGGGGAAATGGTCTTGGTATGTCCCTCAATGTCACAGGGCGTCCTCAAGGCCCTACTGCAATCAGACGAGGAGTGGGGTTTTAGAGGGAGGCTGTCCCTAGTCAAGGACAGCATTCTTTCCGGCAGCTCATTTTCTTTAGATACCACCCCCACCGTCCAAATAAAAAAAAACAACTGTGAAGGAAACACAGGGAGAGTCAAGCAGTGGTGGCACCTTAGTGGAAATCACTTTGCAGTTCCCCATACACCCTTTAACACCCTTAGCCCTCACTAGCAAGCTCCACTGACAAGGACAAACCCTCACAATTATAATAGTCCAAACCGCAACCCCCACAAGAACCTGAAAATAACAGTCACAGGTACAACATTCATGACCAAGGCAGAGTAAATCGTTCATTTAGCAGACTGCAGTAAACAAATTGGAGACGAAAAACATAAAATGAAACCTCCAGATTGCCATAGTCAAAGACAATTGCTCCCAGCCAACAGATTAATCCCAACAGTTATAGACACTAGCTCGCTGAAAAGGCAGGCCAAGGGGGCTGGCCCCGCCTCTTCTTTTCGCTGACTGGCACAGGACGGGCTCACCCTTAGCCCAGGCATGGCCTGCATGTGTCACACACTGCGGGATGTCAAAAAAGATTTTTAGTGCGTGGCTGATGGAGGCCCCGCCCCCTTAGAAAAACACACAGCAGCAAACACACCTCCTGGCACGTTGCATAATGGACACTTGAGTCTCTGAATGTTCTTTCAGGCTCTAGGGGCCAGTCCGCCAACACAAAGCCACAGTAATGTCCCACGCTGCTGGATGTCAAAAGTGCATTTAAGCGTGTCATCGGTGGAGGTCCTGCCCCCTTCAGAAAAACACACAACAGCAATCACGTCTCCTGGGGAGTTGCACGGTCGACACTCAAGTCCTCGTGGGTCCTTTCAGGCTCTTAGGGGTGAGTCCCACCAACATAAAGCTGTGGTAATTCCTCACACTGTGGAATGTCAAAAGCTCCTTTAAGTACTTCGTCTTTGGAGGCCCTGCCCCCTTAAGAAAACACACAGCAGCAACCACACCTCATGAAGTGTTGCAAGATGTACACTTGAGTCCAAGAGAGGCTCCGCCAGTATCTAGTTGACTCTAAGTTGCCCAACCCCAGAGAGCTGGGGGAGGCAGCAGACGACTGTTTAAGAACTAGGGTTAACCAGAAATCCCCATGGGGTGATCATACAAAGGTAGGACATGGTTCTTCTCAGGGGAAGAACCAAGGGAAAGATGATAAAAAGCCCAAGGAGTCCTCACAAGAGTCCCCAAAAACTTCTCAGGGTGGGAGAGCCCCGATCCATTCCACTTAAAAGGGGAAAGGGTATTAGGGGAAGAATTATGATCCTGTTAAAGCAGGAAAGTTTCAGGAAAGTTTCAGGAGCTTGCTAAGGCCGGCAAGTGTTTTGAGTGTCATCAACCTGGACACAAAAGAGGAGATGCTATCTGCTCCAAGAAGACCCTCACTGGTGGGCAATCCCAGGGGATTGCTAGTGTAGGGTTGGGGGTGGAAGTTGGCCCAGGGCTGGGATCAGGGTACATAGAGGTCACCTTAGTATCCGTGGGTGGGGTGGACATTGCAACTATGGACACCTTACCTCTCAGCATGGAGAGGTATAGGCAGAGGCCTAAAGTCAATGGGACTGAGGTGGAAGCTCTGAGAGATACAGGAACCAGTGTGACAATGGTCTCAGAGAAGCTGGTTTCTCCAGAACAGGTCTTACCTGGTGTTTTCCACCAAGTAACATATGCAGATAGCAGAACCCAACTCCATCCCATAGTCATGGTGAGCCTGGAATGGGGAGGTGTGACTGGCCCCACGAAGGTAGCTGTAGCTCCTGCCATCCCAGTAGAGTGTCTGCTGGGAAATTATCTTGAAGCATCTGATTGGTCAGAGGTGGAGAGAAGGGTCCATGCATAGATGCCGGACCTCCCTGAATGGGTGTGTGCTGTTACCGGGTCACAGGCAGCACAACAGGGAAGTGCTGGACACTTGGACCCTGGAACAATGGGACAAGCCTCCAAGAAGAAGAGAAAGGGCACTAGGTCTGGCTTGCCAGCCCCTACAATTACAGAGGATCAGGAGGAATCCAAACCTGAGGGGGAGGATATGACCTCTGAGGGAGGGCCACTTCCCCTGCAAACTCTGCCTGGCTTGGCAGAACTGCAGGGGGCAGGTGGGCCCACCAGAGAAGAGTTGTGCTACGGACAAAGAGAGTGTCCCACTCTTGAGGGCCTAAGGGAGACTGCTGCCAGGCAAGAACAAGGGGATACCAGTGGGACCCACAAGGTTTACTGGGAGGATGGAGTTCTCTACACTGAGGCAAGGGACCTCAAACCAGGGCAACCTGGAGAGTAGTGGTCCCCCAGAAGTATAGAGAATTCTTCCTTACTTTAAGCCATGATATTCCCTTAGCTGGACATTTGGGACAGACCAAGACCTGGAACAGGCTGGTCAACCATTTTTGTTGGCCCCAAATGTAAAAAAAAGTCAAGGTGTTTTGCAGCTCCTGTGTCACCTGCCAAGCCATTGGCAAGGCAGGGGGCAAGCCAAAGGCTCCCTTGATACCACTGCCAGTGGTTGGGACTCCCTTTGAGAGGGTGGGGATTGACATTGTTGGTCCTCTAGACCCACCAACTGCCTCAGGTAACAGGTACAATTTGGTGGTTGTGGACCATGCCACCAGGTACCCTGAGGCAATACCCCTCCGGACAGTCACTGCTCCCACAGTGGCTAGGTCCCTACTTGGTGTGTTCACCAGAGTGGGGTTCCCAAAGGAGGTGATCTCAGATAGGGGCACAAACTTTATGTATGCCTATCTGAAAGCCATGTGGGATGAGTGTGGTGTTACTTATAAGTTCACCACCCCCTATCATCCACAGACCAATGGTCTGGTGGAAAGATTTAACAAGCCCCTGAAGGGCATGATCATGGGTTTGTCTCACAAGCTCAGGAGGAGATGGGCTGTTCTCCTCTCATGCCTTCTGTTTGCCTACAGAGAGGTGCCACAGAAGGGGGTTGGATTCAGCTCCTTTAAGTTACTGTTTGGGCACCCTGTAAGAGGCCCATTGTGCTTGGTGAGAGAGTCTTGGGAGAAGCCTCTCAGAGAGTCCAACGGGAATGTGCTAGATTATGTGCTGGGCCTGCGGTCACGGATGGCTGAGTACATGAAGAAGGCAAGCAGAAACCTAGAGGACAGCTAGGAGCTCATGAAGCTCTGGCAGGATCAGAAGGCTACCATGCCTGAGTATCACCCAGGACAGCTGGTATGGGTTTTGGAGCCCATGGCTCCTAGGGCACTTCAGGTCAAATGGACTGGGCCCTATCCAATTCTGGAGAAAAAGGGTGAGGTCACCTACTTGGTAGACCTTGGCACCCCCAGGAATCCTCATAGGATCCTGCATGTTAACAGGTTGAAACCCCACCAGGACAAGGCAGACATGACCATGCTGATGGTCACTGATGAAGGGAAGGAGGAGGAGAGTGAACCTCTGCCAGACCTCCTGTCCTCAAATGCACAGGATGGGTTAGTGGAGGGAGTGGTACTCTCTCCCAAGTTGACAGACCCGCAACAAAAAGACTGCAGACAGGTTTTGGAGCAGTTTGCTAGTCTGTTCTCCCTGACCCCTGGACTCACCAATTAGTGTGTCCATGACGTTGACACTGGTGACAGCTTGCCTGTCAAGAACAAGCTGTACAGGCTGTCTGACCAGGTCAAGGTCAACATCAAAGCTGAAGTGACTAAGATGTTGGAGCTCAAGGTAATTGAGCCCTCTGACAGTCCTTGGTCCAGTCCAGTGGTACTGGTGCCCAAACCTAATCCCCAAGGTGGGAAGAAGGAATTGAGATTTTGTGTGGACTACAGAGGTCTAAATGCAGTCACTAGGACTGATGCTCACCCCATACCTAGAGCTGCAAGCCCACAGTGTAGTATTCTGAGGAGGAGACTGCAGTACCCTGGTGGTCTGACCGCCAGGGTCGTAATGTGGTGGTTGGACCACCACAACAGCGGTAGTCCTGACCTTAATATTTAAAAGGGTTATTTTGACAGGTTTGCCTGCAGTTTTAAAAGATGCATGTGTCAAGGTACACAAGTAGGCCTAAAACCATATTTCCTTTGTCAGCTCAGTGGATGACCTAACATGTGGTGCAGTACGCATGTGACTTTTGAATTTTTCATTCGACTGGTGTATTTTCTGCACCACGCACCATGGTCTCAATCGAAAGTTAATTATGGTAATCATTCAGGACTTAAACAATTTATCAATGTTTTAAGGGTCAAAGCAAATACAATGGGGATTGGACAGAAGTGACCCAGTATTCAGACTTCAAAAATCCACAGCATCAATCTACAAAAATGGAAGCGACCAGGCAAAAAGTGGCAATTTCTTAGAATATATTTTAAATAAAGGATAATACAACTTACAGTACCTCAAAAATGTATGGTTAAAAATGTCAGTAAACTAATGGTACTTTGGTCCCATCAACTGAATGCATTCCAAGATTCATCACTCACTCAAATCAAAATATTATTTAATATGCATTATAATTAGCTAACAAATGGCTTCAAATTAAATCAATTCTCTGTCATTTTCGGATTGCCTTGAAATTTTGTGCCCACAATTACATTTCTCTACACAGCACAGATTCATTCATGAACATGTTTTTGTAGTTCAAGTGAAGACCTAAATTGCCTCATTGTTGTTGCAAACTGGTCTAAAATTCTGCTTTGTGCCAGTTTAACAATGGAAAATAAAACAAGGATTAGTGAGTGACCTACTATAATTGTTAAAATGAGTATATGTGATAGTAGACTGCAAGACTGACTTTGAAGCTGAAAAGATAAAAATTTAGATTCTACAGTTGAAGAGATTGGTGGATCCTCAAATGGAAGGAGTTGGGCTAAATTGACAGGAATTTCTCAGGAAACAATGCTTTGTCTACTGTGTTGCTTTTATTGACAACAGCTTATTTTTGGGGTTAGGATTCGAACCTTTGTAGCAAAGAATTCAGAAATTAAAAAGATAAGCAAACAGCAAATTTTAAGTAATGTAGTACTTTTCTCAAATGGGATGCTAAATTGGGCCCCAATAGTGAACCCAGTAACAACCAGACCTGGTTGTAAATGTTCCATTTGTTTTCTTTAACCTTGTGACAGAGTTTTAAAAGACCTTAAACGTAACAGTTTAATATATTGTTTAATTTCCTTAACAAAATATGTGGAATATGTGGAATAGGAAGTGTCAAATATTTTCGCTGTTCATTGCATTTCTCTTGCCCACGTGATATTGCCTTTGGCAGATTTACAAGGCCCACAGAATGATCGCATACATTTGACAAGCTGCAAAAGTTGATGTAAATTGTTTGGGCAGCCACTTATAGCTGGTGCTTTTCAGACTTAACAATAGAGCCAGCCAACTCCCCAATTTACTTTTATGAGTATTGGCGTATTTACTTTGTGTTTGAGACCTGATTGACATGGGAGGTGTTCTATTTTACTGTGGGTGATGCGTCAGCTTTGCAGGTTTCACTAGACAGTGGGTTGGGTTGACTCCTGGATAATACCTAACCATTGAGAAAAATGTTCCCAGAGGCTAGCCTTCTCATTTCAGAAGCACACCATGTTTGCCTTGCTACAAACTAGCCCACAGTCGAGTATTCTGAGGAGGAGACTGCAGTACCCTGGTGGTCTGACCGCCAGGATCGTAATGTGGTGGTTGGACCACCACAGCGGCCGTAGTCCTGACCGCCACTGCGAGTCTGATGGTCTAGTGACCGCCAGGCTCGTAATGAGGGCCTAAATATTTAAAGGGGTTATTTTGGCAGGTTTGCCTGCAGGTCTAAAAGCTGCATGTGTCACGTTGCACAAGTATGCCCAAACAAACGTTTCCTTTGTCAGCTTAATGGATGACTCAATGTGTGCTGCAGTACGCATGTGACGTTTTTCAAATGGAATGCAAATTTGTGTCCCAATAGTGCTCCCAGCAAGAACTAGATGCCTGGTTGTAAATGTTCAGTTTATTTTCTTCAACATTGTGACAGGCTTGTAAATTACTTCCAAAGTTAAAAGTTTAATATGGTGTTTAATTTCCTTAATGGAATATATGGAGGAGGTGTCAAATATTTTCGCTTTTCATTTGGTTTCTCTTGCCCATGTGATATTCCCTTTGTCAGATAAGAATTACAAGGCACACACAATGATCACATACATTTAGCAAAGCATTATTGCAGTAGTTGTCCTAAACCAGAGATAGCAGCGTTATGATTTTATTCTCAGGTCTACTTTTTCTCATGTGACAGCTACAGGCCATTATAGCGTTTAGGGTCAATTCACTATAGGCACATGCCAGCATTAAATTCTTGCATGTGCCAACCAAACATGTGGGCTGCAAAGTCTACTTATGATGGACACTTAGGGCCTGATTACAAGTTTGGCGGACAGAAAACCCAACTGCCAGACCCGTGGTGAGGAGACTGCCACTGACCTGACAGTCTCCCCATCTGCCCTATTACGTGATTTCCACTGGGCTGACCAGCAGAAACGAAGGTTTCCGTCTGTCAGCCCAGTGGAAAACATTTTGCAGCATTTGACTCAGCTCCACATGGAACAGAGTCCAATGCCGTGGCACAGCACACTGTGTATTCCAACAGTGCTGGGGATGGAGACCCCTGCACTTGTTCTCTGCTATCCTTTTCATGGCGGTTCAGCCACCATGAAAAGGCTGCCAGAAAACATGATTGTAATCATCAGGGCAGTACTGACTTCAGCGCCACCTGGGCTTATCACAACCAAGACTGCCGTCAGCCCATAGGGATCTGAGATCCTGGCGAAGACGGCAGTCCCCTGGTTGCCCGATCGTCAGGGTCATATTGTGGACGTCAGACTGCCACAGCAAGTCTGGTGGTATTGAGACCACCAGACTCGTAATCAGGCCCTTAATATTTAAAGGGGTTATTTTGACAGGTTTGCCTGCAGTTTTAAAAGATGCATGTGTCAAGTTACACAAGAAGGCCTAAAACCACATTTCCTTTGTCAGCTTAGTGGATAACCTAACGTGGTGCAGTACGTATGTGACTTTTGACTTTTTCATTCAACTGGTGTATTTTCTGCACCACACACCAGGGCCTCAATCGAAAGTTAATTATGGCAATCATTCAGGACTTAGATAATTTATCAATGCTTTAAGGGTCAAAACAAATACAATGGGGATTGGGCAGAAGTGCCCCAGTATTCAGACTTCAAAAACCCGCAGCATCAATCTACAAAAATGGAAGCAACCAAGCAAAAAGAGGCAATTTCCTAGAATATATTTTAAATAAAGGATAATACAACTTAGAGTACCTCAAAAATCGACAGTTACAATTTTCAGTGAACTAATGGTACTTTGGTCCCATGATCTGAATGCATTCCAAGATTTATAACTCACTCAAATCTAAATATTATTTATTATGCATTATAATTAGCTAACAACTGGCTTCAAATGAAATCAATTCTCTGTCATTTTTGGATTGCCTTGAAATTTTCTGCCCACAATTACATTTCTCTACACAGCACAGATTCATTAATGAACATGTTTTTGGAGTTCAAGTGAAGATCTAAATAGCCTTATTGTGGTTGTAAACTGATCTAAAATTCTGCTTTGTGCCAGTTTAGCAATGGAAAATAAAACAAGGATTAGTGTGTGACCTACTATAATTGATAAAATTAGTATATGTGATAGCAGACTGCGAGACTGACTTTGAAGCTGAAAAGATAATAATGTAGATTATGCTGTTGAAGAGATTGGTGGATCCTTAAATGGAAGGAGTTGGGCTAAATTGACAGCAATTTATCAGGAAGGAAACATTTGCCCCTATAGTGCACCCCGTATCAACCAGACCTGGTTGTAAATGTTCCATTTGTTTTATTTAACCTTGTGACAGAGTTTTAAAAGACCTTAAATGTAACAGTTTCACATATATTGTTTAATTTCCTTAACGAAATATGTGGAATAAGTGGAATAGGAAGTGACAAATATTTTCGCTGTTCATTGCATTTCTCTTGCCTATGTGATATTGCCTTTGTCAGGTTTACAAGGCCCACAGACAGATCACATACATTTGTCAAGCTGCAAAAGTGGATGTAAATTGTCTGGGCAGCCACTTATGGCTGGTGCTTTTCAGACTTAACAATAGAACCAGCTAACTCCCCAATTTACTCTTATGAGTACTGGCGTATTTACTTTGTGTTTGAGACCTGATTGACATGGGAGGTGTAGGACTGAGGGAGAATAGAAATTGTAAAGCCTGTGTTTTTTTGCAGCAGAGGTGAGAGACTATTTTTTAGAGATTCTTTCAGCATTTCTTCTTATGCATCAGTGGTGTTCGGTGCCAAGAGCTCCAGCACTATATGAGAAGCCATGGGACCCTTTTTGACTAGGTCATTCCATCCTTCCTTGCCAAATGGAAACAAAATAGCTCAGTGAACCACGGCAAGACACAAAAAAACGAAGCTGACTATCAAGCTTTACTTAGTACCGTGTGCACCTTTACACTTTTCCAGATTTTTTTACCTTCTTCTCTGGTCTTGATGTAGACGGTGTAGAAATGACTAGGAGAGATCTTTGTTTCTGAAATAAACACTCTTGCATGAAATACTTCAGACACTCAGCCTTCATGTAACAAAAATACATTAGGGAAAAGAGGTTTCAATTTGTTCATCGACTTTCACCGAATGCATTCATGTTTTACAAATGGACCTATATATTAATAGGTCTGTTCACAAAAGAAAGAGCCATAATGCGTCGTTTTAGAAAACTGTGTTATTGATTGAGTGTGGTGGCATCCCTACTCAAGTGACAACCACAGTGCTTGTCAGGGTGAACCATCAAAGTCACTAACTGAACCTGTTTTATGTTATTTGTATTTCCAAAGCAAACACGCTAGGGTACCCTGGAGCTGAACAAGTGTGTGCTTCTAGCTCTGTCTATGGTGGGGTAGGTAACTGAAAAGCCAGGTCTTCAAGCTTCTTGCAGAATTCAAGACAACAGGAGAGGCTCTGATCTGGAGTGGAAGGTTGTTCCATGCTTTAGAAGTGAAATAAGAGAATGCTCGCCCTCCTGATCTGGTTCTGTATATGCATGGGTGTGTGTGACTAGGAGTCCTGCGGAGCCGAGGTGTCTGGGTGATTGGTGGAAGGCAATGCGACTGCTCATGTAAGTGGGGCATGAATGTTGGAGTGTCTTGATTGTGCGTGAGGAGTTTGAATTGAGCCTTTTAGAGTATCGGGAGCCAGTGTAGTTTGCTGAGGTATGTGTGATATGAGTTCTGTGTGGGAGGTTGAGGATGAGTCTGGCTGGCAAGTTCTGGATGGTGTCTATTCTTCTACTGAGTTTCTAGGTGATCCAAGTGTAGAGGGTGTTCCTTTAGTCCAAATTGCCGTAACAGGGACACGAGTGACAGTTTTTCTAGTTTTGCTTGGGAGCCATTTAAAGACTTTATTCAGCATCTTCAGGGTGTGCAAGCAGAATGCAGTGACAGCATTGACTTGTGCAGTCATGTCCAGTTTGCTGTTGATGATTATTCTGTAGTTTCTGGCATGGGTTTTGGGGGTAGGTCTGAGTTTGACTGGCCACCAGTTGGGGGTCCCCTGGTGTGGTGCTCTGGTGGAAGATAACTATTTCTGTCTTTTTGGTAGTGAGCTTGAGACATTTGTGTGTCATCTGTGTTAGAGACCATGTTGATGTTTTGTGCATGGATGATGTTGGCGACAGGGATTATATGTGCATTGAAGAGGAAAGGGCTGAGCGATGAACTTGAGATTCCACAGAGGAGTTTGATGGGTTTCGAACAGTAAGTTGCCCCGTTGACAGCTGGTGTCCTTGGAGGCTAATCTTGTGCAAATGTCTGATGAGGATGAGGTGTGGACCTGGGATCAATCCTTTGGTATCTTGGCACAAATACAGTCAGGCTTATTTTAGGGGCACTGTGTTAAGTATCTATGCAGGATATAACCAGTATTTAAGTGAAAATACAACACAAGAATACCCCACACCAATTCCAAATAGAGAACATTTTAGTAAATAAAATAATACTAGAATGACAAGAGTCCAGTCTGTAGAACTGGAGATACGCAATATATAAAAATGTAAGTAGATGTAGCACCTAAAAGCACAAAGTACCCTCACGTCATCTGGTGGTGCCAGAAGTTCAAGATGACTGTGATGGAGTGTGAGCCAGATAGAGGGCTTAGGTTAGTCCGATGAACAAGTTACCTTATCAAAGTCCAGCACGAAGAGTCCAGTTTGAGTAGGGGAACCACAAGGAGCAGGGAGAGCTTTATGGGTAGTTGTTACTGAAGCGTTAAGAGCAGCCATGGCGTAGTTGATGTTCTTTGCAGTAGCATAAAGATCTGATTTGACATTATGGACACTCACTGCTGGAGCTTCACATAGGCAGCCACTATGTACTATTGTTGCTGTAGATAGAAATGCAGATCTCGAGTTGCCAGGTGTCGCTGTTGGTTGCTGTAGTGCGAAGAGTCATGATCACTGCAGCTTTATGTTATTGGTTGACACGGGTGACCGAATTTCAATGTGATCGGGCCTGTTTGCAGTCGTGAAAAAAACGAAACTTCATGATTTCTCTTTTTCATGAGGAGGAGGGCACTCTGAGGCAAGCCAAGAGTCCAGGGCCTGGGGAGGCACTTCTTGGGGATCAGGGACTCACTTTAGCAGAGACATGTCCAGTTGAGAGTCCAGGCAGATCCAGGTGCAACATGTCAGCTGGGCACTTTCAGAGAGGCCTCTAGAGCTTATTGTGTTCCTGTAACTCAGAATAGGAGGCCATCCAACTGAAAATTGGATTCACTCAGGTTAGCCTGAGATGAATGGAGCAGGCCCAGCGTTTCTTCAAAGAGCAGGGCAGGACTTAAGCAGCAGGGCAGTCCTCTGGGGAACAAGGCAGACCACAAGAAGCATAGCAGTCCTCTGGTAGCAGCAGGGCAGTTCTTTGGGGAACAAGACATTTATTTGCAATTTTATATAGTGCAGACATTGCCCAAAGGCATCAGAGCACTTTACAACACACAGAATACTAAGTTACATTGGGTTACATTAAAAATAATTGAACTTGGACGTTTAAATCAATGTAAGTATACAGGAATTACCACAGGAGACAATTACAACAAAAGGGTGAAGGACACGGACAATTAAACGAAGCAGATCAGGACGCATTGGACAAGGTAAATAAATCTGGTCAAGGGTGAATTAACCAAGATGTCTATCGAATAGGAGGAGCTTGAGGTCATTTTTGAAGGTTGCTAGGCTGATGGTTAGACAGACTGAGGGATGCAGAGGGTTCCAGATTCTAGTGGCGCTGCCAGAGAAGGACTGATTCATGCATTGTTCTCACCTGAAGGTGCGGGTTCCAGGAGCAGGGATTGGGCATTTCAGGAACCCCTATTAGCCCCGGAGATTTTCAGTTTCTCGTTTGGATAGGAGGGTGAGGAGGAGTGCAGTGCTCTGTGGGTGATGCCAATGATTTTGAATTGGGCCGCACTTTAATGGGAAGCCATTGGAGGGTTAGTAAGGCAGGGGAAATGTGGTCAAATTTCTTGCGACCTACGAAAAACCCTGCTGCAGCATGTAGTTTTGCTCTCAGTAAACCGAGGTGTTCTTTGAGAATACATGAGAAAAGGGTGATTTCATAGTCTAGTCTAGAGAGAACGTGAGACTGAACCACTATTTAGAGGTCTTCTACCGGAATCATTTGTCTGATGCCCCAAAGCTGCCTAAATTGATGTTGTACTCAGTTGGTAATGGATGCTATGTGGCTGTGGTGATTAAGACAATTGTCCAGGGTGATTTCAAGTGATTTGGCTCTCATGACAATGGCAGGGCGGTCTACAAAGGCGGGAAGGTTGGCCATCTATTATTGTACATGCCTTTTTGCTTTCTGGGGTGAGAGCAAAAGAAATTCTGTATTAGTTGGGTTGAGTTTTAAATAGTGGTTAGACTTCCAATTTTGAATCATTGAGAGTGTATTTGAAAGCAGGTCAAAGTCCACTGGAGATGAGATTTTCAAGTATATTTGGGTATCATCGGCGTAGAGGTCGAAGAGATTCCCAGAGTTTCTGAGCATCATACATAGTGGTCAACTTCTAGGTGGAGGTTGAAGAGGGTTTGGGAGAGGATCGAACCTTGGTAGACACTTTGGTGAACGCTGACTAGTCTTGAGAATGAGTTGCCTATTTTTCCAATTTGGGAATGGTTAGATAGGTACAAAGAAAACCAGTTGAGGGCTGTTCCTCCGCTTCCCATGTATAGTTCAAGAATATGAAGGAGGTCATGATGGTTGACAGTGTTGAATGTGGCTGTTAGAAATGGGGTCTTTGGTTGACAGTCAGGTTACCCCCTGTTCAAGCAAAGACCCTCACTCTAGTCAGGGTAAAAGAGAATCACCCTCAGCTAACCCCTGCTTACCCCCTTGGTAGCTTGGCAGAGCAGTAGGCTTAACTTCAGAGTGCTAGGTGTAAAGTATTTGTACCAACACACACAGTAACTTAATGAAAACACTACAAAATTACACAACACCAGTTTAGAACAATAGGAAATATTTATCTAAACAAAACAAGACCAAAACCCAACATACAAAAGTCAAGTTATGAATTTTTAAAGATTAAACTCAAAAATAGCGCTTAGAAACACAAAATGCTTCGATGAGGTGTTAACATGGTGTTGTGACGGAGTCGTTCCCAACCAGCCAACACCAGCGGCACCGGACACGGAGTCGTGTAGACCCCCAAGTACAGTACCTTTGGTGAAGAGTGAAAACAAGTCAATGCGTGAAGTCGGGGATCGCGGCGTCTCTGCGAAACGTTGAATCTGTGCACTTCGAGAGGCGTTGGTCACGACGTGCTGCGGTGACTTCCACAGAGTCGTGGACTTCAGCAGGGCTGCACCGGCATCAGGCCTGCGAAGGTCGGCGCGTTCCAGTGAAGATCACGGAGTCGGTTGCAGGCGGCGTCACAGGATTCAGCATCGGCGTTGGTATGAAGTCGTCCGAAGTCGATTTCCTTGGATTTCCACCAGCTTTCCTTTCAATGGCCCAGGGACTGGATAGGGCACAACTTGTCAGAGCAGGAGTCTCTCCAGAGACTTCAGGTGCTGGCAGAGAGAAGTCTTTGCTGTCCCCAAGACTTCAAACAACAGGAGGCAAGCTCTAAATCAAGACCTTGGGGGTTTCTTCACAAGGTGGAAGGCACACAAAATCCAGTCTTTGCACTCTTCCTCTGGCAGAAGCAGCAACTGCAGGATAGCTCCACAAAACAGTCACAGGCAGGGCAGCTTTTCTTCCTCAGCTCTTCAGCTCTTCTCCAGGCAGAGATTCCTCTTGTTTCCAGAAGTGTTCTAAAGTCTGTGGTTTTGGGTGCACTTCTTATACCCAATTTCTCATTTGAAGTAGGCCTACTTCAAAGTAAAGTCTCTTTTGAATGTGAAATCCTGCCTTGCCCAGGCCAGGCCCCAGACACTCACCAGGGGGTCGGAGACTGCATTGTGTGAGGACAGGCACAGCCCTTTCAGGTGTAAGTGACCACTCCTCCCCTCCCTCCTAGCACTGATGGCTCATCAGGAAATGCAGACTTTTGTGTCACTGTCTAGTGTGAGGTGCAACCAGCCCAACTGTCAAACTGACCCAAACAGGGAATCCACAAACAGGCAGAGTCACAGAAATGGTATAAGCAAGAAAATGCTCACTTTCTAAAAGTGGCATTTTCAAACACACAATCTCAAAATCAACTTTACTAAAAGATGTATTTTTAAATTGTGAGCTCAGAAACCTCAAACTCCACATGTCCATCCGCTCCCAAAGGGAATCTACACTTTACTCAGATTTAAGGGTAGCCCCCATGTTAACCTATGAGAGGGACAGGGCTTGCAACAGTGAAAAACAGATTTAGCAATATTTCACTGTCAGGACATATAAAACACATTACTATATGTCCTACCTTAACCATACACTGCGCCCTGCCCTTGGGGCTACCTAGAGACTACCTTAGGGGTGCCTTACATGCAAGAAAAGGGAAGGTTTAGGCCTGGCAAGGGGGGTGCCTTACAGGTAAGAAAAGGGAAGGTTTAGGCCTGGCAAGTTGGTACACTTGCCAAGTCGAATTTACAGTTAAAACTGCACACAAAGACACTGCAGTGGCAGGTCTGAGACATGATTACAGAGCTACTTATGTGGGTGGCACAACCAGTGCTGCAGGGCCACTAGTAGCATTTGATTTACAGGCCCTGGCCCCTCTACTGCACTTTACTAGGGACATACTAGTAAATCAAATATGCCAATCATGGATAAACCAATTACATACAATTTACACAGAGAGCAAATGCACTTTACCACTGGTTAGCAGTGGCAAAGTGCTCAGAGTTCAAAAGCCAACAGCAACAGGTCAGAAAAAATAGGAGGCAGGAGGCAAAAAGATTGGGGATGACTCTGCATAAGCAAAAACGTCCAACAGTGGCGGATATATCTGGGAGGACCAGGAGGCAGGACTTGCTGGAGTCGAGGATTCTAAGGGAATCATCAACTATTTGAAGGATCACACTTTCTGTACTGTTACCCTGGCGGAAACCTGATTGTGTAGAGGTTGTTTGTTTGGATGTGTGAGATTACTGTAGTTGGGACACTACACAAATTTCAATGACTTTGCCTAAAAATGGGAGTGTGGAGCCTGGGAGTTAGTTGTTCAAGTTCTCTGGATCAAGAGTTTGTTTTTTTAAGAGCGGAGTGATTGGACCCATTTTTTGTTGTTATGGGAAGAGGCCCTGATTAAGAGAGGAATTGACCAGGGTGGTTCGCATGGGAAGTAGGTGTGTGGCAAGAGATTTGCTGATAGATCCTGGAATAGTGTCCTAATGGTGGTTAGAGTGTCTTTCTTTGGAGATAGTTTGTAGTAGGTCCTGCTCAGAGATTGGACAGAAAGATGACCATGGTTGTATTGATTTGCATGGTAGAGATTCAACCGTTTCAAGCAAGTCATTGATGGGAAGCGAAATATGGATGTCTCTAACTTTTTTTTATCACAGAAATCCACAAAGTCATTGCAATGGGACATGGATGGCTTGGGAGCCAAAGTGATATCAGGGTTAGTAGACTGGACAACAATGTTGACCAGGCACTTTGGTCTGTTCTTTGCAGAATTTAAGAGGGCTCTATTATGGGAGGGTTTAGCTCTGAGAAATTGGTCTTTGCATTGTTTTCTTTCCATGCAAAGCTTCGTAATACTCAGGAAGGGTGCTGCTTTTCTCCATCCTTCCTCAAATTTTCTGATAAGCTTTTGTTCTTCATAAAGATTTTTAGAGAACCAGAGCCTAGAGGGTTTTGGTCTGGATAATTTGCACTTCAGTGATGCACATTTGTCATTAAGAGAGTCCATGCAGGAGTTGAACTTGTCGGTGGCCTCGCTGATGTCAATATAGGGTGTGATCGCAATTAGGGTGGGAAGGGTAGTGACAGCCATGGCCTCTGTGTCAAGTTTGGATGTGTCTCTAAACCTTATTTTCTCTTTCTTGGGTTGCCCATAAGGTTTGCTGTAAGAGCTGGTTAAAGAGAACAGGATCTGCATGTGATCAAGCCAGTTGACTGGAATGGGGTTGCAAGCCTTAAGGCAGGGTAATTGGAGATTATCAGATTAAGACATGCCTCAACCAACAGGGCAGCCCCACTTCGGTAGGGTCCACAGGCCCAGGAGTGTACTTAAAAGTTGTGCTCAGGGTCTAATATTTAAACAGGGTGCTAACTTTTGGAGTGAAGGGGCATTTTGGCTATCCCCACATCTAGTTCAGGGAAGTTCTTCCTTTCCCCCTGTCAAGGCTCCAAGTAGTCTGGGTTTGAAAAACAGACCAGTGTCAGGTTCCTTTTGTTGAGTGTGCTGGAAGCAGCCCTTTGAAATGCAAGTGGGGCAGGGAACAACCCCTCCTCAACTATTCTGCCACCACCTAGCCCCCCTTTGTCTCACTGTCTGGGAGGAATACACAAAGGACAACAGATAAGCTAGACACAGTCATGTGACCCTGGATACTGGCATAACTGATTAGGACAGGAAATGCCAACTTGGTAAGTTGGCATTTTCAGAATCTTAACTTAAAATCTGACGTTACCATTAAAGAAGATTTTAAATTACAATGCATTTGAATGAAACATAATTTCCCTATTTGCTCTTAAACCTAAGTTATCACGTACTAAGTGTAATAATAAGGTGAAGCAATGTTATCCTATTGAGAGAGATTAGCCTAGCAGTTGTGAAAAATGACTTAGGTGTTTTTCACTACCAGGACATGTAAAATATAAACTCAAGTGTCCTACTTTTCAAATATAATGCACCCTGCCCTATGAGCCTTTAGTCTCTACCTTACGGGTGACATATGTACCAAAAAAGACAGTTTATTCTTGACGGAAGATTTCTTTTGCCAGGTTGAAATGGCAGTTTAAGCTGGCACTACAAGCTGCAGTGGCAGGCCTGAGACACGTTTAAAGAGCTACTTAAGTGAATGGCACAGTAAGTGCTGCAAGCCGACCAGTAGTATTTCATTTAGAGGCCCTGGGTGCATGTACTACCATTTACAAGGGACTTACAGGTGAATTACATGTGCCAATTAGGAGTAGGATAATTGATTGCACCATGTTTAAAGGAGAGAACACAAGCACTTTAGTATTGGGTATCAGTGGTAAAGTGCACAGAGTCCTAAAGTCAGCCAAAACAGAAGGCTGGAAGGCAAAGCTTTGGGAGGAAACCACACCAAGGATGTGAGGTACAACAGATACAATAAGAGGTCACAGAACCAAGATAAGTAAAAACTCATTAACTGTGTGAATAATAGTTTATGATTTACTTTCAGTCATGTGGCTCTGCTCTAAAACTTACAAAGAAAGGCAATCTTCGCCCTCATCTTTAATATGAATTCAGTGCTCGTCTGCAGCTTGGCGCTCGTTCACTTTTTAGCCTTTTAGAATACTCCTGTTACCAGGGTTCCGTCTGAACTGTATCTGCATTCCGATCATCTCTCGGTATTAGACTGTATAATGTACTTGGGAATACGTGACACAGTACAGTAGGTGTAATTGAAGAAGACTGTTCTCTTTCCCTTAGCGTCATAAATAATTCATAATGGCAGAACCATTTTTCAATGTGGCTCCTTTTCTCCTCTCGCACAGAAACCTGACGTATTGTATCATAATTGCAAATTCCATATCAATGAATATTATTTGATTTAGATTTTTTAATCCTGGTGATATTTAAGCCTGCTTGTCAAAGGTTAACTACATAGATATGCATGCAACTTGGATCTACGTGTGCACTGAGGTGAATCCAAGAAAGTCCAGTAGACCTTCCCAGGGGACCACTGGTTGGCAGAATATGATGCAAACGAGGAGACCGTCCACACTATTCTAACGGCGTTGATTCTCACAACATTTTGAAATTAATTTCATCCACATTGACCAGCACAACTGAATGAATGATTCATGCCGGGGCTTGGGTTTTCACTACTTTCACATTTCTGGTAGATTGTGATTACCAGTCTACGCGGCTCGCAAAATTGTCGGCTTTTCACTTTATATAATGTCACAGCGTAGTTTTTATTCTCTCAAACTGGGAATAGTGCCTCCTGGGCGCTAGCCGGCGCTGGAAATGGACTTGACGATTTGTCGCTATCAAGGTCTTTACAAATAGCCCAGCAGGTGTGGTGGCACTGAGGCCCAGGGCTGGACGGGCCCCATTGTTAATATGTACATTAGGCATCCACCCTTGCCACGGCATTGCTCCTGAGTTAACTTTGAAACCGTATCTCTAGTGTCTTTCGAACTGGATGCATGTCTCCGATTTTGTTATGTCTCAAAAGTACTTAAAATGCCTGACTGTAACTTAAAAAGCGTCATGGAGAAAATCTTTCTGAACTATGAGCAATGCTAGTAGTGTTCATGAAAGTTATCACAACTTCATGAGGTAAAAACTTGACAATTTCTCACACCCAGAATCCAAGAATTGCTGCTGCAGAAAAGGTTGCAAATTCCTCCAACATATTCCAGTTGCTCAGGCTGTGTGTAGGGGTTGCTGGGCTAAAACATGGAAATTCAATTACTTATATAGGAGGAGCCTTTTCCTTTAGAAAAATCAGTGTGTAGAGTTTCTACATATTGAGTTTGCAAAACAAGGTGATTGATCATAACCAGGTGGAAATTAACAATATACATGAACACCTATACATTTGTAAGCTAAATGAAAAAAGTACCCACACATATGATGGAAATATTTATGAAGCAGTCACACTCTGGAAAGTTCTGACTACGTGTTGACTTATATTATAGGCATCACAATATACACAAATGATATGCTCCATCTATCATGTTACCATAAAGCTATTCTCTTAGTTAAAACAAAATAATCATACAGAAATCTGACTGAACTTTCATCTGATCATCTCACTACCTTTTGTTGACAGTATAACAAAGCAGTTAGTGATCTACTACAACTCCACCTGGAGAAGTTCCTATGTCTTCCTACACTTACGCTGGCCACAGAATTTAGATAGCTCTCTTGGGTTGCTGCAAAGGGCCCTGAAAGCAGCAGATGATGCAGTCAAGACAATACTTTTACTGTTTAATTTCAGGGCTGTCTTCAAGATGATCTACCATGAAATCCTGCTGGAATGATTTTCCACCATCAACAGTCCCAGCATTCGCTGTGTGGATTTCGTTTGTAATAGATCGCAAGTTAGGGCTTTGTGATTGATCCCAAGTTAGAACTATTCCCATCTTAATAAAGTAACTTGATCTGTATTGTTTCATAAACTCCTCAACTGCCCTGCTTTTTAAAAATCTACTTTATCCCTATTTTCCACCAACTGCAAATATGCAATGTGGGCCTTAAGTTGTGTACTGATGGCATTGAGATCTATTACTCAATACCATTGTTCTTTCTCCTTACAGTATTGCCCTATTTTCCACTGTGACTGAAGGCAGATCAGTTTCTATCAGTTAAACAGCAGTGAAATCAGGCTCATCATATTCACTGATATGAATAAATGGACCAGTGTGGGTACCTTCCACACTTAGAATTTCCCTCTGCAGCAAAGGTAAGGTAGCTTGGGGTAATTGTACATGCCCAAGGAACACTGGCCTCCTCAGGTAGACACCGTATTCAGCAGTTCCTTCTAAGAAAACTAGATGATATTCTGCTGTCGCTTCCCTCCCTCCATCAGCTCCCAGTCCTGTGACCTATGTTCAACTCTTGCCTCAAGAAAAGCACCAGTTTCAAACCTATTAGTCTATAAAATATCTTCAACTTCTGGAGCAAGAGTGATCTCAGAGGCTCTAGTTTCTGTTCTATATCAAAAAAGTATAAGATCAACCCCGACTTGATTATTTTCTGGTGTCAAACACTTTACAAAGCTCAGTTGTGATCAAACTAGTTGGTCGTTTTCAGATCATGCGCCCATTATGCCACAATATATAATATAATATACATCACAACGGTCTGCACCAACTGACCTAAAACAGGTGATAGATAAAACTATATTGGAAGGTCTAGAATGTCTTGCCAATATACAGAGGACCTCATTACGAGGACCTAGTGGCACACTGCCCTACCGTAGCATCATTTGATGCACTGATGGCGCAATTGTGCCAGCCCAGATCAGCCATCCTGTGTGGCTTTTTATGGACTTGTGAATATAGAATCCTTCCATGCATAACACTGCGTGAACTGGGCATTCCATCTGTGTTGCTTGGGGTGTTCACACATGTTGGACTTTCTTCTGCTGGGTCATCTCTATCTTTTTGCCTCTTCCCTCCTATTTTCTCTGACCTGTTTTTGTTGGCTGTTTAACCCTGAGCACTTTACCACAGCTAACCAGTGCTAAAGTGCATATGCACTCTGTGTAAATTATACTGTTGATTGGTTTATCCATGATTGGCATATTTGTTTTACTGTTAAGTCCCTAGTACAGTGCGCTAGAGGTGCCCAGGGCCTGTAAATCAAATGCTATTAGTGGGCCATAAGCACTGGTTGTGCCACCCACCACATAAGTAGCCCTGTCAACATGGCTCAGACCTGCCACTGCAGTGTCTGTGTGCACAGTTTTAAACTGCCAATTCGACTTGGCAAGTGTACCCACTTGCCAGGCCTAAACCTTCCCTTTTCTTACATGTAAGACACCCCTAAAGTAGGACCTAGGTAGCCTCATGGGCAGGGTGCAGTGTATGTTTAGGGTAGGACATATACTAATGTGTTTTATATGTCCTGACAGTGAAATACTGCCAAATTCGGTTTTCACTGTTGCAAGGCCTATCTCTCTTATATGTTAACATGGAGGCTACCATTAAAAATGATTAAAGTGTAGATTCCCTTTGGGAGCAGATAGACATGTGGAGTTTGGGGTTTCTGAGCTCACAATTTAAAAATACATATTTTTGTGAAGCTGGTTTTGAGAATGTGTGTTTGAAAATGTCACTTTTAGAAAGTAGGCATTTTCATGCTTAATCCATTTTGTGACTCTGCCTGTTTGTGGATTCCCTGTCTGGGTCAGTTTGACAGTTGGGTTGTTTGCACCGCTCTCTGGACAGTGACACAAAGAGAGCTGGGGTGTAGTCTGCATATCCCGATGAGCCACCTGTGCTAGGAGGGAGGGGAGGAGTGGTCACGTACACCTGAAAGGGCTGTGCCTGCCCTCACACAATGCAGTCTCCAACCCCCTGTGTGTGTCTGGGGCCTGGCGAGGGCAAGACAGGATTTCACAAACAAGAGAGACTTTCCTTTGAAGTAAGCCTACTTCAAAGGTCAAAATGGGTATAAGAAGAGCACCCAAACCCATGAAACATTAGATCACTTCTGGACATCAAGAGGAACCTCTTCTTGGAGAAGAGCTGAAGAGCTGAGGAGAAGTGCTGCCCTGCCTGTGCTTTGTGAAGCTATCCTGCAGTTGCTTCTTCTGCCTGTGCAAGGGGACACAGATTCGACTTTGTTGTGTATTCCTGTTTGTGAAGAAATCTCCAAGGGCTTGTCCTAAGCTTGCCTCCTGTTGTTGAAGTCGCAGGGCCATCAACTACTTCTCCTGCCAGCACCTGGACTCTCTGCTGAGACTCCTGCCCTGCCAAGTGGTGCCCTATACAGTTCCTGGGGCCTTTGAAGGGGAAGTTGGCAGACCAAGGCTGAAAATCCACACACAGACCACCATGTGGGGAAAATTTCGATGCACCTTCTGAGACGCGGCTGAGAAATGTCGCGCCACCGGCTTCGCAGCAGAAATCGATGCTCCAGCTGCATTGCGGCTGGAAGATTGATGCATGCAGCTGGAGAAACGACACGCAACACCCGCTGACGGAGGATGATAACGTTGCAACCCACATAGCGCGGTTTTGCTGATACTGTGCAGCAGGATTTTCGATGCAAACCTTGCTGGGCGTGACAAAATGACGCAAAGCCTGCCTGGGCCCGAGTGCTTGCCCTGATCGATACATCACTCTCCTGTGGAGAGGAAAAATTACGCACACCGACCCAACCGGAGGAGGAGAATGACGTATGGTCTCGCTTGAGGGTGAGAAATCGATGCATCAATAGCCTTTTCCGACGCACACTCGCTACACAGGTACTTTTTAACGCTAACAGTGTTTTTACTGTTTTCTCAAGGATTTAAGACTCTTTTGCTTTTAAAATTAATAACCTGACTTGTGTATGTTGGATTTTTATCCTTTTCTCTTGTTTTGTTTAGATAAATATTTCCTTTTTTTCTTAAACTGTGTTGTGTCATTTTGTAATGTTTTCACTGAGTTACTGTGTGTATTGGTACAAATACTTTACACCTATACTCTGAAGTTAAGCCTGCCTGCTCATCTCAAGCTACCAAGCTGGTGAGCGGGGGTTAGCTTAGAGTGATTCTCTTTTACCCTGACTAGAGTGAGGGTCCTTGCTTGGACAGGGGTAACCTGACTGCCAACCAAAGACCCCATTTCTAACAACACACAACACCCATGGAACCCAAAGGACTCTGATGCATTCCCAGATTTACAAGTCTGGGAATGTGCCAGATTCATACACCACCTCAGGGGTGGCATAAGAGTGACGCAATGAGAAGAAATATCTTTATTTCTCTCTATTTTTCCTCTTTCTATGTGTGTTGCATTCTGCAGTACACATAGAAAGAGGAAAATGCCTCTTGTGATTGTTTTGTGCAGGAAGGTGTACCTTCCTGCACAAAAACAATCATCCCACCAATGCGGGCACCCTTGCACCATGGTGCAAGGGTGCCTGCATTGGTGCTAGGCAGACATTTGTGTGCCAGCACAGGGGGAAAGTTCCATCTTGAAGGCCTTTTCATGGTGTGCCGCCCTGCGCCTCAGGACTCATAAATGAGGCACAGTATTCCATATTGCAGTTTTTTCTTAATAAAAATGACTCATCTGAGATACCAGTAGCATGGGAATAAGTTAAAAGCACACTGTGACAGAAAATTGTTTTGTGCACTGAAATGATGCAGTAGAGATGGAGGCAACACTTTGAGGAATTAAAATCTTCCTTTTGCTATCCTGAGCAGAGGTTTTTTCAGTCATGGAGTCTGGAGTAAAAAGCATAATGCTAAAAAGCCAAATGTGAGCTAAAAGATCATTATGTACAGCAAAACATTTGGAATGAGGCTTCAGTAGGGCAATAATGCTGTGAAGAAAGTAACACATAGGTAAATTGCATGCCAAACAGAGGACTACTAGAAATAAAAGCAAGCAATTATCAATATCACCATCCTGATTAAATGCACATGATATATAGGGGCATATTTATGAGTTTTGTGGCACATGGCAGCACAGGAAAGTCACCTTGCTACGTTGCCCTGCATCAAAGGAAAAGGCAGGAATTCATCGTATTTATCCAATACCACACATTCCTGTCCTTTTCCCCTGCGCTGGCACACTTTTGGCAGTCTAGTGTCAACACTGGCACCCTTGTACCATGGTGCAAGGGTGCTTGAGTTGCATGCAGGATTGTTTTTGTGCAGGAAGGTGTCCTCAGACGCAATAAAGATATTTCTCCTCACTACGCCTCGCCCGGGGAGGAGTATCTTTTTGGCCCATACCCAGGTTTACCAGGTTTGGTAAATCTGGAAATGCATCAAAAACCATGGGAGTTACGTGGGAACACCCACACAATGCTAATGGAAGACCTTCCTTTGCACTTGGGTAATGCAATGCAGTGATTTGTGCTGCCTTGCATTAATCCATATTTTGGAGTCCTTCAAAGCCATGCAAAGTGGCTTTGCGTGGCTTCAAAAATATGACTTTGAGGATTGCGCCACACATGTACCATGTTGCATGGTGCAAGCATGGTGCAACCCTCTGGTAAATATGTCCCATAGTGTCAGTGTTTCAACAGCATTATGTGGTCCTTTCCCAGTCTGGCCATATTGTTAATGATGGAAAAATCGAGAACTTTCTAGAAAAAATCAAAATCCATCATTTTGCTGCAGACTCTAGTAATCTCCTGATGCAGCCTTTCTTACACGAGGCAATCTAGGAGATAATAGCTAATCTCCCAAATAAAAAAGTATGTTTGAAAGGTGGACTACCAGCTTAAAGCACTTACAAAGCAACTAGTTAGTCTGCTAAACAAAAGTGTAGTTTTGCTCCTTCTGCATGACACTCACTTCTGAATAGCAATTACTAAATCTTAGCTAAATTAAAAACCAATAGGCTCATTTAGTATATCGTTGAAGTGGTCCATGAGGTTCAAAGTGACTATATTCCTGAGTAAAACAGTGCTGCTAATAGGCGCTATTTAATTGAAGGTATTGATCTAAGTATTGTTATTTATCTATAGTGGCAACCAGGAGAAAAACAGGGTGCACTCCACATTTTATTTCAAAAGTTACTTGAGTTCTTAAAGGAGAAGGGGTGGCTGACAATCACTCTTCAGCAAGAAAAACTCCCAAATAATTCAATAATGGTACCCGAGCACCATTTACATCCAGTCATTCAAAAATAAATCACGGTGTATCAATGCAAGTATTCTGGAATCTTGTTTTATTTCTTCTTTCTAGCCAACACATATTTTGTCATTAACTGACACCATCAGGGCTAGAGAACCAAGTACATTAAATTATTATACAATCATTGTATTACATTGTTAAACCTGGAATCTTTGGTGTGGCTTTCCCTCACTTTTTGTTTTCAGACCTCTTGTTCCTGTTGTCTTCGTTTCTGCTCACCTTAGGACTCTGTGCACTTTACCACTGCTAACCGGTGCTAAAGTGCTTGTGCTTTCTCCTTAAACCATGTTAGATTGGCTTATACCTAATTGGCATATTTAATTTATTTGGAGGTCCCTAGTAAAGTGGCACTACCTGTTCCCAGGGCTTCTAAATTAAAGGCTACTAACGGGCCTGCAGCACTGATTGTGCCACCCACTTCAGTAGAACTCTAAAAATGTGTCAGGTCTTCCCTTGCAGCCTGTGTTTGCAGTTTCGAACTGTCATGCCAACCTGGTAAAAAAGGCCTTTTGCCAGGCCCAAACCTTCCTTTTTAACACATAGAAGTCACCCCATGGTAGGCCCTGGACAGCTTCAACGGCAGGGTGCATTGCATATAAAAGCAGAACACATACTTTCACATTTTACATGTCCTGGTATTAAAAACTCTTACATTTATTTTTCACTAATACTCTTAAATTCATTTTTCACTACTGCAAAGCCTATCTCCCCCATAGAATAACATTGGAATTACCTTTTTACAATTTGTAAGTGTAATTCACAATCTGGAAGGGATAAGTTTTTCATGTTTGGTGTCTCTGGAATGACATTTTAAATTCACAACTTATGGTAAAGTCAGGTTTTAAATTGTAATTCTGAAAATGCCACTTTTAGAAAGTTGGAATTTTCTTACTTTTGCTGTTTGGTGTCTGATGCCTGTCTGGAGTGGATGACAGCTAGACAGCCACATCCAATGGGAGTTTAAGTGTACGTTCATGGGCAACTCTCGCAGGATGGGAGGAAGGAGATGGCCACAGCCTTACTTACATCTGAATAGGCTGTGTCGGGTCCCCACACAAAGGGCTGCATAACCCACTGTAGTGAGTCCGGAGCCAGGGCAGGACCTCTGTGCACTTCAAGGGCCTGTCTTTGAAGTCTCCCCCTCTTCAAAAGCCAATCTCTGTATAAGTACTTGACCTCTGATACCACCAAGTCAGTAAACTTCTGGACCTGTAACTACTCTGCAAAGGACTGTTGTGCGCACAAGGACTTCCACTCTGCTAGATTACTGCTCTACTGCTCTGCCGGACTTTTGCTTTGCTGGACTCCTGCCTTGCTGTGCTGCCCTGCTGCCTGCTGTTCCCCTGACTGGGTGAGAAGGACTGAACCTGCATCACTTGAACCTAGAGTGATGCCAAGGGCCACCCGACTAAGACCCAGGGATATAAAAGACTTAAAACCAACCTACTGCTACACCTTGACTCTCCGATCCATGAGTCTGCCCTGCTAAGTGGTGCCATCCCAGTCCTGAACCCTTGGAAGTGAGGTCTAAGGTGCTTGCTCCAGCAGAACCACCACATTTCCACCGCTGCATGGACAGAATCGGCGCATCTCTACCACTGCTTTTACAGAACTAGTGCATCACTTTCTGAACCAGCATTGCGAAGTTTCCTGAAGCACAATGCCCCTGCTCCCCCATTGATGACAGCCTTGATGACGACGCCTAAATCCACATAACAGCCATGGTGCTCATTGGAACCAGCGCATCACATTGCTGCTGACACAGCCAGCACTTACACTGGAACTCTATCCCATCTCAGCTTTGTGACACATTACCACCCGCTGCATGGGGAACTTCCACGCATCTCCTTGACTGCGAGGGGAAAAGTGATGTGTCCCCTCTGCTGTGGGGGTCAACATTGACGCATCACTATTGCTGCACCCAACATCTTCAATGCTGATGCAACCAGGATTAGGACACCTTTGTTCAGTGGGCCTCACTTGCTCTCTGTATCCGGCCCTCGCTCCATCGCAGTAGGCCTGCACTTATGATCTTGTCAGGTTCCGGCACAACCAGATATCACCGATTTGTGCTTCTTGCTTCTAAGCACTATTCTACAGTTTAATCTTTGAAACTTAATATTTCAACTTCTACTTATTGTAATTTTGTATTGGCATTTTGGTCTCTGTTATTTATTAAGTTAAGTTCTATTTTTCTAACCTGGTGTGGAATCGTTTGTGTGATGTTTTCAATGTTTTATGGTTTGAAGTGTTGCACAAATACTTTACATATTGCCTCTTAAGTTAGGCCTGACTGCTTTGCGCCAAGCTACTAAAGGGTGAGCACAGGTTCATTTAGGCTGTGTTTGTGACTTACTCTGACAAGAACTGTGGTTCCTGCTTAATCAGGGTGCATAACTCTGTCAACTAGAAACCCAATTTCTGACAGATGTGATATGTAAACCCTTTTGTCCAAGAAGATGAGTTTGTAAAAAAAACAAAAAAAAACTTTAACATTCATGTTTAAATCAATACACCAGGCAGTCTACACACTAAACGTCCAATGGCAGTAGACAAGGCCCAGATGACATACATGTTCATGTTTTTATTTGCTATTTCGCAAGTACTAGGAAATGCTGATGTATATTTCCAATATAAAGTTAAAAGGTCTTTCAACACACAACCTTCTCAGCTCACATTTACATAGTTAGTTCCACCTCTTTCCACATACAGGTAAATGTGTGGTGGGAGCAGGGTCAATGGGGACTCTTACCCTCTGCACATCGCTTGGATTGTATAAGAAAATTATGAGTACATATATGAAATGGACAGGGTGATTTTAGATCACTCACTGCATGTGGAACGTGTTGTGTTTACTAAAGATAGCGGTACTGAAACGATAGTGAACAATCACAAACTGTACATAATACAACCTTTTTAAACGACCAACAATAATGGATTCAAATCACAATGGCTCCCAATCGATAGCGAAGATGGAACACTGTTAAATTAAATTCACTTTAAAATTTACAATTCAAGCATTGGCAAAGCAATGAATCTGGCCCCAGCAGGCATGTGACGTTTTCTTGTTTTTAGTTTTTGCAAATATATGGAACAGACATTAAACATTTACCAGTAATTGAAAGGTAATACAAAGTAAGCAATCATTTGCAATGCAACGGGTCTCGTATTTCTCCGAGTTAGAGCTATTAGCGGTTGTAAACTCCCAACCGGACTTTTCTCGCCACATTAAATGGAAAAAGAGAGCGCGATCGCGCTGTTACGGATCACTCGTAATGAAACCAATTGGCAAAAGTGTAATTATCTACGCAACCGGCAAAAGTGCAATTAACTGTGTAACAGGGTCGATGTCATGGAAAGCGCTCGACTTCTGCCAAGCGAGATCGCGCTGCGAAAAAAGATAAAGAGTAGTCCACAAACCGGACGGAAAGTAGCGAACCTTGGATGTTTTCAGTACTTGGTCACTGCGCTCGAGGAGGGCTAACCACCGGAAAAGGCATGACGTAAGCATGCCTTCCACTAATGAAAGCAAGCAGATTTTAACAGGCAAGCACATGAACCAATGAAAGAAACTGACGTGACATTTTCTAACTACTAAAGCGTCTCGCAAGCGAAACGCATGCACCAGTGCATGCGACGCAGTCTTGATACTAAAAAGTAAAGGTGATATGTATGTGTTTCCCAGCAAAGAATCCCCCCAAAAAAACAAATAGAACAGAACTAAACTTATGAATTCACTGTCAAGCCAGACTAAAGATCGATGTACGTTAATGACTACCTCCTCCTATTTGTGCCACTACCAGAGAAAACATACCATAAAGTATCTAGTTATCTAAGACACTTTAATAGCATTACAATGACATGCGTATACCCTTAAAGGTCAAACTCCAGTAGATGGGTAAATAAACAAAATGACCACAGCTATGTGGAGGACATGCTCTTTTTTGTGGAAGTGCACAAAGTCTGCAGACTCAAAACATGTACTCCTGATTCCCAACATGTGATAGGAGCCAAAGCTCCTCTGGTGGTGGTTCACACCTAATTATCTGGTGACGGCTGCCTGTGAAATGTGATCCATTGAGAGATAAACTTAAACAATGAAATGAAAGCAGAAAATGGTTTATAAGCACTGGCATTATAATGGACAGCTTTCTAGGTGGAAATGGATATGTGCAAGAGCAAAAGTCATCACTCATTGTGACAAACTTTTGACTGAAGTGGTCTGACCCACTATCCCATGGTGTGAGCTGTGGTGGGGAGAAGCAAAATATGAATGATTTTAACGGACAAATTGACAAAAAGGGCTCACCAAATGCCCCTCCATGTACATATATCTGTCTGTAATTTCAATATAATTGTTTTTGGGAAAACAAAGGGCTAGCAAACAGTTAACGCTGGCTCTAGGTGAGACTTAAAAAACATATACGGATCATCTGCCTGCTGTGCTTAATGCTGTTGGTGATTTGCGTCTGTGAATCGGTGTTTTCTCCATCCCTTGACACGATGTTGCTTCTGTACTGCTTTAAAAGGCATCATCACATATGAAGGAACACTCAAATTTACAAAGCATGATTTTGCAAATATACAGATATATATATATAAATATATGTATAATGTTCATGTGCGTTAATCTCATGGGGCTCTGGAGTGCATGGTCAATGGGAATGTGAAACTCCCACAAATGTACTCATGTCTGGGTATCAATAAACTTTTCCACGAGCCTTTCCCACCTAAAGTGTCAGATTTACTCTTGCCAATAGAACCGTGGAAATGGGAAAAGTGAATCCCAAAATCGGTTGGTTTAGACAGTAATGTGCTTATTCATGTGAAAAAATAATTTTAAGTGAGAACATTATTTATAAAAAAAAGCCATTTCCAGATGCGGTTGCACTGAGGCGTTAACTTAAACTATGTGCGTACATATGAGAAAATGCTTTTGAATTATGGAATTGACAAAATGTTTTACAGGTGTACTGTGACTTTGTTAGATTCCAATGTATGCTATTAAAAGGCTTTGCAAATTGCTTAATTGTTAAAGGAAAAAATATGGGAGTAAATTCTCATTTATTTTGTGCATCGGACCCACTGTGCATAGACTACGGCGTTCGTATGAGCTGCACAAGTAGTGGATTTCTTTATTGTGTGCGTGCAATGCTTGTGAAAAGAAACAGCCTAGCTAGGAATTGGCTTTTTCTGTCATCACTTCTTTCTACAGGCTATTGACCTACTTTGTAACGATGCATACATATGTTATACTCATCTTAAACCCATAGTGAGATACCAAAATAGCCTACAGTATCATTAACCTATGTTGTGCGGAGATTATTTTTTTTAGAACCAATGTGGCCACGCAATGGACCAGTGAAGGGTTAAGCAATAGGGAGACTGGTCGTTCACTATGTAAGTGCTAAGCCCTACACTCTAATTTATGTACCCATTATCTTTGCATCCTCCACCAATTCATGCAGATGGGAACCTCACGGTCCTAAAAACCACCCATTTACTGCAAAATTCCCCAAGGTTTTTTCCTACCCACATCACCTTGGATCCCTATTCACCGTCAGTAGCCCCAACATACTGTGACACACGAGTCTACCTCAAACGTCCCCTGCTTTAATATCATCGAGATTTGGACTTCACGCAACTACTAAAAATGCAGCCTTAACAAAAGGATTTCTTCACCCTACCAAGAACCTCGGATCCAGGCCTTCAATCACAAATAATTAACAGTTTCACAGCCAATACAAATGACTGGGATTCACCAATGACAAAGATCTCTCCTTAAAAAAATATAAAGACATTGACAAAAACTAAGATGGCCTGTGCAATCTCTTTTTCCTGGAAAAGTTAAACTTTTCCCGTCAGAAACTGACTTCAGAAGAAGCCTTCATCATCTCTCACCTGGATGGAGGCAATGCACTCTGTAACGAAGCTCCTGACACCACACAGGTCTATATGAAAGTCATCATACATGCTGCAGCATGTCTTATGAAAGTTCTAAAGAAGGTGAAACATATCAGTACTTTTAACTCTAAAGAAACTACATTGGCTCCTCCTCCAAGACGTCTTAACCTTTAAGACAGACTGCATAACATAAAATTCCAAGAGAAACGACATACTAGACGGAGAAATTAATTATCTTAGGCAGGCAATACCATACCAGAAACAAAGAAATGCAGGAAAGAAAAACGAACACAGAAGGAGTGCCTTTCCATATGTGCACCCAGGAGCTGGAATAACAATAATTAAAGCTATACCTCTTCAGGGCAAGGCCGGACTGACTGTACCGAACATCAGCGTTACCCCGAGAGGCTAGCAGGGTTGGAAGGGGGGGCGCTTTTGTTAGGCGGGGGAGGGGGCACTTTTGTCCCAATGCAGCAGTTTTAAACCGCTACAGAACTGCTTGTATATCCAACATTTTTCAGGCAACAATAAAGTGCGTGGGTAATTCTGGTGATTAATGTACCTGCAGGAGAGAGAGGAGTTTTGTCTAGTGGCAGTTTTGACTCTACCAAGGTAGAACAGTGTTTTATGTGCAATGCTCACTGGGATACTGCTTTTGCCACAGAGATTGTTTTGTTACTGTGCAGTTCATAGGTTAAAATCATAATCTAGCACAGTGAACTATGAACTGCGTATAAAGAGCTGCATGCAAACTGCATGGTACAGGTTAGAAAGTTGTTTTTCCAGTTTTCGGGTATCCTAATTTTGCTTAAAAGGCTCCGCCATTTAAAAAAATGTTGTCTAGAGAAATTCAGCCGGGATCCGCAATGTCTACCCAAGCTAAATTACTTCTCAAAACATTCAAAAACACAAATCAGATATGAAAATCTCTGCACAACAACCTTTTTTATGGAGGAATATCAGGGATCCAGGTTTATATGTCATATTTTCTATACACTGATTTACACATGGATGATTCATTGTCTCTGTACTGTAAGTGTGTGTCTTAAAGTGCTCCAACACCCTATGCCGGTAAGAGCTGCTCTATAAAACAAATGAAGTACATGAGAGAGAGGGGCTATGGAGAGATGAGAGGTACTGTTAGAGGGCGATGGTGAGGGAATCACTGGAGAGCTCCCAATAAAGATTGCTGTATCCTGGTGCACTGTAAGGTCATCATTTATTATGTTTTAAAACCTAATACAATTAAATATATAATGAAAAATGTGTTGTAGAATGCACCCTTTTAGCCGTTTTTTCCAAATTTTCTCAAAGGGGGGGGGGGATGGAATCCCCAAACCCCATTGTAGTGGGCAGGGGGCCGGTCTGACAAGATTTGACAGGGCAGCTTTGGTTCCCAGTCTGGCCATGCTTCAGGGAGTGCATGAGAGTCATGACCTAAGAAGGTCACACAGTTGTGAGGCTCCTGCAGCCTAAGTTCACAATCCTTCCTAATCCACAACATTCCTGTTGGTAAATATCTGTTTACTGCGCCATGGAAAGATGCCCCCCAAAAAAAGCACCAGGAAAGCTCTCGAAGTGGCTTTGCGACTGGTGGTTTGGCACCTCACAGCAGGGCCTGGCTTGGCTTACGCTATTGCCCGGGGTATCTGCAGCAGAGCCCCGGGGGACCAGAGTATGTTGCAGGGCCTGGGCAGTGGCTCAAAGGAGGCTGAAGTGAGAGCCATGTGTGGAGAACCCCAGTGATTGTGTAAAGAGGGAGACATGCTGGCTAATTGGATAAGGGAAGAAAGAAGGCTAGGCCTGGATGAGCCATTTAAGTAGCAGAGTGAGTGTCTGACTGGGCCACATGATCCTGGCCAGAGCTCCAAAGCTGCTGAGCGAAAGTGAAAATATGTGAAACTGAATGTTGAAGACCCAAATCACTGTGTGACTTTCTGGACCCATAATTGGTGGAGAGCAACAGGCTATGCAGCTCCAAGCAGGGACTTTATATGAGCATAGGTGGATCAAAAGTGCACTTACACCCTCCTAGTGGTCTGGGTAGTGCTGGGCCCAACTTGCCTGGAGTGGAACACCATTTGTAACAATGAACCATAGTCATCCCAGGGGAACTGAGCTTTAAGCTGCTGCATGGATTTGCAAAGAAGTATTTGCACGTTGTATGTTTGAATGCTAGTGCACAATGAATATGAAGCCGCTGCAGCAGCTGACAGTCTGTTGGAGGTGGTTTGATCTATGAGGTGGACTAGAAACATAATTGAGCCCAAGAAGGTCTGGAAGTGGACAGCTTGCTGGTGGCAGACCACAATTTGACTGATGTGGGACTATGCCCCATGAAATGTATGTGGACTCTAGTGGACACTGCCGCCACTCTTCCATAATGTGAAACATGCAAAAGGGCTGTGCACGGTGATGTGTGCAAGCACTCATCTGCCTACAGCAACATGGTGAAAAATGACTAATGCCAGTTCAAGTTGCCATTCGAATGTAGGAAACGAACTGCAGCACACACAAAAGACACTGTTGCAGCAAAGACAGGATCTCTGGCTCTGGAAGATGAGGAACATACTAAGGTACCCCTCCTGGCAAAGCAAAAAACCGGACCTTTTGACTATTCAAGTCAAGCAAATAAAAGAAAGAATAGGCTGGCAAGGCACTAGACTGAAAGTAGCAGAATGTCATAAGAGATGGAGAAGGCACTATTCAACTAATAATTAAAAAATCTCTGAAGTAGAAAAGATAATATAAGTAGTCAGAAACAAGAATGACGACTCAGAAGTCAGGTCCAGGAGGAATAACCTCTGCATTGTAGGAGTCCCAGAAACTACTCCCAAAGGCAAGATGGAGAACTTCTTGGAACAACTACTAACAGACTATCTTTAGGACAGACCCGCTTCTCAAGTCTCTATGTAGCAGAGAGAGCTTATAGGTTGCTGGAAGAGAGCCCCGCCGCCCCCAAAACACCAGCAAGGCTTATAATTGCAAGATTGCCAAATTACCGGACAGGAATGCTGCTCTACATCTATTGAGGGAGAAAAGAGACTTCAACTACTATGCCTCAAGTATTTTACTGTTTTCCAACTTCCCAGCAGTAGTAGCCTGGTACACATTTATGTTAGTCAAGAGGAAACTCTAACAAGAAAATGTAACATATGCTATGCACTAACCCGCAAAACTCTGCATAACACTAAGTGGCAAGTCACACATTTTCAATGAACTGCCAATGTGATAACTGAACTAATTAATAATATAAATTACATTGATAAATAGTTAAGAATTTGCATGAATTAGGCTAATATAGAGAAGTCGAGTGTTTTTGTAATATGTGTCCACCTAAATGGCCACCATTACGTGTACAGCATTAATAAAGAAATTACATTAACTGTTAAATATAGTGCACATATAGAATACAATGTATTAGTAGACTATATTAATGTCTAAATTACATGTATTTGCTTAAATTTAATATGCATAGATTAATTGAGAAAGTTTGGGCCTAGTTGAAAAAGACTCATGTTAAGTTTAATGGCATTAATAAATGTTCATAAATAGTTTTTTGCTTTGAGAAAGAAGCTTCAGTTGTTTATTGTTGATTGTACACACAGTGTTGACCACATGAATTTGTAATGTTTTAACGTTAAACTAGATGATGTCTTAACTTTCTTGTGAGAACTGTCTTCTGTAATACGATGTACCCTCTAATGCTACATTTGTATCATTTCTGCATGAGAAGCAAATGTTCCCAGAACTTGACAATGGCTTTATTGACAAGAGTGTGAATTGCAACTAAAAGTTACCTAACGGAAACAGGTGACAGGAACAGAAGAGGAGCCAATCATCGATGTGTGACTGTTTAACTATATCTCAGATTTGAGAATTAATAAATATTGGTTCAACTGAAAACAGCTGATATTCTGACCAATGAAGACGTGAGAAAATACTTTATGGATTTTCAATTTACCCCGACTAAACTTAGCAGGAGAGTTAGTTCGAGTTATTTCGAGAGAGTTTGAGTTAGAGACAGATGAAGAGAAGAAGAGCTCAGAGATGTTCCAAGAGAGATCCAGATCAGTCTCCTTTCTTAGTCTAATTTCTTATCTTTTGGGTATTAATGCTAGTGTTACTTTCTTAGTTGATGCTCCTTCTAATTCGGTTCTGCTATCTTAGAGCCAACTGTGGCTGAGCCAGTCCCCTTCACTTTCCCCACTGCGAATGCTGACCAGACAGATGTCCAGCTGACGAAGAAGTATGTGCTTGCTGATTCATTCAGGAAAGGTATAACGAGATTAAATGGTATTTAACATAGATTTTTGTCTTTCTTTACTAGGTACCAGCTGCATTTTGTTTGCTAGAACCATAGCAACATGTTTTCCAAATTAACCTTTGTCTACCCTTTTCTTTTTGCATGAAGTCTAATCATGCCATTTGATTTAGAGGGTAAGTCAGAGTGTCCAGGTTCAACAATCACTATTAACAAAGGATTGATTTGTTTAACTGTGAATGTCTAAATGTATGCCATCTCATAGTTCAGTTGTTTTTTATTGTAATTTGTATGGTATCTCTTGATGTTTGATGTGAGTATTATATCACATTTATTAGAAACTTAAATTCAACAATTTAAAGTAAAGTAATCAAGGTGCTTCTGTTTAACAGCTCAGTGTGAGTGAATTATGTGTTAGTATACGTGTTGCAGTGCTATTTACATGAAAACTAAAACCATGAGGTCCAAGCATGAGGTCTCAAATAAGCCCCTATAACCATAGGTACTGTGAGCCTGCTGAATTTTTCAAAAGTCAATCCACAATTTTTAATACAATGTTCACGTTTCAACCCCAATCAAAGAATTAATTCAGGGGCGTCATCATCAGGACAGAGTATTGAAATAGGAAGCACCTAGAATACAATACAGAAAGCATGTACCAGTACTTTGCCCTCCATCTGGCCATCATCTATTAATTCAACAGTGCAACATATTGTATGGTTATATTATCAAATCCATATTTAACATGAGGTCACTACTTTTTTATGTGATAGTTAGTCAAACTTTTAAGAGAGAGAAACACAATGTACCTAATTAATTTAGAAAATAAGCCAATTTGAAGACGTACTTACCCCTATTTGATTGTACTCAGACACATCCTAGTCGTGTTAACAATAAAACTATACCAATTTTCCTTCCATCTCTGGTGTGTTGTTAATAATAATATCACTTTTTTACTTTGCCATCTAGAGAAAAAAATATATATAATTAATTGTCTTATTGTTGTTTCCAAGGTTGAGGCTACTGTATGGGTTAGAAAATAAACCTGAAAATTGCTTTATAGTTACCTAATGGCTTCAGGAAGGTCTTAGTTCTATGAAAATAAGCCAATTGTTTTAAGCCCTTTTTAAAACTTGTTGGTGTGGTGATATATTAAATTTAAAGATCTGCAGCCCTGATTTAATCAGGTTAAATGCTCTAGTTTAGGGAAGAAAGTAAACAAAATATAATGTAGTCAGATACATGAGTCTCTGCCAGCTAGCAATTGCAGCAATCCTGTTGATTCGATCTACTTACTTGGCTGGTAGTTCAGCAGCACAGTGAATCTAGAGGCTGCTTCTTACCTCATTCTATTTATAGATGAGGACACCAGCCTTACGCAGCGTGTACGAGGATAGCCTCTGCTGCCATCTAGTAGCCAAAAAATAGATTGTTCCTCTATTAAATGAGGAAAGTCATGTGTTATAATGGCTATTCTTTTGCTAGTCTTCGAAAAAAAAAAAAATAGGAATTCTATTACTTGGGCCAAAAAGACAGTGGAGGCAAAACTAAAATTATGTAGTGATAGAATACAACCCTCTCTGTAAATCCAGGTTATGATTCTATGCTGAACCATTTTCATGAATGCATCTTAAGGTTCTGTCTGTAATAATTACCAACTGTGATTTCATCCAAGCTGTGATGGTTCCTAATAATATGTTTGTGACAGCTAATAGTTAACCTAAGGCCAGGTTAATTGTTAAAGATATTTTTTGGCTTGAAAACTCTTATGAAAAGTCCCATCATGTAGTAGACGTGGACATATACTTAGTTCACAGTGTATGTGGGTATTTTCTATCAAGTAATGCTAAATAAACAGAGCCCTTGAATTGGCAATGAGGTCCTGATTGAAATATTGTATTCGTAGTTCCCATAATAGAACCCTCCAAAAGAGGTGAATGTATATTCATATTGTATGAAGTCGTACCTTCTGTTATACTTAACAAAGTCAAAAGCAGTGATACTTATAACCAAAATACACTCAAAGCTCTTCTCACAAGCCAAGGTGATAAGGTCCATGATCCTGTTATGTAGCAGAAGCTTGTCTCCAATCCTCCAATGTGTTCAATCCTCATGAAATTTTGTTGCACCTGTCCATCCAATACAGCTCTCTCTTGGATAGAAGAACGTCAATGTTGCCTCCTCTTGGTCCCATCCTTACATGTTCAATCACTTGCCACTTTATGTCATCATTGTTATGCTATAGGCTTTGGTAATGTTCCACAATGGGTGCTCCAATGGTCCCGCATTTGATCCTACTTCTATGTTGGCGAATTCTACATTTCACTTTTTGTGAGGTCTTTCCTACATACAGTAGTTGGCATCAACACCATATAGCATAAACAACATCTTTCGTATTATAATTAGTGAACGTATTTAAATTATTCACAATGTTATCATGAATGAAATCATTGGTGTTGAAACTAAACTTACAAGCCAGACACTTCCCACATCTATAGTGTCCAACTAATGCCGGGAGACCCCACAAAGCATTTAGAGTTAGTTTAGGTGGTTCCGGTAATTTAGCTCCCATTAAATCATCCCTCAAGTTCCTCCCTCTCTTGAATGAAAATAGCGGTAGTTATCAGATCAGATCAGACTGTCAGTTTGAGAGAACTGTAAGCTCCCCCCTATGGCATTAAAAATAGAACATTTAGTGCAACCATATAGAGATATGTTTCTGGCTCGCTTCAACCTTTAATTACATGATGTAAGGTCACCCAAATCACCATGTTAATGTTATTGTATAGCTGTTTGGTTTACCTGCCATTTAGAGCAAGTTATGTATTGATACTGAGCAATGAACAAAACCACTGAATTTTAACAGTTATAATTATCACTTGTTACTATAATTAAGACCATTAAGTAACTATAACCCATGTCTCCGCCATGCACAGTGTTGCCATTAGATTGATGCCATTTTTGATGTTGCAGTGATGTTATCAAAGATGTCACAGAAGATGTCATGAGTGATGTAATATGTGAGGTAAAGTGTTAATTAGCAGTGCATGATCAGAGCATTTATTCTAATTGAGATGCCGATCGGTGATCCTCCACAGATCAAGGGTTCTGTTTAAAAAAACATTTTGGGCCCCAGAGGATGTCCCTCTGAGAACTCGCAACCAGGCCTATGGGGACTATAGCCACTTCGTTGTTAATGTGGTGGCAGCCAATCATATCTCGTCTTGAGATCTGTTGGCCTCACAGATCTTTAGCAGCTTGAAATATACAAATATTTGTAACCTTACCTTCTCTAAAACTACTGAATGGTTTTACACGAAATCACAAAAGCACACTTTCTGAACCAAGATCAAGCTTTCTTTCGAATTTGGTGTATTTCTGTTCAGCTGTTTTAGCTGTAGCTCTATATCTAATTTTCCTGTTTAAAATTGACCCAAAGGAATTGTTCTGGCAATCTTTAAAGAAGAACCACCTCACTGGGCAGAGAAATTAGAGCCTCTCTTCCAGTTTGGTCTACATGGCGGCAGAGTCCCTGCTTCATCGTAAGGATCAGTGATATCGCCAATAATTGAAGGGGGGACAAAAGTAAATCCGAAAATTATTGTTTTGTGGCATTAATTGACAACAAAGTGAAATACTTTGCAGGAATCATCTTGAAGAAGCTGCAGCCTTGGGCGGAAGAACATCACATTATACCTCCTAACCAGACGGGCTTCACTAAACAAACTGGAACTATAACAGACATTATGGCCCTTGCCCTGTTAAATGATTATGAGGTGTCAGAAAAGCAGCCTACATATCTATGTTTTATAGAGTATAAATCGGCCTTTGACAAGGTGAGTCGAAATAAACTCTGGCAAAAACTTGTAGGCTGGAATATACCTGAGGGTGTATTAAAAGCAAATGTTGCATGCTGACACCTGGATTAGGATAAAACTTGGTGATGGTACTCATCTGTCCAGGTGAATGCCAACAACAGAATGCCTAAGCAGGGATGTGTGTTGGCCCTAACTCTTTTTTACCTGTTTCTGGCAGATCTTCCACATCATTTACACCAGGTAAACAGCCATACACCGAAATTGGGATGATTTGAGACATCAAACCTCCTATATGCAGATGATTTAGCCCTGATATGCAAGACAAAAGTGGGACTGTAACGGCTCTTGAACACAACCTTGGACTATTCAAATAAAAATGGGCTAACTATTAATATGACAAAGACCAGAACACTCATTTTCCAAAGGATCAAGTGGTAAAAATATTATTGGCTCCTGGGCACTGGCAAAGTGGAACAAACAGATGTGTATTAATATCTAGGAGTCCTGTTTGGCTCCAATGGAAGATTTGCCAGTCAAATGGAAGAAGTAAGACGGAAAGGAAAAGCGCTTGGAGCCGGCCTGGGAACGCTCTATGGGAAAATGATAGGCTCCTCTTTTAGATACCACAGGTTTCCCAAACAAGAGTCCTGCCTTCGTTAGCCTACAGGAGTGAGGCCCTGAGGGGCAGTGATTGTATGATGCTCAACCTTACAGTGTTGAAAATTTACAAGGCAGTTTTCCATCTCCTGAAGCACGTGTTGCCAGCGCAAATCCAATTGGAGTTTGGCCGGGTTAAACAAACCTTGGGCAGACAGGCGGTTTTTGGGAACTGCTGCCAAAGCTTTAGACTTGCAGAAGAGGGTACCTTAAGTCATCATGTCTGGATGTAAATATGGGGGAGGGACATATAATTTATGAGAAACTACCTACAAAGAGTCCTCTCCACTTTAGACCTTTTGTCCATCTGGCCCCGGGTGTTGAGCAGTAATGAGCTGAAAAAAATAATAATAAACAATTACCAAAATAAAGTTGCTACTGGAAGACAAACAGGATCTGGCAAGATGGATGGTTGATTCTCAGCAACTATAAGAAACTATCTCCTCAAAGCTACTTAGCTTTAACTTATAGTAATCAGTCAAAAGAGTATTTCAAAAAATTTAGGTTCGGGGTCATCCCAATTCTAGAGCACTATCCACCATGGGGAAGAAAAGAGCATGCAGAACAATGCAAACTGTGCAGTGAAGCACTTAAGAGCCTCATTCAGTTACTGTGCCTTTGTAAAGCTGTCTTTAATAAGTGTTGCAAAATTTGTCATGGTAAAATGTGATGGCCCCAATGTTATGAATGTACTGAGAGTTTAATAAAAGAATATTCTAAAAAATAATAATCTGATGGCCCATTTAACGTTTTTAAGACCTTTCCGTTTGCAGGCAATAGGCCCAACCACAGAAGGTGGGTTCCATTTGTATCAGAGGAAGAATGGGAACACGCAGCAGTCAAAGTTTGTTATTAGATTTCTATAAATGTTTTGCCTCAAAATACAACTCATTAAAAAAAATGCTCTTTGATTCAAATTCAGACTTGTGCAACTAACTCTGTTTCTAGGGCACATTTAAAAGATGCACCAGTTTCCTTCATAATCGTTTTTAATTAATTATATTTTACCAAGTGAATTGCTGCATGGTCAACTTTTTCAGTTTAATCCTTTTGCACAATTTACATATTTCCCATGTTCCAATTGAGAAAACCACAATAATTAATATCCCCTGCAAAACTTTCAACTTTCAATAGAATTTCATTCCAAACATTGCTGAGCCTGCTGAGACAATTTCCAACCGAAGCATAACCTTTGCCAACCTTTTCCCAAACACCTGGGTCCAGATGTAGGAAAATCCTGAATTGCGACTCGCAAATTGAGAGTCTGACCGACTCGCAATTTGCGAGTCGCAATTCAGGATGCAGGATGCTGTACCTATTAATGAGGTGGGTCGCAATTTGCGACCCCCTTGTGACTCGCAGCACTCACAGGGATGGTGGCCTGCTGGAGACAGCAGACCACCATGCTGTGACTGCTTTTAAATAAAGCATTTTTTTTTTTTGTAATGAAGCCCGTTTTCCCTAAAGGAAAACAAGATGCATTACAAAATGAAAAAATTAAACGTGTCAGTTTCTTTGTTTCAGAGCAGGCAGTGGTCCTTAGGACCACTGCCTGCTCTGAAAAAATGTTTTCCAGGCCATTCACAAAGGGGAAGGGGTCCCATAGGGACCCCTTCTCTTTTGCGAATGGGTTACCACCAGTGTGACACTGGTGGTAACTGCGATTGCTTTGCGACTGCGTTTGCGGGCACAAAGCAATCCTGCATCGCGCTGCGACTCGCAAATATTAAGGGGAACACCCCTTCCTATTTGCGACTCGCAGTCCTGTTTTGCGAGTTGGTAACCAGGTTACCGACTTTGCAAAACTGGAATAGGGCACTGCGATGTGGATTTTGCACATCACAAACAGCGAAAATCGTTGTTTGCAACACGTAAAACCGTTGCTACATCTGGCCCCGGGTTCTTTTAATTCTTTCAAATCAGCACTTCCATTAGTCAGATTAGTAATTAAGTTTCTAATTTCTTTACTATAATTAGGAGTATGCGAGCAACAATGCCTAGAGTTAATCATTCTACAAACTCCGCCATCCTTCGCTAAAAGAATGTCTAAAGCAAGGCGATTCTGAAGAGTCATAGCTCATTCATCAGCTAATTCAGTATCTATCAGGAGTATGGCTTCTGAAAAATTTGTCAGCATGTTATCCACAATAGTGGACAACTTTTGAATCTTTATCGAATTCAGAACAATTCCTACTGAAGGAATCATTGCTCCAAATATATCAACCAATATACCAGAAGGAGACTCTCTCCTCTGTCTCATATGATGTAATTCAGTCACTTTCGGAAACGTCTTTAAATCACTCATTTGAAAATTCTAAGGGAAAACTATTCCCAAGTAACATTTCCCATACCATCCTCTTGGAAGACGATAATAAGCACTAGGACCACAGATGTAATATATCCCAGGAATTGCAGGGTCCTGTCCATTCAACATAAACGTCCATTTACTCTGAAACAAAAACACGTTTACATTCACTCATTTCCACAAACAAAGTATCAGAGCATGATTTAGGCCTACATATGCAAAGTTTCCCTACGTGTTGCGCATCTAGAGCTAATTTCCCTTGTGTTTTAATTGCACTATAAGCATAATCATTCTTGTAAGTTCATTTCTCTAAGCCTTTTTCTAACTTCTCCTTCAATGCCTTTCTTCTGTCATCTGTGTGATCTAAGAAGATCTTCTCTAGAGGTGTAAGCAAGCTTGTTAAATTATTGCTGGGTGCGTAAGCTGTGCCAAATGCCAATGTAGGTTAAAAGAAACCTCTAACTAATACTATGTCATCATCCTTAGCTGCCCTACTCAAATACTTAATTATAGGAACAAACGAAAACACCATATCATAATTGAAGTAAAAATACTGAATGTACTCCTGGTTATAAAAATCTTGTTAGTAACAGACTACCACTTATCCCATATGTTAGAGGCAGACTATGGTAAGTAACTCCTTCCTCAACTGATGAAGGAATCTGCGTACACAGATAACAATTCCTTGCATCCATCGTCTCACCATACTCACTCAGCAAGCGATAGAAGACATTAGAAGAAAGTTCTACTTGCGCATTAGTACCCTCATGCAAATACTTCTCATCTAACTTAAACTTCTCTATTACCATTAGTGCAGTAGCCGTCTCAAAAGCAGAAGTATGGCTGGCTTTACTCTTATCAAGAAGAGACATACCCACAATCAACACCACAAACAATATCCCACACACAGTCGCCAAACCAATACTCATCTATTTACTGCGCCTAGTATTTCTAACCTGCTGGCTAATGTTACTCATGATCTGTTAAGAATCAGAAAGCAGAAGAGAAATTTAGAAAACTGGAGCAAAAATCAAAACAAAAATCTTCTTTCAGCTGTTATTTACAGCTTTCAGTTTCACTTCCAGAATCACTTGCCAAAAATTGGTAAGCAGCTTGTCAAAATCAGGTTTCAAAAGTCAAACCAGGTTATAAATTTATTTTCTGGTTATTTTCAACAGTCTCTTTCTCAAAGAATTGTTTCAACAGTTTAGTTCATCAGCTTCCTTGAAGTGCCAAAATATTGACCCGGAATGTCTCTATCAAAACAAAAAGACAAAACTTCGTGCTGCCATTCATTTGTAGTTGCATGCGCCCATTCAGGACCTGCGTATCTTCGACTTGCTATTCTCTTTCTTTTCAACTTTCGATCACCATTCAATTCTCCTTCACTTAGATCTTCTTTCCTTGTTGTATCTACTTCTTCCTTCATTGTTGTTTCAACAACCACTTCCTTTCCCTTTCCTTGTGACTCCGCCCACTTATCTCCTTTCAGTAGATCTTTGGTTATTGTTGTTTTCAGTGTTGCACTTGAAACTTCTCCCTGGTCTATGGTGTTTTCTCTTGACGGACCTGCAACCAGTTCAGGAGGAGTCAGACCACAGTGACTTTGATCCGCCTCAACTCCTCTCCCCTAGGGGTCTGGCAATTGCTCTGTTTGTCTCTCAAAACCGTCTGCTTCTGGGAAAGCCCTCCTCTGACTAGGCTCTCCTGATGCCTTAATTGAAATAGGTTCTCTGTCACTCTCCTTGAGGTCTTCTTCTTTGTCTCTCACAGGAGTGACTGAACCGTCCTCAATGGGCTCAGATCCGGTCTCAGTTCCTCTGTGTTCCCTTTCCGACCCTGAGACTTGCTTTGCTGTTGTTGGTACTCTCCACAACTCATCTTCATGATTCAGTGGACATATCACTTTTTCATGTGACTGGCATGGATCCAGTTTGGAACTCCACTGCACTTCACAGCTGTGGTAGTTGTCAGAACTTCCTTTCCAACGAGGCTCTAAACTTGTTTTCCTCACGTGTTTCCAGACCACAACACAGTCACCGTCTCTCAGGTTGTGCCCTTGGTCATGGATCAGTGGCATTGTGGTGGCTTCCACCTGCTGAGAGAAAGAGCGAATAACATCAGCCAGGCCTTTGCAGTAGTCCAACGCCATTTCATCTGTAATATTGACAAGTGCATTTGCAGGCACTGCTCTCAACCTCATGGCTCAGTCCATAAGGATCTCATGGGGCGACAATCCTGTTTTCCTGTCGGGTGTATTTCTCATAGTCATCAGAACTAAAGGCAGTGCGTCAGGCCACTTCAGATTCTTGGACGCACACATTTTTTCAACTCTTGACTTCAAGGTCCCATTCATTTGTTCCACTAGTCCTGATGCTTCAGGGCGGTAACTACAATGCAACTTCTGCTCCTTATTCAATGCTGCACACAGTAATTTAATTACTTCATTGTTGAAGTGACTTCCCTTATCTGATTCTAAAGAGATCAGAAACCCGAAACGTGGTGTCAGTTCCCTAAGCAGTAGTTTTGCTACTGTGAAACTGTCATTTCTCTGTGTAGGGTAAGCTTCAATCCAGTGCCTAAAAATGCACACAATCACCAACACATATCTCAAACCTCCACACACAGGCATTTCAATAAAATCCATCTGCATTCTGCTGAATCTACCTCCTGCTCTTCCAATGTGGGTAAAATTAACCAATGTCCATTTCTCCACGTTTATTTGCTGGAAAATGACACAACAATGGCAAACTGCTTCAGCAACCTGTCTAAACCTTGGTTGAACCAATCATGTTTAAACAATCGAATCATGGCATCCCTCTCAACATGTGCTTGACCATGATAATACCTAGCTATTTGAGACAACAGTCTACTAGGCAAAACCAATTGACCCTCTTCTGAAACCCACAATTCATCTCCTCTTTCGACACATTTCACTCTACTCCATGAACGTTTTTCCTCCCGGTCAACTTTATTCTACAACATTTTCAATTCCTCCAAGGTGTCAATTACTTTCAATGCAAAACTTGGACATGTTTCGTCTTCTTCTGGTGAAAGTTCCCACTTATCTTTGAACGATATACAGTTCAATGCGCAAAGCCTTGCGACTTGATCCGTATATCCATTTCCCAATGACACGAAGTCCTGTGACTTCAGATGTGCACTGCATTTCACCACGGCAATCTTCTCAGGCATTTGGATAGCATGTAACAGTTCTTTAATTCTCTCACTGTTTCTCAATGGTGAACCAGAAGAAGCCATGAAACCCTTTCTGTGGCCACAACTGGCCAAAATCAAGGGCTACCATTTCCGCTACTTGGGCAGAATATACTCCTCGAAGTCAAGAAGCTTCCAAAATACCAGTACTTGTGCATACACATATCCTGCTCTCTGTGTCCCTGTGTTGTCTCTTAGATAAGAACCATCAACAAAGATAATTTGGTCATTCTCTTCCAATCAGGTATCTCTAATGTCAGGTCTTGGTTTTGTGCACAAGTCAGTTACTTCAAGACAATCATGCTCAACATCTTCCATCTTTCTCAACATCGTCCATCTTTTCAATTTCAACATTTTCATTAGGAAGTAAGGTTGCTGGGTTCAGCACTGTACATCTTTTCAATGATACATTTGGTGACCCTAGAATACTTGTTTCATATCTGATCAATCTCACACCAAATATTAGGTTTTTTTCCTTGTAAGTAGAATCTCAATAGAGTGGGGGACCATTATAGTCAAAGGATATCCCATCACAATGCCCCCACACTGTGTAAGGCTTTGACAAACCTCTGCATCTGTGAGACAACAACCTGGTAAGGCTGCTGCAACTGGGTCCAAAGTAGCTGAAAAATATGCTACTGGGCAGTTTACACCTCCGTGGACCTGTGTCAAGATAGACAAAGAAAATGCATCACGCTCATGACAAAACAATGTGAAAGGTTTTGTGTAGTCAGCCATACCCAAAGCTGGAGCCTTGCATAGACTCTCATTCAATTGAGTGAACGTATTCATTCCAGACTGGTCTAATACTATAGGGTCAGTAAATTCCTTATGAGTCAGCTTCTGCAATGGTCTTGAAATGACTGAAAAATGTGGAATTCTCTGGCGACAGTAGGCTACCATACCTAGAAACATCCTGGTGTCTCTCTTTGTGGTCGGGGGATTCATCTGCAATATGGTTGTAACCCTTTCTCTGAATATCTTTCTCGATTCCTTCTCAGTCTGGTGACCCAAGCATTTCACTTTTTTCTGACAGTGTTGCAATTTAAGCGGGGGCACTTTATGATCATTCTTTCCCAAATGATTCAGTAATGCAATCATGTCATACTTGTACTCGTCCCTGGTTTTGGACACAATCAGCAAGTCATCAATGTATTGTACCAAAGTTGATTGGAAAGGTAACTCCAACGACTCCAAATTCTTCTTCAAGATCTGATTGAATATGGAAGTGGACTCTGAAAACCCTTGAGGAATTCTGCACCAGCAGTGAACTCTGTCCAGAGCTCGAAACAAAAGAGAAATTGGCTGAACTCATGAAAAGGCACAGAAAAGAAGGCTTGTGACAAATCAATGACAGAGAACCATTCAGCATCACATGGAATCTGAAACATTATCACAGCTGGATTTGGTGCCACAGGACAACATTTGACCACAATCTCATTTATCTTCCTCAAATCCAGGACAATTCAAACTTTCCCAAAGAGCTTTTGCAAACTCATTATCGGTGAATTACATGGGCTGCTCAATACTTCCTTCAAAACCCCTTGTTTCACAAAGTCTGAAAATATCTGGCCGACCTTCATAAGGACATCTTGTGGCATGTGGTACTGGGGAATTTGAGGAAAAACTGCATTCGGCTTTACAGTAACTTTAACTGGCTCAACTCTCTTTATCAGACCTATCTCTTTTCCTGTCAGATCCCACACCTCCTCCTTAACCATTCCCTGCAAATCAGGATGAAGCTCCTTCACTGTGAACATTGGGAAAAATTCAATTAGAGGCTATTCCTCATTTGTAGATTCACACTCTATCTCTGGGGCTTGGTCATCTTCATCATCACTATTCCTCTGAATCTCAATTCCATCATTTGAACAAGTAATCGAGCATTTTGTTTTACACAGCAAGTCTCTTCCCAGTAGGGATACTGGACTTGAATCACAGACCACAAATTTGTGCAATCCCTGAAAGTTGCCAATTTTAACCTGAAACCGGTTCTGTAATCGGGTTAGTCAAATATTGAGGTCTGCTAGATTCTGATGCACATTACTCACTTCCCTCGTAAACTTCGAGCACAAATATCTCAATTCTGCATCTGTGTAGGATTCTAACCTATTCACACCCACAGTCCATTGTATGAGCTCACCCACTTCCATACTTAGCTTAGCACAATTCAAACACTGAGCTGTCAATCCTTGCAAGGAAATGTTACTGGCTTGGACTGGTGGCACCTGCTGTGCAACTGCTTTCGGGGTCTGCGGTGTCAGCAATTTCGAACTCTGGCTAATGTTTGACCCTACCATAGTATCTGGAAGCAGTCAGAATGGACTAAGGTACAACAGTGATCTTGATCCGTCAAAGTCTGTCAGGAGAGACCTTTTGTGCAAACAGGGGTACGGCTGGACCAACAGTAATAGGTAAAGCTATAGCATCTGAGGTTGGTCTGGTGCTTAAGGTCTGGGGTAGAGTAACTCCCATGTTCTGATTCATCATTGGAGTCATATCTGTCTGTGTCCCTGTTACTGGAGTGAATCTCGGCATGACTCGTGGCTGCACTTGGGGCCATAAAAGTGGAGTTGGCTCAGTCTGAACCAACATTGGTGTCGGGAAAACCTGTTCTGTAGGCACCATGAAATTCAAAGTTGTTTCCATAATGGGCACATCAGGGTAAATTCTCTGAACCTGTGGCAGTTGAACCTGAATTTGCACTACCGGAGTAGTAGTCACATTAAGACTAGCCCCCATCGGACTCTGTGTCACGCTACTGGACTCATTATCCCATTAACATGTGTTGGTGTTCTAGGATCAGCACTGGTACTCAGACTACTCTCATGTGCTGCATATGGTGGTGGGCGATTTCTCAATAACTGCAAAATGAACCCATCATCATCTGATTCTTCCTCTGCTGTGGAAGACTTCCTAGACTCCCTATTTTCAGATGGGCTTCTGTCAGTTTTTCTAGTAACTTTCTTTCCTTCCTTTTCATTGCCCTGTGTAAACGTTGACAACAACTTAATTCCATATAAAGTCTCCATTCTCCAAACTATCTGACCACTGTTCCACCTAGCCTCTGTTAAAGTCTTTTCTGCCTTTCTCATTCTCCTCTCGAATTTGTGTTGCTGTCTGGCTACTAGCTCCCAAATTGCTAATGCCTCAAACTGTGCTGGTCTCTGAAGGGGCTTTGATTCATATAGCACCTTCTGAAAATGCTCTAGAACCCTCAAATTGAATGTCCCATTTGCAGGAAATGGTAAGTTCCTATCCTTCTCTGTCACTTTGCACCATTGCTTCAGCCAAAGACATGGCGGGACACCTTTTCTTCCATTACAATGTAAGCTGGTGTACCTTCTGGCGGTGTAGCTTCATCTATACTCATTGTAATGTACGTATCCCCCCTTAAAGCACTCCTTAAAGATTTAAACAATGTTGTCTTTTTGACCGTTTTGTTATTCAAAATCAAATCAGGAAGTGACTTTAAATCCCAGAATTCTTTTCACCCACTTTCTCAACCAATTGCTTCCCACAGACGGCTGCCTATCCGTGCTCGACCCTTCTCACTAACTGACCTATCCCAGCGCGGCTCAAATGATGTCACACTTTCATGTACTGCGGCTGACAAAGTCTTGCTGTTTGTCCTCCCAAACTCCAATTCACACAAAACTAATGCAAAATTGCAAGCACTAATCAAAACCAAAAAACAAATCTGCTGCTTTGCTACAGGAAAGGTAACACAATCGCTTCAGAAACGTTACAGATTTTTCACTGTCGGCTCTTCCCGCACTTACAGCTACCTTCTTTCTCAGTTTCCCTGATTCGCAAGTAAAATTAGACCCACAAGTTTTACTCTCAACTGATCAGTGGGTCTGTCCTGGTGCACATAGGATTCGCCAGTTCTCAGTTGAAATATTCTTTCATTCACTTTGACTCACACTCTGACTTGTTGACCACGCCTGAACGACCTACTAAACCAGACAGATTACAAAATAAAACCAAGTGTCTCCTACACTTTTCAATATACTCCGGAGTCTTATACCAAGAAGGGTCCATAAATCAACAACCACGTGCACAAAATTTGAGCACAATGCACCACACACATGTGAAGTTCATTGACTTCGCTTCACTCACACTTACGGAGTTTGCACACTTCTTCCACAACTTTCTTTGGAGTACGAAAACTCCCTAAACCCTCACAAACCTCACAATTCACTTGCGATTTGCATAAGATGTGCAAGCGCATCCTACTTCATTCACACTGTCACTAGAGCACCGAGAACATCCTCAAACATCCATTAGCAGGCTCCAAGATTCTGAGAAACTCATTTCTGGGCTTGAGGAAACATTTTCTCTCCAATTAACATCATGGAAAAATAAAATCCAGATCTCAGTAATAATAAATTCTCAAAAAATCGTTAAGCTGCTACCATCTCCGTTGATCCTTGTATCTTTCTGCTATCGTCTCTGGGACCATCAATCCTACCACTATCTCTATTAATACCTGTCATTCTATTCCAGACGTCTATGCTACCATCTCTTGGAATGCTTATGACAGGCACTTAGGGAGACGAACTGTAGGTCTCTGCAATTATCTCTGTTAGTACCTGGTACTCTGTTCCGGACGTCTATGATGGGTTCTTAAGGAGGCAAACCATCCGTCTCTGCTACCATTTCTGTTAGCGGGTCTAACCTTAATAAGTAAACTTACAAGGGGACGTGAATAGGTAGATTAATCTTTTGACTCGCAATTAAGATGATCCCACCATAACTCCAGTACATGCAGATCAATAATCAATCAAAAACATCAATAGTAAATTACATTAATATTCAACAGAAGTCAGAAATTGTCACACACAATGACCTTACAGCCATGAATAACCACACGTTCTAGTAAAAGTTAGAATGTTTATTTCCATATATTAACAATGCTAAGGTCACGTAAGTTAATTTCAAAATCAAATGATACACATACAGAAAGAACAGTGGCTGAACTGTTACATTCTAAAGTTACAGTATAAATTAATAACAAGAATATTTGCACAAACAATATCACATACATTTAGGTTCAGCAAAGAAATTCATAAAACATTATTCTCTATTGGCAGATTTTCATCAGTGAGAATCCTTATCTAACATGAGATTAGCATCAGCATGTTGGGCTTCATGCAAAACAATTTAGTAAACAAAAATTTGGAAATCATCTAACTATGGCTCTATCAAAACAGGGTGGTTGGTACCTAGAAAGAAAAAGCAAATAGGCATAACAAACACATGGGTACAACAATACTCTCCTCAATTGGATCCGCAAGCTAAAATAGTCTTCGTCATCAGGTTATCAGTTCAGTCAGCAAGGCATCAGGATTCAGCATCAAGGCTCAGAAAATGCAAAAGTCTCTAAGCAATAAAGTTAAGAACATCTCTTATCGAGAGGATCTAGAAAGTAACGACCTTTCAGCCAGTAAAAAAAATGGGCAATGGGCTGTCTTCCCTCAGTGCAGTCTTGTTAAGTTAAATTTCCTAAAACGACTTCCCAAGTCCCTGTTGGTCAAGGGATCGCATGTTCATACTTCGTCCAATAAAACTAAAATTCCAAATCTATGAATTTTACCACTACTACATTCACATGTCACCGATTTGACTCTCTTGTAATGTGCTCATCGTCCGGCTCATCAGAAAACAATATTGTTGCAGCTTATACTCCAGTCAGTGTCTCCATTGCTCTCCTCCTGAGAAAGTCAGTCTCACACATATTACAGTCATAATGTTACATTTAGCAAGAACAGCATCTTCTAGCAATTGGTTCTCTTGAGAAAGACTTTTAGCTACAAGCACATTTAAACCGTACAATGGAAATTCTCAGTTTAACTCTCTAGGACAGGCATTTTATTAAACGTTAAGAAATACAGCTGCACATGAGGCAGGGCAACTAGGCCAAGACCTCCGCTAAGTTAAGATCTACACTTAATAAAGCTAATACATGATGCAATACTCTTAATATGATACATTACTACATTTCATATTAATAAACTATTAATAAGAACACTTCGTGAACATTGACGGCCACTCATCGTGATCACATTTTCAAATGCTTGCATTATTTCTCTATCTTATTACATTTTCTACGCAAACCCATTACTCAGAATACATGAACACTCATTAATAATTTTTTATTAAAATACTTGCACTAGCAAGATCATACAAAAAAGGGAAAAATGTGGGAAGTATGGAAAAAATGCAGTGTTCCAAACAGTGCTGCGCTGGGATGGTAAAAGCTTCAGCAGCTAAGGGGTTATGAGCATTACCTTATGATCCATTATCACATTTTCTATGACTTTGGCCCCTATATGACAGTGGTGTTAAAAACCGCCTACCACCGTGGCAACGGCCGCCAAAAGACTGTCGCCGGGGCTACAAGCAGTCTGCTGTAATATGACCACAGACGGATTCCCACAGAAGGATGGCACCACGCCAGTAGACCACTGCTGGCCGTATTCTGACCAATAATACGGCCTGGAAGTGTTCTGCTGGAGGATGCTGCTGCTGGCAGCAGTGCCCCATCTCCTGCTGGAGGACCCCCTAAAAACAGGTAAGTGGGTGATCTGACAGGGGAACGTGGTGCGGGTGTTGTGTGTATGTGTGGGGGTGTGTGTTTGTGTGTGCTTGCAAGTATGCGGGTGTGTGTTACATGTTGAATGTGTGTACATGGTTGGAGGTGTGAGTGCGTGTATGTTGTGTTCTGTGAATGTGTGTCTGCGTGTATGTATGAAAGTGCGTGCGGCTGTGTGTGTGAATGGATGAATGCATGCATGGATGAATGTGGGATGGGGTGTGTGCATGCATGTGTGCATGTGTGATGAGGGCGTGAATGTGGGAGGTTGAAGGGGGAAACTCTGGGGTGGGGATGGGGAAGACCTCTATCAGTGACAGGGAAGGGATTCCCTGTCACTGATAGTGCCTACCGCCATGGTTTTTGTCGCAGTAAGGGAGCCACGAAAACCATGGCGGTAGGCGGGGTCATATTCCTGCAGGTGGTACAGTGACGGCCGCCGGGCTGGTGGCGGCTATTACCGTGGTTTGGCCACCAATGTCATAATATGATGGAAAGTACCGCCAGCCTGTTGGCAGTACTTTCCACCAGGTTACCGCGACCGCCAGTGTCGTAATGTGGGCCTTTGTCTTTCCTCACGTGCCGTCTTCTCTTGGCTCTGCCAGCGTAAATACTATCCATTCTCACATTCTCCAGGAATATGGCAATCCTCGGGGCCATTATTAAGAACCGATTTACAACCAATTTACGTATTCCCTAGTGATGTGGTATTCCTCCAACCTGCCCTTCGCGCTCTTCATGAAAGCCCTATCCCCAACAGCAGCATCGTTGAATAGCTCCATTATGTAGCTGAATGATTATCTGCACCGCAGTCTTTCTTTTCGTTGTAAACACTCTCGGATATCGGTCCCCTTTGTTGGGAGGCTACAAGTAAATTAATACAAATGCACGCTGTAATCAATCAGCAGCGGGGCTCCTCTTTCCTGAAGGAGAAAGATAAAAGTACAAAGCATAATTCTTGCAACCATGTTACCCACATGTTCACACTTTTGATGTTGCTGGTGTGTGCAATGTTGAACTACACATTTCTTGGCTTCCTGTCAGTCACGGCATGTTGCATCAAACAAGTATGGACTCGCGCCATAACATCTTGTTGGAAAGTATCCTTCAGATCGTGACCGAGCTGCTATGTCAACCGGTACAAAGTAATGTGTGCAATGACTTTCCAGGCTCAGAAATTGCTTTCTAGTCACTGCGTGCTTTATTCCGTGCTGTGCATGTTGCTCTCAGTCCTAAGAGCTTCCCTCTGCGGGCCATAGCCTGTTATTGATTAGTGTGAGCATTTTTTATTATGGATTGCGTTATCATGGATTTATTCTGCAAAAAAAGGAAAATAAGTGTCTTTGCGTAAGAAATGTACATGCAAAAGTGTATAGGTATTACGGTTTTAGGGTATATCGTGGTTGTGCTCGTGTGATGGTTTGTATGTGGTATAGAAGAATTCGGTGTGGGATACATCACAGTTAGCACATACCTATAGTGGGGAAAAATAACAAACATTTTGCACCAAGTCAGCATAACAAAAGTGACACAGCCCCATTGCAAAGTGTTGGGTTTGGTATTTAGTTAATAATACAAACCCTGAGTTGCATTGGAAATTAGTTTAAAGTAATGCAATGCAGCGCTATGCACTCTTATGAGGTCATTTGTGTCAACGGAGTATATCATGAGTGGTGTACATGGGCATTCCCACGCAACCATCCATGGGTTTTGCTTCAAATTCCAATTTAATAACATTGGTAGACTAGAATTTCTGACAGCAATGTATGCCTCTTGTCAATCCATAGCATTATGTATTAGAAGGGAATGTTATGCAACTTCACACGCACACTTGTACTATGGTGCAAGGGTATGTGCGTTAGTGAAAGGCAGGCTTGCCGAGCGCCAGTGGACTTGGAGTGAAAAGCAGCGCCATATTTTATTATATGACCATTTTCTGCTCTCATCATTTCAAACATCTCAGCACAACACGTTTGGTTGCTGCACAGTTTTGCTTGATAGCTCAGTAAATCTGGCATAAAGAGTTCATTGTAAATATAGATGCTTCACGTGGTTGCTGCAGGTATGATTTATTCACCTCTCTGGAACACCTGCGCAGATCCCCTCCAGCTGCCTTTATCAAATTCAGAATATCGAGTATGCTCACACTCTAAGACTTAAGAATACTACGTATCACTTAGCAGCAGAAAAAAACAACACCTCACTGTTGGACCTGTCCCTTTTTGTAGGGTCATCCCCAAACCTTTTGCTTCCTTCCTCCTACTTTTTTCTGAACTGTTTTTGTTGGCTTTAGGACTCTGAGCACTTTACCACTGCTAACCAGTGCTACAGTGCATATGCTCTCTGTGTAAATTGTATTGGTGATTGATTTATCCCTGATTAGCACATTTGATTTAATAGTAAGTTCCTAGTAAAGTGCACTAGAAGTGCCCAGGGCCTGTAAATCAAATGCTACTAGTAGGCCTGCAGCACTGATTGTGCCACACATGAGTAGCCCTGTAAACATGGCTCAGACCTGCCACTGCAGTGTCTGTGTGTGCAGTTTGTAAACTGTCAATTCGACTTGGCAAGTGTACCCACTTGCCAGGCCTAAACTGTCTCTTTTTCTACATGTAAGGCACCACTAAGGTAGGCCCTAGGTAGCCCCACAGGCAGGGTGCAGTGTATGTTAAAAGTGGGGCATGTCCTAACAGTGAAATACTGCCAAATTCGTTGTTCACTGTTGCAAGGCCTATCTCCATCATAGGTTAACACAGGGGCTGCCCTTAAATAACTTTTAAGCACAGTTTCCCTTTGGGTGCAGATGGAAAGATGGAGTTTTGTGTCTCTGAACTCACAATTAAAAAAATCATCTTTTGGTAAAGTTGGTCTTTAAATTGTCAGTTTGAAAATGCCACTTTTAGAAAGAGGGCATTTTCTTGATTAAACCATTCTGTTACTCTGCCTGCCTGTTTATTCCTTGTTTGGGTCAGACTGACAGTTGGGCTGTTTGTTAATTCCCTCTAGACAGTGACGCAAAGGGAGCCGGGGTGTAGGCTGCATATCCTGATGGGCCATCTGGGCAAGAGTGTAGGGAGAAGTGGTCACTTAAACCTGAATGGGCTGTGCCTGCCCTCACACAATGCAATCTCCAACCTCCTGGTATGAGTTTGGAGCCACGCCAGGGCAAGGCAGGATCTTGTGAACAACAGAGACTTTCCTTTGAAGTTTGCTTACTTCAAAGAGGTATAAGAAGTGGACCTAAAGCCCCCGATTTTTAGATCACTTCTGGAACCAAGAGGAACATTTTCCAGGAGAGGAGCTGAAGAGCTGAGGAGAAATGCTGCCCCTGTCTGTGACTGTGCTTTGTTGGGCTATCCTGTAGTTGCTGCTTCTGCCTGTGAAAGTGGACAAAGACTGGACTTTGTTGTGCATTCCTGCATGAGAAGAATCTCCAAGGGCTTGGACTGAGCTTGCCTCATGTTTTGAAGTCTCAGGGCCATCAAAGACTTCCTCTGCCAGCACCTGGACTCTCTGCTGAGACTCCTACCCTGCCAAGAGGTGCACCATCCAGTGCCTGGGCCCTTGAAAAGTGAAGTTGGCAGAACAAGGACTAAAATCCACGCACAGAACACCATGCGGGGAAAAGTTAGATGCACCACCTGCAACGCGGCTGAAAAACGAAGCGCCACCGGCTTTGCTGCATCTGAATCGGGGCTGGGAGATCGATGCATCAAGGCTGGAGAAACAACGGAACGCCTGCTTGCAGCTACTGATAATGACTCAAACCCCACACAGAGTGGTTTTCTAATACCATCTGACCGGATTTCTCATGCATCGTCATTGGGCGTCGAAGTCATCGCAAACCTGGGTGTATTCAAGGTGCCCTGTCCGGAAAATAATGTATTGCTCACTTGCGAGGGAGAGAAATGATGCATCACCTACCTGAATGGAGAGGAAATGATGCACAGGCTCACTTGTGATTAAGGAATCAACGCATTGCTGACTTTTCCAATGCACGCTCGCAAGAGCGGCTTTATTTTTGATGCAAAACAGGTACTTTATTTAAAATCAATGTGTCCATTGTTTTCTATGCAGTAAGACTCTTATTCTTTAAAAAAATTAATATCTTGACTTTTGTATGTTGGATTTTTGTCATTTTGGTCTTGTTTGATTTAGATAAATATTACCTATTTTTCCAAACTGGTGTGGTGCCCATTTTTTAGTGTTTTTACTACAAAGTAAGTGAGGTGAGGTGAGCGGGGTTAACCTGGTGTGCTTCTGCTTTGCCCTGACTAGAGTGAAGGTTCTTGCTTGGACAGGGGGTAACCTGACTGCCAACCAAAGACCCCATTTGTAACACTCACATTTTCCCTCTTAACTAAAAAACATGTAAAATTGTTCGACAAATTTAAATACACAATAATGTTAATTTAATTTAAGTTTTCATGTCATCAACACAAGAATAAAAGAATGGAGACTGGGAGAGAAAAATTAGAACATAAATAAATTCAGTTAATAACAAAACCATTGCATTATCTGGGAAATATGATAGAATGTTCACACCATGTTATTCTCTCAGTTACTTTCCTTTCTTCACCAATACCCCTTTCATAAACTTGAACAGATATTTCTTCCCACTCAAACCTGTTGTCAATGCGATATTCCTCAGGGCTTGCACGCTGATAGAATGTTCCACCTCACGGCACCACCAAATCTGAATGTAGTGGTAACACAGATTATTGGAGTGGCCAGGTAGGGGAAAGGTGTTGGGAAGGGGACTGTGAGGAGGGAGATCTGTGAAAGGAAAGCATCAAACGCAGATAAAAAGCGTAAGAATCTCACTTGCCAGTTGACAAATGCAATTATGTTGATAATATTTTGATTCTCTGTTTCTTAAATCATCCCTTGAGAAACAAGGGTGTCTTACCTATCAAACTCGTTTCTTGCATGAGTGTATTTTATTGTTCATAAAATGACTGTAACCTTGTTCCAATTCTTCTGGATTGAAAGTATTTTCTTTAAAGAAATACAACTATAAAATGTGCAGGACCAAACGGCAACTCGCGTACAAGTCGAACTGATTAAATGCACGCCGAATACTTCAACAGTGTGTTTTCACCACAAACACCAAATGCACACTAAATTCCTCAGGTGTGTACTTCTACAGTAACATCAAATGCACACTGAATTTTCCTGTTGTGCACTTCCACAATAACATCAAATGGCCACTGAATTCCTATGTTTTGCGCGTTCACAGTAATCTCAAATGCGCACTGAATTTCTCTGTCATGCGGTTCCTCTACGAACACCAAATGCGCCCTGAATTCCTATGTCGTGCGCTTTCACATTAACATCAAATGCGCACTGAATTCCTATGTTGTGCGCTTACACAATAATCTCAAATGTGCACTGAATTTCTCTGTCATGCGGTTCCACTACGAACAACAAATGCGCCCTGAGTTCCTATGTTGTGCGCTTTCACAATAACATCAAATGCGCACTGAATTCCTATGTCATGCACTTTTACAATAATCTTAAATGCACACTGCACTGCTCTGTCATGTGGTTCCACTACGAACACCAAATGCACCCTGAATTCATATGTCGTGCGCTTCCAATCAAATGCGCACTGAATTCCTCTATCATGCGGTTCCACTACAAACACCACATGCGCACTGAATTCCTCAACCGTGTGCTTAGGCATTAATGCAAGGATATAAAAATATCCAGAATCTTCGTGACAGCACCCTTACCGTGCAGAGCCCGGCCTGCTCTGAATGATGCGTCCGATCCAGAGCGCGCCCAAGGGAATTAAAAGGGAGCTGTTATTCAGCTGGAGAACGGCTGAAATGCCGAGATAACCGCTCCAAAGAAAGCTGCACTGGAACAGCTGAACCAGAGCGGAGAAATCTGCCTCCACGCTGCAGAGAAATAGTGAGCAAGTAATCATGGGCAGGGTCCCTTTTATACATGGGCCCATCCCAAGATGGCCGTCACTGTAACACCTGGGAATTTGGAGTCAGTTTCCAAAGACACATCACATGTGCTCATAAGTACCACATTAACAACATTGCAATATCTGAATGTGAACAGTACAACAGCATCAACAGTGCAAAGTGAAATTACAGTTATGACATTTGCAATATCAGAATAAAAAATATTACAAGAGCAGCAGCAGTGCAAAGTTAAAGTACAGTTATGACCAAAATGTTCAAACTGAGTTTATTCTGATAGATGGTACACCAGGGCACCGTAACAGATACTTGGTGACCATTAGACCGTGATGCATTTGCGAGAACAAACTTGCGCTTTGAATTCCCTGCACGTCCTAGAGCAGCTATTTTCCATCATGACACCTGTCCTCGATTCTCTTACTTAATGTGGACAATAAGATTCAACATTATTAGCTACATTATCTGCTGCAGTAATTTCTTGCAGATGACCACTTGCATCACAGTAAGCAGATGCAACTCCATCATCTAGTTGCCTGTGTTCTGTCACCAGATCATTAAAATATTATTCTCACGCTCACCTTCAACAAACTGCGGAATTGCCAGAAACCTTCCATCACTCAACCTGCTAGAGGAAGTCACAATGTCTAAAACATGAAAAGGACTGGAAAACATGCTCTAACCGGCCTATAGCTTTGTGGGAATTTTAATCTTGACCAAATCTTCAACATTCATCTTACACTCTGTGATTTCATGTTTGTGTTCATAATATTTCCTGTATTCTTTTTTGGCATGACAAATGTTACTCTGAACCCTAGTGGGAGACCAATTTCTCTGACTCTCTGCCATCATCCAGCACAAATTGACTCTAGAATAAAGTTATCTTCCTCTTAAATGTTTGAAAGGGCTAACCACAGTAACTGTAGATGTTATTCTCTGAGCCCAAATCATTTTGTCCATATATTCCCAGGATACTTTTTTTGCAACAGCTATGCACACATTATGTAAATTGACTCTGGCCAAAGACAGCTAATTTCTCATTTCCCAGGACATCCTTGCTTCCATACACTACAACCTATTCTACCTTTCCCATTCAAACAACATATAGGTCTTAACCTCATAAAGATATTGATCTTTCTCAAAAGCATCCTTCAGATGTTCCTTGGAGATTGTGTTAGTGTCAGATGCAAAATTTGCCCCACAAATGTCATCCCAATTAATCTCCTTGTATTCATTTTAGGGCAGTGGGGTTCTGCTTAAAAAATAGTGAGTACTTTTCCTAACACCTGGTTTGCACTTTATGTGTATAATATAGAGTAACAGACACAGGGACAGCCTTGCAACGCGAGTAGTCCCTTTAAACAACCTACTAATGGTGATCATTTTTGGTAATTGCTCTTTCTTAATTCAAACTCACCTCCCAAACAAACTGCCAGAAATACATTATTCCTAATTTATGCACCAACATTTCCCTCGTAATTACAGTATAGCATTCTTCAGACAATGTTGAGGACCTAGACACCAAAGCATTGGTGACTTCACTTTCTTTTACTGAGGCCCTCATTATGACATTGGTGGTAAGTACCGCTTACTGCCATGCTGACTGCCGCCAACATACCGCTGCCGCAACGGATACTCTTATTATGACACACACATAGCAATCCGTCACTATACAGCCACACAAAGTCCGCCAGCCCAAAGGTCAGTGATAAACTGGAGGTAGCAAAACCCACACCATTACGCCAACAGCATTATGGTCCACGAATCACTGCGCCAGACATTCAATGTTGGTAAACCAGTGACGGTACATACCGACGCGCTCAAAATACACAGAACCTAACAAAACAACACTACATTGGACAATTCAAATGACACACACCTGACAACCATACACACATCACACCCACACACCCACACCACTATAAAACACCCATCCACCCTACAACCCTTTACAACTAAAAACAAGTGGCGCAAGAGAGATAGCAAGACCACGGACAAGATCACTGCCACACACAACCATCACCTATGCACCATCCACGCACCTTACATCACACACCCCACGCCCCAACACATCACCCACACACCCTCACCCACACCACTCAAACTACACCCATGGCACCCCAACAACACCCCATGTTCTAGAGGAGGAGCTAAGGGTCATGGTGGAGGAAATCATCCGAGTAGAGCCACAGCTATTCGGATCACAGGTGCAGCAGACATCCATTGCTAGGAAGATGGAGCTATGGCGGATAATCGTGGACAGGGTCAACCCTGTGGGACAGCACCCCAGAACAAGGGACGACATCAGGAAGAGGTGGAACGACCTACAGGAGAAGGTGCAATCCACAGCAGCAAGACACCAAATAGCTGTACAGGGGACTGGCGGTGGACCCCCACCTCCTCCTCCACAACTAACAACATGGGAGGAACACGTCTTGGCAATCATGCATCCTGTGGGCCTGACAGGAGTGGGAGAAGGACTGGACTCTGGTAAGTCAAATCTCTACTACTTTCACCCCCCCCCACTTCATGCCATCACATACCCCCACCCGTACCCTCACTCCCATCACTCCACCACCTCCCACACACACCACCATCACAACCCACTCATCCCAATACCAAGCCCTGCATGCAACACCAATGCATGGACACCACTCACAGACCTGCATGAACACCTATCACTAAAGCATGCACACTAGAGGGAAACAGCAAGCCCACCAAATAACTACTCACACAAGGCAAAGCTGCCAGGGCAATAACAACCATAGAGGGCAACACATCCATGCACAAGATGTCACATGGAGAAACAATAACACTGCATTTACATCCCCACAGGTCCCCCACCCAACGTCACCGGAGAGGAGGTGCCAGCAACATCCAGTCACCCCCCAGAAGAGGCCCAGAGTGATGACAGCAGCTCTGGACGCCTTGATCTGGATGACTAACCTGGCCCATCAGGGATCTACGGACAGTCGGTAACCCTGGCACAGTCCCATACCACCTCAGAGCCTCCCCCTCAGGAAACACCAGCACAGTACCCACCCAGCGGGCCCATAGCTCTGTCCCCAGGACACGTCATTCAGCAGTGTGTCCACCACTGCAGGGACCCCAGGCCACCCCACAAACACAGGCAATGAGGGATCTGGGGTCAGTGGCAGTGGGCACATGGTTCAGGGGACAGAGGCACAGGACAACAGGGAAGCTGGGAGGACTGCTGTGCGACAGGGGGAGGACAGGCCTAGGGAACCGACTCTCCAGGAGGCACTCACCGCGATTCTGGGAGCTTACCACCATTCCCAGGAGATGATGGGCCAGATACTGGAAAATATGCCAGAGAGCCAGCGGCTGCATGAGGGACAGTACCTGGGGATCAGGAAGGACTTGAAGGACATAAACACCACCCTGGTCACCATTGCAGGGGTGCTGGCAGACATGGCCAACACCATGAGGGAGGCAGTGGCACAACAGCGGGCCTCTACCACTAGCCACACCGATGAACAGCCCTCCACCTCTGCTGCCGCTAGTGGACAGGAGGCCCCACCACAGGACCAACAGGCCACCAGCACCCCTCCCCCTGCAGAAGGAGAACCACCTGGCAAACGGTCCCTGTGATCCAGAAAGAAGCCAGAGACTATTGCCAAGACCCCCCGCCAGGAAATAAGACTCTCCTGATTGTCACCCTTGTGTCCCACTCTGTCACCCTGTCCACTTTGAACTGCCATTGCTCCCCTTCCTATGTCCCCTTGGACACTGCACCTGTGATACAAATAGACTGGACTCTATTCTGGACTTTCCCCTATCATCTCCCCAGCCCATTGCACATCCCCCTCTCCTTATTAGCACTGAAATAAACACACATTGACCAAATTCAAATATGGAGTCTGTCAAATGACTTAACTATGTATTTGTTTAACAAGCTTTAAACACTGCAATACAAATGTACAGTAATGTGTATATATAGGAATGACCTGTAGTTGGCTGCAGTCAACACACCAGCAGGGCCCATATTTATACTTTTTGACGCTAAACTGCGCTAACGCAGTTTAGCGTCAAAAAGTTTTGCGCCGGCTAACGCCATTCTGAAGCGCCATGCGGGCGCCGTATTTATTGAATGGCGTTAGCCGGCGCAAGCAGACCGGCGCTGCCTGGTGTGCGCGAGAAAAAACACGTACACCAGACAGCGCCGGCGTAGGGGGAAAATGGCGCATGGGCGTCTTAAAATGGGGCAAGTCAGGTTACGTCGAAAAAATCATCGTAACCCGACTTGCGCCATTTATTTTCGACGCCCATCCCCCATCAACATGACTCCTATCATTGTAAAGATAGGAGTCATGCCCCCTTGCCCAATGGCCATGCCCAGGGGACTTCTGTCCCCTGGGCATGGTCATTGGGCATAGTGGCATGTAGGGGGGCACAAATCAGGCCCCCCTATGCCAAAAAAAAATATAAAAAATAAATAAAAAAATACTTACCTGAACTTACCTGAATGTCCCTGGGGTGGGTCCCTCCAGCCTTGGGTGTCCTCCTGGGGTGGGCAAGGGTGGCAGGGGGGGTCCCTGGGGGCAGGGGAGGGCACTCTGGGCTCATTTTGAGCCCACTTGTCCCTTAACGCCATGCCTGACCCAGGCGTTAAAAAGCGGCGCAAATGCGCCGTTTTTAGCCACGCCCACTCCCGGGCGTCTCTTTTGCCCGGGAGTATAAATACCACGTAAAGGCCTGGGAGTCATTTTTTAGACGGGAACGCCTCCCTTGCATATCATTAACGCAAGGAAGGGGTTCACGCTAAAAAATGACGCACATTCCGGGAACTTTGGCGCTATTCGCCTCTAACGCCATAGTATAAATATGGCGTTAGTTGGCGTTAGTTTAGCGTCGAATTTGCGTCGAAAAAAACGACGCAAATTCGGCGCAAACGGAGTATAAATACGGCCCCAGGAGTGATAGTGGGGCACAAATAGCCTGGACTCTACCCTGGACTTTCCTCCATCATCAACCCAGCCCATTGCACTTCCCCCTTTTCTTTAGAGCACTGCAATAAACACACTTTGGAAAATACAACTATGGAGTATGTCAAATGATTTAAGTATGTATTCATTTAACAAGGTTTGAACATTGCAATTCAACTGTACAGTAAAGTATACATAGGAAAGAACTGTAGTTGGCTGCAGTGAAGACACCAGGAGCGATAGTGGGGCACCAACATCTGCAAATAGAGATGCCAAAGGGTATAGTAAGTGGCCAAAGAAGTGGCAAAATCAGCCTCCCAGTGACAATGTCAAACACAAAACTGTCAATGCAAAGTGAATTTACAATCTCTTACCTGTGTGTCATTGGAAGTAGTCTTGTATTATTGCACTTCTGTTGTCCTCATCCTCATCCTTTGCCTCCTCATCTTCACTGTCCACAGGGTCCACTGCTGCTACACGCCCATCTCCAGCCTCATCCTCCTTCAGAAAAGGCACCTGGCGACGTAAGGCAAGGTTGTGCAACATACAACATGCCACAATGATCTGGCAGACCTTCTTGTGTGAGTAGTACATGGATCCACCTATTAGATGGAGGCAACGAAACCTAGCCTTCAGGAGGCCAAATGTCCTCTCTATGATTCTTCTTATTCGCCTATGTGCCTCATTGTAATGTTCCTCTGCCCTTGTACTGGGATACCTCACAGGGCTCAGTAGTCATGAGAGGTTGGTGTAACCAGAGTCACCTGCAAATATTGAGGGACAACTGTTAGCCACACACTAATCCTTAGGGCCCACACCATACCCATACACCAACATCCACTGGGGGGGAACCAGGGCTCACCTATTAGCCACACCCGGTGCCTCTGGAGTTGAGCTATCACTTATGGGATGCTGCTATTCCTCAGGATAAAGGCATCATGCACAGACCCAGGATACTCTGCATTGACATGGGAGATGTACTGGTCCGCCAGGCACACTATCTGCACATTCATGGAATGAAAGCTCTTTTATTTTCTGAACACCTGTTAATTTCTCCATGGGGGAATGGGGGAATGCAATATGTGTACGATCAGTCGGCCCAATAATGTTGGGGATATGTCCCATTGCATAGAAATCAGCTTTCACTGTGGCCAAGTCCGCCACCTGGGGGAAAACGATGTAGCTGCGCATGTGTTTATTCAGGGCAGACAGCACTATTGAGAACATTGGCTGAGACATTCCTGCTGCCAAGCCCACTGTCACTTGGAAGGAGCCACTGGCCAGGAAATGGAGCACTGAGAGCACTTGCACAAGAGGAGGGATCTTGGTGGGCTGACGGATAGCAGATATCAGGTCAGGCTCCAATTGCGCACACACGTCTGTGATTGTGGCCCTGTTCAGTCTATAGATGAGGATAATGTGCCTGTCCTCCATTGTTGCCCAGTCCACCAGGGGCCTATACACGGGGGGATGTCTACATTTCCTATTCATCCACAGTGGTTGCAATCTAGGGGGAAAAACGGTGAGCAGCTGACCAGTATTCCATATTTCCAAACACTACAATGCATTGCATGTTGTGACTGTAACAGTAGAATGTTGGATAGGCCCAATGGTGCCTATGTACTGTGACACAGTTAGGTGCCATGGCCTGCCCCTCCCCTGAAATGGCGTCTGCCTGTCCTGTATGGAGGGACCGGTGGAAATGAGGTAATTCCACTGATGTTGTGCGCCGTTTTGGGAGGCGGTCAAGAACCGCTGTGCAACTCCTCATTGGATACCATTGGGCCCTATGGGTTACAGAGGCCAATGGTGATGTACACCAGCAGTGACGGTACATACCGCTGCGGACGTGACCGCCATTTTATATCTGTTTTCTCACTTGCTACCTGACCTTCAACAGAAGAGGACCTACACTGCAAGTGCTGCTGTGACTTGTGTCTGGAACCAACCATGGCTCGTGTCACTGGGGAAAGGGCCCCTGCCTTCACCTCAGCGGAGTTGGAGAGCCTAGTGGATGGGGTCCTACCCCAGTACTGAATGATGTATGGGCCTCCAGACCAACAGGTGAGTACACTGGGAGCACGATGCATGGGTCATGAATGCATGGAGTGCTGTGTGTGAGTGCCTCGTGTATGGAGGGTTGGTGCAAGGGCCCTGGGCAGCGTGCTGCATGTATGGTGGGCCACATCTGTGCGTAAGGGGATGTGAGGGCTATGGTGGGCCATGAGTGTAACAGGCTGGATGGTCTGACTGATACCTCTTCCTATGTGTATTTCTCTGCAGGTCAGCGCCCATCAAAAAAAGGATATATGGTGTGCCATCACCAAGGACATGTGGACCCTGGGGGCCCATTGTCGGAAACAGTGGGAGGACCTGAGACACTTGGCACGGAAGACGGCGGAGGCCCAGCTGGGGATGGCCTCCCAACAAGGAAGGGGTGCCCGTTGAACCCTAACCCCCCTGATGGTCCTCATACTGGTGGTGGCCTATGCAGAGCTGGATGGGCGCTTGGGGGTATCACAGCAACCACATGGGGGTGAGTACAGTGCCCCAATATACTACTTGCACAATGTGGGTGGCATCCGGGTGGGGGATGTGGGTCTGTGGTTGCCCCTAGGCCAGGCCGGACTTTGCAGGGTAGGTCCTATGTTGGGCAGAGTCTGATGTATACCTCCTCCAACCAAGCTAGTAGGCATCCACTACTGGGCAGGGGTCTGTGGGTCTCATGTATGCTGCAATTGTCGTTAGGTATCCCTATTCATGGGCTAGTGAATAGCATTGTGACTGTTAGTGCATTGCCTAGTGCGTAGGGCTGTCCCCTGTGTGTGTGTGTCATGCACGCCAACTGTGGTGTTGCTGCCGCCATTGACCAAGTGTATGCTTTGTCTCTCCCCCCATTTTTGTTTTGTCACCCTGTCCTTATGTGCATTAGCATCATCTGATGGAGGAGCAGAGGCACCAGCAATAGAGGGAGCTGCATCCCACTGGACCCAGGAGGCAGAGTCCACCGACCGTGAGGGCACCAGTGGGACGGAGGGCGAGAGGAGCACCACGGCGGAGACTGGAGGGGACAGTTTGGACACGGAATACCTCCTCTGATGGAAGCTCCCTGGTGACCACCCCAGCTACAGGTAGAGCCGCCACCCCCGTACCAGCACCGCCCTCCCAGCAGCCCCTCATCGAGTTGCCGGTGCCCGCTCACCCAGGAGGGTGGGTATCTCCTTCACCCCAGGCACCTCAGGCCCTGCCCCAGTTAGCCCTGCTGCCCTGAGTGAGGAGGCTTTTGACCTCCTGAGATCCATCTATGTTGGGCAGTCAACCATTGTGAATGCCATCCAGGGGAATTACAGCCTAAATGCAACAGACCAATGCATTTCTGGAGGGCATTCACACTGGCTTGGAGGCCCAACAGAGATCAATCCAGGCTCTGGCCTCCTCTCTGATGGCATCCATTGTCTCTGTTTCCAACCTCCCCCTCCAACTTCCTCTACCCAATCCTATTCCCCTCAACCCCAACCTATCCCAAGAACACAAGCAGATGAGCATGCACCCAGGACAACACACAAGAGTGGCACGGGCAAGCACAGGCTCCACTCTTCATCCCACAGGCACTCACACAAACAACCTCCTCCTCATCATCCACCTCCCTCCCAGTAGCGTCTCCACTTACACCTGCATGCACTACATCCTCATCCACTACTGCCATCACCAGCACGCCTATCACTACACGCCCCTCACTGGTAGTCACCACCCCCACATCCATGCACACGTCTCCTGTGTCCTCTCCCACTGTGTCTGTGGCGCTCTGTAGGAAGTTGGCTCTGTATATACTATTTCAAAGTAAGAAATAGTGTGCACAGAGTCCAAGGATTCCCTTTAGAGGTAAGATAGTGGCAAAAATAGATAATTCTAATGCTCTATTTTGTGGTAGTGTGGTCGAGCAGTAGGCTTATCAGAGGGTAGTGTTAAGCATTTTTTGTACACACACAGGCAATAAATGAGGAACACACACTCAAAGACTTACTCCAGGCCAATAGGTTTTTATATTGAAAAACACATTTTCTTAGTTTATTTTAAGAACCAAGGTTCAAGATTTACAGTTAATACTTTAAATGTAAGGTACTTCACTTAGATACTTTGGGAACTTTGAATGAACACAAGATCATGCACAGTCTTTGTAAAAATGGCAATAAGCTATTTCAAAAGAGGACACTGCAAAAATCATCAGTTCCTGGGGGAGGTAAGTAAAGGTTAGTTTTGAAGGTAAGTAAAACATTTACAAGTCTCAAAGTTGGGGCATAGGTAGCCCACCGTTGGGGGTTCAAGGCAACCCCAAAGTTACTACACCAGCAGCTCAGGGCCGGTCAGGTGCAGATGTCAAAGAGGTGCCCAAAACACCTGGGCTTCTATGGAGAACAGGGGTGCCCCGGTTCCAGTCTGCTAGCAGGTAAATACCTGCATCCTCGGGGGGCAGACCAGGGGGGTTTTGTAGGGCACCGGGGGGGACACAAGAAGGCACAGAAAGTACACCCTCAGTGACAGAGGGGCGGCCGGGTGCAGTGTGCAAAGAGGCGTCGGGTTTTGTATAGGAAGTAATGGAAAGACCTGGGGGTCACTTCAATGATGCAGGCCGGCACGGGGGGGCTCGTTGGGGCAGCCACGACCTGGGCTAGGCAGAGGGTCGTCTGGCGGTCACTCTTCCACTGGAGTTCGGTTTCCTCAGGTCCTGGGGGATGAAGGTGCAGTGTTGGTTCCAGGCGTCGGGTCCCTTGTTACAGGCAGTCGAGTTCAGGGGGAGCCTCTGGATTCTCTCTGCAGGTGTCGCTGTGGGGGCTCAGGGGGGTCGTCTCTGGTTACTCACGGGCTCGCAGTCACCGGGGAGTCCTCCCTGAGGTGTTGGTTTTCTGCAGGTCAAGCTGGGGGCGTCGGGTGCAGAGGGTGAAGTCTCACGCTTCCGGCGGGAAACGTGAAATTTTTGGAAGTTGCTTCTTTGTTGCCAAGAAGTAGCTGGTGATGCTAATGCACATAAGGACAGGATGACAAAAGATACACTTGTTCAACGGCTGCACCAACACCACCGTTGGTGTATACATCACCCTCACACACAAGGAACAGCCTGACACACTATGCAATGCACTACCAGTAACAATGCTAGTCACCAGGGCATGGGGAGGGACACATACCACCAACTGCAGCATACCTGTGACCCACACACCCCTGCCCAGTAGTGGATGCCTACTAGCTAGGTTGGAGCAATTTCACATCAGAACCCTTCCCAACATGCGACCTACTCTGCAATGTCAGGCCTGGCCTAGGGGCACCCAGACGCACACATCCCTCACCCGGATACCACCCCACCAGGCGTACCCCCTTGTTGTTGCTGTGATGCTCCCAAGCACCCATCCAGCTCTGGATAGGCCACCGCCAGTATGCAGGCCATCAGGGGGGTCAGGGTTCGACGGGCACCCCTTTCTCATTGGGAGGCCATCCCCAGCTGCCACATACCCTTTTTTTGATGGGCACTGACCTGCAGAGTAAATATACATAGGGAAAGGTATTAGTTACACCGTCCTGCCTGTTACACTCATGGCCCACCATAGCTCTCATATCTCCTTACGCACAGACATGGCCCAGCATACATACTGCATACTGCCCAGGGCCCATCCACCAACCCCCCCACCACAGGGCCTTCACACACAGCACTCCATGCATTCATGCCCCATGCATCGGGCTCCCAGTGTACTCACCTGTTGGTCTGGAGGCCCATACAGCAGTCTGTACTGGGGTACGACCCCATCCACTAGTCTCTCCAACTCCGCCGAGGTGAAGGCAGGGGCCCTTTCCCCATTCACATGGGCCATGGTCTGTTCCAAACACAGGTCATACCAGCACATGCAGTATAAGTCATCTCCAGTTGAAGGTCAGGTAGCAAGTGAGTGAAGAGATAGAAAATGGCGGTGACGTCCGTGGGGGTGCATACCGTCACCGCTGGCGTACATCACCATTGGCCACTGTACCCCATCGGGCCAATAATAACCAATGAGTGGCGCAGCAGTTCCCGACCGCCTCCCGCAGCGGCGCCCAATGACAGCGGAATTACCTCACTTCCACCTGTCCCTCCATACAGGGCAGGTGGACGCCATTTCAGGGGCGGGGCAGGCCATGGATCATAACTGCGTCACAGTTCATATTTGTACATACAGGACAAATGCCACTAATACATTAAAAAATCACATCATGCATTGAACTGTAGTGGCTACAATGTACAGATTATGACCGGCTCCTCACTCTTTTGCTCCCATAGATTGCAACCGCTGCAGATGAATAGGAGTTGGAGACATCCCCCGTGTACAGACCCCTGGTGGACTTTGCAACAATGGAGGACAGGCACATTATCCTCACCTACAGACTTGACAGGGCCACAATCACGGAGCTGTGTGCCCAACTGAAGCCTGACCTGATATCTGCTATCCCTCACCCGACTGGGATCTCCCTCTGGTGCAAGTGCTATCAGTGCTCCATTTCCTGGCAACTGGTTCTTTCCAAGTGACAGTGGGCTTGGCAGCAGGAATGTCACAGCCAATGTTCTCAATAGTGCTGACCAGAGTGTTGGCTGCCCTGATTAAACACATGTGCAGCTACATTGTTTTCCCCTAGGTGGAGGATTTGGCCACAGTGAAGGCTTACTTCTATGCAATGGGACATGTCCCAAACATAATTGGGGTGATTAATGGAACACATATTGCATTTGTCCTACCCCTGGCAAAATGAACAGGTCTTCAGAAATCAAAAAAGTTTTCACTCGCTGAATGTGCAGATGGTGTGTTTGGCGGACCAGTACATCTCCCATGTCAATGCTAAGTATCCTGGCTCTGTGCATGATGCCTTTATCCTGAGGAATAGCAACATCCCAAAGGTGATGGACCAACTCCAGAGGCAAAGGGTGTGGCTAATAGGTGAGCCCTGGTTTCCACCCAGTGGATGTTGGTGTATGGGTATGGTGTGTGCCATAAGTGTTAGTGTGTGGCTAACAGTTGTCCCTCGATATTTGCAGGTGACTCAGGTTACCCCAACCTTTCATGGCTACTGACCCCTGTGAGGAATCCCAGGACAAGGGCTGAGGAACATTGCAATGAGGCACATGGGTCACCAAGAAGGATAATTAGAAGTACGTTTGGCCTCCTGAAGGCCAGGTTTCGGTGCCTCCAGGTAACTGGTGGATCCATCTGCTACTCACCGAAGAAGGTCTGCCAGATAATCGTGGTATGCTGCATGTTGCAGAACCTTGCCTTGAGCCGCCATGTGCCTTTTCTACAGGAGGAAGAGGCTGGAGATTGCAGTGTGGCAGTAGTGGACCCTGTGGACAGTGAAGATGAGGAAGCAGAGGATGAGGATGAGTACAACAGATCTGCAGTGATACGACAATACTTTCAATGACACACAGGGAAGACAGTGTAACTTCACATTTCATTGACAGTTTTTTATTTGACATTGTCACTGACAGGCTGTTATTTCCCACTTCAATGGCCACTCACTGTGCCCTTTGGCAACTCTTTTTGCAGATGTTGGTGCCCCACTATCGCTCCTGGTGTGTTGACTGCAGCCAACTACAGGTCTTTCCTATGTATACATTACTATACAGTTGAATTGCAATGTTTAAACCTTGTTAAACGAATACATACTTAAATCATTTGACATACTCCATAGTTGTATTTTTCCAAAGTGTGTTTATTGCAGTTCTCTGAAGAAAAGGGGGAAGTGCAGTGGGCTGGGGTGATGATGGAGGAAAGTCCAGGGTAGAGTCCAGGCTATTTGTAGCAGAGGTGCATTGTCCAAGGGGTCATAGGAAGGGGAGCAATGGCAGTTCAAGGTAGACCGGGTTACAGGGTGGGACACAAGGGTGAGAATCAGGAGAGTCTTACTTCCTGGCAGGGTTCTTGGCAATAGTCTCTTGCTTCTGCTTGGATCGCAGGGAACATTTGCGGGGTGGTTTTCCTTCTGCAGGGGGAGTGGTGCTGGTGGCCTGTTGGTCCTGTGGTGGGGCCTCCTGTCCACTAGCGGCAGCAAAGGTAGAGGGCTGTTCAGTAGTCTGGCTAGTGGCAGGGGCCCGCTGGTGTGACACTGCCTCTCTCATTATGTTGGCAATGTCTGCCAGAACCCCTGCAATGGAGACCAGGGTGGTGTTAATGTACTTCAAGTCCTCCCTGATCCCCTGGTACTGTCCCTCCTGCAGCTGCATGTTCTCCTGCAACTTGTCCAGGATCTGGCCTGTGTATCCTGGGAATGTTGGTATGCTCCCAGGATCGCGGTGAGTGCCTCCTGGAGAGTCGGTTCCCTGGGCCTGTCCTCCCCCTGGCGCACAGCAGTCCTCCCAGCTTCACTGTTGTCCTGTGCCTCTGTCCCCTGAACCGTGTGCCCACTGCCACTGACCACAGATCCCTGATTGTCTTGGGTTTGTGGTGTGCCCTGGGGTCCCTGTAGTGGTGGACACACTGCTGATTGACGTGTCCTGGGGACAGAGGTATGGGTACGCTGGGTGGGTGCTGTGGTGGTGTTTTCTGAGGTGGAGGCTCTGTGGTGGTGTGTGACTGTGCCTGGGTAACCGACTGTCCGGAGGTCCCTGATGGGCCAGGTTGGACATCCAGATCCAGGTGAGCAGAGTCGCTGTCATCACTGTGGGCCTCTTCTGTGGGGGGACTGAATGTTGCTGGCACCTCATCTCCAGGGACATTGGCTGGGATGTAAATGCAGTGTTATTATTTCTGTGTGTGACATATTGTGCATGGGTGGGCTGCCCTCTATGGTTGTTATTGCCCTGGCAGCTTTGCCTTGTGTGAGTTGTTATGTGGTGGACTAGGTGATTCTCTCTATGGTGCATGCTTTAGTGATGAGTGTTGATGCAAGTCTGTGAGGGGTGTCCATGCTTTGGTATGGAATGCTGGGCTTGGCATTGGGATGAGTGATATGTGATGGTAGGGTGTGTGGGAGGCGGTGGGGTGAGGGTAAGGGTGGGGGTATGTGATCGCATGCAGGTAGGGGGGTGAAAGTAGTAAAAAGTTGGCTTACCAGAGTCCAGTCCTCCTCCTCCTGCCAGGCCCTCAGGATGCATGATTGCCAAGACTTGCTCCTCCCATGTTGTTAGTTGTGGGGGAAGAGGTGGGGGTCCACCGCCGGTCCTCTGTACAGCGAGTTGGTATCTTGCTGCAATGGAATGCACCTTCCCCCATAGATTGTTCCACCTCTTCCTGATGTCATCCCTTGTTCTGGGGTGCTGTCCCACGGCGTTGACCCTGTCCACGATTCTCCGCCATAGCTCCATCTTCTTAGCAATGGATATCTGCTGCACCTGTGATCCAAATAGCTGTGGCTCTACCCGGATGATTTCGTCCACCATGACCCTTAGCTCCTCCTTAGAGAATATGGGGTGTTGTTGTGGTGCCATGGGTGTAGTGTGAGTGTTGTGGGTGAGGGTGTGTAAGATGATGTGTTGGGGTGTGTGTTGTAAGGTGCGTGGGTGGTGTATAGGTGACGGTGGTGTGGGTCTCTGGCCTTGTCTGTGGTCGTGGTGTCTATCTCGTAGCAATTGTTTGTAATGGTAAAGGGTTGTGGGTAATGTGGGTGGGTGTTTTATAGTGGTGTGTGTATGGGTGTCAGGTGTGTGTTATTTAAATTTACCAATGTAGTGTTGATTTGTATGTGTGTGTGTATTGTGAGCGCTGCAGTATGTACTGCCAATGGTTTACCGAGGTTGAATGTCCGCCGTGGTGATTCGTGGGTCATATTTGTTGTGGGCGTTGTTCTGTTGGCCTAACGGTGTGGGTTTTGATACCGTCAGTCTATAATTGACCTTTGGGTTGACAGACTTGTGTCTGTGTCTGAATAGTGACAGACTGGTGTGTGTGTGCCATAATATGGTGAACGGATATCCGCGGCGGTGTGTTGGCGGCAGTCAGCATTGCGGTAAGTGGCATTTACTGCCAATGTCATGAGGGCCCTAGTCCTTACCTGACTTTGCTTCCAATTTTTCTTTCCACAAATATTTGTTAATTATGAGGAAATGGTACCCAGACACTTTATATATATGATAACTCTACCAAAGCTTATTGGAAACCAGGGGCTACTCCTCCGCTTTCTTTTACTCCCATCTCCCCCCAACCCACCATCTCCGTTCAGTGACAGCCGCCACTGTTTGAAACACAGGTTTATTTCTGGATTGTAGACTAACTTCTAAAATATTTGATTCAACACTTGTGTTAGCATTGCCACAATTATTTCAAGAAGAATCAGACTTTGGGATTCATCAACTATGTACCAAACCGCGGATGGAATTATTTTTTATGCAAACTTAGACAATCTCTCCTATAATTCCACAATTTGGACAGCTTCGATTTATATCAGGACAACACTTTTAATGGACCAGATAGTTCTTGGTACCACATCAATAGCATTCTAGTTTTTTGGGAATCCTGTCATGGCAGCATGACAGTAGCGTTCGGAGTGGTCGGAGCGTCCAGCCAAGGTGCTCCAAGGCAGATTAGGATCATTTGCCTGCTCTCTTGCCGGGTTGGACAGACCTTAGTGCGCATATGTGTTTTGCCGGCCTGAGATGGCCTACCAAACGTACATGCAGACTGAGGGGGATTGCTGAGCATTTCCCCTCTGTGCTCGTCACAGCCCATGGCCACACCTCTTCTACAATAAAATGATAAGTTTGGCAGCTGCTGCTGCTGGCGAGGGGGAGGAGTCGCACCTGCATGCTCATGGAAACTGTTACTGAATTTGTAGTACAAAAATTGTGGAGCCACTTTTGCATACATCCTTGATGCACAATAATTGTCGCAAAACTGGATGTACAACAGTGTCAATGACACTGTTTGCGATTCGCGATGGGGTCGCAAATGACCTACTTCATGAATATTCATAAAGTATGTAGCAATTAGCTACCCCTTTGGGAATGGCTGTACTCAGAGAGATGGTGGCCTGCTGGGGTCAGCAGACCACCATGTCTGTGACTACTTTTAAATAAAGCAGTATTTATTTTTCAAATGCAGCCAGTTTTCCTTAAAGGAAAACAAAATGCATTTTGAAAAAAAAAGAGTTTTCTTTTCATTTCTTCCGAGCAGGCAGTGGTCCATGGGACCACTGCTTGCTCTAAATTTATTTTTTCACATGCATTCACTAAGGGGAAGGAGTCCCATGGGGACCCCTTCCCTTTTGCTGATGGGTTAGCACCAATTTGAGACTGGTGCTAACTGCGATTGTTTTGTGACCGCATTCGCAATCACAAAACAATCATACATTGGACTGCGACTTGGAATTAGGAAGGGAACGCCCTTTCCTAATTGCGTCTCGCACACCCTTTTTGCGACTCAGCAAATAGATCACTGAATCGCAAAATAGGTTCTGTACATACCAAAAAAAAAATGTCCTGTTGCAAACTGACCGATTCAGCAAATCGGGCTATTTGCACCAGGAAAAATGGAACGTACATCTGGCCTTAAAATCTCTAATTTTTTCAAGGGTGTTAAGGAGTCATCTAAAAGTTTGTTAATGCTCACACATTGTAGTTTTGTAAGTGTACATACATGTTCGGGGCATTCCCTCCATTGAACACCAGCCTTCCAACCGCTCCTTGCTTTTGGCAAAAGATTTTAACACCAATTTTTGACAATTCGAGAACATAATTTTACACTTGTAAAATGGCTATTTGCTATTGTGAACTAAACCTAAATGTGTTAATAGCTTTGTGAGTCTGGTCCAGTGCTTTTAGAAAACATAGAAGATGGTGAAATGTTGATTTGGTGAAAGCTGGAACCCATGAAAATAAGATTACGATCTCACTGCATGTGTACTCCTTCCAGTTGATGACTTTCAGGAATGCATTCTGTGTTTCATTGTCCTGATTTGCCTAATTAGACTCACATGTCAGATAGCAATAATTTGTGAGCCTTGCATTCAGAATTTAAAGGGTGTCTGTAATGGCACTGAGTCAGGTGGTCACACTACACATGAAAGACACTGAAATGAAATTAGAAAAATGACTTTCCTTTACGATGTTCTTGACAGTGTCTAGCATTTTCCAAAAGAATTTTCAGAATGGAGAATTCATGGGAAATTAGGAAGATTTTCATATTCCTGGCATTAGGTGCACAAAGGAGAAGTAGTGGAAACCTTATTAGTCGAGAAGGATCACAATCAAAGCATATCCTGAGTATTATTAGTTATCATCCAGGCCTTGATCAGGAGGAAAGTGTGTGTAAATTAGGTTGAAGGGAGCTCAAAACATTGCCACCTGTAAAATGTGGATTTATGGTAATATACCAAACTGTGTTGATCTAATTTAGCATATGTGCAGGCTACTTGATTTTGGATTTGTTATTTATGTCCCTGTGTGTTTTGATAAGGCAGATGAATGCTGTTTCACACTTGATTTATATAGAAGTGATAATTTCTCACTATTAAATATATATATATATATATATATATATATATATATATATATATATATATAATAATGTTTTCAATGTATGGGTTGAGATATATGAATTTCATTTTTGCATAAATAATGTAAACATACAGTAACAGAATTAGAAGGGCAATAATATGTCCATATTTAGTAACAATAATGACAATGTAACTGAACAAAACATGAAATAAACTTAACGACTTAGCAAGGTAGCCACCTCGTGTTTTGGATTTGGAAACAGAAAATTGAATGAACAATACCATCAAAAATAAAAAAGTAGCTGAAACAAAAACTAAGATAGGCCTTAGATTAGGTCTTTCTAACGTCCAGTACATTAGGAATAACACGTGGCTCCACTGGGAGCACATTGCTCAAATTAGGGACAACATGTAGCTCTAATGCGAGTTTATATCCCACATTACGGCTGACATGTGGCTGCAATTAGGGAACCTGCTTCTCAAATTAGGTATAACTTATACTTTCAGTGAGAGCAAATGAGACAGTGGCGAAGTGACTGCAGAAAATGTGTTTTTGGAAATGTTTATTGTTTTAGTCTGTACTGCAAATATCACAGGAGAGAATGGATAACAGGATTTTCTCTGCCTGATAAGATGAATATAATAATGCAACAGTCTTTAAGGGCATCCACCAAAACATATACTTGGTACTTAGTTTTAAGAGATAATTATGGAAGTGCGAATGTTTAGTCAGTTATGTAAGGTCTAAATTACAGACACCAATCACTTAAGGCCTAATTATGAGTCAAGATGAACAATCAATGATTGCATGCTTTCATTTGGTTCCCCCATCGTTATTAGTTATCACATTTTTCCACAACAGTTGTTTCCGGGTGGGGAAGAACCTAACTAGATTTTTATATTTTTTTCAAGTAAAACTCCTATGAAATGTGGACTTCTGTGGCAGTGATGTTTCAATCCCATTTTTTCTAGAAAAAAGTTGTCCCCTTTCCTCCTGTATACCCCTCACCTCCCTCCCTAATCTCACACCTTACACAGAGCCTGCAGCAAACATTTACCACCTGCTTACAGCAGGTGGTAAATGCATGTAGTAAACCGCACAGAAGTAGGAATTTTTCCTCCGGAAAAAAACTGCCCCACTTAAATAGTGTAATGGAGTTTAACTCGTACATGCACGGTGCTAGGTGGTTAATCCGTACACATATCATGCAACTTATAACTGGGTCACAGAATGCCAAAATACATTAAGGTAGGCATAGCAGAAGCTTTCAACTCAGAGAAAACAGCATTCCAAGCTTGATAGGCTTAATGCTAGGAAATCAGACAACATCAGTATTGAGCAAAAAGCTAAAAACTGGAAATAGTAAATTGAGCCTGATTGGTGAGCGGTCCCAACCTTCAGAGAAGTATCAAGAATGAACGCCGAATAATGGCTGGTAGGGGCCAGAAGTGAAAAAAAAACAAAGTGAGAAGCTAAAGAACTAGGTTTTAGTGTGAATTGTAGATGGCAAAATAAAGAGTGACAAACAAATCAGTCTACATAGGATAACGTACAATGGATTAAGTTTCGGGGAGTTTGACCTTGCCACTGAGAACTTACATCTTACCTAGTGTTGGACCTGGCCCTTGTGGCAGGTTCATCCCCTGACTTTTTGCCTCCTTTCTCCTATTTTTTCTGACCTCTCGCTGTTGGCTCTAGGACTCTGAGCACTTTATCACTGCTCATCAGTGCTAACGTGCAGGTGCTCTCCCATCTAAAGCTAGTATGATTTTCTTATACCCAATTGGCATATTTATTCTACCTATAAGTCCCTTGTACAGTGGTATCTCTATACCCAGGGCCTGTAAATTAAATGCTACTAGTGGGCCGGCAGCGCTGCTTGCACCATCCACTGAAGTAGCCTTTCAAACCTGTCTTAGGCCTGCTAGCGCAGGGCCTGTGTGCACAGTTTCTGCCGCAGGGACCTGGCATCTAAATTTACTTGCCAGGCCCAGAACTCCCCTTTTACTACATGTAAGTCACCCCTAAGGTAGGCCCTAGCTATCCCTATGGGCAGGGTGCTATGTATGTAGAAGGCAGGACATGTGCCAGGTTGCGTAGCCAGTCATGGTAGGGACAAACAGCCTAACTTGGTGTCTCACTGCTGTGAGTGCTGCCTTCTCATAGGATTGCATTAGAAATGCTCTGCCTTATGTGTAAGGCATATTGTCAGATTGATGAGGGGTAGCGTAGGCATGTTTGGTATGGTTGTAATGGTGATAATAAATGCTGCTTACTGGTGTAAATGTATTTTTTATTACTATTACAGAAATGCTACATCTAGAAAGGGATAATTTCTCTCTGCTTATGACTCTGGTGTTTTGCAGCTTGACTCCAATCCACATCTGGGCAGAATGACAGTTTGTGCATACTTTTCAGACAGCCTGTACACGGGGAGGGTGGAGGTGTCACAGAGGTGCATCGGCATGCTGAATAGGCTTCCTGGGCTGAGAGAAGGGAGAGGTTAGGCACACCTACATTTGTAAAGGCTGTGCCCTGGCTTCACACAATAGGGTCTTTTACCCCCAACTGATGTTTGGATCCTGTGCTGGAGGAGAGAGGGGACACTCCCAGAACCAGTTGTAACTGGTTGGAACCTCCTCTCCTCTTCCATTGAAAGACACTGTTAAAAACTGAGCATAAGTACAGGGGAGTTTCCCCCACAATTTGGAGACATCTTGGAACTGGACACAGAATGCTGGAAGGACTCACCAGGGACCGCCATGGACTGCTGCTGATGTGCTGACCTGTGACCTGCTTGGTCACTGTAAGGGACTGCCACTTGCTTGCATCCTTTTTGCACTGGCCTGTTGCTGGACCCTTCCCCCTGTGGGCCTTTTCCCTAAACTTTGTCCCCCAGGGGCAGGGTGCTGTGGCCCCTGACCCCTGCAACCACAGGAAGCACGAGGAGTGCTTGATTTTAGCTTTATAGTGCCTGGAAGCTGCTTCACTAAACTTGTGCTGCGCTTTGAAAAACGCTCTACAGCTATAGGAGCATCACCGCCGCAACCGAGGCTTCACTAAAATTCTGAGCGCGTCGGAGATGCGCTGCAACTTGTGCCCCCGGGGCACCTTCAAGAGGAGGATCGGAGCAAGCGCGCTCCTAGCGTGCCCCCGGGGCGAGGTACTCTCTAGGGAATGCCCCCGGGGCACAACCAGACACCTGCTTCGGTGCCTGCACACCGCCGCAGCCTGGGCGGGCCAAGCCAGTGCAGAAGACTTCGGGCGGGGAAAGAAGTCTCATCCAAGGCTTCCTGCCCCACTAGAACCCTTGTGTGGGCTGTATCACGATCGTGGGCCCCAGGAGGGGCCTGGTCAGCATAATTGGAATCAGAGGCTCCCCGCACCGCCGGACCTCTTGTTGGTGCTGGATGTACCTTGTGAGGCCCCCGTGTGGCAGGGCCAGTGAAGGCCCAGGGGGGCCCTAGCAATCACGGGCCCCAGGAGGGGCCTGTTACAAATCGGAGGGGGTGCATGGTGTCCCCCTCCTGACCTTGTTGCTTTTCTTGACTTTGGCCCCTCCTGGTGAGGGTCGGTGGAGGCCTGGGGAGGCCCCAATAGATCACGAGCCCACCAGTGGCCTGTTATTACAGCAGAAGGGGTGCGTGGCGCCCCCTCCTTCATAAACAATTTTTGCTGACTTTGGCCCCCCTCGTGAGGGCCGGTTGAGGCCCGGGAGACCCCCAGTGATTGCAGGCCCCAGGAGGGTCCCATCATTATGATAGAGGGGGTGCGTTCAGCCCCCTCAACCTGAGAACTCCTGAGAGGTCCCCATTTGGCGCAGAGTAGCGCTGGGAGCCCCATTTTCATTCCACTGACACTGGAGGTGCCTTCCTCTTAAGCAGGTACTATTCAGAGACAATGTACATGACATAAGTACTTTTTAGAGACTTCTTGATGTATATGTTGTCTACCTGTTTTATGATGTTTTCATATGTGTATGCTAATGTTCCTTTCATGGGCATAACATGCTAATATGTTTTACTGACTTGCCATATGTTTTATAATGTTCCTAATATGGGTGTTCATGATATTCTTATGACTAGTGCTTTGGTGTAATAATGTGTTTCCTGACTACTGCTTATGTTGCAGAATACTAAGTAACCTGTGTGTTATATGTGACTACTGCTAGTTTTGAAGAGTAACTAATGTATAACATTCTGACAACAGCTAAGGTAGCAGGATTTTACTGATATGTGATGTTTGGTCTAATAATTGCGTTGTATACAATAGAGTAGATTTTCATATAAATAGGTGTCGTGTTTCCTTTGTGGTGGAGATAGTGCGTCTCGTGTGTGCTGTGCAAACATTTACACATTGCCTCCGGGTTAGGACTGACTACTCGGGCCTTGCTACCAAGGGGGTGAGCAGGGATTATCTTGGATGTGTAACTCCCTTGCCCTGACTAGAGTGGGTGGGCCCTGCCTGGCTTAGGTGCATACCCTAGTCAACCAGAAACCCAATTTCTAACACTTAGAATGATATGAAAGGCTGATATTCAAAGACATAATTAGACATCTTTGCATACTGGTGAATTGTAATGCCAGATCAAGTAATCAACCCTTCAACTGTCTTGATATAAGAGCTAAACAAGAAAGAAATCAAGAAAAAGCCCTTTGGCACTCCATAGATACTGGGAAAGGGACCTGGTGGGGTAAATATAAATACAGCCGAGTACAAGCGCTTAATTCAGGGAGAACTTCATTCACAATGGGCAGCGACAGGCCAGCTCAGATCACTGACGAAACTGACTCATGTCAGCTGGAATGTTCGCCTGCAGTTCACAGCCAGCATGGGCCTTACATTTGAATATATATACAACACTTTTGAACATCAACAGAATATCAACATGCTGCGTTGTGACTCGGGCTCACAGCATGCAGGCGCGTGAGTTGCATCGCTATGTACATCACATTCCCTCTCAACAAAACAACAAAAGAAAATGAATAAAGACATAAAAATAATTTCAGCCAAAGACATGTCAAAAACAGAGCAATGCTCTGCTCATAAAAGAGTGGAAAGAGATATTAGGAGGGAAGCCAACACTAGTACATCACATAGACCTTGAATTTATCGGGTCTCCTAACCTCACAAGACCTAGTGCATGCCTCTGTGGGTAGATCAACACAAAAGGATGATGGACAGAGTGCAAAAACTTTTCAAACACTCACCCCCAGTGACAGATCGGGGTTGAATCCATTATTCTTTTGCTCACCATGCCATCCCAGTTTGGACCCAGTCATATGCAAATCAGTCTTGACCCTGCTCCTTATAGGAACAGTCCAACCCACACTGTCAGGCCAGGTCCTCACTGGACTGAAAACAGGCATCCTGCGACCGGTTTTGTGGTATGACCGCTCATCAGCCAGGCTAGCTTGAATCCAGTGGCAAAGTGAGCAAGAGATCCAAGTCTGGGCATACCCTGGCAACTTAGAGTGATTTAAGCAACAAAAAATGATGATGGACGGAGGGCTGAAACTTTTCAAACACTCATGCCCAGCCACAGATCTGGGTTCAATCCACTGTTTTTTTGCTCACTATGCCACCCCAGTTTGGACCCAGTGGTATGCAAATCAATCTTGACACTGCTTCTCATGAGAACAGTCAAGCCCAAACTGCTAGGCCAAGCCAGGTCCTCCCTGGACCGGAAACAAGGAGAGGGGGATTTGAGGTATCACCCCTCATCAGCCAGGCTACCTTCAATCCAGTAGCACAATGAGCATGGGACTCACTTTGAGCACACTTTGGTCACTTAGGGCGACTTTAGCAACGCAAAAGGATGATGGGCAGAGAGCTGAAAAGTTTCAAACTCTCACCTCCAGTCACAGATCTGGGTTTACTCCATTGTTCTCTTGCTCACCATGCCACACCAGTTTGGACCTAGCCGTTAGCAAATCAGTCTTGACCCTGATTCCCATAGGAACAGTCTAGGTGGAGCTGCCAGGCCAGGTCCTCCCTGGACTGGAAACAGGAATCCTGGGACCAGTTTTGTGGTATCACCCCTCACCAGCCAGGCTAGCTTGAATTCAGTGGCACACTGAGTAAGGGACCCCCGTCTGGGCAGACTCTGGCCACTTACTCGCTGTGCCACAGGATTTAAGCTAGCCTAGCTTGTGAGGGGTGATACCTTGAAACCAGTCCCAAGATGATTCTTTCCAGTCCAGGGAGGACCTGGATTGACAGTTCGGGCTGGGCTGTTCCCATGGGGAGCAGCATCAAGACTAAATTGCATGTGGCTGGGCCCAACTTGGGGTGACATGGTAAACAAAATAACAATGGATTAAACCTAGATCTGTGACTGGGGGAGTGATAAAAATGTTTCAACACTCCATTTATCATTTTATTTTGTGGTGTTCCTCTGAGTAGATCACCAGTGAAGGTGTGAGCACTATCAGCTGCTCTGGTGATTGAACCACAACCTGAGGTAGTAAGCTCATTATCTCCAGCAGGTTGTATCCATTGGGTCCAATCCAAATGTAGGCCAGAACTTTTCTTCTGATTAAGGTTATTGTACTGCTGATGAGAGAGCCTCACTAGAGTCTTAACATTCCACCAGTCTTTGTCTTCTAATAAAACTGAACCTGGCCACTTTTGTAGGGGGAGGAAAAATCAGACTCTCTTTTCCTCACCATGATGGGTTTTTTAATCTCCAGCCTTGGGGTACGTGTCAGGGCTGTGCGTGCTCCCACCCTGAACCATGTTGGTCTGTTTCACCTTAGCCCCTGGGATAACCTTCTTATCCATGAAACTAACATCAGTATCCTTGATGACCAGTTGATCTTTCAACCAGGTTGTGAACAAAGCAGAATGAACTTTCCTCCCTCTCAACATTAGGAATGGATTAACTCCAGTGGTGCAATGATGTGTAGGGTTGTACTCCCAGACTTTCTGCTTGAGACACTGTTTTAAGTCCAATCCAGCCTCAGTGGCCATTTGCACACCTCCCTTTATTACCTTGTTCCCTCACTCCACCAATCCATTGGATGACGGTAAGTAGAGTGCAACCCGTAAGTGCTTAATATCATGTTTGGCCAAACAATTGGAGCATTTGCTCTGACACAAAATGAGACCCATTGTCAGTAACTAAAGAAGTGGGAGACCCTTCTATTAAGAATTCTTTCTTCAAGTATTCAATAGCTATGTCAGTTGAGGAAGAGTTCACAGAAGAAAAATATAACTACATTGAAAAATAATCAACCAATAGAATGGCATACCTCATTTCCACTGGCAAGCTAACATAAGGTTCTGAAGTGAGTTAGGAAATAGAACCGGATGCAGAGGTGCTTTGTTTAATTTCCAATGGTTGTCTGAAAGTAGGCACCCTAGGGTAGGTCGCTCCCCCTGCCGCTGCAGCTCCACCAGCCCAGGCTCCTGACACCTCCCAGCAAGACCTGCTAAAACCGTAAGTACTCCCCCCACCCAGCCCCTCGCCCAGCCCTGCGCTACTCACCTCTCTTTCCCTGAACTTCTGTCTTCTGCCTTCCAACCTCTCTCCGCACCTCTGCTGTCCATTTCCCTTCGCTTTCTGCTCCTTCTTCTGGTAGCCATCTTCCTCCGCTCTCTGCTCCTCTTCCGCAGCCCACTTGCTGCATGTTCTGCTCTTCCTCTGTGCCCCACTCCTCTTCCTCACTGCGTTCTCTTCCTGCGTGTTCTTTCTTCATCTGTGTTCTTCTTTTTTCCTCTTCCTCACTGCGTTCTCTTCCTGCTTTGCTCTTCATCTGTGTTCTTTTTTCTCCTCTGCACCCCGTCCTGCTTGTTCTTTTCTTCCTTTTCTTCATCTGTGTTCTTCTGTGCTGTTCTCCACCTCTGCACCCCGTCCTGCGTGTTCTTTCTTCTTTCTCTTCATCTGTGCTCTCTGTTCTGTGTTCTTTCTTCTTTTTCTTCATCTGCGCTCTGTGTTCTGTGTTCTTTCTTCTTTTTCTTCATCTGCGCTCTGTGTTCTGTGTTCTTCCTTCTTTTTCTTCATTTGCGCTCTGTGTTCTGTGTTCGTTCTTCTTTTTCTTCATCTGCGCTCTGTGTTCTGTGTTCTTTCTTCTTTTTCTTCATCTGCGCTCTGTGTTCTGTGTTCTTTCTTCTTTTTCTTCATCTGAGCTCTTCTGCTCTTCTCCTCCTCTGCACCCCGTCCTGCGTGTTCTTTCTTCTTTTTCTTCATCTGTGCTCTTCTGCTCTTCTCCTCCTCTGCACCCCGTCCAGCGTGTTCTTGTCTTCTTCTTTCTTCATCTGTGGCCTTCTGATCATCTTTGGGACACTTCCCTCCTCTGCCTCTCTGGTCTCTCCTCTCCTTCCTGACTCCTCTCTCCTCTTCTTCTTGACTCTTCTTCCTGACTCCTCGCTCCTCTTCTTCTTGACTCTTCTTCTTGACTCTTCCTCGTGACTCTTCTTCTTGACTCTTCCTTGTGACTCTTCTTCTTGACTCGTCCTCTTGACTCTCTTCCTCTTGACTCTTCTCTCTTGACTCTTCTCCCCTGACTCTTCTACCCCTCTCTTCTGTTCTTCCTGACTCCTCTTCTCCTCTGTAATCCCCCCTCCCTATCTTTTTTCCCTTCCCCCTCTACCTGTCCCCCCCCACCCTCCGCTTTCCCGCCGCCACCTCCTGCTCGGCCCGCCCCCCCCCTGCTCCCATTCGTCGCCCCCCCTCCCGCCTCCCGCCCCCAGCTGACCCCTCCCCCCTCCTCCCTCTTATGGCGGCCGCTGCATGGCCGCGCCAAAGGCAAGCCCGTCTGCGCCCATCCGCGCCTGGACCGCGCCCAGCACCACTACCCCTGGCCCCCAGCACTCCCAAACCCCGCAGCACTGCTACGACCCCACCTCCCTCCACGCTCTCAACACGGGACGCTCCAGAACCTGCTTCCAAGCCAACCCTAAACGCCCCCATGGACCCTTCGCATGCCTCACCTGCAAACTCACCTTCCACCGCAACTGCACCCCGCCCGCCAGCCCACGCACCAATAACCACCTCAAATGCATCCTGATCAACGCATGCTCCGTCCTCAAGCACGCCATTGAACTATGGGACCTCCTGGACTCCACCACACCAGACGTCGGCTTTATCACTGAGACGTGGATGAACGCCTCCTCGGCCCCCCACATCGCCATAGCCATCCCTGACGGCTACAAGATCACCAGGAGAGACCGCACCAACCAAGTCGGTGGAGGAATCAACATCACCACCTCCACCAAAGACACCCCCCTCGCCACCGAACACATGCACTTCCAGATCCACACCGACCTCAGGACCACCCTCAGAGGAAATCTCATCTACAGACCCCCTGGACCACGCGCCCTCTTCAGCGAATCCATCGTAGACTTCATCTTCCCGCACGCCCTTGCCTCGCCGGACTACATCCCCCCTGTGACCTCAACTTTCACCTGGATCAGAACAACGACCCCAACACCACCACCCTGCTCTGGTGAACACCCCCACCCACATCGCCGGACACACGCTCGACCCCATCTTCTCCGCCAGCAACCACGTATCCTTCAGCCACTCCTCCGTAATACACTGGACCGACCACAGATGTGTCCACTTCACCTTCAGTCGCAAGACTCTCCACCTCCGCACACAACCCATCCCACACAGACATTGGAACAAAATCCCCACAAACAGCTTCGCTCCACTCTCAGCGACAACCAACCCACCTTCTCCACCGACCCCAACGACGCAGCCCTCAGCCTCACTCATTGGATCACCAACTGCGCGGACAACCTCGCACCTCTCAGACGCCTCCCAAGACAGACCAGCACCAGGAAACCTCAATGGTTCACAGACTCCCTCAAGGAATCCAAAAAAAACTGCCGTACCCTCAAGAAACCCTGGTGCAAAGACCACACCGCAGAAAACATGTCTGCCCTCAAAAACCCCACCCGCGAACACCATCAGCTGATCCGTGCCACCAAAAGAACTTCCTTCACAGACAGACTGGACAAGAACACTCACAACAGCAAAGAACTCTTCAACATGGTCAAAGAGCTCTCCAATCCTAACGCCAACTCCAACTCCATCACGCCCTCACAAGACCTCTGCAACTCCCTCGCTACCTTCTTCCATCGTAAGATCACCGACCTACACGACAGCTTCAGACACCAGACCCAGCCAACCACCACAGAACCTACTACTCCAGCCATCACCATCAACGCCTGGACTCACATCAACGCGGAGGAGACCATGAACTCCATCCACTCCGGTGCCCTCTCGGACCCCTGCCAACACTTCATCTTCAACAAAGCCGACGACATCATCGCCCCGCATCTCCAGACCATCATCAACAGCTCGTTTGCTTCTGCCGCCTTCCCCGAGAGCTGGAAACACACGGAAGTCAACGCCCTCCTGAAGAAGCCTTCAGCGGACCCCAGCGACCTGAAGAACTTCCGCCCCATCTCGCTCCTCCGTTTCCCTGCCAAAGTCATAGAGAAGACCGTCAACAAGCAACTGACCAATTTCCTTGAAGACAACCACCTACTCGACCCCTCTCAGTCCGGATTCCGAGCCAATCACAGCACAGAAACCGCCCTCATCTCAGTCTCAGACGACATCAGAACTCTGATGGACAACGGAGAAACAGTCGCCCTCATCCTCCTCGACCTCTCGGCTGCCTTCGACACCGTCTGCCACCGAACCCTAACATCCCGCCTGCGCTCCACCGGTTTCCAAGGACTGGCCCTGGACTGGATCACCTCTTTCCTCTCTAACCGCTCCCAAAGAGTCTACCTCCCCCCGTTCCGCTCAGACCCCACCAAGATCATCTGCGGCGTCCCACAAGGCTCCTCGCTCAGCCCGACTCTCTTCAATGTCTACATGATCCCCCTCGCCGACATCGTACGCAAACACAACATCAACATCACCTCCTACGCCGACGACACTCAGCTGATACTCTCCCTCACCAAAGACCCCACTGGCGCCAAGACCAACCCGCAAGATGGAATGAAAGACGTCGCAGAATGGATGCAACTCAGCCATCTGAAACTGAACTCAGATAAAACTGAAGTCCTCATCCTCGGAAACACCCCGTCCGCCTGGGACGACTCTTGGTGGCCCACGGCCCTTGGCACTGCACCTACCCCCTCAGACCACGCACGCAACCTCGGATTCATCCTGGACTGGCTTCTCACCATGACCAAACAAGTCAACGCCGTATCATCTTCCTGCTTCGTCACTCTCCGCATGCTCCGAAAGATCTTCCGCTGGATCCCCACCGACACCAGAAAAACTGTGACCCACGCCCTCGTCACAAGCCGCCTGGACTACGGAAACACCCTATACGCAGGAACCACCGCTAAACTCCAGAAACGTCTGCAGCGAATACAAAACGCCTCCGCCCGCCTCGTCCTCGACATACCCCGCAACAGCCACATCTCCGCCCACCTGAGACACCTGCACTGGCTTCCCGTCAGCAAAAGGATCACCTTCCGGCTCCTCACCCATGCACACAAAGCCCTCCACAACAAGGGACCCGAATACCTCAACCGCCGCCTCAGTTTCTACACGCCCACCCGTCAACTTCGCTCCGCCAACCTCGCACTCGCCGCCGTGCCTCGCATCGGCCGCACCACGGCAGGTGGGAAATCCTTCTCCTACCTGGCGGCCAAGACTTGGAACTCCCTCCCCGCCAACCTCAGGACCACCCTGCATTCCGGAGGCAGCTCAAAACCTGCCTCTTCGAGCAGCAGTAACCCCCCTTCCCCTAGCACCTTGAGACCCTCACGGGTGAGTAGCGCCCTTTATAAATGTTTTTGATTTGATTTGATTTGAACTGTCAATTCCACCTGGCTATCTAGGACAGACAAACAGCAGTCTTCATTGATATGCATGCATGTCTGTGTGGTGTTAAGATGTCCTTTATGTGCTTTGGAAATGATGAAGGGTGCATTTTGGTTGGAGAAATATGTAAATCACTTCTCAAAATCAGCCTGTTGACCAGTGAGAGCTCACTGGCTACCTGTGTATATGTTTTAAAATCCCCCTGAAAGCATCTAGCAACAGGCCAACCTTTAACAATGTATGTGCTGCCTTGTTTCAGTACATCATCCTCCTGACATGCTTTTCACCACTCATCTTTAGTAAATAAGGACTCACTATTGTTAGAAATTGGGTATTTGGTTGGCAGTCAGGTTACCCCCTGTCCAAGCAAGGACCCTCACTCTAGTCAGGGTAAGTCACACACAATTCAAATTATCGTGCGCCCACCCTCTGGTAGCTTGGCACTGAGCAGTCAGGCTTAACTTAGAAGGCAATGTGTAAAGTATTTGTGCAATAAATCATACAATAACACAGCATGCACCACAAAAATATACCACACAGTGTTTAGAAACATATATATTATTTATCTGATAAGATGCTGGTCAAAACGATTAAAATGCAATAAGTATATGTTGAGATATCACTGTAAAAGTGATATAAAGTGTCTTTAGTCTTTTAAAAGCAATAAATGTCTCTTTCAAGCACAAAGTACCTGGTTTGCGTGCAAAATCTCTGCAAAGAACCGCAGAGGAGGAGATGCGTGGAAACAAAGGAGGGGTGTGTGTTGATTTCTTGGGCCGCACACAGCGATGAGTCGTTTAGTTTTCACACAGGGACGGCTGTGCGTCGATTTCCGGCGCTCGGTCATGGATCCTATTCAGGTTGTGGGGTTTCCATACGCCCCGGGGATGATGCGTGGATTTCCGGCGCTGACAGGACAAAGTCACAGTAGAGTGTCTACCTCAAGAAGTCAGGTGAGTCCTTTGGGCAGCCAGGCAGTTCTTCTTGGCAGGATGCAGGTTCTGGTTCAGGTTCTCTTCTCCAGGAAGTGTCTGAGTTGGTAGGAGCAGAAGCCCTGTTTAAATTACCAAATGTGCCTTTGAAGTGGGAGGGACTTCAGAGAGTAGCTTAGAAGTGCACTAGGTCCCCTTTCAGTTCAATCCTGTTCCAGGGTCCCAGTAGGGGGTGTGGCAGTCTTTTGTGTGATGCCAGGCTACAGTCTTTTGACATGTCAGGTCCAGGCCCTCCACCCTCCCAGCCCAGGAAGACCCATTCAAAATGCAGATGTATGCAAGTGAGGCTGAGTGTCCTGTGTTTGGGGTGTGTCTGAGTGAATGCACAAGGGAGCTGTCAACTAAACCCAGCCAGACATGGATTGTAAGGCACAGAAGGATTTAAGTGTAGAGAAATGCTCACTTTCTAAAAGTGGCATTTCTAAAATAGTAATATTAAATCCAACTTCAGCAGTCAGCAGGATTTTGTATCACCATTCTAGCCATACTCAATATGACCTTCCTACTCCTTTCAGATCAGCCGCTACCACTCAAGCAATATATGAGGGCAGCCCCAATATTAGCCTGTGAAGGGAGCAGGCCTCCCAGCAGTGTAAAAATGAATTTAGGAGTATTACACTACCACAGCATGTATACTACACAGGTACATGTCCTGCCTTTTGCCTACACAGCACCCTGCCCTATAGGTTACCTAGAACATACCTTAGAGGTGACTTATATGTAGAAAAAGGGGAGTTTTAGCCTTGGCAAGTACTTTTAAATGCCAAGTCGAATTTGGCAGTGAAACTGCACACACGGGCCTTGCAATGGCAGGCCTTAGACAAGGTTAAGGAGCTACTTAGTTGGGTGGCAGAACCAGTGCTGCAGGCCCACCAGTAGCATTTAATCTACAGGCCCTGGGCACAAATAGTGCACTTTACTAAGGGCTTATAAGTAAATTAAATAATCCAATTAGGTATGATCCAATGTTACCATGTTTAAAGGGAGAGAGCATATATAAAACCAGAAAAAACAGTATCTAGAAAGTGGATGGAGGCAAGCAAAAAGTTAGGGGTGACCACCCTAAGGCTGTCAGGTCTAACAACCATATTGCAGTGCGTGAGTAGCATCAATGGGAGCAACACATTCTATACAATCATTGTAATTTCCCTCATCAAACTCTGCCCATGTCATCCAGGAAAGGCAGTATGCTTTGAAATGTTTCCCACCAGAGACATGGCTAATAGTGAAGGTGTACTCTAGTACTTTCCAAACAAGTCTGGTCAATCTAGCAGACATGTTGTTGTGAATGTCCCATGTAAAGCTAATAAATAAAAAGAGTTTATGATCTGGCATGTTGAACTTGCTAACTGCCCAGATGCATGCCGATGCCTTTTGTTCTATAGTACTGTAATGTTTCTCAACGTTTGTGAGTGATCTGGAGGCAAACCCAATGGTTTGTTCTTTACCTCCCACCTTTTGGCTCAAAACAGCACAAAGCCCTTGAAAACTGACCTCCACTGTGATTAGTGAGGTACAGTCTTCTCTAGAGACAGTGCTGGTGCTTCCACAATTAAATATTTTACCTTTTCAAAAGTGGTTTGTACTTCCTCAGACCAAATACATTTCTGTCCTTTCCTAAATAAAGACCTCAGAGGTTTCACCGCTAAAGCATACTCTGAAACAACATAATATTTGGCAGGACCTAAGCAGGAGTGAAGCACATCACGGTCTGTAGGTGCACTTGCCTCCTTGATGGCCTTCACCAAAGAAAATTTGGGTTTTATACCAGATTCTGATATGGTATGCCCCAAATATTACAACTCTTTGGTGGCAAATTTACGTTATCCTTCTTGACTGTCACGACCCTGTGCATTAGGATAGACAATACCTTGTCTAGAATAATATTAGAATGTTCAAAGTGAGAATCTACAAAGACTAGTATGTCATCCTGATATGCTTGGACCCCTTTTATAGAAGCAAACAAACAGTGCATTAGCTTATGAAAGGCACTAGCAGCTGATGCTAACCCAAAAGGCAGCCTGAGAGCATAACAAACGCCATGTAGGCACCAAAGAGTGTAACAAAAGCCGTAATTTCCTGAAAGGCCTCATCTAAGCAATGTGATGGTAGGCTGACCTCAAATCAATGATCGAGGACCACTTGGCACTGCCTAAGTTAGCCAGCATTTCCTGTATTCAAGGTAGGGGATGGCAGCCTACTAGAATGTTAGTGTTCAAGGTTTTCAAGTCAGCACAGAGCCTGATCTCACCTGATTTTTTTCTGTGCAACTACGATCAGAGCCACCCACTGAGATGATTCAACAGGTTTTATGATGCTTTGGGTGCATAGATTCTTTAGCATCTGTTTAAGCTCTTCTGTGACAGACAAAGGAATCCGTTACACCTTGTGGTTGATCATTAGGCTTGAGTCTGATGTGGGGGACAAAATCCTTGACAGTCCCCACCTGTTCACTGAAAAGCTCCTTACACTTATCCAGAAGTGCCTCAAGCAGTTCCTCCAGACTACATATCTATTTCTGAGGCATGTCACCAATCACTCCTGGAGTGTCTAAACCAGAAACGAGGAATACACCCATTTTGGCTAGGTCTTGCCAGCCAATGATGCTCTTACCTTTGATGGCAACATACACTTTGGTAATTGTTTCCCTACTCAGAGATTGTATTTTTGCTGTGAATAACCTTAACATGTCAATGGGTTTCTTGCCAAATGCTTTAGGATTAATATCAGGTGTAGAAAGCTTTTCTTCCGGATCCCATTTATCATACCAAGTAGTGTCACAGAGGATGGTGATTGGCAAACCACAGTTCTCCATGACCTGTAAAGAAAAATCATCAATTTAAGCATCACAAATAAGACCTTCAACTGATGTGCACACCATATTGCAATCAGTTGTCAAAACTACACTGCTGATGGAATCTGTGCATGAGTCAACATCCACATCAACGTTACTGACATGCACAGGGGTTTTGCTACTCCTGCATACCACTTGGAAGTGCCTTAATCTTTTGCAAGACATGTAACATTTGCCCACTGCAGGACAACCAGTGAATTTGCTAACATGGGGCCAGATGTATGAAAAAAGCTTTTTGCAAATAGGAAATAGCGATTTTTAAGAAATAGCTATTTCTGATTTGCAAAATGCAATGTATCATATTTGCGATTCGGTAATAGCGATTTCTTAAAAATCACAAATGTTATTACCAAATCGCAAATTGCGATACAGCCCCCATTCGCATCTATGGGCCTGTCGACCCATAGTTGCGAATATTTTGCTTGTCCTAAATTGCGAATTCCTAACTGGAATTCGCAATTTTGGGAAATGCAAAGTCCAGGGTGCTGGGGGCCTAAGGCCCCCTCTGCTGCACCCCAAAACATTTTTTAACAACATGTAAGGTGCACACATGCCAATAGGGCATGTGTGCTTTACATGTAAATTTTAAAAATGCATTTTAAATGCATTTTTAAAATTTGCACATGGGTATCACCAAGTTCAACTTGGTGGTAATAGAGATTCTTAATGCCCAATTCGCATTAAGGAATTGCTTCATACATGTGCACTAGAAATCGCAACTAAGGATTCCTTATTTGCGATTTCTTATTTAGAGAGTCGCAAATTGCGACTCTCTAAACAGGGTCGCAATTTGCATTCAGATTGCCTTTGATACATTCTGAAAGGGCTTTTTGCATTTGCAAACGGGCATTCGCACCGTTTGCGAATGCAAAAAGCTTTGATACATCTGGCCCATGGCCTTTTGATCTGCGTCGTAACAATATGTCAAAGCCTTCTTTGTACATCCTCAATGTGCAAAAGGCTTTCCTTTACAACGAACTTTGCACAAAGTATCATTTTCTTGTTCAGGAACTGTGTTTGATCCAAATTGACTGTCAATGGAGGATTTAAAACTTTTGAGGATATTAAAGATCTTTCTATGCTCTTGACAAGGTCTAAAACTTCTTTAAGGATGGGCTTGCAACAACTGAGTAGCTGCTCCTGAATCTTCCTGAAAGCACAATTAAAAATGAACTAGTCCCAAATATATGTGTCTATGTCAGGAGCAAACTCTCATGTTGATGCCAAAATCGTGAGTGCTGTTACATACTCCTCAATTCCCCCTTCAAGAAGTTGTTTGCATTTGACGAAATTATGCCTTTTCAAAATGATACTGGGTTCCGCAGCAAAGTATAGATTCCATTGATGATCCCCAGATGAGCCACGGTGCCTTGCTACAGGTGGCAAATTGTCCAAAATTTGCTGAGCTGCCAGACACCCAAACTACCATACAAAAGTGCAAATTTATGTTCAACGGTAATTGCCTGCGTCAATTGCCACTAAGTGATTTTGAAACAAATGAAACCAATGTGCCCACTTCATGGTTGAGACAGAAAGGGAGGAGGCTGAGTAATTTGTTGTGGTATGGTCATACTGAAGGAAATGGCAGAAAGGCTCTTTTGCGTAAAACTGTAGGAAAGCTGTGATAATACGAATTAGGTACACTGATAGCAAGAAACATTCATGTAAAACTGTGGTGATAGAATTAAAAAGCGTAGCTAATAGTATATGTAGCTACGAAAATCCTCTCTGTGTAATACAGAGAATTGAACTGCAGAACAAAAGTAAAATAATACATACAAGTCATGGCATTGGCAAACTACCCGTGCTAGGCAAAACTGAAATTAATATCACCTGAGTGTCATGATGAATCGCTGCACAGGTGCTGAATCCAGATGTCCAAAGCACTGTCTGTCAAACAGGATCACCAAAAGTCCTCAAGTGTATGATCTGCAGTGTCGAAATGTAGCAAAACACTTGAAATAATTTGACCAAGATGGCCACCGCATCTGACATCACCACGTTGTCGACAGTCTGCGTGGGAGCTGATGCTATGTGCCAGATACCTTTTCCCAAAAACCTGCCACTGGAGTTGCTGGGGCACCCTCCAAATCGTGCCGCAGAGGCTGCTGGGGTGAACAGATGCACTACCTCCAAACAGACATGAAGAAAGGCAAAATCCAGCATAGAAGGAGCAGTAACTCCAAGCTGCATCATGATACAAAATGGCAAAGTCACAAGCTGTCAAGCTACCAAAATCATGAAAAATGAAATTTAGGTGCCTGTTGGACCTGGCCCTTTTTGCAGGGTCATCCCCAAACTTTTTGCCTCCTTTCTCCTATTTTTCCTGACCTGTTTTTGTTGGCTTCAGAACTCTGAGCATTTTGCCACTGCTAACCAGTGCTAAAGTGCATATGCCCTCTGTGTAAATTGTACTGTTGATTGGTTTATCCATGATTGGCCTATTTGATTTACTGCTAAGTCCCTAGTAAAGTGCACTATAGGTGCCCAGGGCCTGTAAATCAAAGCTACTAGTGGGTCTGCAGCACTAGTTGTGCCACACACATAAGTAGCCCTGTAATCATGTCTCAGACCTGCCACTGCAGTGTGTGTGTGTGTGTGTGCAGTTGTAAACTGTCAATTCGACTTGCCAATTGTCCCTACTTGCCAGGCCTAACTCTTCCCTTTTCCTACATATAAGACACCCCTAAGGTAGGCCCTATGTAGCCCCATGTGCAGGGTGCAGTGTATGGTTAAGGTAGGACATATACTAATGTGTATCATATGCCCTGACAGTGAAATACTGCCAAATGTGTTTTTTACTGTTGCAAGGCCTATCACTCTCATAGGTTAACCTGGGGGCTGCCTTTAAACATGATTAAAGTGTAGATTCCCTGGGAGCAGATATACATGTGGAGTTTGGGACCTCTGAACTCACAATTTGAAAATGCATATTTTAGTAAAGTTGGTTTTGAGCTTGTGTGTTTGAAAATGCCACTTTTAGAAAGTGGGGCATTTACTTGCTTAAAGTGTTTTTGTGACTCTGCCTGTTTGTGGATTCCCTGTCTGGGTTAGTTTGACAGTTGGGCTGTTTGCACCTCTCTCCAGACAGTGACACTAAGGGGGCTGGGGTGTAGCCTGCATAACCTGATGAGCCATCTGTGCTAGGAGGGAGAGGAGGAGTGGTCACTCGCACCTGAAAGGGTTGTGCCTGCCCTTACACAATGCAGTCTCCCCTGGTGTGTGTCTGAGGCCTTGCCTGGTCAACGCAGGAATTCACAAACAAGTGAGACTTTCCTTTAAAGTAAGTCTACTTCAAAGGCCAAAATGGGTATAAGAAGAGCACCCAAAACCACAGACTTTAGACACTTCTTGAGGTAGACACTCTACCTCACAGACACTTCTGGACAAGAAACCTGCTGGTGAAGAATCCCTGAACCAGACCTGCCATGAGGAACTGCCTGGCTGCCCAAAGGACTCACCTGGACTGCTTTTCTGAGAAGGACTGCTGCCTTGCTGTTGCCCTGCTGCCTTGCTGCTCTCTGGATGTGCTGAGAAGTGCTCTCCAAAGGCTTGGACATAGCTTGCCTCCTGTTCCCTGAAGTCTCAGGACCAAAAAGACTTCACTCCTGCAACTGGACTCCTTGTGTGGCGAAAATTCGAAACACAGCCTGCTAAAAACAACGCAGGTCCTGCCCTGCAGTGAGAAATTCACCACATGCCGAACCGTAATGACGGAGCCCGACTTCGCAAGGAGAAGATCGACGCAGCACCTGCATAGCGACCGGAACTTCAACACACGGCCCACTGGATTGAGGCACAGCTGACCCTGGATGACGCAGCCTGACTTCCAGAGAGGAATTGACACAGCGGCTGCCGTTCTGGAGAAATTTCCCTGCGACGCCCATTGGATCGACGCATCACTTGTTACTTCGCTCCGCAAGCCCAGAATTCCACACACCCGACCCCGGGGTGCCAGAAAACCCTGCAACCCGAAGAGGAACCAAGTCTGTGCGCCAGAAATCGATGCAAAGCCTTCCCCTGCGTGGAAAATAATGACGCAAGTTGGTGTGAGAAGGGGTGAAACCGACGCACACCTCCCCATTTTCCACGCATCGCCTCCTCTGCGGTCCAAGACTTGAGACACTTTATATCACTTTTACAGTGATATCTCAACATTTATTTATTGCATTTTAATCGTTTTGACCTGCATCTTATCAGATAAATATTATTTATTTTTCTAAACCCTGTGTGGTATATTTTTGTGGTGCCATATGCTGTAATTGTATGATTTATTGCACAAATATGGTATGCATTGCCTTCTAAGTTAAGCCTGACTGCTCAGTGCCAAGCTACCAGAGGGTGGGCACAGGATAATTTGGATTGTGTGTGACTTACCCTGACTAGAGTGAGGGTCTTTGCTTCGACGGGGGTAACCTGACTGCCAACCAAAGACCCCATTTCTAACAGTGCCTAGAAGCATTGGTGGGTGAAGATGGATCATCGCAAATGTAGTAAGTACCAATAGAGCAAGTTGTATGAGTACTAGAGCTTTATTCATGGAGAACTTCACCCAGGACGGGCAGTGACTGGCTGGCTCAGATCCCAGAGGAAACTGATCAGCTGGAATCTTTGCTGTCGTTCACAGCCATCACAGACCTTACATTTGAATACATAGAACACTTTTTGAACATATTATCTATTTTCATCATGCCGGGGTGTGACTTGGGCTCACGAGCATAAAGGCGCATGAGTTACACCACTGTATACTACACCTGGTCTGGATAAGGCTCCCTGAATAAATTGATTATGACAGTATGAAAAAGAGGAACACCACCAACACTCTCTCAGGGTGAAAGCCAAACCTATAAGACAGAATAACATGTGCTATGTAGAAAACATATGCTATGTGGGACCTCATTTACTCAGGTTTGCGTGTGTGCTTGCATGATGCAGCACAAGTGCATTCAAGCTGACCTTTAAACTGTCTAGAAAACTCTTATGAGAAATAGCTCCAATAGATAGTACATTAACACTATCTATTGCACCACATTTCGTGTTTCGAGCACCGATAAGCATGGACCACAGTGCCTATTCCAGTTTGGAAAGTTGTACACATTTTAAGACACTTTCAAGGATGAGATACCACTCTAACTGGATAGAAATCGACCTGATCCCAGTACTTTGCTGTGGATTTGTTGCAAGAAGGGCAATATCTGACTTAACATGAAGGTGGAAAGAAAGCAGCCAAGTATAAAGCAAGTATAAGGAAAAACAAACAAACTAAAGTAACTTTGAGATTTGGGCAAGGGTTTAATTGTTGTTAAAAAGGATAGGAGGAGTGTATAAGGGAGACAATCTACTGAAGTGGCTATTTTCCTGGTGTTGGGGCCAAAATATCTAGGTTTTATTTATGTATTTGCACCTGAACCAGAAATTAAATGCTAAACATTAAAGGAGGGTGAAACTTTAGAGTGAATGGCGCCCCAACTCCCCCAATCCAGAAAACTCAAGTAAACTATTTACGGTGCTCTGCAGTAGGGTCTCACCCCTAACCACCCCTAAATGTTAACTAAGTTAACCAATACTATATAGAATGTGAAGGCACACGTAAAAATAACACACAAAATTTACAATCACAATATAAGGTTTCCCATTAGTATATTTCAAAAACCAAAATAGTAACATATGAATATAACTAATTCAATTTCAAATTAGAGTCCAAATTCAATCTCAGGCCGAAATCAGCAGTCCAAATTATATATTTCTTAGATACTTATTTCGACTATCAAGTTCATAGTTCCAAACGTTCTTTCCAATCCATCATCTATCAAAAGGTTTCATTTCTTAATGTTCCATGGATTAACTCATATATCTTTATGTCGGCGTTTCCAATAGTTCCTTGTTTATCCGTTCTCAATATTCTCTTATTTATCCGTCATACTTAACCATCTCTTACTTGACCGTCAACACGTGTTTCATCCGGGGAGTACCCCTGGTCTTCTTCAGGACCTTCCAAAATAGTGTGCTCAAGAGTACTATATCCTAAATCGACATGAACAATATAATCCATATTAGAATATTGATATTGCATCAATCAATCTACGTTCAATAGTGGGAACTGTACACATCAAATAGTGAAATGTAACATATAATAAAAATAAAATGATTCAGGACAAATGTTTCCTTTTGCAAGAGATCATTAAAGATAGGTGATAATCGCCTTATTGCACATTTTAACACATGTGAATGTTTGTCTGTGGCAGAGTACAGCGACACCTTGTGGTAATCTTTCTATGACAGTGAATCCATGTGTGGCAACCCCAGTAGTATCATATGAAATAAATCAATTTTACCTTATTACCTCAATATGGAGCACCATGTACTAAATGATAGACTAACAGCCATATTTATACGATTCTAGAAATCACAGCCAATCCTCGCCTAGATTCTTACATGAATCAATTTAAACAAATAAACCCAGATGAGGATTTTGATCACTTTATTCAATGATAATGTATTTGTGAATGCAGAATGGCTGCTGTTTAAAATGTTTCTCATATCAGTCAAAGATGTTTAATCAGTGAAAACTGTATGAAGACAATATTGTGAGATTGCTGGCATTTATAAATGAAAAAATGGAGTGTATGTTGTTTGAATCACTTGAAGAGGAAGAAAAGCAGAATATGACTTAATTGCTGTTGTAGCAGAGGAGTTATTTATACTTCATCCGTAGATACACCTCAAAAGTGGATCTAAACCATAGCCCTATTTCAGATAAACAGCAGGCATACCATGAACAAAATGTTCAAAAAAGTCTATCACTGCAACTCCTATCAGAATGACATTAACTTGTGACTACTTGCACAGGTTTCAGGAGCCAGCAGGGGACCCGCTCGAGTACAGCGGGCAAGTGGACGAAAAATTATTGCTCCCAGAAGTGAATGTGAACACCACAACATCTCTCACTCTGAAAATCTTTTAAAATGATTTGAACCAGACAACTTGGGTAACCTAACATTGGAATCAAATACATCTTGCAACACTAGCAATGTACAAAGCGTGATAAAACCTGCAGTGGTCCTATTGGCGCCACAAAAAGTGGAACAACTTTGTAGAAGTCTGTGTTGGCAAAACCACTGGTGTTTCGTGAGTTCATTACTCTGCATTGAAATGCAGCAGGCACAGCTTTAGGCTGTCAAAAAAGACCCCGGGCCATGTTACAGAAAGTGCCAAGGGGCACAACCAGCGCATGCACTTGGTTTTTACACTCTTGAGGAACCATTGCTTTACAGTCTGTGTGGCTCCTTTTGTAATACTGGTAGCTCTGGCATACATGTAGTGCAATTACAATCTTCCTAGGGCGTTCCCTAGGTGCAGAGGAAAACATGCCCTTAGGAGGCACACTGGAAGTGCACCACAAAAAGCACTCTCAAGAGGTAAAAGGGGTCAGGTGTACTGCCCAGACATCTCCCCGCAGGCAGATGCAGTAACTCAATACACCTGACTGCAGGGGATCACTAAAAATACGCTATAGTACAGGTAAGTTGCTATTTGCAGAGAGAAACAGCCGCTCCTTGATTCACCGAATGTGCTGCCCCCTGGGCATAACAATTCTGCATCTGCCGTAGGAGCAGCAGATACATTATAATGAGATGCAATGTCCCTGTTTGTGGCTTGTGCACAAATGTGCGATACATACTGTTTGAAATTTGGGTTGAGGGGGATGAAACTCAAGCATCAAACAAAATTTCTGTCAGAAATATCGAGTTCAAGGGCGTACTTGATCTTAAACTCGATGTGGAGCTTCCATACTAAACATCATTAATCACTGGGGATCCTGTTATTTTTTGGGAGTTTATCAGCCCTGCAAAAGTCGCAGGGGTGTTTCCCTAAGACGTGTTGGCTGTTTTGCTTAATCGGAAGAACCATGTAAACATTGAGCTGAAGAAACACTACCACTTTACGAAGTATGAACTGTAAACACTACCACTTTACGGAGTATGAACTGTAAACACTACCACTTTACGGAGTATGAACTGTAAACACTACCACTTTACGGAGTATGAACTGTGAACACTACCACTTCACGGAGTATGAACTGTAAACACTACCACTTTACGGAGTATGAACTGTAAACACTACCACTTTACGGAGTATGAACTGTACAATACTGTTGGAATAAATAATAAAGACTGAAGAACCACATGAGGGACTCAATACGTGGACTGTTCTTTTTGAATGAACTCTCATAAATGATTTATACTATGTGGGGTGATTGCGACTATCGTTTTCCCTAATAGGTTACAAAAGGATTGAAGTTACTGAATTTTCATACTAATTACTGTTTGTATGCAATACTTCAGTGAGTGCCTCATATGTTAATGTTTGTTTTCTGTTTTATTTGGTGAATCAGTTAGGGGGGTGTCCCCTGTGAGTGCTCCGCTATTTGATATTTTGGTCTTACATGTATGCCATACTGGTTCTTTCAGTGCCTATTTCCCCCTGTTTTTCACACCCTTCCCTGGTTTACAGACTTGTACACTATCTTATTGAGCCCATTTTATAGTAATGTCATAGTTTGTAGACAGATATTGATACACCATTAAAATAAAGAAAATAATGATAGTAGTTTTAGCCCATAGTATATCACTGATGCAAATAGAAGACCAGACTCACTCTCCTGTCTTTCAAATAATCTTTCTGGACCCAGTGATGTGACAATAGGACAAACCTAAATTTTGGAAGCCCAGTATTGATGCTTGTAGATGTCTCAGCCTAATATTAACCAACTGAGGCTGAGCAAAGGAAGAGTTCATGTAGTATGACTAAATGGTGTCCCAACTGGCATGTCTAGCAATGTTATTATTGGAATTTCTGCAGTGGCTTCCATTGAATTCTCCCTTTCTGCAGTTAGACAGAAGTAAGCGGGCCAGTGATTCTGTGAATAACATAGGCTATCAAAATGTGTTCATATTTCACCCATCTCCTCAAGCTCATGTGCATATCTTCAGATTGTAAAAATGACCCCTGCTCAAATAAGCATAAAGACCATAGCCGCAAGTAATTGAAGTTGGAAGACTCTACTTTATTACCCAATTTCGAATCATCAAATTTATTATCTACAACAGTGGTCGGGGGACTCGGGGGGTCCGCGAAGCCTCCTCAGGGGATCCTTGACTGCTTAGAACATTAAATTATATTAACAGATTAAGTCCCCAGCTTTCAGTAATGACTCATTGGGGGGTCCCCATATTCCAATTATGACTCAGTGGGGTCCATAGGTTCCAGTAATAATAAAGTGGGGGTCCACAGAAGTCAAAAGGTTGGGAAACACTGATTTATAACTATTATCTTGACAGGGTGGCTCAGTGAATTGCCCTTCACTGTTGAAACAGGCAATGATATGAAACAAGGCCAATTCAGTCCTCTATCCTCCCAAGGGACACTACATTGTGCAATAGTAACATCTGTTATTTGCAGTGCTTAGAAATGGCAGAAACATGTTTTGAAACACTATATAGAAAAAAGGCATTATTGTGGTATTATATACTATGGACCTGATAAACAAAAGTAGACTTAAACTTTAGTATAAGATTACAATGTTTTTGCTATTCTCAAATACATTTTACAAGTAGTATCTTTATGACTGCAGAGTCTCCGCATTTGTGGCAGAAACTCCACACATAAAAAGATAGGCAGCTGTAAAGATATCACTCATAAATGTGCCTTGTGAATACCAAATGAATTGTAAACTTAGGGGCATATTTATAAGCCCCTAGCGCCACCTTGCGCCACCTTGCGCCACATCAACATCATTTTATTTTAAGCTAATGTGTCCCAACAAGGCCAAAATCCTCGCGCCATATTTACAAAGTGGGACAATGCATGCATTGCACAACTTTGTAACCTTTTGCGCTACATTATGCCTGCGACAGACATAATGTATGCAAAGGGAGCGATCCCCCATTGGGGGGGGGAACGAAAAAATGGCATAAGGAAATCTATGAGATTTCCTTGCAACATTTTTTCAGCACTTTTAACGCCTGCTCCAAGCAGGTGTTAAAAGGGGAATTTCTTTATTTAGAATGGGCCCCTATGTACTCTGCAGTAGTAGTGCCAACATTTTGGTGCTACTCCTGCAGAGTACATCAATTGTGTCACATAGAATGACGATATTGCCCCCTACCCTGTGCCATCTTAAAAATACAACGCACACATGGTGGTGGTAGCGGGGTGCTAAGGGGTGCAGGGAAAGTGACGCTACACCCGGTGCAGCACCACTTTCCATGAATCTGCCCCTTAAGGTGTAAGTTTACCTTTGTGAATCAGGCCCAGATTGACCAGCAAGCTCCATATGCTGTAGTGCATGCTGATTATTTTGATTGAAATATTAAGACGGGGCAATAACTCAAATTAAATTTCTATGTGACTATTAAAATCTTTTGTGCATAGATTTTAGGGGTGAGCGCAAAGTGCTCTGTCCCGTGTTGTAATTTCTCTTTGGGCTTCTAAACACGCCCATGTCACGTCAGTGACTTTCATTAGTTCGTGGGCTTGCCTTTTAAAATCCGCTTGCGTTCATTAATGAAAGGCATGCATACGTGTTTAGCCTTCCTCAAGTGCACTGACCACTACTGAAAACAAATGAGGTTCGATGTTTTCCGTTGGATTTCTGGACTACTTTTTCTCTTTATTTAGCAGCGCGATCTCACTGGGCAGTAGTCGAGCGCTTTGCATAACATCGATCCTGTTACATAGGTAATTGCACTTTTGCCGGTTATATAAATAATTGCACTTTTGCCGGTTACATGGATAATTGTGTAGGTCTCTGTTCCGACTTCCCCATCCGGAGATTCGGCCATCGATTCGTCAACCTCTCCTTCCTCTATAGACGTGCTCGACACTCCTGCTTTCCTGAAATGCGATATGTTTCTGGTGATTCTCTGTCTGCCTCTGGCTGCTGTTATCATGGAGCCTCTTACACTGATGACCTGCCAGGGTTCAGACTCAAACGGAGTTTGGAATTTCCTTCCTGACCGGCGACTCTTCACTAGCAACCGGTCCCCTTCCTGTAAGTCTCTGAACCGACCTCGCCGTTTTTCAGTGGCCTTCTGGTTTGTGCGCTCTAAGTGCCGCTGGGTGGCTTCGACATCTAGTTCTGGGGATACCCAACGAGGGACAGATGGGATGCAGTCCCGAGGCAGGACTTTGAACATCAGTGCAGCAGGCGCACACCCTGTAGTGCTGTGAGGTGTTTGGCGATAAGCACTCAAAAACTGTTGCAGATATTGCTCACTGTCTTCTCTTTGTTCAACACCTATTCTGAGGGCTCGGTTTAGAGTCTGCATGAACCTCTCAACGTCCCCGTTAGCCTGTGGCCAATAGGGCATGACCCTACGATGAGGTATGGCCAGCTCCTCCAGGTAAGACCGAAATTCCTGCCCATGGAATGGTGGCCCATTGTCTGTCCTGACCTCATCGGGGAGCCCAAACATGGCGAATGCCTTATGGAGCACTGGCCGAACATTCTCAAATGCCGTGGACGACACCACGTCAACAACAGGGAATTTTGTGCACGAGTCAATGAGGACAACGTCAACCGCCCATCTGGGAAACTTCCAAAATCCATGCTCAGCTTCGCCCATGGCTTCTGGCTTGCTGGTTCAGTGATGACTGGGCAACTAGGTGGGTCCCCTGATGTGATGACGCATGAGTGACATTTCCCCACCAATTCAATTACCTGACTGTCCATACCGGGGAACCACACCTTTGCTCGTAACCTTGCCTTAGTCTTCGCAGCTCCTTGATGGCCCTGATGCGCTAACTCCACCACTCGGGCCCATAAACTCTGCAGCAGCACAATTCTCCTTGCTCGAAGAACCAGCCCTTGACCATCTGTCGATAGCTCATCGCGCACCCTCCACATCCCCTGCATGGCTACCTTGCACTCATGATTGGCCACTTGTGTCTTCTCTAGGAAGAGCTTCCATTTTCTGTGGTCCAATGCTTCCTTGACCTGGTTTAACACCATATCTTCCTTGGTAGCATTCACAATGTCTATTACACTAAGGGCCTTGGTACAATCATGTTGACAAACACTTCGGTGCTCTCCTCATCGTTCTCTTGAGAGTGATCGGTCATCATTGGAGATGGGTGGCAAGACAAATAGTCCGCAGGGTTATTCACTCCCGGTCGATAGGTAACAGTAAACCAGTAGGGTTGCAGGAGAACGGTCCACCGCTCTATCCGTGGGGGCGCCAGACGAGGGCATCCGGCAAAGAGTGCAACTAAAGGCTTGTGATCCGTTACCACCTGAAACTCTTGCCCACACAGATACAGGTGGAAATGCTTGCACGCCCAACGAATCGCCAATGCTTCGCGCTCTATCTGTGAGTATCATGTTTCAACGGATGACAACGCTCTGCGGGCATACGCAACCGGAACCCACTCTTGAGGGTTCTGTTCCTGAAGGAGGACGGCGCCCAGGCCTACCGGACTGGCATCTACTACCACCTCTGTGTGTCTGTGGTGGTTAAAGTAAGCCATCGTTGCCTTGTACAGTAATGCTGTTTTGATGTTCATGAACGCCTTGTCAGCCGCTGGGTTCCATTCCCACCGGTGCCCTTCTTTTGTGAGTTGCCGGAGAGGCTCTGCCATTGTCGCAAGTTGCGGAATTAACCTCCCACAGTATGTTGCCATACCCAAGAAACTTCTTACTTCAGTGGGGTTCTTGGGAATCGGCGCTTGACGAACGGCATCAGCTGTCCGCGGATCCACCTGTAGCCCCTCTTTTGAGAAGAGATATCCAAAGAAATCCACTGACGTTTGGTAGAACTCGCATTTCTTCTTGTGGAGTGTTAGTCCGGCCTCCGCTAGCCTCTGCAGTGTGGCACTGAGATGTCGATGATGTTCCTCTCTAGTCTTGGAGTATATGAGGATGTCATTACTCAAGTTGATCACTCCCGGCAACCCTGACAGCGTCTCTCTTATCACGTTTTGGAATACTCGATTACTCCTTGGTCTTCGAGCAGTTGTAACTCTTTTTCCACTGCTGGCCGCAAATGGAACGGTACACATTGGTGTCTTAGGGTGACGGGCGTGATTCTTGGATCTATGTGGAGTTTGATTCTTTTATCTTTGAGCCGGCCCAACCCTTCAAAGAGCTGCGGAAATTCGTTGATCAGGCGCTCAGCACGGGAGTCGTATACCTGTCGCGCAAAGAATACCAACTCCAGCTCTTCCGCGGTGTGACATCCAAGCAAGGTACCTCGGTCTCCGGTCACCACATAAAATTTTGCATGTGTTGCTATTTGCCCGCTGGATACTGCCACTTCCACAGTGCCTTTTAGAGGAAGGGGTTTTCGGCCCCCGTAGTTATATATTTTGGTGGTGGTTGGGGTAAGCAATGGCGTTGGAGTCAATTGCTTAAACAGGGTGTCATCCATTACGTTTACAGATGCTCCTGTATCTATGAGCACGGTCGCCGATTTGCCGTTAATCTGAATGTTGCTCATGGGTGGTGGTCACTTTTTCTGCTTCCCCTCACCAGTGAATGAGATCACAAAGATGTCCTCGTCTTCTTCAAAGACTGGGTCTCTTTGGTCTGTGGTTGTTCTGGACTCATCAACTTCTTTGGTTACACTCCTGACTTTGGAGTCTTTTCTTTTCCGGTTTACTTGCCAGCCTCTCCCTGACCTGCACACCCTCGCAAAGTGGTTGTCTTTGCCACATTTGTTGCATGTTTTACCTTTCGCCGGGCATCCCATTGTCATTTTGTGTTCATACCCGCAGCTTCTGCAGGCACGTGTTCCTTGTCTGACGGAGTTTGGTCTACGTCCTGGCGGTTGACGAGTTTGTATGGCGTCTACCTGCTCTTCCTTCACCTGAACTTGGCGTGTGTTTGATGAAGCGGCCAGCGACTGTCCCCTCACCGCCACCATGGCATCTGCCCGGCTCGTCGATAGTTCGTGGGAATGTGCCAGAACCAAGATGTCGTCGAGGGACATGCCTTGCTGGCGTAGGATAAGCTTCCGTAGTGCGTTTGACCGGCATCCCTGAATGATCTGTGCCCTAATCTCTTCTTGTTGATTAAGGCCTATGCACCAACTTGCCAATTTCCTTAGGGGTGCATAGAACATATCCATTGACTCAAAATCCGTTTGTTGCGCCTGTCGGAGTTTGAAGCCTTCAAAGTCTGAGTTTAACTGTGGGTCAAAGTGTTTATTTAGGGCTTCCACTGCTGCGTTGAAGTCTGATTTATCACCAGTACCTGGGAGTGAATCAAATAATTCTTGCAGCTCGTCTCCTCCCATCAGCAGCATGAGCGATCTGCGCACTGCCCCATCTGTCTCTCTTGTGGCGCAGAAGTAGTTTTCTAGACAATTTAACCAAAGGCGCCATCTTGGCGCTGCTGTGGCCGGGTCAATCAGTTGGCTGAACGGGGGCAACGCAGTGACTGAAGAGTGAGTACTGTTGCCCGCCTGCATGGGCACTCCGGGGTTTTCTTGTTGTGGGGCGCTCATTATGCTTTTGGTTGCGCAGGCACTTTGCTGCTATATTGCAGAATTCTTTCTTGCAGCCTCTTTTGACAATGGTACTTTTTGTTTTCCACAGTTATTCTCTCTTTAGAATGTCATTTATTATTTAACTTTAGCTGTTCGTACTTCTGTGTACTGCATGTTCTGAAGTATTGGCACGTCTATCTACTGTTTTATTTTTCTGGCTCCACTATGCTTCTATCTGCCTTATATGTGTCTCTTCTTATTCCTCTTGAACGGCCTTTCTTTCTTTTTTTTTTTCTCTCTGGGGGGGGGCTCCACCCATGTGTCCCTGTGCATGGCTTCTGTGTTTCTGTAGTTTTTATTTCTGTTAGGGGTTTCTCTCCCCCTTTTCTTTTCTTTTTTTCTTTGGGTGTATGGGGCTCCTGCCCCTCCGGCTCTTTACGCTGTGTTCCCCTCTCCTGAGGAGCACAGCTGGAGCAGACGCGGCTGTTTCCGCACAACGGGGTGTGCGCGGGCATTCCTTGCCATGCGCCGCCCCCCCACGTGGCGTAGTCGGCCCCTGAGGTGCACTCGCTGAGGAGCGCTGACCGCGCCTCTCCCTTTTCTGGGTCGCAGTAAGGAATCACCGGAGGCCGGGTGCAGGACTTCTTCGGGGCAGGTGGTGACGCAGATCACCGCGGGTCACATCGGAGCGGAGGCGGGCTCACCTTGGAAGGAAGGGCAAATGTTGTTCCTTTTCTTTTCCTCCTGCTGCGCGCAGCCCGGTTCCTCGACTCAGTGGCTGTTGATGTGTCGCGGGGCACAGCGCAGGTCACCACCTTCGTTATCGTTTTCTTTCTTCTGCCCCCTTGCCTGCCTATGAGTGTATATGCGACGCGGGATTGCTGGATACCCGCCTCGTCGCCAATGTAGGTTTTCAGGCCCAAACCGTGTTGGGCACAATAAAGGAGACTCCACACAGTTCAGGTCTCCAGTCTTTATTTTATCACCTCTGTTCTGCGCTCCGCCCGGACGCGCAGAACAGGATACATTGTTGGGGAGAGCCCAGATGGCTCTCTACAAATTGCACTTTTTACGATAGGTTTCACTACGAGTGAACTTTTATTTCGCTTTATGTGTCTGGTTTGCGCTGATGCGGCCGTCGGCTCGCTTATGTGAAACTTTTACTTTTCATTTTATATGGCAAGAAAAGCCAGGTTAGTTATGTGAAACTGTCCTATTTTTCATTTTCAATTTATGCGGCAAGAAAAGTCCGGTTAGGAGCTTACCATGATAATAGCTCTAATTCGGGAAACCGCGAGACCCATTGCGTTGCAAATGCTTGTTTAATTAAAAGTATCTGTCCTATTTCATTTCTCTCGTCCATAATTAAAAATTTACTCTAACTTCTTGCTGTTTTTCATTTTCTGCCAAGCGAGGCGAAAAAGTACCTTTGATGTAATATTTTCTCTCAAATGTTGCATGTTGCTCATCATGTGAAATATTCTCCAATTTAGGAAGTACCTATTGATTTGCGCTACTTTGAATAGCCACCATATGCTCATCCTCCTTGGAGGACTCATTATCTGTGATGAATGTGAACTTTGTAAATTAGCAGTTGGTTACAGAAAGTGAAGAATCCCAAGCAGTTTCAGCAACATATGGATACTGCAATCCATCAGGGAAAATTACAACTTAAAGCAAGGACTACCTAAACATGAATTAAAAGCGTATGACGAATGAGCGAAAAACGTACTCATGTTGTCAGCTTCCTTGCTCCATCTTCATTCATTAATGGATCAGTAAAGAATGACAGGGCACATGAGGAAGCAAAAAGCTCTTGAGTATCAGTTTGTGTTGCCCTTTATTGACTCCAAATTTTATTTACCTTGATGAGTCCTGATCTTGCTGGACATAAGCCAGAGTTTTGCTTATTTCTGTCTAAAATCTCCTTGCAGTATTTTTGCAGACCAGAAGGAATGGTAAAGTCCCTAAGAAGGCTAACGTGAAATCTCGAAGAAATGAACTAGAACTTACAGATATGTTCAGTATAAACGTTAATTTGAATTGGTGATTTTTATAAACGTATACAATAGACAGCCAACTGGTGCTTTTAGATGTTCCTACTAAGCGCTAAACATTACAATAAGATGGTGTTTGCTCTAGCTGGAGGTAGGCAAGTCGCTATGAATATGGGAACCAAAATCACCCATTTAAATCTGTAGATCTCAATTCACGAGACTCAAATATAGAACCATTACTGGCTAGAGCTATTTGTCTTCAATGGGGAGAAGAAAATTCAGTTATACTCGATTTAACTAGAAAGCTTTCTATTTGTCCCTCAGTGTTGTTGTATTTCCAAATAAAATCTCATATAAATACAAGACTTTGAATATCATATGCAAAGCTAACTTATTTATAAACTGAAGTTAAAACAATTACAATAAACATATAAAACCAAATAACTTTCATTTTTCAACAGGTTACATCCAGGGTCCTAAGCACATTCTCACTTTTAAAGAATTAAAATTCAGTTTTCATCACATGACAAATAGACACATGCATTAACAACTTTTCCTTCTTCAATACTATGGACCAACATCCCGACAAAAATCATGCAAGCTGCAATTTTGTACATAATCCCTGTAAATTCACAGTGCATTTGATTATAGAGTAACAAAACACACTAAAAAAAATCCTGATTGTTTGAACATAATATAATTAGCCATTGCAATTGTTATGTCAAAGTACTTCATTGAGCAGTGCAGCAAATCACCTTTTTGCCTAACCTGCGTCAAATTGAAAGGGCAGGGATGTGCAATATTTGAGCTATTTGACACATTCCTGTCCTTTACCCCTACACTGGTGCCTGTTTGGCTGAGTGCTTCAACTCAGGCACCCTTGCACCATAGTACAAGGGTGTCTGCAATGCATGCAGGATTGTTCTTGTGGAGGAAGGAGCACCTTCCTGCACGAAAACAATCCTAAAAGGCCTTTTTCTCTTACCATGTGTGCTGCATATGCATATGCAGCACACATGGTAAGAGGAAAAAACAAGGAGACAGTGATATTTCTCCTCGCTGCACCTCCCCTGGGGAGGCGTAAGGTTTTGGAGCATCCCCGGGTTAACAAGGTCTTTTAAAATCCATAGGTGCTGGTTGGGAACAATTACTGCAAAGCCCATGGAACGTCTCCCTGGTGCAGGATAAGGCAATGTAGTGATTTGTGCTGCCTTGCCTTACTCCATACTTATGAGGTCATTCAAAGCCATGCAAAGTGGCTTTGCATGGCTTCTTATAAATGATTTGTTGGTTTGCACTGCTGGTCCATCACAAAAACGTGATTCAGCATCGCAAGAGGCTCGTAAATATGCCCCTTAGTGTTCTAGTACCATACTTCCTTAGTAGAAGGCTCAGAACCTTTTGCTTCTCACTCAGAAAGAAAGGACAATCTACAAAAGGTGCACTAATGAATTTTTCATTTGAAACTCACATAAGCAGTACGCATTATTTTCTACGATTCTAAGTCTACAGCCAGGAGTTTCCAGCCAATATCCACTCCTATCCAGAGTTGAAGGAGTGTTCTCTTTGTTTGTTTTCCTTAAACAAATAAGGAAAGGTCTTGTGATCACTAGGATTTCCAGTAAAATGATCAACTGATTGCTGCCCCTCAAAGTAAAATCTATCCCGGGCTAAAGTGCAAAGAACATTATTCAACTTATTAAGTGGCTGTGGTTCATCACTCTTAAAATTGTGACTTCCAAATCAGACCTTGTAATGAATTTACAAATAGGTGGTGTGGATTTATTGGAAGGTGACATTATGTTCTGCACCATCAAGGAAGAAAGTTTTTCCTTACTATTACTTCTCATTAAAGTAAAAAGAAACCTTATGCTCAGGAGCATGATACTAAGGTATAGAAATCAGAACTCAGTTTCTGCCTTATTGCCTGTATTTTTGACTTTTTTGCCAGGTCTAAGAAATGCCTTAAACAGAGGCTTTCAAGCAATGCTTAATTTGTAAAAGTTATAAGTGCCAGGGCTCTTGTTTGGGGCCCACTGCAGCATGCACCACTCATTGCCACTGCCGTGCTGCAAATGTCAGCACAAACAGAGCTACTAACCATCTCAGTCCTACGAGTGTGATGATTCAGACTGTTCAAACCCCTCAAAGCTACAGTATAAGAATGGCTTGGGCGTTAGTTAATAGTATTTTTTAGTGTATATCAAATTAACAATTAAGGGCCATATGTACGAACACTTTTTCCCATAGACCCAGAATGGGTAAAAACCTTTGCTACATCTGGCCCTAACTGTTGTTGTGGTAATCTCTATATCATCCAAACAGCGCCACCTTATGATAGACAGTGGCAAATTCCGGCATTGACAAGTAAGTGCTGGTGCCAAGCACCTAAAAACCACCAGCTCAAAATATGCACTGCTTTCAAGGTGCTCCTGATCAACTATCTGATCAAGGATCATCGATTCTGCTACTTAATGTAGAGCCTGTGGGTTAAGCTTACCTAATATTGCCTTCCAAATAGGTTCTACCGAGTAGCCCTGGAAATGAGAGACAAAACTTTTCAAGGCATCTACTGAAGAAGAGAAATTCTTTACTTTGCTATATGGTTGGCCAATTTGAAATTGTTGGCAAATGTAGGCCAAAGTACCTACATACACTTATTTGTTCCAGAGAGACAATATATGTAAACACCAGGAACATTTCTTAGGGCATTTTGAAAAAAAAATGGCTTAATTTTCTCCATATTAGTAGTATTGCTTTGTGATTTACAGTAGGTGCTTAAAGCGTGAAGTTTTTGTTGTATGACTATCAAAGTGAAGACCATTATTACTAGGTGGTCTGCAGGCATAAAGCAATGTAAGTTGTAACTCTGTAATTTTTGAGGAAACAAATTTGTATTTGCCAGTGCAGAACGAAGGTCAGAAATAAACAGACTAAAAAGGAGTGGTGCTAAGATATACCCGTGCCTCTGTCTGTTTTCAACTGGACATTTTTATGATAATGCACCTGAACGATTTAAATCAATGTCCATCTAGGTTTTTGAATGGAAATGTTGTACCATAAGAAACAGGTCGTGAGGGATACCTCCCTTCGTAATTTCTTCCACAACGAGGTCGGAGCAATGCAGTTGATAGCACCCTGAAGTTGACAAAACAATGACAAAGTTTGTTTATGTTTGCTGCTGACCTTTTTGCTCCTCCCCATAACACTAAACAGTGGCCAATTGTTGACTAATCTTGTCTAAAACCCCCCCTTGTTCTTTAGGGATAATTCTCAACCCATATGTTCATGTTTCATGATCATTGTTTGGACATCAATTACACAAAATATGCACAATGGAGATCATCCTATAATTTGCTGGGTCATCCTCAGGACTCTTCTTAAAGATAGGGTTTCTATTAACTCCTTTCCCGCAGTCTGAGATTGACAGTGAGAGGGAGACCCAATTTAGAAAAGGAGTTAAGAGCGCCCACCCCCCAAATGAAATCAGCTTTAAATAGAATAGCAGGCAGGCTATCTTGGCCTCCTGAATGTGAGGTGTTAGAAATGACAGTCAGGTTTGGTTGGCAGTCAGGTTACCTCCTGTCCAAGTAAGGACCCTCACTCTAGTCACGGTAAGTCAAACACAATCCAAATTATCCTGTGCCCACCCTCTGGTAGCTTGGCGCTGAGCAGTCAGGCTTAACTTAGAAGGGAATGGGGGTCATTACAACCCTGGCGGACGGTGTTAAAGGTGGGGTAATACCGCAAACAGGCCGGCTGACAAAAAAAGGGAATCATGACCCTGGCGGAAACCGCCAACAAAGACAGCCACTTTAACACACCGCCCACAACGGCGGAATAGACAAGCAGCACGGCGGTCACCGCCAACAGACAGGCGGAAGACAATGTACCGCCCATAGTATCACAACCCGCCAATTCGCCACCTTTTCCGGGGCGGATTCACTGTGGATAAAAACACGGCGGAAACAGTGTCTGCAATGGGAAAACGCTCACCAGAGCACATCCTACGAGGATGGAGGACTCCATGGATCCGGAATTACAAATCCTACCGGCCCTTGTATTCCTACTCATCTACGAAGAGCAACGCCGGCGCCGGCGAAGACAACGGTGAGTACTGCACCTACGACATAGGGGAGGGGGGAGGCAAAAGTCAGGGGGGGACACACGCAACACCCCCACCCTCGCATATTACAACACACACACCAATGCATTCACAAACATCACAGTAACAACCCACAACCCCCCTGGAAGAATGCAAACACAAAACGAAATCAGTTCAAACATTGTAATGTTTCAATATACATGTCTCAAATATATACAGATATATTATAAAATCATTCAAAAGTATATACATTACGAGAAGTAGTGCAGATATGCACATATCAATGTCCGTGCACCACTAGTCCAAAAATGCATGGGCGAGGCCCACACAAGATACCTGTCCACAAACGGAGAAAACACTGCTGGGGCATCAGAGAGAAATACAACAGGCACCTCAGGGGGAAGATAAGGGGGGGCACCTCAGCCGGATGAGTGCAAAGCCAGATCCACGACGGGGCTCCATGCCCATTGATGTATCCTGGGGAGTGCAAAGCCACAGTCTCTCAAGTCTCTACAGTGGGTGGTTTGCCCACTGTACCATCCTGGGGAGTGCAAAGCCACAGTCTCTCAAGTAGATAACAGCCACCACTGGTTCTGGAGGGGGACTGGTGCCAAGACTGGATTAGTCTCCCCGTGACAGTTCCTGTCCCGTCACTGTCCCAGCTGCACATGGGATAACGATGCTTGGTGTGGCGGTCTTTTCCTTCTTCAGCAGTGCATGCCCTGTTCAGCGGTGCCTTGCCATGGCGGTGTCTGGACTGTTCAGCGGTGCTTTGCCATGGCGGTTCTGGACTGTTCAGCGGTGCTTTGCCATGGTGGTGTCTGGACTGTTCAGCGGTGCTTTGCCATGGCGGTGTCTGGACTGTTCAGCGGTGCTTTGCCATGGCGGTGTCTGGACTGTTCAGCGGTGCTTTGCCATGGCGGTGTCTGGACTGTTCAGTGGTGCTTTGCCATGGCGGTGTCTGGACTGTTCAGTGGTGCTTTGCCATGGCGGTGTCTGGGCTGTTCAGCGGTGCTTTGCCATGGCGGTTCTGGACTGTTCAGCGGTGCCTTGCCATGGCGGTCTCTGGACTAGGCATTGGTGTGTGGCATGACGTTCTCTGGACTGGGCATTGGTATGTGGCATGACGTTCTCTGGACTGGGCATTGGTGTATGGCATGACGGTCCCTCATTGCCCAGCGGGGCTGTGGCTGCCGGGGCCCTCCTGGGCAATGACTCCGGGGGTGGTCTCCCGACTAGTGACAATACTTGGGCCCTCCTGGGCACTGACTCTGGCGATGGCGGTGGTCACCTGACCAGTGACGATTCTTGGGCCCTCCAAGGCACTGACTCCGGCAGTGGTCTCCTGACCAGTGACGATACTTGGGCCCTCCTGGGCACTGACTCCGGCGGTGGCGGTGGTCTCCTGACCAGTGACGATACTTGGGCCCTCCTGGGCACTGACTCCGGCGGTGGTCTCCTGACCAGTGACAATACTTGGGCCCTCCTGGGCACTGACTCCGGCGGTGGCAGTGGTCTCCTGACCAGTGACGATAATTGGGCCCTCCTGGGCACTGACTCCGGCGGTGGCGGTGGTCTCCTGACCAGTGACGATACTTGGGCCCTCCTGGGCACTGACTCCGGCGGTGGTGTCCTGACCAGTGACGATACTTGGGCCCTCCTGGGCAATCACTCCGGCGGTGGTCTCCTGACCAGTGACGATACTTGGGCCCTCCTGGGCAATGACTCTGGCGGTGGTCTCCGGACCAGTGACGACGGTGCTGGCGGTGGTGTCCCGGCAGCCGGGAAGGATGCCGCCCTTCTCCGCTGTGATGCTCACACCAGGCTGTGCAGACTTCTTCTGGCCCTTCCCCACCTTTGGAGGAGTCACAGCTTACTCTGCAATCCCCCTGGGACCCCTGTGAGTTGTTTTGCCTCCAGGAGTCTTCACACGGTCCCGTCGGCCACTTTCCAACTTCCGAGCCTTTACAGGGGGTGGACTGGCAGTGCCTTGGCTCCGGGTCACACTGCCTACCCTGGTGGCCGGTGCACTCCACACACCTTGAACACGCACCACTGGAGGCTTTTTGGCTGAGGCGCTACGACGGGACTGATGAATTGGAGGGGGAGTGGGGGCAAAAAGGTCAACTTTGCAGAGGGACAGTTTCTGACGAACACTGGGATGGGTAGTTGGAGGGGGTCTGGGAGTGGAGGAAGAGGAGGTGGTTGTAGGAGGTGTCACTTTAGGTGTTTTGGGTGCAGGTGCAGGTTCTGGAGGCTGTCGTGAGGTGGATGGATGTTGGGTGTGTGGGTGCCCGCGTTTGTGTACTTTGGGAGGGGGCGTCACAGACACACTGGGAGAGGACACAGGGGACGTGTAAATGGGAGTGGAGGTGGTGAGTGCAGGTGAGCGGGGTGTGGTGCTGGGTGTTCTGGTGCGAGTCCTGGTGCCTGTAGATGTAGTGCATACATGTGCGAGTGTAGACGAGACTGGGAGGGAGGAGGGAGACAACGAGGAGGGGGACACAGTGGAGGCAGTGGATGTTGCTGTGTCTGCATGTGGGTGATGCTTGTGTGTGTGCTTGTGGGTTGTGTGGTGCCTATGTTTGCCTGAGCTACTTTTGTGTGTTGAGGTGTGTGCATGCTGGTCTGATGGTGTGCTTGGGATAGGCTGGGGTACAGGGGATTGGGTCTGGGTGGAGGAGGTTGGAGGGGGAGGCTAGACACAGGGACAATGGCTGCCATCAGTGCTGAGGCCAGAGATTGCAGGGTTCGCTGAAGGACAGCCTGACCAGAATGAATGCCCTCCAGGAATGCATTACCATGTTGCAACTCCCTTTCTACACCCTGGATAGCATTCACAATGGTAGACTGCCCAACAGTGAGTGACCTGAGGAGGTCAATGGCCTCCTCACTAGGGCAGCAGGGGTGACTGGGGCAGGGCCTGAGGTGCCTGGGGCGAAGGTGATGCCCACCCTCCTGGGTGAGTGGGCACCGGGCGAACGTTGAGGGGCTGCTGGGAGGGCGGTGCTGGTAGGGGAGGTGGCGGCTGTACCTGTAGAAGTGGGGTGCACAGATGGTGCCGCCACCCCAAGGGGGCTCCCATCGGCGGACGAGTCCGTGTCGCTGGTTGGTGATCCGGTGGCCGACGTGAAGCTCCCCTCACCCTCCGTCCCACTGGTGCATTCTGAGTACGTGGTATGGCCCTTCATGGCCATGTGGGATGCAGCTCCCTCGTGCTCCCGTGCCACTGTACCTCCGCCTGATGATGCTGATGCACAAAAGAACAGGGAGAGCACAAAAAGGGGGGGGGGAAGACAGAAGAAAGACAGGTTAAGTGCATGGCATACCGCTACCGTTGGCGGACAATACAGACACAGCAGCCCCCTGCACTACGCCGTGCTCCTGTCCTCTACAGATGCAATTTCTGGGATCTGGACTACATGGCTATGGTGGACTTCTGCACACATGGATGCCACAGGGGCATGTATACCTGTACTTGGCACTCTACTGCGGTGGGGTAGAGTGCCACATGGCCTGCATTACGGAGGGGGCTAGCCTATGTATTTCTGCCTGGCCTAGGTACACACACAGGCCTCCTCCCCCACCCAGACCCCTCCACTGCGTGCAAAGTCAGCAGAATGAGAGTGTACTCACCCCCTTGTGTCTGCTGTGATGCCCTCAAGCGCCCATCCAACTTAGGGTAGGCCACCGCCAGGATCCGGAACATCCGGGGGGTCATGGTGCGACGGGCACCCCTCCCACGTTTGGAGGCCATCCCCAACTGAGCCTCCGCCGTCTTCTTGCTCCAGCGGCGAATGTCCTCCCAACTTTTACGGAAGTGGGTGCCCCGTCTCTGGTGGACCCCCAGGGTCCGGACATCCTTGGCGATAGCACGCCAAATGTCCTTCTTCTGGTGGGCGCTGACCTACATGACATGCACAAGGGAAGAAGAGAAGTCATTACCAACAGCACCGTCGATGTGAGTGTCCCCCCTCCCTACCCTAGCCATGTGGCACATTCATTCACATGCATTAATGTTCCCTGAACTCTGCCCCCTTCACTCTTACAACCAGCCTTCTCCACCCAGGCCTAGCCCATACAACGTGCTACTTGTGTACTAACCTGTTGGTCTGGAGGACCGTAGAGTAGTGTGTACTGGGGGAGGACCCCGTCTACTAGTTTCTCCAACTCCTGAGCAGTGAAGGCAGGGGCCCTTTCCCCAGACGCAGCAGCCATCGTCGTTTCCAGACCGAGGTCACAGCAGCACTTGCAGTGTAGGTCCTCTCCTGTCGAAGATCAGTTATCTAGTGATTGAACAGATAGAAAATGGCGGTGACGTCCGCGGCTGTGACGTCCGCGGTGGTGCGTATCATCACCGGCGGCGCACTTGTTCATTGGCTCCTGGGACCCATAGGGTCCAATGTTAACCAATGCAGCATTGCGCCGCGGTCTACGACCGCCTACCGCAACGGTGTGCAACGGCAACGCAGTTACCCCACAATCCCATTGTCCCAGTTTAGAGGTCAGGCAGCCGCCATTTCAGGGGCCCACATGGCTTCATTTACTTCTGCGTCACACATAGCTAGGCCTACATTCAACACACATACAGGAAGGGTTTTGTGTTTGGTGTCGTGTTCTGTGTAACTGTGGGTACATACCTGGAAAAAAGTTGACTCTGTGGTCGCTGTTGTCCTTCCTAGGCACCGTCATTTGGGACAATTGAGAAGATGGCGGAATCCTCCGGTGTACAGACCACTGGTGGACCTGTTGACAATGGAGGAGCGACATTTAATCGTCACCTACAGGTTTGACCGTGCCACTATCCAGGAACTATGTACCCAGTTGGAGCCAGACCTGATGTCACCAATCCGCCATCCCACTGGAATCCCCCCTGACGTGCAGGTGCTGTCAGTGCTCCATTTCCTTGGAAGTGGCTCTTTTCAGACAACAGTAGCCATGTCATCAGGGATGTCCCAGCCCATGTTTTCCAACGTGTTGTCCAGAGTGTTGTCTGCCCTGCTGAAACACGTAAGGAGATATATCATTTTCCCTGAGGTGGAGGATTTGGCTACAGTGAAAAGTGACTTCTATGCCCTTGGACATATCCCCAACAACATAGGTGCTATTGATGGCACCCATGTAGCTCTGGTCCCCCCCCCACAGGAGTGAACAGGTGTACAGGAACCGGAAGAGTTATCATTCCATGAATGTACAGATGGTATGTTTGGCAGATCAGTACATCTCCCAGGTTAATGCGATGTTCCCTGACTCAGTGCATGACGCCTACATCCTGCGGAATAGCAGCATCCCTGATATGATGGGTCAACTCCAGAGGCACTGTGTGTGGCTATTAGGAGACTCTGGTTACCCCAACCTGTTTTGGCTATTGACCCCAGTGAGGAATCCCAGGACCAGGGCAGAGGAACGCTACAATGAGGCCCATGGGCGGACTGGGAGGGTGATCGAACGCACCTTCGGCCTCCTGAAGGCCAGGTTCAGGTGCCTCCATATGACAGGTGGTTCCCTATTCTACTCACCGAAGAAGGTGTGCCAGATCATCATCGCCTGCTCGATGCTTCACAATCTTGCTTTGCGACGCCAGGTGCCTTTTCTGCAGGAGGATGGTCCAGATGACAGTGTTGTGGCAGCTGTGGAGCCTGTGGAGCCTGTGGACAGTGATGAGGAGGAAGCTGAGGAAGAAGACAACGACAACAGGGAGTCAGTCATACAGCAATATTTCCAGTGACACACAGGTGGGAACATTTTCATTTTTACCGTTACATTCACTGTCACACGTCCTCCTCTATCCTGTGTGTAATTTCATGGGATTATTTGGTAACTGAGTTGTTTCTTTCCATTACGGTTTCACAGGTGTGGTTACCAACGTCTGTCATCTGCTTGCATCCTTCAAGGACTTGTGATGTGTGACATTGGTATGTTGCCTTTACATCTAACAACGCATTTTGACACTGTCATAGATATTACATTTTACCAAATCATAGACGGACTCCAGATTGTTTTGTGTTTCAAGGGTATTTATTGAAGTGCTAAAAAATGGAGGGGGGTTGTAAAATGGTGATGGGTGATGGCGGGGGAATGTACATGGCAGAGTCCAGTCTATTTGTCTCACAGGTGCACTGCCCATCAGGGCATAGGAAGTGGAGCTGGGGCAGTTTAAGTATGGACAGGGTAACAAAGTGGAACAGTGGGGTGACAATCAGGGTGGTCTCATTTCCTGGCGGGGGTCTTGCCATCTAGCTCTGTCCTGTTCCTGGCTCTCAGGGACCGCTTGCGGGGTGGTTGTCCGTCTGCAGGGGGTGGGGTGCTGGTGTGGTGGTCCTGTGGCGGGGCCTCCTGTCCACTAGCGCCGGCGGAGGTGGTGGGCAGTTCATCGTCCATGCTAGTGTCAGGGGCCCCTTGGAGTGCCACGGTGTCCCTCATGGTCTGCTGTATGTCCTTCAGCACCCCTACGATGGTGCCCAAGGCGGAGCTGATGGTCCTGAGCTCCTCCCTGAACCCCAAATACTGTTCCTCCTGCAGGCGCTGGGTCTCCTGAAACTTGACAAGGACCGTCGCCATCGTCTCCTGGGAGTGGTGGTATGCTCCCATGATGGAGGATAAGGCCTCGTGGAGAGTAGGTTCCCTTGGCCTGTCCGCCCCCTGTCGCACAGAAGCCCTCCCAGTTCCCCTGTGTTCCTGTGCCTCCGTCCCCTGGACCGTGTGCCCACTACCACTGCCCCCAGGTCCCTGTTGTTGTTGGGGTGGTGGGTTATCCTGAGTTCCCTGTAGTGGTGGACACACCGCTGATTGACCTGTCCTGGGCACGGAGGTTGGGCCCGCTGGGTGGGTGCTGTGCTGGTGTTACCAGAGGGTGGAAGGTCAGTGTTGGGCTGTGCCTGTGCGAGGGGAACCGACTGTCCGGAGGCCCACGATGGTCCGGGCTGGTCATCAGGCTCCAGTAGGGCAGAGCTGCTATCATCACTGTGGGCCTCTTCTGTGGGTGGAGTGGAGTTGTCTGGACCCTCCGGTGTGGTGACGGTCCTTCGTGATCCTGCAGGGGCATTAGAGCATGATTATTGCATGTGTGTGTGTGATGGTGTGCAATGGGTGGGTGTGTGTGTACCCCAGTGCAAGCATTCCTGTGTGGGGGCTTGTGTGATGATGGTTAGGGGGTTGTTATGGGTATGTGCAGTGGCCATGCTTTGGTGATGGGTGTCCATGCTTAGTTGTGTCATGCAGGGCTTGGTGTTGGGATGTGTAGTTTGTGTTATTAGTACATTAGTGAGGAGTTGGGGCGATAGGGGAGGGTGTGAGGGTAGGGGTGTGTGATAGCATGCCGGTAGGGTGGGGGATATGATAGTTAAGATTTGACTTACCAGTGTCCATTCCTCCACCGACTCCTCCGAGGCCCTCAGGATGCATGATGGTCAAGACTTGCTCCTTCCATGTTGCTAGTTGTGGGGGAGGAGGTGGGGGTCCGCCGCCAGTCCACTGAACCGCGATGTTGTGCCTGGAGACCGTTGAACGCACCTTCCCCTGTAGGTCGTTCCACCTCTTCCTGATGTCCCCCCGATTTCTTGGGTGCTGTCCCACAGCGTTGACCCTGTCCACTATTCTTCGCCATAGCTCCATCTTCCTGGCTATGGATGTATGCTGCACCTGTGAGCCAAATAGCTGTGGCTCTACCCGGACAATTTCCTCCATCATGACCCGGAGCTCCTCTTCGGAAAAGCGGGGGTGTCTTTGGCGTGCCATGGGGTGGTGTGTGTGATGTGTGGGGCGGTGTGAGTGTTGATGTGTGTGGTGATGTGTAGTGGTGTGTGGTGTTTTGTGCGTGGATGTTTTGTGGGTGATGGTGTTGTGTGCCTTTGTATGGTGAGGTTGTCTTTGCTGTGCTGTCTCTCTGGCCTTTGTCTAAATTTCTGGTCGTAGGGGTTTGTGGGTGATGTGGGTGTGTGTTTTATATTGTATTGGGTGTGTGGGAGTGTTGTTTGTATGTGCATCAGGTGTGTGTATTTGGAATTGTCCAATGTGGCGCTGTTTTGGAGATGTGTGTGTATTTTGAGCGCAGCGGTGTGTACCGCCAATGGAATACTGTGGTTGAAAGACCGCCGCGTGGATTCGTGGGTCGTAATAGCATGGGCGTGTTTCTGTTGGCGTGGAGGTGGAGGATTTGTTTTCGCCAGTTTAACACTGACCTTTGGTGTGGCGGAGTTGTGTGGGTTTCTGAATTTCGGCGGATTCCGAGATGTGTGTCATAATAGCTGTGGCGGGATTCCGCGGCGATGTATTGGCGGTCTTCTGCACGGCGGTAAGCGCCTTTTACCGCCAATGTTGTAATGACCCCCTATATGTTTTGTTCAGTTTAGCTGCCTATTGGCTTTGACATGGCGTTAGCCGTTACATTCTGTATTCCGGTCAGCTGCCTATTGGCTTTAACATGGCATTAGACATTACATTTGGTATTTAGGTTAGCTGCCTATTGGCTTTGACATGGCATTAGCCATTACATTCTGTATTCAGTTTATCTGCCTATTGGCTTTGACATGACATTAGACATTACATTTGATATTTAGGTTAGCTGCCTATTGGCTTTAACATGGGGTTAGACATTGCAGTTGAGACATTGCAGATGAGCTGTGTTTTTTCCAAGCTGTGTTTTTCCACATGGTAGACCAAGCAGTGTTTTTCACACCAGACCTTAGCTGATAAGAGTACGTAGATTTTGTGTTTACCTCGCAATCCAGTCTGAGAACGAGTGAGATCGGGAGAGTTGGCCACTTTTCAAGTTTCTTCGGTTCTCACACTGAGTTTGCTTTTAAGGATGACTCTGGACTACAGCAGGGGTAGATCGAGTTTGCTTGACTTCAGACAGGAACGGAGACGTCAGTTGCCTGTCTCCCGTTTGGGTAGAAAATCTCTTTCTCGCAGTTGATCGGAGTCATCAACTTGCAGACCCCAGAAAGATGAAGCTGAATATAGGCCCTACAGCCTTGCCCCCACGGTGATTAATTTTGACTTTTATGCTTTGCTTTGAAGTTATGCTATAATATAATCACATGTATTTGCTGTGTACATTGCAACTGAGAAGTACTTTGATATATTTTACTTTCATTGCTGCGACTACTTTTGAACGTGTGCTTCCAATCTACTAATTTCGTCTCTCAGGAACCTTGTGGTGAACAATAAATGTCTTCTTTAAACTCAGAAGTGCATTCCAGAGAGGTTCTGTAAGCTCGGTTATGAGATAAGAGCAGGAAAGCAGAACAGAAGTGGGGGGGAACCAGTGGGGTTTTGTGGTTAGGAGCGGCATGTCAAAAAGAGATTCACAATAACTATGATCATCATTATTAGCAACATATTCTATATACCCACTGGAGTAAAACTGAATGATGATAGTCTCAACTACCTTTCTAGTATACCAAGGGCAACACTAGCTAATAGAACCCTTATTCAAGGCTTGTCCAAGATATCTTACCATTCAGACCTTTTATATGGGTTTTCAACTTTAAAAACAAGCACTGTTCTCTTAACAAAAAGCAAGGTCTGAATGTCCCGTCCCTGAGTGGCCAACTGTGGTCTGTCAATCATAGTCCAAAAGAGACCTCTTTCTCCATGAATCTTCTCCAAGACGTATCTCACCATCTTACTATTATAATGTTGACATCTAATGGATACTCTTCTGTTTCATTATCCTGGTTTTCACGTTATATGTTGTCTTTCCAATATAACAGAACCTCAGTGGCAACTTATCAGAGAAGTGTCTCAGTACCATTGATTTAGAGGCTGCATACCCCAAGGTGGCATTGGAAGAGAAATCTGAGACACTATGGGGGTTATTCTAACTTTGGAGGAGTGTTAATCCGTCCCAAAAGTGACGGTAAAGTGACGGATATACCACCAGCCGTATTACGAGTTCCATAGGATATAATGGACTCGTAATACGGCTGGTGGTAAATCCGTCACTTTTCCGTCACTTTTGGGACGGATTAACACCTCCTCCAAAGTTAGAATAACCCCCTATGTTTATAACTTCTTTTGGTGTCTATAAGTATTTGAGATTGTCTATTGGCTTAACCTCTGTGGCTAGTGTTTTTCAAAAGTTAATATACTATTTGATCGAAGGTATTCCTGGGGTGCAAGTCTTTCAAGATGACAATCTTATTTATGCTAGAGATGTAAGCACAAGTCATTCTGCTTTGGCCAATGCTCTATATATTCTCAAAGAGTGAGGAATTTCTGTCTTACAATTCAAGTGTAAGTTGTTAACAAACTCAGTTGATTATCTTGGCCATAAAATTACCACTATGGGAATAAAATTCAAAGAGGATCTAACTAGGGCCTTGATGGACACTCCAGGTCTGTGTGAAAAAGATCAACTTTAAACATTTATTGACTTCTATGATTATTGTTCCCGCTTTGCAACTTTTATGGAACTGTTAGACTTTTCATCCTTAGTGTGGTCTCCCTTAACTTTTTGCCTCTGTTTCCCAGGTTTCTGATGTGTGCTGGACTCTGTTTTTGCTGTTTTTGTTACTCTGGGCACTTCACCACTGCTAACCAGTGCTAAAGTGCAAGTGCTCCTATACAAAATGTGTATGTAATTAGTTCATCCATGATTGATTTACTGTTAAGTCCCTAGTACAGTACACTAGAGGTGGCCAGGGCCTGTCAATCAAATGCTACTAGTGGGCCTGCAGCACTGGTTGTGCCACCCACAATAGTAGCTCTGTAAACATGGCTCAGACCTGCCACTGCAGTGTCTGTGTTTGCAGTTTTAAAACTGCCAATTCGACTTCCCTTTTCTTACATGTAAGACACCCCTAGGGTAGGCCCTAGGTAGCCCCATGGGCAGGGTGCCGTCTATGTTTAAGGTAGGGCATATACTAATGTGTTTTATATGTCCTGCCAGTGAAATACTGCCAAATTTGGTTTCCACTGTGGCAAGGCCTATCCCTCTCATAGGTGAACATAGAGACTGCCTTTAAATATGATTAAAGTGTAGATTACCTTTGGGAGCAGATAGACATGTGTAGTTTGGGGGCTCTGAGCTCACAATTTAAAAATACATGTTTTAGTGAAGTTGATTTTAAGATTGTGTGTTTGAAAATACCACTTTTAGAAAACAAGCATTTTCTTGCTTAAACCATTCTGAGACTCTGCCTGTCTGTGGATTCCCTGTCTGGGTCAGTTTGACAGTTGGGCTGTTTGCACCTCTCGCTAGACAGTGACACAAAGGATGCTGGGGTGTAGCCTGCATCTCCTGATGAGCCATCTGTGCTAGGAGGGAGGGGAGGGGTGGTCACTCACACCTGAAAGGGCTGTGCTTGACCTCACTAAATGCAGTCTCCAACCCCCTGGTGTGTGTCTGGGGCCTGGCCTGGCCTGGGCAAGGCAGGATTTCACAAACCAGACAGACTTTTCTTTGAAGTAAGCCTACTTCAAAGGACAAATGGGTATCAGAAGGGCACCCAAAACCACATACTTTAGATCACTTCTGGAAATCAAGAGGAACCTCTGCCTGGAGAAGAGCTAAAGAGCTGAGGAAGAAGAGCTGCCCTGCTTGTGACTGTGCTTTGTGGAGCTATCCTGTAGTTGCTTCTTCTGCCTGTGCAAGGGGACAAAGAATGGACTTTGTGTGCCTTCCCGCTTGTGAAGAACTCTCCAAGGGCTTGAAACTGAGCTTGCCTCCTGTTGTTGAAGACTTTGGGACAGCAAAGACTTCTCTCTGCCAGCACCTGGGGCCTCTGCTGAGACTCCTGCCCTGCCAAGAGGTGCCCAATCCAGTTCTTGGGGCCTTGTCAGGTGAGGCTGGTGAACCAAGGTTGAAAATCCACGCACAGATCGTCATGCAGGGAAATTCCGACACAACCTCCGAGAGCGGTTAAAAGAACGACGATCTGTCGGCACCTCTGCTGAAATCGCTGCAGTGCTTGCAGTGCGGCTGTGAAATCACCGCACGCGCTGGAGAAACACCGCTCGGCATCCCTGACGGAGGCTGCAACGATGCAACATCACTGGGTGCGGAAAAACAACACACATCTGCCCGGACCCAAGGTGCTTTGTCCGGATCTATGCATCTCTCTCCTGCCAGGAAAGAAACGACGCACGCCGATTGGACTGGAGAAGGAGAAACGATGCACGACCTCGCTTGCGGGTGAGAAATCGATGCACTGCTTACCTTTCTCGACGCACACTCGCCCGTGCGGGTTATTTTGCCACAATGCAGGTACATTTTCATGCTAACAGTGTTAGCGTTGTGTTTAAAAGGACATGAAGACTCTTTTTGCTTTTTTATCAATAACTTGACTTTTGTACTGTGGATTTTTGTCATTTTGGTCTTGTTTAGATAAATATTTTCTATTTGTCTAAACCTGTGTTGTGTCCTTTTGTAGTGTTTTCATTAAGTTACTGTGTGTGGTGATACAAATACTTTACACCTGGCACTCTGAAGTTAAGCCTGCCTGCTCGTGCCAAGCTACCAAGGGTGTGAGCGGGGCTTAGCTGAGGGTGATTTTCTCTTACCCTGGCTAGAGTGAGAGTCCTTGCTTGGACAGGGGGTAACCTGACTGCCAACCAAAGACCCCATTTCTAACATTGGTGATCAGCGGTTGGGATTGGACTTGTATTTGTACTTGACATACAGTGATTAAGTGTACAGTACTGTTTTGAGTGCAGACCACTACATGACCACATGCTACTTGTCTTGTGATTTTGCTTTTTCTTTTTTGTTTGGATTTTTCCCTACTTCCATTTTGCGGTAATCTTTGATTGACTTCTGAACTTCATTGGGAAAATGTTTTCTGCCTTTTGGAACTTTGCACTTTTTGTTGACTTTTCATCATGTCCCAATCTGGAGATGCATCAGTTGGAGCTGCTTTTGACCAAGGGAAACTAGACAGCTATACAGTGGCTCAGTTGAAGCAGTTCTGTAAAGATCTTGCCTGTCCCTTTAAGGGCTCTGCCAGGAAGGAGGAGCTGCCAAAGGTGCTGAGGGCCTGGGTGACAGCCAAGGACACTGAAGGGCACACAGAGGATGAGGAGGATGAAGCGAAGGAAGTGCATTCCATACACAATGGTATTGTGGGTGGGCCTGTTATGTCCAGAGGGAGAGTCTCCAGGGCAGGTAGCAGTGTCTCATCTAAGGGTCTGACTCCTGAAGAATTGCAAGACAGGCAGAGAGGGAGCACCAAAGACAGTTCGTGAAAATGAGGATGGCCATAGAGGAGAAAAAGTTATTGTTGGCTCATGAGCTCAGCTTAAGGGAGCTGGATCAGAGGAGCCAGTCTAGTAGGGATGGTGGCAGCCACATCACAGTGCAGCCTGAGATGAGGGTGCACATTCCCAAAGATCTTGTGAAGGATTAAAATAGGGAGGATGACATATACTTGTGATTCAAGGGGTATGAGTCTGCTCTCCATATGAATCTAGTCCCTGAAGCTCATTGGGGGGCGGGTCTTTGGAAGCATTTTGAGGTAGAGGGGAGGGATACTCTGACATCCTTAGGGGATTCCCAGGGATTCACCTACTCTATCATAAAGGATGCCCTACTCACAAGATATAGTCTCACTCCTGAACAGTATAAGGAAAAGTTCAGGTCCTATAAGAGGAAGGAATCCCAAACATGGTTGGAATGTGTTGATTCATTCTGCAGGTCACTGGATGGTTGGGTGAAGGGCAGTAAGGTAATAACTTATGAGAGGCTTTACAATCTGATTGCTTGGGAGCACTTGTACAGTTTATGTTTTCCAGAGCTGCACCAGCACCTGATTGACAGGGTTGAAAGGGTTGTTATTGACATTGTGGGGCCTCTGGATCCCAAGACAGCCATGGGCAAGAGGTTCATTCTGGTCTTGGTGGACCATGCCACCCGGTACCCAGAAGCCATTCCTCTGAGGTCAGTCACTTCCCCTGTGGTGGGTTGTGCACTGATGTTTTTTTTTATCCACATGGGGTTCCCCAAGGATGTGGTATCTGATAGGGGTACCAACTTCATATCAACATATATGAAGTCTCTGGGGAAGGTGTGTGGGGTAACCTACAAGTTCACCACCCCTTACCACCCCCAAAGTAATGGTCTGGTTGAGAGATTTAACTGCACCTTGAAAGGCATGATCCAGGGCCTGTCAGAGCCTTTGAGGCGGAAGTGGGACATCCTCTTGCCATGCTTTCTGTTCGCTTACAGGGCGATGCCTCAAAAGGGACTTGGCTTTAGTTCCTTTGATCTAATCTATGGCCACCCTGTGAGGGGACCTTCAAGTCTGGTGAAGGAGGCTTTGGAAAAAGCTCCTAGTAAACCCCCCAGGATGTAGTTAGCTACATGCTGGCTTTGAGAAACCAGACTGCCTGCTTCAGGAGTCTCGCACAGGAGTACCTGGAAGCAATCCAGGAGGATATGAAATTTTGATATGAACAGAATGCCACTCTGGTCGAGTTTCAAAGTGGTTAAAAAGTGTGGGTGATGGCACCAGTGGAGCGTAGGTCACTCCAGGATAAGTGGACTGTGTCAACATCACAGTGGTGCATGCTCCAGGACCTTCTCCTATTTGGTATCCATCATCAGGACGGAGGTTACCTACATGCTGTCATGTCAAAATATCTAAAAGAGCATTCTATGGGGGTCATTACAACATTGGCGGTAAAAGGTGCTTACCGCCGTGCAGAAGACCGCCAATACACCGCCGCAGCGGCGGTATTCCGCCACAGCTATTATGACCCACATCTTGGAATCCGCCGAAATTCAGACACCCACACAACACAGTCACACCAAAGGTCAGTGATAAACTGGCGGAAACAAATCCTCCACCTCCACGCCAACAGAAACACGCCCATGCTATTACGACCCACGAATCCACGCGGCGGTCTTTCAACCGCGGTATTCCATTGGTGGTACACAGCGCCGCGCTCAAAATGCACACACATCTCCAAAACACCGGCACATTGGACAATTACAAATGCACACACCTGATACACATACAAACACCACTCCCACACACACAACACAATATAAAACACACACCCACATCAGCCACAAACCCCTCCGACAAAAAATTCAGAAAGAAGGCCAGAGAGAGAGCACAGAATAGACAACTCCATCACACAGAGGCACACAACACCATCACCCACACAACATCCACGCACAAAACACCACACACCACTACACTCACCACACTCATCACCACATATACCACCCCACACATCACCTACACCACCCCATGTCATGCCAAAGACACCCCCGCTTCTCTGAGGAGGAGCTCAGGGTCATGGTGGAGGAAATCGTACGGGTAGAGCCACAGCTATTTGGCTCACAGGTACAGCACACATCAATAGCCAGGAAGATGGAGCTATGGCGCAGAATAGTGGACAGGGTCAACGCTGTGGGACAGCACCCAAGAAATAGGGAGGATATCAGGAAGAGGTGGAACGACCTACGGGGGAAGGTGCGTTCAACGGTCTCCAGGCACAACATCGCGGTGCAGCGGACTGGCGGCGGACCCCCACCTCCTCCCCCACAACTAACAACATGGGAGGAGCAAGTCTTGACCATCATGCATCCAGAGGGCCTCAGAGGAGTCAGTGGAGGATGGGACACTGGTAAGTCACATCATAACTATCATATCCCCCACCCTACCTGCATGCTATCACACACCCCCACCCTCACACCCTCCCCTATCACTCCAAACCCTCACTAATCTACCCATAACACAAACCACACATCCCAACACCAAGCCCTGCATGACACAACTAAGCATGGACACCCCTCACTAAAGCATGCCCACTGCACATACCCAGTACACCCCCCCAACCATCACCACACAAACCCACACACAGGAATGCTTGCACTGGGGTACACAAACACCCACCCATTGCACACCATTACACACACACCTGCAATAATCATGCTCTTATGCCCCTGCAGGAACACAAAGGACCGTCACCACACCAGAGGGACCAGACAACACCACTCCACCCCCAGAAGAGGCCCACAGTGACGAGAGAAGCTCTGCCCTACTGGATCCTGATGACCAGCCCGGACCATCGTGGGCCTCGGGACAGTCGGTTCCCCTTGCACAGGCACAGCCCAACACCGACCTTCCACCCTCTGGTAACACCAGCACAGCACCCACCCAGCGGGCCCAAACCTCCCTACCCAGGACAGGTCAATCAGCGGTGTGTCCACCACTACAGGGAACCCAGGCTAACCCGCCACCCCAACAACAACAGGGACCTGGGGGCAGTGGTAGTGGGCACACAGTCCAGGGAACGGAGGCACAGGAACTCTGGGGAACTGGGAGGGCTGCTGTGCGACAGGGGGCGGACAGGCCAAGGGAACCCACTCTCCACGAGGCCCTATCCTCCATCATGGGAGCATACCACCACTCCCAGGAGACGATGGCGACGGTCCTGGACAAGTTGCAGGAGACCCTGCGCCTGCAGGACGAACTGTATTTGGGGTTCAGGGAGGAGCTCAGGACCATCAGCTCCGCCCTGGGCACCATCGTAGGGATGCTGAAGGACATACAGCAGACCTTGAGGGACACCGTGGCACTCCAAGGGGCCCCTCACACTAGCATGGACGATGAAATGCCCACCACCTCCGCCGGCGCTAGTGGACAGGACGCCCCACCACAGGACCAACACACCAGCACCCCACCCCCTGCAGACGGACAACCACCACGCAAGCGGTCCCTGAGATCCAGGAACAGGACAGAGCAAGATGGCAAGATCCCCACCAGGAAATCAGACCACCCTGATTGTCATCCCACTGTCCCACTTTGTTACCCTGTCCATACTTAAACTGCCCCAGCTCCACTTCCTATGCCCTGATGGGCAGTGCACCTGTGAGACTAATTGACTGGACTCTGCCATGGACATTCCTACGCCATCACCCCTCACCATTTTACAAACCCCTCACATTTCAGAGCACTTCAATAAACACTCTTGAAACACAAAACAATCTGGAGTCAGTCTGTGATTTAGAAAATATGTATTATCAATGACAGTGTCATAATGGGTTTACCATTGTAAGGCTAGCATACCTATGTCACACATCACAAGCCCTTGAAGGATGCAAGCAGTTGACACGTAGGTAACCACACCTGTGAAACCGTAATGGAAGGGTACAACTCAGTTACCAAATAGTGATTTAAATCGAGAAACAGGACAGAGGTAGACGTGTGAAAGTTAAGGTAATGCTAAAAATGAACATTTTCTCACCTGTGTCTCACTGGAAATATTGCTGTATGACTGACTCCCTGTTGTCGTTGTCTTCTTCCTCAGCTTCATCCTCATCACTGTCCACACGCTCCACAGACTCCACAGCTGCTACAACACCGTCATCTGGATCATCCTCCTGCAGAAAAGGCACCTGGCGCCGCAAAGCCAAATTATGGAGCATGGAGCAGGCCATGATGATGTCGCACACCTTCTTCGGTGAGTAGAATAGGGATCCACCTGTCATATGGAGGCACTTGAACCTGGCCTTCAGGAGGCCGAAGGTGCGTTCGATCACCCTCCTAGTCCGCCCATGGGCCTCATTGTAGCGTTCCTCTGCCCTGGTCCTGGGATTCCTCACTGGGGTCAATAGCCAGGAAAGGTTGGGGTAACCAGAGTCCCCCAATAGCCATACACGGTGCCTCTGGAGTTGACCCATCATATCAGGGATGCTGCTATTCTGCAGGATGTAGGCGTCATGCACTGAGCCAGGGAACATAGCATTTACCTGCGAGATGTACTGGTCTGCCAAACAGACCATCTGGACATTCATTGAATGATAACTCTTCCTGTTCCTGTACACCTGTTCACTCCTGTGGGGGGGGACCAGAGCTACATGGGTCCCATCAATGGCACCTATGACATTGGGGATATGTCCAAGGGCATAGAAGTCACCTTTCACTGTAGGCAAATCCTTCACCTCCGGGAAAATTATGTATCTCCTTACGTGTTTCAGCAGGGCAGACAACATTGTGGACAACACGTTGGAAAACATAGGCTGGGACATCCCTGATGCCATGGCCACTGTTGTCTGAAAAGACCCACTTGCAAGGAAATGGAGCACTGACAGCACCTGCACGTCAGGGGGGATTCCAGTGGGATGGCGGATTGGTGACATCAGGTCAGGCTCCAACTGGGTACATAGTTCCTGGATTGTGGCACAGTCAAACCGGTAGGTGACGATGACATGTCTCTCTTCCATTGTCAACAGGTCCACCAGCGGTCGGTACACCGGAGGATTCCGCCATCTTCTCATATGTCCCAGCTGACGGTGTCTATGAAGGACAACAGCGAAGAAACAGTCATAATTTCTCCAGGTATGTACCCACAGTTACACACAAGTCTACACCACTCACAAAACCCTTCCTGTATGTGTGTTGAGTGTAGGCCTAGTTATGTGTGACGCAGAGGTAACTGAAGCCATGTGGGCCCCTGAAATGGCGGCTGCCTGACCTCTAAACTGGGACAATGGGATTGTGGGGTAACTGCGCAGGCGTTGCACACCGTTGTGGTAGGCGGTCGTAGACCGCACCGCAATTCTGCATTGGTTAACATTGGACCCTATGGGTCCCAGGAGCCAATGAACAGGTGCGCTGGCGGTGATGATGCGCACCGCCGCGGACGTCACCGCCGCAGACGTGACCGCCATTTTCTATGTGTTCAATCACTAGATACTTGACCTTCGACAGGAGAGGGCCTACACTGCTAGTGCTGCTGTGACCTCGGTCTGGAAGCGACGATGGCTGCTGCGTCTGGGGAAAGGGCCCCTGCCTTCACTGCACAGGAGTTGGAGAAACTGGTAGACGGGGTCCTCCCCCAGTACACGCTACTCTACGGTCCTCCAGACCAACAGGCTAGTACACAGGGAGCACGTTGTATGGGCTAGGCCTGGGTGGAGAGGGCTGGTTGGAAGAGGGAAGGGGGCAGAGTTCATAGAACAACAATGCATGGGAATGAAAGGGCCACATGGCCAGAGTAGGGAGGGGGCCACTCACAATGATGGTGCAGTTAGTAATGACTGTTCCTCTTCCCTTGTGCATGTCATGTAGGTCAGCGCCCACCAGAAGAGGGACATATGGCGTGCCATCGCCAAGTAGGTCCGGACCCTGGGGGCCCACCAGAGACGGGGCACCCACTGCCGTAAGAGATGGGAGGACATTCGCCGCTGCAGCAAGAAGACGGCGGAGGCTCAGCTGGGGATGGCCTCCCAACGTGGGAGGGGTGCCCGTCGCACCATGACCCCCCTGATGTTCCGGATCTTGGCGGTTGGATGGGCGCTAGAGGGCATCACAGCAGACACAAGGGGGTGAGTACAACATCATTCTGCTGACTTTGCGTGCAGTGGAGGTGTCTGGGTGGGGGGAGGTGGGCTGTGGGTGTCCCTAGGCCATGGCGAGTTAGGTAGGCAAGGCCCCTCCGTAATGTCGGCCATGTGGCACTCTACCCCACCTCAGCAGAGTGCCAAGTCGAGGTACAGTTGTCCCTGTGGCATCGATGTGCGCAGATGTCCACCATTGCCATGTAGGCCATATCCCAGAACTTGCATGTGCAGAGGGCAGGAGCACAGCGTAATGCAGGGGGCTGCTGTGTCTGTCTTGTCCGCCAACGGTAGCGGTAATCCATGCACTAAAACTCTCTTTCTTCTGTCTCCCCCCCCCTTTTTCTGCTCTCCCTGTCCTTTTGTACATCAGCATCAACAGGCGGAGGCACAGTGGCACCGGAGCACGAGGGAGCTGCATCCCACATGGCCATGGAGGGCCACACCACAGACTCTGAATGCACCAGTGGGACTGAGGGCGAGGGGAGCTTCACGTCGGCCACCGGATCACCAAGCAGCGACACGGACTCGTCCGCTGATGGGGGCTCCCTTGTGGTGGCGGCACCATCTGTGCCCCCCACCTCTACAGGTACAGCCGCCACCTCCCCAACCAGCACCGCCCTCCCAGCAGCCCCTCAGCGTTCGCCCCGTGCCTGCTCACCCAGGAGGGTGGGCATCACCTTCGCCCCGGCACCTCAGGCCCTGCCCCAGTCACCCCTGCTGCCCTCATTGAGGAGGCCATTAACCTCCTCAGGTCACTCACTGTTGGGCAGTCTACCATTGTGAATGCCATCCAGGGTGTAGAACGAGAGTTGCAACATGGTAATGCATTCCTGGAGGGCATTCATTCTGGTCAGGCTGTCCTTCAGCGAACCCTGCAATCTCTGGCCTCAGCACTGATGGCAGCCATTGTCGCTGTGTCTAGCCTCCCCCCTCCAACTTCCTCCACCCAGACCCAATCTCCTGTACCCCAGCCCATCCCAAGCACACCTACAGACCAGCATGCACACAAGTCAACACACACAAGTAGCTCAAGCAAACATAGGCACCACACACACCACAGGCACTCATGCAAGCCTCACCCACGTACAGACACAGCAACATCCACTGCCTCCACTGTGTCCCCTCCTCCTCTTCTCCCTCCTCGTCTCGTCTACACACACACCTGCATGCACCACATCTACAGGCACCATGAATCGCACAAGGACACCCAGCACCACACGCCGCTCACCTGCACTCACCACCCCCCCTGCCATTTACAAGTCCCCTGTGTCCTCTCCCAGTGTGTCTGTGACACCCCCTCCCAAAGTACACAAACGCCGGCAATCACTCACCCAACATCCATCCACCTCACGACAGCCTCCAGTACCTGCACCTGCACCCAAAACACCTAAAGTGACACCTCCTACAACCACCTCCTCTTCCTCCACTCCCAGACCCCCTCCAGCTACCCATCCCAGTGTTCATCAGAAACTGTCCCTCTGTAACGTTGACCTTTTTGCCCCCACCCCACCCCTTCCAATTCATCAGTCCCGTCGTAGCGCCTCAGCCAAAAAGCCTCCAATACCAGTGGTGCCTGTTCAAGGTTTGTGGAGTGCACCGGCCACCAGGGCAGGCAGTAGGACCCGGAGCCAAGGCACTGGCAGCCCACCCCCTGTAAAGGCTCTGAAATTGGAGAGTGGACGACGGGACCGTGTTAAGACTCCTGGTGGGAAAACAACTGACATGGGTTCCAAGGGGATTGGAGAGTCAGCTGTGACTCCACCAAAGGTGGGGAAGGGCCTGAGGAAGTCTGCCCAGCCTGTTGCGAGTGTCACGGCGGAGAAGTGCGCCATCATTTCCGGCGGTCGACACACAACCGCCAGCACCGTCGTCACTGGTCCAGAGACCACCGCCGGAGTCACAGCCCAGGAGGGCCCGAGTATCGTCACTGGTCCGGAGACCACTGCCGGAGTCACAGCCCAGGAGGGCACGAGTATCGTCACTGGTCCGGAGACCACCGCCGGAGTCACAGCCCAGGAGGGCCCGAGTATCGTCACTGGTCCGACCACCGCCGGAGTCACAGCCCAGGAGGGCCCGAGTATCGTCACTGGTCCGGAGACCACCGCCGGAGTCACAGCCCAGGAGGGCCCGAGTATCGTCACTGGTCCGGAGACCACCGCCGGAGTCACAGCCCAGGAGGGCCCGAGTATCGTCACTGGTCCGGAGACCACCGCCGGAGTCACAGCCCAGGAGGGCCCGAGTATCGTCACTGGTCCGGAGACCACCGCCGGAGTCACAGCCCAGGAGGGCCCGAGTATCGTCACTGGTCAGGAGACCACCGCCGGAGTCACAGCCCAGGAGGGCCCAAGTATCGTCACTGGACAGGAGACCACGGCCACCGCCGGAGTCAGTGCCCAGGAGGGCCCAAGTATCGTCACTGGTCAGGAGACTACGGCCACCGCCGGAGTCAGTGCCCAGGAGGGCCCAAGTATTGTCACTGGTCAGGAGACCACCGCCGGAGTCAGTGCCCTGGAGGGCCCCGGCTGCCACAGCCCCGCTGGGCAATGATGGAACGTCATGCCACACACCATTGCCCAGTGTAGAGAACGTCATGCCACACACCAATGCCCAGTGTAGAGAACGTCATGCCACACACCAATGTCCGTATCAGAACCGCCATGTCACAGCACTGCTAAACAGGGCAAGGACCGCCATGGCAAAGCACCGCTGAACAGTCCAGAACCGCCATGGCAAAGCACCGCTGAACAGGGCAAAGACCGCCATGGCAAAGCACCGCTGAACAGGGCAAAGACCGCCATGGCAAAGCACCGCTGAACAGGGCACGCACCGGGTAGGAATGAATGGCCCGCCACATCAGGCATCCTTATCCCATGTGCAGCTGGGACAGTGACAGGACAGGAAGTTTCACAGGGAGACTCATCCAGTCTGGGCACCAGTCCTCCCCAATACCAGTAGAGACCTGCATCTACTTGAGAGACTGTGGCTTTGCACTCCCCAGGATGGCACAGTGGGCAAGCCACCCACTGTAGAGACTTGTGAGACTGTGGCTTTGCACTCCCCAGGATACATCAATGGGCATGGAGCCCCGTCGTGGATCTGGCTTTGCAGTCATCCGGCTGAGGTGCCCCCCCCTTCCCTTCCCCCTGAGGTTCCTGTAGTATTTCAATCTGATACCCGGGCAGTGTTCTCTCCGATTTTGGTCAGGTATCCTTTGTGTGCCTCGACCATGCATTTTTGGACTGTTAGTGCACGGACATTGTAATTTACATATCTGCACCACTTCTCGTATTGTATATATTTATGACTGATTTTCAAAGATATATCTGAATATTTTTGTATGACATGTATATTGCCACATTACAAGGTTTGACCGAATTTCGCATTGTCTTTTCATTCTTCCGAGGGGATTGTGGGTTGTTCATGTGATTTTTGTGAATGCATTGGTGTGTATGTTGTAATATGCGAGGGTTGGGGGTGTTTGGTGGGTGTCCCCCTAACTTTTGCCTCCCCCCCTCCACCGTGTCGTAGGTGCAGTACTCACCGTTGTCTTCGGTGCCTACTTAGCTGTTGGTCGTAGAGGAGCAGAAACAAAAGGGCAGGGAGTATTTGGAGTTCCGGCTCCATGGAGTCGTCGTTCCTCGTGGGATGTGTTCAGGTGAGCATTTTCCCATAGCAAAAGCTGTTTCCGCCGTGTTTTTATCCACGGTGAATCCGCCCCAGAAAAGGTGGCGGATTGGCGGGTTGTAATACTGTGGGCGGTACATTGTCTTCTGCCTATCTGTTGGCGGTGACCGCCGCGCTGCTTCTTTGCACTGCCGTGGCGGTCGGTGTGTTAAAGTGGCTGTCTTTGTTGGCGGTTTCCGCCAGGGTCATAATTCCCTTTTTTTGTCCACCGGACTGTTTGCGGTATTACCGCAGATTTAACACCGTACGCCAGGGTTGTAATGACCCCCAAAGTTTGTAATGACTAGATTTTGGTTTGCTCAGGGATCGAGAATTATTTTTGATGTGAACCATCTTGTGTCACGGGCAAGCATCATTGGGGTTTGGATTCAGGTGTCTGCGCGCTATGTGCACAGTGTGTAGTGTTGGGAGGAAGCAGGTGAATGTTTCAAATGCTGTGTGCGCGCCTTTGTTTCATCCTCAGAGTGCTGGCGGGGACCTTGAGTCCCATTTGTTCTTGCAGCGGCTATCTTGGGCGGGGCACCTTGGGCGTGGCACCTCTATTTAAACAGCCACACCCAGTCCTCAGTGCTCACTATTCTGGAGTTCTTATGAGGATCGGAGCTCCTGTTTTGGTGCGCTTCAATTTGGATTGAAGCTCTTCATTTCTGACGACATCTGGTTCCTGAAAATCACCTGGAATTTCCTTGTCTGAAGTTTTAAAAGACAGTTTGGTCTAAACTCGGGACGGTAAGATGGATGGTGGTCTTTTCTCCAAAGTTCCATCATTCATTTTATTGGTGCTTTGTATTCAGTTGAAGTTCTTTTTCTTTGGTGACATTACATGTTCTCTAGTGAACAGTCGATACTTGATAGATACTTTAAAAAGGTCAAGTAAAGGTTATTTTTGCAATTAGCAGATACATAATTGCCATCTTTTTTCTCAACCACGCAAAACAAAACAGGTTTCAGTTTGAATTCTCTCATTTAGCAGCAAGAAGAAAAACGGGGCAATTTACATAACATACGAATTCACGGAAGAATTCTAATGTGTAAATGAATGTTAAAGTTAAAAGCCTGTTGAATGCAATGGCAAATTGTTTGGTGAACAATACGATTTAATGCTGCAATATGAAATCGTGTTGTGGAATTATTGGAAGTGTTAATTAACATTTTTTTTAGGCAATTCTAAACCAACCCTCCATTCAAGAGGATTACGAAGGGTAATCATTTATGGTCTACAGATTTTTTTTCAAAAGATTTAATGATTGCTATTTTCTGTTTGGTATCTGTGTTTCTTTTCTTCACAGGCCTCCTTCCCAGCTGTTCCCTTCCCTAATTCCCTTACCCCCACTTGGCCACTCTAAAACTCTGTGCTGTTATAGCTGTTAGAGTTGGAGCTGCCAGGAGGTGGGCCTATTGGCAAAGATGCATACATCCAGAGGATTTGGTCTCATTGACAGACTGGGCCGTTTGGAGTGGTGGAGCGCAAGAGTTAAGTCACCTACCTGGTGGACTTGCAGTCTCCCAGGAACTCTTTAAGGGTCCTGCATGTTAACCGCCTCAAACCCCACTTTGAGCGGACTGAACTGTCCATGCTCCTTGCAACAGATGATGAGGTAAAGGAGGAGAGTGAGCCTCTTCCTGACCTCCTGTCTGCAGGAGAAAGGATGGGTCTGTGGAGGGCGTGATCCTCTCCCCCTCCCTGACTGCAGAGCAGCAGAGGGACTGTCACCCAGGTGTTGGGACAGTTTGCCTCACTGTTTTCCCTGATCCCAGGAATCACACACTTGTGCACACATGATGTGAACACTGGGGACAGTCCTCCCATTAAACAGAAAGTTTACAGGGTGACTGACAGGGTCAGGGATCCTCATCCTTAATGATGGATACCTCATTAAGGATGAGGTATCCAAAATGTTAACCCTAGGGGTTATTGAGCATTCCAGCAGTCCTTGGGCCAGCCCAGTGGTATTGGTCCCATAGTCCGCTGCACCTGGTGCCAGTTCAGAACTCAGCTTCTGTGTGGACTACCGGGGACTCATTGCGGTCAGCAAGACTGACGCACACCCCATCCCCCAAGCTGATGAGCTCATGGAACGGTTAGGAGCTGCCACCTACCTCAGCACATTTGACTTGACGTCTGGGTATTGGCAGATTGCCTTGACTGAGGGGGCCAAGGAGAGGTCCGCATTTTCTACTCCAGATGGGCACTTTCAATTTAAAGGGATGCCATTTGGGCTGAAGAATGCTCCTGCCACCTTTCAGAGGTTGGCCAACCAGGTGTTGGCTGGGCTGGATGAGTTCAGTGCTGCCTACCTGGATGACATTGCTGTTTTCAGTTCCTCCTGGGAGGAACATCTGCAACACCTCTGCAGACTGTTGGAGGCCCTGCAAAAGGCAGGCCTCACTATTAAGGCAAGCAAGTGCCAAATAGGGGAGGGTTATGTGGTGTACTTGGGACACCAGGTAGGGAGTGGCTAGGTGGCACCCCTACAGCCAAAAATTGACATCATTCTGGCTTGGAAGCCTCCTAAGACCCAGACTGAGGTGAGGGCCTTTTTTGGCCTCACTGGCTATTACAGGAGGTTTGTCAAGGGGTATGGTTCCATTGTGACCCCCTTGACTGAGTTGACCTCTAAGAAACAACCAAGGAAGGTGATCTGAACAGAGGCTTGCCAGACCGCTTTTGATGCCCTGAAGGCTGCCATGTGCACAGCACCAGTACTGAAGGTACCCGACTACTCCAAGGAGTTTGTTGTGCAAACAGACGCCCCAGAGCATGGTATTGGAACAGTATTCTGACAGCTTATTGAAGAGGGCCTAGATCAACCCGTAGCCTTCATTAGCAGGAGGTTACTTCCCAGGGAACGTAGGTGGAGTGCCATAGAACGTGAAACATTTGCTATGGTCTGGGCACTGAAGAAGCTAAGATCCTACTTGTTTGGGACTCACTTCCGGGTTCAGACCGACCAAAGGCCCCCCAGATGGTTAATGCAGATGAGGGGTGAGAATCCAAAACTGTTGAGGGGGTCTGTTTCCCTACAGGGGATGGACTTTACGGTGGAACACTGCCCTGGTATAGAACTCGCCAATGCTGATGGTCTGTCCAGATTCTTCCGCCTTAGTGATGAGAACTCCTATGAGGTTGGGTAGTTGCTCCCCACTCTCAGCAGAGGGAGACACATGTTAGACTTTTCATCCTTGGCGTGGTCTCCCTTAACTTTTTGACTCTGTTTCCCAGGTTGTTGATTTGTGCTGGACTCTGTTTTTGCTGTTTTTGTTTTTCTAGGCACTTTACCACTGCTAACCAGTGCTCCTATACATAATGTGTATGTAATTGGTTCATCCATGATTGACATATTTGATTTCTTGGTAAGTCCCTAGTACAGTGCACTAGAGGTGCCCAGGGCCTGTAAATCAAATGCTACTAGTGGGCCTGCAGCACTGGTTGTACCACCCACAATAGTAGCTCTGTAAACATGGCTCAGACCTGCCACTGCAGTGTCTGTGTCTGCAGTTTTAAAACTGCCAATTCGACTTGGCAAGTGTATTCATTTGCCAGGCCTTAACCTTCCCTTTTCTTACATGTAAGACACACCTAACGTAGGCCCTAGGTAGCCCCATGGGCATGGTGCCGTGTATGCTTAAGGTAGGACATATACTAATGTGTTTCATATGTCCTGACAGTGAAATACTGCCAAATTCGGCTTTCACTGTTGCAAGGCCTATCCCTCGCCTAGGTTAACATGGGGGCTGCCTTTAAATATGATTAAAGTGTAGATTCCCTTTGTCACGGTTTCGGGCGGGTCTGATCAGGACTTTGGTTGGGACACCCCTTGAGGTCACTGAATATCCTAAAGAGGTAGTACACTGGGCAGAGGAGCAGCTAAAGGCATACACGGAAAGGACAGCTATGGATAGGCACAGAAAACAGGAAAGTGAAAGCAGAGCAACCCTTGTGTGAACAAACAAGAAACAGATTACCAGTGGACAAACATGCTGGGGTTGTACACAGAGTAAGGCGCAGAACCTCCCACAGTGACAGGGAATCTCAATGCCTCTGTGCAGTTTGCTCTTACAGATAGTCACCCTGCCAGCCCCATAGAAAGGAGGCAGCAGAAGTGATTCTGTCTCTGGACCCTAGAGCACAAACAAGGATAGTACTTACATACACAGGACACGCTCTTGTGGGTCCAGCTGGAAACACAGTGGCGATTCCTGAGAAAACAGCAATAGCACACTGTCACTGTTAGGCACAAAATACAACGTATAACACTGGACAAGGATGGGGGCTGGAATTGCCTCCTGGAAACCAGGAGCCAACCCCAGTGCACAGGAGGACACGTATACACTGGTGAAGACTGATAGAACACTTACCAGACACAAAGAACCAAGAAGAAACAGAAACAGAAGGGAACAAACAAAGAGGCAGAGGCAAGAACTAGGAACAGGCTCAGGCTGAAGCAAAGGCGGGTCTAGGACTTGAAAACAGGGCGCAAACTTCTGGCTGGGACAGACAGAGACAGGACTGGGAAACTGAGAACAGGCTCTGGCTGGAACAGGCAAGGACAGGACTGGAATACAGGGAGTAGGAAATGAGCAGTAAACAGGACTGGGAAACAGAGAGAAGGTTCAGGCTGAAACAAGGCAGGAGCAGGGCAGAGAAACAGGAAGCAGGCTTTGGAAGAAACAAACAGGTACAAGGCTAAGAAGTAGGGAGCAGACTCTGGCTGGAACAATCAGGAGCAGGGCAGAGAAACAGGAAACAGGATCAGGCTGGAACAGAACAGGAACAAAACTGGAACACCATCCGACAAGGGGTCTGTAACACAAAGGAATTGAAGTCCGATGCACGACGGGGAGCTTGAGGAAATGGTTGCTTATAAGCAGTTCCAAGCTGGGCTGCACAGGAGAGGTTTCAGGTGTGTGTGGTTTCGGACACTTGCAAGTCCTGGAGGAGAGGATCCAGTGAAAAGGAGCAACTGGACTTCTCCCATTGAAAACAACGGGAAACAGAATCCGGGTTTTCCTGACTACCAAGCTGTGCATTATGGGATTTGCAGTCCCAAGAAGCAAAATGTAGTCCTACACAAGTGTACCATGGAGAAAAGAGAAACAAACAGGAGTCAGCAAGGGACTCTAGATAGGTGTTCAAGGTGATTCCCAGGCTTCTGACAGTCCCCTTACAGCGCCCCCTGGAAATGGGACGACCGAGTCGTAACAGTATACCCCCTCCCACCAGTCTGCTCAAGAAGAGAAGGAAATCCTTTGGCTGAAAAAAGTTGAAGAGGAAAAGCCACAGCAAGAAAATCCAACTCCAACCTTGGTTGATAAGTTTACAGTCCTGCCATAGGTGAATATTCCAATGAGCAAAGCATGTATTAATACCCATATGGGCTCTGATGTCTTTCCTCTTTATTGTTCGATTGATACGGGAGGAGTGCATGGAGTTGGTTTCTGGTGAAGTGGATTCAGGAGCAAGGAGATCTGGAATGGCATTATGGGCAGTATTCTTTAGGACATTAGTTCCCTGTTCAGTACTGTCTTCTTTGGAGGAGATAATTGGCGTATTAGTGACTGTAAGGTCTGTAACACCTTCTGACACGCAGGATTTGTCTGTTTCTGCAGCAGTATTTACATTGATTGTGGTCTGAGGCTTGCAAAGCATAGAGACTTGAGAAACATGGGTAACTGGTGTTCTCAAAGTAAACATGAAAAAGTCAGAATTTTCTTTCGTCTTGGATGACTTCGGAGTATCAAATTCAGGAGCAACAAGAGTTTTCAAGTCTTTAGAAACTGGATTAACATCTGAAAATGTAGAAGTTCCACAAACTAATTCTTTAGGGTGATCTTCAGACAAGACTGAGATTTCTTCATTGCATGTGCTCTGTGGTATTTTCGTGGTATCAGAGATGGTTTCTTTGCAAAGCGTTTCTACTACAAGTAGTTTATCTTCAACTCTGTTAACAATGAAAGGTTGTTCTTTGGAAGGAAATGGAACTGGAGTCTCTTCAGAAATCACCTCTACATTGTTTTCTACAATTTCAGCTCTTGCCTTTGAAGTGATGATTGTTTCTTGCAATAAAACACTAAGAACAGTACTTATCATCAGATCTTCAAATACAAGATTCAAATTCAAGTCTTTAGTCTTAGTGGGAAATATTACATCTTTCAGCACTTGAACTTCGGTTTCAGATTGCTGGTTTTCAGGAGTCTTTAGTTTCAGGGACACAGCAGGTGACATTGGTGTGGCTGGTTTTACATCAAGATCAGATACCGGTAGCTCAGAGATCTTGTCTTCACTAATCGTGGAGCTGGAAACAGGATACACATTGGCAGGGATCAGCAGGTCAGGATCAGTGGTTGAGGCTGCAACTGTGTCCAGTTCTAGGCGAAGGCTTTCATTTCTTTTGACAGGCTGTTCAGTTTCAGATTGCTGGCTTTCTTCCTTGTCTGAATTCTCCACGGTTTGCTTTGACACAGAAGATTTTTAAACTTTCTGAGAAGTCCATTACATTCTTAGTGATTGCGGGTATTTCTTCATGGTCAGAAAAATCCATTAGTTCACTTGAAACAGGAACTGTCTCTTTATTGTCTGAAAATTCTATGATATTGTTTGAAAGGGCAGGAGTATCCCCACAATCTGAAAATTCTGGTGTGTGCGCCATTTGAACAGCACTATCTGCAGGTTTGTTCACGGCAAGGCAGGAACCACTGTCATCACTAGATTCAGATTCTTCAACACTGTTGCACAACTTGCCATTAATCTCCAGTAAAGTCATATCTTGGTTTCTTAAGGTGCAGCTATTGGAGTCTGCATCAGAACTCTCTTCTTCCTTTGGCTTTATTTGTTCTGATAGAGGGGCGGAGACACTTCCTTCTGAAGACTCTGATCCATCCTTTGAATCAAGAGGTGTCAAATCTCTCAGAGATGTCAGAGATTCAGTCAACTGTACAGGAATTTTCACTGGAGAACTACAGGCTGAGAGAGAGTATGAAGAAGAGGCTGATATATTTATAACTGGAGCTGTCTTTTGACTGTCATTAATAGAAGGGACAATCTGCTCGATAGAAGTCTTTGGAGAGGCACACAAATTAGCATACTGTTCTTTAAGCCAAAGCTGGTGATCATTTTCTTTTTTCAGGTTTTCAAATTGCCTTGCAGTAGTTTCCATCAGCTGCTCTGTTACTTCTTCTACCTTACAGATAAACAGAAAGTCTGGTTCTGGAAACAGTGAAATATGCATTGATGAAAAGAGCCCATGTGCAAGATTTCTTGTGTATGTTACAACATATTCATCATAGAAGTCCGATATCTTCCTTTTAATCTGCCAAAACTGCTCTTTTAGTGTGTGTATGTCCATATTGTTATCAAACCCACTCAGAATAGAAAAGGGTTTAGCAGAGCATTTAGGGATTGAGACTGGTGTATTATCATCCAGTTTGGAAAGAGCACAAGCCTTTTGAGTGGAACTAAGGAATCCCACAGTCTTTACTGATCCATTTGATACAGGTTCTATCCTGCTCACTTGAAAGCACTGAGGGACTGGTAGATCTTTACACGAGTGAGCACAACACTTAGGAATTGAGACTGATGTACTGTCATCCAATTTGGGAGGAGCACAAGCCATTTGAGTTGAACTAAGGAATCCCACAGTCTTTACTGATCCCTTAGATACAGGGTCTAGCCTGCTGACTTGAAAACTCTGAGGGACTGATAGGTCTTTATAAGAGTCAGCACTGCACTTTGAATTCTGAGAAACTGGCCTAGATGGGCTGAGGCACTCAACAGAAAACAAGGGAATCCCTAGTGTGGCTTCTTGAACAGTGTCAGGGTTCTTTGTTTTGGCAGAATGCTGGAAGTGAACTTGGGATGCGCTAACATGAGGCAAGGAATTAACCAGTTTTTCCTGAGTGTGAGTGTCTTGTGCAGAGGTAGCAAAAGCACTTCCACGGTTACGAACATTCTTACTGGCTTCGGCTAATAGATATTGCAAAAACTCATTACGTCCTTGTAATTCTTCTACAGACAGGGATTGGGGGTCATAGCCACAAATAACATAATAGTCTATCATTGAAAGATTAGCAAGCCACTCAGTATAGTACTGAACTTGCAAGTTATGGTTTTCTTTAACAAGTCTATCCTTTAAACTAAGGTCTTTTTTAGAGGATTTCAGAGAATGTATAGGCTTAGAAAGGGGTGTCTTAACATGATAGGAAAGCCCTTTAGGTTTGTGTGTGCCTTTACTGCCACGGGAGCTTGAAATGTTTGGTTCGTGCATTCTGTCACGGTTTCGGGCGGGTCTGATCAGGACTTTGGTTGGGACACCCCTTGAGGTCACTGAATATCCTAAAGAGGTAGTACACTGGGCAGAGGAGCAGCTAAAGGCATACACGGAAAGGACAGCTATGGATAGGCACAGAAAACAGGAAAGTGAAAGCAGAGCAACCCTTGTGTGAACAAACAAGAAACAGATTACCAGTGGACAAACATGCTGGGGTTGTACACAGAGTAAGGCGCAGAACCTCCCACAGTGATAGGGAATCTCAATGCCTCTGTGCAGTTTGCTCTTACAGATAGTCACCCTGCCAGCCCCATAGAAAGGAGGCAGCAGAAGTGATTCTGTCTCTGGACCCTAGAGCACAAACAAGGATAGTACTTACATACACAGGACACGCTCTTGTGGGTCCAGCTGGAAACACAGTGGCGATTCCTGAGAAAACAGCAATAGCACACTGTCACTGTTAGGCACAAAATACAACGTATAACACTGGACAAGGATGGGGGCTGGAATTGCCTCCTGGAAACCAGGAGCCAACCCCAGTGCACAGGAGGACACGTATACACTGGTGAAGACTGATAGAACACTTACCAGACACAAAGAACCAAGAAGAAACAGAAACAGAAGGGAACAAACAAAGAGGCAGAGGCAAGAACTAGGAACAGGCTCAGGCTGAAGCAAAGGCGGGTCTAGGACTTGAAAACAGGGCGCAAACTTCTGGCTGGGACAGACAGAGACAGGACTGGGAAACTGAGAACAGGCTCTGGCTGGAACAGGCAAGGACAGGACTGGAATACAGGGAGTAGGAAATGAGCAGTAAACAGGACTGGGAAACAGAGAGAAGGTTCAGGCTGAAACAAGGCAGGAGCAGGGCAGAGAAACAGGAAGCAGGCTTTGGAAGAAACAAACAGGTACAAGGCTAAGAAGTAGGGAGCAGACTCTGGCTGGAACAATCAGGAGCAGGGCAGAGAAACAGGAAACAGGATCAGGCTGGAACAGAACAGGAACAAAACTGGAACACCATCCGACAAGGGGTCTGTAACACAAAGGAATTGAAGTCCGATGCACGACGGGGAGCTTGAGGAAATGGTTGCTTATAAGCAGTTCCAAGCTGGGCTGCACAGGAGAGGTTTCAGGTGTGTGTGGTTTCGGACACTTGCAAGTCCTGGAGGAGAGGATCCAGTGAAAAGGAGCAACTGGACTTCTCCCATTGAAAACAATGGGAAACAGAATCCGGGTTTTCCTGACTACCAAGCTGTGCATTATGGGATTTGCAGTCCCAAGAAGCAAATGTAGTCCTACACAAGTGTACCATGGAGAAAAGAGAAACAAACAGGAGTCAGCAAGGGACTCTAGATAGGTGTTCAAGGTGATTCCCAGGCTTCTGACAGTCCCCTTACAGCGCCCCCTGGAAATGGGACGACCGAGTCGTAACAGTATACCCCCTCCCACCAGTCTGCTCAAGAAGAGAAGGAAATCCTTTGGCTGAAAAAAGTTGAAGAGGAAAAGCCACAGCAAGAAAATCCAACTCCAACCTTGGTTGATAAGTTTACAGTCCTGCCATAGGTGAATATTCCAATGAGCAAAGCATGTATTAATACCCATATGGGCTCTGATGTCTTTCCTCTTTATTGTTCGATTGATACGGGAGGAGTGCATGGAGTTGGTTTCTGGTGAAGTGGATTCAGGAGCAAGGAGATCTGGAATGGCATTATGGGCAGTATTCTTTAGGACATTAGTTCCCTGTTCAGTACTGTCTTCTTTGGAGGAGATAATTGGCGTATTAGTGACTGTAAGGTCTGTAACACCTTCTGACACGCAGGATTTGTCTGTTTCTGCAGCAGTATTTACATTGATTGTGGTCTGAGGCTTGCAAAGCATAGAGACTTGAGAAACATGGGTAACTGGTGTTCTCAAAGTAAACATGAAAAAGTCAGAATTTTCTTTCGTCTTGGATGACTTCGGAGTATCAAATTCAGGAGCAACAAGAGTTTTCAAGTCTTTAGAAACTGGATTAACATCTGAAAATGTAGAAGTTCCACAAACTAATTCTTTAGGGTGATCTTCAGACAAGACTGAGATTTCTTCATTGCATGTGCTCTGTGGTATTTTCGTGGTATCAGAGATGGTTTCTTTGCAAAGCGTTTCTACTACAAGTAGTTTATCTTCAACTCTGTTAACACTGAAAGGTTGTTCTTTGGAAGGAAATGGAACTGGAGTCTCTTCAGAAATCACCTCTACATTGTTTTCTACAATTTCAGCTCTTGCCTTTGAAGTGATGATTGTTTCTTGCAATAAAACACTAAGAACAGTACTTATCATCAGATCTTCAAATACAAGATTCAAATTCAAGTCTTTAGTCTTAGTGGGAAATATTACATCTTTCAGCACTTGAACTTCGGTTTCAGATTGCTGGTTTTCAGGAGTCTTTAGTTTCAGGGACACAGCAGGTGACATTGGTGTGGCTGGTTTTACATCAAGATCAGATACCGGTAGCTCAGAGATCTTGTCTTCACTAATCGTGGAGCTGGAAACAGGATACACATTGGCAGGGATCAGCAGGTCAGGATCAGTGGTTGAGGCTGCAACTGTGTCCAGTTCTAGGCGAAGGCTTTCATTTCTTTTGACAGGCTGTTCAGTTTCAGATTGCTGGCTTTCTTCCTTGTCTGAATTCTCCACGGTTTGCTTTGACACAGAAGATATTTTTAAACTTTCTGAGAAGTCCATTACATTCTTAGTGATTGCGGGTATTTCTTCATGGTCAGAAAAATCCATTAGTTCACTTGAAACAGGAACTGTCTCTTTATTGTCTGAAAATTCTATGATATTGTTTGAAAGGGCAGGAGTATCCCCACAATCTGAAAATTCTGGTGTGTGCGCCATTTGAACAGCACTATCTGCAGGTTTGTTCACGGCAAGGCAGGAACCACTGTCATCACTAGATTCAGATTCTTCAACACTGTAGCACAACTTGCCATTAATCTCCAGTAAAGTCATATCTTGGTTTCTTAAGGTGCAGCTATTGGAGTCTGCATCAGAACTCTCTTCTTCCTTTGGCTTTATTTGTTCTGATAGAGGGGCGGAGACACTTCCTTCTGAAGACTCTGATCCATCCTTTGAATCAAGAGGTGTCAAATCTCTCAGAGATGTCAGAGATTCAGTCAACTGTACAGGAATTTTCACTGGAGAACTACAGGCTGAGAGAGAGTCTGAAGAAGAGGCTGATATATTTATAACTGGAGCTGTCTTTTGACTGTCATTAATAGAAGGGACAATCTGCTCGATAGAAGTCTTTGGAGAGGCACACAAATTAGCATACTGTTCTTTAAGCCAAAGCTGGTGATCATTTTCTTTTTTCAGGTTTTCAAATTGCCTTGCAGTAGTTTCCATCAGCTGCTCTGTTACTTCTTCTACCTTACAGATAAACAGAAAGTCTGGTTCTGGAAACAGTGAAATATGCATTGATGAAAAGAGCCCATGTGCAAGATTTCTTGTGTATGTTACAACATATTCATCATAGAAGTCCGATATCTTCCTTTTAATCTGCCAAAACTGCTCTTTTAGTGTGTGTATGTCCATATTGTTATCAAACCCACTCAGAATAGAAAAGGGTTTAGCAGAGCATTTAGGGATTGAGACTGGTGTATTATCATCCAGTTTGGAAAGAGCACAAGCCTTTTGAGTGGAACTAAGGAATCCCACAGTCTTTACTGATCCATTTGATACAGGTTCTATCCTGCTCACTTGAAAGCACTGAGGGACTGGTAGATCTTTACACGAGTGAGCACAACACTTAGGAATTGAGACTGATGTACTGTCATCCAATTTGGGAGGAGCACAAGCCATTTGAGTTGAACTAAGGAATCCCACAGTCTTTACTGATCCCTTAGATACAGGGTCTAGCCTGCTGACTTGAAAACTCTGAGGGACTGATAGGTCTTTATAAGAGTCAGCACTGCACTTTGAATTCTGAGAAACTGGCCTAGATGGGCTGAGGCACTCAACAGAAAACAAGGGAATCCCTAGTGTGGCTTCTTAAACAGTGTCAGGGTTCTTTGTTTTGGCAGAGTGCTGGAAGTGAACTTGGGATGCGCTAACATGAGGCAAGGAATTAACCAGTTTTTCCTGAGTGTGAGTGTCTTGTGCAGAGGTAGCAAAAGCACTTCCACGGTTACGAACATTCTTACTGGCTTCAGCTAATAGATATTGCAAAAACTCATTACGTCCTTGTAATTCTTCTACAGACAGGGACTGGGGGTCATAGCCACAAATAACATAATAGTCTATCATTGAAAGATTAGCAAGCCACTCAGTATAGTACTGAACTTGCAAGTTATGGTTTTCTTTAACAAGTCTATCCTTTAAACTAAGGTCTTTTTTAGAGGATTTCAGAGAATGTATAGGCTTAGAAAGGGGTGTCTTAACATGATAGGAAAGCCCTTTAGGTTTGTGTGTGCCTTTACTGCCAGGGGAGCTTGAAATGTTTGGTTCGTGCATTCTGTCACGGTTTCGGGCGGGTCTGATCAGGACTTTGGTTGGGACACCCCTTGAGGTCACTGAATATCCTAAAGAGGTAGTACACTGGGCAGAGGAGCAGCTAAAGGCATACACGGAAAGGACAGCTATGGATAGGCACAGAAAACAGGAAAGTGAAAGCAGAGCAACCCTTGTGTGAACAAACAAGAAACAGATTACCAGTGGACAAACATGCTGGGGTTGTACACAGAGTAAGGCGCAGAACCTCCCACAGTGACAGGGAATCTCAATGCCTCTGTGCAGTTTGCTCTTACAGATAGTCACCCTGCCAGCCCCATAGAAAGGAGGCAGCAGAAGTGATTCTGTCTCTGGACCCTAGAGCACAAACAAGGATAGTACTTACATACACAGGACACGCTCTTGTGGGTCCAGCTGGAAACACAGTGGCGATTCCTGAGAAAACAGCAATAGCACACTGTCACTGTTAGGCACAAAATACAACGTATAACACTGGACAAGGATGGGGGCTGGAATTGCCTCCTGGAAACCAGGAGCCAACCCCAGTGCACAGGAGGACACGTATACACTGGTGAAGACTGATAGAACACTTACCAGACACAAAGAACCAAGAAGAAACAGAAACAGAAGGGAACAAACAAAGAGGCAGAGGCAAGAACTAGGAACAGGCTCAGGCTGAAGCAAAGGCGGGTCTAGGACTTGAAAACATGCGCAAACTTCTGGCTGGGACAGACAGAGACAGGACAGGGAAACTGAGAACAGGCTCTGGCTGGAACAGGCAAGGACAGGACTGGAATACAGGGAGTAGGAAATGAGCAGTAAACAGGACTGGGAAACAGAGAGAAGGTTCAGGCTGAAACAAGGCAGGAGCAGGGCAGAGAAACAGGAAGCAGGCTTTGGAAGAAACAAACAGGTACAAGGCTAAGAAGTAGGGAGCAGACTCTGGCTGGAACAATCAGGAGCAGGGCAGAGAAACAGGAAACAGGAAACAGGATCAGGCTGGAACAGAACAGGAACAAAACTGGAACACCATCCGACAAGGGGTCTGTAACACAAAGGAATTGAAGTCCGATGCACGACGGGGAGCTTGAGGAAATGGTTGCTTATAAGCAGTTACAAGCTGGGCTGCACAGGAGAGGTTTCAGGTGTGTGTGGTTTCGGACACTTGCAAGTCCTGGAGGAGAGGATCCAGTGAAAAGGAGCAACTGGACTTCTCCCATTGAAAACAATGGGAAACAGAATCTGGGTTTTCCTGACTACCAAGCTGTGCATTATGGGATTTGCAGTCCCAAGAAGCAAATGTAGTCCTACACAAGTGTACCATGGAGAAAAGAGAAACAAACAGGAGTCAGCAAGGGACTCTAGATAGGTGTTCAAGGTGATTCCCAGGCTTCTGACAGTCCCCTTACAGCGCCCCCTGGAAATGGGACGACCGAGTCGTAACATAGACATGTGGAGTTTGGGGTCTCTGAGCTCACAATTTAAAAATACATCTTTTAGTGAAGTTCATTTTAAGATTGTGTGTTTGAAAATGAGACTTTTGGAAAGTGAGCATTTTCTTGCTTAAACCATTCTGTGACTTTGCCTGTTTGTGGATTCCCTGTCTGAGTGAGTTTGACAGTTGGGCTGTTTGCACCTCTCTCTAGACAGTGACACAAAGGGAGCTGGGGTGTAGCCTGCAAATCCTGATGAGCCATCTGTGCTAGGAGGGAGGAGAGCAGTGGTCACTCACACCTGAAAGGGCTGTGCCTGCCCTCACACAATGCAGTCTCCAACCCCCTGATGTGTGCCTGGGGCCTGGCCTGGGTAAGGCAGGATTTCACAAACAAGAGAGACTTTTCTTTGAAATAAGCCTACTTCAAAGGGCAAAATGGGTATAAGAAGGGAACCCAAAACCACAGACTTTAGATCACTTCTGGAAGTCAAGAGGAACCTATGCCTGGAGAGGAGCTGCCCTGTCTGTGCTTTGTGGAGCTATCCTGCAGTTGCTGCTTTTGCCTGTGCAAGAGGACAAAGACTGGACTTTGTGTGCCTTCCTGCTTGTGAAGAACTCTCCAAGGGCTTGAAACTGAGCGTGCCTCCTGTTGTTGAAGTCTCAGGGACAGCAAAGATTTCTCTCTGCCAGCACCTGGAGCCTCTGCTGAGACTCCTGCCCTGCCAAGTGATGCCCTATACAGTTCCTGGGGCCTTGTCAGGTGAAGCTGGTGGACCAAGGTTGGAAATGCACGCACAGCTTGCAATTATGGGGAAATTCTGATGCAATCTCCAAGAGTGACTAAAAGAATGACGCTCCGCCGGCTCTGCGGCTGAAATCAATGCATCGCTTGCAGTGCGGCTGTGAAATCGACGCATGCGGCTGGAGAAACACCGCTTGGCATCGCTGACGGAGGCAGCAATGATGCAACATCGCTGGGCGCAGAAAAACAACTCAAGTCTGCCCGGACTCGAGGTGTTTTGTCCGGAACGGCGCATCTCGCTCCTGCAGGGAAAGAAATGACGCACGTCAAACTGACCGGAAAAAAAGAAGCGACGCACGACCTCACTTGCAGGTGATAAATCGATGCACCGCTTACTTTTTTCGATGCACATTTGCCTGTGCGGGTTATTTTGCCGCGTCCCAGGTACATTTTCACTCTAACAGCGTTAGCATTGTGTTTAAAAGGACATGAAGACTCTTTTTGCTTTTTAATCAATAACTTGACTTTTGTATTGTGGCGTTTTGTTGTTTTGGTCTTGTTTTGTGTAGATAAATATTTTCTATTTGTCTAAACCTGTGTTGTGTCCTTTTATAGTGTTTTCATGAAGTTACTGTGTGTGGTGGCACAAATACTTTACACCTAGCACTCTGAAGTTAAGCCTGCCTGCCCGTGCCAAGCTACCAAGGGGGGGAACTGGGGTTAGCTGAGGGTGATTCCCTCTTTCCCTGACTAGAGGGAGGGTCCTTGCTTGGGCAGGGGGTAACCTGACTGCCAACCAAAAATCCCATTTCTAACACGAACCTTTAAAGTAAAGTTTGTGCAAGAAATAAAACATTGCATGGACTGACAAAGAGCAACAGCGTGGTAGGCATGAATATTTTTCTGTGTTAAAGAGTAGGCAATTCAGAGAATAAAAGTGCATTTGTGTCAAGAGCACTTAAAGTGTCAACTTACATTTTAGGAAACAATTTTAGTGGGGCAGTGTTAGACCTGTATGCCTTAGCGTGGTCTTCCTCCAAAGTTTTTCCTTCTATCTCCGTTTTTGTGATCTCATTTTTGCTGGACTTAGGACTCTGCACACTTTACTACTGCTGACCAGGTGCAAAGTGCATGTGCTCACTCCTCTCAACATGGCAACATTGGCTTATCCCTAATTGGCATATTTAATTTGCTTATTTGCCCCCAGTACAGCAGTGGTACATGTACTCAGGATCCGTAAATTAAATGCTGCTAGTGGGCCTGCAGCACGTATTATAACCCTCACCTAAGTAGTCCTTCATACATGTCTCAAGCCTGTCATTGCAGACCATGTGTGCAGGTTTGAACAACAACTTGACCTGGCAAAGTAAACCATTTGCTTGACATAAATCTTCCTTATTAATACATAAAATTCACCCTAGCCCACAGGGCAAGGTGCAATGTATTTGAAAAGTAGGACATGTACTTTTACGTTCTTCATGTCCAGACACACAACTTAACTATTGCAAGGCCTACCTCTCGCATGGGATAACATTGGATTTACCTTATTGCATTTGATAAGCTTGAATTTCCAAATGGGAACAGTTCTCCAGTTTATGTTTGGTGTCTTTAGAATTGGAATGAAAACTCCTCTCTTATGGTACAGTTGGATTTTAAATTTCAATTTTGAAAATACCACTTTCAGAAAGTTGGCATTTTCGTGCCTCAGCTATTTAGAGCCTGTGCCCAGTCTCAATGTCACATGACTGGGTGTAGCTGAACGTTAAGCATTGTGTATTCCTCCTAGAGAGCCACACACAATAGAGAGCTTATTTGTGTCTGGGTGGGCCATCACTGGCAGGATGGGAGGGCGGAGATGGGCTCATGAATAGGCTGTGATCTGCCTCCACACAAATGGCCGCGCACCCCCTGTAGTTAGTCTGGAGCTAGAGCGGGTAGGCAGGAAACCTATGCACTTCAAAGAGAGACCTCTAGAAGCTTCTGCCACTTCATAGGAGGCACCTGGTATAAATATTGGGCCTCAGACAACAACTCTCAGTACTCTTCTGAACCCATGGAAGGCTCGACCAGGAAGAAGGACTGCTGTGCTGCTCAAATGACTGCCACTGCTGCCCTGAAGGAGTACTGTTTGCTGTGCTAACCTGCTGCCTGCTGTGTTGACCTGCTTCCTTCTGCCTCTTGCGTGGGTGGGAAGAACTGGACCTCCAACATCAACCCAGGTTCACCAGAGATAGTCCTAGGGCTATTCTCTTGTAACCTGCACTTGGACTCTGCACCTGTGTGTTCTACTCTGCCAGTGGTGCTACCCCAGTCTTGGACCCTTGGGAGTGGGCCTGAAGGTACTCTGCCAGCCATCTGTGGATCCAGCAGAACTGATGCATCTCCTCTGCTGTGAGAACTCTCTCAGGACAAGGACTCCGCATTGACCTTGCAGCCGGCATCGTACCCTCCGATGCATAACACATCCCTGATGCAGGCCTTTGCATCTTAAAACTCTTGTTGACAGCAACCTCGATGAGCAGCTCCTCTGAACCAACACATCGCCTCGGCTGCCCCACACATCCTCGAAGCCGAACTTCTCATTGCAAGCCCTTGTCAACCAGATCCTCGACGGCGATGCAGGATCTCACATTGCAGTTCTGTAGCCCACTGTGACAGACACAAAGCCTTGGCTGCACAACACATCCTCGATGCCGGACATTACAGAGTTCTGCAACCAGGATTTAAGGTACTCTTGTTCAGCATGCTCTGTTCCTGGCCTCTGCTCCATAGCAGTTGACCTGAACTTGTGACTTTGTCCTGGTAGGGTGTGACCAGATCTCCATATTTGGGGCTTAGTGCTTTTTGACGTTATCTTCACTGAAATCTTTTAACCTGCAACTGCACTCTACTGATTGAATTTTTGTCATGTTCATCTAGTTTTATTTATTAAAATCTATTCTGTGTTTCTACAGTGGTGTGAATGTTTTCTTGTGTTGTGTTTTCACTTTATTACTCTGTTTCTTAATTGGTGTGGGATTTGTTAGACTTTTTAAGATTTCTTTGGATTTAACAGTAGAAACAAGTGGGTTATTTAGACATTCTAAGTTTGTTCCATCAGTAAGTTTATGACTAAAGATCACTTAACTAGCACACTCTGGTCACTTGGGTGCCACAACCAGCAAGAAAATATCAAGACAATCCTTTTGGTGGCCAGCTGTGGACAAACTTGTTGACGCTACAGTGAATAACTGTGAGAAGTGTTAATTAAAGACATGCCACTCATACCAGTGCCTAAAAGAGGGTTTGTAATTGAGGGGGGTGTTTAACCTGCCAAGCAATAGCCACAATAACTGTCAGAATGAGCCACTAAAGTCACTCAATTATTCTGTGCTTAACCCTCTGGTAGCTTGGCACAAAAGTAGTCAGGCTTAACTTAGAGGCAATGTGTAAAGTGTTCATGTAGCACACAAACAGTAATTAAAATAAAAACAAAACAAAAGAAATTCTAGCACCAATTTAGTAAATTGTAATACATTATTTGCCAAAAAATTTCAACTGCAGAAATCTAGTCACACAAGGCTGTGTTAAAGTAAAAAAATATGGCCAATCCTGATGGAGAATGAGTTGGGTACAAGAACTGAATTTGGGTTGGTCGGTGCTTACTTTCGGACTTGCAACAAGAATGTTCTGAGAAGGTAGAAATTCACCATGTCTGTGACTACTTTTTAAATAAACCAGTTTTTTTGTATGCAGCCTGTTTTCCTTGAGGAAAAATGGGATGCCTTTCAGATAAAAAAAATGAAAGGTTTTCTTTTCGTTTTTTCAGAGTAGGCAGTGGACTGTGGAACCACTAACTGCTCTAAAAAAATATTTTGCCTTCCATTTACAAAGGTGGGGGGGGGGGGGGTGCGTGGGAATCTCTTCCCATTTGCGAAGGGGTTAACACCAATTTGAAATTGGTGCTAACTGTGATTGTTTTGCAACCTCATTCATGGTCACAAAACAATCACACATACCACTGCAACTCGCACTCAGGAATGGATGCCCTTTTTGCGATTCAGTAAGTAGATTACCTAATCACAAAATTGGCTTTGTACATTGGGAAACACTTTTTTCTTGTTGCAAACATCCCGATTCAGCGAATCGGGGTGTTTGTGACAAGAAAAAAGCTTTGCACATCTGGCTCTTGGATCCTGAATGGTTGCATACTAAATATCAAACCTGGAGTGAGAATATTTACTGTAAAGAGATTTTATCCAAGGTTAAGAAAAAAACAGCAGGAAAATGAAAAATATATTATGGTAATACACTCAAAATGGTTTCTAGGGAAATTGTTGTAGGGACTAGAGTAATAATAAGGAATGTGAAGTCTAGAAAATGCAAGACCGATTTCAATATTGTTAGACCTTTCAGGATTATTCAAGTCAGTTGCAAATCAGCTAAGGTAGTACTACTGGATACATTTCACAGGAGACTCATTGCTAGAAAATTGAATGTGTCTGATAATCTGCTACACAGTTGTGTATGTCATTCCATGTTGGATGACAAGTGTGAGTTATCAGAAGAGAGTGTTTCTCCATGACAAGAGCTAGTTATATACCTTTGTGGACTGAGCTGTTGCCAGAGAGTTCTGGTGCTTTGGATCAATTACCCACTGTGGATAGAAGAGAGTTTCAATTAAATGATGAAAACAAAGTCAGGTCACTCTATATTCAGCCAATATACTCAGCCATACAAGTACAAAAACACATCAAAGTCAAAGCATTTATCTGTTAAAATAAATATAAAAAGATTTCACAACAATTCAACTGCTAGTCATGCTAAAATACATTAATTCATCAGTACATACATGACCACTCAAAGTTGAAACATACATCAGTTTAATTGAATATTTAAAGATTTCACAACAATTCATCTACTAGACATCGTAAAATACATAAATTCATCTGTACGTACATGACCACTTTTGGAATGAAACAGTATTAAAAAACATTAAGGTACTTAGGGCCTCATTACAACCCTGGTGGTCAAAGACCGCCAGGGTTGTTTCGCCGATTGTACCGTCAACAGGCTGGCAGTACAATCTGCCTCATTACGACCGCAGCGGAATCGCTGCAGTCGCACTGCCGGGACTGGCGGTTTACCGCCATGGTTTTCCAGGCGGTTTTAATCATCCAGGGCAGCGCTGCTTGGATTACGAGTCCCCTTCCCGCCAGCCTGTCCATGGCGGTAGAGACTGCCATGGAAAGGCTGGCGGGAAGGGGAGTCGAGGGGCCCCCAGGCACAGCCCCACCCTGCTTTTTAGTGTCTGCACAGCAGAGAGTGAAAAGCGCAACGGGTGCAGCTGCACCTGTCGCACGGCCGCAACACCGCCGGCTCCATTAGGAGCTGGCTCCCATGTTACGGCCGACATCCCCGCTGGGCCGGCGGGCGGAAACTCTGTTTCCACCTGCCGGCCCAGTGAGGATGTCATGATGCGGCTGGCGGGATTGCGGCCGCATTGGCGGCCCCTCGGCGGTTAAAGCGGCGGCTGGCGGGCGTTGTAATGAGGGCCTTAGACTCTTCTTATGGCAAGGGCGGCAGTTATAACTCAGCACTGCAGAGCAAATATTGGTGGTCATTCTGACCGCGCCGCCATGCGGTCACCGCCATTTGGCCCCTCCGTGGTCGAAAGACCGCGGAGGCCATTCTGGCTTTACCGCTGGGCCGGTGGGCGCCCGCCAATGGAGCACCCGCCGGCCCAGCGGGAAAGGCCCTGCAACATAGAGGCCGGCTCCGAATGGAGCCGGCGGTGTTGCGGGGGTGCGAGGGGTGCAGTTGCACCCGTCGCGATTTTCACTGTCTGCTATGCAGACAGTGAAAATCATGCTGGGGCCCTGTTAGGGGGCCCCTGCACTGCCCATGCCAGTGGCATGGGCAGTGCAGGGGCCCCCAGGGGCCCTACGACACCCGTTCCCGCCATCCTGTTCCTGGCGGTCAAAACCGCCAGAAACAGGCTGGCGGGAATGGGGTCGGAATCCCCATGGCGCCGCCGCGGTCAGAATGGGCACTGAAGCACCGCCAGCCTGTTGGCGGTGCTTCCGTTGCCCGCGGCCCTGGCGGTTTAGGACCGCCAGGGTCAGAATGAGGCCCATTGACAGAAAGCATCCTAAGTAGATTAATCCCTCCTTGTGAAATAAGAATGTTTATTTGACAAAATGGGGTGCAGGAATCTCAGTCTGGGTGAAACATACAATGTGCAGAATAGCATAAAGTGCAGGGTAGATTGTTCTGCTAGCCCATCGCAAGGGCAAGGTGGTAAAGATGTATGCCAAAGCACCACCACTAAGTGATGAACTGGAATCAGCCTTAACCCGGTGAGATAGAGTCTGTGTTTTGATTTAGTTATCTATGGCAAATATGGCTCCAGACTACAAGCTGTACAAATTTGCATGTACCTCATGGCTATGGGCATATCTCAAATGCCAACAAGCTCTATTTATTTTGCTTTAGAAATACCAGCAATGTTTTCAGGATTATCAAAAATGTGCCTACAGCCTAGGTTGTAAAAGGTATGTTTTATAAATGCCAGACATGGAATTTGCAGCCATGGAATTGACGCCATGCTATACAATCTTAACCAGTCAATCAACAATCTTCTGGAAAATTGGGCTTGGGGGGTATTCCATAGTTTAAACCATAGAAATAGGGGTGCCAGTTTAATACGGTCTTCTATGAAACTCACTCCTAATTCCATATGTACAATAAAGCTCCCAGTGGCTCTAGAAGTAGCTATGAACTTAAAGAGAAAAATGTTTTCGGCAGCTTGAAGTTTCCCGCTGCTGAATAACCCCAAACTCAGGCTCCATACATCCCTGCTGCTAGGCGCTTACTCTTGCCAAGCTGAACCAACTCTCGCACTGGATTTTCCCTAGTCTTTTCGCAAACCTAAAAATAGCATCTCCCACTGCCTCCATTTTTCCGCTCTTTGGGATGTCAGCCTGTCCCATTTCCTATTTCAGTCGAATAAAATACCTAAACAATTAAAAGTTGTTGTTTTTGTATTTGGTTTCTCCCCCGAATAAAAAACCTGAGATTTAAGATTTCTGGGGCCACATGACATCACAAAGGACTTTTGGTGATTTACCTTACGCTTAAAACCGGTCATGAAATGATTAAAACCATCTAAAAGTTATTGCAAGCCATTCGCTGTATGCCCCCCAGGAATGCATTGCATTGCTGCATCTGGGATGCCAGCCCCTGGATGGCATTCACAATGGTTGACTGCCCTACAGAGATGGATCTCAGGAGGTCAATAGCCTCCTCACTCAGGGCAGCAGGGCTTACTGGGGCAGGGCCTGAGGTCCCTGAGGTGCTTGGGGCGAAGGAGATGCCCACCCTCCTGGGTGAGCAGACACGGGCAACTTGCTGAGGGGCTACTGGGAGGGCAGTGCTGGTACAGGGGTGGCGGCTGTACCTGCAGCTGGGGTGGTCACAGAGTTGTCTGCCACCATCAGGGAGCTTCCATTGGAGGAGGTATCTGAGTCAGTGTTGTCACCTCCTGTCTCCGCCGTGGTGCTCCCCTCGCCCACCGTCCCACTGGTTCCCTCGGCGTCGGTGGACTCTGCCTCCTGGGTCCTGTGGGAAACAACTCTCTCTGTTGCCGGTGTCCCTGCTCCTCCACCAGATGATGCTAATGCACATATGGATAGGATGACAGAAGAAAAAAGAGGGGAAGAGAGACAAAGGGAACACTGGGTCAATTACTGCACCAACACCACAGTTGGCATACATAGCACCATCACACACATGGATCAGGATTGAGCTCTATGCATTGCACTGGCATTGATTTGGCTAGATGCCACAGCAAGATGAGTGCTAAACACCGCAACTGCACACCTCCTGGGACCCACAAAGCCCTGACTGACTTTGAATGCAAACAAGCTAGGTTACTTGCGTTTGCCATACACCCATTACCCTTGAGCTGGATCCCGCTGCAATGTCTGGCCTGGCATTAAGGGGCACCCACTGACTTACACGCAGCACCCGGATCCCATGCCACCTACCAATTATTGTAGTAACGTCCACTGTACTCACCTCCTTATGGCTGCTGTGATGCCCTCAAGCGCCCATCCAGCTCTGGGTAGGCCACCGCCAGTATGCGGGCCATCAGGGGGGTCAGGTCCGACGGGCACCCCTTCCTCATTGGGAGGCCATCCCCAGCTGGCCCAGCGTCTCAGGTCCTCCCACTGTTTCCTGCAGTGGGTGCTCCGCCTGCTGTAGACCCCCAGGGTCTGCACATCCTTGGCGATGGCATGCCACAATCCCTTCTTTTGATGGGCGCTGACCTGCAGTGGGAAGGCAGACAGGAGGACACCATTACACATACAATAGAGCCTCTCACACATATGGCCCACCAATCCTCTTTCCATCACCATTGGCACACACATTGTCCGCGCCCATATACACTACCACCAGACATTCCCCACCCCGATGACATGATGCTTGCGTGCCTGGGTTGTAGTCACCAGTTGTTCTGGAGGCCCATACAGAAGTCCATACTGGGGTAGGACCCCATCCACCAGTCGTTCCAACTCCTCCGAAGTGAAGGCAGGGGCCCTTTCCCCAGTCACAGAGGCCATGGTAGGTCCTATACACAGGTCACAGCAGCACACACAGGTGTCGTCCTGTGGAAAGTCAGGAAACAAGTGAGGATTAAGATAGAAAATGTCAGTCACACTGCTGATCCCCATTAGCCACTGTACTCCAGAGAGCCCCATATTAGCCAATAAGGAATTGCCAGGCGGTGCAAGACCGCCGTCCGCCACGACACGCAATGTCGGCGGAGTTACCTCATTTCCACCTGTCCCAAGATACAGGACAGGCGGTAGCCATTTCAAGGTGGTGGATAATGATCAGATAAACCATAACTGCGTCATTGCCTAAAATTGCACATACATTGCCATTCCCACTGTCCCATCACATTGAAGCTGTATGTACACTGAGGTGGTGGTTCCATTGTTCAAATTGTGACAGCTTACTCACTCTTGTGTCCCTTAGATACCTACCGCTGCAGATGAATAGGAGGAGGAGACAAACCCCTGTGTACAGACCCCTTGTGGACTTGGCAATGCTAGAGGTCAGGCACATTATATTCAACTATAGACTGGACAGGGCCACAATCCCAGAGCTGTGTGACAAATTGGAGCCTGACCTAATATCAGCCATCTGTCATCCCACTGCGATCCCTCCTCTTGTGCAAGTTCTATCAGTGCTCCATTTAATAGCAACTGGTTCTTTCCAAGTGACAGTGGGCTTGACAGCAGGAACATCACAGCCAATGTTCTCAATCATGCTGGCAAGGTTTTTGTCTGCCCTGGTGATGCAAATGTGCAGCTACATTGTTTTCCCCCAGATTTAAGATTTGGCCACTGTTAGTGCAGGATTCTATGCAATGGGGCATATCCCCAATATTATTGGGGCAATAGACTGTACACATATTGAGTTCATCGCCCCCGTCAGAATGAACAGCTGTTCAGGAATCTGAAAACTTTCCGCTCACTGAATGTGCATATGGTGTGCCTGGCGAACCAGTATATCTCCCATGTCACTGCCAAGTATCCTGGGTCAGTGCATGACACTTTTTCCTGAAGAATAGCAGCATCCTAAATGTGATGGCCCAACTTCAGAGGTACAGGGTGTGGCTAATAGGTGAGCAAGAGTCCCCACCCACTGTATGTCAGTGTATGCCTTCAGGTGTTATCCCCATAGCAATGTGTTAGGCTAATGTTTGTCCCTCAATACTTGCAGGTGACTCTGGCTCCCCAGACTTATTGTGGCTCCTGACCCCTGTGAGGAATAACAGGATAGGGGCTGGGAACCGTTATAATGAGACACATGGGCGAACCAGAAAAATAATCGAAAGGACCTCCGGCCTCCTGAAGGCCAGGTTCAGGTGCCTCCATCTGACAGGTGGATCCCTGTGCTACTCAATCGGGAAAGTCTGCCAGATAGTAGTGGCATGCTGCATGTTGCACAACCTGGCCCTCAGACAACATGTGCCTTTTCTGCAGGAGGAGGAGACTGGAGATGCCCCTGTAGCAGCAGTGGACCCTGAGGACAGTGAGGATGAGGAGGCAGAGGATGAGGATGTGAACAGAACATCAGTTATATGTCAATACTTCCAATGACACACAGATGAGACAGTGAAACTGATCATTGATCTGAATATTGATTTAATCTGTGTGACTGTAGCATGATGGCATTAATTTCCTTTGCATCTCAACTTACTGTCACCTATGGCTTGTCATTTTACAGATGTTGGTGATATGACAACAGTGTCCTGATGTGATTACTACAGACAGTTACAGGTCATTAATTGTATGCTATCACCGTGTTCATATCATCTGCACTGGATGTGACTGTTCCCCTGAATGCCCATTCCCAAAACATAAATTACTATCAATAAATGCTAAGAAAAGAGGTGAGAGAAACAAAGAGAACAAAAATAAGCCAGGTGGGTAAGAAGACATTTAGAAAGAGAAAGCATGACAGAATAAAAATACTACATTTAGAACATATATAAGGAGGAAATACAATGCAAAAATAAGTGCCGGAAGAAGAAGATAAAAGAAATATAACAGGGAAATAACGCTACAAAAACATAGGTGAAATGAAAGGATGGAAGGAATCCAAGGGGTTTAATTGCATCCTTTCGAAGATACAAAATATAAATTTCAGGAGACCAATTAACAGTGCTGTCAGAATAATGTCCGTGTCTGGTACTGGCATGTTGCTTTGAGACCTATTAAAATAAAGTCTAAGATCTCATTTATTTTCTGTTTTTGAGCTCATTATTTTTTAAGTGACAAAAGCATATATACACACAGCCAGGCAGTAGGTAATCCATTTCCTGCTTGTGTATGTTTCATGCATTTTGAAATCAAAAGTGTTACGATACTTAACAATCACGAGTTTTAAGAAGCATACACGTGTATATTTTTTATAACATACTTTACACCCAGTAACATGTATTTATTTGCTGCCATTTCGTACTCCATTGATATACACTTCCTACTAATCAAAAAAATCTGGATATTAATCTCACAGCATTGTCTACCGCCTTCAAAGGTGGCATCATTACCTTGTACAACATTCTTTGGCCCGGATTTTGATTGGAACCTACTCAACGCGATGCTGCTGGATTTTTGGGTACGTTTATTGTGATGCTCCCATTCCATCCTTGTCCCCACACAGAAGCAGAGGAGCGGGGGATAGAGAGGATGCTGTACCTGTTTTCAGGCCAGAATGACTACTAATCCCATTCAACCCCATTCACAAGGTAATAGGGAGAGCACTTGGGTTGGGGGCTGCATTGACCATGTCCACGCCCTTGAAGAACTTAGATACCAATGGGCAGAGATGTGTTGCGCATTTCTTCTTGGAATTTTCCACTAATACTGTTCCCTTACCAAAGTGGACCCCTCTGTTGTGATACACCATAAGTACATATGGTCAGTTGTGCATTAAAGTCACAGTGCCAAACTGTATCTGCTCACGTGCCCATAAATCTTTGAAGGACATTTTAGGGATGTGGAAGCAATCAACGTACGCCTTGGCCAACTAAACTATTAAAAGTGCAAGTGCTCTCTATTGTAGGTCTCATATACATATGGGCCTGTTCTACTACACCTTTTGGGAGCAGTTGGTGTGAAATAAACCTACAGCATTATTTTCCGGTTGAACTGCACACCTTTAAGCTCTCTTACTAAAACCCTTGCAGTGTAGACTGAGCTGCACACGGTTTACCAGCCAGGCGGCTCCTCATGAAAATGAGACATTAAGAGGCTGATGCAGAACTGACGGTTTATGAATATGAAAAGCTTTATTAATGTTGGAGTATACATACTGCAGAATACAACAAGCAAGTCTGGCAGCCCAAACTGTATCGTGTATTAGAGTGGTTAGGCATTCCTAGTTCTGCGCTCAATGTCAAATCATCTATAGATATAAGACATGTATAAAAACGATAAAACATAATATGAAAAGTTAACTTTCAGGCTTACATAAATACACAAAGGAAAAGGATTATGCATGTATAAATTCACAAATAATTATTTTGGGAAGAATGTGATAGACATATAACTTTTGTTACTGAATTTCCAATTAAAGCCACAAAGTGTATAGTTTGGAGTCATAGTGGACAACTTGAAAGGTTTGGGTGTCATCACACATTTAGTATGATCAGTGAGGGGCCGTGGTGATATACTCCCAGAATACTTTTCTTGAACAGGAGTACGGTTTCCAGAGCTTTGTCGCATATAGGCCAGGCAGAGTCAGCACTTAAAGAATACTACTTTAGACAAGCAATTTACGAAAGGAATGGTTAACTGACATGGTAGGGCAGATGCAGTAACTTTTTCATGTACACAATCAGTAGAGTTCCATAAAGATACTATATTAATTTTAGCATTCCCTCTCATGCAGAAGTAAATGATTATTTGTGAGCAAATTCATAAAAAGAGTAATAATTTGATTATTGTGCACTCAGTGGCTGAATGTGAGTATACCTAGATGTGCCCACTTAGTCGAATAAAGGCTAGATTCAGGCACAATGCCTTACCGAAGTCTTACGCAACATTAGGACTGATAGTTTGAAACAACACATGCACATTCTAATGGGAGGAAGTCGAGGTATAGCTTTGGCCTCACAGGGGCCTGTCTGGAGACTGCGATACAATGCAGACGCTTGACCGTGAAGCGAATGTGTTGCATGTAAAATGTTCTTTGGAAAGCGATGTTGATTACCTTTGTCCTACCAATGACATATATTACGATGCTTAATTTGTACTATGATGCAGCACATTGTTGCTGGATAATTAAAAATGTAACTAAAACATTATATTTTCCATTCATTTTCAAATGCATTTTTAGAAAATGCTGGATGTGCTGAACCAAGAGCATGTTTTATTGTTTACAGCTCACTGGGTTGCCGAGTGATATGAATGAAAATGTACCGTTCTCCATAGGTCGTAGGTTGTGTCATTGAATATAATGGACTGTAGTAATTCAGAAGCCTACTTTTACTTTGTGGCGTAATCAAAGTTACTAGCGTCCCAGTGACATATTGTCATTGGATGGATTACTGGTTTCCGTGACAACCACGGATAGCCCGGTAGACATTTCAGAAGTGGTGGTTGAAAGATGCCTGAGGGCAGTGTGCTGTTAAAAGACACAGCCAGGAGGGTTAAAAAAAATTACAGACCTCCATGAGCAACACGCAGCTGCAGAGACCCATGTATTCTATGACTTTCAAGCGTGAAGAAGGTGTCCGTCTCAGAGCTGTTTAGAAAAACAGTGTCTCACAGATGTAAAGCAGTCAGAGGTGAACCTGACTGAATATGTTCGGTGCTAGGGCATATATTATAAAATAATGTGTTATTGAAAGCCATAACTACAGTTGAACTGTGCCAGAGATCAAATGGTAAAATATTTTACATTATATTTAAGGTGCACGTGCAAGGGAGTAAGTGTTATGAAACGTAGATATTGACACCTCAACAAACAATGTACTTCCGAGGAACTCCCTGATCAATTTTAAAATCCTCACATGTTAATCATGGGGTTTTGATCAAATATATATTTTTTTTAAATCTTAATTTTTGCATTTGTAATCATGCAGCATTAATCAAACCGACAACATCTGGCTGAAACAACCATGGTAGGCCGTCAGAACAAAATCAAAATCATTCACATTTCATATGCAGTGATAATAATCAATTTAAAATTTAGACTCCACTTTATTTACCCTTTTAAAGTGATGCTGCTATGATCACTTCTGGAATCATCCAACACCTTGTTTCCACTTCTGCTCACTGTCCCACCCGGTGAAAACCCTTCAGTTATCATCGACTGGGGGATCCCTCCAGTCTGGTACTTAGCTTCAGTCTCCCTCATGTGTTCCTCCGTCCACCATGCCCAACTCCGAGGTAAGTTGGGACATCAATCATGTGCTCTAGTGTTCCTGTTAGGTTCCCACCTACCCTAATGCCAAGACCAACTGTAGCATCCCGGCCCAGTCCTGTCAGACTTCCTTGACTTTATAATTTATTCTGACTGCCCCCATACATCTCTCTTCCACCAACGCCCATTCAGCCATGTCTTGAGCCATAGTCTGTATGGTTGGCCCCACCTGTGCCACCCATCCTATGTCAACCTGCCTTTTTGCCAATATCAGCCCAAAACGTACAAATTTAGGAGCATTTTTATGATATTTATGAGCCCTTAGCACCACCGGAACGTCACTTTATGTGAAGCTCCAGTGGTGCTATGTCCTGCTCCGTATTTACAAGGTGGCATTAAGCCACTTTTTGTGGCTTAACACCACCTTGATTATATGGCCCCTTCCACGCAGCACTTTGTGTGGAAGGGTCGTGCAATGGGTGTTGCTGTGGGCATGCCACAGCAACACCTATTGCATTTTGAAGCTACCCCAGATTTACATTTATCGAAAATGTAATGCATATGGTATACCACCTTAAAAGGGACTTACAGGTAAATTAAATATGCTGATTGTGCATACACCAACGTTACCATGTTTTAGGGGAGAAGCACATGTACTTTGTCACTGGTCAGCAGTGGTAAAGTGCTCAGAGGCCTAAGGCCAACAAAATGATACACATAAAATGTGAGGCAAACAGGCAAAACGACTGGGGAAGACAACCCTATGGCCATCAGGTCTAATGACCTTGTAATTGGGGGTCTCCATTTGTGCAGCTGCACTGGAGTATGCTGTCCCTACCTATAGAGTTTAACACTTTACCAATTATAGCTCTCGGCAGCGCCTGAGAGGGCGGATGGGCAGCCAGCGCCTAGTAATCCATCTTGATCACAAATAAGGCAGACAGCTCACCCATGCTGATTGTATCTCCAAGCCATTTCTCCAAAAATGTGTCAAGGTGCTTGCAGTTCTGCCATTCTGAAAACCCCATTAGCCACAGATTGCATCTCCGGAACTGGCACTCCATGACCTCCAGACAGTCCTTGAATTGTTTCACCTTTATGAAAGTCATATTAATGGCATCATTGTATCGAGTATAGACCAATAAAGCTGCCTATCATCACATTTGGGGGTTGTAAACATTCAACATGCATATGTCACACCCATCTTTTAACCCATGGATTTGGAGATACTTGCCGTCCATGCAAGCATGTGTCCCCTGGAATTTGAAAGATGTTCCTGGTGCCATCCTTATCACTACCCTTTTTTATAGGAGGAACAGGTGAATGAATAGAACTTCCCCCTACATTTTTCATCTAATTTATACAACTTTGTGACCATGATGTGCAGTTTCAGCACCTCTGTAATCAGGTGAAACACTTTCTCCTCAGACTTGTGCCCGCTCGTTGACTTTGGGGAGATCTGTCCACAACAGGTTTACTTCCGTGGAGATGGTGCCTACTTTCTGTTGCAAAGTTTGCCTAGACTGCTTTATGGCAGCTAGGATCTGAGTCCCTGTGTGCTCAGGTGCCTCTGACACCTTCTGTGTCCTTCTGTCGTTTTGTGGTCAACTTATTGGTACCAGAGAATTGGTCTATCCATCGCTGTTGCACGCTTTTGGCATTATTTTTGTGCCCCATGATGGGTGGGCAGTTCTGCTGCCGCTCAGTAGTGTCTGCATGCCCTCAGTATCCAGTACCTCCTAGATCATTAGCCTCTTCTGATTTGTCCTTGATGTGAGTCCTCTATGCTTTCCTGCCACATGCACTTAGGCCCTCCAATTCCTGCTGGGGCACTGCGCAGCTTAGAGCAGCCCCAACACACACTGATGTAGTTAGGCTGCGCCCCACTGCTATGGCAACAAGTATATTTTACTGTGGGGCCAGTAGGATCCAGCAGACACAGTTCTGCGTGGCACAGCTGTGTAGTTAGGTAAGGAGACAGCCATTTCTACATTCTATGGGCCTCTCAGCTCCAACTCACCTTTATGATGCACCAGGCCCTCCTTGCTGCTCTGCACCAATTGTCTCAGGTGTGGTGGCAGCCTTTAATGAAGGAGTAGCATCATCAGGTTAGCGGACACTTCTTATGATCCATGCTGAGGCCCCTCAACAGGTAACCTCCTCCACCATAGGTCTCTATGGGTCACTGCAGAGGCCCTCTTCCATCACAATGGGGCCCTCGCTCTGCCGCTGTTGGCCCATCGCAAGCTCCTGCCAGACTGCAGTTCTCAAAGGTGGTGCGAGGTGGATGTTGTCTTGACTTATAGTGCTAAAATATTTCATTATGTTGAAAAAGCCCTGGAAATTCACTGAAAAAATAAAAGGTTAAATTATTGTTATAGTTAGGTGTGATAAAAGGAGCTGATGTCTTTAAAAAAAGAAAACCTTAGAAATTCACTAAAAACAAAGGTTAAAATGATGTTACAGATAGGTGAATTTATCAGTGACAACATAACATTTTGAACATAAAAAACTACAGAAAATAACCAATTATAGATAGCAGATCTAACTATAACTTGCGGCCCGCCATACATTGCTTATGACTTCACAAATCACATCACTCATGACATATCTATGACATCATTTATGACATCACTGATGACATCTGAAATGCCATCATTGATGATATCACTGGTAGTTGAAGAAATACTCAAACACATGTTTATGACTGATTAGAATAATAATTCTTTATTATAAATATTTGTATGACAGTTATTCTAACTAAGCATAGCAGTGTGCCTATATATACGGATTTAATTATGGTTATTACTAAATTATTGTGGTGACTTTCTGACAAAAGCCAATAGATCTGTTTTATATATGTTTATAGGCCTGCCTTTTATATTTTGTTGTTCTGTCCATTTGACAAAGCATGTAGGCCAGCCTGGCTTATAATGACACCCTTTTATGTTGTTACCTTATGTTAAAAAAGTTATGTTCTAGTTAGGTTTGGTAAAAATCTCTTACTTTACAAAAACTAAAGACCATAGACATTCTTTGAGAGCTCAAAGGTTAAAGCTATGTTATAGTTAGGTGAAAATGTCACTTAAAATATTCCATTTAAACTCAGAAATCCCTGAAATTCACCAGTCAGTTAGCTACCAGTTGAAAATAGTTAAAATAAATTCACCTCTCAACCTACTACCCAAATAACCTACCAACAAACCAAAAAATACAAATTAAAAAAATAAAGCACTATCATGTTAAAGTAGTAATCAGAAAAAACAAATACAATTAAAACAAACAATAAATAGAAAACTTATTTTCAACATGATCAACAACTTAAATAATTAACATTACTCACAATTAAGTGATCTACTTAAACAAATTATGAATTATTATTTTGATTAACCTATAAATCATTATAAACATAAAACAGTAATGTATAGTTCAATAAACCCCCAGCCTGATTCCCTACATACCCAACCCACTACTAAATAAAAATGACTAAATAAGCTTTGAAAACTTTAAATTACAAATTGAAAAACACAAACCATTCTAAAATATTTACATTACTAATTTATTAATTAAATAATATAATAATTACAAAGTTATGAGTTATTTAACACAAAATATATTTTGAAATAAAAAGCAATAATTTATATTTAAAATAACTTCCCACACTAATCCCCAACAAACCCAGCAACCAGCCACTAAATTACAAGTTACTTATTATTTCCCAAAAATATATTATACATTAAAAATTATATAGTCTAAAATAATTACAATAACAATTAATCAGTTCAATAATTTACATTATTCATTACCAATCACTAAATTCATTAGCATCTGAAGGCACATAAAAATAAACACTCATAATGTATATTTTGAATAATTTCAACCCTAAACCCCCATAAACCCAGATGCAAATTTCTAAACTGAAATTTCTAATTAGATGTAAAAAAAGAACAATTACAAATTATACTAAAAAAGAACATGTATTGTAATTATATTAGTAGCTAAAAATAACATAATATTTAATAGATGTAATTGTTTAAAAAATGTATTTAAAAGAACTATAATAAACTAAACAATACTATATACAATGATAAATAAAAGAACAATATGACACACCTAAAAACACTCTGGGCCTCATTACGAGTTGTCAGTTGGACAGCCAGACTGCCATAGTGGCGGGTGTCAAAACTCCGCCAAATTGGCAGTCTTACAGACCACCGTATTATGAATTACACATGCAGGACCTCCAAAAGCCAGCCAAAAATGGCAGACCATCAGTACTGTTGAGAGTGGGAAATAGGTGGTCTGGCCAGCAGCACCGACAGCCTGTCACAGTGGCAGTCAGCTATAGCGGTCCACCAATGGGGGTCCGAACCACAGCGGTTTGCAGCCAACAAATTAATAGACAACACCTAATTTGATGGATTTGAAAACAACTTACATACATTGCCACACTCAGCACAGCTCTAAAGCACACTATAAAACACACCACAATACTTTGCATCTCTAAAAGAGTCATAGTGGATGAAGTCATATGAGTAGAGACACATTTATTTGGAGCCTGTTAGAAATGGGGTCTCTTGTTGGGAGAGATATACACCCTTGTCCAAGTAGGAGCCACAATCCTAGGCAGGGTAAGACACTCAAAATCCAAATGATCCTGTGCTAACCCTCTGGTAGCTTGGCACTGAGCAGTCAGACATAACTTACAAGGCAATGTGTAAAGTATTTGTGCAATAAGTCATGCAATAACACAGTGAAAACACCACAAGAATACACCACACAGGTTTAAAAATGTATAAGATATTTATCTGATTGAATTAAGGTCAAAACGATCAAGATCTGATAAGCACAACTTGAAAAATCACCTTTGCAATTTGAAGAGTCTTAAGTCTTTAAAAATCAACAATTGTCTCTTGTGTGCACAAAGTACCTGGTTTGCGTCAAAATTACACGCACGGAGACCGCAGAGGAGGAGAGGTGTGGAAAAAGGAAAGTGTGCATCGGATTTCCCGACACGGCACAGATGATGCGTTGTTTGTTCCCACACTGCAAGGGCTCTGTGTCGATTTCCGGCATGCAGTCTTGGATCCTCACTGCGATGCGGGGTTCTTTTGACGCCAAGGCATGAAGCGTGGGAATCCTGGCCATGCAGGACGAAGTCACAGGTGCTGCGTCGGTCCGGTTTCTGTCGCACAGCAGGCGCTGTGTCGATTCTTCCCATATGAAGTCAGGCTGCGTCATTCCAACTCGGCTGTGCATCGATCTGGTATGGCTGTGCGTCAAAGTTCCAGGTGCAACGCAGGCACTGAGTCTATCTCCACTCGGGGAGCCGGGCTGTGCCGTTCCGGTTCAGCGATGCAGCAATCTTATCGTCGCTGGGCAGGCTGTGCGTCGCTTACGGCAGGCTGTGCGTCGGTTTACACCGCACAAGGAGTTTCCTTGAAGAGAGGAAGTCTTTTTGGCCCTGAGACTCCAGCAAGCTCAACCCAAGCCCTTGGAGACCACTTCTCAGCAGAGTCAGAGCCCAGCAAGACAGCAAGGCAACAGTAAGGCAGCAGTCCTTCAAAGCAAAGCAGTCCAGGTGAGTCCTTTGGGCAGCCAGGCAGCTCCTCTTAACAGGTTGCAAGATCTGGTCCAGAAGTGTCTGTCCTACCAAGTGTCTGATCTGGTGGGGTCAGGGACCCAGTTTATATACCCAGAAATGCCTTTGAAGTGGGGGAGACTTCAAAGAGTGGTTTTGAAGTGCACAAGTTCCCCTTGCAGTACAGTTCTGTCTGCCAGGGTCCTAGTAGGGGGTTTGGCAGTCCATTGAGTGAGGGCAGGCCACTAGCCTTTGAAATGTATGTGTCAGGCCCCTTCACTCTTCCAGCCCAGGAAGACCCATTCTGTATGCAGATGAGTGCAGGTGTGATTGAGTATCCTGTGTTTGTGGTTGCCTGGGTGAAAAGCACAAGGGAGCTGTCAACCAGCCCAACCCAGACGTGGATTGGAGAAAGGCTGTAACGCTGTTTTTTAAGTGCAGAGAAATGCTCTCTTTCTAAAAGTTGCATTTCTAAAATAGTAATATAAAATCCAACCTCACCAATAAGCAGGATTTTTCTATTACCATTCTGGCCATACTAAAAATGACCTGTTTACCCCTTTCTGATCAGAATCTACCACTCAAATGTATATGAGGGTAGCCCTAATGCTAGCCTATGAAAGGAGCATGCCTCACAGTAGTGGAAAACTAATGTAGGAGTTTTCCACTACCAGGACATATAAAACACACAGGCATATATCCTGCCTTTTACCTACATAGCACCCTGCCCTATGGGATACCTAGGGCCAACCTTAGGGAAGACATATGTAGAGAAAATGGAGTTTAAGGCTTGGCAAGTACTTTTAGATGCCAAGTCGAAGTGGCTGTGAAACTGCACACACAGGCTGTGCAATGGAAGGCCTGAGACATGGTAGGGGAGCTACTTATGTGGGTGGCACAACCAGTGCTGCAGGCCCACTAGTAGCATTCAATTTACAGGCCCTGGGCTAATGTAGTACACTTTACTACTTACAAGTAAATTAAGTATGCCAATTCGGTATGACCCAATGTTACCATGTTTAAGGGAGAGCGCATATGCACTTCAGCACTGATTAGCAGTGGAAAAGTGTGCAGAGTCCTAAAGCCAGCAAAAATGAGGAAAGAAAAAGAGAAGGAGGAAGGCAAAAAGTTTGTGGGTGACCCTACAAAAGGGCTATTTCCAACAGAGCCCAACTCCAAAACACTACTATCACCAAGAAAATGGAATGTGGCAAAGGAGAGTTGACAGAATGAATTCTGTAAGCCCCACCCCGCTCACAGAGGATGACATCAGGAAGAGGTGGAACGATCTCAGGGGGATGGTCCGTTCTATGGCATCCAGGCACTAGCTGCAGGTCCAGACGACTGGCGGCAGTCCCTCCCTCCTCCCTCACAACTCACATCCTGGGAGGAGAAGGTCTTGTCCATCCTTCATCCTTAGGGCTTGACAGCAATACCTGGGGGATTGGAGTCTGGTAAGTCACAACACAAAAATATGTGACCAAAATATATTGTCATACATGCTCACTGGTGACCTTTTTCCACCTGTACTGTCACCCCACTCACCAGTCCAGTGTCCACCTGTCCATAGACCCCTGTCTGGCATCTCAGATGTAAAGTAGATTCAGCTGGGGGAACAACATCTGTGTATAGTGTGTGTAATACAGGAACTGACAACACTATAATTCCCATCAGGCACTGTTCTAATTTCAAATCCAGAACAGTGTATCCTTCTCAAAATTAACTTGTTTGACAACTCCCCATCGAAGTGTACTGACCTGAGGGGATGACCTTTGTATAGTGTGTGAATAGTGCAGGAACTGACATGACTACAACTCCTAGCAGGCACTGTTACTGTTACTCCACTCAGACAGCCCAGTGTCCACTGCTCCAAAGACCCTTGTTTGTCAACTCCCAATTGAAGTGTACTCACCTCGGAAGATAACATTTGCATGGTCTGTGTAGTACAGGGACTGGCATGACTACAGCTCCCAGCAAGCACTGTTTATGTAACTCCAAACACCAGAACAGTGTATCCTACACAAAATTAACTTGTTTGTGAACTCCATATTTAAGTGTACTCACCTGATAGGATGACATTTGTATAGTGTGTAGTACAGACACTGGTAGGACTGCCAAGACCCAGATGCACTGTCACTACAAACAACAGAACAGTGTCCTCTTCTCTGAAGTCCACAGTACTTTTAAATTTCATATGATGTGTACTCACTGGGGAGTAAGCATTTGTCAAGTATTGGGGAGCAGTGAGAGTGACAGGAACAGCAAGCTCTGTTCCCCCAACTGCAAACACCAAAACAATATTCTCCCCCCAAATACCCCTATGTACCAAATCATCATTGAAGTGTACTCACCTAGGAGGAAACCATAAGTATAGTGTGTGAAATACGAGGAGTAACATGGCTGCAACTCATAGGAGGCACCCTAATTGTCACTCCAACCACCAGTCTAGTATACACTTGCACAAATACCCTTCTTTGGGAATTCACACATGAAGTGATGACATGTAGCAAGTGCATGAAGTAGAGGGAGTGACATGACTGTTAAGGCCAGGATGCTCTGTCTCTCCAGCTCCAAACACACGCCCAGTGTGCATCTGTTCAAATATCCTTGTTCGTTAGCTTGCAATGGAAGTGTACTCACCTGGGAGGATAGCATATATACTGTGTGTAGTACATGGAGTAACATGACTGTAAATCCCAGAAGGGCCAGTCCCTATAACTCCAATCACCAGGCCAGTGTCCATATGCAATAATGCACCCGTCTGTGAACTCACAAATGAAGTTTACTCACCTGGAAGGGACCAAGATACATATCATTGTACACACTGTGATGTGGCTAACCACCTAGATCCATCTTGAGCAACTAAGCCAAGATGAAGATATTGTGGACAGAAAGGATAGCTCGACCTGTGTGAAAAAAACACAAGAACCAAAGGCCTCAAGATGCATCACCTGAATGGTATTGGTAGGAGACACATTCACAATGCACTGACCACATGTTGACTACAATAACATATACAGCAAAGTGCTGGCTCTGCCTGCATAAGAGTCAACCAGGCCATAAAAGGATCTAAGCCACATCCTGCCCTGCCATTATTATGCCTGTACAGGTGGTAAGATGTAAATCTATTATCATTCTCCCAAGTGCAAATGAATTACTACATCCTGCAGCTGGTTGGCTGAAATGGAATTGGTATGTTTTACAAATGTCAGGTCAATCCAATGTGTACACAGCCTTTGCTAAATGCCACTGTAAACTATTGGAGGTAGATGTCACCATACAACCTGTAACATTGCATCTCTCACATCAACAAGTTGAGCTGCCACTGGGAACTCCAAGCTCACTGAAGAAACTGCCACTATCCCCATGGATGAAGCCCTCAGTGAGTGCAACACCTCTGGATGTCTGGACGTTGAGGACGGTTCTGGTCCATCTGGTCAAACTGGTCAGACAACACCAGTGAGCCTCACCATGATCACATTGAGTCCTCCCAGCTCGATTGCATGAACATCGCAGACAGCCATTTGCCTCCGCAACCAGTGTCCCTAGAACAGTTACAACCATCTCATGCCCCCAATCCAGGATCCTGAGTCACAGCAACACACCTCTGACAATTATGGTCCTGGAACCAGTGATTAGGGGCAATCTCTGGAGTTATGGTCTGTGGGAGGGATGTTGTGGGTCAGCGGTATGAGGCCACTAGGAATGGTCCTGGCCAGGACAAAATCAGCCAAGTCTTGGAAAACTATCATGAATCCCATGGCATGGGCCAGGTTCTTACAAAACTCAGAGAAGTGAAGCAGCTGCAGAGGGACTTCCATTGTGAGTCACTGAAAAAGTGGAAGGCCACTAGCATCATCCAGGCCTCCCGATGAGGGGTATTCAGGGAGATAAGCAGTACCCTGACCAGGGACCGTGAGCAACACCATACCCCTTCCTTTGGCTAAGCAACACCAGGTACGTCAACATCTGTGGCAGCCACTGGAATGGAGGCCGTCAGGGGAAGGACCCACCTCAAACACCTGTGCCTCTGTAGCAGCAGAATCGCCACCCCTCCTGCAAGCTGGTACGTCCACCCATGATTCCAGGAGCATCAGCTGGCAAAACACGAACCACTGCCAGTAAGTGGCCTCTTTCTGAAGGAATTCCTTTGTGTGACACATATTCACTCTGTTGCCTGTTCTTCAACCACCTTCCACTTTCTATGGTAGTAGGACACTGGATGTTGTGGCATCTACTAAAATGATTACATCCACCATGACTAATGCACCTATATCAAGAAACTCACGTATGAGAAAACCATTATCTGCTTGCTTCTGTTCCACATCTTGAAATGTTGAGATGCAAGCCCATGTGATGCTCATGAGGAACACACAAGATGGTAATGGAAGGTGGGATATGTCGCAGGTAATGTCAAGCTGAGGATTACTAGCAAAACACTGATGCAAGTGTCTAGTTGCACCAAACATTTTATTGCACTGTACAGCACATAGGCTGCCAAAATGTCTGGCTTATCATAGCCAAGAATAGTTGAACCATAGTGAGTCAGGGTAGATATACCAAGCTGCAGTCCCCCAGACTACAGAAGAAAGGGCTTTGCCAGACCTCGTCCTGTAGAATAGGTTAAAAGAATAGTGGAAGTTGTCACCAGCTTGAGCCTTATCACATACCAAAACCAGGTTTGCCAACATAATATAAGCAATGGCACAGACAAAGGGTAGTACAACAGTCATTGACCATGGGTCCATCCTGTTATAATGACCGAGCATTGGGTGGTATGACACAAACCTATGTCAGTCTTGTGGCTCAGGCACTATGGCTTACAATGAAGAAACATCTATAGCTGCAAACAGGTCATACAAGTCTGTTGTCAATACAATGTGAAGGGAGAATGTATGGATTGCACTTGAAGACAAAGCCATATGATCACACACATGAGACAATTGGCCCAACACACCACATTAAACAAGTATATTGTCTACTTCAGACTTCAACCCACCCACTGTCCAAGCTGGTTTGGCACAGGACTCACATGCCCTAAATCTGTGATGAACATTACCTGGAGCAATCAATGTCCACTTATGTCAGAACGGTATCAGATACCTCCCAATGTCCCAACTCTGAAATGCCCACATGAGGATGTCATGGTGAAAGTACCTGGATAAAAAACAATACAAGGAGTTTAGGTTGGAAATGTATATCTATGACCAAAAGCTCATATCAAACATCAGTTGATACACTTACATTGCAATGAGACTGACACAAGCCCAGCAGATAATCAAGGTAGTGAAATGTTCACGTCTGACTTACCAAGTAACCCTTGGCTGTATACTATATAGCATGATATCCCCTATCCTTTTGAAAAACACCCTACTCCACACATCCTGACAACTATATTTCCTCATACAGTCACAGTAATTACATCCCATTACATACTTATACTCAGGTAAAATAGTGATAGATGAGATCTGCCCGCACGTCTTCACCTTCCTACCTGTCATCCTCACTTGCCATTTCAGGATTCTCACCCTGTGGCACTGCTAGCTCCCCCTCCTCCAAAAAGTAGGGATACTCCTCCTCAGAGCAATGTTGTAGAGCATGCAGCAGGCCACAATGATCCTACACACTTTTTCGGGTGAGTGGAGGAGGGCTCCAACTGTCTTGTCAAGACAGCTTAATCTGGCCTTCAGAAGCCCACAAGCACACTCAGTACACCCATCAAACCTGCAGAAACCACCCCTGCAGACCTGCTGGCATCTACCACAAGCACCACACCTGCAGATACCACAACTAGACACACATACATCCACCACATCGAGCCAACCCGCAGTCAACACCCCAACAGACACACACACATCCACCACTCCCACATCCCCAGCACCCCACCTCCCGTCCCCAAGACACACGAATGTCCAAACTCACCCACCCAACAGACAGCCACCACACACAAGCATACCTCCCATAAGCACAGACCTACAACATCCACACCTACACAACCTGCAACCACTCCCTCAACCTCCAAATCCTGACCCCCTCTGATGACCGTCCCTTTGTGTCAAAAAACTTTTTTTGTATGAGCTTAAACTTTGCCCTGTGACACCCCCAATCCCAGACCATGAAGGACCCCATTTAGCTCCCAGGCTGTCCCTTCTACCTGCAAGCAATCCCCTGCCCCCTCCCCTTGCAAGCAGCCATATCTCTCCCCACCAAAGAAGAAGCCCACCCCTCCCAAGAAGATAACCCCCCTCCCCAACCCAAGCCCAAACTCCCCCCTCCCAAATCCGATCCCCCAACACCCACTCCTGGATAATCCCTAAGGTGCCTGCCTGCACCCTTGACACCCCTTCCAGTAGAGGTTCCCAGGCATTTAGAAGTCAATTTTTATCACAATACTGAGCTATGATGCAGCATTGCATGGACAGGCCAATGGCCTTCATTCAGAATATTTTTTCATTATAAAAAACAAACAGTTGTTGGATTGTTGGGTACACCTTTGTCCTACAATTCCTTTTCTAGCTTTATATTGTTCTTGAGTGACTTTGGTTGTGTGCCTCCAGTGTGAGCGTTTGAGCCTGCTTGTTTCTCCATGTGCAGTTGTTAGCAGTATGTGAGTTTGTGGGCAGTGCTGGTGTCCCACAACGGTGGTGTAATGGCATTGTGTACTGTTTGGTATGGTAGTTATTTCTTTTTGTGTTGTCCAATGTGGGCCTGTATGGGGTTAAACTTCTCTCGCTGATATGGCTAATGTATTCATGTGATGTGTGTCAACTTGGGTTTTGGTTGTGCAGACATGGAGTGTGTTAAATTGTGCTAGATGTGTTTGCGTTTGCCTGTGCATGTGTCCATTTAGGTGTATGTCCCTTGCAGCTAGTTCTTGTAGAGCTATGTCCGATGCAGTAAAAGTTGTATGTACTCTATTGACTTGCCCCTCCCCATTGTGCAGATGTACATGACAATTGGGTTTAGTATAGTCTGTCCTTGAGACCCATGTAGGGCCACTTCCTGTGCACATGTTGTTTGAGGGGCCTGTTGAAAGTGATATATGTCCCCGGGCAGTCTCCTTTCCCGGGTGTCCCTTATGGCCCCATCCTAATTGTGCAGGTATAATTGGCATGTTGTTGTTGTCTTTTTCTCCCTCTGTGTTTTGTGCATGCCATGGTGCTTTCATTGTGCTGTGTGTGTGTGATGTGTTTGTCCACTGCATGGTTGTTTAAAGGTGGTGTTGTTTGTGTTAAAATGCCACATCGTTACATATGTGTGTTGTATGTGAGGACAGTCCCTGCCCAGTGGTGAATGTGAGTGTTTGAGTTGTATTTGTATATGTGCTGTAGGTGTGTTGTTGTTGATGTGTATGACAATATTGTGTAGCCTTCAGGCTCCCTGTGCCTGAGCTGTGTGATTGTGTGTATGTGTGTAGTGTTGCAGTGCAGTGTAAGTGTGCTGGGCAAAGGGGGCGTATTGTGACTATATGTGTGTCCATGTCAATGTATGTTTGTGAGTTTGTGTACGTTGAGACGTGAACTTGCTGCCCTCCCTGTAATGTGTAAGCTGGCGCTACAAAATGTTTTGAGGAGAAATGCTGCCACTGCCAGTGACTGTGCATTGCTCGGCCATCCTGCAGTTGCTGATTCTACCTCTGAAAGGGTACAAAGACTGGACTTTGTTGTGCATTCCTGCTTGAGAAGAATCTCCAAGGGCTTAAACTGAGCTTGCTTCCTGTTTTAAAGTCTCAGGGCCAGCAAAGACTTCCTCTACATGCACCTGGACCCTCTGCTGAGACTCCTGCCCTGCCAAGTGGTGTTCTATCCAGTCCCTGGGTCCTTGAGAGGTGAAGTTGGCAGAACAAGGATTGATTGAAATCCACGCAGAGAACTCCGTGCAGGGACAATTTCGATGCACCACCTGCAATGCGGCTGAAAAACGATGCGCCACCAACTTCGCAGCAAAGATCGACGCTCCACCTGCATCGCGGCTGGGAGAGAGACGCATCATGGCTAGAGAAATGATGCAACACCCACTTGTGGCTGCTGGTAATGATGCAAACCCCGGTCAGTGCAGTTTTCTAACACCGTACGACCGGATTTCTCATGCATCACTCCTGGGCGTCAAAGTCATTGGAAACCTGCATGAGTGTCTTTGGTGTCCTGTTCAGAAATCGACGCATTGTTCTCTTGCGAGGGAGAAAAATGACGCACTGCTGACCCTACCGGAGATAAAAAAACGCACGGCCTCACTTGTGAGTAAGGAATCGATGCATCGCTGCCTTCTCCAATGCACGTACGCCCGCGCGGCTTTATTTTTGACGCAAACGAGGTACTTTGTGTAAAATCTACATTTCCATTGTTTTTTAATGGAGTAAGACTCTTATTCTTTTGAAAATTCAGATCTTGACCTGTGTATTTTGGATTGTTGTTATTTTGGTCCTGTTTGATTTAGATAAATATTACTTATTTTTCTAAACTGGTGTGGTATCCATTTTGTAGTGTTTTTACTGTATTACTGCGTGTGTTTGAACAAATACTTTACACATTGCTTCTGGGATAAGCCTGCCTGCTTGTGGCAAGCTTCCAAAGGGGCGAGAGGGGGTTAACCAGGTGTGTTTCTCCTTTGCCTGATGAGAGTGAGGGTCCTTGCTTGGACAGAGAGCAACCTGACTGCCAACCAAAGACCCCATTTCTAACATGGATGATCAGCTGTGAGGATAGGACTTGTATTTGTACTTGACATACAGTAATTAAGTGTACTCTACTATTTTCAGTGCAGGCCATTATGTAACCACATACTACTTGTCTTTGTGTTTTTGCTTTTTCTCTTTTTGGATTTTCTCTTGCTTTTGTATTTTTGGTGATTTTTTTATTTTTATTTGTCTTGGGAACTCTCTATTCTTTTTGGAACTTGCACTTGTGAGTAAACCTTATCAACATGTCTCAATCTGGGCATGGACCAGCTGTGCCCACAAAAGATGTTTTTGAATTGGAAAAACTGGAGGAGCACACAGTGGCTCAAGTTAAGTAATTTTGTAAGGATCTTGTCTGCCCAATCAAGAGTTCCAACAGGAAGGAGGAGCTGCAAAAGGCATTGAGGGCCTGGGTGGCAACCAAGGAGGCTGGGAGGCATACAGAGGAGGAGGATGAGGGTGAGGAGATGCAGAGAATTCATAATGTGGTAGTTGATGTGCCTGTTCTGCCTGGGGGAAGGGTCGCCAGGGCAGGTAGCAGTATGGCATCCAAGGGTGTGACTCCTGAGGAGTTGCAGGACAGAGAGGCAGAGAGGTCGCACCAGCTGCAATTAGAGAAGCTGAAAATTAGATGGAAGAGAGAAGCTTGGCCTTAGAGAAGAAAAATATGCTATTGGCTCATGAGCTCAGTTTAAGGGAGCTGGATCAGAGGAGCCAGTCTAGCAGAGATGGTGGAAGCAGTACCTCAGTGCAGCCTGAAAGGAGGGTACACATTCCAGAGGACTTAGTAAAGGATTATAAGAGGGAGGATGACATCTATCTGTGGTTTTAGGGGTATGAGTCCCTGAAGCACCTTGGGGAGCAGGCCTGTGGAAGTGCTTTGAGGTAGAGAGGAGGGACACTCAGACATCCTCAGGGGATCCACAGGGGCTCATGAAGGATGCCCTACTCACAATATTTGTTTTCACCTCTTAGCAGTACAGGGATAAGTTTAGGTCCTACAAAAGAAGGAATCCCAAACTTGGTTGGAATGTGTTGACTCTTTTACAGGTCAGTGGATGGTTGAGTGAAGTGCAGCAAGGTGACAACATATGAGGGGATGTACAATTTGATTGCTTGGGAGCATTTGTCCAGTCCTTGTGTTCTAGCACCTAATTGACAGCAAGCTGACTGACCCCAGAAAGCTTTTGCAGGAAGCGGACCAGTGGGAGAGCACCAGGGTCCAGAAGAGGTATGGGGGAGACCATGCCAAGGGTGGGTAGGGTCCCCATCAGATGAAGTGGGGTTAAGGGTAAACAGGGGGAGTTCTCTAGAGGGCCCCCAACTTAGTTCCCAGGGTAAGGATTTCTAGCCCCAAGCAGAAAAGAACACCACGGGTATCTACAGGGAAACCTGCAGAGAAGGATTCCTGCAAGCGCTCTGCATGTAATCAGGTAGGTCACATAAGGGGGGATCCCAAATGTCCCAAGGGGATACTGGCACCCACTGGTGCTCAGTCACAGAGTTTGGCCAGTATAGCTCTTGGGGCGGAGTTGGCTCCAGGTGGGTTGGAGCCAGCTGATTTGACCCTTGTCTCACTAGGGGACAGTGAGATGGTCCAGAGGACCTTTGTGCCTGAGAACACTAGGAAATTCAGGCAATGGGTGACCATCAATGGACAGGGGCTGGAGGCTCTGAGAGACACAGGAGCCAGTGTGACAATGGTGAGAAGTCACCAGGGCCCATATTTATATTCTTTGAGCGGCGCATTTGCATCATTTTTTAACGCAAAAGCGGCACAAGCTTACAAAATATCATTGTATTTTGTAAGCTTGCGCCACTTTTGCATCAAAAAATGACGCAAATGCGGCGCTAAAAAAGTATAAATATGGGCCCAGATGTTTGAAGAGCAGATAGATCCCCAGGTACTTCACCTAGTAGTTGCAGTACATACCTCTGAGAGCCTGTGCAGAGTGGTGCAGGTTCCCTTTGAATGGGGAGGGTTTCAGGTTCCTTGAGGGTAGCTGTGAGTTCAACCATGCCTGTAGATTGTTTGCTTGGCAATGACCTGAAGGATTCCCCTTGGAAGAAGGTCGAACATAGGTCTCACTTGGAGATGTTGGAGTGTCAGGGTGTGTGTGTGTGTCCACCCGGTCAATGGCGGCCCATCAGGGTGAACAGGAGACCCTGGAGCTTGAAAGAGTGGCCCAAGTGTCTGTCAGAAGGAGGAAGGGCAAGGGACATGGGTAACTGGCCCCAGAAGTTCCCACGGTCCGGGAGGAGGCTGAACCTGAGGGGGAAGTCCCGGAGCCTACAGGGGAAATGGTGGCTGAGCCGAGGGAGGTCCCTGAACTTACACAGTGGCATCAGGAAGGGGGACCCACCAGGGAGGCATTATTTGAGGCACAAAAGACTTGCCCTACTCTGGAGGGTTTGTGGCAGCAGGCTGCAGACTAGGCGCCTGGCAAGGAGTCTGCGTCACTTTTGATTTATAGGGAGGATGGCCTCCTCTATAGCATGCCGAAGGTTGCTGAGCCTGGGACTGCCCGTGTGCTGGTGTTACCCCAGTGCTTCAGAGTCTTTCTACTGGGCCTGGCTCATTATGTGCCTTTGGCATGACATTTGGGGCAGGACAAGAACTTTGAGCAGCTTTTCACCCACTTTTAATGGCCCCAAATGCACCAGCACTCTGATACATATTGTAGGTCTTACCAAACTTGTCAGGCAAGTGGCAAGAGTGGGGGGAAAATGTAAGGCTCCCCTCCTTGCCCTGATTAAAGTGAGGGTTGTTGCTTGGACAGGGGGTAACCTGACTGTCAATCAAAGACCCCATTTCTAACACCGGCCAACTAGCAGCACCTCACCTGTGCCCAAGGGCAGGGATGAATTGTGGCAACTGGGGGCATGACAAGAATTATTTCTCAGGGAAATGGTGGTGGATCAGATCTCATCCTTTTCTTTCCTTTCTATTAGCACATGCAAAGACAAACAGAGGCAGAAGATGGTTCAATAAGATTTCTTGAAGCAGCTATGTCTTAGATAAAATGGCATGAATTGCAATATTTGAATGATAAAACATGTTAGAAGCAAAATGGTGATGAGAAAAGTGAAACACAGGAAAAGTCCCACCATATTGTCACTATGCATGTAATATGTATGGTTCCTACCTAAGCTAAATTAGAGCACAGTGTGATAAGCCCCAATCGGCCCTTCAGGACCCCCTTGGGAAGACATCACCCTCATACCCGAGCAAGGAAGCCTGTTGTCTAGAGAGACACCATCCCCATGTAGGCCAGGGAACCAATAGTTTCAACAAGCAGCTATAGCAAAGTCAATCAGAATGCGGTTGTGGTCATCTGGCTAGAATCCCCGCTAATGTGCGTGGGACAGAGGAGTGTTTTTATAATAAAACAGCAGATGTTCTGAGAAAATGTCCCCAAGTAAGGTTGGGTGTGTTCCTGAGGATTTTGGAGAAACAGTGTACCACTTTGCCAGCAACCCTATCTGGCTGCAGTCTTGAGGAAAACACAAAGTGAAAAGAATGTCTTGTTAAGAAATGCAGTCCTTTCCTAGGTGAAAGAACAACTAGATAAAGAAAATAAAACAGTGCAACGAATGTGGCAAATTTTGAAATTAAAAAAATGAAGCAGAATAAAATGTAACTGGACACTGGGCACGAGTCACAAGCCTAGGTGCTAAAATAAGTGTCTAGAGACATTCCTAAAATTGCTATACAACACCTTGTGACCATGGTGGTCTGTTCTGCCTGACGGTTCTGGCGGACCACTGGAGGTCTTTTGTTGGTATGACTACCAAACTCGTAATATGGCGGTCCAACCACCAGGCTGACTGCAGACCGCTAAACCCATAATGAGGCCCGATATCCTTACCTTCGATATACTGTCCCTCAATATTTTTGACTTGACAATATTTTTGACATGTTGTTCTTGTCGCACAATACTTTTGACATATTAATTTGGTTATTTAACCTCTCTAATGCCACCAACCTCACACAAGCAGCAGTGCCCTAGAATCATATTATCAAGAGCAACTTTCTTTGCAAGAATTTCATATACACTTGTGTGAAAAGACCTCCTCCAGTGGCTATGGTATGTCGTTTCTGTTTTGATATAATGCCCCTACTAGTCTTTTTTCAGTTATGATCTCTTTTATGACATTTCTTTCAATATTCTTGTGTGCATTTTAGGTGAGGTCTTCATCATCCAGTTATCCATTAGTCTGTCACGATTCTTTATGACCTCACTTGGCAACAACTGCAGTTCTAGATGTGAAAACCTATCCTTGCAAACTCTGCTGAGGACCGAGATGAACACTTCCGCTCTCACTCTGTGGAGGGTGTAGTATTCCAGGATGACAATAGACTCTGCAGGTATTGTGATATGTAAAAACCCACAATGAAAATTAAATTGTCCTATATTTAGATTCGATGTGGATGTTAAAAAATATCCTGCAGACATACAAACCAACAATTATTGCTATCGTCCTTAAGTGCTGCAATCTCTCCTCATCCTGAATGCAGCTGACTCACCTATCTGTTTAAAGTGACGATTTCGGAAGAAAACGTTCATGCGCTATTTACAATGTAGTATAGTGTGCATATTTCCTAAGGTTTTGCATCAGGGCTTCTTCACTTTTATGCTGCAGTCCGACGAAAATCCTATAATGTATTTCTTAACCCACACAGTGCAACTTTGCATGACATTGCATGACATTGCATGGTTAAGTAAATTTAAAGTAATGCAAGAAGTGCATGTTATTGCCTTCTGCTACTTTGCTTTAGGGAGGCGTTCCATGGGTGGAGCATGGACCTTCCTGTGCATCCACCCATAGATTTTGGAGCAAACTTGGGAATGCGTCAAACACCTACACCTCCCTGAAGCAGGCATAACAAGGAGAAACATTTTTATTTCTTCTCATTAGTTCTTCTTTTATCTGTGCTGCAGAATGCAGCATGCATAGAAAGAGGAAAATACCTTTATTGATTGTTCATCCTACACAAAAACAATCCAACCTGTAGCACAGGCGAATGACACAATGATTCATAAATAACATTATACAAGCTAAGGAGATCACGCAACCAACTGTTTATTCAGATTTGCACTCATATTACAATAAATTACTTGCATGACTATAAGTAACCAGCGTAAAGAAATACATTGACTACCATGCCTGACAATTGCTTGTGATCAAGCATTAGCATTATTCATCTTCTGTACTTGTACACCGTCCATCTGCTTTGACTGGATGGTGGACATGTGTAAGGAGAAACATGAAGGTGGTGATCAAATGGGGGAAGTCAGTTCTGCTCTAATTGGTTACACTGCTTGCCCATGTTCAGACGCAACAGCTACAGTTATCAAACAAGCTATTGTGATGTAGCATTCAGAAGTGCGAGCATATGTAAAAAAATTAGTACTAGTAAAGTAGGTTCAAAATCAAGCTTCTAGATGCAGTCAGCCACTCTTTTAATTGATTCTAAGGTCAAAGCTACAGACAGGTTTTGCTGTTAGCAAGACCTATTGTTAGGTATACTTTACTTATGCGTGTAGTACGCTTTGTGTTAGCCCCATCCTCAAGACTGTATGGCTTGATTGGCTATCTAATTCTCCTGCTACTGATTCGATATCTTTCCTTCATGAATCCTCACTGACTGCTGCCAGCGACCACAGGCCTGCCTGACCTGACTGTCGCCCAGCAGCAGTCAACACATAACTCTCTGCCCAGCCTCTGCCCTTGCCCAGGTCCAGTGCGAAGCTGTCCTGCCCCCAGGAGCCTTGACTTCTGGCCTGCCTCCTCTCCTGCTCTCTCCCACTCTCAGTTTACCACTCTCCTGCCTTCCCCTCCCCAACCCAACTCCCAGGACCTATTTAATAAAGGCCACAGCGCAGCTCCATTGAGCAGGTCCAGACCAGCTCTCACTGACTGCTGCCAGCAAAAAAAGTCCTGCCTGACCTGACAATTGCCCAGCAGCAGTCTGCACCTGGCTCTCTGCTCAGGTCCAGCACCAAAGTCTCCTGCATCCAGGAGCCTTGACTGCTGGCTTACCCACTCTCCCGCTCCGAGTTTTCCTGCTCTCCCGCCTCCCCAGAACTCTTCCCAGGAACTATTTAATGGAGGCCGCAGCACGGCTGCGCACAGCGGGTGCGCTGCTGGTGTGCCAAAGGTGCGCCAAGGGCAAGCCCTCTGCTCCCATCTGTGCCTGGACCACGTCCAGTGCCAGGAACCATGGACCTCTGGACTCTTGCAGGTACTCAACCACTGATCTTCACATCCTAGAACAACACCTGCTGCTTTGCATCTCCCTGCTCCACAGCAGGACCATTCACCTGTCTCCACTGCAGCTTCACCTCCACTCTAGGACCCATCACCTCTGCAGCATCCCACACATTTCAGTCAGCACTGGCCAAGACCCCACCAGAACAACTCAGATGCATCCCACTCAACATTAGGTTCCTCCACAAGCATGTCACCAAAATCTGGGACACCATCTCCACCCTTGTCCCTAGCATAACTTTCATCACCAAAACCTGGATCACCCCTAGCATCCACACTGGAAATCACCACATCAACACCCATCAGATACAAAATGAAACACTGTGACTGCACCAACAAACATGCAGGTGACATTGCCATCATACAGAAGGAATCGGTCACCTGCACCATCACCGACGACCATACCACCCCTCTCATGGAACACATGAACTTCCAGCTCCACACCGACAATAGCACCACTATCAAAGGCACCCTCACCTATGGACTGCCATGACCACAGACACTAATCAGCAACGCCATCGCAGAATTCATTACCCCTCTCACCATCCAATCCAAAAACTATGTCTTCCTGGGAGACCTCAACTTCCACCTATATCACCCCACCAACATCAACTCCACCGACCTCTTGGAAAGACTGGACAACATTGGTCTCAAACAGTCTCCGATCCCATGCACAAAACAGGACACACCTGGACTCCATCTTCACATGTAGCGACAGAATCAGGTACACCCACACCTCAGACCTCACCTGGTTGGACCACTCCATCATTCACTTCACCATCACCAGACAGGACAGCACCATCCCCAAACTCCACAGTACACCCTTCTGCAGCTGGACTAAGGTCTCTCAGCAACAATGGACTGACGCCCTCAACGCCACACAGCCCAAATACCCCACCAACCTCGACCTTCAAGGACTGAATCACCAGCACCTCCGACCAAGTCGCTCCCACAAAACCAAGCACATAGAACATTCAAACAAGCCAATTCATACACCCCGGAACTCAGCAAGATGAAATGCAGATGCAAAAAACTTGAAAGAAGATGGCGCACCAGCAGGAATGAAATCGACAGAGCCGCTTTCAAATCAGTCATCGGGAACTACCATCAACAGATCTGAGTGGCAGACCCTGACCATCCGAATTGGTACCAGCACCAACCAAACCAAGGAACTCTTCACCAGTGTCAGAGAGATCACCTACCCCGCAGCCACAGAAAACTCAGTTCCTGCATCACAAGACTACTGTGATGCTCTTGCCAGCCATTTCCACAACAAAATAGCAACCATCTACAAGATCTTCAATCCCCAAACCTCCAACATCCCAAGCCTCCAGTCAACCACCACAACTGACCACCAACTCATTGCATTGGATGCAACCTCCATTATGAGTTCCATCCACTCAGGAGCACCCCCCGAGCCCTGCCCCACTGACTCTTCAACCTTGGTAGAGATGGGATCAGCTGTCAATTCACCATCATCATCAATGCCTTGCCAACCCCAAGCTTCTTTCTGATGCCTGGAAACACACCAAGGTCAGACCCCTCCTCAAAAAACCCTCAGAAGACCCCAACAAACTCCAGAACTACAGCCCCATCTTGCTGCTCCCATTCCCCGCCAAAGTCCTGGAGAAGGCCATCAACCTCCATCTCACTGAACACCTGAAGAGAAACAACCTACTAGACCCTACCCAATCAGGATTCAGAACCAACCACAGCACCGAGACTGCTGTGATTGGTGCAACAGACGACATTCGCACCTTACTCAACAGAGGAAAATCCACCACCTTTATCCTGCTCGACCTCTCCACCACCTTTGACAGTTTCCCACCACATACTTATCAAGCACCTGTGGCATACTGGAATAACTGATGACAAGCTCCAGATGGATGGCATCCTTACTCACAGGGGGCACCCAGAAAGTCTGCCTCCCACCTTTACATCGCAAGCTAAGCACAACATCTGCAGTGTTCCCCAGGGCTTGTCCTTCAGCCCTACACTCTTCAACATCTACATAAATCCTCACAGACATCGTCAGATCGCACATCAACATTATTTCTTACACCGACAATACACAGCTATTAATCTCTGCCGACCCCACCTCACCTAAGATGAACTTGAGCTTCCACAACTGCATGAAGAACATCTCAGCATGGATGAAGGACAACTGCTTAAAGCTTAACATGGACAAGACAGAAGTTCTTATCTTCAGCAAACACACCATACTCTCGAACGACTTCTGGTGGCTGTCGGAGTTCGGACCCACCCCCTCTCGAAAGACCATGCCCCAACCTCTGCATCATCCGTGACAGCGAACTCTCCATGAGATGTGGTCAACGATGTGTCCTCAGCCAGCTTCCACACACTCCTCATGCCTCGCAAAAATCTTCAAGTGGCTCCCCATCAGCACAAGACAGACAATAACACATGCCCTCATCACCAGCCGACTGGATTACAACAATACACTCCATGCAGGAACCCCTACAGAGCTCTAGCAAAGGCTCCAATCAATACAGAAAGCAGCCGCAAGACAGATCCTCAACCTGCATAAGAGAACCTACATCAGCCAGCACCTGAAAGACTTCCACTGGCTCCCGGTCCAGAAGAGTTGCCACTTCAAGCTCCTGACCCACATCTCCAAAGCCCTCCATGACCCGGGACCTGCCTACCTGAACCAGCACCTGCACTTCCACCACCCCCACAGGAACCTCGCAGACGCTGCTGCTGCACCAGAGGACGCTTCTTTTCCCATCTCTCGCCAAGTCCTAGAACAACCTCCACCTCTGCAACTCCCCCTGCTGACTGAATTCAGGAAGAGATTCAAGACCTGGCTTTTTCAATGAGACCTACATCAAGGACCTGGATACCCTCGTGGGTGACAAGTCATGCTTTACAAATACCTGAATGATTGGTTGATTGATATTCATGCATGTCCAGTTTAGGAGCATTTAGACTCACAGAGACTGCATGATGTATCCTTTCACTACTGATATCAGACTTTGCTTTGTATTGTATGAGAGGAATTATTATCTTAGTGTTCCCCCATTTCCCTCTCACCTGAAACCTTTTGCTCCTCCAACTCTCCCTTTTTTCCACATAGTGTCATTAGCAGGTGGCCATCTTAGAATTATTTTCAGTTGATTCTAGAGCCACTTACAACTGCACATGTGGATACATGTGTGTGGCCATCTACAAAGTAATTCTATTTTATTTTACTAAATCATATTCAAAGATGGCAACAATATATGTGTACATCAATGGCAGCCATCTTTGAATTTGCTAATCTGAGGCTACAGATGTCACTGTGTTGCATGATAGTAATTTCTCCTGGAGTGTTTTGTGTTTGATTGCTGGATTTATTATACAAAATATATAAGCTGTTCCTACTACCCAACTGCTGCATGCATTTCTTTGTTTTATTCCTGCAGGGAAGATGTCTTACATAGATTAGTGAACAAATATTTAAGCTTTTTATGGAAGCATAGCTTGGTTTTGTGTTTCTTAATCCAGTGATGTTTTGGGCAGACTACATGGAGTTTTTTTCGTTGTATTTGTGTTATATGAATTGTGTGCCACTGGTCACATGCCACTTGTAATTAGGTGCATCTGGTTGTCTAGATGATTTCAGATGGCTTTTGCCACATGATATTTAGGATGGCCATGTCTCATTGTTTTGCTAGTGCTCTTTCACACACACTTCAAGTGCTTGCATATCAACATTGCCACATCGTTTTAGTTGTGGGCTCCCTTTAAAGGCAGACAATCATGTTGGTAGTTATGTCTGGTGTACCTACAGTCAACAGTGGTTGAGAAGGAAGAGGATGTTCTAGTGCTTTCCCTATTGCAAATTCGGGCCCAAAAAGCACTATCTGATCAACTGAAATCCATGAAAGAGGCTTTTCATCACATCATTATATTTAAACAATGTGAAGCACTTTAGGCTCCACAAGGAAGACAGAATTGTTAAGTTTTCAAATCAAAAAAGATTATTGAAGGTTAAAAGTTTTTAAAAATCCCAAATCATCAAATTATCATAAAACAGTAACCAATAAATGCTATTAGGAAATATGAAGCTCAAATCAATCAAAGTCATATTCAGGAGAGGACTAAATAGTATACATTTGTTTCAAAATGAAAAGCATAAATTGGTCAGTTCTAACATTATTAGAGCTATCTCAAAGTGGACGAAAGCAGGTCTTCACATGTTCTGGAAATTTAGTTTTCTTAAATCGCACTTTTCTAACAATTTCTGCACCTACACATGGTTCCCACAAAACACACTAGTCAGGTTAAAAGATTGAAGAATAGCTCATTAGTTTTACACAGTGAAGCTCCTTGAAACATCCTTCACACTTCCAATCACACATGCAGTTATCTGCAACATAAAGTGGCACAATGGGCCAGCCTGTAATCTGTAGGTGCGCTGTAGCAACAAATTAAAACATTCTGCAGTTATCAGGTAGAAAATTGTTGCTATCACGTACAAAACATTTGACATGAGAAATTAAGCAAATTAATGTTCTTGAATTGTGAGTTGAGCTTCTCCTAGCAATAAAAATACATGTGATATGCTACAAGATGGCAACCAAATGCCACAATTTTAAAATGCTGGTCTACGTTAGCTATTTAAACACAAGTAGAGAAGGTCCAAATTTCCCTTCCTATGGAATGCCCGAAGAAAAATATTAATCTGTGGGTGGGAACTCAGGTGGGGATATGGGTCAATAATCCCCCGAAGAAGCAAATATCTGGGAGAACCCACTTGATTCATGTTGAAGAAATAAACATGCTATTGCTGGTGATGAAGCAGAAAATGAAGGTTTTGATTTATTAACGCATAAACGTAGTGTGAAATAATCATGTGTGACATTAACCAAACTAATAAAGATTGTACAGGGACAAAATGTGCCCTCAGAGTAGTTCAACATTTATAAGCGTGCTTTATATAACGTGGTGTATTAGAATTGCACTAATCTGACATAATCATAAACGTGTGCTTCGATTTGCTTGTTTGAACTACGTTAGCTTAGTATTACTTTAGAGGAGGCTTTGGCCTAGTGGCCTGGTCTCACGGTTTAGATGTTCGCATTTTTCCAATGTGCTATTAAACGTGTATTTCTGCTTGAAGCTGTACTTTTCCACAGAAACTGTTCACATGCTTATCTTAAAGTTTCGTGCCAGCCTGGCATATTTTCTCTTTAATTCAAGGTCGACTTGCAGGTGCGGACAATGGAGGCTCTGAAAGTGAGCTAATTGGGAGACAATGTTGCGATTTGCGTACCCATCTCCAAGGATAATGTATGCTTAAGTAAAAGCTTGAGAACTGTCGTTTTTGATTGGACAATTTGAAGCTAACCTATGAACCCTCCAATGGAGACCCTACTGGACTCGAACTGTTGTCTATAAAACCCAGGTGCACGAGGAGAAAGTAGCCTTTTGCAGCCATTACCAGCTCGATACCCGCCATTTTGCAGACTTCGTAGCTATTATGGCCCACTTTGCTGCGACGCCATTTTGAGAGACTTTGATACTTTCTCTAGTCGAGAGAAAGAGACTTAAATGATTCTTGCCCTAGAGACTTTAACTTTGATTTGTCCCCTTGCATGAAGTAGTAGTCTTAATTTGCCGCCGTGAGGCGATTGCCCCGTTCACCCTTGCCCCTTTGTCCCGTCCCATGCTGATCAAGAAACGGTACCTGTGAGACGAAGACTTCCTTGTATGCTGATCGTAATTGGTAAATATGAAAGGAAATTGTAAAATTGCATTGTGTTCCTTTTAGGTAACCAACTGCTGATTTTTGATAAGATCCCTAGATAGGAGTTTTCTAAATTTATGTTGCTAAATTGTTTTTTGCATGAAGTCCCACGTGCCGATTCTAATTTGAGGTTAGATGAGGATTCCACATGTTGCACGATGCAATTTGAGATCTTGTTATGCTGACTAAATGTATGCAATTAGCCCATTACAGATTATCGTATTAGTGCTTTGCATTGCCATTATCGAATGTCTTGTGATTCAAATGCTACATAGATTACACTTGTTTCGACGATATGGACAGCTATTAATGTTCATTTATGTTTATCATTTGGTGTTGAGACACATTTATATTGTGCTAGCTTTGTTAATATAGGGAAATAAATTCACTAACTTTGCAATAAACTGGTGTGGTTATTCCTGACTGAAAGGTCAGGGTTCGCCGAAATGTATTCTGGATTAATCATTAAGTGTTATGTTGATCAAGGTATTGCTTATGTACGTTATTGATTATTGATCTGATGCGACTGATCGATTAAGAGTACAGAGAGTTCCCACTTAGTCAAAAGATTCATCGGCCTAAAGAGCGTCCGAACACAGGTAAATTGTTACTACGGTTCGCTCTATCAGTAGATGGTAGCAGAGGACGGTTACGTCTTTTGGGACCCTGTACTATTAAAATACATGGTGTTGAATTAACGGTTACGCATTTTGAGGCCTCATTCGAGAAGTTGAATTAGATTTTTCTTGGATAAAACTGATTGACAGAATGATGATGGGCTAGGTCCACCGCGACTTTCCCGGGATCTCGGAGCTTGCGAATGGAGAGAACGGAGGTGTGGAGACAGCGTTGGCGGTACTAGTGATGGTATGAGTGAAGTTAGGGTTTTTTGCGCTTGCACAGCTTATTGCCGCAGGGTGTGTGAAAAGGTTGCGAAGATTTTTTTTTCCTTTAAAGGATAGCGGAGGTGCGACTCCGAGTGTAGAAGTAGAGAAGTCGTCGAACTTCATAGAAACAGCGGAGGTGCGGCTCCGGGTGTGAGAGTAGGGAAGTCGTCGAACTTCATGTGCGTGTGGCGCTTTGTGCATAAAAAGGTCCACGTGGTTGTTGTTGTTGAGACGGGCCCTGCGAGGTCAAGAGACTCCGGAGTATGTTGATCCATGTTGTGGTCTGGGCGGTTTAGTAGGTTGATCGGGCGTGGTCAACAAGTCGGTACGTGTGTTAGGGAGTGAAAGAAAATTCGACTTCGGGCTTTGACAAGATTCTAAGTGCACTAGAACAGATCATTGACAAGTTGAGAGTAGGTCTGCAGGTCAGATTTGCTTGCGAACGTGGGGATTGAGAAAGACGGAATAGCGGCCGAGGCTAGTGAAAGGTCCCTAAGGTCCTGAAGCGATTGTATTACCCTTCCTGTAGTAAACCGACAGATCTGTTTTAGTTTTTTGGTAGCTCGCGATACATGCAAGAAGTTGTTACGAGAGGAGCTGAGTGAAGGAAGACTAGCCGCGAGGCTGTGTCAGCCGCAGTGTGTGTGAGTGTGACGTCACTAGGAGCCACGCTGGGATAGGTTGGTTGGAGAGAAGGGTCGCGCACGGATTGGACGCAGTCCGTGGGGCTCGTTTGGAAGGGGAAAGGCAAGCGAAGAGTATTCCGGGAATTAAAGTCACCTATTGATTACAAATTTTGTGGAATAAAAGTGACCTATTGATTATAAACTTTGTGAATGAAAAGACGAGAAAATGAAATTCCTTAAAGCATTTAGGAGCGCGATGAAAGGGGAGTCTTACATCAAAGCGAGCGTAGGAGAGGAGACGCCGCCCGAGGGCACACCAGCTTATATTGTAATGGAGGAAAAAGGGGTTGCTCCGTGTCTTTGGCTAAAGCAATGGCACAAACTGACAGAGAAACATGGGAGCGTAGCGTTCCCGATACATGGGACATTCAATATAAGGATCCTAGAGAATTTGAGATTCACGATGTACGACATGAAGGTGCCTCCAAGGCCGGCACAGTTTGAGGCTCTAGCAATCTGGGAATTAATGGCTAGACAGCAACAGAAAAATAAGTTTGAAACAAGGATGAGGAAGGTAGAAAAGACACTAGCGGATGCTAGGTGGGATAATGCGCAGAAGGTGTGGAGGTCAGATGTATTGCAGGGGATAAAATTGTTTCCCGCAATTACTAAGGAGGAAGAGGAGACAGGTAAGAAAGCTACCTGTAAGACAGACAGGAAGTGTTCCAAGGATAGAGAGGACGAGGAAAAATTGAGAAGAGAAGAGGAGTTAGAGGATGAGGAGTTAATAATGCAATTGCTGAACGACCGTCCACCACCTTACGCGGAGAATGGACAAGGTCCAAGTACCAGTTCTGCCCCTCTGGCATCGGTACAGAACAGTGAAACCCAGAGTTCAGGAGCGCCATCGGGATCTAAGGACCCGAGTTTACTGTTCACCCCGCAGATACCGCAGGTTAGGAGAATATATCCAGATGTGCCCATAATGAAACCAGCAGAAAATTATCAACCGCAGATGCCAGGGTACTACAGCAGTGACAATAGTGGAGGAATGGTTCTAGAACAAACAGTAAGGGGAGTACAGAATGGTCACAATCCAACAATGACACAGGCTGAATCAACTCAGTTTATGATGCCTCAAAAGCAGATGCAGGGAGGAAACGCTCATGCTCAGATGACGGGGAGTCAGATGGGCATGCCGACAATGATGACCCATAGTATGGGGATGAGCATGCCTCAGAACATGGGATATGGACAGAACCCAGACGCGATATCCCTACCCATTACTGTAAGTCCACCGGTACCTCTGTATAGCCAGCCTAACTTAGGCATGAACAGTCAGGGAACAATGCTGCAGAATGGGACAGAGAGGAGGTGCATAGAGAACACTCCAGGGATAACTCCGATAGCGGCTCAGCCAAGTGGATCTGGATCCTTGATGGAGTTTAGTCCCATATGTGCTCAGTCTACACTGGTGAGGTCGAGCCCCCCACTGATAATACCTTTAACATCGAATACTGAAAAGTTGCCGCAACCATCAATGGCAGTCGATGTGAATGCTACACTGATGGGAGTAAATGCGCAACAGCTGACACAGTGGTTCAACAGTTTAAATTCCACACAAAGTTCAGCCAGTGGGAAAGGAGAAGACTATATGAATAGGGTCAGGTTGAACATGGAAGCACAAGAATTGGTGGAAGGGACTATGGGTGTAAATAGACTAGAATCCTACACGGAAGAAGAACTGAGGTATCTATGTCCCAGGATCACGAAGGAAGTGAACAAAGTACATAAGGGCTTGCAGGAAGCAGCTGACAGAAACGGGGTTGACATAGACAAGATGAAACACTTGAGCAGAAGCTACAGGTTGGATTTTGGGACCACAGATTTTGAACACATGAGGTCAGCAGGCATGAAGACACACCTTAGAGAATTGCTACAGAGTGCACAAGTGTGGAGGTGCTTAGACAAGTGGGAAAGCAGATGGGTAAAGAGAAAGGAAAAGAGGAGGGACAGTGCTACAGAGCATAATGAGAAAAGACCACAAAGCAGCGAGACAGTAACCATGTTACCAATGAGGGAGACAGCAGGGGGAAAGTTAATACATGTACCGTGGCACAGAAGCGACATTCAGTCATTTACGGATGATTTTCCCAAACTGAGAGAGAAGCCGATTGAATGGTATCAACAGACTGATAGGTTTGTGAAACTTGCAAAATGTCTCTGGGAAGACCTGAACACTCTCTTTGAGATCGTGGTTCCGGCAGATTTGTGGGAGGATTGCAAAAGAGCTGTAGGTTGGCCGACAAGTGAACCAGAGAGAGACAGGGAGACGGGTGCACCATCACCTATGGTGATGAGTTTGTACTATAAGGTGATTGAGCATTTGAAGACGAAGGTTGCCGCGAAAAATGTGGATTGGCAGAAGATTGATCGAACGGCCCAAGAGGCAAAAGAATCGATTCATAGTTACTATGAGAGGTTGTTGAAGGCGTTCAAGAATTACAGTGGCACGGAAACAATTGAGGCAAAAGATATGCTTCATTTTGTGTTCAGATTTGTGGAAGGGCTGAGACCAGAAATAAGTCAGATGATAAAGTCGCATTTGATTTGTTGGCAGTCTAAACCGATTGATGAGGTCTTGACTTACGCGAAATATTGTAGCGACGAAATTGAGGTAAAACAGAAAAGGCTGAAAGAGAAGGTGATGATGATGCAGCTTAAAGCAGCTCAGACAGGTCTGCAAGGTTTGCAAGGGATGCAAGGGTTCCAACAGCAGGTACCGCAACCACAGCCGCAGTTGCAGGGAAACATGGCATTTCAGCCACAGGCGAGAGGCAGAGGCAGAGGAAGTTTTGTGAATAATGGTCCGGATTTAAACACTGTTGTGACGGGTGTGCAGGCAATGAAGAAAGTGATGCAGTGTCACGTGTGCGGAATTGTAGGTCATTGGAAACGCGAGTGCCCGATGGTGGTGCAGGAAGGTGCAGGTGCAGGTGCAGGTGTTGGTCAGCAAAACAATGATGTCAATGCATTTCAGACAATGAGAGGACCGAAAATGAGAGGTCCAAACCCAAATTTTCAGACCATAAATCAATTGCAGGGATTACAACCTATGCAGCCGCAGCAGATGCAGATGCCTCGTATGCAGATGACGCAAATGCAGCCGATGCAACAGCAGTTACCCATGGTACCTAATCAGCAAATGCAAATACCTTTGGCACCAATGAGTCAGCAGCAAGTGATGGTTCCTCCACAGGTCTCGGGTCAGGTAATGAGTACAAATGGCACCGTACAACAGTTCCCATTACACAGTGAGAGTGGAATAAACAATGTATGGGAGAGTGAAAGTTCAGAAGAAGAAGGAGATTGTGTGCTTGCAGCATCCTTAGTAGTTGATCAAAAGGGTCCGTACGTAGAGGGAAGAGTAATGGGTCATCATGTTTCATTCTTGGTGGACACGTGAGCCACACGTTCAACTGTTAAGAGTAGTGAAGTACCAAATTTGCCACTCTCAGGGAGGACAGTTCAAGTGGTGGGAGTAGCAACCAGGCACCTGACGAACCCAATTACAGATCCGGTACCAGTCAGCATCGGTAACTATCAAGGGGTGCATCAGTTTGTGATATGCGATTCAAGCCCGATAGCACTGTTAGGGAGAGACCTGTTGTGCAAGCTGGGATGTTCGATCATGTGTTCGAACGAAGGAATAACAATCCAGACGAGCAGCGATGGGGAGGAAGAGGATAGCGTAGAGGGGGATGAAATGGAAACTGTCGATGAAGAGTATCCTCTGATTTGTCTTTTCCCGATGATAACTGAAGAAGATATTCCAGCTGAATTACGGGAAACAGTCGGAAAAGGGGTGTGGGACATGACAGGGAAAGAGGTGGGATTGATGAAAGGAGTGGAACCAGTGAAAGTGACCGTAAAGCCCAATGCAATCTTTCCCCAGACCCCACAATACCACATGCCACAAGACACCCTCATGAAAGTTGCCCAACTCATTGACGAATTTGTAAAACAGGGGGTACTGAAAGAAGTGTTAAGTAGTCCATGTAATTCACCGATAATGGGACTAATAAAGCCAAGTGGAAAGGTCCGACTTGTGCAAGACTTGAGGAAAATAAATGACATCATAGTCAAATGCTGCCCAGTAGTACCGAATCCAGCTGTGATAATGTTTCAAATCCCTTGCGATGCCGAATGGTTCTCGGTCATCGATTTGTCACAAGCATTCTTTTCTGTGCCTCTTCATGAGGACAGCCAATTTCTCTTTTGTTTCAAATTCCTAGACAGAGTGTACAGTTGGTGTCGAATTCCTCAAGGGTTTTCTGAGTCACCGTCAATATTCAATCAGGTTCTAAAGAAAGACTTGGAAGAGTTAGAGTTGCCATTCGAGTCAACCCTAGTACAGTACATTGACGACTTACTGGTTGCATCAAAGACAGAAAGTGGCTGCACAGCCGATACCATTACTCTGTTGAACCATTTGGGAAGGAATGGACACAAAGTGTCTCCTTCCAAATTACAGTTCTGTCAGAAGAAGGTGAAATACTTGGGTCACCAGATAGAGAAAGGGTCACGGAGGATAATGAAGGAAAGAATTACAAGTGTACTTCAGATGAGTCCGCCCAAGACGAGAAAGGAGGTGAGGAAATTCTTGGGAATGGTGGGCTACTGTCGCCAGTGGATTCCCAACTTCTCGACTCTAGCGAAGCCTTTACTGAAACTGACCCAGAAGGACGCTTTGGATCAAATTGAGCTGAAAGGAGATGAGATGGATGCCTTTGTTGAATTGAAAGAATGCATGTGTAGGGCTCCAGCTTTAGGTATGCCTGATTACACAAAGCCTTTCACATTGTTTTGCCATGAACATGATGCATGTTCTTTGTCTGTCTTGACTCAAGCCCATGGTGGCGTAAACAGACCAGTAGCGTATTTTTCAGCTACTTTGGATCCGGTCGCAGCAGCACTCCCAGGGTGTTTGCGCGCCGTAGCAGCAGTTGGTATCAGCCTCACTCAGAGTGAAGGAATAGTGATGGGACACCCAGTAACAGTCATGGTCCCTCACTCAGTTGAGATACTTTTGACCCGCTCCCGAACGCAGCACATGACTGGAGCAAGACTCACAAGGTATGAAACGATAATTTTGGGCTCACCGAATGTGCAGCTGAAAAGGTGCACTACGTTGAATCCAGCAACCTTGCTTCCTGGAGAAAATGTCGAAATTGAGAACGCTGAAGACGTCGAGCATGACTGCCTTCAGGTGACTGAATTTTGCACAAAACCCCGACCGGACATTAAGGATACTAAACTTGATGAAAATGACCAAATTCTTTTTGTTGATGGTTCATGTCTAAGAGATGGGATGGGGATTTTGAAAGCAGGATATGCTGTATGCACTGTAACAGGGGTCTTGGAAGCGGGATGGCTCCAAGGAGTTTATTCTGCACAAGTAGCAGAACTTGTAGCCCTTACCAGAGCATGTCAACTGTCTGCATTGATGAAAGTCACCATTTACACTGATAGCCAATATGGGTTTGGGATTGTGCATGACTTTGGACAACTATGGTCACAGAGAGGTTTCCTGACTTCTTCAGGATCCCCAGTGAAAAACGGGGAGAGAATAAGGGAATTGTTACACGCTATTCAAGTGCCAGCTGAAGTTGCAGTGGTAAAGTGCAGTGCTCACACGAAAGGACAGGACTATGTTTCTCTGGGAAATGCATATGCGGATCAAGTCGCAAGATTTTGTGCCTTGAACTGTATATTACTGAGAGATGAATGGAACTCAATAAGTGAGCCAGAACTCGAACCAGCTGAAGCATTTGCCTTGAAGGTCGTAGATACGATAGAGGAACTAAAAGCACTACAGAATAATGTCAGGGAGGATGAAAGAGATTCCTGGATTAAATCACAATGTATAAAGAGACAAGACGAGTTATGGGTTTCACATGAGGGAAAATTTGTTTTGCCAAATAGTCTCTTATCACAGCTTGCGCGGTTCTATCATGGGCAAGCTCACCTATGGAGAGATGCCATGATAAGATTGTTCAAAACTGATTGGTTTAACCCCAGATTTCGTCAAGCTGCAGAAGCAGTTTGCCATCGATGTGTCACTTGCCAGCAGATGAACCCAGGAAAGGGAACAGTTGTGAACGCGAGCCACATTGGTAGGGCAAGCGGTCCTTTTAGTCGTATGCAGATGGACTTCATTGAGATGCCTATGCATGGAGGTCTGAAATATGTGTTGGTGATCGTGTGCATTTTTAGTCACTGGATTGAGGCATACCCCACACGTAGAAATGACAGCCTTACAGTTGCCAAGCTATTATTGAGAGAGTTGATACCACGTTTCGGATTCCCGATCTCTTTAGAATCAGATTGGGGAAGTCACTTCAACAACGAGGTGATAAAGTTACTTTGCGAAGCGCTGAACATTGAGCAGAAACTGCATTGTAGCTATCGCCCTGAAGCATTAGGACTGGTGGAGCAGATGAATGGTACACTGAAATCAAGAATGGCGAAAATATGTGCATCAACAAATTTGAAATGGCCTGACGCATTGCCCTTAGTGCTAATGTCAATGAGAAACACTCCTGATAGAAAAACTGGATTGTCTCCGCACGAAATTCTCATGGGCAGGGCTATGAGACTTCCTGCAGTTCCCGCAAACGCGCTTTTGAATATTATAGATGATATGGTGTTAGACTACTGCAAAGGTCTGGCTGACGTGGTTCGCTCTTTCTCTCACCAGGTGGAAGCAACCACCTTGCCACCGATCCAAGGTCCAGGACACGCACTGAAAGCAGGTGACTGGGTCGTGGTGAAGAAGCACGTGAGGAAGTCGTGCCTGGAACCCCGTTAGAAAGGCCCTTTCCAAGTGATCCTGACAACAACTACCGCTGTGAAGTGTGCGGGGGTTCCCAACTGGATTCACGCCAGTCACACAAAGAAGGTGCTGTGTCCCACAGATGAGGAAGTTGAAGCGCTGAAATTGCCAGTGCCTGATAAAACAGTGCCGAGTGCTGAGACAGAACAAAAGCGAACTGAAAGCGAACAAGCAGCAGCAGGAGAAAAAGAGATATTATTGGAGAACGAAGAGTCCGACTCACTTGGGGAAGACCAAGGAGAAAGTTCAGACAGCGACGAAGAAGCTGCAGGTGACAAAGAGCCTGAAGCAGCTGAGGGTAGCAAAAAGCCTGAAGCAGCTGAAGGTGACAAAGAACCTGAAGCAGCTGAAAGTGATACAGAGCCTGACGAAAGTAACAGTGACGAAGGGCTCGAAAAAGGTGAAAAAGCAGGAGAGCCTGATCAGAAGGGGGCTTTCCCAGAAACAGACGATACAGAAAAAGAAAAAGAGAATGTGATCGATTCCCCTGAAGGAGGGGACAAGGCAGAGCAGAACGAAAAAGTTCAAACTTCTACAGAAAAGGTCGCAGGTCCATCAAATGGACATGGCGCAAAGAGGAGACTAAGTATATCACCAGTAAAACAAAGGTCCGGAGAAGGTTTGAACGACGGAGAAAGGCCAAAAGTAAAAGAGAAAAGAAAAGAAGTGTCTGTCGTGGTACCAACCTCGAGTGAAGAAAAAGACTTGACAAAAGAGGAAAGTACCAGCGAGGCAGAATCGAAAAGAGAAGCAAAATTGAAAAGGAAAAGGATACCGAACAGAAGGTATTCCGGTCCTGAATGGGCATATGCAGTCAATGACGATTGGACTGACGAGTTTGTATCTCTAAGCATCGAGAACGAAGAAGAGTAAGAGATACCAATAGAAAAGAAAAGTTTCATGGACAGTGTTGATTGAAGGGGTGATAAATGATATCGCTTGCTACAATATAACGTGAAACAAACAACCAGCTGAGACATTGCTAAACCGGATGAGACATTTGCTAAACCGATAAAGACTGAGTTATTGCCGAATTGAGACAAATGCTGCTAACCGATAAGTGACTGGCCTCTTGAAGAAGACGGTGTGAACATTGCGCTCGCTCAGCTCTGTAACTAAATTGCTAAATAAGTTTCATTTATAAGTGCTTCTAACTCTCTGATTCTATACAGATCATGACGCAAAACAATAGAAAGAAATATTGTAAATATGTGTGTATAGGCTTGGTAGTTACATGTGTACTAATAATAATGGCAATTGTGCTTGGAATGCATGGAAAGGGTGAGAATGAGACTATTGAGGCTTCTACTATTGCTCCTGTTACTGTCACTGAACTAACCGCATTGAAAAGGCTAGCACTGATGAGAGACTCTTGTATGAAAGGAAAGAGCTTTCGTATAATGTTTTCTATCGCTTACTAACAGAATATGTTGAGACAATGGATGCGAAAGATTGTTATGTGTGTACCCAGATACCGACATCAGTGAAGGAAGGGGTGACATATCACCACATGCCTCTTACATACGGGATTACAGGTAGTATAGTAATGTCTAGGTTTTATGGTCAAACTAACATACAGTATTTTTACTCAAATTACGATGTTACCTTTGCTTATGTTCCTATAATAGCACAGCTAAGCCAGACTGCAAAGGATTGGGATGCAAAAATTATGAGGGAATTTTTCGAGCCAATGCTACCTTTTGAAAAGGCTCACGCTCATAGGGAAAATCTTACCTGTTCACTCTCTGCAGTAGAAATTAGCTTTTTAGATCGCACAGATGATAGAAGGGCTTAAATGAAGGCGAAATTAGAAAAGGAGTTACATAAGAGGACTTCAGTAGATAATTATGATTTTGCTGCAATAAAGACACAAGGGAAAATTGCTTTAGATGCTTGGCATGTAGGGAAGTTTTGTATATATCGAGGTGAATCTTATTATGACAACATTTTTGTAGGGGCGAGTGAATGTAAACACACGTTTATCTTTAAGGCCAAATGGACATTCATGATGGACGGACTTGACCCTGTCATTCCAGGGGTATATTACATTTGTGGGTATAACGCCTATTATCGTCTTCCAAAGGGATGGTGGGGAAGATGTTATTTGGGTATAGTGTTCCCAAAGGTTTATCAACTGGATGACCTATCGATGATTCAAAAGACATCTGGATCCCATCGTATCCAGAAAAGAGAGACCGCAGCTGCTGTGGTAGGTGATATATTTGGAGCCATGATTCCTTCATTGGGAGTTGTGCTGAATTCCATCAAAATAAGAAAGTTGTCTACTATAGTGGATAACATGTTGACAAAGTTTTCAGGTGCTATAATCCTGATAGATGCTGAACTTGCAGCGGAAAGAGCTATGACTCTTCAAAATAGGCTTGCTTTAGACATTCTTTTAGCAAAGGATGGAGGTGTTTGCAAAATGCTTGGTGCAAGACACTGTTGTACCTATATACCTGACAATAGTGTGAAAATTAAAACTATGCTTGCTAATCTAACAAAAGAAAGTGCAGATTTGAAGGAACTGAAAGAACCAGGAGTGTGGGAGAAGGTTGGAAAAGGACTTGCTTCAGTGGGACATTGGATTGGGGGAATTTGGAATGGAATATTGTTAAAAATAATAGAGGGAATTTTAATAGTAATAATTTGTATATTTGGAATTTGGGGAATAAAAAGGGGAATAATAATGATTATGGAAAGAATTAAAAGAAGAAAGGAGGAGAAAATTATGAAGAGAATGGCAGAAGAATACAAAGCACAAACTAGGGGAACTAAAAGGAAAAGGGAACTGACAGAATTTTAATGGAATAAAATTTGTGGGCTAAATTTGTGTGATGACAAGTAGTCATCAGAGGAGGGATTGATGAAGCAGAAAATGAAGGTTTTGATTTATTAACGCATAAACGTAGTGTGAAATAATCATGTGTGACATTAACCAAACTAATAAAGATTGTACGGGGACAAAATGTGCCCTCAGAGTAGTTTGCCAACATTTATAAGCGTGCTTTATATAACGTGGTGTATTAGAATTGCACTAATCTGACATAATCATAAACGTGTGCTTCGATTTGCTTGTTTGAACTACGTTAGCTTAGTATTACTTTAGAGGAGGCTTTGGCCTAGTGGCCTGGTCTCACGGTTTAGATGTTCGCATTTTTCCAATGTGCTATTAAACGTGTATTTCTGCTTGAAGCTGTACTTTTCCACAGAAACTGTTCACATGCTTATCTTAAAGTTTCGTGCCAGCCTGGCATATTTTCTCTTTAATTCAAGGTCGACTTGCAGGTGCGGACAATGGAGGCTCTGAAAGTGAGCTAATTGGGAGACAATGTTGCGATTTGCGTACCCATCTCCAAGGATAATGTATGCTTAAGTAAAAGCTTGAGAACTGTCGTTTTTGATTGGACAATTTGAAGCTAACCTATGAACCCTCCAATGGAGACCCTACTGGACTCGAACTGTTGTCTATAAAACCCAGGTGCACGAGGAGAAAGTAGCCTTTTGCAGCCATTACCAGCTCGATACCCGCCATTTTGCAGACTTCGTAGCTATTATGGCCCACTTTGCTGCGACGCCATTTTGAGAGACTTTGATACTTTCTCTAGTCGAGAGAAAGAGACTTAAATGATTCTTGCCCTAGAGACTTTAACTTTGATTTGTCCCCTTGCATGAAGTAGTAGTCTTAATTTGCCGCAGTGAGGCGATTGCCCCGTTCACCCTTGCCCCTTTGTCCCGTCCCATGCTGATCAAGAAACGGTACCTGTGAGACGAAGACTTCCTTGTATGCTGATCGTAATTGGTATATATGAAAGGAAATTGTAAAATTGCATTGTGTTCCTTTTAGGTAACCAACTGCTGATTTTTGATAAGATCCCTAGATAGGAGTTTTCTAAATTTATGTTGCTAAATTGTTTTTTGCATGAAGTCCCACATGCCGATTCTAATTTGAGGTTAGATGAGGATTCCACATGTTGCACGATGCAATTTGAGATCTTGTTATGCTGACTAAATGTATGCAATTAGCCCATTACAGATTATCGTATTAGTGCTTTGCATTGCCATTATCGAATGTCTTGTGATTCAAATGCTACATAGATTACACTTGTTTCGACGATATGGACAGCTATTAATGTTCATTTATGTTTATCATTTGGTGTTGAGACACATTTATATTGTGCTAGCTTTGTTAATATAGGGAAATAAATTCACTAACTTTGCAATAAACTGGTGTGGTTATTCCTGACTGAAAGGTCAGGGTTCGCCGAAATGTATTCTGGATTAATCATTAAGTGTTATGTTGATCAAGGTATTGCTTATGTACGTTATTGATTATTGATCTGATGCGACTGATCGATTAAGAGTACAGAGAGTTCCCACTTAGTCAAAAGATTCATCAGCCTAAAGAGCGTCCGAACACAGGTAAATTGTTACTACGGTTCGCTCTATCACTGGTTACAAGCAGTTAATAATTCATCAGATCCTCGTATTGTAATTCAGGTGCATTTATTAGTTCCCGCAATGGAAAAAGTCTTGAAAATTTCAGGAAGAAACAGCCTTTTCAGTAATTCACGTGCATTGATTAATACCCAACATGGGAGTAATCTTGAAAGTTGCAGGAAGAAACAGTCTATAGTTCACGTACATTTGTTAATTCCCAACATGCAAATTATCTTGAAAGTTGCAGAAATAAACAGCTGACACGTGTTTCGACCCTCGTGGTGTGTTCACCTAGGGCTTTCTCAAGGCTGCAAGTGATGGAGAATGGGCTAATCAGGTTTAGTAAGCAACCTTCAAAATGTTGTGAAACAAAAGCTAGTGAAGGTCATGCCGGAACATCACCCATTAATACTAGTGTTAGATAGACTAGACAGAGAAGGAAAAAAATGAAAGAGAAACTGTGAATAGTAGTCCCAGTAGGAAAATAATCCCATAGTCTAATCTAAGGAACCGTGAAAAGAAAGTAGAGATTTAAAGCTATGATAGTTGAAAGCACTTTCCGTGTTGGTCAAAACTGAACAAGTGTCAAGAAAACCCATGCCAATAGTGGGGTTAGAGGGCCAAGAAATCAGTGGAAGAATGAAATTGGTGCTGACACGACGTAATAAAATATCAGAAAGTCATTCCAATGTGTCCAAGTAGTCCCCATAGATTAGTCAACTATGCACTCCTTTGTAAGTTATTCAAAGAAAAATAATCATACCATTGGGTTATTCATCTGAAATTGTTCATGTTATAAATGCAGATGGTCTAAATACAAAGATTATACCGAAAATACAATGACTAACATGGTAACTAATTGAATGTTGAAATGATTAAAAGAACAGAAGTTTAGTAGTTGAATTGGCAATAAATATCTTGAAGTGGTTATGGAAATATATAGAGATATAGTGCATATAATTGAATTTCCTTTAAACCGCAATAATGGGAGGGGTAAAATTAGTTTTACTGAAAGAAATTGTCAGGCAGTACTGTATACACCTGAAAGTCATATGGAGTATATGGACGCTATTCATTGTTGGCACGGTATTATATTAAAGTCATAAAATAAATAAAAAAACTGTAGAAATCAAAGATAATATTTTGTGAATTCTCAAAGGCATTTATAGGATAGTCTAAATAGTTAATTTCAGTCATAAATGTGTCTCCTGACACTTACCCGAGTTCAGGAACCAAAATCAAAAAAGTAATCATGGGCTCAAAGAGGCAGCGTGCTAGTTGGGCGCCATATTGAATGCGACTGAAGTCGCGTGCGAGCATGTCACTGTATAAATTGGAGGATGTGGTCAATCTAAGCATGAAAAATAAACACAATACAATTACATGTTTGCATGTTAATGTTGTTTAACGTGCTAAACATTTGAATGTGAAAAATAGCTTCAACTAGGTTAGCTTCCAAACTGCAAACCTGGCCATTTCAGCATAGTGTGTATGTGCGCACTATAGATGGGGTGCTGCGATGCATCTTGTAGTGGCACCAGCAGGAGAACTGACCTTCACATTTTAGTGGACATCAGATTTTGTTTCCAAATATTTGAAATTTTATGTGTTTGTTTTTCTATATTCTCTGTGTTGTTGTGTGATGTTGTTTGTTTATTGGATATGCCTGTCAGTTTTATGGTATAGTTGCTGGATAGTTGTTATTTAAACAGTGATGAAGTCAATATTGTGGAGACTAGCTTGACAAGGTACCAATAGCTCTCACAGTTCCTGCACTGCTCATGGTTAGTGTTGGATACATTTTTACAGAAAAGTGTGAGGAATTTGTTTGGAGTAGAAGGTACCATTGGAGTTATTTGCTAACATATTGCACAAGCAATCAAGTCATACAAATTAGCGTAAAACATTGTGTTAGTTTACCATTAATAAAAGGCGAATGCGCACGGAGGCAAACTCTGTAGTGATGTGGAAGCAATTAAATACAGGGCGTTATCACCAATACGTAGTGGGCTCAAATGTTTCTGGGTCTACATTTAAGGGATATTTTCCAATTATTCAGCTGCACAAAAGGTACTCAGACCTCAAGAGAATTCAAATTTTGTGGCCCACAATTCTATAGCTATATAATAATGTGTCCGTCTGTTGAGTGTAGACAATTTCCAGAAGAAATGCTAACATTTATTGCAAAATCCCAATTGGTGTAAGTTCCTAGACAGAAAGGTGACAAATCAGAAACTCTGAAGTATAGAACACAATTCTTTTAGTGAGTTAGATGATAAATGTAATAAATTTACAAGTGCTTTCTACCAACATGTTACTACTGCCTTACTGAATTTCTGACAAGCAAATCAGCTCTTATGTGCTTGCTTTTAGGAAAAAAAGAGAACTTCCGATCATTGTACAAGAAAGAGGTTTTGGTCAGTGCTTAATTTGTAAAAGAATAGGTGCCGGGCCCAAAGTTTTGCTCAGAAGCCCATGGTCAGCACTATCAAAGATCGAATTTCCGAGCACCAAGGCTGCACAGTATTGACCCCACCTCTTGCTTATTTAATCCACCATCATATGTTATATTCAGGTTTCTCTAGCTCTTGGAGGTTTTTTATTCATCCCTTCTCTCTCCCTTTGTCACTTTGATTCCTTCGTTCTCTTCCTCCTTCTTTCCCTCTTTTGTGTTTTTCTCTCTCGCTGTAGATCAAAGTCCATGGAGAATAAATATGTACTGGTCCCCAAAAATGACGCCAAATAGGCCCCACCGGCTCAAATTAAGCACTGCTATTGGTTTACATTACAGCAGAAACACATAAGTCAACCCACAGTTGAAATGGCAGATGGACCTCTCGCAGCAGGCTAGATAGTTTATGAAGTGGTTAGTAGCCTTGTTTGTTTCGCTCTTCCACATCTTGTTTTACAGAAAAGCTGATTTGTTTGGCAAACATGCAAACGGCAATGCCTTTGGCGAAGCAATTAAATAGTTCAAGCGTGAGCGGATGCCTTTCAGTACCCATTTTTGTATTCCCTGGAGATATCACTTGAGGCAAGCTGTGCTTCTCCAGACATTCCTTGCCACATTCGCTTTCATTTGCATACACTCTTATAACAGTATGTTCAATGCAGCAAGCAAACATTGTCATGTATTTTTAAATGGACAGAACGGGACACGTTTTCTATTAAATATATTCCTCGGACTGGAGTTGGTCTCGAGTCAACGTTTCCCCTTTTAGTTATTCATACCTGCGGAGCAAAATGATTTTGTAAAGTAATAGAATTCGCTAGATTTTTGAGTGCCTAGTACGTGCTGCAAGTGAGTCTAGAAAATCAAACAAATGGAACGCTGTGCTTTTTAGTGGCACAACCAATAGGTCTAGTTCTTTTAAAGAAGCATTTAAACAGCCAATAGGTTTGACGAGTAACTAAAAATGCAAACCACATTTATCAGTTATAGCAATGCGCGTTCATATTGTATGTTTATGTTCACTAATGACCATTTTTTACCTTGCATCTGCAAGTTATGAGATTAGAATCAAACACACTAAAACTCCTTACCTAATATAACCTTGGCATGCCCTCCGAGTTTTGAATCACTGCAATCAGCACATAGGATGCTAAAGAGAGCGCTTTGGAGTCAGTGGCAGGGTTTTTCTGCAGCAGGCTTCAATAGGTTAGGCCATTAGTAGAGGTACCTGGAGTCATACACAAATGCATATTTGAGAGTGCTGCTGTGCTGTTATCAGAGGTCTCTTGGATGAGATACAACTGCTTGCAATAGAAGGCTGCAGTACCTTAGTCGAGGTCTCACAGACATCAAATACTGCCACTTCAGTCTTAGGATGCCTGCGAACTATGAAAAGTGTAAAATCTCTTTAGTGTTTTCTTTATTTAAAAATAGAACAAAAACATTGACAAAAAGTGGATCGTGCATTTGTTTTCAGTAGGCTAACTCATTCAGAGGCTTCATCAAAAATGTGGGTGGTGCCAAGTGTAAAGATTTTGCTTGTTTTCTATGTCCTAAATATAAATTCATGTGCCAATGAAGGGCTATGATAACGCTAATCATTATCAAAGCACTGAGTATACATATACATAGCTACTAGCGTCTATTTGTATATGTCATAATTGGTCCTCTATTTCTTTGCTTCTCTGATTTTTATTTTAACACAAAGTGATATTTTATTTTTGATCTTACCAGAAACAACAGAAAAGGGGAGGGTGTCAAAAACTGATAAATGTCCTATTCTCTATTCACAGAAAAGGATAATCAAATCCCAGCTACAAGTTAAGAAAGTGTGGACGTGGCTCACATTTCCTGTCCTGTTGGGAGATGGTGGGAGTTTTAATTCCTCTCCTTGGGATAGGGTTTCATTGCTGAAACTAGTGTTGAGGATTTGTTGGCTTTCTCCTCCTTTCACACAGATCAATGACTAGCATTCACCCAGAGCCCAACGAAATTAGGCATCAGTAGCTGACAGTCACCGTAAAATGTAACTTAGAGAGGCAGAGAGAGAATTGAAAAGTTTGTTTTTCTTGCCAAGGAAATTTTGTATAAATAACGTATTGCTTAGTCAAAAGATTTGATATGCATAGAATATTTTCCGAAAAAGGAGTTCAATCATTTTGATATTTGTCTACAAAAACATGTGCAGAAGTGTCATGTAGATGTAGTGCAGAAGATGTAACTTAGCACAAAGGCAAACGAATTCTGAAAGGGCTTCCCTTTACTCACAAAAATAATTCAGCTTAGAGTGATCCTTGGCATACAGAAATGTTTCAGTTGAGGTTTTTTCCCAGTGTAAGTGGTTGCACTATAATGTCAAATTGATATGGTGTGGTTTTGGATACACTGGTATGTGGTGACTCCCAAGCCCTATGCTAATGGTATAGATGGGTTGGCTCAACCTGTTATTTTTATGATTGGCTCTGACAGGTTTTCTGTTTTATCAAGGGTAACCAACATTTTGTAGAATTAGTCAAAGATGCAAAGCTGTAAAGTATAATTTCCGTGGAGAATAGGAACATTACTTCAGAGGTTTGTCCTCAAAAGGATTGATCCTATGCTGCCAGGGCTGAGACCGGGGAATAGGAAATGGATATACCTCAGCAAAATGTTCATGTGGAAACAAGTGAAAATAAGACAGAGAACAGTGGCCTCGTTGATCTAACATTTATTGGAATTAAACGTAAAAATACAGGAAAACACTTCTTCTCCTAATTATAGCTCTGATAACAATGATGATGATGACTATGATAAGAAAGTTGCTTGAAATAACTATAAAAGGTGAATTTCTATGGTTTTGTCTGTTTAAAATGTGAGCCTAACTATAAAATCCCTTTAACCTTTGTTTTTTTTAAATTGAATTTCTATGTTTTCACCGTAACCCTTGTTTTTTTCAGTGAATTTCTTAGTTTTTTTTACGCAAAGTAATTTTCATTACTATAAGTTAATCCATTCATCACACCATACGCCAGAAGGCCAGGCACTGCGACCAACCTTTATAACCACCCAACACCACCATGTACCCAACCCTACCTCGCACAGTCTTCGGCTGTGCACAGTGGGGGTTGGCCGCAGGGCCTGGCCTGCCCCATGCTGCACCCAACCCCATGCTGCGCAGGGCCTTTGGCTGTGCGCAATGGGGGTTGGCCACAGGGCCTGGCCTCCCACCTAGTGACAATGTTGAGGACCACTGGGGGAGCCTGAAGGCCCCGCAGTCCCAACTAGCTCCCCACCTCCTGTGGGAGCTGGCATTGCTGAAAGAGAGAGTGAGCTACAAAAACAGCTCCCTCTGTGTAAGAGCAATGTTTCCTCTGTTTCCCTGCCTGCCTCTCTGCGGGCAAGGACACAGAGGAAACCTCCGCTCTGAGCAAGCAAGAGCTGTTTTAAAGGTCTCACTTACTCAGAATGGAGTGTTTGCTGTGACTTGGCTGGAGCTGTCAAAGCTACCAGCAAGTCACAGCAAACAGCTATGTACCACGGGTGGGCACCCCACATTATAGCAGGAGCCGGCCTTGGGGGGTGACTATCGCCAGGGCCATTAATGGCTGCATGGCAACCCTCCAACAAGGAAATAGCCCAAAGGAGGTGGTGGTCCCTGGGGATGGGGATCTGCAACAGACCCCTTTCATTCTTTTATTAAAGCCCTGGGGAGGTGTCGGTCCCCAGGAATGTGTGGGGGTCATGCAGCCCGTATTATATTTTAATACTGCCCCAGGTAGGTGGAAGCCCCTGGGGCTGTGGGGGGGGGGGGGGGGAGTGCACACAGCCTCCTTGCATTGAATTTGAATAATGCCCTGGGAAGGTGATGGTCACTGGGGCAGCTCATTAACTTCAACCCCCGGGGAGGTAGTGGTCCCCAGGGCAGAGGCAGGCCATGCAGCCCCTCTGCACCTATTTTATCAATTGCCCTGGGGAGTTGGTGGTCCCCAGGGCTGTGGGGGAGGCTGTAGGGTCTCCCCCACAAAAGAAAACATTTTGCCCTGGGGAGGTGGTGGTCCACGGGGGGCTGGGCCAGAGTGCCTCCCCAAAACCTATGACATGAATTGCCCCAGGGAGGTAGTAGTCCCTTGGGCTAATTTAAGCCCAAGGAGGAGGGGCCCCATTTACCCCCCCTCCTTTCTGAATGCCCCTGGGATCTGGCCCACCCAGAGGTTTAATGAAAAGTGTAGAATATCACCCATTGTTTTTAATCATCACAAAAATCTGCGAATTCATCCACAGATTTTTCCGATGTTTAAAAAAAATGCTTTTTAAGGCCTGGCGGAGTCCCTCTAGGACACAAGCACCAGAGCTAAGGGGTCGGGGTGACTCTACCCTGGCCCCTTTTTTTTGTTGTTCTTGTCACTGGGCCAAAGTCGAGTCACAAGATGGCTAACAACACTTCCTTACTGAAGTGTTGGCAGCCAATCAGATATCAGCACGAGGATCCGTGTCACTAGATATCTATATGCATTCTCCTTTCATTTTTTGTAAACTACTGAACAGATTTACACCAAATTACATAAAGCTGAATCTGTGCAACAAGATCTACCTTCCTGCCAAATTTGGTGTAATTCAGTTAAGCAGTTTGGGCTGTGGGCGTGTCTAAAGACCCTATGGAAAAATGAATGGGTAAAACACATTTTGAGACCCCACTTTTTCTAGGCCCCCACTTGAAGGATCACCAGAAAACCTTCCAAACACCAGCTGAACTGAGCAAAGTATAAGTTTTGAAAAGTTTGTGAAGATTCATCATACAAAACCATAGTTATTAGCAAAACAAAAAATAAATACTGTTCCTATGGAAACTAGGTCCTAACTATACCAGTAGGTAAAATGTGTCAGTAGGTAGTTATAGTTAGTACCATGTTTCCATAGGATAAGTGTTTTTTGACTTACCTATACGTTTGGCACCAGAAAAAGTGTTGCAATGGTTTTTGTTGCACAATGAGAGTTTTGGGGTGATCCATCAAGTGGGGGCAGAGAAAAAGAGGGCTCAAAAAACATTGCATTTCCCATGTCAATTTCCCTAGGATTCTTTAGACTCGACTACAGGCCGAACCACTGGACGCAATTACACACAATTTGGCAGAAAGCTAATTGGAGATAAAATAATTCATTCTGAGTATGTCAGACATCAAAGCCTTAAAAACTCTCTCTCTCTCCCTCTCACTTTTTTTCTCTCTCTTTTTCTCTCAATCAATGCCCCCACTCACACACCCACTAAGACACTTACACACCCACTCACAGACCCACTCAGACCCTCATGCACTCGCTCACAGCCCCAGTTAGACCCTCAGGCACCCACTCTGACCCACTCAGACAGTTTCGCACTCACTCACACACCCACTCAGACCATCACACACCCACTCACACACCCACTGACACACTGATGCACCCACTCACAGACATGTGCACATACTGACGCACCCACTAAAACACTGATGTATGTGCTCTCACACCCAGATAGGCACTATGACAGCCACTCTTACCCCCAGATACAGCTTCTTACGCCTATTTCCACACCCACAGAGGTCACAGCTAACTTCTGCTCCGCATGTGAAAGGGCCGTGCACAGCATCAGGTTGGGTAATTGGGGGGTCGGCCGCAGGGACTGGCTGCAGGCCAGCCCTTGTGGGCAAACCCTACTGTGAATGGGAAAAGGCAGTGCATGGTGCAGGGTTGGGTGCTTCTAGGGGGTTGGCCTCAGGGTCAGGCCGCAGGATTCACGTATATCAATTGACATTACTATATGTTAAAAAGCCATAGAAATTCACTGAAAAAAACAAAGGTTACAGGGACATTATAGTTAGGGTCAGAATTTACTCGTACAAAACCATACAAATTCAGCAGTTATATTTAGAGTTCTTTGAGGTAACACAAACTTGCACCCTAAGGTAACTATAACTCACTCCTTCGACATGCACAGCTAATTGCTCTACATAGTATATCATTAATGACATGTTCTATGCCATCTTTCATACTCTCAATGCAACATTTGCAATAACCTATTGATGAGACAACTGTGCATAATGCACACCATTATTTATGATGGGCCTCAATGGGCTCAGCAGGATTAGCAGAAAGATTTTTGACTCGAATCCTGCAAAGCTCAGAACTAGCATAAAAAATGTTGACCCTAGTTCTAACTACCGCCAGGGTGCGCTATATCTTAGATACGGTGCACACATGGTGGCGTTAGGGGGGCGCTAAGGGGCACTTGGAAAGTGGTACTGCACTGTGTGCAGCACACGTTTCTTAAATCAGGCCCTAAGAGCCTCGTGCACCCAGCCACACATCCAGTCAGAGCCTCATGCATCCACTGACAGATGCACTCGAAAGATGCACTCAAATACTAATATAGTCACTCAGAGACTCACTGAGAGACTAAGGCCCTGATTTACACTTTTTGGTGCAAAGCTGCACTAACGCAGTCTTGCACCAAAAAGTTTAGCACCGGCTTGCACCATTTCTTTTGCACCAGCCAGGCACCATATTTATGGAATGGTGCAAGCCACTGCAGAGGGTAGGCAAGCGTAAAAAGAAAAATGACGTTAGTCGGATGAGGCTGCCGTTATGGAAGAAGGGGGTTTTGCACCAAAAAATGACATTAGGCAGGTTAGAGTTAAAAAAAAATGACTCTAACCTGCTTAGAGTCATTTTCTGATGCAGAACCATCCATATCACATGACTCCTGTCTTAGAAAAGACAGGAGTCATGCCCATCATCCTAATGGCCAGCAGAGGGGACCATGGCCCCCTGGGCATGGCCATTGCACCTAGTGACATGTAGGGGGGCCCATTTCAGGGCCCCCAATGGCACTTTAAAAAATAAAATGAAATACTTACCTGTACTTACCTGGGATGGGGTCCCCCATTCTCCGCTGTCCCTCTGGTGTGGGTGGGGGTGTCCCTGGGGCCTGGGGAGGGCACCTGTCGGCTTATTCCATAGTGTTCCACCATGGAAATAGGCCCACCGGTCCCCTATCACCTGCCCAGACACAGGCATTAAAAAAGGGTGCAAAGCAAGCTTTGCACTATTTTTTGACCCCTCATACCTCCCATGTGTGATTTTAGCATGGGGTATAAATATGGTGCTAAGGCCAAACTGTCATTTTTTGCACGGGAATGCTTACTTTGCATCTCATTGACGCAAAGTAGGTTTCCACGTCCAAAAAAGGACTTTACATCCATAAATGTGTCACTAGATGGGTTTAGCGCCAAAGTTTAAACATGGAGTTAGTTTTGCACCGAATTTGGGTAAAAAAATGACGCAAATTCAGTGCAAAACAATTATAAATATGTCCCTAACACACTTGTTGAGAAATTTAGTAACAGTCTCATGCATCCATTGATAGATCCATAAAACCACTTGTACACTCATTCACAAATGCACTCAGAGACTCATTCACTCACTGACATACCCAGTCAGTTAGTTATGTAGGCAGTGACAAACCCACTAAGACTGTCATGCTTCTACTCACAGACCCACTGTGATCGACCCAGTCAGAGTCTTATGCATCCACTCACAGAACTATTCAGATGGACATGTATGCAGTCACAGGCACACTGTGACACTTATGGAACCAATCACAGACCGAGTCTGAGACTCACACACTTACTCACAGACCACTCAGAGTTTCATGCACCCATGGACAGATATACTGAGAGTCTCATGCAGCCATGCAAACACCCAACCAAACACTCATATACTCACTCAGAAACCCAGTGAGACACTTATTTACCCACTTAGAGACCCACCACAGATGTTTCTGCGCAATGATAAACCCAGTCAGAACATTGTCTATTGAGTAATTAAAGGTAAATATAATTTCTGTGATGTATACTAAAATGCACTGTTATATATCCCTAATAAATGAGAATATATGGTAAATATGATGGTTAGTTGCATTGAAGTGTGCTTTTGGTTTGCAAATCTGCGACAGAGTCACAAATCTAATTTCTTAATAAAAAATAAATCAGAGTTGCTTTTAAATGTAAAATCTGTTTGGAATGTAGGGTGGCTCTAAGAAGAGCCTTTGTGTTTCTTGGATGTATATGTTCACTGCATATTTGAGTGAGTGCAAAGTTTTAAGTTACCATCTCTTCTGTATAAGCTACCCATATCAAAGTGGAGGTTATTAGTGTACACTAAGCCCATGTTAACATTTCTGAAAAATACTGAAACAGTTTTATTAACATGTTTCCTAGCTTTGTCTGTTTGTGGACAGAATTGAGTTAACCGTTGCCATTTGTGCCTTTGGCATATAGAAGAGAACACAAAGGCAGTGTTATGGAAAAGGTGCATTAATGGAACAAAGGTATTCTTCATTAGTATTTCCAGTCCTACTCCAGTCAGTGGGCCCAGAGCATTACCAACACAGTGCACAATGATGAGGTGGGGGGGGTGGGTACCTCTAATGCTTTCAACCAGTGGAAGCAATTGATGCCACCTTAAGGAGCTGTTGCACACAGGAGAGGGCTGCAGCCGAATAAAGGAAGTCTGAAAATGTGAGGTGGCTAAAATGGAGAGACTTGCACATTTAAAAAAATGCATGTGTTAGATTGGATGTTGTGAAAAGAGTTATGTATTAAAGTAGGTTGTGACTAAGAAGTACAAGTTACTGTATTTGTGATTGGTTCTTATTTGTTTAACATCAGTAAGTTAGTTTTTGATATGGTTATATTTACCAGTTGAAAACCACACCTGCTGCAGCACACAGTAAAGCTAGACTTCTGCTAGCACTAAATGTTTTGAACTTGTGAACTCCTGATACAGTACAATGGTCTAGAGGAGGTTGCTATGGCACCTGTGGACATTGATTGTGGAGGGAAAAGCAGCTCTTAAATGAGACAAACATTTACTAGTAAAATTGAAAAGAATGGTGGAGTAAGTTTTGAAACAAAAGCTTTTTCAGTTAAAATACATGTGTATTTTTATGATATAGTGAAAAGTGTTGAAGACAGTAAAGAGAAATATGTTTTTTTTATCCCAGACTGGATTCGTGACTCCATCACGGAGTTACACGGTGGCCACACAGTGGGACACGAAGGAGTTGCAAATCCTTCAGCAGACAGTAGCAAATTGGGCTTCTGGCTAAGAGTACCAGATAGGGTTAACATACAGTAACCATTGAAAATAAATATAACATAGATAAAACATGAAATGCAGCATGTGATTTTAGAAGCAGCGCAGCATTATAGGGAGCAAAGGTGAATAGTTTGCCATTACTGGGTCCTGGGAATGAAAGTGGGTTATCATTCTTAGGGCCTCCTTCCGAGGCTGGAGGTCTTGAGACCACCAGCCTTGCGGTGGCAGTCAGTACTGCTGCTGCTGTGGCAGTCCAACCACCACATTAAGACTTTTCCGCCATCTCCGCCTGGATCAGTGATTCTGACGGGCTTATGGTGGCGGAGGTCGGAATCAGCCAGGACGGAACTGCATACAGCGCTGCCCTGCTGATTACGACCTGGCTCTCTGCCAGCCTTTACGAAAAAGCTTGCAGAAAACAGGTGCAGGGGGCCACAGAGGGGCCCCTGAACTGCCTGTGCACACGGCATGGGCAGTGCAGGAGTCCCCCTGCCCACCACCCTCACAGACAGTGCACATTGCGAGGGTGCTGGAGCACCCTGCAGGTAACAGCATTGCCGCCGGCTCGATTATGAGCTGGAGACAATGCACTTTCCTGCTAGGCTGACAGGCGGAAACCTTGGTTTCCACTAGTCAGCCTTGCGCGAAAGTCTCAATGGGTTCGGCGGGGAGGTAGCCAGTGTGGCGGCAACCTTCCCATCCTCTGAACTAGGCCCTTAGTCTGAGTTTTTATTCAGTTTAAAAAAAAAGAGAAGTGATATTGTGAATGTGATTTAGCAACCATCAAAAGGTATGTACGTTTAAGTACTATTTTTAGAGTGAGGTCTGTACATTATTAAAAGTGAAAAAAGAAACAATACTGTAATCGGGTGGTTCCCACCCCGGTTACGCCGTGCCAGGATAGCCTGAAGGAGAGGTGCCCCAGGGGGACCTTAGTCGTCACCCCGAAAGAGGAAGTCCCGGGAAATCCTGAAGTCCGGGTTTCCCTCAAAACAAAAGAGGGACTAACGATGCACGCCGCATCAGAAAAGGAAGAAGAAGAGCTGAAGGAGGACCTGGAGAGAGGAGACACAGGACTTCCCCAACGCGTGCCAGGAGCATACAGTGATGCGGCAACAGAAGCTCCGGGAGGCACACAGACCACCATGTCCCTGGAGGGGTGTGGCTAAGGCAGGTACGTTCGTTCGTGCCTGCAGACTAGATATAGGTCCTTTTGGGAAGGGAGTAGGGAGCGGGAGGAGGAAAGGGGTAAAAAGGGGGTGACCCCACGAGGAATAGAGGGATAATACTGAAAGAACCGGTTCATATCTAATTACAAGAGTGTTATTTCAGTAGTTTCAATTTTTTTCCTTCATTTTCTCCCTTTCCTTCTTCATTATTTCTACCTTATTTCCTACGCACTGATTTAAAGTGACAAAGCCAAAGGAGAAAAACATGTGGGCACCACCCCATTAACCCACTGCACGCCACTCTGAAGGGAGGGACTGTGAAAACAACAGCCCCTTCAACAACCGGTTGATATTTCTTTATTAATGTAGTTTATTTTTTCTTTTTATCTTTCTTCTTGCTTGTTGGATCTGGGGACAAACTCGGGTAAAATAGGGACATACACTGAATCAAGGGGAGCACAACCTGGGCAAATAAAGAGCACATAGGACTGGTGTACCCCAAGACCCCTCCCACCTCACCGCACCTTTCCCTTTCTAACCACAACCCAAGTTCCCTAATCCTGAGGGTTACCTTTCCTTTTCTTTTCCCCGTTTACTACGCTGGCTGTCCACACCACGACCTTTCACCCGAGCGGAGACGCCGGAGGCTTGCATCCAGAGGGACACCTGAGAAGAAGAACAGAGCAGACCTTAAAAATACAAACTGTTGGGACTTGGACATAATAAACAGCATAACAAAGGAAAGCCTTCAGGAAAATATAGAATAAATTCCCCTTAAATCACTAATCCCATGACCTGTTTCTATTCTATCCGTGCCGCTACACCTACGCTCCTACCATTACGTTACATGTAAAAAAGTATTCCAAGTGAAGTCTTAGATCCTTGCACAGTGGAAAAGGTAACTTATTTAGAAGGACATTTTTTAGCACATTTATCTAGGAAAGTGTGCCAGAGCATGTTTCATCACTTTAGAAAGTTATGGTTCACCATTCATAGATAAGAAGTTTAGTTAGGAGACTTTACTATGTGAAGACAACAGCACTATGTTTAGGAGAGATTAATAAAGTAATTTTGCATGGTACTGTACAAGAGGTACAAAAAGTTTTGTGACGATGTTCAGTTTCGCTTTTTCTGGTGCTGAGGAGGAGTGTAATGTGAATTAGGAATTTGTGGGAGTAGATATCATAGAAGAGAGTTCAGAAATTGGCACTGACAACTTCCAAGAAGAGATTAAAAAATTTAATAGAACTAGTTCTGAGAAGCCAAACTATGTTTGCATTTGCTGTAGATGCACTCAATATAAAATACATACATGAAATATAGAGGTATTTTCAAAAACTGTAGGGAAAAATAAGGAAACGTGGCAAGAACTTGCTGCTTATTTGTTTGTAGAGGAGGGTTTTGGTTTGTCAATTCAGGAAGTAATATGTTAGTACAACTATGACAAGTTAGAGGATGAGAGAACTCCAGCAAGAGCAGTGTATAATGGCGTAGAACTTATATCTTTCCCAGAAGAACTAAAAGATTTAAATGTGTATGAATCTATCCTTATTCAATCTATGCAACTTGAAAATGCTTTCCTATAGAGACATGGGAAGTTATGAGGCTTGTGACAGGTTAAGTTCAGCAAGTTTGTTTTCAACATCAAAAGGAATTGTGTGGGTTAGTCTTGGTCTGTCTACCGCAAAAAAGAGAATATTAAAGTATTTTCCTGAAATCCAGTACGTGGCAGAGTTTAATGGAGGAAAGTACTGACATTGTAAAATCAAATATGTTGGATAAATACTATAGAAGAAGTGCACATCTTGAAGACAAGTGTCTTTTCGAAATTCTTCAAAAGTATAGATAAAAAAGCAATGTATTGGAGAACAGAGAAGAATGAAAATATGCAGTTATTGGATGTTATGGATGCTTAGTGAAACATGAGAAAAATGCATGAAAAAAGATAATTTTTTTATTTAGCACTTCATCAGTTGTTCAAACACTGACATCGTGAATAGGAATTACTTGGGGATTACAACTGTTACAAAGATTGATTTCATGATGTAAAAGATAATGTTCAGGCCGATATTTATACTTTGTGACACAAAACTGCACCTACGCAGTTTTGTGTCAAAAAGTTTAATGCCAGCTAACGCCATTTCTTAGTGCTGCTCGGGCCTCAAATTTATACTTTGACACACGGCAGCGCAAACCACTGGTGTGAGTCTTTTTTTTTTACTCAAACCAATGCGTCACGTCGTAAAGAAAAACAACGTTAACGCAGCGAAAATGACTTTGATCCAGTTTACAATGTTGCAAACCGGATAGGCGCCATTTTTTGACGCAATTGCGTCAAAAATCGGCGCTAACACAGCAATATGTGCAAAGGAGAGCCAAAATGGATCCCAGAAGCTTTGAGAGACCCCAGGAAGATGACAACCGACCAGGAACCAGCCAGGAGGACCCACACAAGACCCAGGAGAGGGAGAAGAAGAAAAGGAAGTGTCGGTTCAGTGCAGAGGAGCAGGAAATACTGGTGAAAGTGGTGACAGAACACCAGCACCAACTTTTTGTCACCTCTGAATTGCCAATTAGTAAGAGAGAGACAATTTGGCAACAAATTGTTGACAAGATAAACAGTGTGGCAGAAGTACGGAGAACAGTCATCGAGTGAAAGAAACTCTGGCATGGCTGCAAGCGCAGGACCAACAAAAAGATGGCCAGGAACAGAAAGGCAGCACTGCAGACTGGAGGTGGGAGTCCAGCACCGCAGGAGGCCCTGGACCACATGGAGGAGATGGTTCCAGCCATCATCCCTGAGGAGATCGTCTCAGGGATTCAAGGACTGGACAACGCAGGCTACCAGGAGACAACACAGATGCAGGGTAAGGGGCATGGGGAACTAAAATACCTATTTGTAAACTGTAAGCAGCGGGAGTACATACCTACTACACAATGCATGGAAGTCATGATATTCAGGGAGTGGAATGGGCAAAGTGGCACGGCACAGGGGCATGGGCTGTGCAGGGCAAAGTACTGCACTACACCAACAACCTTTGCATTAGGGTATGCTGCCATGCTAAGGATGATGGAAAGGTAAAGCCAGTCCAGGAGGGTAGGGTACAATGTAAAACTGGTCTGCTGTCACCCAACAGCTGGTCTTCTCCCTACATGAACTAGGGCTCAATTAACAGTCTCAGACCATATCCGCAAGTGGAATTTAACATTGACAACAGTTGCCACTACCACCACTGCTGTGTGTGCAGGTCAAGTAGCTAATGGCAGTTATTTGCCCATGGATAAACACACCCAAATTAGAGGATTCAGGATGACAACGTTATCAATCCCCTGTAATCAATAAAAATGTGCTAAACCTGTCAAATGTAAATGTCCGTTGTTAGACTTTTCATCCTTGGCGTGGTCTCCTTTAACTTTTTGCCTCTGTTCCCCAGGTTGCTGATGTGTGCTGGACTCTGATTTTACTGTTTTTGTTATTCTGGGCACTTTACCGCTGCTAACCAATGCTAAAGTGCAAGTGCTCCTGTTTAAAATGTGTACGTAATTGGTTCTCCATGATTGGCATATTTGTTTTACTGTTAAGTCCCTAGTAAAGTGCACTAGAGGTGCCCAGGGCCTGTAAATCAAATGTTACTAGTGGGCCTGCAGCACTGGTTGTGCCACCCACACAAGTAACCCTGTAATCATGTCTCAGACCTGCCACTGCAGTGTCTGTGTGTGCACTTTTACACTATAAATTCGACTTGGCAAGTGTACCCACTTGCCAGGCCTAAACCTTCCCTTTTCTTACATGTAAGGCATCCCTAAGGTAGGCCCTAGGTAGCCCCAAGGGCAGGGTGCAGTGTATGGATAAGGTAGGACATATAGTAATGTGGTTTATATGTCCTGACAGTGAATTACTGCCAACTTCGTTTTTCACTGTTGCAAGGCCTGTCTCTCTCATAGGATAACATGGGGGCTACCTTTAAATATGATTAAAGTGTAGATTTCCCTAGAGAGTAGATGGACATGTGGAGTTTGGGGTCCCTGAACTCACAATTTAAAAATACGTCTTTTAGTAAAGTTGATTTTAAGATTGTGCGTTTGAAAATGCCACTTTTAGAAAGTGAGCATTTTCTTGCTTAAACCATTCTGTGACTCTGCCTTGTTTGTGAATTCCCTGTCTGGGTCAGTTTGACAGTTGGGTTGTTTTTCACCTCGCACTAGACAGTGACACAAAGGGAGCTGGAGTGTAACCTGCATTTCCTGATTAGCCATCTCTGCTAGGAGGGAGGGGTGGAGTGGTCACTCTCATCTGAAAGGACTGTGCCTGCCTCTGACAATGCAGGCTCCAACCCCCTGGTGTGTGTCTGAGGCCTTGCCTGGGCAAGGCAGGATTTTACAAGTAGGTGTGAGTCCCCTTTGAAGAAAGGTGACTTCAAAGACTAAAATGGGTATAAGAAGGACACCCAAATCTACAGACTGGAGAAACACTTCTAGAACCAAGAGGAACCTCTGCCTGGAGAAGAGCTGATAGCTGAGGAAGAAGTGCTGCCCTGCCTGTGACTGTGCTTTGTGGAGCTTTCCTGCAGTGCTGCTTCTGCCAGAGTAAGAGGGCAAAGACTGGACTTTGTGTGCCTTCCATCTTGTGAAGAAATCTCCAAGGGCTTGAGTTAGAGCTTGCCTCCTGTTGTTTGAAGTCTCAGGGACAGCAAAGACTTCTCTCTGCCAGCACCTAGAGTCTCTGGAGAGACTCCTGCTCTGACAAGTGGTGCCCTATCCAGTTCCTGGGCCCTTGAAAGGAAAGCTGGTGGGAATCCAAGAAAATCGACTTCGGACGACTCCGAACCGACGCCGCTGCTGAATCCGGTAACACCGCCTGCACCTGACACCGTGACCTTTGCTGGAACGCAACGCTCTTCGCAGGCCCGACGCCGCTGCAGCCCCGACGCCGCTGCAGCCCCGCTGAAGTCCGCGGCTCTGTGGAAGTCGCCGCACCCCGTCGTGACCGACGTCGCTCGAAGCACGTGGATTCAACGTTTCGCACAGACGCCGCGATCCCCGACTTCGCGCCTCGGCTTGTTTTCACTCTTCACCAAAGGTACTGTACTTGGGGGTCTACACGACTCCGTGTCCGGTGCTGCTGGTGTCGGCTTGTTGGGAACGACTCCGTCACGACGCCATGTTAACACCTCATCGAAGCATTTTTGTTTCTAAACGCTATTTTTGAGTTTAATCTTTAAAAATTCATAACTTGACTTGTGTATGTCAGATTTTTGTCGTTTTCGTCTTGTTTTGTTTAGATAAATATTTCCTATTTTTCTAAACTGGTGTTGAGTCATTTTGTAGTGTTTTCATTGAGTTACTGTGTGTGTTGGTACAAATACTTTACACCTAGCGCTCTGAAGTTAAGCCTACTGCTCTGCCAAGCTACCAAGGGGGTAAGCAGGGGTTAGCTGAGGGTGATTCTCTTTTACCCTGACTAGAGTGAGGGTCCTTGCTTGAACAGGGGGTAACCTGACTGTCAACCAAAGACCCCATTTCTAACATCCGTAGTCGCTACAAACATCAGCCATTGTCATAACCATTATGAGGTACACAGCAGTAATGTCATACCCATGCTGCATATGTCGGGGTCCACCCTGTGCCTGGGTCACAATAGCTGCAATGACACCATGTAACATCCCAACTGTTATACTGCTCAGACAACAGCACTGAAAGGGAGGACATATGTTACCGGCTAGTGAAATACACCCACACAGTCAGACGAGGAAATGGAACACTGTTAGGACCATCAGTGCAATCCAATGTAACACACATTCCCCAACATCAGCATTACACACTACCAATGCTGAGTGTGCCATGTCAATGCTATACATAGTATATGCTAGGTCTCAGCAACATATAGCTGGATGTGAAATATCAGAGACTAGGGCAGTTCCACATTGTTAAGTGTGGTGCAAGTGCCATCAGAAAATCCACAGCCAGTGCAAGGCCACAACATGAGATTGGAAGTAGATGGAGGGTTGAGTAAGACAAGAAGGTGGCAACATACAATTTGGGCAGAACCTATACCTAGAGGATGTGACGCAGACAATTCCCCAAACTGCCCACACCACATGTGACATGCAGGTGGGGCATAGACCTGTGAGAATGCTAATATTAAAGACAGGAACAATGAACAGGAACCAGTATCACAATGTGCAACTAATATGAAGTCAGGCCCATCACATTACAAATGCCACAACACAATAATTGTACTATATATCATTGCAGAGGACGATGGCTCTCCTGTGGATATGCCTGTCCTGGACTTCCCTGATGATATGGATGACGAGCTGACAAACATCAGCCAGCAGACCCTCCAAGATGTCCTTGGAACCCTCCAGACCCCACCTTCAGTTGCAAGGAGGAGCACAGATACAGCAGCCATCAAGAGGACCCACCCACCACCCCAATTGTACGACCTGCCAGCTCCAACCCAGCTGAGGACTCTGACGACACTGGCACCAGCTTTGAGAGGACTGTAGTTGGAGTACTGGGAGCAGGCCAAGGAGGTGCGGTTGGGGATGCAAAATATGGCAGCCAGCCTAGAGGGGGTGCATTTGTGCATGATGCCAACTGCAGAACAGGCAGCAGCCATGCAAGGGTGACCATCAATCTTGCAAGAACTTCAACAACGTGTGAAGGAAATCAGCACAGCAGTAAGGGAGTTGACACAACACCTCCAACAACAAACCCTTCAATGCGTGCACGAATGCAATATTGACCACCTCAGGGCCGATCTGGCTGCCTACCACAGTGATGTAGCTGCTATCCTTAAGAACCAGCAGCTCCTCCTTGCTGCAGTACTGCCCTTAATAGCCCCACAGTTGACAGCTACCGGGATTTCTGACTCCACGTCTTCAAACACTGAAGTGTGTGTTGCCCCTTCAAACCCACCACCAACAAGGGCAGAGGAGACAACACACACATCAGAAGATGAAGACGTGGAACAGATCACCTTCACCCGTAAGAGTACCCGGTAGCACTAGTCCCTGCCACATGGGCACTTATAACCAAGGTCCTGTGCTTTGTAACATGCCAGTCTTGCAACAGCTGCTCACAAGCACTGTTCTCCAGCCCACTGTTTACCTTGTCACTAAGCACTGTGATTGTCTCTCACTACCTCATTGGCAATTCATGTCCCTCTGCACTGTATGACACTTCACCCCAGCATGTCCAATGACATGTCCTTTTGCACTTGTGTAGGATCACAATGGAAGGTGTCACACTAACGGACTCAAAATCCTGGACTATGTAAATATAGCACTACAGCACTTTAAAATAAATAGCACTTACACAACCACTTTGTCTCTCTGTAATGTGACACATCAACCGTGAGGGAGATTAGTGATGTTTGCCTCATGTTAATGCCCATAGAATGTCAATACAACTGCCCTGATAGATTGTAGGCTGATAACCATGCACTGTGGTCTGGATTGTACCATCATTTGTCCTTCCTGAGGGTTAATTCTGAGGTAAATAGAAACATTACAGTATAATGCTGTGTTGGACAGAATAAGTCTTCTTCGAGGGATTTCTAAGTAGAAAATCATTGTCTACAAATTTTTCTTCCAGACAATCTTTACGTATGTGATATTTGACTCAAATTTTTCATCACACACGCCACACAGCAGGAATGGATGTGCATGAGTGTACGTACAAATAAGTAACCTGGCTGTACAATGTAACAAATGATAGGTGTGAGTTATGTATACTATACTACATGAGATTATACTATCACTCACCTTATCAGGGTTCACATGAACATCATGCTGCAGGCAGACGTAACACAGTGCCCTCAATACAAAATCTGGTCTCAAAGTATATCAGATTGAAAACATACATCCAAACTTAACAACACATTGAGAACCATAGTAACCGTGAGTGGTGGGTGCAATGGGTGGCAGATTCCTAGCAAAGTAGCTTTGTTGTAGCTGCCAATGTGACAGCTCAATTGGGATTTGGATACAGGATGGAACACAAATGCAAATACTAAATTGACACCGTTCACCCATGCCAAGGCCTTGATCCCCAAGCATATGACACATACTGTAAAGGAGTACCTACGTATCTACTAAAATGTAAAAGTAGGATGCTAAAACTCGGGGAAACACTTTAACTAACCTAACCTATCCTAACTACACACTACCCACAACTGGCCCTAACTACCCTAAGCTAAACTTACTTATCACATTTAACTAAACACTCTAAACATCAACCCCCCAGCCCCTTATATGTCGGGACACATGCAAGACAACTTATACTAACCTAAACACACATATATATATATGTATGTGTTCATATATATATATATATATATATATATATACACATATATATACATACATATATATATATAATAATATATATTAAATATATTTTTTTTTATTTTTATTTAATACACAAAAACCCCAACATCATCCAACATAAAAAAATATATAAAAATATCATACCCTCCACCCCCAACCCACTACTACTAACTAAACTAACAGCCTAGTCTAACCTAACCGTAAGCCCCCTATACCCACTAATTAAAAGAACCAGGAAAGAGGAGGGAGGGGAGGGAATCATGGGTGAGGGTATCAAATTCACGAGTTCACCCTCCGCAGGGTCTTCTTAATAGCACGTACTCTCTTATTTATCTGCGACACCTCCTGCTGCAGCTTGTCCAGTCTGCGCAACATCCAGTGCATGTCACTTTGCATAGCACGAAAATCACCAGTGTCAATGACTGCAGCAGGGGTGGTCTGAGTGCCAGTTGTCGAGGGTTGCTCAGTTGGTAGTGCCATGCTTGGAGGGGGAGGTGCAGGTGCTTCTGTCAGTGGTCCACGAGCTGAGAAAGTTGATGGACCTGCAGTGGTGGCTGTCATCCTTGGAGCCACCTGGGTCGAAGTGGTGGTGCTGGTGGTGGTGGCTGTTGTGGACACAGAAGGGCCCCCTTGGGCAAATGCCCTCCACACCCCTGAGACTCTTTTATGCGATAACGCCATGCCATGTAGTGGAACCCAGACTCTACATCCAGAATGTGGCGGTAACGCATCGCCCTCCGCTGAAATTCACAGATCTGGCTGGCATCCATATTGGCTGCTGTTTAAAAAGATAAAGGCAAACATTAGGTGCATCATTGTGTGATACAGCTACTGATGAGAATCAGACAATACATCTAATGTAGCTGAAAGAGACCATATCACCATACATCACACACACCACACCACACCTTCCTGAGGAAGTATATGCCAACTCAGCCTACACATGTCCTATCTAACAGCACAGCAATGCTCTAAAAGATGTGTACCAACTGAAAACATCTAAGCATCATTGTTCTGCCATTAGTAACGTAACAAATGCTGCAAGTCCTCCACATGTGACAGGCCAACTAATGACTATATTCTGGATGACCATCAAGGGCCACAAGATGTGTGATTTGTAAATGGAATTGCCAGGATGGTATGCAGTTGCCAATCAGGAGTGGGTATCCTAGGTTGGGACAAATGATTTACAGATTTACATGTCTGTGTACTACACTTGGTTCATCACACCTAGGTACACATATTTCATAACCCTAAGCCTGTGCCTCAGGGGGGATGGACAAACAACACATACTTTCAAACATCAAGGACACCCTGGAAGCTTTGGACAGCTGTACATGGGTTTAGTCAGTCCACCACAGGTAAGGAGGGTGTCCAGCTCAGATAGACACAAACCTTGGACAATCCCATCCACATTTATGTTTGTAATTGCAGACAATTCTCAACATCATTTGATACCACCAATACCTGTCCTACAACAAGCAGATAGATGCAAGCACTCATCTGGGCATGGGCTGCATGCACACCTATGACATTATACTCAAGTGCCACATACACGTAGCACAACATGTGGAGCTAGATGCTGCTAGGAAGTCAAACATACAGTGGAGCATGTTCATTAGTGAACAGGGAGGCTCAAGTCTGTGGGTAATAGTTTGGCATCCCTATTCTGTGAGATTCAGGGTATGACTTGCTGACTAAATCATGAAAATGGCCCTCTGCAAAATTTTCTTTACAATAAATTTAACAACAAAACCTATTCACATGGCCATGCCTACAGTGCTGCACTACAAACCCAAAATATGACTCTACGCTACTGATTGTCCAACTCAAATATGGAAACAAAAGGGAAACTCCAGTCAAGTTACATATTAGATCATATGCCAGCACATCATACCTTGTTATGTGTCCAACACACAGGAGTCAATCACACAACAGCTGCAAACACAAAACAGAACAGAAATATCAACACTTACTGGATATGTCTGTGTCATTGCACCTGAAATGTGTCACTCATTGCACTGTGTACCCATATTGGGTTTTGGAAATCACAGTTAGCCACATTCATCATCTTACATTTGCCAAGTTGGGAGATCAGCGGGTATACAGCAAACTGACACTGTCCCATTATTGAAACATGGTTTAGCAAATGTCCTACTGTGTCAATCATGATGATGTAGGTTTCAATTTGTATGTACCTTGGGAATGGCAGCAGTCACAGGAATACTGGTCTTCTGGTCTTAGCATACACCCATGTCTGTGATAACCTCCCTACTGGGAAGTTAGCTATTGTACATATGCTGCACTAGATCAGCAGGGGTGTACCAAACGTAAATTAGCAAAGTATTAGGGAACTTTATATGTATGATGGAATTGGTCAGGAGTCCCTTGCACAACATCATGCAAGTAATACATTGTGACCATGCATTCCCCAACGTCAGGTATCCCATGATGACCCAATAGCTTATGAGAAGTGCATGGCTATAGAGTAACACCAATGGGAAATGCATCAGCTCTGTTCCAGCTATTGTGCCCAAGACCAATTTAAAACACACAGGTACAATGAACAGAGGGCCAGGGATAGTTGTTATCCCTCTATTTGTATCATTTGCTTCATGTTTCACGGTACAGCTATGGAAAGTAGCACCAAACATTTTGATATGAAACCATGTGCATTACTTTGGCATCCATTCCTAATTTAATTGTGGCACAACCAAGTCAAACTATCAGCCTAAGATATTACCGGAGGTTAGAAAGAAATTGGTACGTATGGGCTAGAATACAGTTCAGACATGTATTCAAAATAATTGGGGAATACATTAATTCTTTGCTTTAGCTTGTGAAAAACATCTCTTTCCTGGTGCACTCACAGAGCATGGATAAAACATATGTTTGAGCCGCATTACCATCATCTATTGACGTGAAGGCAGCACCAATTTACAAAATCAAGTTGTGTTTTGTAAGTAAGTGCAGCTGTTGCGTCAACAAATGACGGTAATGTGTAGCAATTATTGTACACTCAGTGCTAATGTATGTTTAACTTGCATTCCACATGTCCAAAAACATTGCCTGCAGCATATCAACAAATCTGCTACTGTCTCTACAGAGCATTTAAATGTGAACATTACTCTGAATTGTACTCACCAACAGGGCCACCAATCACAATACCCAGGTGGTCCAGCACGTCTTGCTCTCTGGCAACAAGGTCAGCCCAGCGGTGCTTCAGTTGGTGGTCGTTGCGCGGTGTGTTGAAGATGCAACGCAGATTGTACAACACCTTGGACCACCGGAGCCTCCTCGCCTCTGTGTGATACCCCTTTATAACCCTGCCACCTGCTTCAATCATCAAGGGGAGGAAGTGGCACACCAGCCAAGTGAATCCCCCCAGCTCCTCCTCACCCATTCTCCCAGACGTGGCCTACCCTACATGACCGAAATAATAGGAAAAATAAAGGGTACAGATTAAAATAAAGGGAAAGGAGGGAGGAAAATGAAAGAAAAGTAACCCTCAAACAGCCCAACTATCCCCAAACTAACACTACCACAACAAACGCCCAACAGTGCAAAGACAAAATTAGGCACCAAATATGACAAATAAACACTTACAATGAACAACTGAGACAATTACAAATAAAACAGATGACAAATAGGATGGCACACAGCAAACAAAAGCACAATTGAGACAGACAGAACTCTAAGCACAGCCACACAGTCTAGAAAAATCACAGACTGCAAAGTGAAAGTGAAAGTACACCCACTGTACCAATTCTGTAAACAGGATATCCTATTACATCACTTCCTGCCTCAAATGCAGTGCGTTTTTATTATGATGCATTTTATGACGCTTACAGTCAATTTATTTTTACGTAAATGCTTAGAAATTACCCCGCATCCATAGTTTAAAATATTTAGCATTGGTAACCAATTTCATGGGGTACAGTGTAGGAATTACTGCTCGGGCCAATGGATGTATCATGGCTGTGAGCGTCATTTTTCTATATATATGTGGCGCTTTTTGATGCATATGCGTCTTTTTTGACGCGTTTGCATCAAACTTTATGGGGGTCATTCCAAGTTTGGTGGGCGGCGGTTGCCGCCCGCCAAACTTCCCCCGCCGAAAGACCACCAAGGGAACGCCCGCCGGCTCAGCGGGAAAGGCCCTGCAACACAGGAGCCGGCTCCGAATGGAGCCGGCGGTGTTGCAGGGGTGCGACGGGTGCAGTTGCACCCGTCGCGATTTTCACTGTCTGCTAAGCAGACAGTGAAAATCATGCTGGGACCCTGTTAAGGGGCCCCTGCACTGCCCATGCCAGTGGCATGGGCAGTGCAGGGGCCCCCAGGGGCCCCACGACACCCGTTCCCGCCATCCTGTTCCTGGCGGTAAAAACCGAAGGAAGGGGGTCAGAATCTCCATGGCGGCGCTGCTTGCCAGGAAACCGCCGGATCCCCTTTTCTGACCGCGGCTTTACCGCCGCAGTCATAATGGGCAGGAAAGCACCGCCAGCCTGTTGGCGGTGCTTTCCGTCGGTCACGGCCCTGGCGGTTTTTACCGCCAGGGTCGGAATGACCCCCTATGTCTTTTACTGGGTTTGTGTCATTTCTCACATTTTTAAAGTAAATGACAGCTGTAACTGTACAGAGATAGGCTGTTTGCACCTGCATTGTGTATTCCAGTGTTTGGGCACATGTGGCAGATCACACTACTGCGGACCATGATACTCCAGTGATACCCAAACTTTTTTAATGCAAATTAGTATTACCCAGTTTGAGCAGGTTGTGCGTCAATAGAGGATAGCAAGGCTACGCAACTTAATACATTACCTCATTGCCTGTGTGTCAATGTCTGTGAATTGTCTATTTCAATTTTAGTAGGGCCTCTGTGTGAACGTCACAAGACGGTTGATAATGGCAATGTTACAAGAGTAAGCCATCACATGTACTGGAATGTTGGATACCACTTCCTGGTTACTTGTTTGGATACTACCCATCAGTCAGGCATTTGAAAATGCTATGTGGGTATAGTGTTTGTCACACAGAGTCCCAAAACCAATCCAAAAATGTGATGTCATTCCACAGTTTGAGTCATATAAATTACCTATGTTTCTCTTGTGGCAGTGGAGGACCAGCAGACCAAGCTGCATGTGTTCACATATTTCAAGTGGTTAATTCCACAAAGGTGTCCAGTTCAAGTGTGTGGCCATGTGTACCCTGTGTCATTATTGGCCTCCATGTTTTCACAGTTACATGCAGGTCTAGTCATGAGTCTGTGGATCCACTCCCCGCATTAACAGAGTATCCTTCAAAGCAGAATTGACTGAAAGCCAAAGAGGAATTGACAACACACATGGGGATAGTCCAGCTATGGGACTGCAGAAGTTTTATGAGACTGACAACAGGGCAACCTTGGTGTGCTCACAAAGTTAATAGATCAGTAATTTAAAACCAGCAGGTTTTGAAGACAGGAGTCATTTCAATGGGGGTTGGGAGTGAAAAACAAATGGCACAAATCGGGTTGAGGCGATTTTTTTGCCTCAGCCTGACTTGTACCAATTGTGGACGCCCATATGCCATTTTCCCCCTACGCCGGCGCTGCCTGGTGTACGTGGTTGTTTTTAACGCACACCAGACAGCGCCGGCGGCTAACGCCGGCTAACGTCATTCACTAAATACGGCGCCCGCATAGCGCTTCAGAATGGCGTTTTGCGTCAAAAAGTATAAATATGGGCCCGGGTATTTTATGTTTGTATCGCTTTTGCGTCAAACAATGACGCAAATGTGGTGCAAATGAAGAATAAATATGGGTCTCTGTTTCCCTATTTCATTTGCACACCTCAACCATTCTTTCTGGGTGAAGAAGTCATCCCTGAGTTGTTTTTTGGAGATATTAATCAATAATAATGGGTTATGATAACAATCTTCTCTCCCCAGAATGGAAAACCGCTCCTTCACGTAACTCAGTCAACTGAATTTAGAAGCCAGGTCACAAGACTTGGCATCCATAATTATGGACTGATTAAGCAGGGCTACTTGCTTAACCCAGATAGCAGTCCATAGCAACAGGGGTGCAAATTGGTCCTCTATCGCAACCAATCCCACTTCAGAACGCCAAACCATAATAGGGAAACTGTTTGCCACTGAATGAAGTATCCTTAGGAATTTATTTCCAACCACTTGTAAGTTACTAGGATCACAATGACCCCACACTCCTGCACCAAAAGTATCCAGTGACAACTTTTTGCACAATAAACATTCAGCATTGCACCAAGCGGTTTCCAACCCAGTCTGTGTGTGAATCTGAAAAGGGCAGCAACGTAAAAGCACCCACATTTAATCGTTTTTCTTAATTTACAAATCTGAGTTTAAGCACTTTGGAGGAGGGCTCAATGACCATAACATTGGATCTAAAGGTAGTGGTTTTGAGCCCCAAACCACTCATAAACAAAAAGAAGCCATTCAACAATTTTTGCAGGCCTACACCCGTTCTAGGTAACAAAACACAGTCATCAGCATAGATCAAAGCAGGAAGTTTCCCATATCCCACTTTTGGAGGCTCAGCCTCCATTATATGGAGAGTATTTTCAAGATAATTTATATAAAAGCAAAATAAAAACAAAGCCAGTGCGCAACCTTGCCTGAAGCTACGTTTGATATCAAATGCCTAAGAGAGCTTGCCATTTTTCCCATACCTTACCCTTGTAGTTTCCCCATCATGCATCTGTGCCAGAAAATGAACCATGACCAGATCAAAACCCATATTAAGCATAATGGACCATGGCTTCCCTTTGTCTACCCAATCAAAAGCTGCAGAAAGATCCATAACCCAAATGGATACTCCCTCTTCTGGCCTCAGTGTACTTTGAAATCAAGCGGTGAAAAGCACCCATTTTCTGCAACCCACGTCTCTAATCTTTCCAACAAAATCCTGCCCATACATTTACTTATGTAGTCGATCAGTGAGATAGGACGATAGCAGCAGGGATCTGGCTTCGATTTGTTCCCCTTTTTCAAAATAGGGATTAGATTTGCACTACACTACGTTTTAGGGGGTCCTTCTTTGGCCACTGATCTCAGAACATTTGTTATTAATGGGACCAATTGTTCATGAATATCTAAAAACATGTCAACAGGAGTCCCATCTGGGCCAGAGGCCTTATTTCTCCTTGAACGACTTAGGGCAGAAATCACCTCCTCATATGAGGGGGGATCAAAGCCAATTTTACAGGGTTACTGTTAGACCTGACAGCCTTAGGGTGGTCACCCCTAACTTTTTGCCTGCCTCCCTACACTTTTTGGACACTGATTTTGCTGGTTTCTAGACTCTGCACACTTTACCACTGCTAACCAGTGCTAAAGTGCATATGCTCTCTCCCTTTAAACATGGTAACATTGGATCATACCCAATTGGACTATTTAATTTACTTATAAGTCCCTAGTAGAAGGCACTATGGGCCTGATTACAACTTTGGAGGAGGTGTTAATCCGTCCCAAATGTGACGGATATACCACCAGCCGTATTACGAGTTCCATAGGATATAATGGACTCGTAATACGGCTGGTGGTATATCCGTCACTTTACCGTCACTTTTGGGACGGATTAACACCTCCTCCAAAGTTGTAATCAGGCCCTATATGTGCCCAGGGCTTGTAGATTAAAGGCTACTAGTGGGCCTGCAGCACTGATTGTGCCACCCACTTCAGTAGCCCCTGAACCTTGTCTCTGGCTTGCCATTGCAAGGCCTGTGTGTGCGGTTTCACTGCCAATTCGACTTGGCATTTAAAAGTACTTGCACACCTAAAACTCCCCTTTTTCTACATATAAGTCACCCCTAAGTGGTGCCCTAGGTAACCCCTAGGGCAGGGTGCTGTGTGGGTAAAAGGCAGGACATGTACCTGTGTAGTCTACATGTCCTGGTAGTGTAAAACTCCTAAATTCGTTTTTAGACTACTGTGAGGCCTGCTCCCTTCATAGGCTCATAGGCTAACATTGGGGTTGCCCTCATACATTGTTGCAGTGGTAGCTGCTGATCTGAAAGGAGTAGGAAGGTCATATTTAGTATGGCCAGAATGGTAATACAAAATCCTGCTGACTAGTGAAGTTGGATTTAATATTGCTATTTTAGAAATTCCACTTTTAGAAAGTGAGCATTTCTCTGCACTTAAATCTTTCTGTGCCTCACAATCCACGTCTGGCTGGGTTTAGTTGACAGCTCCTTGTGCATTCACTCAGACACACCCCAAACAAAGGATACTCAGCCTCACTTGCATGCATGGATTGGTCTTCCTGGGCTGGGAGGGCGGAGGGCCTGCTCTCACACAAAGGACTGCCACACCCCCTACTGGGACCCTGGCAGACAGGATTGAACTGAAAGAGGACCTGGTGCACTTCTAAGCCACTCTTTGAAGTCTCCCCCACTTCAAAGGCACATTTGGGTATAAAAACAGGGCCTCTGCCCTACCACCTCAGACACTTCCTGGAGAAGAAACTTGTAATCAGAACCTGCATCCTGCCAAGAAGAACTGCCTGGCTGCCCAAAGGACTCACCTGACTGCTTTCTGTGAAGGACTGCTGCCTTGCTGTTGCCCTGCTGCCTTGTTGCTTCCTGGCTGTGGTGAAGAAGTGCTCTCCAAGGGCTTGGATAAAGCTTTCCTCCTGTTCCCTGAAGTCTCAGGACCAAAAAGACTTCTCTCTTGCAACTGGACTCCTTGTGCGGCGACAATTTGATGCACAGCTTGCTAAAAACGATGCACAGCCTGTCCCGCAGTGAGAAATTAACTGCACGCCGAACCGGAACAACGCAGCTCGACTTCACAAGGAAAAGATAGACGCGGGCCTGCGGTGCGACCGGAACTTAGACGCACAGCCCACCAGATCGACACACAGCTGACCTGGGACAACGCAGCCTAACTTCCAGAGGGGAAATCGACGGAGCGCCTGCCGTGCGGGAGAAATTTCCCCCCAATGCCCACCGGAACGACGCAGAGCTTGTCACAAGCCCAGGATTCCACGCACAGACCCCGGGGCATCAGAAAACCCCACAACCCAAAGAGGATCCACGACCGAGCGCCGGAAAATCGACGCACAGCCATCCCTGCGTGGAAACTAAACAACGCATCGACCGTGTGCAGCCCGAGAAATCAACTCACACCCCTTTGTTTCCACGCTTCTCCTCCTCTGCAAGCCTCTGCAGATATTTTTTATGCAAACCAGGTACTTTGTGCTTGAAAGAGACTTTGGGGGTCATTCCGACCGCCAGGGCCGGGGACCGCGGATGCACCGCCAACAGGCTGGCGGTGCATCCAGGCCAATTCTGACTGCGGCGGTAAAGACGCGGTCAGAAAAGGGAAACCGGCGGTTTCCCGCCGGTTTTCCCCTGGCCTGAAGAATCCTCCATGGCGGCGCTGCAGGCAGCGCCGCCATGGGGATTCCGACCCCCTTCCCGCCAGCCTGGTTCTGGCGGTTTTGACCGCCAGAACCTGGCTGGCGGGAACGGGTGTCGTGGGCCCCCTAACAGGGCCCCACAAAGATTTTCAGTGTCTGCATAGCAGACACTGAAAATCGCGACGGGTGCAACTGCACCCGTCGCACCCTTTCCACTCCGCCGGCTCAATTCGGAGCCGGCATCCTCGTGGAAGGGGGTTTCCCGCTGGGCAGGCGGGCGGCCTTCTGGCGGTCGCCCGCCAGCCTAGCGGGAAACTCAGAATGACCGCCGCGGTCTTTTGACCGCGGTACGGTCTTCTGGTGGCTCCCGCTTGGCAGGCGGCGCCCGCCGCCCGCCAAGATTACAATGACCCCCTTTGTTTGCTTTTAAAATACTTAAGACACTTGATATCTTTTCAGTGATATCTCTACATTTACTTATTGCATCTTTGATTGTTTTGACCTGCAAATATTCAGAAAAATATTATGTATTTTTCTAAACAGATCCTTCTCATACCTCGCCGCCAAAACCTGGAACACTCTCCCCACCAACCTGTGACAGACCCAAGACCTACTCACCTTCAGAAGACTCCTCAAGCTCTTCGACCAGTAACTCCAGTTCCCCCCCCCCAGCGCCTTGAAACCCTCACAGGTATGTAGTGCGCTTTTAAAATCCAATGATTGATTGATTGATAAACACTGTTTGATGTATTTCTGTGGTGCTATATGGTGTTATTGTATGATTTATTGTGCAAATACTTTACACATTGCCTTCTAAGTTAAACCTGACTGCTCAGTGCCAAGGTACCAGAGTGTGGGCACAGGATAATTTGGATTGTGTGTGACTTACCCTGACTAGAGTGAGGGTCCTTGCTTGGACAGGGGGTAACCTGACTGCCAACCAAAGACCCCATTTCTAACAGTTACCTTTGAAGATGTCACTAGTTAAAGTGCTGCCCATTTACATACTTCTGCAATAAACAGTTGCAAAATGCTCAACTCAGACTTTAGGGGAGATATTAGCATCCATAAGGGTATTGGGCCATAGGTGCAAAAACATTTTCCCATAGACACAGAATGGGTAAAACCCTTTCATACATCTGTCCCATTATGAGTACCATTTAGAAACAGATCATTAACTATTTTCCAAAACAACAGGGCATCTCCACTTGCGCATGCACTGCTAAAGGAAGTACAACCATCTATCACAATTTCCTTTTTCCTCTGTATTATGGCCTGTTTGTAGTCTCGCCTAAGACACTCCACCAGCCCTCTATCCCATGGAACCTGTTTCAATGCACCCCCAAGGTTTCTTTGAGCCCTCAAACAATTCTTGTCAAACCACGCAACAAGATCTACCTTCCTGCCAAATTGGTGTAATTCCGTTCAGCAGTTTGGGCTGTAGGCATGTCTAAAGATGAATGGCAAAACATATATAACATATATATATATATATATATATATATATATATATATATATATATATATATATATATAATATATATATAAATTTATGCCAGTTTAATACTAAAGTTAAAGATGCCGCACTCACAGGATTCCATCAATCTTCTTCTTTTATTTATTAAGACAAAACCCCCACCAACTAACACCAACTCGTTTCGAACTTCCCGGTCTTGATCACGTGATCAAGACCGGGAAGGTCAAAACGCATTGGTGTTAGTTGGCGGGGGTTTTCTCTTACTAAATAAAAGACGATTGATGGAATCCTGTGAGTGCGGCATCTTTAACTTTAGTGTTAAACTGGCATAAAGATTAATGGGAATAGGTCCTTCCCTGATGCTGGCACCGACGTGTAACAAAGCGCGCCTTTTTCTTGGACCTGGCGGAGTTGATATATATATATATATATATATATATATATATATATATGAATGATTTAGAATTCATTCTTCATAAAAAAAACATTTTTTACAGTATGGTGTATGCATTAGAGTTTATCTAGTCTAGGAGTGTCAGTTCTGTGTGTAGTGTTACTTTTTTGCATACAATTTCATCCATATACTACATATGTTTGGAAACTTTTGGTTTCAGGGTTTGGTATAGGGAGTGTTAGATTCCTAGTCCCTGATAACAGTGTTCTTTTTTAAGACTTTCTATCAACTGATACAGTGGTAAAGTGTTGGATGATGTCTACTTATTGTAGCTTGAAATTAATTGTGCCAGCCTTCTTCTGTGTGGTTAGTTTTAGATTGTTTAATTAGGGTACTATCATATATGTTACCCCACTCTATGTGGAATCTGGCTTGGAGTCTGAGTCCTGAGTGGTGCAGAGTGCCAACCCAGGTGGACTCAAAGTAGCTGATGAGTGGGGTTGACATTTCTTCATTATCTCTGTAAACATGTGGATTCTAATATTCGGTTACATTATTAGTCACTTAGCATCACTATTAGTCTTGTCTTTCTGTGGTAGGAAGGCTGAAGCAAATTATTTTCAACTGGAGTTAGAATGTGCTGTTGACTTATTTCTCTATTCTCAAGAGATTCTTTAACCCCTTCGCTGCCAGGCCTTTTCCCCCTCCTGTGCCGGGCCTTTTTTTGCCTATTTGGGGCAGTTCCCGCTTAGGCCCTCATAACTTTTTGTCCACATAAGCTAACCAAGCCAAATTTGCGTCCTTTTTTTCCAACATCCTAGGGATTCTAGAGGTACCCAGACTTTGTGGGTTCCCTTGAAGGAGGCCAAGAAATTGGCCAAAATACAGTGAAAATTTCGTTTTTTTCAAAAAAATTGGAAAAAGTGGCTGCAGAAGAAGGCTTGTGGTTTTTCCCCTGAAAATGGCATCAACAAAGGGTTTGCGGTGCTAAACTCAGCAGCTTCCCAGCTTTCAGGAACAGGCAGACTTGAATCAGAAAACCCAATTTTTCAACACAATTTTGGCATTTTACTGGGACATACCCCATTTGTGCAATTTTTTGTGCTTTCAGCCTCCTTCCAGTCAGTGACAGGAATGGTCATGAAACCAATGCTGGATCCCAGAAACCTAAACATTTCTGAAAAGTAGACAAAATTCTGAATTCAGCAAGGGGTCATTTGTGTAGATCCTACAAGGGTTTCCTACAGAAAATAACAGCTGAAAAAGAAAAATATTGAAATTGAGGTGAAAAAACCATCAATTTTTCTCTACGTTTTACTCTGTAACTTTTCCCTGCAATGTCAGATTATCGAAAGCAATATACCGTTACGTCTGCTGGACTCCTCTGGTTGCGGGGATATATAGGGTTTGTAGGTTCATCAAGAACCCGAGGAACCAAGAGCCAATAAATGAGCTGCACCCTGCAGTGCGTTTTCATTCTATACCGGGTATACAGCAATTCATTTGCTGAAATATAAGGAGTAAAAAATTGCTATCAAGAAAACTTTTGCATTTCCAAAAAGGGCACAAGATAAGGTGTTGAGGAGCAGTGGTTATTTGCACATCTCTGAATTCCGGGGTGACCATAGTAGCACGTGAATTACAGGGAATTTCTCAAATAGATGTCTTTTTTACACACACTCCTATATTTGGAAGGAAAAAATGTAGAGAAAGACAAGGGGCAATAGTACTTGTTTTGCTAATCTATGTTCCCCCAAGTCTCCCGATAAAAATGGTACCTCACTTGTGTGGGTAGGCCTAGCACCCGCGACAGGATATGCCCCAAAACACAACGTGGACACATCACAGAAAACAGAGCTGTTTTTAGCAAAGTGACTACCTGTAGATTTTGGCCTCTAGCTCAGCCGCCACCTAGGGAAACCTACCAAACCTGTGCATTTCTGAAAACTAGAGACCTAGGGGAATCCAAGGAGGGGTGACTTGCGGGGCTCGGACCAGGTTCTGTTACCCAGAATCCTTTGCAAATCTCAAAATTTGGCTAAAAAAACACATGTTCCTCACATTTCTGTGGCAGAAAGTTCTGGAATCTGAGAGGAGCCACAAATTTCATTCCACCCAGCGTTCCCCCACGTCTCCCGATAAAAATTATACCTCACTTGTGTGGGTAGGCCTAGCGCCCGCGACAGGATATGCCCCAAAACACAACGTGGACATATCACAGAAAACAGAGCTGTTTTTAGCAAAGTGACTACCTGTAGATTTTGGCCTCTAGCTCAGCCGCCACCTAGGGAAACCTACCAAACCTGTGCATTTCTGAAAACTAGAGACCTAGGGGAATCCAAGGAGGGGTGACTTGCGGGGCTCGGACCAGGTTCTGTTACCCAGAATCCTTTGCAAATCTCAAAATTTGGCTAAAAAAACACATGTTCCTCACATTTCTGTGGCAGAAAGTTCTGGAATCTGAGAGGAGCCACAAATTTCCTTCCACCCAGCGTTCCCCCATGTCTCCCGATAAAAATGATACCTCACTTGTGTGGGTAGGCCTAGCGCCCGCGACAGGATATGCCCCAAAACACAACGTGGACATATCACAGAAAACAGAGCTGTTTTTAGCAAAGTGACTACCTGTAGATTTTGGCCTCTAGCTCAGCCGCCACCTAGGGAAACCTACCAAACCTGTGCATTTCTGAAAACTAGAGACCTAGGGGAATCCAAGGAGGGGTGACTTGTGTGGCTCGGACCAGGTTCTGTTACCCAGAATCCTTTGCAAACCTCAAAATTTGGCTAAAAAAACACATGTTCCTCACATTTCTGTGGCAGAAAGTTCTGGAATCTGAGAGGAGCCACAAATTTCCTTCCACCCAGCGTTCCCCCACGTCTCCCGATCAAAATGATACCTCACTTGTGTGGGTAGGCCTAGCGCCCGCGACAGGATATGCCCCAAAACACAACGTGGAGACATCACAGAAAACAGAGCTGTTTTTAGCAAAGTGACTACCTGTAGATTTTGGCCTCTAGCTCAGCCGCCACCTAGGGAAACCTACCAAACCTGTGCATTTCTGAAAACTAGAGACCTAGGGGAATCCAAGGAGGGGTGACTTGCGGGGCTCGGACCAGGTTCTGTTACCCAGAATTCTTTGCAAATCTCAAAATTTGGCTAAAAAAACACATGTTCCTCACATTTCTGTGGCAGAAAGTTCTGGAATCTGAGAGGAGCCACAAATTTCATTCCACCCAGCGTTCCCCCACGTCTCCCGATAAAAATTATACCTCACTTGTGTGGGTAGGCCTAGCGCCCGCGACAGGATATGCCCCAAAACACAACGTGGACATATCACAGAAAACAGAGCTGTTTTTAGCAAAGTGACTACCTGTAGATTTTGGCCTCTAGCTCAGCCGCCACCTAGGGAAACCTACCAAACCTGTGCATTTCTGAAAACTAGAGACCTAGGGGAATCCAAGGAGGGGTGACTTGCGGGGCTCGGACCAGGTTCTGTTACCCAGAATCCTTTGCAAATCTCAAAATTTGGCTAAAAAAACACATGTTCCTCACATTTCAATGGCAGAAAGTTCTGGAATCTGAGAGGAGCCACAAATTTCCTTCCACCCAGCGTTCCCCCATGTCTCCCGATAAAAATGATACCTCACTTGTGTGGGTAGGCCTAGCGCCCGCGACAGGATATGCCCCAAAACACAACGTGGACATATCACAGAAAACAGAGCTGTTTTTAGCAAAGTGACTACCTGTAGATTTTGGCCTCTAGCTCAGCCGCCACCTAGGGAAACCTACCAAACCTGTGCATTTCTGAAAACTAGAGACCTAGGGGAATCCAAGGAGGGGTGACTTGTGTGGCTCGGACCAGGTTCTGTTACCCAGAATCCTTTGCAAACCTCAAAATTTGGCTAAAAAAACACATGTTCCTCACATTTCTGTGGCAGAAAGTTCTGGAATCTGAGAGGAGCCACAAATTTCCTTCCACCCAGCGTTCCCCCACGTCTCCCGATCAAAATGATACCTCACTTGTGTGGGTAGGCCTAGCGCCCGCGACAGGATATGCCCCAAAACACAACGTGGACACATCACAGAAAACAGAGCTGTTTTTAGCAAAGTGACTACCTGTAGATTTTGGCCTCTAGCTCAGCCGCCACCTAGGGAAACCTACCAAACCTGTGCATTTCTGAAAACTAGAGACCTAGGGGAATCCAAGGAGGGGTGACTTGCGGGGCTCGGACCAGGTTCTGTTACCCAGAATCCTTTGCAAATCTCAAAATTTGGCTAAAAAAACACATGTTCCTCACATTTCAATGGCAGAAAGTTCTGGAATCTGAGAGGAGCCACAAATTTCCTTCCACCCAGCGTTCCCCCATGTCTCCCGATAAAAATGATACCTCACTTGTGTGGGTAGGCCTAGCGCCCGCGACAGGATATGCCCCAAAACACAACGTGGACATATCACAGAAAACGGAGCTGTTTTTAGCAAAGTGACTACCTGTAGATTTTGGCCTCTAGCTCAGCCGCCACCTAGGGAAACCTACCAAACCTGTGCATTTCTGAAAACTAGAGACCTAGGGGAATCCAAGGAGGGGTGACTTGTGTGGCTCGGACCAGGTTCTGTTACCCAGAATCCTTTGCAAACCTCAAAATTTGGCTAAAAAAACACATGTTCCTCACATTTCTGTGGCAGAAAGTTCTGGAATCTGAGAGGAGCCACAAATTTCCTTCCACCCAGCGTTCCCCCACGTCTCCCGATCAAAATGATACCTCACTTGTGTGGGTAGGCCTAGCGCCCGCGACAGGATATGCCCCAAAACACAACGTGGACACATCACAGAAAACAGAGCTGTTTTTAGCAAAGTGACTACCTGGAGATTTTGGCCTCTAGCTCAGCCGCCACATAGGGAAACCTACCAAACCTGTACATTTCTGAAAACTAGAGACCTAGGGGAATCCAAGGAGGGGTGACTTGTGTGGCTCGGATCAGGTTCTGTTACCCAGAATCCTTTGCAAACCTCAAAATTTGGCTAAAAAAACACATGTTCCTCACATTTCTGTGGCAGAAAGTTCTGGAATCTGAGAGGAGCCACAAATTTCCTTCCACCCAGCGTTCCCCCACGTCTCCCGATAAAAATGATACCTCACTTGTGTGGGTAGGCCTAGCGCCCGCGACAGGATATGCCCCAAAACACAACGTGGACATATCACAGAAAACAGAGCTGTTTTTAGCAAAGTGACTACCTGTAGATTTTGGCCTCTAGCTCAGCCGCCACTTAGGGAAACCTACCAAACTTGTGCATTTCTGAAAACTAGAGACCTAGGGGAATCCAAGGAGGGGTGACTTGCGGGGCTCGGACCAGGTTCTGTTACCCAGAATCCTTTGCAAACCTCAAAATTTGGCTAAAAAAACACATGTTCCTCACATTTCTGTGGCAGAAAGTTCTGGAATCTGAGAGGAGCCACAAATTTCCTTCCACCCAGCGTTCCCCCACGTCTCCCGATAAAAATGATACCTCACTTGTGTGGGTAGGCCTAGCGCCCGCGACAGGATATGCCCCCAAACACAACGTGGACATATCACAGAAAACAGAGCTGTTTTTAGCAAAGTGACTACCTGTAGATTTTGGCCTCTAGCTCAGCCGCCACCTAGGGAAACCTACCAAACCTGTGCATTTCTGAAAACTAGAGACCTAGGGGAATCCAAGGAGGGGTGACTTGCGGGGCTCGGACCAGGTTCTGTTACCCAGAATCCTTTGCAAATCTCAAAATTTGGCTAAAAAAACACATGTTCCTCACATTTCTGTGGCAGAAAGTTCTGGAATCTGAGAGGAGCCACGAATTTCCTTCCAGCCAGCGTTCCCCCATGTCTCCCGATAAAAATGATACCTCACTTGTGTGGGTAGGCCTAGCGCCCGCGACAGGATATGCCCCAAAACACAACGTGGACATATCACAGAAAACAGAGCTGTTTTTAGCAAAGTGACTACCTGTAGATTTTGGCCTCTAGCTCAGCCGCCACCTAGGGAAACCTACCAAACCTGTGCATTTCTGAAAACTAGAGACCTAGGGGAATCCAAGGAGGGGTGACTTGTGTGGCTCGGACCAGGTTCTGTTACCCAGAATCCTTTGCAAACCTCAAAATTTGGCTAAAAAAACACATGTTCCTCACATTTCTGTGGCAGAAAGTTCTGGAATCTGAGAGGAGCCACAAATTTCCTTCCACCCAGCGTTCCCCCACGTCTCCCGATCAAAATGATACCTCACTTGTGTGGGTAGGCCTAGCGCCCGCGACAGGATATGCCCCAAAACACAACGTGGACACATCACAGAAAACAGAGCTGTTTTTAGCAAAGTGACTACCTGGAGATTTTGGCCTCTAGCTCAGCCGCCACCTAGGGAAACCTACCAAACCTGTACATTTCTGAAAACTAGAGACCTAGGGGAATCCAAGGAGGGGTGACTTGTGGGGCTCGGACCAGGTTCTGTTACCCAGAATCCTTTGCAAACCTCAAAATTTGGCTAAAAAAACACATGTCCCTCACATTTCTGTGGCAGAAAGTTCTGGAATCTGAGAGGAGCTACAAATTTCCTTCCACCCAGCGTTCCCCCAAGTCTCCCGATAACAATGATACCTCACTTGCGTGGGTAGGCCTAGCGCCGGCGACAGGAAACACCCCAAAGCGCAACGTGGACACATCCTAAATTTTGGAAAAAAACAGAGGTGTTTTTTGCGAAGTGCCTACCTGTAGATTTTGGCCTCTAGCTCAGCCGGCACCTAGGGAAACCTACCAAACCTGTGCATTTCTGAAAACTAGAGACCTAGGGGAATCCAAGGAGGGGTGACTTGCGGGGCTCGGACCAGGTTCTGTTACCCAGAATCCTTTGCAAACCTCAAAATTTGGCTAAAAATACACATGTTACTCACATTTCTGTGGCAGAAAGTTCTGGAATCTGAGAGGAGCCACAAATTTCCTTCTACCCAGCGTTCCCCCAAGTCTCCCGATAAAAATGATACCTCACTTGTGTGGGTAGGACTAGCGCCCACGAAAGGAAAGGGCCCAAAACACAACGTGGACACATCACATTTTTTTATAAAAAGCAGTGCCTACCTGTGGATTTTGGCCTGTAGCTCAGCCGACACCTGAGGAAACCTAGCAAACCAGTGCATTTTTGAAAACTAGAAACCCAGGGGAATCCAAGATGGGGTGACTTGCGGGGCTCTGACCAGGTTATGTTACCCAGAATCCTTTGCAAACCTCCAAATTTGGCCCAAAAAACACTTTTTCCTCTCATTTCGGTGACAGAAAGTTCTGGAATCTGAGAGGAGCCACAAATTTCCTTCCACCCAGCGTTCCCCTAAGTCTCTCGATAAAAATGGTACATCACTTCTGTGGGTAGGCCTTGCGCCCACAAAAGGAAATGGCCCAAAACACAACGTGGACACAACATATTTTTTCACAGAAAACAGAGGTGTTTTTTGCAAGGTGCCTACCTGTGGTGTTTGGCCTGTAGCTCAGCCGGCCCCAGGGGGGGGGCAGAAATGCCCTAAAATAAATTTGCCCCCCCAACCCCCACCCTCCCCCGCCGGGAGCGACCCTTGCCTACGGGGTCGCTCCCCCTGCGTGACATTGGCCCCAAAAAACAAATCCCCGGTGCCTAGTGGTTTCTGCCCCCTTGGGGGCAGGTTGACCTAAACTCAGCCAATCTGCCCCCAAGGGGGGCAGAAATGGCCTAAATACAATTTGTCCCCCAGGGGAGCGACTTTTGCCTGATGGGTCACTCCCCATCTCTAAAAAAAAAAAAACATAGAAAAAAAAGAAAAATTCCCCTGGCGCCTAGAGGTTTCTGCCCCCCCCCCCCCCCGGGAGCAGATCGGCCTAATAATAGGCCGATCTGCCCCCCGGGGGGGCAGAAATGGCCTAAAATAAATTTGCCCCCCCAACACCCACCCCCCCCCCCGGGAGCGACCCTTGCCTACGGGGTCGCTCCCCCTGCGTGACATTGGCGCCAAAAAACAAATCCCCGGTGCCTAGTGGTTTCTGCCCCCTTGGGGGCAGGTTGACCTAAACTCAGCCAATCTGCCCCCAAGGGGGGCAGAAATGGCCTAAATACAATTTGTCCCCCAGGGGAGCGACTTTTGCCTGATGGGTCGCTCCCCATCTTTAAAAAAAAAAAACAAAGAAAAAAAAGAAAAATTCCCCTGGCGCCTAGAGGTTTCTGCCCCCCCCAACACCCACCCCCCCCGGAGCGACCCTTGCCTACGGGGTCGCTCCCCCTGCGTGACATTGGCGCCAAAAAACAAATCCCCGGTGCCTAGTGGTTTCTGCCCCCTTGGGGGCAGATTGACCTAAAATTGGCCAATCTGCCCCCAGGGGGGCAGAAATGGTCTAAATACAATTTGCCCCCCCCAGGGGAGCGACCCTTGCCTGATGGGTCGCTCCCCATCTCTAAAAAAAGAAACAACAAAAAAAAAAAACACAAAAAAAAAATTGCCCTGGCGCCTAGAGTGTTCTGCCCCCCCCCCGGGGGCAGTTCGGCCTAATAATAGGCCGATCTGTCCCCCGGGGGGCAGAAATGGCCTAAAATAAATTTGCCCCCCCAACCCCCACCCCCCCCCCCCGGAGCGACCCTTGCCTACGGGGTCGCTCCCCCTGCGTGGCATTGGCGCCAAAAAACAAATCCCCGGTGCCTAGTGGTTTCTGCCCCCTTGGGGGCAGATTGACCTAAAATTGGCCAATCTGCCCCCAGGGGGGCAGAAATGGTCTAAATACAATTTGCCCCCCCAGGGGAGCGACCCTTGCCTGATGGGTCGCTCCCCATCTCTAAAAAAAGAAACAATAAAAAAAAAAAACACAAAAAAAAATTGCCCTGGCGCCTAGAGTGTTCTGCCCCCCCCCTGGGGGCAGTTCGGCCTAATAATAGGCTGATCTGTCCCCCGGGGGGGCAGAAATGGCCTAAAATAAATTTGCCCCCCCAACCCCCACCCCCCCCCGGGAGCGACCCTTGCCTACGGGGTCGCTCCCCCTGCGTGACATTGGCACCAAAAAACAAATCCCCGGTGCCTAGTGGTTTCTGCCCCCTTGGGGGCAGATTGACCTAAAATTGGCCAATCTGCCCCCAGGGGGGCAGAAATGGTCTAAATACAATTTGCCCCCCCAGGGGAGCGACCCTTGCCTGATGGGTCGCTCCCCATCTCTAAAAAAAGAAACAACAAAAAAAAAAAAACACAAAAAAAAAATTGCCCTGGCGCCTAGAGTGTTCTGCCCCCCCCCGGGGCAGTTCGGCCTAATAATAGGCCGATCTGTCCCCCGGGGGGGCAGAAATGGCCTAAAATAAATTTGCCCCCCCAACCCCCACCTCCCCCCCGGAGCTACCCTTGCCTACGGGGTCGCTCCCCCTGCGTGACATTGGCGCCAAAAAACAAATCCCCGGTGCCTAGTGGTTTCTGCCCCCTTGGGGGCAGATTGACCTAAAATTGGCCAATCTGCCCCCAGGGGGGCAGAAATGGTCTAAATACAATTTGCCCCCCCAGGGGAGCGACCCTTGCCTGATGGGTCGCTCCCCATCTCTAAAAAAAGAAACAAAAAAAAAAAAAAAAAAAACCAAAAAAATTGCCCTGGCGCCTAGAGTGTTCTGCCCCCCCCCGGGGGCAGTTCGGCCTAATAATAGGCCGATCTGTCCCCCGGGGGGGCAGAAATGGCCTAAAATAAATTTGCCCCCCCAACCCCCACCCCCCCCCGGGAGCGACCCTTGCCTACGGGGTCGCTCCCCCTTGCGTGACATTGGCGCCAAAAAACAAATCCCCGGTGCCTAGTGGTTTCTGCCCCCTTGGGGGCAGATTGACCTAAAATTGGCCAATCTGCCCCCAGGGGGGCAGAAATGGTCTAAATACAATTTGCCCCCCCCAGGGGAGCGACCCTTGCCTGATGGGTCGCTCCCCATCTCTAAAAAAAAAAAAAAAAGAACAAAAAAAAAAAACACAAATAAAAATTTGCCCTGGCGCCTAGAGGTTTCTTCCCCCCCTGGGGGCAGATCGGCCTAATAATAGGCCGATCTGCCCCCAGGGGGGGCAGAAAAGGCCTTCCCAAAAAATTGCCCCCCCTGGGAGCGACCCTTGCCAAAGGGGTCGCTTTGTTGCGTGACATTCGCGCGCAAAAAAAAACTCCCTGGTGTCTAATGGTTTCTGCCCCCCTTGGGGGCAGATTGGCCTTATCAAAATAGGCCAATCTGCCCCCAAGGGGGGCAGAAATGGCCTAAATATATATTGCCCCGTAGGGGAGCGACCCTTGCCTAAGGGATCGCTCCCCACCTAAAAAAAAAGAATTCATCACAAAAAAAAAGAAAAAAAAAAAAATGGTCCCTCCTGCCTAGAGGTTTCTGCCCCCCCTGGGGGCAGATCGGCCTAATAATAGGCCAATCTGCCCCCAGGGTGGGCAGAAAAGGCCTTCCTAAAAAAATGCCCCCCTGGGAGCGACCCTTGCCCAAGGGGTCGCTCCCTTTTGCCAATTTCAAGAAGAAAAAAAAAAATCCCTGGTGTCTAGTGGGGTTTCAAAAGCCGGATTGCAAGCAATCCGGCTTTTGAAACCTGTGAGAGACTTCAAAGGGAAGGAAATACATTTCCTTCCCTTTGAAGCCTCTCGGGGCCTCCCCCATGGGATTGAAAAAGAAATGCAAAAGCATTTCTTTTTCAATCGCGCTGGAAGCTCTGCTTCCAGCGCGATGGGGGAGACCCTGTGACTAATCAGCGCGCGCTCGCGCGCTGACGTCACAGGGGGGGTTGGGGGGGGTCGGGGGTGGGAGGGGAAGGGCTTCCCCTTCCATCCCTGACTTGGGGGGGTGGGGGGGAACCCCACAGAGGGAGCGAGAGCGCTCCCTCTGGGCTCCGTGCACAGGACGTAATGGTTACGTCCTGGGCACAGCAGCACTGTGCCTCAGGACGTAACCATTACGTCCTGGGCACAGAAGGGGTTAAGGGATGGTGTCAGATGGCGGTGTTATAGTAGAAATGAGAAGCCTATATTTGGATGTTTGTATATATATTTGCTGTTGTATGTATCATGGACATTCAAGTCTATTAGTATTTTATTTATTAAATAGTTTATATTTTTCTTTATTTATGTAAAATAATTCAGTGTTAGTTTGCTATGCTGCTTTGGTGGTAGCACAAATTTGAGGGACATGATTATTTTGTTATTTCCCAGTGAAGGTATATAACTGAAAACATTGAGTAAGGCTTGCTTTAAATGCTCCATCCATGAGCCATATAAGGCATTATATTACTGTTTGTACATGTTTTGCAGAATGAGGTATGTTTTTTTTCATTATTGAGGTTATCATTTATTATGGTAACCTAATACAACATTTTAACCTTTATGGGGCCATTTCTATGCTAAAATTGGAATACCCTTTCCAGAAAACTTTGTCCAAGGCCCAAGTTTCCTAGAACAACACAATGTCATACCGGCTAATAAAGTTACCCCAATCAGGGTCTACCAGTTTCCCTCTTCTACCAGCAATGTTCCAAAAGGTGATTTTAAAAGGGCCATTCCTGCAGTTGCATCATTAAATTATGTCTACAGTTTTCTTTTCCATAGGCATGGAGATCATTTCACTAAAAGATAAACCTTCATTAGTTGGGCAAGATTGATTAATGGCTACAGTTTTCTTTTCAATGGGATTGCAGACTAGTTCACTAAAGGATGTGCCATCATGATGTGGGAAAGGCAGAGAGGAGCTCTTATTAGCCAGTAAGTTACCAGTGTATTCTGTGGATGGTAAGCATCAAGAACTTTAGTCATGGAGAACAGATCAAGAAGCAACCCCGTTCCTTGGTCAGTCAATTTCATTCAGGCATGACCTTTCTATAAGTAGATGGCCACATTATTTCCTATATGTTGTCTCTCGATGCTGCCCTAGGGCTAACTGTGAGTATGGGGCATGAGTGATTAGTGGGTGGTGGGGGTGAATGTGCATCAAATGAAACCCCAAGGTACTTCTAATTCTATTCTATTGTATAGAAGATCCTAGCAGTGGATAAGAGCATGCATCCAGAGCAAGCAGCCCATTAACTAACAATTGGTCCTTCAGTGATACCCTTAAAGCATCTCAGTTCTCCATGGGGACCGATATATGCTGGGCCATAATTATGTCCGAGTGAACAATAGAAAGACACTTCCTTTTGTCTCTCATGCAGTGAGACACCTTATCTAAAAGCGAATCAGTAGACTCCCTTTCGCTTGTTTTACGTCTCAGCACATTTGTCATGAAAACCTTAGGAGTGTTAGTCTCAGTGCTTCGGGATGGGCACAGTGATGATGCTGGCTGTGAAGAAGTATGCTTATTTAATGGCAATGAGCCTGTTGGTATAGAGGGGACTAATGGAAAGCTAGAAGGAGGCGTGGGATGGTTGTTGTGGGTGGACGGCCAAGTGCGATGGATTCATTGCACATGGTCTTGACCTGGGTGAGGGGGTCACATGATGGAAAGCAAAGTAAGGGCCACCTCTCACTCTCCTTTGACCATTAGGTAGGTCATCTTCCACTGCCTGTGAGAGTTCCTGATGGGGCTGCAATTCATGCTTTTTAGATCCTGGTACGTAATATGGTATCCACAAGTATCGCAACAGCGTTGAGGTGTGCATGAGCCTTCTGGGACGATCGTTGGCTCATTTGAGAGCTTTGCCTTCATCTCAAAAAAAGGTTTTGGCAAGCCTGACTCTCCCATGTGAAAACACATTATTATGCTTAATTTAAATTTGGGAATAGCTAGAAAAAGTATTCAAGAGCTCATTTGAATAGTATTTTAAAATCCAACTTCATACCCAAATAAAATTTTTAGAAAGTTGGCATTTTCATGCCTTTCTGCCAGTATTCAATGTTGCTTGACTTTTTATGCCCCCTGTAATGAAATCGGTATTGCTCCCAGACAGTGGACAAAGGGTGTGGGTGGGGAGATGTTTTACCCTCTGCAGGATGGCTACCTGGGCTATGCCCTGGAACATAATTAACTTAAAAGGGTGTTTCACTTGTCACTGGCAGATGTAGCTGACACCTGGGTCTAGCCCTCAATTGCTCTGCTAGAGTTCCAGGCACCAATCCCAAAGGGAGAGAAGTTATCCCTGGAAATGTTTTTGAGTGACACAAGAGAAGGTTTACCCATTATCATGGCCACACCTCTCCGAGGGCACAGGGAGTACTGTATACAGGAGTTTGAAAAATGGGGTTGTTGATTGACTGTAATGTTAACCCTGTTCAAGCAACAGCCACAGTCCCTATCAGAGTGAACCACAAAAGTCACTAACCTAACCTGTGCTTAACCCTCTAGTACCTTGGCACAAAAACAGGTAGCTTAACTTAGAGGCAATGTGTAAAGTATTTATGCAGCAAACAATCAGCAATAATATGAAAACACAACACAAAACAAATTAAGTAAAATAAAGTACATTTTATTTACTTATTTGACAGTAGAACCAGAGTTATGATTTTTTAAAACTTAAGGAAACAACTAGTGCCTTATAGGTCAGCGGGGCAAGGCTGCATGTATTGTCCGAGGAAGAGGCGTCATCATCAGGGAGCAGCTGGACAAAGCCATGGTGAAGATTTCTATGTTTGAACTTAACAACCTTTTTTGGAAGTTAGAAATCTTCAGCTGGAGGCTTTAGCCAATGAGAGTTCAATGAGGCCAGATACCCCTTTGGTGAAGGACTGTGGAACAGGATTTGCGGCTGAGGAAACAAACATAGCAAGACCTGCTGCAAAGTCAGGTTGACTGGTGACTCCCCTTCTGCTGATTGACCAGCAGGTTGATCTTAGTATTCTCTCAGTTCTCAGAACAGTTTTTATCCAAAAATGTTCTAAGTCCCAAGTTCTAGTTTTTGGCTATTTGGGCACCAAAGGTCCCGGACTAGAGGGGGCATCACTTGGGTGGTTAGGACTCACTCAGGCTGGGTCTAGTTGTGGGTTCAATGTGGTTGGAGTTTTTTCTGTTCCCGATGCTCTTATCAGGAGGCCAGCCGACTGGCGCTTGGAGTCACTCTTGTTTTCCTAGGTTAAACAGTGGAACAGGGCTAAAAGTAGGGTAGGCCTCTATGGGTTCAAAGCAGGCTCCAGGCAGCAAAGCAGTCCTTACAGATTCAGAAAAACAACCTTGTGGAGTACACAACAGGCTACAGTAGCTGGCAGTTCTCTGAAAGCCCCTCCACAGATCCAGTAAGTGAACTAAAGAGTGGGTCTGGGGGCCCTATTTTTATACCTGGTGCCTTCTCTGAAGTAGGGGAAGTTTCTAGAAAATTCCTATTGAAGTGCATGCAGTTTCCTGTCTCCCTTGCCTGGCTCCTGGCTCTTTGCATGAACAGGGGTGACAAGACTTTTGTGTGAGGGAAGAGCACAGCCCGTTCAGTTGCAGTTGGGGCTGTTCCCAGAGCCACCACCCATCATGCCAGTGATGGCCCATTCAGGCATGGGAGAAATAAACAAAGTCCAACCACAAAATACACCCAATCATGTGACTAAGGAACAGGCTGCAGGTACTAAATAGGGCATGAAAATGACAACTTTCTAAAAGTGGTATTTTCAAAAGTGTAACTTAAAATCGGACTTTACAGTTCAAGAGGATTTTTAATTATAATTTTTCAGACACCAAACATGAAATGTTACCTGTTCCCAATCAAACGTTGGCACTTACTCCATTTAATAAGGCAACCCAATGTTATCCTATGGAATACGTTGGCCTCACTGTAGTGAAAAATGAATTTAGGATTTTTTTTTACTACTACGATATATAAAACTTAAAAGTACATGTCCAACCTTTAAATTACAATGCACCTTGTTCTATAGGCTGCCTAGGTTCTACCTTAGGGGTGACCTAAGTGCCATAAAAGAAGAGTTTAAGGCTTGGCAAGGATGTTGTATTGCAAGTCTAATTGGCAGTTCAAAACTGCATTCAGACAGTAATGGCAGCCTTGGGCATGTTTTAAGGTGGGTGGCACAATAATTGCTGAAGGCCCCCTAGTCACATTTAATTTACAGGCCGTTGGCATATGATATACCCTTTACTAGGGACTTAAATATGCCAATCAGGTGTAAGCTAATTTTACCCTGTTTAAGGGAGTGAGCACAGCACTTTAACTGTGATTATAAGGGGTAAAGTGCACTTAGCCCTAAGGCCAACAAAAACAAATTTCAGTACAAATAGGAGGGTCAAATAAGATGTAGGCAAGACCACCCAAAGGATGCCAGGTTTAACAGAAAGGAAAATCTCTTCCATGTCGGTAGGGTCACCCCTGGAAACTTTTACCTCAATTGTTAGGGAGTTGTCAAGAGTTTCCCTTACCTACAGGGTAGTTCTGGGTGTGAGTGTGGCATCCCCAGTATCCTTTTCAGAAGACTTCTAGACATGTGGAAGGCAGAGGAAGGACCGCACCTGCTGTAGGGAGGAGACCTCCAAGGGCTGGACCCACTTGCACTTGCACCTAGTAGGGAGAAGTGGTAAAATTGTAAGAAGCCTGCTTTCTGGAAGAGCCCTGCTGACTTGTTCCAACTGAACATGCCTGGACCCTGCTGGTGGCTTCTCTTGGGATGAGTCCTGACCTCAAAGTGTTGCCCGTACATGCTAGAGCCATTAAATAAGTATCAGAGTGTACACCTCCTGTTTGAATCTAAAAGCTAGGACTTAGAAATGTTTTGAAGGTTTTATGTCCAGAGAACTAACAGAAGAGCAAGTCCATCCTGCCAAGCCAATTCGATGAAGTTGCGTTGCCATTGGCCCAAAGATTCAGGTGAAGTTATCTGGTCTCATGGAACTCTGTTCCTCTGCAGCTTACAGCCTTACCTCGCTGGAGGAATCTGAGCTCTAAAATAGTGATTAAGGGCCTCATTAAGAGCTTGGTGGTCCAAGGACCTCCATGTTGGTGGTCCGACCGCCAAAAGTCTGGCAGAGAAGGACGTCAAATTATGACTTTGGTGGTGGTGCACACAGAATCCCACCAGAGCCTGGTCAGTCCGCTGCGGTCGATTGGAGCCACCACCAATCCGGCAGAGACCATTGTTCCACTGAATTCATTAAGAGGTTGCACACCGCTAAGATTTCTGCCGTGGTCAGACCACCACGGAACGCCAGGTGGAAACAAACAGTATAAAAATAGACACTCACCTTCAGGACGACATAGTCGTCTGGAGCCGCCATGGAACCCCAACTAGACGTCATCCTGCTGCTCCTGCTTGCAGAAAGACAGCTGAATCATTGCCGATGAGGAAGACAACATCCATAAGTACACACACTCACCTGTTACAGCTGTAAAATTAGCGAGGGCTATACTCACACGTAATAGCACAGTGACACACCCACTTACATATAGCAACAAATATACCCACTTATACACAGAACACACAGTGCAGCCAGCAGGTTAAGGAGTCAGAACACATATCACACACAGATGCACCAATAGTGATGTATTAAGGATTGAAAATACAATGTGGACCAAGTCATCTAGATCATTGGTCTTCTGAAAACAAACCTTATCAGTCAAGTAAGGGCCAAGTGAGCTCAGACCTCTGTCCCACACACAACCACAAGATGTCAAAAAGAGCGTACCTCACACACAACAGATGCCAATATGCCATGCACAATACAGGCAGACTCAAACAGTCCTAACACACAAAGCCACACAGCAATTCAGCAAACACATATCAACACTAACACAACACACGACCATGACACCAACATGTCAGCTACATATACATACCTATCACACAAAACACACCCTATCCCTGGAGGGATAAAAGCACTGCACACAACCTCACAGACTGCTCAGACAATACCGGAGGGATCAAGCAGCACACACACACAAATACTGCCAAACAACCAATGTCAGCCAGGGACAGTTCAAACCTAGGATAGGAAATGCAGGACAAAGATTTAACCAGAAAACCAACAACTGGTTGGTTATCATATATTAATCTTATTTTAGAAAGAAAATAGAAGCCCAGGCCATTGGCCAGTCTATATGTACAATATTTGCACCAAAGGCACAAAACGGTGCCAAACGTGACTCCTGACTGACATATAACCTCCACAGGTAGGGGCATCAAGGGAGCAGGCAGGCACCTCAGGGATCTTTGTACGGTGTTGGGGGGTTTGGGCTTAGGCTTGGGAGGGGGCTTAGGCTTGGGAGGTGGGGCTAGGCTTTAGCTTGGGAGGGGTTTGAACATTTTTGAGTTGTTGACTTCTTTTTGGGGGGATGGGTGCTGGCAGGAGAGGTAGGGGAGGCCTTGGAGGTGGAAGGGCTGGACTTTGGGAGGGAAACAGATCTTTTAGGGGTGTGACGGGGGAAGAGTTGGAAAGAAGTCAAACTCAGAAAGGAAACATTTCAGGATGGTCATCAGAATGGGGTTTGGGTATGGAGGGTGAGGGAGTGGTTGTATGATGTTTAAGAGTGGATGTCAGTCAGGAGTGGACGTCTAAGGTTCGTGTTTGTGGGTGGCATGCTTGTGGGTGATGGATGTCTGTTGGGTGTGTGAGTGAGGGCGTTTATATGTCTTGGGCCGAGGGGAGTGAAGGTGCTGGGGGATGCCATGGTGGGTGGGTGGCTGTCTATGGGGGTGGGGACTGCAAGTATGGTGGATGTGCTTCATGTAGGCGTGTCAGTGGTTATGGTGTCTGCAGGGGTGGTGACTGGTGTGGATGTCTGAGGGTCTGCTGGGGTGCTGGGGTGCTGTCTGTGGGTAGGATAGGTATTGTGGCTGGATCACTGATGTTGGTGTGGTGTCGGCAGGTGTGTCTGGTGTTGTGTCTGTGATGCTGGGGGTGGTGGGGGTATCAGAGCAGGTAGGGACTGTAGCTGTTTCTGCAGGTGGATGTTGTCTGTGACAGTGCCAGTGGTGTATCTTGTGGTGCTTATGTTTGTGCCACCCTTGCATTTTGAGGTGGATGCATGCCTGTCTGTTTGTGTGCTTTGGCTGGGTCGGGGAAGAGTGGTTCAGACTGGGAAGAGGAAGGTAGACAAGGAGTGACTTGGAGCCGTCAGTGTGGAGGTCAGAGCCTGAAATGATCTCTGTAGGCCAGTCAGTGCACCGTGAATGCCCTCCAGGAACGCAATGCTCTGTTAGATTTCAGTTGTCAGCTCCTGGATGGCATTCATGATGGTCGACTGACCCGCAGAGATTGACCTCAGTAGGTCAATAACCTCCTTACTGAGGGCAGCAGGGCTAACAGGGGCTGGGGCAGAGGTGCCTGTTGGCGAAGGAGATGCCCACGCACTTGGATGGGAGTGGACAGCCAACTGGGTGGGGAGCAACAGGGAGGGTGGTGATAGAATGGGGGATTGGCAGACAGAGATGGTACTGGGATGGTCCCAGATGGGTCCTCTACCACTAAGGAGTGGCCACTGGAGGAGGGTTCCGAAGAAGATGTAGTGGATCCGGTCTCCCCAGTGGCACTCCCCTCGCCCTCTGGGCCACTGGGTCCCTTGCTGTCGGTGTTCTTGTGACTGGAGGTCCCGTGGCCAGAAGCTTCCCACTCAGCTGTGTCCCGTCTCCTTCGCCTGCTGGTGCTCATTCTGAAAAACAGAAAGTCAGGTAAGGTCATTACATTCACAAGATAACACTTCCATCATACAGTACACATAAGTCTCATTACATCCTGTTGACCAGCACCCCAGGTAGTGCCAGTAAAGCGCCAACATCATGTCACAACAAAATATGATGTATGTCCCTCAACATCAGCAACACAAAAGGAGGATGGACAGAGTGCTGAACAATGCAAACACTCACCCCCAGTCACAGATCTGGGTTTAATCCATTGTTCTTTTGCTCACCATGCCACCCCAGTTTGGACCAGCTACATGCAAATCAGTCTTGACCCTGTTCCGCAAGGGAACAGTCCAGCCCGAACTGCCAAGCCAAGTCCTCCATGGACCGGAAACAAGCATCCTGGGACCGGTTTCAGGGTATCACCCTTCATCAGCCAGGCTAGCTTGAATCCAGTGGCATAGTGAGCATGGGACCCACGTCTGGGCATACCCTTCCCACTTAGGGGAACTTTAGCAACACAAAAGGATGTTGGACGCAGTTCGGGCTGGATTGTTCCCATTGGGGAACAGGGTCAAGTCTGATTTGCATATGGCTGGGTCCAAACTGGGGTGACGTGGTGAGCAAAATAACAATGGACTAAACTCAGATCTGTGACTTGGGGTGAGTGTTTGAAAAGTTTCAACACTCCATTCATCATTTTATTTTGTTTTGTGATGTTGATTTGTGCGCCCTAAATGGCAGGGTTATGCCCAGACTTGGGTCCCTTGCTTGCAGCGCCACCGGAATTAAGCTAGCCTGGCTGGTGAAGAGTGACATCCTGAAACCGGTCACAGGATGCTTGTTTCCTGTCCAGGGAAGACCTGACCTGGCAGTTCGGGCTGGACTGTTCCCATGGGTAACGGAGTCAAGACTGATTTGCATATGGCTGGGTCCAAACTGGGGTGACGTGGCGAGCAAAATAATGATGGATTAAACCCAGATCTGTGACTGGGGGTGAGTGTTTGAAAAGTTTCAACACTCTGTCCATCATTTTGTTTTGTGATGTTGCTTTGTGCACCCTAAGTGGCAGGGCTATGCCCAGACGTGGGTCCCTTGCTCCCAGCCCCACAGGATTCAAGCTAGCCTGGCTGATGAAGGGTGATACCCTGAAACTGGTCCCAGGATGCTTGTTTCCTGCCCAGGGAAGACCTGGCCTGGCAGTTTGGGCTGGACTGTTCCCATGGGGAACAGAGTCAAGACTGATTTGCATATGGCTGGGTCCAAACTGGGGTGACATGGCGAGCAAAGTAATGATGGATTAAACCCAGATCTGTGACTGGGGGTGAGTGTTTGAAAAGTTTCAACACTCCGTCTATCAATTTACTTTGTTTTGTGATGTTGCTTTGTGCGCCCTAAGTGGCAGGGGTATGCCCAGACGTGGGTCCCTTGCTCGCTGCACCACCGCATTCAAGCTAGCCTGGCTGATGAATGGTGATACCCTGAAACCGGTCCCAGGATGCTTGTTCCCTGTCCAGGGAAAACCTGGCCTGGCAGTTTGGGTTGGATTGTTCCCATGGGGAACAGGGTCAAGACTGATTTGCATATGGCTGGGTCCAAACTGGGGTGACGTGGCGAGCAAAATAATGATGGATTAAACCCAGATCTGTGACTGGGGGTTAGTGTTTGAAAAGTTTCAACACTCTGTCCATCATTTTATTTTGTTTTGTGATGTTGCTTTGTCCCTCAATATCAACATTGTTTAACACCAGCTAAGCTACCTAACTGACAACTACGATACCATGAATGAAGTTGAGCAATCACTCTGACCATACCATGACAAGGTGACTTTGGCACATGATACAGGTTCCCTATCCACAACAACAGAGTCAAGCACCAATCAATCAATAGTTTAAGAATGCGAAATTGCTCATCACTAATCAAAAACCATACTCAACACATAAAAATATTTTACTCTGATGTCATGTACCAGGCTATGACATATGTTGTAATGTAGAGGAAATCAAGCCTAGGGTAGACAAGCAACACCTTCTTCATTTCACATAATTACAACCACACACAATAGACATTTGCAAACCTGTAACTACTCAAATTGTCATATATTTCAATTCAAGGTTAGGGAGTCAAAACACATATCACACACACATACACCAATAGTGATGTATCAAGGATTGAAAATACAATGTGGGCCAAGTCATCTAGGTCATTGGTCTTCTGAAAACAAACTTTATCAGTCAAGTAAGGGCCAGGTAAGCTCAGGCCTATGTCCCACACACAACCACAAGATGTCAAAAAGAGTCTACCTTACATATGGACTACCATACTGTGCAGAAAGCTTACAGTCAGACCTGCCTAATAATGCAATTAGTCCATCAATGGGCCACTGACTAAGTGGGTACATCACTACATACACATCAGGCGTCTCAAGCCTTACATCTGATATGAAGGAGTCTCAGGGCCAAAGCACATGTGTTGCTAACAAGAAAAGTACATCTACCATGATGCAAGCCACAAGCCTAGATACACTTACAATACTACTCACTTGTGTATGGGAACTATCACACATGCACCACATAGGTATCATTGCCAACGTTAGGTTCCCAAACAGCCAGGACTCATTTGCCACATCCATCATAGCATCAGCAAGTAGACATAACTATTTCCAATGTTGTTACAATACTGAACCTTTCAATCGATAAATGAAGTTGATACATATCTATCAAGAATGTAACTGTGAATAGGATACTATTGCCTATGTGCCATGCCTACAACAGTATGCCCAAGGACAATGCTGTGTGGCTGCTTTCCACTAACAGAACATTAGCAAGGCAGTGTTTTGCTTCACTAATGGCCAAGCTGAAACACTCATGCACTAACAAACATCTCTGGAATGCGCTTCTTAGTCCAAAGAAGACATTTATTATTTCACTACGCAAGGTTCATAAAAGGAGATTAGCATGCTGAAAGCACACGTTTAAAAATGGCCACAGCAATGAAATGAAAACACGTACAAATGATTCTCCACTGCAATATACACAGCAAATATATGTATCTATAGTATAATACAGAGCAAATAATGAATTAAAAAATATGCATCACCATGAGGCAAGGACATCACTGCTTCATCTCCCTCCTAGTCAGCATCAGAACGACAGATCCCAGAATCGATCGAGGAGAGAGACATCAGTTATCCTCACAAGAAGGATGACACACTCCAGCCTCCTGGATATGCCTGAGATCTGCAAACACTCTCTGACCCAGTCCATCTGGTCTCGGCCTCTTATACTTTGAACAAACAAGAGGGGAAAATTCTAGAACATCCCTCTCACTGCAGAAGTTTATTTATTAAATAAATGCTGATTGCTTTAGGCCTCTTTGAAAATAATAAGTTGGGACTTGACCACAATCCCAAGGTGCCAATTCAAAACAAGACTGTTCCCTGCCGTATTAGTACATTCTTATCAGCCTAAGCCCTTGGCGGGGAAGTACACTAAAAATAAAAACATGTGCACATTGTACAATGTGGAAAACTACTTGCAGCTTTTAACGTGGCAGTGGCTACTGCTAAAATAAACGCAATAGGCAAAATGAAGTTGTGGTCACTAATGTGACAGTGTACTGCTAGGCTAAGTGCAACATAGAGTGAGTGGTCAAAACACAAATATCATTACACCATGACCCCCCTAATGGCCCGCATTTCGGCAGGCTTCACAAATCAAAGTCCTGCATGGGAATAATGCAGAGTACCATGGATGTCTTATCAACGTCTTTGATTGCAATTCTAATGGAGCCAACCACATGGCTTGTTATAACCTGGTGACTACTGCCAGTCACATTATACATTTTTAAGTTGTTAGTTGGCTAACTATTCTCGTATAGGAACCTCACTTTTAATTACATTCCAGCAAAACATTACAGGTGGACCGTGTACCTTTACATGATTAGGACTCATGATGTTTCCATCTAACTCTACACATACTTGTTATCCTAGAGACACTATTCAATTAAGTGAAGACTTTGATTCACACATTCAATTATTATCCCAATCAGAGTATCCCATGAGGATAGAAGATCTCTTTCTCTTCTACAGTTGACCTTGGAGTCTTCAGCTTGAAGCTACTGAGAGAAAGATGAAGCATCAGATAGGCCCCATGGTGATTAATTTTTACTAATTATTTGCTTTGTTTCTGAATATATATATATATATATATATATATATATATATATATATATATATATATATATATATATATATACATATATAGGTATCTGGACATTTGCATGTATATATTTGCTGTTTATAGATTGAAGATTCTTTCTACATGTTTTCATTTTATTGTTGAGCACATTTTAAATGTGCACTTTCAGTTCTACTGACCTTCCCTAATGAACCTTGCAAAGTGATTTAATAGTAGTCTTCTTAAGATTAAGAGGTACATTCCAGAGATTCATTTTGACTCTTTTCAGTGTGTGTTTGTGTATTTTGGCTCGTTCAGCAGTAAAGCAAAATACATGGTCTGACAGGTACCCTGTCCTTGTTGGCAGGACATCCCCAGCTGGGACTCTGGGGTCTTCCAGGCCCAGCGTCTCAGGTCCTCCCACCTCTTCCAACAGTGGGCGCTCTGCCGGCTATGGACCCCCAGGGCCCACACTTTCTTGGCAATGGCACACTAGATCCCCTTCTTCTGCTGGACGTTGACCTGCATGGATGACATAGATAAAAAAGTATGTAATGTCCAAATGTACCATACTAAAGCAGGCAGCTAGTAGCTAGTACATCAAGCCAAACACAGACTGTCTTTAATATCCCCTCCACTGATAGATGAGCATATGCAGTCAGGCCAGATGTGAGGTGGAAACAGGCAGAGGACATGCATCTCCAGCACCAGCTGTCATGTTATCACATATGACCAGACAGAAAACACTTTTGCAAATATGGTATTTCAGGAGAAGTCTGTTATACCAACTCCACTAACCTTGTGCAACAATCACAAGGTTGGTCAGGGAACATACATCAAACACTTTGTCACCCTACAGACTTTAAGGACACAATCAGAAACATTGCCCATCAGCCTTTGCTTAGTATAACAAAGTATAGTTAAGCTAATGAAATATTTGTTCACTTACCTGCTCCCCTGGTGCACCATAGAGCTGTTCATACAGGGGTAGGGCCTCCTCCACCAGTTTATCCAGCTCCTCAGGTGAGAAGGCAGAGGCCCTATCACCTTGTATGTGGCATGATTGCTCCCAGAGGCAGTACACAGTAGCTCAAGCCGTGAAGGTCTTACTGGCAGCAGTATCAGGAGTCAAGTGAGAGATGAGGTATGAAATGGTGGTCATGTCTGCCACGTAAGAGACTGTCACTGCAGGCAGACATCGCCATTGGCCCAAGACCGCCAAAGGCAGCTATGTGTTCCAATGGCAATATCCACTGCTTTAGAATCTGCCTACCACCATGACAACTTCCACCAGTGGACGTAGGTCATTTCGTGATGTCCAGTACAGTAGGTCAGGCCGTTGCCATTTTAAGGTCCTTAGATGGTCAGAAAAGTTACATTAAAGATGCGTCTTGGGGTTAGAAACATATCTACACCATAGTTTCAGTGCTGGCTCTGTGCAACCAGTATTTAAAAATCCGATATAATAGACATGTTGTTATATTCATGATATGTGATTAATGCATCTTGGGGTTAGAAACATATCTACACCATAGTTTCAGTGCTGGCTCTGTGCAACCAGTATTTAAAAATCCGATATAATAGACATGTTGTTATATTCATGATATGTGATTAATGCATCATTATTGGCATTGTCTGCACCCTCATGGCAATTGAGTAGATGGTATTTGTGTCTATTATATGTGAAACATGGTCAGAATGTCATTATGGCTGAGACTTTCATTGGTACGTGTATCCATTTCCAAGTCACAATTGAGATAAGGGGATGACATTGCAGCAATAAGGCATTAGTTCCCTAGTTATGTCCCATGTACCATGTTTTACTATTTCATATGGCATGTTCAATCATCATTTGTGACATATGTATTTTCACACTTACAATGGACACAATGACTGATAGACATACCTTCCTATATTCCTTCATCTGGTTACCCTGGAATGAGAAGAGTCCACTAGCAGACCTGCAGACCATGGAGGATTGACATGTCATCAAATCTAAAGCCTGGATAGGCAGACACTCATGGATCTATGTCATCAGTTGGAGCCGGATCTGATGACTGCCATTTGTCAACCCAATAGCCTTCCAGCCATTGTATAAGTCATGTCAGTGCTACACTACCTGGTCATAGACTCCTTCCAAAATTCAGTGGGCTTAACTGCAGGGATGTCACAGCCTATGTTCAGTTTGGTCTTGAAGGATGCCCTCTCAGCTCTCTTGAAGCACCTGGACAGCTATATACGATTTCCATAACATGAGGATTTGACACATGTGAAGGCTGACTTTTATGCTTTGGCACACATCCTACAGGTGGTGGGAGCAATTGATGGTACCCATGTAGCCTTGGTTCCCCTAATTGGAAATGAAAAGGTGTATCAGAACAGGACAAACTTCCACACCATAAGTGCCCAACTCGTCTGTTTGGCGGACCTCTACATTTCCCAAGTATATGCAAAGTACCTGGGTTCAGTTCATGATGCCTTCATCATGTGGAATAGCAATACCCCACTACTGATGACATGATACTACACAGAGGGGGCCTGGCTGGTTGGTAAGTCATATATGTGATGTGTGTCCGTGTTAGTCCTGACAGCCTTAGGGTGGTCACCCCTAACATTTTGGCTGCCTCCCTCCACTTTTGAGATACTCTTTTTCGCTGGTGTTTAGACTCCGCATAGGTTACCACTGCTAAAGTGCATATGCTCTCTCCCTTTAAACATGGTAACTTTGGATCATACCCAATTGGACTATTTAATTTACTTATAAGTCCCTAGTAGAGTGCACAATATGTGCCCAGGGCCTGTAGATTAAAAGCTACTAGTGGACCTGCAGCACTGATTGTGCCACCCACTTAAGTAACATAACATGTGTATTTGTAAAGCGCACGTTCACCCGCAGGCATCTTGGCACTGAATAACAGATGTTTATTGTTACCCAACTCAATGGTACTCATTTTATCGACCTCAGAATTTTGGATGAAAGGCTGAGTGAACCTGCCGGGATTTGAACCTGTGACCATGAGGTCGAACACAGGCCCCTATAGTGGACGCATTAGTCCACTAAGCCACCAGACCCGGCTCCTAGTTAAGTAGCACCTTAACCTTGTCTCAGGCCTGCCATTGTAAGGCCTGTGTGTGCAGTTTCACTGCCAATTAGACTTGGCATTTAAAAGTACTTGCCAAGCCTAAAATGCCCCTTTTTTACATATAAGTAACCCCTAAGTTATGCCCTGGGTAAACCCTAGGGCAGGGTGCTGTGTAGGTAAAAGGCAGGCCATATACCTGTATAGTTTACATGTCCTGGTAGTGTAAAACTCCTAAGTTCGTTTTTACACTGCAGTGAGGCCTGCTCCCTTCATAGGCTAACATTGGGGCAGCCCTCATACATTGAGTGGTTTCTGCTGATCTGAAAGGCGTAGGAAGGTCATATTTAGTATGGCCAGAATGGTGATACAAAATCCTGCAGACTGGTGAAGTTGGATTTAATATTACTATTTTAGAAATGCCACTTTTAGAAAGTGAGCATTTCTCTGCACTAAAATCTTTCTGTGCCTTACAATCCACGTCTGGCTGGGTTTAGTTGACAGCTCCTTGTGCATTCACTCAGACACAACAGGATATGCAGCCTCACTTGCATACATCTGCATTTTGAATGGGTCTTCCTGGGCTGGGAGGGTAGAGGGCCTGCTCTCACACAAAGGACTGCCACACCCCCTACTGCGACCCTGGCAGACAGGATTGAACTCAAAGGGGACCTGGTGCACTTCTAAGCCACTCTTTGAAGTCTCCCCCACTTCAATGGCACATTTGGGTATAAAAACAGAGCAGACACTTCCTGGAGAAGAAACCTGAACCTGAGCATGGTGTGGGCCAGTCAAGTCCAGTCTCCAGCGGTGCATGGTCAGAGATGATGATTGGGTGTATAGTTGCCGATCTGCACCCTGTCAAGAAGAACTGCCTGGCTGCCCAAAGGTCTCACCTGACTGCTTTCTGAGAAGGACTGCTGCCTTGCTGTTGCCCTGCTGTTTTGCTGCTCTCTTGCTGTGCTGCAGAAGTGTTCTCCAAGGGCTTGGAAAGAGCTTCCCTTCTGTTCCTTGAAGTCTTAGGACCCCAAAAGACTTCTCTCCTGCAGCTGAAATACCTGTGCAGCGAAAATTCGTCACGCCGCCTGCCAAGAACGAAGCACAGTCTGCTCACTGTGAAAAATTCACTGCACGCCAAAACCGGAATGACGCAGCCCGACTTCAGGACAGAAGATCGACGCAGTACTAGCGACGAGACCGGAACTTCGACACACGGCCCTACTGGATCGACGCAAGGCGACTCAGAATGACGCCCCCTGACTTCCTGAAATTCCATGCATCGCCCACCGGAATCGACGCAGTACCTGTGACTTTCCTCCGCAAGCCCAGGATTCCACGCATCGTGCCCAGGGCGTCCAAAAACCCAGCAACCCGAAGAGGATCCAAGTCTGCACGCCAGAAATCAATGCTACGTCTTCCCCGCGTGGAAAATAATGAAGTAAGTCCATGTGTGAAGGGGCGAAACCGACGCACACCTACCGTTTTCCACGCACCTCCTCCTCTGCAGTCCCCTGCGAGGATTTTTTAACACAAACCATGTACTTTGCTCTGAATGAGACATTAGTTGTTTCTAGGATAACTTAAGACACTATTTATTGCTTTTACAGTAATATTTCAATTCTAAGACACTTTATATCACTTTCAGTGATATCCCTACATTTGCTTATTCCATCTTTAATCGTTTTGACCTGCATTTATCCTGATAAATATAATATATTTTTCTAAACATTGTGTGGTGTATTTTTGTGGTGCTATATTGTGTTATTGTATGATTTATTGCACAAATACTTTACATATTGCCTTCTAAGTTAAGCCTGACTGCTCAGTGCCAAGCTACCAGAAGGTGGTCACAGGATAATTTGGATTGTGTGTGACTTACCCTGATTAGAGTGAGGGTCCTTGCTTGGACAGGGGGTAACCTGACTGCCAACCAAAGACCCCATTTCTAACACTGGTGGCAGCGGTGGGATAGGACTTGTATTTGTGCAGTGACATACAGTAGCTAAGTATTTCACTACATACCCACGGTTAAAGGTCAACTTGATTTTTTCCTCTTTTGCAAATTCGTTTTTTACTGACAATTTTCTAAACTAAAATCCTCACTGAACATGTCTCAGGCTGGGTCTCAAGCAGATTTTGACCTGGCCCTGTTGGAGACATATAGGCCCATATTTATACTCTGTTTGCGCCAGATTTGCATAATTTATTTTGGCGCAAATCCGAGGCAAACCTAACTCCATTTTTATACTTTGGCGCTAGACCCGTCTAGCGCCAAAGTTATGGAGTTTGAGTCATTTTTTGTACGTAAAAACCTACCTTGTGTTAATGACATGCAAGGTAGGCGTTCCCATGCAAATTCGAACTCTAAGGCATGGACGCCTTATTTATCCTCCGGTGTCAAAATGACGCACAGGAGGAGGCGGGCTTTAAAACAAGGCACCCAGCCGGATTTGCGCCGTTTTTGAAAGCCTGGGTCAGGGCAGGTGTTAAGGGACATGTGGGCTCATTTCCATGGTGGGAGACCATGGAAGCAGTCCACAGGTGCCCTTCCCTGCAACCAGGGACACCCCTTGCCACCCTCGCCCACCCCTGAAGGACACCCATGGATGGGGGGACCCATCCATGGTGAGTGCAGGTAAGTGCAGGTAAGTATAATTATTTTTTTGTTATTAAGTGGCATGGGGGGCTAACTTGACCCCCCCTACATGCCACTTTTCCCAATGGCCATGCCCAGGGGACAGGTGTCCCCTGGGCATGGCCATTGGGCAGGGGGGCATGACTCCTGCCTTCGCTAAGACAGAAGTCATCTCCATGGGGGTTGTGCATCAAAAAATGGCGCTAGTCAGATTAGAGCCAATATTTTTTACTCTAACCTGACTTGCACCATTCTTTGGTGCACAACCCCAAGTCTTCCCTTCGCTTCCGCTCCCTGGTTACCGTCATTTATTCTGACGCTAACCTGGCCGCAGCGCCGGCTAACGTCATTCCCTAAATAAAGCGCCTTTCTGGTGCGTTGGAATGGCGTTAGCGGGCGGTAAACTTTTTTACACAAATCTGCGCGTAAAAAAGTATAAATATGGGCCTTACTGTCAAACAGCTGAAAGGGTTCTGCAGGGAGATGGGAGTACCACCCAAGGTGCCTCCTGAAAGGAGGACTTTCAAGTGGCACTGAGGGCCTGGGCAGAAGCCCATTTAGAGGAGGATGCTGAAGAGGAAGAGCCAGAAGATGGCCCCTCAGAGGATTTTTTGCCATCAGTGGATGATGTTACCACTGCAATTGTGCCCTCTGCCACACCAGGGAGCAGTGTCTCTGATCAAGGCCTGACCGCAGAGGAAAGGAGAGGGGAGAGGGAGTTCCAATTGCAAATGGCAAGACTGAATTTTGATTCTCAATAGTAAGGATATCCAAGATTTATGTTTCCACACATGCAAAGATTCCTTACAGGGGATTCTGGCTATCCAAACTATCCCTGGTTGTTGACACCAGTGAGGTACCCAAACACACCAGGGGAAGTTCAATTCAGTGAGGCTCTCGGAAGGACAAGGCGTGTCGTGGAGCAGACTTTTGGGCCCCTAAAGGCTAGATTTCATTGCATTGATAAGTCTGGTGGAACTCTCCTCTACTCACCCGCCAAAGTGTGTCAATCATTGTTGCCCGCTGCATGCTCCACAACCTCGCCCTGAGATGTCATATCCCATATATACCAGATGAGAGGGAGCCAGCAGTTCCAGCGTGTGAGAATGTAGAAATGCCAAGTGATGATGACTGTGATGTGGATGAAGGTAGAGACAGCTGTGTAGATCTCATAAATCAGTACTTCAACTGACTGAAGGTATGTGTTAGTCTGTAAAATATTTGCCTCAATGGGTTATTGGGGGGCTTAGAGATATTTGAGAAGGGTCTTTGTATGACCATCAGACAACTCTTTAGCTGCTTAGCAGTACATATCTCAGGTGTGCATGCACATTTTAACATGGAGTTGTGACTGTCGTGATGGTCTCCTTTGTTAATTTTTATCACACTGCACAATCAGTGTAACTATTGTATTTAGGACATCTCTTTATAGGTCTTCATTGCCATTACCTACCTATACCTTTTTTATTACATTTTAATTTGCAGATTTCTTTACAAGATCATCCTCATGAGGTCAGTTCTGAATTGTGTCACAGCCAGGTGGGATTTTCAGGTCTGACATGTGAAGTTTACATGGATAAATCCAGGTACTGTATGGCATCATGTTGGTGGTGTCTAAGTTCAATGTCCAGACTGTCAGGACAGTGGGATGGCTGTGTACTGCTCCGCCCAATAGACATGTATGCCATGTTCTCTGGGTCCAATTGTGCCATATGTGTGATCATGTGTCTCTGACACATGTCATCCTGTGAACTCCATCACCTCAACCTTCTCATTGGTTTGATAATGATACTATTTAACTTGCATGTAGCTGTCACTGTGTGTCCTCATTGCAGGCCACTGTGCATGTGTATCAAGACTGACATAGATGAGTAGCATGCCTACTAATACCTGACCATGGTAAGTAGACGGTTCCATGTCTGGGGACAGTTGTACTGACCTCTGTCAGTATTATGGGGTATACTCATTTGGGAGGTATGATATGGGTTTGTGATAAGGCTTTAGCTGATGACACATTAAACCAATCTGTTTGCCTATTTGGATAGACTGACATGTCCCTAACTTCATTAGTCTGTGGGGTGCTTGTTATTCACACCTATGCTGAAGCACTAAATTGTGAAGCTGTACTGCACTGTGTGATTGTTGGCATGTTGTCACCTATTTGCAGGGAAGTGCGATAAATGGGAATAGGAGTGTGACCATTTGTTTAATTGTACAGATATCTGACCCAGATTCAATGGTTCATGTGCGATGAAACTTAACAGATTTGGAACATATGTGAATATCATGTTTAAGCAACAATTTTCATAGTTAAGTTTTCACTATAGTTGAAAAATGACTCTCAAACATGATGTGTGGTTTAGTTGTGTTTATTTGCAAGTGCACGGTTAAATTGAAAGAATGTGATCAAATCATAAAGTACAAACAGTGAAGGGTTCAGTCATGATGACTGCAATCATCTGGGTAGCTGCTACAACATTTAGGCTCATATTTATACTTTTTTAGTGCCGCATTTGTGTCATTTTGCGATGCAAAAACTTCACAAATACAAAATACAATTGTATTTTGTAAGTTTGCTCCACTTTTGCATCAGAAAGCGGTGCAAATGCGGCCCTAAAAAAAGTATAAATATGGGCCTTAGAGTCTCAAGTCCAGTGTCCTTGTGCCATTAGAAAATGGAGAGTGGTTGTAAAACAGTCAACAGGGTGCATCGGTGACACACAAGGGGAACCGATTAGTAGAGGATCACTTCTAGGCAGTGTTGAAGTATTGGCATCTGCTCCTCCTGGATGTTTTGGTGAACGTCAATGTTTGTGGGGGGTTTCTTCGGGGTCTTCAGCCACAGCGCCTGGGGTGTCTGAGGCATGTTGTTTCCCTTGCAGAGCCTCCATTCCACTGACTGCCACAGATATAGAAGGGACTGAAGTTACATGGCCAATGGAAGGGGTCTGCTGTTGTGGATATTACCCACTCAGGGTGGTATTAATGTCTCTTAGCACCCCTGTTAGGAAGGGTAGACCTCCCACGTTTGCATGACTTCCTGGTAGTTGTCTCTCTGCAGCTGCTTTCTCGCCCCAATCAGGGCAATTTCCTAGCCCATCATGCCTTGGGACTGTTGGTAGTTTCCCAAAACAAGCAGTATGGCAGCGAAAGGGTATTTGGACAGTTTGACACAGGGGTGGTGAGTGTGTTGGCTGTTAAGATGTTAAAAGTTGATCAGTGAGCATGCACAACAGAACTTTAAGGGTGACATTCTAGTGTTGTGACTTACCCAACTCCACTCCCCCAGTTACTCCTGTCAAGCCGTCAGGATGCAGGATGTCCAAGACATTCTCTTTCCATGATGTGAACGTTGGAGGAGGAGGTGGGGGCCTACAGCTAGTCTTGAGTACTGCCAGCTGGTGCCTGGTGGCCATGGAACATACCTTCCCCCTGAGGTCATCCCTTCTCTTCCTAATGTCCTCCCTGGTGTGCGGATAGCTGCCTACAGAATTTACATTGTAGACTATTTTTTGCCACATCTCCATTTTCCTGGCAATAGAGGTTTGGTGGACTTGGGCTCCACATAGGTGTGGCTCTACTCTGATGATTCCGTCCACCATGTCCCTCAACTCATTGTCTGTGAAGCAGGGATGTTTTTGTGGGGACATGGTAGTGGTGGATGACACAATAAGGTAAATAAAAGGGTGATGATATATGGGTTCTGTGTTGTGAGTGGGTGATGGGTGGTGTGTTATGTGTGGCAAAATATTAGTGTGATATGTATGATGTGCTGGTGTTGGATGAGTGGTAATAGGAGTGGTGAGGGGTGCTTATTCTATGGTTCCTAATTTCAGTGTTGCTCTGTATGGTGTTTTTGATGCAAAGGATTGTGCGGTACGAAGGAGTCTGTTTTATAGTGCTGTTTGTAGGTGTGTCTGGTGTGTGGATGTGCATCAGGTGTGTGGAATTCAAAATACTTATTGTGGTATAGTGTATTACTGTGTAGACCGCAGACCGCCGTGGTTCTGCCATGGGAGAACCGATGTTGTGATTTGTGGGTAGTAATTTATAGAGAGGATTTTTGACAGGCTGTCAATGCTGGTGTGGAGCCACCTGTTTCCCGCCCTCCAGAGTCCTGGCGGTGTTGGAACTTTGGCTGGGTTTAACTGGTAATTTGGCAGTCTGTATGACCGCCACATGGCAGTCTTTTGGCAGACGCCACCACAGCGGTCTTACGATCAGACTACCAAACCCATAATGTGGCCCTAAGTCTGAAGGTTGAAATCTTCACTAAGGGAAGGTGCCAAATGTATTCGATTGGCAAGCGATCTTTTTCAGGCACAAAAGTAAACATTTTCCCGTTCTGAGTTTTCCTCTCAAAAGTCAACTGGTTTACCTGGTATTCATCTTATGGCCATCTGGCCTCGTGGAACACATCTCTGCCACAGTCTGCTGCCTGGCCCTGCTGAAGACTTATGACTTCCATTTCAGAGCCTAAACTAGAAGGCTAAACTTAAAACTTCTTACCAGGATGAACCTGGTCTCTGAGTCTGGCCCAAGGTCCAATGTCGTCAGCTTTACACCTTATCTGTGTTCTGGTCTAGCATGATCAGTTGCCCGCAGTTGGTCCTTTGTGCTTTTTGGTGGTGTAAAACCTTAATTCAAATTAAAAAAAAAATAATTTCCCTTATTGGATTTTTGTCATGTTGGTGTCATTTTGTGTATTAGTAAAATTGGTTGGGATTTTTATTGTTATGTTTTTGGCTTTTTAACTTCTTTGGTATATTTCTAGGTTATTTACATATTTTCTAGAACTAAGCACATCTGCTCTGTGCCACAGCTACGAAGGCTTGAGCTCATGTTTAAATTACTGAACCCTTTATCAGACTTAACAAGGCCAGTGCCATTACTACTTGAAGTGAACTACCATCTACCCCAACTAATAATTCACTTTCTCACACTAGGTAGAAAATAGAGAAGTAAAGTGTGAGCAAGGAAACATGAGAACACAGGAGCAACAGAGGCAAGTGAGAACAAGGTACAGAGGAAGGAGGAGGGGTGTGCAATGTGAATGAAAAGCAGTGAGGACGGGGAAGATGACACAGAGAGGGAAGGCAAGGAGAGGACAGCGTAAGGAGGTGCATTAGACAACTTCTTGATGCCATATCACCAGTCTCTATTGGGGACAGTAGCAGGACAATGAAACCTTCCACAACATGCGATATGCTTGACAGATAACACTTCCCTGTAATGACAAATGATGAAAACACATGAGAGCCAATGGCTGAACGGGGCAAAGTAAGTTCTTCTTTGAAGTGACGTATACCTATCACAATACACCTGCTAGGTTCCATTCCTAAGAAAAGAAAACCTCAGAAGATGGAACGATCAAATGTTACATCATTGTCCTTCAGTTTGCCCAACAGGAATTTGACAGACATGACCAGGTCCAGGAAGAGCAAAAGTGTGACTAAGCCCTTTAAGATCTGTTGCCCTTAACACTTTTTGCCTCTCATCAAACAGCACTGTTTTGGTCTACATTCTGTTCTAAGTCCAGATATTTTATTCCCAAGCATATTGTTGACTTGCACATGCTGAGAAAGCTGAATTGGTGCCATCTTCATTTCAATTGTGGTTTTAAATGGAGTCCCATTCTGGGTCGATAGCTGTCTGGGTGTAATGGGTCCATGGCACTTCATTCGGGCTGTCAGAGGAGTTTAACCATGGTGGAGATGGAGTAAGTTCCTCCATGGTCACATCAATGGTCCTCCCATATTTAAAATAGGCAGGTGGACCATTATCTTGAAAGTAAGGGTACTCTATTTTCATTCTGATGGTGTATCCATAAATCCGAAATATAATTCCGGCCTTAAATAATTTAATTTTTCAAAATGACCCCCAAAATTAATACGCTCCCCATCCTTAGCCCCTGTAACCCTAACATCCTGCTCCTGATTTTTTGTTAAAAAAGGTAAGTTTTAATATTTCATTAGTCCTTTAAAAAGTATTCTTTCTTTGAGTAAAAATTGAGTATTAAATTATATATTTATTGCCTAAAAAAATGCAAAAGAGTTATACATGCATCTCCCTTATCCTGATAATACTTACATCTGCACGTAAATAATTTTTAAACTGTTTTTTAAAGATATGTTAATTAACAAATTAATATTTCAAATCAAAAATGAATATTCAACAATTAAACTACGAAAATAAATATTTTTTTTAAAAATCTTTAAAACAAAATATGAAAAAAAAAAAATTCCCCCCCAAAAATCAAATCATTTCCTTGTTGCTTCTGGAGGGGGAGTACCCCAAAGTACATTTTTGTAAATAAGTATAACTACTATAGTTAGTATCCTTTAAGTATTACTTTTAGGGTGGGGGTAAACCCCAAGCCACCTTCACAAAATAGCTGTAATCGCTATAATTACTTCCAAAATAATCTTTATCCTTAAGCTTAAACTCTTACATTTGGGAGGGGATCCCCCAACTCCACTTTTGAGATAACTATATTTACTTTCACAATACTTTAAATAACTTAGGGCCAGATGTATCCAGGTTTTTTGCATTTGCAAACGGTGCGAATGCCCTTTTGCGAATGCAAAAAGCCAGTTCAGAATGTATGAAAGACATTCTGAACGCAATTTTAAGGAATTGCAAAAATAGCGATTCCTTACAATTGCGACCCTGTTTAGAGAGTCGAAAATTGCGACTCTCTAAATAAGAAATCGCAAATAAGGATTCCTTATTTGCGATTTCTTAGCACATGTATGAAGCCATTCCTAAATGCGATTTGGGCATTTAGGAATCGCTATTTACCACCAGGTTGAACCTGGTGGTAACCATGTGCAAAATTTAAAAATGCATTTAAAATGTATTTTTAAAATGTACATGTAAAGCACACATGCCCTTTTGGCATGTGTGCACCTTACATGTCCCCCCAAAAAGTTTTGGGGTGCAGCAGAGGGGGCCTTAGGCCCCCAGCACCCTGGGGTTTTGCATTTCCAAAATTGCGATTTCTGGTTAAGAAATCGCAATTTTGGAAATGCAAAAAATTTGCAGATATGGGTGTGAATGGGGACAGATTCTCTATTTGCAGTTCGGTAATAGCTTTTGCGATTTTTAAGAAATCGCTATTACCGAATCGCAAAAATCATACATACCTTTTTGCATTTCTGAAATAGCGATTTCTTAAAAATCGCTATTTGAGAATCGCAAATCGGTTTTTATGATACATCTGGCCCTTAGTTCTTACTTTTGGGAGAACCTAAGGACACCCATTTGTAAAAAATCAATTCATATCTTTACTCCTAATTTTGGAAGGGCAAGACTCTATATCCACCTTTAAAAATAAGTCTAGCTATAGATAATCTACCTCATATTTACTTCTACTCTCCTCTATTTACTTCTACTTGCCATGCATGGTAAACTTATGAGTGATAAAGGCAAGCATGATAAAGGCACTTGCAGAGAAAAGAATGTAGAGTAAAGGAATTTCATAGTAAAGACTATGGGCCTGATTTTGTTGCTGGCGGTAACGGTCCCACCATCAATTATTTTGCAGAAAACCCGTCTGCTGGCTTGGCATTCTGCCTGCCCAATTTAGATGTTGGTGGTCCCATAGGCAATAGACTGCCACCCACGCTGCCAAGGATTCCCATCCACGTCGACGACGCCATTAGAAATAGTGGATGGGGCAAGAATCCAGCCACCCTTACCACTGTGCAGATTTGCATGTGCCTTACCACCAGGCCAACTGTGGCGGTCTGACCTCCAAATCTGAGTTGATGGATTGGGCGGGGAGGAGGTGAGGTAAAAACATACCCTTTTTCTCAAATCCGCTTCTGTTTTTACTGGACACAACTGGACAACACCTTCCGTTACTCCTGCCACTGGTCCACAGAGGAAAAAAAGACCCCCCATCGCTAGACTCGAAGGTAGGGAACCTGCATTGACTGTGTACATTTTATGGGCACTGCACATGAGCTCGGGACCACTGCAGCCATATACATGCCAGAGTAATTTTTTTATATTATTGCGACATGCATATGTCGGGGAAACAATTGTCTGGCATGGATGAGGACACACTGGTACACGACACATATGAAACACATACACAACTGTCATTATGATGTCAGTATTCATTGCCAAATGAATGCTGGCACCACACTAATGTCACAATAGCACTTGTCAGCTATGTCCATGTGTGCACATTGCAAGAGTATCTGTACCTGTAATGCTGTGCTACTTGTTGTGTATGTGTGTCAGTATGTATATGTGTGTGTGTGCATTTGAACTGGCTGGGTGAGAGGGCAGGAGGTATAGTGGATGATGTGGTAGTGTTAAATTGTATGCCACTTGCATATGGGTCTGCTGTTGTGGTATATATTTGATTGTGTGTTGTGTTGCTGTGTGTGACATTCCGGTGATTGTGGTTATTGTGTGGTGGTCGTTGTCCTGATGTGTATAGTTGTGTGAGTGTGTGTGTGAGTGTATGTGTAGATGGTTGTTTTGGATGATGTGATTGTGTTGTGCGTGGGTGTAGTGCCAGAGTGTGTGTATGTTGTGTCATGGGTGCATGGCAAGTTGTGTTTTTGGCATGTACGTTTTGTGTTGTGGTGGACTGGCAATGGATAACAGTGTGTATGTGGTGTATTGTGTATTTGTTGTGCTGGGGACACGTTTGGCTAAGGTACAGTGTGTGTGTGATTTACTTCAAATCCACAGCCACTGCCATTGTTAAATATCCATTGTGCCCACTAAGTCCTCTCTCCATCAGCAATCCGCTGCCAGTACACCGCCAATACAACTGTAATATCTAAATATAGTCAGTGGGAACCTACCAGCCTAATGACTGGAAAGATCACTCAGTCATGGCGGTTGGCATCTCAGCAGCAATACATCTAATTATGGCTGTCAGCTTGGGGAGGACCCAGACCCGCTGCTGCGGCGGCTCGGCAGTAATACCATCAAGATCTAAATCAGACCCTATGTTGTAAAGGTAACATAACCTAGGTCGGAACACCAGGAGCAAAAGAAGGATACTGAATGTGTCCAAAAGGGCCCATAGGGTATGAAGAAAAGACTAAAAGAAGATTGATCTCAAAGGAGAATGAACCTGGATGGGTGCCACAGTGCTCTACTCACAAGGTTTCCTGTAACTAACAAAATGTTCAGGGCTGAGGTTAATGAAGCACCCCAGAATCCTCTGAGTCAACTGAACATTTGCATATTGATTTCTCATGTTGACAAAGAAAGATCAGGAGTAACACCAATGCTAAGAAAGATGTTGATTGTGCTTCGAGGAGTACAGCTGCCTCAATAGGAGGCCTATTCATTTTTTTAAATGACCCTTAATCTTGCAGTGGGTTAAATCTCTAAACCCAGGGTAGTTTTCATATAGTTTCAACATTCCTAGAACTTGAGCTTTTGCTCAGATATTCTGGGGTGTGGGGGTTCTGGTTGGCAGAGTTCTTATCAGCGTTTGCGGCCTGCCAACCCAGGCGCACGATTCAGTGTCAGTAACATTTTCAGTCAGGCACTCGATATCATGTCTTGAGTTTCCCCCCCTGGGTAGAATCCTTTTTAGCATTTGTGGCCTGCGAGCCTCAGCGTAGTCCATCAGCATTAGTACCTGGCAGTCAGAAGCTCGACAACATGGTATACTCACCAAGGGTTCCAGATTTTTTTAACTTACTATGTTCTGTCAGGTGAACAATGAACAGTGCTTCTTTAGCTGCAGACAGGAAGGGAGAGTGCATACCTCCCTGACTCTAGGTCTGCCTTTTCCCAGCATGTCATTTCCTTTCAGTGAGAGTACAGAGATTTCTCCCTGGGTTGAAGGTTTCAGACAAACAGCAAAGGAGGACTATGCTGCATAGAAATCCATATCTGGGATATTCAAAGTGCATTTGTAGGTATTTTACGCAACACATTTTGTTTGCTCTAGTCTATTTAAGCATCTTCAAGTTTTTATAACAATAGTAGTTAACACAATTAATATCTCCTCATGTAGGACAACAATTACCCCTATCAAAGTAATTTCCCCATCACATTAAAGGATGGCAGCAGCAGTTATGAGGCAGCCACCTCCATTTTAAATTATATGGAAGACCCAATACTACCCTGGAAGGAGTAGGTAAAACCATTTGAATCCTATCATATAGTAATTAAAGGGGAAAACCTTTCTGCACACAGGAAGCAACATTCTTCTGCATAACCTGGAAGTATAAGGTCGACGATTTTTTGAAAATCTGATTTATCCAGTCAGACAATGACGAAGAAGAGAAACATATAGACATTTACCAATTAACTTTCAGGAATCTGGAGAACACTTTGGACAGAAAATTAATGTGTTTTTGGAACGACATACATTTTTCTGCAGAGTGAAAAAAAAGAATGAAAAAGTAACTAGCTATATTGCTGTACTGAGAGGTCTTTCTAATACCTATGAATTTGGAACACTGTGATTCTCTAATTATAGATCAATTCATTAAGTGTATTAACGATATGAGAATATGAAAAGCTACTCGCTCACAATCCTGACCTCAAAGAAGATTTAAAAATGACAAAAACATTGAGCATGCAGCAGAATCCAGAAAAGTAATGAAACATCCTGCCCCGGTCGAGGAAGTACAAGAAATCCAAGGTGTCCAAGAGAACAAAGATGAAGGAGCGAGGGTGAAAGTAAACAAGAAACAGCTTAAGCCAAAGAACAAAATCATACCCAATATAATAATTGGTCAAAATGTTATTGATAATGTTAATGTTAATGTTATTGATGTGGGAATGGAAACCACTTAGTAAATAACCCCAGTTGTCCTGCCTGTCTATGTGTATGTAGAAAATGCAATAAGAGAGGACATTATGCGAGCGTATGTAATAAGATGGGCAACAAACAAATACATACCATATAAATAGTAAAGAAAACAATGGGAAATACACTTTACAATTTGATCTGCAAGAAAAAAGTACAGATAATTTATTTCCTTCATGTAATGTAACACTAGATGGCGAATAAGTAAAAGTATTTACCTATTCAGGTTCCGTTTACACTCATGGAGAAAAGTGTGTTTGATGGGAAATCTGCAGACAAAGAGCATAGCTTGCAAGAAGCTGATGTTAAAGCAAGTGGGTATAACAGAGATCTCATTCTGCTAAATGGTGTGACAACAATGTGTATTGCTTTTAAAGATCGCTCCACAGAACAGGTTTCAAACTTATTAGGGAGTGAGAGTGAAGTTAGACCCAAATAACCCTGAACAAATTCTTCTGTGTGAGAAGTCTTTTACATGTCATGAAGTGTGTAAGAGATTTCCAGATATTTTTCAAAATGAACCGGGCTTTTACAGGATTTACAGTACAAAATAAAGCTAAGAGACAATGTAACTTTTGTGATACACAGCGTTAGATCCATTCCATATTTGATGGAAGAGACATTAACAGAGGAGATTAAGAAACTAGAATCACAAGAGCTCAGAATGGTTAGCCTTCATTGTGGTGACCAACAAGTCGGGGAGTAAGGGGATCGGTCTCTGCATTGACCTAAGGGACCTAAATGTCAACATCTGGGTAGACAGGTTTCCTCTACCCAGAAATAACTAGATGTTAAGCCAGATTGTGGATGGTAGTTGTTTTATTGTAATTGCTCTAACTTCACACACATCATCAAGTGGAACTCCATCTCGATTCTAGGTCTTATACATCTTTCATCACTCCTTTTGGTGCATTCAGGTACTACAGGGTGCCATTTACGTGGGTGTCCGCCGCCACTATATTTCAAAGGATCATGCAGCAGGTTTTAAATCGATTTTAAAAAAGTCCAGGTTTCAGGACGATATCTTAACATATGGCAGCTCAATGAAATTTGAGGAAGGTGATTTCAGCTTTGAAGAAAGCCTGGATAGCCCTTAAATTGGACAAATGCCAAATTGGAATAGGATCAGTTCATTATCTAGGACTAACTATTTTTAAAGATGGTACAAAGCCCAAAATTGATCTAGTGGAGGAGGACAGAGAATCTCCCCCACCAATGCCCAAAGAAGAACTTAAATCATCCTTAGGCTTAGTTGAGTATATGTCTAATTGTGTAAGGAATTTTGCAGATGAAGGCCCTGATTTATACTTTTTGGTGCAAAACTGCACTAACGCAGTTTTGTACCAAAAAGTTTAGCACCGGCTTGCACCATTTCTGTGTACCAGCTGGGCACCATATTTATGGAATGGTACAAGCTGGTGCAAAGGGTGGGTTAGTGTAAAAAAAAAAAAAATGGCGTTAGTCAGGTAGGGCTGGCAGTATGGAAGAAGGGGGTGTTGCACCAAAAAACAACGTTAGGCAGGTTAGAGTTTCTGATGCAAAACCATCCATTCCACATGACTCTTAGAAAAGACAGGAGTCATGCCAACTACCCCAATGGCCAGCACCGGGGTCCCCTGGGCATGGCCATTCCACCCAGTGCCATGTAGGGGGGCGCATTTCAGGGCCCCAATGGCACTTAAAAAAAAATACTTACCTGTACTTACCTATACTTATCTGAGATGGTGTCCCCCATCCTCTGCTGTCCCTCTGGTGTGGGTGTGGGTGTCCCTAGGGCCTGGGGTGGGTATGTGTGAGCTTATTCCATGGTGTTCAACCATGGAAATAGGCTGACAGGTCCCCTAATGCCTGCCCTGACCCAGGCATTAAAAAATGGTGCAAAGCAATCTTTGCACCATTTTTTGACCCCTTCTCCCTCCCGTGCTTGATTTTAGCAAGGAGGGATAAATATGGAGCTAAGGCCATAGAGTCATTTTTTGCACAGGAACGCCTACTTTGCATCTCATTGATGCAAAGTGGGTTTCCACGTCCAAAAAATGACTTTAACTACATAAATTTGGCGCTAGACGGGTCTAGCGCCAAAGTATAAATATTGGGTTAGTTATGCACCGAATTTGCGTTAAAAAAATTGCGCATATTCAGTGCAAAACAAGTATAAATATGCCCCTTAATGTCTCTCCTAAGAGAAATCTTAAAGAAGGGATGCCATTTTGAATGGAACAAGGGCTACCAGAGACCCTTCAATGAGATCAAGCAATCTATTACCACAGTGCCTACATTAGAAAACTTTGATGTCAGGCGTAGAACCATTTTGACCACTGATGCAAGCACCAAAGGAATAGGATCCACTCTAACACAGATGGTAGACAATAAAGAGAGTGTAGTTGCTTTCACATCCCTTGGCCCAAGGATTCGGAATCCAACTATTCTACAGTGGAGAGGGAAGCTCTAGCTACATTTTAAATTATTTTTTTATGGAGTTTATCATTCATCTTACTTACAGACCATAAACCTCTGATGCTTATTTTCTCATCCAAGGGAATCAAAAGCACAATGCCTCTGATAGCTAAAGGGTGCAGGGACATGGGGGATTTAACTTTAAAATGTAATATGTTCCAGGAATCAAGAACCTAGCAGCAGATTGCTTTTTCTAGAATGCCCCTGAATAAAGACAAAAATGAGCAAGGTAACACTGAAGAATCAGTACTCTCAGTTGATATACCTGGCATAACAAGGGAAGAGTGGGAGTGAGGAATGAGGAATGATAACATTTTAAAATGAGTTAATGAAAGGTAGTCTAGGGACTGACAAGTAACTAATCTGATCTATCTAATGATGTTCAGAGTTACTGGAGAATAAGGCAGTAGTTAGGCATTGAGGGGAATTTAGTGAGGAGAGGAGACAAGTTAGTTCGAACACAAGATTTATAGGGTAGAATAGCTGATATTTCCTATGAGGGAAATCCTGGAAGAAATATCACAAAGAACAAAGCAAGTGCTAACAATCGGTTCCCTGTTATGGATTCTTTATTAGAAAATAAAGTAGGAGACTGCATGAGTTGTGCTTTAAGGGACAAAGCAAAAACTCACAGGAAAGCTCCATCACCTGTAAATATCCCCTGCAAGCCATGGGAAAAGTTAGCACTGGACATTATACGGCCTTTCAAACAATCTGCATGGTAGGTTAAATATATGCTTGTGCTAGTAGATTATCAGTTCCACTGGATAGTGACCAAGGTAGGAAATATCCATTACTACAAGAATATAAATTGAGTTTTTCTCTTACACTTTTTTTACAGAAGGTATTCCGAGTGCATTGGTAACAGATAATGAAGTACAATTTACCGTTGATGAAATTAAGGGATTATTAGTTAATATGTCCATAAAACATTACAAAGCAGTCTTGTAATGTCCAAGAGTTAATTGGACTGATTGAACGGGTAAAAAGAATGATCAAAGAATGTTCACAATCGTCTAGCATTTCCAAATAACTGATAGGAATATCTCTTCAAAATATATTATTGTCATATCACACTGCACCTGATATAGTTATGAGGATTTATCTATTTGTTTCACTTCAAGGAAAACAACCAGGTACTCCAAACAGGTTGGATGGGGAAGACCAGTGTGGGTGCAGAGACAAGAGACAATTGAATATATCAAGCAATTCCAAGAAGGCTATAAGGTCCTATGTGACAAATCACATGGAGTATTGAGGAAAGATTAGGAAGTAGGAGATCTAGTAACTGCATAAGCAGGAACAGTAGTTACTCCAATCCCAGGAGAATAACTAAGTGCATAGGAATGTTGTAGTTCTTGAAGATGGTGGGACCTGGAGCATGGACAGATTGTCCGAGTGTCACTCCATTCAGGGACACAATTCAATCAGACAATGGCAAAGCAAATAAGAACATATTTACATATTGAACTGATAAGGTACCTCAATGGCACAAAGATTACATGGTTGAATAATATATTTAATTATTTGCCAGGCAAATATTTTGAGCTTTTTTTAGTAAGTGAAGCATATGGAAGCATATTTATATTGTCGTCTTCTAATGGTTAAAGAAAATGGAAAGTTAGAATATTGTTTATTTTGCATTGGAAGGAGAAGTGGAATAATTGATATTATTTACGCTATCTCTCTTCTAAGGTGTTGTTACTTTTATTTTTATTTTAATGTCAATATGTTTTTTCCATTTCTTCCCTTTCCAGAAATGGTCTCTTCCGCTACCCCCTCACCCTCCCTTACCTTGCCTTATGTAACTTTCCTTTGTCACTGACAGTTGGAAGCTTTTCAGTCAAGTGAGCTGTGATGTGGCATTAGAGGTTGTGTGACCTGTGCTGAATAAAGACATTTAAATCATCTAAGGGATCTATTTATTTCTCATGATTTATTACAATTGTAATGCTTTATTGACAGTGAAAAAGTGATGATGATATTTTTTACATCTTAATCATATTTTATTGATTATTACCAGATTCAAAGTGAGTCATTACATTTTTTAATGATTTTCATTGTAAAGGGGTTCAATGTCTTACACCCCTGTTTTAATGTTGTTGTATTGCTATGTTACTGAATTGTTTTCTTTCATGAATGTAGTGACACCCTGACAAAGCCTGAAGGGCCACCTATTATTAACAACACCACATTTACATTGTTTCTGGCATATGTTACCACTACAACAGTATTAGGGTCTAGGGCTTCTTATGGGTGTGGACTGTTACAAGGTTGTTACCAGAGGTATTTCCGTCTGCCTACTTGTACATATTTGTAAATTATTGTGTGTTAATAAGTAGTGCACCTTGTAAGTCTGTATAGGGGTGATTTAAATTTTCCATAGTTTGTTGCAGTGCCTCATAGAGGACTGGGGCACCACCAACCAGTTTTTAAACGCGAGAGGGGCTGCCAGGAGTGTCACTATCCCCTTAAGGAGCCCTCACTAAAGACTTTTCTTAAAAAGGCTATGGCCCTCATTCTGACCCTGGCGGTCGGTGATAAAGCGGCGGCCAAGCCGCCAACAGGCCGGCGGTCTAAAATATGCAATTTTGACCCTGGCGGGAACCGCCAACACAGCCCGCCAACTTAACACTCCGCCCGCCACGGCGGTACAAACAAACAGCGCGGCGGTTCCCGCCAACAGCCAGGCGGCAGACAATGTACCGCCCACCCTATTACGACCCACCAATCTGCCACCTTTTCCGGGGCGGGAGCACCGCCGATAAGAACACGGCGGAAACAGACTACGAACGGGAAAACGCTCACCTCTACGCACTCCACGCGAGATTCCGGCAGTATGGAACCAGAGTTGCAGGTCATCCCCGCACTCCTATTCCTGCTCATATACCAGGAGCACGCCCGGCGGCGCGGAAGACATCGGTGAGTACTGCACCTACGACACAGGGGAGGGAAAAGATTACCGGCACACACCCACCCACCCACACCCACTACAACACACACATCAATGCATTCCCACAGATCACTGTCACAACCCACAAACCACCCCCCTCCGAAATAATGCAAAGACCAAAATAAGAGATCATAAACGGGCAGATATATTGAAATATGTACACCAGTAATCCCAATAAATAAATAAACTATGTACAAAATATATACAGCTACTAAATGTAGTCCAACCACTGTCCGTGGATCACAGGGGTCCTGTGCAAAGGGGCAAGGCCCAGTCCCACGACAAGAACTCCACGGAGAGAACACTGCAGGGGCATCAGAAAGAAAATAGGACAGGCACCTCAGGGGGAAGGGAAGGGGGGGCACCTCAGCCACTTGAGTACACGACGCCAGATCCACGAGGGGACTCCATGACCACTGGCCCATCCTGGGGAGAGCAAAGCCACAGTCCATACAGTCCATACAGTGGGTGGCCTGCCCACTGGGCCATCCTGGGGAGTGCAAAGCCACAGTCCAAACAGTCCATACAGTGGGTGGCCTGCCCACTGGGCCATCCTGGGGAGAGCAAAGCCACAGTCCATACAGTCCATACAGTGGGTGGCCTGCCCACTGGGCCATCCTGGGGAGAGCAAAGCCACAGTCCAAACAGTCCATACAGTGGGTGGCCTGCCCACTGGGCCATCCTGGGGAGAGCAAAGCCACAGTCCAAACAGTCCATACAGTGGGTGGCCTGCCCACTGGGCCATCCTGGGGAGAGCAAAGCCACAGTCCATACAGTCCATACAGTGGGTGGCCTGCCCACTGGGCCATCCTGGGGAGAGCAAAGCCACAGTCCATACAGTCCATACAGTGGGTGGCCTGCCCACTGGGCCATCCTGGGGAGAGCAAAGCCACAGTCCATACAGTCCATACAGTGGGTGGCCTGCCCACTGGGCCATCCTGGGGAGAGCAAAGCCACAGTCCATACAGTCCATAACAGACCCCACTGCCACTGGAGGAGGCAAGTTGGCCAGAGGACATCCTGCAGCCCTGCCCGAGATAGATCCTGCCCTGCCACGTCTGCCAAAGGGCCAGCGGTTCTTGCCTTGAAGGGCCCAGTTCAGCGGTTCCTGAGACGGCGGGGCCCAGTTCAGCGGTTCTTGAGACGGCGGGGCCCAGCGGAGCGGTGCGTGAGACGGCGGGGCCCAGCGGAGCGGTTCTTGAGACGGCGGGGCCCAGTTCAGCGGTTCTTGAGATGGCGGGCCCCAGTTCAGCGGTCCTTGCCCTGAAGGGCCCAGTTCAGCGGTTCTTGAGACGGCGGGGCCCAGTTCAGCGGTTCTTGAGACGGCGGGGCCCAGCGGAGCGGTGCGTGAGACGGCGGGGCCCAGCGGAGCGGTTCTTGAGACGGCGGGGCCCAGCGGAGCGGTGCTTGAGACTGCGGGGCCCAGTTCAGCGGTCCTTGCCCTGAAGGGCCCAGTTCAGCGGTTCTTGAGACGGCGGGGCCCAGTTCAGCGGTTCTTGAGACGGCGGGGCCCAGCGGAGCGGTGCGTGAGACGGCGGGGCCCAGCGGAGCGGTTCTTGAGACGGCGGGGCCCAGCGGAGCGGTGCTTGAGACTGCGGGGCCCAGTTCAGCGGTCCTTGCCCTGAAGGGCCCAGTTCAGCGGTTCTTGAGACGGCGGGGCCCAGTTCAGCGGTTCTTGAGACGGCGGGGCCCAGTTCAGCGGTCCTTGCCCTGAAGGGCCCAGTTCAGCGGTTCTTGAGACGGCGGGGCCCAGTTCAGCGGTTCTTGAGACGGCGGGCCCCAGTTCAGCGGTCCTTGCCCTGAAGGGCCCAGTTCAGCGGTTCTTGAGACTGCGGGCCCAGTTCAGCGGTTCTTGAGACGGCGGGGCCCAGTTCAGCGGTCCTTGCCCTGAAGGGCCCAGTTCAGCGGTTCTTGAGACGGCGGGGCCCAGTTCAGCGGTTCTTGAGACGGCGGGGCCCAGTTCAGCGGTCCTTGCCCTGAAGGGCCCAGTTCAGCGGTTCTTGAGACGGCGGGGCCCAGTTCAGCGCTCCTTGCCCTGAAGGGCCCAGTTCAGCGGTTCTTGAGACGGCGGGGCCCAGTTCAGCGCTCCTTGCCTTGAAGGGCCCAGTTCAGCGGTTCTTGAGACGGCGGGGCCCAGTTCAGCGGTCCTTGCCTTGAAGGGCCCAGTTCAGCGGTTCTTGAGACGGCGGCCGGTCTATGGCCAACTGCTAATTGCCTGGTGGTGCCCTCCTGGGCAGCGGGGATGGTGCTCCTTCACTGCCCACCTGGGCTGTGGGTGGTGGGGCCCTCCTGGCCAGCTGGGCTGGGTCCTCCCTGGGCAGCGGCTATGGGGGTGGTGGGCTCTCCCGGGGCAGCTGTGCCGGTTCCTCCCGGGGCAGCGGCTATGGGGGTTGTGGGCTCCTCCTGGGCAGCAGGCCTGCTGCCTGACCTCTCAGACTTGCTGCCCTTGCCCTCCTTAGTCGTGGGCCTGTGGCCCTTTCCTCCCTTTGGAGCTGTGGCTGGTGACTGTCTCTGGGTGGTGTCCGGGGGGGATGTAGAAGACGGGCTCCTGCGGCGACCCTTCCGCCTTCTGCTCCTCTTCCCAGGGGGTGGGCTGGCTGTCCCCTTGCTGCTGGGCGAAGATCCAGACATGCGGGCTGGCGGGCTCCAATACCCCTGCACCCTTGTCAAGGGGGCTGCAGGGCTGGTGGTGGCTGAGGTGCTCTTCTTACCCCGACGAGAAGGAGGGGGGGCTCAGGGTCAGGAAAGAAGTTAGTAGTGGCGAGGAAGAGCTTCTTGGGACAATGGAGAGTGGTAGGTACAGTGGGAATGGGAGTGGAGGGAGAGGATGTGGTTGTAGGTGAGTCACGTTTGCTGTCTTTGGGTGCAGGTGCAGGAGGGATAGGCTGTCGTGAGGTGGATGGCTGTTGGGTGGGCGGGTGGCTGCGTTTGTGTGGTGTGGAAGAGGGGGTGACAGACACAGTGGGAGAGGACACAGGGGACGTGTAAATGGCAGTGGGGGTGGTAACTGCACGTGTGCGGACTGGAGTGGAGGGTGTGCTGGTGATGGAAACACAGGCTGATGGTGAGGTGAATGGAGGTGTGAGTGTAGACGTCACAGGGAGGGAGGAGGGAGACGAGGAGGTGGGGGTCACAGAGGTGGTAGTGACTGTTGGCATGTCTGCATCGGAATGTTGCGTGTGTGAATGTCTGCGTGATCTGTGGTGCTTATGTTTGGATGAGCTTCTCTTGGGTGTTGAGGTGTGTGCAGGCTGGTCTGATGGTGTGGGTGGGACAGGCAGAGGAACAGGAGACTGGGAGGAGGGAGTTAGTAGAGGCAGGCAGGAGACAGGGACAATGGCTGCCGTCAGTGCTGAGGCCAGAGCCTGGAACGATCGCTGATGGGCAGCCTGACCCGAATGAATGCCCTCCAGGTACGCATTGCTGCGATGAACCTCCCTCTCCACCCCCTGGATGGCATTCAAAAGGGTAGTCTGCCCAACAATGAGCGTTCGGAGGAGGTCAATGACCTCCTCACTGAGGGCAGCGGGGGTAACAGGGGCAGGGCCTGAGGTGCCTGGGGCGAAGGAGATGCCCGGCTTCCTGGCAGAGCGGGCACGGGGCGAACGCTGAGGGGCTGCTGGGAGGGCGGAGATGGTGCGCTGGGTGGCGGCTGTACCTGTAATGGCGGGGGGCATGGATGGTGCCACCCCCGCAAGGGAGCCCCCTTCCGAGGACGTGTCCGTGTCGCTGCAGGGTCCAGTCGTCCCCGTCGTGGAGCTCCCCTCGCCCTCCGTCTCACTGGTCCAGTCTGACTCTGTGGCATGGCCCTCCTGGGCCATGTGAGATGCAGCTCCCTCCTGCCCCGATGCCACTTCTCCTCCGCCTGATGATGCTGATGCACACAAGCACAGAAAGACAAACAAAAAGGGGGGGGGGAGAGAAATAAAGGGATATTGAGTACATGGATCTCCGGTACAGTTAGCGGACATGACAGACACAGATGCCCCCTGCACTAAGTTGCGCACTTGGGATCCGCTACGCATTCCGTGGAACATGCCCTACACGCCTAGAGTTGACAACTGCACCCATGGATGACACGGCCCAGGGATGGCTGTACTGACAAACTACTGAGGGTGGTGGCTGGGGACACAGGGGCTTACGGGGGTGCCCAGCCTACAGATATCGCCCTGGCCTAGGGGGACCCCCAGCCCTCCTCCCCCACCCAGACACCTCCACTGCGCGACAACAGAGTAGATAATGCTTGTACTCACCCCCTTGTGTCTGCTGTGCTGCCCTCACGCGCCCATCCAATTCAGGGTAGGCCACCGCCAGGATCCGGAACATCAGGGGGCTCAGTTGACGGCAGGCACCCCGCCTACGTTGGGAGGCCATCCCCAGCAGAGACTCGGCGGTCTTCTTGGTCCCGCGGCGGATGTCCTCCCACCTCTTGCGGCAGTGGGTGCCCCGTCGATGGTGGACCCCCAGGGTCTGGACTTCCTTGGCGATGGCACGCCAAATCCCGATCTTCTCATGGGCGCAGACATATGTGACACGTACAGGGAGGGAGAAATACCACGTTCAAGTTTCTCAGCATTTTCCTTTCCAGTGGCCCAACGCCCCCCATCCCCGCCAGGCCCCCCGCCATGCCCCCGCCAGGCCCAACGCCCCCCATCCCCGCCAGGCCCCCCGCCATGCCCCCCGCCATGCCCCCCGCCAGGCCCAACATGCCCCCCATCCCCGCCAGGCCCCCCGCCATGCCCCCCGCCAGGCCCAACATGCCCCCCATCCCCGCCAGGCCCCCCACCAGGCCCAACATGCCCCCCATCCCCGCCAGGCCCCCCGCCATGCCCCCCGCCAGGCCCAACATGCCCCCCATCCCCGCCAGGCCCCCCGCCAGGCCCCCCGCCAGGCCCAACATGCCCCCCATCCCCGCCAGGCCCCCCGCCATGCCCCCCGCCAAGCCCAACATGCCCCCCATCCCCGCCAGGCCCCCCGCCAGGCCCCCCGCCAGGCCCCCCGCCAGGCCCAACATGCCCCCCATCCCCGCCAGGCCCCCCGCCAGGCCCCCAAGCCAGCCAGTGGCCCCAAATCCATATTGAATTAAACTCACTTGTTGGTCTGGAGGACCGTAGAGTAGCGCATACTGGGGAGGACCCCATCCACAAGTTTCTCCAACTCCTCTCCAGTGAAGGCAGGGGCCCTTTCCCCAGGCGCAGCAGCCATTGTCCCTTCCAGACCGAGGTCACAGCAACACTTGCAGTATAGGTCCTCTCCTGTGAAAGTTCAAGTCGCAAGTGGATAAGTAGATAGAAAATGGCGGTGACGTCCGCGGCGGTGCGTACCGCGCCGGTGCGTCCCGCCACCGCCGGCGCCCTTCGCCATTGGCTCCTGAAACCCATAGGCTTCAATGTTAACCAATGCGGCTTTGCGCCGCGGTCTTCGCCCGCCGCGGTGTGCCACGCCAGCGCATTGACCTCACATCCCATTGTCACACTTCACAGGTCAGGCAGCCGCCATTTCCAGGGCCCACATGGCTCAATTTCAACTGCGTCACACAGGCCTAGGCCTTGCATAGCCACTCAGACACGCCATTCACTGCATAGAGAATCGTATACTGTGCTAGCTGTGAGTACGTACCTGTGGGTTGCTTGACTGTGTGCTCCATGTTGTCCTTCCTAGGCACCGTCCGCTGGGTTGGGCGAGGAGACGGATGAATCCTCCCGTGTACCGACCGCTGGTGGACCTGTCGACAATGGAAGAACGCCACATTATCCTGACCTACCGTCTTAACCGTGCCACTATCCATGAACTGTGTGCCCAGCTGGAGCCCGACCTGATGTCCCCCATCCGCCAACCCACAGGGATTCCCCCTCTGGTGCAGGTCATGTCAGTACTCCATTTCTTGGCAAGTGGGTCATTTCAGACAACCGTGGGAATTGCTTCTGGGATGTCTCAGCCCATGTTTTCGAAGGTGTTATCCAGAGTGTTGTCTGCCCTGATGAAATCCGTGAGGAGCTACATCATTTTCCCTGAGGTGGGCGAATTGGCTACAGTGAAGGGTGATTTCTACGCCCTTGGACATATTCCCAACGTAATTGGTGCCATTGATGGGACCCATGTGGCTTTGGTTCCCCCAAGAGACAGGGAGCAGGTGTACAGGAACAGAAAAAATTACCATTCAATGAACATCCAGGTGGTGTGTTTGGCTGACCAGTACATCTCGCATGTAAATGCCAAATTCCCAGGGTCAGTGCATGACGCCTACATCCTCAGGAATAGCAGCATCCCTTACGTGATGGAACAGCTACAGAGACACCGTGTATGGCTAGTGGGGGACTCTGGGTACCCCAACCTGTCGTGGCTACTGACCCCAGTAAGGAATCCCCGGACCAGGGCAGAGGAACGGTACAATGAGGCCCATGGGCGTACTAGGAGGGTGATCGAACGCACCTTTGGCCTCCTAAAGGCCAGGTTTAGGTGCCTGCATATGACAGGTGGATCCCTAATGTACTCACCTAAGAAGGTGTGTCACATCATCGTGGCCTGCTGCATGCTTCACAACCTGGCTTTGCGCCGCCAGGTGCCTTTCCTGCAGGAGGATGGTCGAGACGGTGGTGTTGTGGCAGCGGTGGAACCTGAGGAGAGTGACGAGGAGGAAGACGACGGGGCTGAAACAGACAACAGGGACAGAATCATTGAACAGTACTTCCAATAGGACACAGGTAACATTTCAAAGATAATTTAGTAAATGTTAACTACTCTCCTGCATCTCTGCTGCCTGTCTATTTGCCCCAGTGTATGACGACTGAGTTTTGGCTTTTCCCTCCCTATTTCAGATCTGGGGTCCCCACTACGAGTCCTGTGCTTCGTTTCCCCATGGACTACAGCTTTGTGGCAGCTGTTTGTTGACTTCACCATGTACAAGGACATATTTGCACTGTCATGTCAATTACAATATATTGAAATCACAGCCAGACTCCAGATATTTTGGTGCAAAATAGGTGTTTATTTAAGTGCTCAAAATGGGATGGGTGGTTTCAAGTGGGTGGGGGCTATGGTGAAGGAATGTCCATGGCAGAGTCCAGAGTAACAGTCACACAGGTGCATTGTCCAGAGGCCTGTGGAGAGATGGAGCATGGGCAGTTCAAGGATGGACAGGGTGACAATGTGGGACAGTGGGATGACATCAGGTGGTATCCATTGCTGGCGGGGGTCTTGACATCCTACTCTGTCTTCTTGCGAGATCTCAGGGCCCTCTTGCGGGGTGGTTCTTCTCCTGCAGGAGGTGGGGGTCTGGTGGGCTGCTGCTGTGCGGGGGCCTCCTGTCCACTAGCGCCGGCGGAGGTGGTTGGCTGTTCTTGGTCCAGGCTAGTGGCAGGGGCCCTTGGGTGTTGTTGAGTGTCCGCCCTGTTGTTGACGAGGTCCTGCAGCAGCCCTACCATGGTAACCAGGGTGGTGTTGATGGCTCTGATGTCCTCCCTGTACCCCCGATAGTGTTCCTCCTGCAGTACCTGGATCTCCTGGAACCGGGCCAGTACCGTCGCCATCGTCTCCTGGGAGCGGTTGTATGCTCCCATGATGGTGGTGAGGACCTCGTGGAGAGTGGGTTCCCTGGGCCTCTCCTCCCCCCCCTGTCGCACAGCTGCCCTCCGAGTTCCCCTGTTTCCCTGGGCCTCTGCCCCCTGGCCGGTGTGCCCACTACCACTGCCCCCAGGTCCCTGTTGTTGTTGGGGTGGTGGGTTATCCTGGGTGCCCTGTAGTGGTAGACACACCGCAGATTGACGCGCCCTGGAGACAGAGGCATGGGCCCGCTGGGTGGGAGCTGTGCTGGTGTTCCCAGAGGGGTTTGGGTCTGTAGTGGCCTGGGCCTGTGTGAGGGGAACCGACTGTCCAGAGGTCCCCGATGGTCCGGGCTGGTCATCGGTGTCCAAGTCGACAGAGCTGCTGTCATCGCTGACGGCCTCTTGGGTGGGGGGTGTGGAGAATTCTGGCCCCTCCGCCGCGGTGTGTTGACGGTCGGGTCCTGCAGGGGTATAGAGTTATGGTTATAGTTTCAATGTGTGGCATATGGGTGTATCTGTGGGTTCTCGTGTCCCCAAGTGCTGGCATTCGTGTGTGGGGGCTTTGGTGAGGGTGGCTTGTGGGGGGGATGTGTATATGCATTGGGCATGCTTTGGTGATGGGTGTCCATGCTTAGTGGACGCATGCAGGCCTAGGTTTTGGGATGTGTGGGTTGTGATGGTGAGACATTGGCGGGGAATAGGTGTGCTGGGGGTGGGGGTGAGGATGGTGGTGGGGGTGAGGATGGTGGTGGGGGTGGGGGTGAGGGTGGGGTTCGAGGATGGGGGTGAGGGTGGGGTTCGAGGATGGGGGTGAGGTTTGGGGTATGATTTGGCATGCAGGTGGGGGGGAAGCAGTATTGAAGCTTCAACTTACCAGTATCCATTCCTCCGCCGAATCCTGCGAGGCCGTCAGGATGCAGGATGTTCAAGACTTCCTCCTCCCATGATGTGAATTGTGGGGGTTGAGGTGGGGGTCCTCCGCCAGTCTTCTGCACGGCGATGTTGTGCCTGGATACCATGGAACGCACCTTCCCCCGTAGGTCGTTCCATCGCTTCCTGATGTCTTCCCGATTTCTGGGGTGCTGTCCCACTGCGTTGACCCTGTCGACAATCCTCTGCCATAGCTCCGTCCTCCGGGCAATGCTGGTGTATTGTATCTGTGTGCCGAACAGCTGGGGCTCTACCCGAACGATTTCCTCCACCATGACCCTGAGTTCTTCGTCTGTGAAGCGGGGTTGTCTTTGGGGTGCCATGGGGTGGTGTGTATGATGTGTGGGGTGGAGTATGTGTATTTAAGTGAGTTGAGTGTGGTGGTGTGTGTTGTTTTGTGTGTGGATAGTGTGTGGGTGATGGTGTTGAGTGGCTGTGGCTGTTATTTTTTGGATGCTGGTGTCTCGCTCTTGCCTTCTTTACGAATTTTTTAGCGTAGGGGTTTGTGGGTGATGTGGGTGGGTGTTTTATATTGTATTGTGTGTGTGGGAGTGGTGTGTGTATGTGTATCAGGTGTGTGGGATTCAAATCGTCCAATGTGGCTGAGTTTTGTTCGTTTGTGTGTATTCTGACCGCGGCGGTGTGTCCCGCCAATGGAATACCGCGTTTGAATGACCGCCGCGTGGATTCGTGGGTCGTAATGGGATGGGCGTATTTCTGTTGGCGTGACGGTGGAGGTTTTGTCACCTCCACTTTTCCGCCGACCGCTGGTCTGGCGGTCTGTTGTGGCGGTCGGATTTTCGGAGGTTTGCCTTCTGCGGGTCAGAATGACCGTGGCGGGTTTCCGCGACCGCGGCGGGATTATGGAGGATTTCTGACCGGCGGTAGGCGCCTTTTACCGCCAAGGTCAGAATGACCACCTATGTCTCTTAGGGGATAACTTGTTGCCCCCAGGAGAAATTCCCCATGGTTTTAGACACAGAATTTGGGGAATTTGGGCTTTTGTTTAGAGATTCTGGGGTCAGCGTTCCCTGTTGGTAGGTCATAAGGATGTGCTTGCATCATGTTGATACTAGAGGAGGACTCATGCTCATATTTCATTGGAATTGTTAGATGTTTTTGACAGTGGCAGAATTGAGTGAATTACACACATGCTCAACTTTGAATATAATCTACAAGTCACAAAAATTCACTCAAATACATTGTTACTGTGATGGTTTAGTTATGTGTTAAAATGAGATTAAAAACAATTAAAAACTGAAAACCAATGAATGTCACCAGTTATAATTTGCCCCACTGCCATGCACTGTTTATGGCCTCACATAATAAATTGCTCATGGCATGTTAAATGTTTGGTTCTTACACATCAGTTTGTATCTCATTCCAGCGCCTATTTTTATATATAATTTTAATGTATAAGAAAAAAGACAATAATGTTTTGAACTGAAACAAAAAAACATAAATTCATCAGTTATAGTTAGCAGCACTAACTATAACGTGCACCCAAGCCATGCACTGCTTATGATTTCACATATGACATCCCTCATGACAAGTTCTATGCCATAATTTATGACATCACTGACAACATCTCAAATGACAAAAACAATAGGATGATGGATGGAATCCTTGAATAAATATCAGCCACTGGGAATCGCTCTGGTCGCACCCAATTCATCATTTTTCTGCCCATCATGCCACCTCAGTTTGGACCCACTTATATGCAAATCAGTCTTGCTCCTCATGGGAACATTCCAGCTCGAACTGCCAGGGCAGATCCTACCTAAACTGGAACACAAGGAGCCTAGGACCTGTTTCACTCTAGTTAGGGGTTTTGAGTGAGGTACAGCTTGGTTCCAGTGGCAACGTGAGCCCCGGACCCACATCTGGGCATGCCCAGCACACTTATGGTGCACTTAGGGTGACAAATTAAAAAACAACCTGTTGTTTTTGCAGCTGTGCCCTAACTGGAACTACCCAGTGCACTTAGGGTGACAAATGCAAAAACAACAGGTTGTTTTTTAATTTGTCACCCTAAGTGCACCAGGTATAACCAGATGTGGTTCCCAGGCTCACCGTGCCACTGGAACCAAGCTATCCATGGCTACACCAGCTCAACCACCTCAGCCACCCAAGGAAAGCTTGGTGTGGTAATTATTTGAAATTAGGCCAGGTGACAAGAATGTTTCTGCAAAGTATTGCAAAGTAAATCACCTGTAAACGTTTCACCAACGAGTTCAGCCAGGGGAGCAGAATTAAACAATATAGTATGAGTACGACAAGGATATGGAGACACCTGAGGTCTATGCATCCACAAAGACTTGCATGTCACAGTTGCCTCATGCTGTGGAGCTAGACAACTCTACAGGGGCTTCAACATAAATTGCTGCAGGAGATTCTGATTGTGCAGCTTCTAAGGGCAAGAGCAGACAATAACCATGCTTTTTAAAATAAAACTCTATTTTGCTGCACGTGCAAGCAGATCATTCTTTTCTTCAGAGACAAGCAGGTCTGCCCAGGAAAAGTTTGTCCAAGAGCCCAAGTTCCCCCCTAGCCAGTTGTTTTTTTTATAATTGCTTTGTAAGTTTTTTTCCTTTAAAGGAGATGCTGTTGGAGCTTATTTAACTCAGCTCAGCTTGTATGTTTTTGTTGTACACTATTAAATATGTTTTTAAAAAAACAAATTGAAAACTGTTAGCTAAAATGTCTCTTTTTGGAGCTACCCTCTACTTTTATGATCTATGTTATTTGCACTTTTTCCCTTCCTAAAAACTTGTGTGAGAGACCTGTGAGAGCCAGAGAAGGTCACCATAGACTGCAGCTCTTGCTCCCCTTTTGCAAGAGTTTGTGAGAGCTCACGAGAGGCAAGGAGCCAATCCCTCATGTTTAGTTAGGGCCGTGCTTCCTGGTTTGCTCTTGCGAGCCTCTTATGAGATTATACTTTTCATAATAGAATTTGCATTTCCATTGACTATGCCCTGATGTAGTATGTAAAATTTACATTCACCAGAGTACTCCCAGTGTGTTTAGTTTAATGAAATTCAACCCATTACATAATTGTGGGGAAAAATAAATCACTTAGATTTACGATAAAACCACATATGCTTCATGTGTATGGAACCAGCATAGGTACACAGCATACATTGATACTAATGTATTTGTTTTAAGTTCATTTATTATTATTAGGAAAAGTTCTATCATTATATAGTCTTTATCCATGGTAGAGCACATAACAACAATTAAAATGATCTTTAATGTTTTTGTGCCTTGTATATCTATATACATGATTGTTTCTTCTAGAACTTTGGTTGTAAAAAAATAAGATATGAAATGCGGAGTTTCCAGGGTAATTTTTGCTTCACTGTAATTGAAGCATCATCACATTCAGTCCGGCCAAATGATTTTTTTAGGTAGACTAGTGACCAGAATTGATTGAGTGTCCATGATGCAAAACATTAGCCAAAGTAGTGTCTGTTTTCTTATGAGGTTGGTTATATCAGTATTAATTTTGCTACTATCAGCTGTACATCTTTGTAGCACAAGAATGAGATATTTTGAACTGCATCTTACAAACAGTGTAGACTACAGTTTTGATGTGCAGTCTGGACAGGAGTTGTTCTGTACACAAATCATTTTTCAAATGACATTGACTTGCAGTCCGGCGCTGCAATGTATGCAAATTGCTCTGACTGAATGTATGTTCTGCCTAAATATAGTCGATTTACATATTCAGGGTTCAATGAATAGTTTTCTGTAAAGAAATTATTCATAGCAATTCACTCATTTTCTAACACATTTAGCACTGCCATTAAAAACTCCGGTGCATTTTTTTGCATGTTCATAGTGAACTTTGCACCACTATGACAGTGGTCAACCATATTATGTATAAATGCAATAGAGTTACACATGTGTTTTTCAGTATATACTAAATTGAAAAGAGTTGTCAAAGCTTGACATAAAGGTTTCTTTTTGTGGTGAACAATATTTGTAACCACCGGCGGAAGGTGGAATAGACCATTAACTACTACATTACCTCAATGTTAGAAAGTGGATTATTGGTAAGGGCAGGTAAGTACCTACACTTAGGAATAGGCCTCTAACCTCCACTAGGTTCTGTTGGATCTCAATAAATGTCCCCAGGTCAACCCTTGGTAGCTTGGCAACAAGCAACAAGGCCTAATTTAGGAGACAAGAGGCCTCATTAAGACCCTGGCGGTTTGCGATTGTGGTCGGGCCACCACCAATGCAGTGGTCCGAGTACCACATTAAGACTGTGGTGGTTGTGCCACGGTTGGACCGCCAGCACTTCCAGGATTCGTTGTCCTGCCAGTCTGGAGTTCTTGGTGGTCCTAATGTGCCAGGGCAACGCCGGCAGCACCACCCTGGGTATTACAACCTTGTTCGCCACCAGCGATTCCACAGCAGTTTCACTGCCAAGAAAAGGCTGGTGGCGAACGGGTGCAGGGGGCCCCAGGAGGGGCCACTGCAATGCCCTTGCACTTGGCATGGGCAGGGCAGGGGACCCCTTGGCCATCACCATCGCAATGTTTGCTGTCTGCTTTGCACACAGTGAACATTGCAAGGCTGCTAGTGCACCCTGCGCACTACAGCATTGCCGCCGGCTCTATTACGAGCTACAGACAATGCTGTAGGCCATTTCCCACTGGGCCAGTGGGTGGAAACTAAGGTTTCCGCCCTCTGACCCAGCCGAAAACTCATAATGGGCCTGGCAGGGAGACAGGCAAGATCGCAATGACCCCCAAAGTGTGTAAATCATTCATGTATCACAAAACAGTGCTAAAATAAAACACAGGAAAGAGTTTAAAAATCCAAGAACAATTTGTAAGAATAAGAAATATTTTTATCTTTAATTTGACACCAAAACAAATCTGGATATCTGGTTGCACCTGGACCAGGGCAAAGTCAAATTTTGAGGCCGACCGTGATGGAGCTCTGCTCAGCAAGCGGGAGGCCTCAGTCAAAAGTTTACCTTAAGACTTAGGTGGTCACAATGCTTTTGGCGGTCACCTGACCACCATGGCGGCGGTAGTGGTCGGTCCGTCACAGGGCCAGCGATGAAGACCTCCACATTATTACTTTGGTGTTTTGGCTGAAGCCAAACTGACGAAACGCCACCCGTACCGCCAGGGCAGTCGGACTGCTGGACCGGAGGTGAGCACCTCTGGCCCGGCGGTAGCTGCAATGCCGCTATTGGTATTACGACTCTGTACCCAGTGACAGGAATCTCCATTCCTGTTGCTGCCATACACACGACCACACACCTACATTCACACACCCTCACCCACCCACGCATTCACTTTCAACCACCCCCACAAACTTGCATGCAAATACTCACTAAGATACACCCATTCACTCACTCACACGCACTCAAACATACAAATGCACTCATATGCATGCACTCAGACATACACATTCACTTGCATGCACGCATTCAGACATACACCCTCTTCCCCCAACATTCACACAAACAAACCTGCACTCACAAACACACACGCAAACACTCCCTTCCCCCGCATTCACACAAACATATACGCACTCACACATACACACAGACACCCATTCCCCTGCATTCACACAAACATACATGCACTCACACACACATACACAGACAACCCCTGCATTTTCCACCACTAGCACCTCACCGCTGACAGGACTCTGCCATGTGTGTTGTAATACGGCAGGCAGAGTCTTGCTCGTGTGGCGGGGTTGGTGGTGGAACCGGCTCTCTTCCTCTGTCGGCCAGGCCAATGGGGTTATATTTCCACCTGTAAATGGGCAGAAATCCTACATATGTCAAAATAAGGCGGTCCAGCACTGACAGTCTGTTGGCGGCAGCAGCTTCGGCAGTCTTGGGAAACGACCGCCAAAGTAGTAATGGCCACCTTAGACTTTTTCTTAAAGATTTTCTTCAGCGGGACCAAGTCACCAATCCTCTCTGACCTCCCTAGAGCCCTCTTCGGATGCGCATTGCAGGAGACCTCGGTGAAGAATTCTACTTAGACAATTTTCCGGGACAAAAATCTTTGTCTGGGCCACAGCTGAATCTTGATCCGTTGTCCCTGGATCCCTCCTCGGATATGCTACGCTGGAAGTCCCAGTCAACTTTTTACCTTCAGACTTGAGCTTTTTCTCCCCCCGACATTGGACGACCTTTCACAGCAAGCCAATTTCGAGTCAACGTCGTCGGATTGCTTTTCCAGGAGCCCCCGGTCAAATCCTGGAAGTCTGGAGCTTTTCAGGGGGACAAACCTGCAAATCAGGCCAGGTCACGGTTAACGTAAGTCGGCTTGACTCGCGACAGCGGGTCGTCCCTTTATAGAGCTTTCTCCTTAAAGTTCTCCTATCTTCTCCAAACTTCTGGATCTTCTTCCAGAAGGTCTTCGAAGGTCCTTTAGGAGTGCACAGCTCACCCCAATGTTCCAGAAGCTCCGAGTTGCTCATTGAGGGCCAGAATGCACATAGCTCAAACTCAAAAATGACCACTGTGACAGTTTCTTCAGGTTTTGATGCAGGGGACTCTGGATAGCTATTTTTCAGCCTGTGGCAAGCAGGGAGTCCCTTCTTGAACCAGTTGAAGCCAGGCAAAGTCCTATTAGTGGTGAAGCACAAGTGTGCAGCTAGTGCAGTCTTTCAGAGTGCAGTGTCCAGATGCAGGTCAGGGGTCCAGCAAGGCAGTCCTTCTTCTTCTGATGTTCTTCCTTGTAGGGTTATGAGGTGTGGGTGCAGCTCTTCCATATTTATCCTTGCTCCTTGTCATGATCTGAATGCTTCTTACCGCGGTTATCTGTCAATCTCGAGGCACCACATGGTCTCTTGCTGGTTCTGGACTGACTAAGGCAAGGGCGACCCTTTCCAGTAGCCACGTTGTTTATATACTGACAAACAGGAAGTGACAAGTAGGAAGTTCCGAAGACACCATCTTGAATTGGGAAAAGCCACATTAGTGTGAATGGAAAACTAGCCATGGTGTAAAAGTAGAAGCAAAGCATGCAGGGAAGGAAACACAGACTCATGGGAAGAAGAAGATATGGCTAAGAGGGAAACCACAAAGAAAGAGAAAACAAGAAGAAATAAAAAAGGCAGAAAAAATAGGTAAGAGATATTATAAGGGCAAAAGGCGGGCGCAGCGTGCAGCAGCACCCAAAGAAAGATGTACAGATCATGCTGCGTACCGAAAAATAGGCAGCGGCTCGAAACTCGGCCCAAAACATGGCCGGCGGCAGAAATGGCCGTATGGGACATGGCCCGCCGCTCTGACCATGGCCCGCAAGTGGGGCGCCACAGGTCCTCGTGGCGTCACACTCCTGGGGTGAAGCGTGGAGGGCTACTGTCCAATCACAGGCAGGCCACTTTCCCCTTGGATATGACCACTTCCTGGGAAGTGTGGCAAAAATCTATCCCAGAGAGCAACAGTCTTTAACAAACCAACATGGCCGAAACTGAATTTTGGAGGGTATGTCTGGCTGAGCTCACCCTCAGTGGCTAAAAATGTACCCCTCTTTGACCCTCTCCTAATCTAATCAAGAGGGCACCTAATTGTCTGCAGGAAATGGGGGAGGTCCTGATCTGCTCCAAATGTCCTTCCCTCCGTTAAAGGCCAGTTCGGCTGCTCTCTCCATCCTGTTTCACCTTCTGCTGAAGCAGATCTCCTTCCCCAGGCACATCATTTGTGTTCAGCCCAGGCCACATCAGACCTCATCAAAGCCTGGCCAGGCTTCCAGAAGCTGGCTAGTCAGAGAACGGCACTACAGAGCTGAAGTTGGCAACTTTCAGGTAGAGTTTTAAAACAATTTACCTGAACTAGTTATGTTAAATCCAACAATGGCAAGTTGAGGGTTTTATTATAACAATTAATATGATACCAAACTCAAAACATCTGGCTCTTATGGGGACTTTATTAATTAAAATAAAGTCTCCCCCTTTTAGCCTATGGAGGCCATTCCAAAAAGTGAGGGAAAACACATTTAACTATTTTACCTCACCAGGCCTAATAAAACAAGCTGTGGGTCCACTACCTAAGCTGTAGTCCCTAAACCTACATTCTCTGCCATATAGTAGTACCTATAGGTAGTTTGATACTGCCAAATATAATTAGCCTAATTTGCATATCCACTTTACACATAACACTGGCCCTGGGACTGTTAAGCAGTACCTAGGGCACAACCAAGCATTAGTAACTGCCAGTATCTGTTCAAAAAGTTTGGGATTGACCAGGGCAAAAAGGAGGACTTTTCTACAATTAACATGAAAGTCCAGAAGTCCTAGAAAATGGAAAACCTATTAGATTACTGACTTCATTCATTTTTAGCCTTTCTGAAGATTGCATATTCTTCACTTAGGCCCTCATTTACCTGGCAGTAAATGTTGCTTACCGCCGTGCCTACAGCCGCCAACATACCGTGACAGCGGCGGTAATCCGCCACGGGTAATATGACTCACACTGAGAATACTGCCACAATACAGACACCCACACAAGTCCGCCAGACCAAAGGTCAGTGATAAACTGGCGGTACCAAAACCCACACCGTCACGCCAACAGGAATACGCCCACAGTATCACGACCCACGAATCAACGTGGTGGTCTTTCAACTGCAGTAAACCATTGGCGGTACACACCGCCACGCTCAAAATACACACACAACTACACCACATTGGACAATTCAAAATGCACATACCTGACACACATACATACACCACACACTCACACCACTATAAAACACAAACCCACACTACCCACAACCCCTTACAACAACAAAAAAGAGACCAAGCACAGAGACAAGCAAAGAGCACACACTCAATCAGAGGCACAGAACACCATCACACATACACCATCCATGCACATCACAGTATACACCCCAACACATCACCCCACACATCACCTCACACATATCACTCACACCACATCCATGGCACCCCAAAGACACCCCAGGTTTTCTGAAGCAGAGTTAAGGGTCATGATGGAGGAAATCACCCAGGTAGAGCCACAGCTATTCGGATCACAGGTGCTGCAGACGTCCATTGCAAGGAAGATGGTGGAGAATCGTGGACAGGGTCAACGCCGTGGGACAGCACCCCAGAACCAGGGATGACATCAGGAAGAGGTGGAACAACCTACGGGAGAAGGTGCGTTCCGTGGTCTCAAGACACCAGATTGCTGTACAGAGGACTGGCGGTGGACCCCACCTCCTCCCCCACAACTAACAACATGGGAGGAGAAAGTCTTGGCGATCATGCATCCTGAGGGCCTAGCAGGAGTAGCAGGATGACTGGACTCTGGTAAGTCAAATCTTTACTATTATATCCCCCCACCCTACCTGCATGCCATCAAAAACTCCTACCCCTACCCTCACGCCCATCACTCCACCACCTCATATATACCTCACTATCACAACCCACCCATCCCAATTCCAATCCTTGCATGCAACAACAATGCATGGACACCCATCACAGCCCTACATGGACACCCATCACCACAGCATGCCCAGTAGAGAGAATCACCCAGCCCACACAATCAGCAATCTCACAAGGCCAAGGCAACAGGGAAAGCACAATTATACAGGGAAACACACCTATTGCACAAGATGGCACACACAGATACAATAGCATTGCATTTGCATCCCTACAGGACCCCTACCCAACGTCACTGGGGAGGAGGTGCCACCAACATCCAGTCCCCCCACAGAAGAGGCCGACAGTGATGACAGCAGCTCTGCACGCCTGGATCACAATGACCAACCCGGCCCATCAGGGACCTCTGGACAGTCGGTTCGCCTGCCACAGTCCCAACCCACCAAAGAGCCTCCCCCCTCAGGAAACACCAGCACACGTCAATCAGCAGTGTGTCCACTATTACAGGGACCACAGGCAACCCCAAAAACACAGGACGATCAGGAACCTGGGGTCAGTGGCAGTGGGCACACGGATCAGGGGACAGAGGCACAGGACAACATGGAAGCTGGGAGGACTGTTGTGCGACAGGGGGAGGACGGGCCCAGGGAACCAGCCCTTCACGAGGCACTCTCCAACATCATGGGAGCATACCACCATTTAAACATAAACAATGTTCAAAAGTATACTGAAATGTGAAGAGGAGTTGCAGTCTCTTACCTGTGTGTCACTGGAAGTACTGCTGGATAATGTTTGTTCTGTTGTCCACATCTTCTTCATCTGCCTCCTCTTCCTCACTGTCCACAGGCTCCACCGCTGCCACAAGACTATCACCAGGTTCATCCTCCAGCAGAAAAGGCACCTGGCATCTCAAGGCCAGGTTGTGCAACATACAGCATGCCACTATGATCTGGCACACCTTCTTGCATGAGTAGTACAGGGATCCACCAGTGAGATGGAGGCCCCGGAACCTGCCTTTCAGGAGGCCAAAAGTCCTCTCAGTAATCTGCATTGTTCGCCCATGTACCTCATTGTAATGTTCCTCTGCCCTTGTCCTGGGATTCCTCACTGGGGTCAGTAGCCATGAGAGGTTGGGCTAACCAGAGTCACTTGAAAATATTGAGGGACAACTGTTAGAGACACACTAACAATTAGGGACAACCCCATGCCCAGACACCTACTTATTCTGTGTGTGGACCTTGGGATCACCTATTAGCCACACCCGGAGCCTCTGGAGTTGGCCCATCACATAAGGGATACTGCTATTTGTCAGGATATAGGCGTCATGCACTGAGCCAGGATATTTGGCATTCACATGGGAGATGTACTGGTCCACCAAACACACCATTTGCACATTAATCGAATGATAGCTTTTTCTATTCCTGTACACCTGTTCATTTCTGCAGAGGTGAACAAACGCCACATGTGTACCATCAATGGCACCAGTGATGTTGGGGATGTGTCCAAGGGCATAGAAGTCAGCTTTCACTGTGGCCAAATCCTCTACCTGGGGGAAGACGATGTAGCTGTGCATGTGTTTCAGCAGGGTAGACAACACTCTGGTCAACACGTTGGGAGAACATTGGCTGAGACATCCCTGATGCCATGGCCCCTGTTGTTTGAAAGGAGCCACTTGCCAGGAAATGGAGCACTGACAGGACCTGCACTAGAGGGGATGTTTCTGTGGGCTGGCAGATAGCTGACATCAGGTCTGGCTTCAATTGGGCACACAGTTCTTGGATTGTGGCACGATCAAGTCTGTATGTGATGATAATGTATCTGTCCTCCATTGTCGACAGGTCCACCAGGGGTCTGTACATCGGAGGATGCTGCTATCTCATCATCTGCCTCAGCGGTTGTAGCCTATGGAGGAGAACGGTGAGCAGAAGGTCATATTTCCACATGGATAGCACAACTGTGTTAGAATTAATGTCACAGGAGGAGTGTTTGAATTTGAGAGTCAGTATATGTGTCAATATGTTCTGTGAAGCAGTTAGGTGCCATGCCATGTGCCCCCCTGAAATGGCGACTGCCTAACCTGTGAGGCGGGACAAGGGGAAATGAGGTAAGTGTGCTGGAGTTGTGCTGCGTCGCGGTAGGCGGTCGATGACCGCCGCGCAACTCTGCATTGGGTCCCAGGAGCCAATGGCGATGTACATCGGCGGTGACGGTACGCACCACCGCGGACGTCACTGCCATTTTCCTGCTATTCACTCACTTGCTACCTGACCATCAACAGGAGAGGACCTACACTGCAAGTGCTGCTGTGACCTGAGTCTGAAAGCGACAATGGATAGAGTGTCTTGGGAAAGGGCCACTGCCTTCACTGCAGACGAATTGGAGAAACTGGTAGATGGGGTCCTCCCCCAGTACACGTTATTCTACGGTCCTCCAGACAAACAGGTGAGGAAACTGTGAGCATGATGTGTGGGCATTGCCTGTTTGGAGTGGTGTGGATGTAAGCCACATGTTGGCGGGTGCTTAGGCATCCTGGTATGAATGCTGCATGAGAGGTAGTCACTGTATGTGCATCAGGCCATGGGTGAGAACTGGTGGGCAATGAGTATGACAGTCCGGATGGGTGACTAATTACAATTTCCGCTGTCTTTTCCCTCTAGGTCAGCGTCCACCAGAAGAAGGGTATTTGGTGTGGCATTGCCAAGGAGGTGCGGACCCTGGGGTCTATCACAGGCGGAGCAGCCACTGCCGCAAGAGATGGGAGGACCTGCACCGCTGGACCAAGAAAATGGCAGAGGCCCAGCTGGGGCTGGCCTCCCAATGTGGAAGGGGTGCCCGTCGCACCATGACCCCCCTGATGTTCCGCATCCTGGCGGTGGCCTATCCGGAGTTGGATGGGCGCTTGAGGGCATCACAGCAGGCACAAGGGGGTGAGTACTGTTTCAGAAAGCTGACTTTGCACGCTTTAGGAACTAGCTGGGGCGGGGATGTGGGCTGTGGGTACCCCTAGGCCAGGGTGATCATGGCAGGGTAGGTTGCTTGCTATGCACGCTCTGAAGCACCCCTACTCCTATGGTACAAGTGGCCAACTACTACTGGGTATGGTCCTGTGGGTGTCATGTGTGCAGATGCTGGCGTTAGGCATTGTACCCCATGGGCTGGTGACTACCTTAGTGAGTGGTTGGGCATGGCCTAGTGCATAGGGCAGCTCAGTGTGTGTTGTGTATGCCAACGGCAGTGGTGTTGCTGGCATTGACCATGAGAATCCTCTGTCTATCCCCCCCTTCTTGTTTTGTCACCCTGTCCTTATGTGCATTTGCATCATCTGGCGGAGGAGCCGAGGCACCGGCGACGGAGGGAGCTGCATCCCACGAGGCCCATGAGGGCAAATCCACCGAGGGTGAAGGCACCAGTGGGACGGAGGGCGAGGGGAGCTCCACGATGGGGACAGGAGGGGATACCAGTGACAGCGACTCCTCCTCCGATGGAAGCTCCCATGGAAGCTCCCTGGCGGTGGCGGACACCTCTGTGCCCACCCGAACAACAGGTACAGCCGCCACCCTGCTACCAGAACCACCCTCCCAGCAGCCCCTCAGCATGTTTCCCGCGCCCGCTCACCCAGGAGGGTGGGCATCTCCTTTGCCCTAGGCACCTCAGGCCCTGCCCCAGTCAGCCCTGCTGCCCTCAGTGGGGAGGCTATTGACCTCCTGAGACCCCTCACTGTTGGGCAGTCAACCATTCTGAATGCCATCCAGGGTGTCGAGAGGCATTTGCAACAATCAAATGCATACCTGGAGGACATTCATTCTGGCATTGTGGCCCAACATTGAGCATTTCAGGCTCTGGCCTCAGCACTGATGGCAGTCATTTTCCCTGTGTCCAGCCTCCCCCCTCCAACTTCTATACCCAGCCCCAATCCCCTCTACCTCACCCTATCCCAAGCACATCTTCAGACCAGCATGCACACATGCACCACACAAAAGTGGCTCAGGAAAACATAAGCACCACACATCATTACACAGGCACTCAAACAAGCACCATACCCATGCACACATACCAACATCCACTTCCTCCACCGTGTCCCCCTCCTCCTCTTCATCCACCTCCCTCCCAGTAGTGTCTCCACTCACACCTGCATGCACTTCATCATCAGCCACTGCCTCCATCATCAGCACGCCCAACACAACACACCCCTCATGAGCAATCACCACCCCAGCAACCATGCCCACGTCCCCTGTGTCCTCTCCCAGGGTGTCTGTGAGCCCTCCTCCCAAAGTACACAAACGCAGGCACAGACCCACTCAACAGCCATCCACCTCACAACAGCCTCCATCCCATGCACCTTCACCCAAACTTAGCAGATGTACACCTCCTACAACCACTACCTCTTCCTCCACTCCCACACCCCCTTCATCTTCCCGTCCCAGTGTGTCAAAAAAACTTTTCCTGGCTAACGTTGACCTCTTCCCTATGCCTCCCCCCCATCCTTCCCATATGGCCAGGATGTCTAGATCCCAGGCCAGCACCTCAGCCACCAACTCGGCATCCGCTGTGGTCCCTGCAAGTCCGAGAGGATCGAAGGGGGCACCCGTCAGGGCTGGCAGTGTACCACATACAGATGCTAAAGACCACCCGATTCCGCCACCTGCCAAGGTTAAGAAGGGGCCGTCATGCAGCATGGACAAGATGCACCACCCACCCAGCAAGGCCTCATACAAAACCAAAGAGGACAGTGCCAAGGTCCCAGCAGCGTCTACCAAGGTGGGGAAGGGACATAAAGGCAAGGGCAAGTCACTTCAGGGCTCGGAGCCGCCAGCTGAGGGACTGGTGACCACCATTTGTCCTGACAGACCAGCAACCTGTACCACGGTGAGCACCGCCGCAACGAACGCCATCTGCCCCGCCATCTGCACCGCCCCCTGCACCACCGCTGCCACAATGACAGTCACCAGCATCATCCCCAGTGGGCAGCCGTCCGAGGCTGCTGGAGATGGCCTGGTGTCTCCCTCCAATGCTGCAAGCACCTGCACCACGGCCAGCACCGGCAGCATCTCTGACGCAGACACCGCCACAGGCACTGCCACCTGCACCGCCATATGCACTGCCACATGCCCAGCCAGTGCCACTACACCTGACATCAGCAGCATCCCCAGTGGGCAGCCGTCCGAGGCTGCAGGATACATCCTCGACCCTGCACCCACCACTTGAGGCACCACCACCAGCACTGGCACTGCCAGCAGTTTGTAGCCTAAGTCGCTGCAGGATTGAGTGTGGCTCTGCTGCCATGGAGTATCATGCTACCTGTTCCCTGCATATCTCGTGCCTCAAACACCCACGTGAGGGAATGTGAAATGCCACACCCCAGGTGCAGCATCACTGGCACAAAACCCCCTCCAGAACCAGTGGAGAAATGCATCCACTCCCCCTATCCTTGGTAGGATGAAGCAGATTTGGCACAATGCCCCCTCCAGAACCAGTGGAGAAATGTGTCCACTCCCCCTATCCTTGGCAAGATAAAGCAGTCTGGGCACAATGCCCCCTCCAGAACCAGTGGAGAAATGCATCCACTTCCCCTATCCTTGGCAGGATGAAGCAGACTAGGCACAAGGCCCCCTCCAGAACCAGTGGGACATGTCACCCACTTGAGAGACTGTGGCTTTGCACTCCCCAGGGCCAAGCAGTGGGCAACCCACCCACTTGAGAGACTGTGGCTTTGCACTCCCCAGGACAAAGCAGTGGGAAAACCACCCACTTGAGAGACTGTGGCTTTGCACTCCCCAGGACCAAGCAGTGGGCAATCTACCCACTTGAGGGACTGTGGATTTGCACTCCCCAGGACCAAGCGGTGGGCATGTTGTCCCCTAGGGGAGCAGTGGCGTAGTACCATCTTCTGGCTGAGGTGCCCCCTTCTGCTCCCCCCTGAGGTGCCTGTGTGTTTTCGACCTGATGCCCCTGCAGCGTTCTCTCCGTTTGAGGCAGGAGTCAAGTGTGGGCTTCGCCCATGATTTTTTTTCCCACTGGGCCATGGACATTTGCAAAGGACAGTGTACGGCCTTCTGTATATATTGTAAATATTTGTATATCCTGGTTTTTCAAATCTTTTACTTTATCTGCCTATTTCTAATATATGAAAGATTTGACTCAATTCCTTTTGTCCTTGCGTTCTTCCAGAGGGTTACGTGGTGTATATGTAATGTTGATGCATGTATTTGTGTGTATGGTGTTGTGGGTGAGGGTTGGGATGGGGGTGTTGCGTGTTGCATGTGTGGGTCACTCTCTTTTTTGCCCCCCCTCCCCTGTGTGCTAGGTGCAGTACTCACCGTTGTTGTCGCCGCTGCCTTCTTTCAAATTCCTGGTGTATTAGTAGATACACCAGCATGGCTGAGGACCTGCAGTTCGGGCTCCATGGTGTCCTGGTTCTTCATTGAGTGTCGAAAGGTGAATGGTTCCCCTTCAGTGTACTGTTTCTGCCGTGCTTTTGATGTCGTTGGTACTGCCCCAGGAAAGGTGGCGGATTGGCCTGTCATAATACAGTGGGCGGTACATTGTCTTCCCCCTGTCTGTTGGCGGTGACCGCCGTGGTGTTTGTTGCTACCGCCCTGGCTGTCTATGATGGCGGTTTCCGCCGTGGTCATGATCCCATTTTTTTGTCCGCCATTTTTTTGTTTGCGGTCTTACAGTCGCTTTATCTCAAACTGCCAGGGTTGTAATGAGGGCCTTAGTTTTGAAACTTTTGAAAAATCTGAGAACCCAGAACTTTTTTGTTTTCTGTAAGTTGGATGCTTGTCAACTATGTGATATAAGCTCAGATGTGGAGCATAGATCCCTCACAAATGATTGTACTCTACCACGCACAGTGAGTCAGTATTGACTCTGCTCTTATCAAAATCAAGAAGACACAACCCAGACAATGTCCTTACCCGTAGTAAAGCAACATAAGACATTCCTTCTTTAAACACTGTATGAACTATATTTATCATAGCTCAAACATAATACTTGAGATTTGTGAATGATGACAGCATAGGCCAAACATAGAGGAAACTGTTGTCTTTTAACATACAGCTCTCTTACCAGGAGAAATCTAGCAGTTCGCCTTCCTATTTGTTTCCTTTCTCAATGTGGGCAAATTTAATCTAAATATATTCACACTCTGTTCTGTTGGGATATATACTGAAGTCTATCACATTCCCCAGTGCACCATTCAATAATCCCTCCTCGACATTCAGATTTGGTCGTAAAATTATTCTCCAATTTTTACAAGGGTTTAGAGACTTCTCCAAATGAGAAGAATGTGAAACAGTTTTTTCTAAAGTTTCCAGTTTCTTTACCTCTGATTAACATTGTGTGAGTTTAAATATTGTCTTTATTATTAAGAGTCAGTAATTTCTGTGTCTCCAAATGAAGCATATCTAAGTTGAATTCAATATTGGTAACACCGCCATGAAAAGGCTTGCAGAGAACAGGTGCAGGGGGCCACGGGGTGGGGGGACCTGCACTGCCCATGCACTGGCTTTGGAGACAGTGAACATGCAAGAGTGCTGGTGCACCCTACTGGCTACAGCATTGCCGCCAGCTCGATTACGAGCCAGAGACAATGCTGTAGCTGTTTCCCACTAGGCTGGCGGGTGGACACCTAGGTTTCCATCCACCTGCCTAGCAGGAAACTCTTCATGGGTCTGGTGGGGAGGTAACTAGTGTGGCATCAACCTCCCTGCCGGAAGTTCGGTGGGCGGTGAAAACCATCCACCTAACTCTTAATGAGGCCCTTAGTAATACAACAGTACCTTTAGATATATCTTTTCTAAGAGTGAGCAAGGAACTTGGTTCAGAACAGAAGGAACTATCTGAGTGTTAACACTTCTCAAGAGGATAAGAGATGTATGAAGAAGGATCAATGTATGTTTCAGTTTTAGGAGAGAGGGCCTCTTGTAAGTGTATAGGGAATATTTGTTTCAAGACAACATAGCCTCTCTGTTGCAAAATCTGTTCACAGTGAGCCCAGGCTGTGAAAGACTTTACTGACAAATTCATCCCTCTCTAAATATGTTTTGTATAGGTGAATAGTGTGGTTATCTCAGTGCAATAAGACCACTCTCTCTAATAATTCCTCTGAGCAAAATAGATAGTCTCTGTAAAAGCAATGACAGAACAAGGAGACCATGTGCAACTACATTTCAGCATGTTATACATTTTGCATGGTGGAGTTTCATCAAACAATACTCTTATCTCACAGTACCCTGTAATAGGATCCTCTCTAAGCGGCAGCTAAACAGAGACCAGCTTCTTAGTGCAGAAGAGCTTTGAGAGGTAGTGTCTCCTGTGTTATATGGCTTTATAAACACAAAAGGGTCTACTAATAAATAAAGTTGTGTTTGAGAGGCCTCAGACATACACTAGCCCATATGCTCTAAATTTTACCAGAGGAGAGATGAGGGATATTGAAGTTTTATTTTAAATTGCAGGTTTGTAATAGAGTTGTATACAGAGTTATTTGCTCACTTCTATGAGATCATGACGTTTCTACTAATAGGTATTGAGAGGTTGTAGGTCGGGTGTAAAAGGGTTTAGTGAGTAATTCACATCTGCACAATGGTGTCTCCACTGAGATGACATGGTGTATGGATGACTTTATAGACAGCAAAGTCACTACTTATACCTCTGAAGAGAGGAAAGGGTTAGTGTAAAAGGGTTTTGGAAATGCCTAGGCCCCGTCCTACCAGACTTAAACAGCGTACAGTTTGGTTGTAGTACTGTTTCATGAAACCTATCTTCTTGTTACACAAGCCCATACAGAGTGAATAGTTCACCTTTATAACAGCACACCATTTCTTCTGACAGCGTTGAACAGGTTAAACAGCGTGTTTTAGAAGGTTTAGTAAAAGAGGCATGTGTTTCATGTTTTCTCATAGTGAAGAGAGAGTTTGCTTCAGTTGAAAAACAGCTATCTGTCTACTGACACGTCTGAGGAGAATAAAGGATGTATGTAGAAGAATCTATGCAAGCAGTAGGCCTTTTATTATCACACCTCAAGAAACCTCAAATTCTATATGGTTCAGTTTCAGGAGAGAGTAGCTCCTTATATTTGCATACAGGCTAAATGTTTTTTATGACAACAGACTGTCTGTTCACAAATCTCTTCACAATGAGTACTGGGTGTGATAGACTTTAATGACAGAATCATCCCTTTCTAAAGATGTTTTGTCCAAGTGAATAGGGTGTTTAGTTCAGTACAGTAATACCACCTTCTCCAATGGTTTCTCTGAGTAGTATACGTAGGCTAATGTGGCACAACGAGGCAAAGATTGCTGCGCCATATTTACAAAGTGGCACAATGCATGCATTGCACCACTCTGTGACCGCTTGCTCCACATTATGCCTGCGCCAGTCATAATGTATGCAAGGGTGCCTTTCCAGCGCTAGGAGGCCCACAGAAATGGTGCAATGAAATCTACAAGACTCATTGCACCATTTTTGGTGTCATTTTTAATGCCTGCTCAAAGCATGTGTTGAAAGGATGCATCCATTGAAATCAATGGGCCTCCTTACACTTTGCTCCACCAGCGTCAACATTTTTTTATACTAGTGGAGCAAAGCTCCAGAATAGCGTGAAAAATGTTTACGCTATTGACCTAACGTTAGCTAAGTTGCACAGCGTGGTAAATACGGCACACCCATGGTGTCGTAGGTGGTGGTGGGTGGGGGGGTGCAAGAAATCTGATGCATCAGTACTGATGCACCACATTCTTGTAAATCTGGGCCATAGTCTCTATAGAACCATTGACAGAAAAAGGAGGCCCTGTGAAACTATATTTCAGCAAGCTATAAATTATGGATGGTGCAGTTTGATTAAACAGTGATTCTATCTGATACTTCCATGTAACAGCAGTCTCTCTAAGTGACAGCTCAACAGAGAGCTAATGTTTTTGTGTAGAAGACATTCTAGGGCTAGTACCTACTTAACATGGCATTATAAAGCAAAAGGTGTCTACTGATGTTTGTCCGCAGAGTAAAGGGTGTGTATCGAAAGTCTTAGACAAACACTAGCCCCTGTGCTAATACATTTTACCAGTTGGGACATGAGAATAATAATTTTCCATATGAGTAACTCCGTCTTACACAAGCCCATACAGAATAAATGCTTCACATTTATAACAGTACATCATCTCTCCTTACTGCCATCTACAGGTTACACAGTGGGTATGAATGCATTTACTAATACAACCATATCTCTAAACAGATGTTTTCTCAGAGTAAAAAGGGTGTTTGGTCAACATCAGAAAGAACTATCTGGGTACTGTCACTTCTCAAGAGGTGAAGGGATGCATGTAGAAAGATCAATGAAAACACTAGGCCTTCTAGTATCACAGTTTCACAATCCACAGATTGTGTATGTTTCAGTTTCGTGAGAGAAGGGTTCCTTTTTTTAAAAATGCATGCAGGCTAAATACTTATTTTTATGACAGCATAGCCTGTCATGGAGACATCTCTTCACAGTCAAAGCTGGAGCTCATAGACTTTACTGAGAAAGTCATCCCTTTCTAAAGATGTTTTGTTCGAGAGTGTACAGTGTTCCATTCAGTACAGTATGAACAATGTTTGTTATAATTCATCTAAGCAGAATACAAGGCCTGTGTAGAAGCACTGAGAGAATACCTAGGCACTGTGCTAGTATGTTTCAGTAAATTATTTGTTCTGCAAGGTACAGTTTGATCAAAGAGTCATCCTATCTCATAGTACCCTGTGACAGCAGTCTCTTTAAGTGACATCTGAAAAGAGAGCTAATGCTTTGTGTAAAACACCTCAGAGAACTAGTACCTCCTATGATACATGGCTTTATAAAGAGCAAGCCCTTTACTAATACCGCTGAACAGAGTAAAGGGTGTCTGTACAAAGTCTCAGACAAACACTAACCCCATGCTACTACATTTTGCCAGAGGAGGAATGAAGGATAATAAATTCTGATAGACAACAAGATGTCTGTAATATAATTCTGTAGAGAATGATTAGCTCACTTGAATCAGAACATCCCCTCTCATATAATAAACCTGTAAAACTAACAGGTTAGGTGTAAATGCATTTAGTAAGTAATTCACTGCAGTCAGGTTACCGCAAGTACCGCCCCTATTAAGAGTTTCCCGCTGGGTCAGCGAGTGGAAAATGAGTTTCCGCCCGCTGGCCCAGTGGCAAACAGCCCACAACATTGACACCGGCTCATAATAGAGCCGGCAGCAATGTTGTGGTGCGTAGGGTGCACCAGCACCCGTCGGGTTTTTCACTGTCTGCAAACCAGACAGTGAAAAGCGCGATAGGGCTTGCTATGGGGGCCCCCTGCACTCCGACTCCACCAGCATTTACATGACAGTCTGACTGCCACCATGGCCCTGGCGGTCTTAAGACTGCCGGGGCCGTTATGAGGGGCTAAGTGTGAAGAGATTTCGGCCCTCATTCCGACCCTGGCGGTTTGAAACCGCCAGGGTGGAGGGCAACGGAAGCACCGCCAACAGGCTGGCGGTGCTTCCAGGGCTATTCTGACCGCGGCGGTAAAGCCGCGGTCAGAAAAGGGGAACCGGCGGTTTTCCGCCGGTTTTCCCCTGGCCCAGGGAATCCTCCATGGCGGCGCTGCTTGCAGCACCGCCATGGGGATTCCGACCCCCTTCCCGCCAGCCTGTTCCTGGCGGTAAAACCCACCAGGAACAGGATGGCGGGAACGGGTGTCGTGGGGCCCCTGGGGGCCCCTGCACTGCCCATGCCACTGGCATAGGCAGTGCAGGGGCCCCCTAACAGGGCCCCACAAAGATTTTCACTGTCTGCTATGCAGACAGTGAAAATCGCGACGGGTGCTACTGCACCCGTCGGACCCCTGCAACTCCGCCGGCTCCATTCGGAGCCGGCTTCATTGTTGCAGGGTCTTTCCCTCTGGGCCGGCAGGCGATCTTCTGGAGATCGCCCGCCGGCCCAGCGGGAAAGTCAAAATGACCCCCGCGGTCATTTGACCGCGGTGCGGTCTTTGGGCGGTTTCCGCCCGCCGGACTCGGAATGAGCCCCTTAGTGTGGTCTCTCAAAAGATGTTTTCTCAGCATGAACAGGGCATTTAATTCAGATCAGAAAGAGCCATCTGTGTACTGACACTTCCGAAGAAGATAAAGGATGTATGTTGAAGGACCTACACAAACAATAGGCCCTCTATTATCACACCTTAAGGAGCCTCAGGTTATATATGGATCAATAATATCTGAAAAATACAATCAGATAAGGTTCAATTGCAAATACTTTTAATTTCTATTCAGCATTTTGCACATCCAAATTACTAGTACTGGCTCAATAAACAAATATATTAAAAGTTGTTCCTTAATAAAAAAATGTTATGTTAAAACTTAGTCAGAGGCTTCATAATTAAATCACAGTATACTTTTACTTACCTGAAATTAAGCTGTGTCTTGAAGGTAGCTGAATACACCTATCACTTTTAATCAAAAGTCAAATGACCTCTACTGAGCACAAATCAAAGAGACTACACTTGCTTCACCTCCAAACCACCAAGGGCAGTCTCGGGTGGCTGAGATTATACAGAATATGTATCAACCCTTAATCCTTGCAGCCAATCAAGTCAAAGATTTTTCTTAATTCTGTAGAGGAAATATCAACAATTGGTTGACTCTAATTTAACCCACTCTTGGATTATTCACACAAAAAAGTATCTATTTCACAGTACATGTACCATAATCCCCTGTAATACCTTGTGTAAACCTTTATTTTGCTTTATAGATCATCTTGACTACCTGTGCTTTACTTCCATTTCTTTATAGTGGACTTAACCAGTTACTGGCACTGGTGCTGTCGTAATACATGCTTTGTTCTCTACCTCTCAAGTTTGACTTGCAAGTCTCTTGCAATACAGAAAGAAAGACCCAGTGGCACGGTCTCTTGGTCAAGTTCCATGTGACACATGCAAGAGTCTCATGGGATTGTAAAATGACCCCCTCATCAAGCTTCACCTGCAGAGCTTTCCAGTGACTCCTGCAAGACTCTCACAGGATTGAACCAAAATTGCAAGATCATCCAATAGAAAAGCCCACACTGTTTCTCAAATAACTATGCACCAATGAAACAGCAGTAAATGACAACTCAAGCTTCTTTTCTAACTGCCGAAAATCTACCAATTACCTTTATGATTTTGCCACCGTCCCATTTTGTCTCTCCTTATATAACTATGTTACTCCTGAAGCTTACTCATTTTGCTCAGCACTCCTCTTGTGTCTGAGATCTCTATACAGCACCATGTTTTGCATCTGGATTTTTGGGACACAGCTTCATCCACTGGGCTAGAGAACATGTAATTAATTGTGGTATTGACAAGAATCTTGGATTGGACTGGCCATTTATGTATGAAATGGCACGACTGTTACCAATGGTTGAGATCATTTTGGATTGTGAGCACCCAGATGTGATGATAGTGCACTGTGGTGGAAATGACCGAGGCACAATCACAGGTGTTGCGCTTGAAGTCTAAATGAAGAAGACTTTTTCACAATTGATGTCTCTCTTTCCTCAAACTGCCTTTATATATTCGAATATATGTCCAAGGCAGAAATGGCAATGTTCAAGAAAATGTTGTCATAGTATTAAAAAATCCTGGCAGCCTGTCAATAAAACATTTTATGCATTTCTTTGTGACCATGGCGTGGGCTCTATATAAAACAACGTCTTGTTTCATATGATAAGTGTCTATAGGTGAGATAAAGTGCCCATCACTGCAGGAGGGAATAAAAACGTACTTAAAAACATCAAGGAATGCCTCTGGTATTATGTGTAAATGAACATTACAAACTATAAACACAAAGGTTCTTGTCAGAGCCACCCTACTGCAACACTATGGGATTATTTCATGGTATAAATCCTTTTATGGGGGATAATGAAGCCTGCAAGACTCTCATAAGAGAGGGAGCACCCAAATACCTCCTTTCACAGGTATATATTTGTCCAGCTCTTGTTCATTCAAACTATATTTAATGGCCAATAGCTCTGCTTCAAAGGATGTAAGTATTAGACTGCCCAAACAAACAGGACCTTTCTCCTGAAATAGGTTTTCTATACGCCACAATTTTTTTTTTTTTCCTTTTACAATACCACAAGAGTCTTGCAAGATCATATAATTTTTTTCAGGAAAAGTTTACACTTCCCTTCATTACAATACTTGTGTGTTATAGTCCCCACTACCAGGCTGTGGGGAGCAAGAGACTCTCCACTGATACTTCTCTCAGTAAAACAGCAGTGCATATTAGGGTGTGAGGAGAGAATGAGTTCTTCACTAACACCCAGACTTACAAGTTTGTATAGTAGGGAGTGAGAGAGACAGTCTCTCCAGTAGCACCCTGCATTAAGATTTTGTGTACCCTCCTACTTTTTATGATCCTACAAGAGTCTTGTGAGATCATAAACTTTTTTTAGATGAATAATTTACACCTTCTTTAATACAGTACTTCTGCCTTATATTTTCCATTATTCAGATGTGGGGAGAAAGTAGACTCTCATATGAGACCTTTTCACAGTAGAACAACAACAATGCACAGTAGGGCGTAATGGGAAACTGGGGAAATAACCATATGCATTAGGGTGTGGAAATGGATTTACCTGTCCAGTCACAGTGCTTCCCTGCATGACAGGCATATAGGCCCTCATTATAAGATTGGTGGCAAATGCTGCCTAGCGCAACGGCGACGGCCGCCAACATACCGTCGCCGTGGCTACCGACCGTCCACCAAATTATGACTGTAGCTGGAATCCCGCCAGAAGGCTGGCGGAATTCCGGTTATGGTCATGGCGGTGGACGGCGATAAGGTGGTGCTGCTGCCAGCAGCAGCGCCATGCCAGCAAAACGCCGCCAACCTTATCATGTCAGCCCTGCGTCCCGTCTCCTGCCAGAGGACCCCCTGCAAGCAGGTAAATTGGGTTCTCTGACAGGAGAGGTGGGTGTTGTGTGTGAGGGTGTGTGTGATTGTGTTTGAATACGTACATGCGTGTGTAATGCATGTGTGCATGAATGGGTGTGTGTGTATGTGCATGTTGTGTCATGTGATTGCGTGTGTGCCTGGATATCTGTTCGTGAGTGTTGCTGTGAGTGTGTATGAATGTATGCATGCATGGGTGAATGTGTGTATGTGTGTGTGTATGGGTTTGTATGCATGGGCATGTATGTGTGTATATGGGGTTGGGAGGGGAAGGGTGGGAGAGCACTCTGGGGAGGGGGAGAGGGTCAGGGGAGACCCCTATCAGTGCCAGGGAAGGAATTCCCTGGCACTGATAGTGCCTACCACCATGGTTTTCGTGGCGGTACAGAAACCACGGAAACCATGGCAGTGGGACTGTGGTCTCCAGCCCGGCGGTCATTACCGCCGTGGCAGTTGGTGTGTTAACTTGGTGGTTTGGCTTAATGTCATAATAGTGGCAGTATGTACCGCCAGTCTGGTAGCGGTACTACTGCCACTATTACACCGACTGCTGAGGTCGTAATGACCCCCATAGTGTGTAGAAAAACATTGTCCTCTCCACTAACACCTATGTACAGACTACATGAATGTCCAGTATAGGATGGGCAAGTAGTGGCATCTCTGCTGACATCTATCCATAGAGCAACAGGGATGTGCAGTGGTTCGGGAAAGGAGTGCGCTAATGCATCTCACCAGGGTGAGAGGTGTCTGTAGTAGGCTTTCAGAAAAATGTAACTAGTATGCAAATTAGACTGTGAAAGAGGGGCACATCTCTCCCCAGGATGATAGATATTCAAGTAAGGTGTAGAGAGGAAATGACCTCCATGCTAAGAAGTCTGCCTTACATAACAACTATAATGACTATGGTAAGTGTTAGAAATTGGGTCTCTAGTTGTCAAAGGTATTCTCCCTGTGCAAGTAAGGACCACAATCCTAGTCAGGGTACATTAGATATACAATCTAAATTAACCTCTCCTCAACCACTGATACCTTGGTACAGAGATAGAGAATATGGGGGTCATTACAACATTGGCGGTAAAAGCCGCTTACCGCCGTGCAGAAGACCGCCAACACACCGCCGCGGCCGCGGAATTCTGCCACAGCTATTATGACCCACATCTCGAAATCTGACAAAATTCTGACACCCACACAAGTCCACCACACCAAAGGTCAGTGATAAAGTGGTGTAAACAAAACCTCCACCGTCACGCCAACAGAAATACGCCCATGCTATCACGACCCACGAATCCACGCGTCTTTCAACCGCGGTATTCCATTGGCGGTACACACCGCCGCGCTCAAAATACACACACATCTCCAAAACACTACCACATTGGACAATGTGAAATACACACACCTGATACACATACACACACCACTCCCACACACCCAATACAATATAAAACACACACCCACATTACCCACAAACCCCTATGACCACCATTACAGAGAGAAGGCCAGAGAGAGACACCACCATCAACAAACTAGCAGCCACAGGCACTCAACACCATCACCCACACAACTGCCACGCACAAAACACCACACACCACTACATATCACCACACTTATCACCACGCACACCACCCCACACATCACCTACACCACCCCATGGCACGGCATAGACACCCCAGGTTCTCGGAGGAGGACCTCAGGGTCATGGTGGAGGAAATCGTCCGGGTAGAGCCACAGCTATTTGGATCACAGGTGCAGCAAACCTCCATAGCTAGGAAGATGGAGCTATGGCGAAGAATAGTGGACAGGGTCAAAGCAGTGGGGCAGCACCCAAGAAATCGGGACAACATCAGGAAGAGGTGGAACGACCTACGGGCGAAGGTGCGTTCCGTGGTCTCAAGACACCACATAGTGGGACAGCGGACTGGCGGCGGACCCCCACCTCCTCTCCCACAACTAACAACATCAGAGGAGCAGGTCTTGGCGATTCTGCATCCTGAGGGCCTCGCAGGAGTCGGTGGAGGAATGGACTCTGGAAAGTCAAATCTTAACTATCATATCCCCCACCCTACCTGCATGCTATCACAGACCCCCACCCTCGCCCCCTCCCCTATCACTCCAACTCCTCACAAATGTACTAATAACACAAACCACCCATCCCAACACAAAGCATGGACACCCATCACTAAAGCATGCCCACTGCACATACCCATAACACCCCCCTCAACCATCATCACACAAGCCCCCACACAGGAATGCTAGCACTGGGGTACACGGTCACCCACCCATTGCACACCATGACACACACAGATGCAATAATCATGCTTTTACACCCCTGCAGGACCACTACCCAACGTCACCAGACAGGAGGGTCCAGACATCTCCACCCCACCCACAGAAGAGGCCCACAGTGATGACAGCAGCTCTGTCCAACTGAATCCAGATGACCAGCCCGGACCATCGTGGGCCTCGGGACAGTCGGTTCCCCTCACACAGGCACAGCCGACCACAGACCTTCCACCCTCTGGTAACACCAGCACAGCACCCACCCAGCGGGCCCATACCTCCGTGCCCAGGACACGTCAATCAGCTGTGTGTCCACTACTACAGGGAACCCAGGATAACCCACCACCCCAACAATAACAGGGACCTGGGGGCAGTGCCAGTGGGCACACAGTCCAGGGGACGGAGGCACAGGAACACAGGGGAACTCGGAGGGCTGGGGGCGGACAGGCCAAGGGAACCCACTCTCCACGAGGCCCTCTCCTCCATCATGGGAGCATACCACCACTCCCAGGAAACGATGGCAACGGTCCTGGCCAAGTTTCAGGAGACCCAGCGCATGCAGGAGGAACAGTATTTGGGGTTCAGGGAGGAACTCAGAACCATCAGCTCCGCCCTGGTCGCCATCGGAGGGGTGCTGAAGGAAATACTTAACACCAGGAGGGACACTGTGGCACTCCAAGGGGCCCCTGACACTAGCATGGACAATGAACTGCCCACCACCTCAGCCGGTGCTAGTGGACAGGAGGCACCGCCACAGGACCACCACACCAGCACCCCACCCCCTGCAGATGGAGAACCACCCCAGATCCAGGAACAAGACAGAGCACGATGCCAAGACCCCCGCCAAGAAATGAGACCACCCTGATTGTTATCCTACTGTCACACTTTGTAACCCTGTCCATATTGGAACTGCCCCAGCTCCACTTCCTATGCCCATATGGGCAATGCACCTGTGAGACTAATAGACTGGATTCTGCCATGGACATTCCTCCACCATCACCCCTCACCATTTTACAACCCCCCTCCAATATTTAGCACTTCAATAAACACCCTTGAAGCACAAAACAATCTGGAGTCAGTCTGTAATTTCGAAAATGTGTATTAGCAATGACAGTGACAAAATGCGTTTTCAAATGTAATGTCAACATACCTATGTCACACATCTCAAGTCCATGAGGAATCTAAGCACATGACACACGTTGTTTGAAATGACCCACTTGCAAGGAAATGGAGCACTGATAGCACCTGCACTTGAGGGGGGATTCCTGTGGGATGGCGGATTGCTGACATCAGGTCAGGCTCCAACTGGGCACACAGTTCCTGGATTGTGGCACAGTCAAACCTGTAGGTGATGATCAAACTTCTTTCCTCCATTGTCGACAGGTCCACCAGCGGTCGGTACACCGGAGGATTCCGCCATCTCCTCGTATGTCCCAGCGGACGGTGCCTAGGAAGGACAACATCGAGCACAGAGTCAAACAACTCAGAGGTATGTACCCACAGTCTACACAGAACACCATTCATACACAAAATGTTGCCTGTATTTGTGTTGTGAGACAAGGCCTAGGTATGTGTGACGCAGTTGGTAATTACGCCATGTGAGCCCCTGACATGGCGGCTGCCTGACCTCTAATGTGGGACAATGGGATGTGAGGTAACTGCGCTGGCGTTGTACACCGTCGCGGTAGGCGGTCGAAGACCGCGGCGCAATGCTGCATTGGTTAACATTGGACCCTATGGGTCCCAGGAGCCAATGATGATGTACGCCGGCGGTGATGGTACGCACCGCCGCGGACGTGACCGCCATTTTCTATCTGTTCAATCACTCGATACCTGATCTTCGACAGGAAAGGACCTACACTGCAAGTGCTGCTGTGACCTCGGTCTGGAAGAGACAATGGCTCGTGCGTCTGGGGAAAGGGCCCCTGCCTTCACATCGGAGGAGTTGGAGAAGGACAACAGCGAGCACAGAGTCAAACAACTCAGAGGTACGTAAACACAGCTTACACCGAACACGAATCATAATTCGATATTTAGCCTGTATGTGTGTTGAGGCTAGGCCTACGTATGTGTGACGCAGTTAAAAATTAAGCCATGTGGGCCCCTGAAATGGCGGCTCCCTGACCTGTAAAGTGGGACAATGGGATGTGAGGTAACTGCGCTGGCGTTGTACACCGTCGCGGTAGGTGGTCGAAGACCGCGGCACAATCCTGCATTGGTTAACATTGGACCCTATGGGTCCCAGGAGCCAATGATGATGTACGCCGGCGGTGACGGTACGCACCGCCGCAGACATGACCGCCATTTTCTATCTGTTCAATCACTCAATTCCTGATCTTCGACAGGAGAGGATCTACACTGCAAGTGCTGCTGTGACCTCGGTCTGGAAGAGACAATGGCTCGTGCGACTGGTGAAAGGGCCCCTGCCTTCACATCGGAGGAGTTGGAGAAACTCGTGGATGGGGTCCTCCCCCAGTACACGCTACTCTACGGTCCTCCAGACCAACAGGTAAGAACACAGGGAGTACTTTGTATGGGCTATGCCTGTGTGGAGAGGGCTGGTTGTAAGAATGAAGGGGGCACAGTTCTGCGTGCATGAAGGACTGTGAATGCATGTGCCACATGGCAAGGGTAGGGATGTGGGCCACTCACTTAGACGGTGCAGTTGGTAATGACTTCTCTTCTTCCCCTGTACATGTCATGTAGGTCAGCGCCCACCAGAAGAAGGATATTTGGCGTGCCATCGCCAAGGACGTTCGGACCCTGGGGGTCCACCACAGACGGAGCACCCACTGCCGGAAAAGATTGGAGGACAATCGCTGCTGGAGCAAGAAGATGGCGGAGGCTCAGCTGGGGATGGCGTCCCAACGTGGGAGGGGTGCCCGTCGAACCATGACCCCCCTGATGTTCCGGATTCTGGCGGTGGCCTACCCTGAGTTGGATGGGTGCTTGAGGGCATCACAGCAGACACAAGGGGGTGAGTACAACATCATTAAGCGGACTTTGCGCGCAGTGAAGGTGTCTGGGTGGGGGAGGAGGGCTGTGGGTTTCCCTAGGCCAGGGCGAGTTCCGTAGGCTAGGCCCCTCCGTGATGCAGGCCATGTGGCACCCCACCCCAACTCTGTAGAGTGCCAAGTACAGGTATTCATGCCCCTGTGTCATCTATGTGTGCAGATGTCGTCCATAGCCATGTAGGCCATATCCCAGGAACTGTAGAGCCCAACAGCGCGACGTAGTGCAGGGGGCTGCTGTGTCTGTATTGTCCGCCAATGGTAGCGGTAAGCCATGCACTCAACCTGTCTTTCTTCTGTCGTTCCCCCCCCTTTTTGTGGTCTCCCTGTTCTTGTGTGCATCAGCATCATCAGGCGGAGGTACAGTGGCACCGGAGCACGAGGGAGCTGCATCCCACATGGCCATGGAGGGCCACACCACAGACTCAGAATACACCAGTGGGATGGAGGACGAGGGGAGCACCACGGCGGTCACAGGATCTGCAACCAGCGACACGGACTCGTCCTCCGATGGGAGCTCCCTTGTGGTGGCGGCAAAATCTGTGCCCCCCACTTCTACAGGTACAGCCGCCACCCCCCCTACCAGCACCGCCCTCCCAGCAGCCCCTCAGCGTGTGGCCCGTGCCGGCTCACCCAGGAGGGTGGGCATCACCTTCGTCCCAGGCACCTCAGCCCCTGCCCCAGTCACCTCTGCTGCCCTCAGTGAGGAGGCCATTGACCTCCTCAGGTCCCTCACTGTTGGGCAGTCTACCATTTTGAATGCCATCCAGGGTGTAGAAAGGGAATTGCAACACACAAATGCATTCCTGGAGGGCATTCATTCTGGTCAGGCTGCCCTTCATCGAACCCTGCAAACTCTGGCCTCAGCACTGATGGCAGCCATTGTCCCTGTATCTAGCCTCCCCCCTCCAACTTCCTCCACCCAGACCCAAGCCCTGTACCCCAACCTATCCCAAGCACACCATCAGATCAGCCTGCACACACCTCACCACACAAGGGAAGCTCAGGCAAACATAAGCACCACACATCCCACAGGCACTCACGCAAGCATCACACACATACAGACACACCAACATCCACTGCCTCCACTGTGTCCCCCTCCTCCTCATCTCCCTCCTCCCTCCCAGTCTCGTCTACACTCACACTCGCATGCACTACCACTACAGCCACTACGTCCCGCACCAGCACACCAACCACCACACCCCGCTCACGTGCACTCACCACCCCCACTACCCTTTACACGTCCCCTGTGTCCTCTCCCAGTGTGTCTGTGACGCCCCCCCTCCGAAGATACACAAACGCAGGCACACACCCACCCAACAGCCATCCACCTCACGACAGCCTCCAGCCCATGCACCTGCCCCCAAATTGACAAAAGTTACACCTCCTACAACCACCACCTCTTCCTCCACTCCAAACCTCCTCCATCTACCCGTACCAGTGTCTCCAAACAACTTTTCCTGTCCCCCCTTAACCTATTTCCCACCACCCCCCCTTCCAACTCATAGGTCCCGTACTAGCACCTCAGCCAAAAAATCTCCGGGACCAGTGGTGCCTGTTGTTAAAGGTATGTGGAGTGCACCGGCCACCAGGACAGCCAGTGTGGCACGGAGCCACAGCACAGCCAGTCCACCGCCTGTGAAGCACCAGAAGTTGGACAGTGCCCGGTGGGAGCGGGGGAAGGCTCCAGCCAGCAAAGCCGCCCACAAGGGTCCCAGGGGGAGTGTGGACTCAGCTGTGACTCCTCCCAAGGTGGGGAAGGGGCAGAAGAAATCTCCAAAGTCTGGTAGGAGCAGCACGGCAGAGAAGACCGCCATCATCCCCGCTGCCCAGGAGGCCACCGCCAGCCCCATCGTCACTGGCCAGGAGGCCACCACCAGAGTCACTGCCCAGGAGGCCAGCCCCAACGTCACTGGCCAGGAGGCCACCGCCAGAGTCACTGCCCAGGAGGCCAGCCCCATCGTCACTGGCCAGGAGGACACCGCCAGCCACAGCCCAGCTGGCCAGGAGGGCCCCGCAAGCCACAGCCCAGCTGACCCATGAAGGACCACCAGCCACAGCCCTGCTGGGCAATGAAGGACCGCCTTGGCAAGCACTGCTGAACAGGCCAGGGACCGCTGAACAGGGCAAAGACCGCCATGGAATGCACCGCTGAACAGGCCAGGGACCGCTGAACAGGGCAAAGACCGCCATGGAATGCACAGCTGAACAGGTCTGACACTGGCAACTCAAGCACCGCTGAACAGGCCAGGGACCGCTGAACAGGGCAAAGACCGCCATGGAATGCACCGCTGAACAGGTCTGACACTGGAAACTCAAGCACCGCTGAACAGGCCAGGGACCGCTGAACAGGGCGAAGACCGCCATGGAATGCACTGCTGAACAGGTCTGACACTGGCAACTCAAGCACCGCTGAACAGGCCAGGGACCGCTGAACAGCGCAAAGACCACCATGGAATGCACCGCTAGCCCATTTGCGGCAGGGGCAGTGACACAACTGGGACCGTCACGGGGTGTGTGCTGCACTCTGGGCACCAGTCCCCCTCCAGAACCAGTGGAGACTTGCATCCACTCCGTCTGTCCTGCACAGGATGAAGCACTCTGGGCACAAAGCCCCCTCCAGAACCAGTGGAGACTTGCATCCACTACCTCAGTCCTTGGCAGGATGAAGCACTCTGGGCACAAAGCCCCCTCCAGAACCAGTGGAGACTTGCATCCACTCCGTCTGTCCTTGGCAGGATGAAGCACTCTGGGCACAAAGCCCCCTCCAGAACCAGTGGAGACTTGTATCCACTCCGTCTGTCCTGCACAGGATGAAGCACTTTGGGCACAAAGCCCCCTCCAGAACCAGTGGAGACTTGCATCCACTCCGTCTGTCCTGCACAGGATGAAGCACTCTGGGCACAAAGCCCCCTCCGGAACCAGTGGAGACTGTTATCCACTTGAGAGACTGTGGCTTTGCACTCCCCAGGATGGTACAGTGGGCAACCCACCCACTTGGGAGACTTGAGAGACTGTGGCTTTGCACTCCCCAGGATGGCACAGTGGGCAACCCACCCACTGCAGAGACTTGAGAGACTGTGGCTTTGCACTCCCCAGGATGGTACAGTGGGCAACCCACCCACTTGGGAGACTTGAGAGACTGTGGCTTTGCACTCCCCAGGATGGTACAGTGGGCAACCCACCCACTTGGGAGACTTGAGAGACTGTGGCTTTGCACTCCCCAGGATGGTACAGTGGGCAACCCACCCACTGTAGAGACTTGAGAGACTGTGGCTTTGCACTCCCCAGGATGGTACAGTGGGCAATCCACCCACTGCAGAGACTTGAGAGACTGTGGCTTTGCACTCCCCAGGATGGTACAGTGGGCAACCCACCCAATGCAGAGACTTGAGAGACTGTGGCTTTGCACTCCTCAGGATGGTACAGTGGGCAACCCACCCACTGCAGAGACTTGAGACACTGTGGCTTTGCACTCCCCAGGATGGTACAGTGGGCAACCCACCCACTGCAGAGACTTGAGAGACCGTGGCTCTGCACTCCACAGGATACATCAATGGGCATGGAGCCCCCTCGTGGATCTGGCGTCGTGCACTCATCCGGCTGAGGTGCCCCCCCTTCCCTTCCCCCTGAGGTGCCTGTTGTATTTCTATCTGATGCCCCTGCAGTGTTCTCTCCGTTTTGATCGGGTATCTTGTGTGGGCCTCACCCATGCATTTTGGGCCCATTGGTCCACGGACAATGAATGGTGCTATACCTGCACTACTAATCGTGGTGTATATTTTGTTTAATGTGTATATATATATATATGTATATATTTGCTTACTGTATTTTGATATATTACAATGGTTCAACTCATTTCCTTTTGTCTTTGCATTCTTCCGGGGGGGTTGGGGGTTGTTACTGTAATGTATAGATATGCATTGGTGTGTGTGTTGTAGTGGTTGAGGGTCGGGGTTGGGATGTTGGTTGTGTGTGTCCCTGTGTTTTTGCCTCCCCTATGTCGTAAGTGCAGTACTCACCGTGGTCTTCCCCGCCGGCGTTGATGATCCTCGTATAGGAGCAGGAAGACTATCGCAGGGAGTATGTGGAGTTCCGGCTCCATGGTGCCCTCGTTCCTTGCTGAGTGTGTAGAGGTGAGCATTTTCCCTTTGAAATGGCTGTTTCCGCCGTGTTTTTATCCAAGGTGAATCCGCCCCGTAAAAGGTGGCGGATTGGTAGGTTGTGATACTGTGGGCGGTACATTGTCCTCCACCGGTCAGTTGGCGGTGACTGCCGCGCTGTTTGTCTGTACCGCCGTGGCGGTCTGAGTGTTAAAGTGGCTGTCTTTGTTGGCGGTTTCCGCCACGGTCATAATTCCAATTTTTTTACCGCCGGCCCGTTGCCGGTTTTACCGCCGCTTTAACACCGTCCGCCAGGGTTGTAATGACCACCAAAGTGAGTAAACTAAGACCAAAGCAACACAAATCCAATAAATAGAACTCAAGATATGAACTTTTAAATATTACCTTCAATATAGTGCTTAGAAGTGTAAAATGCCAACTGTATATGTCTGGTTGCCATAGACTGGGTTTAATTAAAAATGTCGAGCCAACCACGATGGAGTGCAGGTTGGATATAGTCCCAGGTAAGTCCCTCTGAAGTTTTCTCTTCTCAAGAATTGTGTCAATAGTCCCGTTCTTGGGGAAGAATTTCACCCAGAGCAAGGAGAGTGTCACTGGTGGAGGTCAATGGGGCATGAAGAGACACCGGGTGTCGCGGATGGATTTGCGGATCCCCACGGTCATGAGTGATGATCCTTGTTGTAAGAAGAAACAATCTTGTGCCTGCTTAAGCTGTGTCTTTGTACGAGCTGAGCGGTTCCGCTGTGAACTGGCCTGTTTCACAGTCTTGAGGGGAGTCTCTTGGGGGTCAGGAGCTGGTTGAAGATGGGTCCAGGAGCTGTAGTAGAGTTGAGGGGAAGTGTTTGATGGCCCTGTAACGTCCAAAACAGGAGGCAAGCAGCACGTCCTTGGGGCACTTGGTTCTGTAGAGGATGAAGAAAGCAAAGTTAGTCCTTTTCACTCCCATTCAAGAGGCAGCAGGCCAACACAACAATGCAGGTGAGCAGAGTCACAGTCCCTCCTGGCAGCACAACAGTCCTTCTTCCTTGCAGAATGTCCTTTAGACACAGAAGTGTAATGATTTGGTGGTGTTTGGGTTCAGGTACTTATAGGCAGTTAAGACTTCAAAGAGAGGCTTTTCAAGTGCACAAGATACTCTACAGGAGGTTAATTAGGCATTTGTGTGGGGAGAGGCACAGTTCTATTCAGGTGTGTGAGCTCCTACCTCCCATCTAGCCCAGGAAGACCCATCAGCCTGGTGATGTGCCATCAGGATGCAAAAATCACACCCCCAGCTCCCTTTGTGTGTGACAGTCTAGAGGGAATGCACTAAGGCCTGGTGCAGGCATAATTTAGTGCAAAGGGTTACAAAGTGGCTTAGTGCATGTTTTCTGCCTCTTTGTACATTTGGCGCTGTGATTTTGGCCTCGTTCGGCCACATTAGCATAAAATAAAATGATGCAAAACTAGCGCAAGGATGCGCTAAGGGCTCTTAAATCAGCCCCTAAATCAGAAGGTAAAACCTCTGATCAGTTTCTGTATCTGACCCATGCTCATTTGTGGTTGGCCTCAAATCACACCTAGGTACAGGTCAAGCACAACTGGATGAGTGCAGATGGTGTTTAAAACAATTTGACACTATTTTTATTTTAAACTATTGAAATTCATATCTCTGGTTACCGTTATTGGATGTTTTAACTGTAGTAAACAAGTAAACAATAGTAGATTACAGCACTTCAATATAATGTATACATTTAACCACAGAGTAGTACTTAAGTAAAATAATTCAAAAAGTGGTCTAATACACTACAGATATTCCACTCGAGGGTCAGCGCTTCGAGTGGTACAAATCTTGCCAAGGCATACTATGCCTCGGCTATCTGAAACTACTGATAAGTACCACAAACAATGGCCCAGATTTAAGAAAAGTTAGCGCTGCCTTTGTGTAATTTTTTTAAATGCAAAAACATTGCTAACCTAGCGCCATATTTAGATTTTGTCACTAGAGCAGTTTAGCAACAAAATTCCTCAGTTAGTGTCATTTTTTCGGTGTGCCACCTCACCTTGCATCGCATAATGACAATGATATGCAAGTTAGTCGTTCCCCCCAAAAAAATTAGCCCGCTAGCGCCATATTTAAAAGCTGATTAGCATCAAAATTTTAAAGCCTGGCCAGACCAGAACTACATAAGGGAACACACAGAAGTAACTGGACAACATGGACCTGTTACTGCTACAGCTCAGCACCCGGAGAAGATGCCATAGATGATGCCAGGTGCCACCAGCACCACCGCATTAACCTCAAGCAAGCAAGGGCTCTATCAAATCGCTGGGTTTCCACATGTGCTGGGTGCAATGGACTGCACCCATGTCCACCTTGTCCCTCCTGCTGCAGTGGAACACCTCTACAGGAACTGCAAACTCACACACTCAATCAATGGCAGGCTATTATGGACCACCATGGACTATTTTCCAGCATCCTTGCAAAATGTCCTGGCAGCGTCCATGATGCCTTCATCTTCAGGCACTCAACTACCAACCAGCTCTTCCGGGAGGAACAATAAGGCAATGGCCTACTCGTAGGTAAGCCAGCATACAATTCATAACACAGACAACACACCAAACGTGTGGGGCAAACAATTCATACACCACACTAAACACATATGGACAGGGAAACACAGATGTTCTGACAACAACACATATGCCACATGCCACAGTACACATATTCCATGCACATCACCCTCACACATGCCCATGTACGTTCTTTGCACCACCTGACTGACACCTTACATGACAGACAGGTGGAACTATATCCCCTTTGCATACAATAGTTTGGGTCAAACCACTACATGTGTGCACTGGTTGGCAACAAAATACAAATCCTTCACACATAACGCTTACCAAGGAATAGCTCAGCTATATGTCTTGCATTGGCCAGGCCACCTTCAAACAGCTCACCCATGGGCACTGCTCCAAAGATACCATGCTGTTCGAAACCTGAGGCAGGACTATTTCATACCACCCGAGTGGTGCCATCACTATCTACATATGACCAAAACAGACCTGATATACTCATTGTTTACACCTTTCCCTTGTGTGGTGCATAGTGCAGCATGCATTGAAATACAGCATCACCATCTTTGAAAGATCATGTGTAGGAATGGACACCTCACAGCACACCAACAATTAAAGCTGTAAATTCCCATATCGCCTTACCATGATAAAAGGGTATCAGTGGTGGACTGTGGCAGCTGAACTACTGTCATTATACTAGTAGACACACACCAGAAATGCATATGATTGAGGAGACATGGGACTTAGCAGAGCTGGGCTGGTGATGCAGGGTAGTGCAGAAAAGCACATCATGCCCTGTCCTGCCCCACATGTGTCTGCAAACTCTTGCATACATCACAATACATCCCCTACAAATGTACCACACCGTGGATATGGACCTCATGCACATACGCATGCCAGCCAGCAATTGGCAACAACAACACTTTGTGCAAGGGAGGCATTTCAAGGACAAAGGGTTGGGATTCACATGCAACAGACAGGGTGCAACACCTATGTCATGGTACACAACACACAAAATAGGTACAGACAGGGGGCAACACCTGTTTCATGGCACACAACACACAAAATAGGTACTAATTTACCAAACATTCTGCAGGTCTAAAGTTAAGGGACTAAGGGCCAAATGTTAGAAAAGTGGTGCAGCATTTAAAGCAGTGTCACTTTTCTTGTGCCACTTAGCGCCTCCTACTGCGACCATATGTGCAACGTACCCAATATAGCATGGTGCAAAGTAGGTGCAATGGTGTCAAGATAATTGATGCTATTGATGGACTGCTCAATACCCGAACAAGATGGATAGAACACAGCTGGGGCATCAGACAGAAATAAAACAGGCACCTCAGGGGGAAGGGAAGAGGGGGCACCTCAGCCGGATGAGTGCACAATGCCAGATCCACGAGGGGGCTCCATGCCCACTGTTCAATCCTGGGGAGTGCAAAGCCATAGTCTCTCAAGTCTCTCCAGTGGGTGGTTTGACCACTGTTCAATCCTGGGGAGTGCAAAGCCACAGTCTCTCAAGTCTCTACAGTGGGTGGTTTGCCCACTGTTCAAACCTGGGGAGTGCAAAGCCACAGTATCTCAAGTCTCTCCAGTGGGTGGTTTGCCCACTGTTCAATCCTGGCGAGTGCAAAGCCACAGTCTCTCAAGTGGATAACATTCTCCACTGGTTTCTGGAGGGGGCTTTGTGCCCAGAGTGCTTCATCGTGCCAAGGACTGTGTGAGTGGATGTGATACTCCACTGGTTCTGGAGGGGGCATTGTGCCCAGAGTGCTTCATCCAGCTCGTGGCGGCCTCAGTAGCGTTGGAATCTTTGGCGCTCACTGGCCTGCGGTGCTGGTGGCGGCGGTGTCCTGGGCAGCGGTGCTTGTGGCGGCGGTGTCCTGGGCAGCGGTGCTTGCGGCTGTGGTTTCCTGGGCAGCGGTGCTAGTGGCTGCGGTGTCCTGGGCACGGATGCTGGTGGCGCTCTTGTCCACCGTGCAGATTTTCCCAGGCTTGCCGGATTTACTGTGCCCCTTCCCCACCTTGGATGGTGGCGCAGCTGTCTCCACACTCCCAACTGTACCCCTGGGAGCGGCTTTGGTGGCTGATTTCTTTGCTCTCTCCCACCGGGCACTGGACAACTTTTTGTGCTTTACAGGTGGGGGACTGTCCGTGCTCTGGCTCCTTGCCACACTGGCTGCCCTGCTGCCTGGCGCACTCCAGAAGCCGGTTACTACTGGCACCACTGGTTCCACAGATGTTATGGCTGAGGTGCTGGTTTGGGACCTGGGAGAGGTGGGCCCTAGGAGACTGAAGGGGTGGGGGAGGTGAGGGGAAGAGGTCAAGGTTGGACAGGAAAGGTTTTTGGGGAACACTGGGATGGGTAAATGGAGAGGGTTTGGGAGTGGAGGAAGAGGTAGTGGTTGTAGGAGGTGTACGTTTGCTGACTTTGGGTGAAGGTGCATGGGCTGGAGGCTGTCGTGAGGTGGATGGCTGTTGGGTGGGTGTGTGGCTGCGTTTGTGTAGTTTGGGAGGATGGCTCACAGACACACTGGTAGAGGACACAGGGGATGTGTGAATGGTAGTGGGGAGGTGACTACACGTGAGCGGGGTGTGGTGGTGGGTGTGCTGGTGATGGACGTAGTGGCTGAGGATGTAGTGCATGCAGGTATGAGTAGAGATGAAACAGGGAGGGAGGAGGGAGACGTGAAGGAGGGGGACACAGTGGTGGCAGTGGATGTTGGTGTGTCTGCATGTGTATGATGCTTGCGTGAGTGCCTGTGGGATGTGTGGTTTGTGATATTGGGACATACGTGAGGAGTTGGAGTGATGGGGGTGAGGGCGAGGGATGGGGTATGTGATAGCATGCAGGTGGGTGGGGGATGAAGTAGTTAAAGGTTTAACTTATCAGAGTCCATTCCTCCTGCTACTCCTGCGAGGCCCTCAGGATGCAGTATAGCCAAGACCTGCTCCTCCCATGTTGTTAGTTGTGGGGGAGGAGGTGGGGGTCCACCGCCAGTCCTCTGAACCGCAAGGTGGTGTCTTGAGACCACGGAACGCACCTTCCCACGTAGGTCGTTCCACCTCTTCCTGATGTCATCCCTAGTTCTTGGGTGCTGTCCCACTGCGTTGACCCTGTCCATGATTCTTCGCCATAGCTCCATCTTCCTAGCTATGGTGGTGTGCTGCACCTGTGATCCGAATAGCTGTGGTTCTACCCGGATGATTTCCTCCACCATGACCCTGAGCTCCTCCTCAGAGAACCTGGGGTGTCTTTACGGTGCCATGGGGTGGTGTGGGTGATGTGTGGGGTGGTGTGTGTTGTGATGTGTGGGGTGATATTTAGGGGTGTGTGGTGTTTTGTGCGTGGATGTTGTGTGAGTGATGGTGTTGAGTGCCTGTGGATGCTAGTTTGTAGATGGTGGTGTCTCTCTCTGGCCTTCAGTCGTAATTGTTGACATAAGGGTTTGTGGGTAATGTGGGTGTGTGTTTTATATTGTATTGGATGTCTGGGAGTGGTGTGTATATGTGTATCAGGTGTGTGTATTTGTAAGTGTCCAATGTGGTAGTGTTTTGTAAATGTGTGTGTATTTTGAGTGCGGCGGTGTGTACGGACAATGGAATACCGCGGTTGAAAGACCACTGCGTGGATTCGTGGGTCGTGATAGTGTGGGCGTATTCCTGTTAGCGTGACGGTGGAGGTTTTGTTATCGCCAGTTTATCACTGACCTTTGGTGTGGCAGACTTGTGTGGGTGTCTGGATTTTGGCGGATTCCGAGCTGTGGGTCATAATGACCATGGCGGAATTCCGCGGCCGCCTCAGTGTCTTGGCGGTCTTCTGCACGGCGGTAAGCGGCTTTCACCCCCAATGTTGTAATGACCCCCATAGTGTCTTAAGTCTTTTTAAAGCAAAGTCTCTTTTTAGCACAAAGTACCTGGTCCGTGTGAAAAATCTCCGCAATGGGCCACAGAGGAGGAGAAGCGTGGAAACAAAGGGGGTGTGCGTTGATTTCTCTAGCTGCACACAGTGATGCGTTGTTTAGTTTCCATGCAGGGATGGCTGTGTTTCGATTTCCGGCGCTCGGTCGTGGATCCTCTTCGGGTTGCGGGGTTTTCAGACGCCCCGGGGTGTGTGCGAGGAATCCTGGGCTTGGAGAGGAGTCACAAGTGCTGCATTGTTCCGGTGGGCGTTGCGTGGAAATTTCTTCCGCACGGCAAGCGCTGCGTCGATTTCCCCTCTAGAAGTCGGGCAGCGTTGTCCCAGATTGGCTGTGCGTCAATCCGGAGTGCGGTGCGTCGGAGTTCCATCCGCAACGCAGGTGCCGCATCGATCTTCTCCTTGCGAAGTGTGTCGATCTGGTGGGCTGTGCGTCTAAGTTCCGGTCGCACCGCAGGCCCCGCGTCGATCTTTTCCTTGTGAAGTCAAGCTGCGTTGTTCCAGTTCGGCGTGCAGTGAATTTCTCACTGCGGGACAGGCTGTGCATCGTTTTTAGCAAGCTGTGCATCAAATTGTCACCGCATAAGGAGTCCTGTTGCAAGAGAGAAGTCTTTTTGGTCCTGAGACTTCAGGGTACAGGAGGCAAGCTCTATCCAAGCCCTTGGAGAGCACTTCTTCACTACAGCCAGGGAGCAGCAAGGCAGCAGGGCAACAGCAAGGCACCAGTCCTTCACAGAAAGCAGTCAGGTTGGTCCTTTGGGCAGCCAGGCAGTTCTTCTTGGCAGGATGCAGGTTCTGGTTACAAGTTTCTTCTCCAGGAAGTGTCTGAGATGGAAGGGGCAGAGGCCCAGTTTATATACCCAAATGTGCCTTTGAAGTGGGGGAGACTTCAAAGAGTGGCTTAGAAGTGCACTAGGTCCCCTTTCAGTTCAATCCTGTCTGCCAGGGTCCCAGTAGGGGGTGTGGCAGTCCTCTGTGTGAGAGCAGGCCCTCCATCCTCCCAGTCCAGGAAGACCCATTCAAAATGCAGATGTATGCAAGTGAGGCAGAGTATCCTGTGTTTGGGGTGTGCCTGAGTGAATGCACAAGGAGCTGTCAACTAGACCCAGCCAGATGTGGATTGTAAGGCACAGAAAGATTTAAGTGCTGAGAAATGCTCACTTTCTAAAAGTGACATTTCTAAAATAGTAATAGTATATCCAACTTCACCAGTCAGCAGGATTTTATATCACCATTCTGGCCATACTAAATATGACCTTCTTACTCCTTTCAGAACAGCAGCTACCACTCAAGCAATATACGAGGACAGGCCCAATGTTAGCCTATGAAGGGAGCAGGCCTCATAGCAGTGTAAAAATGAACATAGGTACAAGTCCTGCCTTTTGCCTACACAGCACCCTGCCATATGGGTTACCTAATGGTATCTTGAATGTAGAAAAAGGGGAGGTTTAGGCTTGGCAAGTACTTTTAAATGCCAAGTCGAATTGGCAGTGAAACTTCACACACAGGCCTTGCAATGGCAGGCCTGAGACAAGGTTAAGGAGCTACTTAAGTGGGTGGCACAAACAGTGCTGCAGGCCCACTAGTAGCATTTAGTCTACTAGCCCTGGGCACGTATAGTGCACAGTACTAGGGACTTATAAGTAAATTAAATAGTCCAATTGGGTATGATCCAATGTTACCATGTTTAAAGGGAGAGAGCATATGCAATTTAGCACTGGTTAGCAGTGGTAAATGGCACAGAGTCTAAAAACCAGCAAAAACAGTGTCCAAAAAGTGGAGGGAGACAGGCAAAAAAATTAGGGCTGACCACCCTAAGGCTGTCAGGTCTAACAGACACCTTGCACCTGCGCGTCTAAACTAAGACCCCATTCCTTGTCAACCTTCAAAGTTGGAATAATCCATGCACGGCCATCATGCATAATAAAAATATGTATACCTTAATCCTTCAAACATCGCATTTGCCAAAAATGACGCCTTGCACCTGTGCATCTAATCTGAGTTGACAGGCCTTGTCAGCCTTCATAGAATAATTCATGCATGGCCGTCATGCGTCAAAAACGATGATGCATATCAGAAAATGTGACACATACTCCCAGGAAGTGATGTAATAGGTCTTCCTTGCTGCACACATGGAAAAGTAATTTTACTTTCACTTTTACTTTACAGTCTTGTAGTCTGTGCTTGAGAAAGGTTGTGTGGTGGTTGTGCTGGTGTGAGGAATGTTGGACTGAGATTGTTTTGTGCTGTGTCCTGTCTGTGTCTTGTCCATCTTGTGAATTTTGTAATTTGTTTGTACATTGTTGTCCTGTTATTGTGTTAGTATTGTTGGGTGTCTCTCTTGGGGTAGTTAAGTTTGTTGGGTTAGTTGGGGAATAGTTTTTTATTTTGGGGGTAATTAGGTTGCGGTGGAGGGAAACTGCAAGATGCCAGGTAAGGAAAGGGCTCAGAGGATGACTGGAGATGAACTTGGAGGGTTCATTTTGTTGGTGTGCCACTACCTCCCCAAAATGGTGGTAATGGATGGCCGTGTGATCATGGGCTACCCAAATGAGGCAAGGAAGCTGCACTGGGGCAATGTGCTCTACCAGCTTCGATGCCTCTTCTCAGTACAGCGCACGAACCACCAGTTGAAGCACCGGTGGGCAGACCTCATTGCCCGTCAAAGGGATCTACTGGATCGCCTGGTGATTCAAGTCAGAGGAACTATTGGTAAGTACCCTTTCTACATATCAATATCCTTATTTGTATGTCATGGCAATAGGACATAAGGATTACTGCAGTATGTAATGACAAAGGTGAGTACAGCAAGTTTTGTGTCTCAGCCAACCTGCATTCATGAAAGGTGAGCAATGTACCGGTTGCAGACAATTTGCACATTCCTCTCTTTGCACCTTGTGTATCGCATATACATATTGAAATGCCGATAATAGAACACACATGTGCAATGGTACCATGGCTCCCAGGCACAAATGTACATGTTCATCATGGGCTTCACAACTGTGGAAATTTGTAAAGTAATGTTTAAGTGATTACAAACATGACTGGAATATTGGTAGTCATGGGTGTGTGTGTGTTCCTTGAGTCATGTATGTGCAGAGTGACACAACAAGGACACAAATGTAACAAGGCCCTATTGGCTTCTACTGCAACATCAGTATCATAGTTTTTGAAGGTAATGTGGCTGATGGAAGCAAGTATTGCCAAAAAATATGTCAAAAATTGTGCAATGCAAGCATTGTGGCTGTTTTAAAACCTGGTGGCACATGATGCCTGTGCAAGGCATGATGAATACAAGGTGTTTATTCCTGCAGTAGGAGGCAAACAAAAAATGAGCATTTAAATCTACTAGTTTCCACTGCGCCATTTTTGGAGTGAACCTGAATGCGTGCCTAAGGCAGGTTTGGTGCCTTCATGTATGGTGCAAAGCATGCTAAGTGCCAACATGATGTCATAGTTTACAACACCAGTGTCCTAACAGGTTCCATGGCGTGCCATCTGTCAAATACTGCACACACATGGTGGAGCTATGTGGTGTTATTAGGGGATTGAAAATGGACAGGCATCTCAGTGCTTGCTCCATTTTCACATAGATATACTACAAGGTACTAAGCTTCTGTTAATTAACAGTATCCTGTCTCCATGAAAATTGTAACGTATATATATGAGACATGTATGTATGGGTGAATCCAATATCTGTAAATGTTTGTGTAGGCTAACTATGTCTGTTTGACTGACATGACATAGATGCCAGTTGGTCATTCCTAAAACTATTTTGACTAGGTCACTCAGCTAAACAAGTGGAATGTGTAACAGTTGTCCATGATTTTCATTGTTCAACAATCACACAGCTCAGTCTTCCTGTCATGTCTTACACCTCCATCCTACATTATTGGCGAGGTTTCCCATGTTGAAGACCCCAATACAGCCAGTAAGTGTCACCTTGTATGTCACATGTATAGATCAAGGGATGTGTGTGAGAGAGTATGATGTGTGCAATGCCATGTTCATATGGAACGTGTGTCAATTAAGACACCATCTTCTATCCTTGGGTATCAACTTTATGTCTAATGGTATGTTGAGGATGTGGAATGAGTTGAATGATGCACAGGTGCCAACATGTGCTGCAATGGATTAGTGAGTCTTTGGAAAAGGTAATTATGCCCACAAATACAGTGATGTTAGTCAAGATATGTGTCAGAGTTGCGGACTTTCAGAAATGTATGGCTGTTGACAACATATTAGTCACAGCACATGTTACTGCACTGTGTGCCACACACTGCACACATTTAGGGGGTTATTGCAACTTTGGAGGAGGTGTTAATCCGTCCCAAAAGTGACGGTAAAGTGACAGATATACCACCAGCCGTATTACGAGTCCATTATGGGGGTCATTACAACATTGGCGGTAAAAGGCGCTTACCGCCGTGCAGAAGACCGCCAATACACCGCCGCGGCGGCGGAATTCCGCCACAGCTATTATGACACACATCTTGGAATCCGCCGAAATTCAGACACCCACACAACACCGCCACACCAAAGGTCAGTGATAAACTGGCGGAAACAAATCCTCCACGCCACAGAAACACGCCCATGCTATTACGACCTACAAATCCACGCAGCGGTCTTTCAACCGCGGTATTCCATTGGCGGTACACACCACCGCGCTCAAAATACACACACATCTCCAAAACACCGCCACATTGGACAATTCAAAATACACACACCTGAGACACATACAAACAACACTCCCACACACCAAACACAATATAAAACACACACCCACAAACCCCTATGACCACAAATTAGACACGAAGGCGACAGAGAGAGAGCACAGAATAGACAACCCCACTACACAGAGGCACACAACACCATCACCCACACAACATCCACGCACAAAACACCACACACCACTACACTCACCACACTCATCACCACACACACCACCCCACACATCACCCACACCACCCCATGGCACGCCAAAGACACCTCCGCTTCTCCGAGGAGGAGCTCAGGGTCATGGTGGAGGAAATCGTCTGGATAGAGCCACAGCTATTTGGCTCACAGGTACAGCACACATCAATAGCCAGGAAGATGGAGTTATGGCGCAGAATAGTGGACTGGGTGAACACCGTGGGACAGCACCCAAGAAATAGGGAGGACATCAGGAAGAGGTGGAACGACCTACGGAGGTGCGTTCAATGGTCTCCAGGCACAACATCGCCGTACAGCGGACTGGCGGCGGACCCCCACCTCCTCCCCCACAACTAACAACATGGGAGGAGCAAGTCTTGACCATCTTGCATCCTGAGGGCCTCGCAGGAGTCGGTGGAGGATGGGACACTGGTAAGTCAAATCTTAACTATCATATCCCCCACCCTACCTGCATGCTATCACACACCCCCTCCCCCACCCCCTCCCCTATCACTACAACTCCTCACTAATCTACCCATGACACAAACCACCCATCCCAACACCAAGCCCTGCATGACACAACTAAGCATGGACACCCCTCACTAAAGCATGCCCACTGCACATACCCAGTACACCCCCCCCCCAACCATCACCACACAAACTCACACACTGGAATGCATGCACTGGGGTACACAAACACCCACCCATTTCACACCATTACACACACACATGCAATAATCATGCTCTTATGCCTCTGCAGGAACCCGAAGGACCATCACCACACCAGAGGGTCCAGACAACACCACTCCACCCCCAGAAGAGGCCCACAGTGACGAGAGCAGCTCTGCCCTACTGGATCCTGATGACCAGCCCGGACCATCGTGGGCCTCGGGACAGTCGGTTCCCCTTGCACAGGCACAGCCCAACACCGACCTTCCACCCTCTGGTAACACCAGCACAGCACCCACCCAGCGGGCCCAAACCTCCCTACCCAGGTAAGCTCAATCAGCTGTGTGTCCACCACTACAGGGCACCCAGGCTAACCCACCACCCCAACAACAACAGGGACCTGGGGGCAGTGGTAGTGGGCACATGGTCCAGGGGACGGAGGCACAGGAACACAGGGGAACTGGGAGGGCTGCTGTTTGACAGGGGGCGGATAGGCCAAGGGAACCCACTCTCCACGAGGCCCTATCCTCCATCATGGGAGCATACCACCACTCCCAGGAGACGATGGCGACGGTTCTGGACAAGTTGCAGGAGACCCTGCGCCTGCAGGACGAACTGTATTTGGGGTTCAGGGAGGAGCTCAGGACCATCAGCTCCACCCTGGGCACCATCGTAGGGGTGCTGAAGGACATACAGCAGACCTTGAGGGACACCGTGGCACTCCAAGGGGCCCCTGACACTAGCCAGGACGATGAAATGCCCACCACCTCCACCGGCGCTAGTGGACTGGACGCCCCGCCACAGGACCAACACACCAGCACCCCACCCCCTGCAGACGGACAACCACCACGCAAGCGGTCCCTGAGATCCAGGAACAGGACAGAGCAAGATGGCAAGACCCCCGCCAGGAAATTACACCACCCTGATTGTCCTCCCACTGTCCCACTTTGTTACCCTGTCCATACTTTAACTGCCCCAGCTCCTCTTCCTATGCCCAGATGGGCAGTGCACCTGTGAGACTAATAGACTGGACTCTGCCATGGACATTCCTCCACCATCACCCATCCTCATTTTACAACCCCCTCCCATTTCTGAGCACTTCAATAAACACCCTTGAAACACAAAACAATCTGCAGTCAGTCTGTGATTTATTAAAAATGTATTATCAATGACAGTGTCATAATGGGTGTACCATTGTAAAGCTAACATACCTATGTCACACATCACAAGCCCTTGAAGGATGCAAGCAGTTGACACGTAGGTAACCACACCTGTGAAACCGTAATGGAGGGGTACAACTCAGTTACCAAATGTTGACTTAAATCGAAAAACAGGATAGAGGTAGACGTGTGAAAGTTAATGTAATGCTAAAAATGAAAATGTTCTCACCTGTGTGTCACTGGAAATATTGCTGTATGACTGACTCCCTGTTGTCGTTGTCTTCTTCATCAGCTTCATCCTCATCACTGTCCACAGGCTCCACAGCTGCTACAACACCGTCATCTGGATCATCCTCCTGCAGAAAAGGGACCTGGCGTCGCAATGCCAAATTATGGAGCATGGAGCAGGCGATGATGATGTCGCACACCTTCTTCGGTGAGTAGAATAGGGATCCACCTGTCATATGGAGGCACCGGAACCAGGCCTTCAGGAGGCCGAAGGTGCGTTCGATCACCCTCCTAGTCCGCCCATGGGCCTCATTGTAGCGTTCCTCCCCCCTGGTCCTGGGATTCCTCACTGGGGTCAATAGCCACGAAAGGTTGGGGTAACCAGAGTCCCCCAAAAGCCATACACGGTGCCTCTGGAGTTGACCCATCATATCAGGGATGCTGCTATTCCGCAGGATGTAGGAGTCATGCACTGAGCCAGGGAACATAGCATTTACCTGCGAGATGTACTGGTCTGCCAAACATACCATCTGTACATTCATGGAATGATAACTCTTCCTGTTCCTGTACACCTGTTCACTCCTGTGGGGGGGGACCAGAGCTACATGGGTCCCATCAATAGCACCTATGACGTTGGGGATATGTCCAAGGGCATAGAAGTCACCTTTCACTGTAGGCAAATCCTCCACCTCAGGGAAAATGATGTATCTCCTTACGTGTTTCAGCAGGGCAGACAACACTCTGGACAACACGTTGGAAAACATAGGCTGGGACATCCCTGATGCCATGGCCACTGTTGTCTGAAAAGACCCACTTGCAAGGAAATGGAGCACTGACAGCACCTGCACGTCAGGGGGGATTCCAGTCGGATGGCGGATTGGTGACATCAGGTCTGGCTCCAAATGGGTACATAGTTCCTGGATTGTGGCACGGTCAAACCGGTAGGTTACGATGACATGTCGCTCTTCCATTGTCAACAGGTCCACCAGCGGACGGTACACCGGAGGATTCCGCCATCTTCTCATATGTCCCAGCAGACGGTGCCTACGAAGGACAACAGCGAAGAACCAGTCATTAGTCCTCCAGGTATGTACCCACAGTCACACACAAGACTACACCACTCACATAACCCTTCCTGTAAGTGTGTTGAGTGTAGGCCTAGCTATGTGTGACGCAGTATGAAATGAAGCCATGTGGGCCCCTTAAATGGCGTCTGCCTGACCTCTAAACTGGGACAATGGGATTGTGGGGTAACCGCGCTGGCATTACACACCATCGCGGTAGGCGGTAGTAGACCGCGGCGCAATGCTGCATTGGTTAACATTGGACCCTATGGGTCCCAGGAGCCAATGAACAGGTGCGCCGGCGGTGATGATGCGCACCGCTGCGGACGTCACCGCCGCGGACGTCACCGCCATTTTCTATCTGTTCAATCACTACATACCTGACCTTCGAAAGGAGAGGACCTACACTGCAAGTGCTGCTGTGACCTCGGTCTGGAAGCGACGATGGCTGCTGCGTCTGGGGAAAGGGCCCCTGCCTTCACTGCACAGGAGTTGGAGAAACTGGTAGACGGGGACCTCCCCCAGTACACGCTACTCTACGGTCCTCCAGACCAACAGGTTAGTACACAGGGAGCACGTTGTATGGGCTAGGCCTGGGTGGAGAGGGCTGGTTGGAAGAGGGAAGGGGGCAGAGTCCATAGAACATTAATGCATGGGAATGAATGGGCCACATGGCCAGAGTAGGGAGGGGGCCACTCACAACGACGGTGCAGTTGGTAATGACTGTTCCTCTTTCCTTGTGCATGTCATGTAGGTCAGCGCCCACCAGAAGAGGGACATTTGGCGTGCCATCGCCAAGGAGGTCCGGATCCTGGGGGCCCACCAGAGACGGGGCACCCACTGCCGCTAGAGATGGGAGGACATTTGCCGCTGCAGCAAGAAGACGGCGGAGGCTCAGCTGGGGATGGCCTCCCAACGTGGGAGGGGTGCCCGTCGCACCATGACCCCCCTGATGTTTCGGATCCTGGCGGTGGCCTACCCGGAGTTGGATGGGCACTTGAGGGCATCACAGCAGACACAAGGGGGTGAGTACAACCTCATTCTGCGGACTTTGCGTGCAGTGGAGGTGTCTGGGTGGGGGAGGTGGGCTGTGGGTGTCCCTAGGCCAGGGCGAGTTAGGTAGGCAAGGCCCCTCCATAATGTAGCCCATGTGGCACTCTACCCTACCTCAGCAGAGTGCCAAGTCGAGGTCTAGTTGCCCCTGTGGCATCCATGTGCGCCTATGTCCACCATTGCATTATAGGCCATATCCCAGAAATTGCATGTGCAGAGGGCAGGAGCACGGCGTAATGCAGGGGGCATCTGCATTTGTCTTGTCCGCCAACGGTAGCGGTATGCCATGCACTAAAACCCTCTTTCTTCTGTCTCCCCCCCTTTGTCTGCTCTCCCTGTCCTTTTGTACATCAGCATCAACAGGCGGAGGTACAGTGGCACTGGAGCACGAGGGAGCTGCATCCCACATGGCCATGGAGGGCCACACCACAGACTCTGAATGCACCAGTGGGACGGAGGGCGAGGGGAGCTTCACGTCGGCCATCGGATCACCAAGCAGCGACACAGACTCGTTCGACGATGGGAGCTCCCTTGTGGTGGCGGCACCATCTGTGCCCCCCACCTCTACAGGTACAGCCGCCACCTCCCCTACCAGCACCGCCCTCCCAGCAGCCCCTCAGCGTTCGCCCCGTGCCCGCTCACCCAGGAGGGTGGGCATCACCTTCGCCCCAGGCACCTCAGGCCCTGCCCCAGTCACCCCTGCTGCCCTCAGTGAGGAGGCCATTGACCTCCTCAGGTCACTCACTGTTGGGCAGTCTACCATTGTGAATGCCGTTCAGGGTGTAGAACGAGAGTTGCAACACGGTAATGCATTCCTGGAGGGCATTCATTCTGGTCAGGCTGTCCTTCATCGAACCCTGCAATCTTTGGCCTCAGCACTGATGGCAGCAATTGTCCCTGTGTCTAGCCGCCCCCCTCCAACTTCCTCCACCCAGACCCAATCTCCTGTACCCCAGCCCATCCCAAGCACACCTACAGACCAGCATGCACACAAGTCAACACACCCAAGTAGCTCAAGCAAACATAGGCACCACACACACCACAAGCACTCACGCAAGCCTCACCCACATACAGACACAACAACATCCACTGCCTCCACTGTGTCCCCCTCCTCCTCTTCTCTCTCCTCCCTCCCAGTGTCGTCTACACTCTCACCTGCATGCACTACATCTACAGCCACTAGGATTCGCACCAGTACACCCAGCACCACACCCCGCTCACCTGCACTCACCACCTCCACTCCCATTTACACGTCCCCTGTGTCCTCTCCCAGTGTGTCTGTGACACCCCCTCCCAAAGAACACAAACGCCGGCAATCACTCACCCAACATCCATCCACCTCACGACAGCCTCCAGTACCTGCACCTGCACCCAAAACACCTAAAGTGACACCTCCGACAACCACCTCCTCTTCCTCCACTCCGAGACCCCCTCCAGCTACCCATCCCAGTGTTCGTCAGAAACTGTCCCTCTGTAAAGTTGACGTTTTTGCCCCCACCCCACCCCCTCCAATTCATCAGTCCCTTCGTAGCGCCTTAGCCAAAAAGCCTCCAATACCAGTGGTGTCTGTTCAAGGTTTTTGGAGTGCACCGGCCACCAGGGCAGGCTGTAGGACCCGGAGCCAAGGCACTGGCAGCCCACCCCCTGTAAAGGCAATAAAATTGGAGAGTGGACGACGGGACCGTTTTAAGACTCCAGGTGGGAAAACAACTGACATGGGTTCCAAGGGGATTGGAGAGTCAGCTGTGACTCCACCAAAGGTGGGGAAGGGCCAGAGGACGTCTGCCCAGCCTGTTGTGAGTGTCATGGCGGAGAAGTGCGCCATCATTTCCGGCGGTCGAGACACAACCGCCAGCACCGTCGTTACTGGTCCAGAGACCACCGCCATAGTCACAGCCCAGGAGGGCCCCACTATCGTCACTGGTCAGGAGACCACCGCCAGAGTCACAGCCCAGGAGGGGCCCACTATTGTCACTGGTCAGGAGACCACCGCCACCACCGGAGTCAGTGCCCAGGAGGGCCCCACTATTGTCACTGGTCCAGAGACCACCGCCAGAGTCACAGCCCAGGAGGGCCCCACTATCGTCACTGGTCAGGAGACCACCGCCAGAGTCACAGCCCAGGAGGGCCCAAGTATTGTCACTGGTCAGGAGACCACTGCCAGAGTCACAGCCCAGGAGGGCCCAAGTATCGTCACTGGTCAGGAGACCACCACCAGAGTCACAGCCCAGGAGGGCCCAAGTATCGTCACTGGTCAGGAGACCACCGCCACCGCCGGAGTCAGTGCCCAGGAGGGCCCCACTATCATCACTGGTCCAGAGACCACCGCCAGAGTCACAGCCCAGGAGGGCCCCACTATCGTCACTGGTCCTGAGACCACCGCCAGAGTCACAGCCCAGGAGGGCCCAAGTATCGTCACTGGTCAGGAGACCACCGCCAGAGTCACAGCCCAGGAGGGCCCAAGTATCGTCACTGGTCAAGAGACCACCGCCGTAGTCTGTGCCCAGGAGGCCCCCACTATCGTCACTGGTCAGGAGACCACCGCCACCACCGGAGTCAGTGCCCTAGAGGGCTCCGGCTGCCACAGCCCCGCTGGGCAATGATGAAACATCATGCCACACACCAATGTCCTTATCAGAACCGCCATGGCAAAGCACCGCTGAACTGTCCTGAACCGCCATGGCAAAGCACCGCTGAACAGGGCAAAGACCGCCATGTCAATGCACCGCTGAACAGGTCAAAGACCGCCATGTCAATGCACCGCTGAACAGGGCACAGACCGCCATGGCAAAGCACCGCTGAACTGTCCTGAACCGCCATGGCAAAGCACCGCTGAACAGGGCAAAGACCGCCATGTCAATGCACCGCTGAACAGGGCAAAGACCGCCATGTCAATGCACCGCTGAACAGGGCACAGACCGCCATGGCAAAGCACCGCTGAACAGTCCTGAACCGCCATGGCAAAGCACCGTTGAACAGGGCAAAGACCGCCATGTCAAAGCACCGCTGAACAGGGCAAAGACCGCCAACTCAATGCACCGCTGAACAGGGCAAAGACCGCCATGGCAAAGCACCGCTGAACAGGGCAATGCACCGGGTAGGAATGAATGGCCCGCTGCATCAGGCATCCTTATCCCATGTGCAGCTGGGACAGTGACAGGACACGACCTTTCACGGGGAGACTCATCCAGTCTGGGCACCAGTCCCCCCCAGTACCAGTAGAGACCTGCATCAACTTGAGAGACTGTGGCTTTGCACTCCCCAGGATGGCACAGTGGGCAAACCACCCACTGTATAGACTTGAGAGACTGTGGCTTTGCACTCCCCAGGATGGCACAGTGGGCAAACCACCCACTGTAGAGACTTGAGAGACTGTGGCTTTGCACTCCCAGGAGGGCATGAATGGGCATGGAGCCCCGTCGTGGATCTGGCTTTGCAGTCATCCGGCTGAGGTGCCCCCCCTTCCCTTCCCCCTGAGGTGCCTGTAGAATTTCTATCTGATGCCCCGGCAGTGTTCTCTCGGATTGTGGTCAGGTATCGTTTGTGGGCCTCACCCATGTATTTTTGGACTGATGGTGCACGGACATCTTTATGTACATATCTGCACTACTTCTCGTCTTGTATATAATTATGACTGATTTTCAAATATTTATCTGTATATTTTTGTATGACATGTATATTGGCACATTACATTGTTTGACCGATTTTCGCTTTGTGTATTCATTCTTCTGGGGGGATTGTGGGTTGTTACTGTGATTTTTGTGAATGCATTGGTGTGTATGTTGTAATATGCGAGGGTGGGGGTGGGGATGTTTGGTGTGTGTCCCCCTAACTTTTGCCTTCCCCCTCCCCCATGTCGTAGGTGCAGTACTCACCGTTGTCTGCGGCGCCTACGTAGCTGTTGGTCGTAGAAGAGCAGAAACACAAGGGCAGGGAGTATTTGGAGTTCCGGCTCCATGGATTCCTCGTGGGATATGTTAAGGTGAGCGTTTTCCCACAGCAAAAGCTGTTTCCGCTTTGTTTTTATCCACGGTGAATCCGCCCCGGAAAAGGTGGCGGATTGGCGGGTTGTAATAGTGTGGGCGGTACATTGTCTACCACCTGTCTGTTGGTGGTGACCGCCGCGCTGCTTGTCTGTACCGCCGTGGCGGGCGAAGTGTTAAAGTGGCTGTCTTTGTTGGCGGTTTCCGCCAGGGTCATTATTCCCTTTTTTTGTCCTCCGGACTGTTTGTGGTATTTCCGCTGCTTTAACACTGTCCGCCAGGGTTGTAATGACCCCCTATATCCTATGGAACTCGTAATACGGCTGGTGGTATATCCGTCACTTTACCGTCACTTTTGGGACGGATTAACACCTCCTCCAAAGTTGTAATAACCCCCTTAGTCTGGACATTCTACAATTTATGTACATGTGTTGAGGTCTCCAAGGGGCTTATCAATGAGACACTTGCACCACTGGTGCTTCACTACTCTTCAGAAATGAAATGAGGCACCGGCCGTTCAAGGAGCTTTTTGAGAAGGCAAACAGTCAGTTGGTACACACAGAGATTTCAGCTCTTTTCCAGATGGATGTGTGACATGTCTACAGATTGTAGCAAACAAGATGTATATCATGATGATTGTGATCGAGCATGGTCGCATCACATGCGTATGAGATGTGCATGGTGTGTGTTCACTTAGGAGTTGTATCAAGCTTGTGCACAGATAGTGTGCTACATTGAATAGCTGTTATCCCTGTGACATGAACATGGGAAGCAGATTGGTATACACTTGGGTCTTGACATTGTTTTAGGATGTCTGGTGGACAACGTGCCATTGGCAGAAGCTGTTTCCATTGTATGCTTGTTCTTCCTTCCCCAACACAGTTTTCAACAACATGTCCTATTCATGTTTTAGAGGCCACAATGACTCCAGCACAGAAGCGTGCATTTGAAAAGAGGGCAGAGTGGTTCAGGCACATCTGTGAGGTCCAGATAAGGTACTGCATGATGGACAAATGGTACAGATGGAAGAAGTCATTGGGGTCGCGGCAGGTGTTTCCACATGGGGGACCAGCAAAACAACCTGCAACAAACTCAAAGAGTGTGACTTCAATGTAGAGGGTCAGAGGTGCTTCAGCAGGTCCCACCCTTCCCTACATCAATGGCCCATACAACACCGTAATCCCAACAACAGCCACCACCAGCTGTCACTTGCTCAACCTTTGAGGCAGACTTGTGTAAGGATGTGGTGGAGGTGAAAGCGAATTTGGCCAAACTGGAGCAGGACAGTGCAAGAAACTATAAAAGTTTGGAGTACATAGAGAAGAAGCTGAAGAAGCTCTAAGTGTGGACAGTGTCTGCTTCCCAGTACCTTCCCTTCCCCTGGTGGCCATTGTAAATAGTTTTAGTGGGTTTTAGGTGGATAGGCATATGTTAGGTAGCATAGAGTAGGTTAGTTGTAGGCAACAGTTAGTATAGTTAGCGGGTTGGATTTAGGATTTTGTTTTGTTTTGGGAGGTTTTGGGGGTTATATATAGGGGTATACATTTAGATTTTTTTTTACAAAAATACAAAAAAAAATTGTTTAGCAATAGGTTTAGTTAGTTTATGTTTAGCTTTAGTTCATGTTGTCCTACTCTTCTAGTGTCTCTTAAAGGGGCTGGGAACCAATGTTTATTGTGTGGCATTACATGTATAAGATAGGTTTAGATTAGTATAGATAGCTGTAGGGATAAGTTGAGATCTGTTAGTATAGGTTAGGTTAGTGTAGGTTAGTGTCTAGTTTAGGTTTTTTATAGGTATTGTTTCTTAGTGATAATAAATCTTGCAAATTTTCTACAATATGCTGTCCATGATAATTGACTGGGTGTTATCATGTCTGCACTGGCCACATTAGACAAATGTCTTTGTGTATGCATTCAGTATTGATTTACATGTGTGACTATGTGTATCCCCTATAACCAGGGACTTATTTGATTGGCAGTGGTACGACAGCAGTACTCAATACACTTTCCATATATATGTCTTTGGAAATAAATTCCAAGACAGTAATCATGTAATATCTATTTTATGTGCTAAGTTACGTACCATTCCTATTTTGTTGGTCACATCACTGGTGTACAGGTACAATCATCAGTGATACTTCCAGACACTTGTGTTCGGAACCACATATGCAAACTTGCATGGTACCTGTTTATCACATGCTTGGAAGACTCAGACATGTTATCATAGTCCACAATGCTATCAGTCACCTTAATCATGTTTGGATTTATGTGTGTGGCTTTGTGTCAGACAGATAGCCACACTTGTCCTTTTGTTCTGTGGTCATTGTCCTAGCTTCACATAATGCATACATCTGAAACAGTTGATGGATCACATCACAGCAGCTAGTCATCCAGATCATCAGAAAAATCCAGGACTGGCAGCTCCGCAGGGGGTAAGACTTCATCCTCTGCAATGGGATTATGAAAGGTCAATATTGGACTGAGGTGGCTTTTGATGTGAGTCATCATTTACTTGCTACTGGTGGCTTTGTGACATGGTACAGACCCACACACCAAGGCATACATTTATGGACCCCTTGTGGCACAGTGTGCCACCTGAGCATCATTTCAATGGAGTCACCATTGGCACAATCTGCCAGTCCACATTCCCCAGTGTGTTATCCCCACCTTGATTGCCTTATCATGGTCTTCACCATATGTTCCACTTTCATTGATTTGACTGTGTTACATATGCATGCCATGGGCATTATTGGGGATTTGTGCACACACCACAAATGGAGACGTCCAGAATATTTAGCATTTGTTTTTGGAGATATTCTAAATTCACTGGCTCCTCTGCCACCCTCTGTGTGTTGTTGGAGTTATGTAAGGGTCAGAGCTGTCAACACGCATCCTCCTAGCCACTTTGAGGGATGTGTCCAGTATCCTGTACCACCCATTGTGAGATTCAGCCACCTGGTGTGTATGTGTGCAAACAGGAATTTCTCCCTTCTTCCAGAACAACTCTCATCCATTCATCACAGGTTTCCTTCTTGCAGAGCTGCAAGGATGCCTGCATCTCTGAGTGTTGTTTTGCTGGAAGGTAAACCTCCTGTTTGCACACATACACACAAGGTGGTCCATCGATCCATTGTGTGGTGCAGGATGCTGAACACATGACCCAAAGCGGCTAATAGTATGCATGTGGAAAGCCCACCCACTTTCATCACTCAGACAACAAACATGAGGTGGCATATGGACATTACACATTTTGAGGCTTCTTGATGTGTGGATGCATCATGTTTGGACACCACATCAGGGGTGGCATTGCAGTCGTAGTAGTGGTGACTGACATTGTTGTAATCCTATTGTGGACTACATTAAATGTGTGTTGAAATCATCATCAATCATTGTAAGTGGCAGGCAGCATTCCTGTTAGTTGAATTTGCAGGATGTGTACCTTCCTGCACATGTGCATTAGGACCGGCAAGAGGGACACCCCTACACCATGCAGTTTGTGTGGCAAAGTTGGTATTGTTCGTCATATGTTTTGACATAAAAAAGGTTAATAGAGGGATTGTTAGAAATGGGGTCTTTGGTTGACAGCCAGGTCACCCCCGTCCCAGCAAGGACCCTCACTCTAGTCAGGGTAAGTCAGACACAATCCAAATTATCCTGTGCCCACCCTCTGGTAGCTTGGCATGGAGCAGTCAGGCTTAACTTAGAAGGCAATGTGTAAAGTATTTGTGCAATAAATCATACAATAACACCATAAAACACCACAAAAATACACCACACAGTGTTTAGAAAAATATATCATATTCATCTGATAAGATGCAGGTCAAAACTATTAAAATGCAATAAGTAGATGTTGAGATATCACTATAAAAATGATATAAAGGCCCATATTTATACTTTTTGACGCAAACCAACTCCGGTGCTTGTTTGCGTCAAACAATTTAACGCCGGCTAACGCTATTCCAACGCACCAGGCGGGCGCCTTATTTATGGATTGGAGTTATCCGGTGCTGTGGGCTGGTCAGAGTAAAAAAAAAATTACCGTAAGCAGGCAGCGCCGGCATAGGGGAAAAATGGGAGTTGTGCGTCAAAAAATGGTGCAAGTCAGGTTAAAGTAAAAAATCATGGCTCTATCCAGACTTGCGCCATTTTTTGACGCACAACCCCCATTGAAATGACTCCTGTCTTAGCAAAGACAGGAATCATGCCCCCTTGACCAATGACCATGCCCAGGGGACTTCTGTCCCCTGGGCATGGCAATTGGGCACAGTGGCATGTGGGGGGCCCAAGTGAGGCCCCCCATGCCACTTTAAAAAAAAATACTTACCTTAACTTACCTGTACTTACCTGGGATGGGTCCCCTCATCCATGGATGTCTTCCAGGGGTGGGTGGGGGTGGCAGGGGGTGTCTCTGGGGGCAGGGAAGGGCACCTGTGGACTGCTTCCATGGAAATGAGCCCACAGTTCACTTAACGCCTGCCCTCTCCCAGGCGTTAAAAAACGGCGCTCATCAGGCTGGGCGCCGTTTTTTAAGACCCGCCCCCTCCTGTGCGTCAAAATGACACGGGAGTGTAAATAAGGCGCACAGGCCTTAAAGTCATTTTTTGGACGGGAACGCCTACCTTGCATGTCATTAATGCAACGCAGTTTCCCGCATCCAGAAAATGACGCACACGGAGGAATTTTGATGTTCGAAGGTTCGGGCGTCAAAGTATAAATATGGTGTTAGGTTTGCGCCGAGAGGATAAATATGCACTAAAGTGTCTTAAGTCTTTACAAAACAAGTAAATGTCTCTTAAAAACAATAAAGGTCTCTTGCAAGCACAATGTACCTGGTTTGCGTTCAAAATCCCCACAAGGGACCGCAGAGGAGGGGATGCGTGGAAAATGGGAAGGTGTGCGTCGGTTTCACCCCTTCGCACACCAACTTGCATCGTTATTTTCCACGCCTTGGAAGACTTTGCATCGATTTCCGGAGTGAGGACTTGGTTCCTCTTCTGGTTGCGGGGTTTTATGGCACCCCGGGGACTGTGTGTGGAATCCTGGGCTTGCGGAGCGAAGTGGGTGTTGCATGGAAATTTCTCCCGCACGGCAGGTGCTGTGTTGATTCCTCTCTGAAAGTTGCAGTGCATCGTCCCGGGTCGGCTGTGTGTCGATCCGGTGAGCCATGCATGAAAGTTCCTGTCACAACGCAGGTGTTGCATCGATCTTTTCCTTGCAATGTCGGGCTGCGTTGTTCCGGTTTGGCGTGTGGTGAATTTTTCATCGCGGGGCAGGCTGTGCATCGTTTTTAGGAGGCTGTGCGTTGAATTTTCACAGCACAAGGAGTCCAGTTGCATGAGTGAAGTCTTTTTGGTCCTGAGACTTCAGGGAACAAGAGGCAAGCTCTATCCAAGCCCTTGGAGAACACTTCTCAGCACAGCCAAGCAGCAGTAAGGCAGCAGGGCAACAGCAAGGCAGCAGTCAAACTAACCCAGACAGGGAATCAACAAACAGGCAGTCACAAAAATGGTTCAAGCAAGAAAATGCCCACTTTCTAAAAGTGGCATTTTCAAACACACAATCTTAAACTGAACAATCAAATGAAGGTTTACAAGGACATTTGGTTCATCTTTCTAACCTAAGTTGTTCTAAAGGCTAGCCTCCTATTTATGGGATCTTACAAACTCCTCACCTAATTGCCTCCACAGGGTCTATCATCCTGCCCGGACTCTGTATGACAATTTGAGAATCCAGTCTAAATCCTGGGCATGGTATTTTCTGAGACAGGCTATTACAGCTGACCACGGCGATTGGATAGCTTTGCTTCTTGAGTTCACTTCTCCTTATGACTATCCATGAATTATCCAATTGCTCGGATCCTGTTGTTTCTTGTTCCATAGGCAAAGACCAAACATTGGCCCAGATTTAAGAAAAATGATGCACAACTGAGCTAGCGCAGTTGTGCGTCAAGAAAATGAACGCTGGCTAACAACATTTCCTTGCGCCATCTGTGCATCGTATTTAGAAAATGCAAAAGTGGCAATCGCATGATTAGCGGCACGTTTATTGGTGCTAATCGTGCTAGCGCCATATTTTGCAGAATTAGCATAAAAAAAGCCTGCAAGAAAGAAAAAAAACAACGACCCAAGATGACCCAAGTAATTACCTGTCACCAGTAACCTTTCTGCCATGGTTTTCGTGGCAGTGCTACTGCCGCGGAAACCATGGCAGAAAGCCGGCTACTAATACCGCCGGCGGTCTTTTGTGTGATCATCTCCGGCCGGGCAGTTCCGACCACCATGGCGGTATGTGTGGAGATGTGGCGGGTTGACAGCGGCCAATCCACCACACTCATAGTGTGACGGTCTGCATTGCCAGTCTCGCTAGGGTCAAAATGAGGGCCTGAATGCTAGCTTATGTACAGCTACTCCAAATCATATAAAGTCTGGGGGCCAGATGTATGAAACTTTTTTGCATTTGCAAACGGTGCGAATTGCTAAATTCAGCCGTTTGCGAATGCAAAAACATGGTATGCGAAGCATGAAAGGCATTCGCAGGCCAAAAATATGAAATCGCAAAAATTACTATTTTTTGCGTTGCGACCTGTTTTTGCGAGTCGCATTTTGCGATTCGATATTTCCAGTAGGAAATTGTGAGGCGCAAAATGCGATTCGCAAAATCCAAGTCGCAATTCGATGCATCAAAAAATCACAAATTGCGGTTTTTCGCAGAATGGCATTTTGCACATGCAAAATACCACTAAGTGAAACCAGGTGGTAACCAGGTGCAACCTATATAAAGAGGCCCAAAATGCCTCAGACTCTTTTCCACAATGGCTGCACTCTACGTAATGGCGAGGAGGATGAGGATCTTGGCAGGTTTGAGGAGAGGGAGGAGGAGACAGGAGCACATTTTCAGAGTGCGCATTACCCTTTTTGACCAGACAGAGGAGGAAATATTTGAGAGGTATAGGTTGAACTCAGCCATGATACTTGATCTGATAGCTGAGCTACAACCCATACTGCAGCGCGTACACATAGGACTCACAGCATCCCCACCCATGTGCAGGTATTATGCTCCCTCCACCTACTTGCCTCAGGGAGCTATCAAGGGTTCATAGCAGCAGCTGGAGGTGTCTCACAGAGTACCCTCTCTAGATTTTTCAATGTATTTATTAATGCCTTGCTGAGCAGGATACACCAGTACATCAGATTTCCCCACACCCCACAGGAAATACAGCAGACAAAAATAGATTTCTACCAGATAGCACAGTTCCCCCACGTCCTAGGTGCCATAGATGGGACACATGTTGCAATCTGTCCACCATCAGCCACAGAGTATGTGTACCGCAATCGTAAATACCAACAATCCATGAATATACAGGTGATATGCAATGCCTCTTATATCATAACTGATCTCGTGGCCAGGTACCCAGGGAGCACCCATGATTCATACATCTTTCGCCATAGCGGTATTCACACAGGACTGCTAGCTGGGGAGTTTGGTGAAGGATATCTACTAGGTATTGACACTCTGTACAGTGGCGCATTGATGGCGTGCTGATGTCAGAAGGCTCAGTTACTCAATATACCCTCTGTCCCTTCTACGCAGTGCTCACCTACATGATGACGCCCTACCTCAATCCTGCAACACCAGCAGAACGGAGATACAATGCAGCACACAGGGCGACCCGCAACGTGGTGGAGCGCACCTTTGGCCTGCTGAAGAGTCGCTTCTGGTGCCTCCACAAAAGTGGAGGGGCACTACATTCCAGCCTACAGACAACATGTAGAATAGTGGCTACTTGTGCAATCTTGCACAATATAGCTACCACCAGGAGCATACCTGTGGAAATATCGGAGCCAGACTCAGATGAGGATGATGAACCCATACCACCCCTACAGCCAGCAGACAGGACCAGTGCAGCAGAGGGAAGGCAAAGGTGTGCTGACATCACACACAACCATTTCAGATGTAAGTATGTAAACACAAATCCACTGACAAATTTACCGGTAGTGAGTAAATTTATTACCTTAATGTCAGGTAATGTTAGTCCAATGAATACCAATAAAAGTGATTTAAAAAAAAAACAATAGCAGTTCACAGTAAAGCACTATTCCTTCATAGTGTACTCATTACAGACACACATTACAGACACAGGTCCCCTGTGGCCACTACAGTCACTTCTTTCGGCCACGCACGCCACTCGAGTGCCCAGTTGCCTCACTGGCACCTCGATTGTCTGCCTCTGTGGCAGTGCTGTGTCTGGCACTGCGCCATCTGGTGTCCTTTGCGGGCACAGCTAGGCTGCTGAGGCTGGATATGTCCTCCATGTCCCCCAGCCCAAGCTCGCTAGGTGTGGCTGACCTGTTTCCCATGATATTGTCAATCACATTGGTGATTTAGACTAGTCCTTGAGCCACATCCCTGATGCTGTGTGCTGCCTCAACATGTGCAGCCACTGCACAACGTGAAATTAAGGAGGTGAAATTAGCCAGCCTAGTCACAGAGCGACAAAATCCCCCAAACATGCTCATGAAGCGTCGCTCCTGTCTGCGGTGGCTCACCCTGTCATGGCGCAGCTCCTGACATAGGTGGTCATTCTGACCCTGGCGGTCTTTGACCGCCAGGGCGGAGGACCGCGGGAGCACCGCCGACAGGCCGGCGGTGCTCCAATGGGGATTCCGACCGCGGCGGTAAAGCCGCGGTCGGACCGGCACCACTGGCGGGGTCCCGCCAGTGTACCGCGGCCCCATTGAATCCTCCGCGGCGGCGCAGCTTGCTGCACCGCCGCGGGGATTCCGACCCCCCCTACCGCCATCCAGATCCCGGCGGTCGGACCGCCGAGATCCGGATGGCGGTAGGGGGGGTCGCGGGGCCCCTGGGGGCCCCTGCAGTGCCCATGCCACTGGCATGGGCATTGCAGGGGCCCCCGTAAGAGGGCCCCTACATGTATTTCACTGTCTGCTGTGCAGACAGTGAAATACGCGACGGGTGCAACTGCACCCGTCGCACAGCTTCCACTCCGCCGGCTCGATTCCGAGCCGGCTTCATCGTGGAAGCCTCTTTCCCGCTGGGCTGGCTGGCGGTCTGAAGGCGACCGCCCGCCAGCCCAGCGGGAAAGTCAGAATTACCGCCGCGGTCTTTCGACCGCGGAACGGTAACCTGGCGGCGGGACTTTGGCGGGCGGCCTCCGCCGCCCGCCAAGGTCAGAATGAGGGCCATAGTTTCCTCAGCAGTAGTGAGCTCCCTTGTGTCCTGCGATGCCTGGACCTGTCCCTCATGCAGCTGTTCAATGTTGGCATTCAGGCACTCCAGCTGGCGATGCAGGCCCCCCTTGTTGGCATTGTAATGCAGTGATCTTTTTATTTTGCAGGCGCTGCTGCTGCAACACAGCCGATTCCAGGCCACCAAAGAAGGAGGTTCCCTCACCTGCCTCATGCGCCTGTGCACCTGCATATGTCAGCATCCTGCGGGGTGCTGTGGTCTGCTGCGAACGGGGCTCTTGCATCTGGGTGCATCTGCCAGTTGGCAATGGTGTTTGTGGGCCTTCCTGCTGCTCATCAGAGTCCTGACTCAGTTTGGGCAGTGGCAGTGCCCTAGGCCTGCGTCAGAGTGGCGCAATGTTCTGAGACCCACTCGTATTGGAGTCTGACGCAGGATGGGTGTCTGTCTCCCCTAAACTGGCACATGCTGTGGCTGCTGGGCCTGGCCCACCTGCAGCGACAAAATGCAGCATGTCAGTTATGTTTGTTACAATTAAGGTCACACAATGGTAATAAAGGTACAGGCACTTCTCTTCACTGTGTTGTGGGTGTTGTGTTCTGCTGGGTGTCGCTCTGCCTATTACTTGTATGAGCTACTTTCAACTCTGGGTTGTGGACTACCACTCCCATAAGGCATTGTTGTGCTGCTTCTAAGATGTGGAATGGACTACTTCTCACAATGTTTTACGTTACTTGCTCATTCCTAAGGGGCTTTTGTGCATACACATATGGGGTTACAATTCAATATTGCACTTACCTTTGCTGGTACTTGGTGTGCTGGAGATATCAATCTCTGTGACCCCACTGAGGAGGAGTGTGGACTCCACTAGGTCCTCTATCGGGGTGGAGGGTGTCTCTGTGGGTGGTCCGCCTCCTGTGCTCCTGGCCTCCTGCAGTCATCTTGCCACTCTCTCCTTGGCACGGGACCGCAGGTCGTACTGCCTCTTCTTTATTTCTTCTACCGAGGGCTGTGTCACTCCAACTGCGCAGATCTTTGTCTGTATTTCTGCCCAGAGTCTCTGTTTTTCACTCTCAGGCACCTGAAGTGAGCTTTTTCCAAACAACCGGTCATGGCTCCTGACCACCTCCTCTGTCAGCACCTCCAGCTCTTGCTTGCTAAATTTCAGCTTGCGCTTTCTTTCTCCCTTCTCCTTTCCCGGGGCAGAGGTGTCCATGTTGGTTCAGCTGTGCTGCCTTCTCCAGAGACTTGCTCAGTGTGGCTGTGCTGACTCTCTCTGAATGCTGGTTTAGGTGTGGCACCTGAAACTGCCTGGGATGACTCACTTCCTGCTTGTGATGGCATCAGGCTCCTCCAGGTGTGCTTTCTCGCAATTTCTCGCAATTTGCGATTTTCAATTACGGAATCGCAATTTGCAAAAATGCAAATTGCGATTCGGTAATTGGGCCTCGCAAACCACAAATAGTTTAAGAAATCGCTAATTCCGAATCGCAATAATGATACATGGCCTATTGCGACTCTGAATTAGTGATTTCTTAAAAATCACTATTTGCGATTCGCAAGGCCATTTCTTCATACATCTGGCCCTAGATTACTTTAGAATCAATATATATTAACCAACCATAAAAACCCAAAAAACAAAAGACATCTGCTACAACCACAGCTGTGTTTTTACGCATTTAATTAAGTACCTTACTCAGTACGTGTTGTCTTTCCAATCTGGGACTTACATTTAACAAAAACGTTATCTCAGAATGTAATGATGACAAAATTGGAGATACTACAACTGTAAAGCATGTGCATTTATATGTATTTAAAAACAAAATTAATTAGGCAAAGCAATGAAGTTTTCTCCCTCAGATGCATTAGCCGCCAGAATATTGATACTATTGTCATTGTTCACTGAAAACTGAGGCCCACACAAAGATATTTCAAGGCTGCTCTTATTTGGACTCAGCCTGTCATGCAGAGGGCTCCCCACTGGCATTGGTGTCCAGTGCAGTGTCACTGGTCGCACCGCCCTAAAGCCAGTACTGGCTTCAAGTTACCTTTACTCTGAAAATTAAGTTTTGATCACAGCTGCCAATCAAATGTTATAAAATAAATGCCATACTGTTTGTTTTACCAAGTGTTATAGCTGCACCTAAACTTTCATAAAGGAATGAAGTTATAAACCACAATTTGATAATGTTTCCTGTGACGCCCTCTCATACCCACATTCTCCAAAGCAGCTGGCTATCATTTGTCTTGCAGGAGGGTGAATTGTTTAAAATAAATTTGAAATAAACACATATTTTAGCATAGCACGTTTCCTTTTCATTTTATACATTTGCTCTGTCAGAATTTACTGATCTGTGTTCATTTAGTTCCACCTATTTGTGCGTTCATCCAGGAGGTTTTATGGTGGGACGTTGAAAAATACCTTTGCTGTACATTTGTGCAAGTGGGTGTGATTGTACATCTGCTTGATTTATGCAGTTGCCGAAAGGTGTCGAAATAGTCAATCAAATGTTGCGTTAATCAACATCTTTAGTCTCCCACTTCACTTTTTTAACTGACTCCCTTTCATAGTTTCTCGATTTCATCTTGATTTTATCTTTGTCAACAAAATGCTAATTTTCAGTAAATTTCACTTGCTGATTTTGTAGTAACCTTTTTTACATGATTACGTTTTTTCTCAATCTGGCTGATTAAAAGTACTTATCCATTACTGACTTCTTCCACTGCATAATGTTGCTGGTTAGAAGTTGTACAGTGCACAGGTTATGTGTCACATTAGATTGCGTTCATTATTCAGCAACATGCATTTGTATATTTGTTCCTTATTAGTAAAGCTGCATACTTTTTATCAAACTCAAAAGTAAGCATAGTTTTCATAATTTGGCAGGTCGCTATGCTCTGAAATCCCTCTCCAATAGTGACGTCACTTCCACCCTTTGTGACTCCTGACCTGGAAGTTCTGCCCTGGAAATGCCTTCATCAATGGCCCCTGAGCCAAAAATGATGTTGCCCCTGCACCATCTGCGCATGCCTCAGTAGTGATATCATTTCCAGCCCATGTGGTCAGAAAGTGATGTCACCCATTACCCTGAACCCATCTAGTTAGGTTACGAATTTACTTGTATAAAACCATAGAACTTCAGCAGTTATTGTTCGAGTTCTTTCAAGTAACTATAACTCGTGCCCAAAGGTAACTATAACTCCCATCCCCACCATGCACAGTTTTTTTCTTCAATAATTTGAGTGGGAATATTTCAGTTATATTTTTTATGACGTTATAGAAGTTGTCATGAGTGCTACAATATCTAGGATAACTAGCAGTGCTACTTTTTGCTTTTTTGTTTAACAGAATCTCTTTATTAACATTTTAAATCATCCATTAACTTTGCATTAGTAAGAATAGAGTGCTGCTGACATATACACGTTATCAGCAATGCAATCAAAGAAACAGTGCTTTAAGAACAATTAAGGACTTCATTGTCATCTCTAGCAGATGGGAAAGTTCCTTGGTACACTAACATGTTGTTAACAAAAATACAGTAAATCCTGTGGAGAAGACTTTGTGCAGCGCTCTAGTAACTTTATGCATCTAATTGGAAAAGGGATATGTCAAATATGGGTAAAACAAACAATGGGAAAGTAAAAACCAGGCAAAGGTTTTAGGTTTCCAGTCAGGGTCGGGGGCCACCGGGGAGGTTCAGGGTCCAAGACAATGTGGCCCAAGAGTCGCCGGTGGGCCCTGTGGGCCCTATAAGAAAAGGGGGTATATGTTTCTAAGCAAAAACAACAAGTGATGGATGGAATGCTGAACATTGTCAAACATTCACCCCCAGTACAGTGATCTGGGCCTAAATCCATCGTTTTTTTGCTGCCCATGCCATTCCAGTTTGGACCCAGCCATATGCAAATCAGTCTTGACCCTGTTCCCCATGGGAACAGTCCAGCCCGAACTGCTAGGCCAGGTCTTCCCTGGACTGGAAACAAGCATCCTAGGACCGGTTTCGGGGTTTCACCCCTCATCAGCCAGGCTAGCTTGAATCCAGTGGCATGGGAAGCACGGGACCCACGTCAGGGCATACCCTTCCCACTTAGGGCGACAAAGCAAAAACAACAAGTGATGGACGGAATGCTGAACATTGTCAAACATTCACCCCCAGTACAGTGATCTGGGCCTAAATCCATCGTTTTTTTGCTGCCCATGCCATTCCAGTTTGGACCCAGCCATATGCAAATTGTGGGTCCCGTGCTTCCCATGCCACTGGATTCAAGCTAGCCTGGCTGATGAGGGGTGAAACCCCGAAACCGGTCCCAGGATGCTTGCTTCCGGTCCAGTGAGGACCTGGCTTGGCAGTTCGGTCTGGACTGTTCCCATGAGGAACAGGGTCAAGACTGATTTGCATATGGCTGGGTCCAAACTGGGGTGGCATGGTGAGCAAAAGAACGATGGATTAAACCCAGATCTATGACTGGGGGTGAGTGTTTGACAATGTTCAGCATTCCGTCCATCACTTGTTGTTTTTGCTTTGTCGCCCTAAGTGGGAAGGGTATGCCCAGATGTGGGTCCCGTGCTTCCCATGCCACTGGATTCAAGCTAGCCTGGCTGATGAGGGGTGAAACCCCGAAACCGGTCCCAGTGATGCTTGCTTCCGGTCCATTGAGGACCTGGCTTGGCAGCTCGGTCTGGACTGTTCCCATGAGGAACAGGGTCAAGACTGATTTGCATATGGCTGGGTCCAAACTGGGGTGGCATGGTGAGCAAAAGAACGATGGATTAAACCCAGATCTATGACTGGGGGTGAGTGTTTGACAATGTTCAGCATTCCGTCCATCACTTGTTGTTTTTGCTCGGTATATGTTTCTAGTCTGATGAATCGAACAGGTGGTGTAAAGCTCGGAGCCTAAGGGTTGAAAACATAAGTATTCCAGACGGGACATGTAATCAATGAGGGGCAACCATAGATGCCGAAACGTTTTGTCAGTAAAGGTCAGTTTGTGGGTCATCTGGTCCATGGCCATGGTGCACCAAAGCTGTGTGAACCATGTCGCTATCGGAGGAGCGATAGGGGACTTCCAGGCCCGGGCTATAAGCTGTTTTGCTGCTCCAGTCATGTGACTTATACAGCACCAGTCTGTGTGCGTCGTTTCTGCCAGAGAGGCAGGGCGTATCCCCAGTATGATTGTGTGACAGTCTGCCGGGATAGGGTCCCTCAGAGTGGCCCTGATGTGACTCAGGATTTCCTTACAAAAAATGGTAAGAGAGTGGCATGCCCAACAGATATGATGGAAATCACCCCAGCATAAGGGGTAGATTGTAGGACAGATGGTGTGTAAGTGGGTGGGAGTGTAGAACTGTTCAAGCATAACCGTGTATGCTGTATCTTGAGGGGACAGCTTTTGTGGATGTGTGGAATGTTCCTCCATAACTGTTTCCACTGTTGATGTGTGATGTCTGGAGAATCATCCCCGGTCCATTCACAATGATATTGGTGGTAAGGTATGAGGCCAGTTAGTTGAAGCACTTCGTATGTTTTGGACACCAGGCCATGGGTGCCTTTTGAGACACTTAGGCCCGTATTTATACTCCGTTTGCGCCGAATTAGCGTCGTTTTTTTCGACGCAAATTCGGCGCAAAACTAACGCCATATTTATACTTTGGCGTTAGACGCGTCTAGCGCCAAAGTATGGGCAAATAGCGTCATTTTTTTGTGTGAACGCCTTCCTTGCGTTAATGAGATGCAAGGAAGGCGTTCCCGTCTAAAAAAATGACGGCGACGCAAATGCGTCGTATTTATACTCCCGGGCAAAAATCACGCCCGGGAGGTGGCGGGTCAAAAAACCCCGCATTTGCGCCACTATTTAACGCCTGGGTCAGGGTAGGCGTTAAGGGGCCTGTGTGCTCAAAATGAGCCCACAGGTGCCCTCCCCTGCCCCCAGGGACCCCCCCTGCCACCCCTGCCCACCCCAGGAGGACACCCAAGGATGGAGGGACCCACCCCAGGGACATTCAGGTAAGTTCAGGTAAGTATAATTTTTTATATTTTTTAATTTTTTTTGGGTGGCATAGGGGGCCTTATTTGTGCCCCCCTACATGCCACTATGCCCAATGACCATGCCCAGGGGACATAAGTCCACTGGGCATGGCCATTGGGCAAGGGGGCATGACTCCTGTCTTTACTAAGACAGGAGTCATTTAAATGGCGTCTGGGCGTCGAAAATAATGGCGCAAATCGGGTTGAGGCGATTTTTTTGCCTCAACCTGACTTGCCCCATTTTAAGACGCCCTAACGCCATTTTCCCCCTACGCCGGCGCTGCCTGGTGTACGTGGTTTTTTTCCACGCACACCAGGCAGCGCCGGTCTGCTAGCGCCGGCTAATGCCATTCCATAAATACGGCGCCCGCATGGCGCTTCAGAATGGCGTTAGACGGCGCAAAAATTTTTGACGCTAAACTGCGTTAGCGCAATTTAGCGTCAAAAAGTATAAATATGGGCCTTAGGCGTTAGCCGGCGCTAGCAGACCGGCGCTGCCTGGTGTGCGTGGAAAAAAACCACGTACACCAGGCAGCGCCGGAGTAGGGGGAAAATGGCGTTAGGGCGTCTTAAAATGGGGCAAGTCAGGTTGAGGCAAAAAAATCGCCTCAACCCGATTTGCGCCATTATTTTCGACGCCCAGACGCCATTTAAATGACTCCTGTCTTAGTAAAGACAGGAGTCATGCCCCCTTGCCCAATGGCCATGCCCAGGGGACTTATGTCCCCTGGGCATGGTCATTGGGCATAGTGGCATGTAGGGGGGCACAAATAAGGCCCCCCTATGCCACCCAAAAAAAAAAAAAATATATAAAAAATTATACTTACCTGAACTTACCTGAATGTCCCTGGGGTGGGTCCCTCCATCCTTGGGTGTCCTCCTGGGGTGGGCAGGGGTGGCAGGGGGGGTCCCTGGGGGCAGGGGAGGGCACCCGTGGGCTCATTTTGAGCACACAGGCCCCTTAACGCCTACCCTGACCCAGGCGTTAAATAGTGGCTCAAATGCGGGGTTTTTTGACCCGCCACCTCCCGGGCGTGATTTTTGCCCGGGAGTATAAATACGACGCATTTGCGTCGCCGTCATTTTTTTAGACGGGAACGCCTTCCTTGCATCTCATTAACGCAAGGAAGGCGTTCACGCAAAAAAATGACGCTATTTGCCCATACTTTGGCGCTAGACGCGTCTAACGCCAAAGTATAAATATGGCGTTAGTTTTGCGCCGAATTTGCGTCGAAAAAAACGACGCTAATTCGTCGCAAACGGAGTATAAATACGGGCCTAAGTGTCTCAAAAGGAGTGAGGGAGCATGTCCTGCTTTCCTGCTCTTATCTCATAACAGAGATTACTGAACCTCTCTGGAATGCACTTCTGAGTTTAAAGAAGACATTTATTGTTATTATTACATCACCACGAGGTTCCTGAGAGACGAAATTAGTAGATTGGAAACACACGTTCAAAAGTAGTCGCAGCAATGAAAGCAAAATATATCAAAGTACTTCTCAGTTGCACTGTACACAGCAAATATATGTGATTATATTATAGCATTACTTCAAAGCAAAGCATAAAAGTCAAAATTAATCACAGTAGGGGGCAAGGCTGTAGGGCCTATATTCAGCTTCATCTTTCTGGGGTCTGCAAGTTGATGACTCCGGTCAACTGCGAGAAAGAGATTTTCTACCCAAATGGGAGACAGGCAACTGACGTCTCCGTTCCTGTCCGAAGTCAAGCAGATTCAAATCTAACTCACTCTGCCGTTGTCCAGAGCCATCGTTCTAAAAACATGCCCCCTCCTCTCAGACTCAGGAAAACTACGCAAGCGTTTGGGGACTGGCCAGATCTCCTAGACTTCTCCTCTTCCCAAGGCTGAGCAGAAAGGAAAACACCAAATGTACTCTCTCTTATCAGCTATAGTCTGGTGTGAAGAACACAGCTTGGTCTATCTTGTGGAAAAACACAGCTTGGAAAAACACAGCTCATCTGCAATGTCTCAACTGCAATGTCTAATTCCAGGTTAAAGCCAATAGGCATCTAACCTAAATACCAAATGTAATGCCTAATGTCATGTCAAAGCCAATAGGCAGCTAAACTGAATACAGAATGTAATGGCTAATGCAATGTCAAAGCCAATAGGCAGCTGACCTAAATCCAGAATGTAATAGCTAATGCCATGTTAAAGCCAATAGGTAGCTAAACTGAATACAGAACGTAATGGCTAACTCCATGTTAAAGCCAATAGGCAGCTAAACTGAACAAAACATAGACTATGCTACTGGTGAACATTGAGCAACTAATATGCGCAGTGGTGAAACACAAAGTCATTGGTCAAACACAATTAATAGCATCACAGAGCACATAGTGGGAAGTGCATTGGCGGGTTGGAGAGCCCAGTGCCGAATTAGAAATACTGGTCCTGAGCAGAGTTGGGGAGGTGGAATTTGGCTTTACACTGGTTGAATGACTTGATAGTCTAACCTTGGAATAAGTCTTGAAGGATCCTAGATTCACCCTGCACCCAGCCCAAGAAACAATCTCAGAGAAGGGCTGGTTTAAAGTGAGGGTTGAGGGCAATTGGAGTGTTAGGAGATGGAAATGTTTTTAGATCTGTGTCATGGCTAATTTGTCCCATATCTCAAACACTGTGGGGGTCACTCCGAGATTGGCAGGCGGCAGGCGCCGCCCGCCAAGCGGAAACCGCCAATTGGCCGCTCCGTGGTCAAAAGACAGCGGAGGCCATTCTGGCTTTCCCGCAGGGCTGGCGGGCGCCCGCCAAGGGACCGCCCGCCGGCCCAGCGGGAAAGGCCCTGCAACCCAGAAGCCGGCTCCGAATGGAGCCGGCGGTGTTGCAGGGGTGCGACGGGTGCAGTTGCACCCGTCGCGATTTTCACTGTCTGCTAAGCAGACAGTGAAAATCATGCTGGGGCCCTGTTAGGGGGCCCCTGCACTGCCCATGCCAGTGGCATGGGCAGTGCAGGGGCCCCCAGGGGCCCCATGACACCCGTTCCCGCCATCCTGTTCCTGGCCGTAAAAAACGCCAGAAACAGGGTGGCGGGAAGGGGGTCGGAATCTCCATGGCGGCGCAGCTTGCAGCGCCGCCATGGAGATTCAGCCCAGACATGGGAAATCCGGCAGGAAACCGCCGGATCCCCTTTTCTGACCGCGGCTTTACCGCCGCGGTCAGAATGGGCAGGGAAGCACCGCCAGCCTGTTGGCGGTGCTTCCGTGGTCATCCACCCTGGCGGTCGATGACTGCCAGGGTTGGAATGACCCCCTGTGTGTGTAGGGGTGGCAATATAGGTGCTGCAAGGACGGAGCTGTCTCTGGAACCACGCAAGTTCCCAGAGCAGGCGGCAGGCAACATCTCTGTCCATGAGTAGCCAGTATTTTTCGCTCTCGTGCACTTCCCATTCAGAAAGTTGTGCAGATGGGCTGCCCAGCAGTAGTTTAGTAGGTTGGGACAGGAAAGACCACCCCAATTTTTGGGGAGCATGAGTAGTGCAGTAGAAACATGGCAGCTCCTTCCCTTCCAGATAAATAAGCGTAGATCACCCTGCATCGATTTGATATCATCTGAGGAGATAGGGGTGGGCAATGATTGAAAGAGGTAGGGTAGTCATGGTAGGATGTTCATCTTAATGACGTTGATGCTGTTGCTTCCTACCCATGAAATTTAGAGAGGTCGCCAGCGCCAAGGGTCCTCTAGTATTGCCTGGTGGTATTGTGCCCAGTTGACTCTAGTCCATGTTGACATAGAGTTTGTGATGGTGAGAACTAAGTATTGTATGGAGTGGAGGACCATTGGAAGATATTACGTGCTTGCAGGCTTTGGAGGTTTTGTGGGGTCAGGGTAAGATCAAGTGCTTGCGAATTGGCCAGGTTAATTTTGTATCCAGATATTTGCTCATAGAGTTGAAGCGCATGAATCATTGCAGAGAGGGAAGAGTCTGGTTCTGTCTAGGCTAGAAAGAGGTCACCAGAATAAAGAAGGACTTTGTGTTCCTGTCCTCCAAAGGAGATGCCCTTCATGTCAGAGAACTGTCAGAGATAGACGGCAAGTGGTTCGATTACAAGTGCAAACAACAAGGGAGACAAGGAGGCATCCCTGCTGTGTGCCTCATGAGAGCTGGAAGGATTTTGTTGTTTGGCTGTTAAATTGAATGGAAGCGGTGGGTGCTGTATATGAGGCCATGATCTTACTGATCATGATGGTCTGTAGTCCCACTTTCTGCAGGGCAGACTTTAGGAACGTCTAGCTCACCTTATTGAAGGCATTCTCTGCATTGAGGGAGAGGAGGAGGGCACGGATAGCATGTCAGTGAGTCTTTTTAACTAGATGGGCTACTCGCCGGACATTATCGGAACTCTGCTTGTGGTGTATAAAACTGACATGGTCAGGATCGAGTAAACCAGGCAAAAGGGACACCAGCCGATTAGCTAAGATTTAGATGTAGAGCTTGGCGTCCATGTTTAATAAGGCTATCAGGCGATAAGAGGAACTAAGCGTGGGATACTCAGAGGGTGTGGGGATAACAGTGATCTCGGCATTGGACATGGTCGGAGTAAGGCCTGTGGTGTGAGTGAAGGAATTGTAAAGTTTAAGTAGCTGGTCTTGGAGTTGTGGTAGAAATATAGGCCCTCTTTATGACCCTGGAGGTGAGTGATAAAGTGGGGGTAATACTGCCAACAGGCTGGCAGTAATTACTGCCACATTATGACCATGGCAGTGATATCTCCCATAGATATCCAATGTATCACACCAACCACCAGAGCGGAAACAACGCTCACCACAGCGGTAGCCATCAGCAGCCAGGCGGAAGACAAAGTACAGCCCAACATATTTTGACCCATCAATCCACCATGTTTTCTGGGGCAGTACCAATGCCATCAAAAGCCTGGTGGAAAAGCATCACTGAAGAGCAAAGACTCACTATCGGAGACACAGGGAAGAACAACGCCGCCATGGAACTGGAACTGCAAGTCTTCCCGATGCTCATCTACATCATGCTCCACCTGGAACACCAACGCCAACGAAGACAACAACGGTGAGTACAGCCGCCTAGCACACAAGGGAAGGAGGGAGGAAAATGAGAGTGACACACACACGACACACACACACACACAATAGACACAACCAGCTGCAGATGAAAAACAGTAGCACACAATACATGGCACAATACTGCAAAGACAACAAGCATGCAGTAATGAGAATGTATTGATATAAACAGCTACTAAATAAACCAAATGTACATGAAAAAGATATGTACAAATGTACAGAGAGGGCCCAATCCTATGTAGTAAGGGCCCACATGGCCACAGGGCACAGTCTAAGGCCCAACTCGAATCCTGACTTCATCCGGATAGAACTCTGCAGGGGCATCAGTTTGCATGTGGGCAGGCACCTCAGGGGGATGAGGGGTGGGGGGCACCTCAGCCGAAGTCGGGAACAAGCCCACTGATTCTGGAGGGAGCTCCATGCCCATTACTCTGTGCTGGGGAGTGCAAGGCCACAGTCTCTCAGGTGCGTGTCTTTCCCACTGGTTCTGGAGGGGGCTCCATGCCCATTACTCTCAGGTGGGTGTCTTTCCCAGTGGTTCTGGAGGGGGCTCCATGCCCATTACTCTGTGCTGAGGAGTGCAAGGCCACAGTCTCTCAGGTGAGGAACATGCCTACTGCTCCTGGATGGGGCCCCTTGTACAGCAGTCCCTGGAGTGTGACCTACATGGCTTCCGATGGTGGTGATGGCTGCACTGTGTCATCTGGAGGTGAGGGCTGCACAATGTCAGCAGGTGGAGGTGCCTCCTGGGCAGCCTCTGCTGATGGTGAGGGCTGAACTGAGGTGACAGGTGGAGGTGCCTCTTGGGCAGCCTCTTCTGGTGGTGAGGGATGCACTTCCTCAGCTGGCGGTGGGGGTCCCCGTGACCACTGGTGGTGGTGGAGGTGTCACCCTGACAGCCTCCGCTGGAGTCAAGGGTTTCTTCCCCTTAATGGAAGGAGGCGTGGGATCCTTCCCCTTCATGGCAGGAGGTGTGGGATCCTTAATCTTTCTGGGTGGTGGAGTGGGATCCTTCATTAACTTGCCACCACGACTAGGTGGTGGCACCACTGTTCTTGTGGACTGTTTGGCTGAGGTGCTGGGCAGGATCACTGGGACCCTGCTCTTATGGACAGGACGGGAGTGGGAGAAGAGGTCAAGTTGGGCAAGGAAAAGCTTCTTAGGGACGGTGGGGTGGGAGTGGAGGTTGAGGGAGTGGTTGTGGGAGGTGTATGTCTGCTGGATTTGCGTGCAGGTGCATGGGCAGTGTGCATATGTGAGGTGGGTGGCTGTTGGTTGTGTGAGTTTTGCGTTTGTGTCCTTTAGGAGGGGGGACAGACAGGGTGGGAGAGGACACAGGGGATGCGTGCATGGATGTTGTAGAAGTGTGTACTAATGAGGTGTGTGTGCTGCTTGGTGTGGTGATGCTGATGGTGGATGTTGATGCAGTGTATGCTGGTGTGAGTGTGGACGAGATTGTGAGGGAGGTGGAGGAGGATGGGGAGAGAGCGGAAGCAGTGGATGTGGTTGTGTCTGCAACTGTTTGGTATTTGCGTGGGTGCTTGTGGGATGAAGTGTGGTGCCTATGTTTGACTGTGCCACTCTTGGGTGTTGTCTTGTGTGCATGCTCATCTGTATGTGTGCATGGGATGGGCTGGGGTTGAGGAGATGGGATTGGGAAGTGGTAGTTGGAGTGGGGACAGTAGGAACAGGTACAATGACTGCCATCAGAGAGGAGGACAGAGCCTGAATTGATTTCTGTTGGGCTGCCAACCCACTGTGGATGCCCACCAGGAATGCATTGCATTGCTGCATCTGGGATGCCAGTCCCTGGATGGCATTCACAATGGTTGACTGCCCTAAAGAGATAGATCTCAGGAAGTCAATAGCCTCCTCACTGGGGCAAAGCAGATGCCCACACTCCTGGGTGAGCGGGCACGGGCAACTTGGTGGGTGCTACTGGGAGGGCATTGCTGGTACAGGAGTGGCGGTAGAACCTGTAGATGGGGTGATCCCAGAGGGGTCCACCCCCACCAGGGAGCTCTCGTTGGAGGAGGAATCAGAGTCATTTGTATCAGCTCCAGTCCCCCAGTGGTACTCCCCTCGCCCTCCATCCCACTGGTCACCTCGGCATTGGTGGACTCTGCCTCCTGGATCCCGTGGGCTGCAGCTCCCTCACTCGCCGGTGCCCATGCTCCTTCACCAGATGATGCTAATGCACACATGGACAGGATGACAAAAGGAGAGGGGGGAAGAAAGGGAGCACAGGGTCAATCACAGCACCAATTGCACAGACACATACACATCACTGTCACACACTGAGACTAAGAATTGGCAGTATGGACCACACTGGCATACCATTGACTAAGTACCACAGCAGGTAGGAGCCAAACACTGCCATCTGCACACAAACTGGGACCAACTGAGCTGTGTCTGCCATGGAAAGCCAGCTACCTAGCTATCAAAAACATGCATTACACCCAATAAACCTAAGCTGGACAACGCAGCAATGTGTAAACTGACATATTGGACCATCCAATGACTAGTACCCTGCACTCAAATCCCATGCCAGGCAACAGAGATGGTTGCCACACACACTATACTCACCCCCTTGTGACTGCTGTGATACCCTCAAGCGCCCATCCAGCTCTGGGTAGGCCACCTCCAGTATGAGGGCCATCGAGGTGGGGTTAGGTTCTGACGGGCATCCCTCCCTCTTTGGGAGGCCATCCCCAGCTGGGTCTCCGTGGTCTTCAGGTCCCAGCATCTCTGGTCCTCCCACCGTTTACTGCAGTGGGTGCTCTGCCGGCTATGGACCCCCACGGTCCAGACGTCATTGGTGATGACACACCACAACCCCTTCTTCTGATGGGTACTGGCCTGCAGAGGAAACACAAACAAAGGGACACCATAAACCACATAGTCTAGCCTGTCACACATATGGCCTACATACTGCATTAGCCCCTCATCAGGCACACACATGACCCATACCTCTGCATTAACACTGACACTAGCCATACCCCCCCAAATGGCACACTACCAGCATACACACACATCCACATGCAGCGATGTTGCATGCAACATACCCATCATGTACTCTGGAGGCCCATACAACTGCCCATACAGCGGTAGGAACCCATCCACAGGCCTCTCCAACTCCTCTGACGTGAAGGCTGGGGCCCTTTTCCCTGTTGCACGGGCTATGGCAGGTTCCAGACACAGGTCACAGCAGCACACACAGTGGAGATGTAGGCCTGATGTAAGTCAGGAATCAAGCAAAAGGATAGACAGAAAATGGCAGTCACGTCCGCGGCGGTAAACACCACCACCTCCGGCATTGATCATCATTGGTTCCTGTACTCCATAGAGCCCCATGTTTGCCAAAAAAGAATTGCACACCGGTGCAGACCGCCTCCCGCCATGACTCATAATGCAGACGGAGTGAGGTCACTTCCACCTGCTCCTGCATACAGGACAGGCGGTTCCCATTTTCTAATGCTAGTATACATGTACTGATTATTTAGTGCATCATTGGCGTCGAATGTATACACTTAGACAACTCTAGTGTCCAACGTACATGCATGCTCTGTGTACACTGATGGTGTGTGCCCATGGTTCCTGTTGTCACTCCCTTCTTACTTTTGGGTCACTTAGGTACCAACCACTGAGGAGGAATAGGAGGAGGAAGCAAGCACCCGTGTACAGACCACTGGTGGACTTTGCTACTCTGGAGGACCGGCACATCATTCTCACCTATCGTCTGGACAGGGCCACAATCACAGAGCTGTGTGCACAATTGGAGCCTGATCTGCTGCCTGCTATCCGTTGCACCGCAGTGAAAACCCCTCTTGTGCAGGTACTCCCAGTGCTCCATTTCGTGGCCACTGGCTCTTTCCAGGTGACAGTGGGCTTGGCTGCAGGAATGTCACAGCCAATGTTTTCTATTGTGCTTGGAAGGGTTTTGTCTGCCTTGCTCAAACACATGTGCAGCCACATTGCATTCCCCCAGGTAGATGAGTTGCCCACTTTGAAGGCTGGATTCTATGCACTGGGACACATACCACATGTGATTAGGGCCATTGACGGGACCCATATTGCCTTAGCCCCCCCCCCTACCGGGCCAATGAACAGATGTACAGGAATAGGAAGAGTTTCCACTCACTCAATGTCCAGATGGTGTGCCTTCCTGACCAGTACATCTGACATGTCACTGCTAAGTACCCTGGGTCGGTGCGTGATTTCTTTGTCCTGAGGAATAGCAGCCTCCCACAGCTGCTGACACAACTACAGAGGCACAGAGTGTGGCTTATAGGTGAGCCTGAGTTCCGAACCAATGTATGTGAGTGTACGCCTTCAGGAGTCATACCACATGTCATTGTGCAAGGCTAATGTGTGTCCCTCACTTCTTCCAGGTGACTCCAGCTACCCAAACCTTTCCTGGCTCCCGACCCCAGTTAGGAATCCAAGAACAGGAGCTGAGAATAGGTACAATGATGCTCATGGGCATACCGGGAGGATTGTGGAAAGGACCTCCATCTGACAGGTGGATCCCTATGCTACTCCCATGGGAAGGTCTGCAAGATTGTTGTTCGTACTGCATGTTGCATAATTTGGCCCTCAGGTGCCATGTGCCCTATCTGCAGGAGGAGAGGAGTGACAATGCACCTGTGGCAGCAGTGGACAGTGAGGACAGTGAGGAGGAGAAAGAGGAGGAGGATGTGGACAACAGGACACATATGATACAGCAGTACTTCCAGTGACACTCAGGTACAACTGTTGAACTAAACATTTCTCCATTTCAGTGCTGTGTGGATGTAGTGTAATGCAAGTCACTGCATCCCACCCAACTATCACCTATGCCTTCCCTTATACCTTATTGCAGATGCTGGTATGATTACAACAGTGTAATGCTGTGATGTGTACAGGCTACTGAGGCACATTTGTAGGATTTATCAACATATTACTGGACATTTGCACAGGATCATGCAGTTCATGACTGTACGATACATTGTAAATTTACTGCAGATAAAGCACTATTACTCAAGTTGTGTCCAAGGGTGTTTATTAAAATATTGGAATACAATGCAAAGTACAATAGAGTGGGGTATGGTTGGGACAAGTCAAGTGTAGTGAGCCAGTCTGTTTGTTGCACAGGTCCAGTGTCCAAGAGTCCATAGGAAGGGGAGTAATGGCAGTTCAAAGTGGACAAAGTGACACAGTGTGACACAAGGGGGACATTCAGGAGGGGCTCATTTCCTGGTGGTGGTCTTGGTCTAGGCAACTGTCTGTGGGGTCTGTCTGGGTCGCAGGCAATGTTTGCAGGGTGGTTCACCTTCTGCAGGGATAAGGGTGCTGGTGTCCTGTGGGTTCTGTGGCAGGGTCTCCTGTCCAGTAGCTGCAGCAGATGTAGAGGGCTGCTGGGTGGAGTGGGTAGTGGAAGTGGCCCTCTGGTGGCCTCTGTCCTCCCGCATGGTGTTCGCCATGTCACCCAGTACCCCTACAATGGAGGCCATGTTGGCATTTAGGCCCTGCAACTGCTGCATGACCTCCTGGTGCTGTACCCCCTGCAGCCGCTGGTACTCCTGCATGAGGCTGATCACCTGACCCATCCTGTCCTGGGATTCTTAGTAAGCTCCCAGGACATTTGTGAATGCATCCTGAGCAGTGGGTTCCCTGGGTCTGTCCTCCCCCTGGTGCACAGCTGTCCCCCGAATGTCCCTGGCCCCCTGTGCCTGTGTCCCCCAAACGGTGTGCCCCCTCCACTCACACAAGGGCCCTTATTGTCTTGCCTGTGTGGTATGGACCCAGGTCCCTGTACAGGTGGGCACACTAGTGATTGACAGATTTCACAATGGTATGACTGTTTCTCTGCTCAATCACCATAAACATACTTGTATCTACACTTCTTCCTTTTGCGGGCACCTAACACGTCCTAACAACAAGTGAAGCGTGTACGAAAAAAGTTCATTAGACCTGAATACCTATTAGTGCCATTACATCGGACTATATTTATTGTATTTTTTCTGTAAACTAACTCTTACAGCCTTGAAAAAGTCTAGATGACGAAACACATGTTGGCTGTTTTCTTTGGATATATCACAATTTGGAAAGAATAAATCTACCACACAGAATATGTTACAAAATGTACCGTAAACCCACGGCCTGCAATTCTATATTTCATGCAAAAAGTTCTCATCCTCATTCATAAATTAAGGCCATTCCCTATAGAGAAGCCATCCGTATCCGTCAAAACTGTAGACTGTAGTTTAGACTGCGATTTCTCAAGGGAATTACACTTTATGGAACAGCGTTTCCTGACAAGAGGCTACCCGAAGAACCTTATCATAGAAGCCAATAGGAGGACACAAAAAACAAAAAGGGATACGTTACTCATTGCACCTGACAAGAGTAAACACAGAAAAACAGAGGGAAACTGTCTTTCATTACTCCTTATGGTGCTTTTAGCTTGGATATTTACAGGATCTTACACAAACACTGGGACTTTCCATTAGCCGGCAACAAACTAAAAGAAGGTATCACTGCTAAACCAATTGTCACACACAGTAGAGGACACACACTACTTGACCATTTGTGCCATAGCACCTGACACTAACAACACCTGGTTACCAAAACCCCCTTGCGGCTCCTACAAGTGTGGGAACTGTAACATATGCCACTATGTTAAAGATAAGATTTCTACTTTTCAATTCAATACTAAGACTACATATAAGATACCGAAATGTATAAATTGTAATACCAGGTATGTGGTCTATTGTTTACTATGCGTATGTTACCGCATATATGTTGGCAGTACCATGAGACCTTTGAAAGAAAGGATTCAAGAACATATAAGGGCTATCCGTACCAACAACATTGACTATCCCTTTGCCACACACTACAACACTGCCCATGGACAGAGAGAAATTCTACGTATCACTGAACATGGTATAGATGTTGTAGGTACACCACCACGGGGAGGGGACACTAATCCTGAGACGTATGGAGAGTAAATGGATCATTAAACTTAGAGTGGTGGAAGAAGGTCTCAATAGAGACAAAGACTTACATGTGTTTTTACGAATATGCACCAAGAACTTTATTTTACTTCTCATTTATCACGCATGGTGATGTTTTCATTCATACATACAATGACAAGAACACACACGTAATAAATAAAGAACCTTAGTTAGAACTAAATTAACTTCTGTATTGAGCCTTGTGATACTTTAACAAGATTTTGAACTGATGTAAACTTTACGCCCTAACGCATATGTATTCCAAGACATACAATGAACCTTAAAATAACAATTTAGTAGATGTATTATTGTAATAAATCATGCTCTAATGTCATGTTTTATCTCATTATGTAATGAGTGTACTATCTTGATTTTATGAATATGGTTCCTTTATGCATTACGTACTATATAACCAACAAGAAACCCAAACTTAACAATCAACATGTACAAGTTAGCCAGAACCACACTGTCTGTCACACGATAATTAGTGGCATCCGCAATTGACTGTACTTATCAATTTAACAGGCCTTGCTGTAATGGTGTTTTACTTTTATGGTTTCATTATGCCTCCCGTAGTAAATAACCAATAACCGATATGCATACGATTACAATTTGAGGAAATTGGAACAGTATTTTGTGTTACACATTACAAAGTGGCCTCCATGTTTCTTCACTACTGTTGTTTCCCATGCACCAGTCCGTTTTCTATCGCATCTTAAACCGCACATCTCTTTATTGGCCACACGTGCATGTCGGCGTCCTGTATGCAAATACTACACAACTCGGCACGAGCACAAAAGGTGTGTCTGCGGACACTGTTTTAATGCAGAGATATACAGGTCACCTTGCAGGAAATAGTCTTTAACACCCAAACCTCTAGGCTACACAAATGTAGTCGGGTCCTTCTTTAGACGGCACTGACCTTTTTATTAATTACGATAGGGATCAAGTTTACGGTTTTTCAGACGGTTTCGATTTACTGTAACTATTTTGTTCCCATTAACCCATTGGCAGCCAAGGACGTAAAGGTTACGTCCTTGGCTGCAGCGCTGAGGCTCCAAGGACGTAACCGTTATGTCCTTGGACCGGCTCATGGGAGGAGCCTCACCTCGGCGCCCCCAGGACAGGGATGGAAGGGGAATTGCTTCCCCTTCCTCCCCTAACCCCCATGGCATTTGATGATGTCAGCGCACGATTGCGCGCTGCCTCATCAGAGGCCTACCCCTATTCAAAAGCAATTCTCCTCTGATCATGTGGAAGGGGCGAGAGAGGCATGAAAGGAGAGGAAAGGCCTGTTCTCTTCTTTCATGTCTGTCTCTGCATTTCTGCAGCCCGATCGCGATGCAATCAGGCAGCAGAAATACCCACTAGACACCAGGGAGTTTTTTTATTTTTTATTATTGAATGAGATGAGCGGCCCTTGGGCAAGGGCCGCTCCCCAGGGGGGCAAAGTATTTTTAGGCCATTTCTGCCCCCCCCCGGTGGCAGATCGGCCTATTATAATTAGGGCGATCTGCCTCCGGGGGGGGGCAGAAACCGTAAGACACCAGAGATGCATATTTTTTTTTTTTTTTTTTTTATATGTGGGGAGCGACCCCTTAGGAAAGGGTCGCTCCCATTTGGGCAAAATTACTTTTAGGCCATTTCTGCCAGATCGGCCTTTTTTTATTAGGCCAATCTGCCCCCAAGGGGGCAGAAACCACTAGACACCAGTGAATTGTTTTTTTTTGTTTATATTTATACATAAGGGGAGCGGCCCCTTGGGCAAGGGCCACTCCCTAGGGGGACAAACTATTTTTAGGCCTTTTGGGGCAGAAACCCCTCAACACCAGGGATATATATATTTTTTTGTTTACTTATATGCAGAGTGACCCCTTGCAAGGGTCGCTCCCCTGGGGTGGAATTTATTTGAGGCTATTTCTGCTCCCTTTGGGGGCAGATTGGCTTATTTCTAATAGGCCGATCTGCCCCTGGGGGTGGGGGGGAGGGACCACTTAGGCACCAGGGATTGGTGTGTGTGTGTTTTGTTTGGGGGGGCAGCCCCTTGGGCAAGGGTCACTCCCCATGGGAGTACATTTCAGTTGGCCATATCATACCATGCCATACCAATACCATACCAAGGGGGGCAGATCGGCCTATTTTTGGAAGGCCCATCTGCCCACAAGGGGTGCAGAAAGCCCACCAGAGACCAGGGAAGATTTGTTTTCAAAATAAGGGGGCGGGGAATGGCAATACCCCCACCCCAAATAAATGGGGCCAAAGTTGTTCACCAGTGGGCAGATGGAGCAATTACCCCCGATCTACACCCCGGGGGGGGGCAGAAAGTCTACTAGATGCCAGCGAATAAAAAAAAAACGAGTGTGGTGGCTACCAACCAGTATGAGCGTGGTTATGCCGCCAACCCAACTGAAGGGAGTAACAGTCTTTCAGCTCTCCCCACAACACACTAAAACATCTTAAACCATGGCAAGCAAGCAAGAGGACATCTGATTATTTGGGGTTTTGGTTTTACATTTGGGCCATGGGAGTTTGGCTAACTCTCAAAATCGTCTCACTTGGAATGGTGAGGGCTGCACATTTTTGACTTTGGAACACTGCCATATAGAAAAATCCACAAGACCTAGACACATCAGAAAACTAAATACCTGGATGAGTCCAGGGTGGTGTGTTTCACATGCACCCCACACCATTTTCTTAACCACAATGCCCTGCAAACCTCCAACTTTGCTGAAAAACACATAGGGGGTCATTCTGACCCTGGCGGCCGGTGACCGCCAGGGTCACCGACCACGGGAGCACCGCCAACAGGCTGGCGGTGCTCCCGAGGGCATTCTGACCGCGGCGGTTCAGCCGCGGTCAGAAAGGGTAAACCGGCGGTCTCCCGCCGGTTTACCGCTGCCCCAATGAATCCTGGGGATTCAGACACCCCCTACCGCCATCCTGTTCATGGCGGGAAACCCGCCATGAACAGGATGGCGGTAGGGGGTGCCGCGGGGCCCCTGGGGGCCCCTGCAGTGCCCATGCCAATGGCATGGGCACTGCAGGGGCCCCCATAAGAGAGCCCCGCAAAGTATTTCAGTGTCTGCTTTGCAGACACTGAAATACGCGACGGGTGCAACTGCACCCGTCGCACCCCTGCAACTACGCCGGCTCAATTCTGAGCCGGCGTCCTCGTTGCAGGGGCATTTCTGCTGGGCCGGCGGGCGCTCTTTTGGAGAGCGCCCGCCGGCCCAGCGGAAATGTCTGAATGGCCGCCACGGTCTTTTGACCGCGGTACGGTCATTCGGCGGTGGAACCTTGGCGGACGGCCTCCGCCGTCCGCCAAGGTTTGAATCACCCCCATATTTTGTTCCACATTTTTGTGATGGAACCTTCCGGAATCTGTAGGAATCCACAAAATTCCTACCACCCAGCATTGTCTCATCTATACCGATAATAATTCTGCCACACTTGTCAGCCTAAAAATATTTTTTTTCCAAACTGCCCTTTTGGACCCGTTTTGGTCTCCCCTCAGTTTCAACATGTTGTTGGCTCTTCCCTGTCACTGGCACTTGGACCACCTACACAAGTGAGGAATCATTTGTACAGGGAGACTGAGGGGAACATTAGGTGGTAGGAAATTTGTCCCGGTGCGATGATCCCACACAGAAATGTGGAAAAAATGTGATTTTTTAGCTAAATTTGAGGTTTGCTCAGGATTCTGGGTATCTAGTTTTCAGAAATGTCTGGGTTTGGTAGGATTCTCTAGATGGCTGCTGAGCCCAGGACCAAAAACGCAGGTGCCCCCCCCAGCAAAAACAGGTAGTTTTGTATTTGAAAATGTTGATGTGTCCAGATAGTGTTTTGGGGCATGTCATTTTGTGGGCACTAGGCCTACCCACACACACAAGTGAGGTACCATTTTTATTGAGAGGCTTGGGGGAATGCTGGGTGGAAGGAAATGTGTGGCTCCTCTCACATTCCAGAACTTTCTGTCACCAAAATGAGAGGAAAAAGTGTTTTTTTGGCCAACTTTTGAGGTTTGCAAAGGATTCTGGGTAACAGAACTTGGTGAAAACCACACAAGTCACCCCATCTTGGATTCCCCTAGGTGTCTAGTTTTAAGAAATGCACAGGTTTGGTAGGTTTCCTTAGGTGCGGGCTGAGCTAGAGGCCAAAATCCACAGCTAGGCACTTTCCAAAAAACAGCTCTGTTTGCTTTGGGTAAATGTGATGTGTCCACATTGTGTTTTGAGGCATTTCCTGTCGCGGGCACTAGGCCTACCCACACAAGTGAGGTACAATTTGTATTGTGAGGCTTGGGGGAATGCTGGATGGAAGGAAAGTTGTGGCTCCTCTCACATTCCAGAACTTTATGTCACCAAAATGAGAGGAAAACGTGTTTTTTGGCCAAATTTTGAGGTTTGCAAAGGATTCTGGGTAACAGAACCTGGTGAGAGCCCCACAAGTCACCCCATCCTGGATTCCCCTAGGTGTCTAGTTTTGCACAGGTTCTGTAGGTTTCCTTAGGTGCGGGCTGAGCTAGAGGCCAAAATCTACAGCTAGGCACTTTGCAAAAACCACGTCAGATTTCTATGTAAAAATGTGATGTGTCCATGTTGCGTTTCCTGTCGTGAGCATTAGGCCTACGCACGCAAGTGAGGTACCATTTTTATCGGGAGTCTTGGGGGAACACAGAATATCAAAAAAAGTGCTATTGCCCCTTGTCTTTCTCTACATTTTTTCCTTCCAAATGTAAGACAGTGAGTAAAAAAGACATCTATTTTAGAAATGCCTTGTAATTCACATGCTAGTATTGGCACCCCGGAATACAGAGAACCACTACTTCTCAACACCTTATCTTGTGCCCATTTCGGAAATACAAAGGTTTTCTTGATACCTATTTTTTACTCTTTATATTTCAGCAAATGAATTGCTGTATACCCGGTATAGAATAAAACCCATTGCAAGGTGCAGCTCATTTATTGGCTCTGGGTACATAGGGTTCTTGATGAACCTACAAGCCCTATGTATCCCCGCAGCCAGAGGAGTCCAGCAGACGTAAAGGTATATTGCTTGAAAAAATCTGACATTGCAGGAAAAAGGTTACAGAGTAAAACATGGACAAAAATGGCTGTTTTTTTACCTCAATTTCAATACTTTTTTATTTCAGCTGTTATTTTCTGTAAGAAAACCTTGTGGGATCTACACAAATCATCCCGTGTTGAATTCAAAATTTTGTCTACTTTTCAGAAATGTTTAGCTGTCTGGAATCCAGCATTGGTTTCACACCCATTTCTGTCACTACCTGGAAGGAGGCTGAAAGCACAAAAAATAGTAAAAATGGGCAATGCCCCAGTAAAATGTCAAAATTGCGTTGAAAAATTGGGTTTTCTGATTCAAGTCTGCCTGTTCCGAAAAGCTGGGAAGATGGTGATTTTAGCATTGCAAATCCATTGTTGAAGCAGTTTTCATGGAAAAAGCCCCAAGCCTCCTTCTGCAGTCCTTTTTTCCCATTTGTAAAAAAAAACAACGAAAGTTTCGCTGTATTTTGGCTAATTTCTTGGTCTCCTTCAGGGGAACCCACAAACTCTGGGCACCTCTAGAATCCCAAGGATGTTGGAAATAAAGGACGCAAATTTGGCGAGGGTAGCTTATGTGGACAAAAGTTATGAGGGCCTAAGTGTGAACTGCCCAAATAGCCCAAAAAAGGCCTGGCACCTGAGGGGGAAAAGGCCTAGCAGCGAAGGGGTTAGGTCACTTGGAGATTACTTTAAATAATATTTGGCAACTTCGTGAATATGAGTGAATGCCCAATAATGGAACTTATCATATGCCATATCGGAAGGGCACATATAAGTAACATTGGACCTGCACATAGATGACCGCAACTGATACGAAATTTTCAGTAAGCGTAATTTCCAAACAGACAATTTCCCTTTAAACTACGGCAATCTTAGTCGGGTCCTTCTTAACACGGTTTTGACCTTTTTATTAACCCCTTCTGTGCCGCGGACGTAGTGGTTACGTCCTGCGGCACAGTGCTGCTGTGCCGAGGACGTAACCACTACGTCCTCGGCACACAGCTCAGAGGGAGCGCTCTCGCTCCCTCTGTGTGCTTCCCCCCACCCCCCAAAGTCAGGGATGGAAGGGGAAGCCCTTCCCCTTCCACCCCCGACCCCCCCAGCCCCCCATAATGACGTCAGCGCGCGATCGCGCGCTGACTTCATTATGGGGTTCTTGCCGCACAGGAAGCCATTTGCTTCCTGTGCGGCGAGCGGAGAAGAGGTGAGTTCCTCTTCCCCGTGGGTGGGGGGTTTGGTCTAAAGAGGCACCGGGGGAAAGGAAAGGCTTTTCCTTTCCCCCGGTGTCTCTTTGAGCATTCCTGCTGCCCGATCGCATTGCGATCGGGCAGCAGGAATGCCCACTAGACACCAGGGATTTCTTTTTTTTGTTTACTTTCCTGTTTCTTGTTGGCGGGGAGCGGCCCCTTGGGCAAGGGTCGCTCCCCTTTGGGGGGCAATTAGTTACGGCCATTTCTGCCCCCTTGGGGGCAGATTGGCTACCAGGGATTTATATTTTTATGTGCATTTATGTGTGGGGGGGTGCCCCCTTGGGCAAGGGGCGCCCCCCCCCAAGGGGGCAGAGAACTGTTGGCCTTTTCTGCCCCCCTTGGGGGCAGATCGGCCTATTTTTTTTAGGTCCATCTGCCCCTGGGGCAGAAGTCACTTAGGCACCAGGGATTGTGTGTGTAGTGGATGGGGGGGCACCCCCTTGGGCAAGGGTCGCTCCCCTTTGGGGGGCATGTCTTTTAGGGCCATTTCTGCCCCCCTTGAGGGCAGATTGGCTACTTTGGGGGCACATGTACCCAGGCCATTTCTGCACCCCTTGGAGACAGATCAGCCTATTATTTTTAGGCTGGTCTGCCCCCAAGGGGGGCAGAAACCACTAGAACGCCAGGTTTTTTTTTTATTTGTTTTTTTTTGTGGGGGTGAGTCCCCTTGGTCATGGGGCGCCCCCCCAAGGGGGGCATTGACCTGTTGGCCATTTGTACACCCCCTGGGGGCAGATGGGCCTATTTTGTTAGGCCCACCTGCCCCCAAGGGGGGCAGAAGCCACTCAGACACCAGGGATAGTGTGTGTGTGTGTGTGTGTGTGTTAGTGGATGGGGGGGGCCTTGGGCAAGGGTCGCCCCCCACTTTGGGGGCACATGTACCCAGGCCATTTCTGCACCCCTTGGAGACAGATCAGCCTATTATTTTTAGGCTGGTCTGCCCCCAAGGGGGGCAGAAACCACTAGAACGCCAGTGATTTTTTTTTATTTGTTTATTTTTGTGGGGGGGGCGTCCCCTTGGTCATGGGGCGCCCCCTCCAAGGTGGGGCATTGACCTGTTGGCCATTTCTACACCTCCTGGGGGCAGATGGGCCTATTTTGTTAGGCCCACCTGCCCCAAGGGGGGCAGAAGCCACTTAGACACCAGGGATAGTGTGTGTGTGTGTGTGTGTGTGTATGTGTGTGTGTGTATGTGTGTGTTAGTGGATGGGGGGGCCTTGGGCAAGGGTCGCCCCCCACTTTGGGGGCACATGTACCCAGGCCATTTCTGCACCCCTTGGAGACAGATCAGCCTATTATTTTTAGGCTGGTCTGCCCCCAAGGGGGGCAGAAACCACTAGAACGCCAGGGATTTCTTTTTATTTGTTTATTTTTGTGGGGGGGCGTCCCCTTGGTCACGGGGCGCCCCCCCAAGGGGGGCATTGACCTGTTGGCCATTTCTACACCCCCTGGGGGCAGATGGGCCTATTTTCTTAGGCCCACCTGCCCCCAAGGGGGACAGAAGCCACTTAGGCACCAGGGATAGTGTTGTGTGTGTTTTTTTGTTTTTTTGTTTGTTTGAGGGCTGTCCCCTTTGGCAAGGGTCGCTCTCCATGGGGACACACTACTAAAGGTATTTTCTGGCTTCCTTGGGGGAGACAGGCCTATTTTTTTAGTAGGCCCATCTGCCCCTATGGCAGAATATACTTAGGCACCAATTTCTAAATGTTTGATGGTGGGGTGTTTGTCAACTGAAGAAGTCTTTGCATTTGTGATAAAAAATGTTTTCCTCCTTTTTGTTCTAGTTCAAAGCTTTTGCTTTATTTGCTGTTGCTCCTTGCGGTTTTGGCAGTGGTTGACCTGCAGTTTGCACAGTTGCATGTTTTAGGTAAGTAAAAACAATTTACTCCAAAGGAGTATTGGTGCCATGCATGAATGACATGTTTGTAGGGGGTGTACTAAATGCAGGATTGTGTGTGAAATTGTCCTTAGGTTTGTGCACAATGATATTTGTTTTGTCTTATTTCTAATTTGCCTTTCTTTCTTTATTTTTAGTGGGATATCATTGGTGATTGCTGTGTAGTTGCTGGTGAATCAAGCTTTTTCAGGCAATTGAGCGGTATAGTTTTTGAGTTTATAACTCTTACTAACAAAGCTACACTTTGTTACTTGTCTTACACAGTGCTGGTTGTTGGTGGTGAATTTGTCCAGTTAATTTTAGCAGGAGAGATCATGGCTAGTCGCAGGATGTCCGCTCAGCAGGTGGTTGGTATGCTTTTTGAGTCACAGTCTGATCATGACTATGAGACGGACTCTGCATCTGAGGCAGAGGAGGAAGTCAGAGATTCTGGCAGTGATGTTTCTGTTGGAGGGGAATCTTCTGATGATGAAGCCACACTCAGTGCAGATGAAGGGCCTGTTTTAGAGGAGGACATTGATGTGCCAATAGTGCAGCAACCTGGGGCCGAAAGGTTTCCCGTTATAAGACCTGATGTCTGGGTTGCCCCAAACATGGAGCAGCCAGAGTTGCCTGCCTTTACTGGTCTCCCGGGGTGTAACGCCAATACAGAGAACTTTATGCCTATCAATTTCTTTGAGTTATTCATGGATGATATGTTTTTGGAAGAGATTGTTGAGCAGACTAATTTGTATGCGGAGCAGCATTTGAGGGACAATGCTGCTAGACTTAGGCCACACTCTAGAGCTGCCCAGTGGATTCCCACAAATTTGGAGGAGCTAAAAAAGTTTTTGGGTTTGACTTTTTTGATGGGGTTGATAAGGAAGCCGTCACTGGCTTCTTATTGGTCTACTAGTCCCTTGATGGCAACAGCTATATTTCCAGCGACCATGAGTCGTAATCGGTATTTGCTTCTTCTTAGGATGCTGCATTTTGTTGACAATGCATTAGCCTTGCCACGAGATCACCCAGATTCTGACCGTCTTTTTAAGATTAGGCCTGTCCTTGATCATTTTGTAGATCGGTTTTCGGAGGTCTATGTTCCAGGCAAAGAGTTAAGTGTGGACGAGTCTTTGGTCCTCTTCAAGGGTCGTTTGGTTTTTAGGCAGTACATTCCTAGCAAAAGGGCACGATATGGAATTAAATTGTATATGCTGTCTGAAAGTAGGACAGGATATGTGTATAGTTTCCGTGTGTACACTGGTAGGGATTCCAATATTGACCCCCCTGGTTGTCCTCCCACTTTTGGAGTTACTGAGAAAATTGTGTGGGATCTTGGTAGACGACTGTTCAATAAAGGTCACCATTTGTATGTAGATAACTTCTACACTGGTGTGCAATTGTTCAAGGAATTGTTTAGAGTGGACACAGTTGCTTGTGGCACAATCCGTTCTAACTGGAAAGGCTATCCAAGGGAGCTTGTCTGTAAAAAACTTGAGAGAGGACAGTGCTGTGCCTTGCGGAACGAGGAGCTGCTAGCTTTGAAATTTTCAGACAAGAGGGATGTCTACATGCTAAGTACCATCCATGATGAGAGTACTTCCCCTGTGACTGTTTGGGGCCAGGTTGCTGAAGTGCGCAAACCTGTGTGCATTTTAGATTATAATAAGCACATGGGAGGTGTAGATAGAGTTGACCAGAGGTTGGAACCTTATACTGCTATTCGTAAGTCTTACGTTTGGTATAAGAAGTTAGCACTTCACCTCTTCCACTTAGCAACCTTCAATGCTTTTATTGTGTTTAGGGATAGGTCTCCAGAGTCAAAGATGACATTTGTGAAATTTCAGGAGTCAGTGATAGAGAGCCTTATTGTGGTGGAACAGGCCAGAGTTCCTAGAGAAGCAGTGGTGGAGGATGTGGCTAGATTGAAAGATCGCCACTTTGCTGAGCACATTCCTCCCACACCCAAAAAAGACTTTCCAGCTAAGAAATGTAGAGTGTGTTTTCGAAGAGGTATCCGGAGGGAGACTCGAATGTACTGCCCAGATTGTCCTTCAAAGCCTGGGCTGTGTGTCAGTGCTTGTTTTAAGAATTACCACACCCAGAAGAATTTCTGGGAACAACCATGAGTGTAAACTCATGTCTGTTTTGTATTTTCATGTGTTTAGTTTCATGGTTAGCATTTCTGTCATGTTCTTAGTTAGAGCTTTTGTGTTTGTAGTTTTGTAATTCTTTCTACTTAGTTAGGGGTTCCTCTGTTAAAAAATAAATAAATAAAATGATGCCATTGTGTGTGGAGTGGGGCTTGGCTGAGAGTGTACATACTGACTTGCTGTTGGCTACTGCAACACACTGCCAGCCAAACACCAGTCCACACACTCCCATCAGCTGGTGTGATTGTTGTATCAGGCATGTGGGCGTATGTAAGTGATGGGCCCTTGAGTGGCGCTGTCTGTCGATGTGAGTGTTGTAATGTGCTGGGCCCGTGGCTGGCGGTGTGAATGGCCTTGTGTGTGTCATGTATGAAAGTTGTGTGAATGGACTGTAAAGCGGTTGGTGCCTTGTCGCGGCTTTACAGCTCACGAGCTGTGAGTCATTGGTTCAGTTTTTTGCCTTTCAGTTACTAACAGTGCATTTCATTTTTGTGAAAGCTCTTGTTAGTAAAATTTGATCCACTGAACCATCACTCACCCTCGTGCCAAATCCAACCAGTATGTGTGGTAAAAATGACAAAACCTTGTAATCAGGCGTCGCAGCACACCTGTGACACGCTAGGTGCCTCAGGTGGGACCCCGATGATGAAGCATGCCACCAACTTGGTTGGTGGGTGAGGGGTCTTTTTCACATAACCTAAGTGTGTTCCTTTTCAAAATTTTTGTGTTTGGCACATCACGGACGTATGTGGGCACATCAAAACGATATATTACAAAACTACCTGTGTTTGGGGGGGAGAGGGCACCTATGTTTTTGGTTCTGTGTGCAGCCTTCATCTAGGGAAACCTACCAAACCCAGACATTTTTTAAAACTAGACACCCCAAGGAGTCCAGGGAGGTGTGGCTTGCGTGGATCCCCCAACATTTTCTTACCCAGACTCCTCTGTAAACCTCAAAATGCGCTTCAGTCTCCCAAGTAAAATGACACCTCACTTATGTGGGTCCCCAAAGCAGAGTCAGTCTAAAGATGTATAAAAGAATATGTCCTTATAAACTTGCTGTGCTATCCCCTCTATGTCTACAAGTTTTGGGCCTTATTCTGTTGCAGGCACCTGGCCCACCCACACAAGTGAGGTATCATTTTTATCAGGAGACTTGGGGGAACGCTGGGTGGAAGGAAATTTGTGGCTCCACTCAGATTCCAGAACTTTCTGTCACCGAAATGTGTGGAAAATGTGTTTTTTTAGACAGAATTTGAGGTTTGCAAAGGATTCTGGGTAGCAGAACCTGGTCAGAGCCCTGCAAGTCACCCCATCTTGGATTTCCCTAGGTCTCTAGTTTTCAAAAATGCACAGGTTTGGTAGGCTTCCCTAGGTGCCGGCTGAGCTAGAGGCCAAAATCTACAGGTAGGCACTGTTTTCAATGAAAAAATGTGATGTGTCCACGTTGCGCTTTGGGGTGTCTCCTGTCGCGGGCGCTAGGCCTACCCACACAAGTGAGGTATCATTTTTATCGGGAGACGTGGAGGAACGCTGGGTGGAAGGAAATTTGTGGCTCCACTCAGATTCCAGAACTTTCTGTCACCGAAATGTGTGGAAAATGCGTTTTTTTAGACAGAATTTGAGGTTTGCAAAGGATTCTGGGTAACAGAACCTGGTCCGAGCCACACAAGTCACCCCATCTTGGATTCCCCTAGGTCTTTAGTTTTCAGAAATGCACAGGTTTGGTAGGTTTCCCTAGGTGGCGGCTGAGCTACAGGCCAAAATCTACAGGTAGGCACTTTGCAAAAAACACCTCTGTTTTCCTTCAAAAATTTGGCTGTGTCCACGTTGCGCTTTGGGGCGTTTCCTGTCGCGGGCGCTAGGCCTACCCACACAAGTGAGGTATCATTTTTATCGGGAGACGTGGGGGAACGCTGGGTGGAAGGAAATTTGTGGCTCCTCTCAGATTCCAGAACTTTCTGCCACAGAAATGTGAGGAACATGTGTTTTTTTAGCCAAATTTTGAGGTTTGCAAAGGATTCTGAGTAACAGAACCTGGTCCGAGCCACACAAGTCACCCCATCTTGGATTCCCCTAGGTCTCTAGTTTTCAGAAATGCACAGGTTTGTTAGGTTTCCCTAGGTGGCGGCTGAGCTACAGGCCAAAATCTACAGGTAGGCACTTTGCAAAAAACACCTCTGTTTTCCTTCAAAAATTTGGCTGTGTCCACGTTGCGCTTTGGGGCGTTTCCTGTCGCGGGCGCTAGGCCTACCCACACAAGTGAGGTATCATTTTTATCGGGAGACGTGGGGGAACGCTGGGTGGAAGGAAATTTGTGGCTCCTCTCAGATTCCAGAACTTTCTGCCACAGAAATGTGAGGAACATGTGTTTTTTTAGCCAAATTTTGAGGTTTGCAAAGGATTCTGGGTAACAGAACCTGGTCCGAGCCACACAAGTCACCCCATCTTGGATTCCCCTAGGTCTCTAGTTTTCAGAAATGCACAGGTTTGGTAGGTTTCCCTAGGTGGCGGCTGACCTACAGGCCAAAATCTACAGGTAGGCACTTTGCAAAAAACACCTCTGTTTTCCTTCAAAAATGTGGCTGTGTCCACGTTGCGCTTTGGGGCGTTTCCTGTAGCGGGCGCTAGGCCTACCCACACAAGTGAGGTATCATTTTTATCGGGAGACGTGGGGGAACGCTGGGTGGAAGGAAATTTGTGGCTCCTCTCAGATTCCAGAACTTTCTGCCACAGAAATGTGAGGAACATGTGTTTTTTTAGCCAAATTTTGAGTTTTGCAAAGGATTCTGGGTAACAGAACCTGGTCCGATCCACACAAGTCACCCCATCTTGGATTCCCCTAGGTCTCTAGTTTTCAGAAATGCACAGGTGTGGTAGGTTTCCCTAGGTGGTGGCTGAGCTACAGGCCAAAATCTACAGGTAGGCACTTTGCAAAAAAACACCTCTGTTTTCCTTCAAAAATTTGGCTGTGTCCACGTTGAGCTTTGGGGCGTTTCCTGTCGCGGGCGCTAGGCCTACCCACACAAGTGAGGTATCATTTTTATCGGGAGACGTGGGGGAACGATGGGTGGAAGGAAATTTGTGGCTCCTCTCAGATTCCAGAACTTTCTGCCACAGAAATTTGAGGAACATGTGTTTTTTTAGCCAAACTCTGAGGTTTGCAAAGGATTCTTGGTAACAGAACCTGGTCCGAGCCACACAAGTCACCCCATCTTGTATTCCCCTAGGTCTCTAGTTTTCAGAAATGCACAGGTTTGGTAGGTTTCCCTAGGTGGCGGCTGAGCTACAGGCCAAAATCTACAGGTAGGCACTTTGCAAAAAACACCTCTGTTTTCCTTCAAAAATTTGGCTGTGTCCACGTTGCGCTTTTCTGGCGTTTCCTGTCGCGGGCGCTAGGCCTACCCACACAAGTGAGGTATAATTTTTATCGGGAGACGTGGGGGAACGCTGGGTGGATGGAAATTTGTGGCTCCTCTCAGATTCCAGAACTTTCTGCCTCAGAAATGTGAGGAACATGTGTTTTTTTAGCCAAATTTTGAGGTTTGCAAAGGATTCTGGGTAACAGAACCTGGTCCGAGCCACACAAGTCACCCCATCTTGGATTCCCCTAGGTCTCTTGTTTTCAGAAATGCACAGGTTTGGTAGGTTTCCCTAGGTGGCGGCTGAGCTACAGGCCAAAATCTACAGGTAGGCACTTTGCAAAAAACACCTCTGTTTTCCTTCAAAAATTTGGCTGTGTCCACGTTGCGCTTTGGGGCGTTTCCTGTCGCGGGCGCTAGGCCTACCCACACAAGTGAGGTATCATTTTTATCGGGAGACGTGGGGGAACGCTGGGTGGAAGGAAATTTGTGGCTCCTCTCAGATTCCAGAACTTTCTGCCACAGAAATGTGAGGAACATGTGTTTTTTAGCCAAATTCTGAGGTTTGCAAAGGATTCTGGGTAACAGAACCTGGTCCGAGCCACACAAGTCACCCCATCTTGGATTCCCCTAGATCTCTAGTTTTCAGAAATGCACAGGTTTGGTAGGTTTCCCTAGGTGGCGGCTGAGCTACAGGCCAAAATCTACAGGTAGGCACTTTGCAAAAAACACCTCTGTTTTCCTTCAAAAATTTGGCTGTGTCCACGTTGCGCTTTGGGGCGTTTCTTGTCGCGCGCGCTAGGCCTACCCACACAAGTGAGGTATCATTTTTATCGGGAGACGTGGGGGAACGCTGGGTGGAAGGAAATTTGTGGCTCCTCTCAGATTCCAGAACTTTCTGCCACAGAAATGTGAGGAACATGTGTTTTTTTAGCCAAATTTTGAGGTTTGCAAAGGATTCTGGGTAACAGAACCTGGTCCGATCCACACAAGTCACCCCATCTTGGATTCCCCTAGGTCTCTAGTTTTCAGAAATGCACAGGTGTGGTAGGTTTCCCTAGGTGGCGGCTGAGCTACAGGCCAAAATCTACAGGTAGGCACTTTGCAAAAAAACACCTCTGTTTTCCTTCAAAAATTTGGCTGTGTCCACGTTGCGCTTTGGGGCGTTTCCTGTCGCGGGCGCTAGACCTACCCATACAAGTGAGGTATCATTTTTATCGGGAGACGTGGGGGAACGATGGGTGGAAGGAAATTTGTGGCTCCTCTCAGATTCCAGAACTTTCTGCCACAGAAATTTGAGGAACATGTGTTTTTTTAGCCAAATTCTGAGGTTTGCAAAGGATTCTTGGTAACAGAACCTGGTCCGAGCCACACAAGTCACCCCATCTTGTATTCCCCTAGGTCTCTAGTTTTCAGAAATGCACAGGTTTGGTAGGTTTCCCTAGGTGGCGGCTGAGCTACAGGCCAAAATCTACAGGTAGGCACTTTGCAAAAAACACCTCTGTTTTCCTTCAAAAATTTGGCTGTGTCCACGTTGCGCTTTTCTGGCGTTTCCTGTCGCGGGCGCTAGGCCTACCCACACAAGTGAGGTATAATTTTTATCGGGAGACGTGGGGGAACGCTGGGTGGAAGGAAATTTGTGGCTCCTCTCAGATTCCAGAACTTTCTGCCTCAGAAATGTGAGGAACATGTGTTTTTTTAGCCAAATTTTGAGGTTTGCAAAGGATTCTGGGTAACAGAACCTGGTCCGAGCCACACAAGTCACCCCATCTTGGATTCCTCTAGGTCTCTTGTTTTCAGAAATGCACAGGTTTTGTAGGTTTCCCTAGGTGGCGGCTGAGCTACAGGCCAAAATCTACAGGTAGGCACTTTGCAAAAAACACCTCTGTTTTCCTTAAAAAATTTGGCTGTGTCCACGTTGCGCTTTGGGGCGTTTCCTGTCGCGGGCGCTAGGCCTACCCACACAAGTGAGGTATCATTTTTATCGGGAGACGTGGGGGAACGCTGGGTGGAAGGAAATTTGTGGCTCCTCTCAGATTCCAGAACTTTCTGCCACAGAAATGTGAGGAACATGTGTTTTTTTAGCCAAATTCTGAGGTTTGCAAAGGATTCTGGGTAACAGAACCTGGCCCGAGCCACACAAGTCACCCCATCTTGGATTCCCCTAGGTCTCTAGTTTTCAGAAATGCACAGGTTTGGTAGGTTTCCCTAGGTGGCGGCTGAGCTACAGGCCAAAATCTACAGGTAGGCACTTTGCAAAAAACACCTCTGTTTTCCTTCAAAAATTTGGCTGTGTCCACGTTGCGCTTTGGGGCGTTTCCTGACGCGGGCGCTAGGCCTACCCACACAAGTGAGGTATCATTTTTATCGGGAGACGTGAGGGAACGCTGGGTGGAAGGAAATTTGTGGCTCCTCTCAGATTCCCGAACTTTCTGCCACAGAATGGGGAGGAACATGTGTTTTTTTAACCAAATTTTTAGGTTTGCAAAGGATTCTGGGTAACAGAACCTGGTCCGAGCCACACAAGTCACCCCATCTTGGATTCCCCTAGGTCTCTAGTTTTCAGAAATGCACAGGTTTGGTAGGTTTCCCTAGGTGGCAGCTGAGCTACAGGCCAAAATCTATAGGTAGGCACTTTGCAAAAAAACACCTCTGTTTTCCTTCAAAAATTTGGCTGTGTCCACGTTGCGCTGTGGGGCGTTTCCTGTCGCGGGCGCTAGGCCTACCCACACAAGTGAGGTATCATTTTTATCGGGAGACGTGGGGGAACGATGGATGGAAGGAAATTTGTGGCTCCTCTCAGATTCCAGAACTTTCTGCCACAGAAATGTGAGGAACATGTGTTTTTTTAGCCAAATTCTGAGGTTTGCAAAGGATTCTGGGTAACAGAACCTGGTCCGAGCCACACAAGTCACCCCATCTTGGATTCCCCTAGGTCTCTAGTTTTCAGAAATGCACAGGTTTGGTAGGTTTCCCTAGGTGGCGGCTGAGCTACAGGCCAAAATCTACAGGTAGGCACTTTGCAAAAAACACCTCTGTTTTCCTTCAAAAATTTGGCTGTGTCCACGTTGCGCTTTGGGGCGTTTCCTGTCGCGGGCGCTAGGCCTACCCACACAAGTGAGGTATCATTTTTATCGGGAGACGTGGGGGAACGCTGGGTGGAAGGAAATTTGTGGCTCCTCTCAGATTCCAGAACTTTCTGCCACAGAAATGTGAGGAACATGTGTTTTTTTAGCCAAATTTTGAGGTTTGCAAAGGATTCTGAGTAACAGAATCTGGTCCGAGCCACACAAGTCACCCCATCTTGGATTCCCCTAGGTCTCTAGTTTTCAGAAATGCACAGGTTTGGTAGGTTTCCCTAGGTGGCGGCTGAGCTACAGGCCAAAATCTACAGGTAGGCACTTTGCAAAAAACACCTCTGTTTTCCTTCAAAAATTTGGCTGTGTCCACGTTGCGCTTTGGGGCGTTTCCTGTCGCGGGCGCTAGGCCTACCCACACAAGTGAGGTATCATTTTTATCGGGAGACGTGGGGGAACGCTGGGTGGAAGGAAATTTGTGGCTCCTCTCAGATTCCAGAACTTTCTGCCACAGAAATGTGAGGAACATGTGTTTTTTTAGCCAAATTCTGAGGTTTGCAAAGGATTCTGGGTAACAGAACCTGGTCCGAGCCACACAAGTCACCCCATCTTGGATTCCCCTAGGTCTCTAGTTTTCAGAAATGCACAGGTTTGGTAGGTTTCCCTAGGTGGCGGCTGAGCTACAGGCCAAAATCTATAGGTAGGCACTTTGCAAAAAAACACCTCTGTTTTCCTTCAAAAATTTGGCTGTGTCCACGTTGCGCTTTGGGGCGTTTCTTGTCGCGGGCGCTAGGCCTACCCACACAAGTGAGGTATCATTTTTATCGGGAGACGTGGGGGAACGATGGATGGAAGGAAATTTGTGGCTCCTCTCAGATTCCAGAACTTTCTGCCACAGAAATGTGAGGAACATGTGTTTTTTTAGCCAAATTCTGAGGTTTGCAAAGGATTCTGGGTAACAGAACCTGGTCCGAGCCACACAAGTCACCCCATCTTGGATTCCCCTAGGTCTCTAGTTTTCAGAAATGCACAGGTTTGGTAGGTTTCCCTAGGTGGCGGCTGAGCTACAGGCCAAAATCTACAGGTAGGCACTTTGCAAAAAACACCTCTGTTTTCCTTCAAAAATTTGGCTGTGTCCACGTTGCGCTTTGGGGCGTTTCTTGTCGCGCGCGCTAGGCCTACCCACACAAGTGAGGTATCATTTTTATCGGGAGACGTGGGGGAACGCTGGGTGGAAGGAAATTTGTGGCTCCTCTCAGATTCCAGAACTTTCTGCCACAGAAATGTGAAGAACATGTGTTTTTTTAGACAGAATTTGAGGTTTGCAAAGGATTCTGGGTAACAGAACCTGGTCCGAGCCACACAAGTCACCCCATCTTGGATTCCCCTAGGTCTTTAGTTTTCAGAAATGCACAGGTTTGGTAGGTTTCCCTAGGTGGCGGCTGAGCTACAGGCCAAAATCTACAGGTAGGCACTTTGCAAAAAACACCTCTGTTTTCCTTCAAAAATTTGGCTGTGTCCACGTTGCGCTTTGGGGCGTTTCCTGTCGCGGGCGCTAGGCCTACCCACACAAGTGAGGTATCATTTTTATCGGGAGACGTGGGGGAACGCTGGGTGGAAGGAAATTTGTGGCTCCTCTCAGATTCCAGAACTTTCTGCCACAGAAATGAGAGGAACATGTGTTTTTTTAGCCAAATTTTGAGGTTTGCAAAGGATTCTGAGTAACAGAACCTGGTCCGAGCCACACAAGTCACCCCATCTTGGATTCCCCTAGGTCTCTAGTTTTCAGAAATGCACAGGTTTGGTAGGTTTCCCTAGGTGGCGGCTGAGCTACAGGCCAAAATCTACAGGTAGGCACTTTGCAAAAAACACCTCTGTTTTCCTTCAAAAATTTGGCTGTGTCCACGTTGCGCTTTGGGGCGTTTCCTGTTGCGGGCGCTAGGCCTACCCACACAAGTGAGGTATCATTTTTATCGGGAGACGTGGGGGAACGCTGGGTGGAAGGAAATTTGTGGCTCCTCTCAGATTCCAGAACTTTCTGCCACAGAAATGTGAGGAACATGTGTTTTTTTAGCCAAATTTTGAGGTTTGCAAAGGATTCTGGGTAACAGAACCTGGTCCGAGCCACACAAGTCACCCCATCTTGGATTCCCCTAGGTCTCTAGTTTTCAGAAATGCACAGGTTTGGTAGGTTTCCCTAGGTGGCGGCTGACCTACAGGCCAAAATCTACAGGTAGGCACTTTGCAAAAAACACCTCTGTTTTCCTTCAAAAATTTGGCTGTGTCCACGTTGCGCTTTGGGGCGTTTCCTGTAGCGGGCGCTAGGCCTACCCACACAAGTGAGGTATCATTTTTATCGGGAGACGTGGGGGAACGCTGGGTGGAAGGAAATTTGTGGCTCCTCTCAGATTCCAGAACTTTCTGCCACAGAAATGTGAGGAACATGTGTTTTTTTAGCCAAATTTTGAGGTTTGCAAAGGATTCTGGGTAACAGAACCTGGTCCGATCCACACAAGTCACCCCATCTTGGATTCCCCTAGGTCTCTAGTTTTCAGAAATGCACAGGTGTGGTAGGTTTCCGTAGGTGGCGGCTGAGCTACAGGCCAAAATCTACAGGTAGGCACTTTGCAATAAAACACCTCTGTTTTCCTTCAAAAATTTGGCTGTGTCCACGTTGCGCTTTGGGGCGTTTCCTGTCGCGGGCGCTAGGCCTACCCACACAAGTGAGGTATCATTTTTATCGGGAGACGTGGGGGAACGATGGGTGGAAGGAAATTTGTGGCTCCTCTCAGATTCCAGAACTTTCTGCCACAGAAATTTGAGGAACATGTGTTTTTTTAGCCAAATTCTGAGGTTTGCAAAGGATTCTTGGTAACAGAACCTGGTCCGAGCCACACAAGTCACCCCATCTTGTATTCCCCTAGGTCTCTAGTTTTCAGAAATGCACAGGTTTGGTAGGTTTCCCTAGGTGGCGGCTGAGCTACAGGCCAAAATCTACAGGTAGGCACTTTGCAAAAAACACCTCTGTTTTCCTTCAAAAATTTGGCTGTGTCCACGTTGCGCTTTGGGGCGTTTCCTGTCGCGGGCGCTAGGGCTACCCACACAAGTGAGGTATAATTTTTATCGGGAGACGTGGGGGAACGCTGGGTGGAATGAAATTTGTGGCTCCTCTCAGATTCCAGAACTTTCTGCCTCAGAAATGTGAGGAACATATGTTTTTTTAGCCAAATTTTGAGGTTTGCAAAGGATTCTGGGTAACAGAACCTGGTCGGAGCCACACAAGTCACCCCATCTTGGATTCCCCTAGGTCTCTTGTTTTCAGAAATGCACAGGTTTGGTAGGTTTCCCTAGGTGGCGGCTGAGCTACAGGCCAAAATCTACAGGTAGGCACTTTGCAAAAAACACCTCTGTTTTCCTTCAAAAATTTGGCTGTGTCCACGTTGCGCTTTGGGGCGTTTCCTGTCGCGGGCGCTAGGCCTACCCACACAAGTGAGGTATCATTTTTATCGGGAGACGTGGGGGAACGCTGGGTGGAAGGAAATTTGTGGCTCCTCTCAGATTCCAGAACTTTCTGCCACAGAAATGTGAGGAACATGTGTTTTTTTAGCCAAATTCTGAGGTTTGCAAAGGATTCTGGGTAACAGAACCTGGTCCGAGCCACACAAGTCACCCCATCTTGGATTCCCCTAGGTCTCTAGTTTTTAGAAATGCACAGGTTTGGTAGGTTTCCCTAGGTGGCGGCTGAGCTACAGGCCAAAATCTACAGGTAGGCACTTTGCAAAAAACACCTCTGTTTTCCTTCAAAAATTTGGCTGTGTCCACGTTGCGCTTTGGGGCGTTTCTTGTCGCGCGCACTAGGCCTATCCACACAAGTGAGGTATCATTTTTATCGGGAGACGTGGGGGAACGATGGGTGGAAGGAAATTTGTGGCTCCTCTCAGATTCCAGAACTTTCTGCCACAGAAATTTGAGGAACATGTGTTTTTTTAGCCAAATTCTGAGGTTTGCAAAGGATTCTTGGTAACAGAACCTGGTCCGAGCCACACAAGTCACCCCATCTTGTATTCCCCTAGGTCTCTAGTTTTCAGAAATGCACAGGTTTGGTAGGTTTCCCTAGGTGGCGGCTGAGCTACAGGCCAAAATCTACAGGTAGGCACTTTGCAAAAAACACCTCTGTTTTCCTTCAAAAATTTGGCTGTGTCCACGTTGCGCTTTTCTGGCGTTTCCTGTCGCGGGCGCTAGGCCTACCCACACAAGTGAGGTATAATTTTTATCGGGAGACGTGGGGGAACGCTGGGTGGAAGGAAATTTGTGGCTCCTCTCAGATTCCAGAACTTTCTGCCTCAGAAATGTGAGGAACATGTGTTTTTTTAGCCAAATATTGAGGTTTGCAAAGGATTCTGGGTAACAGAACCTGGTCCGAGCCACACAAGTCACCCCATCTTGGATTCCCCTAGGTCTCTAGTTTTCAGAAATGCACAGGTTTGGTAGGTTTCCCTAGGTGGCGGCTGAGCTACAGGCCAAAATCTACAGGTAGGCACTTTGCAAAAAACACCTCTGTTTTCCTTCAAAAATTTGGCTGTGTCCACGTTGCGCTTTGGGGCGTTTCTTGTCGCGCGCGCTAGGCCTACCCACACAAGTGAGGTATCATTTTTATCGGGAGACGTGGAGGAACGCTGGGTGGAAGGAAATTTGTGGCTCCTCTCAGATTCCAGAACTTTCTGCCACAGAAATGTGAGGAACATGTGTTTTTTTAGCCAAATTCTGAGGTTTGCAAAGGAATCTGGGTAACAGAACCTGGTCCGAGCCACACAAGTCACCCCATCTTGGATTCCCCTAGGTCTCTAGTTTTCAGAAATACACACGTTTGGTAGGTTTCCCTAGGTGGCGGCTGAGCTACAAGCCAAAATCTACAGGTAGGCACTTTGCAAAAAACACCTCTGTTTTCCTTCAAAAATTTGGCTGTGTCCACGTTGCGCTTTGGGGCGTTTCCTGTCGCGGGCGCTAGGGCTACCCACACAAGTGAGGTATCATTTTTATCGGGAGACGTGGGGGAACGCTGGGTGGAAGGAAATTTGTGGCTCCTCTCAGATTCCAGAACTTTCTGCCACAGAAATGTGAGGAACATGTGTTTTTTTAGCCAAATTTTGAGGTTTGCAAAGGATTCTGGGTAACAGAACCTGGCCCGAGCCACACAAGTCACCCCATCTTGGATTCCCCTAGGTCTCTAGTTTTCAGAAATGCACAGGTTTGGTAGGTTTCCCTAGGTGGCGGCTGAGCTACAGGCCAAAATCTACAGGTAGGCACTTTGCAAAAAACACCTCTGTTTTCCTTCAAAAATTTGGCTGTGTCCACGTTGCGCTTTGGGGCGTTTCCTGACGCGGGCGCTAGGCCTACCCACACAAGTGAGGTATCATTTTTATCGGGAGACGTGAGGGAACGCTGGGTGGAAGGAAATTTGTGGCTCCTCTCAGATTCCAGAACTTTCTGCCACAGAATGGGGAGGAACATGTGTTTTTTTAAACAAATTTTTAGGTTTGCAAAGGATTCTGGGTAACAGAACCTGGTCCGAGCCACACAAGTCACCCCATCTTGGATTCCCCTAGGTCTCTAGTTTTCAGAAATGCACAGGTTTGGTAGGTTTCCCTAGGTGGCGGCTGAGCTACAGGCCAAAATCTATAGGTAGGCACTTTGCAAAAAAACACCTCTGTTTTCCTTCAAAAATTTGGCTGTCTCCACGTTGCGCTTTGGGGCGTTTCCTGTCGCGGGCGCTAGGCCTACCCACACAAGTGAGGTATCATTTTTATCGGGAGACGTGGGGGAACGATGGATGGAAGGAAATTTGTGGCTCCTCTCAGATTCCAGAACTTTCTGCCACAGAAATGTGAGGAACATGTGTTTTTTTAGCCAAATTCTGAGGTTTGCAAAGGATTCTGGGTAACAGAACCTGGTCCGAGCCACACAAGTCACCCCATCTTGGATTCCCCTAGGTCTCTAGTTTTCAGAAATGCACAGGTTTGGTAGGTTTCCCTAGGTGGCGGCTGAGCTACAGGCCAAAATCTACAGGTAGGCACTTTGCAAAAAACACCTCTGTTTTCCTTCAAAAATTTGGCTGTGTCCACGTTGCGCTTTGGGGCGTTTCTTGTTGCGCGCGCTAGGCCTACCCACACAAGTGAGGTATCATTTTTATCGGGAGACGTGGGGGAACGCTGGGTGGAAGGAAATTTGTGGCTCCTCTCAGATTCCAGAACTTTCTGCCACAGAAATGTGAGGAACATGTGTATTTTTAGCCGAGAATTTTAGGTTTGCAAAGGATTCTGGGTAACAGAACGTGGTCCGAGCCACACAAGTCACACGATCTTGGATTCCCCTAGGTCTCTAGTTTTCAGAAATGCACAGGTTTGGTAGGTTTCCCTAGGTGGCGGTTGAGCTACAGGCCAAAATCTACAGGTAGGCACTTTGCAAAAAACACCTCTGTTTTCCTTCAAATATTTGGCTGTGTCCACGTTGCGCTTTGGGGCGTTTCCTGTCGCGGGCGCTAGGCCTACCCACACAAGTGAGGTATCATTTTTATCGGGAGACGTGGGGGAACGCTGGGTGGAAGGAAATTTGTTGCTCCTCTCAGATTCCAGAACTTTCTGCCACAGAAATGTGAGGAACATGTGTTTTTTTAGCCACATTTTGAGGTTTGCAAAGGATTCTTGGTAACAGAACCTGGTCCGAGCCACACAAGTCACCCCATCTTGGATTCCCCTAGGTCTCTAGTTTTCAGAAATGCACAGGTTTGGTAGGTTTCCCTAGGTAGCGGCTGAGCTACAGGCCAAAATCTACAGGTAGGCACTTTGCAAAAAACACCTCTGTTTTCCTTCAAAAATTTGGCTGTGTCCACGTTGCGCTTTGGGGCGTTTCCTGTCGCGGGCGCTAGGCCTACCCACACAAGTGAGGTATCATTTTTATCGGGAGACGTGGGGAAACGCTGGGTGGAAGGAAATTTGTGGCTCCTCTCCGATTCCAGAACTTTCTGCCACAGAAATGTGAGGAACATGTGTTTTTTTAGCCAAATCCTGTGGTTTGCAAAGGATTCTGGGTAACAGAACCTGGTCCCAGCCACACAAGTCACCCCATCTTGGATTCCCCTAGGTCTCTAGTTTTCAGAAATGCACAGGTTTGGTAGGTTTCCCTAGGTGGCGGCTGAGCTACAAGCCAAAATCTACAGGTAGGCACTTTGCAAAAAACACCTCTGTTTTCCTTCAAAAATTTGGCTGTGTCCACGTTGCGCTTTGGGGCATTTCCTGTCGCGGGCGCTAGGCCTACCCACACAAGTGAGGTATCATTTTTATCGGGAGACGTGGGGGAACGCTGGGTGGAAGGAAATTCGTGGCTCCTCTCAGATTCCAGAACTTTCTGCCACAGAAATGTGAGGAACATGTGTTTTTTTAGCCAAATTCTGAGGTTTGCAAAGGATTCTGGGTAACAGAACCTGGTCCGAGCCACACAAGTCACCCCATGTTGGATTCCCCTAGGTCTCTAGTTTTCAGAAATGCACAGGTTTGGTTGGTTTCCCTAGGTGGCGGCTGAGCTACAAGCCAAAATCTACAGGTAGGCACTTTGCAAAAAACAACTCTGTTTTCCTTCAAAAATTTGTCTGTGTCCACGTTGCCCTTTGGGGCGTTTCCTGTCGCGGGCGCTAGGCCTATCCACACAAGTGAGGTATCATTTCTATCGGGAGACGTGGGGGAACGCTGGGTGGAAGGAAATTTGTGGCTCCTCTCAGATTCCAGAACTTTCTGCCACAGAAATGTGAGGAACATGTGTTTTTTTAGCCAAATTCTGAGGTTTGCAAAGGATTCTGGGTAACAGAACGTGGTCCGAGCCACACAAGTCACACGATCTTGGATTCCCCTAGGTCTCTAGTTTTCAGAAATGCACAGGTTTGGTAGGTTTCCCTAGGTGGCGGTTGAGCTACAGGCCAAAATCTACAGGTAGGCACTTTGCAAAAAACACCTCTGTTTTCCTTCAAATATTTGGCTGTGTCCACGTTGCGCTTTGGGGCGTTTCCTGTCGCGGGCGCTAGGCCTACCCACACAAGTGAGGTATCATTTTTATCGGGAGACGTGGGGGAACGCTGGGTGGAAGGAAATTTGTTGCTCCTCTCAGATTCCAGAACTTTCTGCCACAGAAATGTGAGGAACATGTGTTTTTTTAGCCACATTTTGAGGTTTGCAAAGGATTCTTGGTAACAGAACCTGGTCCGAGCCACACAAGTCACCCCATCTTGGATTCCCCTAGGTCTCTAGTTTTCAGAAATGCACAGGATTGGTAGGTTTCCCTAGGTAGCGGCTGAGCTACAGGCCAAAATCTACAGGTAGGCACTTTGCAAAAAACACCTCTGTTTTCCTTCAAAAATTTGGCTGTGTCCACGTTGCGCTTTGGGGCGTTTCCTGTCGCGGGCGCTAGGCCTACCCACACAAGTGAGGTATAATTTTTATCGGGAGACGTGGGGGAACGCTGGGTGGAAGGAAATTTGTGGCTCCTCTCAGATTCCAGAACTTTCTGCCACAGAAATGTTAGGAACATGTGTTTTTTTAGCCAAATTCTGAGGTTTGCAAAGGATTCTGGGTAACAGAACCTGGTCCGAGCCACACAAGTCACCCCATCTTGGATTCCCCTAGGTCTCTAGTTTTCAGAAATGCACAGGTTTGGTAGGTTTCCCTAGGTGGCGGCTGAGCTACAAACCAAAATCTACAGGTAGGCACTTTGCAAAAAACACCTCTGTTTTCCTTAAAAAATTTGGCTGTGTCCACGTTGCGCTTTGGGGCGTTTCCTGTCGCGGGCGCTAGGCCTACCCACACAAGTGAGGTATCATTTTTATCGGGAGACGTGGGGGAACGCTGGGTGGAAGGAAATTTGTGGCTCCTCTCAGATTCCAGAACTTTCTGCCACAGAAATGTGAGGAACATGTGTTTTTTTTTGCCAAATTCTGAGGTTTGCAAAGGATTCTGGGTAACAGAACCTGGTCCGAGCCACACAAGTCACCCCATGTTGGATTCCCCTAGGTCTCTAGTTTTCAGAAATGCACAGGTTTGGTTGGTTTCCCTAGGTGGCGGCTGAGCTACAAGCCAAAATCTACAGGTAGGCACTTTGCAAAAAACACCTCTGTTTTCCTTCAAAAATTTGGCTGTGTCCACGTTGCGCTTTGGGGCGTTTCCTGTCGCGGGCGCTAGGCCTACCCACACAAGTGAGGTATCATTTTTATCGAGAGACGTGGGGGAACGCTGGGTGGAAGGAAATTTGTGTCTCCTCTCAGATTCCAGAACTTTCTGCCACAGAAATGTGAGGAACATGTGTATTTTTAGCCGAAAATTTTAGGTTTGCAAAGGATTCTGGGTAACAGAACCTGGTCCGAGCCACACAAGTCACACGATCTTGGATTCCCCTAGGTCTCTAGTTTTCAGAAATGCACAGGTTTGGTAGGTTTCCCTAGGTGGCGGTTGAGCTACAGGCCAAAATCTACAGGTAGGCACTTTGCAAAAAACACCTCTGTTTTCCTTCAAATATTTGGCTGTGTCCACGTTGCGCTTTGGGGCATTTCCTGTCGCGGGCGCTAGGCCTACCCACACAAGTGAGGTATCATTTTTATCGGGAGACGTGGGGGAACGCTGGGTGGAAGGAAATTTGTTGCTCCTCTCAGATTCCAGAACTTTCTGCAACAGAAATGTGAGGAACATGTGTTTTTTTAGCCACATTTTGAGGTTTGCAAAGGATTCTTGGTAACAGAACCTGGTCCGAGCCACACAAGTCACCCCATCTTGGATTCCCCTAGGTCTCTAGTTTTCAGAAATGCACAGGTTTGGTAGGTTTCCCTAGGTAGCGGCTGAGCTACAGGCCAAAATCTACAGGTAGGCACTTTGCAAAAAACACCTCTGTTTTCCTTCAAAAATTTGGCTGTGTCCACGTTGCGCTTTGGGGCGTTTCCTGTCGCGGGCGCTAGGCCTACCCACACAAGTGAGGTATCATTTTTATCGGGAGACGTGGGGGAACGCTGGGTGGAAGGAAATTTGTGGCTCCTCTCAGATTCCAGAACTTTCTGCCACAGAAATGTGAGGAACATGTGTTTTTTTAGCCAAATTCTGAGGTTTGCAAAGGATTCTGGGTAACAGAACCTGGTCCGAGCCACACAAGTCACCCCATCTTGGATTCCCCTAGGTCTCTAGTTTTCAGAAATGCACAGGTTTGGTAGGTTTCCCTAGGTGGCGGCTGAGCTACAAGCCAAAATCTACAGGTAGGCACTTTGCAAAAAACACCTCTGTTTTCCTTCAAAAATTTGGCTGTGTCCACGTTGCGCTTTGGGGCGTTTCCTGTCACGGGCGCTAGGCCTACCCACACAAGTGAGGTATAATTTTTATCGGGAGATGTGGGGGAACGCTGGGTGGAAGGAAATTTGTGGCTCCTCTCAGATTCCAGAACTTTCTGCCACAGAAATGTGAGGAACATGTGTTTTTTTAGCCAAATTCTGAGGTTTGCAAAGGATTCTGGGTAACAGAACCTGGTCCGAACCACACAAGTCACCCCATGTTGGATTCCCCTAGGTCTCTAGTTTTCAGAAATGCACAGGTTTGGTTGGTTTCCCTAGGTGGCGGCTGAGCTACAAGCCAAAATCTACAGGTAGGCACTTTGCAAAAAAACACCTCTGTTTTCCTTCAAAAATTTGGCTGTGTCCACGTTGCGCTTTGGGGCGTTTCCTGTCGCGGGCGCTAGGCCTACCCACACAAGTGAGGTATCATTTTTATCGGGAGACGTGGGGGAACGCTGGGTGGAAGGAAATTTGTGGCTCCTCTCAGATTCCAGAACTTTCTGCCACAGAAATGTGAGGAACATGTGTTTTTTTAGCCAAATTCTGAGGTTTGCAAAGGATTCTGGGTAACAGAACCTGGTCCGAGCCACACAAGTCACCCCATCTTGGATTCCCCTAGGTCTCTAGTTTTCAGAAATGCACAGGTTTGGTAGGTTTCCCTAGGTGGCGGCTGAGCTACAAGCCAAAATCTACAGGTAGGCACTTTGCAAAAAACACCTCTGTTTTCCTTCAAAAATTTGGCTGTGTCCACGTTGCGCTTTGGGGCGTTTCCTGTCGCGGGCGCTAGGCCTACCCACACAAGTGAGTTATCATTTTTATCGGGAGACGTGGGGGAACGCTGGGTGGAAGGAAATTTGTGTCTCCTCTCAGATTCCAGAACTTTCTGCCACAGAAATGTCAGGAACATGTGTATTTTTAGCCGAAAATTTTAGGTTTGCAAAGGATTCTGGGTAACAGAACCTGGTCCGAGCCACACAAGTCACACGATCTTGGATTCCCCTAGGTCTCTAGTTTTCAGAAATGCACAGGTTTGGTAGGTTTCCCTAGGTGGCGGTTGAGCTACAGGCCAAAATCTACAGGTTGGCACTTTGCAAAAAACACCTCTGTTTTCCTTCAAATATTTGGCTGTGTCCACGTTGCGCTTTGGGGCGTTTCCTGTTGCGGGCGCTAGGCCTACCCACACAAGTGAGGTATCATTTTTATCGGGAGACGTGGGGGAACGCTGGGTGGAAGGAAATTTGTGGCTCCTTTCAGATTCCAGAACTTTCTGCCACAGAAATGTGAGGAACATGTGTTTTTTTAGCCACATTTTGAGGTTTGCAAAGGATTCTTGGTAACAGAACCTGGTCCGAGCCACACAAGTCACCCCATGTTGGATTCCCCTAGGTCTCTAGTTTTCAGAAATGCACAGGTTTGGTTGGTTTCCCTAGGTGGCGGCTGAGCTACAAGCCAAAATCTACAGGTAGGCACTTTGCAAAAAACAACTCTGTTTTCCTTCAAAAATTTGTCTGTGTCCACGTTGCCCTTTGGGGCGTTTCCTGTCGCGGGCGCTAGGCCTACCCACACAAGTGAGGTATCATTTCTATCGGGAGACGTGGGGGAACGCTGGGTGGAAGGAAATTTGTGGCTCCTCTCAGATTCCAGAACTTTCTGCCACAGAAATGTGAGGAACATGTGTTTTTTTAGCCAAATTCTGAGGTTTGCAAAGGATTCTGGGTAACAGAACGTGGTCCGAGCCACACAAGTCACACGATCTTGGATTTCCCTAGGTCTCTAGTTTTCAGAAATGCACAGGTTTGGTAGGTTTCCCTAGGTGGCGGTTGAGCTACAGGCCAAAATCTACAGGTAGGCACTTTGCAAAAAACACCTCTGTTTTCCTTCAAATATTTGGCTGTGTCCACGTTGCGCTTTGGGGCGTTTCCTGTCGTGGGCGCTAGGCCTACCCACACAAGTGAGGTATCATTTTTATCGGGAGACGTGGGGGAACGCTGGGTGGAAGGAAATTTGTTGCTCCTCTCAGATTCCAGAACTTTCTGCCACAGAAATGTGAGGAACATGTGTTTTTTTAGCCACATTTTGAGTTTTGCAAAGGATTCTGGGTAACAGAACCTGGTCCGATCCACACAAGTCACCCCATCTTGGATTCCCCTAGGTCTCTAGTTTTCAGAAATGCACAGGTGTGGTAGGTTTCCCTAGGTGGTGGCTGAGCTACAGGCCAAAATCTACAGGTAGGCACTTTGCAAAAAAACACCTCTGTTTTCCTTCAAAATTTGGCTGTGTCCACGTTGAGCTTTGGGGCGTTTCCTGTCGTGGGCGCTAGGCCTACCCACACAAGTGAGGTATCATTTTTATCGGGAGACGTGGGGGAACGATGGGTGGAAGGAAATTTGTGGCTCCTCTCAGATTCCAGAACTTTCTGCCACAGAAATTTGAGGAACATGTGTTTTTTTAGCCAAACTCTGAGGTTTGCAAAGGATTCTTGGTAACAGAACCTGGTCCGAGCCACACAAGTCACCCCATCTTGTATTCCCCTAGGTCTCTAATTTTCAGAAATGCACAGGTTTGGTAGGTTTCCCTAGGTGGCGGCTGAGCTACAGGCCAAAATCTACAGGTAGGCACTTTGCAAAAAACACCTCTGTTTTCCTTCAAAAATTTGGCTGTGTCCACGTTGCGCTTTTCTGGCGTTTCGTGTCGCGGGCGCTAGGCCTACCCACACAAGTGAGGTATAATTTTTATCGGGAGACGTGGGGGAACGCTGGGTGGATGGAAATTTGTGGCTCCTCTCAGATTCCAGAACTTTCTGCCTCAGAAATGTGAGGAACATGTGTTTTTTTAGCCAAATTTTGAGGTTTGCAAAGGATTCTGGGTAACAGAACCTGGTCCGAGCCACACAAGTCACCCCATCTTGGATTCCCCTAGGTCTCTTGTTTTCAGAAATGCACAGGTTTGGTAGGTTTCCCTAGGTGGCGGCTGAGCTACAGGCCAAAATCTACAGGTAGGCACTTTGCAAAAAACACCTCTGTTTTCCTTCAAAAATTTGGCTGTGTCCACGTTGCGCTTTGGGGCGTTTCCTGTCGCGGGCGCTAGGCCTACCCACACAAGTGAGGTATCATTTTTATCGGGAGACGTGGGGGAACGCTGGGTGGAAGGAAATTTGTGGCTCCTCTCAGATTCCAGAACTTTCTGCCACAGAAATGTGAGGAACATGTGTTTTTTAGCCAAATTCTGAGGTTTGCAAAGGATTCTGGGTAACAGAACCTGGTCCGAGCCACACAAGTCACCCCATCTTGGATTCCCCTAGATCTCTAGTTTTCAGAAATGCACAGGTTTGGTAGGTTTCCCTAGGTGGCGGCTGAGCTACAGGCCAAAATCTACAGGTAGGCACTTTGCAAAAAACACCTCTGTTTTCCTTCAAAAATTTGGCTGTGTCCACGTTGCGCTTTGGGGCGTTTCTTGTCGCGCGCGCTAGGCCTACCCACACAAGTGAGGTATCATTTTTATCGGGAGACGTGGGGGAACGCTGGGTGGAAGGAAATTTGTGGCTCCTCTCAGATTCCAGAACTTTCTGCCACAGAAATGTGAGGAACATGTGTTTTTTTAGCCAAATTTTGAGGTTTGCAAAGGATTCTGGGTAACAGAACCTGGTCCGATCCACACAAGTCACCCCATCTTGGATTCCCCTAGGTCTCTAGTTTTCAGAAATGCACAGGTGTGGTAGGTTTCCCTAGGTGGCGGCTGAGCTACAGGCCAAAATCTACAGGTAGGCACTTTGCAAAAAAACACCTCTGTTTTCCTTCAAAAATTTGGCTGTGTCCACGTTGCGCTTTGGGGCGTTTCCTGTCGCGGGCGCTAGGCCTACCCATACAAGTGAGGTATCATTTTTATCGGGAGACGTGGGGGAACGATGGGTGGAAGGAAATTTGTGGCTCCTCTCAGATTCCAGAACTTTCTGCCACAGAAATTTGAGGAACATGTGTTTTTTTAGCCAAATTCTGAGGTTTGCAAAGGATTCTTGGTAACAGAACCTGGTCCGAGCCACACAAGTCACCCCATCTTGTATTCCCCTAGGTCTCTAGTTTTCAGAAATGCACAGGTTTGGTAGGTTTCCCTAGGTGGCGGCTGAGCTACAGGCCAAAATCTACAGGTAGGCACTTTGCAAAAAACACCTCTGTTTTCCTTCAAAAATTTGGCTGTGTCCACGTTGCGCTTTTCTGGCGTTTCCTGTCGCGGGCGCTAGGCCTACCCACACAAGTGAGGTATAATTTTTATCGGGAGACGTGGGGGAACGCTGGGTGGAAGGAAATTTGTGGCTCCTCTCAGATTCCAGAACTTTCTGCCTCAGAAATGTGAGGAACATGTGTTTTTTTAGCCAAATTTTGAGGTTTGCAAAGGATTCTGGGTAACAGAACCTGGTCCGAGCCACACAAGTCACCCCATCTTGGATTCCCCTAGGTCTCTTGTTTTCAGAAATGCACAGGTTTGGTAGGTTTCCCTAGGTGGCGGCTGAGCTACAGGCCAAAATCTACAGGTAGGCACTTTGCAAAAAACACCTCTGTTTTCCTTCAAAAATTTGGCTGTGTCCACGTTGCGCTTTGGGGCGTTTCCTGTCGCGGGCGCTAGGCCTACCCACACAAGTGAGGTATCATTTTTATCGGGAGACGTGGGGGAACGCTGGGTGGAAGGAAATTTGTGGCTCCTCTCAGATTCCAGAACTTTCTGCCACAGAAATGTGAGGAACATGTGTTTTTTTAGCCAAATTCTGAGGTTTGCAAAGGATTCTGGGTAACAGAACCTGGTCCGAGCCACACAAGTCACCCCATCTTGGATTCCCCTAGGTCTCTAGTTTTCAGAAATGCACAGGTTTGGTAGGTTTCCCTAGGTGGCGGCTGAGCTACAGGCCAAAATCTACAGGTAGGCACTTTGCAAAAAACACCTCTGTTTTCCTTCAAAAATTTGGCTGTGTCCACGTTGCGCTTTGGGGCGTTTCTTGTCGCGCGCGCTAGGCCTACCCACACAAGTGAGGTATCATTTTTATCGGGAGACGTGGGGGAACGCTGGGTGGAAGGACATTTGTGGCTCCTCTCAGATTCCAGAACTTTCTGCCACAGAAATGTGAGGAACATGTGTTTTTTTAGCCAAATTCTGAGGTTTGCAAAGGAATCTGGGTAACAGAACCTGGTCCGAGCCACACAAGTCACCCCATCTTGGATTCCCCTAGGTCTCTAGTTTTCAGAAATGCACACGTTTGGTAGGTTTCCCTAGGTGGCGGCTGAGCTACAAGCCAAAATCTACAGGTAGGCACTTTGCAAAAAACACCTCTGTTTTCCTTCAAAAATTTGGCTGTGTCCACGTTGCGCTTTGGGGCGTTTCCTGTCGCGGGCGCTAGGCCTACCCACACAAGTGAGGTATCATTTTTAGCGGGAGACGTGGGGGAACGCTGGGTGGAAGGAAATTTGGGGCTCCTCTCAGATTCCAGAACTTTCTGCCACAGAAATGTGAGGAACATGTGTTTTTTTAGCCAAATTTTGAGGTTTGCAAAGGATTCTGGGTAACAGAACCTGGCCCGAGCCACACAAGTCACCCCATCTTGGATTCCCCTACGTCTCTAGTTTTCAGAAATGCACAGGTTTGGTAGGTTTCCCTAGGTGGCGGCTGAGCTACAGGCCAAAATCTACAGGTAGGCACTTTGCAAAAAACACCTCTGTTTTCCTTCAAAAATTTGGCTGTGTCCACGTTGCGCTTTGGGGCGTTTCCTGACGCGGGCGCTAGGCCTACCCACACAAGTGAGGTATCATTTTTATCGGGAGACGTGAGGGAACGCTGGGTGGAAGGAAATTTGTGGCTCCTCTCAGATTCCCGAACTTTCTGCCACAGAATGGGGAGGAACATGTGTTTTTTTAACCAAATTTTTAGGTTTGCAAAGGATTCTGGGTAACAGAACCTGGTCCGAGCCACACAAGTCACCCCATCTTGGATTCCCCTAGGTCTCTAGTTTTCAGAAATGCACAGGTTTGGTAGGTTTCCCTAGGTGGCAGCTGAGCTACAGGCCAAAATCTATAGGTAGGCACTTTGCAAAAAAACACCTCTGTTTTCCTTCAAAAATTTGGCTGTGTCCACGTTGCGCTGTGGGGCGTTTCCTGTCGCGGGCGCTAGGCCTACCCACACAAGTGAGGTATCATTTTTATCGGGAGACGTGGGGGAACGATGGATGGAAGGAAATTTGTGGCTCCTCTCAGATTCCAGAACTTTCTGCCACAGAAATGTGAGGAACATGTGTTTTTTTAGCCAAATTCTGAGGTTTGCAAAGGATTCTGGGTAACAGAACCTGGTCCGAGCCACACAAGTCACCCCATCTTGGATTCCCCTAGGTCTCTAGTTTTCAGAAATGCACAGGTTTGGTAGGTTTCCCTAGGTGGCGGCTGAGCTACAGGCCAAAATCTACAGGTAGGCACTTTGCAAAAAACACCTCTGTTTTCCTTCAAAAATTTGGCTGTGTCCACGTTGCGCTTTGGGGCGTTTCCTGTCGCGGGCGCTAGGCCTACCCACACAAGTGAGGTATCATTTTTATCGGGAGACGTGGGGGAACGCTGGGTGGAAGGAAATTTGTGGCTCCTCTCAGATTCCAGAACTTTCTGCCACAGAAATGTGAGGAACATGTGTTTTTTTAGCCAAATTTTGAGGTTTGCAAAGGATTCTGAGTAACAGAATCTGGTCCGAGCCACACAAGTCACCCCATCTTGGATTCCCCTAGGTCTCTAGTTTTCAGAAATGCACAGGTTTGGTAGGTTTCCCTAGGTGGCGGCTGAGCTACAGGCCAAAATCTACAGGTAGGCACTTTGCAAAAAACACCTCTGTTTTCCTTCAAAAATTTGGCTGTGTCCACGTTGCGCTTTGGGGCGTTTCCTGTCGCGGGCGCTAGGCCTACCCACACAAGTGAGGTATCATTTTTATCGGGAGACGTGGGGGAACGCTGGGTGGAAGGAAATTTGTGGCTCCTCTCAGATTCCAGAACTTTCTGCCACAGAATGGGGAGGAACATGTGTTTTTTTAACCAAATGTTTAGGTTTGCAAAGGATTCTGGGTAACAGAACCTGGTCCGAGCCACACAAGTCACCCCATCTTGGATTCCCCTAGGTCTCTAGTTTTCAGAAATGCACAGGTTTGGTAGGTTTCCCTAGGTGGCGGCTGAGCTACAGGCCAAAATCTATAGGTAGGCACTTTGCAAAAAAACACCTCTGTTTTCCTTCAAAAATTTGGCTGTGTCCACGTTGCGCTTTGGGGCGTTTCCTGTCGCGGGCGCTAGGCCTACCCACACAAGTGAGGTATCATTTTTATCGGGAGACGTGGGGGAACGATGGATGGAAGGAAATTTGTGGCTCCTCTCAGATTCCAGAACTTTCTGCCACAGAAATGTGAGGAACATGTGTTTTTTTAGCCAAATTCTGAGGTTTGCAAAGGATTCTGGGTAACAGAACCTGGTCCGAGCCACACAAGTCACCCCATCTTGGATTCCCCTAGGTCTCTAGTTTTCAGAAATGCACAGGTTTGGTAGGTTTCCCTAGGTGGCGGCTGAGCTACAGGCCAAAATCTACAGGTAGGCACTTTGCAAAAAACACCTCTGTTTTCCTTCAAAAATTTGGCTGTGTCCACGTTGCGCTTTGGGGCGTTTCTTGTCGCGCGCGCTAGGCCTACCCACACAAGTGAGGTATCATTTTTATCGGGAGACGTGGGGAAACGCTGGGTGGAAGGAAATTTGTGGCTCCTCTCAGATTCCAGAACTTTCTGCCACAGAAATGTGAAGAACATGTGTTTTTTTAGACAGAATTTGAGGTTTGCAAAGGATTCTGGGTAACAGAACCTGGTCCGAGCCACACAAGTCACCCCATCTTGGATTCCCCTAGGTCTTTAGTTTTCAGAAATGCACAGGTTTGGTAGGTTTCCCTAGGTGGCGGCTGAGCTACAGGCCAAAATCTACAGGTAGGCACTTTGCAAAAAACACCTCTGTTTTCCTTCAAAAATTTGGCTGTGTCCACGTTGCGCTTTGGGGCGTTTCCTGTCGCGGGCGCTAGGCCTACCCACACAAGTGAGGTATCATTTTTATCGGGAGACGTGGGGGAACGCTGGGTGGAAGGAAATTTGTGGCTCCTCTCAGATTCCAGAACTTTCTGCCACAGAAATGAGAGGAACATGTGTTTTTTTAGCCAAATTTTGAGGTTTGCAAAGGATTCTGAGTAACAGAACCTGGTCCGAGCCACACAAGTCACCCCATCTTGGATTCCCCTAGGTCTCTAGTTTTCAGAAATGCACAGGTTTGGTAGGTTTCCCTAGGTGGCGGCTGAGCTACAGGCCAAAATCTACAGGTAGGCACTTTGCAAAAAACACCTCTGTTTTCCTTCAAAAATTTGGCTGTGTCCACGTTGCGCTTTGGGGCGTTTCCTGTCGCGGGCGCTAGGCCTACCCACACAAGTGAGGTATCATTTTTATCGGGAGACGTGGGGGAACGCTGGGTGGAAGGAAATTTGTGGCTCCTCTCAGATTCCAGAACTTTCTGCCACAGAAATGTGAGGAACATGTGTTTTTTTAGCCAAATTTTGAGGTTTGCAAAGGATTCTGGGTAACAGAACCTGGTCCGAGCCACACAAGTCACCCCATCTTGGATTCCCCTAGGTCTCTAGTTTTCAGAAATGCACAGGTTTGGTAGGTTTCCCTAGGTGGCGGCTGACCTACAGGCCAAAATCTACAGGTAGGCACTTTGCAAAAAACACCTCTGTTTTCCTTCAAAAATTTGGCTGTGTCCACGTTGCGCTTTGGGGCGTTTCCTGTAGCGGGCGCTAGGCCTACCCACACAAGTGAGGTATCATTTTTATCGGGAGACGTGGGGGAACGCTGGGTGGAAGGAAATTTGTGGCTCCTCTCAGATTCCAGAACTTTCTGCCACAGAAATGTGAGGAACATGTGTTTTTTTAGCCAAATTTTGAGGTTTGCAAAGGATTCTGGGTAACAGAACCTGGTCCGATCCACACAAGTCACCCCATCTTGGATTCCCCTAGGTCTCTAGTTTTCAGAAATGCACAGGTGTGGTAGGTTTCCCTAGGTGGCGGCTGAGCTACAGGCCAAAATCTACAGGTAGGCACTTTGCAAAAAAACACCTCTGTTTTCCTTCAAAAATTTGGCTGTGTCCACGTTGCGCTTTGGGGCGTTTCCTGTCGCGGGCGCTAGGCCTACCCACACAAGTGAGGTATCATTTTTATCGGGAGACGTGGGGGAACGATGGGTGGAAGGAAATTTGTGGCTCCTCTCAGATTCCAGAACTTTCTGCCACAGAAATTTGAGGAACATGTGTTTTTTTAGCCAAATTCTGAGGTTTGCAAAGGATTCTTGGTAACAGAACCTGGTCCGAGCCACACAAGTCACCCCATCTTGTATTCCCCTAGGTCTCTAGTTTTCAGAAATGCACAGGTTTGGTAGGTTTCCCTAGGTGTCGGCTGAGCTACAGGCCAAAATCTACAGGTAGGCACTTTGCAAAAAACACCTCTGTTTTCCTTCAAAAATTTGGCTGTGTCCACGTTGCGCTTTTCTGGCGTTTCCTGTCGCGGGCGCTAGGCCTACCCACACAAGTGAGGTATAATTTTTATCGGGAGACGTGGGGGAACGCTGGGTGGAATGAAATTTGTGGCTCCTCTCAGATTCCAGAACTTTCTGCCTCAGAAATGTGAGGAACATATGTTTTTTTAGCCAAATTTTGAGGTTTGCAAAGGATTCTGGGTAACAGAACCTGGTCGGAGCCACACAAGTCACCCCATCTTGGATTCCCCTAGGTCTCTTGTTTTCAGAAATGCACAGGTTTGGTAGGTTTCCCTAGGTGGCGGCTGAGCTACAGGCCAAAATCTACAGGTAGGCACTTTGCAAAAAACACCTCTGTTTTCCTTCAAAAATTTGGCTGTGTCCACGTTGCGCTTTGGGGCGTTTCCTGTCGCGGGCGCTAGGCCTACCCACACAAGTGAGGTATCATTTTTATCGGGAGACGTGGGGGAACGCTGGGTGGAAGGAAATTTGTGGCTCCTCTCAGATTCCAGAACTTTCTGCCACAGAAATGTGAGGAACATGTGTTTTTTTAGCCAAATTCTGAGGTTTGCAAAGGATTCTGGGTAACAGAACCTGGTCCGAGCCACACAAGTCACCCCATCTTGGATTCCCCTAGGTCTCTAGTTTTCAGAAATGCACAGGTTTGGTAGGTTTCCCTAGGTGGCGGCTGAGCTACAGGCCAAAATCTACAGGTAGGCACTTTGCAAAAAACACCTCTGTTTTCCTTCAAAAATTTGGCTGTGTCCACGTTGCGCTTTGGGGCGTTTCTTGTCGCGCGCGCTAGGCCTACCCACACAAGTGAGGTATCATTTTTATCGGGAGACGTGGGGGAACGCTGGGTGGAAGGAAATTTGTGGCTCCTCTCAGATTCCAGAACTTTCTGCCACAGAAATGTGAGGAACATGTGTTTTTTTAGCCAAATTTTGAGGTTTGCAAAGGATTCTGGGTAACAGAACCTGGTCCGATCCACACAAGTCACCCCATCTTGGATTCCCCTAGGTCTCTAGTTTTCAGAAATGCACAGGTGTGGTAGGTTTCCCTAGGTGGCGGCTGAGCTACAGGCCAAAATCTACAGGTAGGCACTTTGCAAAAAAACACCTCTGTTTTCCTTCAAAAATTTGGCTGTGTCCACGTTGCGCTTTGGGGCGTTTCCTGTCGCGGGCGCTAGGCCTACCCACACAAGTGAGGTATCATTTTTATCGGGAGACGTGGGGGAACGATGGGTGGAAGGAAATTTGTGGCTCCTCTCAGATTCCAGAACTTTCTGCCACAGAAATTTGAGGAACATGTGTTTTTTTAGCCAAATTCTGAGGTTTGCAAAGGATTCTTGGTAACAGAACCTGGTCCGAGCCACACAAGTCACCCCATCTTGTATTCCCCTAGGTCTTTAGTTTTCAGAAATGCACAGGTTTGGTAGGTTTCCCTAGGTGGCGGCTGAGCTACAGGCCAAAATCTACAGGTAGGCACTTTGCAAAAAACACCTCTGTTTTCCTTCAAAAATTTGGCTGTGTCCACGTTGCGCTTTTCTGGCGTTTCCTGTCGCGGGCGCTAGGCCTACCCACACAAGTGAGGTATAATTTTTATCGGGAGACGTGGGGGAACGCTGGGTGGAAGGAAATTTGTGGCTCCTCTCAGATTCCAGAACTTTCTGCCTCAGAAATGTGAGGAACATGTGTTTTTTTAGCCAAATATTGAGGTTTGCAAAGGATTCTGGGTAACAGAACCTGGTCCGAGCCATACAAGTCACCCCATCTTGGATTCCCCTAGGTCTCTTGTTTTCAGAAATGCACAGGTTTGGTAGGTTTCCCTAGGTGGCGGCTGAGCTACAGGCCAAAATCTACAGGTAGGCACTTTGCAAAAAACACCTCGGTTTTCCTTCAAAAATTTGGCTGTGTCCACGTTGCGCTTTGGGGCGTTTCCTGTCGCGGGCGCTAGGCCTACCCACACAAGTGAGGTATCATTTTTATCGGGAGACGTGGGGGAACGCTGGGTGGAAGGAAATTTGTGGCTCCTCTCAGATTCCAGAACTTTCTGCCACAGAAATGTGAGGAACATGTGTTTTTTTAGCCAAATTCTGAGGTTTGCAAAGGATTCTGGGTAACAGAACCTGGTCCGAGCCACACAAGTCACCCCATCTTGGATTCCCCTAGGTCTCTAGTTTTCAGAAATGCACAGGTTTGGTAGGTTTCCCTAGGTGGCGGCTGAGCTACAGGCCAAAATCTACAGGTAGGCACTTTGCAAAAAACACCTCTGTTTTCCTTCAAAAATTTGGCTGTGTCCACGTTGCGCTTTGGGGCGTTTCTTGTCGCGCGCGCTAGGCCTACCCACACAAGTGAGGTATCATTTTTATCGGGAGACGTGGGGGAACGCTGGGTGGAAGGAAATTTGTGGCTCCTCTCAGATTCCAGAACTTTCTGCCACAGAAATGTGAGGAACATGTGTTTTTTTAGCCAAATTCTGAGGTTTGCAAAGGAATCTGGGTAACAGAACCTGGTCCGAGCCACACAAGTCACCCCATCTTGGATTCCCCTAGGTCTCTAGTTTTCAGAAATGCACACGTTTGGTAGGTTTCCCTAGGTGGCGGCTGAGCTACAAGCCAAAATCTACAGGTAGGCACTTTGCAAAAAACACCTCTGTTTTCCTTCAAAAATTTGGCTGTGTCCACGTTGCGCTTTGGGGCGTTTCTTGTCGCGCGCGCTAGGCCTACCCACACAAGTGAGGTATCATTTTTATCGGGAGACGTGGGGGAACGCTGGGTGGAAGGAAATTTGTGGCTCCTCTCAGATTCCAGAACTTTCTGCCACAGAAATGTGAGGAACATGTGTTTTTTTAGCCAAATTTTGAGGTTTGCAAAGGATTCTGGGTAACAGAACCTGGCCTGAGCCACACAAGTCACCCCATCTTGGATTCCCCTAGGTCTCTAGTTTTCAGAAATGCACAGGTTTGGTAGGTTTCCCTAGGTGGCGGCTGAGCTACAGGGCAAAATCTACAGGTAGGCACTTTGCAAAAAACACCTCTGTTTTCCTTCAAAAATTTGGCTGTGTCCACGTTGCGCTTTGGGGCGTTTCCTGACGCGGGCGCTAGGCCTACACACACAAGTGAGGTATCATTTTTATCGGGAGACGTGAGGGAACGCTGGGTGGAAGGAAATTTGTGGCTCCTCTCAGATTCCAGAACTTTCTGCCACAGAATGGGGAGGAACATGTGTTTTTTTAAACAAATTTTTAGGTTTGCAAAGGATTCTGGGTAACAGAACCTGGTCCGAGCCACACAAGTCACCCCATCTTGGATTCCCCTAGGTCTCTAGTTTTCAGAAATGCACAGGTTTGGTAGGTTTCCCTACGTGGCGGCTGAGCTACAGGCCAAAATCTATAGGTAGGCACTTTGCAAAAAAACACCTCTGTTTTCCTTCAAAAATTTGGCTGTCTCCACGTTGCGCTTTGGGGCGTTTCCTGTCGCGGGCGCTAGGCCTACCCACACAAGTGAGGTATCATTTTTATCGGGAGACGTGGGGGGAACGATGGATGGAAGGAAATTTGTGGCTCCTCTCAGATTCCAGAACTTTCTGCCACAGAAATGTGAGGAACATGTGTTTTTTTAGCCAAATTCTGAGGTTTGCAAAGGATTCTGGGTAACAGAACCTGGTCCGAGCCACACAAGTCACCCCATCTTGGATTCCCCTAGGTCTCTAGTTTTCAGAAATGCACAGGTTTGGTAGGTTTCCCTAGGTGGCGGCTGAGCTACAGGCCAAAATCTACAGGTAGGCACTTTGCAAAAAACACCTCTGTTTTCCTTCAAAAATTTGGCTGTGTCCACGTTGCGCTTTGGGGCGTTTCTTGTTGCGCGCGCTAGGCCTACCCACACAAGTGAGGTATCATTTTTATCGGGAGACGTGGGGGAACGCTGGGTGGAAGGAAATTTGTGGCTCCTCTCAGATTCCAGAACTTTCTGCCACAGAAATGTGAAGAACATGTGTTTTTTTAGCCAAATTCTGAGGTTTGCAAAGGAATCTGGGTCACAGAACCTGGTCCGAGCCACACAAGTCACCCCATCTTGGATTCCCCTAGGTCTCTAGTTTTCAGAAATGCACACGTTTGGTAGGTTTCCCTAGGTGGCGGCTGAGCTACAAGCCAAAATCTACAGGTAGGCACTTTGCAAAAAACACCTCTGTTTTCCTTCAAAAATTTGGCTGTGTCCACGTTGCGCTTTGGGGCGTTTCCTGTCGCGGGCGCTAGGCCTACCCACACAAGTGAGGTATCATTTTTATCGGGAGACGTGGGGGAACGCTGGGTGGAAGGAAATTTGTGTCTCCTCTCAGATTCCAGAACTTTCTGCCACAGAAATGTGAGGAACATGTGTATTTTTAGCCGAGAATTTTAGGTTTGCAAAGGATTCTGGGTAACAGAACGTGGTCCGAGCCACACAAGTCACACGATCTTGGATTCCCCTAGGTCTCTAGTTTTCAGAAATGCACAGGTTTGGTAGGTTTCCCTAGGTGGCGGTTGAGCTACAGGCCAAAATCTACAGGTAGGCACTTTGCAAAAAACACCTCTGTTTTCCTTCAAATATTTGGCTGTGTCCACGTTGCGCTTTGGGGCGTTTCCTGTCGCGGGCGCTAGGCCTACCCACACAAGTGAGGTATCATTTTTATCGGGAGACGTGGGGGAACGCTGGGTGGAAGGAAATTTGTTGCTCCTCTCAGATTCCAGAACTTTCTGCCACAGAAATGTGAGGAACATGTGTTTTTTTAGCCACATTTTGAGGTTTGCAAAGGATTCTTGGTAACAGAACCTGGTCCGAGCCACACAAGTCACCCCATCTTGGATTCCCCTAGGTCTCTAGTTTTCAGAAATGCACAGGTTTGGTAGGTTTCCCTAGGTAGCGGCTGAGCTACAGGCCAAAATCTACAGGTAGGCACTTTGCAAAAAACACCTCTGTTTTCCTTCAAAAATTTGGCTGTGTCCACGTTGCGCTTTGGGGCGTTTCCTGTCGCGGGCGCTAGGCCTACCCACACAAGTGAGGTATCATTTTTATCGGGAGACGTGGGGGAACGCTGGGTGGAAGGAAATTTGTGGCTCCTCTCCGATTCCAGAACTTTCTGCCACAGAAATGTGAGGAACATGTGTTTTTTTAGCCAAATCCTGTTGTTTGCAAAGGATTCTGGGTAACAGAACCTGGTCCCAGCCACACAAGTCACCCCATCTTGGATTCCCCTAGGTCTCTAGTTTTCAGAAATGCACAGGTTTGGTAGGTTTCCCTAGGTGGCGGCTGAGCTACAAGCCAAAATCTACAGGTAGGCACTTTGCAAAAAACACCTCTGTTTTCCTTCAAAAATTTGGCTGTGTCCACGTTGCGCTTTGGGGCATTTCCTGTCGCGGGCGCTAGGCCTACCCACACAAGTGAGGTATCATTTTTATCGGGAGACGTGGGGGAACGCTGGGTGGAAGGAAATTCGTGGCTCCTCTCAGATTCCAGAACTTTCTGCCACAGAAATGTGAGGAACATGTGTTTTTTTAGCCAAATTCTGAGGTTTGCAAAGGATTCTGGGTAACAGAACCTGGTCCGAGCCACACAAGTCACCCCATGTTGGATTCCCCTAGGTCTCTAGTTTTCAGAAATGCACAGGTTTGGTTGGTTTCCCTAGGTGGCGGCTGAGCTACAAGCCAAAATCTACAGGTAGGCACTTTGCAAAAAACAACTCTGTTTTCCTTCAAAAATTTGTCTGTGTCCACGTTGCCCTTTGGGGCGTTTCCTGTCGCGGGCGCTAGGCCTACCCACACAAGTGAGGTATCATTTCTATCGGGAGACGTGGGGGAACGCTGGGTGGAAGGAAATTTGTGGCTCCTCTCAGATTCCAGAACTTTCTGCCACAGAAATGTGAGGAACATGTGTTTTTTTAGCCAAATTCTGAGGTTTGCAAAGGATTCTGGGTAACAGAACGTGGTCCGAGCCACACAAGTCACACGATCTTGGATTCCCCTAGGTCTCTAATTTTCAGAAATGCACAGGTTTGGTAGGTTTCCCTAGGTGGCGGTTGAGCTACAGGCCAAAATCTACAGGTAGGCACTTTGCAAAAAACACCTCTGTTTTCCTTCAAATATTTGGCTGTGTCCACGTTGCGCTTTGGGGCGTTTCCTGTCGCGGGCGCTAGGCCTACCCACACAAGTGAGGTATCATTTTTATCGGGAGACGTGGGGGAACGCTGGGTGGAAGGAAATTTGTTGCTCCTCTCAGATTCCAGAACTTTCTGCCACAGAAATGTGAGGAACATGTGTTTTTTTAGCCACATTTTGAGGTTTGCAAAGGATTCTTGGTAACAGAACCTGGTCCGAGCCACACAAGTCACCCCATCTTGGATTCCCCTAGGTCTCTAGTTTTCAGAAATGCACAGGATTGGTAGGTTTCCCTAGGTAGCGGCTGAGCTACAGGCCAAAATCTACAGGTAGGCACTTTGCAAAAAACACCTCTGTTTTCCTTCAAAAATTTGGCTGTGTCCACGTTGCGCTTTGGGGCGTTTCCTGTCGCGGGCGCTAGGCCTACCCACACAAGTGAGGTATAATTTTTATCGGGAGACGTGGGGGAACGCTGGGTGGAAGGAAATTTGTGGCTCCTCTCAGATTCCAGAACTTTCTGCCACAGAAATGTGAGGAACATGTGTTTTTTTAGCCAAATTCTGAGGTTTGCAAAGGATTCTGGGTAACAGAACCTGGTCCGAGCCACACAAGTCACCCCATCTTGGATTCCCCTAGGTCTCTAGTTTTCAGAAATGCACAGGTTTGGTAGGTTTCCCTAGGTGGCGGCTGAGCTACAAACCAAAATCTACAGGTAGGCACTTTGCAAAAAACACCTCTGTTTTCCTTAAAAAATTTGGCTGTGTCCACGTTGCGCTTTGGGGCGTTTCCTGTCGCGGGCGCTAGGCCTACCCACACAAGTGAGGTATCATTTTTATCGGGAGACGTGGGGGAACGCTGGGTGGAAGGAAATTTGTGGCTCCTCTCAGATTCCAGAACTTTCTGCCACAGAAATGTGAGGAACATGTGTTTTTTTAGCCAAATTCTGATGTTTGCAAAGGATTCTGGGTAACAGAACCTGGTCCGAGCCACACAAGTCACCCCATGTTGGATTCCCCTAGGTCTCTAGTTTTCAGAAATGCACAGGTTTGGTTGGTTTCCCTAGGTGGCGGCTGAGCTACAAGCCAAAATCTACAGGTAGGCACTTTGCAAAAAACACCTCTGTTTTCCTTCAAAAATTTGGCTGTGTCCACGTTGCGCTTTGGGGCGTTTCCTGTCGCGGGCGCTAGGCCTACCCACACAAGTGAGGTATCATTTTTATCGAGAGACGTGGGGGAACGCTGGGTGGAAGGAAATTTGTGTCTCCTCTCAGATTCCAGAACTTTCTGCCACAGAAATGTGAGGAACATGTGTATTTTTAGCCGAAAATTTTAGGTTTGCAAAGGATTCTGGGTAACAGAACCTGGTCCGAGCCACACAAGTCACACGATCTTGGATTCCCCTAGGTCTCTAGTTTTCAGAAATGCACAGGTTTGGTAGGTTTCCCTAGGTGGCGGTTGAGCTACAGGCCAAAATCTACAGGTAGGCACTTTGCAAAAAACACCTCTGTTTTCCTTCAAATATTTGGCTGTGTCCACGTTGCGCTTTGGGGCATTTCCTGTCGCGGGCGCTAGGCCTACCCACACAAGTGAGGTATCATTTTTATCGGGAGACGTGGGGGAACGCTGGGTGGAAGGAAATTTGTTGCTCCTCTCAGATTCCAGAACTTTCTGCAACAGAAATGTGAGGAACATGTGTTTTTTTAGCCACATTTTGAGGTTTGCAAAGGATTCTTGCTAACAGAACCTGGTCCGAGCCACACAAGTCACCCCATCTTGGATTCCCCTAGGTCTCTAGTTTTCAGAAATGCACAGGTTTGGTAGGTTTCCCTAGGTAGCGGCTGAGCTACAGGCCAAAATCTACAGGTAGGCACTTTGCAAAAAACACCTCTGTTTTCCTTCAAAAATTTGGCTGTGTCCACGTTGCGCTTTGGGGCGTTTCCTGTCGCGGGCGCTAGGCCTACCCACACAAGTGAGGTATCATTTTTATCGGGAGACGTGGGGGAACGCTGGGTGGAAGGAAATTTGTGGCTCCTCTCAGATTCCAGAACTTTCTGCCACAGAAATGTGAGGAACATGTGTTTTTTTAGCCAAATTCTGAGGTTTGCAAAGGATTCTGGGTAACAGAACCTGGTCCGAGCCACACAAGTCACCCCATCTTGGATTCCCCTAGGTCTCTAGTTTTCAGAAATGCACAGGTTTGGTAGGTTTCCCTAGGTGGCGGCTGAGCTACAAGCCAAAATCTACAGGTAGGCACTTTGCAAAAAACACCTCTGTTTTCCTTCAAAAATTTGGCTGTGTCCACGTTGCGCTTTGGGGCGTTTCCTGTCGCGGGCGCTAGGCCTACCCACACAAGTGAGGTATCATTTTTATCGGGAGACGTGGGGGAACGCTGGGTGGAAGGAAATTTGTGGCTCCTCTCAGATTCCAGAACTTTCTGCCACAGAAATGTGAGGAACATGTGTTTTTTTAGCCAAATTCTGAGGTTTGCAAAGGATTCTGGGTAACAGAACCTGGTCCGAGCCACACAAGTCACCCCATGTTGGATTCCCCTAGGTCTCTAGTTTTCAGAAATGCACAGGTTTGGTTGGTTTCCCTAGGTGGCGGCTGAGCTACAAGCCAAAATCTACAGGTAGGCACTTTGCAAAAAACACCTCTGTTTTCCTTCAAAAATTTGGCTGTGTCCACGTTGCGCTTTGGGGCGTTCCCTGTCGCGGGCGCTAGGCCTACCCACACAAGTGAGGTATCATTTTTATCGGGAGACGTGGGGGAACGCTGGGTGGAAGGAAATTTGTGGCTCCTCTCAGATTCCAGAACTTTCTGCCACAGAAATGTGAGGAACATGTGTTTTTTTAGCCAAATTCTGAGGTTTGCAAAGGATTCTGGGTAACAGAACCTGGTCCGAGCCACACAAGTCACCCCATCTTGGATTCCCCTAGGTCTCTAGTTTTCAGAAATGCACAGGTTTGGTAGGTTTCCCTAGGTGGCGGCTGAGCTACAAGCCAAAATCTACAGGTAGGCACTTTGCAAAAAACACCTCTGTTTTCCTTCAAAAATTTGGCTGTGTCCACGTTGCGCTTTGGGGCGTTTCCTGTCGCGGGCGCTAGGCCTACCCACACAAGTGAGGTATCATTTTTATCGGGAGACGTGGGGGAACGCTGGGTGGAAGGAAATTTGTGTCTCCTCTCAGATTCCAGAACTTTCTGCCACAGAAATGTCAGGAACATGTGTATTTTTAGCCGAAAATTTTAGGTTTGCAAAGGATTCTGGGTAACAGAACCTGGTCCGAGCCACACAAGTCACACGATCTTGGATTCCCCTAGGTCTCTAGTTTTCAGAAATGCACAGGTTTGGTAGGTTTCCCTAGGTGTCGGTTGAGCTACAGGCCAAAATCTACAGGTTGGCACTTTGCAAAAAACACCTCTGTTTTCCTTCAAATATTTGGCTGTGTCCACGTTGCGCTTTGGGGCGTTTCCTGTTGCGGGCGCTAGGCCTACCCACACAAGTGAGGTATCATTTTTATCGGGAGACGTGGGGGAACGCTGGGTGGAAGGAAATTTGTGGCTCCTCTCAGATTCCAGAACTTTCTGCCACAGAAATGTGAGGAACATGTGTTTTTTTAGCCACATTTTGAGGTTTGCAAAGGATTCTTGGTAACAGAACCTGGTCCGAGCCACACAAGTCACCCCATGTTGGATTTCCCTAGGTCTCTAGTTTTCAGAAATGCACAGGTTTGGTTGGTTTCCCTAGGTGGCGGCTGAGCTACAAGCCAAAATCTACAGGTAGGCACTTTGCAAAAAACAACTCTGTTTTCCTTCAAAAATTTGTCTGTGTCCACGTTGCCCTTTGGGGCGTTTCCTGTCGCGGGCGCTAGGCCTACCCACACAAGTGAGGTATCATTTCTATCGGGAGACGTGGGGGAACGCTGGGTGGAAGGAAATTTGTGGCTCCTCTCAGATTCCAGAACTTTCTGCCACAGAAATGTGAGGAACATGTGTTTTTTTAGCCAAATTCTGAGGTTTGCAAAGGATTCTGGGTAACAGAACGTGGTCCGAGCCACACAAGTCACACGATCTTGGATTCCCCTAGGTCTCTAGTTTTCAGAAATGCACAGGTTTGGTAGGTTTCCCAAGGTGGCGGTTGAGCTACAGGCCAAAATCTACAGGTAGGCACTTTGCAAAAAACACCTCTGTTTTCCTTCAAATATTTGGCTGTGTCCACGTTGCGCTTTGGGGCGTTTCCTGTCGTGGGCGCTAGGCCTACCCACACAAGTGAGGTATCATTTTTATCGGGAGACGTGGGGGAACGCTGGGTGGAAGGAAATTTGTTGCTCCTCTCAGATTCCAGAACTTTCTGCCACAGAAATGTGAGGAACATGTGTTTTTTTAGCCACATTTTGAGGTTTGCAAAGGATTCTTGGTAACAGAACCTGGTCCGAGCCACACAAGTCACCCCATCTTGGATTCCCCTAGGTCTCTAGTTTTCAGAAATGCACAGGATTGGTAGGTTTCCCTAGGTAGCGGCTGAGCTACAGGCCAAAATCTACAGGTAGGCACTTTGCAAAAAACACCTCTGTTTTCCTTTAAAAATTTGGCTGTGTCCACGTTGCGCTTTGGGGCGTTTCCTGTCGCGGGCGCTAGGCCTACCCACACAAGTGAGGTATAATTTTTATCGGGAGACGTGGGGGAACGCTGGGTGGAAGGAAATTTGTGGCTCCTCTCAGATTCCAGAACTTTCTGCCACAGAAATGTGAGGAACATGTGTTTTTTTAGCCAAATTCTGAGGTTTGCAAAGGATTCTGGGTAACAGAACCTGGTCCGAGCCACACAAGTCACCCCATCTTGGATTCCCCTAGGTCTCTAGTTTTCAGAAATGCACAGGTTTGGTAGGTTTCCCTAGGTGGCGGCTGAGCTACAAACCAAAATCTACAGGTAGGCACTTTGCAAAAAACACCTCTGTTTTCCTTCAAAAATTTGGCTGTGTCCACGTTGCGCTTTGGGGCGTTTCCTGTCGCGGGCGCTAGGCCTACCCACACAAGTGAGGTATCATTTTTATCGGGAGACGTGGGGGAACGCTGGGTGGAAGGAAATTTGTGGCTCCTCTCAGATTCCAGAACTTTCTGCCACAGAAATGTGAGGAACATGTGTTTTTTTAGCCAAATTCTGAGGTTTGCAAAGGATTCTGGGTAACAGAACCTGGTCCGAGCCACACAAGTCACCCCATGTTGGATTCCCCTAGGTCTCTAGTTTTCAGAAATGCACAGGTTTGGTTGGTTTCCCTAGGTGGCGGCTGAGCTACAAGCCAAAATCTACAGGTAGGCACTTTGCAAAAAACACCTCTGTTTTCCTTCAAAAATTTGGCTGTGTCCACGTTGCGCTTTGGGGCGTTTCCTGTCGCGGGCGCTAGGCCTACCCACACAAGTGAGGTATCATTTTTATCGAGAGACGTGGGGGAACGCTGGGTGGAAGGAAATTTGTGTCTCCTCTCAGATTCCAGAACTTTCTGCCACAGAAATGTGAGGAACATGTGTATTTTTAGCCGAAAATTTTAGGTTTGCAAAGGATTCTGGGTAACAGAACCTGGTCCGAGCCACACAAGTCACACGATCTTGGATTCCCCTAGGTCTCTAGTTTTCAGAAATGCACAGGTTTGGTAGGTTTCCCTAGGTGGCGGTTGAGCTACAGGCCAAAATCTACAGGCAGGCACTTTGCAAAAAACACCTCTGTTTTCCTTCAAATATTTGGCTGTGTCCACGTTGCGCTTTGGGGCATTTCCTGTCGCGGGCGCTAGGCCTACCCACACAAGTGAGGTATCATTTTTATCGGGAGACGTGGGGGAACGCTGGGTGGAAGGAAATTTGTTGCTCCTCTCAGATTCCAGAACTTTCTGCAACAGAAATGTGAGGAACATGTGTTTTTTTAGCCACATTTTGAGGTTTGCAAAGGATTCTTGGTAACAGAACCTGGTCCGAGCCACACAAGTCACCCCATCTTGGATTCCCCTAGGTCTCTAGTTTTCAGAAATGCACAGGTTTGGTAGGTTTCCCTAGGTAGCGGCTGAGCTACAGGCCAAAATCTACAGGTAGGCACTTTGCAAAAAACACCTCTGTTTTCCTTCAAAAATTTGGCTGTGTCCACGTTGCGCTTTGGGGCGTTTCCTGTCGCGGGCGCTAGGCCTACCCACACAAGTGAGGTATCATTTTTATCGGGAGACGTGGGGGAACGCTGGGTGGAAGGAAATTTGTGGCTCCTCTCAGATTCCAGAACTTTCTGCCACAGAAATGTGAGGAACATGTGTTTTTTTAGCCAAATTCTGAGGTTTGCAAAGGATTCTGGGTAACAGAACCTGGTCCGAGCCACACAAGTCACCCCATCTTGGATTCCCCTAGGTCTCTAGTTTTCAGAAATGCACAGGTTTGGTAGGTTTCCCTAGGTGGCGGCTGAGCTACAAGCCAAAATCTACAGGTAGGCACTTTGCAAAAAACACCTCTGTTTTCCTTCAAAAATTTGGCTGTGTCCACGTTGCGCTTTGGGGCGTTTCCTGTCGCGGGCGCTAGGCCTACCCACACAAGTGAGGTATCATTTTTATCGGGAGACGTGGGGGAACGCTGGGTGGAAGGAAATTTGTGGCTCCTCTCAGATTCCAGAACTTTCTGCCACAGAAATGTGAGGAACATGTGTTTTTTTAGCCAAATTCTGAGGTTTGCAAAGGATTCTGGGTAACAGAACCTGGTCCGAGCCACACAAGTCACCCCATGTTGGATTCCCCTAGGTCTCTAGTTTTCAGAAATGCACAGGTTTGGTTGGTTTCCCTAGGTGGCGGCTGAGCTACAAGCCAAAATCTACAGGTAGGCACTTTGCAAAAAACACCTCTGTTTTCCTTAAAAAATTTGGCTGTGTCCACGTTGCGCTTTGGGGCGTTTCCTGTCGCGGGCGCTAGGCCTACCCACACAAGTGAGGTATCATTTTTATCGGGAGACGTGGGGGAACGCTGGGTGGAAGGAAATTTGTGGCTCCTCTCAGATTCCAGAACTTTCTGCCACAGAAATGTGAGGAACATGTGTTTTTTTAGCCAAATTCTGAGGTTTGCAAAGGATTCTGGGTAACAGAACCTGGTCCGAGCCACACAAGTCACCCCATCTTGGATTCCCCTAGGTCTCTAGTTTTCAGAAATGCACAGGTTTGGTAGGTTTCCCTAGGTGGCGGCTGAGCTACAAGCCAAAATCTACAGGTAGGCACTTTGCAAAAAACACCTCTGTTTTCCTTCAAAAATTTGGCTGTGTCCACGTTGCGCTTTGGGGCGTTTCCTGTCGCGGGCGCTAGGCCTACCCACACAAGTGAGGTATCATTTTTATCGGGAGACGTGGGGGAACGCTGGGTGGAAGGAAATTTGTGTCTCCTCTCAGATTCCAGAACTTTCTGCCACAGAAATGTCAGGAACATGTGTATTTTTAGCCGAAAATTTTAGGTTTGCAAAGGATTCTGGGTAACAGAACCTGGTCCGAGCCACACAAGTCACACGATCTTGGATTCCCCTAGGTCTCTAGTTTTCAGAAATGCACAGGTTTGGTAGGTTTCCCTAGGTGGCGGTTGAGCTACAGGCCAAAATCTACAGGTAGGCACTTTGCAAAAAACACCTCTGTTTTCCTTCAAATATTTGGCTGTGTCCACGTTGCGCTTTGGGGCGTTTCCTGTTGCGGGCGCTAGGCCTACCCACACAAGTGAGGTATCATTTTTATCGGGAGACGTGGGGGAACGCTGGGTGGAAGGAAATTTGTTGCTCCTCTCAGATTCCAGAACTTTCTGCCACAGAAATGTGAGGAACATGTGTTTTTTTAGCCACATTTTGAGGTTTGCAAAGGATTCTTGGTAACAGAACCTGGTCCGAGCCACACAAGTCACCCCATCTTGGATTCCCCTAGGTCTCTAGTTTTCAGAAATGCACAGGTTTGGTAGGTTTCCCTAGGTAGCGGCTGAGCTACAGGCCAAAATCTACAGGTAGGCACTTTGCAAAAAACACCTCTGTTTTCCTTCAAAAATTTGGCTGTGTCCACGTTGCGCTTTGGGGCGTTTCCTGTCGCGGGCGCTAGGCCTACCCACACAAGTGAGGTATCATTTTTATCGGGAGACGTGGGGGAACGCTGGGTGGAAGGAAATTTGTGGCTCCTCTCAGATTCCAGAACTTTCTGCCACAGAAATGTGAGGAACATGTGTTTTTTTAGCCAAATTCTGAGGTTTGCAAAGGATTCTGGGTAACAGAACCTGGTCCGAGCCACACAAGTCACCCCATCTTGGATTCCCCTAGGTCTCTAGTTTTCAGAAATGCACAGGTTTGGTAGGTTTCCCTAGGTGGCGGCTGAGCTACAAACCAAAATCTACAGGTAGGCACTTTGCAAAAAACACCTCTGTTTTCCTTCAAAAATTTGGCTGTGTCCACGTTGCGCTTTGGGGCGTTTCCTGTCTCGGGCGCTAGGCCTACCCACACAAGTGAGGTATCATTTTTATCGGGAGACGTGGGGGAACGCTGGGTGGAAGGAAATTTGTGGCTCCTCTCAGATTCCAGAACTTTCTGCCACAGAAATGTGAGGAACATGTGTTTTTTTAGCCAAATTCTGAGGTTTGCAAAGGATTCTGGGTAACAGAACCTGGTCCGAGCCACACAAGTCACCCCATGTTGGATTCCCCTAGGTCTCTAGTTTTCAGAAATGCACAGGTTTGGTTGGTTTCCCTAGGTGGCGGCTGAGCTACAAGCCAAAATCTACAGGTAGGCACTTTGCAAAAAACACCTCTGTTTTCCTTCAAAAATTTGGCTGTGTCCACGTTGCGCTTTGGGGCGTTTCCTGTCGCGGGCGCTAGGCCTACCCACACAAGTGAGGTATCATTTTTATCGAGAGACGTGGGGGAACGCTGGGTGGAAGGAAATTTGTGTCTCCTCTCAGATTCCAGAACTTTCTGCCACAGAAATGTGAGGAACATGTGTATTTTTAGCCGAAAATTTTAGGTTTGCAAAGGATTCTGGGTAACAGAACCTGGTCCGAGCCACACAAGTCACACGATCTTGGATTCCCCTAGGTCTCTAGTTTTCAGAAATGCACAGGTTTGGTAGGTTTCCCTAGGTGGCGGTTGAGCTACAGGCCAAAATCTACAGGTAGGCACTTTGCAAAAAACACCTCTGTTTTCCTTCAAATATTTGGCTGTGTCCACGTTGCGCTTTGGGGCGTTTCCTGTCGCGGGCGCTAGGCCTACCCACACAAGTGAGGTATCATTTTTATCGGGAGACGTGGGGGAACGCTGGGTGGAAGGAAATTTGTTGCTCCTCTCAGATTCCAGAACTTTCTGCCACAGAAATGTGAGGAACATGTGTTTTTTTAGCCACATTTTGAGGTTTGCAAAGGATTCTTGGTAACAGAACCTGGTCCGAGCCACACAAGTCACCCCATCTTGGATTCCCCTAGGTCTCTAGTTTTCAGAAATGCACAGGTTTGGTAGGTTTCCCTAGGTAGCGGCTGAGCTACAGGCCAAAATCTACAGGTAGGCACTTTGCAAAAAACACCTCTGTTTTCCTTCAAAAATTTGGCTGTGTCCACGTTGCGCTTTGGGGCGTTTCCTGTCGCGGGCGCTAGGCCTACCCACACAAGTGAGGTATCATTTTTATCGGGAGACGTGGGGGAACGCTGGGTGGAAGGAAATTTGTGGCTCCTCTCAGATTCCAGAACTTTCTGCCACAGAAATGTGAGGAACATGTGTTTTTTTAGCCAAATTCTGAGGTTTGCAAAGGATTCTGGGTAACAGAACCTGGTCCGAGCCACACAAGTCACCCCATGTTGGATTCCCCTAGGTCTCTAGTTTTCAGAAATGCACAGGTTTGGTTGGTTTCCCTAGGTGGCGGCTGAGCTACAAGCCAAAATCTACAGGTAGGCACTTTGCAAAAAACACCTCTGTTTTCCTTCAAAAATTTGGCTGTGTCCACGTTGCGCTTTGGGGCGTTTCCTGTCGCGGGCGCTAGGCCTACCCACACAAGTGAGGTATCATTTTTATCGGGAGACGTGGGGGAACGCTGGGTGGAAGGAAATTTGTGGCTCCTCTCAGATTCCAGAACTTTCTGCCACAGAAATGTGAGGAACATGTGTTTTTTTAGCCAAATTCTGAGGTTTGCAAAGGATTCTGGGTAACAGAACCTGGTCCGAGCCACACAAGTCACCCCATGTTGGATTCCCCTAGGTCTCTAGTTTTCAGAAATGCACAGGTTTGGTTGGTTTCCCTAGGTGGCGGCTGAGCTACAAGCCAAAATCTACAGGTAGGCACTTTGCAAAAAACACCTCTGTTTTCCTTCAAGAATTTGGCTGTGTCCACGTTGCGCTTTGGGGCGTTTCCTGTCGCGGGCGCTAGGCCTACCCACACAAGTGAGGTATCATTTTTATCGGGAGACGTGGGGGAACGCTGGGTGGAAGGAAACTTGTGGCTCCTCTCAGATTCCAGAACTTTCTGCCACAGAAATGTGAGGAACATGTGTTTTTTTAGCCAAATTCTGAGGTTTGCAAAGGAATCTGGGTAACAGAACCTGGTCCGAGCCACACAAGTCACCCCATCTTGGATTCCCCTAGGTCTCTAGTTTTCAGAAATGCACACGTTTGGTAGGTTTCCCTAGGTGGCAGCTGAGCTACAAGCCAAAATCTACAGGTAGGCACTTTGCAAAAAACACCTCTGTTTTCCTTCAAAAATTTGGCTGTGTCCACGTTGCGCTTTGGGGCGTTTCCTGTCGCGGGCGCTAGGCCTACCCACACAAGTGAGGTATCATTTTTATCGGGAGACGTGGGGGAACGCTGGGTGGAAGGAAATTTGTGGCTCCTCTCAGATTCCAGAACTTTCTGCCACAGAAATGTGAGGAACATGTGTTTTTTTAGCCAAATTTTGAGGTTTGCAAAGGATTCTGGGTAACAGAACCTGGCCCGAGCCACACAAGTCACCCCATCTTGGATTCCCCTAGGTCTCTAGTTTTCAGAAATGCACAGGTTTGGTAGGTTTCCCTAGGTGGCGGCTGAGCTACAGGCCAAAATCTACAGGTAGGCACTTTGCAAAAAACACCTCTGTTTTCCATCAAAAATTTGGCTGTGTCCACGTTGCGCTTTGGGGCGTTTCCTGACGCGGGCGCTAGGCCTACCCACACAAGTGAGGTATCATTTTTATCGGGAGACGTGAGGGAACGCTGGGTGGAAGGAAATTTGTTGCTCCTCTCAGATTCCAGAACTTTCTGCCACAGAAATGTGAGGAACATGTGTTTTTTTAGCCACATTTTGAGGTTTGCAAAGGATTCTTGGTAACAGAACCTGGTCCGAGCCACACAAGTCACCCCATCTTGGATTCCCCTAGGTCTCTAGTTTTCAGAAATGCACAGGTTTGGTAGGTTTCCCTAGGTAGCGGCTGAGCTACAGGCCAAAATCTACAGGTAGGCACTTTGCAAAAAACACCTCTGTTTTCCTTCAAAAATGTGGCTGTGTCCACGTTGCGCTTTGGGGCGTTTCCTGTCGCGGGCGCTAGGCCTACCCACACAAGTGAGGTATCATTTTTATCGGGAGACTTGGGGGAACGCTGGGTGGAAGGAAATTTGTGGCTCCTCTCAGATTCCAGAACTTTCTGCCACAGAAATGTGAGGAACATGTGTTTTTTTAGCCAAATTCTGAGGTTTGCAAAGGATTCTGGGTAACAGAACCTGGTCCGAGCCACACAAGTCACCCCATCTTGGATTCCCCTAGGTCTCTAGTTTTCAGAAATGCACAGGTTTGGTAGGTTTCCCTAGGTGGCGGCTGAGCTACAAGCCAAAATCTACAGGTAGGCACTTTGCAAAAAACACCTCTGTTTTCCTTCAAAAATTTGGCTGTGTCCACGTTGCGCTTTGGGGCGTTTCCTGTCGCGGGCGCTAGGCCTACCCACACAAGTGAGGTATCAATTTTATCGGGAGACGTGGGGGAACGCTGGGTGGAAGGAAATTTGTGGCTCCTCTCAGATTCCAGAACTTTCTGCCACAGAAATGTGAGGAACATGTGTTTTTTTAGCCAAATTCTGAGGTTTGCAAAGGATTCTGGGTAACAGAACCTGGTCCGAGCCACACAAGTCACCCCATGTTGGATTCCCCTAGGTCTCTAGTTTTCAGAAATGCACAGGTTTGGTTGGTTTCCCTAGGTGGCGGCTGAGCTACAAGCCAAAATCTACAGGTAGGCACTTTGCAAAAAACACCTCTGTTTTCCTTCAAAAATTTGGCTGTGTCCACGTTGCGCTTTGGGGCGTTTCCTGTCGCGGGCGCTAGGCCTACCCACACAAGTGAGGTATCATTTTTATCGGGAGACGTGGGGGAACGCTGGGTGGAAGGAAATTTGTGGCTCCTCTCAGATTCCAGAACTTTCTGCCACAGAAATGTGAGGAACATGTGTTTTTTTAGCCAAATTCTGAGGTTTGCAAAGGATTCTGGGTAACAGAACCTGGTCCGAGCCACACAAGTCACCCCATGTTGGATTCCCCTAGGTCTCTAGTTTTCAGAAATGCACAGGTTTGGTTGGTTTCCCTAGGTGGCGGCTGAGCTACAAGCCAAAATCTACAGGTAGGCACTTTGCAAAAAACACCTCTGTTTTCCTTCAAGAATTTGGCTGTGTCCACGTTGCGCTTTGGGGTGTTTCCTGTCGCGGGCGCTAGGCCTACCCACACAAGTGAGGTATCATTTTTATCGGGAGACGTGGGGGAACGCTGGGTGGAAGGAAACTTGTGGCTCCTCTCAGATTCCAGAACTTTCTGCCACAGAAATGTGAGGAACATGTGTTTTTTTAGCCAAATTCTGAGGTTTGCAAAGGAATCTGGGTAACAGAACCTGGTCCGAGCCACACAAGTCACCCCATCTTGGATTCCCCTAGGTCTCTAGTTTTCAGAAATAAACACGTTTGGTAGGTTTCCCTAGGTGGCGGCTGAGCTACAAGCCAAAATCTACAGGTAGGCACTTTGCAAAAAACACCTCTGTTTTCCTTCAAAAATTTGGCTGTGTCCACGTTGCGCTTTGGGGCGTTTCCTGTCGCGGGCGCTAGGGCTACCCACACAAGTGAGGTATCATTTTTATCGGGAGACGTGGGGGAACGCTGGGTGGAAGGAAATTTGTGGCTCCTCTCAGATTCCAGAACTTTCTGCCACAGAAATGTGAGGAACATGTGTTTTTTTAGCCAAATTTTGAGGTTTGCAAAGGATTCTGGGTAACAGAACCTGGCCCGAGCCACACAAGTCACCCCATCTTGGATTCCCCTAGGTCTCTAGTTTTCAGAAATGCACAGGTTTGGTAGGTTTCCCTAGGTGGCGGCTGAGCTACAGGCCAAAATCTACAGGTAGGCACTTTGCAAAAAACACCTCTGTTTTCCTTCAAAAATTTGGCTGTGTCCACGTTGCGCTTTGGGGCGTTTCCTGACGCGGGCGCTAGGCCTACCCACACAAGTGAGGTATCATTTTTATCGGGAGACGTGAGGGAACGCTGGGTGGAAGGAAATTTGTGGCTCCTCTCAGATTCCAGAACTTTCTGCCACAGAATGGGGAGGAACATGTGTTTTTTTAAACAAATTTTTAGGTTTGCAAAGGATTCTGGGTAACAGAACCTGGTCCGAGCCACACAAGTCACCCCATCTTGGATTCCCCTAGGTCTCTAGTTTTCAGAAATGCACAGGTTTGGTAGGTTTCCCTAGGTGGCGGCTGAGCTACAGGCCAAAATCTATAGGTAGGCACTTTGCAAAAAAACACCTCTGTTTTCCTTCAAAAATTTGGCTGTCTCCACGTTGCGCTTTGGGGCGTTTCCTGTCGCGGGCGCTAGGCCTACCCACACAAGTGAGGTATCATTTTTATCGGGAGACGTGGGGGAACGATGGATGGAAGGAAATTTGTGGCTCCTCTCAGATTCCAGAACTTTCTGCCACAGAAATGTGAGGAACATGTGTTTTTTTAGCCAAATTCTGAGGTTTGCAAAGGATTCTGGGTAACAGAACCTGGTCCGAGCCACACAAGTCACCCCATCTTGGATTCCCCTAGGTCTCTAGTTTTCAGAAATGCACAGGTTTGGTAGGTTTCCCTAGGTGGCGGCTGAGCTACAGGCCAAAATCTACAGGTAGGCACTTTGCAAAAAACACCTCTGTTTTCCTTCAAAAATTTGGCTGTGTCCACGTTGCGCTTTGGGGCGTTTCTTGTTGCGCGCGCTAGGCCTACCCACACAAGTGAGGTATCATTTTTATCGGGAGACGTGGGGGAACGCTGGGTGGAAGGAAATTTGTGGCTCCTCTCAGATTCCAGAACTTTCTGCCACAGAAATGTGAGGAACATGTGTATTTTTAGCCGAGAATTTTAGGTTTGCAAAGGATTCTGGGTAACAGAACGTGGTCCGAGCCACACAAGTCACACGATCTTGGATTCCCCTAGGTCTCTAGTTTTCAGAAATGCACAGGTTTGGTAGGTTTCCCTAGGTGGCGGTTGAGCTACAGGCCAAAATCTACAGGTAGGCACTTTGCAAAAAACACCTCTGTTTTCCTTCAAATATTTGGCTGTGTCCACGTTGCGCTTTGGGGCGTTTCCTGTCGCGGGCGCTAGGCCTACCCACACAAGTGAGGTATCATTTTTATCGGGAGACGTGGGGGAACGCTGGGTGGAAGGAAATTTGTTGCTCCTCTCAGATTCCAGAACTTTCTGCCACAGAAATGTGAGGAACATGTGTTTTTTTAGCCACATTTTGAGGTTTGCAAAGGATTCTTGGTAACAGAACCTGGTCCGAGCCACACAAGTCACCCCATCTTGGATTCCCCTAGGTCTCTAGTTTTCAGAAATGCACAGGTTTGGTAGGTTTCCCTAGGTAGCGGCTGAGCTACAGGCCAAAATCTACAGGTAGGCACTTTGCAAAAAACACCTCTGTTTTCCTTCAAAAATTTGGCTGTGTCCACGTTGCGCTTTGGGGCGTTTCCTGTCGCGGGCGCTAGGCCTACCCACACAAGTGAGGTATCATTTTTATCGGGAGACGTGGGGAAACGCTGGGTGGAAGGAAATTTGTGGCTCCTCTCCGATTCCAGAACTTTCTGCCACAGAAATGTGAGGAACATGTGTTTTTTTAGCCAAATCCTGTGGTTTGCAAAGGATTCTGGGTAACAGAACCTGGTCCCAGCCACACAAGTCACCCCATCTTGGATTCCCCTAGGTCTCTAGTTTTCAGAAATGCACAGGTTTGGTAGGTTTCCCTAGGTGGCGGCTGAGCTACAAGCCAAAATCTACAGGTAGGCACTTTGCAAAAAACACCTCTGTTTTCCTTCAAAAATTTGGCTGTGTCCACGTTGCGCTTTGGGGCATTTCCTGTCGCGGGCGCTAGGCCTACCCACACAAGTGAGGTATCATTTTTATCGGGAGACGTGGGGGAACGCTGGGTGGAAGGAAATTCGTGGCTCCTCTCAGATTCCAGAACTTTCTGCCACAGAAATGTGAGGAACATGTGTTTTTTTAGCCAAATTCTGAGGTTTGCAAAGGATTCTGGGTAACAGAACCTGGTCCGAGCCACACAAGTCACCCCATGTTGGATTCCCCTAGGTCTCTAGTTTTCAGAAATGCACAGGTTTGGTTGGTTTCCCTAGGTGGCGGCTGAGCTACAAGCCAAAATCTACAGGTAGGCACTTTGCAAAAAACAACTCTGTTTTCCTTCAAAAATTTGTCTGTGTCCACGTTGCCCTTTGGGGCGTTTCCTGTCGCGGGCGCTAGGCCTATCCACACAAGTGAGGTATCATTTCTATCGGGAGACGTGGGGGAACGCTGGGTGGAAGGAAATTTGTGGCTCCTCTCAGATTCCAGAACTTTCTGCCACAGAAATGTGAGGAACATGTGTTTTTTTAGCCAAATTCTGAGGTTTGCAAAGGATTCTGGGTAACAGAACGTGGTCCGAGCCACACAAGTCACACGATCTTGGATTCCCCTAGGTCTCTAGTTTTCAGAAATGCACAGGTTTGGTAGGTTTCCCTAGGTGGCGGTTGAGCTACAGGCCAAAATCTACAGGTAGGCACTTTGCAAAAAACACCTCTGTTTTCCTTCAAATATTTGGCTGTGTCCACGTTGCGCTTTGGGGCGTTTCCTGTCGCGGGCGCTAGGCCTACCCACACAAGTGAGGTATCATTTTTATCGGGAGACGTGGGGGAACGCTGGGTGGAAGGAAATTTGTTGCTCCTCTCAGATTCCAGAACTTTCTGCCACAGAAATGTGAGGAACATGTGTTTTTTTAGCCACATTTTGAGGTTTGCAAAGGATTCTTGGTAACAGAACCTGGTCCGAGCCACACAAGTCACCCCATCTTGGATTCCCCTAGGTCTCTAGTTTTCAGAAATGCACAGGATTGGTAGGTTTCCCTAGGTAGCGGCTGAGCTACAGGCCAAAATCTACAGGTAGGCACTTTGCAAAAAACACCTCTGTTTTCCTTCAAAAATTTGGCTGTGTCCACGTTGCGCTTTGGGGCGTTTCCTGTCGCGGGCGCTAGGCCTACCCACACAAGTGAGGTATAATTTTTATCGGGAGACGTGGGGCAACGCTGGGTGGAAGGAAATTTGTGGCTCCTCTCAGATTCCAGAACTTTCTGCCACAGAAATGTGAGGAACATGTGTTTTTTTAGCCAAATTCTGAGGTTTGCAAAGGATTCTGGGTAACAGAACCTGGTCCGAGCCACACAAGTCACCCCATCTTGGATTCCCCTAGGTCTCTAGTTTTCAGAAATGCACAGGTTTGGTAGGTTTCCCTAGGTGGCGGCTGAGCTACAAACCAAAATCTACAGGTAGGCACTTTGCAAAAAACACCTCTGTTTTCCTTAAAAAATTTGGCTGTGTCCACGTTGCGCTTTGGGGCGTTTCCTGTCGCGGGCGCTAGGCCTACCCACACAAGTGAGGTATCATTTTTATCGGGAGACGTGGGGGAACGCTGGGTGGAAGGAAATTTGTGGCTCCTCTCAGATTCCAGAACTTTCTGCCACAGAAATGTGAGGAACATGTGTTTTTTTAGCCAAATTCTGAGGTTTGCAAAGGATTCTGGGTAACAGAACCTGGTCCGAGCCACACAAGTCACCCCATGTTGGATTCCCCTAGGTCTCTAGTTTTCAGAAATGCACAGGTTTGGTTGGTTTCCCTAGGTGGCGGCTGAGCTACAAGCCAAAATCTACAGGTAGGCACTTTGCAAAAAACACCTCTGTTTTCCTTCAAAAATTTGGCTGTGTCCACGTTGCGCTTTGGGGCGTTTCCTGTCGCGGGCGCTAGGCCTACCCACACAAGTGAGGTATCATTTTTATCGAGAGACGTGGGGGAACGCTGGGTGGAAGGAAATTTGTGTCTCCTCTCAGATTCCAGAACTTTCTGCCACAGAAATGTGAGGAACATGTGTATTTTTAGCCGAAAATTTTAGGTTTGCAAAGGATTCTGGGTAACAGAACCTGGTCCGAGCCACACAAGTCACACGATCTTGGATTCCCCTAGGTCTCTAGTTTTCAGAAATGCACAGGTTTGGTAGGTTTCCCTAGGTGGCGGTTGAGCTACAGGCCAAAATCTACAGGTAGGCACTTTGCAAAAAACACCTCTGTTTTCCTTCAAATATTTGGCTGTGTCCACGTTGCGCTTTGGGGCATTTCCTGTCGCGGGCGCTAGGCCTACCCACACAAGTGAGGTATCATTTTTATCGGGAGACGTGGGGGAACGCTGGGTGGAAGGAAATTTGTTGCTCCTCTCAGATTCCAGAACTTTCTGCAACAGAAATGTGAGGAACATGTGTTTTTTTAGCCACATTTTGAGGTTTGCAAAGGATTCTTGGTAACAGAACCTGGTCCGAGCCACACAAGTCACCCCATCTTGGATTCCCCTAGGTCTCTAGTTTTCAGAAATGCACAGGTTTGGTAGGTTTCCCTAGGTAGCGGCTGAGCTACAGGCCAAAATCTACAGGTAGGCACTTTGCAAAAAACACCTCTGTTTTCCTTCAAAAATTTGGCTGTGTCCACGTTGCGCTTTGGGGCGTTTCCTGTCGCGGGCGCTAGGCCTACCCACACAAGTGAGGTATCATTTTTATCGGGAGACGTGGGGGAACGCTGGGTGGAAGGAAATTTGTGGCTCCTCTCAGATTCCAGAACTTTCTGCCACAGAAATGTGAGGAACATGTGTTTTTTTAGCCAAATTCTGAGGTTTGCAAAGGATTCTGGGTAACAGAACCTGGTCCGAGCCACACAAGTCACCCCATCTTGGATTCCCCTAGGTCTCTAGTTTTCAGAAATGCACAGGTTTGGTAGGTTTCCCTAGGTGGCGGCTGAGCTACAAGCCAAAATCTACAGGTAGGCACTTTGCAAAAAACACCTCTGTTTTCCTTCAAAAATTTGGCTGTGTCCACGTTGCGCTTTGGGGCGTTTCCTGTCGCGGGCGCTAGGCCTACCCACACAAGTGAGGTATAATTTTTATCGGGAGATGTGGGGGAACGCTGGGTGGAAGGAAATTTGTGGCTCCTCTCAGATTCCAGAACTTTCTGCCACAGAAATGTGAGGAACATGTGTTTTTTTAGCCAAATTCTGAGGTTTGCAAAGGATTCTGGGTAACAGAACCTGGTCCGAACCACACAAGTCACCCCATGTTGGATTCCCCTAGGTCTCTAGTTTTCAGAAATGCACAGGTTTGGTTGGTTTCCCTAGGTGGCGGCTGAGCTACAAGCCAAAATCTACAGGTAGGCACTTTGCAAAAAACACCTCTGTTTTCCTTCAAAAATTTGGCTGTGTCCACGTTGCGCTTTGGGGCGTTTCCTGTCGCGGGCGCTAGGCCTACCCACACAAGTGAGGTATCATTTTTATCGGGAGACGTGGGGGAACGCTGGGTGGAAGGAAATTTGTGGCTCCTCTCAGATTCCAGAACTTTCTGCCACAGAAATGTGAGGAACATGTGTTTTTTTAGCCAAATTCTGAGGTTTGCAAAGGATTCTGGGTAACAGAACCTGGTCCGAGCCACACAAGTCACCCCATCTTGGATTCCCCTAGGTCTCTAGTTTTCAGAAATGCACAGGTTTGGTAGGTTTCCCTAGGTGGCGGCTGAGCTACAAGCCAAAATCTACAGGTAGGCACTTTGCAAAAAACACCTCTGTTTTCCTTCAAAAATTTGGCTGTGTCCACGTTGCGCTTTGGGGCGTTTCCTGTCGCGGGCGCTAGGCCTACCCACACAAGTGAGTTATCATTTTTATCGGGAGACGTGGGGGAACGCTGGGTGGAAGGAAATTTGTGTCTCCTCTCAGATTCCAGAACTTTCTGCCACAGAAATGTCAGGAACATGTGTATTTTTAGCCGAAAATTTTAGGTTTGCAAAGGATTCTGGGTAACAGAACCTGGTCCGAGCCACACAAGTCACACGATCTTGGATTCCCCTAGGTCTCTAGTTTTCAGAAATGCACAGGTTTGGTAGGTTTCCCTAGGTGGCGGTTGAGCTACAGGCCAAAATCTACAGGTTGGCACTTTGCAAAAAACACCTCTGTTTTCCTTCAAATATTTGGCTGTGTCCACGTTGCGCTTTGGGGCGTTTCCTGTTGCGGGCGCTAGGCCTACCCACACAAGTGAGGTATCATTTTTATCGGGAGACGTGGGGGAACGCTGGGTGGAAGGAAATTTGTGGCTCCTTTCAGATTCCAGAACTTTCTGCCACAGAAATGTGAGGAACATGTGTTTTTTTAGCCACATTTTGAGGTTTGCAAAGGATTCTTGGTAACAGAACCTGGTCCGAGCCACACAAGTCACCCCATGTTGGATTCCCCTAGGTCTCTAGTTTTCAGAAATGCACAGGTTTGGTAGGTTTCCCTAGGTGGCGGCTGAGCTACAGGCCAAAATCTACAGGTAGGCACTTTGCAAAAAACACCTCTGTTTTCCTTCAAAAATTTGGCTGTGTCCACGTTGCGCTTTGGGGCATTTCCTGTCGCGGGCGCTAGGCCTACCCACACAAGTGAGGTATCATTTTTATCGGGAGACGTGGGGGAACGCTGGGTGGAAGGAAATTCGTGGCTCCTCTCAGATTCCAGAACTTTCTGCCACAGAAATGTGAGGAACATGTGTTTTTTTAGCCAAATTCTGAGGTTTGCAAAGGATTCTGGGTAACAGAACCTGGTCCGAGCCACACAAGTCACCCCATGTTGGATTCCCCTAGGTCTCTAGTTTTCAGAAATGCACAGGTTTGGTTGGTTTCCCTAGGTGGCGGCTGAGCTACAAGCCAAAATCTACAGGTAGGCACTTTGCAAAAAACAACTCTGTTTTCCTTCAAAAATTTGTCTGTGTCCACGTTGCCCTTTGGGGCGTTTCCTGTCGCGGGCGCTAGGCCTATCCACACAAGTGAGGTATCATTTCTATCGGGAGACGTGGGGGAACGCTGGGTGGAAGGAAATTTGTGGCTCCTCTCAGATTCCAGAACTTTCTGCCACAGAAATGTGAGGAACATGTGTTTTTTTAGCCAAATTCTGAGGTTTGCAAAGGATTCTGGGTAACAGAACGTGGTCCGAGCCACACAAGTCACACGATCTTGGATTCCCCTAGGTCTCTAGTTTTCAGAAATGCACAGGTTTGGTAGGTTTCCCTAGGTGGCGGTTGAGCTACAGGCCAAAATCTACAGGTAGGCACTTTGCAAAAAACACCTCTGTTTTCCTTCAAATATTTGGCTGTGTCCACGTTGCGCTTTGGGGCGTTTCCTGTCGCGGGCGCTAGGCCTACCCACACAAGTGAGGTATCATTTTTATCGGGAGACGTGGGGGAACGCTGGGTGGAAGGAAATTTGTTGCTCCTCTCAGATTCCAGAACTTTCTGCCACAGAAATGTGAGGAACATGTGTTTTTTTAGCCACATTTTGAGGTTTGCAAAGGATTCTTGGTAACAGAACCTGGTCCGAGCCACACAAGTCACCCCATCTTGGATTCCCCTAGGTCTCTAGTTTTCAGAAATGCACAGGATTGGTAGGTTTCCCTAGGTAGCGGCTGAGCTACAGGCCAAAATCTACAGGTAGGCACTTTGCAAAAAACACCTCTGTTTTCCTTCAAAAATTTGGCTGTGTCCACGTTGCGCTTTGGGGCGTTTCCTGTCGCGGGCGCTAGGCCTACCCACACAAGTGAGGTATAATTTTTATCGGGAGACGTGGGGGAACGCTGGGTGGAAGGAAATTTGTGGCTCCTCTCAGATTCCAGAACTTTCTGCCACAGAAATGTGAGGAACATGTGTTTTTTTAGCCAAATTCTGAGGTTTGCAAAGGATTCTGGGTAACAGAACCTGGTCCGAGCCACACAAGTCACCCCATCTTGGATTCCCCTAGGTCTCTAGTTTTCAGAAATGCACAGGTTTGGTAGGTTTCCCTAGGTGGCGGCTGAGCTACAAACCAAAATCTACAGGTAGGCACTTTGCAAAAAACACCTCTGTTTTCCTTAAAAAATTTGGCTGTGTCCACGTTGCGCTTTGGGGCGTTTCCTGTCGCGGGCGCTAGGCCTACCCACACAAGTGAGGTATCATTTTTATCGGGAGACGTGGGGGAACGCTGGGTGGAAGGAAATTTGTGGCTCCTCTCAGATTCCAGAACTTTCTGCCACAGAAATGTGAGGAACATGTGTTTTTTTAGCCAAATTCTGAGGTTTGCAAAGGATTCTGGGTAACAGAACCTGGTCCGAGCCACACAAGTCACCCCATGTTGGATTCCCCTAGGTCTCTAGTTTTCAGAAATGCACAGGTTTGGTTGGTTTCCCTAGGTGGCGGCTGAGCTACAAGCCAAAATCTACAGGTAGGCACTTTGCAAAAAACACCTCTGTTTTCCTTCAAAAATTTGGCTGTGTCCACGTTGCGCTTTGGGGCGTTTCCTGTCGCGGGCGCTAGGCCTACCCACACAAGTGAGGTATCATTTTTATCGAGAGACGTGGGGGAACGCTGGGTGGAAGGAAATTTGTGTCTCCTCTCAGATTCCAGAACTTTCTGCCACAGAAATGTGAGGAACATGTGTATTTTTAGCCGAAAATTTTAGGTTTGCAAAGGATTCTGGGTAACAGAACCTGGTCCGAGCCACACAAGTCACACGATCTTGGATTCCCCTAGGTCTCTAGTTTTCAGAAATGCACAGGTTTGGTAGGTTTCCCTAGGTGGCGGTTGAGCTACAGGCCAAAATCTACAGGTAGGCACTTTGCAAAAAACACCTCTGTTTTCCTTCAAATATTTGGCTGTGTCCACGTTGCGCTTTGGGGCATTTCCTGTCGCGGGCGCTAGGCCTACCCACACAAGTGAGGTATCATTTTTATCGGGAGACGTGGGGGAACGCTGGGTGGAAGGAAATTTGTTGCTCCTCTCAGATTCCAGAACTTTCTGCAACAGAAATGTGAGGAACATGTGTTTTTTTAGCCACATTTTGAGGTTTGCAAAGGATTCTTGGTAACAGAACCTGGTCCGAGCCACACAAGTCACCCCATCTTGGATTCCCCTAGGTCTCTAGTTTTCAGAAATGCACAGGTTTGGTAGGTTTCCCTAGGTAGCGGCTGAGCTACAGGCCAAAATCTACAGGTAGGCACTTTGCAAAAAACACCTCTGTTTTCCTTCAAAAATTTGGCTGTGTCCACGTTGCGCTTTGGGGCGTTTCCTGTCGCGGGCGCTAGGCCTACCCACACAAGTGAGGTATCATTTTTATCGGGAGACGTGGGGGAACGCTGGGTGGAAGGAAATTTGTGGCTCCTCTCAGATTCCAGAACTTTCTGCCACAGAAATGTGAGGAACATGTGTTTTTTTAGCCAAATTCTGAGGTTTGCAAAGGATTCTGGGTAACAGAACCTGGTCCGAGCCACACAAGTCACCCCATCTTGGATTCCCCTAGGTCTCTAGTTTTCAGAAATGCACAGGTTTGGTAGGTTTCCCTAGGTGGCGGCTGAGCTACAAGCCAAAATCTACAGGTAGGCACTTTGCAAAAAACACCTCTGTTTTCCTTCAAAAATTTGGCTGTGTCCACGTTGCGCTTTGGGGCGTTTCCTGTCGCGGGCGCTAGGCCTACCCACACAAGTGAGGTATAATTTTTATCGGGAGATGTGGGGGAACGCTGGGTGGAAGGAAATTTGTGGCTCCTCTCAGATTCCAGAACTTTCTGCCACAGAAATGTGAGGAACATGTGTTTTTTTAGCCAAATTCTGAGGTTTGCAAAGGATTCTGGGTAACAGAACCTGGTCCGAACCACACAAGTCACCCCATGTTGGATTCCCCTAGGTCTCTAGTTTTCAGAAATGCACAGGTTTGGTTGGTTTCCCTAGGTGGCGGCTGAGCTACAAGCCAAAATCTACAGGTAGGCACTTTGCAAAAAACACCTCTGTTTTCCTTCAAAAATTTGGCTGTGTCCACGTTGCGCTTTGGGGCGTTTCCTGTCGCGGGCGCTAGGCCTACCCACACAAGTGAGGTATCATTTTTATCGGGAGACGTGGGGGAACGCTGGGTGGAAGGAAATTTGTGGCTCCTCTCAGATTCCAGAACTTTCTGCCACAGAAATGTGAGGAACATGTGTTTTTTTAGCCAAATTCTGAGGTTTGCAAAGGATTCTGGGTAACAGAACCTGGTCCGAGCCACACAAGTCACCCCATCTTGGATTCCCCTAGGTCTCTAGTTTTCAGAAATGCACAGGTTTGGTAGGTTTCCCTAGGTGGCGGCTGAGCTACAAGCCAAAATCTACAGGTAGGCACTTTGCAAAAAACACCTCTGTTTTCCTTCAAAAATTTGGCTGTGTCCACGTTGCGCTTTGGGGCGTTTCCTGTCGCGGGCGCTAGGCCTACCCACACAAGTGAGTTATCATTTTTATCGGGAGACGTGGGGGAACGCTGGGTGGAAGGAAATTTGTGTCTCCTCTCAGATTCCAGAACTTTCTGCCACAGAAATGTCAGGAACATGTGTATTTTTAGCCGAAAATTTTAGGTTTGCAAAGGATTCTGGGTAACAGAACCTGGTCCGAGCCACACAAGTCACACGATCTTGGATTCCCCTAGGTCTCTAGTTTTCAGAAATGCACAGGTTTGGTAGGTTTCCCTAGGTGGCGGTTGAGCTACAGGCCAAAATCTACAGGTTGGCACTTTGCAAAAAACACCTCTGTTTTCCTTCAAATATTTGGCTGTGTCCACGTTGCGCTTTGGGGCGTTTCCTGTTGCGGGCGCTAGGCCTACCCACACAAGTGAGGTATCATTTTTATCGGGAGACGTGGGGGAACGCTGGGTGGAAGGAAATTTGTGGCTCCTTTCAGATTCCAGAACTTTCTGCCACAGAAATGTGAGGAACATGTGTTTTTTTAGCCACATTTTGAGGTTTGCAAAGGATTCTTGGTAACAGAACCTGGTCCGAGCCACACAAGTCACCCCATGTTGGATTCCCCTAGGTCTCTAGTTTTCAGAAATGCACAGGTTTGGTTGGTTTCCCTAGGTGGCGGCTGAGCTACAAGCCAAAATCTACAGGTAGGCACTTTGCAAAAAACAACTCTGTTTTCCTTCAAAAATTTGTCTGTGTCCACGTTGCCCTTTGGGGCGTTTCCTGTCGCGGGCGCTAGGCCTACCCACACAAGTGAGGTATCATTTCTATCGGGAGACGTGGGGGAACGCTGGGTGGAAGGAAATTTGTGGCTCCTCTCAGATTCCAGAACTTTCTGCCACAGAAATGTGAGGAACATGTGTTTTTTTAGCCAAATTCTGAGGTTTGCAAAGGATTCTGGGTAACAGAACGTGGTCCGAGCCACACAAGTCACACGATCTTGGATTTCCCTAGGTCTCTAGTTTTCAGAAATGCACAGGTTTGGTAGGTTTCCCTAGGTGGCGGTTGAGCTACAGGCCAAAATCTACAGGTAGGCACTTTGCAAAAAACACCTCTGTTTTCCTTCAAATATTTGGCTGTGTCCACGTTGCGCTTTGGGGCGTTTCCTGTCGTGGGCGCTAGGCCTACCCACACAAGTGAGGTATCATTTTTATCGGGAGACGTGGGGGAACGCTGGGTGGAAGGAAATTTGTTGCTCCTCTCAGATTCCAGAACTTTCTGCCACAGAAATGTGAGGAACATGTGTTTTTTTAGCCACATTTTGAGTTTTGCAAAGGATTCTGGGTAACAGAACCTGGTCCGATCCACACAAGTCACCCCATCTTGGATTCCCCTAGGTCTCTAGTTTTCAGAAATGCACAGGTGTGGTAGGTTTCCCTAGGTGGTGGCTGAGCTACAGGCCAAAATCTACAGGTAGGGCACTTTGCAAAAAAACACCTCTGTTTTCCTTCAAAATTTGGCTGTGTCCACGTTGAGCTTTGGGCGTTTCCTGTCGTGGGCGCTAGGCCTACCCACACAAGTGAGGTATCATTTTTATCGGGAGACGTGGGGGAACGATGGGTGGAAGGAAATTTGTGGCTCCTCTCAGATTCCAGAACTTTCTGCCACAGAAATTTGAGGAACATGTGTTTTTTTAGCCAAACTCTGAGGTTTGCAAAGGATTCTTGGTAACAGAACCTGGTCCGAGCCACACAAGTCACCCCATCTTGTATTCCCCTAGGTCTCTAATTTTCAGAAATGCACAGGTTTGGTAGGTTTCCCTAGGTGGCGGCTGAGCTACAGGCCAAAATCTACAGGTAGGCACTTTGCAAAAAACACCTCTGTTTTCCTTCAAAAATTTGGCTGTGTCCACGTTGCGCTTTTCTGGCGTTTCCTGTCGCGGGCGCTAGGCCTACCCACACAAGTGAGGTATAATTTTTATCGGGAGACGTGGGGGAACGCTGGGTGGATGGAAATTTGTGGCTCCTCTCAGATTCCAGAACTTTCTGCCTCAGAAATGTGAGGAACATGTGTTTTTTTAGCCAAATTTTGAGGTTTGCAAAGGATTCTGGGTAACAGAACCTGGTCCGAGCCACACAAGTCACCCCATCTTGGATTCCCCTAGGTCTCTTGTTTTCAGAAATGCACAGGTTTGGTAGGTTTCCCTAGGTGGCGGCTGAGCTACAGGCCAAAATCTACAGGTAGGCACTTTGCAAAAAACACCTCTGTTTTCCTTCAAAAATTTGGCTGTGTCCACGTTGCGCTTTGGGGCGTTTCCTGTCGCGGGCGCTAGGCCTACCCACACAAGTGAGGTATCATTTTTATCGGGAGACGTGGGGGAACGCTGGGTGGAAGGAAATTTGTGGCTCCTCTCAGATTCCAGAACTTTCTGCCACAGAAATGTGAGGAACATGTGTTTTTTAGCCAAATTCTGAGGTTTGCAAAGGATTCTGGGTAACAGAACCTGGTCCGAGCCACACAAGTCACCCCATCTTGGATTCCCCTAGATCTCTAGTTTTCAGAAATGCACAGGTTTGGTAGGTTTCCCTAGGTGGCGGCTGAGCTACAGGCCAAAATCTACAGGTAGGCACTTTGCAAAAAACACCTCTGTTTTCCTTCAAAAATTTGGCTGTGTCCACGTTGCGCTTTGGGGCGTTTCTTGTCGCGCGCGCTAGGCCTACCCACACAAGTGAGGTATCATTTTTATCGGGAGACGTGGGGGAACGCTGGGTGGAAGGAAATTTGTGGCTCCTCTCAGATTCCAGAACTTTCTGCCACAGAAATGTGAGGAACATGTGTTTTTTTAGCCAAATTTTGAGGTTTGCAAAGGATTCTGGGTAACAGAACCTGGTCCGATCCACACAAGTCACCCCATCTTGGATTCCCCTAGGTCTCTAGTTTTCAGAAATGCACAGGTGTGGTAGGTTTCCCTAGGTGGCGGCTGAGCTACAGGCCAAAATCTACAGGTAGGCACTTTGCAAAAAAACACCTCTGTTTTCCTTCAAAAATTTGGCTGTGTCCACGTTGCGCTTTGGGGCGTTTCCTGTCGCGGGCGCTAGGCCTACCCATACAAGTGAGGTATCATTTTTATCGGGAGACGTGGGGGAACGATGGGTGGAAGGAAATTTGTGGCTCCTCTCAGATTCCAGAACTTTCTGCCACAGAAATTTGAGGAACATGTGTTTTTTTAGCCAAATTCTGAGGTTTGCAAAGGATTCTTGGTAACAGAACCTGGTCCGAGCCACACAAGTCACCCCATCTTGTATTCCCCTAGGTCTCTAGTTTTCAGAAATGCACAGGTTTGGTAGGTTTCCCTAGGTGGCGGCTGAGCTACAGGCCAAAATCTACAGGTAGGCACTTTGCAAAAAACACCTCTGTTTTCCTTCAAAAATTTGGCTGTGTCCACGTTGCGCTTTTCTGGCGTTTCCTGTCGCGGGCGCTAGGCCTACCCACACAAGTGAGGTATAATTTTTATCGGGAGACGTGGGGGAACGCTGGGTGGAAGGAAATTTGTGGCTCCTCTCAGATTCCAGAACTTTCTGCCTCAGAAATGTGAGGAACATGTGTTTTTTTTAGCCAAATTTTGAGGTTTGCAAAGGATTCTGGGTAACAGAACCTGGTCCGAGCCACACAAGTCACCCCATCTTGGATTCCCCTAGGTCTCTTGTTTTCAGAAATGCACAGGTTTGGTAGGTTTCCCTAGGTGGCGGCTGAGCTACAGGCCAAAATCTACAGGTAGGCACTTTGCAAAAAACACCTCTGTTTTCCTTCAAAAATTTGGCTGTGTCCACGTTGCGCTTTGGGGCGTTTCCTGTCGCGGGCGCTAGGCCTACCCACACAAGTGAGGTATCATTTTTATCGGGAGACGTGGGGGAACGCTGGGTGGAAGGAAATTTGTGGCTCCTCTCAGATTCCAGAACTTTCTGCCACAGAAATGTGAGGAACATGTGTTTTTTTAGCCAAATTCTGAGGTTTGCAAAGGATTCTGGGTAACAGAACCTGGTCCGAGCCACACAAGTCACCCCATCTTGGATTCCCCTAGGTCTCTAGTTTTCAGAAATGCACAGGTTTGGTAGGTTTCCCTAGGTGGCGGCTGAGCTACAGGCCAAAATCTACAGGTAGGCACTTTGCAAAAAACACCTCTGTTTTCCTTCAAAAATTTGGCTGTGTCCACGTTGCGCTTTGGGGCGTTTCTTGTCGCGCGCGCTAGGCCTACCCACACAAGTGAGGTATCATTTTTATCGGGAGACGTGGGGGAACGCTGGGTGGAAGGACATTTGTGGCTCCTCTCAGATTCCAGAACTTTCTGCCACAGAAATGTGAGGAACATGTGTTTTTTTAGCCAAATTCTGAGGTTTGCAAAGGAATCTGGGTAACAGAACCTGGTCCGAGCCACACAAGTCACCCCATCTTGGATTCCCCTAGGTCTCTAGTTTTCAGAAATGCACACGTTTGGTAGGTTTCCCTAGGTGGCGGCTGAGCTACAAGCCAAAATCTACAGGTAGGCACTTTGCAAAAAACACCTCTGTTTTCCTTCAAAAATTTGGCTGTGTCCACGTTGCGCTTTGGGGCGTTTCCTGTCGCGGGCGCTAGGCCTACCCACACAAGTGAGGTATCATTTTTATCGGGAGACGTGGGGGAACGCTGGGTGGAAGGAAATTTGGGGCTCCTCTCAGATTCCAGAACTTTCTGCCACAGAAATGTGAGGAACATGTGTTTTTTTAGCCAAATTTTGAGGTTTGCAAAGGATTCTGGGTAACAGAACCTGGCCCGAGCCACACAAGTCACCCCATCTTGGATTCCCCTACGTCTCTAGTTTTCAGAAATGCACAGGTTTGGTAGGTTTCCCTAGGTGGCGGCTGAGCTACAGGCCAAAATCTACAGGTAGGCACTTTGCAAAAAACACCTCTGTTTTCCTTCAAAAATTTGGCTGTGTCCACGTTGCGCTTTGGGGCGTTTCCTGACGCGGGCGCTAGGCCTACCCACACAAGTGAGGTATCATTTTTATCGGGAGACGTGAGGGAACGCTGGGTGGAAGGAAATTTGTGGCTCCTCTCAGATTCCCGAACTTTCTGCCACAGAATGGGGAGGAACATGTGTTTTTTTAACCAAATTTTTAGGTTTGCAAAGGATTCTGGGTAACAGAACCTGGTCCGAGCCACACAAGTCACCCCATCTTGGATTCCCCTAGGTCTCTAGTTTTCAGAAATGCACAGGTTTGGTAGGTTTCCCTAGGTGGCAGCTGAGCTACAGGCCAAAATCTATAGGTAGGCACTTTGCAAAAAAACACCTCTGTTTTCCTTCAAAAATTTGGCTGTGTCCACGTTGCGCTGTGGGGCGTTTCCTGTCGCGGGCGCTAGGCCTACCCACACAAGTGAGGTATCATTTTTATCGGGAGACGTGGGGGAACGATGGATGGAAGGAAATTTGTGGCTCCTCTCAGATTCCAGAACTTTCTGCCACAGAAATGTGAGGAACATGTGTTTTTTTAGCCAAATTCTGAGGTTTGCAAAGGATTCTGGGTAACAGAACCTGGTCCGAGCCACACAAGTCACCCCATCTTGGATTCCCCTAGGTCTCTAGTTTTCAGAAATGCACAGGTTTGGTAGGTTTCCCTAGGTGGCGGCTGAGCTACAGGCCAAAATCTACAGGTAGGCACTTTGCAAAAAACACCTCTGTTTTCCTTCAAAAATTTGGCTGTGTCCACGTTGCGCTTTGGGGCGTTTCCTGTCGCGGGCGCTAGGCCTACCCACACAAGTGAGGTATCATTTTTATCGGGAGACGTGGGGGAACGCTGGGTGGAAGGAAATTTGTGGCTCCTCTCAGATTCCAGAACTTTCTGCCACAGAAATGTGAGGAACATGTGTTTTTTTAGCCAAATTTTGAGGTTTGCAAAGGATTCTGAGTAACAGAATCTGGTCCGAGCCACACAAGTCACCCCATCTTGGATTCCCCTAGGTCTCTAGTTTTCAGAAATGCACAGGTTTGGTAGGTTTCCCTAGGTGGCGGCTGAGCTACAGGCCAAAATCTACAGGTAGGCACTTTGCAAAAAACACCTCTGTTTTCCTTCAAAAATTTGGCTGTGTCCACGTTGCGCTTTGGGGCGTTTCCTGTCGCGGGCGCTAGGCCTACCCACACAAGTGAGGTATCATTTTTATCGGGAGACGTGGGGGAACGCTGGGTGGAAGGAAATTTGTGGCTCCTCTCAGATTCCAGAACTTTCTGCCACAGAATGGGGAGGAACATGTGTTTTTTTAACCAAATGTTTAGGTTTGCAAAGGATTCTGGGTAACAGAACCTGGTCCGAGCCACACAAGTCACCCCATCTTGGATTCCCCTAGGTCTCTAGTTTTCAGAAATGCACAGGTTTGGTAGGTTTCCCTAGGTGGCGGCTGAGCTACAGGCCAAAATCTATAGGTAGGCACTTTGCAAAAAAACACCTCTGTTTTCCTTCAAAAATTTGGCTGTGTCCACGTTGCGCTTTGGGGCGTTTCCTGTCGCGGGCGCTAGGCCTACCCACACAAGTGAGGTATCATTTTTATCGGGAGACGTGGGGGAACGATGGATGGAAGGAAATTTGTGGCTCCTCTCAGATTCCAGAACTTTCTGCCACAGAAATGTGAGGAACATGTGTTTTTTTAGCCAAATTCTGAGGTTTGCAAAGGATTCTGGGTAACAGAACCTGGTCCGAGCCACACAAGTCACCCCATCTTGGATTCCCCTAGGTCTCTAGTTTTCAGAAATGCACAGGTTTGGTAGGTTTCCCTAGGTGGCGGCTGAGCTACAGGCCAAAATCTACAGGTAGGCACTTTGCAAAAAACACCTCTGTTTTCCTTCAAAAATTTGGCTGTGTCCACGTTGCGCTTTGGGGCGTTTCTTGTCGCGCGCGCTAGGCCTACCCACACAAGTGAGGTATCATTTTTATCGGGAGACGTGGGGGAACGCTGGGTGGAAGGAAATTTGTGGCTCCTCTCAGATTCCAGAACTTTCTGCCACAGAAATGTGAAGAACATGTGTTTTTTTAGACAGAATTTGAGGTTTGCAAAGGATTCTGGGTAACAGAACCTGGTCCGAGCCACACAAGTCACCCCATCTTGGATTCCCCTAGGTCTTTAGTTTTCAGAAATGCACAGGTTTGGTAGGTTTCCCTAGGTGGCGGCTGAGCTACAGGCCAAAATCTACAGGTAGGCACTTTGCAAAAAACACCTCTGTTTTCCTTCAAAAATTTGGCTGTGTCCACGTTGCGCTTTGGGGCGTTTCCTGTCGCGGGCGCTAGGCCTACCCACACAAGTGAGGTATCATTTTTATCGGGAGACGTGGGGGAACGCTGGGTGGAAGGAAATTTGTGGCTCCTCTCAGATTCCAGAACTTTCTGCCACAGAAATGAGAGGAACATGTGTTTTTTTAGCCAAATTTTGAGGTTTGCAAAGGATTCTGAGTAACAGAACCTGGTCCGAGCCACACAAGTCACCCCATCTTGGATTCCCCTAGGTCTCTAGTTTTCAGAAATGCACAGGTTTGGTAGGTTTCCCTAGGTGGCGGCTGAGCTACAGGCCAAAATCTACAGGTAGGCACTTTGCAAAAAACACCTCTGTTTTCCTTCAAAAATTTGGCTGTGTCCACGTTGCGCTTTGGGGCGTTTCCTGTCGCGGGCGCTAGGCCTACCCACACAAGTGAGGTATCATTTTTATCGGGAGACGTGGGGGAACGCTGGGTGGAAGGAAATTTGTGGCTCCTCTCAGATTCCAGAACTTTCTGCCACAGAAATGTGAGGAACATGTGTTTTTTTAGCCAAATTTTGAGGTTTGCAAAGGATTCTGGGTAACAGAACCTGGTCCGAGCCACACAAGTCACCCCATCTTGGATTCCCCTAGGTCTCTAGTTTTCAGAAATGCACAGGTTTGGTAGGTTTCCCTAGGTGGCGGCTGACCTACAGGCCAAAATCTACAGGTAGGCACTTTGCAAAAAACACCTCTGTTTTCCTTCAAAAATTTGGCTGTGTCCACGTTGCGCTTTGGGGCGTTTCCTGTAGCGGGCGCTAGGCCTACCCACACAAGTGAGGTATCATTTTTATCGGGAGACGTGGGGGAACGCTGGGTGGAAGGAAATTTGTGGCTCCTCTCAGATTCCAGAACTTTCTGCCACAGAAATGTGAGGAACATGTGTTTTTTTAGCCAAATTTTGAGGTTTGCAAAGGATTCTGGGTAACAGAACCTGGTCCGATCCACACAAGTCACCCCATCTTGGATTCCCCTAGGTCTCTAGTTTTCAGAAATGCACAGGTGTGGTAGGTTTCCCTAGGTGGCGGCTGAGCTACAGGCCAAAATCTACAGGTAGGCACTTTGCAAAAAAACACCTCTGTTTTCCTTCAAAAATTTGGCTGTGTCCACGTTGCGCTTTGGGGCGTTTCCTGTCGCGGGCGCTAGGCCTACCCACACAAGTGAGGTATCATTTTTATCGGGAGACGTGGGGGAACGATGGGTGGAAGGAAATTTGTGGCTCCTCTCAGATTCCAGAACTTTCTGCCACAGAAATTTGAGGAACATGTGTTTTTTTAGCCAAATTCTGAGGTTTGCAAAGGATTCTTGGTAACAGAACCTGGTCCGAGCCACACAAGTCACCCCATCTTGTATTCCCCTAGGTCTCTAGTTTTCAGAAATGCACAGGTTTGGTAGGTTTCCCTAGGTGTCGGCTGAGCTACAGGCCAAAATCTACAGGTAGGCACTTTGCAAAAAACACCTCTGTTTTCCTTCAAAAATTTGGCTGTGTCCACGTTGCGCTTTTCTGGCGTTTCCTGTCGCGGGCGCTAGGCCTACCCACACAAGTGAGGTATAATTTTTATCGGGAGACGTGGGGGAACGCTGGGTGGAATGAAATTTGTGGCTCCTCTCAGATTCCAGAACTTTCTGCCTCAGAAATGTGAGGAACATATGTTTTTTTAGCCAAATTTTGAGGTTTGCAAAGGATTCTGGGTAACAGAACCTGGTCGGAGCCACACAAGTCACCCCATCTTGGATTCCCCTAGGTCTCTTGTTTTCAGAAATGCACAGGTTTGGTAGGTTTCCCTAGGTGGCGGCTGAGCTACAGGCCAAAATCTACAGGTAGGCACTTTGCAAAAAACACCTCTGTTTTCCTTCAAAAATTTGGCTGTGTCCACGTTGCGCTTTGGGGCTTTTCCTGTCGCGGGCGCTAGGCCTACCCACACAAGTGAGGTATCATTTTTATCGGGAGACGTGGGGGAACGCTGGGTGGAAGGAAATTTGTGGCTCCTCTCAGATTCCAGAACTTTCTGCCACAGAAATGTGAGGAACATGTGTTTTTTTAGCCAAATTCTGAGGTTTGCAAAGGATTCTGGGTAACAGAACCTGGTCCGAGCCACACAAGTCACCCCATCTTGGATTCCCCTAGGTCTCTAGTTTTCAGAAATGCACAGGTTTGGTAGGTTTCCCTAGGTGGCGGCTGAGCTACAGGCCAAAATCTACAGGTAGGCACTTTGCAAAAAACACCTCTGTTTTCCTTCAAAAATTTGGCTGTGTCCACGTTGCGCTTTGGGGCGTTTCTTGTCGCGCGCGCTAGGCCTACCCACACAAGTGAGGTATCATTTTTATCGGGAGACGTGGGGGAACGCTGGGTGGAAGGAAATTTGTGGCTCCTCTCAGATTCCAGAACTTTCTGCCACAGAAATGTGAGGAACATGTGTTTTTTTAGCCAAATTTTGAGGTTTGCAAAGGATTCTGGGTAACAGAACCTGGTCCGATCCACACAAGTCACCCCATCTTGGATTCCCCTAGGTCTCTAGTTTTCAGAAATGCACAGGTGTGGTAGGTTTCCCTAGGTGGCGGCTGAGCTACAGGCCAAAATCTACAGGTAGGCACTTTGCAAAAAAACACCTCTGTTTTCCTTCAAAAATTTGGCTGTGTCCACGTTGCGCTTTGGGGCGTTTCCTGTCGCGGGCGCTAGGCCTACCCACACAAGTGAGGTATCATTTTTATCGGGAGACGTGGGGGAACGATGGGTGGAAGGAAATTTGTGGCTCCTCTCAGATTCCAGAACTTTCTGCCACAGAAATTTGAGGAACATGTGTTTTTTTAGCCAAATTCTGAGGTTTGCAAAGGATTCTTGGTAACAGAACCTGGTCCGAGCCACACAAGTCACCCCATCTTGTATTCCCCTAGGTCTTTAGTTTTCAGAAATGCACAGGTTTGGTAGGTTTCCCTAGGTGGCGGCTGAGCTACAGGCCAAAATCTACAGGTAGGCACTTTGCAAAAAACACCTCTGTTTTCCTTCAAAAATTTGGCTGTGTCCACGTTGCGCTTTTCTGGCGTTTCCTGTCGCGGGCGCTAGGCCTACCCACACAAGTGAGGTATAATTTTTATCGGGAGACGTGGGGGAACGCTGGGTGGAAGGAAATTTGTGGCTCCTCTCAGATTCCAGAACTTTCTGCCTCAGAAATGTGAGGAACATGTGTTTTTTTAGCCAAATATTGAGGTTTGCAAAGGATTCTGGGTAACAGAACCTGGTCCGAGCCATACAAGTCACCCCATCTTGGATTCCCCTAGGTCTCTTGTTTTCAGAAATGCACAGGTTTGGTAGGTTTCCCTAGGTGGCGGCTGAGCTACAGGCCAAAATCTACAGGTAGGCACTTTGCAAAAAACACCTCGGTTTTCCTTCAAAAATTTGGCTGTGTCCACGTTGCGCTTTGGGGCGTTTCCTGTCGCGGGCGCTAGGCCTACCCACACAAGTGAGGTATCATTTTTATCGGGAGACGTGGGGGAACGCTGGGTGGAAGGAAATTTGTGGCTCCTCTCAGATTCCAGAACTTTCTGCCACAGAAATGTGAGGAACATGTGTTTTTTTAGCCAAATTCTGAGGTTTGCAAAGGATTCTGGGTAACAGAACCTGGTCCGAGCCACACAAGTCACCCCATCTTGGATTCCCCTAGGTCTCTAGTTTTCAGAAATGCACAGGTTTGGTAGGTTTCCCTAGGTGGCGGCTGAGCTACAGGCCAAAATCTACAGGTAGGCACTTTGCAAAAAACACCTCTGTTTTCCTTCAAAAATTTGGCTGTGTCCACGTTGCGCTTTGGGGCGTTTCTTGTCGCGCGCGCTAGGCCTACCCACACAAGTGAGGTATCATTTTTATCGGGAGACGTGGGGGAACGCTGGGTGGAAGGAAATTTGTGGCTCCTCTCAGATTCCAGAACTTTCTGCCACAGAAATGTGAGGAACATGTGTTTTTTTAGCCAAATTCTGAGGTTTGCAAAGGAATCTGGGTAACAGAACCTGGTCCGAGCCACACAAGTCACCCCATCTTGGATTCCCCTAGGTCTCTAGTTTTCAGAAATGCACACGTTTGGTAGGTTTCCCTAGGTGGCGGCTGAGCTACAAGCCAAAATCTACAGGTAGGCACTTTGCAAAAAACACCTCTGTTTTCCTTCAAAAATTTGGCTGTGTCCACGTTGCGCTTTGGGGCGTTTCCTGTCGCGGGCGCTAGGGCTACCCACACAAGTGAGGTATCATTTTTATCGGGAGACGTGGGGGAACGCTGGGTGGAAGGAAATTTGTGGCTCCTCTCAGATTCCAGAACTTTCTGCCACAGAAATGTGAGGAACATGTGTTTTTTTAGCCAAATTTTGAGGTTTGCAAAGGATTCTGGGTAACAGAACCTGGCCTGAGCCACACAAGTCACCCCATCTTGGATTCCCCTAGGTCTCTAGTTTTCAGAAATGCACAGGTTTGGTAGGTTTCCCTAGGTGGCGGCTGAGCTACAGGGCAAAATCTACAGGTAGGCACTTTGCAAAAAACACCTCTGTTTTCCTTCAAAAATTTGGCTGTGTCCACGTTGCGCTTTGGGGCGTTTCCTGACGCGGGCGCTAGGCCTACACACACAAGTGAGGTATCATTTTTATCGGGAGACGTGAGGGAACGCTGGGTGGAAGGAAATTTGTGGCTCCTCTCAGATTCCAGAACTTTCTGCCACAGAATGGGGAGGAACATGTGTTTTTTTAAACAAATTTTTAGGTTTGCAAAGGATTCTGGGTAACAGAACCTGGTCCGAGCCACACAAGTCACCCCATCTTGGATTCCCCTAGGTCTCTAGTTTTCAGAAATGCACAGGTTTGGTAGGTTTCCCTACGTGGCGGCTGAGCTACAGGCCAAAATCTATAGGTAGGCACTTTGCAAAAAAACACCTCTGTTTTCCTTCAAAAATTTGGCTGTCTCCACGTTGCGCTTTGGGGCGTTTCCTGTCGCGGGCGCTAGGCCTACCCACACAAGTGAGGTATCATTTTTATCGGGAGACGTGGGGGAACGATGGATGGAAGGAAATTTGTGGCTCCTCTCAGATTCCAGAACTTTCTGCCACAGAAATGTGAGGAACATGTGTTTTTTTAGCCAAATTCTGAGGTTTGCAAAGGATTCTGGGTAACAGAACCTGGTCCGAGCCACACAAGTCACCCCATCTTGGATTCCCCTAGGTCTCTAGTTTTCAGAAATGCACAGGTTTGGTAGGTTTCCCTAGGTGGCGGCTGAGCTACAGGCCAAAATCTACAGGTAGGCACTTTGCAAAAAACACCTCTGTTTTCCTTCAAAAATTTGGCTGTGTCCACGTTGCGCTTTGGGGCGTTTCTTGTTGCGCGCGCTAGGCCTACCCACACAAGTGAGGTATCATTTTTATCGGGAGACGTGGGGGAACGCTGGGTGGAAGGAAATTTGTGGCTCCTCTCAGATTCCAGAACTTTCTGCCACAGAAATGTGAAGAACATGTGTTTTTTTAGCCAAATTCTGAGGTTTGCAAAGGAATCTGGGTCACAGAACCTGGTCCGAGCCACACAAGTCACCCCATCTTGGATTCCCCTAGGTCTCTAGTTTTCAGAAATGCACACGTTTGGTAGGTTTCCCTAGGTGGCGGCTGAGCTACAAGCCAAAATCTACAGGTAGGCACTTTGCAAAAAACACCTCTGTTTTCCTTCAAAAATTTGGCTGTGTCCACGTTGCGCTTTGGGGCGTTTCCTGTCGCGGGCGCTAGGCCTACCCACACAAGTGAGGTATCATTTTTATCGGGAGACGTGGGGGAACGCTGGGTGGAAGGAAATTTGTGTCTCCTCTCAGATTCCAGAACTTTCTGCCACAGAAATGTGAGGAACATGTGTATTTTTAGCCGAGAATTTTAGGTTTGCAAAGGATTCTGGGTAACAGAACGTGGTCCGAGCCACACAAGTCACACGATCTTGGATTCCCCTAGGTCTCTAGTTTTCAGAAATGCACAGGTTTGGTAGGTTTCCCTAGGTGGCGGTTGAGCTACAGGCCAAAATCTACAGGTAGGCACTTTGCAAAAAACACCTCTGTTTTCCTTCAAATATTTGGCTGTGTCCACGTTGCGCTTTGGGGCGTTTCCTGTCGCGGGCGCTAGGCCTACCCACACAAGTGAGGTATCATTTTTATCGGGAGACGTGGGGGAACGCTGGGTGGAAGGAAATTTGTTGCTCCTCTCAGATTCCAGAACTTTCTGCCACAGAAATGTGAGGAACATGTGTTTTTTTAGCCACATTTTGAGGTTTGCAAAGGATTCTTGGTAACAGAACCTGGTCCGAGCCACACAAGTCACCCCATCTTGGATTCCCCTAGGTCTCTAGTTTTCAGAAATGCACAGGTTTGGTAGGTTTCCCTAGGTAGCGGCTGAGCTACAGGCCAAAATCTACAGGTAGGCACTTTGCAAAAAACACCTCTGTTTTCCTTCAAAAATTTGGCTGTGTCCACGTTGCGCTTTGGGGCGTTTCCTGTCGCGGGCGCTAGGCCTACCCACACAAGTGAGGTATCATTTTTATCGGGAGACGTGGGGGAACGCTGGGTGGAAGGAAATTTGTGGCTCCTCTCCGATTCCAGAACTTTCTGCCACAGAAATGTGAGGAACATGTGTTTTTTTAGCCAAATCCTGTTGTTTGCAAAGGATTCTGGGTAACAGAACCTGGTCCCAGCCACACAAGTCACCCCATCTTGGATTCCCCTAGGTCTCTAGTTTTCAGAAATGCACAGGTTTGGTAGGTTTCCCTAGGTGGCGGCTGAGCTACAAGCCAAAATCTACAGGTAGGCACTTTGCAAAAAACACCTCTGTTTTCCTTCAAAAATTTGGCTGTGTCCACGTTGCGCTTTGGGGCATTTCCTGTCGCGGGCGCTAGGCCTACCCACACAAGTGAGGTATCATTTTTATCGGGAGACGTGGGGGAACGCTGGGTGGAAGGAAATTCGTGGCTCCTCTCAGATTCCAGAACTTTCTGCCACAGAAATGTGAGGAACATGTGTTTTTTTAGCCAAATTCTGAGGTTTGCAAAGGATTCTGGGTAACAGAACCTGGTCCGAGCCACACAAGTCACCCCATGTTGGATTCCCCTAGGTCTCTAGTTTTCAGAAATGCACAGGTTTGGTTGGTTTCCCTAGGTGGCGGCTGAGCTACAAGCCAAAATCTACAGGTAGGCACTTTGCAAAAAACAACTCTGTTTTCCTTCAAAAATTTGTCTGTGTCCACGTTGCCCTTTGGGGCGTTTCCTGTCGCGGGCGCTAGGCCTACCCACACAAGTGAGGTATCATTTCTATCGGGAGACGTGGGGGAACGCTGGGTGGAAGGAAATTTGTGGCTCCTCTCAGATTCCAGAACTTTCTGCCACAGAAATGTGAGGAACATGTGTTTTTTTAGCCAAATTCTGAGGTTTGCAAAGGATTCTGGGTAACAGAACGTGGTCCGAGCCACACAAGTCACACGATCTTGGATTCCCCTAGGTCTCTAATTTTCAGAAATGCACAGGTTTGGTAGGTTTCCCTAGGTGGCGGTTGAGCTACAGGCCAAAATCTACAGGTAGGCACTTTGCAAAAAACACCTCTGTTTTCCTTCAAATATTTGGCTGTGTCCACGTTGCGCTTTGGGGCGTTTCCTGTCGCGGGCGCTAGGCCTACCCACACAAGTGAGGTATCATTTTTATCGGGAGACGTGGGGGAACGCTGGGTGGAAGGAAATTTGTTGCTCCTCTCAGATTCCAGAACTTTCTGCCACAGAAATGTGAGGAACATGTGTTTTTTTAGCCACATTTTGAGGTTTGCAAAGGATTCTTGGTAACAGAACCTGGTCCGAGCCACACAAGTCACCCCATCTTGGATTCCCCTAGGTCTCTAGTTTTCAGAAATGCACAGGATTGGTAGGTTTCCCTAGGTAGCGGCTGAGCTACAGGCCAAAATCTACAGGTAGGCACTTTGCAAAAAACACCTCTGTTTTCCTTCAAAAATTTGGCTGTGTCCACGTTGCGCTTTGGGGCGTTTCCTGTCGCGGGCGCTAGGCCTACCCACACAAGTGAGGTATAATTTTTATCGGGAGACGTGGGGGAACGCTGGGTGGAAGGAAATTTGTGGCTCCTCTCAGATTCCAGAACTTTCTGCCACAGAAATGTGAGGAACATGTGTTTTTTTAGCCAAATTCTGAGGTTTGCAAAGGATTCTGGGTAACAGAACCTGGTCCGAGCCACACAAGTCACCCCATCTTGGATTCCCCTAGGTCTCTAGTTTTCAGAAATGCACAGGTTTGGTAGGTTTCCCTAGGTGGCGGCTGAGCTACAAACCAAAATCTACAGGTAGGCACTTTGCAAAAAACACCTCTGTTTTCCTTAAAAAATTTGGCTGTGTCCACGTTGCGCTTTGGGGCGTTTCCTGTCGCGGGCGCTAGGCCTACCCACACAAGTGAGGTATCATTTTTATCGGGAGACGTGGGGGAACGCTGGGTGGAAGGAAATTTGTGGCTCCTCTCAGATTCCAGAACTTTCTGCCACAGAAATGTGAGGAACATGTGTTTTTTTAGCCAAATTCTGATGTTTGCAAAGGATTCTGGGTAACAGAACCTGGTCCGAGCCACACAAGTCACCCCATGTTGGATTCCCCTAGGTCTCTAGTTTTCAGAAATGCACAGGTTTGGTTGGTTTCCCTAGGTGGCGGCTGAGCTACAAGCCAAAATCTACAGGTAGGCACTTTGCAAAAAACACCTCTGTTTTCCTTCAAAAATTTGGCTGTGTCCACGTTGCGCTTTGGGGCGTTTCCTGTCGCGGGCGCTAGGCCTACCCACACAAGTGAGGTATCATTTTTATCGAGAGACGTGGGGGAACGCTGGGTGGAAGGAAATTTGTGTCTCCTCTCAGATTCCAGAACTTTCTGCCACAGAAATGTGAGGAACATGTGTATTTTTAGCCGAAAATTTTAGGTTTGCAAAGGATTCTGGGTAACAGAACCTGGTCCGAGCCACACAAGTCACACGATCTTGGATTCCCCTAGGTCTCTAGTTTTCAGAAATGCACAGGTTTGGTAGGTTTCCCTAGGTGGCGGTTGAGCTACAGGCCAAAATCTACAGGTAGGCACTTTGCAAAAAACACCTCTGTTTTCCTTCAAATATTTGGCTGTGTCCACGTTGCGCTTTGGGGCATTTCCTGTCGCGGGCGCTAGGCCTACCCACACAAGTGAGGTATCATTTTTATCGGGAGACGTGGGGGAACGCTGGGTGGAAGGAAATTTGTTGCTCCTCTCAGATTCCAGAACTTTCTGCAACAGAAATGTGAGGAACATGTGTTTTTTTAGCCACATTTTGAGGTTTGCAAAGGATTCTTGGTAACAGAACCTGGTCCGAGCCACACAAGTCACCCCATCTTGGATTCCCCTAGGTCTCTAGTTTTCAGAAATGCACAGGTTTGGTAGGTTTCCCTAGGTAGCGGCTGAGCTACAGGCCAAAATCTACAGGTAGGCACTTTGCAAAAAACACCTCTGTTTTCCTTCAAAAATTTGGCTGTGTCCACGTTGCGCTTTGGGGCGTTTCCTGTCGCGGGCGCTAGGCCTACCCACACAAGTGAGGTATCATTTTTATCGGGAGACGTGGGGGAACGCTGGGTGGAAGGAAATTTGTGGCTCCTCTCAGATTCCAGAACTTTCTGCCACAGAAATGTGAGGAACATGTGTTTTTTTAGCCAAATTCTGAGGTTTGCAAAGGATTCTGGGTAACAGAACCTGGTCCGAGCCACACAAGTCACCCCATCTTGGATTCCCCTAGGTCTCTAGTTTTCAGAAATGCACAGGTTTGGTAGGTTTCCCTAGGTGGCGGCTGAGCTACAAGCCAAAATCTACAGGTAGGCACTTTGCAAAAAACACCTCTGTTTTCCTTCAAAAATTTGGCTGTGTCCACGTTGCGCTTTGGGGCGTTTCCTGTCGCGGGCGCTAGGCCTACCCACACAAGTGAGGTATCATTTTTATCGGGAGACGTGGGGGAACGCTGGGTGGAAGGAAATTTGTGGCTCCTCTCAGATTCCAGAACTTTCTGCCACAGAAATGTGAGGAACATGTGTTTTTTTAGCCAAATTCTGAGGTTTGCAAAGGATTCTGGGTAACAGAACCTGGTCCGAGCCACACAAGTCACCCCATGTTGGATTCCCCTAGGTCTCTAGTTTTCAGAAATGCACAGGTTTGGTTGGTTTCCCTAGGTGGCGGCTGAGCTACAAGCCAAAATCTACAGGTAGGCACTTTGCAAAAAACACCTCTGTTTTCCTTCAAAAATTTGGCTGTGTCCACGTTGCGCTTTGGGGCGTTCCCTGTCGCGGGCGCTAGGCCTACCCACACAAGTGAGGTATCATTTTTATCGGGAGACGTGGGGGAACGCTGGGTGGAAGGAAATTTGTGGCTCCTCTCAGATTCCAGAACTTTCTGCCACAGAAATGTGAGGAACATGTGTTTTTTTAGCCAAATTCTGAGGTTTGCAAAGGATTCTGGGTAACAGAACCTGGTCCGAGCCACACAAGTCACCCCATCTTGGATTCCCCTAGGTCTCTAGTTTTCAGAAATGCACAGGTTTGGTAGGTTTCCCTAGGTGGCGGCTGAGCTACAAGCCAAAATCTACAGGTAGGCACTTTGCAAAAAACACCTCTGTTTTCCTTCAAAAATTTGGCTGTGTCCACGTTGCGCTTTGGGGCGTTTCCTGTCGCGGGCGCTAGGCCTACCCACACAAGTGAGGTATCATTTTTATCGGGAGACGTGGGGGAACGCTGGGTGGAAGGAAATTTGTGTCTCCTCTCAGATTCCAGAACTTTCTGCCACAGAAATGTCAGGAACATGTGTATTTTTAGCCGAAAATTTTAGGTTTGCAAAGGATTCTGGGTAACAGAACCTGGTCCGAGCCACACAAGTCACACGATCTTGGATTCCCCTAGGTCTCTAGTTTTCAGAAATGCACAGGTTTGGTAGGTTTCCCTAGGTGTCGGTTGAGCTACAGGCCAAAATCTACAGGTTGGCACTTTGCAAAAAACACCTCTGTTTTCCTTCAAATATTTGGCTGTGTCCACGTTGCGCTTTGGGGCGTTTCCTGTTGCGGGCGCTAGGCCTACCCACACAAGTGAGGTATCATTTTTATCGGGAGACGTGGGGGAACGCTGGGTGGAAGGAAATTTGTGGCTCCTCTCAGATTCCAGAACTTTCTGCCACAGAAATGTGAGGAACATGTGTTTTTTTAGCCACATTTTGAGGTTTGCAAAGGATTCTTGGTAACAGAACCTGGTCCGAGCCACACAAGTCACCCCATGTTGGATTTCCCTAGGTCTCTAGTTTTCAGAAATGCACAGGTTTGGTTGGTTTCCCTAGGTGGCGGCTGAGCTACAAGCCAAAATCTACAGGTAGGCACTTTGCAAAAAACAACTCTGTTTTCCTTCAAAAATTTGTCTGTGTCCACGTTGCCCTTTGGGGCGTTTCCTGTCGCGGGCGCTAGGCCTACCCACACAAGTGAGGTATCATTTCTATCGGGAGACGTGGGGGAACGCTGGGTGGAAGGAAATTTGTGGCTCCTCTCAGATTCCAGAACTTTCTGCCACAGAAATGTGAGGAACATGTGTTTTTTTAGCCAAATTCTGAGGTTTGCAAAGGATTCTGGGTAACAGAACGTGGTCCGAGCCACACAAGTCACACGATCTTGGATTCCCCTAGGTCTCTAGAAATCAGAAATGCACAGGTTTGGTAGGTTTCCCAAGGTGGCGGTTGAGCTACAGGCCAAAATCTACAGGTAGGCACTTTGCAAAAAACACCTCTGTTTTCCTTCAAATATTTGGCTGTGTCCACGTTGCGCTTTGGGGCGTTTCCTGTCGTGGGCGCTAGGCCTACCCACACAAGTGAGGTATCATTTTTATCGGGAGACGTGGGGGAACGCTGGGTGGAAGGAAATTTGTTGCTCCTCTCAGATTCCAGAACTTTCTGCCACAGAAATGTGAGGAACATGTGTTTTTTTAGCCACATTTTGAGGTTTGCAAAGGATTCTTGGTAACAGAACCTGGTCCGAGCCACACAAGTCACCCCATCTTGGATTCCCCTAGGTCTCTAGTTTTCAGAAATGCACAGGATTGGTAGGTTTCCCTAGGTAGCGGCTGAGCTACAGGCCAAAATCTACAGGTAGGCACTTTGCAAAAAACACCTCTGTTTTCCTTTAAAAATTTGGCTGTGTCCACGTTGCGCTTTGGGGCGTTTCCTGTCGCGGGCGCTAGGCCTACCCACACAAGTGAGGTATAATTTTTATCGGGAGACGTGGGGGAACGCTGGGTGGAAGGAAATTTGTGGCTCCTCTCAGATTCCAGAACTTTCTGCCACAGAAATGTGAGGAACATGTGTTTTTTTAGCCAAATTCTGAGGTTTGCAAAGGATTCTGGGTAACAGAACCTGGTCCGAGCCACACAAGTCACCCCATCTTGGATTCCCCTAGGTCTCTAGTTTTCAGAAATGCACAGGTTTGGTAGGTTTCCCTAGGTGGCGGCTGAGCTACAAACCAAAATCTACAGGTAGGCACTTTGCAAAAAACACCTCTGTTTTCCTTCAAAAATTTGGCTGTGTCCACGTTGCGCTTTGGGGCGTTTCCTGTCGCGGGCGCTAGGCCTACCCACACAAGTGAGGTATCATTTTTATCGGGAGACGTGGGGGAACGCTGGGTGGAAGGAAATTTGTGGCTCCTCTCAGATTCCAGAACTTTCTGCCACAGAAATGTGAGGAACATGTGTTTTTTTAGCCAAATTCTGAGGTTTGCAAAGGATTCTGGGTAACAGAACCTGGTCCGAGCCACACAAGTCACCCCATGTTGGATTCCCCTAGGTCTCTAGTTTTCAGAAATGCACAGGTTTGGTTGGTTTCCCTAGGTGGCGGCTGAGCTACAAGCCAAAATCTACAGGTAGGCACTTTGCAAAAAACACCTCTGTTTTCCTTCAAAAATTTGGCTGTGTCCACGTTGCGCTTTGGGGCGTTTCCTGTCGCGGGCGCTAGGCCTACCCACACAAGTGAGGTATCATTTTTATCGAGAGACGTGGGGGAACGCTGGGTGGAAGGAAATTTGTGTCTCCTCTCAGATTCCAGAACTTTCTGCCACAGAAATGTGAGGAACATGTGTATTTTTAGCCGAAAATTTTAGGTTTGCAAAGGATTCTGGGTAACAGAACCTGGTCCGAGCCACACAAGTCACACGATCTTGGATTCCCCTAGGTCTCTAGTTTTCAGAAATGCACAGGTTTGGTAGGTTTCCCTAGGTGGCGGTTGAGCTACAGGCCAAAATCTACAGGCAGGCACTTTGCAAAAAACACCTCTGTTTTCCTTCAAATATTTGGCTGTGTCCACGTTGCGCTTTGGGGCATTTCCTGTCGCGGGCGCTAGGCCTACCCACACAAGTGAGGTATCATTTTTATCGGGAGACGTGGGGGAACGCTGGGTGGAAGGAAATTTGTTGCTCCTCTCAGATTCCAGAACTTTCTGCAACAGAAATGTGAGGAACATGTGTTTTTTTAGCCACATTTTGAGGTTTGCAAAGGATTCTTGGTAACAGAACCTGGTCCGAGCCACACAAGTCACCCCATCTTGGATTCCCCTAGGTCTCTAGTTTTCAGAAATGCACAGGTTTGGTAGGTTTCCCTAGGTAGCGGCTGAGCTACAGGCCAAAATCTACAGGTAGGCACTTTGCAAAAAACACCTCTGTTTTCCTTCAAAAATTTGGCTGTGTCCACGTTGCGCTTTGGGGCGTTTCCTGTCGCGGGCGCTAGGCCTACCCACACAAGTGAGGTATCATTTTTATCGGGAGACGTGGGGGAACGCTGGGTGGAAGGAAATTTGTGGCTCCTCTCAGATTCCAGAACTTTCTGCCACAGAAATGTGAGGAACATGTGTTTTTTTAGCCAAATTCTGAGGTTTGCAAAGGATTCTGGGTAACAGAACCTGGTCCGAGCCACACAAGTCACCCCATCTTGGATTCCCCTAGGTCTCTAGTTTTCAGAAATGCACAGGTTTGGTAGGTTTCCCTAGGTGGCGGCTGAGCTACAAGCCAAAATCTACAGGTAGGCACTTTGCAAAAAACACCTCTGTTTTCCTTCAAAAATTTGGCTGTGTCCACGTTGCGCTTTGGGGCGTTTCCTGTCGCGGGCGCTAGGCCTACCCACACAAGTGAGGTATCATTTTTATCGGGAGACGTGGGGGAACGCTGGGTGGAAGGAAATTTGTGGCTCCTCTCAGATTCCAGAACTTTCTGCCACAGAAATGTGAGGAACATGTGTTTTTTTAGCCAAATTCTGAGGTTTGCAAAGGATTCTGGGTAACAGAACCTGGTCCGAGCCACACAAGTCACCCCATGTTGGATTCCCCTAGGTCTCTAGTTTTCAGAAATGCACAGGTTTGGTTGGTTTCCCTAGGTGGCGGCTGAGCTACAAGCCAAAATCTACAGGTAGGCACTTTGCAAAAAACACCTCTGTTTTCCTTAAAAAATTTGGCTGTGTCCACGTTGCGCTTTGGGGCGTTTCCTGTCGCGGGCGCTAGGCCTACCCACACAAGTGAGGTATCATTTTTATCGGGAGACGTGGGGGAACGCTGGGTGGAAGGAAATTTGTGGCTCCTCTCAGATTCCAGAACTTTCTGCCACAGAAATGTGAGGAACATGTGTTTTTTTAGCCAAATTCTGAGGTTTGCAAAGGATTCTGGGTAACAGAACCTGGTCCGAGCCACACAAGTCACCCCATCTTGGATTCCCCTAGGTCTCTAGTTTTCAGAAATGCACAGGTTTGGTAGGTTTCCCTAGGTGGCGGCTGAGCTACAAGCCAAAATCTACAGGTAGGCACTTTGCAAAAAACACCTCTGTTTTCCTTCAAAAATTTGGCTGTGTCCACGTTGCGCTTTGGGGCGTTTCCTGTCGCGGGCGCTAGGCCTACCCACACAAGTGAGGTATCATTTTTATCGGGAGACGTGGGGGAACGCTGGGTGGAAGGAAATTTGTGTCTCCTCTCAGATTCCAGAACTTTCTGCCACAGAAATGTCAGGAACATGTGTATTTTTAGCCGAAAATTTTAGGTTTGCAAAGGATTCTGGGTAACAGAACCTGGTCCGAGCCACACAAGTCACACGATCTTGGATTCCCCTAGGTCTCTAGTTTTCAGAAATGCACAGGTTTGGTAGGTTTCCCTAGGTGGCGGTTGAGCTACAGGCCAAAATCTACAGGTAGGCACTTTGCAAAAAACACCTCTGTTTTCCTTCAAATATTTGGCTGTGTCCACGTTGCGCTTTGGGGCGTTTCCTGTTGCGGGCGCTAGGCCTACCCACACAAGTGAGGTATCATTTTTATCGGGAGACGTGGGGGAACGCTGGGTGGAAGGAAATTTGTTGCTCCTCTCAGATTCCAGAACTTTCTGCCACAGAAATGTGAGGAACATGTGTTTTTTTAGCCACATTTTGAGGTTTGCAAAGGATTCTTGGTAACAGAACCTGGTCCGAGCCACACAAGTCACCCCATCTTGGATTCCCCTAGGTCTCTAGTTTTCAGAAATGCACAGGTTTGGTAGGTTTCCCTAGGTAGCGGCTGAGCTACAGGCCAAAATCTACAGGTAGGCACTTTGCAAAAAACACCTCTGTTTTCCTTCAAAAATTTGGCTGTGTCCACGTTGCGCTTTGGGGCGTTTCCTGTCGCGGGCGCTAGGCCTACCCACACAAGTGAGGTATCATTTTTATCGGGAGACGTGGGGGAACGCTGGGTGGAAGGAAATTTGTGGCTCCTCTCAGATTCCAGAACTTTCTGCCACAGAAATGTGAGGAACATGTGTTTTTTTAGCCAAATTCTGAGGTTTGCAAAGGATTCTGGGTAACAGAACCTGGTCCGAGCCACACAAGTCACCCCATCTTGGATTCCCCTAGGTCTCTAGTTTTCAGAAATGCACAGGTTTGGTAGGTTTCCCTAGGTGGCGGCTGAGCTACAAACCAAAATCTACAGGTAGGCACTTTGCAAAAAACACCTCTGTTTTCCTTCAAAAATTTGGCTGTGTCCACGTTGCGCTTTGGGGCGTTTCCTGTCGCGGGCGCTAGGCCTACCCACACAAGTGAGGTATCATTTTTATCGGGAGACGTGGGGGAACGCTGGGTGGAAGGAAATTTGTGGCTCCTCTCAGATTCCAGAACTTTCTGCCACAGAAATGTGAGGAACATGTGTTTTTTTAGCCAAATTCTGAGGTTTGCAAAGGATTCTGGGTAACAGAACCTGGTCCGAGCCACACAAGTCACCCCATGTTGGATTCCCCTAGGTCTCTAGTTTTCAGAAATGCACAGGTTTGGTTGGTTTCCCTAGGTGGCGGCTGAGCTACAAGCCAAAATCTACAGGTAGGCACTTTGCAAAAAACACCTCTGTTTTCCTTCAAAAATTTGGCTGTGTCCACGTTGCGCTTTGGGGCGTTTCCTGTCGCGGGCGCTAGGCCTACCCACACAAGTGAGGTATCATTTTTATCGAGAGACGTGGGGGAACGCTGGGTGGAAGGAAATTTGTGTCTCCTCTCAGATTCCAGAACTTTCTGCCACAGAAATGTGAGGAACATGTGTATTTTTAGCCGAAAATTTTAGGTTTGCAAAGGATTCTGGGTAACAGAACCTGGTCCGAGCCACACAAGTCACACGATCTTGGATTCCCCTAGGTCTCTAGTTTTCAGAAATGCACAGGTTTGGTAGGTTTCCCTAGGTGGCGGTTGAGCTACAGGCCAAAATCTACAGGTAGGCACTTTGCAAAAAACACCTCTGTTTTCCTTCAAATATTTGGCTGTGTCCACGTTGCGCTTTGGGGCGTTTCCTGTCGCGGGCGCTAGGCCTACCCACACAAGTGAGGTATCATTTTTATCGGGAGACGTGGGGGAACGCTGGGTGGAAGGAAATTTGTTGCTCCTCTCAGATTCCAGAACTTTCTGCCACAGAAATGTGAGGAACATGTGTTTTTTTAGCCACATTTTGAGGTTTGCAAAGGATTCTTGGTAACAGAACCTGGTCCGAGCCACACAAGTCACCCCATCTTGGATTCCCCTAGGTCTCTAGTTTTCAGAAATGCACAGGTTTGGTAGGTTTCCCTAGGTAGCGGCTGAGCTACAGGCCAAAATCTACAGGTAGGCACTTTGCAAAAAACACCTCTGTTTTCCTTCAAAAATTTGGCTGTGTCCACGTTGCGCTTTGGGGCGTTTCCTGTCGCGGGCGCTAGGCCTACCCACACAAGTGAGGTATCATTTTTATCGGGAGACGTGGGGGAACGCTGGGTGGAAGGAAATTTGTGGCTCCTCTCAGATTCCAGAACTTTCTGCCACAGAAATGTGAGGAACATGTGTTTTTTTAGCCAAATTCTGAGGTTTGCAAAGGATTCTGGGTAACAGAACCTGGTCCGAGCCACACAAGTCACCCCATGTTGGATTCCCCTAGGTCTCTAGTTTTCAGAAATGCACAGGTTTGGTTGGTTTCCCTAGGTGGCGGCTGAGCTACAAGCCAAAATCTACAGGTAGGCACTTTGCAAAAAACACCTCTGTTTTCCTTCAAAAATTTGGCTGTGTCCACGTTGCGCTTTGGGGCGTTTCCTGTCGCGGGCGCTAGGCCTACCCACACAAGTGAGGTATCATTTTTATCGGGAGACGTGGGGGAACGCTGGGTGGAAGGAAATTTGTGGCTCCTCTCAGATTCCAGAACTTTCTGCCACAGAAATGTGAGGAACATGTGTTTTTTTAGCCAAATTCTGAGGTTTGCAAAGGATTCTGGGTAACAGAACCTGGTCCGAGCCACACAAGTCACCCCATGTTGGATTCCCCTAGGTCTCTAGTTTTCAGAAATGCACAGGTTTGGTTGGTTTCCCTAGGTGGCGGCTGAGCTACAAGCCAAAATCTACAGGTAGGCACTTTGCAAAAAACACCTCTGTTTTCCTTCAAGAATTTGGCTGTGTCCACGTTGCGCTTTGGGGCGTTTCCTGTCGCGGGCGCTAGGCCTACCCACACAAGTGAGGTATCATTTTTATCGGGAGACGTGGGGGAACGCTGGGTGGAAGGAAACTTGTGGCTCCTCTCAGATTCCAGAACTTTCTGCCACAGAAATGTGAGGAACATGTGTTTTTTTAGCCAAATTCTGAGGTTTGCAAAGGAATCTGGGTAACAGAACCTGGTCCGAGCCACACAAGTCACCCCATCTTGGATTCCCCTAGGTCTCTAGTTTTCAGAAATGCACACGTTTGGTAGGTTTCCCTAGGTGGCAGCTGAGCTACAAGCCAAAATCTACAGGTAGGCACTTTGCAAAAAACACCTCTGTTTTCCTTCAAAAATTTGGCTGTGTCCACGTTGCGCTTTGGGGCGTTTCCTGTCGCGGGCGCTAGGCCTACCCACACAAGTGAGGTATCATTTTTATCGGGAGACGTGGGGGAACGCTGGGTGGAAGGAAATTTGTGGCTCCTCTCAGATTCCAGAACTTTCTGCCACAGAAATGTGAGGAACATGTGTTTTTTTAGCCAAATTTTGAGGTTTGCAAAGGATTCTGGGTAACAGAACCTGGCCCGAGCCACACAAGTCACCCCATCTTGGATTCCCCTAGGTCTCTAGTTTTCAGAAATGCACAGGTTTGGTAGGTTTCCCTAGGTGGCGGCTGAGCTACAGGCCAAAATCTACAGGTAGGCACTTTGCAAAAAACACCTCTGTTTTCCATCAAAAATTTGGCTGTGTCCACGTTGCGCTTTGGGGCGTTTCCTGACGCGGGCGCTAGGCCTACCCACACAAGTGAGGTATCATTTTTATCGGGAGACGTGAGGGAACGCTGGGTGGAAGGAAATTTGTTGCTCCTCTCAGATTCCAGAACTTTCTGCCACAGAAATGTGAGGAACATGTGTTTTTTTAGCCACATTTTGAGGTTTGCAAAGGATTCTTGGTAACAGAACCTGGTCCGAGCCACACAAGTCACCCCATCTTGGATTCCCCTAGGTCTCTAGTTTTCAGAAATGCACAGGTTTGGTAGGTTTCCCTAGGTAGCGGCTGAGCTACAGGCCAAAATCTACAGGTAGGCACTTTGCAAAAAACACCTCTGTTTTCCTTCAAAAATGTGGCTGTGTCCACGTTGCGCTTTGGGGCGTTTCCTGTCGCGGGCGCTAGGCCTACCCACACAAGTGAGGTATCATTTTTATCGGGAGACTTGGGGGAACGCTGGGTGGAAGGAAATTTGTGGCTCCTCTCAGATTCCAGAACTTTCTGCCACAGAAATGTGAGGAACATGTGTTTTTTTAGCCAAATTCTGAGGTTTGCAAAGGATTCTGGGTAACAGAACCTGGTCCGAGCCACACAAGTCACCCCATCTTGGATTCCCCTAGGTCTCTAGTTTTCAGAAATGCACAGGTTTGGTAGGTTTCCCTAGGTGGCGGCTGAGCTACAAGCCAAAATCTACAGGTAGGCACTTTGCAAAAAACACCTCTGTTTTCCTTCAAAAATTTGGCTGTGTCCACGTTGCGCTTTGGGGCGTTTCCTGTCGCGGGCGCTAGGCCTACCCACACAAGTGAGGTATCAATTTTATCGGGAGACGTGGGGGAACGCTGGGTGGAAGGAAATTTGTGGCTCCTCTCAGATTCCAGAACTTTCTGCCACAGAAATGTGAGGAACATGTGTTTTTTTAGCCAAATTCTGAGGTTTGCAAAGGATTCTGGGTAACAGAACCTGGTCCGAGCCACACAAGTCACCCCATGTTGGATTCCCCTAGGTCTCTAGTTTTCAGAAATGCACAGGTTTGGTTGGTTTCCCTAGGTGGCGGCTGAGCTACAAGCCAAAATCTACAGGTAGGCACTTTGCAAAAAACACCTCTGTTTTCCTTCAAAAATTTGGCTGTGTCCACGTTGCGCTTTGGGGCGTTTCCTGTCGCGGGCGCTAGGCCTACCCACACAAGTGAGGTATCATTTTTATCGGGAGACGTGGGGGAACGCTGGGTGGAAGGAAATTTGTGGCTCCTCTCAGATTCCAGAACTTTCTGCCACAGAAATGTGAGGAACATGTGTTTTTTTTAGCCAAATTCTGAGGTTTGCAAAGGATTCTGGGTAACAGAACCTGGTCCGAGCCACACAAGTCACCCCATGTTGGATTCCCCTAGGTCTCTAGTTTTCAGAAATGCACAGGTTTGGTTGGTTTCCCTAGGTGGCGGCTGAGCTACAAGCCAAAATCTACAGGTAGGCACTTTGCAAAAAACACCTCTGTTTTCCTTCAAGAATTTGGCTGTGTCCACGTTGCGCTTTGGGGCGTTTCCTGTCGCGGGCGCTAGGCCTACCCACACAAGTGAGGTATCATTTTTATCGGGAGACGTGGGGGAACGCTGGGTGGAAGGAAACTTGTGGCTCCTCTCAGATTCCAGAACTTTCTGCCACAGAAATGTGAGGAACATGTGTTTTTTTAGCCAAATTCTGAGGTTTGCAAAGGAATCTGGGTAACAGAACCTGGTCCGAGCCACACAAGTCACCCCATCTTGGATTCCCCTAGGTCTCTAGTTTTCAGAAATGCACACGTTTGGTAGGTTTCCCTAGGAGCAGCTGAGCTACAAGCCAAAATCTACAGGTAGGCACTTTGCAAAAAACACCTCTGTTTTCCTTCAAAAATTTGGCTGTGTCCACGTTGCGCTTTGGGGCGTTTCCTGTCGCGGGCGCTAGGCCTACCCACACAAGTGAGGTATCATTTTTATCGGGAGACGTGGGGGAACGCTGGGTGGAAGGAAATTTGTGGCTCCTCTCAGATTCCAGAACTTTCTGCCACAGAAATGTGAGGAACATGTGTTTTTTTAGCCAAATTTTGAGGTTTGCAAAGGATTCTGGGTAACAGAACCTGGCCCGAGCCACACAAGTCACCCCATCTTGGATTCCCCTAGGTCTCTAGTTTTCAGAAATGCACAGGTTTGGTAGGTTTCCCTAGGTGGCGGCTGAGCTACAGGCCAAAATCTACAGGTAGGCACTTTGCAAAAAACACCTCTGTTTTCCTTCAAAAATTTGGCTGTGTCCACGTTGCGCTTTGGGGCGTTTCCTGACGCGGGCGCTAGGCCTACCCACACAAGTGAGGTATCATTTTTATCGGGAGACGTGAGGGAACGCTGGGTGGAAGGAAATTTGTGGCTCCTCTCAGATTCCAGAACTTTCTGCCACAGAATGGGGAGGAACATGTGTTTTTTTAACCAAATTTTTAGGCTTGCAAAGGATTCTGGGTAACAGAACCTGGTCCGAGCCACACAAGTCACCCCATCTTGGATTCCCCTAGGTCTCTAGTTTTCAGAAATGCACAGGTTTGGTAGGTTTCCCTAGGTGGCGGCTGAGCTACAGGCCAAAATCTATAGGTAGGCACTTTGCAAAAAAACACCTCTGTTTTCCTTCAAAAATTTGGCTGTGTCCACGTTGCGCTTTGGGGCGTTTCCTGTCGCGGGCGCTAGGCCTACCCACACAAGTGAGGTATCATTTTTATCGGGAGACGTGGGGGAACGATGGATGGAAGGACATTTGTGGCTCCTCTCAGATTCCAGAACTTTCTGCCACAGAAATGTGAGGAACATGTGTTTTTTTAGCCAAATTCTGAGGTTTGCAAAGGATTCTGGGTAACAGAACCTGGTCCGAGCCACACAAGTCACTCCATCTTGGATTCCCCTAGGTCTCTAGTTTTCAGAAATGCACAGGTTTGGTAGGTTTCCCTAGGTGGCGGCTGAGCTACAGGCCAAAATCTACAGGTAGGCACTTTGCAAAAAACACCTCTGTTTTCCTTCAAAAATTTGGCTGTGTCCACGTTGCGCTTTGGGGAGTTTCTTGTCGCGCTCGCTAGGCCTACCCACACAAGTGAGGTATCATTTTTATCGGGAGACGTGGGGGAACGCTGGGTGGAAGGAAATTTGTGGCTCCTCTCAGATTCCAGAACTTTCTGCCACAGAATGGGGAGGAACATGTGTTTTTTTAACCAAATTTTTAGGTTTGCAAAGGATTCTGGGTAACAGAACCTGGTCCGAGCCACACAAGTCACCCCATCTTGGATTCCCCTAGGTCTCTAGTTTTCAGAAATGCACACGTTTGGTAGGTTTCCCTAGGTGGCGGCTGAGCTACAAGCCAAAATCTACAGGTAGGCACTTTGCAAAAAACACCTCTGTTTTCCTTCAAAAATTTGGCTGTGTCCACGTTGCGCTTTGGGGCGTTTCCTGTCGCGGGCGCTAGGCCTACCCACACAAGTGAGGTATCATTTTTATCGGGAGACGTGGGGGAACGCTGGGTGGAAGGAAATTTGTGGCTCCTCTCAGATTCCAGAACTTTCTGCCACAGAAATGTGAGGAACATGTGTTTTTTTAGCCAAATTCTGAGGTTTGCAAAGGATTCTGGGTAACAGAACCTGGTCCGAGCCACACAAGTCACCCCATCTTGGATTCCCCTAGGTCTCTAGTTTTCAGAAATGCACAGGTTTGGTAGGTTTCCCTAGGTGGCGGTTGAGCTACAGGCCAAAATCTACAGGTAGGCACTTTGCAAAAAACACCTCTGTTTTCCTTCAAAAATTTGGCTGTGTCCACGTTGCGCTTTGGGGCGTTTCCTGTCGCGGGCGCTAGGCCTACCCACACAAGTGAGGTATCATTTTCATCGGGAGACATGGGGGAACGCTGGGTGGAAGGAAATTTGTGGCTCCTCTCAGATTCCAGAACTTTCTGCCACAGAAATGTGAGGAACATGTGTTTTTTTAGCCACATTTTGAGGTTTGCAAAGGATTCTGGGTAACAGAACCTGGTCCGAGCCACACAAGTCATCCCATCTTGGATTCCCCTAGGTCTCTAGTTTTCAGAAATGCACAGGTTTGGTAGGTTTCCCTAGGTAGCGGCTGAGCTACAGGCCAAAATCTACAGGTAGGCACTTTGCAAAAAACACCTCTGTTTTCCTTCAAAAATTTGGCTGTGTCCACGTTGCGCTTTGGGGCGTTTCCTGTCGCGGGCGCAAGGCCTACCCACACAAGTGAGGTATCAATTATTTTCGGGAGACGTGGGGGAACGCTGGGTGGAAGGAAATTTGTGGCTCCTCTCAGATTCCAGAACTTTCTGCCACAGAAATGTGAGGAACATGTGTTTTTTTAGCCAAATTCTGAGGTTTGCAAAGGATTCTGGGTAACAGAACCTGGTCCGAGCCACACAAGTCACCCCATCTTGGATTCCCCTAGGTCTCTAGTTTTCAGAAATGCACAGGTTTGGTAGGTTTCCCTAGGTGGCGGCTGAGCTACTGCCCAAAATCTACAGGTAGGCACTTTGCAAAAAACACCTCTGTTTTCCTTCAAAAATTTGGCTGTGTCCACGTTGCGCTTTGGGGCGTTTCCTGTCGCGGGCGCTAGGCCTACCCACACAAGTGAGGTATCATTTTTATCGGGAGACGTGGGGGAACGCTGGGTGGAAGGAAATTTGTGTCTCCTCTCAGATTCCAGAACTTTCTGCCACAGAAATGTGAGGAACATGTGTATTTTTAGCCGAGAATTTTAGGTTTGCAAAGGATTCTGGGTAACAGAACGTGGTCCGAGCCACACAAGTCACACGATCTTGGATTCCCCTAGGTCTCTAGTTTTCAGAAATGCACAGGTTTGGTAGGTTTCCCTAGGTGGCGGTTGAGCTACAGGCCAAAATCTACAGGTAGGCACTTTGCAAAAAACACCTCTGTTTTCCTTCAAATATTTGGCTGTGTCCACGTTGCGCTTTGGGGCGTTTCCTGTCGCGGGCGCTAGGCCTACCCAGACAAGTGAGGTATCATTTTTATCGGGAGACGTGGGGGAACGCTGGGTGGAAGGAAATTTGTTGCTCCTCTCAGATTCCAGAACTTTCTGCCACAGAAATGTGAGGAACATGTGTTTTTTTAGCCAAATTCTGTGGTTTGCAAAGGATTCTGGGTAACAGAACCTGGTCCGAGCCACACAAGTCACCCCATCTTGGATTCCCCTAGGTCTCTAGTTTTCAGAAATGCACAGGTTTGGTAGGTTTCCCTAGGTGGCGGCTGAGCTACAAGCCAAAATCTACAGGTAGGCACTTTGCAAAAAACACCTCTGTTTTCCTTCAAAAATTTGGCTGTGTCCACGTTGCGCTTTGGGGCGTTTCCTGTCGCGGGCGCTAGGCCTACCCACACAAGTGAGGTATCATTTTTATCGGGAGACGTGGGGGAACGCTGGGTGGAAGGAAATTTGTGGCTCCTCTCAGATTCCAGAACTTTCTGCCACAGAAATGTGAGGAACATGTGTTTTTTTTAGCCAAATTCTGAGGTTTGCAAAGGATTCTGGGTAACAGAACCTGGTCCGAGCCACACAAGTCACCCCATGTTGGATTCCCCTAGGTCTCTAGTTTTCAGAAATGCACAGGTTTGGTTGGTTTCCCTAGGTGGCGGCTGAGCTACAGGCCAAAATCTACAGGTAGGCACTTTGCAAAAAACACCTCTGTTTTCCTTCAAAAATTTGGCTGTGTCCACGTTGCGCTTTGGGGCGTTTCCTGTCGCGGGCGCTAGGCCTACCCACACAAGTGAGGTATCATTTTTATCGGGAGACGTGGGGGAACGCTGGGTGGAAGGAAATTTGTGGCTCCTCTCAGATTCCAGAACTTTCTGCCACAGAAATGTGAGGAACATGTGTTTTTTTAGCCAAATTCTGAGGTTTGCAAAGGATTCTGGGTAACAGAACCTGGTCCGAGCCACACAAGTCACCCCATCTTGGATTCCCCTAGGTCTCTAGTTTTCAGAAATGCACAGGTTTGGTAGGTTTCCCTAGGTGGCGGCTGAGCTACAAGCCAAAATCTACAGGTAGGCACTTTGCAAAAAACACCTCTGTTTTCCTTCAAAAATTTGGCTGTGTCCACGTTGCGCTTTGGGGCGTTTCCTGTCGCGGGCGCAAGGCCTACCCACACAAGTGAGGTATCATTTTTATCGGGAGACGTGGGGGAACGCTGGGTGGAAGGAAATTTGTGTCTCCTCTCAGATTCCAGAACTTTCTGCCACAGAAATGTCAGGAACATGTGTATTTTTAGCCGAAAATTTTAGGTTTGCAAAGGATTCTGGGTAACAGAACCTGGTCCGAGCCACACAAGTCACACGATCTTGGATTCCCCTAGGTCTCTAGTTTTCAGAAATGCACAGGTTTGGTAGGTTTCCCTAGGTGGCGGTTGAGCTACAGGCCAAAATCTACAGGTAGGCACTTTGCAAAAAACACCTCTGTTTTCCTTCAAATATTTGGCTGGTGTCCACGTTGCGCTTTGGGGCGTTTCCTGTTGCGGGCGCTAGGCCTACCCACACAAGTGAGGTATCATTTTTATCGGGAGACGTGGGGGAACGCTGGGTGGAAGGAAATTTGTTGCTCCTCTCAGATTCCAGAACTTTCTGCCACAGAAATGTGAGGAACATGTGTTTTTTAGCCACATTTTGAGGTTTGCAAAGGATTCTTGGTAACAGAACCTGGTCCGAGCCACACAAGTCACCCCATCTTGGATTCCCCTAGGTCTCTAGTTTTCAGAAATGCACAGGTTTGGTAGGTTTCCCTAGGTAGCGGCTGAGCTACAGGCCAAAATCTACAGGTAGGCACTTTGCAAAAAACACCTCTGTTTTCCTTCAAAAATTTGGCTGTGTCCACGTTGCGCTTTGGGGCGTTTCCTGTCGCGGGCGCTAGGCCTACCCACACAAGTGAGGTATCATTTTTATCGGGAGACGTGGGGGAACGCTGGGTGGAAGGAAATTTGTGGCTCCTCTCAGATTCCAGAACTTTCTGCCACAGAAATGTGAGGAACATGTGTTTTTTTAGCCAAATTCTGAGGTTTGCAAAGGATTCTGGGTAACAGAACCTGGTCCGAGCCACACAAGTCACCCCATCTTGGATTCCCCTAGGTCTCTAGTTTTCAGAAATGCACAGGTTTGGTAGGTTTCCCTAGGTGGCGGCTGAGCTACAAACCAAAATCTACAGGTAGGCACTTTGCAAAAAACACCTCTGTTTTCCTTCAAAAATTTGGCTGTGTCCACGTTGCGCTTTGGGGCGTTTCCTGTCGCGGGCGCTAGGCCTACCCACACAAGTGAGGTATCATTTTTATCGGGAGACGTGGGGGAACGCTGGGTGGAAGGAAATTTGTGGCTCCTCTCAGATTCCAGAACTTTCTGCCACAGAAATGTGAGGAACATGTGTTTTTTTAGCCAAATTCTGAGGTTTGCAAAGGATTCTGGGTAACAGAACCTGGTCCGAGCCACACAAGTCACCCCATGTTGGATTCCCCTAGGTCTCTAGTTTTCAGAAATGCACAGGTTTGGTTGGTATCCCTAGGTGGCGGCTGAGCTACAAGCCAAAATCTACAGGTAGGCACTTTGCAAAAAACACCTCTGTTTTCCTTCAAAAATTTGGCTGTGTCCACGTTGCGCTTTGGGGCGTTTCCTGTCGCGGGCGCTAGGCCTACCCACACAAGTGAGGTATCATTTTTATCGAGAGACGTGGGGGAACGCTGGGTGGAAGGAAATTTGTGTCTCCTCTCAGATTCCAGAACTTTCTGCCACAGAAATGTGAGGAACATGTGTATTTTTAGCCGAAAATTTTAGGTTTGCAAAGGATTCTGGGTAACAGAACCTGGTCCGAGCCACACAAGTCACACGATCTTGGATTCCCTAGGTCTCTAGTTTTCAGAAATGCACAGGTTTGGTAGGTTTCCCTAGGTGGCGGTTGAGCTACAGGCCAAAATCTACAGGTAGGCACTTTGCAAAAAACACCTCTGTTTTCCTTCAAATATTTGGCTGTGTCCACGTTGCGCTTTGGGGCGTTTCCTGTCGCGGGCGCTAGGCCTACCCACACAAGTGAGGTATCATTTTTATCGGGAGACGTGGGGGAACGCTGGGTGGAAGGAAATTTGTTGCTCCTCTCAGATTCCAGAACTTTCTGCCACAGAAATGTGAGGAACATGTGTTTTTTTAGCCACATTTTGAGGTTTGCAAAGGATTCTTGGTAACAGAACCTGGTCCGAGCCACACAAGTCACCCCATCTTGGATTCCCCTAGGTCTCTAGTTTTCAGAAATGCACAGGTTTGGTAGGTTTCCCTAGGTAGCGGCTGAGCTACAGGCCAAAATCTACAGGTAGGCACTTTGCAAAAAACACCTCTGTTTTCCTTCAAAAATTTGGCTGTGTCCACGTTGCGCTTTGGGGCGTTTCCTGTCGCGGGCGCTAGGCCTACCCACACAAGTGAGGTATCATTTTTATCGGGAGACGTGGGGGAACGCTGGGTGGAAGGAAATTTGTGGCTCCTCTCAGATTCCAGAACTTTCTGCCACAGAAATGTGAGGAACATGTGTTTTTTTAGCCAAATTCTGAGGTTTGCAAAGGATTCTGGGTAACAGAACCTGGTCCGAGCCACACAAGTCACCCCATGTTGGATTCCCCTAGGTCTCTAGTTTTCAGAAATGCACAGGTTTGGTTGGTTTCCCTAGGTGGCGGCTGAGCTACAAGCCAAAATCTACAGGTAGGCACTTTGCAAAAAACACCTCTGTTTTCCTTCAAAAATTTGGCTGTGTCCACGTTGCGCTTTGGGGCGTTTCCTGTCGCGGGCGCTAGGCCTACCCACACAAGTGAGGTATCATTTTTATCGGGAGACGTGGGGGAACGCTGGGTGGAAGGAAATTTGTGGCTCCTCTCAGATTCCAGAACTTTCTGCCACAGAAATGTGAGGAACATGTGTTTTTTTAGCCAAATTCTGAGGTTTGCAAAGGATTCTGGGTAACAGAACCTGGTCCGAGCCACACAAGTCACCCCATGTTGGATTCCCCTAGGTCTCTAGTTTTCAGAAATGCACAGGTTTGGTTGGTTTCCCTAGGTGGCGGCTGAGCTACAAGCCAAAATCTACAGGTAGGCACTTTGCAAAAAACACCTCTGTTTTCCTTCAAGAATTTGGCTGTGTCCACGTTGCGCTTTGGGGCGTTTCCTGTCACGGGCGCTAAGCCTACCCACACAAGTGAGGTATCATTTTTATCGGGAGACGTGGGGGAACGCTGGGTGGAAGGAAACTTGTGGCTCCTCTCAGATTCCAGAACTTTCTGCCACAGAAATGTGAGGAACATGTGTTTTTTTAGCCAAATTCTGAGGTTTGCAAAGGAATCTGGGTAACAGAACCTGGTCCGAGCCACACAAGTCACCCCATCTTGGATTCCCCTAGGTCTCTAGTTTTCAGAAATGCACACGTTTGGTAGGTTTCCCTAGGTGGCAGCTGAGCTACAAGCCAAAATCTACAGGTAGGCACTTTGCAAAAAACACCTCTGTTTTCCTTCAAAAATTTGGCTGTGTCCACGTTGCGCTTTGGGGCGTTTCCTGTCGCGGGCGCTAGGCCTACCCACACAAGTGAGGTATCATTTTTATCGGGAGACGTGGGGGAACGCTGGGTGGAAGGAAATTTGTGGCTCCTCTCAGATTCCAGAACTTTCTGCCACAGAAATGTGAGGAACATGTGTTTTTTTAGCCAAATTTTGAGGTTTGCAAAGGATTCTGGGTAACAGAACCTGGCCCGAGCCACACAAGTCACCCCATCTTGGATTCCCCTAGGTCTCTAGTTTTCAGAAATGCACAGGTTTGGTAGGTTTCCCTAGGTGGCGGCTGAGCTACAGGCCAAAATCTACAGGTAGGCACTTTGCAAAAAACACCTCTGTTTTCCTTCAAAAATTTGGCTGTGTCCACGTTGCGCTTTGGGGCGTTTCCTGACGCGGGCGCTAGGCCTACCCACACAAGTGAGGTATCATTTTTATCGGGAGACGTGAGGGAACGCTGGGTGGAAGGAAATTTGTTGCTCCTCTCAGATTCCAGAACTTTCTGCCACAGAAATGTGAGGAACATGTGTTTTTTTAGCCACATTTTGAGGTTTGCAAAGGATTCTTGGTAACAGAACCTGGTCCGAGCCACACAAGTCACCCCATCTTGGATTCCCCTAGGTCTCTAGTTTTCAGAAATGCACAGGTTTGGTAGGTTTCCCTAGGTAGCGGCTGAGCTACAGGCCAAAATCTACAGGTAGGCACTTTGCAAAAAACACCTCTGTTTTCCTTCAAAAATGTGGCTGTGTCCACGTTGCGCTTTGGGGCGTTTCCTGTCGCGGGCGCTAGGCCTACCCACACAAGTGAGGTATCATTTTTATCGGGAGACGTGGGGGAACGCTGGGTGGAAGGAAATTTGTGGCTCCTCTCAGATTCCAGAACTTTCTGCCACAGAAATGTGAGGAACATGTGTTTTTTTAGCCACATTTTGAGGTTTGCAAAGGATTCTTGGTAACAGAACCTGGTCCGAGCCACACAAGTCACCCCATCTTGGATTCCCCTAGGTCTCTAGTTTTCAGAAATGCACAGGTTTGGTAGGTTTCCCTAGGTAGCGGCTGAGCTACAGGCCAAAATCTACAGGTAGGCACTTTGCAAAAAACACCTCTGTTTTCCTTCAAAAATGTGGCTGTGTCCACGTTGCGCTTTGGGGCGTTTCCTGTCGCGGGCGCTAGGCCTACCCACACAAGTGAGGTATCGTTTTTATCGGGAGACGTGGGGGAACGCTGGGTGGAAGGAAATTTGTGGCTCCTCTCAGATTCCAGAACTTTCTGCCACAGAAATGTGAGGAACATGTGTTTTTTTAGCCAAATTCTGAGGTTTGCAAAGGATTCTGGGTAACAGAACCTGGTCCGAGCCACACAAGTCACCCCATCTTGGATTCCCCTAGGTCTCTAGTTTTCAGAAATGCACAGGTTTGGTAGGTTTCCCTAGGTGGCGGCTGAGCTACAAGCCAAAATCTACAGGTAGGCACTTTGCAAAAAACACCTCTGTTTTCCTTCAAAAATTTGGCTGTGTCCACGTTGCGCTTTGGGGCGTTTCCTGTCGCGGGCGCTAGGCCTACCCACACAAGTGAGGTATCATTTTTATCGGGAGACGTGGGGGAACGCTGGGTGGAAGGAAATTTGTGGCTCCTCTCAGATTCCAGAACTTTCTGCCACAGAAATGTGAGGAACATGTGTTTTTTTAGCCAAATTCTGAGGTTTGCAAAGGATTCTGGGTAACAGAACCTGGTCCGAGCCACACAAGTCACCCCATGTTGGATTCCCCTAGGTCTCTAGTTTTCAGAAATGCACAGGTTTGGTTGGTTTCCCTAGGTGGCGGCTGAGCTACAAGCCAAAATCTACAGGTAGGCACTTTGCAAAAAACACCTCTGTTTTCCTTCAAAAATTTGGCTGTGTCCACGTTGCGCTTTGGGGCGTTTCCTGTCGCGGGCGCTAGGCCTACCCACACAAGTGAGGTATCATTTTTATCGGGAGACGTGGGGGAACGCTGGGTGGAAGGAAATTTGTGGCTCCTCTCAGATTCCAGAACTTTCTGCCACAGAAATGTGAGGAACATGTGTTTTTTTAGCCAAATTCTGAGGTTTGCAAAGGATTCTGGGTAACAGAACCTGGTCCGAGCCACACAAGTCACCCCATGTTGGATTCCCCTAGGTCTCTAGTTTTCAGAAATGCACAGGTTTGGTTGGTTTCCCTAGGTGGCGGCTGAGCTACAAGCCAAAATCTACAGGTAGGCACTTTGCAAAAAACACCTCTGTTTTCCTTCAAGAATTTGGCTGTGTCCACGTTGCGCTTTGGGGCGTTTCCTGTCGCGGGCGCTAGGCCTACCCACACAAGTGAGGTATCATTTTTATCGGGAGACATGGGGGAACGCTGGGTGGAAGGAAACTTGTGGCTCCTCTCAGATTCCAGAACTTTCTGCCACAGAAATGTGAGGAACATGTGTTTTTTTAGCCAAATTCTGAGGTTTGCAAAGGAATCTGGGTAACAGAACCTGGTCCGAGCCACACAAGTCACCCCATCTTGGATTCCCCTAGGTCTCTAGTTTTCAGAAATGCACACGTTTGGTAGGTTTCCCTAGGTGGCAGCTGAGCTACAAGCCAAAATCTACAGGTAGGCACTTTGCAAAAAACACCTCTGTTTTCCTTCAAAAATTTGGCTGTGTCCACGTTGCGCTTTGGGGCGTTTCCTGTCGCGGGCGCTAGGCCTACCCACACAAGTGAGGTATCATTTTTATCGGGAGACGTGGGGGAACGCTGGGTGGAAGGAAATTTGTGGCTCCTCTCAGATTCCAGAACTTTCTGCCACAGAAATGTGAGGAACATGTGTTTTTTTAGCCAAATTTTGAGGTTTGAAAAGGATTCTGGGTAACAGAACCTGGCCCGAGCCACACAAGTCACCCCATCTTGGATTCCCCTAGGTCTCTAGTTTTCAGAAATGCACAGGTTTGGTAGGTTTCCTTAGGTGGCGGCTGAGCTACAGGCCAAAATCTACAGGTAGGCACTTTGCAAAAAACACCTCTGTTTTCCTTCAAAAATTTGGCTGTGTCCACGTTGCGCTTTGGGGCGTTTCCTGACGCGGGCGCTAGGCCTACCCACACAAGTGAGGTATCATTTTTATCGGGAGACGTGAGGGAACGCTGGGTGGAAGGAAATTTGTGGCTCCTCTCAGATTCCAGAACTTTCTGCCACAGAATGGGGAGGAACATGTGTTTTTTTAACCAAATTTTTAGGCTTGCAAAGGATTCTGGGTAACAGAACCTGGTCCGAGCCACACAAGTCACCCCATCTTGGATTCCCCTAGGTCTCTAGTTTTCAGAAATGCACAGGTTTGGTAGGTTTCCCTAGGTGGCGGCTGAGCTACAGGCCAAAATCTATAGGTAGGCACTTTGCAAAAAAACACCTCTGTTTTCCTTCAAAAATTTGGCTGTGTCCACGTTGCGCTTTGGGGCGTTTCCTGTCGCGGGCTCTAGGCCTACCCACACAAGTGAGGTATCATTTTTATCGGGAGACGTGGGGGAACGATGGATGGAAGGACATTTGTGGCTCCTCTCAGATTCCAGAACTTTCTGCCACAGAAATGTGAGGAACATGTGTTTTTTTAGCCAAATTCTGAGGTTTGCAAAGGATTCTGGGTAACAGAACCTGGTCCGAGCCACACAAGTCACCCCATCTTGGATTCCCCTAGGTCTCTAGTTTTCAGAAATGCACAGGTTTGGTAGGTTTCCCTAGGTGGCGGCTGAGCTACAGGCCAAAATCTACAGGTAGGCACTTTGCAAAAAACACCTCTGTTTTCCTTCAAAAATTTGGCTGTGTCCACGTTGCGCTTTGGGGAGTTTCTTGTCGCGCGCGCTAGGCCTACCCACACAAGTGAGGTATCATTTTTATCGGGAGACATGGGGGAACGCTGGGTGGAAGGAAACTTGTGGCTCCTCTCAGATTCCAGAACTTTCTGCCACAGAAATGTGAGGAACATGTGTTTTTTTAGCCAAATTCTGAGGTTTGCAAAGGAATCTGGGTAACAGAACCTGGTCCGAGCCACACAAGTCACCCCATCTTGGATTCCCCTAGGTCTCTAGTTTTCAGAAATGCACACGTTTGGTAGGTTTCCCTAGGTGGCAGCTGAGCTACAAGCCAAAATCTACAGGTAGGCACTTTGCAAAAAACACCTCTGTTTTCCTTCAAAAATTTGGCTGTGTCCACGTTGCGCTTTGGGGCGTTTCCTGTCGCGGGCGCTAGGCCTACCCACACAAGTGAGGTATCATTTTTATCGGGAGACGTGGGGGAACGCTGGGTGGAAGGAAATTTGTGGCTCCTCTCAGATTCCAGAACTTTCTGCCACAGAAATGTGAGGAACATGTGTTTTTTTAGCCAAATTTTGAGGTTTGCAAAGGATTCTGGGTAACAGAACCTGGCCCGAGCCACACAAGTCACCCCATCTTGGATTCCCCTAGGTCTCTAGTTTTCAGAAATGCACAGGTTTGGTAGGTTTCCCTAGGTGGCGGCTGAGCTACAGGCCAAAATCTACAGGTAGGCACTTTGCAAAAAACACCTCTGTTTTCCTTCAAAAATTTGGCTGTGTCCACGTTGCGCTTTGGGGCGTTTCCTGACGCGGGCGCTAGGCCTACCCACACAAGTGAGGTATCATTTTTATCGGGAGACGTGAGGGAACGCTGGGTGGAAGGAAATTTGTGGCTCCTCTCAGATTCCAGAACTTTCTGCCACAGAATGGGGAGGAACATGTGTTTTTTTAACCAAATTTTTAGGCTTGCAAAGGATTCTGGGTAACAGAACCTGGTCCGAGCCACACAAGTCACCCCATCTTGGATTCCCCTAGGTCTCTAGTTTTCAGAAATGCACAGGTTTGGTAGGTTTCCCTAGGTGGCGGCTGAGCTACAGGCCAAAATCTATAGGTAGGCACTTTGCAAAAAAACACCTCTGTTTTCCTTCAAAAATTTGGCTGTGTCCACGTTGCGCTTTGGGGCGTTTCCTGTCGCGGGCTCTAGGCCTACCCACACAAGTGAGGTATCATTTTTATCGGGAGACGTGGGGGAACGATGGATGGAAGGACATTTGTGGCTCCTCTCAGATTCCAGAACTTTCTGCCACAGAAATGTGAGGAACATGTGTTTTTTTAGCCAAATTCTGAGGTTTGCAAAGGATTCTGGGTAACAGAACCTGGTCCGAGCCACACAAGTCACCCCATCTTGGATTCCCCTAGGTCTCTAGTTTTCAGAAATGCACAGGTTTGGTAGGTTTCCCTAGGTGGCGGCTGAGCTACAGGCCAAAATCTACAGGTAGGCACTTTGCAAAAAACACCTCTGTTTTCCTTCAAAAATTTGGCTGTGTCCACGTTGCGCTTTGGGGAGTTTCTTGTCGCGCGCGCTAGGCCTACCCACACAAGTGAGGTATCATTTTTATCGGGAGACGTGGGGGAACGCTGGGTGGAAGGAAATTTGTGGCTCCTCTCAGATTCCAGAACTTTCTGCCACAGAATGGGGAGGAACATGTGTTTTTTTAACCAAATTTTTAGGTTTGCAAAGGATTCTGGGTAACAGAACCTGGTCCGAGCCACACAAGTCACCCCATCTTGGATTCCCCTAGGTCTCTAGTTTTCAGAAATGCACACGTTTGGTAGGTTTCCCTAGGTGGCGGCTGAGCTACAAGCCAAAATCTACAGGTAGGCACTTTGCAAAAAACACCTCTGTTTTCCTTCAAAAATTTGGCTGTGTCCACGTTGCGCTTTGGGGCGTTTCCTGTCGCGGGCGCTAGGCCTACCCACACAAGTGAGGTATCATTTTTATCGGGAGACGTGGGGGAACGCTGGGTGGAAGGAAATTTGTGGCTCCTCTCAGATTCCAGAACTTTCTGCCACAGAAATGTGAGGAACATGTGTTTTTTTAGCCAAATTCTGAGGTTTGCAAAGGATTCTGGGTAACAGAACCTGGTCCGAGCCACACAAGTCACCCCATCTTGGATTCCCCTAGGTCTCTAGTTTTCAGAAATGCACAGGTTTGGTAGGTTTCCCTAGGTGGCGGTTGAGTTACAGGCCAAAATCTACAGGTAGGCACTTTGCAAAAAACACCTCTGTTTTCCTTCAAAAATTTGGCTGTGTCCACGTTGCGCTTTGGGGCGTTTCCTGTCGCGGGCGCTAGGCCTACCCACACAAGTGAGGTATCATTTTCATCGGGAGACATGGGGGAACGCTGGGTGGAAGGAAATTTGTGGCTCCTCTCAGATTCCAGAACTTTCTGCCACAGAAATGTGAGGAACATGTGTTTTTTTAGCCACATTTTGAGGTTTGCAAAGGATTCTGGGTAACAGAACCTGGTCCGAGCCACACAAGTCATCCCATCTTGGATTCCCCTAGGTCTCTAGTTTTCAGAAATGCACAGGTTTGGTAGGTTTCCCTAGGTAGCGGCTGAGCTACAGGCCAAAATCTACAGGTAGGCACTTTGCAAAAAACACCTCTGTTTTCCTTCAAAAATTTGGCTGTGTCCACGTTGCGCTTTGGGGCGTTTCCTGTCGCGGGCGCAAGGCCTACCCACACAAGTGAGGTATCAATTATTTTCGGGAGACGTGGGGGAACGCTGGGTGGAAGGAAATTTGTGGCTCCTCTCAGATTCCAGAACTTTCTGCCACAGAAATGTGAGGAACATGTGTTTTTTTAGCCAAATTCTGAGGTTTGCAAAGGATTCTGGGTAACAGAACCTGGTCCGAGCCACACAAGTCACCCCATCTTGGATTCCCCTAGGTCTCTAGTTTTCAGAAATGCACAGGTTTGGTAGGTTTCCCTAGGTGGCGGCTGAGCTACTGCCCAAAATCTACAGGTAGGCACTTTGCAAAAAACACCTCTGTTTTCCTTCAAAAATTTGGCTGTGTCCACGTTGCGCTTTGGGGCGTTTCCTGTCGCGGGCGCTAGGCCTACCCACACAAGTGAGGTATCATTTTTATCGGGAGACGTGGGGGAACGCTGGGTGGAAGGAAATTTGTGTCTCCTCTCAGATTCCAGAACTTTCTGCCACAGAAATGTGAGGAACATGTGTATTTTTAGCCGAGAATTTTAGGTTTGCAAAGGATTCTGGGTAACAGAACGTGGTCCGAGCCACACAAGTCACACGATCTTGGATTCCCCTAGGTCTCTAGTTTTCAGAAATGCACAGGTTTGGTAGGTTTCCCTAGGTGGCGGTTGAGCTACAGGCCAAAATCTACAGGTAGGCACTTTGCAAAAAACACCTCTGTTTTCCTTCAAATATTTGGCTGTGTCCACGTTGCGCTTTGGGGCGTTTCCTGTCGCGGGCGCTAGGCCTACCCAGACAAGTGAGGTATCATTTTTATCGGGAGACGTGGGGGAACGCTGGGTGGAAGGAAATTTGTTGCTCCTCTCAGATTCCAGAACTTTCTGCCACAGAAATGTGAGGAACATGTGTTTTTTTAGCCACATTTTGAGGTTTGCAAAGGATTCTTGGTAACAGAACCTGGTCCGAGCCACACAAGTCACCCCATCTTGGATTCCCCTAGGTCTCTAGTTTTCAGAAATGCACAGGTTTGGTAGGTTTCCCTAGGTAGCGGCTGAGCTACAGGCCAAAATCTACAGGTAGGCACTTTGCAAAAAACACCTCTGTTTTCCTTCAAAAATTTGGCTGTGTCCACGTTGCGCTTTGGGGCGTTTCCTGTCGCGGGCGCTAGGCCTACCCACACAAGTGAGGTATCATTTTTATCGGGAGACGTGGGGGAACGCTGGGTGGAAGGAAATTTGTGGCTCCTCTCCGATTCCAGAACTTTCTGCCACAGAAATGTGAGGAACATGTGTTTTTTTAGCCAAATTCTGTGGTTTGCAAAGGATTCTGGGTAACAGAACCTGGTCCGAGCCACACAAGTCACCCCATCTTGGATTCCCCTAGGTCTCTAGTTTTCAGAAATGCACAGGTTTGGTAGGTTTCCCTAGATGGCGGCTGAGCTACAAGCCAAAATCTACAGGTAGGCACTTTGCAAAAAACACCTCTGTTTTCCTTCAAAAATGTGGCTGTGTCCACGTTGCGCTTTGGGGCGTTTCCTGTCGCGGGCGCTAGGCCTACCCACACAAGTGAGGTATCATTTTTATCGGGAGACGTGGGGGAACGCTGGGTGGAAGGAAATTTGTGGCTCCTCTCAGATTCCAGAACTTTCTGCCACAGAAATGTGAGGAACATGTGTTTTTTTAGCCAAATTCTGAGGTTTGCAAAGGATTCTGGGTAACAGAACCTGGTCCGAGCCACACAAGTCACCCCATGTTGGATTCCCCTAGGTCTCTAGGTTTCAGAAATGCACAGGTTTGGTTGGTTTCCCTAGGTGGCGGCTGAGCTACAAGCCAAAATCTACAGGTAGGCACTTTGCAAAAAACACCTCTGTTTTCCTTCAAAAATTTGGCTGTGTCCACGTTGCGCTTTGGGGCGTTTCCTGTCGCGGGCGCTAGGCCTACCCACACAAGTGAGGTATCATTTTTATCGGGAGACGTGGGGGAACGCTGGGTGGAAGGAAATTTGTGGCTCCTCTCAGATTCCAGAACTTTCTGCCACAGAAATGTGAGGAACATGTGTTTTTTTAGCCAAATTCTGAGGTTTGCAAAGGATTCTGGGTAACAGAACCTGGTCCGAGCCACACAAGTCACCCCATCTTGGATTCCCCTGGGTCTCTAGTTTTCAGTAATGCACAGGTTTGGTAGGTTTCCCTAGGTAGCGGCTGAGCTACAGGCCAAAATCTACAGGTAGGCACTTTGCAAAAAACACCTCTGTTTTCCTTCAAAAATTTGTCTGTGTCCACGTTGCCCTTTGGGGCGTTTCCTGTCGCGGGCGCTAGGCCTACCCACACAAGTGAGGTATCATTTTTATCGGGAGACGTGGGGGAACGCTGGGTGGAAGGAAATTTGTGGCTCCTCTCAGATTCCAGAACTTTCTGCCACAGAAATGTGAGGAACATGTGTTTTTTTAGCCAAATTCTGAGGTTTGCAAAGGATTCTGGGTAACAGAACCTGGTCCGAGCCACACAAGTCACCCCATCTTGGATTCCCCTAGGTCTCTAGTTTTCAGAAATGCACAGGTTTGGTAGGTTTCCCTAGGTAGCGGCTGAGCTACAGGCCAAAATCTACAGGTAGGCACTTTGCAAAAAACACCTCTGTTTTCCTTCAAAAATTTGGCTGTGTCCACGTTGCGCTTTGGGGCGTTTCCTGTCGCGGGCGCAAGGCCTACCCACACAAGTGAGGTATCAATTATTTTCGGGAGACGTGGGGGAACGCTGGGTGGAAGGAAATTTGTGGCTCCTCTCAGATTCCAGAACTTTCTGCCACAGAAATGTGAGGAACATGTGTTTTTTTAGCCAAATTCTGAGGTTTGCAAAGGATTCTGGGTAACAGAACCTGGTCCGAGCCACACAAGTCACCCCATCTTGGATTCCCCTAGGTCTCTAGTTTTCAGAAATGCACAGGTTTGGTAGGTTTCCCTAGGTGGCGGCTGAGCTACAAGCCAAAATCTACAGGTAGGCACTTTGCAAAAAACACCTCTGTTTTCCTTCAAAAATTTGGCTGTGTCCACGTTGCGCTTTGGGGCGTTTCCTGTCGCGGGCGCTAGGCCTACCCACACAAGTGAGGTATCATTTTTATCGGGAGACGTGGGGGAACGCTGGGTGGAAGGAAATTTGTTGCTCCTCTCAGATTCCAGAACTTTCTGCCACAGAAATGTGAGGAACATGTGTTTTTTTAGCCACATTTTGAGGTTTGCAAAGGATTCTTGGTAACAGAACCTGGTCCGAGCCACACAAGTCACCCCATCTTGGATTCCCCTAGGTCTCTAGTTTTCAGAAATGCACAGGTTTGGTAGGTTTCCCTAGGTAGCGGCTGAGCTACAGGCCAAAATCTACAGGTAGGCACTTTGCAAAAAACACCTCTGTTTTCCTTCAAAAATTTGGCTGTGTCCACGTTGCGCTTTGGGGCGTTTCCTGTCGCGGGCGCTAGGCCTACCCACACAAGTGAGGTATCATTTTTATCGGGAGACGTGGGGGAACGCTGGGTGGAAGGAAATTTGTGGCTCCTCTCAGATTCCAGAACTTTCTGCCACAGAAATGTGAGGAACATGTGTTTTTTTAGCCAAATTCTGAGGTTTGCAAAGGATTCTGGGTAACAGAACCTGGTCCGAGCCACACAAGTCACCCCATCTTGGATTCCCCTAGGTCTCTAGTTTTCAGAAATGCACAGGTTTGGTAGGTTTCCCTAGGTGGCGGCTGAGCTACAAACCAAAATCTACAGGTAGGCACTTTGCAAAAAACACCTCTGTTTTCCTTCAAAAATTTGGCTGTGTCCACGTTGCGCTTTGGGGCGTTTCCTGTCGCGGGCGCTAGGCCTACCCACACAAGTGAGGTATCATTTTTATCGGGAGACGTGGGGGAACGCTGGGTGGAAGGAAATTTGTGGCTCCTCTCAGATTCCAGAACTTTCTGCCACAGAAATGTGAGGAACATGTGTTTTTTTAGCCAAATTCTGAGGTTTGCAAAGGATTCTGGGTAACAGAACCTGGTCCGAGCCACACAAGTCACCCCATCTTGGATTCCCCTAGGTCTCTAGTTTTCAGAAATGCACAGGTTTGGTTGGTTTCCCTAGGTGGCGGCTGAGCTACAAGCCAAAATCTACAGGTAGGCACTTTGCAAAAAACACCTCTGTTTTCCTTCAAAAATTTGGCTGTGTCCACGTTGCGCTTTGGGGCGTTTCCTGTCGCGGGCGCTAGGCCTACCCACACAAGTGAGGTATCATTTTTATCGAGAGACGTGGGGGAACGCTGGGTGGAAGGAAATTTGTGTCTCCTCTCAGATTCCAGAACTTTCTGCCACAGAAATGTGAGGAACATGTGTATTTTTAGCCGAAAATTTTAGGTTTGCAAAGGATTCTGGGTAACAGAACCTGGTCCGAGCCACACAAGTCACACGATCTTGGATTCCCCTAGGTCTCTAGTTTTCAGAAATGCACAGGTTTGGTAGGTTTCCCTAGGTGGCGGTTGAGCTACAGGCCAAAATCTACAGGTAGGCACTTTGCAAAAAACACCTCTGTTTTCCTTCAAATATTTGGCTGTGTCCACGTTGCGCTTTGGGGCGTTTCCTGTCGCGGGCGCTAGGCCTACCCACACAAGTGAGGTATCATTTTTATCGGGAGACGTGGGGGAACGCTGGGTGGAAGGAAATTTGTTGCTCCTCTCAGATTCCAGAACTTTCTGCCACAGAAATGTGAGGAACATGTGTTTTTTTAGCCACATTTTGAGGTTTGCAAAGGATTCTTGGTAACAGAACCTGGTCCGAGCCACACAAGTCACCCCATCTTGGATTCCCCTAGGTCTCTAGTTTTCAGAAATGCACAGGTTTGGTAGGTTTCCCTAGGTAGCGGCTGAGCTACAGGCCAAAATCTACAGGTAGGCACTTTGCAAAAAACACCTCTGTTTTCCTTCAAAAATTTGGCTGTGTCCACGTTGCGCTTTGGGGCGTTTCCTGTCGCGGGCGCTAGGCCTACCCACACAAGTGAGGTATCATTTTTATCGGGAGACGTGGGGGAACGCTGGGTGGAAGGAAATTTGTGGCTCCTCTCAGATTCCAGAACTTTCTGCCACAGAAATGTGAGGAACATGTGTTTTTTTAGCCAAATTCTGAGGTTTGCAAAGGATTCTGGGTAACAGAACCTGGTCCGAGCCACACAAGTCACCCCATCTTGGATTCCCCTAGGTCTCTAGTTTTCAGAAATGCACAGGTTTGGTAGGTTTCCCTAGGTGGCGGCTGAGCTACAAGCCAAAATCTACAGGTAGGCACTTTGCAAAAAACACCTCTGTTTTCCTTCAAAAATTTGGCTGTGTCCACGTTGCGCTTTGGGGCGTTTCCTGTCGCGGGCGCTAGGCCTACCCACACAAGTGAGGTATCATTTTTATCGGGAGACGTGGGGGAACGCTGGGTGGAAGGAAATTTGTGGCTCCTCTCAGATTCCAGAACTTTCTGCCACAGAAATGTGAGGAACATGTGTTTTTTTAGCCAAATTCTGAGGTTTGCAAAGGATTCTGGGTAACAGAACCTGGTCCGAGCCACACAAGTCACCCCATGTTGGATTCCCCTAGGTCTCTAGTTTTCAGAAATGCACAGGTTTGGTTGGTTTCCCTAGGTGGCGGCTGAGCTACAAGCCAAAATCTACAGGTAGGCACTTTGCAAAAAACACCTCTGTTTTCCTTCAAAAATTTGGCTGTGTCCACGTTGCGCTTTGGGGCGTTTCCTGTCGCGGGCGCTAGGCCTACCCACACAAGTGAGGTATCATTTTTATCGGGAGACGTGGGGGAACGCTGGGTGGAAGGAAATTTGTGGCTCCTCTCAGATTCCAGAACTTTCTGCCACAGAAATGTGAGGAACATGTGTTTTTTTAGCCAAATTCTGAGGTTTGCAAAGGATTCTGGGTAACAGAACCTGGTCCGAGCCACACAAGTCACCCCATGTTGGATTCCCCTAGGTCTCTAGTTTTCAGAAATGCACAGGTTTGGTTGGTTTCCCTAGGTGGCGGCTGAGCTACAAGCCAAAATCTACAGGTAGGCACTTTGCAAAAAACACCTCTGTTTTCCTTCAAGAATTTGGCTGTGTCCACGTTGCGCTTTGGGGCGTTTCCTGTCGCGGGCGCTAGGCCTACCCACACAAGTGAGGTATCATTTTTATCGGGAGACGTGGGGGAACGCTGGGTGGAAGGAAACTTGTGGCTCCTCTCAGATTCCAGAACTTTCTGCCACAGAAATGTGAGGAACATGTGTTTTTTTAGCCAAATTCTGAGGTTTGCAAAGGAATCTGGGTAACAGAACCTGGTCCGAGCCACACAAGTCACCCCATCTTGGATTCCCCTAGGTCTCTAGTTTTCAGAAATGCACACGTTTGGTAGGTTTCCCTAGGTGGCAGCTGAGCTACAAGCCAAAATCTACAGGTAGGCACTTTGCAAAAAACACCTCTGTTTTCCTTCAAAAATTTGGCTGTGTCCACGTTGCGCTTTGGGGCGTTTCCTGTCGCGGGCGCTAGGCCTACCCACACAAGTGAGGTATCATTTTTATCGGGAGACGTGGGGGAACGCTGGGTGGAAGGAAATTTGTGGCTCCTCTCAGATTCCAGAACTTTCTGCCACAGAAATGTGAGGAACATGTGTTTTTTTAGCCAAATTTTGAGGTTTGCAAAGGATTCTGGGTAACAGAACCTGGCCCGAGCCACACAAGTCACCCCATCTTGGATTCCCCTAGGTCTCTAGTTTTCAGAAATGCACAGGTTTGGTAGGTTTCCCTAGGTGGCGGCTGAGCTACAGGCCAAAATCTACAGGTAGGCACTTTGCAAAAAACACATCTGTTTTCCTTCAAAAATTTGGCTGTGTCCACGTTGCGCTTTGGGGCGTTTCCTGACGCGGGCGCTAGGCCTACCCACACAAGTGAGGTATCATTTTTATCGGGAGACGTGAGGGAACGCTGGGTGGAAGGAAATTTGTTGCTCCTCTCAGATTCCAGAACTTTCTGCCACAGAAATGTGAGGAACATGTGTTTTTTTAGCCACATTTTGAGGTTTGCAAAGGATTCTTGGTAACAGAACCTGGTCCGAGCCACACAAGTCACCCCATCTTGGATTCCCCTAGGTCTCTAGTTTTCAGAAATGCACAGGTTTGGTAGGTTTCCCTAGGTAGCGGCTGAGCTACAGGCCAAAATCTACAGGTAGGCACTTTGCAAAAAACACCTCTGTTTTCCTTCAAAAATTTGGCTGTGTCCACGTTGCGCTTTGGGGCGTTTCCTGTCGCGGGCGCTAGGCCTACCCACACAAGTGAGGTATCATTTTTATCGGGAGACGTGGGGGAACGCTGGGTGGAAGGAAATTTGTGGCTCCTCTCAGATTCCAGAACTTTCTGCCACAGAAATGTGAGGAACATGTGTTTTTTTAGCCAAATTCTGAGGTTTGCAAAGGATTCTGGGTAACAGAACCTGGTCCGAGCCACACAAGTCACCCCATCTTGGATTCCCCTAGGTCTCTAGTTTTCAGAAATGCACAGGTTTGGTAGGTTTCCCTAGGTGGCGGCTGAGCTACAAGCCAAAATCTACAGGTAGGCACTTTGCAAAAAACAACTCTGTTTTCCTTCAAAAATTTGGCTGTGTCCACGTTGCGCTTTGGGGCGTTTCCTGTCGCGGGCGCTAGGCCTACCCACACAAGTGAGGTATCATTTTTATCGGGAGACGTGGGGGAACGCTGGGTGGAAGGAAATTTGTGGCTCCTCTCAGATTCCAGAACTTTCTGCCACAGAAATGTGAGGAACATGTGTTTTTTTAGCCAAATTCTGAGGTTTGCAAAGGATTCTGGGTAACAGAACCTGGTCCGAGCCACACAAGTCACCCCATGTTGGATTCCCCTAGGTCTCTAGTTTTCAGAAATGCACAGGTTTGGTTGGTTTCCCTAGGTGGCGGCTGAGCTACAAGCCAAAATCTACAGGTAGGCACTTTGCAAAAAACACCTCTGTTTTCCTTCAAAAATTTGGCTGTGTCCACGTTGCGCTTTGGGGCGTTTCCTGTCGCGGGCGCTAGGCCTACCCACACAAGTGAGGTATCATTTTTATCGGGAGACGTGGGGGAACGCTGGGTGGAAGGAAATTTGTGGCTCCTCTCAGATTCCAGAACTTTCTGCCACAGAAATGTGAGGAACATGTGTTTTTTTAGCCAAATTTTGAGGTTTGCAAAGGATTCTGGGTAACAGAACCTGGCCCGAGCCACACAAGTCACCCCATCTTGGATTCCCCTAGGTCTCTAGTTTTCAGAAATGCACAGGTTTGGTAGGTTTCCCTAGGTGGCGGCTGAGCTACAGGCCAAAATCTACAGGTAGGCACTTTGCAAAAAACACCTCTGTTTTCCTTCAAAAATTTGGCTGTGTCCACGTTGCGCTTTGGGGCGTTTCCTGACGCGGGCGCTAGGCCTACCCACACAAGTGAGGTATCATTTTTATCGGGAGACGTGAGGGAACGCTGGGTGGAAGGAAATTTGTGGCTCCTCTCAGATTCCAGAACTTTCTGCCACAGAATGGGGAGGAACATGTGTTTTTTTAACCAAATTTTTAGGCTTGCAAAGGATTCTGGGTAACAGAACCTGGTCCGAGCCACACAAGTCACCCCATCTTGGATTCCCCTAGGTCTCTAGTTTTCAGAAATGCACAGGTTTGGTAGGTTTCCCTAGGTGGCGGCTGAGCTACAGGCCAAAATATATAGGTAGGCACTTTGCAAAAAAACACCTCTGTTTTCCTTCAAAAATTTGGCTGTGTCCACGTTGCGCTTTGGGGCGTTTCCTGTCGCGGGCGCTAGGCCTACCCACACAAGTGAGGTATCATTTTTATCGGGAGACGTGGGGGAACGATGGATGGAAGGAAATTTGTGGCTCCTCTCAGATTCCAGAACTTTCTGCCACAGAAATGTGAGGAACATGTGTTTTTTTAGCCAAATTCTGAGGTTTGCAAAGGATTCTGGGTAACAGAACCTGGTCCGAGCCACACAAGTCACCCCATCTTGGATTCCCCTAGGTCTCTAGTTTTCAGAAATGCACAGGTTTGGTAGGTTTCCCTAGGTGGCGGCTGAGCTACAGGCCAAAATCTACAGGTAGGCACTTTGCAAAAAACACCTCTGTTTTCCTTCAAAAATTTGGCTGTGTCCACGTTGCGCTTTGGGGAGTTTCTTGTCGCGCGCGCTAGGCCTACCCACACAAGTGAGGTATCATTTTTATCGGGAGACGTGGGGGAACGCTGGGTGGAAGGAAATTTGTGGCTCCTCTCAGATTCCAGAACTTTCTGCCACAGAAATGTGAAGAACATGTGTTTTTTTAGCCAAATTCTGAGGTTTGCAAAGGAATCTGGGTCACAGAACCTGGTCCGAGCCACACAAGTCACCCCATCTTGGATTCCCCTAGGTCTCTAGTTTTCAGAAATGCACACGTTTGGTAGGTTTCCCTAGGTGGCGGCTGAGCTACAAGCCAAAATCTACAGGTAGGCACTTTGCAAAAAACACCTCTGTTTTCCTTCAAAAATTTGGCTGTGTCCACGTTGCGCTTTGGGGCGTTTCCTGTCGCGGGCGCTAGGCCTACCCACACAAGTGAGGTATCATTTTTATCGGGAGACGTGGGGGAACGCTGGGTGGAAGGAAATTTGTGGCTCCTCTCAGATTCCAGAACTTTCTGCCACAGAAATGTGAGGAACATGTGTTTTTTTAGCCAAATTCTGAGGTTTGCAAAGGATTCTGGGTAACAGAACCTGGTCCGAGCCACACAAGTCACCCCATCTTGGATTCCCCTAGGTCTCTAGTTTTCAGAAATGCACAGGTTTGGTAGGTTTCCCTAGGTGGCGGTTGAGCTACAGGCCAAAATCTACAGGTAGGCACTTTGCAAAAAACACCTCTGTTTTCCTTCAAAAATTTGGCTGTGTCCACGTTGCGCTTTGGGGCGTTTCCTGTCGCGGGCGCTAGGCCTACCCACACAAGTGAGGTATCATTTTCATCGGGAGACATGGGGGAACGCTGGGTGGAAGGAAATTTGTGGCTCCTCTCAGATTCCAGAACTTTCTGCCACAGAAATGTGAGGAACATGTGTTTTTTTAGCCACATTTTGAGGTTTGCAAAGGATTCTGGGTAACAGAACCTGGTCCGAGCCACACAAGTCACCCCATCTTGGATTCCCCTAGGTCTCTAGTTTTCAGAAATGCACAGGTTTGGTAGGTTTCCCTAGGTAGCGGCTGAGCTACAGGCCAAAATCCACAGGTAGGCACTTTGCAAAAAACACCTCTGTTTTCCTTCAAAAATTTGGCTGTGTCCACGTTGCGCTTTGGGGCGTTTCCTGTCGCGGGCGCAAGGCCTACCCACACAAGTGAGGTATCAATTATTTTCGGGAGACGTGGGGGAACGCTGGGTGGAAGGAAATTTGTGGCTCCTCTCAGATTCCAGAACTTTCTGCCACAGAAATGTGAGGAACATGTGTTTTTTTAGCCAAATTCTGAGGTTTGCAAAGGATTCTGGGTAACAGAACCTGGTCCGAGCCACACAAGTCACCCCATCTTGGATTCCCCTAGGTCTCTAGTTTTCAGAAATGCACAGGTTTGGTAGGTTTCCCTAGGTGGCGGCTGAGCTACTGCCCAAAATCTACAGGTAGGCACTTTGCAAAAAACACCTCTGTTTTCCTTCAAAAATTTGGCTGTGTCCACGTTGCGCTTTGGGGCGTTTCCTGTCGCGGGCGCTAGGCCTACCCACACAAGTGAGGTATCATTTTTATCGGGAGACGTGGGGGAACGCTGGGTGGAAGGAAATTTGTGTCTCCTCTCAGATTCCAGAACTTTCTGCCACAGAAATGTGAGGAACATGTGTATTTTTAGCCGAGAATTTTAGGTTTGCAAAGGATTCTGGGTAACAGAACGTGGTCCGAGCCACACAAGTCACACGATCTTGGATTCCCCTAGGTCTCTAGTTTTCAGAAATGCACAGGTTTGGTAGGTTTCCCTAGGTGGCGGTTGAGCTACAGGCCAAAATCTACAGGTAGGCACTTTGCAAAAAACACCTCTGTTTTCCTTCAAATATTTGGCTGTGTCCACGTTGCGCTTTGGGGCGTTTCCTGTCGCGGGCGCTAGGCCTACCCAGACAAGTGAGGTATCATTTTTATCGGGAGACGTGGGGGAACGCTGGGTGGAAGGAAATTTGTTGCTCCTCTCAGATTCCAGAACTTTCTGCCACAGAAATGTGAGGAACATGTGTTTTTTTAGCCACATTTTGAGGTTTGCAAAGGATTCTTGGTAACAGAACCTGGTCCGAGCCACACAACTCACCCCATCTTGGATTCCCCTAGGTCTCTAGTTTTCAGAAATGCACAGGTTTGGTAGGTTTCCCTAGGTAGCGGCTGAGCTACAGGCCAAAATCTACAGGTAGGCACTTTGCAAAAAACACCTCTGTTTTCCTTCAAAAATTTGGCTGTGTCCACGTTGCGCTTTGGGGCGTTTCCTGTCGCGGGCGCTAGGCCTACCCACACAAGTGAGGTATCATTTTTATCGGGAGACGTGGGGGAACGCTGGGTGGAAGGAAATTTGTGGCTCCTCTCCGATTCCAGAACTTTCTGCCACAGAAATGTGAGGAACATGTGTTTTTTTAGCCAAATTCTGTGGTTTGCAAAGGATTCTGGGTAACAGAACCTGGTCCGAGCCACACAAGTCACCCCATCTTGGATTCCCCTAGGTCTCTAGTTTTCAGAAATGCACAGGTTTGGTAGGTTTCCCTAGGTGGCGGCTGAGCTACAAGCCAAAATCTACAGGTAGGCACTTTGCAAAAAACACCTCTGTTTTCCTTCAAAAATGTGGCTGTGTCCACGTTGCGCTTTGGGGCGTTTCCTGTCGCGGGCGCTAGGCCTACCCACACAAGTGAGGTATCATTTTTATCGGGAGACGTGGGGGAACGCTGGGTGGAAGGAAATTTGTGGCTCCTCTCAGATTCCAGAACTTTCTGCCACAGAAATGTGAGGAACATGTGTTTTTTTAGCCAAATTCTGAGGTTTGCAAAGGATTCTGGGTAACAGAACCTGGTCCGAGCCACACAAGTCACCCCATGTTGGATTCCCCTAGGTCTCTAGGTTTCAGAAATGCACAGGTTTGGTTGGTTTCCATAGGTGGCGGCTGAGCTACAAGCCAAAATCTACAGGTAGGCACTTTGCAAAAAACACCTCTGTTTTCCTTCAAAAATTTGGCTGTGTCCACGTTGCGCTTTGGGGCGTTTCCTGTCGCGGGCGCTAGGCCTACCCACACAAGTGAGGTATCATTTTTATCGGGAGACGTGGGGGAACGCTGGGTGGAAGGAAATTTGTGGCTCCTCTCAGATTCCAGAACTTTCTGCCACAGAAATGTGAGGAACATGTGTTTTTTTAGCCAAATTCTGAGGTTTGCAAAGGATTCTGGGTAACAGAACCTGGTCCGAGCCACACAAGTCACCCCATCTTGGATTCCCCTGGGTCTCTAGTTTTCAGTAATGCACAGGTTTGGTAGGTTTCCCTAGGTAGCGGCTGAGCTACAGGCCAAAATCTACAGGTAGGCACTTTGCAAAAAACACCTCTGTTTTCCTTCAAAAATTTGTCTGTGTCCACGTTGCCCTTTGGGGCGTTTCCTGTCGCGGGCGCTAGGCCTACCCACACAAGTGAGGTATCATTTTTATCGGGAGACGTGGGGGAACGCTGGGTGGAAGGAAATTTGTGGCTCCTCTCAGATTCCAGAACTTTCTGCCACAGAAATGTGAGGAACATGTGTTTTTTTAGCCAAATTCTGAGGTTTGTAAAGGATTCTGGGTAACAGAACCTGGTCCGAGCCACACAAGTCACCCCATCTTGGATTCCCCTAGGTCTCTAGTTTTCAGAAATGCACAGGTTTGGTAGGTTTCCCTAGGTAGCGGCTGAGCTACAGGCCAAAATCTACAGGTAGGCACTTTGCAAAAAACACCTCTGTTTTCCTTCAAAAATTTGGCTGTGTCCACGTTGCGCTTTGGGGCGTTTCCTGTCGCGGGCGCAAGGCCTACCCACACAAGTGAGGTATCAATTATTTTCGGGAGACGTGGGGGAACGCTGGGTGGAAGGAAATTTGTGGCTCCTCTCAGATTCCAGAACTTTCTGCCACAGAAATGTGAGGAACATGTGTTTTTTTAGCCAAATTCTGAGGTTTGCAAAGGATTCTGGGTAACAGAACCTGGTCCGAGCCACACAAGTCACCCCATCTTGGATTCCCCTAGGTCTCTAGTTTTCAGAAATGCACAGGTTTGGTAGGTTTCCCTAGGTGGCGGCTGAGCTACAAGCCAAAATCTACAGGTAGGCACTTTGCAAAAAACACCTCTGTTTTCCTTCAAAAATTTGGCTGTGTCCACGTTGCGCTTTGGGGCGTTTCCTGTCGCGGGCGCAAGGCCTACCCACACAAGTGAGGTATCAATTATTTTCGGGAGACGTGGGGGAACGCTGGGTGGAAGGAAATTTGTGGCTCCTCTCAGATTCCAGAACTTTCTGCCACAGAAATGTGAGGAACATGTGTTTTTTTAGCCAAATTCTGAGGTTTGCAAAGGATTCTGGGTAACAGAACCTGGTCCGAGCCACACAAGTCACCCCATCTTGGATTCCCCTAGGTCTCTAGTTTTCAGAAATGCACAGGTTTGGTAGGTTTCCCTAGGTGGCGGCTGAGCTACTGCCCAAAATCTACAGGTAGGCACTTTGCAAAAAACACCTCTGTTTTCCTTCAAAAATTTGGCTGTGTCCACGTTGCGCTTTGGGGCGTTTCCTGTCGCGGGCGCTAGGCCTACCCACACAAGTGAGGTATCATTTTTATCGGAAGACGTGGGGGAACGCTGGGTGGAAGGAAATTTGTGGCTCCTCTCAGATTCCAGAACTTTCTGCCACAGAAATGTGAGGAACATGTGTATTTTTAGCCGAGAATTTTAGGTTTGCAAAGGATTCTGGGTAACAGAACGTGGTCCGAGCCACACAAGTCACACGATCTTGGATTCCCCTAGGTCTCTAGTTTTCAGAAATGCACAGGTTTGGTAGGTTTCCCTAGGTGGCGGTTGAGCTACAGGCCAAAATCTACAGGTAGGCACTTTGCAAAAAACACCTCTGTTTTCCTTCAAATATTTGGCTGTGTCCACGTTGCGCTTTGGGGCGTTTCCTGTCGCGGGCGCTAGGCCTACCCAGACAAGTGAGGTATCATTTTTATCGGGAGACGTGGGGGAACGCTGGGTGGAAGGAAATTTGTGGCTCCTCTCCGATTCCAGAACTTTCTGCCACAGAAATGTGAGGAACATGTGTTTTTTTAGCCAAATTCTGTGGTTTGCAAAGGATTCTGGGTAACAGAACCTGGTCCGAGCCACACAAGTCACCCCATCTTGGATTCCCCTAGGTCTCTAGTTTTCAGAAATGCACAGGTTTGGTAGGTTTCCCTAGGTGGCGGCTGAGCTACAAGCCAAAATCTACAGGTAGGCACTTTGCAAAAAACACCTCTGTTTTCCTTCAAAAATTTGGCTGTGTCCACGTTGCGCTTTGGGGCGTTTCCTGTCGCGGGCGCTAGGCCTACCCACACAAGTGAGGTATCATTTTTATCGGGAGACGTGGGGGAACGCTGGGTGGAAGGAAATTTGTGGCTCCTCTCAGATTCCAGAACTTTCTGCCACAGAAATGTGAGGAACATGTGTTTTTTAAGCCAAATTCTGAGGTTTGCAAAGGATTCTGGGTAACAGAACCTGGTCCGAGCCACACAAGTCACCCCATGTTGGATTCCCCTAGGTCTCTAGGTTTCAGAAATGCACAGGTTTGGTTGGTTTCCCTAGGTGGCGGCTGAGCTACAAGCCAAAATCTACAGGTAGGCACTTTGCAAAAAACACCTCTGTTTTCCTTCAAAAATTTGGCTGTGTCCACGTTGCGCTTTGGGGCATTTCCTGTCGCGGGCGCTAGGCCTACCCACACAAGTGAGGTATCATTTTTATCGGGAGACGTGGGGGAACGCTGGGTGGAAGGAAATTTGTGGCTCCTCTCAGATTCCAGAACTTTCTGCCACAGAAATGTGAGGAACATGTGTTTTTTTAGCCAAATTCTGAGGTTTGCAAAGGATTCTGGGTAACAGAACCTGGTCCGAGCCACACAAGTCACCCCATCTTGGATTCCCCTGGGTCTCTAGTTTTCAGTAATGCACAGGTTTGGTAGGTTTCCCTAGGTAGCGGCTGAGCTACAGGCCAAAATCTACAGGTAGGCACTTTGCAAAAAACACCTCTGTTTTCCTTCAAAAATTTGTCTGTGTCCACGTTGCCCTTTGGGGCGTTTCCTGTCGCGGGCGCTAGGCCTACCCACACAAGTGAGGTATCATTTTTATCGGGAGACGTGGGGGAACGCTGGGTGGAAGGAAATTTGTGGCTCCTCTCAGATTCCAGAACTTTCTGCCACAGAAATGTGAGGAACATGTGTTTTTTTAGCCAAATTCTGAGGTTTGCAAAGGATTCTGGGTAACAGAACCTGGTCCGAGCCACACAAGTCACCCCATCTTGGATTCCCCTAGGTCTCTAGTTTTCAGAAATGCACAGGTTTGGTAGGTTTCCCTAGGTGGCGGCTGAGCTACAGCCCAAAATCTACAGGTAGGCACTTTGCAAAGAACACCTCTGTTTTCCTTCAAAAATTTGGCTGTGTCCACGTTGCGCTTTGGGGCGTTTCCTGTCGCGGGCGCTAGGCCTAACCACACAAGTGAGGTATCATTTTTATCGGGAGACGTGGGGGAACGCTGGGTGGAAGGAAATTTGTGTCTCCTCTCAGATTCCAGAACTTTCTGCCACAGAAATGTCAGGAACATGTGTATTTTTAGCCGAAAATTTTAGGTTTGCAAAGGATTCTGGGTAACAGATCCTGGTCCGAGCCACACAAGTCACACGATCTTGGATTCCCCTAGGTCTCTAGTTTTCAGAAATGCACAGGTTTGGTAGGTTTCCCTAGGTGGCGGTTGAGCTACAGGCCAAAATCTACAGGTAGGCACTTTGCAAAAAACACCTCTGTTTTCCTTCAAATATTTGGCTGTGTCCACGTTGCGCTTTGGGGCGTTTCCTGTCGCGGGCGCTAGGCCTACCCACACAAGTGAGGTATCATTTTTATCGGGAGACGTGGGGGAACGCTGGGTGGAAGGAAATTTGTTGCTCCTCTCAGATTCCAGAACTTTCTGCCACAGAAATGTGAGGAACATGTGTTTTTTTAGCCACATTTTGAGGTTTGCAAAGGATTCTTGGTAACAGAACCTGGTCCGAGCCACACAAGTCACCCCATCTTGGATTCCCCTAGGTCTCTAGTTTTCAGAAATGCACAGGTTTGGTAGGTTTCCCTAGGTAGCGGCTGAGCTACAGGCCAAAATCTACAGGTAGGCACTTTGCAAAAAACACCTCTGTTTTCCTTCAAAAATTTGGCTGTGTCCACGTTGCGCTTTGGGGCGTTTCCTGTCGCGGGCGCTAGGCCTACCCACACAAGTGAGGTATCATTTTTATCGGGAGACGTGGGGGAACGCTGGGTGGAAGGAAATTTGTGGCTCCTCTCAGATTCCAGAACTTTCTGCCACAGAAATGTGAGGAACATGTGTTTTTTTAGCCAAATTCTGAGGTTTGCAAAGGATTCTGGGTAACAGAACCTGGTCCGAGCCACACAAGTCACCCCATCTTGGATTCCCCTAGGTCTCTAGTTTTCAGAAATGCACAGGTTTGGTAGGTTTCCCTAGGTGGCGGCTGAGCTACAAACCAAAATCTACAGGTAGGCACTTTGCAAAAAACACCTCTGTTTTCCTTCAAAAATTTGGCTGTGTCCACGTTGCGCTTTGGGGCGTTTCCTGTCGCGGGCGCTAGGCCTACCCACACAAGTGAGGTATCATTTTTATCGGGAGACGTGGGGGAACGCTGGGTGGAAGGAAATTTGTGGCTCCTCTCAGATTCCAGAACTTTCTGCCACAGAAATGTGAGGAACATGTGTTTTTTTAGCCAAATTCTGATGTTTGCAAAGGATTCTGGGTAACAGAACCTGGTCCGAGCCACACAAGTCACCCCATGTTGGATTCCCCTAGGTCTCTAGTTTTCAGAAATGCACAGGTTTGGTTGGTTTCCCTAGGTGGCGGCTGAGCTACAAGCCAAAATCTACAGGTAGGCACTTTGCAAAAAACACCTCTGTTTTCCTTCAAAAATTTGGCTGTGTCCACGTTGCGCTTTGGGGCGTTTCCTGTCGCGGGCGCTAGGCCTACCCACACAAGTGAGGTATCATTTTTATCGAGAGACGTGGGGGAACGCTGGGTGGAAGGAAATTTGTGTCTCCTCTCAGATTCCAGAACTTTCTGCCACAGAAATGTGAGGCACATGTGTATTTTTAGCCGAAAATTTTAGGTTTGCAAAGGATTCTGGGTAACAGAACCTGGTCCGAGCCACCAAGTCACACGATCTTGGATTCCCCTAGGTCTCTAGTTTTCAGAAATGCACAGGTTTGGTAGGTTTCCCTAGGTGGCGGTTGAGCTACAGGCCAAAATCTACAGGTAGGCACTTTGCAAAAAACACCTCTGTTTTCCTTCAAATATTTGGCTGTGTCCACGTTGCGCTTTGGGGCGTTTCCTGTCGCGGGCGCTAGGCCTACCCACACAAGTGAGGTATCATTTTTATCGGGAGACGTGGGGGAACGCTGGGTGGAAGGAAATTTGTGGCTCCTCTCAGATTCCAGAACTTTCTGCCACAGAAATGTGAGGAACATGTGTTTTTTTAGCCAAATTCTGAGGTTTGCAAAGGATTCTGGGTAACAGAACCTGGTCCGAGCCACACAAGTCACCCCATCTTGGATTCCCCTAGGTCTCTAGTTTTCAGAAATGCACAGGTTTGGTAGGTTTCCCTAGGTGGCGGCTGAGCTACAGGCCAAAATCTACAGGTAGGCACTTTGCAAAAAACACCTCTGTTTTCCTTCAAAAATTTGGCTGTGTCCACGTTGCGCTTTGGGGCGTTTCCTGTCGCGGGCGCTAGGCCTACCCACACAAGTGAGGTATCATTTTTATCGGGAGACGTGGGGGAACGCTGGGTGGAAGGAAATTTGTGGCTCCTCTCAGATTCCAGAACTTTCTGCCACAGAAATGTGAGGAACATGTGTTTTTTTAGCCAAATTTTGAGGTTTGCAAAGGATTCTGGGTAACAGAACCTGGTCCGAGCCACACAAGTCACCCCATCTTGGATTCCCCTAGGTCTCTAGTTTTCAGAAATGCACAGGTTTGGTAGGTTTCCCTAGGTGGCGGCTGAGCTACAAGCCAAAATCTACAGGTAGGCACTTTGCAAAAAACACCTCTGTTTTCCTTCAAAAATTTGGCTGTGTCCACGTTGCGCTTTGGGGCGTTTCCTGTCGCGGGCGCTAGGCCTACCCACACAAGTGAGGTATCATTTTTATCGGGAGACGTGGGGGAACGCTGGGTGGAAGGAAATTTGTGGCTCCTCTCAGATTCCAGAACTTTCTGCCACAGAAATGTGAGGAACATGTGTTTTTTTAGCCAAATTCTGAGGTTTGCAAAGGATTCTGGGTAACAGAACCTGGTCCGAGCCACACAAGTCACCCCATCTTGGATTCCCCTAGGTCTCTAGTTTTCAGAAATGCACAGGTTTGGTAGGTTTCCCTAGGTGGCGGCTGAGCTACAGGCCAAAATCTACAGGTAGGCACTTTGCAAAAAACACCTCTGTTTTCCTTCAAAAATTTGGCTGTGTCCACGTTGCGCTTTGGGGCGTTTCCTGTCGCGGGCGCTAGGCCTACCCACACAAGTGAGGTATAATTTTTATCAGGAGACGTGGGGGAACGCTGGGTGGAAGGAAATTTGTGGCTCCTCTCAGATTCCAGAACTTTCTGCCACAGAAATGTGAGGAACATCAGTTTTTTTAGCCAAATTTTGAGGTTTGCAAAGGTTTCTGGGTAACAGAACCTGGTCCGAGCCACACAAGTCACCCCATCTTGGATTCCCCTAGGTCTCTAGTTTTCAGTAATGCACAGGTTTGGTAGGTTTCCCTAGGTAGCGGCTGAGCTACAGGCCAAAATCTACAGGTAGGCACTTTGCAAAAAACACCTCTGTTTTCCTTCAAAAATTTGTCTGTGTCCACGTTGCCCTTTGGGGCGTTTCCTGTCGCCGGCGCTAGGCCTACCCACACAAGTGAGGTATAATTTTTATCGGGAGACGTGGGGGAACGCTGGGTGGAAGGAAATTTGTGGCTCCGCTCAGATTCCAGAACTTTCTGCCACAGAAATGTGAGGAACATGTGTTTTTTTAGCCAAATTCTGAGGTTTGCAAAGGATTCTGGGTAACAGAACCTGGTCCGAGCCACACAAGTCACCCCATCTTGGATTCCCCTAGGTCTCTAGTTTTCAGAAATGCACAGGTTTGGTAGGTTTCCCTAGGTGGCGGCTGAGCTAGAGGCCAAAATCTACAGGTAGTCACTTTGCTAAAAACAGCTCTGTTTTCCTTCACAAATTTGGATGTGTCCACGTTGCGTTTTGGGGCGTTTTCTGTCGCGGGCGCTAGGCCTACCCACACAAGTGAGGTATCATTTTTATCGGGAGACGTGGGGGAACACTGGGTGGAAGGAAATTTGTGGCTCCTCTCAGATTCCAGAACTTTCTGCCACAGAAATGTTAGGAACATGTGTTTTTTTAGCCAAATTTTGAGGTTTGCAAAGGATTCTGGGTAACAGAACCTGGTCCGAGCCACACAAGTCACCCCATCTTGGATTCCCCTAGGTCTCTAGTTTTCAGAAATGCACAGGTTTGGTAGGTTTCCCTAGGTGGCGGCTGAGCTACAAGCCAAAATCTACAGGTAGGCACTTTGCAAAAAACACCTCTGTTTTCCTTCAAAAATTTGGCTGTGTCCACGTTGCGCTTTGGGGCGTTTCCTGTCGCGGGCGCTAGGCCTACCCACACAAGTGAGGTATCATTTTTATCGGGAGACGTGGGGGAATGCTGGGTGGAAGGAAATTTGTGGCTCCTCTCAGATTCCAGAACTTTCTGCCACAGAAATGTGAGGAACATGTGTATTTTTAGCCGAAAATTTTAGGTTTGCAAAGGATTTTGGGTAACAGAACCTGGTCCGAGCCACACAAATCACACGATCTTGGATTCCCCTAGGTCTCTAGTTTTCAGAAATGCACAGGTTTGGTAGGTTTCCCTAGGTGGCGGTTGAGCTACAGGCCAAAATCTACAGGTAGGCACTTTGCAAAAAACACCTCTGTTTTCCTTCAAAAATTTGGCTGTGTCCACGTTGCGCTTTGGGGCGTTTCCTGTCGCGGGCGCTAGGCCTACCCACACAAGTGAGGTATCATTTTTATCGGGAGACGTGGGGGAACGCTGGGTGGAAGGAAATTTGTGGCTCCTCTCAGATTCCAGAACTTTCTGCTACAGAAATGTGAGGAACATGTGTTTTTTTAGCCAAATTCTGAGGTTTGCAAAGGATTCTGGGTAACAGAACCTGGTCCGAGCCACACAAGTCACCCCATCCTGGATTCCCCTAGGTCTCTAGTTTTCAGAAATGCACAGGTTTGGTAGGTTTCCCTAGGTGGCGGCTGAGCTACAAGCCAAAATCTACAGGTAGGCACTTTGCAAAAAACACCTCTGTTTTCCTTCAAAAATTTGGCTGTGTCCACGTTGCGCTTTGGGGCGTTTCCTGTCGCGGGCGCTAGGCCTACCCACATAAGTGAGGTATCATTTTTATCGGGAGACGTGGGGGAACGCTGGGTGGAAGGAAATTTGTGGCTCCTCTCAGATTCCAGAACTTTCTGCCACAGAAATATGAGGAACATGTGTTTTTTTAGCCAAATTCTGAGGTTTGCAAAGGATTCTGGGTAACAGAACCTGGTCCGAGCCACACAAGTCACCCCATGTTGGATTCCCCTAGGTCTCTAGTTTTCAGAAATGCACAGGTTTGGTTGGTTTCCCTAGGTGGCGGCTGAGCTACAAGCCAAAATCTACAGGTAGGCACTTTGCAAAAAACACCTCTGTTTTCCTTCAAAAATTTGGCTGTGTCCACGTTGCGCTTTGGGGCGTTTCCTGTCGCGGGCGCTAGGCCTACCCACACAAGTGAGGTATCATTTTTATCGGGAGACGTGGGGGAACGCTGGGTGGAAGGAAATTTGTGGCTCCTCTCAGATTCCAGAACTTTCTGCCACAGAAATATGAGGAACATGTGTTTTTTTAGCCAAATTCTGAGGTTTGCAAAGGATTCTGGGTAACAGAACCTGGTCCGAGCCACACAAGTCACCCCATCTTGGATTCCCCTAGGTCTCTAGTTTTCAGAAATGCACAGGTTTGGTAGGTTTCCCTAGGTGGCGGCTGAGCTACAAGCCAAAATCTACGGGTAGGCACTTTGCAAAAAACACCTCTGTTTTCCTTCAAAAATTTGGCTGTGTCCACGTTGCGCTTTGAGGCGTTTCCTGTCGCAGGCGCTAGGCCTACCCACACAAGTGAGGTATCATTTTTATCGGGAGAAGTGGGGGAACGCTGGGTGGAAGGAAATTGGTGGCTCCTCTCAGATTCCAGAACTTTCTACCACAGAAATGTGAGGAACATGTGTTTTTTTAGCCGAAAATTTTAGGTTTGCAAAGGATTCTGGGTAACAGAACCTGGTCCGAGCCACACAAGTCACCCCATCTTGGATTCCCCTAGGTCTCTAGTTTTCAGAAATGCACAGGTTTGGTAGGTTTCCCTAGGTGGCGGCTGAGCTACAGGCCAAAATCTACAGGTAGGCACTTTGCAAAAAACACCTCTGTTTTCCTTCAAAAATTTGGCTGTGTCCACGTTGCGCTTTGGGGCGTTTCCTGTCGCGGGCGCTAGGCCTACCCACACAAGTGAGGTATCACTTTTATCGGGAGACGTGGGGGAACGCTGGGTGGAAGGAAATTTGTGGCTCCTCTCAGATTCCAGAACTTTCTGCCACAGAAATGTGAGGAACATGTGTTTTTTTAGCCAAATTTTGAGGTTTGCAAAGGATTCTGGGTAACAGAACCTGGTCCGAGCCACACAAGTCACCCTATCTTGGATTCCCCTAGGTCTCTAGTTTTCAGAAATGCACAGGTTTGGTAGGTTTCCCTAGGTAGCGGCTGAGCTACAGGCCAAAATCTACAGGTAGGCACTTTGCAAAAAACACCTCTGTTTTCCTTCAAAAATGTGTCTGTGTCCACGTTGCCCTTTGGGGCGTTTCCTGTCGCGGGCGCTAGGCCTACCCACACAAGTGAGGTATCATTTTTATCGGGAGACGTGGGGGAACGCTGGTGGAAGGAAATTTGTGGCTCCTCTCAGATTCCAGAACTTTCTGCCACAGAAATGTGAGGAACATGTGTTTTTTTAGCCAAATTCTAAGGTTTGCAAAGGATTCTGGGTAACAGAACCTGGTCCGAGCCACACAAGTCACCCCATCTTGGATTCCCCTAGGTCTCTAGTTTTCAGAAATGCACAGGTTTGGTAGGTTTCCCTAGGTGGCGGCTGAGCTACAAGCCAAAATCTACAAGTAGGCACTTTGCAAAAAACACCTCTGTTTTCCTTCAAAAATTTGGCTGTGTCCAAGTTGCGCTTTGGGGCGTTTCCTGTCGCGGGCGCTAGGCCTACCCACACAAGTGAGGTATCATTTTTATCGGGAGACGGGGGGGAAGGCTGGGTGGAAGGAAATTTGTGGCTCCTCTCAGATTCCAGAACTTTCTGCCACAGAAATGTGAGGAACATGTGTTTTTTTAGCCAAATTCTGAGGTTTGCAAAGGATTCTGGGTAACAGAACCTGGTCCGAGCCACACAAGTCACCCCATCTTGGATTCCCCTAGGTCTCTAGTTTTCAGAAATGCACAGGTTTGGTAGGTTTCCCTAGGTGGCGGCTGAGCTACAGGCCAAAATCTACAGGTAGGCACTTTGCAAAAAACACCTCTGTTTTCCTTCAAAAATTTGGCTGTGTCCACGTTGCGCTTTGGGGCGTTTCCTGTCGCGGGCGCTAGGCCTACCCACACAAGTGAGGTATCATTTTTATCGGGAGACGTGCGGGAACGCTGGGTGGAAGGAAATTTGTGGCTCCTCTCAGATTCCAGAACTTTCTGCCACAGAAATGTGAGGAACATGTGTTTTTTTAGCCAAATTTTGAGGTTTGCAAAGGATTCTGGGTAACAGAACCTGGTCCGAGCCACACAAGTCACCCCATCTTGGATTCCCCTAGGTCTCTAGTTTTCAGAAATCCACAGGTTTGGTAGGTTTCCCTAGGTAGCGGCTGAGCTACAGGCCAAAATCTACAGGTAGACACTTTGCAAAAAACACCTCTGTTTTCCTTCAAAAATGTGTCTGTGTCCACGTTGCCCTTTGGGGCGTTTCCTGTCGCGGGCGCTAGGCCTACCCACACAAGTGAGGTATCATTTTTATCGGGAGACGTGAGGGAACGCTGGGTGGAAGGAAATTTGTGGCTCCTCTCAGATTCCAGAACTTTCTGCCACAGAAATGTGAGGAACATGTGTTTTTTTAGCCAAATTCTGAGGTTTGCAAAGGATTCTGGGTAACAGAACCTGGTCCGAGCCACACAAGTCACCCCATCTTGGATTCCCCTAGGTCTCTAGTTTTCAGAAATGCACAGGTTTGGTAGGTTTCCCTAGGTGGCGGCTAATCTAGAGTCCAAAATCTACAGGTAGTCACTTTGCTAAAAACAGCTCTGTTTTCTGTGATGTGTCCACGTTGTGTTTTGGGGCATATCCTGTCGCGGGCGCTAGGCCTACCCACACAAGTGAGGTATAATTTTTATCGGGAGACGTGTGGGAACGCTGGGTGGAAGGAAATTTGTGGCTCCTCTCAGATTCCAGAACTTTCTGCCACAGAAATGTGAGGAACATGTGTTTTTTTAGCCAAATTTTGAGGTTTGCAAAGGATTCTGGGTAACAGAACCTGGTCCGAGCCACACAAGTCACCCCATCTTGGATTCCCCTAGGTCTCTAGTTTTCAGAAATGCACAGGTTTGGTAGGTTTCCCTAGGTAGCGGCTGAGCTACAGGCCAAAATCTACAGGTAGGCACTTTGCAAAAAACACCTCTGTTTTCCTTCAAAAATTTGTCTGTGTCCACGTTGCCCTTTGGGGCGTTTCCTGTCGCGGGCGCTAGGCCTACCCACACAAGTGAGGTATCATTTTTATCGGGAGACGTGGGGGAACGCTGGGTGGAAGGAAATTTGTGGCTCCTCTCAGATTCCAGAACTTTCTGCCACAGAAATGTGAGGAACATGTGTTTTTTTAGCCAAATTCTGAGGTTTGCAAAGGATTCTGGGTAACAGAACCTGGTCCGAGCCACACAAGTCACCCCATCTTGGATTCCCCTAGGTCTCTAGTTTTCAGAAATGCACAGGTTTGGTAGGTTTCCCTAGGTGGCGGCTGAGCTAGAGGCCAAAATCTACAGGTAGTCACTTTGCTAAAAACAGCTCTGTTTTCTGTGATGTGTCCACGTTGTGTTTTGGGGCATATCCTGTCGCGGGCGCTAGGCCTACCCACACAAGTGAGGTATCATTTTTATCGGGAGACGTGGGGGAACGCTGGGTGGAAGGAAATTCGTGGCTCATCTCAGATTCCAGAACTTTCTGCCACAGAAATGTGAGGAACTTGTGTTTTTTTAGCCAAATTCTGAGGTTTGCAAAGGATTCTGGGTAACAGAACCTGGTCCGAGCCACACAAGTCACCCCATCTTGGATTCCCCTAGGTCTCTAGTTTTCAGAAATGCACAGGTTTGGTAGGTTTCCCTAGGTGGCGGCTGAGCTACAAGCCAAAATCTACAGGTAGGCACTTTGCAAAAAACACCTCTGTTTTCCTTCAAAAATTTGGCTGTGTCCACGTTGCGCTTTGGGGCGTTTCCTGTCGTGGGCGCTAGGCCTACCCACACAAGTGAGGTATCATTTTTATCGGGAGACGTGGGGGAACGCTGGGTGGAAGGAAATTCGTGGCTCCTCTCAGATTCCAGAACTTTCTGCCACAGAAATGTGAGGAACATGTGTTTTTTTAGCCAAATTTTGAGGTTTGCAAAGGATTCTGGGTAACAGAACCTGGTCCGAGCCACACAAGTCACCCCATCTTGAATTCCCCTAGGTCTCTAGTTTTCAGAAATGCACAGGTTTGGTAGGTTTCCCTAGGTGGCGGCTGAGCTACAGGCCAAAATCTACAGGTAGGCACTTTGCAAAAAACACCTCTGTTTTCCTTCAAAAATTTGGCTGTGTCCACGTTGCGCTTTGGGGCGTTTCCTGACGCGGGCGCTAGGCCTACCCACACAAGTGAGGTATCATTTTTATCGGGAGACGTGAGGGAACGCTGGGTGGAAGGAAATTTGTGGCTCCTCTCAGATTCCAGAACTTTCTGCCACAGAATGGGGAGGAACATGTGTTTTTTTAACCAAATTTTTAGGCTTGCAAAGGATTCTGGGTAACAGAACCTGGTCCGAGCCACACAAGTCACCCCATCTTGGATTCCCCTAGGTCTCTAGTTTTCAGAAATGCACAGGTTTGGTAGGTTTCCCTAGGTGGCGGCTGAGCTACAGGCCAAAATCTATAGGTAGGCACTTTGCAAAAAAACACCTCTGTTTTCCTTAAAAAATTTGGCTGTGTCCACGTTGCGCTTTGGGGCGTTTCCTGTCGCGGGCGCTAGGCCTACCCACACAAGTGAGGTATCATTTTTATCGGGAGACGTGGGGGAACGATGGATGGAAGGAAATTTGTGGCTCCTCTCAGATTCCAGAACTTTCTGCCACAGAAATGTGAGGAACATGTGTTTTTTTAGCCAAATTCTGAGGTTTGCAAAGGATTCTGGGTAACAGAACCTGGTCCGAGCCACACAAGTCACCCCATCTTGGATTCCCCTAGGTCTCTAGTTTTCAGAAATGCACAGGTTTGGTAGGTTTCCCTAGGTGGCGGCTGAGCTACAGGCCAAAATCTACAGGTAGGCACTTTGCAAAAAACACCTCTGTTTTCCTTCAAAAATTTGGCTGTGTCCACGTTGCGCTTTGGGGAGTTTCTTGTCGCGCGCGCTAGGCCTACCCACACAAGTGAGGTATCATTTTTATCGGGAGACGTGGGGGAACGCTGGGTGGAAGGAAATTTGTGGCTCCTCTCAGATTCCAGAACTTTCTGCCACAGAAATGTGAAGAACATGTGTTTTTTTAGCCAAATTCTGAGGTTTGCAAAGGAATCTGGGTCACAGAACCTGGTCCGAGCCACACAAGTCACCCCATCTTGGATTCCCCTAGGTCTCTAGTTTTCAGAAATGCACACGTTTGGTAGGTTTCCCTAGGTGGCGGCTGAGCTACAAGCCAAAATCTACAGGTAGGCACTTTGCAAAAAACACCTCTGTTTTCCTTCAAAAATTTGGCTGTGTCCACGTTGCGCTTTGGGGCGTTTCCTGTCGCGGGCGCTAGGCCTACCCACACAAGTGAGGTATCATTTTCATCGGGAGACATGGGGGAACGCTGGGTGGAAGGAAATTTGTGGCTCCTCTCAGATTCCAGAACTTTCTGCCACAGAAATGTGAGGAACATGTGTTTTTTTAGCCACATTTTGAGGTTTGCAAAGGATTCTGGGTAACAGAACCTGGTCCGAGCCACACAAGTCACCCCATCTTGGATTCCCCTAGGTCTCTAGTTTTCAGAAATGCACAGGTTTGGTAGGTTTCCCTAGGTAGCGGCTGAGCTACAGGCCAAAATCTACAGGTAGGCACTTTGCAAAAAACACCTCTGTTTTCCTTCAAAAATTTGGCTGTGTCCACGTTGCGCTTTGGGGCGTTTCCTGTCGCGGGCGCAAGGCCTACCCACACAAGTGAGGTATCAATTATTTTCGGGAGACGTGGGGGAACGCTGGGTGGAAGGAAATTTGTGGCTCCTCTCAGATTCCAGAACTTTCTGCCACAGAAATGTGAGGAACATGTGTTTTTTTAGCCAAATTCTGAGGTTTGCAAAGGATTCTGGGTAACAGAACCTGGTCCGAGCCACACAAGTCACCCCATCTTGGATTCCCCTAGGTCTCTAGTTTTCAGAAATGCACAGGTTTGGTAGGTTTCCCTAGGTGGCGGCTGAGCTACTGCCCAAAATCTACAGGTAGGCACTTTGCAAAAAACACCTCTGTTTTCCTTCAAAAATTTGGCTGTGTCCACGTTGCGCTTTGGGGCGTTTCCTGTCGCGGGCGCTAGGCCTACCCACACAAGTGAGGTATCATTTTTATCGGGAGACGTGGGGGAACGCTGGGTGGAAGGAAATTTGTGTCTCCTCTCAGATTCCAGAACTTTCTGCCACAGAAATGTGAGGAACATGTGTATTTTTAGCCGAGAATTTTAGGTTTGCAAAGGATTCTGGGTAACAGAACGTGGTCCGAGCCACACAAGTCACACGATCTTGGATTCCCCTAGGTCTCTAGTTTTCAGAAATGCACAGGTTTGGTAGGTTTCCCTAGGTGGCGGTTGAGCTACAGGCCAAAATCTACAGGTAGGCACTTTGCAAATAACACCTCTGTTTTCCTTCAAATATTTGGCTGTGTCCACGTTGCGCTTTGGGGCGTTTCCTGTCGCGGGCGCTAGGCCTACCCAGACAAGTGAGGTATCATTTTTATCGGGAGACGTGGGGGAACGCTGGGTGGAAGGAAATTTGTTGCTCCTCTCAGATTCCAGAACTTTCTGCCACAGAAATGTGAGGAACATGTGTTTTTTTAGCCACATTTTGAGGTTTGCAAAGGATTCTTGGTAACAGAACCTGGTCCGAGCCACACAAGTCACCCCATCTTGGATTCCCCTAGGTCTCTAGTTTTCAGAAATGCACAGGTTTGGTAGGTTTCCCTAGGTAGCGGCTGAGCTACAGGCCAAAATCTACAGGTAGGCACTTTGCAAAAAACACCTCTGTTTTCCTTCAAAAATTTGGCTGTGTCCACGTTGCGCTTTGGGGCGTTTCCTGTCGCGGGCGCTAGGCCTACCCACACAAGTGAGGTATCATTTTTATCGGGAGACGTGGGGGAACGCTGGGTGGAAGGAAATTTGTGGCTCCTCTCCGATTCCAGAGCTTTCTGCCACAGAAATGTGAGGAACATGTGTTTTTTTAGCCAAATTCTGTGGTTTGCAAAGGATTCTGGGTAACAGAACCTGGTCCGAGCCACACAAGTCACCCCATCTTGGATTCCCCTAGGTCTCTAGTTTTCAGAAATGCACAGGTTTGGTAGGTTTCCCTAGGTGGCGGCTGAGCTACAAGCCAAAATCTACAGGTAGGCACTTTGCAAAAAACACCTCTGTTTTCCTTCAAAAATTTGGCTGTGTCCACGTTGCGCTTTGGGGCGTTTCCTGTCGCGGGCGCTAGGCCTACCCACACAAGTGAGGTATCATTTTTATCGGGAGACGTGGGGGAACGCTGGGTGGAAGGAAATTTGTGGCTCCTCTCAGATTCCAGAACTTTCTGCCACAGAAATGTGAGGAACATGTGTTTTTTTAGCCAAATTCTGAGGTTTGCAAAGGATTCTGGGTAACAGAACCTGGTCCGAGCCACACAAGTCACCCCATGTTGGATTCCCCTAGGTCTCTAGGTTTCAGAAATGCACAGGTTTGGTTGGTTTCCCTAGGTGGCGGCTGAGCTACAAGCCAAAATCTACAGGTAGGCACTTTGCAAAAAACACCTCTGTTTTCCTTCAAAAATTTGGCTGTGTCCACGTTGCGCTTTGGGGCGTTTCCTGTCGCGGGCGCTAGGCCTACCCACACAAGTGAGGTATCATTTTTATCGGGAGACGTGGGGGAACGCTGGGTGGAAGGAAATTTGTGGCTCCTCTCAGATTCCAGAACTTTCTGCCACAGAAATGTGAGGAACATGTGTTTTTTTAGCCAAATTCTGAGGTTTGCAAAGGATTCTGGGTAACAGAACCTGGTCCGAGCCACACAAGTCACCCCATCTTGGATTCCCCTGGGTCTCTAGTTTTCAGTAATGCACAGGTTTGGTAGGTTTCCCTAGGTAGCGGCTGAGCTACAGGCCAAAATCTACAGGTAGGCACTTTGCAAAAAACACCTCTGTTTTCCTTCAAAAATTTGTCTGTGTCCACGTTGCCCTTTGGGGCGTTTCCTGTCGCGGGCGCTAGGCCTACCCACACAAGTGAGGTATCATTTTTATCGGGAGACGTGGGGGAACGCTGGGTGGAAGGAAATTTGTGGCTCCTCTCAGATTCCAGAACTTTCTGCCACAGAAATGTGAGGAACATGTGTTTTTTTAGCCAAATTCTGAGGTTTGCAAAGGATTCTGGGTAACAGAACCTGGTCCGAGCCACACAAGTCACCCCATCTTGGATTCCCCTAGGTCTCTAGTTTTCAGAAATGCACAGGTTTGGTAGGTTTCCCTAGGTGGCGGCTGAGCTACAGCCCAAAATCTACAGGTAGGCACTTTGCAAAAAACACCTCTGTTTTCCTTCAAAAATTTGGCTGTGTCCACGTTGCGCTTTGGGGCGTTTCCTGTCGCGGGCGCTAGGCCTACCCACACAAGTGAGGTATCATTTTTATCGGGAGACGTGGGGGAACGCTGGGTGGAAGGAAATTTGTGTCTCCTCTCAGATTCCAGAACTTTCTGCCACAGAAATGTCAGGAACATGTGTATTTTTAGCCGAAAATTTTAGGTTTGCAAAGGATTCTGGGTAACAGATCCTGGTCCGAGCCACACAAGTCACACGATCTTGGATTCCCCTAGGTCTCTAGTTTTCAGAAATGCACAGGTTTGGTAGGTTTCCCTAGGTGGCGGTTGAGCTACAGGCCAAAATCTACAGGTAGGCACTTTGCAAAAAACACCTCTGTTTTCCTTCAAATATTTGGCTGTGTCCACGTTGCGCTTTGGGGCGTTTCCTGTCGCGGGCGCTAGGCCTACCCAGACAAGTGAGGTATCATTTTTATCGGGAGACGTGGGGGAACGCTGGGTGGAAGGAAATTTGTTGCTCCTCTCAGATTCCAGAACTTTCTGCCACAGAAATGTGAGGAACATGTGTTTTTTTAGCCACATTTTGAGGTTTGCAAAGGATTCTTGGTAACAGAACCTGGTCCGAGCCACACAAGTCACCCCATCTTGGATTCCCCTAGGTCTCTAGTTTTCAGAAATGCACAGGTTTGGTAGGTTTCCCTAGGTAGCGGCTGAGCTACAGGCCAAAATCTACAGGTAGGCACTTTGCAAAAAACACCTCTGTTTTCCTTCAAAAATTTGGCTGTGTCCACGTTGCGCTTTGGGGCGTTTCCTGTCGCGGGCGCTAGGCCTACCCACACAAGTGAGGTATCATTTTTATCGGGAGACGTGGGGGAACGCTGGGTGGAAGGAAATTTGTGGCTCCTCTCAGATTCCAGAACTTTCTGCCACAGAAATGTGAGGAACATGTGTTTTTTTAGCCAAATTCTGAGGTTTGCAAAGGATTCTGGGTAACAGAACCTGGTCCGAGCCACACAAGTCACCCCATCTTGGATTCCCCTAGGTCTCTAGTTTTCAGAAATGCACAGGTTTGGTAGGTTTCCCTAGGTGGCGGCTGAGCTACAAACCAAAATCTACAGGTAGGCACTTTGCAAAAAACACCTCTGTTTTCCTTCAAAAATTTGGCTGTGTCCCCGTTGCGCTTTGGGGCGTTTCCTGTCGCGGGCGCTAGGCCTACCCACACAAGTGAGGTATCATTTTTATCGGGAGACGTGGGGGAACGCTGGGTGGAAGGAAATGTGTGGCTCCTCTCAGATTCCAGAACTTTCTGCCACAGAAATGTGAGGAACATGTGTTTTTTTAGCCAAATTCTGAGGTTTGCAAAGGATTCTGGGTAACAGAACCTGGTCCGAGCCACACAAGTCACCCCATGTTGGATTCCCCTAGGTCTCTAGTTTTCAGAAATGCACAGGTTTGGTTGGTTTCCCTAGGTGGCGGCTGAGCTACAAGCCAAAATCTACAGGTAGGCACTTTGCAAAAAACACCTCTGTTTTCCTTCAAAAATTTGGCTGTGTCCACGTTGCGCTTTGGGGCGTTTCCTGTCGCGGGCGCTAGGCCTACCCACACAAGTGAGGTATAATTTTTATCGAGAGACGTGGGGGAACGCTGGGTGGAAGGAAATTTGTGTCTCCTCTCAGATTCCAGAACTTTCTGCCACAGAAATGTGAGGCACATGTGTATTTTTAGCCGAAAATTTTAGGTTTGCAAAGGATTCTGGGTAACAGAACCTGGTCCGAGCCACCAAGTCACACGATCTTGGATTCCCCTAGGTCTCTAGTTTTCAGAAATGCACAGGTTTGGTAGGTTTCCCTAGGTGGCGGTTGAGCTACAGGCCAAAATCTACAGGTAGGCACTTTGCAAAAAACACCTCTGTTTTCCTTCAAATATTTGGCTGTGTCCACGTTGCGCTTTGGGGCGTTTCCTGTCGCGGGCGCTAGGCCTACCCGCACAAGTGAGGTATCATTTTTATCGGGAGACGTGGGGGAACGCTGGGTGGAAGGAAATTTGTGGCTCCTCTCAGATTCCAGAACTTTCTGCCACAGAAATGTGAGGAACATGTGTTTTTTTAGCCAAATTCTGAGGTTTGCAAAGGATTCTGGGTAACAGAACCTGGTCCGAGCCACACAAGTCACCCCATCTTGGATTCCCCTAGGTCTCTAGTTTTCAGAAATGCACAGGTTGGGTAGGTTTCCCTAGGTGGCGGCTGAGCTACAGGCCAAAATCTACAGGTAGGCACTTTGCAAAAAACACCTCTGTTTTCCTTCAAAAATGTGGCTGTGTCCACGTTGCGCTTTGGGGCGTTTCCTGTCGCGGGCGCTAGGCCTACCCACACAAGTGAGGTATCATTTTTATCGGGAGACGTGGGGGAACGCTGGGTGGAAGGAAATTTGTGGCTCCTCTCAGATTCCAGAACTTTCTGCCACAGAAATGTGAGGAACATGTGTTTTTTTAGCCAAATTTTGAGGTTTGCAAAGGATTCTGGGTAACAGAACCTGGTCCGAGCCACACAAGTCACCCCATCTTGGATTCCCCTAGGTCTCTAGTTTTCAGAAATGCACAGGTTTGGTAGGTTTCCCTAGGTGGCGGCTGAGCTACAAGCCAAAATCTACAGGTAGGCACTTTGCAAAAAACACCTCTGTTTTCCTTCAAAAATTTGGCTGTGTCCATGTTGCGCTTTGGGGCGTTTCCTGTCGCGGGCGCTAGGCCTACCCACACAAGTGAGGTATCATTTTTATCGGGAGACGTGGGGGAACGCTGGGTGGAAGGAAATTTGTGGCTCCTCTCAGATTCCAGAACTTTCTGCCACAGAAATGTGAGGAACATGTGTTTTTTTAGCCAAATTCTGAGGTTTGCAAAGGATTCTGGGTAACAGAACCTGGTCCGAGCCACACAAGTCACCCCATCTTGGATTCCCCTAGGTCTCTAGTTTTCAGAAATGCACAGGTTTGGTAGGTTTCCCTAGGTGGCGGCTGAGCTACAGGCCAAAATCTACAGGTAGGCACTTTGCAAAAAACACCTCTGTTTTCCTTCAAAAATTTGGCTGTGTCCACGTTGCGCTTTGGGGCGTTTCCTGTCGCGGGCGCTAGGCCTACCCACACAAGTGAGGTATAATTTTTATCAGGAGACGTGGGGGAACGCTGGGTGGAAGGAAATTTGTGGCTCCTCTCAGATTCCAGAACTTTCTGCCACAGAAATGTGAGGAACATGTGTTTTTTTAGCCAAATTTTGAGGTTTGCAAAGGTTTCTGGGTAACAGAACCTGGTCCGAGCCACACAAGTCACCCCATCTTGGATTCCCCTAGGTCTCTAGTTTTCAGTAATGCACAGGTTTGGTAGGTTTCCCTAGGTAGCGGCTGAGCTACAGGCCAAAATCTACAGGTAGGCACTTTGCAAAAAACACCTCTGTTTTCCTTCAAAAATTTGTCTGTGTCCACGTTGCCCTTTGGGGCGTTTCCTGTCGCGGGCGCTAGGCCTACCCACACAAGTGAGGTATAATTTTTATCGGGAGACGTGGGGGAACGCTGGGTGGAAGGAAATTTGTGGCTCCGCTCAGATTCCAGAACTTTCTGCCACAGAAATGTGAGGAACATGTGTTTTTTTAGCCAAATTCTGAGGTTTGCAAAGGATTCTGGGTAACAGAACCTGGTCCGAGCCACACAAGTCACCCCATCTTGGATTCCCCTAGGTCTCTAGTTTTCAGAAATGCACAGGTTTGGTAGGTTTCCCTAGGTGGCGGCTGAGCTAGAGGCCAAAATCTACAGGTAGTCACTTTGCTAAAAACAGCTCTGTTTTCTGTGATGCGTCCACGTTGTGTTTTGGGGCATATCCTGTCGCGGGCGCTAGGCCTACCCACACAAGTGAGGTATCATTTTTATCGGGAGACGTGGGGGAACGCTGGGTGGAAGGAAATTCGTGGCTCATCTCAGATTCCAGAACTTTCTGCCACAGAAATATGAGGAACATGTGTTTTTTTAGCCAAATTTTGAGGTTTGCAAAGGATTCTGGGTAACAGAACCTGGTCCGAGCTACACAAGTCACCCCATCTTGGATTCCCCTAGGTCTCTAGTTTTCAGAAATGCACAGGTTTGGTAGGTTTCCCTAGGTGGTGGCTGAGCTACAAGCCAAAATCTACAGGTAGGCACTTTGCAAAAAACACCTCTGTTTTCCTTCACAAATTTGGATGTGTCCACGTTGCGTTTTGGGGCGTTTTCTGTCGCGGGCGCTAGGCCTACCCACACAAGTGAGGTATCATTTTTATCGGGAGACGTGGGGGAACACTGGGTGGAAGGAAATTTGTGGCTCCTCTCAGATTCCAGAACTTTCTGCCACAGAAATGTTAGGAACATGTGTTTTTTTAGCCAAATTTTGAGGTTTGCAAAGGATTCTGGGTAACAGAACCTGGTCCGAGCCACACAAGTCACCCCATCTTGGATTCCCCTAGGTCTCTAGTTTTCAGAAATGCACAGGTTTGGTAGGTTTCCCTAGGTGGCGGCTGAGCTACAAGCCAAAATCTACAGGTAGGCACTTTGCAAAAAACACCTCTGTTTTCCTTCAAAAATTTGGCTGTGTCCACGTTGCGCTTTGGGGCGTTTCCTGTCGCGGGCGCTAGGCCTACCCACACAAGTGAGGTATCATTTTTATCGGGAGACGTGGGGGAATGCTGGGTGGAAGGAAATTTGTGGCTCCTCTCAGATTCCAGAACTTTCTGCCACAGAAATGTGAGGAACATGTGTATTTTTAGCCGAAAATTTTAGGTTTGCAAAGGATTTTGGGTAACAGAACCTGGTCCGAGCCACACAAATCACACGATCTTGGATTCCCCTAGGTCTCTAGTTTTCAGAAATGCACAGGTTTGGTAGGTTTCCCTAGGTGGCGGTTGAGCTACAGGCCAAAATCTACAGGTAGGCACTTTGCAAAAAACACCTCTGTTTTCCTTCAAAAATTTGGCTGTGTCCACGTTGCGCTTTGGGGCGTTTCCTGTCGCGGGCGCTAGGCCTACCCACACAAGTGAGGTATCATTTTTATCGGGAGACGTGGGGGAACGCTGGGTGGAAGGAAATTTGTGGCTCCTCTCAGAGTCCAGAACTTTCTGCTACAGAAATGTGAGGAACATGTGTTTTTTTAGCCAAATTCTGAGGTTTGCAAAGGATTCTGGGTAACAGAACCTGGTCCGAGCCACACAAGTCACCCCATCCTGGATTCCCCTAGGTCTCTAGTTTTCAGAAATGCACAGGTTTGGTAGGTTTCCCTAGGTGGCGGCTGAGCTACAAGCCAAAATCTACAGGTAGGCACTTTGCAAAAAACACCTCTGTTTTCCTTCAAAAATTTGGCTGTGTCCACGTTGCGCTTTGGGGCGTTTCCTGTCGCGGGCGCTAGGCCTACCCACATAAGTGAGGTATCATTTTTATCGGGAGACGTGGGGGAACGCTGGGTGGAAGGAAATTTGTGGCTCCTCTCAGATTCCAGAACTTTCTGCCACAGAAATATGAGGAACATGTGTTTTTTTAGCCAAATTCTGAGGTTTGCAAAGGATTCTGGGTAACAGAACCTGGTCCGAGCCACACAAGTCACCCCATGTTGGATTCCCCTAGGTCTCTAGTTTTCAGAAATGCACAGGTTTGGTTGGTTTCCCTAGGTGGCGGCTGAGCTACAAGCCAAAATCTACAGGTAGGCACTTTGCAAAAAACACCTCTGTTTTCCTTCAAAAATTTGGCTGTGTCCACGTTGCGCTTTGGGGCGTTTCCTGTCGCGGGCGCTAGGCCTACCCACACAAGTGAGGTATCATTTTTATCGGGAGACGTGGGGGAACGCTGGGTGGAAGGAAATTTGTGGCTCCTCTCAGATTCCAGAACTTTCTGCCACAGAAATGTGAGGAACATGTGTTTTTTTAGCCAAATTCTGAGGTTTGCAAAGGATTCTGGGTAACAGAACCTGGTCCGAGCCACACAAGTCACCCCATCTTGGATTCCCCTAGGTCTCTAGTTTTCAGAAATGCACAGGTTTGGTAGGTTTCCCTAGGTGGCGGCTGAGCTACAAGCCAAAATCTACGGGTAGGCACTTTGCAAAAAACACCTCTGTTTTCCTTCAAAAATTTGGCTGTGTCCACGTTGCGCTTTGAGGCGTTTCCTGTCGCAGGCGCTAGGCCTACCCACACAAGTGAGGTATCATTTTTATCGGGAGAAGTGGGGGAACGCTGGGTGGAAGGAAATTGGTGGCTCCTCTCAGATTCCAGAACTTTCTACCACAGAAATGTGAGGAACATGTGTTTTTTTAGCCGAAAATTTTAGGTTTGCAAAGGATTCTGGGTAACAGAACCTGGTCCGAGCCACACAAGTCACCCCATCTTGGATTCCCCTAGGTCTCTAGTTTTCAGAAATGCACAGGTTTGGTAGGTTTCCCTAGGTGGCGGCTGAGCTACAAGCCAAAATCTACGGGTAGGCACTTTGCAAAAAACACCTCTGTTTTCCTTCAAAAATTTGGCTGTGTCCACGTTGCGCTTTGAGGCGTTTCCTGTCGCAGGCGCTAGGCCTACCCACACAAGTGAGGTATCATTTTTATCGGGAGAAGTGGGGGAACGCTGGGTGGAAGGAAATTGGTGGCTCCTCTCAGATTCCAGAACTTTCTACCACAGAAATGTGAGGAACATGTGTTTTTTTAGCCGAAAATTTTAGGTTTGCAAAGGATTCTGGGTAACAGAACCTGGTCCGAGCCACACAAGTCACCCCATCTTGGATTCCCCTAGGTCTCTAGTTTTCAGAAATGCACAGGTTTGGTAGGTTTCCCTAGGTGGCGGCTGAGCTACAGGCCAAAATCTACAGGTAGGCACTTTGCAAAAAACACCTCTGTTTTCCTTCAAAAATTTGGCTGTGTCCACGTTGCGCTTTGGGGCGTTTCCTGTCGCGGGCGCTAGGCCTACCCACACAAGTGAGGTATCATTTTTATCGGGAGACGTGGGGGAACGCTGGGTGGAAGGAAATTTGTGGCTCCTCTCAGATTCCAGAACTTTCTGCCACAGAAATGTGAGGAACATGTGTTTTTTTAGCCAAATTTTGAGGTTTGCAAAGGATTCTGGGTAACAGAACCTGGTCCGAGCCACACAAGTCACCCTATCTTGGATTCCCCTAGGTCTCTAGTTTTCAGAAATGCACAGGTTTGGTAGGTTTCCCTAGGTAGCGGCTGAGCTACAGGCCAAAATCTACAGGTAGGCACTTTGCAAAAAACACCTCTGTTTTCCTTCAAAAATGTGTCTGTGTCCACGTTGCCCTTTGGGGCGTTTCCTGTTGCGGGCGCTAGGCCTACCCACACAAGTGAGGTATCATTTTTATCGGGAGACGTGGGGGAACGCTGGTGGAAGGAAATTTGTGGCTCCTCTCAGATTCCAGAACTTTCTGCCACAGAAATGTGAGGACCATGTGTTTTTTTAGCCAAATTCTGAGGTTTGCAAAGGATTCTGGGTAACAGAACCTGGTCCGAGCCACACAAGTCACCCCATCTTGGATTCCCCTAGGTCTCTAGTTTTCAGAAATGCACAGGTTTGGTAGGTTTCCCTAGGTGGCGGCTGAGCTACAAGCCAAAATCTACAGGTAGGCACTTTGCAAAAAACACCTCTGTTTTCCTTCAAAAATTTGGCTGTGTCCAAGTTGCGCTTTGGGGCGTTTCCTGTCGCGGGCGCTAGGCCTACCCAAACAAGTGAGGTATCATTTTTATCGGGAGACGGGGGGGAAGGCTGGGTGGAAGGAAATTCGTGGCTCCTCTCAGATTCCAGAACTTTCTGCCACAGAAATGTGAGGAACATGTGTTTTTTTAGCCAAATTCTGAGGTTTGCAAAGGATTCTGGGTAACAGAACCTGGTCCGAGCCACACAAGTCACCCCATCTTGGATTCCCCTAGGTCTCTAGTTTTCAGAAATGCACAGGTTTGGTAGGTTTCCCTAGGTGGCGGCTGAGCTACAGGCCAAAATCTACAGGTAGGCACTTTGCAAAAAACACCTCTGTTTTCCTTCAAAAATTTGGCTGTGTCCACGTTGCGCTTTGGGGCGTTTCCTGTCGCGGGCGCTAGGCCTACCCACACAAGTGAGGTATCATTTTTATCGGGAGACGTGCGGGAACGCTGGGTGGAAGGAAATTTGTGGCTCCTCTCAGATTCCAGAACTTTCTGCCACAGAAATGTGAGGAACATGTGTTTTTTTAGCCAAATTTTGAGGTTTGCAAAGGATTCTGGGTAACAGAACCTGGTCCGAGCCACACAAGTCACCCCATCTTGGATTCCCCTAGGTCTCTAGTTTTCAGAAATGCACAGGTTTGGTAGGTTTCCCTAGGTAGCGGCTGAGCTACAGGCCAAAATCTACAGGTAGACACTTTGCAAAAAACACCTCTGTTTTCCTTCAAAAATGTGTCTGTGTCCACGTTGCCCTTTGGGGCGTTTCCTGTCGCGGGCGCTAGGCCTACCCACACAAGTGAGGTATCATTTTTATCGGGAGACGTGAGGGAACGCTGGGTGGAAGGAAATTTGTGGCTCCTCTCAGATTCCAGAACTTTCTGCCACAGAAATGTGAGGAACATGTGTTTTTTTAGCCAAATTCTGAGGTTTGCAAAGGATTCTGGGTAACAGAACCTGGTCCGAGCCACACAAGTCACCCCATCTTGGATTCCCCTAGGTCTCTAGTTTTCAGAAATGCACAGGTTTGGTAGGTTTCCCTAGGTGGCGGCTAATCTAGAGTCCAAAATCTACAGGTAGTCACTTTGCTAAAAACAGCTCTGTTTTCTGTGATGTGTCCACGTTGTGTTTTGGGGCATATCCTGTCGCGGGCGCTAGGCCTACCCACACAAGTGAGGTATAATTTTTATCGGGAGACGTGTGGGAACGCTGGGTGGAAGGAAATTTGTGGCTCCTCTCAGATTCCAGAACTTTCTGCCACAGAAATGTGAGGAACATGTGTTTTTTTAGCCAAATTTTGAGGTTTGCAAAGGATTCTGGGTAACAGAACCTGGTCCGAGCCACACAAGTCACCCCATCTTGGATTCCCCTAGGTCTCTAGTTTTCAGAAATGCACAGGTTTGGTAGGTTTCCCTAGGTAGCGGCTGAGCTACAGGCCAAAATCTACAGGTAGGCACTTTGCAAAAAACACCTCTGTTTTCCTTCAAAAATTTGTCTGTGTCCACGTTGCCCTTTGGGGCGTTTCCTGTCGCGGGCGCTAGGCCTACCCACACAAGTGAGGTATCATTTTTATCGGGAGACGTGGGGGAACGCTGGGTGGAAGGAAATTTGTGGCTCCTCTCAGATTCCAGAACTTTCTGCCACAGAAATGTGAGGAACATGTGTTTTTTTAGCCAAATTCTGAGGTTTGCAAAGGATTCTGGGTAACAGAACCTGGTCCGAGCCACACAAGTCACCCCATCTTGGATTCCCCTAGGTCTCTAGTTTTCAGAAATGCACAGGTTTGGTAGGTTTCCCTAGGTGGCGGCTGAGCTAGAGGCCAAAATCTACAGGTAGTCACTTTGCTAAAAACAGCTCTGTTTTCTGTGATGTGTCCACGTTGTGTTTTGGGGCATATCCTGTCGCGGGCGCTAGGCCTACCCACACAAGTGAGGTATCATTTTTATCGGGAGACGTGGGGGAACGCTGGGTGGAAGGAAATTCGTGGCTCATCTCAGATTCCAGAACTTTCTGCCACAGAAATGTGAGGAACTTGTGTTTTTTTAGCCAAATTCTGAGGTTTGCAAAGGATTCTGGGTAACAGAACCTGGTCCGAGCCACACAAGTCACCCCATCTTGGATTCCCTAAGGTCTCTAGTTTTCAGAAATGCACAGGTTTGGTAGGTTTCCCTAGGTGGCGGCTGAGCTACAAGCCAAAATCTACAGGTAGGCACTTTGCAAAAAACACCTCTGTTTTCCTTCAAAAATTTGGCTGTGTCCACGTTGCGCTTTGGGGCGTTTCCTGTCGTGGGCGCTAGGCCTACCCACACAAGTGAGGTATCATTTTTATCGGGAGACGTGGGGGAACGCTGGGTGGAAGGAAATTCGTGGCTCCTCTCAGATTCCAGAACTTTCTGCCACAGAAATGTGAGGAACATGTGTTTTTTTAGCCAAATTTTGAGGTTTGCAAAGGATTCTGGGTAACAGAACCTGGTCCGAGCCACACAAGTCACCCCATCTTGGATTCCCCTAGGTCTCTAGTTTTCAGAAATGCACAGGTTTGGTAGGTTTCCCTAGGTGGCGGCTGAGCTACAAGCCAAAATCTACAGGTAGGCACTTTGCAAAACACACCTCTGTTTTCCTTCACAAATTTAGATGTGTCCACGTTGCGCTTTGGGGCGTTTTATGTCGCGGGCGCTAGGCCTATCCACACAAGTGAGGTATTATTTTTATCGGGAGTCGTGGGGGAACCCTGGGTGGAAGGAAATTTGTGGCTCCTCTCAGATTCCAGAACTTTCTGCCACAGATATATGAGGAACATGTGTTTTTTTAGCCAAATTTTTAGGTTTGCAAAGGATTCTGGGTAACAGAACCTGGTCCGAGCCACACAAGTCACCCCATCTTGGATTCCCCTAGGTCTCTAGTTTTCAGAAATGCACAGGTTTGGTAGGTTTCCCTAGGTGGCGGCTGAGGTAGAGGCCAAAATCTACAGGTAGGCACTTTGCTAAAAACAGCTCTGTTTTCTGTGATGTGTCCACGTTGTGTTTTGGGGCGTATCCTGTCGCGGGCGCTAGGCCTACCCACACAAGTGAGGTATCATTTTTATCGGGAGACTTGGGGGAACATAGAATAGCAAAACAAGTGTTATTGCCCCTTGTCTTTCTCTACATTTTTTCCTTCCAAATGTAAGACAGTGTGTAAAAAAGACATCTATTTGAGAAATGCCCTGTTATTCACATGCTAGTATGGGCACCCCGGAATTCAGAGATGTGCAAATAACCACTGCTTCTCAACACCTTATCTTGTGCCCATTTTGGAAATACAAAGGTTTTCTTGATAGCTATTTTTTATTCTTTATATTTCAGCAAATGAATTGCTGTATACCCGGCATAGATTGAAAACCCACTGCAGGGTGCAGGTCATTTATTGGCTCTGGGTACCTAGAGTTCTTTATGAACCTATAAGCCCTATATATCCCCGCAACCAGAAGAGTCCAGCAGACGTAACGGTATATTGCTTTCGAAAATCTGACATTTCTGGAAAAAGTTACAGAGCAAAACGTAGAGAAAAATTGATGTTTTTTTCACCTCAATTTCAATATTTTTCTTTTTCAGTTGTTATTTTCTGTAGGAAACCCTTGTAGGATCTACACAAATTACCCCGTGCTGAATTCAGATTTTTGTCTACTTTTCAAAAATGTTGCGGTTTCTGGGATCCAGCGTTGGTTTCATGCCCATTTCTGTCACTGACTGGAAGGAGGCTGAAAGCACAAAAAATCGTAAAAATGGGGTATGTCCCAGTAAAATGCCAAAATTGTGTTGAAAAATTGGGTTTTCTGATTCAAGTCTGCCTGTTCCTGAAAGCTGGGAAGCTGGTGATTTTATCACCGCAAACCATTTGTTGATGCCCTTTTCAGGGAAAAAACCACAAGCCTTCTTCTGCAGCCCATTTTTCCCATTTTTTTGAAAAAAACGAAATGTTCACTGTTTTTTGGCTAATTTCTTGGCCTCCTTCTGGGGAACCCACAAAGTCTGGGTACCTCTTGAATCCCTAGGATGTTGGAAAAAAAGGACGCAAATTTGGCGTGGGTAGCTTATGTGAACAAAAGGTTATGAGGGCCTAAGCGCGAACTGCTCCAAATAGCCAAAAAAAGGCTCGGCACAGGAGGGGGAAAATGCCTGGCAGCGAAGGGGTTAATTATGATAGGGATCAAGTCTACGCTTTTAAGGCCTGTTTGGATTCACTTCAAATATTTTGTTTCCATTAAGTTACTTGGAGAATAGTTTAAATAATACTTATCATACGCCATATTGGAAGGGCAAGTTTTCAGTAAACATAATCACCAAACAGACAGTATCACAATACCGTTTCCTACTCACTAACTGGTACTGTTTTTCACAGGCTTATCATGGTCACCTTTCTCTGAATATTTGAACTCATCTAATATATGACATTCATTCTGCGATAGTTAAGGCGTTTTTCTACCACTATGAGCACATGGGGCAACAATGTCTAATTATCCTCGCTGGCATTCAATAGTTTTTTTGTAGCAATATCTGTCCGTCGTAGTGGGGAATGCTAATTAATTGTTTTTGGCACGAGTCACTTCACATTTAAAATTTGCACGATGTATCCACTTTAATTACAGTTCTGGCAATCTTATTAACTACACACATTGCTATTACTAGCCTCTTTCTATTATGAGATAATGCCAATAAATGTAATTCACTAATATAACATATCTCTTAAGGTTCAAATAAATATTTTACTTGCTTACTCGTTCTAACAAAGTGAGGTGTTTTCCATACTTCAAGAGACCCTCATCAGGGCAGATGGGCAACACTAAACTTTCTCCTTGCCTTCTCCGCTTAAGGGTTAATTTCTATTATGAGATATTCTCAATTACATTGGACATCATTTTCAATTTTATAAACTATGTCTCCTACTCTGCATGACTTACTTAGTCACCATGAATACTTTTTCTTTTTGTCACTTGGGCCTATTTTTGGATACTAATAGATACAACAATTTCTTTGACTGTCCTGATAATGCATGACAATTTGGAATTCACTAAGATTTGGATGCCTCATATGTTATACACATACACATAACTTAATGATTCTTACACAATCTCTTCGGTTTTGATCCCACCTCTCGTTTTTCAACCTTTTCACAACAGTATGAGTGGTTCTCTGCCCAAACACCATAAACATACTTGTATGTATACTTCTTCTTTTTGTGAGCACCTAACACGTCTGTTTCCTAACAACAAGTGAAGCTTGTACAAAAAATGTTTACTAGACATGAATCCCTGTTAGTGCCATTACATTGGACTATATATATTTTATTTTGTTCTGTACACTTACTCTTACATCCTTGAAAAAGTCTAGATGATGAAACACGTGTCAGCTGTTTCTTTGGATATTTCACAATTTGGAAAGAACAAATCTAGTACACTTTCAAGACGTGCTCAAGACTCTTATTACTCTACTGCATGTTTTGATTTGGCTTGACGGATTGCTCTGGTGTGCCCTGGTAACTCATGACAGGATTTGCATAAGTGTTTGTGTCTCCCATCAGGGGTCAGAGTGCCACGCCAGCCTGCCTCCAGCACCTGCAGTACTTATTGATCAGTTGGCAAAGTTCAACGGGGCGTGGTGAGTGTCACCCCACGGGTCTTCTCCCCTTATAATGAGGGGAGTCTAGTGCATGAAAAAGCCCCCAGGGCCTGGTAAAGTCCTGTCCAAGTGGTAGGGGTAGGCCCCTTACCTGGTGAGCCTCACCTGCTGGCATCTCAGCATGTGCCACTTCAGCCCTGGAGGAGGCCCAGTGATTGTGCCAGGAATCCTAATTTGCTAGTAAAAAGATCTGGAGCGGTGGCAGGAGGGCGTCGTTCAGTCCATTCCCCAGTAAATATGTGGGTCCAGGCCTAGTGTACTTAGGTGGGAGGCAGTCAAAATGTGGGACATGGCAGCTAGAGCTGTGGTTTCAGGCTCCTGAGGTGCTAAATATGTAGAAGGCCTCACACGATCGTCAAATTATGGACAATGCCTTGATGTGGCATTGCTGGGGGTGTCAGGGGATGCAAAGTCCAGTCTGGCGTGCCCTCTACCCCAATTCCCAGATGAGGAGGCAGGGGAAAGGGAGTCATGTCCTTTACCTGTGGTGTCCAAAAAGGAGACATCCACCTCTTTGGTGTCAAGGCCCATCCGGGCAATGTAGGCCTAAGATGGTGCTGAGGGTTCACCCAGGCCCAGAGGCCATCGCTATGGGCCTGAGCTACAGTCCTCCAAGACTCAGACACACTGCATTGTTCACGCCGTCCTCGGGTACAGCAGGCACTGTGAGAATATGTGATGGTGGGGAGGTCACTAGCACGGATGTGGTGCGCTTTCCGATCCGGCACTAGGGGTAGAGTGGGGATCACTGTGAAGTGGGTCTGGTTCCAGATGCAAACTCTAGTGGTGACGGGTGTCTGCCCGATCAGATGGTCACGGGGGCGGGGAATGAGAGACGCTGCTCCTTTAGGTCCCACAGACAGCTGCTGTATATCCACCCATCCACCAGGCTCTCCTCTAGGAGGGTCGCTTCTGGCGCAAGATGGTGCCGGATGTCTGAGATGCATCGGAGGCTGCAGATATTTCCCAGTCCTTGGCGCTTCAATTCCAGAGAGACGTTTCCCCAGTTGGGGCTGCCCCGACTTCACTGCAAGCGGTCATCAGTCGATTAGTATGCTCTGTAGTAGCAATAAAGCCTGCGGGGATCGGAGCTCGGACGATCTGCATCCTAGTCTGTTCCCGGTCAAGCCACGCCCCCTACTTTTTTACTGGTTTTGGCACAGAAAGTTTCGGGGTGTTCTGTTAAGCCGCGGCCGAGATAAAACGAGTGGGTCCCAAAACGCAAAATCCCCATGCATTTCCATCGAGTTTTTTACTCAGGGCTACAGGAAAAACTGCTTAACGGAATTACACCAAATTTAACAGGAAGCTAGATCTTGGAACACAGATTATGCTTTTTGTGATTTGGTTTGAACCTGTTCAGTAGCTTTTGAGGAATTAAAGTTAAAAAATATTTATATGCGTGGACCTTTGGGTCCATAAAAGACTCGTAAGAGTCTTGTGGGAGCCTGAATTTAAAGATAGAGCGTTCCGATTGGCCCAGGGAGCTATTTTCCTTAGGGCCATCTCACTCCCAAAGAAGTCAGACTCCTGCTGGACCAAGCACTTTATTGTCTGTCTGCAACATGAGAAAAATGTTGCTAGCAGCCATCACAGGACTTGAGGACATGGTCCCCAGCCCTGAAGTTTAAAGAAAAAAAAGATACAAGAGAGCAGCAGGGTAGGGATAGCTTGCCCCCTAAGCACCATAGAGGGAACCAGAGGGACCCCTGGGGCCAAACATGGAAAAATAATTTGTTCGTTTTAGCTGTGATTCGTCAGGACTCCTGCGGGATCACGGCAAAAACAACTTCATTGTGGCTGCCATTAATTAACATAATTACAGCGATGGGGTGTGAGTAGGGCACCCCTCCTCTTGCCTATTTTGGAGCCGGGGGACCCTACCCCCGCGGTCAGGTACATTATTTATGGGGATGGGCTGTGTGCCCCCCCCCCTCCTCAAACTATTTTCAGCTATGGGGACCCATCCGTCAGGGCTCAATCAATTTAATAGGGGAAGGGCAAATGTCCCCCCTCCCTGAGCAGTTTTCAGCCCCAGGCACCCCATACTCCCAGGTCCAATGTGTTAATGAAGATGAAGGGGGACACAAAACCCCCTCCCTTAGCATTAATCTTCTACCAAACAAGAGCAAAGACAAAATCTGCTCCCTGGGGGTAGAAGCTTGAAAAAGTCTTCTGCTGGCTGCCAAAAGACTTGAGATCAGTGTCCGTGCCCGCAGTGATGCAGGCTGGGAAACATATAAACCGATTGCTGTCGCCTGGAGCAAGATGCATTTGATGTTGTGGAATTTCTAGAAACATTGCAAAACATAAAAGTCACAGTCCTGTGTACCTTTATAATATTGTCTCTCATTGTTCCAGAGAGAGAGGGTAGTGCAAAGAGTACCTTGTACATTAAAAGTATTTTAAAAAAAGCAGAGTTGGTTACTCAAGTTTAACCATGGTGAGTACAATCCATGTTTGGCAGTGAGCCTTAAAGGGCTGCTCCCAGATAGTAGCACGACAGATGCGCTTAAACTGCCTAGGATCTTCCAAGCCCATGCTGATCTTAAAATATCCCACGATCTTATGGTAGGCTTTGGGCAACTGGGTTTGTGTGACAATTATATTGATGTCCTCATTAAAGTTCTCTACTATAGCGAGTCCTGGAAGTCCCTAAAGTCTGGCGAGCGTTTAAGAACTAAAACTGCTTATATATTCTACACCACGACAAGCATTTCTATGGCATATTAAACTTAAAAAGTCAGGGTGAAATATGTGTGTCCACATTGTGGCTATATTTATAACACAAAGGTGGTCATTACAACCCTAGTGGACGGTGTTAAAGCAGCGGTAAGACCGCCAACAGGCCGGCGGTAAAAAAATGGGAATTATGACCATGGCGGAAACCGCCAACAAAGACAGCCACTTTAACACTCTGACCGCCACGGCGGTACAGACAAACAGCGCGGCGGTCACAGCCAACAGACAGGCGGGAGACAAAGTACCTCCCACAGTATCACAACCAACCAATCCGCCACCTTTTCCAGGGCGGATTCACCGCGGATAAAAACACGGTGGAAACAGGAATTTCAAAGGGAAAATGCTCACCTCTATACACTCCACGAGGAATGACGACACCATGGAGCCGGAACTCCATATTCTTCCTGCACTAGTCTTCCTGCTCCTATATGACGATCATCAACGCCGGCGGCGAAGACAACGGTGAGTACTGCACCTACGACATGGGGGAGTGGGAGGCAAAAGACAGGGACACACACACGCAACACCCCCACCCCCACCCGACCCTCACCCACTACAACACACACACCAATGCATATCCAAACATTACAGTAACAACCCCCAACCCCCCGGAAGAATTCAAAGACAAAAGGAAATGAGTGGAACCATTGTAATATATCAAAATACAGTAACCAAATAAATACATATATATATATACACATTAAACAAAATATATACCACAATTAGTGGTGCAGGTAATGCACCATTCATTGTCCGTGGACCACTGGGCCCAAAATGCATGGGCGAGGCCCACACTAGATACCTGATCAAAACAGAGAGATCACTGCTGGGGCATCAGATAGAAATACAACAGGCACCTCAGAGGGAAGGGAAGGGGGGGCACCTCAGCCGGATGAGTGCACCACGCCAGATCCACCTTAAGAGATATGTTATATTAGTGAGTGACATTTATTGGCATTATCTCATAATAGAAAGAGCCACAGTCTCTCAAGTCTCTACAGTGGGTGGTTTGCCCACTGTACCATCCTGGGGAGTGCAAAGCCACAGTCTCTCAAGTCTCTACAGTGGGTGGTTTGCCCACTGTACAATCCTGGGGAGTGCAAAGCCACAGTCTCTCAAGTCTCTACAGTGGGTGGTTTGCCCACTGTACCATCCTGGGGAGTGAAAAGCCACAGTCTCTCAGGTCTCTACAGTGGGTGGTTTGCCCACTGTACCATCCTGGGGAGTGCAAAGCCACAGTCTCTCAAGTCTCTACAGTGGGTGGGTTGCCCACTGTACCATCCTGGGGAGTGCAAAGCCACAGTCTCTCAAGTCTCTACAGTGGGTGGGTTGCCCACTGTACCATCCTGGGGAGTGCAAAGCCACAGTCTCTCAAGTCTCTACAGTGGGTGGGTTGCCCACTGTACCATCCTGGGGAGTGCAAAGCCACAGTCTCTCAAGTCTCTACAGTGGGCGTGTTGCCCACTGTACCATCCTGGGGAGTGCAAAGCCACAGTCTCTCAAGTCTCTACCGTGGGCGTGTTGCCCACTGTACCATCCTGGGGAGTGCAAAGCCACAGTCTCTCAAGTCTCTACCGTGGGTGGGTTGCCCACTGTTACATCCTGGGGAGTGCAAAGCCACAGTCTCTTAAGTCTCTACAGTGGGTGGTTTGCCCACTGTACCATCCTGGGGAGTGCAAAGCCACAGTCTCTCAAGTGGATAACAGTCTCCACAGGTTCTGGAGGGGGACTGGTGCCCAGAGTGCTTCATCCTGTGAAGGACAGAGGTAGTGGATGCATGTCTCCACTGGTTCTGGAGGGGGACTGGTGCCCAGAGTGCATCACTCACCCCGTGACGGTCCCAGTTGCGTCACTGCCCCTGCCACCCATGGGCTAGCGGGGCTTGCCATGGCGGTCTTTGCCCTGTTCAGCGGTGCTTGAGTTTGCAGTTCCTGACCTGTTCAGCGGTGCTTGCCCTGTTCAGCGGTGCTTGCATGGCGGTCTTTGCCCTGTTCAGCGGTGCTTGAGTTTGCAGTTTCTGACCTGTTCAGCTGTGCTTGCCCTCTTCAGCGGTGCTTGCCATGGCGGTCTTTGCCCTGTTCAGCGGTGCTTGAGTTTGCAGTTCCTGACCTGTTCAGCGGTGCTTGCCCTCTTCAGCGGTGCTTGCCATGGCGGTCTTTGCCCTGTTCAGCGGTGCTTGAGTTTGCAGTTCCTGACCTGTTCAGCGGTGCTTGCCCTCTTCAGCGGTGCTTGCCATGGCGGTCTTTGCCCTGTTCAGCGGTGCTTGAGTTTGCAGTTTCTGACCTGTTCAGCGGTGCTTGCCATGGCGGTCTTTGCCCTGTTCAGCGGTGCTTGAGTTTGCAGTTCCTGACCTGTTCAGCGGTGCTTGCCCTGTTCAGCAGAGCTTGCCATGGCGGTCCTTCATTGCCCAGCTGGGCTGGGGCTGGCGGTCCTTCATTGGGCAGCTGGGCTGTGGCTGCTGGGGCCCTCCTGGGCAGCTGGGCTGTGGCTGGCGGTGGCCTCCTGGGCACTGACTCTGGCGGTGGCCTCCTGGCCAGTGACGATCAGGCTGCCCTCCTGGGCACTGACTCTGGCGGTGGCCTCCTGGCCAGTGACGATTGGGCTGGCGGTGGCCTTCTGGGCAGCGGGGATGATGGCGGTCTTCTCCGCCGTGTTGCTCCTCCCAGAGTTTGGCGATTTCTTCTGCCCCTTCCCCACCTTGGGAGGAGTCAACACTCCCCCCGGGACCCTTGTGAGCGGCTTTGCTGGCTGGAGGCTTCACCCTCTCCCACCGGGCACTGTCCAACTTCTGGTGCTTCACAGGGGGGGTCCTGGCTGTGCTGTGGCTTCGTGTCACACTGGCTGCCCTGGTGCCAGGTTCAGGTGCCTCCATATGACAGGTGGTTCCCTATTCTACTCACCAAGGAAGGTGTGCCAGATCATCATGGCCTGCTGTATGCTTCACAATTTGGCTTTGCGACGACAGGTGCCTTTTCTGCAGGAGGATGGTCCAGATGATGGTGTTGTGGCATCTGTGGAGCCTGTGGACAGTGATGAGGAGGAAGCAGAGGAAGAAGACATTGACAACAGGGACTCAGTTATCCAGCAACATTTCCAGTGACACACAGATGAGAATACATTCCTGCCTACTACAAGTACTTTCACACTTCTACCTCTATGCTGTCTGTCGATTTCAACCAGTATATGGTAACTGAGTTGTACATTTCCATTACGGTTTCACAGGTGTGGTTTCCAACGTGTGTTATCTGCTTAGATTCCTCATGGACTTGAGATGTGTGACATAGGTATGTTGACATTACATTTGAGAACGCATTTTGTCACTGTGATTGCTAATACACATTTTCGAAATCACAGACTGACTCCAGATTGTTTTGTGCTTCAAGGGTGTTTATTGCAGTGCTAAATATTGGAGGGGGGTTGTAAAATGGTGAGGGGTGATGGTGGAGGAATGTCCATGGCAGAGTCCAGTCTATTAGTCTCACAGGTGCATTGCCCATATGGGCATAGGAAGTGGAGCTGGGGCAGTTCCAATATGGACAGGGTTACGAAGTGGGATAGTAGGATGACAATCAGGGTGATCTCATTTCTTGGCGGATGTCTTGGCATCGTGCTCTGTCTTGTTCCTGGATCTCAGGGACCGTTTGCGGGGTGGTTCTCCGTTTGCAGGGGGTGGGGTGCTGGTGTGGTGGTCCTGTGGCAGTGCCTCCTGTCCACTAGCGCCGGCGGAGGTGGTGGGCAGTTCATCGTCCATGCTAATGTCAGGGGCCCCTTGGAGTGCCACAGTGTCCCTCCTGGTGTTAAGTATCTCCTTCAGCACCCCTACGATGGTGCCCAGGGCGGTGCTGATGGTTCTGAGTTCCTCCCTGAAGCCCAAATACTGTTCCTCCTGCAGGCGCTGGGTCTCCTGAAACATGGCCAGTACCGTTGCCATCGTCTCCTGGGAGTGGTGGTATGCTCCCATGATGGAGGAGAGGGCCTCGTGGAGAGTGGGTTCCCTTGGCCTGTCCGCCCCCTGTCGCACAGCAGCCCTCCCAGTTCCCCTGTGTTCCTGGGCCTCCGTCCCCTGGACCGTGTGCCCACTACCACTGCCCCCAGGTCCCTGTTGTTGTTGGGGTGGTGGGTTATCCTGGGTTCCCTGTAGTGGTGGACACACAGCTCATTGACCTGTCCTGGGTAGGGAGGTATGGGCCCGCTGGGTGGGTGCTGTGCTGGTGTTACCAGAGGGTGGAAGGTCTGTGGTGGCCTGTCACTGGGTGTGGGGAACCGACTGTCCCGAGGCCCACGATGGTCCGGGCTGGTCATCTGGATCCAGTTGGACAGAGCTGCTGTAATCACTGTGGGCCTCTTCTGTGGGTGGGGTGGAGATGTCTGGACTCTCCTGTCTGGTGACGTTGGGTAGTGGTCCTGCAGGGGTGTAAAGGCATGATTATTACATCTGTGCGTGTCATGGTGTGCAATGGGTGGGTGAGCGTGTACCCCAGTGCTAGCATTCCTGTGTGGGGGCTTGTGTGATGATGGTTGAGGGGGGTGTTATGGGTATGTGCAGTGGGCATGCTTTAGTGGTGGGTGTCCATGCTTTGTTGTGTCATGCAGGGCTTGGTGTTGGGATGGGTGGTTTGTGTTATTAGTACATTAGTGAGGAGTTGGAGTGATAGGGGAGGAGGCGAGGGTGGGGGTCTGTGATAGCATGCAGGTAGGGTGGGGGATATGATAGTTAAGATTTGACTTACAAGAGTCCATTCCTCCACCGACTCCTGCGAGGCCCTCAGGATGCAGAATAGCCAAGACCTGCTCCTCCCATGTTGTTAGTTGTGGGGGAGGAGGTGGGGGTCCGCCGCCAGTCCGCTGAACTGCAATGTTGTGTCTGGAGACCACGGAACGCACCTTCCCCCGTAGGTCGTTCCACCTCTTCCTGATGTCGTCCCTATTTCTTGGGTGCTGTCCCACTGCGTTGACCCTGTCGACTATTCTTCTCCATAGCTCCATCTTCCTAGCTATGGAGGTGTTCTACACCTGTGATCCGAATAGCTGTGGCTCTACCCATACGATTTCCTCCACCATGACACTGAGCTCCTCCTCCGAGAACCTGGGGTGTCTTTGCCGTGCCATGGGGTGGTGTAGGTGATGTGTGGCGTGGTGTATGTGGTGATAAGTGTGGTGATATGTAGTGGTGTGTTGTGTTTTGTGCGTGGAAGTAGTGTGGGTGATGGTGTTGAGTGCCTGTGGCTGCTAGTTTGTGGATGGTGGTGTCTCTCTCTGGCCTTCTTTCAGATTTTTTTGTCGTAGGGGTTTGTGGGTGATGTGGGTGTGTGTTTTATATAGTATTGAGTGTGTGGGAGTGGTGTGTGTATGTATATCAGGTGTGTGTCTTTCGAATTGTCCAATGTGGTGGTGTTTTGGAGATGTGTGTGTATTTTGAGCGCGGCGGTGTGTACCTCCAATAGAATACCGCGGTTGAAAGACTGCTGCGTGGATCGTGATAGCATGGGCGTATTTCTGTTGGCGTGACGGTGTCGGTTTTGTTTTCGCCAGTTTATCACTGACCTTTGGTGTGGCGGACTTGTGTGGGTGTCTGAATTTTGACGGATTTCGGGATGTGGGTCATAATAGCTGTGGCGGATTTCCGCGGCCACGGCGGTGTGTTGGCGGTCTTTTGCTCAGCGGTAAGCGGCTTTTACCGCCAATGTTGTAATGACCCCCAAAGTCTAATCATCGGTGTGACATGCACTGTAAAATATGTTAGTCAGTCTGATGGTTATACATCAGAACCAAGCTAAATATCCCCAATGCAATCTATTCTATAGCTCAAAAAACTGTTTAATTTACTATTTAACATGAACAGTTTACAAGCAGAGTTCTGGTTCATTGTACCCCCAAGTAGATTGCCTGCAATGTGGGCAATACGTCAGCTTTGACTACGAGTGCAAAGGAATGGAATGCTTGCAGTGTAAAATATATTTTTCAGCAAGAAAATAACATGAGTCTTACATGCCTAAAGCCCTCAGTCAAGCAAAACTGCCCTCACTCAAACATAACTGAAAATGACATATCATTTGATACAGAATACACAAAAGGAAACATTGTGCATGAACCCAACTATATCTTTGCAAACCATTTAACTACCAATGAAAAATGATTATGACTTGTTTTTCATCCTACACCAGATGGTTATTGAAGTAATAAAAGTGAGACAAAGTGATTCTGCTTGTGTCACTAAGAATAAGACTCATTGATTCCTTGAATTTTAGTCTGGGACTCGTTTTAGGCCAATGAGTCTTTTGACCCTGATTGGAGACACCTTAAGATGAGATAACTACTCAGCATATCAATCAATAAATCAATAGTCTCATCAATATTCACAGTAATAAATCAATCAAATTAGTTAATCACTTCAATGTGAATTTGAAACGCGACGCAACCTTTCAGCCATGAATAACCACACGAATTTAGTAAAATTTATGATATTTATTCCCTATTGGTTACACTCTACTAGCAAGTTTATTAGTCTCAACACCAGAAAACACTCCAACAATGTTATAATGTGGCAACTCGAATAAGATTTGAGCAAAGCGAAGATTATAAACATTAGAACAAAACACAGCATCAACATGTATCTATTTAGCAGAGCATCATTAGCGCATCTGTTCAACACAGCAAAGAATTGGTCATTTTATCTGATTACACCCAATATTAGTGATCGCCTCGCCTACCCTCGAATTAGCATCAGCATGTTGGGCTTCATGCAAAACAATTTAGTAACACAAATTTGGAAAACATCTGACTATGGTCTCTGTCAAAAGCAGTTGGTACCTAGAAAGGAAAGGCAAGCAGACAATTACAATTTCATCATCATATAGTTACCCTCCGTAATGGGTCAGCATACAGGGTCAGTCTTCGTCCTCAGGACAGTAGTCGATTTGCCAGGATAGAACAGCAAAGTGTCAGAAACTAGGGCAGAAAGTTCTTCCCTCTTAGGGAGGAGTAGAAATAGATATCGGGCAAGACAAAGTAAGGATGGTTTGAAGAATCATAGCAGCAACGGCAAAGACGGAATGCCAGAGTAACAGCAAGGGTGTTCCTCTAATGGCTGATGTCTCCCTGTAATGCAACGTTAAATTGAATTTGCCAGACAAATCTCTAATTTCCCATTGGTCGGTAGTTGGTGCACCACTATCTTTATCCAATGGTTGTGTGGTCTCCTTACTAGAATTTTCACCTAAGACAGTTCTCATACAGTTCATTGGCTCCTGTGACTGACGTCTTCCTCGGGTGAGATGGCAGGTAGAAAAAGTTACACGCACAACTCCAGTCAGTAGCTCCATTGTCTTTACCAGTTCAGGCGACCTTGTACCTGTTGCAAATTTAACTGTTACATTAAACAAGAATGTCTCCTTGAACAAGTCGGGTCTCATGAGAAAGAATTTACTACAGCTACACATATCTCTAGCTCCTGGAAAAGTACAGCTTTGTGTCCTTCAGGAAGACAGCACAGTGCATGTTAGAAAACACATTTAATAAGAGACCAGGCAGCTAGGCCCAGACTCATGCTAACTAAGGCCTAATGATTTATTCAGCAAACCTTAACATATAACTCTTAATGCTAAAACAGAATCATACATTAGTACATAAAAAATTAATTATTAGTCAATTTCATCAATCATCGTACACATTGGTGGCCACTACCCGTGGGCACATTTCAAATGAGTATATTAGAAACATATTAATGCATTTTCTATGCAGCTTGATTACACATTATTTTGCAAGTGGTTCATGTTAATTTTGATTATAAAAGCTACACTCCAACAAAGCTCAGCAAATTGCCAACAGCCTTTGATTTTCCAAGTTCTAAATGTTATTTTACACATTTTTTAATACCTCAGCAAACTAAAACTATGTGGGCCTATTTCTTCGCCTGAATACTACAGTGTAGTTTTTATGATGCCATCTGGGAAAGAAACATCTTTAAAATGGTACACCGAAAACATTGACCAAGCTATTTGATTTTCAGGCAGAGTTTAAAGCATACGGCCAAAAAGATGAATTTATCTTGAGGGAGGCTTGTAATCTCTTTAGGGATGGTATTATTCAGATTACAAAACAAGAAACTGTTCTACATCCACACATTCCTGACATGTAAAACGCATTGAGTGCATAGACCTGATTTGTAATATGTGACACTGACTTTATTGTGTATGGCTACCGACAAACACATGTTTAGAACCTGAAAGCATAGCGCTGGTGTACAACGGTAATTAAAAGAGATATTCTAAACCCACAATTCAATGGCTAATGTATATCTTTGAAAAAGAAGACATCTTTCTTCAGAACTCTTTGCAGTGTATTGCATACTAGTTGGGGCCATATTTCCTAGATGGATGAGCAGTAGTTAATGGTGTGACAATTGCTTTTGAATATAATGGATGTTTTACCACAGCTGTCCCAATTGCTACAAACCATATTAGTTTAATAGTCTGCTCGGTATCCACTTTGAGCAGCTCTACTGCTGGACCTTGTTAAGGGCGCATTATGTTGTGAACTGTTTTATTTGTGTGAGATCCTTGTGGAAGCTCGAGTGGCTAGATGTGGTAGAATGAAAAGAAAAATGTATGTGTTTTATCAATAACAAGGAATTGCCGTCGCCTCTTGATGGATGTCTTATTTGGGTCTTTCTAATACTATTCAGATATAAACTGTGCTTGGCAGTGAAAAAATACATTATTACTTTTTCACGAGTCTTTATTCTTATGTGAACAGAATAAAACTGAAACCACTAGGACACCTGCACATCATTTATCAGGTTTTTAAGGACCTCATGGAGTATTTTGGTCTGATTAAGTGCCTGGTGTACCCTCCCAGGGAGCTTTATTTTCCTGTCCTCCCACACAGAGTTGGGGGATAGATGATGTTCGCCCATGCAGGACATCCCCCTGAAAGCTAACAAGCCAGAGAATTCTGACATACTGATGAAGGAATGTTAATCACTGATACTTGCTGTAGCATAGTGGTATAGGGGACCTTCGAGAAAGGTTACAAGATTGGAAGAATACATGAGATATGGCACTTTAAGAGGACTATCACTGAACCTTTTATTGAGTACCCTAAATTATTTCTCAGTGATAAGCAGGAGGCTTCAGGATGGTGTGTCAACAAGATCACAAAGCATCAATATATTTAAGATTACTTCATGAATGAAGGACTGAGTACATCGAAGTAAGATGTTGTAGCTCAATAGTGACCCAGTGATTTTTGTTAGCAGGCCTAGGAATGAAGTCCCTCTACTTGACGATTACACTGGAGATTTAACAAGCAAGTTAGGTCCTGGTGGACATATTGTAGAATTTCTATCAGCAGGTCATAAAATATATGGCTATGAAATGTGAATGAAAGTAAAAGGCATCACACTGAATATGTTAACAATTGCATCAAAATCATTTTTAACAGCCAACAGGATCTGGTCAGTGATTATGCTGATGAGAATACAAACAAACGTAATAAAACTATTGTGGTGAAATAGCCTAGTATTGTAAGGTCCACAAACCAGTAGCAAATTACAACCAGACCGCTGCATACAACCCTATGCATAGCGTATAATAAATGGGTACTGACAGGGGAGTACAAAACACTAGACTACAGGTATTGACACAAAAAGTATACAAAGCACCAATAGATGGAAAGCTTGAATTAATCTCAGCCACTGATAATCATCATTCCAGGCCACATCCAAATCCATTGTTATTCTGCACACCATGCCACCTCACTTTGGCCTCAGTTATATGCAAATTCAGTCTTGACCCTACTCCAGTAGGAACAGACTAGCCCGAACAGGCATATCCTTCCTGAACTGGAACACAAGCATCCCAGGTTACCAGTTTTGCCATATTAATAGGCTTGTCAGCCTGGTACGGCATGGTTCTGTGACACAGTGTGCATGTGACTCATGTCTGCGCATAGGGTGACACAATAAGTATACAAGAAGTGATGGATGGAATGCTTGCATTAATCTCAGTCTTTTGTAATCAGTAAGGCCACAACCCAATCCGTTTTATTCTGCACAGCTAAGTATGGACCCAGGTATATGCAAATCAGTCTTGAACCTGTTCTAGTAGGAACAGTCCAGGCTGACAAGCCAGGCCAGTTTCCCTTGGACCAGAACACAGGCAACCCAGGATCGGTTTCTCCCTAGTTATGGGCTCATCACTTTTATTTGTGTAGTATGGGTATTGAAAGACAAAAGTTTCTAAATGCACGCCATGAGCACTAGACCGCAGCATCCATTTGCTTGTGTTCTAGCAGGTCCTTCAAATTCTGGTAAAAGATATTTTCTAAAAAAGCATTTAGAAAAAGCTTTTAGTGTTTTAAGCTAAACCCCAACCAATAATGTATGTCTTAATTCAGAGCTAGCTCATAATTCCCATACATATATCTTTTGGAAGCAATATCTGATAGTCTTAATGATGATGATTTGCTTCCCCTAGATCGTATAAACGTGATTATTGCAGATGACCTAACAAGTGAAGCTGGCGACAAACCAGAAATAGAGAAAGCCTTTACTCATTATTCACATCGTAAGATCTAAGCAATCAAAGCATTCGTTTTATAGTGAAGTATTTGTTGTTATAACGGTCAGAGTAGCAGTTCAATAACTCTTAACACCTCTTACCTAGTGCTGCTTAAAAAAAACCTAGAGATAAAAAACAAAGATAAGGTATAACTAAACAAATGTACCCTCAAAATACCATATTTTCCTTTAAGGCATTCAACAAAGCTACAGAGAAACTTCACGGTTACTGGTAGATTTAAAAACAGTCACTCTAGAAGACTACAGACTTAGTACGGATATTTTTCTACCTGTTCTCTTGGTTGCTTTCACACTAAAATATAGGGCCTGATTTATGAAAAGTTAGCAACGCCTTTGTGTCATTTCTTGACACAAAAGCAGCGCAAACTTACCAAATATAATTATATTTAGTAAGTTTGCCCGCTTTATCGTCACATAAATGACACAAAGACAGCGCTAACTTTTCATAAATCAGGCCCATAATTTGTTACTTTGTTAGCATTTTGGGTAACTTAAAACTTTCACTGCACGTAGTCTCCAACAAATAAATCACCCAGTAAATAGTTTTATGAATCCAAGTAAATTGATTCAGTTGGGTAAATCCAAAACATTATAACGAATTATTGTGTTTTATACACCAAAATAAAATCATGTTTAAACTGGATTAAAAGGCTCATTTGTGGAACTAGGGGGCATATTTATACTCTGTTTGCGCTGAATGTCCGTCAAAAATGTTGACGCACATTCCACGCAAACCTTGCACCATATTTATACTATGACGCCCGACCCCGCGAACGTCAAAATTCCTCCGTGTGCGTCATTTTCTGGATGCGGGAAACTGCCTCGCGTTAATGACATGCAAGGTAAGCGTTCCCGTCCAAGAAATGACTTTAAGGCCTGTGCACCTTATTTATACTCCTGCGTCGTTTTGATTCACAGGAGGGCCTTAAAAAATGGCGCCCAGCCTGCTGTGCGCCGTTTTTTAACGCCTCAGTGTGAGCAGGCGTTAAGGTGACCTGTGGGCTCATGTCCATGGTCTCTGACCATGGAAGCAGTCCACAGGTGACCTTCCCTGCCCCCAGAGACACCCCCTGCCACCCCTACCTACCCCTGGAGGACACCCATGGAAGGGGAGACCCATCCCAGGTAAGTACAGGTAAGTTGAGGTAAGTATTTTTTTAAATTTTTTTAGTGGCATAGGGGGGCCTAACTTGGGCCCCCCTACATACCACTGTGCCCAATGACCATGCCCAGGGGACCAAAGGCCCCAGGGCATGGCCATTGGGCAGGGGGGCATGAATCCTGTCTTTGCTAACACAGGAGTCATTTCCATGGGGGTTGTGCGTCAAGAAATGGCGCAAGTCCGGTTAGAGCCATGATTTTTTACTCTAACCTGACTTGCACCATTTTTTAATGCACAACCCCCATTTTCCCCTATGCCGGCTGTTAGACTTTTCATCCTTGGCGTGGTCTCCCTTAACTTTTGCCTCTGTTCCCCAGGTTGTTGATGTGTGCTGGACTCTGATTTTATTGTTTTTGTTACTCTGGGCACTTTACCACTGCTAACCAGTGCTAAAGTGCAAGTGCTCCTGTTTAAAATGTGTACGTAATTGGTTCTCCATGATTGGCATATTTGTTTTACTGTTAAGTCCCTAGTAAAGTGCACTAGAGGTGCCCAGGGCCTGTAAATCAAATGCTACTAGTGGGCCTGCAGCACTGGTTGTGCCACCCACATAAGTAGCTCTGTAATCATGTCTCAGACCTGCCACTGCCCTTTGTGTATTTTTACAATGTAAATTCGACTTGGCAAGTGTACCCACTTGCCAGGCCTAAACCTTCCCTTTTCTTACATGTAAGGCACCCCTAAGGTAGGCCCTAGGTAGCCCCAAGGGCAGGGTGCAGTGTATGGATAAGGTAGGACATATAGTAATGTGGTTTATATGTCCTGACAGTGAAATACTGCCAATTTCGTTTTTCACTGTTGCAAAGCCTGTCTCTCTCATAGGATAATATGGGGGCTACCTTTAAATATGATTAAAGTGTAGATTCCCCTAGAGAGTAGATGGACATGTGGAGTTTGGGGTCCCTGAGCTCACAATTTAAAAATACATCTTTTAGTAAAGTTGATTTTGAGATTGTGCGTTTGAAAATGCCACTTTTAGAAAGTGAGCATTTTCTTGCTTAAACCATTTTGTGACTCTGCCTTGTTTGTGGATTCCCTGTCTGGGTCAGTTTGACAGTTGGGTTGTTTTTCACCTCGCACTAGACAGTGACACAAAGGGGGCTGGGGTGTAACCTGCATTTCCTGATTAGCCATCTCTGCTAGGAGGGAGGGGTGGAGTGGTCACTCTCATCTGAAAGGACTGTGCCTGCCACTGACAATGCCGGCTCCAACCCCCTGCTGTGTGTCTGATGACTTGCCTGGGCAAGGCAGGATTTCACAAGTAGGTGTGAGTCCCCTTTGAAGAAAGGTGACTTTAAAGACTAAAATGGGTATAAGAAGGGCACCCAAATCTACAGACTTTAGAAACACTTCTGGAACCAAGAGGAACCTCTGCCTGGAGAAGAGCTGATAGCTGAGGAAGACGTGCTGCCCTGCCTGTGACTGTGCTTTGTGGAGCTTTCCTGCAGTGCTGCTTCTGCCAGAGTAAGAGGGCAAAGACTGGACTTTGTGTGCCTTCCATCTTGTGAAGAAATCTCCAAGGGCTTGATTTAGAGCTTGCCTCCTGTTGTTTGAAGTCTCAGGGACAGCAAAGACTTCTCTCTACCAGCACCTGGAGTCTCTAGAGAGACTCCTGCTCTGACAAGTGGTGCCCTACCCAGTCCCTGGGCCCTTGAAAGGAAAGCTGGTGGAAATCCAAGGAAATCGACTTCGGACCGACGCCGCTGCTGAATCCGGTAACGCCGCCTTCACCTGACGCCGTGACCTTCGCTGGAACGCGACACTCTTCGCAGGCTCGTCGCTGCAGCAGCCCCGCTGAAGTCCGCGACTCCGTGGAAGTGACTGACGCCGCTTGAAGTGCACGGATTCAACATTTTGCACAGACGCCGCGATTCCTGACTTCGTGCCTCGGCTTGTTTTCACTCTACACCAAAGGTACTGTACTTGGGGGTCTACACGACTCCGTGTCCGGCACCGCTGGTGTCGGCTTGTTGGGAACGACTCCGTCACGACGCCGTGTTAACATCTCATTGAAGCATTTTTGTTTCTAAGCGCTATTTTTGAGTTTAATCTTTAAAAATTCATAACTTGACTTATGTATGTTGGATTTTTGTAGTTTTGGTCTTGTTTTGTTTAGATAAATATTTCCTATTTTTCTAAACCGGTCTTGTGTCATTTTGTAGTGTTTTCATTAAGTTGCTGTGTGTGTTGGTACAAATACTTTACACCTAGCACTCTGAGGTTAAGCCTACTGCTCTGCCAAGCTACCAAGGGGGTAAGCAGGGGTTAGCTGAGGGTGATTCTCTTTTACGCTGACTAGAGTGAGGGTCCTTGCTTGAACAGGGGGTAACCTGACTGTCAACCAAAGACCCCATTTCTAACACCGGCGCTGCCGGCTAACGTCAATCCATAAATAAGGCGCTGCGGGCGGGAGAACATGGCGGCCGGCTGAGGGGCCGCACACGGAGGGCGCAGCAGGGCTCGGAGCGCACAATGCACCAAATGCGCTGAATGCTGTTTTTGAACCTTAGCCACTTACCAGGGGGTCGGAGGAGGCGGCAGGACTGCAATTTCGATTGAGGAATGTTTTTTTCTTCCCTTTGAAGGTGGCAGGGGCACGGAGCAGTTCAGAAGTGGGCGGTGCCCCTGCTGAGAGCTGCCTCGGAGGTGTTCAGAGGAAGGGAAGCAGTAGCAAGGATTCCTTTCCAGGGGAGGTGTGGCAGAGTCAGCACCAGCTGCATTTACAAAGGCACAGGAAAAGACTTAGAAGAAGGTGAGAAGGCGTTTTTTACAGTCAGAGCTGCAAGAAGCAAGCAAGGACGCCGAAGGTGTGTGGGAGGTACTTTTTGCTCCATAAATATCAGACTACAACTAGGGAATAATTTTATTTTCTCCACATTTCAAGGTCCCATGGTGGATAAGGCGGAGGGGGTGGCTTGGAGCTGGGCCAGAAGAAAAGGGAAGATAGGAGTTAGGGGTGGCAGAGATGGGGCAGCCTACTCCCTGCAAAGTGCGAAGGTGACGATAAAGCGGATAGAAGTGGAATCCGGCGAGAATTTTCAGAAGCAGACTGCGGGGGGGAGTAAGGAAGAGCAAATTAATAGTTCAGGTAAGACGAAAGGTATTCTAAGTAACTTAGGTTTCGCTTCAAAGAGGAAAATAAAGGTCACCCCCTCATTAAGGACTTATTTTAGAGTGTTACCCGGAACCCCGAAAATGTCATGTGTGCAAGGGACAGAGGCAGGACAGCCCTTGCTAGGAAGGGGGGAAATATCTACCTCAATGGTTAATGGGGACTCAACCCAACAAAATATCCCTGGAACCCGTTTTGGGGATGACTGAGTTACTGGAGGAGGACGGGGGGTCAATCAAGCCGACATACAGGCTGGAGGAGAACTTGACCCCTTGAATGGGGGTGGGGAGGTAAACCTACCCAGTGACTCTGTTACAGATATGTTGAAGGCCCTAGCCATGGAATTGAAGGACGGTTTTAAAACGTCTAAAGCTAATCAGGCGGAAATTAGGAATTTGTGTGAAGATCTTGGCAAAAAAATAGACGATTTGGCAGGGCAGACAGCTGCCTTGGAGGAAGAGGTTGATGACTTGAGGGCTGTTGTGGAGGAAAATAAAGAGCAGATAAGAGGTCTGAAATCAGGAGAAGCAGGAATGCTGGCTAAGCTGGAATCCTTGGAAAACAATCAAAGGAGAAATAACTTGAGGTTCCTCAGAGTCCCCAAGGGATTGGAGGGAGATGACTTGAAGGGTTTTGTGGTAAAATGAATAACCCAGGAAATAACATTTGATGATGCTGAACTCAATATTGCAAAGGATATTCAAAGGGTACATAGGGTCCCCACAAAAATGACCCCCAACAGGGATAGGCCAAGGAAAATCTTGGTGTACTTTCTTACATATGGACTTAAGGAAAGCATTTTGGAGATGGCATTAAAGAAGAAGTCACTCTCGGTGAATGGTGCTCCATTTGAGGTTAGGTCGGACCTTGCTTCTATTACTTTAAATAAGCAATGGGAGCTGGGGAAAAGAATTGATATATTGAGAAGGCTTGGGGCTATGGCCCAATTAAGGTTCCTGGCATCCCTAAGAGTAATGGCAAATAATAAGATGTATAATTTCAATGATTGTAATGATGTCGGTGACCTGAGTAAGAAATTAGAGCAAGATTCTGGCGTAGTATTGGCCTCCTCCTCTAACATCGGTTAGTTGGTTATGGTGATATAAGCCTCTGAGCCCTGCATGATGACCCTTCATAGGTGGTAGCGCCGGTCTATGAAGATAGGGAGGGTTATCCTGGGGTTGGGAGGATGGCGGTGGGTTGAGGGAAGGGAGGGGGGAGATGGGGAGCACTGGGTGGAGTATACCATAGGGAAAAAGGGAAAAAAGGTCCTGGGTGAGGTGATGGATAGAGTGGAAGGTGGGGAATTACGAGGTCTAACAGGGGAGGGGGGTCCTTTGAGGGTGTATGTCAAGAACTGATTTGAAGGTTCTGTCCTGGAACGTTAATGGCCTCCGGGTGAAGAGCAGACAAAAGAGGATGGTACAATATTTGAAGGATGCTCAATGTGACATGCTGATTTTGCAGGAAACAGATCTTTCTAGGGAAGAGTGTGTGGAAGTTTTTTGACCATGTAGATGGGTGCAGCAGATAGTTAGTTCTAATTTTGCGGAGGTAGTAAGGGGGTAGCCATCATAATAAAAAACCATGCTAATATATCTTTTGTTGAGGGTCCGGTGGATAAGTCTGGGAGATGGGTGGTGGGGAGATTAACGGTGTATGATTTTGTATTTACTCTAGTGGGGTATTACGGTCCGAATCGGGATGATACAGCTCAGTTGAGAGAGCTCTCACTCGTTTTGCTCCAATATTGGGACCCTATTGTATGGGTGGGGGACTTTAATGTAGTGTTGACTTATGAGCATTGTTGAGGGGGAAGCTTATAAGTGTAGATGCATATAGAAGGAAAAAGTACTATGAATAACTAAGTAGGCTGGAAAATGTGATTCGGCAGGTTGAGCAGAGATTGGCAGCCATGGATTTGGAGGAGGAAGAAGTCAATCAGTTATATAAACAAGATCAAGAGGCTCATTTGGATTTAGCAGCAGTTATAGATAATTGGATCAGAATGAGATGTGAGGCCAATAGGGTGTCTCATTTTGAATACGGTGAGAAAAGCGGCAAACTGTTGGCCTGGAAGATAAAAACTGGTATAGTTAGGAACCGGGTGAGAGAAATTTGGGACGGAATTTCGGGGGAGGTTAGGAAGAGCACGAAAGAGGTGGAAGATACTTTCTTAAATTTTTTTAAGGAATTATACACTGAGGATTTAGAAGTTTCAGCAGATTCAGTGAAGGGATGGTTAGAGGGATTGGAATTCGCATCTCTAAGTGAGGAGGAGAATAAGGCGATAAATGAGCCAATTGATATGGTAGAGCTTGAGCAGGCGATAAATGCGGGTAAATCAGGTAAGGCGGCACGGTCTGATGGGTTGCCCGTCCGAAGTTTATACAATCTTGGGCAGTAGCATTATGGTTTTTTTGAGAGAACTTTTTAATAACATTCTTGTGACTGATGGGAGACCCCCCCTTCTTGGAAGGAAGTTATTATCACTATATTTTTAAAACCAGGGAAGGATCCTACGTGTTGTGAATCTTATCGTCCAATATCCCTCCTAAACTGTGACTATAAGATCTTTGCAAAAATGTTGGCAGTCAGATTAGGGGGTGTTATGGGGAAGCTGACACACACTGATCAGAAAGGGTTCTTGAGAGGACGACATATGCAGGATTTGACACATGGGTTGGTAGCCTCGGTTGATTTGACCACCACATGCCACTCCCCTTTAGCAGTTATGATGATCGATGCAACCAGAGCTTTTGATGGAGTCAACTGGGATTATTTCAAGACGATATGTGAAGGTTATAATCTTGGGGGACACTTTGTTAGGACGTTATAGAAAATGTATCTCGATCCCTGCGCAAGAATTTTGGTTAATGGTGATCTTACTTCCTCGTTTAAGATAGGAAGGGTACGCAGCAGGGGTGTCCGTTATCCCCACTTCTGTTTGACTTGTATATTGAGCCACTTGCTATTAGAATTAGGAATGATCAGCGAATTCTCCTATGAAAGTGTCCTTGTATGCAGATGATCTGATGATTTATACTTCTAATTTAACCCAGACTAATTTGGTATTGGAAGAACTGATGAGAGATTTTGGGAGTATTTCGGGGTATGCAGTTAATAACCGAAAGACGGAGGTGATGGTTTGGAATATGGAACTAGGCAGTTCTGTAATTATGAAGGAGGAGGTTAAATACTTAGGAATTACTCTAACACAGGATATAAATAAACTATTGAAGAGATGGTTAATTCTCCCTTTTACTATTATTGGTCAGGTTAATTTAATTAAGATGGTGATTGTTCCCAAGTTTACATTTATCTTCAATTCGATTCCATTAATGTTTAGCAAGGATTCTTTAAGGAAACTGCAAGGTAAAATTAGCAGTTTTATTTGGGCATCTAAAGGTATACGTATTTCTTGGAAAAAATTGAGAAGGAGGAAAGAAAAAGGGTTGGCTGTGGCAGATATGCAATACTATGCGTGGGTCTTTTTTTTTAAGAATGCGAGGGAGACCTTTAGTTACTCATGTCGGTCTGAGCTGGGGCAGACTCTGATCACAATGGCAGAGGATAATGGGTTACAGACAAGTTTTATGTATAAGTTTGGTGGCCCCAAGTACTTCAAGAAAATCAGATTTAAGGTCTTACAAGATTTAGCAAGGATGTGGTATGCGATCAGAAGAACCACCAAATTATCGTATTATAGTGATAAGGCCCCGATTTGGGATTCCCCGGGGTCACTGGAGTGGACTAAGTATGCATTGGCAACCCCTCTAAAAGCTTCAGGTTTGTTATATTGGGGACAACTTTGTTATAATGCAGAGGTTAGATCATTTGAAAACCTGAATGGGGAGGTAGGGGGTAATTTGTCCAAATTCAAGTACCTTCAGATTATCAGCTGGGCGAAGGATTTAAAAGTGGAGTTGGGAGGCACAAATGAGTTCGAAGATCAGTGGCTCCTGGATGTCCCGTTGAAGAAGGAGGTGGCCAGATGGTACTGGCTATTTATGGATATCGTGGACGGCGCTTTCACCTTACCAGAGGAGCTTTGGGGAGTGTGCTTGCCAGAGCACCAGCACAAAGACTTATGGCAAGTATCTACTACACTTTTATACAATATTGTCAAGCCTGCTGCGTTAAGGAGGAATCATTGGTTCTCAATTCACAGAGATTTCTGGACACCAGCAAATCTTTGTAGAATGGATCAGGACAATATGATCGGAAGCAGGAAGTGTGGGACCCTGGCAATAGACGACGTCTATATGTTCCTGGAATGTCCCAAGCTCAGCAAATTTTGGGTAGAGGTTGGTGATGCTATTAGTGAAATACTCTCTATAAGACTCAAGGTAAGCACCTCGCTTGTGTTTTCTGGATGTTTGACAGGACCCCATCGGATAAGTAGGGATGGCTCTAAGTTGTAAGTTGTTGTTTTATATGATTCTTTTGGCAAGGAGAGCAATTTGTAAAAAAATGTTTGATGCCTCAACCCCAACGTTTATGGATTGGAAAGATGCTTTGATGCATAATTTAAAGCTGGACACGAGTAAGATTTGTAAAAAAAAAATAGATTCTGGAATCAATTGAAGCAGTGGTGGGTTTTGGGAGAGGGTTGGTGAGGATAAGGGAGCACATTTGGATTTGGCACGGTCCAATGATTAAACTTGCCTCCAACGTACTACTACTGGCCGTCGTTGGTAAGTGGAGTGGGTATAGCGAGGCCATACTTCCGGACAGGTAAAGGTCTGGCAGAATTGGGCAGTGTTTGATCATAGTACACTCTGCTTTATTGACCCCCGCCTTATATCTTCTCATGGTGAGGAAGGATGGTATGAAAAGGAGGACTAAAAAGAAAAAAGAAAAAAATCCATAAATAAGGCGCCAGCCTGGCACGTTGGAATGGTATTAGCCGGCGGTAAGTTTTGGAAGCAAACCAGCAAAAAAAAAGGATAAATAGGGGCCCAGGTGTTTACTGGTGTCGCCTTTTAGAGGATTGCTAAATATCTTAGGCTATCTGACACAAAAAAATAAGTCCAGACTCTTTAAAAAGAATAAGTAGTGAGTTCTTAATAGCATTTTGTAATTTAAATGCTGTACTAAAGGTCACCATGTCAGTACGACTATGTAGAAATCAAGCCCTCCTAAAATTGTTAGTCACAGCGATCCCATAGCAAAGAAAGGCTATCCACTTCTGATAATTTGGTGGCTGCAGTTTTAGAGATTGCCCTAAACATGATAAATGGTAATGTCCTAATATCATATCACCAGTACAAAGCTCTCTCCCCTCCCCATGACTTTGTGAGGCCACTGGACTAGCTGGGGCACAGAATGGCGACAGAAATGTTGCTTACCTTTAAAAGTGACATTAATTTTGACTTGGACATCAAGTTGCATTTATTTGCCATGATTAATTTGATACCGTACATGGCCCACTTTGGTAGTCCCAATCAAAGGTTAGCCAAGTTAGGATGCCACCCTTTAAACCTGTATTAACCAATAGGGCTACCAACTTTATCCACAGCAAAACAACAATTTTGAAGTGTTGCTGCTAAGACATATCATACAAAATATGATTTACTTAACAAAATATAGCTCCCTGTCATAGAACTGTGTATGCCTTCCTTAGGGGAGATAAGTGATAGGGTAACTTCGCTATAGGTTTGAATGGCAAAGTTGAATTGGGCGGTGAAAAATCTGTCCTTCCAGTCTGCAGTGGTAGGCTGGGGTCAATTTTGTGTCTGCTCACACTAACAGAACACAAACAGTGCTGCAGTCCCTGGGTGGACACCCTGGCCCTCATTACGAGTTTGGGTGGCGGCGGAGGCTGCCCGTCAAGCTCGTCCTGCCTATAGACCACCTTTGCAGCCTGAAACCCGCTGGCCCTGCGGTGAACAGGGCCTTAATATTGACGCCGGCTCCTAATGGAGCCGGTGTCGATGTGGCATTGTGGCGGGTGCAGCACCACCCGTCACGCATTTCACTGCCCGTAACGTAATGCCAAGTGCATGGGCAGTGCAGGGGTCCCAAGGGGCCTCCCGACGCCCCAATTCCACTAGCCTTTCCATGGCGGTATAAACCGCCATGAAAGGCAGGTGGTATGGGGACTTGTAATTCCCAGGGCAAGCAGCGCTGCCCTGTAGGATGAAAACCACGGTCATAATGTGGCAGTCCCACCGCCAGCCAGTTGGCGGTGGGACTGCCACTGTGAGTCTGACGGTCATGCGAACGCCAGACTCGTAGTGCAGGCTTCTGTCTTACATGCCCTGGGTACCATATACTAGGGACTTATAAGTAAGCCAGACCTTGCCAATTGAATGCATCCTGAACACTGACACTGAGATCTGGTTAGCAAGCCTCACTGCGGTCTCAGAGTTTAAATCCAGCAGCTAATAGTCCAAATGGGGACAAAAAGCGGGGGGGGCTGAAAAAAACGCCTGCTTGTTTACATGACCCCTCTCAGCTAATGCATCTGGGAGACCTCAACCACCCTCTTGGCGAGTCTCCTTGACTGTTCAGCCTACTCTTGCCCTACATCCTTCTAACCGGCTGTTCCCGCAGGGGAACTGACTTACTTAATTCTGACAGGAACCATCCTAAACAGGACTTTAGCTAATTCTGTGTTTCCCTCATCCTTTAGTTTGATCTTGGGCAGAGAGGTACCTCCTCTAAACCTAATTCAGCCAGGGCAACACCTAGCATACCCAAAGAGGTTATCCAACATTGGAGTAACACCACCATGACCAACAGCGTCAGGGGCCTACCTTGCCACCTGTCATGGGGTCTGCCCACAATGCTAGGGGCAGTGCTGCCATGAAGACAGAGCAGAGGCTACTGACAGCTGTCAATGCCCAGAACCATACTTTTAGCTCTCCACTGACAGGTGGAGGGTTACTCAATAGGTTTCTTGGGGTTCAGGATGTCCTTCTGCTTTTTCTGAGTGGGGTCCACCACATCTTGAGACAGACACCCTCCTTTCACTCTCTCTTCTATTTGGGGTAGTTCACACTTAGGTAGCCATAACTTTTTTATACACATAAGCTATTCACACCAAACCTGCACCCTTTTTTCCAACACCCTGTGGATTGTAAAGGTATCCAGGGTTTGTGGGTTCCCCTGGTGGGGACCAAGAAATTAGCCAGAATATAGCTAAATTTGGGGTTTTTAATAAAAATGGGAAAATGTACTGCAGAAGAAAGCATCTGGTTTTCCTCTGCAAATGGCATCAATAATGGGTTTGTGCTGCTAAAATCACCATCTTCCCAGCTTTAAGCAACAGGCAGACTAGAATCAGAAAATCTAATTTCTAAACACAGTTTTGGCATTTTACTGGGCCAAACCCCATTTTCCTATATTTGGTGCTTTCAGCCTTATTTCAGTTAGTGACAGAAATGGGTGTGAAACCAATGGTGGATCCCAGAAAGTTACACCTTTCTGAAAGGTGTACAAAATTCGTAATTCAGCAAGGGGTCATTTGTGTAGATACTTCAAGGATTTCTCATAGAACGTATTACTTGAAATAAAGAAATGTTGAAATTGAGATGAAAAAACAGCCTTTTGTGTCTAAGTTTTCATCTGTAACTTTTTATAAGTATGGTAGATTTTCAAAAGCATTATACCTTACATCCACTGGATGTGTCTGGTTGCAGTGGTTTATAGAGCTTTTAGGTTCTCCAAGAATCCAAGCTAGCCAGCGCCAATAACTGAGCTGCACCTTGCAATGGTTTTTCATTGTGTACCGGGTATACAGCAATTCATTTGTTAAAATATCAAGAGTGAAAAATAGGTATCAAGGAAACCTATGTATTTCATAAATGGGAACAAGATATGGAGATTAGAAGCAGTGACTTTTTGCACATCATTGAATTGAGGGGTACCCATACTGGCATGGGAATTGGAGGGCATTTCTCAAAATGACTTCTTTCTTACACATTGTCTTACATTTGGAAGGTGCAAATACAGACTAAGACAATTATTAAAAACACTTGTTCTGCAATTCTGTGTTCCCCCAAGTCTCACAATAAAAATGGTACCTCACTTGTGTGGGTAGGCCTAGTGCCCACAACAGTAAACTACCCAATACGCAACGTGGACACAGCATGTTTTTCCACTCTAAACTAACTCTTTTTTTGCAATGTGTCTAGCTGTGGATTTTGGGCTCTAGCCCAGCCAGCACCTAGGGAAGACTAGCAAACCTGTAAATTTTTGAAAACTAGACACCGAGGGAAATCCAGGATGGGATGACTTGTGTGGTTCTCAACAGGTTCTCTTACCCAGGATCCCTTGCAAACCTACAAATTTACCAAACAAAACACATTTCTCATATTTCTGTGATGGAAAGTTCTGAAATCTGAGGGAAGCCACAAGCTTTCTTTCACCCACCATTTCCCCAAGTCTCAATCTAAAGATGGTACTTGACTTGTATGGTTACACCTAGTGCCCGCAACATGAAATGGCTGAATACGCAACGTGGACCCATCACATTTTTCCATCCAAAAGTTACCCTTTTTTTTCCAATGTGCCTACCTGTGGACTTTGGGCCCTAGCTCAGCCGGCACCTAGGGAAACCTAGCAAACCTGTACGTTTTTAAACACTAGACATGCAATGGAATCTAGGATGGGGTCACTTGCATATCTTTCACTAGGTTCTGTCACTCAGAATCGCTAGCAAACCTCACAATTTGTCTAAAAACACATTTTCTTCACATTTTCGTGATGCAAAGTCCTGAAATCTGAGTGAAAACACAAACATCCTTCCATCCAGCATTTCCCCAAGTCTCCAGTTAAAACTGGTACTTCACTTGTGTGGATAAGCCTAGTGCCCGCGACAGGGAAGGGCCCAAAACATATTGTGGAGACATCAAAATTATTTATCACAAAATGACCAGTTTTGGCAACGAGGGCACCTGCATTTTTGGTCCCAGTCTCGGCAGTCATCTAGGGAAACCTACCAAACCCAGACATTTCTGAAAACTAGACACCCGAGTGAGTCCAGGGAGGTGTAGCTTCTAGGAGACTTTAGGAGACTCCTAAAGACCTGGCTGTTCGAGCAGCGATAACCCCCCCTTTTCCCCTAGCGCCTTGAGACCCGCACGGGTGAGTAGCGTGCTTTATAAAAATTTTAATGATTTAGCTTGCATGGATCTCCCAGCTTTTTCTTACACATAATCCTCTGCAAACCTCAAATTTAGCTAAAAAAACTAATTTTCCTCACATTTCTGTGGGGGATCACCTCACCCTCACAGCATTTCCCTCAGTCTCCCGATAAAAATGATGCCTCACTTGTCTAGGTGGGCCAAGTACCTGCGACACGGAAAGGCCAAAAACGTTTAGAAATTGAATGGGAATCCAAGTGGGTCCAAAAAGGCATTTTTTTCCATGTGTTTGTAGGCTGACTCTGCTTTGGGTACCCACACAAGTGGGGCAGAATGTTTATTGGTACAGATGGGGAATGCTGGGTGCCAGGAATTTTGTGGATTCCAGAAGTTTCCATCACAATAGGGAAAATTAGTGATTTCGGGCAAAGGTGGAGGTTTGCAGGGCACTGTGGGTAAGAAAATGGTGTGGAGTGCATGCAAATTATACCGCCCTAGACTCCCCCAGATTATTAGTTTTCAGAAGTATCTGGGTCTAGTAGTTCTTTTTAGCTGGCAGCGTCCAAAACATACAGCAGCTCACCATTGCAAGTGTGACGATATTGGGAGTTAGCCAAGGTCCCTTGGCCCATATGTAAAATTAAAACTTACAAGAGTAAAACTTCATCTTGCTTTCCATTGGGATGAGATGCTTTAGTCCACAGGAGTGGCTGAAAAACAGTTACCCCTTTCAGTTGGGGTGGGGGCATTATCATGCGTGTGGTGGTGGGCAGCCTCCACCCTTCTATTTCTTTTTAATTCCCTGGTGTCTAGTGGGCTGTCTGCCCCAAGGGGGTGAATCAGGGGTAATTAACCCATCTGCCTCCCGGGGGGGACGGGACAGGAAAGACTTTGTCCCCATTTATTTGGGGTGGGGTGCATGGCCATACCTCCACCCATCTTTAAAAAAAAAAAAAATCTTCTCTGGTGTCTAGTGGGCTTTCTGCCCCCTGGGGGAAGATCAGAAGTAATAATCCCCATCCACTCCCCCAGGTGGGGCAGAAAGACTGTTTACATGATTGAGTCGGGTGGTGGCATTGGTAAGCCCATTATCTGTGGCCCTCTCACCCCAAATGTTTGAGAAAAAAATTATCCCTGGTGCCGAGTGGGCTTACTGCTTCCCCCTCCCCAGAGTGCAGAAAGACTGTTTACATATTTGAGGTGGGTGGGTGAGCATTGGTAAGCCCATTTTGGGCAGCCCTCCACCCCAAAGTTTGAAAAGAAAAATCCCTGGAGCCTAGTCGGCTTTTTTGGCCCCCTAGGGAGCAGAAAGACTTGGAGTGGAGTGGGTGGGGGCATTGGCATGTTGATTGGGGGTAGCCCACCACCCCTATACATTGTAAAGAAATGTAGTCCCCAGTGTCGAGTGTGCTTTCTGCCCTACCCCCCCCCGGGGGCAAATCTGGGGCCTTTGCCCTTCTCTGCCCCCGGGGGGCAGAAAGTCTGGATTATTCCCCAGAGATAATGGGGAGCAAAAGCCCTTGCCCAAGAGGCTGCTTCTCTCCCTGGTGTCTAGTGGGTGGATCCCCACTTGGGAGGCAAGGACCCACTTGGGAAAGGTACCATTAGAAAGGTGGGATTCTCCCCTTTCCAATGATACCTCTCCCGCCTGCCTCGCCTCAGTGTTCGGGAGCTGAGACAATCAGCAGGACAGTTTTCAACCACATATAAGCAAGCAACACCTAGAAAGGCTTTGCAAACGTCACAGGACATTCACTCAACCACCTGGAAAGAAAACATATGCCATCTTTGACAGCGAAGTTAAGCTGAGAAAAAAGGGGCCAGCATCAAATTAGACAAAAGTTCCCTCAGCCTTAGATTGGTCCCAAAGTCCAAGGAACATGTGTCAAAGGGTGGAGCCTGCCTTACTCATCAAGGAACAAAATGAGGCTAGCCACATCAGTCTTGCATGCACCAACAAGAGACTTGAGAACTGCAGTGATCAGGACAAACAATTAAGAGGTAAAGGGCCACCAACTGAACACCCTGCATTCGACATGACAGAAAAAAAGGCATACCTCTAGCACAGAGTTCAACACGGCAGGCACTGGCGGGGGAAAAGAAAACAACTGCATACTCATGGAAATTGTTGAAGGTGTCCCCAAAATTGTGAATCCACTACATGCCCTTGGAGGATCAAAAGCAAACAATTTTTCTGACTCACGTAATGAAAATGCAGTTGTTCTTTGAACTCTCCGCACCGACATGAATGATAACACATGCCCCATTTTAAAGAACTGCATTCTCTCCGTCTTTATGGGGAATGAAGATATTATATAGTTGCAAAATAACAAGACAAATAACAGCTAGCTATGGTAGAATCGGTCCATTAGCAAACTTTATAACATTTCAGCCTCTGTACACATTGGAAGGCCGTTTGATATTCTAAAGAGATATCACATACTGAAGCACGCTGCACAAATTTAGTTGGGCAAATTCATCAGAAAATTCTAAGTAAAAGTACATAATTGGACGATTGGGGATAATCATGAAGCTGGCAGCACCAATGAAATATCCACATTTCCTTAAAAACTCTTAAAATTTACAAAAGGGGCATACAAGACAAATGGCCCTAACACAATTGGCAGTTTTCTAAGGACCAGGTCCAAATTTTTCAAATGAAATTTTCAACCTAAAGGTTATTATTGCAAAAAATTGTCTGCCCTCAAGACATGTTAGTCTGTTAGACCACTCAAATGCAAAAGTCAGTCAACCACTATGCTCCTCTGACATGGGGGGGCATACTTTGGTAAGGGAAATCCTCCTGGCAATTTGCTCCTGGAATATCGCAGGATAGGATCATCAGTGTATTAAAGTAATGAGAATCTTGCTTCTTTCCCTAATGGATATCAAAATCTGTCTACAGGAAACCTGGAAAACTTCTGAAATTACGTTCCACAATTTCAGTAATATAGATGCTCCTGCAACTAAAAGTGTTATGGGAAGTCCCAGAAGAGGCCTCTCAATAATTCTAAAAACAGAAGAAGGATTGAGTAGTTTTTAAGTCATTGTAAATGCAAACAACATAATGGCCATCAGAGTAATATACAACATGGGTATACATATATGTGTGATCAATGTTTACGTGCCCTCATTCCTTCCATGTTGAGTGGAAAATTTTAAATGCTCTGTTGTATCAGGTTGAAACAATGATCAACTTTAATAAAAACTTAATCACGCTAAATATTAACGTATTACTTCAACAATTCATTAATACAGTATGAAGAGGAGACAGAAGAAGAGCCTATCCCGATCACATCATTAAAATTCCACCTGCAATCTTTGAAAAGAGAAAAAAAGCAGTCTACAAACGTTGATCACACGTATCCGCTGACTTTAAAAAACTAAAGGACTTTTATATAATGCAGAGACTGGAAACTGATCATAACCCTCAGCATATATTACTATGCAATCCTATGGAAGAGTTCACCTGGACAGACAAACAGTGGGTGCGCTGACATCGGCAAAAGCCAGAAAAAAGGTCATATGGTCCTATGCCCTGGATAAAAATCTACAAGAAATATGTAATCAACCATTCCTTAATGATTGCATGGAGGAAGCATTTGAGTCGATCTAAGGTCGACCCAGGTATGGGTTCTTCATAAACGCACAGCTCTCATAACAAATTTGTTTGACTTCCTGTCATTGAAATTCCCAAACTCTTCCTCCCTAGAGAACCAGCTAACTCCTTCCCTGAACAAAATATACAGAGTTAAAAAATGGCTAGAAAACATCTAAAAGTCCTTTATAGCACAGTTTCATTGCAGGATAGCTGCCAATCTAGAAGGCAAGTCAAACATTGGTAAAAGCAAAATATCTACAAGATCAAGAGAAAACATGAAAATGTTATATGGATTGAACTGCACAATGCAATCCAGATAATGGAAAGACATTTTGAGACCTTTATCAGTTTCGGATCTAAGTCGACCTGTTCAGGGAAGACTACTATATACCATACGCTGTATGGAAAGAACATCTGGCAGAGCTTTACAGGGGGCCTACTCCAATCACTTTCTTGGATAACAGTATCACTGGACAAGATAGATATGTTATATTGTTTCAGGAGGCTAAGCAGCTTATATCTGCATGTAAGAACTCAATAGACCTGGGTCCAAATGGACTCTATATCAATAATGATAAAAAAATTGGTTGTCTGGGGTGAATTGGTAGCCACTATACGCAATTAAGTTTTGCACACAAGGCAAATTCTGTCATCATGGAAGGATTCCATTACAAACCCACTCTTCAAGTGTGGCACCAAGCAATTACTGAAGAGCTACAGGCTGATCACTCTGCTTGACGCAGAAGGGAACGTTTTTGCAAAACATCTTTTATCTTTCCTCCAGAAATGGGCTAATGCAGCAGGGAGATTAACATTCCATCAAGTTGAATTCCCAAAAGATTACTCCACCACCAACAACATCACGGAATTGGCCATTCTTGCACAGAGGGCACAAAGTGTCAAATATAAAACATTATTTGCATTTTTTTATTGACTTTTCAATGGCTTTTGACAGAGTAAAGAGTGCCAAATTATGGTCCAAACTGGAGGAGAGGGGAATCAAGAATGGCCTGCCAAAACTTATAATGGACGTACATACAGATATGTGGGTGAAAGTGATATTATCCCACAGTAAAGGAAAATCACCAAATTTTCTGTTGCAATGGGCTTAAACAGGGTTGCATTTTAGCCCTGCTGCTGTTTCATTTACACATTTCTGACCCTGTGGAGGTGCTGCAGGAAGTGAAAGGTGATTTCCCCAGACTAGGAAATATGTAAATAAAATATCTGGCCTATGCTAATGACATTGTCATGCTTTCAACCAAACTGACTGGGCTTCAAAACCAGCTGATCAGTTTACAAAGATATAATTTAGCTAATGATTTACAGATCAATATAAGCAAAACAAAAATTGTGGCTTTTGGTTGCAAAAAACCCTGTTACACGTGATTTAGGAAAAATTGAGCAAGTGCCCAATTATTCATATCTTAGGATGAAAATTGATAGCAAGATAAACTGGAAAGCCCATATGAAATACATAGCTGAAATTGGTGGTTGGATCCAGTCTACAAAATGCTTTGCTGTAAAATATGGCACCAACACCATTGGATGCTTTATGGCTGTTGCTAATGCCAAACTGGCACTGGTTTGTACTTAAAGAGCAGTATGCTGGTCTGCTGAAATTATGGGGAGAACAGAATCAGCTTTTATGGCTGAGATAAGGAAAAATCTATGGAAAGCCACCCTCCCAATGTTCAATCGGGCTGGATTTGGCATCTGTTATCAATCACGGCTCAAATAAAACCGCATTAGTTACTGCATTGACTGCAAAGTGGTGTCCAAGAACACAATAAGATATGTTATAAACAAAGAGCTAGCCAATCTGAGCTTTTGGGAGAATCAAGATAGTGGGGATGGGAGCAGTCGCACTCTGCTCTGCTTCTCTCCAGCTTTAGTTTGGACATAATTGTGGGAGATCGAGAACAGTAGTGCCTCTACAGCATGAGTGTGTACCTCGGGCAGTGCAAAGAGACACAGCTCAGGTTGCACTCTCTTGGAAGTCTAAACAGTGATTGCAATAGCCGGTAGCTGCCGTGTTTGGCGAATTATTCATTTCCTTAGACACTGGTACCACAGCTACCAACTGGCCTGGTAGCGTGCACGCCATGGGAAAACCATTCCACCCAAGAGCCTGCAATCAAATCGGGACTGGCGGGAGAGAGCCTCATGACAGCCTCACACATTTCTGGCCTATCTCACTCAAACATGGACCAGAGAGGTGGTGGAGGGACAGCAAAGAGAATGTGCTCAAAGACCTGGCAAAACTGAGTGCAGATAGTGTGAGCTCGGCTTGTGGCCTGGATCTCAGGCCTCCATTGTGACCTTTTTAATGGCAAGTGTGGTAAATCAAATCTTGGAGGAGCAGGACTTGGAGGGGTGCCATGACAAGGAGAGATCTGATATATTGACACAGGGGCTCAGTACTGATGCTGGCCTCGGAGATGGAGCAAATGATACTGTAGCTGCTAGAATTAATGAGGGGCTTGTTTCCTTACCCAGAGTATGGTGGCACCTTTTGCTTATTCCACCCTAGTCTCTGGGTTCACAAGTACATGAACCCTAGGTCAGTGAATTATTTTCCCATGCAATGTGTTAGCGCAGAAGTTGTAATGAAATTATTAATGAATATTCATGTATTTTGCGTAATGGATTTGTGAAGAAAATGTAATAATCTAGAGAACAATAATGCACGCATTTGAAAGTGTGAAATGGTGAGTGGCCGCATTTGAAAGAGTGGGCATCAATGTTCACGAAATGTACTTATTATTGGCTTATTAATATGAAATGATGAGCTTATGTTTGATTAATGTAGTAATATGTCATATTAAGGGTTATGTATTATGTATTATGTATTAGCTTTAGAAATTGAAAGCCTCAACTTAGCAGAGGTCTTGGCCTAGTTGCACGGCCTCACATCAAGCTGCATTTCTTAGGCGTTTAATAAAAAATCTGCTTAGTGAATTAAATTGTGATTTTCCACTGTGCTGACCTAATGTGCTCGTAGCTAAAAGTCTTTCTCATGAGAACTGCTTGCTAGAAGGTGCTGTTCTTGCTGAATGTGACTGTAAATGTAATATGTATAAGAATGACTTACCCAGGAAAAAACAATGAGGACACTGACTGGAGTATAAGCTGCAACAATATTGTTACCTGACAAGGCGGATGATGAGAACATTACGAAAGGAGCCCATCATCGACATGTGAATCGTGGACTAGAAGAAATGTAGATTTGAAGTTTTAGTTTTATTGGACAAAGTGTGAACATGCAATTCCTTGCTAAATAGGGACTTGGGAAATAGTTTTAGGAAATCTAACTTAGCCATATTGCACTGAGAAGAAGCTGCCATTGCCCATTTGCCATTTTGACAACGCATTTGCCCATTTTCTACCTTGCCGAAAGGTCATTATTCTTTGAGCATCTTGAGAAGAGACATGCTTAACTTTAATGCTTAAAGACTTTGCCTTTTTTAACTTTGATGCTGAATCCTGATGCCTTGCGGACCAGACTGATGTCCTGATGATGAAGACTGTCACAGCTTGCTGATCCAAACTGAGGATTGGCATACTGCCTATGAGATTGTTTGCTATGTCTATTTGATTTTCTTTCTAGGTACCAACTGCTCTATTTTGATAGAGCCATAGATAGATGTTTTTTCCAAATTTGTGTTGACTAAATTGTTTTGCATGAAGCCCAACATGCTAATTCTAATCAGGTGTTAGGATCCTCACTAATGAAATTCGATATATGAAGTAACCTGTGATGTCTTTTCTTTGCTGAATCTAAATGTATGTAATATCGTTTGTGCAGTTGTTCTTGCTATTACTTTGCACTGTAACTTTTGAATGTGTAATAGTTCAAGCTTTGACTAGATTGCGATTCTTTTGTTGCTTTGGACAGCCATTGTTGTTCCTGTATGTGTATCATTTGATTCTGAGACTATCTTACGTGACATTAGAAATTGGGTCTTTGGTTGGCAGTCAGGTTACCCCCTGTCCACGCAAGGACCCTCACTCTAGTCAGGGTAAGTCATACACAATCCAAATTATCCTATGTCCACCCTCTGGTAGCTTGGCACTAAGCAGTCAGGCTTTTCTGAGAAGGCAATGTGTAAAGTATTTGTGCAATAAATCATACAATAACACAGTGGAACACCACAAAAATACACCCCACAGTGTTTAAAAAAATATATAATATATATCTGTTTTGGTGGACCATGCCACATGCTACTCAGAGGCAATCCCTCTGAGGACGGTGACTGCACCGGTGGTGACCAGAACTCCGATGGGGATATTAACCCCTGTGGGGTTCCCTTAGGAGACTGTGTCTGACAGAGGCACTAACTTCATGTCTGCATACATGAAGTCCATGGGGATGCGTGTGGGGTAACCTACAAGTTCACCACACCCTATCACCCCCAATCTAATGGTCTTGTGGAGAGATTCAACAAGACCTTGAAAGGCATGATCACAGGCCTCCCTGATGCCCCTAGGCATACGTGTGACGTCCTCTTACCATGCCTTCTCTTTGCTGACAGAGAGGTACCCCAGAAGGGGGTGGGGTTCTCTATGGGTACCCTGTCAGGGGACCCTTAAGAATTGTCAAGGAGGGGTGGGAGAAAGCTCCCAAGGCACCCCCTCAGGATGTGGTCAGCTACATGTTGGCCCTCTGTAACCAGATGCACCGCTTCGGGAAGACGGCCAAAAGTAATCTTAAGGCCAGTCCAGAGGTAATGAAATGCTGGTATGACCAGAAGACCACTCCGGTGGAGTTTCAGCCTGGAGACAAAGTGTGGGTAATGGAGCCAGTGGAGCCTAGAGCTCTCCAGGATGGCTGGTCTGGCCCATTTGAAGTCAAGGAGCGAAAAGGGGAGGCCACTTACTTAGTGGACCTACAACCCACTAGGAACCCTCTAAGGGTGCTCCATGCAATCGACTGAAGCCTCATTTTGAGAGGACGGAGGTCAACATGCTTCTGGTGACAGATGAGGGTATGGAAGAGAAGAGTAAACCTCTCCCCGACCTCATCTCTGCCAAGGAAGGTGATGGGTCAGCGTAGGGTATTATTCTCTCTGACTCACTGACCCTGGACCAGCGAGGGGACTGCTACCAGTTACTGGAACAGTACTCCTCTCTGTTTTCCCTCACCTCTGGACTCACACATCTGTGTGTCCACGATATTGACACGGGAGACAGTCTCTGTGTAAAAAACAAAATTTACAGGTTGTCAGACAGGGTGAAGGCCAGCATCAAGGAGAAAGTTGACAAGATGCTGGCCCTAGGGGTTATTCAGAAGTCCAGTAGTCCCTGGGCCAGCCCTGTGGTGCTGGTACCCAAGACTGCTGCACCCGGTGGCAAGCCAGAACTCCGGTTCTGCGTGGACTACCGGGGTCTCATCTCAGTCACACGGACTGACGCTCACCCCATCCCCAAGCTGATGAGCTCGTAGACAGGCTAGGTGCTGCCAAATTCCTCAGTACTTTTGATCTCACATCAGGGTACTGGCAGATCGCCTTGACTGAGGGGGCTAAAGAGAGATCTGTGTTTTCCACTCCAGGTAGCCATTACCAATTCAGGGTGATGACCTTTGGGCTGACAAATGTCCCACTACTTTCCAACGGTTGGTTAACAGGGTCCTAGCTGGCAAGGATGCCTTCTGTGCAGCCTACTTAGACGACATTGCCACTCCAGGCCAAGATTGAAACTAACAAGGCCTGGCAACCACCTAGAACACAAACAGAGGTGAGAGCCTTCTTAGGCCTCACAGGATATTACCGTAGATTTGTAAAGGGCTATGGATCCATTGTGTCACCCTTGACAGAACTTACTTCCAAAAAGCAACCTAGTTTGGTAAATTGGACAGAGGCTTGCCAGAAAGCCTCTGACTCCTTGAAGGAAGCCATGTGCACGGCCTCCATGCTCACAGCACCTGACTACTCCAAAGAATTTATTGTGCAGACAGACGTTTCAGAGCTTGGCATAGGAGCAGTCCTAGCACAGCTAAATGAGGAGGGCCTAGACCAACCAGTAGTGTTTTTTAGCAGAAGACTATTACCACAGGAACAGAGATGGAGTGCTATTGAGAGGGAAGCATTTGCTGTTGTCTGAACACTGAAGATGATGGGACTCTACCTGTTTGGGACTCACTTCCGGGTTCAGACACACCGCAGGCCCTTCAGATGGCTCATGCAGATGAGGGACGAGAATCTTAAACTCTTGAAGTGGTCCATTTCCCCACAGGGGATAGACTTTACGGAGGAGCATCACCAAGGGATTGCCCACACCAACGCTGATGTTCTCTCCAGATACTTCCGCCTTAGTTATGAGAGCTCCCAGTAACTTGGGTAGCTCTCCCCACTTTTAGCTGGGGAGGGCACATGTTAGACCTGACAGCCTTTGGGTGGTCACTGAGACTTCAGGGAACAGGAGGCAAGCTCTATCCAAGCCTTTGGAGAGCACTTCTCAGCATAGCCAGAGAGCAGCAAGGCAGCAGGGCAACAGCAAGGCAGCAGTCCTTCTCAGAAAGCAGTCAGGTGAGTCCTTTGGCCAGCCAGGCGGTTCTTCTTGGTAGGTTGCAGGTTATGGTTCAGGTTCTCTTCTCCAGGAAGTGTCTAGGTTGGTAGGGGCAGAGGCCCTGTTTAAATACCCAAATGTGCCTTTGAAGTGTGGGAGACTACAAAGAGTGGCTTAGAAGTCCACAAGGTCCCCTTTGAGTTCCATCCCGTCTGCCAGAGTACCAGTATGGGGTGTGGCAGTCCTTTGTGTGAGGGCAGGCTACTGTACTTTGACATGTAAGTGTCAGACCCTCCACCCTCCCAGCCCAGGAATACCCATTCAAGATGTAGATGTATGCAAGTGTGACTGGGCATCATGTGTTTGTGGTTTGTCTGAGTGAATGCATAAGGGAGCTGTCAACTAAACCTAGCCAGACGAGGATTGTAAGGCACAGAAGGATTTAAGTGCAGAGCAATGCCTATTTTCTAAAAGTGGCATTTCTGAAATAGTAATATTAAATCCAACTTCACCAGTCAGCAAGATTTTGCATTACCATTCTGGTCATACTAAATATGACCTTGTTACTCCTTTCAGATCAGAAGCTACCACTCAAACAGTATATGAGGGTAGCCCTAGTAGGAGTTTTACACTACCAGGACATGTAAGCTACACAGGTACCTCCTGCCTTTTGTCTACACAGCCCTATGGGTTACCTAGGGCCTACCTTAGGGGAGACTTATATGTAGAAAAAGGGGATTTTTAGGCTTGGCAAGTACTTACAAATGCCAAGTCGTATTGGCAGTGAAACTGCACACACAGGCCTTGCAATGGCAGGCCTGAGACATGGTTAACGGGCTACTTAAGTGGGTGTCACAATCAGTGCTGCAAGGCCCACTAGTAGCATTTAATCTACAGGCCCTGGGCACATATAGTGCGCTTTACAAGGGACTTACAAGTAAATTAAATAAGCCAATTGGGTATGATTCAATGCCACCATGTTTTAAGGGAGAGAGCACATGCACTTTAGCACTGGTTAGCAGTGGTAAAGTGCGCAGAGTCCAAAAACCAACAAAAACAGTGTCCAAAAAGTGGAGGGAGACATATAAAAAAGCTAGGGGGTGACCACCCTAAGGTGTCAGGTCTAACATGTGACATTAGCATTGTTAATATAGGGAAATAAATATTCTAACTTTCACATAACGATGTGGTTATTCATGACTGCAAGGTCATGGTGTGTGACAATTACTGACTCCAACTGATTAGTAATGCAATTGATTATCATTGATTATTGATGTTGGTGACTAATTATTAATTATTGATTTGCATGTAATGGATTTATGGTGGTAACATCTTAAGCAAGTCAAAAGATTCATCGACCTATTTACATCCCCGTGTAAGTTTACTTATTAAGGTCTGCCAACAAATGTAAGGGGGAAATTGTGAAGAATGTCCCATAGTACTCTCTCCTTCTCAGCCTGAGGAAGTGAATAGGTCAATGGATATTCCCCATGATGGCTTTGTGGTCCCGCCCCCTTCTGCATCACTTCATGACCATAACGCAAAATGCCCGGTTACAGATGATAACCTAGGCTGCAACAGTCGTAGCTCTGCAACTCTAGTAAAGACATTGGTAAATGATATGGTACAGCTACCTGAAATAATTGAAGATCCAAGTGACAATATCCCTGTAGTAGATGGTCTCATAGTAGTCAAAGACTCCTCCTCACTGATCAAACTCTGTTCCAAGGCCACAAATCTGTTAGAAGAAGGCGGAGGAGCAAATAAGTTGCCTCACAAACCCTCAGAGATTAGATAAAGATTGTTTGCTTTAACTGATGGATCAGATACCTCCAGTCTCAGAGACCCTGAGGAGGCAGTTTGCACATCAGCTCTGGACAGTAGCTGAAGCAGCTATTCTGAAAAATTGAGGTCTACAATAAAGCTGGCAAAAAGTAATAGGAGATTTGAAAAAAATAAACATCGAAAGTCTGCTGGGGAGACCAGTGAGAACTCAGTGGCTCCTGCTTTAAAATGAGAATAAACAGCAGATCTATGAGGATCCTTCTAATCAACAGTAAGTGTCCACATCAGGCCCTGATCTATTGGCCTCCCTTGGGGAAGCAGGGGAATGAACACTGAGACTTATACACAGCTCCGTCAAGCAACATCAGGAGGAAACTAATTCTGATGCATGTAAGGCAACAATGGCTACAAAGAAATTGCAGGGGGAACTAAAGAAGATCTCTAACATGTGTTGAAATAGGTGAAAGGATTACTTCGGTCAAAAATAAAACTTCAGTATTGGAAACAGATCTGCTGGAGCTGAAAGGTCTAACAGAAGCCCAAGTCTCCCAAATTTCAGATATCCAATGGCCTTCTTGAGCACCCCTGTGTCTTCTATAATGCTCCTTCCTTTAAGGAATCACACTTCCCAGTACGCCCCATACGTAGCGATGATGCGTCCATGCACTTACGTGTCGCTCAGGTGCTCTTGATTATTTGGTAATCGCAGGGACCTTTGAATACGATGCACCCACTTGGATGCGCTGTAACAGCGCCTGGAAGCAGACTTTGACATGTGTACTAGTATGGTGGGCCTTTTGACGACCTGATGGAGCTTGAATCAGCCGCAGTCACTAATGCTTTAAAGGGGGCTTGATACTGAAAGCATGCTTGTGTGGTTGTATGTGTATGGGCATTTAAGACTGAGGCTCTTTAGAAATAAGCATGTACCTTGAATTAGCAGCAATTGTTTAACCATGTGAAAGTAGTTCGTCTTCGGCATTACCCAGCGCCATCTAATATCCCCTATGAAACTCAAATGCCAGTATGCCTGTAGTACATGATTGCTTATAAGTTGCATGTGTTTATTTCTAGATACAACGGATGTAGGAAGTCCTTTCTACTATGACATACACCTCGCACAAGTTATGAAGCCTCCTCTTATTTATTAAAGGGCCCATTATCTATCTAGCAGCTCCCTTCCCTTAGGTGACAAAATGGTACATGATTATGTGATTTAAGACAAAAATATTTAAATATGAGCCCTGCAATATGATATCAACAGCAGCATCTGATTTGAACTGCAATCTGTACTCTGGTTATCTTGCTACTATTGTGTGCTAATGCCATAAACTCCAGCATGTGTGATTTTATGTTGTGTGTGATTCCAATTGGTTACAGTGGACATGGGAGGCACTTTTCACTTTGACAAACAGCACACTATTTATACTTGTTTTGCCCCAAATTTGCGTCTTTTTTTTAACGCAAATTCAGCGCAAAACGAACTCCAATTTATGGAGTTGCAGTCATTTTTGAGATGTGGAAACCTATTTTGCCTCAATGTGACGCAAAGTAGGCGTTCCCGTGCAAAAAATGACTCTATCGCCTTAGTGTCATATTTATCCCCCGTGCTAAAATGATGCACAGGAGGGAAGAGGGATCAAAAAATGGTGTAAAGCTTGCACCATTGGTCAGGGCAGGCATTAGGGGACCTATGGGCCTATTTCCATGGTGGAACACCATGGAATAAGCCCACAAATGCCCTCCCCAGGCCACAGGGACACCCCCACCCACACCAGAGGGACGGCGGAGGATAGGGGACCCCATCCCAGGTAAGTATAGGTAAGTACAGGTAAGTATTATTTTTTTTAAAGTGCCATTGGAGCCCTGAAATGGGCCCCCCTACATGACCCTGGTCCCCTGTGCTGGCCATTGAGGTGGTGGGCATGACTCCTGTCTTTTCTAAGACAGGAGTCATGTGGTATGGATGGTTTTGTGCCAGAAAATGACTCTCGACAGGTTAGAGTCATTTTTTTTTATTCTAACCTGCTTAACGTCATTTTTTGGTGCAAAACTCCCATCTTCCATACCGCCAGCCCCACCCGACTAACAGCATTTTCTTTTTTTACCCTAGCCTACCCTTTGTACCAGCTTGCACCATTCCATAAATATGGTGCCCGGCTGGTGCACAGAAATGGTGCAAGCTGGTGCTAAATGTTTTGGTGCAAAACTGCATTAGTGCAGTTTTGCACCAAAAAGTATAAATCGGGGCCTTAATTTATGAAGTCTCCTCTCAAGATCCATTAAGGGGCCTTTACTCAATTAGTGAGTTTTTTCTGTCAGTACATGATTGCCTGATTTGAGCATTATTTCTTATATATATTGGATTGATGACTTGTAAGTCGTATCAACACTGAGTGAAAGAATTCACAAGAACTATGACTATTTCATTTCTTTTATTACTGTGTGACTACAAAGGACACTGTCCTCTTCCCAGACCAAGAACATGTATACCCTATAGTTTAAGGTTAGAGATAGGCTTATTTGCTATTTCTAGTTTTTATGACCTAGTGACATGGACTTGACATTGGAGTGATATGTTGTGTTGGAGTTGTGAATCCACACCTTCAGTTATAGGTTTTCGTACCAATAGTCATACTTTCTTGGTGAAGACAGTAATGCAAGTTTTGTGCTATGTTCTCGGTTTTACACCTAAACATGTGTTGATTTGTAGTGATTTGCAGTGACTTTGCAATTGAATGTTCACAAATTTGTATGAAATAAGAACTTGAAAGAGAAGTCATTGATAGGTTTTAAAACAATAACATTTTTATTATTGAACATGTCATTGCACCAGTATTATCACTCAGGTAGGACTTGAGTGGTTTGATAATTGATAAATTATTACGCCATGTCAACTAATTGAGACGGGCTGAGCCATTATTCCCAGCATTATTAAAGGTGATACACTGGTTGTCCACAAGATATTTTTCCTGAATCTGGATCCCTTTTTCTGTCCAGTAGCTTTTACTAAAAATTTCTAGGATCAACATGATTGTGGGGGATTACTATATATTGATTAATTTATATTGATTGTTGCTATATAGTATCATGAAATCATTAAATCAGGGAAATCAGGGAGGCACTTAAGGCCCTGCCTTCCGGAAAGGTGGTGGCACAGATAAAGGTCCTCTGGAATTTTATAAGGTCTTCTTTCAGGTTCTTGAGGCAGACATGGTTAAGATTGTACAAGAAGGACAAAGAGGCCAACCTTCCACGGATTCTTGGACCACTACTATTATAGCAGTCTTTGAAAAAAAGAAAGGGAAGCCCCCACAACGCCCTGGGTTATACAGACCTATCACTTTAATCAACAGAGACACTAAGCTTTACTAAAACATTTTAGCAACAAGGCTACGTCAGGTTATCAGCAAATTGGTATCTCTGAGACAACACAGGTTCATCCCTGAGAGAGGAACAACTGATCATATCCACCGAGTTATAACATTGTTTGATAGGTCGACAGTGTCAGTTGACCCATGGCTTTGGTTATGTTAGATGTCAAAAAGGCTTTTGAAAGGGAAGCCTGGGACAATTTATTGGCAGTTTTAAAGTGGTATAATATTGGCTCTGGTTTCATCAGGGCTATACAAGCAGTCTGTAGAAATCCTGAAGCCAGACTCCAAATCATTGGCTGGCACTCTCATCCCTTTCATATAATGAGAGGCACGAGGTGTGTCACTGCTCACTCTTACTGTACGCTTTTTATATAGACTGTGCGCTTTTTATATAGACGAGTCCATACAAAAGTTGGAATCTAATTTATTGATCAAACCAATGGGATCTCCTGGTGGTAAAATGAACATTTTGGCATAAGCAGACGATGTTGCTCTCTTGACCCCAGACCCGGAAGAGGCAATCAAGGAAGCTGAAAGTGATACCTTAAAATTTGGGACATTTTCTGGCTACTCCCTGAACCTTAACAAGATTCAGTTGATTGTTAACGATTAGGTACAATTGGAGAAAGACCCTATAGTAGAGCATGTGGTTTACTTGGGAATAAATATATTTTCTAATATAAATCAGATTGTGCAATTAAATCCAGTCCCAGGAATTGATAAGGCAAGAAAGTATTTTAGGAGGATAGGTTGGTGCAATGTACTAAAATGCTATTTCTACTTAATGACTTGTACCACTTCAGCACATTCCGTTCGACTTTGAAAATAGGTTGTTTAAGCCAATGGAGGATATGTCTAGCAGCTTTATTTGATCCAATGCTAAGGCTAGAAGAGCGCTTCGGTCTCTGGTTTTGCCCAGGGCAAGAGGAGGTTAGGCTGTCATGAACTTTAGATACTATCAGTGGGCGCCTGCCTTACAATTTATGAAGGCCCATATTTATAAATTTTTTGTGCCGCATTTGCGTCATTTTGGGATGCAAAAGCAGCGCAAACTTACTTTTGTAAGTTTACGCTGCTTTTACGTCAAAAAGTGACTCAAATGCAGTGCAAAAAAGGTATAAATATGGGCAAAAGTTTCTTATTGGGGAAAGTGAGTGTGAGCATAAATTGGGGGCTGGAGTCCCTCCCACAAATTAATTATGAATAAGAGATGATGCTAGATCCTGTTTTTTTAAATTGGTTAAACCAAGGTACTATAAAAAAAAGTTCAATTTAAGGCCCTACAAGATGTCTTTAAGATCTGGGCAATTGGTAGAAAGAAGATTGGCTTTGGCGAATGTAATTGTTATACTCATTTATGTAGGTTTCTGCTTTTGCCAGCAATATTCAAGGATTTCTGCTGTCTTCGGTGAGAGGCGAATGGGATTTAGAAATTGGGTGACTTATTTCTCAAGAATAAAATGTTTGTCATTTGGAGAGTTACAAATGGACTATGGGATTAACAAGAGAGGATTCTTTAAATATCTTCAGGTTCGGGCCTTTTTGAAAATAAATGCAAGGTGCCATTGGTTTTACTAAGCAAACGCTGATGGAGATCCTCTGCAAGAAGGCTGGCTGTAGGATAAGCCACATTCATGATTTTCTAAACAGCCTTATGTCTGATGATCGGGGGAACACCTTGAAAAGTGGCAGAATGACTTGATATTACAGATTGTCGTTTTCTTGAGTCACTTGAGCTTGGGGGAAGCTTACGTCTGTCAGCGAGGTTGCAGGCGCAATATTATAAAATGATTTTCGACTTGTATTACACTCCGGCTATAATTGCTAAGTGTGTGGGGAGGGTGTACACATTTGCTGACTGCGGTGTCGAAGCCACAAGATAGATTTAGTGCATATGTTAAGCTCTTGTCCAGTGCTGGTTTTGTTTAAACAAGAGATATCTAGCTTCTGAAGATGGCACTTCATCTCAAAGTGAACTTAAAACCTCAATTGGTATTGCTGGGAGTGCATGACATTGCAGGTGGTAGCTTTGGGCTGCTTTTTGTAGTTATAGCCATGGCAGTAGTGTGCTTCTGCATAGCAGCCACATGGCTCAATCTGGCCCCTCCTACATTTCAGCAATGGCTAGCACGGCTACTTTCGATGTGTAATCTGGAATGGAGGCTATATCAATTGAAACACAAGAAATAACAACCATTTGCAATTCAATGGGTTTCGCATTTGCTTGACCTAGAGCTATTAGTGTTGCAAAGTCCTAACCAGACTTTTATTGTCACATAAAATTGAAAATGAAAAGTAGTACAGTTTTACGTGAGCGGGCCAATTTAAAGCGCCACACCATGAGCATGAGCATTAAAGAGCACACAAAAGGAAACAGACGTTCGCTCGCAGTCAAATGTATCAGCAAAAGTACAATTATCCATGTAACAGGGTCGATGTCATGCAAAGCGCTCGACTACTGCCCAGCGAGATCGTGCTGCATAGGAAATAAAAATAAAAAGTAGTCCAGAAGCCATGCAGAAAACATGGAGCTTTGTACGTTTTCAGTAGTTGACCCGTGCACTCAAGGAGGGATAAACACCGGAAAAGGCATGACGTATGCATGCCTTTCACAATGAATTTTAAAAGGCAATCCCACGAACCAACAAAACTCATACGTATGCAGTGGTCATGGTTAAAAGCCCACAGAGAGATTACAGCAAGCTAGAGCGCTTGCACGCTCAACCCTAAAAAATGGGCATGCAGATTTGGGCTCCTCTACAAGGCTGGGTAGGAGAAAGGTCCCTTGGTCATGAAGCACATGCATGATCAATGAGGTGTATGACCGGTAAATTATATTTTGAACCGCACTTTAAATTTATCCTCAAATGAACTTGGAGAATTTAGATCTTTATATACTTTATGATATATTGATTTAATATTTTACATGATGAGTTACACTTCTTATATTATATGATCAATCAATTAATGTTGTAATATATGTTTTTGTTTTTTAATGTATTCAATCATGCTCCTCTTGTGGAAAAAAATTATAATAACATTTTTTATTTAAAGAGAGCACTAGCTTTTGCAGACAGCTCTTGAGTATTGTATGCAAAACCTAAAAATTTTAATTTCTGCTCTGTATACTCCAATAGATTGTTCAGCATGCAGCAAGTCTACTAAGATGCGCATAATGTGCAGTGAGTACACCTGGAAATCAAATATTTGTGAAGACGTCAATGGCACACTCAATGGGAGTCTCTGGAAATTATGAAATCTATTCAAATTTTAGCCTTGTGATTATGAATCACAGAAGTACACTTTGTCTAGGAATTCGGACTCAAGGAGATTCTTCAGGTAATTCTGTAAAATAGATGGAGAGGTTCCCTTTAACTTTATCCGTAATAAAACTACACACATATACAGACAAAAAAAGGGGCTATCCAATCCTAAAAATGATTTCCACTTGTAGATTCCTGTGTTGAAAGTCTTCTGGTTACCTATATTCTGCCTCCTCTAAGGGAACTTGCAAAAATGAACAAAACTGCTCAGAAGCCTCTAATAAAGCAAGAAATCAAAATGGCTGGTTGCCTCGTTGTAGTGGAAAGGGTGTCCCAATAAAAAGCAGCATGTGTACAATGAAAACCTACACAATCGACAGGCAACCATATTTAAACTTCAACCTGACTTACAAGGTTGTAGTAGTAGTACTGGTAATTACTTTATTTTGGTAAAAAACATAGAAGTATACATAGATATATAAGAAAAATACATCAGTGAAACAGCCCATATAAAGTGCATGCCCAAATATAATAATTAAAAACACCATTAGAGAAAAATATATTATTTGGAATACTTATGATAAAATCTTAAAATACATGTACAGACAAATAAAAACAGACACACATTTGAAAGCAGTATTACTCGAGTGAGTCATCAGCTACCCAAACCAGAATCACCAGACCCATAGTAATTGCCTAGAAGTGTGCAATAGTAATTTCTTCCATTATTTCACAATTGAACAACCCAAAAGGCTTCCCAGAGATATATAACTTCCAATAAGCAATGGATGGGGGCAGTCCACCTCCAGGCCAATATCTGACCAGATGTCTCTCAAAGGTAGGAAGTACAGTTAAAGATGAGTCAAATCTACAACTTAATCTCATGCCCCTATAGACACTAAGAACACAGTGCATAAAATCAAGGCAAAGTCTTAATTGGAATTTCCGTTAGGGCACCCCCCTCCGTCTAATATACCACGCATGCTGTAAGTATTTATAATATTTTATACTGCGAATACTATCACAGCCTTTGTTTCATATTTAAGGATTCTCAGGGACTCCAAATAATGTCTAACACTCAGAAGCTTGCAGACCGCAATTATACATTATCTGCGTGGCTGTGTATACTGGGGACAGAAAAAAAAAATTATCTTCAGTTTCTTTTTCCAATGGGCAAAAGTGACAAAACATTGAGGGACCTTTTTTGGCCTGTTTGGTTGTTATGGGTCTTAATGATAAGGACCCATATCTAAATTGAAGATACAGCCATTTGGCAGTGGGCGGATAGATTTCATCCATAAAATTCTCATGAACCTTGCACCCGCACCTGGACTCTACTATCTGTGAGTCTACCCTGTTAACTGGTTCCACCCCTGTCCTAGACCCTTGGAGGTGGGCTTAAGGTGCCAGCCTCCCTGGATCCAGCGGAATCAACACATCTCCTCTGCTGCACAGTGCAAACCTGAACACAAGTTCTGCATTGTCTCTGCTGCATGGATTTGACCCATTGCAAAGACTCACAATTGCATTACAGCCTTTTGGAGCCACCAATGTGCAAAGCATCCTTGGTACAGGCCCTTGTATACCTCATTGACTGCTTCCTTTATGATGATGCCATACTCTGCATCGCAGGCTCAAAGCCTCACAGTCTCCCAGCCCCTCTGAACAGAAGCATTGCCTCAACTGAGAGACAAGTCTTTGACGTTAGTCTTCGCATCTCAAGCCCTGATCGATGAGATCCTCTAAAATGACATAGGACCAGCCATTGCAGCCTCACTGCCAATGCATCACTTTGGCTGCGTGACTCATCTTCGATTTAAAGTACTGCATTCATCGTCCTAACTGGGTCCCTGTAGCCAGCCCATGCTCCATCACAGACAGTCCAGTGCAACCAGATATCCACAGTTGGTGCTTTGTGCTTTTTGGCGCGATATTCACTTAAATCTGATTGGATTTTTGTTGTTTTGGTCTTGTTTTATTTATAAAAGATGGTTCTATTTTTCTGTCTTGGATTGGGATCCTTTTTGTTTGGTGTTTTCACTTTATTACACAAGTGTGTTGAGCATTGGTTTCTGCTTCAACAGGGCTCACACTGAATCAACTAACACGCCAATTTCTTACACAGGTGATCAGTGGTGAGGTTAAGGACTTGTGTTTGTGCAGTACCATACAGAGATTCAGTGTACACTACCATCCCTATTCAGAGACCAAGTCTTCTTACTTTTTCTACATCTCTCCCTGACTGTTGTGTTTGAGAAAACACCTGCAAGAATGGAGTTTGAGCTGGCCAACATAGATACCTACATTGTGGTCCAGCTCAAGGAGTTCTGCAAGGAGAGGGTACTTCCAGCCAAGAGCTCCCCCAGGAAGGTGGAGCTCCAAAATTCATTGAGCCTGGGCGGAAGCTCACCATTCATTGGTTGAAGTCACAGGGGATGATGTTGAGATTGAAAGACCTTGAGAAGATTTTCCTGTGGTGTCACCTACAGCTGAGGGGGATAACTTGACCCCTGAAGTGGAGCTCCCTGAGGGGGATAACTTGACCCCTAAAGTGGAGCTCTTCCTGCAGCATATACCTAGAAGAGCAGGTGGAAAGTAGGGTGGGGAGCAACAGATGGCCTAGTTGGAAATGGATTAAAGGAAGCTGGCTATGGGGGGAAAGAAAATCATGTTAGCTCATAAACTGAGTCTAAAGGAGCTGCAAATCAAGGCTATACAGGCAGAGTCCAGCAGTGATGATGGCAGCTTACCTGCAGTGCCCTCTGGAGACAAGCGGGTCCATCTTCCTAAAGATCTGGTCCCTGTTTTTGTTGTGTGGGACGACATTCGCAAGTGGTTCAAAGCTTATGAGATTGCTTTGCAAATGCACAGGGTCCCTGAGGAGGATTGGGGTCTATTCTGGAGAAGCACATCCCTAGTGAAAGGGATAGCCGATTGGCGCGACATAAAGGAGATATGATGAAGTATCCCGCTATGATGGAAGCCCTTGTTAGGAACTATGGCCTTACCCAGAGAAGTATGGTCAGATGTTTAGGGGCAGTACTTTCAGACCTGGGTGGATTGTGTGGATTCCTTTTGCAAGGCACTGGATGATTGGGAGAAGAGCAGTGAGGTAAAGGATTATCAGAGGCTACACAACTTGCAAAGGAGCACATGTTCAGTCTATGTTTTGCAGATCTGCATCAACACCTGATCAATAGTAAGCTCACTGACACCAGGAAGCGTTCTAAGGAGGTTACCAGAGGTTTCAGGAGGGGGGAGATCATCACAAGGGTGGACAGGGTTCCCACCAGAAGGTAGAGGGGGAAGACAAAAAGAAAAGTAGGGAGTTCTTGAAAGGCCCCCAAAATAGTTCCACAGGTCAGGACTCCGAACTTGCAATTGAGGAAAATAAGTGTTTCCCTGACAATACATCTTCAGAGAAAGTATCCCACCCCCAAGTTCTATGAGTTTCAACAGGAAGGGCACTTCAAGAGGGATGCCAAGTGTCTCAAGTGGGCACAGCTCCCTGCTGGTGAGTAGTCACTGTGGCTGGCTAGGAGAGGAGATTTTCAGGTAATGGGGGACAGTGTAAAGGTTACCCTAGTGTCATTGAGTGTCAGAGAGATGGTACAAAAAACTCAATATGCTTAGTAACACTAGGGAATACAAGCAGTGTGTCACCAAGAGGGAGGAGGCTCTGAGAGACACTGCAGCAGGCATGATGACATGACAACAGTCTGGTGTCATCTGGTGACCTCAGAGCAGGTAGACCCTAATAGATTCTAGCAGCTGTTGCAGCCAACACCCATGAGATACAATTCCCAATAGCTATTGTTCCCTTTGATTTGGGGAGGTGGCTTTCAGGTTCTTTGAGGGCCCATGCCTGTATATTGTTTGCTTGGCAATGACCTAGAGCACACCATCTGGAATGAGGTGGAGCTCCGGTCGCACCTGGAGATGTTAGGGTTGCTAGAGAGGGTGTGTCTGACCACACTGTCCATGGCCACCCAAGGAAGTAGTCAGGAGGGGCTAGAGCCAGGAAAAATTGCCCAGAAGCCTGCCAAAGAGAGGAAGGGCAAGTGGTGCGGGAAACCCGCTCCTGAAACCTCCCATTGGCCAGGAGGAGGGTGATCATGAGGGGGAGGCCCTGGAGCCCACAGGGAAGGACGTTGCCACCCTGGGGAACCTACCTGAGCTGCCCAACTGGTAGCAGGAAGAGGGTCCCACTAGGGAGGAGTTCCAGAAGAGCCGGATGAAATGTTCCACTCTTGAGGGCCTATGGCAGCAGGTCGATGCCCAGCAGCTGGTAACACCTCTGATGATCACCTGGTCTACTGGGAGAATGGAGTCCTGCATAGCGAGCCTAAGGTTTCAGAGACTGGTGAATGTGTGTTGGTGGAACACCCACACTCCACCCATGGATCCCTGCCCTGGGGCAGAGTAACTCAAGGTAGCATTTTGTGCTGCCTTGCATTACTGTAGATTTATGAAGCACCACGGGGCCACGCAAGGTGCCCTTGGGTGGCTTCATAAATCTGACTTTAGTGTTGATTTGCACTTCCTTAACTGCATGCCTGCATATGTATTTAGGCCTTCTATGAGATAATATATAAGACTGTGGATGGTTGTTCTGTAATGTGTCCTAAAAGGTAAGGATGCAAATATGAGTAATACTGAGACATAGGTATAGCAATATTTTAAAAAGCCTTCTTGGGGCTGTACAACCTTCAAGATGCCTATTTTGAAAATAAATATCACACAAACATTTTTCTAAAGCTCTTTTCACCAATCTTTTAACAATATGTGAAAACTGCCCCTGTATTCACTCAAGTTTACTGCGAAGGTTAAGTGACGTTTGAACCTCTCTGAATGTTGTTGATTTGAGCGGATTGAAATCATGTCGGCATGCACGTTCTTCAATCAAACTATACAACAATCATAGCAAAATGTAACCTTTGTGAGGTTCTAACGAAAAACCATATATGTGGAAAAGCTATTGACATTTATGAGGTTTGTAGACACTTGTAGGCTTCCTTTTGAGGATCATTGATTTCATGTCCATTACAGCATGTAAAGAAATCATGCTTTAGACAGGCATTTACAACAGCAGCTGCAAAACCCTTAACTTCTCAAATGTCATTGAGGGGTAACTCCATGGTTTCTTCTCAAAATCTCCAATTTTATCAAAATAAACACAGGTCTTACACATCTCTCTGGTTTGAGTAGTGGGAATGCCATTCTGTTTTGAACAGCATAAGCAGTAAAAGATTAATGGATGTAACTGCTGGCTGTGGATCCTCAGCTCCGCTGATTTTCACTGGTGGTTTCTTGAGTTCAAAAAGAACGGATGGTTGTCTATTAGTTACTTTTAAATATGTATATGCATATAGTTTCAAAACACAAATGAAAATGTTTTACTAACTTCGGAGCATGATGCGTGTTCAAAGTCAGCTCCTGGTTCCTGAGAGGTGCGTACTTCCATAAATGCATAACGATCAGGGTTTGTCCATGGGATCTGTGTGACAGCAAAGAATGAGAAACATTTGTAGATCCTTCCACAATTTCTGTATCAGCAGAGTTGTTTTCAGATGGTTTTTCATAATCGGAGGGATCACTGCTTCAGGTGATATCAGCTGTGGCACATCAATGCAAGGTTATATTTGATGACTGCTGGCAGACCTCTTCCTCATAGCCTGTGACATTATGACCAGGATCTTTAAATATTGGGGCCTGTGACTCCCCATCCAGCGATGTTGGCCTCAATTGACAGTAATAATTGTGACTAGTATTCACGCCACCAGCAGAAAGCATCTTTTTCTCAATATAACTATATCTCTTCATAGTGCAGGTTGATCTCCTTCATACAGTGTGACACAGGCTTTAGCTGGGACAGCCTGAAGACCTCCATATATATCTACCTTTAGCTCAAAAGAATTCACTTTCAACCGTGTCTCTTCCTGTTCACATAGGCCATGAGTGATACCACTTCAAGGGCATTACTTCTGGGTCAAGCCTCATAGAAAGTGCAATTTCCAGGGTGATACTTCCAGGTCAAGAGCCATGGGTGATCGCAGCAAGACTTCTGGGTCAGGGGTCATGGGTGCTTCCTTGGTTACATGGGCTGGAATTGACGTCACTAACATGGTGGGTGGGAATCGTGAAGGGGCAAGGTAACTTCTGGCTCAGCGACCATTCATGACTCCATTCACGGGGCAGACCTTCCAGATCAGGAGTCACAGATCAGGATTCATTGGTGACATCACTTTGTGGTCACATGGGGTGGCAGTGATGTCACTACCATGGAGGGGCGTTCAGGATGTAGCCACTTGTCACATTATGTAAACAATGCCTACTTTTGAGTTTGATGACTAACCTAAATATTTAAATAACCATTTTTGTGTTCGAAAACCACAAAGAGCAATAACTATTCTCAAACATTAACACGTTAGAACTGTTGGTGAATTTCTAATTTGCACATCTCTAATTTTTCTGTTTTCTGATTTAATCTGACTTCATATGATTAGAAATTGTAAAGCAGAGTGAGATCAAGAAGCTTCACCTGACTTTGCCACAGAAGATGAAGTTTACCTGTATCCTGGTGCACTATTAATTTGAACTATTACAGATACTAAGATTGCCTCGACCTTCCAAATCTTTTCTTACTGTTTTCTTTCTCCAGCCCCCAATCATTACTTACCTGTTGGTATCTTCTGTGGTATGTTGATTTATACTGATCCAGTTGTCAGTTGATGCAGACTATCTGGGTAGAATACCAATAGGATGAACATTTTGCGTGTCAACACATCTTGAGGTGTTTGTGCATACTTAACAACACTTATGATGATGAGTTCTAACTACATAGGTGAAAACTGTAACTATCCCCCCAGGTGTCTTCATTGTCTGCTGAAATTACCTGAGAAGAACTAGCTGACAGGAACACTTCTCTATGCTACCATTGCACGAATCCTGAGGTATATTTTACTATTCACATTTTGGATTTCCAATATCATCTTGTTTATTACTGCTATTTTCTGGGTTTGTCACTCTACTTAGAAACTATACTGGGTTACCATAGTCCATTGTAGTCACTGACTGCTTCTTTCTGTCGGCTGTATGACACAATTCTTCTGAATCATGGATTGGAGGCCAAAAATGCAGTGCTTAATAATCTTTTTTTAAATGTTTATTCATTCACATTTTTTAACTTATACAGCCCCTATGATACATTTTAAAGTAGTAGAACTATAGGACTTGTGCAATGCATTACATGCGTCGCACAACAGGAGTCCTCCAATACTAAGAAGAAATTAAACTGATTACACAGGGAATTATAAATGCAACAACAGCATCTTCATGAGTCCACACTGGGAACAGGGGAAGAGGAGGAGGGAGCAAGTACTGTGAAGGATAAAGTATACCATTGCAGAGTTATTGTGGATGTGAAGGGAGGGCAGGGACAACAGAGCGAGATTCAAGGACTAAGGGGGTAAGGAGTGTAATATAGGTATGCACGCATTTTACGCACACAAACCTTCAGTGGCATCCACTCCTGCGGGGCGCGGGCTCTATCATCCCCAGTATGGGTCACACTCAGAGGGAGACCCAGAGAGCGAGTGGGCTGACAGGACTTGGTGCAACTGAGCATGAGTCACCCCAGACTATTCTGCAGCCGCCTGTCCGGGTAAACTGTGTTCCGAGTTCTCATCTCCGACTGTGTGTTGATCATATAACTTAGGGATCATGCTACTCCGGATCCCGAGATCCCATTCTGCGCTGTTATCAGTGCAGACTCTCTTGAGTCAGCACTCCTCAGCCATTGCCCATCTGAGGAGGTCCGACACCCATTTGGGCCGTATCGGTGGGGTCGGGCTGCCCAATGTAAAGCGATGGGCCTGCAGGCTAAAATAAATCTGAGTTGGGCAAAATTAAATTCCATTTTCTTACCCGTACAGGGCAAGGGCAGTGTCGGGACCCAAGGTCTGCTTTCACTCTGGTTACTTTACGTATCTCACACAGTACCTGACACCAAAAGGACTTGTCCGAAATCAGCCGGCAGCATACCACAAGTGCTCAATAATCTTTACTAATCTGGATGTTTATTCAAGGTGCTGATATGTAATAACCCGCGCGTTAATGTGTTGCAGTATACATATGTAAAGAAGCCACACTTCGTACGTCCTGAGCGTAATCATTAGTCCACGGTGTATTCACTTTAATCAAGATGTATTCATAACAAAGTCCTAAGTGTGAGCAGGCCTCAGTTACCCAAAGTAATTTCTATTATAAAATGTAACGTTTATGTCAATGTTCTTTAACATTTTTCTTTTTGCTGAAGGTGTCTGATTATCTATGTTTGTTAGAAGAGTAGCTCGTTGATTTACTATTAGAAATGTTAGGCTAGGGAAAATTAATGGGAATTTATTGTGATTTACACTGTACATGGGGATGGGAAAGATCCTCCTGTACTAGGCGGATCGGATTGTGCCAGATGTACTACAGATACTTTTAATTCTCATGGTGTGGACAAGGCCAATTTGTGATGGGATGCAAGAGGCATGAGAACAAGTGCTCCATGCTGTAAACAAAGACAACTGACATATGCTTACTTAACCTTGTTCATTTACACATGCAGTAGACGTGTTACACATGTGACTATAAGGGACTCCATAGTCTAGGAGGCCTAGCACACAGCTTTCTTGGGTGGAGGCTTGCTATAAAAGGCTGCCCCACCGTAGGCTCTTCGCATGTTATCTTGATTTATATAGAAACGACGCAAGATCCAATCAAGCTCCTGTCTTCAAAGGAATATTCGGTGGAATTCAGATACTGGACTGTTCTACAGTTAGGAGCGCTCCTGCACTACTTTCCCTTACCAATTCTGAGGAATATTTAAGCCAATGTACGTTTATTTTGAAAGATGCAGAAACTATTCTTTCAGCACTGTATGTTTTGTGTGATGCCCCAGAAGACTTGTATTTGTAGACAATAAAATAATAAATCAAAGGCCCAGTTTGACACTAGGTAGCTCGAGTAAAGAAAAGCATTGTGTCAGATTTGATTTAAAGGTTTCTTATATAGAATGGGAAATTGTGTAAAATCCATCTGATAGATTCCAATAACTCCAGAAAAGGTCACTGGAAGGTTATTTTCTTCAGCGAGACTGAATAAAACCAAATACATTTTCGTTTAATTTTATGAGGGTCAAAAGTCCTTACCTTGTTTGGAATTTGAACTGAGCAAAGGACAAAAAAGAAATACAACTCAGGATAATTTGTTTTAATTTATTAGAGATGGAAAGGCCTTACTCAGCTGTGGCGTCTTTGGGACAGTGGTATGTCCATGTAAATTGTCTGAGCATTATTAATGCCTTATAACAGTGGTTCCCATACATTTTCGACCCCTGGCTCCCTTGACTAATTGGCCATTGGCTGCGGCTCCCAGTTATGTCACTTTTTTTGACGGGTGGGGGGATGTAAGCCAGCATTCGGGAGCACTTCCATTTTTTTCCCTAAAAAATAATTGGGGTGAAGCCGATAGAGCGCTTCTGTGATAGGGACTTGTCTTTAGTGACTTGGAGTACGCACTGCCAGTAATCTGCTGCTGCAGTCCAATGCACAACATTTTTGTCATGCTCTTTCTGCTTGTCATAGCGCTTTGTCCTTGTTCCTGGCAAGTAAAAAAAAAGCACATTAGCATTTTTGATCTCAGATCATGCAGCACCGAACTTGGAAGTCCCACACATGACAATAGACCTGATTCAGGCCTCAAGGGGAGAAATACATTCTCCTGCTCCTTTTTTTTAATCTTCCACTTTCCTTTTAAATGTTGACATTTTTGTAATTTCATGATTACCCTCTTTTCTTGAGTAGCTGCAGAACACAGACAGAAGTAACGCTCCATCACTGTCCTGATTGTGCCTGACCCTGCCTAAACAGACACGCTCTTTATTTATTTGGCAAGATGTCATGCGCTGGTCCAAACCATTCCAGACGCTGACAGCTGTGGCTTCCATTACACCCCCACATGGGTTACTCAGGGCTGCAAATGCACATTAGAAAAACCCTAACAAGTTTGATTTTTGCACTGTGATTCTTTCTTTTTTGTACTACCATACAGCTCTGTTCCAAACATAACATCTTTAGAATGGAGCCGTATGGTAGTATGAAAGAGAAAGAATCGCAGTGCAAACAGTGCTTAATTTGAGCCAGTGCTTTCCGAAGGGCTTAATTTGAGCAGGTGGTTTCCGGTTTTCTGCATCAGACATTTAGTAAGAGCAAAAGATACATATGAGAAACTAAAAAGCATCACAAAGGGAGAAAGTAGAGCTGCATGAGTGAGCTGAAGGAGTAGGGAGTGGCTGTAAATGGATTAAAGAGGCCCGAGAAGGCTCGCACATTTAAATGCAGCATCCTCTTGTTTCAAAAGAGAGCTTTGAGCACCAGCACATTTTTATCTACAAATTAAGCACTGGGTTTCCAGTGGGGGGCACCAGCACTTATTTTTAAGGACTGGCACTTAGGCCCATATTTATGAAAAGTTTGCGCCACATTTGCATTATTATGTGACGCAAAAAGCATCGCAAACGTAAAAAATATTATTATATTGTGTAAGTTTGCGCCACTTTTGCATAAAAAAATGACGCAAATGCGTCAAAACCTTTTCATAAATATGGGCCTTAGTTTTCTGCATCAGGCATTTACTGCGAGAAAATGCACATATGAGAAAGACGAAGGAAGAGAAGGACTGAAAAGCTCCACATTGGGAGAAAGATGCAAGACTGAACTGAAGGGGCAGGGAGAGGCTGTAAATGGATTGAGGAGGCCCAAGATAGCTTTAGGATTACCGCTGCCTCAATGTTCTATGCATGCATATTTAACTTGCAGCAGCCACATGTTTCACAGAAGAGCTTTCAGGTACGTTTTTATTTATAAATAGTTAAACACTGAGTGGAAACAAATCAAACTTGATGGGTTTTACCATGTAACACTGCAAAACCCTAACAAGTTTGATTTATTTCCACTGTGATTCTTTCTTTTTCATTCCACTGTTCGGCTCCATTTTAAACATAACTTGTCTTTTGAATGGAGCCATACAGTAGTACGAAACAGAACGAATTGCAGTGCAGATAAATGAAACTTGTTAGGTTTTTGCAATGTTATGATGTCTATTGAAAATGCATCAAGTTTGGTTTGTTTCTGCTGCAAGTCTTTCTCTTTCATACTACCATGCAGCTTTGCTAGCTGTACGGTAGTATGAAAGAGAGACTCACAGTAGAAACGAATTGAACTTGATGGGATTTACAACTTACAACATAACATTGCAAAACCCTAACAAGTTCGATTTATTTCCACTGTGATTCGTTCATTTTCATACTCCTGTACAGCTCCATTCTAAATGTGATGTATTTTTAGAATGGGGCAGTACGGTAGTATGAAAATGAAAGCATTTCAGTGTTCCCTAGAAGTGTGCGGCGCCCCTGGTGAGTTCTGATGGCGCACGGCGGACACTTTGGGAAACACTGCCTTCTAATAATAGTACTGTATAGACAAGATTTATTAAACAACAACACATATATATTCTAAATGTGGTTCAAGATGTTCTTATCCGCAGATATGGTTGAAACCTAGATAAGAGCCAGCTAGCCTTTTTCTTTTTACAGGTAAAAATCAGTCCAGGTGAAGACAGGAAGAGTGTGTTGAATTTAAAAAGTGATAGAATTTCTTCTTTCAGTATTATTTTCTTGACAGGTCGCCTTCCCTGCTGTTCCCTTTCCAATCCCATTCCTTCCCCTGGCCACACAACTGTTTGAGCTATAATAGTATAAAGGCTTGGTGCTACCTAGAAGTGGGCATTTTAAACAATGCACTGACCCTGAGGATTCAAGGACCGTTATCCAGGCCATGTATCTGTGTTTGCCTACATTTGGTGTTGAGAATGATGAAAATCTACCTGCCCCCAAAAGACAATTCAACCTGATTGAACTCATCCATAGAGTGTTGGTGGTTCTAGAATAATTCTATGTGATTTAACTGTGTGACTCTTAGAATAGTTAGCAGATCCAGTCCTGCCTTTGCTGAGGGGAGACCTTTCCCAAACTCTGCTGGTGTCCCCTGATTCTTGAGGTTGTCGCTTAAAGACCTCTTCCTTCTTCCTTTAATTGGGCTCATTTAAGACTGACACTTTCAACTTAGAATTTCACATTGTCATTTTTTATGCTTTATTTAGAACATGGAAGTTAATTTATGGGACTGATATTACCTTTATTCTGCATTTTATATCTTGTAATGATTTGCAATGCGGTTTACATAATTTCAGACTGAACAATCTTATATATGCTTATCTTATAAATTGATTTATTTAATGACTAAAACTTGTAACATTGACTATTCTGCTAATAAACCTTCATGGTTTAAAAGCCATTCACTTAGTCCTTCTTTTTGTGCTAAATAGGTTTCACTGTAATTAGACTTGTGCTGATGTTAGCACCCACAATACACTTTTAGCTGATGTCTAAAGGTCCGTATGACCAGTGGGACAATTTAGTTGACGAATACACCAGAGCCTACAGGTACCGAAAGATACTCTAGATTAGTCATGTTTCAAACTTGGCAAGCAAGACATACAATGTACTGCAAATGTGAGAAAAAAAGGTGATTTTCTTAGGGTATGCAGGGATCCCAGGAATGCAAGTGGTATTCGTGTGTGGACCACTGGAAGAGGAAGAAAAGAAGATTGTTTTCTAAGCAAAGATAGGCTGAGTCTTCCTAATTATGATATTAAGTTATATGATAAAAGTTTGACTGCATTTGCTGATTGTTGCTCCCCATGCTAGATAATCAAACCTTCAATGAGTTATTCAGAAGGGATAATGTGGAGCTGAATAAAACTTGGCAGGCAAGGTGGATCCCAGGAGGACACTCTTAAAAAGACATACAATGTAATTAGTCCCAAGAATGCCAGAAAGTGCTTGAGTGAATAAAAATGGCCAACTCTAAACCACTCTTATTTGGTAACTTTGAAGTGAATAAAACCACTTTGATGGGGTTGTGGGCTGACAAGGTGGCCGACTAGAAGCATTTTCCCTAGAGCTGTGACACATGCACTGTAATCCTATCTAATCCTGACTCACATAACCCCCCATTGGAGCATGAATAAGAGGGCAAAGGTGCCAGCTGATGCTATATCCTCAGCAAATTCCATCTGGACTACCAGCACTAAAATCAATGGCCAGTATGGTGCCAAGGAGGAGCCCACCAAGGCTGTAGGTGGGCAGTCTGAGGCCTACCAGGAGATTAGGCTGAGCAGCAGGGACGGCACACAATCAGAGCCTGTTGTGGCATTCCACCACCATCTGATTGTCGAAGAGCTGTTGGTGGTAGACCCAGTGGAGAGCCAAGTGAGAAGCAGAGTGGGTGAAGGAGCCTGTGCCCACACCCAGTGCAAATTGAGAGCCCACCAGCCAGGTGCAGAGCAATTGGAGGTGAGGTGGAGCAGTGGAGGCACATGTTGGATGCTGGGAGGGCTGGTCTGACTCTGACCCCAGCACGGTCTGGTGTACCCAGGGCAGGGGAAGGATTCTTGGTGGCGCAACATGGAGGATGCACTGAGGGAGGGCAGTTGGTGTGTACTCGTTCAGTGTGCTACCCTGTGGCTGTGTGTGCGATGACTGCGGGGAAAGCAGCAAATGTGGGATCGCCTCCACACTTCAATGCTGCCCTTCGGAAGTGTAATGGCTACTGGTGACTATTTTTCCCTCCTGCTTGAACTGAGGGGCACAAGGAGTAAAGTAAGTGGGAGGTGGGGCGCGCTGTGGTTGGCGGGCTGTCAGCTGTCCGGTAGGAGGCCATCAGGGGCAAAGGTAGAACAGTTAAGCTATTCCAATCTATCAAAATAATGAACTATTTCACCATGAGGGCAGATGGCAACTCACAGGAGGCAGACAACCGGCTGGAGTGACAGAAGGCCAAGAATCATCAGACATTATGACTGAGATAGAAGGCACCTGAATGTCCTTCAAAGGGAAAATTGACACTATGGGGGTCATTCCGACCCTGGCGGTCCATGACCGCCAGGGCCGGGGACCGCGGAAGCACCCGCCAACAGGCTGGCGGTGCTTCCAGGGCCATTCTGACCGCGGCGGTAAAGCCGCGGTCAGAAAAGGGCAACCGGCGGTTTCCCGCCGGTTTACCCCTGGCCCAAGGAATCCGCCATGGCGGCGCTGCTTGCAGCACCGCCATGGGGATTCCGACCCCCTTCCTGCCATCCTGGTCCTGCAAAGCAGACACTAAAAATCGCGACGGGTGCCACTGCACCCGTCGCACACCAGCAACTCCGCCGGCTCCATTCAGACCAGCCGTATTACGAGTCCATTATATCCTATGGAACTCGTAATACGGCTGGTGGTATATCCGTCACTTTACCGTCACTTTTGGGACGGATTAACACCTCCTCCAAAGTTGTAATAACCCCCTATGTGTCATACACACTACACAAATTAGATGTTCTCAATTTTCCATAAAGCACTAACTTGAGAGCGATTAGTTCTCCTCGGACCCTTAGGTCCTTGTGTCTTATACATACCCTGTGGCCTCATGGAAAGGCCTCCCCTCTCCCCTCACACCCTTCCCGAAATTTCGGTGGGAGACCGGGAATGGCGGGCACCTTGGGGGAGGCCTTATTTATACTGTGCCTAAGGCCCTGAATTCGGCTTAGCTTACTTAGTCCGAGAAGAGAAGAGTTCTTGTGACCCCTTCATTGCTACTTACACAATGGTGCGTGAGTGCCTCATTGGATCTTCTCCACAGCCTGGAACTCACTACAGACCTTTGGAGTGGCTACAGGGGGCATAGGTGGATATTCTTCACTTCCTCTGAGATTTGGGACTCAAGTGAATGGAACTGGACTTGACACAGCATATGCTACATTTGAAAGGGAGTATGTACCAATACTCCTACACAGCATTTGGGAGGGTGACCTGAGAAAAACTGGGCAACTTGATCTCCATTATGCCTGCTGGAAAGTGGGCTCCCCCCACCACTATTATGATAATGTGGAATACAGCAAATAAAATAATTTACACCCATACTAGTCGGCCACCAGAACCAGCAAACACAAAGGCGAATATGAACATTGTGTTGAGTGGGACATCATGCTTTCTTGTATGAGGAGATCTTAGAGAAGTACATCTCTGGTGACATGGATCCACTCTCCACAGCTGTGGTGGAGTGTATTATTGGTGTCTGGGGAGTAGTCCTCCACTGTGCAATCACAGGTTTTGGGTGTGCTTTTTCTGTTTGAATTTGTACATGGTGCTTGAAGGGATAGTGTTTATTTTCAATTTTCAAAATGCTACTCTGGGGCAGGCCTGGGATGTTGGGGTGTTTTATTGTTATCATGTTTCAGGTTAGGATGGATAGAATTAGGGCTTACCCACTTGTCCGGCTCACAAACATGAGGGAACGACTGCTGGAAGAGAAAAGCTGGTGTATCCTACTTAGTACAAAGAACAGGCCAGGCTAGAGACATGGGAAGCTATTATAAAGTAATTACATGGAACATCCGAGGCTTCAATAATTTCCAAAACATCATCAAAATTATTCTTACCTGAAGAGGTATGGAATCAGTGTAGCATTTCACACCAACATGTTGATTTGGACCAATCACTCCTTTGCACAGATATCTGCCACAATGGTTGTGGGGAGCTTGAAATGGGGAAAGCTGCTTACTGCTAATGGAAATATACCCAGACAATCAGTTTATCACCTTTGAGGATGCCCTACATGCCTTCCGTGTTGGCCTAGGCCAATTTCTACAGTATACTTGACTGGCCTATAGTGACAAGGACATTTAGATTTCATTCTGCATGCAGGTAGTGATACCACTAGCCGTCTCCCAAACACACTTTTCTGGAACCCGCAGGTTCCCCCCGCTTTTTTCGATGGATTGTCAACATGCAATACATTCATAATCATAATTTCTGTATGCCAAATTTGGCTGGTGAAGGAACACCTTTGGGTGAATTCATTTCTTTTATTTCTGCCAATCCTAGACAAATTGTCTGCTAAATGGTGTCATTAAGAAATGGAATTTGTAAAGGATTGAGGCAAGCGCTAAATAAAGCTTGTGTACCTTGTATTTGCCATTTTCCCCTCCCCCACATGCTCTTTAAATCAATTTACTTCTTTCAATACTCATAACCTTCTATGGCCAACTGGGAAATAAAATAACTCAAATAAGTTAATTTGGTATTCTTTAGTAATGTTTTATTTGCTTTGGAAGGGGGTCATTTAAAGTAACAGTACTCAGCATTTTTAACACCATGCCAAGTAAAATATGAAAAATGTTCAATATATATTTTGGAACTCCCCACTGGTGGAGTTGAACAATTTTCCCATTGTGTGAAATTGTAAACTACTCTTGGGGTACCAGCTCGGTGTAGAAAATGATGTCCGTAATGGTGGTGACAACACATTTCTCCATAATTCGCTGTTGTCATATATACATCTTCACTTTCAAATGCAGGGTAATATTCAAGCTCAGAAAGCTTAGAATCAACTGTCATCAGAAACACCCTTTGGTGATATAATATTATTCAATGTTACTTTAAAAACATATGGAATTTGAATCATTTCTGTAGGGTCAAAGATATGAAACTGTACATTATTCAAAACAATTCCATCAGGAACTGGAACACCTGAAATGTTCACCAGGGACAAGTCTCTGCGGACCTTATGTGAGGATAGGAAAGGTTTTAAAACCTCATCCACCAGTACAACAACAGATCGTTCAGGAAGATAGTGACCATGTATCAGCAAAAAGAAAACAATAACAACCCCAATCCAAAGAAGAAAGGCAGACACAGTCAGTAGTATCTATAGATAGGACCATGGATGAATTAACTAGTTATTTTTAAGCCATTTGAAGAGCTAACGTGCTTTTGACACAGGTACTGTATCTGATACTGAAAAGTTTGAAGAGAAGTCATCTATGATGGCAAAGTAACCAGAAGCAGTCTGTGCACAAACTGTAGCTAGTGAGTGCAGGTGAAAGAGAACTGGTAGTTCATAATAAACAATTCCATCCATTTGTGATGCATTTGAAGAGTGTAAATTAGAATTTTTGACACTTTTGTCGATAAAGTGGTGAGAGGAATCAACAAAAGTTCATTCTCCACCCTCCCTATGCTAGGGGAAATAATTTCAGCATTGTTGAGTGCTTGAAAAGGCACATCATTGTATGTAATGAAAGGGGTATGGGAACTACTCAGGAGTCCTTGTGGTCTACTGTGCAGGATTGGCCACATGGTGCAATTTGACGCTGCCAATTGAAACATAGCAGCTTTCTTTAGAACCAGGCAGAAGTGGTAAAATGACAGTTCTGATATCGAGTATTCCCAAAACTGGAACCAGTGCTCAGTACGATGGGCCAAACTCCTTCTTTACAGAGATTTTGTCACAAACCAGAGTCCCAACCAATCCAGCCTGTGGATGTTGGCAAATCGCTTAGTCCCAAATTGTCGACATGTGCAGATGAATTTTCAGCACAGAACTATTTAATTCCTGCAAGTGAGTAACATGTTCATTTACGTCACAAGGTGTTTCTGCCACCACCGTGCTAGGGCCATCTGGATCATAGACATACATAAGTATCCCAAATAGGACTTCATAAGGGGTACACCCTCCCAAAGACATTCAGGGTAGATTGGTTAGTGCTGGCTGAACTAGAAGTGATGAAGCCAATTACAACCTGAACCTAATACTCTAAATGTCAAGGATTACTTTAAGTCTCAGTTTTTCCGCTCCACAATCACGTTTCCCTTGGGATGATATCAAGATATGAAATGCACTGCAACACCCATCATAGCCATGCTGCCGCTGAATTCATTGGAGGCAAAAACAGGGCCCTGGTCCGAGTGGAATCCAGAACTGCATATGCCCCAAGGAAGACTTGCAAATCTTTAAAAACAGTTAAAGCATCAGCCAATCATTGTGGTCATACCCATAGAAATCTGGAGCATGAATCTACCACAATTGGAATGTATTTGTATGCACCATCAGATTGTAGGGGACCGCAATGGTCCAGGTACACACACTGTAGTGGTTTGTTGGAAATCAAGAGGGGTGTCTGTGGAGGGCATTTGATGGTGTATTCTTTTATTTGTTGGCAAATATCACAGTTAAGGACTGTTGGACCTGGCTTTTTGACAGGGACATCCCCAAACTTTTTGCCTCCTTCCTCCTATTTTTTCTGACCTGTTGTTGTTGGCTTTTGACCTCTGGGCACTTTACCACTGCTAACCAGTGCTAAAGTGCATATGCTCTCTGTGTAAATTGTACTACTGATTGGTTTATCCATGATTGACTATTTAATTTACTTGTAAGTCCCTGGTAGAGTGCACTACATGTGCCTAGGGCAGGTAGATTAAATGCTACTAGTGGGCCTGCAGCACTGGTTGTGCCACCCACCTCAGTAGCCCCTTAACCTTGTCTCAGGCCTGCCATTGCAAGGCCTGTGTGTGCAGTTTCACTGCCACTTTGAATTGGCATTTAAAGGTACTTGCTAAGCCTAGAACTCCCCTTTTTCTATACATATGTCACCCCTAATGTGTGCCCTAGGTAACCCCTAGAGCAGGGTGCTGTGTGGGTAAAAGGCAGGACATGTACTTGTGTGGTTATATGTCCTGGTAGTGTAAAACTCCTAAATTCGTTTTTACACTACTGTGAGGCCTGCTCCCTTCATAGGCTAACATTGGGGCTGCTCTCATACATTGTTGAAGTGGCAGCTGCTGATCTGAAAGGAGCAGGAAGGTCATATTTAGTATGGCCAGAATGGTAATATAAAATCCTGCTGACTGGTGAAGTCGGATTTAATATTACTATTCTAGAAATGCCACTTTTAGAAAGTGAGCTTTTTTTTGCACTAAAACCTTGTTGTGCCCTTCAATCCACGTCTGGCTAGGTTTAGTTGACAGCTCCTTGTGCATTCACTCAGACACACCCCAAACACAGGGTACTCAGCCTCACTTGCATACATCTGCATTTTGAATGGGTCTTCCTGGGCTGGGAGGGTGGAGGGCCTGCCCTCACACAAAGGACTGCCACACCCCCTACTGGGACTCTGGCAGACAGGATTGAACTGAAAGGGGGCTTGGTGCATTTCTTAGACACTCTTTGAAGTCACCCCCACTTCAAAGGCACAACTTAGTATAAAACAGGGCCTCTGCCCTACCTCATCAGACACTTGCTGGAGAAGAAACCTGAACCAGAAACTACATCCTGCCAAGAAGAACTGCCTGGCTGCTCAAAGGACTCACCTGTCTGCTTTTCTACAAAGGACTGCTGCCTTGCTGTTGGCCTGCTGCCTTGCTGAACTGCCTGGCTGCTCAAAGGACTCACCTGTCTGCTTTTCTACAAAGGACTGCTGCCTTGCTGTTGGCCTGCTGCCTTGCTGAACTCTTGTCTGGCTGTAAAAGTGCTCTCCAAGGGCTTGGATAGAGCTTGCCTCCTGTTCCCTGAAGTCTCAGGACCAAAAAGACTTCTTGCTTTCACTTGGACGCTCCATGCGCCGAAATTTTCGACGCATAGCTTGCTCCGCGGCAAGAAAAACGCCGCACACCGACGCTGATCGACGCGACGCCTTCGGGGCGACCGAAACTTTGACGCACGGCCTCGCAAGGACCACGCCGCCCGACTTCTAAGAAGAAATCGAGGCGACGCCTACCGTGAGCTCGAAACTTTGACGCACGGGCTCGCAAGGACAACGCCGCACGACTTCCAAGGAGAAAACGACGCGACGCCTGCCGTGAGACCAAAACTTCGACGCACGGCCTCGCAAGTACAACGCCGCCCGACTTCCAAGGAGAAATCGACGCAACGCCTGCCGTGAGATCGAAACTTCGACGCGCAGCCCTGCAGAACGACGCGCAGCCGGAAAACAAGCAGGAAAATCCACGCACAGACCCGGGCCATCTGGTAATCCCCGCGATCCACAGAAAGAGACTGTCCGCGCGCCGGAAAACGACACACGACTTCCCCGCGTGGAGAATAACGACGCAAGTCTGTGTGTGCTGGGGAGAAATCGACGCACACACCATTTTTCCACGTATCTCTTCTCCTGTGGCCCTCTGAGGAGATTTCCCACCAGAAACCAGGTACTTTGAGCTTGAAAGACACTTTATTTGCTTTTTAAAGACTTAAGACACTTTATATCACTTTTCAGTGATATCCTTACAAATTCATATTGCAACTTTGATCGTTTTGACCTGCAAATACCCAGATAAATATTATATATTTTTCTAAACACTGTGTGATGTATTTTTGTGGTGTTATATTATGGTATTGTATGATTCATTGCACAAATGCTTCACACATTCCCTTCTAAGTTAAGCCTGACTGCTCGTGCCAAGCTACCGGAGGGTGAGCACAGGCTGATTTTGGATTGTGTGTGACTTACCCTGACTAGAGTGAGGGTTCTTGCTTGGACAGAGGGCAACCTGACTGCCAATCAAAAACCCCATTTCTAACAAGGACATACTGCTTGGTCTGTATGTATAAACCAAGCCACCAATAGTGTTTCTGCAAAAGCATAGCAGACAGTGAAAAGCTGCATGGAGCCCTGTCAGGGGGCCCCTGCACTGCCCATGCCAGGGGCCCCGTGACTCCCCGTACCACCAGGAAAAGGCTGGCGGTCGGGGACTTGTAATCACCTGGGCAGCACTGCAAGCAGCGCTGCCCTGGCGGATTATCACCGCCGGCGCAAATTTGGTGGGAAACCGCCGGCCCCGGCTGTGCAACCGCGGCGATACCGCCGCGGTCGTAATCCCCTATCAAGCACCGCCAGCATGTTGGCAGTGCTTCAGCCAAAACAGCCCTGGCGGTCTTGCACCGCCAGGGTTGTAATGAGGGCCGTAATGTACAAGTTCTAATTAATTCAGGGGCAACAGGAAATTTTGTGGATCAACAAACTGCACTAGACTTGCATTTACCCAGTGTTAAGAAAAAGGTTCCAGAAGTTGTTTATGCAGTTGATGGTAGTGAATTGGCAGGAGGCACTGTTACTACACAAACCTCACAAATACAAATGATTTGCAAAGATGATGAGAATCAGAACCACTGTGAGATAATTTGCTTCAATATAATCCAAGCACCCCAATATGGTTTTATCCTAGGAATGCTGTGGTTAATGTTACACAATCCATGCATAGACTGGCGCAACCAGGTTTTGCGTTTTTCTTCTTCCTCTTGTGCAAAAAAAAAAAATTCAACCAAGACGAGACAAAGAAGGAAATCTTCAACACTCTATTGCTACTGCAGTTGAGAAGGAAATTGATCTGCCATCACAGTATTCAGAATATACTGATGTTTTCTGTGAAAAGAAAGCGAGCTCCTTACCCCCTCACAGGCCGTACGCTTGTCAGATCGACCTTGTACCCGGCACCAATATACCAAAATGTAGAATATACGCATTATCAGAGAAAGAAAATCAAGTCCTATGAGAATACCTTGATCAATGTTTAGCCAACAAGCTAATTCGGCCATCACGATCTCCAGCGGCTTCTCTGCTGTTTTTCGTACCCAAAGCTAATGGCGAATTGAGGCCTTGTATTGACTTTAGAGCGATAAACAAGATCACTGTTAAAAATAAATATCCACTACCTCTCATACCAATCTTGTTAGACCAGGTCAAATCCGCTATTATTTACACCAAACTTGACTTACGAGGTGCTTATCACCTAGTTCGAATTCGATAGGGAGATGAGTGGAAAACGGCTTTTAAGACTCGTTATGGCCTCTTTGAGTATCTAGTGATGCCATTTGGTCTATGTAATGCCCCAGCAGCCTTCCAATACTTCCTAAACGATGTTCTGAGAGAATGCCTAGACATCTTTGTCAACGTTTATATTGACGATATATTGATTTATTCAAACTCTGAAGAAATACATGAAGAACATGTAAAAAAGGCATTACAAACTCTACAAAACCATAATTTGTTTTGCAAATTAAGTAAATGCGAATTCCATAAGAGGTTGAATTTTTGGGAGTCATTTTAACACATGATGGCATGCAAATGACTCAAAGAAAAATTCAAGCTGTATCCGAATGGCCCACACCAAAATCAATACGTGACATCCAATGTTTATTGGGTTTTGTGGATTTTTATCGACACTTCATCCATCACTTCTCCCAAAAGGTGGCACCAATCACCAAATTACTAAGGAAAAAGGCCGTCTTCAACTGGTCCCAAGAGACAGAGGAAGCATTTCAAGACTTAAAAAAGGCCTTTACTTCAGCTCCCATTCTAGCTCACCCCAATGTGGAGGAATCATTCATTGTGGAAGCCGATGCATCCGATATTGCTGTTGGGGCCATCCTATCCCAACGTCATCGAGAAACTGGCATCCCATAGCATATGCGTCAAGAAAATTGAATGAAGCAGAACAGAATTACACCATACTGAAAAAGAATTACTAGCAATTCGCAATGCTTTCAAAGAATGGAGACATTATCTATTGGGAGCGAAACACACCATAACTGTATACTCTGACCACAGAAATTAAAAAGTTATGAGTTCTGCCAGACTACTAACTCCCAGACAACTGAGATGGATGATATTCTTTGCAGAATTTGATTTCATAGTGACTTTTAGACCAGGAGTCGAAAATCATAAGGCCGACACATTGTCTAGGCAAGATTCTTCGATCACACATACTGAACAAAAACCCATGCCTATTTTAACGCCTTCAAAAGTGTTGTGTTTAGTAGCAGCCAAGAAATTCCTTGATCTCATTTGTAATCATTTTCACATCACCAAGTGGCAAGAGTGGTTACAACAAGACACCAAAAGGTCCATTCAACAAGGCTTACCTCTACACGAATCTCGAGTATTCCTGCCTACTGAGGAGTTAAGAGAGGCAGCTTTTCATTGGTTGCATAGTCATCCTCTGGCAGGTCATCCAGATCCTCAAAAAACACTAGAACTCATGAAAAGGTGGCCTACGTTTGTTCACGACCTTGAGGAAATGCTACAATCATGTGAAGTATGTGCAAGATGCAAAAGCGAACATAGCAAGCCCAAAGGTCTACTGATACCTCTACCCGTAACCAATCATCCATGGGAACATATCTCTATGGATTTTATTACTGGTCTTCCTCAAATAAAGCAATTTACAACCATTTTAGTTGTGATGGATTCCCTTACCAAATATGCTCACTTCATTGCCTGTAAAGGGCTACCAACCTCCGACACCTTAGCAACTATCATCTTAGAAAACATAGCTCGTCTTCATGGACTTCCAAGAGTCATCCTCTCTGATAGAGGGACACAATTTTCTGCACGTTTTAGGCAGCAATGGTGCAAGGCTTTACAAATTGATTCAACTTTATCCACTAGTTATCATCCACAAAAGGATGGTCAAACAGAGAGACTAAACCAAACTCTAAAACAATACTTATGATGTTATGCAACAAAGGGGGTCGTTATGACCCTGGCGGAAGGTGGAGAACTGGCGGTAAGGTCGCCAACAGGCTGGCGGTCTTACTTTGTGGAATTATGACCATGGCAGTTACCGCCATGGTCATCCGCCGGTTCTCCGTTCCGCCCGCCGGGCTGGAGACCTGGGTCTCCAGCCCGGCGGCCGTCACTATACTGCCGGCGGTATTTGGACCCGGCTTACCGCCGTGGTTTGAACCGCCATGAAATCCATGGCGGTAAGCACTATCAGTGCCTCTCCCGCACCCCTACCCCACCCTGACTCCCTCCCCTACCCCCCACCACCCCTGCCACCCCCCAAAGGTGGCAGGGCCCCCCTCCCCACCCCGACCCCCAACATCACTTCACCCATACCCACACGACACGCACGCAGGCACCACCTACATACTTACACGCACACACGCAGACATACATGCCTACATCCACACACACAGTCATACACGCACACCCACATTCAAACATACATGCACACATCCATACAGACATACCCACAGACATACACGCACTCATTCCCATACACACAACACCCCCGCAGGCATACACACACTCACACACCCCCTCTACATACACACACGCACACCCCCATGCACCCACACAACACACAACACCCCCCACCCACCTCCCCTCACGGACGATCGACTTACCTGGTCTGATGATCCTCCGGGAGGGGACGGGAGCCATGGGGGCAGCTCCGCCGACACCACACCGCCAACAGAACACCGCCACGGCGAATCACAGGACGTGATTCGCTGGGCGGTGTTCTGTTGGTGTGGCGGTGGAGGTGGAGCAACCTCCTCTTCCCCGCCTCCCGCCAGTATGGCTGTTGGCGGCTCTCCGTCCGTAAAAGGACGGAGAGCTGCCAACGGTCATATTAGGCCGAGCGGCAAACCGCCACCACTGGTGGTCTTCCGCACGGTGGTCCCTCAGCGGCCTTTAAAAAATACCACCGAGGTCAAAATGACCCCAGTGTCTCCTAAAACTTTGCTGGATCTTTTGTGGCTTGCAGAAGTGACTTCTAATAACTCTCACCACTCTTCAATAAACTCAACTCCTTTCTATGGTTTATATGGGCGTCATCCACACATTTTGCCAGTTACGCTACCGGCTTCTACTCAAACCACTCCGGCACTCATGGACATGTTAACACACATGAAAAAGGTACATTCACAATTGCAAACAAATCTTCATCAAGCAAAGACAAAATATAAAATGCAAGATGACAAAAAACACCAGCCTGGTCCTCAGTATACAAACAAAGACAGAGTTTGGTTATCCACGAAAACTTTGTATTAAAAAATAAAAATATGTTTCATCCAAAATTCATAGGGCCCTATGAAGTTCTGCGACAAGTGAACCTAGTAACATATAAACTAAAATTACCATCGTCTTTGAAAATTCATCTGGTGTTTCACACTTCACTTCTTAAATCTGCTTTGCCCTCAAGCGTCACACAACCTGCTCCTCTATTAGTCCAAGGTCATTGGGAGTATGAGGTCTCCAGATATCGTGGGTCTTGTCTTTGGTACTTGGTGTCCTGGAAAGGATACGGACCGGAAAATGACTCTTGGGAACATGCAAGACATGTCCATGCACCACGTTTGGTGCAACGCTTTCACCTCCTCCATCCTGATAAGCCAGGCCCTGGACCACGCTTGGGAGAGGGGTGAAATGTCAGGAATTAAGCTGTGAGCGGTCTAGGTCCCGGACGAAACTCCGCTGAGTGGATTTGCGGCACTTCATGCGCACCACTCGTCACCCCTTCTTGTACTAAAAGTGGTCATCAGCGTCGTCTGCCCTGTGGAAAAGCTCATGTAGCTGCAGGGTGAGGACATTGGTGGACAAGATGCACTTATCAGTGCTATTCTATGAAGGGACTACAATTCCCATCCTTTTAGAGGCAGCAGCCATCTTGGGGTGTGGCAGGCCTATAAAGCCCAGCCACACCCAAGCACATTGCTCACTATTTTGAAGACTTTGATGCAGTCAGGCCTCGTGGGGGTTCCTCTGAAGAAGAGCAGATTTCCTGCATGGCAGATTGACAGCAAATCGGAGTATCCTTGTTTCCATGGTGAATTCAGATACGAGTAGGTCGTACTCGTAGCGGTAAGGTCTTGATGAGTCCAATCTTGAAGGGAGTTGTTACTTCCAAATTAAAGCACCCCTTAGCACAATGAGCAAAGTGCTTCAGTCCACATGAGTAAAGCGCCCTTGGCACAGCAATCAAAGTGCTTCAGTCCACATGAGTAAAGCGCCCTTGGCACGGCAATCAAAGCGCTTCAGTCCACATGAGTAAAGCGCCCTTGGCACGGCAATCAAAGCCCTTCAGTCCACATGAGTAAAGCGCCCTTGGCACGTCAATCAAAGCGTTTCAGTCCACATGAGTAAAGCGCCCATGGCACGGCAATCAAAGCCCTTCAGTCCACATGAGTAAAGCGCCCTTGGCACGGCAATCAAAGCGCTTCAGTCCACATGAGTAAAGCACCCTTTGCACGGCAATCAAAGCGCTTCAGTCCACATGACTAAAGCACCCTGGGCACGGCAATCAAAGCGGTTAAGTCCACATGAGTAATACGCCCTTGGCACAACAATCAAAGTGATTCAGGCCACATGAGTAAAGTGCCCCCTTAGCATAACGAGCGTAGCGCTTCAGACAAGACAAGTAAAAGCACTTTCTGGCATAAGGAACAAAGCGCTTCATGTATAATAATCAAAGCGCTTCATGAACAATAAACAAGGCGCTTCTGCCCAACGAATAAAGCGCTTCAAGTTCAATGAGTAAAACTTTCAGGTCTATAGTTGTAAATGTGAAAGGATTTCGGAGATAAACCAATTATAGTTTTATTGTTTTTTGGAAAGCATAATATGTGAGATACATATTTAAGTCTTTGAGAATTTCTAGGCTGTGATCAAAAGTTTATGTTATAAATGCATAGTTCTTACAGGATTGATGTTCAGAGTATGACCATAGTCCAAAGCTCTTGCCATCTCTTGGTTCAGAGGTTGTAGTTTGTTCTTGTTCCATGATTCAAAGAAGGGGCTTCACCCTCACTTCACAAAAGGGGTATCAATCTGGTATCACGGAGACACCTTTATTCAAGAATCCATTGATGAGTTATACTGCTATGAATGAGTATATGCATATTTGTTTTAACTTTTTCTTTTCAGATCTCTCTCCCTGCAGTTCCCTACCCTAATTCCCTTCCCCGCCTGGCTTCATTGTAACTCTGTGCTATAATAGCTTTCTGAGTTGGTGACGCCGGGAGGTGGGCCTTTTGTTCAGCAGCGTGCAGGTCCAGAGGAAAGGACACTGTGACAAAACGGTAAGCACATTGTGAGAATTCTGTTTATCTTGGAGTCTCATATGGGGAAACACTGCTGCTTTGTTTTTTGTGCAAAACAGAATTTCCTCCCATTTGGTGTCTGGTTCAGTCATTACCGTATGTACAGATTGCAGGTTTATTCTCTTCTTATTACATTTCACACAGATATATGAGATACAAGAAGTGCATTGTTCTTTTTTGCAGGCAGGAGGCATCTTTTGATCCAAAATGATTAATGTCATGCCCTCATCTCTCATTCACCCTGGTAGTCTTGAAACATTTACTATCACAGTGTAGAACTATAATAATTCTGGACTTCTGAGTGTAGAGCAGCAGCACCACCATCTGTGAGTGACTGAGTCAGTCTCACACCAGATGGAAGCAGTCAGCCTGACTGCATCGGTTAGCTAGCAGGACCTCACCCAAACCTAGGACATAATGGTGATTTCTGGCAGCCTAGAGACATAACACTCAGACTCCTCGGGGAAGTCGTGATCGATAGATCGCATCCCTTTCTCTCATGTACATAAGATCTCATACACATGAAGGCAAACAAAGAGATGCAAAAAACGTTTAAGAAAAGTTTAAATACGATTATTGAAGCAATTGCATCCTACTATATAAAACATGAGCCACGATCATTAGGAGCATGACCATTAGTGTGAAAAGTATAAACAGTCCCAGCATCCTGGAATAAGCATGAATCTAGTGATCCCTACCTGCGCCCTAATCTTTAAACCTGAGAGCAATTTGGTGTGTAGCCCTTCGGCCCATCCAACTCTACAGGAGCAGTCCCAACCCCATACCTGAAAGTGTCAGAAGTCTGCCCATTGTTCTAATGGTAATCCTCCCAATTAGCTGGAAGACAAAACCAGAGTCGGTGTAGCTGGTGAAGCGATGGCGAACAGCATGTGATGGCTCTAGCTAAATCCCTTCTGCCCTACTTAGGTCTATGTGGTGTTTTTATAACAAACATGTGATGTTCTAAGAACAGACCTGACATTATGCTATGCCTAGTGTGTGAGGCTGGACTCCAGAACTCTTTGAGTAGCGATTCTAGGGACGTTATTATGTATGGCTTTAAACAATGGCACAGAGTAAAATGTACGCAAAGGGATGATAACTGTAAAACATAAACAGCAATGCATTCTCAGAAACACTGATTATAAAATAAAACATTCAAGCTAAAATCAAGCCATGCTAAAATGTTACAAAATTAACATTGTCTGTCATTTCTATTGGAGAACTATGCCAAACTGTTGAATATGTCTCCAATTGCTGACTCTAAGTATTAGCCTCCCTCTGCTGACTCTCACTATTATTGATCCTATAAGTGCTCTTTTTGCTAGAGGAAAAATGACTCATAAATTCCAACATACTTTCCTCATTTGACTCCTTGTAAAAGATGATCCTAACTGTACAGTGCTTAATTTGTAAATAAAAAGATGCCGGTGCCCAAAGCCCTCTTCAAACATGCGGCTGCTGCAATTAAATGTGTGAGCACAGAACAGTGAGGCAGCGTAATACTGAAGCCATCTCGGGCCTCTTTAATCCATTTACAGCCACTCCCTACTCCTTCAACTCACTCTTGCAGCTTTCTACTTTCTCTCTTTGTGATGCTTTTTAGTTTTTCTCTTCATCCGTCTTTTCCATATGTGTCTTTTGCTCACAGTGAATGCTTGAGGCAGAAGAATAAGCCCCAGCCCTCAAAAATAAGTGTTGGTGCTCAGCACCGGAAACAACAAGCACAAATTAAGCACTGTAACTGTGACTCTTAACTAAATTGTGATTGTTATAGTGACTCCTGTGAGTAATAAATGCATCTAAAACTTTGGCAAATTCTTTTACCACAATATAGGCACATATGAACGACTTAAAATCTTCGTTCTACCCCTGATAAGGAATAGAAACGAGGTTACTAAATATTAGAAAAGGACTTCTCAATGAGTGCGACAACTCTCTTGATTCTATTGTTTCTCTAACATTAATATTGGGAAGGGGCTATGTGGTATTCAAGGGATCACGGAATTGCCACAAACATTTTACACACTTAAGATTGTGGAAGGAATGAAGCAAGGAAAAGATCCGTCCAGAGCTCACAGAAAAGGTGCAGTGGTGGCTAAGAAAAATTATCACATTGTGGTATACCGTATTATACGCTATATTCAAACACATACTTCCAATCATAGATGGGTAAATAAACCAAGGCACTACAACTGTGTGGCAGAAAATTGTTTATTTTGACAAATTAAATAAGGCCAATTCAAACTCAGTTCATTTTAATCCTTGACTTGGCCCTATCTCTATTCCAGGACACATCAACAACAAACAATGAAATCCACTTTAGTTACAAGTGAGTGGCCCACACATGCTACAGTGCTGATCTACACATATGTTTTTTTCTATCCCTATTATGATATAATTCAGCTAAGTCTTTTTCATGGCACGAAACAGTTAGTAGATAGGCTCAGTCATAAATAAACAAAAGTATTTTCTTTTAGAAAATGAAATTATAAAAAGTAATATGCAGTAAAAATAGAGATTATACGAAAGATAAAATATGCCTAGTGCATTTCAGGAAGTCTAGAGTGTTTTTAAAAAAAGTGAAAAGCGAGATGCACGTTTAGCTAAAGATCGGAAGAAATTAAAGCACAGAACATACTAACAAACATATAGCATTTCCTGGAAGAGGAGACACAAGTACAAACATACTATAGTGAACCTTAGACAGGTACTTCACATCTATGATGCTTATGCTGATCACCGCCGCAGTAGAAGTAATGAAAACATTGACTAGAAGGAACGCTAACCAGAACCTTTATGGCAACATGTGGCTTCTTCCTTCAGGTAGGGTGGGATAACATTCACCAAGGGCTCTGATTTTCATTTTCTATCTATGACATTTATCTCTAAAAGTTAGGGACCAGACCCTGGTGGTTGATTTGGCACAAAATTGATTGCTGTAAATTCAAATGTTTACGAACTGGCAAATTACATAACTCTGTTCCAGTAATAAAAAAATGAAAATATTTCATTTAGAGCATTTCTGCTATCCAATGTATACTTTCTTTACATCAGCATTTTAGGAGGCAAGATTTGTATGCTGAAATGCTAATCAACAATTATTAAAGATATTCATGTTTATATAACTAAAAACCTGCCAAGAATTGGTTCTTTGGAGAAATGATTGCCCCTAGGATCACTTTTTCTCATATTTTAAAATATTTTAACATCAAATCTTAAACACAATGATTGTTTTCCAAATCTATATTGCAATCGTATTTTTCCCATTTCTTATCTATTCACAAAGCTGAAAAAGAAACACATTTACATGCAGGCTCTGGTTATAACGGGCTTGCATTTTGTGTTGACTAAACGACATTACTGGACATTATTGTCATATACAGTTTCTTTTGCACACCCGTGTAATTGCGCCAGAGTGAGTTTTTCCCTTACTCAGTACTATCATGTATTTACTCATTACAAAGGCGCCAAGGGCAATGATTTAAGGAACAGCAGACAGTGATAATTTATTTTATCGATCACAAACTTCAGGACACATCACAGAAATATGACAGCCAACGGGATGCTTTGCAAGGTAAGGTAACTCTGGAATAATCTTGTACCATCCAAAATGCAGTCTTTGGAAACAGAAATATAAAATACCTTTTCATTCAAAGACTTTGTGAAGATTTCCATAGACCATGTGAGGAAAAGATTAATGTCCTTAAATAAATAATTTGCTCTGTTTATGAGAATTTGCCAAAACCAATGGCTGTGTTTTTCTTAGAAGCCGAAGATTTAGTTTTTTGTTGTCGACAGATGGGTTGAAATTTGAGTCAAGAAAGGCATGCAGAAAAATAAAACTTCATGAGCTACTTGTATTTCAAAAGTGTTCAACCAAGTAGGAGGGTGCAGCTAGCTGCTGCAGCCTCTCGTGCAGCCGTGCCCTAGGATGTTGTTGTTGCGGCCATCTTGAAGTTTTCCATGCGTCTGGGAAGGTGTTCTGCTTTCCGTGCTAGTGGCCGCCCCAATCTGCTCTTGCCTGCGAAGTCTAGAAAAAAAAAAATACTGTGTTTTTCAAAATAGCTATGTAAACATCGAAATTCGTGATAGCAAGATTTTCACATTTGCTTCTTCATCCAGATACTATCAAATAAAATATATAAATATCTAAAAGATATAAAATCTGCCACAAAAATTGAAGCATTTAAGTGCTTTTCAGACCACAGTTTATTTTGACTGACATATTATGTTAAAATAATATCCCAAAGAAGTTTGAGTTACATATGACACATTGGCATTAGCCAGTGTGTAGGTGTACGTTTTATGTTTCGCGGATAACTTGTGGGAATATAGGAGGCACAACAAGGGCCCAGGGGTGCTTAAGGGTTTGAACATCCCAAAAACAAATATTAATAAAAAATGAACAAATAACTACTAACACAACACATACATCATTTTAAAAAAAAGATAAGTAAAAGGAGTTATTTCCTGCATGGCTGAAGTTGGTTGTCTATCGCCTGTTCCACAGCAGGAGTTGCCTGCCCGCAGAAGGTTGCCCAAACACCACTGCACACAGATTTATTTGGATCTCATTGAAACCCGAGATCCTTGCAATTACTCGAACTTCCTATTGTATTTAGGTAGGAGTGGTCACCTTTGTTGTCCAAGACTCTCTGTACCACCACCCTACAAACTGGGACCACTACCTATTTTAACACTTGATTCTCAGGGTAATGAGACAAAGTGCTTTAAGGCCAATTCAAGAAGAGGATGGGGCTAGAAAATCTAAAATCAGCAACAGTCTTAAAATATAATAATTCAATATCAGCCTAATCTCCTTTTAACTAATGAACTGTTGAGGCTCTTCCCACCCCAGTGCAAGCCATTCGTTTCATGGTTGGGGAACACCACATTTAAGTCTTCCTGTATTGTTTGCTACAAGAGGTATTCAGGCCATGTTTGCATTCCTTTTTCCGCATATTGCAGAGTCTAAAGATACCCATTTTTGTGAAGACAACTGAAAAAATAGCAAAAATATAGAAAATTTTAAATCTTTTTGGGAAAATTGAAAAAAGTGTTGTGCAAGGGAGAATATGTTTTTTCTAAATATGGATTCAACAAAAGGTTTACTGTGCTAGGATCATCTTCCCAGCTTTCAAGAACAAGAAGAGACATAAGGGAATACATTTTCCCCACCATTTATGCATTCGTAGTCGTAGTAAACTCCTACATCTCCCTCTTAGTTTGGACAGAAAGACTGTTGGGGATTAACAGGCAGGCTTTTAGCCTGATGCCTAGGTGGGCTGCCCCTACCTCATATATTGTTTTTGAAAAGAGAAATATCCCTGGTGTCTAGAGGGCTTTCTGCCCTCCCAGTGATGGGCTCAAAGACTGTTGGGCCAGTTATAGAGTGAAGGCTTGGCTTGATTCCTATGTGGGAAACTTCAACCTTCTTTTTTGTTATATTTTTACTGGTGTGTAATGCACTTTCCTACCCAACGAGGGGGAGATTGGTAGTAAACTGCCCTCTGCAACCTCTGTGGCAAAAGGATTGCTGGATCTGTAATGGGGTAGGAGCAAGGCTTTATGGCTGGGTGGGCTGCCTCACCCTCTTTGTAAAATCATTTTTCCCTGATACCCATATGGGGGCCTAATATGCCATAAAGACATGGCCCATTGCCTTCTCACTTCTTATTTGTGTAATTATACTATTGCTTGTGTTTAGTAGGATTTGATAGCCTACTTGGTCATTTTGGGGTGGGAGCACAGCCTCATAACTACGTGGCCAGCTCCTTTTTTATAAGTTTCTAATTTGCTCTGGTTCCACGAAGCTTTCTGCCCTGGCCCCGTTGGGCTGGTGGCCGAAAGACTACTAGGCTCTTTCTGGGTGGTGGCCACTGTAACCCCCCTCTTTTTTGCATTTTGTTTTTTTCTCTGGCTATAAATTGGCATTGTGCCCCCTTGAGGGTTGGATTAGGGAAAGACCAATCACTCTCACTAGGAAGCAGAAAGACTGCAGCAGATTTCTTCTGTTAGAGCAGTGCTCACAGTGAATGAGAAAATACAAATGTAGGAGAGCAGGGAAAGTTTTCCTGTTGCAAGCACTAGAAGGATTGCCTTCTTAAGTGTTCTTGCTGAACCATTCATATCAACTACACTACAAAGGTAGTGTACTTGACACAAACGGTTTGTCAAATGCACTTAAGGGGTTAAAAGGAAAAGTACTTTATTGATCACACTGAATACTACATATACAATTTCAAATATTCAAGAATTTCACGTGGAACATCAAACCGAACACCCATACTAAAGGGCCTTGCAGAATCTCAGAGTGAAAATCAAGCGCCCAAAGGAATATCGCCCGCAAGGGAGTAGCCAGGAAATTAAAATACCTCCCACTTTGAACCAGAGCTCTGACAGAGCCAAGCATGCTGTGCAGGTGAGCCTGAACCTCCTTAGACGAGCTCCCTAGTCTCTTCCATCCAAGCATCTCTCTATCATCCTTTCACTCTTCATCTACCTTCTGATGTCCACCATTTCAGGTTTACCTTCTGTCATCCATTCATTATTTCATTCATCATTCACTCATTCTTCATTCTATTCATCTGTTGGCCATTCCATCCACTTATCCATCCGTTCACATATCTATTATCTATGCATCCATCCATCCACCCATACATCCATCATTTGACTTACGCAATAAGGCCTGTCAGCCATCCATTGTTCTTTTATCCATCCATCCGTCCACCTAACCATCCTCTCAGATTTGCATTTACAATGTAATTCATCTATCCTCTCAAATGTCTATTTACTCTGACATCCTTTCACTGCCCCTTCAATCCATTCTTTCAGATTTCCATTCACTCTGCTATCCTTTCACCCAACTTTCAATCCTCTCAGATTTCCATTTACTCTGCTATACTTTTACCCACAGATCCATTCACCCATCATCTGATTTCCATTTAGTATGTCATACTTTCACCAACTCATCCATCCTCTCAGATTTCCCGCCATCCATCATTCATCCGTTCAGATCTCCGTTTACTCTGCCATCTTTTAATCCACCCATCTACACATCCATTCATCCACTCATCCACTAACCCATTCTTTCACCCACACATCTTTTCATCCACTCATCCACTTACACATTTATCCTTGCAACACTCATCCATCCTTTCTCCCACTCATTCATCCATCCTTTTACATACACATCCTTTCACCCACCTATCCTTTTATACCCATTCATCCAACGTTTTATCCACTCATCCATCCATCCAACCATACTTTAACCAACTCATTCATCCATCCTTTCACCCTCTCATGCATCTACTCTTCCAGCCTTCTCTCCCGTTTTTAGCTACCAACTCTTCTTTATTGCTTAAAGGTAATTATGAGCTCCTATCTGCCAAGATGCAGATAAGAAGCCCATAAAAAACCCACCTGTGCTATATCTGCTAAAGCAAGCGGTTCACTATGCCCCTGGGCACAGGGAGCAGCATCTACAATATCTGTGTCTTGTCTGGTGACAATTTGCGTGACAACAGTATCTAAGAATAAAAACCAACAATGCTCATAGTTGGGTCGATTGCAACACATAAGGCTTTTTGAATGATAATAGGCTTTTTGAACGCTAAGCAATGCTAAGTTTAGAAACTTCATCAAGTCATTTCCAATGCAAAATGAGAAGTTTACTGCCTTTGTCAGTATATTTAAACACCAATAAAGTAAGCTATTAACTTTATATGATCAATTATTCTATTGAATGCATTTACCTGAACATAAAGGCACCAACAATATCCTGTGTCCAGACCTAAAAAAGAGACCTTTGTCCTAAACCCTTTACTTTTCCTCAGTCAGAGAATTCACAAAATAGAATATTCTTTTATTATGTCTGTCACATAATTTAAATTGTAAACTCCCTTCTGTGGTGTTTGTCATGGTGTTCACAATATAAAGCTGCTTGGTAATGTTTTTGATAGAGGGTTCATAATGTAAAACCTATTCCTATTTTTTTTGCCAGAGGGTTCACAAAGTAAACCCTTTTCCTATGGTGTTTGGCAGAAAGTACACAATATAAAAACCCCTTTGTATTGCATATGTGAGAGTTCACAAGGTAAAACCTCTTCTTAATGTATTTGAGAAATCCATTGCAGGAGATCCCTGGGCAGTCACTACGCTAAACTATGTCAATGGGAGTTTTCTTCTACTCTGGTGCCCTGGGGCTTCTGTATCCTATACCTTCAAACTTGGGACCCAGTGACCCTCTTAAGGGATATCTAGGGGTAACTAGGCAGGGCAATCCAATGCTGGCTCAGGGATGTTCCCTAGGACTACAAAATCTAAACATAGCAACACACAATATTAACACTCAAAAATCATTCACCACCCACTATTTTTCTTTTAAAAACGGAATGTTCTTTATTCTTTATTATACACATAAATAATAGCTGTAATACATTTTTTAAATATTAACAATATTTCAGGTAGAGGCCTTGCAGATTAACCAGAGTGCAAACCACATACTGTGTCGTAAAATCACCATAAGAAACTAATCATGTAAATGTAGTCTACCCTCATCTGTGTTACTGTGCCGTACCAAGTGGAGACACCGAACATCTACTGTGGGTGGACTTTACAAGGTATACATGAACTAAAAACCTCTTCCTATATTATCTGTCACATAGTTCATGATGTAAAGTCCCTTCACGTAGTGTTTCTCATGGCATTAACAATGTAAAATCCCGTTCCTGTTGTATTTGACAGGAGGATTTACAATGTAATATCCCTGGCTATTTTAAACTATTTCATAAAATAAAGCCCCTTCCCATTGGGTTGTCAAATAAGTTACAGTGTAAAACACCTTGCTTCTGCATTTGTCAGAGCTCACAACATAAAACCCTTCATTGATATATTTGTTTGAGATTTCAAAGGTACACCACTATGCTACTGAAATTGTAAGAGTTTACATTATAAAACCTCTTCTGATTGCATTTGTCAGAATGCTTACAATGTATAGGCCCTGTTTTAGTAAAGAATTATGAATGTAAAATGATTTCCTATTTAATTTGTCAGAGTGTTCACAATATAACACCTGTAAAACCTTTCTACAAATACAATTGGACTGAAAAATGCATTATCAATTGTTTTACTAAGTTGTTAGTACGTTTGAATAAACACATAAATAATAACATGGGGTTATTGGAATTGAAACAAAGATCATTAAGATGTGTTATAGTGTGTTTTCTGGTTTGCTGTTATTAAGCCCTCACTTAGGCCTCAAAGCCATCTTGTTTAAAATGGATGCTGAATCATTAAGCTCATTCTGTATTTATATTTGTCTCTTGACACTACAACCAGCTCATGTATGACACATTGTTCTTGAATTTGTCGCTTTGGGAAGCCTTTAGCACACACCAAGTTTCTTTCTGCTAGCACACTGTATTGAATTAATTAACAATGGTTCTATTTTGAGTATGTAGCCAGTTTGTTCTAACACTTCCAAACAACATTAGGTTAGAAGGGCCAATCATTAGTCATTTAGTGGGTTACAGCTAAAACTCTAGGGTATTTGACATTTAGAACGTATGAATTATGATATGCTGAGATACTGTTCACACCATGCTGACTTTGTAATTTCTGTAGTTTTCTGTGCAAGAACGCTGTTTATAAACCATGAAATTCTGGGAGAATCAGATTTTTTTGTACTCTTCTAGGGATAATTCCTGATATGCAACTGATTTTGCTGTATACTCGAAACATAGGCCCTCGTCACCAACATGGCAGCGCAAACGGCATGGCGGTTCACACCGCCATATGATGACTATAGTAGTGAACTGGCTGAAAAGCAGCCAGTTCACTACTACGCACCGCCAGGCCAGATTCGACCGCCTGGCTGAACCGTAGGCACTTTCAACCCGGCGGTGGAGGCCAGACCGGTGGTGGGATAATGATCTCATTTCCACCAGGGATTTCCTGGTGGGATACCCTGCCAGGTAATCCCTGGCGGAAAGCATACAGGTGACAGGAATTCTCATTCCTGTTACCTGTATGTGACATGCCAGGACCCCCCCTTGCCACAACCTCCACCCACCCCCCCAAGCCCCTAGAACTACTCCCACCCCCCACCCCGAACCCTGAAAATCGACCCCCATCCCTCCTCCTTCCAATCTCCCTGTAGGCCTCCCCAAACCCCCCTCATCCTCCCCACCTCCACACAGGTCCTCCCCAAACCCCAACCCCCCCACATCCACATGCACCCATTTTCCTACATGCACAAACACACACGCACACCCACATGCACTCACTCACTCAACACACACCCCCTGCCCCCCTCTCAGAACGTACTAACCTGTTCCATGGCAGTGCTCCGGGAGGGAACAGGCTCCTTGGATGCTGCTCCGCCGGCATCGCCACGCCTCCATACCCCGCCACGTCTGTGACTGCATCATCATAGTCATGTTGGTGTCTGGACTGACGTGGCGGTGAGGGTGGAGCAGCATCCACCCGCTCCACCGACTGCCAGCATGGTGCATTGGGTCCCTCACCGGCATCAATGGCGGTGAGGCTCCATGCATCAGAATATGTCGGGATGCCTGCCGTCACCACTGGCGGACTTCCGTCGACCGTCAACATGGTCGATGGCGGGCTATCCCGCCATGTTCAGAATGAGGGCCATAGTCTAGTTCTGATTTTGCATATTATTTGATACTGTTCTTATTACTGATAGCCTTCGTTGTAAATGATTTCTTTTTACTTTAATGAGATTGCTATTGCATTTATATTTTTTTGTATTTCAGTATTATACTTCAACCTTTAATAAACTTACATTTTCTCTAAATGTTCATCTTAATTTCCCTCTTCGAAACAGTCCTTTCATTTTGACTATATGTTGAAATACTGTTCGGAATCTTATCTCTGGGGCAACATCACTTCATAGAGTTTGAGCTTAATATTGTCCCCAACCCAGCCAATGTTGGTCACACTACTGTCATACATACTTTCTAAGGGTACAACGTGCCTACACACCATTTCAAATGTTTTTTGGCAAGCAAATCAGTGCGAAAAACCTTCCAATAATACTTGTCACTGAGTTCATATTGTGAAACCCCTTCCTACTGTATCAATATTGGGTTATATCTTGCAAACTCCCTTCCTACTGTCCTGGTCCATGTTGGAAATACTTGTCTATAGGCCTTATAACAGTGTAATGACAATCCACCCATAAGAGCCTATTGGCACATATGGTTTTCACAAACATATTTCAGGTCTACTCCATTTGTCATTACGTTTCATTATAAACAGATAAGACCTGACACCTATGAGGTTGACACTTTTACATATCATAGCCATTTAAATTTGCAATTTGTGATTAAAATCGAAATTTCCAAAATCATCATTTTTAAGAATAACATTTGAATTGTTCAAATAATGTGATTGGCTGATGAAGGAGAATGAATAATTTGTCAACAGAGGAGGGGGTCGCTCTATGATTAGTTATAGGAAGAAATAACAAGAAGTTTATTAAACTTGAAAAAATTTACTAAAATATGTTTACATTAAATATTATTTTATATTTCGTTTAAATGTAGAATACAAAAATACACCATTATTAACCTAATTCAAATGTAAAATGCAATTATTTTAATATATTATATTAAAATTATTTTTCTGAAGTTTAATTAAAAAAACAAATTCCCACTTTTAGTAAATATCTTTTTATGATAGATCGATAATATTTCAAATTATGTATTGATTTCATTAAAAGTATTGTAATTATATTTTTAGACAAATTCATGTTAACTTATTTTTTAATTAAAACTGTTATTAAATAAGTTAAAATAAAGCAAAAAATATTGTTTCTTTTTTGATAACTGAACATCACACACAATGCATTAATATTTTAATTGTTTAAAAAAACGCAATGTAACATTATTTGCTATGTGGTTTTATTTAAAGTTCCTGCTTCCGCTATTTTCTATGGGAAGGTGCTATGGTACCAGTAATTGCCCAATTGGCCTTACTCTGAGCTGAAGTACATTTGCTATTGTTTGGGTCCCTTTTGCTGTACACTTGAATGTTTGTGAATAGCATTTTGTTGTACACTTAATATCACCATTTATTACTACTAAGTGCACTACAGATATCATTTTGTGAATAGGCCCCTATAAGTCCACTGTTTGGAGCATAACAATAAGATTTTGCTGTCCTTAATAAGGCTTTCCAGCAAAAAGGAAAATGCTAGGAAGCCCCCAGAGGAACAGACCAGCAATTGCCTCATTAGACATGTTTGATGATGAGGTTGTGGCGAAGGCTACAGCATTAAGGACAGCAGAAGAGCCTCTTGAGCTATATGAGGCTAATTGCAGTGTTATGAGGGGCCTGGCTCCTCCGCCCCTCCTTCTTGGGATGATGAATTATGTGGTTAGAGTCCACAAGCAGCAATTATAGCATCCCATGCTGCAGGATATCCTCTTGAGGTATATAGCGCTAATTGCAGTGTCAAGAATGGGCCTGGCTCCTCCTCCTCTTCCTCCTTCTCTGGATGATGAATTATGTTTTTTTAGAGTCTCCAAGCAGCAATTACAGCTTCCTCTATAGCTATAGCTCAGCACAAAGGTTTTGTGCCTCGGGTGACATAGGTATTGCCAGGACATGGATTCTAATCTCACCAATGCTATCAAAGTCAAAGGTGGCAAATTATCAAATGCAATAATTAAAATTCACACACATCATTAGAAAAATCAAAGTGTATGCACACAGCATTATCATGAATAAAGTAATCAGTGACGTCATCAGTAATGCCCCCTAACCCCCATTTCTAACTTGGAACATTTTTATGTTTACTATGTTTATTAAATCCACATAAATAACTTACTTACCTTTGGTGGTACTGTTTCTGGTGGATAATCTAGCTAACTAGATTTCTGATTTTTAGACTACCCTCAGGCATCAAACTGGATCTGGAGTATTCTTTAGCAACCCTTCTGTGTGCTGGTAGGTATAGCTATGCAGTGTCTGTACTGTCACGGAAGTGGCAGGGCAGAACTGCATATAAGTGCCACACATGCTTGCTGACATCAATTTATTGTATCTTTCTCTCTCTGTGCCCTTAAAAGCTGAAAGTGGCACAAAATGTCTGAGACAATGTAATACATTTCTTACTTGAAACCTTTCTATGTATAAAAGAGTCTGCACTACAGAACAGAGGTGGGAGGGCAGTGATGAGTCTGTGGTTAGATAGAGTATCCAGCAAAAAGTGTGTTCCTGAAGATAAATAACTTGTCCTTCTGATTCCTCACCTTTAGAATAGATGCCATGGCAGTTTCTCCCACAGGTGGACGGTGTGAGAAGTGGACAGTCAAAGCAGTCTTTGTTCAAACCAGAAAGCCCCAGAAAGAGCTGATCATCCATACAAGGGTCTGTTGTATTGTTGATGCAAAAGCTCCACACCCTCCTAGGGTCTAGGGGATGTAGCCTCTCTTCCTCTTTCAAGGTGTGAAGTGGAGCAAAAACACTGGCAGCGTGATTGACTAACCAATGTGCCAGGGTGTACAAACATTGATAAGAAGGCTGTCCAGAAAGAAGGTGGTGTAGGTCATATGTACCGGAAGCACTTACAGTCCATCATACCACGTGCTGACATGTTTGCAATGAGCAAGATATTTGAAAGTGTCAAAAGCTGTAATGAACAGCCGTGAATAGGCTTGAAGTGTGCACACATGAGGAATGTCACGAAGTTCAGATCCCATTCAAGCATCACAAATGGATTTGGAGGAAACACGTGAGTCAGACCTTTAATTAAATGTATCACAATGGGTGGCTCAAACGAGGAAGGTTGATCAGATAAACACAGGCTGAAAGGGCTGATAAATAACCTTTCACTGTGACCACCACAAATCATTGCTCTGCTAACAAAAGGCCAAACAAAAGAACATCACAAAGGTTAGCTTGTAATCAGGTTGGTATTTGGGAACCACACCAAGTAGTTAATTTGGCTCAGTGTAGATTGACTTTACAGACAAGCATCTGGCTTAACAGAAGACATCAACCCCCTTAGTTAACAATTTCAAATGCATTTAACTGCTGATGCTGAATCTCTACACAGGCAGATGTAGATTGCAGAGACTCAGATGTCGGACCCAGCTCCGGTGCTGAAACGGGTAGCCCTCCCAAAGTGAAAGCCTGATCGACAGGTAAATGCTCAGGGGCACTGAGTAGCACACTCTCCACGTCTGGTCCAGGATGATAAGAATGTATTGGGCCTGGTCTGTCTTGACCTTCCTCAGAACTTAAGGTAGTTGAAATGTGTCTTCTGGCAAGTGCCTTTACAGAAACAACAGCATGCAGAATTGTAGACAATGGACATTCTCAATGGTAGGATATAGTTCTACCCATGAAGCACCTCACTGCTCAAAGCTACCCTGTACGTCCTCAGGATGAGGCCACCACTCCTGGACCTCCAGACATGCCCACTCTATCATTCAGTGATCTTGCCATGTGGTTTGCACCCTTGAAGATGTTTTCCTGGCCCAGCATCCACCAGAGGGGCTGTACCTCCTGGTATAATATCTAGTACACCACTTTGCCATGCTTGTTGCACTACCACATGACATTCATGTTATTCATGAGGACAATACTTCCCTTGATAATGCTAGAGGTTCTTTTAGGGCCTGATGGATCCCTAGAAGCTAAAGAAGATTGCTAAAAGCTGGCTCTCTGCAGGAAAGCAGGGCTATCTAATTTCACATCATCTGAATGCCCAATCCAACCCATCAGCAATGTTTCTGTCCCCACTGAGAACTCTGGAGGGTGGATGGGTGAACTGCTGCATGTCAGGATGGCATTTGTTTGCAACAGAAGATCCTACGCCATCACCTGAGAGATCTGGAGGGAGTAGGACAGGCAACCCTGATGCCTGAACCGCTGGGTTCAGTGTTTTCACTGCAGAGGCCATATGTGCCACCTGGCATTTGGGGGAATAAGGTGGTATGAAGCCAGGAGACCAAGCGCCCTCAGAGTCATCTTCACGAGAAGAGGACTAATCCCATGCAATGGAATTATATTGTGAATGTTGCAGATTTGCTGCAGTGGAGAAAAGGTGTAGAACACCTTTGTGTGCCCCAAAAAATAGAAGCCTTTTGTGTGGGCTCAGGTAGGACCTTGGCTCAATGATGTTAAAACCCAACGAAGGCAGTCTAAATCTGACCGCGGTGACCCCTCATTTAGCAGCCAGTCATCCAGGTCTAGGTTTAAAACCCATCCTATGAAAATGGACAGTGACCTCAACCATTACGTTTGTGAACATTTGAAGGAGTGAGTTAAATCTGAAGAGGAGAACAGTAAATTGCAAGTGTTTCTGGCTCATCTTGAACCGCTGATAATGTCTATGGGACTGTAGGATGGATATATATCATTCTACAAGTCCAAAGACACCATCCAGTCTCCTGGGTCTAAGGCTAGCAGGAACTGCGCCCGAGCGAGTATTCTGAGCCTATTCTTTCCTCATAAAGCTAAACAGAGGTCAAAATACATGTGAGGCCTTTGCCCTTCTTTTGGACAAGGAAGTAATGTGAGTAGCAGCTTCCCTCTCTCTCCAAGATAGCTTTCTGCATCAGAATTGCAGCATGCTCTTCTGAATGAGACCCATCTGTCCAACATGACAGATCTCCACTTGGGAAGGAAATGGCGTATTCTGGTCCAGTTAGCCAGACATGACTGGATGAGGGCACAAAGAAGTGACTTGGTAGCAGCCACAGCAGAGGGGAAAGATTTGGAATATTGGTGTCCCAGCTGGATAGAATTGATTCTTTTGGTGCCACGTCCATTCCCTATAAAGGACTGGATTGATAAGTACAGAATACTTTTGGAGGGCTGACGTTGTCTATAAACTAGACTACTGGAATAGCCTCTGATTTTCCTGTATTGGAAGGGAAATTATACAGTTTGTGTCAATAGCTCCAAGAGTCATGCTGTGAAACTACTGTCCTAGAACTGTTCTAGCATCAAATCAGCCTTTTCATCAAATAGACTGGCTGCCCAGTGTAGGTTGGGTGCAGGTTCTGGCTACAGGACAGGCCTTGTGGTCAACCCATGCCACTTGCAGCCAGAGGCTGTGCATGGCGGTGGGTTGGCATAATTACCTATGGTGATAAAATCTTACTTTAGGTTAAAAAAACATTGAAAGTCCCCGAATAAAACAAAGGTTAAAGTGATGTTAATTTACATTAAAAAAAAAAAAAACTTTAGAAATTCCTGAAAAGAGCAAATATTAAAGTAACATTGTGGGGTGAAAATGTTACTTTAAATGTAACATTTTACATTTGAAAAACACTGAAATTCACCAGTTGTAGTTAACTGAAGTAAATTGAATCTCCGTTTTTTTAAAACATAAAATAAGATATCCATCGCCAAGTGTGGCATTGGGGTTCAGTTTAGGGCCTGGCTGCTCCTAATCCCCACAGATGCCCATCCCCCTCACCACACCAGATCAAAGGGTGCAGGGCCCAGCCTTCAGACTTTGCAGGCCCCTAATCCCTCTTCTCTTGATGAAAACACTATCCCAGGTGTGTGAAAGGGCATAGCACATGCCACAAGATAGGATCAAACCAGGCATCATGCCAAGTCCATATGGTCTTCGCATGTTCCCCGGTTTGATCTTCTATTGTTGCTGATGCTGTGCACTTTACCTCTGTTAACCAGTGCTAAAGTACTTGTGCTCACTGACTTAAACATTGTTATATAGGGTTACACATGATCGGCATATTTAATTTACTTATGAGTCCCTTGAAGAGTGGTATACCATATACCCCGGGCCTGTAAATTGAATGCTACTAGTGAACCTTATTGTGACACCAACTTAAGTAATCCCTTAAAACATGTCGCAGGTCTGCCATTTGAAATGGCAAATTGACTTGACAATATAATACCCTTGTCCAGCCTTAAACATCCCTTATATAGCATATAAGTCACCCCTAAGGTAGGCCACAGGTAGTCCTAGACAGGGTGCATTGAAAATGAAAAGGTTGGCCTTTAATTTTATGTTTTACATGTCCTACTAGTGAACAACTTTTGTGAGGCCTACCTGAATCATAGGATAACAGTGGATTGCATTATTAAATGTAATAAGTGCTAACATTTGACTGGGGGTAAGCATTGAATGTTTGGTATTTATGAAATTGTAATTTTAAGTCACTTTAATGGTAAAGTTGTGTTTTAAATTACAATAAAAAAAAATCCACTTTTAGAAAGTTGATATTTTCCTGCCCTCAGCCATTTGGTGACTGCAGCCTCCCCTGGGTCACATGGCTGGATGACTGAGTAGTTAGACTATGTGAATTCCTCCCAGATAGTCACAGAATAGAGGGATTAGGTGTGCCTGAATAGGCCATCTGCTGGCAGTGTGGGCGCAAAGCTGAGCAGCTGAATAGGTTTTGCTATGCCTTTCACACAAAGGGCTTGTCACCACTGCATTGTTCCTGCAGCCAGCTGGGAGCCAAGGCAGGGGAGTCGAGAAATGCCAAGCAGTTCAAAGACAAACAACTAGATAGTTCTCCTACTTCAATGAAGGCATCAGGTATACAAATAGGGCCCTCAGACCCACTCTTCAGTTCCCTTTTTTTTACCTTTGGGAGGACTCTCAGAGGACTGCCTAGTGCTGTGGCCTGCTGTGCATTCCAGAACACTACTCTGCTGCATCTGGAAGGATTGATTTGCTGCCTGGAGCCTGCCTTGAACCCTCAGAGGCAAATCCTGCTGCTTGAGCCCTGCTTCCTTACCTGAACCCAGGACGACCATAGTGACTCCAAGTGCTAGTTTGCTGGCCTTCCATTCAGAGCTACAGGGACTCCCAGCATCTTCAATCCTCACCTGGACCGGGCCTGAGTTAGTCCTAACCCCCAGGTGGTGCTCCATCGCTCCTGGACCCTTGGTTATGGTGCTAAAAGTATCCAGGGAGCTAAAATACAAAACTTTGCTAAAACTGCTCTGAGAACTGAGGAAAGTAGAGGACCAACCTGTTCGTCTCTCTGCACAAACCACCCTGTTCAACAGATTGAATTCTCTTGGCTTGTAAGGCGCAGTTCTGTCCAGGATAAAAATCTTTCTCGACGAACATACTCAGAAGGTTTTTCTCCATCCTTTTTCTTTCTCCCCAAACCCCTTGTCTGCAAGGTACCACAAGGCTCCACCCTGAGTCTGCTGCTTATAAAACCTCTACATGGTCCCACTTGCCACTTTGATTGATGAAAGTGGTGAAGGTGGTCTCCTTGTGTGGATGACACACAACTGCTATTCTCTTTCAGGGAGCACTCGGCAGCAGCTCTCCTTAAATTCAAGATTGCCTGGAAGGCGTTGCCCATTGGTATAGAGTCAAACTTTTTATAACTAAGGCCCATATTTATACTCGGTTTGCGCTGAATTATCGTAATTTTTCTTTAATGCTAATTCAGCGCACACCTAATGCCATAGTTATACTTTGGCATAGACACGTCTAGTGACAAAGTTATGGAGTTTATGTTATTTTCTGGACGTGGAAACCTACCTTGCACCAATGAGTTGCAAGGTAGGCGTTCCCATGCAGAAAACGACGATATGGCCTTAGCGCCATATTTATCCCCTGTGCTAAAATCTAGCACGGGTAATGTGGGCCTTAAATAATGGTGCTAGGCTTGCTTAGCGCCATTATTTAATGCCTGGGTCAGGGCAGGCATTAGGGGACATGTAGGCCTTTTTCCATGGTCAGAGACCATGGAAAGTGCCATCAGGTGCCCTTCACTGGCCCCAGGCACACCCTCACACACACCAGAGGGACACCACAGGATGGGGGACCCATCCCAGGTAAGTCCCGGTAAGTATTTTATTTTATTTTTTTACACTCAGGGGCCCTGACTTTGGGGCCCCTGCATGGCACTGGCCCTAATGGACATGCCCAAGGGACATTTGTCCCCTGGACATGGCCATTGGGGTGGTGGGAATGACTCCTGTCTTTACTAAGACAGGAGCCATGCCCATGGGGGTTGTGTGCCAGGAAATGGCGTTACACTGCTTAGAGGCATTTCTTTGCCTCTAAACAGTGTAGCGCCATTATTTGGCACACAAGCCCCGGTTCACCCTACGCCTCCCTCACCCGGGTAGTGTCCTTTACAAGTATGCTAACATGGCATTAGCGCCGGCTAGCACCATTCCATAAATATGGCACCCGACCCGCATTCAGGAATGGTGCTAACCGGCGCCATACTTTTACAACGCAGTTTTGTGTGTAAAAGTATAAACATGGGCCTAAATGCAGACAAAACAGAGGGCCTGATTTAGAGGTGGGCAGAGGGGAGTAAGGAACCTAGGCATCATGTTTGATCCCAACCTCTCTTTTATGACACAAATCAAGCAAATCTCTTTGATCTGCTTCCTGAAGCTTAGATGTGTCAGGAACCTGATGCATCTTGTCTCGGAGGAAACCCGTACAACCATGGGCCATGCACTTGTGACGTCACTCCTTGGCTATGCTAATAGCTTGTATTTGGGCTTACCCGCTTCTCTGATCCACAGACTTCAAATTATTTAGAATGCTTCAGCCAAGCTAATGCGGTGGGTCCCTTTTCGCCAACATATTTCACCCAATAAAGCAGCTACCTTGGCTTCTGGTGACAAAAAGAATAACATTCAAGGTCCTCACCCTTGCTTTTAGATCCCGTGAAGTCAGAGGTTAACTCTATTTAAGAAATAGTCTTGGACAATACCCTCAAGAGTGATCCTTCAGACCCAATAACCTCCAGCTCATGCGTATTCCCAGAGATGCTAAAGTTCACTGCTGAGACAGATCATTTACAGTACTGATGACGAGGTTATGGATTTCTCCACTGCTTGAACTTCACCGGGCACAGTCAATGCAGTCCATCAAAAAAAAGAACTAAATACATGGCTCTTTGATCAAGATTAGTCCCCTGCTGGCAGTTTGGTGCTGTTAAAGCAGCTGAGTGCTTTACAAATGCAAATGCAAATGCAAATGATTGATTGATTGATTGACACTTCGTCCAGTGGAACACCGACAACAATAATCCCTTCTTGGGCACTGCCTGCAGCTTTCCCCCGCTGAACGTTACCTTTTCAGAACCTTTTCATCAGAATTTCTTCTGAGTCCAAAGGTAAGTGCTGACTGGGCCCAATCCGCTTCTTGTAGCTGACCAGTGCTCCATCATGATGGCGATACTTTTCGACTTTGAACTAGTCTGATGCGACTAGATATCTGTGGTTGGTGCTTTGATCTTTTAGGCACTGTGTTTTTTAATAAAATACTTAAAAAATCATAACTCTGGTTCCATTGATTGGATTTTCGCTGTATTGGTGTAAAATAATATATTAAAATGTATTTTTCTAAATTGTTGTGGGCATTTCCTTGTTTGTCTTTCATTTATTTTGGTTTTACACATTGCCTCCAAGTTACATCTGACTGCTTTTTATTCCAAACTACTGAGGGTTGAGCACAGCTAAATTTAGTGACTTTTCGTCTTCTCCCTGCCAGGGATTGTCGCTGCTGCTTCACCAGTGCTCACACCCCCTAGTCAACCAAAAACCCAGTTTCTCACATCACATGGTGACTGAGGTAGGGCTCCAATTCTGCAGCTAGCCACATTTTATAAAAAGTGTTGATTTTGCTGGGTGAAGGTTGATGTTCCAGGTTGCATTTTGTGACATTGTACAATTTTATAGGGAGAACATTGAGAACACAGAATAGTATAACATTTGTTATTACCCATTAGATTTCTCGCCATTTTTAGCTTACAAATGCAAACTCTGCAAGAGAAAAATGCATTTTGCAAAACACGTTCTGAATCACATGATGGTATGAGAAACCCCATATGCAGAGGTGTACAAATAACAACTGTTCCTAAATTCAGTATCTGATGTACATTTCAGAAATACATAGATTTCCTTCATACCCATTTTTCCTTCATTAATTTTTACCACATGATTTTCGGTCTGGTCGTTCTCAATGAAAAATTACAGGCCGTTGCAGAGATGGTGAGCTGGTACAGTCATCTGACCACCATGTGGGTGATCATTTTTAAAATAAGCAAAAATTTATTTTTAAATGCAGCTAATTTTCCTTAGAGGAAATGTTGCTAATATAAAAAACAAAAGTACGTTTGAGAGTTAGCAGTGGTACCCTGGACCACTGATTTGATTTAGCATTGATTAATCATTTTATGTTAAACATTTCAATGAATAAAATGAAATAATTAAAAAAGTAAATCTATTTAAATTGATTGGATTTATTATTTGCTGGACCTGGCCCTTTTTGCCGGGTCATCCCCAAACATTTTGCCTCCTTCGACCTATTTTCTCTAACCAGTGTTTGTTGGCTTTAGGACTCTGGGCACTTTACCACTGCTAACTAGTGCTAAAGTGCATTTACTATGTATAAATTGTGTTGGTGATTGGTTTATCTATGATTGGCATATTTGATTTACTAGTAAGTCCCTAGTGAAGTGCACTAGAGGTGCTCAGGACCTATAAATCAAATGCTACTAGTGGGCCTGCATCATTGATTGTGCCACCCACATGAGTAGCCCTGTAAACATGTCTCGGGTCTGCCACTGCAGTGTCTGTGTGTGCCGTTTTAAACGGCCAATTTGACATGGCAAGTGTACCCACTTGCCAGGCCCAAACATTCCTTTTTATTTCATGTAAATCATAACTAATATAGGCCTTAAGTTGCCCTATGGGCAGGGTGCAGTGTATTTGAAAGGTAGGACATGAACTTGTGTGTTTTACATGTCCTGATAGTGAAATACTGCCATATTCAGTTTTTAGTTTTTCAAGGCCTGGCTCTTCCTTAGGTTAACATGGGGGTTCCCTTTAAATATCTTTTAAATGCAGTTTCCCATTGGGAGTAGGTAGCGATATGGAGTTTGGTGTCTCTGAACTCGCAATTTAAAAATACATCTTTTGGTAAAGTTGATTTTTACAAAGTGTGCATTTTCTTGCTGAAACATTCTGTGCCTCTGCCTGCTTGTGAAATCCACGTCTGGGTCAGACTGACAATTGGGATATTTGTGAATTCTCTCTAGACAGTGACACAAAGGGCAGGGGAGTGTCCTGTATACCCTGATGAGTCTCCTGGGCTTGAGTGCAGTCTCCGATCCCCGGGTGTGTATCTGGGGCCAGGCCTCGGCAAGGCAGGATCTTGTCAACAACAGAGACTTTCCTTTGAAGTTTGCCTACTCCACAGGCAGAAATGGGTATAAGTAGTGGACTCCTAACCCACACTTTTAGAACACTTCTGGATCAAGAAGAACCTCTGCCAAGGAGAAGAGCTGAAGAGCTGGAAGAGGAGTACTTCCCCCTTTGCTCTATGTGCTTTGCTGGGTTGACCTGCAGTTGCTGCTTCTGCTTTAGAGGGCAAAGACTGAACTTTGCTGTTTATCCTACTTGTGGAGTTTCTCCAAGGGCTTGGACTACGCTTGCCTCCTGTTAAGAAGTCTCAGGGACAGCAAAGACTTTACCTACCAGCCTCTGGGTTCACTTGCTGTGGACTCTTGCTCTCCAGGTGGTGCTTACTTCAGTTTCTGGGCCCTTGGGAGTGAAAGCTGGATAAAAACCAAGAAAAACCTAGGGCACCAACTTTAGCCGATGCCCGGGCTGACGCCACTGATGATCCCTCAAAACCACCGGCAACCAAAGCCTTGGTCTCTGCTGGAGTTTGACGACTCTGACTAACATTGCAGACCTTACGCCGCATCAGCCGCAGCAGTCACTGACATTCAATGACTTTGTGAATCCAGAGTGCGTGTCACCAATGTCCATGACACCCGACTCCGTTGACGCACCTGCAACGCTGTGAGGTCCCCCACAGTGTCTTGAGCCACCAGACATCGACCCTGACGGAAGTGTAAGGACTGACGCTTTGCACTGATGCCACCTCATCTCCACTGCTCAGCCACAAGGACCCAATGCTTTGCACTGACGCCTCCGCTCCGCTGCTCTGCACCACTGGAACCAGCGCTGCACCAGATCCAGCAATGCCTCGCTTCCCCGACTCCGTGCACTGGCTTCTTTCCTCATTTTCAAAAGCTACTGTACCTGGGGATCTGTGTGACTTCATGACCGGCGCCCTTGGCGTCAAATTGTTGGGAATGATTTCCTCATGATGCCGCGATAACACCAAATTCAAGCATTTTGTGTTTCTAAGTGCTATTTGAAAATTCATAACTTTGCTTGTGTATGTTGGTTTTTTGTCGTTTTGGTCTAGTTTTAACCAGATAAATATTGGCTATTTTTCTAACTGGTGTTGATTAATTCTGTGGTGTTTTCACTCTATTACTGTGTGTTTGTACAAATACTTTACACATTGCCTTTGAGATACGCCTGACTCCTTGTGCCATGCTACCAAGGAAGTGAGCACGGGTTATCCTAGATGTCTATCTCCATTACCCGGAATAGAGTGAGGGTCCCTGCTTGGGCAAAGTGGATTCTGACTGCCAACCAGAGACCCCATTTCTAACAGTATTGTTCATTTTTTACAAAACTAACTGCATATTTTCCCATTAAACTTTTTTTTATATTTGCCTTCCCACCCCAACTCATCAGTCGGTGATTTCTCAATGTTTTGTGTCCAGGTTTTGGGCGTAAAGCATTGATAAATTTCAGACTGAACTGTTGTTTGGAAGGGATGCCAACATGCCTTTTCCAAATAATAATTTGGTGCGGATTTGCATGGCCATTTTAGAAGTTTTCAGAATTGACAGACACCTATAATATTCAAGTATGTTGAAAAAACGTTTTGGGGGTAGCAAATAGGAATTTGTACTGTTTGTGAAATTAAAACATCTGACCCATAATTGTGGACACCTCTGCCTACTCGTAGGTCATATGTTCTACAATCCATTTCCCTGTTTCTCATGTATTGTAATGCACATATTGTAAATGGCCGCATTCATTCAGTTTCAGCATTATCATAGTGCTATCCTAGTGTGTCCAAACCAATAACCTATTCCAAAAAACATTATTTTACATTATTTTGGCATTATAGCTATTTACTATGAACTGGTTAGACAGAGAATACACTTGTATTTTTCTAGCTGTGCTTGTAGTCCTTTAGATGTCAGATTAGTTAATGATGCATTATTTTGTACATTACAGGAGACAAATACAATCCAAACACAGTCCCTTCTTAAGACCTGCTTTCTTCAAGGCTTAGGGCCTGATTTAGATATTGTCAGACACAACTGTGACAGATATCCCGTCCACTGAAATCTTAATCCCGTAGGATACAATGTGATTTAGATTTGGGCAGACGGGATATCCGTCACCATTGTGACGGACTATCCTGTCCATCAATATCTAAATCAGGCCCTTTTACTCTGTCCACTTTTATAGACAGTCAAACACTGCAATGCATCATATTTGTTGCATTGAAAGTTGGGGGTGTTCCTAATTCTGCAGTCTAGTCCCAGAATTAGGGCCCTTGGAGCTCTAGCAAAAGCAGTTGAGAGGCCCACATAGGCCATAAATGAATTCCTCTGATGTACAGTACAAAACATTCTGATTTAGTCAGACAATACATAACCTGGCCATAGTTCAAGTGCTTTATGGACTTCAACTTGGACCTTGGATAAGCATCTCTTGCCATTCCTGTAGCCTATGTAATATCAACCAAACAGACAGGTTTTCAATCATGCTGAGGAGTGAACTTAAATGGATAGATTTTAGTTTCAGCACAAACATTTTTATAAACCATATTAACTGTTGGTCCTAGCTGTGTATCTGGGAGTGAGCCTTAGTGCATACCAGTATCAAAGAAGTTTAATAAATTGGATCACAGTCAATTCACCTCAAATCTTTTTCATAATTTCACCAGGGCTGTTAGAAATGGTGTCTTTGGTTGGCAGTCAGGTTACCCCCTGCCCAAGCCAGGACTCTCACTCTAGTCAGGGTAAGTCACACACAATCCAAATTATCCTTTGCCCACCCTCTGTTAGCTTGGCACTGAGCAGTCAGGCTTAACTTAGAAGGCAATGTGTAAAGTATTTGTGCAATAAATCATACAATAATACCATGTAGCACCACATACACCACACATTGTTTAGAAAAAGATATAATATTTATCTGATAAGATGCAGGTCAAAATAATTAAAATGCAATAAGTATATGTTCAGATATCACTGTAAAAGTGAAAAAGTGATATAAAGTGTCTTAAGTCTTTTAAAAGTAAACAAAGTCTCTTTCAAGCACAAAGTACCTGGTTCGTGTTCAAAATCTCTGCAAAGAGCTGCAGAGGAGGAGATGCGTGGAAACAAAGGGGGTGTGCGTCAATTTCTTGGGCTGCACACAGCAATGCCTCGTTTAGTTTTCACACAGGGACAGTTGTACGACAATTTACGGCGCTCGGTTGTGGATCTTCTTCAGGTTGCGGGGTTTTCGGACGCCCCGGGGACAATGCTAGGATTTCCTGCACTGGCAGGACGAAGTCACAGGAGCTGCGTTGATTTGGTGGGCGTTGCATAAAATTTTCTACCAAACGGCAGGTGCTGTGTCGATTCTTCTCTGGAAGTCGGGCTGCGTTGTTCTGTCTCGGCTGTGCGTAGATCGGTGAGCCGTGTGTCAAATTTGCAGTCGCTACGCTGGCGCTGCGTTGAACTTCTTGATGTGAAGTCGGGCTGTGTCGTTCCGATTCTGCGTGCAGTGAATTTATCACCACAGTGCAGGCTGTGCGTCGTTTCTGGCAGGCTGTACGTCGAATTTCGCCGCACAAGGAGTCCTTCTTGTAGAGATGAAGTCTTTCCGGTCCTGAGACTTCAGGGAACAAGAGGCAAGCTCTATCCAAGCCCTTGGAGAGCATTTCTTCACCTCAGCCAGAGAGCAGCAAGGCAGCAAGGCAACAACAAGGCCACAACACTTTAGTGCAGCTACTGTACCCTACATAGTAGGATTCTGGAGACTGCAGGATACAAAGTTCATATGAGGCTGTTTCTAGTCATTGGCCATAAACTCTGAAATTTGGAAGATTCTTTGGGATTAGGAGCCCTCTAACAGTCCCCTAAAACAGAAACAACAGAAGTATCTTGAGAGCAAAGGACAAATGGTGGATGGACCAGCTGCCCAGATGTTTAAAGGCTTTGATTTTCATAGTAAGGTAATGATATTCAGGCATAACATGAAATGTAGTGACTACATATAAAAAATGAAAATTGTGGGACGTATGCTTGGGGCTACATGAGGTCAATCAATATGAAATAAAAGTCCAACCGCATATAACTTTAATGGCATGGATGCCACCTCCAGTACAGAAAGAAATTCAAATAAATAGTGTTGTAACAGTTGGGACAACCTGGGACTTTTTTCTGAAAATGTAGATATGACCTGAATGTAAAATGTAGCAATGTATGTTGTTTCCAATACGCTGTCATTGGCTCTAAGGGAAAGAGCTGCACACAATCCAATCTTTTCTAGGATGGTGCATCTCCAAGGACTATAACACATTAAATATACTGCAATGTAGACTCTGTAACGAGAGCCTTTATAACGCAGGTAACATGTAAATACATTTACAACAGAAGTCACTGCAACCCATGGGAAAATTAAAATGCAAGTAAATATATATAGGTTAGATATAGGTTTCATATATTTGTGTGTATGTAAATATATATATAGTTTACAACAACATTATAGTTCAGTGAAAATTTCAGTGACAAAATGTAGTTATGTCTAGAAACTATAACTCATGCCCTAAGGTAACTAACTCTATAACTCATACCCTCACCACCCTCGCCTGGTATAGATAGATACTAAAGATAGATATACTGGTGAATGTATGTGTTTTTTTAGTTTAAAAAGTTACATTGAAATTTTCACCTAGCTATAACAGCAATGTATCCTTTGTTTTTTTCACTGAAGTGTTTTGTTTTCTAACAGTAAAGTAATATTTTATTACATTACTCAGGCCGTCCCCAGTGCCAATGGCGATTGGCCGTGCATGGCGGGGGTTGGCCACAGGGCCTGGCCAATGCCTTGCAGACAAGCAATATCATGGTGTGTAAAGGCTTCCATTTTGTGCTGCAATGGGTTCGGCACAGAGCTGAGACTGGATGAGATGGGTGCAGGAAAAGGAATGACTGAGTAGTATCAGAAGAGCACCCATTTTATTTAAAAATGGCGATTTTATCAAATGTGGCACAGCTAAATTACATTAATAAACAGACTTTCACAAGTCATATTAAACTTATTTCAAATGTAATATTATGAATTCAACATTTGCATACTTGATACATCATAACATGCATTTGTCATTTAAAAAGTAAATCTAGGAAAATGCCACTACAGTAACGTGTGGCCAAAAGGCCTGCACATTTTTGTTGTGTTTCTTCTTGTTATCATGGTGGTGTGTTATTTTGTTTTTGTTGCGCTGTCGTTTTTTGTGTTGAATTATTGCCATTTGTTGTTTTGTGTTCATTGATTTGCATTCTTTTTTTAGCCTTTTACCCTTCTCATGCTCTTCAATTATTTAGGACACCAGTCGGACTACAATTGTGGCAGAGATCTGTCGTAAATTATCGCTTTCAGTGTATACTTTTTGTGAAAGGGTACACCACCCCTGGTTTTGCACTTATTTAATGCTTGTCTTTGACGTTTACTTCAAGCTCTCACTTTCATCTTCACAGGACTTGGGGACAGCAAAACAAACTGCTCTTTGTTTCTGAAACCCCGAGGCCTCGTGATATCTGTTTTGCCTTTCACTGGGTCTTGAAACTGACTGCTCTGTACAGTTTCTAATGCATGTACTACACATCACCTTCCTCGGAGCTTGATAGGGAACATTGCTACAATTACAATCCACCACAACTTCCATCTTCACAGTTTAACTCTCTGAAGCCATAGACAATTTGTAATTTGTTTTCATTATTTCAATGTCTACCCGCTTTCTTACTTTTAAATTTTAAAAACCCTCCTGTGTGATAACTTTCCAGCTGGAGCAAACTATGCTCATATTTAATCACAGTTTTCTTTGACTCCAACTGTGCAGTGAAGTCTATCCCTCTCCGAGCTGTGTTCTGCTTCACTGTATATTTCTTTGACGTATTCTAGGAGCTGTGGTCTGTATGTTTCTGCTCAGTGCTGGTGCTTGTGTTCACCAGAATCTATCTAAAGTGGATTTTATGGATTTTAATTTGTCAAAATATCAGGGCATGAAGAAATAGTTTCATGCCTTTTTTCCCCCCACCAGTGACGTCAGAGGGCTGAATCACTGTCATATATTGACCTTCTTAACAGCCTAGCCCGAATTATGAGGACCTCGGAGTAGCAGGCACTATTTATCGCACCTATTAAATGCTGATACCCAAGGTTTCGGAATTTAACTGGTGAAATAAAGTGAACCAACTGAAATGGGAATGGATGTTGATTTTGGTGGTTTCTGCACCAGAACGCACACGTCCTGGTATATATCGGGCCTTTCACATGGTAAATATTTGCAGGTTTTATCTGCCGATATTTAACCGGGAAAAGCTCTGAGAGGTTGGAAAACTCCAACCTACTTGTAATTGTGACACCCGTGCAAACAGGGATTTGCCATGGTGAGACAACAGATTACAAGGCTCTTCATCATGAGTCTAGATGTCCATAGGGGTAGGGATTACAGTAAACAATGAACTTCGAGCCATGTTTAATTTCTGTTCCTGTTGCAAGGCCTTGGGGACCAGTTGGTAATGTTTGAGGAAATGTTAATGCTAGAGATACAGAGGTAAATATTGGTACAAATTAATCAGATATTAGTTATCAATAAATAATGGAAAACATTACACGGAAATTTCCAATTAAAAAACTGCCTATTTCTTATGTGAAAGCAGGAATCTCTCACATTCTCAATAGCAGCTGTTTTTAAAAGTGAAATACATTTTTGAAGATATATATGTGCTGAATATTGGTATATCTAATATATCCAAACACTATTATATGAAGAAGCAAGACTCCAAGCTATCACTTGTAGAAGCAAGGGCTCATAAATGTCATATTTGGAGGAGGTAATGTATGTTGATTGTATGATATCAGGAAACCTGAATGGAATGAGCTAAAAGGTTATTGCACGTGAGTGAGTTCCATGACCTGAAAAAGAAACTGTTTCACTAAGGACGTATTTATCTATTGTAAATATACAACATCCCTAGTAAAATAATTATTAATGCAATGAATTCAAGGAGAAATAGCCAGTGAACTGATTTTTATTTAGAGAAAACATAAAAAGCTTTTTAGAGAACGGTGAATATAGTGCTCAATGCCCTCAACGCAGTGAAGAGACAATGACAATAAAGCAAGTGTGTATGTACAAAAGCAAACAACTTGAGTAAGGAAACTAAGTACACTGTGGTTGTAATTTAATCCAGCCTTTCTTAAATAAGTAACACTGTGTCTGTGGGCTTACTATCCTACCAAGAAACTAAAGTCAACACAAAAGACAAAACAAAACGTTCAGATCCGTCAAATACTTCTCCAAAGACAACCTAATGCTTGAACTGATCTCTCATGCTATCAACTCTGTGCCCAATGCCAACACCCTTCTAAATAAATTTAAAAAAAATTATGAAAGCTATGTGAATATCCGGACCCCGAATAACCACATACAAGTACAAGCCAGTGCCTTCAGCACCCTGATACTGTGAAGACCTTTCTGCCCATAAACAACCCAATCTGCAGCCAGGAAAGCGAATGGAAGAAAAAGAGAACTCCTGGGGACTTTTTGACACTGAGTTCATTCCACTCAACACTAAGAGAGCTCATTATATCAGCTAAAGCAAATTACTATACAAACACTATCAAGGAATCCACTAACTGAAGCAGAATGCTGTTCATGACAATCATGCACTGAATCGACCACCTGCCAGACCCACCTATTCTTCACTCTACAGAAAAGTGCAATGCCATCAACTCCTCCTTCCATGAAGAAAATACAGAAACTCCAACAGCACATCAACAACACTAAACTTGATTCATTTCCTACACCACCCACCCTTCCCATAGAATTCAAATGGTCAGCATTCAGAGCCCTATTTCTCCCAGTTCTCTCTGCCATACTAAATTCCATCAAATCCACATGTTATGAAGATGATGCCTTACTGTTGTCTTGATCTAGGCAGGTGGGAGGAAGCCCAGAGCCACAGAGGTCAGATTTCTAACTTCCAGGTGCAAGAACTAAATTCAATGCATAAACACAAGTTAGAAACCCAGTTGAACTACTTCCTGTACACAGTCCACTGAGCAATATTGTGCAGGTGGTGTTTTCTGGTCATGATTAGTCCCTCTAGATGAGATCAGAGACACCATGAAATTCTAAACCTTCTTTCATTAATGATCTGACATTCCCACCCTCATGTGACTCTGGAGTCTTGTTCAGCCCTGGTGTCAGTGCATCCAAGTGACATGTGGAATGGCTGCTTCAAACCTGCTCTGTGTTTCACTGTGCACGCGGCACAGAAGGATTAGTTAACCCATTGCAGGCAGGTGCATTGAATGACTGCACCCGGCTCCAATGGGTTGTCTAAGGGTCCATGAGATCCTTTTCCCCCCTCCAGAGGGCTGCCATAAGGGGGCGCACTGACAGTGCCCCACTTTTTTTGTGGTGCACTAGTTTGTTTGTTATTGTGCTCACGTCCATAATATTGGATGGGCGCAGAGGTAAAGAGGTTCCTTCATTTGCATGTGGCCATCCACCCATGCAAATGAGAGAACACCTCTTAAAATACCACTGGCGCTACATGTGTGCCAGCGTTCTCTGTATTACAGAAGGGGCCACACAAGTTTCTGCGGCCCCTTCTGTAATACTAAAGTGCCCAAGGGTGCACAAAGTGGTTGCATATGCCCCTTCCACCCTTAGGGTACTTGCTGTAATTCGGCACCAAGATGGTAGTAGTGTCAAACTTCATGGCTTCCCAAATACTGGTACTCCTTAGAGGTAACCTATGTGCTGCAGCATGTCTCAACCAGTGCCTGAAGAAATATGATTGCATCACCTCCAATCTGATGGGCTGCCATTGGCTGCCATTACCGTCCCACACCGCTTTCAAAACCATAATTTACAAATCTACACAACTTCCCCCCCCCCACTTATCTTGCAAAAAAACAACCATCAATGGTGGATCTTGCCACACCCACAGTCAGGACACCATAAGACTAAGCAGACTAAGAAGTTGAAAAAAGAAAAACAAGACAGTAGGCTTGTTACATCTATGCATCCAGGATCTGGAACAGCCCTATATCCATCACAATCACCCCAAAGCTGCTCCCATTTAGGAAACAATTGAAAATTCAACTCTTTAAACAACACTATGGGGGTGATTCTTACTATGGCGGACGGCGGAGGCCGTCCGCCATAGTACCGCCGCCAAATGACCGCACCGCGGTCAAAAGACCGCGGCGGCCATTCAGACATTTCCTCTGGGCCGGCGGGCGCTCTCCAAGAGAGCGCCCACCGGCCCAGAGGAAATGCCCCTGCAACGAGGACGCCGGCTCAGAATTGAGCCGGCGTAGTTGCAGGGGTGCGACGGGTGCAGTTGCACCCGTCGCGTATTTCAGTGTCTGCAAGGCAGACACTGAAATACTTTTTGGGGACCTCTTACGGGGGCCCCGCGGCACCCCCTACCGCCATCCTGTTCATGGCGGCTTTCCCGCCATGAACAGGATGGCGGTAGGGGCTGTCAGAATCCTCATGGCGGCGGAGCGCGCTCCGCCGCCATGAAGGATTCCCCCGAGCAGCGGTAAGTCGGCGGGAGCCCGCCGACTTGCCGCTTCTGACCGCGGCTGAACCGCCGCGGTCAGAATGCTCGTGGGAGCACCGCCAGCCTGTTGGCGGTGCTCCCGTGGTCGGTGGCCCTGGCGGCCACCGGCCGCTAGGGTCAGAATGACCCCCTATATCACAATGCATTAGCCATCATCGACCCAATTTCAGATCTTCTTATTCATTGACCTTTTGCTTGTCTTTGACCATGTGCAATGCTCAGATGCCTTTGGCTAGGTTTGGGTTATAGAAATTGCATACAACTACATACATACATTCAATCTGTCTGTTTGCTAAAATGTAGATGACATTTCAAACATAGTAACTATTTAAAAAGTCAAGTATACTTCGGTGATAAGAAATCACTTTGAAAAATATACATTTGGACTGCGGTGTGAGAAGGACTCATTACTTTAAAAAAAAAAAAAATGTAGGAAAAGCTTCTTTTCTCCGTACTTAGAGTGCTAACACTGTGTCCTACTACCAATACTTCATAAAGTTTGGCAACTTCTCCGTCTAGTGTTTCAAGTTACAGTGTGGAAAACTGGCACTTTACATGTTCTATAAGACAATTCCCAGCATTTTAAAGCAGCTGAAGTGACATAATTGTGCAGCAGTAGGGGTCCCCCCTCAATCATGAGAATTCCAAATTTAAGCCATCCATACCTCTCGTTTGAAGTCACAAGCTTTACAGAAGTAACAGATTCCATTACCTTTTTAGTAAGAACTAGTGCAACTGCTCATCATGGTCTTCTTCATCTGTCAGCCGTGTGACGTTTAAGACCCTTGGCTATTTACTGTGAGCCATATTGACCAGTATCAAAACATCAAGTTCAAGGGGAATCAGAGTACTAAGGTGTTTGACTTAGCTCTTCCTGTAGGGTCATTCTCAAACTTTTTTCCTTCACCCGTACTGTTTTTTTTTGTTAACTGGTGTTTGTTAGCTTTTAGGACAGCACACCTGGGAGGTTGAGGCAGACACGAACAAGTGGTTGGGGCAGGCAAGAAGACACTGGCTGATGGCTCGCAGGCACGAAATGCAGGGCTATAGCAACCACAACGGGGCACAAGGAGAGTTTGAGATGGGAGTTGCCCCACCCAGCTGCTGCATAATATTGAGTGCTACAATTTGTGAGGGAGAAGTGAGAGTAATAATATGAGTTACGGCCTGCACATATTCAGCTCAGAGACATGAAAGCAAGCGCTGCACCAGTACACCAAGCACAGTGGGCAGCACGGATGGCTCATGGGCCCTGTGCGTAGGATGGAGCGTGCAGGCTCCATCAGATACTAGACTTCATGCCGTGGTCTGAGAGGAGCAGGGATTAGAGTTGGCGATCCTCTCGATCTCTCTCAATGAGGAACGACAGAAACAGCATACGAGCTGTCTGGCGACAGACTGTAGCAAAAATGGGCAAATCAGATAAATCGCGACCCCAATTGACATTTGAAGCACGAGTCGCCAGATACGGAGGCACTCAGCCCACCTGAAAATACTCCCAATGCAGCAAAGTTTACAAATGATTGATAGCAAAATAGACAGACTAGACCTTTGCATGGCTCACCTCTCCACTAAGCTGGAACAACATGACTCCTGCATCACAGACATCGAGCAAAGAGTATCCAAAGCAGAAGATGACGCTGGAATGTCCCAGGTGTTAATGGTAATTAAAAAAAAAATGAAGACCTGAAGGCACGCTCGAGAGGAAATAACGTGTGCATAACGGGGATCCCGGAGTCGACCAACACAGGCAACATGGAGTCCTAGATTGAACGCCTCATTATTGAAATATTCGGCTCCGATGCCCTGTTACAAATGTTTGTGGTGGAGAGAGCACACAGATCCTTAGCTCCGAAGCCCCCACCAGGAGCACCGCCGCGTCCAATCCTGGTCAATTTGCTGAACTACAGAGAGAGAGACAAAATTCTAAAACTGGCCCACTAGAAAAAAGAAATCACCCACCATCGAAACTGTCTATCTTTTTACCCCGATTTCACAACCACAGTGCAAACTGCTCACAAAGAATACTTACCAAAAAAATGGAAGCTACAGCAAGCAGGAATCACGTATGCTATGCCATACCCGGAAAGATTGCTGATTGATCATCAGGGCAAAGCACGAACTTCAATTCGCTGCAAGCCGCAATGGATGCCACTAACAAACTGTTGAAAAGAAACAAGCAGCGCCAACCCCTAGGAGCTGAAACTAATGCAGACTCCAGCTGAGGCTCTATCCAGCTTTCTGTGGGGGTTGAGATGCAAAGTCACCATCTCCCAATCAATCGGTCAAGAAAGTATAAAAAACTGCAAACTCAATATATCAGACAACATATGGCGTGGCCCTTTGAACACCACAATAACATACACAATGGTTGGTGCACTTTTTCTGCATATTTCCACCCAACCTTAAAGAAAGATTGACACCTGAGCTGTGCACATGAGTCGCCACGGCCACCCTGCTAGTCGGGGGATAACAGATCTCTGTGAGCCCTATTGGAACTGACTAATGGTTTATCTAAAAGAGTTTACCAACTCAGAAAGACATATGAACTGCGGAGGATACAATCTCCACAAGTTGATGGGGTTTTCTTTAGCATAATTGGGATGCTGAAGTGGGAAGGGGATAATGTTGGGGTAACGTTAAGATGCAGCCGCAGATGAGTAATGTGAGAAGATTTTGTATGATAATTATGCACGCATAAAGTTCAATACTATAGATTCCATACGTGAACCATCACATCGACAATCCCACTACACACCCACTATATCGCTCCTGACCTGGAATGAACGGGGACTTAATAATCCCAGCAAAATCTACCAGGTACTAGCATACCTTGACAGACATCACTTACAGATGGCGTTCCTGCAGGAAATACACCTGACACACGCATCTGAAAAAGGAATAGGCACATGATGGGCGGGAGTCAAGGTAGTCTCATTGTACTGCTCATACTCTTGCAGAGTGATGAGACTCATAAAAAGAGGCACACCATTCACGGCAGCACACACTATCGCAGACGAACAGGGCAGATATTATATTTTACAAGGATCACTGGGGGAAATATGGTCACACTAGTGAATGTGTAAGGCTCGAACATTGATGATCCAGCGTTTTACACCTCTCTATGGAACACATTGCGCACCATACCACCCGTGGTGATCCTTTGGGGAGGAGACACACAACATTAGACACATGTTATGACAGGTCTACAGGGGTGGCGAGTCATGACCGTCGCTCTTCAAAAATACTCAAAGATATCATGGCAGACTTCGATATGGTAGACATCTGGAGACTGCGCAATGGTGAGGCACAGAAGGGTACATAAACGTCCACGGTGCATGCGACTTGGGCCCGAGTTGACTACTGGCTAGTGTCGGAGGAAGCAAGCCTATGGGTAACAGAGATCCAGTACTTAGCACTCACGTTGTCCGGCCCAAACCAGGGAGGATGGAAGTTGTTGTTCCCTTGATGATCCCTAGACCATTCATATGGCGTATTCCCAAAACAGCATTATTAGACCAGGTCTATAAAGACACTATGGGGGTTATTCTAACTTTGGAGGAGTGTTAATCCGTCCCAAAAGTGACGGTAAAGTGACGGATATACCACCAGCCGTATTACGAGTTCCATAGGATATAATGGACTCGTAATACGGCTGGTGGTAAATCCGTCACTTTTCCGTCACTTTTGGGACGGATTACCACCTCCTCTAAAGTTAGAATAACCCCCTATATGCCATGCCATGCAAGAGTATTTTGACACCAACAAAGGCTTAGTGACAAGTGCAGGCATCTCTGGGAGGCCTTTAAAGTCACGATCTGCGGAGTCTGCATTGGAATGAAAGTGGGGATACTCAGGGATATCCTAACTCAGCTGGATAGGAGGGAGGCTGCTATTTAGGGGCTAGAACAGGAATACGAACACACAGTAGATATCACAAAATTAGTGCAAATTCCGAGACCACATTAGCAAATATCAGAACATTGCTGATCGGTAGATACAATATATCTCACGACGTTACATGGCTAGAGCATATGGTGAAGGGGGGCGCCCAGGGAGCTCATTGGCAGCAAAATGATGACCAGCCAGAAGAACGCAGCAAGTAATCAAAATAAAAGACAAGACAGGTCTGGAACACTGGACTACAGAAGGAATTTTGAAGGTCTTCCAGGCTATTATGTGTCATTATATGCCTCATCTAAAGGTGCAATAAGTCCGACATATCGGAGTACCTGAAAGACTTATCCCTGGCGTGGCTGTTGGATGGCTCAGCGTGAGTATCTCTTGAGGCCGATAGACACACATGAGCTACGGGATGCGATACAGACATTACCAAATGGGAAAGCGCCAGGCCTGACGGACTGACTGGTGAATTCTACAAGGCATATGCTACGCAAGTGATCCTCCACCTTTATAACATGTATTATGAATTCTACTCAAAGGGGGATTTCCCAGCATCCTTGAGAGAGGCTCTCATAGTGTTGCTCCTTAAAAAGGACAAGGAATCGGATCAATGCGGATCATACCAACCCCTGTCCATAATAAACAATGATTAGAAAATATTAGCAAAAATAATAGCAAACCGCTTGCAGCCCCTTATGCCCAATCTGATCCTCCCTGACCAATCAGGCTTCATTCCAAATCGCTCTACTACCGACAATTTGTGTACAATCTTTGCACTACTGCATTGCTTGGATCCCGAACTAGAGGCAGCGCACTACTATTAGACACCGCCAAAAGCCTTTGACTCTATAAAATGGCCTTACATGTTCACCATGAGTGGATAGGCCTGCCCGGCACATATCTCCATTGGATCGAACTACTATATAGCAGTCCAACGGCACAAATCCAAATAAATGGACGGACATCGAGTCCAGTGTCAATACACCGCGGAACAAGGCAGCGATGGCCACTGTCTCCGCTTTTGTTTGTTCTTGTGGTGGAGCCACTGGCCTGCATTATATGGCAGAAACACTCAGAAGCGAGGCTTAGATTTAGGCAGCGTCCAATCGGGGAGTCGCTCGTCATTGATGATATGGTAATATATGTGAGAAACCCATCAACTCGACTGACACCAAGACTCCGGGAATACGTACGATTCAAACACTACTCTGGGCTCAGTATCAACAGGGAGAAATCATTGATCTTGCCACTGACGACTCAGATGAAACCAATCTCCATACAATACCCACTTAAGTGGTGCACAGATGCTGTAAAATACTTTGGCATATTATGGCACTGCTCTATCAAAACTAGAAGACCTGGTGGGGTGCTGGGTGGTGATGCCACTGTCCTTTGCAGAGAGAGTGGCGGTCATAAAAATGGTGGTGCTACTGGTGGTGCTACCTCGCTTTTTATACCTATTCAACAATATCCCTATCACCCTGACTGGCAGGTTCTTGAAGATCCTTGAAGCGCAGCTAATCAAGTTAATATGGGTAAGGAAACACCCATGGCTGAGATGGGAAATCCTGACACTACCACACGAAAAAGGTGGCTTCACAGTGCCACATCTACACTTATACTATCAATGCGCGTATGTACAACACAGTCACTACTGGTTTGGCGCATCAGAATACAAAGCACAACTAGCGGTAGAGGCGGAGGAAGTACACCCCATACAACTGCGCCATGGACTGCCTCGAATGCGCAGAGACACTCCTCGCACGGAGATCAGCACAGTGAACTGCACAGTTGCGGCCTGGCACACACTGAGAGCACGGTTGGGACTCGTCTCTATATGCCCCTGCACTGCCTCTAGAGAGCCAACCATCAGTAACACATGAACCAGGAGCACAGACTTTGTTTAAAACAGTAGGTATCACCACCATGGGAGATCTTTATACAGGTGGAACATTTGTGGGTCTGGCAGACTTACAACATATACAAAATGCCTTGCCACTTTTCACATTTTACTACCACCATCTCACACATGCCTTAAAGGCTCTATATTTGACGTTCCCGGCAGAGCCCCCAACACTGAGAGCATTACAGATCCTACCCACAAACAAGGATAGGAGGCAACAAGTCATAGGATGCCCCCTCACTGACTGACAAGGCTTTAGCGCACTGGAATACCATCCTCCCAGCTCCTCTAACACAAGAGGACTGGAAATACTGCTGCTCAATAGCCAGCTGTCTAACATCTAATTGCAACTTTTGCATTAATATACACTATAGATACTTGCACACAGGTATTACATACCTCTTAAAATGCAGCAATATTACAGTAGAATCAGCTAAAATGTAACTCTCTATTCGTCAATCTTGTGCCCCGGGTTCCTCACACCACCATACATTCAACATACACACCATCAAACACATTAACAAATCATTCAGCCCAAACAATATACAACAGATTGTGCCCATACACTCAACAGAGGACTGCCTATGCAATTACTCAAACACGTGGACACAAATACATTTCAGTGAAATAAAGTAACAAAAAATTCACAATCAGTATATTGTGCAAATAGTCTCCAGATCTGCATTGAGCACTATGTAGGCCTCAAATCTATTGGCATAAATTCTTCTATGTTGGAATGAATAGCCACTATATAGCATCCTGATATATAGTGAAATGGTAACTTGCAATCCAATGTTAGCGCCTTATTTTCCTACATTAGCACCTTGCAGTCCTCTTTTAGCGCCTTGTAATCCAATGTTAGTGCCTTGTAGTCAAATATTAGCTCCAGCAAGGTTTTGTGATACAGTGACAATTGTCTGTGACACCCAGCCTGCTCTTCACACTACAGCAAGGACCATCCACAACACTCTCCTTTCTCCTTGCTGCCTACTCCACTGCAAACTGCATTTTTCCCACCAGACTTTAGTAAGAGAACTTTTTCAGCAGGACTAACCTGGTCCCTGTATCTGGCCTACACTCCATCACAGTCTGCCTGAACATGTTACTTTCACTCGGTCTTGCATGATCAGAAAAAAATAGAAAACCAAATGTGACACTTTGTGCTTCTAGGTGCTATACTTGCTTTAGACCTTTAAAATTTCATAGCTTCCTATCTAATGACTGGATTTTTGTTGTTTTGATGTCAAATATGTTTTTAAATTATAGTCTATTTTTCTAACTTGTCATGGGATTTTTCTTGCGTTGTGTTTTCACTTTATTACTGTTGATTTGGGTTTGCGCCAAGCTACCAAAAGGTTAAGCACAGATAAATTTAGTAACTTTTGTGGTTCACCTTGACAAAGACTGTGGATGTTGCTTGAGTAGTTTCACCACACTCAACCAATAACCCAATTTCTCACATAAGGATGTATCATTTCAATTGGCATTGTCTCTCCAATTAATTTCTCTGATTGCAACTCTCATGTTTAAATCTTTCAGACTGTCCTTAATTGAACAAACTGTGGTATCTGTTTTGGGTGATCTTCTTCAGTTCCTTTGCCAAGCCATGGGTTAAAGAATCCCCTTTGATCAAGCTGGATTCTCCAAACCAGCTCTATCCTGTTGCTGCTGAAGAAATGCTGGCCTCCACGGCCTTCAAAAAATGTTTTGTTTACCTCAAACCCCTTTGGGTCTGACCTTTTTAAGTAGCATGAGGTATCAAAATTATTCACCTTCAACAAGAACTTTCCAGGATGTGTTCCTTTCTTTCTCCCCCACAGGGCCAGGTATCAGATTTCACCATTTCATGCACCAACTGGTCACCGTCATCAAGCATGACAGCAGTCCATTAATTGCTCTGTCCTTCCCTGCACCTAAATCAACAGGTACTTAAGCTTTCTGCTCTTACATAGGTGTTATGTTGCTTCAGTTGTAGGGGACATGGCCATACGTGGAGTCAGTCCTGAAGGGTATTACTCTGCAAAGCCACTCAGCCTACTTCTTTTACAATCAAGTGCTTCTCCACATTTGGCACTCAGAAGATGTGAGTCACATGGCCGTCTATTCTGGAAGTAACAAGGCTCAATGGTACCATCTTGGATGATGAGATGTGGCGGGGTATCTGGACACTAGATATTTTATTCTTCAGGCAATGTTGATGTCGGTGGTTGTCTAGCATCAAACTAAACTGCCCCAATAATTTCTATACCACCAGCAATTTAGGTTTCCATTGATTCTCAATTCCTGCCTCCATCATTAGCCTTCATATAGGGGCTACTTAGAAGCTGCACAGAAGTGAACCTAGCCAGAAGCCTGGCAAGTCTATCCCAGGCAATTATTGAACACAATGTATCTTATTTTTATATCATTCTGTGTGTTGTCTATTTTGTGGTGTATTTATTATGTCACTGGTGTGAGCGAGGTTAAGCCTGTTTGCTCTGTGCCAAGCTACCAGGGGGTGAGCACAGGTTATCTTTGGTGTGTAACTTACTTGCCCTGACTAGAGTGGTGGGTTCTGCCTGGCTTAGGTGCATACCCTAGCCAACCAGAAAGCCCATTTCTAACAGACCTTCTTTGGTAAATGACTTTCTTTGGTTCTTCCTTCTTGATTCAACAAAGTGTGTGCTCAAAAACAAGTTACCCTTGGAGGTTACTAATTTAGATATGTATGTCCCAAACAGCAGACTAACAGTCTATAAAATCACAAAGTGGGTGGATCAACATTTACCAGTTCACTACAGTATTTAAGTATACAATTGTATGGTTCCTTTATGTAATAAGAAGAATGCTGGCACAGTAGAACACAGTCTATAGAATGTAGGGGCATATTTAAGAGCCCCTAGCGCCTCCTTGCACCACATGTCATTGTTTTTTACTTAAATGTTGCCCAATGAGGCCAAAAATGCTGCACCATAGTTACAAAGTGGCTCAATGCACACTTTGCGCTACTTTGTAACACCTTGCGCTATATTATGTCTGTGACAGCCATAATGCATGCAAATGGGGTGTTCTCCTGTTAGGGGGCCCAAACAGTGGTGAAGGAAAACTAAGCGATTTCCTTGCTGCATTTTTTTCGGCACCTTTAACACCTGTTCAGAGCAGGCGTTAAAAGGAGGCTTCCGTTGTTTACAATACGCCTCTGGGTGCTTCACAGGATTAACATCCGAATTTTTCACGCTAATCCTGCGATGTGCCAGACTAGCGTAAACAATTCTGATGCTAGTCCCCTAACTGCCACCATGGTGCGCTGTATTTTAAATACAGCACACACATGGTGGCGTTAGGGGGGGCACTAAGGGGCACAAGAAAAGTGTTGCTGCACTGTGTGCTTCGCCATTTTTCGTAAATATGCCCCATAGTATTTAAAAAAAGATGCCTGTCACCAGATAAAGATGGTGAGATATCCTAACTTACTAACGCATACATTTTGTAGATCTGTGTTGAGGCTGCAGCTCAGAGGTTCCAATCCTGGTTTGTTGATTCTTTCTCGAGGTCATTAGAATTAAAACCATTGAATTGAGTAGTAAATAATTAATGGCTGCTGTCTGCATCTACAAATCAGGTAAACTGCATAGCGTGATATATCATTGTATTTACTATCTCTTCTGTTATCTTTAATTCAGTAGCAACTTTATAAGGTTCACTGCTAAAGGCATCAGCAAAGTAGAAATCATACAGGTTGTTAGAACACTACTCGGCTGTGTATAAAGCTCCTGAAGATTTATAACAGAACTACTCCAATCTGTGTGTATGTGGACTAATCATATCAACCGGTCAGTGCTTAATTAATAACAAAATAAATGCCAAGGCTCAATGTGTTCCTCACAAGGGGCACCATGGCTGGCACCACCCACTATCTTGCTGGTGCAACTGAATGACAGTACTTTCCAACATCACACTCATACTCGTGTGCGAATTATATTACAGACCCTGTCAGAATGGCCCGAATATGGGGCCAGATGTAGGAAGCACTTTGCGAGTCGTTACCGACTCGCAAAATGCATTTCCGAATCGCAAATAGGAAGGGGTGTTCCCTTCCTATTTGCGATTCGCAATGGTATGCAATTCCATTTGTGACCGCTTATGCGGTCGCAAATGGAGTCGCAGTTACCATCCACTTGAAGTGGATGGTAACCCATTCGCAAACGGGAAGGGGTCCCCATGGGACCCCTTCCCCTTTGTGAATGGACCCCAAAATATTTTTTCAGGGCAGGAAGGACCACTCCCTGCCCTGAAAAAACCGAAACAAAAGGTTTCGGATTTTTTGAAATGCAGCTCGTTTTCCCTTAGGGAAAACGGGCTACATTTAAAAAAAACTAAAAACTGCTTTATTGAAAAGCAGGTCGCTAACATGGAGGCCTGCTGACTACAGCAGGCCTCCATGTTAGCGAGTGCCTATACTCGCTATGGGGCCGCAATTTGCGACCCACCTCATGAATATTCATGAGGTGGGTCATTGCGACCCCATAGCGAGTTGCAGTCGGTGTCTGAGACACCGTACTGCATAGCAATTTGCGAGTTGCAAATTGCGAGTCGGAAAGACTCGCAATTTGCAACTCGCAAATTGCTTCCTTCCTACATCTGGCCCATGATGCTTCTTTTATCCCGAATGTGTATTCAATTGTTAAACAAGTCAATCACATTCTCACTCAACATCATTCGCCACTACGTGATAGGTTTTCATAAATAAGTATTATTTCTAGAAATAATTGTTGGTGCTGAGCCCCAGGTAACTTGGGCATACATTAAACAATGCATAACGTTTTTGGAAACATTACAAGGCACGTCTTTGCTTAAAACAATAAAGCTAGCGATGATGTGGATTCAGGTTTAGATGAGATAATGTACATCATAAATAACTGAATATTGCTGAAAAAGGAGTCATAACTATCCCAAGTGTGTCGAGCTTTGATTCAAATAAAGATGTGAATAAAATGTTTGAGTGACTCTTCTATCGAAAATCTCTTTGCTGAGATTTTATTTGATTTTGTAATATCAGAAAGTCTGTTTTGCATAACAGTATGATACATAGCCCGGGGCATACATTCATTTTATTATTAGCCAAAGGTGAAATTCATGGCATATTCAGTTGATCAAGATGCATACATAATGAGTGTCTTGCGTTGCTTTAGTACCATTAAAAATCAAGAGCTGCTTTCACATTTATGGGTCTTTGAGCTAGTACAGTGCAGTGTCCTTGAGGTCTTCATATTTTCAGTAAATTATAGTATCATAATTATTGAAAATAATTGAGTATAATAATGTAATATACTGCGTGGTGCTACTTTGCTTATGTTAACATAGTAGATCATGTGTTGGCTATCTTCAACTATGAAAATCATGGGCGAATTACATGAGCAGTATGCAGCTAGTTTTCTGATTTTATAAAAGAATGATAAAGGACTCACCAAAAGGATGTATGACCAGTGACATTAGTTGATTTGCTGAAGAATGCTGAATTTGTACTTTTACTTTGTATACATAGAACAGAAACCTAAATACTGAATAAATTGCATTTTTCAGAATATATGATTAAGAGGTTTCAAATTTTAGTATGCAGAACGCTGCAGACACCTTTCATTAAAACAAGTGTCCACCTTAGTCTACTCTGTGGTGTGCTATGGAATTCCTTTAGTGTCTTCTTATTACAATGCAAAGCATAGGTTTAGAACCATATGTTTTTCCCAAGTCATTGATTATAAATAAGGTTGCCTAAAATGGGTTGTTTGGAAAGAAATGAATTCATATTAGTAAACCCACCCCAACCACTGTGTTACATGTTAAATAGTGAGTTTGTGCTTCTTCAAACCAAGCACTCCTAAAATATGCATGCTAACAGTATGGAAAACATGTGAGTTCTATGTAACATTGTTTTACACACTGTATGATTCATTGTCTCTGCTAATGTGTGTGGGATGTAAAGTGCTCTGACACCCTACATTGGTTTAAGCAGCACTATTGCTAGATCTGGCATCCTTGCAGTGGTTTCTCCTGTCTTTTTGCTTTCAGACCTCCTCTTTTGCTGACCTTGTTTAAACGTTGGGTCTCTGGGCACTTTACCACTGCTAACCAGTGCTAAAGTGCATGCACTCTCTGCTTGAAACATTGTAACATTGTCTTATCCACAATTGGCATATTTAATTTACCTAGATGTCCCCAATAAAGTGTAATATCTGTGCCCAGGGCCTGAACATTAAATGCTTCTAGTAGACCTGCAGCACTGATTGTAGCCCTTCAAACATGTCTGAGGCCAACTACTGCAGAGCCTGTCTCTGCAGTTTTAAACTGGCATAACAACCTTTTCAATTTAAACCTCTGGCCATGACCACACATTCCTTTTTAATACATATAAGTCACTCCTAACATAGGCCCTGGACAGCCCAAGTGCAGGGTGCAGTTTATTTAGAACGTAGGGCATGTACTTTTAAGGTGTAAGTTAGTTTTTCACTAATGAAAGGCATATGTATCCCATAGAATAACATTGGAATTACCCTAATTATATATATAAGTGTCATTTCCAATTGGAAAGAGATGAAAGACCCGAGTTTGTTGTCTCTGGAATCACAATTTTAAATCATAACTTGTCTCTGTAATCTCCATTTAAAATCACAACTTATGGTGATGTTGGATTTTAAACTGTAATTCTGAAAATGCCACCTTTAGAAAGTTGGCATTTGATTACTTTAGCCGTTTGGTGTCTTACATCAGTCTCTGAATACACATCTGGGGTGGGTAGCAGCTGTGCTTTGTGCATTCCCTCTAGGCAGCCACACACAAAGAAAGCTTAGGTGTTACTGATGGGGCATCAACATCCTGATGGGCCATCCTGGGCAGGACGGAAGGGAGCAGCTGACACTTACACCTGAATAGGTTGTAGTGTGTCCTGACACAAAATATTTCATATCTCCCTGTAGTGAATCTGGAGCAAGGGCAGGGAACACATGGACTCTATGCACTTTAAAGGCTTCTCTTTTAAGTCTCCCCCACTTCAAAGGCACAACAGGTATAAGTACTGGACCTCAGAGACCATCAACTCAGTACACTTATGGACCTGTGGATACTCTGCCAACTGCCACTACTGTGTTGAAATGACTGCCACTCTGCTGGACTGCTTTTCTGCTGAACTCCTGCTCTGCTGTGCTGACCTGCTGCCTGCTGCCCTCCTTGCCTTGGAGTGAAAATCTGATTCGGCAGAGAAGATAACCAGCTCCAAAAAGGTGACTAAGTCAGAACATACAAATCTTCACCAAAGATGATGGTGAAGGTGCCAAAAGGATCTTCTCTAGGTGCAAAATTTGAAATTCTATCACTCTGGGATTTGCTGCCAAAAGGCTATGGCTTTACCAAGATCTCATCCAGCAAACATCCAATGATGTGGAGCCCTCATCGGACACGACCTGCTGCCTTGCCCTACTGGGGAGTTTTGACTTTAATTTCATAGAATAAGGGCCAGATGTATCAAGCGTTTTTGCATTCGCAAACAGTGCAAATGGCCGTTTGTGATTGCAAAAATGCCTTTCAGTATGTATGAAACGCATTCGCTATGCAATTTTAAGGGATCGCTAAAATAGCGATTTCTTAAAATTGACAGCCCGTTTAGAGAACTGCAAATTGCGATTCTCTAAATAAGAAATTGCAAATAAGGAATCCTTATTTGCGATTTCTTAAGCACATGTATCAAGCTTTTCCTTAATGCGAATTGGGCATTAAGGAATCGCAATTACCACCAAGTTCAACTTGGTGGTAACCATGTGCAAATTTTAAAAATGTATTCAAAATGCATTTTTAAAATTGACATGTAACACAAACATGCCCCTTTGGCATGTGTGTGCCTTACATGTCCTTAAATAATTTTTTGGGGTGCACCAGAGGGGGCCTTAGGCCCCCAGCACCCTGGGGTTTTGCATTTCCCAAATTGCAAATTCCTTTTAGGAATTTCCAATTTGGGAAATGCAAAAAAATCGCAAATACGGGCCTACAGGCCCAAAGGTGCGAATGGGCTCAGAATTGCTATTTGCGATTCGGTAATAGCATTTGCGATTTTTAAGAAATAGCTATTACCGAATCGCAAATATGATACATACGATTTTGCAACTCTGAAATAGCGATTTCTTAAAATTCGCTATTAGAGAATCGCAAAGTGGCTTCTTCATACATCTGGCCCTAAATCTGAAGGTAAAACTTCCAACTGTATTAAATCTGGTTTCTTTATCAAATCTGCACTCCAGTCGGCCTAAACGTCTACTTTTGTGCCAGTTAAACATAGCTAGAAGGCTGCAGTTGGTGTTTAATGCTTTGGGTACTATTTTCACATTTAAACACTAAAAAATCCTAACATAGTTTCTCCTATTGAATTTTTGTTACTTTGGTGTCATTATATTTATAAAAGTTTACTTTACTATTTTGAAAATTGTTTGGGATTTCCCTTGTGTTGTGTCTTTACTTTATTACTCTTTTGGTTTTGAATAACTACTTCACACAGTGCCTCTAAGTTAAGCCTGTCTGCTCTGTGCAATAAACTCAGGTTAATTTGTGACTGTAATGGTTCACCCAGATAAGGGTTGTGGTGATTACTTGAGGAAGGTATTCACTCCCCTCAACTAATATCCCAACTACAAACCGTAGCCACAAAACACATAACATGATCCTAGTACAGACTTTTAAAAGAAACAAGTACTTCTGTGCTTGTAGAGGCAGCCTTAAATAGACCTTTTTTCAATTTGCTAATTAAACTGCTCTCACTCAGATGTTTTCTTCAAATCCCATCATATCTTTATCAGGATTAAAATTCCATAAGACCATAAACTAACCACTTCCCCTCCTCTTCTCTCATAGCTGGTTTAACAATAACAATTTTTATTGATTGGAAAATCATTATGCAATTATCTGTCAAAAGAATTACATTGTTTGATTTACACTTGTAGACATTGTGAAAGATCAATTACATTTCTAGTAACCTCAGAAACCCTCTGCACCTTCACATACAACTCTAGTCATTTCTTCCAATTTAGGTCCTCACTCCTCTCCACCCCTATTTTCTGCTTCTCCCTGAGTTGGCCTTCTGATCTAGTTCCTCCTACTCTACCTTTTCTTTCAAAAACAATGTTTTTACTCCTTTGTCCCCCCAACCCAATTACTGCTTTATATTTCACCCTCAGTTCCCCTCTCCCCCTATGTTTTTCTATACATTATCCCTCAGTTCTTGCTCTCTGTTCGATTTCTCTCTCCCCTCACACTTATGATGCATCTCTTTTTCATTCCAATCAAAAAATTAACTTCCAATATTTGAGTCACATCACCACACTTTAATAAGGGTGCATTGGCTGTCTATAAAGGCCAAAGTTAAATTCAAGTTGTTAGTTTCAGCTCACAATGCTAGGCATGGTCTGGCTTCTGAATACCTGTCATACAGGCTACGGAGCTCTAGGCTAGGAAGAATTTTAAGATAAATGAGAAGGCCTTGCTGTCAATACAAAAAATCGTAGGTGAGAGCTGGTGGAAGGTCTTCCCGTGCTTAAGCCAGTGCTCCATGGAATATGTTTTTACAAAAAAGAAGGGTTGAATTTCAGAATATTTTATATAGGAATATTGCCTGACATAAATAGTGTGCCCTAAGTAAAGTTTAGAAGACTATTGCCCCTTTGGGTGTGAATAATTGATTTTAAACTTTAGTAATTTTGTATACATATGTGGGGCTCAATATTTAGATGATATTCTGACAATGATTTTCTGGTACCACATTCTGCCGGCTGCAAAAACAACAAGGTGATCGATGCAACTGTTTGATTATTATTAGTCACTGGCAATCACTTCGGCTGCATCCCAGTCTGCAATTTTCCACTCACCATGCCACCTCAGTTTGCACCCCCCTTATGCAAATCAGTCTTGACCCTGGTATAATGGGAATAGACCAGCCTGTACTGCCAGGCCAGTTCCCACCTGAACTGGAACACAACCAACCAAGGACAGGTTTCATGCGGATTAGGAATAATCAGCTGAGTTTAGTTTAGTTCCAGTGGAACAATGAGCAAGGAACATGTCTGGTCATGTTGATTTTGCAGTTAACACTATGTCAACAGCATTTGAATGACTGTTATATGAATAATAACTTGTCTTTAAGTAAGCTTCAAATACCCCTTTTGAGGTTCCAAAGTGCTGTAAATAAGAGATGTTACCTAATTTAAAGGCGAAAGGTGTTACTGCTACCCAGTTTAAAGGGTACACATTTTACTGACAGCAGAAAGATCAAAGATTAAGTTGACATAGAATTCAAAATTAGGACCTGCAAACCACTGCATATTTTATCAGCAAAAGTTCTGAGGACTTCGGTTATGATTTTTATGTTGTTAGTTCACTAAGAATTCTAAGTTAAGAGTGCTTTTATTCCTATACTTTCATGTAGTATTAGAGAAAGAAAAACAATGTCCATGTGTTATGTGAAGCTCTCACAGAGAATTACTATTATACTATCATAAGTACCAGATTCTAACCAGGGCAACTCCTGGTGTGACAATCATTGCTGGATGCCCCCCATGACCTCGATCTCCATGGATTACTTCACCACCATCCTCAAAGGGTGATCCCTCCCTCATCTCTCTGTAACCTCTCCCATGCACATATTTAATTTCTGTCATAGTGGTACTCAAACCAATGTAGGGCTTCATAGCACTTTATATCACACACATGTTGTCCAGAGACAATAAATCATACAAGATTGTAAATCAGTGTAAAGGAACTGTTACATAAGACAATAAGGACTACAAGCAGTATGGTTCACCAGTCACACTTATTGGTAGGTACTATATTCTAAGAGTGTTTGGTCTGGAGAAGCACAAACTTTAAAAATATAAATCAGTAGTAAGGGATGGCTTTGTTTATAACAATGTATTTCTACCAAAACAAACCTTTTTTAGCAATGAAAGATAGGATGAAAAAACAGGGCCTCAGTTACAAGGCCCTAGCAGCACACTATGCTACCGGAACGTAATTTTTGTTTTATGCTTCGGTGGCACAGTGTACCAGTCCATATTTGCCCAGGCCACAAAAAGCCACCTTGCGTGGCTCTTTGAATGGCCTTGTATGGAGGGACCCTTTAAACGCATAACACTGCGTGAAAGGGGTGTTCCATGGGTGTTGCTTGGGGTGACAGCCGAAGAACACAAAGGAATCTGATGCATTCCCAGATTTACAAGTCTGGGAATGCATCAGGGGCCAGATGTAGGAAGCCTTTTGCGCCTCGCAAACGGCGTAAAACGCAGTTTGCGAGGCGCAAAAGGCCAAACGCGATGCACAACCGCAAATTGCGAGTCGGTACCGACTCGCAATTTGAGGCTGTGACTCGCAAATAGGAAGGGGTGTTCCCTTCCTATTTGCGACTGCATTGCCATGCTGAGTTGCTTTGGGACCGCGAATGCGGTCGCAAACCAACTCGCAGTTACCATCCACTTGAAGTGGATGGTAACTCATTCGCAAAAGGGAAGGGGTCCCCATGGGACCCCTTCCCCTTTGTGAATGTCAATTAAAAAAAAAAATCAGAGCAGGCAGTGGTCCTATGGACCACTGCCTACTCTGAAAGAACCGAAACCATTTTTTCTGAATTTTTTCTTTTTGCAGCTCGTTTTCCTTTAAGGAAAACGAGCTGCAAAAAGAAAAAAAAACTGCTTTATTCAAAAAGGAGTCATGGACATGGTGGTCTGCTGTCTCCAGCAGGCCACCATCCCTGTGAGTGCATGGACTCGCTATGGGGTCGCAAACTGCGACCCACCTCATTAATATTCATGAGGTGGGTCTTTGCGACCCCATAGCGAGTCGCAGAAGGTGTCTGAGACACCTTTCTGCATGCACGTTTGCGAGTCGCTATGACTCGCAAATTGCAAGTCGCAAAGGAATACTTACCTACATCTGGCCCCAGATTCATAAGTCACCTCAGGGATGGTGTAAGAATGACAACAGGAAGAAATATCTTTATTTTTCCCCGTTTATACCTCTTTCTATTCTGCAGCATGCATAGAAAGATGAAAACACCTCTTGTGATTGTTTTTGTATAGGAAGATGCCCCTTCCTGCAAACAAACACAATCATCAACGCAATGCAGACATCCTTGCAACATGATGCAAGGATGCCTGTATTAGAGCTAGGCAGCCCATTGTGGACCAGCACAGGGGGAAAGGACAGAAATGCGCCATATTTTGTTGATATGGCACATTTCTACCCTTTCCTGGTGGCGCAGCAAGACACTTGCTGTGCTGCCCTGCTCCATGGGCCTCGTAAATGAGGCCCAAAATGTTCTACATCTATGTTTTGCAGTTTGAAAGCAGCTCTTCCTTTTTTTTTTTTTAGTTTTTTTAAATTTTATTATCAGGAAAAGAAACATCAATACACAACAAGATACATTGCCACTTTCATAAAATGAAACCAAAAAATCAGCCAAACATATCTAAGAAATAATCCCCCCAGATCAGAGAGAACTTTTTAACACCAACCTATTCTGCTAGCATATCTCATCTCCCGAAGTCTAACTTGCACCATCCTACTATACCACTCTTGACTAGTAGGAGGCAGTTCAGAACGCCAGTTTCTCAGCAAAAGTGACCTAGCAACCACAGCGGCTATAAATTCGAGCTTCTCCCATCTTGAAGAAAGTCTTGCCTCGGGGTCATAGCCCAAGCTCATTAACTGAATGCTGGGAGATATGGATACCAACGCGATAGTTGTTAATATTGTAAAAACACCCTCCCAATATCCCTGTATACATCGGCATGTCGCAATCATGTGTATCCAACCTGCCGCTCCTACTTCTTTGCAGCGAAAGCACGTATTAGGATGGCCAGTCCCCATACGAGATAGGCTTTGCGGGGTTCAATACAATAACCATTTACTAAAAAATATCATTCAATGCCAGTTAGCCCCTCGAAGCATGGAGAAATTCCGACGATTAACAGTCTCCCAGTAGTCACCTGAGACCTTTAGGCCCTCCTGACGAGCCCATTTCGTCTGAGCTCTTGTCCCAAGATCCACTTTCACCCTTTCTGCCAGCAGCCTTATCCATGACCCTTCATTCCTTATCAGAGAAGGTCCAACTAATTCTGTTACGAATGGTTGGGCATTAATGATGGAATTAACGTCTAAATCCCTTAAAAGATGTAACAAAATATTATAAGATCCGACCAGCAAAAAATAATTGTTGACAGTAATCAGGATATTCAATGGGGCTTCCCAGTTGTCCTCAGCACGAAAATCTCCAATCTTACTAAATCCAGCAAGCTCCCACCTCTTTACCAAGTCTTCATTAAACTGAGTCCCAGAGTGTAGAAAAATCTGTGAAAGTGGAGTGTCAAAATGTAAAGAGGGGATTGAATATTTTCTAAAAAAGTCTAATCTTTTCTTCAAAAACCATTTAAGAATCTTACAACGAACTTTTTTAGGCGATTTCGTCAAGAGGGCTGGGTTCCGGATATTATGCTCCTTACATATTAATACCCGAAAATCAATAAAAAACTTGGAGCCCGCGGAGTGATCCAAATTAAAGCTAGCATAATAATGTGCGTAATAATAATCTTTGAAATTTGGCAAGGCCAGTCCCCCCTTCTCCTTGTCGGCATATAGGGGGTCATTCCGACCCTGGCGGCCGCGAATGACGGAAGCACTGCCAACAGGCTGGCGGTGCTTCCCTGCCCATTCTGACCGCGGCGGTAAAGCCGCGGTCAGAAAACCGGGTCCGGCGGTTTCCCGCCGGATTTCCCCCGGCTGGGCGAATATGCCATGGCGGCGCTGCAAGCAGCGCCACCATGGGGATTCTGACCCCCTTACCGCCAGCCTGTTTCTGGCGGTTTACACCGCCAGGAAGAGGCTGGCGGTAACGGGTGTCTAGGGGCCCCCTAACAGGGCCCCAGCCTTCTTTTCACTGTCTGCCTAGCAGACAGTGAAAAGCGCAACGGGTGCAACTGCACCCGTCGCACACTTGCAACACCGCCGGCTCCATTCGGAGCCGGCTTCAGTGTTGCAGGCCCCCTTCCCGCTGGGCCGGCGGGCCCTAACTATGTTAGCGCCCGCTGGCCCAGCGGGAAGGTTGGAATGGCTGCAGCGGTCTTTTGACCACGGAGCGGCCAAATGGCGGTTCCCGCCAGGCGGGCGGCGACCGCCGCCCGCCGGGGTCAGAATGACCCCCATAGTTTACTTAAAGCGGCTCGAGCCTTTCGGTTCTGCCAAATAAATGAACGAAATAGGGATTCCAGTTTTCTAAAAAAAAGTTGCGTTAGAACACACGGAATAGCCGCAAACAAGAAATTGAAAAGTGGTAAAAGCAGCTCTTTGATGCCAGTTCATAGCTCACTGTGCTATATTAGAAAGATTGTAACTCATGAACTCCAAGCAATAAAATGATCTCTGTGACAAAAGCAGTAACTCAGTGAGGTACTTACGTAGAATACAATTCTGTGACCTATATGTTACACAAGTTGATGACTTCAACCAACACTAGACAAAACAAATATCCCTTCAACAGGCACATCAATCACTAGAATTATCTTGACAAATTTGTTGTTGCTTTGAAAATTGCTGGGGACACAAAGAACTCTCCAGCAGGTATTTTTAGTCCCTTAAGATAATGTCTCAATATGCAGCACCCAGGAGCATAGCTTGGTCAGTAAGACTGAGGGGGTGTGATCTTCAAATTTTCTGACAATCACTCTGGCATGTCATGTTAATCATTGTATAAGAAGCAGTGCACGAGAGGAGGCTTAAGGGTCAGAGGAAAAGTAAACAAAAGCAGATTGTGAAGGATACTTAAAACATAGTATTTTGTAAAATACCCATGTTTTAAGACTTTCAAAACAGAGATGAGAGTGTATGTGTTTTTGTCTGAGTGAGTACTTAAGAATCTCAGATGAAATCCAACAGAAAGCTCCTGTACCCAACTATTTATTAAACAGGACATTTATTAGGGGGGTGTAACACCCCATACACATCCCTGGAGCTATGGCCCTGGCAGCAGCCCTTGAGTTTGGTGCTTTGTTTCCGGTTACACCACCCTAAAGTCGGCCCTTATTCTAAATCTGGTTGTTCACTGCAATGACATAGCAACAGTACAAAACAAAAATTGTTTCCCACGGTTGCTATGGAATCAAGCAATTCCAGGATGCCTTCAGCCCTGGTTCTATGTCAACATGAAGAACAGACAGCACAGCTTTGTGAGGGACAGAGAAGACGAAGAAGGTGGTGGAGAGCAAACTTTTATTTTGTTTACATCTAGGACAAAACCTTGAGGTCATAAAATGAGTGATGCAGTATGTGAGGTCATAAGTAGTGCATGTTAGGGGTGCAAGCTATAATTAGTTCACTAAACTACATCTGGCAAATTTTTGTGTTTGGGTTTCTTTTATGTTTAGTTCTTGTTTAATTCTGTAACCCAACTATGATGTCACTTTAACCCAAAAGTTTGTTTTTCAGTGACTTACAGGAGATTTATCTTAACGTACATGAAGATCTTCTCATCATACCTATCTATAACATCACCTTAACCTTTGTTTTGTTCAGTGGATTTTTGTTTTTTAGCTCATATTCTAAATTTACTATGTGTAAAACCTTCAGCTTGGAAACCCCACTACGTATGACCTGATTTTGTGCACAGCGGGAAAAGTGAACATTTTCCAGGCTAAAGATTATCATTAAGGGCCTAATGCAAGGTGGTGCTTTAGATGTCCAGTGCACCAACATCACATCAGCATTATGCAATTCTGCAATAGGTGTTCATCCTGTCATTGTACTTCTAGATGCTGAGTCCATTCCACTCTCATGATGGAGATGGATTGCAATGTATTCAATCTGTTACTATAAAACGTCAATAGGTAAATAGTATACAGTAATATTTTTCCTGGTTATTTCTGAAGCCTGTAGACTTGGTTTTTATTCCTGAACTTTATATATCCAGTTAGATGGCTGCTATCATTTTCTTTTTAAATTCCCTTTGGTCCTGCTATACTCCAACCACACCCATAGAGACATTAGTAAAGTGTAGTTGGGGGGGGGGGTCATACAAGGGCTCTGCTTCCTTTTCCGAAAAAAGTACAGTGAAACCTGGACTTTTTAACAAACCTTCAGTTTACTATGTAGGGGAACATGTTTTACAGGTTGGAGTAAAGGGGTTTTATGACAGGCTCAAAATCAAATAAATTCGAATTTTGCTAATTTTGTGTTTAAATTATTTTAGTTTTAGTGTTCATGTACCTGGAAAGATACAGTGGTACTAATGACTTACATGAAACCACAACTCATTGTTTCCTGTTTTTGTTGTAATTGCTCGTTATTGATTTTTGATTTATAAACCATAAAGAAGCTGACATATTTCAATAGTGGAATACCTGAACATTATGGCCATGCGTCAAACAAGCATAATGAATACAAATATAATTTCTCATATACAAAAACCTTCTGTCAACACTCTCAAAGCAACATCATCATACTAGTATCAGCATCTAAAGCCACAAAATGTAAATAATGTTTGCCCTGGGATGCCACTCCCAAATACCCACATCAATCATATTTGTAATTGAGGAGCCAGTGGTGGCTGGTGACATTTGAAAGTGGTTGCCATAAATGCTGGTGATGAGGTTTGTTGTAGCGTTCCGCATTGACTTTGAAAAGAAAATGCTCTAACCAGGCTTGGGGAAGCACCCACAGCTTCTGGATGCAAGCAGCCATATAGAAACATATGCAGACAGGGTTTTAAGTCTGATGAAAAAAGTGGAGAGGGGTCTCTAAAAGACATGTGACTTAAACATGTGAGCTGATTTTCTGTTATTCCCATAGTGTGCACCGACAGGTCATTTGGTTTCTCTCTGACCTTGGTGTTATTGAATCCAGCTATATAATACTACTGACATACACTTAAAACCAGCCAGACCTATCGGATTTCTCAATTCAGTGGTTGGACCACTGCCTGCTCTGAAAAAAACGAAACTAAATGGTTTCGGTATTTTTTCTTTTTACAGCTCGTTTTCCTTTAAGGAAAACGGGCTGCAAAAAGAAAAAAAAAAACTGCTTTATTTAAAAGCAGTCACAGACATGGTGGTCTGCTGTCTCCAGCAGGCCACCATCCCTGTGAGTGCCTAGACTCGCTATGGGGTCGCAAACTGCGACCCACCTCATTAATATTCATGAGGTGGGTCTTTGCGACCCCATAGCGAGTCGCAGAAGGTGTCTGAGACACCTTTCTGCATTTCATTTTGCGAGTTGCAAATTGCGAGTCGCTAGTACTCGCAATTTGCGACTCGCAAAATGATACCTACCTACATCTGGCCCCTAGTCACTTATTGATCACCTGCCCAAGGTGCAATTTTTCAAGTTTTTCAAGCAGAAATGGCCACTCAGTGTGCCGAATCCCCTCTTTATATTAAGAGACGCAATATCAGAACATGGGAATGTACATGGGGCTCTATTTAATATCATAAATAGCCTCTGTAGGTTCAGATATGGGTATTCCTCCCTGGGATAAAACTACCATGGGCCAGATTAACAAATGTACCTATATGTAGCAATAGCCAGTTTGCCAAGAATCTTAAATTCAGTATTCAGCAATATGAGTGCTCTGTGGGATTTCATATATAATGGGTTCCTTCCTGATTTAAGTAAAACAACTATCATTACTACACCAGTGGATTCTCTGAGCGAACCTTTTTAAATCCACGTTCTTATATGTCCAAAAGCTTCGGGTGGCAATATTTCCTTGTATGTACTATAGAACTGAAGAGAAACCTTCAACCCATGGTTTTATTTCCCTTGGACAGCTGGTTAATTGCCAATTGTATCTCCTCTAGAAACAGGGGAGCATTCATCCTAACTCTGTGCTCCTCTGGCATTTTGGGGATATTATTGCCCTTTGGTTATTGGGCAAAGGCAACTACCTCCTCCACTTTTGGGGCAGATTATACATCTTTATAGTAGGTAACAAAAGTGTTCTTTATGTCCTGTTGTGTATATAGAATACCCCCATTCTAGATTGTGTTGTGTAAGTACGTGTCTGTTCTCCTCATTATGGACAAACCAAGTTAGTAAGTGCCCCGCTGTTTTACCTCCCCATGTTGCCTAGTTATGGTTTCTTTATATCAGCACATTTTACATCTATTCAATATTTGCAGATGCTTCTTATCTTTTTCTGTTCATTATTTGCAAGCTTTGGGGTTGGATACCCCCATATTTACTAAGTCATACATTGCGCTTTCTAATATATCAAATTGTCTGCTAAGCACTACCCTGGCCCTGCTGTTCACCTTCGGACACAACCCTGGTGTCCCTTCCAGTCCAATGTTAGATTTGCAAAAAGGAGTTACAATTTAGGTGCTGACATTTTGCAAATCCTATGACATTTTGCAAACCAAACCTATGTACTATTAGGTTGGCTCACAAAATACTGAATCGTAACGGTTTGGAATCCTACTTACCTCATCAATATTCATGAGATAGAATAAAACTGCAACTTACTCTGATTGTTTGCCATCACTCAAGCATTAGTCTACTAAGTTAAGCAGACCATCATGTCTGTGATTGCCTCACCAAGGTCAGACCTTGTGCCTATGAATCAATCAATCATGATGTGTACAGCACAGATATCACCCACTAGGGCATTTAGGCACTTGCAGGTCCCAGACATAGCAGGGAAAAAGAGTGAACATAATGGGGGAAAAGCAATGAGAAAGCAGTGAAAACAAGGGAAAAGCAGGGAGAGGGCACACAAAAAAGGGGAAAGGCAAGGAGAAAGCAGTAAAAGTGAGGGAAAAGCACCAAGAAGGCGCACAAAAATGGAGGAAAAAGCAAGGAGAAAGCAATGAGAATGAGAGAAAAGCAAGGAGAGGGCACACAAAAAACATGGGAAAGGCAAGGAGAAAGCAGTGAAAATGAAGGCAAAACCAGGAGAGGGCACACAAAAAACATGAAAATGCAAGGAGAAAGCTGTAAAAATGAAGGAAAAGCAAGGAGAAGGCACACAAAAAAATGGGGGGAAGAAAGGAGAAAGCAATGAGAATGAGGGAAAAGCAAGGAGAGGGTACACAAAAAATAGGGCGAAAAAGCAAGGAGAAAGCAGTGAAAATGAGGGAAACGCAAGGAGAAGGCACTCAAAAAATAGAGAAAAAAGAAAGGAGAAGGAAGCAGCACGTGCATAGCTGGGGCTGGGACCTGCCTATTCACATGGAACAGCCAATCACCACTATGCACAGGCTTTAGCCTTATGCAGCAAGTGTTGGCCACTAGGCCTGGCCTGTGACTAGACCATGTGCCCAACCAGCTGCAGGGCAGGAACCTTTTTTTCAATGAAACAGCCAAAGTTGATGAACTGTTTGTTGGAATGTTTCATGCAGCTTAGTCAACTCGCAACACAGTTAGCAAGAAAAACATAAATGACGGTCGTATGGAAAAATCTGAGCTAAATCTGCCGCCAGTTTAATATTGTCAAGGATTCTGCTACCTAAGTGCGATCAAGGTCAGTGCTTCCCTTTCCTTCAGCTATTCTTAGTTATTCAATCTAATGTACTTTGTACGAAGAAAAATCAGGTTCACAATGTGAATGCATAAACAGACTGCAGTTAATTGATTTACAGTTTATGTGAACGTGCACATATGCTCTCATCAACGGTTGCCTACAAGCCATATGGCAGGTAGTTATCCGGGACATAACCTAATTACTGAAGTTTAACATTCTGTTACAAATAGCTTTAATCACACCAATGTAAGATTTTAATCGGTGGTTCTGCTCGTGACATGAACATACACAATGGGATGAATACTGTAAAGCCTTTTTAACTATGCAACAGTAAAATACACACACGCATAAATTTAGTTCACGCACAAAATGCATATGTTTTATCCCACTCAAGCTGTTAGAAATACGAGGCTGTGTCAGAGTTCAGCACTACCGAATTCAAAATTGAAAAACCAATGATGCACCCGGTGCCTTTCTTCTGCAAATGTATTTTTTAATTACCGTACTTTGTTTCACCAAATTCAAAAAGTATGATTATAAACCTAATTCTACGGACCGATTTGAAAGACTAACATATATGCCATTAATATGGAGAAGCAAACGTAGTTATCTATATATAACAGAGGGCTGCCTCACACAAGTCTGCACTGATGGAGTTGATTCATGCAAGTGCAGAACATACAACTCGCAAACATATATCACAGTGCATATCTACGATTGCGAAACTCCTGCTACAATAGTGCGATTTCTGCAAAATGCCAAATGGACGTGCTAAGAAAACGACTTCCACAATTGCGTAAATCTCTTGAAGGAGTTCTTATTAAAAAAAACCCTAGGCTCAGAACTAACAACATTCCAACTCATCATAAGAAACCACTAACCATCCATGACTTCCCAGATAGCTCAGATTGCATCGTAGCAGCAAAAACGGGCACACCTCACAACAAACACTGCAAAGGTCAAAGGAAGGAGTGTGTTGAACTTGTAAAAAGTTTCTGTTGTCACATAGGACAGACAGCCAGCATGCCTCTCTCCAGCATTTTACAATCTAAACTCCTGCACCACTTGCGGTCTATTTCATAGGTACTCATTACTCACAACATTTTCTCACGGGGCAAAATGTATGGTCTGTGGTGTGACTGAGGGTCGCATTGATGACAGCAGTGTAGTGGTTTTGGGGGGAGGATAGGGCGGGTGTGAGGGAAACAACGCATGCACATATAGTGGGTGAGCTGCACAGTGAACCCAGAAAACCCAGCTTCCCACTTGACCAAATTGTGTGATCTTAGATAATTGATTTATTTCACTTTCCTTCCAATTTCTTAATTATAACATATAAAAGGGCTTTGAAATATATGACTTCATAATGTGCACGGTGCAAAACCTTCTCCTGTGTTAGATTTAATAATCTATAATGTTGTTCATTGTCATCATAATAACTTTACTTTGATCTCCAAGATTATAAAACTGCAAGATGTATAAACAAACAAAAACATCCTTTCAAAGCGTAGTGGAAATCGTCGGAGATCAAAAAGATTTGTGCTATAGTAAAATATATTGTCAAGAAGCCACAGTCAAAATGTGCATAATTCTTAATACATAAGGATTGCCTCCGTATCTTGACTCCATATCTTGCAACAAATTTAAATAAGCAGTTGTAGACCACTGAAAATGTAATTGCTCATTGGATGCATTAGAATATACACAAGGAGTTACAATGGAACGAGGGGGAGGGGAATAGTTCCAAGGATCAGTCGACATAAGGAGGCGACCCATCATAAACAAGATTGCAATCCCAAGGGCCAGACATGTCAGTCTAAAGACTTACTGTAGTGGCATTCTGGAACGGGGGCTAACCTGTGCCTACACGTTTATTTCCCACTTTACCAAGATGTGCAGATGTACTATAAAGTGTTAGAACAAACTTCCAAGATGTGGGATACATACTTCTAGATCATTAGTCACAGAAAGTTTAAAAAAAACAATAGAACCATGAATAGGTAGTTTCCCTTTCACAAAATGCTATCTATTCTAGCATTCGAGAAGCTCTACCATTTCCTAGACTGCTTGAATATACTTGGTATGCAAAACCCAAGCTGACAATTGTTATTGGGAGATTGAAAAGTCCATCGGTCTACTTGGGTCCATGTAGATAATTTTATATACCTCCATATATCGGCCTGTGCCCAAATTCCTACAAAGGGGGCTACTCACTTTCTTCTTTGGAGTCAATATGCAGGGTTAAAGAACATTACCTCCCGTCCCTCCCTCACCTTCCTTAATGACAAATGAGGCTCCTTTGCCTCACCTAGACCCCTCCCCTCTCTTTTTAAAAAACCATCACCCCACCCACTCCTGTTTTTCTTTGTCTACTCACCTTGTAAGACTTACCTTTTCACTCCTCCTTGGCGTGGCTGAAGGGGGCGTTGTCTTGTTCATCGATGCTGGTCATGGTGCCTCTGGTGCCATTTTCCCTCGCTTGGCAATTGGATTGTGGAGGCGTGCGTGGCTGCCTCATTGTTGTTTCCTGCAGCGTCGTCTGATGCGGTCGGACAGCTCTGCTGTGGCTGGGGGTGTGCTTCCCGGTCGAAAGTATTGCGGAGCACGTAGAACACCCAGCAGCATGATTTCTACCTATTTGTCATGGGTTTTTCTGATTGGGGGGCCTATTAGTGATTACATTGTAATTGATGATCTGTGAGGGCGTTTTCGGCCTTTTCAAGCTCGGAAAGGTAGAGTTGGGCATTTATTTTGTGCCATCATGTCGGGACAGAAGGGTGCCAAACACAGGAGAGGGATTTCTTCCTCTTCTGAGGATGGGGGGGTTCCTGTGCCATTGCAGTCTGCTAGAGTGGCCTGGACTGATATGGCTGGTGCTGCTCCTCTTATGTCTCGTGAGGAAGTTCAAGACATGATTAAGGTGCCAGTTTCCAGGGCTCTCCAGGCTGGGGCTGTCCGTTGGGGTCGTCCTTCTGCTGCTTCCACCTCTATGGAGGCTGCTGGTTCCTCTTCTTAGGAGGAGGATGGTCCGTCTACTTCTTCTGAGGGCAAATATGTGTCCCGTGAGGAAATGTGGAGTATTCTGGCTCACGTTCCTGGACACTTGGAAGTCAGCCTCGAATCAATGCAACGCTTTGCAACCAGGATTTAAGGTACTTTGTTCAGCAGGCTTAACTGCATCCCAGTAGCCGGCTCATGCCCCATCATGGTTGGACTGAACTTTTGACTTTTTCCCGGTCTGGTGCAACCAGATAGCTCTGGTTATCGCTTTTTGCTTTTAAGCTCTATTCTACAGTTTCTTCTTTAATCATTCATAACTCAAGTTCTGCTGGTTGGCTTTTTGTCATTTTGGTCTTGGTTTATTTATAAAATCACGTTCTATTTTTCTAATTTGGTGTGGGATCCTTTTAGTGTAGTATTTTCACTGTTGTACTGTTTGAAGTGTTGCATAAACACTTTACATAATACCTGTTGGACCTTTGCTTATGCAGGGTCATCCCCAGTCTTTTTTGCCTCCTGCCTCCTATTTTTCTGACCTGTTGCTGTTGGCTTTTGAACTCTGAGCACTTTACCACTGCTAACCAGTGCTAAAGTGCATACGCTCTCTGTGTAAATTGTATGTAATTGGTTTATCCATGATTGGCATATTTGTTTTACTGTTAAGTCCCTAGTAAAGTGCACTAGAGGTGCCCAGGGCCTGTAAATCAAATGTTACTAGTGGGCCTGCAGCACTGATTGTGCCACCCACATAAGTAACCCTGTAATCATGTCTCAGACCTGCCACTGCAGTGTCTGTGTGTGTATTTTTACACTATAAATTCGACTTGGCAAGTGCACCCACTTGCCAGGCCTAAACCTTCCCTTTTCCTACATGTAAAGCACCCCTAAGGTATGCCCTAGGTAGCCCCAAGGGCAGGGTGCAGTGTATGGATAAGGTGGGACATATAGTAATGTGGTTTATATGTCCTGACAGTGAAATACTGCCTACTTCGTTTTTCACTGTTGCAAGGCCTGTCTCTCTCATAGGATAACATGGGGGCTACCTTTAAATATGATTAAAGTGTAGATTCCCCTAGAGAGTAGATGGACATGTGGAGTTTGGGGTGCCTGAACTCACAATTTAAAAATACATATTTTAGTAAATTGATTTTAAGATTGCGCATTTGAAAATGCCACTTTTAGAAAGTGAGCATTTTCTTGCTTAAACCATTCTGTGACTCTGCCTTGTTTGTGGATTCCCTGTCTGGGTCAGTTTGACAGTTGGGTTGTTTTTCACCTCACACTAGACAGTGACACAAAGGGAGCTGGGGTGTAACCTGCATTTCCTGATTAGCCATCTCTGCTAGGAGGGAGGGGTGGAGTGGTCACTCTCATCTGAAAGGACTGTGCCTGCCTCTGACAATGCAGGCTCCAACTCCCTGGTGTGTGTCTGAGGCCTTGCCTGGGCAAGGCAGGATTTCACAAGTAGGTGTGAGTCCCCTTTGAAGAAAGGTGACTTCAAAGACTAAAATGGGTATAAGAAGGGCACCCAAAAATACAGACTTTAGAAACACTTCTGGAACCAAGAGGAACCTCTGCCTGGAGAAGAGCTGATAGCTGAAGAAGGAGTGCTGCCCTGCCTGTGACTGTGCTTTGTGGAGCTTTCCTGCAGTGCTGCTTCTGCCAGAGTAAGAGGGCAAAGACTGGACTTTGTGTGCCTTCCATCTTGTGAAGAAATCTCCAAGGGCTTGATTTAGAACTTGCCTCCTGTTGTTTGAAGTCTCAGGGACAGCAAATAGTTCTCTCTGCCAGCACCTGGAGTCTCTGGAGAGACTCCTGCTCTGACAAGTAGTGCCCTATCCAGTCCCAGTCCAGAAAATCGACTTCGGACGACTCCGACACATGCTGCGGCTGAATCCGGTAACGCCGCCTGCACCTGACGCCGTGACCTTCGCTGGAACACGACGCTCTTCGCAGGCCCGACGCCGCTGCAGCCCCGCTGAAGTCCGTGTCTCCGTGGAAGTCGCTGCACCCCGTCGTGACCGACGCCGCTCGAAGTGCACGGATTCAATGTTTAGCACAGGCGCCGAGATCCCCAACTTCGCGCATCGGCTTGTTTTCACTCTTCACCAAAGGTACTGTACTTGGGGGTCTACACGACTCCGTGTCCGGCGCCGCTGGTGTCGGCTTGTTGGGAACGACTCCGTCACGACGCCGTGTTAACATCTCATCGAAGCATTTTTGTTTCTAAGCGCTATTTTTGAGTTTAATCTCTAAAAATTCATAACTTGACTTGTGTATGTCGGATTTTTGTCATTTTGGTCTTGTTTTGTTTAGATAAATATTTCCTATTTTCCTAAACTGGTGTTGTGTCATTTTGTAGTGTTTTCATTCAGTTACTGTGTGTGTTGGTACAAATACTTTACACCTAGCGCTCTGAAGTTAAGCCTACTGCTCTGCCAAGCTACCAAGGGGGTAAGCAGGGGTTAGCTGAGGGTGATTCTCTTTTACCCTGACTAGAGTGAGGGTCCTTGCTTGAACAGGGGGTATCCTGACTGTCAACCAAAGACCCCATTTCTAACAATACCGTTAAGTTAAACCTGACTGCTCTGTGCCAAGCTACCAGAGGGTAAGCACAGGTTATTTTGGGATTCTTGTGTCTTACAATGACAAGAACTAAGGTTGCTGCTAGACCAGGGTTCACACCCAAGTCAACCAACAACCCAATTTTTCTAACATCCTACACCAGCTAATCAGGGCAACTACCTTTTCCCTAGGGAAACCTTTCCTAAATATTCATACCATGGCCTATGGACTAAGGGCCTTATTACGAGTCTGGCGGTCAACAGACTTCCAGACTTGCAGTGGTAGTCAGACTGCTGGGTTGTGGCAGTCCAATCACCACATAACAAGGTTGCCGGGCAGACCCGCCAACCTACCGCCATCCCTGTCAAAAAAATCAAGGAGAATGGATAAGGGGATATGGGCAAAGTAAATCATTGGAAGGACACTGATTTCTAAATGCATTTGGTGATAAAAGTAGTAAATATAAAACGGAATTGTCCAAAATTTAGGAATAAAAAGTGTATTTTTTGTACAAATTCCTTCCATTTACATTACTATTCAAATGAAGAGGCTAGAAACAAATCAGCATCACAGAAGGTATTTTCTTATTTTAAAAAAACCTGTCCACCGGAATGGAGCCACAGTACATCAAGAATATTAATTGAAAGTTTTTAGCTTCTTCTAACTATCAACATATGCTGGTGGGGTAGGGTAAACTTAGTGACCATGGAAGATGCATGTTGTTATCATGTTGCATGGTGGGAGTATCAGGTGCTGCACAACTTGTCCCGAAGTCCTGCCAGGCTTTCAGACAGACAGGAAATAAGAATTCAATGGACTGTAGAATTCAACCTTGATGAACGTACAATCTTAGAGACAAGCCCAACAGCTGGATTCTCATCAAACAAGACAAGAAACTCCCAGAGGTCAGTTTCAAGGCTGTGTTTAAGATCACTTTCCTTTCTAGACCTGGGCAGAATTCAGGCAGAGTTACATAAAAACGTCCACGGAACCACACGACTATGCGGAATTCAAGCATGTTGTGCTGGTCTTGCTGATTTGTAGTGCCGGGAGCTTGTACTGTGCTGTAAAATCAGCAGGAAACACCATGCGGCATGCCAGAGGGTACATCTTTCTGCCACTTGAGTAGATTTTCTACACAAGCAGCAGCTTTCTCAATGTGAAAGGTCGCAACCTGCCACTATTGCCGTATTGAGAAATTTTGCTGGGAGAGATTCTAGCACCCGAAAATTGTGCTAGGGGATACAAATAATGCTTGCCAACTTAAATTTAGTGAGCTGCACGTAAGAAGAAATTCAACCATGCAACGGTTGGCAGAGTTTTGCCAGAAGCGGGCAAACTATGAGAACTCCTCCCACAGAGAGGAATTTTTCACCAACCCCTCAGGTAGGAGTAACAACAGCTATCCTTTTGCTTCCTCAGTAGGTGAAGCAATTGCGCTTTTCATTTCTTTTTCAGACATGAACAGAGTGAGAATGATTACCCAGTTGGTTAATGAAAGGACATGCTAGGATGTATTTCAAGAACGTCTTGAACTTGCTCACAGCTTGCCCTAATTATTACTCTTCCCTTTTCTGCAGAGTAGAATAAAAATATTTGAGTCCTTAAGTCTACAGTAGTTAGGTAAATGCTAAAGACCACATGTTCTGGAAACATAAGTGGCAGAGGCCTCTGTTCTAGGGGAAGCAATCTCTTTACAAAGAAACCTCTTCTCCAGTTTTCCAAAGGATTCCATTCGCTCTCTAGCGAATGCTGCTTGAAGAACTCCCCGTTGCTCAAGGCGTCAGTGAGTCCAGCAGCAAGCTTCTCAATGGGCAGAGGCATGCGAACTTTTATCAACTGTGTTATTTCTGAAGGGAGTAGGAAGTCTCCCGTACCTAACTCCCCTACTGCTTATAAACCACTTTGCATGCAGTACACTAGCTGTATGGTCAGATGTTTAGCGGGACGTTTCATTTGGATGGGATAGTTTGTTTTCCTGTAGTTACTTTCTCTTATCTGTAATGTGTGTAATTGCCGCTGTAATCGTTTACTGGATAGAACAGACATGAAACAACATTTGAACCTCTCTGAAGGTCTTATAAAAAAGGCATTTTTTAATTATGAATTTAGGTTATAAACCCTTGGTATTCTTTCTCAGTAGCTGCCATGAGTCCTGAAAAATTAATGAATATACACAATACATTTTAAGAGACGTCCTGCACGAGGAAAATGCCTCCCGGCTGTTGCAGTAACACAGAGGGCAGATCTAACAGTTTTGTCGAGGACAGAATGCTTACGGCTAGACAGGGGGGGTGTTGTACTTCTGCTGTTAGTGTATGACACACCCCAGGGTGGATAATAGGGTCTGGTGTTCTTGCACCAGGAAAAAACAGGTGTAGGACACGAGACCAGTCGCGATGAAGTATAATGGTATTCCATACAGTAATTTTGCTCTGCCTAACATGTATCAAGGTCCAAGTAGCGTACCTTAGCTGTGTTGGGTAGGCTAATTTCAAGCACAGAACAATAGTTTTTAGAATGCCAAACATATCAAGTAAAGGGAGACTGTGATTATGGACAGTGAAGATGGGGACAGCAGTAGGAACAGTCAATTGCTGTCCAATATTACTCTAAACCCATGCAGATAAAAGGCAAACTAGTTGGAGTACGAGTGTAGGCACATATTTCCAGGAACCATAGATATATTCGACAAGTGTGTAAAATACCACTAGGAAACAAAAGTGCATGCACCTGAGAAATAGTATAAAGATGGAACTACATTTACAATTATCCATTACCGTCATATACAGCATTACCAATTAAACCTAACCACCTTGTGAAGTTTGGTAAACTCTTCACCGACATTCATGCCCATCGACTATGATTGTGTCATTGATGCATGTGTAACAAACTGAGCATTCTTCCGCCTCTAGCTAATCATGTACCAAATAGCATTAAGGACTACTGCAGGCCTGCAGCTATCACTGACCAGAGAGAAGTAGTCTCTCTTCTCTTATTCTTCTAACACGAAAGGTTTTCAGAGACTGTATGATACCAAAGTAGATCTATATCTCCTAATGTTGACCAGCACATACGTAAGACAGACCTTGGCATACCTTCTGAATAAGCCGTGATAAAGCACCAGGCCTGTGCACCAGTGAGGTGTGCAACGTGATGGCTATTCACAGTGCTTAATTTGCAAATAAAATCGTGCCGGTGCCCAAAGCCCTCCTCTCAAACACGGGGCTGCTGCAATTAAATGTAGGAACATGGAATACTGAGGTGGCGTAATCCTGAAGCCATCTCAAGCCTCTTTAATCCATTTACAGCCACTCCCTGCCCCTTCAGCTCACTCTAGCAGCTTTCTACTTTCTCCCTTTGTGACGCTTTTTTGTTTTTCACTTCCTCTGTCTTTCCCATATGTGTGTGTTGCTCGCAGCAAATGCTTGAGGCAGAAGAATAAGCCCTGGTCCTCAAAAATAGGTGCTGGTACTCAGCACCGGAAACAACAAGCACAAATTAAGCACTGGCTATTCACTCCTCGTTGTCTCTCAGAATCATACAGGATAAAGAAATGAAGAAAAATTAAAACTGTAGCTAGATATATCCTATTAGTGTGAAATGAATTTGCTTTAATAACTATATTATTGAGATCCACATTGTATGAATTAGCAATCAACTCATGCTTCTAAAACTGAGGTGACTGCATTTCAGCTTACAAAGTTAATCATTCACTGAATTTCCCTCCGGCCATACTTGGTGGTGAATTAGCTGGTTTTCATCTTTTGCTTTCTTTGGTACAACTCCAATGGGGGAGACCATCAGATCCCAGATCGAAATCTCCTGAAAGGTGTTTGCCTTACCTCTTTCTGCAGTTTTTCCTTTTCAATGTGCCCCAAGCCAGTTACAGACTTCAAATTGTCTGTCTAGCACTTTATGGGTGACTCTGTGTATGGTATCCGAAACCTCACTGTAAGCCTTTGCCTCAACTCTACTACGGTTTCCCTGTTGGGGTATCTCTGCAGCTCTGCTCCAAAGCGTTCTGTTTAACTGGAGTACTGGGCTTTTCCCATAAACCCCAATTAGACCTGTCAGCCCAGGGGAAGTCTTCCCCCAACCCTTTTTCCTTCACCCTTCACTCTTATTTTATTTGTATTGACCATAGGACTCTGTGCACTTTACCACTGCTAACCAGTGCTAAAGTGCATGTACTCCCTCCCACTAAACATGATAAAATTGGCTTACATTCAATTGTCACATTTAATTTACTTATAAGCCCCTAGTGAAGGGGTTTACTGTGTACTCAGGGCCTACAAATTAAACTCTACTGGTCGGCCTATAGCACTTATTATGCCACCCACTTAAGTAGCCCTTTAAGTCATGTTTCAGACCAGCCATTGCAGCCTTTAGGAAGTTTTAAACTGACAATTCGACTTGGCAAAAAAACCTTTTGCTAGGCCATTGGACACATACTTTTAAGTTTTACATGTTTCGATAGTGAAAAACTCTTAAATTTGTTTTTCACTGCTGTAAGGCATACCATGCCCATAGGACAACATTGTGTTACCTTATTTCATTTAATAAGTGATATCTTTTGTTTTGGAACAGATATAAAACTCATATTTGGTCTCTAAAGAATCATAATTTTAAATCCTCTTTAATGGTAAAGTCAAATTTCAAGTCACAGTTCTTAAAATGCCACTTTTAAAAACTTGAGATTGTCATGTCGTAACAATTTGGTGCTGGCAGCCTGTGCCACATGACTAGCAGTAGTTGGCAGTTGGTCTTTTTGTTCTTCTTAGACAGTGTCACAAATGGGGAATGGATGTTGGCAGGATGGGCCAACCTGCCAGGGTGGGAGGGGCAGAGCTGTGCACAGCACCACTTACACTTCAAAGAAGCTGCTTCAGCACACACACACACACACATACATACACAGGACTTCACACTAGCCTTTTGTCACCCCAAATGACTTGAGAACACGGCAGGGAGGAAAAGAATTTCAGAACAATCTGTGCAGGGAAAACTGCAAAAGTTTCTCCCACTTCAAAGCTGACACCACGCATAAATAGTGGACCATTAGACCAACCTTTCACTACATTCCTGGACCTGTGAATACTGGATACTACAGAGGAAGGACTGCCCTGCTGTTAGAGGACTGTCCTACTGCCTGAAGGCTGTCCTGCTCTCTGAGAAGGAAGACTGGACCTGCTCCCTTCATCACAGGCACAGTGACTACAAGGATGAGGTGGCTGACCTCCTGTTCTAAGCTACAGGGACATAACAATCTCCAGGGGTCTTCCTGCAACTGCCCATCTGACCTGCTGCACTGGACCTGTCTGGGCCTGCAACTGGCTTCCAGATCCCCAAGTGGTGCCTTCCAGGTTGTGGACCATTGACAGCCATCAGTTGAGCTCCTTTTGTGAAGAGGAGGAGACATCCTGAAATTCGGGGCTCTTTGCAACCACTAACAGGCCCATTTAAACTGAGATCTTGTCAACGTGAAGCTCCGCTGGACACATCTCTTTGTGCTACAATGAACGCCAGTTGCGACCAGCAATGGGAGATCTGCACTTTACGCCACAGTACAAAGAGCCTGCAGTGACTTCCAAAGGAAAGCTGCAGCAACAATCACCTGTGATGCCCGACAGGTTTTTCGTTCTACAGCGATGACCATCCACGACACTGGGCCTGCTCTCAACGCAACAACGATGACTATCCACAACACTCTTTCTGCCCCATTATGGCCTCCTCCACCGTGATCTGGACTCTTTCTGCCGGGACTTTGAGAAGGTAACTTTGCCAGTGGGATAGACCTAGTCCCTGTATGCAGCCTATGCTCCATTGTGGTGAGTCTGTACTTGTGACTTCCTCCCCCGGTCTAGCCCAACCAGATAGCCACAAGTGGCACTTTGTGCTTTTGGGTGCTATACTTACTTAAATATTTGAAACTATATATCTCTGATTCTACTGATTAGTTGTTTGCAATTTTGGTATATATTTTTTTCTTAAACTTTACTCAATATTTTTTAATTGGTGTGGGATTTTTCCTGTCTTCTGTTTTCATGGTATTACTTGTGTTGTGGTGAATAAATACTTTACACATTGCCTCTAAATTGAGCCTGACTGCTTTTGTGCCTTGATACAAGAGGGTTCAGCACTGGTTAATTTAGAGACTTTTGTGGTTCACCCTTAGGGGGATTGTGGTTGTCAGTTGAGAAGCATTTTCACTCCCTCAATTAAAAAAACTATTTTTCACACACAACCTTCCAGCCCCTCTTCCTTTTGCACTGTTGTTACTTCCTTGACTCCCCAAAACTTGTATTAATTTGCATCACTCTTTGCATTTCAAGCATTCACACCCAAATCTACACTAGTATCTGAGGCAGTTCCAGCATAGTCCAATTGTTCTTTTTTTATTGACTACCTACTCACTCGCTGTGTACATTGGAGCTATCAAGCCTGTCAGGGTCACATGCTGGCCCACACCTCTAGATCGTTTTATCCTCCTCTGGATTCTTCATTATGTCTGTCCCACTCTACACCTCAAAGCTGATGTGTGCCATCCTATTGACGTTCATATAGTTAAAAATGCTGCTGTCCATGATTCAATGTTTATAGGAAATTTCAGTTCATCAGCTCCCTTAACTCAGCTTTACTTTACTTTACTCCTCATCTCTCTGTGTAGTAGTTTAAAAATTTCTGCCCCATTACTTGCCTATATTTTGTCCAATAAACGACTGCCCAAAGGGGCAGTTATGCCCAGGTATGGCAAGCACACAAGTGTTGACTTATTCCCTGCTAACTTACCTTGCACCACTCTTTCTGACTCAACTCTTGCTGTCTTTTGCTGCACTTTGTTACTCTCTTCGGTTACAACTTCTCGTCAGTGCCCGTTCATGCCTCATCAGAGCCTCCTGTAACCTCCCTATTCTAGATTTCCCTTTCACCTACATGTGTTACCTAGTTCTCACTTCCCTTTCCTCCCATGCTCCTCTCCAACCTATTATCTAGGTAGTTGTTTCATAACCCATTATGCTGCCTGAAACTGCTTAAATATCTTTGACCCAAATATTGCTCTCTGTCATGCCTCCTCTGTTGGTCCTCCTCCTTTCTTCCCTCTCTTCTATGTTCTCACTCTAGCATGTTTCCCACCATTTCCCTGCATGCTCATTATCTGACTTTGCAAATGGATGCCATTGCGACCCCAGCCTCATATCTCCTGTGCCCCTCCTCTCAGGACCTTGTTCCCACGATAACTGCACATTTGTCTATTATGTCATCTTTCCAACCACTGCAGTCTGTAGCTCACTGTCCATCTACTCTCTATTTCACTGCTCTCCCCACTTGGTCCTTCCTTTCCTCACCCCCCATTTCCATCATCTGACTCTGCCCCTCAGCTGTCTTCCCCATGACAGACCGCCTCATCCACTTCTTCTGTGCTTTCCTCTGTCAATAACCCCGTGAACAATTTCACCAACTCCACTCCCCTTGCAACATTCTGTGGCTGCCTCATATGCCTTTGCACCCAGCCACAGCCATATGTGCACTTGCAACACTACCCCTTTGCCTTACTCTGGCCTCCGTGGCTAAGGTGCCCCTCTGTCACCTCCCCTTCCTTGATTACTTGTCCTGATTCTTCTTTAACCCTGTCTACTTTGCCCCTCCATATGGGGATCCCTGATCTCCTCTTGATCTGCTCTCCCATCAAGGTACCCATGACAAGTCATTTTCACCCTTGGCTGCCTTAGTGTGCAGTTGGCTATGTCTCCTGGGTGTACCTGCCATCTTTCTCTCAGTCTCACCATCTTCTCTTCCTTCCTGAGTCTATTCTTTACCAACGCTGTCCTTCTGAATGCCACAGCCGGGGTGCCCACTCTCTATGGCGTCTTTGCGGATCTCCTGTCATCCCTCTCTTTTAATGCATCTCCCCCACTCAAGAATACCAACAGAGGACCAGTTCCTAGAAATACGTTCCCAGGCCTTGATCCCAACATCATGAGGTCCTGGCCACTCCTTTACCAGGGCCCAATTTACCCATCTTACCTTTCTTTGATACATTGGACCCTGGGACCACGCTACTGTTGTTGGGTGCCCAGTTCACTCCCTCTGAAGTGGGGACCCACATGCCAGCTCACTTTCTGGTAACCATGTGAATGTTGCTATCCTTGGCTTTGATCTCGTGCAAGGGGCTGATCTTTTGGTTCAAGCAACTTACCTGCTGCCCAGAGCATCGCCTCTGCTGCTCCTCTTATGGACTCTGCCGTCAGTGCGTAGGCTAGGGCTGGCACACAGCACTTCTGACATGCTCCTATTTTTGCATCATGATGAGTGGACAATGGAACCGCATCGCCATGATTGCACCTTGGATCCCTAGTCGGCCTCTCCCAGCAATCTCTTGAGGAGAGGGCATTACCTCCCATGTGTGAACTCATTTCACAAACTTCCCAAGTGCTAGATACCACACATCTCTATATTACAGTAGGTTCATTGCTCTGCTCAGATTGACTCTGAAGAAATCTGGAAATTTTATTGGTCAAAACTGATCATGAATGGTATGTCATGTTATCAAGATTTTCATGGTGCGCTAATCACCCGAGAGGGTTTCCAGGTACTTTAGAACTAGATGTAGAAAGCTTGAGCTATCTGTGAGGAGCGTAGTTGAAAATCCAGGTTTTAGTGTTCTTTTCTGAATTCAAGGAGGGGTTTGGCAACTTTGATAGGGAGACGAGGTTGTCCAGTTCTTGTGGGCGAAGTGGAAGAAGTTGTGGTTTTCCATTTTAGTATGCTGATGCAAAGAATGTGGGCGAGGAGTTTGCCAGCTGATTTTTGGTGTCATTTAGAGGTGTAGATGTGATTATTAAGGTTTTGCAGTGCTTTGTATGGGAAGAGGAGAAGTTAGAAGGTGGTGAATGTGGGCGAGGAGTTGTCCAGCTGATTTTTGGTGTCATTTAGTGGTGTAGATGTGATTATTAAGGTTTTGCAGTGCTTTGTATGGGAAGAGGAGAAGTTAGAAGGTGGTGGTTTTTGAATGGGAAGCCAATGTAGGTCTCTGAGTTGGGTAGAGATATGTGCTTGTGGAGGGAGGGTTAGTGTGTGTCTGGCAACCGAGTTGGTTAGAGATATGTGCTCATGAAGGGAGATAGAGTTTGAGTCTTGCCACTGAGTCTTGCAGTTTGTGAGCTTGGTGAAGACTACATGCTATGCTAGGAAATTTAGAGAGTGCATGGTGACCCACAGGCATCACAGCGCTAACAGAGAAAGAAGACCACTCCATGGAGAACAGAAGAGTGAATTAAAAAACATATTTTTGAAAAGCAACGTAGTGGATCATATTTAGTTTTAATGAGAATCAGGAGTTTAGCTTAGCTTAGCCTTCTGGCTTGCAGGCCTGTGCCCCCATCACCTAGTCACTTTTAACCTACTTAGCTTGCTCTGTCTTAGCCGATGTACTTAATTATTTCTTTCGAAATGGCTGCTATATTTATAGTTAGTGAAATGTTTGGATTTCACGTTATCAGTGCCACTTTGTGAAGGCGTCACTTTCACCCTCAAAGTCAAGTGATATACGTAGGTATTCGCACCATGTCCCTTTCCCACTTAAGTGTGACAGGAACATAATGTACTTTTGGAGGTAAATGTTTATATAATTGCCACCCTAAGCGTGCCCCCTTATCTATTGTGTGGGAACATTCCTACGTCAGGGGTCCTTCAAGATCTGTATGAATACATCTCACACAGACAAGGTTATCAGAGAGATTCCGACCAGATGCCATCAACTCTATCTATGCTACACGTTGCTTTGATGCAGACCCAGGCTTCGTCTCCCCACGGAGTCTATTCTAGAGACTTCATTCAAAGGTAACAAGGGTTGAGGGAGCTTCTCATGGACACGGTACTGGTAGAATAGATTTATCATATCTAGCTCTCGCTAGGTTAGAGATTAGGCTCTCCATGCTAGGGTTTTAGGGTTTACATCTCATGTTTATTGCAAGATGCTAGGGGTCTTTGTATTCATGACTCTCATTTTTACTATTCTGCTTCTTGTATTGTTTATTATCTTAATCATTGGAGCTCATGCATTTCACAGTAGATTGCAGTAATTTCAATAAACCTATTGAAACTTTTCCTGCATCTCCTTCATTGCCTGTGTGTGAATTAGACTTATTGCCAATGTGAGAAAAGGGTACTCTCCGTTCAACCACAACTCCCCTGAGATGTCACATTCTAGAGTCCATGCATAAGGGCTGCCAGAAATCACCTTTTACTGTTTGGGTTTTTGGTGAGGTACTGCTTGTGAGTTGGGAATGTTGGGCCGACAGTTACAGCTTGTTGAAGGATTGGCTTAGTCGCCTAGAAACAAAAGGGCTGTCATCCCTAAACCAGGAGTCTCACCTAGGAGCGAGAGTCCAACTACAACTGCAATTAAGGGCGTTTCAAAAACATAGCTCATCATTTATTAATCAGATGGACAAGGAGAGGACATTCCAGAGCTTGGCCTCTTTAAAGCAGAAAGACTGTTCTCCACTTCTGGCTCTTCTAGTAGTAGTGATGATGGCCAGGAGTGAGTGGGTAGATCTAAGAAACCTTTTGGGGAGGAAGGGGGCAACCAGTTGATGGAAAATGGGGGGAACACGTGCATGAAGGCTCTTTGTACTGTGCACAAGGATGTGTATTCAGTTCTTTGGGTAACAGGTAGCCAGTAAGGCTCCATCAAACCCTAGCAAGCTGACTCATTTAACTTGTAGTTTTCGAATAAGTGCTTTGGGAGTACCCAGGTAAAGCGAGTTGCCGTAATCCAGGGGAAAGAGAATCAGAGCCTGGACTACCAGTCTCCTCGCAGGCTGAGGCAGCAAAGACAGAATCTTGTGCAGAATACACAGGATTCAAAAACAAATGGCTGAAAGTTTTGAAGCCTGGGGTTCCATGGACAAAGTATCTTCCAATCGTATCCCCAAACATTTTATAGCTGGTTTGAGAGCAGGAGGGGGATCAAGACAGGCCAGCCAAAACACGGCCCTATAGGAAGGAGGAATGTTCCAGATTATCATGAGTTCTGATTTAGCTTCGTTAAGCATATGGCAAGATTTATTCATCCAGCTGGCTAGTTGCTCCAGACAAGGTCCCAAGGTGGACATATTAAATGACAGTGAAAAAAACAGTTGGGTGTCATTTGCAAAGGAGACTGTAGAAATCCAGAGAGGAGTTATGATGTCAGCCAAGGGTTACAGGTATATGTTAAAAAATGTGGGATTGAGAGATGACCCCTGCAGAACTCCACAGGTAACTGGATGAATAGCAGAGGAGCAGGCCATATCAAAAACCTGAAAGGATCTATCCATCAGGAAGGAGCTAAGCCAATCCAGGGCTTTCCCTGTGACACTAGCCTTGTGGATCCTATGAAGGAGTATAGGGTGATCAACGATGTTGAAGGCCGTGCTAAGATTGAGAAGTATAATAACAACTGTTGCCTCTTGTTTCAATCTACTTTTAGCGTTCTCCACCACTGATAACAGAGTGGTTTCAGTGCTGTGTTTGGGCCGAAAGTCGGTTTGCGTGTGTTGTTGGAGGGAGTTGGCCTCGAGGAATTCTGAAAGAGGCCAGTTAACATATTTTTCTGCCACCTTACTTATGCCTGGCCGCCAAGCAATTGAGCGAAAAATACTTGGGTATGTTGGGGCGAGGTTGTGCTTTTTTAGGATGGAGTTAACTATGGCATGGTTCCATGGTTGATGCACCAAACTCTTCTCCAGAGGAAGGGACCATTTCAAGATGGGTGAGGAAGATGGTACCTGCTCTCAGAGCAAGGTTTCTCAGAGGGGCGTGGTCAAGTATGGATCTAGAATTAATTTTGCTAAAAAGGGTAGCGAAAGTACTGATTAATAGAGGTTGCTGTTGTCTTCTGGTGAAGATTGCTTGTGTGACTGTCCTGAACGTGTTCAGTGTGAGCCATTTGAAGATTTTTTGAGCATCTTGGGGGTGTGGTGGCAAGTTGCTGCTACCATATTGACTTGGATGACCATAAAGATTTGGTGGTCAATTATGAGACAAAGGTTGCAAGCAATTGAGTGAGCGGTCTGTGTTGGGGTCAGCAGCCTTGGAGTGTGTGACCGTGATGTGTATTGATGGAGAAGTTTTGGGGGAGGCGGAGGAGAAAGCTACTTATGTCCAGATGGGGAATATCTTAGCACAGAGAGGGAATGTGAGGTCAGGGTTGAGGGTCAGGAGTTTGTGGGTGAGTAGCAGTGAGTGGGACTGCAGGCTAGGGGTGAGCGTTGAGGGACCAGGGTTTCTGGCACTGGTCACAGGTGGGTCATGGATAGCCACAGGTTAGATTGCCTTTGGCGCACATTCAACACACCAACAGCTTGTGTCTGCAGCATCCACTATTAAGAAAGTCTGGAGGAGGGAAAAGGAGATCCAGGAGCGGGGCACTTTGCCTCCTGTCACAGGAAATTGGACTGCTTATTGAGCTTCAATCTTTTGCATTTTTTGTAGCATTTATGTCTTTATGGGGAATATTTACACTCCTACAGGACAAGACAGTTATTTTAAAGCAGCATGAACAGGAGAATCTGCAGAAGGTTTCTTTCCATAACAAATGCATTCTGGTAGAAGCACTACTGTATTTTGAGAAATTGATAGGAAGTTTTTATTCCACAGCATGGTATTCTGGCCAGGCATGGACCTTATTATCTTCCAGTAACAGAGATTGAGCCTTCAGATTCCTGCAGGGGTCCCTTAACTACTTGAATCATTTGATGAAAATGTGAAATATTAAAAAAAGGCTAAACGATTTTCACTGTGGCCTTGAACAAGCTGCGGTCCACTTGAGACAACTCTTTTAATAAATCCATTCATAAACTCGATTCATAAGTAATCTCAGGTCCTATCTGTTTTTGCATGGTTAACCTATTCAAAGTTCTGAGTGCCCACTAGCCTGTGTCACTGTCTAGTTGTCCAGACCATATGTACGTGGGGGTACTTTATAAATCTGCTCACTTATTCATAGGTTATGGTGAAATAGACAATATAATTATGAAAGTTACATTTCCCTCACCTGACTTACCCATGTTCATGACTCAACCAATGAAAAATTAAATATGCCTGTCTGTAATGATTTAGGGCCTGATTATGAGTTTGGGGGTCCAAGGACCATCAAACCTGCAGTGGTGGTCGGACCAGCGCACTCATGGCTAGATTATGCTAGATTATGATCCTGGTGGTCGACCTGCCAGGAGACCACAGCCATCTGCAGGATCATAGATCCCGACGAGATGGCGGCGGTCGGAGTAGCGGTCAGCCACAGAGGTGCCAAGCTGTGCTGATCACGACTCCACTTTCCACCAGCCTTTTAATGGCGGGGTCCCTGCCATGAAAAGGCTAGTGGAAAGCCAGTTCTGGGAGCCACAGGAGGGTCCCTGCACTGTCTGCAGCCATGTCCTGGGCATTGCAGGAGCCCCCCTGCCTGCACCCTCGGAATGCGCACTGACTGCTATGCCTCAGTTCCCTTAAGGGAGCCAAGGCCAATGCCACCACACTGTTTCTGCCGGATTGACTGGTGGAAATGTCATAATATGATGTTTCTGCTAGTCAACCCTGTGAAAACATCGTAATACGATAGGGAGGTGAGGCCATAGGGCTGACTATAGCCTCATTCCTGCGGGTTTGGCGGTTCAACAGTTGGACTGCCACACTGGTAATCAGTCCCTTAGAATAACGTCTAGCAGGAAAGCAAAGGACTGTGGAACAGTGGGCCTAAACACTAGGATATGATTCATGATTGTTTCTAAAAAGGCAGACACATACCATTCTATTGAGTGTGGATGCAATGCTCTTTCTTGAGATGGGTTTTCAGCACCTTTTGGAATAGAAAGAGGGTAGAGAACTTTCCAGCATTGATGATGAACAGGCAATTCTGAGATCCATACTAATCATCACAAAACACATGTCCACGTGAAACTCATTTTCAATCAATATAAATAGTGTCTCTTTTCTCACTTGGGGATCACTTTTTTTTCCCTAAATAATGATTATAAAAATGATGCACAATTATATGTTGCTGCAGTTTCCAAAACATAAAAAACATGTTTTATGTGTTGGTACTGGATTCAGTGGAGCTTTTTTGAAGATTCTAGACAGATGATTTTCGTCTTAATTTAAGAACTTTTTGTATGAGTTAACCAGTAGCCAGATTTTTCTGCTATAATATTTAAATTGATTGAAAATTAGTTTCCCGTGGATATGCGTTTTGTGATAATTATACCCAGGTTCATGTGGACATTCTGGGTTGCTCTGGTTTAGTGAGATCCATACTGAGGCCACGGTTACGAGTTTCGTGGACCGAGGATCGCCAAACTTTTGCAGTGGCAGTTGGGCCGCCACACTCCTGGTTGTCCGACTGCCAGATTACGATCCTAGTGGTTGGACTGCCAGGAGACCACCGCCACCACAGATCACAGATCCCAATGGGTTGGTGGAGGTTGGAGTCATGGTTAACCACGGTGGTGCTGAGCTCGGCACCGCCGTGCTGATCGCGACTCCCCTTCCCACCAGCCTTACCATGGCATTTGGAACCATGTTGTGGGGAGTGCAGAGCCCCCCCTGCCAGCACCCTCGGAATGGAAATTGTCTGCTATGCAGACAGTGTACATTCCAAGGTTGCTGTGTGTGACTGCATTGGCTCCCTAAGGGAGCTGAGGCGAGTGCCGCTGCATTGGTTGCACCAGTCTGATGGGCAGAAACATTGTAATTGCAACGTTTCCGCTGGCCAGCCTGGTGGAAAAATTGTAATACAACAGGCGGGTGAGGGAGCCAGCTTGACGGTGGTCTCCTCCCTGTGGCTTTGGCAGTCCGACATTTGGACCGTCCAAGTCGTAATTAGGCCCTAAGTCAGATATCTGAGGTGCCTTCAGTCTGGTCAGAATAGAAAAAGGAGATAAGCAGAAGGCAGCATATGCTTAGTTTGACCATTATGACCCTGATTACCTGTTCTCATTTTGAATCCCACTGCTAAAATTTTCTACTCTAGTTGGAGACAGGTAGTTTTACCACTCCAAGAGACTGATGGCGCTTATTTTTCAGGACATTGATTACGTTTGTGAAACACTTTTTAATTGAGCCTGTCTAACATTTTCTGTTTCATGATGGATATAGGGGCATATTTATAAGCTCCTAGCATCACCTCACGCCAGATTAGCGTCACTTTTTTTTAATGCTAATGTGGCCCTGTGAGGTCAAATTCATGCATGCATTGCGTGACTTTGTAACTCTTTGAGTTGCATTATGCCGGTGCCAGGCTTAATAAATGCAAAGAAGCGTTCTCCCGTTGGGGGCGCTGAAAAAATGGCTAACAGATTTCCTTGCATCATTTTTTACAGCTTGGAGCAGGCATTAAAAGGGGGCTTCCATTATTTATAATGGGCCCATATGTGCTCTGCAGGAGTAGTACTTATATTTTGGAGCTACTCCTGCAGAGTACATCAATAGCGTCATGAAAAATGATGCTATTGCCCTATACCCTGCGCCATGGTGCACCATTGTTAGAAATGGGGTTTCTGGTTGGCTAGGGTATGCACCTCAGCCAGGCAGAACCTACCCATTCTAGTCAGGGCTTGGGAGTTACACGTCCAAGATAACCCCTGCTCACCCCCTTGGTAGCTTGGCACATGCAGTCAGGCTTAACCTGGAGGCAGTGTGTAAAGCGTTTGCTCAACACACAACACACGTGACGCAAAATGTACACCACAAAGTAAACACAACACTGAGCTATGTAAAAATAATCTGTATTATACAAAACATAATTAGACCAACATTACACGTAAGTAATACCCTGCTACCTTAGCAGTTGTCAGAATGTTACACAAGTTACTAATACTCTGCAGGAATATGCAGTTGTCACATTAGAACACGTAAGTACTCAGGATTCTGCGACATAAGCAGTAGTCAGGAATTATAGTAAAAGGTATATGCACTTGTCATGAACAATTCCTAAATACCCATAAAAGGAACATTAGAGAATATACCACAAGTCATATACATACATATCAGCTAGACATGCCTAGAAAAAGAACATGAGCACATATATGCATCACCAGTAAACAGGTAGGAAATAGCAAACATCTGTAAGTTTGTATTAGGCTCCTAGAGCCTAGATTTTCTAAAGAGTATCTGATTTATGGTGGAAGAGGCACTACCAGTGCCTAAGGAGGAGTATGGGGGCCCCCGGCGCTCCTATGCGCGGAAAACGGGGGCCTCGCCGGTCTCCTGGGAGAGAGGGGCGATCTGCACCCTCCCTACTGGGAAAAGGAACGGGCCCCTCCGGGGACCTGCGATCTTTGTGGGGCCCCCCTGGCCTCTAGTGGCCCTCTCTGACGGGGGGCCCAAAGCACCCAAAAGATCCAAAAGGGGGGGCGACCGCACCCCTCGGGCAGTGACCGGGGAGAAGGGAACTCCCATTTCTCCCTGTGTCCTGCGTGAAAAGGGGGGCTGCCGCCCTTGTCCGTGGTGCGGCTGTCCAAAGGGGGTAGAGGGAGCAGGGGCCTCTGTTGAGGCTCCTGGTCTGCTCCCTTCTGCGGCCACACCCGATCTGGTGCGCGAGCCGCACTGCTGCCGTCCCTCGTCCTCGAGGGAGGCAGCTCTGAGAGTTGGGGCTATTGTGTGCCCTGGGGGCGCTCCGTAAAGCGCGTGTCACCCGGGGGCACAATAGGAGCGGCCCAGCTCCTTTCTTTGGATTCAGGAAGTGCCCCAGGGGCACTACGAACAGCGCCCGGGTCGCGGCGGTGATGTACCCGACTGAAAAGTGCTCCTCCAAGCGTGAGGGCACTTCTATAAGCCTGGGCTGCAGAGGTGATTCGGGCCGAAGAAAAAGCGCTTTTCAGAGCGCTGGGGGGCAAAGTAGAAAGCCCGGGCTGCGACCGTAATCCCTGTCCTGGAATTCTAAGTAAGCGATTTTTCCAGCGCTTAGTCCAGACCTGCAGGGAGCCTTACAGGGGTCAGGGGCACAGCACCCTGCCCCTGGGAGCAACCAGGAAACAAGGGGAGCACAGGCTGGTGGGCACAGCTACAGGCCAGCACAAGGTTTGCAGAGGGTGACAGTCCTTCTAGTGACCAGGCAGGTCACAGGTCAGCACAGCAGCAGCAGTCCAAGGTGGTTTCCTGGTGAGTCCATTCATCAGCGTTCTGTGCCCAGTTTCAAGTTCCAAGAGTGTTCAAATTGTGGGGAAAATTCCCCTGTACTTATAGTCAGGTCTTACAGTGTCAATGGTAGGGAGAGGAGTTTCCAGCCAGTTACAACTGGTTCTGGGAGTGCCCCCTCTCTCCTTTCAGCACAGGCTCCAAACATCAGTGGGGGGTTAACGACCCTATTGTGAGAGGCCAGGGCACAGTCTTTACAAATGCAGATGTACCCCGCCTCTCCCTTCTCTCAGCCCAGGAAGGCTTTATAATATGTAGATGTACCTCTGTGTCACCTCCACCCTCCATGTGTTCAGGCTGTCTGAGAAGTATGCACAAAGCCCCAACTGTCAGTCTACCCAGACATTGATTGGAGACAAGCTGCAAAACACCAAAGTCATAAGCTCAGATAAATGCGCACTTTCTAGAAGTGGCATTTCTGTGATAGTAATAAAAAATACACCTACACTAGTAAGCAGCATTTCCTACCACTGTCACAACCATACCAAACATGCTACCCCTCAGAAATCAGACAATACCCCTTACACCTAAGGCAGGGCATTTGCAATGCAATCTTATGAGAGGGCATTACTCACAGCAGTGAGACACCAAGTTAGGCTGTTTGTCACTACCAGGATAGGCCACACAACATGTCACATGTCCTGCCTTCTACATACATGGCACCCTGCCCAAGGGCTAGCTAGGGAGTACCTTAGGGGTGACTTACATGTAGTAAAAAGGGAGTTCTGGGCCTGGCAAGTAAATTTAGATGCCAGGTCCCTGCGGCAGAAAACTGTGCACACAGGCTCTGAGCTAGCAGGCCTTGGATAGGTTTGACAGGCTACTTCAGTGGGTGGCGCAAGCAGCGCTACAGGCCCACTAGTAGCATTTAATGTACAGGCCCTGGCTATAGAGATACCACTTTAAAGAGACTTATAGGTAAATTAAATATGCCAATTAGGTATAATCCAATCATACCAAATTTGTTAGAGAGAGCACATGCATTTTAGGACTGGTTAGCAGTGAAAAAGTGCTCAGAGTCAAAACGTCAGCCAACAAAGGTCAGAAAAATAAGGAGGCAAAAAGCAAAAAGTCTGGGGAATGACCCTGTAAAAGGGCCAGGTCCAGCAACCATATTTTAAATATGGCACACACATGGTGGTGGTAGGGGGGCAGTAAAGGGTGCAAGAAGCAGCGCCACTTTTCTTAAATATGCCCCTTAGTTTTTAGGGTCGAGTCTGCGTCACACGCGCTTGTGCATGCGTTTCGCTTGCTAGACGCTTTAGTAATTAGAAAAGGGCTCAGAGCCCCGTCCATGTCACGTCAGTGTCTTTCATTGGTTCGTGGGCTTGCCTTTCAAAATCTTCTTGCTTCCATTAGTGGAAGGCACGCATACGTCATGCCTTTTCCAGTGGTTAGACTTCCTCGAGCACAGCGACCAAGTACTGAAAACATGCGAGGCTCGCTGTTTCCCATCAGGTTTGTGGACTACTTTTTATCTTTTTTTCGCAGCGTGATCTCGCTTGGCAGAAGTCGAGCGCTTTGCATAACATCGACCCTGTTACATAGTTAAGTGCACTTTTGCCGCTTACGTAGATAATTACACTTTTGCCGATAGGTTTCACTACGTGTGGACTGTAGCAGCGCGATCGCGCTGTTTTTTTCCATTTAATGTGGCAAGACAAATCCGGTTGGGAGTTTACAACTGCTAATAGCTCTAACTCGGAGAAATGTGAGACCCTATTGCATTGAAAATGCTTGTTTAGATTTTGTTCATGTGATGTGCATCCCAGTATTACCTTTCTACTAACAGTCTGTTTATCCCCTCCTATCCAGGAGTTCATTGCCAGCATTGTAAATACAGACAATTCTTCATTTGATGCTTCATTTCCGCCCGTAATGGAATAGGAACAACTTTCTTCCCTAACAGAAATGCTGTAAACTGGGTACATTTAATTTTCTCTCACTCATGGGTATTGTAGCCCATCTGCCTGCATCATCAGCCAATCCCATGCGGGAACAGACCAAAGCAATGAATGGTACAGACTCCTTGGCTTCTAATTCCCAAGGAGAATTAGTTATGACTCATATGCCAGCCAGCCTGACATGCTGTTGATATTTACATGTTTTGATATAAAGATTGGCAGAAGCATTTCCTATGATGGCTTCCAGTCCTCTTAGTTTTACTGTTGCTGCAGTGCACGTTTTTCTTGGATGAGAAGATATTCTGGGAAGTGCTTTAGATGCTATTCTAAGACTGCTGACTGCACCGAAAACCTACATCTACTACTCTATGCCTTGTAATAGAGAACATGTACTGCACACATCGCCCTTGTCTGTTGTGCTGTGCAAGGCGAGCAAATCAATAGATGGACACCCTATCTTATTGTAATCAGTTATATGACATATTTTTTTCTGCCTACAGCAAGAAATTAAGTGTTAATTCAGATAACACTGTAATTTGAGCCTCTCATTTCCCAGATTTCACTAATTTTCCCGATTACACAGAGAGCGTCACAAAATCACACATCACACAATCTTAAATTGCTGCTTATATTGGGTCTTTGAAAAATGCTTCAGAAATCACTGTTATGACTTGAATGTAAAATAGGTGGGGGATACCGCCATGGTTTTTAATGTCTTTTTGTATTTTACGCATCCTGAACAAACAGTTCTCGCAAAAGAAAAATAGGAGCGGTGGGCCATATTGGCCGCTGTTTTTCAGACTTCTTAAAATATCCCCTGCAGCTTTTAAAGGAAGTGAAATAGAAACAGTAAAATAGAATCCTAAAGTATATTAATTTTATGTTGTTTTAAACACCATACAGTTGTGTTGCCAACCTGAGTGAACAATGTATGAGGAGCACCTGGTAATTGAACATATGTGATTTGTGTTGTGTGTGTTTTACCGTAAACACTAAAATTACACTATTTACACTTAGCAGATGGATAAGTTTAGACAGTGGCAAGGCCCACTGGAACCTTGAAGATGACTGATGAATACAAGCAGTTGTTTCTTGTAGCCAGATGATAGCATTTTGAAGATAAAAACAGCTGTTTTATCTCTAGATTTCAATCATGTTTTTGAATGAAAACTACAGCAGATCAACATCCGGTCTCTCGTTGGGACTGCAGCATTATCCGAACACCAGTGGTCAACTGAATCGAGGATTCTATTTTAGTTCTAAGCAGCTCTGTGCCTACAGTGCTGGAGCTTGGTCAAACCAACTTCTAAACCGTTCAACAGGCTGTATTAGACTTGAAGGGGTCTGTTTAGGAATCCATAAATTACGATGGTGGAAGAGGGACAGGTTCACATCCAACCTTGCAATAGTGGAGGTCACAATCATATCATAGCAGATGGAAGGAGCCTTTGCTTGAAAATTACCGACCCATCTCCCTGTAACCATTCCCAGCCAAGGTCTTGGAGAAAATCACTGCATACCTCAATGACCACCAACTCCTCAACACCATTCATTCTCGCTTCAGACACAACCACAGCATGCAAACAGCCCTCATCGCTGCCACAGATGACATTCACATGAATCTGGATAGAAAATATACAGGGGCCCTTATACTCTCTGCAGTATTTGACATGGTCTCTCCATCCTCATCCAACACCTACATGACACTGGAAAACAAAGACATGCACTCTGATGAATCTGCTCTTTCCTGACTGGAAGGACCCAGTCAGTCAGCCTGGTATCATACACCTCAGATGCCTGCAACCTCAGATGCAAAATTCCACAAGGATCTTCCCTGAGCTCGACCTTCTTCAATGCATACATGATCCCTTTGCCCTTTATCACTCTCTACACAGACGACACACAGCTCATTCTCTCCCACATGGACAAGATACCCAGTACCCGAATCAAGTTCATTGCCTGCATGACTGAAATCTCCAACTGGATGAAAATAAAATGTCTTTAGCTGAAGACTGACAAGACCGAAATTGTGATCTTTGGGATGAACATTTCACAGTGGGACTCCTCCTGATGGCCAACAGAGCGAGGCCCAACACCCTCTCCAACCCCCAACACCAAGAACCTTGGGATCATCATCAACAGCAAACTCTGCATGCCTGCCTAAGTAATGGCGTCAACACCTCATGCGTCTGTACCCTGTAGATGCTAAGGAACATTTTTGAATGGCTCCCAATTAGCCACCAGAAAACTATCAGGCATGCCCTTGTCACAAGCAGGCTGGACCCTGGGAATACCCTCTTTGCTGTGAACAACAAAAAACTCACCAGAAGACTGCAGACAATTCAGAACTCTGCAGCCAGAATCACTCTCAACCTCCCACGCCCCACTCACATCACATCAGACCTGAAGGAGCTCTGCTGGCTCTCTGTACACAGACAAGCACAATTCAAACTCCTCACCCACATTTGTAAGGCACTACATAACACTGGCCCAGCATACCTCAACAATCGCATCTGCTTTCACAAACCTTCCAGTCACCTCTGCTTGTCCGGATTCCTACACACATTCCATGCATACAGAAAAGTAGATCTGGTGGTTGAACCTTTACCTACATTGCTTCTAATGCATGGAAAGACCTGCCTCTACTCATAAAAGCCTCCTTTTTACTTCTCGAATTCTATAGGAGGCTGAAGACCTGGCTTTTCGATTAATTCCACTAGGCTTTAGGTATGGTTAGGCTCAAACCTGCTCAGTGACAGGAAACAATGCGGAAGTGGTATGTCTTTTTTCCGCTGTGTAAACTTGAGGGAGTCACTGTTTTTCTTGCTAAGGAAATGTGAATAGCTGCTGAATACAACATGACCTGGTCACATGACTACACTGAAAAATGAACATGTGTTTCCCTAAAGGGGAAACGTTCAAAGGGCATTGCAGAACTGACCCTGCCATCTTACTTTCTGGTGAACAGATGAACATAAAGTACATTGATAAATACACTTCAATGTCTTTTCAAGGCAGGCCTTGGAAGCCCTCCATGTAAGTAAAGAGTGTCCCCGTGCAGCAATTCATCACAAATGGACAACATTATTAAAGGCCTCATTATGAGTTTGGCGGTCTGTGCACCGCCATGGCAGCAGTGCTGGTCCGACCGCCATCGGCTTGGTGGTCGGACTACTGTATTACAAGACATCGGGCCTATGGAGCAAAGAACGGCATGGTTCCACCAGCACTGCAAGGCAGTGCAGACCGCAGTGGTCACGAGGCAGGACAAACAGGCCAGTAGAGCCTGTGCTTCCTCTAGACACATTATGAGGTTGCAAACCGTCAATGTGAGTGTGGCGGTCTAACCACCATGTCCCAGCAGGCGGAAACCAAAAAGTATAGAGGGAGCAACTCACCTACAGACAGAGTTACACATCCTGTGCCACCATGGAGCCCATCACACATGTCCTGCCGCTGCTCATTGATGGAGCCTAAAATTCACGCTGATGTGGATGCAACCGACGGTAAGAACACACACCTATCTGGTAGGTAGTGCCATCATCCACATGATATGTGGGTCATGCTACAGGCACAAAGTACACATGTTATTGTGTACATAGTCCTCAGTCCACAGAAGGACACATTTACAGCCATTAAACACCCTCTTTGAGCAGGTCACTCACTGCACCACCACACTACACAAAAACATACATCTTCACATCTTAGGCACAGGGACAGTGAAGTGTACACAAACGTGTGTCACACAATACCAACAACACAGCAACATCACATCTACCAAGCCAACTGACATCTTCACATTGCACACATTCCATGGACTGTCAGATTCAACACACATATGTATGGATGTGTCATATAACACAAGTACCACTCCCACTCCCACTCCCACTAAACACCCCTGTAATGGACCCACACATCACCCACATTGCTACACAATGGAAGGACAATGGCATGCACAATAGTCAGAGAGACAAATATCCACAGTTCACTATGCAAACAATACCTGAACAATTGGGATGTGGCATCAGGACAACCCAGGGGAAGATGATGCACTGGGACACATTTCACATTGCACAAGTCCTAAAACATTATTTGCAAAGGAATTGACCCTACATCTATCTCATGGACAAACCATACTAGAGCCAAGTGACATGCCTTACTGCAGAATGTGGAAGTGCGATGAAGCACATACAACTGCAAATGCATGGGTTCGACATCTAGATGAAGTAGCTGCAAGGTACACACAGGAAAATGGACACATGCCACAGTCAAATACAGAGAAAGCTAGCACAATGGAACACCCTCCGAGCCTGCACAAAGAAAACTCAAGCTGTCACACATGAGCCCAATATACAATCTATATCAGGGGAACATGTCTAACACCATACATACTGACAGTTGTCCATCCAAGGTGAAATACTGACCATATTAAAGAGTACACACTGCAATGACACCCCAGTTACATATCCGTACAGCCAACATCTCCCGTTGTCCTGAGTCACACCAGCAGTGCCCAAAAACTCAAATTTTCATAACAACAGCAAATGGATCAATAATCAGGCGGAAAGACACACAGCTGTAGGCATACGACACAAGTTACTCAGGAATAACATAAAGGTAGAAAAGGAATTGCAGGACAAATGTGTAACCAAAAAAAAAAAAACTTGGGATTCTTAAAGGCAGAATAATGAGAATCCAAGGTCATTGGCCAGTCTATGTGAAAGTCTCTGCACCGTATTGTGCCCACACATGACTCCTATTACACACAGGGAACCTCCAAAGGGAGGGGCATCAAGAGGGCAGGCAGGCACCTCTGGACTCATTTTTGAGGGGGTTCAGATTTGGGAGGGCTGGGTTTGGGCTTGGGAGGGGAGGACTGTTTCTTAGGAGGGGTGGGCTTTTTCTTTGGGAGGAGGGGTATGGGTGCTTGCAGAGGGGGGGCAGGTGTGACAGGAGAAGACTTGGAAGTGGAAGGGATGAGTTGGGATGTGGGTGGGACCTCAGGTTTGGGAGGGGGGTTGGAGGTAACAGGGGAAAGGGGAAGATTAAAAAGGAATTTCTCCTTCAGAACACAGGGATGGTCTTCAGAAGGGGTTGGGGATTTGGAGGCTGAGGGAGTGTTGTCTTGTGTGTGGGTGTAGCTGTCTTGGGTGCGTGCATGTGTGAGGTGTGCTTCTTTGTGGGTGGTGTCTGTTGCATGTGTGAGTGTGGGTGTTTGCATATCTTGGGGGGCTGGGAGGTGGAGGTGCTGGGTGATGGAGTGGTAGATGTCTGTGTGTCTGCTGGGGTGGTGTCTGCAGGTATGTTGGTAGTGGTGGATATCTGTGTGTCTGTTGGGGTGGTGTCTGCAGGTATGATGGATGTGGTGGATGTCTGTGTGTCTGTTGTGGTGGAGTCTGTGGGTATGGTAGATGTGGTGGGTGCTTGTTTGTTTTTTGGGGTGGTGTCTGGTGTCTGCGGGTATGGTGGATGTGTCATTGGCTGTTGTGGTGGTGCCTGTAGGTATGCTTGATGTGGTGTGTGGGTCAGTGGGGGCTGTGAGGGTGTCTACTGAAGCGCTGGCTGATGTCATGTTTGTGTTTGTCTGGGTGTCGGTGTGTCTTGTGTGTTTGTGTTTATGTGTGCTTATGTATGCTTTGAGATAAGTAGGGAAATGGGGGATTGGGAAGAGGGATGTCAGGGGTGACTGGCTTCCATTATTGAGGAGGCCAGAGCCTGAAAAGATCTCTGTAGGCCAGACATGGCACTTTGAATGCCTTCCAGGAACGAACTGGTCTGTTGAAGTTGGCTGGCCAACTCCTGGATGGCATTTACAATGGCCATCTGACCCCAAAGATGTTCCTCAGGAGGTCACTAGCCTCCTCATTAAGGGCAGCAGGGGTAACAGCAGCTGGGGCTGAGATTCCTGTGCAAAGGAGACACCCACCCTCTTGGGTTAGCTGGCAAAGCCAACTAGGTGGGGAGCAACAGGAAGGGTGGTGCTAGAGCTGGGGGTGTTGGACAAAGTAGGTACAGGATTATGTCCCAATAGTCCCGCCACCACTAGGGAGTGCCCACTGGAGGTTGTATCTGATGATGAGGATGTAGATCTGGTCTCCTCCATGGCACTCCCCTCAACCTCACCCTCCAGGTCACTAGGAGCCTACACGTCAGTAGTCTCCTGACTGGAGGTACCATAGCCAGACTCTTCCCCACTCAGTTGTGCCCTGTCTCCTCTGTTTGCCTGGGCTTATGGTGAAAATACAAAGAAAAAAAGGGTCAACACATGTTCCTACAGTTGAACAACAGCTCTGATTAGCAAACATTATCATGATGTCAAGTACAGCCCTGCAACAAACCTCACCAAAGTAGCCCTTACATGTACCATACCATATTCAAATAAAGGGAGCACACTGCCTACACTCCAGCAACAAAGTCCAACCCCAATGCATCATGGTAAATGCAGTCAAATTTGTAGTCCGTTCAGAAAGTAACAAAGTCTTTCACCTCCATAGGCGCAGCAAGTCCTGTATATCCTTGTACACATGTTTCTGGGTTTAGCCCTTCATCAGCACGGAGCAGCTTTGTCTGTGGGGTTGCTGGAAATGCTGCCAAAAGTGCTCTCAGGTTTGTGTACCACTCGCTGGCATGCAGGTGCTTCAACCAGAGCTTGTCAGCTCGTTGGCTCAAAGGAGCCTTCTTAAACTGAAAAAACAGAAAGGGAGTACCCTGCCTCCCACTCCAGCATGTAGTCAGCCCCAGTGCATCATGGTAAAACAGAAACACCAAGCTAATAATTACCAATTTGTTAACACACCGCAAATGTGAAGCACACAAGCCAATAAGAACAAGGACATGACTAAAGACATGTATATCCATATGCAGACTAACCCACTACCCTGCTCAAGGCCTAGAATAACTAAGCAAGCCTACTGACATTAGGTAGCCCATGATCCACCAACATGTACTGTGATGTGAACCACAATGACACACTACATACATATGTTGCTTCTGATGGGTGAACTCCTTAGCCCTGAGTGGACCAACACATTCACACTCTGCGAGATTGACTCACTGCATAAAGTCACTTCTGGCCACTTCCATAGTACAGACTTCACCATTATACTTGAGTGACAATGAAGGGGCTGCGTGGTGGGTACAGAAAGTGTATTCCTTGTACATGTGTTGATATGTGGCCTACCAAATGCAGACTCGTGCCACTTCAGGGGGTGGGGTCTGTGGTATGTACCTGTACCACAGAATGCTCCTTTGGATATATGTGTCTATCCGACATAGATGGCATCCAACATACAAAGGTAAAAAGTGTACAATTTCTGCTATGTGACCAAGGTACTGACTCACTTATCATGGCCTCCCAGGAATCAACATACTGTCTGTACTCTGCAGTAAGCTTGTGCAAGAAAAATATGACGTCTGTGAAGGTGCCAACAGAGCTGTTGGAGTAAGGGACATGTCATGAGTCAAAGACACACATTGACAATGAGGCAAAATGCACATATGGACTACTTCTGGAATGTACCGAAGGACCCATTCTTAATCTAGTCAATGAACTGAGGCATTCAGGGCATCTTTTGCCACTATAGCATCATGTTGTCCACCTGAAAGGATCTGTTAGTGTACAGGGAGCGGTCACAGTGCCACGGTTGCATAGCCACATTGACTCTCACGGCCTGTACTAGGTGGTAGATACAACTGACAACCCCAGGTCTTTGTAGGCAGATCATACAGAACCTACATGACACTCACATTTCCATCACGTCCATGCATGACAGTACATCATGCAGCAATCAGCAATTTGGCATGTGTTTTGTGTGGCAACCTGAACGGCAGAGTGAGTAAGGATGTGTATTCCAGACAACAGTTTGTCAAGGCCAGATGTGGGTTGGAAGCTCTGTGGTACTATACCCATTGCTTACAAGGTCCTCAAATGACTCATACAAGATGCATACACTGCTCATGCTGTCATGCACATACGTGTTGTACAACATTTACAACAATCATGAAGAAGGAGATGTCATTGGATGGCAGTCAAGTCTCCTTACCTCGTTATAGGCATCCAACACAAGTTATATCTAAGATCTCAAAACCTCACACAACACAATGTGATTCATCTTAACATATAGTACTGCCCACTGATTCCTGCACAATGTACTACATCCCATTGATGCCAAACAAACTGCAACAATAGGCACACAAGACGTCTTACTGGCACACAGGGGCACATTGTAGCCTGTGAGGAGGGAAAGGATGGTGTCTAACAAAATCAATTGTTCCTATGAGAATCTTACCTGCTCTTCTGGTGAGACATAGAGCTGTCCTTGCAGGGTTAGGACCTTTTCAACAACCCTCTCCAGCTCCTTTGGAGAGAAGTGGGTGAATGTGCAAGCATGGTGGTCACGTCAGCCACATACGCGGTCATCACCACCGGTGGACACAGACATTGGGCTTTGACTGCCACAAGCAACAACATTAGCCTATGGCTCTGTCTGCCACGGTTAGAACCTCCTATTGCCCTGACGGCTCCCGCCGGCAGTTACGGCCTGTTCCTAATGTCCAGCTAAGTAGGTCAGGCATCTGCCATTTTGGCAGTCTGAAATACTGTATCCAGCTTTGTAAACTGCTTCACACCTACAACATATGTGTTGTAGCATTGCAAACATCCTTATTATGTCTAGTAATGTAGGCCCTTCTACACAGCCACCAGTGTAGTGTGTTGCAGGGCACAGATGGCATTGGACGTGGTGCACAGTCCACCACCGCCGATGATCATTTTGGCAGACAGAATATACAGTCATATTTCAAGGGCGAATTGGGTTTTATCCAAATCCATTTATGTGGGCACATGTGTTGACAACCATGGGGGTCACATCTGACCCTTGTGTTGTTGCAAGCTGTGATGGGTATTGGGTTTCATGTCTATCCAGTAAGAAATGCTTTGTCACAAGATCGGTATGCATAATGTATGTTGCTGTGGACACACTAAATAATGTTACAAATCATGTCTTGTCACACATAGGTACCCTGAGAGAGGGAAGATGCGACTACCTCCTGCCTACCATCCACTGCCAGACCCTCAGACCAAGGACGAATGGCATATAATTATGTCATACCACCTGGATAAGCAAACAATCATGAACTTATGCCATCAGTTGGAGTCAGATCTGATGGCAGCTATTAGTTATCTAACCTCCATACCACCCATTGTACAATTCATGTCTGTTTTGCACTTCCTGGCCACAGGTTCCTTCCAACATTCAGTGGCCCTATATTCTGGTATGCCCCAACCAATGTTCAGTCTGGCGATGAAGGATTTCCTCTCAGCAATATTGAAACATGAAACACATTGACAGCTATGTCAGGTTCCTCCAGTGTGAGGATTTAGCCAGTGTGAATAGTGACTTTTATGGTTTTTATTCACCTCTTACATATTTTGGGGGCTACTAATGGCACACATGTTGACTTGGTACCACCACAGGCCACTGAACAAGTAAATCGCTACAGACAGAACTTCTATTCCATCAATGTGCAAGTTGTCTGGAGGATCTCTACATCCCACATGTCTGTGCCCGTTATCCAGGATCAGCCCATGATTCCATTATAATGCAGAACAGCACCATACCACAGCTGATGTCACAACTGCACCCAGAGAGGGCCTGGCTGGTTCGTAAGTCACGTCTATCCTGATTTTGTGTGTGTAATGTCAGGCGCTACAATCATGAAGTGAGTGACTCATAGTTGCACTTATGTCCCATTCCTTAACAGGAGACTACGCATATCCAAACCGTCCTTGGTTACTGATGCTGGTGAGGCAATCCAACTACGCCAGGGGAGTCTGCTTCAATGAGTGTCATCATGTGGCCAGAAAATATGTAGTTCTAGCTTTTGACCAAGCCATTTTAACTTCTAAACACTCTTTTTGAATGACCTGTATATAGCTCTAAATGTGTTTCATCATTGCAGGCCACAGAATCTGTGCTACAACACGGACATACATTTGTGTCGTATCAACAGATGCATGGTGTTAGAAATGGGGTCTTTGGTTGGCAGGTTACCCCCTGGCCAAGCAAGTACCCTCACTCTAGTCAGGGTAAGTCCCACACAATCCAAATGATCCTGTGCCCACCCTTTGGTAGCTTGGCACTAAGCAGTCAGGCTTAACTTAGAAGGCAATGTAATATTTATCTGGATAAATGCAGGTCAAAACTATTAAAATGCAATATGTATATGTTGAGATATCACTGAAAAGTGATATAAAGGGGCTCATTCTGAGCCCGGCGGGCGGCGGGAGCCGCCCGCCTGGAGGGAGCCGCCAAATGACCGCACCGCGGTCAAAAGACCGCGGCGGCCATTCAGACATTTCCTCTGGGCCGGCGGGCGCTCTCCAAAAGAGCGCCCGCCGGCCCAGAGGAAATGCCCCTGCAACGAGGACGCCGGCTCAGAATTGAGCCGGCGTAGTTGCAGGGGTGCGACGGGTGCAGTTTGCACCCTTCGCGTATTTCAGTGTCTGCATTGCAGACACTGAAATACACAGTGGGGCCCTCTTACGGGGGCCCCTGCAGTGCCCATGCCATTGGCATGTGGACTGCAGGGGCCCCCAGGGGCCCCGCGGCACCCCCTACCGCCATCCTGTTCCTGGCGGGCGAACCGCCAGGAACAGGATGGCGGTAAGGGGTGTCAGAATCCCCCATGGCGGCGCAGCAAGCTGCGCCGCCATGGGGGATTCCAAGGGCAGCGGAAAACCGGCGGGAGACCGCCGGTTTTCCTTGTCTGACCGCGGCCGAACCGCCGCGGTCAGAATGCCCTGCGGGGCACCGCCGGTCTGTCGGCGGTGCTCCCGCCGACCCTGGCCCCGGCGGTCTGAGACCGCCGGGGTCAGAATGACCCCCAAAGTGTCTTAAGTCTTTTTAAAGCAAAGGACCGCAGAGGAGGAGATGCGTGGAAACAAAGGGGTGTGCGTTGATTTATCGGACCACACGTGGCAATGCGTCATTTAGTTTCAAGCAGGGACGTCTGTGCATCGATTTCCGGTGTGCGGTCATGGATCCTCTTCGGGTTGTGGGGTTTTCAGACACCCCGGGGACGATACGTGTGGATTTCCAGTGCTGCTAGGATGAAGTCACAGGAGTGGTGGTGATCCGGTAGGCGTTGCGTTGAGTCCTCTCTGGAAGTAAGGCTGCGTTGTTCTAGCTCGGCTGTGCATTGATCCGGTGAGGCCGTGCATTGAATTTCCAGTGGAAACACTGGCGCTGCGTCGATCTTCTTGTTGCGAAGTCGGGCTGCATTGTTCCGGTTCGGCGTGCAGTGAAATTTTCACAGTGGTGGAGGCTGTGCATCGTTTCTGGCAGACTGTGCATCGAATTTCGCCGCACAAGGAGTCCTTGTAGAGATGAAGTCTTTTTGGTCCTGAACCTTCAGGAAGCAAGCTCCATCCAAGCCCTTGGAGAGCACTTCTTCACCACAGCCAGAGAGCACCAAGGCAGCAGGGCAACAGCAAGGCAGAAGTCCTTCACAGAATGCAGAGAGGTGAGTCCTTTGAGCAGCCAGGCAGGTCTTCTTGTCAGGATGAAGGTTCTGGTTCAGGGTCTCGTCTCGAGGAATTGTCTGAGTTGGTCGGGGCAGAGGCCCTGTTTAAATACCCAAATGTGCCTTTGAAGTGGGGGAGACTTCAAAGAGTGGCTTAGAAGTACACAAGGTCCCCTTTCAGTTCAATCCTGCCTGCCAGGGTCCCAGTAGGGGGTGTGGCAGTCCTTTGTGTGAGGGCAGGCTACTGTCCTTTGACATGCAAGTGTCAGGCCCTCCACCCTCCCAGCCCAGGAAGACCCATTCAAAATGCAGAAGTATGCAAGTGAGGCTGAGTATCCTGTGTTTGGGGTGTGTCTGAGTGAATGCACAAGGGAGCTGTCAACGAAGCCCAGCCAGACGTGGATTGTAAGGCACAGAAAGATTTAAGTGCAGAGAAATGCTCACTTTCTAAAAGTGGCATTTCTAAAATAGTAATATTAAATCCAACTTCACCAGTCAGCAGGATTTTGTACTACCATTCTGGCCATACTAAATATGACCTTCCTGCTCCTTTCAGATCAGCAGCTACCACTCAAACAATGTATGAGGGCAGCTCCAATGTTAGCCTATAAAGGGAGCAGGCCTCACAGCAGTGTAAAACAAATGTAAACTACATAGGTATATGTCCTGCCTTTTGCCTACACAGCACCCTGCCCTAGGGATTACCCAGGGCACTCCTTAGGGGTGACTTATATGTAGAAAAAGGGGAGTTGTAGGCTTGGCAAGTACTTTTAAATGCCAAGCTGAATTGAAACTGCCCACGCAGGCCTTGCAATGGCAGGCCTGAGACAAGGTTAAGGGACTACTGAAGTGGGTGGCACAATTAGTGCTGCAGGCCCACCAGTAGCATTTAATCTACAGGCCCAGGGCTCATATAGTGCACTCTACTAGGGACTTATAAGTAAATTAAATAGCCCAATTGGGTATGATCCAATGTTACCATGTTTGAAGGGAGAAGGCATATGCACTTTAGCACTGGATAGCAGTGGTAAAGTGCGCAGTCTAAAAGCCAGCAAAAACAGTATCTAACAAGTGGAGGGAGGCAGGCAAAAAGCTAGGGGTGACCACCCTAAGGCTGTCAGAACTAACACATGGGAACTGGATCATGATGTCCCTGTGATCAGGGACTGTTGTATTGCCATCTGTCTTTATCGTGGGGTTATGTGATGTTGGATTACTTTTGTGTGGTAAGTGATAAGGCTCAAGCTGCTGGCATCAACCTCTTTAATGTTTGCCTGTTCTACAGAACAATGTCTGGCAAATCCCTTCCTTCCGTGGTCTGGGGGTCTGCACCTGTAAATATGTTTATTTACTCAGTATGAGTCACTCATTCTTAATTTTCCAATAGTCCAGACATATTGACAGCCTAAGTGCTGAACACTGTAATAACATTTTTGTTTTGACCAGCCACTTGTACTAATGTGTTGGTGTGTAACAGGTGTAATCCTGAGCTGGAGACTGTGTACCTATAACCTATTCCTGTTTTCACAAATAGCTTGTACATTCATCATATGGTTCACATGGTCTTACCTGTCTACATAGCTAAATGAGAAATTGAAGCAAGCACACAATTAGTGTGTGATGGGTAAATTTATTACAATGCTAATACAGAAAATAAATTTTGGACAGAAAGAAACAAAAACATAAAGTGAAGGGGTCAGCCATGGTGAATGAAATCATTGGAGTAGATGCCATACCACCGGGAGTCCAAAGTCCAGAGGATTCCTCCCATTGGAATTGGCTCGGGATCAGTCCACAGAGCGAATGTGTGGCACACAAAGGAGGTCCTTTAGAAAGAGGTCACTTTCTGGCAGTGCTGGGTGTCTTGCCATCTGCACCTCATGGGCTCTTTGCTGGATGTCCCCGTTTGTGAGGGGGTGATTTGCTGCTACAGAAGCAGGGGTGTCTGGGACTGGTTCTTCCTCTGGAATGACGTCCCTTCCAGTGGCTGGCATTGATGTTGATGTGCCAAGTGTTGATGAGCGAAAGGAAAGGGTAGACTGTTGTTGAAAAGCCGTGCTCAGGGTAGTATATATTCCTCAGCACCCCTGTTAGAAGGCTTGTTGTTATTATGGGCCTCCATTTGTTTCTGCATGTCTCTGTGCAAGTCCCTCTGTAGCTGCTTGATTTGCAGAGTTTGGTCAACACCTGGCCCATCATGCCTTGGGAATCATGATAGATCCCCAAGACATGGCTGTTGGTCTTATGACCAAGAACAGCCTCAGTGGCCTCACCCAGCTGGCCCACAGAATCCCTCCCATGCACCCTACCCCCATGGGACTGTACCCTTGCCGCAGGGTGCCGTCTGCACCTTGTTCCTGCACCTTCCTTGTTGGAAGTGTTGTAATGCAACTCAGGATTCTGGTCTGGGGGCACAAGATGGTAGACACTGTGCTAGGTACACAGGGTGGAGGGCGAATGGTTGTCTGTGATGTTGAGGCAACCGGGCTGGGAGGGGAAGTTATGGGCACAGTGAGACTCACTGTCTGAGAAGGTTACCCAGATGGGCCAGAACCATCCTCCATGTCCAGACATTCAGGAGTGTCTTCTTAACTGAAGGCTTCATCCGGGGAAGGGGGTGTGGCAGTCTGGTCTACGACCCCAGTGTGCCCAGACCACAGCAGTTCCACCTGTTGATTTAAAATGAACAATGTTGCTGGCTGTATTGTGACATCTACCTCCAAAGGTTTAGAGTTACAGTATGCAGAGATCGTGTAGAAATTGAAGTTACAGTTAATCCTATTATTCCAATTAACCATGGTATTGGGTGTATTGACATGACGTGTGAAGCCTGCCAATTCATTTTGACTAAAGCAGCTGTGGAAGTGTGCAGATCATTTGCACTTTGAAGGAGAGCCTGACAATGACATCTTCCCACCAGTGCAGGCAAAACAGTGGCTAGGCAAGGTATGGCTTTGACTATTTGGAGGCCTAATTGAGTGTGATGCAGGCCAACCCAGGACTTTGTTGTTTATGTGACTGGAGTAATCATGTGCACAGTGCCAATACCAATCTGGTGAAGCATCTTAACACTTTATGAATACCTGTACTGTGCAAATACTTGTTATTCATACTGTGTAAGGTGTCATTTCTGTCCTCAAATATTTCTACTTGGGTTAGCAAGTCAAGAGGGAGCTATGTTGACAGATACGTCTCTGATTTGGGCATGATCTGTGCTTGATCACTCCCAGGTGAGTATACTTCATTTGAGAGTTGACAAACAAAGGTATTTCAACAAGTGGACTATGAAGGTCGTTGAAGTATCCTGGGAGATGCAGTCAGATCACTCCCTCTGCTTCCTAACACTTAGCAAATGGTATCCTCCCCGGTGAGTAAACTTCATTTGGGAGTTTCCATACGGGTATTTGGGCAAGGGAATACTGGTCTGGTGTTTGGGGTTACAGAAAAAGTGCCTCCCGGAAGTTGCAGTCATGGCACTCTCTCTACTACACATCCTAAACACATGGTATCCTCACAGGTGAATACACTTCAATTGAGAGTTGAGAAACAGGAGTATTTGGACAATTGAACAGGGGGCTGGTGGTTGGAATTATAGAAACTCTGTCACCTGGCCTTAGCAGTCATGTCATTCCCTGTACTACTCACACTATACAAATGTTATCCTTCCAGGTGAGAACAGTTCAATTGAGAGATGACAAAAAGGATCTTTAGACAAGTGAACACTGGGCTTGTGGTTGGAGTTACAGAAGCAGTGCCTCCTGGGAGTTGCAGTCATGTCACTTTCTCTACTACACACACTATACACATGGTTGCCACCCAGGTGAGTACACTTAATTTGAGAGTTGAGGAACAGCGGTCTTTGGACAATTGAACACTGGACTGGTGGTTAGAATTACAGAAACAGAACTTCCTGTCCTTAGCAGTCATGTCATTCCCTGTACTACACACGTTATACAAATGTTATTCTCCAAGGTGAGAACAGTTCAATTGAAAGATAACAAAAAGGGTCTTTAAACAAGTGAACACCCGGCTGGTGGTTGGAGTTACAGAAACAGTGCCTCGTGGGATTTGCAGTCATGTCACTCTCTCTACAACACACTCTACACATGGTATCCTACCAGGTGAGTACACTTCAATTGAGAGTTAAGACATGGGTATTTGGACAAGTGAACCCGCGTCTGGTGTTTGGAATTAATGAAACAGTGCCTCCTGGGAGTTGCAGTCTGATAACTCTACTCCAAACACTATACAAATGGTGGGCATTACATATCTGTATGCAGATTGCATTTAGGTTTGGGCATACATTTACCTGTTGAGACATACCATGGGTATAAGATTAATATTGTATATTGAAAGGCTTAAAGGCCCCATTTGGACCAATGGCATGTGATGGGCCTTAGTAGCTATGATGTTGGGTCCAACCATACAGATTGACAGTGTCAACACCCAGATACTCTCGGTATTTGATTGTTGGTGGGATACATGAACAAGACAGAGGCAAAAGTAGGCCTGGCGAGAGATCATGGAGTCCAACTCCATGGAATTCCACAGAGTTGCATGAAAACACAGTGGAATTCTGCAGAGGTGGAGTTCTGGGCCATATCTTGGAAGAATTAAGCAGGGAAGAACTAAGCAGGGTCGGGCCTGGTTAGCCGTAGGCAGTGAAAGCTGCCATTTCAGGCATCTTGTGCATTGCCTGTGCAGTGTTCAGTGCACACGGCACAGGCCGGTGCACAAGAGGCCTGAAACGGCAGCTCTCTTTTTCTGCCTACTGCCCTAGCCGAAAACGCTGCCAGACGTGTTGTGCACTGGCCTGCCCCTTGTGCAGTGCAGTTCGGACAGGCCGGTGCACAAGAGGTCTGAAACAGTAGCTTTCACTGGCTACAGCCCTGGCCTGAAGGCAGCACAAGCTGCCATTTCATCATTGTTTGTGCACCAGTGTGCACAAACAACGGAAAAAGAAAGAAACAAGGACTTAATCTGACGGTGAAGAGTCCACAGAAGCTGCCTCCCTCTGGCCTCTGCTTCCAGGCTGTGGTGCACACTGCAGCCCAGTTATGGGCTGCACAGCACAGACTATCTGTGCTTGTGGTGTGCATCCCATAACTGGGCTGCAGTGCGCACCGGGTGAGCTCCGCTCCATTGGTGAGCTAGCGGAGGTTTTGGACTAACTCAGTGCTCGAAGTGGAGCATGGAGTTCCAAAAACTCCTTTAGCTCTGACAGGGGAGTGCAGCTCCCCGCATAACCCTAGCCAAAAGGTGAGCTATGAGATTGCATGACATGGCATTTTGGTGACATTTTTTGTGTTGTGACTTACCAGACTCCACTCCCCCAGGTATTCCTGTCAAGCCCTGAAGATGCAGGATGGCCAAGACCTTCTCCTCCCATGGAAAGAGATATAACAGGGTACTGGGAGGGCCACCGCCAGTCTTCTTGGCCTGCAGTTGGTGCCTGGAGACCACGGAACACAACTTGCCCCTCAGGTCGTTCCACCTCTTTCTGATGTCCTCATTTGTGCACAGGGTGGTGCCTACAGTATTAACTCTGTAAACAATCCTGTCCCATATTGTCATTTTCCTACTGAGAGGAGAATGCTGGACTTGCACTCCAAACAATTGTGGCTCTACTGTTATGATTCCATCCACCATGACTCTTAACTCACTTTCTGAAAAACTTGGATCTTTGGAATGAGACATGGTGGAGAAAAAATTGGTGACAATAACTTAATAAACAGGGGAAGTGCAAAAGGGTGTGAATGGAACAAACTGTGTGCAGGATGTCGTATGGGATGAAAATAGGGGTGTCTATAATATGGAAAAATGGGAAAATGATGGTCAGTGTACTTTGTCGTGGTCTGTGTAGGCAGTCTTGCCTGTGTCAATCATGACAGGGTGGTCTGAAAAACCGCCAGCATGGTGGTCTTTTCAGGTAACGCCAACATGGCGGTCTGACTGCCAGACTTGTAATGTGGATATTAGTCTCTTAAAAACATGATCTGATACAAACTATACTGTTAGAAACATAGCATAATTGGAGGGTATAAAATAGGCTTTCTAACAGTAACCTATATATGACTGGATGATTATTCTCAAAGCGCAGCAAGTTATTAATCTCCGATCACTTCAAAATATGTGTGCAAGTACATCCGCAGTGACGGAGAGGCAGTACCAGTCTAAAGGCCTGATTTAGGTATTGTAGGAGGAAATACTCTGTCTCAAACGTGACGACATCCCACCCTCCATACTACGATCCCGTTATCTCCATTGGGGATTTCAGTATGGAGAGCAGGATATCCGCCATGTTTGTGACAGAGTATTCCCTCTGCCAAGACCTAAATCAGGTCCTAATGGTTGAAATAATCAGAATTTAACATGAAGGGCCATATTTATCAAAAATGCACACAACGCAATGCATATGCACTGTGCCATATGAAAGAGAAAGGGCAGTAATGTAGCATATTTACCATTACATGGCACATTCCTGTCCTTTCCTAGAACTGGTGCAGTTTTGGCTGCATAGCACCAATGCAGGCACTCTTGTAGGCTCATGTAGGCTTCCAAGGATGCCTGCATTGCAGGTAGGAGTGTATTTGTGCAGGAAGGAACAACACCATTCTACACAAAAACAATACTCACAGGTACTCACAGGTATTTTCCTCTTTCTAAATGCAGCACACTTAGAAAGAGGAAACAAAGAGGAGAAATCAAGTTATTTCTCCTTGTTGCACCTCAGGTGGAGAGGTGTCCAATTCTGACACCCTCCCAGGTCTGCCATTGTTGGTAAATCAGGGAATGTTGTCAAAATCCATGGGTGGATGCATGGGAACACCCACGCTCCACCTCCACAAGGAAGCCTAGCACCTTAGCCAGGGAGCAGGCAAACGTACAGTAATGAATCATTTTTTGCATTGAAAAAAAATGTTTGGTCATCCATGTTGCAATGTTTCTTCTGTATGGAATGTAGTAGTACCTAGATGTTTTTACAAAACACTCAATATTGATCTACCAAAATAACCAATATCTGATTGAGGCTGACCCAAGTTATGTGTTGTGCAGACTCGAGTTGTGCCCTCAGGCTGTAAAGTTGCACCTAATAAAATCACCAGTGTGAAGATGAAACAAACCAACAAACTGAAAGTTACATGCAATTGTCAGACTACTATATGGCTGACTCAGAGGGATGACAACGACTGCAGTTGCCACGTTTTTACATGGATATCTGTTGTATTGCACAGTCATTTTTTTGTTTTCTTAATGACGTTGGAGCTGTTGGAGGAATCTTCACAAAACCTAAAACAAATGTGAAAAACTTAACTCACCATTGGATGACAGAGCATGTTTTCCTGTAGTGCACAGTGGATTTCCATATCTTGCAGTGGATTTGTGAATCCGCCGTGCTCTGTCTGGATGAAAGTCACACCAAAAAATTCTGTTGCAACTGCTATTACCTAACAAGGTGTACTGAGCACAGCATTAGGAATATAAAAATAAAAAGAGCCATGGAGGCAGTGTGAACCTACCCTGACCTCAAGGTCATGACAGGTGGGCCTTATCCAATCCAATCTAGGTAGATTTGTATAGCGCGGCTAATCACCCGTAAGTGTTTCGAGGCACTTGTGGCTGTTGTTGCCGGAGCTCACTCAAATGACCAGGTTTTGAGTCCTCTTCTGAATTCCAGTGTGAGGGTGAGGTTGGTAGGTGAATAGGAAGGTTGTTCCAAGGTTTGGCGGTGAGGTAGGTGAAATAGTGTCCTCTGCTGTTGCTGCGTTGTATGTGAGGGTGTGGGTGGGGGAGAAGGAGGAGGAGTGCAGGTGTCTGGAGGGGACGTAGAAATTCAGTCAGTGGTTGATGTACTCTGGTCCTGGGTTGTGGAGGGCTTTGAAGTGTGGAACAGCATCTAGAACTGGCATCTCTTCTGCACAAGAAGCCAGTGGAGGTTTCTGAGGTGGGGAGTAATGTGTGCCTGTTTTGGGAGGTCAAGGATGAGTCAGGCTGAGTTCTGTATGGTCTTCAGTCTCTTGATGATTTGTGAGGTGATGCCTTCATAGAGTGCATTGCCGCAGCCCAGTCGGCTGGAGATCAGAGCTTGAGCGACGGTGCATCTAGAGTTGATGGGGAGCATGCAGAGCGTGAGCAAGCAGGAGGAGGAGACTGCATTGATCTATTTCCTTGTGGTGAGTATATTGTCTAGGATGATGCCAAGGTTGCGTGCATGACTGGTTGTGTCACGGTTTTCAATGGGCTTACCGTCGAAGTTGAGAAGAGTTGGGGAGCGACCCCGGTTCCGGCAGGTTCTGCTCTGGCCGAGGTAGGTGCGACCCCTTCCGGTAGCCACGGTGCTGTTTGACAATAGCAAGCCACTACAGTCCGTGCCTTACAGAAGGAGTCCCAGAGGAAAAACCCCAGTAGGGTAAAACACCTCCAACAGGAACTCCCTGAAACAAAAGGAGGACACCAAGGCGTTAGAGTTGAAGATCCGGAGTACAGGAAGACTGGAAACAAAGACAGGTCAGGAATGACTGGATTCAGAGGAAGAAACCAGTCAGAGCGTGACTACCACCAAGGAGTGTTGCAACGCAATGAACAAGCAGCTGAATTCCCCTTATACCTCTAGACAGGAAGTAGGAAACAGGAAGTAGAAATACCACCATCTTGGATTGGGGAAAAGAGTATAATAGTGAATCAGGTACATGCGTCCAAACAAAGAAAAACAATGCATGCTGGGAAGAGAGGAAGTGAGCAGCATGCTGGGAAAGGAAAAGGCAGGCATAAAAACACCACCATGTGCAAGGGTTCGGCTTTTGCCTGGAGACATTGGTAAGTGGTGAGCAGATGATTAATTCATTGGTACAGGAAGACTTGATGTAAAGCGCACTAAATGCGCTATGCGCGGTCAGGCCTGAAACCCACTCGGGGTCTCAAGCCCTGCCGCGCCTGCCTTTGCGGCAGAACTTAACGAAAGGGGTGCGGCGAGTGCCGCGACCCCTGACCAGGCCTCTTGAACTTCCCGCGGCTTGCGCGCAAGCCGCGGCTTCTCCCGCGGTCTGTGCGCCAGCCGCGGCCTCTCCCGACGCTCGCACACAGGCCGCGGCATGAAGGGAATGCCGCGCTGCGGCGACCCGAGCCCGCGGCCGCCGTAGGAGCCGCGGCAGCCGCGGTGTGACAGGTTGGTGATGGAGGAGCACCTAGTTTGGGGGGCGACCATGCGTCATTCCAGAGGGAGGTGTTTCTGCAGATTAGTACTTCTGTCTTTTCTGTGTTGACTTGGAAGTAGCTGGTTCCCATCCTGTTGAGGATGGTGGTCATGTACTTGTGGAAGATTTTTAGCGTTGTGTCAGAGTACTCAGATAGAGAGAGGATGAGTCAGAGTAGGAAATGATATTCAGTCTGTGAGATCCAATGATGTTGGCCAGTGCGGGTGGTGATGGAGTCCTAGGTTTTGGTGGGGGTTTGCCTAGCAATTGTCATTGAGTCAGGGTCAGCACGAAGGTGATCCTGGTACATGCCGGGTCTTTGGTGTTGCAGGAGAAGTGGCAGCAGGTGAAGGGTCCAGCCATGGAGTGGGGGAAGTTGTTAGAACAGGTGTTGTTCTGGAGTTCTGGGATGAGGGCTTGGAGCTCGGTGGTGGTGTTTCATTAGGGGGTGGTGGTGCAGTAGTTGTTGTTCTGGAGTCCTGGGTTGACTGCTTCCGGTTTGGCGGTGATGTGTCATTGGGAGGCAGATGGACAAGGGGTCTTGGCTCAGACAGGCTTGCTGCGCCCGAACTGCGGCCTTCATTTGTAGTCCTGGTAGGTAGGAGGGGCTAGCATAGGTTGATAGGAACCCCCGGCAATAAAATAAATTATTGCGGTGTTTGGAAATTCAATGCGGTGCATAATATGGTCTCAGGATTAAAAAATCCAGCATGGGAACAGCAGATATTGTAATGAACTAAATAGTAATATATCACACCACAGCTGTGCCAAGTCAATGGCCAGAGTGAGGGTTGGTTGCATACAGTGAATTGGGAGCACGGCCTGGCCGAAGTCCAGACACTGCGAAAACCACACAGAGCTTGTGCACACTCAAATAAATTCAATTTCTTCTGAGAAATCCCAGTCAAGGTATGCTGTCCCCGAGTGTTCTCCATCTCAGAACATGATACAGAATAAATATTGGCCGTTATCTAATTTGAGAGGAATCTGAGTGTGCACAGTCAATTCAAGCCTCGATGTCCAACACACTTTATGGACCAACGCACTTCTCATATTGTTTGAAAATATTTGTTAATTTTAACATGTATTCTGATTAATTCATCAATAAAAGCGAAAGAAACTTCTCAATGATAAAGAACTTTAAAACAAATCCAATTTATTTGAGACAATCCACACAAGTCAATAGAACATCAATCCATATTGGTTTGAATCTGAATGATATCACCATGTTAACAATGACACAACCAACATGGCATGGTATAAAATAGCTTGCCGGATGTTTTTATATGCTAGGCCTCCTCTTGCTTAATATTAGACCTTCGGGCTATCATGACCAGCTGATGGTGTCACAGTTGACATTTGGAAGCAGCTGGAAATGAACATGCAAGTTAATGGAGGCAGTCATGCATTGTCCATTTCACCGTTCTCTTACACCGGGACTGTCAAACAAACAGTGCTTGGGTTAGGTTTGCAACCTAACCGGTTTTCTACGGGCACCAAGGTACTGTAGTGTCCCAGCAGGTACAAAAATAAGCAAAAAACACCTAAAGTCGTCATAATTCAAACAACAATTATAAATAGAAAGCAGTTCTAAATGTGCTGGGTTAACAATACCTGACTAATAATTAAAGTAAATAGAGGCAGAAAAGTCATGTTGCAAATTAGTACATACAGTTCAGTCCTATTTAGTATCCATGTCCAGACTTTTTCAGACTCTAAAAATAACAACTAGCAGGTATTTTTCTCTTGGAAAGGTGGCAACCTTAGCTTGGGTGCAGGCGGAAGAGATTTAGGCTTCTTGAGAAAATGCATTGTTTCTCATTTACTGCCAGAGTAAAGCAAAACTGCAATGAAAATACCTTCAAAAATTCAAACGCGAACAAAAGTTTCCTCCCTTAAATATATAACAGTGCTTGTGCAGGACAAAGTGTGTGAAAGACAGAGGGGGTCATTACAACCCTGGCGGACGGTGTTAAAGGTGCGGTAATACCGCAAACAGGCCGGCGGACCAAAAAAGGGAATTATGACCGTGGCGGAAACCGCCAACAAAGACAGCCACTTTAACACACCGTCCGCCACGGCGGTACAGACAAGCAGCGCGGCGGTCACCGCCAACAGACAGGCGGAAGACAATGTACCGCCCATAGTATCACAACCCGCCAATCCGCCACCTTTTCCGGGGCGGATTCACCGTGGATAAAAACACGACGGAAACAGTTTCTGCAATGGGAAAACGCTCACCTGAACACATCCCACGAGGAAGGAGGACTCCATGGAGCCGGAACTCCAAATACTCCCTGCGCTTGTATTTCTGCTCCTCTACGATCACCATCTACGTAGGCGCCGAAGACAACGGTGAGTACTGCACCTATGACATAGGGGAGGGGGGAGGCAAAAGTCAGGGGGACACACACGCAACATCCCCACCCCCACCCCCACCCTCGCATATTACAACACACACACCAATGCATTCCCAAAAATCACAGTAACAACCCACAACCCACCCGGAAGAATGCAAAGACAAAACGAAATCAGTCCAAACATTGTAATGTATCAATATACATGTCTTGTCGTAGTTTGGACTCTTGCTCTGAGCAAGACTGCTGGTCTCAGGATGACAGTACTTTAGTTTGTAGGTGACTAAGGCCCGTATTTATACTTCGTTTGCGCCGAATTAGCGTCGTTTTTTTCGACGCAAATTCGGCGCAAAACGAACGCCATATTTATACTTTGGCGTTAGACGCGTCTAGCGCCAAAGTATGGGCAAATAGCGTCATTTTTTTGCGTGAACGCCTTCCTTGCGTTAATGAGATGCAAGGAAGGCGTTCCCGTCTAAAAAAATGACGGCGATGCAAATGTGTCGTATTTATACTCCCGGGCAAAAATCACGCCCGGGAGTTGGCGGGTCCAAAAACCCCGCATTTGCGCCACTATTTAACGCCTGGGTCAGGGTAGGCGTTAAGGGGCCTGTGGGCTCAAAATGAGCACACAGGGGCCCTCCCCTGCCCCCAGGGCCCCCCCCTGCCACTCCTGCCCACCCCAGGAGGACACCCAAGGATGGAGGGACCCACCCCAGGGACATTCAGGTAAGTTCAGGTAAGTATAATTTTTTATATTTTTTAAAAAATGTTGGTGGCATAGGGGGGCCTTATTTGTGCCCCCCTACATGCCACTATGCCCAATGACCATGCCCAGGGGACATAAGTCCCCTGGGCATGGCCATTGGGCAAGGGGGCATGACTCCTGTCTTTACTAAGACAGGAGTCATTTAAATGGCGTCTGGGCGTCGAAAATAATGGCGCAAATCGGGTTGAGGCGATTTTTTTGCCTCAACCTGACTTGCCCCATTTTAAGACGCCCTAACGCCATTTTCCCCCTACGCCGGCGCTGCCTGGTCTACGTGGTTTTTTTCCACGCACACCAGGCAGCGCCGGTCTGCTAGCGCCGGCTAACGCCATTCCATAAATACGGCGCCCGCATGGCGCTTCAGAATGGCGTTAGACGGCGCTAAATTTTTTGACGCTAAACTGCGTTAGCGCAGTTTAGCGTCAAAAAGTATAAATATGGGCCTAAGTTTCTTCCTACAACTAGTTGTAACTGTTGTCCAAACCTTACCGGCTTACTAGCAGTACCTCACCAGAAACACAATAGTAAAAGGTGATTTGTAGCAGTCGCTTACGCATGGACTCAAAATAAGATCTCTCAGGGTTGTCGTGGTTAAACGGAAATTACCCTTTTCTCACAGATTTATTATGTCTCATACAAACAAAGGCAATAACACAGATGCAGTGAAGTTATAATAGTTTTTATTCAACATAACTGCAATTTGTGATAAGTTGCATGAACTGCAATGATTAGGATAATGAATATACCAAGCAACAGTATTGTGAAGAGGAGAGTCATTGTTATAAAGACCCCCACCATGATGCAATATATGAAAGAAATATATGTATATGTATAAAATGGAATAAGCCCTAATACCCTAAGGAGAGTAGGTCTAACCTCCTACCTAAAAAAGGAGAGCTGGGTTCGCTAAACCTAATCTGCTAAAGCTGTGTCCATGAGAGGAGCCCCCAACCCTTGTTACCTTTGAATGAGGTCTCTATCTCAGACTCCGCAGGGACACGAAGACTGGGTCAGCGTCAAGATGACTGCAGCATCGGTATCAGCGATGGTGGCGATGCTCTCTGGTCGGAATCCCTCTGATTATCTGTCTAAAAGTGTGTTGTATTTATACAGATCTACAAGGTCCCCTGACATAAGTGTTATTCATAACAATAGATAACAGGCATGCTTGGGACGGCAATTAATATCAACAATCCCTCGAAAGTATAGAGAGGGAAAATCCCTAAGTGTGAAGGCCTACTGTATGTTTGTCTTTCGTGCTTGATTTTGACGCATTGGCACAGTGACACTGATAATAGAACCCATAACAAGTGGCCTAACTATAAACAAGGCCGCCATTTTAAAGGAAATAAATAATTAAATGGACTAAGACAGAGCAAGCTAAGTAGGTTAAAAGTCACTGGGTGACGGGGGCACGAGTTTACAAGCCTACGGCTAAGCTAACTCCTGTTATCCCGTTAAAACAAACTAGGATTCACTACAGTCTCAAAAATATACACATATATTAGAAAATCATACAAAAGTATATACATTCTGAGAAGGGGTGCAGATATGCACATATCAATGTCCGTGCACCACTAGTCCAAAAATGCATGGGCGAGGCCCACAAAAAATACCAGTCCACAATCGGAGAGAACACTGCCGGGGCATCAGATAGAAATACTACAGGCACCTCAGGGGGAAGGGAAGAGGGAACACCTCAGCCGGAGGAGTGCAAAGCCAGATCCACGACGGGGCTCCATGCCCATTGATGTATCCTGGGGAGTGCAAAGCCAAAGTCTCTCAAGTCTCTACAGTGGTTGGTTTGCCCACTGTTCAATCCTGGGGAGTACAAAGCTACAGTCTCTCAAGTCTCTACAGTGGGTGGGTTGCCCACTGTTCCATCCTGGGGAGTGCAAAGCCACAGTCTCTCAAGTCTCTACAGTTGGTGGGTGGCCCACTGTTCCATCCTGGGGAGTGCAAAGCCACAGTCTCTCAAGTCTCTACAGTGAGTGGGTTGCCCACTGTTCCATCCTGGGGAGTGCAAAGCCACAGACTCTCAAGTCTCTACAGTGGGTGGGTTGCCCACTGTTCCATCCTGGGGAGTGCAAAGTCACAGTCTCTCAAGTCTCTACAGTGGGTGGGTTGCCCACTGTTCCATCCTGGGGAGTGCAAAGCCACAGTCTCTCAAGTCTATACAGTGGGTGGTGTGCCCACTGTACCATCCAGGGGAGTGCAAAGCCGCAGTTTTGCAAGTAGATAACAGCCTCCACTGGTTCTGGAGGGGGACTGGTGCCCAGACTGCATCAGGCTCCCCGTGGAAGTTCCTGTCCTGTCACTGTCCCACCTGCACATGGGATAACGATGCTTGAAGTTCATTCTTCCCCGGTGCATGCCCTGTTCAGCGGTGCTTTGCCATGGCGGTGTCTGGAGTGTTCAGCGGTGCTTTACCATGGCGGTTCTGGACTGTTCAGCGGTGCTTTGCCATGGCGGTGTCTGGACTGTTCAGCGGTGCTTTACCATGGCGGTTCTGGACTGTTCAGCGGTGCTTTGCCATGGCGGTGTCAGGACTGTTCAGCGGTGCTTTACCATGGCGGTGTCTGGACTGTTCAGCGGTGCTTTACCATGGCGGTTCTGGACTGTTCAGCCGTGCTTTACCATGGCGGTGTCTGGACTGTTCAGCGGTGCTTTACCATGGCGGTTCTGGACTGTTCAGCCGTGCTTTTGCCATGGCGGTGTCTGGACTGTTCAGCGGTGCTTTACCATGGCGGTGTCTGGACTGTTCAGCGGTGCTTTACCATGGCGGTTCTGTACTGTTCAGCGGTGCTTTGCCATGGCGGTGTCTGGACTGTTCAGCGGTGCTTTACCATGGAGGTTCTGGACTGTGCATTGGTGTGTGGCATGACGTTCTCTGGACTGGGCATTGGTGTGTGGCATGACGTTCTCTGGACTGGGCATTGGTGTGTGGCATGACGTTCTCTGGACTGGGCATTGGTGTGTGGCATGACGTTCCCTCATTGACAGCGGGGCTGTGGCAGCCGGGGCCCTCCTGGGCACTGACTCCGGCGGTGGTCTCCTGACCAGTGACGATACTTGGGCCCTCCTGGGCACTGACTCCGGGCACTGACTCCGGCGGTGGTCTCCTGACCAGTGACGATACTTGGGCCCTCCTGGGCAATGACTCCGGCGGTGGCGGTGGTCTCCTGACCAGTGACGATACTTGGGCCCTCCTGGGCACTGACTCCGGCGGTGGCGGTGGTCTCCTGACCAGTGACGATACTTGGGCCCTCCTGGGCACTGACTCTGGCGGTGGTCTCCTGACCAGTGACGATACTTGGGCCCTCCTGGGCACTGACTCCGGAGGTGGCGGTGGTCTCCTGACCAGTTGCCATTTTGTGCCCTCCTGGGCACTGACTCCGGCGGTGGCGGTGGTCTCCTGACCAGTGACGATACTTGGGCCCTCCTGGGCACTGATTCCGGCGGTGGCGGTGGTCTCCTGACCAGTGACGATACTTGGGCCCTCCTGGGCACTGACTCTGGCGGTGGTCTCCCGACCAGTGACAATACTTGGGCCCTCCTGGGCACTGACTCTGGCGATGGTCTCCTGACCAGTGACGACGGTGCTGGCGGTGGCGTCCCGACCACCGGGTAGGATGCCGCCCTTCTCCGCCGTGTTGCTCACACTAGGCTGTGCAGACTTCCTCTGGCCCTTCCCCACCTTTGGAGGAGTCACAGCTGACTCTGCAATCCTCCTGGAACCCCTGTGAGTTTTTTTGCCTCCAGGAGTCTTCACAGGGTCCCGTCGCCCACTTTCCAATTTCAGAGCCTTTACAGGGGGTGGGCTGCCAGTGCCTTGGCTCCGGGTCACACTGCCTGCCCTGGTGGCCGGTGCACTCCATACACCTTGAACAGGCACCACTGGTTTTGGAGGCTTTTTGGCTGAGGCGCTACGAAGGGACTGATGAATTGGAGGGGGGGGCAAAAAGGTCAACTTTACACAGGGACAGTTTCTGACGAACACTGGGGTGGGTAGTTGGAGGGGGTCTGGGAGTGGAGGAAGAGGAGGTGGATGTAGGAGGTGTCACTTTAGGTGTTTTGGGTGCAGGTGCAGGTACTGGAGGCTGTCGTGAGGTGGATGGATGTTGGGTGTGTGGGTGGCCGCGTTTGTGTACTTTGGGAGGGGGCGTCACAGACACACTGGGAGAGGACACAGGGGACGTGTAAATGGGAGTGGAGGTGGTGAGTGCAGGTGAGCGGGGTGTGGTGCTGGGTGTACTGCTGCGAGTCCTAGTGCCTGTAGATGTAGTGCATGGAGGTGAGAGTGTAGACGACACTGGGAGGGAGGAGGGAGACGACAAGGAGGGGGACACAGTGGAGGCAGTGGATGTTGCTGTGTCTGCACGTGGGTGATGCTTGTGTGTGTGCCTGTGGGTTGTGTGGTGCTTCTGTTTGCCTGAGCTACTTTTGTATGTTGAGGTGTGTGCATGCTGGTCTGATGGTGTGCTTGGGATAGGCTGGGGTACAGGGGTGTGGGTCTGGGTGGAGGAGGTTGGAGGGGGGAGGCTAGACACAGGGACAATGTCTGCCATCAGTGCTGAGGCCAGAGATTGCAGGGTTCGGTGAAGGGCAGCCTGACCAGAATGAATGCCCTCCAGGAATGCATTACCGTGTTGCAACTCTCTTTCTACACCCTGGATGGCATTCACAATGATAGACTGCCCAACAGTGAGTGACCTGAGGAGGTCAATGGCTTCCTCACTGAGGGCAGCAGGGATGACTGGGGCAGGGCCTGAGGTGCCTGGGGCGAAGGTGATGCCCACCCTCCTGGGTGAGTGGGCACGGGGCGAACGCTGAGGGGCTGCTGGGAGGGCGATAATGGTAGGGGAGGTGACGGCTGTACCTGTAGAAGTGGGGCGCACAGATGGTGCCGCCACCACAAGGGAGCTCCCATCGGCGGACGAGTCTGTGTCGCTGGTTGGTGATCCGGTGGCCGACGCAAAGCTCCCCTCGCCCTCCGTCCCACTGGTGCATTCTGAGTCTGTGGTGTGGCCCTCCATGGCCATGTGGGATGCAGCTCCCTCGTGCCCCGGTACCACTGTACCTCCGCCTGATGATGCTGATGCACAAAAGAACAGGGAGAGCACAAAAAGGGGGGGGGGGGGAGACAGAAGAAAGACAGGTTGAGTGCATGGCATACCGCTACCGTTAGCGGACAATACAGACACAGCAGCTCCCTGCACTACGCCGTGCTCCTGGCCTCTACAGATGCAATTCCTGGGATATGGCCTACATGGCTATGGTGGACATCTGCACACATGGATGCCACAGGGGCATCTATACCTGTACATAGCACTCTACTGCGGTGGGGTAGGGTGCCACATGGCCTGCATTACGGAGGGGCCTAGTCTACCTATTTCTGCCTGGCCTAGGTACACCCACAGGCCTCCTCCCCCACCCAGACCCCTCCAATGCGCGCAAAGTCCGCAGAATGATGTTGTACTCACCCCCTTGTGTCTGTTGTGATGCCCTCAAGCACCCATCCAACTCAGGGTAGGCCACCGCCATGATCCTGAACATCAGGGGGGTCATGGGGCAACGGGCACCCCTCCCACGTTGGGAGGACATCCCCAGCTGAGCCTCTGCCGTCTTCTTGCTCCAGCGGCGAATGTCCTCCCATCTTTTCCGGCAGTGGGTGCCCCGTCTCTGGTGGACCCCCAGGGTCCGGACGTCCTTGGCGATGGCATGCCAAATGTCCTTCTTCTGGTGGGCGCTGACCTACATGACATGCACAAGGGAAGAAGAGAAGTCATTAACAACCGCACCGTCAATGTGCGTGGCCCCCCTCCCTACCCTAGACATGTGGCACATTCATTCACATGCATTAATGTTTCCTGAACTCTGCCCCCTTCCCTCTTCCAACCAGCCCTCTCCACCCAGGCCTAGCCCATACAAAGTGCTACCTGTGTACTAACCTGTTGGTCTGGAGGACCGTAGAGTAGCGTGTACTGGGGGAGGACCCCGTCTACCAGTCTCTCCAACTCCTGAGCAGTGAAGGCAGGGGCCCTTTCCCCAGATGCAGCAGCCATTGTCTCTTCCAGACCGAGGTCACAGCAGCACTTGCAGTGTAGGTCCTCTCCTGTCGCAGATCAGGTATCTAGTGATTGAACAGATAGAAAATGGCGGTGACGTCTGCGGCGGTGACGTCCGTGGCGGTGCGTATCATCACCGCCGGCGCACTTCCTCATTGGCTCGTGGGACCCATAGGGTCCAATGTTAACCAATGCAGCATTGCGCCGCGGTCTACGACCGCCTACCGCGACGGTGTGCAACGGCAACGCAGTTACCCCACAATCCCATTGTCCCAGTTTAGAGGTCAGGCAGCCGCCATTTCAGGGGCCCACATGGCTTCATTTACTTCTGCGTCACACATAGCTAGGCCTACACTCAACACACATACAGGAAGGGTTTTGTGTTTGGTGTCGTCTTCTGTGTAACTGTGGGTACATACCTGGAAAAAAGTTGACTCGATCCTCGCTGTTGTCCTTCCTAGGCACCGTCAGCTGGGACATTTGAGAAGATGGCGGAATCCTCCAGTGTACCGACCGCTGGTGGACCTGTTAACAATGGAGGAGCGACATTTAATCGTAACCTACAGGTTTGACCGTGCCACAATCCATGAACTATGTACCCAGTTGGAGCCAGACCTGATGTCACCAATCCGCCATCCCACTGGAATCCCCCCTGACGTGCAAGTGCTGTCAGTGCTCCATTTCCTTGCAAGTGGGTCTTTTCCGACAACAGTGGCCATGGCATCAGGGATGTCCCAGCCTATGTTTTCCAACGTGCTGTCCAGAGTGTTGGCTGCCCTGCTGAAACACGTAAGGAGATACATCATTTTCCCTGAGGTGGAAGATTTGGCTACAGTGAAAGGTGACTTCAATGCCCTTGGACATATCCCCAACGTCATAGGTGCTATTGATGGGACCCATGTAGCTCTGGTACCCCCCCCACAGGAGTGAAAGGTGTACAGGAACCGGAAGAGTTATCATTCCATGAATGTACAGATGGTATGCTTGGCAGACCAGTACATCTCCCAGGTAAATGCTATGTTCCCTGGCTCAGTGCATGACGCCTACATCCTGCGGAATAGCAGCATCCCTGATATGATGGGTCAACTCCAGAGGCACCGTGTGTGGCTATTAGGGGACTCTGGTTACCCCAACCTTTCCTGGCTATTGACCCCAGTGAGGAATCCCAGGACCAGGGCAGAGGAACGCTACAATGAGGCCCATGGGCGGACTAGGAGGGTGATCGAACGCACCTTCGGCCTCCTGAAGGCCAGGTTCAGGTGCCTCCATATGACAGGTGGTTCCCTATTCTACTCACCGAAGAAGGTGTGCCAGATCATCATCGCCTGCTCGATGCTTCACAATCTTGCTTTGCGACGCCAGGTGCCTTTTCTGCAGGAGGATGGTCCAGATGACGGTGTTGTGGCAGCTGTGGAGCCTGTGGAGCCTGTGGACAGTGATGAGGAGGAAGCTGAGGAAGAAGACAACGACAACAGGGAGTCAGTCATTTAGCAATATTTCCAGTGACACACAGGTGAGAAAATTTTCATTTTTTACATTACATTCACTGTCACACGTTTTACTCAATCCTGTGTGTAATTGACTGTGATTATTTGGTAACTGAGTTGTTCCTTTCCATTACGTTTTCACAGGTGTGGTTACCAACGTGTGTCATCTACATGCATCCTTCAAGGACTTGTGATGTGTGACATTGGTATGTTGCCTTAACTAAAAAAGCATTTTGACAATGTCATTGGTAATACATTTTACAATATCATAGACTGACTCCAGAATGCTTTGTGGTTCAAGGGTGTTTATTTAAGTGCTCAAAAATGGAGGGGCGTTGTAAAATGGTGATGGTGATGGTGGAGGAATGTCCATGGCAGAGTCCAGTCTATTAGTCTCACAGGTGCACTGCCCATCTGGGCATAGGAAGTGGAGCTGGGGCAGTTTAGGTATGGACAGGGTAACAAAGTGAGACAGTGGGGGGACAATCAGGGTGGTCTCATTTCCTGGCGGGGTTCTTGCTATCTTGCTCTGTCCTGTTCCTGGATCTCAGGGACCGTCTGCAGCGGGTGGGGTGCTGGTGTGGTGGTCTTGTGGCGGGGCGTCCTGTCCACTAGCGCCGGCGGAGGTGGTGGGCAGTTCATCGTCCTGGCTAGTGTCAGGGGCCCCTTGGAGTGCCACGGTGTCCCTCAAAGTCTGCTGTATGTCCTTCAGCACCCCGACGATGGTGCCCAAGGCGGAGCTGATGGTCCTGAGCTCCTCCCTGAACCCCAAATACAGCTCGTCCTGCATGCGCTGGGACTCCTGAAACTTGTCCAGGACCGTCGCCATCGTCTCCTGGGAGTGATGGTATGCTCCCATGATGGAGGAGAGGGCCTCGTGGAGAGTGGGTTCCCTTGGCCTGTCCGCCCCCTGTCGCACAGCAGCCCTCCCAGTTCCCCTGTGTTCCTGTGCCTCCGTCCCCTGGACCGTGTGCCCACTACCACTGCCCCCAGGTCCCTGTTGTTGTTGGGGTGGTGGGTTATCCAGGGTTCCCTGTAGTGGTGGACACACAGCTGATTGACCTGTCCTGGGTACGGAGGTTTGGGCCCGCTGGGTGGGTGCTGTGCTGGTGTTACCAGAGGGTGGAAGGTCAGTGTTGGGCTGTGCCTGTGCGAGGGGAACCGACTGTCCTGAGGCCCACGATGGTCCGGACTGGTCATCAGGCTCCAGTAGGGCAGAGCTGCTATCGTCACTGTGGGCCTCTTCTGTGGGTGGAGTGGAGATGTCTGGACCCTCCGGTGTGGTGACGGTCCTTCGTGATCCTGCAGGGGCATAAGAGCATGATTATTGCATGTATGTGTGTCATGGTGTGCAATGGGTGGGTGTTTGTGTACCCCAGTGCTAGCATTCCTGTGTGGGGGCTTGTGTGATGATGGTTAGGGGGTTGTTCTGGGTATGTGCAGTGAACATGCTTTGGTAAGGGGTGACCATGCTTAGTTGTGTCATGCAGGGCTTGGTGTTGGGATGAGTGGTTTGTGTTATTAGTACATTATTGAGGATTTGGGGTGATAGGTGAGGGTGTGAGGGTGGGGGTGTGTGATACCATGCAGGTAGGGTGGGGGATATGATAGTTAAGATTAGACTTACCAGTGTCCATTCCTCCTCCGACTCCTCTGAGGCCCTCTGGATGCATGATGGTCAAGACTTGCGCCTCCCATGTTGTTAGTTGTGGGGGAGGAGGTGGGGGTCCGCCGCCAGTCCACTGTACCGCGATGTTGTGCCTGGAGACTGCTGAACGCACCTTCCCCCGTAGGTCGTTCCACCTCTTCCTGATGTCCTCCCAATTTCTTGGGTGCTGTCCCACTGCATTGACCCTGTCGACTATTCTGTGCCATAGCTCCATCTTCCTGGCTATGGATGTGTGCTGCACCTGTGCTCCAAATAGCTGTGGCTCTACCCCTACGATTTCCTCCACCATGACCCTGAGCTCCTCCTCGGAAAAGCGGGGGTGTCTTTGGCGTGCCATGGGGTGGTGTGTGTGATGTGTGAGGTGGATGTGTAGTGGTGTGTGGTGTTTTGTGCGTGGATGTTGTGTGGGTGATGGTGTTGTGTGCCTCTGTGTGGTGGGATTGTCTAATCAGTGCTGTCTCTCTGGCCTTCTATCTGTACTTGTGGTCGTAGGGGTTTGTGGGTGATGTGGGTGTGTGTTTTATATAGTATTGAGTGTGTGGGAGTGTTGTTTGTATGTGTATCAGGTGTGTGTATTTGGAATTGTCCAATGTGGCGGTGTTTTTGAGATGTGTGTGTATTTTGAGCGCGGCGGTGTGTACCGCCAATGGAATACCGCGGTTGAAAGACCGCCACGTCGATTCGTGGGTCGTAATAGCATGGGCGTGTTTCTGTTGGCGTGGAGGTGGAGGTTTTGTTTTCGCCAGTTTAACACTGACCTTTAGTGTGGTGGACTTGTGTGGGTGACTGAATTTTGGCGGATTCCGAGATGTGTGTCATAATAGCTGTGGCGGAATTCCGCGGCCGCGGCGGTGTATTGGCGGTCTTCTGCACGGCGGTAAGCGGCTTTTACCGCCAATGTTGTAATGACCCCCAGAATGTGGGTCTGCAAGGAAGAATGTGCTCACACCCATGTATTTTTTTGTATATGTGTGCATTTTTGCATATGTATATCTATGTATGTGTGTTTGTGTGTGTACCTTTGTATGTTTGTGTATTTAATTGAACTGGGTTCTGGCCTGTACAGTGATGAAAGTACTCTAATGGTGTGTGATAAGAAAAAAGGACTAAGAAATCTGTTTAGCAAGACCATTTCAAGAGGGCCACCACAAGAGGTGGGACACGTTGAAAGAGTCTGATTTCCGTTGCCATTTTGGATTGGGGCATTTCATGCTGGGAATCAAAGGAGCTGTCTTTACCAGCTTAATCTTGGTGCACTCTGTGAGGAGATACTGCAGCCTTTGTTCCAAGATCCTGCTGCACCCCCCAGGCCTTTTTCAGTGATCAGCAGTGTTGATTCTCTATTCAGCAGAAGCACTGCTGCTCTATTCACTGGACGAATCACTGCTCTATCTCCAACCATGTATGTTATTTCTTAATCTGCTACAGCCTGAAAGCAAACACAACACGTGGTGAGAAAAAGACATGACCGTTCACAACACTCTTGCTCTGCTAGCTCTGTTGCTCTTCATGAGAATGCTGCTGATGCTACTGGATGGGTTTCATAATGCTAACAGACTTGTAAAGAGTCTCCTTCAGTATGCAGTGGAAGTGCACTACTCATCCTATCAGAACACTGTGGGATCCAATGATCTTGGATGGGGCAAATGCAAGAACAGAGTGGAAAGTCAGAGATGACAGGGAAAAAAGCCTTTGAATCATGAACAGGGGCTGTCTCAAAGCCTTCTCAGTAGGTCTAGCCCACAGACAGCTAGAGCTATCTGTAGACTAATACATAAAAAGGAATACTATCTATACAGAAGGCACTAGGGGCCAGATGTAGGAAGATTCCAAATTGCGAGTTGCAATTTGCGAGTCCCAGCGACTCGCAAATTGCAACTCGCAATTTGGAATGCAGAAAGGTGCCTCAGACACCTTCTGCGACTCGCTATGGGGTCGCAAAGACCCACCTCATTAGTATTAATGAGGTGGGTCGCAATTTGCGATCCCATAGAGAGTAAGGGCACTCACGGGGATGGTGGCCTACTGGAGACAGCAGACCACCATGTCCGTGACTGCTTTTAAATAAAGCAGTTTTTTTTTTTCAAAGTGCAACCCGTTTTCCTTAAAAGAAAACGAGCTGCACTTTGAAAAAAACCCGAAACCTTTAGCTTCGGTATTTTTCAGGGCAGGTAGTGGTCCATTGGACCACTGCCTGCCCTGATTATTTTTTTTTTTTTCAGATTCAAAGGGGAAGGGGTCCCATGGGGACCCCTTCCCGTTTGCGCCTGGGTTACCATCCACTTCAAGTGGATGGTAACTGCGCTTTATTGCGGTCACAAATGAAAATGCATAGCATTGCGAGTCGCAAATAGGAAGGGAACACCCCTTCCTATTTGCGAGTCGCAAATGCATTTTGCGAGTCGGATCCGACTCGCAAAATGCATTTCTACATAGCAAAGAGGCTTTTGCGACTGGCAAGCGGTGATTTTCGCCGTTTGCGACTCGCAAAACCCTTGCTACATCTGGCCCTAGGTTATTGGTAGAGGGGGGTGACAACCTTACTAAAGCAATAACCATAATCTTTGTCAGAGTGAACAAAAAAAGTCACATAATTAACCTGTGCTTATCCCTCTCTTAGCTTGGCACAAAAGTGTTCAAGCTTACCTTAAAGGCAATGTTTAAAGTATTTTTGCACCACTAATGCAGTAATAATGCAGTAATAAAGCAAAAAACAACACAAGAAAAAAACATATCAATTTAGGAAAATAGGACAAATGAGACCAAAATGCAAAAAATCCAATCAGTAATACTGAAGATAAGTATGTATAGCACTTAAAAGCACAAAGCAGAGTCTCAGTGCAAATTGTCTCTCTTGTGGTCATGAAGATCTCGAAACTTTAGGATTTCTACTTCTCTTGAAGAGGACCCTCTGATGCCAACCAAGGGTTCAGGACCTGGGAGGCATCTCTTGGGGATAAGGACTCACTCTAGCAGAGGCCAGGAGGGCACAGACACATCCAGGCAAGTCCAGTTACAGCAGTTCAGCTGGCATTTGCAGATAGGCCTCTGGAACCTGTTGTATCCCTGTATCTCAGAACAGGAGGTCAGCAAACTGATCGTTGGAGTCACTCTGCACTTAGCTTGAGATAAAAGGAGGAGGTCCAGTTTTCCGTTATAGAGAGGAGGGCAGGTCGCAAGCAGGAGGGCAGTTGTCTGGGGAACAAGACAGTCCTGAAACAGTAGGGCAAACCTCTGGGGACCAAAGCAAGCCTCAAGCAGCAGGGCAGTCCTCCTGGTAGCAAGGCAGTACTTCCTATGTAATAGCAGTTGGTCAAGGAGTGTACTGAAGAGGTGTTCTGAGGGTCTGCTATTTATACTTGCTGCCAGCTTTTGAAGTGCGGGGCAATTCCCTACACTATCTACACCTCTGGTTCTGTAGAGTTTCTCCCTTTCCCTGTCAAGGCTCCAAGACATCTAGAGTGACAAAAGGCTAGTGTCAGGTTCCTTTGTGTGTCCTAGAGGCAAGCCCAAAGAAGACTAATTAGGGCAGGGAACAGCTCCATCCCCAGCCATCCTGGCAGGATGGCCCTCTCCCATCTACAATTGGGACTTTTTGTTCATTCTCTGGCTCATTAAGCATTCTTAATGGGGGAACACATAACAGGCCCAGGGAGCAGAAAATTCATAGGAGGCCTCAGAATCATTTGGGCAGGAACATTCAAACTTTCCAAATGTAGCATTTTCAAAACTGTAATCTAGAATCCAACATAATCATTAAAGAATATTGTAAATTGTAAATTGCAATTCATTCAAGTGTAAATAATGTATTTTACCTGCTTCCAATCTGAAGTGATCACTTATTAGATGTAATAAGGTAAACAAGTGTTAGCCAAAGGGAGAGATAGGCTGTGCAGCAGTGAAAAAATAACTCTAGGAGTTTTTCACTGCTAGGACATGTAAAACGTAAACACACATGTGCTACTTTTTACGTACAATGCCCACTGCCCTATGATCCTTTAGGGCCTACCTTAAGGGTGACACATATTAAAAAAGAAAGGTTTAGCCCTAGCAAATGTTTTATTTTGCCATGTTGAGATGGAAGATTAAAACTGAAATACAGGCTGCAGAAGCAGATCTAAGACATATTTGAAGGGTTACTTTATTGGGTGGCACAATTAGTGCTTCAGGCCCACTAGTAACACTTAATTTATAGGACTTGTGTGCATGTAGTACCATTTTACAAGGTACCTAAAAGTAAATCAAATGTGCCAGTCAGTTGTAAGCCAGTTGTACCATGTTTCAGAGAGAGAGCACAAGCATGTTAGCACTGGTTAGCAGTGGTAAAGTGCACAAAGTCCTAAACACCAAGAAAAATGGGTTCAGCAAAGGAAGGGAATGAAGGAAAAAAGTTTGGGGTGACCTATACAGAGAGGACCAAGTCCTTACAGTGCCAAACATTGTACCCCATTAAACATATACATTTTCTCTGAGCATTTTAGAGCAGCATGATAATACATATAATCTTACCCTTTCTTAATTAACATCGTTCTTGCCTACCAAGAGGATACTGATGACAAGATGTCTTCTAACTCTTCTAAAAACAGCCAGTCTTTTGACAACACTACACTGATTATGGGAAATGTCATCTCATCAGCCTAAGTCAACCAAAATCTATTCTCCGGATTCATCATTAAAACTTTAGGAAATGTTTTCATTTCCTTTCATTAAATTCACAATCTCCTTTCAAAGGTTATTCACTCACTCAACTGTGTCCATATTCAAGGTCTTGGTACCTGCCACTTAAGGATGAAACACACACGTGGGTATGTCTGCTACGTCCTCAGCTTTGAATACGTCTCACTCAGTGGACTTCAGCGGCCAAAATATTCCATCACATGAAATATGGGCATTATGATGGTCTTGGAAGGGGTCTTCTATAAAGCTATTATGCTGTTGATTCCTTAAGAAATAAAGCTGACCATCAAAATGCCACTGAAAGCTGATTCCAAACAAGGTATCAAATCTCTTTAAAAATTATTTAAGCATTTAGAAGAAAAACGAACCCTGAACAGTTTTTCAAAACTACTATTTTAAGAAAGAACATCACTAGGAAAATATAGCAGCTGGAATATAGATTAAAAAATCGTACAACCATTGACAACAAGTATGGGGTTCTAGCAATGCAGACTAAAAAAGCCATCTAAAGGGCAAAATATTGGCAGCTACAATGTAGGAGGAAAACATGGTACAAGACAGGGCACACAACCCTGCCCCATCACGTAATGCCGACTAGAAGGTGGCATCATAAAACTCTGCCTCTTACTGTCAGGACTTCCAAAATGTCATAGCTTTGGTGTCACCATGGCACAAACAAAGACATTGTATGTAATGTACAGCTACGTCAGACTGTTACCTGTAACTAATCCATGTCACCTGAGTCATGCTTATATATAAAAAACATCCGTCTGTCCCTGACTTCTGAATTCATCACGCAAACAGCCTCATGCCACGCCTGGGTGATGTATATTTATCAAATGTGCCTAAGGCTAATATAGTAATTTTTGCTTGAATGTATCTGTCTGGGTATGACCACTTACTCTGCCTCTCCCTAGTCCTAGATACTTCTGTGTAGCTTGCATTTTGAGGGAGTAGGTAAACTACCTTGCTCTAAACACAGGTGATAAGTATGCAGGATTCGAGAAGTGTTGGATCCTTAGTGGGTGCCACCAATACGATGTCTCAATCTACTCTTGTGTGTCATCAATATCTGTCTTCACCAATCTAGCAATACGTTTTTTTAATTGTGGCTATACCTGTGTGGTTGCCATGTGTGGATCGCTTAGCCCTGTACCCCTGAACCATTGTGTTGTTTCCTTGCATATGGGCACCGGAAGGTAAACTGTCTTATTCCCAACCAGGAAACAGCTTTATAGGTTGTATCCTTGCACATAGCAAATGAGTCAGTTCACCCAATACCTTCTACACCTTAATACCCCCACTGCATCTCTCTTTCTGCATCAGCTGCAGTCTGACCCACGACCTGGCACACTTTCCCAGGACAATTAAAAACTTGCTGCCACATCTAAGAGTTTCAAAAGTTCCAACCATCCAGCTTGAGCCTCCACCTTCCATTTCATTAAACTATGTATTTCCTAGTAAGCATGCATTGCGCGTACTTCTGCCAGTTTCTATAGAAATGTCTTTAGGTCAACGTCATAACAGAGAGAGAATGACCCTCCAAGAAACCAGCTCCCACATTATAGCCTCATCAAAAGCTGCTCTTCACCAGGCCCATATTTACTAACATTTTGAGTCATGAGTGTGCCACGTTTTTGGCAAAGCCACAATGAGTGCTTAATTATAGTTAGCTGATACATGGGTGGACAGTGGGTGCTCCCATGCATCAATTTCTGTATTTTGATGCAGGCCTAGATTTATGAAGCCTGTAAACCTGGATTAGCACCTAAATGGTGGGTTTACCCGAGGCTGGCATAATGAGAAGAAATATAGTTATCTCTTCTTGTTACTTCCTCTTTGCATCGGTGCATTCCGAAGCACAACTACAGAGAGGAATATGTCTCTAAGGAGAGATTTTGTGCAAGGCATCCCTTCCTGCACAGAAACTATTCTTGCTACAAGGCAGGCTCCCTTGGGTTGTGGCTCAATGGTGCCTGTGTTGGCGATAGTTGTCCAGAAGTGTGCCGGTGAATGGAAAGAGCAGGACCGTGCTATGTGTTAGTATATATGGCACGTTTCCACTGTCTCCCTTTTGCACAGCACCACACAAGTTCTCTGGCTGCATTGAGTTGTGCTGCATTGGGGAAACCGTGCCTTCTGCGAAAAATACCTGCTTATCCCCATGGGAAAATTAGTTTACACAACCGTAACCCTCGGGGTAACCCATTCCTCTTCCCATCCTGGAAATGGAGTTACTCTAGCCATTTCTTGGGTAAATTTATGACCTCTTCCACAGTGAGAAGGAGTGATATCGGAATTAGTGAATCTCACAAGCATACGTTTGTGGAAGATCACAAACATCCAAGGCAAACTATACCTTGGAAAGTCTACTCCCACCCGTGACTTTTATTTACGACTGCAGGTTTCGAATAACCCGTGATGGAGAAGTCCGCAATTAGTAAATCCAATCACGTCTGCCAGGAATCCCTTTCAGAATTCCCACAAGGCATAACTGGAGGGTATTTTTTTTAATTACCGAAAATACATAGGGGGTCCTTCTGACCCTGGCGGTAATTACCGCCATGGCGAAGGTCGGCGGTAGCACCGCCAACAGGCTGGCGGTGCTCCGCCGGGCATTCTGACCGCGGCGGTACAGCCGCGGCCAGAAGCGGAAAGCCGGCGGTGTACCGCCGACTTTCCGCTGCCCATGGGAATCCGCCATGGTGGCGCAGCTTGCTGCGCCGCCATGGGGATTCTGACAGCCCATACCGCCATCCTGTTCCTGGCGGTTCACCCGCCAGGAACAGGATGGCGGTATGGGGTGTTGTGGGGCCCCTGGGGGCCCCTGCAGTGCCCATGCCAATGGCATGGGCACTGCAGGGGCCCTCGTAAGAGGGCCCCACAAAGAATTTCAGTGTCTGCTTTGCAGACACTGAAATTCGCGACGGTTGCAACTGCACCCGTCGCACCTTCCCACTCCGCCGGCTCCATTCTGAGCCGGCTTCCTCGTGGGAAGGGTGTTTCCCGCTGGGCTGGCGGGCGGACTTTTGGCGGTCGCCCGCCAGCCCAGTGGGAAAGCCAGAATGACCGCTGCGGTCTTTCGGCGGGAACCGCTTGGCGGGCGGCGACCGCCGTCCGCCGCGGTCAGAATCACCCCCATAATCTTCATGGTTTTTTATGACTCGGTCTTCCGCTTCTTTTCTTTAAAGGCTCTATTCACCCTTCCCTCATGCTTTTAGTACACTTCCGACATCATCAGGGACTGGTGGGGCAGCTCAGGAACTACATCACTATGTAATATAACTGTGTGAATTCACTTAATGCTTACCATAAATGTTAACATCCCATATGAACTGATATTCAGTGACAACTGCCTCGATGCAGTTTATGCCTCAGAGTTTATATTCCTGAAATATAAAACAAACTGAGCAGCAGTAGAATATGTTTCCCAATTATAAAATAAAACAAATGTGAGCTCATTTATGCTGTCATAGAGAACAGTGATATAGTGCGAGGTAGTCGCATAATTAGCTCCATTCAAGGAGACTGTCAGTGGCAACCTTTGTAAATCCAGATAACGATGAGAATGATATTCCTATGAACAGCTCGCAGCATCGGGGACGCGGCCAGTTCATACCTGCAGTCTCAGAAGATAGGTTAACCTGATTCCAATTTTAACAGGATTATTTTTCTAGTAGCTTCTTCAGAATTCCAGATGACACATATTAAGGCTTTTCTTCTATAAACGCCCATTCATATTTTCTGCGAAAGACCCGCTGAGGCATTCAGAAAGATTATCTGAAATCTTACACGAGAAAGAGTCCATTAAAGCGATTTTCCTTTTCCATAATTGTGCCCTTAAAGGTTGCCAGTGAAATCCTTTCATGCCTGGATACAATTTTGTTTGGCTTTAACAACTCACTACATTCCTCGGTTTCACACCAGTACACCAGATACACAAGAAACATAGCAACTGGAGGGTTCATTGTGCATTGTTAAGGTGACATTTCTCTCATCCAAAATACAAGGCCCTTGATAGCACTCACTGACTACGCCTACTCACGAGCCTACTGTCTCAATTTCCGAAGACGTTTCTTTCCAACATCTTCTCCACATGGTTAAATTATTTCATTAAGAGCAACAATAAAAGTTCAAAAATATTTTATTCATATTAGCAGTGACATCTTGGGTGGTGCCAGAGCTGCAATTATCCCACGCCTTTCCCGCCACCCACCACTTTTCACTGACCACTTTTGAATTTTAAAAAACCTGTCCCGTTGTAAAACGTTGGGGCATATTTATGAAAAGTGGCGCATCATATTATGATGCGCCACCTTTCTTGCACCCTCCTAACGCAACCATGTGTGCACCGTATTTATGATATGGCACACCATGGTGTACGTTATTGAACTAGCATCAAAAATGTTGATGCTAGTTTGGCGCATTGCAGGATTAGTGCCAAACATATTGACACTAATCCTGCAAAGTGAAAGGAGGCCTATTGAAAAAAATGAGAGCCTCATTTTAATGCCTGCCTTAGGCAGGTGTTAAAAATGACGCTAGAAATGGTGCAGTGGAATCTCATAGATTCCACTGTGCCATGGAAGCTCAAAGAGTCCACTGTGCCATTTTTCTGGACCTCCTAAAGCCGGAATGCCCCTTTGCTTATATATTGCCTAGTGCAGGCATAATCTGGCGCAAGGGTTTAAAAAGTGGTGCAATGCGTGCATTGCAACACTTTATAAATATGGTGTGGCGTTTGTGCCACCTAACACACAGTGTAAAAAAAATGACGCTAATGTGGCACAAGGTGGCACTAGGGCCTTCTTAAATCTGGCCCTTTATGTGCCCAGCCCATAGTTGAATTTCCATAGGTTCGAGTAGACCTGTGGTAGAATTGTGTTGCAAGAATTTTCTTCTGGGGCCTTGGACCTCGCATGACCAGTCCCCAAAGAGATTCTCCCTCCTTGCTCTGCTCCCAGCAAGAGGAGCAGGGCAGAGGTGATCAGCAGGGAGCAGTGAGTAAAGAGGAAGGCAGGCCAGGCAGTCAGCACCCTAATTACAGAGCACATGAAGAGCTCCGAGGTGAGGTGCCCAGTTAAAAAGTGCATTGTGAAGTACATTTATCACAGTGTTCAAGCACATACGGTGCTGGAATAATATGATTTATGTACCCAGAGATGCCACCAAAGCCTTTAAAAATATCTAGTATAAATGGAAACCAATGTAAGCTGGTAATTGTTTAGAAATAGTTTTGCTTCAACACATTAGATTATATCACAGTGTGTGTGGCATTTCTTAGTTGTGATAGTTTCTAATATTAAGTAAAAAACATTAAGAAACGTCTACCATTTCAGCACTGGTGTTCATTTTATTAGGGAAGAGATGAGTCTATTAAACCAGGCACAAGAAATCCATTTCAGCACTGGTGTTCATTTTATTAGTAAAGAGAAGAGTCTATTAAACCAGACACAAGAAATCCATGCATTCTAAAATGAACAATTTCAACGTACTCTCAAATGTGATGATGTCGCTTTTTTGTGTTTTTGTTTTTTTAACAAGAGAAACAGCAAAGTAAAGCACTGCATAGCATGATATAGTTAGGTCGGTTTTATGACCAGTTATTCGTATCTTCTAAAATTAACAAAGGAATACCATCTGTACCCATGGTGTGCGTGCTTAATTTGTTTAAATACGATTGCATATGACTCTGCATGCGTGTGTCTATATCTGTCTATTTACATTACATATATGTGTATACATTCTTTATCCACTTTGCTGGCAGCTTCTGCGCTCCATATCAATGGACGTGTCGGCTGGGTGCGGAGCCGGCACTCTCCGGCTCGCATCAATCTCGACCCTCGCAAAACCTCCAAGCAAAGACGCCATCACTGGGGGTGCTTTGGGTGTAATTTTAGTAAAGTGCTCTTGTGCTACTGGTTTGACACGTTTTGGCTGTATTACAGCCTTGCTCACAAAACCGATTAACAAGGAATGCCGTCTATAATGTTAATGAAGAAAAATCTGTATAGATTAATTCACCATACCCATGGCATGTTCGCTGAAATTGTTTAAATATTGCATAGGACTCCGCATGTGTCTATATATATATATATATATATATACTTACATTACATATAAGTATATACATATTTGCATGCATGTAATATACATATATGTGTGTGTGCTACCTATATGTGAACACAATCTTCAAGTTTGGCTTTTATAGGTGGCCCCGCCAGTTTTACCTCTGGTCCCTTGTGCACCCACCCAAAATATCACTTCTAGATATGCCACTGCTGCACTGAATTGCAAAAACACTTTGTCAATCACTAGAAACAACTATACAAAAAATATCGAAATTCAAACTTTGATATAACTTCGTTATCAATGATAGGTTGCAGCAGTTGTGTTTTACTACTGGGCAAAACTCCTTAATGTGTGTGAATATTTACCGAATTTCTGCCCTTATTTAGATGTTCATGTCAACGCAGTTTATATACTGCCTACGAGTAGTCTCGACCAAAAGTCAGAACATGGAGTACAGGCTGACAGTGCAAAATATCAGAACCTGAAAACGAGTGCTGCAACCTATGGAATCCTTGTCAGAACATCTATATGGTGATCTTAGAGTTCCTGCACATTATCATCATATTATCATTGTGACTGATGCAAGACCCATCCATCAGCGGCTCCTGTTCAACAGACCTTATAGCCAGTCCTTATAGCCAACTGCCTATGCGAGTCTACATCTGTGCAAGAGCTAGCACCAGACTGACTCTTCGAATGAAGCCTAAATGATGCAGGGGAGATCACTTGCATCCACCACTAACATCTCCCCATCCATTTATTTATATCCTTCCTGAGACTCAGGACCAAACAGTTGATCAACTTTCAAGGCTTCTAAGCTGTTGCTGAACCTAGATGAACCTAGATGCCAACTGAGACAACATAATTCAGGTCCCCATCAAGAACTTGCTGTGCCTGGACATCAGGTAGGGCCAAGAGGGTAGGAAAGAATGCTGTTGTGCATCGTGGCCTTTGAAGTCCAAGAAATAACAGGATGGCATGTTTATTTTATGTGCAAACACCTGTTATACACAATTCTGTCTGAATCTTAAACTGCTACAACCTACCAAGTCCTATGAAAGAGGCATATGAATTCTGTATTTCTGCGGAATACGTCTGCTCTTTTAATTCAGAAATCACCACAGTCGCTCATATCCCAGTCTTCAACCCTCTTAGCTGAGGAAGTATTTTGAGCTCTGTGAAAGTCCCTATTCACTGTAGCACTTGATGATGATCATTTTAGTCTTTCAACAGTAATCGTGTGGCCAACACCACACAAGTAAAGAGGGAATGATCTTGGTCAGCTCTGAGGCGATAAAAACTTAGGGCTCTACTTTTTCTCTCATTTTTTTCTGGATGAGGACACAAACAGTGAGGCTTCCTCACAAGGGCTTTTCACCATTTCACTGTCACCCTTGACTTGTTTATTCTGTGATGTAAAGAGGGTCCTCTTCCGGGTCAAGGTAAAGGAGTAGCTTCTTTTAATGAAACATACCTATTAGAATAGGCATGGTAGTGGCTTGCTGGCATCCCAGTGATCCCTATATAAGTCCAGATGGCCCTAAGTGCCTTCTTCATTTCTCGAACATGCAGAACTGCAACTCCAATGGTTCAGTTGAATCTCATTTTTTTCAGTCTACTGATGGAGCATCCAAGCAGCTGTAGTGTGCTAAATATTTTATTTTGTGTAAAATGTAATGGTAGTCTTTGCATTTACACATTTTATCTCAAACCTGCAGATCCTCCAAGCCACTTGGACAAAGTCATTTGTGTCACGACCCCAAATCACTGAAATAAAACTGCAGGGGCAGCCATTTGACATCTCCCTCACCCAAAGGGAGTTGAGAAACCAAGGATAGTTAATATTTGTCCCTTTTGAATCAGAGGATCGATGTTGCTAATTGCCTATCTTGGCAACTTTCAAGCTTGTTTCTAATCCTGACTCATTTAGAGTTTTCGAAAAGAAGAGTTATGTAGGTGTTAGGAAGTTTGTCAGGGAGGCTATGAGTACACAGCTCAGGGAGGCAGGGGCTTTACTGTGCCCACTGATCCCAGCACTTAGCTTGGGTGGTGGGTTCACTAATGTACCATTCACCACCGGTAAGAGAAGAGTTTTTGCCAGCCCTGCCCATCTCTCACAACTAAAATCCACCCATCCTGAACAATAACACATGTTTGAAAATGATGAGTGAGGATACACTGTGTCTGTTAGAACAGCAGGGTAAACCTTTCATGTTATCCAGATTAATTATATAGCAAAGCATGTGTTTTGAGTCCTTAAAAACGATCCTCACATTTATCATCCAGCAGGGGCAATAGTTGTATCAGCTTTAATTGCCAGTTCTACTTTTTTCCTCTGCTGTGTGACATGGTAGCAGTCTGCCAAAGAGCAGCCTTCCACTGAAAGGTTTACACTCCCACAACTGCCGCCTCATTCAAGATGCCCAGCAGAGTGATATTGGACATTTACAGAATATGTTGTAATGACTACTTTTATCTCACTCTGTTTATCAAGGTGACCACTGTTAGACCTGCCGGACTTATAGTGGTCTTCCTCCAAATGTTTTGATTACTTTGCCTCACTTTTGTTGATCTGTTTTTGTTGGTCTTGGGACTCTGATCACTCACTACTGCTAACCAGTGCTAAAGTGCATGTGCTCACTCCCCTAAAGCATGCTAACGTTGGTGTACCTACAACTGGCATATTTAATGTACTTATAAGTCCCTAGTAAAGTGCACTATATGTGCCCAGGGTTTGTATATTCAATGTTATGGTGGCACTGCAGCACTGATTGCGCCACCCTCTTAAGTAGCCCTTGAAACATGTCTCAGACATGCCACTGTAGAGCCTGTATGTCCAGTTTCAATAGAATGTCTGCTTGTCATTTAAACCTCTTGCCAAGCCTTAACCTACCCTTTTAGTACACATAAGACACTCCTAAGTTAGGCCCTTGGAAAGCCATAGGGCAGGGTGCAGAGTAAGTAAAAGACAGGATATACACTTTTTAGTTTTACATGTCCTGGTAGTGAAAAACTCCCACATTTTTTTTGTTCACAACCTTGAGGCCTACTCCTCTCGTAGGATGGCATTGGGCATTCCTTAATACATTTATTAAGTGTAATTCTTGATTGAGAAGGAGTAAGATAGTCATGCTTGGTACTCGTAATAATAAATTCCCTTTATTGGTAAAGTTGGAGTTATGATTACAACTTTAAAAATACTACTTTTAGAAAGTTGGAATTTTTCAGCTTTTGTTCTGCTGCCTGCCTCCAATACATGTCTCGGTTGGGTAACAGCTGGGCTTTGTGAATTTCCTCCAGACAGTCACACACAAAGGAAACTGAGGTGTGCCATTTACACCCTGATGGCCCATCACCAGGCTGATGGGTCTTTCTGAGCTAGATGGGAGGAAAGAGCTTACACCTGCACCTGAATAGGGCTGTGCCTTTGCCCACACAACGAGCTGCATACCCCTATGTAGTGTGCCTGAAGCCAGAGCAGGAAAGGGAGGACCGGTGTGCACTTCAAAGCCCCTCTTTAAAGTCACCCCACTTCAAAGGCACCACTGAGCATAAGAACTGAACTTCAAACCCTACCCAATCAGTACACTTCTGGACCTGAGGTTACTCTGCCAGGAAGAAGGACTGTTGTGACAAAGGGACTGCCACTCTGCTGGAACTCTGCTGGACTTTGCTGGACTCCTGCTTTGCTGTGCTTGCCCAGCTCCCTGCTGCCTCCTTGCCTGGAAGTGAGAAGGACTGGACCTGAATCTCCACATCTCCAGAACCACATTACTCCAAGCGCTTGCTGGACCGACTCCTGTTCTGCAGTTTCAGGGACATCAATGATTGCCTAGATCTCTAACAGTACCTAGACTTGGCCACCTGTGAGTCCTGCCCTGCCAAATGGTGTAAACCCAGTCCTGGACCTTTTGAAGAGAATTTTCCTGTGCTACAACTCTAGACGTTGACCCATCAATCACCACTGTTGCTTCGATCGGAACCACCACATCGCCTCCCAGAACTGACTCGTTGCTGCTGCTCCCGAGGACACAGATTTCACAGCCCACTGAGCGGCTCAGAACAGGCACATTGCCTTTGATGACTTACCTTCGCATCACCTGGTTGTGCAGCTCAACTACATTGCATCGCCTCTGCCAAGGGAGCCCAATACCGCACCACTGCTCGAGAATCGATGACGCCGTGGCTCGACGATGACACATTACTGGACTGCTCAGATTGGAACCAATGCATCACTTTCACATCGCCTCCTCTGCTCCTCTCTTCAGATCTTTAACATCAGCACAACCCTCCATCCAAGGTACTGTTTTAGGAGGACAAGGCTTTTCCCTGTAGCCAGCCTGTACTTCATTGTGTTCGGCCTGACCTTTGATTTACCCTGGTCTAGCATGACCAGATAGCCCCAGTTGTTGCTTTAAGTCACTAGGCACAAAATTGCAGATATTCTTTAAAAATTGGACACCTAATGATTGAATCTTTGTCATTTGGTCTTGTTTTGTCTATTAAATTAAGATCTACTTTTCTAACTGGCGTGGTTTATTTTTATGTGGTGTTTTCACAGTTGTATGGTTTTAAGTGTTGCACAAATACTTTATACATTGCCTCTTAAGTTAAGCCTGCCTGCTCTGTGTCAAGCTAACAGAGGGTGAGCAGGGGTTAAGTTAAGGTGTGTACTTGACTTACCATGACTAGGATGGTGGTTCCTGATTGGACAAAGTGCATACCTCTGCTAACTAGAAACCCAATTTCTATCAACCACCATCCAGGTTGCCATGCTGCTTCCCTCACACAAGCAGATGCTCTGGGGGCTCACCTTTGGTGCTGCCATGTGGTAGTTGTTGAAATCAAGGGGACAACTTAACAATGGAGTGGCCATAACAATATCTAAAATAGGGACGGCCACCTGTTTCAGAGAAAAATGCTGCCCATTTTTTCACGTTCTAATATTGTGCAAGGATCCGGAATTGACACTTAAATAGAACATTATAGAACTTGATCTGTATTCATTTTTATTATGGCCTTTCTGTCTTTGTGTACCTTAATGATCAGTCAGAGAGCATTACGACAATTGCTTTCTTCCTATATCTACTATTGAAAGTTTGTATTGATAAGAGAAAGAAATACCAGCTTTAGGTTTTGTTTCCTAATTTTTGTACTGGCCACGGCATCACAATACTGGTCATGCTGGTAAAAACCCAGCCAGATGGCAACCCTTTAGCCACTTTACAATGGGACATAATTCACAGCTTGATACTGACCACAGGCATGACTAACTGTTGGGCGCTCTGCACAAGATGAACAGGACAAATATTTTGTCTTAGTAAATGATTGTCTTCCTGCTGTGATGTGCTGTGTTCAAGAATGTATTGGGCCCCTGGCTCTGAAGATATTGATATGGTTTATGTTTCCCACAATGGTTAGTCACTCTGGCAAAGCTGAATCATTAGTAAAAGCAGTGTTTATTGAAATGTAATGGCAAATGTTCAGAGCAGTGTTTTTAACTGTCAGTACTAGCAGAGAAAAGCTTTGAATTTGAAGGTTAACATACAAGGAAATGGAACACATGATAGTTTGTTACAGTTGCAGCCATCTTGGAACACAGAAATCAAAGGTAGCTTTTCACCTTGTTGGCGATTGTACAAAATGTAAAAGTGAGCCAGTTACTTCTAAGCTGGGATTGCCCACGAGGAATGACAAAATATCTACACAGAAAATACATTTGCCTCTAATGTGTTCTTTCTGGATTCAAATCAACCCAAAACGGGTTTAAATTATGTTTTTATAGCAAGCTTATTAAGGTATTCTATTGTTATTATGTTGATACCAGCTGCCCTGCTGTCTTCCTAAGGGCTGTGTATGAGCTAAAACATACTTGAATAATGGAACTTTAGTAATTAAAATGTCTGCAGCTAACACCGTGAATGATTCATAAAACGTCAGCGAATGCAAATGCTGGTTTTAGTTGGTTATAGCCATGAGTTCTAAAGGTATAGAAAAAGTGATGGGTGGAATGTTGGAATTATTCTCAGCCACTGGTAATTACTCAGTCTGCATCCCATTCCATCTTTATTTTCCAGACCCTGCCACCTCAGTCTGGACCCATCTATGTGTAAATCAGTCTTGACCCTGACCTAATATAAATATTCCAGTCCAAACTGCCATGCCATGTCCTCCTCCTTGAACAGGAACATAGGGAACCCAAGACCAGTTTCACCCTGATTAGGGCTTGTCAGAAGAGTGCAGCTTGGTTCCAGTGTTAGAGAGAGTCTGGGTTCACGGAGGACCCTGACTGTTTGCCAGTGGTTATACTTATTGCAAGCATTCATCCCATCACTTTTTGTGTGGTTTGGTTTCTCTTGGTGCCAGCAAATCCCTGGCCCAGATATAGCAGATGTTCCCCATACTGATAATCTAAAACCCTGAAGACACAGTGAATGCAGATGGTGGTCAATACTTGGCAGGGATATGTACATACATGAGGAAGACTGACTAGAACAACCACATTTTAGTAAAAACATTGATCAAAATCTGACAAATGTCAGATATCCGGTTCTGGGTCAGAGCTGAGAGCTTCTGATGTGTACAAGTGCAGAGTTTGCCCCGCCAAGGGGGAAGGGAGCCTTGGAGTACCCTTGAAGGGTGCCTGCGATCTCCGGATTACCATAGATGGAAGCAGGGGGGCTGTGGAGCGAGGTGGTCGGAGGTGATGAAGTGCTCTGCCCCTGACCAGCGCTGGCTATACGGGCCCCTGCCTGCCTGGAGAGGACCAGAGGACCAGGAACAATGTGGCGGTGAAAGAGGGAAGCACAGGCTGAGACAGTCTGAGACAGGAGGTGCTGCTGAGTGTCTGGCTGGTTGAAGATACTAGGATGCTGGAGCAACCAATGCACCTGGGTTTGAAGAGTGACGAGGACAGGTGTGCGTTAAGCAGTGCGCAGCGGGAGCTGGGTGCATACCACAAAGGCTCCCTATTGCATTGCACTTGGACGGAGGACAGGCTTGGAGAACTGAGCCTGGGGCCACCTGTTCCCTCGCTGGGGGCACACTGTGTGGGCTGAGCCATACCAGACCACGCGTCTGCGGACACGATGAGATGAAAACTGGCTGCGTGATTCTGCACCCAGGGTTTGGAAGGATCAGACTCCTCCATTTTTTCTTGCACATTTCCCTTCTGGCTGCTGATGACCCCGGGCCCTCTTCTTACCTCCTGCCCTGAGTCCCCTGAGTCCCACCTGCTCCGAGACCCATCTGCATATACAGCACAACTATATTGGGAGGCTGACTCACTAACCTGTGTACTGAGGACTGTAACTGGGCAACTGGGAACTGGCGCCTGTCCCTCTGAAATTTGCTTAGGCGATAGCACAGCATAGCGGCGGACCCGGATAAGGCTGTAATCGAGGGAGGTGAGCGTGCAGAGTGTATTTCCAACTGTTTTTCTGCTATTTGAAGCCCATATAAAGATGGGCAAAAGGAAGGTAGCAACCTCTAAAACTAACAATACACTTGATGGCTTTTTACAAAGGGCTGTTGGAGCCGTAGAAAAGGAGATCAAATCTGTCTATCTATCGCAGCTTCCTCAGTCATCATTTCTCCTCCACCCCCCCCCCCACCCCAGTTGTTGCAGACATCTCAGTTGGCATCAAAAACCAATCTACGGAGAGCCATGCAAGACGGTTGTCAGGAAATAATAGACACCTACCTAAGTGGCTTATCTGGGGCAGAAACTCCACCGGTGTCACTGGGTATTTTGGCTGGAGTACCAGATGTAGAGATTCCTGCAGTAAAAGGGAAAAGAACGCGAGGTGACAATTCCCTAAAGAACAAGTGTGAATGCACTGTGGGCCCCAGCAGCTCTAGAACCGAAAGTGGTACAACTAAAAGGCTTTAGGAGGTTCCTGCTTATTTAGTCACCTTAGTGACAGAGCGTATAATGGCGGAGTTAACCAAAAGATTGCGACCCACAGGGAACCGCCTAACTGCCATTAAAGAGAAACTGGGGGGGATTGCCCATCAATGCACGTCTAACGGTTTATTGCACAAGGTCATCTCCCTTCCATCCCAACCCCAGAGCAATTCTCCATCGTTGGGGACAGAAGACAGGGTCCCACTACGCTATGAGGAAACCCCCAGTGCAGATGTAGCAATCACGCCTGTGAAAATGCTTTGTCTGGATTGTCCATAAGAAAGGACTTGACTGGGTGCCCCGGTCAAGTTTTGGAGGACTGTCACATTAGAAATACAGCTACCATCAATGTGGGAGCAACTGGCATTAACTCAATGACCAAATGAGAAGTGGTGATTTACAAACGTCAAGCAGTAAATACACTGAAGTTGGCCAGAACCAGCAATAGTTCTCATGGGATCCAGCATGGGGCCCTACATCTTCCCCCGGATGCCAGCACATATGTGGCAGTGATTACTAATGCACCTAGGTTACAGTCAAACAACACAGAGACCTATACTGAACTAAAAAATAAGCTCATCCAACGGTTACATGTTAATGGCAATGGTATCCTCAATACTAATGGTGAGGAGGGTAGGTTGGGTCGGCTAGTCGAGGAAGACCTGTGATGGAGATTGCATTGTTGTAAACTTTAATTCACCTGTTAGAGTTCACCAGATCTTTTTAAATTGTTGTAAAGTGGGCCCCTTGTCCAGGGGGATTTTTCTGTGCAGATTTGCGGCTTGATCCTTCTTCCCAACAGAACGTGGACCTCATCCACACTGTCAGAAGTGGACTGACGTAAAGTTGGGGTTAAGCAGGGATCCCAGGGAATGGGGATTTGAGGGTAGCCCCTGATGCGCTTGAGGCGCCCAGGTCCAGAGATGCACGGAAACAAAGAGATGGTAGCCTAGCAGCAGAATTATTGGAAAACCCTGTGGGTTTAATGCAGATTCCATCACAAGCATTGGCCGGGAAGCCAGCCAATGTCATTAGCTGAAACACAGCCGGGCTGGAAGCCAAAATGTGCATCCCTGAATGTTTTTTTTTTTATAGATGAACATATGATCTGCCTATTTCAGGAAACGTGGGCCAGGGAGCCCATGTATAGACCTGGATTCAAGAGTTACTGGGTCCCAGAAAGAAGGGTGTCCTCCGGAAGACCCTCGGGGTTTACTCATTTGCATCAGCAGCTCCCTCAAGTGCAAAGTGAGAGAACTGGACATGGGCTGTCCACCCTAAGAGAACAATCAATATTACTGGTACACATCGATAGCAGGAGTGTGGGTAAAAGTTATGAATCTGATTTTTAAGTTCTCTGGATAATATTTTAGCTAGTAGATATTTTACTCATTACATCCTGATTGCTGGGGATTGCAATGCCACCTTCGAGCCTTGCCCATTGGCACAGTAGCTCTATCAGGATGAGGATATTCTATGGGGCATTCCGCAATTATCTAAGAGCAAAGGATATAGATTGCGTAGGGCGGCACATCAAATTGTTAACATTACTCTTGCCCACAGTTTCCGTGCATGTAATGGGTGCTCTCGCTCAGATGCAGATCCCTCTCCTACCAGGAGCTTACAGGAGTCACATTGAATATTTTTTACTAGATATCTGCATATGGGGACACGTGCACATGGTGGTTGGACAGCCCTCTTAGAGGCTGCAAGAAACAAAGACGCCTACAGGTTTTGGAAACTGGTTTTGAATGAAAGTGGTGAATCCCAGCCTCCGCCTGGGTATCAATTCTTCCCGATGTATGGGTCAAACATTTTAGTTCACTCTACTCAGGGAGAGATGAGCTAGACCCCATGGAGCAGAACATTAATAGGGAAGAGAATGTACTCCCAACTAAGATTTCCTTAGCTGAGACCAAGGCAGCAATAGTATCCCTCAAGTGGGGCAAAGTCCCTGGCCCTGACAAAATACCAGGTGACCTCTATAAGTCAAATCCTGACATCTGGGCACCCTATTTAAATAAGGTCTGCAATGCAGTGGCAGCAGGTGTACCTGTTCCCCATACAAGGAAAGGAGCAGAAATAGTCCCCATATATAAGAAGGGAAACCCCAGTGTTCCATCCAACTATCAGCCTATAAGCCTGCTAGACAACCTTTAAAAAAGTTTTGCGAAACAGATTCTCATCCATCTGGAGGAGTGGATTAAAGAGAGTGGGGCCATTTTTAGTTTACAGGTAGGATTTAGGCCTGCAGTCAGTACAATTGATCAAGTAATGACGTTCATGGCAATCAAATGGAAGACAGTAGATATCGGTAGAGGAAACCTATATGTTGCCTTCATCAATCTCCGAGCAGCCTTCAACCTGGTTTGCAGATATAAGCTGTGGCAGACATTGAACAAAAAGGGAGTTTTTAGATTGGATCTTGGGTTGAATAATATTGAAGACCATGCGGCCCTGAAGCCTCCCTTGTACTGGATCCGCCTCTGGAAGACAGAGGAATTGGAACCTTTTAGAGAGGCAGTCAGAGTCTTATTAGGGAACCCAAGCTGTTGAGATAGGGTTAGTTGGCTGAGGGAAATTAAATCTGCCTGAGTTGAACTGGGCCTCCCCTAGTTCTGGGAGAACCGCAAATCAATCCTAACCAATGCTGCCACATTAATTAAGCAGAGATACTGGGGGAGGGTAAACAAGCAGATCTCCCATAGGAACGGGGTGGGACGATTAACCTCAGAATTCTTGCTTGTCAAACAGGAGCCATGTGCTGAAGAATTTTTTAACCTGACAATACAGACCTATGCTGGCTGTTTATTACTTCAGTTTAGATATGGTACTTTACCTGTTAATGCCTTCACTGCCCGATGGTCATCAAATAGCTCTGAAGGTAACAAATGCAAGTTGTGTAAATTGTGTCTGGAGACTATTGAACACTTTCTTTTCTTTTGTCCTTCATACAAGATTCCCAGGAAAAAATTGATCATTCCACTTTGTAAGACCTTGCTTTGATACGAACGTGCCAATTCCTACAGAATTTGCAAAAATGGTATCAAGTGCAGTTACCAAATATCTGGCAGCTTCCTGGTCCACACGCCATAGGCCCCACATAGCACTTGGTGGGGTAGGCTAAGAATAAGAGCTTTTGGCTGAAACAGTCCAGATTTTTTACAGTATCTGGGTTGGAATGCTTAAGTAAAGTGATCTTTATCTATGCTGCTCTGTTCAGGAACATGGGACCAGTTTCATAGGCTAGAAAATTAAAATTTCTATTTTTATCGTTGCATCATCATCAATGTCCATTTAATGATCTTTTTGTGAAATTTTGCACATGATTATTATTCCAGCCCTCGGTAGGAATGGTCTTATATGGCTCCATCTGAACCAAATTTTCATATTTACACGGACTATTTACATGGCTTCCACATTTGATATGTATTGCACTGCGCACTTTGGGGGTCATTCTGACCCCGGCGGTCATGGACAGCCGGGGCCAGGGTTGGCGGGAGCACCGCCAACAGGCTGGCGGTGCCCTGCAGGGCATTCTGACCGCGGCGGTGTGGCCGCGGTCAGATGTGGAAAACCGGCGGTCTCCCGCCGGTTTTCCGCTGCCCAAATCAATCCTCCCTGGCGGCGCAGCTCGCTGCGCCGCCATGGAGGATTCTGACACCCCATACCGCCATCCTGTTCCTGGCGGTTCGCCCGCCAGGAACAGGATGGCGGTATGGGGTGTCGTGGGGCCCCCGTAAGAGGGCCCCAAAAAGAATTTCAGTGTCTGCTTTGCAGACACTGAAATTCGCGATGGGTGCAACTGCACCCGTCGCACCTTCCCACTCCGCCGGCTCAATTCTGAGCCGGAGTCCTCGTGGGAAGGTAGTTTTACACTGGGCTGGCGGGCGGCCTTTTGGCGGTCGCCCGCCAGCCCAGTGTAAAACACAGAATAGCCGCAGCGGTCTTCCGACCGCAGTGCGGTATTCTGGAGGGGGGAAGTCTGGCGGGCGGCCTCCGCCGCCCGGCAGACTTAGAATCACCCCCTTTGTCTTTGTGGTTTTCACCATTGCACTTTTTAAGGTGCTTGTATTATCGCAGCCCAAAACTATTAGTTACAACTGTTTGAAATTGAAATTTGTATCTTTCCTATCATTATCAACGTGTACACAACGCCAGATCTGCAAAGTATCATACATGAGCATTTTCCGAGCCTTAGGTAGGATGGGTTTCTCTCTTTTATAAGATCTTAACTGTAATTAACTTTAGGATTGAACTGTTTTAAAGCTCACGTTAAACTTTATATTCATATGATTTTTAATCACTGATATTTAAAATGAAGTAAACTGAGATCTATGTGAAAGAATTTTCGAGCGATTCAGTATATTGTTCACGTTGGGGATTTTAATCTTTGGCTTTTTAAATTGTGATTTTTGTCTGGTTTTGTAATCTTATGTTTCAATATGTCAATAAAACTGAACTGACAAACGTCATACTCAGGGCATTCAACTAGTCAACAAATCAGAATATCAGAATTCTAGCAACAGCTATAACAAACATTTGAATGTCTAGATATTGAAAATATATGATTAGGGTACGTTTTCACACAGCCCAGGGGGGATACCTTTGACCAAAAGACAGGTTTCCTAAAGCATCATTTCGCTGTCACTTGCCCTCAAAAATTTCGGAATGTTTTGCATTTGTTGTACACGGCCACCCACAGCCCATACAAAATCAATATATGTCTGGTAGCTCAATGCTCAAAAGATGCAGGATAACACTGGTATGGGACATGTTTTGCCAGGGATATATCCCTGCATGAAACAACACATAACGTTTGAAACAAATACTTAACTTACTAACATTTGTAGAAAAGTATTAGGGTCGAAAAATTATGACTTGGCGAGGCAGGCCTAATGGTGGAATAAATCTCCACTTTTTTTCCAATTTTGCATTTTTGCTGCACACATACAAAGTATTAAAAGTATAAAAGCATAGGGCCAGATTTAAGAAACGTGGTGCTGCACCCAGTGTAGCACCACTTCTCTTGTGCTCTCTAACGTCACCATGTGTGGGACGTATCTAAGATACGTCGCACCATGGTGGTAGTTAGGGAAATAGCATCAACATTTTTGATGCTAGTTTGGAGCTTTGCAGGATTAGCGTCAAAGATTCTGATGCTAATGTTGCAAAGCCCATTGAATCATTTTGTAAACAATGGTGTGCTTTTACGCCTGCTCTGAACAGGCGTTGAAAGTGCCACAAAAAATGTATGCAAAGAAATCTCTTAGATTTCTTTGTTCCATTTTTTGGCCGCCCTAACAGGGGAGCATCCCCTTTGCATGCATTATGCATGGCACAGTCATAGTGTAGCGCAAAGGATTACAAAGTGGTGCAATGAATGCATTGCGCCACTTTGTAAATATGGCGCGGGGAAAAGGCCACCTTAGCGCCGCCTAAGCATAAAAAAAATGATGCTAAGGCAGCGCTAAAGTGGCTCTGGGCCCTCTTAAATCAGGGCCTTCGTTTTTGTAGTGGAAGGATCCCCTTCTAGTACACAGTCTTTGCTTTACAGAACTCGCACATGCCTTGGCACATGATAGCCGAAGGTGTCGGGGGAGAGAAAAACAGTGTTGTATCTTAGTAGAGATGGCATTATTTTTCTTATTGCTTTTGACACAGTGCAGAACAGCAATTTCCATTGCTCCACTGCTCTGTGTCAAAGGTTAGTATGTTTCCCCATAGTGTGTATGAATACACAAAGCGACAAAAGAGGTACATATGTTTCAAAAACATAAGTGAATATTAAAAAGAACTCTTACACAAAGTTAAACAAACACTCCAGCAGTGAAACAAATAAGGTCTCAGTAGTTGCTAGGCTATTTAAGCCTCTAAAATCTGTCTCACCTTAAGCATGCTGCCTGAGTACAGAGTTTGCCGAGAGCTCTGATTGTCTGCTGTGAACAGCATGATCGGAAAAATGAAAGGAAGTGGAAGGCAGATTTCAAAGAAGATCTTGTACATTTTGAAAAGTCATGGGAGGTAATGACACTATGGTACAGCCATCTTATTTTAATTTAAATGTTACAGTAGAATGAAAGATTTGAGCCATTTTCTGCTTTCTTATGGAACAACCCCATAAATCATTACGGAGGCCAGTTGGGCTTGGTCAGAGGATGTTTAATGCAGTATTCTGTGCCTTTTCAGAGAGACCTTTAAAACAAATAGAATTTTAGCTATATTGTGACATGACACTATTTGGCCCTATTATTTTCAATAGTTTTTCGATAGGAGTGTTACCCAACTTCTTTAGTACTCATTGACCAAGGATGATCTGCCAACTCACACAGTGCATTGTGTGACACACAATATCGGCCATAATCACACAGTCTACCATTATGAGCTGATATCACACAGTAGCACAAAAGATGAGCTATAAATCCTTTCACAGAGCTTGTGCTTTAGGATCTGTAAAGCTGATGTCCATTGTAGGGATATAAACTTTTCGGCACACTAGCAGCACGCTTAGGAGCTTTTGTTTTTGTCATTTTTTAAAGTGGAGGGTTTGGGGGCATGTAGAAGAACCACCAGCTGTGCTTGGTACTAAGACCCACCTCATCCAAGGCCAGGCCCCCTTAACACGCACAGTGAAATCCCCCATAAATTCATCAGCCTACATTAGACTACTTGATTTACAAACATCTGATGAAGACACTAATCCACGGAAAATTTAGCTTCTTACACATCCATGTGTGTGAGTCCTGAAGAAACATTTTTACAATTTTCCAAGGCGTGAATCACAAAAGAACTTAGCGCAGCACAGCAAGTGAAGTTGCTGTGCTACTTTGCATGAAAGTGAGAGACCAGAGCAGTGCCATATTTTCAAAGATATGAATCAGTTATGCTCTCTCCTAGTACTGGCACACTTTTAGCCTGCCTAACACCAAAGCAGGGACCCTCGCATTTGGTGCAAGGGTATCTGCATGGTAAAAGCACATCCTTCATTCTCAAAATAATGTGAGTTTCTGGCTCACAGAGGTATACACCCTGTCCACATAAGGACCACAGTCCTAGTCAGGGTAAGTCAATTACATTCCCTAAATTAACCTGTGCTCACCCTCTGGCAACTTGGCATAGAGTAGTCAGACTTAACTTAAGAGACAATATGTAAAGTATATGTAAAGTATTTGTGCAACACTTGACCAGTAACACAGTGAAAACAGCACAAAAAGACTCCACACTGAGTTAGAAAAATAGAGTATCTGTTTAAAAGTAAACGAATATCAAATTGACAAATATCCAATAAATGGAAGTCAAAGGTATTACTTTTTTGAGAATATGTGAAATTATAGTGCTCAGAAGCTAAAAGTGTCAACTGGGGCTATCTGGTACCGCTAGACCATGGTAAATCCAAGGTTGAGACCAACCGTGAAGGAACATGGGCCCGCTACTGGGAACAACCTTGTCCTGCTAAAATAGTACCTTCGATATAGGGTTAGATCCGATGCAAGTAGCAGAGAAAGCGATGAAAAGGTGATACATCAGTTCCGATCCACGCAGTCCGGGGATGCTTCATTGTCGAGCTGCGCAGTTGACTATCTTCGAGCAGGGATGCAGTGCCAAACCCATTGAGATGAAGGCGATGCTTCATCGTTGAGCCGCACAGCCAGTGATGCAAAGGCGATGCACCAGGGCTGATGGTGACACGTTGATCCTGAGCCACACAATCTGGGATGCAGAGTCTTTTTCCTCAGTGGCGATACATCAGCATCAAGGAAAGATGCATCGGTTCCAATAGGCGCAGTGACGACGATGCATCAATTTTATCAATTTTGTAGAAGAACAGCTGCAAAGCCCACTTTCAAGGACCAGGACTGGGTTTTCACCTCTTGGCAGGGCAGGACTCACAGTTGGCAGAGTCCAGCAGCTGAAGAAGGTTTAAAGGAAATCTTTGATGGCCATGATACTTCAGAATAGGAGGGAAGCCAGCAAGTCCTTTGAGTCACTTGGTTCTGGGGATGAACAGAAAGAGGTCCAGTCCTCCCAGGAAAGGAGGGCAGCAGGTAGCAGGACAGGCTCAGCAAAGCAGGAGTCCAGCAGAGTTTCAGCAGAGTTTCAGCAGAGTGGCAGTCCTTTCAGCAGAACAGCAGTCCTTTTTTCCTGGCAGAGTATCCTCAGGTCCTAAGTGTACTGATTCAGTAGGGTCAGAAGTCCAGTTCCGATACCTAGTAGTGCCTTTGAAGTTGAGTGATCTCAAAGAGGGGCTTTGAAGTGCACACAGGTCCTCCCATTCCTGCCATGGCCACAGACACATTACAGGGGATTATGCAGCTCTTTGCTTGGGGACAGGCACAACACTATTCAGGTGAAAGTGTCAGCCCCTCTCTCTCATCTAGCTCAGGAAGGCTGATCAGCCGGGTGATGGGCCATAAGGATGTAAATGACACACCTCAGCCTCCTTTGTGTGCAACTGGAGAAAATGCACCAAGCCCAGCTGTTACCCAACCCAGAAGTGTATTGAAGGCAAGCAGCTGAACACAGGCTTAAGAGCAGAAAAATGCCAACTTTCTTAAAGTGGCATTTTTAAAGTCATAATCATAAATCCAACTTTAGCATTAAAGAGGATTTATCATTAGGTACCAAACACAACAGTCCTAGCCCTTCCTAATCAGGAGTTACACTTAATTAAGGTATTAAGCAATCCCCAATGGCGTCCTTTGAGAGGGGTAGGCCTCACAAAAGTGAAAAACAGATTAAAAAGTATATGTCCTGCCTTTTACTTACATCACACCCTGCCCTATTGGCTACCTAGGGCCTATCTTAGGGATGTCGTATGTGTAATAAAAAGGCTTGGTAAGAGGTTTTAAATGCCAAGTCAATATTGCAGTGAAACCGCACATACAGCAGTGGCAGGCCTGAGACGTGTTTAAAGGGCTACTTAAGTGGGTGGTACAATCAGTGCTGGGGCCCAAGTATAGTGCACTTTACTGGGGACTTGCAATTAAATTAAATATTCCAATTGTGGATACACCAATGTTGCCATGTTTTAGGGGAGCTGGCACATGCACTTAAGCATTGGTTAGCGGTGGTAAAGTGCCCAGAGTCCTAAGGCCAACAAAAACATGTCAGCACAGTGAGGCAAGGTAGACACAAAGTTTGAGGGAAGATCAACTTAAGGCTGTCAGGTCTAACAATGTGCTTCAGAGGGTATACCCTTGTGACATGGTCTTAGAATCAATCTTTTCTTGCACCTTTCAGACCCAGCAGATATCTGGCAACTCACACAAAGACATTGTGTTAGACACAGTATCAGCCCCCTTCACATGGTCTCCCACTAAAGAGCTGAAATCATGCAGTGGTACAAAAATGAGCTGTAAACTCCTTCACGGAGTGGGTTTTCAGCTTGTGTTTTGATGCCCTGCACCTCTGATGTCCTATTGAGGGATATAAAACTCCCCAGGACATCAGCAGCCTTAGAAGATTTTGCGGGTCATTCCGACCCTGGCGGTCGGTGGCCGCCAGGGCCACCGACCACGGGAGCACCGCCAACAGGCTGGCGGTGCTCCTACGAGCATTCTGACCGCGGCGGTTTAGCCGCGGTCAGACGCGGAAAGCCAGCGGTCTCCCGCTGACTTTCCGCCGCTCGTAGGAATCCTCCATGGCTGCGGAGCGCGCTCCGCAGCCATGGAGGATTCCGACTCCCCCTCCCGCCATCCAGTTCCTGGCGGTTCTCCCGCCGGGAACCGGATGGCGGGAGGGGGAGTCGCGGGGCCCCTGGGGGCCCCTGCCGTGCCCATGCCTATGGCATGGGCACGGCAGGGGCCCCCGTAAGAGGGCCCCTAAAAGTATTTCAGTGTCTGCAAAGCAGACACTGAAATACGCGACGGGTGCAACTGCACCCGTCGCACCTTCCCACTCCGCCGGCTCTATTACGAGCCGGCGTCATCGTGGGAAGGGAGTTTTCCCCTGGGCTGGCGGGCGGTCTTGCGAAGACCGCCCGCCAGCCCAGGGGAAAACTCGGAATACCCTCCGCGGTCTTTCGACCGCGGAGCGGTATTTCGGAGGGGGGAAGTCTGGCGGGCGGCCTCCGCCGCCCGTCAGACTCAGAATGAGGGCCTTTGTTTTTTTTTTTTTTTTTTTCAGTTGAAGAGTTGGGGGTGGGTAGAAGTGCCAGAGACTGTGCTAGACACTAACACCTGCCGCTTGCTCGCACATTGTGACATTTGTTTTTTAGAAGTTGGCAGATATGGGAAGGACAGTCTTGCTTAATTCCTAAAAAAAATTACACCTTTCCTTTTATATATTCACCAGCCTACATTAGAAAACTTGATTTTACAAACATCTGATGAAAACAAAAGTAATTAGATTCACAGAACAATTTTCATCTTGCACCTCCATGTCCGTGAGTCCTGAGTAAAACATTTACAAAATTTCCAAAGCCTGAATCGCAAAAGATCTTTGGGGCATATTCACTAACATTTGTGTCATGAAAGAGAGAAAGCAGAACAGCACCCTATTTTCAAGGATGTGGATCAGTTCTGTTCTCTCCTAGTGCCGGCACACTTCTGTCATCCCTCCACCAAATCATATACCCTTGCATTATGGCACAAGGGCACTTGCATTGTGATCAATATAACTTTCTTGGAGGCTATTTCTTCTTTGCATGTGTGCTGCAGACTGCAGAATGCAGCACACATGCAAAGAGGAAATAACATGAAGATATATAGGCATTTCTCCTTGTTATGCCATTCTCAGGTAGGCACACAATCTTTGTGCAAACTTATGTTTATAAGTCTTTGCAAACATGGGTTTGTCTCAAAATACATTGGTGGATGCACATGCCGAGAATGCCTAAGAACCACCCATAAAGCCTTCCTGTTGCAATGTAACACAAGGCAGCACCATGAACTGTGTTGCTTTACTTTGTTTTTACAAAGTCATGCAAAGCCAAGCAATTTGGGCTGTTTGTAAATGACAGTATGCAACAACACCATGCTTTAGTTATATATTTTTACTGAACTATGTGTTCAGGAATGTAACATTGATGGCAGCAAACCCAGACTGTTAATTCTTCCAGTACCAATCCTACTAAAGCCTCAGGAGCTATTGCAGTGCCAAGAGCTTTCTGTTGCCTCCATCTGCCTTTCTGAGCTGTAGGAGTTAGACTCAGAGCAGCAGAGACCACTGAAGCACCTTAAGTACGAAGACCTCATTGCACATGCACTGAATGGCCAAGCAGTGCACACGCTCACTTCTGTATATGTAAGATATACCATTCGGCCCTGGCTTTCTGCTGCCAGCAGAGGTCAAAGAAGAAGTTTTGACAATGCTGCTGCATGGCTTCTGAAGACAAGGCCATCACTATAACCACTGTGTTCAGCCTGACGGGTGGAGGGCAGACAATGGCAATTAGTAAAAGAACATAGACTTGCTTAGGACAGAGTGCTGGAACTCGGAAAATGAATTATTTGAGCGTTGTTTTGCATTATGCAAAAAAAATGCACCAGTGAATTTAAAATAACTAATTCATCCTTAATAAACCAGAAGTGAGAATAGCTATTATTCTGAGACGCACAGAAACTGCCAGAATTTCAGAAAACAAGATGTTGCTCCCCAGAGTGAGATCCTGAGAGAGTGAGAACTCAAGTAACTGTTTTACACTGTACAGTAGCAGAAGTGGGCGAGGCAACAATTTAACAAAGAAATCCAAGCTAAAGGGTTGTCTTGGCTCTAAGAGCTTGTCTTGGGTCTAAGAGCCAAGGCACGTGCCGTGGCATGGGAACATTTGAAATGAAAATCGTGCAACAAATGTTTTGTAAAAATATAGATGAAGTCTCTTCATAATTAAAAAAAGTAGATGTCTATGGCAAGGGTTTCAAATTACTACATCCAATTATATCACTGCATTGAGAGGCATTAGAAGGCATAGTTTTTAAACATGAACCTGAAAACATTAATTTTCCCAGCTCCCACCCCAACGGCAATAACATTAGTGAACTCAGAGGCAAGTCACGTATCAGGTGCACCCTGTATGAGGGCTCTAGTCTTAGTTTAATTTACACAGAGCAACATGAGTCTGTTAAGCCAAACAAAAGAAAGATTTTTGTACAGCACACATCCTCCCATATGTCAAGGTTTTCTCATATAAAATAACGGAAAAATTAGAAGGCATAGAAAAATAAAATAATTGTCTAGAATCATAACATTTTCCAAATGACAAGTGGCCAAATCAGGACTGATGCCAAGTGTTCTAAATTCATAATGTGTAATTCAGTCACTAGGTTGGTATATTTTACTCACTTCTGTTTGACATCAAAGGTTAATGCTTTATCTTTCGTCCTTGGTGAATAAGGTTAGAGTGTGGGTAGCAGGTAGAAGTCACATGAAAGCTCAGTTCATTTTGAGCTCAAGAGATCAAAAGGACCTTAAGCTTAACCAGGCCCTGGCATCTGGCTGTAGCCTTCAAAGATACACACAGCTCTGTACTTTGTGCGTTCTATGCCAGAAATAATGTTAGATGCTGCAGCCAGTGTGATACCTGTTTTGTATCTGAAAATATCTTAGCCTGCTCTGCTGCTGACCATCTTGTACCTGTGGTGTGTGGGGTAACTTACACTGTTGTCCAATGATACATGTGTGTGTGTTTACACACAGGCTTGAACTGCTGCTGCAGAGCAGTGTGTTTGTTTACACACAGGCTTGAACTGCTGCTGAAGATGTTGTCTTCAGTGTAGCTTACCGCAATAGCTTTGAATTGCACTATTGGACTGATACACCAGATACTCAACCGTGCCTCATGTGCCACCATCTGTCCCAACTCTGTCCCTTCCTAGTGAGTGATGTGCCTGTGTGTGAGCAGTGTGTTTGTGTGAGTGCAGGATAGCCACCCTGTTTTGTGAGTGCACTGTGAGAGGTGTGTCTGTGTGAATGTGTGATTAATATTGCCTTTTCTGAATGCAGGGTTAGTGTTTTTCAGTTTGGAAATTGGAAAAGTCTACATGAGCCCCCTCGCCAACATCGTACGCAAGCACGACATCATCATCACCTCCTACGCCGACGACACCCAACTTATACTCTCCCTCACCAAGGACCCCGCCAGCGCCAATACTAACCTACAAGAGGGGATGAAGGACGTCGCAGATTGGATGAGGCTCAGCCGCCTAAAGCTGAACTCTGACAAAACGGAAGTCCTCATCCTCGGCAACACCCCGTCCGCCTGGGACGACTCCTGGTGGCCCACGGCCCTCGGCACCGCACCGACCCCCACAGACCACGCCCGCAACCTCGGCTTCATCTTGGACCCCCTTCTCACCATGACCAAGCAAGTCAACGCCGTGTCCTCCGCTTGCTTCCTCACCCTCCACATGCTCCGCAAGATCTTCCGCTGGATCCCCGCCGACACTAGAAAAACCGTGACCCACGCCCTCGTCACAAGCCGCCTGGACTACGGCAACACCCTCTACGCTGGGACCACCGCCAAACTCCAAAATCGCCTGCAACGCATTCAAAACGCCTCGGCCCGCCTCATCCTCGACGTACCCCGCAACAGCCACATCTCCGCACACCTGAGACACCTGCATTGGCTCCCAGTCAGCAAAAGGATCACCTTTCGACTTCTCACCCACGAACACAAAGCCCTCCACAACAAGGGACTGGAATACCTCAACCGACGCCTCAGCTTCTACGTCCCCACCCGCCTCCTCCGTTCCTCTGGCCTTGCGCTCGCTGCCGTCCCTCGCATCCGCCGCTCCATGGCGGGTGGGAGGTCTTTCTCCTTCCTGGCAGCCAAGACCTGGAACTCCCTACCAACCAGCCTCAGGACCACCCAGGGCCACTCCGCATTCCGGATACTCCTAAAAACCTGGCTTTTCGAGCAGCAGTAACCCCCCCCTCTTTCCCCTAGTGCCTTGAGACCCGCACGGGTGAGTAGCGCGCTTTATCAATGTTAATGATTTGATTTTGATTTGATTTGCATGTGTGAGTGCAGCGTGAGCATATGTGTGTGTGTAAATGCAGAATAAGGGATGTGGCAGCAGTGTGAGTGTGCAGTCCTTGCATGGTGTGTCTTCGTGTGCATGCACTTTAAAAGGTAGAAACCTATTGGCTTTGGTAATTCTTTTTAGGGTAATGGCATATTACAACCTTTCCGACAGTCAGCCCTCTGGAAACGGTGTGGACGCATTGGCCGTGGATGGTGTTGGGAGACTCCTGTGGCCCCCAACTCTGCCTTTCTGCCAGCCTTTTTATGGCTGGGACCCTAACATGAAAAAGCTAGTGGAAAGAAGAGTCATGATCAGCACAGAGGTGCAGAACTCGGCTCTGCCATGGCTGACCATGACTTTGAAAGCCGCCAACTCGTTGGGATCCCTGATCCTGGCAGAGGCGACGGCTTCCTGGCGGTCAGACCACCAAGATCGCAATCTGGATGTCGCACCGCCAGGATTGGGGCGGTCCCACCACCACCACGAGGACCGCCAAACTCGTAAGTAAGGCCCTAAGTGTTAATCCAGGAAAATTCCTACAAAGAAAAACCTAATAACCATGAGCCAATCCTTCTCTTCTCAAGCTGTAAGGCTCTTGATTGGTCTTCTGACTGGCCTAAGATTAGACCAAGGCCTGGCTCGCAGTGGTTACGAGGGGCGGGGGGGGGCACAGGGAAGGGGAAGATTAATAAAATAAAAAAGTACATTTAAAAAAAAAAAACTTACCTCCAGTCCTGCGCCGCCACTCCTCTGTCTCCTCAGGCTGCAGGCACAGGCTCCCAGCCTGCGCTGTGGCCAACCTTGACACTGCTCAGAGTGCCCAGCCAGGACGCTTCCAGGCAGACTGGGAGCCTGGGCCTGCTCTATTCAGCCCGGCAACACAGTGCCGGGCTGGGTAGAGCACACTTCACATGTTTGTTTGGCCGGCCCGAGCTGGCCGGCCAAACACACATGCGCTCTGAGGGGAGTGCACAGTGCACTCCGCTCAGTGCTCATCATCCCCAATGCCCTGCCCCTTTAACAATGAAAGGATAATAAACTTAGGGCCTGATGTATACTTTTTTAGCGCCGCATTTGCGTCATTTTTTGACGCAAAAGCAGCACAAACCTACAAAATATAATTGAATTTTGTAAGTTGGCGCTGCTTTTGCATAAAAAAATGATGCAAATGCGGCACTTAAAAACTATAAATCAGGCCCTTTGTTTATTATCCTTTCATTGTTAAAGGATTGGCAGCACTTGCTGGTGATGGTGGTGGGGTGGGGGGACGATGCTCCTCCGCCATAGCGAAGGAGCCGCCACTGATTAGACCTGCTGCCAGAAAGACATAAAATGCATCCGCTCTGCTTCCCAGGCATCCTTCATCGTCAAGCCTTCTCTCAAATGTTTTTCTCCAGTTTCATGTGAAGCCTCCAATGCCTGTTTGACTAGGCCTGTGCTATACGAATGCCTTAAACAAATGTGTAAATAAATATGTGAACTGGAGCACGTGCAACAGCCTCTTTGCAATTTGGTCTAAGAAACAGAACTGTTGGTTCACTTTTAGAATTTACCGCCTTTCCTAAATAATTAATAACAATCACATGAATTAAGTATTTAGCAATTGATTTGTTTTGTCCTGGCCGTTTCTATTAAAAACGCACAGTAATGAAAAGTAAATACTTCTCTTGACATAGTTATGTAAACATTTACCTCTCCAACCTTAAAATAAAAGCACTATTGCTGACGTCCTGTATAAAATTACCAAATTATAGACAACAAGCGGGGACACTCAATACAGTTCCCCCACCAAGCACCAGCATGTCATCCTGCTGTTTTAATGCTCAGCCTTTCTACTGCTGTTGTCACTTTCGTTAATCAGGTTGTGTTGTTTCTGAAGCCTCCAAACTTTGAGAGCAACCTTGTCACAGAATCCAACTCAAGCCTTTGATGAATGCACTTACCTTTCTCTGTTGAATATGATGAATTCTTTCCTCACTGTTTCCAGGCACTGCTGTAGGTGGCCATTCTGTTAAAAAAGACAAGACGAGATTGATCACCCTTGGCAGGAAATCACAGGCTAAATCAAAACATTAGAATGCAGTCAGTTTAGACGTGAAATTATTCATGTGCCTTTTTCCAATATGTGAGAATGCAGATTAGTCAGTGTCTGAAAAAGGGGGCCGTTCATAATGCAGGATGAAGCATGGCCCTGTCTGTACCAAGATGGAAGCTTAGACCCTCGAAGATATTTATAGACAAAATTACTCTTGCATAGTTTCTGCGCATGTTGGAAATCTACATCTAAACATTGTGGATTATTTTATTTTTGAGGCCTGAAAACGTATTTTACAGAGTGATTTGGCAGTGCTCTGAGCCTCTCATAATAAAGCATTTCACCCATCCAATTCAGTATGTGCACCTTTGAGCAACATTGATGTACAGGCGTACTAGAATACTTCTAGTAAATTGCTTAGCTCTTTGGTAGAAATCTAAGTCTGACAACATTGATAGGTTTGTTTATTGTTTGTGTGACTTGTGTCTAGGTTGATTGAACCAGACCCAACGTCCCTCAAAATACACCCCCTCCCAATAGCAAAGAGAGAAAAGACCGAGAATGTTGCCCTCTGACAAACAAAACCATCAAGGGAAATAAAGAGCGTATTAATGCCCACTATGTATACAGCCATACAAACCAGAGTTACACGTGTGCAGTGTCATGAAAATGCAAACAATTATGTAACTGACATGGGCACTGCTCGGGGGTTACTGATCTGAAAATTATGATGGTGTCAGACTGAGTTCACTGGATTTACTGCTGGATTTAGAGAACCAATTCAAGTGCCCGCTCTAAAAATGTTCACAGAATTACAACTTTGAATGCAATACCAGTTACCATAGTGCACATATACTAACCACTGTCACTGGTTTTTGGATTGTTTTATTTTAGCATAAACACCTTATGGAAATGTTGGATAACCAATGTATTAATGTCATACATCTTTACTGTACTGTACTTTTTTAAAGTGATCTTATTCCACAGCTACTAACGTGCTCTTAAATCTTGTGTAAAATAATACTATGTTCAGGGGTAGAGAGTCCGAGGCTGCCAAGTGGCCTCAGGGACATTCATGCTGCTAGACCTGTCAGCCTTAGGGTTGTCTTCCCCCTAATATTTTGCCTCACTCCTCTTGTTTTTGCTTGTGTGCTTTCAATTAAACATGGGAAAATTGGTTTACACCCAATTGGGACATTTAATTTGCTTGCAAGTCCTTAGTAAAGTAGTGCTGCATATACCCAGGGCCTGTAAATGAAATGCTATAAGTACACCTAAACCAGTGATTTTGCCACTCACTTAAGTAGCCCTTTAAAACTGTCTCAGGGCTGCCATTGCAGCCTCTGTGTGCAGTTTTAAACTGGCATTCATACCTGGCAAAATAAACCGTTTGACAGGCCTAGACCTTCTTTTTTAATACATATAGGTTACCCCTAGGGAATGACCAAACAGACCACAAGGTAGCAGTGTATTTAGAAAGTTTGACATGTGCCTTTAGGTTTTGCAAGTCCAGTTGGTGAAAAACGTACCCAATTTTGTGAAGCTAACAAATCTAGCTGCTGGTTTTGATTTAGCCAATAGTGAGCCACCTACGAAGTCATGAGCTCGACTATTTTTGCACAAAGTGAAAAGAACAGTATGTTGTGGCACAATTTGAGCTCCATGTCAGATGACCTGCTTGAATGTCAGTGACATAATAAGGTGTCAGTCGTGAAGCAGGAAAGGTTTAAGATATCCCAGTAGCAGGATTAAAAACTGCAGCTCAGCTTCTTCTCCCAGTATCGTGGCGGGTCGAATGGGGGAGTGGCTTCTTACCCTGTGGTGAACCACTAACCACTATCAATCCTTTTATGTCTGCTTAAGGTTTAGTGTGAACCACTAGCCACTATCAATCCATTTAAGTCTGCTTTGTGAGCGCCTATTGTTTTTTAGTATCATATAGCTTTCTGTCTCTTCTGTCAGTTATATCACATTGAGGAATTCATTTACAAATTTGACATTGTCCATCCCAGGATTTGGGGCCGAATTATTCTTGTGGCAGAGGTAGCTATTACCTCCAGTTTAACTGCCATGCTATTTTGAACATTTTGCTAGCCTAACTACCATGTTATGTCATAAGTCAACATGCATTGGACGTTCTCAACCTTTCCCACATCATTTATGTTGTCCCTTCAGTCCTGGCTTTTTTTTATTCCTCTGGCACATCTGAAAAATATCCATCAGCATCCATCAGCTCTAGTAGACGTCGAAGGCAGTGCCACATTCCAGAGGACTCGTTGAGCCTGATTCACATAGTTAAACGTACACTTTTCTGTAAGTTTACTTTTTTTGATATTCATAAACTATGAGTTAATACTAAGCTTACAAATGCAGAGACTCCCCAGTTGGGGCAGACAAATCTGCACATAAAAAGATAGGACAGGCCTATCTTTTTGTGTGTGGAGTGCTCTGCCCCAACAGAGGAGTCTTGCAGTCATAAAGTTACTACTAACGTGTAGTTTGTGAATAGCAAAAACGTAGTAAACTTACATAAAAATGTAATTTTATCTTTGTAAATCAGTCCCTGAGATTGCTATGTTTAACACAATTTTATGGAAGACATCGAACTGGACTCTGGTCAGCTCATTTCATTTACTTTGCATGTGAGAAACTTGGGAGAAGGTTGTTCACTGTGCTGTTTGTATCACAGAATAATTTTGATAATATTATGATTTATTAGGTTCGAGCAATGCTCTGGGGCAATTATTTAAAATAAAAAAAGATCTCACCAGTAAACACTGCAGCTTATCAATACGTAAGCATTCGATGGACTGATAAAATTTGATGCAGCATTAAGAAAAGGATGTTTATACATAAACATTAAAGCTTGATTACAGTTATCAATTTGAATCTTTAATAATACCATGCACTGGCTCACTACAATGAGTTTCTTCAATGTAGGGGGGTCATTATGACTTCGGTGGATGATTTACTCTGTCCGCCGCAGTCCCGACGGTCAGGTTGTCGCCAGTGGGCCACCTTCACACGGGCCCCATTACGATTTTTCCGCTGGATCAGCGAGTGGAAACAGAGTTTCCATCAGCTGGCCCATTGGGACACGGCCTACAGCATTGTTGTCGGCTCATAATTGTATTTATATAGCGCTTACTACCCCTGACGAGACGTCAAAGCACTTTGCGGCGAGTAGCGCGCTATTCTGGAACCCAAGAGGAATTAGTGTTGGATTAGTATAGGGAAATATGAGTACAGTATTAGTATTATTATGAGTTAATTTGAGCAGAGGATATTTGAGTTTGTTGGTTGGATTGACTAGAGTAATGGAGGGATAGAGAAGGGAAGAATCCAGAAGTGTTAATTGGGAGTTTATAGTAATAGGATGAGGGTTGGGATGAGTAAAGGAGAGATGGCGGAGGGAAGAATCTGTGGAAAGGGTCAGCGAAATCATAGTAGCAGGAGGAGTTTTGGATGAGTCAAAGGTGAGATAAATGAGGGAGGGTTGTTTGGGAGATCATGGTAGTAAACTGAGGTTTGAGGTGAGCTTGGTGCGGTAGAGGAGGGAAGAGCTTAGGCAGGGTTATTTTGAAGATGAAAGTAGTAGAAAGGGTTTGGGATGAGTCAGAGTCGCGACGGAGGATAGATTGATAGAGACATAGGGTGATGGGGAGAGAGAGTAAAGCTTACAAGAGAGTAAAGTTATATTATTTTTTATTTATTTATTATTTTATATATATATATATATATATATATACATTTTTCTTTTTATTTTAAATTTATTTTATTTATTTATTGTTTTTTTATTTATGATTTGAATTTTATTTATAGATTTTGTTTTATTTATTTTTATTTCATTTTTCTCTAGTACACTAGGACTAGAGTAATAAATAAATAGATATGTAAATACTTTGTGAGGCATATATGTGCAAGGAATATAATAATGGTTATAATAATATGAGAAGAAAAGTAGTATTGTATAAACACAGACTTTTTTGTGATATTTGAAGTTTATTAATAAGTGTACCTTTCTAATATTTATTTATCTTTCCTCAATTTCTGAATGGCGAAATGCTTATGATATTAAAACATTTGATCATTGTGACATAAAAACTAAAGCAGGGTTTCGTAAGTATCTAATACAACAACTTATCTAGGACCTATGCAATAACCTATTAACATGTTAAGCATAGAATAATATACACATATATGTATACACGCACACATATATACATACACACATGCACGCATGCGCACACACACATACACACACTCACACACACACACACACACACATATATACATATATATATATATATATATATATATACCTCTGGTAACCAGGCTTAAAGAGTAAAATAGTATGTGTATAATTTATCATTATGAAATCGTAACAATACATGTTTCTTAAAGAACTATACATATGTAGAATATACACATAATCAGATTATAAATATTTATCAACACACACAGATGCAGTCCATTGCTGTTTGAATATGGTGGTTATGAAGGAAAGAGCCAACTCTTGAGTAGTCTTCTGTAGGCAATCTTGAGCAGAGGTTTCTTTGCTGAATGTATTTGGTTATTTTGTTTCTGATAAAAAGCAGTACTGTTCCATGTATAGCTTTGTGGGTGATACAAAGCAGCTTGACAGTGGATCTTCTGGCAACGGGTAACCAGTGTAGTGCTCTCAAGGCACAGGAGATGTGGGCTTGTGGCTTTACATGTAACAGTAGCCTGGCAGCTGAGTTCTGAATAGGTTGTAGTTTTTTCATAAAAAAAAGAGATGATCCATGGTAGAGGCCATTGGCATAATGCAGTTTGGATAATACAAGAGAGATAGTAGCCTGCACCTTGTGTGGAAATCCGAGGTGGGGGAAAATACGTTGCAGAGTCTTCAAGGTGATGAAGCTTGATCGTGCTATTTTGTCCAATTGGGCATTCATTGTTAACTTGGAGTCCATGGAAATTCCAAGGTTTTTAACTTCCTTGGATACTTGAGGAGGTGGTCCGAGATCGTCAGGCCGGGCGCACAGTGCGTCATACTTTTTCCAGTTGCCGCAAGTGAGTATTTCCGTTTTGGAAGCATTTAATTTGAGGTGGCTCAAAGTCATCCACTGATCAATGACTCTGAGGAAACTGAAGATTTGTGAGTTTTCAATGTCTTTGGGGCATTCCAATTTAAGTGTGTGGCATTCCAATTCAATGTGTGTCATCTGCATAGTTGTAGCATGTGAGTTGAAAATCATTGATCAATTCTGGTAATTACATCATGTAGATGTTGAAAAGCATAGGTGAGATGTTTGATCCTTTGGGGATCTCTGCTTTTGTGAGGTAGGGTTTGGATGAGGAGGGGGGAGAATAGATAATATTAGTTCTGTTTTGAAGGCAGGATATCATCCAGCAGAGAGCAGTCCCTTCTATGCCGCTTTCATGGAGTGTTTGAATTAGGGTGTCATGGTCAACAGTATCAAAGGCAGCCGAGAGGTCCAAGAGAAGTAGTGCATCAATTGCATTGCGGTTGCCTGTGTTTTTAAGAGCATCCCAGATTCGCTATGAGTGCTGATTCAGTGCCTCTTCCTGGGCGGAATCCAGTTTGGTAGTCTGAAAGTATGGAATTGTCTCCAGTGAATTGTGACATCTGGGCGAATGCTGCTCATTCTATCCCTTTGCCCAGGAAAGGTCCATTTGTGATTGGTCTGTAGTTGTTGGGGTCCTGTGGGCCTAGATTTGTTTTCTTTAATAACAGACGTATGTTTGCCTTTTTCAGGTCTTCATGAAACGTTCCTGTAGTTAAAGAGTTATTAATGATTCTTCTTACGGGTGCGGCAGCAGAAGTAGATAAAAGGATGTTCTTGAAGATGTTTGGTGGACAAGGGTTAGAAGGGCAACCGGAAGGCCTGCTTGATTTGACCAAATCCATAATTTCACCTTGTGATATTTGTTTGAAGGAGTGCAGAGGCTGGGTTGGTTTATTCTTGGAGGGGATTTCAGGAAAGGGGTTGGTGCTGATGGTTTCTTCAGCTTTATATAGGAGTCCAATGTGTCTGCTCTGGTTGTGTAATGAGTTGCCAGTTTGTTTGTGAAATCTTGAGTGGGATGACTTCCTTCCATGCATTAAGGTTTTTGAAATTCATTGAGAATTTTATAAATTTCTTGGGTTGCAGATTTAGCACTTAGAATTCTGTCTGAGTAGTACTTTTTTTTAGCTTTTTGATTGATGATTTGTATATTCTGTTAAGTTTGTGTAGCTCAAGTTTGTCTTGAATGTTGTCTGTTTTGAGCCAGGTCCGCTGCAACTTTCTGATTTGTTGCTTTATCTTTTTAAGTTCTGTGTGTCTCCAATTTGTTGGTTTTCTTATGTCCTGTTTAGTTTTTCTGAGTGGTATTAGGATATCAAAAGCTTCCTGTAGCCACTCATAAAGTTTTGGAACACAATTAATTGTATCTAGATCTGTGTTGGCTGTTAGTTGTATTTCTAAGTCTTCAAAATTGAGTTTGCTCCATGGTCGATAGATACATGTATGGAAGTTGCTATGGGGTGTGTTGATTTGTGGTGTTTTATGTCAGAAAGTTATCAAATGGTTGTCTGACCATGTGATTGGCATGATGCTATGGATGGTAACTAGTTCAGGCTTTGCATAAATGACATCTAGGGTCTGTCCAGCGATGTGTGTGGGATTGTGTACAATCCGATGTAGGTTCAATGTGACTAGGCCAGTGGTGATAGCGTTTGGATGGGACATATTGGGTTTGTCAAATCAAATGTTTAGGTTCCCAAGAATGCATAGGTTTGAGTATAGTGTTTTAAGGTTTGAGACTGTATCTAGAAAAGTGTCTGGGAATGTTGAGTTGTTAGGTGGAGGTCTGTAAAGGAGGAGAAAGTTACAGGAGGAATTTGGTGTAGGGTTGCATCTGGCGAGGAGGGCCTCACAACCTTGTATGTAAATGTTGTCTGTTTTACTGAGATTTATTGCTTGTTTGAATATAACAGCTAGTCCACCTCCTCTTTTGCATATATGCTTTTGTGTGATGGTTTGATAGCCCGGAGGAGCGGCTTCATGCAACACTGGGGCCATGTCATCTCCCAACCATGATTCCATTACGAATAGTAAGTCAGGTTGTGTGTTCATGAGCAGGACGTAGATGTGGTGCTTGTTTTTTGAGAGTGATCGAGCATTTATGGCAGGCATTTTAGAAAATGTGCATTTGTGGGGATGTTGTTTTCTTTTGGAGAAGGGTGATCACTATATTTAGAGCTTGTAGCTGGTGTGTTGTTAGTTGTGATAACTGTGTGAGGGGCCCTATTTTAAATATAGTGTCCCTATTCCAGCAGGCTTAGGAGACATTTTGTTGGGTCTGTGTGTGTTGATGGTGGATTTGGTGGCTGAGAGAGACAAGAAGAGTGTAGTTTTCTTTTTAGAGTAGCCTTATTATGTAATAGACAAGGGGATGTAAAATTGTTAAGAGTGGCATTTTTTTTTTTTTGCGTCTGTTTAGTGTGGAAGGAATATGGGTTAGGGGTGGTGGAGGAGCATGTGGATCATATTGTAAGGCTGATGAATGAATGTTGCTGTGTTGGGTTGCTTGTGGTAGATGTTTGTGAAGATTGAGAATATAGGGGTAAAGATTGGTCAGACTTTCTATTCTTTGTGTAGTCATGAGGGTGGGAGTGGGAGTGACGGAAAGTATTATAACATTTTGTGTTATTTTGATGTGCTCATGTGTGCGGTCTGTTTTGTTTTTGTGGAATAGTGAGAGGATTGATGTAGTGTTTTTCTGTGAAGGTTTTGTATGTGAGTTAGTGCTGGTGAGTGGTATTAGAATATTACAGGGAGTGTTGATGTGTTTTGGAGAAGAGTGTATGAGGTGTGTAAGAAGGGATGAATGTGGGTCAGGGGTGTTTGTGCTAGTTTTGATCACTGGAAGAGGTAATATGTGCGTTGTAGTGGAGTATAAGGATTGTATGTTTGCGTGTAATTGGTGAAGAGAGGGGGAGGGTGTTTGTAGATGGTGTGTTGGAAGGCTGTGCTTAGGTATTGTAATCATAAAAATGGGTCTGGCAGGAGCAAATAGTGAATATTGCTGTTGGTTTGTATGAACATGGAGTTTGTATCTGGATGGCTGAAAATATTGTATAATGTGGGTTTGTGTTGTGGGGCAATGGCAGGTTGTATTAGTGGGAATGGACATCATAGTGTTTGCTGTGAGAATGAAGGTGTTTTATTGTTGTAGGTGTGGTGGATATGTGTATAGGTGTGGCATGAGGGGTTTTGTGTTGGTTGATGAGACATTGCAATCTGTATGAGGTTAGTTTGTGATGGATGAGTTGGATGTCTTTGCTGATAATGTGCTTGCATGTTGATGGATGTGTAGGGAGTAAGGTCCTTTCTGGTAAATGGAAATTTAGGCAGCATTTCTGGCCCTAGGCCCAACCAGGCTCAAGCAGGCAAATGCCCTTGTCCTCTCTGCCCTTAGCCTCGACACCCTTGCTGAGACACCCTGAGTCCTAGGCTGAAATAGCCCTATTTGCCAATTGAAATCTAGTCCTACCCCTAACCAATCAGATTTGGAACCCTAAACCCCACAACCAATGGGAGACCCAGCCCTATTCACCAATCGTACCCCTAGTCCTGACAACCTATCACAATACTAACCCTGAAACCACAAACCAGTAGGAATCCCAACCCTAGTACCAGTAACAACACCAACCCTAAAATCATGAACCAACAGGAATCTCAACCCTAGTACAAATCACAACACCAACCCTAAAATCACAAACCAGTAGGAATCCCAACCCTAGTACCAATCACAACAATAATCCTAAAACCACAAACCAACAGGAATCTCAACCCCAGTACCAATCACAACACCAACCTAAAAATCACAAACCAATAGGAATCTCAACCCTAGTACCAATCACAACACCAACCCTAAAATCACGAACCAATATGAATCTGAACCCTAGTACCAATCACATCACCAACCGCAGAGTTACGAACCAATAGGAACCAATAGGAATCTCAACCCTAGTACCAATCACAACATCAACCCTAAAATCATGAACCAACAGGAATCTCAACCCTAGTACCAATCATACCACCAACCCTAAAATCACAAACCAATCGGAATCTCAATCCTAGTACCAATCATAACACCAACCCTAAAATCAAGAACCAATCGGAATCTCAACCTTGCTACCAATCATAACACCAACCCTAAAATCATGAACCAATAGGAATCTCAACCCTTGTACCAATCAGAACACTAACTCTAAGATCATAAACCAACAGGAATTTCAACCCTAGTACCAATCACAACACCAACTCTAATCCTTAAACCAATAAAAATACTAATCCCAGCAACTGATCAGAACAACATATGCAACAACCAATTTAAACTTAAATGAGGGCCAAGTTAACTGAAACCCAAGCCCCTGTGGCAAGGGAGGAGGGAGCTGCTGCTCTATTCAGAATCTCCTTGGATACAGACAGGCTGAATCCACACTTCCAAGCTAGCAGAGTCTACTTTCCAGGTAAGGGAGAGATTGTAAAAACACTGGAATACTTCTTGTCACGCACTCAGATATGTGGCTTTTTCAAGGCAAAAGCAGGTGATGCAGATGATTTCTAAACACAATTTAAATCACAGAAACAGATTAAGCAGTCTCCTAAACACACTCTGGTGTATGTAGCCTTTTTACTTAAAAAAGATGGGAGTGGTGGCTACACACACTGAGGTGTATGTAGCCTTTTTACTTAAAAAAGATGGGGGTGGTGGCTTTAAGCAGTCTTTTGCCACAAACTAGGAGGAAAATGTCAAAGTCAGGGCTAAAGAACAAGGCCAAGCTGGCTGAAACAAAGGGAGCCTACAGTAAACCTGCACAGGTAGCAGTACAAAACACTTTTTAAGAAATGGGATTTCCCAGAAAGTCTGGGACTCCTGACCTAGGTCTCTTAGGATTCCTTCATCATTGGTCTGAATTAGGGTGCAGGAAAGAGCTGGACTCACAAAATGGAGGTGGCTGTCTTGAGGTTCCCTGCACAAACTTAAAGGCCCAGTGCAGGTGTGAGAGGAGGGCTCAGGTTGCCTGGGAGTTAGAGAGCCAATCAGCAAGCCCCTGCGGGAAGGGAGGAGGGAGCTGCTGCTCTATTCAGAATCTCATTGGATACAGAGAGGCTGAATCTACACTTCCAAGCTAGCAGAGTCTACTTTCCAGGTAAAGGAGAGATTGTGAAAAAAACTGAAATACTGCTTGTCGCACACTGTAATATTTGGCTTTTTCAAGGCAAAAACAGGTGATGCAGACAATTTCTAAACACAATTTAATTCAAAGAAACAGATTAAGCAGTCTCCTAAACATACTCTGGTTAGCCAATGAGGTGTATGTAGCCTTTTTACTTAAAAAATGGGGGGTGGTGGCTTCATGTAGTCTTTTGCCACAAGCAGGAGGGAAATTTCAAACAGTCACGGCTAAAAAAAAGCAGTTTAAAAAGGCTAAGCTGCCTGAAACTCAGGGAGCCTACAGTAAACATGCACGGGTAGCAGTACAAAACCCTTTTTAAAAAATAACAAGATGTCCCAGAAAGTTTGGGGCTCCTTACCTAGGTCTCCTAGGATTCCTTTATCATTGGGATGTATTAGGGCACAGGGAAAAAGCTGGGCTCACAAAACAGAGCCAGCAGCAATGCTGTAGTGTGAAGGGTGCACCAGCACCCATCGTAAAGTTCACAGGTCGGACAGTGAACTTTGCGACAGGGCTGGCCAAGGGTCCAAGTGCATGGGCAGTGCAGGGGCCCCCCTTGGTAATCCTGCACCCTGTCTCCCCCAGCCTTTAAATGATGGTGCTACTGGCATGCAAACGCCGGCAGAGAGGGGGGTCCTAATCCCCAGGGCAGTCCTGCTTGCAGCGCTGCCCTGGTGGATTGGGACAGCCAGGACCGCCACACCATCAGACTGATGAAAAGTGCCACTGCTGGTGGTCTGGCCTCAGCGCTACCACGGTGGTCATAATGTGGAGCCAAAGCGATCGGACCACTGCTTTGGTATGAAGACCGCCAGGGTCGTAATCATGCCCATAGTGTCACATTTTGCAGCATCCAACCTGACGATCTGATGGATTTGCATTTCCGCTGGAGCCTGGTGACAACTCTGCCTCTCCTCCAAAGGCAGATCCAATCCTATACTGTTTCTGGGTCTGACGATTTGACATGGTTTGGGTCAAGAGTGCCACATAGCAGAATTTTCTAGTGATGGAGAGCTTGTGGATGCCCCTAGAAAGAAGAGATCAAGGATGCTGTGGCTCCCTCTACCCTTTGGTCGTGTCTTAATCTCTTACTATGAGAGCTGTTCTGGATGAGGGCATTCCTATCAAACTCCAGTGGAATGACACAACAAAACTGGACAGTAATGGAGTATTCTCATTTAAGAGGAGTGTGCAGAACATCATGCTACATTTATCTTCTTAGACAGGAGGATCTCCTTGCAATGCAATTATTTGTTTGCCTTCCACAGAAAGACACTGCATATGGCAAAGTTCAGCATGAGGTTATGCTTGAAGGAACCAGCCAAAGAAGGGTGCTGTAATGAAGATGAGTCAGGGAAATGTCCCAAGGAAGATGTATGTCAGAATATTGTTAACAAAAACATCATCTGGTATAATTTTCATGGCCTAAAGTTTGTTTAAAAACTTCAATAATAATCTCTAATAGAGTGTTATTTTTGTAAGGAACCTGTAGGGCACAATATTCTTTTCAGGTGATATTTACAACATTATGGGGGTCATTCCAACCCTGGCGGTCATCGACCGCCAGGGTGGATGACCACGGAAGCACCGCCAACAGGCTGGCGGTGCTTCCCTGCCCATTCTGACCGTGGCCGTAAAGCCGCGGTCAGAAAAGGGGATCCGGCGGTTTCCCGCCCGATTTCCCCTGTCTGGGCTGAATCTCCATGGCAGTGCTGCAAGCAGCACCGCCATGGAGATTCCGACCCCCTTCCCGCCACCCTGTTTCTGGCGGTTTTTACCGCCAGGAACAGGATGGCGGGAACGGGTGTCGTGGGGCCCCTGGGGGCCCCTGCACTGCCCATGCCACTGGAGCCGGCTTCTATGTTGCAGGGCCTTTCCCGCTGGGCCGGCGGGTGCTCCTTTTGCGGGCGCCCGCCGGCCCAGCGGGAAAGCCAGAATGGCCTCCGCGGTCTTTTGACCGCAGAGCGGCCAAATGGCGGTGACCGCATGTATTTTGATACCATACTCCTTAGTGAGGAACAGAGACAGCATGTCTTTATCTAATACTCCACTTAGTTCATTCAAAATGTCAAAGACACTTGAAACAAAAAAGAATTACTGTAGAGAATGATCCCTGTGGTCATACAATTGCAAAGCGATATTATTTACCTGTTATGAGATTCACGAACACAGTTCTCCAACAATTGGATCTTGAAAATGTATTCACATTTGACTCATTCCCTGTCATCAGGCAGTGAACTGCTAGTACATTTACAAAGCAGTAAACATTATTAAAATGGTCTAAGGACTAAAACAACAGTGTTAGTTTAGTAGCATATAAACCATATATTTGAAGAAACCATTCCACAAAATCAGGGAAACAAAATACAAAAAACATCTCTACAAGAGTCCTTTTTCCACAGAATTAAATGTATAACAAAGAAACTAGAACCATAATGTTAATGTGGGGCACTTACGTACTTCAGTCAAACTTGAGACAGTGCAAACCTTGTTAGAGTTACAGATAGCCTTCATCCCTGGGTTAATAACTCTGGGTCATTAAATATACAACTTTTACTGTGAAAAATTAAATCCTAAACCAAATGTCTAAAGAGCTGTCCTTGCAGAAATTCTTAAGTGCAAACTCCCAGAACATTGAGAATCACTTCCACATAGGCCACATTTGTTAAATTGTATTGTGGTGCAATGTAACTAGAGATGGGGGTCAGCTAGTGATGGCAATCATTATAGTAAGTACAGTAAGATGTTGATAAATAGGCAAGGCATTCAGATACCCTCCCATGGAATAACATCAATCCACTGTCCTCTTTGTGAGAGGGAATCATGTTTTAAACATTGTAAACCTGTTTTATGGTCACTGCAGTAATCCCTGTTGACCGTTACATCAATTTTAACAGGGCGAATTGTAGTCAGACTCTCTCTTGTAAGATAACAGTAGTCTTTTTTTCCTATGACACAGAATAGCCCTTCTTATTGCTTTTGAAACTGATTGCAATCGTTGCTGTATATTTCAATTGTAAATTGGGTACCAGCTATTGCAGTTTTCTGTTCTTTGTTGATAATTTGAATGTTTGTTTTAGTGTGTGATTTCAACTGTTTGTTTTTACTTTTTACTTTTTCTGTTTAATGCTTTGAAAAAGCTTTGATGGTTCCTCAAAGCAACATTGGGGAGTCAGCAAAGTTTTATAGGCCCAAAATCTATCTCAAATCAAGTAATGAATATCTTGGTCAGTAGGTACAACTTGGCATTTAACTTTTGGGGCTGCTAGGTCAATCTTGCAACTTCACAGGTTTGAAAAGACTGCCAGAGAAGAAATACAAATTCCTACAGCTATGAGGAGGAATTAAAATAGAATAACATTTCTCTTTGAGAATACCCTACAAAACACATTTACTTTATTTTTAGAACATTATTAAATATTTAATAAACATATACAAGTAACTGGAATCAATACTTGACATGTAACCACTGTTTTAAAGTATACACTATGTGCTTAGTCACAAACTGCATTTTGTAGTCCACGCACTTTAAAATGCTATTTACCAACATAGGGGCGGTGACTCCCACCTCCATCTCGCCTATCTTTTCTGTGTGGAGATTTATGGCTTTGCAGGTGATATCTCTGCACTCGTAAGTCTAAGTTTTAGTAGCTAAGGTGTGAAAGGCAATGGGGAGTGGTTGGTGTTTGGAAATGGAGTCTTTGTTTGGCAGTCAGGTTACCTCCTGTCCAAGCAAGGACCCTCACTCTAGTCAGGGTAAGTCACACACAATCCAAATTATCCTGTGCCCACCCTCTGGTAGCTTGGCACTGAGCAGTCAGGCTTAACTTAGAAGGCAATGTGTAAAGTATCTGTGCAATTAATCATGCAATAACACAGTAGAGCACCACAAAAATACACCACACAGTGTTTAGAAAAATATATAATATTTATCTGATAAGATGCAGGTCAAAACGATTAAGATGCAATAAATATATGTTGAAATATCACTGTAAAAATGATATGAAGTGTCTTTAGTCTCTTAAAAGCAACAAATGTCTCTTGCAAGCACAAAATACCTGGTTTGAGTTCAAAATCTCTGCAAGAAACCACAGAGGAGGAGATTTGTGGAAAACAGGGAGGTGTGACTTGATTTCTCGGGCCGCACATGGCGATGCATTATTTATTTTTCATGCAGGGAAGGCTTTGCGTCGAGTTCCGGTGTGCGGAATTGGATCCTTTTCGGGTTACGGGGTTTTCGGATGCCCCGGGGACGATGCGCTGAAATCCAGCGCTTGCAGGATGAAGTCACAGGGGGTGCGTTGATCCGGTAGGCATTGCATGGAAATTTCTACTGCATGGCAGACACTGCGTCGATTCCTCTCAGGACGGCGGGCTGCGTCATTCCCGCTCGGCTTTGCGTTGATCCAGTGGGCAGTGGGTCAAATTTCTGGTAGTTACGCTGGCACTGGGTCAATCTTCTCCTTGCAAAGTCGGGCTGCGTCGTTCCGGTTTGGCGTGCAGTGATTTTCTCACCGCGATGCAGGCTGTGCGTCATTTTCTGCAGGCTGCACATCAATTTCCGACACACAGGGAGTTCTTTTTGCAGGAAGTCTTTTTTGTCCTGAGACTCCAGGGAACAGGAGTCATCTCTATCCAAATCCTTGGAGAGCACTTCTTCAGCACACCCAGAGAAAAGCAAGGCAGCAGGTCAACAGCAAGGCAGCAGTCCCTCTCAGAAAAGCAGTCAGGTGAGTCCTTTGGGCAGCCAGGCAGTTCTTCTTGGCAGTTTGCAGGTTCTGTCTTCTTCTCCAGGAAGTGTCTGAGTTGGAAGGGGCAGAGGCCCTGTTTAAATACCCAAATGTGCTTTTGAAGTGGGGGAGACTTCAAAGAGTGGCTTAGAAGTGCACAAGGTCTCCTTTCAGTTCTATCCTGTCTGCTAGGGTCCCAGTAGGGGGTGTGATAGTCCTTTGTGTTAGGGCAGGCTACTGTCCTTTGACATGTAAGTGTCAAGCCCTCCACCCTCCCAGCCCATGAAGACCCATTCAATATGCAGATGTATGCAAGGGAGGCTGAGCATCCTGTGTTTGGGGTTTGTCTGAGTGAATGCATAAGGGAACTGTGAACTATCCCAGCCAGACGTGGATTGTAAGGCACAGAAAGATTTATGTGCCGAAAAATGCTCACTTTCTAAAAGTGGCATTTTTAAAATAGTAATATTAAATCCAACTTCACCAGTCAGCCGGATTTTGTATTACCATTCTGGCCATACTAAATATGACCTTGTTACTCCTTTCAGATCAGGAGCTACCACTCAAACAGTATATGAGGGTTGCCCTAATGTTCGCCTATGAAAGAAGCAGGCCTCACAGCAGTGTAAAATAAATGTAGGAGTTTTACACTACCAGGACATGCAAACTACAAAGGTACTTATCCTGCCGTTTGTCAACACAGCACCCTGCCCTATGGATTATCTAGGGCCTACCTTAGGGTTGACTTATATGTAGAAAAATTTGAGTTTTAGGCTTGGCAAGTAATTTTAAATGCAAAGTCGAATTTGCAATGGCAGGCCTGAGACAAGGTTAAGAGGCTACTTAGGCGGGTGGCACAATCAGTGCTGCAGGCCCACTAGTAGCATTTAATCTACAGGCCCTGGGGATATATAGTGCACTTTACTAGGGACTTATAAGTAAATTAAATAAGCCAGTTGGGTATTAACCAATGTCACCATGTTTTAAGGGAGAGAACATATGCACTTTAGCACTGGTTAGCAGTGATAAAGTGCGCAGGGATCTAAAACCAGCAAAAACAGTGTCCATAAAGTGGAGGGAGGCAGGCAAAAAGTTAGGGGTGACCACCCTAAGACTGTCGGGTCTAACAGTTGGTAAATGAGGAATGCCTACTACGAAATTGGAGGTGGTCTAAGGAAAAATAAGGAGAGTTTATAGAAGTATTTTCCCTCTACTTTAATTACTACACCAGGTTGCACTCACTAGCACCTTTACTTATCCTAATTGGAATATGGTAACATTATTTATACTGTAGTCCCAAAGTAAGAGACATTAAAACATCCAAGACTACAATAGCAAGCGAAACAACTGTCCCTTTTCTTTGGTTATTAATTTGGGGCATAGTAAACACAATCAGGTTAGGCCAAAACACAGTTCTTAGATAATCTTTGCTCAAATCCTGCTAGCTATGGAACAAGCATCAACCCATGCCCAGGGAAGTGTGTTAAATGCAAGCAACACCACCAATATTAAAGTGAAGAACACAACACAAACCTCCGAAACCAATTTATAAAAATAAAAATACTGAATGAGAAAAAAGACAACCAGGCAGTCAAAAGCTGATGAAGGAAACCAGAGGTAAGTGTTTTCAAAATTTTAAGGCTGCTGGGGAAATTCCTTCTGGTCAGTCTTTCAGCCCCTAGTTCCTGGGCAGGCATCTCTGTACCAGGTCTCTCTCCGTCCAGGTTTCCTACATGGTCCTGTTCTCTGTGTCCAGCTTGCTTGTATCTCTCCAAGATGGGTAATACCAGCTGAGCTTCCAGTAAGTAATACTGTCTCTCGAAGCAAGCTATTGTCTTCTGAGTAAGGGCAGTTTACTCTCCTGGCTAAGGATGAGTATTCTAGCTCTGGAGGTGTGCTGAGTGGTAGAACTGTTTTAAGTAAGTTTAAAACAACTGTAAATGACTGTTGTATCATGTTCCCAAACAGAACTGTTCAATTACATATTTTAATCACACCTTGCCTGGCTTATGGAAAAATATTGGAAATAGCTTTCAGGCCTTCATTCACTGGGAGGGAACAATGTGGACAGGATGTGATGTAACAACCAAAGCTGCTGACTTTGGAGCTGGTTAATCACGCTCAAGTCTTGGCGTCAGCTCTACATCCTGTGATTCTGGGCAAATCATTTAACCTCCCCATGCCTAACAAAAAATGAATGTGTCCATGTGTAACGTAACTGGTGCTAATTTAAAGGGCTTCAATACCGTCAGGTCAAGTTTGCGCTATATAACTTCAGGAAAAAACAAAAACAAAACTATATTTCTATTTTGCTATTTTTATCTCTTAGGACTGCATTCCAGCTAGTTTATTAATATATCAAAAATGGTTTTACTACATGGCAAAGGCACTTTTCCTTGCCAAATGTTCTGCAGTTCATATAAACTGCAGCCCTCGTGGACCGCATTGGCACCCCTGGCAAACATACATTATTGTTGTATATGCCAGTGCTGTAAATGCACACTGCAGCCCACACATGCCATTTAACTCCCATTCCATTTGTGTATTTTCTGCACCATGTATTATGGACTTAGGGGAAATTTACACAGACCAAGTAGGTGACACCACTTTTACCAATGCCATTTTAGACCCCGAACATGCATGCTGTGGCACTGAAAAGCACTCAGTGCATAGAGTCCTAATAATAGCACAAACACGGTCCAGAAGAAAGTGAAAGATCTGGGGTGACCCTGCAGAAAAGGCATATTTGCTACAAATACCACAATGAGGTAGCACAAACATGTGATCCACAAAACCTAATTAGGGAGTCCCAGGCCCCAATTAACCCAGTTCCCTACTTTTATTGCAAGGACAACAGTTCATGGAAGGTAAGGTCTCACCCACATTGTCCTTGGCCAGTGCACCCCACCGGGTTAAGATAATACCAACCTAGCGGTCTCAATCTTATGAAAGTGCTGACGCACCCGTTGAACAAGTGTACAATTGTCTTAAAGATACAGGTTTTCACCCTTCTAACAAGTTCCTATGTATATAATACAATTCCTTCAACAAATATTTTGCAATGAACGGCTCAATGAAAAGCAGTAGATCATAGGAATAATAATTCATACATTTCCTAGTTCTTTAATTTTCAAACACAAAATTCATTGTTCATTCCCTCAAAAATCAAAAGAAAATAATTGTTGTAAGTCCAATCTCTTTCATGTTCACCGAACAATCTTAATAGTAATCCATGTTGTCTCCAAAGTCCATTACGTTTGATCTTGAGTATTCCTCCAAATCTTTTTATGGCCTTAAATTAAAACAGAACATCCAAATTCCTTATGAAGACCTCTCAGCCAACACGTGTTTCGTCACTTGACTTCTTCAGGGCTGGATTGTAGTCGCTTCTTACATTAGCTTATCTGAATCCCCAGAATCAACAAAAACAGGAATACACTCAATAAAATTATGTTAAATCACACAAAACATATATCATTAACTCATAGTGGAACCCAGTGATCAAAAGCCCATTAGATGAAACAGTATCCAAACAACCAAATCAAAACTCAGAGAAACACCCTATTAAACCATCTCAATCTTAACCTAAAACATTCTTTCGGAAAAGGGAGCTCGGGCTAAAGTATTCTTTGGTAAATATAGGGATCTAGATGCTAAGTTTGAAAACTAACCTTATGAGTGAAGTAGTGTAAGAAATCAAATATCTGGTGGACAAAGGCTTGGAAAATTGTTGGGTAACTGATTCAGAGGCACAGTTCCTATCTACCTCAAAATGTAAAATCCCCTACTTTAACATTCTTCTGAAGGTCCATTAAGGGGTCACACGTCACCTGGACGCCCTATAGTCTTTGGGATTGATTCAGCACTGGAACCACTCTTAAAGGTGTGTGACTAGTTTTTGAGACCTATAGGTGAAAGATCCCTCACACAATTAAAGGACACGAAGGAACTACTGAACTTGCTGGAAGGGATACAGTTTGTCCATAACACTGAACTACTGACTGGTCTAGATTTAGAAGAAGCCTACACAAGCATCCCCCAAAGCGGGCATTGAAGGCTGTTGAAGCTATCCTTTTGGAAACTCCTTGGGGACATATAACAACAAAGGATTTTATTCTGGATTGCACACACCTGGCACTAACATGCAACTATTTGAGTTTGAAGGTGATTACTTTCTTGAAATACATCAGACTTTGATGGGCAGCACACTTGCACCCAGGTTAGCCTGTTTGTATGCGTATCATTTGAAAAAAACATCTGTCTAGGATCAAGACAACCCATATTGTGAAAAAATCTGGATATGGAAACATTACATTGCTGACGTTTTTATAATCTGGCTCAGGGCAACAGGGGAAGCAAGGGAGTTAGTCAACTCGCTTCACAACGTGGAATCTTTTCTGAGATTTACTTGAACCATGAACAAAACTGAGCTGAATTTTCCTGATCCCAGAATATTCACATATAAAGGTTCATTAGGGATAGTGATATATCAAAAACCTACATATAGGAATAATTTGATGTTCAGCCAATTTCACCCTAGAAGCCTACAAGAGAATCTCCCACTTGGTCAGTTTTTACGTTTTAGACGGAACAGTACCATGAATGATAATTACAGGAAACATGTGGACTCACTCACATAAAAACTGATTAAGTGGGGTTACCCATATAAGATCATTGCCAGAGAAAAGGACAGGGTACAGCAATTGTGACCAATTACTGGAAAAATAAGTGCGAGAACCAAAGAGCAGCCCGACCTCTTTTAGTACCTAGAGTCCATTCTCAAATATAATTAAGAAAGTGATTAAAACACCATCAAGACTACTGAATACAAATCTATTAGATCTAGAGAAACTTATGTTTTCCTCAAAAGAGCTAGCAGCCTATGGGAACAGCTTGTGTGGACACTTCCACTGGCCACACAAACTGCTCTGAGCCAAAGGACCCTTTGGGATATGCCCTAGATGACAGTACATTTTGGCTGCGGGTACTGCGATGTGTGCCACTTGATCAAAAAAACAAAGAGCTGGATCTGGGACTTGCAACACCTTGGGTCTTAAAATGCTTTAGCAATTGTAACTCTAAGAAAGTGGTGTACATCATTATAAGTGCCTGTGAATTAGAATGCATAGTTATGACAAATAGATCAGTGACGGTTTGTATGAATGGACACAGGAGCACTTTCAGATGCAGAAAAATGACAATCAAGATGATGCCCCACTTTGTAGTGACAGGGCATAGTACATATGATTTTCTTTGGTTTGTCATAGAACTCCTTGGCATGAGAGACAGTGACCCGACAAATGCCCTATTCAGATTGGAACAGAGGTGAGTTTATTGCCTCAACACAAGTACAAGGGGCTTGAATGACAGCATTCAGTGGTTCCACTTAGGTTCAAGGTAAACGTCGTTAACAGCTTCCCAGAGAGACCTCTTGTTCTTGAACTTTACATAACTGGTTTTAATAACAATTCAGAAGGCTGCCTTGTCAGACATTGATACACCTATGATTTAATACTGATGATATGAATGCACTGTTTGTATTTCTTCCTTGTGGTGTTGCTTGTTTTGCACTGGGGTTGTATACTTTGTATATTTTTTCTCTCTTTTGAATGGTCCGATTTTTTTTTTTTTCACAACAAAGGTTTTCCAAAATATTTGTGTATATGTCAAGTACCAGTAGCATGACAGATTCTTGTATAAAACCATCCAAAAGAAAGCATCTTAAGGTTGATGAATTATTTAGCAGAAAGAGTGGTTTGCTCCAAACATCATTATTTCTTTGCAAATGAGTTTCATGTGGATGTGTGCTCTTTTTGTCAAGGTAACCCTAGGCATGTATCCATGGTCTCCCAATTTAAAGAAAAAGTCCCTTCAGTACCACAATTCATAAATTAGTTTTTTTCATGGAAATATATGATGACACTCTCCATGAGGTCATGGCATTGAGGGTGTGGGATCCTGGAAACTATATTAATGGATATTAACATCATCCTTGTAGTTTTTCAATTGGTAGCTGATACTTCTGAAACTACTGTGGACAGTATGTTTCTGTTGTCATAATGTACAGTCTGCTGCGTAAATACATTCCCAAGGCGATACCTTCTATCAGGACTCTTTTTTATTATGATTATGACTTGGGTTTCAGGAATTAGGGATATGACAGCTACCCAACAAGGTGGTAAGCATAGCGCAGGATTGAAAAGTTCCAGCCCAGTAGATGATGGCTAGTGCCAGATCAGGATGATATTACTGCTTTTAGAAAGTGACCCCTGACACCCTAAGTAATAGGGGCCATATTTATACTTTTTGATGCAAAACTGCGCTAACGCAGTTTTGCGTCAAAACAATTAGCGCCGGCTAACGCCATTCTGAAGCGCCATGCGGGCGCCGTATTTATTCAATGACGTTAGCCGGCGTTAGCCGGTGGAGCTGCCTGGTGTGCGTCAAAAAAAATGACGTACACCAGGCAGCGGCGGCGTAGGGGAATATGGAGCTTGGGCGCCAAAAAATGGGGCAAGTCAGGTTGAGGCAAAATTTTCGCCTCAACCCGATTTGCGCCATTTTTTAAAACTCCCATCCCCCATTGAAATGACTCCTGTCTTAGCAAAGACAGGAGTCATGCCCCCTTGCCCAATGGCCATGCCCAGGGGACTTCTGTCCCCTGGGCATGGCCATTGGGCATAGTGGCATGTAGGGGGGCACAAATCAGGCCCCCCTATGCCACAAAAAAAAAAAATGTACTTACCTGAACTTACCTTATGTTCCCTGGGATGGGTCCCTCCATCCTTGGGTGTCCTCCTGGGTGGGCAAGGGTGACAGGGGGGGTCCCTGGGGGCATGGGAGGGCACCTCTGGGCTCCTTCCGAGCCCACAGGTCCCTTAACGCCAGCCCTGACCAGGCGCTAAAAAACGACGCAAAAGCGGCTGGACGTCATTTTTTTCGACCCGCCCACTCCCGGCCCGGGAGTGTAAATACGGCGCACATGCCTCGGAGTCAATTTTTTAGATGGGAACGCCTACCTTGCATATCATTAACGCAAAGTAGGTGTCCACGCTAAAAAGTGACGCAAACTCCATGGACTTTGGCGCTAGACGCGTCTAATGCCAGAGTATAAATATGGAGTTAGTTTGGCGTCGAAATGCGTAAAAAAAACGACGCAAATCCGGCGCAAACTGAGTATAAATATGCCCCTAAGTGTTTTCCGGCAGGGGCGATCTACTGTTCCCCTTGGAGGAGCATGTGTTATTGACAGTAATACAAGGAACAGCACAATGTCACAGAGATTCACAAAGGATAACAGATGCTTGTATAGAAGGTGTGACACTCCTGGGGACTACATCTCCCATTGTCCCGAGGCGTGTTGATGCTCTTCTTGTTACATAAACTCTGGCATCTTAAAGAAGTGCTGGGCAACATTGCGGGCAGATGTGGCAGCACTATGGAGGCACAGCTGCAGGTGGAAAGGCAGGACCTTCACCTTGATGAAGTAAGGAGTCAGTGGGGTGGGGCCTTGGCCTAACAGATCCTTCACTCCTGGCCATTACCAGTGGCACACACTACCGCACAGCGATATGTTTTGCTCCTCAATACCTAACAGCAATATTTTGCCCTAGTGTACAACATAATGGGCCTCATTCTCACCCTGGCGGTAATTACCGCCAGGGCGGAGGTCGGCGGTAGCACCGCCAACAGGCTGGCGGTGCTCCGCCGGGCATTCTGACCGCGGCGGTACATCCGCGGCCAGAAGCGGAAAGCCGGCGGGCTACCGCCGACTTTCCGCTGCCCGTCTGAATCCTCCATGGCGGCGGAGCGCGCTCCGCCGCCATGGGGATTCAGACACCCCCTACCGCCATCCTGTTCATGGCGGCTCTCCCGCCATGAACAGGATGGCGGTAGGGGGTGCCGCGGGGCCCCTGGGGGCCCCTGCCGTGACCATGCCAATGGCATGGGCACGGCAGGGGCCCCCGTAAGAGGGCCCCAAAAAGTATTTCAGTGTCTGCCCAGCAGACACTGAAATACGCGACGGGTGCAACTGCACCCGTCGCACCTTCCCACTCCGCCGGCTCAATTCTGAGCCGGCATCCTAGTGGGAAGGTTGATTTGCCCTGGGCTGGAGGGCGGCCTTTTGGCGGCCGCCCGCCAGCCCAGGGCAAATGTCAGAATCCCCGCCGCGGTCTTTCGACCGCGGTGCGGTGTTCTGACGGCGGTACCTTGGCGGACGGCGCCAATGTCTTTTTGTTTTTGTATATTGCCAATATCTTAGGTAACCCAACTGCATGGCCCTCTTATAGCTGATAACATTACTCGGGCGTAAGGGATAGCTGATGGTTGTGCCACTTACAAATGTGTGTGGGCTAAATTCAAAATAGAGCGTTTTTTTTTGCTCACATTTCCTGTCACAACTTGAATATATCACATGCCCATTAGGCCCCTTTAACATAGAGTGGGTTGATCCGATGGAGGTTCGGGGGATATATACTTTGTGACCACAAGAGATATAATAGTATTGTACACACTAGAGAAACGGGAAACATCCTGAACAACTAGGTCTAAACCACTACTTGCCTGAACCACTACTGCTAAACAACTAAAAAGTCTCTACAACTAAGGACTGAACAACTACTGTCTAAACAACAAATGTGCCTGAATAACAATTGCCTGAACAACTAATTTTAAGGTAAGGTTTTCTTTTTGTTTTTTATGGTTAATTAGTTGTGTGTTAATATATATATACATATATATATATATATATTAGTTGTTCAGGCAATTGTTATTCAGGCACAATTGTTGTTTAGACAGTAGTTGTTCAGCACTTAGTTGTAGAGACGTTTTAGTTGTTTAGCAGTAGTGGTTTAGGCTATAGTTGTTTAGGACGTAGTTGTTCTGTCACATATTCCTAGAGAAACATGTTTGAATTTCCTTCTTTAGGTGACCCTTCATTTTCTTGTGTCATAGAAGTCCCTGTACAATTTAGGATGGAAGTGACCTGGTGGTGTTAGACAGGCCCTCATGAACCCTACTCAGTTAGAAATAGGCTGACGATAATACATCATTAAAGAAGCAATTATTTATTACTATTTTTTAGTGTGTGACTACAGGTGAGGTCCCCCAAATAGTGACTGATGGTGCGGAACCTTGAGAACTGCAGGGTAAGTTTGTGGACACAAGTGTTACATATTCACTCCATGTTTTCACATTTTGAATGAATCAATACTTTTAGAAGTGAACGATGCATGCTTCTCACTGTGTGGATTCTAAGTGATTCACACTGAAAATACCGCTTACAATCCATACATTGGACATATGGTTAGGATTTGTGATTATTTTCTCTTTTTAGGTGCAACATTAAGTTAATAGGTAAGACCTATTCTTACCACTTTGCATGACTGAGGCATGCTTCACTGACACGTAGGGATTTGTTTTGGATTTGTGCTGATAAAGGCCCTGGAACATTCACCTTGATGCTCATTATTTTTTTAGGTGGGTGTTAGAAATGGGATCTCTTGTTGGCAGAGGTATACACTCTTGTCCAAGTAGGGACCACAATCCTAGTCAGAGTAAGTCACACGCAATCCAATTATCCTTTGCCCACCCTCTGGTAGCTTACCAAGGAGCAGTCAGGCTTAACTTAGAAGGCAATGTATAAAGTATTTGTGCAATAAATCATACAGTAACACAGTGAAAACACCACAAAAATACACCACACTCGATTAGAAAAATAGATAGTATTTATCTGGTTACAATTAGATCAAAATGATAAAGATTCAATCAGCACAAGTTGACATATCACTTTTGAAGGTTTAAAAAAGGGTCTTAGATCTTAGAAATCAACAGTTGTCTATTGATTACACAAAGTACCTGGTTTACGTAAAAATAAAACACGCACATAGACCGCAGAGGAGGAGATGCATAGAAAAATAAGGTGTGCGTTGGATTTTCTGACATGCACAGACGTTGTGTTGTTTCTTTCCACACTGCAAGGGGCTTGCATCGTTTTTCAGCGCACAGTCTTGGTTCCTCACTGCGATGTGGGGATCTTTTTGACGCCCAGGGATGATGCAGGGAAATCCTGGGCGCACTGGGTGAAGTCACAGACATTGCATAAATCTGGTAGGGCAATGCATCGAATTTACTGTTGCACAGCAGGCGCTGCGTCGATTTTCCTCTCAGAAAATCGGCTGATCATTCTGGTTCAGCTGTGCATCGTTCCAGTAGGGCTGTGCATCTAATTTGCGGTCGCAAGGCAGGCGCTGCATCAAATTTCCACTCAGGAAGTCGGGCTGCATTGTTCCGGTTCGGCTGTGCGGTGATTTCTCTGTCACAAGACAGGCTGTGGGTTGTTTACAGGAGTCTGTGCATCGATTTTCGGTTCACAAGGAGTTTCCTAACGAGATGAAGTATTTTTGGTCCTGAGACTTCAGAAAACAGGAGGCAGGCTCAATCCAAGCCTTTGGAAAGCACTTCTCAGCAAAGTCAGAGGGCAGCAGGGCAACAGCAGGGCAGCTGCCCTTCTTAGCAAAGCAGTCCAGCAGTTCCTCTTGACAGGTTACAGGTTCAGGTCCAGCGGTGTCTGAGCTGGTGGGGTCAGAAACCCAGTTTCATATACCCAAAAATGCCTTTGAAGTGGGGGAGACTTCAAAGAGTGGATTTAAAGTGCACAAGTTCCCCTTTCAGTACATGTCTGTCTGCCAGGGCCCCAGTAGGGTGGTTAGCAGTCAATTGTGAGGGCAGGGCACTAGCCTTTGAAATATGTGTCATGCCTTCCACCCTTTCAGCGCATTAAGATCCATTCAGTATGCAGATGAGTGCAGGTGTGACTGAGTATCCTGTGTTTGCGGTTGTCTGGGTGAAATGCACAAGGGAGGTGTCAACCAGCCCAGACGTTGTTTGGAGGGAGGCTGTGAGTGGCATTTCTAAAATAGTAATATAAAATCCAATCTCACCAATAAGCAAGATTTTGTATTACCATTCTGGTCATACTAAATATGACCTGGATACCCCTTTCTGATCAGAATCTACCTCTCAAACAGTATATCAGTGTAGCCCTAATGCTAACCTATGAAAGGAGCAGGCCTTACAGTAGTGGAAAACTAATTTAGTTTTCCACTACTTGGACATATAAAACACACATGTACATGTCCTGCCATTTACCTGCATAGCACCCTGCCCAATGGGTTATCTAGGGCCTACCTTAGGGGTGAATTATATGTAGAAAAAGGTGAGTTTAAGACTTGGCAAGTACCTTTGAATGCCAAGTCAAAGTGGCAGTGAAACTGCATACACAGGCCGTGTAATGGCAGGTCTAAGACAAGCGTAAGCGCCTACTTATGTGGGGGGCACAATCAGTGCTGCAGGCCCACTGGTACCATTTAATTTATAGGCCCTGGGCACAGGTAGTGCACTTTAGTAGGGACTTACAGGTAAATCAAATATGCCAATTTGGAATGAACCAATGTTACCATGTTTAAGGGAGAGAGCATATGCACTTTAGCACTGGTTAGCAGTGGTAAAGTGCACAGAGTTCTAAAACCAGCAAGAACAGTGTCAGAGAAGTGGTGGGAGGCTGGCAAAAAGTTGGGGAATGACCACCTTAAAGCTGTTACGTCTAACAGTGGGCATGCATATTGAGGGACAAAACATGTTGGCATTTGAGAACATGGGGGTGTGGTGAGTACTTATCACTTCAGTACACACGTCTGTGGTTGTTCTTGAAGGGGCAGCAATCTTTTTAATCCTACCCTGTGTGCCTTCATTGATAAAAGAGATTTTCTAGGTACACACAGAGATTGTTTAAGACTTAGCATCTGATCCCTATATTTACAAAAGAATACTTTTTTTCTGCGCTTCAGTTACCAAAATGTTTTTTTCTGGTTAAGGTTGAGACCGTTAGGTTGGTACTACCCAGTGGGACAGAGTGGCCGATGATGAAGTATGCCATGACAATAAGGGTGAGCCCTTTCCGTCCATAAACTGTTGTCCTTGGAATAAAAGTAGGGAACTGAGTTAGTTAGGGCCTGGGACTCCCTGACTGATTAGCTTTCGTGGATCACGTGTCTGCCCTACCTTGGTGTGGTATCAGTATAATAATGTAGGAATGTGGGGCAAAAGGCTGGATCTCTTTCCTCTCATTTGTGAGTACTCTTAGCAGACAGCGTGCTAGATTAAAAAACAACGTAGAGCTAGGTAGAAAACGGGTAGAGCTAGGGAGTGAGTTAACTGGCTTCACAGTGTTGACCTCTTCTGAGATTTACTTGCACCATGAACAAAAAAGAGCTGAATGTTCTTCATCTCAGAATCTTCACATTTGAAGGTTCATTACAGACAGAGGTACATTACAGACCAACAGATAGGAATAATGTGCTGATGTTCAACACCTTTCACTGTAGAAGCCTGCAAGAGAATCTCCCACTTGGTCAGTTCTTATGTCTTAGATGAAACTGTACCATGAAGAATGATTACAGGACACATGTAGACTCACAAAAAAATTGATTGAGCAGGGTTAGCCACGCAAGATTATTGCCAATGCAGAAAGAGAGCAGGGAACAGCAATTGTGACCAATTACTGGAAACACGAGTGAGAGAAACAAGGAGCAGTCTGATCTGTGTTACCACCTACAGCCCATACTCAAATGTAGTTAAGAAATTGATTAATAAACAATGAAGATTATTGAATACAGGTCCATTAGATCTAGAGAAATAAACGTTTCCCTTCAAAAGAACTAGCAGCCTACGGAACCAGCTTGTAGGGACATGTTCATGGGCCAATCACAACATGCTCCGAGTCAAAGGATCCTTTGGGATATGCCCCAGATGACAGGACATTTTCCCTAGGGGCACTGCAATGTGTGCCACCTGAGTAAAAAAAAACACAAAAGAACTGGATCTCGGACTTGCAACACCTTGGCCCTCATTCGGACCTTGGCGGGCGGCGGAGGCCGCCCGCCAAAGTCCCGCCGTCAGGTTACCGTTCCGCGGTCGAAAGACCGCGGCGGTAATTCTGACTTTCCCGCTGGGCTGGCGGGCGGCCGCCTTCAGGCCGCCCGCCAGCCCAGCGGGAAAGAGGCTTCCACGATGAAGCCGGCTCGGAATCGAGCCGGCGGAGTGGAAGCTGTGCGACGGGTGCAGTTGCACCCGTCGCGTATTTCACTGTCTGCGCAGCAGACAGTGAAATACATTTAGGGGCCCTCTTACGGGGGCCCCTGCAGTGCCCATGCCTGTGGCATGGGCACTGCAGGGGCCCCCAGGGGCCCCGCGACCCCCCCTACCGCCATCCGGTTCCCGGCGGGAGAACCGCCGGGAACTGGATGGCGGTATGGGGGGTCGGAATCCCCTCGGCGGCGCAGCTAGCTGCGCCGCCTTGGAGGATTCCAATGGGCGGCGGTACACTGGCGGTCGGAATGCCCATTGGAGCACCGCCGGCCTGTCGGCGGTGCTCCCGCGGTCCTCCAACCCGGCGGTCATGGACCGCCAGGGTTGGAATGACCACCCTTGTGTCTTAAAAAGTGCTGGCAATAGTAACACTAAGAAGGTGGTGTACATTATTATATGTACCTGTGTATTAAAATATGTTGGGATGACGACTAAACCAGTGAAGGTTCATATGAATGAACACAGGAGCTCTTTCAGATGCACAGAAATGACTACCAAGATGATGCACCCCTTTGTAGAGACAGGGCATAATGCAGATAATTTCCTCAGGTTTGTCATAGAACACCTTGGCACAGGAGACAGTGACCTCTCAAAACGAACTATTCAGAATGGAGATGGGTTCATCTCCTCCATACAGATGCAAGGGGCTTGAATTATGACATTCCGTGGTCCCACTTAGGCCCAAGGTAACCATAGTCATGTATCCATAGTATCCCTCTTTAAAGGAAAATCCCTTCAGTACCACAATTCATAGATAAATGCTATTGTTCCTGGAAGTATATGATGGCACCCTCCATCAGGTAATGATATTGTGGGTGTGGGATCCTGAAGACTACATACACAGATGCCAATATCATCCTTCTGGTTTTTCAGTCGCTAACTGATACTTCTGACACCACAATTGACAGTATGTTTCTGTTGTCATAATATACTGTCTACCATGTGTATACATTCCAAAGTAATATATTATATCGGGATTCCTTTCTATTATGAATGACCCAGGTTTCAGGGATCAGGGTTATGATAGTTACCAAATAAGGTAGTAAACATATCTCAAGATGAAAAAGTTCCAGACCATTAGATGATGACTAGGGCCACAATCAAGATGATATTACTGCTTTGTGAGAGTGACCCTGACATGCTAAGTGAAAAGTGTTTTTCCACAGGAGAGACCCACTTCTCCTCTTGGAGGAGCATGTGTTATCAACAGTAATTCAAAGAAATGGCACAATGTCACAGAGATTCACGAAGAATAACAAATGGTGGTATAGAAGGTGTGACGCAACTGGGGGACAAGATTTTTTTAGGTTAAGGTTTAGACCACCAGTTGGTATTATTTTAACATGGTGGGACGGACTGGTCGGAGATGAAGCATGCCATGACAATGTGGGTGAGGCCTTTCCATCCTTAACAACTGTTGTCCTTGGAATAAAAATATGAAACCAGGTTAGTTAGGGCCTAGGACTCCCTAATTAGCTTTTGAGGATCACGTCTGCCCATGGTGTGGTATCAGTATATTATTTGGACCCTGTGGGGCAGATGTCTAGAAAGCCTATTTACAAGGAATTGACATAGGGTAGCACAGCAAGCCGTTCTTCTGCAATTACCTATGCCAATTCAAAAGAGCAGAAATGCACTGTATTTATAAGGTGCTGTGTATTTCTGTCCTTTCCCCCTGCGCTGGGGTACAAATTATTACCTAAGGCAATTGCAGGCCCCCTTGTACATGGGGAAGGGTGCCTGAATTATTGATAGGATTGTTTTTGTGCAGGAAATGACCCCTTCCTGCACAAAAACAATTCTGGGAGGCATTTTCCACCTTTCTATGTGTGCTGCAAAATGAAGCACACACATGACAGACAAAACAACAAGGAGAAATAAAGATATTTCTCCTTGTTGATCCTGCTCTGGTGAGGTGTACAGTTTTGATGCGTTACCAAATTTACAGATTCTTGTAAATCTTGGAATGCATCAAAACCCATGGGTGTTGCATGGGAAAACCAGCCGCAATGCCCACTGAACCTCTCCGTGACTTGCACTGCATTGTCTTACACCATATCTACAAGGCTGGGAAAAGTCACACAAAGTGGCTTTGCGTGGCCTTGTAGATATAGATTTCCACTGTGTACCACCGGTACATCACAAAAAGTGACACACTGGCAGTGCAATCTTATCTAAGCAATCGTTGTGAAAACGCAAAATGCCACAAACAGTGTCATAGAATGTAGAACCTTCTTTACATTCTACCCAGTAACGCCTAAATTACATTAAAAAGGCTTACAATTGCTACATTGAAATAAAGAGAGTTGGCTGTGTCCAACATAAACCCTTTTATGATATTGGACCATAATTATAATGACGTTTCGGCTTTAAACAGCTTGAACCTGTTTGTGCAGCCTGTGACAGCTGTTTAAAATAGTAATAGATCATTCAAAAACATACTTATCTCTTTATTGTTGTTGTGCATCTGTTCACACAATATGTGGTTTATTTTTTATACAATCAGGACAATTCATTAGCACAGGCCCCAATGTGCCTACTTTTCATTTGTATGAAATTTGTATTTATCAGTTAGACAAAAGTAAAACCCAAATCCTAACAGAGAAATATTGCACCGAATGTCTACTTTGACAATACAAAACATTCCATACAAAATATATCAAGGTTTTCCTGGAGGCGGGCTGGGCAATCAATTTGATATTTTTAATGCAGAACATTTAGTTGTAGTGGAATCACTATTTATGGTGCACTGTTCATATGATAGTGCAAGCTTCCGTCCTTCACCATGATTATCTGGTAAGAAGAGCATGTGGAGCACTGGCATATTGTTTCATTTTTCCTGACAATGTGAAAATGATAACATATACCTGGTGCTTCCGTCACAGCGAAACATGTAAGTGGAGGAAGTTACTGCATATCATAAGCATTGCTTGAGTTTAGTATTTTTGCTATATATTAATTTTTTGTCATGTTTGAGGTATACATGTGCTAAACCTGCCGCTGTTCAAGTCATGCCTACATCCTAGTCGTGGTAACCTTTCTTTGTCACATGCATTGCACTTTGGGCCATAGGGACACACACCTCAATGATTTATTTTCCATAACTACACATCATAATGATCCTATCACTCGGGTGCACACCTCATTCACCTTAATGAGCTGACTGGAAAAATGCTAAGAACTTGATGTTTGTAAGATTTACTAAAGATCTTTCCAAAACATATTTTTGTCTTCTTCATGCAGGAGCATATCCCTACCAATATTTGAGCTGCACCTATGTCCCATCGGTCTCCTGTGTATGAAGATACAAAATGTGCTGCCTTTGTTCTGTGTGTCCAGAGGTGATAAAGTGGGTGCCTTCTGGGCAGTTTTAGAAGCAACTGAGGTATTTGGTATCCCTGTTTGTGTGTGTGTGTAAGTGTATGTGTGTGTGTCAGTAGTAGCAATGTGATTTGTTTGTGTATCTAGTGTAACAGTGTAGGTAAAGAACATTTTGCCACATGTACAACGAATCCCGTTTGTGAATTCCTAATTGTGAATCTTTGTGATTCACAACTAGGAAGTTGCATCCAGGATGTTATACAGTGTGTTTGACACTGTCTGCAATTACCAGTGGGTCGCAAATGGACCTGTCTCATCAATATTCATAAGGCAGGGATGGTGGCCTGCTGGGGTCATCAGACCACGATGTCCATGATTGCTTTTTCAATAAAGCAATTCCTTTTTTTGAAACCCATCCCATTTTCCTTGAAGGAAAATGAGAAGCATTTCAAAAACAAAAACAAAAAGTTTTCTTTTCATTTTTTAAGAGTAGGTGATTATTCTGTGGAACCACTGTCTGCTCTTAAAATATGTCTGTGCCTACATTCACAAAGAAGAAAGGGATCCCTTTGGGACCCCTTCCAATTTGCAAATGGGTTACCACCTCCTTCAAGAAGTCAGTAAAATGTGAATGTTTTGCAATCACATTTCTGTTGCAAAACATTCACACATACCACTGCGAGTCACTGTCAGGAAGGTACGCCCTTAACACACCCCTTACTGATACAGAATCGCAAACCCTAATTTGAGATTTGATAATAGGTTACTGACTCACAAAATAGGGTTAGTACATAAAAAAGGCTTTTTAGGGATTTCAAAGGGCCAGATTCAGTGAATCGGACCCTTTGCGATCACTAAATAAGTTTTGCATGTGTCCCCTTGATATTTACAAATACAATATATTTATAAATTTAAAATATACTTTAAGTAATAAGTAGTTTCACATTTTTTGCCCTCTATAAAGTTGTCCCAGCCTATTGAACCTAAGATTAAATGTGACATACACTTCTTGGTTATTCCCTCACCCCCCAACTCCACAGAGAACGTCCACTGAATTTCCTCTCAGCAGATCACCTCATTTTGCAGTTATCAGCTATGCTGCTGTTCAGCAGTGATCTGGAAACCCGATCCTCTGTCAACCTCATTTGAAGCCACTCCCTGGCTATTGCTGGAAATAATCACCAGATGTTGCTGTAATAAATTAAGTTTATCTGGAGGCTGTAACATGATACACACTTAGTGAGCAATCTGTTCACCTGAACAGACAGTCTGGACCATTTTCTAGTTTGCAAGGAAATCGATTTGTAACAGCATGTAATGCCCACAGGGTGGTGTCAGAATCCACTTGAAGAAACAATATTACACAGATTTGGCAGTCTTGTATCTCTTGCTCAAGGAAACCCTCACCAACGGCACAAAAAATCTTGGCGAAGACTTGGTACTGTTGAAAGATCAAAGGGCAACACTGACCATTACAAGTTTTCATAAGTCGTGGCAAACCTTCAGGGAGTACAGACACAATTGGTGAATTGGTACATAAAAGTGCATCCTGAAGTTTATTTTTGACGAGATACTAGACTATACAAGGATCATTTCCAATATTGTTTATTCATTTTTACAGTTTTGTAACACGCTGTAGTTTTACATTGTGGTCACTTTGGAGCAGTGGGCAGGGTATTTGACATTATTTGTACAAATCAATAAAGAGATGCTTTTATGAATGCCTTACAGAGTCTTTAGAGTTTAGTAGGATGGCAGCAATCCCTTGTGACAGTCTTCAGCTGTTACTCATGTTGGTATTTTTAGTTGAAGCCTAGTTTAACCAGTTTTGTGTTTAGAATTCTTCTGAGACTCAGTTGGGGCCACGGCTAGTGACAGAGCACAACCATGGATCTTGTACCAGGTTTAATCATTCAAAATCATTCAGCTGGAGCAAGCTGAAATAAGCGGGATGAAGGAATTTTGTAATGAGATGTACATTTTTATAAATAGTTCAGACCTATATCCCAGTAGGTCTTGTTAGTGGTACTTACAACCTGTTATTGAATTCTTATTGATTCTTAGCTAGTTGAGTAGTTTCCGCACAAGTTATACTTGGTCTTATTTTCAGAAGGTAAGACATGATTTCAAGGTTTTGAGCTCTCTGTAATCTGTCTGTAGATTTCTTCAGGATGTTGAATTTGGGAGGAGGGAGAATTTATCACAGTATTGATAGTTGGAAATAGATGACTTGGCAACTGCATTGATCTGGAGCATTTTGGGTTGTCCAAAGGCAGGCAGGCCAGTCGAATGGGCAGCTACATGGAAAGGATCAACTTATCCGGATTTCAGTTTGAGCCAGTAAGACATATAAATGGCAGAGGTATAGTCTGCTAACTACTACTGCATGAACTAGAAGATTGGAAGACTTCCTAGTCTTTTTCATTAATGGATGGGGCCAAATAGAACAGGTTCAGTAATTGAGTATGAAGTTTTTATGGGCAAATTTCAACATTTATTACTCCATTTATACCAAACTGCTATTGCTAATTTTAGTGCATATGGGACAAGTCAGTTCAGAGATACAGCACAACGATCTAAACTTGTTTTTAACATGTTTATTTATTGTGCCAGGATAGGATGAACTACCACCACCCAAACCCCAGCCCTCTGTCACCTCAAGAATTGGAACCATAACTGTTAGACCTGACAGCCTTAGGGTGGTCACCTCTAACATTCTGCCTGCCTCCCTCCACTTTTGAGATACTGTTTTTGCTGGTTTTTAGACTCTGCACACGTTATCACTGCTAACCAGTGCTAAAGTGCATATGCCTTCTCCCTTTAAACATGGTAACATTGGATCACACCCAATTGGGCTATTTAATTTACTTATAAGTCCCTAGTAGAATGCACTATATGTGCCCAGGGCCTGTAGATTAAAAGCGGGCCTGCAACACTGATTGTGCCACCCACTTCAGTAGCCCCTTAACCTTGTCTCAGGCCTGCCATTGCAAGGCCTGTGTGTGCAGTTTCACTGCCAATTCGACTTGGCATTTAAAAGTACTTGCCAAGCCTAAAACTCCCCTTTTTCTACATATAAGTCAACCCTAAGATGTGCCCTAGGTAACCACTAGGGCAGGGTGCTGTGTAGGTAAATGGCAGGACATGTACCTGTGTAGTTTACATGTCCTAGTAGTGTAAATCTCCTAAATTCATTTTTACACTACTGTGAGGCCTGCTCCCTTCATGGACTAACATTGGGGTTGCCCTCTGTTTGAGTGATAGCTCCTGATCTGAAAGGAGTAGGGAGGTCATATTTAGTATGGCCAGAATGGTAATACAAAATCCTGCTGACTGGTGAAGTTGGATTTAATATTACCATTTTAGAAATGCCACTTTTAGAAAGTGAGCATTTCTCTGCACTTAAATCTTTCTGTGCCTTACAATCCACGTCTGGCTGGGTTTAGTTGACAGCTCCTTGTGCATTCACTCAGACACACTCCAAACACAGGATACTCAGCCTCACTTGCATACATCTGCATTTTGAATGGGTCTTCCTGGGCTGGGAGGGTGGAGGGCCTGTTCTCACACAAAGGACTGCCACACCCCCTACTGGGACCCTGGCAGACAGGATTGAACTGAAAGGGGGACCTGGTGCACTTCTAAGCCACCCTTTGAAGTCTCTCCCACTTCAAAGGCACATTTGGGTATAAAAACAGGGCCTCTGCCCTACCACCATGGACACTTCCTGGAGAAGAAATCTGAACCAGAACCTGCACCCTTACAATAATAACCGCCTGGCTGCCTAAAGGACTCACCTGACTGCTTTTGGAAGAGGACTGTTGCCTTGCTGTTGCTGTCTTGCTGCACTCTTGCTTTGATGCAGAAGTGCTCTGCAAGGGCTTGGATAGAGATTGCCTTATGTTCCCTGAAGTGTCAGGACCAAAAAGACTTCTCTCCTGCAGCTGAAATTCCCATGCAGCGAAAATTCGATGCACCGTCTGCCAAGAACGATGCACAGCCTAGGTGCAAAATTTGCTTGCTGTGAAAAATTTGCTGCATGCTGAGTCCGGGATGACACAGCCCGACTTCGTGACAGAAGATCGACGCAGCGCCAGCGACCGGAACTTTGACGCAAAGCCCTAGTGGATCGACGCAAGCCAACTCAGACTGACGCCGCCCGACGTCCTGAGAGGAATCGACACAGCGCCTGCAGTGCAGAAGAAAATTCCATGCAACGTCTACCGGAATCGACGCAGCCCCTGTGACTTTGCTCCGCAAGCCCAGGATTCCACGCATCGTCCCCAGGGTTTCTGGAAACCCCGCAACCCAAAGAGGATCCAAGTCCGCACACCGGAAATCAACGCAACGTCTTCCCCGCGTGGAAAATAACGACGCAAGTCCGGGTGCAAAGGTGCGAAACCGACGCACACTCACCGTTTTCCACGCATGTAGTCCTTTGCGGTCCCTTGTGAGGATTTTTCAACACAAACCAGGTACTTTGCCCTGCAAGAGACACTTGTTGTTTCTGGGAGAATTTAAGACACTTTTTATTGCTTATACAGTAATATTTTAACTCTAAAGACACTTGATGTCACTTTCAGTGATATCCCTACATTTGCTTATTTCTTCTTTAATCGTTTATATTGTGGTATTGTATGATTTATTGCACAAATACTTTACACATTGCCTTTTAAGTTAAGCCTGACTGCTCAGTGCCAAGCTACCAGAGGGTGGGCACAGGATAATTTGGATTGTGAGTGACTTACCCTGACTAGAGTGAGGGTCCTTTCTTGGACAGGGGGTAACCTGACTACCAACCAAAGACCCCATTTCTAACAATAACATTATTTAAACATTATTCATACAAGTAAACTATCTTAACCTGTTGGCTTTCACTTTGATGTGTATATATAAGTTATAAATGGGTTTCCCAGGATGCGCCTATGACATATATATAGTTCACATACCTGAGCCGAGAGCACTGGTTTCATGGGAAATGTCCTCTTAGTTCTGACCCCTTTTTAATTTGTGTCATTGCTTTTTATTAATAACTATCAAAGGGCCAACTGAGGCCATGCTGGTCTGAAAGGACAAGGGCTCAACGACATCAAAGGATAGCTGCGCAAGACAAGGTTCAAAGTCCAAACCCATGAGATTTATTTAAAATTAGGAACCATTACAGAAAGCAAAAAAAACAATTAGTCATTTCAAAATAGCATCAACAAAGATAATACGTCAAGAGACAATGTTTAGTATAGGATCAGCAAGAGGACTGACATGAAGTTTGCTGTCACGAAAGCAAGGGAAAATCATTTGGCAATCAAAAATATTCAAAGTATAGAATTAAAATACCAAGCTGACATGGAAACTGCTTGGTAAGAACATGAGGAAAGATCTGGCACACATTCTAAAAGTAGCCCTTTGCATAGGTTTTCAGGCGGTGAAAGTCACACTTATGACATAATCTAAAATGAAGTAATAATGAGGACTACCAATACATTTTCATCAACACGATACATTAACTGTAACATTGTTAGAGACACCTGCAAAATGCTTAATTATTGCAAATGTTTAACCTAAAAACAAGAGAATGACTATACATCTTCACACTTATTAAATGCAATAGACCCTTCATATGCAGTAACAGGAAAATACCTTGATATGTTGCAAGAGTTGGTACATTTAGAGCAGAGCTTCAGAGGAAAGTACAAAAAAGGATGTTTTTTTTCACCACAAAACAGTCTATATAGCTTACTTTATGAAAAAGAATGGAACTGTTGAGAGAAAAACATGTACCCAGAACATTTTCCACTGCAGTTTTGAATGCCACGCTGTCTTCTTCTGTCAATGTAAAATGAAAGGCCTAGTATGTTTTGGTTTGCAGACTGGTTATGCTAACGCACACAAACATTAAAGTTTAGTTCATAAATTGGCTCTAACAACTGTCTAGTAAATTAAAGCATACAATTTCTGAAGGGTCTGACAGAATGTAGCTTTTCAGATTCTTGATACTATTAGAAGACTATTTAATGTCTAAACTTTCATATGCCCCTTTCATTGGGATTTAGAGCTGAGGAACCACTCTGTTTTATACACATTACATCTGTAACCTGAGCATGAATGGTAAGTTTATATACTGTTTAAAGCTGTGGTGCTGACGCGATAGGATTTGAGTGAAGAAGCCACACATCATCAGCAGAGACAAGTGTGTTCATATCACATAGATCAAAAGACAAGTTTATGTGTTGGCGATTCTCCTTTGAATTTATATTATTTCTTTCCACAATTTCTGCCTTAATTCGTTTAAGATATATTTGTTATTCTATTATCTTCAGATATATGCTTGTTTGATTGCACAAAATGTACAACAGGGGGTGGAGCACCTTTCTGTAAAACCTGACTCTCAGCTGAGATAGAACGCAGGCGAAATTGCACTCATGAGTATCTTTTCCATTTGTCGGGATTGCAGAGTTTGCTGATCTATACTTGACCACACCAGTTTCTGACAGTGTTTCAACAGGTCTCTTATAATTGTTATTATACAAATGAAGATGTATCAATGTTGGAATGATGGCAGGCTCAGAGGATGAATCAGGATTCAAAGTTGTGACCATCATATAACATACACATATCCACAGTGGATTACAGGCTAATGGTGACATAAATCACAATAGTATGGCTTAGCACCCCTTCCAGATAGGGCACACATTATTAAATGGGTACTTTTAAGATTTCCTAATATATCTGGAGCTAACTATTGTTAGACATTATTGTGGGAGGTGATCAGTTGTTCTAGAATTAAGTAACTGATCCGCAGCACCTATCAATTCAGAAACGTTGTAGTAGGTGCTGAATGGAAGAAATACAGTATCATGGCATTCACTCATGGTGCATCCTTTTAATTCAATAAATGAACTAATATAGAAATATAAGAGTGTGTTAGGTTCTCCCCCTTATGTTGCATTGCTAGTGTGATTGATGGCTGAGGTATAACAAGTCCTTAATTTGAGTTGTGCTGTAATAAAATATTTGAAGTCCTTTGAAGTGAAACATTGTTTTCTCTTGCTCAGATGTGTGTCTTTGCTGTATGTCTGCTGTTAATGAGGGTACAATGCAAATTCGAACACATAATTGTATAAATCTTTGGTAAATTTAACACCAAAACATGATCATGCTTACCAACGGGCAGCTCTCTTTAGACCCATCTCTGGATTTGTTCTTAGCCAGTCGTTTCTTCTTTTTATGCAGGGGTTTGGATTCTAATATCATTTCTTCTAATTCAAACGTTGGATCACAGTTAAGCCGTCCTTTCTGTTAGGATGAGCAAATACAATACATGACACAACTCCGCAAGTGTGACTTTAATTACTTCATCATCCAGCGAAGAACAATCATGAGCATGTCTACAAACAAAATCTCGTCAAGCAGATGTTCAAATCTCGTACAGTATACTTTTAACAAAAGTGGTGGGCTTCATGGGTAGGATCACAAAGATGTTGATGATGAGTAGGGGCAATTTACTCCTGTAGTGCTCCTTTCTTCTTCCTTTTCTACAGCCTGATCTTACACGTACTTTCCAGTCATACATTAATAATTTTGACTTGATATTTTTTTTTTTTTTTTTTTTATTCTCATGCTCTAGAGCTCTTCTTTACAGAGTGGTATTAAAGCACTGTACATCAGAACAATAACGGCATAATGGGGAAGAGAGTAGGTAGACAGAATACATCATTTTAATTACAGAGGAACCCAGAGAGTGTGGAGGTAATTTGTATTGGAAGGTAAGGAGAGGAGAGTAGTACGAAAGAGTAGGTAGATCAAATTTCTAAACAGCGACTGAGTATTTACATATGGCATGTGGGACCAACAGTCACAAGTGAGGAAGGGACATGGCGAGAACATCTTAAGTAACTTTAAATAGGCCGATGTAATCGATAGTCTATTGATTTTACTATTTAGAGCATGCTATGGGGAATCGCCTATGTGGAATGAATTTTAAAATAGTACATTACAAATATGAGGCTTGATTCTGATTTTCTATGACAGGACATAAGTCTTATATTTTGAAACAAATGCTTTTTATGAAACAAACATTGTTTATCAGCATTTCTGCACGATTAGTTTTAGTACAAATATTTTCCCTGAAGCTACTCTGTTTCGCTCATCTTCTGCTGCCTGAAGCATCACTGAAACCAACATCTGTCATTGCTCATGGGTCATGGCAGCAGCCCCAAGACACAGATGGCAGTCACCGAAACAGATATCAACAGTAACTCCTTCCCTGCTGGTCTTTACACCCGTAATTAAGGCTGACTGCAGCCGAAAGAGATCCGTGTTCAAGCTGTACAGAAAGCAAAATTAGATAAGCCACTACCGCTGCTACTAACTGTCCAGCCAGACTTCCAGACGCTGACACCTCTGCCAACCACTGCCCGACACCGCATCGCTGGAGCCCACTACCCCTTCACCAGAACCTGCCACCGCCTCCATCAGCCACCAGGGGTGTGGCTAATTTTATTTCGCAAGAGTAAGTATGCCAAGGAATGACAATATTTCCTTATGAGTGCTTATTCGGAATGAAAATGGAGGTGAAATATTAACACTTTTGACACTGTTTTCCCCAGAACTTTGAATTTAGATGGATATAGATCCTTTTTGCACAACAATTTGCAAGGGCCAAAAAATTCCCGATTTCAATACAAATCCACCATGTTGAAATCTTCAAGAAGTACAGGTATTAATTACAGAAGTTGTGCTAGTTTTGGGAAGATGCAAGTATAAAAATATCACAAGGTCACATCTGATACTCTGAGGTATATGATCAAGACTGATCAAATGTACCCATTTTCTTTCTATATGTGCAAAGTAATGTAAGTGACCAATTTTATATATATATTTATGCAATTTATTTACAGCTATATGAGTCAAGACTCAATTTTTCGCAACTTTACCAAGCTCAAGGTCTACAACTGCTTTTGTTAAGTGCTTGAAAAAACAGTTGTAGGGCCAATAAAATTATGCCCTTACCAGTACATTGATAATATGGCAAAATATTTTAGTTCAATACCACCAGATGTTCAGTGGTGAAAATAGCTGCATTCAGGATGTTTATTTAAAAAATAACCAACATGGCCCAGAGAGTGTATATTATGAGACAAGTTTATTATATGATCCATTAAAATATATAATCGAACCAAAAAAGTTCAGATTGTTTTTAAGTTTCTAAGTTGGACCAAACTAATGTGTGGTAGAGAAAAGCTGTACTTTCAAAAGTGAATTCCTACCGAGTAGATATTTTGCTGCTCTCTTCACTAAAACAAAATTAGAAATTGTTAGAAATGGGGTTTTTGGTTGGCAGTCAGGTTACCCTCTGTCCAAGCAAGAACCCTCACTCTAGTCAGGGTAAGTCACATACAATCCAAATTATCCTGTGCCCACCCTCTGGTAGCTTGGCATGAGCAGTCAGGGTTAACTTAGAAGGCAATGTGTAAAGTATTTGTGCAATAAATCATAAAATAACACAATGTAGCACCACAAAAATACACCACACAGTGTTTAGAAAAATATAGAATATTTATCTGGATATTTGTAGATCAACACAATAAAAGATGCAATAAGAATTTGTAGAAATATCACTGAAAGGTGATATAAAGTGTCTTAAGTCTTTAAAAAGCAAACAAAGTCTCTTTCAAGCACAAAGTACCTGGTTTGGAGTGGAAAAGCTCCGCAGAGGGCCGCAGAGGAGGAGATGCGTGGAAAAATGGTGTGTGCGTTGATTTCGCCCCTTCACACACGGACTTGCGTCGGTATTTTTCACACGGGGAGACGTGTGCGTCGTTCTGCGGGGAGAAAAATGGTGTGTGATTCCGTTTCGCCTCTTCAGACACAGACTTGCGTCGTTATTTTTCACTCAGGGAAGACATGCATCGTTTTCCGGCACGCAGGCCGACTACTTCTATGGTTTGCGGGATTACCAGATGTCCCAGGGTCTGTGCGTGGAATCCTAGACTTGTTAACCGGCTGCGCATCGTTCCGGGAAGCTGTGCGTGGAATTTTCTTCCTCACGGCAGGCGTCGCGTCGATTTCCTCTCTGGAAGTCGGGCAGCGCTGTCCAGGCGAGGCCGTGCGTCGAAGTTCCAGTCACACTGTAGGCGTCGCATCGAGCGGCGGATCGGCGTGCAGTGAATTTCTCACCGGAGAACAAGTTGTGCGTCAAATTTTTCGGCGCACACGGCGTCCAGTTGAAAGAAAGAAGTCTTTTTGGTCCTGAGACTTCAGAAAACAGGAGGCAAGCTCTATCCAAGCCCTTGGTGAGCACTTTTACAGCCAGACAAGAGTTTAGCAAGGCAGCAGGCCAACAGCAAGGCAGCAGTCCTTTGTAGAAAGCAGACAGGTGAGTCCTTTGAGCAGCCAGGCAGTTCTTCTTAGCAAGATGTAGGTTTTGGTTCAGGTTTCTTCTCCAGCAAGTGTCTGAGGTGGTAGGGCAGAGGCCCTGTTTTATACCCAAATGTGCCTTTGAAGTGGGGGAGACTTCAAAGAGTGGCTTAAAAGTGCGCCAGGTCCCCTTTCAGTTCAATCCTGTCTGCCAGGGTCCCAGTAGTGGGTGTGGCAGTCCTTTGTGTCAGAGCAGGCCCTCCACCCTCCCAGCCCAGGAAGACCCATTCAAAATGCAGATGTATGCAAGTGAGGCTGAGTACCCTGTGTTTGGGGGTGTGTCTGAGTGAATGCACAAGGAGCTGTCAACTAAACCTAGCCAGACGTGGATTGTAAGGCACAGAAAGATTTAAGTGCAGAGAAATGCTCACTTTCTAAAAGTGGCATTTCTAAAATAGTAATACTAAATCCAACTTCACCACTCAGCAGGATTTTGTATTACCATTCTGGCCATACTAAATATGACCTTCCTACTCCCTTCAGATCAGCAGCTGCCACTTCAACAATGTATGAGGGCAGCCCCAATGTTAGCCTGTGAAGGGAGCAGGCCTCACAGTAGTTTAAAAACGAATTTAGGAGTTTTACACTACCAGGACATGTAAACTAGACAGGTACATGTCCTGCCTTTTACCCACACAGCACCCTGCTCTAGGGGTTACCTAGGGCACACATTAGAGGTGGCTTATGTGTAGAGAAAGGGGAGCTTTAGGCTTGGCAAGTACTTTTAAATGCCAAGTCGAAGTGGCAGTGAAACTGCACACACAGGCCTTGCAATGGCAGGCCTGGGACAAGGTAAAGGGGCTACTTGAGTGGGTGGCACAACCAGTGCTGCAGGCCCACTAGTAGCATTTAATCTACAGGCCCTAGGCACATACAGTGCACATTACTAGGGACTTATAAGTATATTAAATAGTCCAATTGGGTATGATCCAAAGTTACCATGTTTAAAGGGAGAGAGCATATGCACTTTAGCACTGGTTAGCAGTGGAAAAGTGCGCAGAGTCTAAAAGTCAGCAAAAACAGAGTCCAAAAAGTGGAGGGAGGCAGTCAAAAAGTTAGGGGTGACCACCCTAAGGCATGTCAGGTCTAACAGAAATATTCTGCCTTTATTTACTTCGGAGGTAGGTCAAGTACCCTTCTTTCCTCCTGTTCCTCGCTATTAAAAATGCATGTCTCGTTTCGTGCCTAGAAACATGAATGACTGCACAGCGTTTGCCAAAGCATACGGTTGTTTCCCTTTATAAAAAGCTCTATAACTTGAATTAAGTTTGTATGGTCATAAGGTTAAAATTACTTGACTGCCTCACAACATGCAAATGTTGTTTAGGTGATTGCAAGTCTCCTTATGTTGAAGATATTAAAGTCCAACATAGAGCTGTGGGCCCATTTATGCTCATCAAACCTAGCTGTGGAGAACGCAGGCCAGGGCAGTACAACCCTTTACACCAAAAAAGCGACTTTCCCCTCTGACAGGGCACTGGATTGAAGCAAATCACTTTTTAAAGAGGGGGAAAGGCCACCCCCTGCACGTGGTTGCAGTGTGTTATGGTAGTCACCTGCATGGGTATGCTAGTGGGGACCTCTAACCCCCCATGCCTCTGTCACTATAGCTGCCATGGGCAGAGAACTGAGTGTGTGCTACCGCATTGTGGCACAGTCAGTACATCTTCGAACAGTATATATTTTCCTTTGTAGCCATGTAATACAGTGCAAGAATAAAGGTAAAGTATTTCCTCATTTGCATGGGCACATGCCCCTCATCCAAATGAGGGAACGTCCCATTGTGATCACCCGAGGCGAGATGTGTACCAGTGCGATCCATATTATAGACATGGTAGTACAAACATTTGTGGCCCTTTCTATCATACCAAGTGGCCCAGGGATGCAAAAGTGTCACCTGTCAAACATAGGGTGGTACTACCCCAACTTATGCCTTCCTCCTCCATTTTTTATGATCTCATTTTTGCTGGCCTTAGCGCTCTGTGCACTTCACTAGTGCTAACCAATGCTAAAGTGCTTGTGCTCTCTCCTCTAAACATGATAATATGGGCTTATCCCCAACTGGCACGTTTAATTTACTTATCGATCCCTAGTAAAGTGGTACTACATGTACCCGGGGCCTATAAATTCAAAGCTACTACAGGTTGTCCCACCCACTTAAATAACTTATTTTGCAGAGCATGTGTGTGCAGTTTTATACTACAATTCTGACCAAGCTAAATAAAGCTTTTGACATGCGCAAACCTTCCTTTTTAATACATATAAGTCACCCCTAGAGTTGGCTCTGGATAGCCTAAAAGGCAGAGTGCAATGCATTTAAAAAGTAGGACATGGACTTTTAAATTCCACATGAATTATCTCTTGAATTTGCTTTTCACTACCTCAAGGCCTATCTCTCTCATAGGAGTAATATTATAATGTGGGCTATAATGTGGGCTATAGTAGACCACATTACAGCCCACATTATACATGCGAGGAATAGGAGGCAGCTTTACATGAAGATGCTGTTTTCCAGGAATTGGGAAAGAGTATCTGTGAAGGTTGGAGGTAGGATAGAGATCTTAAATTGGCCTTATGGGGATATGTGAAATTGCATGATGAATTGACCAGAGGAGCTACTGATGCTAAAATAATACAAGGGGAGAGATTTGTACCTCCCGAAGGAGTGAGAAAGAAGTTAATAATGTTGGCACATGAAGTCCACTTGGGAGAGACTCTTACTAAAAACCGATTGAAGGCCACATTTTTGAGGCCAGGGTGGACAGGGAGGTGAATGAGTGGGTGGAGTGTTGTAGGTTGTGTAGGGAAAGTGAGAGGCAGTTGAATGTGACAAATGAGGGTAGGGGTTTTCAAGGAGGGTGATGGTGGAGTTTGTGAGGAATATAACGAATGAGAGTGTAATTAGAGTTTTAGAAAAAGTGTTCAAAACAGTGGAGCCCAGTGATTTTAGTACCAGACAATGGAACGCAGCTCATAACCACGGAGATGAAATAGTTCTTGAAAGGACATGGTATTAGACATATATGTACTTCATTGTAAAACCCATAGGGAAATGGAATGGTGGAGCATAAAAACCGTATGATAAAAGGCACGATTCAGATGGTGGTGAGGGACAAAAGGGGATTGAGCAGCCGCGGCCAGTCCTTTAGGGCGGAGGGGCCATACCCCCCCACCTTTTGCCCCTCATGAAGAGTGCCTGTCAGGCTGAGCAAGGGTCAGCCTGATAGACACTCTTTGTGTTCAGCTCAGGCAGCCAGGAGTGAGACGTGCGCGATTTGCGCAAACTCCTGACTGCCTGAGCTGAACTTTGCTGGGTTGAAGAGGTCCTATGGGCATGACCTACTCAGCTCAGCAACGGTGCCTTGAGGCCCTTCCCCTCAGTGATGAGGGGAAGTGTCACCCATTGACTTCGACCTGGGCGCTTCAGGTTTAAGCCCTGAAGCACCCAGGGCGAGTGTCAATCAGTGACACCTCATCACAGAGTGGGGAGGGGTCAGAAGTCTCACTGACCCCATCCCCCTTTTTGACGAAGTTGGGACTGCTGCCTTCCCTCACTGGCTGACCTATGGTCAGCCAGTGAGGGAAGGCAGCAGTCCCAACCTTCCTGGGACCTCGAGCTGAAGGTAAATATGTGTGTGTGTGTGTTTTTTAAATGAATGTTTGGTGCATGCCTGTGTGTATATGCGAATGTTGATGAGTGTTGTGAATGGATGTGCGTGCGTGTGTGAATGAATGTGTGTGAGTGTGCTTCCCACCCGCCCCCTCCCTCCTAAAATTACCGGCCACCACTGGGATTGAGTAATGCATTGGAACAAATGGTTTGAGGTTACAACACTACTGAAAATGGGGTGACGGGTGAGACACCTTTCAGGAGGATGAGAGGAAGAGAAGCCAAAACAACATTGTCACCACAGTGGATGAGGGAGTGTGGACAAAAGACAGAAACAAATGTCAAGAGGGAAAGGGGTAGGATAAAAAAAGGGCGATTTTGTGAAAAAATAAAGTTGGCCAGGAGAACAGATGGTGCTAACAAGTTTTCAGATCCCATGGAGGTACTGGAGGTTCATGAGTGGCACATGGTGTTACTGAATGTGACGAAGTGGAACAAAAGGAGGGTGGCATTGCACTGTAAACAAAGTGATGCCACGCAGGAAAAACTGAAAGAGTAGAAAAAAGTAAAGCAACAATGTTCTGTATTCATGTTGATTGATGATAAGGAAATACCAGCAATAGGAGGGAGAGTAAGAGAAGGAGAGAAAGCAGAGTGGTATGGAATAAGGAGGAGGAGTATGGAGTTGAATGGAGATGAGGTATGTGCAAGAAGCAGGGAATTTAGAACTTGTCAGATTCCCATCAAGTCCCAATACTATATAAAGAACTGAGGAATCTCATTCTACAGTCTTCATGGTTTGTAGGAATAGGATGGGTTGTTTTGTAGTTGCTTGTGGGTATTCTTAAGTAGTTGCTTGTGAGTATTCTTAGGGTTTTTAAAACATCAGTTATTGTATAAATGTATTGTATAGTTTATTTGACAGAACATTTGTATTAATCATTTAAATATAGAGATATTTATATAATTATAAACACTTTTATATTTTACCTGGTATATATGTTTAAAAAAACGTATTTACATATGTACTCCATTTTACTATATTGTTTTTTTATTTTTTATTTTTTAATTGGTAAAAGTGAGGCAAGATTATATTTTACCTAAATGGTCTCAAAGGAACAGAGGTTCTTTCCCAAGAGCCTTCCAGTAACCACCATTTGTTGGGGATATCCAGGTGGTGGGATGTCCTGAGAAGCTCAACAAAGTAAGGGGATGGCAGAAAGTGATACTACTTCCTGTGCAGATGGGAAAGGAAGTGGTATCACTTCCTCTACAGATGGATGATGTGAAATAAAGTCCTCTTGTCTGGCATCTTTTTTAGGGCAACCATGCCATCTGTTTTGTTCCAGTCTAAGAAAGATATGAGCATTTTTCTAACTCCAAGCTTTTTCCAGAGTGCAATAACATTTCCACTGCTCCTTGTATGTTATGCAGGAACTTCAAGTAGTAGCAGTAATAGTTTATTGACATATCGAAATATAAAATTTCATAGCTATACAAAAAGGCCACATGTTAAAATCCAAAATGAAAACAAGGAAAAAAATAAAAAAAATAACTGAAATCATATAAAGGTTAGTGCAAATAAATTACCATAAACTTTGCTACAGTATGATTTTCGAATTGATTACAATTAAAACCTTATAAAAAGAAGAACCCTTCCAGCCTAAGGCTGGGAGTATACCCGAATGTAAACTTTCGTGAAGTAACATTACGAGCATAATAATAATAATAGTAATGCAAAGAAGACTGACAATTTTTGTAAAAAGATTTGATTCACAGCCTATTACGGCTAGCAGCTTTAAGTTGCAATGGTACTAGCGTCTGTGAAGTATGGTGAGGGGAACCACAGCAGCAATGTGCATAGTGCGATTTATCTCCAAAGCAAAGAATCGTTTTTTGTGGCTGGTGCGATTACTCAATCCAATGGAGCCACTTACAATCTTTCCTAGCAAAGGCTGGAAAGCTAGCCATATGCAGTGCTTCAGAGATGGATCTTTAGATAGGCAATGATAATAAGGCAGTGATAATAAAAAAAAGAGATTTCGATTTAAATTTCTGACCTACTAAACTCGTCTCATTCCCTTAAACAAAGCTGCATAGCTAAAGGACTCTGAGCTGAGACAATCCTATCAAAATACTACAGAAGCTCCATACCGTTACAGATAAAAGTTCTTCTTCTTATCCTAGGCCTTTCCCGCCAAGTGCTGTAAGTGTCCTACTACGTATGGACGAGGCAGCTGACAGGTATTTAGTAATTGCACTTTCTACCAATGTAAATGTATTGTTTTTACAGATTCTGTAAGCAATGGCACGATCATATAAGAGCCGGGTCTCACAAAGTGGAATGATCAATTTTTTCTCAGTGATTTTGGCCCTCATCATGACATTGGCGGTAAATCCTGCTTACAGCAGCGGTGACAGCGGCCAGCATACCACTGCAGTGGCGGATATCCGTTCGCCATATTATGACACACACACCAACCGGACAGAGTACTGCCACATACACAAATCCGCCAGCCCAAAGGTCAGTGTTAAAGTGTTGGTACCAACACCCATATGGTTACGCCAACAATACAACGCCCAGCACATTATGACCCGCGATTCACGCCGGTGGACATTCAATGGCGCTAAACCATTAGCGGTACACACCGGCCTGCTCAGAATGGACACCCATATACAAAACAACACTACATTAGCCACACCGTAATCACACACCTGACACTGATACACACAGCACACCTACCCACCCACAACATTATAAAACACACACCCACATTACCCACAACCTTTTAGGAACACCAATTATTGCCACCAGACTGAAACCAAGATCACTGAGACAACTAGACACACACACCACAAACACCCACACATCTGTCACGCACCCAACACCCCACGCCACACCACACCACATTACTCAACACCCTCTCACCAACACACACTACACAACACTCATGTCCCCACTAAGGCACCCCGTTTCACTGATGAGGAGTTGCGGGTCATGGTGGAGGAAATAGTCAGGGTAGAGCCACAGCTATTTGGAGCACAGGTACAGCAAATATCCATTGCCAGGAAGATGGAACTATGGCGGAGAATCGTGGACAGGGTGAACGCCGTGGGACAGCTTCCAAGAACAAGGGATGACATCAGGAAGAGGTGGAACGACCTGTGGGGGAAGGTGCGTTCGGTGGCAGCAATGCACCAGCTCGCCATACAGAGGACTGGCGGTGGACCCCCACTTCCTCCCACACAGCTCACAGCATGGGAGGAGCAAGTCTTGGTAATACTGCATCCAGAGGGACTCACTGGAGTTGCCCGAGGACTGGATACTGGTGAGTCAATATTTACTACTTATCACCCCCATACCTGCATGCCATCACACACCCTCACCCTCACTCCCATCACTCCACTCCATCCCACACACTGCACCTACACATATGACTAACTCCAATGCCTAGCCCTGCATGCTATACCAATGCATGAACAGCCCTCCCAGCCCTGCATGGACACCCATCACAAAAGCATGCACAACATGGAGAACTAACAATCCCACAATACATCATCATACACAAATAAAGGTGGTAGGGCAACAGCAACGATATAGGGAAAACCAGGGATGTACAATTTGTCACAGACATAAGGCATAATACATCACTTACATCCCCACAGGTGCCCCAGCCAATCTCAGGGGAGAGGAGGTGCCACATCTAACCAGTCCCCCAACAGAAGATGCCCCCAGTGATGACAGTAAAGACTTCTGGATCTGGATGAACTACCTGGCCCATCAAGGACCTCTGGTCAGTCGGCCACCCCAGCCCACTCACAGTCCACCACAGAGCCTCACCCATCAGTATCGAACACCACAGCACCCAACCAACATCCCTACACCTCTGTCCCCAGGACACGTCAATCAGCAGCGTGCCCACCTGTACAGGGACCCCAGTCCACACTTCACACCCAAGACAATCAGGGTCCTGGAGTCAGTGCCAGTGGGCACACCGTTCAGGGGACAGAGGCACAGGGAAACCGGGACACTGGGAGGACTGCTGTGCGCCAGGGGGAGGACAGGCCCAGGGGACCGACTCTCCAGGAGGCACTCACTAATCTCCTGGGGGCTTACCAACAATCCCAGTACAAGATGGGCCAGATCCTTACCAACATGCAGGAGAAAAAGCGGCTGCAGGAGGAACACAATCAGGAGATCAGGGAGGATTTGTAGGCCCCCAACAACACCATGCTCTCCATAGCAAGAGTGCTGGCAGACATGGCCAACATCATGAGGGAATTGACAGCACACTAGTGGGCCCCTACCACTAGCCAGCCTACTGACTAACCCTCAACTTCTGCTGCAGCCAGTGGGCAGGAGGCCCTCCCACAGGACCCACATGCCACCAACACCCCTCCTCCTGCAGAAGGTGAACCACCCCGCAAACGTTCCCTACGACCTAGACAGAAGCCAGAGACACTTGCCAAGACCAAGACCACTGCCAGGAAATAAGACCCTCCTGAATGTTCCCCTTGTGTCCCACCCTGTCAACTTGTCCACTTTGAACTGCCTTTGCTCCACTTCCTATGGCCCCTTGGACACTGGTCCTGTGCTACAAACAGGATGGAACCATACCCTGGACTTTCCTGTACCATCACCCCATTCCATTGCACTTTCCAGTCAATTATTTGCACTACAATAAACACCCTTGAACTCAACTTGACTAATAGTGTTTTATGTGATGAAAATGTGCATGTATGGAAACAGTCACATCATGTGCAAATAATCTGAAAACTGTGATAGCATACAATTAATGACCTGTAGCTATCTGTAGTCATCACATCAGTACACTGTTGTAATATCACCAACATCTGCAAAATGAGAAGCCATAGTAACAGTAAGTTGAAATGCAAAGGAAGTGAATGCCATCCTGCTATAGCCACACAGATAAAACAATAGTCAGAGGAATGGTCAGATACACTGTCTCTCCTGTGTGTCACTGGAATCACTGACGTATAACTGATGTTTTGTTTTCCACATCCTCATCCTCTGCCTCCTCATCCTTACTGTCCTCAGGATCCACTGGTGCCACAGGGGCATTTCCAGTTTCCTCCTCCTGCAGATAAGGCACATGTCGACTGAGGGTGGGGTGGTGCAACATGCAGCATGCCACTACTATCTGGCAGACCTTCTTGGGTGAGTAGCACAGGGATCTACCTGTCAGATGCAGGCATCTGAACCTGGGTTTCAGGAGGCCAAAGGTCCTTTCGATAATTCTCCTGGTTCACCCATGTGCATCATTGTAACAATTCTCAGCCGCTGTCCTGGCATTCCTCACAGGGGTCAGGAGCAACAATAGGTTTGGCTAGCCTGAGTCACCTGCAAGTATTAAGGGACAAACATTAGCCTTACACAATGGTATGGGGTTGACACCAGAAGGCATACACTGACATACATTGGGTGGGCACTCAGGCTCACCTATTAGCCACACTCTGTGCCTCTGTAGTTGTGCCATCACATTTGGGATGCTACTATTTCTCAGAACAAAGGCGTCATGCACCGACCCAGAATACTTGCAGTGACGTGGGAGATGTACTGGTCCACCAGGCACACCAGTTACACATTGAGTGAGTGGAAACTCTTCCGATTCCTGAACATCTGTTCATTCTGGGGGTGGGGGAAAAAGCAATATGTATTCCGTCAATCGCCCCAATAATATTGGGTATGTCTCCCATTTCAGAGAATCCTGCCTTCACAGTGGCCAAATCATCCACCTGGGGGAAAGCAATGTAGCTGCACATGTGTTTGACCATGGCAGACAGAACCCTTGCCAGCACGACTGAGAACGTTGGCTGTGACATTCCTGCTGCCAAGCCCACTGTCAGTTGGAAAGAACCAGTTGTCAGGAAATGGCGCACTAATAGGGCTTGCACAAGAGGGGGGATCCCAGTGGGATGACAGATAGATGATATCAGATCAGGCTCCAATTGGGCACACAGCTCTGTTATTGTGGCACTGTCCAGTCTATAGATGAGTATTATGTGCCTGTCCTCCAGTGTAGCCACGTCCACAACAGGTCTGTCACACAGGGGATTGTCTCCTCCTCCTATTGATCTGCAGTGGTAGGTATATAAGGGACACAAGAGTGAGTTGGCTGTCACAATTTGAACAATGGAACCACCACCTCAGTGTACATAGAGCATTAATGTGATGTGACAGTGGGAATGGCAATGTACGTGCAATCATCAGCAATGACGCAGAAATGGACTATCTGAATGTTGTCCATCACCATTAAATGGTGACTGCCTGTCCTGTATCTAGGGACAGGTGGAAGTGAGGTAACTCCGCTAACATTGGGCATCATGGCGGAAGGCCGTCTCACACCACCGTGCAATTCCTCATTGGCTAATTTGGGGCTCTATGGAGCACAGTGGCCAATGGGCATCAGCGGCAGCGGTGACGGTGTACACCGTCGCAGACGTGACCTCCATTTTCTATCTAAATCCTCACTTGATTCCTGACTGTCCACAGGACAACACCTACACTGCATGTGCTGCTGTGACCTGTGTCTGGAACCTACCATGGCCCGTGTGACTGGGGAAAGGGCCTCTGCCTTCACTTCGGAAGAGTTAGAGCGTTTGGTGGAAGGGGTCCTACCCCAGTATGGACTGCTGTATGGGCCTCCAGACCAACAGGTGAGTACACTGTGGGCACGATGCATGTGGCAAGGTTGCATGGAGATGTGTGTGCAAGCATCGTTTCATTTGGGCGGGTGGTATATCTGTTAGTAGTGTACATGGTGGGCGCTGGGTGATGTGTGTGCCAATGGAGATTGAAATGTGATTTGTGGGCCATATGTGTGACATGATGGATTGTGTGTGTAATGGTGTCCCCCCGGACTGTATTACCTCTGCAGGTTAGTGCCCATCAGAAGAAGGGATTGTGGTGTGCCATTGCCAAGGACGTGCCGACCCTGGGGGTCTACAGCAGGCGGAGCACCCACTGTAGGAAAAGGTGGGAGGACCTGAGATGCTGGGCACGGAAGACCGCGGAGGCCCAACTAGGGATGGCCTCCCAACGAGGAAGGGGTGCCCGTCGGAACCTGACCCCCCCTGATTGCCCGCATACTGGCAGTGGCCTACCCAGAGCTGGATGGGCGCTCGAGAGCATCACAGCAGCCACAAGGGGGTGAGTACAGTGGGCGTAACTACAATCATTGGTAGGTGGTACGGGATCAGGGTAGTAGTTATGTGTCAGTGGGTGCCCCTAATGCCAGGTCAGACATTGTAGCATGACCCAGCTCAAGGGTAATGGGTGTATAGCAAATTCAGGTACCCTAGCTAGGTTGTATTCTCTGTCAGATAGGGCTTAATGGGTCCAAGGAGGGCTGTAGTTGCGGTGTTTGGCCCTCATCTTGCTGTGGCACCTAGCCAATTGATAGCCAGCGTGGTGCATAGTGCTCAATCCTGAACCCTGTGTGTGATGGTAATGTTCATGCCAACTGTGATGTTGGTGCTGTAATTGACCCAGTGTTCCCTTTCTCTCCTCCCCACCTTTTTCATCTTCTCTCATCCTGTCCATGTGTGCATAAGCATCATCAGGCAGGGGAGCAGGGGCACCTGCTTATACAGGACTCTCACAAGCGAAGCTAGACTAATGGAAATCCTACTGGGTGATCATAATGTTTAGTTGTATGTAAATTACCGACAATGACTTGAAGGAACACCTCAATAGGGTGAACAGCATAGTGACCATTTTAGCCAAATATAGTTATAAAATAAACTTTCACAATCAGAGATTGCATTCTTTAATGTGAAGTATAACGATAATAAGGGTAACAAACTGCATTGCTGTGTATTTTAAATTTTTTGTAGTTTGTAGTGCTTGTTTTTACACATAAAACACTCTTCATAATGTAATATATTTTATTACACACTATTTCAAATAACTGCAACAGATAGATTTATAGTTATTCTGTAAGCGTAGTATTATGTTACATTAAAATGTTTCTGCATTGTCTCATTTATATATATAGTGTTATATTTTCAAACAATATAATTTTACGTAACACATTCATTTAATTCAAAATATAGAGTACATGACCATTGGTCAAACAATTTGCAGATATGTAAATGCATATTCAATTCTATTGATAAATAATATTTATTTTGATAGTGTTTTAAATATATGTTACATATTATTTTATATGTGGTTATTAAATATTTAATATTTACTAATATGTTGTAATATAATTTTACGTAACCAATTTATGTTGCTCACATTCTTTTATGTTTCATTAGACATTATGCATAATTTTCTTTCACATACACATTTTTAATTCAAAGTAGCACGTCATGTTTTAGACCATATATATAGATTATACATGTATATTAAATTCTGTTATCATTTAATAATATTTATTTTACAAATAAGTTGACATTTGTTTAATACATTTTTTTATATTTGGAATCATGTTTTTATATTTTGTCATATACATTTGTTTATATTTTTAGTCTTTATTTTAAAATAGTGCTTTCTGTAGAAAAATAGTATTTTTTAATTTTAATTTAGTGACCATTTTTTACTGCTAAGTGTGTTTTTTGGACTTTTTACTACACTGTTCGCTGGGTTTGGTTTCTGGTGGCCAAAATTCCCTGTTGGTGTTCTACGGATAACTTAAGACCTCTTTTAGATTATTATTTAGAGTTTTTAGGGTAAGAGAGATGTCAGCAGGTGCAGTAAAGTACTGTATTAGTTTGTAGTTGATGTGTAATGTAGTGTTGGTTCTGTTTTGCTGTTACATAGTGTAACAAGGTAAATCTTAGTATAATGTGTGTAGCTTAGTTACTTTTATTACCTAATGTTATTATATTGCTGTTATTTTTAAAGCAATACGATATTGGGTCTACTGACTTATAGGGCGTCAAAGTGGGTATATTGCGTTTTGTATAGGTTTTAAGGTCAGAGTTGAAGACTGCTTTTATTTTTGGATACTTTTTGAAAAGGGAAATATTTTTGGTTATCTTTTAACCAAAACTACTTTTTAATTTCCTTTTATTGTTCAAATTTCCAGAAGCAGTGTTTTGAATATAATTTTTTCGGGACGTTTACGGTTGTCACGAACCATGGATGACTTCTGTAGATTTGTTTTTTGAATGTTTCATTTTTATAAATTTTGGGCTGTCTTTTGCCAATTATTTTGAATTATTTTTCTGTGAAATGGGCATTGGCTACAAAACTTAGTTATTTAGCTTAGTAAGCTTAGTTTATTATTTAAATGTGGGTGGGTAATGTTAGTTAGTCTTTGTGTTACTCATGGTTACATTTTGTATGCCTGTGTTTATGACATAGATTTATTTATTATTTTTAAATTAAATTATTTATATGTATTAGTCTTATTGTATCTTATTTTATATTTATTATAGAATGATTAATAAGGATAACTTAAGTCATATTTATAAATAAATGCATGGTTGCAGTTGCATTTTAATGTTGGCATTTTAGCTGGTTTAGAGTATTGTTTTTGCTATGATTTATATGTAGGGTAATAATTTGGTATGTATAAAGTATTTACTTTGAATTGTAGCATAATGTACATTTCTTTCTATTTTTATTAAATTTAGGTTTAATATTAAGGTTCTAGTTTAAGTTGTTGGTAGTGTTTTTTTCATTCTTTTTTATGACATTTTAAAAATTGGTACAGGGTAGGGTGCCTTTGGTCTATTGTGGCTTTGAAGGCATAGATCCTTCCTTCCTCTGAGTTTGTGGTTTTGCTTCTTGAGCCATGGAGTCATTGCACAAATTCCACCATGGTATTTGGAACTTGAGTTTACATCTGTTGCTGGAACTGTCATCATCGGTGAACCCAAGTGTCTTCAAAATAGTGCATTAGGGGACTTTGGGCCTGATTATGAGTTTGGTGGTCGGACTGCCATGTCACCAGGGTGGCAGTCCTAAAAAGACTGCAGAGTTGATGGTCTTCTGCCTGTCATATTACAGTGTTACAGCTGACCCAGAGGCGGTGTTCCTGATGGCAGTGGATCATCAGGGGAGGCGGTCAGCAATACAAGGTATATTTTTCCATTTGTGTTGATGCAGGTGTGTACATTGTGATCAAAATGTACACATGTGCATGACACATGTAAAAATACGCTGTACATGTACTATTCCATTGCTGTAGATTGGGCCATATATGACTAGTCCAGTCAATGGCAGAAAATGCAAAAGGTACTTACCTGGATATTTTTTATTTTGCTTTTGGGATTGGGGTGCTGATGTGAAGGAGGAGCCCCGGATAATGGGGTCCACCTCAGAGACTGAAAAGAAAAGAAGGAAGGGGGGAGCTAGCACCCCATTCCTTTCAATTGGGCCAGCTCAAAGCAGGAGGTCTCCCCACCACAGTGGGCTCAATGGGAAAGCACATCGTGCTCTGAATTGTGGTCCCCTTGTCTGTACTGCCCTCTGACAGCTGCTATTCCCCGTCCGCCATCAATTTCTGGTTGTGTGGGTGGGACTCCGGCGATCTCTAGTTCAACAAACTGCCAACATCGTAATTTAGCTGGCTGACTGAGAAGTCAGCAGTTGGGGTTTCTGATGCCACTGTGATGGCGGTGACAAGACCGCCAAACTAGCAATCAGGTCCTTAGTTCTGATCTTCAGCTTGGGAGTTGGGGTTTCTATTAAGCTGCTGTTGTGGTTATGTACCTCTGGTGCATATGCTAGTGATATTCATTTTGTAAGTTCAAAATCAAATATGCTTTTTGCTGCATATAGAACACTTAGGGCCATATTTATGGAAAATTGGCACAGCACAGCAAGCCACCTTGCAGTCCTGCGCCACAGGGAAAGGGCAGAAATGCACCATATTTATACCAATTCAAGCTTTCCTGTCCTTTCCATAGCACTGGCATACAATGGGCTTCCTAGCGCCAACACAGGCGCCCTTGCACCATGGTGGCATGTAGAATTGTTTTTGTGAGGGAAGAGGCACTTACCTGAATAAAAACAATCCCTTGAGGTTTTTCCCACTTTCTATGTGTGCTGCAGAATGCAGCATGCATATAAAGAGAAAGAATAAGGAGAAAAAAATATTTTTCTCCTCGTTACACCTCACCTGGGGAAGGGTAGGTTTATGGGAATGCATCACAATCCATGGATGTTCTGTAGGAACACCCACACAACACCCATGGAAGGCCCTCCTGGCCCAGAGTAAGGCAATGCAACAGTTTGCGCTGCGTTGCTTTATGCAAGATTTATGAAGCCAGTCAGGGCCATGAAAGGTGGCCTTGCATGGCTTCTTAAATTTAATTTTTGAGTGCTTCACACATGCACCATGTTTGCATGGAAGCTATTTCCATCTGCATCAAATTATATTTATTGTGCAGGAGGTAAGGCTCATCATTGTGTGCAGTGGTTAGGTGTTTTGAAACGTGTATGTTTTGGAATTTAATAGGAGCATGAGGAGTTTCTGTTATGGTCATTCAGATGCATGCTATTAAACTATTTAAATTAAGGATTGCTGGCAGTTGGCCTGTAGTGTGCGTGGGAACGTGAGATAGTATATGTTTTTATGTATCTCCTGTGGGTTTCTGGGAGCTAGCGCTTGCCTCTGTAAGTTCTTACAAAACATGTCTTACCTTTATTGCTGTTACATTTGGGGGAGATTGTGTTTTGTAACATTAATTACATAATAACTGCCCTTTTAACATCTTACTTTTTTCTTCATCATGTATACAATGACACATCCAGGCATACACTCATGCATACATTGAGATGCCCAGGCATACACCAGTATTTACACTCACACACCCAGCCAAACACTAATGCATCAAAAGACACACCCAGACACACACTGATGCATGCACACACAAAAAACACTTACCAAACACGAATGCAGTCACTGACACACCCAGGCACACACTCATGCAGACACTAACACACCCAGGCACACACTGATGCATACAGTGACACACCCAGGCACACACTAATGCACACACTATCACATTTAGCAAACAGTCACTGACACATCCAAGCACACACTAATGTATACACTAGGCAGAAACCAGTGCAGACACTGACACACCCATTGAAGCAATAATGTATCCAATAACACACCCAGACATAGCTTCATGTATACACTGACACACTAGGGCATACACTCATGCATACACTGAGACACCCAGGCATTCACCAATGCATACACTCATACACCCAGCCAAACAATAATGCATTCAGTGACACACCCAGGCACACTCTGATGCATACACTAACACACCCAGGCACACAGTCATCCATACACTGAGACACCCAGGCACATACTGATGCACACACTAACACACCCAAGCACACACCGATGCATACACTAACACACCCAGTCGTACACCAATGCAGACACTCACACACCCCGGTATTATCAAAACTAATATGCCTCTCACTCTAGCTGGTGTCTTAAAAGCTTTGGGGTGATTCGTCAAGCAGGAGATGAGAAAAAGCGGGGTCCCAAAACACCTTTTCCCCATTCTATGTGTATGGGATTATTCAAATTTTGAACATGACTACAGCCCAACCTCTGTATGGACATACACCAAATTTGGCAGAAAGCTAGATCTTGGTCAAGAAAGTGTGTTTTTTATAATTTGGTGTAAATCCATCCAGTAGTTTAGGAATTATCTAAGGGTAACAAATATAGATATATAGAGACAGAGATAATCCTCTGGTCCACCCGCGGTGGATCTCCAGATCTGAGGGAAATGCAAAGCCCTGACTGGCTAGCAGCAACCTGACAGAAAAGTTGCAGCTGCCATTGTGCTTGTTGCATCGGCTGGGGGTGGGAAAAAACACTGTAAAAACACATAAGGAATCAGGATACAGGAATCCTGACCCCATACAACACATAGAGGGGTCCTTTAGAGACACTTCATCGGCAAAAAACTGCGTATTCTTTTTTTTATCTGATCTGCGGATCTGTGGATCCTCGTAGGGGCTCAGCATGCCCACCCCCCTGTATAAATCTGCAGTGGATCTGTGGATCCAGAAAAAAAATTGAAACCAAAACCCACTGCATCCAAAACGATGCTGCACACTGCCAAAGGCAGTGCACAGCTTGGGTTTGGAGGCATGCGGAAGGGTTGGCCCGAGGGCATGGTCATGAGCACTGGTTATATTAACATGCATATTAAAAAAAACATAGACATTCACTTAAAAAACCTAAGGTTACAGGGAGTCCTAGTTAAATTGACGTTTTACCTGTACAAAACTATAGAAACTCAGCAGTCATAATTATACTTATAGTTACACTTATTTGAAGAAACTATAACTCATGCCTGTAAGTAACTCTAGGCAACCAGTGATAGTTTCTTAACATAAGTATATCTATAAGTATAACAATACCTTCTGAATTTCTATGGTTTTGTATGGGTAAAACAGCAACTTAACTATAACTTCCCTGTAACCTTAGTTTTTTTCAGTGAATATACATAAATAGCTATCTATCTATCTATCTATCTATCTATCTATCTATCTATCTATCTATCTATCTATCTATCTATCTATCTATCTATCTATCTATCTATCTATCTCTCTCTATATATATATATAAATATATATGTATATATATATATATATATATATATATATATATACACGCATACATATATACATATTCTTATAGTTATAGTTAGGACCTAGTTTCCATAGGAAAAGCCTTTACTGACTTTCCTGTATCTTTGGCACCATTTGACGAATATTCACAGAATTTTCCAAACAAAGAATCAAGGGCCAGATGTAGCAAAGGTTTTTCCCCATTTTATGTCTATGGGAAAAAGTGTTCGTACATATGGCCCCAAGTTAGGTCTTGCCGTGCATGGAAACTTTCAGGACAATCCATCAAGCGGGGGCTGAGGAAAGCGTAGGGGGAAAAAAAAGTGATTTTCCCATGTTAATTCCCATGGACTCTTTCAACACAACTACAACCCAAACCGCTTCATGAAATTACACCAAATCTGCTAGAAAGGCAATCTTTGGTCCACAGATTTTTTATTTGATGTAAATCCGCTCAGTAGTTTTCAAGATAATAAAAGAAATCCAAATTTGTATATCTAGAAGCCTGAATACTTTGTGAATAGTCCTGATCTTGTGCGTAGATTTGATTGGCTGTCAACACTTCAACCAGGAAGTGTTGGCCGATATTTTTGGACTTAGTAAAAAAAAAGGGGGCAGGGTACAGTTACCCTAACCCCCTCCCTTGGCCCAGGGGCCTACCTGGGACCACTCCAGGACATTTTGTTTTAATTCAAGGGGAAATTCGCAAATGTTCACAAATTTCGCAGTGACTTAAAAAACAAAAAGTGTGGGCTCCTGTGTTTGTTATAATTATAGCCCCCAGGTGTAGGCTTAGGGGTCATTCGAGCTTGACATCATTGATAATGTCACTGTAACATTTGCAGTAAAATTATTGTTGAGAAAACTGTGCATGGTGGGGGTGCGAGTTATAGTTACCTTAGGGCATGAGTCACAGTTACTTGAAGTAATTCTAACTAAAGCCGCTGAATTTCTATGATTTTGTACATTTTAAATGGAAGCCTATCTATTACGTGCCTGTAACCCCAATAATTGGAATATCACATTGTGGCAACAGCACACAATTATTGTGTGTTTATTTACAGGAGCTGAGAAAAGTGTAATGAACAAGTGGATTCGACAGAATGAGGTATACTGATGGGTTTTTGAGACGATGTGTACCTGGTTGTTCTGCTTTCCTACTTATCTCCTATCGGAGCTTACAGAACCTCTCTGGAATGCACTTCTGAGTTCAAAGAAGACCTTTATTGTTGTTAATTCTTCCCCACCCACAAGTTCTTGAGAGACGAATTAGTAGATTTCAAGCACAAAGTAGTCGCAGCAAGAAAACAAAATATATCACAGTACTTCTCAGTTGCAATGTACACAGCAAATATATAATATATTCAAAGCAAAGCATAGAAGTCAAATTCATCACTGTATGAGCAAGTAGGACCTATCTTCAGCTTCGTCTTTCTGGGATCTGCAAGTTGATGACTCCGGTCAACTGCGAGAAAGAGATTATCTACCCACACGGGAGACTGGCAACTGACGTCTAGCTCCAGCCTGAAGTCAAGCAGATTCAAATCTAACTCACTGTAGCCCAGAGTCATCCTTACAAAAGCGTGCCCCCTCCTCTCAGACTCGGGAAAACGACGCAAGCCTTTGGACACTGGCTAGATCTCCTAGACCTCTCCTATTCCCAAGGCTAAGCAGAAAGGAAAACACCCAATGTACTCTCTCTTATCAGGTCTAGTCTGGTGTGAAGAAAACAGCTTGGTTCATCTTGTGGAAAAACACAGCTTGGAAGAATACAGACATCTGCGATGTTTCAACTGCAATGTCTAACTCCACGTTAAAGCCAATAGGCAGCTAACCTAAATATCAAATGTACTGTCTAATGTCATGTCAAAGCCAATAGGCAGCTAACCTAAATATCAAATGTAATGTCTAATGTCATGTCAAAGCCAATAGGCAGCTGAGCTGAATACAAAATGTAATGTCTAATATCATGTCAAAGCCAATAGGCGGGTAAGCTGAATACAGAATATAATGTCTAATATCATGTCAAAGCCAATAGGCAGCTAAACTGAATACAGCATGTCAAAGCCAATAGGCAGAATACAGAATGTAATGGCTAATGCCATGTCAAAGCCAATAAGCAGAGGCAGAATACAGAATGTAATAGCTAATGCCATGTCAAAGCCAATAGGCAGCTAAACTGAATACAGCATGTCAAAGCCAATAGGCAGAATACAGAATGTAATGGCTAATGCCATGTCAAAGCCAATAAGCAGAGGCAGAATACAGAATGTAATGGCTAATGCCATGTCAAAGCCAATAGGCAGCTGAACTGAACAAAACATATAATGTGCTACTGGTGAACATTGAGCAACTAATATGCGCAGTGGTGAAACACAAAGTCATTGGTCAAACACAATTAATAGCATCACACTGGTCTAAAGACCAAAGCAGACCGGCAGTGAGCGCCTTGGGAATCGAAGTCAACTAGTATGTCTGGCGGGGAACGCGAGATTGAATGGGCGAAAAGTGATTTGTATTTTAGAAGCTGCACACGGAGACAACAGCCTAAACGAATGGGTGGTGATGGTTTGTGACACTTTTTCTGATTGCAAAGACAAGAGTTAATTTTCTCCTGGAGTGCAGTCCTGCAGTTGTTTGTAACTGCTTGTTTTGGGAATATATATATATATATATATATATATATATATATATATATATATATATATATATATATATGTGTGTATCTGTTTGTGAACTTAAAGATACTACTCGTAGATGCCCTTTGTGAACTCCCAAAGTCTTAAATGGTTGGTCTATGTATAGGTCAAACATCTAGGTTTACCTTTGTGAATCAGGTCCTCTGTTTGCATCCGTTGAAAGGGCACCTTACTCTTACCCTTAAGCTAATACAAAATCCAATGATTAAATAATGTAACATACTCTAGACAAATTAGCCTATAAAACCTTTAAAAAACGGAAGAATCAAAACTATTGTTCAATACAACTAATGACTTACGTTTGGGACAAAGCCCGGGGTCACAGTTTTCTCCAGAACTGAGTCCCAATTCATGTCGGCTAAATAAGGGGAGCTCTGGATGTCCGAGAGACTTGAAAGTCGGCACTCTGGGTCTTTTGTAAGAAGCTGCAAAAAAGCAAAGGTATTAGCTGTGCCCTTCGTCAGGAGACCCCTTCAAGTGAAGACTGCACAATTCAAATTGATAAGGCTCTTAGCAATATCGATAATTCAATTTACAGATGTTTTGGATGGATGGATTCTGATGGAAGGATTGATGCTCAATAGTGCATGCTCAGTGCCCATTGAATTCAGGTAAAAAAAAATGCAACCACATCAAAAGCTAATAACTCACTTGACTTTGTTGCTTGAATTCATTTAATTTGCTAGATAATTGGGTGCCAGCATTAATACAAACAATGCGATAGTACAGAAAATAAAGACCATAACTGCTGCCAATAGATAAACTTAAGAAAAACAGTTCTTGCTTCCCAAGATGCAGTGAGAAATTAGTGAAGGCAATTACACATGTATGCGAAACTTGTATGTGAAATCAAAATGGTGATGATCAGACAGCCTTCTCTCAATAAACCTATACATAACAATTGAAACATCGTGAATAAGACACAATTGCATAACACAAAACAAAAACAAGGTGATACTGTGTTTCTCTACTCGGGATTTTGCTGCAAATGCAAAAGGACTGGAGGTCATAAGTCAGAACCGATTGCATTTTATAGGTCATATATGTGAATACATGCATACTATTATGCATTCTTAAACCGATAGGTGTTTTTCAATAGCAGACAAAGTACAAAGTGATTTCTTCCAAAAATCAATTAGCATTTAATAATGAAGAGGTATTGGTTTTATGTCTTTGGTCATTCTTACAGTATTTAGGATTCCAACCTTGTGCCACACACATTTTGCTATAAGAGTAATTATGGAATCCAAAGGATCAACAATTGGCTCCAAATGGCAATTTCCTATGGAGGGCTGAAACTGCCAGATATGTAAACTCTATTGTTATGACTTTTTCTATTCTTTACATTTTTTCAGTACTGACTGTGGTGCATGTTCGTAATTCGAACACTATTGTTCTTTAAATCTAAAGAACACATCGGAGCCTTCTCCTCGCTTCTTGAGTTCCGCAAGAAGCTGAAGTCCTGTGTTTTCATATAAACACCTTAGGCAACTCACACCAACACTCCTGCCCAAGCGCCTGGGTACCCTCTACATAACAGCTGCTGGACATATGATAAATATTCTCAAATGCCAACCTTTCTCCAGTTGGTGTTATAAGTAGCTGAAAGCTTCATTTTCTACCCTGCTGTTAAATCTTAGAGATTATGTATTATTAGACGGGCAACTAGATACATGGTGTTAAGGAGGTCTTTAGTTAGCTATAAGGGCATTTGCTATAAACATCTTCAAAACTAAAAAGGAACTCCAGGCATGGGCAAGGTGGTGGACATCTCAGAACAGGGGTGCAGGAAAGTGTACCAAAGATTTAAAAGTTGGTTGTCTCCATATTGTTCGCTAAGATCTACAAAGGACCATGGGTATGGTTTTTAATACATTTAAAAAAAATGTTTTCATAACTAGTGAGAATAAATAGTTTTTAATATTCATAGTCATATTGTCAAGTCTTTTCATGAGTTTGGCATGCTCATTTATTTCGACTGTCATTCAGTAGGACATTTCACCATGCCAAGTTTCATAAATATAGGTCCATGGGAAAAATGTTAACAGTAGGGTAAAAAAGTTTTAATTTCCCATTTAAGACCCACTAAAAATTGCTGAAAGTTAGAGGAAAACCACTGAACAGGTATACATCAAACTTGGAATGAGCATGAACTTTACTAGTAAAGTGTCCTGTTTTGATTTGATATAACTCTGCCCAGTAGTGTTTGAGATGTTTGTTAAACAAAAGTGCTAGGTGAGATTTAAAGGGTTAACACTTTTGTATATATTCAACAAAATGTGGGGGTCCCTCTGTTCAGTCACATTTTCAAAATGAACAGAATCTGATTGGCTGGATTAAATAAGAAAATAAATATATGAAAATCCTTTCGGTAAATACAAATTAAGAGTTTTTGTTCATAGGCACCCCTACCATCCCGTTGATGAAAAGGAATGCATGAATGAGTGCCACCATCACTCTAAACATTGTCCCCGGGGACCCTCACTATGATGTGGAGAAGCCAGCAGAGGACAAAGGCCCTCATTCCGAGTTTGGCAGTTAGCGTACTACCGTGGTGGAGCTGGTGGACCCACAGCGGAAGGGCAGGCACACCAGGTGGCAGCCATCATCGGCCTGGTGGTTAGGCAGTGTCCCACGACCATATTACAAGGTTGCACACCGGGAGGATTTCCGTGGCGAAACCACCACCACCAAAAGCCTGGCGGAAATGGACAATATAAATGGGAACACCTACCTTCAGGAACACAGGCACTTCCATAGGCGCCATCGCATGCAAATTGCAACTCTCCCTAATCCTCCACCTGGTCCTGCAACTTCCAGTCGAGCGACGGCGACAACAACACCAACCGTAAGTACACCAGCCTAGCACACACTGGAGGGAAAAACGTCTGTGTACACACATACACACAACATGTGAAGCCACGCCCACTCACACACACAAACACCCATACCTACACATACACACACACATGCATACACACCAATACCCACAACCACCACACATGCATGTGGAAGGAAAGCCAGGACAAGGTAGGTACCATCAACAACAATGGTGTTGTGGTGCAGACATATTAAAAAGGACAACATTGTGAATGGACCCGCTAATACACAGGCCCAAGGCCCACTCCAATAGGTGCCCGAGCACAGAGGGCACAAGATGACGGCCCAACTTGATGCCTGACTGCAAAGTGTAGGTCTCCACAGGGCAGGGGCAAGATTAGGGAGTGCAGGCACCTCAGGGTTGAAGTGGGTCTGGGCAGGGGGGTCCTTACGCTTAGCGGGGGTCCTATCGTCTAGCCTTAGAGCGGGCGGTCCTCAGGGGTGGTCTTGGACGGGGGGATCCTTGGGCTTGTCCTTGGATGGAGGGTTTGCCAGGGAGGGGGTTTGGGCTTAGCTTTGGAAGTGGAGAAAGTGGGTATGGTTGTGAGGTGCATTTTTGGAGGTGCCTTAGGTGCAGGTGCATGGTTGGATGATATGAGTCGGCTGGAGGAATGTTGGGTTGGTGACTGCGGGCATATAGATGCACTGGGATGAGGTGGGGAGGAGATGCAGGGAGATGGCAGGGGTGATGTGTGAGTGTATTTTGGGGTGGTGTTGGCAGGTAGGGTGGATGTACTGCATGTGGGGGTGTTTACAGCTGTGGTGTCTGCACCAGTGGTGAATGGGGTGCATGAATGTGGGTCAGATGATGTGGTGACTATGGCAGTGAGGGCACATGCGGCAGGAACAGTGACTGATGTGATGCAGACTGCAGGTGTGAGTGGTGTGACGACTGTGAGGGGGGAGCTGGTAAGGGGTTCAGTGCAGGGTATGGATGTTGTCATGTCTGCATGTGTCAGTTGAGTGTGTGCATGGTGGTGGCGGTGTCTGTGGTGCTTATGCCAGTCCACCTGTACCGTGTCTGTTGATTATGGATGCATGTGTGATAGTAGGTGTGCCATGGATGGGTGAGTGGAGTGGGATGTAGGTATGGGAGCAGGTAGCTGGTGGGGGGACGGAAGTATAAGGGACACTAGTTGCCGTCAAAGAGGAGGTGAGAGCCTGAAACAATCTCTGCAGGCCAGACACGGCAACGTGAATGCCTCCCAGGAACGAATTGCACTGTTGCATCTGGTATGCCAGTCCCTGGATTGCATTCACGATAGTTGGCTGCCCCACAGAGATGGACTTCAAGAGGTCAATAGCCTACTCATTGAGGGCAGCAGGGCTGACTGGGGCAGAGGCGTCTGCGGTGCAGGAGATGCCCGCCCTCTTGGGGGTGACCTACAGGGAGGGTGGTGCTGGTGAAGGGTGGGCCGGACAAGGATGAGGCAGGCATGGACCCAGATGGTTCTGCCACTACCAGGGATCTGTCATCGAAGGAGGAATCAGAAGATGGAGTGGACGATCCTGTCACCCCCATGGCAATCCCCTCGCCCTCTGTCCGACTAGTCCCCTTGGCACTGCTGGAATCAGCCTCCTGGGTCCTGTGGGCTGCAGCTTTCCCACTTGCTGGTGCCCCTTCTCCATCGTCAGATGATTCTGATGCACACATGGACAGAGGAGGAGAGGGAGGGTGGTTGGGAGAGAGATACAGGGTGCAATTGGTCAATGCCAGCACAACAGTCACATAGAGTAATAACATCATCTTCTGATACCATGCCATGACACGCCATGCCCTCACCTACACAAGATACAACAATGAAACACCACAGGGGAAAGCATAGCTATGCACATGCTGATGCTGATACAGATGCAATTGTATACATGATGAGAGGCATACCTACCATACCTGCCCAGTACCTGCCCAATCCCCATGCCCGTTGAGACACACAAGTCCAGGACAACCAAACCTACATGATCCTGCATGGGTAGTTGGCATGCCTACTAGGTCATTGTCCAATTGCACAGTAATGTCTTACCCCACCTTACCTCACAACATACAGTTCCTGCCTGCAGATTGATGACTCTACATTCACCCCTGGCACATTGATTGGCAAAAACTTATCACCCCAGATGCAATGATCCTATTGGTATGAGCTGCCTAGCCCTTTCATGGCAGTAGGTGACAACACAGATACCATATTGGAGGTAACTGCCCCTCTATTCACTGACTGCATGGCATGGCCACACATCTCTGGTGCCAATCCGGCTCGGTTGTCCAATACCCAAAGTGGACATGAATCCACCTAGTAAACACGCTACAGTTCCCCAATAGTGCTGACCCCGAGACACCATGGCAAAACATGTAAGTGAGAGTGTGTACTCACCCCCTTGTGGGTGTTATACTGCCCTCAAGCGCACATCCACCTCAGGCTAGACCACTGCCAGAATGCGGGCCAATAGGGTGCTCAGGGTCCGTCGGGCACCCCTTCCACGTTGGGGACATCCCTAGCTGGGCCTCCATGGTCTTCTGGGCCCAGCATCTCAGGTACTACTACCTCTTTCTGTAGTCGGTGCTCCTCCGGGCATGGACCCCCAGGGTCCACACTTACTAGGAGATGGCACTCCTGTCCCCTTCTTCTGATGGGCGCTGACTGTCAGGATGTCTGGTTGGACGTCCTCCCTGGTCATCCACACCATCAAACAGAATTGCACTCAGAATACAGGCAACCTCATCAGATGTCAGATCAATGATAGGATTGGCAGACACATCCACAGTGCAGTAGTGCGCAGCAGCTTCATGGACAGACACATCCGCAGAACCAGTAACATCCATCGTGGCGAATAGGGCCCAGACTTCCACCAAGAGTGGCTCATAAGTGGCCTCCCGAATCGGCCTTAGTCTCAGATGGCACGACCGTGAATGGAGCCTCAGTGGGGACATCAGCAGCTCCTGGTCCACAGGAGGCACTGGCGGAACAGCAAGGCACGCGGTAGGTAGATTTGCAAAGTGGCATCATGTGCAGTGAAAGACAGGCTGCACACACCATAGGAGTGGTCGGAATGACAAGGACCAGTTGCACTCCAGTTCCTCTAGTAACAGGGCTCCAAAGAGCTGTGCCATGCGATCACGACAGAGCTGGGCTGCTGGTAGTGGCTCTATTACTCTGCCTTGCTGGGAAGCCACAACCACTGTATATCAGGTACAACAGCAGTAGTATCCTGCCTATTGATGGCAAAGTCACAGGGTAGCCCCAAAACACACTTGATGGGAGTGATTGGTGACTGTATGAATGAGTCTGAAAACAGTATGGAAGAGGTACACAAATCCAGACCCGACAGACTTACACCATTGAACCTTCCCTGCAGTACTTGCAGTGTTGGTTATACTGTATTACAGCTCACCAGAGTGCTTTGGGGAGCTTGAATGTGATGGGGATTGTGTCTCGCCAGATGATATTGGGTACACGACTCTCTAGCCAAGGTCAACGTGAATTGTTACTGGAACAGTAACGCCTTCAGTCTGCTCAGCTTGTCATTGGTAACCTACGTGGTATCAATGTTGGCCCACCTTTCTGCTTCTCTGATCTGTTGGTGGGGGGCGGAGGTTGTAACTTGCCTACAACACATTACAATCTTTGAGACTGTGATTGCCTATGCAACTCCTTGTCTCAATGTGCAACAGCTGTTGCTGTACAGGACCACATTACTCCCATTGTAAGTGTAGGGGACGCTGGATGTATCAAGGGGTCGGAGTACCCTTCTGACAACAGGCCAAGTTTGCAATCCCCGCATTATAAAGGCCATGAAGGGACACCTGTTTGCATATCAGTGAATGACTAACAGTAGGCTCACAGTCGCTCACGCTGTGTGAGACCTCTGTTTCGCCGTACCACCATTTATGTTGGAAGGGCAACTCCAACTCTACTTTCATGTAGCTATCTCCTAGTCACTCCTCTCTGCCCACTGCAAGATGTTTCATTAAGTTGGTAACACGAAACGTGGTAATGGGCAGACTGACCAAGCCATGCATGAAGCATACTGTTGGTAGACTCTCTGCAAACGTGAAAGGCATGTTCACTGACTTTTTAAAGTTACACACGGCGAACCTCGCTTACCCTCCAGGACCATCAAAGCACCATCCTTGTCTGCCAACACCCTTACCAGCACTGCCCTCCCTGTAGCTCCCCACCCAGTTGCCCATGCCTGCTTTCCAGTGAGAGTGAGTACTTACCCCCATGTGTTTTCTGTGCCTCCCTCAAGCGCCCATCCCTCTCAGGCTAGGCCACCAACAGTATGCAGGCCATTAGGGGGCTCAGGGTCCAACGGGCACCCCTTCCACGATGGGAGGATGTCCCCAGCTGGGCCTCCGCAGTTTTGCAGGCCCAGCGGCTCAGGTCAATGACATTGGGCTCATCTGCTGACCCATACAACTGTTCATACAGGGGCAGTACCCCATCCATGATCCGCTCTGACTCTTCCTGGGTGAAGGCTGGGGCCCTTTCTCATGCAGGATGTGCCATCTTGGCTACCAGAGTCAGTACACAGCAGCACACAGTGGAGGTCCTCAGTGAACGAGGTTCAGGAGTCAAGTGAGCAGGAGCACATGAAATGGCAGCCATGACAGACTACTGCCATGATGTGTTACGACGGAGGGATGATCACACTTCCAAATGTCCCGTGCATACAGGCAAGCGGCTACCAATTTACATATCCAATGTGTAATCTGCGTGAAAATATGTGCGTCATGGGTGACATGTGGTGGCCTGCGGCCACATCCACGCCGTCAACACAGTCTGGGGTGCACAACATTAAACCAACTCTCTTCTGTTCCCAGGTACAATGAATGGTTGAGGAGGAGGAATGCACTGGTGTACAGGCCCTTAGTAGACATTGCCACCCTGGAGGAGTGTCACATCATCCAGACCTATCACCTGAACTGTGTGACCATAATGGAACTAGTGGTCCTGTTGGAGCCAGATCTGTTGCCTGCCATTCGCCATCCCTTCCACAGTGCAGGTGTTGTCAGTCCTTCACTACCTTGCCTCAGGCTCCTTCCAGGTCACAGTGGGCCTTGCAAGTGGGATGTCACAGCCCATGTTCAGCAACGTCCTGAGGGATGTACTGTCTGCCCTGATAAGACATATGGCCAGCTACATTGGGTTCCGACGTGCAGATTTGCCCACTGTCAAGGCTGCATTCTATGATGGGGCACACGTCCCACATGAGATTAGGGCCGTCTATGGCACCCACATTGCCTTGGTGCCACCCAGGAGGAATGAACAGATGTACAGAAGCTGCAAAAACTTCCATTCTGTCATTGTGCAGGTGGTGTGTCTTGCGGACCAGTACATCTCCAAGGTGACAGCCAAGTACCCAGGCTCTGTGCATGATTCCCACATCCTGCGGAACAGCAGCATCCCATACATGATAGCACCAGTCCCGAGGGACCGGGCCTGGATCATCGGTACGTACCCCTGCATATGTGTGCCCTCACCTCACTACACCCTTGGGTCCCTGCTCTATTGCCCTCCTGGTGTTGACATGCCTCTTCCCACTCTGCACACAGGTGACTCTAGCTATCCCAAACTGCCCTGGCTCCTGTCACCCATGAGACGTCCGACCTCAGCTGCAGAGGACCATTACGATGAGGCCCACGGTCGTACAAGACGGGTCATTGAGAGATGCTTCGGCCTGCTGAAGGCCAGGTTCTGCTGTTTGCATGTCTGTTGGGGTGCCCTGCTCTACAATCCACAGAAGGTGTGCCAGATCATTGTGGCCTGCTGCATGCTACACAATCTGGCCCTGAGGCGTCACATCCCATTGCTGGATGCAGAGGAGGGGGTAGCTGTGTCAGTGGCTGATGAAGGGGACATGGGAAGTGATGAAGAGGAGGATGAAGAGTATGCTTCTGACTCCAGGGCGGAGCTAATTCGACATTACTTTGGCTGAGATGCAGGTATGAAAACCTGTGCAGTATGTGTCCTCTACAACTGACTGCCTTGTCTTTGATGCCACCTGTTGTCTGTGACCACATGTATCAATGTCTATGTAGAATGTCCCCTGAGTTGCCAGTTCAATTGCTATGTGTGTGCCACACTGGCTTATTGCATCTGGCCAGCATCCATCCTGGGAGTCGACATTGGGAGGCAGTGTAACATTGTTGTTGGTAGCAGTGGGTATGGGGCCAGGTATGGCGCTGGCTGCTGTGAGGGTGGGTCCATTGCGTTGGTATGTGTTGTGTATGTCTGTTGGTACTGTCCATATGGTTGTGGACCTGACTGGCATATCTGCCCTGGATGCCTTTTCCTATGGTGCATTTGTGTGGAGTTGGCATCTGTGCCTCCTACTGTGATTGTTATCCCTGTCTTGTAAGGGGTGATGAGTTGGGTCATGGTGGCGGAGATCTTCAGAGTGGTGAGGCCAGCTGTAGGGAGTCCAGGTCCAGTCTGCTGGCTATGGGTAGACAGAGATATGCAAGTGGATAGTTAACAGGGAGTCACAGTCATACACCAGGGAGAATGTTCAGGAGAGGTTCTCTTCCTGGCAGTGGCCGTGGTCTGGTCATCATGTCTGGCTGGATTTCTACTTGAACGTCCTTGCTTGCGTGGGGGTAACTCAGTGACAGGGGTCGGGTTCCTGGTGTCCTGCGAGTCCTGTGGCGGTGCCTCCGTTGAGGCCCTAGTGGGCAGTCAGTTGGTGTGGTTGTCCCGACCCTTGGCCCACAGTTCCCCTCCCACTACCCCTGGACCCCTGTGGCCCTGGCACAGTGTGCCCACTCCCAGTAGGAGCAGGGTCGTCATTGTCTGGGGTGGGTGCCCTTGACTCTGGCTGCTATACTACGGGGCACACCTCAGATTGATGGGTCCCTGGGGCACAGGTTTGGGGTTCAGGGTCTTCCTGTGGTGTTTTTGCCACATAAGTAGGGTCTTTCGGTGTGTCTAGGGTGGGTGTGCTGTTGGCAGACTGCCCAGTGGCCCCAGATGGCTCAGGCAAGTTTCCTCATCCAGACATCCAGTGGGGCCTTCATACTGGGGAGGGCTGTCTGAGCCTGGCATCCTCCGCAGGGTGGCAGTGGCGGGGGTACCTGTGGATGGATAGGGCAGATATTAGTTGTGTGACTGTTGTTGTTGTGCACCTGTTGTGATGCATGTAGTGGCTCAACTTGCTTCCCAGTGATAGCAATGACAGCTGCTGCACTGCAGACATTGGTTTGGATTGGATTGTGGGAGCTATGGTTCTTAACATTGTGGTTGACATCCATGCATTCGGGTGTGTGAGTAGGGATTGTAGGAGTGGGGTGGTGTGGCATGCAGAGGAGCGGTGTGGGGTGCTTGGGATGGGGTCAGTGGGGATGGGTGGCAGTTGGTTGGAGAGTTGTGGGAAGGCATGCTGGGCATGGGTGGTTGATGCTTGAGGGGTATTGCTGACTTACCAGTGTCGAGCTCTCCGCTGATGCCAGTCAGGCTCTCAGGATACATGATGTCCACGACCTTGTCCTCCCAGATTGTCAACTGAAGGAGAGGAGGTGGAGGCCCACCACCGGTCTTGTTACTGGCTATCTTCTGCCTGGATGCCATGGAACGGACCTTCCCGCTGAGGTCGTTCTGCCTCTTCCTGATGTCCTCCCTTATGGATGGGTATGTGCCGACTGCGTTGACCTTCTGCCATAACTCTGTCTTTTTGGCTATGGATGTTTGTTGTACATGGACTCCTATGAGCTATGGCTCTACTCTGATTATCTCGTCCACCATGACTTTCCGCGGTGCCTTATTGTTCTGTTGTGGTCTGAACCACCTACGGTGTCCACTGTGCATGTTCCGCAGTGCTGGAGGTTGATTCATTATATGATGGTCGGAATGGTGTCAGCGTGGTGGGGCCTGCGATTGAACAGTCTCTTTTGCCGTGGGTTGGCCTGGCGGTGTTGGTTTTGTGTCTGTGTTTGGGTGGTTTGTGTTTTGAGACTTGCAATCCGGCGGTCGATATGCCACCAACGCTGCAGGTATGGTGGAACCATTTCGCATGGCGATCTTGCATGATGACTGCCAAACTCGTAATGAGGGCCAAAGTGTCTCTGCACTGCCACTGCTCTCACACTGATCCCTCAGATTCCCAAGCCCCTGGGGAAAAGAACAGCTTGGAGAGAGCTGCACACAACAAACAAAGCCCTCCCATTTAGCACTACAGCCCTTTGAGAAATGCACAGTGGCACCATCCACTTCGTATGCCTGTTTCTGGGGTGAGGGTGGTGCAGCACAGAAGTGCCTCAGCATGGAGAACACGGGGAAGAAGAAAAGTACCTTCTGGCTCCTGTGTTGTTCTACAGAAGTTGAAGCAAGAATGCAGGGGCCTTAGGGTTCTCCTGCAGCTCTCATTAAAAACTACATTTGAATGCCAAGATTGCCTTCATAATAATAAAGAGAAAATAAGCTGATGGCCCACAGCGCATCAAAAGCCACATAAGCCCTGGGTTGGCCTTCAAAAATTACATATCCTGCATGTGATGCCCCACAGAGGGCAAGAGCACCACCAATGTACCAAGATGCCTTTTGGGTCTCCCAGCAGTGCAGCAGTCCCCACAGAAACCATATTAAAAAAATTGATTGCGCACCCTAAGTCTTCCACATCATCATATGTATACACTGGGAGAGGTTTTTATTTGTTGCAATTATTGTTAGAGCTTTTATTTTTAGCTTTATGATTCTTGTGTGCAGAGACCTTCTAATTGAATTTTGAGGCTGCTTTTCAGCGTGTGTAAAAATACTAATTCAGACAGTGTATGGAATATTGGAAAGCTGGAGTTAAACCTCCATGGGCACCCCCTTATTGCAGGCGTCAGGTAAACATTGCTTACAATTCCTTTCCTTTTACACACACCATTGGTGAGCTGAACATGTGGCATCCCAAAGGCTCTGTGTCTGTGACATCAGAGTAGAAGTGGTTGCCTTACTGTGTATCCAGAGGAGTTTGCTATGATCTGAGCACATGATGTGAGCATTGTATCTGCATAAACAAATCTAGAATGGAGGGGGGAGCGTGTTTCAGAGGAGACAGTTACCCCTGGCTCCTTGGAATGGATTGACGCCAGGTTGTGTTCTCTACTACAATCTATTGGAAAAGACTGTGGACAACATGTGCTTTCTTTAAGTTTCACCACAACAATTTTTCCAATGACAAAATTAATAATGAATTAATAAATGTAATAATGAATTTCATAGTAAGATATTCTCATACTAAGAAGTTTTAAAAATGCTGAATTTTTCTTTTATTATTTTGGTGACGCCTTGAAATAGCCAGTAGTTCTAACTTTTGATACATACACCTGATTATATTGTATAGCCTAGGTGAGGGGGGATTGTGTTTTGGGGACCTAACCGCAGGCCAGGACCTGTACCCAGCCTGTGTTGTGCATCACCCTTCACAGGTTAGGTGTCCGAACGACACTGCACATGGCCATAGGGGAATGGGTGGCAATGGCAGGTTAGATGGCCTGATCCTTGTATAACCCATGCTGAGCAGAGGATCTGGCCAAAAGTGGGGTTTGGCAGTCAGACCTGGCAAACCATGTTGGAAGATATACTTATAGAAAAGTGATCCCCCACTTCCTGAGCCTCTGGAGGTCTTTCTGACAGTATTCAGCTGTGCCCTGACTGCTAACGACTCCCTTGTGATGAAATGTGGATTGCTTCCAGAGTGTGTGGAGGTGTTGGCCTTCCCTTTTATCCTAAAAGAACTCAGTTTGAGAACCAGCCAAGATGGTTCAAGGTCTTCTGGTGTCCAGGAATGGATTGAGAATTATTTCCCCAAAAATGAATCAGTGGGATAAACTGAAAAGGTCTACTGCATTGGGACATGTGTAAAGATTAAGGCTCAAGGGCAGAGTTCCTTCATCTGGGATGTGCTTTTCTTAAAGGCTGCTTTTCTGATAGCCCCTAAACACAACCTGATGGAGGAAGGCTCTGAGGCTTTCAGGCCTACTTTAGATACCACCTGCTACTCACTCAATCAATCAAACATTTATAGAGCATGGCAAATCACCCGTGAGGGTTTCGAGGCACTGGATCTGTATGCTCTGAGCAGAGTAATGATCATTCAAACATCCAGCTCATTAGTTCTCTTGATAATTACTGGTGTGACAGTGCAGTCCTGGGGTGGAAGGGTAGGTTGTTCCAAGCCTTGGCTGCCAGGTGCCAGAAGGAGGGTCCTCCGCTGTTTACTCAACTGATCCATGGGGTGTCTGTGAAGGAGAGAGGGAAGCTCATTGGAGGAGTCCCAACAGCTGGTACCAGCTCCTTCATGTAAAAATCATCTGTTTGTTTTAGCTGGACAAACATCTACCACAATACATTTTGGTTCACACATAACTCTCAATTGCTAATCCCCTTGTTTCAGATGAAAAAAAACAAAGCAAATTTTTGAAGTTTTTCCAAACAGTTTTAAATGTCATGGTCTTTATTAAGTGCAGGACTGGTATCACTCGATCTCTCGGCAGCTTCTGATACTGTCCATCATGAGTCGTTGATTGACCAGCTCTGGGAGATCGGGATTGAGGGGACTGCAGTTGCTATTTTGACATCATTTCTCACAGGGTGGGAGAAAATGGTGGCTCTAGAACAATTTGTGTCTGAACCATTCTCATTGTCTTGAGGGGTCCCACAGGGCTCCTCGCTTAGCTCAACATTGTTTAATGTTTACATAACAACTTTGGCTACTCGAATTAGATGCTTCATTTTTTCTTCAACATCTTATGCAGATGGCACAAAAATTCTTGTATCCCTGGCTAACAAAGACAGTAACATTCGAGGTTCCATGGCTGTATGCTGGTGGTCAGCAAGTGGATGAACAAAAACTGCTTAAAACTTAACTCTGAACAAACTCTCTTTGGGAACCAGACTCTCTTTTGGACCCCCCCACCTTGGTGGTCAGAGGATCTAAGAACTCTCCTGACACCAGTAAGTAAGGCAAGAAATTTAGGAGTTATCATGGATAATAAACTTCCCTTTGGAGATCAGGTAAATGCAGTACCTCGTCCTCTTTCTATATGTTGAGGATGTTAAAAAAACTCTCAGTTTCCTGTCTTTTCAGGCTCAAAAAACCATGGTAACAGCTCTGGTGCTTTCAAAACGAGATTGTTTTATTGGCATGTATCTTAATATGCAGCAGCAACATCTAACTAAACTTCATACCATATAAAATGCTGCTGCTTGGCTACCGTTAAGGATTCCCAAATTTAAATATGCTTTTCTAGCTATCCAGACACTACACTGGCTCCATGTCAGGCAACAAATTCAGTTTAAGGCACTGTGCACTGCTTATAAACCTTATAAGGCATTGCATAATACCAGTCCAGGCTACTTGATACACACTTTCAAGTGGTATATATATATATATGCCTAATTTGCTTTCCTTCAGAAGCTTTTCCATAAGTAATTATCTTATTTGTTGCATACCTTTTAGCAGAGCTAGCACCAGGACACCTTAAGGTAATCATGTGCTTTAAAATATATTTTAACATTAACATTTAATGGCCTTACATTGCAAATCTTTCTTAAAAATGCTGTTCCCTCAAACCTATGAAATTGGTAACCTGCTTTCTTAGTTTTAATATGGTTTCTCCTATTTTCCCAAAATATTAATGGAGCTTTTTAAACAAATGTTCACTGCTTTTTAGATTTATATCTGTATATGTTTCAAATTATTCATCTCTGAATTGTTTTTCTTTTGACTTGTTTCTTGTATCTCACAGTTTGCCATAATCTAGACAGTTTAATTCAGGAGCAACTCCAGATATATTAAAGTACCCACACCATGGAACAGCAAGCGACCCAAATGAGGTTAGCTGTTCTCTGAGGACGCTACTAGTGCCCAAAACAGAGGTGCAATTGCTTTCATTTGGCAGCCCCTAAGGAAGCAACAGGCATTGGCAAGAGCAAAGGATGAAAAGCACAAGGTAGTGATTAAATAGACAAAGGTTTTACAGACAATACCGACAATTTTTCCTGAACAAACACCTACCCATCAGCTATATTCCTAGGAACAATGCCATATTATGCCTAAGGCCTTGTGAAGTAGAAATCACAAATCAGCAATTACTATCTAATACATCAAAGAATAAAAAAACACAACAATATTTACCTTAGTTTCCCCCCAATCAGTGGTAAAAACAGAATGTAGTATAAAGCTTGCCCAAACTAATTTTCTGTAGGAGCACCAATGCAAGACAACCTGCTGTTCTTGAGTGGGTAGTTTAGTGGACAGTAATATGAATGAATTATTAGGATGGACTGTGGCAACTTCTCACAATCAGATCGCCATCCCCAACTGTGATGAGTAGGAGCTGTCATTTAGAAGCTGGGATGACTCGTGTAATCTGATCTGAAAGTTGTGACCCACAGGGGCAGAGGCCTGAGCCATTTGTCCCTGTTGTATATGCTGCCCCTCTCTGTGAATACTCTGGTATGTGCTGATACTGAGTGGAATCCAAAGATGCAACCTCAATGGGGCTTGGGGGTCATTCCCGTTCAGCCAACCACCATTGGAAGGAAGATAGCACAAAGCGTTTATAATCTGCAGGAGTAAACCATGAAACATTCAGACCATAAAAAAGTGGTTGTATGACACAACCACACATGCAAAAACAATGCATGCCTGAACAATGCGGTCAAAACCACGACGGTGTCTTTACCACGCATGGCTTTACCATGCATGCCTATACAACAAATTTTGTTGTAAAAGCATATGTGGTAAAGTATTATGTGTGGTAAATCCCCCCTGCCCTACACCCTAACACGCTTCTGTACTTAAAACTACTCCACTACCCCGCCCCCTACACTGAGCCCTAAACCTAAAAAACTACCCCGACCCCCCAACCTACCCTGCTCTTAAAACTACCCAAGGCCTAAATCCACAAAACTACCCCGACTCCCCAACCCCCACCCTTAAATTTAACCTGCCCCCATACCCTGAGCCCTAAAACACACCAGCCATCCACCCCGCACGGCCCGTAAAACTACCCCGCCCCCTCTGCCCTGAGGCTCAAATACATAAAACTACCCCTACCACCGCCCCCAAATCTACCCCACCCCCAGCCCTGAGCCATCAATTTAAAAAACTACCCCAACCCCTCCGCCCTGACCTCTAAACCCCCTCATGTACCCCCCAATATTGCCACAAACTACCCCACCGCCCCACCCAACCCTGAGGCGTAAGCTCTAAAAACTATCTTCCGTCCCCTCCCTGAGCCCTAAAATACCCCATACTCCCCTAAAAAACTTCCCTCCCCAAACTACCCCAACCCCTCTCCCCAACACTGAGGCCTAAATCCACCAAATTTACCCCAACCCCCACCGCACCGGCCCTGTGCCCTAAACTCCCCCCCCCACAGACCTCTAAAATAAAATAAAATAAAAAATCCCCCACCCCTAAAAACAACCCCGGCACCGCTTACCTCAACATATCCTTCTTCCTGCTCCTTCCTGCTTGCCCGCCCATCCTTCCTCACCCTGAGCCCTAAACTCCTCCCCGGCTGTGACATCCACCAAACTACTCCTACTCCCTCCGGCTCCCTGCCCTTCAATCTACCCCAGGCCCTCGGCCCTAAACCTCCCCATGCACCCCTGAAATCAAAAAAACTCCCCCACCCCTAAAAAAAAAAAACTGGCCCTACTTCCCTCAACTGATCCGTATTCCTGCTCCTTCCTGTTTGCCCTCCCATCTGCTCAGCTAGACCGCTGCCTGAACCATGCATATGTGGCCTGACTTAACCTCACAAATGCGTAGTTAAGCGATATGTGTGGTTCAGGCAAGCATTGTTCAGCATGCTGTCTTCCGGTACACATGGCTGTGCCTGCGTAGTTTAGGCAATTTCACAAAAAAATATCAAAAAAGAAAAAAGAATGTGATTTGACATCAACAGTGCAGAGTTCGCAGAGTTCGGCAAACACTTCACCAACTGCTGCATGGAAGAGTTTACCGGTGCCCCCCCCTCAAATATGCATGCGCATCTAAGAAGCTTAGATCTTGCTGGTACCCACTGCAGTCCGTGCATGCACTTTTGCCCCATTGGCAGTACGATTGAAGGGCCACCAAAGGGCTCTGCACATCCATCTCATGATTTTGACCCTGTGCTTGAGTCGTCACTTACTTGACTTCCTCAGACTGCCTTAGATTGCTGGATATAGGAGGCTTTGTGTTGTTTTCCTGCAGGTGGGTTCACAGATGACTGTGGTTTCACTACAATGTGCACTAGAACAGTAATTTCTAACCTGTGGTTCGGGGACCCCTGGGGCTCCGCAAAGCCTTTTTAGGGTGTTCACTACTACTTCAAAAATTAAATAACATTAACAGATTAATAAAATGTGCAAAATAAAGTTGCTAAATGTACAATATTAAAATGTATTGTAAAAGTCAAGGAGGGTGAAATAGGAAGCTATAAATGTAATTAGTATCCTTCGATTTGTGTGAGCAGTTCAGATGCATACAGAATATAGTATGGATGATGTGTGGCTTTAATTGAATTTAGAAATGATCCAACCTTCCTATTAAAATTAAAAAAAATTATTTTATTTATATTTGCTTGCAAATTTCATAAAATGTGCTATCATTTGTGTTTGGTGAATGCTTGTTTCTGTATTTTTTGTGGTTCAAATCATCACCAATGCTTAGGTTCCCTGCTTTCAGTAATGACTCAATAGGAATTTCCCCAGATTCAACCAATCAATCATTCAAAGAGAATTTGTGAAGCACGACTAATCACCCTTGAGGGTATCCAGGCACTTGCAAGTCTCAGCAGCTTTCCATATTGATTCAGTGAGGGTCCCTGTATTCCAGTAATGATAAAGTGGGGTTCCACAGAAGTCAAAAAGTTGAGCACCACTACACTGGAATGTTAATCTGTGGTGTTCAAGAGCTGAGACAGACCCAAGCAACTGAAATGGTTGCACACAATGCAAAGGCACTCAGCAGCTCTCTGCAAGGTGAGCACACTTCGGCCAATGAGAGAAGGTGGTCTGTAGCCTCTGTGCATCCATAACCCACTCCTGTGGCTGAGATATGGTAAAGGTACAGTAGAAGGCTCTGGAACACCAACTGGATTTTTCCATAGACCAGCTTCTCTCGGGGGAAGGCACCAGCAGGTAAAAACATGCTCAATTTCTCAAATACTCTCTAATTTATATACGCACATTATTTTCTATATATGCACTTATAAGTAATTTCTATAGCACTTTATAATGCGACTGGCTTGTTTCTAGCTGCTCTCTGTTTTGGCATTTGTTTTCATTTATTTGTAGCTAGATTCTTTGGTTCGCCATTCATGCAGCTGCCAGTGGTGTAACTAAACTTGTGGGGACCCCACCTGTAGAATACATGAAGGGAGCCACCCACACAGTGCTGGCCGTAGTGCTGGTGGCACCTTGTGTGACAGTCTTTTGTGGCCACCCCCATGACCTCTTTCTTCACAAATTCCCTCACTTCCACTCTCCAACAGTGCCCCACACCTCTCCATAGCCCCTCTCTGGCATATATTTTTTTTCTTTTTTGAAGCACTACTCATAGTTCACTCACGTTTTTGTGATCTGCATGGTACACATAATTGATAGCAGGCACATTATCCCTCTGTGCTACTTTATGATGAGTAAAAACAACCGCTAGACAAAACTGGGATCTCTCACCAGCAGTAACATTACTCACCAGAGCCATCCTGACATTTTATTGCTGCCTGAAAACTGCTGGATGCAAAAGTAAGTTCAGTGCATCTAAAGCCATGTTATGTTTAAACACAGCTTCTACACCAAACTCAGTGCACTGGTCGCACTGACCTAAAGCCGCCCCTGTCCCCACGATCAAGACCCAGTCAGGAGCTCTCAGACCAGTGACCCATGCACAGTGCCTTGGGGAGTGGATGGCCTGGATCTTGAGGGCCACTCTACACCATGGGGCTGGGGGGACTATTGTTACGTGAATAGTATTCTCACAGTGATACATTATCACATTATTTACCGAGTACTAAGGTTGGAATTTCTTAATTACATGATGTTTCTTACCATCCCTTGCCCTCTCACTGTGTGGTTTTTGAGCAGTGAGGCATGGAAAGCTGGAGATATTTTGACCAAGATCATACGTTGTGGTCAAGTGAGAAAGTCACGAGCCCAGATCTCACAAATCCAGAGTTGGCAGGAGTCACTAGCCTCAGTCTCTTCTCGCAATGTGCTAATAACTATTATCCTTGAGCTTGAGTCAGAATTAACATTGTGTGTTTGCTCTCAATACTTAATACTTTTGTGGTTGATTTTGTGCTGTTGGTTGCATTCTCCCACTAAAATCTGATCTGCTTGAGCAGGGGTTTGTTGCATGTCTTATGTGTTTTTTTCTGGGTACAGTAATCCATACAGTGAAGTGGAAAATAAATGGGCCGATAAATTATATGCATTAACAACCCTACTTTGTTAGGGAAAATTAATGTTTTGGGTATGGACAGTGGAGCAATAATTTTCTGTAAAATGAGTCTCTCAAGAGAGTTTCAAAATGTTTTCTCTGGAATTAAAAATTATAACAAGAGTAATTCACAGCAACATCTCAGTCTTTGAAGCTCATAGGGGGCTATTATCAAGAAAAATGTGAAAGTAGGGACTGAGATTTGCATTCAAGTCTGATCTTATGTTTATGTGTTTTTCCTATTCACATTCTTGGCATTATGGGGGTCATTCTAACTCTGGCGGGCGGCGGAGGCCGCCCGCCAGAGTTCCCCCGACAGAACACCGCTCCGCGGTCTGAAGACCGCCGCGGTGATTCTGTGTTTCCCGCTGGGCTGGCGGGCGACCGCCAGGAGGCCGCCCGCCAGCCCAGCGGGAAACCCCTTCCCACGAGGAAGCCGCCTCCGAATGGAGCCGGCGGAGTGGGAAGGTGCGACGGGTGCAGTTGCACCCGTCGCGAATTTCAGTGTCTGCTCAGCAGACACTGAAATTCTTTGTGGGGCCCTCTTACGGGGGCCCCTGCAGTGCCCATGCCATTGGCATTGGCACTGCAGGGGCCCCCAGGGGCCCCACAACACCCCATACCGCCATCCTGTTCCTGGCGGGCGAACCGCCAGGAACAGGATGGCGGTATGGGGTGTCGGAATCCCCATGGCGGCGCAGCAAGCTGCGCCGCCATGGAGGATTCCAGAGGGCAGCGGAAAACCGGCGGGAGACCGCCGGTTTTCCTGTTCTGACCGCGGCCACACCGCCGCGGTCAGAATGCCCTGCAGGGCACCGCCAGCCTGTTGGCGGTGCTACCGCCGACCCCGGTCGGAATGACCCCCTATGTCTTGAAAACTGTACAAGACACAGGCTTTGAAGCATACTACGAGGAATGCCATGTGACATGTCTCAAAGTAGTCTATTCTCATATATAAACGTAGAACTCCTCATATGGGAAATTACGTCTTGTATACAAATGTACATTTTTTTTTAATTCAATGAAGAAATGTTTCCCCTATATCACTAGCACTAGATTTGGAAGTGATCAGTTCCCTATCCCATCCTGGACGAATTGCTACCCTGTACGGCTGAAGTAAATTTCTGATCACTTTCAGGGTAGGACTGAACTTTGGGAATACCCACAAACATACCTGTTTTTGGACGTTCCTAAACTTCCTAAGACAAATCAAGCCTTAGAAACCTCACTTCCCAACCCGTAAGTGTAACTTGCTACTGCAGAAGCCCCAATGGTATTTTCATCTTAAACATATGCACACAGTTGAAGAAATCTTTGCGAATAGGAAACATAGTACCTTTGCCTGTATTTATAGGGAAAAATAAACCAACTATAACAAGTCATGCATGAGTATGTGCATTTTCCCAGTAAGCAAACTAGCTAAATGTGTTAGAGTATCCCAGATGGGCCGACCAAGGTTACTTGCCTGATGAGTATCTCTGTGTTACAAATGTTGATTTTGCCTACATTTTAAGCCAGGATATTTTATGCATGAGAGGTAAGAGGTTTGTGCCATGTACTAAATTTGTTTTATTCATTTGTGGCTTAATATAACACAAATATGGACCAAGGGTGTTTCGAAAGCTTCAAGTCACAAGAACAAAGTAAACAGGTGTAAACATAAAAATATATGTGGTCAGCGCCAGAAAAAATATTAACAGATATAGTAGTGAGTAAACAATGTACGAGGGAAGACATACAAATGTAAGGAGGTATACAGGAACAGGAACCTGTGCGAGTCATCATGAGAAAGATAAAGGGTAACCGATGAATCTGGTGAGGAAAAATCAAGTGTACCATGGAGAACAGGGGATGGCTCTGTGATTTACGCAGCTAGAAAAAGTTAATGAAACGTAAAATGCACATAATAGGGGATGCGAGAGAAGCAACAATGTTATAGTCAAAAAGGACAGAGATAATAACTGTGGTAGAGAAGTGCAGCTAGGAGGACCCAGCTCGGATGTGCCGCAGATGCTCAATCGTTTCAGGTCCTTCCTGAGTATTACAAGAAAGTTGTCATGTGAAGAATAGAATGGAGTGAGTTTCACATTCTAATCACGCAGCCAGAATATGACGTAACCATGGTACTTGTTCTGAGCTCCAAAGTTAGGGTGACTCACTCACTGTGACCTTAGAAGACATGTTAAAACATCTTGACCTGCAGCCCTGCCAAGTACACAAGCGTCCCAGAGGCTGAGGCATTTCTTAGCCACAGCAAACTTGTGTCTTGTTTAAGCCTTGCACCATTGCAAAAACAATGTATCACAGTCACAGTTGAGCAGTCACCATAGCAAAGATTCCACTGAGGCTGGCAATTCTGAGCGTCAAGCACAAATTACCTGGGCAGACAGTGGCACACCATGCGCCTAAGCGCTTTTGCTGTTAATTATTGTACAGCACCATCAAATTACATTCAATTCAGGTGAGCTGTAAATGCTTGATTAATGTATTTTAGCGCAGTGATGCAGACACCAGCACCAAAATTAATTAGTCTAACCCCTGATGCATGGTACTTGGCAAGGTTGTATGTGGCAATTTATGCATTGCTTGATAATATTTTGTTTAAGAAGTACTGTGTGAATATAGTAGCTTCCTGTGCTATGCACTCAGTTAAAATGGCCATGCATTTTTTACTTACCTTTTTTATTAATTCCACCATGTTCTTGCACCATGTAGAAGAGTAGTGTACTCTTTCGATTTTGAACATGTTGAGAATTTCATCTATAGGAGTTGTTGAATGAATTTCATATGGTCTCTGAAACAAAAGTGTAAACAAAAGAAGCAGGCTTATTATGAATTGTAAATAGATTCGTTTGTGATAATGCATTTTAAGGAAAGTGTAGGTTTCTAAAAGAAGCAGAACAACGTGCGTTCTCCTTGTGAAAAAATTAACAACAAAGTTTTGGGAAAAACTACATACAGACGTGTACCTTGCTGAGTTCATTTCAAAAGCAAACATTTGCTAATTGCAGTTCTTGAAAAACAAACAAACATTTTTTAGAGAACTTAAAAAAATAATGCAATTTCCAGTAGCGGCTGGTACCCGAAACATTAGGTGGGGTAACCAACCAAAAATTTAGGGTACCAGCCGCATGTGGAAATTGAAAAATAAAGCTGTACTCACCCCCTTGGCTCGCCTCCTCTGGTCCTCGATCCTCTGTGCTCTGAGTACAGCGATTCAATGCTCCACACCAATCTAGATGCTGCTTTCATGCTGCTGTTAATGTTAGCAGCATGAGAGCAGCACCAGGATTGACTGAAGTGGGCTGCCTTGACGCTTCAGCAGGCACTGGGGTCCTGTGCCTGCTCTCCACTCAGCTGTCTCAGACAGCTGAGTGGAGAGGTTTACACTATGCATGTCAGGTTGGCTGTCGTAAGACGGCTAACCAAAATGACATGTACAGTGTAAACTGTTGAGTGAGCATCACTCCCCTGGTGGCAGTCAGCAGCAGTGGTACGCCCCCAAACATGGCTTGGCTGGGGAAAGGTAAAAATAAAATGGTAATAAATTAATTTTATTAGCATTTTATTTTTCACCTTTTTGGCGACCCTGGATGCAGGGGGGTGACAGTCCTCTGCCCTAAGGGAGTGGGGTCCGCTGGCAATTTCAGTGCTGAACAAATGAAGTAATGCAATGGAAGAATACATTGCACCCTGCCCTCTGGACTGTTTAGCACCTCCCAGGGGTGACTAAAAAAGGAAGGTTTAAGCTTGGAAAAGTTTATTTTGCCAGGTCGAAATGGTTGTTTAAAACTGCATACAGGCTGCATTTGCAGGCTTGAGACTTGTTTTAACAGAGCTACATCAGTGGGTAGCACAATAAGTGCTGAAGAACCACTAGTAACATTTCATTTACAGTCCCTGGGTATATGTAGTACCATGTTACTAGGGACGTTTAAGTAATTCAAATGTGCCAATTTGGTGTAAGCCAATTTTACAATGGTCAGCCCCTTGCATGCCGACACCGGGGAGGGCCTAAATTGATTCTTTGGTGCAATCACTCCTACGTCTCTCCCCGCTGTTCCTCTCACCCGTCTGTGACATCATGGCACGGTGTCATCACAGTTTCCCTAACTGTGAGCGAAAAGACAAAAGGTAAGAGCTTCTCTGTGGTCGGCAGAGTTTGTGGGGTCCATAATGCCTCTCCAGGTGTCAGGGATGCATTGTTGGAAAGGGGAGACGCTCCCCTTTCTAACAATATCTTCCTGGTACTGTTTCCTGGCTGTGGATCATGACGTGGCCATGATCCACAATCAGGCAACAGCACTAGACCACCAGGGATTTTATCTGGGGGTGGGAGGCAGGACCTCGTGATGATGGTAGCCCCTGCTGGGGGCCAATATGTTTTTGTCAAAAAGTGTTTTTCCCCTGGGGGCGCAATCACACCCCACAAGGGAATGAGAAGGTAAAAATAAACTTTAGAAATAGTTGGAATTGTTAAGGTGTTGGCCCTGAAGGTCAGATAGGCTAATGCCCTGTGGGCACCAATTTGCTTTTAGAAATATGTGGGCCTCCTGTGGGCCTCTTGTGACAGGTGGTTGCAAGGGAATCCGAGGAGGAGGTAAAAAATACTAAAGTCTGTGATGATGGGTATGTGGCAAGGTGAAGTTATACTGAGTCTTTTTTTATGTTTTTTAGTGTGTTGGGAGAACCTGTAGATTTAGGAAAGAACATAGGTGACTTTATTTACTTTTGCACACATCTCTCATGCACACACCCACTGATTATCTGACTTCTAAGTCGGATAATGTTTTAGAAATATGGTATAAGCCCATAGCCAGAGATGGCATTTCAGTGGATGAAAATGGAGCAGAACCTGGAAGCCATTTTTCAGTCCCATCTGATGACTAATCTTCCAGCAATGCTGAGGGACACCATGATGGCAGGTGCCCTGTTCCTTCGCATGCGCAGTTTGTGCAGCGGATCAACTCAGAGACGAGGCATGTGTGGTAGTATGCACAGAGTGCTCTTTTTGAAGTTCCCCAATTTAGTTCAGACCCAAAGTCCGACTTTCACTGGAGACGCTGGATGTAAAGTTGATATGGCCAACTTTTTGCCAATTGACTATGTCCATCTCTTTTAGGTGAGGAATTCCTTGACAAATTTTGCAACAAACAAATTTGCGTGCTGAACAAACCCACAGGGAGCATGGAGCCACTCTAGTGCCTTGTTTTAGGGCCCATTATTGGACTCCCAATTCACTTGAGAAGTTGACAATATTTTGGAGTCTTATGCTCAAAATAGGGTTACTGCAGAAACCAACCTTGCAGTCCTAGTGGTCCATTTGCATGGTCTGGGTAACCCCCATCTCTGTACCGTACATGAGCAGAGATCATTTTTTGCTATTGACACTTTTGCTGCTTTGCCCCTGCACCCTACAGACCATGACAGAATGTTAAAAATTCAGTATTTCGTAGACAATTTGTATGCCAGATTTCCAGAGGTTTATACTCCTGGAAAGAATATAGCCATCAATGAGCTCTTGATACTGTAAAAAGATCAGCCGCTGTTCAGGCAGTACATTGCGAGCAGAAGAGTTCCCTATGGCATCAAGCTGTACGTGCTGTGAGAACTCTACTGACTATGTGTACTTAAGAGTGTACACAGGAAAGGACTCCAATCTAAACCCTGAACGTAGCCCTCCTGCAATAAAGATAGTATGGGTGCATGTCCGGCCACTCCTTCACAGAGTTTATAACCTCTATGTGGACAACTTCTATACAGGAGTAGAGCTGTTCAGTGAGCTATACAAGGTTGGCACTGTGGCCTGCAGTACAGTTTGTTGTTGCTGCAAAGGATTCCTTCAGTGGCTTGTTCGTAAGAAGCTCCAGAAATACCTGAGCATTATGTTGCATTCCAAAGAACTGCTTGCAGTTAAGTTCTCGGACAGGCGTGATTTGTACATGCTCACCACAATTCATGAAGAGAGCACTTCCCCGTCATGATTTGGGGTCAGAAGGCTGAAGTTCACAAGTCTACATGTAAACTTGATTACAACAAGTACGTGGGCAGAGTGGATGAGAACTACCAAGTTCTTCAGCCATACAATGTGAGTTGTAAAACTCACACTTGGTACAAGAAGCTGTTTACCCACTTGATCCAAATGGCAATATACAATGCATATGCTATTTATCATCAGACAACCACAGGAAGACTCATGTCTTTCCTTGACCTTCAGTTGTTCTGTTGTATAGCTATTTTAGCCATATGTTAGACACGTTATTTTAGCAAATTAGGCCTGCCGCTGTGCACTTTAGCCCACTTACGTGTTATTCAGCATTGCATTATTGCAATAGCCACATTTGCAGTGTTGTTTTATTTTCTTTACCAATTTATTCCTTCACCTAGGAAGGCATCAAGTTCTTAGCATTGCACTTTGTGCTTTCCTCAGGACTGCAGTTAGATAGGGTTGCCGTCAAAAGTGGTATTCAGTGTCTCCAACATTCACAGAAATATACATATCCTACTTGGATACCTTTACTTAGAATATCAACTGTTTTATTATTAAAAAAACACTCCTTTGTCCCATACACGTTAGAGGGAGATTCCAGCCAGATGACCACAACTGCATGCTAATTGCCGATTGTCCTCGCTACAGCTACTTGCTCAGACCACTGAATCCCTAGCCTATATGAGGACAGTGTCTCTCTAGACTACAGGCTTCCTTGCTCAGGTATAAGGGATGATGTCTTCCCAGGATGGAAACGTGAAGGGCAGATTAGGGTTTATCATGCTGTGCTCTAATACAGTTTAAGAAGAAAAGATATGCATCACTCATAGTGACAGTATGGTGGGACTGTTTTTGTGTTTCACACTCCTTGTCACCTTTTTGCTTTTAGTGTGTTTTATCATCCTATTTATTGCAAAACATGACATTTTATCTAAGATGCAGTTACTTCTATAAACCCTTATCGAACTATGTTATGCCTCTGTTGTCTTTGCCTATGTGAGACTAATGTAACTGAGAGAAAGGGACGAGATCTGATCGACCACAATTCCCTGAGGAGTCTTTCATGTCATGCATCTGATTGCCACAAATAGGAGGCAGGAGGCAAAAAGACTGGGGATGACCCTGCATAAGCAAAAGTCCAACAGTAATGCAAACATTAAATACCAACCCAGCATGTGCTGCCTCAGCACAACCACACGCAGTTACACTAGGCATTACCCCTGCAACTGTACATTCGATCATGAGCACAAAGCACCCGCCAAGCAGGAGGAAATTCCTTTTTGGCTAGCTCAAAAAAGAAATGCGGTGGAAGCAGTCTTTCTCATACGGGTCCTCAGGACAGCCATAGAATCCTCACTATATACTTGCCATTCGGGATGGTTCCCACAATAGATAACTGCAACACATGGGGCACGGTACATGCCACGCTCTATACTACCGCACACGGTAAACCAACACTTGCCAATCTTCCGGTGGTGGTAAAACAAATTCAAGATGAATACGGGGCTGCCCTAGCCCTAGATATGGGGATGCAATTAATGGGCAGTTTTGCCACTGTGTCTTCAGTAATATTAAGTAACCTTAAAGATGAAGCAGGAGCACTAGCAGTGCATATGCGGCTCTGGGACGTTACTGCACAGAATCAAGACGTGAGCTGCCAAAGATTATCTTTGAGACCTATTCTAGTATTGGTCAAGATAGTCTGGGGTACAGGCTCATTAAACCACAACTACAGGGTAGATCCAATTAAAACTCTTCCAAGCAAGCACCTGAAGGTTCCAAAAAGCACTGGGATAATAAACACCAAACACCTAAAAAAGAAAGAGGAGAATCTCCGCATTCAGAGACCCATCAAAATAGAGATAATGTTAAAGATATTATAAAACGCCTGACGGATATCCATATACTGATACATGCCAATCTTGTTCCTTTTCAGGACTCACCGGAAAAATGCAGTATGAGATGTGGGCGGTCAGAGCAGAAAACAGAGTACATGAAACCAAGAAAGAACTCACAATGCTCGTCCGAAGTTTCTGTTAAGAAATAAGAGAAACGTCCCCAACAAAAACCCCAATTCAAAAAGAAAAAAGTGGCAGCAGCTGCAATACGACATGTCACTCAGGAAGAGGGCTTTACTGAAGAACAGGAAATAGGCACTGGCACTGCTAGAGAGTGCGGCAGAGGTTGCAATAGTTCGATGATGAATTATTAGAAGTTGAGACTGCAGACATGTGTGTCCTCACACCGAGCTGGGTGTATAAAGTAACTATACAATTGCAGGGAAACATTGAAATCACAAAAGATGCTATCTTTTGGGACTGCGTCATCACCATTTATATTTTACTGTCCGAAAAGGTTTGGTTTCCAGAACTTGTCGGTGATCTCCCCTATGGAGAAGAGATTATTGAAAACTCTTCCTTGCCCCTTGTTCCCAGAAAGCTCGTACAAATACACGCCATTGATTGGGCATCAGTGTTATACCGCAACCATGTAGGATGGGATAAAGATTTCCCCTATCATTTAATACCAATTAAATCGCAACCTCAACCTCAACCTCCATATCCAATAAAGCATGAAGCTAAAGCACCCGTGAGGGAAATCCTCAAATAATTAGAATACCAGGGCGTAATTGAACTCTGTGTCTCACCAATGAACAATCCATTGTTCTCTGTCGGTAAACCTGACCATTCTTACAGAATAATCTTAGATTACAGACATTTAAACAGTCGCACTTGCACATTTGCTATACAAAGCACACATAGTACAATACTTATGAACAATATAGTGCTAAAAAAAAAAAAAACGATCATGGATATTTCCAACGGGTTCTTCTGCCAAAATATAGCACCTGAAAATAGGGACTTAACAGGTTTCAGAGCTTTAGGCTCTCAGAAAAAATTCTGCCAACTCCCACAAGGGTACAAGAACAGTCCAGGACTGTTTTCAGCTTGTGTTACATCTATTTTACACAACATTGACCCTGAGGTGTTGTCATATGTGGATGACAACTACCTTACAGAAGACAACCTCATGCAACATATAAGATGGGTAGCCGGCATTGTGTGGGATTTGCCGAAATAGGCTACAAATTCAATTTCAAGAAAGCAAAAATAACCTCCCTTAGAGTCCTGTTCCTGAGACACGAATTATCAGAAGAAGGCAAGAGCCCTGCGCCCCAATTTTTGGAAAAATGCGCACAACTACAACATCCAAACACCATCAAAAAGCTACAGTCTTCATTGGGCTTTTTAAATGTTGGCAGAACGTATATTCCAGACTATGCACAACGCATTAAACCATTATGTGACTTGATACATCCTGACTTTACCAGCAAATACTGGACAGTCCAATATACACGCATTCTCAGAGTATTACAAAAAGACATGCTTGAAGCAAAACACCTACATAAGGGACAACAAAAAACACCTGGTCATCAGAGTAATTGCTGGTACCATTGGTTTCACCTATGTAACGATCAATGAGTGTGAGACCATCCCAATAGCCCATAAATCACATGTGTACTCTACAGCAGAACAACGCTTTGCTCCCCATGGATAAATTCTCACTGCTGTTCAGATGACTGTCATCAAGAGAGACCTCTGGCCCAGGGGAAACGTATTATTGTCATGCCCCCCATTCCGGCCCTTGAGGCTGTTACAAAAGCTAGTGTTCTGAATGCTAAAACATTACATCTATGTTGGATCCAATGGGCAACGTCTCTTACGGTAACTGATGTTGACTATATTTTGACTCAAAATTACAAGCACAAGAATCTTTGCAATTTGTAATTAAATACCCAGTACCAGCAAACACACATTTTATTCACAGACAAAGTACCCCAAAGACTATCCTTAATTACACATAGTGGGAACACTGTCCAACTCCACCAGTGGGGAATTCCAAAACATATGCTGAAAAATGTGTATATTTCTCTGGGCACAATGTTAAAAATGCTGAGTCATATTGTTTTAAATTGCCAGTGATAGAAAGTCAACGTGTTTTATTGACCAATACAATGTTAGTTTATTCTGACTCCTTTGTTGCCCCGTTACCTATTGAAGGCTATAATTAGTTATTGAAGTCAATAGACTTAAAAAGTGTGTGGGGAACTAAACATTGGCAAAGAAGGGGAAATGAGGCTTTATTAAGAGCATGCCTGATACCTGTTCAAATGATATTTTTAAATGAAACTGTACAACACATGAGTTTAGCAAAAATTAAGGAACTGAATGCACCCAGTATTCTTGCCCCTACAAAATGTAATAAATGGCAAAACTATGTGAACGCATCTGAAGATCAGCTTGATGAATGGGTCCAGAATGGAACATTTAACACATCACTTTGACGTCCAGGTGGGTGGTTATTATGGCCAGTAGACACTAATGGGTGCCATACACGTTTTGTAAACTCCAGGAGGGGTTTAGAACAAATAGGCTGGACCCTCGCTATGTGTCATCGGAACACTTGGGTATAGTGACAACATACAGCGTAGGAAAACTATGCCAGCAATGGCTGAAAAGTTCCTCATTAGATGCTGTTAAAGAACACCTCAGTCTCCTGTCTAATGATATAGATCTGCAGGATTTCCTGTTAGGCCCCAGAAGACAATGCAGAAAGCACTTCTTATATGCAGTATATTATGAGATTTAGAAACTTTCCCAACAAGAAGCGGCTACCTGGTTAAGGCAAATTGATCAGGAGAATTTACAGAAACCATTAGCCGTTGTAGGTACTGCTATTAATACCTTGTCCGACAGGATATACACTTTAAACAACATTGTATCCTCTGCAATAGATATAGTACAGAGTGACATGTCATCTTTACACCATGGACAGTCAGCTAAGGTCCATTATGCAGTTAGGTTGGACACTACAAACACTGAAAGCAGGTCACATTCCCTGGCAACACATTAGCGCAAGGGACATATTTTCAACATTAAATTTAATGTGACAACAACAATTAATGGCTGAGAAGGAAATGACATGTCATGCTAAATATCAAAAAATTAGAGAAGTTGCCTTTCACTGTGGCTGAAATACCATTTGCTGAATGGCTAATACACCGGGTTAAAAATCTGCTTATTTCAACACTTCAATTTACAACCTGCTTGAAACACATTCCAGAAGGCAGATACGAAAGGCTAGAATATAGTTACATACACGAGGTGTGGGACCTTTGCTTTCGTACATATGCTTCAGTGGCATTAAAGAGGTCTTTCTTAGCGGTAGTGAATGCGAGACTTCTGAGAGCTTTTCAATGGTTTGTACACAGGTCTCCTTGCATGGAGCATGTAATGCCTTACCGGCAAACTTTGCTTGTTATCCGAAGGGCGTTCCAGTCACATTAATTAGACCTGTGTTCCAGGTACTCTCAAATGGCAGCTATGTTTTCCTTAACAGTGAGAGCTGTTGTGGAATGAGAGCCAGAATAGCTTAAGTCATTTCTGTCTCCCAAATTGTCACATGTTGTGGCAATGCCCTTTTTACCCCCACACAACAATGAAAAGTAGCATACCTTTGGCCTCATATTGCTACTTCAGATGTAAATTTTGACAAGTTAAGCAGACCCAAAGCTTCATTGTTTTAAAAACATGAGGCACTTACATCTGCGCACAATACCTATGCGCTTCAAGTTGGGAGGTCATCTGCAGAAATTCAGTCCCTTTTAAGCACAAACTTTCCAAGACACTTTGGTGAACTTGTGGGACGAATATTTAACACATAAGCACTACTGGAATCGGGCATTTCTTTAAGGCTGTTGGTTCTGGTTTTGCTCACACCTTCTCCTCTATATTTGGCTTAATACCTTCAGCCATACACTCAATATTTGTGTGTGTTTTCGGGGGCTTTCCAATTACTTTAATTATAATAGGTGGCATCTTGCTGTTGCTACGTTTTCTGCACAATGGCTGTCCCTTCACAACAAGGAGGACTGAAAGTGCTTCCACTAGCGCAACTGTGTCATGAATACATGATGCAGTATTTTGGAGCACTACTCCTGGCACAACTGGAGTGCGACTGGTCTCTGTCATTTAGACCAGTTTTGGATTGTGTGCAGCCCTTGTTCCGATGCCTTTGGTGCCTTTCCAAATGTGCACTGAAAGTCTTTCTTTCTACGTGGTGCTTACTTTCATTGGATGCTGATCTGCTGACGTTCTTGATGATGGCTCATTACCAGACATGCGCATTGAGGGTGTGTTTACTATGGGAAGCTGTCTATGAGTTGCCCTTTGTGGATAGTGCAACTCTTAACTCAACATTGGGAACAACACGGAACGCTGCTGCCTCACACAAGTGATCTATGGTTTTCCTTGGCAACAATTTGGATATTTTACCTCCTGGCTTCAATTATCCCAGACATTATTGGTGATTTTTTTAAAAATGACACTGACTTTTGAATTTGGTTTTATTGGCGCCACTACTGAAGTTTTAAACTGTCCTTATTTTCCTCCATGCTCAAGTGTCTTTCAACTTGTCACTACTGACATTCATGTTCATATGCTTCTATAAAAAGATTTTATTAGGCTTTTATTTCATTTTAGGCTTTGAATTACTTTTGAACTAGCAAGGGGAGGGTGTTGATTAGCGATTTTAGCCATATTCTAGACACGTTAGTTTAGCAAACTAGGCATGCCTCTGTGCACTTTAGCCCAGTTACATTTTATTCAGCATCGCTTTATTTTTCTAGCAAAAGCCGCATTTGCAGTGTTTTATTTTCTCTATTTGTTCCTTCGCCTAGGAAAACTTTGTGTTTTTAGCATTGCACCTTGTGGTTTCCTCAAGGCTACTGTTAGATAGGGTTGCCGGCAAAAGTGGTACGCTGTGTTTCCAACATTCACAGATATTCTATGTGGGGACCTTTTCTTAGAATATCAACTGTTTTATTATAAAAAAACACTCCTTTGTCACATACACGTTAGAGGGAGATTCCAGCCAGATGACCACAACTTCCTGCTGATTGCTGATTGTCTTCGCTACAGCTGCTTGCTCAGACTACCGAATACCTGGCCTATATGGGGATGATGTCTCTCTAAGGTACAGGCTTCCTTGCTCAGGTATGAGGGATGATGTGTTCCCCAGGGGTGAACGTGAAGGGTGGATTAGGACTTATCATGCTGTGCTCTAACATAGCTTAAGTCGGAAAGATATACATCACTCATAGTGACAGTATGGTGAGACTATTTTTGTATTTCACACTCCTTGTCACCTTTTTGCTTTTAGTGTGTTTTATCATCCTATTTATTGCAATATATGACGTTTTATCTAAGATGCAGTTACTTCAATAAACCCTTATTGAACTATATTCTGCCTCTGTCGTCTTTGCCTGTGTGGGACTAATGTAACTGAGAGAAAGGGACGAGATCTGATTGACCACAATTCCCTGAGGAGTCCTTGTCATGCACCCGGTTGCCACAATCATTCCTGCTCTTGGGCTGCTAGCTAGCCAGAAAACCGGGATTGGGCTAACAGGCGTCACATGGTGTGGAATTGCACTCAGTACTCCACAATCTCTGTGATTCTGCTGTCCAAATCCAGTAGCCGCATTAGGCTAAAGAGAACCTACGCAATCTTACTGCTACAGGAGCAGACTCTACTTCATATGTTTTGGAACATGTGGTAAGGCTGAACGAATGACACTTTGCTGATCACATTCCAGAAATACCTAAAAAGTCTCAACCATGTTGTCGCTGTAAAGTCTGCTTTTAGGAGGGAAAGAGGCAGGGGAGTTGTGTTTCCTCTACCAGAGCCTATCTCAGCCAGCCTGGTGTTTTCCTACTTGCTTTATGTTGTATGTTAGAAAAGTGAAGGACTGGGAAATTGACTGAGGTGGATTTGCATTAGGTAAACCATTCAATGGCTGTGCATGAATACCTACCATCCATGGGCCACTACTTTGTTAGGCAAGCAGCTGCAGAATTTTAGTTCCTCTACTTGAGGAAATCATGGACTTCCTTATGGCCTGCTTGATGCCTTTATCAGCCGTCAGAACGTGGTAGGTGTTCACCGATTGACAAGTGCGTTATAGTCCCCACACTGTAAATACTGGTGGACAGACCATATGCCACGTTGTCATGGAGTTTCCTGTGTAGCAATATGTTAATGGCTTGAATTGAATTTGAGCTGCTTGTTAGGGAACTTATGCATACTACACAGCCGGATTGCCCTTGAGAACCAGAGTAAGGGAAATAAGTCAAACAGGTGTCCCGTGGGACTAATTCACCAACATGTCTGCTTGCTTTGAAAGTGTACAAGCTCAATTACTAATCTGCCTCATAACCACTGTTACTTGAAAAGGGATATAGGACACAATGGGGATTATTATGTCTAGTGACCACCAGGGTCACGGTCGCGGTCAGACTGCTGCCAAAGTGGAGGTCTGACCGTGACACAGTGACGGACTGCCGCCAGCCTACAGCCTGGCGGTCCCGGAGGTTGTAATCCACCAGGGCACTGTCCATGGTGGTAAACACCGCCATGGAAAGGTTGGTGGTTTGAGGGCCTCGGGGAGCCACTGGGGCCCCTGTACTTGGCATGGACAGTGCAGAGGCCACCATGCACAGCCCCATGGTGCATTCCACGTCCCGAATTACAGGCAGTTGATTGCGCAATGGGTGCTGCTGCACCCGATGCACCGCCACATTGCTGCCGGCTCCATTAGGAACCGGCTGCAATGTTAAGGCCCTGTTCCCCACCGGCCCAGCAGGGAAGCCATAATAGGGCCGGCGAGGTTGCGGCCTGATGGTGGGATGGCATTGGCAGGTGGGCTCCGTCATAATGAGGGCCAATATCTTGTATGATGTTTTCATTCATTCAAGTGTCGGTGAATGAGTCCCACTTGACATTTGTTTGGCTTATTACTTTAGGGAAATTAGGCACTATTCTCCAGCATTTTTGCCTTAGTTTCAACTGTAGATATGCTCGTTCTTTTGAGGAATAGGCCTCAGAACGCATACACGTACAACCTCAACCTGCATCTACAAACTGGAAGGAGTTGGATTTAGCACAGTAAGTGTGCTCATGGCACATGAAAGACACATTTTCTTAATTTTCAAGTAGCTAGGGATGGAAAGCATTAGTAAAGGTTCCCTTGGCAATTACACAGGATTAATCAGGACATGAGGACAGAGACATGACAGGTATATTGGATAGGTAGAAAGCAGATAGTAAACGTAGCACAGATACACATGCCATGACTTTATCTTCACCTGTGGATCTGAACCCATTGGTGCTGCATACCCCTGATACTGAATTACTATGGCACATGAGGTAAACTCTTGAACAGCTTGCCACGTTTACCCTCTGTCAGAACTTAGTAGATGTTCAGTTTGCATCACAGTCATAGCACAGTACATAACGGTGGATGGGACATATGCTATATTCTTACAGACTACCCTGTATGTCAAAAAATATCGTTCTTCATAGTTTATGACATTCTCTTAGGGAACTTTGTTAGTATTTCCCAGCATGTTTGCCTTAGTTTCAAAGGTATATGCTCACTAAGCATGAGGAATGACGCCTCAGAGGCATATTCGGATACCCTCAGCTTGCATTTGCAAACTGGAAAGAGTTAAATTTACCACCGTGAGCGTGCTAAAGATGTGTCTTCCTGAGCCTCATGCAGCTGTCATTGGAGCATTATTAAAAGTTCACTAGACATGCATTTGGTAATGTAAAAGAAGGAGGCGGTTACTTAACAAGTGGTAAAATGTCACTGATTCTATCCTGTGGCAAATGAATGTGATGGGCTGCTACATGCCAGTGGTATGTTGATCTGAGTGCACTGATTGGATGGACTGGGCCGGTGGTATGAAAGTCTTGTGTGTGGTGTGTGAATGGAATGAGAAAGGACCATAAAGTGGTTGGTGCCTTGATGTGGCTTCATGGTTCACCTTCAGAAGTCTTGGATTCCATATTCAGATACTTGGATAAGTATTTGCGCTTTGAAGCTAACATTTTCCGGAGGTGCTAAAACCAACCAGTGTAAGTAGTGGATTAACTATAAAAAAATTGTACCAGATTTATATCTGTGGCAGTAAGACAGATCTTACTAAGAACTCCGTTTTTTCTCATTATGGATTTTGGGCCCTAGCTCATACGGCACCTAGGCAAACCTGCACATTTTTGAACACTAAAGAACCAGAGGTGGCAGGGATGCATGACTTGTGTGACTCACTTCAAGTAATATTACCCAGATGCCCTTGCAGAAGCCTTGTGATGGAAAGACATGGAATTTGAATGTAGCCACAGGTTTCCTACCACCCTGAGTTCTCACATGTCTCCCGCTAAGAACAGTACCCCACTTGTGTGGATGGCCCAAGAGAAAAGTATAGCTGTCAAGTTTTCACTCTGCATATGTGTGACTTTTCAGGTGTTCAGCTTGTTTATGTGTGACATTTGAATGCCATGTGGGACACTTTAAGTGATACTAGGCTCTTGCAATGAGATCTGTTTCAGACTTGTACCTCTTTTGTCTACTTTCATGCTCTAGAATAGGCCTTCAAACAGTCACCACACTAATTAAGTTCTTACATAATATCACAGTCCAACTTTCATGTTCAGTCCTTGAAGCATCTGATGAAATAGATGGGGGTTAGGGTGACTTATCCCACTAACAGTGCAAAGTCATAGACTACCATCTGACTGCAGGATGACAGATGTATGCTCCTACCTTGGCAGCACTACTATCTATGCAGAGGTCCTACTGCCGAGGAGTGCTGTCTTCTTCCTGCTGGAGGGAGGATGAGATTGAGAGGCCACCCATCCTGTATTATTAAGGAGAGCTATTGCTATCTAATTAGAGAGCAGAGAAATCAGACAAATAATGGCCAGCATCAGTAAGGCCACCAGGTGACTCCAAGCCACTAAGAATACTTCTCCTGTTCTAGGTTTCTATTTACAGTGAATCTATTGTATTTTGGTAGTAGTAGTGCTGGAGCACTGGGCTCTTGGTTACTTGGATTAATTTGGTAATCTTAGGCATCAGAAAAAAGGGAAAGGTCTGCACCCACTAGAGATACTCCCATACACTGATGTGGCAGCAAGCTTTCTGTGAGTGGAAAAGAAGCTGCATATCAAGACACATGGATCTTTTATTGACCCATATGAAAGTGAAGTAGAGGAGTGGAGCTGTTGTCATGACAATAGCATAAGGAATGGTCAGTTCCACCTATGATGTGTGCAGTCAAAAACATGACACAAAAGGCAGTGGTATTTGTATTGTATATATTTTTCTATTTATGTATTTATTTATTTATTTATGTTATTGTCGTATGCCACTATGACTCTTCTACAGAAGTTGTCAATACGTTTTATAAATCTTGTTGTAACATGTCTGTGACAAATATCATCTAAGGCAGGATTAACAGAAGCAAACACTAGGATTAAGACTCCTTGCTTGGTCTGATGGAATTTGAAATGTTGCAGATTGTTTTATTTATCATCAGAAATGGATTCGCTCTCACTCAAAGCTGTGGCAGTATCTCAGTCAGCCCCTTTTCTAAAGCTGCCCTGCCCCAGTACTAATCACCTTACTGAACGGGGAAGAATGAATCGTTGAGTGAATCCATCGCTATTTCAGCCTGACTTGCAGTTTGCACCTTGGTATCAGTAGCAGGTGCTTAAACCCCTGATCTATCCATCTCATTAATCAATGCACAGGTCATTATGACAGCATTATTAGACAGTTCTTCAGGGAACAGCACAGAATCTTAAATAGTACCCTGCTCACTGCCTCCAGAATGTAATGGGCAAGTTCACATTTTTGTAGTTCTCTAAATCTGCTAGGCAACTAACAACATTCTAAATTAGCAGCCCCCAGAATGCCAAAGTACTTGATGGCCTCTATGAGATGACTACAGTCATACAAACTTGCAAAGCCTTCGAAGCTTATGTGTTGCTGCCGAACTCAGGTCCTAACGGCCAACTCTTGACAGCGGACCTTTTAAAGTTCATTGCTGTCACAGGCAGGTGCACCATGCAGTGGCACACAGCTGAAGCCTGAGTGTTGGACTGCACATAACAGTCGGATTCAGGAGACTGGTTGTGCAAGGGATTAAAGTGAAATTAAAGTCTTGGAGAATGATGTGATTCATGTGCAGCGTTATGACAGCCTTCATGTCACTACAACCAAATCTACTTCAAGCCCTCTCGGGGGCTACAGCCTACAGACATCACCTGACAACACCTGACCTACTTTACTCGAAGCGTGATATAAGAGGGACAGCAGTTTATAAGTACTGGGCTATTAATGTACATGAGCCCGTTTTGTATTGACAGCATGTCTTTTTAAAGATGCTGTGCAAACGATTCCAGGTGCTAGCTGGTGAAACTTCAAACTGTTTGACAAATTATTTTAGTGTGGTAATGTGGTGACGATAATGCATTTGTGTTAGTTTGACCCCTGATAAGTGACACCTGACATGGCTGGAAAAAGATACAAAAGGCCCTAAGCTGCTATGTTGAGAAATAAACAATCGGAGTAGATGCGGTCTTTGGGGCCATGCTGTGGTGCCACCCATGCAAAGTTATGAACCACAGACATTTTTTAAAATTAGACAACCAAGGGAGTCTGGGGTTGTGTGCTTGCATGGATCCCATGAGCTTTTCTTAACCACAATGCTCTCCAAACCTGAAACTCTGACTAATATCACATGTTTACCTTTCAATTCTGTAATGGAAAGTTCCAGAATCTGCAAGAATCTACAAAGTTCCTACTACATTGCATTACCCCACATGTGCCAATAAAAATGTTTACCCACTTGTGTGGCTGGGCCGAGTGCCTGCTCCAGGAACAGCTCAAACCAAGATCACCAGGAGCCCTCGCCAAGGGACTTCCATTGATCTTGGTTTGATCATTTTGTGGTACAGGCACTAGGCCTTCCCACAGTACGGTACCATTCTTTTCAGGAGACGTGAAAGAATGCTGGGTGGAAGGAAGCTTGTGTTCCCTGCAGAATCCAGAACTTTCCATCACACAACTGTAAGAAAAATGTGTTTTTAGTCAAGGTTTGAGATTTGCAGAGGATTCTGGTTCAAAAATCCTGGTCAGAGCCACACAAGAGAGGACACCCTGGATACCACTAAGGGGGTCATTCCGACCCCGGCGGGCGGCGCCCGCCGGGCGGAGACCGCCAGAAGACCGCACTGCGGTCAAATGACCGCGGTGGTCATTCTGACTTTCCCGCTGGGCGGGCGGGCGACCGCCAAAAGGCCGCCAGCCAGCCCAGCGGGAAAGCCCCAGCAACGATGAAGCCGGCTCCGAATGGAGCCGGCGGAGTTGCTGGTGTGCGACGGGTGCAGTGGCACCCGTCACGATTTTCAGTGTCTGCTAGGCAGACACTGAAAATCATTATGGGGCCCTGTTAGGGGGCCCCTGAACTGCCCATGCCTGTGGCATGGGCAGTTCAGGGGCCCACAGGGGCCCTACGACACCCGTTCCCGCCATCCAGTTCCTGGCGGTTTTTACCGCCAGGACCAGGATGGCGGGAAGGGGGTCGGAATCCCCATGGCGGTGCTGTGAGCAGCGCCGCCATGGAGGATTCTTTGGGGCAGGGGTAAACCGGCGGGAAACCGCCGGTTGCCCTTTTCTGACCGCGGCTTTACCGACGCGGTCAGAAATGTCCATGAAGCACCGCCAGCCTGTTGGCGGTGCTTCCGCGGCACTCTGCCCTGGCGGTTTTCAACCGCCAGGGTCAGAATGACCGCCTAAGTGTCTAGTTTTCAAAAATGAACATATTGGCTAGGTTTCTCAAGGTGCTGGCTGAGCTAGGGTCTAAATTCTAGAGCTCCTCAAATTGGGAAAAAAGGGTCCGTTTTCAGTGGATAAATGAGATGCGTCCATGTTGCGTTTTAGGCCATTTCCTGTCAAGGGCACTAGGTCTGCAAACAGACAAGGTGCCATTTTTATTAGTAGACTTGTGGGAATAGGACTTTCCATCACAGAAATTTGAGGAAAATGTGTTTTTTGGTTGAGGTTTGACAGGGATTCTGGGTAGAAAACATCATGAGAGCCACGCAAGGCAGCAAACCCTGCATACCCCTAATTGCCTGATTTTGAAAATGGTATAGGGAGGCTAGGTTTCCCTAGGTGGTGGCTGAGTTAGGATCCAAAACCTAGAGCTACCCATATTGGTAAAAAAAGGATAATTTTTTGGTGGAAAAGTGTGATGAGTCCAGGTTGCGTTTTTGGCCAATTATTATTGCAGCAATTACGTCTACCCACACAAGTGAGGTACTATTTTTATTGGAAGACTTGTGGGAGCATAGAATAGTAGAACATTCGTTATTATCAGTTGGATTTTGCTGCATTTGTGCCTTTCAAATGTAAGCCAGTGTATAAACAAGCATTGCCAAAGCCAGTTGGTCTCAGCAATGGGCAGGCTCTGAGCAGGGCATGCTTTAGCACTGGTGGCGCCCGGTAGAGTAATATTTTTTGGCACCCCATCCCATGACCACCTTTTCAGATTCTCTCACTATCACCCAGCAAAAATGCCCCCCCTCTCACTTATCCACTCAGCTATCCACATAAAATATAGTTCTGTTCTTTACAGCAGGCATATTAAGCCTCAGCGCTACTTTATGGTGAGTCTAAACTGCCTCTGGACAAAACGCCAATCTCTCACTCTAGCAAGAACATTAATCACAAGAGTCATCTTGACATTTTATTTGCTTCCTTAAGGCTGGATGCAAAGGAACTTTTCAGCAGGTGCTTTTAAATTGCATGTTTTGTAAGTTATTGCTAAACACAGCGCCCTCCTGAAGTCAATGCCCCTCCATCCAGGTCAGCACCCGATTTGTTACCTGTATGTTTGTGAGGCTGCGGCTGTATCATGTGTGCTCAAATGTGTGTGTTATTACTTATTACTGCACTGCTAGTAGGCAAAGGAAGTAGGTGACGGAGATGGGGACCTGCTGAGAATGGTCTCATGAATGGACACGCTATGAGTTTTTGGCGTTGTTAATGTGTTAGTATCTGCTTATAGTTCTCTATCTACATGTACTTATATGAATGTATTTGTAAATAGTTAATGTTAGTACACTTGTCCGCATTAATTGACAAATCTGCATGTTTGGTTGTTGCGTTTATGCGCATTGCGTATACTTTCTTGGTTTGTGTTGGGGTGTGTGTGTGACAACTGTGTGTATGAGCATTTCCCATTGTGTGCTTATTGTAAGAGTGTGTGTGCATTTGTGTACTGATTTTTGTGACATCTTTTTGTGTGACAGAGCAGTGCCACAGATGAGTGTTTTGTGCGTGTTCAGTGTGGTATGGGGATTAATTGCACTTACTTGATGCAGTTACGCAATTATACAGTTATTAAACCAGGAGAGTACCGCGCACACCACACTCAGTCATGTCTGAATGGCATCCTTGTAAATATTGAGTAATGCCTGGTTTACAGCCTGTCTACTGTTGACCCACTGTAACTGAACGTGGAAACCACACACAGATGCAGAGTGGAGGATGAGTGCCCTTGACCAGCAGCAGGGGCAGGTTGGTGTGGGGGGGGGGCAGGGGCGAGGCCAGGCATGGCTGTTTCAGGTGAAACGTCTAGCACGGGAATGCTGCAAGGAAGGACATTGCCCCCTGGCTACTGTTTGCATGATACAAATACAGCAATAATCAGAGTTCAGTTGGACAGTCAAGTCTCAGGGCACTGGTGCACCTCACCTGCTGCACCAATGGAAGCTATACCCTTGGATGAGGGGTGATTCTGCTATGATTTATACCCTGTGGCAAACAACTGGTGGTGGCACTGTAGGAGCATCATGTGGCACAAGGGTTTCTTGGAGCAAGGGGTGGTACACGCGTACAAAACACTCACCAAAAAACTGCACCTTTCACATGTGTGGCTCCACTTTCATTTATACGCCCAGCCACGGCCTGTCCTTTGGGGCTGAGGGGCGACATCACCCCACCTCTTTCCCCTCAAGAAGAGTGTCTGTCAGGCTAAGCAATGGTCAACCTGAGAGACACTCTTCATTTCAGGTCAGGCAGCCAGGAGCTAGACATACGCTATTTGCACAGGTTCCTGGATGCCCGAACTGAACATCGCTGAGCTGAAGAAGTCACAGCCCTATGGAAGTGACCTCTTCAGCCTAGCAAAAGTGCTTTGAGGCCCTCCCCCTTATGATGAGGAGGAATGTCACCAATTGCCTCAGAACAGGATGATTCAGTTTTAAGCCCTGAAGTGCCCAGGGCTGAAAGTTAATCAGTGACACTTCATCACAGAGTGGGGTGGGTTCAGCAGTCTCACTGACGACATCACACTCTGTGACGAGTTGGGACTGCTGCCTTCCTTCATTGGTTGACCTTAGGTTAGCCAGTGCGGGAATGAAGCAGTCCCAACCCTCTTGGGACCTCTGAGACTGGGCTGAAGGTAAGTGTGTGTGTGTTTTTTTAAATGAATGTTTGGTGTGTGTGTTCTTGCATTTATATTTGAATGTTTGATAATGAGTGTTGTGAATGGATGTGTGTGTTTGCGCATGTGTGAATGAATGAGTGTGAGTATACATGTGTGTCTGTGTGTCACGCCCGCCCTTCTCCGTTCTCTGCATATGCCAGGTGCTGCACATGGCGTAGCCAAGTCAGCGACACTTCTATGTAGACACGTGCTGCATGTGTTTATCTACATACGTTTCCAATTATTGTTTTTATAGCGCTCAATGTCAATCTCCATTCATTGTGGGTGCTACAGCTGCCAGTGCCATAAAGCTGGGAATCCACAGATCTAAAGCTTTACAAAAGTCACGTAAGAACTCCAAGACCTGGCATTACGCCAGACTTCCATCTCTTCCCACCCCGCAGAATGTGAGAGAAGGCTTAGAATGGCTGAAGTGACTGAGGATGTGAGGCCTGTGCTTCAAATTGGGGCCTTGAACATAACATGAGATCGGGGTATATACCAAGATCGTGCAACTAAAATTTTACAGTTTTTTTTTCGAGCAACAGTTGTTCCAGCCAGTTTCACGCTAGTACAATTATTGGAGTTATTGTAGAACTTGTAGTATACGACTTACTGTTTATGGAGGGGTGCGATCAGAGAAGAGCCCACATGCATGCATTTAATGGTTGTGCCCTACATGCACCGAGAATCAGCAATGAATGAGTGTGGGATGTGGCTGTCAGGCAGTTGTAACCAGCACTAAAACCTCTACTGTGTCTTCTTTTTATTGCACTGCTAGCATGGCGCAAGGCACAATACGAGGCTATCGTGACCTAGCACACCAGCACATTAGCAATGAGGAAAGTGTGCACACTGCTTGCTCGCACCTGCATGCAGCCGCACTGATCTGCAGCCAGGGACGCTGCAAGTGCCATGGTCGAAGGAACTCTCTAAAATCAGAACAGCACACATGGAGGCAGCGCTACACCGACCCATCAAAACCCATCAGGTCAATGTAGCTCGAGTGCGCCCAAGCACGGCGACCCCCAAAATGCAGTTTGACAAATGGAGAGAATGTGGATATTGCCAAAGGCCGGCGGTGCGCAACTTGTAGCAATTGTAGCAACTGTGCGAAAGTATGCCGATCAGCAAAATTCGAAACTACTCGCGAGTTGGCCCAAACTGTCGCAGATATTGTTGAAGGACCTCAAGACATGGATGCTGACACAGAGAACTTCAGGGTCCACACCGTCTTTGTCTTAGGGCCCACAGTCCCAAAACGTTGCCAGAGATACCAGCAGATGTCTTTTGTGGGGGCCCCGTCTGGTCATCCCTGCAAGCTTGGCACTGCAAGCTGTTCATTTGGCCCACCGAGGGCACCAAGGCATCACCAAGACGAAAGAAAACTTTTGCGTGCCAGAGTTTGGTATTCTGGCATGGATGACATGGTGGAACAAGCTGTCAGGACCTGCAAGTGGTGTCAGGCAACAGGCCCTCAGGAACACCCTTTGCCAGTCATCACTGAGGAAGGACCCCATCAGCACTGGGAGGCGGTAAGCCTTGACTTGAGACACCTCCCAGATGGGCGGCATGCCCTAGTCATCATTGATGACTACACAAAAAACCCAGAGATAGAGATAGTGAGCTCCTAATCGGCCCTGGAAGTCATCAACAAAGTGGAAAAAATCATTGCCACGCATGGTATCGTGAAGAGGGTGAAGACAGATAATGGTGCCCATTCCATGGACAAGACTTTGCAGTGTACCTACAATCGTGGGCATACACCATCGAAGGGTAACCCCACACTGGCCCCTGGCCAAACGGGGAGGTAGAGAGATTTATGAGGACACTCAACAAGGTGATTTGCATCACCCATGCTGACAACCAGTCAGTAGAGTGAGCTGTCTACAGCTTCCTGTGTGAATATTGCCAAACACCCCACTCGAACACAGGCCATGCCCCCAGCCATGCTACCATGGAACAAGAAGTCATGGACACAATCCCCCACCACTCCTCATGGATGCCAGCCCCCATCAACGACTCTGAAGTCCTGCACCGAAGAAGAGAGACAAACCAATGGGCCAGCCTAGCTCGGAAGGCCCAAATGAGTCCAATCCACATGGGGCACATGATACTTATCAGAGACTGATACTCTGGGAGCAAATTCTGCCTACCATGTGAGCAACAACCATGGAAGTCATCAGAACATCTGACACGATGATCACAGCGATCCCACATCGACCAGTGATCAGATCTAGGAGTGGCACAAACTCCATGGACTCGAGAGAACAAGTGGACCCAGGACAGTGATGCCCCACCAGTAACCCAGAGTCCTCAGCAGTGACCTGTCCTGATGGACATCCAAGCTACCACCAGAGGGGAAATCCAACCCCCTCATTGAGGCTGGCAGGGCTTTACACATAAGACTGCATTTTTCCCAGACTGAACCCAGTCGCATGTTTGTTTGTGTGTATGTGGATAAAGTTGGGGAGGGATGTAGTATACCACTTACTGTTTATGAAAGGGTGTGATAGGAGGAGACCTCGCGTACATTGGTTTAATGGCTGTGCCCTAGGTGCACTGGGAATTGGCATTAAATGAGTGTGGGGCATGGGTGTCAGGCAGCCGTGACCATCACTAAAACCTCTACAGTGCCCACGTCGTTATTGTGCTGCGGCCCCTGCACGAGGCACAATATGAGGCTACCACAACCTCAGGCCAACCAGCACAGAACTGTCTGCAACATTCATACACTGTTTTTTCATTTTCAAGCACCTTCCTATTCGAGGCATGGTCCCTGGAAAAAGGAAACATATGTGGAGGAACAAGGAAGATGATAGGGATCCATGCACCTAGAGTTTGCACAAATGAAAAATAAATGAAAAGATTGCCTGAAAGAGTCTAAACTCTTTCCCAGCAGTACCACTTTGCAGAAAAAGTACTCCAGTTTTGCACCCATGCTGAAAAAATGAATCATCAAATTTGCACCATTTTGCGGCTTGTGTAATACAGGGTGGGAAAAAAAGATTCTGCTTTAGTATGTCTTGCTTGAAGACATTTGCACCAGTGCAAGAAAATGGACCAAACATTTTTCGCACCATGCTCTTGGTTTAAAAATGACGCCAGTGGGCTGTGTCTCAGGTGTAGTAAAATATTTCAGATTTTAAAAGGGGAACTGCATACTCGTGCTCTCTTCCATGCTGTACTACTGAAAATGCTATGAGTGACATTCAAAAAGCATCTACAGCGACCACACCAAAGTTTTCCAGCACTAGGAAGTGAGGTGATTCAGATTAAGAACAGAACTAGCATTTACAGAAGTATAAAGAGCCCATCCGAAAATGCTGTTCCCTTTAATGTCATTGGTGGTATCCTGGGACAATAATACATTTGCTCCATTTCTATTGCCCTTGGATCAAATAATATGGCCTAGACTAAATAGAAAGAAAAATAAATATGCTCAATTTCCTATTATGTAAGCAGCACTGGTTTAGCAGATTTGACTTGCTCCATTGTATTTGCTTTGCTACAGGGTGTAGCTAGTATGATGCTATATCTGCTCTGCCCGGTAGGACTCAGTCCTCTTTGAGTAAACTCTTACAAAATAGAATTTGTGAATTCCTGGCGAGAGGTTTGGTGTAAAGTTTTGCACATTGGCTAAAAGAAAAAGGCAAACACACTCAGCAACATTTTAGTACTAATGGAATAAGGACTGAAGCAAACCTGATTTGCGTCCTTAGGGCAAGATTTAAGAAAAGGGGTGCTGCACCCAGTGCAGCACCCCTTTTCTTGCGCCCCTCTAACACCACCATGTGTGCACTGTATCTAAGATGCGGTGCACCATGGCGGTTTAGGGAACTATCATCATAATTTTTGACGCTAGTTTGGTGCTTTGCAGGATCAATGACAAAAATGTTGACGCTAATCCTGCAAAGTCCATTAAGGCCCATTGTAAACAATGGTGCGCCTCCTATTAACGACTGCTCTAAGCAGGCGTTAAGATTGCCAAAACAAATGGCGCAAAGAAATCTCTTCAATTTCTTTGTGCCATTTTTTACCCCCCACCCCTTTTGCATACAATATGCCTGGCCCATGCATAATGTAGCCGCAAAGGGTTACAAAGTGGCGCAATTCATGCATGACCTTGTCCGTGTGAGCTGTATTTATCCAGATCATGTAGAACCCATGACGCAGGTATGTTCCAAAACAACTGATAAGAAGGCAGACGTGCGGGGGTAATTATATAAATAATCCCAACAAGTGTACATTATGCTCCTGTCACATGTAAGTGAGAAAGGGACATGATGGTAATACCTACGTACATCTCACTGATCATGACACTGATGATGACATGACGCCTTCACAAAGTGGCACTAATAATGCAAATCAAAACATTGCTATAACTATAAACAATGGCAGCCATCTTAAAAGAAATAATAAAATATACGGGCTAAAACAGAACAACTAAGTAGGTTAAAAGCCACTAGGTGACCAGTACACAGGCCTGCAAGCCAAAGGCTAGACTAAACTCTAGAGTCCCAATAAAAACTAAATTGCGTTCCCCACAAGCCTTTGGAGATTACTACCCCCCACCCACACACACTCATCAGCCTGTAGAATGGCTTTACACCTGACACCTGAAGTATGGGTCTGAAAAGAGTGAATCTTTGTCCGAGTCCAGGACCTGGTGCCATTTGTGTTGTGTTTTCTTGAACATTTGCCAGACAAACAACAGGTTTAGCTTATGAAGAGAAAAACATTTGCCCCGTTTTGCCTCTTAATGCCAAAACAAAGACTCCATATTTTATTAAGAGATCAAACTTGGAGGACTATTAAACTTCTATTGTTATTGCCAGCCTCTGGTCTTATGCATTTTTTTATCTTGGTAAAGTGAAACTAGCTTTAGCCAGTAATCTTCATAGTTAAAATGTGAGTTACCCACATAAAAAAAATAATTATAAAAAGGAAAATGCAGCCAAGTTGACTTTAAAAAAGAATTCATGAATTACGTTTCTTTGTTGTTTCAAGAGAATAAAATTAGCATCACAGAGTGGGACTGAAATGTTCACTACAGGGTTTAAAAAATTGCTCTGAGATTTCCCTCTGCTGCACGTCCATTGAGCAGTTTTTGTCTCTGGCCCTTTTCATCCGGCATATTGAGATCTCGCGGGCTGCAATGGACCATGACCGATAGGAGTCAGAGCCTGTTTTGTGGCTCAAAAATGAGTTGTGTTATCATTTAAGCCCGGCAGAAGGCACCTTGCTTATTTGTCGCTGACCATGTACCTGCGTGGGCACCATGGAGAGCATGCACAATGAGTTTCACTTTTTGTCCCTTGTAAAGCGACGGGCAGGCGAAAGTTGGGCAAAAGGTTCCAGTTTAGGTCACTTATGGAGGGCAGAGTTTGGGGAGGAGAGGAAAAATGTGAGTTGGAAGTGATGACAAAGGGTGACTGGCCGTTTGACTTTGCTAATGAAACAAGCCACAAAACAAAGGATGGGAAGAAGCGGTGAATAAAATGAAACTGCATGCCAAGGCTACAGGAATAAAAAAGTATTCGCAAAACAATACAATAAAATGGCCACTGCGTATGTTTAGCTGCACTTGGTTGTTAAGCTCGAGGATGGCTAAAGTCAGGAAGAGGCATGACGGATGCATGCCATGGACTAACGGCAAGAAGGAATAACGGAGAGACGTGGGAACCAGAAAAAGGCATGTCTATGTGTTAGAAATGGGGTTTTTGGTTGGCAGTCAGGTTACCCTGTGTCCAAGCAAGAACCCTCACTCTAGTCAGGGTAAGTCACACACAATCCAAAATCAGCCTGTGCCCACCCTATGGTAGCTTGGCACGAGCAGTCAGGCTTAACTTAGAAGGCAATGTGTAAAGCATTTGTGCAATAAATCATACAATACCATAATATAACACCAAAAAAATACACCACACAGTGTTTAGAAAAATATATAATATTTATCTGGGTATTTGCAGGTCAAAACGATCAAAGATGCAATATGAATTTGTAAAAATATCACTGAAAAGTGATATAAAGGGGGTCATTACAACCTTCGCGGTAAAAGCCGCTTACCGCTGTCAGAAGAACGCCAACATCCCGCCGCGGCCGCGGTAAACCGCCACGGTCATTCTGACCCACAACAGGCAAACAGCCAAAATACAGACATCCACAAAAGTCCGCCACACCAAAGGTCAGCGGTAAACTGGTGATGACCAAACCTCCACCATCACGCCAACAGAAATACGCCCACACTATCATGACACACGAATCCACGCGGCGGTCTTTCAACCGTGGTATTCCATTGGCGGTACACACCGCCGTGCTCAAAATACACACACTCTTACTAAACACAGCCACATTGGACAATTCAAAATACACACACCTGAGACACATACACACACCACACCCACCCACCCAATTAAATATAAAACACACACACATCACCCACAAACCTCCACTCCTAGAGAATCAGTACCACGCACAGAGAAATAGATATCCGACCACCCAGACGCGCATATTACATTCACCCAGCAATATTACCACGCACTTCACACAACACACCAATACACATCACCACACTTAGCACCACACAATCCACCCCACACATCACCCACACCACCCCATGGCACCGCAAAGACACCCCAGGTTTTCTGAGGATGAACTCAGGGTCATGGTGGAGGAAATCGTACGGGTAGAGCCACAGCTCTTCGGAACACAGGTGCAGCACACCTCCATTGCCAGGAAGATGGAGCTATGGAGCAGAACAGTCGACAGGGTCAACGCTGTGGGACAGCACCCAAGAAATAGGGATGACATCAGGAAGCGGTGGAACGACCTACGGGGGAAGGTGCGTTCAATGGTATCCATGCACAACATCGCGGTTCAGCGGACTGGCGGCGGTCCACCACCTCCTCCCCCAGAATTTACAACATGGGAGGAGCAGGTCTTGGCGATCCTGCATCCTGAGGGCCTCAGCGGATTATCTGGAGGAATGGACTCTGGTAAGTCTCATCTTCACTACTTCATCCCCTCACCCCACCAGCATGCCAACTCATACCCCCACCCACACCCTCACCCCCATCACACCTACTCCTTGCAAATGTCTCACCATCACAACCCACCCATCCCAACCCCAAGCCCTGCATGCGACCACAAAGCATGGACACCCATCACCAAAGCATGCCCACTGCACATCCCCATCCCCCCCAAACCACTGTCACAAAAACCCCCACACAGGAATGCAAGCACTGGGGTACACGGGCACCCACCCATTGCACGCTATGGCACACACAGATGCAATAACCATCCCTTTATACCCCTGCAGGACCCGAACGCCACATCACCGCGCAGGAGGGTCCACAAATGTCCACTCCACCCCCAGAAGAGGCACACAGTGATACAGTGATGACAGCACCTCTGTCGACCTGGATCTAGATGACCAGCCCGGCCCATCGGGGACCTCAGGACAGTCGGTTCCCCTCAGACAGCCACAGGCCACAGCAGACCTTCCCCCCTCTGGGAACACCAGCACAGCACCCACCCAGCGGGCCCATACCTCCGTCCCCAGGACACGTCAATCAGCGGTGTGTCCACCACTACAGGGCACCCAGGTTAACCCACCACCCCAACAACAAGAGGGACCTGGGGGCAGTGGCAGTGGGCACACGGTCCAGGGGACAGAGGCCCAGGGAAACAGGGGAACTGGGAGGGCTGCTGTGCGACAGGGGGGGACAGGCCCAGGGAACCCACTCTCCACGAGGCCCTCTCCTCCATCATGGGAGCCTACCATCATTCCCAGGAGACGATGGCGACGGTACTGGCCAGGTTTCAGGAGATCCAGCTTCTGCAGGAGGAACAGTATTTGGGGTTCAGGGAGGAACTACGAACCATCAGTTCCGCCCTGGGCACCATTGTAGGGGCTCTGAATCTGGTAGTCACCACATTGCGGGACACTGTGGCACCACAAAGGGCCCCTGACACTAGCATGGACCAAGAACTGCCTACCACCTCTGCCGGCGCTAGTGGACAGGAGGCCCCGCCACAGGACCAACAGGCCACCAGCACCCCACCCCCTGCAGAAGGAGAACCACCCCGCAAGCGGGCCCTGAGATCCAGGAAGAAGACAGAGTAAGATGCCAAGACCCCCGCCAGGAAAGGATACCTCCCTGATTGTCATCCCACTGTCCCACATTGTCACCCTGTCCATCCTTAAACTGCCCCTGCTCCACTTTTCACAGGCATTTGGACAATGCACCTGTGATACAAATAGTCTGGACTCTGCCATGGACAATCCTCCACCATCATCCCTCACCGATATGCAACCACCCACCAATATAGAGCACTGTAATAAACACAGTAATTGCACAAAACAATCAGGAGTATGGCTGTGATTTTGAACAAATGTATTAGACATTAACGTGCCAAAATGCTTATTTACATTGTGATGCCAACATACCAATGTCACACAGCTGTAGTTCATGGGGAAACAAAGCAGATGTCACGATGTGGGGCCCACATCTCTGAAATCGGAAGAGAAAGTCACAACTCAGTTACCATACACTGGGGGAAAAGGACAGACAGTAGAGAGGTAGTAGTGTTTAAGTATATGTAATATGCCGGTGTGTATTCTTACCTGTGTGTCATTGGAAATACTGCTGTATTACTGTGTTCCTGTTGTCTATGTCGTCTTCTTCGGCTTCCTCGTCTTCACTCTCCACAGGCTCCACAGCTGCTACAACACCACCATCTGGACCATCCTCCTGCAGAAAAGGCACCTGTCGTCGCAAAGCCAGGTTGTGAAGCATACAGCAGGCCACGATGATTTGACACACCTTCTTTGGTGAGTAGAATAGGGATCCACCTGTCATATGGAGGCACCTGAACCTGGCCTTCAGGAGCCCGAAGGTCCACTCGATCACCCTCCTCGTTCTCCCATGGGCCTCATTGTAGCGTTCCTCTGCCCTTGTCCTGGGATTCCTCACTGGGGTCAGTAGCCATGACAGGTTGGGATAACCAGAGTCACCAATTAGCCACACACGTTGCCTCTGGAGTTGACCCATCACGCAAGGGATGCTGCTATTCCGCATGATGTACGCGTCATGCACTGAGCCAGGGAACTTGGCATTAACATGGGAGATGTACTGGTCTGCCAAACAGTCTATCTGCACATTCATCGAATAATAACTCTTCCTGTTTCTGTACACCTGTTCACTCCTGTGAGGGGGAACCAAAGCCACATGGGTCCCATCAATGGCACCTATGATGTTGGGGATATGTCCAAGGGCATAGAAATCACCCTTCACTGTAGGCAAATCCCCCACCTCAGGGAAAACGATGTAGCTCTACAGGTGTTTCAGCAGGGCAGACAACACTCTGGACAACACCTTGGAATACATAGGCTGGGACATCCCTGATGATATGGCCACTGTTGTTTGAAATGACCCACTTGCAAGGAAATGGAGCACTGACAGCACCTGCACTAGAGGGGGGATCCCTGGGGGTTGGCGGATTGGTGACATCAGGTCTGGCTCCAGCTGGGCACACAGTTCATGAATAGTGGCTCGGTCAAGCCTGTATGTCAGTATGACATGTCTTTCCTCCATTGTCGCCAGGTCCACCAGCGGTCTGTACACAGGAAGATTCCGCCATCTCCTCGCATGTCCCAGCGGACGGTGCCTATGAAGGACAACAGCGAGCACAGAGTCAATCAACCCACAGGCACGTAACCACAGCTTGCACATAACACGATTCTCACTCCATTGAATGCTTTGTATGAGTGTTGATGCAAGGCCTAGGTATGTGTGACGCAGTAAAAAGTAAGCCATGTGGGCCCCTGAAATGGCGGCTGAGTGACCTGTGAAGTGCGACAATGGGATGTGAGGTAACTGCGCTGGTGTTGCATACCGTGGCGGTAAGCAGTCGAATCCGCGGCGCAAAGCAGCATTGGTTAACATTGAACCCTATGGGTCTCATGAGCCAATGACGATGTGCGCCTGTGGTCGCGGTATGCACCGCTGCGGTACGCACCGCCGCGGGCGTGACCGCCATTTTCTATCTGCTTAATCACTCGATACCTGATCTTCGACAGGAGAGGACCTACACTGCAAGTGCTGCTGTGACCTCGGTCTGGAAGAGACAATGGCTCATGCGACTGGGGAAAGGGCCCCTGCCTTCACAGCTCAGGAGTTGGAGAAACTTGTGGATGGGGTCCTCCCCCAGTACGCGCTACTCTACGGTCCCCCAGACCAACAGGTTAGTACTGAGGGAGCATGCTTTATGGGCCGTGCCTGTGTTGAGTGGGGTGGATGAAAGATGGTGGGGAGGGGAGCGATTGAGGCATGCATCAAACGACGGTGAGAGCATGTGCCACATGGCAAGGGTAGGGATGGGGGGCCACTCACATTGAATATGCAGAAGGTGATGACTATTTTTCTCCCCCTGTACATTTCACATAGGTCAGCGCCCACCAGAAGATCGATATTTGGCGTGCCATCGCCAAGGACGTCCGGACCCTGGGGGTCCACCACAGGCGGGGCACCCACTGCCGGAAGAGATGGGAGGACATCCGCCGCTGGAGCAGGAAGACGGCGGAGACTCAGCTGGGGATGGCCTCCCAACGTGGGAGGGGTGCCAGTCGGACTTTGACCCCCCTCATGTCCTGGATCCTGGCGGTGGCCTACCCCGATTTGGATGGGTGCGTGAGGACCTCACAGCAGACACAAGAGGGTGAGTACACTCTCATTCTGTTGACTTTGCGCGCAGTGGAGGTGTCTGGGTGGGGGAGGAGGGCTGTGGGTTTCCCTAGGCCAGGGCGATTTCTGTAGGCTAGGCCCCTCCGTAAGGCATGGCCCTGTGCTCCCGCACCCCACCTCTGTAGGGTGCCTAGTACAGCTATTCATGGCCCTGTGTCATCTATGTGTGCAGATGTCGTCCATAGGCTTGTAGGCCATGTCCCACGGATTGAATAGTCGACCCCAAGTGCGCGGCGTAGTGCAGGGGGCTTCTGTGTCTGTCCTGTCCGCCAACGGTGTCGCCAATGCATGCACTCAACATGTCTTTATTTTCCCCCCCCCCCCTTTTTTGTGGTCTTCCTGTTCATGTGTGCATTAGCATCATCAGGCGGAGAAGTGGCATCGGAGCACGAGGGAGCTGCATCCCACATGGCCATGGAGGGCCATGCAACGGACTCCGAATTCACCAGTGGGATAGAGGGCGAGGGGAGCTCCACAGCGGGGACTCGGGCAGACATCAGTGACACCGACTCGTCCTCTGAAGGGAGCTCCCTTGTGGTGGCGGCAACATCTGTGCCCCCCGCAACAACAGGTACAGCCGCCACCCACCGCACCAGCACTGCCCTCCCAGCAGCCCCTCAGCGTTTGCCCCGTGCCCGCTCACCCAGGAAGGTGGGCATCTCCTTCGCCCCAGGCACCTCAGGCCCTGCCCCAGTCACCCCTGCTGCCCTCAGTGAGGAGGTCATTGACCTCCTGAGGACGCTCACTGTTGGGCAGTCTACCATTTTGAATGCCATCCAGGGTGTAGAAAGGGAGGTGCACCAGAGTAATGCATACCTGGAGGGCATTCATTCTGGTCAGGCTGCCCTTCAGCGATCGTTCCAGACTCTGGACTCAGCACTGATGGCAGCCATTGTCTCTGTCTCTAGCCTCCCCCCTCCAACTTCCTCCACCCATACCTTATCACCTGTACCTCTGCCTATCCCAGACACACCATCAGACCAACCTGCACACACCTCAACACCCAAGGGAAGCTCAGGCAAACATAAGCACCACACATCACACAGGCATTCACCCAAGCAACATCCACATACACACATACCAACACCCACTGCCTCCACTGTGTCCCCCTCCTCCTCGTCTCCCTCCTCCCTCCCTGTCACGTCTCCACTCACACCTGCATGCACAACATCTTCAGCCACACACACCAAAACACCCCGCACACGTGCAGTCACCACCCCCACTGCCATTTACACATCTCCTGTGTCCTCTCCCAGTGTGTCTGTGACCCCCTCTTTCCAAGATACACAAACGCAGGCAGCCACCCACCCAACAGCCATCCACCTCACGACAGGCTCCAGCCCAAGCATCTGCACCCAAAGACACCGCCAGCCGTAGGACAGATGGGCAGGAGGGCCCCGCCAGCCACAGGACAGGTGGCAAATGACCTCCCCGCCATGGCCGGATCCGCTGAACTAGGCCCTTCATCTCAAGCACCGCTGCACTGGGCACCGCCGTCTCAAGCACCGCTGAACTGGGCACCGCCGCATCAAGCACCGCTGAACTGGGCCCTTCATCTGAAGCACCGCTGAACTGGGCCCTTCATCTCAAGCACCGCTGAACTGGGCCCTTCATCTTAAGCACCGCTGAACTGGGCCCTTCATCTCAAGCACCGCTGAACTGGGCACCGCCGTCTCAAGCACCGCTGCACTGGGCACCGCTGTCTCAAGCACCGTTGAACTGGGCCCTTCATCTCAAGCACCGCTGAACTGGGCACCGCCGTCTCAAGCACCGCTGCACTGGGAACCGCCATCTCAAGTACTGCTGCACTGGGCCCTTCATCTCAAGCACCGCTGAACTGGGCACCGCCGTCTCAAGCACTGCTGCACTGGGCACCGCCGTCTCAAGTACTGCTGCACTGGGCCCTTCATCTCAAGCACCACTGCACTAGGCACCGCCGTCTCAAGTACCGCTGAACTGGGCCCTTCATCTCAAGCACTGCTGCACTGGGCACCGCCGTCTCAAGCACCGCTGAACTGGGCCCTTCATCTCAAGCACCGCTGAACTGGGCACTGCCGTCTCAAGCACCGCTGAACTGGGCCCTTCATCTCAAGCACCGCTGCACTGGGCACCGCCATCTCAAGCACCGCTGAACTGGGCCCTTCATCTCAAGCACCGCTGAACTGGGCACCGCCGTCTCAAGCACCGCTGAACTGGGCCCTTCATCTCAAGCAGCGCTGAACTGGGCCCTTCATCTCAAGCACCGCTGCACTGGGCACCGCGTCTCAAGTACCGCTGAACTGGGCCCTTCATCTCAAGCACCGCTGCACTGGGCACCGCCGTCTCAAGCACCGCTGAACTGGGCCCTTCATCTCAAGCACCGCTGAACTGGGCACCGCCGTCTCAAGTACCACTGAACTGGGCCCTTCATCTCAAGCACCGCTGCACTGGGCACCGCCGTCTCAAGCACCGCTGAACTGGGCCCTTCATCTCAAGCACCGCTGAACTGGGCACCGCCGTCTCAAGCACCGCTGAACTGGGCCCTTCATCTCAAGCACCGCTGAACTGGCCCTTCATCTCAAGCACCGCTGAACTGGGCACCGCCGTCTCAAGCACCGCTGCACTGGGCACCGCCGTCTCAAGTACCGCTGAACTGGGCCCTTCATCTCAAGCACCGCTGCACTGGGCCCTTCATCTCAAGCACCGCTGACCTGGGCCCTTCATCTCAAGCACCGCTGAACTGGGCACCGCCGTCTCAAGCACAGCTGAACTGGGCCCTTCATCTCAAGCACCGCTGAACTGGGCCCTTCATCTCAAGCACCGCTGAACTGGGCACCGCCGTCTCAAGCACCGCTGCACTGGGCACCGCCGTCTCAAGTACTGCTGCACTGGGCCCTTCATCTCAAGCACCGCCGAACTGACCACCGCCGTCTCAAGCACCGCTGCACTGGGCACCGCTGTCTCAAGTACCGCTGCACTGGGCCCTTCATCTCAAGCACCGCTGAACTGGGCCCTTCATCTCAAGCACCGCTGAACTGGGCCCTTCATCTCAAGCACCGCTGCACTGGGCCCTTCATCTCAAGTACCGCTGGCCCATGAGCGGCAGGGGCTGGCACGCATCTGTGTTGGGCAGGGCTGCACGAAGCACTCTGGGCACCAGGCCCCCTCCAGAACCAGTGGAGACTGTTATCCACTTGTGAGACTGTGGCTTTGCACTCCCCAGGATGTAACAGTGGGCAGCCCACCCACTGTCTGGACTTGTGAGACTGTGGCTTTGCACTCCCCAGGATGTAACAGTGGGCAGCCCACCCACTGTCTGGACTTGTGAGACTGTGGCTTTGCACTCCCCAGGATGTAACAGTGGGCAGCCCACCCACTGTCTGGACTTGTGAGACTGTGGCTTTGCACTCCCCAGGATTGAACAGTGGGCATGGAGGCCCCTCGTGGATCTGGCGTCGTGCACTCATCTAGCTGAGGTGCCCCCCCCTTCCCTTCCCCCTGAGGTGCCTGTAGTTTTGCTATCTGATGCCCCTGCAGTGTTCTCTCCGTTGGAGTCAGGTATCCTGTGTGGGCTTTGCCCATGTGATTTGGGCCCAGTGGTCCACGAACAATGCCTGCTACAATGCTTGGACTTGTACATTTATGTATATAAGAGTTTTTGATGTGTTTATATATTTTTTTGGCAGTAATACAATATATTCCAATGTTTAGAATCATTTCCTTTTGTCTTTGCATTCTTCCGGGGGGTTTGGGGGGTGTCACTCTGATGTGTTGCTATGCATTGATGTGTGTGTTGTAGTGGGTGAGGGTGAGGGTGGGGGTGTCGCGTATATGTGTACCCGTAATAAGTTCCCCTCCCCCCTCACCCCTCCCCCCTTCCCTGTGTCGTAGGTGCAGTACTCACCGTTGTCTTCTGCGCCGGCGTTCGTGCTCCTGGTAGAGGAGCAGGAACACTATTGCTGGGAGTATGTGGAGTTCGGGTTCCATGGTGTCTTGATTCCTCGTGGGCTGTATGGAGGTGAGCGTTTTCCCTTCGAAATGGCTGTTTCCGCCGTGTTTTTATATGCGGGGCTACTGCCCCGGAAATGGTGGCGGATTGGTAGGTTGTGATACAGTGGGCGGTACATTGTCTCCCGCCTGTCTGTTGGTACCGCCGTGGCGGGCGGTGTGTTGATGTGGCGGTCGCTGTTGGCGGTTTCCGCCAGGGTCGGAATTCCATTTTTTTTCCCGCCAGCCTGTTTGCGGTTTGGCCGCCGCTTTAACACCGACCACCAGGGTTGGAATGACCACCAAAGTGTCTTAAGTCTTTAAAAAGTAAACAAAGTCTCTTTCAAGCACAAAGTACCTGGTTTGGAGTGGAAAATCTCCGCAGAGGGCCGCAGAAGAGGAGATGCGTGGAAAAATTGTGTGTGTTTTGATTTCTCCCCAGCACACACGGACTTGCGTTGTTATTTTTCACGCAGGGAAGTTGTGCGTCGTTTTCCGACACGCGCACAGTCTCTTTCTGTGGATCGCGGGGATTATCAGATGTCCCGGGTCTGTGCGTGGATTCTCCTGCTTGTTTTCCGGCTGCGCGTCGTTCTTCGGGGCTGCGCGTCGAAGTTTCGCTCTCACGGCAGGCGTTGCTTCTATTTCTCCTCTGGAAGTCGGGCGGCGTTGTCCTTGCGAGGCCGTGCGTCGAAGTTCCGGTCGTACCGAAGGCGTTGCGTCGATCAGCGTCGTGTGTGGAGTTTTTCTCGCCGCAGAACAAGCTGTGCGTAGAACATTTCGGTGCACGAAGCGTCCAAGTGAAAAAGAGAAGTCTTTTTGGTCCTGAGACTTCAGGGAACAGGAGGCAAGCTCTATCCAAGCCCTTGGAGAGCACTTTCACAGCCAGACAAGAGTTTAGCAAGGCAGCAGTCCTTTGTAGAAAGCAGTCAGGTGAGTCCTTTAGGCAGCAAGGCAGTTCTTCTTGGCAGGATGCAGGTTCTGGTTCAGGTTTCTTCTCCAGCAAGTGTCTGATGAGGTAGGGCAGAGGCCCTGTTTTATACTAAGTTGTGCCTTTGAAGTGGGGGTGACTTCAAAGAGTGTCTAAGAAATGCACCAGGCCCCCTTTCAGTTCAATCCTGTCTGCCAGAGTCCCAGTAGGGGGGGTGGCAGTCCTTTGTGTGAGGGCAGGCCCTCCACCCTCCCAGCCCAGGAAGACCCATTCAAAATGCAGATGTATGCAAGTGAGGCTGAGTACCCTGTGTTCGGGGTGTGTCTGAGTGAATGCACAAGGAGCTGTCAACTAAACCTAGCCAGACGTGGATTGAATGGCACAGAAAGATTTAATTGCAAAGAATGTTTCACTTTCTAAAAGTGGCATTTCTAGAATAGTAATATTAAATCTGACTTCACCAGTCAGCAGGACTTTATACTACCATTCTGGCCATACTAAATATGACCTTCCTGCTCCTTTCAGATCAGCAGCTGCCACTTCAACAGTGTATGAGGGCAGCCCCAATGTTAGCCTATGAAGAGAGCAGGCCTCACAGTAGTGTAAAAACGAATTTAGGAGTTTTACACTACCAGGACATATAACTTCACAGGTACATGTCCTGCCTTTTACCCACACAGCACCCTGCTCTAGGGGTTACCTAGGGCACACATTAGGGATGACTTATATGTAGAAAAAGGGGATTTCTAGGCTTGGCAAGTACTTTTAAATGCCAAGTCGAAGTGGCAGTGAAACTGCAAATACACAGGCCTTGCAATGGCAGGCCTGAGACAAGGTTAAGGGGCTACTGAAGTGGGTGGCACAACCAGTGCTGCAGGCCGACTAGCAGCATTTAATCTACAGGCCCTAGGCACACATAGTGCACTCTACTAGGGACTTATGAGTAAATTAAATAGCCAATCATGGATAACCCAATCAATAGTACAATTTACACAGAGAGCATATGCACTTTAGCACTGGTTAGCAGTGGTAAAGTGCCCAGAGGTCAAAAGCCAACAACAACAGGTCAGAAAAAATAGGAGGAAGTAGGCAAAAAGTTTGGGGATGTCCCCGTCAAAAAGCCAGGTCCAACTTACCAGCCTAAAGCCAGGGGAGAACAATCACTATCCTGATGTACTTCCCTGTTTGAGGCGACAGAACAAGGACCCAGGCCCACAACAGCAGGGGCATGCTCCAGTTCTTCGCCTTCCTGACTCCAATTGGATCCCTCTGTCCATACTCTCAGGGCGCACTAAGCCAACCCATGGGGAACCTTTCTCCTTACCTGCGGATCCCATCTGTGCAGCACCTAACCTTACTTTGCTCACAGATGTATCCCAGGAGCAGGATAGTACCACCAGGACCAACACAGTGGTGTTGCCCACTCTACCCTCGGGGTGTGACACTTGTCCCCTCCCCAGGGATAACTCTGTCCACCCGGACAGCAAGCCACAGTGGTTACTGACAGCTGCCAGGGATGAGAGCCAGGCCCCAAGCCTCTCAAAGCTCTCCCACCACTGTGGTTGTGGAGAGTGGGGGGCGGTAGCCCCAGGTGCTGGGCACCCTTTAACCACTCTCCCTTCCACCAGGTCAGGGATGACAACCTGAACCTGGTCCTCCCCTCCGGGGCTCTGTACCCTCCCTCCTGGAGCGGTACCCCCAGAGTCCAACATGGTCAGGGTGCTTATAGAAGTCGCCCTGTACCATTCCTCCACCAGTGCAGGGCTGTTAACCTGCAACTGGCCCTCCAACCTGGGATCTGTACCTTCAGGTTGGACTAGGGCCCGGGGTGAGGCTTCCCTCCCCCTGCCCTCCCTTCTGGGGTCCAGAACCCTCCAACAAGGAGTGGCCTCCTCAGAAGACAACATGGCAGGGGCACTGTTATCAGTAGCCCCTCCCTCCAGGTCCGGGGGGACACCCTGAACCTGGCCTTCCAGCCCAGGGTCTGTACCCTCAGACTGGATCACTGCCTGGTAAACCAGGACTTTCTGGGGGGCACACCTACCCCCACCAGGTCAGAGTTTAACCTCTGCACCTGACCATCCAACCCAGAGTCACCACCCTGAGTTTGAACAATGGTCTGGCACGCCAGGACCTCCTGGGGGGCACACCTACCCCCCACTGGGTCAGAGTTTAACCTCTGAACCAGGTTCTCCAACCCAGGGTCACCACCCTGAGGTTGAACAATTGTCTGGCATGCCAGGACTTTCTGGGGGGCACACCTACCCCCCACCGGGTCAGAGTTTAACCTCTGAACCTGGTTCTCGAACCCAGGGTCACCACCCTGAGGTTGGGCCATTGCCTGGCACACCAGGACTTTCGGGGGGGCACACCTACCTCCCACCAGGTTAGAGTTTAAACTCTGAACCTGGTTCTCCAACCCAGGGTCACCACCCTGAGGTTGGGCAGTTGCCTGGCACACCAGGGCTTTCTGGGGGGCACACCTACCCCCCACCAGGTCAGACTTTAACCTCTGAACCTGGCCATCCAACCCAGAGTCAACACCCTGAGGTTGGACAATTGCCTGGCACAGCAGGACTTCCTGGGAGGCACACCTACCTCCCACCAGGTCAGAGTTTAAACTCTGAACCTGGGTATCCAACCCAGAGTCACCACCCTGAGGTTGAACAATTGCCTGGCACGCCAGGACTTTCCGGGGGGCACACCTACCCCCACCAGGTCAGAGTTTAAACCCTGATCCTGGCTATCCAACCCAGAGTCACCACCCTGAGGTTGGACCATTGCCTGGCACACCAGGACTTTCTGGGAGGCACACCTACCCCCCACCAGGTCAGAGTTTAACCTCTGAACCCGGTTACCCAAACCAGAGTCACCACCCCAAGGTTGAATCTTTCCCTGGCATGCCAGGACTTCCTGGGGGGCACTCTCACCCCCCACAAGGGACACACCGTCCCCAAGGGCCACACAAGAGTCTGGTTGGCGCATGTCTCCTGACCTCGGCCCATCCGGCAGAGTCTGGGTCTCCCCCAAACCAGAAACGGTTTCACCTGGGTCATTCCTGGGGGGCTCTGCTCTCAGAGCTGACCGCCGACTATCCAGGTCCTCCACTGGGGTCCGCAACCCCCTCTCAACCCTATGTCTGGACTTCTGCACCCCCTCACTAGGAGTGGTACTGCCAGACACCAGAACTGTTGGGATGCTGGCTACAGTCACCCCCCCAAGTTCTTCTGACACTGCAGGGCTTCCCTCAACAGGTGGCCCTACGGTACAGGCTAGGCTTCCCTCCTGGTGTTCCCTCATGGAACCCTCTAGGACCTGGGACCTACCTGGGACACTACAATCCTCTCCCACCTCACTTGGTTGGGAACCACCTAGACCACTTCCTTCAGGAGCACCCCCAAATGCCTCTTCAGACTCTCTGGTACTCACCCAGAAGTCTGCCTCCATTGTAAGTTCCCTGGGGTCAGAGAACTCACAGTCCACCTGGTGTTGACGTAGCTCTGGAAAATAAGGACCAGACATATGCTCTCCAGCAATTACATCACTCTGCCCTTCACATGTATTAACCACAGTACCCTTCACCCAACCATCCAGTAACTCAGCCTTGGAAAAGCACTCCACATCACCCTCCTGAGACTGGTGAGACAGTATCTGACTGTCCCTGACACTCAACCCATACTCTTCTGGGATGTCTCTACACTCTATATCCAGGACGTCCACCAGGGGGGAACCCTTTTCTCTGTCACTCTCTGCTAGAGCCAGTAAGGTGTCCCTCCCCCCAGGAGGAATATGACTCCCTGTGCCAGTTCCCCAATCCTTCTCAGGGACCCTGTGCATAACGGGAACTACCTCATACCCTTGAACCACCTGGGGTGTGTCAACTCCCTTCTTCACGTTGGGCACCACATCTCTGGGCTTGTGCCCTTCTTCAGCAGTACTGGATGCAAGATTTTTGCTGCCACCATCTGAACTGGACTCAGCCCTTCCGGCCTCCAGTTTCAGCTCTTCACAGCTCAGCTCTTGAGCTGCAATCCTTTCTTTTTCCAGGGCTAAGAGTCTTTTTGCCTCAACCCTTTCAAGATACTCCTCTAACTGTTGCTCCTGCCGCTTTTGACCTAGGAGCCATTCATCTCTCTCTGGGTCTCTTTCCTCATCTGAGTAGTCTTCCTCCTCATGTGAGCAGTCTTCCTCCTCATGTGAGCAGTCCTCCTCCTCATCTGAGGGGTAGTTAGTCATTTGGTTTCTTGCTGCCTCTCTCTGCCCATCTTTCTTCCCCCCAGACTATGTAGCTATGTAGCATTTCCATCTTAGTAGATCTCCTTGCTACAGGAAGTCCCCATTTTCTGCAAAGCTTCCTTAGGTCAGCCTTAGTGAGGTAGTCAGTAGGTACAAAGAATGAGTAGGTACACAATCCCATTCTGATAAGATCTTACCAGCAAAAACCAAAATCCAAAGTCCAAAATATCAAAGGTATATCCAGGAGGACATCAGAGAACCAAAAGCAAAAAGATGAAAAATCAAGTTGACCTTCAACTGTGGATAGGTAGTGAAATACTTAGCTACTGTATGTCACTGCACAAACACAAGTCCTATCCTCACCGCTGATCACCAATGTTAGAAATTGGGTTTTTGGTTGGCAGTCAGGTTACCCTCTGTCCAAGCAAGAACCCTCACTCTAGTCAGGGTAAGTCACACACAATCCAAAATCAGCCTGTGCCCACCCTCTGGTAGCTTGGCATGAGCAGTCAGACTTAACTTAGAAGGCAATGTGTAAAGCATCTGTGCAATAAATCATACAATACCATAATATAACACCACAAAAATACACCACACAGTGTTTAGAAAAATATATAATATTTATCTGGGTATTTGCAGGTCAAAAGGATCAAAGATGCAATATGAATTTGTAAAGATATCACTGAAAAGTGATATAAAGTGTCTTAAGTCTTTAAAAAGTAAACAAAGTCTCTTTCAAGCACAAAGTACCTGGTTTGGAGTGGAAAATCTCCGCAGAGGACCGCAGAAGAGGAGATGCGTGGAAAAATGGTGTGTGCGTTGATTTCTCCCCAGCACACACGGACTTGCGTTGTTATTTTTCACGCGGGGAAGTCGTGCGTCGTTTTCCGACGCGCGGACAGTCGCTTTCTGTGGATCGCGGGGATTACCAGATGTCCCGGGTCTGTGCGTGGATTCTGCTGCTTGTTTTCCGGCTGCGCGTCGTTCTGCGGGGCTGTGCGTCGAAGTTTCGCTCTCACGGCAGGCGTCACGTCGATTTCTCCTCTGGAAGTCGGGCGGCGTTGTCCTTGCGAGGCCATGCGTCGAAGTTCCGGTCGGCCCGGAGGCGTCGATCAGCGTCGGTGTGCAGCGTTTTTCTCGCCGCGGAACAAGCTTTGCGTCGAAAATTTCGGTGCACGAAGCGTCCAAGTGAAAAAGAGAAGACCTTTTGGTCCTGAGACTTCAGGGAACAGGAGGCAAGCTCTATCCAAGCCCTTGGAGAGCACTTTCACAGCCAGCAAGGCAGCAGGGCAACAGCAAGGCAGCAGTCCTTTGTAGAAAGCAGTCAGGTGAGTCCTTTAGGCAGCCAGGCAGTTCTTCTTGGCAGGATGCAGGTTCTGGTTCAGGTTTCTTCTCCAGCAAGTGTCTGATGAGGTAGGGCAGAGGCCCTGTTTTATACTAAGTTGTGCCTTTAAAGTGAGGGTGACTTCAAAGAGTGTCTAAGAAATGCACCAGGCCCCCTTTTAGTTCAATCCTGTCTGCCAGAGTCCCAGTAGGGGGTGTGGCAGTCCTTTGTGTGAGGGCAGGCCCTCCACCCTCCCAGCCCAGGAAGATTCATTCAAAATGCAGATGTATGCAAGTGAGGCTGAGTACCCTGTGTTTGGGGTGTGTCTGAGTGAATGCACAAGGAGCTGTCAACTAAACCTAGCCAGACGTGGATTGAAGGGCACAGAAAGATTTAAGTGCAAAGAAATGTTCACTTTCTAAAAGTGGCATTTCTAGAATAGTAATATTAAATCCGACTTCACCAGTCAGCAGGACTTTATATTACCATTCTGGCCATACTAAATATGACCTTCCTGCTCCTTTCAGATCAGCAGCTGCCACTTCAACAGTGTATGAGGGCAGCCCCAATGTTAGCCTATGAAGGGAGCAGGCCTCACAGTAGTGTAAAAACGAATTTAGGAGTTTTACACTACCAGGACACATAACTACACAGGTACATGTCCTGCCTTTTACCCACATAACACCCTGCTCTAGGGGTTACCTAGGGCACACATTAGGGATGACTTATATGTAGAAAAAGGGGAGTTCTAGGCTTGGCAAGTACTTTTAAATGCCAAGTCGAAGTGGCAGTGAAACTGCACACACAGGCCTTGCAATGGCAGGCCTGAGACAAGGTTAAGGGGCTACTGAAGTGGGTGGCACAACCAGTGCTGCAGGCCCACTAGCAGCATTTAATCTACAGGCCCTAGGCACACATAGTGCACTCTACTAGGGACTTATGAGTAAATTAAATAGCCAATCATGGATAACCCAATCAATAGTACAATTTACACAGAGAGCATATGCACTTTAGCACTGGTTAGCAGTGGTAAAGTGCCCAGAGGTCAAAAGCCAACAACAACAGGTCAGAAGAAATAGGAGGAAGGAGGCAAAAAGTTTGGGGATGTCCCCGTTAAAAGGCCTGGTCCAACACTATGGATGGACTGAAGCCCACAACAATCGCGATTCGAGACAGCGCATGCATGCCATCTAGAGCCAAGACCTAACAAGATACCATTTAGAAAAATATCCTCTAAATCATACGCTAGTATGGGTACCCACAACTTCAGAGATTTATAAAGAACCACTGCTCCTAAACTCAATATCATGTGCCCATTTGAGAAATGCATAAGTCTCCATGATTCTCATGTTTCTCTCTGCCTATTGCACTAAATTAATTTGTCTAAACTGGTACTCAATAAAAAACATTCTATGGTGCAGCTTATTTGTGGGCTGTGGGTGCTTTGGGTTCTTGGACAAACTGCAAACCCTACATATCCCTGCAACCAGGAGGGTCTAGAGGACATAATGGTACACTGCTTTTTTAAATCGATCATCATGAGAAAAAGTTACAGATTAAAATGTTGTCACAAATGCCAGATTTTCCTACTCATTTTCAATATTTCTATATTAAACAGTTACTTTCCTTGGGAAAACCTTGCAAGATTTACACTTTTGACCACTTGTTGAATTTGGAATGTTATCTACTTTTCAGAAATGTATAACTTTTATAGATCACTCATGGGTTTCATACTGCTTTCCACCACACCCTGGAAGTACACTGAGGGCACAGAACATACAGAAAATAGGCTACCTCTTAAACAAATGCCAAAACTGTGATACAATATTAGGTTTTATGATTCAGCTCTGCATGTTCACGAAAGATGGGAGAATGGTGACTTTAGTACAGCAAACCATTAGTGGGTGCCATGTTCAGGGAAAAGACATGAAACTTTTATCTGGAGCACTTTTTGCCTATTTTTCTAAAAAAAAAACTCAAAGTTTTGCTGTATTTTTCCTATTTTTCTAAGGGAATCAACAAACCCTGGGTATCTTTAGTATCTACAGGATTTTAGAAAAAAGGACACAAATTTGGCAGGGATACCTTCTGTGTGAAAAAAGTTAAGCACAAACTACCCCAAATAGCCAACAAAGGGCTCAGCAGCTAAGGGGTTAAAAGAATGAGCAAAAGCACTTCAGCACTAGTTAACTGTGATGATGTACACAGAGTCCTAAGGCCCACAAAAATTATTATCAGCAAAAACAGAAAGAGAGAAGGCAAAAGGTTTGGAGGAAGATCACCCTAAAGCTGTCAGGTCTAACAGTCATACTTTGCTAGATCAGCTTAAAATCAGATATCAGGCCTTTTTTTCCCCTCTACTGAGCTGTGGTAACTACTCTACTCTACAGCGGGAGAATCAAAGCCCTTCTCACACAATGGAGCCATTAACCGTGCTTGATTCGGGTCCTGGAAAATTAAGGGGTGGGAAGATAATCTTCATCACTTCATTAGCTTGCCCCACTTCGCCTGTGTTGGGACAGTCCATGCCTTCAGAAAGAAAGGAAGAGAGCCTGACCTCTGGGGCCAAACAAATTAGGGTTTAATTTTTGAAGTTTTAGTGGAAAGGGATAATTCAGATGTGCACTATGCGTGGAGCTAAGGCGCTCTGCAAAGCTCTTTCCACAGACAACTTGATATCACCTTATTGGAATGTCCCTGAAGGCTGTGTAGGAAGGTTGGGACAGAGGTGAAGTGATGATGTGACACCATAGGACTGGCCAGGTATCCTTGACTTTAAGACCTTTCAACCCCACTTTAAAAACCTTGCACAAGGGATAGACTGATGAGAACGCACTGGACCTAGAAAGTGATGAAGGTAGAAGAATCCCAAGCTGGATGAAGAAGCCACCAGATACCCCTGCAGTGATGGACTTCAGGACTTTGACTTCAGCTGATTCCCAGGACTCGGATGGGTCTCTCCAGGGCCAGTGGCACTGGCTTCTTATGTCTCCTGAGAACATCTTTGGACTGGCCCTTGACTCCGCTGACACATAGGTGCCCTGCAAGTGGCCAGACAACTTAGAAAAGAAATAAGAAAAGTGAGTGTAGCTACCTATTGATATTAATAGGCCTGATCCGGTGGACCTGAGGCATGCCCCCTTCAAGGGCTTTCAGTTTTCATTTCCTGTGTGCAGTGATGGCCGCAGGATGAGCAGGGATGCCACCAATGTTGGTCTCTTAGGGAGATGCAGTCATAACCATGGAGGGCATTTGCCTGGCTTCAAGCACTTTCAGAGCTAGATCTCTATGCTCATCAGCTCTGGAATGTGGCCATCCCTGTTGGTTGGTCCTAAAGTTGCACTAGCAGCATAATAAAAGTTTAATAAATGACACATTGTATAACACAACCCTTTATTGACAATGTAATTGTTGACAATACAAGGTCTGATAATATAACAAATGCTATTGACGTTTGGTATTATCTCCACTGACTTTAATGGTAGAACATAGCATGCATTGCTTATTAGCACTGCCACCAATGATTTGCATAGTGTTGCATTAGTAGATTATAACATGTAACTGCTTTTACTGGTGTGTTGACACTCAGGCAAAACCACTAGACTTGCTGTATTGATTATTTACCCCCTAACATTGTGATATTGCATTTAATAAAGGTGGGTGGGTGTAATGATGTAACATGGCTCCATGCCAGAACACTGGGCATGGAACCAGCTTGTTCTGAGGTTCTGTCATGGAGGGTTCTCTGGATGACAGTTGATATGCTGGCTGTTGGTTGAGGCTGTAATAAATACCTCCTACCACATATCTTCATCTGGTGTGGATTCACTTTATTACACTGGCGACGCTTGGGCGGAGAAAGGAACACAGAGGAAGGGACAGCCTCAACAACAACAAAGAAGGAAGAGCTTGGATTATTTAAGGGAAAAACAGAGATAACTTACAGAGACGTGCTGGGAGAGGATCGAGCGTCTTGCAGCATGTTCTAGCGGAGAAAAGTGTGAAATTGCGGTTGTAGGGGCTTTGTGGAAAGCTGTTTGAGCATTTACTGAGGATCAAAGTGGTCTCTGTATGCTTCACAACGTCAGAAGGTCAGTGAGCAATTGTAAAAGGACTGAAAGCTGTGGGAATTGTTGGCGGCCATCTTGAGTGTGGTGAAAGGAGAAAAACAAGCCAGATTGACTGAAGAAAATAGACTGGATGTTTGGTTGCGGCCATTTTGAGTGAGGAAAACGATCCGAGATTGCTCAAAGAGAAAGCAAGCCCAACTGCCTGAAGAAAACGGACCAAATGTTTCGTGGCGGCCATCTTAGATGCGGAAGAAGGAATTTTTTTTTTTTTTTTTTTTTTTTTTTTTTTTACAGCGCAATTGTTGGAGGACATCGAAGAAGAACATCGACGGTCTATTGGAAGTTGAAACTTAGACGGAGACTGGATAAGGATCACTATATTGGTTTGTGGTCACGGGAATATACATTTCTTTGGAAACTTTATTGCACTTGTGGAATACAAGTATTGGGCGTTGTAAAATGAATTAAACTGAAAAGGTCGTCTCTGCGGTGACAAACACACCTGAAGACCCGTGTTTGATATAGCGGCATCGTGATGGGACATACAGTGACTGGCACACTTTTTGGACTTTAAGTACTTTTAGCAACTAGTAGGGTTTGGAATATATTGTGGGGAAGAAGTGTTTTACACCTCTTGTGAGTATGCAGAATGTTACGGCGCCGCCGTTTTTCTTGTCAGATCCAGGAGAACCGGTTATTAAGTGGAAGAAATGGAAAAAGATTTTTGAGAATTATGCCAGGGTGTGTGGTACGAATTTGAGTGGTGAAAGGAAGCAGGCACTTTTGTTACATTGTTTAGGGGGTGAAGGACAGGAGGTGTTGGAAAATCTACCTCCATTGTCGCAAGCTGATCAGAGGGGGTTGAATGAATATGAAATATGTGCAAGACAACTAGATTTACATTACTTGCCAAAGATTAGTACTATTATGGAAAGGTACCATTTTGGTTTGCGGGAGCAAGGGAAAGAGGAGAGTGTTGAAGAATATATTATGGCTTTACGGAAGTTGGCTTCAAGTTGTAAATTTGGGGCGTTGGTAGAAGAAAGGATTAGAGATCAGTTTGTGCTGAGGTGTTGCAGTGATAAAGTGAGGGAAGAACTCTGGCTAAAGGACGAGCCACCGTTGGATGAGGTTGTTAGTATTGCAAAAAGGGTAGAGCATATGTTAAAGTGTGTTGGAGAACTAAGTAAAGCACATAAAGAAGACAAGGTCAGTGTAAAAGCACAAGAAGTGGAGTGTCAAGTCATACAAAAAGATGAGAAGGACAAAAAGTATGAGGGTGTCCGTGAGAAAGGTGTTGTAATAGAAAATAGCGCAGGAAAGACACAGGGGAATAGGAGGTTTGCAACACCTTTTCAAGGAAATTGCTACAGATGTGGAAGATTTGGACACATGGCTAATGCAAGTGAGTGTCCTGCTAATAGGATTACTTGTAATGTTTGCGGAAAAAGAGGACATTTTGGAAAAAATTGTAGGATGAGGAATAGGAGATATTCTAGATCAGAAATAAAGGAAGTCAGTTTTCAAGTTAGTGAGAGTGAGGTGGAACATCCCTCTGAGTGGGTTTTGGTGGGGGATGTTAGAGTCAAAATGAAATTTGATTCGTGCTCTCACATCACGTTTCTCTCAAAGGATTTTTTTATGAAGAATTTTCAAGGAAGGAAGAAGCTGTTCAAACCTAATATTAAACCTACAGGTTATGGTGGGTTGCCAATTAAGTTATTAGGTTATTTTGATGACTGCATTGAGTACAATGGTAGGTTCACTGATGCTAGGATTTATGTTGCTGAGAGGGGTGATAATTTGTTGAGCTGGAGTCATCAAGCACGCTTGGGTGTCATTCTCAATCCTAATGCACATCCATCTGTTCAGGTACAATCTATTGAGGGTGACGAAAACAAGTTTGTGAGAGCTTTTGGTGAATTGTTCAGTGACACCTTGGGGTGTTTAAAGGGGTACAATCACCATATTAAGTTGAAACAGGGCGCAGTACCAGTTGTGGCAAAAGTTAGACGCATTCCCATTTGTGTCCAAGACGCTGTACAAAAAGAGATAGATAAATTGTTGTCCACTGGTGTTATACAGCCTGTAGAGGCAACGGAGTGGTTAGCTCCCATTGTTGTGGCACGTAAACCAAATAATGAAATCCGTCTATGTGTGGATCTTCGTGCCTTAAATAAAGAAGTGGTGGTTGACAAGTTCCCACTTCCCAATATTGAGGAATTAGTATCATCGTTGGATGGTGCTTGCTATTTTACCACTCTGGATATGGCATCAGCATACCATCAGGTTCCGTTGAGTAAAGAGTGTCAAGAATTAACGGCTTTTATTACGCCAATGGGGGCCTTCAAGTTTTTGCGTATGCCGTTTGGGCTGGTTTCTGCGGCCTCAGTATTCCAGAGGATTATGGAAGATCTTTTTAAAGGCATTTCAGGCGTAAAGTGCTACCAGGATGATGTATTAATATGTGGGAGAAACGTGAGAGAACATGATGAGAGGGTGCATGCTGTGCTTAAAAGGATGCTTGATGCTGGGTTATCTCTTAGGCGAAGCAAATGTAAATTTGGAGTCACTGAACTGGACTATTTGGGTCATCATATTTCACGGCAGGGGGTGAGTCCTAAAAAGGATTTGGTGGACACTATCGAAATGTTAAAATAACTGTGTACAAAAGATGAGGTTTCTTCATTCTTAGGTATGGCAGAATTTTATAACAAATGTATACGAAATTTTGCAGATAAGACTTTAAATCTAAGGAAGTAGATGTGTAAGAATGCAGAGTTTGTTTGGACGGAAGAGTGTGGTACAGAATTTAAACAAGTAAAAAATGATCTCAGGAATGCACCAAACTTACAAGCTTTTGTACCTGGGAATCCCACTTTCATTGTTACTGATGCGAGTATAAAGGGGCTGGGTGCTCTTCTTTTTCAGATCAGGAAGGGCCAAGAGGTGCTAATAGCTTGTGCTTCAAGATGCTTGAAAGGGGCAGAGATATGTTATTCTGTTATAGAGAAGGAAGCGTTGGCAATTTTCTGGGCCATAAACAAGTTCAAAAAATTTGTGTGGGGATCTTCTTTCGTAGTCAGGTCTGATCATAAACCCCTGAAAGAAATTTTTGAGAAGAAGGGTTTGGACTCGATTTCCTCGAGGATCAGGAGATGGGTCATTTCCTTACAGGAGTATAACTTCATGTTTGAATACATTCCGGGAAAGACAAATGTAACGGCAGACTGTCTGTCGAGATTGGTGGAGGTGGTAGAGAATGATAAATCTCAGGATGAAAATGATCAATGTGATGCTGAGTGTGGCATAAGAGTTTGTGATGTTACGCTGGGGGCTGTAAAGGAAGATGAATGGAGGGATGAGTTGCAAAAGGATAGTGAATTGTGTTCTGTGATGTCTCTTTTGGATCAGCATAAGTCTCGAAGTCTGGTTAAACCTTGGTTGTTAGTTGCGAATGAGTTAGCCGTTGTTGATGGTGTTCTAATGAGGGGCACAAGAATGATTCCCCCATTGAGTTTGAGGGAAGTCATCGTGAACATGGCTCATGAAGGGCATATGGGCATTTCTAAAACCAAAGAGCGCATCCGTCAGGATATCTGGTGGCCTGGATTAGATTTGATGGTAGAACGTACTGTTAGGGAGTGTACACCTTGTCAAGCTAGTGATAAGGTACTCAAACCAAGATGTTCACCTATGGTTTGTAGAAGTTTACCAAAAAGTCCATGGGATGAATTAGCTATCGATATTGTGGGGCCATTGCATGGAGAACATCAGACTCCTTACCTGTTGGTGTTGCTGGATTTGTATTCACGATGGGTGGAGGTGAGTTTGGTGAGAGAGATCACTTCTCAATCTGTGATCAGTTTTTTAGAATCTGTGTTCAAACGCGAGAGTTTTCCTAACTCTATTCTTTCTGACAATGGTCCGCAGTTCTGTTCTGCTCAGATGGAGGAGTATTTTGTAAAATGTGGAATTGTACATAAAAAAATTGCGTTATATCATCCAGAGGCGAATGGTGCTTTGGAGAGATTTAACAGGACTTTAAAGGAGAGTATACAATTAGCAAAGGTAAACTGTTTAGATTGGAGAAAGGAACTGCAGGGTCGTATAACAGCTTACAGGTACACTCCTCATGCATCAACGGGGAAGCCTCCTTTTGAACTGCTCAGGGGAAGGTCTCCAAATACTTGTTTGTGTCCTGGCTGGATGGTTGCTGGGAAGGGTTTGAAAAACAATGGTATTGGGGAATGGAGAGACAAAGAAGTGTCTCTGCAAAGCAAAAGGAAGATTTATGTTGATAAAAGGAATAATGCGAAAGTTACAAATTTTGAGGTTGGAGATAAAGTAAAGGTCAAAGCTCCTGTTGGGTGTCAAAATTGGTCAAAATATACCTCTCCAAAAACTATCATTAAGCTGTTTAAAAATGCTGTCAAGACGGATGATGGTCGCATCTGGAATCATAGTCGTGTAGCACATTTTGGGGGGTGTGGTGTGGCCGACAGGAGAGATGATACTTCTTATCGTTTTCCCTCTGACATTGATTTAAGGTCTGATAATACTCGTAGGAGTGTCAGAACACACAGGTTTCCTTTACATTTGCGTGATTTCGTGTAGTTCTTTCTACCCTCTTTTTCTTTCTGTTCAAATGTGTTTTTTGTTCTCATGTTATTTCTGTTCTAATGTAAAGAGGAAGAAGTGTAATGATGTAACATGGCTCCATGCCAGAACACTGGGCATGGAACCAGCTTGTTCTGAGGTTCTGTCATGGAGGGTTCTCTGGATGACAGTTGATATGCTGGCTGTTGGTTGAGGCTGTAATAAATACCTCCTACCACATATCTTCATCTGGTGTGGATTCACTTTATTACAGTGGGTTTCTGATTATTTGATTCAGGACCCACTACTCTGTATGTGTCATGAGAATGAGAATGCCACCACAGCCATCTACTTTATTATAAATGTTTGTAAGTAATGAGTAGCATTTTGTGGTGTGTGGGTAATAAAAATGATTTCCAATGCAAATGAAAATGCACTGACTGGACAATGATTTATTGGGTGTTGTTATTGTGTACGAGCGAGCAGGGGTTACTAGCCCACATCACCTCCCCTGAGTAGGTTTTGGACTACCCTGCTTCCTTACCCCGAGACAGTCAACTGCTATAATGAGTTACTTGGTTCACAGTACAAACACTATTGTGGACTTATTACTTGTGAAGGACTCACATACTTCACAACTAATCATCTAATTCTTTGCAATAATCACTTTCAAGATGCTCCTGGCAGACCTCACGAGGGGGGAACTTAGGTAAAGGAGGCTGAAATTAGGAGGTCTCTTGCATCCACCTATGGCCCCTTTGCTTTAGTCGCATTAAGGGATGAAGTTTGGATGGAACTCAGCACAACAGGCCAAAACAAACTTACATACCCATTCTAGGGATTGAGCAAGCACTCCATCGGTGTGATAGCAGCACCTGCCTTTAAGAGTACACATGTGAAATATAATAACATAACACATGTATTTCTAGAACATACAGTCACCCCTGAGGAGTTTCTAAAAAAACAATAATCTATGCACATTTTATCAAGCTCAGAATGATGAAAAGTTGAGTGGAACTTCCAGGACTCAAACCTGTGACAATTATATCAAATAAAGATGTTGTCAGCAAATGTGCTAGTCCATTGAGTCACCTGACACTCAGCGATGCCATTGGTGCCATTGGTAGGATGAATGCTTTGCCATTCCTCTATTGAAGTACTGTAGTGGACCAATAAAGACAGTTGGAGATATAAACAGAGAAGGTACGCAGAGACACCTGTGTAGAAAGAATATGCCTTTCCAACCAGTGCTAAGGTTCGAGAATGAGAGTGACTGTCATCCAATCCTCATTAGTGACATAGATATGGACAGGTCAAAGGAAGAAATATGTGTGTGTGTGTGTACCACTGTCACTACTGTACTCAGTCACACTTTAAACGGAAAATATATTTTTGCATTTATATTTAACTACAAATTTAGCCCCCATGAATGAATCTTCACCAAATTTAGCATTCACTTACCCTAACAATTTGTGCAGTTCTATGCCAAGTAAAAAGTCAAGTAAGGGTTCACAAAAAATGCTTTTTCCCACACATAGGAAATGTTTCTCACACTTACAGTCAACAATTCTGAAAGGTTTTACATAAGCCTTGGCAGTAAGTAGAACTCAGCTTTTCTTGGCTTTATATAAATCAGTTTCAGTGATTTTTCATAAAATATAGATAATAAAGGCGCCATAGGCTTTAAAGGGAGGAATGATTTGTAGGGGACCACCTCCCTTGGATGAAAATTTAATAAAAGACCAACTATTGGGCAAGGGAGATTTTAGTTCATGTCGTCCACTTCAGGGCAACAGACCAAAAACAGAGGCTGCAAACCCAAAAGCTCTAATTGGCAGCAAGAACATATTTTCTTTTGCAACCTGCCATTACACAATGTGGGAACATGGTAGCTGCATCCCAATAAAGAAAATAAAAAAGCAAAATATCTCAATCTGGGATGATCGTAACAACATAGTGGCCCAGAGCATAGTTGCCACCCTTCTTCACTTTGCCACAGTGGATCATATTACATTACCCCAAAGACTTGAAGAAACCAGAATAGAGAGCACAGCTCTCATTTGGATCATGTTCTACCTACGCAACAGTATAAATATTATGTACATCCCACCCATTCTCTTCTAAACCAAATGAGATTAAAGCAGGAATTCCTTAAGGTACACCAATGCTTTTCATCATCTACATGAGGTCTCTACTAGATTAGATCTATGGTTTTGACATCATCTACTATAACTACCCAGATGACACACAGTTACTTCTGAAACGGGTAAGCCCAAAGAACATTAAAACATTAAAAATCATCAGCCAATAGATAACATGGAGCATTACAATTGAATGCCTCCAAAACTGAGACACTCAACTAGAGCAACAGGAAAACTTACAATCGTCTTTTAGATTGGCCTGACGATCTAGGACCAACTCCCAAAAATATCTTAGGAGTTAAAAAACTTTGCAATTACCATGGATGCCAAACTATTAATTAATCCATTAGTGCAGTTTCCCATTGGGAGCAAAAAGAGGAATGGAGCTTGAGGTCTGTGAACTTTAAAAATACATCTTTCATTAATGAAAGGTTTTAGATTGTCACTTTTAGAAAGTAGGAATTTTCTTGCTTAACCATTCTGTGCCGCTGCCTGCATGTAGAATCCACATCTGGGTCAGACTGGTAGTTGGGCTGTGTTAGACTTTTCCTCCTTGGCGTGGTCTCCCTTAATATTTTGCGTCTGTTTCCAAGAGAAACTGGTCAGACATCAATGGCCATCTTAGGTTCACCCCGGGAGGGGGTGGGGGAGGTTCTGGGTACTCCAGGCCAAGTTCTCATCGGGGAGGGTGCAGGATCGAGAAGGACCTGTCCTCTTACGTATGTCTTAAGGGGCTCCTCATCGGTGCCCCAAGGCGGGAATTTAACTGACCCTGACAAAATGCAGCACTGGGAGGGTGCAGGATCCAGAGGGACCTGTCCTCTTACGCTTGTCTTGGAAGGCACCCGGAAGGGTCCCCAAAGCGTGAAAGTAGTCATTACCAAAGGCCGATCCTCTCAAAGGGATCCCCTAGTGTCTGAAGGAGAAGGGGGGACAACTGGAAACAGTGTTGCTCCAAATCTGGAGACCAGCAGCACCACCCAGCAAAGGCGGTGCGGATGCTTCCTTTGAACACTCCCCTTAGTCCAGCCCAAGGGTACCGTCCATAGGTTGGAGGACCAGGTCATGGGTAACCCCCTAGATTTGGGAGTAGAGACTTTTGTACCCAGCATCCCTACTGTTTTGTTCCCCCAGGGATTCAGTTTCTGAGGGGAAGGGTTTGAGGGAGGACACTCCCCTAACTCATGTCCAGCCCAAGGGTACCGTCCCTAGGTTGGATAACCAGGTCCTGGGTAACTCCCTTGACCTGGAAGTAGACACAGCTGTCCCCAGTCTCTCTACCAATACTTCTGGGGGTATCACCCCTGATGGGAGGGTGCGGAACTCTAGAAAGAGGGTCAGGAGGAGGAAAGGCTCTTTCCTGACCCCGGCCTAGCCGGAGGGGAAGGACTCTGGGTTGGGAGACCAGTTACAGGGGGGGTTCCTCTGAATTGGCGGGTGAGCTGACCAGGACGATTGACACCAGTGCCCTGGCAGTTCTGGATTCTGTGGGTATCACTCCTCAGAGGAGGAGGTGGAACCCTAGAAGAAGGGGCAGGAGGAGAGACTTTCTCCTGACCCCTATTCAGGCTATGGGACCAGTCCCTAGGCTAGAAGACCAGTGGCAGAGGGTAACTCCTGAATGGGTGGGAAGGAGAGTGGAGAGAGGATGCTGTGCACCTAGGGCTCCTGCCCCCCACTCAGAGAGGTTTTAGAGACCATAGTCCCCGGGATGGCCTGGGACTGGCTCTGGTCATAGACAACTAGGACGCCTCCATGGGTTAGTTTAGATTGTCTGGGAAGCTTAGACAGTGGGATTCAACTGGGTTCAGATTGGCACAGAACTGGATTATGCCCCTGCAGTTGCCAACCACGGTCCTGGTTCTATCGCCCCAAGCATGGAAGTCCATCAAGGTATTGATTGGTCTCCCCTGACTTTAGGCTGGTAGGGGGTCATGTTGGACCTGGCCCTTTTACAGGGTCATTTCCCAGACGTTTTGCCTTTTGCCTCCTTATTTTTCTGACCTTTGTTGGCTGACATTATGACTCTGAGAACTTGTTCACTGCTAACCAGTGCTAAAGTGCATGTTCTCTCCCTAGTAAAATTGGTATGATTGGCTTATACCTAATTGGCATATTTAATTTACCTATAGGTCCCTTGTAAAGTGGTATCCCTATATCCAGGGCCTGTAAATTAAATGATACTAGTGGGCCTGCAGCGCTGCTCCCGCTACTCACTGAAGTAGCCTGTCAAACCTATCTCAGACCTGCTAGCACAGGACCTGTATGCGCAGTTTTCTGCCACAGGGACCTGGCATCTAAATTTACTTGCCAGGCCCAGAACTCCCCTTTTACTATGTGTAAGTCACCTCTAAGGTATGCCCTAGCTAGCCCTATGGGCAGGGTGCCATATATGTAGAAGGCAGGACATGTGCCAGGTTGCGTGGCCTGTCCTGGTAGTAAGAAACAGCCTAACTTGGTATCTCACTGCTTTGAGTGCTGCCTTCTCATTGTATTCCATTAGAAATTCCATGCCTTATGTGTAAGGGGTATTGTCTGATTTATGAGGAGTAGCGTAGGCATGTTTGGTATGGTTGTAATAGTGATAAGAAATGCTGGTGTAGGTGTATTTTTTATTACTATTACAGAAATGCAACTTCTAGAAAGTGAGCATTTCTATGTGCTTATGACTCTGGTGTTTTGCAGCTTGACTCCAATCCACTTCTGGGCAGACTGACAGTTAGGGCTTTGTGCATACATTTCACACAGCCTATACACAGGGAGGGTGGAGGTGTCACAGAGGTGCATCTACATATTATATGGTCTTCCTGAGCTGAGAGAAGGGAGAGGCAGGGCACACTTGCATTTGTAAAGGCTGCGCCCTGGCCTCGCACAATAGGGTTGTTTACCCCCCACTGATGTTTGGAGCATGTGCTGGAGGAGAGAAGGGGCAATCCCAGTACCAGTTGTAACTGGTTGGAACCCCCTCTCCTCCTCATTGTAAGAGACACTGCAAACTTAGTATAAGTACAGGAGAATTTTCCCCACATTTTGAACATTCTTGGAACTGGACAGAAGGCTGCTGAGAAGACTCACCAGGGACCGCCATGGAGTGCTGCTGTTGTGCTGACCTGCGACCCACAGGAGGAACTACCACTGCTTGCATCCACTTTGTGCTGGCCTGTTGCTGGGCCCCACTGCCCTGTGCTCTACTTTCTGTCTCCCAGGGACTGGGTGCTGTGGCGCTGCCTCCCCGCACACGCTGTGCCCTGATTACAGAGGGCACGAGGAGCACTTTTCCTACTGAAATTCTTTGGGTGCCTAGAGAAGCACCTTGCTGAGACCTCCAAATGTGCCTGGACGAGTGCTGCTAGGGGCCCTGTGGGGAGAATCACTGCCCCAACCCAGGCTCCCAGAAGTGGCCCCCAACGCTCGTAAGCGATTCTCGACACTCCTAAATCACCGCCGCAGCCCGGGACACCAGTGTTGCCTTGCACGCTTTTTAAAGCGCTTTTTGTGCTGCCCGTATCACCGCTGCAGTCTGGGTGCCGAGCAATCACTGCAGCAGCCTGAGCTCGTGTTTCATTGTTAGAGCGTGTCACGCTCTGCTCAGTGCCCCCAGGGCACCAAAAGGAGGAAAAGAGGAGCAAGCTCCCTCCAGCCGTGCCCCCAGGGTGAAGCGAGCTTATAGATGTGCCCCCGGGGCACCAGCAGGCACCGTATTTAGTGCCTGCTCACCAGAAACAGGGAGGAAACCGGGAGAGTGGCTCGCACACTGTGCCTGGTGCGGCTGCCCTCCAGAGCAGGAGGAAAGCCTAATCCGAGGCCCCTGCTATAACGTATCCTCACTCTGACTGCCGTCCCGAGGACGCGGGCAGCTCTCTATACAAAGCAGGGCACAGGGAGCAGAAAGGGAGTTCCTTTCCCCCCAACCACTGCCTTAGGGGCGCAATCTCCCCATAACTTACTGGCATTGTTTTGTGGCCCCCTGTTTGATGGTAGGGCCAGTGGAGGCTCGGGGGCTCCCTGAGATCGCAGGCCCCAGGAGGGGCCCGTTAGTAAAACAGAGAGGGTGCTGACCGCCCCTCTCCCTTAGCAGCCACGTGTGGCCCCCATTGAGTGCATAGGAGCACCAGGGGCCCCTACCACGATCTTCCAAGCACTAGGAGTGCCTTGTTCTACAAAATAAGGTACTTTTGGGGACAGTGGGGGGTATATATATATATCTATCATGTCTTGCCATATGTAACAATGTTCCTTTATGGGCATGTAGGAGGTATTTTATGAAAAGTACACATATTTCTTTCTTTATTGTAATTCCTGACTACTGTTTATGTTGCAGAATCCTGAGTACTTACGTGTTCCATTGTGACAACTGCTTATTCTTGCAGAGTATTAGTAACTTGTGTAACGTTCTGACAACTGCTAAGGTAGCAGGGTATTACTGACGTGTAATGTTTGGTCTAATTATGTTTTGTGCAAAACAGTTTATTTTTACATAGCTCACGGTTGTGTTTACTTTGTGGTGCACATCTTGCGTCACGTGTGTTGTGTGTGTTGTGCAAACGCTTTACACATTGCCTCCAGGTTAGGCCTGACTGCTCGTGCCAAGCTACAAAGGGGGTGAGCAGGGATTATCTTGGACGTGTAACTCCCTTGCCCTGACTAGAGTGGGTGGGTTCTGCCTGGCTTAGGTGCATACCCTAGCCAACCAGAAACCCCATTTCTAACAATAGGTATGAATGGTGTGGAGTTGGATAGTGTGAAGGACTGTATGTTGGTTGGTTTAGGTGCGGTAGCTAATATTATGTAAAGAACTGTTCTTGTTTCAAAATATTACTAATTATTGATATATATCTTAATAAAGAAAATAATAAACATATTTACTGTAATACAAAGTGCTGGTTGGCTTCACTTATGATATGACTTTTGACTGAGCATCCTCGGGGTTGCTCTTTGTCTTTCCCTGTCCCACTCCTCATCGTTACCCTATGGTGAACCCTTTGATGTCATTAGACACTTTAGAATGCATCTTCATTCCGCTTCACGCCCTCCTATTTCTTTCTTGTGTAAATCCATATTATCTGTTGTTTGTTTTCCAAAGGAAACTTAAGGGATAGGAAACTTAAAAGGATTGTGGCTTGCCACCTTGTAGTCTGTTTGAACCTGCTTTTTTTTCCTTCTAATTCTAATCTGAGGTCAATTTGTTTCATGGTGCTTTCAATCCTCTAAAGTTTATAAGTGAGTGGACATGCCTCACAGATGATTTTGTCTTCACTGATACAAACAGAATTCTGAATGTATTATTCATATAGTGTGCCAGCGTTTATAAATGGTGACATAATGCATCATTTGAGAACTGAAAGCAAAAAAGTTCCATCCACATAGAGTTGCACAAGTATAATTTAAAACAATGTAAAACAAGTCATTCCATTTGGACACGTGTTTTGTTGTTGTTCTGTCTTACAATATTTGCAATCATACACTAGAGTAGAGTAACAGTGTACACGAACATTTCCCCATCATCTTAGCAAAGATTCAACAAAAGGGAATACAGGCATTGATAACTGCTAATGCCCGACTGTATTTACATTTAAGTAACTATTATGAGGTTTATTACATATTGCTTCAAATATTTAGATGTATTTATGGCCAGGATAAAATAATAAGAACATTTGAAGAATAAAGAATCAAAAATGAACAAAATCAATTAAGACAGTGTGCATGTGTTCCTGTTTTTTACTATTTATACGTGAACCACTTACCCAACCTCGTAGTAGTTCGTACGCTGTAATTCCAAGCGACCACCAGTCCACAGGATATAAATATCCTGACCCACCATCCATAAATGACTGGAACACCTCAGGAGCTAATAGAAAAAAAGATCAGAATTACATATTGCTTAGTCAGCATCAACATCGTGCTATGTAGATCTTTAATTGTATTTCAAATTATCAGATTGGGTTTAACAATATTTGGAGGGGCAACAAGCTTGATCAATCCTAAAAACAAATGAGCAAATGAGGCAAAGAGACCTAACATTTTGATCTGATTTGGGGCATTGAAGGTTTCTTATGTTATGTCATGCTATGTTAGGTTATGTTGTTATATTGAATTGTGTAGCACACTATCCACCTGAGAGAGTATCCAGGTGCTTAGGCAGGTGTGAAGGATTTTGGTCCATAAATTGCTTATACGAGGACTCAGGGCTTCAGCTTCTTGTGGAACTCAAGAAGTCAGGAGGAGACTCTGATGTAGTGAGAGAGGTTGTTCCATGTCTTGGGTGTGATGTAGGAGAATGGTCGACCTCTAGTTTTGCTTTTGTGGATGCTTTGTGTTAGAAATCGGGTCTCTAGTTGGCAGAAGTGTGCACCCTGTCCAAGTGGGGACTATAATCCTAGTCAGGGTAAGTCACACCACAACCTAAATTATCCTGGACTCACCCTTCGGTGGCTTGGCACAGAGCAGGCAGGCTTGACTTAGAAGGCAATGTGTAACGTATTTGTGCAATAACTCATACAGTAACACAGTGTAAACACCACAAAAAGTACTCCACACCAGTTTAGAAGAATAGATAATATTTATCTGAATAACAAAAGTCCAGAACAACAGAAATCAAATATGCACAAGTCAAGATATAACTTTTTAGAGGTTTAAGTAAGTCTTAATCCATAGGAATTAATGGAAGTATCTCTTTAGCACAAAGTACCTGGGATGCGTAAAAAATACAGACACTGCGAGCCACCAAAAAAGTGAGGTGCCGGAAAGCAAAGCGATGTGTTGATTTTTCCAGTGCGCTGGAGGTGATTTATTGACTCCTTCCTCTCAGTCAAGGCAATGCATCGATTTAGCAGGCGCTGCGTCACTTTTTTTTCGGTGCAGTAGGTGAAGTCTTTGATGGCCCTCGGACTTCTCAACAGGAGGCAAGCTGACAAGCCCTTGGAGATCACTTGTGGTAGGAAGGCAAAGTCCTTTCAGCAGAATCAAGGAGCAGCAGGCAGCAGGAAGCTGGGCAAAAATCAGGAGAGCAGTACTTCTAGAAAAGCAGTTCAGATGAGTCATTTGGGCAGCACTGCAGTCCTTCTGACAGAGTCAAGTTGTAGGTCCAGAAGTGTCTGATTTCAGGGGGTCACAGAACCAGCATACATACCCAAATGTGCCATTTGAAGGGAGGAGTCTTCAAAGAGTCGATTTTGAGGTGCACCAGTTCCCCCTTTTAACCCAGTGTTGTCTGCCAGGAGATCTGTGGGGGTTTATCAGTCCTTTTTGTGGGGGCAGGCCACTAGCCTTTGAAGTGTAAGTGAGAGCACCTCAACCCTTCCTACCCAGTATGCAGACGAGTGCAGACTCAGCTGAGTGTCCTGTGTTTATGGCTGTGTGGTTGGAATGCACAAGGGGAGCTGTCAACCAGCACAGACCAGACGTGGATTGGAGATAGGATGTAAGATACACAGAGCAGTAATTGCAGAAAAATGCCTACTTTCTCAAAGTTACAAATAAACAGGGTAACCCAATATTCCTCACAGAACTGGGTAATCTAAACACCAAAGCACACAATGTTCATGGAGGAATCATTTGCATACAAATATTTCAACAGTATTAAACACTATTAATGTCGTAATTAACCATCAATCAAATTACAAAAATGAACGGCCTGTAATTTGTTTCTGAAAAAAATAAGATTTTTTTATATATTCACTAATAATATATTCATCAATATACCAGAGCAACAAACAAAAGTTTTAGTATTTTCTATACAAACACAATGGTGACCCCTCTAGTCAGAAGGAGAGCACCAACCCTCCTGACTCTCCAACCACAAATGTTTCGAGTCCTATATGCAGTCTTCAAAACAATCGGAAATCGCTCCTAACAGACTCTAGCAGCTCATGCAATGAATTGCGTTATGGAGAGTATAAGGTTGACATTTCGGTCTGCCAAGGCTCAAACCATCCATGTGACCATCCTCAGGACAATGTGTCAAAGTGGGTTAAATCAGAATAATTGTTGCTCTATGACACAACAAATAACCCATATTAATAAAACGCTATACAACAATAAAAATCTGCAGAAAAGCAAACCACGCTGTACATGCAAGTGAATTTCCCACTCTCAAGGCAGCCCAAAAGTCAGCCTACATGAACCTTAGTGTAAAACGTGCATTTTTCCACATTGCCTTAACGTACAACACAAACTCTGTACAAAAAAGTATCTATATGTACATATATATATATATATATATATATATATATATATATATATAAAAAATAAAATAAAATCACCTGCCAGTGCTCCGCAAACAACTGACAAAAGTTAAATATCCGCAAGCGAAGTGAACCAACTAATGCCTGAAACCAATACCAAAAATAATGCAACACAGCATATTAATACTTGCTTCAATATCAACTAGCTAGAAAGGCACTGCTTAGTCTTTTTCATCCGGCACATCCAATTAAACAAAAAGCATACTAAATCAACATCCGATCTACAGCAGCAAGACTCCCACAGTACCATGCTTACCGTTAGTCAGTTACTCCAGCACAAAGTAAATATTTTTTAATCTACAAGAAGACAAAATAAACACCAATCTATTAACCACAATCATGTGAGCACACTCAACTTCAAGGAACATAAATGTATTAGAAACAAATATTACTTACTTCACCACAGATACGTAAACTCCCACCGGGCTAGAATCAATCATAAAGCTCAGGCGTGCAAACAAACAAACAGTCCATCTTAACCAAAAGCCCGGCTGGCATAACTCCTTAGAAATCACAGGACCACTCCACACAACTGCTGCGGCCATCTTGGAACAGAATATCTTTCATCAAACCTATAGAATTCCTTATCAATCCTAACATTCCATACAAAACATTTGCCAACAATATGATGCATTCAAACATCAAAGTGAATGCAGATTTTATTGCACACAGTTATACAGTCATAACTACATAAGTGGTCAAATAGTCACTCTTAAGCAAAAACATAGAAGGCATAGCCCCTTAAAAATCACATGACCAGTCCACAAAACTGCGGCGGTTATCTTGGAACTGAGTATCTTTCATCAGATCTAATCAGGACAGACCATCTAACAAATTGCTAAGCGATCCAAATCGTTAAATACAATAAATTCCCAAAAATATGATACACAAATAAGACCTCTATCAGCCAGAGGCCTCTCACAACACCAATTTTTTGTAGATCCTATTACACACAGCTATACAGTCATAACTTCCTCAGTGGTCAAATAGTCCAAGTCCTAATACTTTGTATGGCACCTCATAAATGGATCACATCGCAGAAGCGCATATATACTGGAACTCACTCAAGAAAGCAAACTACCAGTAAGTGCATTCCTGAAATGGTAATGTTAAATCCAACTTCACCAGTAAGCATGATTTCTCGCTGGCATTCCAACCATACCAAACATGACAATGCCACTCCTTTCAGATCAGAAATTATCACTTAAAAGTATGTGAGGGAATTTCACATTCCTGGCCTATGAGAGGAGCATGCTTTACAGTCATGAAAATTTACTTTGGGAGTGTTTCAATACTAGGACATGTAAAACTTACAAGTATATGTCCTGCCTTTTACTCACATAGCTCCCTGCCTATGGGCTACCTATGGCCTACTTTAGGGTTGACTTTTATGTAAAAATAAAAGGGGGAGTGTATGGTTTGGTAAATAGTTTTAAATGGCAAGTAGAAGTGGCAGTAAACTGCACACACAAGCCCCATGATGGCAGGCCTGAGACATCATTAAAGGGCTACCTATGTGGGTTGTACAATCAGTGCTGCAGACACACTAGTGGCATTTCATTTGCAGGCTCTGGAATCATGTTGTGCACTTTACTAGGGACTTATAAGTAAACTAAAGCCAACAACAAAAAGATCAAAAAAAGAGGAAGGCAAAAATGTTTGGGGTGACCCTTCAAAGATGGCCATTTTTCAATATGGACAATGTGTGAGTAAGTGAGGCACAGAGTTGGTGTTTGGTGGGTTGATGAAAGTGTATGCAGCTGTTCGTGTATTCTGGTCCTGTGTTGTGTGGGGCTTAGTACGTGTGTGTCAGAAGACTGAAACGGCGAGCCAGTCAAGCTTCCTGCGGTGCGGTGTGATGTGGGACATCGAGTATGAGTATTGCAGAAGTATTCTGGCTGGTCAGGAGTCTGTGTAGGAATTGTTTGGAGATTCTGGCATAGACAGTGTTGGCGTAGGCAAGCCTACTGGTGATGAGTCTTGTGTGATGGTCTGTCTGAGGCAGATTTCTCACAACATGCTTAGGACGTGGAAGCAGGAGGTGTACACTGCATTGACTTGAGCCATCATATTTAGTTTATCATTTAGGATGATTCCAGTATTTCATGTGTGGACTGTGTCTGTGGGTGTTCCTGGGGGGGATCGTGTTGCCAAAGACAAGTACTTCTGTTTTGTCATAGCTGAGCTGCAGGCAGTTGTGTTGCTTCCAGTCCACTACCAGGGTTATGCAGTTGTTGATGTTGGTTCAGGTCGGTGTTGTTTTGTCCATCAGGGAGAGGATGAGTTGGGTATCATCTGCATAGGAGATGACGGTGATGTCTTGTAATTGGATGACGCTGGTGAGCAGTGTCATGCATAGCTTGAAAAGGGTGGGACTGAGGGACAATCCCTGTGGAATCTGCATATCAATTTCTTGGTCTCTAATGTTAAGGTGGCAACCAATCCTTTGGGTTCCTCAGTGAGGAAGGAACACATCCATTTGAGAGCAGATCCTGTATGCCAATCTTCTGGAGTCTTCTGATGAGGGTGTTATGGGAGACGGTGTTGAAGGCTGCAGAAAGGTCTAGCAGGATGAGGGCTGCTGTTTTTCCTCAGTCCAGGATGATGCAAATGTTATATGTGGCCGCGATGAGTGCTGTTTTAGTGCTTTGGTTCTTTCAGAATCCTGATTGAGTGTTGTCTAGAAGATAGTGCAGTTCAATGTGGGTTGTGAGTTGCTTGTTGATGGCTTTCTCAATCACTTTGGCTGGATAGGGAAGCAGGGAGATGGGTCAGAAGTTGCTCAATTGATTTGATTCAGCTTGTACCTTCTTTAGGTGGGCGTTGATTTCTTCAAGTTTCCATCCATTTAGGAAAGTGGTGGACGTTCTGAAATTGTTGATGTCACAGGGTCAGGGTGGTGCAGATTGGTGTTGTTCCCAGGTTGTAGATGTGGTGGAGACATGGTTCCATTAGGCCCTCTGAGTGTATGGTCCACATGATTGCACCTGTGTCGTTTCTAGTGAAGGTTGTCCATTCAGTCAGGTGGCCGTCTTGTTTGGCGGTGGGTAGCTTAGCAACAAGTTCTCTGGGGCTGAGTTGATATGTGAAGTTGCTGTAGATGTTTGTGATTTTATGGTAAGCTCTTTACATTTTAGTTCCCCTTTGCTTTAATGGTAATTTGCTTTAGAAATATCTGGAACTGTTACAACTTTATGTCAAATTTAATATTTAATATCCAAGAAAATAGTCAACACTGACCACCTTTCTAAAAACTACATGCTTACAAACTAAAATGTAACCACTGCATTAAATTGATTGATACTTTTGTAATATTTCTGGATTTGAAATGTGATGACAGACAATACTTTTAAAAAACATACATTTGGCAGCATTAGGGCAATTGATTTCCCTTTCCACCTTAAGTTGTCTTCCTTGCAAACTTCTCTTCATAGATTGTTCCTTTTTCTCTTTAATAATTTTATTTTTAGCATCTGGCTACAGACTTAAATGTCAGTTTGAGAGTTCATGTCAGCACAAAGTACAACAGACATAAAACAGAAAAGTCACATAATTTTTGACATCTAACAAACTGAAGGAGGCTTAAGACCAGTCGTGTTCCGTCATTGGCATGTTTGGTGAAGTCCGTTCAGGCATTGACTCAATTGGGTAGCAATCATGTTTGGGTATTAGCCCATAAACCAAGAATGTGTTGTATTGCAATAAATATGGCACATTCCTGTCCTTTCCCTGTAATGCAGTGCAGAAGAGAAAGGTGACTTGCTGTGCTGTGTTGTGTTACTTCATAAATAGACCCACAAGTGTGTGACAGCTGATTTTTCTTTTCTGGGATATTGCTTACAAATTGAGTGGGACTTGTTCCACTCATTTTGTATTCACTATCCCAGTAGTCCTTGTTCTTCCAGTTATGCTTCCCAGTGGCTCACCAAAATGCTGTTGGTCATCATTGCCTTCTTGCCATGCCAGTATCCCATGACCCTCAATTCATAACACAGCACTGTCCAAGACAGCAATCGCATAAGAGGTGCCTCATTGGTAATTACCCAGCATATTCAAATATTACTTTGCTCCAAGTTTCAGTTAACTGGAATGTGGTGCCGCCAATAGGTGAATGCCATGCTGCCATATTCGGTGACCCTAGTCTGTTCCTTTTTACCTGACTCCAGGAGCTTCACTGAAGCAGAGGAAGCAGCTTCATAGACACAAGTCTACTGGACATGTGTTCTTTCTGCTACCATACTCAGAAGTCCATGATTGGACCCTGCTGCTCTAGAAGCAGCAGCAGTCCAAGGTTCAGATTTCAGATGCAGTTGGGCATTTTGTTGGTGGGGGTTTGAACAATCATCAGTGGTGGACTTTGGGAATGGTGACTTGCCCTCCAATCTGTTCATTCTGTCACATGGGTGAACAGATGGCGCAATTCACATGCCAAGCTGACAAATGCATGCAAGAAACCATGTAGGCAACAGCGTAGGCAAGGAGACCACATGGCCTGGACATCTGAACTACGTTGGTGTTAGACCTGCCATCCTTGGTGTAGTCTTCCTCAAAACCTTTTTCCTTCTCACTTCCTGTTTTCTGACTTTGTTTTTGTTGGCTTTATGACTCTGCACATTTTACCACTGGCAACCAGCGCTAAAACGATTGTTCTCTCTCCCTAAAGCATGGTACAATTACCCTATAACTGATTGCCATACTTAATTTACTAATAATTCCCTGGTATCTGGTACTAGATGTACCCAGGGCCTGTAATATAAGTGCTACTATTAGACCTGCAGAGCTCATTGTGCCACCCGCTTGAATAGCCCTCTAAGGAATGTCTTGCCATTGCAGCTTGTATGCAGTTTTAAACTGTCACTTTGAATAGGCAAATTAAACCTGCCAGGTGTAAACCATCCTTTTTTAAAACATGCAGGTCACCCCTAAGGTATGCCCTAAACAGCCCATAGGGCAAGTCCATTGTATTTAAAAAGTAGGAAACGTGATTGCGCTTTAAATGTATTTTTAGTGAAAAACGAATGTAAGGCCTATCTCTCCAATTGGATAACATTGGGTTACCTTATTACTTTTAATAAGAGCTACCTTTTGAAGGGGAACAGGTAGGAATATGAAGTTTGGACTCACATGAATTGTAATTTAAACCCCCCTTGAATGGTACAGTCAGACACTTTAGAATGTTGGCAGTTTCTAGTCCCAACCATTTAGTGTCTACAGCTTGTGTCCTGAGTCACATGACTGTGAATATTTTGGCATTTAGTCTTTGTGTACACCTTCCAGACAGTGAGACAAAGGGAGACTAGATATTGGTAGGATGGGTCTTCCTGCCAGAATGGGTGGGATGGAGCGATTCTCTGCCCCACTTATGTTCCAAAGGGGTATCTCCAGCATACTCGAAAAGGAACTTGATACCACAATATTGTCACCCTGGACTACTTAGATTCTTGGTATAGGGGAAAGGAAGTACTTTCCAAAACCAGAAGTGAGGGTTGCCAGGATTTTACCCCCTCTTCAAAGGCTGGCTCCAGGTGTAAATTTTGGACCTCCTGAACGCTTCTTCAGCACACTTTTGGATGTATAGACTACAGAAGGACTGTCTTGTTCCCTGGAGGACTGCCCTGTTGCTTGAGGCCTGCCTTGTTCTTCAGAGGATTGCCCTGATGTTACCAAAGTACTGTCCTGCTGCTTGAGGCATGCCCTGCTCTCTGAGAAGAAAGTCTGCTCACTTCATCTCAGGCTAACCTTAGTGACTCCAAGGGTCCGTTGGCTTACCACCTATTCTGCGATGCAGGGACTCAACAAGATCCAGAGGCCCTCCTGCAACTGCCCAGCTCACCTGGTGCAATTGGACCTGCAATTGAACCTGCCTAAGACCTGCTGACCTCTGATAGAGTGAGTCCCTGATCCCCAAGATGTGCCTCGCCAGAACCTGGACCCCTGACTTGCATCAGAGTGCACTCGTCTTTGAAGAAAGGAGAAATCCCGAAGTTTTGACCTCTTCGAAATTGCAAAATTGCCAGTTTATGACTTAACTCCGCCACTCATGACAGTCGCCAACATGAAGCTCCAGTGAATCTGACTGGTTGAGGTATAAAAAAGTCCTTCAATGTTAGATCTGCATTTTGCACAACAGCAGCAACAGCCTGCAGTGACCACCAATGCGAATGACTGTTCGCGTTCCCCGGCCTGCTGAACGTACTACCACAACAACCATCTGCAGTGCTTTCCCTGCTCCTCACAGCATCCTCCACTGTGAACAAAACTCTTTGTGTCAGACTTTAAGAAGGAAGTTTTTGATCCTTCAGACTTATTTTGTGAGCCAGGATCAATTTACTCTGATCAAGACCCTCTAAGCTTCAGCTTTTTCCTTAGCTAAGACAGTTTCTGTTTTAATCCTCTTGTCTTTCAAAGCCCTCTTTGCAGCCCCCTGCCCCTTGGCTGGCTCTCTCTAGCCCATTGACCTGAACATATTACTGTCCCCTGGTCCAGCATGATCAGATCACTGATTTTATGCACTATGCTTACCTACAAACTGTGAAAGTGCATAGCTCATGTCCTACTGATTGGGTTTTTGTGATTCTGGTATAATTTTTTTTACTACAGTTGACTCTAAGTTATAAATTGTGTTGTGTTTTCACAGTATTACTGTTTTTGTGCTGTATAAAAATGTTAGCGATAACCTGCAAGATAAGTCTAACTGCTTTTGTGCAAAGCTACCAGAGAGTTAAGCAAAGGCTTATTTGGTGATTTTTGTGGTTCACCTTGAAAAGGATTGTGGTTGTTGCATTAGAAGAATATTGCCCCTCAAACAAAAACCCAATTTCTTCCAGTTGGTAAATTTGAACCAGTGGTAGTAAGATCTCATAAGCAGGTACAGCTTTCACAACATGATGTTTGTTCTGTGGTAAAAAAAAAACATGCACCATAGTGATAAAGCTTAAAACATAAAGATACAATAACTTAAAATAGAATAAATGCCATTTCATATATAGAAGACCTTTCTTAGGACATAGAACACTAACTTCTACTGCTTTTGCCAAGCTCAAGTTCTGTGGGCATACTATTGCTCTTTGCCTTCTTCTCTCTTCGTACCTTGCATTTGTGATCAGAGATGGGTTCAAGAGCAGGGGTAAGACTTCAGAACATCATCATCTTTTGAAATTTCCATAGACTGTGCCCTTTCGTGACTCTCCAACTGACTTTTAGCACCAGCTGTTGGTGGTCATGAAAATAATCCCTCAACTTCTTGTTTCAGACTTTCCTCTTGCCTTGTGTGTCCAGAACTACAAATCCCCACTGCACCTGAACTGTAGCTCCCTTCTGTGTAGCCAGAAGAGTGACCATCATAGAGCAAACCTTACTGTGTAGCCAGACCTGTCACTTATATCACCACCTTCTCTTGTGCAACTTTACTGTGTATTATGCACCAATTGTTCTTCGTCCAGAAGCTCCTGAATGCTCTCTGGATGGAAGGCACACAGAGTGCACAGATGGAGGCCCCTCATATGCACTGAAAGTGAAAGGACAGACGCCCACAGAGAAAGCATAAACAGTCATTTGGCAATAGGACAAGGACAGACACAAAGATAGGGGGTCAGAAAACGACAGGTAGGTGGAGGTCAAGGATAGGCGCATAGAGCTAAGGCACAACAAGCACATTGCAAGAAGACAAGAACATAGCATATAGAGCGAAGGCATAACAAGTGCATAGTATGAAGGTACGGATAAGTACATTGAGGTCAAGAATAGGCACAGAGATCATAGGCATGACAGTCATCGAATTAAGGCACAGACAGCCACGAGGAGTAAAAGCATGACAAGCACATGACTAAAATACTTGGAGATGAGATAAAAGCATGAGAGAAGTATCAGAAGAAGACATATAGAGTCACATTCAGCGAGGTCACAGTTGGCTTGGTGCATAGAAGACATGGACAGGCATAGAGAGTGAAGGCATGAGAGGCAGAAAAAATTAAGACACAGATACATGAAGTGAAGGCACAAAAGGTACATAGGAAGAAAGCAGAGAAAGGCCCCTAAAGTGAAGGCATGATGGGCCAGACGTATGAAAAGTTTTTGCACTTGCAAACGGTACGAATCGCAAAAATCGGCCGTTTGCGAGTGCAAAAACGTGGTCTGCGGTGCATGAAAGGCATTTGCAGACCAAAAATAAGAAATCGCAAATTTCGCGATTTCTTGCGTTGCGACCTGGTTTTGCGAGTCACATTTTGCGATTCGGTATTTCCAGTAGGAAATTGCGAGGAGCAAAATGCGAATCGCTAAATCCGAATCGCAAAGAGATGCATCAAAAAATCACAATTAGCGATTTTTCGCAGAATGGCATTTTGCACATGCGAAATACCACTAAGTGAAAGCAGATGGTAGCCAGGTGCAACCTATATGAAGTGGCCCAGAATGCCTCAGACTGTTTTCCACAATGGCTGCACTCTACGTCATGGCGAGGAGGATGAGGATCCTGGCAGGTTTGAGGAGAGGGAGGAGGAGACAGGAGCGCATTTTTAGAGTGCGCATTACACTATTTGACCTGACGGAGGAGGACATATTTGAGAGGTATAGGGTGAACTCAGCCATGATTCTTGATCTCATAGCTAAGCTACAACCCATACTGCAGCGCAGAACACTAAGGACACATAGCATACCCACCCATGTGCAGGTATCATGCACCCTCCACCTACTTACCTCAGGGAGCTATCAAGGGGTTATAGCAGCGGCTGGGGGGGTCACACAGAGCACCCTCTCCTGATTTGTCAATGCATTTATCAACGCCATGCTAAGCAAACTGCAACAGTACATCAGATTCCCCCACACCCCACAGGAAATACAGCAGACAAAAATTGACTTTTATCAAATAGCACACTTCCCCCACGTCCTAGGTGCCATTGATGGCACACATGTGGCAATATGTCCACCTACTGTCACAGAGTATGTGTACCGAAACCGTAAACACCAACATTCCATGAATAAACAGGAGATATGCAATGCCACCTACATCATAACTGATCTCGTGGCCAGGTACCCAGGGAGTACACATGATTCATACATCTTTCGTCACAGCGGCATTCACACAAGACTGCTAGCTGGGGAGTTTGGTGAAGGAGAGCTACTAGGTGTTGTCACTTCTTACACTGGTGCATAAGTAACAAACCCATGTCAGATGGCTGAGGTATCCAACAAACCTTCTGTTCCTTTCAGGAGACAGTGCCTATGCAGTGCACACCTACATGATGACACCCTACCTCAACCCGAACACACCGGCAGAACGGAGATACAATGCAGCACACATGGCAACCAGCAACCTGGTGGAGCGCACAAATTGGCCTCCTGAAGAGTCGCGTCCGTTGCCACCACAAGAGTGGAGGGGCACTACAGTACAGTCCAGAAACCACATGTAGGATAGTGGATACTTGTGCAATCTTGCACAATATAGCTACAACCAGGGGCATACCTACAGAAATCAGTGACACTGAATCAGTTGAGTATGACGATCCCATACCACCTCTACAGCCAGCAGACAGGACCAGTGCAGCAGATGGACGGCAAAGGCCTGCTGACATCACACACAACCATTTCAGACGTGAGTATGTACAATCAAACTCTACTGACTACTGTATCTATAGTGAGAAATAAAATGTATTCCTTTACGACAGAAGAATTGTGATGTGTAATATTAAAGGGGGATTGTCAAAACGAAAATGAACAAATGAACAGAGTCCCACACTATTACTCCATAGTGGGGACACCAGAGTCAATGAGGCAGAAGTCACTTCCTCCTCCCTCGCACACCACTGGGGTGCCCAGTTGCATCACTGGCACCCTGAATGTCAGGCTCTGTGGCAGTGCTGCGCCTGGCACTGCGCCGTCTGTGGTCTGGAGCTGATAAGTGCACACTGCTGAGGCTTGAGGTGTCCTCCGTGTCCCCCAAGGCAACCTCACTTGGAGTGGCCGACCTCTGTCCCATTACCTGTTCGATCACAGTGGTGATCTGGACAAGGGCCTGGACCACATCCCTACTGGTGTGTGAAGCCTCGACCTGGGCCGCCACAGCACGACGGGCGATGAGGGCGGTGGAGTTGGCCATGCGATTGGAGGACCGGCAGTATGTCGCAAACATTGTGCGGAAACGGTGCTCATGTCTGCGTCTACTCAGGCATTCTTGTTGCAGCTCCTCGCACAGGTCACGCACAGCAGTGGTCAACTCATGAGTGTCCTGGGAGGCCTGTACCTGTCCCTCACGCAGCTGGTTGATGTTATCATTGAGGGTGTCCAGTCTCCGATGCAGTCCGACCGTGTTCCTATTGTGGACTCTGAGGCTCCTGTCCAAACTTTGGATCCTTCTATTTTGCCGCCGCTGTTGCTGCAACATTGCAGCCTCCAGTCCACCGAACAGGGATGTACCCTCAGCTGCCTCCTGCAATTGCTGTATTGACACTGGGGCACGTGGACGACGCGCTGCAGGACCCCTGTCCTCCGGTACCTGGCTGCGCATCCCTGATGCAGATGGTGTGCCGGAACTCTCCTGCTGGACATCAGAGTCACCACTAAGGTCTGGTAGTGGTAACGGCCTAGGCCTGCGGCGCACAGTAGGAAGATTGCTGGACCCACTGGTGTTGTTGTCTGAGGGCAGCTGCGTGTCCGTGTCCGCTACACCTGTCACTGCTGTGGCTGCTGTGCCAGGCCCACCTGCAACAACAATATGCAGCATGTCAGTTCTGTATGTTACATTATCTGTCCAGAAATGGCAATAATACTATATATACTGCTGTACATGGTGTAGTGTGTGTTGTGTTACCTTGGGTGTCCCTATGCTTGCTAACATTATCATGCCACTGTCTGTTCTAGTTTGTGTACCACAACTCCCATAATGCATGTTTTTGCTGCTAATGAGATGTGGAGTGGACTACTTCACACACTACTTCACATTACATGCTAATTCATAAGGGGCTTTTATGCATGCACATACAGTGTTCACACAACAGATTTTGCACTTACCTTGGCTGGTACTTGGTTGGGCCGAGGTGTCCATGTCAGTGACCCCTGTCACTGCTTCTGGTAGGAGGGTTGATTCCACCAGGTCCTCCAGTGGTGTGGCAGGTGGCTCCGTTGGTGGTCCACCTCCTGTGCTCCTGGCCTCTGCAAGTCGCCTTGCCACCCTCTCCTTTGCCCGGGACCGCAGGTCATGCCAGCGCTTCTTGATTTCATCTATGGAGCGCTGGGCCACTCCAATGGCGCAAATCTTGGTTTGGATATCCAGCCAGAGTCTCCTCTTCTCGCTCCCTGGCACCTGGAGGGATGATTTGCCAAACAGGCGGTCATGGCTCCTCACCACCTCCTCTGTTAGGATCTCCAGCTACTGCTCACTGAACTTGAGCTTGCGCTTCCTCTCCTGCTTCTCTGCTCCAGGACCTTGGGGCTTCATGGTGGCTCAGATGCTGCTGCTCCTTCACAGTGCTCCTCACAGTGGCTGGGCTGCTCTCACTCTGGATGCTGGCTTGGGTGTGGCTTTTGTACCTGCCTGGGATGACTCATTTCCTGCTGATGAGTCATCAATCACATCCAGGTGTGCATTCTCGAACTTTCTCGAATTTTGCGATTTTTTACTGAATCGCAAAAAAATCGCAAATTGCGAGAATGCAGATTTCGATTCGGAAAATGGGCCTCGCAAACCACAAATAGCGATTTTTAAGAAATCGCTAATTCCGAATCGCAATTTTGTTACCTGGCCAATTGCGACTCGGAAATTGCGATTTCTTAAAATTCGCATTTTGTGATTCGCAGACCCCAGTTTTCATACATATGGCCCGATATGCGCACAGAATAAAGACACAGACAAGCCTGGAGCGCAGGCAGTAATAGCATACAAAAAGATAAGAAAAGAAAAATGGAGCACATGCATGACAGGCATATAGAAAGAAGACATGAACACGCACATGCGTGTATGCATGATAGGCGCACAGAAAAAAGACAGGGAGAAGCACGCTAAGTGAAGACATAACAGACACATAGAAAGAAGAAATGGACAGACATATGAAGCAAAGCCATAATGGGCACATAAAAAGACACAGAGATGCAGGGAGCAAAGACACAACAGGGAAATACAGAAGACTCAGATAGACAAATGAAGCAAAGGCACAACAGAAAAGACTTTAGAAAACATGGGCAAAGCAAGCCTGGCCGTTAAGTGTATTGGGTGCTTCTCTGCAGCAGTGGGGGGCTGATTTTGTGGCTGTTGCCTGGTTTTGCAGCAGTAGAGAAGTATTGGTCCACAGTAACTAAATGAGCTGGCCTGACCAACATGGCCAAGCACTTCTCACTCTCGGTGCAGTGTTCCTTGTATATCCAGCAGTTTTCAGGCAACCATAAAAGTGTGAAGATTGATATCGCTGGTAATTAGTCTTCCTGCTGGACAGATATTAGAGTTTTGTCTGTTGGCAGTTTTGACTCTTCTAAAGTAGCGCAGAGGGATAATATGCCTGCAGCAAAGAACACGTACCATGCAGATCACAGAACAGTATTTTATTAGCATAACTGAGTGGGTTACTGCTTTTGTCACAGAGATACTTCTGTTGTAATCTAGAACAGTGAGCTATGAAATTACATCAAACAGCTACATGCAGCCTGAATGGTATGGGCTTGAAAGTTATGTTTTTCCCCAGTCTTTAATTATCCGGCCGTTGCTAAAATGGGGTTGTTTGAAAATTCATTCCTATTAGTTAATCCAACTACTGTGTTACATTTTGAATCCTGAGTATGTGCTTCCCCAGACCAAACACTCTTAAAAAATTCCTACCAGTATGGATGAAGTGAATGCCACCCCTTGTGTTCCCTTTGTCTTACATAACATTTTCTATACACTGATTTGCACACACATGATTCATTGCCTCTGTACATGTGAGTGATGTAAAGTGCTCCTAAACCGTACACCGATATGAGAGGTGAATGCATGTGAAACAGTGGTTATGGAGATATGAGGGGCCCTATTGGAGAGTGACAGTTAGGGAATCATTGAAGAGCCCCAACAAAGAAGGTCGTATCATGGTGCACACTTAGGCTATCATTTGATATGCTTGAAAAGCTAATACAATTTATTAGCACCAGCTGACCTCTTGGTAGGTGCTCATCTCTCTGCTGCCTGTGCTTTAATGCAGGGGTCTACTGTCTTGTCTCCCAGTGAGACCTCACAAGGTTGATCCTGCTAACCCCCGTAGCTGTTACTCTGCTAATTAAGTTGTAACTATTTTATTTGCCATAGTTGTTACTTTGCTAACATTTTTGTAATTATTCTCCAGTGTTTTACTGGTATTGCTTTACTTTTGTCATGTGGCTTTTGCTTTTCTTCGTGGTCACCTCTCCCCTCTACCTGCTCCCACATTTTTACCCGCCCTCATTTCTCACTTCCAGCCTGCCCTGCCTCCCTGTCCACCTCTCCCTTCTCACAGCACTTCTTATGGAGGCCCCTGCACCGTCTCTGTGAGCAGCCGCTGACCTATTGGTCTGTGTGCTACTCCCCACTGCCTGTACTTTAGCACAGAAGACTGCTGTCTTGTCTCCCACAAAACCTCACAAGTTCATTCCTACTATGACACCATAGTTGTTACTCTGATAATTTTGTTGTAATGAGTGTATTTGTGACAGTCATTACTCTGCTAATTTTCTTGTAATTATTTTCCAGTGTTTTACTGGTATTGCCTTACTTTTGCTGTGTGACTTTTGCTTTTCTTTGTTGTGACCCTGCCCCCATGCTCGCTCCCATTTTTCCCACCCGCAATTTGCGCTGACAGCCTGCTCTCTCCCTGTATGCCTCTCCCTCCTCCCAGACCTTCTTATGGAGACCGCTGTGTGGTCTCTGTGAGCCGCGGGTGACCTCGTGGTCTGTGCGCCACTCCATGTTGCCTGTGCTTTAGTGCAGGAGTCTGCTGTCTTGTCTCTCAGCGAGTCCTTCCAGAATATATCCTCCTGCTACCTCATAGCTGTTGCTCTGCTAATTTTATTGTATTTATTTCATTTGCCATCGTCCTTACTCTGCAAATTTTGTTGCAATTATTTTATTTGGTGTAGTTGTTACTCTGCTAATTTTATTGCAATTATCTTCCAGTGCTTTTACTGGTATTGCTTTACTTTTGCTTTGTGGCTTTTGTTTTTCTTCATCGCCACTCTGCCCCCGTCAGCCCCTCCCATGTCTCAGTGCTTCTTATGGAGCCCGCTTTTTGGCTGCGTGTAGTGGGTGTGCTACTGGCACACTGCTGGCGTGCCAAAAGCATACCCGACTGTGCCAAACACCACCAGAAACCCTGGCTCATCCACCCTCCGCCGCTACTCCAGAGCGGAGATCCTTGCTCTCAACATCCACACCACCAACAGTTTGTGCTGCCTCTCGTCTTCAAGCTTCACAGAAGGTCACCTCACATGCCACCACTGCCAGTTCTCCTGCAGCACTAGAACCCCAGCACAATCAGTCACCGCCTTTCTGGCATGCCAGACGACCCCCTGCATTCTACAGTTCATCCTCCTCCATGTTTGTTCCATCTGCAAACACTCCATGGAAATATGGGATACCAACACATCCCTCACTCCTGGCGTAGCCCTCCTCACCAAAATCTGGCTCAATGCCTCCTCTGCACCCAACATCACCACAGCTTCCCCTGACGGTTACAAATTCATCCACTCAGATTGCACAGATAAGCCGGGTGGTGGAATCACCATTATTCACAAGGACACTCTCTGCTGCACCACCATAACAGAGAACAACAATCAAATCATGGAGCACCTCCACTTCTTGATCAATCCCGATGGCAAAACCTCCATCAAAGAAACCATTGCATACAGACACCCTGGGCCACAAAAATTGTTTTGGAAAGCCTCTTCACACTCACATCAGCCTGTAGTGAATCCTAGTTTGTTTTAATGGGATAACAGGAGTTAGCTTAGCCGTAGGCTTGTAAACTCGTGCCCCCATCACCTAGTGACTTTTAACCTACTTAGCTTGCTCTGTCTTAGCTAATTTAATTATTTATTTCCTCTAAGATGGCTGCCTTGTTTATAGTTAAGCCACTTGTTATGAGTTTTATTATCAGTGTCACTGTGACAAGGCGTCAAGATCAAGCGCGAAAGACAAACAAACAGAAGGTGTTCACAGTTAGGGATTTTCCCTCTCTATACTTTCGAGGGATTGTTGATATTAATTGCCGTCCCAAGCATGCCTGTTATCTATTGTTTTGGAATACACCTACGTCAGGGGACCTTGTAGATCTGTATAAATACATCACACTTTTAGACAGATAATCAGAGGGATTCCGACCAGAGGGCATCGCCACCATCGCTGATACCAATGCTGCAGTCATCTTGACGCTGACCTAGTCCAAGGTAACGAGGGTTGGGGGCTCCTCTTATGGACACGGCTTTAGCAGATTAGGTTTAGCAAACCCAGCTCTCCTTTCAGTAGGAGGTTAAGCCTATTCTCATTAGGTTATTAGGGCATATTCCATCTCATACATATATATATATTTCTTTCATATATTGCAAAAATGGTGGGGGTCTTTATAACCATGACTCTCTTCTTCACAATACTATTGCTTGGTATATTCATTATCCTAATCATTGCAGTTCATGCAACTTATCGCAAATTGCAGTTATGTTAAATAAAAACTATTATAACTTCACTGCATCTATGTTATTGCCTTTGTTTGTATGAGACATAATATATCTGTGAGAAAAGGGTAATTTCCGTTTAACCACAACAACCCTGAGATATCTTACTTTGAGTCCATGCGTAAGCGACTGCTACAAATCACCTTTTACTATTGTGTTTCTGGTGAGGTACTGCTAGTAAGCCGGTAAGGTTTGGACAACAGTTACAACTAGTCGTAGGAAGAGACTGAGGCGGTCATTCTGAACGCAGCGGGCGGCGGTCGCCGCCCGCCATGCGGTTACCACCGAATGACCGCACCGCGGTCAAAAGACCGCGGCGGTCATTCCAACTTTCCCGCTGGGCCGGCGGGCGACCGCCAAAAGGCCGTCCGCCGGCCCAGCGGGAAAGGCCCTGCAACGAGGAAGCCGGCTCCGAATGGAGCCGGCGGTGTTGCAGGGGTGCGACGGGTGCAGTGGCACCCATCGCGATTTTCACTGTCTGCAAAGCAGACAGTGAAAATCATTGTGGGGCCCTGTTAGGGGGCCCCACAGCACCCGTTCCCGGTGGACACGGCCAGAAACAGGCTGGCGGGAAGGGGGTCGGAATCCCCATGGCGGTGCTGCAAGCAGCGCCGCCATGGCGGATTCCCTGGGCCAGGGGAAAACCGGCGGGAAACCGCCGGTTCCCCTTTTCTGACCGCGGCTTTACCGCCGCGGTCAGAATAGCCCAGGAAGCACCGCCAGCCTGTTGGCGGTGCTTCCGCCGCCCTCCGCCATGGCGGTCATGGACCGCCAGGGTCGGAATGACCCCCTTAGTCACCTACAAATGAAAGTACTGTCATCCTGAGACCAGCAGTCTTGCTCAGATTAAGAGTCCAAACTACGACAAGCCCTTTACAGTGCAGCCAGACCAGCACGCACCTCCTTCAGACCTGGGGCCTAACGCCCTCAACACCCACCACCCAGGCATCCCAGCAGAGGTGGGCACAGCTTTCAGAAATTTCCCAACATGGATCTCAAGCAACTCAGACACTGTAGCCCCAGAAAACCCATAAAACCCAACAATCACACCAAGCAAGCCAGCTGGTATTCACCAGAACACAGAACTGTCAAGTGCAGGTTCAAGCAGTTCAAAAGAAGGTGCTGCTCCACAAAAGACCCCATTGACCGATCTGCTTCAAGAACGCGTTCAGCCAATACCAGAAATGGCTCACTCTGCAGCAAAGAACTTTTCAAAATCATGAAAGAATTCTCCAACCCATCCACATTAAAGAACTGCACCACCTCATTCTATGTGACTCTCCTGCAGACTTCTTCCACAATAACATTCCCACCATCTACAAAAACCTTGCACCTCAGCCCTCTGCCGCTGACACCATCAATCTTCTTAGCTCCTCAGACCCCACCACAAACTGCACTATCACCAACTGGAAACATCTCACCAAGCACAACACTGCTGACCTCCTGAAATCCATCCACTCTGGATCCCCCATGGACTCTTCCCTCTTTCCTATGTTTAACCAAAGCATCAGCACCAACTCCTCAATCTGCACAGTTACCTACCCAGAAGACTGGAAACATGCAAGGAGTCAAACCCCTGCTCAAAAAATCGGCAGCCAATCCCAATGAACTCAAAAACTACCGGCCAATCTCCTTGCTCCTGCTCCCAGGAAAAGTACTTGAAAAAGCCATCATCCAATAGCTTATGACCTAATTAGAGGACAACAACCTCCTGAACACTTCACAATCCTGTTTCTGCAATAACCACAGCTCGGAATCTTCCCTGATCGCAGCCATAGATGACATCAAATACCTGATTGACCAAGGAGACTCTGACATCCTCATCCTCCCCGAACTCTGTGCGGCCTTTGACACAGTAACTCACCACATACTGCTCATTAGGCTCCACCAAATAGGAATCAGAGGAAAAGCCCTTAAATGGATTGTCTCCGGCAACACAGAATGCAGCAAGCTCAGAGATAACGCACAAAATCCCCAAGAATACCATGTTAGTTACAGTAAGTCGTAGAAGAATATTTTGCCACAAAGTCAAATAGTGTGCAAAAGAACCACCAAGGCCTCTGCTGCATACGGAGCCTGTGAGGCGAACGGCCCGAAAGCACAAAAAAAATAAAAATGGTGATGCACCACTGGGAGAGCAATCATTCAGAAATAGTAAGTAAAGAGTCCAATACTCCAGTGATGAAGAGGATGCCAATCTTCAATTAAATACTGTTCAATTCTTGGTATTCATGCAGGAGACTGTATTACATCATAATACATACAGGTTAGACAGCCAACGCGTTTCGCCCATCAACAAAGGGCTTCTTCAGGGCTGAAATGTAACATAAAACATAAATATACAATGTACAGAAAAAGGAGGAAAATACTAATAGCATGAATACAAGGGCAATAGTGTAATAGATAACAAAATAACCGAAATCCCTGCTGCAACGTATGCAGAAGTACAGGAAAACATATAATCATGCGTAGGACATATCAAATATCAATACGAGAAGTATCAAAAATTATTTTGAACTATATAACGTATAGTAAATAAGGAAGAACCGGCAAGAAACAACCACCGAAAGGTACAAGACAGGAGTCTGATGTCGTAAAAGGCCCATAGAGCACAGTTTCCACCAAGTTACAGGTCAGTATTCAAAATCACAAAAGAAAGAAAGTTAGAAAAAATATATATATATGTAACGGAACATAAGCATGGCATTACAGTGTGCAGGAAACAGATACACAGAGAAACAAAATTTCCATCAAGTGCGATGTAAGGGTGAGTGGTGAAAAAGATGAGAAAGACAATTATGAGAAATAATGTTAAGTAAAGTATATAAAACATACCAAAGTGATGTCCACTCAGTCATGGTAATAAATGAAGTAATCCTGAATAAAAGTACCTAACAACGGAAAAGGTGGAAGGTAGGTAAAAATAACCAAAGAGCAGTTCCTGATAAGTGTAGCCAACGATTCTAAAGAAAGAAAAACAAAAGTTGCAACGGTAACACAGCAATAGAGAAAAAGAATATCAAACAACCCGGTGAAAAAGGAAGGTTAAAAAGTAAAAAAATGGTGTGCCCACAACCAAGTAGATGAGACATTAGCCACAGCATGCTGCAAATAACCGTCAAGCATAATGGTACGGCCCGAGAATAGTATGTCCATAGCGTAAAGGAAACAAAGATGCCACTGCCACCAAATAAAAAGGTGAGAAGAATAAGATGAAAAAAAGTGGGCTTCCTTACCCAGAAAAGTGATGCCCAGCAAGAGGTAGCCCATCTACGGTCACAGGGTCCAAGTGACCGGTAGTGCCATTGCGGGGCCGGTAGCTTGAAGGTGCTGGTCCCGAAGCAAAGAAACAAACAGGGAACCCCCGCTCGGTCCTGAGTTTAAATGGTGATAATAAACCAGAAGCCCGGAAGCGTCGGAGCCGAGACCAGAAATCAACAAAGGACAACCCGGGTGGCCATCTTGAAAGTATAAGAATGCCGCTCTGGTGTCAAGTGAAAGGACCCGGAAGTCCGAATACGTTGAAAACAAGAACAAGAATCTGAAAAGGACAGACCGGGTGGCCATCTTAGAAGTATTGGAGTGGCGCTCCGGTGTAAAGTGAATGGACCCCTTCAGGCTGTTCCTGAGAGAAATAAAAATCAAAGAAGGACAACCAGGCCGGCCATCTTAGGGGTATTGGAGTACCGCTCCAGTGTGAAGTGTATTGGGCTGATCTTAAGACATTAAAGTAGAGAAGCACGAAGCAAGAAATATAAATAAAAATGAAGATACTAATTAGGAGAGAAGGGGAAGGAGAGGTGGCCATAGTGCAGACTCAAGCTGCCATCTTAGGAGTGATGTCAATCTCGATCTGTTATAGAAAACATATAGACGGACTGGAAATCACTAAGTGCCAGGAGTAAACAAAGAATGAGGTGAGCCATAAGCAAAGTATATAAGAAAAAAGAAGGGAAAAACCTGTATAACCCAAGTGAAATTCAAAGAATTGATGAGACCATAGACATTGGTTGTAAGAGCCAAATTGTAATTGAGCCACTTGGAAAATCCATATACTGCACTTAAAGTGAACCACTTAAGCCTATACGTCAAGAATTACATCGTGAAGAAAGACAAATATAGATGTAAACAGTTAAAAAAATCACATGGTCCAAATAATAAGAGTATCACTATATTGTATTCTAAATCCCTTAAAGGCAATTATAAACTAATTTAAAAAAACAGACACAGTGTACTAGCATGTGCCGAACAATATAGTCCTATACAAACAGTGTCATGTAGGGAAGAATACAGTGAATTTTATTATAGGGATAGTAAAATTATTAAGACATATTAAAGCACGGACCCTACCCCCATAAGAGGCAGGTCCAAGGTTTCAAGCAAAACCAGTTTGACAAGCTATTCAACAGAGTACATATGAAAGGGTAGAACATATTGGGGGTGATTCTAAGTCTGGTGGGCGGCGGAGGCCGCCCGCCAGACTTCCCCCTCCAAAATACCGCTCCGCGGTCGGAAGACCGCTGAGGGTATTCTGGGTTTTGCACTGGGCTGGCGGGCGACCGCCAAAAGGCCGCCCGCCAGCCCAGTGGAAAACTACCTTCCCACGAGGACGCCGGCTCCGAATGGAGCCGGCGGAGTGGGAAGGTGCGACGGGTGCAGACAGTGAAATTCTTTGTGGGGCCCTCTTACGGGGGCCCCTGCAGTGCCCATGCCAATGGCATGGGCACTGCAGGGGCCCCCAGGGGCCCCACGACAACCCATACCGCCAACCTGTTCCTGGCGGGCGAACCGCCAGGAACAGGATTGCGGTATGGGGTGTCTGAATCCCCATGGCGGCGCAGCGAGCTGCGCCGCCATGGAGGATTCAAATGGGCAGCGGAAAACCGGCGGGAGACCGCCGGTTTTCCACTTCTGACCGCGGTCAAACCGCCGCGGTCAGAATGCCCAGCGGGGCACCGCCAGCCTGTTGGCGGTGCCCCCGTCATTTTAGCCCTGGCGGTCTTGGACCGCCAGGGTTAGAATGACCCCCATAATACCTTGTGCATCAAAACATAAAAAGTATATCATAAATAGTAATGAAGTTCATGATCAGTATTGTGGCCAAGATACACCGCTCGTAGGCGGCAGATCCAGGCTGCCTCCCTTTGACGTAATGTTAGTTCCCTATTGCCACCTTTAGGGTGCAATGGAATGTGATCAATCCCCTGAAACCAAATTTGTGCATCATGGGAGTGTACTGATGTAATGTGAGCTGTCAAGGGGTACCTGGTGTCGTTGTTCCTAATGGCACGTAAGTGTTCCTGTATATGGAATTTTAGTGAACGTTTAGTGCTTCTCACATAAATAGTGTTGCATGCACACCCCAGAACATAAACGACAAATTATGTGTTACAATTGATGAAATGATTAATAGTAAAAGTCCTAGAATTATTGTAACAAATTACTGTAGATTTATCAAGGCCAAGAGCACAGATTTTACAATCACAACAAGTGAAAAAGCCCCTAGGTTTATATGGAAGCCAGTTGACAGGACTGGGTACCGATATGTAACTAGGACAAAGTTGATCCTTTAAAGTCCTCCCTCTCCGATAAGAAATCATTGTTTTTTTTTAGTAAAAGTGCATTGAGACCTGGAATTACAGTCAGTAAAGACCAATGACGTTTTAAGATTTTAAGATAACAAAGGACACCAATTCCATTCGAGTCTTATTTTCTCCATGAGATTTCGCCATTAGGGTTTCTTTTCTAGGTATATTCATAATGCGTTTTTCTGCTTGTGAAAGAATCTTATGCTTGTAACCCCTTTGCTGAATCTCTGTTTTACCGAGTGAATCTGTGTGAGAAATCTATCATTGGTGCTGCAGTTCCGTCTCACGCGCACCCTTTCACCAAAAGGAATGTTGTTTATTACCGAACGTGGGTGGGCACTGGTAGCATGTAAAAGGCTATTGCAAGCCGTAGGTTTTCTGTATAACACACTTTGTATGCGATTGTGCTCTATGAAGAATCTGATATCAAAGAACTCAATGGTATCCTTATTGTACTGTAGGCTGAGTTTTACATTGTAAGGGTTATCATTAAAAAAGGCATGTACAAAGTCAGTTGTTCGATAGTTCCATTCCATATTATAATAATATCATCAATGTATCTTCCCCAAAATACAATGTATTCAGTCCAGGGGGAAGCATTTTTTCCCCAGGCATGTATTTTCTCATACCAGCCCATAAATAAACAGGCATATGATGGGGCAAATTTCGAGCCCATCGCCGTCCCTTGTGTCTACTGAAACCAATCATTGTTGTGTAAAAAATAATTCTTAGACAAAATGATGTCAATCATTTCTATGAGCATCTGGTTATACGCAAAGTGATCTGCGGTGTGAGTATTTAGATAGGTAGTAAATGCTTGTATGCCAAAAGATTTTTGAATACACATGTATAAACTGTTCACATCCATGGTGACAAATATGAGGTCGTCCGACCACGTAAAATCTTCAAAATTATTAAACATGTCTTTACTATCCTGTATAAAGGAAGGTAAATTTCGCACAAACTTTTGTAGGAAAAAATCCACATATTCAGAAAGTTTCTCTGTAGGCGAATCAATGCCGGAAATGATTGGTCTACCAGGGGGAAAGTCACCACCTTTGTGTATTTTCGGTAAAGTATATATACAGGGGTACTTGGGCTGAGTTACAACTAGATATTTGAATTCATCATCAGTAAGTAAACCTAATTCTTTCCACCCCCATAGTTTGTTATTAATATACTCGGTCAATCCCCCAATAGGGTTAGTTGTAAGATGCTTGTAACATGTAGCATCAGCCAGTTGTCTGTTTATTTCTTCAATATAATCACACCGGTTCATGACGAACACATTGCCACCCTTGTCCGCCTCCCGAATAACTACTGATTGATTGTTTTTAAGGCTAGAGAGAGCTTTCCTCTCTAACAAAGATAAGTTATGAGGTTGCTGCTAGTTTCTTTTGTGTGTATTGAGAAGTTTGTATAAGTCAGATGAAACCTTATTAGAAAATAAGTCAATATTTGTGTGCGTGTTGGCTGGTATGAATTTGGAGCGTACTTTCAGCCCACTGGACCTTGCAGGATTCTCCATTATTCCTAGTTCTGTTCTAATGTCTTCAATGTCCCAATCTGAGTCATCTCCTAAAGACATAAGAAGTTGTAAGTAGTGTAAATCAGACACAGATTTTGTAGGTGGAAGAGTGACTCCAGTGGAGGTCAGTACAGTCCATGACAAAGGGAACCGTCTATTTTCATCCCACCTTTGGTGGGAGAAAAAATAATCCTTGAGTTTCAAGAGACGTGTAAATTTAAATAAGTTCACAAAAACCTCATCCATGTCATTAGTTTGACTCATTAAATTAAATTCAATCGTATTGAGGGAGCGATCAGACAGGTTGACTACAACCAGGTCCCCTGTTGCCTCGGTTCCTGGAGATGGGCTTGATTCTAGTCTTTCTTGGACCTGGTTCGAACTCCCTGTTTTTCCATGCCTATGTCTCCATTGTTTCCCACCCCTTATGGTCTTGGTTCTCTTCGATTTGTTCTGGTGCCTAGGCGTAACCTTTCCATTTCCACTAAAAAAAATTGAAGCACTGCGGGGGGTTGGTTTTGAAGAACCACTTTCTCTTGAAGTAACACTATCTAATGAGGATACAGAACTTCCACTGGTCATGTCAGTGTTGCTGAGAACGCTGCCTCTACTAGTTGTGGCTTCATGAACTTTAACATTATCATACTTGCAGGCAAAAGTATAAACTCTACCCAGTTTATAATCCAAGCCATCACGTTTAACCTTACTTAATTTTTTGTCTCTTAAGTAGATTTGATAATCGTCCACTATTCTGCCCAAGACTTCATAATTCTTTTTCACCAAATCTTTTTGGGGAATCTCATCAATCTGTCTCTCAAGTGTTTCTATATCTTCCTGGAGTTTGGCCACTTTTTTGTTCGTATGCCTAATCAGTATTCACATCATAGTGAATGACGCGTTTTGTGGGTTATCCTCCCAATCCTTAAGTGATTCCTCATCCAAGTCTTCATAGGTCGGGAAAATCAAAATCCTAACTCCTCTAGGTATTTTGTTGTTGTCTAAATATTTCTGTAAGGTTGTTCCATCCCACCACCTAGCTAATTCTTGTTTTTTCAATTTCTCTAACTTTTGAAACTTAATTTTTAAACTATCAGTCTTAGATGTTGGTGCTTCAGTAGAGTTGACACTAAGTTGAAATGTGAATAGATCCCTTGCCAATTCTTCACGATTGTCCTTAAACCGTGACATAGTGACTGTTTAGGGTAAGGAGTGTGTAAGAGCCTTATAGTTAAACCGGCAACACAAAATGCAGCAAGCTCAGAGACAACGCACAAAATCCCCAAGAATACCCTGTTAGTTACAGTAAGTTGAAGAAGAATATTTTGCCACAAAGTCAAATAGCGTGCAAAAGAACCACCAAGGCCCCTGCTGCACACGGAGCCTGTGAGGCGAACATCCCAAAAGCAAAAAAATACAAAATGGTGATGCACCGCTGGGAAATCAATTATTCAGAAATAGTAAGTAAGGAGTCCAACACTCCAGTGATGAAGAGGATGACAATCTTCAATTTAATACTGTTCAATTCTTGGTATTCATGCAGGAGACTGCATTACATCACAATACATACAGGTTAGACAGCCAACGCATTTCGCCCATCAACAAAGGGCTTCTTCAGGGCTGTAATGTAACAAAGAACATAAATATACAATGTACAGAAAAAGGCAATAGTGTAATAGATAACAAAAGAACCGTACACTGTAATGCCATGCTTATGTTCCATTACATATATATATTTTTTTTCTCACTTTCTTTCTTTTGTGATTTTGAATACTGACCTGTAACTTGGTGGAAACTGTGCTCTACGGGCCTTTTATGACATCAGACTACTGTCTTGTACCTTTCGGTGGTTGTTTCTTGCCGGTTCTTCCTTATTTACTATACGGTATATAGTTCAAAATAATTTTTGATACTTCTCGTATTGATATTTGGTATGTCCTACGTATGATTATATGTTTTCATGTACTTCTGCATACTTTACAGCAGGGATTTCGGTTATTTTGTTATCTATCATTATTTTACACAACATGCAAAAATAGTTTGGACCAAGGCATATGCAAATCCATCTTGACCCTGCTGGGTGAAAAGTATCTTTGGTAGCTTGTCCTCTGCCTCATGGAGGACCGGGCCTGGCTTTTCAGGTTGGACTGTTACTATTGGAGCAAGGTCAAACTGAGGTGGCATGGTGTGTAAAATAATGATCGACTGCAATGCACTGTCAAGTGATTACCAATGGATGAGATTAATTCAAACATTTTAACCATTATATTTTTGTATATTTCAGGAGTGTGTACCTCTGCCAACTAGAGACCACATTTTCTAACATGTCCCAAGTGTGGAAATTCCACCACCAGTGCAGAAACTCCACATGTGTAACTTTACGAGTCAAAAGTCCCCTTGTGAATCAGGACCACAGATCATAAGGACAGAGGAAATGGTGGCAAATCTGTCAGGAAGGAAGAAAGCAGGATCCTCCAAGAGTGAGATAAAGAGATTTAGAGTGTTTGGCAGTAAATTGAACAGACATGAGTTGAATGTAGGACTATCAGGCTTGGTATTCAGTACACCAACACTTAATAGCACTGGCCCCAGGCTTCTGAGCAGAGCTTTGGGCACTGTCATGGCATCAGCCATGGCTGCCTTAGATCTGCTGGCTTCTGGCCTGACACAGCTAAACCTGTAAGCCCATACATGAAGCTTTAACCTAGCTGCTTTCCTCACCCGCTTGTTTTACAGTGCAGATCCATAACCAGAAATCAAGTGTTTTGAAAAAAAAGCATGTGTGTCCTCCAGTCTTCCATTTAACTTTCTTTTGGCACCTGATTGGACTCATGCCTAAGTGCTGCCATCAGCGCTGCTCCTGACCCAAAAATATGGCTCTCATGAACACCCAACAAATAGGCTTTAAGCTGCAAAGTAGGTTTCTTTTTGATGCTTCAACCGTGATTTAGCGGGTGAAACAGAAAATGAGCCAGAGCAGCTTTAAAATGCTACTGTGCCCAGCTATTGGTTGGTTTGCCAGGATTTAAGTACCTGCTTGATATATAGCAGGGACTCCCTTCTTAGCGCTGTCTACCTCTGTGCCAGGGTCTGTAGAACGGCCGGTGCACAACTATAACACTTGTCATGAATGTTCTTGATACTTCCAAATAGGTTAACCAGCCACGCCCCGTCCTTTAGGGTGGAGGGTCCATGCCCCCCCATATTTTGTCCCTCATGAAGAGTACCTGTTAGGCTGAGCAAACGTTCAGCCTAACAGACACTCTTCATGTTCAGCTCAGGCAGCCAGCAGCGAGACATGTGCCATTTACGCAGACTCCTGGCTGCCTGAGATGGACTTTGCTGGGCTGAAGAGGTCACAGCTCCTATGGGCGTGACCTCCTTGGCTTAGCAAAGGTGCCTAGAGGCCCTTCCCCTCGGTGATGAAGGGAAGCGCCACCCATTGACTTCAACCTGGGTGCTTCAGGTTTAAGCTCTGAAGTGCCCAGGGCGAGTGTCAATCAGTGACACCTCGTCACAGAGTGGGGTGGGGTCAGAAGTCTCACTGACCCCATCCTACTCTGTGACGAAGTTGGGACTGCTGCCTTTCCTCACTGGCTGACCTAAGGTCCCAACCCTCCTGGGACCTCCGAGCTGAAGGTAAGTGTGTGTGTGTGTGCTTGTGTGTTTTTTAAATGAGTGTTTGGTGCGTGCGTGTATGTTTGAATGTTGATGCATGTTGTGAATGGATGTGCATGTGTTTGTGAATGAATGAGTGTGTGTGCTTCCCGCCGCCCCCCTCCCTCGTAAAATTACAGGCCTCCAGTGAGGTTAACCAGTTTCAAATCAACACTGTAGGCTGATTTTGGCTCGTTTTAATGAAGTACAGTGGCAGTTATTTAAACCTACGTGCCTAAGACGTGCTTTGTAAACCCATATGCAAACCAAAATGATGACACTGGGTGCCCAATAGTTTGCCACATCACTCTTGGAAGGGCTCCATTACATTTGTCTCATTATCTTTTTTGATTTTAATTCCTTTATTAACCTAGCGCTTTGCAGTAGGATTTTGTGACTAAAACGATTATAGTAAAATCACTCCTAGAATCGCACCTTCTTCTATTCGCCATTTTGCTCGGATGCACACACATGTACTTTCCAAAGAGACGTGAAAAAACAAATGAACCAACTGCTTCCATTTTAGACACAGACACAAGAAACTTCGGATAATGTTCCTCTTTGTTTCCCTTGTCATCGACTGCTGTAATATTTTCTGTAGCTTAAAAATCCTATATATGAGGAGTCCATAGCGTTTTGGAATGACTATGTCAAGGCATCTTTAAGTAAATGCAGTTTTGAAGCAGTAAAACTAAGAAACTCTTAACAGAATGTTGAGACTGGTCTTTTGAATGTCGCTTTATTTACATACTTCTTTATAATAACTTTCAATCTACTTTCGTACCTGCAGCACTCTGTGGAAGGGTTTTAAACCTTCTCCAGCATGTTGTGGCAGCTACTGAAATAGTCTCCAGATTTTGCAACTTTTAATAGCTTATGGGGGCGGAGCCAACAAGATGGCCAACTAGTCGTGTTTCGTCAAGCTCCAGCCGGCGCCATAAAGAATCCTAGCAATCCTGAGCAAACTCCTGTGTACAACCATGGAAAATAGCTGGTGGATGAAGCCCGTTACAGGAGCTGCCAAAACGATCCGCTACTGGTGCTCAGCGAGGCCTGAAATGAGTGCAGACGAGCCCTGAAGTGCGGCCAGGCCGCGACACAGCGAGCGGCGGCTGAAGTTGCGGCCTACACAGGCTGGGACGGGGTGCGGTTAGGCAGCGTTCCCCTGGGCCACGCTGCGCATATGCCTGACCCGACCTCTGTGCGACCTGAGGTCGATGACCGCGAATAACGGGCACGTGTGGCCAAACCCTGTGATGGCATGGTGACAGGGGAAGGGGACGGTGTGAAGGCGGCCGCCATGGGAGAGCTGGTGACTGTGAGATACTACTGATAGGAGGCTGCAGGCTGGGGAATCCTTTGTGCCGCCCAGAAGCAGAGGTGATGCACACCCACCGAAGTAAGGAGATGGGAAGCAGAGTCAGCAGGAGCGGCAGAGAGAAGGACCTATGCTGTGGGGAATGGCTGGCCTGCAGATGAAGAGCCACATGTGGAGGAAGGCCTTTGAGGTAATACAAACAGGGTTGGGGAGAGCGTACCAGGTCCAGGCTTGTCCCCATCCCACTCCCCCAAAATACCTACGCTGGGCCCAGAAAATGTTGAGATGAGGCCCCCAGCCAGCTTAACTAAACGAGCCCGGAGTGCATGAACAACCAAAAGGCGTAGATACCTGGAGGCATAGAGGGAACGAAGGATTTGCCAGTGCCAAGGTCACCCGAGCTGGGGAGTAAAACTTGTATAGTGGAAGCCCACGTGTGCGACAGGAGGGGGCACAGCTAAACAGATCTCAGTGGCTGATTTACTGGTGTGCGGCTGAGGGAGCTGCCGGAGCCCTATTTTGGGACAGAGAAGGCTTCTGGAGACTGCCCGGAAGACCACTAGAAAGACCTGAGAAATCCTACTGTACCGGTTCTGGCTTGAGTGTCTGAGGCTGGACTGGAGACATGGGCAAGGATAAAGGAGGGTGGCAGGCCCAGGCCAATAAGATTGTTAATTATATGCAAGTCACCCATGGTAAAGATAGGACAGACATAAATATCCTGAATGATACGTGGGGCACTGTGGAGAGCTGCGAACCCAGGGAACCCTCCATGTCTGACATTCTAAACAAAATAAAGGGCACACGCACTGAACTGGTCACCAAAATCGACACAGTGGCAGTGGATGATACACTACTACGAGCAGACCTGCGCAAAGTGGCGGAGAGAGTTAAAGAGGTGGAGGACATCATTGGAGTGCTTAACCCATAGGTGGATACCCTGAAAGACAATGTCTCCTCTCTTCTGAGGCTTACGGTAAGACTTGAGGATGGGGCAGAAGATTCAGAAGGCAGGTCCCACTGAAACACTTTATGCTTCGTAGGATTTCCAGAGGGGGTGGAATGACGAAACGTGGAGAAATTTCTGCAAACATGGCTGGTCACGATAGCCCCTCGGGAGGAGGGTTTCCCCTTTTTCAATGTTGAACATGCCCATAGGGCCTTGATGCCTCCTCCGCAGCTGGGGGCACCACTGCGTGCCATTATTGCCCGTTTCTTTCACTACAGGGACCGAGAGGTGATCCTTCAACAGGTGCAGAACAATGGACGGCCACTCTATGACGGGCACCAAATATTGGTGTTTCTGGACTACACCCCGAAGGTGCAGAATCTTAGAAAATCCTTTATGAATGTTAAGAAAAGGATGCAATATTTAAATCTACGCTACAGCTTAGTTTTTCTGGAAAAACTCAGAGTAATCCATAATAACAAGGTTCCGTTTTTTACTGACCCACAAGAGGCGAGCGAACGGGTGGACATAGTGTCCCCAATGAGTGGGATCCCATTGAGTTCCGGAGTAGGACAGGCCGGAGGCTCTTAGGGACAAGCTTGCAAGGCAATGCACCCAGAAGCCATCGCAGAGTGGCGCCACAGCACTAGCTTTAATGGGTAGAATTACTGTACTACTGAATGGAACTCTGGCCAATGAGGGGGACGAACTCTATGGTCATGATGCAACTGGAGAATAGCACAGGCACTCTGTCTCAGACACAAATTTTACAGGGGATGGTCAGCCTTGATAGTGTTGAAAGAAAGACCTGCCTACGGCTATGTGGTCCTGGGAAATGAGGGGGCAATTGCCCCAGATACCTGGGAGGATGATGACGGCACAGGTCCTGAGACTGACTTCTACTGACCAAACCATATCTGGCCTCACACTATGATTTATGTGCTAACAAAATATGTTAAATGTCCTATACCTATGTGTGGGGCTTGTTGGCTCTATACCCCCACCGGAGTGCATGCGGAGTGCTCACTACTGGAGGCTCTGCCTCGTGGTTAGGCTCGGTGATGACCTCTGACGAAACGTAATGATACACATAATTCATTAGTAGGTTACTATTCTAATCTGTTTTTATTGTGAGTCATGAGGTGGGGCCCTTCGGTCTCTAACCCACTTTGGTTCACATGGAAAGGGGCCGGGTCACTGCCTCTGGGAGGGGATAAGTTGGGGAATGATCATTTATTTTGTTTTTTCACAATGGGTTTTACTGCTTGTGATGGTTGTTGGAAGAGTGCACTTCTCGGTACTGAGCTGCAGAATAATTATTTCAGAGATATGTACTAAGCTGTAATCATGACAGACGTTTATACATTAATATCATGGAATGTACGAGGTTTGACCCAGTCAAATAAGCGGCGCAAGGTCTATGCTTATCTCCGGCGCTACCGCGCTTTATATAGCAATGCTACACGAGACACATACGTGGGGGAGGTGTATCCCTAGTCTTCAAAAACGCTAGAGGGGCCAATTACTTGTGACTTCTTATTCTGGCTATGCTAGAGGTGTACTGATTTGGATAACCCCTGGAGTCCCATTCCAACAAAAAAGGCATGTGCTAGATCCAGATGGAAGATATGTGGTGTTGTTTAGAACCCTGGACAGCCGGGAAATATGCTTGATAAATTAATATGCCACAAATGTAGATAGTGGGACTTACTTTGGGGACGTAGTTTGGGCTGCCTCCCCATATCTAACAACAGATGTTATTTTGGAATGAGACTGTAACTGTGTCCTGGACAGTCCATTAGAACGGGATCCTCCACTGCAGCGTACGAAACCCCACCTGACTAGACAATTGGTAGATACTATGCGAGTGCTTCAGTTGCAGGATCTCTGGAGACATAGGAACCCCACTCTTAGAGAATATTCCTGTTACACCCCAGCGGCAAATACAGTAGACTGGACTATTGCTTAGTGCCTGAAACCTTATCCCCACTGATCCAGGCCATTGCATACTTGGCCCGTTACATATCAGATCACTCCCCTCTTCTAGTAAAATTTAATAAAGGGTATACACAGCCTGCAGTCCCGACATTGTGGTTGTGACAAGAGGCCTTGTCTGTTGTGATCACTGGTCTTTGCATGCAGACTACTTACGGCGTTAGGCATCAGCTTGAGAAAGATGTTCTCAATCACGAAGACAAGCTCCAAGACCTGGAGAAATGCCTTCCAACGCAGACGCAGAGAATGGAAGCATGGCGGCAGACTCGCAGTCGCTACTAGACGACTGGCGACGACTGGATCAATATGTGTATAGGGCAAACCTCCAGCATGCGGATGCTGATACGATGGGTGCGCTTTGGTGTGCCTGCTCAAACAACAAGTTAACCATATGCCTGTCACTGCCCTGGTAGACAATACAGGTAGGAGAGGATGTAGGCAGTAGCAATTAATACAGTGTTTCAGGATCACCTTGATGACTATCTGCTTTGCCCAGAGATGCCCCCCTGGAGGCTGGGACGGCCTTCTTGGACAAAGTCTCACTTCCTTGAGTGATGCGGACTGCCAGGGCTCTATTAGATGCCCGTCTCGATAGGGAAGAAATACAAGGGGCCATAAAACAATTAAAAACATCAAATACGCCTGGTTCAGTTGGACTCCCAGCACATTTTTATCAAAAATATGCCCATATCCTTTTGGAAAAAATGTTGGCAGTATACCAAGAGGTGTCTGCTTGTGGCTGCCTGCCGTTTCAATGGGGGAAGCTTGGGTAGCTTTTATTCCCAAACCACATAGAGGTCCAACGGATTCCACTGTATATAGACCACTGTCGCTCATGAACGTGGATATTAAGATACTAAGTAGCGTTCTGGCAGCACACCTACTTCCTCATTTAGTCTCCCTCATACATGAGGATCAATGTGGTTTTATACCTCACCGCAGCACAATGTTTAATATTCGCCACCTTGTCCATATATATCACACATACGTGCAGTGAAAGAAACCAGTAGCATTTGTACTCCTGGATACAGAGCAGGCTTTTGATTCCGTGGATTGGAAGTATATTTGGCAAGTTATGGCCAAATTAGGTTTTGGCCCGAAGTATATTGCTTGGGTCCAACTATTGTATCATCGTCCGGTTGCTCGTGTGCGAACTGGGGAGGGGGTGTTGGAAGCTGTCCAATTGAAGAGGGGGACACGACAGGGCTGCCCGATGCCCCCTCTCCTATGTCCTATAGCAATGGAGCCAGTGGTGGTGCACTTGCATGAGTTGCTGTACCCCTGGGGCTTATGCATTGGGGAGGACTACTCACGTGGTATCCCTATATGTGGATGACATACTAGTCTATGTTAGGCAACGAAAATCATAAATTTTCATTCTTTTACATGCCTTAGAGAAATTTGGGGAGTGCTCTGGACTCCAGATAAGCCTCTGTAAGTCCTACCTGTTACCGATGGGCGCTACAGCTAGGGACCAGATCAATACGCTCCTGTCTGTGGGATTACCATGGGGAGCTGAGGGCCTTTGCTACCTTGGGATATTATTGTCACATACTGTGGAAAAATATTATGACCTCAATCATGGCAGAGTGCTGGAGGGGTTGGAGACTCCTGTCAGGTTTTGGAAGGACTTGTCGCTTTCCCTGATGGGCAGGGCGGCCGTTATAAAGATGATTGTCCTGCCACGCTGCTTATACGGGCTACAGAATACCCTACACGAAGTGCCTAGATCACACTTTGCACAAATAGATAGTCGGATCCTAGAGTTGTTATGGGCAAAGAAGAGGAAGAGGGTGGGACAAACATGGGAACGTGGGGGAATTGGGCTCCCACATATGGAACTTTATTACTTTGCTGCACAGCTGCAGCATGCCATACACTGGATTGACCTTTACATTAACTGGGAGAAGAACCTCCTACAGGGTTGGTGTGGGGGACACACCCTGCTGGCCCTATTACTGGAGAACCAGACGGTGCAAGATTGAGTCCCCTATATAGTGAAACAGGTTTGTAATGCATGGACCCGAGTGGTGTCCTCTGTGTTGCGCTGCCACCCTTATTTTACCCATATGGGATATGCAGGCGTTTGTGAAAGTTGCCTTAGACATTCCTATGAAGAAATGGATGGACCGGGGTTGTGAGGTAGCTGGGGATCTTTTCTTTGGGGGGAAATTTATCACTCAACAGGTTGCTATGGACTCTTTCCAGTTAGAAAGAGGGCAGTTCCTACAGTATGCAAAGCTGGTGGTGACAGTTCGTGATCTGTGGTCTGAGTTTCTTGATGAACCTCCCACCTCATCCACTTTGGATGCATTGTTATCCCTGGGAGGAGGGCAGAGGCTGATTACTTGCATTTATAAAGGCCTGAGAGAGGATGTACTGTGTATTATTTTGGTGGCGCAGCGTAGATGGGGGCAGTGCTGGAGGAGGAGATCTCAGCCAAAGACTGGAAACGCATGTGTGAGGTGATTAGTACCAGCAGGTCAAATGCCAGGTTCAAACTCATACAATATAATTATAATCACCAGGCATACCTGGCTCCCAATATTATTCAGCGTATATACCCAGCGAGATCCCCTTGTTGCCCGCGCTGTGCTATGGCTTCAGCAGACTTCTTCCACATAGTATGGCAGTGCAGTGCGCTGTTCTCATACTGGAATGATATAGTGACGGCATTGGAGGCTGGGACCCACCCCCAGAGTGATACTGCTGTGGTTAGTTCCCACAAGTAAGGGGAAACATTTAACCTGTAAATTTATAATGCTGGGACGTTTATTGGCAGAGTGTTGCATAGTGATTAAATGGCACAACCCCACCACACCGAGGTATGGAGACTGGTACCGAGACTTCAGCGAATGGGCTGTAGTGGAAGAAGTCTGGATGAAACATGTTCACACAGATCCAAAGCTGGCAGAAGATATAATAGCTTGGGCATGGATGGTGCAAGATCTAAAAGCGCCAAATAATCCACCAAGGGAAGTTGGGGAGGATTAGAACATCTGCAAGGGCTGGGGGGTAGCAGAGCAAAGTGTAGTATGGACAGCTGGGAGTGGAGAAGATAAATGTATATGTATCTGATGACCGTGCAAGCTAAATGCACCAGGCCCAGCTGATGGGTCTAAAGATTTATAATGATATTGGGAAAAAAGACACTGAATATACTGAGATGTTAGGACCTGAGAAGTTACCAGAAGCAGTATGGGGGGTAGAGGGGACAGTTGGGAGTTTGCATGCACTTGCTTATTTGAAGTTAATAGGAAAGGATAAACAATTATGATTGCTCCAAGCATTACGTCAACCAAGTGTAATGATCATCTGTAATACTGTTTATATGTGGTGTGATACCGCAAAAAATAATAAAACGTATTTAAAAAAAAAAAAAAAAAACTTTTAACAGCTTATCTGTGGGTCCCACTCACATCCCTTGTTAATTTCTGTGTTGGATGCACATGGGAAACGCAGCAGCTCCAAAGTAGGAGCTATCTATTGGATAGGGACAAAGCAAGAAAAAGAAAACGAGAGCTGAGACAGAGGTTTAGCTTGCTTTTTCAAATCAAGGCACGAACTGAGCCACCAAGACATTCTTCATGTAAATGGTACAGGAAAGGTACTGTAAAACATGACACAAATTGAAAACAACATTTTTATTGAACGTCCATCTTAAACCACGTTGGGGTTTGCTATAGAATGCATCCTGACCCGAGTTTCTTCATGTGCCTAACCATGTACATTTAGAATAGTGCAGTGATCAGTGTCTGGGTTAAGGTGGATTGAGTAGTTTGTGGGATCAGCCTAGGGTGGAGTGAAGTGGGCTTCACTGTCCAACTGACAGTGAAACCCATAACAAGGCCAAATGTGATAACAAATTCTATTCTAGGTTACCTATTTGGTCACACATACACAAAGCATTTTGAAACATTTATTGGGATTAAGGCATCCCAGGCATGTTAGTTGCACCCAGCACCTGCAATGAAATACCTCTAGTGATTAATGCACATGCTGGTGAGATCTATGTGCAGTCTAGTCACATCCTTGACTTATAATTAAAAAAACAGAGAGGTAACGTGCCTGCTGCAAAGCACAGACAGGGTGTAATTGTTGAAAATATTTAACACTACAAAATACAGGTCACTTTTTTTCACCTGAACCCTCAACTCTTTTAGGCTTTTAAGTATTTCAAGACTACTTCAGAACTGGTTTCTAAACCTTATTCTTTTTTCACCAAATTATTTATCAAAACCTTTAAAATGTGCCATTTGCCCTTCCTGTTTTTCAATGTTTTCTCAGGGCAGAACCACCCCGACCCCACCTTTATATCACTTTGGAACACACACGTCACTCGCTCTCTAAGTCAACCTCGTCCCCGCTGCCTGGAAAAGTCATGAGACGCCACTGCAGGAATCATTCTTGGGTATTTCGCAAACATTATTTTTCTTGAAAGCAACTATCATTTTCGGAAATTCAGGATGATCGCGACCAGGGACTGATATAATTCAGATGCATCTTGTGTTTCATCTCAGTATGTATGACCCTAGTGCCTAGTGTAGGATCTAAAATTCCGAAAATCTGTACCCAACAAGTAAAACCTTACCGATGCGCCTTTAAGTAAGACAACACAGAAGTTCCTACATTTGGGAGCTACAGCTCACGCATGATTGATTTTCTGCACATTGCTTGAAAAATGCGGTGACAGAGAGTGAGAGGAAGATTAAGGGCGCTGCGAGCTTCTTTAATTAAGCAGATTCGGTTTTGAGAGGGAAAATAGCTATTTAAAATTAAGTGAATTCACTTTTCAATTAAATCAGATTGGGATCAGTTAGATTAGGAAGAATATTTATTTTCCACGTTCTGTCTAGACTGAACACCACCAGAACAGGTGCATTTTCTTAATCCTTCTGACATGTATCTGAAATCAATGAGCCTGCTGTGCCGTATAAGTATAACAGAGCCTTAATATAGCCGAATTGCACTTCTAGCGCTTTCATGCAGCTTTAACTATATTTTGTCCCAGAGGCTTAATGGACTCAAATTAACAATTAAAGAATGCCGCGGCTATTTAAGCACGAAAAACATTACTACCATCACAATTCATAACTCCAAATATAGATGAAGGGTATGAATTCACATCCAAATGGAAGAAAAGAGGGGCTGTTGGGGTTCACCGGAGAAAAATACGTCTGTAAGATACTTAAATTGGTTAATGGTCAATTGCTAAAGGGGTTGTCGTATTTTTTCCCCCAGGAATTAACATTAGAGATCATCACATACATAATACGGTCTGTCTGGTGTATGTTTGCGTTCTTACCACGCCATTTCATATAGGAGTGCAGATTAAGGGTCCTTTTAGGTCGCACTGAAAAGAGAAGATTCATCCCAAGATAAGAAGGAGCTTCCACGTTTCAGGAATCACCCAGCAAGAACTACACAGAGGTGTACAGAGAGGAAATAATACATATAAAACACTGAGTGCTTCAGTGGGGTCATTCGAGTAAGAGGTCGGTCCCATTTACGTAGTGCCTAATTTGGAGAAAAATCAGTGCCAGTGCCCAAAGTTCAGCACAGAAGCTGATAGCCCGCATTATTACATGTCAGCGGGCGAAATCCAAGACTGGTAGTCTGGAAGTCACCTCATGCTGCTTTAATTGACTACTGGGCACTCCCTGCCCCTTTGCCTCGCTCCTGCAGGTCCCTGTTTTATATTTTTATGAGTTTTCCATCTCTTCCTCTCAGAAAATGTCTCAGGAGAAGACGTAAGTGTTCTTCCCCCAAAATAAGCTACTCTGGGCCCCACTGCAACTGCCAGCTCAAATTGGGCACTCTTTTTCGGACAGCATAGGAATGCTTAGATGTATTGTATTGTCTTGCATTAGTTATATAGCGCTTACTACACCTATATGGAATGCTGAGACGCTTGCCTACATGGGTAGCATGCTACACTGTGCAGGATGTGCGGTTGGAGGGATGTTGTCTTTGTCTTGATCCTATGTGGGAACTGCTTCTGTGTGAGGTGCGGTTATTGTGTTATGGGACGCAGCATGTTTGCAAGTTGTATCTGAAGAGAGATGTTCATCAGGGGCACAAATACCAGACGTTTCAGTTAGATTTTTTCTAAGAATTTAGGAATGTTAAAAAACAGTGAATGCAGCTTGATAGATATTGTTAAACCTGGCCCTTTCTGCAGGGTCATCCCCAACTTTTTGCTTTTCCCTCCACTTTTTGCTGAATTCGTTTTTGTAGGCTTTAGGACTCTAAGCACTTTTTCACTGCTAAGAAGTGCTAAAGTGCATGTTCTCTCAGCTTAAAAATTTGTAATATCTGATTATCCACAACTGGCATATTTAATTTACTTATAAGACCTTAGTTAAGTGCACTACCAGTGCCCAGGGCCTGTACATTATTTTTTGAGAACCACTATTTTATTATTTTCAGTAAATTGAAAACAGTACACACACAATACACTCCAACAACGACAATATTTTGGATACAGAGCATAACCAGAGCTTGGTGGTACATTACAATAAAACACCACGATAGACCCACCATTTCCCACATATTTTGTCATGTTTTTCTGGGCACCCCTGTGAGAAAGTAGCCTCTTTCTGGCCTTGTTGGCCTCACTTTTGGCCTGTTTGTGAGTATATGTCAGGGTGTTTTCACTGTCTCACTGGGATCCTGCTAGCCAGGGCCCAGTGCTCATAGTGAAAATCCTATGTTGTCAGTATGTTTGTTATGTGTCACTGGGACCCTGCTAGCCAGGACCCCAGTGCTCATAAGTTTGTGGCCTATATGTATGGGTTCCCTGTGTGATGCCTAACTGTCTCACTGAGGCTCTGCTAACCAGAACCTCAGTGGTTATGCTCTCTCTGCTTTCCAAATTGTCACTAACAGGCTAGTGACCAATTTCACCAATTCATATTGGCATACTGGTACACCCATATAATTCCCTAGTATATGGTACTGAGGTACCCAGGGTATTGGGGTTCCAGGAGATCCCTATGGGCTGCAGCATTTCTTTTGCCACCCATAGGGAGATCTGACAATTCTTACACAGGCCTGCCAGTGCAGCCTGAGTGAAATAACGTCCACGTTATTTCACAGCCATTTACCACTGCACTTAAGTAACTTATAAGTCACCTATATGTCTAACCTTCACCTGGTGAAGGTTGGGTGCAAAGTTACTTAGTGTGAGGGCACCCTGGCACTAGCCAAGGTGCCCCCACATCGTTCAGGGCAAATTCCCCGGACTTTGTGAGTGTGGGGACACCATCACAACCTATGTATAGCGTCACAATGGTAACTCCGAACATGGGCATGTAACATGTCTAAGATCATGGAATTGTCTCCCCAGTGCCATTCTGGCACTGGGGAGACAATTCCATGATCCCCCGGGTCTCTAGCACAGAACCCAGGTACTGCCAAACTGCCTTTCCGGGTCTCCACTGCAGCTGCTGCTGCTGCCAACCCCTCAGACAGGTTTCTGCCCTCCTGGGGTCCAGGCAGCCCTGGCCCAGGAAGGCAGAACAAAGGATTTCCTCTGAGAGAGGGTGTGACACCCTCTCCCTTTGGAAATAGGTGTGATGGCTGGGGAGGAGTAGCCTCCCCCAGCCTCTGGAAATGCTTTGATGGGCACAGATGCTGCCCATCTCTGCATAAGCCAGTCTACACCGGTTCAGGGATCCCCCAGCCCTGCTCTGGTGCGAATCTGGACAAAGGAAAGGGGAGTGACCACTCCCCTGACCTGCAACTCCCAGGGGAGGTGCCCAGAGCTCCTCCAGTGTGCCCCAGACCTCTGCCATCTTGGAAACAGAGGTGTTGCTGGCACACTGGACTGCTCTGAGTGGCCAGTGCTAGCAGGTGATGTCAGAGACTCCTTCTGATAGGCTTTTACCTCTCTTAGTAGCCAATCCTCCTTCCTAGGTAGCCAAACCTCCTTTTCTGGCTATTTAGGGTCTCTGCTTTGGGGAATTCTTCAGATACCGAATGCAAGAGCTCACCAGAGTTCCTCTGCATCTCCCTCTTCACCTTCTGCCAAAGGATCGACCGCTGACTGCTCAGGACGCCTGCAAAACTGCAACAAAGTAGCCAGACGACTACTAGCAATCTTGTATCGCTTCATCCTGCCGGCTTTCTCGACTGTTTCCAGGTGGTGCATGCTATGGGGGTAGCCTGCCTCCTTTCTGCACCAGGAGCTCTGAAGAAATCTCCCGTGGGTCGACGGAATCTTCCCCCTGCAACCGCAGGCAACAAAAGACTGCATCACCGGTCCTCTGGGTCCCCTCTCAGCATGACGAGCGTGGTCCCTGGAACTCAGCAACTCTGTCCAAGTGACTCCCACAGTCCAGTGACTCTTCAGTCCAAGTTTGGTGGAGGTAAGTCCTTGCCTCCCCACGCTAGACTGCAACGCTGGGTACCTCGTGATTTGCAGCTGCTCCGGCTACTGTGCACTTTTCCAGGAATTCCTTCGTGCACAGCCAATCCTGGGTCCCCGACACTCTAACCTGCAATGCACAACTTTCTGAGTTGTCCTCCGGCGCCGTGGGACTCCCTTTTGTGACTTTTCATGGACTCCAGTTCACTCCTCTTCTAAGTGCCTGTTCTGGTACTTCTGCAGGCGCTGCCTGCTTCTGTGAGGGCTCCCTGACTTGCTGGGCACCCCCTCTGTCTCCTCATCCAAGTGGCGGCATCCTGGTCCCTCCTGGGCCACAGCAGCATCCAAAAACCCTAACTGCGACCCTTGCAGCTAGAAAGGCTTGTTTGCAGTCTTTCTGTGTGGGAATACCTCTGCAAGCTTCTTCACGACGTGGGACATCCATCCTCCAAAGGGGAAGATCCTAGTCCTCTTCGTTCTTGCAAAACACCAAGCTTCTTCCATCTGGTGGCAGCTTCCTTGCACCCTCAGCAGGCATTTCCTGGGCTCCTGCCCACTCTCGACACTGTCGTGACTCTTGGACTTGGTCCCCTTGTCTTACAGGTACTCAGGTCCTGAAATCCACTGTTGTTGCATTGCTGGTGTTCTTTTTCCTTGCAGAATCCCCCTTTCACGACTTCTGTGCTCTCTGGGGGTTGTAGGTGCACTTTACACCTACCTTACAGGGACTTGGGGTGGGCTATTTTTCTAATCCTCACTGCTTTCTTACAGTCCCAGTGACCCTCTACAAGCTCACATAGGTTTGGGGTCCATTCGTGGTTCACATTCCACTTTTGGAGTATATGGTTTGTGTTGCCCCTATGCCTATGTGCTCCTATTGCAATCTAATGTAACTTTACACTGCTTGCATTACTTCCTTTTGCTATTACTGCATAATTTTGTTATTGTGTACATATATCTTGCGTATATTTGGCATCCTCATAATAAGCGTACTCACTGAGATACTTTTGGCATATTGTCATAAAAATAAAGTACCTTTATTTTTAGTATATCTGTGTATTGTGTTTTCTTATGATATTGTGCATATGACACCAGTGGTATAGTAGGAGCTTTACATGTCTCCTAGTTCAGCCTAAGCTGCTTTGCCATAGCTACCTTCTATCAGCCTTAGCTGCTAGAAACACTTCTTCTACACTAATAAGGGATAACTGGACGTGGCACAAGGTGTAAGTACCTCTGGTACCCACTACAAGCCAGGCCAGCCTCCTACAACCCAATAGCCTCATAGATAGGTTTTTCCTGACGTGCACACCAATCCACTCTCGCCCTCCACCCCGCCAGCGAAGGAGCTGTGGGAAGCTTCCATCCACAAGCAATATCTCTCTTGACAACCAGGCATGCAACACCTGTAAATGTCCGGTCAGCCCGTGGCCCTCCTAATTCCTCCAAAAGCCCCAGCAACACAACATTAGACCTTAAGTCTATGGGACGCCCCAGGGCCTCTGTCATTTCCCTACCAACCCCCTCCCAAAAGGGTCGTATTCGGGGACAAGTCCAAGTCATATGGAGGAAATCTCCCCAGGAAGCCACATTTAGCTGCCCCAGCTCCACCTGACATCTTAAACATTATTGCAGGGAACAGATAAGAAGTGTGAAGGTAGTTGAACTGCACCATTCGCAGCCTAGCGGAAATGGCTAACTCACGGGGGCCAACAATGCCTCCGGCCAATCATCCTTGTCCAATTCCCCTACCCAGTGCGCCCATCTTTGGCGCAGGTGGTCTAATCCATCCGGGGCGTTCCTAAGCAGTGGTTTGTAAATTTGGGACACTGCCTTCTTCCCCAGGTTCCTGGTTAACAACTTGACCTCGAGCGGGTTATAGTTGGGGAGCTGGGTGTGCGCTGAAGCATGGGCACCCAAGGCGTGGCGCATCTGCAAGTATCGGAAGAACTGCGTCTGGTACAGCCTATAGTGTTCTCTCACGTCCTGAAATGACATAAGCTTATCTCCTGTACATACATCCCCTAAGTAAGTAACCCCAATTAAATCCCACTGTTGAAAGCCCTTTAGAGCAGTGAGCCGATGCAGCCATTCGCCGTGCCTCAGTGGGGTCATTTGAGTAAGACGGCAGTCCCATTTGATAAGTTTTAGGGCCGCCTTCCAACAATTCACCACCACCCGGCTGCAAGATGCAATCTGGACATGATCCCTGCTGCCATAAAGCATATCCAATAGGACTCCAAAGCCCGCCTCTTGGACCTCAAGTCGATATATCAGGTCATCCCAATTCCCCACAAACCAATCATTTATAGGCACCACCTGGGCAGCCAGGTAGTAAATGTATAAATCTGGGACACCCATTCCCCCTCATACGGGGACTTCTGCACAGTATGAAAGTCACCTTGTGCCACCCTCCATTCAAAATGAAGTTGGTAAACTTAGATGTGAGAGTGCGGAACCATACCTTTGGTATTTGGTAAGGATAATTCGCAAGGACATGCAGGTATCGAGGTAGACACATCATTTTAAGGAGGGCAGTGCGCCCCAGGGAGTTGAGAGGGAGATCGTTCCAATGCTGCAGGTCCCTGTCCAGACGCGCCGACAAGGTCCCAAAGTTCAGCACCTACACCAAGTCAGGTAGAAGGGAAATGTGGACTGTCAAGTATTTAAAGATTTTCCTCCACACGGGGATACCACAATCGACCCTCCCCATCACCCCTGACCTCCACTAAGGCAGACTTTCAGGCATTAACATCGAACCCAGTCACCTCCCCAATTCGTTCCAGAAACTCCACGCATCTGAAGGCGGATCACGCAGAAACACAAGCACATTGTCTGCATAAAGCACCACTCTGTCCTCAATTCCCTCTCCCCATCTCCAGCCCCACATCAGTAGTTCGCACAGCAGCAAGCACGCCAGAGGCTGAATCGCCAACGCAAAGAGCAGTGGGTACAGGGTTCCCAACCCCATGAGTGCTAGGATTACCTCCATATGTTCCCACGAGACTGTATCGAATGCCTTACGTGGGATACGGCCACCTGGACTCGCTGGATACAGTGACGCGTGCTCCTGTCAGGCATAAAGCCACATTGATCCAGATGAATAAGGTGGGACAGCGTACGAGTGAGATGCAGAGCTAACGCCTTAGCATTTATCTTTATAACAGCATTGATAAGTGAAATTGGCCGATATGACGCGCACTGGTCCGGAGCCTACCCCTCCTTGGGCAGGACCACAATCGTGGCGCAATCGAGTTCAGTGGGAAAAGCCCCAGTTGCCAGGGCCACATCGTATAGATTCATGAGATGAGGTACCAACAATGAATGGAACTTTTTATAATATTCGATTGGCCCAGCGGTTCTGCCCCCATTAAGCTCCAAGATGGCGGCATCCATATCTTCTGCCGCTAGCGTCCGGTTCAAGTCCTGGGCAAGGGTATTTGGAACAGTTGGTACGGGCACGTCCGAGACCAGAGAATCCTTCTCCACCAGGCGTGGGAGGGGATATTTGGTATATAATTCTTGGTAATAAGCAGCAAAGGGTTGAGCACTCGCATCTAACTCCATGTGGGTGTTCCCCTCGCCATCCCACCATGGCAGGCATCACTTTGGCTATTGCTCCACACATCGCAATAGAGTAATTTACCAGACTTATCGCCCATCTCGTACAATCTCCTATTCGATATCTGCCTGCATTGTTTGACCTCCTCAAGAGATATGTGGTGTAGCTCCGACCGCGCCAGGGCCAGTTGGCGTTTCACGGTTAGTGCATCTGGGCATCTAGCCCGCCTCTCCAACTCCAATATCTCAACCTCAACTTGTTCACAGCCCACCGGCTCACGAATATTGATAATACCCCTCATTGTTGGCTTGCAGGCTGCCCACACCATCACCCCAGAGGCCACAGAGCCAACATTGCCCTGAAAGAAATCCTTGAGTTCCCCCTCCACGAAACTAGCACACTCCGGGGACTGCAGATGCCAAGCACTGAGCCTCCAGAACGGCCGATGCGTCTGGGACGCAGCACCCCATTCGGCACATAGTGGGGCGTGGTCGGACATCCCCCTCGGAAGGACTGGAGTAGACCTAAAATCCATTATGTCCACCGCCTGGGCCCACAGAAGGTCAGTGCGGGCCTCGGTATGGTAGACGGCAGACCGCTGGGTGTACGCATGCTCGCATGGATGCCACACCCGCCAAACGTCGCAAAGTCCCCACGAGTCTGTCCAGCTCTTAAGACTCGCAGATCAGATGCAGCGGGCGGAGCTGGGCTCTGCACAAACATCCCATAGTGGATCTGGCACAGCATTAAAGTCACCCACTATCAGTGTGAAGCCAGCTGGTAGCGACGCCAGGAGTGATCCAATCACCGCACATGTAGCCTGCAACAGATGCGGGGGAACATAACATTACACCAAATTATATTGTTTGGCCTCCATCTGGCCCTCAGTTCCAATATACCTCCCCAGCGGGTCCTCATGAACCCTAGGGATGGTCAGCGGTACCGAACTAGGGAGCAACAGGGCCACTCCCCGGGACACTTGCTTGAAGCCTGAGTGATAGCCCCTATCATATCCAAAGCACCCCAGGAACGAGCAACGAGTTCCCAGAAAGTGCGTTTCCTGCAGTAGGACAACCCCAGGGGCATGCCTTTTGATGTATCGGTGTACCGCTGTCCATTTGATGTGGTCCAGGAGCCCATTAACGTTCCATGAAATGATCGGAACCATGTAACGCACAAGGTTATAGGGGTCCGGCCCACAGGGTGTCTCTGCGGGCAAGGGACAGCGCGTGGGGTGGTGGACCACGCAACCAGAAGCCACCGCTCCAACGCCCAGAGACCTGGACGTGTCCGATGGCAAAATTATGTGGAAAAGTTGTGGTGCACAAAACCTGCTTCTAAACTTGAAAGCAGCATACAAAACAAATTTGAAACTACAAAAACAACACCCACCTCCCCAAACCCTCAACTCCCCCAACTCCCCCAACCCCACACTTCCACCCAAGAAGCATCTGTCACCCACACAAACATCCTAATCTGCAATAACCCGTGGAGGTACTAGGCGATCTACCTCTGGATACCCTCCTGCTTATGTACGGATAATCCACCTGACAGCTTAAGTATAGAAGTACTAATCATGGAATGAGAGGCGTCACCCCGTATTTGCAGCCCCACCCCAGAACATAACCACACACACATCCCTCGGCCCCCCCACCATGGAGAGGACTTGAAACTACAGTATCTCAGTTTAAACATATTGCAGTACTGGCTATATTGGCATTAGTTTTACATAGTTCGAAGCAATAACCTGGTTGCAGTCAAGGAGGACGCCCATTAGAGTAAAAAATGGCCAGAGTGTCAGACAAGGATGAGTTGCGGGTCTCCAACCACATCAGATCTGGACCCCGGGCTGGGCTTGTCAAGCCATCTCCTCCTCCACCCCACCTGGGGCGCCTCCGCCTGGACCTTCGTCTTCGCTCACGAGCCCCACACTAGGCCTCGATGGCCAAGCGTCATCCCTGTTCATACAGTACACCATCAAATTGCTTCTGGGGTGCAGCTCCCTCTGCTCCGTCGCCCACTCCTATGCCTGCTTCGGGGTTTCGAAGAACAAGGAGGAAGCGCCATAAAGCTCCTTCAGTGTGGCAGGAAAGAGGAGCATTTAGCGTATGTTTAACGCCCATACTTTTTGCTTAACCTTCTCGTAAGAGCACCTGCGTTCTTGCACAGCGCGAGTATATTCTGGGGAAAGCAGGATTTTGGCATTAGAATATCGCAATTCCGCATAGGAGTGGGCCTCACGAAGAATAGTGTCCTAGTCTCTGTAGTTCAGGATTCGGACCACCACCGGCCGGGAGGGAGCCCCTGGCAGGGGTCGCCTGGCGAGCGCGCAGTGCACCCTCTCCACCACGAAACAGCTCAATAGCTTCCCTTCAGGCACCCATGATCTAAACCAGGTCTCCACAAGGTCCTCCATTCTGCCTCCTGTGATTTCTTCCGGCAGCCCCAACAGGCGGAGGTTATTTCTCCACAATCTGTGTTCGGCATCCCTGGCCCTCTCCTCCAGACCGGATAACTTTGAGGTGAGTTGGGTAATCTGTGTTTGAAGGGCAGACACTACATCTTCCACTGTAGAAATTCTGATCTCAGTCACCCCCTCAACTACTTGCCGCAGATCCTGCTGCACCAGGGATAAGTCCACCAGGACCCTGTCCATCTTTGACTCTACCGCTTCCCTGGAGTCCTGGATTGCTTTCAGGAGCGTTGCCATGTCTGGAGGGAGGGTGACAGGGGCCACATTGACCGCCCCCAGTGCATAGGATGCCTGGCCGGTACAGGAGTCCTTGGGTGCTGTGTGTTGATCCATTTTGGTTTGTGCCGCTTCAGTCTGGGGGGGGTTTGTCCTGGCCCATCTCTGCGTTCCTTCGTTCTCACATCTCCTCTCTCAAGCAGTCTCCCCTAAGAGCAGGGCCAGGAATCAAAAGGTAAGGGCCGCACTGGGACACCGCTCAGCCCCCCCTTACATCCAGTCCCGGCGTGGCCCCTTCAGGTCAGAGGACCCCCCAGACCAGAGGACCACAAGCAGAGGTGACTCATCTTAAGGTTGAATAGAATACAGGCGCAAGCTGGGCTCAGTAACCTCCAGTCGGGCGGGTCCGAGGCCTGAAGCAGTTCCAATCCGGGACCCTCAATGGCACCCCATGATCCGGGATGGCCCCTCTTTACCGCCGGCCTGGGGCACGATACAGCCCCAACATAAGGGCCCCAGCAATAGCAGCCAATCCGCATCACCCACTAACTTTAGCCACCCCAGACGATCAGAGGAGGTTCATAGACACAGGGGGGTCAGGGGAAGTGGACCACTGTGTGTTCCTGAAGAAGGAGAGTCACGGGGCAGCTCTCCAGGGCCCCACAAGACTAAGCAGCCCCTCGAGGTGGCTCCCAACCAAGCCACACTGCTGCACAGGCCCCACACAGGTCACCCCTCCGATAGTCCTGCAGCGATGCGTGCCTCTCAAAAACCCTAACTTCTTCAGCCACAGGTCCACCCGGAGAAGAAGACCCTCCCTCGGGCCCTTGTGTGGCTCATCTCAGTGGCCATCCCAGGATCAGCGCAGATCAGGTGCTGCTCAGACGTTCCAGGGGGCGCAGCCTCCTCCTGCATGCGGTGCCTCAGACCCCAAAATGAGGCCATCCCAGCCTTGGCCGCAGTTGCCAGCAGCAGATGCAGAGAAATTCAACAGGTGGAGGGGGGGCAGGGCGCCACAATTGTCGCGTCCAGCAGCAGCTGCCCGGCATCTTCGGGCGTCTCCACCGGGCCGCAGCACCACCTTCTCTCACTCGGGTCGAAGGGGACCCTGCACACTGAGTCCACTCCTGGGCCAAGGTCCCCCACCACTCCCAGCCCCAGCTTACCTCGGGCCTCACCTGAGGCCCCCTGGCCTCCTCCGAGCACCGACCCCACCAATCTAGGCTCACCGGGGCAGACCCAGGCCCGGCCCTCTGCAGCTGCTACGGTCTGCCACGGGACTCAACGAGCCCCTGTCTGCTGTCCCGGGGTGCCCCTGCCTTCATCTCCGGCTGAGGGGTGATGTGCTGTCATGTCGGATCAGTGAGAAAACTGGGGCGGAGCAGGAGCTCTCTCAGTTTGCGCCGCCATGATGGCTTGCTTTGCCACGCCCCCCACAGGGCCTCTACATTAAGTGCTACGGATGGGCCTGCAGAACTGATTGTGCCACCCACTGTAGCATTCTTCTGAATATGACTCAGGTCTCTCATTGCAGAGCCTGTGTGCAGTTTTAAACTGCCATGTGGAGCTGGGAAGTTAACCCCCTTGCCAGGCCCAAGCCTTCCTTTTGAATACATATGAGTCACCCCTAAAGTAGTCCTTTCACAGCCCCAAGGGCAGGATGCAGTGTATTTAAACAAATTTATGTTTCTAATCACTATGGGGCATATTTAAGAAAAGTGGAGCTGCAAACAGTGCAGTGCCACTTTTCTTGCGACCTTCAACGCCCCCTTACTGCCACCCATGTGTGCGCTGTATTTAAAATATGGAGCACCATGGCGCAGGGTAGGGGGTAGTAGCATAATTTTTTTTACGCTATTGATGTACTCTGCAGTAGTGCCAAAATGTTGGCGCTACTCCTGCAGAGTACATAGTGGCCCATTGTATTCAATGGCATGCCCTCTTTGAACGCCTGCTCTGAGCAGGCGTTAAAAGTGCCGGACAGACAATGCAAGGAAATCTGTTAGATTCCTGTGCGCCATTTTTTCAACCCCACCCCCCCCCCAACGGGGGAACGCCCACTTTGCATACATTGTGTCTGGGGCAGGCATAATGTAGCACAAAGGGTTACAAAGTGGTGCAATGTATGTATTGCGCCACTTTGTAAATATGGTACTGCATTTTTGGCCTTCTAACGCCACATTAGCATAAAAAAATGACACTCTTAAATATGCACCTATATGTGCAGATCTTCTTTAAAAATTCATATCTTGACTTATACTGATTGAACTTTTAAAGTTTTTGGGGGTTATTACAACTTTGGAGGAGGTGTTAATCCGTCCCAAAAGTGACGGTAAAGTGACGGATATACCACCAGCCGTATTACGAGTCCATTATATCCTATGGAACTCGTAATACGGCTGGTGGTATATCTGTAACATTTGGGACAGATTAACACCTCCTCCAAAGTTGTAATAACCCCCTTAGTCTTGTTTTGTTCATTAAATTAAGCTCTTGTTCTAGTCTGGTGTGGATTTTTGTGTGTGGTGTTTTCACTATTTTACTGTTTTAAGTGTTGCACAAATACTTTACACACTGCCTCCTAAGTTAAGCCTGCTCTATGCCAAGCTACCAGAGGGTGAGCACAGGTTAATTTAAGGTGTGTATCTGACATATCCTGGCTAGGATTGTGGTTCCTGATGAATACCTCTGCCACCCAGAAACTGAGTTTCTAAAATATGTTTATTACTATTTTTCTCAGTTTCTCACTGTTGTTGCCACAGATTATTTAGCTCCCCCACCCCTTCTGGTATTACCTACTTTTGTTGCATTTCCACTGATTTTCATCTGATGCCAAAGCCATTCATTTTGTACAGGTTAATGAAATGGGTCAGATTAAATTAAGTAATTGTATCATTTACTATTTAGAGTTCTTAGAAAAATCAACACTGCCATAGGATCACTGACAGAATATTGATAACAAAAATATTGCTTGGACAGAATATTGTGTCAAAAATATCAAGGACCAAAATATCGAGGAGGTAAGGGTGAATAGATGAGTATAGATTTACTATTCTTAACTCCACACCTACATACCTTGAAGATATCTATCTATCTATCTATCTATCTATCTATCTATCTATCTATCTATCTATCTATCTATCTATCTATCTATCTATCTATCTATATATCTCTGCCAAGCTACCAAGGGGGTAAGCAGGGGTTAGCTGAGGGTGATTCTCTTTTATCCCACCGCTGCCACCAATGTTAGAAATGGGGTCTCTGGTTGACAGTCAGGTTACCCCCTGTTCAAGCAAGGACCCTCACTCTAGTTAGGATAAAAGAGAATCACCCTCAGCTAACCCCTGCTTACCCCCTTGGTAGCTTGGCAGAGCAGTAGGCTTAACCTCAGAGTGCTGGGCGTAAAGTATTTGTACCAACACACACAGTAACTTAATGAAAACACTACAAAATGACACAACACCAGTTTAGAAAAATAGGAAATATTTATCTAGACAAAACAAGACCAAAACGACAAAAATCCAACATACACAAGTCAAGTTATGATTTTTTAAAGGTTTAAAATAAAAAGAGTCTTTAGGTAGTTGTAACACCACACTAGCGCTGCTAGCGTGAAAATGTACCTGGTTTGCGTCAAAAATAACCCCGCACGGGCGGTGTGCGTCGAAAGTAACCCTGCACGGCTGTGTGCGTCGAAAACAACTCGGCACGGCGGTGCGCGTTGAAAAAGCCAGCCACACGACGATCCGAAAGTCCCGCGGCGCAGGGTGCGATCTCTCAGCCTCCGTCAGCGATGCTGCGCGTCGTTTCTCCTGCTCCGGGCGTCGGTTTTGCGGTCGCGTTTCCTGCGGCGTCGTTTCTCAGCTGCGGAACCGGCGTCGCGTCGTTTTCTCAGCCGCGATCGGATTCGCGCCGATCTTTTTCTCCGCACGGCGCTCGGTGCGTGTATTTTTGTCCTTAGGCTGCCAGCCTCTCCTTTCAGGGTCCCAGGAACTGGAAGGGCACCGCAGAGCAGAGTAAGGGTCTCTCCAGAGACTCCAGGTGCTGGCAGGAAGAAGTCTTTGCTATCCCTGAGACTTCAACAACAGGAGGCAAGCTCTACATCAAGCCCTTGGAGATTTCTTCTTCAAGATGGAAGGCACACAAAGTCCAGTCTTTGCCCTCTTACTCTGGCAGAAGCAGCACTGCAGGAAAGCTCCACAAAGCACAGTCACAGGCAGGGCAGCACTTGTTCCTCAGCGATCAGCTCTTCTCCAGGCAGAGGTTCCTCTTGATTCCAGAAGTGTTTCTGAAGTTTGTAAGTTTGGGTGCCCTTCTTATACCCATTTTAGTCTTTGAAGTCACCTTTCTTCAAAGGGGACTCACACCTTCTTGTGAAATCCTGCCTTGCCCAGGCAAGGCCTCAGACACACACCAGGGGGCTGGAGACAGCATTGTCAGAGGCAGGCACAGTCCTTTCAGATGAGGGTGACCACTCCACCCCTCCCTCCTAGCAGAGATGGCTAATCAGGAAATGCAGATCACACCCCAGCTCCCTTTGTGTCACTGTCTGGTGTGAGGTGAAAAACAACCCAACTGTCAAACTGACCCAGACAGGGAATCCACAAACCAGGCAGAGTCACAGAATGGTTTAAGCAAGAAAATGCTCACTTTCTAAAAGTGGCATTTCCAAACGCACAATCTTAAAATCAACTTTACTAAAAGATGTATTTTTAAATTGTGAGTTCAGGGATCCCAAACTCCACATGTCCATCTACTCTCTAGGGGAATCTACACTTTAATCATATTTAAAGGTAGCCCCCATATTATCCTATGAGAGAGAGACAGACCTTGCAACAGTGAAAACGAAATTGGCAGTATTTCACTGTCAGGACATATAAACCACATTACTATATGTCCTACCTTATCCATACACTGCACCCTGCCCTTGGGGCTACCTAGGGCCTACCTTAGGGGTGCCTTACATGTAAGGAAAGGGAAGGTTTAGGCCTGGCAAGTGGGTACACTTGCCAAGTCGAATTTACAGTGTAAAAATACACATACAGACACTGCAGGGGCAGGTCTGAGACACGATTACAGAGCTACTTATGTGGGTGGCACAACCAGTGCTGCAGGCCCACTAGTAGCATTTGATTTACAGGCCCTGGCACCTCTAGTGCACATTACTAGGGACTTACTAGTAATTCAAATATGCCAATCATGGATGAACCACTTACATACAATTTAAACAGGAGCACTTGCACTTTAGCACTGGTTAGCAGTGGTAAAGTGCCCAGAGTAACAAAAACAGCAAAGTCAGAGTCCAGCACACATCAACAACCTGGGGAACAGAGGCAAAAAGTTAAGGGAGACCACGCCAAGGATGAAAAGTCTAACAGTCATCATAAACATTCATCTGTGGCACAGTAACCCTTCACAAGCCACATAGAGGTCATAGATGACCACGGCGCACACTGGTTCATTTCACGTTTGTATTTCCTTATGTGCTCAACAGGCTTTCATTGTCATGCAATGGCATATATGCATTTGACCTGGCATCCTTAACATGGTTTCCCCTATCATTTTGCCTCTGCTCTGCTTCCTGTATTTTTGATGGTGTGCTGGACTTCGTTTTTCTAGTTTATGTACTCTGGGCACTTTACCACGGCTGACAAGTGTTAAGGTGCAAGTGCTTTCTGTGTAGATTGTACTGGTAATTGTCTTTTCCATAGTTGGAATACTTGATTTACTAGTAAGTCCCAAGTGTACCCACTTGCCAGGCCCAAACCTTCCACTTTACTACATATATGTCACCCCTACAGTAGGCCCTAGGTAGCCTCAGAGGCAGGGTGCAGTGCATTTAAAAGGTAAGACATGTACTGATGATGTGATGTGCACTGATGTGTTTTACATGTCCTGACAGTGAAATACTGCCAGATTCGGTTTTCACTATTGCAAGGCATATCTCCCATAGGTTAACATAGGGACTGCCTTTAAATATCTTTTAAGTGCAGCTTCCCATTGGGAACAGATAGAAATGTAGAGTTTGGGGTCTCTGAACTCCCAATTTAAAATATATCTTTTGGTAAACTTCTTTTTGAGATTGCCAGTTTGAAAATGCTGCTTTTAGAAAGTGGGTATTTTCTTGCTTAACCATTCTGTGCCTCTGCCTGCCTGTAGAATCCACGTGTGGGGTAGACTGACGGTTGGGCTGTTTGTGAATACCCTCTAGACAGTGACACAGAGGGAGCTGGGGAGTGTCCTGCATATCCTGATGAGTCTCCATAGCTAGAGTGGGGATAGAGGAGCTGACACCTGCACCTGAAAGGGCTGGGCCTGCACTCCTACAGTGTAGTCTCCGACCCCCTGGTGTGTGTCTTGGGCCAGGCCTGGGCAAGGCACGATCTTGTCAACAACAGAGACTTTCCTTTGAAGTCTGCCTGCTTCAAAGGCAGAAGTAAGTAGTGGACCCAAAATCCCAGACTTTTAGATTACTTCTGGATCAAGAGGAACCTCTGCCAAGGAGAAGAGCTGAAAAGATGGAGGAGTAGTACTGCCCCTTTGCCTGTGAGTGTGCTTTGCTGGGTTGGACTGAAGTTGCTGCTTCTATGTTAGAGAGGACAAAGACTGGACTTTGATGTGTTTTCCTGGTTGTGAAGAGTCTCCAAGGGCTGGGACTGAGCTTGCCCCTTGTTTAAAGTCTCAGGGCCACCAAAGACTTCCTCTGCCAGAACCTGGACTCTCTTGCTAAGACTCCTATCCTGCCAAATGGTGTCATATCCAGTCGCTGGGCCCTTGAAAGCAGAAGCTGGCGGAACCAGGGCTGAAATCCATGCACCGGAGCGAGCAGGAGACAAATTGACGCAGCATCTGCCTTGCAACTAAATAATCGATGCACCACCTGCATTGTGGCTGGAAAATCAACCCAACACCCGCTTGTAGCTGCCGAATTTGCTGCATCACCCATGCAGGGCGGCTCTTCAATTTCCCATGCATCATCGCTAGGCATCAAAATCACGGTGAACCTGCTCGGACCCAAGCCTGCCCTTCTGGAAATCAACGCATTGCTCTTCTGTGGGAGAGAGAAATTATGCATCACGTATCAGACCGGAGAAGAATCGACGCACGGCCTCACTTGCAAGTCAGGAATTGATGCATCGCTTATTTTTCCGATGCACGCTCACCCATGCGTTACTTTTTTATGCATACCAGGCACTTTGTGTAAAAACAATGCATCCATTGATTCCTATGGATTAAGACTCTTTTTAAGTTAAAAAATTCATATCTTTGCTTGTGCATGTTGGATTTGTGTTGTTTTGGTCTTGTTTGAATAAGATAAATATTGGCTATTTTTCTAAACTGGTGTTGTGTCCCTTTTTTAGTGCTTTCACTGTATTACTGTTTGTGTTGGTACAAATACTTTACACATTGCCTCAGAGATAAGCCTGACTAATTGTGCTGAGCTACCAAGGAGGTGAGAGCAGGGGTTGTCTGAGGAATGTAACTCCCTTACCCTGACAAGAGTGAGGGTTCCTGCTTGGACTGAGCGCAAACAGACCCCATTTCTAACTATATATATATATATATATATATATATATATATATATATATATATATATATATATATATATATATATAGTCCAAGTACGTATACGTGGAGTTATGCAAATTATTACTTTGCTTAGCTTTAGAAGCCTACCTTCACAATATTTTTGTCCTCAATATTCTTGACACAATATTTTTGTCTGCATGTTAGACCTGCCACCCTTAGGGTGGTTGCCCCCCAACTGTTTCCTCCTCCACTTTCTCTGACCTTGTTTTGGCTGGTATTAGGACTATGCACTCTTTACCACTGTTAACCAGTGCTAATGTGCTTGTGCTCTAAACCCTAAACATATAATATTAGCTTGTCCACCAACTGTCATATTTGATTTTCTTATAAGACCCTAGTAAAAGGCACTCCATGTGTCCAAGGGCTTGTAAATTAAATGCTACTAGTGGGTCTACAGCACTGGTTGTGTCACCCACTTATGTAGCCATTTAAACACACCTAAGGGCTGCCATTGCAGAACCTGCGTAAACTGCCATTTTGACCAGGCAAAATAAACTTCTTGCCTGGCCCAAATCTTTATTTTTAACGCATAGAAATCACCCCTAGAGTAAGCCCTGGGTGAACCAGAGAGTGGATTGCAATGTCTTAAAAAGGTGGACACGCATTTTTAAATTTTACATGTCCCGGTAATAAAAAAATATTAAATTTGTTTTTACCATTGCAAGGCCTATATCTCTCGTAGGATAACACTAGAGTTGTCTTATTACATTTTATAAGTGTAATTTCCAAATGGGAAGAGATCGTGTTTTATGTCTCTGGAATCACAATTCAAAATCTTAACTTACGGTGAAGTCGGATTTTAACTTGCAATTCTGAAAATGCCACTTTTAAGAAGTTGGCATTTTCTTGCTTTAGCCATTTGTTGTCAGCAGCCTGTCTCTGGTCACAATGCTGGATGTAGCTGGCAGTTGGACTTTGTGTATTCTTCTAGACAGCCACACACAACGGGAGTTTAAGTGTGACTTAATGGGCTATTGCTGGCAGGATGGGAAGAGGACTTGAACACAGCATCACTTACACCTGAATAGGCTGTGTCCTGTCAACACACAAAGGGTCTAACGACACAGCATTGTCACTCCAATCACACTAGAGTCAGGGGACGGGAGGCAGGAAACTCCTTGCACTTCAAAGCCACTATCTAGACATTTCTCCCACATTCCAGAACCATGGAACCAGGGTATAAATGATGGAGCTTAGACACCACAACTCCAGTACACTTCTGGACTTGTGGATACTTCTGCTGTGCTGCTGAAAGGCTGCCACTCTGCTGAACTGCATTTGTTTAGACTACTGCTTTGCTGGGATGACCTGCTGACTGCTGTCATCTTGCCTGGGAGAGAAGGGCTGGACCTGAATCTCTTGACCCATAACCCAGAGTGACTCCAAGTGCTAGTTGACTGGACTTTTCATCTAAAGCCTCAGGGACAAAACAGGCTTCCAACAACATTGCCTCTGAACCTGGACTCTGCCTTCTGTGAGTCTACCCTGCCAAGTGATGCCACCTCTTCCTGGACCCTTGGAAATGGGCCTCAGGTGCTAAGCCAGTGGATCCAGCAGAACTGACGCATCTCCTCTGCTGTGTGGTGTAACCTTGAGCAGAACTGACCACTTACCGCCGCTGCGTCAATTGGTCCTGTTGCAAAGACTCACATCACAGCCGCAACCTGCATCACATTTGGAACCACTGCTTCATGAGACTTCCTCGGTGCAGGCCCTTACATCCCTAGATGACGGTAGCCTTGACAATGACACCAGACTCTACATTATAGCCGCACATTTCTTTGGAATTGTCACATCACCCCGACGGCGTCTAGCATCTGCGATACCTGAATTCGCATCATTGGGCCTAACTGGGTCCCTGTAGCCAGCCCTCGCGCCATCATGGCCAGCCTGAACTTGTGGCTTTATCCCTGTCTGGCATGACCGGATATCCACAGTTGGTGCTTTAAGCCTATTTGCGCTTTTTTCTTTAAAAAAAAAACTTTAAAAACTTTCAGTTATCTTTGGTTCTACTAATTAGAATGTTGTTTTTCTAGTCTTATTTTATTTATTAAATATTACTCTAGTTTTCTAACACTACTGTAGGCTCCTTTTGTGATGTGGTGTAACTGTGTTACTGTTTGAAGTGTCCCAAAATATTTTAGACATTGTCTCTAAGTTAAGCCTGAGTGGGGTTCAGCATAGGTTAATTTGGGTTTTGCTTGTGCTTCGCCCTGACAAGGACTGTGGTTGCTGCTTGACTAGGGCTCTTACACCACGCAATATATATTTTCCAATATTTTGCCTAAATACCCTGCAGTATCATCTGCTATATAAAAATAGGGTATTACAACTTTGAAAGCAAGCTCTTGTAATCATTCTGTAGGTGAAAGATAAGCAAGAATGACTAGGTCGTGGATGAATTGTGTTTTCCCTTAAGCAATGTTCCCTCAAATATTTTCCCCCCATGTGCGGCAATAAAGGTGCTCAGTGCACTGAAGATGAGCAATCACTTAATAAGCAAGCACGTGTGGTGTGCAAGCTACTGAAATCACTGGCTTAGTAAAAGTGCCATGGGCCCTAATGCAAACCAGAAAAAATGCCCCCCTCATCTCTAAGTTGGTATTAAAAACAGCCATTGCAGGAGTGCAGTGGGCTCCCTGACCATGGATGCCATTACACCTTGTGCCCTAATCATTCTACCTACAGTTCCTCTCTATTGTATACCTCCATGCTGCTCTTATTTCCTCCTTGACCCTTATATTATCCCTGTCTACTACCATTCAAACTCTCTTATGTCCTTATCTCCTTCCTCCCATGGTTTAGTTTGGTCTTCTCTCTTTGCTCTTCCTTACCCATCACACTTTTCTTTCTCTATTTTTGCTCTGCTCCACTTTACCCTCATCCTGTCTCCTCTCTTCAATCTACATCCTCCCCTTATCTCCCTCACAGACTCCCTCTAATCTCCCTCCTCTCTCTTCCAATCCAATTTTTCCTACAACATTCAACTCCTCTTTCTTTTCCTCTCCATTTCTTGCTTATTCACATGTTCATTTTTCAATTTCACTTCCATAGCTCATCCTCTTCATATATGCCTTCTTTTCTCTCTACACTAAAATCTCGCCTTTCCCTTGCACTCCCAAATCGTCTTTCCCCTCCATCTTTCTATTATTTTTCTCCTTTTCTATCCAGTACATTTTCTTTTTTTTCCAATCAATGCATATTTTTTTTCTCCATTTCTCTACTCTCACATCTTTTTTTCATTCTGGCTTTACCATCTCCTTGTTTATTTTCTAAAGCTGTCTCTCTGCTTCATTTATTCTCTCTAATTTGCATTTCAATCTCACCCCTCAATTATTTTCTCCTTAATATCTTGACTCTGCAGTTGACCTCCTCCTGCCACACCTCATTCTACCTACCTCTGTTTAATCTCACTCTTCTGTTTTTCCTCATTTCTGCTGTGCTTTCGCCTCACACATAAGCTCCTATCCTGTCTCTTTGTAACAAGTTCCTGTATGAATTAATTTTTAGCCTTTGCTCCACTTTATCCTCTGTTCTGAGTTTTACCAGTGCCTTCTTGGGATCAGTTTTGCTCTCTGGTTTTATGACTCTTGCCCCATCCCCTCCCAGAGGAAGAGACCACACAGAGCTTAACCCCGGGAGACACTACAAAAAATTCTTAGCAAAATCAGGACAAAACTTGTCTTTGGTTGCTTGTGTTCTGTTTCCGAGAGAACCTGGTGTGGCAGCTGGGCTTTACTGTTCCTACTGGAGCACATTCAAGACTGATTTACATAGGGCTGGGTCAAGACTGAGTTGGCATTGCGGACAAAAGAGCAATGGCTTTCAATGCTTGAACACAGAATCACTTACACCTGAATAGGCTGTGCCCTGTCCACATGCAAAGGGTCCAACAACACTGCATTGTCACTCCAGCCATCCATTGCCAGTGGTTAAACCTTTGAAAGCATTCCTCGCATCACCTTTTGTGCATGTGACATAACACACTAACAGGGAAGAGTATGCCGTAATGTGGGCTTCTTGCTCACCGTGCCACTAGAACCAAACTATATCTGACCGAAGAGCCCTAATCAAAGCGAAACCAGTCTTGGATTCATTGTGTTTCTTTTCAGAGGACCTGGCCTGGCAGTTAAGACTTGACTGTTCCTGGACTGTTTCTATCAGAGCATAGTTCAGACTGTTTTGGTATGGCTGAGTCTATAATGAGGTGGCATGATAGGAAAAGAACAATGGGTTGGAATGCTACCAGAAGTGATTGCCAGTAGGTAGACTTATTGCAAGCATCCCTCCCTTCATTGTTTGTGTGTATTATACTAAACAAACTACAGCCAATGCAGAGAAGAGTCACAATCTCTCAAGTTTTGGCCATGGTGTGTTTGCACTGGTTGCAGTAAAAATAGCCACACCTCTTATGAAATCACATGTTGACATCACAGTACAGGGTGACACTAACTATTTCCTCTGCCCTACTTGTCTAATCTCCTCTAGATTCCTCACAAGGCAATGGGCAGGCAGCCTTGGCCAGAAAAGGTGCTCCCACCCTTGCCACCACAAAGAAGCCCACATCCACACCTCACCACTTGTGACAGCTATAGAGTGGAAATAGTGAATATAGTGCTTAGTACTCTGGTCAATGCTGGGCTGTATTCTGATCTTCATTGTGGTTCTGGGCTTCCCTTTGGACTGCATGGTTGATAAGGATGATGGATGTAGTGTGGCCTATATGCAAGATGCTGGGTGAGGCGCATGAAGTTCAAAGACATGATTTAAGCATGTTTCTGTGAACATAGCTGCAGATAAGTATGAAGTGCTGCATAGAGAGATTGAAAATTGACCTACTATTTTGATTAATGTACATGTAAGTGAATTGGCACAGCTACATTTTTAGTCACCCCTGAAAATGTAGTTCTTTGTAAAATTTCTGATTTAGCACTCTGAAAGAACCTTAACTAAATAAGAGCTATTTAAGCAAGGTTAGACCTTATTTACATACTGGAACAGGACAACAGAAATTTGGCAATTTGGAAATTTCCACCAGCAATCACGTTTCTTTCAGCCACACCACCGAACTCCACTGGACAGACCACCACTGCATCCCCTTCTCCTTCAAGAAACCCACAACACACCACCACCCACAACTGATCCCCCACTGCAGTTGGAACAAGGTCACCAAAGACCAACTTATTTTTGACCCTCTCCCAGAACCCACCCATCAACACCACCGATACTGATGCAGCTGCCTGCAACTTCGGGCAATGGGTCAACACCTGTGCAAATACTGTCGCCCCAATCAAGAATCCCTCCAATAGACGCACCGACAGAAAGGCCTTCTGGTTTACTGCCGACCTTTACGAATCTAAGCAAAGCTGCCGAAGACTCGAAAGAAAGGGGAGCCAAGATCAGACTCTGGACAACCACACAGCCTTCAAAGCGCCATCCGCAGACACCACCAACTAATCTGAGCTGCCAAAAGAACCGCCTTGAAAGACCGAATTCACAACAATGCACACAGACACAAGGAGCTCTTCAATGTCGTGAAGGAACTCTCCTACCCCAGCTCCAACGTCAACCCGCCATCCCAAGACCTCTGCGACTCCCTAGCCTCCTACTTCCGCCGCAAGATTGCAGACATCCAGGACAGCTTCAGCACCTAGACCCCCCCGGCAACCACCAACACCACAGATTCACCTCCGACCAACCTCCTGCTCTCCTGGACCCCCGTCAATGATAACGACACCATCGAAATCATGAACACCATCCACTCAGGCTCTCCATCTGACCCCTGCCCTTACCACATTCTCAACAAAGCAAGCTCCGTCATCGCACCCCAATTACAGAAGATAATCAACAGCTCCTTCGAGTCCGCCACCTTCCCGGAGGGCTGGAAACATGCTGAGATCAACACCCTCCTCAAAAAAACCAAGGCGAAAACAAAGGACCTCAAGAACTTCTGGCCTGACTCCCTGCTCCCCTTCCCGGCAAAAGTCATTGAGAAGGCCATCACCAGACAACTAACCAGCTTCCTAGAGGAGAACCTCACCCTGGACCCTTCCCAATCCGGATTCCGCAGCAACCACAGCACCGTAACTGCCCTCATTGCTGCCACCGACGACATCAGAACCATACTGGACAACGGCGAAACCGCAGTCCTCATCCTCCTGCTCCTGGACCTCTCGGCTGCGTATGACACCATCTGCCACCACACCCTACGCTCACACCTCAGCAATGCTGGAATTCGTGACAGAGCCCTGGACTGGGTCACCTCCTTTCTCACCGGCAGAACCACGAGAGTCCGCCTCCGCCCATTCTGCTCAGAGGCCACCAAAATCATCTGCGGCGTACCCCAGGGTTCGTCCCTGAGCCCGACCCTCTTCAACATCTACATGGCCCCGCTCACTAACATCAGCTGATCCCACAACCTCAACATTATCTCATACGCCGACGACACCCAGCTGATCCTCTCCTTCACCAAGGACTCTGCAAAGACCTTCCTCCACGAAGGAATGAAGGCCATCGCCAAATGGATGAAGAGCAGCTGTCTCAAACTCAATTCAGACAAGACAGAAGTCCTTATCTTCGGCTCCACCCCCTCCACATGGGATGAGTCCTGGTGGCCTGCCACTCTCGGAACCGCTCCGACTCCCACCAACCATGCATGCAACCTAGTATTCATCTTGGATCCCTCACAATCCATGACCCAGCAAGTCAACGCCATCTCCTCCTTCTGCTTCAACACCCTCCGCATGCTCCGAAAGATCGGCAATTGGATACGCACCGAACCCAGAAGAACAGTCACCCACTTGTGAGCAGCAAACTGGACTACGGCAGGAACCACGGCCAAACTCCAGAAGAGGTAGCAACGCATCCAGAACATCTCTGCACGCCTCATCCTGGACATCCCCCACCACTGCCACATCACAGACTACCTGAAAGACCTGCACTGGCTCCCAGTCAACAAGAGAATCACCTTTAAACTCCTCACCCACGCTCACGCTCACAAAGCACTGCACAACACCAAACCAAAATACCTCAACAAACGACACTCCTTCTACACCCCGACCTGGCATCTCCCCTCCGCTGACCTCGCCCTCGCAAACGTCCCACGCGTCCGCAGAACTAGAACCGGCAGTAGATCATTTTCACACCTCGCTGCCGAAGTTGGGACCTGAGGTCAGCCAGTGAGGGCAGGCAGCAGTCCCAAACCTCCTTGGACCTCAGAGGCTGAAGGTAAGTGTGTGTGTGTTTGTATTTTAAATGAATGGTGCGTGCATGTATTTTTGAATGTTGATGAGTGTTGTGAATGGATGTGCGTGCGTGTGTGAATGAATGAGTGTGAGTGTGCTTTCCGCCCGCCCCCCCTCCCTCGTAAAATTACCGGCCGCCATTGGTGCAGCAACATTTGCTCTGCATAGGTCCTTTAGTAAACTTGCATTAGATTGCAGAAAGAACACATAGCATCCTAATAATATTTACAAGTACCTGTTTAGAGATTCTGGTCCAGATTTACCAACACTTTGCTCTGAGTTTGCATCACAAAAGTGACACAATCCCAGCACAACATTGTGGAGGGATTTAGTTTTGAACGCAAATCATGATTTGCATAAATGCAGCTTATCATAAGTGGTACATGGGTGTTCCCATGCAACCACCCATGGGTTTTGAGGTAAATTCCTATCTGCTAACATTTACAGACAGGGATTTGAGCCAATCATTTATGTCTCCTCCAGGCAAACATAACTGTGGAGCCACTTTAAAAAGTCTCCATATTTGCCTAACTTTGTATGTGTGTTGCATTGCACAGCACACAAACAGTGGGACAAGTCTTTAAGGTTATTTTTGTACTGGAAGGATCTCCTATGCTTCAAAGAACCTTCACACTCTTTCACTAACGTCAGGGCCGCTAGATTTATGCAAGGCCGCAGCCTTTTCCGCATTACTATGGATTAGCCACATGTGCCACATAATCTATCATCTCTGGTATAATCTGCAGATTTTAGCCCCAAAAATGTGTTTATAGGTCGAATGGATCAAAAGTTACTAAAACCGTGATTACCTGTATTACTGCAAAGTGGAAGACTCTTCACAAAGGTTGACTGCTCACCTTTACATTAGTAATTGTTGTATTTATCTGCTACATTGGTGCTAATGAGGTGCAACAATTACCCTGTTACCGTGTTACCATGTGTGAAGATGCCAAAATAATAAAGTAATACTATCACAATTTATGCTGCATGACATCACAAAATTTGCCTTTTCTTGATGCCTAATTCAACCCTGATGCATAACTTGGTACTCTCTTGTCGCATAATTCCAGTGGCCCTGACTATGGTGCAAGATACAGGTGTGGAAGCTACCAAATTAACAGGGACAGCTGAGCCAAGGGTCAGCTCTAGCTCTAAAGAGCTCATGCACATGCAGAGGCTTGAAAATATGTGACATGTCAATCATGCACCGTTGATCAGGTTAGAATATGGTAAGGTGTTTTCAAAATAAAAAAACAACTAAAGATGCAATTGTTTCACCTTAGTCAGGGCCCCTACAACTATTTGAGTCTGCGACCATGGCTTTTTTTATCAGACTTATGGATTTGCCACACTTGCCACATAATGCATCATCTACTGCATATTCTGCAGATTTTGACAAAAAAAATGTTTCTAGCTCAACGGATCAAAAGTTAGTAAAAATGTGTCTACATGTGCTTGCTCTCAGTGGAAGGCCCTTCTCAATATAGTAACGTATCTTTCAGTTGTTTATTTCTGTATTTGGTTGCTAAACTGGTAGTATTGAGATGAAATCAATGCAGAAATAGTTTTATCATGTGTAAAAATGACAAAACAATGAAGTAATACTATCAAAAAATTGAGTGCATTATGCCACATAATTTACCTATTTTTACCACACAATTCACTCAACCCTGCCACAAACTTTGGTACTCCCTTGCACCAGGGAGCCCCTTCAGCACAGCACCTGGCCTTAGTGAGTCCGGATGGGGCCCCCTCCATGTTCTGTGCAGGGGGTGGGGTGGCTTCCAATTTCGTTACTCCAAGGCTTGAGTCTAAATAGTTTTGTTTATTTTATTTGAGGGGCCGTAGATAGAGCATTCTACCACTTGTAGTAGATTATCCAAACCTATTGGGTTCTCTAAAGTTCAAACCACATTCTCGGGAGAAATTTACATTCAAGTTTCCAGGGAGCAGATTAACATGGCTACAGTATAGTAAGCTTATGTGGCACGTTGGAGAGCCGCAGATGTTGAGACCTTCAGTGTCCCGTTTCTCAGTGCAGTGAAAGCCGAAGTTTTAAATGTATGTATACTCATTATTTTAATTTAAACTCAGTCCATTTAAAAAGAGGTCCTCTTCTTTTCTCCTGGTGGTCCTTCTTCTCTGGAGATTAGTTTAGCACTTAGCTAAAAAATAAACCCACTTCTATTTTTGCTGCAGGCTTCTCACATTCCGGGGAATTCACACTAGATGGAGATCCTATTTTTTATGCCATTAATTAGGTATCAACTAAATACTGTTGCCTTGTAATCAACCATACATATGAGCTGTTATAGCAACTGCGGATATAGGCCGGGACACCGGGTGGACTAAAATATGCAACAAGGCTGACTAAATTATGTGGCAGCAATCTAAATTATGCGTTTCAAGTTGCCCATATTTATACTTTTTTTAGCGCCGAATTAGCGCCTCTTTTTAACGCAAAAGCGGCGCAAACTTACAAAATACAATTGTGGGGCATATTTATACTGCATATTGTACTCCGTTTGCGCCGAATTTGCGTCGTTTATTTCGACGCAAAACTAACTCCATATTTATACTTTGGCGTTAGACGCGTCTAGCGCCAAAGTTCATGGAGTTAGCGTCATTTTTTTGCGTGAACACCTTCCTTGCGTTAATGATATGCAAGGTAGGCGTTCCCGTCTTAAAAAATGACTGCGATGCATATGCGTCGTATTTATACTCCCGGGCAAAAATGACGCCCGGGAGTGGGCGGGACTAAAAAACCCGCATTTGCGACGGATTTTAGAGCCTGGGTCAGGGCAGGCGTTAAGGGATCTGTGGGCTCAGAATGAGCCCAGAGGTGCCCTCCCAAGCCCCCAGGGACACCCCCTGCCACCCTTGCCCACCCCAGGAGGACACCCAAGGATGGAGGGACCCATCCCAGGGAAGAAAAGGTAAGTTGTGGTAAGTATTTTTATTAATTTTTTTTTGTGGCATAGGGGGGCCTGATTTGTGCCCCCCTACATGCCACTATGCCCAATGACCATGCCCAGGGGACAGAAGTCCCCTGGGCATGGCCATTGGGCAAGGGGGCATGACTCCTGTCTTTGCTGAGACAGGAGTCATGTTAATGGCGTCTGGGCGCCCCAAAAAAATGGCGCAAATCGGGTTAAGACGATTTTTTTGCCTCAGCCTGACTTGCCCCATTTTTGGACGCCCAAACGCCATTTTTCCCTACGCCGGCGCTGCCTGGTGTACGTGGTTTTTTTTCACGCACATCAGGCAGCGCCGGTCGGCTAACGCCATTCAATAAATACGGCGCCCACATGGCGCTTCAGAATGGCATTAGCCGGCGCTAATTTTTTTGGCGCAAAACTGCGTTAGCCCAGTTTTGCGTCAAAAAGTATAAATATGGGCCTGTATTTTTTAAGTTTGCGCCGCTTTTGCGTTAAAAAGCGGCGCAAATGCGGCGCTAAAAAAGTATAAATATGGCGCATTTTGTGGTAGTATAACTTCAGTATGTTTCAGGAAACTTAAGAGCCCCCTCCACCCTGCAAAGTACCAAGAGGGAGGTCTCCCCCTGGATCCGGTCATGGGCATGCTGACCCTGCACAGTATACTGTGCTGAGGAGACCCACTGGAGCTCAGGGCCACCCACGCACCGCGGGGGTTGCGGGGGCCTTTGTTATGCCACTGCTTGGCAAGTGTTTCACCTTAAAATTAACATCTTAGCTCCTTAATACAGCAACAAGCACCTGAAAGGTGACTGCTCCTGCAGGTTAAAGGCCCTGCATCGCATAGCAACATGTTTGTCAGTGTTTTAGTAAGTTCTGATCGGTTAGAGATAGAAATGTTTTTTGTTAAAAAATGCAAATTAAGAAGAAGATGATAGATTATGTGGCAAGTGCAGCAGATCCATAATTATGTGGAAAATGCTGCGAACACCCAATCGCGTCATTCCAGTAGACCTGCATGTAGAACTGACATAGCTGTTAGGGCAGCCTTACATCACAACAAATGTGAAATGGCTTCCAGTTTAGCACACAGACTGTCAACTTCGCCAGAAAATAATTCACAAATAGTTCGTAAAAGACAAAAGCAGTGAGTAAAATCATAGCAATCATCATGAAAGAAAATAGAAGGTGGAATCTTATAAATGTTGACAAAAGTTGTGAAAATGCAAAATAAGTTTTTTAAATCTTTAAAACATACAGTGAGTATTCAGTGCTAAGGACACTCCTTGTGTGCTAGGGTTCATGGTGCAACAAACAGAAAGTATGGCTTATGTTTAAACGAGAAATCAATGTTTTTTATGGTAATTATATTTTAAATGGCAGCCATACAATTTCCCCAGTATTTTTGTTTCTGTTTTCTTCTCACCCTGGTCGGGGAGCACAGTCAGTCATTGCTGAGCTAGTCCTGGGGTGCGGCAATCCCGGTGGCCTCCCAGGAACGCCAGCTTACTCAAAGAAACATAAAATGTGTCCTATCACCAGGAGAGGATGTGACAACCTGTCCATTTGCCTGGAGAGCAAACATTCTGGCAGTAGATCTCCTCATCGCTCGGATTTTGTGATCTGCTTAGAATGGTGACACTTTGTTGCCAGGAAGTCCATACAGCCAGCCTGGTTGTGCATCACAATTAGAAGGCCGCCGTGGTCTAAGGGGCAGCTATATGTTGTCTTAAAGGCCTCTCTTAAAATATATTTTTCCCTGCAGCTGACTTCGCGAGTACCTTCTGCGCAGTAATGTTTACAGTTTCTTTTATTCAGAGAGATCGATAGCGCCTCAAAGCAACCCTCCCTTAGAAACATGAGGTTCGCTTGAAATTACCTAAGCACTGCATTAGCGGCGTGGCAGAGAGATGCTGTGGTCACTGCTCTGACAAGTTTGACAAATGGTGCACTTTTGTAAATCAATTATAGTTAGTGGCACACTTATGCTTTACAGACACATTAAAACCTGTAGAGACTGTGATCATAGCTGAATGTAACCTACTGTTCATGCCGCACGCTCTATTAACACCGCAGCCTGTGACCTAATGCTATCAATCATACTCTGAATGTGGCCTGCCCTCTCCTGTCACCTGTTCACAATCCTGCCCTGTACCTCAGCTAGAAAATTGGGCTTCTGATTGTTCCCTCGAAGGGCCTTAGATTTAGCACTTGTGTTTCAGCCAATCACGTGTTAGAAAAAGTATTTTTATTTAAGTACTGCTGACTGCTGGTTTATAAGTATGGTCATGTTTTATTTGAATGCGTTTAACTTTCCTGCACGCTTTCTGTCCTTATGCAATAAAGCTCACCATGAAAACATCCATCAGCTTCCCAGGTTTTCGATTTGTATCTCCGAACTTTTAAGTATTGCTTTTGGGAGAAGCCTGATACACTCAATGCAACAGTCAAAACACGCATTTACAGTGCAACGGGTCTCGCGTTTGCTCGCGTTAGAGCTATTAGCATTGTAAACTCCTAACCAGACTTTTCTTGACACATAAACTAATAATGAAAAGGAAAACAGTTTCACATATGCGAGTCGATGGTCGCCATGAGTGTGAAGGAGACACAGAAAAGGAAACAGAAGTTCGCTTGCAGTGAAAACTATCAGCAAAAGTGCAATTATCCATGTGACATGGTCGATGTCATGCAAAGCGCTCGACTTCTGGCCAGCGAGATCACGCTGCACAGGAAATGAAAAGGTAACGTAGTCCAGAACCCAGCTGAAAACACGAAGCCTCATAGGTTTTCAGTAATTTACCAGTGAACTCGAGGAGGGCAAAACACCGGAAAAGGCATGAAGTATGCATGCCTTTCACAAATGGAAATCAATCAATTTTTAAAAGGCAAGCCCACAAACTAATGAAAGTGACAGGCATGACATGGGCACGGTCAGAAGCCCACATTGAGATTATAACATGGTCCAGAAGGTTTGCACGCGCTCAGCCCTAAAAAGGGAAATTAAATATTTTTGGGACCCGCTTTATGGGCAGAGCAGGCCCAGTTATTTTCAAGAGGAGAGTCTTCCCTCAGTAACATCTCTGCTCAGCAACTCTCCCTGGTATAGTTTTGCCAGATGGCAGTGGAATCCCTTTGTAGTGGTGTGCAATTGGCAAAGGGTGGCACTGAGAGGAAAAGAAAAGTGCCATGAGCCTCAGAGCTTTTCTGTGCCACCTTGGATTTGAAGACCCAAAATAGTCGGGTGAAGTTGTTTCCACTTGTCTGCATGAATTTGCTTACCACTTAGCACAGCAAGTTCAACATTTTAAACTTACAAAATTGCATTGGGAGTCTGATGAACTATTTACAGATTTATTTAGGTTCACATATAGTTGTGTTATTGCTTGGTATTATTGCTTCCCTTTATGAAAGTCCTCTTGGTGCAGTACCACTTAGGAACTTGCTTGGAACATTAGAAAATAATAATATTCTCCACTATGTGTTCTGGCAAACTGGAAAAATGTTCTTGATCCAGACCTGAGTATCTGTGCCAGTATTCCTAACTTGTTTTTCCTAGTATGCTTGCTTGCTATAGGAGCTCACGGAAAAGAGCAGTGGGCTGAGAAACTGCAAAGAACCTAGAACAAGAGGAAAGCTGATCACAGAAAAGTAGCAAAAAGAAGATGTAGTTGGTAGCGCCAGTCCTGAAGCTCATCAAATAGATTGGAGCCTGTATCACCGCCTTTACAGGATTTAAATAGCCATTCTCTGAATCAGCTTAGAGCTGCTGCCTCAAGAACATGTATTCACCCGGTCAGACAATTTCAGTCGTAGTGATACTGACCATTGGGACAGCTCTGAGGCCAAGATTTAATGTCATAAAACCGAGTATCGGCCTGGGTGGTTCCGTGACTGAATCAACCTGTACGTCCCAGGGCTTATTTGACTGTAGCCAACTGAATTCTTAATTTGTTTCAGCCAGATACATATAACACTTTTATCTTGAGCATCAACCACTAGTTTCATCTTATTGGTTGACCCACTGGATAACTATTAATTCAATTTCAATTTCAATTCAATGTATTACTTTAACATTTAGATCTACAACGAGATCCACATATAAATTTAATTTTAAATTCCATAGATACATTAAGAAAGTTTAATATTTTAAAACTTATGATTTCGTTTTATTTTCAGGTCATTATAACATAGGCAAGGCTTTTTTGGCTTATCGGACACCCGATCTGAAAAACAAGGGCTTCAAGAAGGAACAGTGAACTGGATGAAATACTCAGCATACATGATGAAGAGCTTGTACATCTCTAAAACATAAATCATATAACTACTTTTAGGGAGCATCTTTTACCAGGCACCATTTATGTTCATAAGAGGCATAATAGACATACGAAAAATATAAAAACAGCACACTCTGTGATCCAAATTCCAAGTCAGATAGGGTTGGGGTAGTTTCTCAGTACAGGAAAAGACAACTAAGATATAATTCTTTTTAGTATTACAGTACACAATGTCCTCATCCATGCCTCTTTTCCAAGAGAACTGTTTTAGTGAAATTTCAACTGAGGAAGGGAAATTACAACCAGTTCTTCTTTCTGCGTATTAAATTAATTAATTGATAAATGAGGTTGGTCAGAAAAATGTTGTCTTTTCTCTTTTGTATAAAGCTATTTAGACACAAAAGTTTCTATAATGAGTTTTCCTCACTATGGAAATGTACTAGCTAATTCTCTCTCTAAGCTTATTCCCCGAATCGCAGTCAAATTTTTTAGATTAAGATTTTGAAGAATATTTTGCCCTCTATCATATGCATGAACTTCCAACTCTGAACATCAATTATTTCAATTGCATATAAAAGGGTTGGGGGTGTTGTCAGTTGATAGATTGAAAGCATTGTAAAATGATAGGATCATTATCGTGCAACAGTCTTGCTAGTCAAAAGTGCTCTATGTTCCTTATCATTCACATTCAATGCAAAAACCTGCCCAGATATGGATACATTTGTAAAATTTCAAGAATTTCACTCCCCAAGTGTCATACAAATTTTACATTCTTCCAGAATTTTTATCCATAAAAATATGAATTTTTCTTGTTCATGATATTGATCTTTAAATAATGTTCTTTGGCATAATGTAGTGGGCAATTAAAACGTTTTTGGAAGACTTTGGGAGTGAGGACTAATATTACAATATCATCTGTGTATAAAAGAGATGTAACATTCCATCTGCCAACGTTTTGAGCATCCTTTGTTATTATTGCCAGAGAAGATGGCAGATCATATATAAAGGGAGAACAAAAGAGGTGCCAAGAGACACTCCTGATTTAACTCAAATCTTGTAATTCTAGACAAAAGCCCTTTGTTCCCCTCCCATTCGAACATGACATCACCATCACATTAATGAATGATGTACAACTATGATCTGCAATAGATTATTAGGGATTCCTAATCTTTGGAGTTTGGTTCCTGTCCACACAGTCAAACACAGCAGAAAAATCTATAAAGGTTGTATAGGCAGAAATACCTCCTCTGGAACCATACTTCTGCATAATTAGTTAAAGCATGTCAAAGGTGGAGCTATTTGCCTTAAATCTTGTTTGATTCAAATAATTGAGTTATCATTTACTCAACTTTGTAGGTGTTCTAAAACTTTCAAAGGAGTTGTGCTACACACGGGGTTGTGCATTAAACAATATTATTCATCTGACTGTAACTGCAAATTCAATATTCAAAATCAACATTCACTTCACTACGTTCTAACACTTATGTTACAGTTCTCTGGAGTCCATAAGGAGCCGAAAGGGATCTGTAATTGCTAACTCACACAACACTTCTGTTAAAGAAAACAGTACTTTTTTTTTACAACTATATACAAAATTATAGCTCTTCAATGAATCTTTGTGGCACTCTAATCACATGTACTGATTGTGTCTTTGGAAACTGGGGACAGGCAGTAGAAGTGTCCGTGAACTGCGTTGGATATGTGGGAAGAGCAGCAGTCAAGGGGTTATCACTTTTTAATTCAGTCCCAGTCTCTACATTGTCATGAGCGCCTAACAAGCGATGAGCGGCATGTCAGAATTGTGAGGAATCTCACACAATGGACTTCCCAGGATGTTGGACAGTCACCCTATGTCCTTTGCTGGTTACAACATTAAATGAATTAGCATCAAAGGGAGCATCAGATTTTCGTTTTTGAGATGGACAAGCAAGCACTCCATCTCCTCTGGTGAAAGTAATGTATTTTGCATGTCGGCACTTGTCTGCACAGGCTTTCCTTTTTTTTTATGATCCAATTCCTTTACATGGGTTTCTTGCTCAACACTTGATCTCCTCTTGGTCCACTGAGGTAACTTGGTCGTCATGGCTCTCCCAAACATCAAGGTTGCAGGGCTTTAACCTGTGGTTGAGTGAGGGGTCGAACGATAAGCTTGAAGAGTAGAATTCAAGACAGTCTTGATGTCGAGCTTTTTCAATAAAGAAAGTTGAACAGCTTTTTTTTTTAAGAGTTCTCATGAAACGTTAGACAAGGCCAATGGCCTGTGGCCACAGAGGTGTGCTCTTATTCAAGAAAGCAATTTTGGTTATAAAAGCATGAAATATACGGTGTCCTATAAAAAGGTACCGCGCAGTGCAAAATGACAAAGTGAAAAAGTGCACTTTGAAACAAGAGAAACACCAAATATAAGAATGAAGGCTGAAAATCCCTTTTTGTAAATCAAAAACAAAACTACAGGTTGTTTACTGGAAAATGCGTTGTAATTCTCTTTTAATGGTCTACACATTTGGTGTTTCTCTTGTTTCAAGGTGTCTCCACATATATTTTTATTGTCCTGACGATGACCTTGCACTGATTGATCCGGAAATAGAGTAGAAACATTGGCAAAACATATAATTGTGGACTGGTTTTCAAATTGACCGATGTGAATGTGGATATCCAAAGAATAGACATACCAGTACAACACTATGCCCCTCATTCCAACCCTGGCGGTCGACGGAAGCACCGCCAACAGGCTGGCGGTGCTTCATTTGGCATTCCGACAGCCGCAGTCGCCCAGCCGGGTCCGGCGGTTTCCCGCCGGATTTCCCCCGGCTGGGAGAATCCTCCATGGCGGCGCTGCAAGCAGCGCCGCCATGGGGATTCTGACCCCCTTCCTGCCAGCCTGTTTCTGGCGGTTTTCACCGCCAGAAACAGGATGGCGGGAACGGGTGTCGTGGGGCCCTTGGGGGCCACTGGCATGGGCAGTGCAGGGGCCCCCTAACAGGGCCCCAGCATGATTTTCACTGTCTGCATAGCAGACAGTGAAAATCGCGACGGGTGCAACTGCACCCGTCGCACCCCTGCAACACCGCCGGCTCCATTCGGAGCCGGCTTCTGTGTTGCAGGGCCTTTCCCGCTGGGCCGGCGGGCGCTCCCTTGGCGGGCGCCCGCCGGCCCAGCGGGAAAGTCTGAATGGCCTCCGCGGTCTTCTGATCGCGGAGCGGTCATTTGGCGGTGTAAGTTTGGCGGGCGGCGACTGCCGCCCGCCAAACTTAGAATGACCTCCTATGTTTTGTTCCAGTCACATGTATATATGTACATAGCACCAGTGCACTTTTTTCACTTTGTCACTTTGCACTGCACTGTCACTTTATAGGGGAACCGTGTATTTTATGCTATTATAACCAAAATTGCTTTCTTGATATTTAATAAAAACTGTATACTTCTATAAGAACATTTCCTTCGATTACACTTTATATACAACAGAATGGCCGTAGAAGTCGAGGGCAATACTTCCCTCTTGGGGACCATTTGTGTCTGATACTGTGTATTCCCGTGTCCCTGGGTCAATTTGCTGTATTATATATATATATATATATATATATATCGTTAATTTGTTCAACAAAGCCCTTATGGCGGCAAAATCTTGTATTATCTAGAACAATAGCTGGTCATGTCAAGGAATGAATGTACCATGGCAATATGTTGTGAAGGACTAGCAGTTGACAACTCTTGCACTTTAGCTAGATCAGGAATCATGTCCCCATCTGAAAAGATATGGACAAAGAATTTTAGCTTCATCTTATGGAACATACACTTCTCAGCATTCAAAATTAAACCTGCATCAGCTAGTAAAGGGCACACTTGTGCAAAAGCTTTATTGTGGTATTTCTGTGTAGTTCCAAAAACCCTAGGGGGCATATTTATGATGCCCTTAGTGCCACCTTGCGCCAGATCCGCGTAATTTTTTAACTCAATCTGTTGCAGTATATCTGCAAGCAGCCATGTCAATATGAATGTGTACCTCTTAGTTTAAGCACTAACTTGTTCCATTTCAGTTTATGACTAAAGACAATTAACAATGCTTCTCCCGAAGTAATGTGTGATCTTTCTAAACTGATGTCTTGAAGCCAAGTGAACCAGTTGTGCAAAGATGGTGTAGTTCCCTTTAATATGCACACAGGTAAAGTGTGGACTTGAGAAAAAACACTATTGTATTACATACTGTGTCACGATTGAATATGGGGCTTGTGTTTTCCTTCTCCTAGTAAGTAGAGTATTTTAATGTTGTAGAGGCAGATATGTTTCTTACAGTTGGACTCACGATCCTTTAAACGTTTACTTTAGATAGAAATATATTTAAGATTGAGAGGATTCCCAGAGCTGGTCTGTGCTACCTCAATTACGTGCTTCGCTGGAAGACTGTGGATCATTAATAAAATATAAATTTGTTGACACAAGTTTTGAGGTGGAGCAGAAATGAAGCAGTTTACTTTACAAATACTGTTTTGCCTTTAAAGCGTAGATTACTTTCAGGGGGATTATGTTGGGCATTAGGTTTTTGCAGTTTTATGGAGGAAAGAGGAGCTGAGTGAAGGGCGTGCACGTGGGTAGAAGGAGTTTCTGTATCAAAAGACGTGTTATGGTTCTGTGACGTTGTTAGACACTTCCAAACTAAGTAGGTGGAGTAGGTTGAGGATCTTTTCACTGATTCTGTTTCAGAGGGTCATTGCACAGATTGTGTCACAGGAGACTCCGGAGGGTGGGAGGTGGCAGTGCAGGGCCTCTTCACATTGGACATAATGGCTAAAAATGACGTGTGTATTGAGTTAGGGTGAGTACTTCAAGAGTGCTACCGCTATTTCAAGACCCTCTCCAGGTTATTATGTTCCACAAAAGCGGCTCATTTGTCACATAAATCTCATGACACAGACATATACATACCTTTTCCGGATTCTAATAGTGTCACTTAAAGTGTCACACGTGCAATATTGAAACGTCACTCAAAATCACATTGTAGAATGGGAAATGTCTCACATTAGCAAAATTAAACTTGGCAGCTACATGTGGGGGAGGCTCAGAGTTTCCTCGATCTGGTACTGCAGCGTGTGAAGTCAAGTTACTGCCACTAACTAGACATTAAAACAAGTGACGCTGCACGCTCTCCAAACACAGCGTTTGTCAACAGGATAGCTTAAAAGGTGGTTGGGAGTGGTATAATTGCGTGACTAATTTATTAGAAAAAAACCTACAAGGTACTCTTGCATGGCCATTTTGGAGCTTTGCCATAACTCTCACTGCCTTTCCAACTGATTATTTTGAAGTGTGAATCTTGCACATTGGGCTGACTCAAAGTAGTTAGAGAAATGGGAGCCCAGCTATCCTGATGAATGAAAGAAACATGTGTCAGTCATGCAAAACAACATTTTATCCCATTAGTACTGACTAAGAAATCTGAACTATCATGAATGAAAAATGGGTATGACACAACCTATCTATTTTAAAAATGTGCCCTAGTAAGTGAGTTTACAAATAGTGGTTATTTGTATAACTTTAAATTTGGGTTATCTATACTATCAATTTCAGGTGCATTTTGAAAAACATGTTCATTCTTGCACAATAGCTAACATTTAGAAGTCAGAAATAGAGACAAATTTGATTAATAATAATAATGGTGCTATTATCTTGTATTACCACTCTTCCTACTATAACTATGGTACCATACTTGTGTGGCTGGGCCTATGGCTGGTCACAGAAAAGGCATTAAACCTCAGTGAAAATTTCATCAATGAAAAATTACCCATTTGGCATTGTAGGTAGCTGGGCGAAGTTGAGCCCGGGACTTGGCCATCTCCCCAGACATTTCTGAGGAAGAGACGCACTGCAGAGTTTAGGGCACACTCACATACGTGTGAGGATCCCACAAACATTTCTTACCCCCACTGCCGTGTACACTTCAAACTGCAAACCAATGTAGCTAGCTGGGGAATTTTAGCCCGTGCTCAACCACATTGCAACGGAGCCTACTAAATCCAGTCATTTCTGAAAACTAAACATCCATGGGAGTCAAGGGATGAGTGTTGTACATAGATCCCACTAACTTTTCTTCCCCAGATTGTCCCATAAACCTGGCTACAATCATGCATTAAGCCTCACATTTCTGTTGGAGAATGTTACATAATATGTGGGAATCCACAAAATTCCTACCTCCCAGCATTCCAACACTTTTTCCAATAAATACAGTACCCTTTGTGTGGCTAGTCTAAGCACTTGCGATGGGAACAAATGAAAATTGTGACCATGTGAAGTCAATGTGATCTTTGCATCGTCAATGATTTATCCCTCTGTCTTCCCTACTCATGGGAGCAGAAAGATCCCATGGCCTCTTCGTGAAGCCCAGCCTATGAGCTTCAGAGGGCTTACTGCCCTTGGAACTCAACCCCCAGCCCTGCTACTAGCAGCAGATGGCCACTCCCACTGGAAACTCCCACTTTTGGTGGGAGCAACACGGGAAAATGCACAAAGGACAGGGGGAGTGGCCACCCTCCGCTTACACCACCTCTGTTGTGGAGCCATTTTAGTGATGTCTGTGGGCATGTTATTTTAGCAACTAGGCCTGCTGCCTGTGACCTTTAGCCTAGTAACATTTCATTTTATTTCATTTTATCCTTTTAGAAACAATCACATTTGTGATGATGTTAAATATTCCTTTATCTTGCTTTCCTTTTGCTTAGGAAAGCATTTACATTTTACATTACATTTACATTTCTTAGCACAACATTCTTTAACTCTGTGCTTTCTTCAAAGCTGCAACGAGATAGGATTACCCCCATAAGTGGTTCACCACATCTCTAACATATCACGGAAACATACATATTTTGACATGGGGACACTTTTCTCAGAACACTAGCTGTTTTAATATAAAGCATCTCTCTGTCCCAAGGATTTAGAGGGAGGTTCCAGCCAGATGACCAAAACTGCATCCTGTCTGACTTCGTTAAAACTGCTCGCTGAGACTACTGGTTCCCTGGCCTATATTTGGATGGTGTATCTATAGAAAACAGTCTTCACCGCTACTCAGGTATGGGGGATGATGTCTTCCTTTGGGTCCTGAAGGGCAGATTAGGGCTCATCCTGCTGTGCTCTAACATAGAACATTAGTGACGTAGGTAAGAATCACACATCTTGCATAGTGACAGTATGGTGGGACTTTTCTTGTGCTTCACTTTTCTTGTCACCATTTTGATTCTAATATGTTTCATCATCCTAATTATTGCATTTCATGCTATTTTATCTAAGAAGCAGCTGAGTCAATAAATCTTATTGAACCATTCCCTGCTTCTTTTTGTCTTTGCATGTGTGAGACACATGTAATTGAGAGCAAAGGATGAGATCTGATCCACCACGATTTCCCTAAGAAATCACAATGTCTTGTGTCCAGTTTCCACAAATCATCTCTGCTCTTGGGCAGAGGTGAGGTGCTGCTAGCTGGCCGGAAACGGATTAGGCCGACAGTTGTCAGATGGTGTGGGATTGTACTCAGTTCGCCACAATTCAGGTGATTCTGCCACCCCAAATTCAGCAGCCTCATTGGTACAATGAAGGACAACACAAGACTCCTAAGGTGTTGCATGCAAGGAAGACTTCTTCATTTCATTTTCCTTCACTTTTCACAGTAGGAAATTAGACTATCAGGGACAGGAAAGTGACCTCTGCCCACAGGAAGTGGCCACATAGTGGGTGTAGCCACCCTAAGGTAGCTGACCCATTGGTCACTACCAGGTACTCCCCTAAATGTCCACTAAATGCAGTATCAGGTTCCAAGGACACAAGAATGTCAGCAACAAAGAAGGCCCAAGGCTCGTGAACTGCATTCCTGCTGCAGAAAGAAAAGGCACCAAACCCTTCTTGCTGCACCCAGAACGTGACAATCGCCACTGAGGTGCTGCATGGACATCGGACAGACTCTTCAAAACCCCAGAGGACCTCCACCCTTTTGAAAATCACCAAATATCTCCCTCCAGAGTAAAGGCCTCACTCCCTGAAACAAAGAAGCAAAAGACCAATGAAGTCCAGTTCACTGACTGGCTGCTGACCAAAGAATCGGATACAGCAGCCACACCAAACCTAACCTGACATACAAGGAGGATAAACTCTGCAAGTGTGCCAAGGTTGGTGGTGCTGCAACCTCCAGTGGCTGAACCGTGCAATAGCCTAGGGTACTGGACCCCCAAAGTCAAACCCCCAAAGAAAAGCCCACTTCGGACTTCCAAAGAACCAAGAGCAACCCCAAGTCGAGGGACTTCAGAATACATAAAGAACCACCCCACAGAGTGGCCCTGCTGACCTGCAACCGACCCTCAAAGTGACCTGCTTCCTGCTTCCACGGGCACCTTTGCGCACAGCTCTTGGCTCACCTATGTTCTCTGCATCCGGCCTCTGTAGGCCCTGCACCAGAGAAGCAGCTGTGCTCTAATGGTCCCTCACCTCTTGTGACCTCTACACTTCAAGGAGGCCGAATGGACTAACCTTGAAGTCCACCTGTGCATTGCTTTTCCAAGTGGTCCCCCGAAGTGGTCCTGCACCAGCTAAAAGGACTTTTCAGCAGCTGTTCCCGCCAAAACCAGAAGCTGCCCAAACTTCCTCAGCTGGTCCACAGGACATCTCAATGACCTTGACCTAAAAGCAAAAGGAGATAAATGCATTGCCTGATTTTATATGCATTTTTAATGTTTTCTCCCATTGTTTCCTATGGTGTGTAATTACGTACAAAAACAGGACTTTTTTAAACTTTGAAAAATCATAACTTAAAATGTACTGACCTGATTTTGATGATCTCAGTCTTAAAAAGTGTATAGAAATCTAAAGTATTTTTGTAACTTGGTCTCAAGTTATTTCTTTGAGTGTGTGTCCATTTTTATTGATACTGTGAGTACACCAAAGGCCAGATGTATCAAGCTCCTGGTTTGCATTTCTTAAATAGCGAATTTTAAGAAATCGCTATTTGAGACATGCAAAATGGGATGTATGAAAATTGCAATTTGGTAATAGCGATTTCTTAAAAATCGCAACTGCTACTAGCGAACTGCAATTAGGGAATGGGACTCCATTCATCCCTACAGGCCTGTAGGCCTATAGGTGAGAATAGTTTTGCATTTCCAAATTTGCGAATTCCTGTTAGGAATTTGAAAATTAGGTAATGCAAAACCCAGGGTTCTGGAGGCCTAAGGCCCACTTTGATGCACCCTAAAAAATTACTTCTGGACATGTAAAACGCACACATACCCTAGTGGGATGTGTGCGCTACATGTCATTTTAAAAAATGCATTTCAATGCATTTTTTAAAATTGCATATGCTTACCACCAAACTTCAATTCATGGTAACTGCATTTCCTAAATACCAAATTTGCATTTAGGAAATGCATGATACATGTGCACTGGTAATCTCATATAGGTATGCCCTATTTGCGATTACCTATTTAGGAAATTGCAATTTGTGATTCCCTAAATGGAACCGCAATTTCAGGAAACCGCTATTTTAGCAATTCCTTGAAATTGCACTGCGAATGCCTTTCATACATTCTGAAAGGCATTTTTGCATTCACAAATGGTGGAATTTTGTGATTCACACTGTTTGCGAATGCAAAAAGCTTTGATACATCCTGCCCCAAAAGCTTTGCACTTCTCCAAGATTGGCCTAACTGCTTGACCAAGCTACCATAAAAATTAAAGCATTAGCTGGTCTAGTTTTTACCTCTGTAAATTGAGGTGGGGTTCCTTGGACTCTCTGCACTGTGCATATCCTTTCTGTACACTATATAGAGAGCCAGCCTCCTACAATGGGTATTAAAAATACTACCTCAACCTGTAATATCATATCAAAAGTGAGTATTGCTATTCTCTAAAAGTCAATTTATGTAAAATTTTGATACATTTAGTTTGGCTGGCAAAATAGAAAGATGGAACATCACATAGCTATCAAGGCCACACAGACGTGCTGAAGGACAAACATTTTTGTAAAACTATTGCTAGACGATATGTCTGTACCTGTCCTTTCTAATTAAATCTAAATTTGGAAATACATGTTTGGACTCAAGACCTGGCATGGATTTTACATTGAGGTGGTTCCTCAAAATATGCTTAGCTCTAGTATGAGTTGGGCTCTGACTGCAAGTCAGGCGGAATTCCATGCACATTTCCAGCTGCTGGAATTATCATCACCTGGTTTCCCCACATGGAATTACATCTATGATAACCCTGATTACAAGTCTGGTAAAGCAAAATAACTCTAAGGAATGCCACTCTGCCTGATGACGACAGGCTTGGTGTTCCATCATCTGGTATTCCCTGGAGCCTGGACACTGGATCCGATTTTACCAGCCAATAATTTCCACTGGTAAAATCTGATGACGTTTTGGCTGCAACAGCGGCCAAGCTTAATCTCCCGTTTTCTTTGGCAATGGCTAAAACTATTCTTCCCTTTGATGCGCCCCATGACCCCTTCCTCCACCCATGTCTTACAGGAAAGCCACTGCCGTCACACACCATAATAGGTGGAATTTCATGTAGAGATACCAGCCAGTCATAGTGTGGGGAACACCACGAGAGACAAGCGTTCTTCTTTTCCAGGTAGTCATAATAATAGGAGGCACAGAGAAAACCATCAGCACCGACACCCGTTGGCGTAGTGTGGAATCCCCAGCCCAAAGCCGGTCAGTGGATTCCACTCTACGCACCAGCATTCTCTCTTACATCACCACACTTCTCCCCCCTTTACAAAAATGCAACATTAAAACACAAATTAAATGATTAAAGAGAAACTAGTCTAAGAGAAACAAGTAATAAAATACAAGTACTAAAATGATCACACAGAAGCTTAAACACTCTAAAATTAAAATTCTTCCTCAACACTATAATATATTTCCTCTAGGCAAAACATAGTATTGGAATTTAGTAGGCCTGTGACATTTCCTCACACTCCTTCTAATTCCCATATCTGATTGTTCAGAAAGAACTTTATTCCCTGCTTGTTTAGCTTGAACCAAAGATTTGTGCCCATACTTCTTACCCTCGGCAACTCCATCTCGGACACTGGGATCCAACGCCAGTCTAGTGATGCTCCACCAACTACCATCAGTAAGTTTTGTTGCATTTTTACGTACCTCAAGAATTTGTTGAGACTCTCGGAACTTTGACAAGCCTTTCCTAACCACTAAGGGATCTTTAACTCTCACCCAGTCACCCACTTGCAGGGTATTGTTATCCCTAAACCCAACCAGCCTTTTCCTGCCAATAAAATCTGAATTATGTTTTGCAGTGTTCCAAATTTCCTTCAAGTTGCTACCATCATGAAAAAGCTCAATCATCCAGAAAGGGCACAATTCCGGTGTAGCAACTCTGCCTCTCATTAATTCAAAAGGACTTCTACCAGTGGTGACATGAGGTGTTGTACGATGGGACCAAATCAATTCCTTAATTGCCTGAACCACTGATAAGTTGCTCCTGAGAGCAGCCTGAATGCACTCCACTAGCACACGATTAAAACGTTCCACAATACCATTACTCTGAGGATGATACAATGGGGTCCTTATGTGTTTAATTCCACATTTGCCTAAAAATTCACACATTTCACCAGAAACAAATTGAACACCATTGTCCGTCAATATCTGTTCTGGGAAACCCTCCCGACCAAAAACATCTCTCAAGCAATTGATAACACTTTGTGTAGTTGGATATCTAACTGGTAGAACTTCCACCCACCTTGAAAGATGATCTACAATTACAACGAAGTACCTCATATCCGGTGGTAATATGTAATAAGGCCCTAGAAAATCTAACCCAATTTTCTGCCAAGCTCTAGCTGGGGATGGAACAAAAGAATCTCCCGCCACATGAGTGTTGAGTACCTTGTCGCTAGAGCAGCACCTAGTACAATTTCTCACAAATTCTTCAATTTCCTTGTCCATCTTAGGCCAACAAAAGTTTGATCTTAGTTTCCTTTTGGTGATTGTGGAACCTAAATGACCAGAATGTACTTTGATTATCAAATCATTTCTAAAACGTTCAGGAGGAACAAGTTTATCACCTCTAATAAGTTTGTCCCCTTCAATAGACAATTCGTCTGACACCTTCCAAAAGGGCTGCAAATCTAAAGACAAACTCTTCTCCTTCGGCCAGCCAACCTTAACCATGCGCATAACATCACATAGTAAATTATCCTTTTTCAATGATTCAATCCAGCACCCTTCTTCTGAAATACCATCAAAGTCAGAGATGGATGCTATGAAACACTCTTCAATCTCAGTTTCCCATTCTAACTCGTCATCCTCTCTGATGGGCAAACGAGAAAGACAGTCTGCCCTACTGTTCTTCCCTCCTGGAATATATTCAACCGAGAAATTGAACTCCAATAACTTAGCTGAAAGTCGGGCTATTCGAGCAGTGGAGTGTCTAACTTTTTTACCCGATAAAATATCCACCAGGGGCCGATGATCTGTTCTTAAAATAAAATGTCTACCCCAAAGATACTGTCTAAACTTCTCCACACTCCATACACAAGCTAACAGTTCTTTTTCAATTACGGAGTATTTCCGTTCTACCTCTCGTAAAGTTCTTGAAGCAAAGCCAACAGTATTTTCTTTGCCGAAGTCACTATCAGAAATTTGCGTTAAAACTGCTCCTAAACTATACTCACACGCATCTACTGTAACTATGGTTTTACGATCTTCTGAAAAAGGTTGCAATGCTGGAGATTTAATAATACTTTGTTTAATCTGCTCAAATGCTTCATTACATTCTTTAGACCAAACGAAAGTCTGTTTATTCCTAAGTAGTGACCTGAGACAATCTGTGGTCTTGGCAAAATCCTTCAAAACATTTTTTGGGTAAAATTCGCACAACCCCCAAAATGATAGTAATTGCTCTTTGGTCTCCGGTGCTGGAGCCTCAAGAATACTCTTTACTAAGCTTGGCTTGTGTTTAACCCCCTTATCAGAAAGAACATGACCTAAATACTCAATTTCCCTAGTCTTAAAAATGCACTTGTCCTTCCTTAGGGTCACCCCCCTTTCCTCCAAAGTCTTCAGGACCTCTTCCAAAACTCTATCATGAGCACTATCTGTGTCAGCAAAAACCAGTATGTCATCTTGAAATACCACCACATTAGAATTGTTAGAAAACATATCAGTCATCAGTCTTTGGAATACGGCAGCAGCAGAAGCTAGACCAAATGGTAACCTGCAAAATTGGAAGGTTCCATCCGGAGTAACAAAGGCTGTCAGGTGTCTCGAATTAACATCTAATTCTACTTGATGATAAGCCGATCTTAGGTCTAATTTTGTGAACCAACACGCAGGGCCAACTTTCGTAATAAGATCATCAATACGTGGTAATGGAAAACTGTCAACCCAGATCACATCATTCAAACTCCTCAAATCCACACACATCCTCAACTCTCCAGAACTTTTCTTTGCCAGAACTATGGGAGACAGCCAAAGTGTAGCTTCCACTTTCTCTATAATACCCTGTTCACACATGTCTTTGAGCAACTTGGACAAATCCGATCTTACACTAAGTGGAACATTTCTCAATTTATGTTTTATGGGTACTGCAGCTTGTTTTATCTTTATTGTGTGTGCAAAATTTGTAATTTTCCCTAATTTGTCTTGAAACAATTTGTGGAATTTCTGTTGCCAAAAATCAGCAGTGTGAGAAACAGTTTGAATACAGTTAGTAACATTACTTTCAACAGTGACTGGTTTCATTCTTCCTGGCTTGATGACTAATTTAAATTCAGCTTGGTGTATAAGCCCTAAAACATTGATACCCTTTCTAGCTACATAAACTTTACCTTGAATGGTTTCACTAAAGACAGATAATGAGGTCCAAAAATATCCAATTAAATCAATTTTACTGCCTTCAAAGGCCAATGTGGCAACATCAGGAGGAGAAAGAGTTTTCTCTCCCAAAAACTCATTGAATCTCTCTAGTGAAATAATTGTGATGCGAGCTCCAGTATCAACCAATAAATTAATCTTAACTCCTCCAATCAGCACATCAATGTCAGGGTCCACCACTAACTTATTGACTGTAGAGGTGTCTCTGACCACTAAAACAAATTCATTGTTGTTATCTTCACAATAGATCTCCTTGTCTTCCTCTAATACACAATTAACATTTCCCTTTTTAATGCTTCTGCAAACCCGTGAGAAGTGTCCAAGTTTATTACAGCTCATACACTGTTGATTGACCGCAGGACAGTTTTTAAAGGAGGAAATATGATTCGCAGAACCACATCTAAAACACATGGTTCTGTGGTTGCCCTTGGAAGAAAAAACATTCCTGGAAGATGAGAAGGTTTCTTGTTTCCTTTCCACACGAGCTGATTTCTTGTCGTCATTGTTTTGTGAATTTACAACTGCACCAGAAATAGAAATGTTTGAGAACGACATCTCCAATTGTTTTGCATCCTCCTGCGAACATTCAATACTCTTTGCTATGTCAATAGCCTTATCCAGAGATGGGTATTTGCATGTTAACAGTTTTTCCTGGATTCTCTTAGAATGACACCTTGCAACTAATAGGTCATGTATGAGTTGAGAAGTAAAATTTTCAAATTCGCATTTAGCAGCCAAAACTCTTAACGCTGTTATAAATGAATCTATACTCTCATTGGGATTCTGTGATCTCGTGAAAAACGTATACCTATGTACCACTATATTTTTTGATTTAATAAAATGCTTATCTAATTGTGCTACAGCCATTTCGAATTCATCTAATTCTTCATCGTCACGTAACTCATAAACTGGTAGATGATCAAAAATGTTTTGACCTTCCACCCCTAGATAATAATACATTAAACTCTTTTTCCTTTCTGGCCTAAACTTATGACCGTCAATGGCACCTAAAAAGGCTTTAAAAGAACGAAACCACAATTTCCATTCCAAAGGGGGTTCGCCGGGGTCTTGTAAAAAAGGAGCAGGTGGCATAACATTCTGCATTTTTACAAGTGTAAAATAAGATTAAGTCAATAAAATGTCCCAAAGAAAGATGGCCGAACCAATGAGTTACAGAAAAACAAAAATTAGTCCTTCCTTTACTTCAATAGGAAACAAAAAGAAGAGGAAAAAAAAAAAATTGTGTCCTTCCTTTATTTCTGAAGAGTTCAAAGCTTCCGGTACAACCGAGTCCAGCGATGATATGTGCGAGTCAAGAGCAGCCTGTGCACGCGCGCAGGAAGACAACAATACGGCACGAGCGTTGACGGTTAAAAACGCTCGTGACCATGGGCAAAAGAAAATTGAAAGAAGATCAAAAAAATGAGTAAGAGACACAAAAAAAAAACTCACTATGTGCCCCCAAAGCGCTACAAACACAACGAAGCCCCAGGGCTTCCGAACTGCTTCCTTACAGCCTCCACTTCAAGGATTCGGCCACCGATGACGCAGCTACCAGCAGCAACGGAAATAATGAAGTTCCAGTGGACACAGAGCGGTAAAACCTTCAGCCGATTCTACTGGTAGACGAAGTATGAAACTGAAACAGCTGAGACGCTGAGACGAAAATGAAACGGCTCCTTGACTGATTCGTTCCCCCTCGTCGCCAAAAATTTGGGGAACACCACGAGAGACAAGCGTTCTTCTTTTCCAGGTAGTTTAATGTTAGTCCAAAACAGTAAGCAAGTTTACATCGTAATTGGAGGCACAGAGAAAACCATCGGCACCGACACCCGTTGGCGTAGTGTGGAATCCCCAGCCCGAAGACGGTCAGTGGATTCCACTCTACGCACCAGCATTCTCTCTTACATCACCACACTTAGTAATTCCAGCTGCTGGAATCTCTGTATGCAAATCTACCTAACTCATTATTAGGGCCTACAAGGTGGATCCCTGGGAGTGGGGAGTCACTACGCGGAGACACACTTACTGTACTGAATTCTGTACTGTGTTCCCTATTCTGAGGTATGTAATTCTCCAAATTACAATCTACTCTAAGCATGTGTTAAATGGGAGTAATTTCTTCTTTTAGTGTGAAGAACTAACGTACAATATCATAATATGTTTTTTTAACGGCCAAAAACAGTCACTACTAGGTACAGAAACCTTTATTGGAGTGACATAGTGCTACATATTTATTGAATAACACCCTAATCTCGATCTCATAGTCTTGCTCAAATGGTAATAGACTCAGTAACCTAGGTGTAAATTGCATACACTGGGAATTTTGCCCGGGGATAATTTTTTTCAGATAAAACCTCAGCAAATCAAGCATACCCAGAATGACAGACAACATGCACTTTTGGTGCATTCTAATTTAATCACGAGGTAAGTGCTCATTACACATTTCTAAGGATAAGAGAGAAATTATAACCATCTAATGAATTTGATCCATACAATAGGAAATTATCTTGCCGTTTAATCAATTTTGAGCTATGCTGGTTTAAAAACAACAAATATGTGAGTTAGGGATCAAAGATTCAACGCAGAGCATCCCAGGGGCAGGATTTTAGTATTGTCATTTGAGTGCAACAATCTATCAACCTGTTGAACATCCATCTTCTTTCTGTTTTATTTCAGGCGTTAATTGGATCAATATTCTATTTTTATGTGCAGTTCTTACACTGCATGCATTTGATGCATTTAGCACCGCAACCAAAGTTTATTTGACCTTGAAGAATCACATTTAATTGCAGCAGAGTTGAAATAAATTAACAATGACACCACCTATCAAAATATTTTGTCTTTGAATGACTATACTTTGTCAGGCAATTATTGTAAAATATGTGTAGGAAAGGACAGGCGTGTATCTCTTTTTATCTGTAGTTTTAACAGTTAGTCTAAAACATAAGACTACGTTTTATTCTTTAAATTGCTATCGTTTGTTCATGCCTCGGCTCTGTGGACAACATTATCTATCAGGATTAAGAGGTTGCAAGGTTCAGTAAATCAAGTTAGGGACATGCTGTAGCTTTGCACTGGAACTGTCAGAGCAGGAAAGTAACCCTTATTACTTTGAAAGTGTTTTACAGTGATGCGACTTTCACCTCACTGTTTGCTCATCGTAGTTTACAGCATGCTTGTCTGTCTACAAGTAATACTCTCACAAACTAGGGGCCATATTTACAAGAAAGTGGCGCATCACTAGATATGGGCCACTTTTCTTGCTTCTTCTAATGCCACCATGGTTACGCCATATTTACAATACGGTGCACCATGGAGCATGTTAGGGGGAATAGCCATTTTTATAACGCTATTATAACGCTATACTGGATTAGTGTAAAACAAAATGACGCTAATCCAGTATAGCGTTAATAGGCCCATTTAAATCACTGAGGGTCTAATTTTAATGCCTGCTTCCAGCAGGCGTTCAAAAAGACGCAAAAAAAGGTGCAATGGAATCATGTAGATTTCATTGCGCCATTTGTACCGACCCTCTAACGAGGGAACACCCCCTTTGCATACATCATGCATTTATTATGTATGATGTGGTGCAAAGGGTTTACAAAGTAGTGCAAACCTAGGCCCAGATTTATGAAAAGTGGTGCTGCACTTAGTGCAGCGCCACTTTTCTTGCACCCATTGACACACCCCTAACGCCACAATGTGTGCCCTGTATTTAAAATATGACACACCATGGCGGTAGTCAGGGAGACTAGCGTCATCATTTTCGCTGCTAGTCCGGCGCTTTGCAGGACTAGCGTCAAAAAGTTTGACGCTAATCCTACAAATAACCATGAGGCCCACTGAAAACAATTGGAGGCTCTTTTCAATGCCTGCACTTAGCAGGTGTTAAAAAATGCAGATAAAAATGGCGCAAAGGAATCTCATAGATTCCATTGTGCCATTTTTACAGCCCCTCCTAACGCCGGAACGCTCCCTTGTATACATTATGCCTGGCGCAGGCATAATGTGGCGCAAGGGGTTACAAAGTGTCACAATGCAGGCATTGCACCACCTTGTAAATATGGCTCTGCATTTTTGCCCTTCCAACACCACATTAGCATAAAAAATTAAGCTAATGTGGTGTTTGAATGGCGCTAGGCCACCATAAATTTGGGCACTAGTTTAAGTCATCTTGTAAATATGGGGCTATGGTAGTGGGCCATTAGCGTCACATTAGGGGCAAAACAATTTGCTGAAAATGTGGCGCTAAAGGCACAAGATCCTTGTAAATCTGGCCCTAGCTGTGCTTTGTGATTGAGTATTCCGGAGGCCAGGCAGTGTAAAGTTACTAATAACTGACTAAAACTTTGAACAGCATTTAGCACCTTCTCCTAAGGGCCTCATCTGCTGTTAATCGACCATACTCTCAATATGCAACCTTTTCTTATACCTGTATTTGAAGGATGCCTAATTGATAGTTATTCTCACTTTAGCACATGTGGTTATATGGCTAAGAGCACTTGTGCCCTAAATCTTACCAAGCCCAGGCAAACAACCAGGTCAACTCTGTCGGCTTCATGTACTTGCTTGGCACTTTCATTAAAGATCCTACAACAGCAATAGGTAGTTTTAGAATTCTCATCATTCTGATTCGAAAAACCAAACTCATCTTCCCATACAGGGTACGAATTGGAAGCTATGTATCAGGAGGCAGTGCTTACCACTAGCTGTAAGGCAGCTGCTTGGGCATCATGCTTTGAAACTGTCTGTGCTCAGTGCTGGTCATAAGCAGAGAGGTTAGTAGCCTACAAAGAATTGCTGGCCCAATGTGGTGGATAGCTTCAGGCCCAGGGAGGTTGCTCTGCATATTGCAGCCTGATAAAAAACCACTGGTCCCAGAACCCTTTGAGACTGTCAATGCTTAATGTTGCTCGTGGGTGGAGAGGCTGGTAGTGTAAATAAGCATCGGTACAGTTTGGAGGAAGGCTTTGTGTTCTGTATGGTTGCTGTAGGCAACATCAGCGACCAACAAATGACAGGTCCCAAAAGCCTTGCAGGAGTTGGAGAGCAGCCATCCTCAGTAATAGAGTATAATGAGAGTTGAAGAGCAGCCCTTCTTAGTAATTGTGTATAACTGCCCTCATGTTTCACAACATCCTTACCATGCAATTGAGCTTTGATGTTGTTAAGAAAGGACCCTTGCTCTGGGGACTGAGATTCAAAGTTTCCAGACCAACTATTTTCTAGCTGAAAACACATTGAGAGCATTTTGGTTTTCAAACAAGCATTCTGGATATTGAGTCAAGCAGAAAACAAATTATTTTGGACTCTTATTTGAACTAATATTTAGTAGTCATAGCAGTTTTTACCTTGAAATATTTTTGAAGTAATTAATGATTTCCATCAGTCATCCATGATTATTATACTGATGACTATTTAAGGTACATGTAGCTACTAAGGAAGTGATATGTATGCATTGAGATTACAAATCACAGTGAGATAGTGAGAAAATCATTACTGATTGAACCATTATGCCTACCAAAGACCTTTAACCACACTTATTGGATCGAGATCCCATCCTACCTTCTTCTATTTTAATGCATATGGAGTAGAAGAATGTCCTTCACTCCTGCCTCACCCCTTGTATATTACACAAGTCAAACCAAGAAGCAAGTACAGGGATAGGGGAGGGATGGGGACTGCGGCGAGGAGAACTACAAATTGTCTTCATTAACCCCATCCTCTCCGTCCTCCCTGCCTCAATCATTAACAATCCCCAATAACTTGCACTGACTGTACTGATGTAGAAAATACATTTATTTAGGAGCCAACTACTTCATTGCCAAACACTGTAGAGGCAAAGTTACAGTTCTGGTCATCCTTAGGTCTCATCTATAATTTCATGAAGGTCAAATGTGATGACCATGTAGCGGCTATACATATCTCCCGTAGAGACACACTGCCCAGTTCTGCCCAAGAAGCAGAAACTGATCTTGTCAGGATAAAGTCATACATTATTTTATGATTGCAAAATAGTTTTTTTGACACAACTACTATTCATTTGGGAAGCTGTCTTTTTACCATTATTTGCAGAGCCATATGAAACAAGTAACGAATTACAGACTCTTAGGCCCAGATTTTAGATTGCCTAGTGCCATTCTAATGACACATTAGTGTGATTTGTTTATGCTAATGTGGCATTAGAGGGCCAATAAAGCTGACAAAGTGGCGCAATGCATGCATTATGCCACTTTGTAACCCTTTGTGCTACATTATGCCTGTGCCCTTCCTCCGTTAGGGAGTCTGAAAAAGTGGTGCAGAGAAATCTAAGAGATTTCTTTGCATCATTTTTTTAGCGACTTTTAATGCCTGCTCAGAGCAGGCATTAAAAGGAGGCTCTCATGGGTTACAATGGACCTCTGGGGGCTTTGCAGGATTAGCATCAAAAAAATTTATGCTAATTCTGCAAAGCTCCGAACTAGCATAAAAAATTCTGGTTAAATACAGCTCACACATGGTGGCATTAGTGGGGCGCTAAGGGGCACAAGAAAAGTGGTGCTGCACTAGGTTCAGCGCCACTTTTCATAATTATGCCCCTTCATCCTTTAGTGCACTCTAAATAGATGGATACTGGTCATCTTATGTCTAGATATGAATGTATTGTAGAATCTGTTTCTGATTGTAAAACTGGAAAAACTATTTCCTGGCACAGGTGAAATGCTGAATTTAATTTTTTTAATGAACTTGGGGTCCATTATGAGGACTACTGCTTCCAGGGAAGTATCACCATAAGTATTGTTATGAAATAGCCAGTGTCCCTAATTCTACCAGCTATCTTGAAGAGGTAATAGCCAGCAAAAGGCTATTTTTGAAGACAACCGGACAAGATTGACATCATCTAAGGTCGGGTTGAACTCTCCATCATAATTTGTTTCAATCTAAAATTAAACTCAACAATATATACCAAGCATAAGAGCCTTAGTTGATGCCCATTGAGCTGAGAGTGTAAATGGTGATAATCCCTTCACAAAACCATCCCTGAGGAACTCTAGTATCTTGAACAAATTAAAATTTAGAGGGTAAAGAACCTTTGATATGCACCATTTTGAAGATAACAACGTAGATAGCTTCCTGGGAAATCGATATCCCTGACAACTTCCTCAGAACAGCCTAAATGTTGTAACCCTAACCTCTCACATTCCAGGTCATCAACTTGAGGTGTTTAATTTGGAGAAAAGGGGGTACAGTGATTTGAAGAGGGAAAGACTGAACTGACAAGTGAACATAGTCCCCATTGGAGAGAGACATCAGTCGTGAGAACAAAAGCCGGTGGAGTCAAAAGGGTGCTCTCCTCCCAGATCTTGCAAAGCACCTTTGGGAGTAGGGCAATCAGAGGGAATGCATACAAATTATTTTGAGCCATTGGACTGACAAGGCATTTACAGCTCTGTCAGAAAAATATTTATTTTGAAGGCAATTACTTTTTGCCATTTTCAACTATGTAGAAGCAAAGTTACAGTTCTGGCCATCTGTTCGGTTTAAATTATATTGATTCTCAAATGTCATATGTGATGACCATGCAACGCCTCTACATACCTCCTGTAGAGAATCAATGCCCAATACTGCCTAGGAAGTAGAAAGCAATCATGTGGACTTGCTTGAACAGATGATGGAATAGAAATCCCAGCATTATTATTCAGCCATCTACTAACTGTTTGGGAAGCTGCTTTTTTAGTGAAAGCATCAGGTTGTGCACTCACACAAGTCTAACCAGATGTTCCAAATCATGCACATATCTGATTGGATTCCTAGACAGACAGGTGATACATCACTGAAGATGTGAAATTGCTGCTGCTGAGACTGTCTGCCCTGAAATTCAATCTTCCCTGTAAATACACTGCTGTTAATGTGAGAAGGTGGTCCGCTGCCCAAGAGAAAATTTGTGTTGCTAGTAGGTTAATGCTGATGCTGATGTTCTTCGTACCCCCTTCATGATTCAAATAGGCTCTTGTCACCTGAGTCTTTCAATGAGTGAGCAAAAGCCTGTAGAGCTTTCCACATATTTGCCAGCTCACTACAATTTAGGGAGTGTAACCTCTCTTTCTCTAACCACTGGCCTGTTTTTATCTCTAGATCCTGCAGGGTTGCTCTACACCTCCAGAACTTGCATCCATGGTGATCTGGGTACGCAGTCGAAGCAGCACTCCCCTCTAAAGGTTTCCTTCCACCAACCACACTTGTAAACCTTGAAGTATCTGAAGAGTCACAAGACCTATTGTCTGAGCTGTTAGAAAGTTGAGGACCAATGCAAAAGGCAGTGGTTTACAAGAGGTCTGAGATGGAAGGGAGTCCAGGGAACTACTGTTGTAGCTGCTGCCATTAGTCCCATAACTTTCAACCACCCCATGGCCGAGATTAATTGTTGCTTGGACTGAAAATATACATTTTTCTAAATCATCAAAATCCTGTTGTGAGGCAGAAAGACCTGACTGAGCTTTGCATTTAATTCTCCCCCCCCAATAAATCTTGAAGCCTCAACTTCGTAAGATTTATCACAAAACCTAATTTTTGCATGCATTTGCATGATGACATCTTGCTGGGGCTTCGAAAAAAAGGAGAAGCTGAGAACAGTCAGTCATCAAGGTAAGGAAATATGTAAAAACTTTTTAAATTAGGTGTGCAACAACAGGAGCTAGTACCTTTGTGAAGAATCTGAGAGATATTAGAAGTCCAAAGGGAAGAGCTTGAAACTGGAGATGCTGGCCGTCCTTAGTGAAAGAAAGTAACTTCTGGCTTTCCCGATGTGTAGGGACATAGAAATAGGCATTTTCAAAGTTAAGAGTCATTAGAAAATTGCCCTCTGCTCCAAGGGGCTAGAATTGATTGGATGGGAGCCCTACAGAACTCCTCCAATAGGACAATCTTGTTGAATGCTTTTAGATCCAGTACCAGCCAGTATCTGCCATCTACAGTAAAAAGATAATATAATAAATCATGTCCCCCTTTGATGTTCTGGATCAGGGATTACTGCTTCCTTCTCTAGTAGTGCCTCAATCCCTAGAGACATAAATTGTCTTTTAAAGTCTTATGTTGGTAAGGCTGTAGAAACACACTGACAGAGTACCCCTGGTTGACAATGTTGAGAACCCAAGCTTCCGTAGTGCACTCCATCCAGTCATGAGCACAGTGTTTGAGCCGCACTCTGACCTCGGCACAGTCTCTTTTGTGACTGTCCTTCATCTTGGGGATGGCTGGTCAGGTTTTACCAATGAACGCAGCCCTCTGATCTTGGGCCCAGCCATGAAAGGGACATCTCTACTGTACCTTTGGAGGCAGCTGTTTTGAAAAGAAGATTTTCTTTACTGAAAAGACTTAAAAGGCTTGATAATTTTCTTCTCGTCACCTGCTTTTTCAACCACTGTATCTAATTCACCCCTAAACAACTACGGACCTGTAAATGACCGCTTCTTAACTAGAGATCTTTGAAATGGGTCAAGCTTACAGGACTTCATCAGCAACATCCACTTACTGCCACAGATACTTTAGTTGAAGATGACACTGCCCAAAGCCCTTCAAATGAAACATCAAGCAATAATTTGGAAAAGAGCTCTATCTTAGTCAAAATAGTATATCACATTTTTCCTACAGACAATCACAGAAGAACTGGAAATCCTTAAGGTAGACTTGCATGGCATTTGCTGAGTAACTGTAAGCTCTAAGAGACAAGCAAGAGACTGCAAATGAACTCGTCAGGGTTGATTCCATTTCTTCATCGACAACATCAGGTAATGTTGTGTCCTCTGAAGCTGATGTGAAAGTAGAAATCATCAACACCATAATAGTATTGACTTTAGGTGTTTGTGGAAAATTAGTAGCAAAGTCCTCCAGTCAATATCTCTTTGAAAGTAATATAGGAATGAACACCTTGTCAGTGTTCTTCCAATCCTTGAGGAGAATTTGTCACATCATGCAAGGGCAGATTATCAGCCTGGGCCCCACTGTATTGAGAATGGAACCCCTCCTCTAGCTTCTCTTCAAAACCAAGAGCATTCTTAATATAAAGGAGGTCATCGAATGGAGTCTCTTGTACAAGTCTCTTCTTCTTTGTGCGGCCTGAGTTGCTACAGTGACTGCACCAGAATAGGTGCCACTTGTGCCCTGGGGGCACCAACGGATAGATGCTTCTTCTGCACTCAACAGGAGGTTGACAGCGGGCTCCTCTTCACTTCTCCTGTGCCTGGAAGCATATTAGCTCAATGAGGGTTGGGTGCGCTCCACTCATGCTGCAGCCATGGCCAAATGAAGAAAGTAGGCACTCCCCCACACGCTGGTATAAATGTTGAGAAACAGCGCTCTTCACATACTGCTGCAAGAGTGGCAAAAGTGGCAGTCCTCCTTGGTGACCTAGCAGGTTCCAGGGCAGTATATTAGCAGGGCATGACAGGGGCGGTTCCTAGCCAGTCCTTTCAGCAGTATCTGGTGTCCAGTCCACACAGTGTCTCTCTTCTCCAAACATGGGGAACAACCCCTATACTTATGCTCATTTTGTCTTTGATCTCAAGGGGGGCACTTCAAAGGACCTTGAGAAGTGCACAACACCCCCTTAACCGCAGCCCTGGATCCAGACATCAGTAGAGGATAAACAGGCCCTTTGTGTGAGTGCAGGGCACAGCCTATGCAAATGGAATTGTGCCCGATTCCCTTCTCCCAGCCCAGGAAGACCATTCGGTATGCAGATATAAAATTATCACACCTCCACCCTCCCTCTGGACTCTCTTGTTGCAATTTGTCACATATTGCAATACAACTCTTGTGGCATTCAAATGATGTTTTCTATGTCTTAACCATATCTCACCTCTCATGTGTGACTGCATATGTTTCTTAACTTAATATGGAAATGATTGCTAATTTACATATCTTAATTTGCCCATTTGATTGATATCGTCTATGTCACAACTATGTCTCAATTGTTCACATACGATCGTATTTGTTTTGCATTGGATTATGGAAATGACTGGCAACTTATATATCTTTATTTGCGCTTTCGTACATATTTGGTACACATATTCCTTATGTGGTGTTGCTTTCTCTTGTATTTGCATGGCACTGTCACCTATACTAGGGCCACACACACCATTTCTTTCCTTACAGTTCCTTAAGATTGAGATTCCTCCCTAACATGGCGTTCACTGAAATCTGTTGGAGTCCGTATTCTCTTTCTACTTTCAGCCACACATAAAACAGCAGCTGGTTACCGGCGCGCAAAGCAGATGCGATGCCGTTAACAGAGTTAACATTCTTCGTTGCCTGCTGAAGGTAGGATGCACTCTTTTGTCCCACATTTAGATCTTGGTGACACGCTTTACAACTGTAGCGGTCTCCTACGTTATGTCAACTAGGCATACACATGTATGAACGGCCGTACGTTATACTTTTTGTTCTCCCTGTTAGTTTTGTTATAATTTTTTTGGGGGGGGGTAACCATTCTCTGCTTTTAAGCAATTTTATTGTTCTTATAGTTCATGCTATTTCACATAACAGTCTACGCTTCTCTGAGCGGGCCGTGTTTTGCTCTAATTCACCATAAAATCTCATCCAATAGCTCACTGATTTTAAATAATTATTTACTAGAATGCACATGAATAGTTTTTCGTACCAACAAAATATCTAATAGATGTTGGTTGGAGTTTCCAGCTACAAACAACTAGGGAGACAGTTACATTTGGGTCACTGTTACATTACTCTCCTTTTTTGCAATTTTAGAATTGACAGTAGTGAAGAGAAAATTAATACATTTTTCCATAAAGGGGGACTGACAATTCTGTCATTGGTTTTTAAATTAGCACATTTACGTCTTTGGATTTAGCTCTATTCAATTGCCCCTGTCTTCCAATCATCTGTCTTTTTTGACCTTAGCTCAAAATTTACATTTCATTATCTCTTCCTGCATGGTTCCTTTTTTCCACATTTAGGCTTATCATGGTCTTTGGATACTTCTTTCATCTCGTGGTACCTTTCCTTCTATAAACATTAGTGGCCATTGGAGCTTATTAGCACAACTTGACACTTCCACAATTTGGAGGTATGTTCTGTTTCTTTTTCTTGCATGCGTATGTAGTTTCTCTTAATAGTACAATCTTTTCATCTATTACCACATCTCGACACAGATCGTGGTTTAAATTCTCAACATGATATATGCATCATGGTTTCTTCTTTCCTTGGATTGTGTTTTCTCACTGTTTCATGTTGGCACTGGAACCTTTTTGTCGAGAAAATCGATATAGCAATCACTTGAATGTTTTTATTTTCACTGGTGCTATAGAGGTGGCATTCAGAGGATGGTTGTATTCTAAAGAGCATCACCTCTTCCTAAGTAGTTCCCAAAGATTTTCTGGTCTGTAATGCCCAGTGCAAGAGAATAGTGGATTTTCCTCAAACTTTGACAGTGGATCCAGTGCCTGAGTATCCCAGAAGCTGACTTGGAGGGCATCCTGAGCAATTTGGAGTGCAAGTGGAGTGTAAGTATGAATATGTTAAATTGTCTGTTATATGGCGTATGTATTTTGAGGTGTGCTGAAGTATGAATTGGAGGTATGGGTTGCTTTACCTTGTGTGACGCGTTCAGATATGCAATGCTGATTGTGGGTTTAATTGGTGGACTGATTACTGTATTGTTGATGTACTAGTCACCCTGTGATTGGTTAGTCAGCCAGGCAGCCTCACTGGGATTATTAAGATGCCAGCACTAAGATGCGCTGTCATTGGTTGGTAACTATCAAATCAATGCTATGATAGGTTAACCTTTGACAGAGCTGCACTGGGATTGGTTGTTGTTCGCTAGTTCATGTGTCGAACTTTTGAGATGGTTTTAAGTAATAATAATAGGGAATGTATCGAAAACACGTAAGGTTTCTGCTGTGGATACAAAATGTTGACAAATATTTGGTTTTACACATGTCCCTGGATGTCTGAATGGGATGACTTTACTGCTTCTAATAAAGATTTACAGTTTCCGTTAGAGGGTGCTTTTGGTATTAAACGGTTGGATTTATTGAGACAGACTAGTTGTGTTTTGGAGCTGATGCCCAGACCTACAAAGTTTGAGGTACTAAACAGATGAGATTGAATGATGACAGTGAAGGACAGAAAGCAAATATCTAAACAAGTGAAGGATTAATTCAGATTAATTTAGACAGTGGTCAGAGACAAGTGGGATAGACAAGAGAAAGTTTGGAGGGGAGATAAGATGTAAGAAATAAGTGCCTTTCCTCTCATAGTAAAAGAAATGAATGAAGAAGACAAAACAACTGAGGGAGTAATGATTCTGATGGGGAGTATAATTTCTTGAATTATTTTTTTGAATTCCACACCTCCTTCATATACAGTTAGAGAAACAAGTAATTCTGGTTCAGACCCTGACATGGGAATAGGAGCAGATGGTGGTACAATAATGCAGGTAGGAGCTGGTGCTACAACTCCTGTTGTAATGACGAGTGCACTGACTAAGCGAGCAATGACGGAATTCCTCTTCAAGCAATTATTATTGTTATTTTAAAGTTCTAATTTGGTGAAATGTTGCAGAAAACCATTGATATGAACAGACTGTTGACATACAATGTTGATTAAATTAGACACCCGGTCAAAGAAGCAGCCAGATGTGGCACATAACAGAAAAGTGAGCAGATGAATGCAAGGTAACCATTAAAAGAATGAAAAATGTAAAATGATATAAAATGGATTTGACATACGCCGAAATTTAAACAAACGAGCTTATTACTTTGAAAGCTCATTTTAAAGATTAAATTGAAAACAACACAGAATAGGGTGATTTAAAGAAATACAGATAAAGGTCAATGAAAAGACAACAAGTAAAAAGAAAGTGAAGTATGGAGAAGGCAAGACAAGACGTACAATAAGTGACTCAGAAGATGGGACAAAAACGGTTTTAAAATGTCCTCTGAGGGAAGTGCATGGTGAGAATCTTGTGCATGTGCCATGGACAAGGACTGATCTTTATGCCTTTGCTAATAATTTCCTATAATTGTGGGAGGAACCTGTGATATATGAAGCACATGGACTGACAAACCTTTCACAGGTGTTGAGACTGATTTAAATTAGACTGATTTAATTTATTGTAGTTCCTAGTGATGTATTGGCAGAGAGTAAAGCAGTGGTCACATGTTTGAATGGCCAACTGAGGAACCAGCTATACTCGCTCCTAATAGCACTCCTTCTGGGAAAGAAGCAAATAAGTACAAACAGATGATTGAGCATTTGAACAAAAGAGTGCCTGAAGAGGTTATAAATTGAGTAAAATTTGTAAGAACTTCTCAGGAGGCAAATGACTTTGTGCATGCTTTTTTATGTGAGACTTAGGCAGATTTTCAAGAAACACAGTGGAGTTGATACCCCGAGAAAGATGGTGTTAGTGGATTAATTTCTGCCTTTGTAATGCGTTTAAGGCCAGAGCTTGGCGATCATATACAGCAGAGTGAATTGCTCTGACAGACAAAGAGTATATATGAGATCTTGAAGCTGGCAAAATACAGTGATTAGTTTGATGCAAAGTATAAACATTTTAAGGAGAAGCTAATGATTACTCTGTCGAAGCAGATTGAGAGAGGATCCGGGAACTCATTTTGGTTCAACATGCATTATGTTCAACTTGGAATGAATGAAACAAATCAAGTGCAAGGTGTGCAAATGGGAAATGAAGTGATGCAAATGCAAGTTGGTGGAAGAGGGATGATGAACAATGATGGGATGAACGTGGATGTTGAATTGGTGAAAATAAACAGTGCTTGTCACTTCTGTGGGAGGATGGGGAACTGGAAGCACAAGTGTTGCTAGAATCCATATCGAATTAGGGTAAAGTTGTTCCCAAATGCAGAGAAATATGATATATATACTGTCATACAGTACAGAGTACCAACAGAATCCATTGATCCTTGATGATGCGTCAGCAAAGAGCAATTCACAATGATGGTGTCTGAAGGAGGGGAGGATTGTTTACTCGGAGCCATCCTGGAGGTAACCAAAGTGGCCCATATATTAACAGTAAAGTAACTGGCCATCCCATTTCATTATTTATTACTACAGATGGTACCCATTCTACTGTTTGTTCTGTGGAAGTCCCAAACTTACCTCTCTCTGAAAGAGAAGCCCAAGTTGTACGGATTAGCAATAAACACATTGTTAATCAGCTTACAGCAGATGTCCCTGTTAACAGTGGTGAGATGGAAAACAAGCATCCGCTCATCTTGTGTGATTCAAGTCCTGTGAATTGGTTAGGCAGTGACTTATTGTGTAAGACCAACTGTGTGATATATTGCCACCGGATGGTTTGCCATTTTTGTACACAAGATGAGGATTCAGTGTCTAAAATAAAATCACTAGAGACAGTTAGTTTTTTATGGTTTAACAAAAGATGATCTGAGTCTGGATTTAAAACATACTGTCGAAGATGAGCTATGGAATTGTTCTAGAAAGACGAATAGATTGATCAAATGAGCAAAGCCAGTTAAAATAAAAGTGAAGCCAGATGTGATATTTCCTGGAACTAAACAGTACAGACTTACGAAAGAAGCAGAAGAGGGAATGAAGCTGGTGACTGAAAAATAATAATTTAACAGAAAGTCTCCCCATTGGAACATAAAGCTCTGTGTATCTCACCCATGATGAGAATATAGAGAGAGGAAAGGAGCTCAAAGTCCAGGATTTATTTATGATTAATAAAATGTTCATCACATGTTGTCCTGTTGCTGAGAATACAGCAGTAATTGTGTTAAGCCAAGCATCCTTCTCAATTATTTTGCATGAGGACAGCAAATACATCTTCACATTCCAATTTTTTAATACAATTCTTGTGTGGCGTAGGAACCCACAAGAATGTAAAGAACGTTCTTCAATCTTTAGTCAAATCCTTAAGAAAGATCTAGAAAGTTTGAGGTTTCCCTGGAACTCAGTTTTAGTGCTACATATTGATGATTTAATCATTGCATCTAAGACAAAAAAAGACTGTAAACGTCATATAGTTGCCCTGTTAAATCATCTAGCTGACAGCAGACATAAGGGCTCTCCAACAAAATTGAGTACTGTAAAAAGGGAGTGATTTATCTTGGACACCACATTAAAAGGAATGTGAGGGAAGTCTCAAAAGAATGTGATTCAACAATTCTGAATACGAGTCCAATCCAGTAGGAGGTTCAGATGTTTCTTGGAATTCTTGGCTTCTGTTGTCCATGGATTCTGAACTTTTCCTTGACTGCAAAGCCTCTAATAAGGCTGACCCATAATGACATACAACATCTGGTACCATTTGAGAAGGAATATAATGATGCATTTCAAGAATTAAAGAAGAATATAAGTTGACCACATGGAAAGCCAGGTAAAAATGGAACCTTTTTCCTGCTCTGCTATGAAAGAGCTGGGTGTACATTATCTATTGTTATCCAAAAGCATGGTGGGTTAATGTGTCCAGTTGAATAACTATCAGCCATAATGGACCCAGTAGCTGTAAGACTTCCAGGTTGCTTGAAATCAGTTGCAGTAGTTTGTGTTACAATTACACAGAGCGAAGGAATAGTGCTAGGTCATACTTTTATTGTATATGTTCCTCACTCAGGTGAGATTCTATTGACAAGAACATGGACTCAGCACCTGACGAATAGTAGATTGACTTGATATCAGCACGTCAATCATGCAGCTGAGAACATCTCTATTAAGACAACAACACTGCTTACCTTTTCACACAGGAGCCATGAAGACAGGGAAGGTGCTGAAATGTTTTAAATTGATTATGAACCACTGCATCTCTGTACTGAAGTTACTGAATTATGTTCCAAACAAATACCAGGCATGAGAGAAACTCAATCAGAAATGGCTCCTCTGACATTGTTTGCTGATGATTCTTGTTTAAGAGACAAATATAGAGAGATGCCTATGCTGTATGATTCGTTAAAGAGACATTGGAAGCATCTTTCCTGCCAAATGTAACTTCAGCTTAGGTGGCAGAAGTGGTTGTATTGACAACAAATTGCAGTCTGTCAGAAAAGTTGAATGTGACAAGTTATAGAGAGAACCAGTATGACTTTGGAGTGGTGCATGAATTTGGGCAACTGTAGCCACAGAGGGCCTTTATGACTTCTTCTGAAGCTAAAAAAAGGAATAGTGCTTACATACAGGAGTTCTTAAATTCAATACAACAACCAAAAGAGATTGCAGAGTTCAAGTGTGTGACAGCCTTAAGGTTGGATCAGATTTAATCACACTTGGTAACAGACATGCAGATCGAATGGCAAAGTGTTGTGCATTATGGTATGAGAGTTGCACAAGACAATGAAAATGATGAGTCAAGAATAAGCACTATAAAAAATGTATATTCTTTTTTTCTTTATGAATTAAATACAAATGTCTTTGAATGAGTTGAGCTATTTTCAAAAGGAAGCTCAGGATGAGGAGAAAAAGAGAAATTAGGTTACAAGAAGAAATTATCAGGATTTGTATGTCAATGCTGAAAATAAATATGTCCTCCCTGATGTTATGCTCTATGCACTGGGAAAATACCTTCATTATAAGTTACATGCAGGAAGAGATAATGTCATATTGTATTTATAACATTTTGGGGAAATACCAAATTTCAAAATGTTGCTGAAGATAATTATGTTAGGTATTTTACTTGTCAAGGAATAATAAAGGAAAGAGGACCTTAATGGAAGTGGACCAGGCTGGGAAATCAGAAGACCCATTTACAAAACTCCAAGCGGACTTTTTTGAGATGTCAGGTTAAAATGGTTTGAAATAATTCAAAGTCATTGTCTGCCTGTTTTCTAATGGGTTGAAGTATACCACACCAGGAGATCAGGTAGCCTTACAGTTGTCAAATTATTATTGAGGGAATTGATACCAGGGTTTGTCATCCAACTTCTACTGAGTTTGATTATGCTACTCACTTTAAAAATTAAGTTTTGCAAATAATCTGCACAGCATTCCAGATCAACCAAAGGTTTAATTGTAGTTATTGTTCACAATCTTTAGGAGTGGTTGAGAGAGACTCTCAAGAACAAATTGGTCAAAGTCCATGCTTTTACTGTTCTAAAATGACCTGACACACTTTCTGTTGTTTTGATGAGCATGAGAAGTACTCCTGATGGAAGGACTGGTTTGTATCCCCACTTGCTGCTCATGGGCAGGGCAATGTATTCCATCACAGGGGTGTGGAATTTAATAAAATATCTACTTGTCCATGGGGCAGGTTGCTTCTTAACTGTGCATGTCCTGTAAAACAATGTACTTGTCCCATTGGTGCTATGTAGTGCGGCAACAAAATATGTTAGCAATCTCATTTTGTAAGAGCTCTTATAATATCCTCTCTGATTATGCCAGGGATACTTCTATAGTAGGGCTTGAATACTTGCACTTTCAATCCCTACTATAGCAATTTCCTTATTTTGCCACCTTTCCACAGATCTACATACTAGGGCTGGAGGAAGCTGTCAGCAATAGTTCCAGGGCTCATGGGTATATACCAGGGCACACCATGTACATCCAGTTCATTTTTATATGTATCAATGAGTATTCCAGTTCGACATTACTGTGTAGTTGTATTTATGGTTCATCCAAAAATATTCCATGTGATAATGTCCATCATAAATCAAGAGAAATAACAGCCAACACGTGTTTCGTCAACAAGACTTCTTCAAGGCTGCAAAGTGTGTATACAAACAGAGAAGAGAAAAGCAAACAGAGTTTTCTCTATCACTTTGGACAAATATAAGCAATTTTATGTACAATGATGCTTCCAACACAAAAGAATAAAAGATGAACCAGGAAGAAGTATTTAGTTCCAGGGCTGGAATGCCTTTAAATCTGCAAACCTACAAACTTGCATGTTTTAAGGATTTTCATCAGCTCTTCTCTAATCTTTGCCGATAATGAGAAAGGTTGAAAATACACTCCTGACAATGGCAGAAGTAGAAGTTCTTCTTCAAGGGTTGGGAAAAAAGTGGTAGTGGGGAAAGTGAACTTGTAAACGCTCAACACATTTTCACATAAGCAAATCTACATATGCATATTTGCTCGTGCTAAAATACAGTTCAAAAATATTTTCTAGGAGTACGATTTCCTGGTCTACTTCTGTAAGTTCTTGTGAATTTATGGAAACCACTAATTCAAAGACTTCTGTAAGTTCTTGTGAATTTATGGAAACCACTAATTCAAAAACATGTACCATGAGTGCACTTTAGTGACTTTCTTTAAGAATGGGGTCCCTAATTAGGTCTGGCTTAAACAAAGACATTTTTTTTAAATTAAACTTCTATTTTTCTCTTTACCAATTGGCTGGCTTTACTGTGAGTGATCACATTCTGCTCTTCCTCATGGAGCATATTGACACACAAAGCAGTTTTATTCTGTGCCAGAAACTACTGTGGCAATCAGTGGTCGAAAGAAACTGAAGGGGGCCCCCTGGAAAGAATAATGAGGAACCCCCCCAAACTCACTCAAGGGCTGGTGTTGTGCTGAGGGTTCCCCTGGTAGGGGGTTGAGGGGCTTTTGTTATGCCACTAGTGGTAATGTGTGCTTTTTTTTACCAGTGTTTGTTACAATGATGAGGACCTGCCGCCTCCCACAATAATAAAGTGTTACAAAAGCCATAATAAAACAAGACATTCATTGACAAAACCAAAATCTGTTGGATTGGTTGGCTTTGCCAGTGCTCGTTTATTTCCATGCTTCCCATAATCTTGTTGAAATGGTTACACTGATTATCCATTAGGAATATTTTTTGGAAATGCTTGCATGCATCAACACATTTTACTAAATGACGCATCAAAGAAATAGCACCATAGTAATTAAACTTTTTTTCCTACTTGCATTTTTTTCTGAACATTTTATTTTGAATGCAAAGAATCATCACTCCTGCTTACAAACTTCTGCAAACATTTGCATATAAGCACAGAGCATTCTGGGATCATTATACTCAGCCTCATATTGTTAAAATTTTCAAACGTGTACACTTTTTCTTTTTTCTGGAACCATTGTAAGTAGTGCGGTGTGACCTTAAAACGTTTAGTTACAGCACTCACCCTAATACTGAAGGTTTTTCATTAATGAACCATAAATACAAGTTCGAACAGCATTAATATGTGGACACTCATTGCTTCAACTGCAGACTGTTCCCTTCTCTGTAAACTAGCAACCAAAGCTTTGTGCTGCAGGGGGTTGGGCCTACTTGTCCCAAGTACAGAATAAACATGAAAACTTGTTGCCCTTGACCCCAAACAATATGTTCTGGGCAATAGGAATTCCACATCCTTGTCATCAGGTGCATTAGTTTCACTAACTGACTAGATTTTGCTAGATTATTGCAAAGGTCTGGCTGATATGGGGAAATCTGTTTCTCATCAGGCGAATGTGATAACAGAAGAGACAAAGGACATTCCTTGCTGTGGTTTAAATCCAGGAGATTTGGTAGTGGTTGTGAAGCACATCACAAAAGGGCTGCAGTAAATCAATGCTGCTCACATGAAGAGAGTAAAAGCAGCAGTGGGTGAAGAAGTGGAAAATCAGCCAATCAGCTGAATCCAAATCCATAAAGTCAAAGTGAAGTCAAAAGTCAAACTCAAGGTTGTGGCGTGGATGCAGAGGAGGTGAAAATATTGAAACTGGTGAGGAAACAAATTAACATGAAATTCTGAAGTTTCAGGTTACTGAAAGCTCTGAAGAAGAGTTAGAAATGTCTGAAGACCAGTTTGAAAGAAGGGATGAGAGTGAAAGGCTGTTACCACGTTACTATGTAAAATCCAAAAGCATAAGTAGCAGCAAGTAAAAGTAGTCTGTGATCCAAGGAGAAGAAAGAGAAGTTGCAATGGGTGTAGTCTGACACATAGGAAAAATGTTGGCTCCTTGATTGAGCTCTGTATGGGGCCAGATGGGGTAGCAAAGGGGGGGCTCCCTCACCTATTGGGCTGCATGGCCACTGGTGTGACTCTGGTCCCCCAAGGACCTGGATGACTTTCTGTTTCCACAGGCCCACATGCAGACCCTCTTGGCCCAGAAACGGCCTCCCGGTCTAGGCCAATTTGGGGGCACCACCTAAATTTGGCATAAGTGTCGGAGGAGGCCTAAGTGGCCTGGCCACCTGAACCCCATTCCAGGCTCTTCAGTGTGCCCACTCCCAAGTCCAGGGGATGCTGGAGGCTCCCTTGACTGTTGCTGGGGCCAGCAGGGGAGGCTGCCAGTGATATCCCCTACCCCGCAGTTTAGCAAGTGTTTCATTACACTTCACACATCCGTAGGTGTACCACTGGGGGGCTCTACAGCTTGGATTCTTCACTCCCCCTCTGTAGATTATTGCTGCACCTGGAGCTACTTCTGTGCCCCTGGTACAGTGACAAGGGTGTGTAGTGCATAGTGTGTGACGTCTAGACACTAAGGTCACCACAGAAGTGGCTGGTTGTGCTTGTGCTCTCCAGCATGAAGGCCCCAATCTTATCTTCCCTCAACGGCCCGCCTCCCTGGAGTGGGATGGATGGGGAAGCCCAACCCACTGCACACTCCTTGTGCGGGAGAAGGTCACTTGGGGCCCACGGTGGGATATTGGACCTGACCTGTGAATGAGGAAATCAGACACTGTGGGGAGCTGTGAACCATCTTACCCTGAGGCAGGGGACACTGGCCTGAGATGCCAGGCACATGACCCTCATCCCAGACGCCGCATGCACTTGATGCCATCAAACCCCTCTGTGTAAACTGCATGGGGCCAGCAGACAACTCCAGTCGACACCCATTGCCTCAACCCTTGCCAGAGCACGAGGACTGAAGGAGTTGCAAAACACTGAGTGCTCACTGCCTGCACTTACTGCCCCTCCGCCTGTCGTTTCACGCAACCAGCTACATTTTTCCTGAGTGGGACACCACTGCTGCCTCTCTGTGGGACTCCCTCTCATTACCCTAGAAACTTTGCCACTGGTTTCTTCCTCTCCTGCCTACATTTAGACCCGTCCAAAACACTTTTCTCTAGAGTGCAAGAGGAGGACACCACCAGCCCTATCGCATTGAAGACCTTTCCTGGTCTGCCTGCCTGAACACCTGCCAACCACTTCCTGCTCACTAACTCACCTATGCTACCCAGCTGTGCCCCGCCAGCCCTCTTGTTTGCCTCCCCTCCCCCCAACAACCTACAATATTGAAGCCATCTAGGCAGCTGCTCTTCACAGAAACCATGGCAGGCAAACAGAAGGATGGCAAAGATACAGGCACTAGACATGACAGCACTGGAGACTATCTTACATGAACTATCTGCCCTGAAGACTACTGTGAAAGAGGTAGCTAACAACACTTCCAAAACTTTGCTGGATGTTCAGTCCATCTGCCTTGACTTGGCCTCTTTCAGTGATCACCTTCCTGGTGTGGAATCATACATAGATTCAATAGGCCACTAACTATCTTTTGCAATAGACTGGGAAGAGGACATTGATACCTTCAAAGGAAGATAGTGGAGTTAGAAGACTGGAATCCGAGTGATAACCTCCATCTTTTGGGGTCCCCGGAAACTTGGAAGGTGACAACATGCCAGAATCACTCTGAGATTTCTTACCAGCCATAATGATGCTGTCAGTCAACCCTCCCACAGGAGTTCAAGAGGGCATACTGTATTTGTTCTCACCGTCTGCAAGAGGAGTCCAGACCACCAGCAGGCTAGGGCAGTGCTCTCAGTGGCCAGTCGCCAAGGTCTACGCCCCTAGATCTGCACTAAATTTCATATTGCAGGACTTCTCCCAAGACCCCATGGTCCTCCAGAAGTAGTTCCTTCAACTGCTCCCCGCCTTAAGAGCATAAATATCAAATACAACCTTCTACACCCCACCACAATTCTTATAATACATAGTAACAAGACAATGGAATTCAATGACCCAGGAGGAAGGATTCTTGGATTCCGTAACTCCCTCCAGATTGGAGCTTTGGGGTGACCAGGCCGGTGCCTTTCCACACACTGACCAGTCCTGCAGGGCCCAGCCCGGTATTCTAGAGGATGAGAGCTTTCAATTGGAGGAAGTCACCCACCTATGGACAAACATGCGTAAACAGAGATCCATCTGCAAAGTATCGATCTCCTCTGAAGTCCTTCATGCCTGTTTGACCATGTTCTTGGACCATTGCCTTGTCTAGTCATTCATACTGTCGTTCATCCATGTCCTAGCTTGCATTTTCCCCCTCCCCTTTGAAACTCCATGTCTGGCAGGTCCCAACCACTGCCATTAGCAATTAACTACAGCGACTCGCACGGGCATGCCACATCCCCTTGGCTCATTCTCACACCTGACCACAGCGTTACCTGTTTACTTATTTCAGGTCCCTTTCATAGGCTCTTGCCGCATGTAAAGCCTGCCAACTCACTGCATCTTTCTCCATCTAAGCCGGCAGCCCACTGGACACCACGAATAAAACATCCTCCCTCTCAGTTGTTTGTCTGAATGTTAATGGCTTATCAACTTTTGTCAAGCATAAAATGATGATGGATTATATAAGATCTCTCTTCCCTGTCCTTGTCCTCTTACAAATGCAGAAATTCAGAAACTTCATCTGGAATGGGTGGGCAGTTAATACCATGCTAGCAAGACCTTACTGGGGCAGGGTGAATCAAGGTGGGGTTGGCATCCTGGTGGCAAAACACTTCCCACTACAGGTGAGCAAGACATAGTGGGACGCACATGGCCTCTACATCTTTCTTAAGGCTTCTCTCTATGATCGGGCCCTCTTTACTGGTTCTTTCAATGCCACAACCCGTGCAAAAAGAGACACATTCCCTGACATAGGCCGTATTTTACATCAACACTCTTGCACTAAGGCCATACTCAGAAGCAAATGGAGCTTGGTACTCAACTGACTTCTTGACAAATCTGAACACCCACGGTATACTACCACCTCAGATAGGTGCCTTTTTTTATATTTTATGTCCCACTTCTCACTAGTTGATCCTTGAAGACCGACACATTCCACAACCTCGAATTACACATTCACGTCCTGTGTTCATGGTACTCGCACAGGTGGGCTCACCTAAGTGATGAGGCTATAATCTCCTCTGGACTGTCTAATGATGATGCAGCACAGGTGGGGCTCCGTCTGAGACTGATATGACTTCCCCAGCGCAGTGGAGACTGAACTTTTCCCACTATAAATTGCAAGATGTTGAACTTGGACAACAACTGAGAGATGGTGTCTTCCTCCAGCATTTTCTGGGTGGCTGGAAAGGTGACAATTTGAAATGAAACAGGAAGCCCTTAAAACACAATTCATGCTGGAGCAAGAGGTCCATGTGCTCACAGCCCAATACTCCTCCACACCTACCTCAGCTACACTAAAAGCCCTGATTCAGGCTAAACACGACCTTAAACCCCTTTACACCACCAGAGCAGGAAAAGCCCTTTTTTCCCTTAAACTACTTCACTATAAAAGGGGGGAGAAGGACAGATATCTTTTAGCTTTACAAGGCTGCCAACAGGAAGCACCCTGCACCATACCGGCTATCCTCCACACAGACAGCACAGCCCAAATGCTCCTATTACGCTTCCCTGTACACCTCAGATACTGTTAGTTCTGTTACTGACATTGACCACTGTCTGCCACAAAATACACTGCCCTGCCTCTCCCTGCCATAACATTCACAACTCAATCTCCCCATTACAGAGGATAAGAACAGTGCAGTCATATAGGGACTAAAGTACAACAAATCCCAAGAACCCAAGGGATACCCCTCCAAATTCTTTAAGATGTACATGGACCTTTTGGCCATTTTACTGTGCAAGCTTTCCTCAAAGCCACAGCCTTCCACCACACTGCTTGTGGAGGCTAACAGAGCTATAAGCACACTCCTTCCTAAAGTGGGCAGAGACCTTCTACATTATGCAAGCTTTAGGACCATCTCTCTCCTTAACACCAACACTAAAGTTCTGGCTACGTTACTGGGCAACATTTACAAAGGGTCGTTCCCTATTTGGTACATTGGAATCAGGTCAGATTTGTCCCTCACTGCACTTCTTTGTCCCATCTTCTGGCCCTCTCTCATGTCCTTTGGCAAGCGCTTAATGATACAGATGAAAAGTTGTTAGTTTCCCTTGTTGCTGAGAAGGCGTTTGTCAGGGTTAATTGTAACTATATGTTCCAGGTGATACAGGCAAAGGGCCCACTGTCATTGCATGGTTGTGGAAACTTTACATTCAGCCAACAAGGAGGGTGAGCAATGGTCATGTATCCCCACTCTCTCTCCCCATTGCTGTTTACCATAGCTTCAGAGCCCCTGGCAATTGCTATCCATAACTCCCATGATATAAATGGCATCTCCACCCCAAGTGCGATACGTAAAATAGGAAAGAATGAATGAACAAATGAATGAAGAGTTTTATTAAGTGCAACAAATACCTGAATGTGTCTTAGTGTTGCATGAAACAAAGGAAAAAATTGTCAGGTTGCAGGGCAAAGAGCCAAGTATTCAAAGATTTCCTGAAAAGAGAAAGGGATCCAGGTGTTTTTAGATTGTAAGGAAGGCTGTTCCAGTGCAGTGCTGTGGACCTAAAGAAACTTCTTCCATCCCAGGAAGACTGTTTGAAGGATGGCACCACTAGATGCATGGGGGAGCTGGAACACAGAGTTCTGCCAGGTGTGTATGGCCTCAACTTCATCATAAACAAGTTTGGATCCAGACTGTGAAGTGTCTTATAGGCTGTGCATAATGCCTTGAAGATGACACATTGTTTAACTGGCAGCCAGTGCAGACTGCTTGTGGCCATTTTCACTGGCCGAAATTTGGGGATTGACAGGAGGAACCATGCAGCCACATTTTGGAGAGTTTGTAGTTTCTTTTGTGAGCCCTTACGGAGATCCAAGTAAAGATTGTTACAGTAATACAGCCTATCCAATATAAGGCAATAATAACCACTGTGTTTAGAAGATCAAAGGATATGATTTTTTTTAGTTTATTAATAATTCTTAGTGCATGGAAGGAAGATGAGGTGACATTGTTCACTTGACTTTTGAAATCCAACTAATTGTCTAGTAAAACCCTAAGATTTTTTACTTTTGAAAGAGGTGTAGGGAGAGTTTCCAGATCCAAAGGCCACCAAGCCGGAGGCCAAAAGGACATATTGTTTCCAAACCGAATAACCTCAGTCTTTGAGGAGTTCAGTTTCAGACAACTGTAGTCCATCCATTTGCTTACTGATCTCATACAATTTCTAAGTAGGTTAATTGAGTGGGCATTGTTTTTTTAAATTGAAACCACTATCTGCGTATCATCAGCATGCAATGCCAATGATAGACCTAACGATTTAATGAGCTCAGACAACAGTGTCACATACAGGTTGAATAGTGTTGGGCTCAACGATGACCCCTGCTGCACTCCAGATGGCAGAGAATATAATTCAGATGTGAAATCACCTAGGGACACTGATTGTTGTGGACCTCACAGGAATGACTGCAATAGAAATAGTGCCTGGCCATGGATCCCAAGGCTAGGGAACTGGTCAAACAATACAGTGGTTGACTGTATCAAAGGTGAATATCATTTTATGCAGATGACATCAGGTTTCCCTCTCTCACATGATGCCCTCCCTTCATGCCTTAAATGTAGCAATCTCATAATTGTCTGGCCTCTTTGGATAAAAGGTGGATTTGGACAAGTGCAAAGCCATGCTGCTTATGGCACACATGCCCCTGTCTGTCCTTGGCTCCCATCCAATTTTTGTGGGCCCTCGACTTATTGAAATACCTGGGCATTATAATTTCCTTGGGGCTGCCCAACAGGGTTGAAAACAATCTCAGCCCCTACATTCTCATTTCAGAGCAGACATTCAGTTGTGGTCTCAGCCTCATCTCTTCCTATTGGGTAAGTTCCAGTTAATCAAAATGAATATTCTACCCAGACTCAACTACCACTTTCAGGTGATCTCTGTTTGGATCATCAATAACTGATGAAGACCAATGACAACACCATTAAGACCTTTCTCTGGTGGGAGGAGGGCACACCATGACTAAAACTCATCCGACTACAACCTTCTGTCGCTACCAGTGGGATTGATCATCCCAGATTCATTGACCTAACAACTTATGCCCCTGAGGTATGCCCTCCATACCTCTCTGGATACTTCAACATGGGCCCCCATAGAGACGGAATTGGCTGGCCGCCTTAGTGGCCCCGGAATGCTATACACTGGTGACCCTTACTGCCTGTTCTCTTCTCACCTGATCCTATCTACTATGATCTATTCCTGAAAGAGAGATTTTGTACTCCTGAAAGTCCACCCCACAATTCACTCTGAAGAGCCACTGTGGTGCCACAATGCCTTGCTGTTAACAGATGGCAAAGAACCCCTATTTAAAACCTTCAGCTCTAAAGGCATACACTATTAACAGTCTTATCAGTCCATTGCAGAGGCATAGGGCCAGTACAACCTGCCCTTATACTCTTTCTGGAATTAACAATAACTCCAACACTGCAATAAAAGCGAAAACAGGTGGAGAATGCCGAAGGTGCTTGCACATCAACACATTTTTGGACAAATGTCCATCAGTAGTAGTCCTTTTCTTGTGCAAATGTTAGTAATGGGTGCCAGGCTAGCCAAACACCTGCCACCTCAGGTGTAAAAAGGCTCACACACTGGAACCGTGAGTGGAGACCTAAACCATAAGAACACAAAGGCCAGGGCACACCCAACGTATGGTATTCATGTAGTATATCCAAGTGGTGATTCAAGGATTGAGTCGTGGTCCAGGTAAGCATGTGACACAGGATATTTATTGTAGGTGAAAGCAAAAGGTCAGACTTCCAGTTAGATGAACAAATGATACAAGTCCAAAACAGCAAAACAGCCGACACGTGTTTCGTCTTCAAGACTTTGTCAAGGCTTTAGCTATGTGGACACATGAGGATGAAGATAAATAAATGGGAGTCCCGAAGGTTCATATAAAAGATGTGAAGCAGAAGTATAGCTCATGATGAGCCAATCAAATGCAGTACAGGTAGCAACGCGGGCTATGATAAGCCTGATAGATGATGAAAATCATACCGTGCCGATAGGGTCAGTGTATTGTAAAACTCCAACACTGTGTACGGAGAAAACTGGGCCCTCCGTCAGTACCACTGGTGCATTTGGCGTCCCCTGTCATGAAATATTTGCAGAAATGAGGACGTATAAAGGAGTGTTGTCTGGCTGCTTCCAAAGTCTGACGGACTACTGATATTCTGCACCATTGGCCCTCTGTTTAAAGGCTTAGTGTACCAACAGGTAGGGTCTGCAATACACACAGACATGGATTGGGTGGATTGGCCAATCATAATGGCTCTTCGAGGGAAGTTGGATTAAAGTTCAGTTACTTTAAAATACTTAATAGCTGGCACTGGGCCCATCTCTGGATACAAGTCTCCCTACTACTTCCAACAGCATCCTGCTGATGTTGGGGCTCCATGGAGGGAGACATTTTCCAACTGCTATGGAAATGCTCCCTGCTGACTACGTTCTATGCCTCTGTGACAGCAATTATCAAGAACACAATTCCTCTATGAGGACCCTCAATGCCTCAGCTGATCCTTCTCCATGACACAGCATAATGCACGGATATTGTCAACCAGCAAATTAGATGGCTATCCATGGCATTGGCTACGAAAAAATTGTTAATTCTCTTCTTATAGGCGATTAGTATCTGCCAATCCTATGACTCCTAGCTACAGGATATGTATAAACTGGCATCCTACAAGCGTATTATCGCAAAATTGAATGATCACTTAGAGAAATTCCTGGAAACATGGGGAGGGTTTCTTACAGCCCCTTAATACTGCTTATACTTGTTACTATATATGCTCTAAGGAGGACCCAATCCCCAGTGCAGATGCTGAGCCCACATAAGGACCCCAGAGTTTGAAATGAAGGCTCCAGGCCAAGGACAAGAAGAGGTCTCCATTCGGACTTCCTTGATTTTCCATTCTTCCACATAGTGAACGGACCACCCTCCCTTCCTTTTATTGGGGGGGAATGACCCTTGCCCTTGGTATTTGTTGCGCTTAATAAAACTCTTCATTCATTTGTTCATTCATTCATTCCTATTTTACGTATCGCACTTGGGGTGGGGATGCCATTTATATCATGGGAGTTATGGTTAGCAATTGCCAGGGGCTCTAAAGCTATGGTAAAGAGCAATGGGGAGAGAGAGTGGGGATACATGACCATTGCACATCACCCCTGCCCTTTCCCTGTTTTTCACTCCACCCATATCCTCCTTCCCCTTCTATCCCTGCCTCCCCCCTTTTTGCTTCCTTTGTCCCCCTGCCCCACACACGCCCTTTCAATCTTATTTTGTTCTATCACAGAGTCCACCCGTGAGATGAAGCGCATTACTGTACTTCTGGCTCTTGATACAATGTTTAAGCATGTGGCTTTCTGCCCTGTGTATGGTTAATATTCTGGTGTGTTCATTGCACTTCATTGTGCTTTGTTGTTATTTTTTGTATGAACATTGTAAACTCAAATACAACTCATACAAAAGATAGATGTTGCAAATAAAAATTAAAATCACAAGAACTCCCAGAGGAAGAAAGTGGTTTGTGATAGACAACGGAGATGAGAATGATCAAAGCTTAGGCAAGTTCAATTTTAGGTTCACATCCCTTAGAAAGCAAGGACATCCTGACAAAGATTGTTGATGAGGTTAAACAACTCGTGCATTATTACCAGACACCCCCACTCCAAACGTTCTTGACTTTAAACCTAATGTTCATAGAGCCAGATACTATGGTTTGAACAAAATAATTTGACTAGGGGCACTATGACAGGGCTGCCACGTGTGTCAGAGAGAGTGTGGTCTTTGGGAATGTAAGGACATGTATGCTTATGAATGAGATATACGTGTATGTGTAACTGAGAGCCGGTGTCATATGTACTTGTGGCACCGTTGCAAGTATAACACAAACATACAACCATGTTTTCATATGGGAGAAATTTAAAGTGCAAAAATGTTCTAAATGTGGAACATTTTTCTGCACTTTAAGTTTCTCCCATTTAAAAAATGATTGCATTTTTCAGTTATAAATATTGTGCAGTGTTCTAATGGCCACTGGGAGTAAGAGGGCTGTTGTTTGTAAATAGGACACTTTGAAAAATAATTTGAGAAAATTAAAATGAAAAGTTAACTTAATTATAAGGTAACTTTTCATTTTCTCCAATTTAAAGGCAGTGAGAAACACCCTTTTGGCCTCACTTCCAATGCTGAGTTTACAAGGACTTTTATGTAAGAGTTAAATACCTTAATGCTTATATTCTTCACCTCTGTCACATGGGTCATAAATCTGACTCCAGCACAGGTCCTTATCAGGCCCTTCTCTCTTCAGCCTGGTGATATTAATGTAAAATAAACACATTATTCCCTTAACTTTAAAAGGAAAAATGTGACCCTGTGCTTATTTAAAGATTAGCTGCAGGCTGTGAGCTGTTACTCTGAAGGGGCCAGGGAGCTAATGGTAGCTCAGATGACTGTTTGGATACATCTGATCTAAAGAATAGTTTCCACTTTAAGCATGAGAGTGATTTTGAGAGTGGAGCAGAGACAGAAGAAACACCTGGAGAATTAGAGAGACTGATGAAACAAAGTTAGATTAAGTAAAACAAGTCTAAAATTAAAGTTCAAGGAAAATAACAAAGTAGATTGTTTTTGAATTTCTGTTTTGAATATCATTAGGAAAAAAACAAGAAAAAAGAAGAAATGTTTTATTGTTTTAAAGAACATTTTTGTTGTCATTGAATTATTGGAGTCTCACAATAAATATTTTGGGGGTCATTCTGACCCTGGCGGCCGGTGGCCGCCAGGGCCACCGACCACGGGAGCACCGCCAACAGGCTGGCGTTGCTCCCACGAGCATTCTGACCGCGGCGGTTCAGCCGCGGTCAGAAGCGGAAAGTCGGCGGTTTCCCGCAGACTTTCCGCTGCTCGGGGGAATCCTCCATGGCTGCTGACACCCCCTACTGCCATCCTGTTCCTGGCGGGTCTCCCGCCAGGAACAGGATGGCGGTAGGGGGTGCCGCGGGGCCCCTGGGGGCCCCTGCAGTGCCCATGCCTATGGCATGGGCACTGCAGGGGCCCCCGTAAGAGGGCCCCGCAAAGTATTTCAGTGTCTGCCATGCAGACACTGAAATACGCGACGGGTGCAACTGCACCCGTCGCACCCCTGCAACTATGCCGGCTCAATTGTGAGCCGGCGTCCTCGTTGCAGGGGCATTTCCTCTGGGCCGGCGGGCGTTCTTTTGGAGAGCGCCCGCCGGCCCAGAGGAAATGTTAGAATGGCCGCCGCGGTCTTGTGACCGCGGTGCGGTCATTTGGCGGCGGAACCTTGGCGGACGGCCTACGCCGTCCGCCAAGGTTAGAATCAGGCCCTTTGTGTCAAATAGAAGATGGAGTACAGCAAATGCTGTAAAATTGTAGGGTTGGTCATTATACTGATAACGTTATTAGTTTTAGTTGGGCTGTTGGTGTGCTCACTACCTCTGGTTGGAGATACTTCCACAAATGTAGAATTAGTCACTGATAGAAATTAATTAAAATATGAAATGCTCGGACATAGAAAGAGCTTAGATAGTGGATTTTATAATAACATCTATACAAGAATGATAAATGGGTACACACATATTTATTATGAAAGTTAATGATGCCTTTGTGTGCACTTTTCTTCCTACTTCTGCTGGCGTGGGTTCCAACTACATGCAACTTCTGATATCCTATTCTTTATCCTAAAGTATCTATGTTCCTATATTTCACAATGATGATTTTCATTTCTCTTTTTAACAGATTTCAATGTGTCTGTTGAGGATCTTCCTATGAAGGAGGATGATCAAAGTGTTACATTTGGTAGATTCATAATTGAACAAACATATATTAAATCTGCTAATTGGGAGCAGGTAGAGTAAAGAGAGGATCATTTGTTTATTAGGGAGGGAAATGTTAGTATGGAACAGGTAAATGAGGAGTTAGAATAGATGGATGAATATACATCCTAGGTTGATGATGGAGCAGGGATCTACGGGTGAATTGTGTATGGTACATCAAAGTCCTTTAACAAATGGTTAGGCTAAATATGTAGTAGAGAGTGTGTGAAAGGAATTATGAGTTGTGTGGGATTTATCTGGCAGAGGGAGAGCCAATACTGAGAGGTAATTATTAAGTGTGCAGAAATACATCTTATTCCAATTTGCTGCATCACTGTGATGGATGTTGTTATCTTGATTTGGTGTTTCCAAGAGTCTATCATGTGAATGAGATGGATGAGTCAAAGGACCTGAAAAAAGTGAAAAGAGGGTTTGGATACATTTGCAGGAGATACAGGTGGTGCCTTGAAACAGGTAAATGGAAAGATGATTGCAATAGAACTTTGGTCATGCGGAGCCGATTAGCCTTAATATAATCTCTTAGAGAAGGAGGGCAGAGTCTAGAAAGTAATAAAGGCCAAAATGCATTGTACCTTTGTGCCTGTATTAACACTTAGGGCCATATTTATACTTTTTGACGCAAAACGGCGCCAGCGCAGTTTTGTGCCGAAAATTTTACCGCCGGCTAACACCATTTTGGTGCGCCGTGCGGGCGTCAAATTTATACTTTGACGCATGGCGGCGCAAACCACAGGTGGGAGTAATTTATTTTGACGCACACCGCAGCATCAAGTCGTAAAGCAAAATGACATTAACGCAGCGGAAATGAGTGTGGGTCAATTTACGACCCCCCAAACCGGATATGCGCCATTTTTTGACGCAATAGCGTAAAAAAAAAAACGCAAACACTGCCATTTCACCAGAGGAGAGCCAAAATGGATCCCAGATGCCCCTACAGACCCCAGGAAGATGACAACAGACCAGGAACCAGCCAGGAGGACCCACACAAGAACCAGGACACTTATAAGAAGAAAATAAAGTGTTGCTTCAGTGCGGAGGAGCAGGAAATTCTGGTTAAAGAGGTGACGGAACACCAGCACCAACTGTTTGTCACCTCAAAGTTGCCAATCAGTAGGAGAGAGGCAATACGGCAACAAATTGTTGACAAGATTAACAGTGTGGCAGAAGTAAGCCGAACTGTCATCGAGTGTAAGAAACGTTGGCATGACTGCAAGCGCAGGACCAAGGAAAAGATGGCCAGGAACAGGAAGGCAGCACTGCAGACTGGAGGTGGGAGTCCAGCACACCAGGAGGCCCTAGACCACATGGAGGAGATGGTCACAGCCGTCATCCCTGAGGAGATCGTCACAGGGATTCAAGGACAGGACAGCGCAGACTACCAAGAGACAACGCACATGCAGGGTAAGTCGCATGGGGAATTGAAATGCACTAATGTCAACTGCAACCGGGGGGGGGGAATACCTACTACACATTGCATGTAAGTCATCATATACATGGAGTGGCATGGGAAAAGGGGCATGGCATGGGGCATGGCCTGCACAGACAGAAGCTGGGGCACACCATTACACTACATCCACAACAGTCCCATGGGGGCATGTTGCCATGCCAACGATGGAGCAAAGGGAAAGCCACCCCAGGAGGGAAGGGCACAATGTCAAACTGACATCCCGGCACACGTCAGCCACCATACCCCCCACATTAACTAGGGCCCTTTTAACAACCTCTAGCCATACTGACAACTGGAATGTAACTGCAACAACAGTGGCCACTACCACCTCTGCTGTGTGTGCAGCTCAAGTAGCCAATGGCAGTAACCTCCCCATGGATCATACACACCTAAGTTAGAGGGTTGAGGATGACAACTTCAACAATCCCCTGAAAAAAGACAAAGGCCACAGTACTGTATAATGTCAATGCCCATAGTTGTTGCAAACATCAGCCAATGTAAACAACAATAGGAGCTACACAGCACTAAGGACATACTCATGCTGCATATGTCAGGGTCCATCCTGTAGCTGGGTCACAGTGTAACATCCCAAATGTCATACTGCTCAGACAACAGCATTGAGGGGGGTGGTACCTGTAACTGGTCACTGAAATACACCTGCACAGTCAGAAGAGGAAATAGGACACTGATACGATTATCAGGGCAATCCAATGTACCACACATTCCCAACATCAGCTGTGCACATTACCAATGCCAACATCCATATCGTGTCATAACATTGCTATGCATAGGATATGCTACATGTCAAATACATTTAAGTGGATGTGAAAGATCAGAGACTGGGGCAGGTCCAGATTGTTAAGTGTGCTGTCAGTGCCATCAGAACACCCACAGCCAGTGAAAGGTCTCACCATGAGAATGGATGTAGACGGAGGGTTGAGTAGGACAAGAAGGTGGCAATTCACTATTTAGCCAAAACCAACACCTAGAAGAGATGATGCTGACAAGTCTAATAACTTAATAACATACATGTGACATGCAGGTGGGCCATAGGCCTGGGAGAATACCCATCTGAAAGACTGGAGCAACAAACACGAAACAAGATCACAATGTGAATTCATCACAAGGCAGGCATGTCACATCACAAACGCCACAACACAGACACACTAATTGTACCCTGTTTCATTGCAGAGGAAGATGGATCTCCTGTGGATATGCCTGTCCCAGATTACCCTGATGACATGGACGACGAGCTGATAAACATTCCCCAGGAGACTATCCAAAAGGTCCTTGAAACCCTCCAGACCCCACCTTCAGTCACAAGGAGGAGCACAGAACAAGCAGCCATTGCAGAGGATCCACCCACCACCCCAATTGTAAGACCTGCCAGCTCCAATACAGCTGAGGACTCAGACGACACAGGCATCAGCTTTGAGAGAACTGTAGTTGGGGTACAGCGGGAGCTGGCCAAGGAGGTGCGGGTGGGGATGCAAACTATGGCAGCCAGCCTAGAGGTGGTGCGTTTGTGCATGATGTCATCTGCAGATCAGGCAGCAGCTATGCAAGCCCTAACATCTATCTTGCAGGAACAGCAAAAAACCCAGAAGGAAATCAGCACAGCTGTAATACAGTTGACCGAACACCTACAACAGCAATCCTGTCAATGCGTGCACAGATGCAACATTGGACCGCTCAGGGCCGACCTGGCTGCCTACCATTGTGATGCGGCTGCTATTCTCAAGAACCAGCAGATCCTCCTTGCTGCAGTAATGCCCTTAAGACCTTCACAGGTAGCAGTGACCGGGATGTATGACTCCACGTCTTCTAACACTGAGGTGTGTGTTGCCCCTTCACAACCACCACCACCAAGAACAGAGGAGGCAACACACACATCAGAAGAAGAAGACATGGAACAGATCAGCTTCACACGGAAAAGTACCAGGAAGCACTAGTCCCTGCCACATGGCCAACTATTACCAAGGTCCAGCGCTTTGTAACATGCCAGTCTTGCAACAACTTCTTGTCGGCCTGCCCAGTGATTGTCTCTCTCCTACTCATTGGCAAATCCTGTCCCTCTGCACTGTCTGAAACATCACCCCAGCATGTAAAAATCATTTCCGTAAACCCTTGTGTCGGATCACAATGTAAGATGTCACTCTAATGGACTCGCAATCATGGACAATGTACAGATAGCACTACAACACTTTTCAACAAATAGCACTTACACAACAAATCTGTCTCTGGGTAATGTGACATATCAACTGTGCAGTAGATAACTGAAATGTGCCTACTGTCAAATTACGTAGATTGTCAAGACAACTGTCCTGATATTATGTAGTCAGATAAATCTGCACAGTGGCCATGATTGCATCATACTCTGCCCTTCCTGAGGGTAATATCTGATGAAGTGAGAAACCATACACCATCATGCTGTGTTGGACAGAAAAATGCTTCCTTAATGGATATCTAAGTCACCAAATAGTGGCAGCAAAATGTTGCCACCATGCAATACTAACACATATAACATTGCACACAAATCTAAGCAAACACTACAAAAACTGCATGAATAAAGATGTCTGAGTTTACATCCAAATAGGTAATCATGCTGAACTGTGTTACAAATGATCAATGTGAGTCATGATAGTTAGAAATGAAGGTGTAAAAAAATGAATAGCCAAACGATGATATGGTGATTATTATATGTGTTTATTTAAATTAGTTCATAAAGTGGTGATGGTGATTATATTTAAAAGAAATTGTTCACGATATGTTGCCGCATGCGTATACCAGCGGCCGTGTTCTGTAGTTCCCCCTCATGTTGCAGGCCAGCATCCTCCTCCCTCTTCCTCCTCTTCAGGCATGTGTGGGTCTGGTTCCAGGAGGGGAATGTTCCTTTTGATGCAAATGTTGTGCAGAATAGCACATGTTAGGATGATCTTACAGACCATCTCCGGGGAATATAGGAGGCTACCACCAGTGATGTCGAGGCACCGGAACCTTGACTTGAGGATGCCAAAGGTCCTCTTGACTATGGTGCGTGTCCTCCTATGTGCGTCATTGTAGGCACACTCTGCTGCAGTACTCGGGTTGCCAATAGGTGACATTATCCATGGCTGGATGCCATACCCCTGATCAGCTGCAAGAGAAAATTAATGGGATCATGTTGATGTAGCTAGCCCTATTGAAATCACCTTTCATGGCAGTAGTTGTCTTGTGTTGTCTGTGACTCTTTTGTGTTATTATGTCGCATCCTAGGCTTGTTGGATATACCATCTGCATTGTGTTGTTTCCTTGGCTGAACAAGTGTTTGGCTGCTAACCGTTTGTCAGCAGTATGTTTTGGGATTTACAGTACAGTGTGCCCTCCCTAGTATTGTGACTTGTGATACAGGTGTCATCACTGGGGGTGAGATGATAGTTCCATACACAGATTCATGTTGACAGTGTTGTTAGCACGTTCATATCAATGTACCCTGGACATCCCATACCTTTAGACTTATGCAATGGATTAATGTAAACGTCACTGGGACACTTACAATTTGCAAGGTGACATTTAAGAAACCCACTCCACATGTTGTGATCTTTGACGTCTTAACATTAGACTGTACACTAATTTCCGATGTGTGACAGATTCAATGGTGACCTAAGATACATGGCTAGCGATGTCACGACCTCAGTGTGTTCCTGTTCACATGTTGCTGTTGTAGTGTATGTGTTGTGTGTCCTAGAGGGTTGCTGTGCAGTGTGTATATAAGTAGGTTTTTGTACTTACCAACAAGTAGTCCATTGCCATACCGTCCATCCTGGAAGTGTTCATTGATGGTGCAGTGACGGAAGATGAATGAGTCATGGACACTCACAGGATATTTAGCCACGATGTTGGTGATCAATCCTTGGTGATCGACAATGGCCTGCACATTGATGCAATGTGTGTGCTTCCTGTTGTGGTAGAGGTGTTCAGTTGCAGCAGGTGGCACAAGGCGTACATGTGTGCAGTCGATTGCACCAAGGACGTGTGGGAAGCCACTAATGAGGTAGAACCCCTGTTTTGTCTCCTGCTGCTTCTGCAGTGTGTTAGGGGAGCAGATGTGGCGGGGTGTAAGTTGAATGATGGCATCCAGTACTTTGGGCAAAAAGGCAGAGAATGACGGCTGTGATATTCCGGCAACCAGGGCACCAGTTGTTTGAAAAGAGCCACTTGCCAGCATGTGAAGTACGGCAAGCAGCTTGGTTTCTGTTGGGATGGTGCGGGGTGTCAGCAAAGTGGGTGCCAACTGCGGCTCAATGTTTCGCAGCAGCTGCTGAATGGCCTGCCAGTTCAACCTGTACCTCTAGATGATGTTGCGTTCCCTGAGGCCATGAAGGGTTGTTCTGGGGCGAATATCCTCTCCTGCCTTCTGTGCTGCCTTTGGGGTCCCTGCTGGTGTTGTGGTAGCTGCTGTTGTAGCTGCTGGGCTCTGCGTCTGCGTGCACGCTGGATAAGAATCACCTCCATGTCTCCCTTTTGCTGCTCTGCTGTTGCTTCTGCTTCTGATTAAATACAGGTGTGTTTGCCCCATTTTAACGCCTGCCCTGACCCAGGCGGTAAATTTTGACGCAAATCGTGCGTCATTTTCCGGCTCTGCCTCCGGCCGTGCGTAATTTTTGCCCGAAAGCATAAATACGACACACGGCCGTTTAAGTCATTTTTTGGACGGGAACTCCTACCTTGCATATCATTAACGCAAGGCGGGTTGCCGGATCCCAAAAATTACGCACACGGCTGACTTTTGCCATTCGCGGGCTCAGGCGTCAAAGTTTAAATATGGGGCAACGTTTGCGCTAAATGTGCGTCAAAATCTTTGACGCACATTCGGCGCAGACGGAGTATAAATATGCCCCTTAGATTGTTAACTTTTACTAATCTCTCACATGCTATTGAAGATTTTGAAGACCCTGGCCTGTGGGAAGCTGTAGGTTCTGGGTTCAGTGAGCTGGAAAAAAGTTTGAGTAGGGATGGTAAATGGTCAGATGAGTGGTTTCCAAACTTTTGACTTCAGTGGACCCCCACTTTTCATTACTGGATCCAGGGGACCCCAACTGAATCATTATTGGAATTTGACGACCCCCCTCACTGTCATTACTGGAAGCCAGATACCCTGGCCTAAATATTGACGATGATTTAAAACACAAAACAATACACAAAAATGGAGAAACAAGCATTCATGAAACACATATACAAATGAAAACACATTTTATTTAATTTTCAAACAAGTATGTATAAAAAATAAAACATTTAATTTTAATGGGTGGGTTGGAGCTCTTCTAAATTCAACTGAAGCCACACACTGTCCATATTTTATACTGCTCCCACAAATAAATCTGAGTATACCAATTTCATTTTTAGCCTCCAATTTTAAATTCATTGACATTTACAGTACGTTTTACCATTTTCAATTGTACATTTAGCCAGTTTATTTATATAGACTTTATTAATATGTCTGTGCTATTTAATTTTCTAAGCAGCTGTAGACCCCCTGAGGAGGCTTTGCGGACCCCCAGGGGTTCCCGGACCACAGGTTGGGAACAACAGGGTTAGATGATTTGTAGTAATAATAATGATTTGTGCAATTGTTAAATTTCTTTTCTTAAAATGTTTTAGAAATGTGTTTGGAATGTGTGTGAATAAAGGCAATAAGGGTACAAAGAGGACGCGGTGTGAGGAGTTTGAAATATAATGTATTGATGAATATGTTTACAACCAGATGAAGATGGCAGGGTACAGTACCAGGAAGACAAAAAATGATGCTGACTGAATGTTTGTTCCTGATGTTAATACCTTTTCGAGATTATAAAATAATCCGGGAGCAAGGGGAATTTGGTTGAGTTTTTCTAGGGCTATAATTTTCATGAGAAAAAAATATTATTTAATGATGATTCCTAAGTTGGGTCTATTATGAAAATGCTCATATAATATGTTTGCTGTTAAAACAAGTTTAATTGATGTAGAGAGGTGTGTCTATTAGTGTATTTTAGCCGAGCCACATTTGTATTAAAACTCCACTTTAGATACAATGGATGCTGTTGAAGCTGCTCTGTTATTCACTCACTCTGCATCCCCTTACATCTGCCCCCCCCTCCACAAATCTTCTCACTTCACAAAGCTGTTATGATCGAAGACAAGCAAATGCCATGGATGTTACCACTGTGCTCTGAATGAACTTTTCATTGCTCCTATCTGTTTCCTTTCTGCTGTGGTGCCATTGCTCTGCAAATTATGAATTGATAGTGTTTGATTTTTACATATCAGTTTGAACATCTCATGGTGAAAGTAAGCACGGAAGATGTTGGATGCTTTCTTAGAACAGCTAGTTCTTAACAAACTTGATTGGCCAAGAAAGTTGATCGTGGTGATCATGCCACAATGAATGTGCACATCTCCTAAGTTTTAGGCAAGAATTATGCATAAGAACCCTATGCTTTTGGTGGTGAGCCAGAATATTTTCCTTTCCTACTAGGGATGCTGCTTGATTTTCTTATGATTTAGCTGTTTATTTGGGACTTTGATGTTTTCTGATTTTGCCAGCTCTTTATAACTCTTCATCTATTCTATACTGCATGTTTTTCAAGAATTTATGTGATAAAGCTTTACTTTTTTCCGATCTAAAAATCAGTTATTGAATGGTCTTTAAGATTTATTATGGTATTCTGCTAAATTGATGTTGAGGAGGGACCGATTGGTGCAAAATTAACCTAGCGTGGGAAGGTCTGAGGTAAATTGTGGTGATTTGAAATTTTGGGGGAGTCATGATTATTTAGGTCCACACAAAGATGTCATTTGGGCCGGTGGACATGTCTAACTTTTGTAGGCAGTGTACCCTTGCCATGTCCGGAGCAAAGTACTCAACCATGGAGATGGCACTTAATCCGCCCACCAAAGTATGAATCAGCACCTAAGTCACTAAGGGCCAGAAGTACCATTTTGTTTAGCGACTCGCAATTTGCATTTTTGGTGAATCGCAAATTGGGAGTCACAAAACAAAATGTACAACAGTGTCAACCAAGGTGTTTGTGTTTCTCAGATGGATCACAAGGGAACTTTCTCATTATTATTCATGAGGCAGGTCGCAATTTGTGACCCTGCAGCCTCTCATGGCGAGTAGACAGTGGTACTGGGTGGGCAAACAAGATGGAAATGGAGAGGAGATATTTGCTTTTGATATCGGAGAGGGGGATGCTCTGGTATGAGATGCGTGGGATCGTTTATTCAGGGTTAGTGGTGTTTTGGTGTGATGCAAGAGTTGGTAAATTAGTCGGGCACTTGTTTTGATGCCTGGAGGGTTGTAGTTGGGGGTGGGTAGGAATCCGAGGTACACAGGAAAGTGTAAACTTTCTGAAAAAATACTCATGTGCCAATGAAGCTGGAGAAGTCCCTGCCCCTACACCCCAGCCACTTCCCTCCTAATAACTCCAGAGCATATGATTGACACGAACTGTGATGCAATTTTCTGATGCTGTACTGACCCTGACAGTGCATGGCAGAAGGAGAACTGAGTTCACTGTACAGAAAGCATTGCCAATTTTGCATGGTATGTATTGTGGGCAGCTCAGCCGATGAATGTGCATTATGATGCACCCCTAGTGCACTGGCACTTTTTTGCTTACATGTTGTGTATGAATGATAGCAGAGACAAACAAACACAAGTGATGGATGAACTGCAGAACCAATCAAACATTCACCCCAGTCACAGATCTGGGTTTAATCCATCAATTCTTTTGCTCACCACGACACCCCAGTTTGGAGCCATCCATATCCAAATTAGTCTTGACCCTGCTCCCCATAGGAATAGTCCAGCTAAAACTGCCAGGCCAGATCCTCCCTGGACTGGAAACGAGCATCCTGGGAAAGGTTTCAGGGTATCACCCTTCATCAGCCAGGCTAGCTTGAATCCAGTGGCATAGTGAGTCAGGTCCCACATCTGAGCATACCCGGTGCACTTGGGGTGACAAAAGCAAACAAAGACAAATGATGGACAGAATGCAGAACCAATCAAACATTTACCCCAGTCACGCTCACCGTGCCACCCTAGTTTGGACCCAGCCATATGAAAATCAGTCTTGACTCTGTTCCCCATGGGAACAGTCCAGCCTGAATTGCCAGGCCAGGTCCTCCCTGGACCGGAAACAAGCATTTGGGTCCGGTTTCAGGGTATCACCCTTCATCAGCAAGGTTAGCTTAAATCCATTGGCATAGTGATCGTGGGACCCACATCTGGGCATACCTGGCACACTAAGGGCAACAAAAGAAAACAAACACAAATAATAGATGGAATGCAGAACCAATCACTTTCTTGTAAACATGCCCCTTTATGCACGGACAATGTGACTGGTGATTGTGCACTCAGGCTTTCTGCATGTCACACTGGCAACTAAATAAATAAAGAAATATAGTACAAGATGCACAGCAATATTCTATAATGCTAGGGGAAAGGTAAATAGGTACACTGTAAAGAGAAACACTATCATTATTTGTACTTTTACAGCTGATGAAACTCTGGACTGACAGCATCACTTTTCCATAGTTGCAGTTCTTTAAATGGGCCAGTCCTGAGTGCCTGCACGTCCTTTGAGATGGCGAATACCTAAACTCACGGACACCCCCCTACCAGTGAAGGAATGCTAACCTGCCTAATGAAAAAATCAGCTTTCATATAATAGCTCAAAAAAAATAAAAAAAAAATAAAACAGGCCTACCATTCTCAAGATGGTACGTGGCCTAGATTATTTTTGAGGGGAGGTTGAATATTTCTATGCACAACTGCTCTGCTGGTGCCTAATTTGTGGGGTGAAATACTCTGTAAAGGACTGCAGGGGGTCAGATTTTCACCAGGTGTGGCTTTTCTCCTGTGCATGTTAAACAGATGGTATAGGAGTCTGTTTGTTGCAGGGACCATACTAGCGGGCCTTTGCTTCTAGATGCTTCTCTCATTTCAACAGAGGAACGCCCTTATTCCAGCTGTGGGCCAATGTTGACCCATTTTGTTCATCTGAAGAGAGTCCCACTTCTACAGGACTGGACATCTCAAAGCACAGAAAAGCAGGCATAATGCTCTATATAAAGCAAGTTATTATTGTAATAGAATAACATTTAAAAAACTTATGTGGAGTGGACAGGCACTAAGCGCTGAGCTGTCAACCTGAAAACCAATAGCAGAAGAAGGTAAAGCACTCTTGAACTTGGTCCTGTTTCTATAGATTTGCAGTGCAGATTGCAGGGAGTTTAATTTTGTCTCTCGTCACTCTGCCCCTGGGTGCTGGGTGCAGGGGGTTTCGCTCATAGACTGCCAGTGAATTAGGACATTATGGGCCTGATTACAACTTTGGAGGAGGTGTTAATCCGTCCCAAAAGTGACGGTAAAGTGACGGATATACCACCAGCTGTATTACGAGTCCATTATATCGTATGGAACTCGTAATACGGCTGGTGGTATATCCGTCACTTTACCGTCACTTTTGGGACGGATTAACACCTCCTCCAAAGTTGTAATCAGGCCCTATATGTAGAGAGGGAATATGTAAATATGTGCTCTAAAATCCACCAATAGAATATTGTTTTTCAAACTTTCATGCGGACGACCCCCTCGCACCTCCCACACCCAGATTTTCTTGTTCATACTTGTTCGCTCATTATATATTTGGGTCGAAAATGTACCCACAACTTTTCAAATCCACCACCCTGTAATGGGTCAAACTACAGTATTTTTTGTTCTGTAGTGCAATTATTGCATAGTTAGTATTTTACTTGACATATTTTAAGTTTCTTGGTTGAATTCTGAACACAATTTATGTGTAAGGGTATTTATGTTTCATTGAAATTGCGAAGTTACTGTGTGAGTTTTATGGTTATGGCGCTATATGGTGATTACATTTGTATGTATCCATTCACCATAAACCCTATTTCTTTTTCACTGCAGATGTGCAGGTGCAAATTTTCCCCCCATTTTTCAGTGAAAGTTTTAATTGCTGCTTGTTCATTTAGCTGAAATTTTGAAGTGTCTCAGACAGACTAGTCAACAAGGTTAATCACCCTCCTGTGAACAGAAATCTGAGCTGTCTGGTTGTCTTACCAAGGGGCATTAGTTCAGGAGTCTTCTGTTTCATTTAATATATTGTTTCTACATTAAACCTTTACATACTTGACTTTTACAAATGTTGAGCATAGGGTTCTCTTTTTTGCTTCTCATCCATATACTGGCACAGTAACAAGAGTATTGCACTCACATATTGCTACCTAGTTTAATGAAACCGAATGGGGGTCAAGTTATTGATAAGGAGCTAATAGATCTGCCACACTCCTATACATTATTGTATTTTTACATGTGGAATTATCTAACATGTGTATAATACTACTCTTTCACAACAGTGACTGATATCTTGACCGTCAAAATCTAAATCACATTATCTTCTATGGGATTTAGATTTCGGCAGATGAGTTATCCATCACTTTTGAGAATCAGTAACCCTTCTGCTGAGTTATAAATCAGGCCCTATGGCCTCTGGAAGAGCTGCACATGAGTTGGTTGCTGGACAGAGTTGGAGACACAGATAAGAAGGAAGACTGGACTTGCTTTCCTTCATCCCAGGCTAAACAGAGTGACTCTACAGGTCAGTTGGGTGACCTCCTGTATGAGCTACAGGGACACAACAAACTCCAGAGGCTTCCCTGCAACTACCCAGCTGACCCACTGCAACTGGATCCACGTGAGTCCTGCCCCCTCTAGAGTACCTGATACCTTAATTGTGCCTTCCCATCCAGGTCCTGGACACTTAGATGGCATCAGAGTGTACTCCTCCCAAAGAGAATGTGAAAATCCTGATATTTGGGTTCCTTGCTACCACAAACAGGCCCATTCACACAAAGACACTGCTGCTGAGTAAGACCACCTCTTCAGGAGAACATCAACAGTCAGCAGCGACCAGCAATGCATTAACTGCTACAGCAACGACAGCCTGAATTGGCCACCATTGCATAGTTACAGCAACAACTGTCTTCAAACCCGACCAGCTCTTCATGCTACAGCGATGACTGCCTGTGATGCCCAATCTGCTCTTCGTACTACAGCAAGGACCATCCACAACCCTCAGTCTCCTCCTCGTGGCCTTCCTCCACCATGAACAGAACTGTTTGTGTTAGATTTTGAAGGCAACTTTTCAGCAGGACTACCCTGGTCCCTGTATTCAAATCCACACCGGATCGTGGTCAGCCTGAACTTGTGACTTTTCCCCGGTCTAGCATGACTAGATGATTGCAAGTGGCAATTTGTGCTTTTAAGCACTATTTTCACTAACAACTTTACAATTTAATAGCTCTGGTTCTACTGATTAGATTTTAGCCATGTTGGTATTATTTTGTTCATTAAAATATTCTCCGGTATTTTAAATTGGTTTGGAATTTTTCTTGTTTTGTGTTTTTTTATTTTAATTACTGTTTGTGTGCTGCTTAATTGCTTTACACATTGCCTTTAAGTTAAGTCTGATTGCTTTCTGCCAAACTACCGGAAGATTAAGGACAGGCTAATTCAGTGACTTTTTGTGATTCACAGAGAGAAGGGTTGTGGTTGTTGCTTGACTGGACTTCCACCCCTCTCAACCAAAAGCTCATATTCTTACACATAATATGATGTATCCAGGCATTTAGACCTTCTCCCTTTGTCTTTGATGATGTGGCCCTCCCTCTAGCACCTTCATCCCTATGAGGCAAGTAGGCAGAAATAAGTTCTGCAATATTTTAAATATGCTGCCTGATTGCGTTTTGCAGAGTCCAGGTTCACCTCCTTGCTTCACTTTTTTTCTCTCCCCTTTTGCGCCCCTTTTTTTGGAATTACCGGCTTGGTCTTGTTCTTATGCTCTTGCGCATGCTAGAATATTTCTTATACTATCTTAAATGTACCTGCAAGAGTCTTTGTCAGTTTGATGTTATCAGTTGAATGATGTTGTTATATATTCTGATAAAAGTACTAATAAGAATTTAAAAAATAAGAATATATGAGCTAGTACACTCGTCACCAAACCTTAACCATAGCAGCCAGAAAAACAGACAAGCTGTTCCTGTGTTTATTATGTTTGCATTTCATACCTTCATACTAGATTTAGATTGTTGATTGAATGAGAAGTTAATACTAGGATTATAAGCATTGAGATTGGTTTTAAAAATCTCAGAAATCAATACAGATTTATAAGAATGTATAACACAATAGCAGCATTCATACAACAACTGAACTGCTGTTTAAACTCAAAGGTGATCAGAGATTAAACCCCACCAGAATACTATCACGCCTTCCATGATGTGGGAGAGAAACTTCAACAGACATGGACGAAAATACATTGCTGTATGTATGTGTTTAACCTTTTTTTACCATTGACTAGAATGCCCCCTGGTATTATGCACCACCATTTAGAAAAAGAGGCACCCATATGTGAATGCATAATATATGGTTGAAATATCTATTGACTACTGCTAGCGCTAGGCGACCTCTTTTGTGCATTAATCAAGCTTGCTAACATCTTTTCAGTATGGCATAGAGAAAAAGATTGCCATTGCCTGTGCTTGTTTTTCACAATTTTAAAAGGATGACCACATATTACCGGGTAATTTCTTCCACATTTAAAACGGTAGAGACAGAGGATGTTTGGAGGTGTAGCAGTGGAACAGTTTTCCGAGGAAGGACCATGTTTTATTTGGGTCCTACAGGGCATTTTTGCCATACAAAGAGCTTGCCAATATGACCCTTTTAGTAAGGGCTAATGGGTAAGCAACCCCAGCTTAAAATTGAAGGTTGATGGGTATTCAAGTGGTGTTCCCACCTCATGCTCTATTTGTCTCACTGAAGCTAATGTCAGTTGGAACCATGTCATAGAAAACAACCCTTTTTGATGATATCCACCAACATGCAATTCCATATTCTGTTTTCTTGTGTTAGAGACCTGTAATTGTAAATTGGCAGCTTCCCAAAGTTTTGCTCAGATGTCTGCGGCAGGCACTATTGAATGCTGAAGTTCCTAATAAAAGGCTGCATAGTTTTGATTTCACCTCATGCCTTTTTAATCCACCACCAGACTCTCTTTGCCTCTTTATCTCACTCTTGCAGGTTCTTTTTCATCCCTGCGTACTCCAGTTTTCATTTTCTCCAGTTTTCATTTTTCTTTCTTTCTCTTCCTCCGTTTTCCAGTGGCGTGTTTTCCCGCCTTGCTCTGGGTTAAAGTCTGATGAGGAAAAATAAGTGCTGCTTACCTAAAGTGAGTAGCAGTGGGCCCAGCCTGCAACCACCAGCTCAACTTAGGACACACAATGAATCAAATATGATTTTTAATTATGCTTGTGATAGAGCGGTCCGTAGTAATAATTTTACCTGTTTCGGACGCTCTTTAGGCCGATGAATCTTTTGACTTAGTGGGAACTCTCTGTACTCTTAATCGATCAATTTCATCAAAATCAATAATCAATAACGAACGTAAGCAACCCCTTGAACGACATAACACTTTACAATTAATCCAGAATACATTTCGGCGAACCCTGACCTTTCAGTCAGGAATAACCACACCAGTTTATTGCAAAGTTAGTAAATTTATTTCCCTATATTAACAAAGCTAGCACAATATAGATGTGTCTCAACACCAAATGATAAACATATATGAACATTAATAGCTGTCCATAGCGTCGAAACAAGTGCAATCTATGAAGCATTTGAATCACAAGGCATTCGATAATGGCAATGCAAATCACTAATACGATAATCTGTAATGAACTAATGGCATACATTTAGTCAGCATAACAAGATCTCAAATTGCATCGTGCGACATATGGAATCCTCGTCTAACCTCAAATTAGCATCAGCATGTGGGACTTCATGCAAAAACAATTTAGCAACATTAATTTAGAAAACTCCTAACTAGGGCTCTTTCCAAAATCAGCAGTTGGTTACCTAAAAGAAACACAATGCAATTTTACAATTTCCTTTCATATTTACCAATTACGATCAGCATACAAGGAAGTCTTCGTCTCACAGGTACCGTTCTTCGGTCATCATGGGTACCGTTTCTCGATCAGCATGGGACGGGACAAAGGGGCAGGGGTGGACGGGGCAAATGCCTCACGGCGGCAAGGTAAAACTATTACTTCATGCAAAGGAATCAAATCAAAGTTACAGTCTCTAGGGCAAGAATCATTAAAAGTCTCTTTCTCTCGATTAGAGAAAGCACCAAAGTCTCTCAAAATGGCATCGCAGCAAAGTGGGCCATAATAGCTACGAAGTCAAAATGGTGTAGTGTCCGGGTAATGGCCGCAATGGTCTGATTTCTTCTCGTGCACCTGATTTTTATAGACAACAGTTCAAATCCTGTAGGGTCTCCATTGGAGGGTTCATAGGTTAGCTTCAAATTGACCAATCAAAAACGACAGTTCTCAAGCTTTTACTTAAGCATACATTATCCTTGGAGATGGGTACGCAAATCGCAACATTGTTTCCCAATTAGCTTACTCTCAGAGCCTCCATTGTCCGCACCTGCAAGTCGACCTTGAATTAAAGAGAAAATATGCCAGGCTGGCACTAACTTTAAGATAAGCATGTGAACAGTTTCTGTGGAAAAGTACAGCTTCAAGCAAGAATACACGTTTAATAGCACAGTGGAAAAATACGAGCATCTAAACCGTGAGACCAGGCAACTAGGCCAAAGCCTCCGCTAAAGTAATGCCAAGCTAAAACATTTCAAACAAGCAAATCGTAGCACACGTTTATGATTATGTCGGATTAGTGCAATTCTAATTCACCACGTTATATAAAGCACGCATATAAATGATGGCAAACTACTCTGAGGGCACATTTTGTCCCCGTACAATCTTTATTAGTTCGGTTAATGTCACACATGATTATTTCAGCACTACGTTTAAGCGTTAATAAATCAAAACCTTCATTTTCTGCTTCATCACTAGTCACCCATTTAAATGTAGAGAAAGCTGAGCAATCAGATTCATGATTGTCGTCCAAGCCAAGTATATAGACTGTTTCCTTCTATTCCTGGATGTGTGTTGTAGGTGTTGCCACAAGCCTGTTTAACTAAATAATATAATTGAATACATTATACAACATAGTAAAAACTGTTAAAGTTATAAACTTAATAAACTTATAATATGATAATTTTTAAATAGTGGCTTTATATAGTAGTGCGAACCACCACTCCGTCACGTCAGAAGGTAAAGTATTTTTATCAATCAATCATTTTTTTATTTTAGATAAAAACCAAGGTATTCATGAAACATCAAAGTAGTTGTACCCTGTAACTGAATGCCATTTCAGGCTATTAACAAGTTTGCTAGCCTTATGATTGCCAAAAACATAATACAGAAAATACATACATTTATAGGGGCTCACGATAAACTCTTTTCCACCATTGGTTTGTTGACATACCAACTCATACTCCCACCCACCCCAGAAAAAGGTATAGATCAACAGACCAGACCATTCCACCCATTGGATGTTTTATCTCCTTCCGGCACAAAAACATTCCTGGCAGTAACACAAGCACCATGGCACCATGGCACCAGGGTGCCTGTGTTGGCCCTATGCTGTACTCAGTGCACCAGTACACAGGGAAAGCAGGAATGCTCAATAGTAATGCTTCATAGGCCAGCTATCCATATTTATACCCCTGTCATGCAACAAAGCAAGTGGCCTTGCAGCATTGTGTTGCATGACTTGTTAGTAAATCTGCCTTTTGGTCACAATGAGTTGTTGCAGAATTGTGACAGACTTGCTTTTGAGTTGAGAGGTGCATGTGATGAAGTTCTGAAGGGCTGCAGTCTTGTTAAAGACTTCACACATTTTTTTCTGATTCAGAAAAAACATCAAGTAATTATTTGAGCTAAATGTAGCTATGTGAAAGGCCAGACCGATTAGCTTTACCAGTGCTTGTTAACAGTGTAATATATAAAAAAGAAAACTGTGGCACTTGTGCATTTTGTCCGCAGATACTTTTCATCGAATGTTCACCTCAGCCTCAAAGGATAGTTATCAGAAGAAGACGAACAGCAATTATATATTTGATATCTTTTAACCTCTCTGGCAACAATGAGGCAAATCGGTGACCTTCATGTGGCAAGAGGTTTTTTTTCCCTGAAAGGGAGTTTTTTTGTGGTCATCATTGATATTTGCGTTTACATGATGAGGACAAGAAGGTCACCACATAATCTCTTCATGCCAGAGAAGCAATGTCTATCTACTTCAAATACTGTAGCAAAGGCTTTTAGATATTTGACTAACTGCTAGCGCAGCTCAAAGAGTACCTAAATATTATGGGTCTCATTTACAAGCAACTGGTGCATCGGCTCTGATGCACCAGTTTCCTTGTTTCACCCTGCGCGCCCCAAACCACACCAGAGTAGTGGAGTATTTATAATACCGCACACCATGGCGCTTGCTAATACAACTACGTCAACATTTTATACGCATTTGCAGTGCTTTGCTGGACTAGCATAAAAAATGTTGATGCTAGTCCAGCAAAGTTCGGGGAGGCCCCCTGATAAGAGCCTAGTGCCAGTAACGCTTGCCCTGAGCAGGTGTTAAAAAAAGACGCTAGAATGGCGCAGTGAAATCTTGTAGATTTTACTGCACCATTTTTGGGGTCTCTCTGTGGGAGGCGCCTTCCTTGCATACATTATACCTGGTGCAGGTGCAGGTATAATGAGGCTCAAGGGTTTACAAACTGCTGCAATGGTAACATTGCACCAGTCAGTAAATAAGGCATGGGGTGGGGGACTGTTTTGCGCCGCTGTAGTGTAAAAACAAAAAATGAGGCTACGGCAGCAAAAGGGGCTTGTACATGAGCTCCTACGTTTTAGGCTTTGTAAGGTTCTGTACAATTAGATTCACATTATACAATTTTTAGCACTTATTTTGAATGTGTTTAAACACATTCTGAGTGCCCTAGTAAAAGTAAAACTGAGCAGAACTAGTGTCTGCCTGATTTTATAATTACAGGGTTCAGAAAATTGCACTCAGTCTTTTATTTTTGCACATACAGCAATTTCCTCTAGGAGCTATCAGGACGAAATTTCGCAGGCAAACACTGTGATAATCTCGATACTATGTGAGAAAGCACAAAAAAAAATGCGTTCTCATATTTTGTCATTGCCTGTTGCAAAAGTTTGAATCAGGTGGAAAAACGGACTCATACCTCGAGGAAACAATTTATTTAAGTTAACTTTGCGTCTCTCTACCGCACCAGAGCGAGGCCTGATTCACTGAGAAAGGAGCAGAAAAAGCATTGGAGACAGGACGGGATAATTATAGCACCTAATTACACCAAATAGTTATTAAGACAAATCTGCATTCGAGGAATATAAACAAAACAGAAAAAGTTTGGTTGAGTGTGTTTGGAGACAGATGCTCAAAATAAACAAAACTGCAGACTTGCAGAGTTTGAGTTAATAATGAAGTTGGCAGATTAATATCCTTCATCATTTCCTGTCACCAGATGATGAAAGCTGGCGCCATTTTAGAGCATGTCAATTGAGATTATACTACATGTTGCGAAGTGAAAAACACTATCCTTCCTGTACCCTGCAGAACTGCCAATTACCTACCTAGACGATGTGGCAGATTGGCAATACGGCAGCAGATGAAACACTTCTGCAAGCTATGATCCCCCAGGAAGCAAGTAAAAGACATCTCTACTTTGAAGATTTCTTATTTGGCGGGAAACATCTCTCTCTGTGCACATGTGAATTTCAATTCAAGCTGTCTTTCCGTGCGCCTCAAGACTACTGTATAGTTCTATCCCGCAATAATGCTGTTGAAATTATTTTCAAGGGTTACTCTGGAGAATTCACATTTGTTTTTGATCTGTGGATACTTCACTTTTGAGTTTTTTTTTTATTATGCGAACGATGTTCGGATATGGCTTCCATTCCACGAGATGCAATAATCACAACGAATAAAAAATATGAATTGTATTTGTGCACCTTCGATCACCTTAAGAACAAATGTCAATGCCTTTTGGTAAACCATTATTTTTGGTGGGCAAACCCTTATATTGTATATTGTCAATGCCTCGTCTGTGGAATCGTTTAATCACATTTTACTAAACTACATTCGATTCAATTGAGTGTTATGGTTAAATTTATGATTACATTTTTTCCAACAGTAAAATCTTTTTTACTTCTATAATGATAAAATTCTAGTTAGACATGTTTTACTTTAACTATCCAAGTGAGCCTATAACATCGAGTAAAAAACATGATGCAACATCGATTCCCATCAATACGATTGTCTTAATTGTGCATACCTTTCGAATGGTTGGTAAATCACTTTTTTTTTAAGCTCTTTGTGTACTGCTCTGTTGTATATGCTAAATGTGGGTGGTGCACCCAGTTTCCATTGAAGATTTGTGAGAGAACCTAGAGCACCCCAGAGGTCAGCTGGTCCTTGATAGTTCACTGAATAGATTTGAGTTCATGACAGAATTGCTAAGTCTAAAATGCAGTTCTTTCAGGTGGGGGGTGGAGGGGCTTCTTAGATTAAATATTATTGTTAGCAGAATTTGTTTGCCCCAAATTGTGACATATTTTTGCTGCTCACATTGCAATAGCCAGAGAATGGTTTCATATTCTCTCTAGAAGTTTATGTTAAATAGAAACCTGTTTGCAGGTTGAATTTTTGCAAGCTCAATGCTGGCTGACTTAAACAATAGAGCACAGTATCTTCTTTATGCTTTGCAATAAATGAACGACATAATTGTCTTTTAACTTGTATAACAAATCCAGAACCTGAGAGTGAAGGGCCCCCGCTTGTCCTTCATTCCTGATGCATGATAAAAAAGACCCTGGAAATTAGGATGGGGTAATCGGACTAACCAGTTGTTGGAGGGACATGCTGGCAGCTGTGCCTCCTATTTGAGGGCTACTGGCCTCCAAGTATGCAGAAGGCTCACCATGGCTTGTAAAATACTGTGCCTTTAAAACAAGAATGGTGAAGCTGTGAGCCACTAGGTGCAATGTATTGTATTTAGTGAAGTATGCTTAGTTTTCACTCTCATTGGGAAATACTAAAGATCTGGTATGGTGGACGAGATTCCCCCTGTGGCTTTTCATCCATAGGCATCACTTAATCCAGAGGTCTTTCGGTTACCATTAAACTCTATAACAACCGCTTAATCTGCAGAACCACCAGTTCCATAGTGAAAAATCAAAAAGATAAAATACTCTTTTGATATGAGCTAACAAAGCTCACCATGTCATTTTTTCTGGTTGACGTAAATTATCCTGCTTGTTCGGAAAGGCTGTCTAAATTACCCACACTGTTGTTATAAAGCAGTCACCATGCACATATTTCCATACATTCCACGTAGTCTGTATGTGGCACTAATTTGGTCAATTATAAAAACATTATTCTAGCATTACTTGAGGGGAGAAAACGATATAGCATTCAGGCTAGTCATTTCTCTAAACGAACATTATTGATTGATACGTTGCACTATATATGTCAATATAAACAATAATTATGAGAAAAGGGTATTTATCCATGCATAAAAAACATCTAAGGAAGTACAAAATCGTATCGAAATAGCTACATTTGAGAAAATCGGGAATGGTGGGAAGGATTTTATTGTTCGAGGGCCAGAACATGGAATGTGTATTGAGTATGGCCAATGCCTTAAAGGCCTTGGTCCGTTAAGAAAGCAGACTAAAATCGTATTGATCCAAATGTTCCAGTGCTTGGATTTGCTCTTTAGTTTATAGTGCTCTGCAAATGATTGTTGGTAATATTGCTGAATGACAGGCTAGCTTGTGAAACATGAGGACCAACATCTACAGATCTGCTGGAATGACAGGTTTTTAGATGGCTGAGTCTCAGCCAGCATTACCGTCAAAATCCTGTGTCCATCTACATACCTATACATTTATTACTTGCAGGGGCGGACTGGCCTATTGGGCAATCAGGCAGTGTCCGAAGGGCTGGTATGGCAAGTCAATGAAGCAGGTTATGGGCCTGTTTTATGGCCAGAAGTTTTCTTTTACTGTTTATTTCCCTGGCATTACCAAAAAGCGATGCCTTCATCAAACTAAAACCACTTTTATTTTGGTGCCCAGGCCTATTTTGTGTCCCTATCCAACCTTGATTACTTGCAAATACCCAGGCGCAGGGTGGGGTTTATGTCATTGCTTCAAGGGAGAAAGACTATGGGGAAACTAAAAAGCAGCACTGTGAGAAAAAGTGAAACCGGCCAAAGCACAATAAATAACAGCAGAAGAAATACAATAATATACTCAGATACAAGAGAAAATTATTCACAATAAAGGGGCTTCAGTTCTTTCCTCAAAGACCTGTGAGTTTACATTTTTCGGATTTAAAAAGGTGAAAGTTCTGCAATTTGTGAGCTGGTACAGAAAGATGAACCTCCAATTCGGCGTCTTTTGTCCCCCAGTAAAACTGGAATGGACATGAGCCTAGGGAGATGCTTTGATTTAATGTAGTGTGAAAAACTCAACTGATCCAATGTCTTCACGTATTGTGCAGAGTATGAATTAGGAGACATAATTATTCACAAAAGTGAGTAAAATAATACGTTAGTATCACCACTTGTCGGGTTTGATTGGGCCTTTTTACACCCCAGTGGGTACATTTACACCCCATGTAACATCTATGGGCAGTTTGCATATATTTAATGAGGTGTCGGATTTTTGTGCTGGACTAGTCCCATTGGAGCAGGTCCAAGGCTGATTTGCATATGACGGGTCAGTCCAAGGTGACAGGGTTGGAAAAAACGATGGACTGGGATGTGGCCCCAAGTAATTGCCAGTGCTAGGATTAATTCAAGCACTCCACTTGTCACTCATTTATATTCCTCAGTACAAAGCCCTACCTGGGACTGGTAAGCCCAAACTTGGGACCCATGCTCACCATGCCAATGGAACTAACTGCACCCTATTGCTGATGAATAAATAGGCTTGGTGTTGCTGTGTTCTGATTCAGAGGGGACCCCCACTCACTCAAGAAGGAACTGCCATGGTATTTTGGGCTGGACTGTACTTACTTAAGCAGGGCCACAGCTGATTTGCAGAAGGCTTGGTCCTGTCTGAGGTGACATAACAGAGAAACAAGGATGGACCAAGATATTGTTTCTATTAATTAATAACCAGTGGCTAAGATTATTTCAGGCATTCCACACATGCCTTTTTGCGTTTCGCTTGCATTCAGAATTTTTCTGAAAGACATAGCTTTGAATGTGTGTTAATCCCCATTCTCTGCCAGGTCTACTTCATCTCAGAGTTGCTATGGGTGTGCTATTGTGTCACCATGTGTATTGAGTGTAGCCATGTAAAAGCAGCAGAAATAGGCTTTTTGCCACTAGTTGTAGTGTTGTTGCTGAATAAGAAAGCAGGAGTGACATATCCGGAGAATGAATTACTAATAGTCTTTTCCTGACCTTTATGCACCTCCTCAAAATCTATAAAGCATTGTATATGCTCTGCAGCAAGTGAAATGTTTCTTCCTTAAATAATATCGCAAGAAACGTTTGCCTTTGCTGCTAAGAGTATTTCTTTTACTAATATTTATAACCTTTACAGCCAAATAAACAAGAGATATTCCCGAACATATATTAAAACAAACACTATTGAGTGCATGAATGGCAGAGGTTGGAGGTTTGCATACTCTCGCCTCTAAATGATAAAAAGCCAAATAATTGACTTTTCCCGCCATTCTTCATTACATGTGAAGTGGAACAAGACAGGGGGGCCCATTGCAGGTCCACGAGGATCTGTTCCTTGCCAGATTTTAATAATATCCACTAATTATGTAAATCATTTTTCTATGCAGTCTGTGAAAGTTTATTTGCCGGCCGCACCCAAGGATCCAAACGGGTCCCTGCAGTATCAGAAGTACAACGGTGGCCCGTCATGAGGTATGGTCGTGGGAGTCTCCTTGGCCAAAAGTTTTTGTACATCAATCGGCCACCCTTACTAAATTCTAACTGCTGGTATTTTGGTTCATTACATGCAGGATGCAGGAGGTTTAGGGGAAGTTCACCATGTTGTGCAGGGGCTTAGCTGTCATTTCGCATAATGCTACCGCACACAGGTACCAGTGCTAAACAAGCATTTGCAATGCATTTCTCCGAGTTCCGCGTTACAGCTATTAGCAGTTGTAAACTCCCAACCGTACTTTTCTTGCCACATTAAATGGAAAAAAACAGCGCAATCGCGCTGCTACAGTTTGTTCATAGTGAAACCTATTGGTATAAGTGCAATTATGTACGTAACCAGCAAAAGTGCAAATAACTAGGTAACAGGGTCGATGTCATGCAATGCGCTCGACTTCTGCCAAGCGAGATCGCGCTGCGAAAAAAAGATAAAAAGTAGTCCACAAACCTGACTGGAAACAGCGAGCCTCGCATGTTTTCAGTATTAGGTCACTGAGCTCGATGAGGGCTAACCATCGGAAAAGGAATGACATATGCGTGCCTTCCACTAATGAAAGCAAGCAGATTTTGAAAAGCAAGCCAACGAACCAATGAAAGACACTGACGTAACATGGACGGAGCTCAGAGCCCTTTTCTATCTACTAAAGCGTCTCGCATTCGAAACACATGCGCAAGCGCATGTGATGCAGGCTCGACCCTAAAATCATAAAAGTGGAAAACATAGTTGAAAAGTGTATGACAACAACAATATCAAACCTAAAAGGCCTGGCTTTTTATATTGAAACTCTTGTATAATGAGCAAGAATATATTACATTTTCGGGAGGCAAAGTGATTATTGCTATGGTATTTACATGAGCAGTGATGATGGTTGTCAGCACCATGCTTTTGTGCTTGTTGTATAGTAGTTTGCGAGTTGCAGTGCAGTTTTGCGAGAATAGAGTTCACTGGGTGTGGTGTAAGTGTACATTCACTGAGATGATAGAATGCCCTATTCAGTGGTACTGTGGTACCAGGGGGTGGTAATATGTGCATGGGAATTGTAGCGTTGTGACAGGATGCTCAGTTGGGGTAGTATAGTACGTGCATTATGGTAGTTTGGGCATCAGCTTTGGTACTGAGGATCTGGGGTAGTAGCACAGTGCACAGATAGCACTGTGTTTTGTTACATTAGTGCAACCGAGGTATAATAGTTTTCAAGTTAGGTGTTAATACAGATATGGTAGTAGTTTCATGGTGGTGAGTGTGGTAGATCAGCAGTGGGTGCTAGCAATTTTGGAGGTCATAGCAACAGTGGAGGTGGCAGTGCAATACTGATAGGTAGTAAACAGTTGATATGTAGGACATAGTGTGTCACTGGTGGTGCCCTACGTGCCCCAGAAGTTGGGCCCAATTTTTTCAGTATATGTCATGGGTGCCCCCTGTGCCAAAAACGCATACAACACGCCAGTACCAGAACTGTACCATTATTGCTGTTCATAAACAATTACCTTAGTATGTGAGGGCAGGCATAAATGACAGAACATCTTTGGAGACTGTTGAACCGGGCCCTTTTTGCAGTGTCAGCCCCAAATTTGTTCCTCCTGTTTCAGAGCCCCGTTTTTATTGGTGTTGGACCTCTTGTCCTTTGTGTGGTTTTCCCCTAAATGTTTTACCTTCCCACCTCGTATTTCACTGAATTTGCATGTTTCTTGCCTTAGGATTTTGTGCTCTCTACCACTGCTTACCAGTGACAAAGAACTTGTGTTCACTCCTCTAAACATGGTTAAGCTGTCTTACACCAATTTGGCATATTTAGGGGCATATTTATACTTGTTTTGCATCTTTTTCAAATTCAGTGCAAAACTAACTCCATATTTATACAGGTCTAGCGCAAAAGTTATGGAGTTAAAGTCATTTTTTGGACGTGGAAACCTACCTTGTGTCAATGAGATGTAAGCTAGGCGTTCCCGTGAAAAAAATGACTCTATGGCCTTAGCGCCATATTTATCACCCATGCTAAAACTACACATGGAGGGAGAGGAGGGGTCAAATAATGATGCAAAGCTTGCTTTGCACCATTATTTAACATCTGGGTCAGGGCAAGCGTTAGGGTACCTGTGGGCCTACTTCCATGGTGGAACACCATGGAATAAGCCCCTGGTGCCCTTCCCAGGCCCCAGGGACACCCAACCCACACCAGAGGGACAGCAGAGGATGGGGGACACCCATCCCAAGTGAGTATAGGTAAGTACAGGTAAGTATTTTAATTAATTAAAATGCTCCCCCGCATGGCATTGGGTGCAGTGGCCATGCCCAGGGGACCCTGGTCCTATGTGCTGGCCATTGGGGTGGTGGGCATGACTCCTGTCTTTACTAAGACAGGGGTCATGTGGTATGGATTGTTTTGCGTCAGAAAATACAGCTAGGCTGGTTAGAGTATTTTTTTTTTACTCTAACCTGCCTAACGTCATTTTTTTTGGTGCAAAACCCCATTCTCCCATACCGCCACCCCCACCGAGATAACGTCATTTTTTTTACGGTAGCTTACCCTCTGCGCCAGATTGTACCATTCCATAAATATGGTGCCGGCTGGCACTCAAGAATGGTGCAAGCCGGTGTTAATCTTTTTGATGCAAAACTGCGTTAGTGCACTTTTGCTCCAAAAAGTATCAATATGCCCCTTACTTTACTTGTATGTCCCTAGTAAAGTGGTACTACATGTACCCCGAACCTGTCAAGTAAATGCTACTAGTGAAACTGCATTCAGAAAAAATCTTCCTGGAGGAAATATTTACAATCTGCAATTTATTGATCTCACAATCAAACACTGTTATCAATCTATTGAACCAAAAATGTAAACTAAGGGCGTACCGTTCTACAAACTTATCTAGTTTATTAACATTTCATCATATAAAAAACATATAATAATAAGGGTCAAAAACACAGTTCGAGAATATTATTACAAGAACACTGGTGCAACCCAAATTACCAAAAATACTATTGTAAATCTAAACATAGGTTCACTGTGAAGTGAAAAATCCTCCTAAACACATGCGATTAAAAATCCTTAGTCCAGTTTGATATTTTCTCTTTTTTCCAAAATTGATGGAAAATGATTAACAATTGACTACTGTAAATGATGTTTGAGAGGAGGAACCATAGATGTTTCTATCTCTTATTACAAAGAGATCCACAAGACCATCATCAAGACACAATGTTGATATACCTAGCTCAGGGCAGTCCCTGACTGATCTTGGAGGTGTGCCACCAATAAAATGTTCAAATACAATTTGACCACACAGGCAAATGGATTATTTCTTCTACCAGGTAAATTCATTTTCCATGACCAAATATCCATGTTGCACACAACTGAATCACATTAAGAATTGGGCACGGTGCATTATATTTAAAAATGTATATCCATCAATCTTTTTGTATACTTTAGTGTATTGTCCAAGCTATACCTTGCTGATGAGCAAAATCTGCCCTAAGTCGCTTGGGTTTCATTTCAGAGAACTGGCCTGGCAGTTCAGGCTGGACTGTTTACATTGGAGCAGGGTCACAACTAATTTGCATTTGGATGGGTCCAAACTGAGTTGGCATTGTGTGCAAAATAACGATGGACTGGGACTCAGCCCAAGTAATTACTTGTGGTTATGATTAATTGAAATGTTCTATCGATCAATTTTTTGCATACGTCTTTATCATGCATTGTGTTAGAAATGGGGTCTCTAGTGGGCTGAAGCATCAGGATTGGAACATTTCTTAAGACATTTGCAGCTGAATTGAACAAACTGGTTTGAATTTGTGTATTGAACTCGGATATTGAACTTGGCTGTAGCGTCAGGATTGGAACATTTTTCAAGACTTTTGCAGCTGAATTGAACAAACTGGTTTGAATTTATGTATTGAACTTGGATATTGAACTTTCTGGATGGAGCTTGGACAATTCATGACATTTCTGGACTCAGATTGAAGACTGTTTCGATTTCTTGTTTCAACACAGTGTATACTACTCCAAGGACAGTTCGAGTAACTCTGGCAGATATTATTCTACTGTACACTATACTCATGATGATTTAAGGAGTGCCTCTTATTGTTTTCTCTAGTTGGCAGTGGTTTGCACCCTGTCCAAGTAGGGGCCGTCACTCTAGTCAAGATAAGGGAGTCACACACCTAAGATAACCTCTGCTCACCCTGTGGTAGCTTGGCACGAGCAGTCAGGTTCGACTAAGAGGCAATGTGTGAAGTATTTTTGTACACAAACACACACACACACACACACACAAAAGTACCCCACACCAGTTTGGTAAAATTGCCAATATTTAACTGAATGAAACAAGACCAAAACAACAAAAATCCAACATAGACAAGCAAATATGTGAATTTTCAAACATTAAACTTCAGTATAGTGTTTAGAAACCCAATAGCTCCAGCTGGGGCTATCACAATGTCCTTGCTGGAGTCGTTCCCAACAGTCTGACACCACTAGCAACGTAGTGCGGGCCGGTCACACAATCTCACGGATGCCTAGGTACAGTACCTTTGAAAATGATAAAACAAAGACTTTGCACGGAGTCGTAGAGTTGAGGCGTCACTAGAGCTGGCACAGCATCGGTTCCTTACTGCTACCGGGGAGGTGAGGCATCGGTTTCTTACTGTGAGGCAGGGGAGGTGACGTGTTGGTTCCCTACGGTTGCAAGGTAGGTGATGCAGTGTCAGTGCGAGGTGTTGGTTCCTTACAATCCAGCTGGGTCAATGAATACAGCAGGTAAAGATGTGCACATCAACTTTGTGATGTTGCAAACACACGACAGGGCCACAGGTGCTGTGGCTGAGTCAGAGTCAGGTGTCCCAGACATCGGAGTCATGGCACTCAGGACTCACGCTGTGGCGGGACTTCAGAGGTGCTGCAGTGGCATCGGGCCTGTAGCTTCGGTCGAGGATGTTGCACTCAGTGGTGACTATGGCTCCTGGTGCAGGCAGCAGAGCTGAGTCAAACAGTGGTGCTGGTTTCAAAGTCACTCTGGAGTTGGTACACTTGTTTTTTTCTTGGTTCCACCAGAACTCACTTCCAAGGGACCAGGGACTGGATTTGACACCACTTGGCAAGTCAGGACTCTCAGCAAGAAAGTCCAGCTGCTGGCAGATTAAGTCTTTGATGTCCCTGAGACATCTAACAGGAGGCATGCTCAGTTCAAGCCCTTGGAGAACCTTGCGAAGCAGGATGTAGAAAGCAAAGTCCAGTCCTTTCACTCCCAGGGCAGAATTAGCAGCAGCAGGCCAGCACAGCAAAGCAACAGGCAGAGTGGCAGGTCCTCCTCCAGCGTCCAGCTCTTCTCCCTGGCAGAATGTCCTCAGTCCAGAAGTGGTCTGAAATTCTTAGGCTTTGAGCCCAATACTTACACTCATTTCTTTCTTTGGAGTAGGCAAACCTCAAAGCAAAGTCTTTGGAGTGCACAAACCCTCCCTCTCCTTCACTGGTCTCCGACACACTCTAGGGGGTTGGAGACTGCATTGTGTAAGGGCAGTCACAACTCTATTCGGGTGCAAGTGTCAGCTCCTCCCAATACTCTATCCCAGGAAGACCCATCAGGATATACAGGGCACACCTCAGCTCTCTTTGTGTGACTGTCTAGAGTGAATTCACAAACAGCCTAACTGTCATCCTGACGGGGATGTGTATTCTGCAGCCAGGCAGAGGCACAGACTGGTTACGCAAGAAAATGCCCACTTCCCAAAAGTGGAATTTTCGAACCTACAATCTAAAAAATAACTTTACCAAAAGATGTATTTTTAAATTGTGAGTTTTGCTCCCAATGGGAAACTGCACTTAAAAGATATTTCAAGACAATCTCATGTTATCCTATGGGAGAGATAGGCTTTGCAATAGTGAAAAACTAATTTAGCAGTATTTCCCTATCAGGACATGTACAAAACACCAGTACATGTCCTATCTTTTAAATGCACCGCACCCTGCCCATGGGGTTGCCTTGGGCCTACCTTAGGGGTGACTTATACGTAGTTAAAGCGAAGGTTGGGGCCTGGCATGTACACTTGCCAGGTCGAACTGGCAGTACAGAACTGCACACACAGACACTGCAGTGCTAGGTCTGAGACATTTTTATATGGCTGCTCATATGGGTGGCACAATCAGTGCTGCAGGCCCACAAGAAGCATTTGATTTACTGGCCCTAGACACACATAGGCCCAAATTTACAAGATTCTGGTGCATCTGTACTGACGTGCCACATTTCTTGCTCCCCACCATCACCACCTAACGACACCCATACCCACACAATACGGCGCACCATGGTACACGTTAGGCAATAGTGTCCAGATTTTTGATGCTACTGTGGTGTTTTTCTCCACTAGCATAAAAAATGTTGATGCTAGTGGAGCAAAGTACAAGGAAGACCATTGATTTCAATGGGTGTGTCCTTTTAACGCCTGCTTTAAAATGATTTCACAAATGGTGCAATTAAATCTTGTAGATTTCATTGCGGCATTTTTGCGGGCCTCCTAATGCCTCTCTTACATACATTATGCGTGGCACAGGCATAATGTGGCGCAAGGTGTCACAAAGTGCCGCAATGCATGCATTGCATCACTTTTAAATATGGCACCGCGATTTTTGCCTCGTAAAAAAAAAAAATGACGCTAATGTGGCGAAAGGAGACGCTAGGGCCTTGTAAATCTGGCCCATAGTGCACTTTACTATGGATTTACCAGTAAATCAAATGTGCCAATCATGAAGAAACCAGACACCAACACAATTTTAGACAGAAAGCACTTTAGCACTGGTCAGCAGTGGCCAGAGTCCTAAAGCCAGCAAAATCGAAATACAGCACAGAATCAGAAACAAGAGGTCAGAAGGAAAAAAGTACAGGGAAACTACTCCAGGGGCTGACAGATCTAACACATTGTGAAACACACTTTATATTTATTTCCAATCATGGTAAATTTCAGTATGCTGTGAAAAACCGCCAGAAAAGTCCTCATTACAAATCGGTTGAAAGTGCAGGTGAAGGTTGGATCTTTACATGAACTAAGGTGAATGTTTTACCTTTTGCTTTGCATAAAGTGACAGACTGCATCTGTGGAAGTTAGGGCAGATGTACCTATGTGTTGAACAACAACTGGGACCTGCACATCAAAAGAAGGACTGGAGATAATCCTGTGTACAAAAAGGGGAATTCTACACATTTTCAATAATACAATTAATCTAAAAATATTTACAATGTCATTACATTGTTTATATTTAAACTTATTATGCAAAAGGACATTAAGAGATTTGTCCAGAAATGTACAATTTTCAGAATCTTCAGTAATGTGCTAAAAGGGGATTAGAACCCAAGATCCCAACACAAAAAGGAGGACCATAATTGTTACCATTTTGAGCTGACTGGTGTCTTAAATAGCTTAAAAGCTTGGGCGGCGGTAAATGATTGTCAATGGAACTTTGAAGGAATCATCTGCTTTAGAATGTAGCTATAATCATTTGTTAACATCCTAACGTTATTGACAGAAGACAGTAAATGACATGAGATGAAGCAAAATAGTCACGCACCACATGTATAACAGGGCACATCACAACAAAGCCGTCATAAAAGAAGGAACGCAACATCAACACAATACAAAAATGCATGTTTCAAAAATGAAAGGGCACAAAAAGAAGCACAACAAATTATCAGCACAACAAAATGCAGCACAATATGCACAAACATTTTGGTCCCATAATATCACTGCTACAAATTTACTTTCATATAACGGTGGTAAAATGTCTTTGCAACAAGCACAGCCTTAGTAATGAGAAAATGCATTAGCAATATTAGTAAAAAAAATATATTGAGATCAATTCCAAAGTAATCAAGCAACCTAACTCATAAAAATCATGTCTGGACCAATTTCAGGGATAATTATGGATTGTGTTAAGTATTTTTCTAGTTCATATAATTTAGTTTATGCATTTAACATGGAAATGGCCATCATTCACAGCTTTTTTGAGAATTTTCAAAATTTGCAGAAATGCTCGCTTAGTTTGTGGGCTGTGGTTTGAATTCTAATTGTAAGTGGCCAAGCAGGTAGTTAACATATCCTTGACACTGACAATTCAGAAAAACAAGATTGACCTCTATGTTTCCAGTAGAAAAGTACATGAAGTCCAGCTTCTCATTGGACATGAATTTGGGTAGTATTTCTTAGAAGGGGACATTTTCCCTAGTTCTAGAACTTTCTATTTAATAATATATAATTTTTCGCTTTCCACTTATCCATTTGCAGATTCCTTGTTTTAGATTTGTGACAGTGATTGCGGCAAAATTAATCTTCATCTATCCTGTTTGCAAATTGATCTTAGGAATAAGTGGAGGTTGTGTATGAAATAAGCTACCTTTGCTTAGAAATTGGGTTGTTGGTTGACTGGGGCATAGACCATGGTCAAGCAGCAACCAGTATCCTAGTTAGGGTAAGTGTCAGGAAAACCCTACATTACCTGTGCTCACCCTCTGTTAGCTTAAAACGGAGCAGCCAGGCATAGCTTAGATGCATTTTATAAAGTATTGTTGCAACACTTCAAACAGTAAAATAGTGTAAACACCATACAAAAAGATTCCACACCATGTTAAAAAAACATAGAACTTAGTTTAGTAAATAAGATAAAAACAAAAGAAAATCCAACAGGTAAAACTTGAGTTATGAATGTTTAAAGAATAAACTGTAAAATAGCTCTTAGAAGCAGGAAGAACCAACCGGGGTTATCTGGTTGTGCTGGACCAGGACAAAGTCAAGACTTTAAGCGACCGCGATGGAGCGTGGGACTACTACCCATTTAGGCCCAGTCACCCAAAGTACCGTAAATCCAGGTTGTGGGGCATTGCGCTGCTTCTGAACCACACAGTAGAGGTAATGGGTTGATTTTCTCCATGCAACAGAGCCGATGGGTCAGTTTCAAGATGCGGTGAAATTAGGGTGATAGTTCCTGCTGCATCGACATTGAGGATCCAGGTGCCGGGGCTTGTGAAACAAAGACCTGTGTCAAGAATGTGTTGGGTAGTCGAGGCAATGCATTGGTTCTGATGAGCACAGAGGCTACGGTGCGTAGATACTATCTCGTTGTCAAGGTTGCCATTGGCAGGGATGCAAGGACCTTGCACCGGGAAGAGTGTTACAGTGGCTGTTCCAAAGGCGATGCATGGGTTCTTTTCTACACAACAGTGGCAATATGTTGAGGATGCATCAGTTCAGCTGAAGCAAAAACCTTAGGCCCACTTCCAAGGGTCCAGGACTAGGGTGGCACCACTTAGCAGGGCAGACTCACAGATAGCAGAGTCTACGTGTAGGAGCAGGTTGGTTGGAAGTCTTTTATGTCCATGAGGCTTCAGATCAGGCGGCCAGCTAGCTAGCCTTTGGAGTTACCCTGAGTTCAACTGATGCATGTCCAGCCCTTCTCACGCAGGCAGGAGAACAGCAGGCAGCAAAACAGCACAACAATTCAGGAGTCCAGCAAAGCAGCAGTCCAGCAGAGTGGCAGTCCTTCAGCAGCAACTCGGTCCTTCTTCCTGGCAGAGTCCTTAGTTGGAGTCAGAGGTCCAGTAGTTACACCCAGTTGGGCCTTTGAAGTGGGAGAGACTTCAAAGACAGGTCTTTGAAGTGCACAGAGGTCCGGTGCTTCTTACCCTGGCTCTAGACCCACTACAGGGGGTTATGCACTCCTTTGTTTGGAACAGGATACAGCCTATTTAAGTGTAAGTGAGGCTGTGCCCAACTCCTCCACCCCACCAACCCAGGATGGCCCATCAAGTCACACTCTCCTATTGTGTGTGACTGTCTGGAGGGAATACACAAAGCCCAGCTTCCACACACCCCAGATAAGTGATCAGTGACAGGCAACAGGCACCAAATGACTTTATCAAGAAATGTCAAATTTCTAAAAGTGGCATTTTCAAAATTGCAATTTAAAATCTGACTTCACCATAAGTTGTGATTTTGAATTGTGATTCCAGAGACACCAAACTTGGAAAGAGTATCTCTTCCAGATTGTGAATTGCACTAAAGGGGTGCAATAAGGTAATCTGAATGTTATCCTAAGAGAGAGATAGGTCTTGCTGTACTGACTAACGACTTTAGGAGTTTTTCACTACCAGGACATTTAAAACTTTAAAGTACATGGCCTGCCTTTTAAATACATTGCACCCTGCCCTCTGAGGTGTCCAGGGCCTACCTTGGAGGTGACTTATATGTATAGAAAGAGAAGGTTTGAGCCTGCCAAAAGGGCTATTTTGCCAGGTTGACATGGCAGTTTAAAACTGCACACACAGGCACTGCATTGGCAGGCCTAAAATGTGGTCAAATGGCTACTTAAGTGGCTGGCACAATCAGTGATGTAAGCACACAAGTTGCATTTAATTTACAGGCCCTGGCCAGATATAGTGTACTTTACTAGAGACTTAAAAGCATACTAAGTATGCCAATTGGGGATTAGCCAATATTACCATGTTTAGTTGGGAGGGCACAAGGACTTTAGCACTGGTAAGCAGTGGTAAAGCGCACACAGCCCTAATATCATAAAAAATAACGTCAGGCAAATGGAGGAGGTAGACAAAAAGTTGAGGTGGAGACCGCCCTAAGGCTGTCAGGTCTAACACCTTTCTTATAATGTCATTAGTGCATAAAGGCAAGAGGACAAAGAACAACTGGCTGCAAACTACTAAAAATCTGTGTTTGCTCATGCATTTGATGGTTTTTGTCCTCACTGAACAGCGTGCAGCACAACTTTAATATCAGGCCTGATTGGAGTGACATTACCTTATGATGATGTTTCACAGTGTGCATTTAAGAATAATTGGGGCTTTGACAATACATACGTTGAGGGTCTCTGTTAGAAGCTATTTTAAATATTATTACCCATTTTTGCCAATTCAATCCTGGATGATGTCAAATACACTTTCAGAAATGCAGTCACACAGGAACAATTGAAATATTTATTTCTGTGGGTCCCAAAAACTCTTAAGATGACACTAGGCAAATAGAGACAAAGTCAGAGGTAGTAGTAAGCAGAGAGAAGAAGGGAGGTTGAGATATAAAAACAGACAGAGGTGAAAGAGCAGAAGTTTGCTTTCCCGGGACGATCTGGGAAGATGGGGGCCCACTTTGTTCATTCGTTAATAGGCCGCTGATGTTTATACTGTGAGCGTCAGTAAGATGTGATTCTGCCTTGAATCGTGTATTTTATGATTCAGTGTCAGAGACAATATAAACTGCAATCCATCGACCAGTTCAGAAGATCTATTTTCAGGAATGGTAGACAGTGACATCTCAACTTGAAAAAGCTGGTTAGTTATACACCTACGTTAAACCTTGATCGGTAAATTAAGCAGTGCTTTGAGCCATAACTTAGGTAAGGCTTTGCAGCAAGTGCATGAACATATTACTGCGATTTGAACCTGCCAGCAGCATATGCTCTAAGGCTGCGTTCTCCTACTGTGACTGCAGCCAGCATCATGCCACAATGTCTGCACGTCATCTAATCGCTCCCAACTAATTTACGGGGGTTTACACTTATGATGTACATGTTACATGAAGACCTCCAGCCACCTTTCACATTAATGTAATGCTGGATCTTACATGCAAAACTACACCCACATCCACAGAGAAACTTCCCTATGGGCACATGGGGAGATTTTCCTGGAAAATGTGTGCCTCTGAGCTACGGGTAGAGGCAGTCATATGTCAGCTATTCAAATACGCTTACAAGTCTCTTTTATCTAGTGAGCTGGACATTTGCAAAATGTCTGGCCTTGACCTATAAGCACATTTATAAACTAATGGTAATCACAGTAGCACAGAGAGAGCTAAAACATTTTTGTTTAATCCTTTATAATCCTTTTCTCTAAACAGTGATTTAATCTCCATTTTAATTGCAAAGTTTACGAATTCTGATTAGCGTGTTAGAAATCAAGACGTGAGGGTACGTTGAAAGCAAAAGGTTACTATTCAGTTTCATCCCACTTTTCACTCACATAAAAAGTTGAGAAATCCATTTACTGAACAAATCTCCAGGCAAACGAAGACAGCAACGGTGACGTTGGAGAACTTCCATCCTGTCGCATGTATTAGCAATCCTGCTAATGGGCTTGAACGTTAAGTTTAGTGGTTTAAAGCTTCACTGCGTTTTCATCTACTTGCTGTAAACATTTCTTATCTCTGAAGGGATGCTGTCTCAGTGAAGTTATAATTTCTTTTTAGAACAGGACATGTTCTGCATATTTATACATGGCATCAAGAGGGTTTTTTAACAGGCCTCAATTCTTTCCTCCAATTTCAGCATCTGTTAATTGAATGCATTTCTAGAGAAAGCATTCCAGCTGCGAGGTGGCACCAACATGCCATTCAAAAGCGAACAGAATGTTATGGAGCGGTGGTCAGATTGTCGTATACTTCACTTTTACTACAACAGCACACCCTGGTCCACTGATATCTTTTCTAACCAGGCACATCAATGTTTACAGTGGTAGCTTCTAGCCACTAGACCTGGTTACAAGGAACTCGGGGCTCTTGCCATTCATTACACTAAACCTCCAGGCTCCTCTTTGTCGTGCTTTGCGAACATACAGGAGCCCAGAAGGCATAAGGGAGTCACAGGCTTGAGACTTGTGCAGGTGTAAGATGCTTGAATCAAGGGATAAGGCACCAGGGACATTCTAGGAACCAGGTCATGAGGATGGAATAGTGCACTCCATAATCCATGTGCATCAGTAAACTGAGGGAGTATGCTGCCTTAGTACTTCTTATGTTAATAGTATTTTGGGAAGAATGGTGGTAAGGACTATAAAGGTAATGTAAATATCTAATCGATATAGGGATGTTTATTTTATCTAATAGCATCTTCTGGTGCAGTATTAGGACAAAAAAGCCAATGCTGCCTATGTAGGGAAAGAGAGTGCTGGAGAAACAACTAGGGTTTGAGTTACCTGTGAAATGTGCGCTCAGCTGGGGTTCTGAGATGGAAAAAGTATGGCCCTCTTTTGGCATTCTGCTGAAGCAATTGACACATGACAGGAATACGTGGACTTGCAAAGGGGAAGGACAAAGGAAGGACATTTTAATAGGTTTGAAAGTACCATTAAGTTTGACAAATGTATTTAATACTTGCTAACCCTGTATTATTTGTCTCAACTACGGGTGTATTCCTGCTTCACTTCTGAACATGTTCATTAGTCTTTATGTTATTTTAAATATAGATTGTACAATTGTAGAAATCTATTTCCTTATTAATTTACGTACAGGGCATATTGAGTAGACAGGCGTTACTCCGCTTTTAACACACAATGCAAATGTAGTAGCATAAGAAACTGTACAGATATACGATAGACTCCTCATTGTCCACCTTTATCAAGGGTACAGCTTGGCATTTCATTCTGCTTTCAGTGATGAAAATATCTCAGGCTTTCTACTCTACTATCTGACTCCAGGCAGTACAAGCACTTCAGCGAGTTGAAATATGTTGCCATCCTAGAGCGAGTAGTTTCATTGTACAACATCCATTGAGGCCTTGAGGCTGATTGTGAAGGATCTACTAAGCCCACATTCTGGTTTCCTGGATTTCTGATGAAGGTTTTAGCAGTTACTGGAACCTGCGTGAAAATATTAAATAGTCCTTGAGATCATTAAGAACTTAGGAAACAGAGGTTTTGTGCTGGTGACATAGACGATTGATGACAATTTGAAATCACCTCTTCCATAACCTCTCTGGTCTTCCGTGCATCCTTCCCCTCGGTCTTTCCACTGATCTTTCTTTTCCACCCATTCCAATGTCTCCCACCAATACCCTGCACCCCCTTTCTTTCTTTGCATTTTGCCTCAATTAAACATTTTCAGTGACACACACATTAAAAGTCTAGAAGTTCTCATACTGTTATCTATCTTGCATAAAAAATCAATTGATAAGTTGGTAATCAAAAGAATGTATCTCAAAAGTTAATGTAATTTCCAAGAGGTTGAAAGTTAATTGGTGTGACATTTTTCAACTTACTCAAATCAATATGCTACCCATGTGGTTGTAAATTGTCAGCAGCACAAAGCCATTTGTCATCCCAAACACTGTGATTTGCAAAATCACAAGACTTGCAATACTAGAAGGGCTTTTTACACTGTACAAAAGTTCTTTGCAAATCACTAATAGAGGGGGCGTGAAAGGATTGTCGCTTATTTATGAGTTAGAAAAGGATGTATTACTCTTCCAGACGACCACTGTCTGCAACCCATATACTTTCTCAGATAGGAAACGATTTTGTTCATAAATGGACAAGGGCTGCTTAAAATATATTTACCCTTTTGGGCAATGCAAATGTAAGGACGTATGCCTCCTGTCCCTTGCAAGCCTTCATCCCTGCATTCCCAGCCGATCTCATGGGGTCGCAAATAGCAATCTGCCTAACTATTATTCATTAGGCGAATAGATCTCCTGTGAAGGAAGCCTTGGGGATGAAGCTTCTTAGTACGTAGAACACATCACAAATTGCATCCCTGTTCTCAAACCAGTCAAAGTGTAATTCACACATTCCTACTTTACGAATGGGTATGGTACATCTGATCCATAGTTCTTAAGTTCTTATGTTAGTCCCATTGCAGTGTATTGTGTCCCCTTGAGACTCTTAGGTTTGGCACAGAACTTTAGAAATACCATTACATACGTTGCATTTTCCTATTTGTTTCATATTATCAGCATTTTTCACATATACTTTAAACCTATGCAGACCAATGCAAAAAATGAAAAGATTAATGTATTATCGTGGGTCACATTAGTAACTCATATTTGCTGTATCTCGATTTAAATGTCTAAATTTTAATCTCACATGCCAATGACTGGGATCACTTGCCGGTTTCAAAGCACAAAATAATTGAGTAGTAAGTGCATAGTATGGAAGGCCTTAGCACCACTGGTGTGGTAACAATGCCATACTTAACATACTTAACCACCCATGGTTCCTGCAAAATGAACAACTTGATGGCCATTGCTAAAAATGAAAAACTTGATGGCCATTGCTTTGTCATTGCAACCATGAATGCAGTCGCATGAACGGAGTTCTGGTGCTCTAAATTGAGTTCCGGTGGCGAGTCCTTGAAAAGATCCATTCAATTTAGGCACTGCTTGTAGACATAGATGGTAGCGAGAGTCCATATGGTTGCAGAACACCTACTAGCTTCTCAGCTTCTTCTAATATTGTGGTCTTATTTAGTTATTTATAAAACAGATTTGCTAGTAACTGTGTAAGTGAAAACCCAGGCTATATTCATATCATAGGTTGCTGAAACAAAGTTTCCTTAATTCTGGTAGGCTTAGCAAAACAACTACCAGGCTTGGTAATTACGATGGGCCCGGCAACAGTAGTCCTGACAAGTGCCAGTACAGAACATCTACTCTTCCTACACTGTAGCAGAAACTCAGCCTTCATCCTCCTGAACACTCAGCAGCTTACAGCACTTACCCCATAACATCCTGCTGAATCTGAAGGCTGTGCTGCAGTGAATGGGCTGATCCCCAATGGATACGATATTTCTTCTCAACTGAAAGACAACCCGTCTGCATTAGGTCAACAGACTCATAATTACAGATTACACACCATAGGAGCCATAAACTAGACCTTGTAGCTGAGCAATAGTAGACACCTAGTTTAATGTAAGAGTACCTTACACCATGTTGGGAGTTCCTGACACCTATGGACATGGACACTATACAATTTAAGTGGAACTACATAGCTGAGACCTAGAATCCTTAGTAGCTGCTACTGTAGCCCTTGAAGGAAAAAAAAAGACTTGCATATTTTTTCACGACTAACCCTGAAGCATATGATATAATACCATCTAGTCTGGAGTTACCCCAAAGACTTCAGTAATTCAAGGTTGAAATAGACTTGAGATTGCCACCTTTCATAGCATCCTAGGAAAACTCACTATTGGACTCATGGCCCATGCTAATAACAAGAACCTGATTATTAAGATCTGATTAAGTCAAATATGCAATTATTAAGACCATAGTCCTTTAAATATGATACAACAAATAACATTAAATCATTAACATATACTTTTCCATCCCACCATCCTAAAATAATCTATCTATTTCAAAGTCCTTACCAGCCAATCCAAATAGGCCTACAGCACAAATTACATCTAAAAACTGTACTGCAAATAAGAACTTTCTTGCTCACAATCCAGTATTTACACCACATTTGTCTAAAACCAGTTTTAAAAACCTCCGCCTTTCCTCTCATAAAAACAAAAATTTAATCAACTGTTTATTGGTACATTTCATACTTATCTCCAATTTACATACACCCCACCACAATTAATTATAGACACTTAAGGCCTGATTTAGAGTTTGGCGGACAGATTACTCAGTCACAAATGTGACAGGTAACTCGTCCACCATTTTACGAGCTCCGTAGGCTATTATGGGTTCGGAGTATGGCGGACGGAAAATTTGTCACATTTGTGATGAGTAATCCCCTCTGCCAAACTCTAAATCTGTCCCTTAGTCATCTTAGGCCGAAAACAAAAGGACTATACATCAATTCTAAGCTTTAAAATCAAAATCTCATTTTAGGGTTTGGTAAAGAAGAGATGTAAGGAAACACCATATCCCTTCTCTGAAAGTTCTGCAGGGATATTTTAGACTTCTTAGCGAAAATCCTATTCTTTGGAAGCCAATGCTGTTCTTAATCATACTTCTAATTTAGAGAACCTGATTGGGGATGTCGAAATAGGTGAGCTGCGAAAGAGTCGGACTGTAATCTTCTGAACCTGCTTTCCCAATCTTGCAGCCCATTTTAAATCACTGCCCAACTCTTCCTTTCTACGTTCAGAGATAGCCTTATCTTACCATGAATGTAATCATCTGTTACAAAATTGCAGGGTTTCCTTTCAAAGATATCAAATACTAAGCTGTCAGACTTGTCTTTGTCTCCATTGCCTGTGCCATTTATGAGTTAGACAAAATAAATGCAAATTTCAGGTATTGACCCGCAATTCAATCCCAACCTTGCATCCTACTCACATATAAAACATCTGTACTGTACAGGAATTTGGTTTGTACCATTGCTTTAAATGCTGCCAATACTGAGACTAAGGCAGGCCCACCACAATCTTTTCTAAATTTACATAGCCCCACACTGGTAGGTAGAGTACAGAGGTTCGAAATATTCAAATGCATTTTCCAATTTAGGGTCACTGAAAAGAACATACCTAAATGTCTATAAAGACTTGACTTCCTCAACCATTGTTTTACCTACCTACTACTGGAACACTTTCTTCCTGGGCACAAATGCCAATATTTTTGTTTTATCCATAATAAGAGTTAATCGTTTCAATTTGCAATATTATGAGAAAACATCTAATTTCCCTTGCAATCCGATTTGCATCATGCTCATAACCACCAAATCATCTGCATAAAGGAGACAAGGCACATGACATCCTCACATCTTTGGCGAAAAGGAAACTGTACTCAACAAGACTGATGGCAAAAACATTAAATAAAGTGCAAACAACATGAGTGGCAAAAGTCTTGTCGCAACCTGTGAGAAAGTGGATTACTCGCTGGGGTTGATGGTAGTCCACCACAAGTAATAATGTCACTATTCAGGGTATGTCCAGTAATGATTTCAGTTATGTAAGCCTTAGCCAAACCCCTGAAAGTAATGACACAATGCAGGCAGGCTTAACTTAAGAAGTTCTGTAAAACATTTAGAAGTAACAAGACAGCTAGTGCAAAACACAAAACAATAAAAATCCCAAACCAATTTATAACAATAGATGATGTTTTAATGAACAAAATGACAACAAAATGAAAATAAAACAATAAGGGGAACCAGGGATATGAATTTATAAAAGTGTAAATAAAAATACCATAAAAAATATTAACAACCAAAGACCCCATTCCTATCAGCTAGGATGCCAGACAGCAGTTTCTGTGTTCTCTACTGCAAACAAGCTCACCGTGCCTTCTCTACCTTAACTCAAAATTAAAAAGGAAGGTTTGGACCTGAGAGTTTATTTTGACAGGTCGGTTTGCAGTTTTTAAATTGCTACAGCTAGGCTACAATGATTGACATGAAGCTAAGCTTACACTCTAGTGGGGGGGAGGGGCACAAAACAAATCGCTCCCAGCACTGGAATGAAAACTCACTCAGCCAAAAATGTAAAACAACATTAGATATATGTTGGACTTTTGCTTATGCAGGGTCATCCTGAATCTTTTTGCCTCCTGCCTCCTATTTGTTTCTGACCTGTCGCTGTTGGCTTTTGAACTCTGAGCACTTTCCCACTGCTAACCAGTGCTAAAGTGCATATGCTCTCCGTGTAAATTGTATGTAATTGGTTTATCCATGGTTGGCCTATTTGATTTACTAGTAAGTCCCTAGTAAGGTGCACTAGAGGTGCCAGGGCCTGTAAATCAAATGCTACTAGTGGGCCTGCAGCACTGGTTGTGCCACCCACATAAGTAGCTCTGTAATCATGTCTCAGACCTGCCACTGCAGTGTCTGTGTGTGTATTTTTACACTGTAAATTCGACTTGGCAAGTGTACCCACTTGCCAGGCCTAAACCTTCCCTTTTCTTACATGTAAGACACCCCTAAGGTAGGCCCTAGGTAGCCCCAAGGGCAGGGTGCAGTGTATGGATAAGGTAGGACATATAGTAATGTGGTTTATATGTCCTGACAGTGAAATACTGCCAATTTTGTTTTTCACTGTTGCAAGGCCTGTCTCTCTCATAGGATAATATGGGGGCTACCTTTAAATATGATTAAAGTGTAGATTCCCCTAGAGAGTAGATGGACATGTGGAGTTTGGGGTCCCTGAACTCACGATTTAAAAATACATCTTGTAGTAAAGTTGAGTTTGAGATTGTGCAGTTGAAAATGCCACTTTTAGAAAGTGAGCATTTTCTTGCTTAAACCATTCTGTGACTCTGCCGTGTTTGTGGATTCCCTGTCTGGGTCAGTTTGACAGTTGGGTGTTTTCCACCTCACACTAGACAGTGACACAAAGGGACCTGGGGTGTAACCTGCATTTCCTGATTAGCCATCTCTGCTAGGAGGGAGGGGTGGAGTGGTCACTCTCATCTGAAAGGACTGTGCCTGTCTCTGACAATGCAGACTCCAACCCCCTGGTGTGTGTCTGAGGCCTTGCCTGGGCAAGGCAGGATTTCACAAGTAGGTGTGAGTCCCCTTATAAGAAAGGTGACTTCAAAGACTAAAATGGGTATAAGAAGGGCACCCAAATCTACAGATTGGAGAAACACTTCTGGAACCAAGAGGAACCTCTGCCTGGAGAAGAGCTGATAGCTGAGGAAGAAGGGCTGCCCTGCCTGTGACTGTGCTTTGTGGAGCTTTCCTGCAGTGCTGCTTCTGCCAGAGTAAGAGGGCAAAGACTGGACTTTGTGTGCCTTCCATCTTGTGAAGAAATCTCCAAGGGCTTGATTTAGAGCTTGCCTCCTGTTGTTTGAAGTCTCAGAGACAGCAAAGACTTCTCTCTGCCAGCACCTGGAGTCTCTGGAGAGACTCCTGCTCTGACAAGTGGTGCCCTATCCAGTTCCTGGGCCCTTGAAAGGAAAGCTGGTGGAAATCCAAGGAAATCAACTTCGGACGACTCCGGACCGACGCCGCTGCTGAATCCGGTAACGCCGCCTGCACCCGACGTCGTGACCTTCGCTGGAACGCGACGCTCTTTGCAGCCCCGAAGCCGCAGCAGCCCTGCTGAAGTCCGCGACTCCGTGGAAGTCGCCGCACCACGTCGTGACTGACACTGCTCGAAGTGCACGGATTCAACGTTTCGCACAGACGCCGCGATTCCCGACTTCGCGCATCGGCTTGTTTTCACTCTTCACCAAAGGTACTGTACTTGGGGGTCTACACGACTCCGTGTCCGGCGCCGCTGGTGTCGGCTTGTTGGGAACGACTCCGTCACGATGCCGTGTTAACATCTCATCGAAGCATTTTTGTTTCTAAGCGCTATTTTTGAGTTTAATCTTTAAAAATTCATAACTTGACTTGTGTATTTTGGATTTTTGTCGTTTTGGTCTTGTTTTGTTTAGATAAATATTTCCTATTTTTCTGAACTGGTGTTGTGTCATTTTGTAGTGTTTTCATTAAGTTACTGTGTGTGTTGGTACAAATACTTTACACCTAGCACTCTGAGGTTAAGCCTACTGCTCTGCCAAGCTACCAAGGGGGTAAGCAGGGGTTAGCTGAGGCGATTCTCTTTTACCCTGACTAGAGTGAGGGTCCTTGCTTGAACAGGGGGTAACCTGACTGTCAACCAAAGACCCCATTTCTAACAATATATCTAATGGAGTTGCAGATCAAAATATAGTGCCTGAATCCCAACATATAACTGCTTTTTCATTCTATGGCTTGCAGTGCTCTTTGACAGGTTGCCCCTTAGCTCTTTGCAGCTAGGATTATGGAGGTCTGATAAAACAATGCCAAGGTTTTATCATCTACTGATGAGATCTATATTACAGATGATGAGTTGACCTAACACCTGGCTGGACAGGATAGTGACACTCTGACATGGGTAAATAATTAATTGTCAGACATTTACAATTGCATATCTTAATGTGCTTTTTCTTGGACATGATTTATCCTTTGAGGGTAAAGGTTTGGCACCTGACTCATTGACGCCTGGCTTCCTGCAGAAATGTGCTACTTTACAACCTCCAAATACACTAAGAAAGTTATTGGCCTTGATGGCCATGAAGGCCTTGATGGAATATCTTACATTTGGCAGACTTGCTTTCCAAATTACAGTGAGTGAGTTAAGCCTTTCATTGAATTAATTACTCCAACATTTTCTGAAACAAATTGGACACAAGCACACACAGGCACTTCATATGGACTTTAAGCAAACTTAATGTAGACCAAATATTCACAAAACAACAGACAACACATCAAATCTAGTAATTAGGGTTGTACCTAGCACTTCAAGCTACACATATGTAGCATACAACGCAACATCTCCCATAGCATACAGATAACATCTGTATTATTCTGCTAAAGAATGTTTCACTTTTCCTGAGAAGACACTCACTGCAGTGCAGACCGCCCTTCTGACGGACAATCCTTTAGCACATGTAGAACAATCAACATAGTTTGCCCCATACCTACACTAGAAGCAGCAGCAAAAGCTAGAATTTCTAATGTATATGCTCTACAGCTTCACTGGGTACACTTAGCACTCAGGAACCTTTGCAATATCCACAAAATATTCCACAATCCCCAAATGTTTTACCCATATATGAGTATTAGAGAGTGTTCTACATGAATGGTTCTGCCCAGCCTGTGGTTAGCATTAAACAGAAGTACTCTGTGGCTTGTGGTGCAGTACAGGGAGATTTTGAAGATGGAAATTTGAAGGTGCTACGTACACACACACTGATGCAGGTGATTCCACTGCACATCAAGCAGAAATGCATGCCCTATCACTTGTGTGCACAGGACCATAATGTTGCTTAAATAAAGAGAAATCAATAAAAAGTAAACATCTTTGGAGAAAGGTAGCTGTTCTACAGGATGAGCTTTCTTTGGTCAATGTGCAGCACAGCCCATAAAAGTGAACTAATTCACATTAATGGGTATTGTGCAGCAGATTTCACTGCAAAGAGCACAGTACATACCTTCAAGGTGGCTTCTGTAACTCGAACTCAGACTAAGATTGATGCAGACATTTTAGAAGCAAAACAGACACCATAGAAAGGAGATACGCTTCCTGATGTTCTTCCCTCTAAATACTGGTACACCATCACTAAATATAGTTTTTATAAATGGGGTGGGAAATAGACATATTCCTAATGTGCAAGCTAGAGAAGATCTAATCAGACCAATTCATGAGGTAATAGCTTCTGCTCATATTGGTATCAGTGCTACTATGCCAATGCTACAGCAATAATACTGGTGGCTAAACCTACCAAACCCTACAAGAAAATATGTGCAACAATGCAATATATGTCAACAAACAAAATAGCCAACTGTTGTAAATCCCTCACAGATTCTCCTTAGTATTCCTGATAAACCTTTGTGGGTAATTTTCCTCAATCATGTCAGCCCACTCCACATCATTAATCAATATAAATAAATATTGGCTGCAGTTGATTCATGCTGTAGATGTCTTTGGTTTTGGCAATAAAATTTAGACGGTTCTTGAATGGTTATAAGAGATTTGCAGTCCCTAGTAGCAATGGGAGTTCCTACCTTTCATTAAGACAATGGTCTTGCATTTGCTGCTGGGTGTTTATGGGTGCTATGTCTGTTCTGTACTATAATGTTTTGAGTCCCGTTTTGGCTGTAGTAAATTTGAAATCAACACAAAGAACTTGCAAATAGTGATGGGCTTAATCTTATGTGGGTGGATGCATGTCCCTCCCTGAACCACTCCCTAGCACTCCTCAAACTCCCTCCTTACTCCTTCCCACACTCACACCCTTTCAGTCGCTCATATTTCCCATTTTTCAGACCATCCCCCTCTGTCCCTCCTAAATTTACTACTGAAATATATACTTGCATGTTTAGAGACTCTGTAGTTGAGGCGGAGATACTTTTTGCAGTTCATTTGTACTAGTTTTGCAATACGAAAACATACTACAAAATGCAGTTTGTGAACAGGCCCCTAATTCTTTAACTCATTAAAGAATTAGGGGCCTTTACAATGTCTTACATACTGCCATATGAAAATACAGACAGCCATATTGACCTTGCCCATACTTGTTGATTACGTAATTGGTAAGATTCTACCTTTTTTGCTGCAGATCTGTTATGGAGTGAATACATCTATGTTTTTTCATCTTGTGATACTGATGGCATTATAGATTCGAAATTTAAGACAAAAAGCTTAATTTTTTTAAATTATGTGCATAGTATTTATTGTTATAAAAACAATTATGTGAAACCAAAATAAACTGAGTGTGATCCTCTCATTGCAATATATCTCAAGAGACATGCTGCTTTACCAACAGATAATCAGTGACAGTGAGGTTTTAGGGCAATGGTGAGCTCAAGGTCAATTAAATGTTCAATGATGTACTGGGATAGCTCAGGCATGAATGGTTTGATTTGACATAGCAGTATCCTCCTTCTGTCATTTCACTACCCAAAGGTTTGGATTTCCCTTGCTGATTAATAAATTAACTCCCTAATTTTTGAGAGCACTACAAAATGTGTCAGCATTAGGCCTATGCAACATATTTGGGTATCGTAGGCTAATTTGCATAATTCTCGTGTGTAATGTAAATTATGCAAAGTAATGTAAACTATACCAGTACAAACTTTCGCCCAATTTGTTTCTTTAAAAAATGTATGAAACAGAAAATAGTTTCTGGAAGCCAGGTTGGAACAGAAAATGTGTTGGAAAAGACATGTCATGCATATAGGTTGAAAACTTCTCAAAGAAGTTTGGTATGTGGCTAAAAGTTCTCCTCTGATTGCAGGTAAGATGTTTGATGCTGAGATCTTCATTAGCTAGGGATAAATGTGTAGGGATCCTTGCAATGTTCTATGTTGCCTGCTTTCATAATTGTTACATAATATTTTGCATTCTGAACTACAGTTGGCTTTAAATAAAGCTTTAGAAATAACTGTGTATTTCTCGTGCGAGTGCGCTTGGGACAGGGTGCCACCAACTAACAGAAGTAAATGAAATGCCTGGCAGTCTCTGGCAGGTTGTTTTACGTGTTTTACATGCATTATCTACAGAGAAGTGTAGAGAGATGTGTTGGACACAGCTGACAAGTTGTGATACCCACGCTTGCCTTACGGCCCAGCAGGATCTAACGGGTGTTGATTAGGAAAAGATCCTGATAGATTAAACAAAACATTTTTAGCATAATTTACACATTATTCGGAACATTTTCCTTACACTTCATGTAATTTCAGGTAAAGGTTTATGTAATTTCACACATATTAATCAGCATGCTTTAGCAGAGTAGAAAGGTGATAAAATATGCCAAGTTTGAGACACTCTGACGTTTTACTCTCTCATGCTCTCTGCCACTTCAAGGAGACAGGCAGTTTACTGGCATATGAATGCAGTGTCTCTAACATTACAGTACAAAAGGCAACTTTGAGTTGAGTATTTTAGAGGCTGTCTAATCCTGGAAGGAGCATCCCGCTGCCACAGTAATCTAAATCATGTCCATCCAGCCTGTCGTGTTTTCACTGTTTCAATCCAAATTTGACTTTGCCTCTGTGCAAAGACAACTTTGTGACATGACCTTTCAATCATAAGCGACAATGTAGCCTAGGTTTTGACAATTGTGATGTGGCAGATAAATGTCAAAAATTCAGTCCTCTCTCAACATTTATCTCATTTAGAAAGCCTTAAAAATCCACATCTTCATTTCTAAACTATATCTGGTCCCCATGCATCTATTATCACCTTCGTTTGTGCCCGAAACGAACTGTTGTGAGTGTGACATCCATAACTTCCTTATTCTGGTCTTGTAAATACATTACAGCTGTTGTCGGGACCAGATACAAAAAATCATTTACAATATTGGTCTCATACCGAGACTGGAATTTAGAAGAGATTCTTTCTGAACATTTTCCCAGCTACATTATTAGATTTCACACACACTCTGCATATAGTGGGTTTCTTTATAATGTGGGGGTGGTCTCCTATCTCTGTTTGTGAAACAGAATTGAATGTGCCCCAGGAGTTATCTCATCTGATGATAGAATAAATTCAGTGATTGCATGTTAATATAGGTGGTCCGGCATTTGAATGCCAAGGTTTCTGATGGTTTAAATGAAGATTATGATTTATCATTTTGGCCTTTTAGGTTAGCATTATGCAAAATGCAAAATGCATTATGCATTTGTCTTTTAAATTTATGGAATTGCCTTTTGCTTAAAATTACTTACATTTGCTGTTTTGCCTATCACACTCTCTTGAGGTACAAATGTTTTAGCTTCTTCAGATGAAGATGAGTATTAGCCTACAAAACCTGTAAATAATACATAGGTAAGACTAAACCCTGAGATGTGACCACATGAGCCCTCATTATGAACCCGGCGGTCTCATGAGTGCCAGGTCTGAGCACCATATTATGACTGCGGCAGTCGTGCCACGATCCGACCACCAGCAACACCAGAATTAGTCATCCTGGTGGTCTGGCGGTCATGAAAGTACTAATCCACCAGAGCAGGGCTGCAAGCAGTGCTGCCCTGGGGATTACAACTTCATTCTCCAGCAGCGATTTCATGGCGGTAGCACCGCCATGAAAAGGCTGGAAGAGAACGGGTGCAGGGGATCCCAGGGGGGTCCCTACACTGCCCATGCATGCAGTGCAGGCCCCCCCCCGGCCAGCAACATCGCAATGTTCACTGTCTGCTTTGCTGTCTACTGTAATGTTAGACAGTGAACATTGCACTGGTGCTGGTGCACCCTCAGCACTACAGCATTGCCGCTGGCTTGATTATGAGCCAGAGACAATGTTTTAGGCCATTTCCCGCTAGGCCAGCGGGTGGAACTGAGGCTTATGCCCACTGACTCAGCAGGAAACTCATAATGGGCCCAGAGGGGAGGAGCCACAATGGAGGCAACCTCCCCGTCGGAATTTCGGTAGACGGGCTTTTCCGTCCTCCAAAATCGTAATGAGGCCCATGGTCTCTAAGTCTTTGCTGTACTAATGTTAACCAGCAGTGTATGTTCGGCAGTTGTATTAAGGGATATGTGTTATAATTTAAGACACCGGGGTAGTTGGGGAAATTTTGACCACTCCATATTATGCTTGTAATGCAGAGTTCCGGCCAAAATCTGCCAACTGCCTTGTAAATTGGTGAGAGCAAGGGAGATTTGGCATCCCCTAGCATGATTTTTGGGCTCTAGGAGGACACATGGCGAGATTGCCCCAACGCGGGAGCTCGCTGGTGGTCACAATTGTTCATAGTTAGAAAGCTGCGGTCCGACTAGAAAATCTACCTGAGTGGCAGCAAAATCAACTCAAGAAGCAGCGCCCTCTAGCATGCCACCTGATGCCATTCATGCTGATTTTTAAGCATGGACAAGCTCCCAGCTTTAAAAATCAGCATGAGCAGTGCAACATGCCTATTTCTGCCCATTCGTGGTGCTTCACGGAATCAAGCTGAGTTTTCATGTAACTCTGCGGAGTTCCATGGAGTGAAATTCTGCAAGTTTTGCCCACTCTTATTCCTGACCATTAACATCTTTTGTAATGTTTTGTGGTAATGTTTTGTTTTCATTTTGCAAAAGTTGAGATACAGTCCCAGCCCTACAAATTGGTTATGTTATTAATAATTCAGAGAGTGCTTTATCAACACATACACAAAAGCTCATCATCCTTTCTTTTTTCAATGAGAAATATAACAATGGAGGTCAGCAACCTAGAGTCCAATTCACAAAGCCTTTATCAGTATTGTAATTAGTACGTCTGCAGTACTTTTTCCATACTCTTACATGCCTTTGTGAATCTGCATCAAATAGTTTGACTCCTCATTAGCAAAAGTGCAGAAAGGGCATAGTACTTAAAAGAGCACTGCAGGAGTACTACTTTAGAAATGGTAAAATACCCTTGTGAATAACCTCCACCCAGCTCCGTTTTAATGTCTAGAATTAGGTTGTTTAACTGAAATGACACAAAACTGACCGTGCGTTAATAGATTATTGTAAGAAATTGGGTTTGGTTGAGGAGAGTGGAGGCCCCACTCATGCAACAACCACAGTCCGAATGAACCACAAAGACCACTAAATAAACCTGTGCTTAACACACTGGTAGCTTTACACAAAGACAGCCAGGCTTAATTTAGAGGCTCTGTGCAAAGTATATCTGTAGCACACAAACAGTAATACAGTAAAACAACATAAGAAAAACCCACACCAATTTAGAAAAATAGAGTAAACTTTAATAACAAAATGATACCAAAATGACAGAAATCTAATCAGTAGAACTATACCTACTGAATTTCAAAGATGTGGCTAAGCATAGCACGTAAGAGCACAAGCACCACTCATGGTGTTCTGGGGGAAGTCACACGTTCAGGCTAACCGCAATGGAGCTCAGGCCAGATACAGGGACCAGGTCAGTCCGCTGGAAAAATTCTCTGCTCAAAGTCTGGCATTAAGAGACTAGTTCACGGTGGAGAAGCCTGAGAGGAACAGGGAAAGTGTCACAGATGTTTATCGCTATAGCCCGAGAAATAGGCTTGGCATCACGGATGGTTGTCGCTGTGGATGGTCATTGCTAATGCTTCGCATTGGCCATCATCACAGGCTACCACTATAGCATGAAAAGTTCGGATGACTGGAGCTTCACATTGATGGTTGTCACAGGCAGCAGAGTGTCAGTGCAAACAGGCCCATTTCCAGTCATGAAAAGCCCACTTCAGAGGCTCAGGGCTCAGGCAGATCCAGTTGCAGGTCAAGGCAGGTGTAGTTGCAGCAGGCTAGCTGAACAGCTGCAACAAGACCTTTGGAGATTGTTGTATCCCTGTAACTCAGAACGGGAGTTCAACTAACTGACCCTTGGTGTCACTTAGGTTAGCTTGGGATGAAGGAAGCAGGTTCAGTCTTCCTTCTCAGAGAGCAGAGCAGCCTCAAGCAGTAGGGTAGTCCTCTAGAGAACAAGGTAGGCCTCAAGCAGCCATGCAGTCCTCTGTTGGCAGCAAGGCACTCTTCTTTGGAACAAGGCAGGCCTCAAGCAGCAGCACAGTCTTCTTGGAAACCGGGCAGTCCTTCTAGTATGCTCAGGGATCCAGGAGTGTGTTCTGAGGGTCCAATATTTGTAACTGGCGACAGCCTTTAAAGTTGGGGAATTTCTTATGCTACGCCCACTTCTGGTTCTGAAATTTCTTCCCTTTGTCTGCCAAGGCTCCAAGAAGTCTGGGGTGATAAAAGGCTCGTGCCAGGTTCATTTGTGTGTGCTGTAGGTAAGACCCTTAGAAGTGCAAGTGGGGCAGGGAACAGCTCTGACCCCAACTCATCCTTCCAGGATGACCATCCTGCCCACGCCTAAGCACTATTGTCTCACTGTCTGGATGGAATATACAAAGCCTAAAAGAAGAGTCATGTTACCTGGGAAAATGGCAGCAGGCACCAAATGGTTAAGACAAGAAATTGTCAGCTTTCTTAAAGTGGTATTTTCAGAATTCTGACGTAAAATCTGACATTACTATCAAAGAAAGATTTTAAATTAAACTTGTTTTGAGAGCAATCTTGGCATTTCCAGCTGTTCCCAATCAAATATTAGCACGTATTAAATATAATAATAAAGTATCTGAGAGGAAGGCCTTAACGTAGTGAACAATTAATTCAAGAGTTTTTCACTACCAGGACATGCATGTAAAACTTCAGGAAAACATGTCCCACTTTTTAAATACAATGCACCCTATCCTGTGGGTTGTTTAGGGCCTACTTTAGGGGTAACATGTTTATTAGGAAGGAAGGTGTAGGCCTGGCAAAATACATGTTTGCCAAGTCAAGATGGCAGTTTAAAACTGCACTACAGGCTGCAATTGCAGGCCTGATGTGTGTTTTAAAGTGCTACTTGAATGGGTATCACAGTGGGTACTGCGAGTCCACTAGTGGCATTTAATTTACAGGCATTTAATTTACAGGCCATGGGTACACACACATATTTCCATATTCTAAGGACATATAAGTGAGTTAATTGTGCCAATCAAGCGTATGCCAATTTTACCATATTTTAGGGAGATAGCACAAGCAAATTAGCACTGGTTAACAGAGGTACAGAGCAAAGAGTCTTAACATCAACATAAACAAAATTCAGAAAACAGGACAGGTGAAGGAAAAACGTTTTGGGGAAGACCACACCAAGGATGTCAAATGAAACAACTATAAAGTGTCTTACTTGGATAATTCCAGGAAAAACAATGTGTGGTTCATTTCTATCAGTGTGGCCCCTGATAAAAAGATAGCATCTTTAAATTATCGTTAGTCAATTAATAAGGAGTACATGCACAGGTTAATCTGGTTTAAGCTTGTGTATTTCCATACAAACGGTTTATTCATTCTGTAATCACCCGTTTATGAACACATTTTACTTAGGTCTGCCAGGAATTGGCAATGGGATTCCTTGCAGACGTGAATCTCTCTGGCTGTAAATCATACTGAAGAGGTGGGTGTTGCCCAGCACGTTTCTAAACACCAACACACTCATATATTTGTGGTTATTTCCAAACTCCTCTCCCTCCCCTTTTTAACAAGGAGGAGTCAGAAAGTTACTCTAACACAGGGCGTTCATAAACCCTCTTGCAGAGTGGGAAAGGGAATGGAGCACCCTCAGATTGCTGCTGATGTACAGGAAGCACCTTTTCCACAGAGAAAAAAATGAATTTACAGAGGGTGCCTCTGTGCAGACTTTTCTGTTAGGGAGAACTACACCAAGTGGGAGTATAATTTTGCTGCAACGCTCACATGACTCTCCCACGGTTACATCTGTAAACGTGCACCTGGAGATGTTCTCCTGGGAATGTATTTGAATTCCAAAAATAAGGAAAAAGTAGTTCAGGCAGTCATCGATCTCCATAGATATTTTACCTAATTTTTTGTCAATTGAGCCCCTAGAGTTTCCTTTCTTAAAGATTTAACAGAACATTCGAACTGTGAGGCAACGCCGCAATTCCTAGTAGAAAAGCCAATTTAAGCTGAAAATTATACCCTCCCTGTGCGCTATTTGAGTGAGGCAGGTAGACCATGTTATACCTGAAATTTGACGAACAATGAGACAGAAAAGCATTTGAAACTCAACTAACATTTTGACACTGCTCGCTAAGAGTGAGACAGGCAGACCACGGTCGACTTGCAGAGTGAAGCAACATTATGTTATAGGAGAAAGAAAGGCATTCAATCAATCACTCAATCAATAATTTATAAAGCGCGCTATGTACCCGTTAGGGTTTTGAGGTGCTGGGGGGGGGGTGCTGCTATCGTTCGAAGAGCCATGTCTTGAGGAGTCTCCTGAAGGTGAGGAGGTCCTGGATCTGGCGTAGTGAGGTCGGGAGTGAGTTCCAGGTCTTGGCAGCGAGGTAGGAGAAGGATCTGCCGCCAGAGGTCTTGTGCTGGATTCGGGGGACGATGGCGAGGGCAAGGTTGGCAGAGCGTAGTTGACGTGAGGGAACGTAGAAGTTGAGTTTGGTGTTCAGGTAGGTGGGTCCGGTGTCGTGTAGTGCCTTGTGTGCGTGGGTGAGGAGTTTAAAGGTGATCCTCTTGTCCACGGGGAGCCATTTCAATTGAACTTATGTTTTGAGAACTGCTCTGTGGAAAAAAAGCTGTAGCTGGGGCCCGCAACCAAGGATCATCAGTTTACCCCAAAAGGGAAATTAATATGACCCTGAAATTATATTTGAAAGTTTAACCTTAAGTTAAGTGTTGGCAGAGTGGTTCTCTAATGGCAGCACACATCTGTAAAACAAGAGTATCACAGCTTTTATTCAAAGGTAGAGAAAGAATTGTGTGGATGCTGTGCAGTGTATTACAGCAGAAGCAGTCACAGTATGCAGTAATTGAGATTAGAAATAAGTAGGTGATTGTGAAGTTGAGACTTCAATCTGCCATAAAGTATGAACAAATGCGTCCATTACATATCTTTGATAGCATTAATCCTAGTCCTACTCCCTCCCCTTCCTTATTAACCAATGAAGCCCTTTGCCTCACCCCAATCCCTCCCTTCCCCTTTTAAAAACTCCCCCACAACAACTCAGTTTTTCTGCATCGGGAGGGTGGGAGGGAACTGTAATGAAGGTGAGAGGGTAGAACTAAGAGTAATGCCATAAACTGTAAGTAATGGACACATTACCTCCCATCCCTCCCCCGCATTCCTTATTAACAAATGAGACATAGCAAGTAAGCATAAGTGAGACAACTGAGTTGCAACACAGAAAGACTTTAATCACATCCAGGTAAGACACAAAAAATCCCTATTCCTTCATAGAGGACAAACCCCTGTGCCCCCAAACCGCCTCCAAATGTTCTAACTCAGCAATTCTATAGTCTCAAACAAAAGTAGAAGGAGTGGCTCAAGCAGCCGCCCTACAAAGCTCCACCACAGAACCGCCCTGCAATTCGGCCACAGTAGCTGCCATACCACAAGTGGAACAGCCCTGAATCCTCAGAGGAGATACCTCCCCCTTCAAAGCATAGGCTAGCAATACCATAGACCGGATCCATCTACTCAAAGAAGCAGTAGAAGGCTTGTCCCCTTTTCTAGCAGTACCAAAATTCACAAACAAGGAATCCTCTTCCGAAATGCAGCAACAACCTTCAGGTACCATAACAAAGCACAACGCATGTCCAGACAATGCTACCTGTCTTCCTCTTCAGAGGAAGGAGCTGGACAAAAAGCAGGCAGGATCACCTCCTGGTGGGCATGAAAAGCCGAATTTTCCTTAGGGACAAAAGAGGGAACCTGAACAAGGACAACCTAATCCAGAAAAATCTTACAAAAAGGGAACTTGCAGGACAAAACCCCCAACTCCCCTAAACATTTTGGCAGATGTAATAGGAACCAAGAAACTTTTATTTATAACTTAGAAAGCTTTGATAACTCTGCAAGATGTTTGAAGTTTAAATTCCAAGTAAAAAATACTGTGCCAGTAGCATTTGAGAAACGCTAAGAAATCCATTTACAGTGGGACAATTTTCTTACAGAAAAAAATGTTTTTTGCGGGAAAATGAACACATGAAAACTATTTCTGAAGGAATTTCAACCTTGTGAAGTTTTGCAACGTTTACAAAATTTTGCATCCTCTGTGAAGTGTGAAGTTTGTAAACTTTATAAACCACTACAAGAAATGTATGGGTTGTGTTTTTTATTGCCATCAACTATAGAAATTCACCTGCTATAGTTAGACTTATCTCAAGTAACTATAACTCATGTCCTAAGGTAACTATAACTCACGCATTCACCATGCACAGTTTTTTCATCAAACAATTTACTACAAATATTACATTGATGTAACCTTTGGTTTTTTAATTGAATTTTTCTGTTTTTTAATTCTCTTTCCTAACTATAATGTCCCTGTAACCTTTGTTTTGTTTGGTAATTGTTTATGTTTTATTAACGTAAAGTAATTTTCATTATTATACGTTAATCCAACCACTGCTGCGCATGGCCTTTGGGTGTGCACAGCGGTGGTTGGCAGCCAACCCCTCTATAACCACCCAACTTTGCATTGCGGACAGCGCAATGGGGTTGGCCGCAGGGCCTGGCCTGCGGCTAGACCCTGCGGCCAATGTTCACAGCCTTTGGTTATGCGCAGTGGAAGTTTGCTGCAGGTCCATGTGGCCCCTGGCTGATTTCAGTCATAGGGACCCCATTCCCCCCCTGGCCTGGCCTTCTAAAATATTTTTTTGGGGGAGGGGAGCTGCAAGACCCCATCCTCTGTCCGATTACGGCAGTGGGGACACCATTCCCTGGGTTTAGGTGTTAATTAATCCATTTTTTGGGGAGCAAAGGGCCATGTGCCACCCGGCCAATCTCAGCCCCAGGGGCCCCAAAGCCCAGGGCTAGGCCATCCAATGTTTATGGGGAGAGCTGGGGCAAACGCCCCCCCTCCCCTTACTGATTTCCGCCCCCGGGGTCCTATGCACCAGGGCCCGGCCATGTCATCCGGGTGCACCCCAGGGAACCCAGTCAAAATGGTTGGGGACCGCAGCATGACCCTCAAGGCCCGGGGTCCCAGACAGCTCCATACCTCCTATGGGAGCCGGCATTGCTGTCACAGAGAGGGAGCTGCTAAAGATGCAGCTCCCTCTCTGTGAGAGCATTAGTTTCCTCTGTTTCCTTGCCTGCATTTCTGCAGGCAGGGAAACAGAAGAAACCTCCTCTCACAGCACATGAGAGTTGTTTGACAGCTCTATCTTTCTGTGAGCGGAGTGTTTGCACCCCGGGACACAGCAGGAGCCAACCTTGGGGATCACCACCCCCAGGGCCATCTATGGCTCCTTGAGGGGAGACCCCTGTGGCCCCCCTCCAATTTATAAAGTCCCGGGAAGGTGGTGGTCCCCGGGGCTGCAGGCAGGGCCGCATGGCCACCCGGCATTCCTAATGTATTAAGCGCCGGAGAGGTGGCGGTCCCTAGGGTTGGGGGGGTGTGCATCCACCAGTAAGTAATCTATATATTGAAAAATATATATACACACATATATATGTGTGTGTTGGAAATGGCCTCTCTGCAGGGTCCCCCCAAACCTTTTCCCTTCCTCCTATTCTTTTTTTGACCTCATTTTTGCTGGCGTTAGGCCTCTGGACACTTTACCACTGCTAACCAGTGTTAAAGTGCATGTGCACTCTCCCTAAAAACAAGGTAACATTGGCTCATACCCAACTAGCCTATGTAATTTACTTGTAAGTCCATAGTAAAGTGCACTACATGTGCCTAGGGCTAGTAAATTAAATACTACTAGTGGGCCTGCAGCTCTGATTGTGCCATCCACATAAGTAGCCTTAACCATGTCCGAGGCCTGCCATTGCAAGGCCTGTGTGTGCAGTTTCACTGCCACTTCAACTTGGCATTTAAAAGTACTTGACAAACTTTAAACTCCCCTTTTTCTACATATAAGTCACCCTAAGGTAGGCCCTAGGTAACCCGTAGGGCAGGGACCTATATAGGTAAAAGGCAGGACATGTGCATGTGTGTTTTATATGCCCTGGTAGTTGAAAACTCCTAAATTCATTTTCCACTACTGTGAGGCCTGCTTTCATAGGCTAGCATTGGGACTGCCCTCATATACTGTTTGAGTGGTAGATTCTGATCTGAAAGGGGTAACCAGGTCATATTTAGTATTGCCAGAATGGTAATAGGAAATCCTGCTTATTGGTGAAGTTGGATTTTATATTACTATTTTAGAAATGCCACTTTTAGAAAATGAGTATTTCTCTGCCCTTAAAATCCATCTGTGCCTTACACCCTGTCTCCAATCAATGCATGGGCTGGGCTGTTTGACAGCTTCCTTGTGCATTTCACCCAGACAACCACAAACACAGGACACTCAGTCACACCGGCCCTCATCTGCATACTGAATGGGTCTTCCTGGGCTGGAACGGTGGAGGGGCCTGACACTTATATTTCAAAGGCTAGTGGCCTGCCCTCACACAAACGGCTGCCAAACCCTCAACAGGGACCCTGGCAGACAGACTGAAAAGGGGAACTTGTGCAATTCAAAACCACTCTTTAAAGTCTCCCCCACTTCAAAGGCATCTTTGAGTATACAAACTGGGCCTCTGCCCCTACAAACTCAGACACTTCCTGGAGAAGAAACTTAAACTAGAACCTGCATCCTGCCAATAAGAACTGCCTTGCAGCCTAAAGGGCTCACCTGTCTGCTTTCTGAGAAGGACTGCTGCCTTGCTGTTGCCCTGCTGCCTTGCTGCTCTCTGGCTGGGGTGAAGAAGTGCTCTCCAAGGTCTTGGATAGAGCTTGCTTCCTGTTCCCTGAAGTCTCAGGACCAATAAGACTTCATCTCTACAAGAAGGACTCCTTGTGTGTTGAAATTCAATGCACAGCCTGACAGAAACGACGCACAGCCTGCACCGCAGTGAAAATCCCACTGCACGCCAAACTGGAACGACACAGCCCGACTTTGCAACAAGAAGATCGATGCAGCACCAGCGTAGCCACCAGAAATTCGTTGCACGCCCCTGGATCGACGCACAGCCGAGCCGGAACGATGCAGCCCGACTTCCAGAGAGGAATCGATGCAGCGCCTGCCGTGCAGTAGAAAATTGGACGCAACGCCCTCAGGATCCACGCAGCTCCTGTGACTTCGTCCTGCCAGCGCAGGAAATCCACGCATCGTCCACAGGTCATCTGAAAACCCCGCTACCCAAAGAGGATCCACGACCGAGTGCCGGAAATCGATGCACAGCCGTTCCTGCATGAAAACTAAACAACGCATCACTGTGTGCGGCCCGACAAATCAACACACATCCCTTTGCTTCCATGCTTCTCCTCCTCTGCGGTTCTTTGCAGAGATTTTTTTACGCAAACCAGGTACTTTGTGCTTGATAGAGACTTTTTTTGCTTTTAAAAGACTTACAACACTTTATATCACTTTTCCATGATATCTCAACATTTACTTATTGCATCTTTAATTGTTTTGACCTGCATCTTATCTGATAAATAGTATATATTTTTCTAAACACTGTGTGGTGTATTTTTGTGGTGCTATATGGTGGTATTGTATGATTTATTGCACAAATACTTTACACATTGCCTTCTAAGCTATGTCCTGCCTTTTGCCTACACAGCACCCTGCCCTATAGGTTACCTATACCTTAGGGGTGTCTTATATGTAGAAAAAAGGGGAGTTTTAGACTTGGCAAGTACTTTTAAATGCTGCGCCCACATGCCTCACAATGACAGGCCTGAAACAAGGTTAAGGGGCTACTGAAGTGGGTGCCACAATCAGTGCTGCAGGCCCACTAGTAGCATTTAATCTACAGGCCCTGGGCACACATAGCGCACCGGACTAGAGACTTATAAGTAAATTAAATAGTCCAATAGCACTGGTTATCAGTGGTAAAGTGCGCAGAGACTGAAAATCAGCAAGAACAGTATCTAAAAAGTGGAGGGAGGCAGGCAAAAAAGTTAGGCTGTCAGGTCTAACATGTGTCCCCCCCAGCTGAAAGTGGGAAGAGCTACCCAACCTCCTGGGAGCTCTCATCGCTAAGGCAGAAGTATCTGGAGAGACCATCAGCGTGGAGTGGTCAATCCCCGGGCGATGCTCCACCGTAAAGTCCATCCCCTGTAGGGAAATGGACCACCTCAAGAGTTTAGGATTCTCACCCCTCACCTACATGAGCCATCTGAGGGACCTGCAAGAGCCATCTGAGGCATCTGTCTGAACCCGGAAGTGAGTCCCAAACAGGTATGGTCTTAGCTTCTTCAGTGCCAAGACAACAGCAAATACTTCTCTTTCAATAGCAATCCACCTCTGTTCCCGTGGTAATAGTCTTCTGCTAATAAAGACTACTGGTTGGTCTGAGCCCTCCTCATTTAGCTGTGCTAGAACAGCCCCTATGCCATGCTCTGAAGCGTCTGTCTGCACAATGAATTCCTGGGAGTAGTCAGGGGCCTTGAGCACGGGGGCCGTGCACATGGCTTCCTTCAGAGAATCAAAGGCTTTCTGATAAGCCTCTGTCGAGTTCACCAACCTAGGTTGCTTTTTGGAAGTAAGTTCTGTCAAGGGTGACACAATGGTACCATAGCCCTGGACAAATCTGCAATAGTAACCAGTGAGGCCTAAAAATGCTCTCACTTTGGTCTGTGTTCTAGGTGGTTGCCAGACCTTGACAGTTTCAATCTTGGCCTGGAGTGGCTGCACCTTGCCACCACCTACTAGGTGTCCAAAGTACACCACAGAACCCTGCCCATTCTGGCGCTTACTAGCCTTGATGGTCAGGCCTGCCTGTTGTAGAGCCTGAAGCACCTCCTTGAGGTGGAGCAGGTGTTCCTCCCAGCTGGAACTATAGACAGCTATGTCATTTAGGTAGGCTGCACAGTAGGCATCCTTGCCAGCTGGGACCCCGTTAACCAACCGTTGGAGGCTAGCGCAGGAATTTTCAACCCAAATAGCATCACCCGGAACTGGTAATGGCTATCAAGTGTGGAAAATGCAGATCTCCCTTTAGCCCCCTCAGTCAGGGTGATCTGCCAGTACCCTGATGTAAGATCAAACAGACTCAGGAAATTGGCAGCGCCTAGCCTGTCAACGAGCTCATCTGCTCGGGGGGGTGGGGTGAGACACCAGTAGGCCACACAGAATCGGAGTTCTGGCTTCGCACCAGGGGCCGCAGCCTTTGGAACCAGCACCACAGTGCTGGCCCAGGGACTACTGGATTTCTCAATAACCCCTAAGGTCAACATCTTGGAGACCTCCTGCTTGATGCTGGCCTTCACCTTATCCGACAACATGTAAATTGTGTTCTTCACAGGGGGACTGTCTCCTGTGTCAATGTCATAGACACATAGATAGGTAAGTCCAGGAGTAAGAGAAAACAGGGAGGATAACTGCTCTAACAGCTCATAGCAGTCTCCTCTCTGGTCTAGAGTCCAGGAGTCAGGGAGAATGACACACTCCACTGACCCATCACCTTTGTTGGCAGAGAGGAGGTTGGGGAGAGGTTCACTCTCCTCTTCTATGCCCTCATCTGTGACTAGGAGCATACTGACCTCAGACCTCTCAAAGTGAGGTGTGAGTCTGTTGTGATGGAGAACCCTTAGGGGGTACCTAGGGGTCTTGAGGTCCACTAGGTAAGTGGCCTCCCCCTTATCTGAAATGTGCCAGACTAGCGGTCCTGGAGAACCCTAGGTTCTACTGGCTCCATCACCCAAACCTTGTCTCCAGGTGAGAACTTACCAGATTGCCCTTCCGGTCATACCACTCCTTCATTACCTCTTGACTGGCCTCAAGGTTACTTTTGGTCTGCTTCCAGAAGCATTGGGTTTGGTTGCGGAGGGCCAGCATGTAGCTGACCATATCATGGGGAGGTGTCTGGGGAGCTTTCTCCCAGCCCTCTTTAACTATGCTTAGTGGTCCCCTGACAGGGTGACCATAGAGAAGTGCAAAGGGGCTGAACCCCACAACTTTCTGGGGCACCTCCGTGTAAGCAAACAGCAGGCATGGTAAGAGGGTGTCCCACTTATGCCTCGTGGCTTCAGTCAGCCCATTGATCATGTCTTTAAGGGTCTTGTTGAATCTCTCAACAAGCCCATTGGATTGAGGATGATAAGGGGTGGTAAACCCATAGGTTAACCCACACTCATCCCAAATGGACTTCATGTATACAGACATGAAGTTTGTGCCTCTGTCAGACACAACTTCCTTAGGGAATCCCACATGGGTAAATATTCCCAGCAGGGCTCTGATCACCACTGATGCAGTCACAGTTCTCAGAGGGATTGCCTCTGGATAGCGGGTGGCATGGTCCACCAAAACCAGGATAAACCTGTTGCCCAAGGCAGTTTTGCGGTCCAAGGGACCAACAATGTCAATGCCCACCCTTTCAAAGGGGGTGCCAACGACGGGGAGTGGAATCAGTGGAGCTTTAAGCTTTTTCCCTGTTTTTCCACTAGCCTGGCAGGTGGGGCAGGCTCTTCAGAAATTATCTGAGGCCACCCTCATTCTAGGCCAATGGAAGTGGGTGATAAGCCTGTCAAAGGTCTTGTCTTGGCCCAGGTGTCCTGCCAGGGGAATGTCGAGAGCCAGACCCAGTAGGAAGGCCCGGTAACAGTGGGGGACCACCAGCACACGTGCTGCCCCAAGACCCGAAACCTTAGGCTCACTGTAAAGGAGATCATTTTCCCAGTAAATATGGTGAGTGCCAGAGGCTTCACCAGCTGCTTGGGCTTCGGCCTGTCACCTCAAACCCTCAAGGGTGGGGCATTCCTTCTGCGCCTTGCAGAAGTCTGCCCTGGTCGGCCCACCCTCTTCTTGCCAGCCAGTAAGTTCAGGCAGGTTGCCCAGGGCAGCTATGTCCTCTCCAGTTGGCTCAGGGGCCTCCTCCTCCTCAGGGGCCCCGTCCACCGCCATGGGAACTTCTGAAGCAGGTTTCCCACGCTTCTTGCCATTCCTCTTTGTGGCTGTCTGGGCCAGTGTTCCAGGCTCCGGACGCCCTTGACTCCCTTCCCGGGCAGCCATGGACCTTGTGGTCAGGCAGACCCACTCAGGCAAACCTAACATCTCTAGGTGGGATCTGAGCTCTACCTCCTTCCAGGCAGTATGCTCAAGATCATTGCCTAACAGACAATCTACAGGCATGGCAGGACTCACAGATGCTTCCAGAGTACCAGAGAACCCCCCCAAAAGGGACACAGAGCCACCGGTAGGTGACTCTCACGATTATCAGCAACTATGACCTGGTGGAATGTATTAGGGACTATCTGCTCTGCTGACACCAGCTGACTCTTGACAGTAGTCATACTGGCTCCTGTGTCACGCAGAGCCTCCACCCTTTGCCCATCAATGGTGACCCACTGCCTATACTTTTAAGTATTTGCAGACATGTGAGCTTTAGGCACCATCTCTCTATCTCCCAGGTACACTAGGGATACCACTGTCTGTCCCCAAAGCTAACTGGGACTGTCTTTCCCCGAGTGCTACACTAGCCAACCCAGGTGTCTGTCCACTGGTGGACTGTGCTCGCTTGGAACACTGGAAGTCACCCTTAGAGTATCCATGCTGGTAGTAATCTAAGCATTTGGGGATAAACTTCCATAACTTTCTGTCAAAGAACCCTAGTTTCTTCCCAAATCTAAAAGAGGAATGGTTACCACCCCCCCCCCCCTTGGGAATTGTTTTGGGGGCCTTTAGAGAACTCCTTATCTTTAAGTTTTTCTCCCCCCTCTTTCTTCTGTTGGGAACCCTGACCACCTTTGTGGGTGTGCCCCCAAGATGCCTTCTTGGACACTCTGGGGCTAACCCAGAGGTCTGCCTCCTCAGCAAGCTTCCTGGGATCAGTCAGCTTACTATCTACTAAGTGCTGGTGTAACTCTGAAAAAGAAATACTGAGCATATGCTCTCTCAGAATCAAGTCATATAACCCTTTGTAATCATCTACTTTGCTGCCCCACACCCATCCAACCAGTACCTTATTGGAGAAATCATAACAATCTACCCAAGTTTGTGTGAAACGTTTGGTGCTGTCTCTAAACCTCTTATGGTATTGTTCAGGGGTCAGCCCAAACTGAGCCAGTAAAGCGGCTTTCATGTGAGTGTAGAAATTCCTATCCTGTGGAGCAAGTGTAAGAAGTGTGTCCCTCCCCACTGCTGGTACATAAAACCACAAGGCCACTCCCCAGTGCTCCTCATAGGTCCTATGGGCCCTTAGTGCAACTTCATAGGCAGCCAGCCACTTGTCAATGTCATCTCCCACCACAAAACGTGGCACCACATTCTTGGGTATACAAACCTTTTTCTTCCCAACAGGTCCTGCATGTATGCTGCCACCATCACTGCTGGACTCAGACTGTCTCGCCTTGATCTCCAGCTCCTTGAGTCTTAGTTCATGAGCCAACAAAAGTTTTTCTCAGCCAAGGCTCTCCCAGCTTCAATCTGTTTGGCTGCTCTTTCAGCCTCAGCTTGCTTGGCTTCTCTCTCTGCTCTCCTTTCCTCCTGTTGAGCCTCAATTTTTAACCTTGCCATCTGCAATTGAAACCCTCTCTCCTCTCTCCTTTCCGCTGAGGTCAGGCTTAGTCAGAGACACTGCTCCCTGGTTTGGCCAGGGGCACAATTGCAATGGTAACATCATCCACTGATGGCAAAAAAAACTCTGAGGGGCCATCTTCTGGACCCTCATCCTCAGCATCCTCCTCTGAATGGGCTTCTGTCCAGGCCCTCAGCGCCATTTGAAATTCCTCCTTTAAGGAGGCACCTTGGGTGGGTACTCCCATATCCCTGCAGAACCCTTTCAGCTGTTTGACAGTATATGTCTTCAACAGGGCCAGATCAAAACCTCCTGCTTGAGACCCAGCCTTAGACATGTTGAGTGAGGATTTTAGTCAAAAATTGTCAGGAAAACATTGAATTTGCAAAAAGAAATCAAAATCAAGTTGACCTTCAACTGTGGGTGGCTAGCGAGATACTTACTTACTGTATGTCACTGCACAAATACTAGTCCTATCCTCACCGCTGTTCACCAATGTTAGAAATGGGGTCTTTGGTTGGCAGTCAGGTTACCCTCTGTCCAAGCAAGGACCCTCACTCTAGTCAGGGTAAGTCACACACAATCCAAATTATCCTGTGCCCACCCTCTTGTAGCTTGGCACTGAGCAGCCAGGCTTAACTTAGAAGGCAATGTGTAAAGTATTTGTGCAATAAATCATACAATTACACAATATAGCACCACAAAAATACACCACACAGTGTTTAGAAATATATATCATATATAATGATTAAAGATGAAATAAGCAAATGTAGGGATATCATTGAAAGTGATATAAAGTGTCTTAGAATTGAAATATTACTGTAAAAGCAATGAAAAGTGTCTTAAGTTCTCTAGAATCAACAAGTGTCTCTTGCAGGGCAAAGTACCTGGTTTGCGTTGAAAGATCCTCGCAAGGGGCCGCAGAGGATGAGGTGCATGGAAAACAGTGAGTGTGCGTCGGTTTTGCCATTTTGCACACAGACTTGCTTTGTTATTTTCCACGCGGGGAAGACGTTACATTGATTTCCGGCACGCAGACTTGGATCCTCTTTGGATTGCTGGGTTTTCAGATGCCCTGGGGACGATGCCTGGAATACTGGGCTTGCGAAGCTAAGTCACAGGGGCTGCGTCGATTCAGGTAGACGATGCGTGGGATTTTCTTCCGCACGGCAGGCGCTGATCCGATTCCTCTCAGGAAGTCAGGCGGCGTTGTTCTGAGTCAGCTTGCGTCGATCCAGTAGGGCTGTGCATCAAGGTTCCGGTCACATCGCGGGTCCTGCGTCGATCTTCTGTCGCAAAGTCAGGCTGCGTCGTTCCGGTCTGAGCGTGCAGTGAATTTTTCACAGTGAGCAGGCTGTGCATCGTTCTTGGCAGGCGCTGCATTGAATTTTCGTCTCATGGGGATTTCAGCTGCAGGAGAGAAGTCTTTTTGGCCCTGAGACTTCAGGGAACAGGAGGCAAGCTCTATACAAGCCCTTGGAGAGCACTTCTGCAGCACTGCAAGAGAGCAGCAAGACAGCAGAAAGCAATCAGGTGAGTCCTTTGGGCAGCCAAGCAGTTCTTCTTGTCAGGGTGCAGGTTTTGGTTCAGGTATCTTCTCCAGGAAATGTCTGTGAGGTATAGTGTCTACCCCCAAAAAGTGTCTAAAGTCTGTGGTTTTGGGTCCTCTTCTTATACCCATTATGTATAAGGAGGCAAAAAGTTTGGGGATGACCCTGTAAAAAGGGCATGGTCCAACATGACCCACCACCATCCTAAAGCCAGGGGAGAACAATCACTATTCTGATGTACTTCCCTGATTGAGGCGATAGAACAAGGACCCAGGCCCACATCAGCAGGGGCATGTTCCAGTTCTACACCTTCCTGACTCCAGTTGAATACCACTGTCCATACTTTCAGGACCCACTAAGCCAACCCATGGGGAACCTTTTTCCTCTCCTGCGGATATCATCTGTGCAGCACCTAATCCTACTTTGCTCACAGATGTATCCCAGGGGCCAGATAGAACCACCACGGCCAACACAGTGGTGTTTCCCACTCCACTCCCCTGGGGTGTGACTCTTGTCCCCCCCAGGGGTAACTCTGTCCACTAGGACAGCAAGCCACAGTGGCCACTGACAGCTGTCAGGGATGAGAGCCAGGCCCTAGGCCTCTCAAAGCTCTCTTACCACTGTGACTGTGGAGAGTGAGGGGCTGGGCACCCTTTGACCACTCTCCCTTCCTCCAGGTCAGGGATGACAGCCTGACCCTGGTCCTCCCCTCTGGGGCTCTGTACCCTCCCTCCTGGAGTGGCACCCCCAGAGTCCAAAATTGTCAGGGTGCTTATAGAAGCAGTCCTGTAGAATTCTTTCACCAGGGCAGGGGTGTTAACCTGCAACTGGTCTTCCAACCTGGGGTCTGTACCTTCAGGTTGGACTAGGGCCAGGGGTGGGACTTCCCTCCCCCTCCCCGACCTTTTGGGGTCAGGCACCCCCCAAATAGGAGTGTCCCCCCAGAAGACAACAAGGTAGGGACACTGTTAGCAGTAGCCCCTTCCTCCAGGTCAGGGGGGACACCCTGAACCAGGCCACCCAGTCCAGGGTCTGTACCCCCAGACTGAACCACTGCCTGGCAAACCAGGACTTTCTGGGGGGCTCACCTAACCCCATCAGGTCAGAGTTTACCCTCTGAACCTGGTCCATCAACCCAGAGTCACCACTCTGAGGTTGAAATATTGCCTGGCACGCCAGGACTTCCTGGGAGGCACACTCACCCCCCACAAGGGACACACCGCCCCTCAAGGGCCACACAAGAGGCTGGCAGATGCAGGTCTCCTGAACCCTGCCCATCTGGCAGAGCTGGATCCCCCCAAACCAGAAATGGTCTCACCTAGGTCATTCCTGGGGGGCTTTGCTCTCAGAGTTGACCCTTCAGGTCATCCAGTGGGATCCACAGCCCTCTCTTAACCCTTTGTCTGGACTGCTGTACCCTCTCACTAGGATTGGTACTGCCAGACACCAGTACTGGTGGGATGCTGGCTACAGCCACCCCCCTACAATTCTTCTGACACCGTGGGGTCTCCCTCAACAGGTGGCTCTATGGTACAGGCTAGGCCCCCCTCCTGGTGTTCCTTATGGATCCCTCCAGGACCTGGGACTGGATCTTGGGCACCCTGGGCCTTAGCCCATCCCCATTCCCTCTCCTCTGAGACTGGACATGGGGTCCCTCACCCATCCCACTACACTGGGACCTACTTGGGACACTACAATAATTTCCCACCTCAACTGGTTTGGAAACACCTAGACCACTCCCTTCAGGAGCACCCCCAAATTCCTCTTCAGACTCTCTGGTACTCACCAAGAGGTCTGCCTCCATTGTAAGCTCCCTGGGGTCAGAGAACTCACACTCCATCTGGTGTTGGCATAGCTCTGGAGAATAAGGACTAGATATATGCTCTCCAGCAATTACATCACTCAGCCCCTCACATGTATTAACCAAAGTACCCTTCACCCAACCATCCAGTGACTTAGCCTTGAAAAAGCACCCCACATCACCCTCCTGAGACTGGTGAGACAGTACCTGACTGTACCTGACACTCAACCCACCCTCTACTGCGATGTCTCCATACTCCATACCCATAACGTCCACCAGGGAGGAATCCTTCTCCCTGTCACTCTCCTCTAGAGCCAGTAAAGTGTCCCTCTCCCCAGTAGGAATATGACTCCCTGTGCCAGTTCCCCAATCCTCCTTAGGGACCCTGTGCATAACGGAAACTACCTCACACTCCTGAACCTCCTGGTGTGTGTCAACTCTCTTCTTCAAGTAGGGCACCACATCTCTTCGCATGTGCACTTCCTTACCAGTACTGGATACAAGCTATTTGCTGCCACCATCTGAACTGGACTCAGCCCTTATGGCTTCCAGTTTCAGCTCTTCACAGCTCAGCTCCTGAGCTGCATCCTTCATTTTTCCTGGGCTAAGGCTCTCTCTGCCTCAGCCCTCTCAATCTCATCATCTAGCTCTTCCATCCTGCACTCTTGAGCTATGAGCCATTCATCTCTCACTGGTTCTCTTTCCTCATTCGAGTAGTCCTCCTCCTCCTCAGACTCATCTGTTGGTGTTGCCTGCCAGCGTTTCATCTCATACTGAAACGGGGCTGACTCAAGATCCTCCCTTCTGGATTTCCTCCTTACAGCCACTCCCCTTTCCTTGCAGAATACTCTTAGCGCCTTCTCTTTATAGATGAATAGGTGCCAAAAGTTGACTTCCATTCTGCCAAGGCCTCACAGGTGCAACCCAAAACCAGAGTCCAAAAATATCAACAATTTATTCAAGGGGACATCAGAGAACCAAAAGTAAAAAGATGAAAAATCAAATTGACCTTCAACTGTGGGTAGGTAGTGAATACTTAGCTACTGTATGTCACTGCACAAGTACAATTCCTATCCTCACCGCTGATCACCAATGTTAGAAATGTTTTGTTTTTTTGGCAGTCAGGTTACCCCCTGTCCAAGCAAGGACCCTCACTCTAGTCAGGCTAAGTTACACAATCCCAATTATCCTGTGCCCACCCTCTGGTAGGTTGGCACTGAGCAGTCAGGCTTAGCTTAGAAGGCAAAGTGTAAAGTATTTGTGCAATAAATCATACAATTACACAATATAGCACCACAAAAATACATCACACAGTGTTTAGAAAAATATATAATATTTATCTGGATAAATGCAGGTCAAAATGATTAAAGATGAAATAAGCAAATGTAGGGATATCACTGAAAGTGATATAAAGGGGGTCATTCTGACCCTGGCGGTCCATGACCGCCAGGGCCGGGGACTGCGGAAGCACCGCCAACAGGCTGGCCATGCTTCCTGGGCCATTCTGACCGCGGCAGTAAAGCCGCGGTCAGAAAAGGGCAACCGGCGGTTTCCCGCCGGTTTACCCCTGACCCAGGGAATCCTCCATGGCGGCGCTGCAAGATTCCGACCCCCTTCCCGCCATCCTGTTCCTGGCGTTTTTTACCACCAGGAACAGGATGGTGGGAACGGGTGTCGTGGGGCCCCTGGGGGCCCCTGCACTGCCCATGCCACTGGCATGGGCAGTGCAGGGGCCCCCTAACAGGGCCCCATAAAGATTTTCAGTGTCTGCTTTGCAGACACTGAAAATCGCGACGGGCGCCACTGCACCCGTCGCACCCCTACAACTCCGCCGGCTCCATTCGGAGCCGACTTCATTGTTGAAGGGGGTTTCCCGCTGGGCCGGCGGGCGGCCTTCTGGCGGTCGCCCGCTGGCCCAGCGGGAAAGCCAGAATGGCCGCCGCGGTCTTTTGACCGTGGTGCAGTCATTCGGCGGTTCCCTCCAGGCGGGCGGCTCCCGCCGCCCGCCGGGGTCAGAATGACCCCCAAAGTGTCTTAGAATTGAAAAGTTACTGTAAAAGAAATAAAAAGTGTCTTACGTTCTGCTAGAAACAACAAGTGCCTCTTGCATGGGCAAAGTACCTGGTTTGCGTTGAGAAATCCTCGCAAGGGGCCGCAGAGGAGGGAGTGGGTGGAAAATGGCGGGTGTGCGTCGGTTTTGCCCCTTCGCACATAGACTTGCGTTGTTATTTTCCACACGGGGAAGACGTGTCAATTCCCGGCGCACGGACTCAGATCCTGTTCGGGTTGCGGGGTTTTCAGACGCCCCAGGGACGATGCGTGGAATCCTGGTCTTGCAGGGCGAAGTCACAGGGCCTGCGTCAATTCTGGTAGGCAATGCGTGGAATTTTCTTCTGCATGGTAGGTGCTGCGTCGATTCCTCTCAGGAAGTCGGGCGTCGTCGTTCTGAGTCAGAATGCATCGATCCACTAGGGCCATACGTTGAAGTTCCGGTCATGTCGCTGGCACTGTGTCGATCTTCTGTCGCAAAGTCGGGCTGTGTCATTCCGGTCTCAGCGTGCGGTGAATTTTTCACCACGAGCAGGCTGTACGTCGTTCTTGGCAGGCGGTGCATCGAATTTTTACCACACAGGGATTTCAGCTGCAGGAGAGAAGTCTTTTTGGTCCTTAGACTTCAGGGAACAGGAGGTAAGTTCTATCCAAGCCCTTAGAGAGCACTTCTGCAGCACAGCAAGAGAGCAGCAAGACAGCAGGGCAACAGCAAGGCAGCAGTCCTTACCAGAAAGCAGTCAGGTGAGTCTTTTGGGCAGCCAGGCAGTTCTTCTTGTCAGGGTGCAGGTTCTGGTTCAGGTTTCTTCTCCAGGAAATGTCTGTGAGGCAGTGTGTCTACCCCAAGAAGTGTCTAAAGTCTGTGGTTTTGGGTCCTCTTCTTACACTCATTTTGGCCTTTGAAGTAGGCTTACTTCAAAGGAAAGTCTCACTTGATTATGAAATCCTGCCCTGCCCTGCCCAGGCAAGGCCTCAGACACACACCAGGGGGTTGGAGTCTGCATTGTGTGAGGGCGGCCACAGCCCTTTCAGGTGCGAGTGACCACACCTCTCCTCCCTCCTAGCAGGGGTCTTGCCATCTTGCTCTTTCCTGTTCCTGGATCTCAGGGACCACTTGGGTGGTGGTTGTCCGTCTGCAGGGGGTGGGGTGCTGGTGTGATGGTCCTATGGCGGGGCGTCCTGTCCACTAGCGCTGGCGGAGGTGGTGGGCAGTTCACCGTCCTGGCTAGTGTCAGGGGCCCCTTGGAGTGCCACGGTGTCCCTCATGGTCTGCTGTATGTCCTTCAGCACCCCTACGATGGTGCCCAGGGTGGAGCTGATGGTCCTGAGCTCCTCCCTGAACCCCAAATACTGGTCCTCCTGCAGGTGCTGGGACTCCTGAAACTTGACCAGGACCATCGCCATCGTCTCCTGGGAGTGGTGGTAGGCTCCCATGATGGAGGAGAGGGCCTTGTGTAGAGTGGGTTCCCTTGGCCTATCCGCCCCCTATCGCACAGCAGCCCTCCCAGTTCCCCTGTGTTCCTGTGCCTCCGTCCCCTGGACCGTGTGCCCACTACCACTGCCCCCAGGTCCCTGTTGTTGTTGGGGTGGTGGGTTAGCCTGGGTTCCCTGTAGTGGTGGACACACAGCTGATTGACCTGTCCTGGGTACGGAGGTTTGGGCCCGCTGGGTGGGTGCTCTGCTGGTGTTACCAGAGGGTGGAAGGTCAGTGTTGGGCTGTGCCTGTGCAAGGGGAACCGACTGTCCCGAGGCCCACGATGGTCCGGGCTGGTCATCTGGATCCAGTAGGGCAGAGCTGCTATCGTCACTGTGGGCCTCTTCTGTGGGTGGAGTGGAGTTGTCTGGACCCTCCGGTGTGGTGACGGTCCTTCGTGATCCTGCAGGGGCATAAGAGCATGATTATTGCATGTGTGTGTGTCATGGTGTGCAATGGGTGGGTGTGCGTGTACCCCAGTGCAAGCATTCCTGTGTGGGGGGCTTGTGTGATGATGGTTAGGGGTTGTCATGGGTATGTGCAGTGAGCATGCTTTCGTGATGGGTGTCCATGCTTAGTTGTGTCAAGAAGGGCTTGTTGTTGGGATGTGTGGTTTGTGTTCTTAGTACATTAGTGAGGAGTTTGGGTGACAGGGGAGGGGGTGAGGGTGGGGTGTGTGATAGCATGCAGGTAGGGTGGGGGATATGATAGTTAAGATTAGACTTACCAGTGTCCATTCCTCCACCGACTCCTCCGAGGCCCTCAGGATGCATGATGGTCAAGACTTGCTCCTCCCATGTTGTTAGTTGTGGGGGAGGAGGTGGGGGTCCGCCGCCAGTCCGCTGAATCGCGATGTTGTGCCTAGAGACCGCTGAACGCACCTTCCCCCGTAGGTCGTTCCACCTCTTCCTGATGTCCTCCCAATTTCTTGGATGCTGTCCCACTGCGTTGACCCTGTCGACTATTCTGCGCCATAGCTCAATCTTCCTGGCTATGGATGTGTGCTGCACCTGTGAGCCAAATAGCTGTGGCTCTACCCGTAGGATTTCCTCCACCATGACCCAGAGCTCCTCCTCGGAAAAGTGGGGGTGTCTTTGGCGTGACATGGGGTGGTGTGTGTGATGTGTGGGGCGGTGTGAGTGTTGATGTGTGTGGTGATGTGTAGTGGTGTGTGGTGTTTTGTGCGTGGATGTTGTGTGGGTGATGGTGTTGTGTGCCTCTGTGTGGTGGGATTGTCTATTCTGTGCTATCTCGCTGTCGCCTTCGTGACTAATTTTTGGTCGTAGGGGTTTGTGGGTGATGTGGGTGTGTGTTTTATATTGTGTTGGGTGTGTGGGAGTGTTGTTTGTATGTGTATCAGGTGTGTGTATTTTGAATTGTCCAATGTGGCGGTGTTTTGGAGATGTGTGTGTATTTTGAGCGCGGCGGTGTGTCCCGCCAATGGAATACCGCAGTTGAAAGACCGCTGCATGGATTCGTGGGTCGTAATAGCATGGGCGTGTTTCTGTTGGCGTGGAGGTTTTGTTTTCGCCAGTTTAACACTGACCTTTGGTTTGGCGGACTTGTGTGGGTGACTGAATTTCGGCGGGTTTCGAGATGTGGGTCATAATAGCTGTGGCGGAATTCCGCGGCCACGGCCGTGTATAGGCGGTCTTCTGCACGGCGGTAAGCGGCTTTTACCGCCAACGTTGTAATGACCCTTATAGTAAGAGGAAAATTACTCTCTTGATTGCTTTTGTGCAGGAAGGTGTCCCTTCCTGCAAAAAATCAGTAATCCCCACAATGCGTGCATCATTGCACCATGATGCATGGGTGCCTGTGCTGGTGCTAGGCAGCAAACTGTGCTCCAGTGCAGGGAGAGAGGGCAATAATGGCCTGTATCTTGTAGATATGGCACATTCCTGTCCTTTCCTGTGGCGCAGGATGGCACAGCAAGGCGCTTGTTGCCCTGCCCTATGCCACCTGGGCTTGAACATCAGGCCCAAAGTATGCTTAACATAGTTCTAGGCATGAAGGTACTCTTGTAATCTCTCCACACTTAAGGCACAAGGAAAGTGTTACAGAGCTGTGTTGAGATGTGGAATGTGTCACCCTCCCGTGTGGACATGTGTGAATGGTGTTCTCATCAATCTCCAAAGACATATGTTTGACAGACTTTTTCCCTTGTAACAAGTGATCAAACAAAATCCCTGCCATAGCATGCACAAACTGTTGCAAGCCTACTTGTTGGTAGTGCTATTTGCACAGAATTATCTGTACATGCAAATAGAGCATGGGTCTATGTTACATGAATATGAGGGCCAAACAAGAACTATCCCACATGAGGACTATTATATATCATGGACATGTGGATGCTGTGTCTCAATAATAGTTGACAAGGGTGTCATTGACCTCAGCAGATAAATAAAAGGACATCGTTTAACTATAGGTCCATAGTTGATACCTGAGACACCCTTAATGCGATCCATATCAAGTACGCTTTGATTGCTACAAGATTAGCTTTACTTAGTCCCTCAAAGGTATGATTATTTAACAGTCTATATCAGTGTCATTTCTTTGCAGTTGCCTGTTTTCTCTGCATGTCTGTTTGTGATTTGCCTGATGGACAGTAGCCTAATGTCAGATGGGACAGTTGACACAGCCAAGATAGTGGTGTGAAGGTAGTTAAGTGGTCTGTGCATATAGGTGGCGGAGGTGGATAGTGGACATTACATGCATTAGATGTGTAGCCATTAATGTGCCCCCATACAACCCATAAGCATGCATTCTGTGCCCCCAAAGTGCCTTCCACCTTATGTCATTTGTGGGTTACAACATTGCTTCCCACTGCTCCATACCCTGTTTGTTGTGACATCTGAATTGCTGCAGTGCTCTGTCCCTGGACTTCTTTCACCACCTCATCCTGGATTACAGCTACCACCATCTACTCCAACTCATCAAGGTCCTCCTGGGGTGCCGGGCTTCCACCCGTGGTCTGCAGTGCTGCCTATCTGTTGCTGGACAGTTTTTCTTTAGTTCTGCACTTGCAATCATGCCAGCGTTTATTAAAATCTACCACAGCTCTTCCTAACTCTGCCACACTGTTGACTTTATTGACTATTGACTGCCAAATGGCCTCCTTCCTACCAAGTGGCATTTATTTTAGAGGTGGCAAAGAGCTGGTGTTGCTGCTCTGTCACCTCTGTGATCAGTATTTTGTTTTCCTCCTGACTGAACCTGCACTTCCTCTTTCTTGTCCCCTTCTCCTATGACTCTGCATGGGCATCCTGGCTGTTACCTAGCTTACTAGGGTCTCCCTGGGCTCTCTTCTGTCCAATTACCTTCCATTTTTGTATTTGTGGGCTTTTTTTCTGTTTGGCGTTTTCACAGGCTTTTTCTTTAAACAATTTTAGCCGAAAAGTGACACTCTTACCGTTGGCATCACACAACGTGCCGCAAATCAGGTTAGCACCACTCTTCCGGCAATAGCAACATTTTCTTTTGCACCACACAATTTACGTTAGGGCCATTTTTGTGGTGGTAAACTTTCCTTACTGCCATGTAGCGCCATGTGCCCGTTCTGGGCAGACCGTACCCCTAGACTTCTCTGAAAAAATAATCCCTGGTGCCTAGTGGGCTTTCTGCCCCCCGGGGGCTGACCATGGGCTATTGCCTCATCTGTCCCTTGGGGGTAGGGTGGACAGAAAGACTTGGCCCTCTTCTATAAAAAAAACAATTTCCTGGTGCCTAGTGGGCATTCTGCCTCTCTGGGGAGATCAGTGGTAGTAACCCTCAGGGGGGGCAGAAAGACTGTGCCCTTTTTTTGGGACGAGGGCATTGTCATACCCATTCTGGGCAACCTCCACCCCTACACTTAATGAAAAAAAAAGAATCCCAGGTGCCTAATGGGATTTCTGCCCTTTGGGGTGTAGATTACCGGGACAGAAAGACTTTGCCCATTTTTTCTGGGGGGGGTGAGGGCATTGCCATGCCCATTCTGGGCATTCCTACACTAAACTAAGAAAGAAAATACTCCCCGGTGCCTAGTGGGTATTCTGCCACCCGGGGGGGCATATCTGGGGCTCATCATGACTAAAATTTTAAAAAAAATCCCAAAGGGGAGGAATAGCCCCTCCACAGGGTGCAGCACCCCAATCTCTGGTGGCTAATATGTGGATATCAATTGATCACCTGGGCAGGGGCATCTTTGGAAAGGGGAAATTCTCCCCTCCAGGTCCTGTTAGAATCAATGCTCGGGGGCTGAGATAGCCCCGAGCACTGATTCAATAAAAGTAGAGTGAGCTGATCGGCTTGTTCTACTTTCACTTTTCCTACAATGATGTCAGCGCTCCCCAAGTGCAGTTGTCATTGTAGTAAATCAAAAAACAATACTTCAGACTGCTCTTCCAAGGCAACCTGAACAAAAATAAAAATAAAGGAACCGCTCTGGTGTAGAGCACTGAAGGGGCCTTTAAGTCCCTCCCTAATGAAGGCTGTCAGACGCACAAGGGAGGGTGTCATTGGCCGTCACATTCACTGAAGGGGTTAATCACCTAGATGACTTGGTTACAGCCAATTTCCAGGGCTGAATTCTGTCAGTAGCTGAGTGGATGCACAAGAGCTGCCTTTGTCTAAATTCAGATAAATTTGAGATCCTAGTTTTTGGCATATCCTCCACATTTTATATGACTAGAATTTAGCCATCCAATTGGGTAAACCTCCTGCACCCCCTGCCGTTGCAAAAACTCTTGGGGCCAAGATAGACACTTCCCTCTCCTTTAAACCCCAAGTCAAGGCTGCGGCTGGAGTGTGCTTTGGACTACTGAAATCACTAAAAAGACCTTCAAACTTTTGCCAGAAAACAACCGGAAGTGCTTTATTCGTGCCTTAATCACATCAAGGTGAGTTTATGCAATTGTTCTGCTTCTAGGGTCCCCTCAATAGCTGACAGACTGCAATGGTTAAGAAGGCCACTGCCTGACTGGTGCTGAATTTCCTATATCGTCACTCAATTCCAAAGGGCTTAAGGACCCTTCATTGGCTACCATTAGCCACTGAGGTGGCCCAGGTCAAGGCATTGTGGGTAAGCAACCAGCAATCTATGCCAGAGGTGCCCTCAACACTAGTTGTGTGCATCAGGTGCCAGACATCAGTCAGGCAGTTAAAACACATAAGTATATGGAGCTGAGCTGGTGTATTGAGGCTGGGGCTGCTAGATGTGCATAGTGGTCCATCCCGCTATCTAAAATCTCCCTCATATGACAGCTCCTGGACCCATGAAGGCAATCAGTCACCACACCTAATTAAAGAATTCCAGGTTGTCGGTGTTGGGGCCGTATATGGAAGCCAGGATGACTAAGTGCCTGTGGAGTATGCCAGCAAGGAGGACATAATGGCCAATGGCATAGCATAAGGCTTGTCACAGCTGGCAGGGCAGACATTTATGTAGGAGTATGGCCGCTTTCCTGGCATAGTTAGAGTATAGCGATACATGGCTCTCAGCACTCCAACCTGCGCAGGAGACAGTAGTCAGGGCCAAAGGCAGTTCCTGGAGAAAGCAAATGTTGATACCGTGCCTACTGATGTAGGCATGTACCAGCCTGGCCTTCTAGTCATTTAGCCCATGGACATTCGAAGTCAAGCATCCGGTGGTAGTCATGGTGCTGTGGGGGAAGGGTGGTAGGGCAGGATTGAGTGAGGCCAATTGTGGCCTGTGACTTCATGGAGCAGTAGTGTAGGGTGAGACAATGCCAGTAAAGAGACAGGGGACAGGAAACCTACCAACAGAAACTGATAAACAGAACCTCCCACCCACTCCATCACCCCAAACGTGGTTGAGAGTACCCATCCCATCCCACATACAAACTCCTGTCCCAAGAACAAACAAGTATAATGGGAATAATTGCGGGAGGCACGAAAGAGCCCGGTGTGTACCCCAGTTGGGAACGATTCTGGGTGGCCGATGATGTGAATTGGCACCAGGTGTGAGGTCAGCGGGTACTTACAGAGTGAATTGTTAGCGTTAGTTAGCGAGTCATATTAGAGGTGTCTTCCTAACTGCAACAATGGAAGCACATGACACGGCAATCACAGTTACCATTTGGAAGAGAAGTCATTGTGCTTTCTTTGGGGTTGGAGCATACTTGCAGCTGCATGGAGTCCTAGTCCTTGTCGCTGAGGTGGCTGTTGTTGTGGTGCTACGGGGTGCCCAAGGCTTTTCCCTCTGGTAGAAAACCTTAAGGTGGCCTTGGCATCATTAAAGTAGTGAGGCTTAAGGAATGTCTGCTTTCTGGAGGAGTGTTAGGGCCAGTAAGAATTCCTGGCAGGCCACCTGCCCCACCAGCATGGAATTGGGGTAAAGAGATATTGGATAGGGTGGCATTCGTGGGCAAGCCGCGGAATCACGTTGCGCTCCCTGTAAATGAGAAGTCTGGTGTCTATGAGTCGGGCCGGGCCTCAGATGCAGGGCACAAGCGGAGTGTTCTGTGGGTGCTCTATAATGAAGACCGGTAAAAGAGCGTCTTTAAAGAGTGATCGCAGCATTGTCTCTACAAAGTCCTCCATTTTCTCAATCAACACAGACTCCAGGATCCCTATAATGCAGAGATTATTGCGCTGGATCTGTGCTTCTAAGTCTTCATTTTTGAGTTTGAGAGGTCCTTCATTTAAAAGGGTGGGGTCAAAGAATAGTAAGAGTCATATGGGCCAGGGCCTCCATCAGCAGTATCACAGGCTCCACAGTGGGTTCAGGATGGACCACAGCCCCAGCTAGCCTAATAATGTGTCTGCAGGACTGGCTTAGGTACAGGAGTGTAGTCAGTAGGAGTGCAAAGCTGTGCTGCAGTTCCAGTGCTCTGCATGGTGTGCTGTAGGTCATGTGGAAAGTAGGGCAGCCCACCGAAGCACCGCAGAGCAGGTGGTAATGCATGGCCCTGGGGCTATGTCAATAGGGAATGTGCAGACACTAACACCCTCACTTAAGGTGAAAGTAGTTGGGGGAATACCACGTGGGTTGATTATCACTAACTACCGTTTTAACCCAGTGGTGTCCTCCAATGCCGAGGGGCCCTGCCACAGTGCAGCACTCCATCCACAACCCTGTTGCACAGGAAGCGTGCCATGTGTGCACCCAGTGTTGTCAGGCCCCTGCCTGCCACGTTGGTTGACTTCATCTGCTGGTCTCCGGGGCAGTGCAGCCTCGAAGGTGCAAAATGTTGTCATGCCACACCCCTTTGCACTCAATGTTTCACAGCATGTGGGTTCCTCTTGGTGACCCTAGAAGGCAGCCTGAACTTTAGAGCCCACAGCAGGCCATGTTACTGGCAATCTGTATCCAGTCACCCCGGGCTGCACGTGGCTGGATTGTGACACTGGTGGACTCACCACCTCTTGACACAGAGCAGTGTCAGATGGACTGTTGTATCAGGCCCGCACATAGCAGACTGCCACTCAGCCCCCCGTATGCCCAATAGTAACCGCCCCAGAGTGGAGGACCTTGCAGTGATCTCAGATGGAGGCCCGCACCTAAGGCCCCCGGAGATTTCACCTCTTCTTGCCACAGGCTGACAATGCAATCTAGACCAGTATTGGGCCCTCTGGCTATAAATAATTGCTGAATTGTAACATCAGCCGGCAAAGCCATGCAAAGCAGCAGCCATCTTCCTAACATTCTGTCTAGTGTCCATCACATTCATAATACTTATACACAAGGGGTGATTTTGCTTCTCAATGTGCTGTTAATCAAATGTGGTGTTTTACCTCTTATGCAACTAATGTGCCCTCTTACTAGTATACAATTTCTTTGTATTCAGTAATTTAGTTCCTAAATATGGTCTCATAATTCTGCTAACTTTGTATTCATGGCTGATTTTGTAAGCCCAATAGTACCCAGCCCAGAGTGGGGGACCTTGCAGTGATCTCAGATGGAGGCCTGCATCTAAGGCCCCAGCACAGGCCACGAGGCAGATTGATGGTATCTGGCCATCTCGGTCATCCCAGGGATTAATGGCTGCATGGGCGGTTTCACCTCTTCTTGCCACACGCTGACAGTGCAGTCTAGACCAGTATTGGGCTGCTGGCTGTGAACAATTGCTGGATTTTAACATCCGCTGGCAGAGTCCTGCTAAGCAGCGGCCATCTTGCTGCCAGGCTCTCTACTGCCCCCCCTACATTCATAATATTTATACACTAAGGGTGATTTTGCGTCTCAATATGCTGTTAAAGGTATATGTTGTTTTACTGATCCAACTCTATTGCAACTAACATGCCCTCTTACTAGCATACAATTTCTTTATATTCAGTAATTTAGGGCCAGATGTAGCAAACGTTTGCGAGTCGCAAATGGCCAGATTCGCTATTTGCGACATCGCAAAATCCGAAATGGGATGCAAAAATCCCATTTCCGAAATGCAAATAGCGATGCGACTCATTACCGTCTCGCAAAAATTGCGACCTGATTTTGCGACCCGCAAATAGGAAGTAGCAAATTGCGAGTCGCAATCAATATGCAAAAGCCAGTTGCAAATTGCGACTAGTCGCAAAAAGCCCACTTTGCACACAGATTACCACTGATTCAGAGCAGGTGGTAACCAGAACCAAAGTATAAAAGGAGACCCAGAAGGCATCTGGGTGACACAAAATGGCTGAACTGTACGTGATAGCATGGAGGAGGAGAGTGCAGGTCGCCCAGCAGAGGAGGAGGAGGCAGAGACAGGAGAGGATCTACCGAGCCAGGCAGACACTATTTCAACAAACTGAGGAGGAGATATATGACAAATATAGACTGAGCAGTGCTGCAATTTTAGGATTAATTGAACTACTGAATCCTCAGCTTGAACGACGAACAATGCACGGCAGCGCCATCCCTACACATGTGCAAGTGCTAAGCTCACTGCACCTCTTGGCCTCGGGTAGCTATCAGGGGATGATTGCAGTGGCAGGTGGGGTATCCCAAAGTGCACTCTCACGATTCTTCAGATGTTTCCTAGATGCCATACTCACACACATGTCCAGATATATATACCTACCCAGGAATGAGGCAGAAATTAACAGCACCAAGTTGGACTTCTACAGAATTGCCAACTTCCCCCATGTAATAGGGTGTGTGGACGGGACACATGTACAAATTTGCCCTCCTGCAAATCTGGAATATGTGTTCCGCAATAGGAAATGTACCCACTCACTAAACATCCAGGTGGTATGTGATGCCCATAATGTCATTACTGACATTGTAGCGAAATATCCAGGGAGTACACATGACTCATAAATATTCAGGCACAGTGGGATACACCAATGCCTAGAACGTGGGGAGTTTGGAGACCGATATCTATTAGGTATTGCTGACTACACCCTGAAGCCATACATAAAGGTCACTGTGTAACCCATTGATGCCCTGCCTAATTTGCCTTTTTTGTCAAACAGGTGTCAGTGCATATGACCATGGATACTCACCCCGTACCTAACTCCTGGCAATCAGAACGAGATAACAGTGCACATCGGTGGACCAGAACTGTAGTGGAGAGGACCTTTGGCTTGTTAAAGGCAAGATTCAGATGCCCTCACAAAAGTGGAGGTGCACTCCAGTATGCCCCAGAAACAGCATGCAAGATAGTTGCCGCCTGTGCCATCCTACACAACATTGCCACCAGACGTGGGCTACATCTCACCCCTGAAGACACAGACACGGAGGATGAGGAGCAAGAGCTACCACACTGACAGCCTGCGGATAGAAGCATCGCAAATGAGGGCAGACAGAGACGGAACCACATTGCAACCCAGTACTTTGGCAGGTACGTGGCAACCGTCACCACACTCACTAATGTCAGACACACATAGCCCAGTTATGTAGTGAAACAAACAAAACCTTTTTATTTTTAAACTATGTAAAAGATAGAATATTGCTGTATGCCACAGTTTGAATTGTCAATTGTCATTTAAGACACATTAAATACATGTGCCTTATTCACAGTACAGTTTGGTGGCTCACACCCTCCTCCTATTGCGGCCATCATGGCTCATTCCTGGTGGGTCCCCTGACCCCTGCTGTGCACTGCTACTCCGCAGCACACGGGAATCGTTGGCAGAAACACTACTTATGGTCGACCCCTCCTCGATGTCCTGCATGGTATCCCCTGTGCCCCTTGTAGCTTGCCTGCTCTCCATTAGGTCCACCGCATAGCTGATGCAGCCAAGTCCTCACGCCATATCCCCTGAGAAATGCCCAAGTTCTACCTGGAGGCTGACTGTACGCCTTGACAGGCATGTGGTATTAGTGGCAACACGCCCAATAGATGCTGCCAGTCAGTCAAAGCGTGCAGAAGTGTTGCGCTCCCTGCACCATGCCTGTGCCCTGTCTGCCACAAGTTCAGTCACCAAATGTTCAATGGCCTGTGTTAAGTTCCCCAGATGTTGGTTCATGTGGTTGAACTGACTGTCAACATTTGCCATCCCATGTGTCATTGTGGTCTGCAGTCTATTCAGGTTTCTGTTAATTGCCCTTAATTGTCTGTGTTGCAGGTGCTGACCCTGAATCAGTGAGACCTCCAGTCCTGCAAACTCCACTTCTGACACATCATCCTGGGGCACAGACTTAACTCTGCACCGGCGTCTGCGCACTGCTCCAGCTTGTGGCTCTGTGCGCCTCTCTGTGGGGCTGGGCCCAGGTGCTATTTCCGCTGCCTCCATCTCCTGCATTGGATCTTCCATGGACCCTGGTGGTGTTCTGCTGTGCCCTGCTATGTCACCGGCAGCCTCCTGCAGTGCATCTGGCCCATGTTCCTCTCCCTGCCTTTTTTCGCTGATGGGGGTGTCTTGTGGGAGACCTGTGGGACATAGGGGATACACTGTCTGTCTCACGCATCTGTTTTATGCCTCATAATAAACATTTGCCTAAATTTGGACTACTGTACTACATTGCCCATAATGCACTATTCTAGAGGTTGCTAGACTGGAATGGAGCTGGTCTGATGGTGCATGCTGCTATGTACTGGGATAGTGTGTATACTGCATTTGTGGGTGTCAAAGCATGTCTCATGGTACTCACTTTTTGATGTCCCAGGCGCTGAACTGTCCAATTCTCGCATGCCCAGTACGGCCTCTGGCTCCAGTGTCTGCTCCACCATGCTTTCCAGGGCTGTGGGTGGTGCTACGGTGGATGGGCCTCCTCCGGTGCCCCTCATCTCCCTCATGCGCTCCGCAACCCTCTCCTTGGTCCTGGAGCGCAGGTCGTACCACCTTTTGCAGATTTCCTCTAGGGTGTGGTGACTTACCCCAATGGCATTGATTTTCCCGTGTATCTGGTTCCATAATCTTTTCTTCTGAGTGTCAGGGACACTCATTGCTGCCTTTCCAAAGAGTTCATCATGGTGCAGGCAGCATTCTTCTGTCAGGACCTCCAACTCCTTGTCTGAAAATTAAATTTTCCTCCTTCTGCCAGCACTGCCTGTCTCCTCCATGGATGCTGCAGCTCCTCTCCCCTGGGTGTGGCTCTCCAGTTTGGGATGGGTGTGGTCCTCCCTCCTCCCAGGTCTATTTGATGACTTCCTGGTTCTGATGTCATCACCAAGAGCCAGGAAGTGGGTTTCCCAACTGTTGTGGTGCACCTGCAGGCAATGTGCAAGTCAGTTGCAATTTGCGACACCCTTCTTGCAAATTGCGATCTCGCTTTTAGCGAGGTCGCAAATTGCGACCTCGCTAAAAGCGGAGGTCGCAAAATGCGGTGCGACACCTCTGCGACTCGCAATTTGGTATCGCGAGTCTTTCTTGCATTTGGTTTTGCAAGTCGGAAATAGCGATTCGCATAGAGTCGCTATTTGTGATTTGCAAAATTAGACCTACCTACCTACCCTTAGTCCCTAAATATGGTGTTGTAATCCTGCTAACTTTGTATTCTTGCCTGATTTCGTACCTAAATATGTCTTCGAGCCGATATGCATTTTTTTCAACAAAGGGTGCTGGTCCTCTTGTACATATGGCCCAGATAAACTTTGACAGCTACCAGGCAATGAAGCAGCTTATCAATACAAGCAAAACAGACATTCACATAGCGACCCATGCACTTACCACAGCCCAGCTGAAGATAACATGTATTGAGTAACAATCATTCCTGTCAGAGACCACTAAGTTTGTGAGTTCTAGAACTCCTTTCCCCCAAAACGAACACAGACACAAGAAACAAACATAATGACCCGGAGTCACAAACTTCTTTTTGCTGTATATAAGTGATTACTACAGTAGTACTTCTTACTTACTACATGTATTGATTAGTTATTACAGAATGTACTTCTCCACCTCCACCACTCCTATATTTTCTCACACATATAAGTTTACTACTTAGTATTACTAGTGAAGAAGAACCGCAGGAGAAGCTTGAAAAAGGGACTACTTTCTACCAAATGGGAGGGGTTTTGGAAGGTGAAAGGAGGGAGGGAGAGAGAGATGCCCACCAGCAAAAGAGTAATCCCATTGCTATTCGCAAACTGCAGTTCTAAAGTTGCTACAGACAAAATGAAGCCAAGATTATAGTAGATGTACTCCTACTCAGAACTGGAGAAAGTCCAGCACCGCATATGGTATTACAACTCCCTCCAATAAACTATAATTGAGCAGGGACTTAAATTAGAACCCTTTGGAAATAATATTAAAATACATTAATGTATTTTGAAATTTTAAACATATATATCAATTTCAATCAAAGTTGAAGAGTATATATAAATACTACATCATGTAAAAATCTTTGATAATATATTTTGACTTAAAAATATATATAACTTGATTTTGTAAATAAATAAAGGAACTTAAATTAATTATACTGTATACATAACATTTAGAATTTTTAGGGCGAGCGCCTTGTACACCGAACCTGTTACAGGGATAATTGCACGATTATCGATATACTTCAGCGTGGGCAAATTACTTTTTTCTTTTGTTTGCCCTCTGTGGCTGCCATGGCTCTCACATCACTCAGAGCACAAAATAGATTGACAGTATCGTTTTTACAATATATGCACTTCGATCTGCTTAGTACATATTCATTGCAGTAGGCATATTAACCCTGTGTGCTACCTTATGATGACTCCAAGCTTCCACTAGACAAAAGTACATTCTCTCTCTGGAAAGAACATAAATCGCCAGAGATAATTTCACATTTTTACATGACATGGACTTTGAGATTTGCCTAGTACACGATCTTTGCAAAAGGCACATTAACCCTCAGCCCTACCTTATGATGACTCCAAGCTTCGACTAGACAAAAATGTTCTTTCTCCAGGAAGAATATAAATCACCAAAGTTATTTTGACATTTTTAGATTATATGCACTTTATATGATTTGCATAGCACACATTCGCTGCAACAGGCACATTAACCCTCTGTGCTATCTTATAGTGAGTCCAAGCTTCCACTAGACAACAGTACGTTCTCTCTTCAAAAAGAACAGTAATCCTCTGCACTACCTTAAAATGAGTCCAAGCTTCCATTTGACAAAAGTACAATCTCTCCAGAAAGAACATTAATCACCAGAGTTATTTTGACATTTAAACACTATATGCATTTTGTGATTTGCTGAGTCTACGTTCTTTGCAGCAGGCACCACAACCCTGTGCACTACCTTATGATGACTCCAAGCGTTCACAAGACACAAGTATGTTCTCTCTCCAGAAAGAACATAAATCACCAGAGTTGTTTTTACATTTTTACATTATATGCACTTTGGGATTTACCTAGCACATGTTCTTTGAAGCAGGCATATTAGCCCTCTGCACTAGCTTAGAATGGGTCTAAGCTTCCAGTATACAAATGTATGTTTTCTCTCCAGAAACAACATTAATCTTCTGCGCTACCTTATAATGTGTCCAAACTTCCAATAGACAAAAGTATGTTCTCTCTCCAAAAAGAACATTAATCGCCAGTGTTAATTTGGCATTTTTACATGATATACACTCTGATCTGCTAAGAATATGTACTTTGCGGCACACATATTAATTCTGGGAATTGTAGTTTTATTTTTTTAATGTGATACAAGCTAGAAGCCAGCCAGCAGTATTTGTAGAGTTGTCACCTCCCTAGTTCGATGTGTGTTTCCCTCATTTAGTTTATGTTTTTGCTTTGCATTCTGGGACTTGTAGTTTTATTTTTATAACGGGATACAAGTTGCGAATACAAAGCAGAAACCTGACTAGATGAACTGCACACATTTGAGTCTGCGAAACTTGAGCTGTGGGTGTGTGTATTCATAAAGCTAACCTCGAGGAGAGCTTACAGTTGATTATGCTCTACTATGGTCAATATTTTATAACTAATATTTCAGCTCCACACTGACTGAGGATCATTAATATCATGTGAGGTGGCTCTCCTCAAGCATGTGAAAAATCATGGGTGTTTTGCTAGACTCCCCAGACTGCAGTAAAGGGACAGTGATTTATTCATTGTCCCACGGAAAATGTCGCCTGTACCAACTGCCAAGTAAATATGTTTTGCACCCGAGAGTAGTTTGAGTTTTAGGGTCTTGTTTACAAAAATATTCCAGCAGGCGTGCTAGCACTTTAGTAATATGTAGGGTCACTGGAATTATGTGGCAGAAAGGACCAAAATATGCAGCGGGGTTGACAAATTAATGTGGCAAAAAAGTCCAGCTATGCATATACAATGCCAATAGCTCTAACTCAAGTAAATGGGAGACCTATTACATTGCAAATGCTTGTTTAATACTGTGTCCAATATGACCTTGTTTTTGCCCTGATTCAGATGAAAGAAAATAGAGGTGTTAGTAACAGTTGTGGGAAGAGTAATTGACAGGGAGAAAATGCCAAGTTGTTGAAAAGCAGGAGGGACCAGGTACCTCATATTTTGCCATAAGTGACAGAACAAGAAGGTGAGTATTACACAGAAGAAAACACTTATATCTGAGAGATATGGGAGATTTGTACCCATAATGAGGTTATACAGAAATAACTGCACCATACGTGACATCAACAGATTAAAACAATCTTTGTTCTATGAAACATTACGTTGTACAGCAGCAAAATCAGTACTCAGCAGTGAATTATACACAGTATCACCGGAAAGCCGATAACAATGGATCAGAAGACAAATATCTGGGACGTGACAAATAATTGGGATGTGAGGAATGAGAAAATATCTATGTTATTGTTACAGTAAACAAGGTGGTTCATTCAGTCTGTGCTCTTAGGAGCAAGACCCCCTTCCCCAGCTCATAGAGACCTTCTGCTGTGCAAGAAGATGGACCAGTGCTGTAAGACATTGGGTTGCTGGTTGAGGAGGTAGACCACAATCTTTGTGAGGGTGAAGTCACAAGCAACCGCCAAATTAACCAGTGCTCAACCCCCTGGAAGCTTAGCACAGAGCAGTCAGGCTTAACTTGGAGGCAATTTGAAAAGTATGTGTGCAGCACTTCAAACAGTAACACAGTTAAATCACACCACAGAAGGATCCTACATCAGAAGTAGAAAAATAGATTCATATTTATTTATTAAAACAAGACCAAAAACAAAAATCCAGACAGTAGAACCAGAGATATGAAATTTTAAACATTCCAGTAGCAATAGTACAATAAAGCACAAAGCGACAACCGTGGATACCTGGTTGTGGCTAGCTGGTACAATGTCACAAGTTCAGGCCAACAGCGATGGAGCCCAGGTTGAACATAGGGACCCAGTTAGGCCCACTAAACAAGATTACCTAAAATCCTAGTTGTGAAACGTTATATGGTGCCCGTGTTGAGGTTGCATTGCATAGCCAAGGAGATGTGTTGGTTCAGAAGATGTGCAAGGTTGCAATATGAGGTCCTACATTCTTGTTAAGAATCCCGTCGATGAAGACTTGCGAGGCAAAGTCCACATCAAAGATGCATTATGAGGTTGAAGCGATGCGTCAGTTCTGAGGAGCTATAAGGCTGACATTCAATAACTTGTGTAATCGTTGAGGGTGCTGTTGACAACTGATGTGTAATGAGAGGGCCTGCATCTGGGAAGCTTTGCACAGAGTCCGTTCCAATGTGGGATGTAATCTGGATGTGGAGTCCTTGCGCTGAGAGAAATCTTCCAACAGAAGCAATGCGCTGGTTATGCTCAGGTTTGAGCCAGGGAGCGGAGGATGCATTCGTTCAGCTGTACCCATGGATGGTCTGGCTGAGCACCTTCAGACCCACTTCCAAGGGTTCAGGGCTGTATGACACCACTTGGAAGGGTAGGGCTGACAGATGACAAAATCCAAGTGCCGTGTTCAAGGTTGTTGGAGCCTTCTTTCCTTGAGGCCGTAGTCAGTAGGCCAGTCAACTAGCCTTTTGAGTCACTCTGATATCTAGGGTTCAACATATGCAGGTCCAGTTCATGTCACCCAGGCAAGAGGACAACAGGCAGCAGGTGAGGTCATCAGGACAGCAAAGTGGCAGCCCTTTAAGCAGCACAGCAGAGTATCCATGGGTCAGAAAGTGTACTGAAGGGTTGATGACTGTGGTCCAATATTTATACTGGGTTCTTCCTATGAAGTGGGAAAAGCTTCTAGAGGTTCCCTTTGAAGTCCACAAACATCCTGACTCCCCAGCCCTGGTTTAGCTCCCTAGCAAAGCTCCCTAGCACAGTCCCTAACAAAGTGCACTACATGTGCCTAGGGCCTGTAAATTAAATGCTACTTGTGGGCCTCCAGCATGTATTATGCCACCCACGTATGTAGCCCTGTAACCTTGGCCCAGGCCTGCTATTGCAAAGCCTGTGTGTTCAGTTTTGCACTTCCAAGTTGACCTGGCAAAATAACCCTTTTATCAGTCCCAAACGTTCCCTTTTTATATATATACAGTATATATATATATATATATCACTCCTAAGGTAGGCCCTGGACAACCCTGTTGCAATGTATTTAAATGGCAGAGCATGTACTTTTAAGTTTTACATGTCCTGGTAATAAAAACTACCAAAGTCGTTTTTTCACTCCAACAAGGCCTATCGGATAACATATGAATTACGTTATTACATCTTATAAGTGTAATTCACAATCTGGAAGAGATATGTTTTTCAAGTTTGGTGTCTCTGGACTCACAATTTGAAATCACAACTTATAGTGAAGTTAGGTTTTTAAATTGCAGTTCTAAAAATGCCACTTTTAGAAAGTTTACATTTTCTTACTTCAGCCTTTTGGTACCTGCTACCTGTCTCTGAATACACATCTGAGTTGGGTGACACAAAGGGAGCTTAGATGTGACTTGATGAGTGACCCATCTTCTGATGGGCCATCCTGGGCAGGATAGGAGGGAATAGGCTGTGTCTTATCCCCACATAAGGGCTGCATACCCCCTGTAGTGTGTTTGGAGCCAGGACAGGAAGAGAGGTCCTCTGTGCACTTGAAACACTTTTCTTTGAAGTCCCTCCCACTTCAAAGGTACAACTGGGTATAAGTCCTGGACCTCTGACACCACCACTTCTAGACCTGTGGATACTCTGCTAGGAAGAAGTCCTGCTGTGCTGCTACAACGACTGCCACTCTGCTGGGTTGCTACTCTGCTGGACTCTAGCATTGCTGTGCTCACCTGCTGCCTGCTGCCTCTTTCCTGGGAGGAAGAACAACTAGACTGCATCTCCCCATCCCAGAACCCAAAGTGACTCTAAGGGCCAGCTAACTGGTCTCCTGTATTCTGAAGTCCCAGGGACATCAAGACTTCCCATTCACCTGCATCTGCACCTGCACCTGGATTCTACGAGCTGTGAGTCTGCCCTGCCAAGTGGTGCCACCTCAGTCCTGGGCCCTTGTAAGTGAGGCCTAAGGTACTCCTTCAGCCAATTCATGTATCCTCATCAGAATTGATACATCTTTGCTGTTGCAGGGATCAAAACTAGTGCATCTTCACCTTTTCATGGATCAGAATTGGCACACCCCTGTTGCCACGTGGAGTGGGCTCAGTGCATCTCATTGGAACAATCACATCACCCTCTGAATTGATGCATCCTCTGCTACAGGAGCAGAACCAATGCATAGCACTTGTGACCAGCGCACCACCCTCAAAACTGGTGTATCACCAGCTTTGCATGGAGAAAACCAACACGTCTCCTTCTGTTGTGGGATCGGAATTCATGCAACACCACAGCTGCACCCCACATTTTCCTTGATGTTGACACAACCAGGGTCAAGGTACTTTTGTTCAGCAGGCTTAAGTGGATCCATGTATCCAGCCCATGCTCCGTCGTGGTCGGCCGGAACTCTTGACTTTGTCCTGGATTGGCTGGACCAAATATCCCCGATTGACCCTCCTTGCTTCTAAGCGCTTTTCTACAGTTTATTTTTTAAAACTTAATAACTCAAGTTCTATTTATTGGATTTTTGTTGATTTGGTCTTGTTTTATTTATTAAATTAAGTTATATTTTCTCAACCAGGTGTATTATTTTTTGTGTAGTGTTTTCATTGTTTTACTTTTTGCAGTGTTGCACAAATAGTTTACACATTGCGCCTTAAGTTAAGCCTGATTGCTCTGTGCCAAGCTACCAGAGAGTGAGCAAAGGTTCACCTGGGTGTGTATATGACTTACTCTGAAAAGGCTTGTAGTTCCTATTTGGACAGGGTGCATACCTCTGCCAACCAAAAACCCAATTTCTAAAATTGGTGTTCAGTGATGAGGATAGGACTTGTGCAGTTCCTTACAGAGACTAGGTGTAAACTACCATTCCACATCGAAAACCATTTTTAATTTTAAATTCTCCCTTATTTGCTTAGATCGAATTTTACTCAAAAGCATGTCTCTAGCTGCTTGTTCTACAACTATATCATGGGATTTGAAATGGCCAACTTGGAAACCTACAAAGAGACTCAGCTTAAAGAATTTTGCAGGGAGATGGGGGTTCCAGTCAAGAGTGCCACCAAGAGGAAGGAATTTTAAAAGGTTTGTGGGCCTGGGCAGAAGCCCGCTCCAAGGAGAATGATGCATTAGGGAGGCCTGGAAATGGCTTTCTGAGGAATCACCTGCAGTGACTGAAGGGGAAATTCCAGAATTTGCCCTTTGAGGGCGGGAACAAGTTTCTCCTCCCAGGGCCTAGCCACGGAGCATTTTAGCAAGAGGAGGGAGTAGAGAGAATTCAGGCTGCAGATGGCCAAATTAAAGATGGAGGTCGAAGAGAAAAAGGCTGAAAAGGAGGCCAAACAGCCTTAGGAAAAGAGAGCCTTTGCAGAGAAAAAACTTTTACTGGCTCATGAACTGAGTCTGAAGGAGCTGGATATAAGGCCCAGGCAGGCAGATTCCAGCAGTAATGGTGGCAACATACATGTAGTACCTGATGGAGAAAAAAGGGTTTGTACACTCATGGATTTGGTGCCCAGTTATTTGCAGGGAGATCACTTTGATAATTAGTTTTCTGCTTATGAAGTTGTATGCCAACACTTGAGAGGGACACACTTCTGACATTAGAGGTTGAGGACCAAACATAGTATACCCATATGAAGGCCATTCCAATTGCCAAATTTAGGTTGACTCCCAAAGGGTTAAGCCAACATTTCAGGGACAGTCAAAAGCTACCCAACCAATCCTGGGTAGTAAGGCACTAAATGGCAGGTTGAGGGGCAGCAAGATTTGTGACTGTAACGGGGTTGAACTTGGCCCTTTGTGCAGGGTTATCCTGAAAATGTTTTGCCTTCCTTCTCCTCTTTTTTCTAAATTTGTTTTTGTTGGCTTTAGGGCTCTGGGCACTTTGCCACTAATAACCAGTGCTAAAATGCATGCGCTCTCTGCTTAAAACAAAACATAGTAAGATTAGCTTATCCATAACTGGCATATTTAATTTACTTATAAGTCCCTAGTAAAGTGTACTACCTGTGCCCAAGGCTTGTAAAGTAAATGCCACTAGTGGTCCTGCAGCACTAATTGTGCCACACACTTAAGTAGTCATTCAACATTTTTCAGGCCTGCCATTGCAGAGCCTGTGTGTTGCAATTTTAAAAAGTAGGTCATGTGCTTTTAAGTTTTAGTTGTCCTAGTAGTGAAAACTCTCAATTTTGTTTTTCACTACTGCAAGGCCTATCTTTTCCATAGGATATCATTGGGATTGCCTTATTATATTTTACAAATGTAATTTCCAATTGGGAAGAGATGGGACCCCACATTTGGTATCTCTGGTATCACAATTATTTGAAATCATAATTTATGGCAAAGTCGGATTTTAAACTGTAATTCTAAAAATTCCACTTTTAGAATATTGCCATTTTCTTACTTTAGCCACTTGGTACCTTCTACCTATGTCTGAATACACACACAGGGTGGGTAACAGCTGGGCTTTTGTGTATTCCCTCTTGACACACACAAAACAACCTTAGGTGTGACTGATGGGCTATCCACTGCCTGATAGGTCATCCTGAGCAGGATGGGAGGGAGGAGCTGATACTTACACCTGAATGGGCTGTGTCCTGTCCCCACACAAAGGGCTGCATATTCCCCTGTAGTGAGTCTGGATCGAGTGCAGGAAAAATAGGGACTTTATGCACTTCAAACACCTCTCTCTAAAGTCTCCCCCACTTTAAAGGCACAACTGAGAATAAGTATTGGACATCTGACACCATCACTTCAGTACACTTCTGGACCTGTGGATACTCTTCCAGGAAGAAGGGCTGCTGTGCTGCTGAAAGGACTGTCACTCTGCTGGACTCCTGCTCTGCTATGTTGACACGCTGCCTGCTGCCCTCATTGTTTGTTAGTGAGAAGAACTAGACCTGCATCTCTCCAACCCTGAACCAAAGTCACTTCTTAGGACCTGCTGCGTGCCTCATGTTTTCTGAAGTCCCAGGAACACAAAAGACTTCCAACTCACCTGCTACAGCAAATGGACCCTGCCGACTGTGAGTCTTGCCCTGCCAAGTGGAGCCAATCCAGTCCTGGGGCCATGGAAGTGGGTATAAAGTGCTGCTCCAATAGAAATCCACATCTCAATACCATTGCGGGAGTCAGAACCGGCACATCAACGCTGTTCTGGGAATTGGAACTGGTCATCAACTCTATTGCATGGATCCAACCTGGCACATTCGATTTGGAAGCAACACATCGCACTCCAAGACGACGCATCATCTACTACAGGAGCTGTACCGGAGCAGCAAATTTGGAACCAGCGCACCTCACTCGGAACAGAAGCATTGCCACTGCTGCGGGGAGAAGATTGATGCTTCATCTCCACTGCGTTGCCTGACGCCAACACATCACTATGCCTGCGCCACACATCTACTCGACGGCGATGCAACCCAGATCAAGGTACTTTTGTTCAGCAGTTCAAGGCTGGTCCCTGTACCTGACACGCGTGCCATCACAGTCAGCCTTAACCAGCGCAACCATATCCTCCAAAAAGGAGCTTATTCCTTCTAAGCACTATTTCACAGTTTTTTCTTTAAAAAATCATATCTCAAGCTCTACTTTTTTGACTTTTTTCTTTTTGGTATTGTTTTATTTATTAAATCAAGCTCTATTTTTTTATTTTTTTTGGTGTTTTCAAAGTTTTACTGTTTGAAGTGTTGCACAAATACTGAACACACTACTTCTTAAATTAAACCTGACTGCTCTGTTTCAAGCTACGAGAGCATAGGTTAATTTAGGTCGTGTATTTGACTTACACTGACTAGGATTGTGGTGCCTGCTTGCTCAAGGTGCATACATCTGCCAATCAAAAACCCAATTTCTAACAGATGGGCTGTACCATTTAATCATGAGAGAGCACATGAGAGTGTCCAATATGGCAGGGGAGGACTCCAAGAAAGGTGGCCAGGGTTGCCACCAGAAAAAAGAGGTGGGATAAAGAAAGGGTTCTTTGATCATGACAGGTATGTTTGTATCCCAATGTACTGAGTGCTGGGCACCCCAAGGGTGACTCCAAATGTCCTAAGAGAGCACAGCTCCCCTTTGGTGGGCAGGCACCTGGGTTGGTGAGTGTAGCGCCAGGAGAGGTGGTGCTCCAGTTAGATTGGGGGGACAGACAGAGGTGACCCTAGTTTCCCTGTGGTATAAGGAAATGGTGCAAAAAGCCCACATTCCTGAAAATACTTCAAAGTATAGACAGTGCAGCACCATTAATGGGCAAAGGGTGAAGGCTCTGTTAGACACAGGAGACAGAATGACTGCAGTAAAGCGTCAGCTAGTGTCTGCAGAGCAGGCCTTACCAAACACATTCTACCAAATCTTAGTCACCAACAATTGTGAGAGGCAACTACTGGTAGCTCTTGTTCTCTTTGAGTGGGAGGGAGGAGACTCAGGTTACCTGAAAGTTGCTGTGAGCCCTGCAATGCCTGTTGACCATTTGTTAGGCAACAACCTGGAGTACACTGCCTGTAGGGAGGTAGAGCTCAGATTCTACTTGGAAATGATAGGATTACCTGAGTGGGTCTATATGACCACAGGGTCCATGGCTGCATTGGAAGGGAATCAAGTGTGTTGGGAGCCTGGAACAATGGCCTAGACAGCTGTCAAGGAGAGGGGCAGTGGGTGTGGGATACCACCCCCCCAAAATTCCCAAAGTCGAGGTTAATGGGGTCCTTGAGGAGGAGGCCCCTGAGCCAACCGGATAGGACATTACCGTCCTAGGTGACCTACCTGATTTTTAGTTTGCTACCTGGCGAGTTGAGGGTGATCCCACCAGGGAGGAATTCTGTCAAGAGCAGAAGGAGTATCCCACTTTTGAGTGCTTGAGGCGACAGGCCTCAGACAAATGCGGCAGGTGAAACCTCTGGGGATCACCTAAACTACTAGTAGAATGATCTCTATAGCGAGCCTAACTCTCCAGGTACTGGGTAACCCTGTGTGCTGGTGCTCCCCCAGTGTTCAAGGGCCTTCCTACTGTGTTTGGCTCATAACATACCCCTGGCAGGACACTTGAGGCAAGACAAGACCTTTGTTAGGCTTGTCACCCACTTCTATTGGTCCTGCATTATTCTGCAGATCCTGTGCCACCTGCCAGGCCAGTGGGAAGAGAGAGGAAAAGCAAAACGCTCCCATGCTCTCCTTATTTGTCATTGGCACCCCATTTGAAATGGTGGGCATTGTCATCAATGGACCCTTGGCCCCCTAGAAGCCTTAGGCAACAGTTTGTCCTGGTATTGGTGGACCATGCCACCCGCTACCCAGAGGCAATCCCTGAGGTCAGTGACTGCACCTATGGTGGGCAGAGCTCTTATGAGGTTCTTTACCCAGTGTGGGGGTACCCAAAGGACATAGGCCCCCATTATGACCTTGGCAGTCACCAGACCACCAGGGTCATGGTCGCGGTCGGACCGCTGCCAAAGTGGCGGTACAATTACGACATTGCGACCATGGTGGAGCGGCCAAGGTCGGATCGCCAACACTGCCACGTTGCTGCCAGCAGACAGCCTGGTGGTCTCGGCGGTTGTAATCCTCCAGGGCAGCTGGAGATTATGATTCCCTATTGTGCCAGCCTTTGCCTGGCGCTAGCCCCACCATTTAAAGGCTGGCAGAAATGGGGTGCGGAGGGCCCATAGACAGCTGCACCCACCACACCACCCAATTGGTGCTGGCTCTATTAGGAGCTGGCATCAATGTTAAGGCCCTGTTCACCGCAGGGCCAGTGGGCAGGAAACGCTGTTTCCGCCCGCCAGCCCAGCGGGGAACTCTTTATAGGGCCGGTGGTGTTCAGGCCACCTGAGTTTGGCGGCCGGCCTCCTCCCCCTGCCAAACTCGTAATGAGGTCTATAGTGTCTGACATAGGCTCTAACTTCATGTCTGCGTACATGAAGTCCTTGTGAGATGAGTGTGGTGTAACCTACAAGTTCATCACAACCTATCACCCCCAAACAAATGGTCTTGTGGAGAGATACAACAAGGCCTTGAAGGACATGATTGTGGGTCTATCGGAACCCATGAGGTATAAGTGGGATTTCCTCTCACCATGCCCTCTTTTCGCTTAGAGGGAGGTGTCACAGAAAGGAGTGGGGTTCAGTCCCTCTGATTGACTCTATGGCCATTCTGTTTGGGGACCTATGAGTCTTGTCAAGGAGGGGTGGGAGCAAGCTCCGAGGACACCCCCCAGGATGTGGTCAGCTACATGTTGGCTCTCCGCAACCAGATATACGGCTTCTTGAAGGAGGCTAAAAGCAAACTGGAGGCCAGATTAGAGGTCTTGAACTCTGGTACGACCAGAAGCCCTCTCAGGTGGAGTTTCAACCTGACCTGAAATTGTGGGTCATGGACCCAGAAGAGCCCCGGGCTCTCCATGACCACCAGACTGGCCCATATGAAATAAATGAGTGTGAGGGGGAGGCCACCTACTTGGAAGACCTCTATACCCCTAAGAACCCCTTAAGGGTGCTTCATGTAAACAGCCTTAAGCCTCACTTTGCGAGGTCCAAGAGATCATGCTCCTCATGACAGATGAGGGGGTGGAAGAGGAGAGTGAACCTCTCCAAGAACTGTTCTCTGCAAAGTTATATGATGGGTCAGTGGAGGAAGTCAGCCTCTCTATCACCCTGACCACAGAAAAGTAGAATGACTGTTACCAGTTGCTGGGACTTTTTGCCTTTCTGTTCTCACTCACTCTTGGAGTTGCGCATCTGATCATTAATTATATTGACACTAGAGACAGTCCACCTGTAAAGCACAAAAAAATACAGGTTGTCAGACAGGGTGAGAGCCAGCCTCAAGAAGGTAGTCTCCAGGATGTCAGCATTAGGGGTGATTGAGTCCTCTCACAATCCCTGGTCAGCCGTGTGGTGCTGGGTACAAAAGCTACCCCACCGGGCACCATACCAGAACTCTGGTTCTGGGTTGTGTAGGTCCTCCCCTAGGAGTAAATAGGAAGGTTTAAGGCTGGCAAAAGGTTTATTTTGCCAGATCAAAATGGCAGTATAAACTGCACATACAGGCTGCAATGGCAGACCTGAGACACTCTAAAGGCCTAAAGGGCTACTTAGGTGGGTGGCAAAATGAGGGATGCAGGCCCACAAGTACCATTTAACTTACAGGCACTGTGAACAGGTAGTATCACTTTATAAGGTACTGACAGTCAAATTAAATGTGCCGTTTGGTATAAGCCAATGTTACCGTGTTTAAAGGAGAAAGCATGTGCGATTTAGCACTGGTTAGCAGGGGTAACGGGTGCAACGTCTAACAACCACAAAGCATTATTTCCTGCCTCCTCAAATAGGAACCAACTCTCTTAAAGTAATCACCCAAGCCTTTGATATTCCAGGGTCCATGTTGAGAAATGGCAGCTTTTTTCTCGCTATGAATCATACTCACTGCAATCCACATCCATCTACTAGGGCATACGAGGCACATGATGAGCTCCACCTACCTCCTCCATAAGAAAATCCACAACTCAACTGCATTAAATTAGTTATCAAACCAGATCTGAATGACATCCAACAAAGAATCACAATAACCAGTACAATAATACAAACAAAATCTTAATTTTTCTGATTAGCTTCTCTCATTTGAGGTCCTCACAGGCAGGTCTAAATGTTAGATATTGTACACAGCTGTGTCAGCACCCAACATCCCAAACCCAGTCATTTCTCCATACAGACCATCAGATATGCTTTAAACTTAATCTCTGCACAGTATGTCAAGGTCAAACTGCATGGAAACGCAAAATCCCTCACATCACAGAAGCCTTTGCAGGCCACAATGTATTATCTATTGATCAGGTCTAATTATTTATTGCCATGTTCGCATACTCATACTACTCTTAGCTATGGAACTAAACACCATGTTCTGATATCAGCAGTAATAAAGAGCCCATCTAATGGGACTTTTCACCAACTTCAGTTTCCATAGCGAGCATGGTTCATGACTGATCATGAACACAGGAGACTGAATCCCAGTGGTCACTCAGAAAAATAGCTAGGACAGAAATGAGGTTTCTAATTTCCCCTACTGTTCAGCTGAAGATCTCAAACAAGTCGGTTACCAGTTCAAGACTCTTATGGACAGCTGTTCACTTCAACTTGACAGATATGTGGAACAGTGAATAAGTACCTCCATGAGGGATGTCCTGCTTGATGTTGCTTGAAACAGACCTCTTTAAGAGAGAGACATTATGTGGGGCCATGAACACTTCCACATCTCCCCCCAAAATCACCACTCTTAGATGAATCATGTGTGAATAAATGTGTGCACTCTTTGATAGTGTTTCAACCTATAAAAAATAATTTGTCATGGCAAAAATGTGACTATTTCGGTGCTTATGCATTTGTTATTGCAGAATGTACCACTCTCCCCGTTCGGAATACAGATAATGCACCTCAAATGTAATAAGGCACAATATTGTCATTGTCAGTGACTGCAGCATCTCATAGTTTTATATATCTTTAAAATAATTTTGGATCACTTATTAAGGTCTATGCACTTCCAACTATCCATTATTCTCTGAGAGCGGAAAAAGGAAAGTATGCCTATCCACGTGTCCATCAATCCAGAACATTTGTCTTTCATGCCACAATCGCGCAGTCGCGGCTCGCGATGGCCAAAAGGGGTGGGGCGGCGCATGGCGTGGGAGGAATGACAAACAAATAAAGAAATTTTAAAAAACGTACCTGACTCACCACCTCCGCTGTGCCTCAATCCTCGTCACAACAGGCACATGTTCCCAGCCTCCCCTGCTACCAATCCTAACGCTGCTTTCATGCTGTTGGCAGCCTGAAAGCATAATTAGGATTGGCCAGAACGCCCTGGCTTGGCACTCCGAGGAAGACTGGAAGCCTCTGCCTGCTGTCTCCAACCCAGAAACACATTGTTAGGTTGGAAAGAGCCCAGTGCTCATGTGTGTTTGGCCAGTTCGAGACAGCTGGCCCAACATACATACATACTCCCATGAGTGCTGTGCACTCCCCCTGCATCCCTGTCATTGCCCGTGGCCCCGCCCCCTGAACAAGAAAAACAATAATAAATAATTTTTTATTAGCATTTTTATTTTTCGGTTTGCAGCTGCTGCTGCTGGCGGGGGGTGGGGCGGTGGCGACGCTCCTCCTCAATAGCGGGGAAGGCGCTACAAGGCTGTAATGTTTGGGTCAAAGAAGCCGAGAAATCCACAGCTGAACAACCAGGTCTCAGTTATTCTAGTTAACATTGTGCATCATTATTAAAATTAAAACGTGGGTAGAAGAGCAAAAATCAAACCTCACTCTCTTCATGCTTCCAAAAGACATATTTTTTATCTTGATATCATTTGTTTGTTTTTGAAAGTGCCCAGGTTTCTCTCTCTCTCTTCACTGCCATTAGTTGTGGGTGCCACGATGAATTATTGGTTGAATTATGCTAACTCACCTTAATTAGAGTTTCTAAGATTCCTACTTTACAACAGAACCTGAAGTCTCGCAATATGGGTCTTGTATTTATGCTTTTCTAAATAAAGAAACGCAGTGACTCAAAAATGAGGATAGGATCGAATTGTAATGCCTCTCTCTGTAAGATAAACACATTTTTACAATGAACTTCTCCTAATTGAAGACTGATTTATTGCAACCACATTGTCTTGAGGTTATTTGTACTGCATGATCTATCACCTCTCAAGTCTAGTGGAAACATTTGCAACACTGCATTTCAGTTGTGGAAATTCCTGCTCACCTGCCGTCGGCACGAGCCCTCTTCCTTTAAATGTAAACCTTTTCTTCCTTTTCTTTTTTATAATACCTTATTTCCACACCCAAAAGGTTCAGGCAGTTTGGACACCTGCACCAATGTATAACAGCAAGGAAGATTGCCAATGCATTTTTTGCAGTGCTGTATAACTGTATTTTTATTATTAAAGCAGACATTATTTAATAATTGGTAAAGCCACTTAGGTATGTTGTATTCTTCAAAACGTATGGAAAAATACGCCCAATGAAAACTGACAGAAAAATGGCCACCACTTTTTCTAAGGAAACTTTCTTCGATATCTTATATGAGAGTACTTTGTATGAGCTAGGTTTCTCTACCTTTTTTGGATGAAGGTATTTAAACTTTTTAAGGCAGAACTTCGCGATGAAATCAGCTCCTGTCTTTAAAAATCAGACTCACACCAGACATTACAACTAAATACATTGATAAAATGTTTGGCATCCAAATAAACATTGTAATCACACGGAAATCACATGTAAAACAGCTACTCGTTTGCAATACATTCAAGAAACACCAGGTAATGATGTCTGAGACAGTGAAATCAGATAGACAATTAAGAACAAGTGTCAAGTAAAGTCAATCAAAATACTATTTTTAAACTTCTGTAATCAGTGTAGGATTGATGCTGTTTAAAGGATGTGATATATAAGTGATTGCCTCTTCAAAACATATTTTGTCTCATTTTTAACGAAATGCAAATTCCAGTCTTTATTTACCTCATGCAAATGCATTGACTATGATGATTTCACCAACAAAAAAATCTTGAGAGCGGACCTAGAAATGCAAATGTATTTTTCAAAGACATTATTCACACTGCCTCTTCCACGTACAATGTTCTATCCCCAATAGGAATAGCTAAGATAAGTAAACAAAATCAATGCACTTTTCACTCCATAAAATACGATGCCAAGAGTGTCTGATCCCGTTGTGCTTGCACAGAATGTAAACAAAAAAAATATATGGGCACAAATAGAGCATGCAGAAAGGCTCACAAACCACAGACCAAATGAGACAAATTGTTACAGTGTCTACCAGACACATAGGCATACATTGAAACTTTGGATTTTTAATTGAATTTCAATGTTTTTTTGAAAATTCTGTTTCCTAACAATAATGTCCCTGTAACCTTTGTTTTTCTCGGTGAATTTCTTTGTTGTTTTTAAAGTAAGGTAATTTTCATTATTATACATTTATCCAACTACCATGGTGCACGGATAACCACCCACCCCGCGCTATGCATGGCCAACCCCTATAACAGGCCAACCCTGCACTGCGTACAGCTTTTGGCCTTGTGCAGCAGGGGTTGGCCACAGGGCCTGGCCTGCAGACAGTCCCTGTGGCCAACACCCCTAACCACTCAACCCCTCCCTGCACACAGTCTTTGGCCAAGCACAGAGGTAGTTTGCTGCAGGTCCACATACCCCTCTCTCCCAGGTAATTTCGGCCCCAGGGACCTCATCCCCCAGGGGTCTGGCCTTCTAAACTTTTTTTGGGGGGAGGGGTGCTCCACCACCACCTCTCCAGGGAGATCTTGGCCCCAGGGACCCCATCCCCCAGGGCCAGGCCTGAATATTTAATTTCTTTTGGGAGAGGGGCCACCTGGCTACCCTCCCTAGGCCAAACTCAGCCCTGGGGACCCAATCCCCTGGGTCCCGGCATAAATATTTAATCATTTTTGGGGGAGGGGAACCTCAGGGGCCCCCTTCCCAAGGCCAATCTCAGCTCCCTGCACCCCATTCCCAGGGCCAGCCCTAAATATTTAATCTTTTTCTGGGGAGGGGGACAACGCGGCCTCCCCTCACCAGGCCAATCTTGGCCTTGGGGACACCATCCCCTTTAGCCTGGCCTATTTGTTTAAAAACATTTTGGGGGGCTGCATCACCCCCCCCCGGACTGATCTCAGCCCCAGGGACCCTATCCCCCAACGCCAAGCCATGTGACCCAGTCACAATGTTTGAGACCAGAAGGAGAGCTCCTGTGGGAGCCGCACTACTGTCACAGAGAGGAAGATGCTAAAATTAGCTAAAGAGGAAGACCAGGAGAGCATCACAAAGTTCACCTGTGGGCTTAAGGTTTGTTTGACTAAATTGGAGTGTTCAATAAAAATGAGAAAAGCATTGAAATTTAAAAGAGACAAAATAGACTACGAACACAGTAAATATTTACCTTTGCTAAGAACTTTGATAGCTTACGCCACCAAAGCTTGAGTGAAAGAAATAGAGTGAGAAAAGATTTACTATATGAATACAGTAGTGCCCCAGTTCAGATGGAGCTAGATTTTGTAAGGCAAAACCGCAAGTTCAACCTGCGGCCTCCAGAACTAACAAAGATGCAAAGAGGAAGAGGAGAAAAAGGCATTTCATCACAAGACAAGACACAACAAGGCAAAGGAGAAATATGGGGCAAGAAGTAATCGTAAGTCAACAATAGCAATGCGATTATTAATTTGACTGACATCCAGTTATCATCAGAAGAGGGAAATGTTCTCCAATTGGGGCTGTCATATTACCCCCCTCAAGACATGGAATATACACTAACAAGGGTTTTATCTATATAATCTAGTCATAGCAATGAAACTGGCAAAGTTTTTTTCTTACTTAACCTCAAAAAGAAAAGCAAGTGCGATCTGCTAGGAATGAGCAATGCACTCTGCATGTTGCTGATATGGATCTGATGATGGCCTTACAAGAACTTGAAAATGAAAATTTAGGCCTTAATGAAGTAATTACAGCAGATACAATCAGTGTGGACCAGAATATCGACATATATGGTGAAGCATTAACACCCTTTAAGGTTAAATTCAATTTTACACCACCAATGCCAGGGATGCTGTTGATGCATTTAGCAAACTTGTAACAGAGAAGCTTAAGAAGTTCCATACCAGTGTCAATAAGAAAATCAATAAATGCTATATAGGGAGAGATTATTATGCCTTGATCAATAAGTTAAACACACACACCGATTGTGTCATTAGAAATTCAGACAAATGGGGCAACTGGTGCTGTGGCCAAAAGATAAGTATATGGAGGAAGCATGTCGACAATTAAACGATGAGGAATGCTATAGTGGAGTGTCACTGATACTCATGAAAAGTGTGTATAAAGAATGCAACTCTAAATTGTTAGACTGGTGTGGTACAGGTCTGCTAAGCTATGACGAGTATCAGTTTCTTAAAGTTGAGTAGCCCAGAACGCCTGTCCCGTGCCTGATTTAAACAAATTCACAAAGATGAAAGTAATCCTCCAGGGTGCCCAATTATTTTTGGCAGTGGCAGTGATTTTTGAGAATACTTCTAAATATGTGGATTTTTTCTTAAGTGACTTTGTAAAGAGCCTACCCTCATATATTCAGTATACAGTGGACTTTCTCAAGAAAATCTATGACATACCCTGGGAGGATGATTTTATCATGATTACCACTAACGTAACAGCACTTTACACAAGTATTCAGCATGCAGATGGCCTCAGAGCTGTAAGATATTTTTGGACACTTTGGAAACATACACAAATACTGTTAAATATGATACAGAGATGCTTGGAAAGTAATTTCTTTTTGTTAAGAATGAGTTGTTCCATCAAAAATGCTCTATTGTGATGGGCACCTGCTTCGCTCCCAGCTATGCTAATTTGCATATAGGCTGGTGGGAGGAGCAGGTGATCCAGACGGAGTACTATGAGGACTGGTCAGAGCATGTAATACATTGGAGTCATTACATAGATTACTTATTTGTAACATGGAAAAGTGCTGAGAACAGCGCCAGAATATTTGTAGATAAAATTGTCAACAATGGCCTTAATTTAGGGTTTATGAGTACTATCAGCCACTCAGAGGTGAATTTTCTAGATCTTATGGTGAATGTAAAAAGATGAGATATTAGAGTAAAAAATGTTCAGGAAACCAACTGCAGGAAATACTGTGTTACATTTCTCGAGATTTCATTGCCGTAATCTAATATAGCTTTAGAGCCCACTGTAGTGGCCATACCGGCCATTAAAGGCCCGCTCCAGCGTTAAAGGCCCGAGACGAAGGTGACTTTAATTGCAAGTATGGCCCAGCTACAAAGGTTTATAAGGTTTATAGAACATTCCACCGCTAGAGGGCAGAATGTTCTAATAAATAAAACAAAGTCCTCATGGAGCCCGAGGGGATTGAAATCCCCTGGGGTTCCATGAGGCCTTTGTTAACAGCTGTTGCTGTGAACAAAGAACATTGGAATGATGCGCCTTCGGTCTTTTACCAGCCAGTAAAATCCCAGAGCACTCCATTGTCTCCAATTAAGCTCACAACATTCCAATGTTCTAATATGCTATATTCAGGAAGAAAAGGGAAATTGAGTCACATTTCAGATTGATCACTGCATTTAGCAGACAAGAGGGGGCTATACGATCTATGCTGAAGAAGTATTGTTATCTTATTAGAAATTGCTCTGTCCTAGAAAAGGTGGCACCTCGTAGACTTGGGATAATATTCAGAAAGGCAAGATCAATACAACAGGTATTAGTCAGATGTAGTCCTGAGATAACAAGAAATCCCAAGATGACCTGGCTGAAGAGTCAAAAAGAGTTCAAGAAATGTTGGAGGTGCAAGGCGTGCAGGCATGAGATCAACGTTAAAATGTAGAAAACACCATTTGCTAAGAAAAGCAAACCAATACGTGGCAGTCATCATTGCAAAACTGGTTTTGCTGTTTATGTCTTGCAATGCTCTTGCAAGTTGATGTATGTGGGAAGCATGATATATATCTGGTGCATAAGAGGATTCCACAACACATGTAGGTGATCAAGATACGAGACAATATGTATCCATTAGCCAGGCACTTTCAGGAGAAACTTCAAAGTAATACAGCCAAGTTAAAATGTTCTGTTACTGATGCCATTCCATTTGACATTAGAGGTGGTGATAGGGAAAGGAAACTGATACAGCTTAATTCCAGGTATATCATGAACTCAACTCTAAGACACCTAATGGCCTCAATATCAAGGAAGATTTATACATATATGTGTAGCTGAATCCCAATATCAGACATGGAGGTTTTTTTTAATGGTTGAATATCTTAATATCACAGGTATTTGAGAGAAAGTGTCATTTTATGGTATAGGTGTCCAGGGAATTTAGTAGGTTTAACATACCAAAATTCATAAATCCCAAAAACTGACAAGTAGTAGGGAGCCATATCATCAAGTATTAGTAGTTCCATGACTATATACACCTTTTTGGGGTGAATTATGTTTATATAGAGATGATTACAAAGTCAATTAGTCTATTGTATCTTGTAAAAGAAAATGTATATATAAAAAATGTATTTTGCTAAGTTTCTGTTCCTTAAGTAACCATTTCCTATAATAAAGGCTGTATAGATTAGGTGTAAAGTGCATGCTGCCAACAGCCAAATTTGATTTATCACCAACTTGGTATTGATGATGATACATTATCATTTGATTTTTGGGCAGTTTTTGTAATGCAATTCTTCATGAGAAGGTGAAATAGGTGTCCAGAATTTGCTATTCAAATAATATGAAATGCAGCTTAGTGGACTATGTTGCAACTCATAGAGGATCGTGTAATGATTCATGTGATAAGATATTGCTGCGCTCACTTAATCAGGATGCTGGATATTATACATATAACAGAATAATGTTACATGTTTTCACTATTGAATTTTGTATAATCATCAGCATGTATGATTTGGGAATGCTGCGAGTACCAGATTTGAGGTAAAGAATGTTGATCCTTTGCCACAATGGCAATAAAGTAGTCTGTTTTCACTTTCACTTTCTCTGATGTTGTCACAACGGGTGTATGAAAATATTTGGGTAAAATGGCACCTCATTATTTGTGAGCAAGGCTGCAGAACAGCTAAAATGTGTGAGGTGGCTTCTTTGGTGGCACAGTAAATTGTGGGTGAAAAGCAAAATACTCTTTGATGCATGATGCCAGCGCCTGTTTTACGGGACAGGGAGTGAAGGAAGTGTGGATATATATATATCCTATGTGCAGTTCACCAAACGCCGCCGATATTCGCGAGTGGGTGCTGCTTGCTTCGTGAGGGTGAACTCACATATAAGCATCCAAATATCCAACAAATGTGACCCGAACTCACGGGGCAAAAAACGGTTCTTCATTCAAGAGCACAAAGAAAACCAGAACAGATGTGTTTCGTCTGTGCAACCTCGTCAATGTCAGTTTGTTCATCTTGCTACGTCACCTTATTATGCATTGAGATTCAATCTGGCTGTTTTCACAAAAGAAATTAAAGAGGGACTTTTATTTACTCTTCACACTGAATTCATTTTCGGTGTGGCCATCATACCACTATTCTCATTCATAGTGTTTATGCCATTGTTTTACCTCAATTTTCAAGAACATCGTTCCTCATCACAATACATTATTGTAGTTATAAAGCTCTTGCAGAGCGAGACGTAATTCAACCAAATTTGGCATCACATTTGCCTTCAAGCAAAGAAAACAATTTGATATATGCAATCCCAAATTAAAGGCAGCTGTATGTTTCTGATACTCTTGATTCATATGTGCTCCTATGTCTCAAAATTATTAAATAAGTGTACATTTCTTATCGTCTCAAATGGGCCTAATTAATATGACTCTTCTTCAGCTCCTTTTCACAGGCATTCGATACCTCATGTTATTTCAAAACCGCTGACCTGCAGCCCATCAATATACAATGTATATTAGACTCTCCTTCAAAATTGTGCCTTATATGGCCATTCCCTTTAATGAAACAATTCTTCTACTCATATGTGTAGACAATCCATATCATCGGTCGGTTGGTATTCCGTCATTACAACATCACTACTCTGCAATTTATTTTTGTGTGGTTTGCCCTAGAAGGATTGTCCCCCTAAGCCTGCAGTGGAAGATATGAGACCAGCATGTTATAAAGCCCTTGATGGGCTTAATCTGCGTAAGTCCACATGTATATGTATGTGAGTATTGCTTGACGTACCCTAAAAGCATTCCCATCCTGAATGCGATTGTCCCATGGTCTATCCCACCATTAACATATTACATTCTTTGTTCATTAAATAAATTACCTATAGCAAAACAATAAAATGTGTAAGAAACAATCAGAAAAAATACATACACATATAGTGACAAGATAAGTAGCTAAATCAAAATATACAAAGAAGTCAGCCAACCCCTGATAATCACCTAAACCAGTGCTGCACACGTACTTTGGTGGGGCGCGGCCGGGATAGGCAATAGGGGCCAATCCCCATAACCACCTGTCGTAGTTGGACTCTGGCTTTCAGCAAGACTGCTGGTTTAAGGATGACAGTACTTATGTTTGTGGTGACTATGCCAATCCTACAACAAGTTGCAACTGTCGTCTCAACCCTTCTGGCTCACAATCAGTACCTCACCAAAACCTCACCAAAACACAAAACAGCGTGGCAGCCTCTACGCATGGACTCAAGAGTGTGGCATCTCAGGGAGTGTCATGGTTAAACTGAGATTACCCCCTTCTCACATAAACAACATGTCTCAATCAAACAGGCAATGAAGAAGATGCAGTAAAGTTTCAATAGGTTTTATTTAGCAAAACTGAATTCTGCGATAAGTTGCATGGGCTGCAATGATTAGGATAATGAACAGTGCAAGAAACAGAATGGTAAAGACAAGAGTCATTAATACAAAGACCCCTACCATCTTTCAATAACATGAGAAGACATGAAATATGAAATATGTCCTAATACCCTTGCATAATGAGCCTAACCTCTAACCTAAAAGAGAGCTAGGTATGTTAAACCTAATGTGCCAATGCCATGGCCATGAGCAGAGGCCCCATCCCTCGTTACTTTGGAATGAGATCTTTAGCTCAGGCTCCGTATGGACACGAAGACAGGGTCTGCGCCAAGGCGACGTGCAGCATCAATAGCAGCGATGGCATCTGGTCGGAATCTGTTTAAATTAGGAATATTTATACAGATCTACTTGGACCCCTGACGTAGGTTTGTTCCATGACAATAGCTAATAAGACATGCTTGGGACGGTAACTGATATAAACAATTCCCTCGAAAGCATAAAGAGGGAAAGTACCTAATGTGAACACCTACAGTTTGTTTATTTTTGTCACTCGATATTGACGCCTTAGCATAGTGGCACTGATTACAGGGAACTAAAACATAGGCCTTAACTAAAACTAGGCAGCCATCTTAAAAGATTTAATTAAATAAATGTGCTAAAACACAGCAAGCTAAGTAGGGTAAAAGTCACTAAGTGACGGGGCACTAGTCTGTAAGCCAAAGGCTGAGCTAACTCCTGTAACCCATTAAAACAAACTAGGGTTTATTATACCCAACCCTGCACCATGCACAGCTGAACAGTCTGTCTCTCTTTGGCTGAGAATAAGTGTGAGAGGGTGTCTCTTGGTGTGAGAGTATATGTATGGGTGTGAAAATGGGTGCAGGAGGGTCTGAATGGTTCTCTGAGTGGGTACATCAGAATCTGAGTGGGATCTGCGAGTTGGTGCGTCAGTGTCTGAGTGGGTGTGTGAGTTAGTGCATCAGTGTCTGAGTGGGTCTGTGAATGGGTGCATGTGGGTCTGAATGGGTCTTTGAGTGGGTGTGTGAGGTTGTGAGTGCGTCTGTGATTGGGTGCATGAGGGTCTGAGCGGATCTGTGAATTGGTCCTTAAGTGGGCCTGTTGCTGGGTACATGAGGATCTGAGTTGGTCTGTGAGTGGGTGCATCATTGTCTGAGTGGGTCTGTGAGTGGGTCCATGAGGGTCTGAGTGGATCTGTGGGTTTGTGTGTCAGTGTCTGAGTGGGACTGTGAGTGGGTGCATCAGTGTCTGAGTGGGTCTGGAAGTGGGTGCATGAGGGTCTGAGTGGGTTTGTGAGTGGGTGCATGAGTGACTGAGTGGGTTTGTGAGTGGGTGCATGAGAGTCTGAGTGGGTCTGTGAGTGGGTGCATCAGTATCTGGGTGGGACTATGAGTGGGTGCATCAGTATCTGAGTGGGTCTGTGAGTGGGTGCATGAGTGTCTGAGTCGGGTTTGTGTGTGGGTGCATGAGTGCCTGAGTGGGTCTGTGAGTGGGTTTGTGATGGTCTGTGTGGGTCTGTGAGTGGTTGTGTCAGTGTCTGGACGAATCTGTGAGTGGGTGTGTCATTATCTGAGCAGGTCTGTGAGTGGGTGCACAAGGGTCTGAATGGGTTTGTGAGTGGGTGCATTAGTGTCTGAGTGGGTCCATTATTGGGTGCATGAGGGTCTGAGTGGGTCTGTGAGTGGGTGCATCAGTGTTTGAGTGGGTCTGTAAGTGGGTGTGTGAGGGTCTGAAAGGGTCTTGAGTAGGTGTGTCAGAGTCTGAGTGGGACTGTGAGTGGGTGCATCCGTGTCTGAGCGGGTATGTGAGTGGGTGCATGAGTGTCTGAGTGGGTTTGTGACTGTTTGCATGAGGATATGAGTTGGTCTGTGAGTGGGTGCATGAGGGTCTGAGTGGGTCTGTCGGTTTGTGTGTCAGTGTCTGAGTGGGACTGTGAGTGGGTGCATCTGTGTCTGAGTGGGTCTGGGTGTGGGTGCATGAGGGTCTGAGTGGGTTTATGATTGGATGCATGAGTGTCTGAGTGGGTCTGTAAGTGGGTGTGTGAGAGTCTGAGTGGGTCTGTGAGTGGGTGCATCAGTGTCTGGGTGGGACAGTGAGTGGGTGCATCAGTCTATTAGTGGGACTGTGAGTGGGTGCATGAATGTCTGAGTGGGTTTGCGAGTGGGTGCATGAGTGCCTGAGTGGGTAAGTGAGTGGGTTTGTGAGGGTCTGTGTGGGTCTGTGAGTGAGTGTGTCAGTGTCTGGGTGAATCTGTGAGTGGGTGTGTCATTGTCTGAGCGGGTCTGTGAGTGGGTGCACATGGGTCTGAGTTGGTTTGTGAGTGGGTGCAACAGTGTCTGAGTGGGTCTGGAAGTGGGTGCATGAGGGTCTGAGTGGGTTTGTGAGTGGGTGCATGAGTGACTGAGTGGGTTTGTGAGTGGGTGCATGAGAGTCTGAGTGGGTCTGTGAGTGGGTGCATCAGTATCTGGGTGGGACTATGAGTGGGTGCATCAGTCTCTGAGTGGGTCTGTGAGTGGGTGCATGAGTGTCTGAGTCGGGTTTGTGTGTGGGTGCATGAGTGCCTGAGTGGGTCTGTGAGTGGGTTTGTGATGGTCTGTGTGGGTCTGTGAGTGGTTGTGTCAGTGTCTGGGCGAATCTGTGAGTGGGTGTGTCATTATCTGAGCAGGTCTGTGAGTGGGTGCACAAGGGTCTGAATGGGTTTGTGATTGGGTGCATTAGTGTCTGAGTGGGTCCATTATTGGGTGCATGAGGGTGAGTGGGTCTGTGAGTGGGTGCATCAGTGTTTGAGTGGGTCTGTAAGTGGGTGTGTGAGGGTCTGAAAGGGTCTTGAGTAGGTGTGTCAGAGTCCGAGTGGGTCTGTGAGTGGGTGCATCCGTGTCTGAGCGGGTATGTGAGTGGGTGCATGAGGGTCTGAGTGGGTTTGTGACTGTTTGCATGAGGATATGAGTTGGTCTGTGAGTGGGTGTATCATTCTTTGAGTGGGTCTGTGAGAGGGTGCATGAGGGTCTGAGTGGGTCTGTCGGTTTGTGTGTCAGTGTCTGAGTGGGACTGTGAGTGGGTGCATCCGTGTCTGAGCGGGTATGTGAGTGGGTGCATGAGGGTCTGAGTGGGTTTGTGACTGTTTGCATGAGGATATGAGTTGGTCTGTGAGTGGGTGCATCATTGTTTGAGTGGGTCTGTGAGAGGGTGCATGAGGGTCTGAGTGGGTCTGTCGGTTTGTGTGTCAGTGTCTGAGTGGGTCTGGGTGTGGGTGCATGAGGGTCTGAGTGGGTTTATGATTGGATGCATCAGTGTCTGAGTGGGTCTGTGAGTGGGTGTGTGAGAGTCTGAGCGGGTCTGTGAGTGGGTGCATCAGTGTCTGGGTGGGACAGTGAGTGGGTGCATCAGTCTATAAGTGGGTCTGTGAGTGGGTGCATGAATGTCTGAGTGGGTTTGTGAGTGGGTGCATGAGTGCCTGAGTGGGTAAGTGAGTGGGTTTGTGAGGGTCTGTGTGGGACTGTGAGTGAGTGTGTCAGTGTCTGGGTGAATCTGTGAGTGGGTGTGTCATTGTCTGAGCAGGTCTGTGAGTGGGTGCACGTGGGTCTGAGTTGGTTTGTGAGTGGGTGCATTAGTGTCTGAGTGGGTCTGTTATCAGGTGCATGAGGATCTGAGTGGGTCTGTGAGTGGGTGCATCAGTGTCTGGGTGAATCTGTGAGTGGGTGTGTCATTATCTGAGTGGGTCTGTGAGTGGGTGCACAAGGGTATGAGTGGGTTTGTGAGTGGGTGCATTAGTGTCTGAGTGGGTCTGTTATAGGGTGCATGAGGGTCTGAGTGGGTTTGTGAGTGGGTGCATCAGTGTCTGAGTGGGTCTGTAAGGGAGTGAGTGAGGGTCTGAAAGGGTCTTGAGTAGGTGTGTCAGAGTCTGAGGTGGTCTGTGAGTGGGTGCATCTGTGTCTGAGTGGGTATGTGAGTGGGTGCATGAGGGTCTGAGTGGTTTTGTGACTGGGTGAGTGAGGATATGAGTTGGTCTGTGAGTGGGTGCATTTGTGTCTGAGTGGGTCTGGGTGTGGGTGCATGGGGGTCTGAGTGGGTTTGTGATTGGATGCAAGAGTGTCTGAGTGGGTCTGTGAGTGGGTTTGTGAGAGTCTGAGTGGGTCTGTGAGTGGGTGCATCAGTATCTGGGTGGGACAATGAGTGGGTGCTTCAGTCTATGAGTGGGTCTGTTATCGGGTGCATGAGGGTCTGAGTGGGTCTGTGAGTGGGTGTGTCAGTTGTCTGAGTGGGTCTGCAAGTGGGTGTGTGAGGGTCTGAAAGGGTCTTGAGTAGGTGCGTCAGAATGTGAGTGGGTCTGTCATCAGTGTCTGAGCAGGTATGTGAGTGGGTGCATGAGTGGGTTTGTGAGTGGGTGCATGAGTGTCTGAGTGGGTCAGAAAGTGGGCGACGGGAGTCTATAAGTGCGTCTGATTGGGTGCACAAGTGTCTTAGTGGGTGTGTGTGAGTCTAAGTGGGTCTGTAAGTGGGTGCATCAGTACCTGGGTGAGACAATGAGTGCATGCATCAGTCTATGATTGGGTCTGTGAGTGGGTGCATGAGTGTCTGAGTGGGTTTGTGAGTGGGTGCATGAGTGTCTGAGTGGGTCTGCGAGTGGGTTTTGAGGGTCTGTGTGGGTCAGTGGGTGAGTGTGTCAGTGTCTGGGTGAATCTGTGAGTGGGTGTGTCATTGTCTGAGCGGGTCTGTGAGTGGGTGCACGTGGGTCTGAGTTGGTTTGTGAGTGGGTGCATTAGTGTCTGAGTGGGTTTGTGAGTAGGTGCATCAGTGTCTGAGTGGGTCTGTAAGAGGTGAGTGAGGGTCTGAAAGGGTCTTGAGTAGGTGTGTCAGAGTCTGAGTGGGTCTGTGAGTGGGTGCATCCGTGTCTGAGTGGGTATGTGAGTGGGTGCATGAGGGTGTGAGTGGGTGCATGAGTGTCTGAGTGGGTCAGAAAGTGGGCGTGGGAGTCTATAAGTGCGTCAGATTGGGTGCACAAGTGTCTTAGTGGGTCTGAAAGTGGGTATGGGAGACTATTTGTGGGTCTGAGTGGGTGCTTGAGTGTCTGAGTGGGTGTATGTCAGAAATGGGGTCTTTGGTTGGCAGGCAGGTTACCCACCTGTCCAAGCAAGGACCCTCACGCTAGTCATGGTAAGTCACACACAATCCAAATTATCCTGTGCCCACCCTCTGGTAGCTTGGCACTGAGCAGTCAGGCTTAACTTAGAAGGCAATGTGTAAAGTATTTGTGCAATAACTCATACAATAACACAATATAGCACCACAAAAATACACCACACAGTGTTTAGAAAAATATATAATATTTATCTGGACATTTACAGGTCAAAACGATCAGAGATGCAGTAAGTAAATGTAGAGCTATCACTGAAAAGTGGTATAAAGTGTCATAAGTGTTTTTAAAGCAAACAAAGTCTCTTTCAAACACAAAGTACCCGGTTTGCGTGAAAAATATCTGCAAAGGGCCACAGAGGAGGAGAAGCATGGAACAAAGGGGTGTGCGTCGATTTCTCGGGTCGCACACAGTGATGTTTCATTTAGTTTCCACGTAGGGACGGTGGTGTGTCCTGCGCTCGGTCGTGGATCCTCTTCGGGTTGCGGGGTTTTCAGACGCCCCGGGGTCTGTGTGTGGAATCCTGGGCTTGCGGAGCGAAGTCACAAGCGCTGCGTCGATCCGGTGGGCACTGTGTGGAATTTCCTCCCGCACAGCAGGCGCTGCGTCGATTTCCCCTCTGGAAGTTAGGCTGTGTCATCCCAGGTCAGCTGTGCGTCTATCCGGTGGGCCGTGCGCCGAAGTACCAGTTGCAACGCAGGCGCCGCGTTGATTTTCTCCTTGCGAAGTTGCGCTGCGTTGTTCCGGTTCCGAGTGAGGTGAATTTCTCACCGTGGGCCAGGCTTTGCATCAGTTTCAGCAAGCTGTGCATCAAATTTTGATCGCACAAGTAGTCCAGTTGCAAGAGAGAAGTATTTTTGGTCCTGATCAAAGATGCAATAAGTAAATGTAGAGATATCACTGAAAAGTGATATAAAGTGTCTTAGCTCTTTTTAAGCAAACAAAGTCTCTTTCAGCACAAAGTACCTGGTTCGTGTGAAAAATCTCCGCAATGGGCTGCAGAGGAGGAGAAGCGTGGAAACAAAAGAGGTGTGCGTCGATTTCTCGGGCCGCACCCGGTGATGTGTTGTTTAGTTTCCATGCAGGGATGGCTATGCATCAATTTCCGGCGCTCGGTCACGGATCCTCTTCGGGTTGCTGGGTTGTCCGATGCCCGATTGTCTGAGTCAATGCACAAGGATCTGTCAACTAAACCCAGCCAGACGTGGATTGTAAGGCACAGAAAGATTTAAGTGCAGAGAAATGCTCACTTTCTAAAGGTTGCATTTCTAAAATAGTAATATTAAGTCCAACTTCACCAGTCAGCATGATTCTATATCACCATTCTGGCCATACTAAGGGCCATATTTATACTTTTTGACGCAAAACTGCGCTAACGCAGTTTTGCGCCAAAAAAATTAGCGCCGGCTAACGCCATTCTGAAGCGCCATGTGGGCGCCGTATTTATTCAATGACATTAGCCGGCGTTAGCCGCCGGCGCTGTCTGGTGTGCGTTAAAAAAAACGACGTACACCAGGCAGCGCCGGCGTAGGGGGAAAATGGGGTATGGGCGTCCACAAATGGTGCAAGTCAGGCTGAGGCAAAAAAATCGCCTCAACCCTATTTGCGCCATTTTTTTTATGACGCCCAACCCCCATTGAAATAACTCCTGTCTTAGCAAAGACAGGAGTCATGCCCCCTTGCCCAATGGCCATGCCCAGAGGACTTCTATCCCCTGGGCATGGTCATTGGGCATAGTGGCATATAGGGGGGCACAAATCAGGCTCCCCTATGCCACAAAAAAAAATTAAAAAAAATACTTACCTGGACTTACCTTAATGTCCCTGGGGTGGGTCCCTCCATCCTTGGGTGTCCTCCTGGGGTGGGCAAGGGTGGCAGGGGGTGTCCCTGGGGGCAGGGGAGGGCACCTCTGGGCTCATTCTGAGCCCACAGGTCCCTTAACGCCTGCCCTGACCCAGGTGCTAAAATCCGGCGCAAATGCAGGTTTTTTAGACCCGCCCACTCCCGGGCGTCATTTTTGCCCGGGAGTATAAATACGACACATATGCATCGGAGTCATTTTTTAAGACGGGAACGCCTACCTTGCATATCATTAACGCAAGGAAGGTGTTCACGCCAAAAAATGACGCTAACTCCATGAACTTTGGCGCTAGACGCGTCTAACGCCAAAGTATAAATATGGAGTTAGTTTTGCGTCGAATTTGCGTCGAAAAAAACGACGCAAATTCGGCGCAAACGGAGTATAAATATGCCCCTAAATATGACCTTCCTACTCCTTTCAGATCAGCAACTACCACTCAAACAATGTATGAGGGAAACCCCAATGTTAGCTTGTGAAGGGAGCAGGTCTCACAGCAGTGTAAAAACGGATTTAGGAGTTGTACACTACCAGGACATGTAAACTACATAGGTACATGTTCTGCCTTTTGCCTACACAGCACTCTGCCCTATACGTCAAATAGGGCATACCTTAGGGGTGTCTTATATGTAGAAAAAGGGGAGTTTTAGGCTTGGCAAGTACTTTTAAATGCCAAGTCGAAAGTGTCAGTGAAACTGCACACACAGGCCTTGCAATGGCAGGTCTGAGACAAGGTTAAGGGGCTACTTAAGTGGGTGGCACAATCAGTGCTGCAGGCCCCCTCCTTCTATTCTATTGGGCCACATGCCAGGCCCTACGACCACACACCTGCTGCGCCCGGCCAAAGGCCACGCGTGGCATGGTGTTAATGTGGTTATAATGTGTTGGCCAGGCCACGTCCTGAGGCCAACCCTCTATAATCACATGTGCCCTAAGGTATCTATAACTCATATCCCCGCCATGCACTGCTAATTACCTCACATATTACATCAGTCATGACATCTTTGAAGGCTTAATAGATAATATCACCGCAGCATGTGCAATAAAAATATTTATGAGACAACTGTGCATGGTGGGGGGTGAGTTATAGCTACCGTAGGGCACCAGTTATAGTTATTTAAGATAATCATAACTATAACTGCTGAATTTCTATGGTTTTGTGCGAGTAACTTCAGAACTTAATATATAACGTTGTTACATTTTGGTTTCTGTAAGTGAATGTCGCCACTACGTAGTTGTAGTTAGCACCTAATTTCTGTTGAGAAGGTGTTTTTAACTTGCCTATGTCTTTGGTGCCAGTTGCTGAATCTTCATGCAATTTTCCCAAAAATTCACAATCAGGTCAGCTACTGTCTGGAAAGTTTAAGGGTGATCCATCAAGCGGGGACCAAGAAAAAGGGGGTGTTCCAAAACACATTTTCACCATTCATTTTTCTATAGAGATTTTGAACAGTGATAGCGCCGAAACCACTGAATGGAATTACACCAAATTTGGCAGAGAGTTAGCTCTTGGTCCAGAAAACAACCTTTTTGGTATTTGGTGCAAATCTGTTCAGTAGTTCTAGATAAATTAAAGAAAATCCAAATTTGTATATATGGGGGCTCAAAGGATTCACAACCCCTCTCGGTCTCTGATTGGCTGCCAACACTTCAACAAGGAATGTTGGCAACCACATTGGGGCTTCAGCTAAGTCCCAGAACAAAAAAAAAAAAGAAAAAAGAAATGGGGCCAGGGTACAGTCACCTTGACCCCTTAGCTCTGGTCCTATAGATAAAAAGCATTTTTTTTTTTATTTTCACGGCATTTGACAGTGAATCAGCATTTTTTTTTAACAAAGCAAAGCGTGGGCTCCCGCACTTCGTCATTCTAAAGCCCTTTTGTGGGTCACGTCCTGGGACATTGTTTATTGTAGTGGGGGGTGCCCAGCCCCCCTGAAGCCCTGGGGACAGCAACCTCTCCAGGGCTTTTATCACTTGTAACGTGGGACCGTGCACCTCCCCCCACAGCCCTAGTAACCACCACCTCCCTGGGACTTTGATGTAATCATAATCAGGATGCCGCATGGCCCCCCTCAGCCCTGGGGACTGCCACCGCCTCAGGACTTTGATGTAATCATATGCAGGGGTTCACACCCCTACACTGTCCCAGGGACCGCCACCTCCCCAGGGCATTTAATGACTTGTGTGCGGGGGGCTGTAGGGCCCCACCACAGCCCCCAGCCCCAGGGTACAGCACTTCCCTAGGGCTTTGATGTAATCATATGCTGGGGCCACAAGGCCTCCCACAGCCCCATGGACTGCCACTTCCCCGGGGCTATTTTCATGGGAGGGGGCTACGCAGCCCCCCTTGGTGAGCCACTGATGGCCCTAGGACTGCCACTCCCCAGGGACGGCTCCTGCTATGTCCCAGGTGCCCACCCCCAGGACATAGCTGTTTGCTGTGACTTGATGGCAACTTTAACAGCTGCCGCCAATCCACAGCAAACACTCTGTTCTGATGAAGGGAGAGCTGTTTCAGTGCTGACGTTTCCTCTGTCTGCCCATTGAGACACAGGCAGAAACACAGAGGAAACTGCTCTCACAGGGAGGGAGGTGCTAAGCAGCTCCCTCTCTGTGACAGCAATGCTGGCTCCAGCAGGAGGTGGGGAGCCAGCTAGGACCATGGGGGCCTTCAGGCTCCCCACATGGTCCCCAACATTGAGCCTGGGTGCCCTGGAGGTTACCCAGGTCACATGGCCAGGCCCTGGGGGATGGGTCCCCAGGTCAAAGATCGGCCCTGGGGAGGTGGGCCACACAGCTCCAATCCCTAAAAAAAAACAACAAAAAGCAATTAGGCCAAGAACAGACAACGGAGGGGGCCATGCTCCACCTCCAAAAAAATTAGGCCAGGCCTCAGTGAATGGGGTCCCCAGGGCTGAGATCAGCCTGAGGAAGGGACCCCCCCAAAACAAATTAAATGCTTAGGCAGGGCTCTGGGGGATGGGGTCCCTAGAGTAAAATTGGCCTGGGGAGGGGCCACACAGACCCCCTCCCCAAAAACAAATTCAATGTTTATGCTCAGCCCCAGGAGATGGGCTTCCCGGGGCCAATGTCAGCCTGAGGAGGGGGAACCATGTGGGGTTGGATTGTTATAGGGGTTAGCCAGAGGAACTGGCTTCAGCCGAAGGCTGTGTGCAGCTGTGGTTGGATTAATGTATAGTTATGAAAATGTCTGTACGTTAAAAAAAACATAAAAATTTACTGAAAAAAACAAAGGTTACAGGGATACTATAGTTGGGAAATATAATTTAAAGAAACATAGAAATGCACCTAAAAAACAAAGGTTACAGGGACGTTATAGTTAGGCTCATTTTTTAAATGTACCAAACCATAGAAATTCATCAGTTATACTTACAGTTATCTCGCGTAACTATACCTCGTGCCCTAAGGTAACTATAACTCACGCCCTTAACATGCACTGCTAATTACCCCACAAATTACACCTCTCATGAAATCTTTGATAACATCATTGATAATATCAATGTAATATTTGCAGTAACATTTTTGATGAAAAAACTGTCATGGTCCCCACCATGAAAAGGCTGCTGGAAAGCCGGTGCTGGGGACCAAAAGGGGGGCCCCTGCAATGCCCACTACCATGTTGTTGGCAGTACAGGGGCACCCTGCCAACACCCTTGGAATATGCACTGTTTGCTATGCAGACACTGCTCATTCTGAGGTGCTGGTATGCAACAGCATTGGCCTCGGCTCCCTAGGGGAGCCAGGACCAATGCTGCTGCACTGTTTCTGCTGGGTTGACCAGCGGAAAAGTCATAACACGATGTTTACGTCGGTCAGTCCGGTGGAAACATCATAATACAACGGGGTGAGAACGCTGACAGGGGGTGACGGCTGCCTCATCCCCCCAGCTTTGGCGGTCTGACTGTCGTAATCAGGCCAGTATCAGGCTAATTCAAGCAAGATCTTTTCAAATAAGGTATTATTACTGTTTTGGAGAGAGAATTTAAAATAATACAGCTTTTAATTTGTCATTTTGGTTCTCTTGTTCTTTCAATGATGTACAGGCCACTTTAGGTGGAACAAGGCACACTAAGATTGTAATTACTGACATGAAATATATCCTTTCTATAAGATAACTTGTAATAATAGCATAGAAATGTATTGAATATGGTTATTTTTCTATAAGTTCTTTGAGATAAAGTATTCTACTCCCTATAGATAAGGTTTTTTTACATGGTTATGTTTACCTGGTAGGCCTGAATCCATGGTTTCTTTAGTCACATTAGTGTATGGCACAATAAGTGCCGCAGTCCACAGGCGACAGTCAACTTTTCATGCCGTGGGTGTATTGTTGAACCATATGCTATGGCCTTATAAAAAATTTAGTATGCCAATCAGGGATTAGCAAGTTTCTCAAAGTTTTAAGGGTCAGAGCACATGCACTTAACAATGGATATCATTGCCCTATTGAGCAGGGTCTAAAAAACAGCAATACAATAGGGTCCAGTAAAAAGCTAAAAATCGAGGGTGGCTACGTACAAAAGGCAGATTTCCCCCACCATTTAAAAATGTAATTACTTAACTGATTTAAAATAAAATATATATACATAATTTAAATATCTGCCTATCCTGTTGCCATACAAGGCCATTATCCACTACTAAATTATAAGTTAGTTATTAAACTGTGAAAAATTTAAATAACACATTAAAATTGAAAACACGCCTAAATAGTTAAAATAGCAATCAATTAATTTAAAATGTATGTAATAATTACTAGTTGATTATTTGATAAAAATAAATTAAAATTTAAAAAAACGATCTATTATTTAAATAATTTACCACCCTATTCTCTTGCAAATCCAACAAAATTCTAATAAATAAAAAAATACTAATTACGCCTAACAAACATTAATTACACATTAAAACATATAAACTACACTACCAAAATATAAAATAATTATTATAAAAAACGAGTTCATAAAAATGATGTAGTAACTGATATATATTACTTTATTTTTAAAAATTGCATTTATTAAACCAAATCAAGTAAACAATATTATGTACAACAATATCTAAAAACAATATTATATACCTAAAATAATATTCTTCGTTTTTATATTCTGTTCCACAATATTTTTGACACAATATTGTTGCACTAAGATATTTTTGAAACAATATTTTGGTCATTCATCCATTCACAGGAGTAAAGAAATATAATAGCATCAATGAGCATTGAGCAACAGACATCCTGTACATACCTCTGTGCAGTGGTGCACACACATGGTAATGTGAATCAGTGGTGCAAAGGATGATATGTGTTATAGAGAACATGATGTGCAGGGGCACAAGGGCAAGAGTAGCAACAGAGCATGAGGTGATGTGCATCAGGAGAGGACTATGGTTGCAGCTTTGCGGATTTCTGCAATAATCTGCAAGGAGGAATGGTTGCAGAACCTAAGGGGACCTCTGGGTACTGTGCATCAAATGATGTCATAAAATCACTTGGTGATCTACAATTCAAGGGCATTTGATTGTGTTCATTTTGCAGTTTCTGGCTGATATGAAGCAGGGGCTACATGATGATATCTAATAGAGGGAGCATGATGATCTTCATATCATGAATGAGAAAAAGAAAAAGTGATGATGGTTTGAATTAATCTCAGTTGCATTTCAGTCCATCGCTTTTGCTCACATGCTACCTCTTGCAGGAATCATCCTCATACAAAAGATCCTCAGGCCTAATATTGACTCTGGCATTCCCACCACCGGACCGCCAAAGCTGCAATAGAGCATTCCAGCTTGTCAAACCAGTAGGAACAGTGGTATGGAATAGCACTTGGCTCCCTTGATGGAGCCGAGTGCTAGCTCGTAGCACAGGGGAGGCAGACCAGCACCCTCAGAATGCGCAGTGTGTGTATTCCGAGGGTGCTGGGCAGGGGGCCCCTGCACTGCCCATACCATGGGCATGTGCAGTGCAGGAGCCCCCCTGAGCTTCCAGCACACCATCAAAACCAGCATTACCATGTTGGTGTGACACCATGGAAAGGCTGGCGGTGAGGGGAGTTGTATTCAGCCAGGCAGTACTGAGTTCAGCGTTGCCCTGGCTGAGCACCACCGCCATGCTTCCAGGAATCACATTCCTGGCGCGGACAGCCATCCCCTGGTGGGTCCACCTGCCAAGGTCATAACTGGGCAGTTGGACCAACTGGAGTTCGTCAGTGCGACCGTCAACATTAGTGTGGCGGTCCTCGGAACGCCACACTTGTAATGAAGCCCTTAGTCTTGCTCGAATAGAAGCAGTCCATCCCAAACTGCCAAGTCAGATCCTGTTTAAATGTCAACATAGGCAACTTGACCAGATTTAACCTTTTCATGTCTCATCAGTAAGGTGCAGCTTGAACTCTGTGGAACAGTGAGCAAAGCGCTCACATCTGGGCATGCCCTTCGTGCTCAGGTTGTCTCACTGAGAAATCCAAAATATGCATGGGGCGTTCAATGATTGCTAGATTTTTGGCCGGGATCATTTTGCATGCTGGGATTTTAACTTCTTACTTATATTGGTAGCAAAGATATAAGTCACAGAAAGCAATGCCTTGTAAAAAGCCACAACGGGCTGAAGTTGTGAAAGATTGCATTCATTATGTGGCAGATAGGCACATGGATAAGAGGATGGAAAATGAAAGGAAATACATTTGGCAATTTGAGAGGAATTTGCTTTTCTGCTGTAAAGTGGTTTCTGTTTCTTTTATTTCTATATATAATTTTATTGTGCTTGTTTCCTACTTTTATGTCCTGTGTTTACATTTCACTTCAGACACTAGGGCATCATGTAATGAAATGAATCAGTGGAGGAAGAGAGACATGCTGAATCTTTTTATGTTTGTGCATAAAAATGCCTGGCACGAATAATATCTTTGAAGGCTGAATATATTTGCATCTAACATCACAAGCACAAAAACATCAGAAACATGGAACACGAAAAATCTATTTCTAGGTCATGGTGCTTGCATGCTAATATGGGTCAATCAATATAATAGCCGGATACAATAATTTTTCAGTCTCCCTGAAAGGCACGGTATGGGTGATTGCTGCAGTCAAACCTAAAACAGATTGACATAAACTAATTAAAATTGATACGTTATTAAAGCAGTAAATAACTTTAGAATAACTAGAAACCCTCATTATGGTTCTTAAACCAGTTCATCATGCTGGTGATCAGGATCTAGGCAAAGCTTCAGGCTGAATACGATGGAGCAGAAGTTGGATAGGATGGTAATGGTCATAATTTCAACCTCACCCAACTCATGGTACTGGCTGACAGGGATCCCCCACTGCCTTCCTAGCCCCTTGGGATACTGGTGGCTTAGTAATCTTTGATTCCTGTCCTCCACAATTCCACAAGCCCACCTTGTATGGGTCGGCACCCCCCCAAACTTCCCACCAGGCTGCCATGAGACGGAGGCTGTGACACTCAGGCAAATGTCCCCTCATTCACCTCCTGTCCCTCGTGACTTGAAGTCCAGATCTATCTCTTCTCTCCTGTATACTCACTGGCCGATCTCGTTCATGCCCCCCCCCCATTGCCTCTTCTACCTCCTATTTCTCTCCAAGCACTTTAAAGCCCCCTGTCGTTGACTGAAGTTTCTCTTAACTATTTCTCTTCCATCTTTTGACGCTCCACGCGGCTCTAGGTTTTCTGACCCATAGCTCAAGCTATTGTACCATTTTTGTGAAATATGTATTTCTGACAATGGTTCTATTATTTGTACCGCGTGTCATGTGCACACGTCTGTTACCCATTTTTCCAAAGCTTAACATGACTGTCAGAAATTGTTTTCTCTTATCCGTGTCACAATGACTTAAAAACCTTTATAAGACAAAAAAAGCCTCAATAAAAATTGTTTATTAAAAACGTGAAGACTTGGTGACCCACCACAACCTTCCTGCTGCCAAAGGGGAAGTCATTGTCTTCAATAAAGCAGGTTGTTTAACAGTGAGCACATGTGTATTCAGTCTCGGGAGCAGGGCTGAGAGGTAAACCCCCAATGCACACATTTCTAAACTTACTGTCCGACTAATGTTATCAGAAATCTACTTTCACAGTGAGTTAGTGTTTTGAAAATAAGTAGAAATACACTATTATTTTTCCACTCAAAGAAATAAAAAAAAAAGTGCTCTCGTAACTTCTCTGGCTCCTGCAAAATGTATTTTCCCCAACACAGTGAAAACGGCCTTTCGTAATTGTTCACTATGAAGGCATAATTTTCCCAAAGGCTGATATGCCCTATTTTTACATGCTAAGCACCCATCACTTATGAGGAACGCATTAGAGGTGGCTTAGATAATATATAAATACACTACTTACATGACAAAGGCACTTTTGCCTTGGCATACGTCACTGCGGAGCTTTTAAGATGCATCTCAGTTAGAGCGCAATGGTACTCTCTGCAGCTACATAGCTCTGTCCTATATGTGAGTGGTGTTAAAATGTACTGCAGCTCGCATCTGATATTTAACTTTCATGCCAATGGTGCATTCCTTGCATCATCTATCTTGGCCGTACTGGAAAGGTAAATAAGCTTAATAGGTGAAATAAATAAACAGTACATATTTTACGGGAGAAACAACACTTTATGAACTACTGTTTAGCAGAGGCATATAACACAGCCAGTAAAGCCAGGCAGAAAACAATGGGACCAGCACAAAAATTAAGTTGATTACTACATGCTCTGATTGTGAAGGTTGTTGAATAATTCAGACCCCTGCACAAACATCCTTTTGCAAAAGGTTTGAACTTATCAGTGGTGCAAGTTTACCACATGCATTAATTACGGTGTATGATATAGTGCACACCCTCACAATTTTACGCAGTTCCATATCAGCAGTAGGGGTGTGTGGAATCTGAGTGATTTTCTTTCACATAATTAAGAACAATTTTGGTAAAATTATGCAAAATTATGCAATATTTGGCAAAGTACAATTCAATCATTTTATGCTATTTAGTTGCGCTAATTGCACCCTTGTGTCAATTTTTTACATGAGTACACATTTAAACAAAAGCACCGCATAAAACACACACTTTTGTACTGTTGTTAGAATGAGCTAGAGGTATTTTTTTACCAATGAGTGGCACCATTTGCAGTAAATTTCAACTGTGAATGATGCCTAATTACGCAAAGTTGTTTAATTGGCATGATTTCAGGAATTTCGCGTAACAAGCCTAAAACGAAATTCCAGAAATTACGTGATTTATGCTGGTATAATTTGAATGTCAATGATCCCTCGACAGGAGGTCAAACCAGGTTAAAATGCCCAGTAAATACCGGGAGTACATGGACGTCATTCAGGGGTCGGCAGGAGTCACAGCTGCAAAAATCTTCATGTTATGACCCACTCGAAGCGAAAACTCACAATAGATTTTGTTGAAAACACTTGCCTATCCATGAACTCACTCATCCATCCACTTAGACTGATTATCCAATTTGCCCACTCACCCATTCACACAATCAAACGTAGAACTCCAATAATTTAAGAATAACATTTAGTAATAAAATTACCAGGACGAGTGGCTTTGACAGTGTTTCTTTTGTTCCCAGGGTTGAAGGTAAGGAATGGATGTAGGTGAGTTTTGGAAATATTTTTTGTTACTTTATTTCCTTTTTATGGGCTGGTTTATTTTTCGACCATTAGATATTACTGCTCCATGTACATTTTATGCATTTAATTTTTACTGTGATATTTTGTAAATCATTTTGCATACATTTTATCTTGAGCCCTAATTGTGTTGTACAGTCCTCCATGTGCTCTATTTCATGGGAGTGTCTCTAAGATAATAAAACATCTGCCTCCAAACACAGGACATGCATAAGACCATGCCTAAATGAAAATATGTAAGACTTTTTCTGACTGGCGGTCAGAGGGGCAATGTAGAAAAGAAACTTTAATGCCCATATGTCGACTGACAGTGACACCTCCCCAGGGCGCTGCCTGATACAAAGTAGTGTGAGTTCAGTGAAGATGTTCGAAATGGCCTTTTCTGCAGGGTTATCCCTAAACCTTTTGCCTTTCTCCTCCTGTTTTTCTGACCCCCTTTTGGTTGGCTTTAGGACTCTGGGCACTTAACAACTGCTAATCAGTACTAAAGTGCTGTGCTCTCTCCCCTAAAACGTGGTATAATTGGCTTCCACCTGTTTGGCATATTTAATTTCCCTTTAAGACCCTAGTAAAGTGGTATACCACATACGCAGGGCCTGTAAATTAAATGCTACTCGTTGGCCTGCAGTGCAGATGCACAATCCACAGAAGTAGCCTTTCAAAGTTGCCTCAATGCGCAGTCTGTCACATTGACTTGGCAAGATAAACTACTTGCCAATGCCTATATTCCATTTTTACTACACCTAAGACACCCCCAAAGTAGGCCTTAGATATCCCTACGGACATGGTGCTGTGTATGCAAAAGGTAGGCCATATACTTTTATGTGCTCTATGCCCTAGCAGTGACAAACAGCCTATTTTGGTTTCACTACTGTGAGTGCTGCTACACGCACAGATTTGCACTGGGAATTCTCATATATGTCTAAGTGGTCATTTCTGATCTGTGAAGAGTAGCGTGGGCATGATTGGTATGTTTGGAATGGTAGTGAGAATTCCTGCTTACTGGTGTAGTTGGATTTTACATTACTATTTTAGAAATGCCACTTTTAGAAAGTGGGCATTTCTCTGTGCTTATAACTTGTGCTTTGCAGCCTGACTCCTATATACGTCTGGGGCAGAGTGACAGCCCCACTTGGAGCATACTTTCCTTACAGCCATCACAGAGGAATAGCTGGGTGTGACAGAAGAGGCATCTGCATACAGGTAGTCATCCTGGGCTAGGGAAAGGGTGGGTTGTTAACACCTTACATGTGAATACGCTGTATTCCGCCCTCCCACAATGGGCTGATTACCCCCACCGCTGTCTGGAGACAGGGCTGGGTCGAAAGGGTGTTGTGCTTCACTTTAAAAGGTTCGCTTGAAGTTACCCCCTGAACAAAGGCATTTTGGTGTATAAGTACAGGGGCTCTAACCCCACGATTTTAGAGCACCCTTGGAACTGGGACTGGACCTCTGTCAGAAGGACTGCTGGACTGCACAAAGGACTCATCTGGACTGCTCTTCTATGGTTGCCCTGCTGCATACTTCTTGCTGGGTGGCTAAAGGACTCACTGGAATGCTTTTAAGTTTGTTGCCCTGCTGCCAGCTGCTCTCTGATGTTGTGTAGCCATTTTAGTCATAGCTCCATGCACGTTATTTTAGCATACTAGGCCTGCCACTGTGTACTTTAACCTAGATATATTTTATTCAGCTTTGTTTATTATTTTAACGATAACCACTTTTGCGGTCTTGTTTTATTTCTCTCTGTCTAGCTGTTTTTGCCTAGGGCAGCACTACGTTCTCAAACAAGACATTCCTGTTCACTCTGTGTTTCTTTCAAGGCTGCAGTAAGGTAGATAGCCGGTGAACGTGGTAAAAGGTTTGTCTCTGGTATTAATAGAATACACACATTCTGACGTAGGGACATTTTCTCAGAACATCAGCTGTTTTATTATAAAAACACTTCCTTGTCCCATACAAGTTAGAGGGCGATTCCAGCCAGAGAACCACAACTTCATGCTGATTGCTGAACGCTTCGCTACAGCTGCTTATGCAGACTTCAGGCCTTTGCTCAGGTATGGGGGATGATGTGTTCCCAGGGGAAACTGAAGGGCAGAACTAGAGCGTAACATGCTGTGCTCTATAAAACCTAGGTAGGAATTAGTCTATTGACTCTAGAGACAATAAGGTAGCGTTATTTCTATGCTTCACTCTCCTTGTCACAATTCTAATTCTGCCATGCTGTATCATCCTGGTTATTGCAGTACATGCTTTGCTATCTAAGATGCAGTCACTTCATTAAAATCTTATTGAAACTTATACTGCCTCTGTTTGTTATTGTGTATGTGAGACTAATGTAACTGAGAGAAACGGATGAGACCTGAGTGACCACGATTTCCCTGAGAAATCAACTATGTCATGCGCTCTGCTGCCCAATCATCCCTGTTCTAGGGTATAGATGAGGCACTGCTAGTTAGCCGGACCAAAACCTGGATTGGGGCGACAGGCGTCACCTGTAGTGGGTAAGACTCAATCTCCCACACCGCAGGCGATTCTGCCGCTCAGAATCCAGTAGTCTCATTAGAATAATGAGAGCCTAGGCAACAGTGCCACAAGGCCCAGTAGTGCTGCCAGGAGGAACCGCCGCTTGAGCCCTGGGCTTGTTGTGTGTGTGGACCTGCCTGGTTGCAGCACCCTGCCTTGTGTCTTTAGTGCTTGCACACGGGGCTTAATGAGTTGCCCCACCTGACTCTTCAGGAACCTCAGGGCTGTAAAAGATTCTGTCATCTGCCCCTGCCATAGGACCCTGCAGTTGATGAGTCCGGCCACAGGGCATTTGCACAGGCCAGCACATGGCTGGCCTACCAGTCCACTGAGAGCTTCTGAAGTGCTGGTGCTATCTTACAGATTGGGCACCCCGAGGGGTACTGTTAGCACCATAGGGCAGATGACTAACTCTGCCAGAATATCCCTTGGGCACTCTAGAGGAGCACTGTGAGCTCGTACGGTTGCTGGGGGCTGGCAGGTTCTATCTATGACTCAAGGTGGAATTGGTAAGTGCTAATCCACTTGTGCCTTCCACCCTTCTTGAAGCAGTGCTGCACCGAGGTCCATGTACTGACCCTGCTTTGGGTATCCAGTACCCGGGGTGGCACCAGCGCCAGGAGGGAAGCCCTCTCAGTGTGGACTCTCGCCCAGTACTGCTGAGTGCCAGGATCGTCTTCCGGGGCAGGGCGCCCACTAAGCCAACACCGACACTGGGGTGGCACCGTATTACGAGGGGCTTGTGGAATCTCTGTTCCCTCTTTGCCGCCCACATCCCACTTGTGGCCCCCAACTTATGTACCTGTTCCGGAAGAGTACAGGAGTGTATTCAGTAAGTGCTCCCCCCACTCAGAGAACGAGTTACCATAACTGCTATAAAAGGATCGACCGCAAACCAATTACCCTATAAAACGTAGTAGGAGCACAGGTGCTTCTGGGCCCTATGTCTCCACTGTATACCATAGTATAGGGGTTGTCTGCACTCCGTATGATTACTTCAGTATTTGAAACCACTTGCAAAAGTATATATGGGGTTCACATTGCTATTGATGCAACAACCGTCACAGAGTGCACAGGTGTTTCCTAGCCACATAGCTTTTAGGGTATACACTCTGTGATTTATATTTTCTGGTGATATTTGGGGATTTATGTGTTTTATGGTGACATCTAGGAATCTATTGGTTGTACCCTACGATGATGTATATACACACTGTACTACATAGTCTGATGTTGTGATGTACCAGTCATTGCAACATATGCCCAGTGTTTTTGTTCTATGGCACTTTTCATCTTATAGCATACATATGCAATATACTGTATATCGATATTTGTATACATCTTGGTGGGGAGCCTCTTTTGTGGTGTATTTATTGTGTTACTGGTGTGGGTGTGTTCCGCAAATGCTTTACACATGGCCTCTCGGGATAAGCCTGACTGCTCTGTGCCAAGTTACCAGGGGGTGAGCACAGGTTATCTTTGGTGTGCAACCTACTTGCCCTGACTAGAGTGGTGGGTTCTGGCTGGCTTAGGTGTATACCCCAGCCAACCAGTAACCCCATTTCTAACAGAAGGAATATGCGAAACAACTTCAGAGCCAAAAAATGTTTTTCAAAATATACTGTCTCATTACATACTAAATATGTCCAGCCTTAAAAAAAACATTCATATTTTAAATGATGAGTTCATTCAAGGTGCAATGTAGTAATTCACAGGTCTCAGAAATTCAATATTAATTCAGTAGATGGGAGCGTTGAGGATTCATTGCTTCTTCGTAAAGTCTAGGAAGTGAGGTGTGTGTTGGCATGGTTTGGTTTCAGTGAAGTACTTTACTTCTAATGCGGCACCCTGCCAGATTTTTGCACCTCTTATTACAGTACAGGACGTAAATTATGACAAACATCGTGCCAAATGGGAAATGCACAGGCTGTGTCTTGGCTTTCGCCTCTCATTCATGAATAAAATTAGTTTCTATGCTTTTCTGCAAATAGCTTTCAAGTAATTATAGGAGTCACGTCCGAAAAAAATGTTTTCATTGTAGAAACACCAGTATTAGGGCATGAAAACTGTGCTTGGAGTAGGTCTGTCAAATTACTAACAATCCCACACTATAACAATCATTACTTGAAATACACATGCAAATGTGGTTTGGGCTATTTTATAAATATTCGGGGTACTGGCCCTTTTCTTTTCCATCAGGCCAGTTTAATCAGTGACGCTATCACTCAGTTGTTTCGCGTATGAGGGAAGAACTGGGAGGATGGCTCAGTGAGGTGTATGTTCACAGTTAAAAAACACAATGGCCTGATGATCGCAAGTTCATTATTATTATGCAACTCTAACATGGCACTTAAAATTCGGTATGGCAGGGATTCGACTTCAGTTCACTTAGGTCTCAAGAGTTGCATAGAGTAGTTCCTGATTTAAAGGTTGTCGCGGCTTTTTTTATCTGAAAAGCCATAAGGTAAAGTGTCTCCCATATTGGATAATTAAGAACATTATAGAAGCTTGATCTTATGTGGATAACGAATTATAATATAAGAGAGTAACAGAGAGTGTCGAAAAGTCCAAAAACACATGTCTTCAGTTTATTTCCAAAACTGGTTTCTGAATGAATAGATCTCAGTTGCAAAAGTAGGTTGTTGCAAGCCTTGGCCCCAAGGGCCGAAAAAGATTTGCCTCCTCTGGTTCGTCGTTAGAAGACTGCTGGGTTAAGAAGATGTGCTGAGGACGACCTTAGGGTTCTGCTGGTGGTATAATGGGTGAATCTAGCAGTGAGGAATTTAGGTCAGTAAAGTCAGTAAAATAATTCTGAACAGGATCCTCTTGTAGACTAGCAGTCCGTGCAAAGTTTCTAAGGCTGCAGAAGTAGAGGACCTTCTTGGGAGTTTAAGGACCAGTCTGGCTGCTGGGTGCTGGACAAGTTGCAATTTACCCACCATTTGATTTGTCGATCCATCATACAGACTATTGCAAGAATCCAGCCGTGAAGCAATAAGTGTGCATGCCATTGTCTTAGTGTCTGTTAAAGGCAACAGATCAAATAACTTCTTTAAGGCCTTTATCAAATTAAAACAGGTGCCCACTACAGCGAGGCCCTGAGGCCGAAAGGACAATTGAGAATCGAATTTTACTCCCAGGTTCCTTACTACTTCTAACGTAGCTGGGGAGCGGGGACTGATTCAGGTCACCATTGGGATGGATTGAAAACGTTTTCCTTGCCCAACCGCATGAACTCTGTTTTTCCTGTGTTGTATTTCAAATGATTGTCTTACATCCACTGGATGACTGCTGTGAGGCAGTTTTTGAAATTCACCACTGATCCCAGTGATGTCTTATCCAAATATAATATCAACCTGGGTATCGTCAGCATAAGAGATAGTATAGATGCCAAATGACAACATCCAAGAAATTAGAGGAGCCATATAGATATTGAAGAAAACGGGACTTAGCAATCACCCTTGAGGGACTCCTGATGTTAATATTACCTCTCATGAGAAATATGTCCATGACCTCACCTTTTGGTGATGATCTGAGAAAAAGGATTGTAACCATGAAAGGGCCAGCCCACTAACTCTGCACTCTTTAATTCATTCCTTACTTTCCATCTCGATGACTACGATTTGCAAATCATAACTGTTTATTATGCTGTTCTACAATCGAAGAAAGGACTCTTTATTGCCAAGGTTGATAACTCCCTTTCAAAGTATTTAGGAGGTATCGCCATCCTCTTCAAAGACTCCATTAGCGTCACCACCTCCACCGAAGACACCCCTCTCGCCGCTGAACACCTGCATTTTCAGATTCGCACCGACCCGAGGACCACCCTCAGAGGATCCCTCGTCTACCGTCCTCCCGGACCGCGCGCCCCTTTCAGCGACGCCATCGCCGACTTCATCTCCCCGAACGCCCTCGCCTCACCGGACTACATCCTCCTAGGCGACCTCAACTTTCATCTGGAACAAAACAACGACCCCAACACCACCACCCTGCTCGACAACCTCGCCAACCTCGGCCTCAAACAACTGGTGAACACCGCCACCCACATCGCCGGACACACGCTCAACCCTATCTTCTCCGCCAGCAAACACATCTTCTTCAGCCACACCTCCGCTCTACACTGGACCGACCACAGCTGTGTCCACTTCACATTCCGACGCAAGACCCGCCACCTCCGCACTCAACCCATCCCTCGTCGACAGTGGAACAAGATCCCCGAAGAGCAACTCTTCTCCGTACTCGCCGCCAACCAACCCACCCTCACCACCGACCCCAACGACGCAGCCCTCAGCCTCACAAACTGGATCTCCAACTGCGCAGACAACCTTGCTCCCCTCAAACGCACGCATCGACAGACCAACACCAAAAAACCTCTCTGGTTCTCTGACACCCTCAAAGAATCAAAGAAAACTTGTCGCACCCTCGAGAAGGCCTGGCGCAAGGACCACACCGCTGACAACATGACCGCCCTCAAGAACGCTACCCGCGAACACCACCACCTGATCCGCACTGCTAAAAGCAACTTTTTCACCGACAGACTGGACAAAAACAGCCACAACAGTAGAGAACTCTTCAGCATCGTCAAGGAGTTCTCCAACCCCAACGCAAACGCCAACGCCGTCACGCCCTCACAGGATTTGTGCGAATCCCTCGCCACCTTCTTCCATCGCAAGATCAGCGACCTCCACGACAGCTTCGGACACCAGACCCAACCAAATACCACCGAACCCGCACCCCCGGCCATCACCCTCAACAACTGGACCCACATCAACACTGAAGAAACCAAATCCACCATGAACTCTATTATCCACTCCGGCGCCCCTTCGGACCCCTGCCCTCACTTAATCTTTAACAAAGCCGACGACATCATCGCCCCGCACCTCCAGGCCGTCATCAACTCTTCTTTTTCTTCTGCTACCTTCCCCGAATGCTGGAAACACGCCGAAGTCAACGCCCTACTAAAGAAACCTACGGCTGACCCGAGCGACCTGAAAAACTTCTGCCCCATCTCTCTCCTGCCTTTCCCAGCCAAGGTAATAGAGAAGACTGTCAACAAACAGCTGACCACCTTCCTGGAAAAGAACAACCTGCTCGACCCTTCACAAACCGGATTCCGAACCAACCACAGCACGGAAACCGCCCTCATCTCAGTCACAGACGACATCAGAACACTGATGGACAACGGTGAAACAGTCGCCCTCATTCTCCTCGACCTTTCGGCTGCCTTCGACACCGTCTGTCACCGCACCCTAATCACCCGCCTCTGCTCCACCGGGATCCAAGGCCAGGCCCTGGACTGGATCGCCTCCTTCCTCTCTAACCGCTCCCAAAGAGTTTACCTCCCTCCGTTTCGCTCAGAACCCACCGAGATCATCTGCGGCGTACCTCAAGGCTCCTCGCTCAGCCCGACACTCTTCAATGTCTACATGAGCCCCCTCGCCAACATCGTACGCAAGCACGACATCATCATCACCTCCTACGCCGACGACACCCAACTTATACTCTCCCTCACCAAAGACCCCGCCAGCGCCAAGACCAACCTACAAGAGGGTATAAAGGACATCGCAGATTGGATGAGGCTCAGCCGCCTAAAGCTGAACTCTGAAAAAACGGAAGTCCTCTTCCTCGGCAACACCCCGTCCGCCTGGGACGACTCCTGGTGGCCCACGGCCCTCGGCACTGCACCGGCCCCCGCAGACCACGCCCGCAACCTCGGCTTCATCTTGGACCCTCTTCTCACCATGACCAAGCAAGTCAACGCCGTGTCCTCCGCCTGCTTCCTCACCCTCCGCATGCTCCGCAAGATCTTCTGCTGGATCCCTGCCGACACTAGAAAAACCGTGACCCACGCCCTAGTCACGAGCCGTCTGGACTACGGCAACACCCTCTACGCTGGGACCACCGCCAAACTCCAAAATCGCCTGCAACGCATTCAAAACGCCTCGGCCCGCCTCATCCTCGACGTACTCCGCAACAGCCACATCTCCGCACACCTGAGACACCTGCATTGGCTCCCAATCAACAAAAGGATCACCTTTCGACTTCTCACCCACGCACACAAAGCCCTCCACGACAAGGGACCGGAATACCTCAACCAACGCCTCAGCTTCTACGTCCCCTCCCGCCTCCTCCACTCCTCTGGCCTCGCACTCACTTCCGTCCCTCGCATCCGCCGCTCCACGGCGGGTGGGAGATCTTTCTCCTTCCTGGCGGCCAAGACCTGGAACTCCCTCCCCACCAGCCTCAGGACCACCCAGGACCACTCCGCTTTCCGGAGACTCCTAAAAACCTGGCTTTTCGAGCAGCGGTAACCCCCCCTCTTTCCCCTAGCGCCTTGAGACCCGCACGGGTGAGTAGCACGCTTTATAAATGTTAATGATTTGAGTTGATTTAGGATTTGAAAATACTTTACTAGATTAAGAAGACTAATAAAAATACACCTCTTCAGATAAAAATCTGATTTACAAATCTTTTAGACCTGATAGCCTTAGGGTGGCCTACCCCCAACTTTTTGCCTGTCCCTCTTCATTTTTAGGGTCGAGCCTGCGTTACATGTGCTTGCGCATGCGTATCGCTTGTGAGACGCTTTAGTAGTTAGAAAAGAGCTCGGGCCCTGTCCATGTCACGTCAGTGTCTTTCATTGGTTTGCGGGCTTGCCTTTTACAATCTGCTTGCTTTCATTAGTGGAAGGCATGCATACGTCATGCCTTTTCCGATGGTTAGCCCACCTCGAGCGCTGTTTTCCATCCGGTTTGTAGACTACTTTTTATCTTTTTTCACAGCGCGATCTCACTTGGCAGAAGTCGAGCGCTTTGCATGACATCCACCCTGTTACATAGTTAGTTGCACTTTTGCCAGTTACGTAGATAATTGCACTTTTGCCGATAGCTTTCACTACAAGTGAACTGAAGCAGCGCGATCGTGCTCTTTTTTCCCATTTAGGGGCATATTTATACTCTGTTTGCGCCGAATTAGCGTCGTTTTTTTCGACGCAAATTCGACGCTAAACTAACGCCAACTAACGCCATATTTATACTATGGCGTTAGACGCTTCGGGCGCCAAAGTGCCCGGAGAGTGCGTCATTTTTTAGCGTGAACCCCTTCCTTGCGTTAATGATATGCAAGGGAGGCGTTCCCATCTTAAAAAATGACTCCCAGGCCTTTACGTGGTATTTATACTCCCGGGCAAAAATGACGCCCGGGAGTGGGCGTGGCCAAAAACGGCGCTTTTGCGCCGCTTTTTAACGCCTGGGTCAGGCATGGCGTTAAGGGACAAGTGGGCTCAAAATGAGCCCAGAGTGCCCTCCCCTGCCCCCAGGGACCCCCCCTGCCACCCTTGCCCACCCCAGGAGGACACCCAAGGACGGAGGGACCCATCCCATGGATATTAAGGTAAGTTCAGGTAAGTATTTTTTTTTTATTTTTTTGTGGCATAGGGGGGCCTGATTTGTGCCCCCCTACATGCCACTATGCCCAATGACCATGCCCAGGGGACAGAAGTCCCCTGGGCATGGCCATAGGGCAAGGGGGCATGACTCCTATCTTTACAATGATAGGAGTCATGTTGATGGGGGATGGGCGTCGAAAAAACATGGCGCAAGTCGGGTTACGACGATTTTTTCGACGTAACCTGACTTGCCCCATTTTAAGACGCCCATACGCCATTTTCCCCCTACGCCGGCGCTGCCTGGTCTACGTGGTTTTTTTCCACGCACACCAGGCAGCGCCGGTCCGCTTGCGCCGGCTAACGCCATTCCATAAATACGGCGCCCGCATGGCGCTTCAGAATGGCGTTAGACGGCGCAAAATCTTTTGACGCTAAACTGCGTTAGCGCAGTTTAGCGTCAAAAAGTATAAATATGGGCCTTAATGTGGCAAGAAAAGTCCGGTTGGGAGATTACAACTGCTAATAGCTTTAACTCGTTCTTGATGTATTCTTAGCTTTCGGGAGAGAGCAACAAATAACTACAGAGGGCAGTTTGAAAAAGTGATAAGAAGCAGACCGAAGCGGCCCTGACATCCTCTATAGGTGTAGTGATGTGGTGTGCAACTATAGGGTTCGTTCTTTAAAATACCTGGAGATCATGACGACTGACAATTTGATGCCTATTTCACGTACCATAAGCCAAAAAATACCACATTTACAGTACAATTTATTTTTCAGTGAAGGAATTTTATAACATCCTGTTTCCATGGCTTTTACGTAAAGACGTTTTTATTATAATGCGTGGACACTTGCCTTATCCCTATGGAGGACAATCCTTTCGTTTCTTGTCATGAGTGAGTTCTGACGTCAAACTTCACCAGTCATGAGAATTATTGTCACTTGTTGCCTGTAATGCCTCTCGAGTAAACATGTTAAAGAAACACACCGTATTATCTTCCCATTACTTTTCTGACACAACTCTATAGAAACAGATGGCCTCCTCCAGAATTGCCCCACAGAGATGCTCAGAATTTATCACACCTGATCAAATACAGCACTCTGGGCTTCGGAACTTATAGGGTGCAATGAATTGCAGTATTTGATACTTAGCACATGAAAGTCCACTTGTCCCGGTAAACACCGGGCCTTTTTCTTCTGTTAAATTCCGGCAGGTTTCACCAAGCAAAATTCAATGGAGGGTGCAAACTTTATCGCACCCATTTATTATATGGCCATAAATATAACTGCAGTCCCTGCACAAACAAGCATTTGTGCAGGGATTGCGATTTTGCGGACCAGTTATCCGGCCACAGAGTAGACGCAATTCTAATCAATCATGATGTTAATGAAATGCTCTTACTGCTTTTTTCTAATTTGTAATGAATTCATGTTCTAAGCACATCAAGTCAATACATGGAAAACAGGCTCTTTCCACAATGGTCGTATTTGTTTCATTAGCGCTCTTCGATTTAATTGCTTGGTATGTCCAGTGCTGTTGACAAACTGAACAAATATATCATTGGTTTTGCATGGGGTAATGCTACATTTAATTTCTGGTATTTCTTTACATTTACGTATGCATTATTTGAGTGGACATATATTGTAAAGAATAAAATATCCCCAACTGTAAGTATGACGATACTGCAAGTCACCTGAGACTTCCATGACCTTGTAAGGGAAAGCTATATGTTTGCAAAATATGTTTGTAAAACTGCTTGCTGGCTTGCAGTATCCTAAGGGCCATTGTATCCCATATATTATCATTTTTTGCACTGTGCTAGAGAGCAATGGTCATGCTAGAGTGCTGGGTATACAGTGGAGATTATAGTAGTTGATCAGGACGAGTTGGATTTACCTATCTGTGGGATGTGGCCTCCTGTCCAGTATTCTTCAGTTGCTATCATCTTCCTGGAAGGCTCTCAGTTGACTTGCAGTATGAAATGTCCTGGGTTGCATATGGTTTGATATTGTAATTCGCCTATGGTTCAGACCATTCCGGTGCTTGGATTCCTTTATGCCTATGTTTTAATCTTTAGAACCATTGTAACTGTATCAAGTTATAGATGGATGATCGAAGAGGCCTGGTTGATGGGTATTCAGGTATTAGTTTCTGTAATAAACCCTGGCCATTGCTCTATTACGCCTTGTGTAGGATAAATAATCCCTTGAATTTAATTCTTGACTTCACCTGAAGGCAGTGGAGTGATTTCAAGGCAGGTCTACTATATCTTGTTTTTGTAGGCTTAGGCACCCAGGCTCAGGCAACCAGGAGTAAACAGTGTTCCTGTAACAACGTGTCTGATTAGCTGCACTCTGCTGGCTTGGCTTTCAAGGAGCTGGAGGATTTTCTGAATCATAAAGGGCTGGATTTTGATGCCCTTTACCACAGTGTTGATCTGGAGACTGAAAGTGGGATCTACTTTGAAGATGTCACACATAACGCTTCTTTAGTTACTTTGTACACACGTAACTCTTCACTAGTTAATTTGTAGACTCCACGGTTTCCCACAGAGATTGTGGTCTTTGGATATTACGGTATTACTTTAGAAGTAATAACCCTTACTAGAATCATTTTGAATTTTCCCTCTAACCAGTCTTTCCAAATACTGAGCCAGATTTACAACAAACTGGTGCAGCACAGTTTTGCACCAAAATCAGCAGCGCTGTGCCAGTTTTGAAATGCAGGGATGCACCGTATTTACAAGAATACGGTGCACCCCTGTGTTTCCCTCTGTGGCAGTGCTAAATTTGCCTGCCAATGCAGGTATTCTTGCACCATAGTGCAAGGGTGTCTGTGTTGAGAGGATTGATTGTTTATGTGCAGGGAGGTGCCCCTTCCTGCACATAAACAATCTACAATAGCAATTTGGCATTTCTATTTGTGCTGTATAATGCAGCACACATAGACGTACACATAGAAGTACCAAAAGTAATTTTTAGGTCGAGTGTGCAAGCACTCTGACGTGATGTAATCTCTGTGAGCTTTTAACCACGCCAACCGCACGCCAATCACTATCACTAGTTCATGGGCTTGCCTTTCAAAAATCCTTTGCTATCATTGCTAAAGGCTTTATGTTTATCCCTCCTTGGGGGAGTTTTGTTACCGCCTTTGCCATTGGCCCTGTTACATGGATAATTGCACTTTTGCCGATACATTTGACTGCAAGCAAACTTCTTTTTCCTTTTGTGTCTCCCCTTCGCACTGATGCTCATGGCAGCCATGGCGTTTTGAATCGGCTTGCTTATGTCAACTGTTTTACTTCTCATTTCCAATTTACGTAGCAAGAAAAGTCCAGTTAGGAATTTACAACACTAATAGCCCCAACTCGAGCAAACACGAGACCCTTTGCATTGCAAATGCTTGTTCTGATTTTGTTTATGCTGTTTTATGGGTTTTAGGACTCTACATACTTTACCACTGCTGTCCAGTGCTAAAGTGCTTGTGCTCTGTCCCCTAAACATGGTCACATTGGCTCATACCCAATTGGCATATTTAATGTACTTGTGAGTCCCTAGTAAAGTGCACTATATGTGACCAGGGCATGTAAATTGAATGCTACTAGTGGGCCTGCAGCACTGATTGTGCCACCCACATAAGTAACTCCTTAACCACGCCTCAGACCTGATATTGCAAAACCTCGGTATAGAGATTTCACTGCCACTTGCCATTTAAAACTACTTGCCAAGCCTTAAACTCCCCTTACATTACATATAAGTCACCCCTAAGGTAGGCCCTCGGTAGCCCATAGGGCAGGGTGCTATGTCAATAAAAGGCAGAACATGTACTTTTAAGTTTTACATGTCCTGGTAGCCAAAAACTCCCAAAGTTGTTTTTCACTCTTAAGACGCTTACTCCTCTCATAGGCCAGCATTGGAAATACCCTTATACAGTTTTAAGTGGTGATCTGAAAGGAGGGGCTTTGTCATGTTTGGTGTGGTTGGAATAGTAGTGAGAAATCTTGCTAACTGGTGAAGTTGGATTTAACATTACTATTTAAGAAATGGCACTTTTAGAACCTAGGCATTTCTCTGCACTTACTACTCTCTGTGCCTTACAGCCTGTCTCCAATCCCCGTCTTGTCTGTGCTGGTTGACAGCTCACCGTGTGCATTCCACCCAGATAGCCATAAACACAGGACGCTCAGCTGCATCTGCATTCCTTAGCATACTAATGGGTCTTCTTGGGCAGGAAGGGTGGAGGGACTCTCACACTTCAAAGGCTGGTGGCTTGACCCCACACAAAGGACTGATAACCCCCCACAGAGCTTCTGGCAGGTTGAAAGGGGAACTGGTACACTTCAAAACCACTCTTTGATGTTTCCCCCACTTCAAAGACACATTTGGGTATAAATACTGGGTCTGTGACCTCCTCAAATCAGCCACTTCTAGACCTCCAAATTGGACTCTGCCACGGGGACTGTCGTGCTGCCCAAAGGACTCATCTGGACTGCTTTTCTGGAAGGGCTGCAATCCTGCTTGTTGCTATGCTGCCTATTGCTCCCTGACTCTGTTGGAACGACTTTATCTTCCCCCATATGTGATCTCCAAGGGCGTGGACTGAGCTTGCCTCTTCTTAAGAAATCTCAGGGCCAGTAAAGGCTTCACCAAAGAGAGAAAATCTACCCTGCTGGAAAATCAGCGCAACACCTGCAAAAATCAACGTATCACCTGCAGAATTGACGCAGTGCCTGTCTTGCGGCTGGAAAATTACCACAGCACTTACTGCATCAATGCAGCACTGGTTTCATCCCCCACGCATCATCCCTGGGTGTCAAAATATCCCTGCACTGCAAATAAGGAGCCAAAGCTGTGCACCCTGAAATTGATGCATCATCTTGCCCAGGAGGAAAGAATCAGCGCATCACTCCTTCTGCACTGGACATATCAATGAATTGCTTTACTTTCGGACGCATCTCCTCCTCTGCGTCTCTCTGCATCATTATTTTTGATGCACCCCAGGTACTTTGTGCTAAAAAGATACATCCATTGATTCCTATGGACTAAGACTTGCTAAATCTCTAAAAAGTGATATATTGACTTAAGCATATTGGATTTTTGTCATTTTGGTCTTATTTTATTCAGATAAATATTATCTATTTTCCTAAACTGGTGTGGAGTACTTTTTGTGGTGTTTTCATTGTGTTACTGTATGAGTTATAGCAGAAATACTTTACACATTGCCTTCTAAGTTAAGCCTGCCTGCTCTGTGCCAAGCTACAGGAGGGTGAACACAGGGTAATTAAGGTTGTGTTGTGACTTGCCCTGACTAGGATTGGGGACATACCTATACAGGGTGCATATCTCTGCCAACTAGAGACCCAATTTCTAACAATATCCCAATGCCTTTACCATCGCTGTCTCCTGCTCTCACTTAGGCCTGCTACTTGACACATGAAACAAGCACAGCACATTGCCTAGGTTCTACTCTGAGTCTTAGACTCAATCAAAATGTCTAAAGCTTTTCTATATAGTTATTGGCAGAAACAGTTAATGACTTATTCGTTATTACCTATGTATTGCCTATACTGTTTACTAGTCAACTGTATATTCTGTTAATTGATTCCAGGGCTGATGAGTTTGAACTAAACCATCCTGAGAGTAATACTGAGTATATCTAAATAAATAAATAACGGTAATTTTAGAGAAGAATGTTTCAATATTGAAGCAGATTTGGTTTGAAGCAGGGTGTCAGGAGCCAGATACAAGAGAAAACAATTTAAAAAACTAGTGTTCTCCCTGATAAAGGGGGTTGTACTTAATTTCACCTCTGGTGAACGCTTGTCATGCATTAGCAGCAAGATGTTTGCTTCACTGAACTCTCCTAGAACAATTGTCAGCCAATCAAAGACTGATCACAGATATGTCCGTCACCATGTTTTTACAAATGTAATGGGGGTGTGGCTTGACTGCCAAATGACGAACACCAAGTAGGGATGCTCCTGGACCCCAATTCTCTCTGCCTAACTACTCTGAGGATTAAGGCTGTTGCTTTGGTTTCTAATCCAGCTGATTTCTTAAAAACACTGTGAGGCCTGTGCTTGAGGAGCATTCACCATCTGAGGGGGGATGCTTCTCCAGGCCCTGGGACCTCACTGGACTGTTGGGCTGCACCTCACAGATTCAGCACCTAGAGGCACCCAGCCACAAGCTACATCTTGTCCTGCTCCTACTGCCTGCATCTTTTAGATTGTGGAGACCCTGACCTGGCTGGTTGGTCCCAGGCCAAGGGGAGATGCTACTGCGGAACTCACATCCTCATTAGCCTGCTGGGCCTACCCGTAGTTTTGGTACCTTCACCTTGCGGTGCTTGCCCACAGGCTACATCCCATCCTGCTCCCGCCGCCTGGGTCTGTTGGCGACATGTACCAGTAATGGCACTGCAGATGTTGGCCACACAAGCTGGTTGGAAGACCTGCATGACACAGTCCATATTGGCAGCCATCTTTTCTACTGTTGTGGCACAAGCAAGCTGTGCTTCAGTAGACATGAAGATCCCGCAAGAAGGCGCAGCCTGCAGGCCTGCAGTATCTACTGCCTTCCACCTCATTTTTCACTCATTTATCTGGGGACCAGAATCCCAGGTTGCCAGTGCGATTACTGCAGATGGGTCTGTTGAGGGTGTGTGATGGCCATTAGTACTGGACCATATTTGCCCACAGAGGTCAGCACTGAAGCTTTTACTCTACTACTCTTCACTGGCAACTCACTGGAGGTGTTCGCTTGGCACTTAGTGTTTCAGTCTGTTTGGCCTGACACTGCCAATATATCCATCCTACAGGGCCTGCCTCCATGTAGTGGCTGATAGTAACTACAAGACAGAAACCTGGTGTGCTGTTGAGAGACTGCCATCATACCTGTTTGGGCCAGTCACACATGGGTGAGGCGGGTCTCTCAGATCCGTGCCTCTCTCTAACTCCATTTTAACACTGAATACCTGCTCCACTGGTCGTACTGTCTTGGATACCGCATACATTCATCACATGGGCAAGCAAAAGGGCATATGTAAGTTGATGAGAGACAGCCCTCCAGATTCACTAATCTGGATACCTCAACCTCCGTCACAGTACGTTTCAATGAGGCATCATCAGATGGCATCTAGTTCGGACTCCTCTGAGGGGCTGAACCCCTCTCATATGTGGGAGTCCCCACAGATAAGCTTGACAGAGTAGTAGCAGCCATTGCAGTATTCCGTGAAGAGTTTGAAGCTAAATTTAATGTCTTTACTAATGATCTGCTGTTCATATGATGAAATCAACAAAACATCTTGAAAAGGGTTAACTCAAACACTTTGGCTACTGGAGAACACAGACCAACTACTCACAATCTTGCCCAACAGATGCAATTGATTCTGGAACTTTTGTGTAAAGCAGAAAATAAACTGGATGATGTGGAAACACGCTCTCACTGTAGGAACATCTGTTTTGTAGGCCTGCCTAAGGAAGAGAAGGGGAATGGCCCTGTTGCCATCTTGAAACATTGGATGAAACAAGATATTACTCCAAATACCCTCTACCCCATTTTGTAATCAAACAAGCACATAGAGTTTCAGCAAGGCACCCAGCTGTGGGTGCCCACCTCCCCCAGCCCCATGGTTGGGAGGTTTCTGGATTATTGTGACTGGGATGCAATCCAATCCAGATGGGGACACTGTCATGTACAATAATGCAAAAGTGATATTCTTCCCAGACTACACGTTGTCTGTCCAGTGCCAGAGGGCATCATTTATCCAGGTGAAGAAGAACTTGTGAGACATTGGTTTTAAAAACCCACTTCTATTCCCTGCTAAATTGCAGACCTTGGAAACACACGTTTTCACGCCACTGGAGGTGGCATGGGACTGAGTGGAAACCTACCACAAGAAAGCACTTAAGCGCTTTCTGTCCAGTCCCCTTTCATTTCTCGAGTGGAATAGATCTCTGTCCAAAGACTGCATCACTGGAGGTTGGGATGTGGAACCCCATATTCACCCAGAGCCATAAGTACCAATGGGACGGTTGCAACCAGGAGAACTGTGCCTCAGACAAACTGATGGATTACGCACAAATGGTGATCTGTTTGTCAATGGTGAGATGATAGAGTTCCTGACCCTTGTAGCGGATTATAACCTTCACCCTGGGTAGTTCCTCACCTACAAAAAATGTAGGCAATCACTTCACACTCTCTTCCCAACTCTTCACATGGCACCACCCGTGCACAAAGTATACCAGACACTCTTCACAGCTGACACAAGAAGTAAAATGGTTCGACAGGGCATTCCTAAACAGAAAGATAGCTCGAGGGCTACAATGCGGACCACCTGGGAGGCAGACCTAGCTAAGTGATTCCATGATGCTGACTAGAATAAAGTGCTTGAATATCCCATAAAATATCACAAGGGTCCCAATTTAAATACATTAAGTTTAATCCCCTAAACAAGGCTTACCTCACACAAGCCAAGGACAACATATTTTTTCCAATTTTTGCTCCCCAGCACAGACCTCCTACTTATACTTTGGGCATGCCCACAGCTTCTGGATCCTCGTCATGAATTTTAGATATATTGTTATTTGCGACAAGCCTTATGTTGACAAACTCATGCCAAGGGAGTGCTGCTGGGACTCTTCCCCCATTCTAAACTTGTGAGACCTGGGATCAAGTTCCTTGACATGGCCTTGCTTCTGGTGATGTGGAATATCATGATGCAGCTAAAAAATCACCACCCCTGATATAGAAACCTGGGCTATGCCTGCCCTCTCATAGAGTCGAGCTGAGAACACACTACTCGATTTGGAAGAGCAAACCGGTCTGAGACACTGTGTAGGAAGGTAGCATCTTTCTGGCATAGTTGCCTCCACTTTTTGCCTGGTGTCAGTATGTTTGGACTGTAAGACACAGGGATCCTGCTGACCAGAATCCTAGTGCCAGTGCTCACTCCTCTAAATGTAGTTGTATGATACCTTTTACACCCCATAAGTAGCATACTGGTGCACCCATGTAAGCCTCTAGTATATATGGTACTTAGGTACCCAAGGCATTGGCACAACAGGGATCCTCCATGGGCTGAAGCATGCATTGTGCCACACATAGGGGTCCATGCAAACTGTGACTACTGGCATGCCATTGCAGTCTGGTGAAATGGTGCATGCACCTTTCATTCCAGATATGAGGTTTGCCTTATATCATGGTCACTGCACTCTGACCCTGTAGGTCACCCCTAAGGTAGGCCCTTCAGCCCAAGGGCAAGGTGCATGGTTTTAAGTGTGAGGGCACCCCTGCTTGAGCAGAGGTACCCATACAAACCCCAGAATAGATTTCCTGGGCTTTGTGAGTGTGGGGAAGCCATCTTAAGGTATGTAGTAGTAGACAGTGGTCAGCACAAGTTGTCCAGCTAAATACTGACTTCACCAAACATAGGTATGTTTGGTATCAAACATGTTGGAATCATGTCACTACATCAATTACAGTGCTAGTTCTCTAGGGGATCCCCAAAGTCATTCAGGGACGCGTCCCGGGGTAGGCGAACAGCCGTGGAACACAAGGGTCAATGAACTCACCGTGTTTACAGGGTTTACGTGTCCCTATGATGCCTTATCCTCACATGGGATGGGCGACTTTCTATTAAGACTGACTGTGACGAATGGTCCATAGATTGTAAGTGACCTCCCAGCATTTACGGTCTTTACTAATTTTTTTGATATATGAAGGAGAAGTTACAAGTAAATGGTCCTGATGAAGCGCCAGTGGATCAATCCTTGACCGAATAGGCGCGAAACATGTCGACCCAGTGGCAGGAGTGAGACTCTTCCTTCCTTCCCTTCTTATAGGAGTATAGGTGACATTATTCCCTGTTTACTCCTCCCTGTTTTTAATCTTGGCCTGACCCTCATTATAAACATTAAACTTAACTATCGGGTGCTCATAGCCAATTTTATCTTCTTCTCTCCTTTTCTCCTTTGTCAGCATATTCTACGGATTTGAGCTGATCTGTTAAATCACCTTCCGGTTGAAGAGCCACGACCTTTGCGTGGTGGCCCGTCAGACATTGCAGTGCCGGTCTGGCGAGGAGTTAGCCCGATGATGATGCCCAGATCCTATTGTGATGCTTGAGGGCACTCCTACAATATTGGCTCTACAGTCTTTCTTTTTCGCCCTCTTTGTATCTTTCTTGGAACAGTGTACACATTTACTACTAATTCACGTATAGGGAGAGAGTACACTGGACCAGTCTAATCTCCCAGTCCTCCTTGTTAAGTTAGATCCCCAAAGTCTGCCTGTACAGCCTTGCAGGGTTTGCATGCCAGCCCGTGCTGCTGCTGACCCCAGACACTGTTCTGCCCTCCTGTTGCTGAGCCTAACTCGGGCAGGAGAAGGCAGAAGAAAGGATATCCTGTAAGGAAGAGGTGTGACCACCTCTTCTTTCGAAAGAGGTGGGTGCCACCAGACTGCTTTGAGGAGCCATTTGGTGCACTACTTGCATAAACTGGTGTGCACCAGTGCAGGAACCCCCAGTTCTCGCTCTGGCGCGAAACCACAAAAAGGCCACGGAGTGTACAGAGTGGCCACTTGATTCTACCATCTTAGACATCAGATGAGCAGAGGACCCTGGGAGCATCTGATGGGATAGTCAAGCTGGGTGACGCCCCTGACCTCCTCCGCTAGTTGGGTCCCGGCAGGAGGTGTCCAACCCCCTTCCTGGGTTACTTAAGGGCTCCCCTGAGGGTGTCTGCAAGACTTCAGGAACCATCTGCAAGTCTCCTCTGCAAGACACTTCTGCAACTTTGTTTCAACATGTTTCCTCAGAAAAAGGGTCCTAAACAAAGAAAACTCCAAACACAACTTCCCATGTCCTCCTATGCACACTGACCTGAGATTACTACTTTGCAAAAGGGCATCTGGGGAATCCTACCTACTTACCTTTGGGGTTTTAGTACTTCCTTAGTCCTAAGGGCCCTTGGATGGTAGTGTGGGTCACCAGTGATTTTCGTATCCCATTTTTTAGTTTATGGTTTGCCCCCCCAAATAGGGGCTGGCGTTATTTTATGCCTTTACTTACCTGTTGCTAAGTATGTTTTTGTATGCCCATATTTCTGGTAAGGAGATATACCAAAGTTAGTTCTAGAGAGTCTGTTACAATAAATATAACATATTTTTCTAATACTGATGTGGTTCTTTTCTGTGTGTACATCACTGACTGACGTGTGGATTTTGCAACCGCTTTACACACTCCTGGTTAAGCCTTAGCGGCTCTCTCTACCCTTATGAGAGCTCTGGTTAGTTAGAGCCACCAACACTATTATCAAGGGTTGCCTGTACTCAGTACAGGATGCCTCACCTATAGGTATACACCATATACTGTGTCAGCCTCCTACACTGGTGGTACAGCAGTGGGATAAAGACTTGCATTCCTTTTTCACTTAGTCATAAGTGAGTTTTAACAAGAAACCACTGCTGACTTAGGTACATAATGTATATTTTTTGCAAATTGGTATTTTTCAAAAGATTTCTTAGACTTGGTTCTTGAGGGTCTGGCATTGCCCTTTCACCAATCTTTGATAAAACGTTTAGAACACTAGGGTTGGAAACATACAATACACTAGTACCATGTCTTCAGTTGAGGAATATAGACAGGCTCAGCAGTCTGGATATAGCATCCTTATGTTGCAGGAACCTAGGACTCTATGTAGGTCTAGAAACCTAAAGACAAATAGTCACCCTACTAAACTTCAGCTGCTAGAAATGCTCATGCAATATGACATCCAGCACCCTGAAGAGCAGTTAGAGCTCAGAGACCAAGGTGGGAGGAATGACTCTTCAGAGTTAGGCCAGGACGTACAGTATACCTCAGGTTCCTACACTGAGCATGTCCAAGGGGACTCAAAGGTAGTTTCTAAGGACAGCCCTGGGCCTGTAGAGGGAGGTGCTCACAGTACAGAAGGGGGCCACATAGGCAGGTTCAATTTTACTCCCCCTGGGAGGGTGGAAAGGGTTACCAGGAGGAATATATCCTCCTCAGCTTCATCCTCACTCTCCTCAGCATCCTGTGCTGAGTCCGCCTTCTCTAATAACTCAGAGGAGTTAGTGTTAGATAGGGCTTAACACCTGTTCAAGCTTGAGAAAGCTAAGCTTAGGCTGAAAAGGGAGCAACGGGCTCTTGGAAGGGATGGCTTTTGGGGTGGAGAGGGAGAGGAAGGGTTTGGGGTTAGAACCCCATGGTGGCAGCACAAGAGACCCCAGGGGCAGAGAGGAAAACTTTGCCTCCAGGAATCTCAGCAGGATACTTCTCCTTTACAAATCTAGGGATGACATCCACAAATGGGTAACTAATCTGCAGAGGGCCTGTAAAGTTCAAAAGGTTTCCCAGTGGCACTGGACACCTATCCTGTGGCTCTCCTTTGAAGACAAACATTTGGCAGTTAGAGAAAAGGTAGACACAGACTTTTGGCCATTTTGAAAGAGGCACAGATTGACGGGTTTAGGCTTACTACTGAGGAATACAAAATTAAATTAAGGGAAACCCAGAAAGAAGGGAAACCCAGAAAGAGTCCACTCAAGATGGGGTTGATTTTCTAGGCTGTGCAGTTAAGGCTTTGGACGGCTGGCTACCTTGTAGTACTGTACATGACTATGAAGGGCTGTACAATTTAATCATAAGAGTGCACATCCTTAATAACTGTTTGTCTTAAAAACTGCACCAATACCTGGTGGACTCTGAGGTGATCTCTCCCCAAGAATTGGGAAAGAAATCAGACAAATGGGTATGCACTGTGGTGAGTAAGAAAACTCATAGCGGGGGTGACCAGAAAAAAAGAATACTTCTAAGCCTCAAGAGAAGGATGGGGAGAAATCTAAAGAGAAAAAGAAAGAGTCTTCTTCAGGTCCACAAAGTTCTTCTGGGCGTGGGTCCAAATTCTCCTCTTCTAACAAGAAACTATGGCCCTTTCTTTGTAAAGCAAAAGGCCATAGGACATCTGATCCCAGTTGTCCTAAGAAAAGCACCAGTACTGCTACTACTTCCACTAGTGCCCCTAGCAGTATCCCTAGTAGTAGTACCACATCCAAGGTGGTATCTGGGTTCACCTTGGGTACTGCAGTGGATTCTGGCTTAGTCAGAGAAACCACCAAGCCTATCCTGGTATCAGAGGGTGGGACCAACCTTGCCACTTTGGCTGCCTGGCCTCCTAATATGAGGAAATACAGGCAGCATCCCCTCATTAATGGTATTGAGGCAGAGGCTTCCAGGGTAAGAGGTGCAAGTGTCACTATGGTGACTGAGAAACTGGTGCCGCCTGAGCAGATCATACTTGGGCACACTTACCAAATAACCAACGCATATAACACCACTAAGTGTCAACCCATGGCAGTGGTTAATGTCATCTGGGGGTGTTACCGGCCGCAATATTGTTGTAGTATCCTCATCCATTCCTGTTGAGTGTCTAATGGGCAATGATTTAGAGACTTTAGCCTGAGCGGAAGTGGAGTTACAGGCCCATACAGCAATGCTGGGCATCCCTGAGAGTGTGTTTGTGGCAACTAGAGAACAGGTCAAGAAACAGGAAGAACAAGGAACATTGGAGCCTGGAACAATGGCCCAGGCAGCTCCCAAGATGAGAGGTAGGAAGGGTAAAAAGTTACCCCCTACCCAGACCCCATGTGAGGATTAGCCTCCTCAGGGAGGTGGTCTTGCCCCTTGAGAGGAAATAGCACCAGAGGAGCTTGGGCCAGAGATGGCAGAGCTTATGGGGCAGAGGGACCCTCGAGGGAGGAATTGAGTATAGGGCAGAAATACTGCTTCTCTCTTGAAGGTGTCAGACAACAAGCTGCTGCAGAAGAGGAAGGGGATGTTGGTGGATCCCACAGGATCTACTGGGAAAATGGTCTCCTTTAGTCTGAGGCTTGAGACCCCAAGCCTGGTGCTACCAGGAGGTTGGTAATTCCTCAGAAGTTTAGGGAGTTCGTACTGACCCTGGCACATGGCATTCCCCTTGCAGGACATCTTGGGCAAAGCAAAACTTGAAGACACCAAGGAGTTTTTTCACTCCTGTGTCACCTTCCAAGTCAGTGGTAAGCAAGGTGGCACTACAATGGCTGCCTTAATTCCACTACCAGTAGTTGGAGTTCCCTTTGAAAGGGTAGGGATTTACATTGTTGGTCCCCTTGACCCTCCTACAGCCCCTGGGAACAGATTTATTCTGGTGGTTGTGGACCATGCCACGAGGTACCCAGAAACTATTCCCCTTTGGACCACTACAACACCTGTAGTGGCCAAAGCCCTCTTAGGATCCTATTCCAGAGTGGGTTTCCCTAAAGAGGTGGTGTCAGACAGAGATGCAAACTTCACATCTGGCTACCTGAAAGCTATGTGCAAGGAGTGTGGTGTAACCTATAAATGCACCACCCCCTACCATCCCAAGGAATTGGGTTAGTTGAAAGATTCAACAAAATCCTCAAAGGTGTGATCATGGGACTTTCTGAAAAACTCAGGTGGAGATGGGATGCCCTACTAACTGGCCTTCTATTTGCTTACAGAGAGGTTCCACAGAAGGGAGTGGATTTCAGCCCATTTGAGCTTCTGTTTGGGCATTTAGTTAGTGGTCCTCTTTGTCTTGTGATGGAAGGATTGAAGCAACCTCTCAAAACCCCCAGACAGGACATTGTGGACTATGTACTAGGCCTGTGGTTCATGGCTGAGTACATCAAGAAGGCCACTAAAGTCATTGAGGCCAGCCAAGAACTTCAGAAGTTGTGGCATGACCAAAAGGCCATGCTGTCTGTTTAACAATCATGGCAAAAATTGTGGGTTTTGAAGCCGGTGGCCCCAACAGCACTCCAAGACAAGTGGAGTGGCCCTCACACAATTATTGAAAAGTAGAGTGAGGTCACTTACATGGTAGACTTGGGCACTCCATGAAGTCCCCAAAGGGGGCTTCATGTGAAACACCTGAAACCTTACTTTGGCAGCGCTGACATGAGGGACAGGAAGAATAGAGTTACCCTCTCGCTGATATCCTCTCCCACACCCATGTGGATTGGCTCAGTAGATGGAGAAGTCTTCACTGACAGCATCACTGACCAACAACAAGCTGACTGCAGATAAGTACTCAGTCAGTTCCCAGAACTCTTTTCCATGACACCAAGTCAGACCACACGGTGTACCCATGTTGTGAACACCGGTGACAGTCTGCCTGTCAAGAGCAGCCTGACTATGTCACAGCTTGCATAGGACAGAGTCCCAGAAAGTGCTAGAGTTGAGAATTATTGAGTCTTTAGACAGACATTGGGCTAATCCTGTAGTCTGTGTACCCAAACCTCACTCCTAGGGTGAAAAGAATGAGATGAGGATCTGTGTAGACTGCAGAGGTCTAAATCCAGTCACTTAGACTGATGTCCATCCTGTCCCCAGGGCAGATGAACTCATAAATACTTTGGCCAAAGCAAAGTATCTCATCACTTTTGATCTGACTGCGGGCTATTGGCAGCTCAAGTTAACAGATGCTGCCAAACCCAAAACAGCATGTTCCATTCCTGGTGGTCAATTCCAGTTTACTGTGATGTCCTTTGATTAGAAAAATGCACCTGCCTCATTTCAGAGGTTGGTGAATCAAGTTCTTGCAGGCCTGGAAGACTTTAAAGCAGCATATCTAGATGAAATTGCTGTCTTCAGTTTCAGCTGGCAGGATCACCTAGTCCACCTCAGAAGTGTACGTGAGGTCTTAAAAAAGGCAGGCCTCAATATCACAGCAACTAAATGCCAGATAGGGCAGAGCAGAGTTGTTTACTTGGGACAACTGGTAGATGGAGGCCAAGTTCAACCTCTATAGAGCAAAATCCAAACCATTGTAGATTGGGTTGCTCCCTCAGACTCAGGTCAGAGCTTTTCGGGGCCTGGCGGGATACTACAGAAGATTTGTAAAGGGGTAGAGAGGTTCATTATGACAACCCTGAATGACCTGACTTCCAAGAAGATGCCTAAAAAGGTGAATTGGACCGTTAGCTGTCAAGAGGCCATGAAAAACGTCACATGTTCAGCTCCCATTCTTAAGAGCCCTACTTAAAACAATTCATTGTCCAGACAGACACTTTAGAAATAAAAATAGGAACAGTACTATCCCAGCTTATTGAAGAGGGCTTGTATCAACAAGTAGTTTTTTATCAGCAGAAGGTTGACCCCCAGATAGAAACGTTGGTCAGCTATACAGAGGGAGGCCTTTGCTGTGGACAGGGCCCTGAAGAAGTTGAGGCATACCTGCTTGGCACTCACTTCATTCTTCAGACAGACCACAAGCCCCTCTTATGACTCGAACAGATGAAGGGTGAAAATCCCAAACTTTTGAGGTACTCCATTTCCCTACAGGGGATGGACTTTTCAGTGGAACATAGACCTGGGAGTAATCATGCCAACACAGATGAACTTTCCAGATATTTCCACTGGGGATCAGGATCAAGACTGATTTGCATATGGGTGGGTCCAAACTGGAGTGGCATGGCAAGCAAAAAAACTGATAAATTAAACCCAGATCTGTGACTTGGGGTGAATGTTTGATTTGTTCCTCATTACATCCATCATCTGTTGTTTTTGCATTTTTTCCTTTAAGTGGTAAGGGTATGGCCAGACGTGAATCCCATGCTTGCTATGCCACCAGATTCTAGCCAGCCTGGCTGGTGTGGGGTGATACCCATAAACCAGTCTCAGGATGCTTATTTCTGGTCCAGGGAGGACCCGACCTGGCAGTTCAGGCTGGGCTGTTCCCATGGGGAGCATGGTCAAGACTGATTTGCATATGGCTGGATCCAAACTGGAGTGGCATGGCAAGCAAAACAAAACTGATGGATTTAACCAAAATCTGTGACTGGGGGTGAATGTTTGATTTGTTCCACATTCTGTCCAGCATCTGTTGTTTTTGCTTATATTATGGTCACTGACCTCCGACCCTGTAAGTCAGCCCTAATTTAGGCCCGTCAGCCAAATGGCAGGGTGCACGGTTCTAAGTGTGAGGACACCACTGTATGAGCAGAGGTGCCACTACAACCCCAGGCTCCATTTCCTGGTCTTTGTAAGTGCGGGGAAGCCATCTTAAGATATGTAGAGAACACTGGTCAACACGAGTTGTCCAGCTACATAATGGCTTCTCCAAACATAGACTTGTGTGGAATCAAACATGCTGGAATCATGCAACTCTGAGGGTTCCCTCAAGGATCCCCCAAAGTCTGACTGTTCTTCCTTGCAGGGTCTACATGCCAGCTTGTGCTGCTGCCAACCCCAGACACTGTTCTGCCCTCCTGATGCTAAGCCTAGCTCGGGCAGGTGACAGCAGAACAAATAATTTCCTGTAAGATACAGGTGTGACCACCTTTTCTTTAGCAATAGGTGGCTTTGGGCTGGGGTAGGGGTGCCTCTGAGCACCACCAGACTGCTTTGAAGGGCACATTTGGTGCCCTCGTTGCATAAACCAGTTTGCACCAGTGCAGGAACCCCCGGTACCCACTCTGGCATGAAACCACACAAAGGACAGGGGGGGTACACAGAGCTGAGACAGATGGCCACTTGATTCTGCCATCTTAGAAATAGATGAGCAGAGGCCCTGGGAGCATCTGACTGGTTAGTCCAGCTGGGTGATGTGCCTGACCCCCTCTGATAGGTGGATCACTGCAGTAAGTGTCCAACCCCCTTCCTGGGTTACTTAAGGGCTCAACTGAGAATGGGACCCTAGCTTAATCTGCTAGACTTCAGGAACCATCTGTAAGTCTCCTCTGCAAGGCACTTCTGCAACCTGGACACCAGAACCACTGTTGTTCTTTGCGGAAACCAGGAGTAAGATTGTAACCAGTAGGAGGGTTTCTACTGCAACCTTGTTCCCAAGTTCTGCAAAGACTTCTGCAACGCTGAGGCCGTGCATTCTCCAGAGTCACTGGGACTCTGCCTGCACTTAGGAAAGCAAGAAGGAATCTCTCTTGAAGTGAAGGAGTCACTCCACTCCCCCGTATCTGCAGGCACCTCAATCATGATGACTGGCTTGTGGATTCTACTGTCCCACAGACTCTTTGAGGCTTCTACAACACAGATGGTGGTCCTGTGGCTCTCCAGAGGTTTGGCATATCTTTCTTGCAACTGGGAAGTCTGTGATCCCTCGCTGGAGTTTCTTGGTGGAACACCTGTGCACCATGTCTGTTTGTCATTGCTAAGGCTTGTCGGCTCTTCATTCCAAAGATCTCCTAGCTCCAAGAAGCCCCGGCCTTCAGCACTCTCTAGTTACTAGAACGACATCCTCTCTGGAACTCATGCAACGTGGGCATTCCTTTTTGCTGTTGAAGATTCCCTGCGACTCCCTGTGCCTGCTGCCAGATGGTCCTGCTGGGGGCTCCACTGATTCCTTCTAGTTCTCCTGCATGCTAAGGGCCGGACCTGACCTACCTGCTAAGGTTTTGTCGCCTGGACCTTGCTGGTACCCCCAAATCCCACAAAATGTGTGCAACACTTCCCTGCATTTGCCAAGCCTTATTAGTGGTTCCACTGACAACTGATCCCTCTGCAATTCTACGAGCAGCCTGGGACAGCTTGTGGACTACTCCTGGGATCTTCCTGCATTGCCTGAGCTGCACTTCTTTGTCCACAGTTTTACTGGAGAACATCTTCAAAAAGGGTGGGCATTGCCCTCCGGTACCATCTGGACACCTCTGGGTGGTCTGGACTCTGTCCCCTCTTTCTTTAGGTCCTCTTATTCAGGAAACCACACCTGGGTCCCAGCGACCTGGTTCACGGGTCACAACAGCATCAAGAAAACCAAGGTCCCTATTGACTTCAACAGGAGGCTCTGGCACCACTTCACCCCATGACCTGGGCTCCCTGGTATAGGTACTTCACTGTTCTGGGTATCCATGGCTGGAGGCACTGTCCAACCTCCCTTCTCCCAATAGGTTTCTGCGGGGTCCTCTGGAAATGGTACTAAACCATGAAAACTGCAAGCGCGACATCCAGTGTTATCCTACAGACACTGACCCAAGATTACTGCTCTGCACACAGGCCCCTGGGGAGCCCTACCTACTTACCTTTGGGGTTTTATTACTTCCCCAGTCCTAAGGGTCTTTTGGGTGGTAGTATGGATTGGGAGTGATTTTCACATCCCATTTGTAGGTTGAGCATAAGTGTACGACCTCTTGTATACTTTTAAGTACACTTCATGAGGGGGCTTTGAGCTATTTCATTTGTTAGTTTCAGTGTCATTTAAAAATCCTTGCTTGCTGGTGGTCAGTCATGCCTCGTTGTCCTTCCTTCTTCTTTGTGGGAGCAGGGACCAACTACTATATAATTACGTTTTGTCCTGTTTATCTGGTCTGTAGGGGACTTTTATTTTTACTTTGTTTCCTGCTCCTATCCAGGGAAGCTTCCCTTTTCCTTTTTCCTCTGAGTTTAGCTGTAAACAGGGCTATAAATCAGGCTGTTATCTTGGTCACATTTGGTCTTTGTGGGCTCTCTGCACCTTCTCAGATGCCTGGTTCCTGCCTGTGTGCTGAGAGCAAGGGCAGAGGATTGCTTGTAATTGCTTATAGACTGGGCACCCAGCTCTACCAGGGCTCTGCAATTCTTAGAGAAAGTGCCCATTTGTGCTCCATACTGGGATCCCACTCGCAGCTCCATCAGTGCACTGCAGTCCGCACACTCCAAGCCCTAGCTGTGCCACAGCCAGGAACTCCACACACGCTGTGTGCCAGAGCCCCCCAGTTCTTGCAGTCAGTCCACTCTGCTGCTCCAGTACTGGTACCTCAGGTGCAGTTCCATCAGTGCACCACAGTTCACACACTCCAAGCCCCAAGCCATGCCAGTGCCAGGAACCTCCACTCCAAGCCCTCTGCCATGCCAGTGCCAGGAACCCAATACGTGTTGTCTGCAAGAGCACCTCAGTTCTTGCAGTAAGTGTATTATGTTGCTCTAGTACTGTGACCTCGATGCACCTTCATCAGTGTACAGCAGTTCACACACTCTAAGCCCTCAGCCAGTCCATTGCCAGGAACCCCACAAGTGTTGTCTGCCAGAACACCTCAGTTCTTGCAGACAGTACAGTGCTGCTTCAGTACTGGGACCTTGGGTGCAGCTCCATCAGTGCACCACAGTTCACACACTCCAAGCCCTCAGACATGCCAGTGTGAGCAACCCCACACATACTTTCTTCCAGAGCACCTAACTTTTTGCAGTAGGTACACTCTGCTGCTCCAGTACTGGGACCTCAGGCGCAGCTCCATTAGTGTACCACAGTTCACACACTCCAAGCCCTTAGCCGTGACAGTGGTAGGAACCCCACATGCACTGTCTGCTAGAGTACCTCATTCCTTGCAGTCAGTATACTCTGCTGCTACAGTACTGGGGCAGCTCTATCAGTGCAGTGCAGTTCACACACTCTAAGCCCTCAGCTGTGCCTGTGCCACAACCCCACACATGCTGTCTGCCAGAGCACTTCAGTTCTTACAGTCATTACACAATGATGTTCCAATACTGGGAACTCGGGCGCACTGCCATCAGTGCACCTCAGTTCATACACTCCAAGCCCGTTAGCTGTGCCCATGCCAGAACCCCACACACACCGTTTGTCAGAGCACCGCAGTTCTTACACTCAGTACACTCTGCCGTCCCAGTTCTGAGACCTCGGGCACAGCTCCATCAGTGCACCTCAGTTCACACAGTCCAAGCCCTCAGCCATGCCCGTGCTAGAACCCCACACACGCTGTCTCACAGAGCACCTCAGTTCTTACAGTCAGTACACTCTGCTGTTCCAGTACTAGGACCTCGGGTGCAGCTCCATCAGTGCACCTCAGTTCTACCCTAGCAATGTCACTTCCTTTCCTATACTGGGACCATGCTCACATACAGTTCCATTACTGCAGCTCAATTCTAATATTCAGTCCCTCTGCCAAGCCAATACTGGACCCAAAAGAGCAAAAACACAGCTCAACCAGTGCACCTCATTTCTAATATCCAATGCCACTGTTGATGGGAACCACCACAGCTCCACCAGAATCAAAAAATTCTAACATTCAGCGCACTTTTCTTCTCAGTACTAAGACTCACACACACCCTCTAGGACTCTGTGGTTTAGAGGCAATACCACTCCCTTCTGGGCCCCATTCGTAGCTTCATTAGGGCACTTCCAGGCTATCACTCGGCAGCACTGGCACACCAATACTAGGTTACACACAGAGCTCCATTAACATACCTCAGTTCTGACCTTGTGTGCCCGTTACTATTCCAGTACTGCAGCCCACATACACCTCTGTCAGTGCACCTCAACCCTAACCTGCAGCGTTCCCTTATTCCAGTACCAGGAATTACACAGCACTCAATTTCCCATTCCTCACCCACTGCCTTTCTGTTATTCCAGCACTGTGCCAGGACGCAGCTTTGTATATACCCCTAAGCCTGATCTGAAGTGTCCCAATATTGTTGTATTGGGGTTCACATACAACTCTGCTAATGTACCTCCTGCTGTTCTGCATTGCACTCTGCTGTTCTGACGTCTGTTTGAGGACATGGGAAGTCAATTAAATCTATTCTTAGCTGCCATCTTTATTTGGGTCAGTTTCACCTATGTCTCTTCATTCTTTCCTATACTCTGTTTACTCTCAATGTTTTCTTTCTCCTCCACTTTTCTCTTTCCAGCTCTTAAAATCCACACCTTAACAGTTTTGTTCTTTCTTTCAACTGTTTATTTCTACTCCTCTCACTTGTTTTATTTCCCTCTTCCTCTTGCTACCTCCTCTTTCAAACTCACAAAAACACAGTTATTCCGTTCCTTGGTTCTTCCTCTCTTTTTTCTTCAGCAGGCATTCATTCTTTCACTATTTTTTCTCTTCCTTTCATTATTACTTTGTCTTTTTTATTTACTCTTTTCTTTGACTAGATATGTGTCCTTTCACTTTTTTTTAGATCTTTCTTCCTTTCTCTGGTGTTTTTCTTATCTTTCTCTGTCAATTCACGTTGTCCTATAAATCCCTCTTTTTCCTGTCTGTATGTGGAAGCCACAAGTTACTTGTCGGAACCCGAAGTGTCAAAGTGGTTTTCCCATTCTGTGTCTGCGAAAAATGTGTCAGTACATACATCCTTGGTTCTTTCACTGATTGTTATTCTCACCATCTCTCTTTTTCTCTCTAATGTTTATTTTTCTCTTTCTTTTCACACTTCTTTCATTATGTTTTCCCATTTATCTTTTGTTCGCTAGCTCCTTCCCTTTTTTCTTTTGTCTCACATGTTTGCTCCATTTCTTCTCTTAGTTGTGTTTTGATTTCTGGTTCTTACTTTTATTTCTTTGCAATCCCTTCTCTTTCTTCCTTTTGTCTCTTGTATGCCTTTTGCTTCTCTTTTTCTGCCCCATCTGCTTTCTCTCCTGAGGCATAGTTATCAATGGAGCAACGGGTGAAGTGGCACTGAGGCCAGAGACCTATGGACCTCACTCAACTCTAATTACTGCTGTTTTTTCCTACCTAAATTGCAGTCAACTATTTTCCTTTCTTACTCCAACGCCCAAGACACCGTCACTATGCCACTTGCCATCTCCATCTTTACTCCCTTTCACCCTCTAATCCGTCCCAATGATATTTTTGTTACGGTGTTTTGAACATTACATTCTAATACCAAAAGTTTATTTCTGATAAAGGTTTATATTATCATTTATATGGTTTAGGATAGAGGAAGAAGGTAAATGAAAGTGCTTTAGTTAAATGCTGGGCCACCAGAATTATATGGCAGAAAAAGACGAAATTATGAGGTAAGGCTGACCAATTTATGTTGCAAGAAAACTCCAGTTATGAATTTGCAATTCCAATAGCTCTAACTCAAGAAACTATGAGACCTATTGCATTACAAATGTTTGGTTTAGTATATAGTTTGACCCCCACCTCCATGGAGGCCCATTTTATTTTATGTCTTTACTTACCTGTTGCTAAGTATATTTTTGTATAGCCATATCTCTGGTTAGGAGATATACCAAAGTTAGTGTAAGAGTGTGTGTTACAATAAATATAACATATTTTTCTAACACTGGCATGGTTATTTCCTGTGTGTACATCACTGACTGACCTGTGTGTTATTTGCATCTGCTTTACACCCTCCTGGGTAGGCCTTCACTGCTCTCCACAGCTACCCTTATTCGAGCTCTGGTTATCTATAACCACCTACAAATCAAATCAAATCATTAACATTTATAAAGCGCGCTACTCACCTGTGCGGGTCTCAAGGCGCTAGGGGAAAAAGGGGGGGTTATCGCTGCTCGAACAGCCAGGTCTTTAGGAGTCTCCGGAAAGCGGAGTGGTCCTGGGTGGTCCTGAGGCTGGTGGGGAGGGAGTTCCAGGTCTTGGCCGCCAGGAAGGAGAAAGATCTCCCACCCGCCGTGGAGCGGCGGATGCGAGGGACAGCAGCGAGTGCGAGGCCAGAGGAGTGGAGGAGGCGGGTGGGGACGTAGAAGCTGAGGCGTCTGTTGAGGTATTCCGGTCCCTTGTCGTGGAGGGCTTTGTGTGCGTGGATGAGAAGTCGGAAGGTGATCCTTTTGCTGACTGGGAGCCAATGCAGGTGTCTCAGGTGTGCGGAGATGTGGCTGCTGCGGGGTATGTCGAGGATGAGGCGTGCCGAGGCGTTTTGTATGCGTTGCAGGCGAGTTTGGAGTTTGGCTGTGGTCCCGGCGTAAAGGGTGTTGCCGTAGTCCAGGCGGCTCGTGACGAGGGCGTGGGTCGCGGTTTTTCTGGTGTCGGCGGGGATCCAGCGGAAGATCTTGCGGAGCATGCGGAGGGTGAGGAAGCAGGCGGAGGACACGGCGTTGACTTGCTTGGTCATGGTGAGAAGAGGGTCCAAGATGAAGCCGAGGTTGCGCGCATGGTCTGTGGGGGTCGGTACGGTGCCGAGGTGCCGATACCTACAATATCACTAAGGGTTGCCTGGAATCAGTACAGGGTGCCTCACCTACAGGTGTACACCAAATACTGAGTCAGCCTCCTACACACTGCACACAGCATAGGGCAATGGGTCAGCCTGCTTCAGCCCCTGATTAATTTCACTTTGAGTGACTGCATTTAGACCTTTCACAAGAAGCACATCCATACACAAGATCGTTCTCTTCAATGCCAGTGTTTTTGTTTTTACTTTATTATTACTTTAATGTTGCCTTTGTTTGTAGAGCAGGACACTTCGTACCAGTTGAGAGTATAAGACACATTCCAGCTTTATCAGTTTGCGTCTCCTGTCAATGCTGTTGTAAATTACTTTCTAAGTGGCCTATTTGACTGCTGCTTTTTCACATCATACCAGCAGCTCACATAAACTCTGATTATAAGCTCATGGAAATGCTCCATGTTTGCAATCCCAATTGTCATGAACTATATCTTTCTTTCTTTCTTCCTTTTTCTTTCTTTTGTTCTTTCTTTCTTGACTCCTTCTGTCCTTCTTCCTTTCTTTCCTTTGTTCTCTCCTTCTTTCTTTCTTCTTTTTCCTTTCTTCTTTCTTGGGATCCTCTGTCTTTCTTTGCTTCTTTCTGAGTCTTTCTTTCTTTCCATTCTTGCCTTCATCTTTCTTTCCTTCTTTCCATTCTTCTTTAGTGCCTTCATCTTTCTTGCCTTCCTATTTCTTTTAAGCCTTCCCCTTTTTTATTGCTTGATTTGCTCTTTCCTTCCTCTTTCCTTCCTTTTTTCTTCAATTCACTCTATCATTCTTTCATCTCTCCTTCTTTCCCAAAGGCAGAAAATGGCTTTTTAAATCTGTTTTAGTCAAGACCATTGGATTTAAATAAAACAATGGGGGTCATTTTGACCCTGGCGGTCTTCTGACCGCCAGGGTAAATGTGGCGGTCCCACCAGCAACAGGCTGGCGGTGCAGACCTCCACATTATGAGTGTGGCAGGTTGGCCTCTGCCAACCCACCACATCTCTACTCATACTGCCATGGCGGGCGGAACTGCTGGGCCAGAGATGATCATCTCTGACCCGGCGGTCCACAGAAGACCGCCGGCAGTATTAGGAGCCGGCCTTCTGAGATGGTTTCCGCGGCGGTAGCACCGCCACGAAAACCATGGCGGAAGGGCTATCGGTGACATGGAATTCCTTCCCTGTCACCGGTAGACAGCTAATCCCCCCCAGTAAGCACTAGAACCCCCTCCCTCCAGCCTCCAACCCTCCTTCAGCCACAGCACCCCTCCCACATACATGCACACAGACACCCACATGCACAAAGCATACACTCATTCACCTACACTTACATACATGCATCCACTCACACACATCCATGCACGCATTCACAAGAACATCCATACACACATTCACAACTACATTCATACATGCATGTACAACTACATTCATACATGCATTCACAACTACATTTATACATGCATTCATGCACGCATACCCACACCTATCCAAACATGCAAACACACTGACATGCAGACACACACTCACTTCAACGTTCATACATGCATACAACCTTGCATAGACACATTCATGCACACATGCACACACTCACACATACCACACCGCCACCCTCCCAGCCCCCCTCCCCTATCGGACGATCAAGTTACTTGGTCCGGGGAGGAGGTCGTCCAGCAGCGAACGGGAAGGGGCGCTTCCACCTCCGGCAGCGCCCTGCCAGCAGGACACCGCCAGGTGATATTATGGTCCATAATATGGCTGGCGGTGTCTTACTGGCGGGTCCGGTGGTGAAACCGCCAGAGAGCCTCCTCCTGCCAGCATGACTACTGCCGGATTATCAACCAAAGTGTGGTGGAAATCTGGTACTACCAGCGATATGGCGACTGCGGTTTTTGTAGTCTTCATGGAAGACCGCCAAAGTCGTAAGGAGGGCTTATGTGTAGAGCATGGTTGCTTTTCTTACAGCTGTTCTTTATACTACAAAGAAGATTCCCAGATGCACTTTGAAAGCTTTGTGTGATTTATTAACAGCTTCCACCCAATGCGTTTCAGCTGAAGCCTTTCTCACAGGTCACCCGAATCTCTTGAAGGGCTCCTGCGACTGTTCTTTGTATTCTAAAGGTCTGTTATGAAAAATGTATGGGGCAGCCCAAGCCTTTTGCAGAATGCCACCTTAGGTGGTTAGAGGGTATCTGGAAAATCAATGAACATAGTTACCTATACAGGTTTTCAGCCAGACTTCATCTAGTAGTCTACAGCTCTGTCATTCATATTTTTCTTCCACCCACTCCAGCATGCATCAAAGAATTATGTGGCAGCCCACTTCAGCCATTAGCTGACTTCACTATGTTATGACTTACTTCCTTTTCACAAGAAGCACATCAACACAGAAAGTAGTTCCCTTCTAGTTCCAGGGAGTACAAAGGCAAAGTGTGCTTTTTTTAGACCAAAGCAACATTTTTGCCTTTAGCCACAAGTTTTGTTTAGATAACCCGAACAACAACGTTTTTCAAATACTATGACAAAACAAGAATTGCCAACAGGCCAGCAGCAGTCAACACCTGTCCTCTTGGCTTTGCCCATGCTTGTTTATCTTTGACAATGTCTTAGAGTTGGTGAAGTTGGAGACCTTTTCGAGAAAACTTGAAGTTTGTGAAAGCACGTTCCTACCGACCTGTGGGAACTTTATGAAACTTTGAAACAGTTTGAAACATGTTTGTTAAACACATATTAAAGATGTTACTTTTTGCATATAGGTGGACTATTCTGCAGCTTCTCCACGACGGACAATAGAAAGTGGAAATGAAAATTTTTGACTACATGATTTGAATTAAGTTTCTGATAACACTAAACGAAAAAAAGGCATAATTAACTGAACACGCTTTTTCACTAATGCATGGCCTCGACATCGTTCTAAAACAGATGAAACTGCGATCGTGTATCTAATTCTTGACAGGAAGATTCCAAACCTACCCATGTAAGGTTTAGTGCCAGCCATGGAGGAAGCTCTTTCCGATCCCTTCACGACAGTAGCTATGTTGAAATCAGTTATATGAACGTGACCTAAAAATGTAAACAGTGAATTAATTAAAGCAATCTGTTTTTTAAAAAGTCAAGTATTGCTAAAGTATATTGTTCCACTCTTTCATGCATCTTCAAAGTTCTTTAATATAGAACATACAATATAAAAGAATACATTTTTTGAACAATTTGTCTTGTCGAATGCAAGGTCTAAATCATGGATGTACATTTTTAGGTCAAACCTACCGGGAAGCATAAGCTATCTGGTTGTGAAAGAAGATACATGGGCTACCAGCACACCCATTCCTTACCATTGATTGACTTCACTGTCACTATTATTCTTCCTTGGATGGCTTTCCATGTTTCACCCTGTTCATCATGTATTTGTCCCTCCCATGGAGCATAGCCTCTTTACCATCCTTGTAAATGGATAACGTCTGTGCCTTCCCTGATGGCTTTTAGGGATCTACTCTTTTCTTTTTGTTTAAACACTTCATGAGAGTGCATGTGATTTCCAGCTGTCTTCCGCGTGTGCTTTTCTCCCCTATGTGGTGCTCTGGCTCACACTTGTGCCTCTCTCCACCTGCACTTGCAGTGCCCTCTCCTTCTCCTATTGCTTCTTCCCACCCACCATGTTGCTTAATCACTACACCCTCCTACACCACACTAATTTGTTTAGATTCTTTTTAAAACCCTTTCACAGTGCATTTTTAAAGAGTATTTTTGCACTGTTTTATTTAAATGTACTAATCCATCTTGGATCGGCATGTAAAAAACAAAAGTGCCTTGTAGGTGAACTCACACATATTGAGCACGAGTGCACACTTACAAAACTATGGAGCACCCGTCACATGCATCTATTTTTTAAGCCATGCTGCACAACAGATACAATGCTGTACAGTATGGCTACAACCTAAGAGATATTGGCAAAGCCAAAAGGTCTTATTGGCTAGGACTATTGGCTTTGTCAAAGGTTGTTTAGAACTTGACTTTGAAATCCAGTTTGTATACTAAAGTAGAACTATTTGTTATAAAAAAAACACCTCAAGTCACCGAGGCTGTACTAACTGATAGGGTGACACATCGCATTTTTAGGTCATGTTATCTGGCATAAGTAGTGAAATCTTTGCTCTATTTATTGGCAATTGCATTATCATTTACATAGCACATTGCTGCTACTAGTATGACCAAAACACACTATGGTCTTACTCTGTTATGAATGCAGGTACATACATATAATGGATGTGAGCTGACTTGTGTCCTATAAGTGGAATAAAGGGTGTTGTTTGTGTAACAGTTTTAAGGCAGTTATAACACAATATATTGCAGATGGTTGATTAGAAGACATTGTTAGAGAGAACTAAGCAAAACATTTAGGACAGAAGAAGGGAGAACAGAGCATTTGAAAGTGAAATAAAAATGTAGAGAAAACCAAGGATTCTTCTTTTTTCAAATCAGCTCAAGATAGGAAATTACACGATGACCATCAGGTAGACAATCCAAAAATGCATTAATGTTTTATTTTTGCATATCACAGGGCAGGTGCCACATTACAAGAAATAAAATGCAAGATAGTAGTGTAGGACAGATACACACCCCTCCACATTTCACTGTGAGCTTCCTCAAACTGCCATATCTGAGTTATTCAAAACAATTTCATGTGTTAGAATGTAATGAAAGTGCATTAGTAGGGCAGAATAAACTGATGGACACTACTAAAAGCCAAATAAGCTCATTTCACTAACTCATCCATCCATCTAAGCTTGAAGAATTTAAAACAGAGAGCTCATTATGCATGTCACGGATGCTATCCTGTAAATCAATTTCAAACTATTTAGTATTGTACCTAAAACTTGCTTAAGCCTATTTACAAATTACATGATGAATAAAGAATCAAGGGCCAGATGTAGCAAAGGGTTTTACCCATTCTGTGTCTATGGGAAAATGTGTTCGTACATATGGCCCTAAATTATTATAAAGTATTTCTCACATGAAGACTAATATACATAATTCCCTATATAAAATAATGCAAAGCTGTTGGACTTGGCCCTTTCTGCAAGGTCATCCCTAGACTTTTTGTCTTCTGAAACTGACTTTTAGGATACTGTGTACTATTCCACAGTGCTAAATGCTTGTACTCTCTCCTTTAAACATTTTAGCATCGGATATCACCCAATTGGAACATTTAATTTACTTCTAAGTCCCTAGTAAAGTGGTACTACCTGCACTCAGGCCCTGTAAATGAAATGCTATTAGTGGACCTGCAGCGCTGATTGTGCCATCCACTTACGTAGTCTTTTGAACATATCTCAGGCTTGCCAGTGTAGCTTGTGTATGCATATATGAACTTTCATTTTGACATGGCAAAATAACCTTTTGGCAATCTAAAATCTTCTTTTTAATTACATATGTCACCCTTATGGTAGGCCTTAAACAGGCCATAGGGCAAGGTGCAGTGTATCTAAAAAGGTGGACATTCACTTTTAACTTTTACATGTCTTGGTAGTGAACAACTCTTAAATTAATTTTTCACTACTTCAAGGCCTTCCTCTTCTAGCATTGGGTTACCTTATCACATTCAATATGTGATATCTTTCAACCAGGAGCAGTTAGGAATGTCGAGTTTGATGTCTAAATAATTTTAAAGTATAACCCTCTTTAATGGTAAAGTTAGATTTAAGTCACTATTCTGAAAATGCCACTTGGCATGAGTCACAAACATTTGGTGCCTATAGCCTGTATCCTAGGTCATATGACTAAATGCAGCTGTCATTTGGTCTTTGTGAATTGCTCCCAGACAGTAGGACAACTGGGGATAGGTGTTGGCAGGATGGGCCATATCTGAGATAGAGGAGGCAGAATTTTCACCTACTACATTGCACATCACAAAGACTGCCTGAGCATACTCACAAAGGGTTTCACACTAGTTGTTGTGCTCCAGACAAGCTAAGGCCAGGACATGGAGTAATGAAATTACAGACACCTCCCTAAGAGAAAACTCCAGAAGCTTCTCCCACTTCAAAGCTGGCACCAGCTATACATATTGGACCCTCAGACTGAACTCTTCAGTACACATCTGGACCCATGGAAGACTCAGTAGAAGAACTACTGTGCTGCTCTGCTACAAGGAGGATCACTACTATGCTGCCCAGCTACTTGAGTGAGAAGGATTGGACCTGCAGCTGGAACCCAGAGCCAAAAGAGGGGCTCCAAGGGCTAGTTGGCTGGCCTTCTGATTGGAGCCTCAGGGACAGAAAAAGCTTAAACCACCCTTAACCCTGCCCCTGGACTCTCCCTGCAGTGAGTCTTTCCCCCCACAAATGGGTGCTAGCCCAGTCCTGGATTTTGGGTGTGAAGGTGCTCTGCCTGATCAGTTGTTGTCCTAGCACAACTGACGCATCGCCTCTAGTGCTGCATTAGAACCGCAGGTGCACAACACATCCTCAACACAGTGCCTTGCACTGCAGCCCCACAGCTCCTTAAAATCGCTGCTGCATGACACTTTCTAGGCACAGGATTTTGCATTGCAGCCCTTCAGCTCCTTGGAACCATCACGGTGCAACCCACTCTCATTGACAACTCCATGACAAGAGGGCTGAACCTGAAGCAATTTACCTGTATAGAAGTGCACGCTCAGTGAATTGTTGCATATGCTGATGCATGTGTTGGAACCCCAAAGATTATTTTACATAATTACAATACATTCTGTTAATTATTCTCTTATGGACCTCAAAATAATAAATAAGTAATCTATCCAAATGAGATCAAAATGTACACTTTCTGATGGTATGCATCTAAGTCTTGAATCCAGGCATATGCCTTTTCAAAGCAGACCATTATCAAATTAGCATATGATGTTTCCAAGCACTATGCTAGATGCTGGTTGTGCATGTGTGTAAATGTGCAAATTTGGAGCTGTGTGCAAGTGCAGATGCTATGAAATACAGCCAGAGAAATGCCCCAATTATGGCACTGCAAGAATTGAACATGACTAATTTGAAAGGTGGATTGCATCTGTGTCCCTGTTAATACTGATGAAAATGATGTCAATGTACAGCACAATTAGTTAATTCACAACAGCTAACTCGCATCACTGTTGTCTAATCCACCTGATGTGAGCTGCTCATCAACCCAGAGTCAGAAATATGTGGTCAGGAAAGCCCTGCGATTTAGGCCTGAAGCAACTGATTGACAGATCACAGATGGGGTGACACGTAGCCCTTAGACAAATGAGCAAACAGGAAAAACCCAGATCGAGCCCTCAGATATGCAGTGACACCACAATGGTCCTAGGAGATTGCCCCAAATAAAACACATTTGGCTGGATGGGTGCGCTGTCCCAAAACACCATAAAAGTTAGATGCCACATGAAGTTAGTGGCACTCAGTCAATCAGAACATAATACACACACAACATGCAGTGATCACATGCTCCCTATTCCAGACATCTGGACATGTTACCCACTGGCCACATTATGTCCACGCAAAGTCGAGACCCAACTGCGCACTTTATCAGATGGTCAGATTTATGACTCCGTGACTAGGCCCAGATTCCTTTCTCTAAAGAATACATAGAATTGTTTTATGACGCTTCGAGGAATGTATATTATGGTGCTCAGAACCAATCTACCCCGAGACAGTCATCAGTCCCCAACTCCGTACTGCTCTACCGGCTGCTGCATTTAATTATACCAACTGCTACTGTCTTGCCAAACGCCTCTTGTCTTTCATTTCTTTAAGTTAATCCACATTCGAGCAACATTCCTTTGGAGACCACCAGTGCTAGGCATCTTGTAAAGGAGCAATACACAGCTATCTATAATAGGAATACTTTATTCCATAGAATTAATAATAATTTAGCAACAACAAATTAAATATGCAAGTTCAGATAAATGTATCAAATTACCTGTTCACCTTATCGTTGAGTGAATGGTATACTAATTGTTTTGCTAGTATTTTTAGATTGGAATATTGACCTTTCTAATCATTTGAGGCCTTCTAGACTGCCCCTGTTAATATAGGCCTATGTCTGGTTTTCCAGGAACTCAGTACTAAGTGAGAAAGGGCAACATAGATACATTCCTTTCAATCCTGATTCAATAAATGGTTTCGTCCAAATTCAGGAGAAGCCAGGAACGCAAGTTATGGAAGTCAGGTAGATGAAGTGTATTTCATTAGGCCATCAGCGTATGAAATGATGGTGAGGCCGTGGGGGCGGAGGATGTTGGTGAGAGGAGCCACGTAGATGTTGAAAAGGTTAGGGCTGAGGGAGGATCCTTGGGGGACCCCACAGATGGTCTTGGTGGCTGTAGACTGGAAAGGAGGAAGGTGAGCTCTTTGGGTTCTTTCGGAGAGGAAGGAGGTGAGCCAGTCCAGGGCTTTGTGGCGAATTCTGGCATCGAAAAGGTGTGTGCGGAGGATTTGGTGGCATATGGTGTCAAAAGCTGCAGAGAGGTCTAGGAGGATGAGGGCGACGGTTTCGCCCTTGTCCATTCTGGTCCTGATGTTGTCTGTACTGGCGATGAGGGCGGTCTCGGTGCTGTGGTTTTTGCGGAATCCAGACTGGGAGACATTGAGTATGTTGTTGTCTTCTAGGAAGCGAGACAGTTGTACGTTTACTATCTTCTCCATGACCTTTGTGGGGAAGGGGAGAAGAGAGATGGGACGGTAGTTTGTGAGGTCTTCATGGTCTGCTTTGGGTTTTTTGAGAAGAGCGTTGACTTCGGCATGCTTCCAAATATCTGGGAAGGTTGTGGTCTCGAAGGAACTGTTGATGACGGCCTGGAGCTGGGGAGCGATGATTTGGCTGGCCTTGTTGAAGATGTGGTGGGGGCAAGAGTCTGGATAGAGCTCATGGTTTTGCTAATTTTTTCGTCATTGGTGGGGGTCCAGGTTTTCAGTAGGTTGGTGTGGCAGGGTGTTGTGGTGTTGGTTGTGTCAGTGGTGGTGATAGTGGGTGCTGACGATGTGAAGCTGTCGTGTATATCTGCGATCTTGCGGTGGAAGTAGCTGGAGAGGAAGTTGCAGAGGTCTTGGGAGTGTGGAAGGTGGATGGTGCAGGATTTGGGTTTGGTGAGTTCTTTGATGATGGCAAAAAGTTCCTTGCTGTTGTGTGTGTTATTGTCTATGCGTTCTTTGTAGAAGGACCGTTTGGTGGTCCGGAGGAGTTGGTGGTGTTTGCGCATGGCTGTTTTGAGGGTGGAGAAGTTGCTCATTGAGGGTTATTGGCACCAGGCTTTCTCAATTTGTCAGCATTCTCGTTTAAGAGACTGAAGTTCTGTGGTGAACCAGGGGGCGGTCTTGATGGTGCGGGTATTGCTGTTTATTTTGAAAGGGGCGAGGGAGTCTGCACAAGTTTCTAGCAATTGTGTGAGGTTGAGGGCGGCGATGTTGGGGTCGTTGGTACTGGGAGGAGGAGCTTGTGCGAGGTTGGAGATCAGGTGTTCTTTGGAGATTTTGTTCCACTTGCGGTAGGGGGTAGGATGTTGTTGGTGATGGATGGTGGGTTTAAGGAAGGAGAAGTGGAAGCAGTGGTGATCAGTCCAGTGGAGTTCGGTGGTGTGAGTGAAGGTGATGTGGCTGTTGGAGGTGAAGATGACGTCTAGCGTGTGTCTGACTGAGTGGGTGGGTGAGGTGACCAGTTGCTTGAGGCTGAGGTTTGCAAGGTTGTCCTGCAGGGCCGTGGGGTTTCAGTCGTGGGTGGTTTCCAGGTGAAAGTTAAGGTCACCAAGGAGTATGTAGACTATGAAGGTGAGGGCATGGGAGCAGATAGTGTCGGCGATGGTGTCACAGAATAGGGGGCGGGGTCCTGGTGGTCTGTAGATGAGGGTTCCTCTTAGGGTGGCGTTGATGTGTACCTGAAAGTGTAGGTGTGCTGCGTTGTCTACGGTGTTGTTGGTGTTGGTGGAAATCTTGATGGAGTTTCTTTGTATTATGGCGAGTTTGTGGTGAGCAGGTCCCAAAGCCCGATGGCGTGCTTGTGGACAGAGCGGGTGTTCAGGAGGATGCAGTTGAGGTGATAGGGGGGTTTGGTGTTGTTGTGGTGTTTGTCGGAGTTGTTGGTGTTGGTGTGGGTGCAGGAGAAGTGGCATGAGTGGCATGTGAAAGGTCGTCCGTGTGTGTTTGGGGTTGGCCTGGGCACAGGCGGGGTGCCGACCGGGGTTGAGATCAAGGAGCTCTGTGGAGGAACAGTGGCGCTTGGGGGAGCCGGAGGAGCGTGGACCAGGGGAACTGGCACTGGGCGCGGTCCAGGCTTGGTCGGGCGCAGACGGACTTGCTTCTGGTGCACCTCTGGCGGGCCAGCGGTGGGCCCACTGCACGGGCCGCCATTGAGAAGGGGAGGTGGGAGGGAGGAGCAGCTGGGAGGCGGGAGGGAGTGTCCAATGGGGGCACGAGGGGGGCGGGGCCACAGGAGGCACAGCGGCTGGGTCTGAGTAACCGGCGAGAGCCAGAAAAGAAAACAGGCACAATTTACAGTGCAAAATACGAAGTGGAGCAGAAAATGGGCACAGTTTAAGATAAAAACAGTGTGTAAAACGAAAAACCAATTACAAGAAACTAAATACGAATTATAGAAATGAAATACACGGTACCAGCACACTAGACACGCCTACCACTAGGCACCAGGGATGAGGCGCAGGCGGGTGCCTGCGGGTGGTGGAGGGCCTCATACTTCTTTTGCAGCAATGGCTGGGTCAGGGGCACGGAATCAGGCTGGTGGAGCCGATCGTACTCCTGGCCCAAAGCAGGTCAGGGGGTCACATGTGTAGACCACAATGGGGATTGTAGCTGGATTTTGTGTAGTAGACAATGGGGATTATAACTGGATTTTGGGTAGTGCACAATTGTAACGTAAAATATGTGTAATGGTTTTTGAGCGGGTCATGTTTTGTCAGATGACTTTTGGCTTACTCATCATATATGTTACTCTGTGACCAATGCTCCAATTTATTTGATTCGAAATACAGGTGCCATGGTAGAGGGGGGTGACAAAGGAATGTTATAAAGAACTTTTTTCTGAATAGGCAAGCAATACAAGATTTATGTCATCAGTTGCAGCCTGATCTTATTTCTCAACACACTAATCCAACATCTATACCACCTATTGTGAGACTCATGTCAGTATTACACTTTCTGGCCACAGGATTCTTCAATATACAGTGGCTCTATCTGGTGGTATGTCACAACCTATCTTCAGTGATGTATTAAAAGACGTGCTATCAGCAACGATGAAACACATTGACAGCTATCTCAAGTTCCCCAGACGTGAGGATTTAGCCAATGTGGAGGCTAACCTCTATGGATTTGGTCGCCTTCCACATGTGGTTGGAGCAATCAATGGCACCCATATTGAATTATTACCACCGCAAGCCAGTGAACAAGTCTATCAAAACAGGAAGCACTTCCATTCTATCAATGTGCAAGTTGTCTGCTTGCCAGATTTGTATATTTCAAACGTCTCTACCCAGGATTCCTTTGTAATGAGGATAAGCACCTTACCCAGGCTGATGTCACAACTACAACTAGAAAGGACCTGGCTTGTTGGTAAGTAAGATCTGTCCTAACTTTGTGTGTGTACTGTCAGGTGCTTTAATCAGAAAGTGTGTGACTCATTGTAGCACTTATGTTGTTGCAAACGGGGGCACAAGTGTTGGTGTGGGCACAGTGAGACTCATGGCAGTATTACACTTTCTGGCCACAAGATCCTTTCAATATATAGTAGCTCTATCTGGTGGTATGTCACAACCTATGTTCAGTGGTATATTAAAAGACGTGCTATCAGCAATGATGAAACACATTGAGGGCTATATCAGGTTCCCCAGACGTGAGGATTTAGCTAATGTGAAGGTTAACTTTTATAGATTTAGTCACTTATGGTTGGCTCATCAATGGCACCCATATTGCATTAATACCACCGCAAGCCAGTGAACAAGTCTATTGAAACAGGCAGCACTTCCATTCTATCAGTGTGCAAGTTGTCTGCTTGCCAGATTTGTATATTGCAAACGTCTCTGCCCAGGATTCCTTGGTAATGCAGAAAAGCACCAACCCCAGCTGATGTCACAACTACAACCGGAAGGGGCCTGCCTTGCTGGTAAGTAATATGTATCCTAACTTTGTGTGTGTACTGTCAGGTGCTATAATCAGAAAGTGTGTGACTCATGTAGCACTTACATCTTATTACAAAACACAGGACATATCCCAGTCGTCTTTGGTTGTTAACACCGCTGAGGAATCCAACTATGCCATGAGACATAGTTGGATGCCGTGTTTTTTCCGTGGGCCTCATTGAAGTCCTTCAATGAGGCCCATAGAAGAACACAGCAGTCAGTGGAGTGGGCTTTTGGGCTCCTGAAGGCCAGATTTCGCTGTCTGTACAAGAATGGGGGAGCCCTCCGCTACTCACCGGGAAGATGTTTGCAATCACTGTGGCCTGCTGCATGCTCCATAACATCACACTGCGACAGAACATCCCTTATTTCGCAGAGGAGGGAGAGCCTGAAGTGCCACCAAGTGAACATCCTGAAATGTTAAATGATGATGATATTGGTGAAGAGGATGGGGCTGACTTGCGACAAGATCTCATTTACAGCTTCATCTCATGAGTGTAAATATGTCATGAGATGTCATGACTTTGACTAATAAATCAACTCTTGTGATGATGTGAGGTGTATTTTTGTTGAAAATGTTAGGATGCTGATGCTCTGGCAAAATCTGGCAAAGGGGGTCTGGTGAGGAAGGTTTTGAGACATTCTCATTTTGTCACTATTGCTTTGTTTAGGTCAGAATTCTGTCATGGACTTTGTTCTCCAGAAGTTTGCTAGGTGAATTGTGTCATATCTATGGTTACATAGCTAGTCTCATTCTTTTGGTGTTTTTAGGTACCATCACCATGGCATCTTCATTTGGACATTTCAGAGTTGTAACATTAGTAGGTATATGATTTTGTTGAGATATACGAAGGGGACATGGATTATGTCACAGACTTTGGGTGTGAAAAAACATGTGACAAGACAGCTTGCACAGTGATAAGATGGAGATTAAGCAGACTCCATTGGCCTTTTTCCTTGTCGTGTGGTGGCCATAGAGCATAGTGGCCCTCATTACAACATTGACGGTAAATCCTGCTTACCGCCGTGCAGAAGACCGCCAACACACCGCCGCGGCTGCGGAAATCCACTACAGCTATTACGACCCACAGCTCGGAATCCATCAAAATCCAGACACCCACACAAGTCCGCCACACCAAAGGTCAGTGATAAACTGGCAATAACAAAACCTCCACCATCACGCCAACAGGAATACGCCCACACTATCACGACCCACGAATCCACGCGTCGGTCTTTCAACCGCTGTAAACCATTGGCGGTACACACCGCCGCTCTCAAAATACATACACATTTACAAAACACAACCACATTGGATAATTAAAAAAATACACACACCTGATACACATACACACACCACTCCCACACACCCATTTCAATATAAAACACACACCCACATTACCCACAAACCCTTACAACAAAAAACTTGTAAAAAGCAGAGAGATAGAAAAGCAAAGACCACACCAGCATACAGGGGCACACAACACCATCACTCATACAGATCCACACACAAAACACCACACACCCCAAAACATCACCCCACACATCACAACAGACACCACCTCACACATCACCCACACCACCCCATGGCACCGCAAAGTCACCCCAGGTTTTCTGAGGAGGAGCTCAGGGTCATGGTGGAGGAAATCATCCAGGTAGAGCCACACCTATTCGGATCACAGGTGCAGCACACCTCCATAGCTAAGAAGATGGAGCTATGGCACAGAATCGTGGACAGGGTCAACGCAGTGGGACAGCATCCAAGAACAAGGGATGACATCAGGAAGCGGTGGAATGACCTACGGGGGAAGGTGCGCTCCGTGGTCTCAAGACACCACATTGCAGTGCAGAGGACTGGCGGCGGACCCCCACCTCCTCCCCCACAACTAACAACATGGGAGGAACTGGTCTTGGCTATACTGCATCCTGAGGGCCTTGCAGGAGTAGCAGGAGGAATGGACTCTGGTAAGTCAAATACTTAACTACCATATCCCCCACTCTACCTGCATGCCAACACATACCCCCACCCTCGCCCTCACCCCCATCACTCCAACTCCTCACAAATGTGCTGTTATCACAAACCACACATCCCAACACCAAGCCCTGCATGCACCACCAAAGCATGGTCACCCATCACCAAAACATGTCCACTACACATACCCACATAGACCCCAAAACAACTATCACACAAGGTCCTACACAAAAATGTAAGCACTGGGGTACAGGGTCACCCACCCATTGCACACAATGGCACACACAGATGCAATAATCATGCCTTTACACCCCTGCAGGACGCCTACCCAATGTCACCGGACAGGAGGTTCCAGACATGTCCACCCCCCCACAGAAGAGGCCCAAAGTGATGACAGCAGCTCTGTCCAACTGGATCTAGATGACCAGCCCAGCCCATCTGGGAAAATCGGGACAGTCGGTTCCCCAGACACAGTCACAGGCCATCACAGAGCCTCCCCCCTCAGGAAACACCAGCACAGCACCCACCCAGCGGGCCCATACCTCTGTCCCCAGGACACATCAAGCAGCAGTGTGTCCACCACTACAGGGAACCCAGGCAAACCCACAAAACCAAGAACAGCAGGGACCTGGGGGCAGTGGTAGCGGGCCCACGGTTCAGGAGACAGAGGCCCAGGAAAACCGGGGAACTGGGAGGTCTGCTGTGTGACAGGGGGAGGACAGGCCCAGGGAACCCACTCTCCACGAGGCCCTCTCCAACATCATGGGAGCGTACCATCATTCCCAGGAGACGATGGCAACGGTACTGGCCAAGTTTCAGGAGACCCAGCGGCTGCAGGAGGAACAGTATTTGGGGCTCAGGGAGGAACTCAAGTCCATCAATACCACCCTGGGCACCATTGTAGGGGTACTGAAGGGCCTTGTGAACACCAGGAGGGACACTGTGGCACAACAAGGGGCCCATGACACTAGCCTGGACGATGAACTGCCCACAACCTCCTCCGGCGCTAGTGGACAGGAGGCACCGCCACAGGACCATGACACCAGCACCCCACCCCCTGCAGATGGAGAACCACGCTGCAAGCGGTCCCTGAGATCCAGGACAAAGACAGAGAACAATGCCAAGACCCCCGCCAAGAAATGAGACCACCCTGAATGTCATCCTTCTGTCCCACTTTGTCACCCTGTCCATCCTTACACTGCCCTAGCTCCACTTCCTATGCCCCTTTGGACAACGCACCTGTGAGACTAATAACTGGACTCTGCCATGGACATTCCTCCACCATCACCCCTGACCATTTTAGAAACCTCTCCACTATTTAGCACTTAAATAAACACCTTTGAATCACAAAACAATCTGGAGTCAGTCTGTGCTTTCACAAATGTGCATTTGCAATAACTGAGGAAAATAGCAATGTCCATTCTATTGTCAACATACCTATGTCACATAGCTCTAGTCCATGAGGTAACATAGCAGAGGTCACACAGTGGGAGCCACATCTGTGAAATGGAAAGGCAAAGTGACAATTCAGGGTCCATACACTGGGTGAAAGTGACAGACAGATGATAGGACTAACAATTTTATCAGATGTAGGAGGCAGTAATGTCTTCTTACCTGTGTCTCACTGGAAGTATTGCTGGATCACGTTGTTTCTGTTGTCTATGTCCTCTTCTTCTGCCTCCTCTTCTTCACTGTCCACAGGCTCCACAGCTGCCGCAAGACCTCCTTCTGGACCATCCTCCTGCAGAAAAGGCACCTGTCGTCGCAAAGCCAAGTTGTGCAGCATACAGCAGGCCACGATGATCTGGCACACCTTCTTTGTTGAGTACTACAGAGAACCACCTGTGATATGGAGGCACCGGAACATGGCCTTCAGGAGGCCGAAAGTTTTTTCAATAATCCTCCTAGTTTGCCCATGTGCCTCATTGTAGCTTTCCTCTGCCATTGTCCTGGGATTTCTCACTGGGGTCAGTAGCCATGACAGGTTGGGGTACCCAGAGTCACCTGCAAATGTTGAGGGACAACTGTTAGATGCACACTAACCCTTAGGGACAACCCCAGACCCAGACAACTATTCACACGGTATAGGGTCCTTGTCCTCACCTATTAGCCACACACGGTGCCTCTGGAATTTGCCCCATCACATAAGCGATGCTGCTATTCCTCAAAATTTAAGTGTCATGTACTGAGCCTGCAAACTTGGCGTTCACATGGGAGATATACTGGTCGGCCAAACACAACATCGGCACATTGATTGAATGGTAGCTCTTCCTGTTTCTGTACACCTGTTCACTCCTGCAGGGGGGGCACCAAGGCCACATGTGTCCCATCAATGGCACCTATGATGTTGGGGATATGTCCCAGGGCATAGAAGTCACCTTTCCCAGTAGGCAAATCCTCCACCTGAGGGAACACGATGTAGCTGCGCATGTGTTTCAGCAGGGCAGACAACACTCTGGACAACACGTTAGAGAACATAGGCTGGGACATCCCTGATGCTATGGCCACTGTTGTTTGAAAAGACCCACTTGCCAGGAAATGGAGTACTGACAGGACCTGCACTAGAGGGGGGGATTCCTGTGGGATGGCGGATAGCTGATATCAGGTCTGGCTCCAACTGGGCACACAGTTCATGGATTGTGGCACAATTAAGTCTGTAGGTGAGTATTACTGCCTTATTTATACTTTTTGACGCTAAACTGCGCTAACGCAGTTTAGCGTCAAAAAATTTTGCGCCGGCTAACGCCATTCTGAAGCACCATGCGGGCGCCGTATTTATTGAATGGCGTTAGCCGGCGCAAGCAGACCGGCGCTGCCTGGTGTGCGTGGAAAAAAAACACGTACACCAGGCAGCGCCGGCGTAGGGAAAAATGGCGTTAGGGCGTCTTAAAAATGGTGCAAGTCAGGTTGACGCTAAAAAATCGTCTTAACCCGATTTGCGCCATTTTTAACGACGCCCAGATGCCATTTACATGACTCCTGTCTTAGTAAAGACAGGAGTCATGCCCCCTTGCCCAATGGCCATGCCCAGGGGACTTATGTCCCCTGGGCATGGTCATTGGGCATTGTGGCATGTAGGGGGGAACAAATAAGGTCCCCCTATGCCACCCAAAAAATATAAAAAAATAAAAAATGTATACTTACCTGAACTTACCTGAATGTCCCTGGGATGGGTCCCTCCATCCTTGGGTGTCCTCCTGGGGTGGGCAAGGGTGGCAGGGGGGGTCCCTGGGGGCAGGTGAGGGCACCTGTGGGCTCATTTTGAGCCCACAGGCCCCTTAACGCCTACCCTGACCCAGGTATTAAAAAGTGGCGCAAATGCGGGTTTTTTTGACCCGACCACTCCCGGGCGTGATTTTTGCCCGGGAGTATAAATACGACGCATTTGCGTCGCCGTCATTTTTTTAGACGGGAACGCCTTCCTTGCATCTCATTAACGCAAGGAAGGCGTTCACGCAGAAAAATGATGCTATTTGCCCATACTTTGGCGCTAGACGCGTCTAACGCCAAAGTATAAATATGGCGTTAGTTTTGCGCCGAATTTGCGTCGAAAAAAACGACGCTAGTTCGGCGCAAACGGAGTATTAATATGCCCCTACATGTCTCTCTTCCATTGTCGACAGGTCCACCAGCGGTCTGTACACTGGAGGATGCCCCCATCTCCTCACCTGCCCCGGCAGACATGCCCTATGGAGGAGAAAAGCGAGCACAGAGTCAGCCAACACTGAGGTAGTAAGACAATAATTTTATTGCAAACATTTGTCAATACGCTATGTGCCTGTCTCTGTGTATATGCAAGGCCTAGATCTGTGTGACGCATTAAAAATTGATGCCATGTGGCCCCCTGAAATGGCGGCTGCCTGACCTGTAATGTGGGACAAGGGGATATGAGGTAACTGCGCTGGCATTGTACACTGTCACGGTAGGCGGTCGAAGACCGCGGCGCAATCCTGCATTGGTTAAGATTGGGCCCTATGGGTTCCAGGAGCCAATGACGATGTACGTCGGCGTGACTGCCATTTCTCTCTGTGCATGGCGTAGTACAGAGGGCTGCTGTGTCTGTAGTGTACGCCGACTGTAGCGGTATTGTATGCACTGAACATGTCTTTCTTCTCCCCCCCCCTTTTTATGGTCTCCCTGTTCTTGTGTGCATTAGCATCATCAGGCGAAGGAGCTGTGCCACCGGAGCAGGAGGGAGCTGCATCCCACATGGCCCTGGAGGGCCAGACAACAGAGTCTGAATTTACCAGTGGGACGGAGGGCAAGGGGAGCTCCACAGCGGGGACAGGAGCTGAGACCAGCAACACCGACTCCTCCTCTGATGGGAGCTCCCTTGCAGTGGCGGACCCCTCTGTGCCCACCGCATCTACAGGTACAGCCACCACCCCCCTTACCAGCACCGCCCTCCCAGCAGCCCCTCAGCGTGAGTCCCGTGGCCGCTCACCCAGAAGGGTGGGCATCTCCTTCGCCACAGGCACCTCAGGCCCTGCCCCAGTCAGCCTTGCTGCCCTCAGTGAGGAGGCCATTGACCTACTGAGATCCCTCACTGTTGGGCAGTCTACCATTCTGAATGCCATCAAGGGTGTAGAGAGGCAGTTGCAAAAGACAAATACATACCTGGAGGGCATTCATTATGGCCAGGCAGCCCAACAGCGAGCATTTCAGGCTCTGGCCTCAGCACTAATGGCAGCCATTGTCCCTGTGTCCAGCCTCCCCCTCCAACTTCCTCCACCCAGACCCAATCCCCAGTCCCTCAGCTTATCCCAAGCACACCATCAGACCAGCAGGCACACACCTCAACACACAAAGGTGGCTCTGGCAAACATAAGCACCACACATCCCACAAGCACTCACACAAGCATCCTACCCATGCACACATACCAACATCCACTGCCTCCACTGTGTCCCCCTCCTCCACGTCTCCCTCCTCCCTCCCTGTCACATCTCCACTCACACCTGCATGCACTATATCTTCAGCCACTACCTCCATCACCAGCACGCCCATCACCACACACTGCTCACGTGCACTCACCACCCCCACTACCATTCACACATCCCCTGTGTCCTCTACCAGTGTGTCTGTGAGCCCTCCTCACAAACGCAGTCACACACCCACCCAACAGCCATCCACCTCACGACAGCCTCCAGCCCATACACCTTCACCCAAAGTCAGCAAACAAACACCTCCTACAACCACTACCTCTTTCTCCACTCCCAAACCCCCTCCAGTCCCAGTGTGTCTAAAAAACATTTCCTCTTAAATGTTGACCTCTTCCCTACACCTCCCCCCCACGTCCGTCCCCTAGGGCCCGCCTTTTCAGGCCCCAACCCAGCACCTCAACCACCACATCACCGGGCACAGTGGTGCCAGCAATACCCGGATTTTGGAGTGCGCCAAGCAACAGGGCTGCCAGTGTCCCAAGGAGCGAGGCCAAGGACATTCCTCCACCTCCAAAACAGAAAAAGTTGCCCACATCCCGGATGGAGAAGGCCAAAACACCTGCCACCAAGGGCTCAGGCAAGACAATTGTGGGGAGTGGCAAGACAGCTGCTCCACCATCCAAGGTGGGGAAGGGCCTGAAGAATAAAGGCAAGTCAACGTCGCCGCCAACCGGCACGGCGGACAAGACCACCACCAGCACTGCCACATGCACCGCCGCCACAGACACCGCTGCCAGAAGCCCAGATACTGAGCCCTTCACCAGCACCGCAGACACTGTGCCCTTCAGCAGCACTGCAGTCAGTGAGCCCGCCACCAGCACCGCTGCTACTGACACCGCCGCCAGCACTGCGGTCAGTGAGCCTGCCACCAGCAACGCCACTACTGACACACCACCAGCACCGCGGTCAGTGAGCCAGCGACCAGCACGGCAGTCAGTGTGCCAGCCACCAGCACCGCAGTCAGTGAGGCCGCCACCAGCACCGCCGCCACAATGACCGCCGCTAATGACACCGCGGCCAGCCCCGCCTGCGGACCCGCGACCACCTGAGCCAGTGGCACCACCGCAGACATTGCTGCCATCCCCAGTGGTCATCTGTACGTGGCTGGTGGTCAGTTCCAGGGGCCTGGGCAGCTTCCATGTTGCCCCTCCAGAACCAGTGGAAAATCTCATCCACTACCTCAATCCTTGCCAGGTTGAAGCACTGTGGGCACAAAGCCCCCTCCTGAACCAGTGGAGAATCTCATCCACTACCTCAGTCCGTGGCAGGATGAAGCACTCTGGGCACAAAGCCCCTCCAGAACCAGTGGAGACTGTTATCCACTTGAGAGACTGTGGCTTTGCAATCCCCAGGATAAAGCAGTGGGCAACCCACCCACTGGAGAGACTTTAGAGACTGTGGCATTGCACTCCCCAGGATAAACCAGTGAGCAAACCACCCACTGGAGAGACTTCTGAGACTGCGGCATTGCACTCCCCAGGATAAAGCAGTGGGCAACCCAACCACTGTAGAGACTTGAGAGACTGTGGCTTTCCACTCTCCAGGATAAAGCAGTGGGCAAACCACCCACTGGAGAGACTTGAGAGACTGTGGCTTTGCACTCCCAGGATACATCAGTGGGCATGGAGCCCCCTCGTTGAGCTGGCGTCGTGCACTCATCTGGATGAAGTGCCCCCCCCTTCCCCCTGAGATGCCTGTTTTATTTCGATCTGATGCCCCTGCAGTGTTCTCTCCGTTTCGATTGGGTATCTTTTGTGGGCCTCACCCATGCATTTTGGGCCCAATGGTCCACGGACTATATAGGTGCAGTACCTGGACTTGAATTCTTGGTGTACATATTTGTTTATAGTGTATATAAATATTGGACTAATGGATGTTTATTGATTACAATGGTTACAATCAATTCCTTTTGTCATTGCGTTCTTCCAGGGGATTTGGGGGGTGTAAATGTAATGTTTCAGCATGTATTTCTGTGTGTGTTGTTGTGGGTGAGGGTGGGGGTGGGGGTGTTGCGTGTTGCATGTGTGTGTGTCACTCTCTTTTCTCTCCCCCCTCCCCTGTGTTGTAGGTGAAGTACTCACCATGGTCGTCGCCGCCGTCGGTCTTGCTCCTGGTAGAGGAGCAGGAAGACTATCGCAGGGAGTTTTTGGAGTTCAGGCTCCATAGCGTCCTGGTTGCTTGTGGGGTGTGTAGAGGTGAGTGTTTTCCCTTCCAAGTCCTGTTTCTGCCGTGTTTTTGTTCACGTTGAATCCGCCCCAGAAAAGGTGGCGGATTGGCCTGTCATAATAGTGTGGGCGGTACATTGTCTTCAGCCTGTCTGTTGGCGGTGACCGCCATGCTCTTTGTTTGTACCGCCGTGGCGGTCGGAGTGTTAAAGTGGCTGTCTATGTTGGCGATTTCTGCCATGGTCATTGTTAGAAATGGGGTCTTTGGTCGATAGTCAGGTTACCCCCTGTTCAAGCAAGGACCCTCACTCTAGTCAGGGTAAAAGAGAATCACCCTCAGCTAACCCCAGCTTACCCCCTTGGTAGCTTGGCAGAGGAGTAGGCTTAACTTCAGAGTGCTAGGTGTAAAGTATTTGTACAAACACACACAGTAACTTAATGAAAACACTACAAAATGACACAACACCAGTTTAGAAAAATAGGAAATATTTATCTAAACAAAACAAGACCAAAACGACAAAAATCTGACACACACAAGTCAAGTTATTAATTTTTAAAGATTAAGCTAAAAAATAGCGCTTAGAAACACAAAATGCTTCGATGAGGTGTTAACATGGCGTCGTGACTGAGTCGTTCCCAACAAGCCGACACCACGGCGCCGGACACGGAGTCACGTAGACCCCCAAGTACAGTACCTTTGGTGAAGAGTGAAAACAAGTCGATGCGCGAAGTCGGGGATCGCAGCGTCTGTGCAAAATGTTGAATACGCGCACTTCAAGCGGCGTCGGTCACGACATGATGCAGCGACTTCCACGGAGTCGCGGACCTCAGCGGGGCTGCAGCAGCGTCGGGCCTGCTAAGGTCGTCGCGTTCCATCGAAGATCACGGATTCGGTTGCATGCGGCGTCACCGGATTCAGCAGCGGCGTCGGTCCGAAGTCGTCCGAAGTCTATTTCCTTGGATTTCCACCAGCTTTCCTTTCAAAGGCCCAGGGACTGGATAGGGCACCGCTTGTCAGAGCAGGCGTCTCTCCAGAGACTCCAGGTGCTGGCAGAGAGAAGTCTTTGCTGTCCCTGAGACTTCAAACAACAGGAGGCAAGCTCTAAATCAAGCCCTTGGAGATTTCTTCACAAGATGGAAGGCACACAAAGTCCAGTCTTTGCCCTCTTACTCTGGCAGAAGCAGCAACTGCAGGATAGCTCCACAAAGCACAGTCACAGGCAGGGCAGCACTTCTCCTCAGCTCTTCAGCTCTTCTCCAGGCAGAGGTTCCTCTTGATGTCCAGAAGTGATCTAAAGTCTGTGGTCTTGGGTGCCCTTCTTATACCCAATTTCTCCTTTGAAGTAGGCCTACTTCAAAGTAAAGTCTCTTGTGAATGTGAAATCCTGCCTTGCCCAGGGCAGGCCGCAGACACTCACCAGGGGGTCGGAGACGGTATTGTGTGAGGACAGGAACAGCCCTTTCAGGTGTAAGTGACCACTCCTCCCCTCCCTCCTAGCACAGATGGCTCATCAGGAAATGCAGACTACACCCCAGCTCCCTTTTTGTCACTGTCTAGTGTGAGGTGCAACCAGCACAACAGTCAAACTAACCCAGACAGGGAATCCACAAACAGGCAGAGTCACAGAAATGGTATAAGCAAGGAAATGCTCACTTTCTAAAAGTGGCATTTTCAAACGCACAATCTTAAAATCAACTTTACTAAAAGATGTATTTTTAAATTGTAAGTTCAGAGACCCCAAACTCCACATGTCCATCCGCTCCCAAAGGGAATCCGCACTTTAATCAGATTTAAAGGTAGCCCCCATGTTAACCTATGAGAGGGACAGGCCTTTCAACAGTGAAAAACGAATTTAGCAATATTTCACTGTCAGGACATATAAAACACATTACTATATGTCCTACCTTAACCATACACTGCACTCTGCCCTTGGGGCTACCTAGGGCCTACCTCAGGGGTGCCTGGCATGTAAGAAAAGGGAAGGTTTAGGCCTGGCAAGTGGGTACACTTACCAAGTCGAATTTACAGGTAAAACTGCACACACAGACACTGCAATGGCAGGTCTGAGTCATGATTACAGAGCTACTTATGTGGGTGGCACAACCAGTGCTGCAGGCCCACTAGTAGCATTTGATTTACAGGCCCTGGCACCTCTAGTGCACTTTACTAGGGACTTACTAGTAAATCAAATATGCCAATCATGGACAAACCAATCGCATACACATTTTGTAACGGAGCACTTGCACTTTTGCACTGGTTAGCAGTGGTAAAGTGCCCAGAGTAACAAAAACAGCAAAGCCAGAGTCCAGCACACATCAACAACCTGGGAAACAGAGGCAAAAAGTTAAGGGAGACCACACCAAGAATGAAAAGTCTAACATGTGTCCCCCCCCAGCTGAAAGTGGGGAGCAAGTACCCAACATCATGGGAGTTCTCATCACTAAGGCGGATGAACCTGGACAGACCATCAGCATTGGCGTGTTCTGTAACAGGACGGTGTTCCACTGTAAAGTCCATCCCCTGTAGGGAAATAGACCACCTCAACAGTTTTGGATTCTCAACCCTCACCTGCATTAACCATCTGAAGGGCCTGTGGTCGGTCTGAACTCGGAAGTGAGTCCCAAACAAGTAAGGTCTTAGCTTCTTCAGTGCCCAGACCACAGCAAACGCTTCACGTTCTATGGCACTCCACCTACGTTCCCTGGGTAGTAACCTCCTGCTAATGAAAGCTACGGGTTGATCTAGGCCCTCTTCATTAAGCTGTGAGAGTACTGCTCCAATACAATGCTCTGAGGTGTCTGTTTGCACAACAAACTCCTTGGAGTAGTCAGGTGCCTTCAGCACAGGTGCTGTGCACACGGCAGCCTTCAGGGCATCAAAAGCGTTCTGGCAAGCCTCTGTCCAGATCACTTTCCTGGGTTGCTTCTTAGAAGTCAACTCAGTTAAGGGGGTAACAATGGTACCATATCCCTTAACAAACCTCCTGTAATATCCTGTGAGACCTAAAAAGGCTCTCACTTCAGTCTGGGTCTTGGGAGGCTCCCAAGCCAGAATTGTGTCAATCTTAGGCTGTAGGGATGCCACTTGGCCACTCCTCACCTGGTGTCCTAAGTACACCACCGAACCCTGCCCTATTTGGCACTTGCTCACTTTAATAGTGAGGCCTGCCTTCTGCAGGGCCTCTAACCCTCTCCAGAGGTGTTGCAGGTGTTCCTCCCATGTGGAACTAAACACAGCAATGTCATCCAGGTAGGAGGCACTGAACTTATCCAGTCCTGCCAACACCTGGTTGACCAACCTCTGAAAGGTGGCCGGGGCATTCTTCATCCCAAATGGCATCACTTTAAATTGAAAGTGTCCATTTGGTATATAGAATGCTGACCTCTCCTTGGCCCCCTCAGTTAAGGCAATCTGCAAGTACCCAGACGTTAAATCAAACGTACTGAGGTACTTGGCAGCTCCCAACCGGTCAATGAGCTCATCAGCTCGGGGAATGGGGTGTGCGTCAGTCTTGCTAACCGCATTGAGTCCCCGGTAGTCCATTCAGAACCTGAGTTCTGGAGTGGCACCAGGTGCAGCAGCCTTTGGGACCAATACCGCTGGGCTGGGCCAAGGACTGCTGGAGTGCTCAATAACCCCTAGGGTAAGCATTTTGGATACCTCATCCTTAATGCATGCCCTGACCCTGTCAGTCACCCTGTAAACCTTCTGTTTAATAGGTGTACTGTCCCCAGTGTCCACATCATGTGTGCACAAGTGTGTGACTCTTGGGATCAGGGAAAACAGTGAGGAAAACTTTCCCAACACGTGGCTACAGTCACCTTGCTGCTCCTCAGTCAGGGAGGGGGAGAGGATCACTCCCTCCACTGACCCATCTTTTTCTCCTGCAGACAGGAGGTCAGGAAGAGGCTCACTCTCCTCCTCTACCCCATCATCTGTCACAAGGAGCATGGACAGTTCAGTCCGCTCAAAGTGAGGTTTCAGGCGGTTGACATGCAGGACCCTTAAAGGGTTCCTTGGAGACCGCAAGTCCACCAGGTAGGTGACTTCACTCTTGCACTCCACCACCTCAAATGGCCCAGTCCACTTATCCTGGAGCGCCCTAGGCTCCACTGGCTTCCAGGTTCTCCTGAGCGAGACTCCTGAAGCGGGCAGTCTGGTTTCTCAAAGCCAGCATGTAAATGAATACATCCTGGGGGGGTTTACTAGGAGCTTTATCCAAAGCTTCCTTAATCAGACTCAAAGGTCCCCTCACAGGGTGGTATAAATCAGCTCAAAGGGGCTAATCCCAAGTCCCTTTTGAGCCACCTCCCTGTAGGCGAACAGAAGGCATGGCAAGAGGACGTCCCACTTCCGCCTCAAGGGCTCTGACAGGCCCATGATCATGCCTTTTAAGGTGCGGTTGAATCTCTCAACCAGACCATTACTTTGGGGGTGGTAAGGGGTGGAGAACTTGTAGGTTACCCCACACTCCTTCCACAGAGACTTAATATACGTGGGTATGAAGTTGGTACCCCTATCAGATACCACTTCCTTGGGGAACCCCATGCGGGTAAACCCCCCCCCATCAATGCACGACCCACCACAGGGGAAGTGATTGATCTCAAAGGAATGGCTTCTGGGTACCGGGTGGCGTGGTCCACCAAGACCAGGATAAACCTGTTGCCCATGGCTGTCTTGGGATACAGAGGCCCCACAATGTCAATGCCTACCCTCTCAAAGGGAGTATTTACAGCAGGCAAAGGCTGGAGGGGAGCTTTACATTTCCTCCCACTCTTGCCACTTGCCTGACAAGTCTGACAAGACCTGCAATGTGCATCTGAGTGCCTGCGCATTAGGGGCCAGTAAAAGTGGGTGACAAGCCTCTCAAAGGTCTTGTCTTGCCCCAAATGTCTAGCTAAAGGCACATCATGAGCCAACCCCAGTAGGAAGGCCCTGAAGCACTGGGGTACCACCAGCACACGGGCTGACCCAGGCTCATGAACCTTAGGCTCGCTATACAGGAGGTCATCCTCCCAATAAATCAGGTGTGATCCTGGCTCCATGCCACCCGCCTGGTCTGCAGCCTGCTGCTGCAAACCTTCCAAAGTAGGGCATGTTTTCTGTGCTGCACAGAATGCTTCCCTGGTGGGCCCCCCTTCCTGCTGCCACTGTGACAGCTCAGGGGCCTCCCCCATTTCAGCCACTTGTTCCACGGTAGGCTCCGGGGCGTCACCCTCAGGATCCGACCTCCCGGACTGTGGGAATGTCTGGGGCCAGTTTCCCGCGCCCCCTGCCCTTCCTCTTCTTGGCGGTCCCCTGGGCCACTGTCTCAGGCTACAGGGGCTCTTGATTACCCTGACGGGCTGCCATTTACCAGATGGATACGTATACCCACCCAGGCAGACCCAACATCTCCAAGTGATACCTCTGTTCCACCTCCTTCCAAGGGGAATCCTCCAGGTCATTGCCTAGCAAACAATCAACAGGCATGGTTGGACTCACAGCTACCTTCAAGGAACCTGAGACCCCCCCCCATTCAAAGGGAACCTGTGCCACTCTGCACAGGCGCTCTGAGTTGTCCACTGCAACTACTTGGTGAAGTACCCAGGGATCAATTTGCTCAGACACCATCTGACTCCTCACTGTAGTCACACTGGCTCCTGTGTCTCTCAGAGCCTCCGCCCTCTGTCCATTAATGGTCACCCACTGCCTGTATTTCTTAGTGTTTTCAGGCACTAGGGTTCTCTGGACCATCTCACTGTCCCCTAGTGAGACAACGGTCATCTCAGCTGGTTCCCACCCACCTGAAAACAACTCCTCCCCAAGCGCTACACTGGCCAAACCCTGGGACGGAGCACCAGTTGGTGCCGGTGTACTTTTGGGGCATTTGGGGTCACCCCTCACATGACCCACCTGATCACATGCATAGCACTTACATGGGGGACCACCTGCCACTGGCTTCCGTTTGGAGAACCATGGCTTCTTTTCACTGGGGGGTTAGGAATCCTTACCCTGGGAATCAGTTTGGGGCCCTTTAGAGAACTCCCCCTGTTTACCCTTACCCCCCCTTTCTTCTGAGAGGGACCCTGCCCACCCTTGGCGTGGTCTCTCCATACCTCTTTTGGACCCTGGTGTTCTCCCAGCGGACCTCTTCCTGCGCAAGCTTCCTGAAGCCAGTCAGCTTGCTGTCAATCAGGTGATGGCGCAGCTCTGGAAAACATAAACTGTATGAGTGCTCCCAAGCAATCAGATTGTAAAGCCCCTCATACGTAGTTACCTTACTGCCCTTCACCTAACCATCCAGTGACCTGCAATAAGAATCAACACATTCCAACCATGTTTGGGATTCCTTCTTCTTGTAGGACCTAAACTTATCCTTGTACTGCTCAGGGGTAAGACCATACCTTGTAAGCAAAGCATCCTTCATGTTAGAGTAGGTGAGATTCTGAGCATCCCCTAAGGCTGTCAGTGTATCCCTCCCCTCTACCCCAAAGTGCTTCCACAGACTCGCCCCCCAATGAGCTTCAGGGACCAGATTCATGTGGAGAGCAGACTCATACCCCTTGAACCACAAGTATATGTCATTCTCCCTATTGTAATCTTCCACAAGGTCTTTAGGAATGTGCACCCTCCTCTCAGGCTGCACTGTAGGGTTGCTGCCACCATCTCTACTGGACTGGCTTCTATGATCCATCTCTTTCAAGCTAAGCTCATGAGACATCACTAACTTGCTCTCCTCAAGGGCTAGCCTTCACTGCTCCAATTGGTACTCCCTTTCTGCCTGTCTGTCCTGTAACTCCTCAGGTGTCAGACCCTTGGATGAGACACTGCTACCTGCCCTGGAGACCTTCTCCCTGGACATAACAGGCCCACCCACAATACCATTGTGTGCTAAACATTCTTCCTCCTCCTCCTCATCTCCCTCATCCTCTGTGTGCCCTTCAGTGCTCTTGGCTGTCACGCAGGCCCTCAGCGCCTTTTGCACCTCCTCCTTCCTGGATGAGCTCATAATGGGACAGTCAAAACTTTTACAGAACTGCTTCAACTGAGCCTTGGTATAACCCAATTTCTCAAGGTCAAAGTCAGCTCCATCCGATGCATCTCCAGCTTGGGACATGATGAAGATTCAAAAACAAGTGCAAAGTTGCAAAGGCAGAAAAACAAGTTCCCAAACAAGTTCCCAAATCAAGTTCCAAAGAAAGCCAATCAAGGAATCAGTGAAAAATGGAAGTAGAACAAAAAAAAACAGTCCCAAAGAGAAAAAATCAAAAGATCACCAGACAAGTAGTATGTGGTCACGTAGTGGTCTGAACTCAAACAGTAGTGTACACTTAATCACTGTATGTCAAGTACAAATACAAGTCCAAATCCCAACCGCTGATCACCAATGTTAGAAATGGGGTCTTTGGTTGACAGTCAGGTTACCCCCTGTTCAAGCAAGGACCCTCACTCTAGTCAGGGTAAAAAGAGAATCACCCTCAGCTAACCCCTGCTTACCCCCTTGGTAGCTTGGCAGAGCAGTAGGCTTAACTTCAGAGTGCTAGGTGTAAAGTATTTGTACCAACACACACAGTAACTTAATGAAAACACTACAAAAAGACACAATACCCGTTTAGAACAATAGGACCTATTTATCTAAACAAAACAAGACCAAAACGACAAAAGTACAACATACACAAGTCAAGTTATGAATTTGTAAAGATTAAGCTAAAAAATAGCGCTTAGAAACACAAAATGCTTCGATGAGGTGTAAAGACGGCGTCGTGATTGAGTTGTTCCCAACAAGCCGACACCACAGCGCCGGACACGGAGTTGCGTAGACCCCCAAGTACAGTACCTTTGGTGAAGAGTGAAAACAAGTTGATGCGCGAAGTCGAGGATCACGGCGTCTGTGCGAAATGTTGAATCCGCGCACTTCGAGCAGCGTTGGTCACGACGTGGTGCGGCGACTTCCACAGAGTCGCGGACTTCAGCGGGGCTGCAGCAACATCGTGAAGGTCATCGTGTTCCAGCGAAGATCACAGAGTCAGTTGCAGATGGCGTCACCGGATTCAGCAGCGGCGTCGGTCCGAAGTCGTCCGAAGTCGATTTCCTTGGATTTCCACCAGCTTTCCTTTCAAGGGCCCAGCGACTGGATAGGGCACCACTTGTCAGAGCAGAAGGCTCTCCAGAGACTCCAGGTTCTGGCAGAGAGAAGTCTTTGCTGTCCCTGAGACTTCAAACAACAGGAGGCAAGCTCTAAATCAAGCCCTTGGAGATTTCTTCACAAGATGGAAGGCACACAAAGTCCAGACTTTGCCCTCTTACTCTGGCAGAAGCAGCACCTGCAGGATAGCTCCACAAAGCACAGTCACAGGCAGAGCAGCACTTCTCCTCAGCTCTTCAGCTCTTCTCCAGGCAGAGGTTCCTCTTGATGTCCAGAAGTGATCTGAAGTCTGTGGTTTTGGGCGCCCTTCTTATACCCAATTTCTCCTTTGAAGTAGGCCTACTTCAAAGTAAAGTCTCTTGTGAATGTGAAATCCTGCCTGGCCCAGACCAGGCCCCAGACACTCACCAGGGGGTCAGAGACGGCATTGTGTGAGGACAGGCACAGCCCTTTCAGGTGTAAGTAGCCACTCCTCCCCTCCCTCCTAGCACAGATGGCTCATCAGGAAATGCAGACTACACCCCAGCTCCTTTTGTGTCACTGTCTAGTGTAAGGTGCAACCAGCCCAACTGTCAAACTGACCCAGACAGGGAATCCACAAACAGGCAGAGTCACAGAAATGGTATAAGCAAGAAAATGCTCACTTTCTAAAAGTGGCATTTTCAAACGCACAATCTTAAAATCAACTTTACTAAAAGATGTATTTTTAAATTGTGAGTTCAGAGACCCCAAACTTCACATGTCCCAAACGAAACTACACTTTAATCAGATTTAAAGGTAGCCCCCATGTTAACCTATGAGAGGGACAGGCCTTGCAACAGTGAAAAACGAATTTAGCAATATTTCACTGTCAGGACATATAAAACACATTACTATATGTCCTACCTTAACCATACACTGCACCCTGCCCTTTGGGCTACCTAGGGCCTACCTTAGGGGTGTCTGACATGTAAGAAAAGGGAAGGTTTAGGCCTGGCAAGTGGATACACTTGCCAAGTCGAATTTACAGTTAAAACTGCACACACAGACACTGCAATAGCAGGTCTGAGTCATGATTACAGAGCTACTTATGTGGGTGGCACAACCAGTGCTGCAGGCCCACTAGTAGCATTTGATTTACAGGCCCTGGCACCTCTAGTGCACTTTACTAGGGACTTACTAGTAAATCAAATATGCCAAGCATGGATAAACCAATCGCATACACATTTTGTAAAGGAGTACTTGCACTTTAGCACTGGTTAGCAGTGGTAAAGTGTGCAGAGTAACAAAAACAGCAAAGTCAGAGTCCAGCACACATCAACAACCTGGGAAACAGAGGCAAAAAGTTAAGGGAGACCACGCCAAGGATGAAAAGTCTAACAGTCATAATTAAAAAAAATGTTACCGCCGGCCTGTTGGCGGTTTTACCGCCGCTTTAGCACCGACCGCCAGGGTTGTAATGAGGGCCTATGTGTTCAGACGATATGTAGTTGTAGGTCCAAATCATGTTAGTTTCCCTTCGCGTTGGCTAACTACTCACTTTGTATGAATAATATGAAGCTGTTGATGTGTTTAATCATTGTAGGCTAAAGTGCTTGTGGCACATCACTATCATTTGTTTGTGACATACCAGTAGTTGCAGAAGTACTGGATTGCAATGGTCCTGTGATCAGAAACTGTTGTACTGCCATCTGTCTGAGTCTTGTTTTTCATGATGTAGGATTCCTTTTGTGAGGTAGGTGATATGGCTCCAGTTGATGACATCAACCAATTTTATATTTGCCTATTCTACAGGACAATGTTTGATATATTCCCTCCTTCCATGTTCTAGAGGTTTGTACATGTAAATGTGATCATGTGCACAGTAAAATGCAGTCATTTATGATTTGCAATGTTTCTGGCATCTTGCCAGCCTATGATTGGAACAAGGTAATAAAAGTGTTATAAGACAAGACACTTGTATGTATGTGTTGGTGTAGCGTGGTTGTGATCCTGAGGTAAACATTGCGTACATGCAACATATCCATGCTTACACAATTAGCGTGTTTTGTAATTCTATAGTTTACATGGTATTACATATCTACATTGCTAATATGAAATTTACTACGACAGACAATGAGTTTGTGACTTGTGAATTTATTGAAGTGGCAAAGGTGTAGACATATTTAGTGCAAAAACAAACATAAGAGAAAAGTGAAGTAGTCAGTCATGGTGAATGGAACTATAGTTATAGATGAACATCTGAAATCTAAAGTCCAGATTACTCCTCCCATCAAAAATGGAAAAGGGTCTAGAATTAGTCCACAAAGTGAATGTGTGACACACAACGAAGGAAATTAAGGTTGAAATTTCTTAGAGGCAGTTTTGGGTGTCTTGCACTCAGCACCTCCTGGATATTTACATGGACATTCCCACTTAAGAGGGTGGTGGGGGGTATGATGCTGCAGAGACAGGGTTGTCTGTAGGTGTTTCTTCCTCTGACAGGGCCTCTCTACCATAAAAGTAATCCTTCAACATAAAATTTGACAGAACCATGTTAGTACACTGAGATATATAAATTACATAAATATATAAAACTGAGAAGAGCTAAATACATTCTACAAATTAGAATTACTCCTACTTGACTCCGGTTACTGGTGCAAGACTTCATAGCGGCCTAGCTGCGTGACCAGCAATGTTACCAAATTACCTTTCTTTCTTTGACGTGTTTACTCAGAGTAGATGGATTTTGTCTCTATTTGCGCCCACCCTATCACACGCTTGTTTCAGCAGATGTTATTTTACCGGAATAGATTTCCAAAAATTTAACCAATCTAATATTCAGTTTAGTGTTTTGTGGATTGAATGTTTCAATTAGTGCTTGTCTGCAGGATCTAATCCCTAAGCCATTTAGTACTTTTTTCAGTAGGCGTTTTCTTTCTACAGCCAAGGCTGGGCTAATGCAGACCACATGCACCAAGTTTTCCACCGCCAGATGTCAAAGGCGGCACTCATGCATGCCCGCTCGTGGCCCCTTCTTCCAATTTGGCATGAGGTCTGGCGTTGGAACTTCACCCAGCCTGAGCCTTAGAAAGCGTTGCTTAATTTTCCCGTGAATATAGGGCAGCCACAAGTTATGATTCTTTAAGAGTTTTATACGATTTGAGAGTCAACCAGCCATGCGACCTTTTGGTCAGAGCCTCCCTGTCTTTTAACCAGCTCTGTGGTTTACTTGACTTGTTGACTGCTTTGTTAAAAGCCGGCGTTGGAAGCGACTGATCCCATACCTCACCTAGGTTCAAGAGGCTTATACTTCTTTCCAGATACCTTTTCTAGTTTCCATTCCCTCTTTCTAGGGTGATTTCCTGCCAGACTAGGTTGGCTAAAGACCCTTTTTGCGCGCAACGCAGTTTGTAACATCATTTGATGAATCCTGACGGGCGAGCCAGCGACTGCTTAACAAACATGAATTCTAGTCTGACCTGGGCCTGTGGAGTCATGCCTTGGTAACGAAAGATACGCTTGTACGTCTTTATCAAAAGCTTCTCCACAAGAACTACCTCCACACCCCTCATTATTTCTGCCCCATATGAGAGGGTTGGCAATAATTTTGCTCTCATTATCGCTGTCAAGGGGTTCAAGGCAAGGCCATAGATTGAATTAGAGAGCTTGCAAAAGGCATAAGCAAGTGTCTGTGCCTTTTTTTTTGTGGCACGAAGTTGCACTTGGCATCAACCACGACTCCTAGGTATCTATAGGTGCTTACTTCCTCCAAAGTCTTTTCATTTAGGTACCATTTACGCTGGGTAGTGGCTCTGCGATTTATGGTAATCATTTTAGATTTGTTGTGGTTGATTTCTAATTCATTTATCCTTCCAAACTCTTCTAGTTTGTTTAGCAGGTTCTGCATGCCTATTCTGGTGTTGCTAATTAGTAATAGGTCATCTGCATATAACATATTAGATAGTTGCTGGCTATCTATATTAGATAGAGAGAGGGAATGGGATGATTCCAGGTTTAACTTTGCAAACAGATCCGCGATATACAGGTTAAAGGGTGTTGGGGCCAATACACAGCCTTGTTTGACACCAGCTGTTGTTTTAACCACCCTGGATAGGTGTGAGCCGCCCCCTAGTTTTACCTTCACCCATGTATCAGAATAAATCATTTAGATAGCTTTTAAAATAGTAACTGGTAGCCCTCAAAGCTGTAGTTTAGCCCACAGTTTACTACGGGGAACACAATCAAAGGCAGCTTTAAATTCAACAAAACACAGGTAGGTGGGAGTCCTGGTTGCTTTTGCTCTGTTGGTAATGAGTCCCAGCGCTATGAGGTTTGTTAGTGTTCCTTGATATTTGGTGAAACCACTTTGGTTGAACGGCAGAATGTTGTTGTCTGTAATCCAAGTCTCTAGGTGGTTTAACACACAAGATGAAAAATACTTAAGGTCGACATCTAGGAGAGCTTTGAGTCTGTAATTACTTGGAGAAGCCGCATTAACTCCTTTGTAGATGGGGTGAATTATTAAGCCTCTCCAGGTTGCCGGGACAATTCCCGTTGTGAGCACACAGTTGAACATCGCTGCCAGGAACTTGGCCCATCTTTCTGTTTCCTGTTTAAACAGTGCCTGTGGTAAACCGTTAGGCTCTGGAGCGCAATCAGTTTGCGACTTCCCAATGATGTTTATTAATTCTTATGCTGAGATCTTCAGGCTTTCTACAACCTCAGGTTCCTGGGTTTTCGAGGACCCCTGGGTTTGTGGCATGATTTTGGTGTCCAACTCCTTTAGATGTGACTTTAAATGGGACACCCATGCTTCCTCTGATATGTTTGCATTATTAGCTGCCATTGGGCCCTTGTCCATTGTATTAATGATTTTTCAGAATCTTTTGGGGTCAGGTGATTTAGATGTATAGTGTAGTTTGGCCCAAAGCGTCTCCTGCTGCCGTTTTTTAAAGGACCATAATTCGCCTTTTAATAGTTTTCTTTGCTCTCACAAGGCTGCCAAAAGTGGTCTATTGTCTGGGTATTTTCGCATTTGCCTTAGTAGTTTAGCTACGGTTGATTTCCTTCTCCGTACCGGCTGTGGTAGATGTAAACGCTTTTGGTGGATCAATTGTGCTCCCATTCTCGTGTTTCCTACGTTGACTTTGTTAATAAGGTTTATGGCAAATTTCGCCCAGACCGTTGTCAAATTCACCCTGCCCATGGCCATTGATTGTAGCCTTAGTGGAGCCCCTTCCGCTTGGCTTTCAATGGTATTGGATGACCATTTAAGTTGCTTTAGGTTTTCGGAGCCAATTACCCCTTCCAGGGCTACCGCTTTTTCTGACATGTATGGTGATGTAAAGATCCCAATTACCTGTGGCTTGTGATCACTTTCCACTCGGTCCAAAATGCTGAAATTACTCAATAATGTATACAGGGCGGGTTTACCAGTGTATAGTCAAGGTGGCAGACTGTTTTCCCAGAAGATCTTGTCCATGCCGGTGGGATGTCAGGCAACTTTCGACCATTTAAAGCAAAAAGGCCCACCCCTTCGCAGATGCGTATAAAACTCTCACCTAACTTGTCTTTCCTGCTTTTTGTTGGGAGGGTTTGGGCAGGCACTGTTACCACTGATTGGATGTGATTTTCACCAGGAATGTGGAATAGGTTGAGGTTGAAATCACCCGATATTAGCCAATATGCTGATTGTACCGTACTTTTCATCGGTATCAGTTCAGTTAATAACTTATTTGCTTCGATTGTTTTGGATTTTGGGTTGATGTATATATTGATTAAGATAATTTGTTCCTGTCTATTCTTTCCACATCCATCAAGTCTGACTAGTTGAAAAGGTAGATCTTCCTCCTTGTGCTCTGAGATCTTTGCTAGGATGCTTGTGCTAATATATGTCACTAGGCCTCCCTTTGGCCGACCGAGCCTGTTCTTTTTTGTGGCTGGACTGAGATATTCTATAAATCCTACTAATGGTATTGATTCCATCACCCAGGATTCCTGTAGGAGTATAATATCAAAGGTGCTAAAAAACTTTGTTACCTCTGGGTCCTCCATTTTTGCCCGCAGGCCGCCTATGTTCCATGAGCAGATGTTCAACACACCTTGTAGGAATGATTCTTCAGCTGTTCAGCTGTTACCCATCGCTCCTGGGGGAGGAGAGGATGCTACCCATTCCCTTCCGTGGTGGGATCTCTGACCTTGAACCAGTCTTTTCCTGCCTTCTTCTTTTCATATGTGGACTTTCAACGGGGATTTGGGAAGCCTTCTCTCGATAATTGTTTCTTCAGAGACCCTGCTGTCAGGGGTGGCTGCACAAGCAAGGAGCCTGTGCCCTTGGCCCAGCGTGCTGTTTCCAGATGGGTCCTGGTCCCTCTGTGTCAGGGCTGGTGATTTGCAGTTTGGGATCCAGAACTGGGGAGGGGGGGCACAACACTTGGCTAACTTTACTAGGTACACAGGTTGGGGGAATGTTGTTGGATGAGATGTTCCAACTGGGTGGGATGTATAGGGTTGGGTACAGTGAGGCTCACTGTTGTTGTATGCCCAGGCTGACCGGATGCACCAGGTCCGTCAACCACGTCCACATGTCCAATAGTGTTGTCCTAACAGAAGGCTTCATCTGGGGGTGGGTTGAGAGTCTTTTCTATAGACAATCTCTGCCCAGGTGCTGTGCCAGATAGACCTGTTGCAAAATGGAAAACATTGTTATTGGTGGAAGTGTGGAATCTACATCCAAACATTTTGTGTCACAGTGAGTAGAGACCTAGGAAATTATTACTAGGTAGGGTTTTCTATTGTGCTATATGTCCATGGTATTGAACTTGTTGACAAGACATTTGTAGAGGTTGGAAAAATGTATTGGAATTGAATAGCTCATTAGATGTGCTGATAAGTTGCTTATTAGGTGAAGGAATGAACATTGACATCTAACAAACAGTAAAGCCAACACAGTGGAGAAGTAACGTGTATTTGACCATTCCAATGCCTAGTTGTGTATGATACAGGTGAACACACTACTTGGCTATATGTGTAGAATAAGTCATCATGTGTGCAGTGCAGAGCCAATGGCTTACCTGCCACTTCCAATCGGCTAAAGCAGCTTTATGCCTCACAAGTAATTGATGTACACACTTGGTAGGCAGACATATCTCTGAGTAGAGCATTATATGTAGATTGCTCAGCCTCTGGATTTGACTTACAGAAATAGTGCCTCATTCTTGTTGTAGTCATGCCACTTTTGTAACTCCCAACACTAGACAATTAGTAAATTTCAGGATAAATGACCATCAGTTGTGACATGGCAAAAAAGTGGAAATGGGCAAGAGTACAATAGTCTCTTTTTTGAGTTACAGAAACAGGGCCTCATGATAGTTGTAGTCATGTAACTCTCTCTACTTCCCATCACTTGACAAATGGTTACTCTTATATACCTCTTGACAAATTGCAATTAGGTTGGACCATTCATTTACATATTGACACATACCATGGATCCTGGGAAGTTATTTTATTAGTAACACACTTACAGACCCCATTCCAACACATGGCATGGAATGGAGATTGATACATGTGATTTCATGTGCAACAATACACATTGACAATCTAACGTCTCAGATACTTTGGGTATTGCATATTAGGAAAGTAGATGGACAACTCCATGGCAAAAGCTCAAATGAGAGCATACAGTACATTGAAGTTTTGTGATAGGTACAGTGGTGTAAGTTACCTGACTATGCTCCCCCAGCTATTCCTGTCAAGCCCTCAGGATGCAGGATTGAAAAGACCTCCTCCCCCAGGGAAAGAGTTGTAATGGGGTTCTGGGAGGGCCACCACCAGTCTTCTGGGCCTCCATGTGTTGCTTGGAGGCCAGGGAAAGAACCTTTCCCCTCGGATTGTTCTACCTCTTCCTAATATCTTCCTTTGTGTGCACGATGGTGCCTACAGCAGTCACTCTATTGACTATCCTTTGCCACATTTCAATTTTCCTACTGAGAGGAGTATGTTGGACTTGGGCTCCAAACAATTGTGTCTCTATTCTTATGGTTTCATCCACCATGACTGTCAATTCAGCCTCAGAAAAATGTGGATTTTTAGTAGTGACATGATTATAAATTAAAGTGGGTGACAAGAACTAAAAAAATGAGACAAAGATATTGGGGGAAAACAAGGGAAGACGTGTGTGGAAAGTGTTAAATGTGATGGGAAGAAATGGCTGCCTCATCTAGAAAAAACAAACAATGATATGTGGTCTCTGTCTTACTGTGCTGCAGTGGAGAGGCAAAGGAACATGGTTTGGGATAGGGTCTGTTTTAAAGTGTGACTTGCAGGTGTGTCAACTTGGCCCATGGATGTCAGCAGTGTTGTTTTGTAATCCATCTAATGGGCACTGTTCTGGTGCTTTGCTGACAGCATACAACAATAGCCTACCTAAATCAGGTAACCGCTGCAAGGGGACCACCAGTACAACTGTGTTTATGTAGTCAGTTCGGCGGTTAGCCACGTCCATGATAGAGTATGCACCACCAACATTGTAGCCCGCCCTGCCACTGGCGGGAAGCACTCCGTTGACATGTTTGGCAACTCAGGATTCATACATCGTAATTCGGCAGATGGAAGACCACCGGTTCAGTGGTCTTCTTGGGGCCGCAGCAGACTGGCAGTCAGTCTGCCAAACTCGTAATCGGGCCCTAAGTCTGAAGTTAAAGTATTGGATTGATGGCAAGGTTATCAATCTATCCAATGGTCAAGCAGTGCTTTAGCAACTACAACATTCATTTTTGCACCACATGGAGTTTTTGGCACTAAAATAAGGGAAACTGAATGATGGACTATCTGACTCTGAGGGACTGATCTGACTCTTGCTGGCTTAAGAATGCTGGCTTACCAGACATGAAGAAATTGAGAACTGGAAAATCTTCAATTTACTAAAGTAAAGATTTTGACCAATGTGAATGTTAGACCTGACAGCCTTAAGGTGGTCACCCATAACTTTTTGCCTGCCTCCCTCCACTTTTTGACACAGTTTTGCTGGTTTTAGGACTCTGCACACTTTACCACTGCTAACTAGTGCTCAAGTGCAAATGCTCTCTCCCTAAACACATGGTGTCATTGGCTCATACCCAATTGGCTTATTTAATTTACTTGTAAGTCCCCAGTTAAGTGCACTACATGTGCCCAGGGCCTGTAAATTAAATGCTACTAGTGAGCCTGCAGCACTGATTGTGCCACCCACATAAGTAGCCCCTCAACCATGCCTCAGGCTTGCCACTTCAAGGCCTCTGTGTGCAGTCTCACTGGCACTTCGACTTGGCAGTTAAAAGTACTTGCCAAGCCTTAAACTCCCCTTTTTCTACATATAAGTCACCCCTAAGGTAGGCCCTACGTAACCCATAGGGCAGGGTGCAGTGTAGGTAAAAGGCAGGACATGTACCTGTGGAGTTTATATGTCCTGGTACTGTAAGGCCCCTAAAATTCAACTTACTCTGCTGTGAGACCTGCTCCTTTCATAGGCTAGCATTAGGACTACCCTCATATACCGTCTGAGTGGTAGATTCTGATCTGAGAGGAGTAGCAAGGTCATATTTAGTATGGCCAGAATGGTAATAAAAATCCTGCTCACTGGTGAAGTTGGATTTAATATTACTGTTTTAGAAATGCCACTTTAAGAAAGTGAGCATTTCTCTGGAATTAAATCCTTCCGTGCCTTAAAATCCACGTCTGGCTAGGTTAAGTTGACAGCTTTTCAGTCAGACAACCCCAAACACAGGATGCTCAGTCACACCTGCACACATCTGCATACTGAATGGGTCTTCTTGGGCTGGGAGGGTGAAGAGCCTGACACTTACATGTCAAAGAACAGTGGCCTGCCCTCACACAATAGACTGTCTAACCCCCTACGGGGGCCCTGGCAGACAGGATAGAACTGAAAAGGGACCTTGTGCACTTCTAAGCCACTCTTTGAAGTCTCCCCCACTTTAAAGGCACATTTGGGTATATAAACTGGATCCCTGCCCCTACTGACGCTTCTTGACAAGATACCTCCTGGGAAAGAAACTCTGAACCAGAACCAGAACCTGGAACCTGCTAAGAGAAGCTGCCTGGCTGCCCAAAGGACTCACCTGACTGCTTTGCTGAAAAGGACTGTTGCTTTCCTTTTGCCCTGCTGCCTTGCGGCCCTCTGCTCTGCTGTGAAGTGTCTCCAAGGGCTTGGATTGAGGTTTCCTGAAGTCTCAGGGCCAAAATGACTTCAACTCTGCAAAGAACTCCTTGTGTGGTGAAAATTGATGCACAGTCTGCCGGAAATCAACACAGAGCCTGCCCTGAGGTGAGAAAATCACTGCATGCCAAACCAGAATGACCCAGCCCAGCTTCTCGAGTGGAGATCTACGCAGCGCTAGCAATGCAATGCAGCGCTAGCAATGCGACCAGATCTTCGACCCACGGCCCACCGGATCGCCACATCGATGCATCGCCGAGCCGTAACAACGCAGCCTGGGTTCCTGCAAGAGGAATCGACGCAGTGCCTACAGTGCGACAGAAAGTTCCCTGCATCGCCCACTGGATCGACGCAGCTCCTGTGACTTCACCCTGCACGCCCAGGATTTCTCCGTATCGTCCCCGAGCCCTAGCCGGATGGAAAACAATCAACGCATCATCTGTGTGCGCCCAGAAATCCGACGCACACCTACCTTTTTCTCCTCCTCTGCGGTCTTCGTGTGTGTAATTTTGACGCAAACAGGTACTTTGTGCTTGCAAGAGACGATTGTTGCTTTAAAGAACTTAAAACTCATCTTATTGTTACAAAAGTGACATTTCAACTTGTATTTAACATATCTTGATTGTTATGACCTTAATCCACTCAGATAAATATTCTATATTTTTCTAAACCTGTGTGGTGTCTTTTTGTAGTGATCCCACTGTGTTATTGCATGATTTATTGCACAAATACTTTACACATTGCCTTCTATGTTAAGCCTGACTGCTCAGTGCCAAGCTACCAGAGGGTGGGCACAGGATAATTTGGATTATTTGTGACTTACCCTGACTAGAGTGAGGGTCCTTGCTTGGACAGGGGGTAACCTGACTGACAACCAAAGACCCCATTTCTAACAGTGACCCATTGTTTCCTATTGCTGCAGTCAGCCTGAAATCATGCCTTGGTCTCAGTCAAACATGTGCTCTGACTTTCATTTGGCCACTTTGAGTTTTATTGGTGCTTTTCAACTTAAAACTTAAACAAATCCCTATTAGCTGATGCCCTTTTCAATTTTGATCATTTTTGCCTTTTTGCTCATAGTAAGAAAATGCCACTTTTTCATGGTCACTTTCATTGTTTTGGTTGAATTGTTTTGCTTGTTCTTAGAATCTGCATACTTCTGTCCAGTGTACATAATCCAACCACTAAAATATGTAGAAATTGGCTAATCTCTCATTAGAGTATTTAGATCTCATATAAGGCCATGGTATATGGTGAAGAAACTCTACCATCGTCATGGAAAGTTAAATGTCACATGTGGATTGCAACACGTACTGTGCCCTTCATTAGCGTAACCTAAACATTGTTGTCACTGCTGCAGATCCAGCTGTCCTATGTAGAACATTAGAGCATAAATTAAAATACTAACACTATATTTTGGGAATGAGATCAGCTAGAAAAATAATAAAACACCTATTTTTAATAGCAATAAAAATCTTATCATCAGTTTGAAAATGCCACTTTCAGAAAGTGGGCATTTTCTCCCTTAACCACTCTATGCCTCTGCCTGTGGAATACATGTCTGGGTTGGACTAACAGTTGGGCTGTTTGTGAATTCCCTCTAGACAGTGACACAAAGATAGCTTGGGAGTGTCCTGAATATCCTGATGAGTCTCCTGGGCTAGAGTCGGGAGGGAGGAGCTGACACCTGCACCTGAAAGGGCTGTGTGTGTCCTCACATAATGCAGGGCTGGGCAGGGCAGAATCTTGTCAAGAAAAGTTTGCCTACTTCAAAGGCAGAAATGGGTTTAAGTAGTGGACCTAAAACTCCAGAGACTTTTGGATTACTTCTGGATCAAGAGGAACCTCTGCCAAGGTGTAGAGCTGAAGAGCAAGGGGAGGAGTACTGCCCCTTTGCCTGTGAGGTGTGCTTTGCTAAGTTGGCCTGCAATTCCAGCTCTTACCTTAGAGAGGGTAAAGACTGTACTTTGTTGTATGTTCCTGCTTTTGAAGTGTCTCCAAGGGCTTGGACTGAGCTTGCCCCCTGTTTTGAAGTCTCAGGGCCATCAAAGACTTCCTCTGCTAGCACCTGGACTCTTTTGCTGAGACTCCTACTCTGCCAAGTGTTGCCCTATCCAGCGCCTGGGACTTTGAAAAGAGAAGCCGGTGGAACCAAGGCTGAAATCCATGCAGCACAGCTGAGCGGAAGAAAAATAGATGCAGCACATGCATGCCGGCTGGAAAATCGATGTAACACATGCTTGCTGCTGCAGAAATAGAGGTATCACCCATGCAGCTTGGCTAGAAAATCAGCGCAATACCCGCTTGCGGCTCAGCTCCATTGTGTGTCCGAATTTCACACGCATCATCGCTGGGCTTCAAAACCACAGTGAAACTGCACTGACGTGAGGCTGCTCATCTGAGAATCGACGCATCGCTCTTCTATGGGGGAGAGAAGCAAAGCATTGCCTACCGACCACTGAAGAATCGATGCAGGGCTCTCTTGAGAATCAGGAATCAACAATTTACTTTTATTTTTGATGCATACCAGGTACTTTGTGTAAAAACAATGCATCCATTGATTTCTATGGATTAAGATTCTTTTTAATTTAAAAATTCATATCTTGGCTTGTGTATGTTTTTTGTTGTTTTTGTCTTATTTGATTTAGATAAATATTGGCTATTTTTCTAAACTGGTGCTTTTGTGGTGTTTTCACTGTGTTACTGTGTGTGTGTGTGTGTGTGTGTGTACAAATACTTTATGCATTGCCTCTGAGATAAGCCTGACTGCTTGTGCCAAGCTACAAAGGGGGTGAGCAGGGGTTTTCTGAGCTGTGTATCTCCCTTACCCTGAGTAGAGTGAGGGTCCCTGCTTGGACAGAGTGCAAACTGACTGCCAACCAGAGACCCAATTTCTAACAGTCCTCTTTGTGGGCCTCTCCAGGTTCATATAAGTCAGTTCCCCTGCCAATTGATAAAAGATTGTATAAAAGAGAATCTGTGGCTGAGGGAACTAAAATACATTAAGGCAGGGAGTTTAATAGATCTATTCCTGGGCTCAAAGATCAGCCCTGTTTATGAACCATTTTTTGACTCTCTGCCTGCTGCTACCCCATTAAAATGGAGGTATGGGGTCCTCCCTGTGAACAGTATCTGGTCAAAGTGGAATGAGAAGTATTGCAGTTCAAGTAGGCACCCACTTTGCGATGCTGCGAAAGAAATGCTTCACCACTTTGCCTTTTTTTGTCTCGCGTATTCTAGGTCATGCAGGCATTGGCTAAAACTATTGTGCAATATCTTGGGTTTCAGGCAATATTCGCCTGCACTATGCATTTTACGCTTTGATATAAGAGAGGTGATAGTGGTTGCAATGACCAGGATTCTGCACGCTGCCTGGCTCCGACACAAATGTGGAATGCAGCATTAAAGTCTTTGACGTGGCTGTTGCGGCCCTTTTACTGTCTAATTTTTAATCATACATTTTAATTTTATTTTTAAAGGCCCTCCCTGTTTACTTCGGAGTTAGCTTTGTGATTTGCGTCTTGTTTTTGTATGCATCAATTTATGCTATTGTATGATATAAAATGAGCCATAGTCAGCTGCTTGATTTCTAGTTTTATTTTAATGATTTTACACTGTGCATACTCTTATATTTGTATTTTAATGCATGATGTTTTATGGATTTTGATATTCCGAAATAAACCTTTATGATGATAAAAAGTAAATAATTAGTTAATTGTTAATCAATTATTACTTAATTAACTTCCGACCATACACCTCTACAAGCCCAACAACCTATACCTAATATATAACTTGAAAATAAAAATATTACACAATTTACATAATTATTATTCAATGAAATAAATATATGTAAATTCTAAATTAATTGTTAATGACTTATATTTAATTAACTTCTCACTCTATACCCCTACAAACCCAGCAACAAACACCTAATATATCACTAAAATATAACATAAATATTAAACAATGTGTATAATTAATAATCGATTAAAATACTTTAAAAGAATTATTAGTTAACTTTTAATTATAACTTAATTAACTTCATGCCCTATACCCCTACAAACCCTACTCCCACCTAATATATAACGTAAGAAAATTGTTACACAACTTACATAATAAATATTCAATTGTTAATCAATTATTAATTATTATTTAATTAACTTCCCACCCTATAACCCTGCAATCCCAGGAACCCACACCTAATACATAAGGTAAGAAATATAATTAGCACACAATGTACATAAATATGAATCAATAAAATAATTAATTGTTAGTTAATTTCACTTAATTAACTGCCCACCCTATGCCCTTACAAACCTACAAACTCCTACAACACTATAAATTAGTATTACCAATTTAATTAAAAATTATAAATAACTTAAAATTACAAAATTACAAATTCTAATTCTAAATATTATTAATTATACAAACAATAATGGCATTTCAAATGAATACATGAACTAAAACATCAAGATAATTAAAAATATATATTTTTGACAACTATGGGCCTGATTACGGGACTGGCGGTCTTGAGACCGCAAGCCTTGCAGTGGCAGTCAAAACCGCTGCTGCTGTGGCAGTCCACCTGTCACATTTTAATCCTGGCAGTCATACCACCAGGCCACCGTCATCTCTGCCAGGATTGGTGATCCCGACGGGCTGATGATGGTGGAGGTCAAAAACATCCAAGGCGGCGCTGCATGCCACGCTGCCCTGCTGATTACGACCTGGCTTTCCGCCAGCCTTTTCTTGGCGGTATCACTGCTATAAAAAGGCTGGTGGAGAACAGGTTTAGGGGGACACAGGGGGGGCAGCAAACACTGAAAAGGTGCTGGCGCACCCTGCGGTGGCACATTGCCACCGGCTTGATTATGAACAAGCAACAATGCTGCCGCCACATTCCCGCTGGGATGATGGGCGGTAACCTTGGTTTCCGCCCGTCAGCCCAGTGGGAAAGTCGTAATGGGCCTGGCAGGGAGGTAGCCTGCATGGCATCTGAAGTTCTGCTGATGAGTTATCCCTTCTAACAAACTCTTGATGAGGCCCTATATTATTGAAAATGATATTAAACATTTTTAAATCTAAAATACTTACCAAAAAAATCAATATTCTGAGCAATAATCACCCCGACTGTCAAAGGTAAACTTAGATCAAAAGTCTAAGTTTACACCTAAATTCGAACTTTACGCATGGTAAATTTAGACTATTGGTTTAAGTTTAAAATTTTTGTCTAAACTTAGATCAAAAGTCTAAACTTAGACCAAAAATCTAACTTTACTACGAGTAAAGTTAGACTTTAAGTCTACACTTAGACTTTTGGTCTAAACTTAGGACCGATTATGAGTTTGACGGACGGAAACACCAGTCTGCTAAACTCTCGACTGGGTGACCACCACTGTAGTGGCGAGCTCCCCCCTGGTCCCATTATGACTTTCCCGCTGGGTTGGCGGGCAGAAACCAAGGTTTCTGCCAGTCAGCCCAGCAGGAAAGTGACAGTAGCATTGTCGCTGCCTGTAGGGGGCATCAGCACCCTTGTAATGCACACTGTCTGCACAGCAGACAGTGCGCATTACGCAAGTGCTGGGCAGGGGCAGTGTAGGCCCACTGAACCTGTTCTCCCCCAGCCTTTTATTGGCGGTGAAACTGCCATGAAAAGGCTGGTGGAGAACCAGGTTGTAATCAGCAGGGGTCTGGCGGTCCTAGGACCGCCAGGCTCGCAATTAGGCCCTTAGACTTTTGGTCTAAGGTTACCTTCGTGAATCGGGCCCAATACTTATGCATCAGAATATTTTTCCTGATCACTCTGCAACTCTATATTTAAAACATTTTGTATAAATACCATAAAAGAGCGTTTTCCTCATTTTTGTCCTTGTTTCTGTTTTGTTGGGAGACTTACGATGCATTGGCTGCTCGGCAGTCAGAGCTAAAGCTAATTTGTTGCCTTATGTTCACTGCAGTATCAAATTGCATCAGATATTTATTTGAAGCCTGGCTTTAGTACAGGGCATCTGAGAAGCACCATATTTTACAGGATGCTGACACCTTGAGTTTTACAGCTTCATGGAGCTGGAAACTGCTGCACGTCATTCATTGCAATAAATTATTGAATATGATTCATTCTCTCTTTATGGACGGAACAAGTTCACTTAAAGCCCTGCCATTTTTGTGCAGCCCAGTAAAATACGAATTATGACAAATGTATCTATCTGTTTTAGCCTGGTGTAAACTAACAGGAATTATTACCTAGTATGGTTAAAGCACATGCCTGCAGATATCAGGATACACTTAAGTGCAGAGTCAGATAGACTGAGAAAGTGCTTGACTCATCTGGTCTGGCAGTACACAAGGGTCTGGAAGAGTGTGCCTTCCAGGCGGAGTGCTTCGCTTTCTGCCCTTGCGCATCTACCCAAGTTCTTTGGCCAGGCTAACGGCCGGGGGCAGCAGCGGGTAAGCAACAGAAGGCTCCAAGATCCAGACAGGACCAAGCACTTGCTGTTTGTTTATTTAGATTTGATTAGTTTGTCTGCAATGATTTTGTGGTGAACTGGTAAAAAATCTATTTCCTTGCTGATTTGCATTCTGGAACGTGTAGTTTTGCAGCCAATTCATCTGCAAATCCCTGAGGGACTCTTTCCCCCGTTGCGTCATGCAAGTTAGGGAACCCTGCCCCACGGCCTCGAGTTTGTGTTTTGCTGACGCTGGCAACATTTCATGCCCATATACATTTGATTTTAACTATATTTTAGATTTATATTCTGCCTCACCTCTCTAAAGCATTACGTTTAGTGAGTAAAACAACAGGCAAGGTGCCTCCTGGACTTATATGAAAGCAGTCAGTGCTGTTCAAATGTGTTTATGTTGTTGTGTTCTAAACTCAAGTTTACCTCAATCCATGCCTGCAAAAGACTAGGTGGTCTGCTCCAGGGCTGGGTGGGGTGCAGAGCCTGATTGAGCCAGGGTTGCCTGCTTTAAATTTGCCAGATTTACACATACCACCAGTGCTTGAATACATGTAATGCAAAATAATGTTATTGAGAAGAGGCCTTCTCTGAGCAGCAGCACGGCCACTACCAGAGTAAGCCCATAAAGCTTTCACCTCGTGCTCATGTATGTTTGGCTTCTTTCCCAGTTTGCTAATTGTTCCTTCTCCATTGCCTATCCAATGCCTTGTCAAAGCATACTCCTCCTAACACCCTGAAAAACCTGGGACGTAAACTCAATCGTTTTTCAATGTTTTAATTCAATGGTTTTCCTCCCTATTCTTGTGGTTTTGCTGCCAAGGACCATTTTGGTCTCACACTGTTCTATTTAAATGAGATGTATCCTTCAACTGCATGCAAAAAGGAACACTATTCTGTAAGGTGCACTGCAGGGGAATGTATGTGTTCCTTTCCCTTTTTTCCTATTTTTTCTTCTTCACATACTCTCTTTTGCTTCCCCTCTCTGCCAAACTTGTATGCTTCCTGTCCTGTTCCCTGCCCTAAAGTGTTATTTATTTTTATATATTTTTCTTTTCTCTCACCATATGTTTTCACCTCATGTTTTCTTTTGCTTGCCCTCTCTCCAAATTTGCCAATTCTTTCTTCCACACTACCCATCCGATGCCCTATCAAAGCGTATTTCTGTTACCATCCAGAAAAACCTGAGCTTAGAAACATTTCAGCTCCAAAGGACTCTGGAGGACCAGGACAAACCTGCCAAATAAACCTGTCATAGGTTGTTGTCACTGGGCCAATGATTTAACTTGCTCCTGTTCAGACGTTTTCCTTGGTAGCAAATCTTTTTCAGCAGGTTATGGTGGAAAGGGTATACAGCCTTGTGAAGCACTGTTTGGATACAGTGAGCAGTTTTCCCAGATGGAGGAATCTGAGTCCCAAAAAAGTGATTAAATCTGAACATAGAAATCTTCTCCAGGCAAAGGTGCCAAAAGTATACTTCCAGCAAGGGACCATCCTTGGGTGCCAATTTTTTATTTCTGCTGTCTCGCAGCTTTCCTGACAAAAGTGAATTGCATCAACAGGGCCTTCTCGTCCAGCCTCGTCTAGCCCTTCTCCGCTACAGCCTGCTGCTTTGCTAGGCTAAGGTAAAACCTCCAACCGGGATGAACCTGGTTTCTGTAGCCAACCTGCGCTTCATTGCTGTTGTCCTTAAATTGTGCTTGGGGCAACCAGATGATCGTAGTTGGTGCTTAATCTTTTTGGTGCTAATTTAATTTAAAGTTTTAAAACTTACATCTTCAGTTTCCCTTAATGGATTTTTTTTCTTTTGGTGTAATTTTGCTAATTCAGTTATTCTCTAGTTTTATAAATTAGTTTGGAATTATTATTGTGTTTTGTATTTGAAAAATGCTTCTAAATGCTGCATACATTTCTTAGGATAACATATCTGCTCAGTGCCATAGCTACAAGGAGTTGAGCTCAGGTTTGTATTACTGAAACCTTTACTGGACCTAACAAAGATAGTGACCTTATTACGTGAAGTAGAGTATCATCCAACTCAACTCAATAATCCACTTTTTCACATACAGTTTACGGGAGACTGAAGATACTCAAGTGTGTTGGAATATACCCCAATACAATTCACCTGCATGTTCTTTGCTGGAAAAGAGCAACGTGTTCTCCTTATACCAATATAGTGAGGCCAAAGTAGATTATTTAGCAATTATATAGTAATCCAAACTGCCATTATGTAACATTATACTTTTAGTCTGAAACGTATATGGAGAGGGTTAGTTGGTGGAACGTTAAGGGGTGAGAAGGGTTGAAAAGAGCTTAATGTATGAATATTGCAATATGGAAAGGTCACATAAGAAACATTTAATGCCATTCAGCAAGCTTATCAATAATGTATTTTCATTAACAATTCTTGCTGGATTTAAAAGAGTTGTATTTCAAATCAACACAAGTACACAAAAATATACGTAATGCAGGAACCTTCTTGCTGGTCTTGTGCACGACTCCCATGCTTGTCCAACCCCTGCTGTCTAAGGCCTTTAGAAAATATGATTTACGCCCATGAATATAAAGTATTTTAATATAAGGTATGCTTTGTGGTGGTAGGTACTGTTGAAGCAGATATGCTAATTCGAAATTATTAATGAATGTTTATGTGTTTTGATTAACAAGAAGTTGATAGAAAAATTAAATGTAGAGAAATTAATGTGCCACATTTGAAAATGTGCCCATAAAGAGTGGTTGCCAATGTCTACGAATTATATTAAAAGTGACTAAAAATGTGTGAAATAATGATAATAATGGTGTAGTAATATGACATATTAAGATGTATAACCTATGTTTTGCATTATATTGTAGAGTTAACTTAGCCGAAGTTGTGGCCTACTTGCCAGGCCTCGGCAGGAGCTGAATTAATAAACACACAATGTAGAAGTTGCTGGTGCATTGAACTGACTGTGAACTGTTCACTGTTTAATAAAGTCTGCTTAGCTAGAATTTTCTGCAATGTGCCAACCGAGAGGAGATGATGGAACTAGACATGGAACGACTTTGGTGTAAGACAGACTTAATGTTATGTACTTTACCAGGACTTGAATAATAGAGACACTGACTGGGTAAGAAGATGCAACATTTTCGATACCTGATGAGCTGGATGATGAGGACATCGTACAGTGAACCAATCAATGAAGTGAGAATGGCGTAATATTAGAATTCATAGATTTGCAAAATTAATATTATTGGGTAGAGTAATAACTGGTGATTGACTGACCAATTAGGAATGAGGGTGATGGACTGGGTAACCTTAATAAAAAGTCATGACAAAGGGCAAAAACTTCAGATGAGATGCGGAAGGGAGATGCGAGAGGAGAGTTGATGCAGATGTTAGATGTCGGAAGACGCAATTCGAGATTCTGCCATTGGGCTCATGCTCTTGAGAGCCTGATGCGTTGCTGATCGATTGATGACCTAAAGACGAAGACTGACTTTGTTGCTGATCCATTCCGTGGATAGGTAGCTATGACAATGTGACTGATTAACTTTGTGCCTTTCTTTCTAGGTACCAACTGCACTGTTTTATAGTTTTTTCTCTTAGCTAGATGTTTTCCAAATTTATGTTCTAAATTGTTTTTGCATGCAGTCCCATATGCTAATGCTAATATGGTTAGGTAGGGTTCCTTTGGGTTACATGGACAGTGACAAATGATTGACAAACTAATTGCTGAACTCTGATATTAATGTTGATATTCATCTTTGTTAGCTTATGCTGAAGCATTGGAGCATATGTTTTCTCAAATTCTGATTAGATTATGTTAATGGGGGTCATTAAGGAACTAATTTTTAGCTGATTGAATAAAGTTTGAATTAACCCGGTGGTTTACAATTGTAACTAATAGGGAAATAAAATTGTTAAAACGTATATTGAGTTGTGGTTGTTCATGAAATGTTGATCTAATTGTCTAATGATTAATGATTCTCTTAGTGGTTATTAATTGGGTATATTGAATATTGATAACACTAGTCACTACATGGCTAGGATACTCCATGCGATCCAAAAGGTTCATTGGCCCATACGCGTCCCCTGGTAAGTTTACTTACTAAAGACCAGGTGCGTTAGCAGTACACATAAATGTGTGTTTCATTGTGATTGCTCACTAATTGAATTCACTCACAGATCTATCAGATCCCCATCTTTAAATATCTAGGAGTTATGAAAAATAATGGCTTTATTTACTAACCATGCACTTTTGATTCCTCTAGTTACTCTGAACATGTGTTGCTACGTCATATGACACTACAGTTTTACAGGAAGATGAACTTTGCTATTGATTGTTGCTGTATATATCAAGTGAAAAGATTTTGGTCCACTATCATTTTCACTACTTATTGCAGCATCAGTGGGAGATCAAACATATTTCCCATTAGGATGAAGCCTCATGACCACTGCATTCATGAGTTAATTTAAATAGAAGAGTTACAGTCTCAATAGCGGAGAAATATGTGAACCATTAAGTTCAGAAATCGGTCCAAGCAAATCATCCAGCCTGGATGAAGATGCTCAATGAAATAGGTCAGAGCCCATAATAAATCTAGAAAACATGTAAACTTTAGTATTTATTCTGCATTGTATGGTTTAATTACAGCAATAGGCCAAGAAAACTCTGATACTTTTTTTTTAACTTATAGTTATAACATTTTTGAAATCTTTGATTCCATGTTCAAATCACTACGGGCTTTACTCAATTAGGGTTATGAGAGATTTTTTTAAACAAATTTTATTGGCATTTTGATGAGAATTCCATTACCATTGTATTAGACAGGTATGTTGGTGTATATAATAGTGGGAGGAACATGCAGTCCTGATTCTGCCAACCGATTTGGTAACTAAACCAGTATGGGTCGCAAGACCAATTTAATCTGCAGAAAAATAGACAAACAAAGGGGAGACCTGTGTGCATATTCGTGTTGAGGACTGTATGAGGCTGTCTATGTGGTCACAACTTGCTGATATAGGTTGGAGAAGAGGGGAGGGTGAGGATGGCAACTTCCTGAATCTATAAGTATAAAGAACTGAGAAAATAAGTCTTCCACTTGCCCAGAGATCTTCACTAATAGCACAGCTAGTTTCAGTATTCCAACCCCTCAGTCTCACTCTGTGTTCTAAATGTCTCCAACAATGTATCCCATTCCAATGATATTGGTTTCTGTCGTAGCCCTCTGTATTCTTCACGTAGGAGTGCCAAACTGTCGGCTTGGCCCCAGCGCTGTACTTCCTCTCTCCAGGAGATAATGGATGGAGCATGGGGTGATTTTCAACGCTTCATTAATTGTTGCTTAGCTAAGAGCGCAGCAAGGTCCACAAAGTGTGAAGTCACTTTAGAGCCTCCTGGTCAAGGGTATAGTACTAGTAGAAAATAATCAGGTGTTAGTTCCATAGTATCACCTGTGATATCTGTTAATGATGCTTCTATTGCAGACCAGTACTGTGAGAGGGAAGGGCATGCCCAGATCATATGAAAGAGGTCAGCATCAGGAGTATGACACCCAGGACAGTGAGCCATTGTCATGGGATATATCGTGTTATGTCTGTGTGGTGTGAAATATGCACGATGAAAGAGGAAAAATTGTATCAGTTTGAATCTAGAATGGCGGGAAACTTCTTTAGCATTTTGAAGTAGAAAGGTCCATTCCTTAGGTGTGATCTCCCTTTCAATATCAGCTGGCCATTTTGTTTTGAGCAAATCTAAATATGTGTTGAGATGTGCATGGAGTCCCGATACAGCCATCTGACAAGCTGCCTACCGCGTCCCATCATATGAAGAGCCTGAAGGAATTCATGTGTTATTGGTTCAGAGCCATCTGGAGCCCAGTAGCAGCACACATAGGCTAGTATTTTAGCATGGGTCAGAAAAACTGTCTCAGGCAGTCCATGAGCCTGCACAAAGTCCACATATGGCATTAGCATGCCATCTTGAAACAGGTTTCCCAATTAATGGACGCCTTGTTGTTCCCAGACACAAAGCATTTCAGTAGTAATAGTCCATGAGGGGGTGGGAAGCCCGCAAAGTTGCACATTTGGTGCTTATGGGACCGATGAGACTGTGTATCACATTGCTAGCTTCCAGTATACTAAAGAAATACACAACTGTCAGGTAGCACCTGTAGGTAGCTTAGGGGGGCTTGGACATAGCAAACAATGTAAGAAGCCTCTCCTCAACATTGCAGCTGTGCAATTTATTTCTCCCAGATTATGGTGGCCAGCCAGTAGGATAACCATTGTAATTGGTCTGTTATACAATAGGCTTTAAAATCCTGGGTTTTGCAAGACTTACTCAGCGTTGACCCTTCCCCCATATCAGATCAATAAGAAAGGAGTTTAGTATCTGAAATACACAAGTTGGCACCATAAGTGGCAGATTAACAAAATAATGTAGGACACGGGGTAACATTACCATTTTGGCCAATGTCACCCTACCTGACACAGAAAGGGGCAGATTGGTCCACATATCTATTTGAGACCGAATTGATGCAATCACCCACATTAAATTGCCCTCTAACTGCATGATCACGGCATACCCCGATACCGAGATAAAGAAAGACCACAGGTGCTGTTGCAATGGTCATGGATTTTAATCGGGTTGAGAGTTCCGGATAAGAGCCCCTAAAGGAGCATACATAGGATTATCAGGATTAATTTGAAGCCCAGAGAGAATTGCGAATTGAGATAATATTTGTGCCGCTTGACCCATATCCTGCTTCTGATCCCTGTAATATAGGATCATATCATCTGCACATAACAAACAAGAGTGAGTGGTGGGACCGAGCACAATTCCCCACTTCCCTGCACTATGGCAAAGGTGTTGTGCAAGGGGCTCCAATGATAATACAAATAAAAGGGGGATAGGGGACAGCATTGTCTAGTTCCACAATATATTCGGTAGGAGGCGGAATATGTGCACCAGTCTTAGCTCTAGCAGTGGTATATGAATAAAGGAGCTTCACCCACCAGACATAATCTGGGGGTATTCCATAGGCTTCCAGAGTTGTTAACATATAATCCCAGCTAAGAGTGTCAAATGCTTGCCGCATATCTAAGGAGATGTAGCTGTCATGAGGACAGTGGTGCTTCGTCCATCCATCAGCTGGAACAGTCAACAAATGTTCATCGACGTGTCACAGCGAGGAACAAAGCCCCTTTGGTCTATATGTAGGAGACTCAAAAGGAGTGGAATGAGGCAGTGTGTCAGTATCTTACTGAGGGGGGTTATACTCTGTATTTGAAATAGACAGGAGTGTATAGGAGGGCATCTCTAAAGGGGGCCTATTAGATTAAAGGAGCAAGGTCACTAATACTTCCTGCATTGTGGCAGGAAGCATTGACTCTTCCAGCAACCTATTATATAATTTTTCAAGATGGGGGAGCAGACAATTGGCATATATGGATTAAAACTGCACAGGCAATCCACAGATCCAGGGGTTTTATTATGTGCCAGCTCCCTGAGCGCTTCCCGGATCTCTGCAGTTGCAATCGGAGGTCTCAAAGCTTCCCTCTCTGAGACCGTCACTTGAGGGAATGTGTGATGATGCAGAAATGAGTGAATGTTGACAAGTTCAATAGGCGGAGGTCCGGCATATAGCTCAGCATAATATTGATAGAAGACATCATTAATGCCTATTTGAGTATCCACTATGCCCAAGTGTGGGGAGTGTATCATTAGTATAGGTGTAGGAGACTGCTGTGGCTTAATTAATTTAGCAAGGAGGGCGCCAGGCTTGTTTGCTTCTGTATGCGCCTTTTGAGAGTAAGACCTATAATCAATGACCCTAAAATGCTCAAGGAGTTCTGCATGGCGGATTCGAGCTGGTTATAATTGTGCCTTGTTTGTGTCACCCCGGGCTACTGCCTGCTCCATAGCACCCAGATAATTTTCTAGTTGCGTGAGGTCTTTCAGTACTTCCCTTCATGCTCCGCCAGTGTAGAAATTGATGTCCCCCTCAAACCCACCTTAAAGGCCTTCCACTCAACCAATGGGGAGGAGGCAGTGTCAGTTTTTTCTGAGAAGAATGCTGTGTCTTCTAATAACGTGGGTTGTAGGTGCCACATTGGTATCAGAGTGGGCACTCGGCATCAAGAGAGTGTGATTTCCAGTGGATTATGATGTGACAATGTTTTGCCTAAGTATGTAGCATGGGCTATATGGGGTTGCAAGCAGGAGGTGCACAGAGACTGATCTAGGCGGGAGTGGAGCATGCTTGGGGGGGAGTAAAAGGAATATTCTTTAGAATCTATGTTACAACTGCACCACACATCCAAGAGATCCAAATCCTCGGCTCACTGTCAAAATGCTCTGGTCTGTGAAATTGATGCAGTATTCGGGAGGGGTGAATGTGAGCGTTCAAGGAGAATGTTGAGCACTGCACTAGAATCCCCATCCAGAACTCAAGGGAGATGACCCCAGTCTGATAAAACTGTGGAGAGACAGGTAAAGAATGTGTTGTGTTCTTGATTTGGTGCATAAAAAACAAACATCCCAATACTACTTGCTCATCATCAATGAGGCCCCTTAGCAGCACACAACAGCCCTGTGTATCGATTTTTGGACTAAGAGTGGAATCCCCGCCCACATCCATACAGCTGCTCCCCGGACAAAGGCAGAAAAAGGGGTATGGAAAAACTGCCCCTTCCATTTGCATTGTAACTTTAGGGCTTCTGATGCAGTTAGGTGAGTTTCAGGTAGGAAGGCAATGTGAGCACGATGCCGGTGCAATTGTGCCAACACTATGACATTTATAAATCTATCCCAACCCACTAACATTCCAGGTGATTCTATTGTAAGATTTAGAGATTGTGGCCATTATGATTATTATACAGAAGGCAAGTAACATGTGAACAATGACAGAAGCATAATAACAACTAACATTACCCAATACATGGTCCAGCGTGAAAAATGGTGCTCGGCCATTTAACCAACCAGAACAATAGTGAACTGATATGAAGATACCAAGGCTTACGCTGATGGGGTGTTGTGGTCCCTGTGCCATGCTATACATCTACAAGACAATCATGTTCCTATCTCATTAACAAAGGTTCGGACCCAGGCCCTATCCATAGCAAAATGCACGTATAACAATTCCCAATACCAAGGCAGAGAACATAAGGGTATTGCATGAAGATACAAAGAAGCAATTACTGGACTTGTGAGCAAGAAACATTACAGTAGTCAGTGATCATTGTATCAATGAGAATACCTCAGGCAGCAACTCTGTATGGGAAGCATGTAGATGAGAGTCCCAACAGTCGGGGCTTTCTTAAGTCATTTGCTGTCTGTGGTGTTCCAATCGGGAGTAAGGCTATGGTGCCCTAAGTTTCTGAGTCTGAACCCCCAGCCAGGGATGATTCTGTGCTGGACCTATGGCCGATAACACGCAGGGTAGTTGCAAGTTGAATAGCTTCAAGTCGACTCACCTGGGCCTGCTGAGGGGATGGCGCCACCCCCTTACCACCACAGTGCAAAATTTGCTGTGGCTACGCTGGGCTCGGTGGCCAGATGCCTGAGGCACAGTCCCAAGTGAATGTCCTTCTTACAATCCCTAGAAATTCGGATCTAGCCTTACTCCGATGATGCCAGTGAATCAAAAAAATGTGGGCGCCATTCTTGTATGATTTTAAGCTTAGCTGGGAAAATCAACACATCCAAGGGTTCTAAGCTGGTTCTTCACTTCCTGAAAGGAAGCCCTTCGGCATTGTACCATCATTGTATAGTCGGGATAAAGAGACACTCTGGACCTTGCGACAGTAAGCGGCGCATACTCCCAGGCTGCATGAAGTAGCATGTCTCTGTCTCTAGAGTTCAAATTTTTTGCCATTATCCGTTGCTGAGGGGCACCTGGAATGGGCTTTCTGGTAAGAACACGTGCTCATGGTCCACTCTGGAGAGAGCGGACAGACTGTCAGTAGCCATCTGTGACTGCATTCATGTTTCAATTAATTGGGTGAGGTGATCACCTTTGGAACCGTCCCTTAGACCCACTATGCGGATATTATTTCTGCCTGCCTTTTGCATCCTCGGCTAGGTCCTGAAGATGCTCCACCTGCTTATGCAACTGGGCGATCACAGAACCCTGTTCTGCATGTTCCGGCATTAAGGTAGCTAATGTTTGTTCCGTCGACTTGTCCTCAAGCTTATTGTGATCATCTTTCAGTAAACTAATATCTGTGGTAAGAGCATCAAATTTCTCTTCCATGGCTACTCTGGAGTCTCACATTTCTTGCAGGATGATATCCAATTTGTGGACCGCAGGCAGTTTCTGCGTGGGGGGAATACAGTCTGCCGGATTTAAGGCAACCAAGTCCTTTGAGGGCAGGAAGCGTACCTGCACACATTCATCCAGTCTGGGAGGCTAGGTTTTATTGCGCCCCACCGTGCTAACAAAGGTATCAGTTCAATGTAGGGGGCAACACCTGCTGTCTCTATTGCCTCAACTGCAGTGCTCTTATGGAAGGCCTAAAATAAAAAAGGCTGGAGTTGGGGTGTCATGCTGCGGCCAACCACTGGCACAGTGTAGGGGCCACGCAAGCCCCCAGACCAGCACTGTAGATGACTAATACGGCAGAGATCTCGAAAGGGCACTTTCAGCCGGTCCCAACTATAACGCCATGGGAGTATCAAATCACATAATAAGCACACAACAGGCAAGGGTCGCACTGTTGTGGGCTCGATCAAGGTAAGTGGAACTTGTGTCAACACTGTTTTTTAGCTCATCAGAACTGCCAAGTAAGCATGTCTTGTTGTGGAGTGGTCCCCCCGTCAGACCCCTGCCAGGTCTGACCGGTGTCCAGATGTGGCAGGCAATCTCTGCATGAAAAGGCCTCACCACAGGCCGCTACTCCACTGTATTCAGCTGGGGCGTTGCAGCGCTCGGTCAAATCAATGCTCTTGGCCAGGGCATCCCAGCCAGCTCATCAATTCTGGAGGCCTGCGCCAGACAGTGGGTTTCCCGGGCACCGGAGCGCGCTGCCTCACATCATTCAAAGCACGCGCCCCCAGTCCGCCACTGCTGCCAAAGTTCGGCAATCCCCCTTGCATTTCCAGCTCCCACCACAGTCCACCTCCTCACCGCATGAAGCAGTCGGGCCGCTCCAGCAGCAGTTACCACCTCACCGCTCGAGGAGAGAGGACGGAGTGCCAAGCGGGCGGCCACTGCTCATCGCAACATGTTGCAGCTCTGTCGTGGCTCCGCTGTGAGCCCCAAAGCACTGCACCAAGGCCCAGCACACGCTAGAGCGTGGCCCTCATTCTCTACAGTGCAGGACACATCAGATTGAGGAGATTGGGGCAGATTGTTAACAAAATTTGCAGGTCTGGGTCCAGAACCGCAGAGTTAGGTATCTTGGACACTTGGCTATGACCCCCCTCATAGGGTTATGAGAGATAGTCATAATGTTATTAGGCAATCCTTCACCACTAGGGACTTTCTGAGGAAAACTGCATCTCTCAGAGGAAAGGGTATGATAATTTACTTACTCATTTTACAATAAAGCATTACCTCCTCAACCCTTTCCTTGTCCTACGGCACTCAGTTTTCTCAGATCAGGCACCCTTTTTGAGGCTTCATAAATCCCTTAAATTAGGAAATGTGGCCTATTCCCTTTTTTGGCTACATGTCGAAATGAGCTCCCATAAATGGCCAGTTGTTGATACTCAATCCTGTATAATAAACAACAAACAGGATGGTAGACGAACCACCTCTGTAAGGGAAGCACTGAATGTTTAGTTCTTGGAATAGGTGGAGCAATTAAGATTACCTTTAAGAAATCATCAATGCTAAGACCCAGTTGATAGTTGAGTTCAACATGTCTCACATCTATGTGTCTGTAAGGTGTCTCCCAGTTAACCCATCTACTGGTTCTCTTGTCTTTTTTGACAGACGTACAGGACTCTAGTATAAGATACATTTAACCTGTTCATCTACATGTTGCAGACAGGATGTTGTGGCAGGTGCATTAATCGACGAAGCTAGCCTGTTGACTGTTTGTCATAAAGGTGCACAGAAGATGCAGTCTTACACAAATATCACCTGGCTGTTTTCCCGTGCTGAAAAGATGTCACTGTGATTGTTGTCTGCTGTTTTCTGTTCTCACAATAATTTTAGAAGGAAACTGGGAAGAGATTCCGCCACCTATCTGGCGCTCTGTAGCTCTATTTCTTTTAGAGCATGCAATCTACATCTCAAGGAGGTATCCTCAACAGAGCAAAGCACGTCTGTGGTATTTAAATAAGCAGGAGGCTTAATCCATTTGTTAATCAGTTTAAGAATAAAAACTGAATGTGGGATTGGGGTTTCATCATTACTCTATCTTTATTCCCAAGTATCACACCGTAATCACATTTGCAATACTCTAAAGCAACCAAAGTGCAGCTCTCTATAATACCTCAAATTCATCAACAAATAAATATACACAAAAAAGAAGCCCTAAACGGGTGGGTATGCTCAGAAGAGGGTAATTTGCCCCCCATGTCACTGGAACTAAGCTATACATGGCTGATGAGCCATAGGTAGGGCGAAACTGATCCTGGGTTGCCTGTGTTCTGGTTCAAGGAGCACCTGTCTTGGAAGATCAGGCTGGAATGTTCCCATTGGAGGAGAGTCAAGACATATTTATATATAGCTGGGTCCAAACTGAAATGACATGGTGTACAAAATAACAATAGACAGGGATGCGGCCCGGGGTAATTATCTGTGGCTGAGATTAATTCAAGCATTTCGTTTGTCACTTTTTGTATACTTTTGGTGTTTCTCCAAGCACGTATAAGACATTTGTTCATTTTTCCTGTCTTAACAGCCATGGTTCATATAGCTGCACAGAGGGAAACGATGACTAGCATAGCAAATAGGTCCTGGAACTAAAAGGCTGAGCTATTGGCTTTGCCAGTACTTTTTTGATTGTCAGTCCCTTGAGAACACATCCGTCATGAGTCATAAATGTGCATTTCGATTAAAGAACAAACATTTCAAGATAGCCACTTATGTATAGACATGCGGCACAGCATCCCTTTTTAATTTACTGATCTACCATGGCAGGCAGTCATGTTAGAAAGGTAAAATAAAAGTACATTAATGTGAAAAAAGTGTATCGTAGTGTGAAATGGAAAAGGGCAGGACGGTAGCACTTTGCCACTTAGCAGCTGTTGGGCCCTCGAAAAAACTAAGAAATGAGTCAAGAGAGTTAAAAAAGGAATGCGCAAGGAAACATGTGTACCCCTATGTAGAGCTGGTAAATAAAGAGAAAAAGTGGTGGAGGCAGCAAGAAAACACATGCCCTCCCCTGAACCGCTACCAGATAAAAAAACAAGGTTCCTTCAGGACAGCTGTGGTATTATAGAACTTATCCAATCAGAACACTGCAAGACAATAACTGTCCTGGGTGGGGCAAACACAAGGACAGTGAGGAAAGGCATTGTGTCAAGAGTAGATTCCTGAAATAGAAAATAAATCTATCCAGTCATGAGGGGCTAACCCTAGACCCACAATTAGTATATGACTTATTACAAATTATAGATCTCCTAAGAGACAGCTAACGCTCTCTGTAGTCGAGCCTAAAAAAAAACTGAACAGGGCCCATCAGAGTGTGCCTTCAATAGAGTGGCCCCATCAATAGCATTTAAAATGGATTTGCTCATGCTGAGAGGACTATAGATCGTTCAGGAATTCTACACTCCCCGCTGACATCGTTTTTCTGCAGTCAGGAAAATCGCGATTCCCTATACTTTATTGCAGACATGACGATGCGGGTAGTGGCCGGAAGGGCATCAACGATTTTTGGTAGATGTCCTAGTGTTGCCTACCTCAAGACTGGAGGAAGTATATTTTATGCAGCTGGAACACATTGTTACCTCCAGTTGTATTATATATTTTTTTATTTGTATGGCGATTCGCATTTGCAAAATCAAAGCACAAAAACAAAATCTGTGGAATGCAGAAACAAGAACGTTGGAGGTGCTCATTATTCGGATATTACTGTCAGAAACATCAAAATGGCAGCTCAAAGAAATACATTTGCGAGAGCCGTGGAATGAGGAACGAGAATGGATCTCAGTTGACTCATATCTCCTTTCATTTTTCCTTGACAGATTTGTCTTACATCTATCAGGGAAGTCAGAGAAACGCACAGTGCTTTTTTCAGCAAGAGCAACGATATGAAACCCCATTACAAACATTGGCTTCATCTTTTTTTCTTGAGAGAAAGGTGCTGCTGAATATTTATTTAGCATGAAGGAGAGTGTACACTAAGACCTCCTCCACTGCAAGTTTTGTTTAATTCTGAATTGAGTTGGAAACTGAGTTTCTGGTCAAAGCAGGGTAGGGAATCCCATATTTAATACAGAAAAATACTTAAATGTATTCAGCCCTTTATCTAGGCTGATATCGGAGATCAGATTCCACGCAGGGGTTGGGTTATAGCCTGCGAAATGGTGAAGAAGCGCTTGGCAATGCCCGATTTAAGATGATCCATTTCAATTTCCTACGTCACACGTATAGGATACGGATACTATTAAATTTAATCTATCTGGCCAGATCTGCTGGTTTCTGAGATTTTTCGTAGATGGTTCACCGTTTCTTCATTTATCCTGGACTTGTCGGAGAGCAATGGACATCTGGACTGAGGTCAGCACAACATTACATAGAACAACGGTAATCCAAATAACTCTTTCTGCATAACACAGATTATCGGGTATTCTCTGACCAAAACACAAGAAAATCCAATTTCCATTTTTACAGTTGACTTTACTGTTGGCAAAGAGACACATTTCTATTAGTTGGATGTGTAAAGACAGCCCCAGCATTGGTTTGTGGTGAGGGATACAATGTGGTCGGCATGTTAAAAAGCCCAGGAGAGAAGAATTGGTGGTAGAAGATCTGAAGGTATGGGCAGATGTGATGCTAGAGTTCTCTGAATTGAAATCACATTATACAAAATAGGGAACTGATAATACTAAGGAGGTATCTAGAAGCACAGATGTTATATGATAAACCATGTGCATTGAAGAGGTCACCCACAACTAGATGAAAGACCTTGTAAAGAAAAAGCATGTTCTGCAAAACATGTTATGGAAACAGGCTAGGGAAGCAAAATAATGTGACAATGGTTTTCAAAATGCAACATTTGTGTAAGGAATGTGGTTATTGCTTGAGGGGGTGGAAGCCCCACTCAGGCAACAACCACAATCCTTGTCAGGATGAATCACAAAAGTAACCAAATTAACCTGTACTTAACCCTCTGGTAGCTTGTCAAAAAATCAATCAGGCTTAACTTAGAGGCAAGGGGTAAAGTATTTGTGCAGCACTGAGACAGTAATAAAGTGAAAAAACAACACAAGAAAAATCCAAACTAATTCAGAAAACTAGAGTAATATTTATTGAATGAAATGATACCAGAAAAACAAAAATGCAACAAGTAAAATTGGAGATCTTCAGTTTTAAAGTTATAGGTAGACATAGCACCTAAAAGCACACCTAACCACTCACGGTTATATGGTCATGCTAGACTATGGGAACATAAGAAGTTCAAGCCAACTGCAATGAAGTGTGGGCTGGATACAGGGACTAGGTTACTCCTGCAGAAAATGGTACCTTCTTAAAGTGCACTGCAACAAGTTTAGTATCACTAATGGTTGTCACTGTAGCACGAAAAGCAGGCCTGGCATCACAGGCAGTCATTACTGTATTGTGAACATCCAGTGGGGCATCACCGACTGTAGCTGCTTGAGTCAGTTGTTGTTGGCAGTTGATGTAGCACAAAGAATCAGATTCACAAGAGCTTCACATTGGTGGTTGTCGTGGGAAGGAGGGACTCAGCGTGAACAGGCCCATTTGCAGTGGCAAAAAGACAAAAACTTCAGGATTTTTCCCTTCACTACAGAGGAGTGCACTTTGACACCAGCCAAGGGCCCAGGACCAATTGAGGTACCTCATGGAGATCAAACCAGCAGGGCCCAGGCAGGTCCAGTTGCAGGTCCAGGCAGGTCGAGTGCAGCTGGTCAGCTTCACATTTGTAGGAAGTCTTCTGGATCTTGTTGTGTCCCTGTAGCTCAGATCAGCAGATCAGCCAACTGAACCTTGGAGTCACTCAGGTAGCCTGGGTGAAAATAGCAGGTCCTGTGTCCCTTCTCAGAGATCAGGGAACGTCTCAACCAATAGGAGAGTCCTTTGGTGGACAAGGCATTCCTCAAGCAGTGGGGCAGTCCTCTAGGGGACAAGGCAGGCCTCCAGTATCAGGCAAGTCTTCTGGGGAACGAGACAGTTCTTCCTCTTCTACTGTCCGAAGTCCTGGAGTGCACTGAAGAGCTTTACTGAAGGTCCAATATTTATAGCTAGTGTCAGCCTTTGAAGTGGGGGTGTTAGAAATGGGGTCTTTGGTTGACAGTCAGGTTACCCCCTGTTCAAGCAAGGACCCTCACTCTAGTCAGGGTAAAAGAGAATCACCCTCAGCTAACCCCTGCTTACCCCCTTGGCAACTTGGCAGAGCAGTAGGCTTTACTCCAGAGCGCTAGGTGTAAGGTATTTGTACCAACACACACAGTAACTTAATGAAAACACTACAAAATGACACAACACCAGTTTAGAAGAATAGGAAATATTTATTTAAACAAAACAAGACCAAAACGACAAAAATCCGAAATACACAAGTCAAACTATGAATTTTTAAAGATTAAACTCAAAAATAGCGCTTAGAAACAAAAATGCTTCGATGAGATGTTAACACGGCATCGTGACAGAGTCGTTCCCAACAAGCCGACACCAGTGGTGCCGGACACGGAGTCGCGTAGACCCCCAAGTACAGTACCTTTGGTGAAGAGTGAAAACAAGCTGATGCGCGAAGTCGGGGATTGCGGCGTCTGTGCGAAATGTTGAATCCGCGCACTTCGAGCGGCGTCGGTCACGACTTGGTGCGGCGACTTCCACGGAGTAGCGGACTTCAGCGGGGCTGCAGTGGCATCGGGCCTGCGAAGAGCGTCGCGTTCCAACGAAGGTCACGGCGTCGGGTGCAGACGGCATCCCCGGATTCAGCAGCGGCGTCGGTCCGGAGTTGTCCGAAGTCGATTTCCTTGGATTTCCACCAGCTTTCCTTTCAAGGGCCCAGGGACTGGATAGGGCACCACTTGTCAGAGCAGGAGTCTCTCCAGAGAGTTCAGGTGCTGGCAGAGAGAAGTCCTTGCTGTCCCTGAGACTTCAAACAACAGGAGGCAAGCTCTAAATCAAGCCCTTGGAGAGTTCTTCACAAGTCCAGTCTTTGCCCTCTTACTCTGGCAGAAGCAGCAACTGCAGGATAGCTCCACAAAGCATAATCACAGGCAAGGCAGCACTTCTCCTCAGCTCTTCAGCTCTTCTCCAGGCAGAGGTTCCTTCTTGTTTCCAGAAGTGTTCTAAAGCCTGTGGTTTTGGGTACCCTTCTTATACCCAGTTTCTCCTTTGAAGTATGCCTACTTCAAGGTAAAGTCTCTTTGGAATGTGAAATCCTGCCTTGCCCAGGCCAGGCCCCAGACACTCACCAGGGGGTTGGAGACTGCATTGTGTGAGGGCAGGCACAGCCCTTTCAGGTGCGAGTGACCACTCCTCCTCTCCCTCCTAGCACAGATGGCTCATCAGGTTATGCAGGCTGCACCCCAGCTCCCTTTGTGTCACTGTCTAGTGTGAGGTGCAACCAGCCCAACTGTCAAACTGACCCAGACAGGGAATCCACAAACAGGCAGAGTCACAGAAATGGTATAAGGAAGAAAATGCTCACTTTCTAAAAGTGGCATTTTCAAGCGCACAATCTTAAAATCAACTTTACTAAAAGATGTATTTTTAAATTGTGAGCTCAGAGACCCCAAACTCCACATGTCCATCCGCTCCCAAAGGGAATCTACTCTTTAATCAGATTTAAAGGTAGCCCCCATGTTAACCTGTGAGAGGGACAGCCTTGCAACAGTGAAAATCGAATTTAGCAATATTTCACTCTCAGGACATATAAAACACATTACTATATGGCCTACCTTAGGGGTGTCTGACATGTAAGAAAAGGGAAGGTTTAGGCCTGGCAAGTGGGTACACTTGCCAAGTCGAATTTACAGGTAAAACTGCACACACAGACACTGCAATGGCAGGTCTGAGTCATGATTACAGAGCTACTGATGTGGGTGGCACAACCAGTGCTGCAGGCCCACTAATAGCATTTGCTTTACAGGCCCTGGCACCTCTAGTGCACTTTACTAGGGACTTACTAGTAAATCAAATATGCCAATCATGGATACACCAATCACATACACACGCACTTGCACCTTAGCACTGGTTAGCAGTGGTAAAGTGCCCAGAGTAAAACAAATAGCAAAATCAGAGTCCAGCACACATCAACAACCTGGGGAACAGAGGCAAAAAGTTAAGGGAGACCACGCCAAGGATGAAATGTCTAACAGGGGGGATTTGCGATGCTACCCCCACTTGTGGTTCTGAAAAGTTCCTTCCTTCCCATGAAAAGGTTCAAAGAAGTCTGGGGTGGCAAAAGGCTAGTATCAGGTTCCTTTGTGTGCACTGTAGGCAAGCTCTTTGAAGTGTAGGTGGGGCAGGGAAGAGCTCCGCACCCAACGATCCTGGCAGGATAACCCATCCTGTCAACATGGCTCATCCTGCCAACACCAATTTCCCTTTTGTCTCACTGTCAGGGAGGGATATTTAAGGCCCAACAGCAGAGCTATTCACAGTCATGTGACACGGGACACTGACAGGAGGCACAAATGGCTAGGACAGGAAAATGTCAACTTTCTGAAAGTGACATTCTCAGAATTGTGACTTAAATATTAACAAGGATATTGAATTACAATTAATTTGAGTGTAAAACAAATTTCTATCTGCTCCCAAACAACAGCTATCACTTTTTAAATGTATTAAGGTAACATCATGTTGGTCAAAGGGAGAGATAGAACTTACATTAGTGAAAAAGTACTTCACTATGTAAAACTGAAACCCACATGTCCTACTTTTCAAATATGATGCATCCTGACCTATGGGCCTTTCGAGCCGATCTTTAGGGTGAGCTGTGTGTATTACAAAGGAATGCTTAGGCCTGGCAAAAGATTCATTTTGGCAGTTTGAAACTGCACTACAGGCTACAGAGGCACTGAGAAGTGTTTTAAAAGACTACCTCAGAGGGTGTTACAATGAGTGCTGAAGGCCCACTAGTAGCGTTTAATTTATGCAAGTAAATTAAATGTGTCAATTAGGTGTAAGCCAATTTTACCACATCTTAGGGAAGGAATACATGATGTTAGCACTGTTTAACAGTAGTAAAGTGCACAGAGCCCTAAAGCTAACAGACACGGATCATCAAACAGGAGGTTTGAAGACAAAATGTTTGGGGATTACCACACCGTGGATGTCAGGTCTTACAATTTGTATTTGTGTTTTTAGAAAAAATGCAAAATATAGAATTTAAAAAAACTATGGAAAAATGCATGCATGTGTATCCATATCTTCATAGCACACACAAGCTGATGAGATGGCCTCTTGACAATAGAGTCATAAAATCAGCATAGGTCAAAAAGATCCATTCTACGGTGGAAAATGTTGCAGGTTTGATGTCAGCTGTCTCCAAAACAACAAGTCCACGCAATTACCTGCCTGTTGTTGTCTGTGTATAAATGCCAGGGTCCAAAATAACTATAAATAAGAAATAAATCCACAGACCCAAGGCTCTGGGGGGGTCAAGAATGGAGGATGTTAGCTTTTAAGCAAGCAGGCATGGTCACATAAGCATAGTTGGACTGGCCTGTCGGGCACTATGGCACTTCCAGGTGGATCGGCTTGAAAGGGTTGTGTGTGGGAAATGCCAGAGTGACAACAAACTCGTCCAACTCTGTGTTGTAGGCCTAGAGGGTAGACTGTGTGTACTTTCTTCAACTAAGCATGTTTGATGACTGGCAGGCAATGTAAATAAGAAAGACTAGGAGTAAAGGCTTGTCCATAATAAAGTTTCAGAAGAGAGTAGGCTCATCCGTTCTGGATTGACTACAGAAATCTAGATTAATCCAAACTAAAAACTTTCCCTACAGAACAGGTGAAAAAACATCAGAGCAGGTAGTCAATATTCTATACTGCACTACCATGCGTGGAATTTATTGTTTTATAGTTTAAAGTTCCTAGCCTAGAGCTCTTAGTTTAAGGGGCTGCTAGAGATGCACGTCTGTTGAGAAACAATCCATTTGAGTTTTTCTATTTACTATCAAGTGCTTTAAGTGGTATGAATTGTTCCAGTTAAAATCATCAGAGTAAATGGTTGCAGAATATTTTTAAATGTTGTTTAGCTATGAGACCTACTAATATTTTCAAAGATCAAAACAAACAAAAGTGAAATAAGAAAAAATTAACTATATTTGGAAATATTCACTAAAGGTTGTACACTACTGCAAATATATTGCTCTGTGGAAACATTACTGTGTGTGCTATGGGAACACCCTATGAATACTCATATCAGTATTATTCTTGTAAAATATCAACTTGAGAGATCAGAGGCTTCATCTATTGATCATAAAATTAATGTTATCATTGACTTTGTAGATATGTTTACTGTGATTAATGCAAAAACATTTATAGTAATATTCATAAATAGCTGCAGTTTTTTACATTATAATTGTTGGATCTGTCAGCCTTAGGATGAGTCTGAGTGAGTCTTGCACCCCCAAGAAGTCTCCCTCCACTCCTGGACCCTTGGATGTGGTGTAAAGGTGCCTAAGTAGTTCATTTTCCAAAACGGAGGAGTTGCTATTTTGAACCTTAAACTATAACAAAACATAAATCAAGTTCTACTAATTGGATTTTTATGAGTTTGGTGTCAAATATTTTTCTAACATTTTCTCTATTTTTCTAACCTGTTTGGGATTTTTATTATGTTGTATTTTCACTGTGTTGCTGTTTGTGTACTGCATAAATACTCAACACATTGCCTCTAAGTTTAGCTTGACTGCTTTTTGTCCCTATCTACTCTGGGTTAAGCACAGGTTAATATAGTGACGTTTTGTGGTTCACCCTGCAAGGGATTGTGGCTGTTGCTTGACCAGGGTTCACGTCCCTTTAAACCCCAGTTTTTGAAGTACCATACAGTGATTGGTGTTACACAAAAATACCAGATAAATAATTTGGCATCATCACTGACTTTTTTTAATTCTCCTTAGTCTCTATTGCCATTTTTGTTTTTTTTTTCTCCAAATTTAACCGACACTACCTTCCTCTGCTACCATGGAGATTGATCTGATCAATGTTGACAGCCTCAACAATGCTGAGCTGCAACAGCTCTGCAAAGAGAGGTGGCTAAAAGTGGGTAAGAAGGCTTCCAAGGTGGACCTACAGATAGCCCTCTGGGACTATGGGGAGACCAAGAGGCTGCAAACAGCAACACAGGAGGATGATCCAGAAGGGGGCCTGGGACAGGATGAGGAAGAGGACCAAGGCCCCCAGGAGAACCAAGGACTTTAGGGGCAACACCCCTGCACCCAGGAGGAGAATCGAGATGCCTGGGATGGGGAATGGAGCAGTGTATCTTCCAGAAGCCTGTCTCCAGTGGAGCTAGAGGACAGGAGGAAGCTCAAACTGGAGCTGGAACTGGCCAGACTAAGCGTGGAGGAGAAAAAGATCATGCTGGCACATGTACTGAGCCTGAAGGAGCTGGACATTAAAGCCAAGCAAGCAGAGTCCAGCAGAATAGGTGGTAGCGAATGAGCAGTGTCAACTGGAGAGATGAGAGTCCAGGTGAGAGTCCACATTATTGGCTGGGGGATGGTATAGATAAGAGTCTTTCAGCCTATGAATTATCCACGTGTGACCATAAGGTTCCAGAGGAGCAGTTGGGGGTTGCTTGTGGAACTATATGCCTCCAGTGGGGTGGGACACACTCCTGACTCTAAAGGTTGAGGGCCAGACTAGGTATACCCCAATGAAAGCCATTCTTCATTCTAAGTTTGGGTTGACACCCGGAACCTATAAACAGAAGTTCAGGAACAGCCACAAGCTTCCCAACCAGACTTGGGTGGACTTTCTGAATTATGCTAGCAAGGTGCTGAATGGCTGGGCAAGTGGCAGCAAGGCAGAAGCTTTCAATGGGCTGTACAACCTGATTCTGAGGGAGCACATTCTCAATAGTTGTTTTAGAGAGCTGTGCCAACACCTGGTGGACAGCACGTTGACTGACCCCAGGAAGGTTGCTGAAGAGATGGATGTTTGGGTCAGCATCAGAGTGTCCAAAAAGGCATCTGGGTGGTCAGGGTTCCCACCAGAAGAAAGAGGGGCGAGATTAAAAGAAGGAGTCCTCTCAAGGTCCCCAAAATAGCTCTCAAGGGAAGGTTCCCCACCCCAATCTGGACACCACAAGAAAGGCTTCTCAGGCAAAAACAAATCTAACCAGACCATCCAGGATTTTGTGATTTGAAAAAAAAGGGTGAAATCTCCAGTTTTGTGAAAAGGCTGCACTTTATACAAAACTGCCTGTCAATCTGGCGAACGAGGACATCTTGTGGCCAGGAATGGAAAAAGCAGAACCATATTTATTATAAATATATGAGAACTAGCAACATTCTCCAATGTGTGTTCTTGGAGCACATTAGGTGGTGATTTTGCACACAGCAGCCATTCCAGCTTCTATCACTGAGCAAGACAGAATTTCACTATATCAGCTGGCTTAAAAGGATGCATTTTCTGTACCATTCTCTCCAAGCAGATCTAGAGATGTTCAGTGTCCCCCTTATACGTGGCGGTTAACAGGAACACCTTTGGGCAGATGGTGCCTTCTATACCACCAACTTGAAGGAAATCATCTCACAGTTTCAAAAAGGCACTGCCATTTCCCTTAGTGTGAAGCTCCAACTCCCAGTAGGTTAGTTTGGTGTTTCTGGCTTGCTACTTTTTGCTTCTGCAGTTTAAGGGCACTCTACATATATTTGAATATTGTGAAACGTTTTGAATAATTAAATATGTCTTGTAGAAGATTGCATCTCTGTTTTTACAATGTTTCTCTTTCATTGAAGCCCACTGTAGCACACAAGTGTGTTCTGTGTGACGTCCTGGCTTCACTGTGCTCTTCAGATTCTAGACACTTGTATAACTGCCATTAGGATGTAGGTTTTGTGAGGCTAGGTGTGCTCCAGATTCAAACGTTCAATGGAAAGTGAAACAATTACCTACACATCCAATGGAAAGTGAAATAATTATCTACAACACACGCCTTTAGCAAGGAACACTTTCACACATTTGTGGGCAGTTTCAAGAGGATGTGGTGTAACAGCCATAGCTGCTGACTTTGGATCTGGGGAACCAGGTTCATGTCTCAGCGTCGCCTTAACATCCTGTGATTCTGGGCAAATCATGGTATCTCCCCCTACCTACCAAAAATAAATGTGTCCTTGTGTAATGTAACTGGTGCTCATGTGAAGTGCTCCAATACATTCAAGGCGTGCTTGCTCTACATAAAACTGCAAAAAAATATTGAAGGTTTTTTTCTCTGAATAAATTGTGAAAGCTTAATGAAAACCTGCACATATTTATTTTGCACTATGGCACTTTTATTTGTTGCCTAATTGGGCCAGAGATTGAATGCTGCATAACATATTTTAAAAATATTTTATGTGGCTGTCTTCTTAAATACTAATGGTTTGCACATGGTGTTGTGAATATCTAAAAGAAAACATAAAAGACTATTTTAATATTCATACTTTCAAATGAAAAAAGTATATTTATTTTTTTACAGAGCTACGGAGACTGAATCACTTTTTGTTTTTTCTGTGACATTTAATATGTATGCAAAACTTATGAGAAATCTTCAGCCGCAGGTGGTAAACACCTCATTCCTATTTTTACAACGAAGCATTGATAAAAATAGTACTTATTTTTGGAGTAATACTTTAATAATTTAGCCTTTTCAGAATGACACCGTTGGTTTTTCACACTTCTTTTGCTCATGTTCGTCAACCCAGTTCTAAGATTTCCTCCTCTGAACTTTGCAATACATAAGATGAAGCTGAATTATTTTTTCTTAATATTTTTCTTAGCAAGCAGCACTGTCAATTTAATAGGTATTTTTGCCTTGAGACACACTTGGTCAACGTTTAATTCAAACCTTAAATGTTTGAGGCTGGTAATTATGTTGCCAATGGAATGTTGTCGTGAAAACATCATGGGGGTGATTTTAACCTTGGCGGACGGCGGAGGCCGTCCGCCAAGGTACCGCCGCCAAATGACCGCACCGCGGTCAAAAGACCGCGGCGGCCATTCAAACATTTCCTCTGGGCCGGCGGGCGCTCTCCAAAAGAGCGCCCGCCGGCCCAGAGGAAATGCCCCTGCAACGAGGACGCCGGCTCAGAATTGAGCCGGCGTAGTTGCAGGGGTGCGACGGGTGCAGTTTGCACCCGTCGCGTATTTCAGTGTCTGCATTGCAGACACTGAAATACACAGTGGGGCCCTCTTACGGGGGCCCCTGCAGTGCCCATGCCATTGGCATGGGCACTGCAGGGGCCCCCAGGGGCCCCGCGGCACCCCCTACCGCCATCCTGTTCCTGGCGGGAGACCCGCCAGGAACAGGATGGCGGTAGGGGGTGTCAGAATCCCCATGGCGGCGGAGCGCGCTCCGCCGCCATGGAGGATTCCCCCGAGCAGCGGGAAGTCGGCGGGAGACCGCCGACTTTCCGCTTCTGACCGCGGCTGAACCGCCGCGGTCAGAATGCTCGTGGGAGCACCGCCAGCCTGTTGGCGGTGCTCCCGTGGTCGGTGAGGGTCATCATCTGTTATTCAGTGCCACGATACCCTTCCAGATGAACAAGAGCTTTACAAATACATGTAATATTTTGTTATGTTACATGCCATGAAAACTTTAGTACGTGCTATTAGACGCAACTTTAAACCCATTGTTGCTAGGCCTCTATCAATAGAGAATTAGCTGAGTCTCACACCTTTGCATATATCATGTCATTGTGCAGTCTAACTCCGTGGCTAGGAGTTTCACATCCTGGGGCATAGTTTCATTTCTTGGATGTAAGCTTCAAACCTTTGAGCACAGTCTCACTCCTGCTAGCCCTAATGTCACATTTACTGCTGGGCAACTTCTTTGTGTATTTCTCCAAATCAGACTGTTCTTTCCGCTTTAAATGCAATTTGGTCCAGGGGCCCAAACAAAATCAGACACTCCTGTAAAGAAACTGTCAGATTTTCAGATAACATGATTCCTTTGAAAGGCCATAAGGTCTGAAAAGAGCCAATCAGGTGCTTGTGCCGTGAGAGATATACGGTATTACCCTCAAGCACAGGGCCTGGGCCCAGCCAAACACTACGAAAATACTGCCCACATTTAAACAGGACCGGCCACTGGGAAGGAGGCAGACTATTTGCGGTTGACACACGAGCATGGATACTATCAAGTCCTAAGGGAGGTATGATGGGGGAAATAAAGTGCACAGGCAGAACAGCCACAATATATAGCAAGTATTAAAAGTAGACACAACTAGTGCTGCAGGAGTCTGATCCTGCGTATTGGTGTCCAAGGTAATATAAGGTTCCACATTGGACACTAGTAGTGTGGACAGCTTGGAGAAGACCCACAATGGTGAAAGATAAAGAGACATGTGCTATCCAATCAGTCCAATATAAACAAGTATGCTAAGCCACTGCCACCAAGAGCCTATGAATTGAGGTTCCTATGAAGTGAGGACCAAGAGAGAAATTACGTGGGAGCAGGGCCACAAGAGCCATCAGAATTGACACTTTCAGATGTAATCGAGGCTTATTTCACATGAGAACTGCCCTCGAAATTAAAGTGGATGCCTTGCCCATTTACCTCAATCTGTTGCTTACGGATCTGCTATGAATCATGAAAAATTAGAGCGGATCCCTAAAAAGGAGGCCCATGGGGCTAACGGTGGGCCCAGGGCTCAACACTTTGTGCCTAAAATCTAGAGCCTGCCACCCCTGGGGCACATAGAGGGACCGGGGGGGGGGGGGGCATTAATTTGTGCAGAATAGCAAACAAAGTACTGCACAAATGCCACAAAATTCTCAAATTCATGCTGCAAAATGTTCATATTTATGCCGCAAAATGTGCTAATCAATACTGCAAAATCCTGGGGGGTCTGTCTAACCCCAAGTGCTATGAGTGTTATGAGTATGGGCACTACAAGGGTGACACCCACAAGTGTCCCAAGCTGGCATAGCCTCACACTGGAGGTAAACCCCCAGGGTTGGCTAGTGTAGTGCTTAGGGAGGAGGTGGCCCCAGTTGGTAGGGGGGAAGTCAGTGACCTTACTCTCGTATCCCTGGGTGATAAAGAGATGGTGCCCAAAGCCCACATGCCTTCCAATACTACAAAGTGTAGGCAGTGGGTCACCGTCAATGGCAGAGGGTGGAGGCTCTGAGGGACAGAGAAGCCAGCATGAGTACAGTAAGGTGTCACCTGGTGTCCTCAGAGCGAGTCATTTCCAATAAATTCCACCAGGTTGTATTAGCAGACAACCGGGAGAGCCACTACCTTGCGGCTCTAGTTCCCTTTGAGTGGGGGGGTCTCAGGTCTTCTGAAAGTTGTTGTGAGCCTGCCATGCCTGTAGACTGTCTACTAGGAAATGACCTGGAGCATACTGCCTCAAAGAAAGTGTAGCTCAGGTTTCACCTGGGAATGTGGTGGTTACCTGAGTGGGTCTGTCTGACTACCAGGTCCATTACTCCCCATAAAGGGAGTCAGAAGGGTCTTGAGCCTGGGAAAATTGCCCGGACAACTGTCAAAAGAGGGAAGGGTAGGAGTCATGGGAAACCAGCCCCTGCTTGTCTCCAAGAGTAGGTGGATGGAGCACCAGAGTAGGCCACTCCAGAACCCATTGAGGAGGACATTGCCTCCCTTGGCGACTTGCCTGAGCTTGCTTGATGGCAAGTAGTAAGGCGACTAACCAAGGAGTGGCTCTGTCAAGCACAGAAAAATGTCCCAACCCTGAAGGGCATGAACGGCAAGCTGACGTCCAGGCAGCTGGTGAAACCTCTGGAGATCATTTATTGGGAAAATGAACTCCTGTACGGTGAACCCAAGGCACCTAGTTGTTCCCCAATGCTAGTGGGCTTGTCTAATAAAGTCCACCCATGAGATTCCCCTGGCACAACACCTTGGTCAGGGCAAGGCCTTTGCTAGGCCTGTCCCCCACATTTACTGGCACAGGATGAAGGTGTCCTCAGATGCATTCTGTGGACTTGTGTGAACTGCTGGGGCCGTGGGACGTCAGGGAAGGAGCTGAAAGCTCCCCTGCAACCCTTTTTCTGGTGTTGGCACCCACTCTGAAAGGGTGGGCATCAACATCATTAGGACCCTGGACCCCAAGACAACCTCTGGCAACAGGTTTATCCTGGTCTTGGTGGACCATGCTACAAGATATCCAGAGGCCATACCTCTGAGAACTGCACCTGCAGTATCTAAGGTCCTAATGGGGATTTTACAAGAGTGGGATTCCCCAACAAAGTGGTGTCTGACAGAGCACCAGCCTAATGTCAGCATATATGCAATCTATGTGGAAGGAGTATGGAGTTACCTATAAGTACTCCACATCCTATCATCCACAAACTAATGGGCTTGTTGAGAGGTCCAACAAGTCCATAAAGGGCAAGATTGGGGTCATACCTGACCCCCAAAGTGAAAGTGGGATGTCCTCCTGCCCTGCCAGCAATTTGGGTTGGATTCACCCCCTTTAAACTTCTGCATGGTCACCCTGTAAGGGGACCTCTCAGTCAGGTTTAGGAGGGATGGGATAAAGCACCCAAGAAACATCGCCGGGATGTGGTTAGCTATGTGCCTACTCTCAGGAAACAGATGGCCAAGTTCTGGAAGAAGGCTTTTTTGAGAACTTGGTGCTGAGCTAAGAGGTGATAAAGAAGTGGTACGACCAGAAAGCTACCTCTGTGGAGTTTCAGCCTGGACAAAAATTGTGGATGATGGAGCCATATTGAGCCTAGGGCCCTCCAAGACCGTTGGATTGGGCCCTATGAGATAGTTGAGAGAAAAGGGGATGCCACCTACCTGATGGATATCAAGACCCCCAGGCACCCCTTAAAGCTCCTTCACAGCAACCTTCTCAAACCCCACAGTGAGAGGTCTGAGGTCACCATGCTGTTGGTGACAGATTATGAGAGGAGGAGGATAGTGAGTCTGGCTTCCTGTCATCAAAAGAGCAAGATGGGTCAGTGGAAGGTATAAATCTCCCCAAAACTCAGACAGAGATAAGCCCCTTCTTGGGTCTCACAGGTTATTACAGGAGATTTGTTAGGGGCACGGCACCATTGTTGCTCCCTTCACTAAGCTGGCTTCAAAGATGCAGCCTAGATAGGTGACCCGGACAGGAGGCCTGCCAGAAAGCATTTGACTCCCTAAAGCAGGCCATGTGCACAGCCCCTGTGCTCAAGGCCCCTGACTTTTTAAAGATTTATAGTTCAGACAGATGCCTCAGATTATGGTACAGGGGCAGTACTTTCACAGCGTAATGATGAGTACCTAGACCAACCTGTAGCCTTCATCTCCAGGAGGCTACTTCTCATGGAACAGAGGTGGGGTGCTATTGAGTGGGAAGCCTTTGCTGTGGTCTGGGAACTGAAGCAGCTGAGATCATACCTGTTTGAGATTTATTTCAAGGTTCAGGTCGACCACAGGCCCCCAAGGTGGCCAATGAAAATGAAGGATGAGAGTCCAAAATTGTTGAGATGGTCCATCTCCCTAAAGGGAATGGACTTCACAGTGGAACATAGAGCTGGATCAGACAACACCACTGCTGAAGGTCTATCCAGGTTCTTCCACCTTAGTGCTGAGAACTCCAGGAGGTTGGGTATTTCTCCCCACGTTCAGCTGGGGAGGACACGTGTTAGACCTGTCAGCCTTAGGGTGGTCTTCCCCCGAACCTTTTGCCTGCTTGCCTCCATTTTGTCTGGATTTTTGCTCTGTTGGCTTTAGAAGTCTGTGCACCTTACCACTCCTAACCTATGCTAAGGTGCATGTGTTCACTCACCTTAGCATGGTTTGATTGGCATATGCCTGATTGGTATACATATACCCAGGGCCTGTAAATTGAATGCTACCAGTGAGCCTGCAGCACTTATCGTGGCACCCACTTAAGTGGCACATTAAAACTTTCCCCAGGCCTGCCATTGCAGCCTGAAGCATGTCAACTTGGCATTTAAAACCACTTGCCACCCCTTAAACTCCTCTTTTATTACATATGTCTCCCCTATGGTATGTCCTAAGAAGCCAATAGCGTTGGATACTGTACAATTAAAAGGCAGGACATGTACTTTTTAGTTTTACATTTGCTAGTAGTGAAAAACTCCCAACTTTCTTTTGTAACTACTGAGAAGCCTACCCCTCCCATTGGGTAACATTGGGGATTCCTTATTAAAATGAATAAGCTGTAATTCCTACACCAGAGGTTGTAGATATGCCATGTTTAGTAACTTGTAAGGATAACCCCTCTTTATTGGTAAAGTTGGATTTATCATCACAAGTTTGAAAATGCCACTTTAAAAAAGTTGGCATTTTCCGGCCCTTAGCCCTCTGTGCCAGTAACCTGCTTTAGGTCACATGACTGGGTATAACTGACAGTTGTGACTTTGTGAATTCACCCCAGACAGTCACACAATAGGGGAATTAGCTGAGCCTGAATGGGCCATTAACTGACTTGATGGGGGGGTAGAGCTAAGCACAGCCCCATTTGCATCTGAATAGGCTGGGTTCTTCCACCACACAATAGGCTTAACAGCCTTGTATTTTCAGTGCAGCCAGCTAGGAGTCAAGGCAGGAAGGCAGGAAATTAATGGAACTTCATAGAACCCTTCTGGAAACTTATCCCAACATGTAGGAGCAGGCTATGGAAGAGCGCCCCCATACCTACTCCTCAGTTCACTATTGGACCTGTGAAAGGACTCTCAGATGATTGCTTGCTGTTGTGACCTGCTGTGCACTCTGCCAGACTGTTACTGTACCTGGAGGGCCTGCTTTGATGCCTGGAGCCCACCTGGGACCTTCAGAGACCAGCCCTGATGCAGAGCTCTGCAACACCACCTACACCCAAGACTCCAGAAGTGACTCCAAGGGCTAGTTCAGCCTGTCTCCTGTTTTGGGCCACAGGGACATAACAGGCTCCCACCATCTCAAACCTGCACTTGGACCCAGCTTGACTGAGAGGTCTCCCTCCACTCCTGGGCCCTTAGTTGGATGCTAAAGGTGCCCAGATGGCCATTTTCTAAAACTGAGGTCTTGCTATTTCAAACCTTAACCTTTGAAAAAACATAGCTCCAGTTCTACTAATTGGATTTTGATTTATTTGGAGTCAATTAATTTATTTAAATCTTTTCTATTTTTCTAAATTGGTTTGGGATTGGCATTGTGTTGCGTTGTCACTGTGCTGCTGTTTGTGTACTGCATAAATACTTAACAGATTGCCTTTAAGTTTAGCCTGCCTGCTTTTTGTGTCTAACTACCCAGTGTTAAGCACAGGTTAATTTAGTGACTTTTGTAGTTCACCTTGCAAGGTATTGTGGCTGTTGCTTGACTAGGGTTCACACCCCAGTCAACCAAAGACCCTGTTTCTCACTATAACTGCTGAATTTATATGGTTTTGTGCGTATAAATTAAGAACCTAACTATAACGACCCTGTAACCTTTCTTTTTTTAAAGTAAATTTCTATGTTTTTTTAATTCTATTTCTCATTTATATCTTCACTGTAACCTTTGCTTTTTTCAGTAAAAAAACAAAATATATATATATATATATATATATATATATATATACTTTTATATATATATATATATAGCATGCATGGTAAAAAAATGATGGAAATTAACTAAAACAAATCTAAAAAAAATAAAAAGGTTACAGGGACATTATAGTTAAGTTGATGTTTTAGCCTTACAAAACCATAGAAATTCAGCAATTATAATTATTATACTTATAGTTATACTTATCTGAAGAAACTATAATTTATGCCAGAAAGTAACTTTAGGCAATCAGTGATAGTTTCTTAACATAAGTATGACTATAAGTATAACTATAACTGCTGATTTTCTATGGTGTTGTCCAAGTAAAACGTCAACTTTACTATAATATCCCTGTAACCTTTGTTTTTTTGCGTGAATATTAATATATATATATATATATATGTATATATATATATATATATATATATATATTTATATATTTATCATTGGCTGCCAGTAGGCAGTTATAGTTAGGACTCCTGATTATGAGTATGGCGGTCGGTCCTGGGACCGCCGTACCCGTGGTGGCAGTCAGACCACCGCCTCCATGGTGGGCTGACTGCCAGATTACGAAGATGGCCATCAGACTAGCACAAAACCGCTGCAACTGCCAGAATCTTGGATCCCGCCGCAGTAGGGAAGTGGTGATCAATCGCGGTGGTGCCGATGCCGGGACCAAGGTGCTGGCTGTGACCTGCCTTTCCGCCAGGGTCCCTGCCATGAAAAACGCAGTGGAAAGGCAGGAAAGGGATCTCACACAGGGTCCCTGGGAAATTTAGCCCATTGGGCAGGTTGGCTGGGGGCATATGTTGTACCCCCCATGCCTGCACTGTCAACATTGACAACATTGACAACAAAGTGCATGGCAACAGTTTGCTTAAGGTGCTCCTGGCGCTGCAGTGCGGTGGCATGTGCTTCAGGCTCACTTTATGAGTCGAAGCATGCTGCCTCAGTGCCACCGCTGCAGACACACCACCAGCCCAACAGTAGTGTCTTAATGCAGCAGTCGGAAGGCTGCCAGCCTGGTGGCATTCTCCCAACCTCCACGTTGGTGGTATGGCGATACGACCACAAAACTCCTAATCAAGTCCCTAGTTTTGTAGGAAAAGTATTTCTTGTTTTACTAATAGCTTTAGCACTGTTTGACGAATCTTCACTATTCAGGACTAGTTTGCCACTCACTTCACCTGCTGTCTTGAAAGTTTCAGGATGATTTGTTAAGCAGGTGTGTAGGAAAAGGGGGGTTCCAAAATGCATTTTCCTCATGCATTTTCCCATAGGGATTTTGAACACGACTACAGCTTGAGCCGCTTAACAGAATTACACCAAAGTTGACATAAAGCTAGATCTTGGTCCAGGAAGATCTCCTTTTGTAATTTGGTGTAAATCTGATCACTAGTATTAGAATTATTAAAGAGTCCCATTATGCTTAGGGCTTTAATCAGGGAATTCATAATTTACATAAAGTTTCCCTCTATAAAATACATAACCATAAGCCCTTGCTAACACAGACCCGAAAATACTGCTAACACTCACACCTATAAGTGTTTGCACAACAAAACATGCTTGTTTGCACATACAGACATCTCTAAGAACAGCCACTCAAGAACTCTTTATAAGGTGTCTAATTTTCTATGTACATTTTATATTGTTGCATGTGTAGAGCATTTAGTGTGGTGTTCTTCGTTTTTTGCATTTTTACACTATATCCATCAGAGCATGTTTACCTGAATGTGGATTCCACTACAGTTAAACCTCCCTCGCTGCCAGATGCTAAACTGCAATAATACTATGTTTTTACTCTACAACATGCTGTGTCAATAAATAGCAAAGCAGCATGTTTTTTGACATTACAGCTCAGCCAAGAGTGGTTATCTCCCCTGCATCCTCCCTGCTTGAAACTGGGCTTCAAAATAAGTTTTTGTTTGACATTACCTGTTCTCCCTAAATCTCCACACTTACATTGGGTGCACAGTGTGTCGATTGCCGATCTGTCATTGATTTTATGTATGTTAGGAGTGCAGCATTACACAATGGCTTAAAGTGTGAATAATCCAATTAGATGCAATTTATATATGGAGATTCATGCGGAATCAGTTTATTGAGTCTGTAAAGGAATAGCTTTAGTACACATTTGTAGAATTATTAAACTCAATGTACTGCCGTTTTATAATAATGTGTGTTACAAAGACCAGCACCTCTTCACACTGTTCACACTGAGGTGTAATTCAGCACCATGTAGGGTAACTATATATATATATATATATATATATATTTATATATATATATATATATATATATATATATATATAACACTGAAAAAAGGATACAGAGATATTATAGTAGGTCATAGAATTAAATCGACCTTAGAAATTCACTAAGGGAGCTGCTTTTTCAGTCGCTTGTAGGTACTTATAGTTAGGGTCATGTTTCCATTGAAAAAGCATGTTTTGACTTGCCTAAATCTTTGCTGCTGTTGAATCTTCACAAAATTTCCCCCCACATAAGTGTTCAGAGAATATTGTTGTATATGGGAAGTTTTGGAGTGATCCGTCAAGTGGGAGTCGAGAATAGGAGAGGGTAAAAAAAAGTATGTTTTCCATTATAGATCCCATAGGAATCTTAGACATGACTACAGCCCAAACCGCTGAACCAAATTACACCAAATTTGTCAGGAAGGGAGCTCTGGGTGCAGAAAGAATGCTTTCTGTTATTTGGTGTCAATCATTAGGTAGGTTTTGAGATATTAAAAAACAAACAAACATAGATATCTAAAGACGAAAAGGATTTGCGAATAATATCAAGCTCGTGCAGAGATCTGCAGAGCTCTGATTGGCTGCCAACACTTCAACCAGGAAGTGTTGGCAGCCATACTGGGACTCGGCTAAACCAAGTCCCAGAAACAAAGACAAACAAATAAGAAAAGGGGCCAGGGTAGGGACACCTTAATCCCTTAGCTCTGGTGCTGGCCCCCCAGAGCAAAATAGCAATTTGCAAATCTGTGGCCAAAAAAACGGTCTCCTGCACTTTTTTTTAGTAAAGCCCCCAGGTGGGCCAGGTCCCGGGGCACGTCAAAATTAAAATAGGTGTTGCACAAAGCCCCCCTATTAGGGCTTACTGAAGCCCAGGGAACTGCCACCTCTCTGGGTCTTAATTTACACTGAATGTGGGGAGGCTGTGCAGCACCCTCATGTCCTGGGGACTACCACCTCCACAGGGCAAAATGCTTTTATTGAAATGGGGTGGTGTCCCGCAGTCCTAGCCGCCTCCCTGCATTTTGCAGGAGCCAGGCTCTTGCTCCCACTGCTATTGATAGTAGCTCCCTGCTTGTGGGAGCAATATTTTCATCTGTCTTCCCTGCATGTATAGTGTGTGCAGGGAAGGCAGATAAAAGCTCAGAAAGCAAACAGCTGTGTCCCAGGGGTGGGCACCCCGGGACATAGCAGGAGTTATCAAGGGGGGGGGGCACATGGCCTCCATTCAACATTACATAGGCCCAGATTTTAAATGCACAAAACCATAGAAATTCACCTGTTGCAGTTAGAGTTGTCCCAAGTAACTATAGCTCGTGCCCCATGGTAACTATAAATTGAGCCCCCGCCATGCACAGTTTTTTTTTCTCCAAAACTTTACTGCAAATATTTCATCAATATTATCAATGATGTTATCAAAAATGTCATGTGTGCTACAGTTTGTGGGTTAATTAGCAGTGCATGGAGAGGGCGCAATTCAAAGTTCCCTTCAGTTCTGAAATGCAGGTATGCACCGTATTTACAAAAATAGGGACACCTTCCTGCACATAAACTATCATTCATAATATTTTTCTCTTTCTGAATGCAGCATACATAGAAAAAGCAAACACGAGGAGTAATAACAGTATTTCTCCTTGTTGCGCCATGCTAACTCCACCCCAGGGTGGCGTTAGTTGTTGGCGCTGCCTCAGATTTATGATTCCTTGTAAATCGGGGTAGCATCAAAAGCAATGGGTGTTGCGGTGGAACGCCCACAGCAACACACATTGCATGCCACTCTGCCACAGAAAACTGTGTCAGAGGGGCCCATGTTCACAAGGTGGCATTAAGCCATAAAAAGTGGCTTTATGGAGCAGGGCGCAATGCCACCGAAGCATCACAAAAAGTGGTGCTTCGGTGGCGCTAGGGGCTTGTAAATATGCCCTTTAATTTTATTATAGCCCCGCAGAGGTAGGGGTCCCCAGGGCTGGTGGGGAGCCGATCGTCCCCCAACCCAATTCAATGACATCTGTGCCCCAGGGAGGTGGAGGTATCTGGGGATGTAGGGGGGCCAGGCAACCCCCGTTACATATAATGAAAGCTGCAGGGAGGTGGTGGTCCCTGGGGCTGCAGGGGTGCGAGGTTCCCCCATATTACAATGAAAAATTTCCCCAGGACATGGCCCACCTAAAGGCTCCAGGATTACCAAGCACAGGAGCCTGTGCTTAATCATTTTTTTTTAAATGTAGCTGCATCCGCGGATCTGCTGTGAATCTTGGTGAAAATTAAAAAACAAAATGCTTTTTAGCCCTGCACCAGCGCTAAGGGGTCTAGGTATCTGTAGCCTGACCCCTTTTCTTTTTTTACATGTTTTAGTGAGACTCTTCCTGGCAGCCAATCAGAGCTGTGCATTTCCCTGCACGAGCTCGTCATTATTCGTCATCACGGCCAGAGATATAGAAATTTGGATTTCCTTTAATACCCCAAATCTACTGAACCGATTTACATCAAATAAGTGATAGCATAATCTGTGTACCGAAAGATAGCTTTCTGCTATATTCGGTGTAATTCCATCCAGTGGTTCAGGCTGTAGTCCTGTCTAAATGTCCTATGGGAATTAACATGGGAAACACAACTTTTTGATCCCCCCTTTTTTTCTCACCTCCCGCTTGATGGATCACCCCAAAACTTTCCATGGGCAACAAGAAAACAGGAAAGTTTAGTGAAGATTCATCAAATGGTGCAAAAGATATAGACATGTCAAAAAACGCTTTTTCTATGGAAACATAATTCTAACTATAACTAGTTAGTGGCGACCGCCACTAGGTACTATCTATATATATATATATATATATATATATAGATATATGCACACACATCATGCATACACCCACCTAGGTACTATCTCTATCTCTATCTCTATCTCTATCTCTATCCCTCTCTCTGTCTCTGTCTCTGTCTCTCTCTCTCTCTCTATATATATATATATATATATATATATTTTTTTTAATATATATATATATATATATATATATATATATATATATATATATATATATATATATATATATATATATATATATATATATATGCACACACATCATGCATACACCCACCTAGGTACTATATATATCTATCTATATATATAGATAGATATATATGTGTATCTACTGTATATATCAATATAAATAGATCAATAGATAGATAGATACACACACACACATCATGCGTACACCCACACACAGAGCATGGGCCAGATCTTGTCAAACCTTCTTAAAGTCAGGTGTGAGGGCTCGAGTTGCAGTGGAGGAGGTGGAGAGGAGCTGGGAGGGGTGCCACAAAGTTATGACTTTGGCTTTTCCACTCATGGGTGATGCGGGTGATCTCAGTTCCATGCACCCAATGCCTACTTCTATGCAATACACTAAGAGAACATGAAAAGCAGAGCAACTAGTAGCCTAGTGTTTCTTAGGGAGAAGAGACACACTGAATAGCTTGTTAACAGCAAAGTCTGTCTTTATCAGCGGAGGGGGGAAGAGAGTGCTCCCAGCAAAGGGCAAACACACTGGAGTCTTCCTCTTTTATCGGCTTCAGGCAAGATGCAGCATCTGGAAAGAGTTCTGGCAGAAGATGAAACAGTCTCTGACAGAATCTCAGTCCCTGCATCTCAGAACAGGAGGTCAGACAAATTGACCTTTGGAGTCACTCAAGTCAGCCTGGGATGAAGAGAGCAGATCCAGTCTTCCTTCTCAGAAAGAAGGGAAGGCCTCAAGCAGCAAGGTAGTCCTCTGGGAACCAAGGCAATCCTTCTTATGTAGTCCACAGGTCCAGGAAGGTACTGAAGAAGTGGTTCAGGAGGCCCAATTATTAAACCTGGTGACAGCCTTTGAAGTGGGGGTGACATCATAGCTACTCCCATTACTGGTTGTGGAAAATTCTCCCTTTCCCTGGCCAAGCCTCTACAAACAATATGGTGACAAAAGACATGTGTCAAGTTCCCTTGTGAGTGTGCTGGAGACAGCCCTTTTAAATGTAAGCAGGATAGGGAACAGCTCCGCCCCTTCCATCATAGTAGGATAGCCTCTCTTGCCAACACCTATTCCCCCTGTGTCTCACTGTCTGGGAGGAAGTCACAAAGGCCAGCTGCCAAGCTGTTCACACTCATGTGACCCAGGATTGCAGGCACCAAACGGTTGGGGTAAGAAAATGCCAACATTCTAAATGTGGCATTTTAGGAATTGTGACTTAGAATCCAGCATTACAATTAATACAGTTACAATTACAAGTCATTTGAGTCTAAATGTGACATTCCTATCTGTCCCAACCAAAAGCTAACACTTAGTAAATGTAATACAACAGGAGAGGTAGGCCTTACAGTGATGAAAAATAAGTTAGGACATGTAAAATTTAAAGTATATATCCTACCTTTTAACTACACTGTGCCCTACCCGCTAGGCTGTATAGGGTCTACTTAGGAGTGACTTCTATATGTAAAAATGTAAGGTTTAGATCTGGCAAAAGTTTACTTTGCCAGGTGAAAATTGGAGTTTAGAACTGCACTACAAGCTGCAGTGGCAAGTTTGAGAAATGTTTCAAACTGCTACTTTAGGGAGTGGCAGAATCAGTGCTGCAAACACACTAGTAATTTTATTTACACACTCAGGACACATGTAGTACTTCTTTACTTGGGATTTACAAGTACATTAAATGTGCAGATCAGGTGTAGACCAATATTACCATGTTTTAGGGATAGAGCACAAGCACTTCAGCACTGGTTAGCAGTGCTAAAGTACAGAGAGTCCCATGGCCAACAAAAATGAGATCAGCAAAAATAGGAGGGATGAAGGAAAAAAGTTTAGAGGAAGACCACACTAAAGAACGACAGGTCTAGCATACACCATCTATATATATATTTTGGCCTCCCAGAGGCTCAAGGAGGAGGGCCTGCACCCCCTTCCCTAAATATGTTTTGAGCCCCCCCACCCCTCTCCATGGCCAACCCTCAGGGGCATCTTTTGTTTCAACAGATCAAACTGTTCTTCCTCACCACTTCATCTGCAGGAGCTGAGTAAAACTTAGTTAATTACTTATTTTGTGTGAGGAGGCCTGAGTTCCATCTCCTGGGAAACAGCATAATTACCTTGGCCCAGAAGGGTGACAAGAGGCCTAGATTCTGGTTCTGAGTTGAGCCAGAAAAGTATAAAAATTCTGGATGACCCACAAAGTGTACATGTATGATCTTGTAACCTGCGTATTCAAACTCGGTGCAAATGTTTCACCACAGTTTCATACTTTGTAGGCCTAAGGGAAGTGAAAGTACAGTATTAAACAGATTTCCCCCATATGTACAATACATTGTCACTGCAGACAAAACAATAAACCATACTGACTTTACCTCTGAGTGCCCACTGATATTATAAGGTCTAGCCCAGGTCAAGATTTGTCCCTGAAGAGTCCCCTCTGTGCCAGTCTACCTGTGCACAGTTACTGTGCTGTGCACAACGATAGTCTCCCATGAGATTCCACACACATTCCCACACACATGTGACCAAGTATTCATGTGCAACAAGCCAAATGTCCCTTACCCTTGCTGTGACGCATCAGTCTTATATTAAAAGGTAGATACTGGAGGTGAAAAAGCACAGTGATTAGCATGGGTGAGATTCCAGTAGTGAGACTCACCCACACAAGTAAGTCCAAAACTGAATGATCAAAAAAAGAAACAAATCTGGATGTACGAAACAGGTGGAACCCAATTGCAGCAAAAGTGAAATATTTTGGGGATGATCAAGGATCTAACTCAAAGCAGCTTTGTGCTAAATGTCACATAAATTAAATAAAATGCATCTGTGCTCAATCTCTGATATTATGACAAAAGGCTATGACATTTAATTCATGAACAATTTGTAAAGTATTTAGGCAGTGAATACAAGTACAAAAAGTCACACAAAGCACAATAAACCTTCAGGGCCAATTTTAAATAAAGAGAAAAATCTATTATTAAAACAAGATGAACATAGCACAAATCTCATAGGGAAAGTGAAGATATATATATATTTTTTAATTGAAGAGAAAATAGCACCATGGAGTGCAAAACACCAATGATAGTCAATGGTTGCAGTAGATCTGGACCTAGGCATGACTGGACCTGTTCCGTGATGGCGTCTTGGTTTGATACACCAAGTGGATTCCTTCCTCTTAAAATCACAATTTCAAAAAAGTTCCCATCTCTCTGTCAGGAACTGCATTTCTTTTTGGGGAAAAGTATTACATGTTTTTCTCCAAGTTCCAACCTAGAAATCAATGTTGTCATTTTTTTAGAACACAAATCTTCCTTGACCGTGTTGTATCTGAAATTGTAGCCATCACCATGGAACCAATTGCTGGATACCTGAAGCAGGTCAGTCCCACTGGAGCACTGGAACTTTGGATGAAAAGTTTATAAAAGTTTCCAAACTTTCTTTTGGTGCCAAACCAACCACAGAATTACACTTCTAAGGTCCACAGGATCTCAGGAAACGGTGTCTTAGGGTGTCAGGCAGAGGCTGACAACAAAGTACTGTTGCGCTATTCAGGCATATCCAGGAAAAGGCCTCTTGCAGCGTGTTGTGTTCCTGTAGCCACAAAGAGGGTCAGACATCTGCCCCTTTGAGTTCACTTTTTTGCCCTAGATATGTGTAAGGACAGGTCCAGTCAATCAGGGGTCTTCTCGGCTCACAGACAGCTGGTCTAGTTGACCTTTCACAGGTCCAGAAAAGTGTTCTAAGAATGCTGCCTTGGGGTGCCACATTTATGGTTATCACTAGCTTGTGGGTGGAGTTCATTCCTTTACCCTCCCTAATCAATGGGGTAAATGATTCCAGGGGCAATCTTACACATTTTCTCAGTAGGTCCTGTTTACCTTACGGCAAATAAGCCCCAGGTGCCAGGGGAATGCAAAGATGGGCAAAGTTTTCAGCCACACTAAACTTGGCCTTCGGGGGCTGGAGGTGTGTATGGGAGTGTCATAGGGTAATGAACAGTATTCTCCCACATCTGACACTAAAATCCAGTTTGAAGCAAGGCCTGGACCCACAATAAAACAGAAGACAGAAGTCTAGTAAAACAAGAGAGGGTCCCTCAATCACCAGAGAGGAGATACACTGCAATTGTTTTCTGCTTCTTTTTAGGTATTTTCAAGAGCGTACAATTGTTACATGTGACTCAGATTGAGATGTCAGGCAGGAGTTGCCACCGTTATGCCAACAGGATGACCACAGCCTTCACTTGAAGTATTCTGAGATTAGAGGAGTCATCCTTGCTCATTCAGGTTGATCTCTTAATCAGCCCGACCTATTGTATAATTTATGGGAAGAAGTTCATACCTTAGTCAAACTTCATTCAGGCCAAGTACAGACTGACTAGCTGTTGGAGGTTAATGCTAATTAATCTCCTGAAGTCTCGGGCAGAGAAAAGTTAACCTTTCAAAAGTTACTGTTCTTTCACATTTATCAAGAATTTGACTTCACCATTGAATTACATTTTCATAACATTTACACATAGTGCTGTAATTATTTATCTATCTATTCCTTAGATGCAGTATTACAGTTTTAATCAGTACTCTTGCCTTCTACATACAATAGCTAGGGACGTCACAGGGAAAATATATTCTGGGGTCTGACTACTGTAGGAACAACTTTAATTTTCTACATATCCACTTATAAATATTATGCACTCTGCCAGTGGGCTATACAGCCTATATAGAGATGACTTTAACATTTAAAAGGGAGCTCTTTACATGTCTCTTTGCATGTCAAAAATAAATATTTTTTTAGGTCACACCGCAGGTAACACAGGGTAGTCCTGGAGCCATATTTTCCATGCCAAGGTAGTAAATAGCAGAATTAGTGGAAGGGTGGGGTTCGCGTTTGGTATGAGGAGTGGGTTTTGTCTCAGTGCAGCAGTTTAAAAAGCACTGCTGAGTTTCCTGTATGTCCAACAGTTTTCAGGCAACAATAAAAGTGCCAAGATAGCTCTGGTTATTAATATACCTGCTGCAGAAGATCAAGTTTTGTCTAGCAGCAGTTTTGACTCATGTAAGGTAGCACAGAGTGTTTATATACCTGCTGCAAAATACATGTAATATGCAAATCACAGAACAGTATTTTATGTGCATAGTTCAGCTGAATACTGCTTTTATCACAGAGAACCTCTTGTTGCTGCGCAGTTATTAGTTACTATCATAATCTAGCACAGTGAGCTATGAACTGCCATTAAAGAGCTGCATGCCAACTGCATGGTACAGGTTAGGTAGTTACGTTTTTTCCCAGTCTTTAATTATCCTAATTTTGCTAAAAAGGGTTTCTTTGGGCAGAAATAAATTGTATTATTAAAGTCAACCCTAATCACTGCGTTATGTTCTGAATCCTGAGCTTATGCTTCCCCAGACTTAGCACTCTTAAAAGATGCCTACCAGTATGGCTGGCATGTGAATCATACACCTCATAGTCCCCTTTGTTTTACCTAACATTTTCCATGCACTGATTTACACAGTTATGATTCAATGTTCTATCTCCTTATTTGTGCACGTATGATTCATTGACTCTGTCTGTGTGTGTGATATAGAGTACTCCAACACCTACACTGGTAGGAGAGAACCTATGAAGCAAATTAAATAAATGTAAGAGAGGGCCTATGGAGAGATGAGATGCACTGTTAGAGATGATGGTGAGGGAATCATTGAAGAGCCCAAATATAGTTTACTGTATCCTGGTGCGTTGTAAGGCCATCATTTGCTATGCTTTAAAAACAAATGCAGTTGAATATTAAATGGAAAGTGTGTTGTGGAATGCACTGTTTTTGCCATATTCTCCCATTCTTTTTGGGGGAGTGAATTCTCCAAGCCCCATTGTAGTGGTCAGGCTCATCCGCTATGCACTCTGTGGGGGCTGGTCTGACAAAAGTTGCTAGGGCTGCTTTAGGTTCCCAGTCGAACCCTGAAGTCTAGTGCCATGCCTCATTCATGTTTCCACTGTAGTGTCGCTGCGACCATTATACAGAAGCACATTAGTGTGCAGGTAAAAATGTAGGCCGCATTTACTACTAGAGGTTCTAAAACAAATTATCTAGGGATCACAGGACACTGATGTTGACTTTTCATTAAGAGGTTGGCTATATTTTCAAATGTATCTTCTGTACTATCTCTGATCATCTTGCATTTCCATGTAGAGATACCAGGCAGATCACATAACACCAACAGGTATGCTAGAAAGGACATCTGGTGATGGGGAATATGGCAGACTACATGATCAGACCTGGTGTGGGAGACCCTACTGCTTCAACTCTTGACATTGCATGAACATACTTTGCATGTTGGTGATCCTTGGACCACAAAGTAAGACCTGTCTCATGTCTACAAAACAGATGTATGGATGATTCCACTGAACTATTTAGGGGCCCACTGCGACTATTAAAGGTGTATGGGTGCTGTTTTTCAATCACCTTGTATTTCGTTTGCTAATGAGTGTTCCCTCCAAAATGGAAACAAGGTCTATAGATATCCAGGTGCCTCAAGTGTTGGGGAGATCAAGCAAAACCTGCAAAACTGTTATAGGAACAACAGTAAAAATAATTTGACCTACATATTTTTCTACAATTTGGTTCACTGCTGTAGTATGCCTGCATTCCTTTAGAAAACACAATGGATCATAATCTGTATAATGTCTAATAAGAAACATTTTTAAATATTGTTTCATGAACATGTTTAAGCCCTGGATACTGCGAGTACGTCAAGAAAGAGATGCAATTTAAGTTGTCTTAATGCATTTCTGATACACTCTAGCAGAAGGCCCTTTATCCATTGCATTACATACTATCAACACTATCCTACACTGGCCAAGAAATGTTTGTTGAACCCAATGTACTCTACGCCAGAATCAACAAGAAACTCATCCGCAAGCTACAAAACATCCAGAACGCTGCCGCCAGACTGATCCTTGACCTACCTCAACACTGTCACATCTCGCAACACCTGCGTACACTGCACTGGCTTCCCATAGAAAAAAGAATCACCTTCAAGATCCTCACCCATGCACACAAAGCCCTCCAGAACACCAGACAAGCATACCTGAACCAGCGACTCAACCTCTACGTACCCCACAGGGCCCTACACTTAACCCAGCTCTCTCTCGCAGAAGTACACCACATCAGGAAACCAGAACAGGAGGACAAATCTAGTCCAACCTCACAGCCACCGCCTGGAACACCCTTCCTCTCCACATCAGACAAACCACCTCCCTCCTCAACTTCATGAAGGAAGTGATGACATGGCTTTTCTAAGAACAACTTCACCGGTATACGCTACTCTCCCCCTCCCCAGTGCTTTGAGACCCTAACGGGTGAGTAGTTTCGCTTTACAAGCACTGATTGATTGATTGATTGAATGTAAAAACAAGTTCATAAATATTAGGGTATTGTCATAGTTCCATCCACCTGCTGTTCTGTGATCTGTAAACAATAAAAGCACATTAATATTTGAAAGTTGGTAGTGACACGTCTAAAATTGGACTTTGTATTGCAGTTCCATTCTTACTTAGGAGTGGGAGTAACCCGCACAATTAGCTTTAGAGTAAATATGTGGAATTATGTAAAATTATATGAGAAGTGTAATTCAGTATTTAACACTATTTTCCTAGTGCAAAAATGCCCCTTTGCATAAAAAAATTGACCAGAAAATACATTTTGTACTAAGAAATAGCTCTAGATGTGACAGAACATGAACAGCAGAACGGTTTTCTGTCCAACTCACTCCTTTACCGTTCTTTAATTATCACACAGTGCATCACGAAAGCAGCTGGTTGCGTGTGATAAATTTGTTGTTTCTATACTTATTATCCCCCCACATTACTCTTAATTACGTGAGCGGGTGCAATCCCATAATTGTTGATTACTCCACACCAAAGAACAATGAGGATTTAACAAAATTATTCTTGCATACTTAACATTACACCCAGGCCTATTTTAGTGGTGATGTTTCACCAAGTTGTAATTTCTGTCAATTCTTCAGAGATTGGCCTGAACCATCGGAATAAAGAAAGCCCAAAAGAAACATTTCTAAAACATAAGGCCATGTAGATGAAGTGGTTGTGTTGCTTTTGCACCATGCAATGGGGTGCAAACACAACCATTAAAAGTGATTTATCAAGTCACGCAAGACCAGCCCACATGGCCCTGAGTGGCTTGATAAATCCAGGCTAATGCAACACAGCGCGAATTACTTTGTTGCATTACTCTGCCACAATGAGGCATTCCTGGGTGTTCGCATGCCACTCCATGGATTTTGGCGCATTCCCAGATTTACAATAAGTGATTGACCTAGGAATGTACCAAAATGTCTATGCCTCCACAGGTAAGGAGTAACAAAAAATATGTTTATTTCTCTACAGCTTTTCCTTTTTCTATGTGCTGCAGAATGCAGCACACATAGAATAAGGAAAATGCTTCAGGAGATTGTTTTGTACAGGAAGGTGCCCTTTCCTGCACATCAACAATCATGCTTACGGTGCAAGCACCTTTGGCCCATGGTACAAGACTGCCTACGTTGGTGCTAGGCAGCACATTGTGTGCCAGCCCTGGAAAAAGGCAGGAATGTACCGTATTATTTTAAATATGGTGAATTCCTTCAATTTCCCTATTGTGCAGCGCAGCAAAGTGACCTGCTGAGTGGTGTGATTGCTACCTAAATATGCCCCTAAATATATTTTTTTAAATTGAAAAATACAAATATATTGCCTCTAACTATATATCGAACCAAACAAACATAAATATACATTTGTTTTAATTACTTACCATATTCATCCAACAGAATGTTGTCAGGCTTGATGTCCCTGCAAGATATAAAATATTTTCTGCTTATTCAAAATGGCAACAGTTGAAAATGGAAAAAGTAGTATATTGTGCTTTTTTTTTTTTTTAAAAGAACATTTTTAGACATTGTAGTTGGACGCATATCACCACTGACTGACTCAGGAAATGCTGAAGAGGCATATCAAATTATATTATTAATACATCGTGAAATAAGTAAGAGGAAATGGCAGGCTTAAATTCTAAATAGCCTACACCCATATTGAAAAACAACACGTGATAAATGAAAACATGTCAACCACTTGAGAGACATGACTGTCAGTGCAATAATATGAACGATATTAGCAGTCTGGGGTAGTATGGTCCATACTCCCGGGTTGCCCGAGTGCTTTAAGAAGTGTGCTTTTATACAGTTACGGAAAGATGTGCTGATGAAGGCTAGCAAGCACACATTACAGTGTAAAAGCAAACATGTATTCATTGTTCAAATTGTAGTGGCTGGATATGAACACTCATAGAATGAAAGGAGGCATCATAGGGAACAAACACCCTACCAGATTAGTTCTGTGACGAGGAAGGGGCAGATGTGCCACTCAGCAAATCAGTTCTGGCCATGATGTAAAAGTAAGAGGCATTTCATGTCTTTTTTTGAAGATCCGTATTTTGAGGTTGACTGGATACAAAGGGGAACGAGGTTCCAGAATTGCGCTGCACTCTTTGATAAAGATTGAGGGGCATATTTATACTCCGTCTGCGCGATTGTGCGTCAAACATTTTGACGCACATTCAGCGCAAACGTTGCCCCGTGTTTAAACTTTGACGCCCGTGGACGACAAAATTCCGCCGTGTGCGTCATTTTTTGGATGCGGCAACCCGCCTTGCGTTAATGATATGCAAGGTAGGCGTTCCTGTCCAAAAAATGGCTTAAACGGCCGTGCTTCGTATTTATGCTTTCGGGCAAAAATGACGCACGGCCGGGAGGCAGACCTGGAAAATGACGCACAGCCCGATTTGCATCAAAAATTAACGCCTGGGTCAGGGCAGGCATTAAAATAGGGCAAACACATCTGTATTTAATCAGAACACACAGAACAAACAGCAGAGCAGCAGAGCAGCAACAGGGAGCCATGGAGGTGATTCTAATCCAGCGTGCACGCAGGGGCAGAGCCCAGCAGCAACAACAGCAGCTACAACAACACCAGCAGGGACCCCAAAGGCAGCGCAGAAGGCAGAAGAGGATATTCCGCCCCAGAACCACCCTTCAGGGCCTCAGCGAACACAACATCATCCAGAGGTACCAGTTGAACTGGCAGGCCATTCAGCAGCTACTGCACAACATTGAATCGCAGCTGGCCCCCACTTTGCTGACACCCCGCACCATCCCAACAGAAACCAAGCTGCTTGCCATACTTCATATGCTGGCAAGTTCCTCTTTCCAAACAACTGGTGCCCTGGTTGGCGGAATATCACAACCATCATTCTCTGCCTTTTTGGTCAAAGTATTGAGTGCCATCATTGGACTGACACCCCGCCACATCTGCTTCCCTAACACACTGCAGAAGCAGCAGGAAACAAAACAGGGGTTCTACCTCATCAGTGGCTTCCCACACGTCCTTGGTGCAATTGACTGCACACATGTACGCCTTGTGCCACCTGCTGCAACTGAACACCTCTACCGCAACAGGAAGCACACACATTCCATCAACGTGCAGGCCGTAGTCGATCACCAGGGATTGATCACCAACATTGTGGCTAAATATCCTGGGAGTGTACATGACTCATTCATCTTCCGTCACTGCACCATCAATGAACACTTCCAGGATGGACGGTATGGCAATGGACTACTTGTTGGTAAGTACAAAGACCTACTTATATACACACTGCACAGCAACCCTCTAGGACACACAACACATACACCACAACAGCAACATGTGAACAGGAACATACTGAGGTCGTGACATTGCTAGCCATGTTTCTTAGGTCACCATTGAACCTGTCACACATTGGAAATTACTGTACAGCCTAATGTTAAGACGTCGAAGATCACAACGTGTGGAGTGGGTTGCCCAAATGTCACATTGCAAAATGTAAGTGTCCCAATGACCTTTACATGAATCCGTTGCCTAAGTCTAAAGGTATGGGATGTCCAGGGTACATTGATATGAATGTGTTAACAACACTGTCAATTTTAACTGTGTATGGAACTATCATCTCACCCCCAGTGAACACACATGGACACCTGTGTCACAAATCACAATGCTAGGGAGGGCATACTGTACTGCAAATCCCAAAACATACTGCTGACAAACGGTTAGCAGACAAACACTCGTTCAGCCAAGGAAACAACACAATGCAGATGGTACATCCTACAAGCCTTGGATGCTACATTATTACACAAAAGAGTCACAGACAACACAAGACAACTACTGCCATGAAAGGTCATTTCAATAGGGCCAGCTACATCAACATGATCCCAATCATTTTCTCTTGCAGCTGATCAGGGGTATGGCTTCCAGCCATGGATTATGACACCATTTGGCAACCCAAGTACTGATGCAGAGCGTGCCTACAACGACGCATATAGGAGGACACGCAGCATTGTCGAGAGGACCTTTGGCATCCTCAAGTCAAGGTTCCGGTGCCTCGACATCACTGGTGGTAGCCTCCTATATTCCCCAGAGATGATCTGTAGGATCATCCTAACATGTGCAATATTGCACAACATTTGCATCAAAAGGAACATTCCCCTCCTGGAACCAGAGCCACACATGCCTGAAGAGGAGGAAGAGGAGGATGCTGGCCTGCAACATGAGGGGGAACTACAGAACACGGCCGCTGGTATACGCAGGCGGCAACAGATCGTCAACAATGTCTTTTGAATATGATCACCTTCACCGCTTTAGTTAACTAATTTAAATAAACACCTCTTCTAATCACCATATAATGGTCTGGCTATTCACTTTTGCACACCTTCATATCTACTTATCAGAATAAGAGTGTTGCCTCATGGAGCATTGCTGAGCTACTGAGTAGGACACTGAACATCCCAGAGCTAATGTGATGCCTAACATACAATGGTCACATACACACACACTGTTAATGACATATATCATGTACATTTCTCCTTTGAAGGCCAATAGCAGAGGACCACAACTATTTCACACATGCATGTTGAAACAAGGTCCAACGCAGCATATGGCGCACAACTAAGACACCATCACTCAATAAGGGGAAAACAAGCCTCATACATGAGCCAGTCAATGTGCTTTGGCATCAGTAACAGGAATGCCTGACCAGACCCTTGACAGCAGTAAGTCCAACTACATCCAATATTTGCAAGGACTATCTGTGACCAGAGTCCCATAGACGCAGAACATAGACAGCACAAGTGCCACACATATGAGCAGCATTGCACACATGACATTCCATGCACATGTCAGCCCATTTCCTAACTCCTGCCACACCCATGAACCTGGTCACAACCCACCTGTCGGAAGAGGTCCCTGGAATACTAAGACGTGTACCCTGATATTCCCTCCTCTACACACACAGACCAACATTAACAAACCAGTGTGCTACACCCTTTCCTATGGTATGCCATTGTCATAGAAAATCTGACTGCATGGAGGTCAGGTTAATTTATACACTGTCTTCTAGTTTCAAAGCCCTGTTAGCACCTGCAGATTGCTTCCCGTGTGAAAAAGTCGGTTGGCCCTTAGAATGCAAGTCTCACCTACAGGACTGGTGAGAAACAGATGCAGCCCACACCTGTGATCACCTCCATGCACACCATCCATTTCAAAAAGCACTGCCCCTGCTGATGCCTGGAACAGCATAGGAGTTGCCATTATGTCAAATACACCGTTAAGCATTGATACTAATTAAGCCGTGTAACACAGCCACTGGGTCCATTTGTCACCTTCAAAAACACAGGACATACACAGTTTGACATGTCAGCTCTCTAGTTTGTCCTCCAAACAGTCTGAGCCAGACCACTGATTATGTAACTTGTCAAATAGCTGGATCCTGAATCACCTTGCATTCTGTCAGCCTGACTGGCATCTGTCTGTGTGTCACACTAAAGTATCACTGTGTCTACATATGTACCACACTTGCGTTAGCAAACCTCTCATTCATCAGGGGGTATTGGGCATGGGCTTCTTTCATGCATACACAAATACATTGTATAGCATCATCTGCCTTTTAGCTGTACCATTTGAGTTACATCCTTTTGGAAAAGCAAAATTCATGGCCCATCCCTTGTCTGGGTTGCATTTATGCATGAATGACAAAGTGTGACAGTGTCCAAGGGCCTTAGGCAGGGATTGGGTATGGGGATTTCAGCACAACCAGCAACCTCTGATAATGTCCATGAAAAATACACAAATGTCAGGACCATGACAGTTCACACACAGAATCACAGTGCTCACAACATAGTGATGGGCTGTGTGTGGTGAATAGCTGTGAGAATAATCAGCACAGAGGCTATGATGTTCCCAGATGCAGTGGGAATTGCAGAGGCTAACCTGTGTACAAATGTTGTAATGACACCTGCTGGAACATGACACCTGAGACATTATCTCACTCAGCACACCAAGGTTGCCCTGTTAACTGTCTCATTACACGTCTTTAGTGACAGGGTGGGACCATCCACATGTTGGTTCACATGTCCACATCCACTTTACTCACATTGATCAACCAAGGATACTCAGTAGATACAGGAATAGCTGCCACTGACTCATGATGAGTCCTGGACCGAACTGTGACAAATTACACCCCAAACAATATACAGGATCATCATTGGACCACACACATGAACAAGACACCTATGTGCAATTGATCACTGGAAATATGTGGACACGTGCTGTCTTGTATGCTGGTCCACCACAGCCACTTGATAGTTGGGGCTCACTTCTATGGCCTCAACTGTGGTGTCATCATACATTTGAGATTCACCCTTGTCTGTCTGTGCAAACAACATGGTACCCACTTCCTCACTGCATGTGTATGACTCACTGTGGGATTCACCAACTAGTGCCTAGGAAGCTCTTACCAATACTCTAGGACATAGGATGTAGAAAATGTGGACCATTGACATGAACAAGCGTCTGCCATCCATCTGGTGCATGCTATGTCACATGTGGTGTCTACGTGACCCTAAATCTTGGAAGTCCACTTTACGGGTGTTGTTACATGTATGATTAACACATGCCCTCTCTCATTTTCACAATGACTTGCATCTAAGGATTGGACACATGGACGTCACATTCATACAAGCATTTGTGCAAATACAGTATGTTTCATTTGATACACACACACTTGGTCAACAAATACATTAGTTGCCAAACCACACAGTTTGAGCCAAAGGCATTTAGGTATTGTACATATGTGCGTCACATTGCTATCCTCTCCTTATGGCAAACATGCACAAAATCTGCAACACATATGTAGGCCACACTTATGACCAACTATTGCGTTAGCCAAACCGTAAAAATACTGTGAAGGGAGTAGCGGATCATGGTCCGCTGCAGTATGATGTCACACATGTGAACATACAACATCAACACCATAGTGTCTTCAATCAGCCTATCTCTGATGTGTCCCAAATGTAACATAACAAAAAAACAATAAAAATTGCCCAAAACCAGTTAATGCACTGAAAAGTTGACGTTCCTAGCGTTATGCGTCATTTTTTGTCTACCAAAACTGTATTTGCGTCATTTATTTTGACGCACAGGAGTGAAATTTAGCCCGCATCCAGATATTTGTACAGGCCATGTACTATTATGTGGATGCGGGCTAATTTTCACTTCTATGCGTCAAAAAAAATGACGCAAATACAGTTTTGGTAGACAAAAAATGACGCATAACGTGAAAAAGGCAGGACTTTTCATACAGGAAGTGATGTAATAGGATATCCTGTTTACAGATCATGTACAGTGGGTGTACTTTCACTTTCAATTTGCAGTCTATGATCCTTCTAGACTGTGTGGCTGTGTAGAGAGTGTTGTCCTGATATTTAGTGCTTTTTTGTCCTGTGTGCTGTCTGTAAAGTCCATTTGTGAAATAAATATTGTTGCTGTATACTGCACTACTGTGTTTTGTCTACATTTGTCCATTTATCTTGTGTTTTTGTTGTTTGTGGGAGTTTGTTGTGGGTAGTGGTAGTTTGGGGATAGTTGGGCTCTTTTAGTGGTTAGGTTTACTTTTCATCTGTATTTGTACCCCTACTTTCCCCCTTTTCCCCTTTCTATTTCTTTTACCCCTATTCCCTTTCACTTCTCAAGTATGTCTGGTAGGCCACGTCTTGGCAGGATGGGGGAAGAGGAGTTAGGGGGATTCATCTGGCCTGTGTGCCATTTCTTGCTGCTCATGATCCAGGCAGGGGGCAGGGTGATACATGGGTATCCAACAGAGGAGCGCAGAATCCGGTCGGAAAAGGTGCTGCATCACCTGCAGCGTGTGTATGCCAGCCAGAGGAGTGACTACCAGCTGAAGCACTGGTGGGCTGACTTCATCACCAGGGAGCAGGATCTCTTGGACCACCTGGGAATCATGATTGGTGGCACTGTTGGTGAGTACGAATCATGTTAATGTGCACGATTAAATGCTCTGTGGTGACATAAGGGGATTAGTACAATGTCTGCCAGCTAACTTGCTGACTGTGTTCAATACTGGGGAAACATAAAGGGATAATTGATGCACTATGGCAAGGATCACAATTGCTAGCTGTCAGGTAGAACGTACTCAGCAAACTTACAGGATACTTTTCCATGAAGGAAATTGGTGCGGCTTTTTTGTCAGAAAAGCAAACAAAATAGGAGCCAATCATGTCTATATAGGGTACTATTGACAGAGAAGTACATATGTACCAACATTTAGGCCAACTTTGTTGACGCAATTGCTAGACTGACTTTAGAATCACTACATGATGCAGAAAATGAGTGCTGCCTTCATGTCAATTGATAATAGCAAAGTGGCTCAGACATATGTCTCATGTGAGTCTGGTGAGTGTGGAAGGAAAGCGTTCACGGAAGTACTATGAATGTGTGGGATTATTGTGTTCCTTGATCTTTTTGGATACATGTCAGATCTGGATTTGAAAACATTGTGAAAAGGTGTAAGGTGCCCTCAGCTAACATCTTAGAATGTTTGTTGGAGTTAGTTGTGCCACATTCCAAATATGGATGGCAGTCCAAGTGTATGCACATGGCTTCACATCTCCATGGTTGATGCAAATCACCATAACTGGGCCACATCTATTGAATCAAATGTAACAACAGGGGGGCTTACAAAAGTCCCTGTCCCTCCCTCTGTACATTGTACCTATGTGTCATGGCCACAAGGCATGTTTGACTGGTAATGCAGTCCTCAAGTAACCAGGCTTTGGATGTCTCTCTTGGATGCACATGATGAGACTATTACACTCCATATTTTTTTCTGGTCACCAATTACGGGGCATGTTTGCAACCACATGATAGTTAGGGCCAATGTATGTGTGCAGATATGTGTGTAACTGTCACAGGAGACCCATGCTATTTACAAGTTGGCCGTGATATATCAGATGCAGTACCATCATGTCTGAATGGCTGCCATTTCCTTATTCAGCCTACACATTGTATGTGTTTATGAAACTGTTGCGCTGTGCACAGATTTTGAGCACATTTCTTCCTTCCATACCTTACAGGTGGACTGTGGGAGAGGTGACGTCATTTGAGGACCCCGACCACTCCAGTAAGTGTTGATATGTCTGTTATGTGTTGTGTTTGCTGGTTATGGACTCGTGTGAGTTGAACGCATAGCAAGGTGTGATGCGTTGGGCAAGCTTTTCTCTTGTTCCATGAGTGGGATTTCAGTTTCTCACATGTTTTGAGTTGGCCAATGCATATCCAATGGCATTATGTAGGGATTGTAAGCCATTCCTGTAGGCCCCACTGTGAGTAAAGGGGTTATTCATGTGGATGACACTTGTATCACCAAGAGTCGCACTGGAAGTCAGCTCCTATTTACTCAGCCTGTCAGACCCACATTCTCCAAGATTGGTACAGCAAATTGCTTTCCAATAGACATCTGCTTCCCTATTTACCTACGTAATTATGAAACAGTAGGTAGAACCCCCTAGCAGCATATACTTCCACATGTAGTGCTTCAAGTATGTGGAACTTGAGTGCAATGGCCTAGGTGTGCATGCAATTCATGATCATGGGTGTTCTAGCAACTATGTGTCTGATGTAAGTCAGGCCTCACTGGAGGTATATGTTGTGTACCAAGTTCTGCATTTCCTGGCATGTGTGGCCCTATGATTGCTCTAGGGTTTGCTGACTCCTAATTGTTGATAGACCTTGCCTGTGGTGTGTCTGTAGAGACAAACATGTGTGGAGTTTTCTATACACTCCTCGGTGTACATGTTGTTGGCAAATTATAGTTGTTTATCCACCCCCTCACCCTCAAACACGGGCATGGGTTTGTGAATGGGGTACCTAGTACTGATGCTACCAGTATGTTACACATACATTTGAATAAGTGACGGTTTGGTTGCAAACTAGTATACACACTCAGGTTTGACACTTGGTACTATACTGGCAAGTCCAGTTACAACTTGCAGACCATGTGGCTTTAGTTTTGCTTTCCGTACACTGACATTTGTGGCCCAGGTCTTGGCGGAGGATATGCAGCATGATTCTTAGCTGATAACTGGCAGAACTCAGATTGCAAGTCAAAGCCAGTTGTTACCCATCTTGTAGGTTCTGGATGTGCTATGTGTGATGTGACCTTTGTAGTCTGGCCTGCCATGTACTTCCTCCGGGACATTCAATGATCTGTATTGTGATATGAGCTGTTACAAGTACAGTAGATGTATTTTCTGATTAACTTCTTGTGCCATTTCACACAATGCAGTTACTAATGTAGAATATCTGCATTTGTCTTCACAGCTGCTAACATGACTCCAGACCAGGTCCGTGAATTCCAGCGCCGGGCCATGAGATACCAGCACATCCTGCTGGTGGAGTCGGGGTTCCGGAGGATGGCCCGGCGATGTTGCCATGAACGTGCCTCCGGGGCATGGAGAGCCTTCCCACAGGGTGGGCCTTCTTTGCCCACCACAGCCACCACCAGCACAACCACCAATCCGAGCAAGGTGGCCCCTCCCACAGCTGGGACTGTTGGTCCGACATCTGCTGGACTTCCAGGCCCCAGCATTGCCACCTGTGCAGGACAGCCCACTAGGCCTGGCACCACACCCACACAGACCTCCTCCACTAGTACCCAGACTGCCACAGCTCCATCTGTTGACCCTGCAGCCTTCAACCAAACGGAACGTAAGATGGACAGAGTGCTGCGCAAGTTGAGCCACCTGAGCCGGGATGTGCTCCACATTAACCGGTGTGTTAAGTCTATTAAGAGGACCCTCCGGAGGTCCAACCTCTAGACATTTTTAGATGGACATGATTCCCTCCCCTCCCTCCTCTTTCCTTGTTCTTATAGTTAGTGGGTTTAGTGTTAGGTTAGTATAGGCTGTTAGTTTAGTTAGTGTTAGTGGGTGGGGGGTCCACAATCTTTATATATTTACTTCTTAAGTGTGTCGGGCTATGTTGAGGTTCTTGTGTGTTTAAAAAAAAAAAAAAAATGTTTTAAAATATATATATATATATATTTGTATAGGATAGTATAGTATGTGTTTAGGTTAGTATGTGTTGTCCTCCATGTGTCCCGTCTCATAAGGGGGGTAGATGTTTAGAACGTTTCGTTCCATGTGATAAGTAAGTGTAGCTTAGGTTAGTTAGGGACAGTTGTGGGTAATGAGTAGTCAGGGTAGATTAGGGTAGGTAAGATTTTTCCCTCAGTTTCCTCTTCTGTGATTAGCGTTTAATAAATATTTGGTTAACCCTTAATAGTATGTGTTGAATGGTACTTGATCGTGGGTTTGGATTCAGTGTACATCAATTTTGTACTATAACATCTGTGTCCTATGCTACAAACAAATCTCAACTGAGCTGTACGATTGGAGGCTAGCCCAGAGCTACCTTGCAAAGTGTCGACCCTTCGTTGCAACCACCAATCACAGTTAATATGGATGACAATGTGTTTCTGTTGATAAATGTGTTTTGAAAGTCACAAACAGTGCTTCCAGACTTGGTATTGGGGAAACAGTTTTAGGTCTGACTGCAGTGTGATGATCATGGACACCCTTATAAGATGAGTTCTCATTGGCAATCTTGTATTCTTGTCTTCATGACTCTCATACATCATTTGTGACACGGTTCAGCATGATTTCCTATTTGTATGTAAACTCAGACACCTTCATTTATGCAGTTTTTGTAGTGTTTGCTTAGATTAGTGTGCCATGTTATTTGTGTTATTTTTGCATGTTGACAACATTTTGCGGCCACTATTTGATAACTTAGTTATCCCCTGAGGAAGCATTCTTCTGTCCAACACAGCATGATGGTGTATGGTTTCTGACTTCATCAGATTTGTCCCTCAGGATGGGCAGAGTATGATGCAATCATGGGCCCTGTGCAGATTTCTCTGACTATATATTATCAGGACAGTTGTATTGACAAGCTACATAATTTGACAGTAGGCACATTTCAGTTATCTACTGCACAGTTGATATGTCACATTACCCAGAGACAGATTTGTTGTGTAAGTGCTATTTATTGAAAAGTGCTGTAGTGCTATCTGTACATTGTCCATGATTGTGAGTCCATTATAGTGACATCTTACATTGTGATCCAACACAAGGGTTTACCAAAATGCTTTTGACATACTGGGGTTGATGTTTCAGACAGTGCAGAAGGACAGAATTTACCAATGAGTTGGAGAGAGACAATCACTGGGCTGGTTGAAAAGATATACAGTGGTTTGCAGAACAGTGCTTGAGTAAAGTTGTTGCAAGACTGGCAAGTTACAAAGTGCAGGACCTTGTTAAATGTGGGCCATGTGGCAGAGACTAGTGCTTCCGGGTCATTTTCCTTGTGAATGTGATCTGTTCCATGTCTTCTTCATCTGATGTGTGTGTTGCCTCCTCTGTCCTTGTTGTTGTTGGTTGTGAAGGAGCAACACACACCTCAGTGTTAGAAGACGTGGAGTCAGACATCCTGGTCGCTGCTCCCTGTGAAGGTCTTAAGGGCAGTACTTCAGCAAGGAGGATCTGCTGGTTCTTGAGAATAGCAGCCACATCACGATGGTAGGCAGCCAGATCGGCCCGGAGGGGGTCATGATTGCATTGGTGCATGCAGTGGAAGGTTTGGGGTGCGAGGTGTTGTGGCAACTCCCTTACTGCAGTGGTGAATTCCTTGACAGTTTCTTGTAGTCCTTGCAGGATGGATGTTAGGGCTTGCATAGCTGCTGCCTGATCTGCAGATGACATCATGCATGAACGCACCCCCTCAAGGCTGGCTGCCATAGTTTGCATCCCCACCCGCACCTCCTTGGCCAGCTCCCGCTGTACTCCAACTACAGTTCTCTCAAAGCTGGTGCCAGTGTCGTCTGAGTCCTCAGTTGCATTGGACCTGGCAGGTCTTACAATTGGGGTGGTGGGTGGATCCTCTGCGATGGCTGCTGGTTCTGTGCTCCTCCTTGTGACTGAAGGTGGGGTCTGGAGGGTTTCAAGGACCTTTTGGATAGTCTCCTGGGGAATGTTTATCGGCTCGTCATCCATGTCATCAGGGAAATCTGGGACAGGCATATCCGCAGGAGATCCATCTTCCTCTGCAATGAAACAGGGTACAATTAGTGTGTCTGTGTTGTGGCAATTTTGATGTGACATGCCTGCCTTTTGATGAATTCACTTTGTGATCTTGTTTTGTGTTAATTTCTCCAGTCCTTCAGATGGGCATTCTTCCAGGCCTATGGCCCACCTGCATGTCACATGTATATTATTGAGTTATCAGACTTGTCTCCGTCTACATCCATTCTCATGGTGAGACCTTTCACTGGCTGTGGGTGTACTGATGGCCCTGGCAGCACACTTAACAATCTGGACCTGCCCCAATCTCTGATCTTTCACATCCACTTAAATGTATTTGACATTAGGCATATCTTATGCATGGCAATGTTATGATCTGATATGGATGTTGTCATTGGTAATGTGTCCTGCTGATGTTGGGGAATGTGTGTTACATTGGATTGCCCTGATAATCGTATCAGTGTCCTATTTCCTCCTCTACTGTGCAGGTGTATTTCAGTGACCAGTTACATGTGTCCTCCCCTCAATGCTGTTGTCTGAGCAGTATGACATTTGGGATGTTGCATTGTTACCCAGGCACAGGATGGACCCTGACATATGCAGCATGGGTGTGTCCTTAGTGCTGTGTAGCTCCTATTGTTGTTTACATTGGCTGATATATGCGACAACTATGGGCATTGACATTTAAGAGTACTGGGGCCTTTGTCTTGTTTCTGGGGATTGTTGAAGTTATCATCCTCACCCCCGAATTTAGGTGTGTATGACCCATGGGGAGGTTACTGCCATTGGCTACTTGAGCTGCACACAGAGCAGAGGTGGTAGTAACAACTGTTGTCGCCGTTACATTCCTGTTGTCGGTATGGCTAGAGGTTGTTAAGAGAGCCCTAGTTAATGTAGGGGTATGGTGGCTGACGTGTGCCGGGATGTCAGTTTGACGTTGTGGCCTTCCCTCCTGGCGTGGCTTTCCCTTTGGTCCATCGTTGGCACGACAGCATGCCCCCATTGGACTGTTGTTGGTGTTCTGCAATGGTGTGCCCCAGGTCTTCTCAGAACGGGCCATGTCCCCCTGCCGTGCCCCTTTACCCATGCCACTCCATGCATTTTGTGGTCGGTATCCCCCCGCTCACAGTTGACATTATTGCATTATAATTCCCCATGCGACTTACCCTGCATGCGCGTTGTCTCCTGGTAGTCTGCGCTGTCCTGTCCTTGAATCCCTGTGACGATCTCCTCAGGGATGACGGCTGCGACCATCTCCTCCATGTGGTCCAGGGCCTCATGGTGTGCTGGACTCCCCCCTCCAGTCTGCAGTGCTGCCTTCCTGTTCCTGGCCATCTTTTCCTTGGTCCTGCGCTTGCAGTCATGCCAGCGTTTCTTGCCCTCGATGACTGTTCTGCGTACTTCTGCCACACTGTTAATCTTGTCGACAGTTTATTGCCATATAGCCTCTCTCCTACTGATTGGCAACTTTGAGGTGACAAACAGTTGGTGCTGGTGTTCTGTCACCTCTTTAACCAGAATTTCCGTGCGTCAAAGTATAAATATGACACCCGCACGACGCACCAAGATGGCGTTAGCCGGCGGTAATATTTTTTACGCAAAACTGCTCCGGCGCGGTTTTGCGTCAAAAAGTATAAATATGAGCCTGAGAGTGCTCAATGTTTTCTGAAGGGAGATTTTTCTCAGAAGTAAGTGATCCGAGTTTTGCATTTCGTGTCGACCTCTCAGTGTTAAATTTTTTCACCGGGTATTTGGGGACCCCAGAGATCATGATTTGTACGCGATGAAACCTAGCTTGAAAATTCCACTCGCTTCAATTGGTAGCCAGTGGTGTGTGATGAGCACAGGGTTGATGTGTTCAGAGCATTTCACTCCAGACATAAAGCTAACTACAGCGGGTAAGTTTGCTTTGAGAGGTGTAAAGTGAATCTATGGAATTTCTGAAAGTAACGTGACACCATAGTCAAGAATACAAAGAGCTAAAGATTAGGGTACTGTTTTGAAATCTGATTACATGATACAAGATTTAAACTGACACTGGAATCCGAGTGGGTCACTGAGGGAAGGGTGATGCGCGATCAGTAAGTGCCTTGTTACTTAAGCCACTTCGCATCTCCCAGAATGCAATGCTCAAGCTAAACATTTACCCATTAGGTACTGCTGTATATGTGCCTTTCACGTGTCCGTTGATTTATCGCACGTCTAAGGTAATCAGCATTTAATTTGCAAGCAAAATGCTTCAGATATAATTAGAATACTAATAGCAGTAACATAAGTGAGGTGGTAATTCTTCTTTGGTCACAAAAGCTTATTTTCGGCTGGAGTTCTACTTTCCAAAATCAGATGGAGTTCGACCCTGGGAAATGCCCTTGTAGGAAGAAAAACATGATGTTGTATGACACTTGTTAATTTTAATTACTGGGTTATCACGTAATAGCAAGGCAATTATGGGGTGATACTACATGAAGCGGTATTTCTGGGTGCAAAATTAACACTACACCATTACTGTGGAACTCATTATCAGCCGCTTAACGGGAGAGAATTGTTAAATGAAGAGCATGGGTCTGAGTCTGAGTTCTGTAGAAGTGAAATGCCTGCCCCTCAGTTCCTGTCCACATCGTGCCAGTCTCTGGGTTACTGAGGAAAGAACAGTAGATCATTGTCACAGCATCATACTGTCCTCATGCCTTCTCATCACGTCCATAGACTATTCGTCTCCCTACCAGTATCCACGGCATTTTGCCAAAGAGATAGTAGGCACCCTCTTAAGACATCATTAAAACAGGATAACAAGATGCCAGATTAATCTTAGTACTAATAAAGAAGATTCCAATATGAAATTATCTTCAGCTCCAGGCATCTATAAGGTATTCTGACAATGCATCAAAAGTCCAGGTTGCCGGCCAGCGTGCAGTGCTGTTCTGAAGATTCTTCAGTGGGAGGATGAGGTGAGTGTCCACAATGTCTCCACTTCCCCAGTCATTTTGGCATAAGGCACTCCTATTCTCAAGTGGATGTCTAATCACGTGTGTGGGGTTCTGAGTGTGAGTGAAAGATGGCATTTGTGGGTGTCTGATAGTGTATGAGTGTATCTGACATGTTTGGGTGACAAATGCCTTGTTTGGTTGTTGCATTCACAGTTAACTCACCTTTTGTTTGGCTGTCTTTGTCATCAACTTAAATCTCATGCATGTAAGGATCTTTATCGGTGTGCACGGGTGTTTGGTTTTGTTTGAGGGTTTGCTAAACCTGACATGCTTTGTGTGGTATCCCCGCGATGTTTTACCTACACTCCCTGAGTTTAACTTGACTCGTTTGTGCTTGCATTAGCACTCCCTGCACTTTCCCCTGCTAACCAGAGACAAAGGGCCAGATTAACAAGGCCCTTGCACCCCTTAGCGCCACATTTGCAACAAAATATTTGCCACAAATGTGACACAGCCCAGACAAGCCCAGACAAGCCCAGACGTGGATTGGAGGCAGGCTGTAAGGCACAGAAGGATTTAAGTGTAGAGAAATGCTCACTTTCTAAAAGTGTCATTTCTAGAATAGTAATATTAAATCCAACTTCACCAATAAGCAGTATTTTCTATTACCTTTCTGGCCATACTAAATATGACCTCGTTACCCCTTTCTGATCCGAATCTACCACTCAAACAGTATATGGGGGTAGCCCTAATGCTATACTATGAAAGGAGCAGGCCTCACAGTAGTGGAAAACGAATATAGGAGTTTTCCACTATCAGGACATATAAAACACACATGTACATGTCCTGCATTTTACCTACATAGCACCCTGACTTATGGGTTTACTAGGGCCTATCTTATGCTTGACTTATATGTAGAAAAAGGGAAATTTAAGGCTTAGCAAGTACTTTTAAATGCCAAGTCAAAGTGGCAGTGAAACTGCACACACAGGCCTTGAAAAGGCAGGCCTGAGACATGGTTAAGGGGGCACTTATGTAGGTGGCATAACCAGTGCTGCAGATCCACTAGTAGTATTCAATTTACAGGACCTGAACACATGTAGTGCACTTTACTAGGGCCATACAAGTAAATTAAATATGCCAATTGGGTATGAGCCAATGTTACCACGTTTAAGGGAGAGAGCATGTGCACTTTAGCACTGGTTAGCAGTGGTAAAGCACATATAGTCCTAAAACCAGCAAAAACAGTGTCAGAAATGTTGAGGGAGGCAGGCAAAATGTTGATGGATGGCCACCCTAAGGCTGTCATGTCTAACACTTAATGATGTATGTTCTGTGCTTTCCTGTACAGCTCTCGGATACCTATGGGTCATGTTTGCACTTAATAAAACTCTCAAAATAAATAAATATACAAAAAAGGATCTCAGTTAAAGCTAGAAGTACATTCAAATTAATTGCTCAGTGCTCAAAGCAATTCATGTGGGACCATCAAAGTGACCTGCCAGCAATCTGTCCATCTGAGGAAGTTTTTGACCCCTCTAAGATGCCACTAGCCTGCTGCTGGAAACTCCTCTTTAAAAAAAAAAATCTTTAAAGTCTTGATGGAAAATCCTCCAGCAGCCCAGAATTCCATCCCATAATCCATACATACAAATCTAGCCTTCCTAGCATTCAAAAAGTAACTCAAATGTCTACTGATCCAAAGTCAATCTCCAGTAGTTGTTCTCCAGACTACATATGTATGCAGTGGTGTAGGAAGGATTTTCAGAGTGGGGGTGCAACTAATTGGGACTGTAAAAAATCCAAGTGTGACACAAAAGAAAGACAGTAGCAAACAAGCCACACACGTTCTGCAAGACAGTGGTACGGAGCAGGTGGTTATTTTGATTCACACTGCTGCAATGATATTACTACAACGTGTGGTAGTTCACCATTATTTACTGACAGCACAGTCTACACTGAATGGACACTAAGGGGCAGATTTATTAAACTGTCAGACAACAAAGCACAAAAGGCAGAAATACTGTGCTGCGTCGAGGGGGCAGGAGAGCGCTATGTTTACAGAGAATTGGCTCACTCCTCCCCTCGATCTAACGCCAGGGCAGATTTTTGCTGCCATGTGCTATGCACACACAATTGCGCCACAGTGCAAGGGTGCGTGCAAGAGTCTAGCATAGGTTATGTACTGGACAGATTTCCTTCCAGTACAAAATACCATGCCTAGACAACATTTAAAACGTGTGCTACATAGAATGTGTTCTGCACAGTGCAGCAGCCATGCAAAGTACAAAATGAAAGGAGAAATTAAAACATTTCTCCTTTAAATGCCTGGTTTTAAAAGGCATTATATTTTTACAAATGACCTTGTCTCATATTTTTGACAGATAGGGTTTTGGGTCAAAAAGGGTGGGTATTGCATGGGAACGCCCATGTGACGCACCCTTAGTGCTATGTAATGTAATTTAAAGTAAAGTAATAACTTTAAGTTAATTTTCAGGGCAAAACAAGTTTTGCGCTGGAAATTAAGTAATAAAAAAAACATTTTGTGCTAGCTTGCCTCATTTTTATGATGCACAGCCAGTTCAAAATTGTTAGAAATTAGGTTTCTGGTTGGCTAGGGTATGCACCTCATCCAGGCAGAACCTACCCACTACACGTCCAAGATAACCCCTGCTCACCCCCTTGGTAGCTTGGCACGAGCAGTCAGGCCTATCCCAGAGGCAATTTGTAAAGCGTTTGCATAACACACACAACACACGTGACGCAAAATGTACACCACAAAGTAAACACAATACTGTGCTATGTAAAAATAATCTGTATTGCACAAAACATAATTAGACCAACATTACACGGAAGTAATACCCTGCTACCTTAGCAGTTGTCAGATCGTTACACAAGTTACTAATACTCTGCAAGAATATGCAGTTGTCACATTAGAACACGTAAGTACTCAGGATTCTGCAACATAAGCAGGAGTCAGGAATTACAATAAGAGTCGTATGCGCCTGTCATGAACAATTCCTAAATACCCATAAAAGGAACATTAGAGAATATCTCACAAGTCATAAAAATACATATCAGCTAAACATGCTCATAAAAGGAACAGTAGCACATATATGTTATGTCATACAAGCAGGTAGGTAACTTATGAGTCCCTCATGGTCCATACCATGCTACTAAAGCAAAATATGTGTCCCACAGTACCTGTTCGATATGAAGAGGCACTCCCAGTGCCTAGCAGGGAGCCTCTGAGATTCTTTTGAGTAGAAGAGGGCGGCACGCACCTCCTCTATACCATTGACGGGCCCCTATGGGGACTGTGATTACTGTGGGCCTTCCTCGGCCTCCACCGGCCCTCACAAGGGGGGGCCAAATTCATGGAAACCCTCAAGGGATTAGGGGGGCTCCACGCACTCCCTCTGGGTTGAAAATGGGCCCCTCCAGGGAACTGCGAACTCCTGGGGTCTCCCCGGGCCTCCGCCAGCCCTCACACGGGAGGAGACCTCCCAAAAAAATGCCACTGGCCCACGAAGGGGCCAACAAGGGAGCCGGCGGTATGGGCGAGCCTCCGGTGAGGATACCGCCTGGTCCGCAGTCAAAGGAGAGTCCTATGGGACTCCATCAGGTGAGGGAGAGGTGTCCTCCTGCTCTCAATGACGTCCTGGCCCAAGGCTAGGCCTGCTGGTGCCCCGGGGGTGCTTCACGGAGCAGTCCTCGCCCCGGGGGCACCAATAGGAGCACGCTTGCTCCAGATGGCAACAAGAAGGTTTTCTTTGTGCCCCGGGGGCATCAAGAAGCGTGCTACACTTGCGCTTTAACAAAACAGCTTCCCCGGGCTGTGGTGGTGATCCGGGCAAAAGAGAGCGCTTACAAAGCGCGAGGGCACTTCCCCAAGCCCGGGCTGTGGCGGTGATTCCAGCAGAAAAAGAAGGTGCCTCGAAGTGCACCTGGGCACCGAAGAGCGCTCTCTCAGTGCTAAGAATTAAGCTGAAGGGATCGTTGCAGGGGTCAGGGGCCACATCACCCTGCCCCTGGGAACAAACAGAAACAGGCAGAAGCAAAGGGCTGGTGGGCCCAGCTACAGGCCAGCACAAGGGGTGCAGATGGTGGCAGTTCCTTCAAGTGACCAGGCAGGTCACAGGTCAGCACAGCAGCAGCAGTCCAAGGTGGTTTCCTGGTGAGTCCATTCATCAGCGTTCTGTGTCCTGTTTCAAGTCCCAAGAATGTTCAAATTGTGGGGAAAATGCCCCTGTACTTATACTGGGTTTACAGTGTGTTTTACAATGGTAGGGAGAGGAGGTTCCAGCCAGTTACAACTGGTTCTGGGACTGCCCCCTCTCGCCTTTCAGCACAGGCTCCAAACATCAGTGGGGGTGTTAATGACCCTATTGTGTGAGGCCAGGGCACAGCCTTTACAAATGCAGGTGTGCCCCGCCTCCCCCTTCTCTCAGCCCAGGAAGGCTTTACAATATGTAGAGGCACCTTTGTGTCACCTCCACCCTCCCTGTGTTCTGGCTGTCTGAGAAGTATGCACAAAGCCCCAACTGTCAGTCTGCCCAGACGTGGATTGGAGGCAAGCTGCAAAACACCAAAGTCATAAGCACAGATAAATGTGCACTTTCTAGAAGTGGCATTTCTGTGATAGTAATAAAAAATACACCTACACCAGTAAGCAGCATTTCTCACCACTATCACAACCATACCAAACATGCCTACGCTACCCCTCATAAATCAGAGAATACACCTTACACAGAAGGCAGGGCATTTCCAATGCAATCCTATGAGGAGGCAGCGCTCACAGCAGTGAGACACGAAGTTCCGCTGTTTGTCACTACCAGGACAGGCCACGCAACATGGCACATGTCCTGCCTTCTACATACATGGCACCCTGCCCAAGGGGCTCGCTAGGGCGTACCTTAGGGGTGACTTACATGTAGTAAAAGTGGAGTTATGGGCAGGCAAGTAAATTTAGATACCAGGTCCCTGTGCCAGAAAACTGCGCACACAGGCTCTGCGCTAACAGGCCTTAGATAGGTTTGACAGGCTACTTCAGTGGGTGGCGCAAGCAGCACTGCAGGCCCACTAGTAGCATTTAATTTACAGGCCCTGGGTATAGGGATACTACTTTACAAGGGACTTATAGGTAAATTAAATATGCCAATTAGGTATAATCCAATCATACTAATTTTGTAAGGAAGAGCACATGCACTTTAGCACTGGTTAGCAGTGAAAGAGTGCTCAGAGTCAAAACGTCAGCCAACAAAGGTCAGAAAAATAAGCATAAAGCAAAAAGTCTGGGGAATGACCCTGTAAAAGGGCCAGGTCAAACAAAAATGTTAGCAAATCATCCCCTAATTTTGTGAAGAAATGCAATTTTACTGGTAAAACTATATAGCACACAAACAATAATGTGTGTAAATCGGATGCCAGCTAATAATTGTTATGTGCCCATCACCAAGTAAAGTGTGTTCAGTTTGTTTTGATTCTATTACAATCTTTGGTTCCATCACACCTCAGAATTGCAAGGCTGGAGAGAGCCAACTACAAATGTGTGTTTGGCTGGCCAGAGACAGCCGGCCAAACATACATGCGCAGTGAGAGGAGTGCTATGCACTCCCCCTCAGTGCTCGTCACAGCCTATGGCCCGCCCCTTTTACCAAAAAATGATAAGAAACATAGGGGGTTATTCTAACTTTGGAGGAGGTGTTAATCCGTCCCAAAAGTGACGGAAAAGTGACGGATTTACCACCAGCCGTATTACGAGTCCATTATATCCTATGGAACTCGTAATACGGCTGGTGGTATATCCGTCACTTTACCGTCACTTTTGGGACGGATTAACACTCCTCCAAAGTTAGAATAACCCCCATAGTTTATTATCATTTGTTAGTAAAAGTTTTTCAGCTGCTATCTTGTGGGTGACGCTCCCCTGCCCAGGCGGAGGAGCCACATCTGATTGTCACATAGTTCATTTTACAAAATTCTGTCAATGTGCAGTCAGAGAAAGAACGGGAAACACTAATCTCCATTTTAAATGACTTATCATCATTTGATCCCTCAGTCTTTAAAAGCAAAGCAAATGTGACAAGCTGAATGCCAAACCTAAAGGTATCTTTATTGCTCATTCATCTTCTGAACCACTGCATGGTTATTTTAGGGGTGCTGCATCATCCCCAGCACCCCTACTTACAGCACCTATGTATGTATGTATAGAGTTTTCTACGAGCAGTTGAAAATGGTAGAACTGTACACCACCTAAAACCTTATCATCCATAGGAAAATATTTTAAATTTTCTTGAACTACTACAAAGGACCTGATTTAGATCTCAGCGGATGGAATACTCCATTACAAACGTGTCAGATATCCTGTCCGCTGTAATATGATCCGATTATGTCCTATGGAGATCGTAAAACAGCAGAAGGAACATCCATCACGTTTGTGATGGAGTCTTCCATCCACTGAGATCTAAATCTGGCTCAAAGTCACTTCATTATAACCCAGTCTTTTTTCCTTTGAAAGTGCTCTGATACCCAAGCGGGCCTAGTTCACAATAAATAAAACTGTGAAATAAAACTGTATAAAATGTTTTTGGTGCAAATGACCATCTTTTTGGACTAAACATCAAACACAATGGGTTCTACGCCAGTGCTTTCAGTTTTGTTGAACTCACATGGAATACACTGTAAGCTTGTAGGTTCAAGGTTGTCTTGTGCATGTGTGCATGGAGTGCATCCACACTATTGTGTACTGTGCAATGGCACACCACAGGGGGTCAGTAGAGAGTTGGAGGAGAAGGAATTGTTCAACGTTGGTTGTACAGTACCATAAGGCCAGGCCATCTTTTTACCAGTGTTGTTGATCGTCTCCGTGCTCATACTGCCTCACAATTGTCTAAAGAGGAAATGATGTTTGCAATGAATCTACAAATGGGCTAAGATTACTTCCCCTAACTGGTTTCCATGGGCAGAATTAATTATTCAACAGTCACACTAGAATTATATTTATAATTTGTCTTCTTTGAACTGAGGGGCTATTCTGAAGCAAAACTTTGTGTTTTGCAATGATATAGTTTCTCTAATTGAAGGGGAGGAAATGTTTAGCAGTTCCAAGTCACAGATTCTCCTTACAAAAACCTTTGCAATTCTACTCCAAAACCTGGACATAGTTTTTTAATGTACTAACCAGGAATACCTTCAATGCCTCAATTGAAGAGTTTATTGAGCCTTTTTGACACTATCAACTATTTTGTTTATAAAAACATGTTTTTATTTTGAAAACTACAATACATTACATGATACGCAGTATATGCGTTCTCTATGGAAGTATCCATAAAAAGTAATACACGAAATGCTCCACTATAAACTGTGTGGAAAAGAATCATATCACATTCCAACCTAAGTCCTCACAAGGAGAAAGTAAAGAAGGAGATCCTCCGTCCCAACCTAAAAACAGTGAAGTAGCAATTGGGGTTTCCCAAAATCATGACCAACATGCATTGTATAGGTTAAACAGTAATCAAATAAAAAATAAAAAAGCTACATATAAACTGAGCAGCAGCAGCAGTCCTACATGACAATGCTTCTCCAAGGACCCCGACCTGCATCACCAAGGAGGGGGGAGATGGATAATAGAGGACAGGAAGGTGGCAGAGAGAGCGAGAGGGCAGGGAAAAGGAGAAAAAGAGGGCAATCGCTGTATCACCCTCAAGCTTACATTGCAATACAGATGCCCACAGAGATGCACGCATACTCCCCAACTCAGAGTAAAAACCATCCCCTTACATCTCCACTTCTACAGAGGTGTCCCCGGCCAATGGTAGCTCCACCTCTGTCAAACTATCTAATATATCCCCTGATAACTCCAAATCTCATTCAGCATTTACATCAGTGTGCACTGCACACTAATGCCTATCTTCAATTAACCCCATTCGTGAATGTCAACCATCCATTGTTTAGCAATCGGTAAATTGGACTACACACAGTGGATAGCGACACAACGCTTAGTGAGCCCCAGACTCAGGAGCGCAAACCTGTGTCTGATCCTTCCCCCTCTTTTAGGGGTCGAGAACCACAACAGACAGTGTTTGACTGAGGTTTCCACCTGTACACGTGTTATCTCTTGCAGAGCCCATAGGACCTCTCCCCAGTGTCCCCGTAATTTACTGCACTCCCACATCATATGTAGGAAGCCCGCAGCTCCAACCCACACCTAGGGCAAGCAGCAGACCATGACCTGTTAATCCCATGTAATCGTTGTGGAGTCAAGTAGGTGCGGTGTAGATAATAAAATTGGGTAAACTTAAACTGTGTGTTACTAGCCACCTCTCCAACCTAAGCAATGGCTCTCCTCCAGTCCCTCTTGGAGAGTGGCTACGGCAGGTCAACATCCAATCTGTCACATTCTCCTGTCATATCAGTCTGACGATCCCCCCTTAAGAGCCTTGTAAATACAGGACACCGTGTGTTCCCAGGCCACCGTCAACTGTTGGACAATAAATGGGCAATCTCTTGAGAGACCGCCTCACATGAGGGAGTGTGGAAGATCTGCACCCACACTCCACTCCTTGAGGAGTAGCTTTTCCTCGCTCTGACTATCTGCAAACCACTATGCAGCATACTGTAGCAGACCTGGAAAATAATATAGCTGTAGGTCTAGGTAGCCCGAGACCCCCAGCTCGGTGTCCAACTTCAGGATGTCCAATTTTACTCTGCTCCTTTTATCAGCCCACACAAGGGACACCAGAAACTATTTAATTTGATAAATATGGATTTTGGAATACTATACATGGCATTCTGCAGGGCATAGAGACAGCAGGGCAACAACACCATTCTACAAAGGGATACTCCGCCCATCACTGACAATGGCAGGTGGACCTTCAAATAAATCGATGCCTTGAGGCCCTCAATAACCCTACCCATATTGAGATGGTAACGGGCTTCTGAGGTGTTTGCCACCTGTGTCCCCAGATGGCAGAAGTGGTCCCTTTCCCATCTAAGTTCAGCCATGGGGAGACTATCCTGATTCACACACACACCAGCAGAGCCGGGGGAACAGCACTGTTTTCTGTCTCTGTGACTTTTGTAGGACATTTCTGGGCTCCAGCAGAGGTGGATTCACTCTCACACCTGTCCCCAGCTCTGTGAACTGGTCCATCTTAGTTTGCTGGGATCCCCACTGTGGTCTGTCATTCTCCACTGTAATGATGGCAAGGAGGGGGAGCAAGATAGACCACCTCCACATACACCCAGCAATTCGCCGAGGCACTCATAACTCCAAATGTCAATTTGCGCCCCCCAGGGGAGTCACTTGGGAGTCAGCAGGGAGCCATCACTTTGTGGAGGCACTCGAGGATCCGGCCTAAAACACTGCACCAGGCACAGCCACCACAGTCTTGCAGTAGCCCCAAAAAGGCAAGGCAATGGCACAAAAGTCACCTATGTCCCACTATCACTGGCCTGAAGCCGGGTCAATGCTCTATTCTGTGTCAATTATCACAGGGCCTCTTACCCTTCAGTGCTCCTAGAGGTTTGAAGCACAGGGTCCAGGCCCTCCTCCTAGCAGCACACCCGGTCGCCAAGGTCTGACCTGTCTGTCAGGGTATTTCTGAAGAGGTCCCTGGCATATACAGTGGAGGGGCTTCTGCCATTCAGCCCTCCCCCCTGCTGCCAACATCGGGTTATATTCCTCCAGGTGCCATCTGCTTTCAATGTCTAGTGCATTAGCACACGGAACAGGATCTAGGCCCACCGACCTTTCAGGTGCACCCCTGCACTTAAAGTCTACACACCTCACAGTAAACCTCTGGGTGGCTCAGTGCCACCACATCTCCCGACATGGAGACCGTGTGGTCGCTAGAATATGCAGAGTCCCCAAGGCACACGTGACCAAGCACAGGACTACCTGACTTACAATAATATTGCATCTCTGGGAATCGTGCCCCTCATGGTTACAGCAGAACAGCCCTTTGGGTAGTTTAAAGCTGCTTCATCTCCCGTCTTGGAGACCTTGCAGCTGCCCTGATGTGTAGCACCCTCAGAAGCCAGACAAAAACCAGGCCCTCCGGCCTTGCCAGGTGAGCTACAGCAGTGATAGCAGTGCATCTTGTGCTCACTGTTGTGGGTTGTGTAAGGCTACTGTGTCTCCTGGTCTGGAGACCACATGGCCACCCTGATGTGCAGTGCCCCCAAAAGCACACAGGAGACAGGGTCTTGGCTGGCTGACCTTTCAGGAATGCCTCAGTGTAGGAAGTTGGCTCTGCATGCACTATTTCAAAGTAAGGAATAGTATGCACATAGTCCAAGGGTTCCCCTTAGAGGTAAGATAGTGGCAAAAAGAGATAATACTAATGCTCTATTTTGTGGTAGTGTGGTCGAGCAGTAGACTTATCAAAGGAGTAGTGTTGAGCATTTGTTGTACATACACAGACAATAAATGAGGAACACACACTCAGAGACAATTCCAGGCCAATAGGTTTTTGTATAGAAAAATAGTTTCTTAGTTTATTTTAAGAACCACAGGTTCAAATTTTACATGTAATACTTTAAATGAAAGGTATTGCAGGTAGGTACTTTAGGAACTTTGAATAATCACAATAGCATATATACTTTTCAAATAAATCACATATAGCTATTTTAAAACTAGACAGTGCAATTTTCACAGTTCCATGGGGGAGTAAGAGTTTGTTAGTTCTTGCAGGTAAGTAAACCACTTACGGGGTTCAAGTTTGGGTCCAAGGTAGCCCACCGTTGGGGTTTCAGAGCAACCCCAAAGTTACCACAGCAGAAGCTCAGGGCCGGTCAGGTGCAGAGTTCAAAGTGGTGCCCAAAACGCCTAGGCTTTAATGGAGAAGGGGGTGCCCCGGTTCTGGTCTGCCAGCAGGTAAGTACCCGCGTCTTCGGAGGGCAGATCAGGGGGGTTTTGTAGGGCACCGGGGGGGACACAAGTTAGCACAGAAAGTACACCCTCAGCAGCACGGGGCGGCCGGGTGCAGTGTGCAAACACGCGTCAGGTTTGTAATAGGTTTCAATGGGAGACCAAGGGGTCTCTTCAGCGATGCAGGCAGGCAAGGGGGGGGCTCCTCGGGGTAGCCACCACCTGGGCAAGGGAGAGGGCCTCCTGGGGGTCACTCCTGCACTGGAGTGACGATCTTTCAGGTCCTGGGGGCTGCGGGTGCAGAGTCTTTTCCAGGTGTCGGGATCTGGGAGTCAGGCAGTCGCGGTCAGGGGGAGCCTCGGGAGTCCCTCTGCAGGCGTCGCTGTGGGGGGTCAGGGGGGACAACTTTGGTTACTCACAGTCTCGGAGTCGCCGGGGAGTCCTCCCTGAAGTGTTGTTTCTCCATCAGTCGAGTCGGGGTCGCCGGGTGCAGGGTTGCAAGTCTCACGCTTCTGGCAGGAAATGCTGTTGTCTTTAAGTTGCTTCTTTGGAAACAAAGTTGCAGTCTTGGATGAACAGGGCCGCTGTTCTCTGGAGTTTCTTGGTCCTTTTAGAGCAGGGCAGTCCTCTGAGGATTCAGAGGACGCTGGTCCTGGGAAAAGCGTCACTGGAGCAGTTTTCTTCCGAAGGGGGGAGACAGGCCGGTAGATCTGGGGCCAAGGCAGTTGGTGTCTCCGTCTTCTCTGCAGGGTTTTTCAGCTCAGCAGTCCTCTTCTTCTTAGGTTGCAGGAATCTGAGTTCCTTGGTTCTGGGGAGCCCTTAAATACTAAATTTAAGGGCGTGTTTAGGTCTGGGGGGTTAGTAGCCAATGGCTACTAGCCCTGAGGGTGGGTACACCCTCTTTGTGCCTCCTCCCTGAGGGGAGAGGGGCACATCCCTAATCTTATTGGGGGAATCCTCCATCTGCAAGATGGAGGATTTCTAAAAGTCAGAGTCACCTCAGCTCAGGACACCTTAGGGGCTGTCCTGACTGGCCAGTGACTCCTCCTTGTTTTTCTCATTATCTCTCCTGGACTTGCGGCCAAAAGTGGGGGCTGGGTCCAGGGGGCGGGCATCTCCACTAGCTGGAGTGCCCTGGGGCATTGTAACACGAAGCTTGAGCCTTTGAAGCTCACTGCTAGGTGTTACAGTTCCTGCAGGGGGGAGGTGTGAAGCACCTCCACCCAGAGCAGGCTTTGTTTCTGTCCTCAGAGAGCACAAAGGCTCTCACCGCATGGGGTCAGAAACTCGTCTCTCAGCAGCAGGCTGGCACAGATCAGTCAGTCCTGCACTGAACAATTGGGTAAAATACAGGGGGTATCTCTAAGATGCCCTCTGTGTGCATTTTTTAATAAATCCAACACTGGCATCAGTGTGGGTTTATTATTCTGAGAAGTTTGGTGCCAAACTTCCCAGTATTCAGTGTAGCCATTATGGAGCTGTGGAGTTCGTTTTTGACAGACTCCCAGACTATATACTCTTATGGCTACCCTGCACTTACAATGTCTAAGGTTTTGCTTAGACACTGTAGGGGCATAGTGCTCATGCACCTATGCCCTCACCTGTGGTATAGTGCACCCTGCCTTAGGGCTGTAAGGCCTGCTAGAGGGGTGACTTACCTATGCCACAGGCAGTGTGAGCTTGGCATGGCACCCTGAGGGGAGTGCCATGTCGACATAGTCATTTTCTCCTCACTAGCACACACAAGCTGGCAAGCAGTGTGTCTGTGCTGAGTGAGGGGTCCCTAGGGTGGCATAAGACATGCTGCAGCCCTTAGAGACCTTCCCTGGCATCAGGGCCCTTGGTACCAGGGGTACCAGTTACAAGGGACTTACATGGTTGCCAGGGTTGTGCCAATTGTGGAGACAATGGTACATTTTAGGTGAAAGAACACTGGTGCTGGGGCCTGGTTAGCAGGGTCCCAGCACACTTCTCAGTCAAGTCAGCATCAGTATCAGGCAAAAAGTGGGGGGTAACTGCAACAGGGAGCCATTTCTTTACACTCAGCTTTTAGTGAAACCAGCCATAGGGTTACTTAATCTCACTGCTTCTCCCACCTTGAAGACCATGTGGCCGCTTTGACATGAAATGCCCCCAAAAACAATAGGGACACGGTCCGAGCCTGCTGGTCTTCTAGTTGCATCTTGTCCCTTAAGATTGCACACCTCATGCTCTCTCAGCACACCCAGCTGCCGGGCGGCACAAGGCCGCCACATCTCCCAACCTGGACCATGAGCCACCATGGTTGGCACCACCATCCACCAATGTAAGGGGTCACCCTTTACAGAGCCCTCCTGCCAGGCTGAGAAGCTATGGAGTTCATACAGCTCTGGAGCACTAGCATGCTCCGAGCCCAGTGCGACTCAGACCCAGGCCCTGAACGCCTCCAGGCTTCCTCCCGATCTTCACTTGTTAAGATGGGACCCCCATAGGCTTATCCCACTTGGAAACACAGGCAACAGGAGCCTTGCAGCAATGAAGATCCACACAGCAGCTCCCAGGGTTGCAAATTGGATGGATTAGGTAAGATATTTAAGGACCAGGACAAGAGCTCAAAAACTACGTCCTGGCTGTCATCTTTCTTCCTGTCATCAACTTTGAGATGTTAAGACTACAAGAACAAATTCCATGAGCAGTAGAAATGCATGTTTTCAAAAGCTTAAATAGATATCTCCATGCAATAATAATGTATACAATTCAAAATTAAATACTTTGTTAAGATGAGATGGGTGGGATTGGTCTAGAAAATAATGAAAAGTTTTTTTATATCAATTTGTTGAGTATCAGAGCTAGCTTTAAGTGGTGTGTATTGTTTCTCACGGTTTCTGTAAGTCATTCATAGTAGATGACTATTACAATGCAAATGGTGACCACTTATACTCTCCCACTCTCACAAATCAATGTTCTCATTAGTGTGGCACACATGGGTTATAAAATTTCTATAGTAAAGTAAATCCACTACATTTACAGTGAAAAAAAGGAATAATTATTGCATCTGAGCCTACAGTAGGTGATATTTTTACCCAAATATCAATTGTAAAAATATAGAAAGCTAGGTTAATCCTTCAAGAATTGCAAATTGCTCACTTCAAATGTTCTAGGTAGGGAGTGTAGCTATTGCCCTAACACAACGAGTGGGACATTTGCTGCTGAAATAGGGCCAGATGTATGACCTTCAGTGTTTGCAACTCTCAATTTGCATTTTTTATCGACTTACAAATTGTGAGTCGCAAACCCTGATGTTCAATTGTCTCAGACACTGTTTGCGATTCCCAAATAGGTTGCAAGGGACCTGCCTCATTAATGTTCATAAGGCAAGTCACAATTTGCAACCCATTGGGAATGGCCAGCACTCACAGGGATGGTGGCCTGCCAGAGTCTACAGACCACCATGTCAGTGTTTTTGTTTTCTGTAAATGCATCCCATTTTCCTTAAAGGAAAACGGGATGCACTTCAAAAACAAAAATGTAAAGTTTTATTTTTATTTTTTTAGAATGGACCCCCTTCATGTTTGCAAATGGTTTCCCACCAATTTGAATATGAACCCCTGTGACGCTTTGTTTTACCGCAAAGCTCTATAACGCTCACGGGCAATTCTGGTGCTGTGTAAAAGAAAATAAACAAATAACACTTTGCTGACGACACTGAGGACGTTTCCCGCTGTAGCCTTGTTTTTATATTCAAGAATCAAATAGAAATAAAAATAACTGCTATATAGACGGTGTCTGATATAAATTCTTCCAGATAATAAAACTGATGCATCGCACTCGACAAATGAAAAGCCTACTCAACGCCTTCTATGATACAAAATATGATTGATTTTGCTAGAGCACTGGGAGAATAATGGTAGTTGCAAGAGGTATAGACAAAAGGACATCTACATTTCCAGAAGCAGCCCCAAGTGTCATTGTTTGGGACTGTGAAAAATGGGCCATATGCTAGTTATTAGCATTGATGTTCTAGTACTGGAGAAATTGCAGGTGGCGCGGGAATCTTCAGAGTGCTGGGAGCCCTTGTGAAAATTATCTCGCATGCTGCACACTGCTTCTATCACGTTGACCTTTCCAAGCAAAAGCCTCCTTTGTTCTTGCCGCTGTTCACCGTCCTCTGCTTTCTATTGAATGCAAGGTACAAGGCTGTGGGGCCATCTTTCATCTTTAGACACCAGCCAGAGGGCACCTGGGAAAAATATGCAACTGATGCAGCAGAAGGGATCGCAAGGAAGCACAATAAGCAACATTGTGCGTTTACAGGTTAAAATTTTAAAAAAGGCATGTTGGTAACGCTTACCCAGACTGGTGTAATTACCCTAGATTTTTCTTCTTGTGCTTCTGATACAAGCTGTTAGGATCCAGAGAATATGATCCACATAGGAATTGTGTAGTATCCTGCTTGTCAGGTTACACAATGATGTCATGGAATGTTAGGGTTATGGGGGCTCTCTGAAGGGCAGTTAAGCCAGACAGACCAAGACATCTAACTACATCCGTTCTGATGCGGTTATTTATGTATTCATTCAAGTTACAATGAATCCTCTCAATCTACTGGTTTCTGAGTATTTCTTTGTGCTAACTTGGGTCATAATAAATTGCTGTTGAGGATATATTAAATAGCTCACTAAGGCACTGGAAGCCAAACGCATGCAAGACACTATGACACACTGATTAAATCGCAATGTGCCAGAGGTACAAAGCTAAATCACAGGGTTTCCAGCTGCTGAATGGCTTTTTGCTATGTACTAAACCGTTTTTGTTATTCAGCAAATGGTTACCGAGTCACAAAATGGGTTTGGACAGGCATAACGGATCACAATTTGAAAGAGTCGTGTTTACAGCATCCCTTCCAAATTGTGATCTGTATTAAAATGGTTTGCAACTGCAATTTCACAAACCATTGACCAGTTTTCAACTCTTCATAGAAGGTGATAATCTCCCCTCACTCCCCTTCCAAGGTCTGCTTCACCTTCTGGAATGTTAAAAATAGGTTTGTTAGGGAGTAGGCAGTAGACATTCCTTGACTTACAACACTCTACGTTGGCCTGGCACCATATCTTTTTGCCGTAATTTCAACAGAAGACAGGCAGCCAATTGTGAAGGCTAGTCCTTCCTAATCCAAAGGGATTCCTCTTTCACTTTGAAAAATATTATCATCAATCACAATAAAGGAAAGTAAAAACCCACATTTTGTATTTGGGTGTATCTTCTATGACTACAATAAAGTTAGCAGATGATTCCTTTCCTGTTAGTAAGGGCATCATTTTGCAGTCCTGGGCTTCCCTCTAGCAGCTTAATGCATTCTGGGTTTTGTAATATTAGTTCATTTTTAGTTTTGAAAACAATAATTCATAAAAAAAAGCCCAGTACAGAAGCTTCATATCACTGGTGACATGAAGTCATCTGGTAACATTGCACTGTATCTACCTTGTAACTTTTCAAGCATCAATTCCCAAATATCAGTAAGTGCTGTATAACTATGACCTCAGTGGTGAGAATGGAGACTTGTGTTTTGTGAGAATGTGGCCTTCGTTGTGTATAGGCACCCTCCTGCATGATGGTTGACCATCTCATACTAAATAGGGCTATGGCCTACTATGCCCAATGTAAGGAAAATTACCTTTGAAGTCCCTGACCTCAGAATTTGAGAACGACTCCAAGATGTATTCTTACTCTAAGTAGTATGAACTATATTGAGGCACTAGGTTTGAAAAGTTGCATATCAGAATACCATGGATAGAAATATAGGGCCCGCTTACAAGTTTGAACTTCCAAACGGGAGGTTGCTGTCTTAATTGAGACCTCCCCGCCAGCCCTTTTATGACTTTCCTGCTGGGCTGATGGGTGGGAACCAAGGTTTTTGCCCATCAGCCCAGTGGCAATGTGTCAGCAGCATTGTCACGGTTCATAATCGAGCCGGCAGCAATGCTGCCACCCGCAGGGGTCACCAGCACCCTTGTAATGCACACAGCAGACAGTGAACATTATGAGGGTGCTTGGCAAGGCTACCTCTGCACTGCCCATGGCAGTGCAGGGACTCCCTGTGGCCCCTTGCACCTGTTCTCTGCTAGCCTTTTTATGGCATGAAAAGGCTGGCGGAGAACTAGGTCATAATCAGCAGCTCGGCGCTGACTTCAGCGCTGCCCTGGCTGATTATGACTTGCACTATCATCAGCCCTGCGGGAACATTGTTCCTGGCGGAGATGGCAGTCGTTTGGTGGTCCAACCACCAAACTCTTAATTTGATGGTTAGACCACTAAACTGACAGAGGGCATGACTGCCACCATAAGTCTGGCGGTCTGTTGACTGCCATACTCATAATGAGGCCCATAATCTCACATAAATATTGTGTTTTGGTTATCATTTACAGACATAGGCCCTCATTCTGACCCTGGCGGTCGGCGGAGAGACGGCGGTCGGACCGCGAACAGACCGGCGGTATTAAAAATGGCATTCTGACCGCGGCGGTCCCCGCCGCGACCGACCGCTACTTCTCCACTCCGACCGCCACGGCGGTCATGACCGCGGGGCTGGAGTTTGCGCACTCCGGCCCGGCGGTCGTCCCAAGACCGCCAAGGGTATTATGACCCTGCCTACCGCCGCGGTTTCTTGCGGGCGGGAACCGCCGTGCGAACCATGGCGGTAAGCACTATCGGGGCCAGGGAATTCCTTCCCTGGCACTGATAGGGGTCTCCCCCACCCCCCACTACCCACCCGAGTCCTCCCCCCACACCCTCCACCCCCCTGCCACCCCCCAGAGGTGGTACGAACCCCCTCCCCACCCCCACCCCGACATGCACATACATGTACCCCGACATGCACACACCCCCAACATGCACATATACACACCCCCTACACACACATACACAACGGGGACACATACCCGCACACATACATGCCGACATGTGCACCTGCCGAACAGCACACATTGCCCATAGGCACAGCAGCACTCCCCGCCCGCATGCACGCACTCACACACCCCCTCTACACACTCACACGCACAACCCCATGCACGCACACATCACACAACACCCCCCCACCCCCTCCCCTCACGGACGATCAACTTACCTTGTGCGTTGGTCCTCCGGGAGGCGACGGGAGCCATAGGGACGTGACCGCCAACAGAAGACCGCCAACAGAAGACCGCCACACAGAAATGTGGGTCGTAATTCTGTAGGCGGTGTTCTGCTGGCGTGGCGGTGGAGGTTGACCAGTCTCCACTTTCCCACCGACCGCCAGTGTGGCTGCTGGCGGTTTTCCGGCGGAACGCTCCCAGCGGTCAGAATGCGCACAGCGGCACACCGCCGCGGTCGGCGGTCTTCACCGCGGCGGTAACTCAGCGGTCTTGCGAAAAGACCGCCAAGGTCAGAATGAGGGCCATAATGTCCCATTAGGTTTGGATGATCGATTCATGCATACTCATTGTTGCTCATGAGAAGTAATTGCATGTGTGTCCCTTACCATACCTGTTCAGCTGTATCAGGCTCATTTGTGGTGTTCTATTTCGGAACAATATATTTGGCATGTGTCTGTGTAGTGGATATATATGATTTATGTACAAACAGTTGCATTATATGTTCCAAATCACATAGGACAATACGCTCATTCAGATCATAACCTCACAGGTGATAACCAGGCTAATCTGTCCTAGACGTGAAGTCGTAAACAGATGCAGCTAATGGGCCTTCACATACAACTACAGAACATATTACCTCTGTTTAAAACAATAACAAGTGATGCAAAACATACCAGCCGTCCTAGCATGAGACCGGGAGCATTCTATGTCATATAAAGTGTGCAATGTCATGTAAGTATGTATGTACGAAGTATTCACTGTCATTGGGTAGATATTTTGTTAGTTATCTTTGTGGTATAGCTTGCAGATAGTCATTACATCTCTGCTTTAAAAGGGCAAGCTATTAGTACTGCTAATGGCTGTTGGCACGGAATACAAACATATGTGGCAAAATACATGCTCACTCATGCCAGGCTATCTTGGAATGGGTTTTCTATAAAACGAAACCCTTTTTAAGATGGCTGCTGTTGTGCTTGCAGCATCATGATGAATGAGCCCATGTTCGTCGTAATGAGGGTATATGCATGCATAGTGGCCATTTTTAATCTAGTGTTCAGCCCATTAAAGTAGTGTGCTAGTGTGAGTGCCCGGTGAGAGGTGTGCCCCAATGGGGATGAGAGGTGTGCTATCTGAGTGCAGGGTCTGAGGTAATGAGTGCGATAAGTGCGCACAGTGTATGCTGCCTGTCTAGGTGAGTGACGTGTCTGTGTGAGTGCAGGGTGGACAGTTTGCTGGTTTGAGTGCAAGTGTCAGCTCTTTAAAGAGAGATATCTTGCCATTTTTATGGGTTTTTTTTTAAGTTGTAAAACTTGCAAAAAAAGTTGGTTAAGAGCAGCAGCTTCTACCACCATTTTGAAGGCTGTGTTCTGGCTCAGCATGTGAGTTGAACTCAGTGGCGTAACTAAACTTAGGGCCCCCCACTTGCAAAGAATATGGAGGCCTCCTCACCCAGTCAAGAGCTCCCAGGTCAGGGGTGTGCTGTTCGTGCACAGTACTGCTGTGCTGAAGGGGGCTCCCTAGCGCTCAGCCCCACTCCCCATACAGGGACTGTGGGAGCTAATAGTATGCCACTGGTTGAACCGAGCCTGTAAAATGTTGTTCAAAGAGCAGTTTTTTTTCTATTTCTTTAAAGAGACTAATGCAGCCCTGATCAATGCTAGACAATGCTCATCTGTGGAGTGCTGTTCAGATAATAAAAGGGTGCTGCAGGATCCGAGGCTCCAGATCTGAGGTAGGTGCCCTTATTGGTGTCTTGAGGGAGAGGTTGCTGCAGGATTCGAGCCATCTAGCCAGCAGGAACAAAGTCAGAAAGAATATAGGATAGATATATATAAATCTTAAAAATGCTACATATTAATTTCTGTTTATTATTCTTGTAAGTGAAGCATTGTTTTAAACAAAAGTAAAATATCACAAGAGACATTCAAACTCTTTATAAGCTGATTCTGTCAGCTAATTCCAAGGCAACTTGGCCATAATGAAATGTGCAACTGCATTGGTCTTAAGCATATTCCATGCAACTTCACTGACTGCATCCATTGAAAAGCTTTTATCGACAATACGAACAAGCAATAGATTCATTCATCTGTATTGCTATTTCAAATTAAAAATTGCTCTAAATAAATTATTGCACATTTACAATGATGAATGAGGAACTGGAACTCACATTACCTAAAACGCTCACTAATTCCAAGGAATCCTACCACTCGGTCACATAGAAATGTGTTGTATATGCTGGTGTTAAGCATGCTTTGTTCGTTCTTTCGCACTGCAATGGTCAGAAAAACTCATTTTTTTCCAAAAATTGAAAGTATCAGGAATTTCCCTTGTGCTCTGATTGTGAAGAGTGCTGCTGCACTGGAGGAACAAAAAAAAAACAGTGCTTACTCCAATTTTGAAGGAAGCAGGCCTCCAGAATGAAGGAACCAAAACAACATAACATTTTTTAAAAAACAGCATAGCGATCTACTGCCTTCGATCCTCTAAACATATAGCTTCAGTAACAGAGAAAATAACAACATTTCGGTGATGTTAGCAGCTCAAAGATGCTTGTCGGTGGAACAAAGGCAAGTATAGGGAGAAAAGCTATCAGATCAAGAGCTGACAACTGAGACATGTATGAAAAAGTCATCCAATCATGAGCAAGGGGCTGATTTAAAGTCCATTTTAAATATATGTTTTGTATTGGTAGCAATAGGCCTACCTACAGACTGCTATGGCTGTCAATAGCCAAGGCCTAAAATGCTCTTGATATCAAACAAATATTCAAACATGGAAAGTAATTGTTTGCACATTTTATGCACAAAATTAGCTGACTTCAGCAGAGGAGTAGTGAAAGAATAAAACATATTCAATCAGAAGACTGTGAGACAGAAGTGCTCCTGGGTTGAATAAACATGAGAATAGCGAGGAAAGATATTGAATTAAAAGCAGACAACTGAGATAGATATCAAATCCATGCAATTATGACCAATGAGCTCAACCAAAGCCCAAACCAAGTGTATTGTATTCGTTTGAAACAATAGGCCTGTCTAAGACAAGACCTAACAATGTACTTGTTAAAACATATTTTAAGTGTTGAAAATATGGGTGGGCATCTATCTTCATACTACTCACGAATTTGAAGAAAATCCAGGCATTTCAGTCGTATGAGTATACTTTTCCTCAGCTACACTATGACTCTGGGCTATATGTCCTGTAACATAAAATAGAAGAAGTGCAGGGGAAAGTACCAGGAGGCAGTGGCCCTTGAATAATTTTCAGCAGAGGGTGCTGGCCAGTGTTGTCAGTTCACTAAAATTTAAGGGGTTGCAATAACAATCATTATGTTACTGAACGAGAAAGAGCCACAAGGAAAACGAACACTTTCTCTTCACGGCCTTTTAGTAAAAATCAGGCCCAGGGATTGTTTACAAGGATATTTTTACATATATATGAATAAACTTTGCTATAATCATTCAAACTGAGTTCATGTTTAATCAACTGGCACTTTAAATAACTTACAATTGTCACATTCAAAGTAAGGTTTGGGAAGGATCTTCTGAACCATTTCTCTGCAGCTCATGAATCTTATCCAAGAATGTTGTGCCATTTAGGAGCCTTGAATATACACCAGGAAAATGCTTCTATACAAACTGAAATCATGTTCACCAGAAACACTGAGCTCTATCAGTATTGCCTATCATGGTTAGAATCCCAGGGTAAACATTGGTATCATAGATATGTTTTTTTGGGGATAAAGATACAATGAGGAATACTATGCTAAGATAAATGCTGACATCAGAAATACTTTGCCTCTCCTGGCAATATACTCCAGAGCAATATTGTATAATGAAACAAGCTTCTACAAAATACAAATACTGGGCCCAAATATTGCTGAAAGACTACTGGGAAACAGAATATAGCCATAGCATATTATGTGCTAGAATGAAGGCCTGCTCATATTTTTTGCTGACATTTTATTTTAGTGTGTACAACATTAGACACAAGGTGCCATCCATACTACCTAAAACACTTATGTTAGTACTGAAGATGGCCATTATCTGTGAGAATATCAAACTAAGAATGCCTTCTTATTGATTGACCCTGTTAGGTTTACCTATAAAGATCCTATTAAAATGATCTAAAGCCTCTCATAGTATTTCTCTTGATGATATGGAAGTGTGCAGTGCTCAGTTTTTGATAATATAAAGACAAACTAGTAATCCTGCTCTGCACTGCTCTAAAAGCTAAAATTAACTCAAAACTCTGTTCCAGATTATGCTAAGAGTCGCCAAGAACTTTGCTATTGTTAATAATGACAATTAAGTAGGGCTCTGCTTTTACAAATCTCACTAATAGCTCTCATCTACTAATCTTATGTACTAACACATGGACTTACTCAATATTGTGGGCTTGGTAGAAACATACATCGGTTCCAGGTAACACACAGACATGCTCAGACCTCTGATCATTTTTAAGATATTTCATTTAGCACAAACCTATCTCCAACGAGCAACAGAGCATTTTATAGACACCCCTTTCATTGAACCAAGATCATTTAAAACATGAGGTCCTGTACACCAATGGTATATACATGGGATTCATGGCCTCATTACGAGTTCCGCGGACGGGATAACCTATCTGCTAAACTTCCGACAGGGAGGATGCTGCCATGCTGGCTATCTCCCCCTGGCCCATTACGACTTTCCCGCTGGGCTGTTGGGAGGAAACCAAGGTTTCCGCCCGTCAGCCCAGTGGAAAAGTGGCAGCAGCATTGTCGCTGACTCGTAATCAAGTTGGTGGCAATGTTGCCACTGCAGGGGCACCAGCACTATCTCAATGCTCATTGTGACCGTGCTGGGCAGGGTGGCCTCTTCACTGCCCATGCCATGCCAAGGGCATGGGCAGTGCAGGCCCCCCCCGTGGCACCTATTCCCCACCAGTCTTTTCATGGCGGTGATCCTGCCATGAAAAGGCTGAAGAAGAACCAGGTCATAATCATCAGGGTGGTGATATATGCAGCACCACCCTGGATGATTCTGACCTCTTCCACCATCAGCTCATCAGGATCACTGATCCCGGAGGTGAAGACGGTACCCTAGTAGTAATGTGGCAGTCAGACCGCCACATCGAGGATGGAGGTCTCAGGACTGTGAGCCTCATAATCAGGCCCTAAGTTCTGACAGGATCATATAAAAATGTGATGTGATAGGGATGCACAGTGCACTTGTTTGATGGTAAATGTACAATGCAAAACTGTATGTTTACCCATTTTCACTTAGCAAGGTGAAGAAGCAATACTTGACACATGTTTTTTCAAGACCGTTGTTGGGGGCCAATGTCTTGAGATTCCAAAATCCTCCACTAAGCTGGTAAACCACATGCATCCATATTTATTCTTAGCAGGGCTGGAGACTTTGGCCAGCTTTCTGAGTCAGAAGAAATATTATTGTTCCAAATGAGCAAACTTCAGAGCCCTGTACAATCTCAGTATTGCTAAAGATACCAAATGAACACACGTTTCACCACGCTGGACTTTCGGAATAGCGCCATGACTAAGCATTCCCAGTCTGTCCACTAGGCAAGGTTCGTACTTATGAATGCAAGAGCTGCAGGCTAAGGCAGCCTGTCCTGAAACACACCCTGAAAACTATCCAGCCTCCTACAAATGGAGGGGGTCTTCCATCTTCTGATTCATGTAGCAAAGTGAAATCTAAGTACTTTGTAATAATATACATTAATTATTTTTGAAATTATATACTCTGGTTCTACTATGAAAAATTAAGGCATGATAGAATTGGTAACTTGTGGTCACAAATTATTTGTTGCATACTACGGTGACCACCAGGATTGGTGATCCAGACGGGCTGACAGTGGTGAAAGTCAGAATCAGCATGGAGACACAATGCTGACCCAAGTTGCTTGTTCCCAACTCCACCTAGATGTTGTGTGCCCCCCACTTATTTGTATGTGATTGGCATGGGAACATTCCAGGGGAAAGGGGATGGATAAGAGAGAGAGAACCATGGATCCTGCCAGGCAGGATCAGGATGGCAAGCGGTGGTCTACGTAAAGCAGATATCTCTTGTCAAGGTCCCCTTTACCACTTTTGCTGGCTGTCCCCTCTCTCTAGGGATCTTCAAGAAACACTATGGAATCTTAAGTGTTCCAGAAATTCATTGTACGTCCTGCTCCTTAGGTCTTGACAAGACTGTCTAAAACACAGTGACACTCACAATCATAGACGTATAAAAGGTGATAGAGAATGAAAATCAATTTGTAAGTATTTAGATTTTTCAAATATTTAGGGATTAATCAATTCAGTGTTTTAGCCACACTGAAAGCATAGGGTTCATATATTAAAGCTCACTTTCAAATGTAAATGATATCATCACTATTACGTCGCAGTAAAAGTTAAACATGGAAACAATAGACCTTTGATTCACATTTTGCAACCAGCGTGTGCCTTCACTCAGTGTTTTTTTATCATAGACAATGATTGGTATCAAAGAATTGCTACATAAAACTCAACTATCGTTCATAGTACATTATTAAAATAACACTTTTCCAACATGAGCTCAAATCTGTACCGTCATTGCAAGCTAACAACAATGAGCATTATTATTTGTCAGGCAGCAAATATTAAAGTAACCAAGGACACTGATAACATGTCCTTCTAATGCGTGCTGTCCATCTGAACATCCGACAATCAACTATCAAAGGTAACCGGGAAGAAGCCTTTCAAGCGCGTGCAGCAGGTTATTACCTTTTATGATGCTAATCTTCTTGATCTCTTCTTTACTAAGATCGGCATCCACGATGCTGGGCTGAGAAATAGACAACCCAGGAACAAGCGTGGAGAAGCGGAGAATCTGACTCTGCATCTGACGACCTTTGACAGCAAGTAATCACCTCAAGACTGGTGTGGCTTTAAATACTTGGCCATATCCCGTCTGAGTCGCCTAGCCACACCCAGTCTAAGTCATAGGGCTGCTGTACCTGGCCACACCTACTCTGAGTGATGAGGATGCCACAAGCTCAGGCCACAAGTTAACACATGCCCAGGATTCCTACACAAGTTCTAAAACAAGCATTTGCTCAAGTAAACATTTTCCAAAGGCAGTAACAATGATTGGCCCATGCAAGGGCAGGTAATTTGCTTAGGGGCACACTTTTCTAAACGCCAGATGTGGGTTCTAGAGCATATTCAGGTTTGCAGGCCCAACGGCCGGCCTGCTGAATAAAACCATGGTTCTCCTCCAGCCTTTTCCTGGTGGTATCACCGCCATGGAAAAGCTGGTGGAGAACGGGTGCAGGGGGCCACAGGGGAGGCACCTGCACTGCTCATGCACTTGGCGTGGGCAGCGCAGGGGTCCCTCTGACAAGCACCCTCGCAATGCTCACTGTCTGCTGTGCAAGGGAGCTGGTGCCCCTGCAGCAGCAGCATTGCCTCCGGCTCGATTATGAGCTGGCAACAATGCTGCTGCCACTTTCCTACTGGGCTGGGTTGGTTTCCAACCATCAGCTCAGCTGTAAAGTTGTAATAGGCCCGGTGAGGAGGTAGTCATCATGGCAGCAACCTCCCCATCGGAAGTTCGGAAGACGGGTTATACCATCTGTAGAACTCGTAATGAGGCCCATAGTGATGTAAAAAAAGCAGGAAGAGATATACTATTGACACATACAGAAACCCACAATATCAAGTCCAGTATACAACAAATAAAGCTCCTCCTAAACAGCATATCAAAAATATTATCAATTTAAATATTGATGAAACAATGCAAAGTAAATTATATATAGAAGGGGTATGTTATATACAATTATAAATATTTATATAAAATACATTTTCTAGTATTTGTTTTATTTCATTTTATTAACACATGCATATTTATCTCCATTTTATATCTGATTATGACGTGTCATACTCACTCATGCTAGTCTTAATTACTCATACCTAACTTCTAAGTGTATAAAATATGCATGAGTGTGTAAGATATACCAGTAAGATATGCATGTGTAAGTATATGCCATATGAGTAACTCATGAGTGAGCATGTCATGCTAAAAAATGTATTGTCAATTTCGAAAATGAGACACAAAAAGGGTTATCCAATAGACACACACAACATTCATGAATAATACTGGGTAGGATAATGTAAATGATAAGGTTGTACATCGTGTGTGTTATCAGACTTTTAGGTAACACCCTACATGCCTTAACATGAATAAAATTCACACAAAAATATGCACTCCAGTCCTTTTTGCTTATATATGCCTTAAGATGTGTGCATTCTTGTGGAGTATAATGCCAGGCTTAATTTAAGAATGCCCTTAATTTTTTCTTAAGATTTTCTTAAGTTAAGGCACTTTAGTTAAATGAAGCTCATGTGTCCATGATAGTATATAATACCTGTGAAAAATAAAAACATACAAATCTATCCTAAACACAAACAATACCCACAGAAAAAATTAAGCATATATGAGAAAATATAGAACCATATGAAGTAGCATAATGTATTCTTTTAACTACACATACATTTATTACACACAACATTAGGGCCTATCGCATGCACAATACTAAGAACATTTCACAATCCTTAATGACTAAAAACATTATAGTATGCTAGCCCAAACAAACCGATTTAACAATCCACCTGATTCGTCACTATATCTTAGAAATTAGTGAGAAAATGTTTTTAACTGCACCTGAGAACTGCGATGAAGAACTACCACCCCGCAAAACTGCAGCTGAACACAAACTAAAAAGATAGACTACAAAATACATTAACCACAAAAAACTTTACAACAAACGGAAAACTATGATTCAAAATATATTATATTGTGGAAGTATCTTTTAAATTGAAAACAATATGAGAACACAAAATCTAAACTACATTGATAACTATATGAATTAAAAGTTCAGAATTTCATACTATATTACAATGTAGATGATTATAAAATGTGTTGAAAATGTGTTATACATTTTTGATAAAATGATACAAATTTAAATATGCAAAAATAGACATATTAGTAAATTTTAAAAAGAGACATCATAATTTTTGTTTCTTTATATTTCTTTTAAATTTCAAAAAAGTACATTACATGATATATATTTAAAATATATACAAATCTCTCAAATTAAACACTGCTTTATTTTTTTATATGTTTTTGTTTAAAAAAATATTACTGTGTAAAATGTATATTGATATAAAACTATATCAGTCATATTGTATAAAGAAAAAGCATTTTAACACATATTAACTACACGAATAATGATAATATAAAACAATGAAAACATATTACATAACAACAATGATAAAATGTTATATTCCAAAAATAGTAACATTTTGACACCACAAACTTTACATACTAGAAATCATATTGCACTATAAAATAATCAAATCTGCCACTCTTACTTCAAATTCAATTGTAAGGAGGAAAGTGTTGGATTTTAAAGGTTTAAAATGTACTATTCCCACTCCAAATTTCCATCCAGTAAGGTAAGGGTTTGATTCCCAAAAATGATTTATACTAAAACCAAAAAAGTGTATATGAAAACAGATAAATACATGTCAATGATTATAGACATTGGTAAATATAATTTATTTTAACATTTTAATTTAATTAAATAACAACAATAAAGATATCAACAGTTATGATGTAATCACCCTTCAGGAAACCTGGGCGTAGAACAGCTGTCCGCTGCCAGGGTATTTAGAAATATGGAAACATGCTCATAGAATAAGTAAGAATGGCCGTGCGAAGGGAGGGTTGGCCACCTATGTAACTGTTAAATTAATTGGGTGCACTCTGCCTTTGGTTTGGGATGAGAATTGGATCCAGGGGATTGTGATCAGGAACGGGACTTTGCAGCAAATCCTTATAGTAATCAACATTTATATAGCTCCTGGAACAAAGGCAAAAAGGGGCAGGTTGTCACGACTGATGCATATTGTGGGCAATTTGGTCTGGGAATATCCATGTACCGATTATCTTATAATTGGCGACTTTAATACGAACTTGTTTCAGGATACAATGGAGGCTCTTGACGGGCCAGATCTCTGTAATCGCCTGTTAATTCCCAAACAATTGAGGCCTAGGGTTGCTCTCCTGCCCGCTGGGAGAGTACACAGTAATGCACCTAAATAGCATGGGTTTTAAAGTTCTGAGCATCTGTTTACGTGATGATGCCCCCCCGGTGGATAAGATCAGATGGCCGATCTCACTTCTATCTAGACTACACTATCTGCAACATTGAAATGTTTCCTTTCATTGAAAAGTTTTAGATTTCCTCCCGGAGTGAGAGTGATCATTGTCCACAAATTGTTTCTATAAAATCTAGATTGCCTTTGCATGATGTCATACGGGCGGTGGGTGGTGGTGTCTTCTTTGAGTCACTAAAGCGCATAAAATGGAATTCCTCTATTGGTGGCATACTATTGGCTGAATGTATTAACTTTTTTGACTCTGAGGGATCGGGTTCCGTGTCCCCAATTAAGCTATGGGTCAAACTTTCTTGCCTTCTATGGTCAAGGTTTCATCAACCTGCGTGTAATTGCGTGCCATTCCGGTCTTTTGTCACCTCTAGGGAAACCAGGAGTTTAAAGAGAGTGTGCAACACACTAGCAAGGGCAATTAGGAAGTATCCTGACTCTGAGTTTCTATTTATTAGATACAAGCAATCGAGGAAAGATTATAGGAAGGCTGTCTACGATGACCATCAGATTTATCTTAATCAGTTTTGGGCTAAACCTTTAAGTGCAAGTAAAGATCCTAATTGTAAGAAATTTTGGTCCCTTATCAACAATTTAAACAGCAATCAAAGGGGCATTTTTGCGGTCAATATTTCAGAAGGAGTTTGGACGTCTTACTTGACTACCCACTTTTCTGCAGGTGGGCAGGATGAAAAACTGTTGGACGAGGGGGCTTACTGCCCTACTCTTGCCTTGTCTAAGTCGTGTCCCTCGTCTATTGGGTTCTCAATTCCCCCTCAGGGAGTGAAGAAGTTCTTCCAACTAGGTCTCCCTTGGATCAATTCAAAGGCCTAGCAATTTGGAGCTTCCGGACCTAATGGTCTTCCACAGTCACTGTTCAAACAGGATCCCCTTTTTTTGGCCAACCATCTAGCCCATTTGTTTGAGCATTGCTTCCTGACTTCAACAATTCTCGAGTCCTGGCGCGGTACCGTCCCGCATTTGCTATATAAAAGTGGTTCAAGGTCAGACCCCGCTAATTTTAGGATGATAGCCTTGTTTGACAATGAGGCCAAGTTTTATGCTAGACTTTTGTTGCAATATCTTTGTGCCTGGGCCAAATCAAAGGCATTAACTTCTATTGTTCAAACAGGGTTTTCTGCTGGTTCAGGCACGTCAACAAATTTATTAGCACTTTCTATTCTGATCAACAGGGCAATTCTGTCTGGTTTGACATTGAATTGTTGTTTTGTTGACTTCAGGGCAGCATTCAACCGGATCCCCCAGAGTGCTCTGTGGGCTAAATTAAAAAAATGGGGTGTTCCTCCAGTTCTCCTGAGTGCCATCATAGAACTCCATACAGACATATGGGTCCGCATTAAGTTTGGTGATGGGCACTCCCTTTCTAGAAAAGTTCTCACCACTCGTGGTGTGAAACAGGGCTGTGTGCTTGTTCCTCTTCTTTTTAATCCGTTTATTGCAGATATGTCAACGTCTCTTCACGCTGTTAATTCTCACCCCCCTAAGCTTGGTGGCCTTAGGCTTAGCCATCTGCTTTATGCCGATGATCTTGCATTGTTTAGTTATGATAAGATTTGCCTCCAACGGCTGCTCAACCAACTTGCATCTTATACCTCTGCAAATCAATTGGAAGTTAACCTGCTTTAAACCAAAGTGGGCTCCTTTGGAAGGAAAAACATTTGGGATCCAGCTGGTATTATAAAAGCAGTAAACTTGTGTCCCACCAGTCCTATAAATATAAAGGGGTGCATTTCGATTCTAGGGGCAGCTTTGTTAATCATAAGAAGGAGATCGAATTCAAAGTTGTGGCATTGCAGGTGGCCTTTTGTAAACTATCCTAAGTTTTAAAGGGGGCGACTCTCCTTCCCTTGATGGAAGCTATGAGAGCAAAGATTATCCCCTCACTGGCCTACTGTCAGGAAATTTTGCTGGGCAAAGGCTCTTGCCTATTAAATAGGCTGGTAAATAAGATCTACAAGAGAGTCTTTCATGTTCCACGATTTACTTCACCTGTGCAGGTACGGTTGGAATTTGGGCTTCCAGATCAGGTGGCAGTTGGTGACGGCTCTTTTTTGAAGCTCTGTGATAAGCTGTGTCGGGCTACTGATGGTTGCCTGGAGGCAGTTTTGTGGCATGAAAACAGTGAGTTAAAAAAAAAGGGATCTTACTCCATTTTTTTGGTTGAATGTAAACGGCAACTGGGAGCTGACAATCTTTGGGCAAGTAACCCCCCCATTCCCTGTTCAAATTAGGTGTGAAAAAATCCATTCAACTGTACTCGTATCACTCGGATCGCTCCCTCCTAGCTCAACGAAAGCATGCCTGGTCAGTAATTAAATCGGTTAAGCCAGGTTTGCCTTCTAGTTATCTTTCCTGTTCTTATGGGTTTCGGTCAATAAGGCCTTTATGGCCTTAAGGATGGGCAGTTGGGGTTTTCTGAAACACCAACCCCCATGGCAGTTATCCCCCGGGGAAAGTGTGTTGTGTGGCGGCTGCAACAATGCAGATGAAACTATTGATCATGTGGTCTGTCTGTGCCCAGCTTTACTAAAGGAGCGTAGATTAATGCTTCGGAGCAAATGGAACGAACTGAGAATCCGCTCCTGTCGATAGGCTATGCTCCAGTCCCTGGACCCAGCCAATGCAATAATGAATGTGTTACTGACCAAATTAATAAAACATTTCCAATTTAAATTCAGTGGCACTGTGAGCAATTGATAAGCATAATTTGAATCTTTTCCCGCTCTTGCCCTACTGCCTGTAATTGATGAGGTTGTAGACTTTTAGTGGCTCATTTGGTATTTATTTTGACCATTTAATGTACTCTGCACTTTAGGGCCTGTGTCTTACGTATTTCGTTTTTTTTATGTACTATGTGGGGTATTGGGCTTGGAGCGTGTTTTGTTTTGTTTTATTTTTATACTTCATTGTGGTTTTATACTACCAGGCAGTAATGTCTATTTTTTTTAATATGTCATGTGTGTTTAAATCATGTTGTGTTTTAGCATCATTTTAGCCTTCAACTGTATTTTTACTTATTGATATTATTTTTGTTTTCTTTCACTTGTATTGAATTTTTTATCTGTACAATACATTATTCATTCATTCATAATAAAGATAACTAAAGTTTCCATCATTAAAAATGTTTTTTAATGTTTAAAAACAATTTCTTAATTAAACTCAAGAACACAATGGGAAAACATTGATAATATTAACAAAGAAAAAAAAAATATCAGAAAATACCTGAATAATAACAACACATTTGACAAATTATTAATCATTTAATTAAAATGAATTATAAAAATAAAATTATAAATCTGCAATTAGCAGATATTTTTATTACAAATGAATACATGTACTATTATTACATAAATAGAATAACAAAATCAATAAGGGCCTGATTTAGATCTGGGTGGAGGGTATACTCTTTTGCAAATGTGACGGATATCCCATCCACCATATTAAGAACCTCATTGGATATAACTGCATTGTAATACAGCAGACGGGAAAGCCATCACGTTTGTGATGGAGTATTCCCCTCCACCCAGATCTAAATTAGGCCTTAAGTGATAAAAAAATTATTTTACAAAAAATAAATACAAAATTATAAGTAAATATTTCCAAAATTAAGTAACAAAACACTAAACTACAAAACCAACAACCACAGAAAATGAATTTAAAAATAACACAAAATGTAATACTATTTAAAATATATGTTTAATTATTTAAATTAAAGAAATCAATGTACTAAAAAAATGTAATTAATTAATTAATTAACTTAGATAAAGAAAGATAAAGAAACATTTCATTAACCAAATTATAATAATATAGCTTTTTAGCCTGCCATAGCTGGCTATACTGGTCATTAAAGGCCAGCTCCAGAGTTAAAGGCCTGAGCAGAAGGAGATGGCATTTAACAAGGGAGTGGACCTTTAATGTCTAGTAGAGCCCAGCTACAGCAGGTTATACAGCTATTACAACATTACTCCCAATGAGGGCAGAATGTTATAATTGAAAAAAAGGGTCTCTCACAGGCCGAGGGGTTTGAAATCCCCCTCATTTCTGAAGCCTTTGTTCCAGCTCTTGCTGAGAATGTTCTACAGTTAACAGCAGCATGCAGAGCCACGGCTGTTAGCTGTTGAACATTCACAGCAACAGCTGTGAAACTGGGCTGAATCAGCCACCATCCTCTGGTTCTCCCCAGCTTGGCTAAACTTATTTTTGTAGTTCAGCCAAGTCAGGGAGACCCAGGAGATGAGCAGCATGCACCTCTCCCTCCTTCTGAAACCCCAGTGACACTAAACTACAGGAGAAGAGAAGGGTGAAGGCTGTGTGGGTACTCCTGCGGGGCCTCTGCCTTTCGCTTTCCTATGCCTTATTAAAATATTTTCAAGAGTTGGGGGAAATAGAAAGGCAGAAGCTGTATATTAGTACACTGAAATGTTGAGAGCAGCAGTCCTATACCAGTTTGTATAGGCCACTGCTCCTCCATTGTCTGCAATGCCGCTCTCAACATTGCAATGTTTTAGTTACACTGATTTAAAACATTTCCAACCCTACTCCTCTAAAAACCCCACTACCAGCCAAACAAACAATATTATTAGTCTGAAAACATAAATTAATGGCAAAACAACTATTACAAATTATTTAAAAAAATTATATATCTATATATGAATTTGAAAATAATTCAATTAAATATTAATCAATTCTTAATTGATAAAAAAAACTGAACAGTAAACAATATTAACTCCATAAACATTTGTACTTTAAAATAGTTTCCAGCTTCCTACAAACCCAGCAACCCAGAAATACTTAATAAAACACAGATATTAAAACATGAGAAAATGTTTCTCAAAAACAAATGCTATACATAAAATACAACACATCATGCTATTATATGAAAGAGAAGAATGATGCATAAAGCAATATTAAAGCAATAGATCTGTATTGACATTGATATTATATGATAAACATAAAGTATTACATTCTTATCTGCAAGATTAAGTCCAATGATATTTTTGGCATCACAGTATTTTTTCCCAACTATATTTTTGAGTCACTATTATTGTGGAATACCACTCAATTGCTATCTACTGGCTGTGCAGTTTGCACCAAGGAGGCAACACAATTTGTTTTCATTTCAAAAAGAGTACCTAAGTGTTACTAAACAGCAAAAATAGACTATTTTTGTTAAGAGGGCATATATGAAGATTGTCCTGGACGGCTGTGGCATGTCACAAAAATACGGTTACTTCTGTTTAACTGGCTGACCAGTTCATCACGACCTCAGTAAGTTGCGAAGGTCACCACAGGACTTATAGGGACAAGCATGCAGAAGCGCTGAGGAGTGACAAGAAAGTACACATGTTGTTGACCTGACCTCTGTTCCCTGCCATCATTATGGTGCAAGTTCCATGCTACTGGCTCAGATTTTGCTACATATGGAACCAGGCCATGTACCTCCGAGCTGCAGGCACAGTGGCTGGTACACATGCATCTATAACAGTTCTGTATGGACACAGCTATGGGACAGACTCTCCGTCAGTGCAATTGTGTGTCACAACCTCACAAGCCTGTGTGTAGAAACATATTTCACATACAAAATATTTCTTTGCGGTACCTTTATTTTCAGTCCCTCATAAGCATTAGCATGCACATAACCCAAGGTCGGGTTCACGCTTTGGAACACGTTTGATCAGTCTTCCAGAAGCTTTTGTGTGCAGCCATTATCAGTGTATACTCACTCTTTGGTAACTTCTATAAGCATTGTTGTGCTATATCATTTTGAGGTTGCAGGATCATGCTTAAGCATATTGATATGACCACGCTACTACAAGTCTGGTTTTGCACCTACCTCCAGTGTACAGGCACAGCCTCCTAGATCCAAAGCAACTGTGTGCAGCAACAATGTAATTTACGTAGATTAATAAGATATGTTTTGTTTGCAATTTGTGAACTTCTGGACTTTTTGTGGGTCCTTTCTTTATTGCTGTGGTTTACGTAATGGGCAATATGTTTTGTTTTTACTTCTCTTCAAGTGTATGAAGGTGAACACTCTTGAAAATAGTAGGGCGTGACTTTGGCAACAACAAACACTAGAACTTAGAAAAACCTATGCCTTATTATTTACGATATATGACACCATAAGGCAAACCATCTGAAATGGCAACATCCGATGCCCATTCTAGAATAATTTGGTATGTTTTTGGGTCTAGCAGGCTGATTTCATATACCATAACAAGTATTGGCAAAGACAACAGATGTAAAATTTCTATGGTGAATGCATAATTAACGGTGCAAGTAATAAGAGCCATGAGGGGCGTGGCAGATTTGTCATAGTCATGCTCACTTTATAACCATGAAGCAAAGGAATTACCTAAGGCATCTCTGAGATTTTAAACATTCTTTGGGCCTGATTACGAGTTTAGCAGTCGGACCGCCAGACAACCAAAGCGGTGGTCCCATAAAGACCACAGAGTCAACAGTCTATCACCCTCCATATTACAATGTTGTCACTGGGCTAGCGGCGGTGTACTTCATAGCGGTGGCCCGGCAGGCAAGGGGGTCCGCAGTATAAGGTATATTTTTATATTTGTGTCGGTGCAAGTGTGAACATTTTGACCAAAAGGTACACATACGCATGACATGTGTAAAAATACTTTGTGCATGTACCATTCCACTGCTGGAGACCGAGCCGTATATGCCCAGTCCAGTCAATAGCAGAAAAATGCAAATTGTACTTACCTGTATTTTCCCTTTTTTTCAGGAATGAAGCTGCTGGCGGAAAGGGGGGCCCTAGAGGAAGGGGCCATGTTGGAGACTGAATGAAAAAGAAGGAAATTAATCAAGAGGTCTGTCCTGCCACAGATGGCTCAACGAAACAGCACATCGTAATGTGCATACTGGTACCCTTGTAAATACCACGCTGTGACAGGTGCTTTTCTCCAGCTACCATCAAGGCGGTCGGCGGATGTTGGTGGTGTCGGCAGAACTCCAGAGGTCTCTAGTTCAGCAAACCTCCAACATCATAATATAGTGGTCAGACGGCCAACACGGCAGCAATCAAACCAATGCCATGACCTGGCAGTCCCCAGACTGCCAAACTCGTAATCAGGCCCTAGGTCATTTCAGGCACTTTGATACAAACATGCATGCAAATTAAAGGTACAGATCATGCTGTCCATCCGTTGCCGGAAAATTACTTGCCAAACAGAAAATCTGCATTTAGGGTGTCTGAACTATGTAATTACTCATCTGTCCAGTGGTCAAGCCTTGCAAATAGAAGCAGAACACCGTATGCCAAATGCAAGACCAAAAAAATGAGAAAAGAAATTGTATGCTACATGACTTTAAAAATGGACTGTTTCTGCAGTCAGCATGCAGTTTATTTTGAACTGTACCTTATAATGTTAATATAAGTTGAACCAAGCCATTTGTCTGACCTGTAAGGAATGGTTGTCAAGACAGGGATGACATGCAGAGCTAGTTACAGTTAGGATTTCTAAAAATACGCTGCTCCAGTCCAGGTATTTTGTTTGTGTTTGAGTACTGTGACTTCTAATCTTGGTTATTCCATTGAACGCAAGAAAAATAGAAATAGCCTGGACTGGAACAGCACATTATGCATGACCTGGGAAACTCTGCAGCTATGTGATATCTGCCTTCATGTGAACAGATGCTGGGTTCACTCCTATTTCTTCCACCTATGAGACCTAGGTAGGTCCCGTAGCTGCCATATTTACTCAAAGGGTAAATGAGACAGCTACGCTACGAACGCTCAGCGGAGCGTGTTCTTAAAATGTGCCTTTTGTTCTTGCATGTTTTCAAATTATCCAGTAAGTATGTGGCAATATTAGAAAGGATAGCATGCAAAGCAGTTCTAGCAGGCTCAAAATAAATTAGAAAACTATGTACTATCCACAGAAACATACAGGATGGGTAGATACAGAACAAGATTTCCGTATAAAAATATTATGAGCAAAACCAACATCAGCACAAGCTCTAAGCTCTCTCTCACACACACAGAAGAGCTCTCTCTCACACATAGGGAAAATGGTTTGTGTTAGAAATGGGGTTTTTGGTTGGCAGTCAGGTTGCCCTCTATCCAAGCAAGAACCCTCACTCTAGTCAGGGTAAGTCACACACAATCCAAAATTAGCCTGTGCCCACCCTCTGGTAGCTTGGCACGAGCAGTCAGGCTTAACTTAGAAGGCAATGTGTAAAGCATTTGTGCAATAAATCATACAATACCATAATATAACACCACAAAAATACACCACACAGTGTTTAGAAAAATATATAATATTTATCTGGGTATTTGCAGGTCAAAACGATCAAAGATGCAATATGAATTTGTAAAGATATCACTTAAAAGTGATATAAAGTGTCTTAAGTCTTTAAGAAGCAAACAAAGGGCCTGATTCTAACTTTGGAGGACGGTGTTAAACCGTCCCAAAAGTGGCGGATATACCACCTACCGTATTACGAGTCCATTATATCCTATGGAACTCGTAATACGGTAGGTGGTATATCCGCCACTTTTGGGACGGTTTAACACCGTCCTCCAAAGTTAGAATCAGGCCCAAAGTCTCTTTCAAGCACAAAGTACGTGGTTTCTGGAGGAAAATCTCCGCAGAGGGCCGCAGAAGAGGAGATGCGTGGAAAAATGGTGTGTGCGTCGGTTACGCCCCTTCACACACGGACTTGCGTCGTTATTTTTCACTCGGGGGAAGACGTGCGTCGTTTTCCGGCACGCGGACCGTCTCCTTCTATGGATCGCAGGGATTATCAGATGTCCCGGGTCTGTGTGTGGATTCTCCTGCTTGTTTTCCGGCTGCGCGTCGTTCCGCGGGGCTGTGCGTTGAAATTTCACTCTCACGGCAGGCGTCGCATCGATTTCTCCTTGGAAGTCGGGCGGCGTTGTCCTTGCGAGGCCGTGCGTCAAAGTTTCGGTCGTCCCGAAGGCGTAGCGTCGATCAGCGTCGGTGTGCGGTGTTTTTCTCACCGCGGAATAAGCTGTGCGTCTAAAATTTCGGCGCACGAAGCGTCCACATGAAAGAGAGAAGTCTTTTTGGTCCTGAGACTTCAGGGAACAGGAGGCAAGCTCTATCCAAGCCCTTGGAAAGCACTTTTACAGCCAGGCAGCAGGCCAACAGCAAGGCAGCAGTCCTTTGTAGAAAAGCAGACAGGTGAGTCCTTTGAGCAGCCAGGCAGTTCTTCTTGGCAGGATGTAGTTTCTGGTTCAGGTTTCTTCTCCAGCAAGTGTTTCATGAGGTAGGGCAGAGGCCCTGTTTTATACTAAGTTGTGCCTTTGAAGTGGGGGTGACTTCAAAGAGTGTCTAAGAAATGCACCAAGCCCCCTTTCAGTTCAATCCTGTCTGCCAGAGTCCCAGTAGGGGGTGTGGCAGTCCTTTGTGTGAGGGCAGGCCCTCCACCCTCCCAGCCCAGGAAGACCCATTCAAAATGCAGATGTATGCAAGTGAGGCTGAGTACCCTGTGTTTGGGGTGTGTCTGAGTGAATGCACAAGGAGCTGTCAACTAAACCTAGCCAGACATGGATTGAAGGGCACAGAAAGATTTAAGTGCAAAGAAATGCTCACTTTCTAAAAGTGGCATTTCTAGAATAGTAATATTAAATCCAACTTCACCAGTCAGCAGGATTTTGTATTAAAATTCTGGCCATACTAAATATGACCTTCCTGCTCCTTTCAGATCAGCAGCTGCCACTTCAACAATGTATGAGGGCAGCCCCAATGTTAGCCTATAAAGGGAGCAGGCCTCACAGTAGTGTAAAAACGAATTTAGGAGTTTTATACTACCAGGACATATAACTACACAGGTACATGTCCTGCCTTTTACCCACACAGCACCCTGCTTTAGGGGTTACCTAGGGCACACATTAGGGGTGACTTATATGTAGAAAAAGGGGAGTTCTAGGCTTGGCAAGTACTTGTAACTGCCAAGTCGAAGTGGCAGTGAAACTGCACACACAGGCCTTGCAATGGCAGGCCTGAGACAAGGTTAAGGGGCTACTGAAGTGGGTGGCACAACCAGTGCTGCAGGCCCACTAGTAGCATTTAATCTACATGCCCTAGGCACATGTAGTGCACCCTACTAGGGACTTACAAGTAAATTAAATAGCCAATCATGGATAAACCAATCAATAGTACAATTTACACAGAGAGCATATGCACTTTAGCACTGGTTAGCAGTGGTAAAGTGCCCAGAGGTCAAAAGCCAACAACAACAGGTCAGAAAAAATAGGAGGAAGGAGGCAAAAAGTTTGGGGATGACCCTGTCAAAAAGCCAGGTACAACATGACCCCCTACCAGCCTAAAGCCAGGGGAGAACAATCACTATCCTGATGTACTTCCCTGTTTGAGGCGACAGAACAAGGACCCAGGCCCACAACAGCAGGGGCATGCTCCAGTTCTTCGCCTTCCTGACTCCAATTGGATCCCTCTGTCCATACTCTCAGGGCCCACTAAGCCCATCCATGGAGAACCTTTCTCTTACCTGCAGATCCCATCTGTGCAGCACCTAACCTTACTTTGCTCACAGATGTATCCCAGGAGCAGGATAGTACCACCAGGACTAACACAGTGGTGTTGCCCACTCTACCCTCGGGTGTGACACTTGTCCCCTCCCCAGGGATAACTCTGTCCACCCGGACAGCAAGCCACAGTGGTTACTGACAGCTACCAGGGATGAGAGCCAGGCCGCAGGCCTCTCAAAGCTCTCCCACCACTGTGGTTGTGGAGAGTGGGGGGAGGTAGCCCCAGGTGCTGGGCACCCTTTAACCACTCTCCCTTCCACCAGGTCAGGGATGACAGCCTGAAACTGGTCCTCCCCTCTGGGGCTCTGTACCCTCCCTCCTGGAGCGGTACCCCCAGAGTCCAACATGGTCAGGGTGCTTATAGAAGTCGCCCTGTACCATTCCTCCACCAGTGCAGGGCTGTTAACCTGCAACTGGCCCTCCAACCTGGGGTCTGTACCTTCAGGTTGGACTAGGGCCCGGGGTAAGGCTTCCCTCCCCCTGCCCTCCCTTCTGGGGACCAGCACCCTCCAACTAGGAGTGGCCTCCTCAGAAGACAACATGGTAGGGGCACTGTTATCAGTAGCCCCTCCCTCCAGGTCCGGGGGGACACCCTAAATCTGGTCTTCCATCCAGGGTCTGTACCCTCATACTGGATCACTGCCTGGCAAATCAGGACTTTCTGGGGGGCACGTCTACCCCCGCCAGGTCAGAGTTTAACCTCTGTACTTGGCCATCCAACTCAGAGTCACCACCCTGAAGTTGGACAATTGCCTGGCACGCCAGGACCTCCTGGAGGGCACACTGACACTCCACCAGGTCAGAGATTAACCTCTGAACCTGGTTCTCCAACCCAGGGTCACCACCCTGAGGTTGGGCAATTGCCTGGCACACCAGGACTTTCTGGGAGGCACACCTACCTCCCACCAGGTCAGAGTTTAACCTCTGAACCTGGTTCTCCAACCCAGGGTCACCACCCTGAGGTTGGGCAGTTGCCTGGCACACCAGGGCTTTTTGGGGGGCACACCTACCCCCTACCAGGTCGGAGTTTAACCTCTGAACCTGGCCATCCAACCCAGAGTCAATACCCTGAGGTTGGACAATTGCCTGGCAACAGCAGGACTTTCTGGGGGGCACACCTACCCCCCACCAGGTCAGAGTTTAACCTCTGAACCCGGTTATCCAACCCAGAGTCACCACCCTGAGGTTGAATCTTTGCCTGGCATGCCAGGACTTCCTGGGGGGCACTCTCACCCCCCACAAGGGACACACCGTCCCCAAGGGCCACACAAGAGTCTGGTTGGCGCAGGTCTCCCGACCTCTGCCCATCCGGCAGAGTCTGGGTTGCCCCCAAACCAGAAATGGTTTCACCTGGGTCATTCCTGGGGGGCTCTGCTCTCAGAGCGTACCCCTGACTCTCAAGGTCCTCCACTGGGGTCTGCAACCCCCTCTCAACCCTAGGTCTGGACTTCTGCACCCCCTCACTAGGAGTGGTACTGCCAGACACCAGAACTGTTGGAATGCTGGCTACAGTCACCCCCTCAAGTTCTTCTGAGACTGCGGGGCTTCCCTCAAAAGGTGGCCCTACGGTACAGGCTAGGCTCTGGGACCTACCTGGGACACTACAATCCTCTCCCACCTCACTTGGTTGGGAACCACCTAGACCACTCCCTTTAGGAGCACCCCCAAATGCCTCTTCAGACTCTCTGGTACTCACCAAGAAATCTGCCTCCATTGTAAGTTCCCTGGGGTCAGAGAACTGACACTCCGCCTGGTGTTGGCGTAGCTCTGGAAAATAAGGACCAGACATATGCTCTCCAGCAATTACATCACTCTGCCCTTCACATGTATTAACCACAGTACCCTTCACCCAACCACCCAGTATCTCAGCCTTGGAAAAGCACTCTACATCACCCTCCTGAGACTGGTGAGACAGTATCTGCCTGTCCCTGACACTCAACCCATACTCTTCTGGGATGTCTCTACACTCTATATCCAGGACGTCCACCAGGGGGGAACCCTTTCCTCTGTCACTCTCTGCTGGAGTCAGTAAAGTGTCCCTCCCCCCAGTAGGAATATGACTCCCTGTGCCAGTTCCCCAATCCTTCTCAGGGACCCTGTGCATAATGGGAACTACCTCATACCCTTGAACCACCTAGGGTGTGTCAACTCCCTTCTTCAAGTTGGGCACCACATCTCTGTGCTTGTGCCCTTCTTCAGCAGTACTGGATGCAAGATTTTTGCTGCCACCATCTGAACTGGACTCAGCCCTTCCGGCCTCCAGTTTCAGCTCTTTACAGCTCAGCTCTTGAGCTGCAATCTTTTCTTCTTCCAGGGCTAAGAGTCTTTTTGCCTCAACCCTTGCAAGATACTCCTCTAATTGTTGCTCCTGCCGCCTTTGACCTCAGAGCCATTCATCTCTCTCTGGGTCTCTTTCCTCATCTGAGTAGTCTTCCTCCTCATGTGAGCAGTCTTCCTCCTCATGTGAGCAGTCCTCCTCCTCATCTGAGGGGTACTTAGTCATTTGGTTTCTTGCTGCCTCTCTCTCTGCCCATCTTTCTTCCCCCCAGACTACGTAGTTATGTAGCATTTCCTCCTTAGTAGATCTCCTTGCTACAGGAAGGCCCCATTTTCTACAAAGCTTCCTTAGGTCAGCCTTAGTGAGGTGGTCAGTACGTACAAAGAATGAGTAGGTACACAATCCCATTCTGATAAGATCTTACCAGCAAAAACCAAAATCCAAAGTCCAAAATATCAATAGCAATCTAGGAGGACATCAGAGAACCAAAAGCAAAAAAGATGAAAAATCAAGTTGACCTTCAACTGTGGGTAGGTAGTGAAATACTTAGCTACTGTATGTAACTGCACAAACACAAGTCCTATCCTCACCGCTGATAACCAATGTTAGAAATGGGGTTTTTGGTTGGCAGTCAGGTTGCCCTCTGTCCAAGCAAGAACCCTCACTCTAGTCAGGGTAAGTCACACACAATCCAAAATCAGCCTGTGCCCACCCTCTGGTAGCTTGGCACGAGCAGTCAGGCTTAACTTAGAAGGCAATGTGTAAAGCATTTGTGCAATAAATCATACAATACCATAATATAACACCACAAAAATACACCACACAGTGTTTAGAAAAATATATAATATTTATCTGGGTATTTGCAGGTCAAAACGATCAAAGATGCAATATGAATTTGTAAAGATATCACTGAAAAGTGATATAAAGGCCCTCATTCTGAGCCCGGCGGGTGGCGGGCGCCGCCCGCCGGGCGGAAACCGCCAAAAGCCCGCACTGCGGTCAAATGACCGCAGGGGTCATTTTGACTTTCCCGCTGGGCCGGCGGGCGATCTCCAGAAGATCGCCCGCCGGCCCAGCGGGAAAGCCCCTGCAACGAGGAAGCCGGCTCCGAATGCAGTAGCACCTGTTGCGATTTTCACTGTCTGCATAGCAGACAGTGAAAATCATGGTGGGACCCTGTTAGGTGGCCCCTGCACTGCCCATGCCAGTGGTGTGGGCAGTGCAGGGGCCCCCAGGGGCCCCACGACACCCGTTCCCTACATCCTGTTCCTGGCAGTTTCAGGCTGGCGGGAAGGGGGTTGGAATCCCAGCGCCGCCATGGAGGATTCCCTGGGCCAGGGGAAAACCGGCGGGAAACCGCCGGTTCCCCTTTTCTGACCGCGGCGGTCAGAATGGCCCTGGAAGCACCGCCAGCCTGTTGGCGGTGCTTCCGTGGTCCCCGGCCCTGGCGGTTTGAAACCGCCAGGGTCGGAATGACCACCAAAGTGTTTTAAGTCTTTAAGAAGCAAACAAAGGGGCTCATTCTGACCCCGGCGGTCTCAGACCGCCGGCGCCAGGGTCGGCGGGAGCACCGCCGACAGACCGGCGGTGCCCCGCAGGGCATTCTGACCGCGGCGGTTCGGCCGCGGTCAGCCAAGGAAAACCGGCGGTCTCCTGCCGGTTTTCCGCTGCCCTTGGAATCCCCCATGGCGGCGCAGCTTGCTGCGCCGCCATGGGGTTCTGACACCCCCTACCGCCATCCTGTTCCTGGCGGTTCGCCCGCCAGGAACATGATGGCGGTAGGGGGTGCCGCGGGGCCCCTTGGGGCCCCTGCAGTGCCCATGCCAATGGTATGGGCACTGCAGGGTCCCCCGTAAGAGGGCCCCACTGTGTATTTCAGTGTCTGCAATGCAGACACTGAAATACGTGACGGGTGCACACTGCACCCGTCGCACCCCTGCAACTACGCCGGCTCAATTCTGAGCCGGCGTCCTCGTTGCAGGGGCATTTCCTCTGGGCCGGCGGGCGCTCTTTTGGAGAGCGCCCGCCGGCCCAGAGGAAATGTCTGAATGGCCGCCGCGGTCTTTTGACCGCGGTGCGGTCATTTGGCGGCTCCCTCCAGGCAGGCGGCTCCCGCCGCCGGCCGGGCTCAGAATGAGCCCCAAAGCCTCTTTCAAGTACAAAGTACGTGGTTTCTGGTGGAAAATCTCCGCAGAGGGCCGCAGAAGAGGAGATGCGTGGAAAAATGGTGTGTGCGTCGGTTACGCCCCTTCACACACGGACTTGCGTCGTTATTTTTCACACGGGGAGACGTGCGTCGTTCTACGGGAGGAAAAATGGTGTGTGCTTCGGTTGCGCCCCTTCACACATGGACTTGCGTCGTTATTTTTCACTCGGGGGAAGACGTGCGTCGTTTTCCGGCACGCGGACAGTCTCCTTCTATGGATCGCGGGGATTACCAGATGTCCCGGGTCTGTGCGTGAATTCTCCTGCTTGTTTTCTGGCTGCGCGTCGTTCCGCGGGCTGTGCGTCGAAATTTCACTCTCACGGCAGGCGTCGCGTCGATTTCTCCTTGGAATTCGGGCGGCGTTGTCCTTGCGAGGCCGTGCGTCAAAGTTTCGGTCGTCCCGAAGGCGTCGCGTCGATCAGCGTCGGTGTGCGACGTTTTTTTTGCCGCGGAACAAGCTGTGCGTCGAAAATTTCGGCGCACGAAGCGTCCACATGAAAGAGAGAAGTCTTTTTGGTCCTGAGACTTCAGGGAACAGGAGGCAAGCTCTATCCAAGCCCTTGGAGAGCACTTTTACAGCCAGACAAGAGTTCAGCAAGGCAGCAGGCCAACAGCAAGGCAGCAGTCCTTTGTAGAAAAGCAGACAGGTGAGTCCTTTGAGCAGCCAGGCAGTTCTTCTTGGCAGGATGTCGTGTCTGGTTCAGGTTTCTTCTCCAGCAAGTGTCTCATGAGGTAGGGCAGAGGCCCTGTTTTATACTAAGTTGTGCCTTTGAAGTGGGGGTGACTTCAAAGAGTGTCAAAGAAATGCACCAAGCCCCCTTTCAGTTCAATCCTGTCTGCCAGAGTCCCAGTAGGGGGTGTGGCAGTCCTTTGTGTGAGGGCAGGCCCTCCACCCTCCCAGCCCAGGAAGACCCATTCAAAATGCAGATGTATGCAAGTGAGGCTGAGTACCCTGTGTTTGGGGTGTGTCTGAGTGAATGCACAAGGAGCTGTCAACTAAACCTAGCCAGGATTGAAGGGCACAGAAAGGTTTAAGTGCAAAGAAATGCTCACTTTCTAAAAGTGGCATTTCTAGAATAGTAATATTAAATCCGACTTCACCAGTCAGCAGGATTTTGGATTACCATTCTGGCCATACTAAATATGACCTTCCTGCTCCTTTCAGATCAGCAGCTGCCACTTCAACAATGTATGAGGGCAGCCCCAATGTTAGCCTATGAAGGGAGCAGGCCTCACAGTAGTTTAAAAACGAATTTAGGAGTTTTACACTACCAGGACATATAACTACACAGGTACATGTCCTGCCTTTTACCCACACAGCACCCTGCTCTAGGGGCTAACTAGGGCACACATTAGGGGTGACTTATATGTAGAAAAAGGGGAGTTCTAGGCTTGGCAAGTACTTGTAACTGCCAAGTAAGTCGAAGTGGCAGTGAAACTGCACACACAGGCCTTGCAATGGCAGGCCTGAGACAAGGTTAAGGGGCTACTGAAGTGGGTGGCACAACCAGTGCTGCAGGCCCACTAGTAGCATTTAATCTACATGCCCTAGGCAAATGTAGTGCACCCTACTAGGGACTTACAAGTAAATTAAATAGCCAATCATGGATAAACCAATCAATAGTACAATTTACACAGAGAGCATATGCACTTTAGCACTGGTTAGCAGTGGTAAAGTGCCCAGAGGTCAAAAGGCAACAACAACAGGTCAGAAGAAATAGGAGGAAGGAGGCAAAAAGTTTGGGGATGACCCTGTCAAAAAGCCAGGTACAACAGTTTGCATTAGCATGCATAGAGAAGTAATCCTTCATTCACAGGTAACTGACACCATAGCTAGCTTCAGTATAACGTAAGGTCTCTTTCTCTCTCTTTCTCTCTCTCTCTTTCTCTTCCCCCAATCCCCCCTACCTTCACCCTCACCTCCCAGCTTTCCAGCTATTGAAGTAGAAGAGCTGGGTTCCTTTTCTTGTGCCACATTGTGTGATGCAGGGTATGTTTTTCAAGGCCTTTCCAGCTAAGTAGCAGAAAGATCTTCCTCCTTGTCTACTTAGCTGAATTATGCGCACAGTGCCTGAGTGCATCATGGAGGAACGTAGGAAGTGATATAGAGTACATCAGGAAAATGTATGTCATGTATATGACGGGCTTCTAAGATTGACATAATAAGTGATGCAGAGAGCCTTACCGGTTGAACATTTTTGTATAGGAAGCCACAGGAGCTATCGCAGATGCTATTTTATGGAATTCCGAGCAGAAATCTTTACCAAAAGCCTCGCAGCCCCCTTCTGAACCATTTGCATGCAGTTGGTCAGTTAGCAAGGCAGTCCAAGATAGAAAAGTTGTCAAACACGAGAGAAGCAGAAATAAGAGCCAGTACCATCATCTGAATAGGATTGGATGGGTAATAATGGAACCATTTTCCTTAGAAGATGCAGGACATAGAAACACCTGCCAGCTTCCTTTGGTCTTGTGTGAAAGGAAGGCCAGTTTGTTGACAAATGAGACCCAGGTTCACACCTGTACTGAGAGGGACTGGTACAGGACCTAATTCAGGAAGATTGCACTTGGGACACCAGAAAGTTGATTGATTGCTGAAGATCGTGACCTCAGATTTTTCACCATTCAATTGAAGTAAATGTAAACACCTCAGGTTTTCAACTATGGTCATCCAGCTACAGAAATTGGCAGAGCACTGAGACTCTGTGTTACTCTTGACCAAAGTCCACCAATCGCTGAGTGGTGGAATTTGTTTCCTGCAAGGCTCTAGGAATATGAACTAGATTTGGCATCCCTAGTACCATTTTCTAACATGAGTGGTCCCAGGCAGTCACAGGGTTGCTTCTTGAGTAGAACTGAGGCCCCTCAAGTAAATATTCTACTGGAGTGGCAGAAAAATCAGCTTGCATGGTTGCATGGTGCCATGTGTGCAGATTTTTCAGTGCTACTCACACTACTAGCACCAAATTGCAACACGAACTTCGAGACATGCATATTTCCACCTGTTGGGGACACTCACAGTGTTTTTATGTAACTCTATGAAACTCTGAAACTCTGCGAGCTCTGTCCACCGCTTGTGGTACCAATGTATTTTGTGTTAAAGTTAATAATCTGAATAGGTAAATATGAAGTGATGCAGAGCCCATGTGATTTAACCACTTCAGCCAGCAAGGCCACATAAGTATTGCAAAGGGTAGGATTCACTGATTAAGTTTGAGGCACTTCACACTGAATAGAAATATTCTTGAGATAGGAAAGGTGAGCAGATAACTGTCTAGCTTCTTTCACTGAGATAAACTGAAAAATTGACAAGGCTAGCTTCCTAATGCCAATTCAGCAAATATTACTAGGAGCATTGAGAAATTGTATCAAATGCTGCAGAGATGTCTAACACAACCAGGGCAGCTGTTCTCGCCTGGTCTGAAATTCTTCTGATGTCAGCAATAACTGTCAGGAAGGCAGTTTTCACTAGGTTCTTGTCTGAAGCTGGAATGAGAGCTGTCCAAGGGGTGATTTTTCTTCAGAGATGCAGATAACTAGACAATTATAATGTTGACTGGCATTAGGTCTAGAATTGCATGGCAAGGAACGACACCCCATTGGTTTCTTTAAAAATAGGACAACCGTAGCCTATTTCCTGATACTGGGGACACTTGCATTGGCAAGAGATGTGTTAGAAGCAGTGAAGCTAAAGCAGATCTGGTGTACTTCACACTGAAGAAATACAGGAGAACAAGAGTCCAAAGGAGAACCCGATTGGTGCTGTTACCCAGCTGGTTAACTTGATTCTCAGATAAGGAGGAAAGAGGATGTAGCTCTTGATACTACAGAAAGTTCTGCGAAAGATACATGTTAGCCGCAGCAGTTAGTAAAATGAACATATATGATAATTTTATCCCTGAAGAATAAAGCAAGTTTGTCACAAAGTGGTTCAAAAGGAGCAGTTGTAGTGGCAGTCAATTTAGGGTGTGTGAGAAAACTGTCAAATGCTTTTTTTGAAATCTACAAGAAGGAGTGCTGTGGAATTGGGTAACTTATGGATGTGAGCTAATGCTGTATGGACGCTTCTGGTGCAGTACCGAGTACTATGAAGCTGCATTGGTCTGGGTGCATCACGGAGCACAGCACATGATGAAGTCTGTTAGCTAGGGCTTCGGCAAACATTTAAATTTCCGTGTTTATCAAGGAGATGGAGCAATAGGATGAGCAGCTCTTGGGAGGGTGTCCTGGTTTAGACAAGACTACTATGGTAGCTAAATCAAGGTCTGGGGGAAAGGAGTCAAGATGAGCTGCTTCAATGTAGAGTTGGAGGAAGTAGGGAACAAGGGTGTCCTATAATTTGCAATAAAATTTGAGAGTGAACCAGTCTGGGCCAGGAGTTTTCTTAGGGTTTAGTCCCTGGAGGACTGCCAGTAACTCTTCATCTGTTAGCGGAGAATCAAGGTCCTACCGTTAGAGATGGGTCAGGTGTGGAAGTGTAATGTCAACATGCAGGGGATGCTGTATCTTACTGGCTTTTGGTGGTTGGCGGGCATAAAGCTTCTTGTAAAAATCAGCAAATGCATCCGCTATTGGAGCTGATGTGTGGAGGGAGGCTCCAAATGGGCCAGTGATAGTAGGGATTAGTTTGGAGCTACGATACCTGGCAGAGAGGTCAGGCAAGAAATGATAATCTTCTCCAGTTAGTGTGCAGTTGCCACAGGGTAGCCCCCCACCACTGGAAGCCCCTGCATGAAGAGCAGCCAGGGTCAAAGATTCTGATGAGGTGGGGCAGAGTTGTTCCTTTTCAATCTCAATCTGGGAGTCCCCACAGTCAGTGTCTGAGGAGGCAGATGACTGTCTTCACTGCCCGTGGCCGTGTTTAGATTTGCGCCACTGCCGCAGTTGAGGAAAGGCAGGGGCCACAGCAATCAGCTTCACATCCCTTCTCACATTTATCCTGTAAACTGCAGCAGGTAAATAATGACATCCAAGTTCTCTTCTCTCTGCTGCTCATTTCCAGGCTTCCTAGGGTATGTCAAAGATATACGTGTGAGATTGGTGGATCACTTTTAACTTGGCGGGGAAGAGTAACATGTATTTTGTGATCATTGTTCTCAGTTTATGTTTAACTTTGTTAAGGATTTGCATTGCGTCTGAACAGCTTTGGTATGGTTGAGGAAGATCATGATATAAGCAGAATCAAAGGCAAGTTGCTCTTGGGTGCGTGCGTACTGTAGGATAACATCTCTATCACAGTAATTCAGAATTCTGGCTATTATAGGATGCAGAGGTGCTCCTGATGGCAGTTTCCTGGTGAGAGATTGATGGGCATGCTCGATTACAAACAATAGGGAGAGGGTGCTCTGTGGGGGCCAAGACCTGATCCAGTCCTCAATGAACCGTTTCGACTGGGGGAGTTCAGCCCCCTCGGTAAAACCGAAAAAAGCAAAGGCTGTTGCACCTGAAGTGATGTTCTGTATCTTCTGCACTGGCCTCTGGGGTGAGAGTAGTGGAAGTCAGTGCAATAACCTTAGCTTTGATGTCGATGGTCTCATCCTCAGTGACTCTCACCAGTCAGGTTGCTGAGGTCTTGATGGAGGAGGGCCACATATACCCCAGCTTCAATTATTATGGTCTCAAGCACTTCACAAGAGGTCTGGATGGCCTTCAAGATTTGGATCACCTCCGCAGCGGCTAGTGGTATAGTAGTTGAGGAGCAGGCAAAAGAGTGGTTGTTAGTGTCTTTGGAGCAGGTGGTGTATTTGTCTATTTTGGGTTGGGCTCCCAGTGATGAAGTCTTGTCCTTCCCCATGGCAACACAAGACAATACAGGTTGTATGGCATATTATGACACTGAGGCGGGCAAGTCGCCAGGCCCAGGGGAGGCAGCAAAAATAGGTGAGGCATTCTCTCTCACTGGCCCACTTACCTGCGCATGCAGCCAGGTGACAAAGTATTTGGGGTGGTGGCTGCAGAGGGGGAGCGGGCCAGCAGTCACCATCAATATAGTCTAAAAATGTGGCATTACTCAGGGGTGTCCTGCACGGTGCACAGTTCTAGGAATAGTGGCAGTCAGCAGCAAAAAGCAGAGGGCCAGGAGAGCTGAGAGAGAGGGAGGTGGCCCCCGTGATCAGGAGAATGAAGGTTGCCCTCTGGCCCGTCAGCCCCCCTGAGGTGAAAGAAGTGGAGAGGCAGCTCGAGCGGCCAGGGGGAGCACTAACATATGGTAGCCCCAACCTAAATAAAATAGGGGAAGTCTCAATGTCTGAAAGGCCCCAGTGAAGTGTTGGGTGGGGCGCAGCCATCTATTAGGCCCCTACGATGCTAGGCCCATTCAGGTAGAGATCAGAGGGGGGCCCCATTCAGGGCTGAGCGGGTGCCCCAGCACTGCCACAGCAGGGGGGAACCTAAGCAGGCCCCTGCCCGATAGGCCACCAGCGATGTGGTTGAAATTCAACCACTTCAGCAGGAATTTGAAAACAGCAGACCTGAATTTGAGGGACCATAGTCAGTTTCTGTCTTCAACATTAACCGACTGATCCACACAAAGTAGAAGGCAAAAATGTGACTGGGGCAACTGTACCCCCGTCAGCCTGAAGTCATGCCTAGATTCCAGTCAGGCCGGGCCTTAGCTCTGGTGGCGCCCTGTGCAACAATGTTTGTTGGTGCCCGCCAGTGACCACCTCTGCCACAGATTTCCTCACTACCACCCTTTAACAGTGCCTCTCAAGTCTCCATATCTCCTCCCTCTCAGATGCATTTAATTCGTTTTGTAGCATCACTCATTCCAGTGTAGGGTGTCAGAGCAATTTACATAGCAAACACATTACACAGACACAATCAATCATAAATATGTAAATCAGTGTGTAAGAAATGTTACATAAGACAAAGCACTGCAAGATGTAGGAGTCATAAGTCATCCATAGATGTAGGATGTATAGTTTAAGAGTTCTTGTTCTGGAGAAGCACAAACTGAGAATTTAAAATGTAACACCATGGTTGGGGGTTCTCTTCAATAACAAGAATTGATTTATACCCAATTGAACCCTTTTTTGCAACATTAGGATAATGAAAGAGTGGGGAAAATAATAACGCTGTAATCTATAACTTGCGGAATGCATGCAGTTTTTTTGGTGAGAGTTAATAGTTTACTATTCTATATTAGGATTTTAACTTACAAACTGTAAGTAATAAAAGGACCTCTCTGACAAAAGCAGTAATCCACTGCCCTATTTGCGTTATATGCTCTATGTGATCTGCTTGGTTTACGTAACGTCCAACTCTGAACTCTCTCCAGGCAGAACATCAATCACCAAAGTTATCTTGACATTTTTTATTGCTGCCTGAAATTCGCTGGAGGCAAGGAACGCGGCAGTAGGGGCTTTTAAAACAATAATATACTTGTAAACACGAGCCCCTCCCAAAGTTAGTACCTGGTGCAGTGGCACTGGTCGCACCACCCCAGAGCCCCTGATTCCAGTAGTCGAAAAAACTTTCCTCTGCTTTATCTTACAGTTTATATTTTCGAATCTGTTCATAATCTCTTTTTCTCTAGTCTTCTAAATTGTTTAGGGGATTTCATTAAGATGTTTTCATGACTTTGCAATAATTGAGACTGCTAGAACTTAACAAGTATTTCTCTGGAGAACAGACTGCGTTTTATTTTATATCTACCAGGGTTTGAGCGAAAATTCATTGAGACTTGTGATGAGACTTAATTAGTGTATGTTTATTAACTTATTGAGAGTTCATCTTTTTCAAATTAATAAACCACTTCCTGACAGGCTACATAACGTTTTCTTAGCCTCAAGATCATGTCATCCAGAAACAGCATGAAATGGCAAACGTACAGGTACTTCTCAATAAACAGCAGGGATCTTGAAAATAAGCACTGGGGATGTGAACAAACTGCAGCTTCTATTTAAAAAGATGAAATCTGAACACTGATACAGCAAAACACATGGAGGACGATGCGCAAAGCTATTTTTGTAATTACGTGAAATGCATTTTCGAAAATAGTATCATTTATTCGGACAGACATTTTCCCACCCTGAAAGCATTTGGAGATATATTCCTATTAATGGCTGATGCAAAACAGTTTTCATTGTGGACAAATCAATGTTAAGGATGAATACAAATGGGCTTTTCCAAGACGAAAAATGTTTTCCTGTGGAGAAACAAAGATCTAAGTTAGAAAGTGCAAATGCACTATTAAATTTTAATTCCACATAAACAAATGTGCTCCTTTATCTTCTTATGTGTAAATGGTGATGTTTTTTATTATTACTGGGAATCATCAACCATCTCTACATACCTCTGGAAGATCTTCAGATAGCTCCCAAGCAACTGCTGCAGGACTGTAACACACACCCTGATCACAAGAAACAAATCCAGACCACCTCTGCCAGATTCATCCTGAACATCCCCTGCCAAGACAACACCACAGGACACCTGAGATATCTCCACTGCCCCCCGTCGAGAAGAGGATCAACTTCAAACTCCTCGTACACGCTTACAAGGTCCTGCACACATTTGGACCAAGCTACCTCAACCACTGCATCACCTTTCACTCCCCTGCCAGGCCTCTCCACTTCTCCCAGCAATCGTTTGCCACCTTTCCCGCATAAGGAAATCCTCATCTGGAGAGAGATCTTTCACATACCTTGTGACAAAATGCTGGAACACCTTGCCTCACCTCAGGCAGTCGCAATCGCTACCTCAATTCAGGAAGGACCAAAAGACCTGGGTCTTTGACTGACTCTTGAGGACCTACCCCACAGTGCCCTGAGACCCTACAGGTGAGCAGTGTGCTTTAAAATATGCTAATTGAATTGAATTGGGACATGATGTTGTTTTAAATGAGGTAATGGACCATGTGAAGAAGGGTTGGCCAAGAGGCAAATTATCTGTTGCCATTTTAGATGGTTACTGGCATGTGAGTTCTGAGTTGTAAATCTGAAGGAAGAGCTGGTAGGTGGATTGTGCCTGAATCTTTTAAGTTAAAAGTTGTTCAGTTCGCACACAAAGGTCTCAATGGAATGTTGCACTGAAGAGGAGAGTGAGGGATACATATCGGTGGCTGGTATGGATAGGGAGGAAGAGAGATTTATAAGGCAATGTGTACATTGTGTTGCCAGTGATAAGGTTCAGGTGGCTATGCCAGGGTCGATTAATGCTGTATCTGTTCCAGAAAGGGCTTGGTCAAAACTGTCTGTGGACATAATTAGTCGCATGATTGTAAATGGTGGTCAAGTGAGATATGGAATTGTAATAATGGACTATTACACACAGTGGCCAGAAGTAGAATTTGTAGGGAACATTTCACCATCCTCACTGAAAGGTGTATTCCAAAATATGGCCCAGATTTATGTTAAATTTTGCCAAAAATAGCAGCACGGTGCTGCACCACTTTAGAAATACAGAGGTGCACCATATTTAGAGGAATTCCACGCACCCCTGTGTTTCCCCTTGCACTGGCACTGAATTAAGCTGCCTAGCTCCAACGCACCAATAGTGCACGGGTGTCTGCGTTGAGGTGATAGATTGCTTATGTGCAGGAAGGTGTCCCTTCCTGCACGTAAACAATCGTCCATGGCATTTTGCGTCTTCTATATGTGATACAAAATGCAACACACATAGAAAAAGCAGAAAACAAGGAGGAATAAAACGCCCCTCCCTGTTTTGCCACTCTAAACTCACCCCTGAGGTGCCGTTAGTTTTTGGCGCTGCCTCCGGTTTACGACAACTCTTAAATCTGAGGCAGCGTCAAAAGCAATGGGTGTTGCAGTGAAACACCCACGCAACACCACTTGATGCAGAAAACTGTGCATGAAGGGGCCCATATCTACAAGGAGGCGTAACACCAAAAAAAGTGCCACTACACAACCTTGTAAACATGGAGCAGTGCTTAGTGCCACTGGAGCGCCACAAAAAGTGGTGCTCTGGTGGTGCTAGGGCCTCTTCAATATGCCCCTATGTTCTTGAGGGAAGGAGTTCCTAATGAGATCATATTGGACAATGGTCCACAGTTTGTGTCCTGTGAATATGAAGAGATCATGAATGAATTTGGAATCAAGCATGTCACCACTTCACTATATCACCCCAGGAGCAATGGTCTTGTGGAGAGGTTGAACCACATAATAAAGGCAAATCTACAATTTTCAGCAATTAGGAGATTGAGAATTTCTTATGGGGCACACGCACCACACCTAATGCAGATACCAAGGTGCAGGAAACTAGGCTTCTTTGCAGATCCTCCACCCTAATTTTTTCCCCTTTTTAGAACTACTAGATGCTGGTTTTCAAGCCTGACTGTGCACTGAGGCCTGCTACACAGACTTCAGTGCCAGTGCTCTTTCCTTAAAACAATGTTTGGCTGATTGTTTCCCAATTGGCACAGGACTTTAGCACCCCTGTAAGTCTCTAATAAATGGTACCCCTGTTACTTAGGGCATGGGTACTAAAGATGATCCCTAAGGGCTGCAGCATATCTTATCCCGCCCTAAGGGACCCACACACAAATTGCACAGAGCCTGGCATCCCAGATGACAAGTCAGGGTGCAAACCCCGAGTAAAAACACAAAATGGCACACTCATTGTGTTCCATGCCCAAGACACTGCATGCATTATATGTAAGTCACCCTTACAGTAGGCCTTAAGAGCCCTAAGGCAGGGTGCATTATAATACATGTGAGGGCATATCTGCATGAGTAGATATGCCCTGTGATGTCTAGTTCTGTTCCTAGTCATTGCAAGTGATGCAGTCATCTTTAAGTATGTACTGGGCACTGGTAAGCACTAGTGATCCAGCTACATGGTGGCTGAATGTAAAATAGTGGTGTTTGGTATTAAACACCTCATCTTAAAAAATCCATACTGGTGCCAGTATTGGATTTATTATGACATGCACCCAAAGGGCACCTTAGAGGTGCCCCCTAAAACCAACTAGTGCTCTGTTGTGATAGTTATCTGGATTCGACCAGCCTGCCATCACAGATGAGTTTCTGCCCCTCTGGAGGTGAGAGCCTCTGCTCCCTGAGATCAGAAACAATGCCTGATCTGGCAGGAGGTTTTATCACCTCTGCCAACCAGATGGCTAGTATGTCTGCAAAGTCTGAGTTCAAAGTCCCTGCCATCTTTGGTATGCGACCACCAGCTTCCCCCAGACCTGGCCGAGGCAACCCCTTGCCCTGAGGCCCATTTGGCACCAGGACGGCAGGGAAAATTAGCTATGCAGGAGGTGCATTGCACTAACAGGCTGGACACACCTCTAGGGTACCAGCCTGAAATGAACACAGAGTTAGGAATTTCACCACCTTGTGTGTGGTGGAATTAGGAATTATAGGTCAGGGTGATGCCCACTCCCCAAAGAAAGTGGTCATCTAGGGGGTGTAGTGACTCCAGTGCTAAGTAGCCCATTGGCTACTACCCTTTACTCCCTTTAATGCCCCTGGATTGAGTATTTAGGGGGGGCCGTGATACCAGGATTTTCGACAGACAAAGAGAAAGAAAAGACAAAGAAGAGCGCTGAGCCAAGAACAGATGAGCAATGCCTGACTTGGCGCCAACCTTTCCACCCTGCCTGCTGCCCCTAACGACCATGGAAGAAACACAGTCGTTCTGCCACTGTGCAAGAAACCCGGAGGGCTGCCAGTGCTTCACCAGCCACCAGAGAATCTCCCTTGGAGTAGAGGAGCTACTCCCCTGAAGCTGCAGGCACCAAAGAAGCAAGGTCTGGTTACCATCCTGTCGCTTACTTGGACTACTAACGCAGCAGCAACCCAGAAAGAGGTTGCCATGCTCCTACATGTCAGATCTATCCTCCTTCCAAGTGTTGGGATGCCAGAACTGATCAGAGCTGCACAGGACCAACACCCTTGACATCCAGCCCCTTAAAGCGGCAAGGCATGTTGTGTCCAGTCCGGACAAGAACACTGAGAGGAAAACCACCTTGTCCATCGAGGTGCATCAGGGGCAGTGACTCCCACATCAATAGTGACCCAGCTGACCTGCTCGCCCCTCCTTCTGCAGAACCAACCGACACATCAAATTGCCTCTGCACCTCTGCTTCACAGCCTGATACTGAGAGAGGTGATGGTGCCCACAGGGTTCGGAGATCCACAAGAGCTGAGTCCATCCTTGAGTCTGGCCAGACTGAACTTCCAGTCGCCGCCTGCAGCCTCTTTCTGCAGGCCCCCCTCTAACCATGAGTGACTCCAGCACACAAACCTGAAGCCAAAACACAGCACTGCACCCGAGCCCCCAACCCAAAAAGACGTGGACCAGCGGTGTCCCTACATGTCTGAGCAGCTCAAGGTTCAAGCTCCACGTGGTTTCCCCCAGCCTGGCCCCCTAGTCTCTGCTTGCAGCCCCTTTCTCTCCTATTGGTGTGGCCTTGGATCTAGCCCCATACTCACATTAAGACCTGAATAACAGCCCTGTAATTCACTGACAAGTGCTTGAATGAAATACATGTTTTTCCCCGTAGGATAACATTACCACTCCAGTAATTGCACTATGTCAACTTTTGAAATGTATACAAATTAATATCTCAAAAAGTACTTACCTGATTATGATAATCATGGTATTTAAGTTCACATAAAAATTAGTGTTATTTTCATAAAATACTGGCATGGTCTGTGCAATAAATTCTAAACACTGTCTTCTAATAAGCCTAACCGCTCACCCACACTACCACAAAAGAGAGCTTTTAGGGTTATTATTTTAACCCCTGTCAGCCAATAAGGGTTGCTCTGGATTATCGGTGTAGTGTCCCCTACACTGGTAAAATACATAGATAGCCAACTTCCTACATTTCAAGTTATTACTTTTTATGTTGTTGGAAGGAAGGGAACTTGGATCCAAAATGAATAACAATGCCCTAACATTCTATAACCTCTTCCCATCCACCCACTCTTTTCCTAAGCTAGATTCCAGCAGCAAGTTTCCCATAATTGATGGTAATATTTGTAAATTAGCAAGCAGAACATGTGTGTTTCCCATTATTCCTAAAAAAGGAGAACAGAAAGTATGAGATACTGTGATATCAGCTCCCCATAATTACTGGTAATATTTGCAATGAGCAGAGTAGATAAAGCTTCCAATAACGCAATTACCTGATATTTTCCCTTACCATAACCTTAACAGGAGGGCCTAACTAACCCCCATTTAGAAGTATGGCAATAAAGCACACTTCATGTAATGGACCCAATTTCTAGTGTTGCTGAAATCTACAGTATTTCACTGTTACTTTACATTATCATTATCAATAGAAAAAAAGTTAGGGATTTCTAGATGCATTGTTTCTAGGGTAAATGTATCCAGTATTGTAATAAACTCTCCAAGCAGTGGAATTTTGAAGATGAACGAGAAATTTTTAAATGTATGCTTTATCACTTTGGTGTGACAAAATGGATACCTTACGTTACAAACAGTTTTTTTTATTTCACTTGGGGGTGTCTCACTTTTGTGAAACTCTTCTTTCATATCTCTCTTTTCTAAGTAACATCAATCAAATCACATTTTTTAAGTTCAGTACCATAGCAGTATGTCATACTTCAATACATTCTTTGAAATTGGTTTTGGTTTTGCCCTGTCAAAATAGATTAATTCATTTAACTAACAGTCATTTTCTGCTTCCTGCAAAAACACTTAATCTGCGATTCTATGCACTAGGCAGACTAATTGATGTCTATGGTGATTTCCTGTCAGTTTCTGTATGTAGTATGTGAATTTCTAAGTTAATGTGCATTGACATATTTGACTGTACTTCGCTTGCTCTTTGTTTAACAATCCACAGTGTGGTACTAAAAGTAATATTGCTTTGGCAAATCAATAATTAATGTAAGGCTGGCTTCTTGTATAAATATTGTACTGGAATGAATGACAAATCATGTAAATACAGTAACATGCACGTTTATTACATAATATATTTAAAGTTACTTGTCGCACCTCATAAGATTATTCTAACAGCAGTTGTTAGTAAATGCAATAGAGGATTGTGTTTATCAGTGGGTACCCATAAATCTAGATAGACACACATGCCATGACATATTAGCTCCATATGTACCAGTAATGTAGTGGCCATCAAAACAGACTAAAGATACCGTTAAAAATGACAGATGATGCCTGCAGAGTAAAAACTGCCTGCCTGGAACTTGATAGATTGTACATAATGGTATACACATGTAAAATGTCAAAAACATTCAACATAGGCAGAACGAAACTAACAAAGCAAAGAGTGATTTTGTTTAGAAAAACATCATACATACTTACATGGTATATAATGCATTGGTCTGTTTACCTATATTTTGGGGTCTTACACAATGTATTTACTAAGCTGAAAATAAGACATGGGGCAGATATTAAGGTTCAACATAATTAAAACTGATGGGAAAAAAAAATGTTTCTAAGTTTCAATCAAGTTTTTTTAATATAAAAATCTCACAGATTTTATCATTCAAGTAACAGCTTAGAAAGGACAATACAGACTGTCTCCATCAATTCTCAATTTGATCATGCGTAATTTTTAATTTGCCTTGCAGATATACTTCTGTGCAGAAACTAAAATTCAAGTATACAGAATACAAAATTAGGAGTAAGAGAGTAGAGGGATGGACCTGGTCATATTGGTCATAATGACTGCTCTGTGGTTGACCTCTGGATCATATATTGCATCTGCCCTGATCGGCACTCACTGGGGACAGATAAGGTGGAAGGGAGATGGCCCCAGTTAAGGATCCGCTATCAGCAGTCAACTACACCCTCATGCCAATGCACACAGTCGCAAGCTTCCACATCTATTTACTCAAGCACAGACAAGGATGGCATACTCTGTGAATCCAGAATGGACCTGAAATAACCTTCATTAATGGTATGTCTATTCAAGAATAGCATGATCTAGACTGACATCACAGACTATACCAACAGAGTTCACAAGCACTATGAGTTGAGAAGCAAACCTTGTGGGTGTTGGAACAGACCACTAGTGACAACATTTCACTGGCTTGAGTGATTGGATCTTACCAACTAGTTGCATCCCCCAGACTGTACCCTCCTTCACACAGCTCTACATCCTCTGCAGCCCATTTGAGTGTCTACATCAAAAACCATTGGTGATCAGTAATTTTGACCCTGCAGTTACCCAATACCAAACTGGAGCTCCAGTGCAGTGCTGCCACTTACTGGCCTATCTTAGTACTGCACCACATTCAGCCCTATCAAGTCTCATAGGTCCATATGTGCTTCACCAGTCTAGTGTTTTTCATTGAATTCTGGGAATTGTAGTTTTGTTTATTCCATTATATAACAGGACTACAAATCCAAGAAATCAAAGAAAAGTAATAAATTTGACTAGACATGGAAAATTTGGCAGCTATGCACCTCAAGCCCATCAGATGGAGCATGTTTTCTTGGCAATTTTACTGCTGTTCTTTTTTTTTACTACACTGCCATTTCCGGAGACATAGTTACCCTGACCCACTGTCCACCTTCAATTACCTGTAGTGCATGCATTCTCTTGGACTGAACCTGTATATACCATTAGAAGTGATCATCTACCCTATACAGGAAATTGTCCTATCAAATACTATATGATGACACCTCGTTCACAACATTGTGAAAAATGTGAATGAATCCCCATACAGTGACATCTTTTATCAAAAACAGCCCACTGATTGTTGTGCACAACAAAAGGTAAATCTTTACTTCTATCTTTCATTTTTAGTGGAATGTAGACATATCAGCACTAGTATGAAGAACGCCCCCATCTCTGGCTCATAAGCAGTCACATGCTGTCCTGCATGATGTCTGATTTGCAGACTAGTACCATCAACACTTACCGGACAAATTCCTCTATACCTATGACAACAACAGTGTAATGAAAAAAACTTAACATGTTTGACAGAATGTAGAAGAGAACAATATTTAACTCCACAAGTATCACCAGAAAAGTGTCTGCTAGAGGCAAGCACTTGTCATCTAAGAAATTCTCCCAATATTATTATTAAGTGATCATACAAGGAAGCAATGTAGTTATTTCTGAATACAAACAGCAGACACTGACTCAATTGATGATGTTAGGCTACTATAAGCAAGTCCCGTTTACAACACATAGGGAAAATATGGAAATATTATTTGATATGCTAAGAAATTGAAAAAAGCCTGCTTAGCTCTAAGGAATATGGTAACCTTAGAAATTAGCATCTGGTGATTTCTTGTTTCCATCCACTCCCAAGGATACACAAGGACTTGATTAATCCCCCAGGATACCCATTGTTTCCGCTAAGTCAAATTAACTTGAAGATACTGCAATATATTTAGATCATTTTCTGTCTCCCATAGTGAAACCTTATTGTTGTGACACTACTGACTTCCTACATAAAATACATGGAATTTCATTTAGAGCCGAATTTCATATGTTAACCACTGATGTGAGTTCATTGTATCAAACATGATCTAGGTTTAAAGCTGTGTGAACATATTTTGAAACGGAGACCTAACTAATTTTTGGATCATTCTGAGATGATTCTGGAAATGATGCGATTTTGTCTTAATAACAATTTATTTCTCTTTGAGGGCACAATATATAGGCTGCCCTCTGGAACCACAATGGGCCCCCAGCCATGCTAACATCTTTATTAGCTGGTGGGAGGAGCAGGTGGACCACTGTGAATAAGAACAATGGATGGAGCAAATCCCCCCTTTTGTCTTACACATAGACCTTTTTGTTTTCTGGGATGGAAGAATGGAGAAAGATTTTGTAGAGCAATTACAAGACAATAGTCTTAATCTAAAATTTACCTCAAATGTTGGTAATCAGTAGGTAGAGTTCCTAGACATTAGGGTCAGTGTAGTTAAAGGAACATTAACAACTCAATTATTCTAAAAGGACGCTGCAGGAAATAGTTTTCTCCATTCCAAGTCAGCATCTGAGTAAATTGAAGTAGTCCTTAAAGCAAATCGTAGCAGAGAGGAGGGATTTTCAGAGGAGTGTGATATTGTGGAGAAAAGGTTCAGAGTAATGGACTAACCAGTAAAAGTACTTAATGCTAAAGAGAAGATTGACTCCATATCCAGGAATACATTTCTCTTTATTAACAAACAGACCTTGAAAGATAATCAAACTAGAGTTGTATGTACAGACACAAACATCAGGAAAATATTAACAGAATACTCTCCAGACACTAGGATCTTATTCAAACATAATAGGTGCCACGATGGCTCTGTATCATACTGTAAACTGTAGCAAATCTATATGTGTGAAAGATAAGTTAAGTTATAAGTTATTAAGATACATTAGGGCTATAGCAGAGGGTGGCTGGCTGAGCTTCCCTCTATGGGATTCTTTACATGCACTAGATGCAAAACCTATTAGAAGGGTACCAATTGTGATTCCTATATATTACCTAAATGCAAACAAAATAAATGTTCAAAACATGTTACATGTAACTCATATAACTTTGTGTATGTGTTAAAATGCCCTTGCAATAAATTAATGTGGACTGCACCATTTTTCCTGTTAGGAAACGAATATTAGAACAACTTCAGTTTTTAGGAAGTCAGATGCAGAATATCCTATAGCAAGACACTTTCAGGCTGATTACGAGCTTGTCAGTCCCTCCTTAGGACCTCCAAACTCACGGGGAGGCAGAGACGTCCCCACCATGCATATTACACTGTTCCCGCCAGGCTGACCGGCAGAGACATTGTAATACACATTACCACCAGTCAGTATGTCAGGAACCGTGCTCCGAAATAGAACTCGGCTCCCTTTATATCATATCACAGAGGGGCCCATAACTGCCCATGCCATGGGCAGTGCAGGGGCCCATCTCTTGCCCCCAACATAGCATTCCTCCAGCCTTTTCATGACAGAGTCCCCTCCATGAAAAAGCTGGTGGAAAGTAGGGTTGTAATCAGCCAGCAGGAGATGAGTTCAGCACCACCATGGCTAATTACAAGCCCGACCGCCGTCACCCCATCGGGATCTGTGATTCTGCCGGGAACAGTGGTCTTCAGGTGTGTTTGCCTAAGTCGAAACTGGGCAGTCAGACTAACCGGAGAGCCGTGGTCGGATTGTTATTGTGAGTGTGGCAGTCGTTAGACACTCTAACTATGAGGTCCTTTAAGCGATACCATGATCAAAATCTTAATTCATTAAATATCTTTGTAATTGACAGGGCTTTACAGAACACTAGAGGGGGTGATTGGGAGAAGTCTCTGAGATGATTAGAAAGCAGATACATTCTTAACTTCAACATGAAACAACCTCAGGAACACAATATAGATGAAGAAAGGCTTCTTATAGTAATGTATTCTTAAAGTCATACTTTCTTCTTCTCCTATTTTTTTATGTTATTCTGTAACTCTACAAATTTTGTAATTCTAGAGCAGATAGTTTTTTTTCATCACTCATGGGGTATGTCAGATTTGACATTTATAACTGTATGATGAAATAATAATTCACTGAAAAACCATAGTAACTAGAAACTGAGCAGTTATAATTATACTCATCACAGGAAACTATAACTCATGCCCTAAGATAAATGTTAACTCGCACCCCAACCATGCACAGTTTTCGCATCAATAATGTTGCAGTCATATAATCAGTGATGTCATAGAAGATTTCATGAGTGCTGTATTGTATGGGGCCACTACTAGTGCATGCAGAGAGCCTGAGAAATAAGGCTAAATATATCCAATTACACATTAGTAATAAAAACAATTAAAAGGCCACATGAACATTCAAACATTGTTTCAATATAACACTGCAATTCATGAAGCCAATACACTGCCTGGCTGGTAAAAGACACCAGAAGACTACACTCAAGAAAAAAATAACTCATATCATATATAAGTAAGTAAAATAATTTATGCTTAAACTAAATTAAATATTCATTTTAGCTAAATAATTCAACATATTTAGTTTATGTTTTCTGAAAATAGATAAACAAAGCACCTACAGACCAAAAGGAAAACAACACTGAAAATAAAAGTGAACAAAGGTTTTAAATCCAAGAACACAATAACACATATAAAGAAAGTAAAATGTTAAAAATATAATGAGCTAGTTAAGAAGCAACTTCTCTTTTAATAGCAACATAAACAGTAATTGAATAATAAAATGACATTACCTGTTTATCATAAAATAATAAAATGTTCCTACAGTACCAAGAAATATCTGTGCCAAACACCAATGGAAACAATGACAAATTAAAGTGACATTTCCAAACATCACCAAACATCTAAGTAATAGGAATAAATGTAAAAACCTTTTAGTGATAGATAAATGATAGATAAATAATAACTAGCAATATATGAAGGTATTAATAATTTATTAATACTAAAATACTTTATAAACCACAGATAAAATGTCTAACAGAGTCACATACACAAGATCTCTGAAAGAAAAAGTATTACTAAATCACAAGGGATACACATCCAGCAAAGGGAACACAAGCAGTCAAAGAATGAGCTGGACACTTGCAAAAATGATTTTCTAATATGTTATGCAAGGGCAACAATAAACATTGTTTGAAATTGTAGAGAGTATAATCAACCCCAACATAACAGAAATTGAAGTTAAGAAATGTCATGCACGAACTCAGGGAAGCAAGTGCAAGCTTCAAAAGAGACTACTTAGCAGAGGTGTAAAATACATAGGTGGTCATTACAACCCTGGCGATCGGTGTTAAAGCAGCAGTAAAAACGCAAACAGGCCGGCGGAAAAAAACATTGAATCACGACCGTGGCGGAAACCGCCAACAAAGACAGCCACTTTAACACTCCGACTGCCACGGCGGTACAAACAAACAGCGCGGCAGTCACCGACAACAGACAGGCGGAGGACAATGTACCGCCCACAGTATCACAACCTACCAATCCGCCACCTTTTCTGGGGCGGATACCCCGCGAACAAAAACACTGCGAGGACTTAGACGGGAAAACGCTCACCTCTACACACCCCACGAGGAATCAGGACGCCATGGAACCCGAGTTCCAGATCCTGCCAGCCCTTATCTTCTTGCTCCTCTACCAGGAGCACGAACACCGGTAGCGAAGACCACGTGAGTACTGCACCTACGACACAGGGGAGGGGGGAGGGAAAAAACAGGGACACGCACACGCAATACGCAACACCCCCACCCCCACCCTCACCCACGACAACACACACACTAATACATATTGATACATTGCAGTTACACCCCGCAACCCCCCCGGAAGAATGCAAAGACAAAAGAAAATGAGTGTAACCATTGTAATATATTAAAATCCAGTGTATATATATATACACTATAAACAAAATATACACCAAGAATAGTAGTCCAGGTAGTGCTCCATTGAAGTCCGTGGAACACTGGGCCCACATGTTATGGGCGAGGCCCACACCCAATCCCCGAACATGACGGAGAGAACACTGCAGGGGCATCAGATAGCAATAAAACAGGCACCTCAGGGGGAAGGGAAAGGGGGGCACCTCAGCCGGTTGAGTGCACGACCCCAAATCCACGAGGGGGCCACATGCCTACTGTTCCATCCTGGGGATTGCAAAGCCACAGTCTCTCAAGTCTCTACAGTGGGTGGATTGCCCACTGTTCCATCCTGGGGAGTGCAAAGCCACAGTCTCTCAAGTCTCTACAGTAGGTGGGTTGCCCACTGTTCCATCCTGGAGAGTGCAAAGCCACAGTCTCTCAAGTGGATGCCTTTCTCCACTGGTTCTGGAGGGGGCTCTGTGCCCAGAGTGCTTCATCCTGCCAAGGACAGAGGTAGTGGATGTGATACTCCACTGGTTCTGGAGGGGGCTTTGTGCCCAGAGTGCTTCATCCTGCCAAGGACTGAGGTAGTGGATGGGAATATCCACTGGTTCTGGAGGGGGCCTGGTGCCCAGAGTGCTTCATCCTGCTTGTGACGGACTTAGTAGTGTCAGTGCCCTTGGCGCTCATGGGCCAGCGGTGCTAGTGGCGGAGGTGCCCTGTTCAGCGGTGCTAGTGGCAGCGCTGCCCTGTTCAGCGGTGCTTGTGGCGGCAGTGCCCTGTTCAGCAGTGCTTGTTGCGGCGGGGTCCTTTGCAGTGACTCAGCTGCTGAGCGGGGCTGGTGCTGGCAATCCTTCATGGCCCAGCGGGGCTGGTGCTGGTGGTCCTGTCTGGCCCAGCGGGGCTGGGGCTGGTGCTGGGGGTCCTTCATGGCCCAGCGGGGCTGGTGCTGGCAGTCGTGTCTGGCCCAGCGGGGCTGGTGCTGGCGGAGGCCTCCTGGGCAGCTGTGCTGGTGGCATTGGCCTCCTGGGTAGCAGGGCTGGTGGCGGTCGTCTCCTGGGCAGCAGGGCTGGTGCTGGCGGTGGCCTCCTGGGCAGCGGGGATGATGGCGGTGGCCTCCTGGGCAGCAGGGCTGGTGGCGGTCGCCTCCTGGGCAGGAGGGCTGGTGCTGGCATTGGCCTCCTGGGCAGCGGGGATGATGGCGGTTGCTTCCTGGGCAGCAGGGCTGGTGCTGGCATTGGCCTCCTGGGCAGCGGGGATGATGGCGGTTGCTTCCTGGGCAGCAGGGCTGGTGGCCTCCTGGGCAGCAGGGCTGGTGGACTCCTGGGCAGCAGGGCTGGTGCTGGTGGTGGCCTCCTGGGCAGCGGGGATGATGGTGGTTGCCTCCTGGGCAGCAGGGCTGGTGGCGGTGGGTGACCTCCTGGGCAGCGGGGATGATGGCGGTCTTCTCCGCCGTGATGCTCTTCCCAGCCTTGCTGACTTTCTTGTGGCCCTTCCCCACCTTGGAAGGTGTTGCAGTTGAATCCACACTCCCACCTGTACCCCTGGGAGCGGCTTTGGTGGCTGGAGTCTTCCCCCTCTTACGCCAGGCACTGGCCAACTTTTGATGCTTGACAGGTGGGGGACTGTCCGTGCTGTGGCTCCGTGCCACACTGGCTGCCCTGGTGGCCAGTGCACTCCAGATTCCGGTGACTACAGGCACCACTGGTCCCGGAGATGTTGTGGCTGAGGTGCTAGGTTGGGACCTGGAGAGTCGGGCCCTAGGAGACGGATGGGGTGGGGGAGGTGTGGGAAAAAGGTCAAGGTTGGACAGGAAAAGTTTTTTGGGAACACTGGGACGGGTATCTGGAGGGGGTTTGGGAGTGGAGAAAGAGGTTGTCGTTGTAGGAGGTGTTTGTTTGGTGACTTTGGGTGAAGGGGCATGTGCTGGAGGCTGTTGTGAGGTGGATGGCTGTTGGGTGGGTGTGTGCCTGCGTTTGTGTATCTTGGGACACACTGGGAGAGGACACACAGGACGTGTGAATGGCAGTGGGGGTGGTGACTGCACGTGATCGGGGTGTGGTGGTGGGTGTGCTGATGATGGAAGTAGTGGCTGTAGATGTAGTGCATGCAGGTGTGAGTGTAGACGAGACAGGGAGGGAGGAGGGAGACGAGGAGGAGAGGGACACAGTGGAGGCAGTGGATGTTGGTGTGTCTGCATGTGTGTGATGCTTGCGTGAGTGCCTGTGGGATGTGTGGTGCTTATGTTTGCCAGAGCTTCTCTTGGGTGTTGAGTTGTGTGCATGCTGGTCTGAAGGTGTGCTTGGGATAGGCTGAGGTAGAGGGGATTGGGTCTGGGTGGAGGAAGTTGGAGGGGGGAAGCTAGAGACAGGGACCATGGCTGCCATCACTGCTGAGGCCAGAGTCTGAAAAGCTCCCTGAAGGGCCGCCTGACCAGAATGAATGCCCTCCAGGAATGCATTTGTTTGTTGCAACTGCCTTTCTACACCCCGGATGGCATTCAAAATGGTAGACTGCCCAACAGTGAGGGACCTGAAGAGGTCAATGGCCTCCTCACTGAGGGCAGCAGGGGTGACTGGGGCAGGGCCTGAGGTGCCTGGGGCGAAGGTGTTGCCCACCCTCCTGGGTGAGCGGGCACGGGGCAAAGGCTGAGGGGCTGCTGGGAGGGCGGTGCTGGTAGGGGGGGTGGCGGCTGTACCTGTAGATGCGGGGACACAGATGTTGCCACCACCACAAGAGAGCTCCCATCAGAGGACGAGTCCGTGTCACTGGTGTCAGCTCCTGTTCCCGCCGTGGAGCTCCCCTCGCCCTCCGTCCCACAGGTGAATTCCGAGTCTGTAGTCTCGCCCTCCAGGGCCATGTGGGATGCAGCTCCCTCCTGCTCCGGTGCCATTGCTCCTCCGCCTGATGATGCTAATGCATACAAGAACAGGGAGACCACAAAAAGGGGGGGGAGACGATAGAAGAAAGACATGTTGAGTGCATGCATTACCGCTACCGTTGGCGGACACGACAAACACAGAAGCCCCCTGCACTACGCCGTGCACTTGGCCTCCACTGTTCAATCCCTGGGACACGGGCTACAAGGCTATGGATGACATCTGCACACATGGATGACACAGGAGCCTGACTAGGTGTGCTTGGCACTGTACACAGGTGGGTTTGGGATGCCACAGGGTCTGCCAGAACAAGGGGACCTAACTAGCACACTGTAGGAGGCTGGACTGGCTTGTAGTGAGTACCAAGGGGTACTTACACCTTGCACCAGGCCCAGGTATCCCTTATTAGTGTAGAGGGGTGTCTAGCAGCTTAGGCTGATAGAAAACGGTAGCTTAGCAGAGCAGCTTAGGGTGAACAAGGAGACGAGTGAAGCTCCTACAGTACCACTAGTGTCACTTGCACAATATCATAAGAAAACACAATACACAGATATACTAAAAATAAAGGTACTTTATTTTTATGACAATATGCCAAAGTATCTCAGTGAGTACCCTCAGTATGAGGATAGCAAATATACACAAGATATATGTATGCAATACCAAAATATGCAGTAATAGCAATAGAAAACAGTGCAAACAATGTATAGTCACAATAGAATGCAATGGGGGCACATAGGGATAGGGGCAACACAAACCATATACTCTGGAAGTGGAATGCGAACCACGAATGGACCCCAAACCTATGTAACCTTGTAGAGGGTCGCTGGGACTGTAAGAAAACAGTGAGGGTTAGAAAAATAGCCCACCCCAAGACCCTGAAAAGTGGGTGCAAAGTGCACCTAAGTTCCCCAAAGAGCCAGCAATGCAACAACAATGGATTTCCAGACGAGAGTACCTGTGGAACAAGGGGACCAAGTCCAAAAGTCACAATCAAGTCGAGAGTGGGCAGATGCCCAGGAAATGCCAGCTGTGGGTGCAAAGAAGCTGCCACTGGATGGTAGAAGCTGAGGATTCTGCAAGAACGACAAGGGCTAGAAACTTCCCCTTTGGAGGATGGATGTCCCACATCGTGAAGAGTCGTGCAAAAGTGTTTTCCTGCAGAAAGACTGCAAACAAGCCTTGCTAGCTGCAAAGCTTGCAGTGATGGTTTTTGGATGCTGCTGTGGCCCAGGAGGGACCAGGATGTCACCAATTGCGTGAGGAGACAGAAGGGGCGTCCAGCAAGACAAAGAGCCCTCTCAGAAGCAAGCAGCACCCGCAGAAGTGCCGGAACAGGCACTACAAAGTGGAGTGAATCGGTGCTCACCCGAAGTTGCACAAGAGAGTCCCACGACGCCGGAGAACAACTCAGGAGGTTGTGCAATGCAGGTTAGAGTGCCGGGGACCCAGGCTTGGCTGTGCACAAAGGAAATCCTCGAAGAGTGCACAGGAGCCGGAGTAGCTGCAAAACACGCAGTTCCCAGCAATGCAGTCTAGCGTGGGAAGGCAAGGACTTACCTCCACCAAACTTGGACTGAAGAGTCACTGGACTGTGGGAGTCACTTGGACAGAGTTGCTTAGTTCAAGGGACCTCGCTCGTCGTGCTGAGAGGAGACCCAGAGGACTGGTGAAGCAGTTCTTTGGTGCCTGTAGTTGCAGGGGGAAGATTCCGTCAACCCACGGGAGATTTCTTCGGAGCTTCTAGTGCAGAGAGGAGGCAGACTACCCCCACAGCATGCACCACCAGGAAAACAGTCGAGAAGGCGTCAGGATCAGCGTTAATAGGTCGCAGTAGTCGTCTTAGCTACTTTATTGCAGTTTTGCAGGCTTCCAGCGCGGTCAGCAGTCGATTGTTTGGCAGAAGGTGAAGAGAGAGATGCAGAGGAACTCTGATGAGCTCTTGCATTCGTTATCTAAGGAATTCCCCAAAGCAGAGACCCAAAATAGCCAAAAAAGAGGGTTTGGCTACTTAGGAGAGAGGATAGGCTAGCAACACTTGAAGGAGCCTATCAGAAGGAGTCTCTGAAGTCACCTGCTAGCACTGGCCACAGCACCTCTGTTTCCAAGATGGCAGAGGTCTGGAGCACACTGGAGGAGCTCTGGGCACCTCCCAGGGGAGGTGCAGGTCAGGGGAGTGGTCACTCCCCTTTCCTTTGTCCAGTTTCGCGCCAGAGCAGGGCTGAGGGATCCCTGAACCGGTGCAGACTGGCTTATGCAGAGATGGGCACCATCTGTGCCCATCAAAGCATTTCCAGAGGCTGGGGGAGGCTACTCATCCCCAGCCTTGACACCTTTTTTCAAAGGGAGAGGGTGTGACACCCTCTCTCTGAGGAAGTCCTTTGTTCTGCCTTCCTGGGCCATGCCTGGCTGGACCCAGGAGGGCAGAAACCTGTCTGAGGGGTTGGCAGCAGCAGCAGCTGCAGTGAAACCCCGGGAAAGGTAGTTTGGCAGTACCTGGGTCTGAGCTAGAGACTCGGGAGATCATGGAATTGTCTCCCCAATGCCAGAATGGCATTGTGGTGACAATTCCATGATCCTAGACATGTTACATGGCCATGTTCGGAGTTACCATTGTGACGCTATACATATGTCGTGACATATGTATAGTGCACGCATGTAATGGTGTCCCCGCACTCACAAAGTCCGGGGAATTTGCCCTGAACAATGTGGGAGCACCTTGGCTAGTGCCAGGGTGCCCACACACTAAGTAACTTAGCACCCAACCTTTACCAGGGAAAGGTTAGACAGATAGGTGACTTATAAGTTACTTAAGTGCAGTGGTAAATGGCTGTGAAATAACGTGGACGTTATTTCACTAAGGCTGCACTGGCAGGCCTGTGTAAGAATTGTCAGATCTCCCTATGGGTGGCACAAGAAATGCTGCAGCCCATAGGGATCTCCTGGAACCCCAATACCCTGGGAACCTCAGTACCATATACTAGGGAATTATAAGGGTGTTCCAGTATGCCAATGTAAATTGGTGAAATTGGTCACTAGCCTGATAGTGACAATTTGGAAAGAGAATGAGAGAGCATAACCACTGAGGTTCTGGATAGCAGAGCCTCAGTGAGACAGTTAGTCATAACACAGGTAACACATACAGGGCACACTTATGAGCACTGGGGCCCTGGCTGGCAGGGTCCCAGTGACACATACAACTAAAACAACATATATACAGTGAAATATGGGGGTAATATGCCAGGCAAGATGGTACTTTCCTACACACACTCGCCCTGGCCTAGGGAAACCCACAGCCCACCTCCCCCACCCAGACACCTCCACTGTGCGCAAAATCAGCAGAATGAGAGTGTACTCACCCCCTTGTGGCTGCTGTGATGCCCTCAAACACCCATACAACTCCGGGTATGCCACCGCCAGGATCCTGAACATCAGGGGGGTCATGGTGCGAAGGGCACCCTTCCGACGTTGGGAGGCCATCCCCAGCTGGGCCTCCGCCGTCTTCTTGCTCCAGCTGCGAATGTCCTCCCATCTCTTACGGCAGTGGGTGATAAATCTGTGGTAGACCCCCAGGGTCCGGACGTCCTTGGCGATGGCACGCCAAATATCTTTTTTCGGGTGGGCGCTGACCTACATGAATTGTACAGGGGGAAAATAACATTATTACCAAATGCACCGTCACAGTCATTGGCCCCCATCCCTACCCTTGCCATGATGCACATGCACTCACTGTTGTTTCATGCATGCCTCAATCTCCCCCCCCATCTTTCATCCACCCCACTCCACACAGGCATTGCCCATACAGCATGCTCCCAGTGTATTTACCTGTTTGTCTGTAGGACGGTAGAGTAGCGTGTACTGGGGGAGGACCCCATCCACGAGTTTCTCCAACTCCTCCAATGTGAAGGCAGGGGCCCTTTCCCCAGACGCACGAGCCATTGTCTCTACCAGACCGAGGTCACAGCAGCACTTGCAGTGTATGTCCTCTCCTGTCGAAGATCAGGTATTGAGTGATTGAACAGATAGAAAATGGTAGTCACGTCCACGGCGGTGCGTACCGTCACCGCCGGCGTACATCGTCATTGGCTCCTGGGACCCATAGGGTCCAATGTTAACCAATGCAGCATTGCGCCACGGTCTTCGACCACCTACCGCGACGGTGTACAACGCCAGCGCAGTTACCTCACATCCCATTGTCCCACTTTACAGGTCAGGTAGCCGCCATTTCAGGGGCCCACTTGGCTTAATTTTTAACTGCGTCACTCATACTTAGGCCTTGCCTCAACACTCATACAGGCCAAATATCGGATTATGATTCGTGTTCTTTGTAAACTGTGGGTACGTACCTCTGAGTTGGTTGACTCTGTGCTCGCTGTTGTCCTTCATAGGCACCGTCCGCTGGGACATGTGAGGAGATGGCGGCATCCTCCGGTGTACAGACCGCTGGTGGACCTGTCAACAATGGAGGAAAGACATGTGATCATCACATACAGGCTTGACCGTGCCACAATCCTGGAACTGTGTGCCCAGCTGGAGCCAGACCTGATGTCAGCTATCCTCCGTCTCAGAGGAATCCCCCCTCAAGTGCAGGTGCTGTCAGTACTCCATTTCCTTGCAAGTGGGTAATTTCAAACAACAGTGGCCATGGCATCAGGGATGTCCCAGCCTATGTTTTCCAACGTGTTGTCCAGAGTGTTGTCTACCATGCTGAAACACCTACAGAGCTACATCGTTTTCCCTCAGCTGGAGGATTTGCCTACAGTGAAAGGAGACTTCTATGCCCTGGGACATATCCCCAACATCATAGGTGCAATTGATGGGACCCATGTGGCTTTGGTACCCCCCGCAGGAGTGAACAGGTGTACAGAAACCGGAAGAGTTATCATTCCATGAATGTGCAGATGGTGTGTTTGGCAGACCAGTACATCTCCCATGTTAATGCCAAGTTCCCTGGCTCAGTGCATGACACTTACATCCTGCGGAATAGCAGCATCCCTTATGTGATGGGTCAACTCCAGAGGCACCGTGTGTGGCTATTAGGTGAGCACCTGGAAGCAAGTCAGTGGGAATGGTTGTCTGGGTCTGGGGATATCCCTACAGGTTAGTGCATGTCTAACAGTTGTCCCTCGCCATTTGCAGGTGACTCTGGTTACCCCAACCTGTCATGACTACTGACCCCAGTGAGGAATCCCAGGACAAGGGCAGAGGAACGCTACAATGAGGGCCCCTGGGCGAACTCGCGGATAATAGAGCGGACCTTCGGCCTCCTGAAGGCCAGGTTCAGGTGCCTCCATATGACAGGTGGATCCCTATTCTGCTCACCAAAGAAGGTGTGCCAAATCATCGTGGCCTGCTGTATGCTTCACAACTTAGCTTTGCGATGACAGGTGCCTTTTCTGCAGGAGGATGGTCCAGATGGCGGTGTTGTTGCAGCCGTGGAGCCTGTGGACAGTGAAGACGAGGAAGCAGAAGAAGAGGACATCAACAACAGGAACTCGGTGATCCTGCAATATTTCCATTGAGGCACAGGTAAGAATACAAACCTGCCTACTACATGTACATTAACACTACTACCTCTCTACTGTCTGTCGTTTTCAGCCAGTGTATGGTCACTGAGTTGTCACTTTCCCTTACGATTTCACAGATGTGGGTCCCACTGTGTGACATCTGCTTTGTTTCCTCATGGACTAGAGCTGTGTGACATAGGTATGTTGACATTACATATGAAAGAGCATTTTTGACACTGCAATTGCTAATACACTATTTCGAACTCACAGACTGACTCCAGATTGTTTTGTGCTTCAAGGGTGTTTATTTAAGTGCTCAATATTGGAGGGGGTTGTAAAATGGTGAGGGGTGATGGTGGAGGAATGTCCATGGCAGAGTCCAGTCTATTAGTCTCACAGGTGCATTGCCCAAATGGGCATGGGAAGTGGAGATGGAGCAGTTTGAGGATGGACAGGGTGACAAAGTGGGACAGACAGATGACATTCAGGGTGGTCTTATTTCTTGGCGGGGGTCTTGGCATCGTTCTCTGTCTTTGTCCTGGATCTCATGGACGGCTTGAGGGGTGGTTCTCCCTCTGCAGGGGGTGGGGTGCTGGTGTGGTGGTCCTGTGGCGGTTCCTCCTGTCCACTAGCGCCGGCGGAGGTGGTGGGCAGTTCATCGTCCAGGCTAGTGTCAGAGGCCCCTTGTTGTGCCACAGTATCCCTCCTGGTGTTGAGTACTTCCTTCAGCACCCCTACAATGGTGCCCAGGGTGGAATTGATGGCTCTGAGTTCCTCCCTGAAGCCCAAATACTGTTCCTCCGGCAGGCGCTGGGTCTCCTGAAACTTGGCCAGTACCGTTGCCATCGTCTCCTGGGAGTGATGGTAGGCTCCCATGATGTTGGAGATGGCCTCATGGAGAGTGGGTTCCCTTGGCCTGTCCTCCCCCTGTCGCACAGCAGCCCTCCCAGTTCCCCTGTGTTCCTGGGCTTCCGTCCCCTGGACTGTGTTCCCACTACCACTGCCCCCAGGTCCCTGGTGTTGTTGGGGTGGTGGGTTAGCCTGGGTTCCCTGTAGTGGTGGACACACTGCTGATTGACGTGTCCTGGGGACAGAGGTATGGGCCCACTGGGTGGGTGCTGTGCTGGTGTTTCCAGAGGGGGGAAGCTCTGTAGTGGCCTGTGACTGTGTGAGGGGAACCGACTGTCCCAAGGTCCCCGATGGGCTGGGCTGGTCATCTAGATCCAGTTGGACAGAGCTGCTGTCATCACTGTGGGCCTCTTCTGTTGGTGGTGTGGATATGTACGGACCCTCCTGTCCGGTGACGTTGGGTAGGGGTCCTTCAGGGCTATAAAAGGATGTTTATTACATCTGTGTGTGGCATGGTGTGCAATGGGTGGGTGACCGTGTACCCCAGTGCTTGCATTCCTGTTTGGGACCTTGTATGATTGTGGTTTAGGGGGGTGTATGGGTATGTGCAGTGGCCATGCTTTGGTGATGGGTGTCCATGCTTTGTTGTTGAATGCAGGGCTTGGTGTTGGGATGGGTGGTTTGCAATGTTGGGACATTTGTGAGGAGTTGGAGTGATGGGGGTGAGGGTGAGGGTCAGGGTGAGGGTGGGGGTATGTGAAGGCATGCAGGTAGGGTGGGGGATGTAATAGTTAAGATTTGACTTATCAGAGTCCATTCCTCCATCTACTCCTGCGTGGCCCTCAGGATGCAGAATCCCCAAAGACCTGCTCCTCCATGTTGTTAGATGGGGGGGGAGGAGGTGGGGGTCCGTCGCCAGTCCGCTGAACCGCAAGGTGGTGTCTTGAGACCACGGAACGCACCTTCCCCCGTAGGTCGTTCCACCTCTTCCTGATGTCATCCCGATTTCTTGGGTGCTGTCCCACTGCGTTGACCCTGTCCACTATTCTGCGCCATAGCTCCATCTTCTTAGCTATGGAGGAGTGCTACACCTGTGATCCGAATAGCTGTGGCTCTACCCGGACGATTTCCTCCACCATGACCCTGAGCTCCTCCTCAGAGAACCTGGGGTGTCTTTGCCGTGCCATGGGGTGGTGTGGGTGATGTGTGGGGTGGTGTGTGTAGTGATAAGTGGGGTGATATTTAGTGGTGTGTTGTGTGAGGTGCGTGGAAGTTCTGTGGGTGATGGTATTGTGTGCCTGTGGATGCTTGGTAGTTGTTTGTGATGTCTCTCTCTGGTCTTCTCTCTGTAATTGTGGTAGTAGGGGTTTGTGGGTGATGTGGGTGTGTGTTTTATTTTGTAATGGGTGTGTGGGAGTGGTGTGTATGTGTATCAGGTGTGTGTGTTTCGTATTGTCCAATGTGGATGTGTTTTGTAAAAGTGTGTGTATTTTGAGCGCAGCTGTGTGTACCGCCAATGGAATACCGCAGTTGAAAGACCGCCGTGTGGATTCGTGTGTCGTGATAGTGTGGGCGTATTTCTGTTGGCGTGACGGTGGAGGTTTTGTTTTCGCCAGTTTATCACTGACCTTTGGTGTGGCGGACTTGTGTGGGTGTCTGAATTTTGGCGGATTCCGAGCTGTGGGTCATAATAGCTGTGGCGGATTTCCGCGGCCGTGTGTTGGCGGTCTTTTGCACAGCGGTAAGTGGCTTTTACCGCCAATGTTGTAATGAGGGCCATAATCCCCAATGTTCCTAGATACACTAAGGGCCCTATTATGAGTCTGGTGGTCTCAAGACCGTCAGGGTTGGATCGCCCAGGCTGTGGCGGTCTGACCACCACATTACAGCCCTGGTTGTTGGACTGCCGAAAGATTGCCATCTCCGCCATGATATTTGATCCTGACGGGATGACGGCACTGCCAATCTGATTACAACCATGTTTTCTGCCAGCCTTTTCATGGCAGTTGAACTGCCATGAAAAGGCTGGCAAAGAATAAGTGCAGCACCGTCTGCTGTGCAGACAGCATTGGACTCGGCTCCATGTGGAGCCAATTCTAATGCCGTTGCATATTTTTTACTGGGCTGACCTTGGTTTCTGCTGGTCAGCCCAGAGGAAAACTCATAATAGGGCCAGGCCAGAGGGGAGCCAACCAACACCGTGGTGGTCTCCTCATTGGGAGTTTGGAAGTCGGGATTTTCCCCAATCAAACAAGGATTTGCTTGCTGAACTTGAAGCCTCATGTACAATCCTGTGTAAGGACAGAAATTCAGTATTGTACCCCATCAAAGACAAGACAAGCCCAGTTTTCTCCCCCATTGTAACAGCAGTGACAGTGCACTACTTAGAGACCTGATGGCCGATCATTGACTACTTGAAATATGTAGGGTATCAAACCTCAGAAAATAGGACTTTACAATCCTCCCATCAACCCGTGTAAAAACATGCCTTATAGATTTTATTTTAGTAACACATAGATATTTATGAGGTTTTTGCAGTGTTCCATATTAGACTGGTGTGTCTGACCTCTCTGTGGTACAACTAAACTTGGATCTTGGTTGTGTCAAGCTCCCCTCCGAAACTATCAAGGATAAATTAATAAATATAAATTGCCAGCTCACAAGGACAAAGTCAGCTCTCATATTATGCCATATATAGAAACTAACAATGAACAGATTGTGTCAGCTCATGTGCTTTGCGGAGTGGGGAAGCCAACTTGGCATGGCCTCATGTTTCCAGATACTGCAGTTACCAACCAAAAAAGGAAGCTTGAGCAAAACAATCTAGAAAACTCTATAAGTGATCTGATTAACCCCTCATTCGCCCTGATGCACAGACTGGAGAAAGCGAAATTCTCCCTCAGCGCCTTTTTACTGCCAAAGCTGAACAAGCTCTCACAAAATGCAAGAGGTGGCACTATCAAAGAAGGGAGAAGATGAGCCCTTGGCACTACAACTTCAATAGAGAGAGAGAGAGAGAGAGAGAGAGAGAGACTCAAATGGACATTCCAGCCATACGTGACAGTCTCAGTCACCTGTGGACCTATCTTGGGGCTACTGTAGAAACATTCACAGGATACTATGAGAACATTCATAGCCCAGAACAACCTTAAGAGTAGAAGGAAGAGGTGAAGTGTATCAATGATGTGAAAATGACACCCTCCCTCTCAAGAGGTGGGTGCTACTGGAGGACAAAATCTCCCCTGATGAGATACACATGGCCATCATGAATGAAAGTCATTAGGGAAACAGTTTAACCAAAGTAAAGTAGGTACCACATGTTTGGAAATAAAGCTTTTTGCAGCATTTAAAAAGACAGAATCTTTGGGTATATATGAAGTCATTTATCCCACAAAGCTTTTAGAACTGTTGAAGTATAATCCTGTAACTTAATATTTAGGACTGTACCCAAATAATCATGACACTCCAAAATCTACAGAACACCACCATGTATCTCAGGAGGTTCTACTCCAGGTTGACCATGCGTAAACTAACACACCACCCAACATCAGTTTAGCAGAGTAACAATAGTAAGTAACTGGGACCTCTCAATAACGGAGTTCTAGATCAAGGAAACGTTAAAGGGTTTATTACAGAAAATCTCAAAGTCAAGCAGTACAGAAATACACACCATGAAGGCTCAAATTGCTAAATTAATCCAGACTAGTCAAAATCAGAAATTACTTTAAGTCTCCAAACCAAACTCATGAGAAATCAAGCAGCATTCATAGAGGAATGGGAAAGTCTTCTAGCTCACCCCAAAATAAATGGGTTATTATACACAATTGCTGCATAGGAAATTTGTAAAAAGCACAGGTTCAGCACGGCATGGTCCCATGTATCAACTATTTTGTCAAATCAAAATACACCACGTCAGTGGCAATATGTGTTAGTACTGTCTCATCTTTTAAGTAAGCAGGATGCTCACCAATGATAAAGTCTTTACAATTTGCTTAGCACACTAGAAGTTTAATTTCAATACACTTTTTGCATACATATTAATTAATAAAATATTAAACTTGTTTCAACTGTATACACATTGTTTCAATATTTATGTGTTTAATCTAACACTAAATACACTAAAGCTCGATATGAACAGACCATGGAAACGCAGCGGAAGAAACCTTGGAAGTAAGAATTTGCCTTCCACACTAGACATTTTATTTTAATACGCCTTTTGCATACACGTTACTTAATAAAACACATCAAACTACTTTCAACTGTATGTATACTATTTCAACATTTGTGTGTTTAATCTAACACAAAATGTATTAATGCTCAATATTATTAGTCACACAAAGTATGAACTTTAAAAATTACTTTGACATAATCCTGCTACCGAACCACAAAACAATTACACATCCTACTGATCAATGTTGGTGTCAAAATTGTAGCCAAGGTTTTGGTCAAAAGACTGAGCAAAGTAATACCCTCATTGATGCATACATCACACGTTCGCTTTTACCCACAAGGCTTCGAAGAAACAGTTAAGAACTTTTTCTCACCTCATTCAATCTTTGAGAGATACTCGGGAGAAACAATTACCTTAGAGTGAGAAAGCATTTGATCACATTGAATGGGGGTGGGGGTTACGTTTTAAGGTCCTAGACAAATTGGGTCTAGTCAAACCAGTCATCTCTAAGGTGATGGCTATATGAACCAGCAACAGTTCACATAAACTGCAAGGAAAGCCTTTCTTCACCATTCACAATATGATGAGCAACAAGGCAAAGTTGTCCTCTTTCACCTCTTTTTCATTTTATTAATGTTTATTGTTTATGATTATTGATATTACATGATTTATAATCCCTATCAGTCCAATACATTCTTCTAGGGTTAAACATGGTGTGGCCATAGAATAATTTCCAAATAACATACTAATCACGCTTACCTCACCCCAAACCTCTCTATCATCACTAGATAGAGCTTCATGCAGTCTTCAGAATACATGTATAACTGGAATTAAAAAGAGGTGACACCCACACTGTGATGCATCTAAATGATCAGTCTTCAGGGTTATGACATGAAGGGCCTCAAATTCCTTAGATTTGTTACATACAGGGGAGTGAAAAAGTGGATGAAGATTACCTGAAACCACTGATAACAGAAGCACAGAATGACTTCACATGCTGGATACAGCTCAACATCTCCTTGTGTGACAGAGTCAGATATAAAGAAGATGGTTGTTGTACCCAACTACAATTAAATCTTCGAGATTCTGAAATTATTAATACACTCGTCTGTGCTCTCATAGATTGAATCAGACATCAAAATGTTTATGTGGGTGAGGGAAAATGCTCATGATGGATATCTTGTAGAGTCAATGCACAGAGCCTCCGGTGAACTATGACTACTTCATATGCACTCTTACTACATGGTTGAAACCATTCATTCAGAACAAGCAAACTGACTCCTTGAGAAAGGCTAATTTTGGGACAATTAACAATTACAAGATGTATATTATTCTAAATATTTAATGAAGGAAGATCTTTAGTTTTTCTCATTTGTTTTGTTAGACCGAGGCATATTCTCAAGATCTTATATAGGTTGTATTCGTAAGTGCATACTCTACTGTAGCAATGGTCTGCTTCCAGGTCATAATGTCCATTTTATCTTAGTTCTTCTTCTGGTCTGTGTACTGTGCAAATTGTTTGATGACATCAAGTTAGACTCTCCCATAGAACAGTTCAGATGTTAAGTATATACCAATTCTAACAGTTTTATAGTGTTAAGTGAAGAATGTGTACCATTTCTGAGTGACTGTAAGGAGCAGACTTTGTTACCATATCTAATTATTATGAATCAAGTTACCAACCACAGGAAGGCTGTAATGTTGTGTTTGCTTTGCTAGGATTCAAACACAACTCCCAGAACACTCCTCCATGTCTCCTTTTCGTCAACCAAACCCTCATCCTACTACTATGAACCCCCAATTAACACTTTCCAGACTCTTCCTTCTTCTATCCTTCCATTATTTTATTCGATCCAACTAACAGACTCACATGTTCACTGGTGAAGTTAACTTATATTTCCCAATACAAATCCACCAATAATCCTTTTGAGTTCTGGAGTAGTGTGCTACTCCCTGAAAAATGCTTTGGTGCCTCATCAGGAGTAGTAAGCGTTGCGTAAATACAACTACAATTACACCAAATGTTCAGCTTACTGAACCATCCTCCTAGCTATCCAGTATTTAGAGTGTGCACTGTCGTAAGCTAAGTAGAAATATTACCTCAGTGCAACACATGGTAGTATGATAAAGCTAGTGGCTTAAAAAAACAAGCTCTTTAGGATTTGATTGTTTTGGACAATTCACCAATGTGGGCAGACAAGAGCAAACATTACTTGAATAAGGTAAAACATCTGATTTAAATCCACCCCTGGAAAACCAAGAAAGTCAATTGTTGAAGTTGTATCAGATATTCAAAGAGAAAGGAGACCCAGTACATCTACCCCATACAGATCACATCTTCAGACTTGTTGTTTGTAGTTGTATACAATGTGAAGTTGAACAGCATGGACGTAGACAGATACTACATCAGTTCTACAGCCGATTAGTTTACATATATAAATCGTCAAGGATATATTACAGAAGAGGTAGAACTGAAGTCCATACCAAGTGTGGAAAATGGGAAGAGGGCGTACCGTGATGGCTTTTTAAGTTCCGTATTGTAAGTGATTAATTGTTAAGTGCCTGTATGTCATCCCTTGGGACGTGCAGAATTTATGTTTTTAAATAGATTTAGCATTATTTGAAATTAATTTTATGTCCAACTCATGAAGGCACATTAGAGGGATCCTATTTTCAAAAGAACTTCCATAGAGCAGAACGCTGGGCATTTCTTAAGTACTGCTATTACTGTCCACATTCACAGAAATTTTTGTTTTTAACTATATATGTATTTTAGTACTCAAGGATGCTCCATGTTTCTTTTGATGTATTGTGACCTCTCACCTGATATCGGGACCATCGTCAGGACTAATGGACCTCAATGGGCATTATTATGTTGTGCATATTTGGGGTCCAATGCTGACACATTTCAGCATGTGTGTCTTACGAACTGACTAGTAGTAAACGTTCTCCCTGTGTTGTTATGGCATCTCTTTATGGAGCAACTGGTACTGTATAATTTTCTCTATTCATGTGTGCACTACATAGCTTCTTGTTTTTATTTAAATTCTCATCCAAACAATTAACCTGCTTGCCCAGCATTGTGGAAAGTTTAACTATGCGCCTGCCAGTACCACACTTTTTGAAATAAGCGGTCCCGAAGGCAGCTGTGGGTTGCATTGCAAGGGACTTTCAATTTGTATGTCTTTTTCTGAACTCTTTAATTAGCGTTCCAGGGAGAAGCACCAAGGCCACACCCCATCACCTCGAGACATAAAGTTGATTTACCAAAAGGCGATGGGTAGCAGAAGTGACATCACCTGCCCTTTGACATTACAGGAAATTACATCATATGACTGGATGTCTTCTCTGAAATTGATGTTACATGACCTTTTACCCTGATAACATATCTTGAATGTCATCAATAAACTCTACAATAAGAACAAGAATAACACATTACCATGACTGCTACTAAAACAGTTGAAAGCCTATTTTAGTTACCAAGTATATTTTAACTAGGGTGCTGGTAAGGTATACCACATAATCTCCTACTCATGTAAACCATTGTGAGCCAAACATGAGCCATGTGCAAGTACAGTGTATGAGGATTTTATAAACTGCCACATGCTACACAGAGTTGTTTCTGGCTCTGACAGAATAATGAAAGCTAATTACCCAGAGCTGTGATATTACCCCATCTTCCCTTCTTCCACCTTATCTACCCCTCTCATAACTCTCTATGGTGTCTTCCTCTTCCTTACTTCGCTCGCCCTTTTCCTCCTGACTCTCACTCCTCCTTTAACTATGCTGGGCAGAACCCCTGACACCCTAATGTGTGCAACTAAGCATTAAAGCCACACACATGCCAAACTGCACTACTTTTGCACACACATTAAAACAATCTAGATATTGTTTACTTAACTATGTTACTCCTTTTGACAAAATCGCATTACAGCAATTTACTTGGCTAGCAATGCTGCCTAGTAAATAGTCTGTAAAAGAGCCAGGCAATAGGCAAAGGGCTGCCCAGCTCATCAAATAATAGACACGTCCTTTGGCATGTACTTATCGATACACATTACACTCCTCAACGATCGTTAGAAGTATCAAATTCATTTTGTTTTCACATTAACTCACATAACCATGGCCCTTACTAAATAGGAGACTTACCAACTCTGTATACTGGTCACACACAAATCAAATATATGCAAACAACAGTGCACAACCCATCCATCAAAATCCCATTCTAGAAAGCATTGTACTAATGCTGATATAATATCAGTATTATGTTCAGGAATCGCTTTGGTGAACAGTATTTGTCATAAAAAATAAGCCTTGCGTTTACATTGAAAACGATCTAGTTGAAGGGGGTTGTACCTTTTCTCCATATATTGATCATAGTAAAGTGAATTACAGAACAATTCTAGGTTGAGAGGGAGCTATGATTAATGCATTCTGTCCGTGCTGCCTCTCATATGTTTTATGTCTTCAAATATGAGCTTAGATTTAAAAATAAACAGTTTATGTCAATATTTATTTTAATAGTAAATTGACTTTGTACAAAGCCCTTCAGCATGTTCTTTCATATTTGTTGTTCAGTTATGTCTACATTGATTGAAATGCATTCTTCCAACTGTTTCAATGTAAAAAAGAATGCCCATATATTGTATTGTATTGTACAACTTATACACCACTTCATAACCCTTACTACTCAACAAAGAGCCCAGATTGCCTTGGCTGCATCAAAGTTCCGGATTCTTAAGGCATTCGGTCGTATATTGTCACATAAATAAAGGGTGCTGGGAGTGGTACGTGAGGACTTGAGCTGTGCTCCAAACTCGATGTGACAGACAGGTCTCTGTGCAATGGCATGAGGTGATGCAGAAGTGTGACAGTACGTGCGGACACATAAGTGACTACCTGCAGTGTTTACCAATTTATTGTTCATAAACTATCTACCACATTAGCATAATACTGCGAGAGTGTCAAAATCTGTAACCATTCGGTGCACGATCGCTCTCACAGACAGATTTAGCTCTAAATTCATTATCAGCATGAGATGTTCAAATTTGAAAAAGCTTCGAGCACACATGGACACCAACTTTTGAGCGACAATGACCTTGCTATAAATATCTGGCACCAGCAGCTGCTCCAAAAAATATCTGCCAGCCAAATAAAAACATGCTTGAGAAAAGGTTGTTGTTCATTTAGATCTCACTGCGAAGGTTGCAGTGGCCGAAGGTTGCTTTTAGCAATGGCCGCAGTCTTTGACACAGTGCCACTAGAGCGCTTTCATCCCAAGCTCAGCCACATATGCTTGACCTGTTAGAACACTCTGCCAAAGAAAGACTTTGATGCGTCCATAGAACAAGGGGCCAGATGTATCATTCTTCACAATAACGATTACCTAATTGTGATTTTTAGGAATCACAATTAAGTAATCGCTATTGGAATGTATGAAACTCCAGGAGTTTCATACTACGATTCGCAAGGGCTTGCAAATGGACCTACCTCATTAATATCCATGAGGCAGGTCGCAATTTGTGAGCCATTGCGAATGGCTACGATCACAGTGATGGTGGCCTGCTGGGCTCAGCAGACCACCATGTCTGTGATTACTTTTCAATAAAGCAATCTTTTTATCTTTTTTTTATTTTTTTTAAAGCAGCTTGTTCTCCTTAAAGGAAAAGGGGATGTGTTTAAAAATGAAAATTAAGTTTTCTTTTCATTTTTTAAGAGTAGGCAGTGATCTGTTGGCCCACTGCCTGCTCTTAAAAAACGTTTTTGCATGCATTCACAAAGGGGAAGGGGTTCCTTGGGGACCCCTTCCTCTTTGCAAATCTGTTATCACCAATTTTAAATTGGTGGTAACTGCGATTGTTTTGCGACCGCATTCTCAGGCACAAAACAAGCATAATATCCTCTGCAATTCGGTATTAGGCAGGAGACACCCTTGACTTGCCGCTTCCTAATATCGAATCAGTATGTAGTCGTAAATCCAATTTGTGATTCGGTAACAAGTTATCGAATTGCAAATTGGACTTGTTACATACCAAAATGCATTTTTGCGATCGCAATGTTTGATACATCTGGCACTAGATCTTTGAACCAAAATCGTAAATGGAAGCTAATACGATTTCATTGCAGTTCACTTACAGGCACTATATTTGTTTTAAGTACTAGTTGTATTCAGTTACTGAGGGCCACGTGTACAAAGCTTTTTTTCTGGCCGTTTGTGATGAGAAAAATGCATTAGATGATGCACAAACCCAATTTTGTGATTCAGTAATCTCTTTACAGAATCACAAGTAGGGTTTGCGAGTCACAATTAGGAAGGGGCGTTCTCTTCCTAATTGCAAGTCACAGTGCGATGTATGATTGTTTTGTGACTGTGAATGCAGTCACAAAACAATCGCAGTTAGCACCAATTTCAAATTGGTGCTAACCCATTCGTAAACGGAAAGAGGTCCCCACAGGACCTCTTCCCCTTTGTGAATGGATGCGAAAATATTTTTTCAGAGCAGGCAGTGGTCCCACGGAGAACACCCTGCTCTGAGAAAAGAAAACTTTTCATTTTTTGTTTTTAAATGCATCCCGTTTTCCTTTAAAGAAAACGGAATGCATTAAAAAACAAACAAAAAAAAAACACTGCTTTATTTAAAAGCAGTCACAGACATGGTGGTCTGCTGTCCCCAGCATGCCACCATCCCTGTGAGGGCAGCCATACCCAATGGGGTCGCAAATTGTGACCTACCTCATGGATATTTATGAGGTAGGTCATTTGCGACCCCATTGGGAATCGCAAACAGTGTCATTGACACTGTTGTACATCAGGTTTTGCAACTCTCATATTGTGAGTCGCTAAGACTCGCAATGTGCAAATCGCAAAACCTGATATTTGTACATGTGGCCCTGAATGTCTATTTTTTAATCATAGGTCATTAATGTATCGATTTTACATTATGTTCATTATTTCCTTCATCCCTAAGTATTCCTTAGAAGGTTATGGGCTAAATACAGCCAGCATACAAATGCAGGTCCAAGCTTATTTCATAGCACTTTTGTGTCTGTTTGTGAATGTTGTACTTGGTTGCTGTGGAACCCCAGGAGGCGTATGTTGTATGTGCGACCCTGGGAATAGCCCATGTCTTGATCATGTGAGAGGGGTGGAAGTGTAACACTCCATTATGTTACAGTGTCATGGCCCCGGCTTTGATGCGAGGTAGGGTTGAATAAAAATAGCCCGCAACTGGAACAAGAGGTCAGAGGGTGACAGGAAAACTACTAACATTCATGTCCTGTGGTTTGATTGTTAGCTGCAGCGCACAGCATCTCCTGGAACCCCCTACTTCCACTTAACAAATTGGTGACGAGAGTGGGGTTGAGGGGGGTCTGGAGCACGAGAAGCAGCCAGAATGCCGGCACTGCTTCTCGCTGATTGAGTTTAAGCACGTCACCTGTCTCCGTGCTGCGGAACAATCCTGTTTGGCCCCAAGTCTCCAAACTCTTTGAGGTCAGCAGCTGCTCGTGCCAAATAAGGCGGGCTGCACCGACCGGTCTGCTGGGTCGACTGAAAGGCAGTGTTGAATCCTGGCTGGCTCCACCCACAAAATCCTCTGTGCCCTCACTGGCTCTGCTGACATCGCCCATCTCACAACCTCAACATCGTCTCATATTCTGATGACACCCAGCTGATCCTCTCCCTCACAAAGGTCCCCACCATCGAAGGAACCTCCACCATCGAAGGGCAAACCTCCATGAAGAAATAAAGGCCATCGCCGAATGGATGAATTACAGCTGCCTGAAACTAAATTCCGACAAGACTGAGGGCCTAATCTTCGGCTCCACACCCTCTGCATAGGATGACTCCTAGTGGCCTGCCACAGTGGGAACCGCACTGCCACCCACCAACCACGCACGCAACCTATCAATGACCCAGCAAGTCAATGCTATCTCCTCCTCCTGCTTCAACATCCTCCACATGCTTCGCAAGATCTACAAATGGAGCCCCACTGAAATCAGAAGGACGGTCACCCAAGCCCTCGTAAGTAGCAAATTGGACTACAGCAATGCCCTCTACGCAGGAACCATGGCCAAGCTCCAGAAAAGACTGCAACGCATACAGAATGCCTCCGCACGCCTCATCCTGGACATCGCCCGCCACTGCCACATCACAGCCCACCTGAGAGACCTACACTGGCTCTCCATCGACAAGAGAATCATGTTTAAACTCCTCACCTACGCTCACAAAGCACTACACAACACCGGACCAGAATACCTCAACCGAAGGCTCTCCTTCTACACCCCGACCCAACAGCTTCACACTGCCAACCTTGCCCTCGCCACTGTCCCACGCATCCAAAGAACAACTGCCAGATCATTCTCTCACCTCGCCGCCAAGACGTGGAACACCCTTCCCACCCACCTGCGTCAGACACAGGACTTACTTACCGTCAGGAAACATCTCAAGACATGCCTGGTCGAGCAGTAGTGCCCCGTCCCCTCAGAGCCTTTAGACCCTCACGGGTGAGTAGTGCACCTTAAAAATAATCTGATTGATTGATTAATTGATTGCTACTTGGAGCATCTATCTGCCGCCTATCCCCACATAATATTTGTGGTGCCGTAGTCTGGCCTGATTAAGGCCACCTGCTTCACAGTTACCTGCAGAGTGAGTGCCTGTCATCATTGCAAGGCTGAAGCTGCTCTCTGGAGTGAGATTTCAATCATAACACAAAAAAAAAATTTTTACAAAATAAGTGAAAAGAGGAGAATACAATAACAATTATAATAACTGGGACAATATAAACCAAAGTGTGACTTAGTGGCCGGGGAATATTTTCTACAGCTTTCAACTGAACACACTGCATGACTCTTACCTGTGGCATCATTTCACACTGAAAGAGGCCTAGTGCAAAAACAGAACTCCTACTACGCACTACATATAGATCCCTAGTGCACCCAGGATGGCATTGGTGCCTGCCCTTGAGCCTTTCATCTTAGACAGTCCCCCATCAGCTCAAGCAGCATGGTGGAAAGACTGGGTAGAGAGACTAGAAATTTACTTTGCTGCCACAGCTCTAGAAAATGACCGCCCCTGCCCCATGCTTCTGCACCTTGGGGGTGCTGCCATTCACAAACTAGAGAAGTCATTAGCAGAAGAAGACCTGTTGTTCACGTATGCCACGCTGAAATGAGCACTGACTGCACATTTTGAGCCTCTTGCAAAACCTGACTAGGAACGTTTTCTTCTGCACTAAGCCAGGCAGCTTCTGGAGGAATCGGTTGACTCATTTTACGTAAGATTAAGAGAACTAGCCTGCACCTGCACACTACCTAACGTGGATGATGAAATCTGGACGCATTTTATACAGGGCTGCACGTCAGTCAAGCTGCAGGAAAATATCTTACAAGCCACAGGGATGCCCATGGCAGACATACTCACAATGAACTTTCAAAAGTGCGTGCCGTGCACATGGAAGCAGCCCTTCAATGACACATCAAAACAGAGCCAGTTAATGCAGTGACGACCGCAGGGACCGAGACAAAGAAGACTCACTGCAACAAGACCTAAAGTCTGCTATACCTGCAGTGTTCCCTATCCACACAAAGGACCATGCCTTGTCCAAGGCCCTTGTTGCCCTTGCAACAAGTTAAATCATTTGCCAAGGTATGTCGCTCATCTGCTGCACCACAGGCAAAAAAAACAAGTTGATCAACACCATGCGGACCCCGGAGGCACCGACTGACAAAGAAGATATGGATGATGATGAGGAGACAGGCAGAGCCATTCATGTCAGACACGCCATGCAGCCAGGGGATTTTCCCTGAACGTGCATTCCGAAGTGCGCAGTTCGAGTATCAGGCTACAAAGTAACGGCCCGATCGACACAGGGGCTTCAATAAACATTCATGCACAGTCTCTACTGAAAACTCTTCCCCTGCAACCAGTTCTACGCCCACATCCACCAAGGTGTTTGCTTATGGCTAGTCAACCCCACTCCCACTGGCAGGGCTGTTCACCACAGAAATTTCCCACGATTCTCATTCCACTCATGCCGAGGTGTACGTCACCAAGCATGGCTCAGGAATGCTGCTGAGCTGCCACATAGCGGAGTGACTCCACCTTGTCACATTTGCATTTAGCATGTATGTCAGGAGTTTGGAAGACCTGCTGACTGAATTTGCATCTCTGCGCCAAAGCATTGGTTTTCTGCAAGACAACCTTACACGCCTCCACATAGATGAGTCTATCCAACACATTGCTTTGAAATACTGCTGGGTAGCTTTCCATTTGCACCCAAAAGTGGAAGCCAAAATGTGGAAGGTAGAACAAGGCGACTTCATTGAAAAAAGTAGAAAGTCCTCCCCTGATGGTCTCCCCGATAGTTGTTGCTCGAAAGCCCAAGCAGCCTGAAGAAGTCAGGATATGTGTTGATTTGTGACTGCCCAACCTGGCCATCCAGCATGAACATCACCTGACACCTATCGTGGATGATATAGTGGCAGAGTGAGCGGTTCAAGATGGTTCTCGAAGATGAATCTCCGAGCTGGCTATCATCAACTACTGCTAGCCCCGGAATCCTGTACTATTATGAAATTCTCCACACTTGTTAGTTTGAGACAATACAAGCGCCTCTGCTTTGGAGTATCGAGTGCGGCAGAAGTTTTCCAAGACACTATCTAGAGTGTACTGGCTGGTCTCGAAGATGTCATCAATGTCAGCGATGGTACATGCACCAATCATCGAGCAACATCTAGACCGTTTCAGGGCCACTTTCAAGCGGCTGCATGATAGTGGGCTCACGTTGCACTAGGAGAAATGCGCTTTTCTACAAAACAACATTTCTTTCTTTGGTTATCAATTCTCTGAACAGGGAGTCCTGCCTGATCCTGCCAAGGTTCTAGACATTCAGTTGGCACCTGCTCCAGACAGTGTTACAGGTGTACGTAGCTTCCTGGGGATGGTCACTTACTGTGGCTGATTTATTCAAAACCTGACCACCCTAACTGCCCCTCTATGAGAACTGACAAAAGCAAATGCTGTTTGGGAATGGGGGCCACCCAAGAAGAAGATTTTCAAGCAACCAAATGGGCCTTAACAGCACAAACCACACTGACCTATTTTGACCCTTGCCGCAAATCGCAACTATCCGTGGATGCTAGCCCCAATGGTTTCTGAGCCATGCTCTCCCAAAAACAGGACAATGATAAGTGGGCTCCCATTGTGTATGCCAGTTGTGCTCTCACACAAACCAAACAATGCTACTCCCACATAGAGGAGGGTGCATGCATTTCCACCTGTATCTGTATGGATAACCGTTTGTATTTCACACCGGCCACAAGCCACTGATACCGTTGTTCACAGGATCATCATCAAAGCCACCTCGTAGTATAGAAAAATGGATCCTTGAATTACAAAAATACCGTTTCACTGTAATTTATCGTCCAAGGTGTCAGGACATGGCTGATTATCTTTTGAGACATGCCAGACTTGCCCCGGCCATGAGGCGAGGTAGTGTTGAACAGAAATAGCCTTCAACCAGAATGAGAGGTCAGAGGACGACAGGAGAACTACTAACTAACGTGTCCTATGTATTGATTGTTAGCAGCAGTGCACAGTGTCCTCTGGGCCCCCCTACTTCATACAACACTTAACTTTTTCTTTCTTTCCCTACCTCATATTGTCTTCTTCTGATTGGCTTTTCAGAGAAATAGACTAGTGTCATTTCATTTTTTTGTAACGGAATTTATTGGCTACTTTAATAACATAAATGCTATCAAAACATTTAATGGGTGATTTCTAGTTAGGTTAATCCACAGCAGTGGCAAAGGCAGTATCTCTGCCCACCTGACTGCAGCCCACCACCGTACTAACCGTTTCTGCAGTTTTGGAAAGGCAATTTGGGGAGCCATTTTGGGAAGGTAATATGAGAAGCCATTTTTGGAAGCCAATATGGTTGCTTATATGGTTGAACTCCGTCACAAAAACATCACTGTGGGCTGGGCTGCATTGTCATGGCAGCTCCCATTGCAGGATTTTGTTTCTCAAAAATAATCCCTCAAAGCAGCAGTTGAAGCAGTGTAACAGAAATGAAATGTTCATGATGCGCTAGGACTTTTCTACCTCATTGTCAGTTCTTCCCTCTGGGATCCCTAATCAATGCATGGTGGTTCTGGCCAGGCAAAAAGAACATCCTAATTAGGTCGGGCCTTCTAACACTAGCAGCCAGTTCTTGGTGGATGGGCTGCGGGGCAAAGGATTCCGATGGCAGAACTTATTTACCTATAAAACTAAACTGATGACTAAAGTAAATCTACCCTACATTGAAACCACTGCCTAATGCCATCATCACCATCAATCGATTACTATCTTTGACGGTTACACCTCCATTAGCCGGAATAGGAAGCCAGTCCTGACAATTTTGATTCATCCCCTCTCTCTCTGAGCAGGCTCCGGGTGGTCTCATCATGAGCCAGTGTTATGCAGCTGTACATTCGCTTAGTATTTCTCTCCATTTACTAATCTCTTTAAACCTTGTGAACTCGCCTTTCCCTTTCCAACACACTCACCTTTAATGGAGTTGATTTGCTAATTAAATCCATTATCCTTCTCCTAGTCACAGAATCGTTTGTAGCAGGCCTTTTACTAATGTTCTTCTCACAAGGGCGGTGTGGAGTGGGAGACCCTGCACTAATAATGCATATGACATCCCTGCGTGACTTCTGGTTCATATTCAGCGCTATTATTAAAAGGCATACAAAATGACTAGTACATGAAACGCGCTAGAGTTTCTGAATGTTGTGACTAGATGTGACATTTGTATGAAGGTCACACAGATCCACTATAAATACTTGAAGGTAATTGCAGTGCGTTTATTAAAAAGGAATCCTGTAAGTGTCACTTACATGAACAAGTAATCAGTCATGGATAATGGTTCAGACTCGAGATGGGGTTCTTGGAATTAAGCTGCCTAATCAAGGCTACATAATGTCTCATTTGATCTTCATGATAAATAAGCCACACACATAAGTCAGGAAATAAACACATCGCCTTTTCTAGTCCCCCCCCTGAAGTGTTTTAGCAGACAAATAGTGGGCTGCCACCACAGAATAATGAAAGGAGACAACATCATTTAGAAGCGTATGGCTCCGGGGCATTATTTTTATTATCCAGTGTAATCACTGTGTGGACAGGATTTAGTGCAGTTGTATACACAGCATTGGAATGAGCACTTCTTTAGAAAGTGTGGAGTTCCTTCCCACTGCATGGACAGGTTAAATGAACAATGTAACTTGCCTTTCCGGTTGATGGGTGTGGCCTATTTTACATTTTTAAAACCCTTGGGAAAGGTAGGCACGTTGACGGCAGAAGTGGGAGGCTAGTTTTTATCGTCTGCCAAAGGTAGCCATTCCACTGTGTTTATTATGTGAGTTTTTTCTAAGAATTGGGTGCATTTCTGAATTTCTCTGAAATCTGTGTCAGATTTAGGGAACCAAACTAAAACGTAATATTTGTGGGTACCTGTGAATAATGTGTCCGTGCCTAATTCCTCGAGAATCTTTGTATTTTTTGGTCTGGCTGCATTTCAGAGCTCATGTAATCACAAAAATATTAAGATGCAGCTTTGAAATGTGGACTTTGTATATACCCTTTTGCAGATCATATTCAATGTGGGAATTTGGTTTAGCAGTAATTTTTTTAATCTCCCAAATAATGCTCGTAACTGTTAAAGACATCGTTAACGTAGACACCATGGCAAATACAGTTGCAACAGTTTTAACGTAGTATAACCCTGTGATAACCACAGAAGGAAAAGGGGTTTTCATTTGTGACCTCTCTGACAAATACAATAGGGTCTGTTTTAATACAGTGAACCCTTTTAAAGCAGTTCAAGATTCTGGATTTTGCAGGTCACACTAGGTGAATTATTGCATTTTTACAGCTTAATTCCCCATTCCATGCTGCTAAACTCAAAAGACAGAGGTGGCAGGACAACATGCGGTAAATTTTGAACTCTGATATTTCGCTGTGTTACACCTGGCATCCTCAGCGTGGCTTACCCCTTAACGTTTTGACTTTAGCGCTCCTCTGTCTTCTAAATTCGTTTTTGCTGGCCTTAGTACTCTGCACACTTTACAACTGCTAACCAGTGCTAAAGCTAATGTGCTTTCCTATTCCATCATATTGGATTGGCTTGTATTCAATTGGCATATTAAAATTCCTTGTAAGTCGCTAGTGAAGTGGTACTTCTGGTGCCCAGGGGTTGTAAATTAAATGTTACTGGTGGACCTGCAGCACTGATTGTGCCAGCCACTTAAGTAGCATTTTAAACATGTCTCACGCCTACAATTTCAGCCTGTGTGTGCAGTATTTAAACTCCCACTTCAATATAGCAAAGTAACATTTTGCTAAGCCCAAACTTTTCCTTTCAATAGAAATTCGTCACTCTTATGGTAGGCTCTGGCAGGGTGCAAAAAAGTGGTACATGTATTGTTAAGTTTTACATGTCCTGGGAGTGAAAAACTCTTTAATTAGTTTTTCACTACTGCAAGGCCTACGTGTCCCATAGTATAACATTGGAGTTACGTTATTACATTTAATAAGGGTAATTTTCAAGTGGGAAGCGGTGAATGATAGATGCTTGGTGTCTCTGGAATTGTATTGAGAAATCCCAGCATGGTGAAATCGAACTTTAAATTACAATTTTGTAAATGCTACTTTTAGAAACTTGGCATTCTCTTGCATTCATCATTTGGTGCCTGCAGCCTCTCTCTGGGTCACATGACTGGGTGTAGTTGACAGGTGGGCTTAGTGTATTCATCCTAGACAGCCAAACACAATAGGGAGCTTAGGTGCGACTGGATGGGCCATCAATGGCAGTATTGGAGGAAAAAGATGGATCCAAACCCACCCATACTTGAATAGCCTGTGTCCTGTCTCCACACGAAGGGCTGCATACCCCCTGTAGTTAGTCAAGAGCCAGTGCCATGAAGGTAGGCCACCTGTGCACTTCAAAGGCATATCTCTAGAAGCTTCTCCTCACTTCAAAGGCACAAGTGGGTATAAATATTGGACTTCAAACACCAACTCTGCAGTACACGTCTGGACCTGTGGATAATCTGCCAGGAAAAACGACTGCTGTGCTGCTGTAAGACCTGCCACTCTGCTGGACTGCTGTTCTGGAGGACTTCTGCCCTGCTGTGCTCATCTGCTGCCCGCTGCCTTCTTATTTGGGTGAGAAGGGCTAGACCTGCATCTCTTGAACCCATGTCCCATTGTGACTCCAAGGGCTAGTTGTCTGGCCTCCTGATCTGAAACCTCAGGGACATACAAGGCTTCCAAGAACCTGGCTTCTGCACCTGGAATCTACCACACAAGTCCTGGCCCCTCAGAAGTGGGCATAATGTGCTCTGCTAGCCTCTGTGGATCCAGCGGAACAGACATATCTCCTCTGTGGTGCGGTGGAACCCCAAACAGAACTGATGCATCGCAGCCCATCAGAATTGCCACTGTGTGACACATCCTCAGCTCAGGCCCTCACATCTCTCGTTGATGGTAGCCTCTACGATCGTAACCATGCAACTCCTCAAACGCCAGGCATTACCCTCACTGCAAGCTGCATCCTCAACTCCAGACTTCGCATTGCAAACCCCATTGACAGGATCCTTGACGAGGATGCAGGCCTCACAAGGCAGCCTCCCCACATCTTGGAACCAAGGTTTCGCTTCCGCTGCAGGACACATGTTCGACCCATATTCCTCACACAAACCAAGATTTAGGGGAATTTGTGTAGCGGGCCTAACTTGGCCCCTGTAAACAGCTCACGCGCTACTGGGGTCGGCCTGAACTTGAGACTTTGTCCCAGTCTGACACTACCAGATATATATAGCTGATGCTTTTTTTGATAAAACATTTCGGCCCTCATTTCAACCTTGGTGGTCGGACGAGGCGGACCGCCAAGGCTGAACCGCCAGTCGGCCGCCCATGCGGGCAGAAACCCGCCACCCGCATTTGGACCTCCCCGCTGGGCCAGCGGGCGGAAACAGAGTTTCTTCCCGCGTGCCCAGCAGGGATGTCGGCCATAACATTGCAGCCGGCTCCTTATGGATCCGGCGGCAATGTGGTGGTGCGGCGGGTGCAACAGCACCCGTCGCGCTTAATCGCTACGGGGCTGTGCCTGGGGGCCCCAGCACTGCCCGTGCCAAGTGCCTGGGCAGTGCAGGGGCCCCCAGGGACCCCACAACTCCCCTTACAACCAGCCTTTCCATGGCAGTGTCTACCACCATGGACAGGCTGGCGGTAAGGGGAGTCAAAATCCCCAGGGCAGCTGCCCTGGCGGATTCTGACCACCGGGACATCCATGGTGGTAAACCGCCGGTCTCGGCGGTGTGACTGCGGTGCTACCGCCACGGTCATAATTTGAATATCCCTCATTCTGCTAATTGGATTTTGTCATTTTGGTCTTGTTTTATTTATTATTAATTATTAAAGTAAGTTCTAAGGTGGTGTGGGATCCTTTTGTGTGGTGTTTTCACTTCATTACTGTTTGAAGTGTTGCACAAATAATTTAAACATTGCCTCTAAGTTGAGTCTGACTGCTCTGCTCCAAGCTACCTGAGGGTTGAGCACAGGTTAATTTAGGGTTGGCTTGTGTCTCACCCTTGCAAGGATTGTGGTTGCTGCTTGATCGGGGTTCACACCCCAGTCAACCTACAGCCCATTTCTTTACATTGGTGACAACAGTGGGATTTGGACTTGTGTTTTTGTAATGCTATACAGAGTTTTAGGTCTCCTTGATGGGCCTTTTTTCAAATTTTAAAATTTTCTTCCTGACTGTTGTGCCTGAAATCACCCATGCAAGGATGGAGTTTGAACTGGCCACTACGCATGCTTACACTGTATCCCAGCTTAAGGAGTTCTGCAAGAAGAAGGGACTTCCAGCAAAGAGCTTCACCAAAAAGGTAGTGCTCCAAAAGGCACTGAGGACCTGCTTGAAGCCACAAAAGTTGATGATGAGATGGAAATGCAAGGAGAGGATCTGTCTTAGGCACAGCCTTCAGTTGAGGTGGATGACCGGACCCCCGAGTTGGAACTCCCTGCCAGAGCAAAGAGCAGTGTGTCTTCTAGAGGCCTACCCCTAGACAAGCTGGGGGGAGAAAGTTTAAGCTGCAGGTAGCCCAGGTGAAAATAAATTAGAAAAAACTAGCATAAAGGCAGAGCAGAAGAAAATGGCCATAGAGGCGGAGGCAGAGGAAAGGAAAATGGCTCACTAGAGGAGTCTCAGAGAGCCGGACGTAAGGGCTAGGCAAACAGAGTCTAGCAATGCTATTGGTAGCATACTTGTAGTGCCCTCTGAAGACAAGAGGGTCCATATTCCCAATGGTCTGGTGCTTCACTTTCTTGTGAGGAATGATATTGACAAATGATTCAAAGCTTGTGAGGTTGCTTTACAGAAGCACAGGATCCATAGGGAGGATTGGGGGCTAGTCTGTGGAAGTATATCCCTATCAAGGGGAGGGTCAGCCTAGATACCCTAGAGAAGGGGGACAGGGTGAAGGAAGCCATTGTGAGGAAGTATGACCTAACACCAGAGAAGTATAAGCAGAAGATTACGGATAGCTGGAATATGCCTCAGCAGATCTTTTTGGACTGTGTGGACTCTGTTGCAATACACTGGATGGTTGGGTGAAGTACAGTGAAGTGAAGGATTATCATGGGCTGAACAATGTGATTGCAAAGGAGCACAGGTTCAGTCTTTGTTTTGCACATCTATGTCAACACACGATTGATAGTAAGCTGACTGACCCCAGAGAGCTTGCTATGGAGGCGGACCACTGGGTCAGCACAGGGTCCACAAGAACGTAACTGGGGGGGATCACCACAAGGGTGTACTGGGTTACTACCAGAAGAAGGAGAGGAGAGACACAAATAAAACTGAGTAGTTGTCTAAGGGTCTCCTAAGGAGATCCATGGGTCAGGACTCTCAACCCCCAACTAAAAAGAAGAAGTTGGTCCTTGACACTAAGTGATCAGGGAAGATGCTCTGCAAGTACTATGAGTGCCACAGGAAGGGCACTTCAAGGGGAATGCCAAGTGCCCCAACTGTACCACTGGTTGTCAGTCACTGGGATGTCTAGTGCAGCATGTGGGGAGGAGACTGTCCCAGTTAAAGGGAAGGACAATGTAGAGGTTACCTTAGTGTCCCTGGGTGACAGATAGATGGTGCAGAGAATTCACATGCCTCACAATAATGGGAAATACAAGCAGGCGGTCACCATCAATTGTTAGAGGCTTTGAGAGACGGTAGAGCCAGCATGCCAACTGTCAGATGTTATCTGGTGACCTCAGAGTACGTGATCAATAATTGTTAGAAATTGGGTTTTTGGTTGGCAGTCAGGTTACCCCCTGTCCAAGTAAAAGCCCTCACTCTAGTCAGGGTAAGTCACACACAATCCAAGATTATCCTGTGCCCACCCTCTGGTAGCTTGGCACGAGCAGTCAGGCTTAACTTAGAAGGCAATGTGTAAAGTATTTGTGCAATAAATCATACAATACCACCATATAGCACCACAAAAATACACCACACAGTGTTTAGAAAAATATATAATATTTATCAGGATAATTGTAGGTCAAAAAGAATAAAGTTGCAATGTGAATTTGTAGAGATATCACTGGAAAGTGATATAAGAATGTCTTAAGTCTTTAAAAAGCAAACAAAGTCTCTTTCAGCACAAAGTACCTGGTTTGGAGCGGAAAATCTCCTCAGAGGGCCACAGAAGAAGAGATGCGTGGAAAAAGGGTGTGTGCGTCAATTTCTCCTTAGCACACATGGACTCGCATCGTTATTTTTCACGCGGGGAAGTCGTGCGTCGTTTTCCGGCGCGCGGACAGTCTCTTTCTGTGGATCGCGGGGATTACCAGATGTCCCGGGTCTGTGCGTGGATTTTCCTGCTTGTTTTACGGCTGCGCGTCGTTCTGCGGGGCTGCGCGTCAAAATTACGATCTCACGGCAGGCGTCGCGTCGATTTCTCCTCTAGAGGTCGGGCGGCGTTGTCCTTGCGAAGCCGTGCGTTGAAGTTCCGGTCGTCCCAAAGGCGTCGCGTCGATCAGCGTCGGTGTGTGGCGTTTTTCTCGCCGCGGAACAAGCTGTGCGTCGAAATTTTCGGCGCACGGAGCGTCCAAGTGAAAAAGAGAAGTCTTTTTGGTCCTGAGACTTCAGGGAACAGGAGGCAAGCTCTATCCAAGCCCTTGGAGAGCACTTTCACAGCCAGACAAGAGTTCAGCAAGGCAGCAGGCCAACAGCAAGGCAGCAGTCCTTTGTAGAAAGCAGACAGGTGAGTCCTTTGAGCAGCCAGGCAGTTCTTCTTGGTAGGATGTAGTTTCTGGTTCAGGTTTCTTCTCCAGCAAGTGTCTGATGAGGTAGGGTAGAGGCCCTGTTTTATACCCAAATGTGCCTTTGAAGTGGGGGAGACTTCAAAGAGTGGCTAAGAAGTGCACCAGGTCCCCTTTCAGTTCAATCCTGTCTGCCAGGTTCCCAGTAGGGGGTGTGGCAGTCCTTTGTGTGAGAGCAGGCCCTCCACCCTCCCAGCCCAGGAAGACCCATTCAAAATGCAGATGTATTCAAGTGAGGCTGAGTACCCTGTGTTTGGGGTGTGTCTGAGTGAATGCACAAGGAGCTGTCAACTAAGCCCAGCCAGACGTGGATTGTAAGGCACAGAAAGATTTAAGTGCAAAGAAATGCTCACTTTCTAAAAGTGGCATTTCTAGAATAGTAATATTAAATCCAACTTCACCAGTCAGCAGGATTTTATATTACCGTTCTGGCCATACTAAATATGACCTTCCTACTCCTTTCAGATCAGCAGCTACCACTTCAATACTGTATGAGGGCAGCCCCAATGTTAGCCTATGTAGGGAGCAGGCCTCACAGTAGTGCAAAACGAATTTAGGAGTTTTACACTACCAGGACATGTAAACTACACAGGTACATGTCCTGCCTTTCACCCACACAGCACCCTGCTCTAGGGGTTACCTAGGGCACACATTAGAGGTGACTTATATGTGGAGAAAGGGGAGGTTTAGGCTTGGCAAGTACTTTTAAATGCCAAGGCGAGGTGACAGTGAAACTGCACACACAGGCCCTGCAATGGCAGGCCTGAGACAAGGAAAAGGGGCTAATTAAGTGGGTGGCACAACCAGTGCTGCAGGCCCACTAGTAGCATTTAATCTACCGGCCCTATGCACATAGAGTGCACATTACTAGGGTCTTATAAGTAAATTAATAGTCCAATCAGGTATGATTCAAGGTTACCATGTTTTAGGGGAGAGAGCATATGCACTTTAGCACTGGTTAGCAGTGGTAAAGTGCGCAGAGTCTAAAAGCCAGCAAAAACAGTGTCCAAAAAGTGGAGGGAGGCAGGCAAAAAGTTAGGGGTGACTACCCTAAGGCTGTCAGGTCTAACAATAATGCATTTCAACAAGTTGTTGCAGCTGACAACAGTAAGAGTCACTACCCAATGGCTCCGGTTCCCATTAAATGGGGGCGTATGTCTTAGGTTCCTTGAGGGTAGATGTGCCTGTGGATTTTCTACTTGGCAATGACCTGGTGCACACCATCTGGAAGGAGATGGAGCTCAGGTCACACTTGGAGATGTTAGGGTTGCCTGAGTGTATGTACCTGACCTCAAGACCCATGGAAGCCTAACAGGGTAGCCAGGAGGACGTGGAGCCTGAAAGAATGGTACAGGTGTCTGCCAAAAAGAGAAAGTTCTAGATGCAGTGTAGACCCACTACTTAAACGCCCATAGTGTGGGAGAAGACTGAACCTGAGGGGGACACCCCAGAGCCTACAGTGAAGAAAGTTGCCACCCTGGGAAATCTATGGGAGAATGCCAATTGGTAGCAGGAATCAGGTCCCACCAGGGAGGAGTTTTGTGAGATGCAGATGGAATGCACTACTCCTGATGTTCTATGGCAGCAGGTTGAGGCCCAGGCAGCTGATAACACCTCTTGTGATCACATGATCTACTTAGAGAATGGCCTCCTGCATAGAGAGCATAAGGTTCATATGCCTGGGGCAATACATTTGTGAGTACACCCGCAATGGCCAGGACACTGATGGGGGTATTTACCTTGGAGAAGTGTGGCACAATGGTTAGAGCGGCAGACCCTGATGCAGGGATCTGGCCCAGGACCAGGGTTCAATTCCCACCTTGTTGGGTCTTGGGCTCAATTCCCTTGGACCAGATAATTCTTGCCTCAGTGCCTAATCTAATTAATGGGTCCCACTCTGTAACTCTGGGCAATAGCTTGCTTAATCTCCACAATGGTCCTGACAGCACTTGGATGCCTGGCTTCACCCTGGGGGTTGCCCAGGAGTGGATGCCTCACAGGGAAAAGCCAGGAGGGGTTCGACAGCGGTATGCGTACAGCGCCTTGAGACCCTGATGGGTGAGTAGTGCACTATACAAGTGTTAAGTTTAAGTTTTAAGTTGTTTTACCTTCAACGGGTTCCCAAGGAGGTGGTATCAGACCATGGAACCAACTTCATGTCAGTATACAAGAAGGTCATGTGGAAGGTGTGTGTGATAACCTACAAGTTCTCCACTCATTCCCACCCCCAAACCAATGGGCTTGTTGAGTGGTTCATCAAGACCCTCAAAGGCATGATCATGGGCTTTTGAGAGCCTTTAAAGTGGAAGTGGGACATCTTCCTGCCATGCTTGTTGTTTGTATACCAGGAGGTGTCCCAGAAGGGGGTTGGCTTTAGCCTCTGGACAGCTAGTGTGAGGACCTCTCAGTCTGGTCAAGGAGGGGTGGGAACCAGCTCCCTCAGCAGCACCTCAGGATATGGACATCTACATGCTGGAACCCTGTACCCAGACGAAGTGCTTCTGGAAACAAGCTGAGGTGATTCTAGAAGCCAGCCAGGAGGCCATCAAACAGTGGTACCACCAGAAAGCCACTCTAGTGGAGTTTCAGCCTAGCCAAAATTGTGGGTGATGGAGACTGTGGAGCTCAGGGTCCTACAAGACCATTGGACTGGGCCTTAAAAGTAAAAGAGCAAAAAAATGAGGTCCTCTACTTGGTGGACCTCCAACTTCCAGGAGATCTTTAAGGACTTTGCCCATCAATTATCTCAAATCCCTCCTTGAGAGGCTATGAATTAACCATGCTCCTGGTGATGGATGATGGAGTGGAGGAGGAGAGTGAATTTCTCCCCGACCTCCTTTCTTACAAGGAGCAGGATGAGTTTGTGGAGGGTGTCAGCATGTCCCCCACACTGATCCTAAAAAAACATAGAGTGACACCAGTTTTTTGGACAGTTTGTCTCTATATTCTCCCTTACCCCAGAACTCACTACATAGTGTACCCATGATATTGGCACTGGGGACGGCATACATGTTAAAAGTACATTTTACAGGTTGTCTGAGAAGATGAGATCCAGCATCAAAGAGGAGGTCTCCAAGATGGTAGAGTTATGTGTTATTAAACCGAGCCCTCCAACAGCCATTGGTCCAGCCCAGTGGTGTTGCTTCCCAAGGCTCCCCCTCCCAGTGCCATTCCAGAACTTGGGGTTCAATACAGTCACCAAGACTGAAGCACACCCTATCCCCCAAGTTGATGAACTCATGGATCGGTTTGGAGCTGCCAAGTTCCTCAGCCCATTTGACCTAACATCTGGGTACGGGCAGATTGCCTTAGCCAAGGCAGCTAAAGAGAGGACTTTATTTTCTACCCCAGAAGAGCACTTCCACTTCCTGGTACTGCCCTTCAGGTTGAAGAATGCACCTGCCACATTCCTGAGGTTGGTCAACCATGTCCTGGCTCGGTTGGAGAATGTCAGTGCCACCTGTCTAGATGCTTTAGGCCCTGCAGAGGGCAGGCCTGACCATCAAGGCAGTAAGTGCCAGATAGGGCAGGGATGAGTGGTCTACTTGACCAAGTGGGAGGAGGCAAGATGCGACCCTCCAGGTCAAGATTCAGACCAATCCTGGCCTGGGAACCCCCAAGACCCAGACAGAAGTGATAGCCTTCATAGCTCTCACTGGCTACTATAGATTTGTCAAGCAATGTGGCACCATTGTTGCACCCTTGACAGAACTGACTCCTGTGAAGTAGCCCAGACATGTGATCTGGGCAGAGGCATGTCAGAACGCTTTTGAAAACACGAAGGAGGCCATGTGCACAACACCAGTGCTCAAGGCCCCTGATTTCTCCATGGAGTTCATTGTACATACACAAGCCTCAGAGCATGCATATAGGCTGTACTCTCACAACTAAACAAACAGGGCCTGGATCAATCTGTAGCCTTCATTAGTAGTAGGTTACTTCCCCAGGAATAGGAGGTGGAGTGTGACAAGAGAGCCACCTTTGCAGTAGTCTTGGCAAAGCTGAGACCATACCTGTTTGGTGCTCACTTCTGGGTTCAAGCAGACAACAGACCCCTCAGATGGCTAATGAAGATAAGCAGTGAAATTCCCAAACTCTTGATGTGGTCCATCTCCCTAAAAGGAATGGACTTTACGGTGGAATGCCTTCCTGGAACAGACCATGCAATTGCTGATGGTCTCTCCAGGTTCTTCCACCCTAGAGAAGACAACTCCTAAGGGGTTGGGTAGTTCTCTCCACTTTCAGCTGGAGAGGGAGGGAATAAATGTTGGCCTGTTTACCCTGATGGGGTTTCCCCATAACTTTTTGATTTCAGCCCTCCTGTTCCTGCTGACTTCGTTTTTCCTGGCCTTAGAACTCTGCACACTTTGCCACTGCTAACCAGTACCAAAGTGTGTGTGCTCTCTCCTTAAAACATGTTAAATTGGCTTATGCCCAATTGTCATAATTAATTTTCTAAAAAAAGTCCCTAGTAAAGCAGCACTACCTGTGCCTAGGTCCTGTAAATTAATTGCTACTAGTGGACCTATAGCACTGTTGTGCCTCTCATTTAAGTAGCACTTTAAACAATCTCAGGCCTGCCATTGGAGCCTGTGTGTGCAGTTTATAAACTGCCATTTTGACCTGGAAAAGCAAACCTTTAGCCAGACCCAAACCTCCCATTTTAATACATACAAATACATGTGCTTTTAGGTTTTACATGTCTTAGTAGTGAAAAAATCTTAAACTCATGTTTCACTAATGCAAGGCTTACCTCTACAATAGAGTAACATTAGAATTACCTTATTACATTTCATAAGTGTAATTTCCAAATGGGAAGAGGTAATAATTTCATGTTTGGTGTCTCTGGCATTGTAATGAAAAACCTTAAGTTAAAATGAAGTCAGACACAGGCCCTCGCATTGCAGCCTCACTTCATCTCAGAGCCTGTGTTTAACTTTGGCTGTGCAACGCATTCAGGATTTAAGGTAATTTATTCAGCAGGCCTAACTGGGTTCCTGTAGCAGGCAAGCACTCCATTGAGGTTGGCCTCAACTTGTGACTTTGCTCTTGTACAGCACAACCAGATATCCTCAGTTGACGCATTGTGTTTTTTTGGCACTATTTTTACTAAAATCTTTAAATTTGAATAGCCCCAGTACTACTAATTGGATGTTTGTCATTTTAGTCTTCTTTTATGTATTAAAGAAAGTTCTATTTTTCTGAAGTGGCGTGGGATAATTTTTGTGTCATGTTTCCACTTTATTGCTGTTTGGAGTGTTGACCATATATTGTACATATTGCCTCTAAGTTAAAAATGTTTGCTCTGTGCCAAGCTATCAGAGAGCTGAGCACAAGTCAATTTAGGATTGGCTTGTGACTCACCCTGGCAGGGACTGTGGTAGCTGCTTGACCAGGGCTCACACCCCAGTCAATCGGCAACACAATTTCTTACACCTTATTTATGTACCTATAATGTATGCCTTGGGAGTAGTAATCACGAAATGATCCGTACCATCAACTCTCCACTCTCGCAGAACATATTAATGCCAGCCCCAACAAATCAAAGAAATATTCGCCACTGTGAAAGATTTCACCTCACCATCGGACAACTCCAAGTAAATTTGGTATTGTCTATAAGCCAGTCTCAGATAATAGAGTTAACTTAATGCTCTCTATAAATAGACCACTATACAAACACACTTTCCCAATCATACTAAAAGGTAAACTATCATCTGTGCTTGATCCACATTGCAAGGAAATGTCTGTGTCCATGTCTTAAGGGGAGAGACCATTTCCTCCTGCCATAATTAACTCCATATTGATTGGGGTAAATTCTTCGTCAAACTTAATGGAGGCTGATGTTACACTCAGGGCTGCACAATTCATTTTAATTTGTGGAAAAATTATGGGTTAAATTGGGCTGCGTATTGTTAAGCGGACAACTAAATCAAGTAATTTCAGTCCCTGTTCCTTATTTTATGATAGTCGATAGCACAATTATTCTCATATATTCTTTAAACCATTGGTTCTCAACTTATTAAACTGGGAGCCTTAACGTTTTTATTTATTATTTGTAAATTAAACATTTACTTATTTACTTATCAGAAATGCTTTTGTTTCTAAGGCTCATATTTTAAGAATTTGAAATAACAATTAATAAATACATTCATTTTGATTGATTAATTGATTGACTGAAGTGCTATATCAATGTCTTGCCTAAGGTGAAACATATATTTATACTAGAACAATTCGTATAGCCTGGTGTTTGAGTCTCAGGTAACACATTGCAGGTGCATCTTTATCACACTCTTGAATCTAAGCAGAGCTTTCTCAGTTAACAGCAGTGACATCATAATTAATTTCCTGCTGCACAATAAAGCCAGTTCTGCTGCTGGTGCCCAATAGGATGGGATATCGGCTGCATAAATTGCAAACATTTTAGTGATTAAACAAGGCATGAAGAAGGCAAATTAACAATCTATCTTGTTTTATTATTTTTAACCATATTGAAGTAAATTTTATGAACCTTACTAGATCCACTGTTCCTTTAATGGTAATAGATATGAACTCGTAGTCTTGGTGTTTGAAAATTTACGGAGAATGGAGTAACATATCATTAGAAATGAAACGTTTGCCAAAATAAAATACACACGCTTTGCTGCAATTACAACTGCAGGGCGAGAGAAGATGCCAAAAAGGTATTTAATCTTAGAGAGAAATATGTAAGTACTGCAAATAACATCCATATTCGCTAGCAGATGGTTTCCTTGTTTAATTGCTCAAATGTTTTGCAAAATATATGTAACAGGCCTCTGTGTTTACATTCACAATTTGAGACGAGTCTGAACGGCTGATTTTTTTGATAAGCAGTGGGTTTAATCAACTTAATTCACAGGAACCTGTTACTTGATTTTCCTGCTAAACTATGGATAGGGAAAGAAATTATTTTCTACGTCCAGTAATAATATATTTCTGAATGTCCAAGAAAACGAATGGTGGTTATTTATCACCAAGATCGTTACTGTGATTATTACACTCTATTCTATTACCATACTTCATTTAAATTGAATTTACTTTGTTCTTAGAAACCCTTAATGATCTGAGATGGATGTAGAAAAAAGCAATTCAAGAATCTGTGAATTTTGCAGTCGCAAAACGAATGCACAGGAGCTCAAAGTTTTGTATAAAAAACATTGTGCCCCAACTCAAATTTTGGGCCAGATTTACCAACACTTCACATTGGTGCAAAGTCACCAAACTCATGGAAAGTGGAACAAAATGTTGATCTGAGAGTAGGAAAGTTGGATAAAAACAATCAAAAAGTAGTACCAAGGTAGTAGATCTTATTCAATTTTATTGGGAATCAGGAGTTCGATTAACCTTCTGGTTTGCAGATCTGCGCCCCCATCACCTAGTGACTTTTAACCTACTTAGTCTGCTCTGTTTTAGCTCATTTATTTAATTATTTCTTCCAAGATGTCTGCTATGGTTATAGTCAGGAAGATGTTTTGAGTTCACATCATCCGTGACACTCTGTGAAGGCGTCACTGTCAGCGTCAAGGGCAAGTGACATACATAGGTATTCACATCATGTCCCTTTCCCACTTATGTGTGACAGAAACATAATGTACCTTTGGAGGGAATTATTTATGTAATTGCTGTTCGAAGCATGCCTTCTTATCTATTGTTTGGGAACATACCTGGGTCAGGGGTCCTACAAGATCTATATAAATACATCTCACGCTGACAAAGTTATGAGAGGGATTCCTACCAGATGCCATCAAAGCTATCTATACTACAACTCGCCTTGATGCAGACCCAGCCTTCGAGTCCCCATGGAGTCTGATCTGGAGACCTCATTCCAAGGTAATGAGTGTTGGGGGCGCTTCTCATGGGCACGGTACTGGCAGATTAGGTTTCACACACCTAGCTCTCTCTTCATGTTATAGATTACGTTCTCCATGCTAGGGCATTAGGGCCTATTTTACATCTTATGTTTATTGCAAGATGGTGGGGGCCTTTGTATTCACGACTCTCACCTTCACAATTCTCTTTCTTGCTCTGTTCATTATCTTAATCATTGCAGCTCATGCATTTTAAAGTAGATTGCAGTCGTGTTAATAAACCCTATTCAAAACTGCATCTCCTTTGTTGCCTGTTTGTGACTGAGACTTGTTGCTCAAGTGAGAAAAGGGCACTTGTCATTTAACCACGAGTCCCCTGAGATGTGGTACCCTAGAGTCCATGAGTAAAGGCTGCCAATAATTACCTTTTACTGTTTGGGTTTTTGGTGAGGTACTGCATGTGGGCCGACAGTTGTGACTTGTTATAGGAATGGCCTAGTAGCCTACAAACAAAAGTGCTGTCTTCCCTGAACCAGCAGTCTTGCCTAGAGCAAGACTCCAACTACCACACCAAGAGATACTTTGCTCTTCTTTGAATGAAGGGGACTTTCGATGGGTTGTACAAGGATATTCCCATACTACCACCCTTGTTTTTTTTACACTAATGCCTAACTACTGATATTTGTAGACAAGGATTTGCAGCGAAAGTGTGCTTTCTTGAGGTAGTTGCGAAATAGGAGAAAAGTTTGATTTTGTCCAAACCTTTGCCAATTTGCATATTTACTACACTGTACATATTTAAAGATGGAAAAGTTTAAAAGTAAGTCAAAGCACAGTGTTTTGTATTGAAAGGATATCTTTGTGCACAAGTGCTTGGGAGTCATAAATTCCAGTACATCCCTAACTAACAGAAAGGTGCTCTGGACTCTGCATCTGACACACCTCCAGATCACCTACTATTGTTCTAACCAAGTGCAGGAAGAGGATCAGTGCATTGCAGTAAGAGGAAATAAATATCCTCTGTGTGCACATGAGCAATGTTGCACACAATATTAATGCAAGAAGGATATAAATAGGGGCAATACTCCAAAAGGACTTACAGCAAAAGGGTTGGACCTCACATCTCATTACAGCCAATTGAATTTGCAAAATTATACAAAATGTAAATTTGTTGGTAGTAGTTCTGTAAACTGGTCAAGGTTTAGGGGCTGTGCCAATGTGCCAGCGAGGGCCTGGTTACTTAATACAGATAGAGTAGGTTTCACGCTATGGTTATGAAGGTGCTACTTCATGTTTGATGAGTGTTGTGGTGAAGGAATTGTGAAAAGAAAGAAAATGCTCTGGTTGGGAGTAGATGGTGTCTGATTTTGAAGGACATAATGGTTCAATGAAAGCTCTCCCGGTTGGGTATTATTATGATATGTTTACTAAAAATATTTGGTGTCTGATGAAGATTTCACATTACCTGTTCAATACAATAGAGGTTGTGGTACAGATGCTTGAAGCAGAAGAAAATGTTCCAGATGGTATTGGAGTCTGCTTCAGGCTTATGCTGAAGGTCTTGTCCTCAGATCAATTATTCAGTTCCTCTAATTGCATTTGTGAGCACTGTGATTAATTTGAGCAAATGGTGTTGAAATGGATGGCTGACAATATAAGGATCCCCTTTGCTCAGCTAAATGATGTGTTTCGTGTACACAACTATATTCTTCAACTTATTTTTACATGATTACTGTTCAATGTCAACTGTTTGTATGGTAGGGCAAATGCTTTTCATCATTTTTATAATTTGTGTATGGGTTCTAATAGACTCCAAGGTGCAATTATTGCACTTAGCTAAGGTTCAAAACAGGTCGTCTGCGACTCAAAAATGTAAACTTAGGGACAAAGTTGGGAAGTGGAGTTGGCTAGGACTACTGGGCTAATCTGATGCCCTTCCTATTTTCCTTATCAGTGTTTGAAGTTACGAGGTCAAGAGTTATGGAGCTTGGAGAAAGAGTTATCCACCAACTCTTGTTTTTGTTTTAGTAGCAGTGAAAAGTTGTACCTAGTAGCTAGTTTTATGACATCAGAGAAGACAAATACATCATGAACCACAAAATCGGCAAGGCTTGAGGTATTTTCCAGTCGCAAGATTGTAGAGATACACCAATCATGTTCTAGAAAATCATATTACTCTTTACATGAACTCTTGCAAGCTTCTGCTGCTAGTGCAATACCCTATTTTTATTGGTGTATCATTCTGGCCACCTTATGGACTAATCATTAAATCATTAAAATTCTCAGTCAATCAGTCACATTTCTTGATTTCCAACAAATAAATTCTTATTGAAATATTGCACATTACCTAATTTGCATGCACGGTTACAAATGTCATATAATCAGCAATACATAATACTTAATTAAATCAATTCTACCAGCGCATGTCATCGTATCGTGTAATGGATACTATTTAGTTTTATTGGGACTAAGGAGTTCGTTTAGCCTTCTGGCTTGCAGACCTGTGCGCCCGTCACCTAGTGACTTTTAACCTACTACGCTTGCTCTGTTTTAGCACATTTATAATTATTTCTTCCAAGATGACTGCTATGTTTATAGTTAAGAACATATTTTGATTTCACGCTATCAGTGCCACTCTGTGAAGGCGTCACTATCAGCATCAAAGACAAGTGATATACATAGGTATTCACATCATGTCCCTTTCCCACTCACTGTGACAGGAACATAATGCACTTTTGGAGGAAATTGCTAATACAATTACCACCCTAAGCATGCCTTCTTATCTACTGTTTGGAAATATACCTGTGTTAAAATGTGTATAAATACATCTCACACTGACAAGGTTATCAAATGGATTCCTACCAGATGCAATCAACAATATCTATGCTACACATCAACTTGATGCAGACCCAGCCTTCTTGCCCCAGCGGAGTCTGATCTAGAGACCTCATTCCAAGGTAATGAGGGTTGGGGGGTGCTTCTCATGGACACATTATTGGCAGATTAGGTTTATCACACCTAGCTCTCTTTAGGTTAAAGATTATGTTCTCCATGTTAAGGTGTTAGGGTCTATTTTACATCTTATGTTAGTTGCAAGATGGACAGGGTCTTTGTATTCACAACGCTCATTTTCACGATTATGCTTCTTGCACTGTGCATTGCCCAACTCATTGCAACTCATACGTTGTACAGTAGATTGCAGTCTTGTTAATAAAACCTATTGAAAAATACTGCATCTCTCATGTGAGAAAAGGGTAATTTTCATTCAATCATGACTCCCCTGAGATGTTGCACTCTAGAGTCCATGTGTAAAGGTTGTCAGAAATCACCTTTTACTGTTTGGGTTTGTGGTGAGGTTCTGCTTGTGAGCCAGGAGGGTTGGGCTGACAGTTGTGACTTGTTGTAGGACTGGCTCAGTTGTCTACCAACAAAAGTGCTGTCATCCAACTACAACAATAGTCCTACAACGAGTGCAAAACAGTGTGCTTAAAAGTCAGTAGAACAACAGAAGCCCATCAGCACAGACCTATTAAAACATTTCGAAAATGTGATAAATTGACCAGAGGTGTACAGCTCATTTTGCCAACTAAAACATTATAAAGTGCAGTGTGCAATGCCCTATTATTGCAATCTGAGGGGTCCCATTTGGTCAGCCTCCATAAAAATACCATATTTCCTATCTCAGGACGAGTGTCCTCCTAATATTATCAACATCTGCCTACCTACTAGGGACAAATCACTACCAACCTGAAGGGAAGAGTCCTAACCGCAGTCTAAAACACTGACCAGTAGAGATCCCATAAGCTGTTATATTTGTGTGCAGGAATTGATCGATGACAATGGCTACATTCTGGAACCTGACGTCACATATTAGATTTATGCCCATTTCTTGCAACCGTATCCCAAATTCTAAAAACAGGTTGGAGAATCTTCTTCCTTTCCTCAAGGAAGAATAGACAGTCCATCAGTAGGTGGCTCACTGAGTACTTTCTCCCTCGCTTACAGAAACACTGATCATGGTTCTCAGCTATTTTATTTTTAGCCCTGGCATCCGCCCTCTAGGGTTGATTCCAACCCGCAGCCATAAGATTTAATTTCGCAAAAACTTGTCTGGGATTTTATAGAGGTACGGGAATAGGTCCATACTCTCCTGGGAAATGAGGAAGGGAGTATCTGAGCTCCTATTTTTCAGATATTGAATGTCCTCCTTCTGGCTAGAGTACCCTCAGACAGCACACTGTCTGAGGGTACACTTTATTTGACTAATTTTTATTACTTTGCCTACCTCGAGGTGCATATCAGGGACTCCCAAGCACTTCAGCATTGCTATCACAGGGTTCCTCTTGCTGGGAAAGATTTACATTTCCGCAGGCAGAGTTAGAACTGATAGCCTATTGCCAGGAACCTAATTGTTAATCAAAAGGTAAAAGCTCAAGGCTTTTGCATTCGCCAGAGCACTCCAGGCTACAGTTCCCAACTCCCCCCTTACAGCTTGGATCATCGCATTTTTAGTTAAATCAAGGAGCAATTTCAAGGAGCTGCCTTCTAAGCTTGTCTATCCATTGTCAGCACCTCTACTCCATAAAGAGCCTGGGGGATATATTTGTCCTGTATGTCTTTACTAAATGGCCCAATTGTATAGCTGCTGTGTCTATAATCAAAACATTTCAAACCGTTCACTTCTGCTGATAATACAAGTCTCTGGGAGGCCAAATGTTTATGCCAATTCAGATATCTAAAAGGATCATACCCAGATACTTATATTCTCAGAGCTGCACCATTCCCTAAAAACCAAGTAAATTTCCTTTTCCTTTTTGCAAAAAATAAGGTTTTGTCTTATCAACATTGATTGTTAGTTTATTTTCCAGACAATAGGAGATAAGTGTATTTAATTTTCAATGGAGTCCAATTGGCACGAGATCCATCATCACCAGATGATCTGCATACATAAGGCAGCTGAAATGCCTGCCCCCGATCTTCGGTGAAAAACTATGAGTGGCACTTGACATCTGAGGGAGGGCCGCAATAAACAGACTAAATAGCAAGCATGCTCTGACGTAAGCCATTCTCTCTTGGGATTTTCCTCAACAGGCTACTTAACCCGTCCAAGTCGACCTGAACCCAAATATCGCTAAGAAGTGTAATCAAAAGACCTAACAGGGCTCCAGATATGTTCCACTGATGGAGTTTTTTGCCAGAGAGTACCTCTGTCCATGCTGTCCAATGCCACTCAGAAGTCAACGAAGCAGCAGCAAAGGCAACCTGCTAGCTCCAATGACCTCCTTGTGACTCCCCACAGCTTGAAACAGTGTCCAAAGTTGGGTGCTTTGGTCTAAAACCTCCTTGTTCCACAGGGATTACCCCAGAGTCAAAGGCCCAGGCTCTGCTAGATGGCTGAACAGGGTTTGAGCAAAAAGTTTAGATGGAATATCTAGCAGGCACTAAAATCCCAAACACCACTTTCCACTGACCAGGGAGGAGGAACAATAATAGATCAAACTGCTCCTCACAGACTGATTGTTATTTTCTTACTGGATTCTAGGTGGGTAATTAATTGTATAGCAGTATTTGTGACTTGTCTCTCCGGAAAGATTACCTCCTTTGAGTCAGACGTGCACTAAAATCCTGCCTTTTCTTGAACAGCCTATTGTCAATCATATTTTTGACATTTCCCTCTGATTCTTCAATCCATGCTCAAGTGTTTGAAACAACGTTATGTTGCACAAGAATTATAAAAATGCCTCAATAAATAAATAAAAAACTCCTGTAGGGCTCAGCAGTCTGTGGGAGTCACCTTGATACAGTTCAGATCTCTAGTGTTATCATCAGAGCAGAAGCATTCAGAATACATACCCTGAAACCTCGAAGCATTCCCCCTTTTTGCTTACAAAGATTTCCTGGGGCTCCTCTCTAATGAATCATCAATAAAACCACCATAGGTAACATCATTTCAATAAACCATTTGAACTAGACAGAACACTGTTGAAGAAGGCTTCCATATTGTTGGATTCATTTGAGGCTTTATGAAACAGTGCACCCAGTTAGGCACAAGATCTTACTTGTAAAGAGAATGCCAACTGGTTACTCAAAGGAACTAGCCCATACACAAGAAAAGTTTACATTGGGTAGTCCACTACAAGTCAATTCGCCCCGCTGAGATATCAAGAACAGACAACCCTCTGCGTGTCTTTTCGCAATAGCAGATCAGTTACATGTATACAAGAAAGAACATCATTTTGTCGGTTTATGATAATTTCATCTAGTGGGAAGAGAGAAAGTACTATTCACTGTCTATTTGGGAGATCTGGAGAAGTACATAGTCTTTATTTAAGCAATGTCATTCAAGGGGCATGGCACGCATACTGACCAGGTGGAATCAGAAGGCCCGATGCAAAGCCCTTGGGGAAGCATGCTGTTGATTTTGGTCACAATGAATAGATTCTTGTTGGCCTACCTGTCTAGAGGGAAAGCAACATTATACTTCTATCTTGTCTTATCTCTGTCACATCTTTCCCAAAGAAGGGTCCATATTAGGAAGGGCAAAGAGTTCTGTCAAAGATTCAGAAGGTGCTTGGTGAGTTCACCCCAGATGACCATACACAAAGGAAGAAATTGGTTTCTATATTGTGTGAAAATGCCACTGAGTTACATTATAACAACCAGGTTTTATTTTTCAACCAGTGTTCAGTGTCACTTGACTTTTAATGGCTTTCCTCTGGTGAAATGTGTATTTTTCCCAGGCAGTGGGTAAAGTTCTTTGATGTATGGAGTTGTTTTTCACTCTGAAAGGATGACTATCTTGGTTGTACCCAGGAACTTAATTATACCTCAAAGTTGCCTACCACTTCACAGGTAGATGTAATTCACACCTATGCCTGCCCTTTAATTGTTCTGCTAGCTTGTCAGTCATCTTGGTAGACAGGTTTCTGCTTAAAACGGTTTTGAGTGACCACAAGGGAGGGTTTCATTATCATAGTCCTACTTCTTAGAGGGCACAGGGAGCTCTGCAAAGCAGAAGAACCATTCTGTCATTTTGATGTTGGGCAGAGAGTGCCACTGTGTGATCTTTCACAGTAAAGCTCACAGCAAGTTCTGCATAAGTGGACAAGGGCTCCCCTGGTTAGGAAGAGGCCAGGAATGTCCCCCATACCAAGACTGGCACTAGGCATATATGTGGTACTCTCAGTAACCCCTTCAGAACACCTTTGGGTATGCAAAAGACAGATGAAAAACAGCACCGGTTGTTTAATCTGTGGAGAAAAACCCAAAGTGCTGGGCCTGCTTCCCACTTGTACTCAAGACACAAGAGTAGACTCCAAGCGCTATTTAGATAGCCTCCTGTTAAGCTCCAGGAACACAAAAGCTGAAAGAAGCCCAAACCTCCTCTTAGCCCAGCTGACCAGTTCCAACTGGATTTGCCCCGGACCCTGCTGGTGCCTTCTGAGAGACTGAGTTCTAATGCTCAATTGGTGCCCAGAAGGTCCTGAACCCTTGGCTGCAGATAGAGGGTACTCTTTCCACCTTCAAAAGTGCAACACTGGCAAATTAGAAACTTTTCCTGATCTTTTCTCCAAAAGAACCAGAGCCTACCACAGGACTGCTTCTGAAATGCAGCCACTGACGTCATACTATCAGTTTGACTTAACTTGATGGTTTTCCTTGCTCAAAAGATCCTGACTTCCAGAAAAGTTACTAAGTCTGAATGCTGAACTTCACCCCCTAAATGACAACACATTACTGAGCCCAGACCTTTTTATTTGCCCACTCAGAGCTTTCCTATTGTTGATGTTGAGAGGCCTAAACTTCCCATAAGAGACAAGGCTCCCACCGAGGTCCAGCACTTCAGCCGGCCATCATCAACAAGTACCTCTAAAGACCCAGCCGGCAGCCCACCCTGGCGACTACCTTGTGGACGAGGACATTTGTCCAGAAAAAAGAGCCTGATTTAGACATTGGCGGACAAGTTATTCCATCACAGCTGTGACAGATATCTCATCTGCAAAAATCGAAATCCCTTTATATCCTATGGGATTTAGATTTCGGAGGACGGAGTAACTCGTTCTCCAATATCTAAATCAGGCCCTAAATCAGAAGGCAAACTTTCCATTAGGACCAACCTGATCCCTGTGTCTAACTGCACTCCATTGCAGTCAGCCTTAGCTTTTGACTTTTACATGGTCTACCAAAACAATATACTTGTGGTTGGCAATTTGTGCTTCTTTGTGCTAGGATCAGCTAAAACTTTGAAAAATGGGGATGCTGTCTAATGCTGCTAATTCTACTCCTGCTCTTCATTCTACCATCCTCTTCTCCCCACAGGTTCCATGGAAAAAAAGACAAGTTGAAATCTCTTCCCACAAGTTCATTGGACCAAGAGACTAGCTGATAATTTAGTGTATTTTTCCAAAGTGCATATATCGTGAATTAATTTTCCAGTGTTTGTAGCAATTTGAAACCACACAACATTCTTCCCTTCTTTCACTGTAATTTTGCTAGCCTTTCCACTCTTCAACCGATGCATGGTTTCTTGTTTAAAAATGTTGCATTTAGTTGAACTTCATATTCAGTTGTGTTGCTGAGGTTGTTCTATGCTTCCTAAGAAAATAAGCAGTGCTTTTGTGTTGTGTTATGACACCGATTTCTCTGATTGGTCAAAAGAAATGACACATCGGATCAGACCATGTGGAAACTGTGGTTTTGTTAATTTAATATGAGGAATTTGTGCATAGGAATTGGTTCTGGTTATGAGCTAGATTTTTTTTACTTCTTTACTCCTGGCCTGATTTAGATCTTGGTGGTCACACCACCAAGCCGTGTTGGTGACGCACCTGAAAAGACTGCCAAATTGATGTTCTTCCGCCCCCCCCCCCCCTTATGCAGATTTTTAGCTCAGCCAAAGACAGCTTTGATGGAGTGCTCTTCCTAGTCGACAGGCAGGCGGGTTCCTGCCTGCCACATTTAGATGATACAGTAGTACAGGAGGTGTACTGGCGGCGGTTTGCCTATGGAGGGAGGACATTGCTGGACTCAATGGACATTGGACAATGCCAGTGGCCATGGAATAGAGATAAGTCACACATACACACTCTACCCTTCACATATGCATCACTCTACATCACACACATCACACCACATACACAGAATTATCCATTGGCATGACATCACAACACAGCACCTACATGTCACAAACTCACATACACATACATCTATCCCAAAACATACACACATTAGTGACATTGCACCCACACACGACAAAACCACAACAACCAACACACTAATCTACACAAACACAAGCACAACTACACACATCATAACAGTGACTGACACACAACAACATTCACCATAGTGTAGCATGCAGAAAGACATCAGAACATACATAAAAACATCCACGCCATATGCAAGTGGCACACCTTCTGACATCACCCACAAAACCTCCCTCCACCTGACCTAGCCAATCATATTGCACACACATATACATGTTCTGACTCACACACACAACTCGAAGCACAACATGACATGTACATGTCCCCTTCATTGTGCACACATCAGTGCAGTTGGCAAGTTTGATTGTACCGTCACTGTGGTGCCAGCATTCATTTGGCAAAGAATACTGATGCATAATGACAGTAGTGTATGTGTTGTGTACCAGTGTGTCCCCACATGTGTCTGGTGCAGCTGTGTCCCCGGCATATGTATGTCAAAGTAATTTTAACAAATGACTATAACATGTATATGTCTGCATTTGTCCTGTGCCCATGTACAGTGACGCCCCCCGAAAACAGCCAAAGCGGATTGCCTAACTTTGTGTCCAGTGACAGGGGGGCAGTGTTATCTCTGTGGTTCCGTGGCAGCAGCAACAGAGGGTCCTGTCCAGTCATGTCCGGACGGAAACAGAAAAAGAATCGGGAGAAACAGTGAGTTCTCACCCCCTTTGCCCCCCAATGGGCCACGTCAGAAGTGGAGGTCAGACCACCACTTTTTGCTTGGTGGTAAGGCACATCCAAATCTGCTAGCCGGTAACTGTGGTTGGAGTCCTGCTGTCAGCCAGTCTTTCTTATGGCCCCGTAGTGGCGGATGGAATTTCTCGGTGGGACTCAGGCAGGCTAAAGTCTATAGGACCGGCAATATATAAATATAGCAGGTGGGTTTTCCACTGGAAAACTGGCGGTGGGACTGTTACTGCCAACATTTAAATTGAGCTCTCTGTTTTTTTATAGAGATATTCCTGAACATCTTTTAGCTAGGGATAATGTCTGTTACTTTTATGATTTCTGATTATGTACTCTGTATTTGAGCCTTCATTGCGTATTTTGCAATGAGATTTTGTAATAAAACTCCTTGACTTTTCCCTGATCTAGAATTCAGTTATTGAGTGGTCACAGTTACTTATGTATTACTCTGCTAAATTATTTTTTAGTGTTATGTTGAAGACAGTGTCCTTTATTGCACTATCAAGGGTGTCGGAGCACAATCTGTGAAGGTAAAATGTTTGGGTGTCTAAAATCTGGGGCTTGGGGTTCTGCTCCCACAGCAGCATGCAAAACAGCTGCAGTCATGCCAGAGCAAACTGAGCGCTGCACTCACAATTAGAGCCAGTAGCAGCTCCACCTGTGGGGGCGCAAAGGCATCGACCCTCTGCCATTATTGTTTGGCACAGTACAGCTTTTATATGAAAACAAACAATCTTGTGGATCATTTGTTCGCATGTAAAAGCAAGAGGGCTCCACTACCTGTTTTATGCATGTGTCAGGTGGGACACGTTACAGCCCTGCCTCACACACACACAAAACGTATCTGACATGCTGCACTAGCATCACACAGTGCAGCATGTCAGATGTCTGTGTGCCTTCAACTGTGTGTGTATTTAAGCATGTCTGTTTGTGTACGATGTAAAAGTCTGGCCCGGTGTTTGGCCAGACCCGAGGCTGAATGCTTGATAGTGCTTTTGCACCCCACCACTTCCATAATGCACCAGACACAACTGATTAGAGCAAGTTACTCCCAGTTGTGTGGCACATGAGGTCCCATCCAGCTCATGCACCATGCACAGTGGATGTCTAGTGGGACTAATAAATAAACATTTGTGAATTCCGTGAGAGCGTTAACTGCCAGACGTGTGCAAGCTTGAGGTGGTAGAGTGTGTGAAGGCTAATACTGCAGGGATGGTGCAAAGTGTTGTGGAAAGCTTGACAACATGGCCAGAAATGTCATTATTAGAGGGAAGTCCTTGGCATATGTTTTTCATATGAGGGTAATTTTTGAAAAGGCAAGTCATCAGTTTTTGGGTGCACTGAAGCAGTGTTTGTATTTGTTATGCAGATAAAATAACTGTATAACTATTGATAATGATCGGATTTGAAGATGCACAGCTGCTTTTCTGCAAATAAGTCTACAATGCAGTAATACACTGAGTCCTTTAGCTCTTGTTAGTGAGCTAAGTGTTGAAAGAAATGAAAACTGCAGAGGAAGCACAACAACATTTTTGTGACCATGTTGAACTCGATTTCTTTTGCAAAGTGAGGGTACATTGAGAGTATGACACCGGAGCAATCTTTATACAGTGCAAATACATCTGCTACTTTTAGGGGGATGTCCTTCATATGCCAAACTCCAAATAAGGCCCTTAGTATTGTGAGGAGCACACAAACATGTGTTGCTAGTACACATATACATTGCCTTTAAGTTTCAAACGTCACAACTAATAATTACATCCAGGCTAAAGCATGGCTCAGGTAACCTCTGTATTCTGGTACACAATTATAACAGCATGGAGGAAATGTCAACTCCCCATATGTTTTTGCTGTAACCAGGACAACCTACATTAGAGTGTAGCAGATGGAAAGAAAGGTTTGAGACTTACCTTGAAGCCATGGCGGAGACATTTACACTGGTAAAATAAGCTGGGAAAGCTTATTTCTCATCTCATAGCAGAGGTTGAGGATGAGGAGAGTGATGAATTTAATAAATATGATACAGGTAAAAATAAAACGTGATTCTAAGTATGTAAAGAAAAAAACAAGGTAGTAGAAAGGCAATAGTTCGTGGTAGAGGCAGATTACCAGGAAAATCTGTGGACGACTAAATAGTAGTCTTAAGGGGACTTGCTGTTTTGTGATTTTTTCAGTCACTTCAAGATACAGTTTGTACAGATTTGGAGCGATAAAGTCCAGTAAAATATGTTATTATCAAAAGAGCTAATACTGGTAAAGTCTCTTCCAGCCCATCTAATTCCAAAAGAATTAAGTATATGGTTCACAATACAAAGGGCATGGCTATAAACAGCGTGTAACAAAACAATCATCATGTGATGCACACAGAAGGGGGATCAGGGAAAAAGGGAGGTGGAAAAACAGAAGCTAGTGTTTGCTTCAGGACTGGCGTCAAGAGGCATATAGCAGCTGGCAGGATCTGACCAACATCCAATAGGTTGCGCAGCAGGTTAACCAAAGTGAAAATGTTCTTGTGTGTGTGGGTGGGGAGAAGTGCTAAAGGTTATGCTCCAAATGAAGGCATACGTGTAGTAGAAACTGTTGGAGATAAAGTTGAGTGTGACAGTGTAGAGGAAGAGCTCAAAATGCAAATGTGTAGGGTGAGGGATAAGCAAGGTGCTATGTTTGGTGAAACTAAAATAAATAGTAAACCAGTAAAGTCCATGGCTTACTCTGCTGCAAAATAAACATTGGTTGGGCAAGGAATAATACAGGTGTGCCAGGGAGAAGATTCAAAGGAATCAGATATCAGGTTCATGGCTTATGGTACAAAGAGGATTGAGTTTATATTGGTTGTCCAGAGGCAGCAACTGAGCTCAAAAGAAGACGCATTTTGTTTAAGGAAGATGTATCCCAGGACATGGAGTGCTTATTAGGATGGCCTTGCTAGAGCAGGTGTTTTAACTAAGAAATTTTTAACGAATGTCATGTATTTTGAATAATTGAGTTATATCGAAAATTAATTAATATAGAAAATAATGCATGTGTTTGAAAGTGTGACCTCGAAGAATGGCCCGCAGTGTTCACAAAATGTACTAATTAAAGATTAATACTTATGAGATATTGAAAATGTATAAGACTAATGTATTAATACGTCATATTAAGGGTTATGACATTTGCTCTGGTTTTGTTAATTATAGGCCTTAACTTAGCGAGTGTCTTGGCCTAGTCTTGCTGACAGAGTGAACTAAACTGTGAAATGTCCATTGCCTTGTTAAAAGTGCTTAGCAGAAGATTTTCGTGAGAACGGACTAACAGGAGATGATGTTCACGCTAGAGTAACAACTTATGTGTAATGTGTGTGAGGAGTACTTTCCCAGGACGAGAACAATGAAGCCACTGACTGGAGCTGAAGATGCAACAATATTGTTACCTGACGAGCCCGGATGATGAAAACATCGTAAAGTGAACCAATCAACTTCATGTGAAGAGTGAAGTATTAGAATTCATAGATCTGGTGTAGAAATATTATTGGGTAAGTGTAAACGTATGATTAACTGATCAATAGGGAATTAGGGGATAGTTTAGGTGACTTTGATACAACAACGCCACAGAGGAGAATTATTCAGATTTTACATTTTAGACTTATGCAGATTCTGAGAGAAGAAGAGACTTTAGGAGAGATTCGAGGTTCATTCTGTCATTGGGCTCATACTCTCTGACTGACAGCCTGATGCTTTGCTGATCATTTGATGACCCGAGGACGAAGTCTGATTCTGCTTGCTGACCATACCGTGAATAGGTAGATGTAGGAAGGTAGCCTCTTTCTAGCATTGTTACCCCACTTTTGGCCTGTTTGTGAGTATATGTCAGGGTGTTTGTACTGTCTCACTGGGATCCTGCTAGCCAGGACCCCAGTGCTCATAGTGAAAACCCTATTTCTCAGTGTGTTTTATATGTCTCACTGGGATCCTGCTAGCCAGGACCCCAGCGCTCATAGTTTGTGGCCTGAATATGTGTACCTGTATAGTGACTAACTGTGTCACTGAGGCTCTGCTAACCAGAACCTCAGTGCTTATTCTCTCTCTGCCTTTAAAATTGTCACTATAGGTTAGTGACCATTTTCACCAATTTTAATTGGCACACTGGAACACCCTTATAATTCCCTAGTATATGGTACTTAGGTACTCAGGGTATTGGGGTTCCAGGAGATTCCTATGGGCTGTAGCATTTCTTTTGCCACCCATAGGGAGCTCAGACAAATCTTACACAGGACTGCCACTGCAGCCTGGATGAAATAAGGCACACGTTATTTCTCAGCCATTTTACACTGCACTTAAGTAACTTATAAGTCACCTATATGTCTAACCTTCACTTAGTGAAGGTTAGGTGCAAAGTTACTAAGTGTGAGGGCACCCTGGCACTAGCCAAGGTGCCTCCACATAGTTCAGGGCAATTTCCCCAGACTTTGTGAGTGCGGGGACACCATTACACGCGTGCACTACATATAGGTCAATACCTATATGGAGTTTCACAATGGTAACTCCGAATATGGCCATGTAACATGTCTACGATCATGGAATTGTCCCCCCATGGCAAATCTGGTATTGGGGTGCCAATCCCATACATTCCCGGGGCTCCACTATGGACCTGGGGTACTGCCAAACCACCTCTCTGGTGTTTTCTCTGCAGCTACCGCTGCTGCCAACCCACAGACAGGGTTCTGCCCTCCTGGGGTCTGGGCAACCCAATCCCAGGAAGGCAGAACAAAGGATTTCCTCTGAGAGAGAGTGTTACACCCTCTCCCTTTGGAAATAGGTGTTAAGGCCTCGGGAGGAGTAGCTTCTCCCAGCCTCGGGAAATGCTTTGAAGGGCACAGATGGTGCCCTCCTTGCATAAACCAGTCTACACCGGTTCAGTGTGTCCCAGACCTCTGCAATCTTGAATCCAGAGGTGTCAGGGCACAATGGAGGCCTTTGAGTGGCCAGTGCCAGCAGGTGACGTCAGAGACCCCTCCTGATAGGTGCTTACTAGATGGCCAATCTTCCTCTGAGGGCTATTTAGGGTCTCTCCTGTGGGCTTTTCATTAGATAACAAGTTGCAGAAATTCACCAGAATTCCTCTGCATCTCCCTCTTCGACTTCTGCCAAGGACTGACCGCTGACTACTCCAGGACGCCTGCAAAACTGCAACAAAGTAGCAAGAAGACTACCAGAGACATTGTAGCTCCTAATCCTGCCGGCTTTCTCAACTGTTTCCTGGTGGTACATGCTCTGGGGGCTGTCTGTCTTCGTCCTGCACTGGAAGCCAAGAAGGAATCTCCCGTGGGTCGACGGAATCTTCCCCCTGCTCCAGAAGGCCCCAAACTTCAGCATCACCGGTACCCTGGGACCCCTCTCATCCTGACAAGCATGACCTCTGGACCACAGGTGGTGGACCCAAGTGACCCAGACTGTCCAGTGGTCCAACTATCCAAATTTGGAGGAAGTAAGTGCTTGCTTCCCCTCGCCAGACAGTAATCCTGTGTACTGCATGAACTGCAGCTGCTAGAGCTTCTGTGCACTTTTGCAAGGAATCCTTCATGCACAGCATAGCCCAGGTCCCCAGCACTCCGTCCTGCATTGCTCAACTCGCTGAGTTGACCACCGGCTTCGTGGGACCCTCTTTTAAAGTGTTGAGATGACTACTGTGCTCAGTTTTCTTGAACGCATGTTCAAGTACTTCTGCGGGTGCTGCCTTCTTGTGTGTGGGCTCTCTGTATTGCTGAGGGCCCCCTCTGTCTCTTCATCCAAGTGGCGACCTCTTGGTACTTCCTGGGCCCGGAAAGCACCCTTTTCCTTCAACCACGATATTTGCAGCTAGCAAGGCTTGTTTGCAGTCTTTCTCCAGAGAAACAACTCTGCATCCTCCAGTACTCCGTGGGACATCTTCTGCACAAAGGAGATGTTCCTGGCACCTTTTGTTGTTGCAGAATCTTCAGCTTCTTCCATCCAGAGGCAGCCATTTTCCACCTTCATCAGGGGATTAGTGTGCTCCTGCCCCCCCCCCCACGGACACTTTCGCGACTCTTGGACTTGGTCCCCTTCCTTTACAGGTCCTCATGTCCAGGAATCTGTCTTCAGTGCTTTGTAGTCTGTTGTGGTCTTTGCAGAATCTCCTATCACGATTTTAGTGTGTTTCTGGGGAAGTAGTATCACTTTACTCCTACTTTTCAGGGTCTTGGGGTGGGGTATCTTGGACACCCTTAGTGTTTTCTTACACTCCCAATGACTCTCTACACACTACACTAGGCCAGGGATCCCTAAGTGGTTCGCATTCCACTTTCTTAGTATATGGTTTGTGTTGCCCCTAGGCCAATTGCATCCTATTGTATTCTACAGTGTTAGCACTACTTTTCTAACTGTTTACTTACCTGCTTTTGGTTTGTGCGTATATTTTGTGTATTTTACTTACCTCCTAAAGGAGTATATCCTCTGAGATATTTTTGGCACATTGTCACTAAAATAAGGTACCTTTATTTTTAGTAACTCTGAGTATTGTGTTTCTTGTGATATAGTGCTATATGATATAAGTGGTATAGTAGGAGCTTTGCATATCTCCTAGTTCAGCCTAAGCTGCTCTGTTATAGCTACCTCTATCATCCTAAACTGCTAGAACACTACTAATCTACTAATAAGGGTTAACTGGACCTGGCACAAGGTGTAAGTACCATCAGGTACCCACTATAAGCCAGGCCAGCCTCCTACTTTGGTGGTGCAGAGGTGGGATAAGTACTTATAACTGCTTTACCACTTTGTCATTGGTGCTTTTCATAAGAAAACATATTCCAAATACTTAAAAATATACACAGTTAACCTAAAGTTTAACTCTCTTTCTAAAAAATGTCTAAAAAGTTTTTGAAAGTTTGAAAATCTTTTCTCTTTTCCTTAAAGGTTTCTAAAACTTTTTTCTCTCTATCCTAAAATCTTTCTCACAACTATGTCTGTAGTAGAGACGACTCCCACAACTGTCCAGGCAACTTATGGTGTCTTGACCTTTAAAAGTTTGAGTGGTCTCTGCATAGAAAAAGGTTTAAACATTGGTAAGAACTCTACCAAAGACCTTCTCCTTTGCCTTCTCCTAGAAAGTGACAAGAACCAGTCAGGCTCATCACAGGATCAGGAGGTAGGGGAGGAAGGTACCCAGGAAGAATCAGGGGAGGGCCTCAGAACTCTGGGGAGGGTTCCTCCAGAGACCTGTCAGCTAACAGGCCATCTAGTGAAGCTGGTAATGGCAGGGGGTCACACATCAGTATGGCACTCCAAAAGGCCAGGTAACTACGGTTCAGCCAGTTAGAGACAGGTCCACTTCTGCCAACTCCCACATCACCTCTGTGTCTCAGAATTCCCAAGCCTCCCACCCTGAGGATAACACCCTAGACAGGGAACGCAGAAAGCTGAGGTTGGAAGAGGCCAGACTGAAGCTGAGACAGCAGCAGTTGGCCTTAGACAGGGAATCTCTAGATGTAGAGAGAGAGAGACAGAAGTTGGGGTTAGTTCCCCATGGTGACAGCAGCAATGTTCTTGATAGTAATCCTGTAAGAGAGCAAGATTCAAGAAACCTACACAAGATTGTCCCCCCTTACAAGGAGGGGGATGACATCAACAAGTGGTTTGCTGCATTTGAGAGGGCCTGTATGGTACAGTTGGTCCCTCAAAGGCAGTTGGCTTCTATCTTGTGGTTATCTTTCTCTGGTAAGGGTAGGGATAGGCTCCTTACTGTCAGAGAAAGTGATGCCAACAACACAAAGTTTTGAAAGATGCACTCTTAGATTGATTTGGCTTAACCACTGAACAATACAGGATAAAATTCAGAGATACCAGAAAACAGTCCTCTGAAGACTGGACAGACTCTGTAGACTATTCAGTGAAGGCCTTGGAGGGATGGTTACATGGCAGTAAGGTGACTGACTATGAAAGCCTATATAATCTTATTTTGAGGAGCATATTTTGAATAATTGTGTGTCTGACTTGTTACATCAGTACTTGGTAGACTCAGATCTGACCTCTCCCCAAGAATTGGGAAAGAAGGCAGATAAATGGGCCAGAACAAGAGTGAGCAGAAAAGCTCATACAGGGGGTGACAAGGATGACAAGAAGAAACATGGTGAAAAATCTCAGGATAAGCATGGGGATAAAGGTAAAACCAAAGATCCTTCTTCACATCCTAAACACTCTTCAGGGGGGTGGGGATAAATCATGTTCTAACTTTTCTTCACAATCCACACACACTAAAATGCCTTGGTGCTATGTGTGTAAAAATAAAGGCCATTGGCCAGGGGATAAGTCCTGCCCAGGTAAAGCCCCTGAGCCTAGCACCACTAATACATCAAACTCTAGTGCCCCTAGCAGTAGTGGTAATAGTGGTGGGACTGCTGGCAACAGTCAAAATAAGGGTGTAGTTGGGTTCAGTTTTGGGTCCATCATAGAAATTGGGGTAGTCAGTCCCAAGACAGTTTCTGTCACACCTGGTGACATTGGCCTTGCCACACTGGCTGCTTGTCCCCTTACAATGGATAAGTACAGGCAGTCAGTTTCAATAAATGGTGTTGAGGCCCAGGCCTACAGAGACTCTGGTGCCAGTATCACTTTGGTGACTGAAAACCTGGTGTCTCCTGCACAACACCTCATTGGACAACAGTACAAGATTATTGATGTCCATAACTCCACTCAGTTCCTCCCCTTAGCTATAGTTCAGTTTAGTTGGAGTGGAGATTCTAGCCCAAAGTAGGTGCTGGTATCACCTAACGTATCTGTAGATTGTCTCTTGGGTAATGACCTAGAGACCTCAGGTTGGGCTGAGGTAGAGTTTAATACCCATGCATCGATGCTGGGTATCCCTGAGGAATTGCTTCCTCTCATTTCAGCTGAAATGTAAAAGCAAAGGAGAGAAAAAGGCCTGAAAACTCAGGATCCTTCTCCAACAACAGGTCAAAAGGGCATCAAAGTATCTGCTACCCTCCCTGCCATTAAGGATACTATTCCTGTGGTGGGAGAAACCTCTCCTGTGGGGGAACCATCAGCTAGCACAGCTGTACTCCCTGAGGTAAAAGTACCTCTCTGTGGAATAACTAATCCTAATGTGAAAAATTGCACAATTTTAGTTAACATGGAGCATCCCCCCAAACCTCCCAGAGAAACTTTAGTACAGCGGCTCTGCACTGCCTCACAACACTTAGGACAGCGACCCTGCCCTAGTGTGGAGCTTATAGGACAGCAGCCCTGCCCTGCTCCACATCAAGAGAAACAGCAACCCTGTTCTCTCTTACAGCCATAAGAACAAACTTTTTGCCCAGCTGTGGCTTTATTGAGACAGCATCCCTGTCTGGCATTCTCATCACTTGATATAGGACCAGTGGACCAATCCCACTGCTCTAAACTAAAACATACTAATAGGAACTCAGAGAATATAACTTCACATTGTTGGCTAGCTAAAAAACTCCAAACAGGGTGGTTCACATCCCCACAGGGAAGTAGCCATACAGTGGATGATAAAGGGAGTAACCAATCTATTGCAGAGCTACTCTGCGCTTATCACCACTTAGACAATAGAGACTCAACTGGCCAAGGTTAGCCTTGTTGTCCTTCATTTGGGGGGGATTGTGTAGGAAGGTTGCCTCTTTCTAGCATTGTTACCACCACGTTCGGCCTGTTTGTGAGTATATGTCAGGGTGTTTGTACTGTCTCACTGGGATCCTGCTAGCCAGGACCCCAGTGCTCATAGTGAAAACCCTATTTGTCAGTGTGTTTTATATGTCTCACTGGGATCCTGCTAGCCAGGACCCCAGCGCTCATAGTTTGTGGCCTGAATATGTGTACCTGTATAGTGACTAACTGTGTCACTGAGGCTCTGCTAACCAGAACCTCAGTGCTTATTCTCTCTCTGCCAATAAAATTGTCACAATAGGTTAGTGACCATTTTCACCAATTTTAATTGGCACACTGGAACACCCTTATAATTCCCTAGTATATGGTACTTAGGTACTCAGGGTATTGGGGTTCCAGGAGATTCCTATGGGCTGCAGCATTTCTTTTGCCACCCATAGGGAGCTCAGACAAATCTTACACAGGACTGCCACTGCAGCCTGGATGAAATAAGGCACACGTTATTTCTCAGCCATTTTACACTGCACCTAAGTAACTTATAAGTCACCTATATGTCTAACCTTCACTTAGTGAAGGTTAGGTGCAAAGTTACTAAGTGTGAGGGCACCCTGGCACTAGCCAAGGTGCCTCCACATAGTTCAGGGCAATTTCCCCAGACTTTGTGAGTGCGGGACACCATTACACGCGTGCACTACATATAGGTCAATACCTATATGGAGTTTCACAATGGTAACTCCGAATATGGCCATGTAACATGTCTACGATCATGGAATTGTCCCCTCATGCCAAATCTGGTATTGGGGTGCCAATCCCATACATTCCCGGGGCTCCACTATGGACCTGGGGTACTGCCAAACCACCTCTCTGGTGTTTTCTCTGCAGCTACCGCTGCTGCCAACCCACAGACAGGGTTCTGCCCTCCTGGGGTCTGGGCAACCCAATCCCAGGAAGGCAGAACAAAGGATTTCCTCTGAGAGAGAGTGTTACACCCTCTCCCTTTGGAAATAGGTGTTAAGGCCTCGGGAGGAGTAGCTTCTCCCAGCCTCGGGAAATGCTTTGAAGGGCACAGATGGTGCCCTCCTTGCATAAACCAGTCTACACCGGTTCAGTGTGTCTCAGACCTCTGCAATCTTGAATCCAGAGGTGTCAGGGCACAATGGAGGCCTTTGAGTGGCCAGTGCCAGCAGGTGACGTCAGAGACCCCTCCTGATAGGTGCTTACTAGATGGCCAATCTTCCTCTGAGGGCTATTTAGGGTCTCTCCTGTGGGCTTTTCCTTAGATAACGAGTTGCAGAAATTCACCAGAATTCCTCTGCATCTCCCTCTTCGACTTCTGCCAAGGACTGACCCCTGACTACTCCAGGACACCTGCAAAACTGCAACAAAGTAGCAAGACTACCACCGACATTGTAGCGCCTAATCCTGCTGGCTTTCTCGACTGTTTCCTGGTGGTGCATGCTCTGGGGGCTGTCTGCCTTCACCCTGCACTGGAAGCCAAGAGGAAATCTCCAGTGGGTCGATGGAATCTTCCCCCCTTGTCCAGCTGGCACCAAACTTCAGGATCACCGGTACTCTGGGACCCCTCTCATTCTGATGAGCATGGCCCCTGGAACACAGTTGGTGGACCCAAGTGACCCAGACAGTCCAGTGGTCCAACTGTCCAAATTTGGAGAAGGTAAGTCCTTGTCTCGCCTCGCCAGACAGTAATCCTTTGTCCTGTATGAACTGCAGCTGCTAAAGCTTTTGTGCACTTTTGCAAGGAATCCTTCGTGCACAGCATAGCCCAGGTCCCCAGCACTCTGTCCTGCATTGCTCAACTCGCTGAGTTGACCACCGGCTTCCTGGGACCCTCTTTTGTAGTGTTGAGACGACCACCATGCTCAGTTTTCTTGAACCCATGCTCAAGTACTTCTGCGGGTGCTGCCTTCTTGTGCATGGGCTCTCTGTATTGCTGAGGGCCCTCTCTGTCTCCTCGTCCAAGTGGCGACCTCCTGGTCCTTCCTAGGCCTGGGCAGCACCCTTTTTCTTCAACTGCAACATTTGCAGCTAACAAGGCTTGTTTGTGATATTTCTCCAGAAAAAGAACTATGCATCCTCCAGCACTCCGTGGGACAACTTCCGCACAAAGGAGAAGTTCCTGGCACCTTTTGTTTTTGCAGAATCTTCAGCTTCTTCCATCCAGAGGCAGCCATTTTGCACCTTCATCAGGGGATTAGTGGGCTCCAGCCCCCCCGGACACTTTCATGACTCTTGGACTTGGTCCCCTTCCTTTACAGGTACTCAGGTCCAGGAATCCGTCTTCAGTGTTTTGCAGTCTGTTGCGGTCTTTGCAGAATCTCCTATCAAGTCTTAAGTGTGTTTCTGGGGAAGTAGTATCACTTTACTCCTACTTTTCAGGGTCTTGGGGTGGGGTATCTTGGATACCCTTAGTGTTTTCTTACACTCCTAGCAACCCTCCACACACTACACTAGGCCAGGGATCCCTAAGTGGTTTGCATTCCACTTTCTTAGTATATAGTTTGTGTTGCCCCTAGGCCTATTGCATCCTATTGTATTCTACAGTGTTTGCACTACTTTTCTAACTGTTTACTTACCTGCTTTTGGTTTGTGTGTATATTTTGTGTATTTTACTTACCTCCTAAGGGAGTATATCCTCTGAGATATTTTTGGCACATTGTCACTAAAATAACGTTTTTATTTTTAGTATCTCTGAGTATTGTGTTTCTTGTGATATGGTGCTATATAATATAAGTGGTGTAGCAGGAGCTCTGCATGTCTTCTAGTTCAGACTAAGCTGCTCTGCTATAGCTACCTCTATCAGCCTAAGCTGCTAGAACACTACTAGTCTACTAATAAGGTATAATAGGACCTGGCACAAGGTGTAAATACCATCAGGTACCAACTATAAGCCAGGCCAGCCTCCTACAGTAGATATGACAAAATGTGACTGTTATGCATTTTATGCCTTTTCTTTCTAGGTACCAACTGCACTGTTTTGATAGATCCATAGTTAGATGATTTTCTAAATGTTCTAAATTGTTTGCATGAAGCCCAACATGCTGATGCGCATCTGACATTAGTTGAGGGCACTCAAATAGACTGATGAATTACAGGGACTGATGACTGACGGGTTATCTTGCTGACTTTCTATGTATATTATTTCTTTGTAGCAGCTGACTCTGTTTTTAATTTGCACTGTAACTCTAGAATGTGTTGTGATTCAAGCTTTGATTAGATTGCATTTCTTCCTCTGCTTTGGACAACCAGTATTGCTGTTATATGTGTTTCATTTGATTTTGAGATTAATCTACATGACTTTAGTATTGTTAATATAAGGGAAATAAACTTACTAAACTTTACTAAAGGTGTGTTTATTTATGGCTGAAAGGTCAGGGTGCGTGACAATCACTGACTCCATTGATTATTGATTTTATTGATTATTGATGATTTTTGATGATTTTTGATTATTGTGTATTGATTAATGATTATGTACTGGAGCTATGGTAAGAACTTCTTAATTGTGAGTCAAAAAGTTCATCGACCTATTTGCATACCCTTGTAAGTATACTTTTTAAGGACTGACGTGCTAACAGCCTCAACAGTAAGAGCTAGGTAGAATCCGGAATCCAAACAATCCATTTTAAGTGGTGTGCGCAGAGAGGAGTAGATAACAAATATTATAAGACAAATTGAAAAAATGATATCAAGTGGTATTCAGAGTCAAGCTAGGATTGTCAAAGAAATTAAAACCTGCAGTCATATCACATTGAGGGGTAGTAAAGATACATAATTTGAGACTTCTGCAATTGGCATTAAGATCAGAGTTGAAACAAAAGTTAGAGAACTTGCTTGAAGAAAAAATATTTGAGGATATAGATCTTCATATAGCCTTATAGCCTGCTGTAGGGGGCTATACTGGCGGTTAAAGGCCCACTCACTCTTTAAAGGACATAACTGAAGCTAAGGGCCTTTAACAAAGAAGTGGGCCTGTAATGGCTGGTATATTCCAGCTATGTAGGCTATAAGGCTATTAGAACACTCTAGGGCCAATTACAAGTTTGGCAGTCCCAACACAGGACCACCAAACTCACATGGAGGATGCCACTGCCATGACAGTAGCAACCTCCCACCCCTTTACATGCTGGTCTGACCTGGCTTACCGGTGGAAACCTTGAAATAGACCGTTTTTGCCGGTCAGACGGGTGGGAACAGTGCTACGAGATAGCACTCTCCGTCCCTTAAAGGAGCCAAGTGCTTACTCGTAGCACAGAGGAGGCGACCAGCACCCTTGGAATGCACACTGTCTGCAAATCAGCAGACAGTGCACATTCCTTTGGTGCTGGGCAGGGGCTCCTCACAGTTGTTCTCCGCCAGCCTTTTCATGGTGGGCAAACCAATATGAAAAGGCTGGCAGAGAACAAGGTTGTAATCAGCAGGGAAGCGCTGAGTTCAGCGCTGCCAGTGCTGATCACAACCAGGACCACCGTCAGGCCATCGGGATCTTGAACCCTGTTGGTGACAGCAGTCTGTTGGCCGGTACACCCACCGAACTTGTAATGTGATGATCAGACCGCCACCACGAGTCTGGGAGTCTTGTGACCGCCAAACTCATAATCAGGCCCTCTACCCCTAGAGGGCAGACTGTTTTAATTAGTAAAAACAAAGGCCTCATGGAGCCCCAGGGGTCGAAATATCCTTGGACTCCATGAGGTATTTCTTCACAGCAACAGCTGTGAGAGGCAAACATTAGAATATGGATGCTCCTGGCTTTTACCAGCCATTAGAAGCTCGAAGCACTCCATTGTCTTCAATGGAGCCCTCAACCTTCCAATGTTCAAGGAATGCTTAGCTCTGACTGTTATGGCTGAGAAACGAGGGAAAATTAGACTATGTGCAGATGTGAAAGACCTTGATCAGTTCATTTTGATGGGTCAGCAATCTTTATGATAAAATGAATCCAAACGATTTCCTGATAAGTTAAATTAAAGAGGGTCCCCTTCAAAATAATATGAAATAATTAGACTGAGTATTACGCCAAGTTGAAAATAAATGTTTTGACAACACTTGCAACATGCCACGATAGTTAAAGAAAACCCATAAATAATGTATAGTGTCATAAGTGGGAAAGTGTCTTTGGTAAGGTAAAATAAGATACTTACGATATAGTATGCCTGTAACCATTCAATACACACCATCTCTTAATCACAATCACAAATGCAAAAAATTACAGCCTGAGTACCACATAGCTGCAAACAAAAGGTATTTAAGAGTTTGATCGGGCTTATGCTTCTAGAGGATTGAGGAAAGAATAGACTAAGGGCCTGATTTAGTTCTTGGTGGAGGGGAATACTCCATCACAAAAGTGACAGATATCCCGTTTGCGGTATTACGATCCTATAATTTCCTATGGAGATTGTATACAGTGAACATTTGTGACTGAGTATTCCATCCCCCAAGATCTAAATCAAGCCCCAAGTACTCCATTTTAGGCAGCATATGTTTAGCGTCAATATTCAAGAGCAGGTATGCCACTTGGAGGTCTTTTCTGCCACAAAAGGGTCAGGAATTGCGAATCACCGTATTGTTAAAGCAAGTTACAGGAATAAGCATACAGAGTAGAATTTGTTCAGGAAGTAAGGCCTTTGTCTTGTCGGATAATATAGTATCATATGTACATTTCATTTCTAGGCATCTTTGAAGTCAAAAGGAATATTCTGTTTTTATTAAATAATGTGAATTTAACAGGTGTACATGTACACATTGTTTGGCCTGCATATTGCCTTCTCAAGCTAATGTTTAAATGGAACTAGACTCAGGAAAGCAGGTGTACAAAGCATCAGGGTGTGCTTGCACTGATCACTGTCTGTTCCACAATTACAGAGGAGTTGTCTCTACCCATACTCGTTCATTCACTTCTGGAGATGGCTCCCAGGCCTTTATGGGATGAGAGGGTCTTGTCCCTACCGTGGTGACTGTAGTTCCACACTGACCCACCAACCATCTTCTGGCAGGCCTGAAAAAAGGTCAGGCTATCGTAATCTGCATTAAGCCATGGTGGATTGTCCTCAGCAGTGACTATGGTCACATTGGTCTGAGGAGTCTGCACTGGCACTCCTATTAAGGAAACACTCAATGGTCAAGGCCACTCCTTTAGAACTAATACAGTTAGAATAAAATACAAATTGTACACCACCCACAGGGTGATCAAAGTAGAAATAATTTGGGTGTCATTTGTTCCATAATGAACACGAGCAGGGGAGAAGTGAAATTCTCACATTTGTGTGGGAAACACAACTAACCAAATAAAAGAACTCTGGCCCTCATTACAGGTGTGGCGGTCATAAGACGGTCACACTTGCAGTGGTAGTCAGACCGCCACCAAAGTGGACCTTCATATTACGACCGTGATGAAAGCGCCATGGTCGGACCACTGGAACCAACATTTTTGGGCCAGCCGATGACCTGGCAGTGCCAGCGGCCTTAATTTGCCAGGGCACCTCTGCTAGCATCGCTGACCTGGAGATTACGATCCCCGTGTCCACTAGCTTTTGCATGGCGGTTCCACCGTCATGCAAAGACTGTCAAAGATTGGGTGCCGGGGGCTCTATATGGGCCCCTGCACTGCTGATGCACTTGGCATGGGCAGTGTAGGGGCTCCCATGGACAGCCCTGTTGCGCTTTCCCTGCCTGAATTACAGACAGTGAAAAGCACAACGGGTGCTGTCGCACCTGACGCACCGCAACATTGTCGCCGGCTCAATGTTGTGGTGAATTTCCCACTGTTTCAGCCCACTGGCCAAGCTGGAAACTTGTAATAGGGCCAACGGGCCGAACACCGGAGTGGCAGGCCTCCGGCCCAAAGAGTTTGGCGGGCAGCTTCATAATGAAGTCCTCAGTCTCTGAAATGCATTAGCAGAGAGTGTGCATCTGTAAGCTATGTAAGTACGGCTACTTCGGTATCGAATATAGACCTTCCAATATTACATGGTATTTTTACATCTAAGGAAGGTACATTCTTCTACCATTGTATATTGTGACTATGTTGTCTGTACTTTAACATCAGCTATATTCAATGGGTGACCATCAAATGAGTAAAGATGGTTTTGTGTTTCAAGAAGAAAGTGAGGTCCGTCATTCACGAGATGGAAGTATGATCTGTGCAATATAGGATATCTTAGACAAGGTACTTGCTACCGAAATCTGTATGCACGTTTTTAAAATATAGGTTACAATCTCAGCATGACTGATTTAGCATTTCATCTTTCAGCCGTCGATAAATGTAGTAATATTGCATGTGATAATAATAATGCCAGGCCTGTAGGAGCCGCACAAAAAGAACCAGAAAACCAGAAGAAGAAATACAGTTAACAGTGGCCATCAGTGCTTAATTTGTGCTTGTTGTTTCCGGTGCTGAGCACCAGCTCTTATTTTTGAGGGCCGGTGCTTCAAACATTTGCTGCGAGCAAAAGACACATATAGGAAAGACGGAGGAAGAGAAAAACGAAAACGCTTCACAATGGGAGAAAGCAGAAAGTTGCAAGAGTGAGTTTAAGGGGCAGGGAGTGGTTGTAAATGGATTAAAGAGGCTGGAGATGGTCTCAGGATTACGCTGCCTCAGTATTCGGTGCTCGCACATTTAAATGCAGCATCCGCGTGTTTAAGAGGAAGGCTTTTGGCACCTGCACATTTATATTTACAAATTAAGCACTGGTGGCCATGCATAAATCATCAACCACTCGTCACCCGTCTGCAACATCTAATTTCTGACCTTTTTGTGATGTATCAATTGTTTCAGAGAGACGAAAAAAGTGGCAGAAGAATGAAAGCAAAATTAGCATAGAGAAGTAAGTGTGTTAAACAATCTAAGAATAGCCTTCTTTATAATACTATTCTTGTGTTTTGGCGCATGTCTGATGACACGCTGCGGTGCTATTCTTGGATTTCTGCTCCACTGCAGACTTCTGCTTAGATTGAATTAATTGGCGGTGCTGTTGTCACCTTACTCGTTCTTTCGCTCCCAGAAAATCAATATCTGGATGCCCTTTTAAGAATGAACTATGCAACCTCCAAAAGTCAAATGCACAATGTTTTTGATATGCTTTGTATCTCCTGTGCTGGACTAGCTTTTTGTTTTTTAAGTGTTATTAATATTTGATCAGGCTGTCGTTAATAAGTGGCTTATGTTGTTTGGGAGCCACGGATCTGTTCCACAGTGTGGCAGAAGCTTTCTACCAGATCAGCAATTCTTAACATGTGGTTCGGGGACCCTCGGCGGTCAGCGAACCAAACTCAGGGGATCTGCGACTGCTTACAAAAAAAAGAATATTAACAGATTTATAAAGCGTAAATAAATAAAGAAGCAAACGGTAAAATACAAAAATATTAAAATGTTCTGTAAGTGAGACGGAATTTGGGTAATTTGAGACTTAAAATTAAGTTGGTATCCCTGGGTAATTTGAAGCTGAAAATTAAGTTGGTATCCTCAGATTGATTCATGGGGAATTTAGAAAAACTCCAACTTTCTCAGTAAACTTAAAATAAAATTGTGATTTGTTTTTATATTTGTGAATTGAATAAAATATTTTACCATTTGTGTGTTGTTTCGTGGTTGAAATCACTGAAATTGCTTAGGGCAGCCCCAGCTTATAGAAATGACTCAGTGGGGGGTCCCCGGATTCCACTAATGATTAATTAGCGGTCCACAGAAGGCAGAATGTGGAGAACCAATGTACCAGGTGATTTAAAGGATAGTAGATTTTGCTTTGTAATTGATAGATTCTTAGAATAGAATGCAAGAGCATAGAATGTACACTAACAAGGCAAAATAACACTTAAAGTGAAGCAAACCTATGGCAATCTGCTACCAGGTCACCAATAACTCTTCAGTACCCATTAGTGACTTTAGGAGGCTGGCCAGGTTTATAGTGGGTACAAAAGTTCCTTACACTTTATACCAGGTCAGTTATCCCTTATTAGTGAAATATAGTCAGTGTCTAGAAGCCAGGCTGTCTAGGGATAGCTGTAGCTGAGCAGCCAAGGCTTATCTATGCGACATGCAAAGCTCTTGCAATATCACTGTAGTCACACACATGAAAGAAAGTACTCAGTGTTACAAAAAATAAAGATACTTTATTTTTAGTGACACAATGCCAAAAATACCTTAGAGACTATACTCCCTTAGAAGGTAAGTAATATGCACAGCATATACACTAGAATACAGAAATATCTGTAAAAACAGTTAGAAAACAGTGCAAATAGTGAAAATCACAATAGGTTGCAATGGGCCTAGGGGGACACAAACCATATACTAAAATAGTGGAATGCAAAAGTCGGTTTCCCACCTAGGCACGTGTAGTGTGTAGAGGGGTGCAGGGAGTGTAAGAAAATACCAAAGATAAGTAATAGAACTCCCCCCAGAGCCCAGGAAAACAGGAGTAAATCACAGTAAGGGGGTTATTCTAACTTTGGAGGAGTGTTAATCCGTCCCAAAAGTGACGGTAAAGTGACAGATATACCACCAGCCGTATTACGAGTTCCATAGGATATAATGGACTCGTAATACGGCTGGTGGTAAATCCGTCACTTTTCTGTCACTTTTGGGACGAATTAACACCTCCTCCAAAGTTAGAATAACCCCCTAAGTTTCCTAAAACACATGCCATGATAGAAGATTATTCAAGAACCAGAAGAGACTGCAAGACACCAGTGATGGATTCCTAGACCTGAAGACCTGTGGAAGAAGGGGACCAAGTCCAAGAAGCACGGAAGAGTCCAGGGAGAACAGGAGCCCCTGCTAACCCGGATGAAGCTGCAAAAGTGGAACCAACGGTGAGAGAACAAAGGGCCTCATTCTAAGTCTGACTTCCTCCCTCCAGAATACCGCACCGCGGTCGGAAGACCGCTGCGGCTATTCTTTGTTTTACACTGGGCTGGCAGGCGACCGCCAAAAGGCCGCCCGCCAGCCCAGTGTAAAACTCCCTTCCCACGAGGACGCCGGCTCAGAATTGAGCCGGCGGAGTGGGAAGGTGCGACGGGTGCAGTTGCACCAGTCGCGAATTTCACTGTCTGCAATGCAGACAGTGAAATTATTTGTGGGGCCCTCTTAGTGGGGCCCCTGCAGTGCCCATGCCACTGGCATGGGCACTGCAGGGGCCCCCAGGGGCCCCACGACAACCCATACCGCCATCCTGTTCCTGGCAGGAGAACCGCCAGGAACAGGATGGCGGCATGGGCTGTCAGAATCCCCATGGCGGCGCAGCGAGCTGCGCCGCCATGGAGGATTCTAATGGGCAGTGGAAAACCGGCGGGAGACCGCCGGTTTTCCACTTCTGACCGCGGCAAAACCGCTGCGGTCAGAATGCCCTACGGGGCACCGCCAGCCTGTTGGCGGTGCTCCCGCCGACTCTGGCCCCGGCGGTTCCTTACCGCCGGGGTCAGAATCAGGCCCAAAGTCAGTTACGCACGCAAGAAGGCAGATGCGGGTTCCTGGTTGGTGCAGAAGATGTCCCACGTGGGATGGATGATTTCGGTTTGATTTGCGTTGCTGGATTCCGCCAACAAGCCTTGGCACACGCAAAGCTCGCTGTTAGTGGAAAATGGCACTGCCCGGGACCAGGAGGGACCTGGTGGTCTCTACCCAGGAGAGGGAGATAGACGGGGCTCTCAGCAACTTAGAGAGCCCTCAGAAGACCATGCAGTGTGCACAGGAGTCCCACAGCACGGGGACAAAGAAGGAGCAAATGGAGGCCCATGCAGCACGACACAAAGGGATCCCAAGCTGCCGGAGAACCACTCAGGAAGCTGTGTGTCACAGGATGGAATGCTGGGGGCCTAGGCTGTGCTGTGCATGAAGAGCTTCTTGGAAGGTCACACACAAGCCTTGGCAACTGCAAGTCACATGGTACACAGGGTTACTGTCTTGCGTGGGGAGGCAAGCTCTTACCTCCACCAAAGTTGGACAGCTGGACCTTGGGACTGTCGGGGTCACTTTGGTCCACCACCCGTGTTGCTGGACCCACGCTCGTCGTCAGGAGAGGGGAAGCATGCCACTGGTCATCGCTGCAGAGGGGTGCCTGCTGAAGCGGGGAAGTGACTCCATCACTCCACAGGAGGTTCCTTTGGTTCTTCTGGTGGAGGCTGAAGACAGGCAGTCCTCGGAGGATGCATGACCTGGAAACAGTTGCAGTTGCTGGCAGGAGCTGAAGGTACGATGTTGCAGAAGTCATCTTTGCTTCTTTGTTGTAGTTTGTAGAGTTCCTGGAGGGTCCAGAGGCAGTTTTGTCAGTAGAAGATGAAGTAAAGAATGCAGAGGATTCCTGCTGGAGTCTTGCAATCCGAATTTGAGGAAACACCCAGGAGAGAGACCCTAAATAGCCCTGAAATGGGGATTGGCTAGCTACACATGTAAGCACCTATCAGGGGAGGGCTCTGACGTCACCTGCTGGCACTGGCCACTCAGATGCTCCCAGAGTGCCCCACCATCTTTGAATCCAAGATGGCAAAACCAGGGACACTCTGGAGGAGCTCTGGGCACCACCCCTGGGGTGGTGATGGACAGGGGAATGGTCTTTCCCCCCTTTCCTTTGTCCAGTTTTGTGCCAGAGCAGGGGCTGGGGGTCCCTGAACTGGTGTACACTGGATTATGCAAGATGGGCACCATGTGTGCCCTTAAAAGCATTTCCAGAGGCGCTGGGAGGCTACCCCTCCCATGCCTTTAACACCTATTTCCAAAGGGAGAGGGTTTAACACCCCTCTCCCAAAGGAAATGCTTTGTTCTGCCTTCCTAAGCTTGAGCTGCTTGAGCAAAAGGAGGGCAGAAACCTGTCTGTGAGGTGTTAGCAGCTGGAGCTGCCTGGAAAACCCCCGAAGACTGGTATGGCAGTACTGGGGGTCCACTGTGGAAGCCCCGGAGTGCATGGATTTGTAAAACCAATACTGGAATCAGTATTGGGGTACAATTCCCAGGTGTTAGACACCTTACATGGCCATATTCAGAGTTACCATTGTGAAGCTGGACATAGGTATTGACTTATGTCCAGTGCACGTGTACAATGACGTTCCCGCACTCACAAAGTCTGGGAAAATGGTCCTGGATGACGTGGGAGGACCTCTGCTAGTGCAGTGGTGCCCTCACACAGAGGTACTTTGCACCCAGCCTTCAGGGTTGGAAGGCCTGACATATAGGTGACTTGTAAGTGACCTGGTGCAGTGTAAATGGCTGAAATAGTGCATGCACCATTTCACCCAGCCTGCAATGGCAGTCCTGTAGAAGCCTTTGCATGGGATCTCTATGGGTGGCAAAAGTAATGCTGCAGACCATAGGGATCCCCAGGAACCCCTATGCCCTGGGTGCTTAGGTGCCATATACTAGGGACTTAGAAGGGGGTACCAGTATGCCAATTTGGGTTGAAAGACTGGGTTACCAGTATGTAGTGACAGATTTGGGAAAAGAGAGAGCATAAGCCCTGGGGTCCTGGTTAGCAGGATCCTAGTGACACAGTCAAGCATACTGACAAACAGTCAAACACACTGAAAAACAGGCCAAAAACTATAAGCACCAGGGTCCTGATAACAGCAGGATCCCAGTGACACAGTCAAACACACTGAAAAACAGGCCAACAAATGGGGTAACCATGCTAGAAAGAGGCTACTTTCTCACAGTGACTAGTAAATGTATGCAATGCACTGAGTGAGACAGCAGAGCAAGCCTGATCAGCTAGTTTCAGGAGGTTCCACTTGCCAAATAATTTTAAGAAATCTTTGGGTCAATTATTGAATAATTATTGATTTTGATAAAAAAAGGCCTACCACGTGATGTCAGTTACCAACAAATGCCTGGAGTAAGAAGCCACCAGATTACATACAATAGCAACAACAATATATGCTGGAAGTTGCCATCAAACACACAAGCACATGTACACAGTCACGGAGGTACACGCATACACACAGAGACTATGGTACACCTATATAAAGAGAACTGATTTATGACCTTATTGGATTGTATAGATGTATTATTCTAACTCCACACACGCCTAGATACTGGGATAGGTTAAACAGCAGATGAAGCTGCTATAAATGCACGTATAATATTCTGATACACCCAAACACTCTATGGGGATCATGCCCCATAGCACGCTTGCTGGCCCTCATGGAGGTGGTGTTAGTATAGGTCTTTCATGATTTACCAACACTATTTGGACCAGTCCTATCCTCAAAGTGTGTTTTGAAAGACACACATACCAGAACACACTGACAAGCCAAGGTGCTTTTCACCCAAACCTCCTTCTCTCCCTCTGTTTTCCGGGCCATCTAATTCCAGGAAACAATATTACCCAGTCTACAAGTCAGTTCAGATAAGCACTGTTATCTGCTCTGCTGCCCATCCCTTCTGTGGTTCCTCCTTATCCACAACACTGTTGTCTGCTGTTCCAGTCAGATGTGAGCTTAGGCCTATTTTACAGTAGCAACAATCAGCCAGGAACAGTGTTAAACTAGCTTCTCGTCCTTTATCCCAGGTACAAGAATCAAACAGCTATTTACCCAACAGTGTGACATCAGCAATGTATGCTCAATCGACAGGTAGCTTCAAATAAGCCACACGGTGAGGTACCATATATTGCAGGCCCTATCCACTACAGTCAGGAATTTTGTACCCTTTATTCCACAGAAACAGCTGTGTCAGGTATCTAATTTTATCATCACTGCTCATCACAAAGGCATCTCATCAGTTCTCATACCTGTATGCCTTTCTGCTGCTCTCAAAACTTCACTTGACTTCAGTGACCCTGGACAGGGTCAATGCTGTGGGACCGCACCGCAGAACAAGGGATGACATCAGGAAGAGGTGGAACGACATACGGGGGAAAGTGCGTTCCGTGGTTGCAAGTCACCAGATAGCTGTACAGAGGACTGGCGGTGGACCCCCACTTCCTCCCCACAACTAACAACATGGGAGGAGCAAGTCTTGGAAATAATGCATCCTGAGGGCCTTGCAGGAGTAGCAGGAGGACTGGACTCTGGGAAGTCAAATCTTTACTATTATATCTCCCACCCTACCTGCATGCAATCACAAACTCCTACCCCTACTCTCACCCCAGCACTCCACCACCTCACATATCCTCCACCATCACAACCCACCCATCCCAATACCAAGCCCTGCAGGCAACACCATTGAATGGACACCCATCACAGACCTGCATGGACACCCATCACTAAAGCATGCCCATGAGAGAGAAACACCTAACCCACAAAATCACCACGCACACAAGGCAAAGCTGACAGGGCTATCACAACCATACTGGGAAACACACCCATGCACAAGATGGCACACGCAGATGCAATAACACCGCATTTACATCCCCACCGGACCCCCACTCAACATCACCAGGGAGGAGGTGCCACCAACATCCAGTCTCCCCACAGAAGAGGCCCACAGTGATAATGGTAGCTCTGCACGGCTGGATCACGTTGACCAACCTGGCCCATCAGGGACCTCTGGGCAGTCGGTTACCCTGCCACAGTTACAGACAACCACAGAGCCTCCCCCCTCAGAAGACACCAGCACAGCACCCACCTAGCGGGCCCATACCACTGTCCCCAGGACACGTCAATCAGCAGTGTGTCCACCACTACAGGGACCCCAGGCAACCCCACAGACCCAAGACAATCAGGGTCCCGGGGTCAGTGGCAGTGGGCACACGGTTCAGAGGACAGAGGCACAGGACAACAGGGAAACTGGGAGGACTGCTGTGCGACAAGGGGAGGACAGGCCCAGGGAACCCACTCTCCACGAGGTACTTGCAGGGATCCTGGGAGCCTACCAACATTCCAAGGAGACCTTGGGCCAGGTACTGGCCAAGTTGCAGGAGACCCAGCAGCTGCAGGAGGGACAGTACCTGGGGATCAGGGAGGACCTCAAACACTTCCACGCCCTCCTGGTCACCATTGCAGGGGTGCTGGATGACATGGCCAACACCATGAGGGAGGCAGTGGCACACCAACGGGCCCCTGACACTAGCCACACCGAAGAACAGCCCTCCACCTCCACCGGCACTAGTGGACAGGAGGAACCGCCACTGCACCGACAGGCCACCAGCACCCCAACCTCTGCAGAAGGAGAACCAGCCCACAAACAGTCCCTGCGATCCAGGCAGAAGCAGAGGACATTGCCAAGACACCACCAGGAAATAAGACTCTCCTTATTGTCACCCTTCTTTCCCACTGTGTCACCCTGTCCACCTTGAACTGCCATTGCTTCCATTCCTATGCCCTATTGGACAATGCACCTGTGATACCAATAGACTGGACTCTACCCTGGACTTTCCTCCTTCACCAACCCAGCCCATTGCAATACCCCCTCCACTTATTTGCACATAACTAAACACCCTTGGAACAAATGCAATTCTGGAGTCTGTCATGAGATTGAAATATGTATTAGTTCAACAATCTGTAAACATTGCAATTCATATGTACAGTCATATATACATCGATATGACCTGTAGTGGGCAGCAATAAACACACCAGGAGCCAGAGTGGGGCACAGAGATCTGGACATAGAGATGCCAAAGGGTACAGTAAGTGGCCATAGACATAGGGAAATCAGGCTGCCATGTCCAATGTCCAACAAAAAACTGAAAAGTAAAGTGAAGTTACCTGTGTGTCACTGGATGTACTGCTGTATGAGAGAGCTCCTGTTGACCACAACTTCATCCTCTGTCTCCTCTTCCTCACTGTCCACAGGCTCCACCGCTGCCACAAGACCATCTCCAGGCTCATCCTTCTGCAGAAAAGGCACCTGACGTCTCAAGGCCAGGTTGTGCAACATGCAGCGATGATCTGGCACACCTTCTTGGGTGAGTAGTACAGGGATCCACCTGTCAGATGGAGGCACCTGAACCTGGCCTTCAGGAGGCCGAAGGTTCTCTCAATTATCATCCTTGTATGCCCATGTGCCTCATTGTAACATTCCTCTGCCTTTGTGTTGACATTCCTCACTGGGGTCAGTAGCCATGAGAGGTTGGGGTAACCAGAGTAATTGCAAACATCGAGGGACAACTGTTAGACACACACTAACCCTTAGGGACAACCCCATACCCAGGCACCAACATATACTGGGTGGGGACCTTGGGCTCGCCTACTAGCCACACACGGTGCCTCTGGAGTTGAGCCATCACATATAGGATGCTGCTATTCCTCAAGATAAAGGCGTCATTCACAGAGCCAGGATACTTGGCATTCACATGGGAGATGTACTGGCCCGCCAAACACACCATCTGCACATTCAGAGAATGATAGCTTTTTCTATTCCTGAACACTTGTTCATTTCTCCGGAGGGGGGGGGGAGGGGGACAAATGCTGCATGTGTACCTTCAATGGTACCAATGATGTTGGGGATATGTCCCAGTGCATAAAAGTCAGCTTTCACTGTGGCCAAATCCTCCACCTGGGGGAATACGATGTAGCTGCGCATGTGTTTCAGCAGGGCAGACAACACTCTGGTCAACATGTTGGAGAACATTGGCTGAGACATCCCTGATGCCATGGCCACTGTTGTTTGGAAGGAAGCACTTGCCAGGAAATGGAGCGCTGGCAGGACATTCACTAGAGTAGGGATACCTGTGGGCTGGCAGATAGCTGACATCAGGTGTGGCTTCAATTGGCTACACAGATCTTGGATTGTGGACCGATCAAGTCTGTAGGTTAGGATAATGTGTCTGCCCTCTATTGTCGCAAGGTCCACCAGGGGTCTGTACACTGGAGGATGTCTCCATCTCATATTCATCCTCAGCAGTTGAAGCCTAGGGAGGGAAACGGTGAGCAGAGGGTCATATTCACACATCCATTGACATAATGATGTGTCTCTTCATTTACAGAACCAGTATGTGACTCCAAGAGTCAGTGGATGTGCCAGTGTCTGCTGTGACACAGTTAGGTGCCATGGCCTGTGCCCCCCTGAAATGGCAGCTGCCTGACCTGTGAGGAGGGATAAGTGGAAATTAGGTAATTCGCTGGCATTGTGCGCTGTTGCGGTAGGCGCTCAATGACCGCCGCACAACTTTGCATTGGTTATCATTGGGCCCTATGGGTTCCAGGAGCCAATGGCGATGTTCGCCGGCGGTGAAGGTATGCACCACCGTGGACATGACCGCCATTTTCTATCTATTCACTCACTTGCTAACTAACCCTCAACAGGAGAGGACCTACAATGCAAGTGCTGCTGTGACCTGTGTCTTGAAGCGACAATGGCCCATGTGTCTGGGGAAAGGGCCCTTGCGTTCACTGCGGAGGAGTTGGAGAGACTGGTGGTTGGGGTCCTACCCCAGTACACTTTACTCTATGGTCCTCCAAACAAACAGGTGAGTACACTGTGAGCATGATGCGTGGGCCATGAATGTATGGAGTGCTGTGTGTGTAGGTCACATGTAGGTGGGGGGGCTGAGGTGTCCTGGGCAGAGTGGTGCATGCATGGTGGTCAATGTATGTCCGTTAGGGGATGGGAGGGACCTGGTGGGCTATGAGTGTGACAGTCCGGACGGTATGAGTAATCCCTTTTCTGCTGGCTTTTTCCTGCAGGTCAGCGCCCATCAGAAAAAGGGTATTTGGTGTGGCATCACCAAAGAGGTGCGGACCCTGGGTGTCTTTTACAGGCAGAGCACCCACTGCCGCAAACAGTGGAAGGACCTGCGCCACTGGGCAAGGAAGACTGTGGAGGCCCAGCTGGGGCTGGCCTCCAACGAGGAAGAGGTGCCCATCATACCCTGACCCCCCTGATGTTCTGCATCCTGGTGGTGGCCAATCCGGAGTTGGATGGGCTCTTGAAAGCATCACAGCAGCCACAAAGGGGTGAGTACAGATTTAGAATCCTGACTTTGTGCGTTAAGGTTTACCTGGGTGGGGGATGTGGGCTGTGGGTGCCACTAGGCCAGGGCAAACATGGCAGGGTAGGTCCCTTGTTGGGACAGGCCCTGATGCACCCCTACCCCAATAGTGTTAGTGGGCATCTGCTAACAGGCAGGGTCCTGTGGGTTTCAGGTTTGCAGCTAATGGCGTTAGGCAATGTACCCCATGGGCTGGTGACTATCTTTGTAACTGGTAGTGCATGGCGTAGTGCATAGGGCTGCTCCCTGTGTGTTGTGTACGCCAACGGTAGTGTTGTTGCTGGCATTGACCAAGTGTATCCTCTGTCTCTCTCCCCCGTTTTTTGTTTTGTCACCCTGTCCTTGTGTGCATTAGCATCATCTGGCGGAGCAGCAGAGGCACCAGCAACGGAGGGAGCTGCATCCCACATGGGCCTGGAGGCTGAATCCACCGACAGTGAGGGCACAAGTGGGACGGAGGGCGAGGGGAGCACCACAACGGGGACAGGAGGAGACACCACAGACAGCGACTCCTCCTCCGATGGAAGCTCCCTGGTGGTGGTGGACACCTCTGTGACCACCCCAACAACAGGTACAGCTGCCACCCCCCCTACAAGCACCGCCCTCCCAGTAGCCCCTCAGCGTGTTTCCCATGCCTGCTCACCCAGAAGGGTGGGCATCTCCTTCGCCCCAGGCACCTCAGGCCCTTCCCCAGTCACCCCTGCTGCCCTCAGTGAGGAGGCTATTGACCTCCTGAGATCCCTCACTGTTGGGCAGTCAACCATTCTGAATGCCATCCAGGGGGTCGAGAGGCATTTGCAACAAACAAATGCATACCTGGAGGGCATTCACTCTGGCGTGGCGGCCCATCAGAGAGCATTTCAGGCTCTGGCCTCAGCACTGATGGCAGTCATTGCCCCTGCCTCTAGCCTCCCCCTACAACTTCCTCTACCCAGTCCTAATCCCCTCAACCCCAGCCTATCACAAGTACACCTTCAGACCAGCATTAACCCAAATCAACACACAGAAGCGGCTCAGGCAAACACAAGCACCACACTTCATCTTAAAGGCACTCACACAAGCACCATCCCCATGCAGACACACTAACATCCACTGCTTCCACTGTGTCCCCCTCCTCCTCATCTTCCACCTCCCTCCCAGTAGCGTCTCCACTCACACCTGCATGCACTATATCCTCATCCACTACCTCCACCACCAGCACAACTATCATTACACGCCCCTCACTGGCAGTCACCACCCCCACATCCATGTACACGTCCCCTGTGTCCTCTCCCACTGTGTCTGTGACCCCTCCTCCCAAATTACACAAACGCAAGCACACACCTGCCCAACAGCCATCCACCTCACAACAGCATCCAGCCCATGCACCTGCACCCAAACACAGCAGACTGACACCTCCTACAACCACTTCCTCTTCCTCCACTCCCAAACCTTCACCCTCTTCCCACCCCGATGTCCCTAAGAAGCTTTTCCTGGCAAACATTGACCTCTTCCCTACCCCTCTCCTCCCCGTCCGTCCCCTCGGGCCAGGGTGGCCAAAACCCAGCCCAGCACCTCAGCCACCAAATTCACGTCCGCTGTGGTTCCTGCAGCTGTCAGAGACTCAAAGGGAGCAACCGTCAGTCCAGCCAGTATGGCACCAACCCCTGCCAGGGAAAATAACATTCCGTCACTGGCAAGGTGAAGAAGGGGACAGCATCCAGCAAGGGGAAGGAGCCACAACCACCCAGCAAAGCCACCTCAAAGACTTCAGCTGCCGGACCCAAGGTGACACCACCATCTGCCAAGGGCAGGAAGGGGCACAAACCACCAGCCAAGGCACTTCAGCTGTCCGAGCCTGCAGGTAAAGGCCTGGTGGCTACCAGCACAACCGCCAGCACTGCCACCTGCACCGCGGGCAGCACCGCCACCTGCACCGTCGTAAGCACTGTTGCAAGCACTGCCACCTGCACTGCCACCTGCACCGCTGCAAGCACCACTACTGTCAGCAGCAGCAGCCCCAGTGGGCAGCAGTCCGAGGCTGCAGGAGAAGGGTTGGAGCCTTACCCCACCACTGGAAGCACCGGCACCATGCACTGCAGCCAGCAACGCCACCTGCACCGCCGCAAGCACCGCCACAAGCCCCGCTGCAAGCACAGCCACCTGCACCGCTGACAGTAGCACCACTGCCAGCAGCAGCAGCCCCAGTGGGCAGCCGTCCGAGCATGCAGGAGAAGGGCTGGAGCCTCCCTCCACCACTGGCAGCACCCCCACCAGCACCAGCACCAGCACTACCACCACTGTGCAGCCGTAGCCGCCAGCGGATGGACTGTAGCCCTGCCTCCATGGACTATCATGCATCCTGGTCACTGCAGTTCTCGTGGCTCTAACACCCAGGTGAGGGACTGTGACCTGGCACCCCTCAAGTGCTGCATCTTGAGGCACAAAGCCCCCTCAAGAGCCAGTGGAGAAAGGCATCCACTCACCCTATCCTTGGCAGGATGAAGCACACTGGGCACAAAGCCCCCTCCAGAACCAGTGGAGAAGGCATCCACTTGAGAGGCTGTGGCTTTGTACTCCCCAGGACCAAGCAGTGGGCAAACCACCCACTTGTGAGACTTGAGAGACTGTGGCTTTGCACTCCCCAGGACCAAGCAGTGGGCAAACCACCCACTTGTGAGATTTGAGAGACTGTGGCTTTGCACTCCCCAGGACGTCGCTGGGGGCATGGAGCCCCCTCCAGGAGCATTGGCGTTGTCCCATCCTTCGGCTGAGGTGCCCCCCCCCCCTTCCCCATGCCCCTGAGGTGCCTGTGTGTTTTCGACCTGATGCCCCTGCAGTGTTCTCTCTGTATTGAGGCAGGAGTCAAGTGTGGGCTTGGCCTATGTGTTTTGGCCCAGTGAGCCACGGACATTTGTGAGTGGACATTGTCCCGCATTTTGTACATTTTGTATATTTTGTAAATACAGTTTTTTTTTTATATTGACGTATTTCGAAGTCTTACTACCCTTACACTCATTTGACTCCATTCCTTTTGTCCTTGCATTATTCCTGAGGGTTACGGGGTGTATATGTGATGTTGTTGCATGTGTTTGTGTGTATGGTGTTGGGGGTGAGGGTGGGGTTGGGGGTGTTGCCTGTTGCTTGTGTATGTCACTCTCTTTTTCCTCCCCCCATCCCCAATGTGCTAGGTGCAGTACTCACCGTGGTCGTATATGGTATATGAGAAGATACACCAGCATGGGAAGGACCTGCAGCTCGGGCTCGATGGTGTCCTGGTTCTTCCTTGAGTGTCGAGAGGTGAGTGCTTTCCCTCGAAGTACTGTTTCTGCCGTGCTTTTGATGGGGTTGGTACCGCCCAGGTAAAGCTGGCGGATGGGCAGGTTGTAATGGGGTGGGCGGTACATTGTCTTCCGTCTGTCTGTTGGCGGTTACTGCTGCGGTGTTTGTTGCTACCACCATGGTGGTCAGAGTGTTAAAATGGCTGTATGTGTTGGAGGTTTCCGCTGTGGTCATGATTACATTTTTGTTACCGCCGGCCTGTTGGCGGTATTATCGCTGCTTTAACACCGACCGCCAGGGCTGTAATGAGGGCCTAAGTTTTAAAACCACTCTTGGGTGCTGGCTTCGGGTTAACACTCAGTGAGATCAGAGAAATAATGGTCAACATTGATGAGACTGTATTGATCCATAATAATGAAGTTATTCTGGTGAGAATGTACAATGACAGAGTTTGTTTTTGTCAGTCTAACAAAAGAACAAAGCACCTATGATGTTCTTATCTGATAAGACTCCTGAAGTTCTTGCTGCCAAAGTAACATCACAGGATGCAGTAAAATCATCAGAAACCATTTTAAGAAATGTCCTGAAAGATTTAGGTTTTGGGCTTAATGACAAATTTTGTGATGCCCAGAGCTCAGCAAATCATTGGAGTCAACAAAAATTCCTGATGTTGTCTTAACATTTTTTCATCATTGTTTAATATTAGTAAAACAAAACTGTTACAAATTAAAGTTCCTGAGTTCAGGACAGAAGTCGACAACATTAATGATGGCTTTGAAGATATAAGCGAAGACGTGGAAGACAATGGCATGAACCGAGAGTCTTATGCTATGCAAAATGTACTGTTTTCAAAATCATGTTTTATGAATATATCACAGCAAAAAGAAAACTCGGCTACACATGACGACTGCACACGCAATCTATGACAAGTACAAAAGTAGAGAGCTAATCACTTCAATGAATAGGATTGGTGAATCAGCAAGTTATAATGACATAGTACGGAGCAGAGACGTATTATCAGCTCATGCTGTAAAATCTTGCGAATCCGACAGCGCACCACTTCTAAGTCACTTTACCAGGAAAGGATTTACAATTGCTGCTCTTGATAATTTTGATTTTGAAGACAGCTCTTCTTTGTCTGGGACATCCAGCACACATGATACTGCCATAGTGATTTTTCAAGACTGTACCAATGAAGTAGCTGCTGGAAAACAAGCTGTGTCAGCTGTAGGTATAAACAAACAAAGCTGCAAACCTATAACCCAATCGGCTTGCCACTGCGTGCAAAATAACTACAAGCCATCAACACATCCCAGTCTACCAGAAAGTTTCAAAGTTCCTGAAGACATGGATCTTCTTCTACCTGATGCTGCGGTCCGCAAAGATGATTTAACTGAATTTATCATATCACTTATTCAGTGCAGGCTGAAGGATGAAGAAAAGCCAGTTCCTCCATTAGCAGAAATTCATGAACTGATCTCCCAGAATACCGTCCCACTGAAGAAGGTTGTTTTTTTACCAGTAATACCGGACCAGGTGTACAACCATTTATTTTTGTTGGTCTCTAATTGTGATTTTTTGTGACTAGCAATTAGAGACTCGCAAAACGAAATGTACAATGTGTCTCAGGCACATTTAAGTGGTCATTATGACAATGGCGGTGACTGTTAAAGTGGCCAACAGGCTGGTGGCAATTACCACCAAATAATGACCATGGCGGTGATAACTCACATAGACAGCCAATGTACCACACCAACTGCCAGGGTGTTAACACCACTGACCACGGCGGCAGCCATCAACAGCCAGGCGGAAGGCAAGCTACTGCCCACCATATTATGACATAGCAAACCGCCACAATTTCCGGGGTGGTACCAATGCCATTAAAAAAGCCTGGCGGAAACACTGCACAGAAGACGAAAGACTCACTATCAGAGACACAGAGAAGATCAACGCAGCCAGGGAACCGTAACTTCAAGTCTTACCGATACTCTTCTATACCATGCCCCACCTGGAACAAGAAAGCCTACAAAGACGATGACAGTGAGTAAAGATGCCTAGCACACAAGGGAGGAAAAGGAGAGTGACACACACATGCATAACACACACCATTCACACAACCATCTGCAGAGGAAAACCAATGTCATAGGACCCAAGTTATAATAATGCAAGGACAACATATAGGTATAACTGATATTGTAATTCGATGCCAACAGCCACCATATTGTCCATATGATAAAAGAAATTGGAGAAAATGTTCAGAAAGGCCAGTTCAAAGTACAAATGGCCTACATGGCCTCAGGGCACAGTCCAAGTCCCAACTTGTTTCCTGACAAGGTGGGGGGCACCTCAGCTGAAGTGGGAACCTGTCCACTGGTTCTGGAGGGGACTCCATGTCCATTTTCCTTTGATGGGGAGTGCAAGGTCACAGTCCCTGAGGTGGGGAACTTGCCCACTGGTTCTGGAGGAGGCTCCATGCCCATTTTCCTTTGCTGGGTAGTGCAAGGTCACAGTCTCTGAGGTGGGGAACTTGCCCACTAGTTCTGGAGGGGGCTCCTTGTACAACAGTCCTTGGAAAGTGGGCTACATTCCCTCTGCTGGAGGTGAGGGCTGCTGTGTCCCAGCTGGAGGTGAGGGCTGCTGTGTCCCAGCTAGAGGTGAAGGCTGTTGTGTCCCAGCTGGAGGTGAGGGCTCCTTGCCCACTGCTGTTGGATGAGTTACCCTCCCATCCTCTGCTGGAGGTGAGGGCTCCTTGCTCATTGCTGTTGGAGGTGTTATTCTGCCAGCCTCTGCTGGAGGTGAGGGCTCCTTGGCCACTGCTGTTGGAGGGGGCCTCTTGCCTCTCTTAGTAGGTAGAGTGGGAACCTTCCATTTCCTGGGTGGTGGATGGGGATCCTTCCGTTTCCTAGGTGGTGGAGTAGGATCCTTCCCTTTCTTGGATGGTGGAGTGGGATCCTTCCCTTTCTTGGATGGTGGAGTGGGGTCCTTCCCTTTCTTGGATGGTGGAGTGGGATCCTTCCCTTTCTTGCCTCCATGACTAGGAGGTGCCTCCACTGTCCCCGTGGACTGTTTGCCTGAGGTGCTGGGCTGGTTCGTTGGGACACTGCTCTTACGGGCAGTACAGGGGCTTGAAGGGGGAGGGAAGAGGTCAAGTTGGGCAAGGAAAAGCTTCTTAGGGACGGTGGGCGGAATCAGGGAGGAGGGATGGGAGTGGAGGTTGAGGGAGTGGTTGTTGGAGGTGTACGTCTGCTGGACTTGGGTGTAGGTGCATTGGCAGTGTGCTGATGTGAGGTGGATGACTGTTGGGAGTCTCAGTGCGTGCATTTGTGTCTCTTAGGAGGGGGGGCAGACAGGGTGGGAGAGGACACAGGGGACGTGTGGATGGATGTTGGAGAGGTGTCTACAAGTGAGGTGTGTGTGCTGCTTGGTGTGGTGATGGTGGTGTTGGCTGTTGATGCAGTGCATGCAGGTGTGAGTGCGGATGTGACTGTGAGGGAGGAGGAGGAGGAGGAGGGGGAGACAGTGGAGGCAGTGGATGCTGTTGTGTCTGCAACTGTCTGTTGTTTGTGTGAGTGCTTGTTGCCTGAAGTGTGCTGCCTGTGTTTGTCTGTCCCACTCTTGTGTGGCGTTTTGTATGCATGCTTGTCTGTATGTGTGCATGGGATGGGATGGGGTTGAGGACACTGGGACTGGGAAGTGGTAGTTGGACTGGGAAGTTGTAGGAACAGGGATAAAGGCTGCCATCAGAGAGGAGGCCAGAGCCTGAAACAATCAATGTTGGGCCACCAATCCACCGTGGATGCCCTCCAGGAATTCATTGTGTTGCTGCATCTGGGATGCCAACCCCTGGATGGCATTCACAATGGTTGACTGCCCTACATAGATAGAGCTCAGGAGGTCAATAGCCTCCTCACTGAGGGCAGCAGGGCTGACTAGGGTAGGGCAGGAGGTGCCTGGAACGAAGGAGATTCCCACCCTCCTGAACGGTGTGCCCACTGCCACTGACCCCAGGTCCCTGATTGTCTTGGGGGTGAGGTGTGGACTGAGGTCCCTGTAAAGTTGGGGGCACACTGCTGATTGACGTGTCCTGGGGACAGAGGTGTGGGGATGTTGGGTGGGTGGTGTGGTGTTGGATACTGATGCGGGAGGCTCTGTGGTGGACCGTGAGTGGGCTCGCGTGGCCAACTGACCAGTGGTCCCTGTTGGGCCAGGTAGTTCATCCACATCCTGAAGTCCAGAGTTATTGTCATCACTGGGGGCGTCTTCTGTTGGGGTACTGGATAGTTGTGGCACCTCCTCGCCGCTGGGATTAACTGGGGCACCTTTGGGGATATAAGTGATGTATTATTCTTCATGTCTGTGACATATTGTACATCCCTAGCTTCCCCTCTATTGTTGCTGTTGCCCTGCCACCTTTGTTTGTGTATGGTGATGTTTTGTGTGATTGTTCGTTCTCCATGCTGTGCATGCTTTTGTGATGGGTGTACATGCAGGGCTCGGAGGGCTGTACATGCATTGGTATGGCATGCGGGGCTTGGCATTGGGGTTAGTCATATGTGTAGGTGCACTGTGTGGGATGCACTGGAGTGATGGGACTCAGAGTGAGGGGGTGAGATGACATGCAGGTATGGGGGGTGATAAGTAGTAAATATTGACTCACCAGTGTCCAGTCCTCTGGCTACTCGAGCGAGTCCCTCAGGATGCAGGATTGCGAAGATGTGCTCGTCCCATGCTGTGAGCTGTGGGGGAGGAGGTGAGGGTCCACCACCAGTCCTCTGGATGAGGAGCTGGTGACTTGCTGCCATGGAACGTACCATCCCCCGTAGGTTGTCCCACCTCTTCCTGATGTCGTCCCTTGTTCTTGGATGCTGAACCCACGGCGTTCACCCTGTCCACGATCCGCAGCCATAGCTCCATCTTCCTGGCAGTGGACATTTGTTGTACCTGTGCTCCAAACAGCTGTGGCTCTACCCTGACTATTTCCTCCACCATGACCCGCAACTCCTCATCAGTGAAACGGAGGTGCCTTAGTATGGACATGGGTGTTGTGTGGTGTGTGTTGTGCAGAGGGTGTTGAGTAATGTGATGGGGTGTGGGATGTGGGGTGCGTGACAGATGAATGGGTGTTTGTGGTGTGTGTCTGTAGTTTTCTCAGTGATTTTCGTGTCTGCCCTGTGGCAATTTTTGGAGTCTGTAAAGGGTTGTGGGTAATGAGAGTGTTTGTTTCATAGTGCTGTGGGTGGGTGTGTATGGTGCGTGTATGAATGTCAGGTGTTTGATTTTCATTTTGGCCAATGTTGTGTTTTTTTGCATTTGGGTGGCCATTCTGAGTGCGCCGGTGTGTACTGCCAATGGTTTACCACCAATGAATGTCTGCTGTGGTGATTTCTGGGTCATATTGTGGTCTGCGTTGTTTTGTTGGCGTACCGGTATGGGTGTTTGTACCAACACTTTAACAATGACCTTTAGGCTGGCGGATATGTGTTTGTGGCAGTATTCTGTTGATTTGTTGTGTCTCATAATTGGCGGCCGTCACTGCGGCGGTAAGTGGCATTTACTGCCAATGTCATAATGAGGGCCTTAGTGATTACCAATGGGGTTTGCAAATTACCTACCTCATCAAAATTCATGCGTTAGGTTACAATTTGCGACCCCATTCGGTGAAACACCCCATTTTGTGGTGAAAGACAAAGGGGGAAGGTTCAATTCTATGGCTTTTGATATGACACTAGAACAGACAATCCACAGATCACAGAAAAGCTCCAAGGGAATTGTTGGTAAAAACACGGAAAAGTGAATATGTTGCTCAATTACAATGAAGTCCTTTCTATTTGCAATGTTTTCAGAGAGATGACAAATTCGAAATGAATGCACTATTATGAAACTGAGCAAGGGGAATGTTTAATAAATATGTTAACAGCCTTCCTCATTTTATGCAGCAGCAAGGAAACCCCCTGGAAATGACTGAGCATGTGCAACTACACAACTTCGTGACCAAACAATATGTGAATTACGATATAAAGACACCTCGAAGCAGGAGAGATTTGTTTTGAAAGAGAAAAAGCTGTTTGACATAAGAACTAAAGCTAAACTTGCACCCTTTAATTGGCAAAGTAAGAGTTTTGTCCAACCAGTCACTGCAAAACAGGTTACAAAAAACAACTTTCACAAGCACATAGAGATGGATGTAGCAAAACAAGGACATTCTGTCGCATGATTTTCTTCCAACAAATGCATTATTTGATGGAGATGCTGCAACCAGACCAGTGAAGGACAAACTCGTACAAGTGCTAAAACTATACCTTTCACCTGAGTAATTTCAATTCGGAAAGGTGTCCTAATTGAAAACTGCTGTTGTTGTGGACTATTTGTCACAATTGCAAATGGTCAAGATTCCATCCATGCAAAACTTCAGAGAGGTCATTGAGACTGTTCTACAGATGTCAACACCAGTGTACACCTTGTAAGAACTGCACATTGTCTTTGACAGTTATCTTGAACTATCTGTCAAAGAATGTGAGAGAATCAGACGAATGTCTATGAGTGGAACAATTGACCTTGCCTTCATCAAACATTCAACACCTATACCTGTGCAACTTGATAAATTCTGGTCATCAACATCGAACAAGATGAACCTAGAGATTTTAACTCACCAAAACATTGCTGATGCTTCAGTGAACATTGAGGTTCCAATTATTGCAAGTGGAATGATTATCAATGAGGAGTTGATGCCTACAGAGATATATTTAAAAGGTGTGGGCCATATTGTTCAAGTACTTAACAGCAAATTGAAGGAAGCTGACATTCATGTTGTGCCACAACATTGAGCGGGCTGTTTGAAATGGCTCTAATCAAGTCATTCTACTATCAAATGACACAGAATTTATTTTTATGCTACTTTTTTGCAATGTTCATAAGTCACTGATTGTCAGAGTTATAGATATGGAACAGGTGAGAAAAGACACTTAGGGCCTTATTATGTGTTTGGTGGTCTCACTGCAGGACTGCCAAACTCTCGAGGAGGAAGCCACCACCATGGTGGTGACATCCCCACTGAGCAGATTACAATGTTTCAGCCAGGCTGACCAGCAGGAACTTTGAGGTATGCAGTTCCCGCAGGGATGCCCGGTGGGAACAGTGCTACTGTATTGGTCATGGCTCCCTTAAGGGAGCTAAAGCCAATATCCTAGCACTTGAGCACCCTCGAAATGCCCACTGTCTGCAAAGCAGACAGTGCCCATTCTGACAGCGCTGGCTAGTGGGGACCCTGCACCGTCCATGCCATAGGCATGGGCAATGCAGGGGCCCCCTAGTGTCTCCGACCACACCCTTACCATCAACCTTTCCATGACGGTGCAAATGCTATGGAAAGGTAGAGGAGCTGCAATCACCAAGGAGCACTGAGTTCAGCACCGCCCTGGCTGAGTACAACCCTGACCGCTGTCAGCATATCAGGAACCATGTTCCTGGCAGGGACGGCAGTGTTTAGGCAGGTCCGCCCGTCAAGGTTTTAATACGGCAATCAGACCGCCACAGTTGCGGCGGTCCGCCTGTCACCACTTGTAATGAAGCCATTATTCCTGCTTCATATTCTGTGCAAGAAACTTAACCCAGAGATGCCCAGTGTTCTTCTTAACCCCTTCTGTGCCATGGATGTAATGGTTATGTCCAACGGCACAGTGCTCATGTGCAGAGGACGTAACCATTATGTCCTTGGCACTGAGCTCAGAGGGAGCGCTAGCGCTCCTTCTGTGGGCTTTCCTTCCACCCCCCCAAGGCAGGGATGGAAGGGGAAGCCTTTCCCCTTCCACCCCGACCCCCCTAACTCCCCCAGTGATGTCTGATGATGTCAACGCGCATTCGGGCGCTGACCTTATCAGAGGCCACCTCCTCATCACGCTTGAAGCTTGGCTTCCAGCGCAATCAGAAGAGAAATGTAAAGCATTTCTCTTCCGATCATGTGATGGGGCCCTGAGAGGTTTCAAAGGGAAGGAAAGGAATTTCCTTCCCTTTGAAGTCTCTCAGAGCATTTCAAAAGCCGGATCATGAAGCAATCTGGATTTTGAAATGCCCACTAGACACCAGGGATTTATTTACCAAGGGAAATTGGCATAAGGGGAGCAACCCCTTTGGGCAAGGGTCGCTCCCCAGGGGGGACATTTTTTCAAGGCCTTTTCTGCCCCTCCTGACGGCAGATTAGCCTATTGTTGTTAGGCCAAAGGCGCCAGGGATAATTTTTTTTTGTTTTTTTTTGTGTTTTTTTGTTTTTTTAGAGTTGGGGAGCGACCACTTAGGCAAGGATCTCTCCCTAGGGGGCAAATTATATTTAGGCCATTTCTGTCCCCCTTGGGGGCAGATCGGCCTATTTTTATGAGGCCAGTCTACCCTCAAGCGGGGCAGAAACCACTAGACACCAGGAAGTTTTATTTTTTATGGTGAATTCACGGAAGGGGAGCGACCCCTTAGGCAAGGGTCGCTCCCCGGGGGGGGGGATTTATTTTAGGCCATTTCTGCCCCCCTGGGAGCAGATCGGCCCTTTGTTATTAGGGCAATCTGCCCCCAGGGGGGGCAAAAACCTCTAGGCATCAGGGATCTTTTTATTTTTGTTTTTGTTTTTAGAGGTGGGGAGTGACCCCTTACACAAGGGTCGCTCCTCTGTGGGGCAAATTGTATTTAGACCATTTCTGCCCCCCTTGGGGGCAGATCCGCCGATTTTTGTTAGGCCAATCTGCCTCCAAGGGGGGGCAGAAACCACTAGGCACCGAGGATCTTTTTTTTGCGCCAATTTCACGCAAGGGGAGCAACCCCTTAGGCAAGGGTCGCTCCCCGGGGGTGCAAATTTATTTCAGTCCATTTCTGCCCCACCTGGGGGCAGATTGGCCTATTGTAATTAGGCCGATCTGCCCCCGGAGCGGCAGAAACCACTAGGCACCAGGGATCATTTTTTGGTGTTTTTTTTGTGTTTTTTCTCTCGTTTTTTTAGAGTTGGGGAGCGACCACTTTGGCAAGGGTTGCTCCCTAGGGGGCAAATTATATTTAGCCCATTTCTGAACCCATTGGGGGCAGATAGTCTGATTTTTGATAGGCTAATCTGCCCCCAAGAGGGGCAGAAAGCACTAGGCACCAGGGATTTTTTATTTGCGCCAATTTCACACAAGGGGAGAGACCCCTTAGGCAAGTGTCGCTCACCGGGGGGGCAAATTTAATTTAGGCCATTTCTGTCCCCCCTGGGGGCAGATCGGCCTATTGTTAAAAGGCCGATACCACTAGGCACAGAGGATCTTTTTTTTGCACTAATATCACGCAAGGGGAGTGACCCCTTAGGCAAGGGTCACTTCCGGGGGGGGCAAATTTATTTTAGGCCATTTCTGCCCTCCTGGGGGCAGATCGGCCTATTGTTATTAGGCCGATCTGCCCCCAGGGTTGGCATAAATCTCTAGGTACCAGGGATCGTTTTTTTTTTTTTTGGGTTTGTCTTTTAGAGGTGAGGAGCGACCGCTTTGGAAAGGGTTGTTCCCGGGGGGGGGGGGCAAATGTATTTTAGCCCATTTCTGTTCCCCTTGGGGGCAGATCAGCGTATTTCTATTAGGCCGATCTGCCCCCGGGGGTAGAGAAACCACTTAGGCACCAGGGATTGGTGTGTGTGTGTGTATGTGTGTGTTTTCTTTAGGGGGGCGGCCCCTTGAGTAAGTGTCTCTCCCCATTACTGTTGGCCATATCTGCCTTCCTTTTGGGCAGATGGGCCTATTTTTGGAATGCCCATCTGTCCCCAAGGGGGGGCAGAAATCCCACCAGAGAACAGGGAAGTATTTTTTCTGAAATAAGAGGGTGGGGGTATGGCCATACCCCCACCCCAAATAAACAGGACCAAAGTTGTTCTGCCCACCAGTGGGCAGATGGGGCAATTACCCCTGATCCACACCCCAGGGGCAGAAAGTCTACTAGATGCCAGGGAATTAAAAAAATATATATATGTTGGGGTGGTGGCTACCAACCAGTATGGGCCTGGTTATGCCCCCACCCCAACTAAAGGGGGTAACAGTGTTTCAGCTCTCCCCGCACGCTAAAACATCTTATCCCACAGCAAGCAAGAAGACATTTAATTATTTGGGGTTTTGGTTTTATATTTGGGCCATGAGAGCTTGGCTAACTCTCAAAATCGTCCCACTTGGAATAGTGAGGGCTGCACTTTATGGACTTTGGGACGCTGGACGGCAGAAAAATTCACAAGACCTAGACACATCTGAAAACTAAGCATCTGGGTGATTCCAGGGTGGTGTGTTTCACATGCACCCCGCACCATTTTCGGACCCACAATGCCCTGCAAACCTCCACCTTTGCTGGAAATCACACATTTTTCCCACGTTTTTGTGTGGAACTTTCCGGAATCTGCAGGAATGCACAAAATTCCTACCACTGAGCATTGTCTCATCTATACCGATAAAATTACTTCTGCACTTGTCAGCCTAAAAATGTTCTTTTGCAAATTGCACATTTGGAACCCCTTTGGTTCCCCCTCAATATCAACATGTTTTTGGCTCTTCCCTTTCACAAGCACTTGGCCCACCTACACAAATGAGGTATCATTTTTACCGGTAGCCTAAGGGGAACGTTGGGTGGTATTTATCCCAGTGCAGTGATCCCACACAGAAATGTGGGAAAAATGAGATTTTTTAGCTAAATTTGAGGTTTGCCTAGGATTCTGGGTAAGAAAACATTGGGGGATCCACACAAGTCACACCTCCCTGGACTCCCTCAGGTGTCTAGTTTTCAGAAATGTCTGGGTTTGGTAGGTTTCCCTGGATGGCTGCTGAGCCCAGGACCAAAAACGCAGGTGCCCCACCCCGCAAAAACAGGAAGTTTTGTATTTGATAACTTTGATGTGTCCAGATGGTGTTTTGGGGCATTTCCTTTCGCGGGCAGTAGGCCTACCCACAAAAGTGAGGTACCATTTTTATCGGAAGACTTGGGGGAACGCTGGGTGGAAGGAAATTTCTCCTCTCCTACTCTCTGATTCAAGGACGTCCTGTCACCGAAATGAGAGGAAAAAGTGTTTTTTTGGACAGATTTTGAGGTTTGCAAAGGATTCTGGGTAACAGAACCTGGTCAGAGCCCCACAAGTCACCCCATCTTGGATTCCCCTAGGCGTCTAGTTTTCATAACTGCACAGGTTTGCTAGGTTTACCCAGGTGCCGTCTGAGTTAGATGCCAAAATCCACAGCTAGGCACTTTGCAAAAAACAGCTCTGTTTTCTTTGTGAAAATGTGATGTGTCCACGTTGTGTTTTGGGGCATTTCCTGTCGCGGGCGCTAGGCCTACCCCCACAAGTGAGGTACCATTTTTATCAGGAGACTTGGGGAAATGCTAGCTGGAAGGAAATTTGTGGTTCCTCGCTGATTCCAGAACTTTCTGTCACCAAAATGAGAGGAAAAAGTGTTATTTTGTTGGCCAAATTTTGAGGTTTGCAAAGGATTCTGGGTAACAGAACCTGGTCAGAGCCCCACAAGTCACCCCATCTTGGATTCCCCTAGGTGTCTAGTTTTCAGAACAGCACAGGTTTGCTAGGTTTCCCTAGGTGCCGGCTGAGCTAGAGGCCAAAATCCACAGCTAGGCACTTTGCAAAAAACAGCTCTGTTTTCTTTGTGAAAATGTGATGTGTCCATGTTGTGTTTTGTGGCATTTCCTGTCGCAGGCGCTTGGTCTACCGCACAAGTGAGGTACCATTTTTATTGGGAGACTTGTGGGAACACAGAATAGCAAAACAAGTGTTATTGCCCCTTGTCTTTCTCTACATTTTTCCTTCCAAATGTAAGACAGTGTGTAAAAAAGACATCTATTTGAGAAATGCCCTGTAACTCACATGCTAGTATGTGCAACCCGGAATTCAGAGATGTGCAAATAACCACTGCTTCTCAACACCTTATCTTGTGGCCATTATGGAAATACAAAGGTTTTCTTGATACCTATTTTTCACTTTTTATATTTCAGCAAATTAATTGCTGTATACCTGGTATAGAATGAAAACCCATTGCAAGATGCAGCTCATTTATTGGCTCTGGGTACCTAGGGTTCTGGATGAACCTACAAGCCCTATATATTCCCACAACCAGAAGAGACTAGCTGACATAACGGTATGTTTCTTTAAAAAATATGACATCGCAGGAAAAAGTTACAGAGTAAAACGTGGAGAAGAATGGCTGTTTTTTTCACCTCAATTTCAATATTCTTTTATTTCAGCTGTTATTTTCAGTAGGAAACATTTGTAGGATCTACAAAAATGACCCCATGCTGAATTCAGAATTTTGTCTACTTTACGGAAATGTTTAGCTTTCTGGGATCCAGCATTGGTTTCTCACCCATTTCGGTCACTAACAAGTCTGCCTGTTCCTGAATGCTGGGAAGATGATGATCTTACCACCGGAAACTCTTTGTTGATGCCATTTTCAGGGGAAAAAACACAACCCTTCTTCTGCAGCCTTTTTTCCCATTTTTTATTTTTAAATTAAATTTTCGCTGTATTTTGGCAAATTTCTTGGTCTCCTTTAGGGGAACCCACAAAGTCTGGGACCTCTAGAATCCCTAGGATGTTGGAACAAAAGGACGCAAATTTGGCATGGGTAGCTTAGGTGAACAAAAAGTTATGCAGGCCTAAGCGCAAACTTCCCCAAATAGCCAAAAAAAGGCTCAGCACAGGATGGGAAAAAGCCTGGCAGCAAAGGGGTTAAGGCACATATTCTGACTGGAGATGACACTATGAGCAAAATTGGAACAAAGCTTGGAGAATTAACCTGTGAAGTTTCTAAAAGGAAGAATGTGACTTTAAATACGTAGACAAATAATGTGTGTGTGTGGGAAAGGAGTTCTGACTGTCACACATTTGATGATCTTCGGTAAAGTGAGTTCAAGATATCAGTCCCTCTACGTGACCTTCCACCAATGTCATATTCTGTGTATGGACATATTAAAACAGCATTAAACTTGATCAGAAGGTGTGTACGTGTTTTGGATTATGCATATGTAGAAAACGATCCATGTAAATTTGGTTGGGATGATATTGATGGGGTGATAAAACTTGCAAAATTTCTAAAGCCTCTACCCACACAACTTACACATACCTGTACTTGCAACACCTGTGCTTCAATGTCGATATGGTCTTCTCAAATGTTTAACATTCTTCAAATGTACCACGAACGATTGCCAAAACAAATAAATAAAGTGAACTATGAAAATGCTTCTAAAACAGGAGTGATAAGTATTATTCTTTTCATATTCAGATCATAAACATTGTTTGGTGTATACATAAAAGGATTAAAAACCATTATTATGTATTTCATTTCCGTATATGTCTCTTCTTCATCTTTTATAGAAGCCATTTTGGAAACTGGCAAAAAAGGTTTCTCTTAAGAGTTATTTTATTTGTCTTTGGACAACCTGGCCCCAAAACCTATGTTTTGACATCAAAATTAAGTATATAGGTCTCATGGTTCCTGAAATATTACAAAATCACTACAACACATCTGCCATTTTTAAAACTGTTGTCCTTGTGTTGTGCATTTTCAAGATGAAGAAAGTCTTCATCCACACTAAACTTGGGCTTTTATGGATAGGGGTACTGTGCATATTTCACCTGCACTCTTGTCTTACTCCATGATCATTTGTAAAAACCATTGTGTAATATTAACCAGCATCTGATGCTTTGGATATGTAAACACTACCATGCACCAAAGGGCTAGGTTTTCATAATGTAAATAACACAGATAAAAGAAAATAAATAACAATTATTCTATCTATGGAATCTCAATTACTGTACTTGAGCTAGCGGCATGCTATGCAACTTTCATTAGAAAGCAAGTTTTTTTTACACAGCATTTTCTACCACACTCAATATATATATGATACAGTGTTTGTGCACCACAGCAAAGAAAGGCAAATGGGTTTTAATAAACTCTGCAGGCAACACTATAGTTCTCAATGTGGTGCAACTTTCAGGGAGCATCTTTGTACTTGATGTAATAGAAAAGCCTCACAAACATGACCTACTGTAAGATTCATGGCTTTCCTAATGTCTCATTAAATAAAAAGTTTGATTTAATAACCGAGCTGCTGACCGAGCTGCCTGCCATTTTTCCAAAGTGAATTTAGTTTTTTTTATGCCAAGTCCCTGATAACGATGTACCTTAACATTCAGAGTTGGCAACTAAATTGTATTATATTTCTTGATAATTGTACAAACTCCATTATATGTTGCTGTGTTTTGACGATAATATAATGATATCATATGTATCCAGGAGAAAGTGCTTCATAATGGTGCCTAAATTCTAAAAGAAACAACTCAGTGTTAATAAACAAACAACAAACTCCAGTCTATTTCACAAAGATTCAGAAAACATGTAGGACTCCACTCATTGTAAACTACTGGCTATCATTGGTGTAGATTTGCACATATTAGGGTATTTGTTTAAACGATCAAGAATGCACTTAGAAATTCATGTACATTTCAAATATTCAGGCATGCTATTAGGCACCTGGTTAGACAATACTAGATAGGTGCAAGCTCAGCACCGTTAACCACCAGCGTCATGCAGTATCACCCCAACACCGATGTGCAATTATGAGATAATCCCAATGAAAGGGAGAAATAGCAGTGTAAACCCAAATTACTTGGCTCTAGTCCACACAGCAATACCTTTTTCTGTGGTGTTTAACACCATGTTTATCACTGCCTCTGGAGAGTTGGTAAATGGATGGTGAGTGTAAGGCAGGGAGGGTAAGAAAGATTGGAGAGGATGGAAAGGAAAACTAAAATGTTGGTTGACAAAGAGGATCATGTATCCCCTGTGTCCTGTTAGTGGGCTGAATGGAAGCTGCCAGGAAAAGGGTCTGAGCTATAATGCAGAATGTTCCCAAGGCAATTTTATTGGATGCATTTTACAGCTGGGAAATTGGGTCCATTGTTTCTGCACCCAGTAAATTTGGGTATTGGAACAATAGCTCACTCATGATTGAGTAAAGTAGCTTTCCACAAAGAAATTCTGCTCTTTTAAATCATTGAGCCTTATTATGAGGTTGGTGGGCCAACTCTCTGCCCGCCAGCCCTGTGGAGGGGAGACCAAGGCGTTTACAAGGTTTCCACTAGGCTGACCGGCGGAAACCTCTGAAATCATAGGATTTCGACAATCAGCCCAGTGAAAACTGTGAAAAGTCATTGGCCTATAATATTTCTATTCTATTCTTGGTGTTTTATATAGTTTTATATAGTGCACAGCTAGCCCTTACAGCCTCCTAGTGCTAAGAGCCACACCTGCAGAAACTAGCCAGTAGAACCTACTGAAATAGGTGAGACTTTAGGAGCTTTCTGAAGGCCAACTCTGGCTGAACTTGTTTTAATCTAAAAGGGAGTTTATTCCACAGCTTGGTGGTCAAAAATGCAAAGGTACAACTGCCACTCCTGGCCCTGTGAAATTTAGGGATGGCTACAGAGAGTTTTCAGAACATAATGATCTTCTGGGAGTATACGGCTGAAGCAATTTACAGATTAAGCATGAACTTCTGCCTGTGTTAGCTCAAGATTTAGGGCCTTGAATTGAATCCATTTCTGGATTGGGAGCCAATGAAGCACTGTCTCCCCCGGGGCTGCTGAGTGGAATCACAGGATATTGACAAGTGATCAAGCTGCCGTCTTTTTGATCATCTGTAAGCGCTGAATGGCATAGATGGGGCTTCCCAGGACTAAGGCATTGCCATAGTCCAACCAGGAAATAATCAGAACCTGAATAACTATCCTCTTTAATGGGGCCGGTAGACATTTCAGTGTTTTCCTTAATGTCCGTAGTGGCCCAAAACAAGATGATGCCAGCTTATTAGCTTGGGTTTCCATGGTAAACTTATTGTCAAGCCAAAAGCCCAGGCTCTTTACTGTCGTGAGGGAGCTGGCCGCTCACCGAGACACTGTGGCCAGAGCGCCTCTCCCCAAGAGGAAACATTGCTACCTTTCACCAGAACTTCTGTCTTGTTCCCATCAAGTTTTAGATTGCTGACTGACATCCATTCCATGACTACCTTCAAGCAGGCATTCAATTCTAGAGAGGCCTGCTGAGATTCCTGGGTGGGAACCAGAATCAGCTGAGTATCATTAGCAGAAGAGGCCAGCTCTACTCCATGTGACCTAACAATTCTTGCAAGTGGCAAAACATAAATGTTAAACAACACTGGACTTAATGAGGAGCCCTGAGGACCCCCCCCCCCATTCTATCTGGAAGTTAGTTGAAAAGAAGGGTGTGTCAGATACCTGAAAACTCCTATTGTTAAAAAAATCCTAAATCCACTTAAGGGCCGGGCCTTTGATGCCAATCATTTCTAGTCTTAAGATAATATGAGAGACAGTATCAAACTCAGTGTTGAGGTCTAGCATAATCATCGCAGCAGAGCCCCTTGATCAAGCATAGTCCTCATTGCCTCTGTGGCAGCTAGGAGCAGTTTCAGTGCTGTTCCCTGGTCTAAAACCTGTTTGACTTGGATGGAGAATAGAATGATTCCCTAGGAAGTTAGATAGACTGGTATTCACATGTTTCTCCAAAATTTTGCTAGCTATCAGAAGCAGGTAGTTTGGTCTATAGTTCTCAGCTTTAAGTGGGTCTGCACTTGATTTTTTCAATATAGGTTTCACTACAGCATGCTCCCATATTTCAGGAATGATACTGGACACTAAAGATCTATTTAAAATATGCATCAGGCTGGGCAAAATTATTTCGCTGGCCTTTAATAGGATACCTGGTGGTGCTGGATGGAAATGGAAGCCAGATCTTATTGATTTGACAGACAAGCTCCTCGTGATAATTACTCAGTTAAAATAGAACCAGATAGAGTATTCTTCAGTAGGGAGTCTTCGGTAGAGACCCCTCATGGAGTCAAGGCCAACGTTGTCAGAGGGAGGGTGCTCCAATCACCCTCGGATTACACACTGTCTGCAATAGCAGACAGTGTGCATTCCAAAGGTGCTGGGCAGATGGGCCCTGCACTGGCCACTACATAGTCATGGGAAGTGTAAGGGTCCCCTCGTGGCTCCCAGCACTGGGTCTCTGCCAGCCTTTTCATGGCGGGGTTCCCACCATGAAAAGGCTGGCAGAAACTTAACTAGTGATCAGCACAGCAGCGCTGAACTCAGCACCGCCATGGCTGAGCACGACTCCAACCACCGCCACCCTGTAGGGAACCTTCTTCCTAGTGGTGGCAGCAGTCCCCTGGTGGTCCGACCACTAGAGTCATAATGTGGCGGTCAGACCACCTGGAGTGCGGTGGTCTGACTTTCATCACGAGGCTGGCAGTCTATAGACAGCCAGCCTCGTAATGAGGCCCTAAAACTTGGATAATCTGCCCAGGGCTTCAATCCTAGATCTCTTTTGAATTTGGATACCTGGATAAAAAACACACAAATCTCAGCGATAGGAGAGGCCTTTTTGGTTTGTACAAAGCCACATGGTCCAAACAGAAGGCATGGAACTGGAATCCAATGCAAAGAAGCAACGGTTGAATAGACAAAATCCTTCCTCTTCAAATTTGAGATGATCCTAGCTGTCGTAACCAGAACCAATGCCATGCTTGATACACCTTCGGCCCTCATTACGACTTTGGTGGTCTTATGGCAAGACCGCTGTGGTGGTGGTCACTAAAAGACCGCCATGTTGGCAGTCATACAGACCACTGTATTAAGAGTTACACAACCAGGACCACCAAAACCCAGCCACAATTCCGACACCGCCAGGACTCTGGAGGGCAGGAAAGAGGCATTTCACCACCAGCACCGCCAGGCCATAAAAAATCATTCAAACTTATTTCAAACCACAAATCACAATAGCAGTTCTTCCATGGCGTCAAACCAATGGTTTTACGAACCGTGGTGGTCGGTGGTCACCACAGTAATACACAACACCACATTGGATAATTTGAATTCCACATACCTGGCACACATCCACACACCTAATAACTGCACTACAAAACACATCCCTTCACACCCCACAATTATTTGCAACCAGAACACCACACACAGAAAACAGAGTGTCAATTAACAATCCAGTCCTATATATTAGGCCCCCATCCACATTCAAAATACCACTCATTACACACCTGCACATCATACACATCACACTTAATTTCCCCACACACATCAGACACTATCCATTACCCACCCACAACACAGCACCCATACCTCGTCACCCTTTTTTTCTTGTTTACGTGTTGTCCATCACTACCATGTCCCCCTAAAAAAATCCCTGCTTCACAGATGATGAGTTGAGGGTCATGGTGGATGAAATCATCAGAGTAGAGCCACACCTATTTGGGTCACAGGTCCAACAAACCTCTATTGCCAGGAAAATGGAGATGTATCAAAGAATAGTCAACAGGATAAATTCTGCAGCTAGCGATCTACCCTCAAGGGAGGACATCAGGAAGAGGTGGAACAACATCAAGGGGAAGGTCCTTGCCATGGCCGCCCGGCACCAGCTGACAGTCCTGAAGACTGGCGGTGGTCTCCCACCTCCTCCCCCAACATTCACATCATGGGAAGAGAAGGTCTCAGACATCCTGCATCTTGAGGGTTTGACAGGAACACATAGGGGAGTCGAGTTAGGTAAGTTACTACACCAAAAATGTCACCCTAGTTCTGTGTTGCATGCTCACTGATCACCTTTTGGCATCTTACCAGCCAACCCACTCATCATCTCTGTGTCTAACTGTCCAGATACCCCTGTCTGGTATCCTACATGTCCTACATGTCAACTAAACTCACCTGGGGGCACAGTGTCTGTTTATGGTGTAGGTAGTACAGGGACTGACATCACTACAACTCCCAGTAGGCACTGTTCCACCATTAAGAAAACCAGAACAGTGTACCATAATGAAAATAGGCAATGGCAGCAGTGCTATGGGCATCTGTCAGTACAATACAACCAACACACAGCTAAAGCTGTGTCCTCTGCTAAACCGGTCCTTCTAACTCCCATCACCTATTGAAAAATACTCACCTGAAGAGAACATACATACATGCAGTGTGATGTACTTGGTGTAACCTCATACATGGCCAGGTACAATGGTTACTCCTAATTTGATGGATAGGTCAGTTTCCACTTTACATTGTGCAACTGTCTGATGAATCAGTAATGAACTACTGCTAACTGGGAGGTAACATGAACAATAAAAAGCTACACAGCAGACAAGATATTAGACTATCAACAACCATCCAAATTCCAAGATACTCTGACATCCTGTAGTAACGTGTGTGATATACGAATTCTCTGTATCCCATATAGCTGTTACCCAAAATTGATAGCAGGTGCAACTGTCATATCAGGGGGTTAAGCAAAGACTTCCTGCATATGGCTCACAGCATATCTACCTGTCAAATTTTGTAACCACATGTTGCATTACCATGTGTAACAGTTTGTTACACTACTTCAACAGGTCACCTAGCCACTGGGACCATGGGGAGGACACCTGAGACAGCCACTTGCCCCCTGGATGAAGCCCTCAATGTGGAAAACACCCCTCGATATTAGCACAATGAGGACGACGCTGGCCTATGTGGGATACCTGGTCAGTCTACAACTGTCAGCTTCACCCAGCCTACATCGGCTCCTCCCAGCCCTGTTGCTTCTACATCCCAGGCAACCATTCATCCACAAACCTGTGACCCAAGAACAGTTAATACCATAATGTGCCCCCCAGTGCAGGCACCAGAATCACCACCCAGACAATAAAGGACCTGGCACAAGTGTGAGTGGAAAAACTGTGCCAAGGGCACAGGCACGTAAGGGTAGAGTGCGTGAGAGGGATGGTGCAGAGTGAGGCTGCTAGGGATACAACTGGCCAGGACACCATCTCCCAAGCCTTTGGAGCTTACCAACAGTCCCAAGGAATGATGGACCAGGTACTTGCCATGATGGAGGAGATAAAGCAGCTGCACAGGGACAACCACCAGGACCTTATGCAACAGTGGGAGGCCCACAATGCCAACATGGCCTCCCTAACAGCAGACCATTTCCATTGGCCATGTAATACCATCCCCTTCATCATCTGTGGCAGCCAGTGGAATTGAGGCCGTACCAGGGGAAAGACATGCCTCAGACACCCCTGCCTCTGTAGCTGGAGAACCACCTCGCAAACATGGATGTCCACCAAAATATCAAGGAGGAGCAGATGCCAAAAATTACAACCACTGCCAGGAAGTGATCCTCTACTGATTGGTTCCCCTTGTGTGCCACTGATACACCCTGCTGACTGTTTTCGATCATTCTCTATTTTCCAATGGCATATGGACACTGGACTTGAGACTCCAAATGTTGTAGCAGCTACCCTGATGATTACATCAACCATGACTGAACCCTTCACTGTTTGCACTTTTTGGTTTGTTGCCAATCATTTCTTTTTCCTGTGCACTTGTAAATAAACACCACTAAACTACATATTATGTTTATATTTACATAGAACAATTCTTGCTTACATATGATATTCACAAAGGTACCAAATATGTTAAGTCCCATCTTGCATGTACTGTTGAATCTGGCTTCAATTTACACACAATGAAACAAATTGGCAATCTTCAGTCCTCATTCATAGCACTTTCCTGCACATAGGTTGATCACATGCCAATGATCACACAGTGAAGTACACCTTTACAATTTTGTCCTTCAGCATAGGTGTGAATAACTAACATTCCGCAGACTACTGAAGTTAGGAACATGACAGTCATTGTCTATTCAAATAGGCAAACATATTACTTCAATTTATCATCAGATAAAGCCTTATCACATACCCATACCATACAACCCAAATGACCATACCCCATGACACAGATAGAGGTCAATGCAAATGTCCCCAGTCATGGAACCTTCCATTTATCATGGTCAGGTATCTGTAGGCATGTTACTCATCTATGTCAGTCCTGACACACATGCAGAGTGGCCTGCAATGAGGAAAAACAGTGACAGCTGCATACAAGTAAGATGGTACCAATATCAAGCCAATGAGATGGTTGAGGTTGTGGATTGCACAGGATTACATGTGTCATAGACACATAGACCACACTCATGAAACCATTTACCCTAGATAACATGGCACACAGGTCTACTGTGTGGAACAGACCACTGCTATTCCACTGTCCTGAGAGTCTGGCATGAAACTCAGACACCACCAATATAATGCCACACAGTAACTGCATCAATCCATGTCCACTTCACATGTCAGACCTGAAAATCCCACCTGCCAGTGACACAATTCAGAAATGACTACATGAGGATGACATTGTGAAGAAATCTGCAAAGTAAAAATGTACAACAAAAGGTATAGGTACGTACGTGAAGGTAATATAGACATGTCCTAAATACAATTGTAGCACAGGTTGTGCATTGTGACAAATATTAACAAAGGAGGTCAACATGTTACTCACAACTCCATGTACTATATTGCATGCACACCTGAGGTATGTACTGCTAAGCAACTAATGACCTGTCTGATAGTCATACAAACACCATTCTCAAACATCTCTAAGCCCCCAGTGAGTCAGTCATTTTACAGAACAACACATACCTACAGTCAGTTGAAGTACTGATTGATGAGATCTGCATGGATGCCTCCACCTTCATCCTCATCACTGTCATCCTCACTTGGCACCCTCGCCTGGTAGAACTGTTATCTCCCCTTCATCTGGGATCTGACGTCCCAGGGCAAGGTTGTGGAGCATGCAGCAGGCCACAATGATTTGACAAACTTTGGCAGATGAGTAGAGGAGGGCTCCACCAGAATTATAAATGCTACAAAATCTTGCCTTCAGGAGCCCAAAGGTTTGCTCCTCGACACGCCTTGTCCTTCTGTGGGCCTCATTGAAGCAGACTTCCCCTGGCGTGGTTGATTACCTCACTAGTGTCAACAACCAGGGACAGTTTGGGTAGCCAGAATCCCCTGTAAGGAATCGTTACATGTGTGTAAACATAAATCTTGGGCATCCTTACATTTGCCAGCAGACATATGATACTGACACCCATTACATGTATGACTTACCTTCCAGCCAGGCCCATTCTGTGCACTGTCGTGTCATCAGCAGTGGGATATTGCTGTTCCGCATGATGAAGGAATCATGGACAGAACCTGGGTCCTGTGCACATAGTTATGAAATGTAGAGGTCTGCCAAACAGACTACTTGGACATTTATGGAGTGGAAGTTCTTCCTATTCTAAAACACCTGATCATTGCCATGTGGGGGAACTAAGGCTACATGGGTACCGTCAATGGCTCCTACTACATGTGGGATGTATGACAAAGCATAGAAATCAGACTTCACATGGGCCAAATCTTCACATTGTGGAAATGTAGCTGTCCAGGTGTTTCAACAACGCAGACAGTACATCCTTCAAGACCAGAGTGAATATAGCCTGGGTCATCCCTGTAGCTGGGGCCACTGTATTTTAAAAGGAGCCTGTGGGCAGGAAATGCAAGAGTGATAGATTCATGATTGTCTGCCTATCCAGGCAGTAGATCTGCCTGACAAGACAATCCTCCGTGATCTGTAGGTCCGCTAATGGGTGATACACTGGAGGTTGTCTGACCCTTCTCATGCCAGGGTAACTATGTTAGATAAAATAAGAAGGTATGTCTATCAGTCATTGTGTCCATTTTAAGTGTTAGAATACATACATCTCCCATAACACTTGGACATGCCATATTGTAGAAAAGTGGCACACAGCACAGACCTAGGGAAATAATGGCTCATTACTGCAATCTGATCCCATTTCCTAGATTATGACTTGGAAATGCAAACGCCAGTCACTAAAAGTCTCTGTGATATCGACATTCTTACTATGTTTCACATTTAAGAGGCACAAATACTAATAAACCAATTGGCATGAGGGTGCTGACTATGCCACTAAATACACTAGATACATTATTTATATCTCATCAATATAACAACATGTCAATCAAATTTGCATATACATACATTGTTGGTCATAGCCAGCACTAAACACTATGGCGTCAAAATGTTTCACAGCTTGTGACGCAACTTAAAATTAACTTTTGCAACCACCTAAGGACCTTAAAATGGCAGCTCCCTCAGCTCCCTGACCTATTGTACTGGATATTAGAAAATGGCCTGCATCCACCGGCAGAAGTCGTCATGGTGGTAGGTGGATACTACTGCAGTGGACATTGCCATTAGAACACATAGATGCCTTTAGTGGTCTTGGGCCAATGGTGATGTCCACCAGCAGTTAAGGTCTCTTATGTGGCGGATGTGACTGCCATCTCAAACTTCACCTCTCACTTTACTCCTGACAGTGCTTCCAGCAAGACCTCCACGATCTGAGCTGCTGTGCACTGCCTCTGGGATCTGGGAGCAATCATGCCACGTCCTACAGGTGATAGGACCCCTGCCTTCTCACATGAGGATCTGGAGAAGCTGGTGGAGGAGGTTCTATCCCTGTATGAACCAGAAGAGCAGGTATGTGCACCATGTTCACATATGTTTCATTAGCTCAACTAATCTCTGTTATACTAAGCAAAGGATGATGGTCAATGTTTCTGATAGTGTCCTTAAAGTTCATAGGGTGCCAAAGTTGTGGTAGAATGTGTGAGTTCATGGACATTTACATATGTTTGGTGATAGATTTTGAGTCCTGAGACATTGTGGAGAGTGTTTCATGTATGTTCTCTGACCCACCTTCTGACTGTTGCACATGGTTAGTGGATTTGGTATACCAGACTACTCCTAAAAAATAATTTCTTTGTATGTGTTTGCTGTCTGATCATATGTGATGACATGACAGCTTGTGCTGCAGATGCATGTTGTCTGCCTGCTTCCCCCTGACATGCCGTCGCTGTATATGCTCATCTATCAGTGGAAGGGATGTTCAAGACAGTCTGGGTTTGGCTTGTTGTGCTAACTTGTTAGTAACTCTGCCTGTTATAGTGTGTTACTTGTGGACATGACATTATTTTTGTCTGTGTCATCCATGCAGGTCAATGCCAATCTGAAAAAGGGGATTTGGCATGCCATCACCAGGAAAGTGCAGACTGTGGGAGTCCACAGCTGGCAGAGTGCCAACAGTCAGAAGAGGTGGGAGGACCTGAGAAACTGTAGAGGTCCAGCTGGGGATGTCCTTCCAACGTGGACGGGGTGACTGTTGGACCCTGAACCTCCCTAATGGCCCACATTTGGCGGTGGTCTACCCTGAGCTGGATGGGAATTTAAAGGCAGCACAGCAGCCACAAGAGGATAAGTACAGATCTAACTCACTTTTTCCCTTTACCAGGCGATTGAGTGATGTAACAGATTGTTAGCTCTAACAATGTTGTAAGTGCAAAGTGTCACAGATCTCCTGTGAACACACTGATGTACAGTAGCCATCTATAGCACATAGGTGTGCACATAAAAAATTATTTTGAGACATGTTCCTCAACTATGTTGTCCCATGAGTACAATAGTGCATAATGGTGCACATATGACTGTGTCATATGTGTACTACTATATAGGTTCTTCTACCCTGGTGACTGTTAATTCAAACCAAATGGTCAATTGTTCCAATATCATGATGGTACAATGTGTAGGTCCTTGCTCTCTGTCCTCTTGAATGTGTCAAGATTCCTGTCTATGTGCAACACAGAGTCATACATATTCAAGTCATCAATAGTTTACATACAGTTTCTGAGAAGTGACAGCATCATGCAAGGTTGTGATGTCTATTTGACATGTCACATGGCATACAAGGTTAATATCGCCATACCTCTTGCAAAGTACTCCCCTTGGTAAGTGAGGGATGTACATAGACATTTGTGATGCTTCATCAGAGTTTACAATATGCATGTTGGATACCATTAAGTTGTTGCAACATTTCTATTGGGAGACATATATTTGTGTCAAAGGTATAAATGTTACTACCATGACAATGTTGTTTTAGTGGAAAGTGGCCATACAGCATTGCATGTGGGCATATTGATGTAGGCATGATACATAGGCAATGGTAGCCTATTAACAGTAATATTCATGACATATTTGTCAACATGATGTGTCAATTGAAAGGTTCAGTCATGAATCAACATTAGAAATAGTTATATCTGTGGTTGCTATGAAGGATATGTCAAAGGAGTCCTCGATGTTTGTGGACCTAATGTTGGCAAAGACACCTATGTGGTGCAGGTGTGGTAGTTCATGTACACATTTGAGTTGTATTGTAAGTGTATCCAGGCTTTTGGCTTGCATCATGGTTGGTTTACCTGTCATGCTTTGGTTCTAAGAATCCTCCACAGACAGATGTAAGGCTTGCCATGTCGGATGTGTGGGCACTGAGGTTGTTACTTAGTCAGTGGTTTATTGATGAACTAATTGCATGATTAGGTAGGTTTGATAGTCACCTTCCTGCACAGTACAGTAGCCCATTTGTAAGGTACACATTATTGATAAGATGTGGTTGTGTGTGGGATATTGGTCTCAGATTACTTGGCCCTTACATGACTGATGACGTTTGTGTTCAGTAGACCAATGACCTAGATGCCTTGGTCCCCATTGTATTTTCAGTCCTTGACACATCACTACTGGTTCATGTGTGTGTGACATGTGTGACAATTTGAGAGTTCACATGTTGGCATGTGTCTATCTTGTGTATGGTAGTAACTATGTGAAATGAAGAAGGTATGGCTTGATGGCACAAGGCTTGCCTTTACATTATAACTTGGGTCATTGCCTGGTACATGACATCAGGGTAAAATATTTTTATGTATTGATTATGTGTTTTTGATTAGTGGTAAGCAATTTCACATTTCTTAATTATTGCTTGATTGGTGCTTGACTATGTTGTTGTGGATAGGGAATCTGTTTCATGTGGCAAAGTCACTTTGTCATGGTATGTTCAGTGTGATTGTTCAACTTAATTCATGGTATTGTAGATGTCAGTTAATTAGCTTAGCTAGTGTATAACAATGCTGGTATTGAGGGACTTACATCATAATTTGTTGTCACATGATGTTGGCACTTTAGTGGCACTACCTGTGTGGGTGTTGGTGAACAGGATGTAATAAGACATATGTGTACTGGATGATGCAGGTGTTATCTTGTGAATATGATGACCATACCTGACTTTCCGTTGTTCAGCATTAGCACCAGCAGGTGAAGGAGACGGGGCACAGCGGAGTGGGTAAAACGTCTGGCCATGGGACCTCCAGTCATGACACCACTGACAGTGAGGGAACCAGTGGCCCGGAGGGCGAGAGAAGTGCCACTGGGGAGACTAGATCCACTACATCTTCTTCGGAATCCTCCTCCAGTGGCCACTCCCTAGTGGTGGCAGACCCATCTGGGACCACTCCAGTACCATCTCTGTTCACCCCCCTTTCTATCACCACCCTCCCTATATCTACCCCCCAAGTGGGCCGTGCCCACCCATCCAAGATGGTGGGTGCCTCCTTTGCCACAGGCACCTCTGCCCCAGCTGTCCTCAGTGAGGAGGCTATTGACCTCTTGAGGTGGATCTCTGTGGGTCAGTCGACTATCATGAATGCCATTCAGTGACTGTCAACTCAAATCCAACAGATCAGTGTGTTCCTGGTGGGCATTCACGGTGCACTGGCTGGCCTACAGAGATAATTTCAGGCTCTGACCTCCACACTGACGACAGCCAGTCACCCAATGTCTACCGTCCCCCTCCACTTTCCTCTTCCCAGTCCGAATCCCCCTTCCCTGACTCAGCCAAAGCACACAAACAGACTTTTATCCATCCAACTCAACATCAAGGGTAGCGCAAACAAACATAAGCAAGACACATCACCGGCATGCACACAAACAACATCCACCTGCAGACACAGCAACAGTCACAACCTGCCCTGACACCCCCACCTCACCCAGCATCACATACACAACACCTGACACACCTGCAGACACCATACGAACATTCACACCTTTCCTACTTGCATGCAGCACCCCAGCAGACCCTCAGACATCCACCCAGTCACCACACTTGCAAACACCACAACCACCAACACGCCCACATGCAGAACATTCACCATACCACAGTCACCACCCCAAAAGACTGACACCCACCCTCCACGGCATCCCCCAGCACCCCCACCCCCTCTCAGCCCAAGACACATAAACGCCCTCATTCACCCCCCACAAGCATACCTTCCACAAACATTCACCCAAGTCATACCCACCTAAACATTAGACAACCACTCCCTCTCCCTCCACACCCAAACCCTCTTCTGATGACCAACCCCATGTCTCAATAAAAGTTTTTCTTTCCGAATTGTCTTTTCCCCGTGACACTCCTAAGAGGTCTGTTTCCCTCCCCAAGGCCATCCCTTCAACCTTAAAGGCCTCCCCTACACCCCTCCAACAGCCATGCCCCTCCCACTGACAAAAAAAGAAATCCACCCCTCCCAAAAAAGGTCCAACCCCCCTCTCAAGACAAAGCCTACATCACCCTCCCAATCCCAAGCCTAAACCCCCACTCACCCACCCCCCAGGAAGGCCTGAGGTGCCTGCCTGCCCCCTTGATGCCCCTACCTGTGGAGGTTACATGGCAGTCAGGAGTCAAGTAGGAGCACAATATTGTTCCTTTGGTGCAAATGACTTTGTGTGTATGGACTGGTCAATGGCCTTGGACTTTAAAGTATATTGACATCATAATATAAGATAACCAACCAGTTGTTGGTGTTTCTGATTACATCTTTGTCCTGGATTTCCCTTCCTAGGTGTGAGTTAGTCCTGGCTGACACTGGTTGTGTGCCAGTATGTGGTGTGCTGCTTCTGCTTCCTGTATTGTGTAAGCAGTCTGTGAGGTTGCGTGCAGTGCTTTTATCCCTCAGGGATAGGGTGTGTGTTGTGAGATGGGTATTTGTATGTACCTGATATGTTGTTGTCATGGTATTGTGTTTTGTTTGTGTTGATATGAGTTTGTTGTTGAGCTCTGTTGCTTTTGTCTGTTTTGACTGTTTGAGTCGACATGATTTCTGCATGGCATTATAGGTTTGTTGTGCTGTGTGTGTCGACTGCCAGGTTGTTTGAATGTTTAATTGCGTGTGTTCTATCATAGATGGTTGTACATTGTACATTGTACATTTTTTTGTATGTGTGTCGAGTCCCTGGCCAGTTTCGGATGTGAGTATTTGACATGCGGTTGTGGTGTTGTTGTTACAAGTATGTATGCTGTTTGGGATTGTGTGAGGCTGGGCCTGTGATGTGCTGCCATGCATAACTGTCTGGTATTGACATGTGGTGAGTGTGTACTGTGCTGTATGTTGTGCTGTATGTGAGTGTGTGTCACTGTACGGTTACGTATGAGTGCAGCCATCGTACCCCCATCCTTATGGTATGTTATGTAACTGTACAAAATTTTAGCAATTTACAGTTGTAACAGGTGTTCCGTGGTGGTCTGGCCGCAGTGGAAATGTTTGCAGTGTGCAACCTCGTAATGATTCTGGTGGAAGCATGGTCACCGCTGAACTGTTAGTGGTTCCAATCCCTCCCGGCTCTCTAGCAGCACCTCACCCAAAACATGAACAGTGAAGGTGATTTCTGGCAGCTTAGCATATGGACTCTGAAATCCTCTCAGGGATTTGCGGTGCAACAATTGTTACCCTTATGAGGAGTCTCTTACACACATAGGCAAAGAAGTAGATGCAGGGAAGTTTTGAATATATGTATTGAAAAGACTGCAATACATGAGCTGCAATGATTAGGATAATGACAATAGAAAAAATTAGGATTGTGAAAATAAGCAATGCAACTATGAACAATCCTAACAATTTGCAATAAACATGAATACACAAACTCCTCCCTAAAGCATATTGTCTACCCTAAAGAGAGCAAGGTATAATAAACCTAATCTACCTAACCCATGCCCATGAGAAGCACACCAGCCCCCGTTACCTGGAACAAGGTCGCCCTCCAGTCCCCAGATTAAGCAATGTAGAGACGCAAAGGCTTAGGTCTGCTGAAAAACATTGCACAGTGTAGCTGGAAGATACTGGGTGGAACCCCCTCTAATGACTTTGATCTCAAAGAGTGTTTTATAAGACCCATGCTTTGTTTGTGCAGACATCCTGACACAACAAAAGTTAGACTGTGTGCACAAACTTGGATCAATACCATAACAAAAATGCGTGACATGGTCATATTCTATGAAGCAAAGAGACATGATGACAATTCAATATGCACATTACTGATGATGATGCTTTCACAGAATGGCAACTGATTAGAACATAAAAACATTTGATATAAATTGTGAGTATTGTTAAAATGAATAAAAGATTAATAATAAAATAGAGCATGTTTATCTAGGTAAAAGAGCACAGGCCTGCAAGCCGGGGATGTTAAACTCCTGTACTCGAGCAAACAAATATGGATCCACGACATGGTGAGTGCGGCAGAGAGATCCAAGAGAATCAAGGTGGCCAGAATGTTGGAATCAGCTCTACAACAGAGTTTCATCCAAGATAACGGTTATGGCCATCACAGTGCTGCAGCCTGATTGGAGCCCGGCTTGTGTGATATGAACAGATTATGAGACTTTACAAAATGGGACAACTGATTGAAGATGACACGCTCACAAACCTCTGCTTGAAACAGCAGTTGAGGAATAGGTCTATAGTTGTAAGTCATATTTTGGTTAAGGGTTGACTTATAATTAATATATTAATATATATAATAATTTGACAATATGAGCCTCTTTCAAATCATTGGAAAACAACTAGTGGTTAAGGAGATAGTACTAATGGGAGCATAGCAGTAATAGTTTTTTTGTAAACTTTGGTCTGGAGTAGGTCCCCTCTTAAGCGAGAAGGCATGCTGTTCTTGACTAAAAAATTGAAATCCTCATCATTCAATTCATCAATCATCATTGAGGTCATTAAATAGAATAATACCTGTGAAGAGATACTAGTCAGCAAATCGTTATCAAACTCAAGATGGTGCCGTGGCTGAGCAACAACAGAGTATTGGACTCTAGGCGAGGAAGGTAATTCTTTCAGTCCGCTTAGAGTTGCAAAAATGTCTCTAGGCACATCAGGAGACGTAAAGATTTTGTTAGTGTAAAACATGGACTTTGCAATTTTCACAGCTTTTGTATAATTATTGTTACAGGTTTGGCAGTCCTGTTTAATTAGCAAGGAATAATCGGGCGTCATGCTCCTTCAGGCTGTGATTTTGAAGATCTTCACTATACAAAAAATAACAAGATCAGATTTTATTGTAGCGATAGTCTGATATGTTGCAAGATCATGTAATTTGCAAATTTCAGAGTTTGTGATTTTAAAGAAGAGACATTGTTGCATATTATGCCTGTGTGCAGCATTGCATGAGGCCAGTAAGAAAGTACTAAGAAACTGTTTCAATTATCTCAATATAAGGACGTGTAGGCGGGCCTTGATACAGAATTGTGATGTTCAGCATACTAGATTAAGCTGCAACTTTGGTAAATTTACGGACTATTTTAAAGCTGTTGCACATTATTCATTTTTTGAGTTGAATTGTGTGTTTCCAAATCGTTGGCTGTACTTTTTATCCAGGTGGATTTTTAGGCTGAGGCATGTGATTTTATATAATAAGTGCGTTGTGCATTTTTATTGTAATGAAGTAATAAATACTATCACAAAATGTGTTGCATTGTGGATAATTATTTTCCTACTTTTGTTACATAATCAGCATCCAAGGCCTATGGGTGTGATCGGTGATATTTTCCAAACTGATGTCTGGCAGGGAAATAGAAATTAAACCGTAGATTATTTTTTTTTAAAGCCAAATACAAAAACTTAACTTGTCACTTGTGGCCAGAGTCGGAACTCAGAAGAAAAGCAAAGTTGTGAATAATGGCCAGAAACTGTCAACAACAAGCCATAGTGAAAAAAAAACAGTTTAGGTGATACATATTACAAATCGAATTGCATTAAACACCAACCGTAAAATTTAATTACATTAAACCCTCTTTAAGTCTGAGTTATATCTGCCAAGAGTCATATCTGTGATCCGCAGGTTAAACACAGATCATCGCGGCAGATGCTCGGCCTGCTGACCTATTTTACCATACCATCTTTTAACATTTTTATAACAGATGTTATCACAAAATAACTGATGTGCTAAGTAGGCACTCTCTGATTCTAACCTATGTCTTGCAGCAAGTTGGAGTGTGATTATTGCAGCAGGCACTCAATCTGCTGAGCTAGCTTACTACTTCCTAGCTCACAGTAAAATCAAAATATTGCACATTGACACCCTCCCACCTTCATTTACTTGGAATAGAAGATCCCGGGAGGTGCTGTGCCAGTCAGAAAAAATGCAAGATGTGTGAAGCTGGTCTGGATCCTTGCCCTTCAACATGGCTAGAAGCGTCCGCATCCTGGAACTCGAGTAAAAGGTTGTGCCAGGGTCCGTGTGAGCACCAGCTCTTTCCAGTTTCTGATGGGGTGTAGCGCAGTCAGCGAGGATCGCTGATCGCATATCACCCTGTGATAGGTTTGGAGAGGTGCACCCTTCCTGATTGACACACAGCCTTTGGAAAAAAAGGGCTGACACCTAAAGCGCCTGTGCAGTGTTCATTAAGAAAGGGTGGTTTGCGTCACAGGTGGGTGCAGTCCTATTGCCTCCGAGGCCACCAGGGGACAGGGTTGACATTAAAGAAGCCCAGCAAAGTCTGCAACAGGGGTGCATGCGTACCAGTGCATGGTCTTGTGAAAAGTGCCATGAAAATGCCTGACCCTCATGCAGATCGAGGGTCAGACTGGCTTTATAGTGCAAGGACCTACTTGCAATACATCTTTAGAAATAACTGCTAGTTTGGGCCAGATGTATGACCCAGAATTTTGCGACTCACAATTTGCGACTCATTCGTGAGTCACAAATTGCGAGTCGCAAAACCATATGTACAACAGTGTACCTCACACTGTTTGCGATTCCCAATTGGTTCGCAAATGCACTACCTCATTAATATTCATGAGGTAGGTCGCAATTAATGACTCCATTTAGAATGGCTGCACTCATAGGGATGGTGGCCTGCTGGGGACAGCAGACCACCATGTCTGTGACTGCTTTTAACCCCTTTGCTGTCAGGCCTTTTCCCCCTCAGGTGCCAAGCCTTTTTTTGGCTATTTGGGGCAGTTCGTGCTTAGGCCCTCATAACTTTTTGTCCACATAAGATACCCACACCAAATTTGTGTCCTTTTATTCCAACATCATAAGGATTCTAGAGGTACCCAGAATGTGTGGGTTCCCTTGAAGGAGACCAAGAAATTAGCCAAAATGCAGTGAAATTTTCGTATTTTATTTTTTTTTTTAAATGGGAAAAAAGGCTGCAGAAGAAGACTTGTGGTTTTTATCCTGAAAATGGCATCAACAAAGGGTTTGCAGTGTTAAAATCACCAGCTTCCTAGCTTTCAGAAACAGATAGACTTGAATCAGAAAAACACTTTTTTAACACAATTTTGGCATTTTACTGAGACATGCCCCATTTTTACTATTTGTTGTGCTTTTAACCTCCTTCCAGTTAGTGGCAGAAATGGGTATGAAACCAATGCTGGATCTCGGAAAGCTAAACATTTCTGAAAAGTAAATACAATTCTACATTCATCAAGGGGTAATTTGTGTAGATCCTACAGGGTTTTCCTACAGAAAATAACAGCGGAAATAAAAAAATATTGAAATTGAGGTTAAAACAACAGCCATTTTTATCCACGTTTTACTCTGTAACTTTTTCCTGCGCTGTCAGATTTCTTAAAGCAATATACCGTTACGTCTGCTGGACTCTTCTCATTGCAAGGGTATCTAGGGCTTGTAGGTTCATCAAGAACCCTAGGTACCCAGAGCCAATAAATGAGCTGCACCCTGCAATGGGTTTTCATTCTATACCGGGTATACAGCAATTTATTTGGTGAAATATAAAGAGTGAAAAATAGGTATCAAGGATACCTTTGTATTTCCACAATGGCCATAAGATAAGATGTTGAGAAGCAGTGGTTATTTGCACATCTCTGAATTCCGGGGTCCCCATACTTGCATGTGAATTACAGAGCATTTCTAAAATAAACGTCTTTTTTACACACTGTCTTAAATTTGGAAGGAAAAAATGTAAAGAAAGACAAGGGACAATAACACATGTTCTGCTATTCTGTGTTTCCCCAAGTCTCCCGATAAAAATGGTACCTCACTTACATGGGTAGGCCTAACGCCCACAAGAGGAAGCGCAACAAAGGCACATCACATTTTTACATTGAAAACTGACGTGTTTTTTGGAAAGTACCTAGCTGTGGATTTTGATCTCTAGCTCAGCAAGCATCTAGGGAAACCTACCAAACCTGTGCATTTTTTAAAACTACACACCCAGGGTAATCCAGGATGGGGTAACTTGTTGGGCTCTCACCAAGTTCTGTTACCCAGAATCCTATGCAAGCCTAAAAATTTGGCTAAAAAAACATTTTTCCTCACATTTTGGTGACAGAAAGTTCTGAAATCTGAGAGGAGCCACAAACTTCCTTCCACCCAGCGTTCCTCCACGTCTTCTGATAAAAATAGTATCTCACTTGTGTGGGTAGGCCCAGCGTCCGCAACAGGAAATGCCCCAAAACACAGTGTTGACACATCACATTTTCCCAAAGAAAACAAAGCTGTTTTTTTTGCAAAATGCTAAGCTGTGGATTTTGGCCTCTAGCTCAGCCGGTACCTAAGGAAACCTACCAAACCTGTGCATTTTTGAAAACTAGACACCTAGGGGAATTTAAGATTGGGTGAGTTGTGGGGCTCTCACCAGGTTCTGTTACCCAGAATCCTTTCCAAACCTCAAAATGTGGCAAATAAAAACACTTTTTCCTCACATTTCAGTGACAGAAAGTTCTGTAACCTTAGAAGAGCCACAAATTTCCTTCCACCCATCGTTCCCCAACTCTCCCGATAAAAATGGTACCTCACTTGTGTGGGTAGGCCTAGTGCCCCAAAACACTATCAGGACCCATCAAAATTATCAAACAAAAAACTACCTGTTTTTGCGGGGGCATCTGCATTTTTGGTCATGGGCTCAGCAGCCATACAGGGAAGCCTACCAAACCCAGACATTTCTGAAAACTAGACACTCAAGGGAGTCCAGGGAGGTGTGACTTGAGTGGATCCCCCAGTGATTTATTACCCAGAATCCTCAGCAAACCTCAAATTTAGCTAAAAATCTCATTTTTCCCACATTTCTGTGTGGGATCACTGCACTGGGACAAATTTCCTACCACCCAACATTCCCCTCAGTCTCCCAGTAAAAATGATACCTCACTTGTGTAGGTGGGCCAAGTGCCTGTGACAGGGAGGAGCCAAAAACATGTCAAAATTGAGGGGGAATCAAAGCGGTCCAAAAGGGAGTTTGAAAAAAAAAAAACATTTTTAGGCTGACAAGTGGGGTAGAATTTTTATCGGTATAGGTGAGACAATGCTGGGTGGTAGGAATTTTCTGGATTTCTGCAGATTCCGGAAGGTTCCATCACAAAAATGTGTAAAAAATGTGTGATTTTCAGCAAAGTTGAAGGTTTGCAGGGCATTGTGGGTGACAAAATGGTGCCGGGTGCATGAAAGCACACCACCCTGGACTCACCCAGATGTTTGGTTTTCAGATGTGTCTAGGCCTTGTGGATTTTTCAACATGGCAGCATCCCAAAGTCGAAAAAGTGCAGCCCTCACCATTCCAAGTGGGAAGATTTTGGAGTTAGCCAAGCTCTCATGGCCCAAATGTAAAACCAAAACCTAAAATAATCAAATGTCCACCGCACTATATTTTTTTAAATTCCCTGGCATTTAGTAGACTTTCTCCCCCCGGGGTGTGGATTGGGGGTATTTGCCCCATCTGCCCACTGGTGAGCAGAACAACTTTGGCCCCATTTATTTGGGGTGGGGGTATGGCCATACCCCCACCCTCTTATTTTGAGAAAAACATCTTCCCTGGTCTCTGGTGGGCTTTCTGCCCCCCTTCGGGGCAGATGGGCCTTCCAAAAATAGGCCGATCTGGCCCCAAAAGGGGCAGATATGGGCAACAGTAATGTGTCCCCATGGGGAGCTACCCTTGACAAAGGGGCTACCCCCCAAACAAAACACACACATACACACACACCAATACCTGGTGATTAAGTGGGTTCTGCCCTCCCGGGGGCATATCGGCCTAATAGAAATAGGCCAATCTGCCCCAAGGGGAGCAGAAATGGCCTAAATAAATGTATCCCCCAAGGGGAGGGACCCTTGCCTAAGGGGTCACTTCCCTTGTGTGAAATTGGAGCAAAAAAAATCCCTGGTGTCTAGTGGTTTCTGCCCCCCTTGGGGGCAGATTGGCCTAATAAAAATAGGCCGATCTGCCCCCAAGGGGGGCAGAAATCGCCTAAAACAAAGTTGCCCCCCATGGGAATGACCCTTACCTAAGGGGTCACTCCCCTCATGTGAAACTGACAACAGCAAAAAAATCCCTGATGTCTAGTGGTTTCGGCCCCCCTTGGGGGCAGATGGACCTAATAAAAATAGGCTGATCTGCCCCCAAGGGGGGCAAAAATGGCCGAGAATTAATTCTTCCCCCAGTGGAGCGACCCTCTCCTATGCTGTCGCTCCCCACATATATAAAAAAAAAGAAAAAACAGATCCCTGGTGTCTAGGGATTTCTGCCCCCCCCCACCCCGGGGGGCAGAAACAGCCATCAAATAATTTGCCCCCCTGGTGAGCTGCCCTTGCCAAAGGGGCTGCTCCCCTTATGCATAAACAAAAAAATAAAAAACTCCTTGGTGTCAGCAGAAATGCTGAGAAAGACATCAAAGAAAAGGAAAGACCTTTGCCTTCCGAGGGCCCATAGCAAGACGAGCTGGTCTTGTCCTCGGCAACGGGCAACCATAGCCGAGGGCGAGACCAGCTCGTCCTGGGCACCCAAGAAGCTGTTTTGTTTTTTTAAATGCAGCCTGCCTTTACTTAAAGGAAAACAGGATGCATTTCAAAAACAAAAGCAGGCAGTGGACCACTGTCTGCTCTGAAAAAATATTTTCTCTACCATTCACAAAGGGGAGAGTGGGTTAGCACCATTTTGAATTTGAAATTGGTACTAACTGCAATTGTTTTGTGACCGCATTCACGGTCACAACACAATCATACATCGCAGTGCGACTCGCAATCAGGAAGGGAACACCCCTTCCTAATTGTGACTCACAAACCTATTTTGGAATTCAGTAAATAGATCACCGAATCGCAAAATAGGGTTTGTACATATCAAAATGCTTTTTTCTTGTCACAAACTGCCAGATTCTGTGAATCGGGGCGTTTGCTGCAAGAAAAAGCTACGTACATATGGCCTTAAATGTGGTGGGATTGAACCCTCTCCCTCCTTTTGAGGACCTACTACTTATGTAATATATATTGAGATTAAGGAAAATGCTTCCACAGTGTAAAAAGACACATGTTCAGTTTCACTCAGGATAGGATAGGTATAGGCTCATTGTATCATTGTGCCTGGGCTTCGAACAAGCGTGTTCTTCAATGAATCACATGGCCTCTTGAGCAGAAACCTGACATAAACATTTCCTGTTTCATTCTGAATTCTAGGCTACTGTGCCAGCGCCCAGCGTGAAAGAATTTGCTGAAAGGTTTTTCGCTTCTGTTTGCTGCCAACTTTAATAAATGTCTGCAATGTTCCAGGATAGTGCTTTTAAAAAATGCCAAACTATCCCCAGGAACTAATATCAATCTGTTGATTGTTGTTCTCGGTTGTGTGAAGTTTTTTTTCTTCTTTTTATTATAGCTGAATAACGAGGATCCAGAGGAACCGCTGGACAAGGTCCGGTAATGTTTAAATAATTCCAGCCTGGCATTCTATGACATGCGAAATGTCACAGCTGATTCATCTAACCAGCGACTGAAATGTCTGCACTGTTAAATGAAGCGTGGCACACTTTGCTTTAGCATCAATAACGGCAGTGTGTTTTCGTTTTTATAGGTATATAGTTGTACTGCAAACTCTCAGATGCCATCATGTGTGCATAAAGTTCTGGCTAGAAGAAAGCAAGGGGTAGATTTAAGAAAAGTTGCGCTGTTCCCAGTGCAGCGCCACTTCTCTTGCGCCCCTTAATGCCCACCCTACCGCCACCGTGTGTGCGCCATATTTAAAATACGGCGCACCATGTCGCAGGGTAGACGGCAATAGCATTAACATTTCTGATGCTATTAATTTACTTTTCATTGCTAACCCTGAACTGTACATAGGGGCCCATTATAAATAATGGTGTGCCCCCTTTTAATGCCTGCTCTGCACAGGCGTTAAAAATGCAGAAAGAATGGTACAAAGAAAATTGTCCCTTTTTTCGGGCCCCCTAATGGGGGAACGCCCCCCTGCATACATTATGCCTGGTGCATACATAATGTGGCGCAAAGGGTTACAAAGTAGCGCAATGCATTGCGCCACTTTGTAAATCTGGTGCAGAGATTTTGGTCTCGTTGGGCCACATTAGCATAAAAAAATGACGCTAATGTGGCACAAGGAGTCGGCAGGCCCTCTTAAATCTAGGCCTATGTGTGAGTTCAGAAGGCACAACGCAGTGATAAGGCTTGATGCAAATGGCCCTTTGAGGTTGTCAAGCTGCAATTCATAAAACCACAGGATCGCAAAAAGGCACGTCACGATGTACAAAAGTTACTTTGTGAATCAGGGATAAGTTCTGACTCGCAAAGTCTACTTTTTAACTCATAAAAAACAAATTGGAGGGGGCAAGAAAGGGAACCCCCTGCTTCCAATTAGCAATGCCACAAATCAGTGTTTGTTTCAAATAATTGATCAGTAACAGGCTCCTGAAAGGACTACTGACCATTCACAATGTAGAAGATATCCATGAGGGACAGCTACCACTGTGCGCTTGCGGGCTGTCAGCGCTAATGGGACAAAAAAACGATTGAGTAAGACCTCTGTATGTTGGCCCTAAATGCCAGTCACACAGTGCCAACTTTATTTTCATACAGCAAGGAGCCAGGAGGACCCTATTCCAATAATCCTATTGAATAGTCATTAATTTCGTGCTGCGATGGGTTTTAACATCACAGAGAAAAACTGTAGTTGGGTTGAACCTTTTGTGACATTGGTACATTATTCCCTTAAGATTTTTTAGATACTTTCTGTTATTAACAATTTTGATAATTTGGCGCTGCTCTTTTTATGTGAAATTCCCAAAGTTATGCTATCATGCCGCATTTAGTAGTTACATACCATTGTCTGTAATACTTTACAGGAAATACGCGTTTCTTTGTAAAAATGTATGGCAAACACAGAGGAACAACAGAACGTGATGCTGTTGTTTGCAGGGCTTTTGTATTTTGCACACTTTTCTCACATGATATGCAGCCATGTATGAAAGTGGATGTGAGGACACATTTTGCATTGAATGACCATGGCAGTCGGACCGCCAGGGGACCCCCGTGGTTGGAGTCGTGCTCAGCCACGGCGGTGCTGAGTTCAGGCATGCTGTGCTGATCACCAGTCCACTTTCCACCAGCCTTTAAGGCTGGCAGAAAGCCGGTCCTGGGGGACTAAAGGAGCCCCGCACTGCAGTGCGGGCCCCTCGCCAGCACCATAGGAATGAACACAGTCTACTCTGCATACAGTTCGCATTTCAAGAGTGTTGTGGTGTGACCACATTGGCCTCAGAAGCTGACTGTTTTCACCACCGGGCTGACTGGTGTACATTTTGTAATATAATGTTTACGCTGGTCAGCCTGATCAAAGCATCGTAGTACGACAGGGGGAGGGGAAGGCCACTGGCTTGTCAGCGGCCTCCTCCCCACAGCTTTGTTGGTCACCTTTTAGGACCATTAAAGTCATAATAAGGCCCTAAGTTCTTATCTGAGTCTTCCTCATGAAACCCTATGCAAGGATCATTCACTTGTACCAGGGTATCTGACCCTGGGACAAGCATCAAAGCCATTTTAGACAGATCTTGCCAACCTGTAATGTTCTTCCCTTTAATGGCCACAAATACCTTGGTTACTGTTTGACTTCCAAGGCACTAACATCACCCCAAAAGTAACCCAACATCTCAATGTTGATTCCCATATGCCTCAGTAAAATATCTGTTGGGTTAAACATCTTATCTCGAGCCCACCATTGATTATATAATGGTGCACTAGAATCTGACTTCATAGTAAAATTTACCTCATTCATTTTCACATCACATAAAGGGCCTTTCATGTTCTTTGTGTCAGATGTTCCAGCATCAACCATAAACACTACTTTAGTTAAGTCAGGTGTGCACTCATCAGTTTTAACATCCACATTTCCCAGTTGAATAACATTTTTACTAGCTCTGCACGTTTTGAAAGTGAGCAATGTTATGACATTTGTTGCAGTGTTTACCAAGTGTGACCTTAATCCACATTTAAAACACACTTTCTGAAACCATTTGGTTGGCCTGTCTTTTAAAGAAACTGCATTTACAGATTCAGTATTTTGCAATGAATTGATAGAAGGAATAATAGAGTCATTTCCTATGCATTTGCTAGAATTTGTAGCATTTTCAATGATTTTTGTGGCACTGTTTCATTTAGATAAAGGCGGTCACTGCAACTCAATATTTGTTATTCAATTTTCTTTTAGTAACAATTCTGATGTACACATAATTTTCCAAAGTTACTTGTTGCAGCTAAATTTCTCAACTTCAAAATATACTATTCCATTGACTCCTCCGGATTCTTTCTTTTGAAGAAGTGTAACCTTTCCATGAAGACAAGGGGGGGCCTAATTTACAAGCCCTTTGCACCACCACTGCCTCATTTATTTTATGCAGCGGTGGCGCTGGCAGTGCACTACACTGCTCCATATTTACAACTGACACATTGGGCCCAGTGTGTCAGTTTGAGAAAAAGCCCTGTATCACATTTTACCTGCACCAGGTACATTGTATGCAGGTTAGGTGTTGCCATGAAAAACATCCATATAGAACTGTTGCAGTGAAATGTACAACTTTAAACTATGTCATTCTATGATTTCACTGCAAATTTACTCTGACCTTTGTCAGCGCTTGTGCTGCTCCCCCCACCTGTTGCTGCTGCTGCCCTGCATGTGTGAGCCTACTCGGCTTCCAGTTCGAAGCCCTCTTCTACCCACAATCACTCACCTGTGCCTCATCCCTAGTAGCCTAGTGATGATCTTCTGTCTGTCTCTGCCGCTTTTCTGCCTCTCTCTGCTATTTTCTGCTTTTCTTCTGCCTTTTATATTTTTCTCCTCTTTTTGTCTGTTTTTCCCATTTTTCATTTTCCCACACTTGTTCCCCACTGCTGCTTCCCCTGTGGCCCGCTCCCCTCCTTGCAACACACCCTCCTGCCGCCCAGCTGACCGACCCCTCCTGCCCCCTAGTCTTCTTAATGGTGGCCACTGCACGGGAAACATCTCCCTTTCTCACACCTCCAAATATATCTGGACTGATCACCACTGTGTTCACTTCACATTTACCAAGACCATCATACGCCACCATGCCCCCGCCCTCCCTGCAGGAACTGAAGTAAGGCCACTGAAACCCAACTCATTGATGCAGTCAGCCTCTCCCCTCCACCTGGAGACCATGGACGCAAAGGACTCGGCTTGCAAACTCCACCGGTGGATCGCCGACTTCCCAAACACCATAGCCCCCCCTGAGAAAACCCGCTGGAAATCAGCACCACAAGAGACCCAGCTGGTTCACAACCAGCCTCCAAGATTCTAAATACACCTGCAGATGACTCGAAAGAAAATGGAGGAACAGCAAAAACATGACAGACTCCACAGCATACAAAGACACAGTCACCGTGCACCACCAACACATGAGAAACTCCAGAAAGGCTGCCATCCAGGAACACATCAGCACCAACAGCACAACAGGAAAGAGCTTTTTAGCAGGGTCAAGGAATACAAAAACTCTGGCACGGACACCACAGACATCCCTCCATCTCAAGACCTCTGGGATGACCTAGTCACAGTTTTCCACTGTAAAATCCAGGACATATATGAAGGGTTTGAGAGCCAAATTTCACCTCCCCCGCAGACCAGCACCACCACAGACCCCACTGCCCAGCCGACTCTGGGCCAATTGGCCCCCATGTCCAAAGAAGATACCCGAAAGCTCATGAACTCTATCCATTCAGAGGCACCCCGGACCCATGTCCACACCACATCCTCAACTGAGCCAGCAGTACCATCACCCCCGAGTTGTGCTGGACAATCAACCACTCCATCACACCTCCACCTTCCCGATTGACTGGAAGCACTCAGAGATCAACCCGCTACTTAAGAAACCCACCACCGATTCTAGAGATATGGAAAACTTCAGACCCATTTCTCTTCTCCCCTTCCAAGCAAAGGTAACCAAAACGGTCATTAACATACATCTCACGGAATCCCTTGATTCAAACCACATCCTGGACCCCTCCTAATCCAGTTTCAGGAGCAAACACAGCACTGAAACTACCCTCCTTGCAGCCATGGTTGACATCTACACCATACTGGATCACAGAGACACGGTTGCCCTCAACCTCCATTGACCTCTCCATTGCCTTCAACACCATATCCCACACCACCGTAGGCACCAGACTTCACAACGCCAGCATCCGCGGCAAGGCCCTGGAAAAGATCCGCTCCTTTCACACTGGAAGAACCCAGAGAGTTAGACTCCTGCCACTCATCTCGGAACCCTGAGCCCTACTCTCTTGAATATCTACATGGCTCTTCTCCCTGAAATCATCAGACGTCATGGCCTCAACATAGTCTCCTACGCCGACGACACACAACTAATTCTCTCTCTTACCAACAAACCATCATCAGCCAAAAAGAAACATCCACAGTGGAATGAGAGCAGTCGCTGACTGGATTAAAAACATCCACCTCAAGCTCAACTCGGAAAAGACTGAGATCCTCATCCTGGATCCCACTCCCTTCACCTGGGATGACTTCTGGTGGCCAGCTGCCCTCGGTAGCACCTTCCTACCCACCAACCACGCACACAACCTGGGCATCGTCCTGGAGTCCACACTGTCTATGACCCACCAAGTCAAAGCTGTCTCATCGTTATGCTTCCACACTCTTCGCCTTCTCCAGAATATCTTCAAGTGGATCCCCACTGAGGCAAGAAGGACGGTCACCAACGCTCTCTATGCCAGAGTCAGGAAAAGCTCCAAGCAAGACTCCAGAGATTTCAGAACACAGCATCCAGACTTATCCTAGACATCCCCCCTATAGCCACATCCGCCTACCTTAGAGACCTGCACTGGCTCCCCATCAACAAACTCATCACCTTCATGCTCCTGACAGACTCTACCAGGCTCTGCACAAAATTGGACCCACCTACCTCAACCACCACCTATCTTTGTACACCCCCACGGGACAACACCAATCTTCTAAACTTGCCCTCGCCGCCACCCTTAGAATTAGAAAGAGCACAGTGGGAGGCAGATCCTTCTCCTACCTCGCAGCACAGACCTGGAACATGCTACCAATCCACCTGAGGCAGATGCCCTCACTGAATCAGTTCAAGAAGGAACTCAAGATCAGGCTGTTCAACTGACCAACACCTCCTCTACAGCTCCTTAAGACCTCATGGGTGATAAGCAGCACTATACAAATTGCTGACTGATTAATTGAAAATGTTACTGCCTGCTCAGAGCTAGCATAAAATTGACACAGAGCATTTTCATATGGGACTCTCCTCGCATTGCTGGAGTTGCATCAATTTAACAATGCAACAACAGCAATTCCTCAGTTTAGAACCAACAGATGCGTCCGTCAGGAGTGCAGCGATCTGACCCCCACTGTAAATTCGGTGGTCCTAGTACCACGAAAATCATAATGAGGCCCTTAGTCTTATAGAGCAATTTCCTGAAGTGTTCAAAACAAAGATAGGTGCAATTAAAGGGTTTGAGCATTTAATCAGACTGAACCAAGACGTAGTGCAGAGTGTTCATCAAGTCAGTCCAGTGCCATTAAGTGTTAAAGAAGATTTTTAAAAACTCTTGGAGAAACTTTCAGAGGAGGGTATAATGGCTACCACTGACTCCTCTGCATGGATCAGTCCATTTGTGATTATGTTTAATAAAACAGGGAACATTCACCTACGTGCAGATTTACAGAACTCAATAAAAGCACAATCACAGACTGTCAATCTTTACCCAAAATATACAATCATTTAGCTAATATTGGCAATGAGAAGTTATTTTCCCTGTTAAACTTGATATCAGCACATCGTCAAATGCCACTTGTTGTGGAGACACAAGAATTGGCAATGTTTGTAAAACTATTTGGAGCATATAACTCTTTTTAAGACTAGCCTTTGGTTTGGTTTCCAGAGCCAGTGTGTTCCAAAAATTGATGGACAAAATAATGGCGTGCATTGATAGAGTCAAGGAGTATCAAAATGAAATTTAAAATTTTGCACAAACAATCTTTGAACACAAACAAAATCCTACAACAAATTGTTGAATATTTTTTAGGAAATTTGAATTATACTAATAAGATAGAAATGTCAGTTTTTAACTATGGATTTAGATTATTTGGGGCATTGTATCACAAAATTGGGTATCAAACATACATTTTCACTCATACAGGCAATAAAAGAGGTTCCACTTCCCAAAGACAAAGATGCCTAGAAATTGTTTTTGGGTACAAGTGAAATCTATTCACGAATTTTCAGGGTCATGCCCTAAGAGTTAAACCATTGCGTAATCTGCTAAGGAAGGGACTAACATTTGAATGGAATGCAGCTGTCAGTGATGCTTTCGATAAAATTAAACAGATAATTGTATCAGCACCAGCACGTTCATCTTATACAACTGGTCACAAATATTTTCTTATGGTGGATGCAAGTCGAACAGGTTTGGATGCTGTCCTACCGCTGTGGGTTAGTGATAGAGATCATACGGTTGTGTTTGTTTTCAGGTGCTTAAAGCAATGTGAGTTAGATTATAGCACTATAGAACAAGAGGTTCTATACAAGAGGCTTGCTATTGAACATTTATCTGGTAGAAAAAGGGGAGTTTTAGGCTTGGCAAGTACTTTTAAATGCCAAGTCGAATTGGCAGTGAAACTGCACACACAGGCCTTGCAATGGCAGGCCTGAGACAAGGTTAAGGGGCTAATTAAGTGGGTGGCACAACCAGTGCTGCAGGCCAACTAGTCACATTTAATCTACAGGCCCTGGGCACACATAGTGCACTCTAATAGGGACTTATAAGTAAATGAAAAAGTCCAATTGGGTATGATCCAATGTTACCATGTTTAAAGGGAGAGAGCATATGCACTTTAGCACTGGTTAGCAGTGGTAAAGTGTGCAGAGTCTTAAAACCAGCAAAAACAGTATCTAAAAAGTAGAGGGAGGCAGGCAAAAAGTTAGGGGTGACCACCCTAAGGCTGTCAGGTCTAACAAGGATCATATAAAGAATAATGCGGAGTGCCTTTTACAACCTTAAACGTCAGAACAAAATTAAACTGTACCTACAGCCAAATGTTCTTAAATTTGCCACAGAAGTGCTGGTGCTGCCTAGATTAGACTATAGGAATGTCACTCTCACAGGCACTGTGAAATCCCACCTTGTAAGCCTCAAAACCACTCTCAATGCAGCAGCCAGAATGGTCACAGGAATCCAAAAATATGACCACATCTCTCCTGCCCTGAAAGAATTGAATTGGCTCCCGATTGAAGCCCCCCACAGCTTAAGAACAACCTGTCTTACCTACAAAGCCCTGAACACTGGGAAAGCAGCCTACCTCACCTCAAAACTCAAAAAGGTAGGTCAAGCGAGAAACCTAAGAAGCTCAAACACTGTTCAAGAGACAACAAAGGGAACTCCTCCTAAACCGGCAACTTAACTAGCAGAACTCCAATCATCCATCGAGACTGGATCTTTACCCCCAGTTCTCCCTGCACCCTTACCTTGTTATTTTATCTCCCCCATGCTCAACCATTGGTTTGACTTGACTCATTTCAGCTGTTCTGATTTCAAGCATTTTTGATTTATATATGTTTTGAAGTAAAGAGTTTCTTGCTAGCACAAAATAAACCCCTTAAATACATAAATAAAAATACATCTTCATTAATAGTCAAGTGGAAAGAATGCCATTTTCCTTTCTTTTCACTTTCTGTTTATAAGGGGATAGATGATGTAGTGTTTATAAAAATTAGTCCTTTACTAGTATTTGTTGTTTCTGTAACTCACCTGACTGTCAATGTGTTTATGTTTGATTATACATTTTAGTCTGTTGGTTTGTTGAGTTCCAGTGCTCACAGCCAAGGCACTTGCAATTGGAACTCACAGAATAAGGACGTATTGGATATGGGCTTTTTTATATCAATAAAGTTCAACTTGAACTTCCATTGGTCTCCTGGGTTTGTCTTGCCATAACATAGACCAACTATTTACAAAGCAAAATGATTCTCAGTCCTGTGGGACCCTTACCCATCGATCACAATAAACACATTAGTGAATATATGGCTTGTATGAAAGAAGTGGTGATGCCCCTACTAAGCAATATTACACTACCTTTCCATGAGCCAAAGAGTTATAAAATTATCTCTGGTATGCCTGTCATCAAAAATGTGATAAAAGAGAGATGCATTAGTATCCTGAAGGCTATTCACCTCAGTATTTTTAAAAATAAGCCTTGGGTACTTAACATAATTCTGTGCTCTTTGTACGTGTTTAAAAGTCACAGTCTACTAAGTTTTTTTCTTAAATCAAACACCAAATCAAAGGACTTACAATAGTGTTGGATAGATGATCATCTAATTGGAAATATACCATCTAAAACATAGTTGTCTGTAGGTACCACACAAGCTCAAAAAAGTAGCCTAGGTTTCCACCTTATTAGATGAGTAAGAGAGTGAGCACAAGCAAGCAAGTGTGAGTGAGTAAATTAAAGAGATTTATGTCGCCCATATCATGTACTGCAATGGGACTATGGGCCTCATTATGAGTTTGGCGGGCGGCTCAGCAATTCCCTCTGGGCTTGTCCTGGAGCTTGGGACCCATGTGGTGTCCAAGATGCCGCTTGGCTGATTCTGATGTTCGGGTGGGTGAAAATGCTGCTCCTCCAGCAGAGTTTTACCCACGCTACATTCCGTTTGGAGGGCGGAGTTCCAGCAAAACTCTGCCAAATGCCTTGGGGTGAGGTGTTTCTCATCTGTAGCTGGCCAGTGTTAAATTGGCAAGAGCGAGCAAGAAATTACAACCCCTAGCATGATTTTTGGACACTAGAACTGCTCTCGCCAAGTTTCATCTTTTTGGTTTGAGAAAGCTGCAGCTTGAGTAGAAAATCTACTCAAATGGCAGAAAGAAGCAGTGCTCTCGTGTGTACCGCACAGTGCTGTTTGTGCAGATTTTACATCGTGGAACAAGCTCCCAGTGCTAAACATCAGCACAAGCAGTATGCCACCTACTTGTGGAATACCACAGATCTCGCTAACTTATTAGGTAGCTCTTTGGAATTCCACAGAGTGAAACTCCACAAGTTCCTCCCAGACCTACTCTAATGCTGATCCTGAATCCTACCTCTTCCCTTTACAGGACCAATAGCCTGCACCACACCAGACTGGCTTCTTGGCGTCCTGGTACATCCAGCTTTCCGAATGGATCTGGCATCTGGCATAGGGTGCTCCCACTATGCTCTCAGAAGTGTAGGTGCTTACAGATTGCAGTATACCAATAGAAGCACAAAATCATGGTTGAACTGTTTATCTTTTTCACCATCTTTGTAAAGCTGGTTACAATGTTTCATCTCGTTTGCCTAATAATCACATCTTGTGTTTTTTATGCAAGAATACTACTATTGCAATATATGTTCTATACAACATTTTTGCATTCTTTCTTGTGTCTAATAGTAGGTTCTCTACATGACAACCAAACGGTAGATCTGTTTCCATGATTTTCTTGGGTATCTGAGTAGTCATGTGCGAGGTTGTGGAACCCATCTGTTACCCTGGTGTGTTTAGGGGTTCAGGTGGGGCACTAGGGGCTAGCTAGAAGTTGAGTCACCATTTCCCGATGATATCTGCAGACTGAGCCCATATACCCTGATCTTTATGTTGACCAAATGCACAGTCCTACTTTATTTGTGGAAACTATTTAACATAGCACCACCAATGTTCTAGGTCAGATACTTATTTATTGGGTCTCCTGAATAGTTGTCAAGTACACAAGTGCTCCCTTCTCACCATATACGGAGTTGTTTGTGGTGTTAGGCATTAATCCTTCTCAGCTTAATTGGGAACCCCTATTTTAGTCTGTAGGGTGTTCAAGCTTGAACCCTTAAAAATGATAACAATAGTGTTTCCTCTATGAATCCTATTCTTAATATAACAAATCCATTTATCAAATGGGTTAACTGTAGACATGCCTTCTCAACATATTTGACAAAAAAGGTTTTCCTTAAGACACAGGAGGTGAAGATACCATTGTGTAGAAGCCCACAAAGCTAATAAATGTGAAGTTTTCTATTCATGGGTCGATTTTCCTGCAGTAGATGCAAACACACAAACATTTCACAAATACACTGAGGTGGCAGCACCTAATCAATACTGACCATATCAATACTTAGACATACCATTGACATATCAGGAACATCACAACTGGTTCCAAGATACCCTTCCACATATATTATAAAACTCAAGACTTGGTCCTCTCCGTAAAGATGGACGACCTGGCCAGTACTTGCCGGTTATACACCTTATCCCAATATTACAGCATTGAATAATAATGAACTCCATTCCTTATACAACAATCTTTTAAGATTAAATAGAAGTTTGACTCAATATGTTATACGAACAATAACAACTGTTCTAATGCGGGTTGATCAAGCTACCCAGCCACAGTTAATGTGCCTACAATTAGTTTTGTTACTTTTAATGCAATGATGGATAAGGTTCTGACCAAATGGGAAGAGATTCCATTTTGGAGGGCTTGAAAAACAAATCAGCTTGAAGCAGTGTTTTCCCATACAGGACTCCAAGTCAAACACAGGATTCTTACTATGTGCTGCCTTCTTGTTAAGCTTCCCCCATTGAAGATCGTGTCACTAGAGACACCACCTTTGTTGCTGTATATACTATAGTCTATGGTACAACATTCAATAGCTGTTTTGATAGAGGTGGTAGAACAGATTCAAATTAAAAACAGGACTGACCCTGTCCTGGACTTGAGGATAAAACTAAAAAGGCAGTGTTGCCACTGTATCCTCAATTATATTAAGTAATATTGAATGGGAGGCAGCAGTGCTAGCAGTATGCCAACAACTCGCCCACCTTCCAGTACAGGATCAGGAACGTGACCCGCAGACAATTATCAGGGACACCTATAAATCTAAAGGACAGGATAATTTGGGAGACAGGCCTACTAAGCCACATCATAAGTAAATCAGATCAAGAAGGTTCTAAACAGGCACCAGAGTATTTTCAAAAGTGCAGGAACAAACAAGCAAAAAATTAAGATGGAACAAAAACAAGGGGTGGAACTATGCAACCAGAGCCCACTGAATTTTTTTATAACTTGCTTAACCTTGATACATTAAAACAGCCTGGCAGGTATCAGTATACTGATACTCATCCTTCTTATTCCTTTCAGGACACACCAGACAAATGCTCTGATAGAGGAGAATGATCTGAGTGCAGACATGAAGAGTATGTGAAAACTAAAACGGACTCACAATGCTAATCTGACATCATCATGAAAGTAGGAAGAAAAACTTCCACAACAAAAAACCCGATTCAAAAAGAAGAAAGTGGCACAAATACTGAGAACACTCCTTCTGAACAAAACATTAGTATTGGCACTGCTAGACAGCACAGCAGAGGTCACAAGAGTTCACCAGAATTTTCTGGAGTTTCTTGTTTCGAGAGCAACTAGCAAATTCATACAAATGTAAACACCAGATTAGTGGGTAGGCCCTTCCAGCAGACTATGAATTGGACACTTAAATTGAGGCCAACATAACGCACACTATTACACTATTAAAGTGATCTTCTGGGCAAAAATTAACATACAGTTATGGCATTCTCTTGGCTGAAGTAGATTGGCTATCTGATTTTGTTAGGAAAGTCCCAAAAGGAGAAGATATTATACTACTGTCCTTCTTGTTCCTAAAGCAGTTAAACAGGCGTATGCCAAACAATGGGCTCTTGCATAGGCCCCATCATATAATCATGTAGGTTAGAATGAGGGTTCTACCTACCATATAATTCCAATACTCTCTAGTCCACAAATGCAACCACAATAACTTATTAATCACAAAGCAAAAGCTATAGTGAGGCAAATTCTTTCACAAATTGAATATCAGGGTGTAACTGAACCCTGTGTCTCTCCAATAAATAACCCTCTTTTTCCTGTCATAAAGCCTGATTATTCCAATGACATAGGGCCTGATTCTAACTTTGGAGGACGGTGTTAAACCGTCCCAAAAGTGGCGGATATACCACCTACCGTATTACGAGTTCCATAGGATATAATGGACTCGTAATACGGTAGGTGGTATATCCGCCACTTTTGGGACGGTTTAACACCGTCCTCCAAAGTTAGAATCAGGCCCATAGTCTTAGATTACAGACATTTACACAGTCACAAATGCACCATTGCAATACAAAACGTACACAGTATTCCTCAAAAGAACAACATAGTCCATAAAAAATACAAAACAATCTTGGACATTTCCAATAGTTTTTCTGTCAAAATATAGCACCTGAAAGCAGAAATCTAACTTAGGCCCTTAGGTCACACAGTTGACTTTGTCAACTCCCTTAAGGGTATAGGAATAGTCCTGGACTGTTTGCTGCCTGAGTAATGTCAATTCTACATGAAATTGACTCAGAAGTTTTGTCCTATGATGATGATATCTTTCAGACGGACGATGACTTAAACAGACACTTAGGGGTCATTATGATTTTGGCTGACGGAAAAAGCCATCCACCAAACTCCTGTAGTCAGGTTACCGACAGTGCAGCACTTTAGGCCCCGGTGTTTCTGCCCGCTGGCCCAGCGGGGAACAGCCTGCAACATTGACACCAGCTCATAATTGAGCCAGCGCCAATGCTGCGGTGCGTAGGGCATGGCCCAAGTGCATGGGCAGTGCAGGGGCCCCTCTGGGGCCTCCTGCACCCCATCTCCTCCAATCTTTACATGGCGGGGCTACCGGCAGGTAATCGTTGGCCGAGAAGGGCATAGTAATCCCCAGGGCAGTGCTGTTTGCAGTGCTGCCCTGGCAGATTAGGACCGCCAGCATCTCCTGTGGAGTAAAACTGGTGAGGCTGGTGGTCCGACAGTGGCGCAACTGCCACGGTCGTAATGTGGCTGTCGGACCGCCACATTGGTGGGTGGTGGTCTGACTGCCACCACGGCCCTGGCGGTCTTAAGGCGGCCAGGGTCATAATGAGGCAATTAGCATGAGTGTATTGCATAGTATGAATGCGGCTAGAAATCAAAATTTTAAAAATCGAAAATTGCTTTTCATAGTGTCCTGCTTCTAGGATACAATTTTCCAATGAAGGCAGAAACCTTGTCTTGCACTTCTTAGAGTAGTGTGATCTTTTGTAATCACCAAACACCATACAAAACTACAGTCACTGTTAGGCTTCCTAAATTTTGGAAGAACATACATACCAGATTATGCACAGTGGAATAAACTGTTGTAAGATTTAGGCGGTCATTATGAACACAGCGTTAAACACCGCCGACCGCCGTGGCGGTGGTGAACAGAAGACCGCCGTTGGCAGTGATTAGAAACCCTCCATATAATGAACCAAAATCCCGAACCCACCAAAAATCACCAGTTCACCAGTCACCGCCAGGACCCTGTCGGCAGAAATGCTGGACCTTCTATCCCGCCACCGACGAGCACACCCACATCCCTCCCTCCAAATAATGATGCACAAATCACCTTGGCGGTCAGTGGAAGTCGAATGACCATTGGTGGTGCCGACTGCCACGGGCGGCAAGTGGACCCAACAGCAAGAAGTGCACACATTGGATAAGCTTGAAACCCACACACCTGACACACATCCACAACACCATAAAACACCCACATACACACCCCACAATCCTTTGCAATGAAACCAGGACAAAGAAGACAGATAGCAGCAGAAGCAGACACCGAACGCCACTATACACGAGACTCACACCGTCCCACAGAAGAGCACCCTCACCGCAATTCAAACCCCGGCACCATTCACCACACTCACCATGTCACCCCTCAAACATCCACTCTTCACAGAAAGGGAGCTTGGACCATGGAGGACGAGATCCCGAAGGTCGAGCCACAAATATTCGGGGCACAGGTGCAGCACACACCCATCTCCAGGAAGATGGAGCTATGGCAGACCATTGTCAACAGGGTCAAGGCAGTGGGACACCATCCACGCACCATGGATGACATCCGCAAGAGATGGAACAACCTGCGGGGGAAGGTCAGGGGCATGCCATCAAGGCACCACATTGCAGTTCAGAAGACTAGGGGAGGACCACAACCAACACCACCCGAATACACCGACTGGGAGGAAAAGGCCATCCTGCACCCTGAGGGACTCACTGGGCTCACTGGAGGAATGGACTCAGGGAAGTCATCTACAATTACCCCATATACATCACACCTGGAATGCATGCACCACCCCACCAACACCCACCAGGACCACTACCCCACCCAGCCCACAGCCACTGAATCCACTCTCCCTGCATGCCCACAAACCCACTAATAGGCCCACATCCCTCCCCCTGTGCACAGCCACCTACCTCTGCAAGGATTCACAATGGCACTATACCACCCACAATGCTACTCCACATCCGAAACAAAATGCAGTGCAAACCTCACAAAGGCACCCTGCATGGTCCCAGAAACTTACACCTGCACAAAACAGCCCAGCCCTGTGCACCCCATCCGATCATGCATTTGTAACAGACATGTCCATTTTCCCCAACAGGCTCCACCACCCATGCCACCCTGACAGACAGGACAAGGAGTGGCAGTGCCCTCCAGGGAAACTGAGGCACCTCACAGGACACTGGGGATGGATCCCTGGACACTGATGAGCAGGCTGGCCCCTCACACAGTCCTGGACTGTCACCATCCAGCAGTCCCACCCAGGATACCACTGACACCCCTACCACACAGCCAACAACATCAGCCCAGGGCAACCGTTCCCACACCTTTGTATCCAGGCCTCAGACTGGTGGAACCCAGGTACAGAGGCCACAGTCACCCCCTACCAACAGGCAGGAGGACGATGGCCCCCGTACAAGTGGTACCGTCAGACCTGTGCAGAGGACACAGACACAGGGGGGGCTAGGCCCAGTGGTAGGGCCTCAGTGGCCTAGGGGGGAGGCCACAGGATGGATGCTGCAGCCCAGGATGTGATCTCTGAGGTCCTGGGGGCCTAACGGCATACCCATGACAGATTGTCACATATAGTATCCACCCTGGAGCAGAGTCAGAGTATGCAGCAGGAACACCACCAACAGGCCATGGAGCAGTGGAAACATCACTACGTCACAATGGCCAGCATAGCAGGAGCACAGCTGCAGCTGGTGCAAACCCAGTCTGAGACCCACACAGGAAAGGAGGCCCTCACTACAGCACAGGAGACAGACCGGACAATGACAGCAACAGCAGCAATATTCCACGAAATACCCTTAGAGGAAACACAAGGTACAACCATGTCATCCCCTCTAGGTCAACATCAGGCCAAGATATGGGACTGGAACCCCTGCCAATAACAAGCCCCCCTGCAAAAAGTAACTCTGCTACAATCTGCCCACCAACCATCCCACACAATCAACCACCAAACGGTGCTAATAATCAATAGGAATTCATGTAAGCATTGATGGACCCATCAATACCAACAACAAGGCTGCCATCATGTTGGTCTTGAGGACAACCACCCATGACCAACTGCCATCACTGTAAATTGCACTATTCAATCCCTGCCACAAATAAAACACATATCACACCTGTAACACTGTCCTCAGTCGTAATGTGAAAAAAAAGTGAAGTATGGATGCAAGTGGCTGATAACTACTTTATTGGTAATGTGTAGCATGAAAGTACACCTGTGTGCCTAAATGTTGTGGAAATAAAGGAATAAACTAAATTGTATTTGTAACATGCAGACCTGGACCCAGTTTCAAATAATAGATTCAAACCCCCCCTAGATGACAAAGCACACTGACAGTATGTGTCACAAACACCAATGTCAGCCCTTAGTTCCACATAGTTACTGGAAGTAGAGTTGTATCAGTTGGGTCCTGGAATTGACATCTTCCCCTTCCTCATCATCACCATCACTCTCCCCCCCTCTCTGAGGAAGCTGGTCAGGATTTACAGCACCATCCACATCCAAGAGGGGGATAGAATTTCTCACTGCCACGTTGTGCAGAATGCGGCAGGCCACCACTATTCTACACACCTTTTCAGGCCCATAGGTCAGGGAACCCCCAGAGATATGTAGACAACGAAATCTAGCCTTCAGGATACCTATTGTGAGCTCTATCACTCTCCTAGTACATCCAGTGGCCTCATTGTAATTCCTCTCTGCATCTTTCCCAGGATTCCTCACTGGTGTCAGGAGCCAACGCAAGTTGGGATAGCCAAAATCACCTAGACAAATGTGCAAAACAGAGCAGAGTCAAGCCTCTGAGTCGAACAGCCTGGCTGTCTGCTAGGTGGAAGTTACTGACAGAAACACCTACCTATGATCCAGCCTCTGTCCTCTTGTAGTTGTTCCATCTTCTGTGGCACAGTACTGTTACTCAGCACAAAAGAATAATGGACTGAGCCGGGGAACATGGCATTCACATGTGAGATGTACTGGTCTGCAGTACATACCAATTGGATGTTCATGGAGTGAAAGTTCTTTCTGTTTCTGTACACCTGTTCACTGACTCTTCGGGGTATTATAGGTATGTGGGTGCCATCGATGGCACCGATCACATGGGGTATGTTTGCATCGAAGTCAGATTTGATGGCAGGGAGGTCAGTACTTTGGGGAAACCTCACATAGGACTGCAGGTGTCGTACAAATACATTTAGAAATCTTGTCAGTATCATGCTGAACATTGGCTGTGAAAATCCTGCACCCATGCCCACTGTCACTTGAAATGAGCCCATGGCCAGGAAATGGAGTGCAGAGAGCACCTGCACTTCAGTTGGGATGGCATGCTGATTAATATTTGCCGCTCTCAGGGCTGGATCCAGTAATGCACAAATTTCGAAAATAGTTGCACGGTGAGTCTGTAATTGAGTATGATGTGACGCTCCACCTTGGTCCGCAAATCAACAAGTGGTCTGTACACCGATGGGGCCCTTCCTCGCCACAAGGGTCGGTACCTAGGAGGGATTTGAAACACGTGTGAGGAACACACAGACATAGGCATACATTGTCATTCATTGTGCACTGCTTACTTGATTGTAGGGACTCAAAAGTTAAATGTTCTTGACAGATTTTCATCTAGTCCTCAATGAGTGAACAGGGTGTGATATGTGTGGTATTGTTAATGGTCACATGCATAGGTGTGTTAGGTGAACAATAGGGCCTGCATTGTGCATATATCATTTTTATTAATGCGTAGTTTTGGCCAAAATGTCTGCCCCCTGTAATCCAGAACTGTTGTTGTGGAAGTGACCTTATACCGCTAGCGGTTGACATAAAAGCGTAAGGCAGTGTTTACCTGCGTTCGCACCACCACTGGTTAACATGAATGGCAATGGGGAATCCTGGCATATCATGATCACGGCCGGCGGTGACGGTGCACACCGCAGCGGTATGTATGCAAATTCCTCACCCCAGCTTCACTTGACTCACTGATCTCGTGCGAGCAGGTACTCCACTGAGTGTACTGCTGTGTCCTGACTCTGGTCATGGAAGTGGCTCGTGTTGCAGGGGAAAGGGCCCCGGCCTTCACCCAGGAGGAATTGAAGAGGCTAGCGGATGGGGTCCTGCCTCTATACGCCAGGCTCTACGGATGGCCAGAGGTACAGGTGAGTCGGGGTTTTGGGGGCACTGTTTGGGTGTAATGGATCGTGTTGTAAGTACATATGTGTGCACCTCTGAGCCTGCATGGCCCATGGTTCATGCCATGCTGCATGCGTATGTCCTGTAAGTCTGTCAGTACTGTCCATCCCATAGTTGACTTATAGCCAGCTGTACATATTTTCCATGTGCCTGACCTCTGTGTTACATTTCTGTGTCTCCCTTTTAGGTCAGCACCCACCAGAAGGGGGCACTTTGGCATGCCATCGCCAAGGAGGTGCGGACCCTGTGGGTCTACAACCGGCGGAGCACCTACTGCAGGAAGAGGTGGGAGGACTTGCGGCTCTGGGCGCGAAAAATCTGTGAGGCCCAGCTGGGGAAGTCCTCCCAACGTGGAAAGGGTGTCTGTCGGGCACTGACCCACTAGTGCTACGCATCTTGGCGGTGGCGTACCCAGACCTGGATGGGCTCTTGAAGGCTGCACAGCGGTCACAAGGGGGTGAGTACTCATGTCACGATTTTAACCCTTGATGGATGTCTGTGTGTGCATTAGGGTTTATGCTGCTTAGTTGCAGGGACTCTGACTAAAGTCCATCTACATCATGGCCCCCATAGGGTGTAGGGGTTTTTGGTCAGGTCTCTTACATGTCGGGTCCTTAGGTAGTTCAGGGGATAGGTGCAGAGCAGGGTTCTGGTCACTAGTCAAGGGCATGGCCAGGGGCATAGTGGAAGTGGCTGCCTGTTGGGGGGTCTTCTGGGTGGGTGTTTGTCTGGCCGCTATGTTCACTCCTTTCAGATATTTACAAGTGTCTCTCCTGTTTTGTCTCCCCATCCCTGTTCTCTTGTGTTGTCTGTGTATATCAGCATCATCTGGCAACGGAGCTGAGGCACCGGCAAGTGGGGATGCAGCAGCCCATGGATCCTCGGAGGCAGAGTCATCCGACGCCAAGGGGACCAGTGGGTTGGAGGGTGAGGGGAGTACCACGGTGGAGGCAACTACCACTGGAGGTAGTGACTCAGATACCTCCTTGGATGGGGGCTCCCTGGTGGTGGCGGACACTAGTGGGCACACCCCTACAGCAACATCTTCTGCCACCCCCATGCCACTACTGCCCTCCCTTTTGCTCCCCACCAAGTTGCCTGTGCCCGCTCACCCAGAAGGGTGGGCATCTCCTTCGCCCCAGGCACCTCCTCCCATGATGCAGGTAGCCCTGATGCCCTCACAGAGGAGGCTATTGACCTCCGGAGAACCATCTCTGTAGGGCAGACAACCATCGTCAATTCCATCCAGGGGCTAGCATCGAAGATGCATCAGACAAATGCCTATCTGGATAGTATTCACGGTGCCGTGTCTGGCCTACAGAGATCTTTTTAGGCTCTGGCCTCCTCTTTGACGGCAGCCAGATTCCCTGGTCATTCCGTCCCCCCTCCCACCTCCTCTACCCCTTCCAGCACCCCACTCCCTCCACCCGTCCAAAGCACACAATCTGACACCCAGTCAAGCACCTCAACACACAAGAAGCACACTTCTAAACACAAGCACCACACCTCCCACCAAAGCATTCACACAGCCAGTATACACATGCACACACAGCAACATCCACTTCCCCTAGTGTGCCCACCTCTTCTACTTCCCTGTCTGTCCCCTCTACATGCACACCCACAAGCACTGCATCTTCAGTCACTGTTGCTGAGCCTATTCCTGCACTCACCACAATAGCAGACATCGAGATATGCACCCCAGACACCACACCTGCACTCACCACAACTACTGTAGTTGACACATGCAGCACGCTCACCAGACTTGCAGACACCCACACAACATACATCCACACTGGCAGCCTGTCTTCTTCCACTGTGTCCACCCCCCTCCTCCAAAAGCACACAAACACACCAAGACACCCACCCATCACATATCCACCACACCTCAGCATACGGTCCAATTGCCTGCACCCTCGACTTGCACACCTACACCACTTACAACCACACCCTCTACCTCCAATCCCACGCCCTCCTCCAGGCCCAACCCAATTGCACCCAAGAAACTATTTGTCTCCCGTGCTGACCTCTTCCAATCCACTGGCAATCCAATTCCATCTTGTCCCTAAGCGTGCGCACCTCCTTGACCTTTCCACTCCTTCCACTTCACAGCCCGCCCCTGTCCGCCCTTCACATTATCATGCCCCTTCCCCAGAGAGGAAGAAGCCCTGTGCTGAGCCAATTCCATCTGGCTCCACCCGGTCGAAGCACACCACCCCAGCTTCCAAAGCCAAACCCAAGCCCCCTCCACCTTCTGAGCGCAAGTCCAAGCCCCACCACGTTACAAATCCCCACCCCACAGCCCCCTACCCCTGTTACCAAAGGTGCCTGGATGACCCATTGTTGCCCCATTAGGTGGAGTACCGTGCACTTTTGGGAGTCAGGTTGGGGCCATTGTGGCCCATACATGTCTGGCACTATAGACTGGCTATTGACCTTGTTGTGTATAGTGAGCTCTGTGAGCTTAAATAAATATTTATGTGTGCCCTGTGTTTTGGCGGCACACTCCTGAACCCAGGTCTCGTTTCATTGTTTGTGGGTGTGGGGCATTTGTATGTACTATGGCCAGGGTGGATTTGCCTTGTTTTCGGTAAGTTCCTCTTGCTGTGGGGTGTATGGGTTGTGCTGCTGTGAAGGGTTGTGGGAGCATTGCAGGGTGGGTGGAGTGGGTGGTTATGTAACTGCACCCTTTCCTCCCTTGTGTCGTAGGTTGTGGTACTTACCGTTGTTGTTTTTGTCGGTGGTCTCGGTCGTGCAGGTATGTGGCAAGGAGCAGGGCTGGCATGATCTGCAGCTCTCTATCCATGTCTGCTTCAACGCGTTGTGTGGGCCTCCGATGAGTATTTCCTTATATTAGGTTTCTTTCAGTCTGGCTTTAGATGGCGGTGGTTCCTGCCCCGGAACTGATGGCGGTCTAGTGGTTCATTACTTGATGGGCGGTTTGGGCCTTTCCGTCGGCCTGTGGATGGACTCTGGCGTCGTCGTCGGCACTCCTCTACTGACAGTGGGTGATTTTCAGGAAGCCTGTGTTTCAGTTGGTTCTTTATTTGGCGGTCCGGACCGCTCCTCTGTTGCCGGTTTTTACCGCCACCGCCGGCGGTGCGGTTTGGACCGCCGTATTCATAATGAGGGCCTTAATTCAGCCAGATTTTTCCAGTACATATGAGCCATCTAAACATACATAAATACTCAGATCATTACATACTGATATGCTAGCATCTAGACACTTACATCGTCATGTCAACACAACCGTCCTAGTGATAGGTTCCACTAGTTACATTTTTGATACCTTCAATAAAGATGATACACTGCCAATTGAATACAAATTGAATCTCTATTAAAATGCTGAAATGCGTTTTGCATCCACAGAAAAAGATGGCTACAGTGGGCCACTTCTCTGACAGCTACTGATGTAGACTAGGGCCCTCATTATGACTGTCAGTAAATTCCGTTTACAGCTGCGGTGACGGCCTCCAACATACCACTGCGGAGGCGAACATCTGTTTACCATATTATGACACACACACACTAAACAGACAGATTACTGCCACAAACACATATCTGCCAGACCAAAGGTCAGTGTTAAACTGTCGGTACGAACACCCATACCGTTATACCAATAAAACAACGCCCTCCACATTATGACCCACGAATCACAACATTACCCGAAACTAAAAACACACACCTGACACTATAAAACACACACCCACATTACCAACAACTCTTTGCGAACACGGAAAATAGCCAAGATATAGCCATGCAATCATAGACAACTACACACACCACAGACACCCATTCACCCATCACGCATCCCACACCCCACCACATCACTCAACACCCACTGCACAACACACACCATACAACACCCTGTCCCCACAAAGGTACTCCGTTTCACTGATGAGGAGTTGCGGGTCATGGTGGAGGAATTAGTCAGGGTAGAGCCACAGCTGTTTGGAGCACAGGTAAAGCAAATCTCCATTGCAAGAACGATGGAGCTATGGCGAAGAATAGTGGACCGGGTGAACGCCATGGGAGAGCATCCAAGAACAAGGGATGACATCAGGAAGAGGAGGAATGACCTACGGGGGAAGGTACGTTCCATAGCAGTGAGGCACCAACTCCCTATCCAGAGGACTGGCGGTGGACCCTCACGCCTCCCCCAGAACTGACAGCAGGGGAGGAGAAAGTCTTGGCAATACTGCATCCTGAGGGACTCACTGGAGTTGCCGGAGGACTGGACACTGGTGAGTCAATATTTAGTAGCTATCCCCTCACATACCTGCATGCCACCACCACCCCTTACCCTGACACCCATCACTCTACTCCATTTCCCTCCACAGTTTACCACCACAATATACTAACCTGAATGCCAAGCCCTTCATGTACACGCTCCCAATGCATGCACAGCATGGAGAACTAACAATCCCAAAATACATCAACATTCACAACAAAAGTGGCAGGGCAATAGCAACGATATGGAGGAAGCTAGGGATGTACAAAATGTCACAGACATGTAGCATAATACACAACTTACATCCCCACAGGACCCCCAGCCAATCCTTGTGGCGAGGAGGTGCCACGGCTACCAAATCCCCTACCACAAGATGCCCCCAGTGACAACAGTAACTCTGGACTTCTGGATCTAGATGACCTAACTGGCCCATCAGGGACCACTGGTCAGTCAGATGCCCCAGCCCACAGCCAGTCCACCACGGAGCCTCTCCCTTCAGTATCCAACACCCCAGCAGAACACCCCCACCTCTGTCCCCAGGACACGTCAATCAGCAGTGTGCCCACCTGTACAGGGACCCAGTCCACACCTCACAACCAAGACAATCAGGGTCCTGGGGTCAGTGGCAGTGGGCACACCATTCAGAGGACACAGGCACAGGGGGCCAGGGAAACGTGGAGGACAGCTGTGCGCCAGGGGAAGGACAGGCCAAGGGAACCTACTTGTCCAGGAGGCACTCACTAATGTCCTGGGGGCTTACCAACAATCCAAGGACAAGATGGGACAGGTGATAGACGTCATGCCAGGAACACCACCAGGAGATCAGGAAAAAAGTGCAGACCCACAACACCACAATGGTCTCCATAGCAGGGGTGCTGGGAGATATGGCCAACATCATGAGGCACTACACATCACACCAGCGGGCCCCTTCCACTAGCCTTTCAACTGAACTGCATCTGCTGCAGCTAGTGGACAGGTAGCCCTGCCACAGGACCCACCGGCCACCAGCACCCCTCCCACTGCAGAAGGTGAACCACCCGCAAACATTCCCTGTGACCCAGACAGATGCCAGAGACACTTGCCAAGACCAAGACCACCCACAGGAAATGAGACTCTCCTGAATGTCCCCCTTGTGTCCCACTGTGTCACCTTGTCTACTTTAAACTGCCATTGCTCCCCTTCCTATGGCCCCTTGGGCACTGGACCTGTGCTACAAACAGAATGGACCAATACCCTGGACTTTCCTCTACCATCACCCCCATTCCAACGCACTATTCCTTCTATATTTTTCACTTCAATAAACACCGTTGAACACAACTTGAGTGATAGTGCTTTAAGTGACAAAAATTTGCAATTATTTTAACTGTTTCATCTTGTGCAATTGTCCTGAACTTTGTGATACTTTGTGGCCTGTACCTGTCTGTAGCCATCACATCAGTACACAGTTGTAACCACACCACACCAACATCTGCAAAATGGGAAGGCATAGGTGACAGTCAGTTGGGATGCTAAGGAAGTGACTGCCATCATGCTACAGCCACACAGAAATGATAAATAATCAGAGGAATGGTCAGTTCCACTGTCTTACCTGTGTGTCATTGGAAGTACTGCCATATGACTGATGTCCTGTTCTCCACATCCTCATCCTCTGCCTTCTCATCCTCACTGTCCCCAGGGTCCACGGCTGCCACAGGAACATTTCCATCCTCCTCCTGCAGATAGTGCACATGTCATCTAATGGCAAGGTTGTGCAACATGCAGCATGCAACAACTATCTGGCAGACCTTCGCAGGGGAGTAGCAGAGGGATCCACCTGTTAGATGGAGGCATCTGAACCTGGCATTCAGGAGGCCGAAGGTCCTCTCAATTATTCTCCTGGTTCACACATGAGCATCATTATACCTATTCTCAGCTCCTGTCCTGGCATTTCTTACAGGGGTCAAGAGCCACAACAGGTTAGGTAGCTAGAGTCACCTGCAAGAAGTGAGGGACAAACATTAGCCTTGCACAATGGTATGGGGGATGACTCCTGAAGCCATACACTGACATTCATTGGGTGGGGACTCAGGCTCACCTATTAGCCATACCCTGTGCCTTTGTAGTTGTGCCATCTCATGTGGGATGCTGCTATTCCTCAAGACAAAGACGTCATGCACCGACCCAGGATACTTGGCAGTGACGTGGGAGATGTACTTGTCAGCTCACTTGCTCATTGAGTGAGTTGAAACTCTTCCGATTCCTGAACACCTGTTCATTAGGCGGGGGGTCAAATGCTATATGTGTTCCATCAAAGGCCCCAATAAAATTTGGAATATGTCCTATTGCATAGAAACCAGCCTTCACATTGGCCAAATCATCCACTTGGGGGAAAGCAATGTAGCTGCACATATGTTTGAGCAGGGCAGCCAAAACCCTTGCTATCACTATTGAGAACATTGGCTGTGACATTCCTGCAGCCAAGCCCACTGTCACTTGAAAATAGCCAGTTGCCAGGAAATGGAGCACTGATAGGACCTGCACAAGAGGGGGAATCCCAGTGGGTTGACAGATATCAGATATCAGATCAGGCTCCAATTGTGCACAGAGCTCTGCGATTGTGGCCCTGTCCAGTCTATAGGTGAGTAAAATGTGCCTGTCCTCCAGTGTAGCCAAGTCAACAAGGGGTCTGTACACGGAGACTTGCCTCCTCCTCCTGTTCTTCCACAGTGGTAGGTACCTAAGGGACACAAGAGTGAGAAGGGAGTGACAAAATGAACAATGGAACCACCACTTCAGTGTACATTGAGCTTGTATGTAACTGAACGATGTAAATGGCAATTTATGTACAATTGACAGTAATGAGTTTTCAATTTCAGAATGTTGACCTGCACCATAAAATGGGGACTGCCTGTCCTGTATCTAGGGACAGGTGAAAGTGATGTAACTCCGCTGGCGTTGGGCGTCATGGCGGAAGGCATTCTTGCACCATCGTGCGATTCCTCATCGGCTTACATGTGGCTCTACTTGATTCCTGACTTTCCACAGGACACCACATCCACAGCGTGTGCTGCTGTGACCTGAGTCAGAAACCTGCCATGGCCCATGCGACAGGAGAAAGGGCCCCTGCCTTCACTTCATAGGAGTTGGAGCACATGGTGGACGGGGTCCTACCCCTGTATGGACAGCTGTATGGGCCTCCAGACTACCAGGTGAGAACACAATGGGGACGATGAATGTGACAAGGTTGCATGGAGATGTGTGTGTGCTGGCAGTGTGTCATTTGGGTGGGGGGTATGGCTGGTGGTAGTGTATATGGAGGGCTCTGGGTGATGTGTGTGCCATTTGAGGGGAAATGGTATTTGTGGGCCATATGTGTGACAGGCTGAACTGTATGGTTATAGGTGTCCTCCTGTCTGTGTTTCCTCTGCAGGTCAGCACCCATCAGAAGAAGGGATTGTGTTGTGCCATTGCCAAGGACGTGAGGACTCTGGGGGTCTATAGAAGGTGGAGCACCCACTGTAGGAAACGGTGGGAGGACCTGAGAAACTGGGCCTGGAAGGCGGCGGAGGCCCAGCTGGGGATGGCCTCCCAATGAGGGAGGGGTGTCCGTCGGAACCTGACACCCCTGATGGCCCACATTCTTGCGGTGGCCTACCCAGAGCTGGATGGGCTTTTGAGGGCAGCACAGCAGCCACAAGGGGGTGAGTACAGTGTATGTAACACCAATCTTTGTTGCCTGGCAAAGGATGCTGGTGGTGGGTGCTCCTTCATGCCACCTCGTACATTGCTGCATGGTCCAGCTCAGGGTAAATGGGTGAATGGCAAAATCTTGTTAGCTAGCTAGGTGGCATTCGATGTCAGAAGGGGCTTAGTAGGTTCCAGGAGGGTTGCAGATGGTGGTGGTTGGATCTCATCTTGCTGTGGTACCTAGCCAATGGAATGCCAGTGTGGTGCATGGTGCTCAATCTTGATCCCTTTATGTCAGGGTAATGTGTATGCCTTCTGTGGTGTTGGTGCTGTAATTGACCCAGTGCACCCTTTCCCCTCACAACCCCTATTTACTTCTGTCATCCTGTCCATGTGTGCAGTAGCATCATCTGCCGGAGGAGCAGGAGCACCCACAGGACCCAGGAGGCAGAGTCCACCGATGCCGAGGGGACCAGTGGGACGGAGGCCAAGGGGAGCACCACGGCGGGGACAGGAGGTGACAACACTGACTCTGATTCCTCCTCCTATGGGAGCTCCCTGGTGGTGGCAGATACCTCTAGAACCACCCCAGCATCGGGTACAGCCACCACTCCCGTACAAGCACCGCCCTTCCAGTAGCCCCTCACCAAGTTGGCCATGCCCGCTCACCAAGGAGGGTGGGCACCTCCTTCGCCCGAGGCACCTCAGGCCCAGCCCCAGTCAGCCCTGCTGCCCTCAGTGAGGAGGTTTTTGACCTCCTGAGAACCATCTCTGTAGGGCAGTCAACTATAGTGAATGCCATCCAGGGGCTGGTATCCCAGATGCAGCAAGGCAATGCCTACCTGGACAGAATCTGCAGTGGGTTGGGGGCCCAACAGAGATTGTTTCAGGTTCTGACCTCCTCGCTGATGGCAGCTAGTGTGCCTGGTCCTATCATCCCCCCTCCAACTACCATTTCCCAGTCCCAGTCTCCTCAACTCCAACCCATCCCATGCACACATACAGAGAGGCATGCACACAAAACATCACACAAGAGTGGCATAGACAAATAGAGGTGCCAAACTTCAGGCCACAAGCACTCACACAAACAACAGACAGTTGCACACACAACAATATCCACTGCCTCCACTGTCTCCCCTCATCCTCATCCTTAACTGTTACATCCACACTTACACCTGCATGCACTGCATCAACAGCCACCACCACCATCACCACACCAAGGAGCACACACACCTCACTTGCAGATACCTCCACAACATACATCCACACGTCCTGTTTGTCCTCTCCCATCCTGTCTGCCCCCTTCCTAAGAGACACAAATGCTCGCACTCAGACACCCAAAAGCCATCCACCTCGCACATGCACACTGTCCAGGCACCTGCACCCAAGTCCAGCAGATGTACAGCTCCTACAATCACTCCCTCTATCTCTACTCCCATCTTTGGAACCCAAAGAGCCCCCTCTACCAGCAGAGGGCAAGGATCCCCCACAACCAGCGGATTGCATGGAGCCCCCACAACCAGCAGAGGAACCCAAGGAGCCACCACAACCAGCAGTGGAACCCAAAGAGCCCCCTCCACCAGCAGAGGACAAGGAGCCCCATCCACCAGCTAAGGGCATGTAGTCCACCCTCCAGAGACTGCTGGGCAAGGAACCCCCTCCAGAACCATTGGGCATGATACCCACTCCAGAGACTGTGGCCTATCACTCCCCTCCAGAGACTATTGGACAAGGAGCCCCCTCCAGAACCAGTGGGCATGTTACTCAGTCAAGCTGAGGTGCCCCCCATTTGCTAGTGGGTCATGCGACAGTCGTTTTACTCAGCAGCTGTTTCTGTGTATGGTGTGTGTGTGAATGGTGTGTGATGTGCATGTGTGTGTCACTCTCCTTTTCTTCCCTCCCTCCCCTGTGCTTGGCGGCTGTACTCACCGTCGTCGTCTTCATTGGTGTTTGTGCTCCAGGACGGCCATGGTGTGAAAGAGCATCGGGAAGACTTAGAGTTATGGTTCCATGGCAGCTGCAGAGTCCTCTGGTGGTCATTATGAGGTTGGCAGTCCTGCTCCACCAAGCCAACGGTGGCGGTAACACCGCCGACAACGTGGCGTAGCAGGACCACCAAATTATGACCACGGCAGTGAATTGGCTGCAAAGCAGCCAGTTCACCGACTGTTCTGCCAGGGCGGTGGGACCACCGGGCCGAAGGTGTACTACCTTCGGTCCGGCGGTCCACCTTATACCGCCAATGGTATTATGAATCTCCTTACTCTCAGGGATTTCCTGGCGGCAACCTCGCCAGGAAATCCCTAGCGGAATGGATAATGGCAACAGGAATTAACATTCCCGTTGCCAGTATGCAACTCCCTCACCCCTCCGAAACAGACACGGCCCACCCCCAAACCCCCTAGACACCGCCCTCCCCCACCCCCTGAACTCCGTACATACCCCCCACCCCCATCAAAGCATGCACACACCACACACACACTCACACATCCATGCACACACATTCACAAACATACACATGTCCACAACACCCTCCCACCCCGTGCTGACATGCATTCACACAGATAAATGCACACACATGAACACAAACACCCTCCCATCCATTCACACACACTCACACCCCCATTCAGGCACACAACACTCAACACCCCTCCCACCTCCTTCCTCCATCCCCTGTTGGACGATCACCTTACCTGCTCGCAGTGGTCATCCGGGAGCGAATGGGGTCCATGGGGCCTGCTCTGCCAGGACGCCCGTCACCACAACACGCCACGCCGATTACAAAGTTGTAATATGTAGGGCGGTGTTGTGAGGCCATGTACTGTAATTGGATGATCAATGTGTGTACGTAATGAAAAGTCAGTGCTCCCAGCAGGAGGGGCTGCAATGAATGACAGAAACCTAAAACAGACTCCCCTGACTGTTGGTACCAGTCTCCTGCAACCCTCAAACATGGTGCTGCATCCTCAGCAGTGCAACCCTTTGGGGCCCCCCATGAGTGGGCCCAAAGAAAGTCAGTGACCTGCACCCCAGGAGTGGTAGTGAGGCTTTCACCAGGTTTTGAGCTGCTATCCCCTTCTGGACAATCTCCAGTCAACAAGGTAATTATGGACTACTTGTGCCGCTGCAAGGCTTGTCTGTCGCCGGCCAGGTAACTGACAGCTTTTGGGACATCACCGACTCCAGAGCAGTTCTCCAGCATAGCGGCTATAGTCAGCAATTAATCCACACCTGAGAATCTGCACCCTGAAGGAGGCGACTTCAAGAGAGGCAGAAAAACATCTACCAGTCCCCATGATTGACAGATGCAAGGTCACGTCTGCACCCAGAGCTGCCGGATGTGGTGCCGAAGTTCCAGCTGTAGTGTCCAGGTCCTGGGACCCCAAATGCCTCTACTTTCCAAGGGTAGAATGTGAGTCCATCCTGAAGTGTGCTTTTGTCAAGTGCTGCATTTTAACAGCACCCATGGATTCCGCCATCACCAAGGACAGCCAGAGAACCTCTGCACCTGGACTCCCTGGGCAGGGTAACTAGAAACTGACTGTTGAGGTTTGGTCTAAGGACCCACAAGACCTTAACTCCAAATGGGTTTCCCGGAGCTCACACTAAAAGTAACTGATTGCACATTAAGGCTCTGATTTATACATTTTGATGAAAAACTGCGTTAACGCAGTTTTGCGTCAAAAAGCTTAACGCTGACTAGTGCCATTATTTAACGCCAAACGGGCATCATATTTATACTATGGCGCTGGTTGGAGCTAAACATAGTTTTGAGTCATTTTTTCAACATTAACCATTTCGCCTTGTTGTAAGTCAAAATTAAGTTAATTCCGGAAAAATGACCCAAATCCGTTTTACAACATGTAAAAATGTTGCAAATCTGAAATGCACCATTTTTGCCAACAATAGCATCAAATGCAGACGCTCACGTAGAAAACAGTGCAAAGAAGAGGCAAACTTGATCCAGGAACCCAGGAGAGTCCCCAGGGAGACCCCAATTAACTGGGAATCAGCCAGGAGGACACAGACAAGACCCAGGAGAGGGAGAAGAAAAAGAGAAAGTGTTGTTTCAGTGCGAACAGCATGAAATACTGCTGAGAGAGGTGACGGAGCATCAAAACCAACTCTTTGTTACCTCAAAATTGCCAATTGGAAGGAAAGAGGCAATTTGGCAGCAGATAGTAGACAAGATTAACAGTGTGGCACTGGTCAGGAGAACTGTAACAGAGCGCAAGAATCGCTGGCATGACTGCAAGTGAAGGACAAAGGAAAAATGGCAAAGAACAGGAAGGCAGCACTGCAAACTGGCGGTGGGAGTCCATCACCACAAGAGGACTTGGAGGAGACGGAGGAGATGGTTGCAGCGGTCATCCCGGAGGAAATCATCACAGGAATCACAGAACAGGACAGCATAGACTACTAGGAAACACCACAAATACAGGGCAAGTAGCATGGGGGAAATTAATGCTAAAATGTCAAGTGAAAGAAGGGGGAGGCACATAGGTCTCACACAATGCATGTCAAAGGAGCGCAGAGGGACACATTGCACATGAAGTAAGTTGCACCATACTGATGTAAGCTACACATACTGTATACCCATGCCTTGGTAGTGCCATGCACCTTAACACATACACAACCTGGACATATGTTGATCACCAGGCCTAAATTCCTACATGTACATATGCAGCACATGGGATGGATGGCATGTATATTTACTGTGTCATCACAACACTCCTTGTATATAGTTATATGAACCCTACCAACACGACCAAGACTTCAGAGACTAGGTAGTCAGTCAATACCATTCCTGTGGTAATGTCATGGTGGTGCCCCTTGCAGTAACATCTTGCAACTGCGTGCCTCATTGCCCAAACACATGTGTGCTGCATCTCATAGCACACAAGTCATTGCACTGTCTCAACAGTACCCAAATGTGTGCCAGTAGCACCACCACCCCGCACATTGACAACACATCCACATAAGGCAGCCACCACTCCATCATGCAGTCAGGATGCCCCCTGGGGGCAGTGAACAATGAACTGAACAGGCGCTGGGGGAACAGCAGGCTGGTCCTGTATTACTGTTAAAATGCCACTACCCAGACTAGCTAAACTGCTGTAGTGTTGAACCACACATCTTGATGTTGAACAGAAATGTGCCACTACAGAAAATATGTACCACAAATAGCAAACTGAAGGTCACAACAGTCACAGGCTGAGCCCACAACTTCTCTGACACAACCATGTGGGACACATATGAATGGGGAAATAAAAACACACATACAACACATGGGTATGACTGTGAACATAATGGCGTAAAATTCCACATCGATGGGTGGAGGATGGTGCATGGGCAAGTCCGGTGTTGGTAAGACTGCCAGTGCAGTATACCCTTTGCGGTTAGCAGTATGCGTCACACGTTGGGATGGTGGCTGGAAATCTGTCTGCTCATGGTAGCTCTGTGGGGCGCTTAGTACAACATTGTTGATGGATCAAATAGAGTAAGTGCCAGTTTTGGGGTGCATTGGGTGTGACAGGACATGCTGCACTCAGCCCTGCAAATCAGGCAGTGGAAAGGGCAAAGGACCAGGGCATGGGACCCCCTGCACTGCCCATGCCAGGTACATGGGCTGCGCAGGGGCACCTAGGGGCACACCACACCACATCACCAACAACTTTTGCATGGGGGTTTCACAGTTGCCACTACCACCTGTGCTGTTGGGGATGGTCAAATAGACAGTGGCAGTCAGGTGCCACTACCACCTGTGCTGTTGGGGATGGTCAAATAGACAATGGCAGTCAGGTGCCCATAGGACTGGTGCACTTGAAATGCTGGAGCAGTATGACTACCTGCAGAATCGCCATCAAACTAGCTTCAGGCCCTGACCTAAGTACAACTCCTGTTAACTGGCTATGTCCATCTACGCTAGAGAAGATAATACATGAGGGAGAACTTACTCAGGGGGCTGGCACACTAGTAAATGAGAAATATAATCAGGCAAAGAGGGACCATTCCCAGATCGAAGAACAACTCAGATGCCACAGCACACAAAAATACTTTGCCTCCCTACAATCTGAAGAGGGTAGGTCTGGGAAAATGTTAGCCTGGTTGGTGAGGCCGGGTGGAGAGGCCGAGCCCATCACAAATGTGCTGGATAAGGAAGGGTCATGCAGAAGTAGACCAGGCCCTGTAAATGATGCATTCAAGGAATATTACACCTTTTTATATGGAAAACCGGCTGAAATCAGTACGGAGGTCTTTGATAATTACCTACAACATATACCTATAACGAGCCTGATGGCCGGAGACAGGGATAGGCTGGGGGGCCCAGTGACGGTGGCGGAGGTCAGTGAAGCTATAGCTCAATTAGCCTCAGGGAAGACCCCGGGAACAGACGGCCTCCCCATGGACTTTTATAAAAAATTCGAGAAGCAACTGACCCCCCAGTTGGTAGAGATGTATACAGAATCGCTACAGAATGGGATAATGCCGTGCACCATGAGAGAGGCAATGGTAGTCCCACTCCCTAAGACAAAATCCAGGCAACCTTCGGTGACTGACTTCCGCCCCCTGTCAATGCTAAACAGTGATTTTAAAATACTAAGCAAGATCTTGGCCAACAATTTACTCCCTCTTGTACCAACTCTGGTACATGTAGATCAGAATGGTTTCGTCCCGAATCGCAGCACCTCCTTAAACCTGAGACGTCTCTTTGCGGTCCTGAATATGCCTAGCGACACGAAACCTGCAGCAGGGGTGTTGCTCGCGGTGGATTTTGAGAAGGCATTTGACTCGATCAGATGGGACTACTTGAGAGCAGTGATGCTCCGTATGGGAATGGGTGAAGATTGGGTCAAATGGGTGGACTTGTTGTACACGTCACCGCTGGCAAGAGTGAGAACAGGTAAAACAGTGTCCGGAACTTACCCAATTCACAGGGGAACCAGACAAGGTTGCCCATTGTCCCCACTGTTATTCGCCCTGGCCATCGAGCCGCTGGCGTCCCAGATGCGGCAGGAGGGCGTGGGTAGAGGAGTGGAATGGGGACACCAAGAACATATCATCTCGCTATATGCTGATGATATACTTGTCTACCTTAGGGACGGAGAGAAGGATCTCCCATGGGCGCTGGGAGTGTTGGAGAACTATGGGAACATATCTGGACTTTGCCTCAACCGTAGCAAGACATGCGTGTTCCCTATGGCTCCGGGCGGCGAACGCCCGACAACATGCCCTGGGGATATGATTTGGGCCCCTCGAACCTTTAAGTACTTGGGCATACAGGTGTTTCACGACAGGGCAGACTTGCGCGAGGGTAACCTGGGCAGAGCTCTACGATCTCTAAAGTCCTCGGTGGGGTTCTGGCGATCGCTGAAATTGACGATAATGGCCAGAGTAGCATTGTCCAAAATGGTCATGCTGCCCCGGCTTCTATACTATTTCGCTAACCTGCCCCTTCTGATTCCAAAAGCGTGGTTTCGTGAACTAAACACCCCACTCAGAGAACTTATATGGGATGATGGTTGTAGACGCACCTCGCTCCAGATACTATGCAGGCCAACTAACAAGGGGGGTCTAGGAGCGCCAGATTTTGAAGCCTACTACCTGGCATCCCAGCTGCAATGGGTTGCCGGGTGGTTCACAGGTAAGGGTCACCTGGAGAGGTACACCGATCAAGTAGAGGGGGACATAAATCAGTTAATTGCTCGAATGACAAATAGGAAGCTTAATCCCCACATGCACAGCCCAATGACAAAAGTGGCGTCAGCATGTTGGAAGAGGTGCGTGAAAAGGGATGGCACTGTCCCCCCGTACTCTCCGGCCCTACCCCTGGCGGTACTTACGATCGAGGCTGGTGAGAGGAACCTGGGAGGCATGAGCCTCGGAACCTGGAGGAGAGCAGGAATAGAAACGGTGGGAGACCTGTTTCAGGAGGGAGTGTTGAGGTCTTTCACTAATCTTGTTGACAGTGGAGTCTCCCCGGGTCAGTTCCTTATGTATCATAAACTGATACATGTGCTGAAAACGCACTGGATCACGGTCAACGCGGAACCAGCCACCCACAGGGTGCTGCATCTCCTATTGACATCAGGAGATGAGTCCCATCTGATATCTAAATTATACCAAGTTCAAGTTGAGGATGCACTAGATTCCCTGCGGCCACTGAGAGAGAGATGGGGGAGGACAGTCAGTAGGGAACCGTCAGATGCGGAATGGAACAGAGCTTTGGCTTACCCCCGGACCGTCGCTCGCAGCACGCGACTGAGATATATACAATATAATTACCTCCACAGAACGTACCTCACCCCACATCGGCTAACAGTAATCTATGGGGGAGTTCCTAGGGTGTGCCCCAGATGTAAAAATGTAGACGCAAATTTTGACCACATGGTATGGACCTGTCCAGAGATCCAACTGGGGTGGGAAGAGGTGATGTCCGACCTATCGAGACTCCTTCATATGAACCTGACTCCGACCCCTGACAGATGTTTGATGGGCTTTGGGGATGGGTTGCCGCGGGGAAGAGTGGAGACCCGATTTCTGAGTCTGGCACTGGTATTATATAGGAGACAGATCACAAAGAACTGGAAGGCACAGTTTCGGCCCCCCCGGGTTGGGTGGAGACAAGACGTTACAACATGGGCTAGAGCCGAACTCCAGGTCCTGAAGAGCGAGGAGGGGAGGGGACTGCGTCGCCACCCTATAGCACAGAAATGGGAAGTAGCAATGACAAGCTGGGACAATATATTGAGAACAGCGGACGCAGACACACCAACAGGAGTGGAGACTGGATAAACATAGGAAGGGAGGAGATGTTGCCTCGCCCTCTAGGACATGATAAGGGAAGACACGATAAGGCTGAGATTGAACAAAAGGCGGACAACAGGGGACAGAGCCCAGGACATTGAGTAACACACAGGTTGGACCCGGTAGACGCCCCACCCACCTGAAACCAGACAAGTCTATGAGTAATGACACCATACATACTGGAAAAGCCAAGAAATGGCATCCCCCTGCATTAGCAGCCTCCACCCCCTACATTGCCATCGTGTTTAAGTTTAAGTTGATTAATGTTTGAAACGAGTTAAAGGTGTTGTATAATAGCTAGGAAAACATGACTCTGCTACACCAGGCCAATTGGGCAACCCATACGAGAAGAATCGCCACTGATGTTCTATTCTTGCATAAGGTTAAAGTATAAAGGTTATCGAATAATTAATGAAGTAGAACATTCAAACAATGTAGACAGTAGTGATATTAACACTGTTATGCACTAACATGAAGCAAACAAGATGGTGCTGTAAACATAATACTGTTTATTAAATAATAAAATGTTAATAAAAAAATATTTTAAAAAAACTGGCTATGTCCATAGAACCATTTACCATCAGGCACTGTCACATACATAATGATGTATACCGCTGAAAGGTCATACCCATGCTGTCCATCCCTGGGTCTAACCATTGCCTGTGTCAAATTAGCTGCACTGCCACCATGCTGCACTCATGTATCATAGTGCAAGGAGGGCTGCATTGAGGGGGAGGACATAGGGTATAGGAAGTCAAGCCCAACTGCATAGACAGAAGATGAAATTGAACTCTGCTAGGTTCATGAGTGATGTGCAATGTAGCACATATACACATACATTAACATGAGAAGCTATCAATGGTAACAAGAGCATATTGTCCGGGCAATGCCATCCCTGGAGTGGTGCAAGGTCTCAACACTGCATGGGTGTATGTGAAACATGTAATACTGGGACAGGGAGAAATTGCCATGTGTGGTGCTGTGGCATGAGCACAGCAACACACATTGCAATGCCTCACCATGCAAATGGATGCATAGGGAGGGTTGACAATGACAAGATGGTGTTAAGCAGCAAAACAGGATATACATTACACCTAGAAGATATGACACAGCCAATTGCGCCAACTGGGCATCTCTTCATGTGACACGCAGGTGGGGCATAGGGCTGATAGAATGCAACCATGTTGTACAGGAACAATGTTTGGGAACTAAGATAACAATGAGCCTCGAGTAGCAAGTCAGTGATGTGACATATCAAATGCCACAACACAGATAGACTGATTTTACACCATCCCATTGCAGAAGATGATGGCCCCACACAACACCCCAATAGTATGACCAGCCAGCACCGACACAGCAGAGGACTCCAAGGACCTAGGGGCCAGCTTTGAGAGGACAGTGGTAGGAGTCCAGCGGGAGCTGGCCAAGGAGGTGTGGGTGGGGATGCAAACTATGGCAGCCAGCCTAGAGGGTATGCGTGCGCACGTGCATCGTTACGACCACTGAACAGACTGCAGCCAAGCAAGGCACACACTCCCCAATGCATGAAGTCCAGCAGTGTCTGAGGGACATAGCTGTTGCCATGACGGAGCAGCCACAACAACTGCCCTCCCAAACTGGCAGCGGCTGGATTGAGGCTAAGCTGGGCTCTGTGTACCGGGAAGTGGCCTCCCTCAGGGCAGACATGGCTGCCTACCACAGGGATGTTGGTGCTATCCTCAAAAATCAGCAGCTCCTCCTTGCTGCAGTGATGCCATATGTAGTTCCACAGATGGCAGCTGCCAGGAATTGGGAGTCTACCCTCCCACTGAAGAGTGTGTGGCCCACTCTACCTCCCCACCACCACCCTCAAGGGCAGAGGAGACACCACATACTTCGGAGGATGAAGATGTGGAACAGATCATCTTCACCTGTAGCAGTTCCCGGTAGCACTAGCCAATGCCACATGGGTAGTGATTTTCCTTTGTCCTGGGCTCGACATCATGACAGTGTTGGAGATATGCACTCTTCTGCGACACACTGTTGACCTTTCTGCTATGGACTGCAATTGTCTCTCACTTTTCAATTGGCAATTCATGTTCCCCTGCACTGAACAACACTTTACCCAAGCATGTCCCATGACATGTCCCCAACCCTGGACTTGTGTTGTGTCACAATTAGATGGATTTCACTAATGGGTTCACAGACCTGGACATTGTAAAAATTGCACTACAACACTTGTAAATAAACACCACATACACAACCAGCATGTCTTTGTGTATTGTGACACATCTACGCATAGGAATTGTGATGTGTGTAACGTCTTTAGTCACATAGGCCTCATTATGACATTGGCAGTAAATCCCACTTACCGCCGCGGTGACGACAGCCAACATACAGCCGCGGTGGTGAATATCCATTCGCCATATTATAACACACACACACCAAACCAACAGAATACTGCCACAAACACAAATACGCCAGCCCAAAGGTCAGTGCAAAAGTGGCGGTACGAACACCCATACCATTACGCAAACAAAACAACGCCTACCACATTATGACCCACGAATCACCACAGTGGACATTCAATAGTGGTAAACAATTGGCGGTACACACCGGCACGCTCAGAATGGCCACCCTAATACAAAACAAAACAACATTGGCCAAAACTAAATCCACACACCTGACACTCATACATACACCACACCCACCCACCCATAGCACTATAAAACACACACCCAAATAACACACTACCCTTTACGAATACCAATTAGCGCCACAAGACCAACACAAAGACCACTGAGACAATTACACAACACACACCACACATCACCCATGTCCCCACAAAGGCACCCCCTTTCACAGATGAGGAGTTGCAGGTCATGGTTGAGGAAATTGTCAGGGTAGAGCCACAGCTGTTTGGAGCACAGGTACAGCAAATATCCATTGTGAGGAAGATAGAGCTATGGCGGAGAATCGTGGACAGGGTGAACGCTGTGGGACAGCATCCAAGAACAATGGATGACATCAGGAAGAAGTGGAACGACCTATGGGAGAAGGTACGTTCCGTGGCAGCAAGGCACCAGCTGGCCATCCAGAGGACTGGCAGTGGACCCCCACCTCCCTCCACACAGCTCACAGAATGGGAGGAACAAGTCTTGGCAATACTGCATCCTGAGGGGCTCACTGGAGTAGCCGGAGGACTGGACACTGGTCAGTCAATATTTACTACTTATCACCTGCATACCTGCATGCCATCTCCCCCATTCACCCTCACTCTCATCACTCCACTCCATCCCACACACTGCACCTACACATATGACTAATCCCAATGACAAGCCCTGCATGCCATACCAATGCATGGACAGCCCTCCCAGATCTGCATGGAAACCCATCAACAAAGCATGCTCAGCATGGAAAAATAACAAGCACACAATCCATCACCATACACAGACAAAGGTGGCAGGGCAACAGCAACAACCGAAGGGAAGCAAGGGATGTACAATATGTTACAGACATGAAGTATAATATATCACTTACATGCCCCAGCCAATCTCAGCGGACTAACCAGGTGCCACGACTAACCAGTTGCCCCAACAGAAGATGCCTCCAGTGATGACAGTAACTCGACTTCAGGATCTGGATGAACTACCTAGCACATTAGGGACCACTGGTCAGTCAGCCACCCCAGCCCACTCACAGTCCACCATAGAGCCTCCCCATCATTATCCAACACCACAGCACCCACCCAACATCCCCACACCTCTGTCCACAGGACACGTCAATCAGCAGTGTGCCCACCTGTACAGGGACCCCAGTCCACACCTCACACCCAAGACAATCGGGGACCTGGGGTCAGGGGCAGTGGGCACACTGTTCAGGGAACAGAGGCACAGGGGAACAGGGACAAAGGGATGACCACTGTGCGCAAGGAGGTGGACAGGGCCAGGGAACCAACTCTCTAGGAGGCACTCACCAATGTCCTGGGGGCTTACCAACAATCCCAGGACAAGATGGGCCAGATCCTTACCAACATGCAGGAGAAAAGCAGCTGCAGGAGGTATACCATCAGGAGATCAGGGAGGATTTGCAGACCCTCAACACCACCATGGTCTCTGTAGCATGGATGATGGCAGATATGGCCAACATCATGAGGGAATGAACAGCACACCAGCGGGCACCTACCACTAGCCATTCTACTGACCAGCCCACCACCTCTGCTGCAATTAATGGGCAGGAGGCCCTGCCACAGGACCCACAGGCCACCAGCACCCCTCCTCCTGCAGAAGGTGAACGACCCCAGAAATGTTCCCTGTGACCCAGAGAGAAGCCAGAGACACTTGCCAAGACTAAGACCACTGCCAGGAAATGAGACCCTCCTGATTGTCCCCCTTGAGTCCCACCTTGTCCCCTTGTCCCCTTGTCTACTTTGAACTGCCTTTGCTCCCCTTCCTATGGCCCCTCAGACTCTGGACCTGTTCTACAAACAGACTGAAACAATACACTGGACTAACCTCTACCATCACCCCATTCCATTGCACTTTTCTGTCAATTATTTGCACTACAATAAACACCCTTGAATACAATCTAAGTGAAAGTGTTTTATGTGAGGAAAATGTGTATATATGGAAACAGTTACATCTTGTGCAAATGATCTGAACACTGTGATAGCATACATTTTAAGACCTGTATCTGTCTGTAGACATCACATCAGTACACTGTTGTCATATCACCAACATCTGCAAAATGAGAAGCCATAGGTGACGGTAAGTAGATATGCAAAGGTAGTGAATGCCATCCTGCTACAGCCACACATAACACATCAATAATCAGAGGAATGGTCAGTTCTACTTTCTCACCTGTGTGTCATTGGCAATATTCACGTATACCTGATGTTCTGTTTTCCACATCCTCATCCTCTGCCTCCTCATCCTCACTGTCCTCACGGTCCACTGCTGCCACAGGGGGATTTCCAGTCTTCACCTCCTACAGATAAGGCAAATGTCGTCTGAAGGCCAGGTTGTGCAACATTCAGAATGCCACTACTATCTGGCAGACCTTCTCGGGTGAGTAGCACATGGATCCACCAGTTAGATGGAGGCATCTAAACCTGCCCTTCAGGAGGCCTAAGGTCCTCTCTATTATTCTCCTGGTTCACCCATGTGCATCATTATAACGATTCTCAGCCCCTCTTCTGGCATTCCTCACAGGGGTCAGGAGCCCCGATAGGTTTGGGTAGCCAGAGTCACCTGCAAGTATTGAGGGACAAACATTAGCCTTACACAATGGTATAGGGTCAACACCAGAAGGCATACACTGACATACATTGGGTGGGAACTCAGCCTCACCAATTAGCCACACCCTGTGCCTCTGTAGTTGTGCCATCACATGTGGAATGCTGCTATTCCTCAGGATGAAGTCGTCATGCACCAAGCCAGGATACTTGGCAGTGACGTGGGAGATGTACTGGTCAGCCAGGCACACCATTTGCACATTGAGTGAGTGGAAACTCTTCTGATTCCTGAACATCTGTTCATTCTGGTTGGGGGGGACAAATGCAACATGTGTACCATCAGTCGCCCCAATAATGTTGGGTATATGTCCCATTGCATAGATTCCTGCCTTCACAGTGGCCAAATCTTCCATCTGGGGGAAAGCAATGTAGCTGCACTTGTGTTTCACCAGGGCAGACAAAACCCTTGCCAGCACGATTGAGAACATTGGCTGCGACATTCCTGCTGCCAAGCCCACTGTCACTTGGAATGAACCAGTTGCCAGGAAATGAAGCACTGATAGAACCTCCACTAGAGGGGGGATCCCAGTGGGATGACGGATAGCTGAAATCAGATCAGGCTCCAATTGAGCACATAGCTCTGTGATTGTGGCCCTGTCCAGTCTATAGGTGAGTATTATATGCCTCTCCTCCAGTGTAGTCAAGTCCACAAGGAGTCTGTACATGGGGGCTTGTTTCGTCCTCCAATTCCTCCACAGTGGTAGGTATCTAAAGGACACAAGAGTGAGTAGGCTGTCACAATTTAAACAATGGATCCACCACCTCAGTATAGAGCAGGAACTTGATGGGACATTGGGAATGGCAATGTATGTGCAAAAAATGGAAATGACGGAGTTCTCGATTATCTGAATGTTGTCCATCACCATAAAATGTCAACCTCCTGTTGTGTATGTAGGGACAGGTGGAAGTGAGGTAACTCCACCAGCATTGCTCGCCATGGCGGAAGGCGGTCTTGCACCGCCGTGCTATTCCTCATTGGATAACATGGGGCTCTATGGAGTACAGTGGCCAATGGGGATCACCGGCGGCGATGATGGTGTACGCCGCTGTGGACGTGACCGCCATTTTCTGTCCATAACCTCACTTGATTCACGACTTTCCACAGGACAACACCTACACTCCGTGTGCTGCTGTGACCTGTGTCTGGATCCTGCCATGGCCCGTGTGATTGGGAAATATGCCCCTCGATTCCTGACTTTCCACAGGACAACACCTACACTGCGTGTGCTGCTGTGACCTGTGTCTGGATCCTGCCTGGATCCTGCCATGGCCTGTGTGATTGAGGAATATGCCCCTGCCTTCACTTTGGAGTAGTTGGAGCGTTTGGTGGATGGGGTCCTTCCCCAATAGAGGCAGCTTTATGGGCCCCCAGACCAACAGGTGAGTACACCTTGGGCATGAGGCCTGTGACAGGGTTGCATGGAGATCTGTGTGTAAGCATTGTGTCATTGGGGGGGGGGTCGTATGTCTGGCGGTAGTGTACATGGTGGGCGCTGAATAATGTGTGCGCCAATGGGGATGGAAGGGGATTTGTGGGCCATTTGTGTGACAAACTGGATTGTATGTGTAATGGTGTCCTCATGTCTGTGTTTCCTCTGCAGGTCAGCGTCCATCAGAAGAAGGGATTGTGGTGTGCCATCGCCAAGGATGTGCGGACCCTGGGGGTCTACAGCAGGTGGGGCACCCACTGTAGGAAGAGGTGGGAGGACCTGAGACGATGGGTCTGGAAGACCGCAGAGGCCCAGCTGGGGATAGCCTCCCAATGAGGACAAGATGCCTGTCGGAACCTGACCCACCTGAAGGCCCACATACTGGCGGATGGATGGGCACTTGAGGGCATCACAGCAGCCACAAGGGGGTGAGTATAGTGTGCGTTACAACTATGATTCGTAGGTGGCATGGGAACTTGGTGGTGGGTGTTTGTTAGTGGGTGCCCCTTAATTCCAGTTCAGAGAATGCAGCGTGATCCGGCACAAGGATAACCAATGTATTCCTAAATCTGGTAACATAGCTAGGTTGCATACCATGTCAGACAGGGACTAAGGGGTCCCAGGAGGGGTGCAGTTGGCAGTGTTTGGCTCTCATCTTGCTGTGGTACCTAGCCAATGTAATGCCAGTGCGATGCATGGGACACAATCCTGATCCCTGTGTGTTACGGTAATGTGTATGCCATAAGTTGTGTTGGTGCTGTAATTAACCCAGTGCTCCCTTTCTCTCTACCCCCCTCTTTTTACTTCTGTCATCCTGTCCATGTGTGCATTAGCATCATCTGGCGGAGGAGCAGGGGCACCAGCGACATCGGAAGCTGCATCCCACAGACCCAGGAGGCAGAGTCCACCAACGCCGAGGGGACCAGTGGGACGGAGGGCGAGGGGAGCATCAGGGCAGAGACAGGAGGTGACAACACTGACTCTGATACCTCCTGCGATGGAAGCTCCCTGGTGGTGGCGGACACCTCTGGGACCACCCCAGCAACAGGTACAGCTGCCACGCCCCATACCAGCGCCACCCTCCCAGTAGCCCCTCACTGAGTTGCCCGTGCCCGCTCACCCAGGAGGATGGGCATCTCCATTGCCCCAGGCACCTCAGGCCCTGTCCCAGTGAGCCCCGTTGCCCTCAGTGAGGAGGCTATTGACCTCCTGAGAACCATCTCTGTAGGGCAGTCAACCATTGTGAATGCCATCCAGGGGCTGGCATCCCAGATGCAGCAATGCATTCCTGGAGGGCATTCACGGAGTATTGGCAGCCGAACAGAGATCGTTCCAGGATCTGGCCTCCTCTCTGATGGCAGCCATTGTCCCTATTCCTAGTGATCCCTCTCCAACTACCACTTCCCATTCCTAATCTCCTCAACCCCAACCCATCCCATGCACACCTACAGACAAGCATACACATAAACCATCACACAAGAGTGGCACAGACAAACAAGGGCAGCACACTTCAGGCCACAAGCACTCACACAAACAACAGACAGTTGCACACACAACATCCACTGCCTCCACTGTCTCCCCTCCTCCTCATCCTTAACTGTCACATCCACACTTACACCTGCATGCACTGCATCAACAGCCACCACCACCATCACCACACCAAGGAGCACACAAACCTCACTTGCAGATACCTCCTCAAAATCCATCCACGTATCCCCTGTGTCCTCACCCACCCTGTCTGCCCGCCACCTCTGAAGAGACACAAACACACGCACACAGATACCAAACAGCCATCCACCTCACATCAGCACACTGCCCATGCACCTGCACCCAATTCCAGCAGACGTACACCTCCGACAACAACTCCCTCAACCTCCACTCCCATCCCTCATCCCACATCCCGCCCCAACGCCGATATGAAGCTTTCCTTTCACGTCTTGACCTCTTCCCTCCCCCTCTACCCCCCGTCCTGCCTGTAAGAGTAGGGTCTCAAAGACCCAGCCCAGCACCTTAGCCTAACAGTCCACGGAGACAGTGGAGGCACCACCTAGTCGTGGAGGCAAGAGAAGGAGGGATCCCACTCCATCACCCAAGAGAGGGAAGGATTCCACTCTATCACCCAGGAAAGGGAAGTATCCCACTCCACCACCCAGGAAAGGGAAGGATCCCACTCCACCAACTAAGGGGGGCAAGAGCCCTGTCCTCCCAACAGCAGTGATCAAGGTGCCCTCACCTCCAGCTGGGACATAACAGCCCTCACCTCAGGCTGGGACACAGCAGTCCTCACCTCAGGCTGGGACACAGCAGCCCTCACCTCAGGCTGGAACACAGCTGCCCTCACCTCAGGCTGGGACGCAGCAGTCCTCACCTCAGGCTGGGGCACAGCAGCCCTCACCTCAGGCTGGAACACAGCTGCCCTCACCTCAGGCTGGGAAACAGCAGCCCTCACCTCAGGCTGGGACACAGCAGCCCTCACCTCAGGCTGGGAAATAGCAGCCCTCACCTCAGGCTGGGACACAGCAGCCCTCACCTCCACCAGAGGGCATGTAGGCCACCCCCAGGGACTGTTGTACAAGGGGCCCCCTCCAGAATCAGTGGGCAGGTTCCCCATCTCAGAGACTGTGAGCTTGCACTCCCCAGCATAGGAGATTGGTTATGGAGCCCTCTCCAGAACCAGTGGGCAAGTTCCCTACTTCAGCTGCGGTGCCCCCCACCCCTCTTCCCTCTGAGGTGCCTGACAATTCACACCATGATGCCCCTGCACAGTGTAGTGTGGATTACGTCAGGGAAAGAGTTGGGACCTGGACTGTGCTCCATGGCCATGTAAACCTTTTGTACTTTGGACTGGCCATTGGCCCTTTCTGCACAGTGACTCATGTGTATCTTGTGACATGGACAATATGGTGTGTGTGTGTCTGGTGTGTGTTGTGTGTGTGTGTGTCACTCTCCTTTTCCTCCCTCCCTCCCTTGTGTGCTAGGAGGCTGTACTCACCGTCGTCGTCTTCGTTGGTGTTCCAGGTGGAGCATTGCTTGAAGAGCATCTGGATGACTTGAAGTTCCAGTTCCATGGCGGCCTTGATCTTCTCTGTTTCTCCGAGGGTGAGTCTTTCGTCTTCTGTGTTCTGTTTCCGCCAGTCTTTTGATGCGTTGTTACTGCCCCGGAAATCGTGGCGTGTGCTATGTCATAATATGATGGGCGGTACTTTGTCTTCCGCCTGGCTGTTGATGGCTACATCTGTGGTCAGTGGTTTTAACACTCTTGCAGTTGGTGTGTTACATTGGCTGTCTATGGGAGTTATCACCGCCATGGTCATAATTTGGCAGTAATTACCTCCAGCCTGTTGGTGGTATTACTTCCACTTTATCACTCTCCGCCAATGTCATAATGACCACCATAGTGTCAGTACATGAGTGCAGGCATATGGGTGCATATGTCTACGCACAAGGTTCCTACATGATTAACGACAATGCTAGTTTCATCCTCTATAAGTAATTCACTGAGTATTTAAAAAATGTTGAACACATATATGCTTCACCCACTACACACAGCAGGAATGGCTGTGAAACACTTCTTGAGCAATATTGTCAGCTGTGAGTACCAGTAGAACACATTGGTGTGAACCAGAGGTACTTAACCACATATGTAATTGCCACTGGTCAGTTTAGCATGATAGTTATTGAATGTAGGCTGTTGTCAGATGTCCCAATGTGTCCAACATTCCTACACAGTACCCAAACAATGACAGCTAAATTATCACACCAATATAAAGTTAACATAGTCACCTTGAGTGATGGGTACACTGGATGGCAGATGCATAGACAGGTTGATGTTTTGAAGCTGCAAATGTGACAGCTCAGTTGTAAGCAGGTGATGAACATGTCAAGAGAGGGATTTGGAGGCAGAGCGGAATCCCTAGGGCAACACACAATTTTCACTGTACACTCATAGGAAGACCCTGAGACCCAAGCATATGACACATGAAGTAGGGGAGTACCCAAAGATTTTTAGTAATGAAACTAAACTAATAAGAATGATGAACATTTATCCTAACCAAACCTAACCTATCCTAACTATACTTTACCAGCAACTGACCCTAACTACCCTATGTTAAACTTACCTAACACATTTAACAACACACTCTAAGCATTGGACCCCCACCCCCTTATATTACGAGACAAGTTGCAGGACAACATATACTAAACTACACATATACTACCTATATCTCAACAAATATTTTTTGGGGGTATTTTAAAAAAAAATATATATATTTTTTAATTTACATTTTTATTTTTTCTACAACATATAAATGCTCCAAAAGTACCCTCACCCACCCACCCACAAAGTAAAATGTAAAAAGTAGACCCCCCCAAACCCACTTATCCTAACTAAACCACTAACCTAATCTAACCTGACACTAACCCCCTACAATCCATTGTAAAACATTAAAAGAAATGAGGAGAGAGGGGACAAAACTGGGGTGACAGTCACAAAGCCAATTACAGCTTTGCGCTCTTGAGGTTTTTTTTTAATAAACTTTAGTCTCTTCGTGTTTGCTGCCACCTCCTTCTACAGACTGTTAATTTTTTTATTTTCAGGACCTGTGTAACATCCCTCGGTACATCTTTGATCACATTCATGTCCAAATGTGGATGGTGTAGCAGCTGGGGCAGTAGTGGTGGTGGCAGCTGTGCCCCCCTGCACAGCTGTGGAGCCTGGTCCTCTCTGTGTGGTCAGTGTGGGTCCCCCTTGGGTGAATGCCCACCATTCCCCTGTGGCTCTCTCTCTGCAATAGCAGCTTGCTCTCCTCTGGAACCAGATTCCATTGCCAGGATGTGCCCATAGCAGACTTCCCTCTTCTAAAATGCCCGCAGTTCCTCATTGTTCATGTTGGCAGCTGTTAAATCGAGACAGGCAACCATCAGTGTCAGCATTGTGTGGAGTATGTACAGATTACTAGTTTACACTCTACATCTAATTGCACATGCACTCCAACTCACACTCCGGAAAAGACAATGGCCCTGATAAGTGCGACAACACCGCCTTAGCATCATTTCATTGACACCAAAGCGATGCACCACAAGATTAACAACCAAACCAAATTAGGTCTGCATTGATTTTGTGCCATGTTTAACAATGCAAGGGCAGCGTCAATTTCACATAGATCAGAGCCAAAATTCCTCATCATCTGTGTCAATTTTCAAACAGACATCACCACTAACTTGAATATGTTATTGGGAGTATGGGATGCAGTTGGTAACCATAAGGGTTCAGTGTTGATAGGTACACATGCAAGCCTGATCAATATGACTGTCACCTACACTGTGAGCATCACATCTACCTACAAATTTGTTATTCCTCACCCCCTGTGCCTCAGCGGGGATGGCCATGCAATCCATCATCTCAACTGTCCTGGTCATCCACCTAGGCTTGCCCACTCATACATGCAGTCAGGGAGTAGACCATATGTTAGGAGGGCTGCCAACTAGGAAGCTGGTACCCATAGGTCAATCACATCTACATTCATGTGTCCAGGTGTAGACACCCATCAATACCCGATCTGCCAATACTATTCCTTACACACCCATATCCATGCCAGCACACGTCTGGCCTTGACCTGCATGCACGCCTATTACATTCCACACAAGTATTACGTAAATGGAGTACAAAATATGGAGCACCATGCGGGGGGCAATTGCCCACCCAGTTCTACATATGCATTACAATACAGGGATGCACCAAATTGTCTTCAAAATGGTGTGTTGTGTGGATGACGGTGTGTCCCAGTGCCAATATTCTCACAGCGGTGCACTTCTTAGTCACATATGGGCCAATATGTGGCTTGTCATCACCTTGTTTACACAATGATGCACATTGAGCACCACAAGCCTCACAAGATATGACTCACTGCTTGTGCATGTGGAACCTTTAAATGGGACACAATGTCACCATCCAGCCTACTTTGATATATGATCATTTGACAGCTTATCACATCTAGCATTGTATGCAACACACATGACTCACTTACACCAAACCTCAATTACAACACAGGACAGACATTATCAAACTTACTGGACACATCCGGGTCCTCAAATTGTGCCACCTTGCTGATGGTGTAGGGGGCAGGCCCACCTGTAACATATGGATGGAAAACCATACTACCATCCGCTACAGGTATTATGACCCACATCTAGAAATCCGCCACAATACAGACACCCACACAAGTCCGCCACACCAAAGGTCAGTGATAAACTGGCGATAGCAAAACCCACACCATCACGCCAACAGGAATACGCCCACACTATCACGACCCACGAATCAACGCAGTAATCCATTGGCGGTGCGCACCGCCGCACTCAAAATACACACACATTTACAAAACACAACCACATTGAACAATTCAAAATACACACACCTGACACACATACACACACCACACCCACACACCCAATCCAATATAAAACACACACCCACAGCACCCACAACCCCTTACAACAAAAGTTTTGGAAGAAGCAGAGAGAGAGAGAACAGCAAAGACAACACCAGCATCCAGAGGTACACAACACCATCACTCATACAACATCCATGCACCTCAAAGAACACACCCCAACACATCACAGCACACATCACAACACACATCACCCACACCACATCATGGCACCTCAAAGACACCTCAGGTTTTCTGAGGAGGCGCTCAGGGTCGTGGTGGAGGAAATCATCCGGGTAGAGCCACAGCTATTCGGATCACAGGTGCAAGGAAGATGGAGCTATGGCGGAGAAGTGTCGACAAGGTCAACGCAGTGGGACAGCACTCAAGAACACGGGATGACATCAGGAAGAGGTGGAACAACCTATGGGGGAAGGTGCATTCCGTGGTAACCAGACACCAGGTAGCCATACAGAGGACTGGCGGTGGACCCCGACCTCCTCCCCCACAACTAACAACATGGGAGGAGCAAGTCTTGGCGATCATGCATCCTGAGGGCTCGCAGGAGTAGCAGGAAGACTGGACTCTAGTAAGTCAAGTCTTTACTATTATATCCCCACCCTACCTGCATGCCATCACAAACACCTAACCCTCACACCCATCACCCCAACACCTCACAGATACCCCACTAACACAACCCACACATCCCAATACCAAGCCCTGCATGTCACAACAATGCATGGACACCCATTACAGACCTGCATGGACACCCATCATCCCAGCATGTCCAGTAGAGAGACTCAGCCAGGGCACACGAACACCACTCACACAAGGGCCAAGGCAATAATGCAAGCACAGGAGTAGAGGGAAACTCACCCATTGCACAGGATGGCACACACAGATACAATACCTATGCATTTACCCCCCAACAGGACCCCTACCCAACGTCACCGGACAGGAGGTGCCAGCCATATCCAGTCCCCCCACAGAAGAGTCCCACAGTGACGACAGCAGCTCTGCACGCCTGGATCAAGATGACCAGCCCGGCCCACCAGGGACCTCTGGACAGTCTGTTCCCTGCCACAGTCTCAACCCACCACAGAGCCTCCCCCCCAGGAAACACCACAACAGCACCCACCGAGCGGGCCCATGCCACTGTCCCCAGGACACATCAATCAGGAGTGTGTCCACCACTACAGAGACCCCAGGCAACCCCACTAACACAGGATGATCAGGGACCTGGGGTCAGTGGCAGTGGGCACACAGTTCAGGGGACAGAGGCACAGGACAACAAGGAAGCTGGGAGGACTGCTGTGCGACAGGGGGAGGACAGGCCCAGGGAACCCACTCTCCATGAGGCACTCTCCAACATCATGGGAGCATATCACCATTCCCAGGAGACCATGGGCACGGTACTGGCAAAGTTTCAGGAGACCCAGCGGCTGCAGGAGGAACAGTACCTGGGGATCAGGAAGGACTTGAAGTCCATTAACACCACCCTGGTCACCATTGCAGGGGTGCTGGCAGACATGGCCAACACTATGAGGGAGATAGTGGCACACCAATGGGCCCCTGACACTAGCCCGAACGATGAACAGCCCTCCACGTCCACCGGCGCTAGTGGACAGGAGGTCCCGCCACAGGAACAACAGGCCACCAGCACCCCACCCCCTGCAGAAGGAGAACCACCCCGCAAATGGTCCCTGCGATCCAGGCACAAGACAGAGAACATTGCCAAGACCCCCGCCAGGAAATAAGACTCTCCTGATTGTCACCCTTCTGTCACACTATGTCATCCTGACCACCTTGAACTGCCATTGCTCCACTTCCTATGCCCCCTTGGACAATGTACCTGTGATACCAAGAGACTGGACTCTACCATGGATATTCCTCCACCATCACCCCAGCCCATTGCACATCCCCCTCCACTTATTAGCACTGAAATAAACACCCTTGAATCACAAAACAATCTGGAGTCAGTCTGTACTTTCACAAATGTGTTATTACAACCTCTCTGACAAACATCAATGTCAATGTTCATTTGCACATACCAAAGTATGACAGTTGTTGGGCAGCAGTGAACATAGCAGAAGGCAGAATGTGGTACCCAGATCTGTGAAAAGGAAAGGCGAAGTGAACTGTCAGGGTCCATACACAGAGGTAAAAAGGCAGACTTATACAATGTCCTCTGTAGTCTGATATGAGAGGAGCAGTGCCAGTCTCTTACCTGTGTCTCACTGGAAAAATTGCATGATGATGTTGTTTCAGTTGTCAATATCTTTTTCTTCTGCCTCCTCTTCTTCACTGTCCACAGGCTCCACAGTTGCCACAAGACCAACATCAGGCCCATCCTCCTGCAGAAAAGACACCTGGCGTCGCAAAGCCAGGTTGTGCAACATACATCATGTGACGATTATCTGGCACACCTCCTTCGGTGAGTAGTATAGGGAGCCACCTGTTAGATGGAGGCACCTGAATCTGGCCTTCAGGTGGCTGAAAGTCCGCTCTATAATCCTCCTAGTTCACCCATGTGCCTCATTGTAGCATTCCTCTTCCCTTGTCCTGAGATTCCTCACTGGGGTCAGTAGCCATGACAGGTTGGGGTAACCAGAGTCACCTGCAAATATCGAGGGGTATCTGTTAGACATACACAAACCCATAGGGACTCTCCCATACCCAGACACCTATTTAAACTGTGTGGGGACCTTGGGCTCATCTCTTAGCCACACACGGTGCCTCTGGAGTTGGCCCATTACACAAGGGATGCTACTATTCCTCAAAATGTAAGCATCATGCACAGAGCCAGGATACCTGGCGTTCACATGGGAGATGTACTGGTCTGCTAAACACACCATCTGCACATTCATTGAATGGTAGCTTTTACAATTTCTGTACACCAGTTCATTCCTGCGGGGTGGGGCACATGCCACATGTGTACCATCAATGGCACCAATGATGTTGGGGATATGTCTCAGGGCATAGAAGTCACCTTTCACTGTGGGCAAATCCTCCACCTGGGGGAAAACAATGTAGCTGTGCATGTGTTTCAGCAGGGCAGACAACACTCTGGTCAACACGTTAGAAAACATTGGCTGAGACATCCCTGCTGCCATGGCCACTGTTGTTTGAAAGGAACCACAGGCCAGGAAATGGAGCACTGACAGGACCTGAATTAGACGGGGGATTCCTGTGGGATGGTGGATAGCTGACATCAGGTCAGGCTCCAACTGGGTACACAGTTCATGGATTGTGGCACGATCAAGTCCATAGGTGTTAATGATGTGTCTGTCTACCATTGTCGACAGGTCCACCAGGGGTCTGTACACTGAAGGATGACGCCATCTCATCTTCTGCCCCAGCAGATATGCCCTATGGAGGAGAATGGTGAGCAGAGGGTCATATACCACATAGGTTGCACAAGGGTGTTTTGCACTATTGTGATTTAATCGGTGTGTGGCGCTGTCTGTCCCTATTCCTGCTCAAATGTGCTGTGACACAGTTAGGTGCCCTGCCATGTGCCCCCCTGAAATGGCGGCTGCCTGACCTGTAAGGAGGGACAAGGGGAAATGAGGTAACTGCGCTGGTGTTGTGCATCGCCGCAGTGGGCGGTAGAAGACCGGCGCACAATTCAGCATTGGTTATCATTGGGCCCTATGGGTTCCAGGAGCCAATGACGATGTATGCTGGCGGTGAAGGTACGCACCGCCACGGACATCACCGCCATTTTCTATCTGTGCACTCACTCGATACATGATCTTCAACAGGAGTGAACCTACACTGCAAGTGCTGCTGTGACCTGAGTCTGGAAGCGGCTATGGCTACAGTGTCTGGGGAAAGGGCCCCTGCCTTCACCACGGAGGAGTTGGTCAAACTGGTGGATGGGGTCCTCCCCAGTACACGCTATTCTAAGGTCCTCCAGACAAACAGGTGAGTACACTGTGAGCATGATAGATGGGACATGAATGTATGGAGTGGCCTAGATGGAAGATACATGTTGGGGGGGGCTGTGGCCTGCATGTGAGGATGGTCAGTGTATGTGTTTCTGAGCATGGGTGGGAAGTTGTGGCCAATGAGTAAGTAGAACCGGAAGGGGGCAGTAATTTCCATCCTTACTTTACCTTTCCTGTAGGCCAGCGCCCACCAGAAGAAGGGTATTTGGCGTGCCATCGCCAAGGAAGTGCGAACCCTTGGGGTCTATCATAGACGGAGCACCCACTGCCGCAAGAGATGGGAGGATCTGCGCCGCTGGAGCAAGAAGACGGTGGAGGCCCATCTGGGAATGGCCTCCAAATGTGGAAGGGGTGCCCGTCGCACCATGACCCCCCCTGATGTTCCGGATCCTGGCGGTGGCAAATCCGGAGTTGGATGGGCGCTTGAGGGCATCATAGCAGTCAGAAGGGGGTGAGTACAGTCTCATTTAGCTGACTCTGCACGCTTTGCGAGGTGTCTGGGTGGGGGATGTGGCTTCCCCTAGGCTAGGGCGAACTTGGTAGGGTAGGTCCCTTGTTAGGCAGACTCTGTGGCAATCCAACCCCAATAGTGGTAGTGGCCATCTACAACTAGTCAGGCTCCTGTGGGTTCTAGGTATGCAGCAAATAAGGTTAGGCATAGTCCCCCATGGGCAGGTGATTTTCCTAAGAACTGTTAGTGCATGGCCTAGTGCATAGGGCTGCTCCCTGTGTATTGTGTCCGCCAACGGTAGTGGTGTTTGCTGGCATTGACCATGTGTGTCCTCTGTCTTTCCCCCCCTTTTTGTTTTGTCACCCTGTCCCTGTGTGCATTAGCATCATCTGGCGGAGGAACAGTGGCACCGGAGCAGCAGGGAGCTGTAACCCACATGGCCCAGGAGGGTGAATGTACGGAGTCTGAAGGCACCAGTGGGATGGAGGGCGAGGGGAGCACCACAACGGGGACAGGAGGTGACACCAGCGACAGCGACTCCTCCTCTGATGGGAGCTCCCTTGCAGTAGCGGGCACAGGTTCAGCCGCCACCCACCTACCAGCACCACCCTCCCAGCAGACCCTCAGCATGTTTCCTGTTCCCGCTCACCCAGGAGGGTGGGCATCTCCTTTGCCCAAGGCACCTCAGGCCCTGCCCCAGTCAGCCCTGCTGCCCTCAGTGAGGAGGCTATTGACCTCCCGAGATCCCTCACTGTTGGGCAGTCAACCATTTTGAATGCCATCCAGGGTGTCGAGAGGCATTTGCAGCAAACAAATGCATACCTGGAGGGCATTCATTCTGGCGTGGTGGCCCGACAAAAAGCATTTGAGGCTCTGGCCTCAGCACTGATGGCAGCCATTGTCCTTGTGTCCAGGCTCCCCCCTCCAACCTCCACTACCCGAGGGGACTTTACCTCAGCCTATCCCAAGCACACCATCAGACCAGCATACACACACATCAACACACAAAAGTGGCTCAGGCAAACATAAGCACCACACATCCCACAGGCACTCACACAAGCACCATACCCATGCAGACACAACAACATCCACTGCCTCCATTGTGTCCCCCTCCTCCACGTCGTCCACCTCCCTCCCAGTCTTGTCTCCACTCAAGCCATCACGCACTACATCCTCAGCTACTACCTCCATCACCAGCACGCCCATCACCACACACCGCTCACGTGCAATCACCACCCCCACTACCATGCACACATCCCCTGTGTCCGCTCCCAGTGTGTCTGTGATCCCTCCTCCCAAAGTACACAAACGCCGGCACACACCCACTCAACAGCCATCCACCTCACAACAGCCTCCAGCCCATGCACCTTCACCCAAACTCAGCAGACGTACACCTCCTACAACCACTACCTCTTCCTCCACTCCCATACCCCCTCCATCTTCCTGTCCCAGTGTGTCTAAAAAACTTTTCCTAGCTAACTTTGACCTCTTCCCTACACCTCCCCCCCCGACCTTCCCCTAGGGCCAGGATGTCTAGATCCCAGCCCAGCACCTCAGCCACCAAATCCTCCTCTAGTGTGGTCCCTGAAAGTCCAGGCACATAGAAGGGGGCACCCATCAGGGCTGCCAGTGTACCACCTAGTGCGGGCAAGGACCACGCTATTACGCCACCTGCCAAGGTAAAGAAGGGGTCAGCATGCCGAAGAGAAAAGCCGCACCACCCACCCAGCAAGGCCTCTTCCAGAACCAAAGAGGACAGTGCCAAGGTCCCAGCAGCGACTTCCAAGATGGGGAAGGGACACAAGAGCAAAGAGAAGTCAGCTCAGGGCACGGAGCCTACGGGTAAGGGACTGGTGTCACACCTTTTGCAAGACAGCCCAGAACCTGTACGGCGGTGGGCACCGCTGCAATGCCCGCCACCTGCACCGCCACCTGCACCACCATCTGCACCACCACCTGCACGTCTGCTGCCTCTACTACAGTCACCAGCATCATCCCCAGTGGGCACCCTTCCGAGGCTGCAGGAGACGGCCTGGTGTCTCCCTCCACAAGTGCAGACAGCTGCACCACCACCAGCATCTCCGCTGCAGACACCGCTGCAGCCTACCCCGCAATGTGCCCAGCCAGTGCCACTACAGCGGACATCAGCAGCATCCAATGGGGGCAGCCTTCCGAGACTGCAGGAGATGTCCTGGACCCTGTGCACACTACATGAGGCACCACCACCAGCACTGGCACTACCAGCAGTTTGCAGCCTTAGTCGTTGCAAGGAGGAGTATGGCTCTGCCTCCATGGAGTATCATGCTACCTGTTACCGGTAAATCTTGTGGCTCAGACTCCCATGTGAGGGAATGGGAACTGCCACACCGCTGGTGCAGCATCACTGGGTACCATGCCCCCTCCAGAACCAGTGGAGAACAGCACCCCAGTCCTTGGCAGGATGAAGCACGCTGGGCACCAGGCCCCCTCCGGAACCAGTGGAGAACAGCATCCACTATCCCAGTCCTTGGCAGGATGAAGCACTCTGGGCACCATGCCCCCTCCAGAACCAGTGGAGAACTGCATCCACTACCCCAGTCCTTGGCAGGATGAAGCACTCTGGGCACCATGCCCCCTCCAGAACCAGTGGAGAACATTATCCACTACCCTAGTCCTTGGCAGGATGAAGCACTCTGGGCACCAGGCCCCCTCCAGAACCAGTGGAGAACAGCATTCGCTAGAGAGACTGTGGCTTTGCACTCCCCAGGACCAAGCAGTGGGCATGGAGCCCCCTCGAGGAGCAGTGGCGTTGTTCCATCCGGCTGCAGTGCCCCCCTCCCCTTCCCTCTTAGATGCCTGTGTTTTTTTCGACCTGATGCCCTAGCAGTGTTCTCTCCATTTTGAGGCAGGTGTCATGTGTGGGCTTCGCCCATGCTTTTTGGGACCACTGGTCCACAGACATTTAACGGGACAGTATACGGACTTGTGTACTTGCTGTAAATATTTGTATATACTGATGATTTAAAGTTATCTTGGTCTATCTGATTGTTCAAATATTACACTTGTTAAACTCATTTCATTTGGTCCTTGAATTCTTCCAGGGGTGATGGGGTGTATCTGTGATGTTATTGGATGTGTGTGTGTATGTTGTTGTGGGTGGGGGGGTGGGAGTATTGCGTGTTGCGTGTGTGTGTGTCACTCTCTTTTTCCTCCCCCCTCCCCTGTGTGCTAGGTGCAGTACTCACCGTAGTCATCGCAGCCGTCTGCAGGACCTGTAACTCGGGCTCCATGGCGTCCTGGTTCCTCGTTGGGTGTCGTGAGGTGAGTGGCTTCCGTTCCAAAGACTGTTTCCGCCATGCTTTTGATGGCGTTAGTACCGCCCCGGAAAAGCTGGTGGATTGGTGCCTTGTAATAGTGTGGGCAGTACATTGTCTTCCGCCTGTCTGTTGGAGGTTACTGACGCAGTATTTGTTTCTACCGCTTGGCGGTCGTAGAGTTAAAGTGGCTGTCTGTGTTGGAGGTTTCCGCCAAGGTCGTGATTCCATTTTTTTTACCGCAGCTTTATCACCGACCGCCAGGGTTGTAATGAGGGCCTTAGTGTCATATTGCTGTCACTACTAGTGGACAAGATATTACAGTGTATACTATTTTAGAGGAGTGAGCAAGTTATCCTGGTGTTAAACAGTGCAATAGACACACTACTGCAAACTCACGATGACACTGACAATCAGGTGAGTGAGAGCTGCACATCTACACACTTACTGTGGGCCTGAGACTTATGCAGTGCTACAGCCTGCAACAACAATATGTGGCCAGTCTATAGAAGATGGAAATCCATGGTATTAGGGGGAGTTGGGTGACAAATACATGACACTATCCTGGCGATTTGCAAGACAATTGACTCAGGTATGCATGCCTGTCCTGCAATGCACCCAATGGCACTTTGTGATGGACATGCAGCTCAATTATTAGTCTGCAATGATCATGCATTGAGTAATCCATGACTGATGTGGCAAAGTTGTCTGATGGTATCAAATGCCCCATTTACAGTGCCCCCTAAGGCAGGTAAGCCCCCTTTGCTAACAGGGATCATGTGTGTGACATGATGACAATGTAGCGCTATACATGCATTGCCCTACTTTGTTGACACAATCCAGTTAAACATGGTAGGCTGGCGGTGTCGTATGTCGTACATGACACTATGCTGGGCAAAGGTGACGCCATGGTCCCTGAAATGTGTGACTTAGTGATGGTTGTGCATGACTCACCAGACATCTGACTTGCCTTGGTAACTCCATGTCTAGACTGGTGCAGTTACACTTCATTCTGGTTGCATGCAACTTGTCTACATGCATTGCATGCAGCACTCCAACACATCTGCTACTGTCATTCAAGAGCGGTGAACAGTAAATAGTATGCCAATGGGAGACTCATCAACAGGGCCACCAATCACCACACCAAGATGATCAAGCAGATCCTGCTCCCTGGCTACCAGATTTTCCCTGCGATGATTCAGCTGGTGGTCATTCCTGGTGGTGCGAAATACCCTCTTCAGGTGGTGGGGCACTTTGCCCCACCGCAGACGCCTCGCCTCGGTCCAGTAACCTTGAATTATCCACCCCCCATCTCCAACATCAATGGCAGGTAGTGGGCTACCAGCCACACAAAGCCACCCAACTCATCCTTTCCCATCCTTGTCAACCTCCTCCTACCAGACATATTTTCCAGGTACAGGTTGACGACAACAAAAAATAAAATGATTATAAAGGAAACTTAAGGCCCAAAAATTAATCCCAACTAACCCAACTTATCAACTATCCCGGACAGACACCCCACAGTACAAATACAATTATAGACAAAAAACACACATATTTACTGACCCTGGGACAAACTACAGTCAAAAATCCATAAAACACGACAGGAGGGACACCACAAGATACAAAACACAGGAAAATCACACCACCAACTCCAGGGCACAACCACACAGTCAAAAGAGGCACAGACTGTAAAGAGAAAGTGAAAGTACACCCACTGTACCATGCCTGTAAACAGGATTTCCTATGACATCACTTCCTGTCCCCATGCTTCACGTTTTCTGTTATGCATGTGATATTTGTGTGAGTATTTTGGACACATGACCTACGTGAGTAATTTTTTTTATGCATTACCTTTATTGTGAGAAAACAGGGCTGATTGCAGAGGCCCCATAACTTTTTGCCCCCATTTTCCACTTTTTGCTGGTGTTTTCCTGACTTTAAAGGTGCCCTGGGTACTGCTAACCAGTCCCAGGGCCTGTGCTCTGTGTAAAATGGATATGCAAATTAGGCTAATTATAATTGGCTAAGTTAACCTACCTATAAGTCCCTAGTATATGGTAGGGCATGTAGGTTTAGGGACCACAGCATAGGTGGTGCACACCTAGGTGCATTGCTGAGGTGCCCAGTGTCATTTTAAAAGCAAGCCTGCCTTGCTGGCTGCTTTTAAATTAAAGTTATATGCAAATTCGACTTTGGAATTAAAGGTACTTCCAAAGTCTTAAACTACCTTATTTTTACATATAAGTCACCCCTAAGGTGTGCCCTATGTGCCCCTAGGGCTGGGTGCCATGTAACTATAAGCAGGGACTTTATAAAAATAGATTTATAAGCCCTGGTGAGGTAAAAACAGCCAAATTCGTTTTTCCCTCATTGAAGTAAATGGCCTTCATAGGCTAGAATGGGCAGACTTTATTTTAAATTTTAAAGTCTCCTTAAATGATACATACCAAGAATTTGGTATCAAATTGATTGTTGTAATAAATCCCACAACTTCCAGTTGTTGGATTTAATATAACTTGTCCAGGTAAAAAGTTTAGACTTTACCTAAAAAGTTGCCAATTTCAGCTCTGCATTGTTTTTGCTGCTGTGCTCTGATTGGCCAGCCTGCAGCAGCTTCTGCCAGGCTGCCTTGATGAGGTGTGAAGTGGCCAGACTTCACACAAAGGAATGTGCTTGGGGGAGAGAATCTCCCCTCAGCAGATGGTGAGGCAGGAAGGGGGAGGGCTGCCAAACTGGTCTTCAAAGGCAGAGAAGGACATTTGCAGCACCCAGCAACACCCCCACATCCTGCAACCCCAGACAGCTAGGTGCCCCCATGATTAGATTAGGAGAGGGCAGGAGAGGGGTGTGTTTATGATTTTTAGCCACACCAGTGGGTGGGCTCAGCCAGATGTAACCTCCAAAAATCAGATTCATCCATGTTGGATTTTTAGAGACTGTTGCCTTCTGGGATGGATTTTTGCCACACTTCCCAGGAAGTGGTCATCACAGGGGGACGACCCTGTCCCTGATTGGAGAACCAGGGCCCCCCTGCTTTTCACCCAGGAGCAAGGATAAAACTGGCAGACCTGCACCCACACCTCAGATCCCCACCAAATTTCAAGAAGAAAGAACTTAAGGAGAAGAAGGACTGCCCTGCTGGACCCCTGGCCTGCACCTGGAACCTGCACTCAGAAGGACTGCACCAGCTGCACACTTGGGCTTCACCACAAGAAGGACTTTGCCTGGCTTCAACTGGTTCAAGGAGGGACTCCCTGTTTGCTACAGGTGAAAAATTGCTAAACCAGAGTCCCCTGCACCAACTCCTGAAGAAAGCGACCAGCTGACCACTGTCCAGTGGCCAAAAAGGAGTTTGCGCCAGGTGCATTCTGGGAGTTGAAGTCCGCACCCCCCAAGGACCATCACAGAACTTCTGGACCCTTGGGGTGAGCTGTGGACCCCAAAAGAACCTTAAAAGAACATCTGGGTGAAGCCCCAGAAGTTTGGAAAAGATTTGAGAATTTTTGGAAAAAAGCTCCAGAGAGGGACCGACCCGCCGCGGAAATTCTAGCCGGCTTGCCTCAACCGCGACCCGGCCTGACTTCGTGGTTCGTCCCGGTAAAGAAAAACATCCAAAAAAGAGACTAAGTCCGAACGTAAAAAGTTGACCGGGACCTCCCAGCCATCGTATCCGAGAAGGGCTCCATGGACGTCGGATCAAGATCCAGGTTTACCCCGGTCGAAGGATTTTCATCTCGAAAAAACGACTAAGTCCGAAGGTAAAAGTCTCCACCAAGGAAACCCACATCGCGTATCCGGACAAGGGCTCCAGGAGGTCGGATTCAACTGGCAGGTTCGTCCCGGTGAAGAAAAACTTCAAAATAAAGACTAAGTCAGAAGGTAACTTTTTAACCGAGGCCTCCCGCGACCTGTAGCCGAGCAGGGCTCCATCGCGGTCGGCCTGAAAGTTTGACTTTGCCCCGGTCGAGGTGCAACCAGATGACCCGATTGGCGCTTTTTGTTTCTAAGCGCTAGAAAAGTAATAATTCTTTAAAAATTCATATCTCCGGTTCCCCTGAACCGATTTTAATCGTTTTTGTGTCATTTTAAAGATAAAAATATAAACTATTTTTATAAATTGGTTTTGGATTTTTAAACTGTTTCCTGTGTTTTATTTAATTACTGTTTTGTGATATTTGAATGGTTTACACTTTGTCTCCTATGTTAAGCCTTGACGCTCGTTGCCAAGCTACCAAGGGTTGAGCTGGGATTAATTTACTGAGACCTAACTGTACCTATGTGGAGGTTAGTGGCTTGTTGCTAGGTGTAGGTACCTACCTGCCCTACCAACAACCCATTTTCCAACATTTATGCATCAAATTAACAGGAAATCAGCATTGAGAAGAGTGCGAAGGTGGAACTCATGCTAAGGGCCCATGGGTCATATACTTTGCGTTTGTGGATGTTTTTGATGCATTTGCGTAAATGTTTTTGACTCTATTCCTGATTGCGTGATTTTGTTCCATTGTCTATGGATACACACTGTATAAACATACAAATGAAATGGGCTGTGCTGCAGTGTGGCATATTGTGTATGGCCACATGTGGTAGTCCATGCTCCAATGTGATGTGAGTGTGATTTGGCTGTTACACTAATGTTTGTGTTACAGAGTCAACAGCATGCAAATATTTTCACGTTGTGCATATGTATGCATATATGACAACAGTGTATCCACATAAGAATGGCAGTCAGTACAATGCAATAGTTCTGGTTTGTGATTGTGAATTGTGTTTACTTATGTGATGTGTGTAGTTGTCTTACAGAGCATTAGATTTAAGATGACATACACAGCTCAGGCTTTGTTGATGATGGCTAATAAATGCTACCTAGGAAATGTTATCCGACAACTGTCTCTATATGTAGATTTTGAGTTTATGGTGACATGTGTGTGGACTACACATATGTCTGACATGTGCACATATTTGGTACATACTGTGATTGACACACTCTGACTACATTCCACCCATATTATGTTTTGTCCACAAATGTTTGATTAAACTCACTACATTTAGCAATGGTTGTTGTTTTTGTGTGGTGGGCCTGCAGCCCTAGCTGCATATGTCCTCATCCATTCTGATGTGCATTCTACAGATGTGTCTGTGCAAAGTGTGAGGTCATGTGTACCCTCTGTCAGGATTGGGCCCCATGGCAGTGGAAGGACTGATTACCCATGCTCCATGCAGCCATTGCAACTCTCACTCTTAGCTGTGACAGTGGTCTGTACAAACCATACTGTGTTTAAAAATTTTGAAATCCACTGTCTCATATGTGAGGCCCTTGTTTCCCTCCTATTTGTACATGTTGTAGTTGTGTGTGATGAGCTATTGTTGTACAAGTTGGCAAAATGGATGTAATTCATATGTTGTGGTCCATAGATTGTGTCCTTCAGTTGTCACATACAAGTGATTAGGCTATTTGTGATGTGTGTGATGGTAGCAGTACAACACACCACATGTGATGTTGCTACAGTACTTTTCAGATTAGTGTTTGTAACATGCTCCCTGGGGTTAGACTCACAATCCTGAGGTATACGTTGTGGAGATTGAAGAGACCAAAGCAGGATTGTGTGGATAAGTGAGGTGTTTGTTGACAAAATGTACAAGGTGAGTTAAGTTATTTTTAAGTGAAGAAGTTATCAACTATGTGCAGTCTGTGGAATATCCCAGCAGCTGTGTTGTGCTGTTGCCCCTCATTTTCTTCACCACCATCCTCCTCCTCAGGCAGGTCACCAACCTGCTCGTAAAAGGGGACGTTCATCCGCACACATATGTTGTGCAGGATAGCACATGTCATTATGATCTTACAGATGATGTGTGGGGCATATGGGAGTCTGACTCCTGTGATGTCCAGGCACCTGAATCTTGGCTTCAGGATGCCAAATGTCCTCTCCACGATAGTCTGTGTCCTCTGATGTCCCTAATTGTGTGCACGCTCTGCTGCTGTGCTTGGTTTGGGAAATGGGGTCATTATCCACGGTTGTATGCCATAACCCTGATCCGCTGCAAAAGATTAAAGGAGTAAGTTGTTGTTAAGGCTTGCAACAGGTTTGTCATGTAGCATGGCAGTTGATATTTTGAGTTGGTTGTGACTCATATGTGTTTGTGGTATGGTGTGAGTTCCTGGCCTTGTCTAAGGTCATCTCAGCACTCGGTTGTTGGACATGACAATCTTGTGTTTGGCTCAAGGACCGGGGACATATGATTTGGATTCCTAACTGATGGTCAGTATGTATGTACCATGTGTTGTGTAGTGCACCTTTGTATCAGTGTGCTATCACTAGAGTGGATATGACACATCCTCACAACACAATGGGGTCAGATGTGGTGGCAACATGGTAGCACTACAGAGCCTGGACATCCCATCAATTTTGCCATGTGTCATTACAGATGATGTGCGACACTTAGGCCCATTGAAATGGGTAAGTGAAAATGCACAACACGTCTCCAAAATTGGCAGCACTGTCCTGCAACATTTAGACTATGCAAGAATGCCCCATGTGTAACATGTTACTAGGCAACCTTTTGTTGTCACCTGTGCCAGTTGCTCATATGCAGCCGTGCACCTACACTATCAACACTACCTACCTTGCACCAGGTTACTTGGCTAGTTGCCCTGTGGAGGTGGATGTATCTGTGCAGGAAGGGACACCGTCCTACACATATGCTGTTTGGATGGACAATTGGCTCTTTCTGTGTGTGCAGCAATATGCAGCATGCATTAGTAGCACAATCATTCGAGTTCAAAGCACAGTCTACTTCCTTATTGCAACCTTCAAACAGCACCCTTGATGTTGGCACTGCCTTAGGTTTTAGATGACACCTACATCTGAGTCAGCATCAGACCTGCAGCAACACACATTGCACACCCCTTCCACGCTACATACTGCATGGGAGGGTGGCCGATTTACAATGTGGATCCAGGTGATCAATAGATAGTCGTCTGCCAAGTTGTACATATAGTACAGGCCATGACAATGGCACTGTGGGCTTTTACATAGGTCCCTTGGTGAACCAGAGTGGCAGCTAATGTTTGTGGCAGCCATGAGGTGTCCAAGGGTGTGTATCCCATTGTTTGTGGATGATCAACATGACTACCAGTGTCTCTCCTATCTTCCAACACATGATTCAACATTTTTACTGTCAACATATGCACAATGCAGGCTGTGGGATGGAGCTCAACTACTTAGCAAATGTGCCCCTTGGCACAGTGCATGTGAGGTCAGTGATGTCCTGTATTTCCTACAGGGTTCCACTATGGCATCCATGATCTGCACTGTGTGACAGTGACTCTGCCCCATGGTGGGACATTTATTGTATCTGGCACGGACATGATGGTGTTGTGGGTCAGCAAGTGGTGCATGTGAGGTGGCACTACAGTATGTGTGATGCTACTTTGCACACATCTTGCACATGGTATGTAATGGGCATTGATCTTATATTCCTATGTGTGTGAGCCAATGCATCAGACAGATGTCTATGCACACTACATGTAAGTCAAATATGTGTTGATGAGATGTAGTTGGTATAGGCAGCAGTTGTCTGGCATTTGATGTTTGCTCTGGCAGTGACTTTGAGGGATCTGTGCCTCAATGAAACTCACATAACATGAGCACGGTGTATGCCATTGACATGGCTGTGCTACTCTTTATTTGGTGTGCTGTGTGTTACGTGTACGTAGTAGGCAACCTGTGGGCACTTGTAGTGGTCTGTGTAGTTCTTCTGTTAGCAAAGGGTACATGTTTGCACCTGTCCTTCACATGGTGTGCCTGTCAAGTAGTGGGTGTGTTACGTACATGTGGGTGTATGTGTTTGTGGTGTGCACTGACTGTGCTGTACTACAGATTGGTGCATATGTGTTGTTACATGCACATGTGTGTTACCCTGGCCATGTGTTAATGTAGTGGTGTATGTCTTGTGTGTCCTACAGGGTTGGTGTGCTGTTGTGTGTATATTGCTAGGTTTGTTGACTCACCCACAAGTAGGCCATTTCCATATTGTCCATCCTGGAATTGTTCATTGATCCTGCTGTGCCGGAATATGAAGGAGTCATGGACACTCCTAGGATACGTGGCCAAAATATTTATGAATAGTCCCCTGTGGTCCACTATGGCCTGCATCTTAATGGAATGCGTGTGCTTGCGATTCCGGTATAAGTGCTCTGTTGCTGCAGGTGGTATGAGCCGGACATAGGTGCAGTCAATTGCACTGAGCACATGCAGGAAGCCATGGATTTGGTAGAACCCCTGTTTTGTCTCCTGCTGCTTTTGCTGGGTGTTGGAGAAGCTGATGTGGTGGGTTGTAAGGGAGATTATTGCGTCTAACACCTTTGGCAGGAATGCAGAGAATGACGGTTGTGAGACACCAGAAACCAGGTAAGCCACCTGCCAGCATGTGCAGGACATCTAGCAGCTTTGTCACAGGTGGTAATTTGTGTGGGGTGTGCAGGCTAGCTGTGATTATTGGCTCATTGTGGTGCAGCAGGTGTAGTATGGCTTGCTGGTTCAGTCTTTAGGTCCTTATGATGTCCTGGCCCCTGAGGCTAAGGAGGGTTGTCCTGGTTCTGAAGAGCCTCTCATGCCTTCTGCATTGCCTTTGTGGGCCGCGTTGTGGTGGTGGTGTTTGCTGTAGTTGTTGCTGTCCTCAGGGTCGTCTCATAAGCTGGATCAGTATCACCTCCATCTTCTCCTGTGGGTTGGTAATGTTGCTTCTGTGTGTTTTCCTTAAGTAGTGATAAGTTTGACTCATTTTAATGCCTGCCCTGACCCAGGCATTACATTTTGACGCAAATCAGAGTTAATGTCATTTTTTGGCTCCGCCTCTCACCCGTGCATCTTTTTTGCCCGGGTGGATAAATATGGCACCAGCAGGTTAGAGTTATTTTTTGGACGGTAACGCCTACCTTGCATATCGCTGAAGCAAGGTTCCATGTATGCAGAAAATTACGTTAACACCAATATTTTGATGCTAGATGGGTCTAGCATCAAAATATAATTATGGGGTTGAGTTTGCGCTGAATTAGCATTAACAAAATGACACTAATTCAGCGCAAACAGAGAAATAAATATGCCCCTAAGATTTTCCACACTGGCTTCAAAGGAAGTCATTTATCATTAAATTACTCTTTTTTTCAACAGTTTAAAAATTCACAACTCCGGTTGTCTGTAAGATAAAAAGTTCATTTTGGTGTCCACATTAAGAAAATAATTGCTTTTTTTTTTTTTTACAAATGTTCCTCTAAATGGCCTGACAACTCTTCGCCACACTACCAGGTGTGAGCTAAGGTTTACTAGTGTGAATCCAAGGTCCACTTTTGGGTAACATGTTAGTATTACACAGTAAGACTTCCCAGTCATACCACATAATACTGCCACCTTGCTACATTGGTGCTTAAGCGGTGAGGATCTTAAAAGCCCACCACAGACAGACAGTCCAAGGGTGTTGTTGACATTTGGTTGAGAGTAGAAGTGGCTTGTGGAGAGTTCGGAGGTCAGGCTGAGGCTACCTTTGTTTCCCTGGGAGGGGTGTACCCCAAAGCTTGAAAGGCCAAGAATCAATGGGACTGAGGTAGAGGCTGTGAGGGATACAGGTGACAATGTCACCATGGTTACAGTCAAGCTGGTTTTGTCAGGTCAAATGAACCCTGGTGCCAGTCACCTGATTACCAACGCTAACTACAAGACTAAGGCCCTCATTATGACATTGGCGGTAAGTCCCGCTTACCCCCATGCCAACTGCCGCCAACATAACGCCGGCGCGGCATTTTATCGCTACCCATATTATGGCACATACATAGCAATCCGTCACTATACAGCCACACACACAAGAGTCCGCCAACCCAAAGGTTGGTGATAAATTGACGGTCCCAAAACCCACACAGTTATGCCAACAGATCTACGCCCACAGCATTATGACCCACAAATCACAGCAGCAGACATTCAACCGCAGTAAACCATTGGCGTTAAATACCACTGCACTCAAAATACACACACACTAACAAAACAACACTACATTGGACAATTCAAACTACACACACCTGACACATACACACACCACACGTAGTCTGTCAAATGATTGAACAAAGTATTTGTTTAACAATCTTTAAACACTGCAATACAACTGTAGAGGAATAAATACATAGAAATGACCGGTAGTAGGCTACAGTCAATGCACCAGGTGCCAGAGTGGGGCACAGATATCTGAAAATAGAGATGCCAAAGGGTACCGTAAGTGGCCATAGAATTGGGAGAATCTGCCTGCCATGTCCAATGTCAAATACAAAACTGTCAATGCAAAGTGAAGTTACAGTGTCTTACCTGTGTGTCACTGGAAGTACTGTCGTATAATAACTGTTCTGTTGTCCTCATCCTCATCCTATGCCTCCTCATCTTTACTGTCCACAGGGTCCACTACTGCCACACGCCCATGTCCAGCCTCATCCTCCTGCAGAAAAGGCACCTAGTGTGTCAAGGCAAGGTTATGCAACATGCAGCATGCCACGATGATCTGGCACACCTTCTTGGGTGAATAGTACAGGGATCCACATGCTAGAATGAGGCAATGAAACGTGGCCTTCAGGAGACCAAATGTCCTCTCTATTATTATTCTTGTTCGCCCATGTGCCTCATTGTAACGTTCCTCTGCTCTTGTCCTGGGATTCCTCACAGGGGTCAGCAGCCGTGAGAGGTTGGGGTAACCAGAGTCACCTGCAAATATCGAGGGATACCTGCTAGTCAAACACTAACCCTTATGGCCAACACCATACCCATACACCAACATATACTGGGTGGGAACCATGGGCTCACCTATTAGCCACACCCGGTGCCTCTGAAGTTGAGCCATCACATATGGGATGCTGCGATTCCTCAGGATATAGGCCCAGCAAAGACCCAGGATACTTTGCATTCACATGGGAGACGTACTGGTCCACCAGGCACACTATCTGCACATTCATTGAGTGAAAGCTCTTTCGATTTCTGAACACCTCCCGGGGGGAGGGGACAAATGCAATATGTGTACCATCGATAGCCCCAATAATGTTGGGGATATGTTCCATTGCATTGAAGTCAGCTTTCACTGTGGCCAAATCCTCCACCTGGGGGAAAACAATGTAGCTGCACATGTGTTTAATCGTGGCAGACAACACTCTGGTCAACACAATCGAGAACATTGGCTGAGACTTTCCTGCTGCCAAGCCCACTGTCACTTGAAAGGAGCCACTTGCCAAGGAATGAAGCACTGATAGGACTTGCACCAGAGGGGGGATCCCAGTGGGGTGACGAATGGCAGATATCAGGTCAGGCTCCAATTGCGCACACAGCTCTGTGATTGTGGCCCTGTCCAGTCTATAGGTGAGGATAATGTGCCTGTCCTGCATTGTTGCCATGTCCACCAAGGGTCTGTACATGGGGGGATGTCTCCATCACCTATGCATCCGCAGCGGTTGTAATCTAAGGGGCAAAACGGTGAGCAGCTAGTCAGTATTCCACATTTCCAAACACTACACTGCATTGCATGGTGTGACTGTAACAGTATGTCGTTGGATAGGCCAAAATGGTGCCTATGTGTACTGTGACACAGTTGGGTGCCATGGCCTACCCCCCACCCTGTACTGGCGTCTGCCTGTCCTGTGTGGATGGACATGTGGAAATGAGGTAATGCCGCTGACGTTGTGCGCCGTTGCGTGAGGCGGTCGAGTACCGCCGTGCAACTCCTCATTGGTTGTCATGGGGCTCTATGGATTACAGTGGCCAATGGTGATGTACGCCGGCAGTGGCGGTAATGCCCTCCCAGCAGCCCCTCAGCGAGTTTCCCGTGCCCGCTCACCCAGGAGGGTGGACATCTCCTTCACCTCAGGCACCTCAGGCCCTGCCCCATTTAGCCCTGCTGCCCTGAGTGAGGAGGCTATTGACCTCCTGCGATCCATCTCTGTTGGGCAGTCAACCATAGTGAATGCCATCCAGAGGCTGGCAGGCCATTTGCAACAAGCAAATGTATTCCTGGAGGGCATTCACTCTGGCATGGCGGCCCAACAGAAATCAATCCAGGCTCTGGCCTTCTCCCTGACGGCAGCCATTGTCCCTGTCTCTAGCCTCCCCCCTCCAACTTCCTCATACCCAGTCCCATTCCCCTCAACCCCAACCTATCCCAAGCACACATTCAGACCAGCATGCACCCAAGACAACACACAGGAGTGGCTGAAGCAAACACAAGCACCACACATTATCCCACAGGCATTCACACAAACACCATTCCGATGCAGACATTACAACATCCACTGCCTCCACTGTGTCCCCCTCCTCCTCGTCCTCCATCACCCTCCCAGTAGTGTCTCCACTCACACCCGCATGCACTACATCCTCATCCACTACCCCATCACCATCACGCCTATCACTATACACCCCTCACTGGCAGTCACCACCCACACATCCATGCATACGTCCCCTGTGTCCTCTCCCACTGTGTCTGTGTCCCCTCCTCACAAAGCACACAAACACAAGCACTCAGACACCCAACAGCCATCCACCTCACAACATCATCCAGCCCATGCAGCTGCACCCAAGCACAGCAGACAGACACCTCCTACAACCACTTCCTCTCCTCTCCTCCACTCCCAAACCTTCACCCTCTTCCCGCTCCGGTGTCCCTCAGAAGCTTTTCTGCTCCACCCTTGACCTCTTCCCTACCCCTCCTCCCTGTCCTTCACTTCGGGCCAGGGTGGTCAGAACCCAGACCAACACCTCAGCCACCCAGTCCATGGCCACTGTAGTTTCGGCACTTACTGCAGGGGTGTGCGGCTCCAAGGAGACACCCATCACTATACACCCCTCACTGGCAGTCACCACCCACACATCCATGCATACTGATCCAGCCCATCCAGCATCCAGCCCATGCACCTGCACCCAAACACAGCAGACAGACACCTCCTACAACCACTCCCTCTTCCTCCACTCCCAAACCTTCACCCTCTTCCCGTCCCGGTGTCCCTAAGAAGCTTTTACTCTCTGCCGTTGACCTCTTCGCTATCCCCCGTCCTTCACGTTGGGCCAGGGTGGTCAGAACCTCAGCCACCCAGTCCACGACCACAGTAGTGTCGGCAACTACTGCAGGTGGGAGAGGCTCCAGGGAACCAGCCATCAGCACTGACAGTGTGCCTGCACCATCTGCCAAAGGGAAGGGCAAGGAGGCACCACCAGCTGCCAAGGGGAAGGGCAGGGAGGCACCAACAGCTCCCAAGGGGAAGGTCAAGGAGGCACCACAAGCTGCAAAATGGAAGGGCAAGGTGCCTGCACCTGCAGGCAGGAAGGACAGGAGGCCTGGTGCTGGGACTGATTCTGAGCCTCCACCACCAACCATGGCGGTACAGCCGACCTAGGCTGCAGGGGAAGGGCTGGAGCCTCCCCTCACCACTGGCATCTGCGCCACCAGCACCGCCACCAGCACCACTGCCAGCAGCAGCAGCCCCAGTTGGCAGCCATCCGAGGATGCAGGGGAAGGGCTGGAGATTCCACCCACCACTGGCATCCCCAACAGAGCACCACCACTGCCACTATTGAGCAGCCGTCAGCACCGGCGGGCAGTGTGTAGTGCTGCCTCCATAGGCTGTAGTGCATCCTGGACCCTGCAAATCCTGTAGGTGTGACAGCCAGGTGAGAGACTGTGACCTTGCACTCCCCATGTGCTTCATCACACTGCACAAGGCCCCCTCCAGAACCAATGAAAGAAGCCATCCACTTACCCCCTCCTTGCCAGGATGAAGCACACTGGGCACAAGGCCCCCTCCAGAATCAGTGGAAGTAGCCATCCACTCACCCCCTCCTTGCCAGGATGAAGCACACTGGGCACAAGGCCCCCTCTGGAACCAGTGGGCAAACCACCCACTTGTGAGACTGTGGCTTTGCACTCCCCAGGACCAAGCAGTGGGCTAACCACCCCATTGAGAGACTGTGGCTTTGTACTCCCCACGACCAAGCAGTGGGCATACCACAGACTAGAGAGACTGTGGCTTTGCACTCCCCAGGACCAAGCAGTGGGCAAACCACCCACTGGAGAGACTGTGGCTTTGCACTCCCCAGGACCATGCAGTGGGCAAACCACCCACTAGAGAGACTGTGGCTTTGAACTCCCCAGGACCAAGCAGTGGGCAAGCCACCCACTAGAGATACTGTGGCCTTGCACTCCCCAGAACATCGCACAGGGCATGTTGCCACCTCCAGGACCAGTGGTGTTGTAACATCTTCCGGCTGAGGTGCCTCCCCGTTCCCTGTCCCCCTGAGGTGCCTGTGTTTTATCGACCTGATGCCCTTGCAGTGTTCTCTCCATGTTGTTGCAGGAGTCAAGTGGGGCCTTGGCCTATGTGTAGTGGCCCTGTAGCCCACGGACATTGAGGACTGGGCAGTGTCCCTCCATTTGTATATATGTATATACTGTTTTGATTTTGAAGAATGAATTTCTGCTATTTTATCTTATTACACTCATTTTAATCTATTCCTTTTGTCCTTGCATTATTCCTGAGGTGTACGGGTAGATATGTGATGTTATTGCATCTGTTTGTGTGTATGGTGTTGGGGGTGGGGGTGTTGCATGTGTGTGTCACTCTCTTTTTCCTCCCCCCTCCCTTGTGTGCTAGGTGCCAGTACTCACTGTGGTTGTCTTTGCCAGTGTTGCTGTTCATAATGCATGAAGAGGTATACAATCATGGGGAAGATGTGCAACTCAGGCTCCATGGCCTCGTGGTTGTTTCCTGAGTCTCCAGAGGTGAGTCCTTTGCCTTCTGTGTACTGTTTTCGCCGTGCTTTTGATGTCGTTGGTACCGTCACGGAAAAGGTGGCGGATAGGCCTGTTGTAATACTGTGGGCAGTACATTGTCTTCTGCCAGGCTGTTGGCAGTTACCGCCGCGGTGCTTGTTGCTACCCCCGTGGCGGTCAGTGTATTAAGGTGACTGTCTGTGTGGGTGGTTTCTGCCATGGTCATAATTCCATTTTTTTTACCGCCGGCCTGTTGGCGCTATTACTGTGGCTTTATCACCGACCGCCAGGGTTGTAACGAGGGCCTAAGTTTTATCCAATGGCTTAGGTGAACTTATCGTGGGGAGGAGTCACTGGGCCAAAGAAGGTGGTTGTGTCTCCTGCCATACCAGTGGAGTGTCTGTGAGACCTGGAGACTTTTGCATGGGAAGAAATATAAAAGAGGGCTCATGCAAAGATGCTGGGTCTCCCTGGGGGGGGGGGAGTGACAACTAGGGCACAGGCTACACAACAGGATTATGTTTAAGATCTAGAATCTGAAACTATGGCCAAGCATTTTAAAAACATGGGAAAGGGCAAGAGGACTGCTGACCCAGTTTTAAGACTAATCAGGCTCAGGGGACGAATTTACTCCAGGGTAAGGCCCTGCTGCGTGAGGAGGGAATTGCAACTGAAGAAGCCTGGCCTGACGTGGCAGAACGTCTCAGTGCAGTGGGGCCTTCCAGAAAGGAACTTTAACAGGAGCAAAGAAGGTGAGTGCCTCAAGCAGACCAGGCAAGAATAGGGAGATGTCAGTGTCACTCACAGGGATTACTGGGAGGATGGCGTGCTGTACACTGAGTCCAAAGACCCCAACCCCAATCCAGGGGAAGCCAGGGGGGTGGTGGTTCCACAAATGTTTCAGAGAGTTCATTCTCACTTTGGCCCATGACAACCCCCTTAATGGGCACCTGGGACAGTCCAAGACTTCTGACCAATTGGCGCCCCATTTCTATCGGCTCCAGATGTCTGGGAGAGTTAAGAGTATTTTGTTGCTCCTGTGTCATCTGTTAGGGCAGTGGCAAGACAGGTACACAACCAAAGACTCCCTTAATACCACTACTTTTGGTTGGGACTCCCTTTGAAAGGGTAGGGATCGACATAGTTGGTCCTCTTGGCCCACCTACTGCATCTGGGAACATGTTTATCCTAGTAGTATTGGACCATTTTAGTAGATACCCAGAGGCAATCCCTTTTAGGACTGCAACTGCTCCTGCTTTAGCAAAGGCCCTCCTTGGTATTTTTATCAGAGTGGGGTTTCCTAAGGAAGTGGTCTCTGACAAATGGACACATTTCATGTCTACATACCTGAAGGCTTTGTGAGATGAATGTGGTGTGACTTACAAGTTCACCACCCCTATTATCCAGACTAATGGCTTGGTGGAGAGATTCAACTAGACTATTGAGGGTATGATCATGGGACTCCAAGAGAAACTCAAGAGGAGATGTGATGTCCTACTGCTATGCCTCCTGTTTGCATACAGGGAGGTCCGTCAGAAGGGGGTTGGCTTCAGCCTCATTGAACTTCTGTTTGGGCCCTCTTTAAGAGGTCCCCTTTGTCTAGAGAGGGAAGGATGGGAGAAGCCTCTCAAACAACCTAAGCAGGACATAGTGAGCTATATGCGTGGCCTACCCTCATGCATGGCTGAATACATGAAGAAGGCAAACAAGAATTTGTAGCCCAGCCAGGAGCTTGTCAAGCACTGGTATGACCAGAAGGCAGCCTTGGTTGAGTATCAACATGGTCAGCTGGTGTGGGTGTTGGAGTCTGTGACTCCCAGGGCCCTCCAAGAAAAGTGGACTGGGCCCTATCCCATTGAGGAGAGAACAGGGGAGGTCACCTATTTGGTTGACCTACCCACCCCTATTAATCCTCACAGAGTGATTCATGCGAACCGCTTAAAAGCACTCCAGGACAGGGCTGACATGACCATGCTCATGGTCACAGATGGACTTGGTGTACCCATGATGTGGACACCGGTGACAGCCTCTCTTTCAAAAGCGAACTCAATTGACTCTCTGACCAAGTTAAAGATGGCATCAAGACTGAAGTCAAGAATATGCTAGAGCTATGGGTGATTAAATCCTCTGACAGTCCCTGGACCAGCCCAGTGGCACTGGTCCCCAAAACTCACTCAAAAGGTGGGAAACCTGAGATGGGGTTTTGTGTGGATTATAGGGGTTTGAATGCAGTCACTAAGATAGATGCACACCCTATCCACAGAGCAGATGAGCTTCTTGCTAAGCTAGGGGCAGCAATGTTTTTTAGTACCTTTGATTTGACATTTGAGTATTGGCAAATTGGTCTGACCCAGGGAGCAAAGAAGAGATCTCCTTTCTCCACCCCAGAGGGCCATTTATAGTTCGAGGTGATGCCCTTTGGCTCAAAGAATGCACCTGCCACATTTTAAAGGTTGGTGAATCAAGTTCTGTCAGGTTTGGAAGGCTTTGGTACAGCATATCTGTATGATATATCTGTCTTTAGCTCCACCTGGGAGGATCAACTGGTCCAACTGGGAGACGTTTTGCAGGCGGTGTAGCTGGCAGGCCTCACTATCATGGCCAGTAAGTGCCAGATAGGGCAGAGTATTGTAGTTTACTTGGCACACCTGATAGGTTCAAGCCAAGTTAAATCTATCAAGCCCAAATCCAGACCATTCTGGATTGGGAGACTCCCAAGACACAGACCAAAGTCAAGGTCTTTCTTGGCCTGACAGGGTACTATAGGAGGTTAGTGAAGGGGTATGGTACCATTATGGCCCCTCTCACCGAGTTAACCTCAAAGAAGCAACCAAGAAAGGCCATTTGGACAGAAGCTTGTCAAAATGCCTTTGATACCCTGAAAGCAGCCATGTGCTCAGCACCTGTCCTGAAAGCATAAGACTTTGGGAAACAGTTTATTGTCCAGACAGCCACTTCTGAACATGGGGTTGGGTAAATGTTGTTACAAACCAATGATGAGGGCCAAGATCAGCCAGTTGCATAAATCAGCAGGTCACTTCTCATTAGAGAGCAGCTTTGGAGTGCCATTGAGAGGGAAGCTTTGCTGTGATTTGGTCCCTGAAGAAGCTGAGAGCCTCCCTGTGTGGGACTCACATGAAGGGTCAAACACTCTCAGGTGGTTGATACAGATGAGAGAATCCCAAACTGTTGAGGTGGTCCATTTCCCTATAGGGGATGGACTTTGTAGTGGAACACAGACCAAGCACTGACAATGCCAATGCAGATGGTCCTTCCAGGTTCTTCAATTTAGAAGATGAGGACTACCATAAGGGAGGCTAGTGCTCATCCCTTTTCGTCTGGGGGGTCATGTTGTAAAGTCCCCTTTTTGGATGGTCACCCCCCCCACTTTTTGCTGCTTGATGCTGTTGCTTTTGACCTGTACCTCAGTACCAGTGCTCCTCCCCTTAAATTGTACTGAGACGATTACACATCCAATTGGCAAAGACTTTCCCACCCATGTAAGGCCCAAGTAAATGGAACTAGTGGTGCCAAGGGCAGGGATAGTAAAGTGGTCACCAGGTCTGCAGCACTGATTGTGCCACCTTGTCCAACCTGAGTAAAAGTAAACCTGCAGAACTGCCATGTCAGATTTCAACTCTGCCCACACCATGTAAAGGCAGAGTCCATTCACTGCCATAGCACTGGTTAGTCAACCATAAGGGAGGCTTCCTATAGCAAGAGGCAGGATGGTCTATGTAATGAGTGTGAAAATATATGCATGATCACATATGGCCCTGTGGGAGCATTTTAAACATAATACTACCATAAGTGAAAGTGGTCCATAGGATAACATGAGCTGGCACCCAGGCAGTCCCCTGATGTCCAGCTCCACGATAACCCTGCCAATTCCCCTGTGTTTAGTATCAAAGACTGTGCCTTTTAACCCTGAGCATCATTCTCGTGCCAGGATTAACACGCCCATAGCCTGGTGGCATCATTAGAGGATGCCCACGAACATACCACCTTTCCCCTGCCTTGGCAGGCTCTCTTGAGCCATTTGCCACCAAGATAAGAGTCTGCCCTCCTGCTAGCCATGCCAACACTTCCCCCAGGATGGATACAAAGGACCTAGGCAGGAAGGAGGTCACATCTCCTTCAGTCCAGGAAGGCTAGTGTTTACAGTGATCAAGGTGGTGAGCCTCAAAGGCTCCACCACCTTTGATGTGTCATCTATTGTCCCCCACTCAAGAACAAAGCCCTTCCCACCCTAACCATGCTGGCAGGTGGGAGAATTAGCTATTCAGGAGGAATACACCGCCAAAGAACTAGCCACACCTTTAGGTTGGGCTAAAGAGTCTGTACAACCAAAGAAGGGTTGTGCCATGTTGGCAAGCCTTAGGAATAGTGGGTTCTGGGTAGAAAAGTGACATACTTCCATAGGAAGTCGTCACTTCAGGGGCAGGCTAGCTGCAGGGGCCAGTAGACCATTAGCCACTGTCCCCCTGCTCCCTTGATGTCTCCCTAAACCAGGATTTAAGGGGCTCTCCTGGCACCAGAACCTCAGTTCTCATTTTGATCCAAGAGGAGGCACAAATAAGAATCTGTCAAATACATCAGGGCTTCGGACCCCGCCATAGCACAAAAAGAGGACACTTAAGTGCCTGAAGGAGACCTTATGTGAAACTGTGTGATTGACGTGTGCCTGTGGTGAAAAATCATTGCTCCCAGCAAGAGGGAGTCCAGTGGACTCCGGAAACCTAAAGCAGACTCCCCTGACTGTTGGTATCAGTCCCCTGAAACCTGCAGAATAAACGTCATGCTGCATCCCCAGAAGTGCAAGCCGTTGGCTCCCCCCATGAGTGAGCCCAAAAGTGACTTGCACCCTGGGAGTGGTAGTGAGGCTCTCACCAAGTTTTGAGCCACTATCCCCTTCTGGACGACCTCTAGCCAACAAGGTAACCTTCGATTACTTTTGCTGCTGCCAAGGCTTGTCAGTCGCCAGCCTGGTAACTGACAGCTTCTCGGACATTACAGACTCCAGAGCAGTTCTCTAGCATAGTGACTGACATCTGCAACAACCCCACTCCTGAGAATATGCACTCTGAAGGAGGCAACTTTGAGAGGAACAACAAAGCATCTTTGCCACGACTGGTCCCCGTGATTGACAGTTACAAGGCCATCTCTGCAACCAAAGCCGCCAGATGCGGTGGCAAAGTTCCAGCTGTGGAATCCAGGTCCTGGGACCCAAAAGGCCCTTACTTTCAAAGTGTAGAGTGTGAGTCTACCAGGAAGTGTGCTTTTGTCAAGTGCTGCATTTTGATAGCACCCGCGAATCCAGCTAGCACCAAGGACAGCCAGAGCACCTCTGCACCTGGACTCCCTAGGCAAGGTAACAAGGAAGTGACTGTTGAGCTTTGGTCTAGCAACCCACAAGACCTTAACTACAAGTGTGTTTGCTGGAGCTCACCCTACAAGTGACCAATTGCACATTAAGGGGCATATTTAAGAAAAGTGGCACTGCACACAGTGCAACCCCACTTTTCTTGCAGGCTTTACTGCCCTCCTACCGCTACCATGTGTGCGACGTATTTATAATACGGTGCACCATGGCGCAGGGTAGGGGCAATAGCATCATTTTTTATGATGCTATTCATGTACTCTGCAGGAGTAGTGCCAAAATGTTGGCGCTACTCCTGCAGATTACATAGGGACCCATTGTAAACAATCGTGTTGCCCCCTTTTAATGCCTGCTCTGAGTAGATGTTCAAAGTGCCAAAAAAAATGATGCAAAGAAATCTGTTAGATTCCCTTGCGCCATTTTTCTGCGCCCCCCCCCCCCCCGAATGTGAGAACGCCCTCTTTGCATACATTATGCCTGGTGCAGGCATACTGTAATGCAAAGGGTTACAAAGTGGCGCAATGCAAGCATTGCACCACTTTGTAAATATGGTACAGGGATTTTGGCCTTGATGTGTCACATTGGCATTCAAAAAAATGATGCTAATTTGGTGCAAGGAGGCCCTACGGGCTCTTAAATATGCCCCTAAGATTTTCTCTATTTACTTCAATACTACAAAATTGTATTTTGTAAGTTTGCGCAGTTTTGGCGTAAAAAAAGCGGCGCAAATGCGGCGCTAAAAAAGTATAAATATGGGCCTCAGTTTGTCCGCAATCCCGGGGTGGGTTATCAGGACTGTAAGCTAGAGCTAATAGAAGCTGCACATGGAGCTTTGGCATCTGCGCATGCTGATGTGGTAGCAACAGTTTATTTACTTCAGAAGCACTACTGGTAGCATGGTCTGCACAAACAGATGAAACAATATGTCCTTAGCTGTGACATTTGCCATAAAATGAAGCGTTCCACCACTGCAAGTTCACCACAGACACCCCTCTCAGTTTCTAATAAACCCCTCCAGTGTGTATATTTAGACCATTGTGTTCTATTGGGGCTTTTAAATTCATTCTTATAGCCATAGATTCCTGTTCTAGATTTCTATGGGTGTTGCCACAGAGATCGCTGACACTTGAACTGTTATCGAAGATTAGTAAGACTTTGTGGGAACATATGAATTAGCAGAATTCCACTCAGACCAGGGTTCTGTGTTTGCCTCTAAAGCTTGCAGGAATACCATCGGAACCCAGAGTGTTGCTGTACATTGCTTTTCTCCTCATCATCCTGAGGGAAATACGATAGTCGAGATGATAGAATCGTTAATTACAGCAGTATTACCAGCTAGATCATTAGGTTCAGGTCGTAGTTGATTCCATCAGTTGTATGGAGTTAAGAGAGCTTTAAATGGTCTGCCCAGAAGATCCTTGGGAGGTTAGAACACATATGAGGTCCTATTCAGCATACAGATGTATGTTCCAGATCTTGATAACCCTGGCACAGTGGCCTTTTGACATAAATGAACATTTTGCTGTTCTACAGTAATTCCGAGACATATGTGACGAGCACTCAATAAATTTCTAAATGTTCTGCCACTGATGGAGTGAAGGAGCAAGCAGCAACTCCCAGCTGGATTCCAAAGGTTGGGAATCTAGCATGCAAGAAGATTGTCAACAAAAAATAATTCGGACCATCATACTGATCACTGGTACCGGTCCTAGGCATTCAAGGTACAAGAAATGTGATTGTGCCCCCACTTACTGGTTGTAAAGATAGTCCTAAAAAGTAGGCCACGAAGGCTCCTGAGTAGTTACCTGCCTCCTCTTAATACTCTGCAAGAAATCCTTCTCCAAGAATTATGTAACAAAAGTAATGCTTCTTCTTGTCTGAGAACTGATTACAGATGCTGAATGACCATTGTTCCCTGTTACTACTGCTACTACAGAATGAACTCCAGATGCGAGCTTACAGTCTTCAACTGCTGTTTCCAAAAATGAAATTGTGTATTACCAACCAGCTTTGGAAGTGACTTCACTTCACCATGTGAGGTCTCTGTTTTTGCACAAACTGCCTCTGGTTACTTTATCAATATTGATGATTTTCCTTCAAATTCTTCACACAATTCTGTGCATGGAGTACATGCCTTTCTTGTTTGGCAGATAAAGACTTAACTGGTTGTACCTTGGTCCTTTGTTTGGAATACTATTGCTGTGATTTTTCTCTTTGTTTGGATTGGATTTTTCACAATATTTTTCAGGAATGTGAATGGACATTATCTCCCAGAACGCAGTGCTCCTGAACTGGTAGCCGAGGTGCTGAAGCTTCATTCTTACTCGCATAGGGGGCAAAGAGACCTGTCCCTTGTGAACATTTCTGCATTTCCAATCTCTGATGGAATTATTTGGCCCTACTAACACTCTGCAAATACTGTACATCTTAACCCCTTCGCTGCCAGACCTTTTCCCCCCTAAGGTAAAAGGCCTTTTTTTGGCTATTTGGAGCAGTTCGCACTTAGGGCCTCATAACTTTTTATCCACATAAGCTACCCACACCAAATTTGCGTCCTTTTTTTCCAACATCCAAGGGATTCTAGAGGTACCTGGAGTTTGTGGGTTCCCCTGAAGGAGACCAATAAATTAGCCAAAATACAGCAAAGATTTCATTTTTTTTTTTTTTTAATTGGAAAAAAGGGCTGCAGAAGAAGGCTTGTGGTTTTTCCCTGAAAATGACATCAACAAAGGGTATGCGGTGCTAAAATTATCAGCTTGCTAGTTTTCAGGAACAGGCAGACTTAAATCAGAAAACATAATTTTTCAATACAATGTTGGCATTTTACTGGGACATACCCCATTTTTACTATTTTTTGTGCTTTCAGCCTCATTCCACTTAGTGACGGAAATGGGTGTGAAACCAAGGCTGGATCCAAGGAAACTAAACATTTCTGAAAAGTACATAATATTCTGAATTCAGCAAGGGGTCATTTGTGTAGATCCTACAAGGTTTTCCTACAGAAAATAACAGCTGAAATTAAACAAATATTGAAATTGAGGTAGCATTTTTCTCAATGTTTTACTATGTAACTTTTCCCTGCAATGTCAGATTTTTTAAAGCAATATACCGTTACATCTGCTGGACTCTTCTAGTTGCGGGGATATATAGGGCTTGTAGGTTCATCAAGAACCCTAGGTACCCAGAGCCAATAAATGAGCTGCATAAGGTGTTGATAAGCAGTGGTTATTTGCACATCTCTGAATTCCGGGGTGCACATACTAGCATGTGAATTACAGGGCATTTCTCAAAGAGATGTCTTTTTAACACACTGTCTTACATTTGGAATGAAAAAAATGTAGAGAAAGACAGGGAGCAATAACACTTGTTCTGCTATTCTGTGTTCCCCCAAGCCTCCCGATAAAAATGGTACCTTACTTTTGTGGGTATGCCTAATGCCTGCAACAGGAAACACAACATAGACACATCACATTTTTACACTGAAATCTGACGTGTTTTTGGGAAAGTGCCTAGCTATGGATTTTGGCCTCTAGCTCAGCCGGCACGTAGGAAAACCTACCAAACCTGTGTATTTTTTTAAACTAGACACCTAGGGGAATCACAGATGGGGTGACTTGTGGGGCTCTCACCAGGTACTGTTACCCAGAACCCTTTGCAAACATCAACATTTGGCCAACAAAACAATTTTCCCCCACATTTCGGTGACAGAAAGTTCTGGAATCTGAGAGGAGCCACAGATATCCTTCCACCCAATGTTCCCCCAAGTCTCCCAATAAAAATAGTACCTCACTTGTGTGGGTAGGCCTAGCGCCCGTGACAGGAAATGCCCCAAAACACAACATGGACACATCACATTTTCCCAAAGAAAACAGAGCTGTTTTTTGCAAAGTGCCAAGCTGTACGTTTTGGCCTCTAGCTCAGCCGGCACCTAGGGAAACCTACCAAACCTGTGCATGTTTGAAATCTAGACACCTAGGGGAATGCAGGATGGGGAGACTTATGGGGCTCTCACGAGGTTCTGTTACCCATAATCCTTTGCAAACCTCAAAATTTGGCTAAAATACAATTTTCCCTCACATTTCAGTGACAGAAAGTTCTGGAATCAGAGAGGAGCCACAAATTTCCTTCCACCCAGCATTTCCCAAGTCTCCCGATAAAAATGGTACCTCACTTGTGTGGGTAGGCCTAGAGCCCGCAAAAGGAAATGCCCCAAAACACTATGTGGATACATCCGAATGAACAAATACTAAACTACCTGTTTTTACAGGGGGGACCTGCATTTTTTATCCTGGGCTCAGCAGCCATATAGGGAAACCTACCAAACCCAAACATTTCTGAAAACTAGACACCCAAGGGAATCCAGGGAGGTGTGACTTGCGTGGATCCCCCAATGTTTTCTTACCCAGAATCCTCAGCAAACCTCAAATTTAGCTAAAAAAAAAAATTGTTCCCACATTTCCGTGTGGGATCACCACACTGGGACAAATTTCCTACCAACCAACTCAGTCTCCCGGTAAAAATGATACCTCACTCAATGATACCTCTGTGTAGGTGGTGCCTGTGACAGGGAAGAGCCAAAAACATGTCGAAATTGAGGGGGAATGAAAGTGGGTCCAAAAGGGCAGTTTGGAAAAAAACAATGTTAGGCTGACAAATGGGGCAGAATTTTTGCCGATTCTGGAAGGTTCCATCACAAAAATGTGGGAAAAATGTATGATTTCCAGAAATGTTGGTGGTTTGCAGGGCATTGTGGGTAAGAAAATGGTGCGGGGTGAATGTGAAGCACACCATCCTGGAATCACCAAGATGTTTAGTTTTCAGAGGTGTCTAGGTCATGTGGATTTTTCTACATGGCAATGTCCCAAAGTCCAAAAAGTGGAGCCCTCACCATTCCAAGTGGGATGATTTTGAGAGTTAGCCAAGCTCTCATTGCCCAAATGTAAAACCAAAACCCAAAATAATCAAATGTCCTTTTGCTTGCCGTGGGATAAGATGTGTTAGTGTGCCGGGGAGAGCTGAATGACTATTACCCCCTTCAGTTGGGGTTGGGGCATAACCAGGCCCATACTGGTTGGTAGCCACCACCCCACTATTTTTTTATTTTTTATTCCCTGTCCCATCTGCCCACTGGTGGGCAGAACAACTTTGGCCCCATTTATTTGGGGTGGGGGTTTGGCCATACCCCCACCCTCTTATTTTGAAAAAGAAATCTTCCCGGGTCTCCGGTGGGCTTTTTGCCCCCCTTGGGGGCAGATAGGCCTTCCAAAAAAAAGCTGATCAGCCTCAAAGGGGGCAGACAATGCTAACAGTAATGTGCCTCCAGGGGGAGCGACCCTTGCCCAAGGGGCTGCCCCAAAACAAAACACACACATACACACACACCAATCCCTGGTGCCTAAGTGGTTTCTGCCCCCACCCCCGGGGGCAGATTGGCCTAATAAGAATAGGCCGATCTTCCCCCAATGGGGGCAGAAATGCCCTAAATACAATTGTTCCCCAGGGGAGCGACCCTTGCCTAAGGGATCACTCCCCATATATAAAATAATACAGTAAACAAAAAAAATATATATCCCTGGCGTCTAGGGGTTTCTGCCCCTCCGGGGGCAGATTGGCCTAATTACAATAGGACCCTTGCCTAAGGGGTCGCTCCCCTCCTGCACAAATAAAATAATAATACATAATCCCTGGTGTCTAGAGGTTTCTAACAATAGGCCGATCTGCCCCCAGGGGGGCAGAAAAGGCCTTAAAAATAATTGCACCCCTAGGGAATGATCCTTGCCCAAGGGGCTGCTCCCCTTATTGAAAGATATATATTTTTTAACTCCCTGGTGTCTAGTGGCCATTTCTGCTGCCCGATCGCATCACGATCAGGCAGCAGAAATGCTGAGAGACATGAAAGGAAAGGTCTTCCCTTTCCTTTCATGCCTCTCTCGCCCCAGCTCCCTGTCGGAAGAGAAATGCTTTTGCATTTCTCTTCTGGGATCGTGCTGGAAGCATGCTTCCAGTGCGATCGGAGGTGACCTCTGATGAAGTCACCACATGATTTGCGCGCTGATGTCATCAGACATCACTGGGGGGCACAGGGGGGTTGGGGTGGAAGGGGAAGCAATTCCCCTTCCATCCCTGCCCTTGGGGGGGTGGGTGGTTGGCCCATGAGGGGAGCGCTAGCACTCCCCCCGAGGGCCTGGTGCAGGTTGAGCTGGTCTCGTCCCTGGCACACGGGAACCATGTGAGAGGATGAGACCAGCTCGTACCAGGCACCATACGAGTTAAAAATATTGAATGATTTGATTGTCCCTGAATTGATCTCTGATGAATGGGATGTGACAACTGTGAGACGTATGCTGTCCGAATTGGAAAGCTATTATGTGTTTGAAATTAAAGATTTATAATTGAATTCTGCTTATTACAGTGAAATGTTTTGTTATTACCATTATGCTCACCACTATTTTCACAAGCCTAGTTCTCCCCGTGCAGTTTTATATTTTTTTCAATCTTTTTATTGGAAGTAAAAAGAAAAACAACATAATACAAAAGCATAGTGAGTAGCATCAATACACAATCAAAGTTACTTTCCCCAATATGCTCCTGACCCACCTGCCCAGCCCGCAATCAAGTTACACAATAGCCTCAGCAACTGCTTGTCTCTGACTATGAGCATCAGCTCCCATAAGTCCAGGAGGAGTGCACAGCTCCCTGCGGTGGTCGTTCCACTTCCCCCAGATTTTAGCCCATTTAGCCAGACAGCCCCTACCTCCATATACCGCCCTCTCTGCTAGCATGCACCAGTCTAAGTCCAGCTTCCAATCGCCAAGTGTTGGTGGTTGTTCAGCCTTCCAAGCACAAACAATTTTGCGTTTGGCCACCGTTAACCCAAAAATCATCCAGATCTGATCCATGTGGGTGAGGTCAGTTTCCTCCCATATGTTTAACAAACACCACTTTGGAGAAAGTTTCACATTGCTACCACACACATTTCTTAAACAAGTCACCACTGAATCCCAGTATCTCTGTATGGCTGGGCAGCTCCAAATCATGTGATTAAATGCACCTGTTTGCTCACATTGTAGTAGACAGCATGACGTAGCTTCTCTGTGCATCTTCACAAGGGTAGTACAAGCATAGTAGCACCTGTGGAGGAACTTCAATTGTATTACAGTGCGTGTGGCCACCTCCAGCGGGAACACCAAGGCCTCTATCCACTCTTCATCCTCCAATCCCCCAAGTTCTTGCACCCAATGTTCCGTGCGGCTCACTAGGGTGTTGGGTGAGTTGTTAATGAGCTTGCGATATGTGAGGGAAACTGTTTTCTTGGGCAGATATTCAATCAGTAATCTATTGTCAAGTGGGGAGGATTCGGGGAGTTCCTCTTCTTTTGACAATGCATGACATAGTGAGTGGTGGATCTGGAGATACTGATAGTGCTCAGTAGGTGCCAGCTGGTATTCGACATGCAAATCTGTGAATGGAATAACCCCACCTCTGCCACAGGTCACCCACCCTTGTGATTCCAATGAGATCCAACTTAAAGAAACCCGGTTGAGTACCAAGAGTTCCCAGTCACGCCTTGTCCCATAGGAGAGTACCATGAGTGATCCTATTTCACCAACCGAAGGAGTACAATGTGTCATGCCAAAGTGCGAGAGTAACTGTTGTGGGGGCGGGAAAGGATGTTCAAGGGTTTGCTCCATATAGTGCCCTGAGGTAGCCTTCCGGCTGTATGGCATACTGGTCGGTACAGTAGGCCGACTCCAAGTTCGGAAGAAGAACCCAACGATTTATGGCTATGAGCTGCAGCGCCAAGTAATAATTCTGTATATCCAGCAGTGCAATGCCACTATCGAACCAGATCCACTGGTCCGAATGGATCAATGATTTGATCACTCGCACCAATCTGGAGGCCAATAGCTTCACTAGGGTCTTTACCTCTCCATTGAGAAGGAAAAAAGGTCTGTAAGAGGCACAGGCTTCTGGTGATTTACCCTCCTTGGGTTTGACAACAATACTGGCCAGTCTCGGATCTCTGGGTAGGGAGAACTTTTCATGGCTCTCGAGAAACATCTCAAGGAGGTGAGGGACAATCATGGATGTTGTGAGCTTATAAAGCTTGATAGGGGGGCCATTCGGACTCATCGCCTTACCATAAGACAAGTCTTGAATCGCCTGCACTATCTGGTCTTCCGTAGTTTCTTGGTCTAGTAATGTTTTGTCTGATTGGGAAAGGGTGGGGAGATTATTCAGACAACAATTCCTGTCACTATCAGCAATAGCCATGAGCATGGGTGAGTACAGCTGTGCATAATAAGCTGCAAAGGTGTACGCTATCTCTCGTCTACCCCACACCATCAAGCCAGGCCAGTAATTTTCTAGCCCTGTTACTCACCTCATTTGCGTGGTGTTGTGTGGCGAGATAGTGGGTTTTAACTACTTCCAACGCAACATCCTTGATGCCCATCCCCTGGATCTGAGTGTAGGAGCATCGACTCCAGCTCTTGGATTCCCCGCTTTAAAGCCTCCATACATGCCCATGTTTCCTTTCTTGTGCCGCAAAATCAAGGAGATGCCTGAACCCTTTATGACAGCCTCCCAGGCCCCCCACAGGGTCTGTGCTGACTCCACAGAACCTACATTGTCCTGGAAGTATTACTATGTTGCTGTGCTGAGGTCAATTTGTATATGAAGTATCTTGAGATACCATGGGCTAATTACCAGACATCTCTAGTCATCGTGGAGTGGGTTGCTGTATATCGCCAGACTGGGGAGTGACCAAATATCCCCATAGCAAGATGTCAGACTCCCCAAAAGTGGGGGAGCAGATGATGCAGGATAAGGATATAAGTGATTTGTGAAAGGCTGCTGTGGGCACCTGAGTGAATGTGTATTGCTGCTCCATAGGGTTACAGGCCCTTCAGTTGCCTACAAGTCCCAGGACTGTCAAAATATAAGCCAAAGAATAACGAGTCAAGGAAGTGTTTCGAGCGGGCCACCGATCTTTAATCTCACAATGGGCCGCATTGAAATCTCCACCCACTACTAGTTCACCGTCCAGGTGTGAGGACCCAACAACTCTGCCTAATTTGTCAACATCCTCAGCAGCACTGTTTTAATCTTTTGCGTGTAGAACCACTGGGTTGCTTGTAATGTCTTTGTACTGTCTGCATTTCAGGATAGATATTGTCAATGTTTGATATGCACTTGATGTTACCAATGCTTGTTCTGCTATATAGTTGTTTTCACCAATGCTTGTTGAACACATGTGACTGTGTCAAGTCCTCGTGCTTCTAATTGTGTCAGGTTCACATGTTTATTGTTTGCCAGGCAACCACACCGCCCCCAAGGTCTCCAGGGAGTCACTGCATCCTGTTTTCAAATACATGAGTCATTCTGGCTATAAATACTCTTGCTGTGCACATGACTCTGCTTGACTTTCTTCCTGTCTAGCAAGGAAAGCCCTCTGCACTCTGGAATTCCCTCCAGGCCTCAGCCGGTGCCCTCTTGACCCGGCTGGCAGCAAACAGCCTCAGCAGAGAACTTCTGGAAAGAACATACTTCTGTCAGCTACGTGAAGCATGCTGTCTGGAATCTGTTTGTGTAGAATTTTATTATGGTTGCTTTGTTTTTTGGTGAAGCTGAAAACTGAGACTGATTGCACTCTAGCCTTCTTGAGACTTTGAAAAGCCTCTTCTAAGGACACAGACATGAGTTGTGAGTGGGTCCTTGATGAGGGTTGAATAACAGATGTACCGTGGGGGCCTTGACAACTTTCATTTTGTAACTGAGAACTTCACTATCCTCCTCTTGTTTCTTTTTGTACTAATAGTGATTGTGCAATTCAGTGCTAGGATTATTTAATGTGTGAGTTTACTTGCTTTTGGTATTGCAATTCATTTTATGTTAATAGTGATTATGCAATTCAATGGTAGGAATAGTCTAAATGTGAGTTTTCTTGCTTTTGGTATTGTAACTTTTATATTTTAGTTTTACCATAGAAAACCTAATATGAAAGTGCAGATCCATGAAAGTGACTTACAGAACTTTCTAATTTGTCTAGAGTCATTCAGATTTCATCACCTTTGGGACAGGTTTCTGAGATAACCAAATTAGACGAATCAAATTAGATCAGTGCATGAATTTTTAAATGCTGTTTAATGAGACCAGTGCATGCTTTATTGAATGTTGTGAAACAGTCTCTTAATAGCACATAGCTTCACCATTACCATAATTCATCACAGAAAGGCAACTTACAGGGGCTCCTCTGACAGTCCTCCATAACCCGAAGAACTGTATCTGGCTGGACCTGGTGAAAAGGAATGCAGTGTTTCTTTCTCTCTTTTTCCAAATCCCCTTCCCTTTTGGGGCACCTGCCTGGGCTCCTGGTGCAATCAGCAGCAGCGAGAGGTGCGTCAGGTGGTCGGGAGAACAGTCATCGCCCCGGCAGACAGCCTGGTTTTCAGGTGAGTGCCCGTGCCCTAACACCAGGAGATAGAAGATCACTAAGCTCAGTGAAGGCTGCATCGTGTAGCCAAGGAGGAATGTATTCTGAGATGATGTTGATTGTGGTGTTCTCCTACCTACCACAGAGTGCTGCATATCTCCTGTATCGATCTACCCAGATGTTCTAGACCATGAAAGGGAGGGATTTACGCACCGGCACCCACTCCCCTGTAGATCCGGAAGTCAACCCGCATGCACCATCATTTTAAATCCCCAGCAGTCCAGAGCTCCATAAGTGTTGCCCTGAAGGTGCGTCTCTTGGAGGATAACGATGTCGGGAGCTTGCTGCTTAAGATGTTGTAGTTCTACCCCTCTCTTAAATTTGTCTCCAAGATCACTGATGTTCCAGGACAATATTTTGATGGCTGGAGGTGTCAGAGCCAGACAAGTAGGTGTGTTAGGCTACTGATGTAAGCAGAGCAACAACAATGTGGAGGATTGAGGGAAGGAGCCATAGCTGTATCAATCCCAGTGTGCTGCACATTAAACATAAAACAATTTCATAATAGACAAACTCAAACAAGAACCTAACAATTCCCCTCTCCCTGCCTCCCTGCACGATGGACCTAAAACTGCCCATGTCCCCACACCTGAAGAGTGCCTGTGACCCCCATAGAACATATTTAATTAGAGGTGGCTGGAGCCAAAACCAAAATGTCCCCTGTTCACCTCCCCAAGAAAGGAAAGTTGTTACTATATCCATGCTGGTCCACTCACCCTGTCAGTAATATCCAGTCAGACAGTATACAGGAGGAGGTAGCATCTCCAAAGAGCAAATGGAGTTGCCATCATTTCCTAGTTATGTCGAACATCCTCCAACAGTTAGAAGTTGCCTTAAAGGCAGTCACTGAATCTCAACCACTTGCAGGTGCCTTAAGTCTTGTCCACTCTTGGGGAAGTGCTTCCATCTCGCTGACTCCCGCCGTCAGTCCGCTGCTACAATTCAGCAACTTCCAGATGCCACTGCCTAGGGTGTGACTGACATGCTGATCTTCTCACTTTCTTCCATCCCTCAATCCAATTCCAAACCTCTTGTTGCATTGTGAAGTACCACGTATTCCCCTCAGCAACCACCAGCAGTTTATCTGGGAAGATCTTTTAGTATCTTATTTCACACTTTCTCAAGGCTCTCTTAACCTCTAGAAAGCTGGTGGTGTTTTTGGAGCGTGAAATCTGGAATAAAGGTGATGGCTGTATTCTCTCAGGTGACTGGAGGGGTGCTGTGCACTGTACATTAAATGGCATAGTCGACTCAGAAACGGAAGATTCTGGCTATGATCGGATGAGGGTGTGCCCCTGGACATGGGGGCCCTCCAGGGAAATGATGTGCTTGCTCCACTGAGAAGTAATCGTAGAGGCCAAGCAATTGCAGCTGTTTCAGGATGAGGTCCTAAACAAACAAGCCTACCACTGGCCCATTTGAGCATTCAGGCACTCCAATAATATGAATATTCTTACGTCTCAACCAACCTTCATAGTCCTTCAATTTAGACTGCAGAGTCTTGGCTGCGGCCTGCAGCTGGTCAACCTAAGTTTACAGCGTTGCTGTGTCAACCTTGAGGGTGGCAGTAGAGTCTTCCACTTCCTTCACATGGATACTCATTTTACACAGGTCAGCTCTCACTAGGGCAACTTCCATTGATACAGAGTCAATTCTGTCCTCCAAGGAGGTACGGACCCACTGTATTGCCTTCATAATGTCATGAAGTGTGAGCGATTCTGCCTCTGGGAATGGTAGATCCAGTGGTACTGTACTTTGCTCTGGGGCCACTCCTGCCACAGGTGCCTTCTCCGGAACTACATATTTGTCAAGCTTGGTATGATGGCCATTGCACACACCCTTACCTCCCATCATAATGAAGGACAGTGTCCACGACATGTTGGTGATTAATCAGTGTTGACAGGTAGAATCAGCGGGGGCAGAGGTGGCTGCCACAGTACTGAGTGCCACCAGCACAGGGGGTTCAAAGGCATACCCGGCAGCCTGATGGGTTTCCCACTGCTCACCCCTCTGTCTGAAGCAGGAGCCAGGGACCAGTGTCTTGGCAAAACAGTTCAGTGGTCACAGGAGCAGGCACAGTCCTCAGGTTGCCAACACACCAATTGAGGAGGGCTAAGAATTGTAGGCATGTGCCTGCAGAGGGGTCCTTGTGCTTTGGACAAGCCGCAAACAGTACAATGTCCAAGAGATCTTCAGGCCACAGGTGGAGCAAGGCAGAGAAATGGCAGGTCCCACACAATATGGATTTCACCCTGAACAGTCTTCCAGCCCAGGGCCATAATAGTGGTAAAGTAGGAACCAGTCTAGTGAGCAGGCATTTTACAGTGCAGGCCTGGTGGGGAGTATGGGTAAGATCACTGTTGGATGCCTAGATTAGACAGCTTGGGCCTCTTCAGTACAATACAGAAGAGAGTGCACCCAGCAGCACTCATGATGGCCTCTGCTTCAATGAGGACCGCAGCTCTTCCACATGTGGGCTGCCAGTCACTGCTAGAAAGCAGCCTCCACCAGCCATGAGAACAAGGGGGGGAGGATGAGGCCAATAGACAGAGTTCACCACCACAGCCGGCCCCATTGGCTAGAGTGCCTCGCTCAGCACAGGGGTGGCGTCATGCTGAAATGCTCCCAAGTTTCAAGCCATCACTAGGGTCTCAGATGCTCCTAACTGGGACGGCATTCACTCTCTGCTGTGCATTACCAGCAAGTGTCAATCACTGGAGGAATAGCACAACATGCTCCTCCCAGCCACCGTAGCTGCATTTGTGGCCAAAAGCACTGGCCTCTAACCGGTCTTCCTCAAGGGGGCAATGTTCAGGAGAGCGAGACTGCCCAACACGCTTCCTAGGCTGTACAGGGCTCAGTCGTTAAGTCCACAGAGCCCCAGGATGGATGATTGCCTGGATATAAGGGGGATAAGGTGAACAAAGGGCAAGAGCCAAGTTAGAGTGTGGCCATCTTCATTGGTGGTTGGCCACATACCCCACTTTTTAATGACACACAATGGGAACATTGCCCAACACCACTAGTAGATGGTTCAAAAACATACATGAGAAAGTTTGCATATTTTTCAGGACATAATCGCTTGGACCTGACTTCCTATTATTATAAACATACCCATTAACCAGTAAAAAAGAACATGCTTACATAAACTATGTTGTTTTTTGGAAGAGTAATATTTCTTTGCAACCAAATTTGGGAACATGTAAATGACAAGTACAGGGTACAGATGCTTTATTTAGGGCATGCCTAATACCACAGCAAATGATTTTGCTGACCAATGCAGTGCAACAAACAACAAACATGGGATTGGCTAAAATTAAGGACATGACCATGCCTAGTATTCCCTCTACTGCATATTTTGAAAATTGGCAACACTTTGCAAACTATTCTGCAGATGAGTTAAATTACATGATACAGAATGGCACAAATAATTCTTCACTTTCAGATCCAGACCAGTGATTAGTCTGGCCATTAGACACAAATGGTTATCATGTGCTTTAGTCAAACTCCACTTTGGGTTTTTAAGCTAGCAGACCAGATCCCTCAATGCTTGCAGTCACAACATTCAGGGGTAGTGACCACTCACAGTGTGGGGAAATTGTGTCAACAATGGTTACAACATTTAACACTGGCTGCAGTGAAAGAACACTTATCTCATCTGCATTCAATATTATACAAAGTGAAATGTCTTTGTTGCAGCATGGACAGAATCAAGAGTGATCGATTATGCAATTGAGTTGGACATTACGGGATTTAAAATGAATCTCACACAATGGAAATACCTACCCACAACAGAATTGGGTTTGCAGTTTAATCTGACATGCATACAGAAGGTTATGGCAAAAGATGCAATTTACACCATGCTTATTATTCAGCTTTAAGAGAAGTTATCCTTTGCAGTAGCTGAAAAGCCAGCAGTAGTATGGCTAATTCATCGAATAATGTTGTTAACAATCTCTACATTTCAGTTCACCTCTTGTTTAAAACACTTTTAAGTGGGCAAATATGAAGCTACCGGGGATAGTTTTGTACACAAGTCCTACGATCTGCCTTGAGATTATAAGTGTTTGCGTAGGTAAACTGAATTAATCCTTAGTAGAAACTAAGGTGAGACTTTGTTTGGCCACTCATTACTTTGTAAAGAGGTCACACTGCATGGCTTGTGCAATGTGCTCATGGCAAACTTAGCATGTTATCTGAAAGGTGCACCAAGCTCCTTGATTCTTCCAGTGTTCTGAATGCTCTTAAATAGGAGTTATTAGGTCCTAAATGATCAAGGTTGTTGCAATGAAAGCAGGTGTGCCATACATGGTGGCGATCTCCAGGGTCGTAACCTGCTGTAGCAATGTGTTATTTCCGACCACACATGCAGCAGCAGAATTACAATTTAGCCTTTCATCCCTAATTTTTCCATCAATTTCAATAAGCTGAGCAGATTTAAGGCCTTATTGTTTCAGAAGGATGTTGCTTTGACATCTGATTGAGACACCTTTGATCCTAGTTGCAAGGTTTTCTGCTGAAGCAAAATACCTACTAAGTACTACCCTGCCCCAGCAATTTAGTGAACTTATTTTCTGGATTCTTTATTCCCCAAATATCTTGGAATGGTACACCTTTTTAAAGCGATTGAGTCTGGGTTTGTTAGCACATTCCAAACTGTTTTTGGAGTGATCCGTTCCTTTCTGCACTCTTTGGTTTCCAGTACTTTCAGAGGGATACCAATTGCTCTTTTCCTAGTTATTGCTGTTTTGTTTTTGATTTTTCTGCTCAGCTGTGGCTGTTCCACCACTGCGAGGCCAAATGGCAATGAATCTGCTACATGCCCTGCTGTGTCATGAATGCATGATACAGTGATTTGGAGTGTCCCACCTCCAAGAATTGAATTGAAATTGGTCCCTGTCATTTTGACCAGTTTGGCTGCAATGTATACAGCCTGTGTTCCCTGTGTGCTGTGCCTGTTTGAGTGTGCACTAGACTTGTGTCTGGCTATGCAAATAATTCAGCCTGTGGACATTAATCTGCACATGAGTTCATTGAGGATCCACCGTTATTGTTGCCACTTTGTAACCCAGTGCACCACATTATGCCTGGTGCTAGGGGGAGGGCCAAAAAAATGGCGCAAATAAATCTAAGAGATTAAAGGGAGGCTCCCATTGTTTTCATTGGGCCCCTGGGTGCTTTGCAGGATTAGCGTCAACATTTTTGACACTAATTCTGCAAAGAGCCGGACTACCGTAAAAATTATGATGCTAGAACACCTGACTACCACCATGATGTGCTGTATTTTAAATACGGCACTCACAATGTGGTGTTCAGGGGGCGCTAAGGGGTGCAAGAAAAGTGTTTCTGCACTAGGTGCAGCACCACTTTTCAGAAGTCTGCCCCTTAATTTTCTTACAAACTATGCACTGGGTTTCTCTCTCTCAATTTTGGTAATTTGGGTGGTGGGGGGGTTGGTTGAGTTTATAAACCTTTTCTTCCATAACATTTCTATGGAACTGTTGACTGCATCTCTCACTCAGACTCCTTGTTGTTTACATTTCGCTGTAAACAATTGTTTCATTTGGCGCATCGGAAGTATTAGTGCATGTTACATTGCGAACCTAGTTAGCGCAGCTACCAGATCTCTAACAACGTCATTGTGGTGCAAAAGCGTTATTTCCTTTCAGGTGTCATTACTGAGGACAAAGGAGACATTGCCTTTCAAACCTGACCAGTAGAGAGCTGAAGGCACATTGTAATCTGTAGATAAACACACAAAATAACATCTTTCTGAAATCTCTACACAATCAAAGCAAGACCTTACATAAGAACTCATTTTGTATGAACGCGCTCGTTTTAAGTCCTCATTTTAAAGACGAATGCAAATTTGTGCTAAGTGAATGCGCACAAAGACACAAATGGAGACTATTGTAAAATAGGTTGTAACATGATTAAAACACACGTGGGCTTACCGCATATCTTATTATGACCTAGTGGGTCAAAATGATTTCACATAGATTCGTACAGATTCATAGGTTACCCCTTTATACGCAATTTTATTTAACACTAACAGTGGCTTAAATAGACACACTACAGCCGTAATCTTTGAGTAAATTTGAAACAATCCCTCGAGGAAAACAATTTCTTCTCGTTGCACTGACATTGCTTGCAGACAATGGACTAATTAAAAGATAAGCCTAAAACAACCAAAAAAGCAAGTATGATTCCACATTAAAATATCTGTCGGAGTCATACTGTTCTGTGAGTCAGAAACCATTTGTATATGGCTATACCGACGTTCTGAAGATCACACACACAATATTTCTCAGCATTGGAAGAAAAATATAAAGCCAACAATTAAAAATATATTATGCTATTTTCCTTATCTGTGTTATTTATTCTGATTTCGCATTCCTGCAATGTCTAATTAACTTTCAGGACGTTTCAGTTCCTTTTTGCACTGCATGAAAATTGGGTACGAAGTGTCCCAACACAATGAATGGTGTTAGTAGTGAGAAGTCAAAACCTTTAAAAACGGAGTCCCTGAGTTACGAACACGAATGCAAATTATTATAAGACCCTGAGAGGAGATGATTCATAAATTTAGCAAGAACGTATACAGCAGAGCGGAAATGTAGATTAGAGAGGCATTTTGCTTATGCATGAGTGTGACTATGTATGAATTGTTTCTGAAGGTAACGATAAAGGAGGCCCAGCAGAATGCTACCCATGGTCAACATTTGGATTTCAAACATGGCAGGAGAAAGTAAAAGGCAAGACCATTAGTAAAGAATATATAATTTAGGACATCTACCAAATTATTTACTATCAGTTACCATACAAAAAATGGGAATGCTCATGGAGACAATGAATAAAAGACATTCGCTTACCTGTGTATTATATGACATCTTTGTAAATAGTCTAATGCAAGTGCTAGTTCACAAATATACAGCTTCACTGATTCTTCATTAAAATGCACATTCTGTTGTAAGTGATAACGTAAATCTCCCCCAAGCAGTAGGTCTACCACCATGAACATGTCCTCTTCATCTTGAAAAGAGTACCTAAAAGAAAACAGATTGGTGTATAAATGGTCAGCATGTGCCTGTAAGTGCTTACATAACCTTATGAGTGTATGATCCCCTAACAGTATTAATGAAGGGAAATAGTAATCAGTTTATTACTTGCTACATGGCCTTAAAACCATTCAAGGCTGAAAAAACACATCAACAAATTTGGATATTGGTGGGGTTTTAGCAGAGCCAAATTTCACACTGTGATAGGCTTTTTGGATTTTTACTGAAAACGCCCCAGAAATAAGATTTTTAAACTTCCTAACAATAAGGACTTTGGTGGTCATTCTGACCGCGGCGGGCGGCAGTCGCCGCCTGCCATGCGGTTACCGCCGAATGACCGCCCGCGGTCAAAAGACCGCGGCGGCCATTCCAACTTTCCCGCTGGGCCGGCGGGCGACCGGTAAAAGGCTGCCCACCGGCCCAGCAGGAAAGCCCCTGCAACGAGGAAACCGGCTCCGAATGGAGCCGGCGGAGTTGCAGGGGTGCTACGGGTGCAGTGGCACCCGTCGCGATTTTCACTGTCTGCAAAGCAGACAGTGAAAATCTGTATGGGGCCCTGTTAGGGGGCCCCTGCACTGCCCATGCCAGTGGCATGGGCAGTGCAGGGGCCCCCAGGGGCCCCACGACACCTGTTCCCGCCATCCTGCTTCTGGCGGAGAAAACCGCCAGAAACAGGCTGGCGGGAAGGGGGTCGGAATCCCCATGGCGGCGCTGCAAGCAGCGCCACCATGGAGGATTCCCTGGGCCAGGGGAAAACCGGCGGGAAACCGCCGGTTCCCTTTTTCTGACCGCGGCTTTACTGCCGCGGTCAAAATAGCCCAGGAAGCACTGCCAGCCTGTTGGCGGTGCTTCCGCTGCCCTCCGCCCTGGCGGTCAGAGACCGCCAGGGTTGGAATGAGGGCCTTTGTCCTTCTGCCAATCCAAGACAGGAAGCCATTTAGACTGCAGCCACACAAAAACCCACGAAGCAAAATTTTAGAGAGATTTGTTTTAAATAACAGTCAATCCTAGGACAAGCACACACATACATTTTGTATCTAATATACTCCTGTGTTTGCAAACATCCAACAAATTACATCAACAAATTAAAAGTAGCCAGAATTTTTTGACCTACAGCATATCCTTTTTAAAAGATACTTGCAAACAGATGGCATGACAAAAACAGCCATATGATACATTATGATACCTTGTGATGAGAACATCTGAATGAGTCAAAAAATAAAATTCCTAAATGATGTTGGCCTCCATTTAAGAGATGTGCCCTTCATTCATATCTAATTTCTCACTTTTACAAGAGATTATGAAAGTTAAAGTGAAGTTGGCTGGTACGAGGAATAAGGCTAAAATAATAATTTCAGTTATGAATTTCAGCTTTAGGCAAATAGCAAACCATATTGCAGAAAGAATAGTGACAATTTCCCACATAGATTTATGGATTACAGGATCAGTCCTGAACATATAATTTATTTGGTAAGTCCAGTACAGCATGGAGCATGGTTTCTGTGCCTGACAAGATGATGGTAGATCCATTTTATGTTCTGTTATATTAATTTGTATAGCACACTACTCACCCAAGAGAGTATCCAGGTGCTTGAGCATGTGTGTAGTTGTGTGGTCCTAAAGGTGCTTATACGGAGGGTCAAGTCTTCAGTTTCTTGTGGAAATGAAGAAGTGAGGCAGAGACTCTGAAGTGTAGAGGGAAGTCGTTCCATGTCTTCAGTGTGATATAAGAAAATGAGTCACCTCCACTTTTGATTTTGCTGATTTGGGGAGTATGGGCGAGTGAGGAAAGGCATGGGTGTCTGGTGGTTTGGTGAAAGTGTATGCAGCTGTTCAGGTATTCTGGTCGACCGAACCTCACCCCATGGACCACACAGCATCAGGAGCATCCATTGTGCATCTTTAAGCCTGTATCCCTCAGCATCAGGATAACTCCATAGAAGTCAATGGTGGTTGTCTTGAAAAGTTTAGAACTCAATCTTAAAAAGGCTTTCTAAACTATCTGTCCAAAGTTTACTTTCTATACTCCTAGACCTCTATACTGGTGGATTTAGTTACCCAAACTACAGAGTTTTCAAAAGTTTTCAAAGTTTTGACTTGCCAGTGCAGTTTTTGCACTTGATGTTAAAGTTTTTAAGGGCCATATGTACGAAAGCTTTTTCCCATAGACACAGAATGGGTAAAATCCTTTGGTACATCTGGCCCTAAAAGCTTTAAAAATGCATATCTCTGGAACCCTCTGGTGGATTTTAGTCATCAAGGACTCTAAAAATTCATAAATATATGCTCTAGTTTTATAAATTGGTGTTGTGCCTTTTCCTTGTTATGACTTTCCTAAGTTGTTCTTTGGTGATGTTAAATGCATACCACATTGTCCGTTTGCTAATCCTTGCTGTGCCATAACTACCTTGGGTTGAGCTGACGGTTAAAGTCTGACTGGACCCAAGAATACAAATGTGAGTGTGCTTCACAATAAGGTCACATCTTTACCATCTAAAACACCCATTTTCTTACACATGGTCTGCACATAACCTGTTCATTTCACAATGTGCATCATCTGCTACGAACGCCAGACGTGAAGAGTTTCATATCATGTGTCCTCTCATGAGACAACTGAATGTTAGATATGGGAATCTTCGTCCATGTAGCTGCAAATTAATGTTTGGAGGTAGTAGAGAGTAGTGCTCTTTTCTTCATACTCTCTCTTCCCACAGGATGGAGACTACCACCTAAAAATCTTGAAGAAGTTCTATTGTGTTATTTATGAGGTGGTTTCATTATGTTATTTTGTTTGCTTATTACCTCCTCTGCTTATCTTGTTATGTTGTTGACATACTATATCCCTTTGTACTATTTCTTTTTTTCGGATCTGAGTTACATCCCTTGTTTTGCTAATTATGTTTTATCTATATGTATATCTTTATCTTCATCTTCATCTCCTTTTTCTTTTTCTGTTTCTTTTTTCTTCTTCTGCATGTTACTTAATTGTATGCTAGTGTCTATTGTTATATGGCACCCTTTTTGTGTTTTTCAGTTTTTGTGGTTATTGTATTTTTTCTTCATTCTCTATAGATTGTCACCTGTGTGCTGTAATCCATTCCATCCTGTGTCAGGTATTTCTAATGTTTCATGGAATGTTTATGGACTTGGGATACAGTTACAAGACAGAAAGAACTTTCTAATTTGTCTAGATGTGATACTAAATTTGCTTTTCTGCAGGAGAAGCATTGTACTGATACTGAATCCCTTAAATAGAAAGTTTATCTGGTTGGACAGGTTTTCTTTTCTTTTGTAGTTGATGGGAAAGGTGGGGTAGCCATCCTTGCAAGTTTTATTCCTGGAGAGTGATAATGCTGGTAGATGGATCTTGGTTATTGCCATTCTTAGAAATAAGCATATTTCTTTATTCAGCGTGTAAACTCCTGTCGAACCAGACCTGAATTCTGGAATACCATCAAAATTTAACTGGCAAGTATGTCAAATGCCAGTGTCACTATGGAAGATGTTTTTAATCAATTGTTAGATCCTATCTGGTGGACCTGACCCTTTCTGAACCCACTTTTGTTGGCTTTTATAACTCTGTGCACTTGACCAATGCTAACCAGTGCTAAAGTGCTCATGCTCTCGACTTTAAACATGGGAACATTGGCTTACACTCAATTGGCACATTTATTTTATTTGTAAGTCCCTAGTAAAGTGGTACTACATGTTCACAGGGCCTGTAAATTAAATGCTTCTAGTGAGCGTGCAGCACTGAATGTGCCGCCCTTGTTAGTAGCCTTTTAAATATGTCTCAGGCATGTCATTGCAGATTGTGCGCAGAATCTTAAACTACCATTTCGACCTGGCAAAAGAAACATTTTGACAGGCCCAAGCCTTCCTTTTTTGCAACCTATATTTACATTTCTCAAAAAAAATACAGCAAGAAATTGTACAACCAGATAGGTGAACAGTTAGGTCAGTTGAAACTCCCCATAGGAGGTCCGTACAATGACAATCAAGGTTAGAGAGAAGGCGATGTAGACAAGGAGGTCAGGTCAATCTAATCCGATTATTGGTCGACAAGGCACCTCATCATTGGTATCAGTAATCATAAGGACAGTCTACCGCTTCCCAGCTCATCTGGATTAATGAAACAAAAGCCCCTTAGGGAGGTAATGATGGTCAACCAGTGCAACCAAGTAGTGGTTTCTCAAACCAAGAGGAGGGAAAGGAGAGAGTAATGTGGGAAGGTGGAAAGAAGGAGGTGGGAAGAAGGAGGGGAGCTAAAAAGAAGTGTGGCCAGGATGGTCAGGACAGGTGTCATGTCTGATATGTTTTGATTGAGGTATGTGACTGTCGCGTGGGCTCTCATTATTCTAAATGAGACTACTGGATTTCTAGGTAGCAGGATCGATAACGGTGTGGGGGACTGAGTCTGACCCACGTGTAAAGAACTCTGTCACCCTAAATCCGGTTTTTGCTCCGGCTAACTAGCAGTGCCTCATTTCTCCCCTGTGGAAGGAATGATTTGGCAGCCGAGCGCATGACATCTTCGGAACTTCTCAGGGAAGTCGTGGTTACTCAGATCCAAACCAACTCTCTTATTTCCAATATGATCTCATATACAAATGACAAAAACAGTATAAGTTTTATATAATGTTTTTAATAAAACGACTGTATTTTAGATATTAAGGCGTGAGCCGCAATAACCAGAACAATACAACACAGTAGGATTGTGATAGTTACCAGGAGAGTAAAACATAAAAACAAAGCTATCATATTGTCAAACAGTTTCTACTCTCCCTCTGCTTGTTCTATCTAGAGCACAGCATGTTAAGCTTCTAGTTTGCCTATTAGAATCACTATGGGGATATCAGCCCTCATACCTGAGCAAAGACCTGTGATCTTGGTTCAGCATCTGCAACGAGGCAGTCAACGTCAAGTTGTGGTTCCCTGGTCGGAATCTCCCTCTTGCGTGTATTGGGACAAGGAAGTGATTTTATAACTAACATGTCATCGTGATCACAAAATGTCCCTACGCAGGAATGCCAAGTCTAAACTCTTACCACGTCTATCGGCAATGTACCAGACTGTATCCTTGACTGAAGCACAGAGTAAATATGTTATGGAGAACTCCAGTGCTGAAGTAGGCAAAACAGTGTGATATGAATAAAAAACAACACCGTAGAACTGGCTATTTGAAAAATAACAGTACGAAGCCTAATAAAAAGCATGTAGAGCAAAGTGCACAGAGGCTCTAAGCTATCAGCAAATGAATAAAATATATTCAGGGCAAAATGCACAAAGGCCTAAAGCCTGAAGCTAAAGCGCAATGAATACGTAAAACTAACCACACTACACCCTCCCCTTGTCGGTAGCAAGTGGTTCCAATAATATAAAAGGATGCCCTAAAGATAAACAATACCTAAAACAAGTATTTCGACCAGGTGAGAAGACAACAAAGTCACAAATTTAGGTAACATGTGGTCATAAAACCAAATTCAATATAGTGTCAATTTTGTAAAAATCCAATCGTCAGATAGAAGCAATAGAACGCAGGAGTTCCTCCACTTCGATATATGTCAATATTGGAAGATCCACGCCACAAAGTATCATGGAGCAGGTGTGATCCAAAGCCCCAAAACCAGTCAGGGTGGCAACCCGTGCAGGGCCTATGAAAGAGACAATACCATCTTCCTCCAGGAAGGGAATCTCATAAACTGCCTCACGAAGCAAGCGCATCCGTAGTGCACAAGTCTGGGAATGAGCCCTAATCGGGAACATCAACAGATCAGTATCGACCATTGGAGGGCGCTGCAATGAGAGACAGAGAGCCAGTGCATGTTCAAACGAGCACCAAAGGCATCGAAACACGGGTTGCACACAATCCAAAACCGGTCTGAATGACAGAGACCAGTCGCACTCCAAATGTCCCAGGAGTGTCGCTCCAAAATGCTGCATCATGTGTTCACGACACAGCTGCGCTGATGGGAGCAGCAGTACAGGATCTCGTCGTGACGGGACAGCCATTGCGAAAAAATAGCAACAACAGCAAGACTCCAGCCAATAAAGCCAAAGTAATCGGGAAACCCCCAAAAATGCTTCCGAAAATAGAATGTATAGCCGAAGGTATCAAACCGAATATGGAAGAAAAGGTATGAGCAAAACCAACACCAACGACTTTGAAAAAATGTGCAATACCAGCGGTGCTGGATGCATTAAATATACGTCCCACAAGTTCACCGAAGTGATTCGGAAAGTTAGTATTCAAAAGGGACTGTATCTCCGCCGATGACCTTGCCACCTGAAGTGCGTAGGTCTCGCTAGCAGATGTAAGGGCCACATGCTTTTGAAACAATAAAGCTTTTAGCCGACTCAACTTGTCGAAATCAACCTTGGAAGTAGTAATATGAGGCCAGATGTATGCTACCTCCCTAAATTGAGTGGGGGGAAACAACACATTCCCGCAGCACGTAACGGCCTTGTTGACAACGACGATGTAAACTATTCCGGCACGCATGCCACAGCAGCGTTCGCTGTTAAGAACAATGTAACTGCCGTTAGAAAGCACCTGGAAAGTGTTTTTAATAACCGGGACTGGAACTCCCTTCAGATAACAAGCTGAGTTAGCAATCGAAGCGTTACACGCCCCGTGCAAGGACAGCTGTTTACAAACCATTGAATGGCTGACAGAAGCTTCGCATTCGCTGCCGCTAAGAAAAACTTCCTTCAAACCATTAACACATCTGTACTGAAAGGGAAGGTCCCACACCTCGTGTATGTAACTGTCTCCCAATAGTTCATATCTACCCACCGGAATGTGCTTCAAACACGAAGTAAATTGCAAAGTAGAGATAGGCAAATTAATAACCCCATGGACCAACCATTCAGCTGACAGACTCTCAGCTACCGTGAAAGGCAGTTTCTCTAATTTTTCAATATTTAACATAACATATGTCGCTTCCTTTTTAGCCATCAGTTGTTGTTGACGAGTCAAATTAAAAGAGATAAAGATCTCCCTGGCACGAACGTGCTGCCATGGAACGAGACCCGCCTTCAAGGTCTGAAGAGTCCAACCCAGCTGCATGATGGACCGCGTCTGACTCTGCCCATGATATAAAGAAGACATGTCCGATTTAATAATGTCAATGGCAGAGGAAACAATGCCGTCAATCGTGTAAACATGTTCGGAAAGGGTATGCATGCCATTATCAACAACAGACAAAGTCTGCATCAGATTTTCTTGATCAATCTGCCTCAACCGGGCTGCAGCCTCTTGTTGTGAAAGCTTCCAAATCTCATTATAAACCTCGTATAAGAACCTTTTCTTCCGTGGTACTCTGGGACCTGACAAAAAATCTTGTAAATCAGTATTATTAGACAGTAACATGAGATGTGACTTAACTGCATCCAGCGTGGAAGACTTCAAACATTGCTGACAAAGCTTCCCCACACTGTATGTAGTTATAATATCAGCATGTTCTGGTGAAACGTAACGAGGGTCTGCCCTACTAGTCCTGAACCCCCCTGAAGAGGTGACAAAACGTTGATGACACATATTAGTGTCTACAGGCCATAATAACCACCCGCCTGGATGAAACGATGAAGTGTTAAGTGTACCATTCTGGACCCAATGTGTAAAGTCACCGAAAGTAGCATTCACATAGTGCTGCCAATTTTTTAATTTCGAAGGGACAGGTATACTAGGCAAAGTTAACTCCTTAATCGTCGCTAAGCCCAAACAGCTAGTCTGTTGTACTGTGTCATTGAGGAAAATCATCTGCACAGGGATAATACATGCTCTAAATAACGTGTCCCTGCCTTGCATTTGCCAATTTTTCGTACCCCAAACACTTTTCAAGTCAACAGTTTTGAACCAGTATTCATATCCCTCGACCGACAGTTTAGATACAAACAAATTGGAATACAGTAATTTAGTATCGGTCAATAACATTTGCTTATTAGAATACGGTGTAACTTTAAAATAGTAGGACCTAGCATTACGTGGATCATGCCCAGCAAAATATGCAAATTTTTCATAATACGTTTTTGAACTCCCTTGTGGAGGAGTCGAGCAATGTTCCCATTGCACATAATTAAACATGTGCTTAGGGCTACTAGCTTTATGAATAAAGTGGTGTCCATAATAGTTGTAACAAAACATGTCACCATGATTATCTCTAAACTGGTAAGCATCTTCATCGTCATAGACAGTATAATATTGCAAATCCGTTAGCATAGAATCTACTGTCTTCACATCCCAATCATCAGAAACAATGCCAGGTATAACAATATCATTCATTGATAATTTGAGGACATACGGTATTTGAATCAATTCAGTGGGACCATATATATCAAACATTACTTTATCCCACACAATTCCATCCGGAACTGGTATAGCAGAAATGTTCACTGTGGACAAGTCTCTTCGAACCATATGAGACGAAAAATGTGGTTTTAACACAGTCTCCACGTGCTCAATGTCCGATCGATCAGGAAGAAAATGACCATGTATTATCAGAAAAAAAGTAACCACAAATCCCAACCATAATAAAATAGTCATCACGGCCAAAAACAGCCAAAAATAGTTCCAAGGAAAAACAAAATATGTTCATTTAAGCCATCCCAGCAGCCGTCGCGGACCGTGGACAGAAGACATTGAAGACGAGGAGCCGGACCCATCATTATCAGCGTCGTTGAAGCAGCCAGAAGCAGTTCTAGCAAAAGGTGCAACTGTGAACGAAGAAGCAGACGGAGGCTCTCGCCGTGGCACGCTATAAACCACATGTTCAGAAACGTCAATAGAACGTACAGCAATTTGATCACAAGATTCCATATTAATCGCCGTCGGTGGAACAGTCGCAAGATCATTATCCACCCTCCCCAAGCTCGGAGAGGAAACAGTGTCGGTGAAAATCACCTGCAGCGGGACCTCGTCCCCAGTAGTGAGAGGGATTCCGGAACTACTGGGTGTCCCTCTTGGTCTGCTGTGCAGAATCGGCCACATGTTGTAACTTGACATTATCAATGGAAACAAAGCGATTTCCTTTGGCCCCTCGCAGCGGCGGTAAAATCACAGTTCTCATGCCGCTTACCCCCAACACAGGGACAGGTTCTCGATAAGAAGGACCAAATTATTTTTTAACTGCGACCTTTTCACGCACTAGATCCCCAATCCTGGGTATCCAACCAGTAGGTGTTACTGGCTCATCCTTAATTCCTGAGGAGGCAGCATTGGCAGAAGAGTTATCTTCACGGAATTGTTGTAAATCCTGCAAAACAGTGACACGATCATTTATGTCAAAGGGCGTATCTGCCGCCTCCACACCAGGACCATCTAGATCAGGAACATACATTCGTGTTCCAAACAGGCACTCATATGAAGTACGACCCCCCAGTGACCTTCTAGGCAAGTTATTAAGTGCTCTCTGTACTCCATATAGGTGGGCTAGCCAACCACGACCCGTACCTATAACTCTGGCCGTTAAGGACTGCTTTAAATCACGATTTAAACGCTCCACGACAGAATTTCCCTCGGGATGAAATGGAGACGAGAATTGGAGTTGGACCCCCAACGAAGCCATGGTGTCCCTGAATGCCTTAGAGGCAAAAGCAGGGCCCTGGTCTGAATGAAAAGCCGCAACTGCAAATATATCGACAAAGATGCGCAAATCTTTAATAACAGTGCGAGCGTCAGCCGAGCGTTGTGGCCATACCCATACAAATCTGGAGCACGAATCTACAGCAACCAATATATACTTGTATGCACTATCTGGTGTCAGCGGACCACAATGATCCAAGTACACACACTGTAATGGTTTGTTTGAAATCAGAAGGGGCGTCTGCTGCGGGCGTCTAGCCGACGATGCCTTAATTTGTTGACAAATGTCACAACAAAGGACATACTGCTTCGTCTCTTTATAGAGACCAGGCCACCAGTAACGAGCCTGTAAAAGTGAAATTGTGGCAGCCACCCCAGCATGTGCAGAAGCCACCCCTTCATGGGCTGCAGAAATCAATCGAGGTATCTCTATTTTATTCGGAATTTCACGTACACCAATGCCTGGAATTGTAACAGTAGCATTTAGCGCACCATTCAAGCAGTAACTATATTTTGAAGGAAATCCTTTAGGAAAGGGCGTGCCATCAGCAGTAGCTTTTATGGCAGCCGATATTGCTGTGTCTGGTTTGGAACTCGAACGAGTCACTGCGGCCACAGTGGCGACAGCCACTGCCGATTTCGCGACTTCATCAGCCAAAGTATTCCCAGCAACGTGTATTCCAATGCGCTGGTGTCCAATTGTGTGCACAACATGGACTTTAGGAAGCGTTTCCTTCAGATCCGCAACCTTACCCCACAACATTTTATGCTTAATGGTGTTGCCTTTAGAATCTCTGAACCCATTCGTCTTCCAATAGTGTAAATATTCGTTGAAAGACTGCACACAGTAGTAGGAGTCACAGACCAGCAAGGTTAAAAGTGCCGGATCCGCGTGCTCCAACGCTAACAATAGAGCTTTGAGCTCAGCCAGCTGTGCCGTGCAATCTCCCAAGGTTTTAGTATAAGTATGTCGGGGGCAGAACACTTCCCCCTCCATAGTGCCGCTCACCACCGCACATGCAGCAGAATACTGTTGTTTAGTCCCAACCGCCTGTTGCGCAGAGCCATCTGTATACATGACCACTTCATATTGGTCAATAGGCAATGTACCAGCAGGAACAGGGTATTCTATTTCGTATTGAAGAAATTCTTGAATCTGCAGTTTAGGGTCAAATACATAATCTACATCAGTGGCTGTCAAAGACGTAGCCCATTGTATCCATCGCGGGTGTAGAGCCTTCGAATTAGGAACACTCGCCTTTGTAACAGCCTCTAAGGCCGGAACCGGGGAAACGACAACAATGCGTTGACCCTGGGCCAGCGGTCTTTCTTTAATAACAGCCATCTGTACTGCAGTGAGAATTTTCTCAGTTTGTGCAAAACGTTGCTCTGCAGCAGAATACAAGTGAGATTTGTATGCAATCGGGACAGTCTCCCCTTCATTAAAGGTGACATAAGTAAACCCAACAGCCCCAGGTATTACCCTGATCACTAAATGTGTCTTATTGTCCCGAGTGTGTAAGTGTTTAACTGCTAAAAGATCACTCTGTAATTCTCGCAGTGTGTGTGTATGTTCAATCGTCCAAAATTTACTCGAAAAATTCGGGCGAATCAACTCGTATAAGGGTTTTATACGCGATGCATATTCAGGAATGTAAGTTCTGCCAAAATTCAGAAACCCCAACAATGACTGGAGCTTCCGAACCGTATTAGGAGGCTGCAATAAAGCACATTTCTCCAAAAAATGTGGTGCCAAGCTCTTGCCCTCACTCGACAACTCATATCCCAGGAAAATGACGCTGAGGAAGGCAATCTTTGATTTCTTAAAATTAAACTTATAGCCAATACCAGCAAACCCCACAACAATGCGCGATACACGCCTTAGATGTTGCAGAATCTCATCATCTGTCAGATATATGTCATCGACATATGATAATGCTTCAGGGTCGAACTCATGCAGCAGTTCAGTTACACGAGCCGAAAACAGTCCTGGGCTATTCTTATACCCCTGAGGCAAACGACAACATTTTTCTGAGAGCCAAACGCACTGAAACAGGTATAGTCCCGACTCTCGGGCGCAATATTCTGGCAGAAAAATCCATTCGAGATATCTAATGTTGTCTTATATTTTTTACGCACTATATTATTCATAAGCGCTGCGCTGTGTGAATTCTGTATTGCATATGTGCGTGTATGACTATTTAAATGTCGGTAATCCACCACTATCCTATATGAATGGTCCGGTTTAGCAACCGGAAACAAGGGATTATTCATCGGCGAGACACAGGGCTCAATTACACCCTGATACTCCAATTCTTTAAGAATTTGTCTAACCGATGCCTTAGCTTCAAATTTGATAGGATATTGCGGTTGTGGCTGAGGTTCGCCCTTTATCGGAATTACATGATAAGGTGATTGTCTGTCCCACCCCACGTTATTTCTATACAAAGCGGGAGCCTGTGCTAGAGCCCATGATTTACTATAGGACTCCGCGAGTTCTCTCGGAACAAGTGGTGAGAAGGAAGGTGTAATAACCTCCTCCCCAACTGGACAGTCGCGAACAAAGACAGGTGGCCAGTCTTGTTTGGCCAACAGAACATCATATGATTTTACCACATGGTCCCAAAAAATGGCGTTTATAATACGGTCAATGTCCCCTTCCAATCGCAGAGTAACTTCATATACTCTATCAGGATCAGAGACTCGCATATCCGCCGTTTCGACTTGTATGAAGTCATCAGTTGCTTTCACCTCCAGATGCTCTAGAAGACTCCGGCGAACTATTGTGACCTCTGCCGCGCTGTCTAACAGTGCTAACGCCCATGTCTTGTTCGTCAAGAGAACTCTCTTCTTGAGCGGCATGTCTAACTGAGACAGCTGCCACTTTCTTCTTTTTGAATTGCTGTTTCTGTTGCAGCGGTTTCTCTTCTTGTTTAATAGAAACCTCCGCTGAGCGTTGTGAATCCTGTCTCGGTTTCACGTACTCCGTCCTCCTCTCCGACCGCCCACCTCTCTCACTTCTCTTGTCCGAGGAGTCCTGAAAGGAACGAGATTGGCGTGTATCAGTATATTGATATCTATCAGGCGTCTTCAAAGTATCCCTATTCCTGAGATTATACTTATTCTGTGGGGTCTCCGGTTGCGGAGACTGCCCATCATCCTTCTTAGGTGTTTGCTGTTTCTTTTCCCAGCGCTTTTTCGAACCCTCAGGTTGTTGCTGTTTAGCATTACCTTTATTATTTTTACCCTGTAACTGGGGTTTTTGTGGTCTAGCCCCTAGGCTATCACGACCAATACTAGAATATGTTTCCGCTATTATTCTCGGAAGCTCCCGCTCCTGTTGAAGCAGCGGAACATCCCGAAGACGCATACGCACTGCTAGTGCTACTGCCTCTCCTTTGAGATTACTCAAAATAATAGAAGAAACTGTGGCAAAATTGCCCAGCAACTGCATGCCCAAATCCAAGGCAGGGGCAGCCCCATATTCATCCTGAATCTGTTTAAGTACATCCGGTAAATTAGCTAATGTCGGTGTACCGTGTGCCGTAGTGTAGAGCGCGGCAAACACCGTGCCCCAGGTATTACAAAGGTCCACCGGAGGAACCATCCCGTACGGCAAACACATCGTCAAAATTCTATGTTTATCCTGAGGTCCCGTATGGGGAAATACTGCTTCCAGCGTATTAATTTTTTGCGCCAGCCAAAACGGAGTCTCCTCTCGTTTAGCCGGTACTTTACCCATAACTGAGTGTACAGTGGCCGGATTAAGACCCGGAACCACCGCCTGTGGGTGCGCTGGAGCAGCACGCGCTGCATTCGTGTTTAATGTCTGCATCACAAACTGAACTAATCGTCTATATGTAGCCGTTAATTCTGTATATAAACGACGAACTTCAACCACTGCCAATTGAGCAACCGCAGGATGTGGTGTATATGTAGCCAATAAAGGCCAGGTAGGACCATCATTACTCAGTGGCCCTAACCTTACTTGTGCTATTGTGTGTGGGAGGGCGCCATCAAGCCAATTATGGTGTTCTTGATAAGATAGAGGTATTTCTAAATAAGCGTAAGCCCTGTATTGTCCAGGGACATTCGCAACTGTGTATTCATGAAAAGTATTTGTCCCCCCATCCACTGCTGGAAAAGCGACCCAAGAATAAAAAAGTTCCGTTCTATAGGCTGCATGGGCGTCCACCACAAAAGTGACTGGACCCCCCCTGGACTGTCAGTCCATGTGTCAATAGATGTCCCGTGAGCAGATGTTGCATATTAATAGCTATGTTCACTACATTAGGATTTGCCATTTTATTAAAAAACAGCTGCAGGTCAGAGAAGGCACACTAATATCGGGGTTTTTTCCTTTCAAAGTTCAAGCTTGAACAACCAACCACTAAGCAATAGGACACCTATGCCGTGGCGGCGGAAACCCTCAGCCCCACGGACGTCTCCGTATACGGAACCGAGGAGTCAAAATATATATGAGACCAAGAGAGTCAGTCGGACCTAATCATTAGAGCCAGACCAAAAGTTGGCGGCGCCATGTCGCGTGGGCTCTCATTATTCTAAATGAGACTACTGGATTTCTAGGTAGCAGGATCGATAACGGTGTGGGGGACTGAGTCTGACCCACGTGTAAAGAACTCTGTCACCCTAAATCCGGTTTTTGCTCCGGCTAACTAGCAGTGCCTCATTTCTCCCCTGTGGAAGGAATGATTTGGCAGCCGAGCGCATGACATCTTCGGAACTTCTCAGGGAAGTCGTGGTTACTCAGATCCAAACCAACTCTCTTATTTCCAATATGATCTCATATACAAATGACAAAAACAGTATAAGTTTTATATCATGTTTTTAATAAAACAACTGTATTTTAGATATTAAGGCGTGAGCCGCAATAACCAGAACGATACAACACAGTAGGATTGTGATAGTTACCAGGAGAATAAAACATAAAAACAAAGCTATCATATTGTCAAACAGTTTCTACTCTCCCTCTGCTTGTTCTATCTAGAGCACAGCATGTTAAGCTTCTAGTTTGCCTATTAGAATCACAATGGGGATATCAGCCCTCATACCTGAGCAAAGACCTGTGATCTTGGTTCAGCATCTGCAACGAGGCAGTCAACGTCAAGTTGTGGTTCCCTGGTCGGAATCTCCCTCTTGCGTGTATTGGGACAAGGAAGTGATTTTATAACTAACATGTCATCGTGATCACAAAATGTCCATGCGCAGGAATGCCAAGTCTAAACTCTTACCACGTCTATCGGCAATGTACCAGACTGTATCCTTGACTGAAGCACAGAGTAAATATGTTATGGAGAACTCCAGTGCTGAAGTAGGCAAAACAGTGTGATATGAATAAAAAACAACACCGAAGAACTGGCTATTTGAAAAATAACAGTACGAAGCCTAATAAAAAGCATGTAGAGCAAAGTGCACAGAGGCTCTAAGCTATCAGCAAATGAATAAAATATATTCAGGGCAAAATGCACAAAGGCCTAAAGCCTGAAGCTAAAGCACAATGAATACGTAAAACTAACCACACTACATTACAAGGTGATGGGGCTTTCCCTCACCCTACCAGTATCATAGCACAAGGAGACAGCAGCCAACAGGGAGAAGCGAGCATTGAGGCAGCTGTTACCACATACAGGGAATACCTCAAGGGGGGTGGGGTGGGCAGGCTCTAGGACATAAGGCCAGGCCTAAGGTCTGAAAGGAGCAGGGCAGGGGCACCCCAAAGCATTGGATGCCAAACTGTGGCTTTGACTGAGTCCAGATTGCCATTACGTCTGTAGCTGTTCATGTAAGGCTACTCTGTGGAGTTTGAGCACCCATTCTGTGGGAGTGGGGTCCATGGGATGGCACCAGTGGCAGAGGATGGATATCTTCACCACTGTCAATGCTGTGGAAGGCCACCAGTGGGTGTTAGCATCTATTTCATCAACACTGTGAAGTAGTGCGACATGCGCCAAGGGGTAGACAAACTGGGAGGGGAGACATTACAAGTGAACCCACACCACATACCAATTAGCCTGCATCATTAGGCATATCCACAGTATATGTAACAGGTCACACACATCTCCCAGACATCTCTAGCATCTGGTGTGTGGCAGGAGACCACTCGTTTACGGGGCCAATGCAAATCATGCAATATTTTGAAATAAAGGAATTTGAGGCAGGAATCTCTGGAGAACCCTGTCATGGGAGGGGACTAAATACGTCCAATTAGTTGAGGCCTATTCTCCTTCCAGGGCAGCCTGCCACCTGGTGCGCATCATGGTCAGTTTAGGTTTCGAGTGGGCTTCCCCTATGAGCACTCCATACAGTCAGAGGTATTACAGGATGGGAGAAGTCGGCAGTTCAGTTGCTAGAGGAACTAATACAGACCGGAAGCAGTGGAACAATTGCAGTGCTTCCAATAGTCTGTCTGGGTAAGGGTACACCCCTGTGTCAGTGATGGAAAGGGCTTGAGGGCACCACTGTCTAGAAGATGGACAATCTTTAGTACTCTTCACACATTCCTGGTCACCCAGTCTAAAGTCACCCCAGCAATTCAAAGAGCTACGTTGTGCTATACCGCAACCGCTCTCTGGATACCCACCGAAACCAGAAGAACAGTCACCCAAGCCCTCGTAAGCAGCAAACTGGACTACGGCAATGCCCTCTACGCAGGAACCACAGCCAAACTCCAGAAGAGGCTGCAAAGCATCCAGAACGCCTCTGCACGCCTCATCCTGGACATACCCCGCCACTGCCACATCACAGATCACCTGAAAAACCTACACTGGCTCCCAGTCAACAAGAGAATCACCTTCAAACTCCTCACCCACGCTCACAAAGCACTGCACAACACCGGACCAGAATACCTCAACAGACGACTCTCCTTCTACACCCCGACCCAGCATCTCTGCACTGCCGACCTCGACCTCGTCACTGTTCCACACACAACCGGCGGTAGATCATTCTCGCACCTTGCCGCCAAAATGTGGAACACTCTTCCCACCCACCTGCACGAGACCAAAGACCCCCTTACCTTCAGGAAACTTCTCATGACCTGGCTGTTCAGGCAGTAGCAGCACACACACCCCCGCCTTCTTCCCCCTCCCCTCCTCAGCACCTTGAGACCCTCACGGGTGAGTAGTGCACACTGCAAAACCCTGATTGATTGATTGATTGGAGAAAGGGGTAAATCCTTAATAGCACATAGGCAGTTTTTCATGTTCCAGCAGTAGCCATTAGTATTGGATTGTTCCGCCATGGAGGAAAACAAGGTATAAGGTAGTATGGTACGATCTGGCATGCCGAGGAGTTCTATGGTAACCCACACAGATGTACTTTTAAGGTCACCTAAACAAGGTGCTATCCGGGAGAGTTGAAAGGTCAGGTAGTAGATGTGAAGGAGGCATAAGTCTCCAGCAGTCATGTCAGCCCACAGTCCAGTGGCTTGCAGTCTGAGGTGCCTGCCACTTCAGATATATGATTCTGTTCACTGAAAGATTGTACGTGGTATCTCAGCCTGTGGGGTACCCACCATATGTCATTGGTGGAGAGGCACATTCTGGTGGTCCCCTTTGACAGGGTCAATGCTTTGTTTTTTAGTCCAATTAATGTTATACCCCGAAAGGTGGGAGAATCACTTTATATTGGGCATGACAGCAGTTAAAGTAGCACCTTCACCTTCATGACACCAATGAAGATCCCCATCACACTGGCTGAGCGATGCATTGCGGGGGAAGACGACTCTATAACTAAGAGGAACAGCAGTGGGAAGAGAAGTAGCCTTGATGTGTGCCAGTGTATATCAGGAAATGCTAGTACAAGAAGCACAAACAGTGGGCATCTGCCTGGGGGACTCACAAAGGAGCCAGACCATGGAGATGAAGTCATCACTAATGCCCACATGATGAATGACTCTGACAACTTAAGGCCATTCCACTAGGTCAATGCTTTTTCAGCATTGAGGGATAGTGATAGTCTCTCCTCTTGATCATTTGTTACATGCCATAAAAGGTGTGCAAGAGTTCAGAGATGGTCTCACTAGGTGCAGGCCAGGACAAAGCCCACTTAGGAAGAATGTATCAGCTGTTGGATCACTTTCCCCAACCACATGGCTAACATTTTGGCCAAGATCTTCAAATCTTCATTGATTATGGAGATCAGGCAGTAGCTGGCACATTCAAAAGGGACCTTGCCAGGGCCCAAATCTAGGCTGACCATGCCATGATCCGAAACTGCCACCTCCAGAATAGTGCAGCCCATACAGAGGGGAGAAACAGTGTCTGGAGAAGGAACTATTCAGTTTTAACTGTGTGCTATGCAGGCAAGAAAGAAAGGTGTACGCCCTGTCGAAGGATGTACGATCATTCAATACTGCTCCTTTCACATGAGAGTGGGGTTGCACATTCCCACTGTGGTCTAAAAGAGGGTCAGTACTCAAATTCCTATCAGGTTGCGGCTGAAAATCAGTAACATGCAGGACAGGGTGGGCAAAAAACAGGACTTATCTGTATTGGGTGCATAGATGGAGCCCAGCAGCAGTGCCACGCCAGTAGACCGCCCCGTCCCGTCCCCTGCTGGAGGACCCCTGGACACCTTGACAACAGGTAAGTCGGGTGCTCCGATAGGGGAGGGGATGGGGGTCTTGTGTGTGTGTTGGGGTGTGTGTGTATGTCTGTGCGTGCATGAATGCGAGTGTGTGTTGCGTGTTGTATGTGTGTGCATGTATGGATGTGCGAGTGCGTGTATGTGTGCTGTGTGAATGCATGTCTGCTTGCATGTATGTATGTGTGTGTGAATGGATGTATGCATGCATGGATAAATGTGGGAATGGGTGTAGGATGCATGTGTGAAGGAAGGGGTGTGTATGAAGGGGGGTTTGGAGAGGAAGGGGGGTGGAGGGGATCTGTGGAAGGGGAGGGGGGCAGGGAGGACCCTTATCAGTGACAGGGAAGGGATTCCTTGTCACTGATAGTGCCTACCGCCATGGTTTTTGTGGGGGTATGTTTGCCACGAAAACTATGGCGGTAGGTGTGGTCATAATCCCGCAGGCGGGCTAGTGACGGCCGCCGGGCTGGAGACTTCACTCGTTACCGCCGTAGTGGTCGGTGTGGTACATTGACGGATTGGCTTTAGCCAAACCGCCAATGTCTTAATAATGTATAAAAGTACTGCCAGCCTGTTGGCAGTTCTTTCCTCCATATTAACACCATCCGCCGGGGTCATAATGGCCCCCTATATGCTGAGAACTGTTGGTAAACAACTCCTCTTGTTGTTTCTAGTGCATCGCACCAGCATCAACACTAAGGCCCTCATTATGAGATTGGCGGCAAATGCCGCCTACCACCACAGTGACGGCCGTCAAAATACCGTGGCCGTGCCTACTGACCGTCCATGCCATTTTGACCGTAGACGGAATACCGCCAGAAGGCTGGCGGAAGTCCGTCGACGGTCATGGCGGCGGACGGCGGTAAGGTGGCGCTGCTGCCAGCAGCAGCGCCACACCAGCAAAACACCGCCTACTGTATCATGTTCCATGATACGGTCTGGTGGTGTTTTGCTGGCGGATGCTGCTGCTGGCAGCAGCGCCACGTCCTGTCTCCTGCCGGAGGACCCCCAAGTCTATCTTTTCTTCTTTCATCCCAATTCCCCTTCCCACTATGGGCAGTGAGTGAGATGGTTTCATTCTCTGAGTTGTAGGGGATTTGAGGATCAGCATTGTCTCCGCAGTTGCAACCAGGTGAGTCTGTGACATTGAGGAGCTGGCCAATAGTGGGAGAATGGAGGGCAGGAGATAGACCAACAGGGAGATTGGGCTCATGCGGGGAGGCAGGGCACTGGGGTAGCTAAGAAGGAAGCTCACCAAAGCAAGTAGGCCTAGAGAGAAAATTCATGAGGTGATGGGGCATCTCCTCCTAAGCCTGAGGCAGTAACTGTTTAAGAGGGGAATTGGACTTATTTCTGACTCAGACTTTGGCTAATGCCTCGACCACTTGGTTGAGACCCTACTGGTCTGATTACTGGTGCCACTGAGTCAGGGGATGCTAGTGTCAGTGTTGTCTTTGGGGCTGTGAGCAGGCACTTCCATCCCATGCATTGGGAGGACCACGCTTGTCCGTAGAAGTGTCCTCAAATCTACCCAGAGAACCCTTCAGCAACTTTGGATCAGTAAATGTCCTCATTTTCTCATCCATGGTGACCTTCATGTGTGCTGGGTTAAAAAGGCAGTTCTTGATGTCCTAGCGGTGAAGCTGAGGCAGAAGGGCCAGGAAGTTCTTGCATCTGACGTTGGTAGTTTGCACGTAGTTAGCTACAAAGGTGATATGGTGACCCTCAAAGAGTAGCAAAATTTATGACTGTTTCACCCTCTAAAGGATGCTGGTGGTGTAGAAGACAAATGATTTTGAAATGAGGGGGCATATTTGGAGCTGGTGACTGAGAATAGCCTCTGTGAATTTGTTGGAACTCTAGGAGTTTGGGGATGTGGATGTCGAGTAGTTTAGTAACTAAACCCCCCAGACAGACAGCATGTGGTCACCCTCCACCCCCTTGGGGACACCAAAAAATGTGAATCTTTTCTTTGTGGGACTTTGTGGGTCAGGTTCCTGACTTTGAGGAAGGCTATGTCTTTGTCACAGTCTGGTAGAGTGTTATATTGTGGGTCCAGATGGTCCATGCGCACATTAAGAGAGTCCAGACGGGCATGGAAAGTTATCACCTCAGCCCTGAGGTATTACACTTCCATAGTGAGTTTTGACATTTTGTTGTCCATGTCAGTGAGGGTGGTCTCAATCCCATCTATCTTCTTTAGTAGGCATCTATGCCAGACCGACTGGGGTTTCATGCTCAGGTGATGGGACCCTAGCAGCTTGAGACTTAAGGGAATGTCTCCATTTTCTAGAAAGCAGCTGTCGAAATGCAAGGTTGGCCTGCAACATGTGGGTGGCTGAGACACCTCAGCTGGGCTCTCCTGCCAACCGTAAATAGTGTTGTTGTGCTTGCAGCAGTGGGTGCTGGGCAACTAGTGAGTGAAAAGGGGTTCTGGGGGTGTCATATCCTATTCTGTGCTGGCTTCTCCCAGGAGTCCCCTGGTGGGTTAGGGGGTAGCATCAGAGTGAGCAGAAGCACAGCATGATGTAGGCTGTGCCACTCCTTCACACCAAGGGCTTGTCACCACTGCATTGTTCATGCAGACAGCCTGGAGCCAGGGCAGGGAAGACAGGAAACTTCAAGAACTTCAAAGGGAATTCTATGGAAACTTCTCCTACTTTAAAGAAGACACCGGGTATAAAAAATAGGACCCTCAGAGCCAGCTCTTCGGTACACTCCTAGACCTGTGGAGTTGAAGGTCTGTCCTGCTACTCTGCTGCTTAGCTACCCTGTTGGCTGAGAAGGAAAACTAGACCTGCTTCCTTCATTCCAGGCTGAAGTGATAAAAGGACAGCTGACTGACCTCTTGTTTTGAGCAATAGGGACATAAAAAACTCCAGAGGCTCAGTGCTGTGTTGTTGTGCTTGCAGCAGTGGGTGCTGGGCAACTAGTGAGTGAAAAGGGGTTCTGGGGGTGTCATATCCTATTCTGTGCTGGCTTCTCCCAGGAGTCCCCTGGTGGGTTAGGGGGTAGCATCAGAGTGAGCAGCAGCACAGCATGATGAAGACCCCAGGTAGTCTCTATCCAGGGGTGGCGGGGGGACCCACAGAGAGCAACCCCTAACAGGGCTAGCGGGCACAATGCAGTAACACTTACCCAGAAGTATGAGTTGAGTATCCTCCATGGAGAAGACTCCCAAGAAATCCAGCAAGCCAGTAGGCCTTTGTAGAGGGCAGTGGCTCCCATTGTGGTTACTCAGCCCTGAGAGGCCTTTGTCGCTGTTCTTGGAGGTTCTGGGCAGATGGTGATAATAGAGGCACAGGTGAAAGGGACAATCCGGTTTCAGGCTGGAGTGGAAATATTTGCAGCCATCCCCAGAGTTAGGTGAGGTTCTGCAAATACAGCCAGTGGGAGAGCCTAGGCTGCTGCTGTCCTATGCAAGGCATCACTGGTATTTGGACTAAAAAACCCAGCCAGCTCTCACGTACGAACCTGGCACCATCAGGTCACTCTGTATGCCAGATCAGGTCACAGCACAGTAGGGTCCGAGCACCAGCCATTAGCTCTGGCTGAGCAGTCTCCATGGAGGGGAGCCTAATGTCTCAGGAGGCTCCCAGAGAGCCATGCATATTACACAGGGCAGGCAGGCCTCTTGTGTTATGGTGGTGGTCCTCACTATGGCCACAAAGTCCCAGACAGGTGTGGCTGCTCACTCGCATCAATCTCAGGACAACTGGTGGGGTAGGCTGGATCATGGGAGGGGCAATGTGGCTGAGTCAGGATCAGGACTGTGGGCCTAGGCAGTCACCTTGAACAGGCAACCTGGCTCCAAATATGAGGCCCCGGAGACCCCGCCAGTCCACACTGGCATGTCAGGTAGAGTCCCCCTGCTAGCTTTGGGCTAGTGGGCTAGAATGCCTTGGGAGGCTGCACAAAATGAAAGCTTCAGCAGGTTCTAGCCATCTCTGTCAGCATGTAGCTCCACCATAAAACCTTCCTTTTTTATACAAATGTCACTCCAAGAGTAGGTGCTAAACATCCCATAGGGCAGTGTACAGTATATTAAAACGGTGGAGATCTACTTTTAAGTTTTGCATATTCTTTTAGTGAAAAACTCTTCAATTTGTTTTTCACCACTGCAAGGCCTATCTCTCTCATAGGATGACATTGGGTTGTCTTATTACATTTAATAAGTGCTAACATTTGATTGGAAACATAAATATTTCATGTTTGGTGTCTGAGAAATTGTTATAAAAAATCGTCTTTAATGGTAAAGCCAAGTTTTGAGTTTTTGAAAATCCTACTTTTAGAAAGTTTTCATTACTAGGTCTGACAGGGTGTTGTAGGCAGTTGAACTGTGTTTATTCCTCCCAGACAGCCACACAATAGAGGAATTAGGGGTGTCTGGATGGGCCCTCAATAGGCAGGATGGTGAGGCAGAGCTGGGCACAGCCCCACATGCAATTAAGTAGGCTGTGCCACTCCTTCACACCAAGGGCTTGTCACCACTGCATTGTTCATGCAGACAGCCTGGAGCCAGGGCAGGGAAGACAGGAAACTTCAAGAACTTCAAAGGGAATTCTATGGAAACTTCTCCTACTTCAAAGAAGACACCGGGTATAAAAAATAGGACCCTCAGAGCCAGCTCTTCAGTACACTCCTAGACCTGTGGAGTTGAAGGTCTGTCCTGCTACTCTGCTGCTTAGCTACCCTGTTGGCTGAGAAGGAAAACTAGACCTGCTTCCTTCATTCCAGGCTGAAGTGATAAAAGGACAGCTGACTGACCTCTTGTTTTGAGCAATAGGGACATAAAAAACTCCAGAGGCTCAGTGCAACTGCTCAGCTGAACTGCTGCCTGGACCTGCAAGTGGGCTTGCCTGAGCCCCTCTGGCCTCTGCTAGAGTGAGTTCCTAATCTCTAAGAAGTGCCACTCACATCCTGAAGAAAGGGTCCATTTGTATTAAGATCTTGTCACCCACACCGCCTGTCAAAGTGAAGCTCTAGTGAACAAGACTCTTCATGCTAGAGTGACTGCCTACAATACCCAACCAAGCAAGATCTGTACTTCTTGATACAGCATCGACAACTCGCAGTGACTGACAATGCAAAGTTCCAGCAGCGACTGCCTGCAATGCCTGACAGAATCTTTGCTCTACAGCAATGACCATCTGTTATGCATAATCCACTCAATCAGAACTCTTTGCACTCGACTTTGGAGGTAACTCTTTCAGTCGGCCTAACCTGGTCCATGTATGGGAGCCCGACTCCAAAATGGCCACCACCTTGTAAGGCTCTCCCGGCCATGGGAGATTATCCTGCACTTATCCCTATTAATTAGCACCATCAGAACCCGTCTAGGTCTCCAAATTAATCCTACAGTGTCCCTTTACAGGACACTGTGTTTATTTCCCGGGAGCTCACTGGGGAAGCCCTGAAGTTGATACTGAGCTGCGGGCCACTAGGGTAATGGCAGTGCAGCCTGAACTGCAATGTGGGTAGCACTGCATGGCTGGGAATTGAATTACCACGGATGTGACAGTGGAGCCGAGCAATTGACGTCTAGCGCGAGCCTCAGCGGCTGTGGGATGCATTGTGGATGCCACCAAGGATCGGAGCGGCCTGCAAGACATGGCCAGCTGAGGATGACTGTGCTGCAGAAGCTCATGCCGGAGGGGGCTGGCAAAGGTAGGAGCTCTCAGTGGAGGACGAGTGATTGCTGGGTGATTGGAGCGGAGAGGCTGCCCGCAACTGGAGCACTGCCGATCTGCAGTGAGTGCCGGCAGCCCTGCGCCCTGTGCTTACCTACCCTGGGGACTGCACAAGTCTGCTTGGTGCCATGGGTGGCAGTGGACAGGCACCGGGTAGACTTTGGGGCCCTACTTTTTTGTCCCTTCATGACCCGTAGGTGACTTCACCAACAGTACACCCCTTGGGGCCTCAGCTGTTGTACTGCAGGGCCTGGGCCCCTGGAGGATTGCCCTCATGAGGAACAAGTGTGCGGCGGGACAGCTCCTGTGTGATTGAGGCCTCTTGCAGTGCCCAGGGGGCCCTGGTGTGACTCATCTGCGACAACTAACACCCTGCTGCAGTGTGTTGCTGGTGCAAGCCCCACTGTGAGACATCTGGCATAACTGACGGGAAAAACTTTTTACTTTAATGCCTGAACTGCAAGTTGGCTAACGAGAACTCTGGACCCTGCGGACTTACTTCCCCAGAAACAGCTCCTGCAGTACCCATCCAGCTCGTGCCCCCCCCCTAGGTGACCCTCGGGGTTTGTGGGGACTTTGTGGAGGGGAGACGATGAATCCATGCAATCGTCCTCCATTCGCTCGATGTTCCTGGACCTTATACAAAGTCTTACATATATTGACTCTAAATTGACTGAGCTGACTGACCGCATGGATCGCCTTAAAGAAAAGGTACATGGCCATGGCAATGGGATTGAACAGCTGGAACTGCGGCCTTTAGACCTAGATGACGAACAACACACAGCAGGAAAAAAGCTGTTGCAGATGGAGAAGGTTCTTTAAGTTATCTGCAATAAAAGTGAAGATTTGAAGCAACGGTCAACAAGGAAAAATCTACACATTCTTGGGATCCATGAGTCCACCTCCATGGGACACATGGAGGATTTTGTGGAAGACATGCTGAGGACTCTGTTCGGGAATGCCATATCTGCACTGCAGATTGTTGGGAGGGCACATTGATCCTAGGGCCTGCAACATCCACCAGGTGCACCGGGCCACACTATTTTCACTAAATTGTTGAATTATAAAGATTGCGACACTGTTCTTCACTTGGCCTGCGAACACAAAGCTCTCATATACTGAAAAAACACCCTCACCACATATCCGTATTACACCCAAATGGTTCAGGCTGCACAGACAGACTTCATGCTTGTAAACGTTCTCTGCTTCAAACCGATGCTTCCCTATTCTCTGATATATCCGGCCAAGCTGTGGATACATCCTCGGGGCAAAATGAATTACTTTAGGGATACGAAGGTTGCATCCAAATTTGTGAAAACATTCCAAAAAACTGGAAGCATAGAGTCCCCTGCGGAGCGAGCGGTAGAAAATGCCCAATTGAGTGACAATGTCTGAGGTGGGGGCCCATCCTGTTCAACTTCATGCTCTACTTGGGCTCTTTGGGCTAGTGCCTACACAAGCTTGTGCTGTGCCCGACCGGTTCACTGGCCCTTGACTCCCTGCTCCTTCGTCGCCCCCCCCCCTTGATTATGTTGTCTTCTGCTGTACTCCCACTCCTCAAGGATGTTTTGTGGGATGTTCTTGCAGTGGGTTTATGCTGGTTGGCCCATTTTTAGGGGCCGGCATGGGTGGTGGGGTTAATGTTTTGAGGTTTGTTCACTGTTGATTGTCCTTGTTGTCCTAGTCATGCTTCTTCCCTTTTTTCCCTTTCACGCTCAGACATATCACTTCTATCTAGCGCTGCACCTCCACCACAAAGCATGTAGCACTGCACTCAGCTATTAACACACTAATCTGCTTAATTTGGAATGTTCGCAGCCTCAATGATGCACACAAGGCATGACTGGTGGCCACCTATATGCATTCCACAAGGTGGATATATGTATGATTCAGGAGCCTATTCACACCGCAGCCACCAAGATGCGGCTGCGAGTAGGTTGGTTTAGAGAATGTTACATTGCGCACTACTCCGATTATGCCCAGGAGGTAGTGATTATTATCCACAAGGGCATACCAGGAGAGTGCTGTGTGGCCCTTTGGGGATGCTACGTGCTTCAGGGAGGTATGCTTTATGATCATCCCTTCCAACGTTTATCAGTGTATGACCCCAACTCAGACAGCCCAGATTTTTTGTGGCAGTCTGATATCTATCTGGGATGTTTGGGGCAGGAACCCTTCTATGGGGTGATGATTTTAATATTGTACTGAATCCCACAGTGGATCAAATTAGCACAAGAAGACAGCCACACTCTTATGCAGCCTCACTGGTACACTCACTCATGACCAATGTTCGCTTAGTGGATCTTTGGCACTCTGAACACAGATTGGCATGGGAAGATACATGCATGACCATCACACATAACACTTGGTCCCGCATAGACATGTGGATTGCGAATAGGGATGTTGGCTCTTGGACACACCATGTCAAGCACTGCCCCACACACTGCCAGATCGTGCACAGGTAATCCTAGAATTGCACATCCCTGGGGGGTACAACGTGCGTTCACCTGGCACCTTCCTGGTGGAGCTCTTATAGACCTAGAGCCAGATGTATCTTTTATCTGGATAGCGATTACCTAATTGTGATTTTCTGTGAATCGCAATTAGGTAAATACTATTTGAATGTATGAAACTCTAGAAGTTTCAATTAGCAATTCCCGATGGCTCACAAATTGACCTACCTCATTAATATTCATGAGGTAGGTCGTAATTTGCGATCGATTGTTAATGGCTACGATCATAGGGATGGTGGCCTGCTGGGCTCAGCAGACCACCATGTCTGTGATTGCTTTTAAATAAAGCAACATATATTTTTTTTAAATGCAGCCCGTTTTCCTTAAAGGAAAACGGTATGCATTTAAAAAAGAAAAATCAAAAATGTTCTTTTACTTTTTTTAAGAGTAGGCAGTGGTTCGTGAGACCACTACCTGCTCCTAAAAAATATTTTTGCTACCATTCACAAAGGGGTATGGGTCCCTTGAGAACCCCTTCCAATTTGCGAATGGGTTACCACCTACTTGAAGTAGGTTGTAAAATGCGAATGCATACCGCTGCGATTTGGTATTAGGAAGGGGCGCCTTTGACACGGCCCTTCCTAATACAGAATCGATATGTAGTTGCAATTCAAAATTACGATTTGGTAACAAGTTACTGAATCGCAAATCGGGATTCAGACATACCAAATGCAGTTTTGCGGTTGCAAACGGTCCGATCAGGCCATTTGCAACCGTAAAAATGCATGATACATCTGGCCCAGGTCTTTAGAGAAGAAGTCACAGAAGCAATAGTTGACCATTCTAATCGTAATAGGCACTCCCTCCAATCCTGTTCTGTTCTATGGGAGGCATTCAAGGTGGTTATCAGGAGGGTTTGCATTGCTAAACAATCCGGGATCCTACAAACATTGCACTGAGAGCTCACCTCATTAGAGGTGGTGCTGAGAGACTTTGATCACCCCTACTATGCTGCAGGGAATAAATACATTCTCCCTGAGATTAGATCTAAGCTGAATCAGTATGTGGAGGCTGCGCAGCGAGAGGTGTGTTATAGGGGCACGAAGCTCAATCCCAGCGCTATGGAGGGGATAACAGGGCAGGGAAAACTCTAGCAAACATTTTGCGCAACCCCTTAACTAGCAATTATGCTGTAGAATTAGAGGACCAATAGGCAAATCCCCAGGTGGGTACTGAGGTACTTCAGCAAATGACTGCCTTCTTCACCTCGTTTTATTCCTCCACCGCACTTCAGCCTTAGACACCTACACAAAATACTGCAAAAGACTCCAGCTACTGTGGCTTTTTTGAGTGCCCTGTTCACAGTTGAGGTGATTGTGCCAATCATGCATGGGGATGATGCGCCCTGCCTTGACTAACTCACAGACGCATTTTACAAAACATATGCCAAATTTTTAGCAACTTACCTCCTAGAGCTAGCCTGAATCTATAGAGGACAGAGCTCTCCCACCATCTTTGTGCAAGGCGCTGATTGTTACATTTACTAAACCTGGCAAAGATCCAAATAAGTGTGATACTTACTGACCACTCTCATTGACTAATATTGACAATACAACCCTGGCTAAATTGATTGCATCCAGATTGATTTCCCCTTCTGACACTTATAGCTCACACAGATTAATCTGGGTTTGTACCATGCGGATCCACAGCACATAAACCTTGCAGTAGCACAATCGGTGGACCCAGTCCGCAAGGCCGCAATCGTATTTTTTGAAGCCACAAAAGCATTTGACTACCTGGAGCAGTCCTATCTTTTTGCACTGCTGCCCCACCTCGGAATGAGCAGCAAGTTCATCTGTATTCTAGGGGTCCTATACGAGAAGCCTACAGCTTTTTTTCGTATAAACTGTGCCATTTCCAAACCTTTCCCAACGTCGAGGGGCACCTGTCAGGGTTGCCCCTATCACCATTGCTTTTTGCCATAGCCATGGCACCTTTGGTCACCCAATTAGGACAACATCATATACATAAGGGGGCCTCACATTCACGCCATGTGAGATATTGGTATCTATGTACGTGGATGACGTTATACTTTATGTGAGGGACCTGCAAGAAAGCCTGCCCTTTTCAGGGAGTTTATTTGATTTGGCGGCTTGTCAGGAATCTCGATTAAATGGACGACATCTATAATATTCCCCTTGGTAGAAGCCGCTACCCAGTAAGCTTCTGCATTCATACTTTGCTGGATGTTAGAACCTGTGCGATATCTGGGGATCTGGCATAGCTGAGACTTAGATGAGCTATGGAGAGCTGACTATGGTCAGGCAATCTCCTGGCTGGAGGATAAATTAGAGCACTGGCGCTCGCTACCACTTTCACTTACAGGGAGCATAGCAATGACCAAAATGGTGGTGCTTCCCAAATTCCTTTATTTGTTTGTAAACCTCCCTTAACTCTTATCCCGCAACTTCCAGGCACACCTGCGATCAAACTTGATCTCTTTTGCCTGGGTGGGAAGGCAACCCCGGGCGTCATGGGAATTGCTTATCCTCCCTGTTAGACCTAACATGCCTTAGGGTGGTCACCCCTAACTTTTTGCCTGCCTCCCTCCACTTTTTGGACTCTGTTTTTGCTGGCTTGTAGACTCTGCGCACTTTACCACTGCTAACCAGTGCTAAAGTGCATATGCTCTCTCCCTTTAAACATGGTAACTTTGGATCATACCCAATTGGACTATTTAAAATACTTATAAGTCCCTAGTAATGTGCATTGTATGTGCCTGGGGCCTGTAGATTAAATGCTACTAGTGGGCCTGCAGCACTGGTTGTGCCACCCACTCAAGTAGCCCCTTTACCTTGTCCCAGGCCTGCCATTGCAAGGCCTGTGTGTGCAGTTTCACTGCCACTTCGACTTGGCATTTAAAGGTACTTGCCAAGCCTAAAGCTCCCCTTTTTCTACACATAAGTCACCTCTAATGTGTGCCATAGGTAACCCCTAGAGCAGGGTGCTGTGTGGGTAAAAGGCAGGACATGTACCTGTGTAGTTTACATGTCCTGGTAGTGTAAAACTCCTAAATTCGTTTTGACACTACTGTGAGGCCTGCTCCCTTCATAGGCTAACATTGGGGCTGCCCTCATACATGGTTGAAGTGGCAGCTGCTGATCTGAAGGGAGTAGGAAGGTCATATTTAGTATGGCCAGAATGATAATACAAAATCCTGCTGACTGGTGAAGTTGGATTTAATATTACTAGTTTAGAAATGCCACTTTTAGAAAGAGAACATTTCTCTGCACTTAAATCTTTCTGTGCCTTACAATCCACGTCTGGCTAGGTTTAGTTGACAGCTCCTTGTGCATTCACTCAGACACACCCCAAACACAGGGTACTCAGCCTCACTTGCATATATCTGCATTTTGAATGGGTCTTCCTGGGCTGGGAAGGTGGAGGGCCTGCTCTGACACAAAGGACTGCCACACCCCCTACTGGGACCCTGGCAGACAGCATTGAACTGAAAGGGGACCTGGTGCACTTCTAAGCCACTCTTTGAAGTCTCCCCCACTTCAAAGGCACATTTGGGTATAAAACAGGGCCTCTGCCCTACCACCTCAGACACTTGCTGGAGAAGAAACCTGAACCAGAACCTGCATCCTGCCAAGAAGAACTGCCTGGCTGCTCAAAGGACTCACCTGTCTGCTTTCTACAAAGGACTGCTGCCTTGCTGTTGGCCTGCTGCCTTGCTGAACTCTTGTCTGGCTGCAAAAGTGCTCTCCAAGGGCTTGGATATAGCTTGCCTCCTGTTCCCTGAAGTCTCAGGACCAAAAAGACTTCTCTTTTTCATTTGGACTCCTCGTGCGCCGAACATTTCGATGCACAGCTTGCTCCGCGGCGAGAAAATCGCTGCACACCGACGCTGATCGATGCGACACCTTCGGGGCGACCGGAACTTCGACGCACGGCCTCGCAAGGACAACGCCGCCCGACTTCCAGAGGGGAAAACGACGCGACGCCTGCCATGGGAACGAGAATTCCACGCACAGCCTCCCGGAATGACGCGCAGCCGGAAAACAAGCCGAAGAATCCACGCATAGACCCCGGGACATGTCGGCTGCAAAAGTGCTCTCCAAGGGCTTGGATATAGCTTGCCTCCTGTTCCCTGAAGTCTCAGGACCAAAAAGACTTCTCTTTTGCATTTGGACTCCTCGTGCGGCGAAAAATTTGCCGCACAGCTTGCTCCGCGGTGAGAAAATCGCCGCACGCCAATCCAGAAAGACGCCGCTCGACGCGACGCCTGCGGTGCGACCGGAACTTCGACGCACGGCCTCACATGGACAACGCCGCCCGACTTCCAGAGAGGAAATCGACGCGACACCTGCCGTGAGAAAGAAAATCCCACGCACAGCCTCACGGAACGACACACAGCCGGATAACAAGCCGAGGAATCCACGCACAGACCCTGGGACATCTGGTAATCCTGCGAACCATTGAAGGAGTCGGCCCGCGTGCTGTAAAACGACGCACGTCTTCCCCGAGTGAAAATTAACGACACAAGTCCATGTGTGAAGGGGCGAAACCGACGCACACACCATTTTTCTTCCCGCAGAACAACGCACGTCTCCCCGCGTGAAAAATAACGCAAGTCCGTGTGTGAAGGGGCAAAACCGACGCACACACCATTTTTCCACGCATCTCCTCCTCTGTGGCCCTCTGCGGAGATTTTACACTCCAAACCAGGTACTTTGTGCTTGAAAGAGACTTTGGGGGTCATTCCAACCCTGGCGGTCGGTGTTAAAGCGGCAGCCAACCCGCCAACAGGCAGGCGGTAAAAAAAATGGAATTCTGACCCTGGCGGGAACCGCCAAACAGGCCGCCACTTTAACACTCCGACCGCCACGGCGGGGCAAACAAACAGCGCGGCGGTCACCGCCAACAGACAGGCGGCAGACAATGTACCGCCCACCCTATCACGACCCACCAATCCGCCACCTTTTCCGGGGCGGGAGCCCCGCCGATAAAAACACGGCGGAAACAGACCACGAACGGGAAAACGCTCACCTCTATACACTCCAAGAGGAATCTGGACAGCATGGAACCCGAATTAAACATCCTACCAGCGATTGTCTACCTGCTCCTCTACCAGGAGCACGAACGCCGCCGCAGGAGACAACGGTGAGTACTGCACCTACGACACAGGGGAGGGGGGAGGAGAAAAGATTACGGGCACACACATACGTGACAACCCCCCCCCCCCCAAATCCCCACACACCAATGCAGAGCAACAAGTCAGATTTACACCCCCCAAACCCCCCGGAATAATTCAAAGACAAAATAAAATGATCATTAAAATAGAAGTATATTAAAGCATATTTGAACTTAAGTGAAATATGAGATTTTTAAAACAAATAAATCACAACATGAACAATGTATACATAATCCAAAAGTCCGGCACATATTGGTTACATGCCATTGTTCGTGGGCCAATGTGCATAAACACATGGGCAAAGCCCACACACGAGACCCGATTCCATTGGAGAGAACACTGCTGGGGCATCAGATAATAAAACCACAGGCACCTCAGGGGGAAGGGAAGGGGGGGCACCTCAGCCACATGAGTCCACGACGCCAGATCCACGAGGGGCCTCCATGCCCACTGTACCATCCTGGGGAGTGCAACGCCACAGTCTCTCAAGTCTCTACAGTCGGTGGATTGCCCACTGTACCATCCTGGGGAGTGCAAAGCCACAGTCTCACAAGTCTTTTTAGTGGGTGGATTGCCCACTGTACCATCCTGGGGAGTGCAAAGCCACAGTCCATCTGGTGGATAACAGACTCCACTGGTTATGGAGGAGGCATGGTGCCCAGAGTGCTTCGTGACGCCCTGCCCGACACAGATCCGGCCCTGCCAAAGGGCCAGCGGTGCTTGAGATGAAGGGCCCAGCGGAGCGGTGCTTGACAGGAGGGGCCCAGCGGAGCGGTGCAGAGACGGCGGGGCCCAGCGGAGCGGTGCTTGACAGGAAGGGCCCAGCGGAGCGGTGCAGAGACGGCGGGGCCCCGCGGAGCGGTGCTTGACAGGAAGGACCCAGCGGAGCGGTGCAGAGACGGTGGGGCCCAGCGGAGCGGTGCTTGAGATGAAGGGCCCAGCGGAGCGGTGCTTGAGATGAAGGGCCCAGCGGAGCGGTGCCTGACAGGAGGGGCCCAGCGGAACGGTGCTTGACAGGAAGGGCCCAGCGGAGTGGTGCTTGACAGGAAGGGCCCAGCGGAGCGGTGCAGAGACGGCGGGGCCCAGCGGAGCTGTGCTTGAGATGAAGGGCCCAGCAGAGCGGTGCTTGAGATGAAGGGCCCAGCGGAGCGGTGCTTGAGATGAAGGGCCCAGTGGAGCGGTGCCTGACAGGAGGGGCCCAGCGGAGCGGTGCAGAGACGGCGGGGCCTAGCGGAGCGGTGCTTGAGATGAAGGGCCCAGCGGCGCGGTGCTTGAGATGAAGGGCCCAGAGGAGCGGTTCTTGACAGGAAGGGCCCAGCGGAGCGGTGCAGAGACGGTGGGGCCCTGTTCAGCGGTGCTTCTCACGGCGGGGCCCTGTTCAGCGGTGCTTCTCACGGCGGGCCCTGTTCAGCGGTGCTTCTCTTGGCGGGGCCCTGTTCAGCGGTGCTTCTCACGGCGGGGTCCTGTTCAGCGGTGCTTCTCACGGCGGGGCCCTGTTCAGCGGTGCTTCTCACGGCGGGGCCCTGTTCATCGGTGCTTGTCTTGTGCTCCTAGGGAACCAGATCTGGGCAATCATTCCCGCTCAGTCGCTATCCGACCTATCGCTTGCGGGGCCCTCCTGTGCTGGACTCCTGGGCCGGTGGGTGTCCTCCGTCACACCCCAAATGGGGCTGGTGGGGCCCTCCTGTGCAGCTCGCCTGCTGCCGGACTTGTCCGCCCTGCTGCCCTTGCCCCCCTTGGCCGAATCACTGGGGCCCTTGCCTCCCTTTGTGGATGGGCCAGGTGACGGTGCAAGGGTGGTGTCCTTGGGGGCAGCCGTCTCAGGCCTGTCGCGCCGGCCCTTCCCTTTTTTGGTTCTTTTCCCAGGGGGTGGGCTGGCTGTCCCCTTGCTGCTGGCCGATGTTCCTGCCCTAGGAGCTGGTGGACTCCAATAGCCCTGAACGATGGTCCTAGTAGGTGCAGGGCTTGTGGTGGCTGAGGTGCTGTTTGGACTCTTACGAGATGGAGGGGGTGGGTCAGGTGATGCAAAGAGGTTAATTTTGGAGAGGAACAACTTTTTAGGAGCAATGGGAAGGGTAGGTGCAGTGGGTATGGGAGTGGAGGGAGAGGATGTGGTTGTAGGAGAGTCAAGTGTGCTGTCTTTGGGTGCAGGTGCTTGTGCTGGAGGCTGTGGTGAGGTGGATGGCTGTTGGGTGGGTGGCTGCCGGCGTTTGTGTGACTTGGAAGAGGGAGTGACAGACACACTGGGAGAGGACACAGGGGACGTTTAAATGGCAGTGGGGGTGGTGACTGCACGTGTGTGGACTGTCCTGGTGGGTGTGGTGGTGATGGACGTAGTGGCTGATGGTGGTGGGCATGCAGGTGTGAGTTGTGACGTCACAGGGAGGGAGGAGGGAGACGAGGAGGAGGGGGACACAGAGGAGGCAGTGGCTGTTGGCATGTCTGCATGTGGATGTTGCTTGGGTGAATGCTTGTGTGATCTGTGGTGCTTATGTCTGGATGAGCTGCCCTTGGGTGTTGAGGTGTGTGCAGGGTGGTCTGTAGGTGTGTCTGGGATAGGCAGAGGAACAGGGGAGTAGGACTGGGTTGAGGAAGTTGGAGGGGGGAGGCTAGAGATAGGGACAATTGCTGCCGTCAGTGCTGAGGCCAGAGCGTTGAACGATCGCTGATGGGCAGCCTGACCCGAATGAATGCCCTCCAGGTATGCATTGCTCCAATGCACCTCCCTTTCTACCCCCTGGATGGCATTCAAAAGGGTAGACTGCCCAACAATGAGCGTCTGGAGGAGGTCAATGATCTCCGCACTGAGGGCAGCAGGGTTAACTGGGGCAGGACCTGAGGTGCCAGGGGCAAAGGAGATGGCCGGCTTCCTGCACGAGCGGGCACGGGGCGGAAGCTGAGGGGCTGCTGGGAGGGCGGAGCTGGTGTGCTGGGTGGCGGCTGTACCTGTTGTTGCGGTGGGCACGGATGTTGCCGCCACCACAAGGGAGCTCCCTTCCGAGGTCGTGTTGGTGTCGCTGACGTCTCCACGGGTCCCCATTGTGGAGCCCCCCTCGCCCTCCGTCTCACTGGTTAACTCTGAGTCGCTTGCAGGGCCCTCCGGGGCCATGTGAGATGCAGCTCCCTCGTGCGCCGATGCCACTTCTCCTCCGCCTGATGATGCTAATGCACACATGAACAGGAAAACCCAAAAAAAGGGGGGGGAGAAGAAAGAAAGACATGTTGAGTGCATGCATTGGCGGCACCGTTGGCGGAGAGGACAGACACAAGCCCCCTGCACTACGCCGCGCACTCGGGGTACACTACTCAATTATAGTGACTTGGCCTACAAGTCTATGGACGACAAATGCACACATAGGTGAGCCCGGGCCATGGATAGCTGTACTTAGCACCCTACAGAGGTGGGGGGTGGGGGCACAGGGCCATGTCTAACGGAGGGGCCTAGCCTACAGAAACCACCCTGGCCTAGAGATAGCCACAGCCCTCCTCCCCCACTCAGACGTCTCCACTGTGCGCTAATATAGCGGAATGTGCTGATACTCACCCCCTTGTGTCTGCTGTGATGTCCTCACGCGCCCATCCAAATCGGGGTAGGCCACCGCCATGATCCGGGACATCAGGGGGGTCAATTGACGACTGGCACCCCTCCTACGTTGGGAGGCCATCCCCAGCAGAGCCTCAGCGGTCTTTCTGGTCCCGCGGCGGATGTCCTCCCACCTCTTGCGGCAGTGGGTGCCCCGTCTGTTGTGGACCCCCAGGGCCCGGACGTCGTTGGCGATGGCACGCCAAATGTCGATCTTCTGATGGGCGCTGACCTATGTGACATGTACAGGGTTGAAAAATAAATATCATCACTTTTCTGCATGGTCGATGTGCGCGGCCCCCCCTCCCCAACATTGCCATGTGGCACATGCTCTCATCTGTCGTGCGTTGCACTCCTCATTCGCTCCCCTCCCCACCATCTTACATCCACCCCACTCAACACAGGCATTGCCCATACTACGTGATCCCAGTGTACTTACCTGTTGGTCTGGAGGACCGTAGAGTAGCGCATACTGGGGGAGGACCCCATCAACAAGTTTATCCAATTCCTCAGATGTGAAGGCAGGGGCCCTTTCCCCAGTCGCAGCAGCCATTGTCTCTTCCAGACCAAGTTCACAGCAGCACTTGCAGTATAGGTCCTCTCCTGTGGATGATCAGGTCTCGAGTGATTAAGCAAGTAGAAAATGGCGGTCACGCCCGCGGCGGTGCGTACCGCGGCAGTGCGTACCGCGACCGCCGGCGCACATCGTCATTGGCTCCTGAGACCCATAGGGTTCAATGTTAACCAATGCTGCTTTGCGCCGCGGTCTTCGACCGCCTACCACCACGGTGTGCCACGCCAGCGCATTGACCTCACATCCCATTGTCACACTTCACAGGTCAGGCAGCCGCCATTTCAAGGGCCCACATGGCTGAATTTCTACGGCGTCACACAGGCCTAGGCCTTGCATTGCCACTCATACAAGCCATTCAATGCATAGCGAATCGCGTAATGTGCAAGCTGCGGTTAAGTACCTGTGAGTTGCTTGACTCTGTGCTCCATGTTGTCCTTCCTAGGCACCGTCCGCTGGGACTTGCGAGGAGATGGAGGAATCATCCCGTGTACAGACCGCTGGTGGACCTGTCGACAATGGAAGAAAGAGTTGTCATACTTACATACAGACTTGACCGAGCCACTATACAGGAACTGTGTGCCCAGCTGGAGCCAGACCTGATGTTCCCCATTCGCCAACCCACAGGGATTCCCCCTCTGGTGCAGGTTCTGTCAGTACTCCATTTTTTGGCAAGTGGATCATTCCAAACAACAGTGGCCATATCATCAGGGATGTCTCAGCCTATGTTTTCTAAGGTTTTGTCCAGAGTGTTGTCTGCCCTGATGAAATACATGCGGAGCTACATTGTTTTCCCTGAGGTGGCCGATTTGGCTACAGTGAAGGGTGATTTCTATGCCCTTGCACATATCCCCAACATCATTGGTGCCATTGATGGGACCCATGTGGCCTTGGTTCCCCTCAGTGGAAGTGAGCAGGTGTACAGGAACAGAAAAAGTTATCATTCTATGAATGTCCAGGTGGTCTGTTTGGCTGACCAGTACATCTCCCATGTAAATGCCAAGTTCCCTGGGTCAGTGCATGACGCGTACATCATGCGAAATAGCAGCATCCCTTATGTGATGGAACAGCTACAGAGACACCGTGTTTGGCTAATAGGTGACTCTGGTTACCCCAATCTGTCGTGGCTACTTACCCCAGTGAGGAATCCCAGGACAAGGGCAGAGAAACGCTACAATGAGGCCCATGTGCGAACTAGGAGGATTATAGAAAGAACCTTCGGCCTCCTGAAGGCCAGGTTTAGGTGCCTGCATATGACAGGGGGATCCCTAATGTACTCACCAAAGATGGTGTGCCATATCATCGTGGCCTGCTGTATGCTTCACAACCTGGCTTTGCGACGCCAGGTGCCTTTCCTGCAGGAGGATGGTCCAGATGGTGGTGTTGTAGCAGCTGTGGAGCCTGTGGAGAGTGAAGAGGAGGAGGACGACGGAGACGACACAAACAACAGGGACACAGTGATACAACAGTATTTTCAGTAGCACACAGGTACGAATCAACCACGCCATTTTACATTTACTTAAAGTCTCCTGCCTCTCTACTGTCTGAGTTCCCCCCCAGTTCCTGTTAACTGAGTTGTGACTTTCCCTTCTGTTTTCAGAGCTGTGGGCCCCACTGCGTGACCTCTGCTTTGTTTGCCCATGGACTACAGCTGTGTGACAGTGGTATGTTGTCCTCACAATGTAACTGAACATTTTGGCACCGTTATGTCTAATACATTTGTTCAAAATACAAGCAGACTCCAGATTTTTTTAGTGCAAGAAGTGATTTAATTCAAGTGCTAAATTTAAGGAACATGATTGTAAAACGGGGATGGGTGATGGTAGAGTAATGTCCATGGCAGAGTCCAGTTCTCAGTCGCACAGGTGCATTGTCCATATGCCTGTGGAAGGATGGAGCAGGGGCAGTTCAAGGTTGGACAGGGTGACAATGTGGGACAGTGGGATGACATCAGGGGGTATCGTTTGCTGGCGGGGGTCTTGCAATCCTACTCTGTCTTCTTGTGAGATCTCAGGTTCCGCTTGCGGGGTGGTTCTTCTTCTGCAGGAGGTGGGGTTCTGGTGGCCTGTCGTTGTGTGGGGGCCTCCTGTCCACTAGCGCCGGCGGAGGTGGTAGGCTGTTCCTGGTCCAGGCTAGTGACAGGGGCCCTTTGTGGTGCCACATGGTCCCGCAATGTGGTGACTATCTGGGTTAGGGCCACGACGATGGTCCCCATTGCGGAACTAATGTTCCTCAGTTCCTCTCTGAACCCCATGTACTGTTGCTCCTGCATGACCTGGATCTCCTGGAACCTGGCCAGTACCGTAGCCATCGTCTCCTGGGAGTGGTGGTAAGCTCCCATGATGGAGGAGAGGGCCTCTTGGAGAGTCGGTTCCCTGGGCCTGTCCCCCCCCTGTCGCACAGCAGCCCTCCCAGTTCCCCTGTTTCCCTGGGCCTCTGTCCCCTGGACGGTGTGCCCACTACCACTGCCCCCAGGTCCCTGTTGTTGTTGGGGTGGTGGGTCAACCTGGGTGCCCTGTAGTGGTGGACACACCGCTGATTGACGTGTCCTGGGGACAGAGGCATGGGCCCGCTGGGTGGGAGCTGTGCTGGTGTTCCCAGAGGGGGTTAGGTCTGGTGTTGCCTGGGGCTGTCTGTGGGGAACCGACTGTCCCGAGGTCCCCGATGGGCCGGGCTGGTCATCAGGGTCCAGGGAGACAGAGCTGCTGTCATCACTGGGGGCCTCTTCTGGGGGTGGGATGGACATCTCTGGACCCTCCGTGGCGGTGTGGTGGCGTTCGGGTCCTGCAGGGGTATAAGAGTATGGTTACTGCTTCTGTGTGTGGCATTTCGTGTAATGGGTGGGTGGCCGTGTCCCCCAGTGCTGGCATTCCCTTGTGGGGGCTTTTGTGACAGTGGCTTGTGGGGGTGATGGGTGTGTGCAGTGGGCATGCTTTGGGGATGGGTGTCCATGCTTTGGGGACGCACGCAGGGCTAGGTTTTGGGATGGGTGGGATGTGATGGTGAGCCATTTGCAAGGAGTTGGTGTGATGGGGGTGGGGGTGAGGGTGGGGGTATGATTTGGCATGCAGGTGGGGTGGGGGGAATGGAGTAGTGAAGATTTGACTTACCAGAGTCCATTCCTCCGCCTACTCCTGCGAGGCCCTCAGGATGCAGGATGTGCAAGACTTCCTCCTCCCATGCTGTGAATTCTGGGGGAGTAGGTGGGGGTCCACCGCCAGTCTTCTGCACCGCAATGTTATGCCTTGATACCATGGAACGCACCTTCCCCCGTAGGTCGTTCCACCGCTTCCTGATGTCGTCCCGATTGCGTGGATGCTGTCCCACAGCGTTGACCCTGTCCACTATTCTTTGCCATAGCTCCATCTTCCTGGCAATGGTGGTGTGCTGCACCTGTGTCCCGAAGAGCTGGGGCTCTACACGAACTATTTCCTCCACCATGACCCTGAGTTCTGCGTCAGAGAACCTGGGGTGTCTTTGGGGTGCCATGGGGTGGTGTGGATGAGGTGAGGGGTGGTGTATGTGTTGTAGAGTGTGGTGAGTGTGGTGGTGTATGGTGTTTTGTGCGTGGAAATTGTGTGGGTGATGTTGTGATTTGCCTCTGTGTGATGGTGTACTCTATGCTGTGCTCTCTCTCTCTGTCCTTCACTCGCAATTGTGGTCGTAGGGGTTTGTGGGTGATGTGGGTGTGTGTTTTATATTTAATTGGGTGTGTGGGAGTGGTGTGTGTATGTGTCTCAGGTGTGTGTATTTTGAATTATCCAATGTGGTAGTGTTTTGTAAAGGTGTGTGTATTTTGACCGCGGCGGTGTGTACCGCCAATGGAATACCGCGGTTGAAAGACCGCTGCGGGGATTTGTGGGTCGGAATGGTATGGGTGTATTTCTGTTGCCGTGACGGTGGAGGTTTGGTCATCGCCAGTTTCCCGCTGACCTTTGGTGTGGCGGACTTTTGTGGATGTCGGGTTTTTGGCGGTTTGCCAGTTGCGGGTCAGAATGACCGTGGCGGTTTACCGCGGCCGCGGCGGTGTTATGGCGGCCTTCTGGCCGGCGGTAAGCGACTTTTACCGCCGAGGTCAGAATGACCCCCTTTGTTTGCTTTTTTAAAGACTTAAGACACTTTGGGGGTGATTCTTACCTTGGCGGGCGGCGGAGGCCGCCCGCCAAAGTACCCCCGCCAGAACACCGCACCGCGGTCGTCAGACCGCTGCGGTGATTCTGGGTTTTCCACTGGGCTGGCGGGCGACCGCCAAAAGGCCGCCCGCCAGCCCAGTGGAAAACAACCTTCCCACGAGGACGCCGGCTCTGAATGGAGCCGGCGGAGTGGGAAGGTGCGACGGGTGCAGTGGCACCCGTCGCGTATTTCAGTGTCTGCAAAGCAGACACTGTAATACAAAGTGGGGCCCTCTTACGGGGGCCCCTGCAGTGCCCATGCCATTGGCATGGGCACTGCAGGGGCCCCCAGGGGCCCCACGACACCCCATACCGCCATCCTGTTCCTGGCTGGCGAACTGCCAGGAACAGGATGGCGGTATGGGGTGTCAGAATCCTCCATGGCGGCGCAGCGAGCTTCGCCGCCATGGAGGATTCATTTGGGCAGCGGAAAACCGGCGGGAGATCGCCGGTTTTCCACATCTGACCGCGGCCAAACCGCCGCGGTCAGAATGCCCTGCGGGGCACCGCCAGCCTGTTGGCGGTGCTCCCGCCAACCCTGGCCCCGGCGGTCCATGACCGGCGGGGTCAGAATGACCCCCTTTATATCACTATTCAGTGATATTTCTACAAATTCTTATTGCATCTTTTATTTTGTTGATCTACAAATATCCAGATAAATATTCTTATTTTTCTAAACTCTGTGTGGTGTATTTTTGTGGTGCTATATGGTGTTATTGTATGATTTATTGCACAAATACTTTACACATTGCCTTCTAAGTTAAGCCTGACTGCTCTTGCCAAGCTAGCAGAGGGTGGGCACAGGATAATTTGGATTGTGTGTGACTTACCCTGACTAAAGTGAGTGTTCTTGCTTGGACTGAGGGTAACCTGACTGCCAACCAAAAACCCAATTTCTAACACTCCCCTTCGAGCAGGGAGGACTAACAGCCCTCGACATGGACCTATATTATAATTGTGCTGAAGCACAATTTGCACACTTCTGGGTCATCCCATATAAAAACAACCACATACAGCCCGGGAACACAATCACGTCCATCGTTGCTAGCTGTACTTGCACCCACGTCACCCATGCGCAAGACTGGACACGGTCACTTGTACGGCATGGGTGTGGAATGAGCTCTGGCACGGAGTGCACGTGGACCATCTCTTTGCCCCCTCCCTACCTGTTCTGGGTTACACAGCGTTGCCCTTCATGGAGGATTTGGGCATGCAAGTCCGACTACCCACACTGCAACTAATATGGGTGCACTCTAACCAAATGGTCTGTTTATTGAACCTACAGAAGCCTTCTAACACCTTCTTACACATGCTTACCTACTACCAGCTGCGCACCACTGTAAGCTCACAGCATAGCTCCTTCCCACTGGCCCCCAACATGCTCCAGGCACTGGAGATACAGCTTTCCTCTCCTTCTGTGTGCCGCTTGATCACAAAATTATATTTTACCCTGCAAACCACAGTCCCAGTGGTGGTTCCCCACTCATGGGAAGTGTAGAAGTTCGACTTGGATGGTCCCATACTGGCGAAGAGCTGGAAGTATTGTTACATGCGCATTCACACACTATCACCCAATTATAGAATGTGATAGATCCACTTTATGCTTCGCATCAACTATATTATATCCCTGCGTGCTTTCAATGACTGGGCCTTAGAGCAGTTGTGCTCTATCAGCGTTGTTCCTCTTTCAATGTAGATTTTCTTCACTTACCTCGGTCCTGTCCTGCTGTGCAGTGCTTTTTGGTCCCCCTTACCACCATGCCGACTGCTGTCAACATGCCGTGACGGCGGCGGTATACCGCTACCCATATTATGACCCACACATAGCAATCCATCACTATACGGACACAAACACAAGTCCGCCAGCCAAAAGGTCAGTGATAAACTGGCAGTACTAAAACCCACACTGTTACGCCAACAGAACTAAGCCCACAGCATTATGACCCACGAATCACAGCAGCGGATATTAAACCGCGGTAAACCATTGGCGGTACATACCGCCGAGCTCAAAATACACACAACCTAACAAAACAACACCACATTGGGCAATTCAAACTACACACACCTGACACTCATACACATACCACACCCACACCACTATAAAACACACACCCACACCACCCACATCCCTTTACGACTCAAAGAAATTGACAACTGAGACAATGAACAGTCGGTTACCCAGCCACAGTCCCATACCACCACAGAGCCTCCACCCTCAGGAAACACCAGCACAGCACCCACCCAGCGTGCCCATCCCTTTGTCCTCAGGACACTTCAACCAGCAGTGTGTCCACCACTACAGGGACCCCAGGCAACCCCACAAACACAGGACAATCAGGGATCTGGGGTCAGTGGCGGTGGGCACACGGTTCAGGGGACAGAGGCACAGGACAACAGGGAAGCTGGGAGGACTGCTGTGTGACGGGGGAGGACCAGCTCAGGGAACCGACTCTCCACGAGGCACTAACCAACATCCTGGGAGCATACCACCATTCCCAGGAGACGTTGGGCCAGATACTGGCCAAGCTGCAGGAGACCCAGTGGCTGCAGGAGGAACAGTACATGGGGATCAGGGAGGACCTTAGGGACATCCACACCACCTTGGTTACCATTGCAGGGGTGCTAGCAGACATGGGCAGCATCATGAGGGAGGCAGTGGGACACCAACGGGCCCCTGACACTAGCCACACCGATGAACAGCCCTCCACCTCCGCTGACGCTAGTGGACAGGAGGCCCCACCACAGGAACAACAGGCCACCAGCACCCATCCCCCTGCAGAAGGAGAACCACCCTGCAAACGGTCGCTGCGATCCAGGCAGAAGCCAGAGAACATTGCCAAGACCCCTGCTAGGAAATAAGACTCTCCTGAATGTCACCCTTGTGTCCCACTGTCTCACCCTGTTCACCTTGAACTGCCAATGCTCACTTCCTATGCCCCCTTGGACAATGCACCTGTGATCCACATAGAATGGACTCTCTCCTGGACATTCCTCCACCATCACCCTAGCCCATTGCACATCCCCATTATATTTTCAGCAAGTAAATAAACACCACTTTAAAAAATACAAGTATTTAGTATGTCAAATGATTTAAGTATGTACTCCTTTTACAATCTGTAGACGTTGCAAGTAGACTGTACAGTAATATATACATAGGTATGACCTGTATTATGTTGCAGTCAATGCACCAGGAGCCAGAGTAGGGCACAAATACCTGTGAATAGACAATTTATAACACAAAACTGCAATGGAAGATGAAGTTACAGTGTCTTACCTGTGTGTCACTGGAAGTACTGTCTAATGATAGATGTTCTGTTGTCCACATCCTCATCCTCTGCCTCCTCTCCGTCACTGTCCACAGGCTCCACCACTGCCATATGCCCATCTCCAGCCTCATCGTCCTGCAGAAAAGGCAGCTGGCGTCTCAAGGCAAGGTTATGCAACATGCAACATGCCACAATGAACTGGCACACCTTCTTGGGTGAGTAGCACAGAGAACCACCTGTTAGATGGAGGCACCAAAACCTGGCCTTCAGGAGGCCAAAGGCTCGCTCTCTAATTTACCTTGTTCGCCCATGTGCCTCATTGTAACGTTCCTCTGTCCTTGTTCTGGGATTCCTCACTGGGGTCAGTAGCCATGAGAGGTTTGAGTTACCAGAGTCACCTGTAAATATCGAGGGATAGCTGTTAGCCAGTCACTCACCCTTAGGGCCAACCCCACACCCATAATCCAACATACACTGGGTGGGGACCATGGGCTCACCTATTAGCCACACCCGGTTCCTCTGGAGATGAGCCATCACATATGGGATGCTGCTATATATATAAGATATAGGCATCATGAACAGACCCAGGATACTTTGCATTCACATGGGAGATGTACCGGTCCGCCAGGCACTCCATCTGCACATTCATAGAGTGAAAGCTCTTTTGATTTCTGAACACCTGTTCATTTCTCCGGGGGGGGAAAAGGCAATATGTGTACCATCAATTGCTCCAATAATGTTTGGGATATGTCCCATTGCATAGAAATCAGCTTTCACTGTGGCCAAATCCTCCACCTGGGGGAAAACAATGTAGCTGAGCATGGGTTTCATTCAGGCAGACAACACTCTGGTCAGCACGTTTGAGAATATTGCCTGGAACATTCCTGCTGCCATGGCCACTGTCGCTTGGAAGGAGCCACTCACCAAGAAATGGAGCACAGATCGGACTTGCACAAGAGGGGGGATCCCAGTGGGCTGACAGATAGCTCCATCTCCTATTCATCCTCAGCGGTTGTACTCTAGGGGGCAAAACGAGGAGCATCTGGTCAGTTCTAAACATTTCCTCAATGTACAATGCATTGCATGTTGTGACAGAAACAGTATCTTTATATTTATTCCCAAAATGTGCTTATGTCGGCTTTGACGCAGTTAAGTGCCATGGCCTGCCCCCCCCCCCCCCGAAATGGCGGACGCCTGTCCTGTGTGGAGGCACAGGTGGAAATGAGGTAATGCCACTGACGTTGTGCGCCGTTGCGGGAGGCAGTCGAGTACCGCCGTGCAACTCCTCATTGGTTAACATTGGGCCATATGGGTTACAGTGGCCAATGGTAATGTACGCCGGTGGTGACGATATGCACCGCCGCGGATGTGACCACCATTTTCTATCAGTTCACTCACTTGCTACCTGACCTTCAACAGGAGAGGACCTACACTGCAAGTTCTGCTGTGACCTGTGTCTGGAAACGACCATGGCTCGTGTCACTGGGGAAAGGCCCCCTGCCTTTACCGCTGCGGAGTTGGAGAAACTGGTGGATGGGGCCCTACCCCAGTACCGATTGCTTTATGGGCCTCCAGACCAACAGGTGAGTACACTGTAGGCAGAGTGTATGGGGCATGAATGCATGGTGTGATGTGTTTGAAGGCCTCATGTAACTGGGGGTGGGGTCCAGGGCAGTATGCAGCATGTATGGTGGTCAATGTATGTGTGTAAGGGGATGGGAGGGATATGGTGGGCCATGGGTGTAACAGGCAGGACGGTATGACTGATCCCTTTTCCCATTTGCATTTTTCTGCAGGTCAGTGCCCATCAAAAAAGGGTATATGGCGTGCCATCACTATGGATGTGCAGACCCTGGGGGCCTACAGCAGGCGGAGCACCCACTGTCACAAATGGTGGGAGGACCTGAGACGCTGGGCAATGAAGACGGCGGAGGCCCAGCTTGGGACAGCCTCCCAATGAGGAAGGGGTTCCCGTCGAACCATGACCCCCCTGATGTTCCGCATACTGGCGGTGGCCTATCCAGAGCTGGATGGGTGCTTGAGGGCATCACAGCTGCCACAAGGGGATGAGTACAGTTTCAAAATCTGTAAATTGCACATGGTGGGGTGGTCTCTGGGTCAGGGATGTGGGCCTGTGGGTGCCCCTAGTCCAGGCCGGTAGGTTCCATGTTGGGCAGGGGCTGATGCTCTCCACCCCCAAACATGCAAGTGGGCATCTACTAGTGGACAGGGATCTGTGGGTCTCTATTATGCTGCTATTGGTGTTAGGTATTACTGTCCATGGCCTGGTGACTAGCATTGTGAGTGGTAGTGCATTGCCTAGTGCGTAGGGCTTTCCCCTGTGTGTTGTGTACGGCAACAGTGGTGTTGTTGCTGGCATTGACTAAGTGTATCCTCTGTCTTTCCCCCCTTTTTGTTTTGTCACCTTGTCCTTCTGTGCATTAGCATCATCTGGCGGAGGAGCAGAGGCACCGGCGATGGAGGGAGCTGCATCCCACATGGCCCTGGAGGCCGAATCCACTGACCGTGAGGGCACCAGTGGGACAGAGGGCGAGGGGAGCACCACGGCGGAGACAGGAGAGGACAGTTCTGACAGTGATACCTCCTCCAGTGGAAGCTCCCTGCTGGTGGTGGACAGCTCTGTGGCCAGCCCAAGTACAGGTACAGCAGCCACCCCCGTACCAGCACCGCCCTCCCAGCAGCCCCTCAGCGAGTTTCCCATGCCCGCTAACCCAGGAGGGTGGGAATCTCCTTCGTCCCAGGCACCTCAGGCCCTGACCCAGTTAGCCCTGCTGCCCTGAGTGAGGAGGCTATTGACCTCCTGCGATCCATCTCTGTTGGGCAGTCAACCATAGTGAATGCCATCCAGGGCCTGGCAGGATCTTTGCAACATACAAATGCATTCCTGGAGGGCATTCACTCTGGCGTGGCGGCCCAACAGAGATCATTCCAGGCTCTGGCCTCCTCCCTGATGGCAGCCATTGTCCATGTCTCTAGCCTCCTCCCTCCAACTTCCTCTACCCAGTACCATTCCCCTCAACCCCAACCTACCCCAAGCACACATTCAGACCAGCATGCACCCAAGACAACACACAGGAGTGGCTGAAACAAACACAAGCACCACACATCATCCCACAGGCACTCACACAAACACCATTCCAATGCAGACATTACAACATCCACTGCCTCCATTGTGTCCCCCTCCTCCTCGTCCTCCATCACCCTCCCAGTAGAGTCTCCACTCACACCCACATGCACTACATCCTCATCCACTACCCCATCACCATCACACCTATCATTACACACTCCTCACTGGCAGTCACCACCCCCACATCCATGCACACGTCCCCTGTGTTCTCTCCCACTGTGTCTGTGTCCCCTCCTCCCAAAGTACACAAACGCAAGCACTCAGACACCTAACAGCTATCCACCTCACAACATCATCCAGCCCATGCACCTGCACCCAAGCACAGCAGACAGACACCTCCTACAACCACTTCCTCTCCTCCACTTCCAAACCTTCACCCTCTTCCCGCCCCGGTGTCCCTCAGAAGCTTTTCTGCTCCACCCATGACCTCTTCCCTACCCCTCCTCCCTGTCCTTCACTTCGGGCCAGGGTGGTCAGAACCCAGGCCAGCACCTCAGCCACCCAGTCCATGGCCACTGTAGTTTCGGCACCTTCTGCAGGGGTGTGCGGCTCCAAGGAGACACCCATCAGCACTGGCAGTGTGCCTGCACCAGATGGCAAGGGCAAGGCCAAAGAACAACCACCAGCGGCCAAGGGCAAGAAGGGATCACCAGCTGCCAAGGCCAAGGATGCACCACCAGCTGCCAAGGGCAAGAAGGGACCACCAGCTGCCAAGGAAGCACCACCAGCTGCCAAGGCCAAGGATGCACCACCAGCTGGTAAGGGTAAAGGGCCTGCCCCTGCAGGCAGGAGGGACAGGAGGCCTAGTTGTGTGACAGGATCTGTGCCCCCACCAACAACCATGCCGCTTCAGCCATCCAATGCTGCAAGGGAAGGGATGGAGCCTCCCCCCACCACTGGCAGCACCGCCACCAGCACCGCCACCGCACCACCAGCAGCACCACCACCGCCACCAGCACCACTGGCAGCAGCTGCAGAGGGCAGCCATCCGAGGCTGCAGGGGAAGGGCTGGAGCCTCCCCCACCACTGGCAGCACCGACACCAGCACCGCCAGAAGCACCACCACCGGCACCGCCACCAGCACCACCACCGGCACCGCCACCAGCACCACTGGCAGCAGCAGCAGCCCCAGTGGGCAGCCGTCCAAGGCTGCAGGGGAAGGGCTGGAGCCTCCCCCACCACTGGCAGCACCAACACCAGCACCAGCACTGCCACCACTGTACAGCCGCCCTGCCAGCAGATGGACTGTAGTCCAGCCTCCATGGAGTGTCACGCATCCTGCCCACAGCAAATATCATGGATCTGACACCCAGGTGAGGGTCTGTGACCTTGCACTCCCCATGTGCTGCATCTCAGGGCACAAAGCCCCCTCCAGAACCAATGGAAGAAGGCATCCACTCACCCCCTCCTTCGCAGGATGAAGCACACTGGGTACAAGGCCCCCTCCAGAACCAGTGTGAGAAGGCATCCACACACTCCCTCCTTGCCAGGATGAAGCACACTGGGCACAAGGCCCCCTCCAGAACCAGTGAAAGAAGGCATCCACTTACCCCCTCCTTGCCAGGAAGAAGCACACTGGGCACAAAGCCCCCTCCAGAACCAGTGGAAGAAGGCATCCACTCACCCCCCCTTGCCAGGATGAAGCACTCTGGGCACAAAGCCCCCTCCAGAACCAGTGGAAGAAGACATCCACTCACCCCCTCCTTGCCAGGATGAAGCACACTGGGCACAAAGCCCCCTCCAGAACCAGTGGAAGACGGCATCCACTCACCGCCTCCTTGGTAGGATGAAGCACGCTGGGCACAAAGCCCCCCCCCTCCAGAACCAGTGGAAGAAGGCATCCACTCACCCCCTCCTTGCCAGGGTGAAGCACACTGGGCACAAGGCCCCCTCCAGAACCAGTGGAAAAGCCACCCACTTGAGAGACTGTGGCCTTCTACTCCCCAGGACCAAGCAGTGGGCAAACCACCCACTAGAAAGAGTGTGGCCTTGCACTCCCCAGGACCAAGCAGTGGACAAACCACCCACTTGAGAGACTGTGGCTTTGCACTCCCCAGGACCAAGCAGTGGGCAAACCACCCACTAGAGAGACTGTGGCTTTGCACTTCCCAGGCCCAAGCAGTGGGCAAACCACCCACCTGAGAGACTGGGGCCTTGCACTCCCCAGGACCAAGCAGTGGGCAAACCTCCCACTTGAGAGACTGTGGCCTTGCACTCCCCAGGACCAAGCAGTGGGCAAACCACCCACTTGAGAGACTGTGGCTTTGCACTCCCCAGGAACAAGCAGTGGGCATGTAGCCCCATCCAGGAGCAATGCTGTTGTACCATCTTCTGGTTGAGGTGCCCCCCATTCCCATTCCCCCTGAGGTGCCTGTGTATTTTCGACCTGATGCCCCAGCAGTGTTCTCTTCGTATTGAGGCAGGAGTCAAGTGGGGCCTTGGACTATGTGATACGGCCCTGTGGCCCACGGACATTATGGACTGGGCAGTGTCCCTCCATTTCTATATATGTAAATACTGTTTTGATTTTGAAGCACGATTTTCTAGTATTTTATCTTATTACAATCAATTTAATCAATTCCTTTTGTCCTTGCATTATTCCTGAGGGGTACGGGGTAGATATGTAATGTTGTTGCATCTGTTTGTGTGTTTGGTGTTGGGGGTGGGGGTGATGGTGTTGCGTGTTGCATGTGTGTGTCACTCTCTTTTTCCTCCACCCTCCCATGTGTGCTAGGCGGCAGTACTCACCGTTGTCGTCGTCACTTGTATTGGTTTTCCTGGTGTAGGAGCAGGTAGACCACCATGGGGAACACCTGCAGTTGGGGCTCCATGGCCTCGTGGTTATTCCGTGAGTGTACAGAGGTGAGTCGATTCCCTTCTGTGTACTGTGTCTGCCGAGATTTAGATGCCATTGGTACCGCCCTGGAAAAGGTGGCGGTTTGGGGTGTCATAATACAGTGGGCGGAACCTTGTCTTCTGCCTGGCTGTTGGCGGTTACCGCTGCAGTGCTTGTTGCTACCGCCGTGGTGGTCTGTGTGTTAAAGTGGCTGTCTGTGTTGGCGGTTTCCGTCATGGTCATAATTCCATTTTTTTTACCACTGGCCTGTTGCCGGCATTACCGCTGTTTATCACTGACCGCCAGGGTTGCAATGAGGGCCTAAGAGTTTGATGTTGTGGCTACCAGGGGAGGCTTTATACTTCCTTGTTCCCTACTGATTGAATTACTTGGATATATGAAGGATTTCCCTGATGAGAGGAGGAGACTGGTGCCTTTTGCTGTTAGCCAAGTGCAGAATTGCGATTTGCTGGGGATGTTGCAGAGCACCCTGTAACACTGAATGGCTTCAGGAGGCAGCATACTGCCAAGAACAGTTACAAACATACTGGGACTTGATGCCTACATGATCATGCCCTCAAGATATTTGGGCTAACCTGGTGCACTACCTATTGTGCACACTGCCGACTCACGAAACCCTCTCTGAGTTCTTGAATGGAGTTTTAACACTGACCGCGAAGTTTCCACTGGAGCCACATTGACATGATGTACTTATTCAGACATGGTATTAACTGCTTTGTTATTGATCTGAGTGCCTGTCTTCCCCCGGCCCATTTCCCCCTCTCCCTTGATGCCCCACCCTCCTTTTCTACCCTCTCAGCCTCTCCTTATCTCCTTTCGTTCACTCCCCTCACGCCTTGCTACCCTTGCTGCTCCTACATCTGGTTAAAGGGTTATGTTTTGGGTGAATACTGCATAAGGTATGTTTGACCCTGTCCCTGACCCTTTTTCCCTATGTTTGTTTCTTGTACTTTCTACAAACTCAATAAATAAAGTTAAAAAAAACAAAAAACACACCTGGTCCATGTATCTGGCCGGCACACCATCACAGTTGGCCTGAATTCACGACTTTCACCCTGTCTCACATGACCAGATAAATACAAGTGGTGCTTTGTGCTTTTAGGCACTTTACTTACCTGAAATCTTTGAAATTGCATATTAAGGTTTTCCTGATTGGATTTCTGTTGTTTTAGTCACACACAACTTATTCAATTTTACTTTATTTGACTATATTGGTGTAGATTTTTTCTTGTGTTATGTTTTCACGTCGTTACTGTTTGAAGTGCTGCATTAATACTTTACATATTGCCTCCATTTATTATTACCTTGTGAACACTTTGCTGTGATATATCACTACTATGGACTCAAAAGCTGGTAAATAATGTTTTAATAATTATTGTCAGAAATGCAGTCTCTAGTTGTCAGCGGTTTGTACCCTGTCCAAATAGGGACACTCACTCTAGTCAGGGTAAGGGAGTCACACAGCTAAGATAACCCCTACTCACCCCCTTGGGAGCTTGGCACGAGCAGTCTGGCTTATCTCAGAGGCACTGTATGAAGTATTTGTACACGCACACACACACACACACACCACAATAGGACTCCACACCCATTTGGAAAAATAGCCAATGTTTATCTGAGTAAAACAAGACCAAAACAATGAAACTCCAACATACACAAGTCAAGATATCACTTTTAACCCCTTTGTCGCCATGGACATAATGGTTACGTCCATGGCAGCACCCGTGGGGCGCCATGGACGTAACCATTACGTCCTGGGACTGGCCCTCGGGGAAGCGCTAGCGCTCCCCCGAGGGCTGCCCCCCCACCCCCCCAGGCCAGGGCTGAACGGGGAATCCCTTCACCTTTCACCCCCACCCCCCTCCGTCCCCCCATGACGTCAGCGCGCGATCGCGCGCTGATATCATGAAAGGGTGAAAGACGTGCTGGAAGCCATTTGCTTCCAGCGCGTCTAAGGAGAAGGTGAGTTTTTCACCTTTGTGCGGGGGGATGCCTCTGAAAGAGGCATCGAGGGAAAGGAAAGGGTTTTTTTTTTGTAAAAAACTTGAGGAGGGACAGTGCAGTGCCTTGCGGAGTGATGAGCTGCTAGCTCTGAAATTTGTAGACAAGAGGGATGTATACATGCTAAGTACCATCCATGATGAGAGTACTTCACCTGTGGCTGTTTGGGGTCAGGTTACCGAAGTGCGCAAACCTGTGTGCATCTTAGACTATAATAAGCACATGGGTGGTGTTGATAGAGTAGATCAGAGGTTGGAACCTTACACTGCTGCTCGTAAGTTTTATGTTTGGTATAAGAAATTAGCGGTTCACTTGTTCCACTTGGCAACTTTTAATGCTTTTGTTGTGTTCAAGGATAGTTCTCCAGAGTCAAGGATGACATTTGTGAAATTTCAGGAGTCTATCATAGCTAGCCTTGTTGTGCTGGAACAGGCAAGAGTTCCTAGAGAAGCAGTGGTGGAGGATGTGGCTAGATTGAAAGATCGTCACTTTGCTGAGCACATTCCTCCCACGGCCAAAAAAAACTTTCCTGCTAAGAGATGTAGAGTCTGTGCTCGAAGAGGTATCAGGAAGGAGACTAGGATGTACTGCCCTGATTGTCCTTCAAAGCCTGGGCTGTGTGTGGGTGGCTGCTTCAGGAGCTACAACACACAGAAGAATTATTGGGAAATTCCGTGAGCGTAAACTGCTGTTTTATATTTTTATATGTTCAGTTTCACGGTTGGCATTAGTCATGTATTCAGTTAGAGCTTTTGTGTTTGTAGTTTTGTATTTATTTATGATTAGTGGTTTCTTTGTTGTTTAAAAACAAAAAAAAAGGGATGGTATGTGTGGGGTGGCGCTTGGCTGGCGGTGTGCGTGGGGTGGTGCTTGGCTGGCGGTGTGCGTGGGGTGGCGCTTGGTTGGCGGTGTGCGTGGGGTGGCGCTTGGCTGGCAGTGTGTGTGGGGTGGCGCTTGGCTGTCGGTGTGTGTGGGGTGGTGCTTGGCTGGCGGTGTGCGTGGGGTGGTGCTTGGCTGGCGGTGTGCGTGGGGTGGCGCTTGGCTGGCAGTGTGCGTGGGATGCAGCTTGGCTGGAGGTGTGTGTGGGGTGGCGCTTGGCTGGCGGTGTGCGTGGGGTGGCACTTGGTTGGCAGTGTGCGTGAGGTGGCGCTTGGCTGGCGGTGTGCGTGGGGTGGTGCTTGGCTGGCAGTGTGTGTGGGGTGGCGCTTGGCTGGCGGTGTCAGCCAAACACCAGTCCACACACATCAGTTGGTGTGATTGCTGTATCAGGCATGTGGGCGTATGAAAGTGATTGGCTCTTGAGTGGCGCTGTCTGTCGATGCGAGTGTTGTAATGTGCTGGGCCCGTGGCTGGCGGCGTGAATGGTCTTGTGCATGTCATGTATGAAAGGTGTGTGAATGGACTGTAAAGCGGTTGGTGCCTTGCCGTGGCTTTACAGCTCACGAGCTGTGAGTCATTGGTTCAGTTTTTTGGCCTTTCAGTTATTAACAGTGCATTTCACTTTTGTGAAATCTCTTGTTAATAAACATTGATCTGCTGAACCATCACTCACCCTCGTGCCAGATCCAACCAGTATGTGTGGTTAAAAATGACAAAACCTGCTCCGCTGTAATCAGGCGTCGCACCACACTTGTGACACGCTAGGTGTCTCAGGTGGGACCCCAATGATGAAGCATGCCACCAACTTGATTGGTGGGTGAGGGGTCTTTATCACATAACCTAACTGCTTTTCTTTTCACAATTTTAGTGTTTGGCACATCACAGACTTATGTGGACACATCAAAATGACATATTACAAAACTACCTGTGTTTGGGGGGGAGGGGGCACCTATGTTTTTGGTCCTGGGTGCGGCCTTCATCTAGGGAAACCTACCAAACCCAGACATTTTTTTAAACTAGACACCCCAAGGAGTCCAGGGAGGTGTGGCTTGTGTGGATCCCCCAACATTTCTTACCCAGACTCCTCTGCAAACCTCAAAATGTGCTTAATAAAGCATATTTTCCTGACTTTTCTTTGTACGATCACCGCTCCAGCACAAAATTCCTACTCCCCAGCGTTCCCCTCAGTCTCCCAAGTAAAATGACACCTCACTTGTGTGGGTGCCCAAAGCAGAGTCAGCCTAAAGATGTATAAAGGAAGAATATGTGCTTATCAACTCGCGCTGCTATCCCCTCAATCTGTGCAAGTTTTTGGCCTTTTTCCGTTGCATGCACCTGGCCCACCTACACAAGTGAGGTATCATTTTTATCGGGAGACTTGGGGGAATGCAGAGTGGAAGGAAATTTGTGGCTCCTCTCAGATTCCAGAACTTTCTGTCACCGAAATGACAGGAAAAAGTGTTATTTTGGCCACATTTTGAGGTTTGCAAAGGATTCTGGGTAACAGAACCTGGTCAGAGCCCCACAAGTCACCCCATCTTGGATTCCCCTAGGTGTCTACTTTTCAAAAATGCACAGGTTTGCTAGGTTTCCCCAGGTGCCGGCTGAGATAGAGGCCAAAATCCACAGCTAGGCACTTTGTATAAAACAGCTCTGTTTTCTTTCTGAAAATGTGATGTATCCACGTCGTGTTTTGGGGCATATCCTGTCGCGGGCGCAAGGCCTACCCACACAAGTGAGGTACCATTTTTATCGGAAGACTTGGGGGAACGCTGGGTGGAAGGAAATCTGTGGCTCCTCTCAGATTCCAGAACTTTCTGTCACCGAAATGACAGGAAAAAGTGTTTTCTTGGCCAAATTTTGAGGTTTGCAAAGGATTCTGGGTAACAGAACCTAGTCAGAGCCCCACAAGTCACTCCATCTTGGATTCCCCTAGGTGTCTAGTATTCAAAAATGCGCAGGTTTGCTAGGTTTCCTCAGGTGCTGGCTGAGCTAGAGGCCAAAATCCACAGCTAGGCACTTTGTAAAAAACAGCTCTGTTTTCTTTCTGAAAATGTGATGTGTCCAAGTCGTGTTTTGGGGCATATCCTGTCACGGGCGCTAGGCCTCCCCAACCAAGTGAGGTACCATTTTTATCAGGGGACTTTGGGGAACGCTGGGTGGAAGGAAATTTGTGTCTCCTCTCAGATTCCAGAACTTTCTGTCACCGAAATGACAGGAAAAAGTGTTTTTTTGGCCAAATTTTGAGGTTTTCAAAGGATTCTGGGTAACATAACCTGGTCAGAGCCCCACAAGTCACCCCATCTTGGATTCCCCTAGGTGTCTAGTTTTAAAAAATGCACAGGTTTGCTAGGTGTCCCCAAGTGCCGGCTGAACTAGAGGCCAAAATCCACAGCTAGGCACTTTGTAAAAAACAGCTCTGTTTTCTTTCTGAAAATGTGATGTATCCACGTCGTCTTTTGGGGCATATCCTGTTGCGGCCGCTAGGCCTACCCACACAAGTGAGGTACCATTTTTATTGGGAGACTTGGGGGAACGCTGGGTGGAAGGAAATTTGTGGCTCTTCTCAGATTCCAGAACTTTCTGTCACCGAAATGACAGGAAAAAGTGTTTTTTTGGCCACATTTTGAGGTTTGCAGAGGATTCTGGGTAACAGAACCTGGTCAGAGCCCCACAAGTCACCCCATTTTGGATTCCCCTAGGTGTCTAGTTTTCAAAAATGCGCAGGTTTGCTAGGTTTCCCCAGGTGCCGGCTGAGCTAGAGGCCAAAATCCACAGCTAGGCACTTTGTAAAAAACAGCTCTGTTTTCTTTCTGAAAATGTGATGTGTCCACGTCGTGTTTTGGGGCATATCCTGTCGCGGGCGCTAGGCCTACCCACACAAGTGAGGTACCATTTTTCTCGGGAGACTTGGGGGAACGTTGGGTAGAAGGAAATTTGTGGCTCCCCTCAGATCCCAGAACTTTCTGTCACCGAAATGTGAGGAAAAAGTGTTTTTTTGGCCAAATTTTGAGGTTTGCATATTATTCTGGGTAACAGAACCTGGTCAGAGCCCCAAAAGTCACCCCATCTTGGATTCCCCTAGGTGTCTAGTTTTCAAAAATGCGCAGGTTTGCTAGGTTTCCCCAGGTGCCGGCTGAGCTAGAGGCCAAAATCCACAGCTAGGCACTTTGTAAAAAACAGCTCTGTTTTCTTTCTGAAAATGTGATGTGTCCAAGTCGTGTTTTGGGGCATATCCTGTCACGGGCGCTAGGCCTCCCCACACAAGTGAGGTACCATTTTTATCAGGAGACTTTGGGGAACGCTGGGTGGAAGGAAATTGTGTCTCCTCTCAGATTCCAGAACTTTCTGTCACCGAAATGACAGGAAAAAGTGTTTTTTTGGCCAAATTCTGAGGTTTGCAAAGGATTCTGGGTAACAGAACCTGGTCAGAGCCCCACAAGTCACCCCATCCTGGATTCCCCTAGGTGTCTAGTTTTCAAAAATGCGCAGGTTTGCTAGGTTTTCCCAGGTGCCGGCTGAGCTAGAGGCCAAAATCCACAGCTAAGCACTTTGTAAAAAACAGCTCTGTTTTCTTTCTGAAAATGTGATGTGTCCAACTCGTGTTTTGGGGCATATCCTGTCTCAGGCACTAGGCCTCCCCACACAAGTGAGGTACCATTTTTATTGGGAGACCTGGGCGAACGCTGGGTGGAAGGAAATTTGTGGCTCCTCTCAGATCCTAGAACTTTCTGTCACCGAAATGACAGGAAAAAGTGTTTTTTAGCCAAATTTTGAGGTTTGCAAAGGATTCTGGGTAACAGAACCTGGTCAGAGCCCCACAAGTCACCCCATCCTGGATTCCCCTAGGTGTCTATTTCTAAAAAAGCGCAGGTTTGCTAGGTTTCCCCAGGTGCCGGCTGAGCTAGAGGCCAAAATCCACAGCTAGGCACTTTGTAAAAAACAGCTCTGTTTTCTTTCTGAAAATGTGATGTATCCACGTCATGTTTTGGGGTATATCCTGTCGCGGGCTCTAGGCCTACCCACACAAGTGAGGTACCATTTTGTATCGGGAGACTTGGGGGAACGCTGGGAGGAAGGAAATTTGTGGCTCCTCTCAGATTCCAGAACTTTCTGTCACCGAAATGACAGGAAAAAGTGTTTTTTTTGGCCAAATTTTGAGGTTTGCAAAGGATTCTGGGTAACAGAACCTGGTCAGCGCCCCACAAGTCACCCCATCTTGGATTCCCCTAGGTGTCTAGTTTTCAATAATGTGCAGGTTTGCTAGGTTTCCCCAGGTACCGGCTGAGCTAGAGGCCAAAATCCACAGCTGGGCACTTTGTAAAAAACAGCTCTGTTGTCTTTCTGAAAATGTGATGTGTCCACGTCGTGTTTTTGGGCATATCTTGTCGCGGGCGCTAGGCCTACCCACACAAGTGAGGTACCATTTTCATCAGGAGACTTGGGGAAACACTGGGTGGAAGGAAATTTGTGGCTCCTCTCAGATCCCAGAACTTTCTGTCACCGAAATGAGAGGAAAAAGTGTTTTCTTGGCCAAATTTTGAGGTTTGCAAAGGATTCTGGGTAATAGAACGTGGTCAGAGCCCCACAAGTCACCCCATCTTGGATTCCCCTAGGTGTCTAGTTTTCAAAAATGCGCAGGTTTGCTAGGTTTCCCCAGGTACTGGCTGAGCTAGAGGCCAAAATCCACAGCTAGGCACTTTGTAAAAAACAGCTCTGTTTTCTTTCTGAAAATGTGATGTGTCCACGTCGTGTTTTGGGGCATATCCTGTCGCGGGCGCTAGGCCTACCCACACAAGTGAGGTACCATTTTTATCAGGAGACTTGGGGGAACGCTGGGTGGAAGGAAATTTGTGGCTCCTCGCAGATTCCAGAACTTTCTGTCACCGAAATGACAGGAAAAAGTGTTTTTTTGGCCAAATTTTGAGGTTTGCAAAGGATTCTGGGTAACAGAACCTGGTCAGAGCCCCACAAGTCACCCCATCTTGGATTCCCCTAGGTGTCTAGTTTTAAAAAATGCACAGGTTTGCTAGGTTTCCCCAGGTGCCGGCTCAGCTAGAGGCCAAAATCCACAGCTAGCCACTTTGTAAAAAACAGCTCTGTTTTCTTTCTGAAAATGTGATGTATCCACGTCGTGTTTTGGGGCATATCCTGTCGCGGGCGCTAGGCCTACCCACACAAGTGAGGTTCCATTTTTATTGGGAGACTTGGGGGAACGCTGGGTGGAAGGAAATTTGTGGCTCCTGTCAGATTCCAGATCTTTCTGTCTCCGAAATGACAGGAAAAAGTGTTTTTTTGGCCAAATTTTGAGGTTTGCAAAGGATTCTGGGTAACAGAACCTGGTCAGAGCCCCACAAGCCACCCCAACTTGGATTCCCCTAGGTGTCTAGTTTTCAAAAATGCGCAGGTTAGCTAGGTTTCCCCAGGTGCCGGCTGAGCTAGAGGCCAAAATCCACAGCTAGGCACTTTGTAAAAAACAGCTCTGTTTTCTTTCTGAAAATGTGATGTGTCCACGTCGTGTTTTGGGGCATATCCTGTTGCGGGCGCTAGGCCTACCCACACAAGTGAGGTACCATTTTGTATCGGGAGACCTGGGGGAACGCTGGGTGGAAGGAAATTTGTGGCTCCTCTCAGATTCCAGAACTTTCTGTCACCGGAATGACAGGAAAAAGTGTTTTTTTATCCAAATTTTGAGGTTTGCAAAGGATTCTGGGTAACAGAACCTGGTCAGAGCCCCAAAAGTCACCCCATCTTGGATTCCCCTAGGTGTCTAGTTTTCAAAAATGCGCAGGTTTGCTAGGTTTCCCCAGGTGCCGGCTGAGCTAGAGGCCAAAATCCACAGCTAGGCACTTTGTAAAAAACAGCTCTGTTTTCTTTCTGAAAATGTGATGTGTCCAAGTCGTGTTTTGGGGCATATCCTGTCACGGGCGCTAGGCCTCCCCACACAAGTGAGGTACCATTTTTATCAGGAGACTTTGGGGAACGCTGGGTGGAAGGAAATTTGTGTCTCCTCTCAGATTCCAGAACTTTCTGTCACCGAAATGACAGGAAAAAGTGTTTTTTTGGCCAAATTCTGAGGTTTGCAAAGGATTCTGGGTAACAGAACCTGGTCAGAGCCCCACAAGTCACCCCATCCTGGATTCCCCTAGGTGTCTAGTTTTCAAAAATGCACAGGTTTGCTAGGTTTTCCCAGGTGCCGGCTGAGCTAGAGGCCAAAATCCACAGCTAAGCACTTTGTAAAAAACAGCTCTGTTTTCTTTCTGAAAATGTGATGTGTCCACGTCGTGTTTTGGGGCATATCCTGTTGCGGGCGCTAGGCCTACCCACACTGCTGAGGTACCATTTTCATCGGGAGACTTGGGGGAACGCTGGGTGGAAGAAAATTTGTGGCTCCTCTCAGATTCCAGAACTTTCTGTCACCGAAATGACAGGAAAAAGTGTTTTTTTGGCCAAATTTTGAGGTTTCAAAGGATTCTGGGTAACAGAACCTGGTCCGAGCCCCACAAGTCACCCCATCTTGGATTCCCCTAGGTGTCTAGTTTTCAAAAATGCGCAGGTTTGCTAGGTGTCCCCAGGTGCTGGCTGAGCTAGAGGCCAAAATCCACAGCTAGGCACTTTGTAAAAAACAGCTCTGTTTTCTTTCTGAAAATGTGATGTGTCCACGTCGTGTTTTGGGGCATATCCTGTCGTGGGCGCTAGGCCTACCCACACAAGTGAGGTACAATTTTTATCGGGAGACTTGGGGAAACGTTGGGTGGAAGGAAATTTGTGGCTCCTCTCAGATTCCAGAACTTTCTGTCACCAAAATGACAGGAAAAAGTGTTTTTTGGGCCAAATTTTGAGGTTTGAAAAGGATTCTCGGTAACAGAACCTGGTCCGAGCCCCACAAGTCACCCCATCCTGGATTCCCCTAGGTGTCTAGTTTTCATAAATGTGCAGGTTTGCTAGGTTTCCCCAGGTGCCGGCTGAGCTAGAGGCCAATGGGGCAGCCTTTGTCTTACCTTAAGTTTGACTTACAGGAAAAAAAGGGAAGGTTTGGGGAGGCAAGTGGGTGCACTTGCCAAGTCTGCATGGCAGTTTAAAACTGCACACACAGGCACTGCAGTGGCAGGCCTGGGACATGTTTGCAGGGCTAAACATGTGGGTGGTACAATTAGTGCTGCAGGCCCACTAGTAGCATTTGATTTACAGGCCTTAGGCACATACTGTGTTCTGTACTAGTGACTTACTAGTAAATCAGATATGCCATTGATGGGAAAACCAATCACTAATACATTTTAGACAGAAAGCATATGCACTTTAGCACTAGTTAGCAGTGGCAAAGTGCCCAGAGTCCTGAACACAACACAAACAGGTCAGAAAAAAGAGCTAGAATGAATCAGGTTTGGGGATAACTCTGCAAATGAGCCAGGTTCAACAATTATCTTTAATTTCTAAAGCCAAAACTTTTATTAAATTGTATTTCCATTTAATATTGCATCAGATACATCCATTTCAACAACTGGGATGCTTTAAGGCCTCTCTTAATGCTTTTACTATTGCCTTTCCAGTGAAAAAGTTAAATAGTCAATATCGTAATCTTCTGAAAAACAAAATGTTGGAAACAGTTATTTCACTTCTAAATCCACATGCATGCTACAGTTAGAAGCCAAAGCTTTTGTGTGAAGGAGTAGGTGTAGTCCGCTCACTTTAATATACTAGACACTTTTTCAATAACAGCAGGGCAGACAATACTACTCTTAGAAAACGTTTCTCAAATTCTGGCAAACAATCATGTACACTCAGATCTACAACTGTCATCAATTGACAAAGCTTTGCACATTTTATGGACATTACAAGAGTTGACCATTCCAAATATCAGTGCACATTTTTCTCAATGTATGTAATACTTTACAGAATGTTTGTTAGCAAGATACACATCCTGTGTTCACATCCTCAAGTAATGCAGGTTCAGGCTCTTAGCTTCCAAATTACTGAACAGTTTTAATTTCTACTATCTTTTTTATTATTATGTTTTCCACAAGAAATGAATTGTTCATGTGCAGAGTATTAGAATAAGTTGCTTAACTGCAGCACCAAAACATTTTCCATCTATTAGGACAGAATCAAATATGGAATTGTATTACTTGAACTAGACAGTTTTGCATAGAAAAAATGAAGTTAAATCTATTATTTTGCACAGTTCCTCATATGTTATGTTATGTTAAGCAGATTTGTAGAGCACACTATTATCCAGGAGGGTATCCTGGTGCTGAGCAAGTGTGAGTCTATCCAAACCTAAGGCCTAGTTGCACTGCTCTAAAAGCCAGTTTTTCAGCTTCTTGTGGAATTCAAGAAGTGATGTGAAGGTTTTTATGTGTAGTGCAAGTTCATTTCATGCTTTAGTAGCGATGTAGGAGAAGGCTCGATCACCGGATCTGTCTTTTCTGTATGCATGTGATATGTTCAAGTAGGCGTCCGAATGAGTGGGCATGTTTGGAACGTTTATGAAAGCAGGTGCGATAGTTGAAGTATGCTGAGCAAGTGTTATGTAGTATCTTGAACATGTGGGTTAGGAGTTTGAATTGTGCTTGCTTTTTTATGGGGAGCCAGTAAAGCTCTTTCAGATGTGGTGCGATGTGAGTGCTGTGGGGGAGGTTGTGAGTGATTCTGGCTGCCAAGCTCTAAATGATCTGTGGCCATTTGGTGAGTTTTTTGTTCATCCTAGCATGGAGGGTGTTTGCCTAGTTCAGCTTGCTTGTAACAAGGGCATGTGTGATTGTTTTCTGGGTGCTGAACGGAAGTATTTGAAAATCTTCCTCCGCATTGACAGGGCATGGAAGCATGAGGCCATGATAATGTTGACTTGGGTGGTCATGTCCATTTTGCTGTTGATGATGGCCCTGAGGTTCTAGTAGGTGGGAGTAGGTGTTGGTCCGAGCTCTGTCAGCCACCAGGTGGAGTCCCACAGTGAACTGATATCCCCAAAGTTCATGATTTCGATCTTGTCAGTGTTCAATTTCCGACTGTTGGTCTTCATCCACTGGGTAATTTCAGTCATGCAGGCATTGACCCTGATAATGTGAAATCCTTCATGATGGCGAAGATTTCTTCGCTTCTGTTGGTTTTGGCATTGATGCAGTCCACAAGAGTGGTGCGTATGGTGGGCCAGTTCATTTGGCGGCAGCGCCTCAGGGCAGATTTGAATGTGCTCCTTGTCTGAATTGTCCTGGCTCATTCTCCATCTGTGCTCCATTTATTTGGAGTGCATTTCACCAGTCTGAGTTCTTCCATGTACCAACTGGTCTGCATTGTAGATCTTGTATTGCTTTGTTTGAAGGGGTCCAAAGAGTCAGCTCAGGAGGTGATACAATTGATCAATTTCTTGATGGCTTATGAGAGTCTATTGCTGTGTTGGTAAGGTGGGGGTAGAGAGCGGTATTCCAGTTCTTGTCAGTGATGCTGGTCTAGTTTTGGCAGGCTGGTCTGGCAGTGATGTGTGTGCATTGGACCGGGATGTGAATACTGAACTTGATGAGGGCGAGGGTAGCCCAATTGACTGTTGTGGGCTTGTTGACTCGGATGTAGTTGAAAATGGTGCAAATAGGATCCAGGTGGTATTCAGCAATGTGGGTAGGCACTTTTTATCATTGGCTGAGGCCCTCACTTCCAAGGTCTTTGATGAGGGCTTTATAGTTGGGTTTACCATGGTCTTCTATGTTGAAGATCAGCTCTCTGAGGCCGATGTAATTTCTAATGTCAAGGTTGATTGGTGTGACTGTGTCTGTGAGGTTGTAGGTGAAGTTGGTGAGTGGTTTCAGTGATTTACAGATGATAGTGCTGCTGGGGTGCAGTTGACTCTGACAAGCAGCTTGAATAACATGTGTCCATGTTGGAGGATGATGTACGTGAAGGTGGTGCAGCTGATGGCTTTTATTCAAATTGAGGCAATTCCTCCTCCAGGCTTGTGAAGTCTGTTTGCCCAGTGATAATGTAATTGAGGGGGGATATGTAATGAAGTCAGGTGCCGATGTAAAGCTCAGCCAGGTTTTCATGAGTAAAAGTAGGTATGGGGTGTTGTCGTGCAGGTCTGAGATCTTTTTGACCTTTTTGGTGAGTGAGCAGATATGGAGAGGTATGCATCTGACTGTGGAGTTTTATGTGGAGCATGCATATGAGAGAGGAATTTTGTGGTTGGTAGGACTTTATGAATGTGAGAGAGGGATGTTGGATTGCTGTTGGTGTGGTTGTGCTGAGTGTGGGTAAGTGCATGAAAACTTACAGGAAGCACAGGAAAACACTTTCTTTGTGCTATGTGGTATAGCGAGGCAGCAGTGTAGAAAGCGGAAGCCAGGGTTGAGGGTGTGGAGTGTTGCAGTGGGTGGTGACAGAAGGGGGAGGACAGGATTCTTGGTGCTGGATGTGGTCCAGGCACGGACAAATAGACAGGTTTGCCTTTGTGCATCTTTGACAAGCCTGCTAGCTGTGTCCACTGTGCATCCTCGCTGAGACAACCATTAAGTAGATCCTAGCAGGTGGGAGTAGTGATGTCACTTCCTGTGCAGATGTATGATGGAAATAAGTCCGCTTCAATCCATTTTCATCAACTGAACATCGGGTGCCGTAGTCCACCTTTACAATGAAAAGGTCCCATACATTTTGATGCAGTGAATAAGGTTTATTCAATACTAACTCCCCGGTGCAGCCAACCATCAGCAGAATCCTATATTCTACTTGTGGAATTAAAACGTTGCCCATCACTAATATTTATTTGAAGGATGGTAAAACAAACAGGGAACATGTATATAAAATAGCAAAACAATCAAAGAGCTCTTAAAGCTGGCTTCTCTAGTAAAATAATGCCTATCAGAATATGAGTAGTTCCGTTTCTGTGTTATTAGTTAGGTGTGGCCCGTGAAGGTGCATGAAAAACAGACAGCTTTCATTTTTCACTTAAGCTTAAAAAGTGGCAGCAAATTGCACAAAGGTTTCCTAAACATGCATTCAACTGGAAAAAAAGTACTTCTCCACTGTCACTTCGTAGATTCTCATCACAGTGTAGATTTTTACTACAATTCATAAGAAAACTAAACACAAAATCTGATTATGAGTTATTTGTGGAGTAGAACACTGCAAACCAAATAGCCACTTGTGAAGTGTATTTCACCTATGATTAGTCAAGATGTATATTGTGATTATATGGGATAGTTTTAATGCCTAATTAAGCTTACAATGTGAGTATGAAAAGCATTTCAACATAAACTGAATGATAAAGCACCTATTGAATACTATACGGCCACATGTTCTACTAAATTTTTCTGATGCCGAAATATATTAAAAAATAAGCATAAAACATTGAAATCAATTTTGTCTCAGAGCAGAAACTAGTAATTGGGTCTAAGGAAAGGAGTGGGAGTTTAAAATTAAAACTGCTTTGCAGATCGCTACGCTTTTTAGAATGTCTAGAGTTGAACAGCTTACTTTTAATGCAGGTAAAAGTGTTAACTGGATAACAGCAATAGAGTGTATTTCAGAAATGACCATGTGAACCTTTCCTTGCTAGAGCAACTGAAAGAACTAACTGTTTGTGCCAGTTTCTAAGTTTAATTCTAGAGACCTCGACAATTATTTTCCGAAATGATGTGTGATTAACTTAGAAAGGATACAATATGTATGGAGTTCCATTCAAGGGCTTTTCATCTAATAACACATTTTTTTAAAAGGAGCGAACACAGAAGTGCCTCTTTGGGGCATATTTACAAGAAAGTGGTGCATCAACTTTGAAGCGCCACTTTACCTGCACGCCACTGCGCCCCCTTAACATCACCATTGGTGTGACGTATTTACAATACGGCGCACCATGGCGCACAATACCACAGTAGCGTTAACATTTTTGGCGCTATTGTGGTGCTTTGCTGCACTAGCAGCAAAAATGTGGACGCTAGTCCAGCAAAGCCAGGGAGGCTCCTAGGCGATTAAGAGTGCATCATCTTAATGCCTGCCCTGAGCAGGTGTTAAAAATGACACCAAAAATGGATCAGTAAAATCTAATACATTTCGCTAAGCCATTTTTTGGGCCTCCTTGCTTGGGAACTCCCCCCCCTTACATACATTATGCCTGGCGCAGGCATAAAGTGGCTTAAGGGTTTACAAAGTGGCTCAATGCATGCATTGCGCCACTTTGTTAGTATGGCAGAGGGAAATTGGCTCCTTAAGGCCACATTAGTGTAAAAAGAAAATTACGCTAATGTGGCACAAGGAGGCGCAAGGTGCTTGTAAATATGCCCCTTAAATTTCAATTTTTTTTAGATCTGGTCCAAAACCTGTAAATATTTCTTATCGCTGTAACGTCATTTAATGGTTTGTATATAAAACAAGTTAGCTATATTTTCCACAGAGAAAAGTGAACGAAAAGTTACATATTATAGGACCCATTTGTATTATGTTTGGTGTGCAAAGAGATATACATAAACAAAGATGGACCTGTGTGCTCAGTGTGCAAGGCAGAAACAGATAATGAAGGACACAGTAATTTAGGTCCTGTGAGAAACAAAGACAACAAAATAAACCTTGATGAACGACAGACTTGGACCAGATAGACCTAGATGCCACCTATGCTTAACTTTTAATTTCAGTGCTTGGTTATCATAGAAGATTGAGGTGACTGCACTACTTATGAGTATATTCTCCATGAAAGTAGAAACGCATGGATACCAGAGTAGTTTAGATTAATGTAACTTGGGTCGATTAATGAATGCTAAATAATTAATGTGGCTTAGAGGATACTTTACTGGTCTTTACTTGTTTGCTCACCATCAAATTTTCCTCAGTCACTTGGTGCTTCTGAGACATCTCAGTGTACACTGACCATAAGTCTCAATTTATTTTACAATTACTATTTAACAGGTTTCTTATTGGGATATATGTACACTGGCTGTCTGCTTACTCAGGAAAAGAGAAGCACACCCACACAAACTTGAAGTAGGTAATTTACATTTTGGAATAATGTTACAGGTGGCCTGAGTGGCACATTCAAAGTGATTAATGTGATAGCAAGATGGGCTTAGCTAAACTTGCTTTTTAATGTTTGGGTAATTAGTAATTTGGGATAGGATACATTTAGTGAATTGTTTGGGAGTACCACTATGTTGGTTTTTAGTTTGTGGTACTTGTGCAAGCATATGCTATTCATTCTGAGACCTCCAAACTCTGTTTAAATTGTGTTCTTTTATTTTCATATTCAACGGAACTTTGGCAAGGAACCTTCATGTAGCTTCTTCTCTGTACTTCAGCCCTGCTCCGAAGACGGCAGTACTGAGAGAGCGTAGCCTATATAATCTATATTAACATGAAATGTTTATGAACTAATGTATAATAATGCCACATAGAAACTGTATTAACATGTTTTGCCAAAATGTGCACTTGAAATGTGCCCACGGGGAGTGGCCACCAATGTATACGGGAACTAATAAAAATGACTAATGTTGATGAATTTTTTTGCATTTAAATGATTTTACACTAATAATAAAAAGTATATGCTAAGATTTTGCTAATAAATTATTAGGCCTTTAGTAAGCATGAGTCGAGGCCTAGCTGCCTGACTCTCATATTAAATGTATTTCTCTAACATGCAGTGTGCTGACTTGCTAAAGGACATGAACTCTTGTTTTTTCCAAAAGCTAGTAGCTGAATGTAACTGTAGTAGATCCGTTCTCATGAAATTCATCCTGCCTGTAGTAACATTTTTAGCTGAATGCAACAGTGTAGATTAACGTTATGTACAAGGTTGCCTAAACCGGTACGGACAATGGAGCCACTGACCGAAGATGTGCAAAGGACCACAAGACGATGAAATCATACCGGACATTCCACCTGCTAAAGACTTCAATCATAAGCACCAATAAAATACATGAGAACTGTTATGGGGTAACAAATTTGATGAGCTAATTTGATTTTAATTGGTTAAAGATAGTGGGGTGCAACCCCTTGTCCAATTAGATTTTAGGGGATTGTACAAGGAAAAGGGGATAAAAACCCTTGACACCAGGAAGTAAATCAGAACTAGGGAGTAGGAGACTAGGAGAGGGAGAGATGCTGATGCGATTTGCTATGATCCAGAGACTTTGTCACTTTGCTTGGTGACTTACCGATTTTATTTAGAACCATCCTTGTCCTTAGATTGCCCATTTTACACTTTACCTCCTTATGAGGGAAGTGCCCCTTTTACCTGAGCCAAGTTCCTGACTGATGGCGAACCAACTGATGTCCTGAAGACGAAGACCGAACCTGAGTGCTGACCCAAACTTGGAGGGTAACTATATGACAATGAAATTGTGATTGTCTGTTTGCTTTTTCTTTCTAGGTACCAACTGCTTTTCTTTTGACAGAGACCTTAGTTAGATGTTTTCCAAATTGATGTTACTAAATTGTTTTGCATGAAGCCCAACATGCCAATGCTAATTAGAGGTTAGTTGAGAGGGTTTCACTAAACGGACGCAAATAGACAAATGACTGAATCTATGCTTTGTTGAACAATGTGCTAATATACTCTGCTAAGGATAGTCTAAGTTCACGCTGTGCCATGTTCTAATGTTTGTGATTCTTGCTTTGATGAAATCTTATCGAAGTTGCCATATTGTGACTATGCTATTGTGCTTCTTGGTTTTGAGATTAATAAACTTGCTAGTAGTATTGTAACCAATAGGGAATAAATATCATAAAATTCATACTAAATTGGTGTGGTTATTCATGACTGAAAGGTCATGGTGGTGTCTTGAGTTTAACTAAATGTCATTGACTAAAGTAAAGTGCATTGTGGTAATAAATATTGATGATATTATTGATGTATTAATTGACATGTTGATTAGCTATCTCGTCCTAAGGTGTCTTTCAACAGGGTCAAAAGATTCATTGGCCTAAAACGAGTCCCAATGTGTAATAATTAATCATAAAGGGATGCGTTAACAGTTCCATTATGGAGTTGCACCATTATTGCAGTAACAGGTAATTATCACAAATAATTAGAGTCAGTGGGCTGCTACAAACTGTAAATTTTGTTAATTAACTGTCATATTTTATTTATTTCACAGAAGTGCCGATCCATTAATTTATTCCCAAGACGTTGCCAACAATTGTTAAATCTATTGTGCTGTAATCCTTTTCCACCATAAACAGATCTCCCACGCAGTGGTGTGGAAGTGATGTAAGCATTGCTAAATCTCCCTGGAAGGGGCCAAAAATATGCAGTGACCCAAACCACCCCCTTCCCCGCCATGCCTATGTTATTTCCTAGTGCTGGAAAATGGTCTGTTATCGGATAAGGAATTGGTCTGTTTTCTTTCTATAATCTACACCAGAAAGAAAAATCTATTTACCAAAACAATTCTGACTTCACAATGGGTGAGGCAAATAATATTATGCTTTGGCTGTAACACAGAACTGCCAATCACCATTAGTCATAATCTGAGTTTCAAGTGTGATCAAACTCAGTGGCACTCCCAGTGCATTTCGGATAAAACCTATCAACTTTAATTTCTTTCAAATATTCAATTTTCCTTAGCCCCAGACACGTGTTTCATTATTCATAAGCTCTTTGGTGGAGGTACTGAGCACCAAACCTGTTTTCAACATAACATACAAAGTTTTTAACTTCCCAAGAAACAAGATGCTACTGCGAAAGGTATCCCCTTCTGGTGTAAGCCATTGGACCCGGTAACAATTTTATCCAAAACAATCTCCATGTGACTCACTCATAACAGAACTGGCACTCACCGATAGCCACGAGCCTGGAGTTTCAACTGAAACCAGACTCATACATTTTAATTTATTTCAAATATTCTATTTTTCCTATCCCCAGACATGTTTCCACTACTTATAATCTCTTTGGTGGAGTACTATAGGGACTCAGCGCCAGATCAAAGACCGTTCCCTTCATAACTGTCTAACAGACAGCATGTTACTGCAAAACAACTAATGTGGTCGTACTTAAAAAAGGACTGACACTCACCAATACCCATTAGCTGTGAGTATCAAGTGAATCAAGACTCAGTAAGACACACTGACCAGAATGCAATAGGAGAGCTACTAAGTCCGGTTTCACTTGAAACTCAGATGATGGATATTAGTGAGTGAGAGTTCCTGTTTTGAGTGTGACCACACGGATATATATATATATATATATATATATATATATATATATATATATATATATGATTAACATTTCTGTATATGTGTGTGTTCAGTCTAATCTGATTTCAATTTAGTATATATAAATATGTTTTAGAAGTAAATGTGTGCATACAATTGTTGCAAACCATCACACTCACACAATGTGCAATGCTCTATAATTACACCTTAATGTGACAGATGCCTTTACAAATGTACCATATCATATTACCGTTATCACTATGAAGAGGCAAGTATGAAAGTTCAGTATTGGTATGTATTGTTATTTAGTTATTTATGTTGATTTGTTAGGTATTGGAATTTATTAGTATGAATTTTGAGAGGATATCCGCATTGCATTCGTTGTGTGAGTTTAGGTTTCCATGGCTGCTGTTCAAGTTATGAATTTTGGATCTAATCATAAGAATTTTAGTGGTTTCTCTGTTCTAATTCATAACAATAGCTGTATTTTAACAGTGGCTTTTAAGCGAATTTCTAAGATTTTTTATGAACATATATTAAGGTTTTACAAACAAAGCTAAATGTTACTCCATTTTTACCTTGTTTGTTCAGTCAATCTATATTTTTTGATCATATATTATATTTAAAATCTACAGAACTATTAAAATCGGAAAACCAGACCCAAGCATCCACCCCCCAGCACACTCTCTCCCCCTCTACCCCTCCCCCCGCACAGCATACAATTCTTTCTTGTACAAAATCGTGAGTTTCAAAATGCAGGAAAACATTTGGTCCCCCTCATCAGCTAAATGTGATTTTAATTGGTCAATATATATACATGTTTTAACCATCTAAGGACCACATGCCAACTTCTTCAAATACGATTGAAATAATTTACACATAACCATGAAAAATATAATTTCTGATTCAAGTTCTATGTTTCTGCACACCTTTGGGTAAATCAATTAATTTGTTTTTGCTGCAACAGTGAGCAAAATGTCCTGCCGGAGATAAAATAACCAATTTTTTTAGCACCTTGATAAATTTGTAGTTATAGTTAGGACCTAGTTTCTTTAGAAACAGCATTTTTGTTTTTTGGGAAAAACTTTGTCGCAGTTTGATGAATCTTCACAAACTTTTCTAAGAAAATATAATGGTCACTTTAGGTGCTGTCTGGAAACCGGTGCGGTCAAGCGGGGGCTGAGAAAAATAAGAGGTCCAAAAACGTGTTTTCCCCATTCAATTTTCCATAGGGATTTTGAACAGCGATAGCACCAAAATTACTGGATGGAATTACACCAAATTTGACAGAAATGTAGCTCTAGATCCAGAAAGAGCGCTTTTTGTTATGTGGTGTAAATCCATTCAGTAGTTTTTGAGAAATTTAAGGAAATCCAAATATGTATATATAGGAACACAAAGGATTTGCAAGCCCTCCCGATCTCATGCTAAGATCTGATTGGCTGCCAGAATTTCAACAAGTAAGTGCTGGCAGCCATCATGGAACTTGACTGAAGCCGAGTCCCAGGAAGAATGAATGAAAAAAGCAAAACGGGGCAGGATATGAGCACCCTAACCCCTTAGCTCTGGTGCTGGGGTCCCAAATGGTCCCCATCTAGGGCTAAAAAGCATTTTTTTTAATTTGTTGCCTTGATTTGCAGTGGATCCAGTGAAAATAAAACAATAAAAATGAAGTGTAGGCACCCACACTTTGTCTTTTTTAAGCCCCCCTGTGGGGCCAAGTCCCGGGGGCATTGTTTATTTGTAACAGGAGGCCATCCAGCCCCCCCATAGCCTCAGGGACCACCATCTCCCCGGGGAGATGCATAAAAAATCTGCAGGGCTACGTGCCCCCGCTGCCCCAGGGACCACCACCTCCCTGTGGCTATAATAAAAAAGTGAAGGGGATCTGTTTCAGGCTCCCAGGCCCAGGGGACCACCATCTCCCTGGGGTTGTTTTCGTGAGGAGTCCACTGATGGCCTTAGGAACCGCCACCACCAAGGTCGGCTCCTGCTATGATGTCCGGTGTGCCCACACCCGGGACATAGCTGTTTGCTGTGGCTTAGTTGCAGCTTCGACAGTTGCAGGCAAGTCACAGCAAACAGAGTCCGCTTTCTGACAGTGGGACCTCTCAAACAGCTCCCGCTGTCAGAGAGCAGAGTTTTCATATGTCTTTCCTGCGTGCAGATATGCGTACAGGGAAGACAAATTTGCTCCAGGACGCAGGTAGCTGCTATGAAAAGGAGCTACCTGCTCGTTGCAGCAATGCTGGCCCATGCAGGAGACAGGAGCCAGCTGGGACCATGAGGGAAGCCTTGAGGCTCCCTCCACTGTCCCAGCTAGACTTTAAAGGGTGAAAAATAAATTAAAAAAATTACAAATCATCAGGGACAGAAAATAAATTTAAAAAGTAAAAATCATCAAGGACTGCGGTGGAAAAAAAAAAGGTTGCCTAATAGTTACAGTGAGAGACTTTCACACTGAGAGTTGAGGGTTTGACTCCAAGTGTATCCGGAGTCATTTCCCTCCTTTATTTTTTGTGAACTACAAATGTTAAAGGCTCATACTTTTTAATTGAAAAGTACATTTTTCTTTTCAATTTGTGCAGAAATATCTCATTCTAAGTATATCAGCCATCAAAGCCTATAAAAACTCGCCATCTTTCTCTCTCTCACTCTCTTTCTCTCTCTCTTTCAATTTCTTTCTCCCATTCACACACCCATTCAGACCCTTATGCAGCCACTCACAGACCCACTCAGACACTCACGCACCCAGTCACAGCCCCACTCAGACCCTCACGCACCCACTCACAGACTAACTCTAATTATCACGCAGCCACTCACAGATCAATTGACACCCTCATGCACCCACTCACAGACCTGCCCAGACACTAATGCACCCACTAAGACACTGATGCACAAACTCTCACACCCAGAGACTCTCACAGCCACTCTCATCCCCAGATGCACCCTCTTACGCCTATTCTTACACCCAGAGAGACAGGTTGCAGCCAACTCCCATCCCGCACAGTGAGGGTTGGGTGGTTAGGTGGGGTTGGCCACAGGGTCTGGCAGCAGGCCAGGCCTTGCGGGCAACCCCTGCCATGCATGGGTGAAGGCTTGGCACGGTGCAAGGTTGGGTGGTATAGGGGCCTTAGGGCCTGGCTATTTTAAATGTATGAAATCATAGAAATTCACCATTTATAGTTTGAGTTATCACAAGTAACTATAACTCATACCCTGAGGTAACTATAAGTCGCACCCTCGCCATACACTGCTAATTACCCCAAAAATGATGGCACTCATGACAACTTTGATAACATCATTGATAATATCAGTGTAATATCTGTAGTATGGTGCATGGTGGGGCGCGAGTTATAGTTACCTTTGGGCACAAATTTTAGTTACTTGAGATAACTCTAACTTGTGAATTCCTATGGTTTTGTACATTTAAAATGTGAGCCTAACTATATTGTCCTTGTAACCTTTAGTTTTTTAAGTGAATATATATATTTGTTGTGCATAATTTCGGTACATATTAAGGTTTACTAAGTGATGGTGAAAATACTGAAAGATTGTATTTGTCTGAATATGCGCTTAGAATTGTTTGATTGTGCAGAGCATAGGTGAACATGTGTACATGGTGTTAAGGATTATAGAGGGATGCATCCATTATGCTTGCGAGCATTGGTTAAAGTCTAATTGGACAAATGTTCCCATTCATTGAGGAGTGTAGGGACAAGTTTAAGCATGTAATTAATATTAGTAGTGCAAATATAGATATGCACTGAGGATTTATGAGAGAAGGTGCAAAGATGAACATGTACTAATGATTACCAAGTGACCAAGTGCCAACCTAGGATTACTGAGGGAAGGGGCAAATCTGAGCACTCACTAAGCTTGATTTTAAAGGGGTGGTGCAAATGTTGCCTGGTATAGAAGAATTCTGAAACCAAATCTGAACATATATTCAAGATCAATAAGTGAGGCTGCAAATCTGAACATGCACTAAAGATTACTTATTGATGTGACACCTTTTGATATGTACTAAGGGGTGCTGAGTAATAGACTACAGTTAAATAAGCAGTTAGATTGAATGAGTGAAAGTGCAAAAGTGATTATGCCCCAGGATCACTGAGTGGGGAAAATCTGAACGTGCGTAATATTGTCCGAGGTTGCGGCCTTTAAATATGTGTGTAACCTTCCTGAATGTATCCATGCAGTCACTCATTTATTCATAAACCTCTACATTCACCCAACCATCAACTCATGCACACATTTGACTATTCCTGCGTCTACTCACCCATTAATTAACCATGCACTTGGTCACTCAGTCAACTATCAGTCTATTGTCTCTCTAATCCATCAAACCTCTGATATTATCTAACATTCCTTTCCTCACCCATCCACACAACCACTCACTTTAGCTCATTCCTTAATGAAGAGGCAAGTTAGCTTTCAGAGAGACCTGTTGCCTTTGCTAATACGTGTCGTACTTGGTGTGTGAACAATAGATCTAGCTTGCTGCACAGATCTAGTGGGTTAAACTAGGGTGTTAGCAATCATGAATAGGCAAACAATAAATTGTGCCCTCATCAACATAATTTGTGTATGTGTGTTAGATGCATGTTTATATGTAAGTGAAGGTGCACGTGCCCAGCATTACATATTACAAACTACATGTAATTGTACACTTCCTTTACAAGTCTTGATTATATTGATACAAATGATGTCCGGTAGCTACTTGTAGCTTATCATTGTATCACTGTGTCAAATAGTTCATAATACGTTTACAAAGTTACAGAGAAAAATAGTGTTCTACTACTCTTGCCGATTCATATCTGCAATAGAAAAGTGTCAGTTTTCCTCGTACTCGCATAGTTTTCTAGCCAGTCGTATTTTCTAGTATAGCAGAATTTGTCTAAGATTAGCTGGTTTACCATGTATTAGTACTAGTGGCCATGAGAATTCGTAAAGAAATCTGATATGTGTTCTGGAGCCTCGAAAATGCAACAGTAATCTAGAAGGGTATTATTCCATTTATTCCCTGGAAGCATCCATCATTGACAGCTGATATCTTCCACACCATTGACTTCATTTCCTGACATTGGAGCGTGACTGATTCAATCCGCAAAATGCAGCTGATGTGGAAAATGAAAATGTTTGCTTAGCAGGAAATATTGAACATCTTGGCCTGTGAAGTGCAAAAAAGTGTATCACTCAAGCATGTGATGCAAAGAAGTGCATCAGAGAATTTATTATTGATGTTGAAATAAATGATGATAAAAAATGAATCCAGCAAGCAGGAGAGCAAACTGCAAAAGCTGGCTATCATTGTGTGGAAATTGCAAAAAGTAATTTCTTCCAAATTGTTTTCTGCTAGCCATGTCCATCATGAACTGGTGACGTATATTGACATTCCGAATTAGTGTCAATAGTAACTATTGCTCAATACCCTGCTCTACAGTCTGTTACTAAAATGGCAGAAGGGTCATAGCTGTTTTCAAGACATGCCCGAGGGCCTTCAGGTATTCTCACCTCCCTATGAAGTTATCAGGTTTGACTTGCAATGTAAAATGAATAGAGCTGAAAATAGTTCAGCTCTTGCTTATAGTTGATACGGAAAACCGAAAATAACATAGGTCCTGATTACGATTAGCTCGAGTAATTACTGTATGAGCGGTAGCCCCACATAAAACCTCGCACCCCTCACGAACATTTCAGCAGGTAAAACCTGCCAAAATGTATTGGGGTCAAAACGCGTGATGAGAATTGGGACATTCCAATTTTGGTGCAGTAAGCACCAAAATCTGCACTCTCTGCCTCATTTCAAGGGTGGTTACCACAATTAGGTGTTATTTATCGCATCCAATATATTCTGCGTAGAGAGGTGTCAGGGTATATCGATTATAATAAATATCTTACCCTTTTCCAGGCAGACCATAATCGATACCACTGATTTCTTCTACCGCCAATATTATTGCCCTGGAAAATTAGAGGCCTGTGGCCAGATGAACAGAACCATTATGCAGTTGCAAAGCATACTATTCATACAAACACAGGGTTTCTGACCACAAAATAGTTTTTAGTTTTGAGCTAAACCCATTTTCTGAATCCTAAAATGGGTTTAGAAACCCACAACAAATTGCTATTTGGAAATTGGAACACTTAGGATAAACCTTCCAGATAGTGATTTGTTAAGGAATGTACCAATGTTTTACCAATATTTTGCAAAAGGAATCAGCTCACAACACACAGTACCTCAATGGAGGTGTTACTTTGTGAATGTTGAAAAAAAAATCTGGGGAGTAGGAATGGTCCTACTCTCAAACAAACAAATAAACAAATAGCTTTTTTTTGTAAATGCAGCCTCGTTTCCTTTAAGGAAAAAGGGCTATAATAAAAAAGTTGACTTTATTTAAAATCCAGTCACGAACATGGTGGTTTGCTCACCCCAGCGGGCCATCACCTCATGATGCATCCCATTATAGTGAGTCGCAATTTTTATCCTACCTCATGAATATTGATGAGGTATGTCAGATTTCATCACAGTACAATTCACAGTTTTGAAAGCCAACCAATTAGGAGATAGGTATGTTCTTAAAATTCCTTTCTATCCAAAGAAAGGCAGTGCACAATTTACAACCACTTTTAGCAAATGGAAATTTCGTACATCAGGCCTCAGATTCTAATCTCAGCTACACCCTTGACGAAATACATGTGATTTTAGGCAAATATAACTGGAATCAGAAAAAAATGTATGTGTATTTGTGTAAATAAAAACAAAAGCGTGTACAGTATCTCAAATACATGTTTTCGCCTCACTTCCAAGCCATCTCATCTCCTTACACTCTATGGTTTTATACAAGGTATCTTACGTTTAAGACCATTCTGTTACAATAAAAAGTTCTCCACTGCTCTTTGGAACTCACGTCAAACGATATAAAATTAGTAAAACAACAACATCATGATACTACTACTACTACTAATACTAATATTAATAACAGTTGAAAAATGTATTTCTGAGGAGAAAATAGAACTTTATTTAGACTGGCTTTTTTTCAATAGAGCTTCCCCACAGATCAGGAGAAAGGTGGTCATGTCTCGCATAACTATAGATGAACATGTCTAAGAAAGCTCATTTGTGATCTTTGCATCCATTTGTAACTACTGACATGCCTTAGGTTGTCTTAAAGCAGAAGGCCACAAAGGGGTGCAACAACATCCTACGTTGCAGTACCATGCACATTATCACCATGTAACTAGAGTTATTATAAGAGGAGGCCATTTATTGTTTTTTTTGGAAATGTATCATTTTTTGAACGCATATAACCCATACAAGTGACAGCCCACAAAGCGGGTAAGAGGATTATGTATCACATTAAATAACAATAAATTGGAAGAAGGATCATTCAGAGATAAAAATAGGGTACCTAATCCACATCATGATTTACAGCAGAAAACATGTTGACAGAGATAACGTTAGGCAATACAGTTTCAGGCATTGCATTAGATATTCCACACCCAACCCCAGACAATAACAAGCATTTGCAATGCAATTTGCAATGCAATGGGTCTCGCATTTGCTTGAGTTAGTGCTACTAGGGTTGTAAACTCCTAACCGGACTTTTCTTCCCACATAAATTGAAAATTAAAAGTATTACAGTTTCACATAAGTGAGCCGATTCAAAGCGCCACACCATGAGCATGAAGGAGATGCAAAAAAGGAAAAAGAAGTTTGCTCACAGTCAAATGTATCGGCAAAAGTGCAAATAGCCAAGTAACAGGGTCGATGTCCAAGACGGTACCAAATCGCCTCAAGAAGGGACAGATGTAAAGCATTTACCAATCATAAGAAAGGATTTTTGAAAGGCAAGCCCATGAATGAGCAATAGTGATGGGCGTGAGGTGGGCATGGTAAAAAGCCCAAATAGATAACAACACGCCGGAAAAGCAGCGCTTGCGCGCTGCTTTGCTCAACCTAAAAACCAGAGGGTTGGAAATAATGAACCGTTCTAAACACTGCAAGCTAGTCTGATTTGTTTGATTCATGGTGTGACAGTCCCAAAATGGTTGCCAGATGTCTCTTGGTCAGGTTGTGTAGCATATATCACACTATTGGAGTCACAGACAATCAGGCTTTTAAGCCAGGCTGGAACAGCTGGGGTTCGGTAGCTTCCCCTGTGCAAATCGATTTCATGCTTCACAAGTAGCAATGGCATTGTAGGAAACCTGTCGACCCCTGGTGGCACATCTTGTACATATCCTAGATAGAGGGTCAGGCTCAGGAGCAGGAAGAGGACGTGGCACCAAAAGCTACCCACGTGACTGCACGTCCATATCAGGTGTGCAAAGTCTGCCCACTCAATATGACAGTTAGGGCAATATGAGGATCTAGTGGAGTCAAGTTCAGCCAAGGCGCAAGTTGTAGTGTATGCACATCTTAAGAATTTGAAATGTATGAGGTTATGTCTGTGATTTCAAGATACAAGGTTACTTTGTTGGCAAAAGTAGTGCCAGATTTTGTCAGTGAGTCAATGCTGCACCCCATGTCTCTCTACTGTAAGCTTCCCATCCTGGGCCTGCAGTAGTGCCACACTGATATGATATAGTTTGGAAAGCAGATGCCTCCCCATCAGGGTCAGTTATCAATGCAGTCAATAGGGTAAACTCATTAGTGGCACCAGGGTGAGAGGGGAGGAGGGCGTGCAGCCCACTGTGGACTCGACACAAAACAAAATGATCCATAGGAATTGCATTGGCAAACTGGACATCGTTGGTATGAGATATGACATGCCCATCCGGAAAGATATCTCCGAACGGGTGTAGTGCATGGCAGGCCAGCGTACACTTGTCTAGCGGTTCTTGTGCAAGGTAAAGCCATTAATTATATGCAAGTGGCAAGGAAGGGGAGTACAGCAGGTCTCATCCAAGTAACCTAAGGAATTTATGCCAAGCCCAACTGATGGTGGAGAGCATCTGAATGCCAGCAGGTTCAAGCAGAATTACCCATGGTAGTACGGCATTGTTAGACCTGACAGCCTTAGGGTGGTCACCCCTAACTTTTTGCCTGCCTCCCTCCACTTTTTGGACACTGTTTTTGCTGGTTTTTAGACTCTGCGCACTTTATCACTGCTAACCAGTGCTAAAGTGCATATGCTCTCTCCCTTTAAACATGGTAACCTTGGATCATACCTGATTGGACTATTTAATCTACTTATAAATCCCTAGTACTGTGCACTATATGTGCCTAGGGCCTGTAGATTAAATGCTACTAGTGGACCTGCAGCACTGGTTGTGCCACCCACTTCAGTAGCCCCTTTACCATGTCTCAGGCCTGCCATTGCAAGGACTGTGTGTGCAGTTTCACTGTCACCTCGACTTGACATTTAAAATTACTTGCCAAGCCTAAACTTCCCCTTTCTCCACATATAAGTCACCTCTAATGTGTGCCCTAGGTAACCCCTAGAGCAGAGTGCTGTGTGGGTGAAAGGCAGGACATGTACATGTGTATTTTACATGTCCTGGTAGTGTAAAACTCCTAAATTCGTTTTTGCACTACTGTGAGGCCTGCTCCCTTCATAGGCTAACATTGGGGCTGCCCTCATACAGTATTGATGTGGTAGCTGCTGATCTGAAAGGAGTAGGAAGGCCATATTTAGTATGGCCAGAATGGTAATACCAAATCCTGCTGACTGGTGAAGTTGGATTTAATATTACTATTCTAGAAATGCCACTTTTAGAAAGTGAGCATTTCTTTGCAATTAAATCTTTCTGTGCCTTACAATCCACGTCTGGCTGGGCTTGGTTGACAGCTCCTTGCGCATTCACTCAGACACACCCCAAACACAGAGTACTCAGCCTCACTTGCATACATCTGCATTTTGAATGGGTCTTCCTGGGCTGGGAGGGTGGAGGGCCTGCTCTCACACAAAGGACTGCCACACCCCCTACTGTGACCCTGGCAGACAGGATTGAACTGAAAGGGGACGTGGTGCACTTCTTAGCCACTCTTTGAAGTCTCCCCTACTTCAAAGGCACATTTGGGTATAAAACATGGCCTCTGCCCTACCTCATCAGACACTTGCTGGAGAAGAAACCTGAACCAGAACCTGCATCCTGCCACGAAGAACTGCCTGGCTGCCTAAAGGGCTCACCTGACTGCTTTCTACAGAGGACTGCTGCCTTGCTGTTGCCCTTCTGCCTTTCTGAACTCTTTTCTGGCTGTAATAGTGCTCTCCAAGGGCTTGGATAGAGCTTGCCTCCTGTTCCCTGAAGTCTCAGGACCAAAAAGACTTCTCTTTTTCATATGGACTCTTCGTGCGCCGAACAATTTGACGCAGAGTTTGCTCCGCGGCAAGAAAATCGCCGCACACCGACGCTGATCGACGCAACACCTTCAGGACGACTGGAACTTCGACGCACGGCCTCGCAAGGACAACGCCTCCCGACTTCCAGAGGGGAAATCGACGCGACGCCTGCCGTGGGAACGAGAATTCCACACACAGCCTCCCGGAACGACGCGCAGCCGGAAAACAAGCCAAAGAATCCACGCACAGACCCCGGGACATCTGGTAATCCCGCGATCCACAGAAAGAGACTGTCCGCGCGCCGGAAAATGACGCACGGCTTCCCCGTGTGAAAAATAACGACGCAAGTCCGTGTGTGCAGCGGAGAAATCGACGCACACACCATTTTTCCACGTATCTCTTCTTCTGCGGCCCTTTGCGGAGATTTTCCACTTTAAACCAGGTACTTTGTGCTTGAAAGAGACTTTGGGGGTCGGGGGTTGGAGGTAGCACCGCCAACAGGCTGGCGGTGCTCCGCCGGGCATTCTGACCGCAGCGGTACAGCCGCGGCCAGAAGCGGAAAGCCGGCGGTGTACCGCCGACTTTCCGCTGCCCATGGGAATCTGCCATGGCGGCGCAGCTTGCTGCGCCGCCATGGGGATTCTGACACCCCATACTGCCATCCTGTTCCTGGCGGGTCGCCCGCCAGGAACAGGATGGCGGTATGGGGTGTCGTGGGGCACCTGGGGGCCCCTGCAGTGCCCATGCCAATGGCATGGGCACTGCAGGGGCCCCCGTAAGAGGGCCCCACAAGGAATTTCAGTGTCTGCTTTGCAGACACTGAAATTTGCGACGGGTGCAACTGCACCCGTCGCACCTTCCCACTCCGCCGGCTCCATTCGGAGCCGGCTTCCTCGTGGGAAGGGTGTTTCCCACTGGGCTGGCGGGCGGACTTTTGGCGGTCGCCCGCCAGCCCAGTGGGAAACCCAGAATGACCGCCGCGGTCTTTTGACCGCGGGACGGTCTTCTGGCGGTTCCCGCTTGGCGGGCGGCTCCCGCCGCCCGCCAAGCTTAGAATCAGGCCCTTTGTTTGCTTTTTAAAGACTTAAGACACTTTGGGGGTTATTCCAACTTTGGAGGAGGTGTTAATCCGTCCCAAAAGTGACTGAAAAGTGACGGATTTACCACCAGCCGTATTACGAGTCCATTATATCCTATGGAACTCGTAATACGGCTGGTGGTATATCCGTCACTTTACCGTCACTTTTGGGACGGATTAACACTCCTCCAAAGTTGGAATAACCCCCTTTATATCACTTTTCAGTGATATCTTTACAATTTCACATTGCATCTTTATTCGTTTTGACCTACAATTATCCTGATAAATATTCTATATTTTTCTAAACACTGTGTGGTGTATTTTTGTGGTGCTATATTGTGTTATTGTATGATTTAGTGCACAAATACTTTACACAGTGCCTTCTAAGTTAAGCCTGACTGCTCGTGCCAAACTACCAGAGGGTGGGCACAGGATAATTTTGGATTGTGTGTGACTTACCCTGACTAGAGTGAGGGTTCTTGCTTGGACAGAGGGTAACCTGACTGCCAACCACAAACCCCATTTCTAACATTGGTGATCAGCGGTGAGGATAGGACTTGTATTTGTGCAGTGACATACAGTAGCTAAGTATTTCACTGCCTACCCACAGTTGAAGGTCAACTTGATTTGTATCTCTTTTTTGCAAATTCGTTTTTTTTTCTGACAATTTTCAAAAACTAAATCCTCACTCAACCTGTCTCTGACTGGGTCTCAAGTAGGAGACTTTGACCTAGCCCTGTTTGATACATATACTGTCAAACAGCTAAGAGGGTTCTGCAGGGTGATGAGAGTACCCACCCAAGGGGCCTCCAAAAAGGAGGACTTTCAAGTGGCGCTGAGGGCCTGGGCAGAAGCCCACTTAGAGGAGGATGATGAGGAAGAGGAGCCAGAAAATGGCCCCTCAGAGGATTTGTTGCTATCAGTGGATGATGTTACCACTGCAATTGTGCCCCCTTCCAGACCAGGGAGCAGTGTCTCTGTGCAAAGCCTAACCGCAGAGGAAAGGAGAGAGGAAAGGGAGTTCCAATTGCAAATGGCAAAACTGAAAATTGAAGCTGAAAGAGCTGAAGCTGCAGCTGAGAGAGCCTTGGCTGAAAAGAAACTTTTGTTGGCTCATGAACTGAGTCTCAAGGAGCTGGATCTCAAGGCAAAGCAGTCTGAATCCAGCAATAATGGTGGCAGCATACAGACAGGACCAGCTGGAGAAAAGAAGCTTTGCATACCCAAAAATGTAGTGCCCAGTTTTGTGGTGGGAGATGACATAGATAAATGGTTAGCTGCTTATGAAGTTGCACTAAGGGCTCATGAGGTTCCTCAAGGGCAATGGGGAGTAGCTATGTGGGGTTATGTGCCGCCATTGGGGAGGGACACACTTCTCACATTGGATCAACCTGATCAAAACACATACCCACTCCAGAAAGCCACTTTACTTGCCACGTTTGGGCTGACCCCTGAGGGCTACCGTCAGAGGTTCAGGGACAGCACCAAACAAACCACACAAACATGGGTAGATTTCTTTGACTTTTCCAGTAAGGCACTGAATGGATGGGTGCGGGGCAACAAAGCAGATAATTATAAAGGGTTATATGACTTGATTCTGAGAGAGCATATGCTCAATATTACTTTTACAGACTTGCGCCAGCACTTGGTAGATAGTAAGCTGACTGATCCCAGGAAGCTTGCTGAGGAGGCGGACCTCTGGGTTAGCACCAGAGGGTCCAAAAAGGTACCTAGGGGGGACACCCACAAAGGTGGTCAGGGTTCCCAACAGAAGAAAGAGGGGGGAGATAAACTTACAGATAAGGAACTCTCCAAAGGCCCCCAAAACAATTCCCAGGGAGGGGGTGGCAACCATTCATTTTCCAGATTTGGGAAAAAGCCAGGGACTTATGATAAACCAGGGAGATCCAACCCCAAATGTTTAGAGTGCTACCAGTATGGTCACTATAAAGGCGACCCCCAGTACTCCAAGAGGGCACCGTCCACTACTGGACAGACACCTGGGTTAACTAGTGTAGCGCTCGGGGGGAGATTGACCCAGATAGCTTTGGGGAGCAGGTAGAGATTTCCCTAGTGTCCCTGGGAGAAGGAGAAATGGTGCCCAAAGCCCACATGCCCCAAAATACTTCCAAGTACAGGCAGTGGGTCACCATTGATGGGCAAAAGGTGGAGGCTCTGCATGACACAGGAGCCAGTATGACTACTATCAAGAGTCAGCTGGGGCCAACAGAGCAGATAGTCCCTAATACATTCCACCAGGTCATAGTCGCTGACAATCGTGAGAGTTGCCTACCGGTGGCTCTGGTTCCCTTTAAGTGGGGGGGGGGTCTCTGGTACTCTGAAAGTAGCTGTGAGTTCTGCCATGCCTGTAGATTGTCTGTTAGGCAATGATCTTGAGCATACTGCTTGGAAAGAAGTAGAGCTCAGATCTCACCTGGAGATGTTAGGGTTACCTGAGTGGGTCTGCATGACCACACGGTCCATGGCTGACCAAGAGGGAAGTCAAGGGCGTCTGGAGCCTGGAACAATGGCCCAGAGAACTGCCAAGAGGAGAGGCAAGGGGCACGGGAAACCGGTCCCAGAAGTTCCTGCAGTGGTTGACGGGGCTCCTGAGGAGGAGGCTCCCGAACCAACTGGGGAAGACATTGCCACCCTAGGTGACCTACCTGAGCTTGCTGGCTGGCAAGTTGAGGGTGGACCCACCAGGGAGGAATTCTGCAAGGTGCAGAAAGAATGTCCCACTCTAGAGGCTCTGAGGAAGCAAGTGTCAGCCCAGGCGGCAGATGAAGCCTTTGGCGATCACCACATATATTGGGAGAATGATCTCCTCTACAGTGAGCCTAAGGTTCCGGCCATTGGGGCAGCGCGTGCGCTGGTGGTCCCCCAGTGTTACCGAACCTTCCTACTGGGTCTGGCTCATGACATTCCACTGGCAGGACATTTGGGGCAATTAAGACCTTTGACAGGCTTGTCACCCACTTTTACAGGCCCAGAATAAGGACAAACTCAGATACGTTCTGTAGATCTTGTCCTACCTGCCAGGCCAGTGGTAAAGCAGGAAAAAGGGTTAAGACCCCCCTGATTCCACTGCCTGTCGTTGGCACCCCCTTTGAAAGGGTGGGCACCGACATTGTTGATCCATTGGACCCCAAAACTGCCCTAGGCAACAGGTTCATCCTGGTTTTGGTGGACCAGGCCACCCGTTACCCAGAGGCAATCCCTCTGAGGACCGTAACTGCACCGGTGGTGACCAGAACTCTGATGGGGATATTTACCCGTGTGGGATTCCCAAAGGAGATAGTGTCTGACAGAGGCACTAACTTCATGTCTGCATACATGAAGTCTATGTGGGATGCGTGTGGTGTAACCTACACGTTCACCACACCCTATCACCCCCAATCTAATGGTCTTGTGGAGAGATTCAACAAGACCTTGAAAGGCATGATTGGTGGCCTCCCTGAGGCCCTGAGGCGTAAGTGGGACATCCTCTTACCATGCCTTCTCTTTGCCTACAGAGAGGTCCCGCAGACGGGGGTGGGGTTCAGTCCCTTTGAGCTTCTCCATATGTACCCTGTCAGGGGTCCCTTAAGCATTGACAAGGAGGGGTTGGAGAAAGCTCCAAAGGCGCCCCCTCAGGATGTGGTCAGCTACATGTTGGCCCTCCACAACCAGATGACCCTCTTCTGGACAGAGGCCAAAAGTAACCTTGAGGCCAGTCAAGAGGTAATGAAACACTGGTATGACCAGAAGGCCACCCTGGTAGAGTTTCAACCTGGAGACAAAGGGGGTCATTCCGACCCTGGCGGTCCGCGAATGGAGGAAGCACCGCCAACAGGCTGGCGGTGCTTCCCTGCCCATTCTGACCGCAGCGGTAAAGCCGCGGTCAGAAAACCGGGTCCGGCGGTTTCCCGCCAGATTTCCCCCGGCTGGGCAAATCCGCCAGGGCAGCGCTGCAAGCAGCGCTGCCCAGGGGATTCTGACTCCCTTCCCGCCAGCCTGTTTCTGGCGGTTTACAGCACCAGGAAGAGGCTGGCGGGAACGGGTGTCCTGGGGCCACTGGGGGCCCCTGCACTGCCCATGCCACTGGCATGGGCAGTGCAGGGGCCCCCTAACAGGGCCCCAGCCTGTTTTTCACTGTCTGCCTAGCAGACAGTGAAAAGCGCGACGGGTGCAACTGCACCCGTCGCACACCTGCAACACCGCCGGCTCCATTCGAAGCCGGCTTCAGTGTTGCAGGCCCCCTTCCCGCTGGGCCGGCGGGCGCTAACATTGTTAGCGCCGGCCGGCCCAGAAGGAAGGTCGGAATGGCACCAGCGGTCTTTTGACCGCAGTGCGGCCAAATGGCGGTTCCCGCCAGGCGGGCGGCAACTGCCGCCCGCCGGGGTCAGAATGACCCCCAAAGTGTGGGTAATGGAGCCAGTAGAGCCTAGATCTCTCCAGGACCCCTGGTCTGGCCCATTTGAAGTAAAGGAGCGGAAAGGGGAGGCCACTTACCTAGTGGACCTCCAAACTCCTAGGAACCCCCTAAGGATGCTCCACGTCAACCGACTAAAGGCTCATTTTGAGAGGTCTGAAGTCAACATGCTTCTGGTCACAGATGAAGGTATGGAAGAGGAGAGTGAACCTCTCCCCGACCTCCTCTCTGCCCAAGAAGGTGATGGGTCAGTGAGAGGTGTCATTCTCTCTGACTCCCTGACTCTAAACCAGAGAGGATACTGCTATGAGCTGTTGGAGCAGTTCTCCCCCCTGTTCTCCCTTACTCCTGGACTGACCCACCTCTGTGTTCATGACATTGACACAGGTGACAGTCTCTCTGTGAAGAACAAAATTTACAGGTTATCGGATAAGGTGAAAGCAGCATCAAGGAGGAGGTCTCCAAGGTGTTAGCTGTAAGGGTTATCAAGAAATCCAGTAGTCCCTGGGCCAGCCCTGTGGTGTTGGTCCCTAAGGCTACTGCCCCAGGTGCGAAGCCAGAACTCCGGTTTTGTGTGGACTACCGAGGTCTCAACTCAGTCACACGGACTGATGCTCACCCCATCCCCCGAGCTGATGAGCTCTTAGACAGACTTGGCGCTGCCAAGTTCCTGAGTACGTTTGATCTTACTTCAGGGTACTGGCAGATCGCCCTGACTGAGGGGGCTAAAGAGAGATCCGCATTTTCCACACCTGATGGCCATTACCAGTTCCGGGTGATGCCATTTGGGTTGAAAAATGCCCCCGGTACCTTCAAACGGTTGGTTAAAGGGGTCCTAGCTGGCAAGGATGCCTTCTGTGCAGCCTACCTGGGCGACATAGCTGTCTACAGTTCCAGCTGGGAGGAACACCTGCTCCACCTCAAGGCTGCAACAGGCAGGCCTGAACATCATGGCTAGTAAGTGCCATATTGGGCAGGGTTCCATGGTGTACTTGGGACACCTAGTGGGTGGTGGCAAGGTGCAACCCCTCCAGGCCAAGATTGAAACTATCAAGGCCTAGCAACCACCTAGAACACAGACTGAGGTGAGAGCCTTTTTTAGGCCTCACAGGATACTACCGCAGATTTGTCAAGGGCTATGGTACCATTGTGTCTCCCTTGACAGAACTCACTTCCAAGAAACAACCTAAGTTGGTGAATTGGACAGAGGCTTGTCAGAAAGCCTTTGACTCTCTGAAGGAAGCCATGTGCACGGCCCCCGTGCTCAAGGCCCCTGACTACTCCCAGGAATTTATTGTGCAGACAGACGCTTCAGAGCATGGCATAGGGGCGGTCCTAGCATAGCTAAATGAGGAGGGCCTAGACCAACCAGTAGTCTTTATTAGCAGAAGGCTATTACCACGGGAACAGAGGTGGAGTGCTATTGAGAGAGAAGCTTTTGCTGTGGTCTGGGCACTGAAGAAGCTGAGGCCATACCTGTTGGGGACTCACTTCCGGGGTCAGACAGACCACAGGCCCCTCAGATGGCTCATGCAGATGAGGGGTGAAAATCTTAAACTCTTGAGGTGGTCAATTTCCCTACAGGGGATGGACTTTACGGTGGAGCATTGCCCAGGGGTTGACCACGCCAATGCTGATGGTCTCTCCAGATACTTCTGCCTTAGCGATGAGAGCTCCCAGGAGGTCGGGTAGCTCTCCCCACTTTCAGCTGGGGGGGACACATGTTAGACCTGACAGGCTTAGGGTGGTCACCCCTAACTTTTTGCCTGCCTCCCTCCACTTTTTGGACACTGTTTTTGCTGGCTTTTAGACTCTGCACACTTTATCACTGCTAACCAGTGCTAAAGTGCATATGCTCTCTCCCTTTAAACATGGAAACCTCGGATCATACCTGATTGGACTATTTAATCTACTTATAAGTCCCTAGTACTGTGCACTATATGTACCTAGGGACTGTAGATTAAATGCTACTAGTGGGCCTGCAGCACTGGTTGTGCCACCCACTTAATTAGCCACTTTACCTTGTCTCAGGCCTGCCATTGCAAGGCCTGTGTGTGCAGTTTCACTGTCACCTCGACTTGGCATTTAAAATTACTTGCCAAGCCTAAACCTCCCCTTTCTCCACATATAAGTCACCTCTAATGTGTGCCCCAGGTAACCCCTAGAGGAGGGTGCTGTGTGGGTGAAAGGCAGGACATGTACCTGTGTAGTTTACATGTCCAGGTAGTGTAAAACTCCTAAATTCATTTTTGCACTACTGTGAGGCCTGCTCCCTTCATAGGCTAACATCGGGGCTGCCCTCATACAGTACTGAAGTGGTAGCTGCTGATCTGAAAGGAGCAGGTAGGTCATATTTAGTATGGCCAGAAAGGTAATACCAAATCCTGCTGACTGGTGAAGTTGGATTTAATATTGCTATTCTAGAAATGCCACTTTTAGAAAGTGAGCATTTCTTTGCACTTAAATCTTTCTGTGCCTTGCAATCCACGTCTGGCTGGGCTTGGTTGACAGCTCCTTGTGCATTCACTCAGACACACCCCAAACACAGGGTACTCAGCCTCACTTGCATACATCTGCATTTTGAATGGGTCTTCCTGGGCTGGGAGGGTGGAGGGCCTGCTCTCACACAAAGGACTGCCACACCCCCTACTGGGACCCTGGCAGACAGGATTGAACTGAAAGGGGACCTGGTGCACTTCTAAGCCACTCTTTGAAGTCTCCCCCACTTCAAAGGCACATTTGGGTATAAAACAGGGCCTCTGCCCTACCTCATCAGACACTTGCTGGAGAAGAAACCTGAACCAGAACCTGCATCCTGCCAAGAAGAACTGCCTTGGCTGCCTAAAGGACTCACCTGACTGCTTTCTACAGAGGACTGCTGCCTTGCTGTTGCCCTGCTGCCTTGCTGAACTTTTGTCTGGCTGTAAACGTGCTCTCCAAGGGCTTTGGATAGAGCTTGCCTCCTGTTCCCTGAAGTCTCAGGACCAAAAAGACTTATCTTTTTCATTTGGACTCTTCGTGCGCCGAACATTTCGATGCACAGTTTGCTCCGCGGCGAGAAAATCGCTGCACACCGACGCTGATTGACGCGACACCTTCGGTGCGACCGGAACTTCGACGCACGGCCTCGCAAGGACAACGCCGCCCGACTTCCAGAGGGGAAATCAACGCGACGCCTGCCGTGGGAACGAGAATTCCACGCACAGCCTCCCGGAATGACGCGCAGCCGGAAAACAAGCCGAAGAATCCACGCACAGACCCCGGAACATCTGGTAATCCCGCGATCCACAGAAAGAGACTGTCCGCACGCCGGAAAATGACGCACGGCTTCCACGCGTAAAAAATAATGACGCAAGTCTGTGTGTGCAGGGGAGAAATCGACGCACACACCATTTTTCCACGTATCTCTTCTTCTGCGGCCCTTTGCAGAGATTTTCCACTTTAAACCAAGTACTTTGTGCTTGAAAGAGACTTTGGCCCTCATTCTGACCCTTGTGGTTTGAAACCGCCAGGGCAGAGGGCCGCGGAAAGCACCGCCAACAGGCTGGCGGTGCTTCATGGGCAATTCTGACCGCGGCGGTAAAGCCGCGGTCAGAAAAGGGCAACCGGCGGTTTCCCGCCGGTTTACCCCTGGCCCAGGGAATCCTCCATGGCGGCGCTGCTTGCAGCGCTGCCATGGGGATTCCGACCCCCTTCCCGCCAGCCTGTTCCTGGCGGTTTACACCGCCAGGAAGAGGCTGGCGGGAACGGGTGTCGTGGGGCCCCTGGGGGCCCCTGCACTGCCCATGCCACTGGCATGGGCAGTGCAGGGGCCCCCTAACAGGGCCCCATAATGATTTTTAGTGTCTGCTTTGCAGACACTGAAAATCGCGACGAGTGCAACTGCACCCGTCGCACCCCTGCAAAGCCGCCGGCTCCATTCGGAGCCGGTTTCCTCTTTGCAGGGGCTTTCCCGCTGGGCCGGCGGGCGATCTTCTTGAGGTCGCCCGCCGGCCCAGCGGGAAAGTTAGAATCACCGCCGCGGTCATTTGACCGCGGTGCGGTGTTTGGGCGGTTTCCGCCCGGTGGGCGGCACCCGCCGCCCGCCGGGGTCGGAATGACCCCCTTTGTTTGCTTTTTAAAGACTTAAGACACTTTGGGCCTCATTATGACCCTGGCGGTAGAGAACCGCCAGGGCCAACGGGGGCGGGAGCACCGCCGACAGGCCGGCGGTGCTCCCTTGGGCATTCTGACCGCGGCGCTTTGGCCGCGGTCAGAACGGGAAAACCGGCGGTCTCACGCCGGTTTTCCACTGCCCCTAAGAATCCTCCAAGGTGGCGCAGCTCGCTGCGCCGCCGAGGGGATTCTGACAATCCTTACCGCCATCCTGTTCTGGCGGGCGAGGATGGCGGTAAGGATTGTCGTGGGGCCCCTGGGGGCCCCTGCAGTGCCCATGCCAATGGCATGGGCACTGCAGGGGCCCCCGTAAGAGGGCCCCGCTAGTATTTCACTGTCTGCATAGCAGACAGTGAAATACGCGACGGGTGCAGTAGCACCCGTCGCACCTTCCCACTCCGCCGGCTCGATTACGAGCCGGCATCCTCGTGGGAAGGGAGTTTTTCCCTGGGCTGGCGGGCGGTCTTTTGGAGACCGCCCGCCAGCCCAGGGAAAAACTAATAATACCCTCTGCGGTCTTCTGACCGCGGAGCGGTATTATGGAGGGCGGCATCCTGTCGGGCGGCCTCCGCCGCCCGCCAGGGTCATAATGAGGCCCTTTATATCACTTATCAGTGATATCTCTACAATTTCACATTGTATCTTTATTCGTTTTGACCTACAATTATCCTGATAAATATTCTATATTTTTCTAAACACTGTGTTGTGTATTTTTGTGGTGCTATATTGTGTTATTGTATGATTTAGTGCACAAATACTTTACACATTGCCTTCTAAGTTAAGCCTGACTGCTCATGCCAAGCTACCAGAGGGTGGGCACAGGATAAATTTGGATTGTGTGTGACTTACCCTGACTAGAGTGAGGGTTCTTGCTTGGACAGAGGGTAACCTGACTGCCAACCAAAAAAACCATTTCTAACAGGCATGTAGTGGCACCACTCCTGCCTAGTCATATTGAGGTTTGTCATAAGGTAGACATGCGTCCCTGTGGTACTAGTGGTATGAGAAATGACTTTGCACCTCCAGATAATAGAAATGAAAATGCAGCAAACCAAACCCCCCCTCACTCATACAGGAGCACCAGTGCATTTCAGCTGACACAGGGCTGCTCCCCACCCATATCAAACACAAGAGGAGGGTTCTCAGCACAGCAAAAAAAGCATTGGTGAGAGGGAAGGGTATGTTCTTAAAAAGCTACAAAAAACAGGTGAAACCCTCATTTTAATGATGGGGATCCAGCCAGCCATGGAAAGTGGCAGCTGGATCCACTAATCACTCTGAGCCAATAATTCATCTACGACAGGGCCATAATTCATTTGGATGGCCTGCTCCTTCTCTCAATGCATGTGGACCCCCAAATATTTGACCAAATCAGTGCACCACTTCAGGGAGAGTTCAGGCCTCTGGAGTGGTTGTATCTGTAAGCAGGAATAATTCAGATTTGTCCCAATTGATGTTTAGGCCAGAGAACCAGCCGTTGCATATAATCTCATGAACTATAGTTTCCAAGTTGACTGCGTGGTAATGAACAAACAGCAGAATGCCATCTGCGTAGAGTGACACTAGCAGAGGGATGGGTTTTAATTGCAAGCCACAGTGGAGGTGTTTCTTCTGCAAGTGGCAGACAAGAGGGTCCATGGCGATAAGGAAGAGTAACAGGGGGCAACCCTGCCTTGTCTCTCTAGTGATGTCAAATGGAGCAGTAAGTGAGGCGTTAGCACACATGCAAGCCACAGAGCTGGAATATAGGAGCAAAGTAAGGGAACTGAACCCTATTGGCATTCCCTGTAATTGGAGCTTTGCCCCCAGCAAAGGACACTCCAGTGAATCAAAGCCCATCTCTGCGCGGAGTAAAGCCATTACCGTAGGGACATCCGGGAAGAGTCTATGAAGCACCAAGAACAACATGAGGGAGTTAAGGGAGGTGTAGCGATGTGGGATAAACCCCGATTGCAGGGATGAAATGATCTTATCCAACAGGAGCGCTAGTCTGGTCGCGAGGATTTTAGCCAGTAGTTTGTTATCAAAATTAAGTAGGGACACAGGCCAGTAAGATGTAAAGCACTGTGGATCTTTGCCAGGTTTTCCCAACAGAGTTACAACTGCCTCACGAAGGGTAGGCTAGAGAGTATGTCACCAACAGGTGTTGTGTGAGGAGGTGGTTGTAGGTTTTAGAAAAAACAACCATGAGGCCATCCAGGCCAGGGACCTTGGACCCGTCCAGGGCGTCAATTGCTTGCACCACTTCCACACTGTAGATAGGCTTGCTGAGGAATTGCCTCTGAACACCTGAGAGCCAGGCCATGGCAATCTTTGAGAGGTTATTCACAATATCTTCTGCTTCATCAGAAATGCACATAGTTTAAAGATGCCTATAGTATTGTTGGAGCTCTGCCAGAACGGTGGTTTTGGCGGTAATGTGGGACCCAACCCTAAGCAGCAGTTCTAGGATGTAGCCACTGACTGAGGGTGGCCGAAGCAATCATGTTAGGGGGTGGCCTGGATGATCACCTTTCTTGCAGTGTCGGGTGCTAGCATGTTTCCTCAAATGTGCCACCTCTTGCTCGGCCAGCTCATGGAATTCATCTAGTAGAGACTTGCAGTGCAACAGTTGTGGTCTGTGGCCCTGTTGGGTATCAGCACTGTCTACATCACGCAATTCATTTTTGACATGCGCAAAATTGCGCAGACCCTACATACACATCCCATTAATGCAGGCCTTAAAGGCCTCCCATAGGGTAGCATGTGTGGGGACAGATCCCTACAGTTCAAAGTGGTACACAATGGATGCACAGAGTTACTCTCAGAATACCTCGTCATGCAAGACATTGCACAGGAATCGCCAGTGTCGCTCAACTCCACCCCCAAAGGGTATTGCTAATACTGTCTGAATTGGAGAATGATCTGACAGTGTGCCCAGGAAATGGGACACATTGCTCAGCCATGGGAGGGTAGGCACTGAAAGTAACCAGTAGTCCATATGGGTCTACGTATTATGTGGTGCAGAGTAAAATACGTAACACAGGGTGGTAGTGTGGACATGACGCCAGGCGTCCCTAAGTGACTAGCCACTGGACACCAAGGCAGAGGTATCCAAGGGTATCCGAGGGGGTCAAGTATCATTTTGAGGTCAATGCCCAATATAACATGATCGGCATTCACTCACCCCAGCAGGGACAGTACTTTCTGAAAAGAGTCTGGTGAGTCTATATTTGAGGGATAAACATTAATCAGTGGCCTGCCAGGAGTCCTGTGACTGCAATGTGCCATCCCCCATTGTCAGTGAGGCTAGATATGGGGGTGAAGGGGACAGTATACACACCCCACAGGAGTAGGTGATATAACTGGAAAAGTACCTGTGTAGTCACCAGGAGGATGCATAGGTGTGCACGTATCCAGAGGGGAGAAGTGTCTCCTGCAGAAAACCCACCTTGATATCGTGATAGTTGAGGTATTGAAGTACCTACTTGCCCTTGTGGGGGTAATTGATGCCCTCAACATTCCAGGATAGGAAGGGTAACTCGATCTCTGGGCCCCTGTTGTTACTTGACATAGTTGGACATAGCAGTGAATGTAACTCTGGTGACATGGCCACTGAGGATCTGGTCCTTCCTTCCAACCAACCAAACAAACAAACGAAAAGCAATGTTTAAAGAACCCCTACCCTCCACCCCGACCCACACCAGGCCTACCCATGCCGAGGAAATCCAGATAAACCTGACCATTAAAAAAAAAAGAAAATACTCAAACAATACACCTCAGGGGATGAGCAACACCGTAGCAATTGTTCCCCAGATGTATATCAGGAACATAGTACTGGGGAGAAGATTAGGGCCAGTAGCCATTGTGTGAATAGTCATCCATCGGGAAACAATAGTAATTGATGTAATATGAATGTCACAGTGCTGTATCAGAAGAGAAAAGTTTTAAAGCAGACACAGGGGGATCAATAGTAGCCATTCAGTCTGCTAGAAATACTTCTGAGCCAGACGAGGCATGTAAGTCTGGTGGGGAATGTTCTGCAGTACTGCTGCTGGTAGTCTGGTGCTCTGTGGCATATTGCTTGTAGAAAGCCTGAGCATCCGCTGTTGTCTCAAATAAATGCGCTTTTACATACATTTCTACTCACAAGCAGGCCAGGTAAAGGATTCCCTATTTCAGTCCAACTTTTCTCAGCATATTTTTGGCCTCTGTAAACTTGGGGTGTGCGTCTTGCACCACCAAGGTAAAGTTGAGGAAGAAGGAGAGCAGAGCCTCCTCTTATTGTACCTGTTCCATCTCACATGCCAGACGAAGCACAATGTCACCATCTCTGAAATTCAGAAGACGGGTGATTATAGGGCATAAGGGAGCCCTAGGAGATGGCTGTGGGCCATCTTATTGTACCTGTTCCATCTCACATGCCAGACGAAGCACAATGTCACCATCTCTGAAATTCAGAAGACGGGTGATTATAGGGCATAAGGGAGCCCTAGGAGATGGCTGTGGGCTGAGGGAGCTGTATGCTCACTCTACCTCAAAGATGGACGTGAAGTGCTGGCAGCCAAAGAGCTCAGCCATCAGACATTCAGCGCAATTTCCCCATGTCTTTGGACTCCACCATGCCTAAGATTTGCAGGTTGTTGCAGCAGGATCCGGCCTCCAAGTCTTCATCAATGATGGCTACCAGAGGAGACCATTGTTGAGCATGAGAAAGACCCTGTCATCAGAGTTCATAAGGAGCACCACAGCTACATTGGCATTCAGATAAGCATCATACTCACAGGAAGTTGTGTTTGATTTGTATTTTAGCACATATGAAGGTAGTACAAGCAACATAAATGGAAATCACACTAAAAACTGAACACTGCAATGTGAAGATGTCTAAAAAAAACACAGTCATTTCTAATTTTTCCTGTGCATATACGACATAAGGAGAAGGTTCCACCTGGAATCATGTCATGCAATTAGATTTAAATATCACCATGCCACTACATCAGTAATGACTTAAATAAATGACATATAAAAAGTAAGTGTTGTAAAGTGCCCCTTTTTGCATGGTCACCATCCCACCTTTTGCTATTAGAAGCTGTGGTTTTTGACCTGTTAGTGTACTGAGGCCTGCAAACCAGGCCCCAATACCAATGCTCTTTTACTTAAATTATATGTTGAATTGCATAGGCCAATTGGCAAGCACCTTACCACCCTGTAAGTCCCCAGTAAACGGTACCCAGGGTATTCAGGGCAAGGGTGGTAAAGGGGTACCAGGGCCGCAGCACTGATTGTGCCTCCCTGAGCACCCCAAGTAAAAGAGAGACTGCAGAGCTGCCATGTCAGCCTGCACAAGCAGCCTGCTGCTCAAGGGAGACACTTCTCACACCAGGTGCAGGCAGAGTACCTGTTACTGCCCATTGACAGGTCAGTCACCCCCTCTATCCCAAGGGCATGCTGTGCTGTCCCATGAGTGAAAGCCTGTGTGCAGGAGCACATATGCCCCTGTGCTGGCATCTAAAACATAATGCCGGCCCAAGTTACTGGCGGTCAATCAGATAACATGGGCTGGCATCTGACTACTGCTCAGATGTCCAGCTCTGCAATGGCCCCGCCGAATCATTTCATGTTTGGCATCAAACAGGGTTCTTTTTAACTCTAAACATGATTCCCATGTTTAAGATTAAAAGGCAGATGCCCAGGTGGCACCCTTAGAGGGTGCCCACCAAGTTACCCACTCCTGTACTGTTTTGGCGGGTTCTCCTGAGCCGCTGCTGCCACAACCTGGATTCTGACCTCCTGCCAGTGCTGCTAGCCCCTTGGCAGGATGTAAGACAAAGGGCCTGGGCAGGAAGGAGGTCACACCTCCTCCCTCCCAGGCTGGCTAGTGAGATCAGCATCAGGGTGGTGAGCCTCAAAGGCTTCCCCCGCCTTTGATGTGCTGAGAGCTGTCCCCCAAATGAAGGATGAAGACCTTCCCATCCTGCCAGCTGGGCAGTTGGGAAATTAGCTATGCAGGAGGCGTGCACCTCCATCAAACTAGCCACTCCTTCTAGGTGGGCAAGGGGATCTGCGCAGCCAAGGAAGGGTTCTGCCATCTTGGCAAACCCTCAGAATAGTGGGTTCTGGGTAGAAAGTGATGTACTCACCACAGTAAGTCATCACTGCAAGGGCAGACTAGCAACAGACACAGTAGTCCATTGGCCACTGTCCCTCACACCCTTAAACACCCCTATAACCAGGATTTAAGGGGCTCCCTTGGCACCAGAGCTTTGATCTTACCTGGAAAAGAAGAAAGAAGCATGAAGAGATGTATGCTGCCCTAGTTCGAAGAAGAGTACACAGAGTGACATAAGGGGACCAGTACTGGAACCAATTGCCTGATGTGTGCTGGAGGTGAAAACTCATTGGTCCCAACCAGGGGGCCCCCTGTTCTCACCAAAACTTCAAGGAAGACTCCCCTGACTGGTGGCACCAGTCTGTAAATTTCAGGAGTAAAGAAGGGCTGAGATTAAACAACTGTGACCAGATGGGCTCTGAGTGCTTGAGACCAGAGATTCTTGGTGTCCAGCAACTAAACAGTGGGAGCGTGGCAAATGCCAAGTTTCAAGCATCTACTCCCCTCCAAACGACCTCCAGCTGCCATAAAGCCCGTGGACCCTCCTTGCAGCTACAAAGGCTTGTCTGTTACCTGCTTGGAAACAGATGGACACACGACATCCACTGACTCCAGAGCAGCCCCCCAGCATAGGGACCGACATTGCCAGCGACCCCCTTGCTGTGGGTTTTCAGCCAGAAGGAAGTGACTTCGACTGGAGCAACAAAGCAGCTTTGGCACGACCAGCCCATTGATTGACAGCTAGGAGCTACCTCTGCACCCGGAGCCACCAGATGAGGTGGTGAAGATCCAAGCATTGAATCCTTGTCCTGGCCCCCCAACGACCTCTATATCTGAAGGGTAGAGTGTGAGTCCAAACCCAAGTCCAGTTTTGCCACAGAGTGCAAAATGCAACAGCCACTGCTGACCATTCAGCACCCAAGACAGCAAAGTCACCTCTGCATCCGGACTCCCTGTGCAAGGTAACAAAAGTCTGACTCTTGTTCTAGGTCCCCGCCGAACCTTAAGTTCTTGAAGGTTCATCGAAACTCACCCTATGAGTGCCCGAGTGCACACTGCTATTTTCTCCATTGACTTCAACGGAAGCCATTAAAATCTGCAAAGTACTGTATTTCTTAGAGACTTAAAAATTCACAACTCCATTTGTCGTGTCACTCACTTATCATTCATGTTTATATGTGAAATGCTTTACACATGTTCCTCTAAGTAGCCTGACTGCTCTTTGCCACATTACCACAACTAAGCTAGGGTTTGCTGAAAGTGAATTTGAGGTCCACTACTGGGTATTGTGTTGGTATTCCATGGTAACACTACCTAGTCATACCATATAGTACCTTCACCTTGCTACAGTAAGTTTCTTGTAGACAATTCTGAAGGCTTCATTTTTTAAAGGCTAGTATATTGTATGTAGGAAAGTAACAAACATATGCAAATCATCATGAAATGGTGGCAAATAATATTCTGTGAAAGACCTAGCAATGTGGGAAGCACTAGGTAAATATCTAACACATGAGTAGCATGACTACAGGATATGAGTTGTAACAGCAACAAGGGGCCAACCACTTGACCCTTGGAGAGCAGCTCTAGTCACTGGATGTCAGCAGGACTCCTCAGGTATTCTTTCTTTCAGCTTTCAGATATAGGCCCTCATTACGACTTTGGTGGTCTTTTCGTAAGACCGCCGAAGTCGCTGGCACCGAAAGACAGCCAGTGCTGGCAGTCTTAAGAGCGCCCTATTATGACTGATATCAGAATTTCACCCAAAATGGGGTGGAATTCTGACACCAGTCGTGCTGGCGGTTGGCGGTGAAGAGGCGGTTCCACTGCAGGCACTGCCATGCCAAAAGGAAGCTGCATGCCGTAATACGGCCCGTAATACAGCATGGTGGGGCGCTGCTGCCGGTGGAAGTGCCAGAACCTGTTTCCTCCCGGATGACCTCCTCGACGGACAAAGTAAGTGGATCGTCCTACAGGGGAGGGTGTGTGTGTGTGTGAGAGCGTGTGAGTGCATGTGTGAATGTCGTGACTGCAGGGTGAGGGGGGTGTTTGTGGGTGTGTGTCTGCATTTGTGAGTGATTGTGGATGGGAAGATGGGTGTGTGTGTGTGTTTGTGGATGGGGTAGGGGTGTATGTGTGTTTGGGGATGGGGAGGGTGTGAGTGTGTGAGTATGTGTGTGCGTGTGTGAGCGATTAAGGGAGTGAGTGCGTGTATGCGTGTGCATGTGTATGTAAGTGGACAGAGAAGGGGGTCAGTGTTTGTGTGAGTGGATGGGGAAAGGGGTGCATGTTTGTGTCAGTGAACAGGGAGAGCGGGTGCGTGTGTGTCAGTGGATGGGAAGAGTGGGTGAGTGCGTCCATGCGGTGTAGGGGGAAGGAGGTGTGAGTGTATGTATGTGCTGTAGTGGGGAGGAGGCGTGAATGCATGCATGAGTGCAGTGTTTGTGTATGTGCGTTATTTTGAATGGGGTGTTTGACACGAGTGTGTGGGTGAGTGGGGCTGTGTTTGTTTATGTGGCGGAGTATGTGGGTGCATGTGTCCGGGTATGTGGACATGTGTGCAAGTGTATCCTGTTGTCAGGATGCAAGACCGCCAGTTTTTTCTGGTGGTGGGACTGCCAGAAAAAATACTGGTGGTCCCCCGAGTCGTAATACTGCTATTGGCATTACAGCGTCTGCCGTGCCCGAGGGATGGCGGACCGCGGAAAAGAGGCTGGACGGACATAGTATCAGTGGTTTGGCGTTGGCCAAACCGCTAAACTTGTAATTTGGTGGTCTTCAGCACCGACCTGTTGGCGATGGGTCTGCCACCACAGCCCTGGCGGTCTTCGGACTGCCAGCATCGTAATGAAGGCCTTCATCTTGTTTCAGGTGTTGTTTTCTTAGGTCCAGGAATTTTCTGAGGACTAGTGGTAAGGAACCATGCAGTAGAAAATGATAGTAGAATGTCTTACACTAGATACAAGTGACTTTCTGACAGAATTCCAGCCTTCTTTTGTAGCACTTTTTTCAGTTTACTACATACCTTCCCAGATTCCCTCATCCAAAATGACATTTCAACTTCGTCCAGCTCTGGGAGCCTTGTCCCTTCTTTCAGCCACCCCCTGTGGACAAGAGGTTTTCTCCCCTCTGCCAGTGTTAGGAAAGGTTTTTATCTCCCGCTGGGAGCAGAGACAGAAAGTATATGAAGAAGTCTGTGAGCATGCATGGTTGTTGATTATTGACAGACACTTTTGGAATCTCCACTTCAAAGGAAGAGCTGCAAAATCTGTGCTTTGTGTTGTTAACAGTTCCTGTCCCGTCTTCGTAGGAGGGTAGCCCACACCAAATAACGCCTGTGATCAACACACCTGATTTTGTGCTTCAAGAGGCAAACCCTTGTCCCATCAGAGGAGTCTTTTTAACAGCCAGCTAGGGATGTGTATTCAGTCTCCAGAACAGGGCTGTGAGGCCAACCAGTTCTGTTCTAGTTTAATATCAGGTGGCACAAAGTACACTTTCATAAAGTCATTTTTCTCTTATAATGATCAAAAATCATTTCATCACTGAACTACATGTTTAATACTGAGTTGAAATTCCGTTCATTGACCACTTTATCATTTTCCTACGACAAGATTCAATTAAGTGACTTTTTTTCACTTGTCCTTTCAATGGAAACAGTGGCTTTACCCACACCTCTCACAAACAACTTTTTTGCAACTGTTCACTGTTGGACATATTTTCCCAGCATCTTGCTCACTCCTCTTTTACATATTAAGCACCAAGCTCTGTGGGTTATAAGGCACAATATATGTATAGGTGTATGAATGTAGCTCATCCTGTCTGGCAAAATCAGTTTTCCTTTTCATATGACACTGCAGTGTTGTCAAACTGATGTCTAATCAGAGCACAATTGTACTCTCTGGAGCCATAAACCTTTGAAGTATGTGTGGTAGGTGCAAATAGTCTGCAGCCCACATCTTACTTACAGGCCACTGGGGTATTTTCTGCACCATTTACTGTGACCTTACTGGAATTACCCATAAGCAAATTAGGTGAACCAATGCATAGTACATGTGTTAAGAAAAAGCACACATGGTATGACACTGTTTAGAAGTGTCATAATGCACAAATTCAGAAAGTTAGAAAATAAAAATAGGAAACGTGGAGACAGGGGAACTAGAAAATCAATGTATTTTCTTTCAATACCTATTTATTTTCAAATGTACTTTAAAAACATATCTGTAGAGGCAGACAAGGGATTATTGCAAGAGATGTTTTTGGTTGACATAGATATATTGCATATGTATGCCTTGGAAAAATATTTGACACAGGACCTGAAACTATCCTTAAATGGATGAAAGAAGGGATACATGAATATATGGCCTGAAATAATACATCAGTAGGCAAGTTCCTAATACTTTGCAATCTGCAAATGGTAGTATAACAATATCTTTGAAATTCACATCATGTTAAAGGTACAGACACAGAAGGCAGAATATTACAAAGTGGTTAGATGTTTAAACTTATTTATACCAATCAACAAATCACTGTTGTATACAGTTGTATACAAAACAGGGGGTATATACATGTATGTTTTGTGGTAACTAGCAGGACGTTGTATTGGCATGTTGTTCTAATGCATCAGTTCAAGGAAGCCTTGGGGTTTCAGGTTGGCTAGGGTATGCACCTAAGCCAGGCAGAACCCACCCACTCAAGTCAGGGCAAGGGAGTTACACGTCCAAGATAACCCCTGCTCACCCCCTTGGTAGCTTGGCACGACCAGTCAGGCATAGCCCAGAGGCAATGTGTAAAGTGTTTGCACAACACATACAACACACGTGATGCACTATCCCCACCACAAAGGAAACACAATACCAAGTTATATGAAAATATACTGTATTGTACACAATGCAATTATTAGACCAAACATCACATATCAGTAGTATCCTGCTACCTTAGCAGTTGTCAGAACGTTACACATTAGTTACTCTGCAAACTAGCTGTAGTCACATATAACACACAGGTTACTCAGTATTCTGCAACTTAAGCAGTAGTGAGGAGCACGTTATTACTCCAAAGCACTTGTCATAAGAATATCATAAACGCCCATGTTAGGAACATTAGAAAATGTATGGCAAGTCATAAAAACATATTTAGCATGTTATGCCCAATGAAAGGAACATTTGCATACATATAGAAAGTCATCATCAACAGGTAGGCAATATAAAATTAGTAAAGTCTCTACAAAGAACTTAGGTTATATATATTGTCTTTTGATGGTACCTGGTTTTCTGATGAGGCACCTCCAGTGCCAAGGAATGAAGAAGGGGCCCCCGGCACTCCCCCGCGCAACATGGGGTCCTCCTTAGTACTCTGGGGTAGAGGGGGGTGGCACATACCCCCTCCACACTACTGACGGGCCCCTCCTGGGACCCGTGATCACTGGGGGCCCCCTGAGGCCTCCACCGGCCCTCACTCGGGGGGGGGCAAAGTCGGCGAATAATTTTGATAAAAGGAGGGGGGCGCTATGCACCCCCTCCGGTTTCAGGATGGGCACCTCCTGGGTCCTGCAATCACTGGGGGCTCCCCAGGCTTCCACCGGCCCTCACGCGGGGGGGCAAAGCCAGGGAGAAGTGTTAGGAGGAGGGGGGGCACCACGCACCCCCTCTGTTTCAAAGGTGGGCCCCTCCTGGGACCTGCAATCGTTGAGGGCCCCCCGGGCCTTCACTGGCCCTCACGAGGGGGGCCAAGGTTTAGGCACTGGCCCACAAGAGCCCAAACAAGGTACCAGTGGCATGGGGGAGCCTCCGGTGAGGCTTCCGCCCCGCCCGAGGTCTGACAAATGGGCCCAACACGGGCACGGAGAGACCTCCTTCTCCCTTGCCCCTTGTGGAAGAGGAGAAAGGGGCCCAGTGGGGCTGGGGGAGCCTCCAATGAGGCCTCTTTCCTCCCGCCCGGCTGACAACCCACGTCACGGCCTGCCCAGGCCATTAGAAGCAGCAAGCACCAAAATAGGTGCCTGCTTGTGCCCCGAGGGCTCTCCACGGAGCGCGTGTCACCCCAGGGGCACAATAGGAGCGCGCTCACTCCAATCTTCACTTTGATGATTTTCTCCGTGCCCCGGGGGCACAGAAAACAGCGCGACTCTGGCGCTGCATCCAAGACGGCCCAGGTCCTTGCCACAGCAATAGTGCGTTTGAAGCACTAAGGCAACAACAGAGGCAGCGCTTTTCCCCTCAAATAAAGCGTTAAGCCTCTAAAAGGTCAAGCGCTTTCAAAAGCGCTTTGTCTGGCAAGGTAGTGCAGCACTCCTCGTGCTTCACGATGTTACAGGGGTGAAGGGCCACAGCACCCTGCCCCTGGGGAGCAGAGTTCCAGGAAAAGGCCCAAAGGTGAAGGGGCCCAGCAACAGGCCAGCACAAAGAAGATACAGCAAGTGGCAAGTCCTTTTCAGTGACCAAGGAGATCACAAGTCAGCACAACAGCAGCAGTCCATGGCGGTCCCTGGTGAGTCCTTTCAGCATTTGTGTCCAGTTCCAAGATGTTTCAAGGAGTCTCCAAATTGTAGGGAAAATTCCCCTGTACTTATACTCAGTCCTAACAGTGTTTTACAATGATGGGGGAGAGGAGGTTCCAACTAGTTACAACTGGTTCTGGGAGAGCCCCCTCTCTCCTCCAGCACAGGCTCCAAACATCAGCGGGGGGTAAACAACCCTATTGTGTGAGGCCAGGGCACAGACTTTACAAATGTAGGTGTACCCCGCCTCTCCCTTCTCTCAGCCCATAAAGACTATTCAGTATGCAGATGCACCTCTGTGACACCTCCACCCTCCCTGTGACAAGGCTGTCTGAAAAGTATGCACAAAGCCCCAACTGTCACTGTGCCCAGATGTGGATTTGAGTCAAGCTGCAAAACACCAGAGTCATAAGCACAGAGAAATGTGCACTTTCTAGAAGTGGCATTGCTGTAATAGTGATAAAAAATACACCCACACCAGTAAGCACCATTTATTATCACCATCATAACCATACCAAACATGCCTACGCTACCCCTCATAAATCAGACAATACCCCTTACACATAAGGCAGGGCATTTCTAATACAATCCTATAAGAAGCCAGCACTCACAGCAGTGAAACACCAAGTTAGGCTGTTTGTCACTACCAGGACAGGCCACGCAACCTGGCACATGTCCTGTCTTCTACATACATGGCACCCTGCCCATAGGGCTAGCCAGGGCGTACCTTAGGGGTGACTTACATGTAGTAAAAGGGGAGTTCTGGGCCTGGCAAGTAAATTTAGAAACCAGGTCCCTGTGGCAGAAAACTGCACCCACAGGGCCTGTGCTAGCAGGACTGAGACAGTTTTGATAGGCTAGTTCAGTGGATGGCGCAAGCAGCGCTGCAGACCCACTAGTAGCATTTAATTTACAGGCCCTGGGTATAGAGATACCACTGTACAAGGGATTTATAGGTAAATTAAATATGCCAATTAGGTATAAGCCAATCATGCCAACTTTAGATGAGAGAGCACCTTCACTTTAGCACTCGTCAGCAGTGATAAAGTGCTCATAGTCCTAGAGCCAACAGCGACAGGTCAGAAAATATATGAGGCAGGAGGCAAAAAGACTGGGGATGATCCTGCATAAGGAAAAAAGTCCAACAAAGCCAATGGTGTTTCGGGATAGTGAGTGGTGACGGAGACAGGTTCCACATTATATCATTTGCTATATTGGTTGTTCAATGTGGTTCAATGGACAGAAATTGGGCTTGCGTAAATTGTGAGCCACAAATATATTGCAAACTTTCAGACCATGACCTGTACTGGTGGGGGTCGAAGAACTTGCCCGGGCCTTTCTACACAGCCAAGGTTCATGTATATTCCCTGTGGTAAGGTGATACTATCTAACTTGCAGCATGCAAGGGTTACTTTACACATCACACCTAGGGAGTACATTAGCACCGATCCTAGGTGATCAATGCATTTGGAGTGAGATTTGAGGACACAATTTTCACTTTATAATGACTCTGCTCTCTACGTGCCCTTTTTCGTTTCTCAATTAAGACACAGTCGTGGAATGAAGGAAGGACGTGAGCAGCCGAGATAGAATAACCTGTACAGAGGATGGAGAGGTGGGAAATTATAAATCTGTTTCCGGTCATAAACTGTTTACTGGTATATTTATTGATTTATTTATTGCATTTTTATATAGCGCAAACTTAGCCCAAGGGCATCAGAGCATATTACATAGGAACAAAACATTTTACATGAGAGCTAAACATTACACATTGTTTAATTTATTTTTAGGCAGAGGGAAAATATGTGACTTGCCGAGCATTACAGGATGTTGAACCAGGGATAGGATGTGAACCTAGGTTCCATGTTCCAAAGTGCTCTGCTCTGTCTATAAAGCCACATCTTCTCATCATGAATGTATTGCAAGGTGTCGTCATGGGTTATGAAGGGAAAATATGGTGATTTATATTTGCTATAAATGTAACGCCTAATTGTGCATGCAGGGATCCCAAGGAATCAAAATACTCACCATGAAAGCATATGTCTAATTCCCAGCATCAATTTAACAGCAATAGTAGGATGAAGAAAGGTGAATCTGCCATGATTTGGAACAGATAAACTGTGATAAACAGAAGTGAAGCGATCTCCTGTCATTCCAGACAGCTTGCACTTTGGCGGCACGCCAAAGATGTTGATGTGATAAAAGTGTGCAGAGTGGCTGCTCTGTGACATGATTACTGCCAATCGCTCAAGCACCTACATGAAGTGGTGCATGTCCTGAACGTCAGGGACATTTTTTGTTGTGTTTGAAGGAACAACCCCCCAATTTAGATCCTCTGCCGCTTCCTTAGCGCCGCCGTAGCGTCATTTTTTTTACCCTAAGGCAGCGCTAAAGTGGCATTTTCCCTGCGCCATATTTACAAAGTGGCGCAATGCATGCATTGTGCCACATTGTAAACAGTTGCGCCACATTATGCCTGCACCAGGGAGGCTTCCCCTATTAGGGGGCCTGAAAAAATGGCGCAAGGAAATCTAAAAGATTTCCTCGTGAAATGTATTCAGCAGTCTAAGCAGGTATTAAAAGGGGGCATACCATTATTTATAATGGGCCCCTATGTACGCCAAATTTTTGGCGCTACTCCCGCAGAGTGCATAAATAGTGTCAAACAAATGATGCTATTGCACTCTACCCTGCACCATGGTGCACCGTATGTTAAATAGGGTGCAAACATGGTGGAGGTAGGGGGGGGCTAAAGGGCGCAAGGAAAGTGGCACTGCACTGGGAGCAGTTTTTTTTTTCTTAAATATGCCCCTTAGTGTTTAATTTCTGTAAAGCAAAAGAGAACTCAGAGCAGACAGCTTTAACTTGGTGTCAAAGCAGGCACTGGTCAGTAATTAAATTGCATCCTCTGCGCTGGTATATTTACTTAAATTACAGAAACCTGCTTCAGGCAGAAGAATCTCTTAATATGGTGGGCAGTCCTCTGCCAGGGACCAAGGTCAAAGCCTCCATCCATCTGGTGGGCTGGATGCAGAAGTGCATCCAGGTATTCCACAACAATGAAAATGCATCTGCCACCCCAGTAAATGCACTTTCCTTACAGAGATTCTTATCAGGGAGAGGAATATTTAGATATAGTGAGTGATACTTGTCCAAGGGAGAAGGACAACTCCTCCAAGGATGCGGTCAGTCTTTTTGTTTTCCCTGCAATAGATTGAAAGGTGTATCCCAGTGGTTGTTTGTAGTGTCTCTTTTAGTTACCATGGTATTGCTATACACCCACAGTAACGTGGTTACTAAGACTCTCTGAAGACACACAGAAAATTGTCTAAATGTGCCTCACTGTTCAGAAGTGTGGGCTTTGATTAACCCTGTCTATCCCAGAGTAATACAGGTAGCAAATACAAAATGCAACACATAATCTAGTTATAATAACATGAAAAATGCATTAGCATCTAACAACCAAATTGTAAAGAATCATTGGAGAAAATGTTTCATTCTATGTAGTTCTCTGATGTACCAAACGAAATGCAGTAACAAACATTTTCCAATTATGTAAAATGTATTACTCATGTTAATGAAATATTATTACTGTTGAATGTATAAGTTTGCATATAAATAAAAAGTATTAATTAAATGAATTATTGTGATTTTGTGGTAGCATAAGTTAGGCCTGGAGAGCTTGCATTTTGCAGTCCTGTAAAAGTGTTGAATTATTTTTTCATAACCTGAAGTCTTCTTTTAGATTTCATTCTCATTAGAAGCAAAGATCTTTTGTAATGTACCCCATTGTTTAAACATGGAAAGATGCATTCTTTTGTCCTTGAAAACATTGTAGGACCGTGGACTCAGTTTTCATAAATTTGTTGCAAACCTGTTTGGAGTTCCACGGAAGAGAGATGTTCCCATGACAGACCGGGGAAGACATTGGATCGTTTCAAACTGGAGTTCTACGATTACTTCTCATTGGATGATGCATACGCAACATGACATGGACTGTTATCTTTGTTGAATCAGAATGTTTTGTGAAGTCTAAAATACTGATGGGCATATAAAATTCATCAGTCTTGAGTTTGCTAAGCAGTTCCCGCAGGCCTGAGCAGCTTCCTGAGATCTTCTGAAGCTTGCTGATGCCTTGCTGATTTTGATGTCTTGCTGATGAAAATGCCCCGAACGATGTAGCCTTGGAGAGGTATCTTCCTCCCTGCCATTTGCCCTTACCCTTGAAATGCTCTTTTTAGACTTGCAATCGTTTTATTTTCCTCTTCAGATTGAGATTCTGATATACTGATGGTTTCTCTTTTTACTTTTCTTTTGCCAAACTTAATTAGTGACCTGCAGTCCGAGATAATCTTTTTCTACATTTTATTGTCCTTTTTATGCTTTTTGTCTTTTGTCCACATATGTTCCTCCCCACACATGTATTTCCTTGATTTGGTTAGCTGTAGGGTTGACCTGTGCCCAGCCAAAGATTACTGACTCTGATAAATTTGAATTGGCTAATGATTGTAAATTCTGAGTAATGGGTTATATCAGTGTTATGTCTGAAATCAAATGTTATATTTATTCTACTTCTAAGAGATTTCTTTGTGTCATTATTTTCGGCACTTTTAACGCCTGCTCTGAGCAGGTGTTCAAAGGAGGCTCCTATTGGTTGCAATGGGCCTCTGGGTGCTTTGTAGTATTAGTGTCAACACTGTTGAAGCTAATCCTGCAAAGCAACGAACTAGCATCAAAAATTCTGAGGCTTGTTCCCTAGCTAACACCATGGTGCACTGTGTATCAAAGATGGCACACACATGGTGGTGCATGGGGTGCAAGAAATGTGGCGCTGCACTATGTACAGCACCACTTTTCATACATTTGCCCCTTAGTTCATGAGCTGTGATCCAATAGGCATCTAATCCATGCACACCGCTCATAAGTTTTACGGTAAAATGTGCTCAGTGTTCTATTCAACTACACAGGCAAGCTTATAACTGATAACCTGCAATAAAATCAGAATGATAAGGAACCGAAACAAAAACCGCAATGCCATGTGGCATCTGTTATGGGGCAGCAACGACTCAGACCATGGTTTATTTATTATAGGTATCTGCTGGTGGGATAGTATAGGTGACTTATGAGCCAGGCTATTTCATCATTCTATCATCCCGGTGGAAAAATGAATTCATCATGTTTTTAGAACGAGGTTACCCATGAATTTCTGTCATCAGCATTGATCGTATAATCAAATATGATGGATGGTATTATCTACTAAGTGGCAAAAGTTCTGCAATGCAGTGACAAACACGAGAGCAAAATATACAGCATGACATTGGAACTACAATTGAATTGTTGCGTTTTATGTACTGAGCCAGCAGCACAAACACAGGCGTCCAGTAGGTCAAAGTTACCTTGGGCCTATATAGCTTTTTAATGCCTTCAAAATTCCCTCATCTTAAAAAGAATGCAGCAGTAGCAAGAAGGCAAATGAAATGTGTGTTGGGGAATTAAAAATAAAATACTAGATCTCTGAGCATGATTTAGTTGATAAGTTATACAAAAGATAAAACGATATTCACATTTGAATTCTAAAAAAAGGGACTTGACGCGGATACAGATTCGTGGGTTCTAAAAAGTATCCGGTGTACAAATGTTTAGACACATAATTTGTCCTTACAAATAATCCTAAATCTAGGAATACCACCGTAGAATATGAATTGCAGAAGTGACTGCAAACAAATGGCAAACAAATGTACTAGATCATCTATAGAGATATGCAACATCAGACACCCATGCCTCCTCTAAAGTTCTTTTTCTACCTTTCTCTAATCCTGACAACCAATAATGGAAACTTTGACGTCGCTTTATCATTTTCGGTGAATACTGTGTGGTTGTTATGCCTTTAGGCACTTCAGAGATTTTATTTGACGAGTTAAGGAAATCGAGAGTCTCTTGGCCACAGATAGGTTTCTCATTGACAGCTCTTTAGGTGAAGGTAAAATCATCCAATTAGTGGTTCAGTCATACGGGGGAGAGGCATGTTTATATATGAGGATGGCTGATCAGCAGTATCCGATGCTAAAGCTTTTTTTTTTTTTATTACAAGCTTTACTGTACATACATCTTGTAGCATCAGATTGCTTGAATATTTTCGTTTCGCCATTCATATTCCAAAAATAAGCAGTAAGTTATTTATTTATGACCTTTTAAAATATGGCTGGTGCCAAATCGGTATAAAATGCAGTAAATTGGCAGAGTGACTACATGTAATTTGCATATATATTTACCTTTCCATGATGTTTAAGCTCATGACTTGATTGTACATCACAATTTCAGTTAGTGATTTTACCATAACTGAATGTGGTGATAGTTTGATGGCCTCCCACCTGATACGCTCCCTCTTGCCAATCATATTATGAACTTGGTAATTACATAACCATTTGCAATTATATTAGCTCAGCACAGTGTGGCACTAGCACAGACATTAAGCATGTCAAAACTTCAATACTTAGGGCCTGATTTAGATGTTGGTGGAGGGAATACTCCGTCACAAAAATGACGGATATCTCGTCTGCCCTATTACGACCCCCAAAGGATAGAATGGAATAGTAATATAGCAGGATATCCTTCATGTTTGTGATGGAGTATTCCCCTTCACCGACTTCTAAATCAGGCCTTTAATGTCGTGCTCTTCTTTAACTTTCACTACACTTTTCGTTTTTAGAATGTCTGTAGAAGTGTGTTAATGTTACATTACATCAGAGACAACCCTCTCCACAACTATCTCGACCCAAGTATTCAAGTATCACCATTGAATTAATGGTGTTTACTCCAGAGTCACTGCACTGAGAAATCTGCTGTTCTCCTTGCCTCAGCAGGTGAGGAATCCAGCTGGTCTCATATATGCTATTTATTACCTATGCTGTGATAATAAAGCACATCAAAGATGCAGCAACACAATCAGCCCCGCCCAATTCCTGCCCTCAGTCAACCTTGTGCAGGACATTTCCATGTACCACAGTTTTCCATGACAGGTCTTTAAGTTAGATAAGCAACCTATACACTATTACACCACAATGAAGAATATTAAACTACAGGGGTTGCAGAATGATCAGCCTCGTGTGTATTAATTAGACAGGTTGCTATTTGTGGCCCTCAATGCTTGGCTACAAACACAGGGATAGTGGGCTGCAATGAACAGCAGACTAACAAGCATGCATTTTTATTCCCAACACGGAAACCTTTTTTTAAAGAAAACTAGGAGAAACCATTAATTTCAAATTAAAATTATTAGTTCTGTGGCATTTTTTATTATATTCTATATTTTAAATTAATAAAAAAATACGTTTAAGTTACTATATAATATAAAAATATTTTGAATGTCTATTTTTGAGTTTATTGTTTTACATGTTTCCAAAATTCTGACATAGAGAGATTCTACAGCAAGGTTGGTGACTTCCACATGGGAAAGTATAGGGAAAAATAAAAGTGTTTATTTATATATTACATATTAATTGTTGTGTAGAATTAATGTAAATTCATTTTATATATTTTTTTTAAATGTAGAGCAAAATTAAAAAATACTACAGCATTATTACTTAGTTTTGAAATAAGTCTTTAACTAATTGAAATCCATTTAATAAAGTTATTTTGTTTTCTGAAGTGTTTCTGAATTTTCACCTAAAGACACATTTTTTATGCATTTCTAATGATTGCAAGTGATGTGAGAAGTATTAATTAAACTTAACCTAGCTATAGTTTAATAAAAATATTGCTACATTTATTTTTAAATTCAAAATAGAGTAGTAAATTATGTATATACATAAATAATAAATGGTTACTATTTTTATTTATTTCTAACAATAAATTACATTTATATTTTTAACTATTTAAAAAATAAATTAATTTACTATTTTCTATGGGTTTTTAGCTTCATTCCCTACCTTCATTTATTTCATTAGGAGAATATCGCACTACCAGGAAGTGATTGGTAGGCAATGCATGATACAGGACTTTTTTTTTCGTAGTAACATACACTTGGAGTTTGTGAGTACCCAAAAGTAGTAAACTTAATTAAAAGTGTAAATTACTGAAAAGTGTAAGTTACCTTTATGAATCAGGCCCAATATTTCAGGAGCACATCTTTGATCTTCACCAGTGACTGTCGGAGAAGTGCCTAATGAACCACATGTTTCAAGTGCTGATGACTTGAGTGGTGAAACAGCCTGGAAAGCATGCTTCCTCTCTGCCCCATTTTTCCTTGTTTTTGACCCTCTGGCCCAACGTTTGTATGCAGAGGTGAAGCACCCTGTTGGACCACATAGTGGATCAAGAAGAGAAGGCGTGGCCCCGGTATGTAAAGTTTGTATCATTTGGGTCCCCATCATCATCATCATTGAGGGTGGGCTTTTCTCAGTGTGGAGTATCAAACTAGGAGTTTCTAAAGAATTTTGTTTTCAAGATACCCCTATTTGCAGGGGTCAACTACCATCAACCATAAACGGGAGCATCCCAGACAGTGGGTTTTTACTCCAAACTCCTAGACATTTTAAATGTATCTACTTAGTCACTTGTTTACTACTATATTAATAGCTGCTGGTTTTTCTTTGTTTTAACCAATCTTTGGGGATTGTGATCAGTGTGCTTGTGAATGGTACAGATTGTGAGTCCATTACAAGGAACCAGGTTTTGGAGGGAGACGTGAATACAGGTACTGATTGCAACTGGTAGATGTTTGTGTACATTTAAACTACTATTTTGCAGCGTTTTATTGTTTTGCATTCTTCGTTTCATAAATGTTAGAGTGTTTTTGATCACTTATTGATCATCATCAGTAGACAGTCTGTATTTTCCTGTGACCATGGCTTTATCACTGTATCACAATGATTTGCTGCAGCTTTTCTACCTTTTCTACATGACCATTCCATATTTGCATGCCTTTTTCTGGACCCTATTATTGAAGGGTTTTGAACTATGTGCTCTTTACCTCTGCTAAACAAGAGTAAAGCACCTGTGCTCCCCCTTTAAATATGGTTAAATTGGCTTACCTATAATTTAATTATTTAACTTGCCTATAAACCCCTAGCTAATGGTGAAGAACATGCACCCAGGGGTTGGAAACCGCATGCCACCTGTGGATTGCAGCACCTATTTTGCCATCCACAGAGTAGGCCTGGAAAACATGGACTCAGGACTACCATGTGTAACCTGACTGCATCTGCCTAGAATCCTGCTGTCAAATCTGCCAAAATAACCCTTTTTGACAGGAGGGAAATCATACTTTTAAATATTATTAAGTCATCCCAAAGTACACCTTGTTGAACACAAGATAGGGGGCCTGATTTTTAAAAGTGGCACATGTGCAAAATTAAAAACGTTTGAGTGACTAGGCCCCAAAAGCTAATTTTAGCTACATTTTCTGAGCTGAACCCAGTAAACTGACAAAGTACAGACTATAAACTTTAATCTCTTACTTTCAACAAGAACAGGCTAACATAGTCCTTCAAAGATTATTTCTCATACTTAATTAGAGTCTGGTTGATTGATGAAGTTAGATTTTTAATAAATATTTAAGAAAATAAACTTTTAGAAAGTTACCCTTTCCTTGCCTAAAGTTCATGGAAATAATTTGCTATTTCCTGCTTGTAGCTAGCCAGAAGCTACTTAAGCATAATGAGGTGTAAAAACTGTCCTTGGAGTAGAACACCCTCTGACTGGTGCCCACCATAAATGTGGCACCCCAGGATCCCTTCTCAGAACACTTTCTTGACCTTTGGAAGATTAGCAGAAAACTGGGCCTGCTCTATGTGACCTGAAAGGTGCACTGAATGACTGGACATGCTCCCTTCCCTTGCCCAGGCCAAAAAGCGTAGACTACAAGAGTCAGTTGTCCTGTGTGGCTACGGGGACACAACAGGCTGCAAGAGGACTTTTCCCTGAAGGAAAGAGTTGGGTACCATTGCGACCAATGGAACTGGACTGGATCCTGCTAGTGGCCTATAATGAAGTGAGTCCTGAACCCCAATTACTGTCCCTGAGGTCCCTGAGGTCCTGAGAGTCTTAAAAGTGACCCAGAAAGCTGCTCCAGAAATCATGACAGGCTGGGAGTTTTGAAAAAGTGTTTGATTTTGAAGTCAGAAGGTAAAATCATTGAGGTGAACTAGCTTTGTGTGCCCAGCCGCACTCCATAGACATCAGCCTGAAGTCATGCCTATGACCCGTCTACCACCTCTATAGACTATCAATGGTACATAGTGCTTTTTGGTGCAATTTTTACATACAACTTTAATAATTCATATCTCTTTTTATTGGATTTGTGTTGTTTTGGTGCCATTTTGTTAATTAAAATTGACTTTACTGAGCATACCTGCTCTGTGTCATAGCTTCCGGGGGGTTGAACACATAGTAATGTAGTGACTTTTGGGTTCACCATGACAAAATAGTGTTATTATTCCATTAGGTGAGCAACTATCCACACCAAATAATAATTCACTTTATTACACTTATCATTTTTGAGCATATCGGGATTTGTTTGCTCTTTCACTGCTTGATATTACATTTTACTGTTTATATAATGTTGTGTTATTAAATATTATCACATTCCTGGCTGGACATTCAAATCCTATTAGAGAAGTGAGAATTCTGTTATACTAAACCACAACCCACTGCTACAGCACCTTCTTTGAGTTAAACCTGGCATGCTTCTCCGCATCAGCCCAGAAAGCCAGATGGGTTCGGGAAGCCAATTTTTCATCAAAGACTGAGAGCCCAATTTTCTGGCTAGTAGGGAACACCAATTGCTAGAGATTTGGTTTCTGGTTGACAAAAGTATACAGCCTGATCAATCAGGAACAACAATCTTAGTCAGGGTATCAGGGAAACCCTCTTTTAACCTGTGCTTACCCTCTGGTAGCTTGGCACAGAGCAGTCAGGCTTGACTTAGAGGCAATGGTAAAGTATTTGTGTAATGCTAAATACAGTACAACAGAGAAAACATCACACAAAATGATACCCCACCTGGTTAGAAAAAGAGAGCATAATTTAATAAATACAACAAGACCAAAATTACAAATATAATTATTTAACTAGAACCTGAGTCATTAAAGAATAAACTATAAAATTGTGCTTCAAAGCAAGAAGCGCAAACCTGGGAAATCTGATTATGCCAGACCAGGACAAAGCTAAAAGTTCAGTTTGACTGCAACGGAGCTCGGGCTGGACACAGGGACCCAGTGAGGCTCGCTGAACAATCCTGGCTGCATCAACAACGTAGATGTGGGGCGCAGCTGAAGCGAGGCGCTGGAGTCAATACCCACAGCAGAGGCGATGCGTTGATTTTCCCCACTCAGTAGTGTGGATGTGTTGATTTTCCCCATACAGCTTTGGGGAGGCAACAGGTTGAGATGCTGAGGGTCCGAATGTGATGTGCCAGTTCTGTTCCTGCAAAAGCAGCGATGCTCTGGGGTTGATCCAAGACATGGTTCCGATGCTGTTTCCGATCAAGCAACAGGGATGACGTGCCGGATCCGATCTGTGCAGTGACAGTGATGCCTCAGTTCTGCAGCAGCAAGTACCTTATGCCCACTTCCAAGGGTCCGGAACTGGGATGGCACTATTTGGCAGAGCAGACTCACAGCTGGCAAAGTACAGGTGCAGAAGTAGGTTGGTTGAAAGTCCTTTATGTCACTGAGAGCAGCTGGCTCTTGGAGTCACTCTGGGGTCTGAATTGGAGAGGTGTAGGCCCATTCCTTCTTACTCCTATGTAAGAGGGCAGCAGGTCAGAACAGCAAAGCAGGAGTCCAGTAGAGTAACAGTCCAGCAGAGTGGTTGTTCTTGTAGCAGCTTCTCTCTCCCATCCTCCCAGGATGGCCCATCATGTCACACCTAAGCTCCCATTGTGTGTGGCTCTCTAGAGGAATACACAAAGCCCAGCTGTCATCCAAATCAGAAGTGCAATCAGACACAGGCTGCAGGCAGACAGGGCTAAGAACAGGAAAATGCTACATTTCCAAAAGTGTCATTTTTAAAAGTGTAACAATAAACAATTGTAACAATAAAACGAACATTGCCATTAAAGAGGATTTATCATTACAATTTTAATGTTACTAAATATGACAGATCTACCTCTTTTCAGTTAGTATTACAGCTTATTAAATGTAAAAAATTAATCCCCAATGTTATCCTCTGGGAGGGATAGGCCTCACAGTGATGAAAAATAGATTTGGTAGATTTTCGCTACCAGGACATGTAAAAACTTAAAAGCACATGTCCTACCTTTTAATTACATAGTACCATGCCCTATGGGCTACCTAGGGCCTAACTTAGGGGTGACCTATAGTTTAAGGCTTGGCAAGGGATGTAAAAGCCAAATCGGCATTGCATTGTAGCACTGCATTCAGGTTGCAATGGCAAGCTCTGGGACATGTTTGATGAGGGCTACTAAAGTAGGTGGCACAATAAGCACCGCAGGCCCACTGGTAGCATTTAGGGGGTCATTCCGACCCGGGATGCGGGAGCACCGCCAACAGGCTGGCGGTGCCCCGCAGGGCATTCTGACCGCGGCGGTTTGGCCGCGGTCAGACCAGGAAAACCGGCGGTCTCCCGCCGGTTTTCCGCTGCCCTGGGAATCCCCCATGGCGGCGTAGCTTGCTGCGCCGTCATGGGGGATTCCGACCCCCTCACCGCCATCCTGTTCCTGGCGGTTCCGACCGCCAGGAACAGGATGGCGGTGAGGGGTGTTGTGGGGCCCCTGGGGGCCCCTGCAGTGCCCATGCCAATGGCATGGGCACTGCAGGGGCCCCCGTAAGAGGGCCCCACTTTGAATTCCAGTGCCTGCTTTGCAGACACTGGAATTTGCGACGGGTGCCACTGCACCCGTCGCACATCCTCCACTCCGCCGGCTCCATTCGGAGCCGGCTTCCTCGTGGGGAGGGGTTTCCCGCTGGGCTGGCGGGCGGCCTTCTGGAGGTCGCCCGCCAGCCCAGCGGGAAAGCCAGAATGCCGCCCGCCGGGGTCAGAATGACCCCCTTAATTTTTTAGGGTATATGTAATACTTCTCTACAAGGGACTTGCAAGTAAATCACATATGCCAATTTGAAATATGCAATCAAACTGTGTTTTAGGGAGACAGCACAAGCACTGTGATAAAGTATGCAGAGTCCTAAGGCCAACAAAAGGAATTCAGCAAAATTGGAGGCAAGCAGGCCAAAGAGTTTGGGGGAAGACCACCCAAAGTCTGATAGGTACAATACTCTCACCTTTGGTAGCGCTCGGTTTCTTCATCAGTAGTAAGAATTGTGGGAAAGCCCTGACATAGGGACACACGCAATAAAAAACAAAAATATGCTATTTATATATGCTCGTAATGCTGATTGAATTGCATGAACTTGAATGGCTTGTAGAGGAGCATTGATCAGTGAGCTTCAGCCATGGGGTACAAATAATGATTGTTTAAAACAAGCAGATTATATTTAGGGCATTATCGTGTTGGGATAGTGCTGTCTTAAGAAATACATCCTCAATTTGATTTTTAACTGCATTTAGGTTGGACCTCGGCTGCCTTTCCTGATGTTGAACCAGGTACATGGTGCTTAAATGGGATTTTCTTTCTCTCATTTCTTCATTTCCAGTTTGGCCATACCCTTTTGGGAATGTTGAACTGGTATTGGTTATTCTTCAACCATGTATGCACTGGTACAGTTTCTGGTACTGAAAAGGATGCAGACTTGTAACAGGAGCCCAGGCAGCTGAATCAGTCTTGATTCAGTTGATACTTTCAAATTTATTCAGACCTTTAGTGAGAAGTGCAGAAGCATGGAGGGTGCCTTTTATGAGTGCCAGAGTGACATTGCAGAGATCTTTGAACAGACTGCTACCTCTATTAGGGTGAGGTCTTCGTCTGCTGTCTTGAGGTTGGTATTGGCTAAGTACGGTTGGACTGTTTTCAGGGGTTGCCTTAGTTTTCCTAGTGCCTTGTTCTTTGAAGCAGAGGTCTGTGTTGGGCATGAACACAATTGATTTTGCATATGCTTTTTGCTGGTGGTTGAAGTCATCTATGTTCATGTCTGATATCAATGCTTGAAACTATGGTCGTTTAGTGCCATTGACGAGTAGGAGGAAGTCTGTCTTTGCCAGAGCTTTGTATAGGTACTGACATGCCATTCTGAAATAGAATCAGGCAGGTTTTGAGTTGCTTATTGCAGAGGGTCAAGGTTTTTTATGCAGAGTTGTGTATCATCAAGGTATCTATGGAAATTTCTAAGATCTTGAGGTACACATCAGGATAAGGTGTTGGTCCTTGATGGGGAAAAAGGGAAATCATAACATCACTCTTTTAGAGAAGCCATACATTTTACCATTATGTGCTTTAGTGATTGACATTTTTGTTTTTGATGAGGAGTGTCATGGGTTACTTAGATGATAGCAGTATAAGTGCTCTAGTGTGGTCTGAAACTGGATGGTCAGTACTGTGGAAGATTCATTTTGGATTATTTAGTCCTACAATTAAGTGGAGACTGTCCCTATTAAAGATAGATTATGAGGCCTAATTTTTGCCATGGAGCGGAAGGTAAATGTAATCTTTGGAAAGCAAAGATAACCACAGGCCAAATAAGGGTCACGGTTTATGGACAATATGGCCTTTTCCACAAACAAATACAATATCATTTACTAGGTAAAACGACTGATGTGGCTCAGGGAGGTGCTGGGTCATGTATTCATTTAAAGCAGTTGCCTGACATATAATAATTGGGCCATGAACAGTAGTGGATACAAGTACAAAGGTGTATATGTATGTCATGCCATGCAAATTGTATACTCATATTGAATATGCAGCAAACACAGCTGTAATGGTTAAATGTCTGAAGAGGATGAGTATGTGCCTTCTGATGCAGGCTCCATGTACAAAAAAAGTAAAACCTCTAAGCAAATCAAGTTGAACAATTAACAGCATTGCATAGTATGGATGATGATAACTTTAGGAACATAATGAAGATGATTGTTTAAAACGGCTGAGTTACCAAAAGAAATAGTAAAAGTTCCTACTGTGTAAACCATTTGGGGGCTGAGCAAGTTGATTTACTATCTAACTCAGATCAGGAATGGGGGCACAAGTAGCTTATCACAGTTAGGACCTTTAACAAATTGGTTATAGCAAGGCCAAGTCTTATAATGTAATTGAGAATGCAAAAATAAATATTTACTTGTATTATTAATTTAGTGTGAGACTGCAGTGCTTTATTCCAAGTCTGTAGTTCCTCCTCGACTTCTCCACTGCATTCAACACTGTTTCCCACCCCACCCTCTGTGCCAGACTCCACATCACTGGCATCCAAGATAAAGCACTCACTAGAAAGGATCAGGTCCTTCCTCACCGGAAGAACACAGAGTGTCAGACTACCGCAGTTCACATTAGAATCCAAAGATACATGGTGCGGAGTACCCCAAGTATCATCACTCAGGCCGACGCTTTTCAACATATATATGGCCCCGCTAGCCAAGATCACCAAACAACATGGGCTAAATATCTTCTTTTACGCCAATTATACCCAGCTTATCCTCTCCCTGTCCGGCAACCCTGTGAAGGTCAAGAGAAGTTTCCACAATGGGCATGCACTGACTTGGACGCTCAGGGACTGTGTTACCAGGGCAAGGACTTCTGGCCTCCCCAGTCCAGTCTATGGTAGTAAATAGTGAATTTGCTTTGAACAGGGTTCCCCTAGAACTTCTGTGAACTGGTCTTGTGGGGGTGGTACCCTTAAAAGGGGCACCCCTTTACTTTTGTGGGACATACAAATGCCCAAGGAATGCAAAGAGATTAACCTAACTTGAGGGCTGTGGGGTAGTACTGAGGAAGACCTTGGCCATGAAGAGTAGCAGGAGCCACGGCGAAAGACCAGGCCACAGGTCCTGCCAAGAAGCCTTGAGAAGCAGGTTGTGAGAAGTTAAGGTTAAGTAGAGCATGCCCTAAGCTCTCACTCATTGGAAAGAGACCAGATAAAAGTAAGCTCCTAAGTAATCTAAACCTTTTGGAAGCCAGAGGGTCTAAAATCTACCCTACTGGTGGCTAGAGTGCACCATCAGGAACAAAATAAGCCAATTCCCATGAAAACAAGCTGTGGTATTCTGATCCTCTGCATTCCAGGGTGATGTCAACCCTGACGTGGCTGTGGAATGCTGATGATGGAGAGTGGAGAGCAGCGAGAGCGGTAGTTGGTGGCTCTGTGTTATGGCTGAGCTTTATTATATTGTTACTTAGCAGCAATAAACAAGTATCCTGTGTTTCCTGTGCCTCGGACTCACTTTCCTTCACTGGCGACGAGGATGGGATTAGAGTTGAAGCTCAACATAATCGTGGAAGGAGCGCTTTTCAAAAGATTGGATTCAGCCAGATGACTGCTTTTTTTAAAACCGGTTTGTTGATGGTATGTTTGATTAGACTTTCAGCTCTCTGGGAGGCTTAACTTTCCCTTCATGCTTCACTGACTATATTGATTCAGGCCTCATTATCTCTTCATGGTTGACTGGCTGGCTGTTTGTCTACATTCAACCCAGTCCCATGGAGTGTCTCCATGGTAACCAAACAACTCCGACTCTCTCACAGCTGACTCCTGATGAATGTTTTTTTTTTAAGACTGAATGTCATTTATACTTAACTCTTTGCTGGGCTTTCTCCCTGCCAATTACAGGTGCATTTTTTTTTCTCTTTTTCCCTTTTCTTCTCAAACATTCGACATTAAGAGAGAACAAAAATAAACAGTGGGAAACTATACTGAGAAATAAATACTGAGAGACTTCAATGAGTAATATCCTCATATGTTGATGAAACTTCCATGCCGCTGCTCAATTTTCTACGTTGCTAGAATACTGTTTTTTTTTTTTTTGTCCCACTGGATTATACAAAGAACTCTGTCTTCTTGTTGTCCTACGGTGCTTCAATACTCACCTCATTTTTTCTGTACAAAGGATTCTACCCGAGTGCGCAAGTCCTAACTTGCTTCGTCATGGATCGTCACCGTCTCTGGTTTTAAGGATGTCGCTGAGGTGCACCTTTTTCTTCCCCAAATTGCACAACTTTCTAGCATGTGACTGCCGCACTTGAACTATTAACTTCTATTGGCGTCTGTTATGTACATTGTGAACCTTTGTAATCTGTTTAGTTGTTAGTACCTCCTGCAACTCGTACATATTTTTCTCATTATGCAGAACGTACCAGCACCTCCATTTTTCCTCTCATCTCCTGGGGAGCCGCCCATTAAATGGGCTAAGTGGGAAAAGGTTTTTGAACGGTATGCAAAGGTTTGTGGAACCTCCTTGAGCGCTGAAAGGAGAACGGCCCTGTTGCTTCACTGACTAGGCTCAGAGGGGCAAGAGGTGTTTGACCATTTACCTGACATTCCTGACAGTGATGCAATAGATCCTAATGAATATGAAACTTGTATACGCAAGTTGGATATCCATTATCTTCCCAAGGTCAGCACAATTTTAGAGCGTTACTACTTTGGGAAGCGCTTGCAAAGAGAAGGTGAATGCATTGAAAATTATGTCACTGATCTTCGTCGTCTTGCTTCTTCCTGTAAGTTTGGAGTTCTTACAGACGAGAGAATCAGGGATCAATTTATGTTGGGGTGTCACATTGAAAAAATACGGGAGGAGCTACGGCTTAGAGATGATCCTCCTTTTGAAGAAGTGCTGGTTATTGCTAAAAAAAATCGAATATTCCTTAAAATGTGTAGATGCAATCAAGAGTGATGTTTCCAATAAGGTGTGTGTGGTTACGAAAAACACTGGTAACTCTTTTGGTGTTAAACAGAGATATAACAAAGGACCTACTAAAGATAAGAGATGCTTCAGGTGTGACAGTTTGGGCCACTTTGCAAATGATAAGAGCTGTCCTGCTATTAATGCGACATGTACTTTTTGTAAGAAACGGGGTCACTTCTTCTCAGTTTGCAAGCTAAGAAAGTCTAAGCAATCGGTATATGAAATGAACACCCAAGATGGTGGAGAAGTGTCCCCTACGGATTTCGACTGTGGGCAAATTATCTTGCAAATAGAAACTGGCACATGTGTTGGTCCCCTGGATTTCATTCAGGTTGAGGGCAAAAGAACCAAAGTTTTATTTGATTCTGGTGCCAAAATCACGATTATTTCTAATGATTTTTTCCACCTTCAGCTAAAAGACACGGTTGTGTTACTAAAGCCTGATATTAAACCAAGCGCCTATGGAGGTGAGCTTGTACCATTACATGGTTACTTCATAGGCTCAATTGAATATAAGGATCGCCACATCTCCGGTAAGATTTATGTGTCAAAGAAGGGTGATAGCATTATTAGTTGGTGGCACCAAAGAGATTTAGGAATTATGTTAGATCCCACTCTGGATAATCCCATTGTGTTGAAAGAATTAACCCCTGTCAACGCAGTTACACAGCAAACAGATTTGGACTTACAACAATTCCTACGTTCTGAATTCCCTAAGGTTTTCAAATGTGAACTGGGTTGCTTAAAGGGTTATAAACACAAAATAAAACTTTGTCCAGGTTCTGTGCTGGTTTGTAGCAAGGTAAGGAGTATTCCAGTGAACTTACGAGAGGAGGTTCAGACGGAACTACACAAACTCAGAGATCAGGGTATCATTGAGGAAGTGGAAGCTGCCGATTGGTTGGCCCCTTGGTTACTGCTAGAAAACTCAATGGATCTCTTAGATTATGCATTGACCTTAGACAGCTCAATAATTGCGTAGTGGTTGACAAGTACCCTCTACCCAATATTTCTCAACTGCTCATGATGTTGGGAGATGCCAAGGTATTCACCACCATTGACTTGGCATCTGCCTATCATCAGATTCAACTTGATGAAGAGTCTATGGATCTCACTGCCTTCATCACCCCTTTTGGCACATTCAGATACACTTGCCTCCCTTTTGGCCTAATTTTAGCTGCCTCGGTTTTTTAAAGGGTCTTGGAAAAAGTGTTGCCAACCCTAGAAGGGGTTTGTGTAACCAAGATGACATTTTGGTACATGGCAGTAACAGGAATGAACACGATGCAAGAGTTCGGCAGGTTTTGAGGAGGTTATGTGACCACAATTTAACTGTTAAATTGAGAAGTGCAAATTTGGCATGGAAACCATTGACTACCTTGGCCACACAATAACGGGAGAAAGGGGCATACCCAAAACAGATTTGGTTGACACTATTCAAAACATGGTTTTCCCCACCTCCAAAGAAGAACCTATGCGTTTTCTGGGGATGGTGGAATAATATCATAAATTTGTCAAGAAATTCACTGTGGTCACTTATAATATGAGGGGTTTATTGCGAAAGGGCACAAACGCTCTATGGAGTGAGGAGTGTGAGAAGGAATTTAAAGTGATCAAGAACAAGTTAGCCTTGGCCCCTAAACTTAAGAATTTTGATCCAAAGAAGAAATCCAAAATTACTACGGATGCCAGCCTAAAGGGCCTGGGCGCGGTCTTACAGCAAGATAGGTGTGGTCAAGGCAACACCATTATGTTTCTGTCTAGAAGTCTTAAAGGTGCTGAATCTATATACTCAGTGATTGAAAGAGAAGCCCTAGCGGTACATTGGGCTATTAGGAAACTCAAAACATTTCTATGGGGCACAGAATCATCACTGATCACAAACCTTTGTGTGAGGTTTTCAATAAGAGAGGCATTGATTCCATATCTTCTAGGATATCCAGATGGGTGATTGACTTGCAAGAGTATAACTTCGAAGTGAGATACATTCCAGGTGTGGAAAATGTGATTGCTGATACCTTGTCCAGGTTAGTGGATGAGAGCAAGAGCAATGACACTATTGAAAACCACTTTGATATGTGTGAACTTGACCAGTTTGATGTGTGTGAACTTAGTAATGAAACTATATCAAAGGATAGATGGCTCGAAGAGGTCCGAGGTGATGCCACTATACAAAAGGTAATTGATCTAATAAGTCATGGATGGTCGCACAAGGGTCAGGGAGGAGATCTGTGCAAGGATTATTGGATGGTTAAAGATCAACTGGCCTATAGGGAGGGTCTTCTCCTTCGTGGTACGAGGCTGATTCCCCCGGTTAAGCTAAGATTAGACTTACTCAATATGGCACATGAGGGTCATTTGGGTATCTCTAAGACAAAGGAGAGACTACGGGCTAGCTATTGGTGGCCAGGTATGGATGCCCAAATTGAACGCCTGGTAAGAGAATGTATGCAGTGTGCCATAAGTGAGAAGAGCAGTAAGCCCAAAGTCCAACCAATGGTGATAAGAGATCGCCCGGACAAACCATGGGAAGATATTGCTTTGGACGTTTTAGGGCCCATACATAATGGCGGGTAAGAAATCTACATCATTGTTGTAATAGAAATGTTTTCACGTTGGCCAGAAATCTGTTTCTCCAGAGGAATTGAAACTGGACAAGTTGTAAAGTTTTTGAAAGATCTGTTCATGAGGGAGGGCATTCCTGAGACATTACTTACTGATAATGGGGTGCAGCTAATCTCTAAAGAAATGGAGTTGTTTCTTGCTGAGTGTGACATACGGCACAAGAAGTGCACCCTATATCATCCAGAATCCAATGGAATGATTGAGAGGTTCAATAGAGTGCTGAAGGAGACAATTTCTTTCGCGAAGGGTAGTGGTAGGGGTTGGCAAGATGAGGTTATCAAAAGAGTAGGCGTATACAGATTCACACCCCATACTACCACAGGTTTTTCACCGTTTGAGTTGTTTAGGGGTAGACGCCCCAATTCTATGCTTGAGCCATCGTGGGTTATCGTGTTATTGGGAAATGAAAATTTAACTGTTGATGATAATATCAGAAAGGTAAGAGAAAATGTAAAAGCGAATAATCGCAAGATTTATTTTGATCATAAACATTCTGTTAAAGTGACCAAGGTAAATGTGGGGGATTGGGTCATGATTAAGCATCCAGGTTTTCAGTCTGGTGGCAACAAGTTATCTAAACCAATGAAAGTCATTAAAATCTTCAACAATGCCATCAGAACGGACGATCACCGTGTATGGAATCTTAACCGTGTGGTTCCATATAGAGGAAAGGAGATGCGTGATGCAGGAGATGCAGAAGAGAATGACAACTCAAGTTTGGGAAAAGACAACGGCTCCACTGATGACTTCTTAAGGAGATCTGATCGGAAAACGCTAAGACCTGTTTATCTAAAGAACTACATGTAACTTGCTTTTTTATTTACTTTGTACCCTTATTTGTCATCATCCTTATGTATAGAATTTGTGTAGTATATAAAGGGGTGTGTGTGTGTGGTATTCTGATCCTCTGCATTCCAGGGTGATGTCAACCCTGACGTGGCTGTGGAATGCTGAGGACGGAGTGTGGAGAGCAGCGAGAGCGGTAGTTGGTGGCTCTGTGTTATGGCTGTGCTTATTATATTGTTACTTAGCAGCAATAAACAAGTATCCTGTGTTTCCTGTGCCTCGGACTCACTTTCCTTCACAAGCCCATGAGGCCTGGTAGAAATTGTCTGTGTGTCCTTTCTTTTGGGTCCTGGAGGCCATCGGGCCAGAAGAAACCAAAGGCATTTAGCAGTTTGTTTTAATTCCCACTGGAGACCCATGACTCATGGGTCCCTCTGGGGCCAATTCAGGAACATGCAGGCAAGGAGGTCCCCACCTCTCCATTTCCATAAATTCCAGGGGGAGTCAGTGCCCAGGGGGTATGTTCATATATCCAAGTGTGTCACCTTCAATGTGCCCAAATTCCCACAAGAGGGCCAGCGCCTGGGGGCAAAAATATTTGTAAGAGCTGTGCTACCCACACCCATCACCTCCATTAGCCCCGCAGGAGAACTATTGCCATAGAGGTACTGTTGGAGTGCAGTGGCACTGAATACTGGAAGCTTTCAGGGAGAGTCAGAGCTCCAGGAGCATTTTCATGTCTCTTCTTGGCTCCCTGTGCCCATGTCTTGGGGAGAAGGAGAAAGCTGGTCCCTATTCTGGCAAACAGATATTGCGCCGGGCAGGTGGGAAAACAACCAGAATACACCGGATGGTCAAAGTTACCCAGTAAAAAATAAAAATACCCTAAGAGTGCATTAGAAATGAAATAGGGGAAATATGTTGTCTGCGGCCACATCAAAGGCAGCAGGAACAAACACCTCCATCAATTTGAAATGGCTCTGGGGGCTGGCTTGAGAGACTTCGAGATGTGTGGCTCTGGACAGCAAGAATCTTTCTTTCTAGGTTCTATGTCAGCTTTGCAACCAGCATAAATGTAGAATAAAGACTGATACATTGCATAGTGCTGAGAATGACATTTTTATAGACAGTAACAATGTATTCTTGCACATATTGTTGAATGCTATTGAATGGTAGTACCATCCAAAATGTGTAAATGTTGATTGCTCTGCAATTTGTCCTTATAATTCTGTCTTTAACTATTGTGGTGACACCCTGAGAAAGCCAGCAGGCATACAATATCTTGTGTTAAGCACATTGGTGGGTGTTGAGGTATTAGGATTCAGGGCTCATGGTTTTCAGGTCATTAGAGGTAGCTCTATTGTAGAGAATACCAGGGTACCTGATTTGTGGACCATTCCACAGTGTGCACCACCCCCTTGATAATCTATTTGTATTGGAAAATGTGTGTGCACACATGGTAAATACCGTTAGCTTCAGAAGGTAAAGTGTCATTTTTTGAAGAAAAGGAGAAATGACAGGTGTCTCTAACCTCCCCTCTAGCAATTATGGTCTGCTACACAGAAAGGGCCCGATTTAGCGTTTGGCGGAGGGGTTACTCTGTCAGAAAGGTGACACATATCCATCCACCGAATTACGCTATCCATAGGCCAGAATGTTATTGTAATATGGCGGCCGGGATATCCGTCATGTTTTCGACAGAGTAACCCCCTCCTCCCCCCGCCTCCACCAAACTCTAAATCAGGCCCAAAGCATTGAGTCAAACAAACGTGTTAGAGAATCTTGAATCTGTAGATATTATCGAATGCATCCGAGCCACAGGGATGCATTCCAAATCAGTACACACACAAAGACTATTGTTTCACACTATAATGGTTACTTATGCTGTAATTATATACATAATGAGTGTATCAGAATGATGTGTATAAACAATTTAGCACAAAATATGCAAATTTAGAACGAAGATAAAAAGGCCTTAATCATATTTCATCACACAGCCCCAAATACTTAGTCCATTCTCTACCCAATGCATCTATAACGTTTCCAGCTATTCAGCCTACATCGCTATATTAGTTCACTAATTCTAAATTGTGCGAAGTTGAAATTGTTTACCACCATACTTTTGCAGCCAATGGGCTATCAGTAGGAATTCAGCCCTTCAGAATCTTTCTGTGGTAACCAGTGCATGTGTCTAACCCTGCCCCTGCATGGCACCTCCTGGTTGCTAATGTTGTCTTATACAGCGAAAAGGGAGCCTGCTGTTTGGCTTCTGCTTTGCTTAAAAAATGTGCAAACAATTACCCCTTTCAGAAGTATACTAAAGCTATGGAATTGAATGCTACTTTTACGTCTTCCTTCCAAGACTGGTTTCTGCAAGATTATCCCCCCTGTAGCTACGATAGCAACACATGCACCAGCGAAGTGGTAAGGTTTCCTGCTCTGTTTTTTTAGTTTGAACGGTGTTAGTTAAACATAATTACCTAGTGAATGAAAGAAATATTAAAGTTAGTGTCTATTGGCACTGTTCACTACATTGATAAATAATCACTCACTAGAAAATTCTTCGCACGTACCAAGAAGGCAATTTGAGTATGGAACAAAATGTTTTTGATGGAAAGGATAATGAACAAAAAATGAAGGTGGCCTAACCGACATGCCTACTTTAGACAATCTCGAGCAATTTTCCTTTAAAGAGCTGTGAAAACGGAGGATTTTAAGAAAATGTAGGTGGCTAACTTTTTCTCCAGGACAGATTGTTCTTTTCAGCTAGATCCTCATGCTAGGATGTTCGCGCCTAACTTCACAATAACAGTATATATGTCATTAGACTCATCATGGTTTATCAAAGTAAGGGCCATATTTATACTTATCGACACACAACTGCGCCAACGCAGTTGTGCGTCAAAAAATGTAACGCCGGCTAACGCCATTCTGAAGGGCCATGCGGGCGCCGTATTTATTCAATGACGTTAGCCGTCGTTAGCCGGCGCTGCGGAGTGGTGTGCGTAAAAAAAAATGACACACACCAGGCAGCGCCGGCGTAGGGGAAAATGGAGCTTGGGCGTCAAAAAATGGGGCAAGTCAGGCTGAGGCAAAATTATCACCTCATCCCGATTTGCGCCATTTTTTTTTTATGCCTAGACGCCATTAACATGACTCCTGTCTTAGCAAAGACAGGAGTCATGCACCCTTGCCCAATGGCCATGCCCAGGGGACTTTTGTCCCCTGGGCATGGTCATTGGGCATAGTGGCATGTAGGGGGGCACAAATCAGGCCCCCCTATGCCACAAAAAAAAAAAAAAGAATACTTACCAGCACTTACCTTAATGTCCCAGGGGTGGGACCCTCAATCCTTGGGCGTCCTCCTGGGGTGGGCAAGGGTGGCAGGGGGTGTCCCTGGGGGCATGGGAGGGCATTTAGACCAGGCGCAAAAAAATTACGCAAAAGCGTCTGGACGTCATTTTTTTTGACCCGCCCACTCCCGGGCGTCATTTTTGCCCGGGAGTATAAATACGGCGCACATGCCTCGGAGTCATTTTTTAGACGGGAACGCCTACCTTGCATATCATTAACGCAAGGAAGGTGTCCACGCTAAAAAATGACGCAAACTCCATGAACTTTGGCGCTAGATGCGTCTAACGCCAAAGTATAAATATGTAGGTCGTTTTGCGTCGAATTTGCGTCAAAAAAACGACGCAAATCCGGCGCAAACAGAGTATAAATATGGCCCTAAATGTTTTACTTACTATTTTAGAGAAAACATTCTACTACCTGTGTTACATAGTGCTAGAATTTACTTCTCCGAAGTAGAGTGGGTTCCGTGGATTATTTCTAGGTTTATTTTGTGTGTGTGTGTAATGTAAAAAAATATTAAGAGTTAAAAGAGATGAAAAGGTCCGGAGTTTAAAGTTAGGAGATATAAAAACAATAATTTTATGTTATTTCACTACACTGGATCAAGCCAGCGCATCAGGATACACTCCAATGTTGACAAAGAAAATACTCATCACAGACAAACGCTTACATTTGTGACACTGGGCGGGAATGTGTTTAAAAAAAAAATTCTAAAAAGTGAAAAGTGGATGCTAAACAAAATGTTTTCTGACACCAATATCACATTTTACAATTCATGATCCTAATAGTTTAATGGAATTTGAGATATAAGGTTGTAGGTAGAAGGTATTATTAAATGTATTGAATTTCATGAAACGCTAATAACACATTTTATAAAATATTAATGCATGCTTATCAGTTCGCTGCAAATGAACACGTAATATAAAGGATGGCAATAGACCAGTTTAGATCATTGTACTTAAATTTTATTGCGGGTTGACATTAAAGGGCTGAACGATATGCAAAAATCAGAACCCAAGGAAGGTTGGATTTATGAAGCATATCTAAGCATGTTTTGAAGCGATTGTCTATGCTGCGTGGGCCATCACCGGAGTACACTGGATTAGAGATTAGAGGGAATGGTCCTGGTGTTTATAAACCAGTGTAATTTCTGTAAAGCTGACTGAAGACACGTGCCATTTTCACTTTCACAGAATTTTCAATGTACATGTTAGTCCTTTCTTTCTCTTAAGTTTACATTTGTTAAACAGAACAAAGCAATGTCCCATCACTAGTAATATAATAAACTCAAGAGACAGCTGCCTTTTCCTCTCTGAAACCTAATAACCATTGAATAAATACTTATTTACTCAACCCATGATATGCTTTATGCAAATAATGTTATAGACGAGCCCATTATGGTACTCAGAGATGGAAGGGGAGAAAGCAAAGACATTCATTTAGCTCAATCTCATCTTTACAGAGTCAATTTGATTAATTTCCTAACAAAGAACATATAAACTCAGACTTCATGGAAAACTATTGTTACATTTCCAACATGACCTTCACAGCAAAGATGTAAGTATGTGGCAGATAGTAATCAGCATTACTTTGATCAGTGGGAGCAACTGTGTATGATTCAAAGTTCGATAATACAGCCTTATAGCCCAATTATAGGGGCTATACCCATTGTTAAAGGCCCTGAACCCGAGTTAAAGGCCCAAGCCGCAGTCAAGGGCCTATACGGAGAGAGAGGGCCTTTAAGAACTGATGTAAACTCAGGCAGAATGGCTATAAGTCACTTAGAACATTCCACCTGCTAAGATTAGAGTGATTTAAATTATGACTAGAGAAACAGAAAGCAAACATTGGAATGTTGGAGCAGAAGGATTAAATCAACCATTGTTAGCCCTGAGCTCCAAACATTCCAATGTTCGAATACTCATGGAATTGAAACAGTTCAAAGGCATATTTGTATCATCGGATGCTTACCAGTGGAACTGCTTTATCTTTGTTCTCAGCAACTGCCTCAACCGGCTGAGCACTTCTTTCTTCTCCATTTCCTGTTACTGATGGAATGCCTACATATGGTTAAATGAACCGATTGTGATACATACCGTAATCAAGTAGCCTAGCAATCAAATATCAAATGACTTACTGTAAGGGATTCATGAAGCTGTGACATAGCAGTTCTGTTAGACCTGACAGCTTTAGGGTGTCTTCCTCCAACTTTTTACCTGCCTCCCTCCATTTTTCTGATCTCATTTTTGCTAGTTTTAGGACTCTGCACACTTTACCAGAGCTGACCAGTGCTAAAGTGCTTAAGCTCTCTCTCCCAAAACATGGTAACATTGGCTCATATCCAATATCCAATTAGCATATTTAATTTATCTATAAGTCCCTGGTAAAGTCCACTAGATGTGCCCAGGGCCTGTAAATTAAATACTACTCATGGACCTGCAGCACTGATTGTGCCACCCACATAAGTAGCCCCTTAACCATGTCCCAGGTCTGCCATGTCAAAACCTTTATGTACAGTTTCACTGCCACTTTGACTTGACATTTAGAACTAATCACCAAGCCTTAAATACCCCTTTTATTACATATAAGTCACCCCTAAGGTGGGCCCTAGGTAACCAATAGGGCAGGGTGCTAAATAAGTTGAAGGCAGGACATGTACTTATAATGTTTACATATCCTGGTATCCTGGTAGTGAAAAACTCCTAAAGTCATTTTTCACTACTGTGAAGCCTGCTCCTCTCATTGACCAGCATTAGAAATACCTTTATATGCTTTTAAGGGGTAATTTCTGATCTTAGAGGAATAGCCTTGTAATGTTTGATATGGTTGGAATAGTAGTGAGAAATCCTACTTATTGGTGAAGTTAGATTCTACATTACTATTTTAGAAATGGCACTTTTAGAAAGTAGGCATTTCTATACACTCTGTGCCTTATGGCCTGTCTCCAATCCATGTCTGGTCTGTGCTGGCTGACAGCTCCCCTTTCCACCCAGACAGCCATAAACAAAGGACACTCAGCTGCATTCATCTGCATACTGATGGTTCTTCCTGGGCAAGAAGGGTGGAGGGACTCTCACTTACACTTCAAAGGCCAGTGACCTGTCCTCACACAAAGGACTGATAATCCCCACAGGGCTCCTGGCAGACAGGGCTGGGATGAAAGGGGAGCCTGTGCACTTCAAAACCACTCTTTGAAGTTTCCTCCACTTCAAAGGCACTTTTTGGTATACATATGGGCCTGTGACCCCACCAAATCAGACACTTCTGGACTTATAACTGGACTCTGTCAGAGGGACTGCCGTGCTGCCCAAAGGACTCATTTGGACTACTTTGCTGGAGGGACTGCTGACCTGCTTGTTGGCCTGCTGGCCCCTGACTACTGGAAGAAATCTGCCTTCCCCACAAGTGCTTTCAAAGGGCTTGGACTGAGCTGACTTCCTGTTCTGAAGTCTCAGGGCCATCAATCAAAGACTTCACCAAAGAGAAGGAAATGCAGCACATCAAAAAATTGTTGCAACGCCTGCAAAATTTGATGCAACACTTGCCGGATCATCGCAGCATCTGTCTCGTGCAGAAGAATCCCCACATCACCTGCTAGATCGATGCAACACCTGTTGCTTCTTCCGAACACGTTCTGGATTTTCCACACATCGTCCCTTTTAGAAATGGGGTCTTTGGTTGGCAGCAAGGTTACCCCCTGTCCAAGCAAGGACCCTCACTCTATTCAGGGTAAGTCACACACAATCCAAATCTGGTAGCTTGGCACTGAGCAGTCAGGATTAACTTAGAAGGCAATGTGTAAAGTATTTGTGCAATAACACAGTATAGCACCACAAAAATACACCACACAATGTTTAGCAAAATATATAATATTTATCTAATAAGATTCTGGTCAAAACGATTAAGATGCAATAAGAATATGCTGTAAACTCCCTGTAAAAATGATATAAAGTGTCTTTAGTCTCTTAAAAGCAACAAATGTCTGTTGCAATCACAAAGTACCTGATTTGCGTTCAAATTCTCTGCAAGGAACTGCAGAGGCGGAGATGGGTGAAAAACAGGGAGGTGTGCATTGATTTTTCCGACGCACATAGGTGCTGCGATGTCGATTTTTCACACAGGGCAGGCTTTGCATCAATTTCCGGCGCAGAGACTGGAATCCTCTGCAGGTTGTGGGGTTTTCGGACGCCTCTGGGACGATGCATTGAAATCTGGCGCTGACAGGACGAAGTCACAGGGGCTGCGTCGATCCAGTGGGCGTTGCATGGAAATTTTTACCGCACACCAGGCGCTGCGTAGATTCCTCTCAGGAAGTCGGGCTGCGTTGTTCCAGCTCGGCTTTGCGTCAAATCAGTGGGCCGTGCGTCAAATTCCCAGTTGCTACACTGGCACTGCGTCGATCTTCTCCTTGCGAAGTCGGGCTGTGTCGTTCCAGTTCAGCTTGCGGTGATTTACTCACCGCGATGCAGGCTGTGCGTCATTTCTGGCAGGCTGTGCATTGATATTCACCGCACAGGGAGTTCTTCTTGCAGGAATGAAGCCTTTTTGGTCCTGAGACTTCAGGGAACAGGAGGCAAGCTCTATCCAAGCCTTTGGAGAGCACTTTCCAGCACAACAAGAGAGCAGCAAGGCAGCAGGGCAACAGCAAGGCGGCAGTCCTTCTCAGAAAGCAGTCAGGTGAGTCCTTTGGGCAGCCAGGCAGTTCTTCTTGGCAGGTTGCAGGTTCTGGTTCAGGTTCTTCTCCAGGAAGTGTCTGAGTTGGTAGAGGCAGAGACCCTGTTGAAATACCCAAATGTGCCTTTGAACTGGAGGAGACTTCAAAGAGTGGCTTAGAAGTGCACAGGGTTCCCCTTCAGTTCTATCCTGTCAGGGTCCCAGTAGGGGGGGTGGCAGTCCTTTGTGTGAGGGCAGGCTACTGTCCTTTGACATGTAAGTGTCAGGCCCTTCACCCTCCGAGCCCAGGAAGACCCGTTCAATATGCAGATGAATGCAAGTGTGGCTGAGCATCCTGTGTTTGGGGTTGTCTGAGTGAATGCACAAGGGAGCTGCCACTGAACCTAGCCAGACGTGGATTGTAAGGCACAGAAGGATTTAAGTGCAGAGAAAAGCTCACTTTCTAAAAGTGGCATTTCTAAAATAGTAATATTAAATCCAACTTCATCAGTCATCAGGACTTTGTATTACCATTCTGGCCATACTAAATATGACCTTGTTACCCCTTTCTGAACAGGAGCTACCACTCAAACAGTATATGAGGGTAGACCCATTGTTAGCCTATGAAAGGAGCAGTCCTCACAGTAGTGTAAAATGAATTTAGGAGTTTTACACTACCAGGACATGTAAACTACACAGGTACATGTCCTGCCTTTTGTCTACACAGCACCCTGCCCTATGGGTTACCTAGGGCCCACCTGAGGGGTGACTTATATGTAGCAAAAGGGGAGTTTTAGGCTTGGCAAGTACTTTTAAATGCTAAGTCGAATTGGCAGTGAAACTGCACACACAGGCCTTGCAATGGCAGGCCTGAGACGTGATTAAGGGCTACTTAAGTGGATGGCACAATCAGTGCTGCAGGCCCACTAGTAGCATTTAATCTACAGGCCCTGGGCACACATAGTGAACTTTACTAAGGACTTATAAGTAAATTAAAGAAGCCAATTGGGTATCATCCAATGTCATCATGTTTTAAGGGAGAGAGCATATGCTCTTTAGCACTAGTTATCAATGGTAAAGTGTGCAGAGTCCTAAAACTAGCAAAGACAATGTCAAAAAAGTGAAGGGAGGCAGGCAGAAAGTTAGGGGTGACCACCCTAAGGCTGTCAGGTCTAACAGTCCCTGGGTGTCAACATATCCCTGCATCGCAGTGAGGCACCAAGGCTGTGCTCCTGGATAACCGATGCATCCACTTGCTGCATGGGAAGTTACAACACATCAATTTTACTGTGCTAGAAAAACGATGCATTGCTTTACTTCCAACGCATCTCCTCCTCTGGAACCCTCTGCCACATTATCTTTTACGCATCCCAGGTACTGTGTGTTCAAAGGATACAACTACTGATTCTTGAGGATTGAGACTCATTAAATCCTTTAGAAAGTGATATCTTAAATTGTGCATATGGTATTTTTGTCATTTTGGTTTTATTTTATTCAGACAAATATTATCTATTTTGCTAAACTGGTCTGGAGTACTTATTGTGGTGTTTTCACTATGCTACTGTATGAGTTAATGCACAAATACTTTATACATTGCCTTCTAAGTTAAGCCTGCCTGCTCTGTGCAAAGCTACCGGAGGGTGAGCACAGCATATTTTAGGTTGTGTTATGACTTACCCTGACTAGGATTGTGGTCCCTACTTGGACAGGGTGCATACTTCTGCCAGTACAGTGTCACTCTCCTTGCGCCCCTTAGCACCCCACTAAAACCAGCATTTGGGCGCCATCTTTAAAATACTGTGCACCGTGGCGCAGGGAAGAGGGCAATAGCTTCAGAATTTCTGACGCTATTGATGTACTGTTCAGGGTTAACACCAAAATTTTGCCGCTAGCTCCTAACAGTACATAGGGGCCTATTATAAAAAATGGTGGGCCCCCTTTTCAACTACTGCTCTGAGCAGGTGTTAAAAATGCCGAAACAAAGACTCAAAGAAATGTTTTAGATTTCTTTGCACCATTCCCCCCCCCCCAATGGGGGAATGCCCCCCTTGCATACATTATGCCTGGCGTGGTCATAATACGACCAAAGGAGTTACAAAGTGGTGCAATGCCTGCATTGCAACACTTTGTAAATTTGGTGCAGTTTTTGTCCATCTAACGAAACATTAGCGTAAAATAATTACGCTAATGTGTCGTGAGATGGCGATAGAGTCTCTTAAATCTGAGCCATAGTGTAACATCAATTTAATCCACGTTTTGCCTGGTGAGGAAAACCAAAGGAATAACACAAATTGATTTGTCTTCATTTATTTATTACATATTCATTTTTGCTGCCTGGTAGTTTGTTTATGTTGTAAAAGAGGAAACGCTACTGAGGCATAGTCTGCACACATTTCCTATGCAAAATGACCTGAGACAAAAAGACAAACGTATCTTGTGAGTACAGAGGCAATCTTGATCATTTACCATTGTTGTTTAACCGATGTTTTAATCATGAACAAATCATTCTGCTTGTTTCTTTAATCTATTTTTATTTGACTTTCAAGAATATAAATCATTCAGTCTGATTGTTTTAAGAAAGAAACGCGATCATTTATATTCTACCTTCCATCAGCAAACGGAAACCAATCTTTGGGAATAGAAATCTTGCCCTGTTTTTTTGCTGCAAATTCTAGACAAGGGGAGATTAGCTCTTTGAGGGAGCGCTGTAATTTCCTTTCAGTAAGCTCCTTATCTTCTCAAAGGCAAACACATGCAAAAGGGACTGATTGATTTGAAAGAGAATCAGAGACTGTTATACTTTCATATGCACCTCGAACAGTACCTGGGAGTAGATAAACCACTGCTGGGTTTGCACTTCACCTTTTCTTCTGGTCTCTGCAATGGCTTTTATAAATTTTTATAGCTTAGAACCAAAACAGGGAAGGAAGACGCACTAATAATTGCAGAGAGATGATACCTTGGCATTAAAGAATGGTACAATTTATTAATAGGCTTCTGCAAATGTATCAAGGAAATTCTCACAGAACCAAGACTGTACTGGGTGAATTAATCGTTTACTTAAAACAAATGAACATCATTTCACGTGGCATTATATTACATTACAGATCATGACACACTAGTCTGTTTAACCTTGAAGAAGGCAAAAACAGCACATTGCTCTGAGACATTTCAAGTAAGTCACTTTCAATATTTGACAGCCATTAATAACGTGTGTTGTTCTTCATTAAGGGGGAAGATGTCATGTCAAAGATGTGTCACTGGGGTCGTGCAAGCTAGATCCTCCCATGTCACAGCCAAGACACTGGATACCACTTCTTGCCACAGGGACTGGACAGGAGAAGGTGGGAGGAGCACTCCAGCATAGGATAGAACAGGGAAAACATGGGCTGCAACCATCCAACTTAGTTGTTTCAATTCCAGATACAGAATTGCAGGTATTTCACTCTTAATCTGCATATTTGGTCAAATATACTGGGGGGACTTTTCTCTGCAGCCACCTCTTTTCGGAATGCTTGTCATTTATTATTTGGCTATTGCCCATGCTTAATATCTTCTGTCATCAATCATATATTTCGTCTCTTAGATTCTAACAATTTAAACACAGGGAAACACGCATATGCCATGTTTTTCAATGCCAAGCATTTAACGCATGTAGAAAAACAAAGTGTGCATGTGGGGCTGACGTCTGTATGCACAAAACCTGAAGAGCTGTCAATTTGCTTACACAACATCCACAGTGCCCTGCCCAAGCGCTCCAGAGCAACCAAGTGTGTTCTACACAAATAAGACTGCCCACTGCCATCCTCACCCCCAGCCAGAGGGCAGCAAATCCCAGTGAATCACCCATCTCAAAACCCAACCACCGGCAGACATGCTACTGGCCTTCCCTTTTTCATGTAAGTATCCCCTAGACTGCCTCACCCTGCCAGGCTCCAGACACTTTCCGTGGAGCCATCCCCTCCGAGTGAATACAGGGGTAGCTCTGTGACTTCATATGCTTTCAATGAGCAGAAAGATAGGCTTGGCTTAGTGTGGTGGGTAAAGAGATTCGCAGATCTATGGACATAGTGAGATGTAAAGCATCAAGATGCTTCCTACTGAGAAGTACATACCCAGACCCACTTCAATAATTCATTTGCTTCTTTGCTTTGTGAGGCTGTCAAAATTTAAACAAACACTGGCATGAGCAAACATCTTGGAACACACAATGCAAGAAATTATAACTTTATTTAAAAAAAGGTGGACAACCTATATTAATTTAGCTCATTCCAGATATTAAACACAATTGTGGACCATGTAGAAAAGACATGCAACCAGCATTAAAACCTCAGTTGATAGGAGAGATCCTACACAAGTCAATTGCCAATTGAGACTCTGCATTGGCAAAACCAGGACTGGAGAAATGATTGGAAAGCAATGATCAACAGCACTGTAGTAGTCAACTCGATTGATTCATAGGGGGTTGGACTAATAAAGAAAATAAAAACACTGGAATCTGTCACTGTGACCTCTCACTTGTATGCTGAGGTATGCAAGATGCAGAGGGAACGCAGAGGGAAATTAGTCATTTTTAGTAACATGCCATGACAGCCTTGTGTTTAGCTACAACAGTGAATGGATATACATTGGCAATATCTCTGTGCAACAAACTCTATGTATTTTGATGTGGAACATGTTCATCCTGAAGCTAGAGATGATTATCGTAAATACCCTGTTCATTCATACTTCTCTCTTTGAGTAAGTTTTGTCCCTAAGCACTGACTGAGGATTATCAGCAACTCTTAAAAGATTATTGGGAGTGTGCAACATAGTTCTTACTTCCTAATCTTTCCCGTTGTATCACAGTCTAATCTCAAGTGTTATATAACAATCCTGCAGTCTTTAGAAAAGCTCAAGCTAAATTTTCTAAAAAGTCACAAACACAACTTTCAGAATACTCCTCTGTATTCCCAATGGTATTCAAACAATTCCAAAGGAAGAACTGCTCTTTTGCAATGTTAAATCCTAGATAATCCTAGATACTTGTAGCAACGCCTTGGTTGCAGCAACTGCCAGACTAATGGTGCGATCCAACCGCCACATTACGACTATGGCGGAGCCACCACGGTCGGACCACCAACACCGTCAGGTTGCCACCAGCCGGCAGCCTGGTGGTCCCAGAGGTTTTAATTCACTAGGGCAGCGCTGCAAGCAGCACTGCCCTCCGGATAACGAGTCCCCATACCATCAGCCTTTTCATGGTGGTTCCCAATAGGGCCGGCGGTGTTTGGACCGCATAGGCGGTCTCTCTGTGGTTTGAGTTTGGCAGGTGGCCTCTGCCAAATTCATAATGAGGGCCTATGCCTTTTCAGAATTAGATGGGTGTCAGTACAAATAAGTTTACTTTTTCTTGAAAAAGATATTACTCTTACTATCTCAGTTGAAGATAATAGGCAATTTCAGCCTTCTTTGAAAGGTGGAGATGTCATGTGCTCCTTGCGTTTTGAGTTGCCAGGCCCTTTGTTCTCAACACTGATATAAAGCAGTGGTTTTGTAGCTGAATTGAGGCTGCCTATTTTGAGTCAAATGAGGCAAATTCTGTTGAACCGACAACGAGACAGTCAGTAATAGCCCATAGATGAGAAGACGTATTAGTTGATATTCTTTATCCTCTGAAGAGGAGGGAAAGTTTGATTCAACGTAGTGTCTAGTACTGCCCCCATAAACAGGATGCACTGAAATGGCACCAGAGGAGATTTGGGCTTGTTGAGGGAAAACCCCAGATTGAATAGCAGAAATGCTGTCGCTTACAGGTTGAGCAACAAAATCTCTGGGGACTTGATCTTGAGGTGTTAGTCATCTAGGTGTGGACACACTAGGACTTATGAGCATTTGAGATTTGCTTCCTGTGTGACTTCAGCATTGGTATGTGAAAAGGTACAAATGCAGTCTTCAGCTTCCAACACAAGGAATGCTTCTACCAGAGACTGCATTGTGAACTTCTACTTTCACAGAAACCAGCTCAAGATCCTGAGATCTATGATCGGATAGACATCACCATCCTTCTTCGTAACCAAGAAGTAAAGTGGTAGTTACACATGTTGCCCTGTTTCTGCTCTGGCACTAGTTCTGCCATCTTTTTCTGTAGTAAAATCTCTACTTCCTGCTCAGGGAGAGCAAATAAGGTGCCTATATACATTTGCAACCCGAGCTGTTTCTACTAGGGTCCAGGGAAGGAAGAAATAAGCTGGCCAGGCCCAATCTGAGGGCTTGCAGAGGATTACCTAACTGCAGTCAGAATATTCAAGAGCATCTGGATTGAGTTAGTCCATGTAATTAGCTTGGTATAAGCAACCTCAACTAGAATCCATAAGGTCTATGACCACGAATGTAGCTCGCCTTCCTTACTTCCTGAGAGTGCCTCAGGCATAACAACAAATTCTAAAATGAACCTATGCTTGTAGGAGGCTGGACTGGCTTGTAGTGAGTACCAAGGGGTACTTGCACCTTGCACCAGGCCCAGTTATCCCTTATTAGTGTATAGGGTGTCTAGCAGCTTAGGCTGATAGATAATGGTAGCTTAGCAGAGCAGCTTAGGCTGAACTAGGAGACGTGTGAAGCTACTACAGTACCACTTAGTGTCATATGCACAATATCATAAGAAAACACAATACACAGTTATACTAAAAATAAAGGTACTTTATTTTTATGACAATATGCCAAAGTATCTTAGAGTGTACCCTCAGTGAGAGGATAGGAAATATACACAAGATATATATACACAATAGCAAAAATATGCAGTATAGTCTTAGAAAACAGTGCAAACAATGTATAGTTACAATAGGATGCAATGGGGAAACATAGAGATAGGGGTAACACAAACCATATACTCCAAAAGTGGAATGCGAACCACGAATGGACCCCAAACCTATGTGACCTTGTAGAGGGTCGCTGGGACTATTAGAAAATAGTGAGAGTTAGAAAAATAACCCTCCCCAAGACCCTGAAAAGTGAGTGCAAAGTGCACCAAAGTTCCCCTAAGGACAAAAGAGTCGTGTTAGAGGAATAATGCAGGAAAGACACAAACCAGCAATGCAACAACTGTGGATTTCCAATCTAGGGTACCTGTGGAACAAGGGGACCAAGTCCAAAAGTCACAAGCAAGTCGGAGATGGGCAGATGCCCAGGAAATGCCAGCTGCGGGTGCAAAGAAGCTTCGACTGGACAGAAGAAGCTGAGGTTTCTGCAGGAACGAAAAGGGCTAGAGACTTCCCCTTTTGTGGACGGATCCCACTCGCCTTGGAGAGTCGTGCAGAAGTGTTTTCCCGCCGGAAGGATGCCAACAAGCCTTGCTACACGCAAATCGTGCACTTGGCGTTTTTGGACGCTGCTGGGGCCCAGGAGGGACCAGGAGGTCGCAAATTGGACCTGAAGAGAGAGGGGACGTCGGGCAAGACAAAGAGCCCTCACTGAATCAGGTAGCACCCGGAGAAGTGCCAGAAACAGGCACTACTAGGATGCGTGAAACAGTGCTCGCCGAAGTTGCACAAAGGAGTCCCACGTCGCCGGAGACCAACTTAGAAAGTCGTGCAATGCAGGTTAGAGTGCCGTGGACCCAGGCTTGGCTGTGCACAAAGGATTTCCGCCGGAAGTGCACAGGGGCCGGAGTAGCTTGCAAAGTCGCAGTTCCCAGCAATGCAGCCCAGCGAGGTGAGGCAAGGACTTACCTCCACCAAACTTGGGCTGAAGAGTCACTGGACTGTGGGGGTCACTTGGACAGCGTCGCTGGATTCGAGGGACCTCGCTCGTCGTTCTGAGAGGAGACCCAAGGGACCGGTAATGCAGCTTTTTGGTGCCTGCGGTTGCAGGGGGAAGATTCCGTCGACCCACGGGAGATTTCTTCGGAGCTTCTGGTGCAGAGAGGAGGCAGACTACCCCCACAGCATGCACAAGCAGGAAAACAGTCGAGAAGGCGGCAGGATCAGCGTTACAGAGTTGCAGTAGTCGTCTTTGCTACTATGTTGCAGGTTTGCAGGCTTCCAGCGCGGTCAGCGGTCGATTCCTTATCAGAAGGTGAAGAGGGAGATGCAGAGGAACTCGGCTGAGCTCATGCATTCGTTATCTGAAGTTTCCCCAGAGACAGAGACCCTAAATAGCCAGAAAAGAGGGTTTGGCTACCTAGGAGAGAGGATAGGCTACTAACACCTGAAGGAGCCTATCAGCAGGAGTCTCTGACGTCACCTGGTGGCACTGGCCACTCAGAGCAGTCCAGTGTGCCAGCAGCACCTCTGTTTCCAAGATGGCAGAGGTCTGGAGCACACTGGAGGAGCTCTGGACACCTCCCAGGGGAGGTGCAGGTCAGGGGAGTGGTCACTCCCCTTTCCTTTGTCCAGTTTCGCGCCAGAGCAGGGGCTAAGGGGTCCCTGAACCGGTGTAGACTGGCTTATGCAGAATTGGGCACTTCTGTGCCCAACAAAGCATTTCCAGAGGCTGGGGGAGGCTACTCCTCCCCTGCCTTCACACCATTTTCCAAAGGGAGAGGGTGTCACACCCTCTCTCAGAGGAAGTTCTTTGTTCTGCCATCCTGGGCCAGGCCTGGCTGGACCCCAGGAGGGCAGCTGCCTGTCTGAGGGGTTGGCAGCAGCAGCAGCTGCAGAGAAACCCCAGGAAGGGCAGTCTGGCAGTACCAGGGTCTGTGCTACAGACCACTGGGATCATGGAATTGTACCAACAATGCCAGGATGGCATAGAGGGGGCAATTCCATGATCATAGACATGTTACATGGCCATATTCGGAGTTACCATGGTGAAGCTACATATAGGTAGTGACCTATATGTAGTGCACGCGTGTAATGGTGTCCCCGCACTCACAAAGTTCAGTGAATTGGCTCTGAACAATGTGGGGGCACCTTGGCTAGTGCCAGGGTGCCCTCACACTAAGTAACTTTGCACCTAACCTTTACCAGGTAAAGGTTAGACATATAGGTGACTTATAAGTTACTTAAGTGCAGTGTAAAATGGCTGTGAAATAACGTGGACGTTATTTCACTCAGGCTGCAGTGGCAGGCCTGTGTAAGATTTGTCAGAGCTCCCTATGGGTGGCAAAAGAGATGCTGCAGCCCATAGGGATCTCCTGGAACCCCAATACCCTGGGTACCTCAGTACCATATACTAGGGAATTATAAGGGTGTTCCAGTAAGCTAATGTAAATTGGTAAAAATGGTCACTAGCCTGTTAGTGACAATTTGGAAAGAAATGAGAGAGCATAACCACTGAGGTTCTGATTAGCAGAGCCTCAGTGAGACAGTTAGTCACTACACAGGTAACACATTCAGGCACACTTATGAGCACTGGGGCCCTGGGTTACCAGGGTCCCAGTGACACATACAACTAAAACAACATATATACAGTGAAAATTGGGGGTAACATGCCAGGCAAGATGGTACTTTCCTACACAACCCCCCCCAAACGAAGGACAATAAGACTAGCCATTACCTGATGAGTCTTCATTGTCTAAGTGGAAATATCTGGAGAGTCCATCTGCATTGGAGTGGCTACTCCCAGGTCTATGTTCCACTGTATAATCCATTCCCTGTAGGGATATGGACCACCTCAACAATTTAGGATTTTCACCTTTCATTTGTTTTAGCCAAAGTAGAGGTTTGTGGTCTGTCTGAACAATGAAGTGAGTGCCAAACAGGTATGGCCTCAACTTCTTCAGAGCCCAGACCACAGCAAAGGCCTCCCTCTCAATGGCAGACCAACGCTTTTCTCTAGGAGTCAACCTTCTACTAATAAAAGCAACAGGTTGATCCTGGCCCTCAGAATTAAGTTGTGATAGGACTGCCCCTACTCCTAATTCAGATGCATCAGTTTGGACATAGAATTTTTTAGAGTAACAAGGGCTTTTCAGGACAGGTGCAGAGCACATGGCCTGCTTCAGCTCCTCAAAAGCTTTCTGACAGTTTGCTGTCCACAATACCTTTTTAGGCATTTTCTTGGATGTGAGGTCATTAAGAGGGGCTGCAATGGAGCCATAGTTCTTAATGAACCTCCTGTAATACCCAGTGAGGCCTAGGAAGGCTCTCACCTGAGTCTGAGTGGTAGGGGGAACCCAATCAATAATAGTTTGGATTTTCCCCTGAAGTGGTGCAATCTGTTCCCCACCAACAAGGTGTCCCAGATAAACCACCTTACCCTGCCCTATCTGGCACTTTGAAGCCTTGATAGTGAGGCCTGCCTTTTGCAGAGCCTCCAAAACTTTCCATAGGTGGACCAGGTGATCATCCCAGCTGGAGCTAAAGACAGCTATATCGTCCAAATATGCTGCACTGAAAGCTTCCAGCCCTTGCAGGACTGTGTTCACCAACCTCTGAAAAGTGGCAGGTGCATTTTTCAAACCAAAAGGCATTACAGTAAACTGGTAATGTCCTCCAATGGTAGAAAATGCAGTCTTAGGTTTAGCATCTTCTGACAATTTGATCTGCCAATACCCTGCAGTCAAATCAAAAGTGCTTAGATACTTGGCAGATGCCAGTGTATCTATGAGCTCATCTGCCCTGGGTATAGGGTGAGCATCAGTTTTGGTTACCAAGTTGAGACCTCTATAGTCTACACAAAACCTCATTTCCTTCTTTCCATCTTTAGAATTGGGTTTTGGTACCAGTACCACAGGAGAAGCCCATGGACTGTCAGAGTGCTCAACCACTCCTAGTTCCAACATTTTCTGAACTTCTTGCTTTATGCAGTCCCTGACATGGTCAGGCTGCCTATAGATCTTACTTTTGACAGGTAAACTGTCTCCAGTATCTATAGTGTGCTCACACCAAGAAGTGGTGCCTGGCACAATGGAGAAGAGTTCTGAAAATTGTCCTAGGAGATTTATGCAATTATCTTTCTGGTCAGCAGTAAGACAATCAGCCAAAACTACACCTTCCACAAGAGCATCTTGTTCTGTGGAAGAGAAGAGATCAGGTAGAGGATCACTGTCTTCTTCCTGTCCCTCATCAGTTGCCATGAGCAGGGTGAGATCAGCCCTGTCATAGTAGGGTTTCAGACGGTTGACATGGAGCACCCTAAGGGGGCTCCTGGCAGTGCCTAAGTCAACCAAGTAGGTGACTTCACCCTTCTTTTCAACAATTGTGTGGGGTCCACTCCATTTATCTTGGAGTGCTCTTGGGGCCACAGGCTCCAAAACCCACACTTTCTGCCCTGGTTGGTACTGAACCAAAACAGCCTTCTGATCATGCCATTGCTTCTGGAGCTCTTGGCTGGCCTGAAGGTTTTTACTGGCCTTTTTCATGTACTCAGCCATCCTTGATCTGAGGCCAAGTACATAATCCACAATATCCTGCTTAGGAGCTTTTAAAGGTTGTTCCCAACCCTCCTTTACAAGTGTGAGTGGACCCCTTACAGGGTGTCCAAAAAGAAGTTCAAAGGGGCTGAAGCCCACTCCTTTCTGGGGTACCTCCCTGTAGGCAAAAAGGAGGCATGGTAGAAGGATATCCCATCTCCTGCGGAGTTTTTCAGGGAGTCCCATAATCATGCCTTTGAGAGTTTTATTAAATCTCTCCACCAGTCCATTTGTTTGTGGATGATAGGGTGTTGTGAACTTGTAAGTTACACCACACTCCTTCCACATGGCCTTTAAGTATGCAGACATGAAATTGCTTCCTCTGTCTGATACTACTTCCTTTGGGAAGCCCACCCTGGAAAATATTCCCAGGAGGGCCTTTGCCACTGCAGGAGCTGTAGTGGTCCTTAAAGGAATAGCTTCAGGATATCTTGTGGCATGGTCCACTACCACCAAGATAAACCTATTGCCTGAAGCAGTAGGAGGGTCAAGGGGGCCAACTATGTCAACCCCTACCCTTTCAAAGGGAACCCCAACCACAGGCAGTGGGATAAGGGGTGCCTTTGGGGTGCCACCTGTCTTGCCACTGGCTTGACAGGTTTCACAGGACTTGCAAAATTCCTTTGTGTCCTCAGACATCCTAGGCCAATGAAACAATGGTACCAATCTGTCCCAAGTTTTCATTTGACCCAGGTGCCCAGCTAAGGGAATGTCATGTGCCAGTGTTAGGAGGAACTTTCTGTACTCCTGAGGAATCACTAATCTCCTGGCAGCTCCAGGTTTAGGATCCCTATGCTCAGTGTACAAGAGGTTGTCCTCCCAGTAAACTCTGTGAGAGTCACTGACATCCCCATTAGCCTGTTTGACAGCTTGCTGTCTGAGACCCTCTAATGTGGGACAGGTTTGCTGTGCCACACTCAGCTCCTCCCTGGCAGGCCCCCCTTCACCCAAAAGCTCAGCAGTGTCTGCTTCCAGCTCCTCTGGTGTAGGTTCTGCACAGGGAGGGAATTCTTCTTCCTCAGAATTAGAATCCACTGTAGAGGGAGGGATAGTAGGAAGTGGTTTGCTTCTACTAGCCCTAGCTTTAGGGAGCACTTGGTCCATTGTTCCAGGATCCAAGCTTCCCTGTCCTTTTTGTTTTTTGGCCTGAGCCCTTGTCAAAGCAAAAATATGCCCTGGGATGCCCAGCATTGCTGCATGGGCCTCCAACTCCACATCTGACCAAGCTGATGTCTCCAAATCATTCCCTAATAGACAGTCTACAGGTAAATCTGAAGCTACCACAACTTTCTTTGGACCAGTTACCCCCCCCCCCCAGTTGAGATTTACAACAGCCATGGGGTGGCTTTGTGTTATGTTGTGAGCATCGGTTACTTGGTACTGGTGTCCAAGTATGTGTTGTTCAGGGTGTACCAGTTTCTCAATCACCATTGTGACACTGGCACCTGTGTCCCTGTAGGCCTGGACCTCAACACCATTTATTAGGGTTAGTTGCTTGTACTTCTCCAAGTTATGGGGGCAAGCAACCAAAGTGGCTAAATCAATAGCCCCTTCAGAGACTAAAGTAGCCTCTGTGGTCTCCCTAATCAGACCAACCCCAACTAAATTACCAAAAGTGAGCCCAGCTACTCCCTTGGATTGGCTATTAGTAGGTTTGCTCCCACCACCACTGCTATTAGTAGGGACACTAGGTGTAGCAGTAGGGGTTGTAGTGGTAGGAGCTGTGGTGCCTTTCTTTGGACAACTGGGATCTGTTGTCCAATGGCCTTTTATTTTACATAAATAGCACCATGGTTTCTTTTCCTTGTTCTGATTAAAGGAGGATTTGGACCCACCACCCCCACCAGAGTGTTTTTGTGGGCCTGATGAAGACTCAGTTTTAGCTTTGTCCCCACCCTTGTCAGAAGACTTACCATCCTTCTTTTTGTTGCCATCTTTGTCACCCCCTGTATGAACTTTTCTGTTCACTCTTGTTCTGACCCATTTGTCTGCCTTCTTTCCCAATTCTTGGGGAGAGGTCAGATCAGAGTCCACCAAGTACTGGTGCAACAAATCAGACACACAATTATTAAGAATATGCTCTCTCAGGATTAAGTTATACAGGCTGTCATAATCAGTAACTTTACTGCCATGTAACCACCCCTCCAAGGCCTTCACTGCCTGGTCAATGAAATCAACCCAGTCTTGTGAAGACTCCTTTTTGGTCTCTCTGAACTTTATCCTGTACTGTTCAGTGGTTAAGCCATAACCATCCAGGAGTGCATTCTTAAGAACTTGGAAATTATTGGCATCATTTTCTTTCACTGTAAGGAGCCTATCCCTACCTTTTCCACTAAATGATAGCCATAGGATAGCAGCCCACTGCTTTTGAGGGACATCCTGTACAGCACAGGCCCTCTCAAGTGCAGCAAACCACTTGTTAATGTCATCCCCCTCCTTATAAGGGGGAACTATCTTGTGCAGATTCCTGGAATCATGCTCTTTTGCAGGATGACTATGGGGAATACTGCTGCTGCCACCATGGGTATCTAAACCCAACTTCTGTCTTTCCCTCTCTATTTCTAAAGACTGTCTATCCAAATCCAGCTGTTGCTTCTTGAGCTTCAGTCTGGTTTGTTCCACTCTCAATCTATTGAGCTCCCTTTCTAACAATCTGTCATCAGGGTGGGTGGGAGGGACATTTCTAGATACAGAGGTATGATGGGAATGAACAGAAGGAGACCTGTCCCTTACAGAGGGCACCCTAACAGCTTGGCTACCAGCATAATGTGAGAGCACACTATCAGTATGGTGTGATTCAACCTCTGTACCAACTATGCTAGACTGTCTAGTAATGGGCAGGCTGAGAAGTTTCTTTCCTGAACCTTTTCCTGGCGGAGTCCCTGGATCAGATTGAGAACCATTAGCTACTTTTTCTACAGATTGGGCACTTATGGCCTTATCCTGTACTCTAAGCATATTAATTAACAGTTCTAAGGAAGGATTCTTCCCTACACTCAAACCTCTCTCTATGCAGAGACTCCTTGCTCCTTTCCAGCTAAGGTGATCATATGCAAGTTTGGACAGTTCAAAATTTTTTCCTGTGCCAGACATTTTTTTGAGAGAGTTAAAGTGATAGAAAAAGAGAAAAAAGTTTTCAGAACTTTTTGGAAAGACAGAAAAAACTTTTTAAACTTTTAAGAACTTTTTGAAAGTTTTAGAAGTACTTTTCAGCACTTAGAAAAGAGTGAAAAGAGGAAATGCAAAACTTTTTGGCTATGTGTATATACACTGACCTTGTTTTGTATATTTTTCTCTTATGAAAAGTACAATGACAAGAGTGGTAAGTAGTCTCAAGCACTTATCCCACCACTGCACAACCAATGTAGGAGGCTGGACTGGCTTGTAGTGAGTACCAAGGGGTACTTGCACCTTGCACCAGGCCCAGTTATCCCTTATTAGTGTATAGGGTGTCTAGCAGCTTAGGCTGATAGATAATGGTAGCTTAGCAGAGCAGCTTAGGCTGAACTAGGAGACGTGTGAAGCTACTACAGTACCATTTAGTGTCATATGCACAATATCATAAGAAAACACAATACACAGTTATACTAAAAATAAAGGTACTTTATTTTTATGACAATATGCCAAAGTATCTTAGAGTGTACCCTCAGTGAGAGGATAGGAAATATACACAAGATATATATACACAATAGCAAAAATATGCAGTATAGTCTTAGAAAACAGTGCAAACAATGTATAGTTACAATAGGATGCAATGGGGAAACATAGAGATAGGGGCAACACAAACCATATACTCCAAAAGTGGAATGCGAACCACGAATGGACCCCAAACCTATGTGACCTTGTAGAGGGTCGCTGGGACTATTAGAAAATAGTGAGAGTTAGAAAAATAACCCTCCCCAAGACCCTGAAAAGTGAGTGCAAAGTGCACCAAAGTTCCCCTAAGGACAAAAGAGTCGTGTTAGAGGAATAATGCAGGAAAGACACAAACCAGCAATGCAACAACTGTGGATTTCCAATCTAGGGTACCTGTGGAACAAGGGGACCAAGTCCAAAAGTCACAAGCAAGTCGGAGATGGGCAGATGCCCAGGAAATGCCAGCTGCGGGTGCAAAGAAGCTTCGACTGGACAGAAGAAGCTGAGGTTTCTGCAGGAACGAAAAGGGCTAGAGACTTCCCCTTTTGTGGACGGATCCCTCTCGCCTTGGAGAGTCGTGCAGAAGTGTTTTCCCGCCGGAAGGACGCCAACAAGCCTTGCTACACGCATATCGTGCGCTTGGCGTTTTTGGATGCTGCTGGGGCCCAGGAGGGACCAGGAGGTCGCAAATTGGACCTGAAGAGAGAGGGGACGTCGAGCAAGACAAAGAGCCCTCACTAAAGCAGGTAGCACCCAGAGAAGTGCCAGAAACAGGCACTACGAGGATGCGTAAAACGGTGCTCGCCGAAGTTGCACAAAGGAGTCCCACGTCGCCGGAGACCAACTTAGAAAGTCGTGCAATGCAGGTTAGAGTGCCGTGGACCCAGGCTTGGCTGTGCACAAAGGATTTCCGCCGGAAGTGCACAGGGGCCGGAGTAGCTTGCAAAGTCGCGGTTCCCAGCAATGCAGCCCAGCGAGGTGAGGCAAGGACTTACCTCCACCAAACTTGGGTTGAAGAGTCACTGGACTGTGGGGGTCACTTGGACAGCGTCACTGGATTCGAGGGACCTCGCTCGTCGTTCTGAGAGGAGACCCAAGGGACCGGTAATGCAGCTTTTTGGTGCCTGCGGTTGCAGGGGGAAGATTCCGTCGACCCACAGGAGATTTCTTCGGAGCTTCTGGTGCAGAGAGGAGGCAGACTACCCCCACAGCATGCACAAGCAGGAAAACAGTCGAGAAGGCGGCAGGATCAGCGTTACAGAGTTGCAGTAGTCGTCTTTGCTACTATGTTGCAGGTTTGCAGGCTTCCAGCGCGGTCAGCGGTCGATTCCTTATCAGAAGGTGAAGAGGGAGATGCAGAGGAACTCGGCTGAGCTCATGCATTCGTTATCTGAAGTTTCCCCAGAGACAGAGACCCTAAATAGCCAGAAAAGAGGGTTTGGCTACCTAGGAGAGAGGATAGGCTACTAACACCTGAAGGAGCCTATCAGCAGGAGTCTCTGACGTCACCTGGTGGCACTGGCCACTCAGAGCAGTCCAGTGTGCCAGCAGCACCTCTGTTTCCAAGATGGCAGAGGTCTGGAGCACACTGGAGGAGCTCTGGACACCTCCCAGGGGAGGTGCAGGTCAGGGGAGTGGTCACTCCCCTTTCCTTTGTCCAGTTTCGCGCCAGAGCAGGGGCTAAGGGGTCCCTGAACCGGTGTAGACTGGCTTATGCAGAATTGGGCACTTCTGTGCCCAACAAAGCATTTCCAGAGGCTGGGGGAGGCTACTCCTCCCCTGCCTTCACACCATTTTCCAAAGGGAGAGGGTGTCACACCCTCTCTCAGAGGAAGTTCTTTGTTCTGCCATCCTGGGCCAGGCCTGGCTGGACCCCAGGAGGGCAGCTGCCTGTCTGAGGGGTTGGCAGCAGCAGCAGCTGCAGAGAAACCCCAGGAAGGGCAGTCTGGCAGTACCAGGGTCTGTGCTACGGACCACTGGGATCATGGAATTGTACCAACAATGCCAGGATGGCATAGAGGGGGCAATTCCATGATCATAGACATGTTACATGGCCATATTCGGAGTTACCATGGTGAAGCTACATATAGGTAGTGACCTATATGTAGTGCACGCGTGTAATGGTGTCCCCGCACTCACAAAGTTCAGTGAATTGGCTCTGAACAATGTGGGGGCACCTTGGCTAGTGCCAGGGTGCCCTCACACTAAGTAACTTTGCACCTAACCTTTACCAGGTAAAGGTTAGACATATAGGTGACTTATAAGTTACTTAAGTGCAGTGTAAAATGGCTGTGAAATAACGTGGACGTTATTTCACTCAGGCTGCAGTGGCAGGCCTGTGTAAGATTTGTCAGAGCTCCCTATGGGTGGCAAAAGAGATGCTGCAGCCCATAGGGATCTCCTGGAACCCCAATACCCTGGGTACCTCAGTACCATATACTAGGGAATTATAAGGGTGTTCCAGTAAGCCAATGTAAATTGGTAAAAATGGTCACTAGCCTGTTAGTGACAATTTGGAAAGAAATGAGAGAGCATAACCACTGAGGTTCTGATTAGCAGAGCCTCAGTGAGACAGTTAGTCACTACACAGGTAACACATTCTGGCACACTTATGAGCACTGGGGCCCTGTGTTACCAGGGTCCCAGTGACACATACAACTAAAACAACATATATACAGTGAAAATTGGGGGTAACATGCCAGGCAAGATGGTACTTTCTTACAATGCTGAGCAGTCAAAAGGACCTTAGTCCACAGATTGAGGTCCCTTGGACTAATCTTCTTTGATAACTTCTAATGAGCTCCGAGATTTTATCTAGGAAGGAAAGAAGGGGAAATGTGAAAACGAAATAAATGTTTTCTGAGAAATCCCACATTGGCCAAGAAAATCACTTTCAATGGTGCTCCGAAAAGGTACCTAAACATCAGGTCCATTTGAGACTGGAATATTATCCCTACTCCAGTGTGCTGCTTTTGTTTAATGGTATGGCTATCTATGATGGTCAGGGGAAGGTCAGTACACAAATGATTGTGCAAGTAGGTTTTTGTGAGAAACTCAAGTTTTAATGATGATCTGCAGGGTTATATGGAGCTCCAAACCTCCTTTGGAAGGTAGCAGACATTACACAGCATGGCATAAGGTTGAGGTGAAGGGTTGAACCCTCAGACAGAAGCAAAACCTTCAACACGCCTATACTGAGGTGAGAAAGGGGTCGGTAACTTTAAAGGGAAATTGACTGCTGCCATACTAAAGTTGGTACAGTTGTATAACAGATAAGACCGAGAGTCCATGTGGTCTCTGCACAGATGGACTGTGTAGACACACAGTGGTGACCTTCAAATAGGTGTAGATTGCCCGACACTTACCTAGGGAACTAGACCACGAAACACAGAATATACTCCGATGACGAGTGGAACACAAATAGCGAGAAGAGGCCGATTTAGGAAGTCTGGATTAAAAAGAATTTACCTGTCTGAAGAATTAACAAACACCATGTCTAAACAGAAGCACAGTAAGGGCTAAACAACCATGTAATTTGTGCAAAGGCAGTTGGAAAAGAACAACAGAATGAAGCGTCTAATCTAATTCCATGCGTTCATCAGCAGTGAATCACAGTCCCAAGAACAAACAAGCATTTATAATGCAATGGGTCTCGTATTTGCTCAAGTTAGAGCTATTAGCGATGGAAACTCCTAACCTGACTTTTCTTGCCACCTAAATTTAAAAGTAAAAGTAAAACAGATTCACTTAAGCGCAGTGCTTTAAATGGTCTGGTACTCTCCGGTACTGAGTTCCGGCACTTTTTTTATTTTGAGAGGGAGAGTACCTGCACTTCTGAAGAAAAACGTAATACTTATAATTGGAGAGTACCGGCACTTCTCAGACACAAGCAGGTACTCGTGTACAGAGTACCTGCACTTCTATTTTTCCATTTCAAGCACTGCGTAAGCGTGCCTATTCAAAGCGCCACAGCCGACATGAGCATCAGCATGAAGAGACACACATTAGGAAAAAGAAGTTTGCTGGCAGATTTATCAGCAAAAGTGCAATTAGCCATGTAACAGGGGCGATGGCCAAGGCGGTAATAAAACCTTCCGACGGAGGGACAAACGTAAACCATTTACCAATGTCGTCAAAGGATTTTTGAAGTGTAAGCCCACGAACGAGTGACAGTGATGGGCGTGAGGTGGGCGTTGTTAAAAGCCCAGATCCATACCAACACGTCGGAAAAGCAGCGCTCGCGCGCTGCCATTCTCGCCCTAAAAACTGCACAATACAGTACCTAATGGTAGCTGTAGTCCAGATGTTTTTCTTAGTGACTGCACAACGCTCCCCTTTTGGATTAGAATGCTAAGCACAGAACACAGTGTTCTAAAAATAGTAGGTGAATACAACAAAGACAGCGAAATAAGACTTTCCCGGCTGGTCAGAGTAATGAAATTGGCCCAGTGTCACACCTGAGAAGCACAGGTCTTAAGAGAAAAATAGTAAGGGCTAACACGCAAGTTATTTCAAGCGGTTTAAAAACTTGGAATAAAACAATGAAACAAACAGAAAAAGAGCAAGAACGCATACTTTATTTTACGCATTCATCATCAGTTGGATCACAATATCAAGCTGAATAATCTAAATTAAAGATTGACTACACAATACAACAATGCAACAGCTGAACAGTAGAAATATCAATGAAGTGCCGCATAGCAGGCGCCTCTAAACAACTGCAAACCTCCAAAGATTGTGGGTGAGTAGAAAGGAGGCGACAATAAAGACTGACTGCGAGTCAGGATAAAGAAATCACCCCTTCCGAAGAGTAAGCGAGCAGGTTCTAAAACGAAAGTCAATAAGGGCTAAAACAAACTGTATTTCCAGTGGTCAATTACGTTACTAAAAAATTAATTAGAAAGAAAAACACAAAACGTGCAGCCACTCTATCCCATCTAATCGTGAGCGGACTCGTAATCTTAATGAATTTATAGCCTCACAAAACCTAATAGTAGTATTGTGTTAAAGCATTGCTCAGCAATAGACACTTAGGCGGTCATTCTGACCCTGGCGGTCAAAGACCGCCAGGGCGGAGGACCGCGGGAGCACCGCCGACAGGCCGGCGGTGCTCCAATGGGGATTCCGACCGCGGCGGTAAAGCCGCGGTCGGACCGGCAACACTGGCGGGCTCCCGCCAGTGTACCGCCGCCCCATTGAATCCTCCAAGGCGGCGCAGCTTGCTGCGCCGCCGAGGGGATTCCGACCCCCCCTACCGCCATCCAGATCCCGGCGGTCCGACCGCCGGGATCCGGATGGCGGTAGGGGGGGTCGCGGGGCCCCTGGGGGCCCCTGCAGTGCCCATGCCACTGGCATGGGCATTGCAGGGGCCCCCGTAAGAGGGCCCCTAAATGTATTTCACTGTCTGCTGCGCAGACAGTGAAATACGCGACGGGTGCAACTGCACCCGTCGCACAGCTTCCACTCCGCCGGCTCGATTCCGAGCCGGCTTCATCGTGGAAGCCTCTTTCCCGCTGGGCTGGCGGGCGGCCTGAAGGCGACCGCCCGCCAGCCCAGCGGGAAAGTCAGAATTACCGCCGCGGTCTTTCGACCGCGGAACGGTAACCTGACGGCGGGACTTTGGCGGGCGGCCTCTGCCGCCCGCCAAGGTCAGAATGAGGGCCTTAATGCGCACCACTGACTGACACATGCAATGAGAACTGAAGTCCTCCAAAAAAGCTATGGAGCAGATTTAAGAAAAGTGGTGATGCAAGTGGGGGAACGCCCCGTTGAATACATTATGCCTGGCACAGTCATAATGTGGCACAAGGGTTACAAAGTGGCGCTATGCATGCATTGCGCCATTTTGTAAATCTGGTGCAGCGATTTTGGTCTTGTTGAGCCTCACAAGGGTAAAAAAATGACTCTAATGTGGTGCAAGGAGGCGCTAGGCCCTCTTAAATCTGGGCCTAAGGGTCTAAGTAGAAACACAAGAAGGGGGTAAAAGAAAGTTTATTTCAAATGATCTAAAATGTGTTAATTAACAATTGGTTAGAAAAGGAGACTGGGAAAACACACTTTGTATTCCTTCAATTCATCAGTTGAAATACAATGTAAAACCAGAACAAAAGCAAATGAAAAGGGGGCTACTTGGTGGTACAGTAAAGTAGAGGATCTGCAACTGTCTCAGCACTGGTTGTCTGACTGTGGCCTGAGAACGAGCAAACAGAACACAAAACACGCTCGTGACTGGTGAGAGCAACAAAGCTTTCAAGAACAAATTAACAAAGCGATAAGGATGAAGAAATCAAGTCACCATCTCAGCAGTGTAGAAACTGAAAAAACGTAATGAGGGCTAAAACACGGTTTATTTCAAATTGTGTGAAAATGTGTTCCAAAAATGAACCAAAAAGACAGAAAAAAGGCAGACATTCTATCCCATACATTCATTACAGCTGGAAGACAATTTTAATCAGAGATAATTGAACCAAGAGATGTAGACCAAAACAACAGCCACATTTTTTGCCATGTACCTCTGATTGCGCAAGCCAAACGGTGGTAATGTATTTTATGTGATTATTGATTGCCTGTTATGGGGATATTGGGAGAGACTTTTTTTTTTACAGTTTTTATTGAACTGCCTTGTTAAATAGGATCTTGACTATTTCGTCTTAAAAATACTTATTGCTTAAACCGTTGCAATATAGTAATCGTATGTCGTGTGCAAAAAAACAAAAAAACACGTTATTGTAAATCAGAAGACAAGGAGACATGAAGCAGAACTGGATGAGCCAGAACTACTGTCAGTGGAGGAGTCACTGCACCTAAAGTACAGAGTTAGATCGAGGACCCAGGTATGACAGCACAGGCCTACTGGTTGGTGTGTCCATCAAAATCCAAGACAAGTAATACAGCCTGGGGTAGCTATTGGGACTGCATCACAGAGGGCGGATGCAGATAGAACACTCCTTTCTCAAGAAACCCATGAGACACAAGCATATACCTATTGGTATGGAGTCTTTAACACCTTCGCTGCCAGGCCTTTCCCCCCTCAGGTGCCAGGCCATTTTTTTGTTTTGGCTATTTGGTGCAGTTTGCACTTAGGCCCTCATAACTTTTTGTCCACATAAGCTACCCACGCCAAATTTGCGTCCTTTTTTTCCAACATCCTAGGGATTCTAGAGGTACCCAGAGTTTGTGCTTTCCCCTGGAGGACACCAAAATATTCGCCAAAATACAGCAAAAACTTTGTGTTTTTTTAAAGAAATTAGAAAAAAGGGCTGCAGAAGAAGGCTTGTGTTTTTTTCCCTGAAAATGGTATCAACAAAGGGTTTGTGGTGCTAAAATCAGCATCTTCCCAGCTTTCAGGAACAGGCAGAAAAACACATTTTTCAACACAATTTTTGCATTTTACTGGGACATACCCCATTTTTACTATATTTTGTGCTTTTAGCCTCCTTCCAGTTTGTGACAGAAGTGGGTGTGAAACCAGTACTGGATCCCAGAAAGCTAAACATTTCTGAAAAGTAGACAAAATTCTAAATTCAGCAAGGGGTAATTTGTCCTACAAGGTTTTCCAACAGAAAATAACAGCTGAAATAAAAAAATATTGAAATTGAGGTGAAAAAAACAACAATTTTTCTCTGCGCTTTACTTTGTAACTTTTTCCTGCAATGTCGTATTTTGGAAAGCAATATGCTGGACCCTTCTGGTTGTGGGGATATATAGGGCTTGGAAGTTCATCAAGAACCCTAGGTACCCAGAGCCAATAAATGAGCTGCACCTTGCAATGGGTTTCATTGTATACTGGGTGTCCAGTAATTCATTTGCTGAAATATTAAGAGTGAAAAATAGGTATCAAGGAAACCTTTGTATTTCCAAAATGGGCACAAGATAACACCGGACCAGAATACCTCAACAGACGGCTCTCCTTCTACACCCCAACCCGACAGCTTCGCTCCGCTGACCTTGCCCTCACTACCATCCCATGCATCCACAGAACGACCGCCGGCGGAAAATCGTTCTTCCACCTCGCCGCCAAGACCTGGAACACTCTTCCCACCCACCTACGACACACACAGGACCTACTTACCTTCAGTAGACACCACAAGGCCTGGCTGTTCGATCAGTAGCAGCCCACCCCCCCATCAGCACCTTGAGACCCTCACGGGTGAGTAGCGTGCTTTACAAATGCTTTGATTGATTGAGTGACTGAAGATAAGGTGTTAAGAAGCAGTGGTTATTTGCACATCTCTGAATTCCGGGGTCCCCATATTAGCATTTGCATTACAGTGCATTTCTCAAATAGATGTCTTTTTTACACAGTGTATTACATTTGGAAGGAAAAAATGTAGAGAAAGACAAGGGGCAATAAAACTTGTTCTTCTATTCTGTGTTCCCCCAACCCTCCCGATAAAAATGGTACCCCACTTGTGTGGGTAGGTCTAGTGCCTGCAACAGGAAACACAACATGGACACATCACATTTTTACATTGAAATCTGACGTGTTTTTTGCATCTGACATGTTTTTTGCAAATTTCCTTCCACACAGCATTCCCTCAAATCTCCCGATAAAAATAGTACCTCATTTGTGTGGGTAGGCCTAGTGCCCGCAACAGGAAATGCCCCAAAACACAATGTGGACACATCACATTTTCCCAAAGAAAACAGAGCTGTTTTTTTCAAAATGCCTAGCTGTGGATTTTGGCCTCTAGCTCAGCCGGAACATAGGGAAACCTGCCAAATCTGTGCATTATTTAAAAGTAGACACCTAGGCGAACCCAGGATGGGGTGGCTTGTGGGGCTCTCACTGAGTTCTATTACCCAGAATCCTTTGCAAACCTCAAAATTTGGCCAAGAAATACTTTTTCCTCACATTTTGGTGACAGAAAGTTCTAGAATCTGAGAAGAGTCACAAATTTCCTTCCACCCAGCGTTCCCCCGAGTCTCCTGATAAAAATAGTACGTGTGTGGGTAGGCCTAGTGCCCGTGACAGGAAATGCCAAAAAACACTGGGTGGACACATCAAAATTATCAAATACAAAACAACATGTTTTTGCAGGGGAGGGCACTTGGGTTTTTCGTCCTGGGCTCAGCAGTCATCTAGGGAAACCTACCAAACCCAGACATTTAAAAAAACTAGACACCCGAGGGAGTCCAGGAAGGTATGACTTGCGCGGATCCCCCAGTGTTTTCCTACCCAGAATCCTCAGCAAACCTCAAATTTAGCTAAGAAATCAAATTTTTCCCACATTTCTATGTGGGATCACCGCACCGGGACAAATTTCCTACCACCCAACGTTTCCCTCAGTCTCCCAGTAAAAATGATACCTAATTTATGTAGGTGGGCCAAGTGCCTGTGACAGGGAAGAGCCAAAAACATGTCAAACTTGAGGGGAAACCAAAGCAGGTGCAAAAGGGCAGTTTAAAAATAATTTTTAGGCTGACAAGTGGGGCAGATATTTTATCGGTATAGATGCATCAATGCTGGGTGGTAGGAATTTTTTGGATTCCTGCAGATTCCTGAAGGTTCCATCACAAAAATGTGGGAAAATGTGTGATTTCCAGCAAAGTTGGAAGTTTGCAGGGCATTGTGGCTAAGAAAATGGTGCGGGGTGCATGTGAAGCACACCACTCTGGACTCACCCAGATGTTTAGTTTTCAGATGTGTCTAGGTCTTGTGGATTTTTCTACATGGCAGCATCCCAAAGTCCAAAAAGTGCAGCCCTCACCATTCCAAGTGGGACAATTTTGAGAGTTAGGCAAGCTCTCTTGGCCCAAATGTAAAACCAAAACCCAAAATAATTAAATGTCCTCCTGCTTGCTGTGGGATAACATGTTTTAGTGTGCAGGGGAGAACTGAAAGACTGTTACCCCCTTCAGTTAGGGTGGGGGCATAACCATGCCTATACTGGTTGGTAGCCGCCACCCCACAATTTTGTTTTTTAATTCCCTGGCATCTAGCAAGCTTTCTGCCCCCCGGGAAGTTGATCGGGGGTAATTGTCCCATCTGCCCACCAGTGGACAGAACAACTTTGGCCCCATTTATTTGTGATGGGGGTATGGCCATATCCCCACCCTCTTTTTTTCCCTGGTTTCTGGTGGGCTTTCTGCTCCCATTTGGGGCAGATGGTCCTTCCAAAAATAGGCTGGTCAGCCCCCAAAGGGGAAGATATGGAAGATATGGCCAACAGTAATGTGCCCCCATGGGGAGCGACCCTTGCCCAAGGGGCTGCCCCCCCCAAACAAAACACACACACCAATCCCTGGTGCCTAAGTGGTTTCTGCTCCCCCAGGGGCAGATCGGCCTAATAGAAATTAGCTGCTCTTCCCCCAAGGGGGACAGAAATGGCCTAAAATAAATTTGCCCCCCCCCCCCCACAGGGGAGTGACCCTTGCCTAAGGGGTCGCTCCCCTTGTGTGAAATTGGCGCAAAAAAAAAATCCCTGGTGCCTGAGTGGTTTCTGCTCCCCCGGGGGTTGATCGGCCTAATAAATATAGGCTGATCTCCCCCCAAGAGGGACAGAAATGACCTAAAATAAATTTGCCCCCCAGGGGAACGACCCTTGACTAAGGGGTCACTCCCCTTGCGTGAAATTGGCATAAAAAAAAATCCTGCTAAAAATATGCTGATCTGCCCCCAAGGGGGGTAGAAATGGTCTAAAATAAATTTGTCTCCCAGGGGAGTGAACCTTGCCTAAGGGGACGCTCTCCTCACATGAAACTGACCTAAAAAAAAAAAAATGGTATCCAGTAGTTTTTGCCCCCCTTGGGGGCAGATTGGCCTAATGAAAATAGGCCGATCTGCCCCCAAGGGAGGCAGAAATGGCCTAAAGTTAATTTTGCCCCAGGGGAGAACCCTGGCCTACGGGGTCACTCCTCACATAAAAAAAAACAAATATCCCTGGTGTCTAGAGGTTTCTGTTCCCCCTGGGGGGCAGATCAACCTAAATATAATAGGCCGATCTGCCCCCAGGGGGGTGCAGAAATGGCCTTGTAATAATTCCCCCCCATGGGAGCAACCCTTGCTCAAGGGGTTGCTCCCCTTTATTGTAAATAAACAAAAAAACAAACTCCCTGGTGCCTACAGGGCATTTCTGCTGCCCAATCGCATCGCGATCGGGCAGCAGAAATGCTGAGGAAGACATCAAAGGAAAGGAAAGGCCTTTACTTTCCTTTGATGCCTCTCTCGCTCCCTCCATGTGATTGGAGGAGAAATGCTTTTGCATTTCTCATCCGATCTGCGCTGGAAGCTGAGCTTCCATCGCTGAGGGGGCAGCATGTAATGAGGTGAGTGGGGGTGGGGTCAGGTGGGGGGGGGTGGTAAGGGGAAGCGATTCCTTTTCCATCCCTGCCCAGGGGAGGGGGGTTCCAGGCCCTCTGAGGGCACTAACCTATGATCTACCCTCTGTCCTCTTGTAGTTGTTCCATCTTGTGTGGCACACTACTGTTCCTCAGCACAAAGGAATCATGGACTGAACCAGGGAACATGGCATTCACATGTGAGATGTACTGGTCTGCAGTACACCAATTGAATGTTCATGTGGGGGGGATGATAGCTATGTGGGTGCCATCAATGGCACCTATCACATTGGGTATGTTGGCAAAGGCATAGAAGTCTGACTTAATGGCAGGGAGGTCAGCACTTTGGGTAAACCTCACATAGGACTGTAGGTGTTGTACAAATGCATTCAGGAATAAATGCTAGTATAATGCTAAACATTGGCTGTGAAAAACCTGCACTCATGCCCACTGTCAATTGAAATGAGCCAGTGGCCAGGAAATGGTGTGCAGAGAGCACCTGCACTTCAGTAGGGATGGCATGCTGATTACGATTTGCCGGTCTCAGTGCTGGGTCCAGTAATGCACAAAGTTTATGAATAGTTGCACGAGTGCGTCTGTAATTGATAATGATGTGATGCTCCACCATGGTCCACAAATCAGCAAGTGGACTATACACTGATGGGGCCCTTCCTCACCACAAGGGCCTGTACCTAGGAGGAGTTTAAAACACGTGTGAGGAACACACATACATCTGCACTGCTGGCATGATTGTCGACGACACAAATGCATAGTGTGTGTGACATTACAGCAACATAACCACAATGATATATCAGGACTGGTCAGGTGAGGTAAAGCATATTGTTACATGCCTATGGGTGTGTAGGGGACAATAGGGCCTGCATTGTGCTGATGAGGGTTTTACAACTGCGTAGTTAAGGCCAAAATGTCTGCCCCCTGTAATCCTGAAGTGTCGTGGTGGAAGTTACCTCATACCCCTAGCGGTTGACGTAATAGCGTAAGATGGTGTTTACCGCAGTGCGCAAATTCATTGGTTAACATGGTTGTCAATGGACATTCTTAGCATATCATGATCGCTGCCGGCGGTGAAGGTGCACACCGCCCCGGTGCGTATGCAAACTCGTCACCCCAACTTCACTTGACTCCCTGATCTCGTGCATGCAGGTACTCCACTGAGTGTACTGCTGTGTCCTGCCTCTGGTCATGGAAATGGCACGTGTTGCAGGGGAAAGGGCCCCGGCCTTCACCAACGAGGAATTGGAGAAGCTCGTGGACGGGGTCCTGCCCCTGTACGCCAAACTCTATGGTCGGCCAGAGGTACAGGTGAGTAGGAGGATTGGGGGCATGGATGTGTGTAGTGTTGGGTGTGGGCTGCATACATGTGTGCACTTGTGACACTGTATGGTCCAGGGTTCCTGACATGCTGCGTGTGTGTGTGCTGTTAGGCTGTTTGAAATGTCCATCCCATAGTGGACGTATAGCCAGCTGTATATGATTGGCCAGTGTCTGACCTCAGTGTTACTTTTCTGTGTCTCCCTTATAGGTAAGCGCCCACCAGACGAGGGGACTTTGGCATGCCATGGCCAAGGAAGTGCGGAAACTGCGGGTCTACAACCTGCGGAGCACCCACTGCAGGAAGAGGTGGGAGGACCTGCAGCGATAGGCGAGGAAGATCTGGGAGGCCCAGCTGGGGAAGTCCTCACAATGAGGTAGGGGTGCCCATCGGGCACTGACCCCCCTTAGGCAACGCATCCTGGTGGTGGAGTACCCGGACCTGGATGGGCGCTTGAAGGCTGCACAGCAGTCACAAGGGGGTGAGTACATATACCATATTTTGGCCCCTTGATGGATGTGTGTGTGTGCATTCGTATTGATGCTGTCTAGTTGCAGGGACTATGACTGATGTCCGTCTACATAATGGCCCCCGTGGGGAGTAGGGGTGTTTGGGTCAAGTCTGCAGTACGTCAGGTCCTTAAGTTAGTTGGGGAATGGCTGTAGAGCAGGGTTCTGCCCACTAGTCAGGGGCACAGCCATGTGTATAGTGATAGGTGCTGCCTGGTTGAAGGTTTCTTGGTGGGTGTATGTGTGAACCACTTATGTACCTCCATTCAGCTATTTACAAGTGTCTCTCCTGTTTTGTCTCCCCATCCCTGTTCTCTTGTGTTGACTGTGTACATCAGCATCATCTGGTGAGGGAGCTGAGGCACCGGCGAGTGGGGAGGCAGCGGCCCATGGATCCTGGGAGGCAGAGTCGTCCGACGTCAAGGGGACCAGTGGGTTGGAGGGCGAGGGGAGTACCACAGGGGAGGCACCTGCCCCTGGAGGTAGTGACTCCGATACCTCCTCTGATGGGAGCTCCCTGGCAGTTATGGACCCTAGTGGGCCCACCTCTACTGTGTCATCTTCTGCCACCCCCATACCATCACAGCCCTCCCATTTGCTCCCAACCGAGTTGTCCGTGCCCGCTCACCCAGAAGGGTGGGTGTCTCCTTCGCCCCAGGCACCTGCTCCCCTGCCCCAGTCAGCCCTGCTGCCCTCACTGAGGAGGCTATTGACCTCCTGAAAACCATCTCTGTAGGGCAGACAACCATCATCAATGCCATCCAGGTGCTAGCATCAGAGGTGGAGCAGACCAATGCCTATCTGGATGGCATTCACGGTGCCGTGTCTGGCCTACAGAGATCTTGTCAGGCTCTGGCCTCCTCTTGGACGGCAGCCAGTGTCCCTGGTCATTCCGTCCCCCCTCCAACCACCTCAGCCCCTTCCAGCACCCCACTCCCTTCACCCATCTAAACACACATTCTGACATGCAGGCACACACCTCAACACACAAGAAGCACACTTCAAAACACAAGACCCACACCTCCCACCACAAGCATACACACAGCTAACATACACATGCACACACACCAACATCCACTTCCCCCAGGGTGTCCACCTCTTCCCCCTCCCTGTCTGTACATGCACACCCACAGGCACTGCACCCTCATTCAGTGCTGCTGACCCTATTCCTGCAGTCACGACAATTACCCCAGACACCACACCTGCACTCACCACAACGACTTTAGTTGACAAATGCAGCACACTCACCAGACTTGCAGACACCCAGACAACATCCATTTACACTAGCAGCCTGTCTTGTCCCACTGTGTCCACCCCTCCTCCTCCCAAGACACTCAAACGCACCAAAACACACACCCATCACACATCCACCACACCTCAGCATACTGTCCAGTCACCTGCAGCCAGGTCACACACACCTACACCTGTCACAACCACTCCCTCTACCTCCACTCCCATGCCTTCCTCCAGGTCCAGCCCAATTGCACCTAAGAAACTTTTCCTATCCCGTGTTGACCTATTTAAACCCACTGGCCCACCCCGTCCCGTCCCTAAACGTGCTCGCCTCCTTGCCCTGTCCACTCCTCCCACTTCACGGCCTGCCCCTGTCCGCCCTTCCCATTCTTGTGCCCCTTCCCCAGAGAGGAAGAAGCCCCGTGCTGCACCAGGTCCATCTGCCATCCGCCGGTCCAAGCCCACTCCCCCACCATCCAAGGGCAAACACAAACCCCCTCCAACTTCCAAATTGAAATCTAAGCTCCGCCCAGTCGTAAATTCCCACCCCCACTACCCCCTGCCCCTGTTCCCTGAGGTGCCTGGATGCCCCATTGTTGCCCTTATGAGGTGAAGTACCGTTGCACTTGTGGGAGTCAAGTAGGGGCCATTGTGGCCCATCGGACTTCGTTCAATATGGACTGGCCATTGACCTTCTATGCCCTGCTGTTGCTCAGTGAGCGGAATAAAGGTTAATGTGTGGCCTGTGTTGTTTGAGGCACACTCTGGATCCATGGTCTCTTGTTTCATTGTTTGGGGTGTGGGGCATATGTATGTACTTTGGGCAGGTTGGATTTGCCTTGTGTCGGGTAAGTACCTCTTGCTATGGGGTGTATGGCTTGTGCTGCTGTGAAGGGTTGTGGGAGCGTTGCAGTGTGAGTGGAGTGCCCCTCCTTCCCTTGTTTAGTAGGTTGCGGTACTTATCATTGTCATCTTCGTCGGTGGTCTCAGTTGTGGAGGTATATGGCAAGGAGCAGGGCTGGCATGATCTTCAACTCTCTCTCCATGTCTGCTTCGCTGTGTTGTGTGAGCCTCCGGTGAGTGTTTCTTTATATTTGGTTCGTTTCCACCTGGTTTTGCGTGGCTCCCGCCCCGGAACTGACAGCGGTCTAGTGCTTCATTATTTGATGGGTGGGTAGTGCCTTTCCGTCGGCCTGTGGGCAGGCTCTGCCAACTTTGTCGGCACTCCACTGCTGGCGGTGAGTGGTTTTCAGGATGCCTGTGTTTCAGCTGGTTCATTATTTGGCGGTTCGGACCACACGTCTGTTGGCAGTTGTTACCGCCACCGCCGGCGGTGCAGTGTTTAACGCCGTGTTCATAATGAGGGCCTAAGTGTGTCAGTATGTTTGTGAAAAGTTTCCAGAGAGCAGCATAGCCCTGTTTCCCAGTCTCGATATGATATGGCCTGCCCAGGTTAGTTTCCAAATATGGCTTGGCTTCATTACGATGAAGAGTTTTATGCCATTAGGGACTTGTTCTTGGTCAGTCAAGGGCAGAAACTGACAAAAAGCTGTGGTTGCAGCTGATGACACTTATTAGGCTGAACCCGTCCATGCACCACATCGCCAGAGTTCTTCCACTCCTTTTCTAGGCACCTCCTTCCCTGATGGGGTGGGAGGACTAGCAACGAGTGGAACCTTAGTTGTATGCTGGAATAGTCGCAGGAGGACATTGCCATTCCCCATGCAAGTTCAGAAAGCAATGTTTTAAATGTGGAGGACCACACATCATGGTTCAGTGCTTTGAAGGCCAGGATAGAGGAGCTGGATTTTTTTGAAGGAGGAGTAATGGGGAATGGGTTGTATCTCAGAACATTGTTTTGAAAATATTGTGCTACTAAAACATTGTGGGCAAAATATGAAAGACCAAAATATTGAGAAGGTAAGGGCATATAGGTAAGTGTAGGTTTGCTATCCTTAATCTCACATCTATTTCTCTTGAAAATATATATTGTCAAAGTACATATCTGAAGTTAAATAAAGGTAAAGCTATACTTACCTATAAGAAATTGGCTTACTGTTCAGGTTGGGCGACTGCTAAATTCACTAAATTTACCTGAGCTCACCATAGTTATGGCAGAAAGAAGACAGGCTTAACATGGCAGAATGTGTAAAGTATCTATACAGTTCCAAAGCAGAAATAAAATCAAAATACCAAACAATAAAAAGCCCAAACTGAAAGTATATTATTTAGTGAATAAAATGACATTGATATGACAAAACTTCAATACGGATGATAGACCTGGCATCCTTGGCATAATTTCCCTTATTTTTTGCCTTCTGATCTCCAGTTTTGCTGACTTCATTTTTGCTGGCTTTAGGACTCTGGGCACTGTAACACGGTTGACCAGTGTTAAAGTGCACATGCTATGTCCTTAAAACAGAATAACACTGGCTTATCTACAAATGGCATATTTTATTCACTTATAATTACCTAACAAAATATACTAACTGTGCCCAGGGCCTGTAAATTTAATGCTATTAGCAGGCTTGCAGCACTGATTGTGCCACTCACTTCAGTAGCGCTTCAAACATGGCTCAAGCCTGCCATTGCGGAGCCTGTGTTAGCATTTTAAACTGCCATGCTGACATGGCAAGTTAACTCTCTTGCCAGGCCCAAACCTTCCTTTTTATTAGATGTATCACCCCTAAGGTAGGCCCTGGCCACCCTAAAGGCAGGGTGCAGTGTATTTAAAAGGTTGGACATGTACTTTTTCGTTTTACATATCCAGGTGCTGAAAAACTCCTAAATTCATTTTCCGCAGCTGCTAGGCCTCACTCTCCCATAGTTTAACACTATAAGTGTAATTTATAAGTGTACTTTCCAACTGGGAAAAGATAGATATTTCAAGTTTGGTATCTCTGGACTCACAATTTAAAACCACTACTTATGGTAAAGTTGGATTTTAAGTTCCAAGTCTGAAAATGCCACTTTTAGAAAGTTCAAAAACAATAAGGTGATGGATGAAATGCTTGAATTAATCTCAGCCACCGGCAATCACTCATGCCGCATCCCAATCCATCTTTTGGGCTAGGATGCAGCCCAAGCCAGTGGCTGAGATTAATTCAAGCATTCCATCCATCACCTTGTTGTTTTTACTTTTACAAAGTTTGAATTTTTTTAACTTCAACTATTCTGTGCCTCTGTCTGACTCTGAATCTGGGGTGGGTGACAGCTGGGCTTTGTGCATTTCCTCCAGACAGCCACACGCAATGGGGGCTTAGGCCATCAACAACCTGATGGGCAGGATGAGAGGGAGGAGCTTACACTTACTCCTAAATGGGCTGTGCCTGTCTCCACACAAAGAGTTGCATAACCCCTGTAGTGAATCAGGAGCCAGGGCAGGAAGGACAGGGACCCTTCCCACTTCAAATGCCTCTCTTTGAAGTCTCCCCCACTTTAAAGTTACAACTGGATATACGTACTGGAACTCAGACATCATCACTTCAGTACACTTCTGGACCTGAAGACATTATGCTAGGACTGCTGTGTTGCTGAAAGGCCTGTTACTCTGCTGGACTCCTCCTCTGCTGTGCCTGCCCTGCTCCCCTCCTTGCCTGGGAGTGTGAAGGACTGGACCTGCATCTCTACCTCCCTAGAACCAAAGTAACTGCAAGGGCTTGCTGGCTTGCCTCCTTTTTAAACTTTTCATCCTTGGTGTGGTCTCCCTTAACTTTTTGCTTCTGTTTCCCAGGTTGTTGATGTGTGCTGGACTCTGTTTTTGCTGTTTTTATTACTCTGGGCATTTAACCACTACCAACCAGTGCTTAAGTGCAAGTGCTCCATTACAAAATGTGTATGCAATTGGTTCATCCATGATTGGCATATTTGATTTACTAGTAAGTCCCTAGTACAGTGCACTAGAGGTGCCAAGGGCCTGTAAACCAAATTCTACTAGTGGGCCTGCAGCACTGGTTGTGCTACCCACATAAGTAGCTCTGTAATCATGTCTGAGATCTGCCACTGCAGTGTCTGTGTGTGCAGTTTTAACTGTAAATTCAACTTGGCAAGTGTACCCACTTGCCAGGCATAAACCTTCCCTTTTCTTACATGTGAGACACCCCTAAGGTAGGCCCTAGGTAGCCCCAAGGGCAGGGTGCAGTGTATGGTTAAGGTTGGACATATAGCAATGTGTTTTATATGTCCTGACAGTGAAATATTGCTAAGTTTGTTTTTCACTGTTGCAAGGCCTGTCCCTCTCATAGGTTAACATGGGGCCTAACTTTAAATCTGATTAAAGTGTAGATTCCCTGTGGGAGCGGATAGACATGTGGAGTTTGGGGTCTCTGAGCTCACAATCTAGAAGATCGACGCTCACGGCTGGAGAAACGACACACAGCATTGCTGACAGAGGCTGGTGAGATCGCAACCCACACTGCGTGGTTTTCAGATCATCGTGCAGTTGGATTTCCGATGCAAAGACCGCTAGGCGTGTAAAAACGAAGCAAGGCCTGCCCAGACCCGAGAATACTGACTGGATCAACGCATCGCTGTCCTGCGGAGAGAAGAAACGCTGACCCATCGAAAGGAGAAACTACGCAAGGTCTCGCTCATGAGCGAAATCGACACATCGCAAGCCCTTTTTGACGCACACTCACCCATGCAGGGTTATTTTTGACGTGCCCAAGGTACATTTTCACGATAACAGCTAACAACTTGACTTGTGAATTGTGGATTTTTGTTGTTTTGGTCTTGTTTTGTTTAGATAAATATTCTCTATTTTTCTAAACCTGTGTTGTGTCATTTTGTAGTGTTTTCATTAAGTTACTGTGTCTGTTGGTACAAATACTTGACACCTAGCACTCTGAAGTTAAGCCTACTGCTCGTGCCAAGCTACCAAGGTGGTAAGCAGGGGTTACCTTAGGGTGATTCTCTTTTACCCTGACTAGAGTGAGGGTCCTTGCTTGGACAGGGGGTAACCTGACTGCCAACCAAAGACCTCATTTCTAACACTCCTTTTCTGCAGTCTCAGGGACATCAAAGACTTCACTTCATCCTGCAACTGCACCTGAACTTTGCTTGCTGCAAGTCTTGCCCTTCGATGTGGTGCCAATCCCGTCCTGGGCCCATGAAAGTGGGTATAACATGCTGCAACTATAAAAATCCATGGATTGCCATTGTTGTACTGGTCTGAACAGATACATCTGCACTTGATGCCGATCGCATCGCCAGCTGTGCAGCTCAATGGCAATGCACCACCTTCATCGCAAAGGTGTTCGCAGATGCAATCCTGTTTGAGGACATAGCATCGACAACTGCCCAGCTCAATAACAACGCATCTCCCACTGTGTGGCTTGGAACTGACACATCCCCTGCATCTAAAGGGATTAATGCTGACTCACTGCCTCCTCTGCCCTCAAATTGGATGTTCAACGTCGACGCAACCGTCCATCTAAGGTTGGTCCATTATCCATCCCACACTCCTTCGCGGTCAGCCTGACTTTATAGATTTCACCTGGTCTAACGTGACCAGAGAGCCACGGCTTGCACATTATACTTTTAAGTACTATATTTGCAGATATTCTTTAACAATTCATATCTCGTCTTCTACTTATTGGATTTTTGTTGTGGTCTTGTTTTGCTCGTTAAATGAAGCTCTGTTGTTCTAAATTGGTGTGGATTATTTTTGTGCCAAATTTTCCCTGTTTTACTGTTCCAAGTGTTGCACACATGCTTTACCCACTGCATCCTCAGTTGAGCCTCCCTGCTCTTTGCCAGTCTACTAGAGAGTGAGCAAAGGTTAATTTATGGCGTGTGTCAGACTTACCTTGACTAGGAGTGTGGTTCCTGCTTGAACAGCATGCATACCTCTGCCAACCAATTTCTAACAAAGGGAAATATTTAACTGAAAATAGAGTCAAAAATGTCTAGGTGCTAATGGTAGTCAATGGTTGTAAAAGGCCATGGCCTAGGTGCAATTTCAAGCTGACCTTTATGGAGCTTGGGCTAAATACAACAACCAGGTTAAACTCAGAAAGAGATTTCACCTTGGGACTTGGTCAAAATCCTTCAGCGGGGCAAGAGAACAGGCTTGTCCAAAGGAAGTTCTCACAAAGTTTGATAGTTGTTCAACAAGGTCCTGCTGAAGTCATTGGTTTTGGTGGTAAAAGCTTTGAGAAGAAAACATTCACATTTTGCACCCAAGAAAGTCCTCTTGCTGGTCCGATACCTTTGGCACCTTCGCCCAGTCAACTTTTTTGCCTTTGAACGTACTCTCTTCATAAGGCTTGGAATCCTTCAGTTAGGTAATGCAGCAAGTTGTATCTAACAATAGGTTAAATGAGGCCCGATACATTCTTGCTGAGGGACCACAGAATAGGATTTGCTGCTGCTAAGAAGTTCGAAGGGGGAAACCAATTTTTTTACTCAGGCTTGGGCAGGTGAACTGCAGTAGTTTGTCCTGGTTCCCCATAGATTTGGAAGTCCAAAAAGTTTGAAGTCCAGCTTTTCTGGTGGTGTGGTATGAGAAATTTAGTTATATACAGCCAAGTGTCCCACGACCTTAGGAACAACACCTGGAGGCCAAAATTCACTCATAGGGTTTAGATTAGGTCCAGTTGGTACTGGTCAGCTGGGCACTTTAGAGAAAAGGCCTCCTGCAGCTTGATGTGGCCCTGTAGCTAGAGAGGAGGTCAGTCAAATTAATTGTCCAGTGTACAAGTGGGAGCAGGTCCAGTCCTTCAGGGCTACTTCCAGGTCACAGACCTCAGGACCAGTCATCCTCTGTTCTGGCCCAGAAGTGTTCTAAAGTGGGTGCCTGCAGTGAACATTTATACACGTTCACCAGCTAGTGGGCTTACTCATGGCACCTCCCTAAACAAAGGTGTAAATGTTCCCTGTAGTAACTCTCCCCATTTTTGCAACAGTTCCTGTTTTCCCTGTTGCAAACAATCCCACAGTACATTCCACTATCAAAATTCAATATGGAGAAACCCTTAATCTCTTGTGTGTCCACTCAGAGGTGTAGCCAGGGGAATGAGCAGTCCCCTCTTCCATTGTCAATGCAAACCAATTCTGGTAGCAGCTTTCCACCCACTAGGTTTGGTGCTGGCCAGGCTAGTAGGCCAAAAACTGCACCTTTTTAGGTCTCACCTAACATTTGCCCATGAAAAGAAAGGCCCTTTGAAGTAAATTAAGGTTCTGTGCCAACAATAACTGTTTTGTGATAGGGGAACAAAACACCTCCCCACACCAAAACCATTGTTTCTGCTTTGAAAGCAGTTTTCACACCTCATCAAGGATTAATCCTGCTGGGGCCACTACTGGCAAATCAGCTCCCATGAGTCTGAGATAGGAAAAGCTGAATTGACCTTAATATTTATTAAAAATCTTACTTCACCATTGAGTTAAGTGTTAAATTAAAACTAAAAAGAGTGGTATAATCATGTTTCTAGTTAATTCTGACCCAGAGACAGCAGAAGTAATGGTTTATCTTGCTCCCCTGTGTCCTCTGTGGGCCAGAAAAAGCCTTGTTACAGTGAACATAGCTTTTAGGGCTACAAGGTTTAAAAGGGGTTTTCATACTAATATTTAAAATGTAGGTTTTCACCTACTAAAAAGGGGTAGTTACATTTTATACTGCAGAAGTCAGGCTACTGAGGGCAGGCCTAAACTCATGTTTTCCCTGCCACTGTAATGAATGGTACAATACATGCTGCAATCCACAAGTTAGATTTAACCAGGACAGGCCTGACCAGTCCAGGTCATAGATGCACTTTCTATATCATATACTACACCATATTCTATACACCATCTATTCGGGTATTTTGGACACCATATAGAGCTCCAGCCTGTCCCATGAGTAAAACTTTTGAAAATAATAAAAGACAAGTCAGGCATTTTATGAGAAAAGCTTTTGAAAGAATTGTGGAATGGTACGATGGCTTGTGCCGTTTAGGTGGTGCTGATACCTGATCTGAATATGTCACCTTCAGGGATAGTGCCAAAGAAAACAGAAGGGGAGTTCTGACTGATCCATCGCTTTTCATGCCCCTGGGAGGATTCAGTAAATTATTAAATTAATCGCAGGTAATGTTCTGTATTCTCTTCCAGCAGAGACTTAACCTTGAAATTGTGCTTTGTTGCAATTTAAGAGTGGACATCGGGAAACTTGCATAGCTTTTCGGTTGCTTCTGGTGCACACTGAAGATTTTCAGTTATTAGAGATTCCATTCCAAGGCCAGTTATCCATGGGCAACGCAATGCTGACGGAATGTTCCGTGAGGAGTACTCTTTTTGAGAAAATCAGCACATTTTTAGAATGGGTGGTAGAGAAATTCTGAAGTCTAGGCAAGTGCTGCACTACTTTGATCACTGCAGTGAGCGAAACAGCTGACATCACACAAACGATAAGTCCAACGGCAGTGATAACATTAGGTACTAAATTGACTCAACTGTCATTGTGCCCCAATTGCTGGGTTTCAAGTTTCTTACAATAACATTACTGAGAAGAAAATTAATAGTTAAGAAGAAGTGTGGGATAAGGACACTGCAGCATCTACTAGGGAACCTGAAATGTGAGGGCAAGGTGCTTGCATCAGGCACAACGTTTTGCAGACAGATAGCATTTGCCATTGTGGGTGTTTCAAAACCACACAACAGAATCACAGTTACAGCAAAGATGAAACAGGACATGCAGATTTTGGATTTTACTTTTGGACACAAAAAACTGACAAATAATGTGGCTTCAAAATTCCCTCGTCATGACTGAAATTTCCTTTGCAGCATTAGGAGCTGGGGGAGGAGGATTCGGACTGAATTCAAGGCACTGATTGTGCATTGAGCACTGAACTAAAGACCGGGTTGCAAACAGACTCACTATTGCCTTTTTCGAGTTCTTCTCAATACTACCAACTGTGTGACTCTTGGACAAGGAGATGACTAACAGGACGATGATGTTTCTAGTAGACAATTAAACAGTGGTTTGGGTGATCAGCACAAAATGCCTGCCCATGGCAGATGAGTGTTGTGCTTTCCGGAGTACGTGTACTGAATATCTTGTAGTAGAATGTGTTGTTCCAAGGATGGCATATTACAGAATTGGATATTGAGGTGGCTGAAGGACTCTCACATTTGCAGTGACTGTGTTTCGTTGGGGTGACCCCAGAGATAGAAGAGGGAGGAGAGCCAGTGCCAGAATGCATATGGAGTAAAAGGTTTGGATAGAATTATTAAGACACTGGAACAGAGCTGGAATGGAATACAGGAGTCAAGAATTAACTTTATTATCTGTTTGATTGCGAGGGAGTAGGTGCGAGTTATGATCTGAGGAAGCTGGCTGGGATAGCTTTCTACATAAAATGTTTCTGAGGGTGGGTTTGTGAGGACAATACTGGAAAGATGTGAATGAGAAAAAGGTAAAAGGGAAGATAAGAGTATGGTGATCTCAGTTAACATTTTGAAAGTTAGTAATGACTAGGGCAAATCTGCTTGTTCATGCACCTGGGAGTTTAGGCTGTTCTGTGAACATTTTACAATGCCACATTTTTGGAGTCTCAGGGTTCATGTAGGCTTGAGTGGGGTGATTTTATGATAGATGTGGATGAATACACATTAAGGTGAGAAAGTGCTAGATTGAGCAGAAGGACATCAATATATTGCTACAGGTGAGATAGTTTAGAAACAGGGCGATATGTCCACTAAGGACATACATGTTGTATGCAATACTAAGAGGTGCTACTTTGAAGGGGGCAATTCAACATCAAAATAGTAACAGGGAGATGGACAGGCAGGTATTGGGATGTTGAGAAAACGCGGGCAGGAGGTTGGCCAGATGCTGAGATGTGTTAGAAATTGGGTTTTTGGTTGGCAGTCAGGTTGCCCTCTGTCCAAGCAAGAACCCTCACTCTAGTCAGGGTAAGTCACACACAATCCAAAATCAGCCTGTGCTCACCCTCCGGTAGCTTGGCACGAGCAGTCAGGCTTAACTTAGAAGGCAATGTGTAAAGCATTTGTGCAATAAATCATACAACACCATAGTATAACACCACAAAAATACACCACACAGTGAATATTTATCTGGGTAATTGTAGGTCAAAACGATCAAAGTTGCAGTACGAATTTGTAAAGATATCACTGAAAAGTGATATTAAGTGTCTTTAAGTCTTTAAAAAGCAATAAAGTGTCTTTCAAGCACAGAGTACCTGGTTTCTGGTGGGAAATCTCCTCAGAGGGCCACAGGAGAAGAGATGCGTGGAAACAGGGGTGTGTGCGTCGATTTCTCCTCAGCACACACAGACTTGCGTCGTTCTTTTCCACGCGGGGAAGTCGGGCGTCGTTTTCCGGCGCGCAGACAGTCTCTTTTTGTGGATCGCGGGGATTACCAGATGTCCCGGGTCTGTGCGTGGATTCTCCTGCTTATTTTCCGGCTGCGCGTCGTTCTGCGGGGCTGCGCGTCGAAGTTTCGATCTCACGGTAGGCGTCGCGTCGATTTCTCCTTGGAAGTCGGGCGGCGTTGTCCTTGCGAGGCCGTGCGTCGAAATTTTGGTCTCACGGCAGGCGTCGCGTCGATTTCTCCTTGGAAGTCGGGCGGCGTTGTCCTTGCGAGGCCGTGCGTCAAAGTTTCGCACTCACGGTAGGCGTCGCGTCGATTTCTCCTGGAAAGTCGGGCGGCTTTGTCCTTGCGAGGTTGTGCGTCGAAGTCTCGATCGTCCCGAGGGCGTCGCGTTGATCAGCGTCGGTGTGCGGCGTTTTTCTCGCCGCGAAACAAGCTGTGCGTCGAAATTTTCGGCGCACGGAGCGTCCAAGTGAAAGGAAGAAGTCTTTTTGGTCCTGAGACTTCAAGGAACAGGAGGCAAGCTCTATCCAAGCCCTTGGAGAGCACTTTCACAGCCAGACAAGAGTTCATCAAGGCAGCAGGGCAACAGCAAGACAGCAGTCCTTTGTAGAAAGCAGACAGGTGAGTCCTTCGAGCAGCCAGGCAGTTCTTCTTGGAAGGATGTAGTTTCTGGTTCAGGTTTCTTCTCCAGCAAGTGTCTGATGAGGTAGGGCAGAGGCCCTGTTTTATACTAAGTTGTGCCTTTGAAGTGGGGGTGACTTCAAAGAGTCTCTAAGAAATGCACCAAGTTCCCTTTCAGCTCAATCCTGTCTGCCAGAGTCCCAGTAGGGGGTGTGGCAGTCCTTTGTGTGAGGGCAGGCCCTCCACCCTCCCAGCCCAGGAAGACCCATTCAAAATGCAGATGTATGCAAGTGAGGCTGAGTACCCTGTGTTTGGGGTGTGTCTGAGTGAATGCACAAGGAGCTGTCAACTAAACCTAGCCAGACGTGGATTGAAGGGCACAACAAGATTTTAGTGCAAAGAAATGCTCACTTTCTAAAAGTGGCATTTCTAGAATAGTAATATTAAATCCGACTTCACCAGTCAGCAGGATTTTGTATTACCATTCTGGCCATACTAAATATGACCTTCCTGCTCCTTTCAGATCAGCAGCTGCCACTTCAACAGTGTATGAGGGCAGCCCCAATGTTAGCCTATGAAAGGAGCAGGCCTCACAGTAGTGTATAAACGAATTTAGGAGTTTCACACTACCAGGACATATAACTACACAGGTACATGTCCTGCCTTTTACCTACACCGCACCCTGCTCTAGGGGTTACCTAGGGCACACATTAGGGATGGCTTATATGTAGTAAAAGGGGAGTTCTAGGCTTGGCAAGTACTTTTAAATGCCAAGTCGAAGTGGCACTGAAACTGCACACACAGGCCTTGCAATGGCAGGCCCGAGACAGGGTTAAGGGGCTACTGAGGTGGGTGGCACAACCAGTGCTGCAGGCCCACTAGTAGCATTTAATCTACCAGCCCTAGGCACATGTAGTGCACTCTACCAGGGACTTACAAGTAAATTAAATAGTCAATCATGGATAAACCAATCAGTAGTACAATTTACCCAGAGAGCATATGCACTTTAGCACTGGTTAGCAGTGGTAAAGTGCCCAGAGGTCAAAAGCCAACAACAACAGGTCAGAAAAAATAGGAGGAAGGAGGCAAAAAGTTTGGGGATGTCCCTGTCAAAAAGCCAGGTCCAACAAGATGGTACTCATTCATTCTGAATTAATAAACCTAAGGGCGATGGAGATCAAGGTGATTGTGGGGTTAAGCACACCTACAGTGCCTGGGAACAGGTGGGCAGAGTTAACTCGCCTATGTAGTGAGAAAAGCAAGACATTTCAATAGTTGGTAGAAGGAAGTTTAGCTATTCAGCCATTCAATCATTATATAGACTGGGAAAAATGTGGGAGACAACTCTACAGACAACAGGGACCTGGAGGATCAGACCGTTGCAGTGCATTGGTATGGATATGGAGGTAGTTGACGTGTTCAGGTTTTACTCACCCTTTGTAAATATGGATAGGAGATTGAGGCCAGATATGATACTGCTGCATGTAAGAGTTCATGATTTGGTGCAATTAACTGGCATAGAGCTGACTGAAATGTTGAAGAGAAACCTGATAATTATTATGGACAAATAGGAGGAGGCAGAAATCATATGGACTCCGCCTTTGCCCAGAGGAGTGTGGAGAGGGCTAGGAATCCTGCAGACATCAATAGAGAGTTCAAACAGTAAATAGGTAGAGGTAAGTTTTTATTAATGCCAAAGGCACTGAAGTGGTGCAGGACATGTATATTATTTGTATGTTGAAGGTACTGTTTTGCTGGAATGGCATGCATTTATAACTGCTGGGGAACAGAATGTGTGTGGTAACAGTGATGCAGGTCTTCGAAGACTGGGTCAGTGATGCAACTTTTGCAAAACTGTGGAAAAAGATGCCACTTCAGGGGGGCACAGAAGTAACACTTTGGGGTAAGTCGTTCTGGTAGTAGAGTGAGCGCTCAGAATAACTCAGTGTGAAGCAAAGGCGATTATGAGTAGGAAATGTGGGGGAGAGAGTGCAGGAAAGAAGGAAATAGCTTGCAGTCGGGGCCTAGCGCAGGGAGGCTGGCAGGCGATCTGTAGATTGTATCCAGAATAAGGAAAGAAGAAGGAGCTGGTGTTAGGAAGTCATGAAGTATACATTTGACGTTAAAAGGCACTAAACACTTCAGGGGAATGTGGATTCGTTATCTGATGACTAGTAGGGCATAGTTTAGGTAATGTAGTCTGTGAGGCTGAGCCAAAGGATATAAATAGTATGAGGTGGACTTTCTTCTATTAAAGTGTTTTTCTAACACAGTGCGCATGATATGCTGAGCCCCCTCTATATAAATTCTTCCATGGTAGCAGATTGTATACATTTGCAAACACCCTTTTCAAGAGTAACATTCCTGGAAATATGCCATTCTAAATTTGGAATTTGGACCTCAAAAGCAAATTGTTTTGCATACATAATGTGAAATTAGGGCTGCAAAAGCTTTGAAAATCGGCTCCACAGGACTATCAGGCTGATTTAGAGTTTGGCAGGCAGAGCTGTATGGTGCTATAGCTGAGTACTTTGCTCCAGCCATACAGTGTCCTTTGCTCACCAAATTTGAAGTTGTCCGCCAGCCCTGCAGACAATCCCGAACCACCATCACAGAGCTCCCTGTCAAAAGTTCGGCCAAGAGTACAATCAAATAGATGGTACCTTCTGTCAAACTTTTAATATGCTTTTGTTTTTTCAAAAATCTAAATCAAAATCTCAAAACTAATAGCCCGACACCATAGGAGTTTTCTCTTTTAGGGTGGGGGTGATTTAAAAGTGTTTACTATCCCTTTCCGCCTCATTGTTACGGAGGTAAGGGAGAGTAAAAACTACCTATTCAACTTCCCGCTATAAAATTGAGCAGGCAGTCGACGGCCCAACTTCTGACTGCTTTTTCTTCGTTGGGCCGTCAGAGAAGTATGGCCGTGATGGAGAAAGAGTTGGACCCGTGGAAGCATGTAGCTGGAATCATCCAAAGCCTCTGTCTCTGTCATATCAAATGAAATGAAGCATTGTGGCAGAGCGGAGGGAGAGATAGGGCTTTGAGAGGGCCCCTCCTGCTTCCTACCACAGTTTCTCCTGTCAATTAATTGTAGTTAATACCAGGGCCATGCAAGCCTGCATTTGCAGCTACGACAATAACTGACATTCACTGACAGTGCAGATGTGACAGAATGGAGGGGAATGCTCTTCTCGTAAGGCCTTGCTCTGCCATGATAGGGCAAATTTTTCTGATGAACCTATATCCTGAGAAAACATTCTACACCAGCAAGATAAACCTGCTCCTTTATTAAATACTCCCACCCAATAATTGACAGGGAACGTAACCATTATTGCACGGTTCATGGGGCTATAAGGATGCACTGGAAGAACGAATTGCTGAGATCCCAATTAAAGCAAATGGAGTCCAGAGAGCCACCATTGATTGGTGTAGACTCTCTGCCCAGACTTTCCAAGGTTTCACTTTCTATTTCACCTTGTTTAATTTACATTTCACATTTCACCCTTTTTGGGTACAATAGTAGCCTGTCTGCCTCAGGCTACACCAGATGTTAAACCTCCTCTCTCTCATTGTAGACCCTTGTGAGCAGCTCGGTTCTATATTTTGGGTAGAAAGCATTTGACAATTTCCTGTAGCTCTAGGCAAGCGACTGCATTGATTTAGCTGTTTTTAACGAGTGACATATTTGTTCTGAGTCTCTGCAAATGCTACTCTCTTCACGAGCAAATGTAAAGGTTCTGTATGTACAAAGGTTAGCTCATTGATTCTCCGATGCAGGAAATGCATGCTATTGCCTCAAGACATTTTTTCTTACCACTGTTCAGATAGTATTGTTAACCATGATTTTCAATAACAAACTCTGCATGTGCACCTATTACTAACGACCGTATACGTTTTCACCATCAGTTGCACACTCATCTACCCGGTTCACACATAGGGACATTACTGGTAGCTTAAATACTGTATTTTACATTGTATCTGCAGCATATACATGTCATAGTTTGCAATCTGCTCGTTATCAGTTTATGCTGATATAATACAAATAAGATCTTCAAAAAAACTGCACATTGTGCTTACAGTGAAATCACATGTTCTGTCACTGGATTTGTGTGGTACCTGACAAGTAAATGGTTTACACCATCTCCCCAGCACACAGTCTGCACTCAGACCCAGGGGGTTCTGGTGCCTTGATCCTCTTGAAATTGTCTATGGCTTTTGCTACCAGTTCACACCCTCCTCTACTTTCCCTTCTCGGTATTTGTAACCAAACATTGTCTTGCTTCTCATCCTTTGTCATCTGCTGTACTCAGAAGTCTATTCATATTTTCAAGTTGAGCTTCAAAACATTATTCTGTGGAGTTCACAAGGTTTAACATGTACGCTTCTCCACTGAAAAAAATTATCAAATCATTTGGGCTTAAATTCTATCATATGCTGATGACGCCCAGATCTTGCTAAGGTGTGATGATATTCAACAGGGCCAAGCCAATCTCCGTTTCTGATGTCTCATCCTGTCTGAAATCCAATTGGATGAAGCTCAACTCAGATAAAACTGAGGGTCAGAGTCTGATAGTGGGTAGTCACTCCCTATAACTCAGTCTGTAATCTGAGAGTTACCATTGATTCAGCTCTAACCTTTGGTCTCATAGATTTAGAAGGTTTACAACAACTGCTTTCATTTAATCTGACATTTGAGAAACATCAGATTTCTCCTTCCTGGTTAATTTAGGAACGCTGTGGTTTAATTGGCTCTCTGTTGCTTAGACTACGGTAAATCTCTTCGATGTGGGCTCCCTGACTCCTTTCTCAATTGCAAACTATGCAAAACACTTCAGTTCGTCTTGTTTACATCCTTGCCCATCACACACTTACTTCTTACTTATCTTCTTGCCCATCTTCGTTCCCTCCCTATTGCACAGTGGTGTCTATTCAAAGCATTATGTGTACGTGACAGAAGTTGACACAGAACTGGACATGTTTACCGCCAGAAAAGTATTTTACTGTTTCCCATCTCGTTCTCTTCCGTCAGCATCTCTCATCCTGCTTATCATTTGCAAGATCCACTGCTGTGGAATGGGAGGTTGTTTCTTCTGATGTATAGCGGCAAAACTCTAAAATCGCCTCCTGTCTTTTCTTCAAAAACAAAGAAAACGTCCCTGCCATTCAGAAATCCCTTACAAATGACTTCTTCTCTTGTCAGTTCTGGCTCTTCTCACCCATCTTTTTATGACAGCATGTCACAGGGACACTTTTTTGTTATTTGTGTACTTTATACAACTAAACCAAGTCAAATAAAGCACCATAATAACATTCCCATCAACTAGAATAGGCAAGTCCAGACTGTGAATCAAAATCTGACCCGGCAAAGAGGCCACAGCTAGAGTGGAGCAATAGGGGTCATCATAATTAGCTTAGAAGAGACTATGCAATTCACAAATCAGACCTCCAGCCTGCACCCAAAGGGGCAGAACAGAAGAACATGAGGATATGTCACATAAGGCATCTTTCTTTTCAGGGAAAGAAAACAGCTGGTTGTATTTATCTTCATCTTTACGCTAGTCATTCATCTGACCTGCTGATCTGGTAAGGTGTCTTTTATGAACGTAAAGGTATCTCTTTTCTGACATAGCAACACAATAACACAAATGTGTACAAGAAATACATTTCTAACACAGAAAAGATTTTAAAATAGTAGTGTTGCTTTTCACTTGAAGGCTAACATATGCAAAAGAAAAAAGAACTGAATTCACGCATGTTCTGACAAAAAGTTAAAGCTTACTCAATTCGTAGTCTTGCCTACATATACAAGTTTCGACGTTTTGCAACTTAACTAATTTCTTTTTATACCAAATATACTCGTGCATAACTAGTGCACTTAATTAATAACCATTGGACTGGCATTCGCAAGAATTGTTCAAATATCACATTCCACAACCTCACTTATGCAATATCTGATGAAAACATGCATTAACACACATGACGTACAGTTATATTACTCTTTACTTTATTCAGCCAAATGTTACATATGTACCAACAAACTTCATATATATCTGTAATAATTGAAGAGTTGTTTTTCGATTTACATGAAGGTTAGTTTGACCAATAACTGACCAGTTCACTGGACCGTTCATTGGTCACTCTATTTGAAAATCTCAAACGTAATGTGACAAAAAAATAAAAAATTCCGACCCAGAAAAGTTAACTCATTACTGAACGAGGAGAACATTTTCACCCAGCAGATTCCAGGAAGCCTTCATTAAACTTCAGACACCAGCACAGTTGTTGGGTAATTCTAAGGACATCCTGAATTGATTACATCCCAAAACCGTAGTGTGTGTAACTCCATAGTGACCCAAAATAACCAGAGCCAATCCGGTAAGCCAATCAACAAGTGATTTGACTTTCTGTGTGCTATAATGTAAAAGCTGGAAATTGAACCAGCCCTAGAACTAAGGGCCAGATGTATGAAAAAGTTTTGCACTCGCAAACGGTGCGAATCGGTAAATTCGGCCGTTTGCGAGTGCAAAACAGTGGTCTGTGATGCATGAAATGCATTCGCAGACCACAAATAAGAAATCGCTAAAATTGCGATTTCTTGCGTTGCAACCTGGAAATTGTGAGTCGCAATTTGCGATTCGCAAATTCCAGGTCGTAAGGCTATGCTGGAAAAAATCGCAAATTGCGATTTTTCCAAAAATGGCATTTTGCACTTGCAAAATACCATGATATGCAACCAGGTGGTAACCTGGTGCAAAATGTAAAAATGCAGTAGAACTGCATTTTTAAATTGAACATGTAAAGCACACATGCCCTTTTGGCATGTGTGTACCTAACATGTTGAAAAAAATGATTTGGGGGTGCAGGAGAGGGGGCCTTAGGCCCCCAGCACCCTGGCCTTTTGCATTTCCAAAATTGCGATTTCTGGTTCAGAAATCGCAATTTTGGAAATGCAAAAAATTTGCAGCTATGGGCCAACAGGTATCGCAATTTGCGATTCGGTAATAGCATTTGCGATTTTTAAGAAATCGCTATTACCGATTCGCAAATGTGATACATGGCCCTTTGCGAGTCGGTAATAGTGATTTCTTAAAAATCGCAATTACCGAATCGCAATGGGCCATGGTGATACATCTGGCCCTAAATGTCTAACTAAGAGAAAAACTAAAAAAAACAACAAAAAAAACTAAAACTAAAAAAACATAAGTGCCTGCCACTAGGAAGTTCGGAAATGCAAGTAAAATTACTTTGCATACCATATAAACTATGCCTATTGCCAAACGAAAATGTTAATAGAATCTATAGAATTGGAGGTTGTGAAAACCAAAAATGCTTCTAGTACCCCAGTCGAACGTTTCTCAAATTTAACAATTAAAGAACACATAGATATATATCAGGCCAAGACATGACTATTTCAATAAATGACTCTCTTCAACAAGGTGAAGTTCTGAAACGTCTGAAACAAGGTGTAATCACTGCTTTTCAACAATAAAAACATGAACAGCCAACTCCTTAAAACTGATAAGTTATATAATCCTTCTTTACAAATTGATGGAGGGCGTGGCCTTCATCACCTCCAGACAAATAATACCCTTCATGACAGGGAATCTAGGTTCAGTCTAGAGACAGATATAGAAACTGCAAGCATCAATATCAAGGAAAACCTGCTCTCCTTTTTGTACTGGACGTTGCCTACTAATAGTTAGCTATTATGTTCTTTCAGAATCACAGAAGTCTTGAAAAACTATGCAGAAGTCTAAGGAACGACTCTTTGTTTTTGCCAATTGTTCCTATCCATTTTGAGCAGTCACGTCAGGCTGGGACCCTCAACAAAACCTAATACATTTGAGGTACTATCCAGTTACCCTTTATCCTCACTACATTTCAGCCCTTTATCTTAGGTCATCTCCCAAAAGCTCATACTATTCAGGATTTATCTAGATGACATTTGTTAGAAATTGGGTTTCTGGTTGGCTAGGGTATGCACCTAAGCCAGGCAGAACCCACCCACTCTAGTCAGGGCAAGGGAGTTACACGTCCAAGATAACCCCTGCTGACCCCCTTGGTAGCTTGGCACAAGCAGTCAGGGCTATCCCGGAGGCAATGTTTAAAGCGTTTGCACAACACACACAACACACATGACGCACTATCCCCACAACAAAGGAAACACAACACCAAGTTATATGAAAATATACTGTATTGTACACAACACAATTATTAGACCAAACATCACATATCAATAGTATCCTGCTACCTTAGCAGATGACAGAACATTACACATTAGTTATTCTGCAAACTAGCAGTAGTCACATATAACACACAGGTTACTCAGTATTCTGCAACATAAGCAGTAGTCAGGAAACATGTTATTACACCAAAGCACTTTTCATAAGAATATCATAAACGCCTATAGTAGGAACATTATAAAACATATGGAAAGTCAGAAAAACATATTAGCATGGTATGCCCATAATAGGAACATTTGCATACATATATGAAGGCACCATAAACAGGTAGGCAATATATGTATCAACAAAGTCTCTAGAAAGAACCTCAGATATATATTGTCCCTTTAAGAGTACCTGGTCTGATGCTGAAGGCACCTCCAGTGCCAGGAGAATGAAAATGTGGGGGCCCCCGCGCTCCTCTGTGCAAAACGGGGGCCTCTGATACTCTGAGGCAGAAGGGGGAGGCACGCACCCCTCTGTACCACTGACAGGCCCCTCTGGGGGCCTGCGATCACTGGGGGCCCCCCCGGGCCTCAACCAGCCCTCACGAGGGGGGCCAAAATCCTCAAAGTAATGCAGAGGGGAGGGGTGTGCCACTCACCCCCTCTGATTTGTGATGGGCCCCTCCTGGGGCCCACGATCTCTAGGGGTCACCCCTGGGCCTGCACTGGCCCTACAACGTGCAGGGGACCACAGAAATGGCACTGGCCCATAATGGGCCAAACAAGGGACCTGCAGCGCGGGGGAGCCTCCGGCGAGGCTGCTGCCCTGCCCACGGTCTGACAAAGAGCCCTCCTTGGCTCGGCACGGCAAGGAGAGGCATCCTCCTCTCCTTCCTACCTTCGGCGTCATCCAGGCCCGAATCAGGGCCTTCTGGTGCCCCTGGGGTGCTCTACGGAGCGATCCACGCCCCAGGGGCCCCAGTAGGAGCACTTTTGCTCAGGTTCACAAACAAAGGATTTCCTTCGTGCCCCGGGGGCACTGTGAAGCGCGCTTCACTCGCACTTCGGTCAAACAGCCTCCCTGGGCTGCAGCGGTGATTACAGGCACAATAACGGGCTCTTTCCAAGCTCCTAGGGCATCATGTTAAGGCCCAGTCGCGGCTGTGATTCCATGCCACAGTCTGGAAAAGCACTTTTCAAGCACTATCAACATTAAAGCAACAGCGCTTTCAACCGTGCTAGGTCACGATATATGTTGAAACACTCTTTGTGCCTGAAGATCGTCACTGGGGTCAGGGGCCACGGCACCCTGCCCCTGGGGGACAAGAGTCAGAGAACAAGGCCCACAAGGGGAGGAGCCCAGCAACAGGCCAGCACAGAGGATGTAAACAGGTGGCAAGTCCTTTACAGTGAGCAAGCAGGTCACAGGTCAGCACAGCAGCAACAGTCCTTGGTGGTTCCTGGTGACTCCTTCCAGTCCTGTGTGTCCAGTTTCAAGATGATTCAAAGAGTCTCCAAATTGTAGGAAAAATCCCCCTGTAGTTATACTCAGTCATTGCAGTGTTTTACAATGGTGGGGAGAGGAGGTTCAAACCAGTTACAACTGGTTCTAGGAATGCCCCCTCTCTCCTTCAGCACAAGTTCCAAACATCAGTGGGGGGTAAAATACCCTATTGTGTGAGGGCAGGGCACAGCCTCTACAAATGTAAGTGTGCCCTGCCTCTCCCTTCTCTCAGCCCAGGAATACTATTCAGTATGCAGATGCACCTCTGTGACACCTCCACCATCCCTGTGTACAGGCTGTCTGAAAAGTATGCACAAAATCCCAACTGTCACTCTGCTCAGACGTGGATTGAAGTCAAGCTGCAAAACACCAGAGTCATAAGCAGAGAGAAATGCGCACTTTCTAGAAGTGGCATTTCTGTCATAGTAATAAAAAATACACCTACACCAGAGAGCAGCATTTATTATCACCATCACAACCATACCAAACACGCCTACGCTACCCCTCTTAAATCAGACAATACCCCTTACACATAAGGCAGGCAATTTCTAATGCAATCCTATGGGAAGGTAGCACTCACAGCAGTGAGACACCAAGTTAGGCTGTTTGTCATTACCAGGACATGCCACACAACCTGGCACAGGTCCTGCCTTCTATATACATGGCATCCTGCCCATAGGGCTAGCTAGGGCGTACCTTAGGAGTGACTTACATGTCGTAAAAGGGGAGTTCTGGGCCTGACAATTAGATTTAGATGCCAGGTCCCTGTGGCAGAAAACTTCGCACACAGGCCCTGTGCTAGTAGGCCTGAGACAGGTTTTGAAAGTCTACTTCAGTGGGTGGCTTCTGAATGGAGCGTCACCTACACATCAATATCCAGCAGACAGAAATCCTCATAACTAGAGACCTACCAACTGTCCCTATATGAAATGGCATTAAGAACTAGACTTTGGGATTTCGTTTTTGAAACTAAAAATAAATGTTGAAAGTTTGATGTACGTCTCTGTCATGTTGATAGAGCTATCTGTCAAACGTTCGCAGAAACTGCTGTGATGGCAGTTCCTGGAAATGCAAGAGGTGTCCCCTGGGCCAGTGGACATCTCTAAATTTAGCAGCAGCATACCCCCACCATGACAGGAGAAAAGTGCTGTCCATGGTGTTGGTACATACTCCGTCCTCCAAACTCAAAATCAGGCCCTTTGTTTTCTGGGTCCTAGGTACTTGTGGCAGTACGAGAGATGAGGTTTCCACTCACTTTGTTCCTGGGAACATTGCACGTTAGTGTGTTTTCGCTGCATGATGCAGTTCGCGCTCGTCACATCCTTCTCTGAACATATTTAACAGAACAGGAGAGGTGTGTACCCTCAAGAATGTGATTAATACTATTAATCAATGCCTGCATATGGTGATTTACTGTAACCTACCTCTTGCCTGCTTTAGCTGGACACTCGCGGTGGCCAGCATCTGAACAGTTGCTTCCACAATTAAACTGAGACCCAGTTAGGCAGAAACTGTTCTGTCTTCGGATGCTGCACATTCCAGTCAACCTGGAGAACAGCTACCTGTTCTACATTCCAAAACGATAAATGCTGTCTCCCGAGAAGTTGAACCATCAGAGCGCATTGCGTATGATATGATTAACTGAGCACCAACCAACACAAGAGCGATTTGTATTCGTGGTTGTTTGTTGATGGCTCTACTGAAGCAGCAATCTTTAAAGGAGCAACCCAGCTGGGATTACCATGGAAAGGAAAGTGCTTGCAATTATCTGTGTGTGGACAGCATGAAGCATACAATGTGTTTACAGTAGCATGTATCATTTTTGCCAATTAACAGCAGGCATTCAGCGTACAATGCAGTATTTACTCATAAGTACAAGCTAGAGATGTGACATTAATCGCAAACTGTACAACAGAAAAATACAGTGGACTAAGAGTTGACATTCCTCCAGCTACTTAGTGGTACTGCGTTTTTATCCACACTACTCTTTTCTTATCAAGAGAGAAAATGTTGAAGCCAACTGAGATACCTACTATTGCGGAAATATTTCGAAACATATTACATTTAATTAAACACTTTGACTCACGAATTATGCTCGCGATTCTGCAGACGTGTGTCTGTTAAATCGGTGTTCAGCTTCTCAATTCAGTAGTCTCCGTGCCGCACGTTACCTCGCTCAAGTGGACATTAGTAAATCACACCCTATTTTCATTAAGTAACTACGCTATAGAATGTTTCGCATTTGTATAGTGCTAACATGGTTATGGTTAACGACTATGAAAGACACTTCTCAAACTATCCGTCTCATTATGACCTAGCCATGATGGTAAAAGAACTGCCAAAATGGATTCATTTTTCAATTAAAAAAAATGTGCTATGAATGGAGATATAAGTAACAACTACGGACTCTAACAGAATGTCATTAATACATATTGAAGTATGGAGAGGTTCGAGTAGTGACTTAACAGATGAAGCAAAAAGAGAAGAACTAAGGACCTGATTTAGAGCTCGACGTTCTTACTACCAATCCTCCACAGCGGTGGTCCTAAATCTGTGTTAAGCTGATAGCGGGCCGCCCACCCTATTTAGATCTATGGCAGGTCAGCCGCCACCCGCAGTGATGGAGTGGACTCCATCGCACCAGCTGCATCCTGCAGCAGAAGCAGTGGACTCCAATGCTAACGATTAGCACTCATTCATTCAAGGATTTTTAGACCACGGCAAATCAAAAAACAGCCAACTCCTTAAAACTGATAAGTTACATAATCCTTCTTTACAAATTGATGGAGGGCGTGGCCTTCATCACCTCCAGACAAATAATACCCTTCATGACAGGGAATCTAGGTTCAGTCTAGAGACAGATATAGAAACTGCAAGCATCAATATCAAGGAAACCCTGCTCTCCTTTTTGTACTGGACGTTGCCTACTAATAGTTAGCTATTATGTTCTTTCAGAATCACAGAAGTCTTGAAAAACTATGCAGAAGTCTAAGGAACGACTCTTTGTTTTTGCCAATTGTTCCTATCCATTTTGAGCAGTCACGTCAGGCTGGGACCCTCAACAAAACCTAATACATTTGAGGTACCATCCAGTTACCCTTTATCCTCACTACATTTCAGCCCTTTGTCTTAGGTCATCTCCCGAAAGCTCATACTATTCAGGATTTATCTAGATGACATTTGTTAGAAATGGGGTTTCTGGTTGGCTAGGGTATGCACCTAAGCCAGGCAGAACCCACCCACTCTAGTCAGGGCAAGGGAGTTACACGTCCAAGATAACCCCTGCTGACCCCCTTGGTAGCTTGGCACAAGCAGTCAGGGCTATCCCGGAGGCAATGTTTAAAGCGTTTGCACAACACACACAACACACATGACGCACTATCCCCACAACAAAGGAAACACAACACCAAGTTATATGAAAATATACTGTATTGTACACAACACAATTATTAGACCAAACATCACATATAAATAGTATCCTGCTACCTTAGCAGTTGACAGAACATTACACATTAGTTATTCTGCAAACTAGCAGTAGTCACATATAACACACAGGTTACTCAGTATTCTGCAACATAAGCAGTAGTCAGGAAACATGTTATTACACCAAAGCACTTGTCATAAGAATATCATAAACGCCTATAGTAGGAACATTATAAAACATATGGAAAGTCAGAAAAACATATTAGCATGGTATGCCCATAATAGGAACATTTGCATACATATATGAAGGCACCATAAACAGGTAGGCAATATATGTATCAACAAAGTCTCTAGAAAGAACCTCAGATATATATTGTCCCTTTAAGAGTACCTGGTCTGATGCTGAAGGCACCTCCAGTGCCAGGAGAACGAAAATGTGGGGGCCCCCGCGCTCCTGTGTGCAAAACGGGGGCCTCTGATACTCTGAGGCAGAAGGGGGAGGCACGCACCCCTCTGTACCACTGACAGGCCCCTCTGGGGGCCTGCGATCACTGGGGGCCCCCCCGGGCCTCAACCAGCCCTCACGAGGGGGGCCAAAATCCTCAAAGTAATGCAGAGGGGAGGGGTGTGCCACTCACCCCCTCTGATTTGTGATGGGCCCCTCCTGGGGCCCACGATCTCTAGGGGTCACCCCTGGGCCTGCACTGGCCCTACATCGTGCAGGGGACCACAGAAATGGCACTGGCCCATAATGGGCCAAACAAGGGACCTGCAGCGCGGGGGAGCCTCCGGCGAGGCTGCTGCCCTGCCCACGGTCTGACAAAGAGCCCTCCTTGGCTCGGTACGGCAAGGAGAGGCGTCCTCCTCTCCTTCCTACCTTCGGCGTCATCCAGGCCCGAATCAGGGCCTTGTGGTGCCCCTGGGGTGCTCTACGGAGCGATCCTCGCCCCGGGGGCCCCAGTAGGAGCACTTTTGCTCAGGTTCACAAACAAAGGATTTCCTTCGTGCCCCGGGGGCACTGTGAAGCGCGCTTCACTCGCACTTCGGTCAAACAGCCTCCCCGGGCTGCAGCGGTGATTACAGGCACAATAACGTGCTCTTTCCAAGCTCCTAGGGCATCATGTTAAGGCCTGGTCGCGGCTGTGATTCCATGCCACAGTCTGGAAAAGCACTTTTCAAGCGCTATCAACATTAAAGCAGCAGCGCTTTCCACCGTGCTAGTCACGATATATGTTGAAACACTCTTTGTGCCTGAAGATCGTCACTGGGGTCAGGGGCCATGGCACCCTGCCCCTGGGGGACAAGAGTCAGAGAACAAGGCCAACAAGAGGAGGAGCCCAGCAACAGGCCAGCACAGAGGATGTAAGCAGGTGGCAAGTCCTTTACAGTGAGCAAGCAGGTCACAGGTCAGCACAGCAGCAACAGTCCTTGGTGGTTCCTGGTGACTCCTTCCAGTCCTGTGTGTCCAGTTTCAAGATGATTCAAGGAGTCTCCAAATTGTAGGAAAAATCCCCCTGTACTTATACTCAGTCCTTGCAGTGTTTTACAATGGTGGGGAGAGGAGGTTCAAACCAGTTACAACTGGTTCTAGGAATGCCCCCTCTCTCCTTCAGCACAAGCTCCAAACATCAGTGGGGGGTAAAATACCCTATTGTGTGAGGGCAGGGCACAGCCTCTACAAATGTAAGTGTGCCCTGCCTCTCCCTTCTCTCAACCCAGGAATACTATTCAGTATGCAGATGCACCTCTGTGACACCTCCACCCTCCCTGTGTACAGGCTGTCTGAAAAGTATGCATAAAGCCCGACTGTCACTCTGCACAGACGTGGATTGGAGTCAAGCTGCAAAACACCAGAGTCATAAGCAGAGAGAAATGCGCACTTTCTAGAAGTGGCATTTCTGTCATAGTAATAAAAAATACACCTACACCAGAGAGCAGCATTTATTATCACCATCACAACCATACCAAACACGCCTACGCTACCCCTCATAAATCAGACAATACCCCTTACACATAAGGCAGGCAATTTCTAATGCAATCCTATGAGAAGGTAGCGCTCACAGCAGTGGGACACCAAGTTAGGCTGTTTGTCATTACCAGGACATGCCACACAACCTGGCACAGGTCCTGCCTTCTATATACATGGCATCCTGCCCATAGGGCTAGCTAGGGCGTACCTTAGGAGTGACTTACATGTCGTAAAAGGGGAGTTCTGGGCCTGACAAGTAGATTTAGATGCCAGGTCCCTGTGGAAGAAAACTGCGCACACAGGCCCTGCACTAGTAGGCCTGAGACAGGTTTTGAAAGTCTACTTCAGTGGGTGGCTTCTGAATGGAGCGTCACCTACACATCAATATCCAGCAGACAGAAATCCTCATAACTAGAGACCTACCAACTGTCCCTATATGAAATGGCATTAAGAACTAGACTTTGGGATTTCGTTTTTGAAACTAAAAATAAATGTTGAAAGTTTGATGTACGTCTCTGTCATGTTGATAGAGCTATCGGTCAAACGTTCGCAGAAACTGCTGTGATGGCAGTTCCTGGAAATGCAAGAGGTGTCCCCTGGGCCAGTGGACATCTCTAAATTTAGCAGCAGCATACCCCCACCATGACAGGAGAAAAGTGCTGTCCATGGTGTTGGTACATACTCCGTCCTCCAAACTCAAAATCAGGCCCTTTGTTTTCTGGGTCCTAGGTACTTGTGGCAGTACGAGAGATGAGGTTTCCACTCACTTTGTTCCTGGGAACATTGCACGTTAGTGTGTTTTCGCTGCATGATACAGTTCGCGCTCGTCACATCCTTCTCTGAACATATTTAACAGAACAGGAGAGGTGTGTACCCTCAAGAATGTGATCAATACTATTAATCAATGCCTGCATATGGTGATTTACTGTAACCTACCTCTTGCCTGCTTTAGCTGGACACTCGCGGTGGCCAGCATCTGAACAGTTGCTTCCACAATTAGGCAGAAACTGTTCTGTCTTCGGATGCTGCACATTCCAGTCAACCTGGAGAACAGCTACCTGTTCTACATTCCAAAACGATAAATGCTGTCTCCCGAGAAGGTGAACCATCAGAGCGCATTGCGTATGATATGATTAACTGAGCACCAACCAACACAAGAGCGATTTGTATTCGTGGTTGTTTGTTGATGGCTCTACTGAAGCAGCAATCTTTAAAGGAGCAACCCAGCTGGGATTACCATGGAAAGGAAAGTGCTTGCAATTATCTGTGTGTGGACAGCATGAAGCATACAATGTGTTTACAGTAGCATGTATCATTTTTGCCAATTAACAGCAGGCATTCAGCGTACAATGCAGTATTTACTCATAAGTACAAGCTAGAGATGTGACATTAATCGCAAACTGTACAACAGAAAAATACAGTGGACTAAGAGTTGACATTCCTCCAGCTACTTAGTGGTACTGCGTTTTTATCCACACTACTCTTTTCTTATCAAGAGAGAAAATGTTGAAGCCAACTGAGATACCTACTATTGCGGAAATATTTCGAAACATATTACATTTAATTAAACACTTTGACTCACGAATTATGCTCGCGATTCTGCAGACGTGTGTCTGTTAAATCGGTGTTCAGCTTCTCAATTCAGTAGTCTCCGTGCCGCACGTTACCTCGCTCAAGTGGACATTAGTAAATCACACCCTATTTTCATTAAGTAACTACGCTATAGAATGTTTCGCATTTGTATAGTGCTAACATGGTTATGGTTAACGACTATGAAAGACACTTCTCAAACTATCCGTCTCATTATGACCTAGCCATGATGGTAAAAGAACAGCCAAAATGGATTCATTTTTCAATTAAAAAAAATGTGCTATGAATGGAGATATAAGTAACAACTACGGACTCTAATAGAATGTCATTAATACATATTGAAGTATGGAGAGGTGAGAGTAGTGACTTAACAGATGAAGCAAAAAGAGAAGAACTAAGGACCTGATTTAGAGCTCGACGTTCTTACTACCAATCCGCCACAGCGGTGGTCCTAAATCTGTGTCAAGCTGATAGCGGGCCGCCCACCCTATTTAGATCTATGGCAGGTCAGCCGCCACCCGCAGTGATGGAGTGGACTCCATCGCACCAGCTGCATCCTGCAGCAGAAGCAGTGGACTCCAATGCTAACGATTAGCACTCATTCATTCAAGGATTTTTAGACCGCGGCAAATCACCCGCGAGGATCTCAAGGTGCTGATAGGCAAGGGGAGATTAAGTGATTTGCCCAGAACCACTGGGTGCTCAGCTGATGCCAAGACTCAAACCTGTTTCTCCATCTCAAATGTCAGTAGCACCCTCTTACGGGACATCCTTCTTCACCGTCTTGACAGCAGGACCCCTCCAAGCCTATTTAGATAACACTGTCATGCTGGTTGTGTATCAGCAGTGGTTTTATGATGGTGGGAGTCTGTTGCGAAACCTGTTCAGAATATTACTATGTACTCCACTGACCTTCTGGTCAGTGTCTGCGCGCTTTCCTCTGCACAGCTCCTTCTGCACCTGCTGTTCTGTTGTGAGAGCCTGCCTGACTCTCAGTTCCAGGCCCACCTCCACCTGCAGGCACCCACCTGCGCCTCATCCCTGGAGGCCTCGTAGCCATCTGTACCTGTCTGTCTCTGCTGCTTTGTGCCTCTGTCTGTTTTTCTGTCCTTTCTGTCTGTTTTTAGTCTGTCTTTTTTTTACTCTTTTTCCTTTCTTTGCACTCAGTGTTCTGTTCAGCACCGTTCCTGTGCTCTGTCCCTGCGGCTGCTGCCCCTGCTGCCCTTCCCTGTGAAGTGCTTTCCCGCCCTCCCAGCTGACCAGCCTATTCCACTTCCCTCCTCTTCTTAATGGTGGCCAATGTGCAGTGTGAGGGCAACTCCACTGACCTTCTGATCAGAGTCTGCTTGCTCCCCTCTGTGAAGCCCCACCTGCTGCTGCTGTTCTTTTGTGAGAGCGTGCCTGACTCTCAGTTTGAGGCCCACATCTAACTGCAGGCACACACCTGTGCCTCATCCTTGGTATCCTAGTGGCTATCTGTAACTGTCTGTCTCTACTGCCTGCTGACTCTCTGTTTTTCTGTCCTTTTTGTCTGTTTTCACTCTTGTCTTTCTTTCATTTTCCTCTCTTTGCGCTTGGTGTTCTGTTCAGCGCCATTCCCGTGCTCCGTCCCTGCCGCTGCTGCCCTTGTAGCCCCACCCCCTCCCTTGAAGAGCTTTCCTGCCCTCTGACCTCCCAGCTGACAGTCCCCTCCCACCACCCTCCCCTTCTTAATGGAGGTCGCTGTGCAGTGAGAGGGCAACTCCACTGACCTTCTGGTCAGCGCCTGGTCGCTCCACTCTGTGCAGCTCCACCTGCTGCTGTTCTGTTGTGAGAGCCTGCCTGACTCTCAGTTCAAAGCCCACCTCCACCCGCAGGCACCCGCCTGCGCCTCATCCCTAGTGGACTAGTTGCCATCTGTAACTGGCTGTCTCTGGTGCTTGTGACACTCTCTGTTTTTTGTCCTTTTAGCCTATTTTGCCTATTTTTACTCTTTTTTCTGTAGCTCCTGTCTTTGCGCTCGGTGTTCTGTTCAGTGCCGTTCCCACACTCTGTCCCTGCCGCTGCTGCCCCTGCAGCCCCGCCCCCTCCCTGCAACATACTTTCCCACCCTCCCACCTCCCAGCTGACTTGACCCTCGCACCTACCTCCCCTGCTTAATGATGGCCGCTGCACAGACATGCGCAGGGATCGTGCCGAAGGCGCACCAAAACCAAGCCCATCTGTGCCTGTCCATGCCTGGACTGTGCCCAGCACCACAGACCCTGGTTCTCGCACCACCCATCCGTACGATGCCAACACCCTGCAAGCCCTCAACCCATGAAAATCTGCAGCCTGCCACCAAGCCGATCTGAAGAATATTCAAGGGCCATTCTCCTGCGAAAACTGTTCCTCACCTGCCTCAATATGTCACATCATCCTGCTCCAAGCCCAGATGGTCACCTTAGCTGCATACTTCTCAACACCCGCTCCCTTGACAAACATGCAGTAGAAGTATGGGACCTCCTTGACTCGATCGCCCCTGATGTCACCTTCCTCACAGAGACCTGGATTACTCCCACATCATCCCCGACATCGCCACTGCCATTTTTGATGGCTACAATATCATCCACAAAGACAGGTCAATCGACCAGGAGGAGGCATTGCCATAGTCTAAAGGAACATTCTCCACCTGACAACCACCTTGGAGAAGCAGAGCCAGCCAAACACCTCTGAGCACATACACTTCCAAATTCAGATGGACCAGAACACCTCCCTACACAACACTCCTCTACAGACCCCTCCGGAACCTGGCCCTAGTCCAGTGAAGCCATCGCTGACCTCGTTGCCCCCATGCCATCGCCTCCATGACTACATCCTCCTCGGCGACCTCAACTTTCTCAAAAACTATGATGACCCAAATATGACATCCCTCCTGGACACCTCGCCACCCTCAGTTTCAAGAAACTAGTCAATCTCCCTGCTCACTCAGCAGGTCACACCCTTGGCCACGTCTTCTCCGCAGGAAACAACATCACCCTCTCTCATACCTTCGAACACCACTAGACCAACCACAGATGCTCCCATTTCGCTTTCATGAAGACCACCATATGCCACCACGCCCCTGGCAGAAATTGGAGCAAGGTCATTCAAGTCCAGCTCGCCAATGCACTCAGCCACTCCAGCCAACAACTCGGCACCCAATCTTTAAAACTGGATCACCGAATGCACAAACACCATAACCCCTTGAGAAAACCTGCCGGAAACCAGCACCGCAAGAAACCAAGCTGGCCCTGTCTGTGGTCCTTCTACATGTGGACCAAAAACACCAATGCTAGGCAAAGACAGGGAGTCTCTGCCACAAGAAAAACATTTTTATCTACCCCAGTCCCTATACCTGTGCCCCCTCTCCTACCCAGAGGGGTCAGTCATCCAGACCACCAGGAGAGGATGGCAAGACCTCCACCACCATAGCCAAGAGACATAGGTGGTCATTCCGACCTAGGCGGGCGGCGGTTGCCGCCCGCCTGTCGGAAGCCGCCTGAATACCGCCCCGCGGTCAATAGACCGCGAGGGGTATTCTGACTTTCCCGCTGGGCCGGCGGGCGATCTGATTCAGATCGCCCGCCGGCCCAGCGGGAAAGCGCCTTCCACAAGGAAGCCGGCTCGGAATCGAGCCGGCGGAGTGGAAGGCGTGCGACGGGTGCAGCAGCACCCGTCGCGCTTTTCAGTGTCTGCATCGCAGACACTGAAAAGCCTAGTTGGGCCCTGTTAGGGGGCCCCTGCCGTGCCCATGCCATGGGCATGGGCACGGCAGGGGCCCCCAGGGGCCCCGCGACCCCCCCTACTGCCATCCTGTTCATGGCGGCTTTCCCGCCATGAACAGGATGGCGGTAGGGGGGGTCAGAATCCCCTCGGCGGCGCAGCGAGCTGCGCCGCCTTGGAGGATTCTAAGGGGCAGTGGAAAACCGGCGGGAGACCGCCGGTTTTCACGTTCTGACCGCGGCCAAAGCGCCGCGGTCAGAATGACCAAGGGAGCACCGCCGGCCTGTCGGCGGTGCTCCCGCCCCCGTTGGCCCTGGCGGTAGAGAACCGCCAGGGTCAGAATGAGGGCCATAGATCCTAATTTCCTCCAGTGTGTGTCTAGCATTCACTCTGTTGACTATTTCAGGGAAACATTTAACTTTTTTGAGGACAGTAGTATTTTTTACCTTGGACTCCAAACAATTTTGCCTCTACTACTATATTTTCATCCACCACAATAGACTCTTATTTTGGTTTTGTTTATTGTTTCATTGTTTGAAACACTTTTCAGTTCCTTTGTGCAATGTAAATAAATGATAATGATATAAACTCCAAGACTGTTGTTATATTGATTGTGGCATTTCATTTTTCATGTCTTTCTTCCATCATCATTTTGTCACATCTATTGAACAATTAGTGGCTAAGGAAAATTAGATATGACATAGAGGCAATATATATACATTTCATTCATACAAAACAAATCAAATCCCCATGTATTGGTGTCATACATTTGGAGGTAACAAGCCTTTGAGGAAATCAGAGCTATTTTCAAGCCATGCATAACCACTACACTGTGCCATTTAGAGGTTGACACTCCACGACCTTGACACCATTGAAGAAGCACAGTTTTCAAAGTTCCAAAATATATCCACAAAATGTCATTGATTCATGGCATCAGTTGAAGCCAGACATCCTCTACTCAGAACAGGAATTCTACATCAATAACACCAATCATCTACATCATGCCATTTAGAAACTTGGAGGCCACAGGACTATTGCAGTACATTGTGGCAATATCTGGGGGCATGTCACAACCACCTTTAAGTGGTGTGCTACAAAACGTTCTTGCAACAATGATGAGACACATCAGCAGCTTCATACACTTAATACAAAGTGAAGATTTAGCCAATGTGAAGGGAGATCACTGTGCTATAGCCTGACATACACATGTGATTAGAGCAAGTAAAGCAGCACATATTGCCTTAGTGGTAACATCCAACAGAAGACATGTCTGATATAATCTCAAGAACTTCCATTCAATCACTGTGCAGGATGTCTCAGTACAAGATCTGTACATCCAGCGTGGGTGTCCGTCCCTGGTACAACCCATGTTCCCTTTGTACATTCCAACAGCAAAGTATCACTTCAAAGGTTACAACTTTGAAATGTCCAGATGAACATGACATGGTGAAGGATCCTAAAACAGAATAACAAGTGCAAATAATGATTTCACATGATAAAGTTGACTCAAGTAATAAGTTTGGAGGACACATATACTTAGCACAAGCAAAGACAAGCTCTGTTAATAAACACAGTAGTCAATGTATGGAAACTTTGAACAATCAACATCTTGGCCTAGGACTTTCCTGAACTGACCGTTACCACTACATATCACAGACTGATATGTTCAGTATGTCACAAGTTGCTCTGGCATTGGAGGTTACAATGTGTAAAGGTACAATTACACTCAAGTGAAGAAGTGGTCAATAACATCTTGACATAGGTCCATTCCTTCCACAGTCACCTTCATTGAGCATTGTAACATCCTCATACGGTGGCTCTTCACAGACTCCATCCTCTGCAATGACTGGGATGTTCTGTTGCAAGGTGATGTTGTTCAACATACAGCAAGCAACCGTTATTTAGGCAACAGTTATTTGGCACACCTTTGGGTAAGTAGAGGAAGGCTCCACCGGTCTTGTCCAGGCACCTAAACCTAGCCTCCAGGAGCCCAAAAGCCCGCTCCACTGGCTTCCGTGTTCTTCCATGGGCCTCATTGAGCAGAACCCTCCTGACATTGTTAAATTCATGTATCGAGATATAGTTGTTGCCTACATGCTGCTTGTCTTCTATTCTTTATCATTTATGTTTCACATGTGCCTTTCATGGGCACTTACTCACAAGCACTATGGGGGTCATCCAGGGTCAACGACCGCGGGAGCACAGCCAACAGGCTGGCGGTGCTCCCAAGGGCATTCTGACCGCGGTGGTAAGGCCGCGGTCAGAAACGGAAAACCGGCGGTCTCCCGCCGGTTTTCCGCTGCCCTGAAGAATCCTCCATGGCGGCGCAGTTTGCTGCGCCGCCATGGGGATTCCGACCCCCTCACCGCCATCCTGTTCCTGGCGGTTGTGACCGCCAGGAACAGGATGGCGGTGAGGGGTGTCGTGGGGCCCCTGGGGGCCCCTGCAGTGCCCATGCCAATGGCATGCAGACACTGCCATGCAGACACTGAAAATCGCGACAGGTGCTACTGCACCCGTCGCACCCTTCCCACTCCGCCGGCTCCATTCGGAGCCGGCTTCCTCGTTGAAAGGGGTTTCCCGCTGGGCTGGCGGGCGGCCTTCTGGCGGTCGCCCGCCAGCACAGCGGGAAACACAGAATAACCGCGGCGGTCTTCTGACCGCGTAGCGGTATTCTGTTGGGGGAACTTTGGCGGGCGGCCTCCGCCGCCCGCCAAAGTTAGAATCACCCCCTATGTGTTCACTTTTTTATTCTCTGCATTTATTTTGGATAAATATGGATGCTGCTATATTTACATGTCAAATGATCTAAATATATTTGCAATACTAATTTTTATGCTATGTTCTAGCAATGAGGTTTATTCTTTATTGATTGTGCCATTTAAATTATGATTGTGATTGATACCCGTTTATACATTTTTGAAGATACCCCGATTTACCCAGCTCTCAATTGGGTCAACGGGTTTCCCTGTGGTTTGTCTTATTATATGGGTTCAAATGTCTGCATGTATAGAAAAGAAAATGTTTAAATGGTCACACCATACTTTGATAATCAACACACATCTTATGTCATGACAACATAGGAATCTTATTGTATCATACATGTACACATAATGTTATACAATTATTTTTTACTTTAAAACTCACTTATTTACATGTCTTTTTTTATTATATGCAAATAATACATCTGAAATGTATTATTTGCACATATGCCTTTTTTCATGTTTTTTTTTTTTTTTTAAATACAGTCAGAGGAGGTATTACTTCCCCCATGGCACTTTCTATGTCTAACACAGTCAGGGTTCCCTTTTTAATGTGTCATATCTTGCCAAAAACATTGCATATGTATCTGACATTTGTATATACACTAGCCTCAAATTTGACAAACAAATGAAAAGTACACAGATTCACACCCTAAATTGGTGGGCTGACCTTGCCATCGGGACATTGGCTACCAGACAACCGTTGGCAAAAGTTGATTGAGTATTAAGTGAAACACTCCTCAACGGACCCTGCAATAGCCTAACATGTGTGACAGCTACGTATAAAAGCCAATGGCTGTTTCTGTCTTTATCACAGATGGCGTGCCGCGTACCTGTATGCGGCACATTGAAAAAGAGCTCACTTGCCTCCTAACACTGCAGCCAACAGGACTTCCTCCTTTTTTGCTGCAGTTACTGGCCTCTAGGAGCCAGGATGCCGGGCAAAGCAGGTGTTAGAACCTCTGCCTTCTCCCTTGAGGAGGTAGAGCTTCTAACCAGGGAGGTCCTCTCCCTGTACAGCCAGCTGTATGGGAACCTAGAGGAACAGATACATGTATGAGATGGTAATGTTTGCCAAAGTAACTTGTTCCCTGTTTGTCCACAGGCTAATTGGCGCCCTTTTTGTTCATGAGTGAAGTAGTGAGATGAATGATTTAGCTGGGTACAGTGTGTTGTTTGAGGATTTTAGAAATGCCTGTGCATTGAAATGAAAAGTCACCTTTAGGAATGAGTTGAGTTTTCAGTTCATGTTACTCACAATTCCAGGTTTGAAGTGTCAAAATGCAGGCCCCTTACTTCCAGTGGCAAGTAGGCACTGTACCACTAGTTTAAGTCGAAACATACACCCCAGGTCGAAATATGAGAAATCTAAAGTCCAAGTAGAATCTTTAAAGTTATGGAGTTGCCTGATGCTGTTCTGTCAAGTGAATGTACAGGCCATGTTTTGGCACTGGAGTATCCTTATGTTTTAAACATGTCATGGTGCCACGTGTGGGGGCAAAGTATTTCCTGTGCTGCCAATCTAAATGCTACAGGCTCTCAATCAGGCATACAAGTATGTTCCATCACTTCACACACGTATTCATACATTACCCAAAACCATGTTCTCACAGACACATGGCAGACCTCCCATACTGCCCTAAGTCACTGTATGTGGCGCAAACCATAGTTTCTGACTCTAAGAAGGTTAGGAATGAAGAAAATGTAGCAATGCATGTGGTTATGTGCAAATAATGTACAGGTCGTTTAGCCTGACAATGGTTTAGACTAATCTGGAGTGGGTCTCACTAAATGAAAAGTTTCTTATCCCTGGCTGAGATGGTGTTTGTGTCCTGTATTTATAACATGAGGAAAGCATATTGAGGCTACTCCACAGATCACTGCAATTTGGTGTTTCTTAGGATCTTTGAAACGTTTGTGGATAATCTGTACTGACTATACTGGGAATGCTATTGAGAGCTGCTATTAAATTGTGTCACTGCACTACAGACAAACAAAATCACAAAAAAAACTCTTTTGTTATTATTTGTTCCCATCCAAACAGGTCAACGCACATCAGGAGTGGGATTTGTAGAAGACCATTGTGAAGAAGGTGTGGATCCTGGGGGTCTTAAAGTAGTGCAGCCTGCATTGCAGGAAGAGTTGGGAGGACCTCCAACCAGGAAGTCAGCAGAAGTTCAGCTCAGCTAGGCCCCCAATGAGGCAAGCACGTGTGCCACACCCTGACCGCCCTAATGGCCCTCATCCTTGCGGTGCCCTGCCTGGAGCTTGATGGGCATTTGGGGGCCCAACGCGGCATCAAGGGGGTGAGGTATTGTATGTAGCTAATCTTGTTGTTTGACCTTTTTTATTTGCAGCAATGTTGTTTAGTATAAACATGACCATTGACACACATCCAACAGAGATGAGGATTTTTGGAGGTGTAAGTTTTTCAGGTGGTGTCTAATGCTGTGTTTGGTATATAGTTTTTTGCTAAAGTTTGTCACTAGACTCCCCATCACACGCCAAGTACTGTTTTGAACAGACACATGACTACATGTGAAAAAAGGGGTACATGCATCTCCATGTTTGAGGGACATTTGTACCAAACATGTCACATTTGAGGATTAGGTAAGGTGTGATGTTCCATACAGATGTGAGTAGGTACTGTAGGCCTTATTACTGGTAACATGGGATAGTAAGCATTTGTGACACAGTTGATGTTTCAGACTTTACATTGGAAAGTTGGTACAATGAAAATACGATCAGGAGCATCTGCACCAAAAGGACTGGAAACATGTGCACAATGGCATCATTCATTTTCAGAAATCTGTTAGAAATAAGTTTCAATAGCAACATTTAGTTAATTTCAAGTAGACAGTAGCAGGTTTTCATGAAGCCCCAATCCTTCCCAAATGTGCATGTAAGCGAGTCTCTGTCAACACACATGCATTTTCTTGCCAGACTGTATTGACTGAAACAGACAGGGATGTATCTATATTCGTGACAGAGTTAAACGTTCCCCAAATAACATTTAAGTGTCCCTAGTAATGTCTGGATAAGATAGCAATGATGGTAAGAAAAGTGATACTTAAAAGGACAATTGCAGATGGAAGGTTACAACACATAGATGTTGGAGTATCCTTACTTGACAAGTCAATATCATGCCTAAAACATGGCTCTGTTGAAAATATGGAAATGTTTTTGCTCTGTACTGAAGTGGTTTAGTAATATATTCAGGCCTATACGTGTACTCATGCAGTCCAAGGCATGAGATACTTGTGATTAAGAAGCCAGGTTTGAGTGTCTTGAAGCTGGTGTAATATGCAGACTTGGCAAATGTTTTTTGAGCAAAGTTCATGTTCAAATCAATATACACAGATACCCTCAAACTGTTGCATCTTTCTTTACAGCATCATCTGGGTGATAGCGGTCGGAGGGGAAGAAGCTGGGTATTGTAGTCCTGGTGCAGACACCACCAACACAGAGAGACCCAGTGCTGCGGAGGGTGAGGGAACTGCTGTGAAGGTCATGACTGACTCGTCATCATCTTCAGAGGCCTCCACAGATGACCAGTCCCTAGCGGTGGAGGATCCTAGTGCAATCTTTTGCAGACTATCTCTGTAGGCCAGACAGCACTACTGAATGCCACCCAGGGGCTTAGTGGTCATAATACCCAGATGCTAGCTTTTCCCGAATGGCATTCACAGTGCCCTGTCTGGCCTGCAGCGATCATTCTAGGGTCTGGCCTCCTCATTGACCTCAGCCTCCCACCCATCCTAACCTTCTGCCCCAACTACTATCCCTTTCTCATCCAAAATCCCTCTACCCAGCCCTATCCAAAGCATACGCACAAGCAGCACATCCTCACATACACACACAGTAAGAAACACACACACACATTCACACACACGCAGATACCAGACCCCCACCACAAACACAAGCACAACTACAAGCATACGCACATACACCACACTCACCACAACACAGACATGTACACTCACCACCAGCACACCTGCATACACCACACCAACATCAACAGAAACACAAACACCCACTCCCACCACACCTGCAGACACCTCGCGAACCGCAACACAAACACCCATCACATCTGCAGACACCACATCCACTACAACACAAACACCCATACCCACCACACCCACAACAATAAAAGCACCCACACCCACCACCAATACACTTGCAGTCACCACACCCACCATGACACATACATGCAACAGCACACCTAGAGGCCCCACAACTATACACAGACACATCCACACACACATACTGTACACAAACACACACATCCACCAACACAACAGACACCCAGTAAAAACACAAAGCAAAACATATACCACATACCCCAGACCCTCAGGCACCCACATCACCAACAGACATATGTACAAAATACACTGCCACTCCCTCTACCTCCCAACCCTCTCCCAAATACCCTAGCTTTACCCTGAAGGAGGACGTGTTCTTTGCCTGGGCCCTAACCCCTCCCTCATCCAAGTCCACTCATTCCAAACATTGAGGTACCCCTTCCACACCCCAACCCACCCCTTCTACATCTGAACTAACCCCTTCCAAAGTCAAATCACCCCTCCAAAATTCAAATGTACTTATCCCCAATACAAAACCCATCCTTCCTGAACCCAGCCTACCCCACCCAAACCCAAGGGCGCCCCCCAAGATCATTGCGGTGCCTGTTCTCGTCCTCATAGATGCCCCTTCCAGAGGAGGTTTATTTTGGCAGTGACATTCAAAGGTAAAGTGTGGGTAAGGAACTCATACTTTGGACTTGGCCTAGAGCCTCTGCATTTTGTTATTTGTTCCTAATTTAAAGGAGTTCAAAGAGAGACTTATCTCATTTATGTAGAGAGTATTTGATTTTGGAATACCTTTATCCTGGCCTGCATTGTCACTAATTGTTGGCTGATGATGTTATTTCTGTTAATGTGTGTGCCATTCACTTAATCCCGTTTGTGTGACAGTGACAAGCAAGGTTGTATTTTTTTAGATAATTCTGATAATGCATTCATTAGTATTGTACATTTGTGATGGAGATGTCTATTTTAGTGCTAGCATTCATCATGTTACTGAACACTTACAGTACAATTATATGTGTTTCTGTTATTGTGACTGGAGAATGCATGTGTGTTTATTTTTCCTTGATGGGTCAATAATATACACATATGCATTACACAGGGAACCTGGCACCTTAGAGTTAATTGACATGTAATGTTTGTCATGAATTAAGCAAACCAAAGAGGCATGTGATCTTCAGAGATCTCTGACATATTCGCAGTTTGGCGGTAAGACTGATTGTACATTCTGTGTAAACCCACTTGTAGCATTTTATAGTGCAATTTCTACATTACCATAGATTTGAGTAGCTCCTATTGGATATACTGTTTATGTATATGATATGGTAGTTTAGGGAACATTATTGCACAGACCTCCATGGGCACATTTCGATTTGTGATTGCTGTGACTTTTTGTGTAGGGTTCCATTGTCATGGAGGCACTTTGTACCAGATTGGTGGATGTTACTAATATCTTGAGCTGTGTTTTAAACAATTTTCTAAGTGTGACTTACACACATATCCATTGGACATCACTGTAGTGTTGTTTACGACTATTTGTTACACATGGTCAAATCCAGTGCTACTGTACAGCGACAATTCCGAGGTTGACTGGTAAAACAGCAACTTATCTTATATTTTGGTGATGAGCAGCTGCATAGGTAGTTCTAGTACAATCGGATTCATGGTGGCAGGAACTGTGAACATTTGAAAAAAGGTGAGTTTGATGCTTATATCCCTTCAAATCCACCAACTCAGGAGAGGGGGCTTGGCCGCCACAGTTAAGTTGGTGGGAATGCACATCGTGTGGTAAAAAGGACTGGAGTCTCGCTGCCAGCCGATGATTCATGGTGGTTCGTTGGTGGCCTTTCGTCTGAAAACATTAGGGAAATACCAATAATAATGATGACAATAGTTGAACAACTGGTGGTATGCAAGGTGACAATCTAGTTGTTAATTTGTTACAAAGAAAGAGAGGAAAGACTCTTTTTAAATCTTTAAATTTGGTGTGTTATGTAGCCCAGGTGAAGGCAGTTTTACTGAAACGCGTTAGTCACTTTTCAACGCTTCAAGTCATTTACACATTTGTATGAGGATTAAAGATGTAAAACAAAGCCATCTTTTCTGTCTCTAAACTGTGTACTGTGTAGCGAGCGATGCTATCTTGTTTATGTAAAGGGGATTTGCAAAACACACACATATAGTATATAATATATGTACATATAGTACCCAGTGGCAGTTACCACTGGCTAGTTGTAGGTAGGTCAGCTTTTCTTTGAACAGCATGCTTTTTGGTTTGCTAATTACTTTGCTCTGGTTGATTAATTAGCACAAAAGTTTCCAAAAATGAAAGTAAAAGTTCATCCATCTCTGCTCCTTCCTGGAAAGTGTCAGGATGATCCGTCAAGCATGACCCAAAAAAAAAAAAGGTGGGCCCAAAACACAAAATCCCCATAAATTTTCCATAGACTTTTTCAGACATCGCTACTGCAAAAACTGCTGATTGGAATAATACCAAATTTGGCATAAGGCTAGAGATTGGTCTAGAAAGCATGCTTTTTGCAATTTGGTGTAAACTGCATTAGCCTTTTTTGAGAAATTAAGGTTCCAAATATTTGTATATCTGGACAATTGGTTTCAAGTGACTCCTGTTAGTATCCCTCAAACCCAATAAAAAAAAATTGCTTTCTGATGGACCCAAGGAGCTTTTTTCCCTTGGAGCAATTTGCTCCCACGGGAATCAGATTCCTGCTGGAGTAGTGCTCTGATTGGCTGCCAGCAACATCAGAAAAATGTCCAGGTTGAGTCTGGCCAAGGTGTTCTGGATTCTTTGCAGAAGATTTCCTTGCAAGCTTTTGCGTGATGCCAGCATAGTGTGCGTTGCCGTAGTTTAACTTGCTGTTGATGAGCACCTGGGTGACTGTTCTCCTGGACTCGATGGGGATCCACTTGAAAATCTTTTGGATCAGGCAGAGCGTGTGGAAACAGGAGGATGAGATGGCATTGATTTAGTGATTCACTGAGAGTGAGGAGCCGAGTATGATGCTGAGGTTGTGTTTGTGGTTGGTGGGTGTGGGTGGGGTTCCGAATGCTGAGGGCTACCAGGAGTCATCCCAGGTGGAGGGGGTGGAGCCTAGGATGAGGACCTTGGTTTTCCTCGCAGTTGAGTATCAGGAAGCTGTCCTTCATCCAAGCGGCGACTGACTTCATTCTGTTGTGGAAGTTGGTTTTGGCAGTTGTAGGTTGGTCGGTGAGGAAAAAGATTGGCTGAGTGTCGTTGGCATAGGGGACTGTGGGCTTGATTACAACCTTGGCGGAGGGGATTACTCCATCCCAAATGTGACGGATATCCCGTCTGCCACATTACAAGTTCCATAGGATATAATGAAACGTGTAATACGGCGGGAGGATATCTGTCACATTTGGGACGGAATAATCACCTCATCAAGGTCGTAATCTGGCCCTATGTTAACTCTGTGGTGTCTTACGATGTTCACAAGTAGGACCATGTTGAAGATGGTGGGGCTAAGAGAGGAGCCCTGAGGAACTCAGCAGCTGTTCTCTGTCGGTTTTGATGAGAGCAGTGGAAGCCTGACTCTCTGGGATCGGCCGGTGAGGAAGGAGTGGATCCACTCTAAGGCTTTGTCACGGATGCCGGTGTCATGGAGTCTGGTGCAGAGGGTGTGGTGAGAGACAGTGTCGAAGGTGGCAGAGAGGTCCAGGAGTATGAGGGCTACAGTTTTGCCTCAGTCTAGGAGAATGCCCTCCATTGCAGCAAGGAGTTCAGTCTTGGTGCTGTGGTTGCTTTTGAAGCCTGATTCGAAGGGGTCCAGAGTATGTTTGGTTTCAATAAATTCGGTGAGTTGGGCTTTGATGGCCTTCTAGTTGACTTTGGCGAGGAAGGGGAGTAGTGAGATAGGTCTGTAGTTTTTGAGGTCTGACGGGTTGGCAGGGTTTTTTTTCAGCAGGGGGTTAATTTCTGCGTGTTTCCAGTCTACCGGGAAGGTGGTGAACTTGATGGAGCAGTAGATGGTGCAGCATAGTTCGAGGGCAATGGTGGCACCGGCTCAGTTGAAGATGCGGTGGGAGCATGAGTCCGAGGGGCCTCCGGAGTGGATGGTTTTCATGATCTTTAGGTTGTCGTCAGTGGTGAGGGTGATCCGAGCAGGGTCGGCTGGGAACTTGAGCTTTTGGGTGCGGTGTTTGCAGGTGGGGTGAGTGGGTTGCAAAGCTGTTGTTAAAAAGAAACCTTAAAAGGCCCTGGGGCTCCACCTCCAAGGGCTGTCTCAGTTATTGTGTCCCTGGGAGCTGGGGTGCAAGTGCTAATTAGTTATGTCAAGTATAACTGATGAAGTTCAGCAACTTTTAGTTTAAATGTTAGTTTTTGCCTTTCAACACTTAACTATAACCAGTGCCCAATTTGAGTAGGTGGTTGGTGACCAGCACTTATGTTTACCTATCAGACATTGAGCATGAGCAAGAGAGGGAAAAACACACAGACGGGAAAGCAGTATGAAGAGAAAGGTGGAAAAACAATGACAAAGGGCAAACACATGAGAGAAAAGCCTCAACCAGTGGGCAGTGTCGGGAACCCCCAAGATGCATCCTGAGTTATCTGTCAGCATACTCAGGGATTGGGGTTAAATCATATCTCTGTTCTTGGTTAAACCTTCATGTTTCTAAGTAAACATAATGTTTGTTTAACCAATAGTTGTTTGCTAATGTGAGCAGGTGTATACATGTGCTTCTAATTGGATGTGGTGACTCATCCACAAGTGGAAACTCAACTGCTTTCCTGATTGGCTATAAATAGCAGAGTGAAGCATGCCTCCCTGCTTGGCTTTGTTTTGCTTCCTGATCTCAGCATCTGACTTGGCAGCCCAGCCCCTGCTGTCATCCTCATATTCAGGACTTTTGAGGCAATTATTTTCTTCGTTCTTGTACCAGCTGACACCTGGCATTCCTCCAGCACTCCGGAAAAGACTGCAGCTAAGTGACTAGTATTCTCCAGGGAGTTTGTTCTTTGAGCGCTGCGCTTTCCTAGTACAGCTGGTGTATTTCAGACCTCGTATTTTGGCAGAGTGCTTATCTTGAAGAGACAAATGCATTTCTGAACATTCTACATCATTATTGTAGTTACTTTCCTAAATGTGCTTCAGGAAATCTGCTTGAGCTCAAGTACTACAAAAAGTGACAGTGCAATTTTAAAAGAGCATTTACATGACTTTTTCTTCTCTAATAGCATAACTCTTGGATTTAAATTGTGTCATTCATGCTTGTGTTTCAGGTTTGAGGAATTTGCTGTTTGAAGGGTTTTTCACACACACAGTGAAACCAAACCAAACTGTGCCACCCTAACTGTTGGAACCCAGAGTGGACATTTGTATTTCTTGGATTGTTTTTGTTCCTTTTAGTTTAACCCTATGCATGCAGGAAAGTTATATGTGATATAATTAATGCCTTTGCTTGTCTTTCTTGTGCACGATAAGTACAACCACAGTTCTAATTGTAGTGTGCAACAGTGCATCTCTGTGAAGCCAGCCCTAGTGTTGTAGTACTTCTTGTTATGGTACTCAGTTTGGGTTTTTGGTAATGCAGTGTTAGTAATTGTGCCAACAGTTATTATTATCCAAGAAAAGTGCTGGAGCATCTCGGTATTCTTCTACCGCTCCCGTGCCCATATCAGAAAGAGAGATTCAGTTTCAAGGAAGTTGAGTGCACTAACTCTATTATCACTCTGTCAACAACGACCTGCCCCCCCGAAGATACAGGGTGCCTGGCTAGACCGGCAAGACATGGCAGTGTTTTGTCTCTTTCTCTTCCACTCCCCCTTTCCTTTTGGGACACCTGCCGGGGCTTCTGTGTCCACCAGGAAGTGCCAAGAGGTGTTCCAGGAGGTCGGGGAGCATACCATCACCCCTGCAGATATACTGCTTTTCAGGTGACTGGCACCGTCTCGACAGGCAGGGAATGTCTGGTAGAAGATTAAATAGGGATTAGGTGGATTCAAGACTATGCAGTATTTGTATTTGGTGCACTGACATTTAAAAGAAAGCACTGGCTGCAGAAAGAGCCTTGGACACTGGCACTCATATGTATAATTTGTAAATATATATATATATATGGAAAATGTCACTTACCCAGTGTACATCTGTTCATGGCATGTTCTGCTGCAGATTCACATGCTGTGCATATGGATTCGGACATCTAGTGTTGAGCTCAGAGTGTTACAAGTTGTTTTTCTTCGAAGAAGTCTTTTCGAGTCATGGGATCGAGTGACTCCTCCTCTTCGGTTCCATTGCGCATGTTAGATTGTTTTTCCACGGAGGGTAAAGGAAAGAGTTATAGAGTATATAGGTATAAAGTAAGAGATGTCCATGCAAATGTAAATGTATATACAAATGTGTTAACTTCAACAACTACAGGCTTCCGGGGAGGAGGGAGGGTGCAAGTGAATCTGCAGTAGAACATGCCACAAACAGATGTACACTGGGTAAGTGACATTTTCCGTTTGATGGCATGTGTAGCTGCAGATACACATGCTGTGCCTAGACTACAATGCAGTTTGTCCTCCCAAAAAATAGCGGTGGCTAGCCTGTAGGAGTTGAAGTTGTTTGAAATAATGTTCTTAGAACACCTTGACCTACTGTGGCTTGTTGTTGTGATAATACCTCTACACAGTAGTGTTTAGTAAGTGTATGTGGTGTTGACCATGTAGCTGCTTTACATATGTCAGCCGTTGGTATATTCCCTAAAAAAGCCATTGTTGTTGTCTTTCTTTCACGTAGAATGTGCTTTGGGAGTAAATAAAAGCTGTCTTTTGCTTTGATATAACATATTTGGATGCACCTTACAATCCATCTTGCTAAACCTTGTTGTGATATAGGATTGCCTGTATGTGGTTGTTGGAAAGCTACAAAGGGTTGTTTAGTCTTTCTAAACGGTTTAGTTCTGTCTATATAGTACATTAAAGCTCTTTTGATGTCTAATGTATGTAGAGTTCTTTCTGCCACATAATCTGGCTGTGGAAAGAAGACTGGCAGTTCCACTGTTTGATTAATATGAAATGGTGATACAGCTTTTGGTAGAAACTTTGGATTTGTTCTTAGTACAACTTTATGTTTGTGTACTTGGAAGAAAGGTTCCTCAAGAGTAAAGGCTTGGATTTCACTTACTGTTCTTAAAGAAGTAATTGCCACTAGGAAGGCAACTTTCCATGTTAGAAATTAAATTTGACACGAGTGCATTGGCTCAAATGGTAAACTCATAAGTCTTGAAAGCACTTTATTTAGATTCCAAGATGGAACTGGTGGTGTTCTGGGTGGAATGATGTGTTTTAAACCTTCCATGAAAGCTTTCATGAGAGGAACTCTAAATAAGGGGCTATGTTGTATATTTTGTAAATATGCTGAAATTGCAATAAGATGTATTTTTACTGAAGAGAATGCTAAATTTGATTTTTGTAAATGAAGCAAATAGCACACAATATCTTGTATTGATGCTGTAAGAGGGTCTATATTTTTAGATTGACAGTAATATACAAATCTTTTCCATTTGTTGGCATGGCACTGTCTAGTAGTGGGTTTTCTTGCTTGTTTAATAACTTTCATACATTCTGATGGCAGTTGTAAATATCCAAACTCTATGACCTCAGGATCCAAATTGCTAGATTGAGAGCTTTGGGATTTGGGTGTCTGATTTGCCCTCTGTTTTGTGTCAACAGGTCTGGTCTGCATGGGAGTTTGGAGTGTGGTACTACAGATAGATCTAGTAATGTTGTGTATCACGGCTGACGTGCCCATGTTGGTGCTATGAGTAGTATGTTGAGTGACGTTTGGCACAATTTGTTAACTAGAAACAGAAGGAGTGGGAGATGGGGAAAAGTGTACGCAAATATCCCTGACCAATTGATCCATTGAGCATTGCCCTTGTGTAGGGGATGTGGGTGTCTGGATGCAAAGTTTTGTCATTTTGTGTTTTCGCTTGTTGAGAACAGGTCTATGTCTGGTGTTCCCCACTTCTGAAAGTACTTTTGAAGTACATGAGGATGAATCTACCATTCGTGAGTTTGTTGGTGATTTCTGCTGAGGATATCTGCCAACTGATTGTCTATCCCTGGGATGTACTGTGATAATAGATGAATTTGGTTGTGGATTGCCTATTTCCAATTTTGTTTGGGTTAGAAGGGACAGTTGGGATGAATGTGTTCCTCCCTGTTTGTTGAGATAATGCAGGGTTGTCATGTTGTCTGTTCTTCTGTGTGAGAAGAAGTTGAAAAGCTTTGAGGGCTATAAAGACATCTAATAACTCCAAGTGGTTTATGTGTAGCTGTTTCTGTTTGACATCCCATTGTCCTTGAATGATGTGATTGTTCAGGTGAGCTCCCCAACCAATCATTGATGCGTCTGTTGTAATTATGGTCTGAGGCACAGGGTCTTGAAATGACCGTCCCTTGATTAGATTGGTAGAATTCCACCACTGAAGGGACATATATGTATGGCGGTCTATCAACACTAGATCTTGGAGTTGACTATGTGCCTGTGACCATTGTTGTGCAAGGCACTGTTGTAAGGGTTGCATGTTTAATCTTGCGTGTGGGACAATCGCAATGCAGGATGCCATAATTCCTAGAATTTTTAAGAGTAATCTTACAGTGTATTGTTGATTTGGTTGTATTTGTGGAATTAGATTTTGAGCTTGTTGAGTATTTAGTATCGCACCTAAATACGGTTATAGTTGTGCTGGTTTGAGGTGTGATTTTTGGTAGTTTATTGAGAAACCTAGTGTGTGTAACGTGTATGATTTTGGCATTGTGTACGACTGCTTGATTTTATTAGCCAGTCGTCTAGATATGGAAAGACATGCATATGTTGTCTTCTCAGGTAAGCTGCCACTACTGCCAAGCCCTTTGGGAAGACCCTTGGCGCTGTTGTTATTCCAAAGGGTAACACTTTGAATTGGGAATGTTTTCCTTGAATGACAAACATGAGGTATTTTCTGTGGGCAGGATGGATGGGTATGTAGAAATACGAATCCTTGAGGTCTAAAGCTGTCATAAAATCTTGTTTTTGTAGCAGTGGGATAACATTCTGTAAAGTTATCATTTGAAAATGCTCTGACAGGATGTAAAGATTGAGGGGCCTGAGGTCTAATATTTGCCTGACGGTGCCATCTTGTTTGGGAATGAGAAAGTATAGTGAATAAACTCCTGTTCCTATCTGAGACTGTGGAACTAACTCTATTGCTTGTTTGAGTAGTAGAGATTGGACCTCTTCTTGCAACAGAATTGTGTGTTTTGTGGGTAGTTTGTGAAACCTTGGTGGAATAGTTGGAGGAGTGTTTATCAATTCTAGGCAATAACCATTGTGGATAATTGATAGCACCCAGTTGAAGGGAGTGAGGGAAGTCACTGTTTTGGGTGTGTTGCAGGCTGCTTAGAAGCCTGGAATTTTCCTCTATTTTGGGAGTATTGTCCTCTATATGTGCCTCTAAATCCACCTCATTGGTACTGTGTTTGGTAGGTTGGTTTTGTTTGGGAGGTTGATGTCTCTGAGAGCTGTGGTCTGAAACCACCTCGAAATCGAGGTTTACGAAATGACCATCTACATGGTGTGGAATAGAGTGCACCTATTGCTTTAGCTGTGTCGGAGTCTTTTCATAGCTTTTCTATTGCTGTGTCTATCAAAGGGCATGTTTAACACAGCCTGTTGTATTTCTGGCTTCCAGAAGATCGGAGTCATGCATGCCTACGAATAGTGACTGCTGTGTTGACACTCCTTGCAGCTGTATCTGCTGCATCTAGGGCAGATCTTATTTGGTTATTTGTGATAGCTTGTCCTTCTTCCACTACCTGTTGAGCCCTTTTTTGGTGTTATAATGAACTAGTAGTGCTTGTGAGTTTTCTGTTCTCCATTGGTTTGCCGCTTGGGATGCAACCCTTTTCCCCGCAGCATCGAATTTCCTACTTTCCTTGTCAGGAGGGGGTGCATCTCCTGAGGACTGACTATTTGCTCTCTTCCTGGCAGCACTAACCACAATAGAATCAGGTGGTACCTGATGGGTGATATAATCAGGGTCAGAAGGTGCAGGTTTGTCCTTATTTTCTATTCTAGGTGTTATAATGTGTGCTTTTACCGACTTGTCAAAAATTTGATCTGCATGTTTTACCATGCCTGGGAGCATCGGAGGCATTGGTAACACGGAGTGAGTTGAGGATAATGTGTTGAATAAAAAAATCTCTTCTAATGGTTCTGTATGCATTGTAACCCCATGATAGGCTGCAGCCCTAGCTATGACCTGGTTGTATACAATAGTAGCTTCAGGTGGCGATGGTTTAGAGGGGTAGCTGTCTGGATCGTTGCTTGGGATGGGATCAGGCTCATAAAGATCCCATGGATCAACAGTGTCCTGTTGTGAGTCATAGGAATGAGTTGGCGAATGCATTGGTGTAGGGCTAGTGTGAGGAGAGGTAGGTAGGTGCGGAGAATGAGGAGGAGAATGAGGAGGAGGAGAAGACCAAGGAGGAGCTGGCTTCTCTTTCTGTTTTGGCACTTTAGCTGGGGGCTGCATAGTGTCCAATGCCTCCTGAAATGCTAGCTTCCTCTTTGTTTTTAAAGGAGGTGCTGTGATAATTCTCCCTGTTTCCTTATGGATGTGGATACTGGACTGCCTCTCACCCATATTTTGAAGTATTGGTTCGACCTCTGACTCCTCCTCAGAGGTTTTGTGGCTTTCTTTAAGTCTTTTAGAAAGAAGTTGCCAACCAGATGCTAGTCTGTGTATGGGTACTTCACGTGGCACCGAGGGCAGAATCGAAATAGAGTCCGATCCATGAGGCTCTCCACGTGGTCGGCCTGAATAGGCCGGAGTGGGCATGCACGCCCCGAAGGGCAAATAAAGTTGTTTCCCGACGGTACAGCTGTGTCGATGGAAGATTATTTACCTGATCGATACAATACTGATGAAAATAAAGTTCTGCAAAGTTTTCTCAATCGAAATTTCGGAACGAGAGGAAACACGTCCGAACCCGACGGCGGAAAGAAAACAATCTAACAATAGAGTCGATGCCCATGCGCAATGGAACCGAAGAGGAGGAGTCACTCGATCCCATCACTCGAAAAGACTTCTTAGAAGAAAAACAACTTGTAACACTCCGGGCCCAACACTAGATGTCGGAATCCATATGCACAGCATGTGTATCTGCAGCTACACATGCCATCGAACATATATATATATATATATATATATATATATATATATATTTTTTTTTTATTTATTTATTTTTTTTTCACTAAAAATCCAAAGGTTACAGGAACATTATAGTTAGGGACATATTTGAAATGTACAAAAGCATAGAAATTCACAAGGTAGATTTAACTCAACTAACTATAACTTGTGCTCTAAGGTAACTTTAACTTGCGCCCTAACTTGCACCCTCATCATGCACAGTTTTTTCATCAAAAACGTTACTGCAAATATTACATTGATATTGATAATGATGTTCTCAAAATGTCATGAGTACCGTAATTTGTGGGGTAATTAGCCTTGCTTGGCGATGGCACGAGTTATAGTTACCTTATGGCACGAGTTATAGTTACTTGAGCTAACTAACTATAACTGGTGAATTTCTATGGTTTTGTGCATTTAAAATGTGTCCCTAACTATAACGTCCCTGTAACCTTTGTTTTTTCAGTGAATTTCAGTTTTTTTTTATTCTGTTTCATAACTAGAATGGCCATGTAGCCTTTGTTTTTTCTGTGAATTTCTATGTTTATTTTAACATATAGTAATTTTTATTAAGATATACGTTAATTCAACCACTACCACGAACAGCCTTTAGCCGTGTGCAGTGACGGTTAGCCACAGGCCAACCCCCTTTAAGTACCTATCTTGTACCATACACAGCCTCGCTGGGTGTCAGAATAGGTGAGAGAGGGGGTATCCGGGGTGAGAGTGGCTGTGAAAGTATCACTCTGGGTGTGAGTGTGTACATCAGTGTTTTAGTGGGTTCATCAGCATGTGCACAGGTCTGTGAGTAGGTGCATGAGGGTGTAAATGGGTCTGTGAGTGGGTGTGTGAGAGTATGAGTGGGTCTGTGAGTGGGCGCATAACTGAGTGGGTCTATAAGGGGGTGCGTGAGGTTCTGACTGGGGCTGTGCCTGGGTGCACAAGGGTCTGAGTGCATTGGTGAGTGGGTGCATGAGTGTCTGAGGGGCTCTGTGAATGGGTACATAAGTGTCTAAGTGGGTGTTTGAGTGGGAGAAAGAGACTGAAAGAGAGAGAGAGAGAGAGAGAGAGACAGTGAGAGGAAGAGAGATAGAGCTAGAGACTTTTCTAGGCTTTGATGTATGATATACTTAGAATGAGGTATTTCTGCGCAATTTGAAAACAAAAATGTATTAGTCATTTAAAATTTGTAAGATCACCTTTCATATAAGCCTTAAACATTTCTACTTAAAAATGAAATTAGTCCGGCTGGACTCGAACCCTCAACACTCAGTGGGCTAGGGCCCCCAGCACCAGGGCTAAGGGATCATGGTGACTCTACCTTGGCCCCTTTTCTTTTTTTTGCTTTTTTTTTAGGACTCGCTGAAGCTTAGTTCCAAGATGGTTATGAACACTTCCTTGAAACAGAAACTGCCAACACTTCCCTGTTGAAGTCTTTGCAGCCAAATAGATATCAGCAAGGGGACAGTGGGATCCATTGAGGATCTGCGCCCGTGAATATCCATATTTGTTGTCCTTAAAATACTCCAAAATACTGAACGGATTTGCACCAAACCACAAAAAGTGTAATCTGCGGAACAGAATCTTGCTTTCTACCAAATCTGGTGCAATTCTGTACAGTGGTTCGGGCTGTAGGTGTGTATAAATGTCCTATGGAAAAGTGAATGGGGATAACACGTTTTGGGACCCCCCCCTTTTTCTCGTCCCGTGCTTGACAGATCACACCAAAACTTTCTAGATGTTCATTAGAACACTCTGGTTAGCTGCAGTAGAATACTGGGGTATCAACTGAAAAGTTGCTGCTGTTCATGGAAGTACGTTTTACTCAGAATATCAGACTTTATTCTCTTGTGGCTGAGGAAAATAACATGTGCTCTCATTTAGCTTCTGGACCACCTTCCCTAACCTCCATGACAAAATCATGAGATTAAACAGTTTATTCTCAAACATGTTTCATCAAATCCCAGCATATGATCAGCAGTTTTCACAGACTAAAATCACCTTAGAACACAACACAATTCCACGATTATTATGACACCAGCCCTAGTGCAAATATAGGAACGGGCCCCCTCACTAGTGTGACATCTCAGTCTGTCATCTGATCCCGACACTCCTCAACCTCCTTTGAAAGAGTCTGTATCTGTAATATCAAAACTCACTGCCATTCTCATACACACAGTGTTGTATTTCCACTTTAATGCTACATTTCTGCAAGTCAAACTCATAACTCTAAAAAGTATTAACAAACCCAATAGTTCTTGGCCCTTTTAAAGTGCATGCCCTCAAAGACATAACATTCAGGGACCTCACATTCACACTTCTACCCTCACACCATTCATACTGCATTCACACAGGAATGCCTTATCTGCACTTACTCTGGCACAACTTTCAACCTGTAGACCACATTCCCTGCTCTTACAAAAATGACTATGTTAATCCTGCATTCACACAGGCACACCCCTCAAAATGCACTTACTGAAGATGATGGCTGTTCTTCACTCACATAAGTACCCTGGTACACCGCTCACTAGGAAGGAGCAGAGTTTGCAACAGATGACAGCAGTTTGGGTATCTGGTGCATCAGGCCACTGTCCAAATCAAAACTGTTGAGGTAAGCTACACTGACTCCTGAATGTCCTCTGAGGTTGTCTAATCTTCCATTAGCCACACTTGGACCAGGACTGCAATCTATGTGAGTCAGATCTTTGTGGATTTTTGTGGGGAAGAGTCTTGAAGTGAAACAAAAAGCCCCACTTGCCTTCTAAAAAGCAAGGTGGTTGTTTTCTTTGTGCTAGAAGCATATGCTAAAACAAATAAAGAAAAACAAAATAAGACATATGACAAATAAATGGAGAGAGCATGTGCTTCAATAAAAAATAAACAGTAAAGCTTCACAGTGATCTGCCATATTTGAACAGTAAAATTTGTATGCAGAATACTGTTTCGCGATGGTGGCATGGTTTTCAATCTTGCACCAGTGACTCCTTGTAATATGTGTAAGAAATGTTGTTCTAAAGAGCCTAATTCATATGTGAATAGCACCCTGTCAGATGAACAACTGAAGTAAGTTTACCCAAAGCCCATTTTCTGTAAGCAAGATTAGGTATTATTTTTGAGAAAACATGAGGTTGGTGAGAAAGCTCAAATAGACTTTGATCAGACCAAAACTATACAGAAATAGATAGAGCACAGGAATCAGGAGTGCAGGGGATCCTTGGCTCACATACAAAAGAAGACATACAGCACTGCTCAAGTGCATCAACATTTTGCCTGAAAGACATGAAACAAGAGTGCTGCTGCAAGATCAGTGTACATTTCCTTCAAAGACATGGAAAAGTGTAGTACTACAATTCCAGTCAGTGCAAGTTCCCTTCAAAGACATAGAACAAATGTGCTATTGCAGGGACACTGCAAGCTTCCTTCAAAGACATGAAACAAGAGTGGCACTGTGGCACTGGTCACAACCGTTTTACACCTCCCTTAGATAGAACAAATAAGCAGCATTTTTGATTTATTTGAATTGTAAGTAATAGTACTGGGGTGAATGAGAGCAAGCTTGATTTACATGTATAGCAGGATTTCCACACATAAAACATGTACAGCACCTGGCAGGAGTGCACACTTGCTCTCACCCATAGAACACATACCCAGGTTGTCAGAAACAATACAAGCTACCTTCACATGCACAGAACAAGGATTGTATCTGCAGCAGCAGTTGAAGTCTGTGTATAAACAAACACATGCTCAATGTAAATCATATGGTAGCAATGTAAGTTCCCCTCACATGTACCACAGGTACAAGATGGTCATTAGCAGCGCAAGCTAAGATATCCACACAAACAAAATAGGTATCATGCTGGCAGCAGCATCTAAGCTCATGTCAGGTACAGAACACCCAGAGTAAACTATAGAGGTGGGTGAGCCGCTGAAGGCTCGATCCAGATGCTAGGCTCTGTCTAAGCTCAAGGTCCTCTTGATCCCTTGAGCCCAAAATTAGCACAGCTTTTTTAAGACTTCTTGCTTCCCAGAGTTGTAACCTTGTGCATCAAGAATGAAAAACAAACCATTAAACTTTGATGTCAAACAAGAGCAAGAAAGGATACCAATCCAGTGGCTGAATTACACAATCTGAAATCAGAAAACATGGGATCAATCTTGGCCTGGCCACTTGAGCAAATTATGTGATCCTAGGCAATTATTTTATTGTGTCTCCTATTTTTTTCATTACTGCCTTCGAATACGTGAGGATGTGGGCTGTACAAAAATCTCTCTTGTGTTTGACCCTCAGTAGGAGAGTGACAATGGTGTAGAATGTAGCTGGTGTTATATTTATGAGTACCCTGTCACAAATACATTACTAAAGCATGGTGTGGCAGTCACTGCCATTACTAGAGAGAACATGTTCCATTAAAATGACTGCTAAATTTGCACAGAAATACAGTTTTACTGATATAAGTATTGACAACACAAAGAATAATGTGTGAAAATTGAGGTTTCAGTGAATATCTGTTATTTGTGCATCACCAAGTAAAGTTTCTTGATTTATTTTTATCCTAATAAACCTTTGTTTCCATTATGCTTCAGAGTTAGAATAAAAACGCTTTGTTTGTGCTTTCCTATATGTTTATATATTTTGATATATTTTTTAATGATCTTTTATGTGTATTTTAATGCTTTTTTGGTAGCTCATAAAGAAGATTACAAAGAGAATACTGCATTTAAAATAGGTAACAAGATGGGGTGAGGCATTGTGGGGTCCTTACTTTAGTGGGCAAATTCTATACAAGAAGCAAAATCCTGATATCAAAGCTTCCAGCAAACTAATATCCTGTTAATGTAACATAACTCACTTCTCCGCACCCCGGCTTTGGGAATCGAATTGAAAGAGACTTACAGGGGCCTCCATAACTAATTCCTTGACTGTCAAATATTGGAGTAATAATTCCGGAAGGGGTTCCCATACCAACTTAATAAACTAAGTTAGGTCACATCACAATTCTATTCAACCTCTTCTCAGCCGATGGTAGCCATGGCACAAGCAGCAGAAAAATCGCCAGAGTAATGTTTAATAAGTGCTGGCATTGCCAAACAACATTAAAGTTAAGAACACAACTCAATAAAATTCCCAAACAAATTGATCAAAAATTATTCATGATCAAAAATACACCAAAACGATTAAAGTTGGATAATAGGAACAAGAGATATAGATTTGAAATATTTGAAAGAAAAAGCACCAAGAAACCTCAAAACCACAAGTTGTAGTTAATCATAACCTATGCATTATTCAGGCTGACTGCAACAGAGCAGGGGTTCAGTAAGCCAAGCTGTGACACTTGTCAAAGATTTTACCTTGGGACTTGGCAAATTCATCAGTACTCAAAATTCTTCAATGAGGAAAAGCAGGAGGCTGAAGTCTGTAAGACTCCTTAATTCAGAATGTTGTTGTTGTAGTCCCATTGAAAGACTTAGTTTTGGAGACCAAAGCTCCTAAAGGGACAAAGCATGATTTCAAAGCATCAGTTACACAGATTTGCAGATTTGTCATGGACCAAGGTCTTATTGACCTATCCTCTGTTTTAGCCCCACAATCCTCCAGCTGGTTAAGATTTGAATCTGTAGCTTGGCAGGGATCATTAAGCTGGACACCTCTCCATGAGGTAGCCCAGCATAAAGCATTGAGAGGACGGACTGAATGAGGATATCTTGTGCAATGAGGCTATGCCATCCTTGGAGAAACTTAAGCACTTTGTCCCAATACTCTTAAGGTCAAGAACATAACCCACAAAAATCTCCACAAAGTTACTGTTGCAGGAAAAGTTCCTGATGACCAATCCTACAGGAATCAGACACTTAGGACAGGCTTTTAGGCACCAAATCTCTCCCCAGTCATGGATACCTCAGGGTCCAGTCCACTGTGGTCAGCAGAACCTTCTTCAAATCATTACCATTTTTGCAGCAGCAACAGGAGGCCATCCTTGACTCAGCAGAGTCCACTGGATCTTATTTCTTCTAGCAGTCAGACAGAAACTTTTTTCTTCAGATATTCCTTCCCAGATTCAGGATAGTTCTGAGGAGATGGCAGTTTTATCCTGTGCGCTAGTCAGTGATATAAGAGTTCCGTAACCTAATCCTGGCAATCTTACTGTCTCCTTTTTCAACAATTCTTTTCACAATTTACTGAAAATCTTGCCTAAGTTTCTCTTCTAAAATGCCTCAAGCCTTGCTCCAGCTGCATGAGTCTTGTTGCTCTTTCTTTTCACTTGAATGATGTTTCCTTCAGTATTCTACTGTTGGAAGTGGATTTCCCTCCTGGTGGGAGCACAAACAGAAAGTCTAGGTTGACTCTTGTCATAAATAGCTTCAGTTCCTGAGGTCCAGATTTAGGATCCTCACTTTAAAAGGAAGAACTTTTAAAGCTGTTCTATGTGTTACCACCAGTGCCTCTCGCTAATGGCTAATTCCTGATAAGCACTGCAGTTAACAATACTTTAATCTTTCTACTCCTAGAGCCAAGCCCATTGTCCTCCAGGAGGCGAGTCATTAAAAACCAGCCAACAATCTGTATTCATGGTCTGGAGCAGGGCTACTGGTCACATCAGATTTAGACAAGTTTGCTTTCATGCAACACAATGTAGGCTTCATAAATTCACTTCTCTACTAACTTTATCAAAAGTGTACTTTCACCATTGGTATCATTTTTATAACAAGTTGAAGGTACATTTTATTGACAGCATTGCATTCTCCCAGGTAAAATTACAAGGATAGTTTTTTTATTATTAGCTCATGGAAAATATAGCTTTACCTATACAGTGACAAACAGCTTTTTGCAACTGTTCACCGTGAGGATGTACTTTTTCCCTTATGTTTTGCATGCAGCACTTTTACAGATGAAGCACCCAGCCTGACAGTGCACACGTTAGAGGTGACTCAACTAATATATAAATCGTTCTTTCCACATGACCAGGCACTTATGTGGAGGGTGTGAATACAAAGTGAAGCCCATGTATGATATTTAACTTTCATACCATTGATGCATTCTCTACACCAACTGAAAGAAATTATTAGTTGAAGGGGGTAATAATCACATTTCCTGTCAGGATGAATCACTGAAGTCACAAAATAAACCTGTGATTCACTCTGCTAGCTTTGCACAAACCAGTCAGGATTAACTTACAGGCAACGTGTTAAGTATTTAGGCAATACTCAAGCAGTTATAAAGAGGAAACAAGAAAAATCCCCAAACCTATTTGAAAAACAAGAATAAGTCATTGCCTACTTTTCTCCTGACTTTAGTTCCAGCCTGCCTAGTGAAACAAAGGGCAGGTGTGTGCTGCATCTGCCAGTGACAGGTAGGCTGCTTCAGAAGTAAGAAAGAGCTGGGTACAGCCCTGATGCTACTCTTTGATGAGTAATTTGGGCAGTGTAATCAAGACAGAGGCACAGCTCCTCCTCAGCCATTCTGTCAGGAAGGCCTACTCCCCTCTGTACCCAGGTGCTTAGTCCTCTGTCTGCTTCCAATACACATTCCCCAGTAGGGGAGTCAGCAACAGTCAGGAGACCATACTGGCAGAAAGACAAATTTGGCTTAGGTAGACACATGCCCACTTCCTAAAAGTGGCTTATACAAAATAGTAATTTAAAATTTGACTTTACTACTAAAGAATGTTTTAAATAACAATAAAAATGAGTGAAATAAGTATTTTTCTAGAAGTTCGTGAACAGGATTTAGCTCTTATTAGGTGAAATAATGTGAAATAGTGTTAGTATTTGAGAGTACATCTTTGTCACAGTGAAAAATGACTTTGGTGAATTTTCACTGCCAGGATGAAAAGCATTAAAAATACATTTCCCATATTTTAACTACCATGAGTCCTGCTCTATGAGCCTTTTGGGCCTACCTCAGGGGTTGCTTCTAAATATTAAAAAAGGAAGGTTTAGGCCCAGCAATTGGTGTATTGTTACAAGTCGAAACAGCAGTTGGAAACTGTACTAAAGGCTGCACTGCTAGGCCTGAGACATGTTGTACAGTGCTATGTTAGTGGGTGGCACAATATTTTGTATTTGTATTTAGTACTTCTAGAGTGCATTCAGACCGAAGGTATTGAAGTGCTGAATGGGAAAAGGGAAGATGCAATGCAGGCATAACCTACTGTGAGAACAGCCAGATCTTAATTTGTTTTTGAAACAGTAAGAGAGAAGTAGTTTATCTTAACTTAACTGGTAAGAAGTTCCAAAGCTTAGTAGCAGCCACCAAAAATGCCCGATCACCACATTTTACTTTTTTGCACTGCAGTGCCAGTGCCAGACTGAGGTCCGTGGACCTTAAAGAGCAACCAGGGGAATACCACTTAGCTGCAGATATCATGAGCCCTGAGAGTGGAGTATTTATGAGTCAAGCACAATGCTTTAAAGGAAATACGCTTCTTGAACAGCAATCAATGCAGCTCCCTCAGGCCCTCCTTAGCGGATGCAAAGTTCGGCAGCACAAGCACCAAATGGGCAGCTGCATTTTGAATGAGCTGAAGGGAGGATTGATTTATATTTAAATATAAAGTGTTGCAATCGTCTAATCTGGTCATAATAGGAGCTCAAAAGAGTAAGCCAATTTTGCCAGGAGGACAACATACAAATTGAAGAGGGTTGGGCTGAGGGACGATCCCAGCGAAACTCCACAATAGTTACTGCGGCCCACTTGTGGCATTTAATTTACAGGCCCTGGGTACATGTAGTACCACAAACTAGTGACTTATAAGTAAATTAAATGTACCAACCTGGTGTATGCCAACAGTGACTTGTAAGTAAATTAAATGTACCAGTCAGGTGTATACTAATCTAATCTTGTTTACAAGGGAGAGAAAATGCACTTTACCACTGTATAGCAGGAGTAATGCCTGCAGAATCTTGAAGCTAAGAAAGACGAGTTCAGTGAAAAAACGTAAACATCTGAGGTGACCTTGCAGAAAGGGCATATTTCCAACATTTGTAACGAAATATAATTCAGAAAGATATAAAAAGATTTGGTTGGAATGGCAATCAGGGCAGTTTAGCTGGAGACCTAAATTTTCAGCTAGGGAAATTCACTATTCACTGGATTTGACTTAGGTGACCCTGCTCACTTAGGCACAGTTTCAGTGGGGTTACTATAAGCTGCCTGACTGGTCACAAACCACTTTCTTCCAAAGAAACTGCAGTTTACTCTGTCCATCGCCATTCACTTTCCAAGTACTTCCACCTCAGAAGGTGAACTTCACAGTAGGTGGCAGACACCTAGGCAGATGAGTGACCCAGGTGGTCTTGGGAGTCAGTCAGGCAAATATTATCCTTAGATCTGGTACCATGTAAGCAGATGGCAGGACTGCCCTTCCCATATTTTCTCACCAATTGAAGAGGTTATATTCTTACTTCTCTTTTGTTCATATATACTCAATTCTTTAAGGCTTAGCATGAGTACAAAATTGGACCTACTGGTACATAATTTTAGGGTATTCTGGAAATATTCCCTAAATGTCTTTAATGTGTTCCATAGCTCTTTTTGCTTAGATGTGAGCTAGGAAAAAAATATTCAGCTTGGTTTTTGATCAGAAAAATCTCAAATATCTATTTGTTCTATCAAATAATCCACTAATACGTGGGCTATTGTAGATTCTTTTTCAGTGAGTTGGCAGACTCTGATATCAGAAGAAAACATGTTTGAAGAAATACTAGCAGTTTCGATTTCATACAGCCGATCTGCATGTTTGTGTGCTAAACCAGGTACTTTGTAATTCTCTGTCTAATCTAATCACCAAGGAATACATTTCCGTGTCATCTTGATTCTGTTCTATGGTGTTACTTGATGACTTTGTTTCCAAAAACCATGCTGCGTACAGTGTCATTTTAAGGGATTTTGGGGCCCTGGACAAGACATATTTTCAGTATACCTGTTTGGAGCATTTTTGAACTTGATTACCCATTTTCTTCTACTCATTCAAGCCTAGATAATGCCAAACAATATTAAAATATACTTTACCTTTCACTCCTGGGCCACTAAAACCTCTAAAAAAGACGCAGGGTAGAGAAAGTCAGAGGTCGAGCTAAGCAGAGAGAGGTTCAGATAGAGAAATTGACAAATGTGTGATAAGAGTAGGAAAGAGATTACTTTACAGTAGCCCCTTGGAAAGTGGGGGCCCTGGGTAATTGCCCACTTTGCCCATGTCATAAAACACCTTTGGCTGCGAAGTGGGTTTGAACACTCAAAGTCCATAGTGATGCCAGCTCTTCTATTACGGATGTCCGGTTTGAATGAACGAATGGAGTACGGCATTTTTTGTTTTAAAACATACCATTGAGTTTATTCAGAAAAGAGGTTGGTTCTCAGTTTCTCCCATGAGCATTTGAACACTGGTGTGGACATTACAAGTTTCATCCTAAACTTCTTTTATAAGGGAATATTGAATCTAATAACTCTACCATGTCATGCGTAGTAATTCTAGGAATGTTGTATGAGTTGTTTGGTAAAAGAAAAAGGGGCTACGTTGAGGCCCCGATAATGTGTAAATTAACCATTTCTTGATCAAAACCTTGTGGTCCTGTAACTAGATCTTTGCAGAGTACACTATGGTAGCTCACTCCTCTCTGACCTTAATAGAGTGCATCTAGCCCCTTTGAGATCAGTGCTCCAAGCAGCTGCCTGCTGTGTGAGAGGCAACAGGAAACGCTCCTATTCTCTGCACCCTGCAGTGGCTCCCTATTGATGCAAGATACAAATTTAAGACTGTTCTTATTACTCAAGAAGTCCACAACTGTACTCCCTTACCTGGTCGGAAAATTTGAAGTCTCTGGTACTCAACGAGGATCAAAACACTGAGGGCCTGGATACGACCTTGGCGGATGGGATACTCCATCACAAGCGTGACGGATATCCCGTCCGCTGTATTACAAGTTCCTTTACATCCTATGGTACTTGTAAAACGGCGGATGGGATATCCGTCACATTTGTGATGAAGTATCCCATCCCCTAAGGTCGTAATCAGGCCCTGAGTTTCTCCTGCTCCAACTTCCAACCACATAAAAACTGCAAAGAAAGGTAGTCTGGCGACCAGGCCACCAAGTTCAAGATGAGCCCTAAAATGGTAATTTACTTAATAAAGCTCATGGCTACTGGACAAGGGCTATAAGAGCCTTTTGACAAGCACCCCTGACGTGGTTCATAGATTTAGAACATGTATGTGCAGATCACACAAAACCCCACAATCTACATGTTATTTATGACAAATACTTACGTTATTAGGTACTGAAGTTAAGAATTGTAAATTTGTACATCATGCAATGTGTGATGGAAGTGAATGTCTGGTCGATGAAGTGTGCTGTTGATCTGGTTTAGTGTGTTGTTGTGTGATGTGTTGTTGTGTTGTCTGTAGTATTACTATGTTGTGTTGCATGTTTATGTTTTCTTTTAGTGTCACTTTTTCAAATTGGGACAGTCTCTTAGCTTGCTGTGCTGTTTTCATTTTGGGGTTATAGTGTTGCTGTGCTGTGTTGATGTACACCAGAGCTATGTCAATTCTCTATGGAGAGGTTCTGATACCAGAAGGTGATGTACATGTTATGTGCACCACAGGTCACCTTGAAAAGGGAACTAGGATTGCCCCAAATACATACTCAGTATTTCTTGCCGTGAGGACTCTAACACGTTACACACCTATGCTAAAAGAGTCTGCTTGTTCAGAAGGTAAGTCAGAATTTAACAGTGCAAATGCAAAGATGTGCAGTATATATTTGCAAAGATGCAACTATCCCCCACTTTTGATGAAGGATGTGAGATCCCGCATTTTCTTGGGGAGTCACTGAGGCCCACATTCAAACGTTTTGGGCCCACAAGCAATGAATGGTAGGTAGAATAGTCAGTCTACCACTCGTCTTGAGCAAATTAGGTACTTTTGACACTCAATAAGTGAGTTTTCATGTTTTTACTATTTAAGGGGCATATATTTACTGTTTCTAAATTGACAGTATAGTTCTACTTATCTTTTTGCAGGTGACCTGTCAGGTCTATACACCTTTCTACTGCCAACACAGATGTTCTGAGATTTCAAGAGAATAAACTTGCTGGTACAGTTCTTCCTTACAAACAACATTGGCAATGTAATTCCCATTTGCCTGGCACCTTCTTGTGGAACGTTAGGGTATGATCATAGTTAAGGTTCCCAGTTTTCCTTTTTTAGTGATGTATACAGATAAATACAGACAGAAACCAATCAATTTTCCTGTCTGGATTTATTTAATTCACATAAATACGGTTTTAGACATTATTCACTACTGTCTATCATGAGTGCTAGGTCAAGAGCCGTTCAGATGGCAGGGAAGGATGTAAAAAAAAAAGAAAAATATTTTCTACTGAAGCTTAATTAACTGCAGCTGTTTACGTTGTTCCACAATACGGATGTTTCAAATGACTGTATTGCACTGTGATTGGCTAGAATCCATTGGACATTCAACATAAGCAAACATTTGTTACCAAATAAATGTGGAAATATACCCATTGAAGATAAGTTTTTACATTAGGTGCAAAATAAATATTGATAAATAGTGCTAAAATCAACAAAAAATAAATATGGATAAATAGTGATAAAATCAACAAAAAATAAATATGGATAAATACAGACGGTAGAAATAATTACTAATAAAATCGGTACCCCTAATCACAACACAGTAGCTTATTGTATGTGTACTTCCGGCTTTGCTCCTGGAGACATATAGGGGCCCGGGCCGGGGATCACAGAAGCACCGCCAACAGGCTGGCGGTGCTTCCAGGGCCATTCTGAGCGCGGCGGTCAGAAAAGGGGAACCAGCGGTTTCCCGCCGGTTTTCCCCTGGCCCAGGGAATCCTCCACGGCGGCGCTGCTTGCAGCGCTGCCATGGGGATTCCGACCCCCTTCCTGCCAGCCTGTTTCTGGTGGTTTTCACCGCCAGAAACAGGATGGCGGGAACGGGTGTTGTGGGGCCCCTGGGGGCCCCTGCACTGCCCATGGGCATGGGCAGGGGCCCACTAACAGGGCCCCATAAAGATTTTCACTGTCTGCTTTGCAGACAGTGAAAATCGCGACGGGTGCCACTGCACCCGTCGCACCCCTGCAACTCCGCTGGCTCCATTCGGAGCCGGCTTCCTTGTTGCAGGGTCTTTCCCGCTGGGCCGGCGGGCGCCCTTTTGGCGGTCGCCCGCCGGCCCATCGGGAAAGTCGAAATGACCCCCGCGGTCTTTCGACGGGGGAACTTTGGCAGGCGGCCTCCGGCGCCCGCCAAAGTTGGAATGACCCCCATATTGTTCCCAATGTCTTCCTATTCTGTAATTGAGGTCGCTCGTCTACTACTAGCCCAGTCACCCCTATAGAGGAGGGTAGGTGTAAGGTCCTATCACTCATTCGGCGTCCAGCCATACATCAAAACCGTGATTCCAAATATTTAAAAAGCATACAGTATTGAAAATAATAAATGCTCAGAAGAATGGCAGGCTTACACGATTATCTATGGATTTAAGAACAATCCCCCAAAAAGGTGAAGCTGAAGAGGTTGCCTGGAGGTATCATAGATCCCAAGTGCGACGAGCATTTTGCATAAGAAGCAACAAAGCAATATATTTCTGAACTAGATTCAGACTGTTTTTTGAGCTTCTTTGCTCACAACGGTAGTATCCTGAAAATTACAAGACAAAGCAACAGCTCGAACTAGCAAAAATGTATTTCTAACTTTCAAAAAGAACAAAGGGGGCAAGATGGTCACGGGATCGTTACACCATGTTACAGGACAATGCAATTGAAACACACATATCAGTGAGTGAAGTCATCAGTGTTTATCGGCGTGATATACAGTCTGAGCAATAGAATGTTATTGCTGCTGTTAATTCTGATATCAACGGTTCACCCTAACAGCCTTTTCCCAGTGATTTATTTTTACAACCGACAGTAGACTTCACCCAGCAAAAAGCAACCATATATTTTAAATCAATTGGTAACCTGCAGCAAAGCAAGTCAATCCTGTTATCAAATGGCAGTCTAGAAGTGGCATAAAACAAAACCAAAAATCAGTTGGAAAGAGAACAAAAGATCAGCTTGTGTGGAAGAACAAATAACAAGCAAAGGCAATATCTTAAATAAATAACAAGGTGAACAAATGCAGAATGAATGTTTAACCTTTTTTGGTATGATTCAGTACCAGACATTTTCTTTCAACGACAAAGTGATCAAACTATTTAATATAATATTTTTTTATCAAAAGAAATGTAAGCCCATATTTATACTTTTTGACGCAGTATAGTGCTGGCTTTCGTCATTCAAAAGTGCCAGCCGGGCGCCAAATTTATGGATTCCCGCATGCCAGCGCTAAGGGTGGGCTAGCGTCTGAAAAAATGACGTTAGCTGGGTGGGGGTGGCGGTATGGGGGAAGGGGGTTTTGCCGGTTAGAGGCAAAAAATATGCAGTTAACCAGCCTAGCACCCCAATGGCCAGCACAGGGGACCAGTGTCCCCTGGGCATGGCCATTGCACCCAGTGCCATGCAGGGAGGCCCACTTCAGGGCCCCCAATGGCACTTACATTTTTCTTTTTAAAATACTTACCTATACTTACCTGGGATGGGGTCCCAGGGTGTTCCTGGGACATGGGGTGAGCACCTGTGGATCCATTAAATGGTGTTTGACCATGGAAATGTGTCCACACTTCCCCTAACGCCTGCTGTGACCCAGGTGTTAAATAATGCCACTAAGCATGATTAACACCATTATTTAGGCCCACCTCCCATGTGCACCTTTTTTGCACAGGTGGGTAAATTAGGCGCTAGGGGCTTTGAGTCATTTTTTCAATGGGAACGCCTACCTTGCATCTCATTGACACAAGGTTGTTTCACGTATCCTAAAAATGACGTTAACTCCTATATCTTGACGCTAGACGGGTCTAGTATAGAAAGATAAATATGGTGCTAAGTTTGCGCAGAACTTGCGTAAAATAAAATGATGCAAATTCAGCACAGAGTGCAAATATGCCACGTGGTATCTAACTTCAAAGAAAATCACATGAATTGAAATTTGGTTTGGATCGACGGACACATACAGGTGTGTATTCGAGATCAAAGTATGATTTTATTTTTTTGTTTTCCCACTGAACGGGAGTTTGATTACTTGGATTCTCAGGGATGGGCTTGCTTCAGTCTGAGTCGAAACTGGAATACTTTCCGCAGTGTTTTGATTAGATGGTCTGCCGGTGAGAAGATTAATTTTCCAGCATTATTTGGCCATGTGGTGCACAGTCCATTGATTCCAAACAAAGGTAACCCAGCCAGCCTTGAAATCCTCACATTGTTTGCACAATCTTTGGAGCAGCGTGATTTTTGTGAGGCAACTGACTTGTCTGAGCGTCATGTCGTGTAACCATTTCCTGTTCCTCAATTATTATCCCGGGGAGACAGATGCTAATACAGCATATCGTACACGAAAACAGCAGCAACCTACAGTAAATGTCACTTGCTCTGACAAGAATGTTGCGTTACAAGCTAATTAATTGCAGCAATTAGCTTAAAAATGACATTCTAAATTATACACACCCAACATCTGCAATCAAAACTGCAAATAACTTTTATCATGGTTCCCCTAAACATTCGTGATAATAATGCAAAATGTCACGTTAGTAAACCGCACCTTCTGTTTTACTCCGCTGGTAAGATGGTAGTACATTGAGGTAAAGGTGGGTGAGCAGTCAAAGTCGTAACGCATGTGCGGGCTGACTATAGGCGCAGTGGAAAATACAATACAAAGGAACTGATTCCTAATAGCATCTGTGAGCATGGGAAATACTACTACAGGAGCATTCCAATTCCCGATTACTAAAAATGTAAAAAGAGCAGCATTTTTTATGTTTGGCTAGATATATCTGAATATTCCCATGTAAGGGTATCAAAAAGAATACTACAGGAGTACTACTTTGGAAACTTCCAATCGCCTTTGTGAAAGAGTCTAAAAGTAAACCATTAAAACGCAATGACTGAGTGGTCCAATGGAAGAATGACAATTTAAAGAGGGGGTCACCGAACACAAGCATAGGTAAAACACTTCATTGCACTGAAACCAACATCAATAAACACAAAGGGCCCAAATTCAATCTGCATTTCGTGGTATGTGAGTAGTACTACAATTGTACTACTCATATACTGCAAAATGCTATTTACAAACCTGCATCCGAAGACCTCCATTTCTTCTACCTTTTTTGGGTGGAGATCTGTGTCATGGTGACAGCGATCCCTGTATGTATAAACCTACGATTTAGGTGTAAATGTGGGAGAGACAAGCAGGAATAGCTTGAATATGGCCAATATTTATAAAAACATGGGAATCATATAGGGAAAATGAAGGACGATTTTAGGAGGAATGCACTAATGCAAACACCCCCTCACCAATAATTTAGTCCATTGCTCCTCACAAGCTACACTTCTAAACTTACTGTAGTCCTAAATGTCACAAAACAGTAGTAAATATACACCAGCCAAGCCTCTGAGTAGGTCAAGCACCACAATGGGCCTCTCACGAGTACTGCAATAAATATATATTCACTGAAAAAACAAAGGTTAAAGGGAGCTTATAGTTAAGTAAAAATTTCAGTTTAAAAATACTATTTTAACCTAACACAACCTCTGAAATTCACCAGTTATAGTTGTCTTAAATAACTATAGTTCAGGTCCTAGCCATGCACTGCTAATTACCTCCCATATTACATCACTTATGAAACAGTCTATGCCATTGTTGATAGCATCACTACTACATCTAAGATGCTGCATCATTAATGACAACTCTGTGTACGGCAGGGGCACAAGTTATAGTTACTTTAGGCCCCTCTGCTTCCACACCAGGCTTGAGGGGGCAGGGTATCACCACCCTGCCCCCTATATTTTTTCAACATTTTGTTTCGGACTGGGGACTGAGTCCCCAAAACCTAAAGTGGATGCCATCATATCTTTATTGATGTAATTTAATGGTAGCCAATCAAATGTCATCTTTAGAGTTGTTGGCTCTGCAGAACCTCCAAGGCATGAAATATGATTATTTTGTTAATATACAAAAAAAAAATGACTGAACTGACTTACACCAAATCACAAAAAGAATGCTTTCTGGACGAAGATCAAGCATTTTTGCAAAATTTAGTGTAATTCTGTCAGATGTTTTCTCTGTGTTGGAAAATGGGTTATTGTTAAGGGCAGGTAAGTACCTACACTTAGCAATAGGCCACTAACCTCCACTTAGTTCCAGTTAGGTCTCAATACATTAAACCCAGCTCAACCCTTGGTAGCTTGGCAACGAGACAAGGCTTAACTTAGGATACTAGTGTGTAAAGCATTTAAAAATCACAAAACAATAAATAAGTAAAACACAAAAGACAATAAAAATCCAACACCAATTTATAAAAATAGATTCTAATTTTATCTTTAAAATGTCAACAAATGACTAAAATTGCACAATGTTGTATTGTTTTGTGACCACAAACGCGGTCGCAAAACAATCGCAGTTAGCACCCATTTCAAATGGGTGCTAACCCATTCGCAAAAGGGAAGGGGTCCTCATGGGACCCCTTCCCCTTTGTGAATGCCATTAAAAACATTTTTCCAGAGTAGGCACTGGTCCTATGGACCACTGCCTTCTCTGAGAAAATTAAACGAAAACGTTTTATTTTTTAGTTTTGTAATTCATCTCGTTTTCCTTTAAGAAAAACAGGCTGCATTACAAAAAAAACTGCTTTATTTAAAAGCAGTCACAGACATGGTGGTCTGCTGTCTCCAGCAGGCCACCATCCCTGTGAGTGCCGCGAGTGTCAAAGGGGTCGCAAATTGCGACCCACCTCATGAATATATGTTGGAAAATGGGTTATTGGTAAGGGCAGGTAGGTACCTACACTTAGCAATAGGCCACTAACCTCCACTACGGTCCAGTTAGGTCTCAGTAAATTAAACCCAGCTCAACCCTTGGTAGCTTGGCAACGAGCGACAAGGCTTAACTTAGGAGACAGAGTGTAAAGCATTCAAATAACACAAAACAGTAATTAAATAAAACACAGGAAACAGTTTAAAAATCCAAAACCAATTTATAAAAATAGATTATATTTTTAGCTTTAAAATGACACAAAAACGAATACAATCGGATAAGGCGAACCGGAGATATGAATTTTTAAAGAATTATTGTTTTTTTAGCGCCTAGAAACAAAAAGCGCCAATCGGGTCATCTGGTTGCACCTCGACCAGGGCAAAGTCAAAGTTTAAGGCCGACCACGATGGATCCCTGCTTGGCTACAGCTCGCGGGAGGCCCCGGTTAAAAGTTTACCTTCAGACTTAGGCCCTCATTCTGACCCTGGCGGTCGGTGATAAAGCGGCGGCCAAGCCGCCAACAGGCCGGCGGTCTAAAATATGCAATTCTGACCCTGGCGGGAACCGCCAACACAGCCCGCCGTATTAACACTCCGCCCGCCACGGCGGTACAAACAAACAGCGCGGCGGTCCCCGCCAACAGCCAGGCGGCAGACAATGTACCGCCCACCCTATCACGACCCACCAATCCGCCACCTTTTCCGGGGCGGGAGCACCGCCGATAAGAACACGGCGGAAACAGACTACGAACGGGAAAACGCTCACCTCTACGCACTCCACGCGAGATTCCGGCAGTATGGAACCAGAGTTGCAGGTCATCCCCGCACTCCTATACCTGCTCATATACCAGGAGCACGCCCGGCGGCGCGGAAGACATCGGTGAGTACTGCACCTACGACACAGGGGAGGGAAAAGATTACCGGCACACACCCACCCACCCACACCCACTACAACACACACATCAATGCATTCCCACAGATCACTGTCACAACCCACAAACCACCCCCCTCCGAAATAATGCAAAGACCAAAATAAGAGATCATAAACGGGCAGATATATTGAAATATGTACACCAGTAATCCCAATAAATAAATAAACTATGTACAAAATATACACAGCTACTAAATGTAGTCCAACCACTGTCCGTGGATCACAGGGGTCCTGTGCAAAGGGGCAAGGCCCAGTCCCATGACAAGAACTCCACGGAGAGAACACTGCAGGGGCATCAGAAAGAAAATAGGACAGGCACCTCAGGGGGAAGGGAAGGGGGGGCACCTCAGCCACTTGAGTACACGACGCCAGATCCACGAGGGGACTCCATGACCACTGGGCCATCCTGGGGAGTGCTAAGCCACAGTCCATACAGTCCATACAGTGGGTGGCCTGCCCACTGGGCCATCCTGGGGAGAGCAAAGCCACAGTCCAAACAGTCCATACAGTGGGTGGCCTGCCCACTGGGCCATCCTGGGGAGAGCAAAGCCACAGTCCAAACAGTCCATACAGTGGGTGGCCTGCCCACTGGGCCATTCTGGGGAGTGCAAAGCCACAGTCCATACAGTCCATACAGTGGGTGGCCTGCCCACTGGGCCATCCTGGGGAGTGCAAAGCCACTGTCCATACAGTCCATACAGTGGGTGGCCTGCCCACTGGGCCATCCTGGGGAGAGCAAAGCCACTGTCCAAACAGTCCATACAGTGGGTGGCCTGCCCACTGGGCCATCCTGGGGAGAGCAAAGCCACAGTCCAAACAGTCCATACAGTGGGTGGCCTGCCCACTGGGCCATTCTGGGGAGTGCAAAGCCACTGTCCATACAGTCCATACAGTGGGTGGCCTGCCCACTGGGCCATCCTGGGGAGTGCAAAGCCACTGTCCATACAGTCCATACAGTGGGTGGCCTGCCCACTGGGCCATCCTGGGGAGAGCAAAGCCACTGTCCAAACAGTCCATACAGTGGGTGGCCTGCCCACTGGGCCATCCTGGGGAGAGCAAAGCCACAGTCCAAACAGTCCATACAGTGGGTGGCCTGCCCACTGGGCCATCCTGGGGAGAGCAAAGCCACAGTCCATACAGTCCATACAGTGGGTGGCCTGCCCACTGGGCCATCCTGGGGAGAGCAAAGCCACAGTCCAAACAGTCCATACAGTGGGTGGCCTGCCCACTGGGCCATCCTGGGGAGTGCAAAGCCACGGTCCATACAGTCCATAACAGACCCCACTGCCACTGGAGGAGGCAAGTTGGCCAGAGGACATCCTGCAGCCCTGCCCGAGATAGATCCTGCCCTGCCACGTCTGCCAAAGGGCCAGCGGTTCTTGCCTTGAAGGGCCCAGTTCAGCGGTTCTTGAGACGGCGGGGCCCAGCGGAGCGGTTCATGAGACGGCGGGGCCCAGTTCAGTGGTTCTTGAGACGGCGGGGCCCAGTTCAGCGCTCCTTGCCTTGAAGGGCCCAGTTCAGCGGTTCTTGAGACGGCGGGGCCCAGCGGAGCGGTTCATGAGACGGCGGGGCCCAGTTCAGCGGTTCTTGAGACGGCGGGCCCAGTTCAGCGCTCCTTGCCTTGAAGGGCCCAGTTCAGCGGTTCTTGAGACGGCGGGGCCCAGCGGAGCGGTGCTTGAGACGGCGGGGCCCAGTTCAGCGGTTCTTGAGACGGCGGGGCCCAGTTCAGCGCTCCTTGCCTTGAAGGGCCCAGTTCAGCGGTTCTTGAGACGGCGGGGCCCAGCGGAGCGGTGCTTGAGACGGCGGGGCCCAGTTCAGCGGTTCTGGAGACGGCGGGGCCCAGTTCAGCGCTCCTTGCCTTGAAAGGCCCAGTTCAGCGGTTCTTGAGACGGCGGGGCCCAGTTCAGCGCTCCTTGCCTTGAAGGGCCCAGTTCAGCGGTTCTTGAGACGGCGGGGCCCAGCGGAGCGGTTCTTGAGACGGCGGGCCCAGTTCAGCGCTCCTTGCCTTGAAGGGCCCAGTTCAGCGGTTCTTGAGACGGCGGGGCCCAGTTCAGCGCTCCTTGCCTTGAAGGGCCCAGTTCAGCGGTTCTTGAGACGGCGGGGCCCAGCGGAGCGGTTCTTGAGACGGCGGGGCCCAGTTCAGCGATTCTTGAGACGGCGGGGCCCAGTTCAGCGCTCCTTGCCTTGAAGGGCCCAGTTCAGCGGTTCTTGAGACGGCGGGGCCCAGTTCAGCGCTCCTTGCCTTGAAGGGCCCAGTTCAGCGGTTCTTGAGACGGCGGGGCCCAGCGGAGCGGTTCTTGAGACGGCGGGGCCCAGTTCAGCGCTCCTTGCCTTGAAGGGCCCAGTTCAGCGGTTCTTGAGACGGCGGGGCCCAGTTCAGCGCTCCTTGCCTTGAAGGGCCCAGTTCAGCGGTTCTTGAGACGGCGGGGCCCAGCGGAGCGGTTCTTGAGACGGCGGGGCCCAGTTCAGCGGTTCTTGAGATGGCGGGGCCCAGTTCAGCGGTTCTGGAGATGGCGGGGCCCAGTTCAGCGGTTCTGGAGACGGCGGCCGGTCTATGGCCAACTGCTCATTGCCTGGTGGTGCCCTCCTGGGCAGCGGGGATGGTGCTCCTTCAATGCCCACCTGGGCTGTGGGTGGTGGGGCCCTCCTGGCCAGCTGGGCTGGGTCCTCCCTGGGCAGCGGCTATGGGGGTGGTGGGCTCTCCCGGGGCAGCTGTGCCGGTTCCTCCGGGGGCAGCGGCTATGGGGGTTGTGGGCTCCTCCTGGGCAGCAGGCCTGCTGCCTGACCTCTCCGACTTGCTGCCCTTGCCCTCCTTAGTCGTGGGCCTGTGGCCCTTTCCTCCCTTTGGAGCTGTGGCTGGTGACTGTCTCTGGGTGGTGTCCGGGGGGGATGTAGAAGGCGGGCTCCTGCGGCGCCCCTTCCGCCTTCTGCTCCTCTTCCCAGGGGGTGGGCTGGCTGTCCCCTTGCTGCTGGGCGAAGATCCAGACATGCGGGCTGGCGGGCTCCAATACCCCTGCACCCTTGTCAAGGGGGCTGCAGGGCTGGTGGTGGCTGAGGTGCTCTTCTTACCCCGACGAGAAGGAGGGGGGGGCTCAGGGTCAGGAAAGAAGTTAGTAGTGGCGAGGAAGAGTTTCTTGGGACAATGGAGAGTGGTAGGTACAGTGGGAATGGGAGTGGAGGGAGAGGATGTGGTTGTAGGTGAGTCACGTTTGCTGTCTTTGGGTGCAGGTGCAGGAGGGATAGGCTGTCGTGAGGTGGATGGCTGTTGGGTGGGCGGGTGGCTGCGTTTGTGTGGTGTGGAAGAGGGGGTGACAGACACAGTGGGAGAGGACACAGGGGACGTGTAAATGGCAGTGGGGGTGGTGACTGCACGTGTGCGGACTGGAGTGGAGGGTGTGCTGGTGATGGAAACACTGGCTGATGGTGAGGTGAATGGAGGTGTGAGTGTAGACGTCACAGGGAGGGAGGAGGGAGACGAGGAGGTGGGGGTCACAGAGGTGGTAGTGACTGTTGGCATGTCTGCATCGGAATGTTGCGTGTGTGAATGTCTGCGTGATCTGTGGTGCTTATGTTTGGATGAGCTTCTCTTGGGTGTTGAGGTGTGTGCAGGCTGGTCTGATGGTGTGGGTGGGACAGGCAGAGGAACAGGAGACTGGGAGGAGGGAGTTAGTAGAGGGAGGCAGGAGACAGGGACAATGGCTGCCGTCAGTGCTGAGGCCAGAGCCTGGAACGATCGCTGATGGGCAGCCTGACCCGAATGAATGCCCTCCAGGTACGCATTGCTGCGATGAACCTCCCTCTCCACCCCCTGGATGGCATTCAAAAGGGTAGTCTGCCCAACAATGAGCGTTCGGAGGAGGTCAATGACCTCCTCACTGAGGGCAGCGGGGGTAACAGGGGCAGGGCCTGAGGTGCCTGGGGCGAAGGAGATGCCCGGCTTCCTGGCAGAGCGGGCACGGGGCGAACGCTGAGGGGCTGCTGGGAGGGCGGAGATGGTGCGCTGGGTGGCGGCTGTACCTGTAATGGCGGGGTGCACGGATGGTGCCACCCCCGCAAGGGAGCCCCCTTCCGAGGACGTGTCCGTGTCGCTGCAGGGTCCAGTCGTCCCCGTCGTGGAGCTCCCCTCGCCCTCCGTCTCACTGGTCCAGTCTGACTCTGTGGCATGGCCCTCCTGGGCCATGTGAGATGCAGCTCCCTCCTGCCCCGATGCCACTTCTCCTCCGCCTGATGATGCTGATGCACACAAGCACAGAAAGACAAACAAAAAGGGGGGGGGAGAGAGAAATAAAGGGATATTGAGTACATGGATCTCCGGTACAGTTAGCGGACATGACAGACACAGATGCCCCCTGCACTAAGTTGCGCACTTGGGGTCCGCTACGCATTCCGTGGAACATGCCCTACACGCCTAGAGTTGACAACTGCACCCATGGATGACACGGCCCAGGGATGGCTGTACTGACAAACTACTGAGGGTGGTGGCTGGGGACACAGGGGCTTACGGGGGTGCCCAGCCTACAGATATCGCCCTGGCCTAGGGGGACCCCCAGCCCTCCTCCCCCACCCCGACACCTCCACTGCGCGACAACAGAGTAGATAATGCTTGTACTCACCCCCTTGTGTCTGCTGTGCTGCCCTCACGCGCCCATCCAAATCAGGGTAGGCCACCGCCAGGATCCGGAACATCAGGGGGCTCAGTTGACGGCAGGCACCCCGCCTACGTTGGGAGGCCATCCCCAGCAGAGACTCGGCGGTCTTCTTGGTCCCGCGGCGGATGTCCTCCCACCTCTTGCGGCAGTGGGTGCCCCGTCGATGGTGGACCCCCAGGGTCCGGACTTCCTTGGCGATGGCACGCCAAATCCCGATCTTCTCATGGGCGCGGACCTATGTGACACGTACAGGGAGGGAGAAATACCACGTTCAAGTTTGTCAGCATTTTCCTTGCCAGTGGCCCAACGCCCCCCATCCCCGCCAGGCCCCCCGCCATGCCCCCCGCCAGGCCCAACATGCCCCCCATCCCCGCCAGGCCCCCCGCCATGCCCAACATGCCCCCCATCCCTGCCAGGCCCCCCGCCAGGCCCAACATGCCCCCCATCCCCGCCAGGCCCCCCGCCATGCCCCCCGCCAGGCCCAACATGCCCCCCATCCCCGCCAGGCCCCCCGCCATGCCCAACATGCCCCCTATCCCCGCCAGGCCCCCCGCCAGGCCCAACATGCCCCCCATCCCCGCCAGGCCCCCCGCCATGCCCCCCGCCAGGCCCAACATGCCCCCCATCCCCGCCAGGCCCCCCGCCATGCCCCCCGCCAGGCCCAACATGCCCCCCATCCCCGCCATGCCCCCCGCCATGCCCCCCGCCAGGCCCAACATGCCCCCCATCCCCGCCAGGCCCCCCGCCATGCCCCCCGCCAGGCCCAACATGCCCCCCATCCCCGCCAGGCCCCCCGCCATGCCCCCCGCCAGGCCCAACATGCCCCCCATCCCCGCCAGGCCCCCGCCATGCCCAACATGCCCCCCATCCCCGCCAGGCCCCCCGCCAGGCCCAACATGCCCCCCATCCCCGCCAGGCCCCCCGCCATGCCCCCAAGCCAGCCAGTGGCCCCAAATCCAGATTGAATTAAACTCACTTGTTGGTCTGGAGGACCGTAGAGTAGCGCATACTGGGGGAGGACCCCATCCACAAGTTTCTCCAACTCCTCTCCAGTGAAGGCAGGGGCCCTTTCCCCAGGCGCAGCAGCCATTGTCCCTTCCAGACCGAGGTCACAGCAACACTTGCAGTATAGGTCGTCTCCTGTGAAAGTTCAAGTCGCAAGTGGATAAGTAGATAGAAAATGGCGGTCACGTCCGCGGCGGTGCGTACCGCGGAGGTGCGTACCGCGGCGGTGCGTCCCGCCACCGCCGGCGCCCTTCGCCATTGGCTCCTGAAACCCATAGGCTTCAATGTTAACCAATGCGGCTTCGCGCCGCGGTCTTCACCCGCCGCCCGCCGCGGTGTGCCACGCCAGCGCATTGACCTCACATCCCATTGTCACACTTCACAGGTCAGGCAGCCGCCATTTCCAGGGCCCACATGGCTCAATTTCAACTGCGTCACACAGGCCTAGGCCTTGCATAGCCACTCAGACACGCCATTCACTGCATAGAGAATCGTTTACTGTGCTAGCTGTGAGTACGTACCTGTGGGTTGCTTGACTGTGTGCTCCATGTTGTCCTTCCTAGGCACCGTCCGCTGGGTTGGGCGAGGAGACGGATGAATCCTCCTGTGTACCGACCGCTGGTGGACCTGTCGACAATGGAAGAACGCCACATTATCCTGACCTACCGTCTTAACCGTGCCACTATCCATGAACTGTGTGCCCAGCTGGAGCCCGACCTGATGTCCCCCATCCGCCAACCCACAGGGATTCCCCCTCTGGTGCAGGTCATGTCAGTACTCCATTTCTTGGCAAGTGGGTCATTTCAGACAACAGTGGGAATTGCTTCTGGGATGTCTCAGCCCATGTTTTCGAAGGTGTTATCCAGAGTGTTGTCTGCCCTGATGAAATCCGTGAGGAGCTACATCATTTTCCCTGAGGTGGGCGAATTGGCTACAGTGAAGGGTGATTTCTACGCCCTTGGACATATTCCCAACGTAATTGGTGCCATTGATGGGACCCATGTGGCTTTGGTTCCCCCAAGAGACAGGGAGCAGGTGTACAGGAACAGAAAAAATTACCATTCAATGAACATCCAGGTGGTGTGTTTGGCTGACCAGTACATCTCGCATGTAAATGCCAAATTCCCAGGGTCAGTGCATGACGCCTACATCCTCAGGAATAGCAGCATCCCTTACGTGATGGAACAGCTACAGAGACACCGTGTATGGCTAGTGGGGGACTCTGGGTACCCCAACCTGTCGTGGCTACTGACCCCAGTAAGGAATCCCCGGACCAGGGCAGAGGAACGGTACAATGAGGCCCATGGGCGTACTAGGAGGGTGATCGAACGCACCTTTGGCCTCCTAAAGGCCAGGTTTAGGTGCCTGCATATGACAGGTGGATCCCTAATGTACTCACCTAAGAAGGTGTGTCACATCATCGTGGCCTGCTGCATGCTTCACAACCTGGCTTTGCGCCGCCAGGTGCCTTTCCTGCAGGAGGATGGTCGAGACGGTGGTGTTGTGGCAGCGGTGGAACCTGAGGAGAGTGACGAGGAGGAAGACGACGGGGCTGAAACAGACAACAGGGACAGAATCATTGAACAGTACTTCCAATAGGACACATTTCAAAGATAATTTAGTAAATGTTAACTACTCTCCTGCATCTCTGCTGCCTGTCTATTTGCCCCAGTGTATGATGACTGAGTTTTGGCTTTTCCCTCCCTATTTCAGATCTGGGGTCCCCACTACGAGTCCTGTGCTTCGTTTCCCCATGGAGTACAGCTTTGTGGCAGCTGTTTGTTGACTTCACCATGTACAAGGACATATTTGCACTGTCATGTCAATTACAATATATTGAAATCACAGCCAGACTCCAGATAGTTTTGTGCAAAATAGGTGTTTATTTAAGTGCTCAAAATGGGATGGGTGGTTTCAAGTGGGTGGGGGCTATGGTGAAGGAATGTCCATGGCAGAGTCCAGAGTAACAGTCACACAGGTGCATTGTCCAGAGGCCTGTGGAGAGATGGAGCATGGGCAGTTCAAGGATGGACAGGGTGACAATGTGGGACAGTGGGATGACATCAGGTGGTATCCATTGCTGGCGGGGGTCTTGACATCCTACTCTGTCTTCTTGCGAGATCTCAGGGCCCTCTTGCGGGGTGGTTCTTCTCCTGCAGGAGGTGGGGGTCTGGTGGGCTGCTGCTGTGCGGGGGCCTCCTGTCCACTAGCGCCGGCGGAGGTGGTTGGCTGTTCTTGGTCCAGGCTAGTGGCAGGGGCCCTTGGGTGTTGTTGAGTGTCCGCCCTGGTGTTGACGAGGTCCTGCAGCAGCCCTACCATGGTAACCAGGGTGGTGTTGATGGCTCTGATGTCCTCCCTGTACCCCCGATAGTGTTCCTCCTGCAGTACCTGGATCTCCTGGAACCGGGCCAGTACCGTCGCCATCGTCTCCTGGGAGCGGTTGTATGCTCCCATGATGGTGGTGAGGACCTCGTGGAGAGTGGGTTCCCTGGGCCCGTCCCCCCCCTGTCGCACAGCTGCCCTCCGAGTTGCCCTGTTTCCCTGGGCCTCTGCCCCCTGGCCGGTGTGCCCACTACCACTGCCCCCAGGTCCCTGTTGTTGTTGGGTAGGTGGGTTATCCTGGGTGCCCTGTAGTGGTAGACACACCGCAGATTGACGCGCCCTGGAGACAGAGGCATGGGCCCGCTGGGTGGGAGCTGTGCTGGTGTTCCCAGAGGGGTTTGGGTCTGTAGTGGCCTGGGCCTGTGTGAGGGGAACCGACTGTCCAGAGGTCCCCGATGGTCCGGGCTGGTCATCGGTGTCCAGGTCGACAGAGCTGCTGTCATCGCTGACGGCCTCTTGGGTGGGGGGGTGTGGAGAATTCTGGCCCCTCCGCCGCGGTGTGTTGACGGTCGGGTCCTGCAGAGGTATAGAGGTATGGTTATAGTTTCAATGTGTGGCATATGGGTGTATCTATGGGTTCTCGTGTCCCCAAGTGCTGGCATTCGTGTGTGGGGGCTTTGGTGAGGGTGGCTTGTGGGGGGGATGTGTATATCCATTGGGCATGCTTTGGTGATGGGTGTCCATGCTTAGTGGACGCATGCAGGCCTAGGTTTTGGGATGTGTGGGTTGTGATGGTGAGACATTGGCGGGGAATAGGTGTGCTGGGGGTGGGGGTGAGGATGGTGGTGGGGGTGAGGATGGTGGTGGGGGTGAGGGTGGGGGTGAGGATGGGGGTGGGGGTGAGGGTGGGGTTCGAGGATGGGGGTGAGGGTTGGGGTATGATTTGGCATGCAGGTGGGGGGGAAGCAGTATTGAAGCTTCAACTTACCAGTATCCATTCCTCCGCCGACTCCTGCGAGGCCGTCAGGATGCAGGATGTTCAAGACTTCCTCCTCCCATGATGTGAATTGTGGGGGTTGAGGTGGGGGTCCTCCGCCAGTCTTCTGCACGGCGATGTTGTGCCTGGATACCATGGAACGCACCTTCCCCGTAGGTCGTTCCATCGCTTCCTGATGTCTTCCCGATTTCTGGGGTGCTGTCCCACTGCGTTGACCCTGTCGACAATCCTCTGCCATAGCTCCGTCCTCCGGGCAATGCTGGTGTATTGTATCTGTGTGCCGAACAGCTGGGGCTCTACCCGAACGATTTCCTCCACCATGACCCTGAGTTCTTCGTCTGTGAAGCGGGGTTGTCTTTGGGGTGCCATGGGGTGGTGTGTATGATGTGTGGGGTGGAGTATGTGTAGTTAAGTGTGTTGAGTGTGGTGGTGTGTGTTGTTTTGTGTGTGGATAGTGTGTGGGTGATGGTGTTGAGTGGCTGTGGCTGTTAGTTTGGGGATGCTGGTGTCTCGCTCTGGCCTTCTTTCAGAATTTTTTTGCGTAGGGGTTTGTGGGTGATGTGGGTGGGTGTTTTATATTGTATTGTGTGTGTGGGAGTGGTGTGTGTATGTGTATCAGGTGTGTGGGATTCAAATCGTCCAATGTGGCTGAGTTTTGTTCGTTTGTGTGTATTCTGACCGCGGCGGTGTGTCCCGCCAATGGAATACCGCATTTGAATGACCGCCGCGTGGATTCGTGGGTCGTAATGGCATGGGCGTATTTCTGTTGGCGTGGCGGTGGAGGTTTGGTCACCTCCACCTTTCCGCCGACCGCTGGTCTGGCGGTCGGTTGTGGCTGTCGGATTTTCGGAGGTTTGCCTTCTGCAGGTCAGAATGACCGTGGCGGGTTTCCGCGGCCGCGGCGGTGTTATGGCGGTCTTCTGACCGGCGGTAAGTGCATTTTACCGCCGGGGTCAGAATGACCACCTTAGTCTCTTTTCTGAAGATTTTCTTCAGTGGGACAAACCTGCCAGTCCAATCCGACCTCCTGGAACTCTTCTCCGGATACGCGTCGTGGGAATCCTCGGTTTGTATTTTTACCTTCGGACTTAGTCGTTTTTTCGTGGTGAAAATCCTTCGACCGAGGTAAACCTGGATCTTGATCCGACATCCTTGGAGCCCTCCTCGGATACGCTGGCTGGGAGGTCCCTGTCAACTTTTTACCTTCGGACTTAGTCTCTTTTTTAGAGATTTTCTTCACCGGGATGAACCAGCAAATCAGGGCGGATCGCGGTTGAGGCAAGCCGGCTAGAGTTGCCGCGGTGGGTCGGTCCCTCTATGGAGCTTTTTTTCAAAAGTTCTCCAAACTTCTTCAAACTTCTGGGTCTTCTCCCAGATGTTCTTTTAAGGTTCTTTTGGGGTCCCAGCTCACCCCAAGGGCCCAGAAGCTCTAAGGTAATCCTTGGGGGGTGCGGACTACAACTTCCAGAATGCACCTGGCGCAAACTCCTTTTTGTCCACTGGACAGTGCTCAGCTGGTTGATTTCTTCAGGAGTTGGGGCAGGGGACTCTGGTTAGCAATTTTTCACCTGTAGCAAACAGCGAGTCCCTCCTTGAACCAGTTAAAGCCAGGCAAAGTCCTTCTTGTAGTGAAGCCCAAATGTTCAGCTGGTGCAGTATTTCTGAGTGCAGGTTCCAGGTGCAGGCCAGGGGTCCAGCAGGGCAGACCTTCTTCTCCTTTGGTTCTTCCTTGTTGGAATCTGATGGGGATCTGAGGTGTGGGTGCAGGTTTGCCAGTTTTATCCTTGCTCCTCGGTGAAAAACAGGGGGGTCCTGATTATCCAATCAGGTGCGGGGTCCTTCCCCCTGTGATGACCTCTTCCTGGGAAGTGTTGCAAAAATCAATCCCAGAAGGCAACATTCTTCAAAAATCCATCATGGCTGAATCTGATTTTTGGAAGTTACATCTGGCTGAGCCCACCCACTGGTGTGGCTAAAAATCATAAACACACCCCTCTCGTGCCCTCTCCTAATATAATCAAGGGGGCACCTAGTTGTCTGGGGTTGCAGGATGTGGAGGTGTTGGTGGGGTGCTCCAAATGTCCTTCTCTGCCTTTGAAGACCAGTTTGGCAGCCCTCCCCCTTCCTGCCTCACCATCTGCTGAGGGAAAATTCCCTGCCACAGGCACATCTCTTTGTGTGAAGCCAGGCTACTTCACACCTCATCAATGCAGCCTGGCCAGGCTGCCAGAGCCCGGCCAATCAGGGTAGAGCAGCAAAAACAATGCAGGGCTGAAATTGGCAACTTTTCAGGTAATGTTTAAAACTCTTTACCTGAACAAGTTATATTAAATCCCACAACTGGAAGTTGTGGGATTTATTATAACAATTAATCTGATACCAAACTCTTGGTATCCATTACTTAAGGAGACTTTAAAAATTAAAATAAAGTCTCCCCATTCTAGCCTATGGAGGCCATTCACTACAATGAGGGGAAAACAAATGTGGCTGTTTTACCTCACCAGGGCCATAAAACTATTTTTATAAGGTCTCTGCTTATAGTTACATGGCACCCAGCCCTAGGGACACATAGGACACACCTTAGTGGTGACATTTGTAAAAATAGGGTAGTTTGAGACTTTGGAAGTACTTTTAATTCCAAAGTAGAATTTGCATGTAACTTTAATTTAAAAGCCTATGCTAGGGTCCATAAACCTACATGCCCTACCGTATACTAGGGACTTATCGGTAGGTTGATTTAACAAATTATAATTGGCCTAATTTACATACTGATTTTACACAGAGCACAGGCCCTGGGACTGGTTAGCAGTACCCAGGGCACCATTAGAGTCAGGAAAACATCATCAAAAAGTGAAAAATGGGGGCAAAAAGTCAGGGGGCCTTTGCAATCAGCCCTGTTTTTTCACAGGCTGTCGCTGTGTAAATCTGTTCAGCTGTTTTAGCTGTAGCTGTGTCTAATTCCCCCCATTTCTCAGCCCCTGCTTGAGGGAACCTTTCCAGAAAGAAGCTGAGGAGGTTGAGGTTTAAAAAAAAAAAGTTTTGTGAAGGTTCATCAAATGGCACCAAAGTGTGCTTATAAGCAAACAAAAAACATCAATTTCCTATGGAAATGTGTTTCCATCAATACCCAAATATATGACTATATATATTTGGTATTGCCATGCATACCAAAGGTAGATACAGTTATAGATACTGGTGCGGGCAGGGGAACCTGTGTTTGCTCTCACTTGGCAGGAGCAATTTTAAAGCTCCCGCCAAGCGAGAGCAAACACTATGGGCCTTATTACGACTTTGAAGGAGGGGTTTCCTCCATCACGAATGTTGCGGATAGCCCATCCACCGTATAATGATCTCCAAAGAGGGGCATGGCCGGGCCACGAAACAAGATGGCCGCTTAGAGCGAGAGCTCCGTGCCGAGGCGGTCCCGGAGGGGCGACGGGGCGAGAAGACAGCCGGACAACACACCGGGTTCGGTGCCCCTCCACCCCTACAACAGCGGCGACACGGAATCATGTCTGGGGACCCCGTAGGAGCGGGACGCAAGGCAGGAAACTCGCGACTCGCCCCAGGCCGATAAGGCCTGACAAAAGGGGCGGAGTCGCGTCTTCGGAAGACCGGGGACGGCGTGCCCGCAGCGGCAAGGAGCAAGCTGAACAGGCCGCAGGGACTGCAGGAGCCGTGACGACCCGCATCCATCTCCCTACAATGCCAACAAACACCCGTGGACCTTCGACCCCCCCACAGGGAGACGGGGAGACGCAGCAAAGGGGTGCGGCCCCTTCGACAGCCGGGAGAGAAACCCGGTCAGAGAGGTAGGATCGAATCTCTCCAAACTAAGAACGGCATCGCTGGAGGCAGAGGCACGACTTCTCCCCTCTTTTCCATCACAGAGGGACAACAAAAACCCTCCCGCTGGGATAATAAACTTTCGCCCCCCTCCCTCCAGACAACTAATACTGAGGAGGGCAGAGGGGCACGCCGGGAGGCACGTGGGGGCGAGGAGACGGGAGGGGTGAGCGACTGGAGGGGCATCGGAGATGAAGAGAGCCAGAGGGAGCCAAGAGAACAGAGATACAGGAGAAGGGAGAGGACTGGCACCAGCGTAAGCCACCGAACATCTATATCCATATCGGAATCCACGGAGGGAATCTCGGGCCCCACGTGGCCAGACTCTGTGGACAATTGAGGCGATGCCCGGCAACAAACCGAACCATAAACCTGTCAGCAAGCCTGCACGACAACTATTATTCTCAGAAGCGCTACAACACAAACGCCTAACCCCCACGAAGATAAACCCTCAAACATCTCCACCTTTAAACGAGTCCACCACGATGTCTGATAAAGATCAATCCACAACTATGGACAGGATACTACAAGAGATCACCACCGTCAGCCGCCGCATAGAGGGGATGGACGCCTCTATAACTTCATTGACACTAGAAACCAAATCCATGCGATCTGACATTGCAGGCTTTCAATCTAGAGTGACAGGGCTAGAGCAACGCATGGGATCACTAGAGACGCAGATCAACACGTCTCAGGAGCGAGAACAAGACTTCATCTACCTCAGGAGAAAACTAACGGACATGGAAGACAGGAGCCGGAGAGACAATATCCGCGTACTTGGGAAACCCGGAAAACGAAGAAGGCTCGGATATGCAGGCTTTTCTGACCTCCACTCTTCCAAAAATAATTTCATTGGACTTTGACCCGCCGTTAGAATTCCAACGGGCACACAGGATAGGCCCAAAACGCTCTGACAACTCCTCAAGGCCCCGCCCAATCATCGCATGCTTGCTGCGGCATAATCAAACCCGACAAATACTCCAAGTAGCACGCAACCACGGCCCTTTCCGAATAGACCAGCACGAGATCCGAATAACCGCCGATTACTCCAAGGAAACCAACGAACGTAGAAAGGCTTTCCTAGCCCTACGACCCCGGCTTCGCAAACTAGAGATGAAATACGGTCTCTTTGACTCTGCAAGAATGTGGGTTACCAAAAATGGAGTATCCAGGGACTTTTATAACCCCGACGAATTGAGACTCTTCCTTGACTCTTTCCAATCCCAGCCTATGGACTCTCTCAACACAGACAGTGAGCATGATATTGTAGGAGGCAGTGATAGGGCCGAAAACCCCCACTCGGGAATAGAAAAGGTGAAGACGGCTCTACATGACACTGGAGCCAGTCATAGAGGTAGAGACATGGAGAGACTAACCAGATCTTATGATGACAGGGGTCAGATTTTACATGCAGTAGTAACCCACACCCAACTATCGGAAAGAGACAAATCCCGCTCCCCTTTAAAGCCTACAATTGGGTCTTCTTGAGAAGGTAACGCGACAAGACGACTTGTGGGACTATCGCTAGAGAGTCGAAAATAACAACTATAGACTCTGCGGAAGGATGAGTACCTTTCCAGATCATATGTGTTTTACTATTGTAATTGTCTAAGACTGCTAGTATCAATGTTAAAACCAGATACATGAAAAACCTATGCTCTTTATGACTAGAGCCGAGGCCCTATAATGGAAAACTACCAGTAAATCATTATTTGCCCTCAGTACACAACAGATGATGATTATTAGAACAGGGATCAGACCCCACCAACTCCCTGTATGTTGAATAAGAGCCCGGTCCCGACCCTATAACCCTATAACAAGGTAACAAGGTAACAGGGGCATTAAACAGATAACAAAAATAAACACTAATTAACTATCATGGAACTTACCTTATATTCCACACACTACAAAATATCTCATGGTAGTAAATAACAGAGTATGTGAAACCTCCCTAATACACACCACACTCGACCAGCGCTGACATTAGAACCGTTTAGCGCCCATTATCACCCCAAGGGATGGGACTAGACCACGTAAAGATAAATTAATTCCAATACAGGGACACACAATATGATATAACCTGAGACATATCAAAGCTCCCATTACTTGACTTTACTTTATTCTACAATAAGAAACTGGGGAAAAAAAAAAAAAATAGAACACGAGGACATAATACAACATAATACCGCATAACGAAGTGAAATAATATGACATTCTACACTGCCACTCCGCACCACATTATAACATCACAATGTAAATTATAAACTATTAGCTATTCCTTTCCCCAGATGTTCGTACCTACCTCCATCCTAATCATTATTACTATCTTAACCTACCATCTACAATAGAACGACTATGATGGTGGCACATACCAAGTAAGACCTTAGTAGGTCAGTATTATGATGTAATAATACACGGCAAGGAATTAGTAATAGGACGAGATACGCATTATCCTCGCGTAATCCGGGGCTCAGCTACACTCATTACCTATCCTACGATTAATAGAGAGACGCTTGGCATAATGGCTCCTAACATGATAATGTGATAAGATACCAGGATATGCTATGTTGATCAACCTAATATGTCATTGAAAAGTTGTAAGGCGAGACGAGACGAGGCAGTGTTATAGTTGAATAGAAATGCTCAGGAAGTATTATATTATACTGTATATTGGTATCTTTATGTACCCATGCATACGCGAGAACTGTAATACTCTGTTTGAGCTCTTTCCCCCCCTCCTTCGCCCTGCCCCCCCCTCGCCAGCCGGTCTCGGTCTTTCTGTCTGCCCAGTCCCTACTTTAATTTACGACCCTATCTTATGAACTCTTAAACACACTCCGATACCATACAACATCAAGTACTAGGCACAACATCCTAAACACCATACCCCATCAACACCCGACACCCCCCCCTCCTCTCCAGCGCCGCCCAGGTACTATAGTTATTAACCGACCATTACTTCTGCCAATATACACTTTAGTTATATAACTAATACACTAGCCACTAACCACTGATGAACAGACCCACTTCCCGATACATAAACATAAACATAAGCACTGCTGTGTACCCCCCCACCCATCCTTATCACCGACATATCGATAACTGGCTGTCTGTTATTTCTTCCCTTGCCCCCCCCCGATCGAGATCGCCCGACGGCACGAGAGCTCCGAGAGAAATCGGTCCCGCCGTTTACAGACCTAACGAACGAAGGAGGTTGGACTCCTAACCTCCCTCATCCCAATCCTTCTCCACTTCTTCCCCCAAATTGTACGCTCTCTTGCTATACTCTCAATCTCAACTTTAGCACACGCATCCATCCCTTCCCCCTCCTTCTCCCTCTTTTCTTCTCCCTCTCATTTCTCCTTGTCTTCTTTTCCTCTCATATTTCCCCTCCATCTGGCTCTCATCCTACTTATATTGCCTCTCATCCTTCACCCTCTCCTCTCTCTTCTCTTTCTTCTCCAGAGGACTCCCTTGGCCTCCACCAGCCGCTAACCCCTGTATAAAATAAAACACCGTATCATATCGAAACACAACTCCCACTCTACCAACTAAGTCAATATCTCCCACCCTCCCTCCCCCCGCCATCAACACCAACCCCGGAACGAGGGTGCTTACTCACAATTATCCAATATGTCGAAGTCCCACCCTCAAGCGACGCGACCATTACGCATACTCTCTTGGAATGTACACGGCTTGACGAGCTATGTTAAGCGGAAAAAGATACTGTCCTATCTTCAATCCAAAAAAACAGATATAGCTCTTATTCAAGAGACTCACCTTGACACTCTGGAATCCAGTAAACTTAAACGGGATTGGGTAGGGAGGGTTGCCTTCAGCTGCCGTCCGACGAGTCAGGAATCTGGAAGTAACGGACCCCGCAAATGTGGAGTGGCGATACTAGTACGTAAATCCCTCCCGGTCACTATCATTAAAACCTGGAACGATACGGAAGGAAGGTATATATTTGCTAAACTAAAACTAGGTGACACTGTTTTATGCGTGGGATCCATTTACGCACCAACCGGCCCAAAACGCCCATTCCTTCTACAGCTCAATCGCCTCCTGACAGAAATCGGAACTACTCGATACATAATCGGGGGAGACTGGAATCTCGTCCAAGACGCCATAATGGATAGGACAGGCCCTGTTGATATATGTAACAATCACGACAGAGCGCTTCTGACAGACCTGACCACCGACGTCGGTCTGGTGGACTGCTGGAGAATACAACACCCGAAAGATAAGGAATATACTTTCCTATCCACCGTCCATGGCACCCAATCGCGTCTGGATTATTTCTTAGTATCACACACTGTAATCCCTCATATACAAGACACCTGCATCCTAGATAGCGGGCTCTCAGATCACTCCCCAATACTAATCCGTATCCAGGTGGGACTCTCCTTCTCTGGTCGTAAACCATGGCGATTGGCTGTACACAGATATCGCTCTCCCCAAGGGAAGGAACAATTAAAAGCTCATGTAGCTACATACATGGCTGAGAATACAGGCACTGTATCCTCAAAAAGGATCCTATGGGCGGCAGCAAAAGCAACCCTAAGAGGGAATATGATGCGAGATGCAGCACTGGCCAACAAAGACAGAATAGCCCGCCAAACCACCTTAGAGACCACGATACAGGACCTCACTAAACAATATACCGCCCAACCATCCCCTAGGCTGCGACACGCCTTAGAACAGGCCCGCATGGCACACAATGAACTCTATACATCTCAGGCGGAATACGCACTGCAAAAATTGCGAGGCCGCCATTACGAACAAGGGGAAAAAGCAGGTTGCCTCCTAGCGGCGCAGCTCCGACAAAGAGAGGCAGCCTCTGCCATTGCGGCCATAACATCTTCTTCAGGAGCAGTACTAACTCGCCCACAAGACATTGTAAACGAGTTCGCCAAGTACTACCGACATTTGTACACTCCTGAAACAACGACTGATCAAACACAAATGGAGACATTCCTTACCGCGGCCAATCTGCCCCGTCTGTCTGAGGCAGGCAGGGCCCTCTTGGACAGTAACATAAGCAAAGAAGAGATAACCCAAGTTATAACAAGCCTCCCCTACCATAAATCACCAGGAGAGGACGGATTCCCTGCGGAATTCTATAAATGGGCTGGGGAAGAGGCAATAACCGCAGTACATGAAGCACTGACGGAAGCATGTCAAGAAGGCTCCCTGGGCGCTCTATCCAATAAAGCCACGATTGTCATCTTGCCTAAGCCAGGGAGAGACCCCCTTCTTTGCGGCAGTTACCGTCCTATCTCCCTTTTGAATGGGGATGTCAAACTCCTAGCCAGTGTTCTAGCAGCGCAGCTACGCAAGGTGATACCATCATTGATTCACAATACCCAAGTAGGATTTGTACCAGGCCGTACCTCCAGAAATCATACGCGAACTCTTTGCCATACACTGTTAGAATCCATACAATTACCTGACGAAGCCCTAGCCCTGTCCCTAGACGTGGAGAAAGCATTCGACCGCATTGAGTGGTCCTACCTATTCACAACCATGAAGCATTTTGGCCTGGGGGAACAATTTATCTCTAAAGTGCGTTTATTATATGACCATCCCACAGCACAGGTTAACTGTGGGGGCATCATGTCAGACCCATTCCCTATCGGAAGGGGCACACGCCAGGGATGCCCCTTGTCGCCACTTCTATTTTTATTGGCCATGGAACCCCTAGCTTCCACCATACGAAATTCTCACCAAATAAAAGGGATCCATATCACCGGGGGCATATCCAAAATATATCTCTACGCAGACGACATTCTGTTAACAATGTCCGATCTAGAAACCTCGCTCCCAGCACTACTTTCCACTATAGAAGACTCCGCATCCCTATCCGGATATTGGGTAAACTGGGATAAAAGTGAGGCACTACCATTATCCCGCATAACGACGAGGGCAGCGATACATGGCCTCCAATTCAAATGGACCCCGAACCGCCTTAAATATTTAGGAACGTTCATTAACAGAGGTCTAGAACATATGGTTAGGGACAACATAGACCCCCTTACATCTAAAATGAAACAAGACTTTGCCAAATGGTCCCTACTAGGCCTGTCCATGTGGGGCAGGACACAGGCGGTCAGAATGGTCACCTTACCACGCTTCACATACGTGCTAGGCATGCTCCCCCTACAGATACCTCTTTCCTCACTCCGATTAATAGACGCATCCATAAGGGCCTTCGTCTGGGGCTCCTCACGCCCAAGACTGAAACCTGCAATAATACTGCCACGACGGCTCTACGGAGGATTAGGACTACCCTCGGTAGAACAATACTCTCTGGCCCTACAACTCTCACAGCTAATATATACACTTCCGGATATAGCCGATCCACCGCAATGGGTGATCACAGAGAAAATTCCTATATGGACAGTATACGGAGATGGGAGGAACATACGCCGACCATGTTCCCTTAGCTAACCCCATCCTCAAGGCTACAAACACAGCGTGGTGCAGAGCCCATCGACTACTAGGAGTACACCCCTCCCTGCATACTCAGGCTCCCATAGCAGGGAATAAAAGCATTAAAATAGGAGGGAATATTCTCAGATGGCCCCAATGATCCGAGGCAGGTATCCACAATATATCTCACATAATAGATGGAGATAGCTTCCGCACATTCGCCTCCCTCCAGGAAGAATTCGGCATCCAAAGTAACCAGGAGTGGCGATATCTACAGCTCAAACACTGTATGCGGAGAACATTAGGAACCCCCCGTGGATGCTCAAAACCTCACCCATCGTCACCTATCTTCAGAAATGGGGCCGACAAAAAGGCGTCTTGGCTGGCCTCTATGCCGAATTAACTAACCACCTTTACTCTCAGCCTTTACTTGAACGACTACGCTTAAAGTGGCAGGATATACTAGAGATAACCTACACGGATGAAGAATGGCCAGACATACTAGAAGCCCTCGACAGGGGCGTACGTGAAGCACGCCTGAAATTTTGCCTATTTAAAATCCTTCAGGGGTGGTACTGGACCCCCGTTAAACTCTTCAGCGCAGGGCTGATACCTCACGCGAACTGTTGGAGATGCACAGAGCCATATTGTGACCAACTTCATATTTTATGCCACTGTCCAACGGTACAGTCACTATGGGACGCGGTACGCCTCGCCTTATCGGACTTCATACAGATACCAAAACCAACCCCACCAGCATTTATCATTCTACATGACATTCGTCCGTATCCCTCCCTATCGCGGGCACATAAACGATTAATCCACACGGCGCTTGCCACGGCCAAAATATGCATACTCCGGCACTGGAGATCTAGCATTGCCCCCACACCCATAGAATGGATGACGGCCATGTATCAAACGGCTACCCATGAACGAGTGATTTATAACCTACAGGACCAAGCAGAACAATTTGAGGAGGTCTGGCGCGCATTCTTGAAGAGACCATGAAGCGGCTGGTGGATGACCAACGGATGATCAATGTTCAGTGATCAATGATTAGGGAATATCAATTACCAATCACCCTCTGAGAATCCTAGACTCCGGAAACACATTTAGAGGGTCATTCTGACCCTGGCGGCCGGTGGCCGCCAGGGCCACCGACCACGGGAGCACCGCCAACAGGCTGGCGGTGCTCCAATGAGCATTCTGACCGCGGCGGTTCAGCCGGGGTCAGAAGCGGAAAGTCAGCGGTCTCCCGCTGACTTTCCGCTGCTCTTTGGAATCCTTCATGGCTGCGGAGCGCGCTCCGCAGCCATGAGGATTCTGACCCCCCCTACCGCCATCCAGTTCATGGCGGGAAAGCCGCCATGAACAGGATGGCGGTAGGGGGGGTCGCGGGGCCCCTGGGGGCCCCTGCCGTGCCCATGCCAATGGCATGGGCACGGCAGGGGCCCCCGTAAGAGGGCCCCGAAAAGTATTTCAGTGTCTGCCTTGCAGACACTGAAATACGCGACGGGTGCCACTGCACCCGTCGCACCTTCCCACTCCGCCGGCTCGATTACGAGCCGGCATCCTCGTGGGAAGGTCGTTTTCCCCTGGGCTGGCGGGCGGTTTTACTGGAACCGCCCGCCAGCCCAGGGGAAAACTCGTAATACCCGCCGCGGTCTTTTGACCGCGGCGCGGTAATTTGGAGGGCGGGATCCTGGCGGGCGGCCTCCGCCGCCCGCCAGGGTCATAATGAGGCCCTTAATCTCCTACTGTCCCCTCTCTCTCTCCCTAGCTACGCTATCCTCTCCCCTTTCTCTCTTTTTTCTCTCTCTCTATCAATCCACAGGCCTCTAATTTTGTCATATGCACGAGACCCTGAACTACCCAACATAGTAATACAAGTCGCTTCCTAACACAAACAAGGACTGAGAAATCAACTCACATAAGACGTAGACACTCTCTAACCGACCTTACCATATCTAACATACATACTATCTACCCCTAGATAATAACTTATTACAGACGGAGCAGTACAGAACGATCTACTCTTAGGCCTGAACAAGCTAGTCTCAGGATACAAAGACCCCCTGCCTACCTCGAGTCTCTTCATTCTACATTCCCCCGCGATTACCCTTCCTCTTTCTTCCTCTTTCTTCCCCTTCTCTCCCCCTCCCCATTTCATATGACTATTTCGTCTCTCCCCTATACCAAGATCAACCCCTCCCGCACAACCCTATCCTCGCTCCCCCTCCCTTTACAACCCCCCCACCCACCTGTTCTCCACTTTTCTTCAAAATACGGGTACAAAACTCAACTATGCAACTGGGAATTTTTACTTACCTGACAGTACATGCATATATGCTCACAATGGAAATAATTGTGGTAAAAGAACAAAAACAATGTTTTGAAAGCTAAACAGTTTGTTTATATGCTGTATGTATCGCCTTATATATTCTTAATAAAACTTTTGAAACTTAAAAAAAAAAAAAATGATCTCCAAAGAAAATGATGTAATCATATTACAGCAGACGGGATATCCGTCACATTTGTGATGAAGGAATCCCCTCTGTCAAGGTCATAATAAGGAATTTTGTCTGCTCCCAGCAGGCAGGGACATTAAAAGTGCTCCCACCCACCGGTAGCAGACTTTTTATCCGTTCAAAAACAGCTGAAACAATTGCTCCAGCTCGCAGGGCACTGAATTTTTTGCTGCTCCCTGCAGGGGGGAACAATGGTGGTTCCCACTGGAGGTGGGGAGTGAGCTAGGGCTGTCGAGGCATTAGGGCTCCCCTAAAACCCCCCAAAATGACTGCCCTAGGTGGGCTCGGGGACACCCTCCCTTTAATGGCCAGGCCCGGGGGAGAAAGTCAGTGGTCCACTTTTGGCCCAGGGACGGGGGCCCCCTCCCAGTTCATAATGTCCTGGGTCCCAGGAGATAGGGTCCCTGATTAGGGATAACGGGTGCGGGTCGCAGGTTTTAGTTACTTTAGGGCACAAATTATAGTTTCTTGTGAACACTATAATTATAACTGCTGGATATCTATGGTTTTGTGTGTGTAAATTGTGAACCTATAGTGTCTCTGTAACCTTTGTTCAGAAAGTGTATATATATATATATATATATATATATATATATATATATGTATATATATATATATATATTAAGCTCAAACAGATCCACAAAAGGATGCGCGCTCTACTCGTCGGTGCCGGCATCCGGGAAGGACCTATTCCCGTAAATCATTATACCAGTTTAACACTTAGGTTAAAAATGCCGCACTCACAGGATTGTGATGAATCCACTTTTATTTTCAATAACGAAACATCCCACCACCTAACACCTACGCGTTTCGACCTTCACGGTCTTGGTCACGGTAATTTGTTACTCCAAAACATGTGCCATTTATACTGTTCCACTAAGCTATGCCTTTATGTGGCATTCTGGGATCTGTAGTTGTATATAACATATCTAGTGCCATAGCATATTACCAATAAAGTAAACTTATCATAAAAGTGTTACTAATACAACTAAAAGAAGACAAGTGAATAAATACATACCCAGAATATTCAAAACAAATATGTGATAATACAGTGTAAATGAAATAAGCAATTAATTACTACTCCTCCATGCATGTTACATTGTATTCAAGATATTTTTATCATGATTTCTGTAACTCATAATAGATAGACAACAGCCACACTATAACGTTCCAATCGCTACGGGGATGCTATTCCCCGTATTTTTAAGTTCCTGGTCGTCTATCTATGACTTTCTCTGAGTACAATTGGCTGTAGTTACTATTACAATATCACAGGTGGCTGTATAACTCCTCATCGTAGTTAATTCCATGGGGCATCTTGGTTTTTAATTTAATGATATATTTGGACTCCAAGCGTCTTAGTTTTTGTACCCTGTCACCCCCTCGTTCATGTTTATATACAGCTGCTATACCATAATATTTCATGGTCATCCAATTCAGATCTGGATGAATTTTGAGATGTTTTGTTATGGCATAAGACATGTCTTCATTTTGTACTGCCCTTATATGTTCTAAGATGCGCTTTTTAAAAGGGCATGTGGTACTGCCCACATATTTGAGACCACAGCGACATTCTAAAACATACACCACAAAAGAAGTGTTGCATGTGATTTTTTCTTTGATCACTAGATTTTTTCCTCTAAAATCTGTTACAAACTTTTTGTCACAGCCAATTTTGCATGCTTTACATTTTTTGCAACAGAAGAAACCCTTATTGCCCCCTGCTAGCCAACCAGCAGTTGTAGGCGTCTCAAAATGACTTTTAACTAAGATATTCTGTAAAGATGGTATTTTCCGATATGTGATAGAAGGACACGTTCCGACCCAGTGTCCTATGTCACTATCTTTTTGAATTAAGTGCCAATGTCTTCTCAATTTGATGATGTTCTTTGCTATAGTCTAGAATGAGTCTAATCTCATCTACATTCTGTTCAGAGTGTGCTGGCACATTGCTTCTTTTGGCCAGCACCTGATTCCGTTTTTTTTCTTTTGCCTTTGATTCCCCTAACTTAACAGATTTTAATGTGTATCCCCTATTGATAAACCTCTGTCGGGTTTCACTAAATTTTTCGTTCATATCTTGTTCATCTGAACAGTTTCTTCTTATACGGATAAATTCACCATAAGGGATACTTCTAATTAAAGATGTAGGGTGGAAACTAGTACCATGTAAGATACTATTGGTTGCCGGGGGTTTTCTATATAATGTGGTCTGTAATGTTCCTGCTACAATATGTACTTGTACATCTAGGAATTCGATCCGGGTATCACTAAGTTTGTATGTAAACTGTAACCCTACGTCATTGTGGTTCAGTATATGAAAGAATTCCTCGAAATCTTTTGTCGTTCCCTGCCAGATCAAGAACAAATCATCTATGTAGCGAAGCCACATGATCACCTTGTCTAAGTATCTATCATTCTCTTGAGCCCAAGCTACACATTTTTCCCACCACCCCATATATAATTATAACTGCTGGATATCTATGGTTTTGTGTGTGTAAATTGTGAACCTATAGTGTCTCTGTAACCTTTGTTCCGAAAGTGTATATATATATATATATATTTGTAATATAATATATTCATAACATATATAATATATCTAATGATAAACAATCTGCAAGTCTCTGCCTGCTTGGCCCAATAGTTATCCCGAAAATCAGCAGGGCCAGACTGAGCACACCCTCTAGGTTAGGCATATTTCCTCATGCCAATGATGGATGCAGAGCTTCTTGGTAAGGACAATAATCTATCAATAAAGCTGTTTTCTATGCGTTGGAGAATGACTAAATTTGAGTTGCCCCAGACAGCAGCCCAGTATGTCCCACAGCTAAGCACTTGCTCTTATAAATAGTGATTTGTTCTGTAACTGGGTTTTGGCACAGTTTATGTGCAAATCTCAACAGTGCATCATTAGTTTTATCAAAATATTTATTTCTTAACATTATCATAGGTGGCCAAGTCAGGGAGGAATTAAATAATATCCCTAGATAATGAAAAGTCCTAGGGCCTAATTTAGAGTTTGGCACATGGGTTATTCTGTCACTGTCCACTGTATTACATGCTGGATATCCTGTCCACTGTATTACGATTTTCATAGGATATAAGAGAATCATAATACAGCATACGGGATATCCATCACATTTGTGACAAAGTAACCCCAATCCGCCAAACTCTAAATCAGCCCTTAGTTCTGCCCAATCTTGTACCATCCAGCTAATGGATCTTAAGTTTTGTTTTAGCTGAGCCACTAGTCACTACTGATTTGGTAATATTCACTTTTAAATCTAAACGTTTCATAAAAGTTAAAAAGGAATTTAATAAAATTTGAAGGCCATTCACTGTTTTTGAGATTTAGGACCTCCTCATCCGCATTTAGTAAAATTGGGATGAACGATTTCCCATCCTCAGCATATCAATACCCATTTCAACTAAGTATTTGTTAGCATTGTTTTTATAGAACAGAAAGAGGAACAGTGCCACAACGCATCCTTGGCGGACACCTCAATATGCCCTAACAGATATGGTTAACTCTCCTATTCCTCTGTATTGGATTGAAACTGATGTTTCAACATGCTGACGTTTTAGTAATAATAACAAATCTTATTCTACCCCCAGTTGTTCCATTACGTCCCATAGCTTTGTTCGATTTACCAAATCAAGTAGATTCAAGAAATCCATTAATGCTAAATGGAGTGCCCCCTTCTTTGCTAATACATATTTCCCCACCACAAGATACACATGTAGACATGGTTTGATCATGCCAAGCCCATGACGGAAACCAAACTGAACATCAGATAAGATCTTTTGTTCTTCTGCCCAAGTTTCAAGTCATGACAAAATGACCCGACCAAGGATCTTAGCACTTAAACATACTAGAGTGATTGTCAAATAGCTGGTAGGCAAACCTCTATCACCCATGTTGGAGATTGGCACGTTAAAACTTTATTAAAAGAATCTAGGAGCCAATCTATTATGGTGGCTTTAAACACATTTGTTAGAAGTGGAGCACGGAGAGATATGTTAGAGTTTTAAATATTGGCAGGGACTCCTTCAGGCCTGGGGGCCTTCTCAGCAATACTCCTTGATATAGCCTCAGCCACTTCCTCCACACTTATTGTATTAATAAGGGCTTGAAAATCTAACTCTAAAAGCAGCCACCATCCTTTGGATCACGTTCTGTCTCTTCCATATTAAAAACATTGCTATAATGCTGCACCCAGGTATCAGTGGATTTTAGGGACTCCAATATAGGAGTACCAGGGTCCGCAAAACATGAGCTATTCAATACCTCCCAGAACCTAATAGGTTCCCTTGCCATTCTTGCTTCTGACTGATCCTCCCAAGCTTTCTGTCTTATCTTTGTCTTACGCACCTCCAATATATATTTGTAAATGCAACAGGATTATTTAATCTCTAAAGGGCATCCTTGGAATAGGGTCAAAGGCAGACGTTACCTGTTTATGTGCAGCTGAACAGATGATATCCAACCACCTAAAAGGTTTATTCTTAGATCTAGTTGGCTAACAAATCTGAGGCAGACATGCAGATTTTATTAAAACTTTGCTGAATACTGTTTGGTTCTGGCCCCAATGATAAGCATGTTAAAACGTCTGCATTATTTGTATTGATAAGTTTAGAAATAAATACTTCTGTTGATACCTTATTTTATTTTAGTCTTATGCCCTTTGATTGAGAATAATCACAGTTCGAAAGCTTCCAAATTGAATCTGCCTTACTCATAGGTATATTCAAGAAGGTAGTGAGAGGGTTATGGTCGCTACAAAATTTAATTATGATTTCAAAATCCTTAAAAATGGGAAACAATCCAGGTGACACTATTACAGAATCAGTTGTGCTCCCATTCATACTGCCAGCATAAGATGGGGTAACTAATGTACCCATTTCATCTAAAAACAGTAGGTCACATTTCATTATTATCCTACTTAAGGAATCGCCATTCACAGAATATGAAAAAGGCAGAATTTCTTTATTACCTTAATCCACAAAGTCACATACTCGATGGCCACTGAACTTACAAACTGATGCACTAAAATCCCTTTCCAGATCAAAAGAACTGTGCAAGGTCTTGATTTGAAAAAAATCTTATATGAACTCTTCATACTCATCTGTTGGTCCACCAATACTATGATAAAAAATATTATAATAGAAATTTATCAATAGGATGTCAAAAGAGGACTCAAGAGTAAGAATAGTAACTAAGGAAAATGGTGAAGAGCACACCTTATTTGCTCAAATCATATTAGTATTAATAGAAATAATTGTGGCTAAGCCTTCTTTTTCTCTACCTGGCATTTTTTCCAATATGCAAATATTGGAAAAAACATAATAGACATCAATATAAAAGTATTCCCTCATCTGTGTCTCCTGGCAGCAAATGATATCAAATGTTTTCACAAAAGATAACCAGTCACCATTAAGAAGTTTAGAACAAGCTCTTCAGATGTTCCAAGAGATGAATCTGGATAACCCGGTTTGATAAGCCATCAGAGGAGAATACAAGTGAGGTGTAAGCATGAGTAGATCGTGGTTGTCAGCTATTTGAGTGTAACCCCTCATATTTGAGCTTAACCCCTCAAAATACATAAGGACCTTGGGATGGGGTCCCCGAGGCCTAATAAAGATCTAACAGGGAAGCCACCCAGCCCCCATCTCTTTTCTATATTTGGCACCAGGAAATGGGGTCCTTGGGACCTGATAAGGCTTTTGGACGGGGTCTGTGTACTCTCCATCCCCCTTTAAACCCAAAAAGGGCCCTGGAGAATTGGGGGTGCACCATGTGCAATGAGGGTATCCCATATATCTGTTGTTGATTGTTAATTTGAACTAGGCTACCCGTGACGTGTATGGTATAGGGTCAATGTTGCACACAACCCATGCTTGGTACACCCAATGGAGCTGCATCTGTGAAGGGATTAATGATGCTTCATATTATTCTGATCTATTTTTTATCTACTTACTGTATACACAAACCCATAGAACTTCTGGAGTTATAGTTATATTTAGCTCAAGAAACTATAACTTATGCCCTAAGAAGCCTATAATTTGCTATACACAGAACATATGGATTTTGGAGCATTAAGCTACACCATCTACTTGGTGTTCTTCCAAAACGTTCAACTGGGGGGTATTTATAGTGCCTGTTGTATCCCAATTCAAATAACACTGATTTTATCAGGTGTGATAAATATCACACTACTTACTAGGCAAGGAATATGCCCAGGTGGAAAAATAATTTAACAACATTTTTTAATGGTTATTAAACATACACTTCAATGATGAAGTCAGATTTTGACTAAACAGTAAGTAATATAACTCTCCAGCTACTCCATTCTGAAGTGAATGGCAGAATGGCATGCACTTGGCATCTGGAACCTGTGAGAAGGATCTTAGGAGGTTGGACTCCCTTCCACTTGAAATCCAAGGACTGAAAGATTACCAGTGATCATAACACTGATCTCCGGAGTACCTCCAGAAACATAACAAGGATGATGAGGACATTCCTGTCAAGAATCACAGCTGACCAGTGTATCTGACCCACACTCCAATGCAGTTGGCCTGCAATTGTGTCTACATCCCAGTCTACTGCAATCACTGACCAAAATAGGCCCTTTGTGCTATTTGGCACTATTGTCACTTAAATCTTTAAAAATGATAGTCTCCGGATCCCCTTAATGGATTTTTGTCAATTTGGCGTCATTCTGTTTATTGAAGCTGACTCTATTTTATATAAATTGGAGAGTGATTTTTATTATTGTTGTGTTTTTGACTTTTGTACTGTTTTGGTACTTCTAAATACTTGTAAAGTACTAACCATTTAATGCCTGCAGCCGGGTACTAGGTCATATGTCTGGATGTAATTGGCAGTTGGACATTGTTTATTATTCCCAGACAACCACACAATAGAGGAATCAGGTGTACATGAATGGGCTAGCAACTGGCAAGATGGGGGAGTGGAGCTAGGCACAGCCCCACTTGCAACTCAATCGGATGTGTTTTGCCTTCCCGCAAAGGGCTTGTCACCCGAGCATTGTTCATGTGGCCAACTTGGAGCCAGGGCAGGGGACACAGGAAAGTTCATGTAGTTCAAAGAGAATTGTTTAGAAACTACTCCTATTTCAAGGAAGGTAACATGTATATAAATAGGACCCTCATGAACCCTCTTCAGTACACTTCTTAGTCTTGCTGAAAGGGCTCTCAGACGACTGCCGGCTGCTGTGTACTTCACAAGACTGATTTGCTTCACCTGAAAGGACTGCTTTGCTACCTGTAGATTGCCGTGAACCCTCAGAGGCCAGTCCTTCATTACTAGAACCAGGACTACCAGAGTCACTTCAAAGGTGAGTTGTCTGGCCTCCTTATCAGAGCTTCAGGGACAGACAAGGCTCCTACCATCATGAACCTGCACCTAGGCCCAGCCCGAAAGAGTCCTAACACTCCAAGTGGTGCCCCTCCAGTCCTAGGCCCTTGCTGTTGGTACTAAAGCTGCCCACATACCAAAATCCAAATATTTGGACTTAAACATTTTTGTCTAAAAACTGCTTGAAGAACCGAAAGAAGACCAGAACCAACCTACTCGTCTGTCAACCTCAAGGCATATCAGCAGTTGACCTTTCTTTACGGTACCTCCTGTTACAGTCTTCTCCAGAGCATCAAATCTTGTTTCGACCACCTTAACCCAAGGGGTATTTCGCCTTGTGAAACTCCGGTTTTTCAGATTGGAGTTTTGTCATTTTGGTATTCAAATAATTTATTAAAATTGACTCTATTTCTTCTAAATCGGTGTGGGATTTTTCTTGTGTTGTGTTTTCACTTTATTACTGTTTGTATGCTGCATAAATACTTTACACATTGCCTCTAAGTTAATCTTCGCTGGTTGTGCCAAGATACCGGAGAAATAAGCACAGGTTAATTTAGTGACTTTTGTGGTTCACCCCGACAGAGATTATGACCGTTGCTTTAGCAGGGCTATCACTTCACTCAACCAACAACCCAATTTCTCATATGTTGATATGCACACAGCGCAAAAACAATCATGTTTTGTCAGGCTGAATGTTCATCATTTCAGAAAAATATGTTTTTTAATCACAACAGAACTCAATACTGTGCAGAAAGAGAAAGCAAATCAATAGAGATGCACCAAGGGTCTGCAGGGTTCTCTACAGGATGAAACCATGGACTTGATCATGATTAAAACTCAGGTGCAGGCTGACTGAGTTGCAGCACTGCAGCTTTTGAATAATTCCATTAGTTTGTAGGAATGGGAATGTTTGATAAAGCATGCCACCAAACACTGTTAGCCAACATCTCTCAGTTATGGAATACCTGATGTCGTGCACACTGGGGATTACCAAGCATGGTTGTGCCAGAGGAATGGGTGCAGGGAAAACTGGTGCAGTCTTTAGAGCTAATTCAGGTGTTCCTGACATCTTATTTTCACACTCAACCCACTGGCATGGCACTGGCTCAATAAAGGCACCTCTAGCAGTCTGATCCAGTGGTTGTACTGTAAGAATCTTCCTGCTTCAGTCTGATGTATTGGTTTAAATGCTGAAGTGCAGCAAAGGTAGAGTCAGCACAGGACTTCTGCATCTTTCTCAATACGAGCTCTGGTTTGGGAACTCTTTACTGGTAAGTCTGAGATTACCTTTACTCATTCAGACTTGGCTCAGAAGTTGGGAAGGGAGTCAGGGGGACCCTAGGGTCTTCTAGGCTGTCTTGGAACTCTGCCATGTTTCTTCAACACCCTCTGGGGTGCTTCTCACACTGTGCTCAGCAAGGGACTTCTCCTTCACAAACAGGCATGATCCTGTGGAACACAGCTCTCTCCACACCACTCTCAGCAAACAGGCAGCTCCCATAGTCACTAGCAGGCCCACTGGTTCTTCCAACAAGGATTACAATGCTCCTTGACCTTCAAGAGACTGGCTATCAGCCACACCAGTCCTGGGACACAGTGGATCTTCTTCTCAGGCAGTAAAGGAGCTAAAACTGAAACAATGTGGTGACCTTTGAAGCCCGTTGTTATACTCTATTTTCAGGATATGTGGATCCACAGTGTGGGCTAAGAAATCAGTTTGGTCTTGTTTCTTTTTATAGTTAATTTTACCTCTCTAGAGGAGACTGGTTATTTATGGAAGGTGATGATTCCTCACAGCAGGTGACAGGCAATGTAAATGCTGGGTCCAAGCAGGAATGCTCAAAAGTCAAGAACAGCTTTATTCGACTTGTTATTTAAAAGTCATAAAAGCACATAAATAAGATACAATTCATCATGAAATAGTTGAAGATACAGCACCAAACCATTGTAAACATTATGAGGGTCATTCTAACTCTGGCGGGCGGCGGAGGCCGCCCGCCAGAGTTCCCCCCTCCAGAATACCGCACCGCGGTCAGAAGACCGCTGCGGTTATTCTGTGTTTCCCGCTGGGCTGGCGGGCGACCGCCAGGAGGCCGCCCGCCAGCCCAGCGGGAAACCCCTTCCCACGAGGAAGCCGGCTCCGAATGGAGCCGGCGGAGTGGGAAGGTGCGACGGGTGCAGTGGCACCCGTCGCGAATTTCAGTGTCTGCTGAGCAGACACTGAAATTCTTTGTGGGGCCCTCTTACGGGGGCCCCTGTAGTGCCCATGCCATTGGCCTGGGCACTGCAGGGGTCCCCAGGGGCCCCACAACACCCCATACCGCCATCCTGTTCCTGGCGGGCGAACCGCCAGGAACTGGATGGTGGTATGGGGTGTCTGAATCCCCATGGCGGCGCAGCAAGCTGCGCCGCCATGGAGGATTCAGCAGGGCAGTGGAAAACCGGCGGGAGACCGCCGGTTTTCCCTTTCTGACCGCGGCCAAACCGCCGCGGTCAGAATGCCCTGCGGGGCACCGCCAACCTGTTGGCGGTGCTCCCGCCGACCCTGGCCCCGGCGCTCAAGGACCGCCGGGGTCAGAATGAAAAATAGCAATCTTATAACAAGTTGCTACGGAATTAAGTTAATGCAGATACCACAAGGCAGGAAGACATTGCCTAAAATTCAGCTCACGTAGGATGGGAAAGACATAACGTCGGTGAGGGGCAGCATAACAATTTCAAAAAAATCTAAAATGCAAGGTGCTTTGTATCGACTGTCCATCAGAAGGGCAATGTTTCACAGTTGCTGAACAGTCATTGGTTAAAGCAAAGGTAGTTAATCGATAAAACATATTAAGCCTACATTGTGGTAAAATAAACCTATGGTGAGGGTTATGAACAGCAACAAGGCATGGCTGTACCCAGTCAGTGATCAAAGTTAATTGATTCATGATAACACAGGGTTTAACCATTTCTTTATGAAACCTCTGATCCCTAAAATATGATAAACACAGGTTTTTAAAGTCCTTATGCCCAATGTTAGATAAAACTTCAGGGGAATCAAGAAAGTCAGGGTGGCCAAGATTTACACAAAATTGTTTCACAAACTTAAGCCATGGAAAGGTACCAAAGTAAGTTAGCTTTAAACAGTCAGCCATAATCATACAATTCAGGGCAGTAAAATCACTGATCCAGATCTTACAAAAGTAGGGTTTGAATAATGAAGAGATTGATCAAAAAAGTGCACCTAATTTGGTATGACAGACATAACTAGAGCCACTACTGGGGACAGCCAAAGGATTCCTAAAAAACATATTCTCCAGTTTCTGCAATTCAGAAGCTTTTTTTGTAAATCCCCAGAGTCCCGCTCCATAAAGAGCTGCAAACAAACATTTAGACCTATAAATTATTAGCATCTCCCGGACTGGTTTTGCCCCTAATTGTTTAGCAAAACTGGATAGGGCAGAGATAGATTTATTAAAATACTGCAACCTATTATTAATAACAAGAACCCAAGTGTCCTGTTTGTCAAAGAAGACAACCAAATAGCAAAAAGTTGACATGAAACCCAGTTCCATGTTTCCGATTATGAGATCGTGGCACTTCTGTTTTGGCTTGCCACATTTTCTAACAAAAGTTTTCCCTGTGTTGATCAATAAACCAAGATTGTTCATAAAAGTTTCAAAGCTACTTACTAGATGTTGTAGGCCCTGAGGGGTGTGAGATAAAAGTATGGCATCATTAGAGTAGAGTAGATGAGGGACGAGTATGTTGCCAATTTTGGGGGAATCACAGGAAATCCTGCACAAGACAGCCTCCAAACTATTGATATACAATGTGAATAAAAACTGTGCCGGAACGCAACCTTGTCTTAACCCCCTCCCTAGCTCAAAAGTGCCTGTGCAATCTTCCTTAGTCCCGTACCGTACTCTTGACCTACCATCCATGATAAAGTGCACTGAGAAAGGCAATAATCTGGGGAGCCACTCTGCCAGGTAGTTCTGGGTTTAATGTGTGTTACACTATCACAAGATCTAGTAAGAACTTCAATGCTAGGTACAAACTCCACCTCTTCATGACTGTGTATTTACCAATAAGTAGATTTAAATTGAGGCACTGTTCTAGAGTACCTAAGCCTTTCCGGAAAACTTCCTGGGTTTCAGAAAGCACATTTTAGTGCTCAGCCCAGTCTCCTAGCCACCTTAAATATGGTGAAAAGGAGGGAAATAAAATGATAACAAGCTGGATCAGTGAGATCATCCTTCTTAAAGATTATAACTATTATAGCCTCTGGCCAGTTAGGAATAAAACCAGGGGACACTTTAGTGATGATAGGACCCTACAACAAAATATTAGATTAATCGGAATACGAACCGGACTCGGAGACTTCACACCCTTGCTATCCATAATTGCCTTCAATGTCTTTAGCCAGTGAACAATTTAAGCTGCTGAAGTCAGAACATGTGGTAGCAAAACAGATAGTTTCCGGAATAGAAGATGGTGAAATTAAATTAGTATACGTCCTGGGAAAGAGAGACCCGTTGCATTTCATTTATTGCAACCTCAAGAGTAGGTGCTGACATATCTCTAGGCAGGGGCCCATTATTAACCTACCAAAAAATACTTGAGTCCCCAGAAGTACTAGCTTCAATCAAAGGGTTCCAGGCCTCGCTGGGTCCATGGAGGGATCCTCATAACATTGCGCAGTTGTGCGTAAAAAAATTTAACGCCGGCTAACGCCTTTCCAAAGCGCCATGCGGGCGCCTTATTTATGGAATGACGTTAGCCGGCGCAGCTGACTGGTGTGCGTCAAAAAAAATGACCCACACCAGGCAGCGCCGGCGTAGGGGAAAATGGAGCTTGGGTGTCAAAAAATGGGGCAAGTCAGGTCTGAGGCAAAATATTGGCCTCAACCCGATTTGCGCCATTATTTTCGACTCCCAACCCCCATTGAAATGACTCCTGTCTTAGCACAGACAGGAGTCATGCCCCCTTTCCCAATCACCATGCCCAGGGGACCTATGTCCCCTGGGCATGGTCATTGGGAATAGTGGCATGTAGGGGGGCACAAATCAGGCCCCCCTATGCCACAAAAAAATAAATAAAAAAATACTTACCTGAACTTACCTTAAGTTCCCTGGGATGGGTCCCTCCATCCTTGGGCGTCCTCCTGGGGTGGGCAAGGGTGGCAGGGGGTGTCCCTGGGGGCATGGGAGGGCACCTCTGGGCTCCTTCCGAGCCCACAGGTCCCTTAACGCCTGCCCTGACCAGGCGTTAAAAAATGACGCAAAAGCGGATGGACGTCATTTTTTTGACCCGCCCACTCCCGTGCGTCATTTTTGCACGGGAGTTTAAATAAGGCGCACATGCCTTGGAGTCATTTTTTAGACGGGAACACCTACCTTGCATATCATTAACACAAGGTAGGTGTCCACGCTAAAAAATGACGCAAACTCCAAGATCTTTGGCGCTAGACGGGTCTAACGCCAAAGTATAAATATGGAGTTCGCTTTGCGTCGGATTTGCGTAAAAAAAAACGACGCAATTCCGGCGCAAACAGAGTGTAAATATGCCCCTAAATGTGCACCTGATCTCATCCGACTTCCAGGATGAACAACTCAAAGGGAAGCAAAGGACCTATGCTCTTCCTAGTCGTCTTTTACACGCAACTGCCTCCGCTGACTTCACTGTTGCTCCACTATTAACTGAATGGCAGTGTTGAGGAAGTATTAATCAGCAACTCATTACTTAAGAGGTTAAACAGAATTTCTAAAGGCAGTCCAATCTCCATTGTTCAACACTCCTATGACTAGAGATACACTCTCCTCCTCAGAAATGCAAGCACTAGACTTCCCCTGTCTGGGGGCTGTCTACTAACGCCATCTTGTTCCATGTCAAACATGGGGCAATCCAAAAGGAATCCCACGGATAATAGCAAATATACACAGGTAAGAAGGCATATTTAGCTACTGATTGCTAAAATCTCAGTAAGGTAACAATATATATACAAACTCAAAAACAATAAGGAGTTCTACTACCACTCCACACATGCGCATGCACTCTACATTCACACAGGGATGCCAGAGGAGGTTCTGGTAATGACACATGATTAGAACTTTACTTGAGAGGGCCTGTCGGCATTGAGCTCCTATCACTGAACAGGATGCAGCCATAACTACTCAAAGTACATGGCCAGGGACATAAGCAATAGTCTCAGAGCCAGGATCTGGGTTCAGGTAAATTTTGGGAGTAGGCATGCTGTACACACCCCAGATTTCATATGTGCTGAATCCAAAATAAAGTTTGGATGCCAGGTCCACTTGCAGTTGGGTCATGCAGGGCAGAAATAAACATTCTTTACCATGCAGGGACAAATCCCCGTCCCAATGTCCCTTACTGGATGGGCAACATGATTGCTGTTCCTAAAATAGGAGTGTTCGATACACTACATGATCATGTCTTCATGTTGTATTTTGTACCTGCTGTTCCCTTAACACATGTGCTGCAACGATTTACTGCAGTGAAGCCCTAATTCATTGGACTAGTGTTCTGAAAAAGGTGTTTTTTTAATTAAATACATCATTTCCACTTGTTTCCTGTTAATGTTGTAGCGCTGTCCAAGTTGCTTCTGCAGTTGTTGGTTGTCAAGCAGTTTTCTTTAGTTCACTTTTACTGCAACCTTTTACTTGCTGAGTCACACACATATTGCTGTGTACAACCAAAAGGAGCTTGCTGAGATTCTAAATATAAATGAGACAGATCAGGACCACTTGGTGGGGCGGAGCTGGATGCCACGGTAGATGGTGGCTCTCTGTGAGAGCTGAAAGAGATGGAGAAGGAGAGGTGGGCCAAGTTATGCTCCTCCAACCTCCGCATTACAACAAAAACAAAGAATGTAATATGGGAAGAGGCGATTTCTAAAAATTGCACCGTAAATGCATCTGAAGAGCAATGAAGCGACGCCCTGGAATAACTAACATGGCGGCATGTAGACATGGCTGAAGAGTCTCTCAATACGAAGGTGATATGCTCTTTTTACCACTGATCGCAAGCTCTAACGGGGAGGAAATGTGAACACTTGAAAGCACCTCCACATATTTTATTGAGCTGGGGGTATTTTTCTCCTCTTTTCTTTGCTTTCTAATTCTGATGTCTGAATAATTTCCCTTCTTTGGAACTGAGTACATAAATTATTCTGCAGAGCAGTAGAAGATAAATGTACTTGCTTTCATTTGAATGACATTTGGTCACACACCAATGTTTTTCCAGTTAATGAAAATAGAAAGACACGACATTTGGGAAACTTTTTCTTCTAATGAGAAGCCTAAACCTTGTTAAAAACCTTACATGCAATTTTTTATTGAATCACTCAATATAACTGGAGAACTATTTTGATCACAGGAAATAAGTTACATTTCCTAACTGAGTGATAACTCAAGGGTGCATGGTTAGAGGGAATTTTTGGAAACTAAGAGGTGATCTGATAAGTGGAAAAGAAGAGAGTGCTTATTCTTGAGGCTGTCTTGTGTTTTCAAACAAATAAAAAAATAATTTGATGCTAGAGGTGATTAGGAGGAAAGGGGGAAAGATATTTCTTATTTCAGAACCTAAATCTGTAAGACAATTATCACACAGTACAGCCTTGCTGTCTCAACCTGTTATTGATGCCTCAAAGTGTAAGATGGCTAAATTCCAAGAATAATCCTGCTCAGCTATGGACACAATATTGAAAGACCTACTAGATATAAAATCTTCACTTACATCTGTAAATAATGCTCTCTGTGCAAATACTATGGAAGCTCAAGGATTGAGAGGTGAAGTTAATAAATTTCACTCTTGAATGCAGACAATGGATAGGTGCATGTGGGACATTGACTCTCGTCTTTATAAGACTCCTGATACAAGTCACGATGTCTGGTATCTGCAACATAAAATGATTGACTTGGAAGACCGTAATAGGAGGAATATTATAAGGATCATAGGTCTTGTCAAGCAAATTGAGAACGATGATATGCTAGGTTTTCTAACCAATTTAATACCAACACTGATGAATATCACATTTAATGTTCCACTGGAGGTTCAACGTGCCCATCAAGTCCGCTCTTGTACTTCAGATTGTTCAACAAAACCTCAACATATCCTTGCTTGCTGTTTGCGACACCAACAAGCTCGTCAAATTATCATGGATGCAAGGAAACATGGTCCTTGTGCATATGACAAAACACAAGTTAATATCACAGCAGATTCCCCAGCACCTACTAATCTTAAAAGAAAACTATTTCTAACTTTACGCACTAGACTGAAGAAGAGAGACATTAAGGGGGCCATTAAGGGTCTGGCGGTCACTAGACCACCAGACTCGCGGATGGCAGTCGGACCACCGCCAATGCAGCGGTCCGAGCACCACATTATAACCCTGGTGGTCAGACTGCCAGGAAGCCACCAGCTGTGCCAGGATCAGGGATCCCAGCTGTCTGGAGGTGGTGGCAGTCCTAATGGGCAAGGGCAGCACTGCAAACAGTGCTGACCTCAGGATTATGATCCCCTTCTCCACCAGCAGTTTCATGGCGGTACCACCACCATAAAATGCTGGTGGAGAACGGGTGTAGGGGGCTTCAGGGAGGCCCATGCACTTGGCATGGGCAGTGCAGGGCCCCCCTGGCCAGCAAAATCACAGACAGTGAACACTGCGAGGGTGCTGGTGCACCCTGCAGGCTACAGCATTGCCGCTGGCTCGATTACGAAACTCAGGTTTCCACCTGCTGACCTAGTGGGAAACTCTTAATAGAGCCAGCGGGGAGGTAGTCTGTGTGGCAGCGACCTCCCCACTGGAAGTTAGGTGGATGGTAAAAAACGCCTGTCAAACTCATAATGACCCCCTTAATGTCTCTTCATATAAAAGACCTCAAGCAAAACTGAACCTATGCCAACATGTTGAACAATTGTTTAAGGAATATGAGAACTCAGTAACGAATGACAGTACAATAGGGGCGCTGGTAAAGCAGTAATTAAAGATATGATCATGAAAGATTCGGCCCTTCTTAAAAAACAATTAAACATTGAGGGGTTATCCATGGAAAAAGAGGTCTTGTCTCTTATGGATAGTTATAATAAAACAGAATCCCCAGAGATATTAAAGAAATACATTTCTGTAAAATTTAAACTAAACAATTTGTATACCTCTCATGCAGAAAAATGTCTCTTTCTTATTCATCAAAGTCACTAGGAAAGGGGGGAGAAAGCTGGAAGACTTTTAGCATATCAATTGTATTAAGAAGAATCCTCTAGAGATATATCTGCTAGCAAAAAAAATCTGCCATCCACGCTCCGTTCTGAAATATTGTTGCAATTTCAGACCTACTTACAAAACACTTTATACATCACTACATTGTTAAGATACTAAAGATGAAGATAATTTCTTTGCCAATCTAAATATTCAAAGATTATCTTAAGAACAAAAAGATAGCCTTGAAGGAGAAATTACAGTGGAAGAAATCACAAAAGCTATTGCATCACTTATTCATCCATTCCAAAGTTCCAAAGTTGGTTTTGTCCCTTCCCATTCCTCTTCAAATCATCTTCGAACAATTGTACATTTACTCTGGCATCAACGTAATAAAGCAGAAGAAAGTGCAATACTGTCCCTAGATAAAGAGAAAGATTTTGATAGGGTGGAATGGGGATATTTGTTTTGAACTATGGATAGAATGGGGTTTGTAACATATTTTATTAATTTAACTAATGGAATGTTTCATTTATCAACTGCTGCAATTACATGTAATGGCTTTACATCTTCCTATTTTAGGATTTATTGTGGTACAAGACAAGGATGCCCACTCTCTCCATTGTTATTTCTTCTTGCACTATAAACACTAGCTATTGCCATTAGACAGAATATCAATATTCAGGGTATTGTAATCCCTACTTGCGAGGTGAAAGCTTTATATTACGCTGATGATATATTATTAACCATCTCAAACATGGAATCTTCGGCGAATTCTTTGTTTTCTCTTTTGAACCACTTTTTGATGTTTTCTGGTTATAAAATTAATTTGTCTAAATGTGAGGCTTTACCAATGAATGCTAGTACTACAAGTAGCTTCCTTGGGTACTATTCAACTTAGATACGATGGGATTTTACTTAAACCTGGTTTGAAGAATGTGGTGATGGATATACTGAACCCTACTATTGAAAAACTTAAACGTGATTTTTTACGTTGGCCCCAATTAAATCTTTCATTATGGGGTAGAGTTCAAATTGCAATAAAAATGAATACAATTCCTACATTTAACTTTCTGTTTTGTGTGCTGTAAATACCTTTAATGGTCGCTTTAAAAAAAATAATCTCTCATGTATGATATCCCGTTTTATTTGGGGAGAAAGTAAACCCTGTATAAGTAGCTCAAAATTACACTCGTCCTCATTAAAAGGAGGTTTACGACTTCCTCACTTGGAAAACTATTGGGTGGCTCAACAACTAGTACATTCGATATACATGCTGTCCACGTATCGTAATACCCCTACATGGGTTAATTTTGAACAATTTTACCCCCATGGCCATTTATTATACCAAAAATCCAAAGTACTCACAATTTTCAGTTCCAATCATTTATTCTTCCCAATCGGCATAGCAAAAAGCTAATAAAATAATAAAATTTAATGCACATTTTCACTTACGTGCCCCAATTTGAAATAATTCTGCAATTACTCATAAGGGAAAATAACTTAACTTTATCAGATTTATAGACACAAAATAATTCTTTAAAATCATTTTCACAATTGAAGGAAGAATACAATCTTCCAAATTCACAGTTTAATACCCTTATTTTATTATCATCCATTTTAAACTCTATTACAGATTCTTGTATGGACTTAATTACGCAAGCATCTACTGCTCCTTACATTCATGCATGGAAAACTTTTAAAGGCACATTATCCGTTATATATTCCACACTAATTGATAGATCCTTTTTTATTGATACATCCAATATTCTGAAAACATGGTGGTTTTCACGACTCAATACTAAATTTCCAGACAAAGAATGCGCTAAACTTCTAGAAAATTATAATAAAGGCCTTCGAGATTCACGTTTGAAATTTAATTATTTTAAAATACTTCATCACTTAGCATTGGTCACCCGTCAAACTTCATTCAGTTAATCTTAGTCCTAATTGTAATTGTTGGAGATGTCAACAACTAGATTGTGATATTGTTCATATTTTATGGGATTGTCCGGAGATCCACCTTTTTGGATACAAATAGAAAGCTACTTAAGGGAATCATTGCCTGTTATTGTTTCTCTTACACCCCGATTATCCCTACTATATGATACTTCTAATTTAAAAACAATTCCTCCAAAAGTATTCAGATTTTTGTCTGAAGCTCTTAGTTTGGCTAAAATGAATATTTTACAATTTTAGGAAATCTAATGTGTACCAATGATTTAACCTTGGTTGAAAAATATGTCTGAAATAGCGCACTTGGAAAGAATGATATACAAACGGAATGATAATTTAACTGTATTTGGGGTTTGTTTTTTGGACTAATAATATCCCTTTGTCGTTATTTTCTTTTTATTGTTCTATTTTATATTTCTTGTTTTTTATGATGGTTTCTTGCTCATTTTAAGATTGAGAACAGATTGATGTATACTTATAAGTCTTGATTGGTTATTAACCAATGTTTCTGTAAAATTAATATTTGATATAGTTTTTTCTTAATACTTACTTATTGCTTCTTCTTATTTCTTTTTATTATTCAAATTGGAATGATTATGGTCATTCACAATTTGTACACCTTTGAATTACATATCCTATGTAAGTTTTTCCTAGTCAATGTGTTTTTGTCTGTTATTTTGGAACATCTAATAAAAAATTGAAATAAAAAAAAATCACTTGGTGATCAATATTGAAGTCTGGAAAAATCTTCACATGATTACAGAAGAATTCAACTCCTTGACACACTTAGCAGCACATCACAAGGCACTGTCTCATTCAGCAGCCACTTTCAAGCCATTTATTGCTCTGTATTGTTAATTGGTTTATCCATGGTTGGCATATTTGATTTACTGGTAAGTCCCTAGTAAAGTGCAATAGAAGTGCCCAATGCTTGTAAATCAAATATAACAAGTGTGCCTGCAGCACTGATTGTGCCACCCACATAACTATCCCTATAATCATGTCTCAGACCTGCCACTGCAGTGTCTGTGTGTGCAGTTTTAAACTGTAAATTCGACTTGGCAAGTGTCCCCACTTGCCTGACCTAACCCTTCCCTTTTCCTACATATAAGACACCCCAAAGGTAGGCCCTAGGTAGTCCCATGGGCAGGGTGCAGTGTATGGTTAAGGTAGGACATATACTGATGTGTTTTATATGTCCTGACAGTGAAATACTGCCAGATTTGCTTTTCACTGTTGCAAGGCCTGTCCCTCTCATAGGTTAACATGGGGGCTACCTTTAAATATGATTAAAGCATAGCTTCCCCATGGGAGCAGATAGACATGTGGAATGTGGGACCTCTGAACTCACAATTTAAAAATACATCTTTTAGTAATGTTGATTTTGAAACTGTGTGTTTGAAAATGCTACTTTTAGAAAGTGGGCATTTTCTTGCTTGAAACATTTTTGTGATTCTGCCTGTTTGTGGATTTCCTGTCTGGGATAGTTTGACAGTTGGGCTGTTTGCACCTCTCTCCACACAGTGACACAAAGGGGGCTGTGGTGTAGCCTGCATAGTCTGATGAGCCATCTATGCTAGGAGGGAGAGAAAGAGTGGTCACTTGCACCTGAAAGGACTTGCCTGCTCTCACACAATGCAGTCTCCAAACCCCCTGGTGTGTGTCTTAGGCCTTGCTTGGGCATGCAGGATTTCACAAACAAGTGAGACTTTCCTTTGAAGTAAGCCTACTTCAAAGGCCAAAATGGGTATAAGAAGAGCACCCAAACCCACAGACTTTAGACACTTCTTGGGGTAGACACTCTACCTCACAGACACTTCTGGATAAAGAATCCTGCTGGTGAAGAATCCCTGAACTAGACCTGCCAAGAGGAACTGTCTGGCTGCCCACAGGACTCACTGGGACTGCTTTTCTGTCAAGGACTGCTGCCTTACTGTTGCCCTGCTGCCTTGTTGCTCCCTGGCTGTGCTGGGAAGTGCTCTCCAAGGGCTTAGATAGAGCTTGCCTCCTTTTCACTGAAGTCTCAGTACCAAAAAGACTTCACTCCTGCAACTGGACTCCCTGTGTGCTGAAAATTCGACGCGCAGCCTGCTAAAAACAATGCACAGCCTGTCCCGCAGTAAGAAATTCACTGCATGTCGAACCGGAACGACGCAACGCGACTTCGACGCACGGCCCACCGGATCAACGCACAGTCGACCTGCGACAACGCAGCCCGACTTCCAGAGAGGAATTGGCGTAGCGCCTGCCGTGCTGGAAAAATGTCCATGCAACGCCCACTGGATCGACACCATCGTTTGTGACTTTGCTCTGCAAGCTTAGGATTCCACACACAGTCCCCGGGGCGCCAGAAACCCCACAACCCGAAGAGGAACCAAGTCCGCATGCCAGAAATCGACGCAAAGCCTTCCCCTGTGTGAAAAACAACAACGCAAGTCAGTGTGCGAAGGGGCGAAACCGACGCACACCTCCCCATTTCCCATGCATAGCCTCCTCCGTGGACCCTTGCGGAGATTTTGAATGCGAATCAGGTACTTTGTGCTTGCAAGAGACCTTTATTGTTTTTAATAGACATTTACTTGTTTTGCAAAGACTTAAGACACTTTATATCACTTTTACAGTGATATCTCAACATCTACTTTTAATATTATAATATAATAACGTTTAATATTAAATATTTTTCTAAACACTGTGTGGTGTATTTTTGTGGTGCTATATTGTGTTATTGTATGATTTATTGCACAAATACTTTACACATTCCCTTCTAAGTTAAGCCTGACTGCTCAGTGCCAAGTTACCATAGGGTGGACACAGGATAATTTGGATTGTGTGTGACTTACCCTGACTAGAGTGAGGGTCCTTCCTTGGACAGGGAGTAACCTGACTGCCAACCACCAAAGACCCTATTTCTAAGACATATCATCTCTGTCACATAGTTAATATATATTTAGATGCATCTAAAAAACCCTGGTGCAAGGAATTTTGGTGTCACTGACAACAATTATATGTTGCTCTTTGGTCTCTCCCTTTCCTCTAGTAATGTGCCAATGTTAGGTCCATGTTGCAATGTGGAGACTTCTTGTCACATTTTGTTGTAACAAATCTGACTGAAATGTCTTTAATATAGGGCATGACATGCCTAAAAAGATACAATTGCAATAAATTAGGAGAATTAAATCAATATCTGATTTATCACAAATTCAAAGGTTGAGCCTTGTGGCTCCCACTGCATGTATTTCAATCAGAAGTACAATACACCACAGCTTCCGGTAGATCCATAATTTGTAATTGAGCCAAACATGTTTTTAATGCAAGCTGCTTCATCAAGAGCCCTGGTGTTAGACCTGACAGCCTTGGGGTAGTCACCCCTAACTTTTTGGCCTGCCTCCCTCCACTTTTTGGACACTGTTTTTGCTGGTTTATAGACTCTGCGCACTTTACCACTGCTAACCAGTGCTAAAGTGCATATGCTCTCTCCCTTAAAACATGGTAACCTTGAATCATACCTGATTGGACTATTAATTTAATTATAAGTCCCTAGTAAGGTGCACTTTATGTGCATAGGGCTGGTAAATTAAATGCTACTAGTGAGCCTGCAGCACGGGTTGTGCCACCCACTTAAGTAGCCCCTTTTTCTTGTCTCAGGCCTGCCATTGCAAGGCCTGTGTGTGCAGTTTCACTGCCACCTCGACTTGGCATTTAAAAGTACTTGGCAAGCCTAGAACTCCCCTTTTTCTACATATAAGTCACCCTTAATGTGTGCCCTAGGTAACCCCTAGGGCAGGGTGCTGTGTAGGTAAAAGGCAGGACATGTACCTGTGTAGTTATATGTCCTGGTAGTGTAAAACTCCTAAATTCATTTTCACACTACTGTGAGGCCTGCTCCCTTCATAGGCTAACATTAGGGCTGCCCTCATACACTGTTGAAGTGGCAGCTGCTGATCTGAAAGGAGCAGGAAGGTCATATTTAGTATGGCCAGAATGGTAATACAAAGTCCTACTGACTGGTGAAGTCGGATTTAATATTACTATTCTAGAAATGCCACTTTTAGAAAGTGAGCATTTCTTTGCACTTAAATCCTTCAGTGCCTTACAATCCACGTCTGGCTGGGCTTGGTTGACAGCTCCTTGTGCATTCACTCAGACACACCCCAAACACAGGGTACTCAGCCTCACTTGCATACATCTGCATTTTGAATGGGTCTTCCTGGGCTGGGAGGGTGGAGGGCCTGCTCTCACACAAAGGACTGCCACACCCCCTACTGGGACCCTGGCAGACAGGATTGAACTGAAAGGGGGCCTGGTGCACTTCTTAGCCACTCTTTGAAGTCTCCCCCACTTCAAAGGCACATTTGGGTATAAAACAGGGCCTCTGCCCTACCTCATCAGACACTTGCTGGAAAAGAAACCTGAACCAGAAACTACATCCTGCCAAGAAGAACTGCCTGGCTGCTCAAAGGACTCACCTGCCTGCTTTCTACAAAGGACTGCTGCCTTGCTGTTGCCCTGCTGCCTTGCTGAACTCTTGTCTGGCTGTGAAAGTGCTCTCCAAGGGCTTGGATAGAGCTTGCCTCCTGTTCCTTGAAGTCTCAGGACCAAAAAGACTTCCCTCTTTTACTTGGACGCTCCGTGCGCCGAAAATTTCGACGCACAGCTTGTCTCGCGGCGAGAAAAACGCCGCACTCCGACGCTGATCGACGCGACGCTCTTGGGACGATCGAAGATCCGACGCACAGCCTCGCAAGGACAACGCCGCCCGACCTCTAGAGGAGAAATCGACGCGACGCCTGCCGTGAGATCGTAATTCCAACGCGCAGCTCCGCAGATCGAAGTCTAGAGGAGAAATCGACGCGACGCCTGCCGTGAGATCGTAATTTTGACGCGCAGCCCCGCAGACCGACGCGCAGCCGGAGAACAAGCAGGAAAATCCACGCACAGACCCGGGACATCTGGTAATCCCCGCGATCCACAGAAAGAGACTGTCCGAGCGCCGGAAAACGACGCCGACTTCCCCGCGTGGAAAATAACGACGCAAGTCCGTGTGTGCCGGGGAGAAATCGACGCACACACCCTTTTTCCACTCACCTCTTCTCTTGTGGCCCTCTGAGGAGATTTTTCCACTCCCAACCAGGTACTTGTGCTTAAAAGAGACTTTGTTTACACTCTAAAGACTTAAGACACTTTATATCACTGTCCTGTGATATTTCTACAATTTTCCATTGCAACTTTATTCTTTTTGACCTACAATTATCCTGATAAATATTATATATTTTTCTAAATACTGTGTGGTGTATTTTTGTGGTGCTATATGGTGGTATTGTATGGTTTATTGCACAAATACTTTACACATTGCCTTCTAAGTTAAGCCTGACTGCTCGTGCCAAGCTACCAGAGGGTGGGCACAGGATAATCTTGGATAGTGTGTGACTTACCCTGACTAGAGTGAGGGCTTTTGCTTGGACAGAGGGTAACCTGACTGCCAACCAAAAACCCCATTTCTAACACCTGGTAATTACCAAATCAAGTTGAAAGCAATTTCTCTAATGATTTTGCTCTCATAACCTTTCACCTACAATGTTTAAAACTATGCTCTAAACGATTGCCTGATGATTTGTTGTTGCTGTTCTATGTATTTATTGCTCAAGGGTCTGTTGGTGTGGTGGACCAATGTGTTTGCTCCAGCTGCGTCTGTGTGACTTCCTGGTCAAGTGTTCAAACCTTCGCACGTCCGCTACCTTCTGCGTTTCATCCTTGACGAAAGGAGTATCATTGGGTTGGGAAACAATAAATATGTTATCTGTCAATAGTGCCAAGACACCTCCATGGTGTTAACATGTTGCTCTACGAATAAATATGTTATGCATATTTATTTCTCCACTTCATTTCCTTGTGATTGTTTGCAGTAGCAATAAAAACTTTTAATTTCTTTAAACCAGTGTAGTCACTTCTCAGGGTACGCCCCCACTTTTAAAAGTCTGATACCAATGAGTGTCTTGCGACACTATGAGAAAGCCTCACTGTAGGTGCTTTGTTTTGAACGTTACCCACCATACTTCTTTGCCAAATTGTGTAAGAGAAGCTATTTTGCCACGTTTATGAAATGTGTTCAGCCATATCACTTTACATGATTCAGGAAAGATTTACCAAGATAATATTTGCCTAAATAGAACTCTGCGTTTCACTTTAAATATATATTTCATCTTGTACAAAGACGCAAAATAAAGCTTGTTTTAATCAAAACAACGGAGACAAGCCGATAAGAAAATGACTATTTTCAGGTCTCACTCTGTCTCCTATGTGGGTCAGCGGTGTTCTGTAACACTGCAGGATTACTCGGGCTCATCCTGTGAAAATTACACTATTTCTCATGATAGATATTTAGGTGAAGCAAGGAGCGATACATCCAAGCCAATTTTAGGGCACTGCTATCTAAAATTGCACGAAACAGGAATTCGTTTTCACCTGCTCTAAAAATGACGTACATCGAAATGTCCTAGCCTTTTTTTAACGTAAAACTCATGGAAATTGACTTCCTGGCAGTACTGTTGGGAAATCACCCAGGTCTGATATTTTAAAGTAAAATAACAAGGAACAAACTAATAGCGTTTTGATTACGCATAATTTGTTCTTTTGTACAATATGTAAAGCTAAGTATGACAATATCGTTTTAATAGAATAAATACATAGTTGCAACAGATGGAAACAGGATGGAGAGTAGAACACACTGATAATTACAAAGAGAAAAGAAAAGACTCAGAATTGCACACTGCCTAATTTACAAGAGAAAGCAATCAGAATTGCACTGCTCAATCCACCCTCTCTAATGCAACAGATCCCTACCACAATTTAGGGGGCCTATTTGCAGACTGCGTTTAGTGATACTGCAATGGTACTACTAGTGTATTACAAAATGCTGTTCACAAGCCTACTTAGAGAAGTCACACCTCCGCCTCTCCTATTCTTTCTGTGCAGAGATCTCTGCACATGTACACCTGCATTTTAGTAGTAACTGTGGGAGGGGTGGGGTAGTGGCTTGAAAATGGGGAATACTTATTACTGAATTGGAGGAGCTTTGGGAGTTGTACTGAGGGTTAAAGGGAGGGCTATACAGGGTTTTTTGGAGAGATATGCATTCACCCACAAAAACATAAGCCCTTTGCTATTCACCAAACTGCACTTCTAAAGTTACTACCCCCAAAAAGTGGGCATGTTCACACTTGGTGGTGGGCTGCATGTGAAGGATTGGCCATTGGTACAATTTTGAATATGATAAAAAAGAAAACAAAGACATTCACTGAAAAAAGCAGAGGTTAAAGTGATGTTATACATAGTTTAGGTTCTAATGCCTTGACATATGGTAAAAACAGAAATTCACAGAAAAACTAAGGTTTAAGTGATGCTATGGTTAGGTGTTGTAATGAGACAGGAGTTAATGTTAAAAAAATCGAAAAACAATTGAAAGACACGGTTATAATTTAGGTAAATAACTATATCTTCCATCCCTATTAAGCACTGTATATGACCTCACGTATTACATCACATTTGACACATTATAATTTTTATCAAAAAGGAAGAGAATGAGGGTTGGGTGTTTATTCAGGGATCCTGCACACTGAAGATCCTTTACATTGGGAAACAAGGAACTTCATTGAGAATCCATTTAAAAATGAGGAAATATTTGTTGGCGTTGTAGCAGTAAAATAAATTGTGCAATACACCAGCACAAACACCTTGCATTAGTATCTGAAAATAGTCTACCGGCTTGGGTTGCTAGCCAGTGAGATGGGGTTTACACCTAGCATTTTATGAGATATATTATCAATTTTAAAAGGCACTCACAAAGAGGGGTTTTTGATTATGAGGATTAGTGTTGATTTAAAAGGCACTTACAAAGAGTTTGAATTATGAGGTTTATTCTCAATTTTAAAAGGAGCTCACAAAGAGGAGTTTTGCCTTTGTGGAGGAGGTAGATGTATGCTGGATAGGTTTCTATTTATTGTGAGATGTACAGCAACAGTCAACAATGCTGGTGACTTGCAATCATGTGGACAATAGGAGTCAATGTCCATCTAGGACATGTAGGTGCATCCAATGTATATCATAGATTGTGTGTGTCAGTGAAGTACTTTCACTCCTACTGCACCATTCCAGCGTACTAAAAATAAAACAACAGGACTTCTGCATGGTCATTTATCACTTATGCTTCAAAATACTGTAATAACAGCTGGCTCCAAACTTAGTGGTATTCATTTTATTAACCACAGAAGGATGACATGCTCAGTTGGATCACATGGATCCAAGGCAATGATCTTCAGCCCCCAAGGATCTGGAACAATATCCCCATACACATCTTGACTTCCCTTACTCTGCTTCAATTCAGGAAAGAGCTAAACAGTCACAATGCAGAAGCAGTTGACAAAGTAACCACTGCTTATGCTGTGTCTTTGACCTTGCACAGTGCTCTCCTGTCTTTGGGCTAGGTTTAGACTATAAAAACAATACATACATGAATGCATACCTACTGCCAGTTCTCTGATGTGTAACAGCTTTATATCATGAAAGTATCCCATTGTGCATGTAAAGTGTACACATGCACTGCATTGTGTTATGAGCTTTGTAAATTGAGGGGGACTGTAAAGAACTATTCTTATCTCACATTTGTTCAGTATTTATCTGATGAGAAGTAGATGGAAAGCACAGAGCAGACTGGAAAGCTAACAGAGATTATGTTTTGTGCATTTTCATTTACTTGATTACAGTTATTGGAAGTTAATTTATTCAGTGTTAATCTTTGTTATTGTCATTGCTCTATGATTGGCTCATTGATATAATCAACATGACACTCAAATTCATTGGTGCAAGACCTTCTGGAGCAACTTTTCTTACCAAGTACTATTTGCTTCCGTTTGGACTTAAAAAAATAATAATTTTGTGGCACTAGCCTCTTTGATTGTTTTTCTCTTTCCATGGCATTTGTATTTTATTGGCCACATCCATTTTCAAGATGAAAATTGAAACGTTTGCCAATTTGGTCTCCTTATTATCCAGAATGGCTAAAATTCGATTTGTTCATATGTGCAAATGTTGACAATTTACAGTGTACATGTATGCGCACAGGCTCCTACCCTCTCTACCTTCCTTATTTACTTCCGACGTTCTCCCTGTTGTTTTTCCCTTGCCACAGAAAGTTATATTTTTCATGTGACTGGATCGTCTTTTATTTTTTTAAACTTTTTCTCAATTGTACTACCCTCAAGTAATTAGTGTGTTGAATTGTCTTGAAGAATCTTCACTTGGGAAGTGTTACATTTCGAAGTTACAATTTAAAATTGTTGACGTCATACAATTCTTAAGTCAAGATACCATTAAGATTTCTAATGTATTTTGGCTGTAGCAAATATAACCCCTCGTCTTAACTCAATCTTCGTGTTAGAAATGGTAGAGTTGTATGCATTCTTGGACGTTGCATTTACACACTAAGGGCCATATGTAAGAACACATTTTCCCATAGACATAAAATGTGTAAAAACCTTTGATACATCTGGCCCTAAATTATGTGGTTTCTTAGCTGGTAGACAGGCATGTTATTTTAGACTAGGCCTGCAGCTTCTGCCCTTTCACTCTCAGGCATGCATTTTTATTTCGCTATTATTTTAGCTGAAGCCTACCTTCAGTGGAGATGTTCTTATTATTTTATGAGCTTGTCTTTTTACACAGGCGTCTGTTATTCTTTTCTCTGCACAACATTCTCATGCTGTGCTCTTTCCAAGGTTGTACACGGTAAGTTACGAATTATTGTCAGTACAAAGCATTCATCATGTCCCCAACTCATATCAGTAGTATACGTGTTGTTAGGTCAGGGCAGTCTTCTCAGAATTTTATTATAAAACACCTCACTGCCCCTACATGATAAAGGGGTATTGCAACCAGTTGTCATCATACACTCCATGTCGCTTTGAAAGTTTCTGCTGAGACCTGAGGCAGTCTCTCCCTCCATGTGGGAGAATTGGTGGTAGACTAACAGACCTCCTCTTTGCTGATAATCACAGGTATTGGGGATGGGGTTCTCCTGTGAGGCCTCATAGGCAGATTAGGGTGTACATTGCCATGTCTTGTAGGGAATCTCAATAGTGCAGGTAGGGATTTTAGAACCATTGTTGTGACAGTATGGTGAGACTTTTCCTGTGTTTCCCTTTCCTTGTCACTGCCTTGCTTGTATTGTTTTTTATTATCTTCATAATCACAATACATGTATTTTTACATAGAATGCAGTTAATTCAATGAAACACATTGAACCTAGTCTTGCTTCTGTTTTGCCTTTGTGTGTGAGGCATATATGACTAAGAGAAAGGGGTAAGATCTGTTCCACCACGATTTCCCTGAGAAATCCAGATGACATGCTAAGACTGCCACAAATTACCTTCTGCTTTTGGGTACTGGTGAAGTGCTGTAAGCTTGCTGAAAGGGTTAGTCTGACAGTTGCCATGCAGCGCAGGATAAGACTCAGTCCCCTGCACCAGTGGTGGTGGCGCCCAAATCCAGCAGTCTTGTTACTGTAAAGAGTGTCTTTACGGCAGTAACTTATGGTATATATTTTTCTTAACTCCTCTTGAAAGTCTACCTCATGGCTTTGTACTCTGTGGTCATAACCCTAAAACAGTTATATAGGTATCTTGATGAAGTTAACTTTATTTGTTCCATGATAAAGGATATTGTCTCCTCAATATGTTATGTGCCAGATGCACTAAACTTGTTTGTGGGCACAAAGACTCGTACAGCTGCAAGAAGTTATTTACCATGCACAAACCCCATTTTAAGAATTAATAAAGTTACCACTGCCAATTCCCACTAAAACCATTGAAATATGAAAAGTTTTTTTTTTTTAAGCAGGCCTGTTTACTTTAAGCAAATCAAGCTGCTTTACAAAACTTTTCATTTTTCCAAAAACAATCTCAGGGATGGTGGCCTCCTGACACTTGCAGGCGACCATCCCTGTAATTGTAGCTAATCAGAGTAAGTCACAATTTGCGGCCTGCCTCATGAACATTCAGTGGGTAAGCCGGACTGTTACCCACTCCGAATTGGAATTTTCTTGGAACAACCTTTTAATGAAGAGGTAGGTTCAGTAGAGAATGGTGACATATAATTCTGGAGGGATGCTGGAGCGAGGTGGACAGTTTAACTCACTGACAGACATTTTGGTAAATGCCTTTAGTCTCAATGCCAAACCTCTCAATCATGTCTCGTTAAGAGTGTTTTATTTATAATGGGCCATGACTGAGAGCTCTCAACAGGAGGCTGAAGGCAGTACGAGTTGCTCACAATGCCTGTCAGTGGGTCAAAAAGTAAATAATAATAAAATATTTACTTACCCACGCGTCCTCCGTGTTGTCCTCTTCTGAAGTCCCATCACAAGTCTCTGAGCCTCAGCCAAATCCCCACTATCACTCCAGATGCTTTTCTCATGCTGCTGATAATGTTAGCAGCATGAGAACAGTACCAGGATTGGTTTTGGCGTGGGCTTGCCTGACGTTCCTTTAGGCACTAGGGACCTGTGCCTTCTCTTCACCCAACTGTCTTAGAGAACTCGAATGAAGAGGTTTGCAATACGCATGTCACTTTGGCTGTCACAAGACAGCTGGACAAAGTGACAAGCTCACTTTAAACAGGAGTGTGCACCACTTTTCCCCTGCTGCAAATTAAGAGCAATGGCAGCGGCCGTTCCTGACATGGCTCGGGCTGACAGAAGCTGTGAACAATAAAATGGTAATAAATGTATTTTTTTTCATTTAATTTTTCACCTTTGCCGCTTTTGAAGCAAGGTAGCGATGCTCCTCCTCTCAAATGGAGGAACATATGTTGGGTAGGTTAGAAAAATTCAATACGTTTGCCAAAAAAATGGTTGAAAATTGAGACTACTGTTTGTGACCAGTATCTTGACACAGCTTTCCCTTTGTGTATTGAACTCAAGCAATTGCTGTTGCAGATTGGGGGGGTTAGACATCATTATTAAGGACACCGTTTCACCCAGTTGTTATTTTAGCTCACATGATTTTAGACTCATAACAACTTAAAAGTAAAATGGTCTGCCTTTCCTATGTTAATGTCCATGATGGCATTTTGAAGGAATATGCCTTGCAATAGATATGGAATATGTTTGTAATTGTACTGATTACAGAAGTCAGCTGTTCATTTATTTATCTATTTATTTGAAGTATTACTATAATATGAACCTAGCTACTAGGGCAGCAGATCATTTTATGGATAAAATAGGAAACATAGAACAATAGAATTGGGGTAAAAGGCTAAAGAGAAAAAGTGGGAGGATGCTTGCAATACCTCTGACTATTGGCAATGGCTCTAGGTAGCGTTCCGACCCATCTTTCTTCTGCCCATCCTGCAACCTCAGACTAGACCCAGCCATATGCAAATCAGTCTTGGACTTAACCTAATGAGAACATTCCAGCCCAAACTGCCAAGCCAGTTCTTCTCTGAGCTGGAACACAAGCAAACCAAGATTGGTTTCTCCCTGATTGGGGGTTCTTCAGTGTAGACTGATTCAAGCTGACTGTAGGTTTCCCTAAGAGACCTAATAGAATGGAATTTATGTGTCAACGTAGTGTTTTTTGTCAATAATAAGCCTGATACTCAAATATTTATATCCACCTACATGTGATTTACTGCAAAATGCAATATTACAAAAGGTGATTCAGAGAATAAAGTTAGTCAAGTTCAAAGACTACATACTGCGTTTACATTTTAGTGGGAAATTCAGATTGCTACAAGATGTATTGGCCTCGTGAGTCTAAGGTTAAGTGAGAGAACATGGATGAACCCATGTTGGCTGGGTTGTTATTGAGAAAAAAAGAATACCACTTGTTGTACATTTCTTTCTATTCACACTTCTTCCATCTGGGTTTTCACACCCAACTGCCACCCTTGAAGTGAATACCAAAACAGGCTGGTAAAGGTGAGTCCATTTGATATGGAAACTACAAACCACCACCATTTCCATCAGGTTGTCACATGTTCTTTTCTTCCTGCATAGTCAAATATTTTCCCCAGCAGATAAAAAAACATTTAGATGCATTTACGCCTTAAGCGTAATCATAAACTAACAGATTTTCACAAGGTGAAATAGTTGCTAGCACTCAATAGGCCTATGCAGGGAAATGTAACAAATATGTTATGTTTGTATCTATAGCCCAATATTATTTTGAAAACTTTGCCCAAAGAAAATGTGTGATTATTACAGGGTTACATTTAACAATTTGTAATTTTTTACAGGAGTTTCACTGGCAAAGACAATGTGCATCTCTGACTGTGTGACAATAATTATATTTCCACAGAATGATAAAGTCATTTGATGTATATTAGTTCATTTCTGAGCAACAATATTGTGGAAAACATGGCATAAACATTAAAATAAGTACATGAAGATAAAACAATACACATCAGTAGTCAGAATAATCCTCCTCAAATAATAACGTGCTATCAATTTTTGAGGATAATATCTTAGAAGAAGGGAAGGGAAAAGAAAACACTAAACCAGAGAGGCATGTAATTAAAATGATATTATAAAAATCTAAATACAATAAACAGAAACTGGAGTCACCAAAAAAACTTTCACTGCAAATCTTTTCTGGTTGTCTAAATGAAACGTCCTAAGTTACTCATATAGACATTCTAATAATTAATGCACTGAGTTATATTTAACATTCAGGCGACATAAAGAACAGCCTCAATTTAAAGGAACCCTGTTTGACATTGTCACAGGGAGTCAAGACCAATCCTAATTCTTAAAAAAGATTTCCTTAGATTCTTGTAATGAATGGCCTGTAAGGAAGGAAAAATGCCTTCCGCTACAACCCAGTTACGGAAATCTGCCACCGATTTTTTTACTGTTCAAATATTTCATATCTTTTCTTCTACTAATTTCAAATGCTTTTTGATTTAGCATTCATTTGATCTTAGCCACGGAAATCAGTTGATTAAACTCAAGAATGTTAAGGTCCAGCTCAGAATGCCAGGCCCTAGATCTCAGATAAATGGTTCCCAAAATTTTGACTTCTGTGAACTCCCACTATATCATTACTGGAACTTGGGGACACCAAATGAATCATTATTGGAATCCAGGGACCCCCCACTGAGTGATTACTGAAAGTTGGAGATCTGATCTGTTAATATTATTTAATTTTCTATGTAGCTGGGGACCCCCGGAGGAGGCTTTGGTGACCCCCCAGGGGTCCCTGGGCCACAGGTTGGGAGCCACTGTCTTAGAGCATTAGAAAGCAAGCCGAAGCCTGCAAATATGGCTCTCTATGTTATTACAGCAAGCTTACATTCTATAAGGCTGCTATTAAACGACTCGAGAAAGTGCAAGACCCAGTGTTTGGCAAGTAAGTTCCAAACTGTAAAATCACTTTCCAATCTTTGATCCTGAATCACGGCGAACATGGGAATCGCAAGACGTTTTCTGCAGCTAGAGCCTTCCGTATGTTCCCAATCCACACTTGGAACGAGAGAAAGTGACTAGGCCCCATAAAGGGTTTGAGAAATTAGTTTTCCTAAGGCTGATTTCCTTATAGAATGAAAAGAGTAACCTCCATATTTGAAGTCCAATGTTTTTAGAGCTACAACAGAAGATTACAAATAAAAGAAGTGATGAGTCCAGCTCAGTTTTTCTATGAAATTCAGGCTAAGATCATTATAGCTTTTAACCTCCTCTAATGGATAATTATGCAGCAAACTTTGGAATTTCTTTAACCTTGCAGAGAAAATTAATGTTTTGGTCTTTGAAACAGATTTAGTTAATTGACTTTGAGAACAATATACCCTCCAGGGCATTTATTTTCATTTGTAGGTCGAACAGTATCAGATGACCAGCATACATAAGAAAAGGAACACAAACAGTGCCACTTTTGGGGGAAAAGGTCATCCCCCTGTGATGTAAATTTAGTACAGTTGGACAGAAATAAGCTAAAGAGCAAAGACACTGGAAAACAACCCTAGCCAAGGGATTTTCAATGGGAATTTTAGGTGACAAAATGCTGCTACCATTGAGATCGACTTGGACCCAATTTTATGCATGAACTGATGGATTCATATTTAGAAACCCTTCCCAGACCTTATACTCTTGGGATATATGCCATATTAGATTTTCATCCACCAGATTAAAGTATTATAAAAGATCAGCATAGCTACAACATAGTTTTCCAATTGAATCTATTGATTTCACGCTGAGCACCTTAGTCCTTTGAGGTGAACAATCGTTAAATAGTTTGGGGCAGAACTGTCCTCTTCCCTTGTGGGGAGGCATTCTTCAGCCAATTAAATTTAGAGACACTTTAATCAATAGAGTCCTATCAAAAGGTTTGGAGCAAGCATCCAAAACATATATTAATTAATAGACTTTTAAATATAGTTGTTATTGATTTTCTTGCAGTTTAAAAGTACAAATGTATTTTCATAGGTGATCATAGTAGCACAGCAATAGGTTAAACAGGTACATCAGTCACAAAATGCACAGGAATGATATCTACAATGACATAAATTGTACAGTCTATGACAATATACAATTATGTAAGAATCAGTGCATACAGTTACATAGCTAGAAGTATGTTTTATATTTTGCGATACGGAGGGCATGTTAGTACTTAACTCTTTGATTACTTCCTTGATTTCTTGCAGCGTTATTGGTGTTTCTATTCACTTTCTCAGCTTTTGTTGCAATTTCTGTAAAGTCTGTACCCTAAGTATTAGGAATTTCCTCTGATCACCTGCTCCTCTGGGGTTTAGGTATAGGCATTTATAATAAATGTAAAAAAGCACATTTACTTCTTACTGTGCATATAGTATCCCCCCCAGGTGTTTTTTATATACAATGAAAATGTAGGGATCTGCTCCTGTTTCAGGAGCCAGGACAAATAATCTGCCTGCTTTGTCCCCTCACCATTTAGTACTTCGCAGACCAATTTGTTTTGGAATGGTACCTTTTTAACAGTCTTTTTCATGATATCAGTGTGGAGACATCCCTCCAAAGGCACATGTCTGGGTCCTGCATGTTGCAGCTGAGCCAGCTCCCTCTCCTTATCTTATATTGCAATGCCTAGTGGCTTTACCATCAGTGTGACCTAGTCAATCACAATAACTCTCACCAACACCTTCAGGGCATCCCATTTTATACACCTGCTAGATACAATATTTTCGCTTGACTGAAAACAGTCATCAATAGTGGTGTTCACAGTTTCACAGAATGGTGTCTCCCTGAGTGCCCTAGTTGGTAATCACCAAGTGAGGATTCGGGTCCTTAGTGACATACAGAATATATACAATATATATATAAAATATATAGGGGAGTTTTTTGACAGTGGGTCTCCCATATTTTGCATCATTGTCAGGTACTGTGAATGCAAGCTGTCAATCAGTACATAATCAATCTTGGAACATGTATTCAAGTGTGCTGCATGGTGTGTATATGCCTGTTTAGAAGGGTTCTGTGTTCCCTATAAATCAATAAATGCAAATGCCCATTGCCTCATGTAGTGACAGTGACATTAGCTATTTCTTCTTAGACAATATTGCTAAACTATCTATTTAATTGATGTGCATGCAATTAAAGTCCCCACCCAAATCAGAGCTGAGCCCAAGTAAGGAGAAACTAATGGGCGGAGATGTCCAAAAATGTATGGTCATCTGGATTTGGTGCATAGGCCTGCTATTGGTCTGTGTCTTCCATTTAGTTTCTTACATAGTATCACATATTCATGGTTGTCATTGTGAATGGAACAATAACCATCGGTACTATTATATTATAGCAACTTATCAACATGTGAGTATCACCAGTAATTAGAACTATATAAAACATAGAGGAGTACACACTGATGCAGTTGGGGCAATTCCGTCTTCATGTACCTTTCTAAGCTTACCATGCCCCTGAAAGTTCACATCAAGTGTTTAAGTTCCTGAGAAGATATTTCCAGTAGCTATGCCTACCTCAGTGCCTTCCTGTAATGCCTGGTTCGTCCATGATTGTTGGTGAGTCTAAAGTTCTTTGTTGCCAGAGCATAGTGTGGGGCATCATCCAGGTGCATTCTTTTCTTGTTTCTTCATGTTATTTCAGGATGCAGCCAGTTCTCACATCCTCAAATACATCTGCTCCCACCTAACGGATGATTTTAAGTCTTGCAGGAAAAAACATCATATATTTGAGGTTCTTTTGCCTACAGTTTATTGTATTCAAATGATAGGTCAGTTTCTGCACCAGCTGCGTATAGTCTGGAAATAACATCAGGGTACTGGTGATTTGTACTGCTCCTCTTTGCTTAGCCATCTCTAGCATCACATCGCTATCTCTGCCATTAAGTAGATGAAAAAGGATGGCTCCTGACAGAGCTCCTGGGGTGGGGAGGAGGAAGGGTAACTGGTCTTCTGTGCAATCCTTCAAATAAAAAAAAGTTTCACAGATCCTTTGAGTTTAGTTAAGATCCAGTACTCCAGTTAAAGTTCCAGACATTCCCTCTCCATCCAATTCACTGTTTGGGAGAAATCCCCTCTAAATATTCTGTTCTGGCTTTCAGAGTCCTGTGTAGCAGATCTTCTACTTTTTTCTGTGTGGTGGAGACCTGATTCACAGTGTCTATCGCTGTTTGCTCAATTAGTAATGCACTTTCTGTGGCTGCTCGTAGGTGTCTTCATACAAGAAATTCCTGGAGTTTGTTGTCTCAGATTTGGACTATCTTACCATGTTAATAAATTGCCATGGTATCCACTTTAAAATCCAGGAAGGCTCATCTCCAGGGTGGCTTTAAAAACGCCCTTTATGGTTGGATCTGGACTGGGTGCAGCATGTTTCCTTATGGTATTGCACCAAAGCCACACCCTCAGATTAACTGTTAGCTGGTGGTATCAGATCAATCATCCTTTTTACTTCACAATGAAGCCACAAGGGACCTGATTTGAACTGGCTAGCTGTCGGGCTGCCTGCACAATATGTTGTTAGTTTTTTTTACTATTTTAGTCAAGAGACTGATCTCCTAGTGTTGAAACAGCTTAAGGGTATAAACTTGGTCCTGCTGGACATGGTTAACTTCATTCCCTTTTTTGTGAAAATCAGAAATATAACTCGTCCAACACTCATGAGGAAAGAACTAAATTTGCCAGAATGCAAGAGCTCAGTGCTTTTCCGTCCAGCATGCATTATAATGCTGCAGGTTCTATTGCAATAAAATCTTTTGGTAATTATAATTGTATTTTAAGAGTCTCAGCTCATCAGTCATATCCTGCTTCTTATCTTTAGTTGCCTAAGGAAGGACCCAGTTTGGTCTTTTTCTAAGGTCATGACATTCATTAGTAACCCACCTTACCACAATTCTGCTCCTTGCCTTAGAAGACATTTCAATGAGAATTTTTTTTAGCTTTCACACAAATGAAGACAGTATCTATAGAGTGAGCATAGTATCCTAGATCATAATTACGGCTCCTGTTTTATGGTATTTATTTTTCAACATTTCTGTCTGTATTAATTCATACTTATGTGTTGCTCATGTTTCTCTATTTATCCATTTTTATTTTGTGCTTACCGTATAAATGAAGTTGCAATAGGTATTTTTCTATATTTAAATTCTAAGTGTATACTCACATTTCCATTTACAAAATCTTCCAACAGTATACAGTGCAATAGCGTTATCTCAAAACATTTTCATTGTAGAATAGCATAAATAACTGTAGATCTGCACTTAATTAAGCTTAATAAGGAAATCTATGGTCTATTTTTCTTCTTCCCTACTCTCAATTTGTATACCTACAGACTTGGCATTCATAATTGACAGTAGAAAAAATCATTAAAAAAAGTCCCTAATCATAATCCCCTGGATTTTAAATTGAAGCAACCTTCAGACTGAGTTTTCATAATTCCTGGAGATTGTTGTCTCAAATTTGGACTATCTTCTTATGTTAATACATTGATTGGAAAGTCAGAATGTCTACAGAAGGTTTGGAACGTGAGATACATGGAAAAAATGTAAAGTCAATTGATCAATTGTTCAAAAATGAACAACCTTAAGAGTCCTACCAAAATAAAAGTATAATCAATCGGGAATTTATATGGCCAAATTTAAAAGTTGAACTTGAGGAATCATCTTGAAACTGTTTCTGTTAGTCCCGACATCCTTGGGGTAGTGTTACCCCAGACTTTTTGCCTTTTACTTCCTGCTTTGTTGATGTATCTTTTTGTTCACCTTAGAACTTAGAGCAGTTTACCACTGCTAACCAGTGCTAAAGTTCATGTGCTTCTCCCCTAAACATGGTAACATTGGAGTATCAACAATTGACATACTTAATTTACCTATAAGTCCCTTGTGAATTAGTATACTATATACCCAGGCCTGTAAATTAAAAACGTCCAGTGGGCCTGCATCACTGGGTTCGCCACTCACTTAAATAGCCCTGTAAACATGTCTGAGGCCTAACATCGCAAAGCCTGTAGTTGACTGCCACTTCAGCTTGGCATTTAAAACCTCTTACCAAGCCTTTTCTTGCATATAAGTCATCCCTAAGTAAGGCCCTGTGTAGTCCATGGAGCAGGGTGCCGTGTGATTAAAAGGCAGCACATGTTTTACATATCCTGGTAATGAAAAACTTCCAAAGTTGTTTTTTATTACAGTGAAGCCAGTTCCTCTCATAGGCCAGCACCTGGAATTCTTTAGAATACTCCTATTTACTTGTAAAGGCAGATTTATGATTACTTACTTAGAAATGCCACTTTTAGAAAGTGGGCAATTCTCTGCTCCTACTTCCCTGTGTGTCTACAGCCTGTCTCCAATACATGTCTGGCCTGGGTGACAGCTACACTTCTGCATTCCCGTGAGACACCCTCAACACAGGATACTCAACTGCATCTACATCCATTTCCATACTGATGGGTCTTCCTGGGGAGGAGGTGGGGAAGGGCTCACACTTACACATCAAATGGTAGTGAACTGGGCCCACACAAAGGGACTGATTACCTCCTACGGATAGTCTGGAGCAGTGACTGGGCTGAGAGGGAGATATGTGCACTGCAGAGGAACCTTTTGAAATAATTTCCCACATCAAAAGCACTTTTTGGTTTGAGTATTGGGTCTCTGACCCCCTAAAATCAGTATACTTCTGGACTTAAATTGGATCTTTGCTGGAGTAACGACTGCTGTGCTGTCAGGACTGCCAGCCTGCCAGGGCTGACCATTTCCAGGAAGTGCTGCTCTGCCTTGTTGTACTGCCCTGTTGCCTGCTGATTTCTGCCCTGCTAAACAATAGACCCAGAGAGACTCCAAGGGCTTGTTGGCTTGCCCCTGTTTTGTGGGAACACTCAGGGACATCAAAGATTTCCTCCCTGTGTGGCTGTTGCTGGACAAGCTGTGAGTCCTGCAACTACATTCTACACTTCAGCGCCTTGCTCCCCAGCCCTGAGGAGCTGCACTCTGACTGGAGCATAGTGCTACCCTGCCTGAGTGCCCGAGAAGCAGCACTTCCTTCTTTGCTAGCCTCAACCATCCCCAGTGCTTGGCATAACTGGAGCTCCCCAGAAGCGCAACCTTTCTCAGCACAGCGGAGTGCTGACTTCATCATGCATGCCATGGTCTTGCCTTCCTGGTTACCCAACATCTAGATTCTGGCGGGCTTCCCTGACTGACTGCAGAGCAGCCTACTTGCCTCCCAGCACTGCGGGCCCCATGTGTGGGGCCCACCAACACGCGGACAGCGGAGCACCTCACCTAATATCTGCACCGCAGTGCAACTTGCTTCCAGCAATATTGTCCCCATGTGTGAGACCCACCAACAGCCCCCACGGCGGGAGTAATCTACCCAAGTAATGCGGAGGAGGGGGTGTTGGGTCCTGTGCCTAATTCTTAATGTTGCCTCACTGTATTGAAGTACAGTAAAGGCTCTAAAAGGAGCCCTCATGAATCAAGCACTGCTCTTATATTTACTTTGATAGCAATTGTATCTCATGAGTTGCTAATTGGATTTTTGTAGTATTGGTTTTATTTTAATCCAATAAACTTCATTTTTTTTTCTAAACCTGTGTGGAGACTTTTTATGGTGTTCCAATTGTTTTACCGTGTATGTGTGTGTGTGTGTTGCACAAATAATTTACACATTGCCAGTTAAGTCAAACCTGCCTGTTTTGTGCCAAGCTGCCAGAGAGTGGGCACAGTTCAATTTAAATTGTGTATCTAAATTACCCTGACTAGAGTGGTGGTTCCTGTTTGTACAGGGTGCAGACTCTGACAACCAGAAATCCCATTTCTAACATGCCCATTTAGGTTTATCAGGTTATGTTGGACAAATAACAAAATAACTTGTTCACCCTTGGATCAGTGAACACAAGTCAAAGAAACTGAAATTAAAATCTGAATAGTAGGCAATGTAAAAGGTATTTGAGATTAAAATCTACTGCAATAAGAAACAAGGCTGTCAGATAGCTAGGGCCTAATTTACAAGGCCTTTGCAACACTGCTGCTTCATTTTTCTTGATGCAGCAGTGGCACTTGCCGCTGCTTTCCACTGATCCAGATTTACAAACTGACACATTTGGTTCAATATGTCAGTTTGTAAAGCCTTGCATCACATTATTCCTGTGCCAGGTGTAATGTATGCAAGGTAGGCGTTCCCGGGCAAAAAACTCATGCAGAACTGATGCAGTGACTTTTACAACATTTCACTGTGTCATTGTGCAGTGCCACTGTGTCAAAATGTTGACACCTGCTCAGAGCAGGCATTATGCTGACACAGGGCTTTTGTCTATGGAGCCTTCCTTGCATTGCTGAAGTAGCGTCATTTTTTGATGCTAGTCCAACAATGCGTGAGTTTAGTACCAAAGATGCATCAGAAAATGTTAACTATGGAGCTCTGCATAGTAAATACATAATAGTATAGTACATCCATGGCGCAGTTAGGGAATTGTTGGACAGTGCAAGAAATCTGATGCATTGGAACTGATGCGTCGGTTTCTTGTAAATGAGTTCCTTAATCCATAAACTGCATGGCTCTAGTTGTATTATTTCATCAGCAAAACATGGCACAGAGGGAGGGATTTAAATATTCACATAAACCATTAAATTGAATAAACCCCACAGACACACAAACATCACAAACAAGGATAAAGGCCAATTACATTCCATTTTAGAGACATAGCCTATTTTCAATGGAGTTACTTGTGCTCCCCAATACTGCATTGTTATCGAAAGTAACAAACCCTTTTACTGAAGGGCTTGCCCTAAACCAGGTCTCTTGAAATAGTAATAAATATGTATTGTAGAACTTGGATAGAAATCCAGAATCTATAACAGTGTTAAAGCCAGGAATGGTGTTAAACCCATCAACAGTGTTAAACCAATGAACAGTGTTAAATGCACAAATGGTGTTAAAACCATGCTCCAGTTCTGGAAACAAGGGTAGCGAGAAGCTCTGTTCATCAATGTTTATTGAACAGAAGACAGGATTAATATTTGGTATGCTAACTATTCCAGAAATTTCCTTCTGTACAATGGAAATCTCAATGTTGTTGATGAAAATGTAGGCCTTGATTAACTGGTTTCTTGTAAACAATTGAGTTGTTGGTTGAGGAGGGTGAAACTCTTCGCAAGCAACATCCTTGTCAGAGTGAACCCCAAAAGGTCACTAAATTTACCTGTGCTTCCCCTTCTTGTGGCTTGGCACAAAGGTAGTCAGACTTAAATTGGAGATAATGTGTAAAGTATGTATGCAGCACTTGAACAGTTCTGAAGTGAAAAACAACACAAAAAATATCTCACCAATTTAGAAAAATAGAGTGAAATCGATGAAACTTGACAAAACAATATATGACACCAAATTGAATCAGTGGAACCATGATATGAAATGTTGAAAAATTAAGCTAAGTACAGCACCTAACAGCACAAAGCACGACGTGTGGTTATCCGATCATGCAAGACAGAAGAAATTCACAGGATCAGGTCAACCTCTTTGGCTTTGCAAGAATATAAACATTTTTGTAAAACTTTATTTCCTCATTACAGTTTAAACTCCAGCAGAAAGAAAGCAATCTCCCAGTAAATTTATTTAAAAGAGCCTTTGTGGATCACCTGTCAATATCTGGAGGATTCCTGTGGTTTTGTTTTCAAATTGTTTTCTCTGACATTTTTAACTTTCTAAAGACTAGATTTATCAATCCTGTTAAGAGTCACAAAGAGGTTGAAATTGTGCAACCTCTGCTAACTTAAGTTTTACAAGTGCAAATCCATTGGGAGCCATTTACAGTACATAAGGGTTGTAAGATGTTTTTGAGGCTTACATCGTGTCGCCTCTGGCATTGGGTGCATTTTACCAGTACATCGTACCAAACAAGTTCATGTCAATGTTGACACTGAATTTATTGGTCAGTTTTCCACAAAAGGGTTCCAGTGGTGAGTTTGGGAGAATATACATAGACAACTATCTTTAGCAAAATGGAGCACTTTTGACATACAATCAATACAAAATTAGGCTAAAATGCATACTATGCATACCATATCAGTTAAACCTGTTTTCTCCCAAACTACTTGCCTACTTCCCTCATGTTGCTGAAACTCTTTTGTGTTCACTTTAGGACTCATAATCCTTATTGCTGCTAAGCAATGCTGAAGTGCTTACTAGTAAAATTGATCTCCCTTGTCTGGCACATTACATAAGTTCCTAGTAAAGTAGTACAACACATACCGAGGGCAGTAATTTAAACATTACTGTTGGCCTGCAGCCTTTATTGTATCACCCACTTAAGTAACCCTTTAAAACATGTCTCAGACCTGCCAATCAGCCTGTGTGCAGTTTTAAACTACCAATCCAACCTGGCAAAATAAACCTATTGCCAGGCCTAAACCTTCCTTTTTAATACATATAGGTCTTCCCTCTGGTAGCCCAAGACAGCCCAGAGGGCATGGTGCAGTGTATTTTAAAAGTAGGACATTTAAGTTGTATATTTATTGTAGTGAAGAACTCTTGAAATCATTTTTTCACTACTGATAAGGCCTATCTCTTCCATAGGATAACATTGGAGTTACTTTATTACATTTATTATGCTCTAATTTCCAAATGGGAGCAGATGAACAGTTCATGTTCAGTGTCTTTGGAATTGCAATGAAAAAGTCTAACATTATGGTGCCGTTGGATGTTAGATTACAATTTTGAAAATTACACTTTTACGAAGCTGTATTTTTTCTGCCGTATACATTTAGGCCCTGATTATCACATTGGTTGTAAATCCCACTTACCGCCACGCTGACTGCCGCCAACATCCCGCGGAGGATATCCGTTCACCATATTATGACACACACACCAATCCATCACTATTCAGCCACAGACACAAATCCGCCACACCAAAGGTCAAGATAAACTGGTGGTATCCAAACCCACACCGTTACGCCAACAGAACAACGCCCATCACATTATGACCCACCAATCACCACGGCGGACATTTAATGGAGGTAAACCATTGGCGGTACATACCGCTGCGCTCAAAATACACACACTCAAACAACACAACACCACATTGGACAATTCAAACAACACACACCTGACACCCATACACACACCACACCCACACCACTATAAAACACACACCCACATTACCCACAACCTCTTACAACTACAAACCATTGGCACAAGACAGACACCTCAACCACAAACAAAACCAGAGCCATTCACTACTTACACGATACCCCACCCATGCACCCCATATCACACACCCTAACACATCACCCTACATAGCCTCACCTACACAACTCACACAACACCCATGGCACCACAAAGACACAGCCAGCTTCTAAAAGTAGGAGCTAAGGGTCATGGTGCAGGAAATCATCAGAGTAGAGCCACAGCTATTTGGAGCACAGGTGCAGCAGCTATCTATAGCTAGGAAGATAGAGCTATGGCGGAGAATCATGGACAGGGTCAACACTGTAGGACAGCACCCAAGAACCAGGGATGACATCATGAAGAGGTGGAACGACCTACGGGGGAAGGTATGTTCCATTGCAGCAAGACACTAACTTGCTGTACAGAGGACTGGTGGTGGACCCCCACCTCCTCCCCCACAAGTAACAACATGGGAGGAGCACGTCTTGGTAATCATGCATCCTGAAGGCCTGGCCGGAGTAGGAGGAGGACTGGACTCTGGTAAGTCAACTCTCTACTACTACTACCCCCCTACCTGCATGCCATCACATACCCCCATTCTCACCCTCATTCCCATCACTCCACCACTTCCCACACACCCCACCATCACATCTCACTCATCCCAATGCCAAGCCCTGCATGCCATACCAATGCATGGACACCACTCACAGACCTGCATTGACACCTATTACTAAAGCATGCACACTAGAGAGAATCAGCTAGCCCACCACATGCCAACTTGCGCAAGTGAAAGCTGCCAGGGCAAATCCAACCAAAGAGGGCAAGCCACTGATGCACAATATGTCAGACACACAAAATCCATCATTTACATCCAACAGGTATCCCAGCCAATGTCACCGGAGAGGAGGTGCCAGCAATATCCATTCCAACTGAAGAGGCCCACAGTGATGACAGCAACTCTGGTCGCCTGGATCTGGATGACCAACCTGGCCAATCAGGGACCTCTGGACAGTTGGTTACCCAAGCCCATTCACAGACAACCACAGAGCCTCCCCCATCTAGAAACACCACCACAGCACCCACCCAGCGTACCCACACCTCTGTCCCAGGACACGTCAATCAGCAGTGTGTCCACCTCTACAGGGACCCCAGGGCACACCTTAAACCCATGTCAATCAGGGATCCCAGGGCAGTTGGCACACAGTTCAGGGGACAACAGGGAAACTGGGAGGAGTGCTGTGTGCCAGGGGAAGGACAGGCCCAGGGAACCGACTCTCCAGGAGGCACTTGCAGAGATCCTGGGAGCATACCAACATTCCCAGGACACGATGGGCCAGATCCTGGACAATGTGCAGGAGAACAGGCAGCTGCAGGAGGGACAGTAGCAGAGGATAAAGGAGGACTTGCAGGCCATCAACACCACCCTGGTCTCCATAGCAGGGGTGCTGGAAGACATGTCCAATATTATGAGGGAGGCAGTCTTACAACAGCGGGCCCCTGTCACTAGTCAGACATCTGAACTGCCTTCCACCTCCACAGCCACTAGTGGACAGGAGGCCCCGCCACAGGCTCACAAGCCACCAGCACCCCTACCCCTGCAGAAGGAGAACCACCCCGCAAACGTTCCCTGCGATCCCAGAGACTATTGCTAGGACCCCCACCAGGAAATGAGACTCTCCTGATTGTCTTCCTTGTGTCCCACTCTCTCCCCCTGTCCACCTTGAACTGCCATTGCTCCCCTTCCTATGTCCCTATGGACAATGGACCTGTGCTACCAATAGACTGGAACTGTACCCTGGACTTTCCTCCATCATAACCCCAGCCCATTGTACTTGCCCCTCAATATCTTAGCACTTCAATAAACACCCTTGAAATAGAAGTATGGAGTATGTCACATTTTTTAAGTATGAATACGTTTAACCATGTACAAACATTGCAATTCAACTGTACAGTAAATGAGCACATATGAAAGACCTGTAGTTGGCTGCAGTGATCACACCAGGAGTTATTGTGAGGTACCGACATCTGTAAAATAAATTGCCAAAGGGTACAGTAAGTGGGCATAGAAGTTGGAAATAACAGCATGCCAGTGCCAAAGACTGTCAACATAATGACAATGAAATGTGAAGTAACACTGTCTTACCTGTGTGTCATTGGAAATATTGTCTGATCACTGCTATTCTGTTGTCCCCATCCTCATCCTCTGCCTCCTCATCCTCACTGTCCACAGGGTCCACTGCTGCCACAAGGATATATCCAGCCTCCTCCTCCTGCAGAAAAGGTATATGGCGTCTCAGGGCAACGTTGTGCAACATGCAACATGCCACTATTATCTGGCAGACCTTCTTGGGTGAGTAGCACAGGGATCCACCTGTTAGATTGAGGCACCGAAACCTGGCCTTCAGGAGGCCAAAGGTTCTTTCTATGTTCCTTCTGTTTCGCCAATGTGCCTCATTATAACGTTCTTCTGCCCTTGTCCTGGCATTCCTCACAAGGGTCAGTAGCCATGATAGGTTGGGGTAACCAGAGTCACCTGCAAATATTGAGGGACAACATTTAGCCACACACTATCCCATTTGGCCCACACTTCTGTTTCGCCAATGTGCCTCATTATAACATTCTTCTGCCCATGTCCTGGCATTCCTCACAGAGGTCAGTAGCCATGATAGGTTGGGGTAACCAGAGTCACCTGCAAATATTGAGGGACAACATTTAGCCACACACTATCCCATTTGGCCCACACCATACCCATACACCAACATCTACTGGGTGGGAACCAGAGCTCACCTATTAGCCACACCCTGTGCCCCTGTAGTTGGGCCATCACATTTGGGATGCTGCCATTCCTAAGGACAAAGGCATCATGCACCGACCCAGGATACTTAGCATTGACATGGGAGATGTACTGGTCCGCCAAGCACACCATCTGTACATTCATTGAGTGAAAACTCTTACGATTTCTGTACACCTGTTCATTTTGACGGGGGGACAAATGCAATATGTGTTCCATCAATAGCAACAGTTATGTTGAGGATATGTCCCATTGCATAGAAGTCAGCCTTCACTGTGGCCAAATCTTGCCCCTGGGGAAATACAATGTAGCTGCACATGTGTTTAATCAGGGCAGACAACACTCTGGTCAACACAATTGAGAACATTGGCTGTGACATTCCTGCTGCCAAATCCACTGTCACTTGGAAAGAAACAGTTGCCAGGAAATGGAGCACTGATAAAACTTGCACAAGAGGGGGGATACCAGTGGGGTGACGGATAGCAGATGTCAGGTCAGGCTCCAATTGGACACACAGCTCTGTGATTGTGGCCCTGTCAAGTCTATAGGTGAGGATGATGTGCCTGTCCTCCATTGTTGCCAAGTCCACCAGGGGTCTGTACACGGGGATGTCTCCATCTCCTATTCATCCGCCGCGGTAGCAACCTAAGGGACAAAAGAGTGAGAAGCTGGTCACAAACTGAACAATGGGGCAACAACAGTACGAAGCATGCTGTCAAATTGTAAAGGGTCAGTACGAATTGTCCTGTATATCCAAATTTAAACAGTGATGTAGTAATTGTCCAGGGCCTGCCCCACCCTTAAATGGCGTTCGCCTATCCAGTGTGGAGGGACAGGTGGAAGTGAGGTTATTCACTGATGTTGCGCGCCATTGCGGGAGGTGGTTGGGAATCGCCGTGCAACTCCCCATTGGTTAACATTGGGCCCTATAGGTTACAGTGGCCAATGGTGATGTACGCCGGTGGTGACAGTATGCACCGCCGTGGACGTGACTGCCATTTTCTATCATATTCCTCACTTGCTACCTGACCTTCAACAGGAAAGGACCTACACTCCATGTGCTGCTGTAACCTGTGTCTGGAACCTACCATGGCCCGTGTGACTGGGGGAAGGGCCCCTGCCTTCACTTCGGCAGAGCTGGAGAGACTGGTGGATGGGGTCCTACCCCAGTACGGACTGCTGTATGGGCCTCCAGACCAACAGGTGAGTACACTGTTGGCACGATGCATGTGGCATGAATGCATGGAGTGGTGTGTGAAGGCATCGTGTAATGGGGGTGGGTGGATGTCCCATGGGTGGCGTACAGGTTGTGTGCTGGGCCATGTGTGTGCAAATGGTGATGTGATGGGGTATGGTGGGCCATAAGTGTAACAGGCAGGACTGTCTGACTAACACTATTTTTCAGTATGTATTCCCTCTGCAGGTCAGCGCCCATCAAAAGAAGGGTATATGGTGTGCCATCGCCAAGGATGTGTGGACCCTAGGGGACTATGGCAGGTGGGGCACCAACTATCGGAAACGGTGGGAGGACCTGAGATGCTGGGTACAGAAGATGGCGGAGGCTCAGCTGATCCCCTGATGGCCCACATACTGGCGGTGACCTATCCTGAGCTGGATGGGCGCTTGAGGGCATCACAGCAGCCACAAGGGGGTGAGTACAGTGCATGTCATTAAAACTTATGCATGGTAGGGTGGTATCTGGGTGCGGGATGTGTGTCAGTGGGTGCCCCTAGGCGAGGGCTGACATTGCAGCATAGGTCCCCTGGTGGCAAGGGTCCAGAAGGGATAATCCTGCTACCTAGCTCGTAGGCTTCCACTACTTGTCTAGGCTGTGTGGGTCCCAGGTTTGCTGGATTTGCGGTCTGTGCCCCTCCCCATGCCTTGGTGGCTCGCAATATCACTGGTAGGGCAATGCATAGTGCGTGGACCTGTACCCTGTGTGTGAGTGTGCTGTGTACGCCAACGGTGGTGTTGGTGCAGCCATTGACCAAGTGTATCTTTTGTCTCTTCCCCCCTTTTTTGTTTTGTCATCCTGTCCTTATGTGTATTAGCATCATCTGGCGGAGGAGCAGAGACACCAGTGATGGCTGCAAGAAGAGCTGTCTCCAGGCTGTGGTTGCTGCAGAAGACAGTCTGAGAGGTATCCAGAAAGTTGTTGTCTTCGATGAATTTTCGCAGCCGTGAGTTGATGGCTTTTTCCAGTACTAGGGTAGTGTAGTAGCAAGATGGGTCAGAAATTATTTAGCTCTGATGGATCGGCCGTGGGTTTCTTCGGGAGGGGGAGGACTTCGGCATGTTTCCAATCTTCGGGGAAGGTGGCTGTGTTGATAGAGCAATTCAGCGTCTTGCGGAGTTCAGGGGAGATGGATGCGCTGGCTCTGTTGTAGACATGGTGAGGACAGGGATCTGCAGGAGCGCCAGCGTGAATGCTGTTCATGATGCTTTCAGTCTCTTCTGTGTTGAGAGTAGATCAGCTGTGGATGGTTTGGGTGGGTTGTGGGGGGCTGAGTCGGTTGTAGGTTCTGATGCTGGGTGAGTTCTGCGGGAGGAAGCCGTCATAAATGTGCTTAATATTGCTGTGGAAAAAGTGGCCAATTTGTCGCAGAGGTCTTGCGATGGGGGGATGTTGGTGGCTTCGGAGGGGGGATTGATGAATTCATTGATTATCATGAAGAGTTCTCTTGTGTTGTGCAGGTAGGTGTTGATGCGTTTGCGGAGTGCTGTTTTTTTTGCATTCTTGATGCAACGGTAGTGGGTGGCAGTGGCGGCTCTGAAGGATATGAAGCCTTTGCTGGTTTTGCTGTTTCTCTATTTCTTCTCTAAGTGCCTGCAGATGCGCTTGGATTCTTGGAGTTCGGTGGTGAACCAGCTGGCTGTTTTTGGGATGCACTTGACCAAAGTTGATCAGAGGGGGGCCAGAGAGTTGGTGCATTTGGTGATCCAGGAGTTGAGGTTGTGTGCTGCAATGTTGACGTCATCAGTGGGAGGTGGGGGTGATTTGGCAAGGGTCGTGGTAAGTTGCTTGTTGGAGATTTTGTTCCATTTCCTGTGGGAGGCCCTGGGGACATGGAGGCGGCTGATGGGTGTAGTGATGGCGAAGTGTAGGCAATGATGGTCAGTCCAATCCAGGGTGGAGATGTTCTTGATGGTAATTCGGTTGCTTGAGGTGAAAATGGGGTCTAGTGGGTGTCCTGTGGCATGCATGGACACGGTGATCAGTTGTCTGAGGCTGAGGGTGGCAAGATTGCCAGGTAGGGAAATGCTGTTTCGTCATTGGTGTCCTCGAGGTGGATATAATGGAAGGCCAGATAGCATAAAGTTCATAGACCAAGAAAGGCGTAAAAACTATTTACATCAAAATTAAGCAATGTGATAGACCCAAAAGAGGCACATTCCATAGTATCCCTGTTGGGCTGAAATAGCAATGGAAACAGTCCTGATAACAGAAACTGGCATTAAGAAATAGTTATAAACCTTAGAGAGGGAACCCTGGCTCAATGGATATAATGGGCAGCACATATTTTAGCATCATCCTTATTTCTTCTGGTGTGCATGCTTCTTCAACTGATTTAAAGTCTAGTGAATCTTCCAAAGGGGTCTAACATCTGGTAGTTATGTGTCTTGTAGATGGGAATTTTGGAATATGTATAAGGTTGAGTAATATATGTGGAACACATTTGAAATGTTTGCAGTTGTAATATAAAGGTCGCCCTATGTCTTGTATTATTAATGTTTGATTTCTTGTCTGGATTCACTTGAGCTTGTGTGCTAAAATACTGACAGTGGCATCCCCTTGTATGTAATATATCTGCTTAGTATATAATATTTTGTTAGTTGCATCCCTCGTTTGTAGTTGCTGCAAGTCATCTTTCTTTTTCATAAGGTCTAAGCCCTGGAGGAACAATTTTGTTTGCTTCAACAGAAACGTTAATCCATTTGTTTTTTATGGGTCTCGAACCAGTACGAGTGCGACAGTAGAGTATATGTCTCTTATAAAAGGGCTACAACAACCTCTTTTGAAAGTAGGTACTGTAGCCTTCCTCATGACAGGCTAGTTAAGGCCTTACACGTTTAGTGGTCGTGTTTGTCACGTTAATGGATGGAGAAAGTCTAATCCCAATTGGTATTCAGCAAGGTAAAAAAAAAACCTGCAGGTCTATAAAGTGACCATCACTATGAGGAAGCAAGAGGCCTGTATGAGTCATTTCCGTGTGGCAGAAACAATGGTCAAGCACCCTCGGAAAGGAAAGGATCATTTGTGTGGTGGCAGGTGTGGGAGAAAAAAGAGTTTTCATGTGGTGGAAGCTGGCTGGCTGAAAAAGTAAAAAACAGTGGTGAACCTGTAATAGGGCTGGCGGTGTTCTGCCCGCACTGGCAGGCAGGTGGCGGGACGAGTTTGGCCTCAGCCGCCTGCCAAACTCGTAATGAGGGACTAAGATGGTCATTATGACCCTGGCGGTATTATAACCGCAGGGCCAAAACGACTGGAGCACCACCAACAGGCTGGCGGTGCCTCCCGCCGTATTTTGACCGCCGCGGTCGCACCGCCGGGGCCGGCGGTTTACCGCCACAATGGCCCCGACGGATGTAATCCGCCAGGGCAGCGCTGCCCAGGGGATTACGAGTCCCCGACCGCCAGCCTTTTTCTAGCGGTCTGAACCGCCAGGAAAAGGCTGGCGGTACGGGGAGTCGTGGGGCCCCTGGGGGCCCCTGCACTGCCCATGCCACTGGCATGGGCAGTGCAGGGGCCCCCTAACAGGGCCCCGGCCAGCTTTTCACTGTCTGCATAGCAGACAGTGAAAAGCGCAACGGGTGCAACTGCACCCGTCACACGGCCGCAACACCGCCGGCTCCATTAGGAGCCGGCTCCTATTTTGCAGCCTCATTCCCGCTGAGCCGGCGGGAATGTCGTAATGGGGGCAGCGGGAGTGCTGCCGCATTGGCGGCCGCACAGCGGTTACCGCTGCCGCCCGCCAATGTCGTAATGACCCCCTAAATGTTTTGTTAAAGTTAGCCTGACTAAAGGCCCTAATTTTAAAATGTATTTTTGCTTAGTTAGTGTGTTTTTTCTTTTGCAGGTACGTTTTCATGAAAGTAGTATTGTTGTCCGTATTAGTTTACTGATAGTAAGGCTTGAGAAGAGAAATCCTGGCAAGAAAAGGTGCAGAGGAAGCCTCCTATTCATTGTGCATCAGGAACAAGATATGTTCAAGGTTGCAGTATCTGTCCAAGTTCTGTGGGATGGGAAATTCTATTGATGTTGCAAATGCACACCACAAGAAGTGAGTTGATTGGTTCCTGGTGGTGTGGGAAGAGATATGATTGTTGCTAAAGTTTTATTTGTTTTAAATAATAATCACACTGTCTGAATAGAGCAGATTCCCTTAGGCTTTGAGTGTTACAGACCTCTCTGCTTCCTTTATTGTTGAATGTGTGAAGCTTCATGCTAAACAGTTATTCCAGTTCTGGAAGACTCCTACTGGAGTCTTCATTATGCTGACATGTTCCTCTATTTCTGAATTTCCTTGAGACCCCTTTTACAAACCATCCTCATACTTTAATTAGGGACCTAGATTGATGACTTCTGCACTTATTCATGTTTACAAGAGAGAATCAGAGTTTCTTTATGGATCACCTATTTCTAACTATCAGTTTCTGTATTTATGGAACGCCTATTTCTAATTATCAGTTTCTGTATTGCTGTGACCAATTTGTATCTTATGCTATTGAGACAGAACCTATTGCGATTCTTCAGTTTGCCAGCTGTAATCTTGTATCTTTTGAATAGTCTTCTGACATGCACATTAACTGGACTGATTATTAATTTGTAATAAATGTACTTAACTTCAATTACTGATTCCTGATCTTTACTGTGAGTCTAATTCGGCTACACAATAATTGAAATATTATATTAATGTTAACTTCCTTTGCGTCTCAGTCAACTTAACAAGATCCATCAGTTGAGAGATTGTAAATCATGCACCTGCGTGCTCTCACAGCAAGGGATTTTGGGAGCAACATATGGTTCACACCATGTTAATTACCCAATATTCATCACAAGGAATAAGTACTCAGTTGCTACACACCAAGCAGGCACTCATTGATATATGCCCAGAAGATGCTCATGGCAATCAATGTAGTGTCCTTGTTCAACGACAAAGGTTTGTCCTAGGGGTTTTTGAGAAGCTGCAAGTGGCGAGGCCCTAAACGTACCATCAAGAAGGGTTAAAATTAATTCTTGCAGAGCTTTAGCAGTACTGCTTGGAATTATTGAGTAACTTTTAGAATGACTGTAGAGGTTTTCAAGACAACTGGGATACCTTGTTGGAGAGCCCAGCAATAGATTATATTTACCGTCCCGGTTTTCAGCATTTTTTCTTTATAATTTAATTAGGCAACTGGGCATAAATTAGGAATAGAATATGTGTGGAAGACTTATCATGGCTTCTAGTTAAGAGGTGCCTTATATAGAGTGAACACAGTCTCAACCTGTGAGTGTTTCATACTTACGTATTGTCTAATTTCAGTGTGCATTCAATACGGATAAGAACGTGCACTGGCAGAGACTGATGAATCCATGTTCAGAGAATTAAAATTGCATTTGCAAGTTACAAAAAGCCCTTAATTATTATTAGTTTTCTGCATTTTATTCTCATTTGACATTTGTACTGCTAATGTTATGCCAATAGTTTGGTTTTGCTTCCTGAAAACTTCACACTTTTTATATTAACATGTCTGTTTCCCTTCTGATTAGAGTCACAAGAATTATCGAATCCAGAATGGCATGAACCGTGACCTCCATTCATGCTATATTCATCGATATTTATTGAGTTACCTACACTGAATTTTCCCCAAGAAAAGTCCCAACTGTCTTCATGTGGCTCAAGTGATCTTCCAGGCAGGATTTGACAGTGCTGTGTCACAGGCTGCCTACAGTGTCTATTCTGAATATACTGTGGAGTTTAGAGGAGTCATCTCTGCCTATTCAAGTCAGACTATAGATTGCTTCTGGGAGGCATTTCATAACTCTTTGATACCTATTCAAGGCTAGTCACTGCTGGGCTACTGCAGGAGATCTAATACAAATGATGCTCCAAGAGCTTTGGGAAGGGACAATATCAATTTAAATTTCAAAAAGCTACTTTCCCTTAACATCTATTAAAAGGTCGACAATTGAATTTAATTTTAATACATTTTAAGAATAGTGTTTTTTAAAAAAATTCTAGCTGCACCCTTTCCCAGCATACAGTATTTTCAACTGTACTCTGGTTTGATACATGGGATAGCTAGGGCTGTTACTGTGAAAATATCCTTTTGAGACATGTCAATGTAGGGACATGGTAGCATTAATTTTCTACATGCCTCACTTTTAAACACATACATCCTACCTTGTAACCCACAAAGTCTACATAAGGGTGACTTACTAATATCTCAAAGGGAGGTTGTTACCTGTCAAAAATTGCTACTTTAAAATGTCTCATTGCAGGTTTTACTCTGCAGCAATCAGCCTACAATGGTGGGCATAGAGCCGTGTTTTCCTTTGTCACACATTAGTAGATTGCACAATAAGTGCTGCAGTCCACAGGTGACAGTTAACATTTCATTCCATAGGTGTATTTCCGCACCATATATTATGGTCTTATAGAAAAGATAAATGCCCCAATCAGGAATTAGCCAATTTCTGCATGTGTTAGGGGTCACAGCACATACAGTGGGCACTGATCAGCAGTGTCCAACTGTGCAGAGTCTAAAAAACAGCAATAAAATGGGGTCCACAAAAAGGTGAAAAATCAAGGGTGACCATGCAGAAAAGGCAGATTGACTATACTGATTGTAAGAAATTATGTTACTGGTTCAGAGGGGTGGAAGCCTCATTCAGGCAATGACGACAATCCTTGCCCGGGTGAATCACAAAAGTCACTAAATGAATGGGTGCTTAACTCTATGGTAGCTTGGCACAAAAGCAGTCATGCTTATCTTAGAGGCATTGTGTAAAGTATTTATGCAGCACACAAAAGTAATAAACACAATAAAAACCCCAAACCAATTTTGAAAAGTGAGGTACATTTTGATAAATAAAATGATTCAAGAATGACAAAAAACAATCAATAGGATCAGAGATGTGCAATGTTAAAGTTTTAGGTAAAAGTAACACCTCTCACGGTAATCTGGTCATGCTAGGCCGGGGGAAAGTCATAAGTTCCAGTTCAGGCCAAAAGCAATGGAACACAGGTCAGTAACCAAGCTAGTCTTGCTGAAGAGTTACCTTCTGAGTACATCCTGAAGAAGTCTGCTCGCAGTGGAGGAGGCCACAAGGAGCAGGGACAGCATCACATACACTCGCCCCTATAAAGCAAAAAGCAGACCCAGTGCCACAGGATGTCACTGGTGTAGCATGAAGAGCCAGTTAGGCATCTTGGATGGTCATTTTTGAGGTTTTCATTGGTGGTCATGACTGTCTGTTGTTGCTGTAGCGTGGAGTGAGATTTTGCATAGCTACTTGGCACTGGTGGTTGCTGTAGTGTGAAGAGCATGTTTCACCAGAGCTTTGCATTGGTAATTGTTGCAGGTGACAGAGTCTTGGCATACACATGCCTGTTCACGGTGCAGGGCTCAGGCTGGTCCATTTGCAGGTCGAGGCAGGCTCAGTTGCAGCAGGTAAACAGGGTAGTTGCGCAAGGGAGACTCTGAAGCTTGTTGTGTCCCTGTAGCTTAAACAGGAGGTCAACCAATTGATTACTCAGGTGAACCTGGCATGAAGGTAAGCAGGTCCAGTCTTCCTTGTCAGAGAGCAAGACCGTCTTCAAGCAGTGGGGTGGTCCTCTGGCAGCAGGACAGTCTTTCTTCTGTAACATCCACAGGTCCAGGATTGTTCTGAAGAATTGGTCTGGAGGTCCAGTGCTTATGCCTGGTGCCAGCCTCTTTGTAAGGGAATTCCTTATATTACCCCCATTCTAGTTTTGGAAAGTACTTTCCCTTTCTCTGTCAAGGCTTCAAACTTCATGGGTAACAAAAGACAGGGCAAGCTTGGTGTCAGATTCCTTTGTGTGGGTAGGATGCAAAGTTCTTTCAGGTTTAAGGGAGACAGGGCACAGCTCTTCCACAGTCATTGAGCCGGGTGAGCTATCCTGTCCACACTAAAGCCCCACTTTGTGTCATGGTCTGGAAGGGATACATAAACCCCAACAGCAAAGCCATTCACAATTATGTGATCATGTACTCTAGCAAAAGGCACAAACGGTGAGGACATAAAGAGCCAAGTTTCTGAAAGTGTCTTTTTTACATTTGTTACTTAAATCCAATTCCAATACAGAAATTACAATTCATTTAAATCTAAGCAGCATATCTTTATCCCAATCCAAATGTATAACTTATTCAATGTAATGAAGTCATCTAGTGTTGGTCAATGGTAGAGCTAGGCCTTACAACTGTAAAGAAATGCCTTTAGGAGTTTTTCATTGCCAGGACATGTAAACGTTTTACTTTTCCATATCGAAATGGGAGTTTTAAACTGCAACAAAGGCTGCAGTGGAAGGTGGGAGACATTTTTTAAAAGGCTACTTTAATTGGTGGCACAAGGGGTGGTGCAGGCCCACTAGTAGCATTTAATTTACAGGCTGAGAGTATGTGTAGTAAGATTCATTAGGGACTTACTAGTAAATTAAATGGTCCAATTAGGTTTAGGATCATTTTTACCGTGTTTGAGGGAGATAGTACTTTAGCACTGGTTAGCAGTGGTAAAGTGCACAGAGTCCTAATGCCAACAAAAACAAATTCAGAAAAACAGGAGGAGTAATGGCAAAAATGTTTGGGGGAATATCACGTCAGAGATGTCAGGTCTTAAACTGGTTGATTCCATTTCAAAAAAGTAACCTTGCACCAACATTTCCTGCTGAGGTTTGCAAACTCAAGCATTAGTTCATAATGCAGCATTTGTAAAGCAATGTTGGAGTTCAGGTAGCTTTCATGACAAACATGTTGCTATTAATATATCCCAGTGCAACGTATGCCTGTGGGCGTCTTGGCGCCAGCGTCTGAGAGATACTATACTGAGGTAACAATATTGTGTAAAACTAAAAAGGGGGAGAAAAAAATCAGGATTTTCGATGTTTCCTGAAAATGTTCGAATTTGACTGACATCTAAGATACCAGGGCAACTGATTCCAAAGTTGACACGTGTCTCCAGCAAAAGGATAGCCTTGTGCTAGTGTGCTGCCCATAAAGAAAGGGGTATCGCTTTATTTATCCGGATGGTTTGTCCACTCATTTTAGGGGTTCTGTAGACTTATATTGGCTTCCAAAGCGTCTTGGGGACACGAGGGGGAAAAAGTTATAGTAAAACCACATTTACAAAAATTTCCAGAAATCATTTTTGGTCTCTACTATGTCTCATCCCTGAAAAGCACTGCCACATCAAATTGCACAAAGTAGCTCTGTGAATGAAAGCAACACTTCTTTATGCTTTCAATATTTAGCTCACAATCATTTTGGATGTACACACTCTTTTTAGGGACACAAACTGTCACACTCCTGTAATTCACGTGCCTTTCATGAACACCAAGTGCTGTAATACACATTACTTGCATGCACACCCCCTTTCATGTGCATATACCTTGTTTACACTGCTGTAACACATATTTTTCTCATGTACACACTGCTCATTTCGGGTTCTAGTTTCTATGCTTTTACAGCACGTGGACATAAATTGCTGCTTATGGTTTTCAGTGTACTGTTACATCTGGACACAGTAGTGGTGTCATAGAGGTGGTAGCCTACTGCTTGAATCAGTTGGGTTCACAAATGAGGAAGATGGAAGCCTGGGGAAAGGACAGTAATGATCTGGCCACAACAATGCCAGATCAAGGTATTGCTGCTGATGCTATAGGTTTGGGCTTAGGATTCTGTCCAAGCCCTACAGTCAAAATAGCTATAGAGCCTCTTGGACGTTCTGAATCCATTTCTTCAGATCATACGTCCGTGATTGATTGAGCATAAAAGCTGTGCCACACGAATCATCATGTAAGATAAAAAAGTATGTCTGTGCTTCAACACTGCCCAAAACACTCCCACTCTGGCACTGGCCTATCGATTACAGCCCTAGTTGGGCACTGTCTGGATTAACAGAGTCCCAGAAAAACAACGTCCCATCTATAAGTAGCCTCCTCAGGCACTGTCTGAATCAGCATTACACTCATTCAAGAAGTGTATCATCAAGTACTGACACCCACTTGTGCCTGTCCCATCTGGACTCTAGTTGGACACTACCTCAATCCTCACTGCCCCACACTGGCAAGTTCACACCCTCCACTGCCATCACTTTGGTGGTAACCTATCTCTCATTCTCTGGCACTGTCATTCTCTTCTCTGGCACTGTCTATGTTCCTTCTCTGGCACTGTCTATGTCATCACTGTTAGATCCAGCACAACCCCACCTAGCAACAACCTACCCTGGAACTTTTCAACTTAGCCCTGCACTACTCTGCCACTGTCCTACTGATAATGTTCTACCCAGCACTGCCCCTACGCTGGCAATGCCCATTCAGCACTCCTACACTGTGGCATTGTCCACTCAGCATTGACAAGCAAATTTAGATGCTCTGTGCTGCCACACTGCCCTTACTAGAAGCCCTTGCCCTACTCCCGCCTGGACCATGAGAGTTCTGCAACACTTCAAAAGTACCCTTTCAGAACCTCGACATTTTTTTCCAAACTTAAGTGCTCACTGGCCAGAAAAATTCTCTATTTGGACTGAATTTTTCACAGTTTGCTCGTGACAAACCTCGCTTCACTCGCTGCAACCAGGCTTTCGAGCATTGACCTTGTAGGTAGTTGGCAGAGCCAGTGGGAGAAGTTGGTGGTAGCCTCCTAGAAATTTTTAAAAAAAACTTTGGCCATCTGATCTTATTTTGTTTTTTACAATTAATCTCTGATTTCATTTCCGAATTTATTTAAGCATGTACATGTACATTTGTATATATTCCAATTTGCAATTATATTTTTCTTAACATGCTTTTGACCGATTTTCTAATAGTACACATCCGTCCCAATGTTCCCTGGTGGTAGCTTTTATCAGTAGCCTAGTTCTGTTTAGCAACTTTGTAACAAGCTGTAACAAGCTGAACATAATGACAGCGACGGTCCTCCCCCGTTGGTAAAATAACCTGATTTGTCAACCTTGCCATGTAACATGAAAGCTGACCTAGATACAGCTGAAATTGGCTTTATTCACCACTGCCTCTTTGTGTTTTTTAATAGAGATGTTTTAGCTTTTATAGGACTAAATCACTTTTGATCGTTTTCTGCCACGTTTCCTTGTCATGCTTTCTTTGTAGTTGGTATATAATAAACAATTGTGAAGTTGCTCAGGAAAAATAATTAATGACATTATTTTATTTTTTCATTCAGTCGTTAATATCAGTGAGAGCCTAGAAAACAGTAACTCAGCAGAGAGAGTTAAAGGCAAATCACTTTAAATGGTGGTGCATTACTGAATATTAATGAAATAAAAAACACGACAATGGCTCTATCAGTTCTAGAGTCCGATGAGGCTACATTTTCTGGTGCAACGACTATGTACGTGCAGATGTACTATATCAGAATCACGCAGGCACTCCAGTTCAATCTCCCACAGGCCAGCATAATGCCCGCACCATTCTCACCACCCAAGTACATGGGAGCAGCCTCGAAGTTCCTCTGCAGTAATTCGATCCAGACAGATACCGAGTAAACTCAATCAGCATTAGATCTTCGAGCGTCGTGATGGATGAGTCAACATAAGTGCAAAGAGACCAGCAAAATCAAAACAAAAGTCTGTTCTACGTGTTTGGGCATGTGGCCAAACTAACCTGTGAAATCAATTGGCTAAACCTGTTAGCATTCAGATAAAACCTGGATGAAGTACAAGTGGTTTAGATGGCAGCAGTTTATTGCTGCATGTGTCTGCCAATCACACATGCAGAAGCCTGTGCCACAAAGTCGAGATTCAATCATGCTGTCTTTATTCTACCATCTTTAATCTACCATTGTACATTTCAATTTACTTTGTAGGTATCACCCAAGACCACTGAACAGATGTAGGCTAATCGGCAGAATCACCAAACCATAAATGTAGAGCCAGTTTCTAGTGTAAACCTCTTCATTACACATAGCTTGCAAAGTGATGGATTGGTTAATTTGTTGAATTTTTGAGTGATCATTGTAGGATTGGCTGTAAGGCAATACATTTAGAGGCTAGGTTGCTGACCTTGGAACCAGGGACCTGAGCTTCAGTCCCAGCTTTGGCACTTGAGCATGTATGTGCCGTTTTGGGTAATTAATTTATGTCTCTGATTTTCAAATTGTAAGCATTTGTTTGGTTATATAAATTCCTGGGTAAAATAAATATATACATTTTTCAAACGTAAGAAAAATAAATGTGCTTTATGCTAATACAGTCTAACTTATGTGTGTCCATGTTCGTCATCATATCTTGCTTTCTTTAATCCTGTTTCCATAGGACTCCAAGGTGGGCAAGCCAAATTCCTATAATCGGAATGCCAATATGAACTGAGAAGTGACAGATGTTTGAGGACAATTCTCCATGTATCATTAACTATGGGGCTGTGCTTTGCTTTTACGGCCTTTGATTGTGGACACTTCTCGGATTATTTCTGCATCTTCTGTGTTGAGTTAAAAAATCAGTAAACAATGCTGACCACTGTTTTAATTCTGTAACAGCATCTTGGCCTGCTGATGTGATGTATTGTTAGTATTGCTTAAATTGCTTAGGTCGCCATTTAATTAGATGGAATCTAATATGATTTGTTAATAGAAATGGCTTATCATTACACATAATGATTACTCATCTCCACTCAGATGCCCAAATTTAGTGTCTGTTTTAGGTTGGAAAGGTTATTAGCTGAGAATTAAATTACTCAAGTTATTCTCATTTCCTATTATATATGTTTCAATCAAAGAGATTTATAGAGCTCGCTACTCACCCGTGAGGGTCTCAAGGCGCTGGGGGGGTGGGAAAGGGGTAGGGGGCTGGGGGATCACTGTTCAAAAAGCCAGGTCTTGAGGCTCTTCCTGAAATGTAGTAGGTCCTGGGTCTTGCGGAGGTGGGTGGGGAGGGAGTTCCAGGCCTTGGGGGCTAGGTAGGAGAAGGATCTGCCTCCGGTGGTGGTGTTTTTGATGCGAGGGACAGAGGCGAGAGAGAGGTCGGCGGAGCGGAGGTGGCGTGTGGGCGTGTGGAAGGTCACTCTTTCGTTAAGGTAGGTAGGGCCGGTGTTGTGGAGCGATTTGTGTGCGAGGATGAGATTCTTAAAGGTGATCCTTTTGTCTATGGGGAGCCAGTGGAGGGATCTGAGGTGTGGTGAGATGTGTTCGTGACGGGGGAGGTCGAGGAAGAGTCGTGCTGCTGAGTTCTGGATTTGCTGTAGTTTGCGCTTGAGTTTTAGTGTGGTGCCGGCGTAGAGGGCGTTTCCGTAGTCAAGCCTGCTGCTGATGAGTGCATGAGTGACTGTCTTTCTGGTCTCTGTGGGGATCCACTTGAATGTTTTTTTCAGTATGCGGAGTGTGTTGAAACATGAGGAGATGAGGGAGTTGATTTGTTGAGTCATCGAGAGGGAGGAGTCCAGGATGATGCCGAGGTTGCGTGCGTGATTTGCGGGGATGGGTGCGGGGCCTAGCGTGGTGGGCCACCATGAGGGGTCCCAAGTGTTTTTGTGTGGGCCAAAGAGGATTATTTCGGTTTTGTTGGAGTTGAGTTTAAGGTGGTTGGCTGTCATCCATGCGGCGGTGTCGCGGAGTGCATTGTGTAGGTTGGATTTGGCGGTGTTGGGGTCGCGGGTGAGGGAGAGGATGAGTTGAGTGTCATCAGCGTATGAGAGGATGGTGATTCCATGGGGTTTGATGATGTTCGCTAGTGGGGTCATGTAGATGTTAAATAGTGTGGGCCTGAGGGAGGAGCCTTGGGGGACTCTGCAGGTGATTTTGGTGGCAGGGGATTGGAAGGGGGGGAGACTGACTTTTTGGGTTCTGTCGGTGAGGAAGGTGGTGAGCCAGTCCAGGGCTTTGTGTCTTATCCCGGCGTCGTGAAGGCGTGTGTTGAGTGTGTGGTGGCAGACAGTGTCAAAGACTGTGGAGAGATCCAGGAGTATGAGTGCTACGGTTTCGCCCATGTCGACTCTGGATCTGATTTCGTCAGTGCATGCTATGAGAGCGGTTTCTGTGCTGTGGTTCTTGCGGAACCCAGATTGGGAAGGGTCGAGTGTGTGGTTTGTCTCGAGGAAGTGGGATAGGCGGGAGTTGACTATTTTTCTATGAACTTGGCTGGGAATGGGAGGAGGGAGATGAGGCGGTAGTTGGAGAGGTCGTCTGGGTCGGCTTTGGTTTTTTTAGGAGCGCAGTGACTTCCGCATGTTTCCAGAGGTCTGGGAAGGTGGCGGTTTCGAATGAGCTGTTGATTGTGGCTCGGAGTATGGGGGCGATGCCGGGGCTGGCTCTGTTGTATATATGGTGGGGGCATGGGTCGGAGGGGGAGCCAGAGTGAATGGAGTTCATAGTGGTTTCAGTTATTTCGTCTGTGGTGGGGGCCCAGGTGGTGAGTAGGTTGGGGGGGTGTGTGGTGGATTTGTGTTAGGTGGGTGCGTGGTGTGTGTGGAGGATGTGTGTGGTGTGAAGCTGTTGTGGATGTCCAGGATTTTGCGGTGGAAGTGATCTGAGTGGGAGTCGCAGAGGGTTTGTGTGTGCGTGGGGTCTTGGTTGCTGGCCTTGGGTTTGGAGAGCTCTTTGATGATGATAAAGAGTTCCTTGCTACTTTGGGAGTTGTTGTCAATGCGTTCCTTGTAGTGTGCTCTTTTGGCGGTGCGTATGAGTTGGTGGTGGATGCGTGGGGTGGTTTTGAGGGTGGCGAAGTTAGTGGTGGTGGGTTCTTGTCTCCAGGTTTTCTCTGCTTTGCGGCATTTGTGTTTGGATTCGTGGAGTTCAGTGGTGAACCATGGGGCGTTCTTGATAGGCAAAGGCACAAAGGTTTTGAAGCTTAATGCGTCAAAGGGATTCTACCTCCATTTATATATCCTTAGCATTCACGCAAATTGCATCCAGTGAATTAACTTTAACCAGTTCTCCTACAACTATTTGAATCTGATTCCCAAGTGCCTGGGGTAGATATCATAGATTACATAATCTCTGGAGTGGATGTGTCTCAATCTAAGTTTTTTTCCTGGATGCAGATAAAGATCCTAGAGCAGAAGCTACTCATTGACTTTGGTAGCAGTTGGTAGACCAAATACCTTCATGCATACTTTCTCATTTTCCAGGCAAGGATACATGGGGAAAGGTGTGATATATCTATGCTTGTGTTATCCAAGATGGCGTTAAAATCTCTCTCTATCATTCACAAACCCCTGCAAGAGATTCCCCATCCTGTCACCACCCAAAATTTATGGTGAAGATGTACAAAAGTCTACAGAGATCAAGTTTAGATCAGAGAATGAATGAATTAATCTGCTATCTTTAAACCCTGGCCCAAATCAGGTCATAAATTTGACACTCATGCCCAGATTTCTTAAGGTTTTGCATTGCTCTTGCACCACACAAGAGGGCAGTGCAAAATACAAATTGAGATTTATGAAGGGATGCAAGGCCCCCTTGCGTGGCCCTGCATGGCTTGTTAAATGGGGAGTAACGCAAGACAGTGCAAAATGCTCCATGGGTGGAGCGTGGGTCTTCCCACATATCCACCCATGAATTTAAGTGCATTCCCAGATTTACCATTAATGGGAAACCTGGGAATACAGTACATTAAAATTATACACCTTCCCAGGTGAGGTGTAACAAGGAAAAATATATTTATTTCTCTTCGTTTTGTCCTCCTCTTTGTGCATGTGTTGCATTCTTCAGCACACATACAAAGAGTAAAATTCCTCTCAGGATTGTTTTTGTACAGGAGTGACCCTTCCTGCACAAAAATAATCCTATCTACAATACTGGATTTCTTGCACAATGATGCAAGGGTGCCTGTGTTGACGCCAGGCAGCCAAAAGTGTGCAAATGCTACGATATGATAGAAATGAGCCTTATAATGTTAAATATGATGCATTCCTGGCTTTTCCCTTTTAGGTAGCGCAGCAAGATGGCTTGCTGCATCACACTGCATGAAAAACTAATAAATATGCCCCCAAGTGTCTATTCAGAATGCAGTGTGCAAGTGGGGTCGCCCCTTCTATTCATAATCTACTTGCTAGTGTGCATTCTATACCAGGGCAAGCTGCACAGCTCTGCAGTATGATTACAGTTAAGAAATAAATCTGACCCCATTGGCTTTTCCACCAGGGAAATACACCAAAAACCGGAACCTGTGATTGCTTTTGTACTTTTGTACTGAACATAATTATTAATGCAGAAACACATCATCACTATGGTAAAGGTGACCTGGGTGATTATAGACTACAATTCTTTCATGCTCACTATTACTGTATGCACAATCCAGTAGTTAGAGTACTTTTTCAATGTTTTTATTGTCTGTGTGAAACACTAGTACCCCTTATTTTAATTAATGTGAGGGTGATTTTTATTACAAACTCTTTCTTCTGTGTTTACAGGCGATTTTTGAACAAATTGAGTTTGTGCTTATTGTGGCGGCTATTATGCCTCATGTTGATCAGAGAGCCTTGTCTTTATGTAAGGAATGTAATATATAAGGAGGCAGCTGAGCATCCACATAGTGAGCATGTGGCAGGTATGCCAGAGACAGAGCTGATGGCAAGGTTTGTGAAGACCTTCACCTAGACTGCACCCAGCCCCTTGACCCCTGGATCTCTGGTGTCCTATTCAGAAGTAAGGCTGAGCTGAACCACTCTGTTCCGATCCTGCTTAAACTTAACCCTGGCTTGCCCTCACCTCTGTACACAGGGCTCTCCATCTTTCCTTGAAGACATTTTCTGCTTCCCCCACTACTGATTCACATCTTCTCTCCTCCATCCTGACCTTGCTCTTCAGACTTCAAGGACTATCAGCACTGCAACTTTGCTTGACCCTCTGATCAGTTACACTCCAACAAAGAGTCCCCTGCTTTATCTTTACAATAAATCCCCATATTAAAACTCGCTCTCTAGTCAAACATGTTCTGGAAGTCTGGGATGTAATTGTTTCAAATACCCCAGACCTGCTTGTCCTAACAGTAACCTGACTCAACCTTATCTCTGCCATAGACACAACCATTCCATGATTCCTCCTGGCTACAACATAATCAAACAGATTGAATGTCATAAACTTGCCTGTGGTGTGGCTATCATTTATGCTTCTAGCCTCTATTGTTTCATTATTTCAGCATCAGCAAAACTAATTAGAAAATACAAACAATGTATTGTGAAAGAAGATATCAAAATAACGGTGTAATGTCTAGTGCCTCAGCACAACAAGTACTAAAACTGACTCCTGAAAAAGTGACAAGGCCACTTAAAGGAGTGGTCCTTGCAGCTGCATGCCTTGTCACTATCAAAAGCAAATTCTACCATTTCAGACCTCTGTTATCTTTTCTACTATGCTCCTTGGGAGACAATGTGCTAATTTAAAACAGCATGGTGACATATAACTCGAAGCATCTAAAGACTAAGGCCCATATTTATACTTTTTTACTGTCACATTTGCGTCATTTTTTGACGCAAAAGCGGCGCAAACTTACCCTGCGACTCCCCTTTCCGCCAGCCTTTTCATGGCGGTTCATACTGCCATGAAAAGGCTGGGAGGAGGGGGACTCGTAATCCCCTGGGCGGCGCTGCAAGCAGTGCTTCCCTGAGGGATTACAACCGCCGGGACCAAAGTGGCGGGAAACCACTGAGACCAAAGTGGCAGGAAACCAGCGGTCCCGGCGGTGCGACCACAGCACGTCCGCCGCAGTCGTAATTCCATGGGAAGCACCACCAGCCTGTTGGCAGTGCTTCTGACGAAACAGCCCTGACGGTCTTTGACTGCCAGGGTTGTAATGCGGGCCCAAGTGTTCTATTGAGGTCATTGCCTGCATAACAAGTATCTCATCAATGTCATTGTCTGAATGACTTGACACTTTTACCGTTTCTTGGAAAGATAAGAACAGGCAACATCTGCATCAAAAGTAGACATGTCAATAATTAGACAAAAATATAGAAAATGGAGTCTCAGCTTGCTCGAGATAGAGCCCGGCCTTAGAGCTTTATGTCATCATCACAGCTACTCCTGGAATTTCGGGCTGGAGACATTGCATTTTTCTAGCCAAGTAGCTTACTTAAACCACTGAAAACCTCACAAATTTGATTTGTCACCCGGCTTTCCATGCTTTGATGTTTTTTCAGTTTGGTAGTACTTTAGGTGTCCAATGTTAATAACATTGATAATATTAGTGTCACTTGGCCACAAACATATGAATTACAAGGACCTACTAGGACCCTTATACAGTGGCAGGCATCATTTAAGTTAGCTTACTTTGTTACTATTGATACATAAAAAACTTAGAAAAGCACTCTCTCAGCATGTGATGTTAATAAATGTATGCGACTAAAAACAAATACAATACATCACTGACTTCTAAATATCTATCACCCATGCAACCAAAAGGTAGGTTTAATCTGACCCTCATACTCCATCTATAGGTGACAGCAGGGTAGCATATTTTTGTTCGAATGAGCCTGCTGTCACCATCCAATTGCCACGAGGGTTTTTAGGAGGTGGAGAGTCAATGTATGGCTGCTACTGATTAAACCAGACTCCAGACAGGTATCTAGCTAGGCCAAAAGAGAAACAAACTCATGAGTTGAGCCTCTTGTAACCCACCACCTGGATCTCCCAAACAAAGCCATAGCAACAAATCAGATAGCACCAAGTTAGCGCACTTAACCATCTTACTCCCTTGAAACACAGAGGAATGAGAATACATCAGTAGCGTGAGTCCTTGTCACACTGAATAGCTGGGCTAGCGTTACAGACTGGTCTTTACAGTGGTAGGAGTGGAGAGTAGGAATTCTACACTCAACAGGAAACTGTGAAGTAGTCTCACATCACAATGTAGGAAAGCACAGGGATCACCTGCAGAGGCTGTATTTTCTACAGCAAAACTGTGATAATTATGTTGGATGGGATATTTTCTCCACCAGTTCTCAATTGCCCATGGTATATGCCCCATCAAAACAACTACATTAAGAGGTAATTGGTGATGATAACTCTCTTTTCTATATGTGGTTTGGTGAAGTATGGCTATACAGCACTATGGAAGGCTACCTGGAAGATAGCCACACACTCACAGAAGATCCAGTATTGATCACACAACCTAACCACTTCTGGACCCACATTGGACACATTACCTACTACACCTCAACTGCACTCAAGTCACACCAACAGCACCAACTATCACTGACCCTGCCAGTCCCTATAGAAATACGAGCAGCACCTAAAAACTCTAATCCTCATCATAAACTTAAGCATGGAGTTTATGAGGGTAATCAGTGCATGTATTGCTTCTGTTAAGGGTTAGCAGGGTCAAACCGAGGGTCTCAGGGTATCCTATCTCTAGAAAAAGCCTCAGGAAAGTGTATAGTGCATCAAGGACCATGACTCATGGCATCATGAGTTAACCCATGTGCGTCTGATTACAAGTTCCCTGGATGGGACCTTGTTATCTCTGCTCAACCACTGCGGTTACCACTGCTGGGGTACAAGTAACTCCAAGGGTGACATTAAGGATTGTTACAATTGGAACCCTTCAGTTCCAAGGATAAGTGAAGAATTAGTGTGCACAGGGAAATTCTGCTCTAATACCCTCCTGTAATCTGTTTTTTCTTGATAGTTTCAATCCATAGATGGAGTATATCTTGTATGGAGACTAATTGTAAACCTTCTAATATACAGATAAGGTTAGTAATTGTGGTACGTAATCCATGGGATTTTTGGGGGACCTTACAATTAGCTCTTTGGCCTCCTACCATATCAAGGATCTGACGATATGGATCGATATATGACATAACAATGCATGCCCTTACCGTGCATACCTTTGCACTGCATATTTTACAAAGCATGACATTACCAAACAGTTACATCAGTTAACATTGAAACAACCTTTATCACACATACTTTAAGCGTAAATAACTTACAGCATATGTCCTTACATCACAATTTCTATTAGTTTTAATGTTTTGAATGCATAAAAAATCCTAGTAACTTCCAAACACATAGGGGGTCATTGTGATCCTGGCGGTCCAAGACCGCCAGGGCCACGAATGACGGAAGCACCGCCAACAGGCTTGCGGTGCTTCCAAGCCCATTCTGACCGCGGTGGTAAAGCAGCGGTCAGAAAACCGGGGCCGGCGGTTTCCCGCCGTTTTTCCCCCGGCTGGGCGAATCCGCCAGGGCAGCGCTGCCCTGGGGATTCTGACCCCCTTACCGCCAGCCTGTTTCTGGCGGTTTTCACCGCCAGGAAGAGGCTGGCGGTAAGGGGTGTCCTGGGGCCCCTGGGGGCCCCTGCACTGCCCATGCCACTGGCTAGCCTAGCAGACAGTGAAAAGCGCGACGGGTGCAACAGCACCCGTCGCACAGCCGCAACACCGCCGGCTCCATTCGGAGCCGGCTCCTCTGTTGCGGCCCCCATTCCCGCTGGGCCGGCGGGCGCTAACATGGTTAGCGCCCGCCGGCCCAGCGGGAATGTTGGAATGCTGGCAGCGGTCTTTTGACCGCATGGCGGCAGATTGGCGGTTCCCGCTTGGCGGGCGGATGACAGCCATAATTTATTAATTTTACATTGACTCCTTCAAGGAAAGGTTTCTAGAATGTTAAAATAACTAAGCCAATTCCCTAAACCTTTGCTTTGTCCTTCCGTCATGCAGAGCACAGCAAGGCAGCGCAAATGCATCCCCTTGTGATGTTCTTGCATTGTGTAAGACGACACAAGAGACAATATGAAATTGGTGGCACATAACACTGGACCCGACTTGGCATTAACGTGTGAGTAAAACAAGCTAGACCAAACTTCCTGAACATGGGGTGACGGGGTAATTGAAGGGATTTCCCCAGACCAGTACAGGGAATCCATGGTGTGACTTTGGCATAGGTGTCCAAATTCCATCTTCTTACTGCCATGCTCCATTTTCACATCCTTTTTTTCTTAACGTTCGTTTAGGTTTCATTTTGTGACTTACCCACCCAGCACACCTTTACTCCTTTGACGCTGATGGATGCCCCACCCCCGCCCCCTTTCTCCTCAGCAGAGGATACTGGGAGGGAATTAACAATTTGTACCAGATGGCAAAGGAGTAACTACAGCATCCTGCATGATGCGCGTACACATTTTTAAGAACATTTATTCTAAGAGACGCTCCTAAACTGCTCTCTTCATCACATGTGGCATTACTAGCTGCAAAAGTGTCCACAGAGTTGCATGTTGTAGTTCAGGGGTTGCCAGCTATAAAACAAGCATTTGCATTGCAGCGGGCCTTACGTTGAGGAAATTCGATTTTTAATACGATCGTATCGACCCGCCATTTTGTGGCCCGCCGCCATTTTATGTTGCCTTCACTCAGGCAGCACAGCGAACGAAGTCCATTCTGCCTTTTCTGCTTATTCTGCAACATGGTGTTCAAAACAGCCTTCTGCCTCTATCTTTACAAGGCTGGTATTAAGGTCTGACCGAGTACACTAATCCCTGTCTGGTTTTCTAATCCTTGTTTCAACTATCTGTAGGCTCACACTATTCTCCGCCGATCTTATCTTATCGTCTGGCCTTCGCTGTCCTTTGCTAGTAATCTCTCATTTCACAACTGTCCTCCAAACGCACACAAACTTATCACACCACATGCAACTTCGTTGTGGATCGGTTAATGAATTAGTTCAAGGGAGGGGTGACAAACACAGCTGGAGGGGAGGCAACCTTAAGTCACTTGATACTTTGTTTTCCAATTCCTTCTATTGGTGCTGTCTTGTTTTCCGACATTTCTATTGGCTCTGTTCTATCTTTACGTTATTCTTACTGGCTCCTTTCTATGTGTTCTGGGAGTGTATGTAGTTAATAAATGGTTTTTATACGGTATATAAGATTGTGCGCCACAAAGTAAAGTGGCAGTCTCCTGAGAACATACCTTGTGTACTTCTTGGACAACTGTACTAGCTGCAGCTAATAAAATCTGATCTTTTACGCCTGACAGAGTGTCCCGTGTCTCTGTTAGTTGAGGCAGGTGAATCCAAGGAGATTTCAGGCGTACCCTGCGCCGCCAGGCCCATAAGGTTCTGGTTCTTCAACTGGCGCCCAACGTGGGGCGGCTTCAGCGGTACCGGTTCTGCCTGAAGGTCGTGAGGAACCCCGCAAGAAAATTCTGGAGGAATCGCGAGCCACGTCAAGCGACCCCTGTATGTCGAAGTGGTCCGAAGGTCTTTTTCAGCGCGGTTACTCCTTCCTGACGGCTACTGACGACTGCTGCCCTGACTGCCGCCCTGCCTTGGCCCTTTCTTTGATGATGTATGGTAAAGCGAGACGATAGACGGGCCTCTGTTGGTGTAAGAAGACATCCTTAGTTAAGTATTTGGTGGGTCGCGCCCACAAATTTTGGTCTTTGTTTTGTCCTTAGGTCCTTAGATTTGGCCATTGCAGTGGCCAAAGCCGAGGGGTAAGTGCATTTGTGCTGTGTAAACTGAAAGTTTTACCCCCTTGATGTTTGTGAACAGCCAGTAAAAATCGTGAGATGTCTGGTCTGACTAAGTTTGGAAAACTTTGTTGCTTTGGTTGTAATAGGGACTCCCAGCTTGAGGACTCCTGTCCGATTCCTTCGGTTGGAACTCCCACATATGAGCTCTATTCTAAACATGGTGTTGGTCCTATTGCCTTTAATAAGACATGGACCCGATATACAAAGAAAGATGGTGTTTTAAAATGGCCAGAAAATGGTAGTTTCGAAACTGATGTGCTAGATAATTTAGAAGCAACGTTATTTAAAAGAAAAGCCCGGCCGGCAATGTTTGACTCTTTTCGCCTTTGGCGTAAGGAAGCCAAACAGAGAGAAATTAAACAAGCGAAACGAGATAGGAAAACACAGGGAATGACGATTATACAGGCTGCTCAGCAATTCAAAGATGATGAAATAGATAATGCAATGGAAATTTCAGACAGACAGCATCGAATGGCAATAGATAAATGCTATCCGACGTTGCCTATCTCTTCCCTTGATAAGAGAAAAGATTTTGAGGAAGATTCCTTAATGTCCCACTTATTGAAATTGCCTCCGCCCTATGTACAAGGTGCTAATGCACCCCCGATGTTACAGCCTGTTCAGCCGCCAGTTGTGCTTCCGCCTGCTCCAGCTTTTCCACATTTGCCTCCTCAAGTATTGCCTATGCCAGCTTTGCCTTTAACTCCTTTGCCTTCTGCTCCTTTGGCAATTCCTAATGCTCCTTTAGTTAATTCACCTAATACCTTGTCCCCTATCCTTATGTCAAATTCTCCATCTATGCGTAAGCGATTTGCAGATACTGTCTCTGGTCTCTTATCACCTTTCTTTGAAGCTTTAAACGTGTCTCCAGCTTTTTCTCGAAGACAGTCTCGTAGTGAATTCCCAGACTCCGAAGAGCGAGAAAAATTGGACTCACTTGCTTGTAGATGGATCAAGAAGGGTCCCCAATATAGTACGTCTGATATTATGTCCACCTTTCTGCAATGGAATGCACCTACGCAGAGATATGTTTTTAAAGTTATGTGCGATACTCTCGCTAAAGAATGGGAGGATATGAATTTGGGTTCGGTCCCACAGGATCTATTAGATGTTCAGGCTGACTTTGACAAAGGACTTATTGTGGGTCCTAAGGTTGAAAACGCTGTCAGAACACTTATTTCTTTCAGATCCCTATTGTTCTCACAGACTTTTCCTGATTCTGATCCTTCAGTTAGGACAGCACTGAAAAACTATCCCATGAGAGAGGTTTCTCCAATATGGAAGGAAGAAGTTGCAGCAGCAGGTGCTAATCCAGCTATTCCTGCGCATTTTCAGCGCATATGGATACATGTCCCCTGGAAAAGGTCTGAAGTTTTAGCACTTAAACAGTCACTACCAGATTCACGCAAAAATCCTGCTGGTTACTATAAAGAGTTGTCGCAAACAGTTGATGCATGTACTATGAATCTAGCAGATATTGACATGTTGATGGGAAATGTAGTTCCACAGACAATATGGGCTAAAATTCGTAGAGAGGATCACGCTCAAGAATTAGGCGGCGATTGGAACGCTATTATTGCCGCAGATAGAGGTCAAGTAGGTGGTGCAAAGCCCGACGCTTTGATCTCAGAACTCCCTGGTAGGATTATTACATTAATGAAAACAATGATGCCTGCTTTGAGAGTTAATTGGGATAAGCTAGCAGCATGTAAACAAAAGAAAGATGAAAGTGTTTCCGATTTCTTTACCCGATTCGAGGAGACATTCATTGATCACAGTGGTCAAGATATGGCTACAGAAGGGGGACAGCAATTATTTGTGGATAAGTTCGTATATAACTTGCTTCCTGAACTATCACACAAGCTAAAAGACTCCGAGAGTTCATGGGCAGTTTCTTCTTCCGCCCAGATATTGGCTACTGCACAATATTATGAAAATAGAGACAAAGAAGAAAGGGAAAAACAAGAGAAAAAGACGAAAGAATTAAAAACTAAAGTTCTCTTGCAACAGGCTTATCCTCCTCGTTATGTTCAGCCTCAGTTTCAACAGCCTCCGCAGTTTCAGAGGTTGTATCAAAAGCCTGAACCATTCATTCCAAGACCTTTGCTAGGTCCCAATCAATGTGCTTATTGTAGGGAGGAAGGTCATTTTAAGAACAGTTGTCCGGCATTGTTGCAGCGTAATGGAGCAACATCTGCTTCACGAGGTCGTGGTGGTCCTCAGTCAGCAAATAGAGGTAGAGGTCGAGGTGTGTTAACCCAAGAGCAGCGTTCTTTTGTTCCTCCAAATTCCGGAAATTACTTTGACCAGCAAAATGTTAGGTCTACACAGTATTACAGTGAGGATCAGTATATTGAAGGAGGGAATGAAAGTCTTCATTTTGAATAGGACAGCCATGGACAAAGTAAGGGGGTTACGTCAATTCCAGTGGATCAGAATGGACCTTATGTTAATGTCACTACAATGGGTGTTTCAGAGCAATTTCTTTTAGATACTGGTGCCATGAGAAGCTCTATCATTCATTCTAAACTCCCTGGCGCACCTTTGTCTGGCTTAACGAATGTATCTGTAGGATTTTCTGGCGCCCCTGTTCGCAATCCAGTTTCTTGCCCTTTGCCTGTTTCAATAGGCCCTTATGATTTAGAAGCTCCGCTTCTTCTGACGAATGGTTGTGGTGAAAATCTGTTGGGTTTAGATCTATTAAAAAGAATGCATGCTACGATATATTGTTCACCTTCTGGTGTATACCTCACTCTAGGACAGAAAATGACTAGTCCAATGTACTTATCAAAAGATCAATTCCCACCTGAATTGCTTTCTCTTCCCGAAACGCTTTGGGCTACGGGTCCGAATGACGTTGGTTGTCTTGAGATCCCACCTTATGTTGTTACTCTTAAGCCCAATGCTGAAATGCCACGTATTCCGCAATACAGAATCTCTACTGAAGGTGAGAAAGCACTTCTGGAAATTGTCCATGATTTGATTCAGAAGGGTGTGGTTGAGGAAACGAGAGGAAATACATGTAACAGTCCTGTTCTTCCGGTTCTTAAACGCACTGATCCTTCTCAGCCTCCTGTTTATCGTTTTGTAATTGATCTTCGGGAGGTAAACAAGATTGTCGTACCGCAGTTTCCTGTAGTCCCAGATATCACTGCTCTGTTGACGATGATACCTTCTACAGCGACTTGGTTTTCAGTTATTGATCTAAAGAATGCTTTCTTTAGTATTCCCATCGCCGAAGAGAGTAGAGATATTTTTGGTTTTTCCCTCGGAGGCCGAAGCTTCCGGTTTAAACGCGCACCTCAAGGTTATTGTGAAAGTCCCTCTATTTACAGTCAAGCTCTAAAATGTCATCTTGATGCCTTTTCCTTACCGTCCGGTGCCGCTCTCATTCAGTACATGGATGACTTATTAGTTGCCGCTGATTCAGAGGAGATTTGCAAAAACGTGACCGTTGCACTGTTGCGTCATTTGTTTGATCTGAATCACAAGGTTTCTCCTTCTAAATTACAATATGTCTGTCGCGAGGTGACTTATTTGGGTCATCTCTTGTCAAAGGAGGGACGACGATTGACCCCCGAACGAATTCAGGCAATTGCACAAATGTCAGTGCCATCCACACAAAGAGAGGTACGTGCCTTTTTGGGCATTACTTCTTATTGTAGACAGTGGATTCCGAGTTTCTCTTTATTGGCTAAACCGCTGTTGGCGCTAACTTTAAAAGATACGCCTCAGCCTCTTCCGTGGACTGACGAGTGTCAGAAGAGTTTTACTGATTTGCGTATTGCTTTGTGTTCTGCTCCTGTATTGGGTACTCCTGATTACAGTAAGCCCTTTACGCTCTATGTCCACGAAAGAGAGGGTTGTGCATTGTCAGTCTTAACGCAGCGTTTTGGAGATCAACAGCGACCATGCGCATATTTCTCAGCTACGTTAGATCCAGTAGCTAAAGCATTGCCTAGTTGTCTTAAGGCAACAGCGGCAGCAGCAATTTCTATTCGACAGTCTGCTGGAGTAGTGCTAGATAATACTCTCATTGTTATGGTGCCACATGCAGTGGATACTTTACTAAATAGGACAAAAACGCAGCATCTTACGAGTGCTCGGTTGTCCGGATATGAGCTGACGCTTTTGGCTAGTCACATACACATCAAACGATGTAATACCCTGAATCCAGCTACTTTGTTGCCTCTTCCAGAAGAGAGAGATGTCTCTGAACAGCATGATTGTTTTCTCCGTACTGAAGAAGAGACTAAGGGTAGAATTGACCTAAAAGACACGCCATTAGTGAATCCAGATGGAACACTATGGGTAGATGGTTCTTGTTTCAAGCTCCCGAATGGAGATACAGTTTCAGCCTACGCTATTACTACTTTGCATACGATTGTGGAGACAGCACGCATTAGACATAATTCAGCTCAGGCAGCTGAATTGATAGCCTTAACTAGAGCGTGTGTGTTATCCAAAGGAAAAAGAGTAAACGTGTACACTGATAGCCAATACGCTTTTGGTGTAGCGTTTAACTTTGGGCGCTTATGGAAGGAAAGAGGATTCTTTACTTCCCATGGTACTAAGATACAACATGGTCAATTAGTGACTGAACTTCTTGAGTCACTTACAATGCCTACTCTAGATGGGTAGAAGCCTACCCTCTGAAGGACAATACTGCTTTATCAACTGCCAAAATACTTTTGAAAGAATTCTTCCCTGGGTTTGGTTTGCCGCGCATTGTCTGGAGTGACAATGGGAGCGAATTTGTGGGTCAAGTCATGCAAAAAGTTTGTGCAGGTCTTGGCATAAAACAGAAGTTCCACGCGGCGAATCACCCACAGTCGGCTGGTTTAGTAGAATGCTACAATGGAACCTTGAAGCTTAAAATTGCTAAGGTGCAAGCTAGCACAGGACTTAATTGGCCTGATGCTTTACCATTGGCTCTTCTGTCCACCAGAACAGCAGTACACTCTCGTTTGGGGCTTAGCCCTTACGAAGTGATATTTGGTCGCCCAGCTAATGTATGGGGAGTTCCTCGCCCTAAGAAATACTCAGACTTGCCATACCCGATGTTGATTGACTACTTGCATGACCTTACAACTAAATTGCGTGTTCTTCATCAACAGGTTCAGAGTGCTCTACCAGAGGCTTCCACAGACCCAGGTCATTCCATCCGACCAGGTGACTGGGTCTGCACGAAAAATTTCCAACGACAGAGAAATTTGGAACCCAGATGGAGAGAGCCACGCCTGGTTCTTTTGACCACAAGAACAGCAGTTAAAGTCGAAGGAAAGAAAAACTGGGTGCATGCCGTGCACTGCAAGAAAGTGCCTTTGCCCTTGCCTTTCGATCAGTGGGTCCGTAGAGGCATCAGTGACTCTGAAAGTGAGAAAGTTCCGCAATTTGTACCATTCAGTGATGCGCATCTAATTGGAACACTTTCTGAGAAAGAGGACGACGACATCCTTCAAGAAGCAATACCATCGCATCGTCGCTTGAACACGACAAATCCAGGAACATTGTTTCAAAACCAGACTGCCTCTGGACAGGAACGCTATAATTTGAGACCAAGACCAAAGAACTTGTAAATTTCTCTCCTATGTAGTACTCTATCCCGGTTGCAGGGTCACGGTAGGAGTCTTAGTTACGACCTGAGTAAGTGGCAATAGGCCTGCAGGACCTCACAGTGTCATAGGACGGTAGATAATCGTGACTACAGTGATTGAGGAAGATTGCCGTGAGCATCCACTTAGAAAGATGGAGGCTACATTAGATAAAAGAGAAAGTAAAAATGTAAAGAATAATTGTAAAGAAATATATAGTCGTTGTAGTATTGCTCTATGCGTCATTATATTGTCGTGTATTCTTTTGGCATCTGTAAACTGGATCATTATTACTCTGCAGCAAAAAGTTGTCTCTTCTCCTACCTCTACATCTTCTTCTACTATCTCTCCGCACCTATTTCACACTCTTCCCCAGCATGAACTCATCAGAAGAACTGAATACTTTAACAATTCCTTCGTCCAGTTGTTACATCAACATCAGTTAGTGATCAATACAACTGACTGTTGGGTGTGTGGACTCATACCACATACGGTAGAAAAAGGAATGCCATATTTAGTTCTTCCATTCTCCTATGAAGGTTCCGCTTGGGCTTATTTTGTCATTTTCAATAATGCATATCAAAGTAAAATTAAACAACCTGTCAGTTCACATAGTGTTGGTTCAAATTTCAGTCATAGTTTATTGATAAAGGGAATGGTAGCTATGGCTAAAATCATGGAAAAAAGTGAAGCTTCCATAGATGAAAGAAAAGCATATACCAATTGGAACATAACTAATTACATTTCCAGCCTCAATGATAAGGTTAAGCAAGGAAAATCTCCTCCGATACGGGTCATACCCCAACAAGGAAATTTCTGTCTGCAAATAAATGGTAGAACTCCAAACACCGGACAAAGAGAAAGTTTATGTTCCCATACATATGTTTATTCAGCCCTGAATTCACTGCCGTTAGTACCATCTCAAGGTACATACTTCGTTTGCCACGATAGGGCTTATACATGGTTGCCAGCTGATTTCTCTGGTACTTGTTATATAGCCTTTCTTCTTCCCCCTACATACACCGCTCCTGCGAACCATCATAAAAATAGATATGGCAGAGGGATTGTGGATTCGAAAGACACAGCAGGACAAGAGGGAGGAGATTTCCTCAAAGGATTTCTTCCCTTCTGGGGTCCAATGGCCAACAGCAGAAATATAAGGCAATTGGTTTGTGTCGTAGAAACCACCATAGACATCACTGTAGGAGCTTTAAGTAACATTACAGCTGAACTACAGGCTGATCGTCTTATGACCTTGCAGAACCGTGTTGCCTTAGACTTTGTTCTTGCGGACCGTGGTGGAGTATGCAAATTGATCGGATCAAGTTGCTGTATTTTCATACCTAATGACGCTCCGACAGTATACCAAGCTATCTCTAAGTTACACATAATCTCCGAGTCGATTCATCAGGACGAAGGAGATTGGTCCTTTTCAGAGTGGTTTTGGGGATTACTGTCCAAATGGGGTTGGAAGGTATTGACATTCTTTGGAGTAATTTTAGCTTTTATATTCTCTTGTTGTCTTTGTATGCACTGCGGTCCTGCCATCTGCAACCTATGTGCTACTGCATGTATTCCCAAACCCAAGTCACAAAGAGCAGAGAATATCAAAATGATGGTACAGCAACAGCTTGATGACCTCATGGCCATAGACATCGACTCAGATTAACATGAGTTTGTGTATCTTGCCTGAGTTCTGGCAAAAGGAGGGTCTGAGGAAATTCGATTTTTAATACGATCGTATCGACCCGCCATTTTGTGGCCCGCCGCCATTTTATGTTGCCTTCACTCAGGCAGCACAGCGAACGAAGTCCATTCTGCCTTTTCTGCTTATTCTGCAACATGGTGTTCAAAACAGCCTTCTGCCTCTATCTTTACAAGGCTGGTATTAAGGTCTGACCGAGTACACTAATCCCTGTCTGGTTTTCTAATCCTTGTTTCAACTATCTGTAGGCTCACACTATTCTCCGCCGATCTTATCTTATCGTCTGGCCTTCGCTGTCCTTTGCTAGTAATCTCTCATTTCACAACTGTCCTCCAAACGCACACAAACTTATCACACCACATGCAACTTCGTTGTGGATCGGTTAATGAATTAGTTCAAGGGAGGGGTGACAAACACAGCTGGAGGGGAGGCAACCTTAAGTCACTTGATACTTTGTTTTCCAATTCCTTCTATTGGTGCTGTCTTGTTTTCCGACATTTCTATTGGCTCTGTTCTATCTTTACGTTATTCTTACTGGCTCCTTTCTATGTGTTCTGGGAGTGTATGTAGTTAATAAATGGTTTTTATACGGTATATAAGATTGTGCGCCACAAAGTAAAGTGGCAGTCTCCTGAGAACATACCTTGTGTACTTCTTGGACAACTGTACTAGCTGCAGCTAATAAAATCTGATCTTTTACGCCTGACAGAGTGTCCCGTGTCTCTGTTAGTTGAGGCAGGTGAATCCAAGGAGATTTCAGGCGTACCCTGCGCCGCCAGGCCCATAAGGTTCTGGTTCTTCAACGTTTGCTTGAGTTAGAGCTATTAGCGTTGTAAACTCCTAACTGGACTTTTCTTGCCACATAAACTGAAAAGAAAAATATAAAAGTTTCACATAAGCGAGCCCACGGCTGCAAAGCAAACACACAAATGGAACAGAAGTTAGCTTGCAGTGAAACGTATTGGCAAAAGTGCAATTAACCTTGTTACCGGCAAAAAAACAATTATCCATGTACGGGCAAAAGTGCAATTATTTATGTAACAGGATCGATGTCATGCAAGACTACTTCCCAGCGAGATCGCGCTACCTACGAATACGTGCCATACATGCCTTTCACTAATAAAATCAAGTGAATTTTTAAAGGCAAGCCCAGGTACCGATGGGGGTGGTTACAAGCTGGTAGAGAGATAACAACAGGGACAGCACGCTTTGCGTGCTAGACCCTAAAAAGGAGGTGTTAAGGGCCATATTTATACTTTTTGACGCAAAACTGCGCTAACGCAGTTTTGCGCCAAAAAAATTAGCGCCGGCTAACGCCATTCTGAAGCGCCATGCGGGCGCCGTATTTATTGAATGGCGTTAGCCGGCGTTAGCCGACCGGCGCTGCCTGGTGTGCGTGAAAAAAAACGACGTACACCAGGCAGCGCCGGCGTAGGGAAAAATGGCGTTTGGGCATCCAAAAATGGGGCAAGTCAGGCTGAGGCAAAAAAATCGTCTGAACCCGAGTTGCGCCATTTTTTTGGGGCGCCCAGACGCCATTAACATGACTCCTGTCTTAGCAAAGACAGGAGTCATGTCCCCTTGCCCAATGGCCATGCCCAGGGGACTTCTGTCCCCTGGGCATGGTCATTGGGCATAGTGGCATGTAGGGGGGCACAAATCAGGCCCCCCTATGCCAAAAAATAAAATAAAAAAAATACTTACCACAACTTACCTTTTCTTCCCTGGGATGGGTCCCTCCATCCTTGGGTGTCCTCCTGGGGTGGGCAAGGGTGGCAGGGGGTGTCCCTGGGGGCAGGGGAGGGCACCTCTGGGCTCATTCTGAGCCCACAGGTCCCTTAACGCCTGCCCTGACCCAGGCGTTAAAAAGAGGCGCAAATGCGGGGTTTTTTGCCCCGCCCACTCCCGGGCGTCATTTTTGCCCGGGAGTATAAATACCACGCACATGCCTGGGAGTCATTTTTTAAGACGGGAACGCCTACCTTGCATATCATTAACGCAAGGAAGGTGTTCACGCAAAAAAATGACGCTAACTCCATGAACTTTGGCGCTAGACGCGTCTAACGCCAAAGTATAAATATGGAGTTAGTTTTGCGTCGAATTTGCGTCGGAAAAAACGACGCAAATTCGGCACAAACGGAGTATAAATATGCCCCTAAATTTTCACAATAAGTAATTATATTCAATTTATCTTTCTCGCATAGATGGATGGCAGAATGGGACTTGGTGAAATCCAAACTACTTCTCTGCAGGTCAAGGCAGATGTCAGTAAGATCGTTTCAGATAGTCAGGTCTCATGCCATCAGAGGAATGCAGTTTTTTACTTCAGTGGCTTTTCGGTTCATTTAATAGTTATTTCATTCTGTGCATCCCACACAAATGGGCAAAGAGCAATAAGCATTACATGATTTAAATGATTTTCGAGCCATTGATTAGCGGGTAAACTCTGAAACATAAAAACATAACTTAAAATTATTTAATATTAGAGCGGAGGTGTAAGGCCAGTGCTTAATTTGTGCTTGTTGTTTCCGGTGCGGAGCACCGACACTTATTTTTTTTTGGCCTAAAGCATTTACTGCGAGCAAAAGACACATATAGGAAAGACGGAGGAAGAGAAAACGAAAAAGCGCCACAAAGGGAGAAAGGAGAAAGCTGCAAGAGTGAGTTGAAGGGGCAGGGAGTGGCTTTAAATAGAGGCCTGAGGTAGCTTCAGGATCACTCTGCCTCAGTATTTCGTGCTTGGAAATTTAATTGCAGCAGCCACGTGTTTAAGAGGGGGCTTTGGGCACTGGCACATTTTTATTCACAAATTAAGCGCTGTGTAAGGCATAACAAGATAGGCATTCACTTGTACCACTTTATGCATATTCGAGCTGCTCTGAGCAGATCATATTGTTATGTGAAACAGGGAAACAGTATTGCACTTTGGAAATAAGTGCAAATAAGAAACTGCAGAGAGCGTACTGAGGGGCTGACACCAAAACACTGCTTGCTGTCCTGAACACGCAGCTGTTTGTAAATGGGGAGAAGCCCATCTACTAGCTGGCACAAACACACCATCCATGGCTCCAAATATGTAAACCATCTGCCTTGCACTGCAGGGATACAATTCAGACACTTCAACTCACATTAAATACGGAGTCTCAAAGAAACGTTAACACTTGCTGTAGATTCACACTTTTCCTTTCGGGCCTACTAGCCCCCATCAACCAGTGCCATCGTAACTTTCTATCCTCGTTCCTTTTAGCTTTAAAACTTTTTGCTTTCAAAAAAGAAAAAAGTATCAGTTATGCAAAGTTATTTAAAATTAATCCCAGTTACAAATTTGACGGGTCTTGTGGTGAATGGGGAAATAGTTGCTTCTGTCTGTCCAGATGGCTTAGGTGCCACTTGTACATCAGTTAAATTCTCATCACACATCACAAGAGACACTGACACACACACACACAAATGTTCACACACTCATGATCAAACGCAGGCATCCATCTATACCGGGAAAATGTTTTCACTTACCTTGTTTTGCCTATTACTTTAGTCACAAAAGTCTCCTCTGCTTCTCTATGGTGGAAGTACTGCAGCCTGCAAATAGGAAGCCGGATAGAACAGCAGAGATGGGACCAAGGCGAGTAGGGCCACCACAGATCCTCTCCTAGCTTCAGGGAAGGCTGTACTTCCAACCTTACCAGAAGTTGGGACATCGCTCAGGGTCCGACCTTAGATGTTATTTCTGACTTCCAATTGGATGCTGTAATGTACTGATTTGCGACCTAACACCCCTCATTTTAAAAGGGTACTGCGCAGTATGGCTGTTAAATTCCACAGATTCTGCCTGTGGATGTAGCTGAATTATGCGCTCACCCATGCACAATTAAGGCATACATCTCCAGAGTGCCACAAACATACAGGGCAATCTGAAGATGAATACTTGAGCCCCACCCACCCACTCCTTCCTCCTCCTCCCAAGGTGAGCTAGACGAATTTGGCCTGTCATGCACACAACCAGTATGTTTTTGCTGACTTCATTTATTCTGGCCAGAGGATTCTGTGCACTTTACCACTGCTAACCAGTGCTACAGTGCTTGTGCTATTTCCCTAAAACATGTTAACATTGGCATATGGCCAATTGGCATATTTAATTTACTTATATATCCCTAGCAAAGAGATTACATGTGACCAGGGCCTGTAAGTTAAATGCTACTAGTGGACCTGCAGCACTGATTGTGCCATCCCCTTAAGTAGATCTTTAACCCCTTGGGTGCCGTGCACGTAACGGTAACGTCCTGGGCAGCACCGCTCAGGTGCCCAGGATGTAACCGTTATGTCCAAGTAGGGGCCCTCAGTGGAATCGCTAGCACTCCCCTGGGCAGGGATGGAAGGGGAATCGCTTCCCCTTCCACCCGACCGCCCCGTGGCGTCTGATGACATCAGCGTGCAATCGCGTGCTGACCTCATCAGAGGCCTGCCCCTCAATGCGGATCGGAGGACAAATGCTTTTGCATTTCTATTCCGATCACGTGGAGGGGCTGAGAAAGACATCAAAGGAAAGGAAAGGCCTTTCCTTTGATGTCGTTCTCAGAATTTCTACTGCCCGGTAGTGATGCGATCAGGCAGCAGAAATGCCCACTAGACACCAGGGAGTTTTTTTGTTGTCTTTGTATGCATAAGGGGAGTGGCCCCTTGGGCAAGGGCCACTCCCTACGGGGGCAAATTAATTTTAGGCCATTTCTGCCCCCCCGGGGGCAGATCGGATTATTATAATTAGGCTGATATGCCCCCAGGGGGTGCAGAAACCGCTAGACACCAGGGATAATCTTTTTTTGTTTATTTTCTTTTTCTTGGTGTGTGGGCCGTGACCACTTAGGCAAGGGTCGCACACCGGGAGGCAAAATTACTCCCCCTTGGGGGCAGATTGGTCTATTTTCATTAAGCCAATCTGCCACCAAGGGGGGCAGAAACCCCTAGGCACCAGGGATTTTTTTAAATATTATTGAATGAGGGGAGTGGACCCTTGGGCAGGGGACGCTCCCCAGGGGGGGCAAAATATTTTGAGGCCTTTTCAGCCTCCCTGGGACAGATCAGCCTATTATAATTAGGTAGATGGGGCAGAAACCAGGGATATATATGTTTTTGTTTATTTATTTTTTGATATGTGGGGAACTACACCTTAGGCAAGGATCGCTTCCCAAGGGCCAAAATTACTCTTAGGCCATTCCTGCACCCTTTGGGGGCAGATCAGCCTATTTTCAATAGAAACCACTAGACACCAGGGATTTAAAAAAAAATATTATTGAATACCGGGAGTGGCCCCTTAGGCAAGGGCCGCTTCCCAGGTGGGCAAACTATATTTATGTGTTTTCTGCCCTCCCAGGGGCAGATCGTCCTATTATAATTAGGCTGTTCTGCCCCCAGATAGGCAGAAACCCATAAACACCAGGGATATATATATATTTTTGTTTACTTTATTTTTTTTATATATGGGGAGCGACTCCTTAGGGGGGTAAATTGTATTTAGGCCATTTCTGCCACACTTGGGGGCAGATCAGCCTATTTTTATTAGGCCAATCTGCCCCCAAGGGGGGCAGAAACCACTAGACACCAGGGATTTTTATTTTTTTGTGTCAATTTCATGCAAGGGGAGCGACCCCTTAGGCAAGGGTCAGTCCCGAGGCCGATCTGCCCCAAGGGGGCAGAAACCACTAGACACAAAGGATTTTTTTCCCGCCAATTTCACGCAAGGGGAGCGACACCTTAGACAAGGGTTTCTCCCCTGGGGGGAACATTTATTTTAGGCCATTTCTGATCCCCTTGGGGGTAGATCGGCCTATTTCTATTAGGCCAATCTGCCCCGGAAGGGAAGGGGTCAAAAACCACTTAGGCACCAGGGATAGGTGTGAGTGTATGTGTGTGTTTTGTTTTGGGGGGCATCCCCTTGGGCAAGGGTCATTTCCCATGGGGGCACATTACTGTTGGCCATATTTTTGGAAGGCCCATCTGCCCCCAGAAAGCCCACCAGAGACCAGGAAAGATTTTTGTTTTCAAAATAAAAGGGTGGGGGTATGGCCATTTCCCCACCCCAAATAAATGGGGCCAAAGTTGTTCTGCCCACACGTGGGTAGATGGGGCAATTGCCCCTAATCCACACCCTGGGGGGCAGAAAGTCTATTAGATGCCAGGGAATTAAACCAAAAATAGTGTGGTGGTGGCTACCAACCAATGTGGGCATGGTTATGCCCCTACCCCAACTGAAGGAGGTAGCAGTTTTTCAGCTCTCCCACGCACACTAAAGCATCTTATCCCATGGCAAACAGGAGGACATTTGATTATTTTGGGTTTTGGTTTTACATTTGGGCCATGAGAGCTTGGCTAACTCTCAAAATCGTCCCACTTGGAATGGTGAGGGCTGCACTTTTTGGACTATGGGACGCTGCCATGTAGAAAAATCCACAAGACCTAGACACACCTGAAAACTAAACATCTGGGTGAGTCTAGGGTGGTGTGTTTCACATGCACCCCACACCATTTTCTTACCCACAATGCCCTTCAAACCTCCAACTTTGCTGGAAATCACACATTTTTTCCATATTTTTGTGATGGAACCCTCCGGAATCTGCAGGAATCCACAAAATTCCTACCACTATCTTCCATACTGATAAATATTCTGCCCCACTTGTTAGCCTAAATTTTTTTTTTCCAAACTGCCCGCTTTGGTTCGCCCTCAATTATGACATGTTTTTGGCTCTTCCCTGTCACAGGCACTTGGCCCACCTACACAATTGAGGTATAATTTTTACCGGGAGACTGAGGGGAATGTTGGGTGGTAGGAAATTTGTGCCGGTGAGGTTATCCCACACAGAAATGTGGGAAAAATTTGATTTTTCATCTAAATTTGAGGTTTGCTGAGGATTCTTGGTAAGAAAACACTGTAGGATCCACGCAAGTCACACCTCCCTGGACTCCCTCAGGTGTCTAGTTTTCAGAAATGTCTGGGTTTGGTAGGTTTCCCTGTATGGCTGCTGAGTCCAGGACCAAAAACGCTGGTGCCCACACAAGTGAGGTACCCTTTTTATTGGGAGACTTGGGGGAAATTTGTGGCTCCTCTCAGATTCCAGAACTTTCTGTCACCGAAATGTGAGGAAAAAGTGTTTTTTTGGGCCAAATTTTGAGGTTTGCAACGGATTCTGGGTAACAGAACCTAGTGAGAACCCTGGTGAGAACAAGTCACCCCAAACCAGGATTCCCCTAGGTGTCTAGTTTTTAAAAAAAGCACAGGTTTGGTAGGCTTCCCTAGATGCCAGCTGAGCTAGAGGCCAAAAAACATAGCGAGGCATTTTCCAAAAAACAGCTCTCTTTTCTTAGGGAAACTGTGATGTGTCCATGTTGTGTTTGGGGTATTTACTGTCATGAGCATTAGGCCTACCCACACAAGAGAGGTACCATTCTTATCGGCAGACTTGGGGGAATGCTGGGTGGAAGGAAATTTGAGGCTCCTCTCAGATTCCAAAACTTTCTGTCACCAAAATATAAGGAAAAAGTGTTTTTGGCCAAATTTTGAGGTTTGCAAAGGATTCTGGGTAACAGAACCTGGTGAGAACCCCACAAGCCACCCCATCCTGGATTCCCCTGGGTGCCGGCTGAGCTAGAGGCCAAAATCTACAGCTAGGGACTCTGCAAAAAACACGTCAGATTTCAATTTTAAAATGTTACATTTCCTGTCGCGAGTATTAGGCCTACTCATGCAAGTGAGGTACCATTTTTATCAGGAGACTTGGGGGAACACAGAATAGCAAAACAAGTGTTATTGCCCCTTGTCTTTCTCTACATTTTTTACTTCTAAATGTAAGACAGTGTGTAAAAAAGACATATAATTGAGAAATGCCCTGTAATTCACATGCTAGTATGGGCACCCCCGAATTCAGAAATGTGCAAATAACTACTGCTTCTCAACACCCTATCTTGTTCCCATTTTGGAAATACAAAGGTTTTCTGGATACCTATTTTTCACCCTTTATATTTCAGCAAATTAATTGCTGTATATCCAGTATAGAATGAAAACCCATTGCAAGGTGCATCTCATTTATAGGCCCTGGGTACCTAGGGTTCTTGATGAACCTACTAGACCCGCAACCAGAAGAGTCCAGCAGATGTAATGGTATATTGCTTTCAAAAATCTGACATCGCAGGAAAAAATTACAAAGTAAAACGTGGAGAAAAAAGGCTGTTTTTTTTCACCTCAATTTCAATATGTTTTTATTTCAGCTGTTATTTTCTGTAGGACACCCTTGAAGGATCTACACAAATTACTCCTTGCTGAATCCAGAATGTTGTCTGCTTTTCAGAAATGATTAGCTTTCTGGGATCCAGCATTGGTTTCTCACTCATTTCTGTCACCAACTGAAAGCACAACAAAAATGTAAAAATGGGGTATGTCCCAGTAAAATGCCAAAATTGTGATGAAAAATTTGTTGTTCTGATTCAAGCCTGCCTGTTCCTGAAAGTTGGGAAGATGGTGATTTTAGCACTACAAACCCTTTGTTGATGCCATTTAAAAAAAAAAAAAAAAACACAAGCCTTCTTCTGCAGCCCGTTTTTCCCATTTGTTTGAAAAAAAATAAAGTTTTGCTGTATTTTGGCTAATTTCTTTGTCTCCTTCAGGGGAACTCACAAAGTCTGGGTACCTCGAGAATCCCTAGGATTTTGGAAAAAAAGGACGCAAATTTGGCGTGGGTAGCTTATGTGGACAAAATGTTATGAGAGCCTAAGCGCGCCTTGCCCCAAATAGCCAAAAAAAGGCCTGGCACCTGAGGGGGAAAGGCCTGGCAGCAAAGGGGTTAAATAACTATGCAAATATTTAAAATGTTAATGCCTGATGTTAGACTTTTCATCCTTGGCGTGGTCTCCCTTAACTTTTTGCCTCTGTTCCCCAGGTTGTTGATGTGTGCTGGACTCTGATTTTGATGTTTTTGTTATTCTGGGCACTTCACCACTGCTAACCAGTGCTAAAGTGCATGTGCTCCTTTACAAAATGTGTATGTGATTGGTTTGGGGTCTCTGAGCTCACAATTTAAAAACACATCTTTTAGTAAAGTTGATTTTAAGATTGTGTGTTTGAAAATGCCTCTTTTAGAAAGTGAGCATTTTCTTGCTTATACCATTTCTGTGACTCAGCCTGTTTGTGGATTCCCTGTCTGGGTCAGTTTGACAGTTGGGCTGGTTGCACCTTACACTAGAGAGTGACACAAAAGGAGCTGGGGTGTAGTCTGCATTTCCTGATGAGCCATCTGTGCTAGGAGGGAGGGGAGAAGTGGTCACTTACACCTGAAAGGGCTGTGCCTGTCCTCACACAATGCAGTCTCCGACCCCATGGTGAGTGTATGGGGCCTGGCCTGGGCAAGGCAGGATTTCACATTCACTAGAGGCTTTGCTTTGAAGTAGGCCTACTTCAAAGGAGAAATTGGGTATAAGAAGGGCACCCAAAACCACAGACTTTAGAACGCTTCTGGAAACAAGAGGAACCTCTGCCTGGAGAAGAGCTGAAGAGCTGAGGAGAAGTGCTGCCCTGCCTGTGACTGTGTCTTGTGGAGCTATCCTGAGTTGCTGCTTCTGCCAGAGTAAGAGGGCAAAGACTGGACTTTGTGTGCCTTCTATCTTGTGAAGAAATCTGAAAGGGTTTGATTTAGAGCTTGCCTCCTGTTGTTTGAAGTCTCAGGGACAGCAAAGACTTCTCTCTGCCAGCACCTGGAGTCTCTGGAGAGACTCCTGCTCTGACAAGTGGTGCCCTATCCAGTCCCTGGGCCCTTGAAAGGAAAGCTGGTGGAAATCCAAGGAAATCGACTTTGGACGACTTCGGACCGACGCCGCTGCTGAATCCGGTGACGCCACCTGCACCCGAGGCCGTGACCTTCGCTGGAACGTGACGCTCTTCGCAGGCCCGACGCCGCTGCAGTCCCGCTGAAATCCGTGACTCCGGGGAAGTCGCTGCACCACGTCATGACCGACGCCGCTCGAAGTGCGTGGATTCAACGTTTCGCACCGACACCGCGATCCCCGACTTCGCGCATCGAATTGTTTTCACTCTTCACCAAAGGTACTGTACTTGGGGGTCTACGTGACTCCGTGTCCGGCACCGCTAGTGTTGGCTTGTTGGGAAAGACTCAGTCACGATGCCGTGTTAACACCTCATCGAAGAATTTTTGTTTATAAGCACTATTTTTGAGTTTAATCTTTAAAAATTCATAACTTGACTTGTGTCTGTCGGATTTTTGTCGTTTTGGTCTTGTTTTGTTTAGATAAATATTTCCTATTTTTCTAAACTGGTGTTGTGTCATTTTGCAAGGGGAGAAGCAGGGGTTAGCTGAGGGTGATTCTCTTTTACCCTGACTTGAGTGAGGGTCCTTGCTTGAACAGGGAGTAACCTGACTGTCAACCAAATACCCCATTTCTAACACCTGAGTATTTGAATTGCGGAAAAACATACTTCTCCAGCCATTACCACTAGATCCCTTACTTGCCACTACTAAGAAATTATTTAGCATACATTCAAGAAATATGAATTGTAGTTAAAGTAATGATGAATTTAATAAAAATATGAGAACCAATGTATTTCAAGTAATACCTAGGTTGTAATGCACTTTCCAATTCCATTACTCCAGCATCCCAAAGATTCCACTTCTAATTTTTCATTGCATGTTATTTAACAAATATTCATTTTCATTGTAATAATTATATAACTACTTAAACTATTAATAGCCAGGTATTTCTTAGTACCTGAGTATTAATACACTCTACCACCCATTGCCCCTAGACACCTTACATCCTGCTCTAAAAAAATAATTTAGCATATTTTTAACAAATGTGCAGTGTAATTTTAATAATTAATATTTAAGTTACAAATATTTATATTTAATTAAATTAACAATTCTTTAATCCTAATTATTAATCAATAACACAAAACAATATACTTATCTATACTTACCATTATGTGTGGTAAAGATATGCATGGAAAAGGCATGCACTGAAAAGACTTGCGTGGTAAATACGTTTGTGTGGTAAAGACTTCGTGGTAAAGGTTGTTTTCCAATGGGGAACACTTGCTCCTCTCCGTTTCTTCATATACCAGTCATAAGTCTGAGAATCATTATCTGAATATTGTGTTTTTATCATTTTCCAACTAATCAAGAGAGGCATACAAATAATGCCTGATTTAAGCCAGCATCCCTGATGGATCATGCAAAACATAACTTTCATCTGTGCTGCTGGATTTTTTGAGGCAGCACAGGAACTAGATGAGGCTAGGTACTGCTTTTCTCAATGCACTCTCCTTAAAGCTAACTTTCACTGGGATGCATGAAATAAATGTAGAACAAAAATATCTGCTTTTCTGTGTGACCTACTTGAACATAGCACCCACATAGCAAAGTTATGCCTTTAGCAGATCCTGAATGGCGGTGGTCCTTCTGATGACATGGAAATCCCTGTCAGAGTGCCAGAGATCTCTAAATGTGGTGGGATGTACTCTACCAGGACAGCACAGTGTATGCCTCAACTGCTCTGGCAGACAGCAGTACATGCCCCAACTGTATAAACAAGGCTCTAAAAACCTCATATAGAGTTCGCACAAATGGTACTCCACCACCAACATGGCAAGGTACCCTGGCTTCCAAAGTCTTGGTTTGCCTGCTTTATTCAGAACTGAGTAAACTGTTAGGTTTCCACCAACAGAGCCTAAATGTAAACATAATTCTAAACTCCCATGTGTGCATAACTCTTCTTATCTAATTTGTAAATCAGGGTTTTATGCAACACGTAAGATCCATCCTTACCTTCTTTATGTCAATTCTTACAACTTTCTGAATTTTGCCACTCATGCCAAGGTACCTACAGACTGGTATTTAGTAGTAGCAGGTTTTGACATCAGTGCCAGTGCTCGCATAATCATTCAAATCTTCATGGAATGGATTGGTAGCTTTGGGTCTCATTATGAGTTTGCAGGGCTGACCGCCGGCCCGCCAGAACCGCGGGGAGGAGACTGCCATGAAGATGCAGCTCCCCCCCACTCTCTGGCCCTATTACAATTTTTCCACTGGGCTGACCAGCTGAAACTTCGATATTAGGAGGTTTCCGGTGGTCAGCCCAGTGGAAACACAGGGTGCCGCCAGAACCTTCAGAATGCGCACTGTCTGCTGTGGGAGACAGTGCTCATTCTGAGGGTGCTGGGCAGGGCGGCCCCTGCACTGCCCACGACATGGTTGTGGGCAGTGCAGGGCCTCCCCTGCTCCCCCTAGCACTGCCTTTCTGACAGCCAAGAACCCAACAGGATCCCTCATCCTGGCGGTGGTGATGGTCTGCTGGCAGTCGGACCACCAGGGCTGTAATCTGGCAGGTGGACCACCAGGAGTGCAGCAGTCCAAGTGCAGCTCAAGTTTGGGGTTCTCATGACTGCCAAACACATAATGAGGCCCTTTGTGAGTTCAGCACATTTATATCTATACAAAATACTTGAAGCGGATCATTCAATATTGCTGTTTCTACGAGATTGTCCCATAGGGGCCAATTTTGAGTGTAAATCCAAACTTAATGCCTACCTTGGTGCTTCTGCACACAGAAACCTCTTATTGACAATGTGCATGGAAACACATTTGGAAATCAGATAATGATGTGGGTCTGGGCTTGGTAAATCTGGCCCACTTGTTATTCATCATTCTCAACATCAAAAGAGTAAGGCTAAAAGAAAGCATTATCAGCTGGTAATGTCTCCTTTCCCTGCACTTAAGGTGTTTTTTCTAAATAATGTGTAAAACTCACTAACATCCATACACCACTTAGCTAAGCCTTTTCATTCACATTAGTGCCATACAACTTCTTTGGCATGATTTTTCTCAATTTTCCAGTCAGCTCCTAATGTTACATTTCTATGCCTTTTAAACAAAATGTGTTTTATATCATTTATTTTAAGTAGATGGTGCTTTTCACAAGGTTTGTACTTTTACTGTTATTGCAAGGAGAGTGGCTTGTATGAGATGTTTTGAATGTGTGTATTTTAAACTTTGCATTACATGCCTTCTAAACAAATTTCTCCTTACTGTTTCATTGAAGTTTGATACTGTAAAGCAGTACCCATGGCACAGCTTTATTTTAATGGACTGCAATGCTTTACTATCTTTTTTCTTTGATAAGGCTTGGTGGGTGAGAAGAGATTGTACACATTTATATTCAACTCGTTGCCTCTCCTGGAGTTGGAGAATGTCTGGAGCAGACGAAAGCCCTGTTAGTCTGAGCCTCCTGACCTATCACTAATCACAAGCTAACTGCATTTTCTATTTTCTAACACAGATTCTATGTTTTCCACCAGCACTAAGGTAGGGTGAAATTTAGAAAGTACAAATTGTGTCCTTCAGTTTTGTAGACTTTCTTTACCCACAATTCAAAGCATCCAGATTCATTTCAATTACTCTTAAGGGGGATTTTTTTTTAGAAGGATTATTTTGCTGAGACACTCTGAATACCAGACATATTCACCTTCCAGATATGATGGCACCCTGCTGTAAGATAATGGCTCTTTGTTGTTAGAATTTGATGAAAAATGTTTCTCACATTTTTTTAAACGTGTTAGGAGAATGAAAGTGGGACTGACTATTGAATAGCTATCAAATTATGTTATTTCTGAGATGCTGTATGTAGAACCTAAATTGCTATTTTGATAAATAAAAAGTCTCTTGCGAAGCATGTTTTATTTGGACACAGACAGCCTGATTACCAGGTAGGCAGTCATACCACCAACTCACTGCAGCGGCAGTCCCATGGGCTCTAGTTAATTGGTGGTCTTTCACCTGCCCTATTGTAATGCATGCAGCCTAAAACGCCGACCGTGTCCACTAAGTGTGCCCCACATGCAAAGCGACGGACTGCAATGCTGGCTATTCATACTCCATCAGAGTCGTGGGTTCTTGCCGAGCAAATTCCAAAAACACAGTAGCACTGGTGGTCCCCTTGTTTCAGTGCCCGGACGGCGGTAGCCAGTTGTGGTACATGGTCAGCAAAAACACCATAACAGTAGCCATTGGATGGACACAATTACAACACACCTGATTCCCATTGGATACACTGGTAAATCACACTATAAAACACCCCCCACTCCAGACCAAGATCCTTTGCCAATCCACTGCAGCACAGCAATTCAAAGGCAACAGTTTGGTGAGAGAAGGAAGGCCATTTTTCCCATCCCTTTTACCACTCTCCACACACTTTGCCAGCACATTCTGAAATCATTCCATTGTGCCTTTTGTGCTGCACTGTCACTGACTTTAATTTGGTGATATGATACGGCCAAAATATCCACATTTTTCAAAGGCAGATTTGGCAGTCATAGTGGATGAAATCATAAAATTAGAGCCACAATTGTTTAGAGGCCAAGTCCAACATACTACAATCAGTCAGAAAAGGGACATGTGGACCAAAATAGTAGACAGAGTAAATGCTGTAGGTACCACTCAGGAGGAAATTAGGAAGAGGTGGAATGACCTCAGGAGGAAGGTGCATTCCCTGGCACCTAAGCAACACCTAGCGGTCAACAGGACTGGTGGTGGTCCTCCCATCACACCAATCAAATTGTATCCAAGGGAGGAGAAGGTCTTTCAAGCCCTACAACCTGAAAGCTTGATAGAAGTACCTGGGGGAGTGGAGTCTGGTAAGTTACACCCTGTTCAGCTTTTGTCAATATGTACATATGTGGTCCATCCCAATTGCATTTTGTGAACAGATATGTTACACTAACCCTATCAAAAGTGCTGGCAAGTAAAGATTGAAATGACTACAACTACTGTGAGGCCCTGTTTCAGCTACTCAAAACAAGACGAAATTGTGATTTTGCCCATTCTCACTTGTCTGACAAACATAACAACTAATGTTCATTTCTCACGGAGTGAGCACTCTACAAACACTGCTATACTCAGAGATATTTCTGCCTACTTTGTTTTATGTTGTCCTGGTCTCCTCACCTGAAACAATTGATGGAATGACTGAACCAATACCAAGAGCCTTGTTAGGAGTTCAGTGGATGGTTTTCAGTGTCTGTCGAACTTCTGACAGGGAGGTTGCCACCACAAAGGCTTCCTCCCCGCTGGTACCATTAAATGTTTCCTGCTAGGCTGGACGGCAGAAACCTAGGTTTCCGTCACCAGCCTAGCCAGAAACAGGCTACAGCATTGTCTCTGTCTCGTAATCGAGCCAGCGGAAATGCTGTAGCCCACATGGTGCACCAATACCCTTGCAAAGCAGACAGTGAACATTGGGACAGTGCTGGGCAGGGGGGCCCCTGCAATGCCCATGCCAAGTGCATGGGCATTGCAGGGGCCCTCCCTGTGGCTCCCTGCACCTGTGTCCACCAGCCTTTCCACCAGCCTTTTCATGGTTGTGTTACCACCATGAAGGGCTGGCAGAGAACAAGGTTGTAATCCTCAGGGCAGCGCTGCATGCAGCACTGCCCTGGCGGATTAGGATCTCCACCATTGCCAGACCACCGGGATCCAAGATCCTGGAGGAGCTTCTGGTTCCCTGGTGGTCGGACTACTGGGGTTGTTATGTGCCGTCAGACCACCACATAGGTGGTGTCCACACTTCCACCACAAGTGTGGCTGTTGTAAAACCGCTGCACTAGTAAAGAGGCCCCAAGTGTGAGGCTTAAGTATTTGTAAGGCGTGAAGTTAACTCAGCAGATTAGAAGTTGCAGGTGACCCATTGACTTTACATTGCTCACATGATGAATAGTACTAAACATACCACCAAGTTGTGTGATCGCCTGTTTTGTACACAACTAGGCCTTGGAATGGTCAAATACACATGTTAACTCTCCACTGTGTTGTCTTGAATGTTTGGGAGATATCATGTTTATCCCTTAATCCTAAAAACAACATCTCAGGACATCTAATGAGTTGCTTAATTTGCATATATATATTTAACATCCACAAATGCCTTGTCACCAAGTTCAATACCACTGAAACATATTACAATAGTAATCTTTACCTATATTGTCTTTTTCTAGGTTTCTACTTACTGTGTCACAAAACATTTGGATGTAGATACCACACTTCCACCAGTAATAATGTTCTCTATTTCAATACTGGTCTATCTGACAGAGCATCTGCCCAGAGCTTGGACACAGAAGAGACACCCAGTCCACCCTAGGACCAAGTCTTCACTAATGACAACACTCCTGGAAATCTGGATGAGGTTGGCGGTGCTGGTCCAATTGATCAGCCTGGGAAGACTGCAACAGTAACTGGCACTGGGCCCACAGCAACGTCTCCCACCCCAGCTACAACACCTCAGCCAACATCATTCACCAGAACCTGTGTACCTAGCACAGTAACAACCATCATGTCCCTCTATGCTGGAACCTGATGTGACAATGACCACACCAGTTACAGAGGAGCCAGGAACCAGTGGGAGGGGGCACACTGGGCCAAGGGCACAGGCTCGTGGTAATAGGGTTCATGGAAGGGTAACTGTGGGCCAGCAGAGTGAGGCCACTAGGGCCACTCATACCCATGACACCATCAACCAAGTGTTGAGAGCCTACCAGGAGTTCCAAGGCATGATGGGGCAGGTACTCACTGAAATCTGAGAGACGAAGCAGCTGCAGAAGGACATACACCATGAGATGGAGGCCAGTAGCTCAAACATGGGCTCCCTAATTGGGGTGGTGTATGACATTCACACACACCTTCTGCAGGGCTTTTCCAGCACCATTTACCACTTCCTGTGGTCCAACTACATCAGGGCCATCAACATCTGGTGCAGCTACAGGACAGGTTGCCCTGCAGACACCCCTTCCCTGCAGCTGTGGATCCCACTGCGCTGGCAAGCGGGGATATCAATGCAAAGTACCAGGAGGTGTTGATGGCAAGACCTTCACCACCAGCAGCAAGAAACCTCAAACATAATTTCCTTCAGTGTGTTAACACATTCACTCTGTGGACTATTTCTGGATACATCTACCTTGCTGATGGCAGTAGTATCTTGGACACTGGACATCAAATAATTTGGCATCTACAACAATGGTTTCATTCACCATGACTGGCTTCTTCACTTTTCAGTTTTCCCGTTTGGTTTTCACAATGTTTCTTTTCTCCTTGTTCACTTAAATAAATCCACTATCCTGAAACCCATTGCCTGCTGTAGTATATTTCACATCTAGCAATGTATATATGTACTTCCATATGAACTTTACAATGGTAGAAATATATACTTGTGTAAGCATGGATATGTTGCATGTATACAATGTTTAGCACAGGATTACAGCCATGTCTCACCAAAACATACATACACGTGTGTTCCCATATACCATCTACATTCCAATATACCAACAATACTGGTATTATGTCAGAAACATAGAAAATCCTACATGACACCAATAATCTGTGCTAGTGGCCACATTTTCATTTGCAGAATTTAACAACATGGACGGAGGGGATACATCTGACAATTTTCTATTGAATGGGCAACATAAAATTGGTCTACATAATGGCCTAGAGCCACATTGCCTCGCCCACAAAGGAAATTCCACATCAATAACACCAATAGACAAACACATGGCAGAACTAAAATTTTTCATTACAGGATCATTCCAATCAATTGTTCCAGTATGTGGTGGCATGTGGTGGCCTATTTCTGCGTTGTGCCACAAGCACTTTGTCCTACAATAAGGAGACACACAATGAGGATTTTGACAATGTAAAGGGAGAATAGAATGATTTGGCTGCACGACAACATTTTTTTGGAGCACATGATGGCACACATATTGCATAAGGACCATCACATGACAAAGAGCGAATCCTCTGAAATGTCCAAATGATGATGCCATGGTTAAGGTACCTACAACAGACCAAAACAAGAAAATTAGTTAATAAACCATATATATAAGATAATTCACAAAGTCAACTCCTGGAGAACACAGTACATGACAAACCTTTGTGCAAAACAAAGCAACACAAACAAAATGACCAAGTGTAACAACCATGTTTAACAAGCACCTTTCACCTGGATTACCCAGAGATTGCCCTCCCTGATATTGTCCCCTAACATACTCCCCTTATCATCACAACAAGAGTTACTGTAACAGTCAAAGTTATGACATTTGACAAAATTACTTACACTCATGAGAAGAAATTGTTGATGAGATCTTGTTGCAAGTCAGCGCCATCCTCTTCACCACTATCATCATCATTTAGCATTTCAGGATCCTCACCCAGTGGCACTTCATGGCTTCCATCCTCTACGATATAAGGGATGTTCCGTAGCAGGGCTAGGTTGTGGAGTATGCAGCATGCCACAGTGATCTGACACACCTTCCTGGGTGAGTAGAGGAAGGCTCCCACAGGTTTGTCCAGTCATCTAAATCTGGCCTTCAGGAGTCCAAAAGCTCACTTAGCTGGCCACCTTGTCCTTCCAAGGGCCTCATTGAAGCAGACTTCCCCTGGCGTTGTTCAATTCCTCAGCAGCGCCTACAACCATGGCCAATTGGGACAGGCTGAGTCTTCTAGAAGGAAGACAGACATAAATGCAACAATAAGTTACATGCTCCATGATTATACTACCTGATATTACCCACACAAAGGTAGCACAGATCATATTCACCAACAAGCCAGGCCCTTTTCGGTAGTAGTTATGCCATCAGCTGGGGTATGGTTCCACATGATAAAAGACTCATGGGCTAATCCAGTGAACCAGGCACAGATGCTTGAGATATAGAAATTGTTCCTTGCCTTGCGCTGGTACTAAGGCAATATGAGTGCCATTAATGGCTCCAACAACATGTGGTAGTCGAGCAAATCCATAGAATCCAACCTTCACCTTGGTAAATCCTCAAACCTTGGGAACTGGATGTAGATGTCAATGTGTCTCATCATTGCCGAAAGCACAACTTTTAGTACACGGCATAACATTGGTTGTGACATACCACCACATATTGCCACTGTGTATTAAAAGGAAACTGTGGCCAGAAATGCAATACAGCCATAAGTGTCACAATTGGTGTGATGCATGTGGGATTAGAGTTTTGAGGCAGGACATCAGGCTCCAACTAATGAAATAGATCTGGCTTGCATAGTCAAATGAAAATTCCAGATGATATCCCTTTCTTCCATGGTCTGAAGGTCTGGTAAAGGGTAACACACTGGAGGCTGTTATCTTCTCTGTCTCCCAGGGTACCTATGTGTTAATTCAAAACAGTATATGAAACTTGATCATAATGTCCACAGTAAGAAAGTTGAAGTGTAAGCCAAAACTCATGTGACAGTACATAACTGATTCATATTGCAATGTACACATATTATTTTTCAAAAATGATATTGTGCAACATCCATCACCAATCTCCATTGTGGCCTGACATGTACCTTGACCATTACTGTGTAAATAATACATCTTGGACATATTATTTGCACCACTTTTTTTATAAACATTTGTTTTTGGACAAAATATTGTTAATTTCCGGTGTACTTTCACTACGCTAATATAGGGAGTCATTATGACTTCGGCGGATAGTGGGAGTCCCAACAGTCAGGTTGCCACCAGTGCAGCCACCTTCCCGTGGGCCCCATTAAGAGTTCCCCGCTGGCTCAGTGGGGAACGGCGTACAACATTGACACTGAGTCATATAGAGCTGGCAGTAATGCTGTGGTGCATCAGGTGCACTTTCCATTCCCACAGGTTTGAATGTGCCTTTGAGTTAAAGTGTTAAGTATGATTACAGTTGTAAAGTGTCATGGCACCTATATAGGACAATAATGTCAGGGATTGTCTAGCACCAGACATTGTGTAATGAACATCACCATTGGGATATGTGAGGAGTGAAAAGCCCTGGATTCCATGTGTGGTTCTTGAAGACATCTATGAATGTATCCATTTCATAGTACCTATGATATATTTACTATTCAGATCATGCTAACTGTGCAAACACATGTATGGTCTTTACAGTTTGAGCTGTGAATGTATTCTGTACAAAGGAGTTGAGGATGATGTTAGGTAGGTGTAAATTCCCACATATCACTCAGCCTAGATCTGGACTTGTAAAGCTGTTGTCTATGAGCTACCAATCCCTCACACACCCCTTCAGAATGCCACACAGCCTTGCTCTCCTGTATTGTATGGCCACAAGCTAAAATGTAATATGTTGAACTGTTGGAAATGTGATGTTTATGTGGGATAACTATGGTCAACCTGGAGGGAGCAGGGCCTGACAATGCGTTGTGCCCAGTCTGATCCATTGGCCAGCCTGAGACAGACATTGGCCCTCGCTATGGGCTGGAGGTGAAGACTGCCACATTTTGCATGCCACATCCCCGCCTGTACTGCCAGGGTGGTTGGACAGCCGGGCCGGAGATTAGCATCTCCGACCCGGCGGTCCAATGAAGACTGCCAGTGGTATCAAAAGTCAGTTTTCTATTAGGGTTTCCACAGAGGTAGCACTGCCACAAAATCCCTGGCAGAAAGGCTACTGGTGACATGAAATTTCTTTCCTGTCACCGGCAGATGACTCCCTCAACACCCCCTGCAATCTGAAACCCCCCCTCCATACAAGAACCCAACCCCCTACAACAACAGCACCCCGCCCCCTTCCAGAACAGCACCAACTCCCTCCCCCAACTCCTACAAGAAAAGCAACCCCTTTCCCCCACCCCCTACTAGAACAGCACCACCACCCCAACCCCCTCCCGGCATACACGCACACACACCCCGCAAACACTCATTCACCAACACTTACATACACACATTCACTCACAAGCATCCATACTCGCATTCACACAAGCATTCCACAGCACACTCACTTCCACAATCATACATGCATTCAAACACCCATACACACATGCATACACACACGCATTCAAACACCCATACACACATGCATACACACACGCATACACACTTACATTCACACACACAGACAACACCCACTCACACATGCACACACAACAACCCAAACCTTCCCACTCCCCTCCCCTGTCAGACGATTGACTTACCTTGTCCAGCGAGGAGGTCGTCTGGCAGGGAACTGGAACAGGCTCTTCCACAGCTGGCAGCCCCCACCAAAAGGACACCGCTGGGCCGTATTACAGGTCCTAATACAGCTGGTGGAGTACTTTTGGTAGGGTGAGGCCAGTACTAGAACTGCCCCTGCACCTCCTACCACCATCACAACTACTGGAGGATTTCCACACAAATTGTGGTGGAAATCCTTCAGTACTCGTAATGTGAAGATCGGAAGACCGCCAGCAGTGGTGGTCTTCTGGCACCCATGGCTTCGGCAGTCTTGTGAAAAGGCCACCAAAATCATAATGAGGGCCATTGTATGTCAACACAACTGATGCACAGAATAAAATCCCTGCAGACCTGTGGATTCTTGGATGATCACAAAAAGAGTTTTCACAAACAATACTAATCCAGATTGATTTTCGATGGAATACATTTGGAATGGTGACTGAGGTAAACCCTTTGACCTGATACTTCATTCCACTGACCCACATTGTCAATGTATGCCATTTAATAATGACAGACTATTTATTCCTACAGGTCTGTTTTCATTTTCCATAAGTAATGCTTGCACTGTACAGGCCTATTTCACATCTGACACATGACCAAAACAGATAGTTGTTTTCTTCAGAAGAGGTTTTGATATATGACTCACAACTACACCCACTGTCACCACCAAATCAACATCCACATTCACAGCCATTTTTGGGATCCTAGCAATGTTGCATCGATTAGATTGTGACATGATGTCATTGTGTTTACACATTATGCCATGTTATAATACATTTATGTTTAGAGGGAGCTTTGTTATGTATTTGCACATTTTGATATGGTATGTTATGGTGATTCGTTTTTATGGGCAGGCACTCATCATAGTGATGTGCACTTGAACATGTAATTGATGTGATTGAATCCATTGGGATGTGTTACTACAGGTGTGTTTGTTTCATCCTGATTGGGGACCAATATGACAAGGTTTGTATACTTGGAGCTTGGACCCAGTGCAGGACTAACACAGCACATGGGGAAATGTCCCCTAGAATGTTATGTGGAATATATACAATTGGGTCAGACATTGATCTTGGTGGCCCACTGTTTTGCCATGCCGGAAGTTGATATACTTAAACTTTCAAGGAACTCAAGCTGCATGGGAGAGAGTGAGGGAGCTGGCTCGGGCAGAGTGGGGGCTGCACTGACACAGGACTCCAGGTTCCACAAGGCCTATTCGCAGAACCGCCAACTGTTTTGCTGCACCCAGAGGTGCTGTACTTAAACTTGCGAAGAGCTCCTTCTGCATGGGAGAGAGTGAAGGAGTCAGCTGGGGAAAGTGGGGTCTGCGCTGACAAAGAACTTCAGATTCCAAAAAGCCTAGCCAGCAGGACCGCACCCTGAGGCACTATACTTAAACTTGCAAGGAGCTCCTGCTGCGCGGGAGAGAGGAAGGAGTCTGCTGGAGGAAGTGGGAGCTGCACTGAAAAACGACTTCAGGTTCCACAAAGTCTAACTCACAGGACCGCCCACTGTGTTGCCACGCCGGAGGCGATATACTAAAATTTGCTGCACGGGAGAGAGTGAATGAGTCAGCTGGGAGCAGAGTGGGGGTTGCACTGACAAAGGACTTCATTTTCCACAAAGTCTAGCCTGCAGGACTGCCCACTATGTGGCCCATCCAGAGGCGCTTTACTGAAACTTGCAAAGAGCTCACGCTGCGTGAGAGAAAGACAAGGAGTTGGCTGGGGGCAGAGTGGGGGTGCGCTGACAAAGTACTTCAGGTTCCACAAAGCCTAGCTCCTGGGACCGTCCACTATGTGCCCCCCCAGAGGCACTATACTTACATTTGCAAGGAGCTCCCGCTGTGCAGGAAAGAGTCAAGGAGTTGGCTGGGGGCAGAGTGGGGCTGCGCTGACAAAGGACTTCAGGTTCCACAAAGTCTAGCCTGCAGGACCACCCACTGTGTTGCCACACCCGGAAGCCCTATACTTAACCTTGCAGTGAGCTTCAGCTCCTTGGGAGAGAATGAAGGAGTCGGATGGGGCAGAATGGGAGCCACACTGACAAAGGACTTCAGGTACCACAAATCCTAGCCCACAGGACGGCCCAATGTGTTGCTGCACCTGGAGGTGCTAACCCTAAACTTGCAAAGAGCTCCTACTGCATGGGAGAGAGTGAAGCAGTCAGCTGGGGGCAGACTGGGGGAAGAGTTGACAAAGGACTTCAAGTTCCACAAAGACTCATCCGCAGGACCACCCACTGTATTGCAGTACCCGGAGGCACTAAACTTAAACTTGCAAGGAGCTCCCGCTGCACAGGAGAGACTGAAGGAGTGAGCTGGGGCAGTGGGGTCTGCTCAGAAAAAGGACTTCAAGTTCCATGAAGGCTAGCATGCAGGACCGCCCACTGTGTTGCCACACCCGGAGGTGCTATTCTTAAACTTGCACTGAGCTCCTGCTGCATGGGAGAGAGTGAAGCAGTTGCCTGGGGGCAGAGTGGGGGCCACGCTAACAAAGGATTCAAGTTTCACAAAGCCTAGCCTGCAGCACTGCTCACTATGTGGCCCACCCAGAGGCATTATACTTAAACTTCAAAGGAGCTCCCACTGAGTGGGAGAGAATGAAGGAGTCAGCTAGGGGCAGTGGGATCTGCGCTGATAAAGACTTCAGGTTCCACAAAGCCTAGCCCACAGGACCGCCCACTGTTTTGCCACACCTAGAGGTGCTATACTTAAACTTGCAAAGAGCTCCTGTTGCACAGGAGAGAGTGAAGGAGTCGGCTGGCAGCAAATTAGGTGGTCACGCTGGCAAACGACTTCTGGTTCCACAAAGTCTAGCCCACAGGACCACCCACTGTGTTGCCGTGCCCGGAGGCACTATACTTAAACTTGCTAGGAGCTCCCACTGCACAGGAGAGAGTGAAGGAGTCAGCTGGGAGCATGAAGGGGGCCATACTGACAAAGAACTTCAGGTTCCACAAAGCCTAGCCCAGAAGGACTGCCCACTGTGTTGCCACCCCCATAGGTGCTACACTTAAACTTGCAAGGAACTCCCACTGTGTGGAAGAGAGTGAAGGAGTTGGCTGGGGGCAGAGTGGGGGCCCCACTGACAAATGACTTCTGGTTCTACAAGCTCTAGCCCACAGGACCCCCCACTGTGTTTCCACACCCAGAGGCACTATACTTAAACTTGCAAGGAGCTCCTGCTGTGCAGGAGAAAGTGAAGGAGTTAGCTGGGGGCAGAGTGGGGGCCCTGCTGACAAAGGACTGCAGGTTCCACAAAGCCAAGGCCGCAGGACCGCCCACTGTGTTGCCATGCCCAAAGGCACTATACTTAAACTTGCAAGGAGCTCCCGCTGTGAGAGAGAGAGCAAAGGAATCAGCTGGGGGCAGAGTGGGGTCTGTGCTGACAGTGGACTTCAGATTCCACAAAGCCAAGCCCACAGGCCCACCCAGTGTGTTGCCGCACCCAGAGGTGCTATACTTACACTTGCAAGGAGCTCCCACTGGGCAGGACTGAGTGAAGGAGTTGGCTGGGAGCAGAGTAGGAGCCACACTGACAAACGACTTCTAGTACCACAAAGTCTAGTCACAGGACCACACACTCTGTTGTCATGTCTGGAGGCGCTATACTTAAACTTGCAAGGAGCTCCCGCTGCAGGGAAGGGAGTGAAGAAGTTGGCTGGGGGCATAGTGGGGGCCACAATGACAAAGAACATTAGGCTCCACAAAGCCTAGCCCACAGAACTGCCCACTGTGTTGCTGCGCCCAGAGGCACTATACGTAAACTTGCAAGGAGCACCCGCTGCATGTGAGGGAATGAAGGAGTCTGATGGGGCACAGTGGGGGCCACGCTGACAAAGGACTTCAGGTTCCACAAAGTCTAACCAGTAGGACCGCCCACTATGTGCCCTCCCCCAGAGGCACCATACTTAAACTTGCAAGGAGCACCCGCTGCATGTGAGGGAATGAAGGAGTCTGATGGGGCACAGTGGAGGCCACGCTGACAAAGGACTTCAGGTTCCACAAAGCCTGGCCCATAGGTCCATCCACAGTGTTACCGCACCCGGAGGTGCTATACTTAAACTTGCAAGGAGCTCCCCCTGAGTGGGAGAGAGTTAAGGAATTGGCAAGGGGCAGAGTTGGGGCCACACCGATAAGGGATTTCAGGTTCTACAAAGCCTAGTCTGCAGGACCACCCACTGTGTTGCGGCACCCAAAGGTGCTATACTTAAACTTGGAAATAGCTCCCACTGCATGAGACATGTGTGGGACATGCTGGGGTGCATGTCTGGGCAAAGATAAGGCCAAGAACAGGTCCATCTGTGCGGTCCATGCCTGAACAAGGTTGGGGTGGGTGCACCTTCTGATGCCTTTTGACAAAGTGCCACAGGGATAAGTGCCCTTTCGGCTATTATTTCCTCCCAGATTGACTGGGCATTCGACTGGTCATACCGTGCTACATTGAGCCTTTAGTACTCAATGATGTTCCTTTTCTAGTGCCTTCCATCTTGACTCTTACCACTCTGCAGTTAAGCAAATAATAGGCGACATGGGCAAAAGAAAGGGCACTGCGGCGTTATTACTGTGACCCCTCCTCTCCCATGTACAACAAGTATTGATAAGATGCTGCAGTGGGTGGTGGGGGTTATTTGTACAGAAATTGAGCTAAGAGAGAGGAGGCTGTCCTTGGGTGCAGGTGTGAATTCGCCCCTTATACTATTGCCCTTTTAGTACTACTTCAGCAGCTGAACCACAGGACAAAGCTGCCACTTCAACCCAAATACCTAGCTGTTACACTGATGTCTCAGCTTCTGGAGCACGCCCAAAGGATTTTACACAGCCCTCTAAGCACATCAAACAGATTAGAGGATATCCTACGGCAAAAATGATCCTTAGTATAGACAGTCAACAGCCAAGCTCTGCTTCCCATTACTCTCATTCCCTACCACGAGAGGAGGATTGGCTCACTCCAGCATGGGTTGATGATTTAATGGAGGCTTGTCTAGCTAATGTCAGAGACATCTTAGCAACAGAATTTTCATTGAGAAGGGGATCACTGACTTCAAGTCAACACAGAGTGAGAGACAAAATCACCCAATTCAGTCTGAGGGGGGCCAGGACAACATCTCAACCCATTTGGCTAAATTATCCAAAGAAGGACCTACTGTTTTTCAGCATGAGGGTTCAGATACCTGGCACGTTTCATCTGCATTTGATAGCGATGGACAGACAGAGGCTAAGGCCCCTCAAATAACTGCTCCCCTTGTCGCATCTGCTGTTGCCAGGTCTAGTGGTATATCGAATTGTGTTGGGGAGGGGGTGGGTAAATCTCAACTATTGGTAAAGTCGCCTGACCTCTTCCAGAAGCAACCTATCATAGATCTTCCCCCTGCAGCTTGCCCTTATGTGATCATTTTAACTGATGTGTCCTGTTTGCAGAAGGACCAAAGGGAGGACAAGGAAAAGCTGACAAATAAGTGCCTGAATTGGCTGGCCTGACATAGGAACATTCCTTTTACCAAGGTGAATGATATCCTTCTCACACATAGGGTGGGCTGTCTAGGGTCAGGGCCAGTGGATCAGCACTGTGCTGTGATTAACTTTAGAACCCCTCGTCTAGTGCAGAGTCTACTATTTCGGCACATTTGGGGCTCAAGCACAGAAACTTCCATTGATGTGCTTCCACTGGGGTAATTCTATACCCCTGGCCTTGTCCGGAGGCAGGCCTTGACCTCATATAACAGATATTTGTACCCTGACTGGGTGTTGGCTGATAAATCTAATGTTTTTTTTCAATAGCATAGGCACAATTGGAATCCCTACATTTAACCGCTTTGATGTACTGGAGTGGGTAGATTGACTCACCATTTAAAAAACTCCTCCTCTAAGAGTATGTTCTGTTGGTCTGGAGTTCAGGACTGAAATAAACGAGGTTGGCAGCCGGGGCAAAACGGGTAATGAGTCCCGAGGTGAGGAAGCGTGTGAGCTCTGTGAGAAGAAGGTGCACTGCTAGCAGGATACTTCACCCGGTGGGTCACTGTCAGATGCAGAATGAAATGTCAATGTGGGGCTGCTCTATCCCAGATCACTGGGTAGTCCTGGTGCTATACTGACCCAGGGAAAGGGTGAACAGTGTTCCATTATTGAATTAACAATGAATGATTCCAGGGCTCTAGCTGCTCGACCAACTCTGCGAACATCTCTGCAAGTTCCTCTTTCTCATGCTGGAGCTGTGCCACTTCTTTTGGTCCCTTGTGATGACCCTATAAATAAATCCTCCACTATCTAGGTTATATTACTTTCATAGAATATTGTAAGGTTGGCCAACAAAGCTGAGTCCCCGGAAGGGGGAAAGTTTATTGATACACACTTGATCTGCCTTTTCTAGGAAACCTGGTCAAGGCTAGTGCATTGCTCTGGTTACGCTAATTTCAGAAAATCATCTTTTAAAAGAGCAGACCCTCTGGGGGCTTAGTAAATAGAGTGAGCACTACACTTAATTGTAGGGTCCCAGAAATAATGATTCCCTCAATGGATATCCTTTTTGTCTTGCTAACTTTTCCATCACTATGTGTTTACGGCTATAATGTTTATCTAAGACCAGGGGGGGGACTAACAGCGACTCTCCAATCATTGACCTACTAAATACACATATGGCTAATGCCCCGGAGAGAGTACTGAAGCTCCTGGGCACGGACTTTACCTGTCAGTTTGAACCCCTGGATGCTTGTCCAACTGCACTTCCATATGATGAGGATGCAGCCGGGTTTATCACTGACTTGGGAATTTCACCTGTTAGGAAGCGGACCGTCTTGTCACTACAATTCAATGCATTACCCTGGAATCATGGTTTGCCGGCAGCTGGTAGGATTCTCTCTGACATAGAAGGAAATCATACTTTCAATTGTATTCCAGGCAGCAGCTTCATTGATTACATCCTGGGAGATGTAAGGACTTGGATATGACTGTACTTGACAGAAAGAACAGTGATCATAATGAACTGGTTCTTGTTACAGAGCTACCTGCAGGGAGTGAGAGGGTTTTGGCTGATGAGCCCTTTGACTGTAGGTTGCAAATGTCCAGCAACAGGCCTGTAAGATAGCCAGGGTGACCCTTAGAGAGAGAGGCATACAAGAGGTGTATTACTGCTACAAAGAAAGAATGGGACAGGAGGAAGTGGGTGGGTTTAATATATGCTGCAAGGGCATGTGATTAATGTGCTTTTTGGAATTAGCTTCAAACAGGAAACAAGGATGGTCACTGCTCGATGAGGTAAATGTAATTGTCTCTGATTGGTTGCCCATTTGTCAAGTTTGTATGCCCCCTAATAAGCAATCCTTTATCTGGTTGGGAGCTTGGAGACCTAGCGGGGGTGGAGGGAGCAGTGAGAAGGAAATGCTAGAAACTGTACCAATAACGCTGACTGGAGTAAAATCGACGATCCTCAAGATAGTCTCCAATAAAGCCCCCGGGCTTGCCAAGATCCCAGGAGATCCCAGGAGATCTGTACAAGGTAGAGGCTGAGTTCTGGGCTTCCTATTTTGCAATTTCATTAACTCCATTTCATTAAGGGCCTCCATACTGTCTACATGGACGGGGGCTGAGATAGCCCCAATCCATAAGGAAGAATCCCCACTAGATCCATTTAATTATTCACCAATTAGCCAGATTAGTTGCTCGTAAAAGGTATTTAGCAGAATCATTCTTGAACAGCTGATAACTTGGATTGGTGATGGATCTGTACTATCCCCTCTCCAGGTGGGGTTTAGGGAATGTACTAGCATGGTGGATCAAGTTTTTATACTTCAGCTAATCTTCTGGAAAACAGTGATCCTGGGAGGAGGTCAACTTTATGTTGCATTCGTCGATCTACGCTCAGCATTTGATCTGGTACTGAGGCACACACAGTGGCACACCTTGGCAGACATGGCAGTCCCCAATGATCTCCTAATTGCTATAGTAAAGCTTCATAAACATAATTATGCACAAGTTCGCTGTGGCAAGATGGGTGAGATGACAGAATCATTCCCTGTCAGCAGAGGAATAAGGTAGAGTTGTGTCCTCGCCCCAACACTTTTTACACTCTTTGTTAATGATCTAATATCACTTTTGACCAAATAGGATGGGGATGCTTCTTCTCTGGTCAACATTGAGGCTCCAGGCTTGATGTTCGCAGACAACACTTTGCTATCAAATCAGCAATGGGGCTTCAGAAAATCCTAAACTACTTTGTGAACTTTTGTACACAAAGAGGCTTAGAAATAAACGTGGCAAGCAGCTTGATTGGAGATGTCACATAGAAAAATCAAGGCTCAAACTGATGCAAAATACTGAGGCTCTGAGTAGAATGCTGAAAAGATCATACTTTCACCGACATCCCCAGCGATTTAAATCTACAAACAGCAGGCGTTAGGATCATCCTTCTATGGGGCTGAGCTGTGGGGCCACAAGCATATGGGTAACATGCTAATTGTGGAGAACCGCTTTTTATGATAGCTGGTGGGGCTCCCAACCAGCTCACCCTTGCTCCCCCTTATGCAGGAAATGAGTGTTAGGTCAATTTCGGAGGTGGTAGGTGTCAGGCCTATTCTTTACTGGAAGCATATCTTGTTCTTCTGCCCTGCCTATCAAATGGTCAGACGAAAATGGCTTATACCTGCTTGACGTAATCTTGAGGTGAAGAAATCTTCTGAGACACTGCGAATTTTAAAAACAGATACCAAACAGAACCTAATCTTGCTGTGTATTATTATTTATTAATGATGTGGAGAACTCAGCAAAAGGCATGTTTAGGGCAAGATCTCCCTGTCCACCTGGCTGTGTAAAGATTGGGGATTTCCAGGTAGCCCATCCGGTCCTGAATGGGTTGGTGCTTCGGTCAGACAAGTTCTATTTGTTGGACCTGGCTTTTTGACGGGGACATCCCCAAACTTTTTGCCTCCTTCCTCCTATTTTTTCTGACCTGTTGTTGTTGGCTTTTGACCTCTGGGCACTTTACCACTGCTAACCAGTGCTAAAGTGCATATGCTCTCTGGGTAAATTGTACTACTGATTGGTTTATCCATGATTGACTATTTAATTTACTTGTAAGTCCCTGGTAGAGTGCATCACATGTGCCTAGGGCAGGTAGATTAAATGCTACTAGTGGGCCTGCCGCACTGGTTGTGCCACCCACCTCAGTAGCCCCTTAAACCTGTCTCAGGCCTGCCATTGCAAGGCCTGTGTGTGCAGTTTCACTGCCACTTCGACTTGGCATTTAAAAGTACTTGCCAAGCCTAGAACTCCCCTTTTACTACATATAAGTCATCCCTAATGGGTGCCCTAGGTAACCCCTAGAGCAGGGTGCTGTGTAGGTAAAAGGCAGGACATGTACCTGTGTAGTTATATGTCCTGGTAGTGTGAAACTCCTAAATTCGTTTTTACACTACTGTGAGGCCTGCTCCTTTCATAGGCTAACATTGGGGCTGCCCTCATACACTGTTGAAGTGGCAGCTGCTGATCTGAAAGGAGCAGGAAGGTCATATTTAGTATGGCCAGAATGGTAATACAAAATCCTGCTGACTGGTGAAGTCGGATTTAATATTACTATTCTAGAAATGCCACTTTTAGAAAGTGAGCATTTCTTTGCACTAAAAACTTGTTGTGCCCTTCAATCCACGTCTGGCTAGGTTTAGTTGACAGCTCCTTGTGCATTCACTCAGACACACCCCAAACACAGGGTACTCAGCCTCACTTGCATACATATGCATTTTGAATGGGTCTTCCTGGGCTGGGAGGGTGGAGGGCCTGCCCTCACACAAAGGACTGCCACACCCCCTACTGGGACTCTGGCAGACAGGATTGAGCTGAAAGGGAACTTGGTGCATTTCTTAGAGATTCTTTGAAGTCACCCCCACTTCAAAGGCACAACTTAGTATAAAACAGGGCCTCTGCCCTACCTCATCAGACACTTGCTGGAGAAGAAACCTGAACCAGAAACTACATCCTGCCAAGAAGAACTGCCTGGCTGCTCAAAGGACTCACCTGTCTGCTTTTCTACAAAGGACTGCTGCCTTGCTGTTGGCCTGCTGCCTTGCTGAACTCTTGCCTGGCTGTAAAAGTGCTCTCCAAGGGCTTGGATAGAGCTTGCCTCCTGTTCCCTGAAGTCTCAGGACCAAAAAGACTTCACTCTTCCTCTTGGACGCTCCGTGCGCCGAACTTTTCGACGCACAGCTTGTTCCGTGGCAAGAAAAACGCCGCACACCGACGCTGATCAACGCGACGCCTTCGGGACGACCGAAACTTTGACGCACGGCCTCGCAAGGACAACGCCGCCCGACTTCCCGGGAGAAATTGACGCGACGCCTGCCGTGAGATCAAAACTTTGACGCACGGCCTCGCAAGGACAACGCCGCCCGACTCCACAGGAGAAATCGACGCGACGCCTGCCGTGAGCTCAAAACTTTGACGCACGGCCTCGCAAGGACAACGCTGCCCGACTCCGCAGGAGAAATCGACGCGACGCCTGCCGTGAGATCAAAACTTTGACGCACGGCCTCGCAAGGACATCCCCGCCCGACTCCGCAGGAGAAATCGACGCGACGCCTGCCGTGAGATCGAAACTTCGACGCGCAGCCCCGCAGAACGACGCGCAGCCGGAAAACAAGCAGGAAAATCCACGCACAGACCCAGGACATCTGGTAATCCCCGCTACCCACAGAAAGAGACTGTCCGCGCGCCGGAAAACGACGCCCGACTTCCCCGCGTGGAAAATAACGACGCAAGTCCGTGTGTGCTGGGGAGAAATCGACGCACACACCCTTTTTCCACGCACCTCTTCCTTTGTGGCCCTCTGAGGAGATTTTCCACCAGAAACCAGGTACTTTGTGTTTGAAAGAGACTCTGTTTACTTTCTAAAGACTTAAGACACTTTATATCACTTTTCAGTGATATCTTTACAAATTCATATTGCAACTTTGATCGTTTTGACCTGAAGATACCCAGATAAATATTATATATTTTTCTAAATACTGTGTGGTGTATTTTTGTGGTGTTATGCTATGGTGTTGTATGATTTATTGCACAAATGCTTTACACATTGCCTTCTAAGTTAAGCCTGACTGCTCGTGCCAAGCTACCGGAGGGTGAGCACAGGCTGATTTTGGATTGTGTGTGACTTACCCTGACTAGAGTGAGGGTTCTTGCTTGGACAGAGGGAAACCTAACTGCCAACCAAAAACCCAATTTCTAACACTATTTATATCATATTTTCTGAAAGATTTTATCTAATGTATTATATTTATGCTTTTATGGTAAATTGCCAAAAATAAAATATTTGATGATGATGATGATTTGGGTGGTATTTCTGAAACAATGTCAACCTCATTTTCCTTGTACTTCTCCCTACAATGTTTGTTGGCTATGTGTTGAATGTGTGCAAGTGAATTATTTGTTTATAAACACATGGAGGGTGGTCAGTTGTCATACCTTTCTGTCTTGTTTTTTGACATGTATCCATTATTTTGTGTGTACCTTCAATAAACTTTAGTTGTATGCGAAGAATGCTGTTACTGATGTTTTTGGTTCATTATCTTGCACTCACACATTACACACATTGCATGGCACTTGGTGATGCTCATAGTTGTCCCTGATAAACTTAAAGCCAGAAGGCCTGTGCACACATACATTTTGGGGCAAATTAGGTTTGGATCAGGGCCCCCGACACCTTAAAATGTACCTGCCTGTGCATCTGTTAACTGAACTGTCAAACGAAACGGGTAGGATTGTGGCTAACCATCGGTTGCATCCACAACAGTGTGGGTTTTGGACATAATCAAGCAGCAGTAGTAGCAGGACTGGTATGATAGGCTCCATGGCGGCAGAGGACACGTGCAGCAGAGAACAGGCAAGTTTCTCTCTTTTAACCCTCTCTTTCTGCCAAATCAGGTGTGGAGGTTTTGACGCCACAGTCACGTCAGTGGGAAGGGGCATTGTGACTGGGCCAGCTGGGAAACTGGCAGTCCGCCACCATCGAGATTTCCTGGCAGCGACCACGGGGCTGCCGCAGTCTTTAGTCTATGCACCCGCTTGCTTCATAACTGGGCAGGTTGATTGCCAAGTTGGTGGCTGAGGTCTCCAACGCTGTTTTGACGGCGCTACTCTTTCTGCCAAACTTGTTATCAGGCCAGAGTGTGAGCTCTTTTAAATGACATTTAAGAACAGTACAAATCACATCTAGCAATAAGAATGTATGGCTTGCCTCATGGTCAAACAGCCCTATCCTTTACAATAGAATATTGTATTTGCTGGGGTTACCCACATAACACTGGATGGGACAGACAGCCCAAAATAGCCCTGGCTAAACTTTTCAGTCTAGCTTTACAATGCACTTATCGAGCTCACATAGTGAACAACCCGAATACTTCCGAGGACTTAGAGGACTACTCTAAGGAAAGTTACAGCAATTGAGGACAAAGATCAGTATTTATACTTTTTTAGCGCCGCATTTGTGCCACTTTTTGATGCAAAAGCAGTGCAAACGTACAAAATACAATTGTATTTTGTGAGTTTGCGCCGCTTTTGCGTTAAAATATGACGCAAATGCGGCGCTAAAAAAGGATAAATACGGGCCTAGGTACCTTGTGTATCCATCACTCATACTGATATAAATAAGCAAGCAAACAAGGCTAACATACCCAGCTTTCTTTAAGGTGATTTTAATATTTCTCCTGCTGGAAGATTTGGTGAATTTTAAAGCAAATGTTTCACAAAGATTGGTTAGAACATTATAGGTTATGACAAGGTCTCCTGGTTAAAACAGTATAGGTTATGACAAGGTTAAGACAGGGTGTTCAACGAATATTGTAATAATGTGATCCTCTGCCAAGCAAGACTGATTGTGCACCAGGGTATAGTGGGTCTGCAATCCTCAAGATACTATTTAAAAAGCATTTTATGTTATGTTATGTTACTTTTTTGTATACCACACAACTCACCTGTGAGGGTATCCTGGAACTAAAGCAGCAGATGTATGGGCCAAGCCAGGGTCATGTCTAGGTATAGATCAATGCTTTTAGTGTCTTACAGAGTTCAAGAACTGAGGAAGAGGATATGTTTTGTCAGGGTAGGCTGCTCCAGGCTCAAGGTAGGAGAAGGCACAACAACTAGAACTTGTGCTGCGTATGCGGGGGTGGGTGGGTGCAAGTAGCAGTCCGGCTGAGCAGAGGTGTCTGATAGATTTGTATGAATTTGTTGCAGTCTGTGAACTCAATCTTGTGTAAGGATTTGTGTGTGTGCATGAGGAATTTGAAGAGTGCTCGTTTCATAGGTACTATAGCCTGTTGAAAACAAATGGGTAGAAACAAATTTACCATGGATAGTTCCCCTGTCATAAGTCCTCCATGATCAGTGGATAACTTGTTTACTGTTTATTTTATTACTTAAAATAATATTCTCTGGTTATGCATCCTATGTAGAGAACTATGTGCAGTCTCCAAATTACAGAATTGAATCCAGACAAAGTATACCTTCACCAGTTCATTCCTATGAGTTGTATCCCTGCAGTGACATCTTCCATCTTTATTATTATAAATAAAGCTGAACCCATTTCTGAGATACAGTATTAGTATTTTAATCTATTCTTTGATTTCCTACATAGGACGGCTAGGTATGCCACAGTAAAAATAGCTTTCAGGGAACTGTCAATGTAGAGACATGTCAGCATTAATTTTTCACATGTCCTGCTTTTAAATAGAATGTACTGTATCTTTTGGGCTGCAAGGCTTACATAAGGGTGACTAACAAATACTTAAAGCTCAGGTTTTTACCTGTTATTTTAACGGGTTGTACTGTAGGTTTAAAGAGCAGCAGACTATAATTGTAGCCATGAAGTAAAGTTTTCTTTGTAACACTTGTGAATAGAACAATAAGAGTGGCAGTCCATGGGTGACATTTACCTATCCATGCCATGGGTGCAGTGTCTACACCATGAAATATGGCTTTATAAGAGAGTTAAAAAATACTAGTCAGGGATAAGCCAATTTCTGCATGTGTTAGGGGTCAGATGTCATATGCTGGGCTGTGGACAGAGTCTAAACGTCGACAATGAAGTTCAGCACAAAATGAAGGTGACCACTCAAAAAGAGGAATGTTCTCATACACATTATAAAAAGACCCTGCAAAAGGACATTTCTTGCATTCTTACCTTCACGAAATCCATGTTTCCACTTGTTCCTAGGAACCAATTGCATATCTGTGTGGCTGGTTTTCCTAAACGTGGGCAGTAAGGAATTATCAAATAAGCCATCATCAATTGCGCCTCTCCCTATACAAAGATGATAATGGCTTGGATGTATAAGATGTCCTATTGGACCTTTTGTAGGGTCTGCTGTGTGTTATTTGGACCTAATTAACATTGTGAGTAAGAGGTTGTGATGCTATAACATTTCTACTTAGATGGATTTGCATGGTCCAACTACATTTGTCACAAACTGCTCCTAGAAGAGCACTCCAACTGGAGCATAACTTTTGCTGACTAAAGGCCTGATTCATATTTGGGCCATACAACTACCCTAATTTGAACCTCATACCTCACTGACAATGAGGGGTTTTGCTCCAAATATGGTGAAGGCAGGGGTGCTTAGAACTAGCCTCTGCAGATAGCATAATCCCAAGTGTCAGTTTCCCATTGGTGTTATTCATATATGTGGGCGATCTTTAAACACACAGGTAGGTGCAACACACTCCTGCTCTGGACAAGCCCCACATTGAAATGTCTGACAAAAAATAAAGGATAAGAAACCCTGTATAGAAGACTCTCTCATGAAGGCCTTTCATGGATTGCTTTGAAGGTTTGAAAGCTGAACCAATCACGTTGTTATTTTTATTTTAGAACGGCTATTGTAACCAGGCCTAGTTTCTAACCAAAATTCATTGACTTGCCAAGGTGGTTTGTAAAAGCCAATAGCAGTCCTTACCGATTGGGCTGCCTGCTGTCATATTGCACAACTGGTCCCCTGGAACACTTTTGCCATTCTACCTCCCTACATTTGTGGGCTGAGCTGCCGGATCTGCCCATTATAGTCTTAGGGGCATATTTACAAAACAAATGGTGTCGCACAGCCCTGCAAGTGTTTTTGTGGTGCTGCCCTACACCAATTTCTAAGGGTAGGAATGCACCTTATTTACAAGATAAAATGCAATACTGTCCTTTCAGCCAGTGCCACTGCACAATGTGGTACCTAGAGCCAATGCAGACACCTTTGCACCATGGTGCAAGGGAATGTATTGTTGGCAGGATTGTTTTTGTGCAGGAAGGGACACCTTCTTGCACAAAAACAATTCATGGAGGCATTTTCCTCTTTCTATGTGTGCTGCAGAATTTCGCACATATAGAAAGGGGAAAAACAAGCAGAAATAAATATATTTCCCCTCATTGCACCTTCCCTGAGTAGGCATACAGTTGTGACTCATTCCCAAATTTACACATCCTTCTAAATCTTAGAATGCAGCAAAATCCATGATTGTTGTGTGGGAAAACCCACAGCAAAGCCCATGGAATGCCATCTGATGCAATATAAAGCAATGCAGCCAATTGCACTGTGTTACCTTACATCATATCTACGAGGCCATGAAAAGCCACCCAGGCCAGATATGGGTCTGCACTCTGCAAAACAAAGTATGTACCGGCAGTACAAGGAGCTTGTAAATATTCTGTAGTGCCTGGACACAGTTCTTGAAAATGATGGTGCACGAGCTCCTATCATTATGACTGTAGGAAACTTTTTGCTAGCGCCATCCATGGCTCAACAAAAGGAAATCAGAAGAAGAGTTATAAAGAAAGATTTGAATCACTTGCTTAAGGGCCAATGCAATAAATGGCCAGAATGCATCAATTGTGTTGTCACAAAGATGTGTACTGCTCTTTTAATTATTTGCAGCCTCCTAAAATTGTGACACAAAAGAATGTGAGTGGAACTGAGATCAATTCATCAAGGAGGTAGGTGGAGAACACAAGCTGCTCTTAGGCACTTTAACCCTATCAAAAATAAGATTCAGTGCAGTTATGTCAGTTTATTTTCTTCTGTCTCATCTATCATCATTTATGAAATTTTAGCTTTTCCAGGGCCAGGTTAGGAAAAGTGTTATTGTGTTCTTTCTTTTTGTAAGGATGACTAGGAAATAAAGGCTCAGGGGTGTGTTGTAAGGGTGACCTAGTAAGCATGGTTTAGGAGGAATTACCATATGTACGATAAACTCTAGTTAGATGATTTTATGAGTGACTCCAACAGGTGGGATGTTCCTTTGCCTTTTAATTCTTTTGTTTTTTTAGTTATATGTTGGATATAAATGTTACATTGTAATTTAAATTTATTTTTGCTTCCATTATGTGAAGTGAAACAAACATTAGTTTTACTAAATAAAATCCTTCATATGTTGGGTGCAGTTTTGTTGATTTTTTTATCTTATTTGTTACAGAAACACCACCTGCTCACTATGGACATATTCTCAGAAGCAGCTTCTTTTTATCTTTTTGTACTAGGTTGTTTGTATATTTAATGTTTCATGCCTAATTTTGAATTCAAGGTTCCTTGTCTAAGCTTATTGACAGCATAGTTGTCAGAGGAAGTCTTATGGAAAACACACTAGAGGTTAAAAATGATGCATAACTGAGACATTGGGCTCACAGATCCGGTTTTAAGGATGCAGTTACTAATTCCTAGTGCAACCAAAGTTGGTGTGCTGTGTTGTGATAGAGAGAGCATGAGCAAAGCAGAGACATGTCTACTAAGATATGCACTAAAACTATCTTTCCTAATGCTAGCATACAAACAGGCTACTTGGAACCATGCACACAACTTTGCACAACAGTGCAAAAGTGGACTTGCTGTCTAGCATTGGTTTTGTACTGGAAGGGTACCAGGTTGCTCACTGCATACCGACCATCAGTCTATGAAAAATGTAAGCAGTATGACTTACACTGTACTTTAGGAATTGTTGATGTTTTCGGTAAGGGTGGAGATCATGGAGTTTTAATCTATGGAATTCCGCAGAGTTAGCTAAACTCTCTGTGAAATTCTGCAAAGTTCTGCTTGCGGTGGAACACCACCTGCCCTAGTACTAAGGCCTGGCCCTGCTTAGCCCTTCTGAGATTGGGCGCATTCAGCGTGAGATCTATGGTCATAGGCAGTGAAAGCTGCTGTCTCAGGCCTCTTGTGCTGACATAGCCCACTGGCCTGGAGCCTGCTGCTCTCAACCACACCTGCACACTTCCTTTCACCAAGTACCCTCCTTCACAAATTTGCTACGGCGAGCAGAGCGCATTCCCTGTTGGGCACCATCCTTGCAATCACTTCCTCTGTACTTACACACAGCCTCAGACCGCCCTTTCTTTAGGGCCCTGCCCTAGCTGCAGCAAACCAGCTCACCACCAGCATCCTGGTATTTTCACAAAGTGCCTAGCCTTGCTTGCCACTGGGCTCTAAGGCACTCTCTCAGGCCACACACATCTCTATCTGGCGGGGGCTGCTGGCCTACCACTCAGCAGCTGTTGCTCCCCTGTCTCCAGCTCTCCCTACTGGCCTCAGCACCATACCCCAAAATGCCACTTCCTCTCCCAGTGATTCTAGGTAGTGGGGCACCTCAGCAAAGTACCTTTAGGGGGCCCCATCCCCCGGAACAACTCAGGGGCCTGCTGCCTGTGCACAGTGTACTATGCTGAGGGGGCCCCCTGGAGCTTGGGGGTCCCCTGCACCACAGTGGTGCGGAGGCCTTTGTTATGCCACTGCTGTGGAGACAGGCTATTTTCAAGTGGAGTTCTGACTGCAAGTTTCCTTTTCACCAAACACAGACCCGTTCATATACAAATACTGTCAATGCCCATGTGTGCACATAGAAGAGAAAGTGAAACAAGGGCCTGATCTGAATGCTTTTTGGGTCTAGGGTCCCCGTTGCCAGCAGCCCGGCTCTCTGCCTCCTTCTGCTCCCTGCCCCCAGGCAGCTGAGGGCTGTGAAAGGAGGGAGGCATGGATCACCAGCTCGAACCAGTGCAGCCCCTCAGCAGCAGCTTGCAGCAGCTCCATGTCGACCAGCAGAAAGCAAAGCCTCAGCTAGGGGTCTCATTGCCTGTTGTAGGTCAAATGTTGTCTTCATTTTGGGTCAAGTGTAAAGTGCAGCTCAGTTATGGGCCACACAGCGCTAGCGGAGTGCACATGCTGTTGAGCTGCGCTCCGCTGCTGGGCTACCAGAGTTTTTGGGCAAACTCCATGCTCCAAGCAGAGAGCGCAGAGTGCCAAAAACTCTGTTAACTCCGCCAACAGAGCGGAGCTCACTGCCCACCCCTAGTTTTCTGGGAAACTTTTTTTTTACTTAAAGAAATGAATTAGTTTGAATGTGTGAGTGAGTGTATTTAATGATATGGGGCACTATTCGTAAACTAATTTTGATATTGAGATATTGAGATATTTATTCAGTATTGAACAAATTAAGATTTAAATGAAAATGTTGAAAAGATATGTCAAAAATAATAAATAAGTTATATGAAATGATGTACTGTATTATGTGTCACAGATTTGTGCTATTAATCAAGGATAGAAGTAATAGAGTTTGAGTTGGAAGAACCAAGTTTGCTGTTTGCACTGGAAGGGTATCTTTCCTTTACAAACTACTTTGCCAAGACAATGTTAAAAGTGTTTACACATTTGTTGTGTGCTGTCAGTAAACACACAAATAATGTTTGAAAAGTTAAGGAAAATTAAAGGATTTCTCCAGCTTAACTCCTGGCGACCCCTGGCTTGCGCCTTGTGAACCCTGGCACTATCTTTGTGACCCCTGGCTTCAGAGGTGGCAAAACCAGTGCCAGAAACAGTGGCAGCTCGTCTTTGTTTCCTCTCATTTTTTTATTACAATGAAAAAATGGAATACAATTAGATCGATTAGACCCTCCCTCACAGTTGAGGTAAGCAACAAAATTGCTTTTAAATGGTGTGTGCATGCTTGAGAGTGTTTGTGTGTTTAAAGGAGTGAGAGTGTGTGTAACTTTGAATGTGTGTATGTGGAAGCATGTGTGTGTGAATGGAATTGAAAGTCATAATGAGTGTGTGATGTCACTTCCGCTACACCCAGCATTTTGATGAATTGACGTTCATGGAAGAGTTATCTTTTGGCACAAAGCCCTGTCTACAATTCTTAGAAGAGAGGGCTTTACCTTAAAAACCATTTGCGGTGGCATGGAAATGCTCATGTACCACCCAAGGGATGCTACCTTAATGCTCATTATTAGAGAACTCCCTGCTTGACATGGATCACTAAACATTCAGAGTAGCCACCAGCGCTCTGGCAGTTGTTAGCTTTGACAAGGGAGCATCAGGTGTATTATACTAGCTCTACCAAGTATTTTGTTTTTCAGAAACCAGCCTTCAAACCATGAAGTTGTTTCTGAAAAACAAAATAACTGATGACTTGGAAGTGTACGGAGTTTCCTCTCTGCAGGTCAAAGCCACTAATTGATTTCCCTTCATGGGACCTCCATAGCTTGCATGGTGGTCTCTGGCCCTGACCGCTAGTAACAGTCACCTATCCTAATTAGGACCAGGCAACCATCACCACAACCTGGTGCAGATAAAATGTGAAGTTGACATTTTGCATTGGTGGTGTCAACTGAGGCTATGCTGGTGTAAATCTAGAGTTTTGCATCCCATACAAACAAAAGCTATGACATGGTAGCAGAACAGACAATTTACAGTGCTCTCCTGCTCAACCATACCAAAATGACTCCCTTAATCTATAACACAAAGTTTGTACTTTGTTCCATTAGTTCCATTAGTGATTTACCCTATTCCAAAAAACAATCTCCTGATAGCAAGGCCAAGAATGCTTCTTCTCAGTTGCTGCAAGACAAACTACCCAACCCCGGCAGGACTCATTTAAACCTATATATAGGGACCAGTTCTAGTTGTAGGACGTTGCACTATGGATCTATACCATGGTTGCAAGATATACTCCTTGGAGTGTGCTACCTCAACTCCTGTCTGTGTTTTCTGTTTCCCCATTTCCCAAAGAATGCATGAGGAAAGGGTGGCACATGTTTACATTTTACTCCCACTTCCACATATTTGTTTGGATTTTGTGCTTGACATTGTTGTTCTAAAACTAATGCATCTGATTTCATTTTGTAAGGTCTATTCCTATAGGAATATTAGTATAAGCCATTCAAAAAGTTAGAGTACGTCTAGCACCACATCAGAAAGGCAGTCACCTTCATAGAAAGGTGCTGAATAGGTTCAAGAAAATGTTGCTTAAGCTGTCTTTATGTAGGACTACCAATCTGGACTCTAGTTTTCCCAAAAGACATAGTCCGTTTTTAGAGAGGCCAGCTTGGCCAGTGACTCCAAGCTCATTTAGTAGTAACCCCTGCATCTCTGTCTGACAGAAGGCTCTTCCTTTTATACTGATGAAGGGTAAATCTGAGCTTCGGATATAAATGATGACTGAGTTTATCTTGCCATTGGCACACAGTATGGTCTTTGAGCTTGGCTACCACTATCAAATCCCTTATTTTAGAGTCATGACACAATGTAGTAAACCTACTGTAGGCCCACCCAGAAAAAGGCAATGATTTATGCACCAACAACTTGAAATGTGCACCAATGTAAATAGGACATTTCCCTAATGTGAATAGGTGTCCATAACATTTATGTTGGTTTCCCATCAAATTATTTTTTTATTTCTTGGGAAAAAAGTCAAAGAGATGTTCTCACTTGCACAGGAGTCTGTGGCAACTATTGATGGATAGCCAACTTCCTGATGTAACCCTAGTGTTAGACCTGTCAGCCTTTGGGTGGTCTTCCTCAATACCTTTTGCCTTTGACCTCCACTTTTTGCTTAAATTTAATTGTGTTGGCCTTGGGACTCTGTGTACTTTACCACAGCTAACCAGTGCTAAAGTGTGTGTGCTCTCTCCATTGAAAATGGTAAAATTGGTGTATGTCTGATAGTGAAATGAAATATACTCAGGGGCTGTAAATTAAATGATACTAGTGGGCCTGCAGCACTTACTCTACCACTCACTTAAGTAGCACCTTAAAAACATGCCCCAGGCCTTTCATTGCTGCCTGAATTTGTGTTGGCAAGCCTTGAACTCCTCCTTTTATTGCATATAAATCCCCCCGGAGGTAGGCCCTAAGTAGTCCATAGGGCAGGGAGCATTGTAATTAAAAAGCTGGATATGTGCTTTTAAATTTTACATGTCCTGGTAGTGAAAACATCGACATTCAGTTTTCACAACTGTGAAACCTGTTTCTCACAGAGAATAAAATTGGGGTAGCTGATTACTTTTATTAAGTGCTTACATTTGATTGGGAACAGGTAAGCATTTGTGTTTGCTCTCTGAGAAATTGTAAATAAGAGTAATCTTTAGAGGTAAATGTGTATTTTAGGTTACCATTTTGAAAATGGTACTTTAAGAATTTGGATTTTCCTGCTTTATTTGGTGTCTGCAGCCTGTTACTGAGTCACATGAATGGGTGTGGTTGGCAGTTGGACTTTTTTATTACTCTCAGACAGCCAAACAAAGGAAGGATTAGGTGTGTGTTGATGGGCCATCAACTGGCAGGATAGGGGGGCAGAGCTGGGCACAACCCCACTTGCAACTGAATAGGCAGTGCTCTGCCTTCACGCAAAGGAACTGTCACCCCTGAATTGTTTATGCAGCCAGTTTGGAGGCAGGGCAGGGGAGTCAGAAAACTTCAGGCACTTCAAAGGGGATTCTCTAGAAACTTCTCCTACTTCAAAGAAGGCACCAGGTATAAAAATAGAATCTTTGGACCAACTCTTAAGTTCACTTTCTGGACCTGCAGAAAGACTCTCAAAGGTATGCCTGCTACTGTGGCTGCTGTGTACTCCACAAGACTGCTTTGCTGCACCTGGCAGGACTGCTTTGCTATCTGGAGGCTGCCTTGAATCCGCAGAGGCCTGACCTGCTGCATAAGCAATTTTTCATTGAACAAAGGACTACCAGAGTGACTCCAAGGGCTAGTTGGCTGACCTCCTTATGGAAGCCTTAGGGGCAGAAAAGGCTCCAACCACTTGTACCCACACCAGGACCCAGCCTGAGTGAGCCCTTATCCCCCAGGTAGTGTCCCTTCAATCCTGGACCCTTGGTTGTGATGTTAAATGTGCCCAGATAGTCAAATTCCAAAACCTGGCTAAAAACAGGTCCGAGAACTGCGAGAAGACCATGAGCAACCTGCTCATCTATCCACCCAAGGTGTATCATCAGTATGCCTGACTTCACAGTGACTCCTGCTCCATTCTTCACCGCAGCAGCAAATCCTCATCAGTGGTACTTTGCCAATGGGCATCCGGCCTTGTCAAACTCTCATCAGCTACAGCCTCCAGCCTCATACCGCTGGAGATTTTTGACTTTCAAAAAAAGAGACTAAGGGCCTGATTACAACTTTGGAGGAAGGTGTTAATCCGTCCCAAAAGTGACGTATATACCACCAGCCGTATTACGAGTCCATTATATCCTATGGAACTCGTAATACGGCTGGTGGTATATCCGTCACATTTGGGACGGATTAACACCTCTCCAAAGTTGTAATCAGGCCCTATGGCCAAATATAGAAATCTTTAACCAAAGTCTCACTGATGATGACCCTCCCTCCTTGGACTTTGCCTGCAGCCTTGCGCCCTTTAACTTTACCTTCTCAGGATACTTTTCTTTGAAATGTCTTCTAAGTCCAACAATAAGCGCTGATCGGGTCCACTCTACTTCTTTTATCTGACTGCATCAAAGAGTGCAATATATTTTTCAACTTTGACACAGTCTGACGCGACTAGATGTTCGCGGTTGGTGGTTTGATATTTTAAGCAGTATTTCTCACCTTAAACTTTAAAAAATGATCACTCCGTTTCACATAAATGGATTGCTGTTGTGTATTAAACGTTACTCTACTTTTCTAAATTGGTGTGAGATTTTCTTTCTGTTGTGATTTCACATTATTGTTGTCTGTGTGTTGAATAAATAATTTATACATTGCTTCTAATTTAAGACTGAGTGCTTTGTGCCAAGCTACCAGAGGGCTAAGCACAGGTTAATTCAGTAACATTTTGTGGTTCACCCTGACAGGCATTGTGTTGTTGCTTGAGCAGGGTTAACACCCCTCTCAACTAAAACACAATTTTTCACACCTAGGAACAGTTTTGTACTCTTCCTGCCCTTGGTGCATTAACTGCTGACTGATATATCCCTATGTACAAAGATGTCTGGAGTGCTTTTAGCTTGGGAGACCTGTAGGTCTAAGCAAAAGGAGAGCAGAATAAATGGTTTTGAGTTTGCCTTACTAAAACCTGTGTCAGCATGATACAGAAGGCATAAGAGGGACATGGGCATACACTGGAAAAGTGGTTTTCTAAGCTTTGTCAAGTAAACAGCCTTAAGAGTACTGCCTGAAGTATGAGATTCAAAGTTTGTCTGTAAGATGGTTTGGAACATTACAGGAATATCACATGCAGAACAGACTTACCACTCCATAATTTAACCCACAGAAGACCAGGACAAATGACCAGTCCAGAAAATGTTATATGCACTTGACCTTCCTAAGTGCACTTCTCTCTTTCCTATGTCCACAAAACACTTTCTGAGACATGGAACTCTGCTTGATTTCCTCCTATCGCCTTTGCTGTTAAGGAGGTAAAGACTATGGCAACTCTTTAAAAGAAAATGAGATTGAGGGAGCACATATGGAGACCCTAAATCTAGCAACAATCTCTGACAGATAGATTCATGTGTATAGAGCTTTTATCTGTTATTCAGTCCTCTTCTTTGCAGTATTCTCATCAGCATATCTAGATTCATGAAGCCCTCATCAGATACAGCTTTGTCAAAAAAATAATCGGAAGAGAATGGACTTGATAACAAATGCCAACTGCAAAGACAACTTTATTCACTCAGACTAACCACAAAGACCTCTCCAAGCAAATACCTAAAGAATCGGCCTGATATTTCACCTTTTTTTATATTTTCTGATCCTTTCACCCCTTACCATTAAACAACGCCCGTTTCAATAGTTTTCTATAAGAAACATTTTTCCAAATGACATTAATCCCTTAGTCACTCAGGTCCACATTTATACTTTTTTAGCGCCGCATTTGCGTCACTTTTTGACACAAAAGCGGCGCAAACTTACAAAATACAATTATATTTTGTACGTTTGCGCCGCTTTTGCATCAAACAATGACGCAAATGTGGCACTAAAAAAGTATAAAAATGGGCCTCAGGCTTCTAGTTTTGGCTCTTGGTGTTTACAAAGCTTTAATCCCATATTTAGACTTTTTAAGTGCCGCATTTGCATCATTTTTTGATGCAAAAACAGTGCAAACTTACAAAATACAATTGGTCCATATATTTACTTTTTTAGTGCTGAATTTGCGTCATTTTTTTACGCAAAAGCGGTGCACATTTACAAAATACAATTGTATTTTGTAAGTTTGCCCCTGTTTTGCCTTAAAAAATTACACAAATGTGGTGCTAAAAATGTATACATACGGGCCAATTGTATTTTGTAAGTCTGTGCCGATTTTGCGTCAAATAACTACGCAAATGCGGCGCTCAAAAACTATAAATATGGGCCTTAATGTCTGATTTTGTTTACTTATGGTAATTCAAAATCTCTTCAGCTGTAGATGTTCAAACTAAAAAAAATACTCAACGGTTCCTTCTTTGTGGAATAGTTGCCATTAATTTCTTATTTAAACTGTGAAAGGACCAATATAGCATGTCGGAACCTTTACATGGCACAACTGCTCACTGCAGTCTTGTTAAGATACACTAATATCTAGACCCAGTGGAAGCTCTTATGTACTGAGTCTAAACGATCCAGGGTCTGTCTACGGCACAGAAAAGCATTCATAGTAGTTGGCAGTACAATGGTATTTTGTTGTGCTACAAATGATGTCTTGCTGAGTCAACTGTGATAGCTCGCTCTCTGACTGACACAATTTACATAGACACAATTCCTCATGGAGGCTGGAGGTTTATAATCAGTGGTTTTAAGGGTTGCACCTACGCTGCGCAGAGTGGCAATAGGTGGAGGAAAGGGTGCAGGGTTTAGATGACGCTGTGAGCAACATATAAAACCCCTCCCAGATCCCTGAAGAACGGGGAAATTAATTCTAGCCGCGTGGGTGTTGAGATTTTCAGCCCACCCAGCCCCATAATCTCTGAAAGGTGCCTTGAGCAGGCACATGCGTGATTCAGTGCTGTAGAAAGGTAATTCTCCTCTGTACGCTGCCAGACCCTAATGTATTGGAATACTCCACCAGCTTTTTCAGTATTACCAATAAAACTGGTGTTTTTTTGTTTTTTTTTAATTAGGAGTTTTCTTCTTTACAAAAATGTAATTTTAAGGCCACTCGCAAACGAGGGTCTTAGAAATCTAATGCTTCCAGGGCAACAATGTCAAAGAATGAGACGATCTTTAAAGTTAAAAGCACTATTGTGTTTCCTTTGGCGAGATTGAGGAGATTATTGTACATACATGTACCATGAGCAGCGCTTGACATGACTAATACTAGAACACAAACACATCTCCTGCAGGCATTGCTTTTATTTTTCTCAAAAGATGAGGCAGGAGCGTGCTACCACTTTGTTCAGCTGGTGAATAAAGCGATGCTGTCATTTTAACAAGCTTCTAGATGCATGGTCTGCCCACTGCAGCCTCCAGAGAAAACACATTAATTACTAGGAAAGAAGCAACATGGCCTAATTTAAGTACAAGGAGCGCAATGCAAGCAATATTGGATGAACATAGACGGAAAGCACTTGGCAAAAAAGGGTCTCTATGACAACTGTGGAAACAGATGTCTTGTAAACAGCAGCTGCCTGGAGTGAAGTAGAAAGAAGGGCATCTTACAGATGAATGAACGCATCGGAGATGAACACCTGGTCCACTAAGGATACACTGTAGATGTCCAGTCAGTATTTTAAAATACAGGAAAATGTTTCGTATATTTAGAATATAAATATATATGTATAACTTTGCCTGCAGCAAGCTAATACTCGGTCTAATTCTCTGAGAAACACTTTCTACAGTTGATGAATTGACTTTATCCATAACTCATTTGCTCTGTAATGAAGCTCTTCACTTTTAAGTGGTATATAATGCGATTCTTCAGCGCTTTCATTATGCACTTTGGTGGTATATCTTGCTCTAACTTTAATTTGTCTGCCATTTTTTAAAGAATAAGATGAATGCGATACTTATGCGAATTAATCAGAGGGCGGGTCACTCACCCCGTTATGCCACACTTGGGCCCATATTTATACTTTTTGACGCAAAACTGCGCTAACGCAGTTTTGCGCCCAAAAAATTAGCGCCGGCTAACGCCATTCTGAAGCGCCATGCGGGCGCCGTATTTATTGAATGGCGTTAGCCGACTGGTGCTGCCTGGTGTGCGTGAAAAAAAACCACGTACACCAGGCAGCGCCGGCGTAGGGAAAAATGGCGTTTGGGCGTCCAAAAATGGGGCAAGTCAGGCTGAGGCAAAAAAATCGTCTTAACCCGATTTGCACCATTTTTTTACGATGCCCATCCCCCATTGAAATGACTCCTGTCTTAGCAAAGACAGGAGTCATGCCCCCTTACCCAATGGCCATGCCCAGGGGAATTCTGTCCCCTGGGTATGGTCATTGGGCATAGTGGCATGTAGGGGGGCACAAATCAGGCCCCCCTATGCCACAAAAAAAAATAAAAAAAAATACTTACCTGGACTTACCTTAATGTCCCTGGGGTGGGTCCCTCCATCCTTGGGTGTCCTCCTGGGGTGGGCAAGGGTGGCAGGGGGTGTCCCTGGGGGCAGGGGAGGGCACCTCTGGGCTCATTCTGAGCCCACAGGTCCCTTAACGCCTGCCCTGACCCAGGCGCTAAAATCCGGCGCAAATGCGGGTTTTTTAGACCCGCCCACTCCCGGGCGTAATTTTTGCCCGGGAGTATAAATCCGACGCAATAGCATCGCAGTCATTTTTTAAGACGGGAACGCCTACCTTGCATATCATTAACGCAAGGAAGGTGTTCACGCAAAAAAATGACGCTAATTCCATGAACTTTGGCGTTAGACGCGTCTAACTCCAAAGTATAAATATGGAGTTAGTTTTGCGTCGAATTTGCGTCGAAAAAAACGACGCAAATTCGGCGCAAACGGAGTATAAATATGCCCCTTGACCTGCAAACTTTAAATGCATGGGAGGTCAGACCCTGTCTGGGACCAGAGACCTTATATGTTTCAACCAATCAAGCAAAAAATGAAAGCTGAATTAGGAACTTGAGCCAGATGCATTATTACCCAAGTTACTTTATGGTAATCTTCCTGACACCTAGTCCAGTTCTCTATCCTGATAGTACTGTTAAAGACAAGACTATGTTGCAGAAGAGGAATGAGGTGGAAGAGGTTGAAGAGGTGCGAAGGGGCTTATTTTCAAGGCCCTTATGCTACCGTAGAGATTTTTTTTTTTTTACGCTACGGCAGCGCAGAGCAGTCCACCACACACACCATATTTACAAAGTGCTGCAATGGTACCATTGTACCAGTTTGTAAACCCTTGCGCCACATTATACCTGCACCAGGTATAATGTATGCAAGGGAGGTGTTCTCCCACTAGGAGGCCTGTAGGAATGGCGCAGTGAAATCCACAAGATTTCACTGTATCATTCTAGCGTCATTCTTTAATGTCTGCTCAAGGGCAGGCATTAAAGTGAAGCTAGTCTGTTTTTAATGGGCCTCCCCGAGCTTTGCTGGACTAGCCTCAAAATATTTGTTGCTAGTCCAGCAAAGCACTACCACGTCATCAGAAATTCTGATGCAGCTGTACTAACAAAGGCGTAGGGCAGCATAAGAAAACTGGCACATGGTGATTGATGCACCAGTTTGTTGTAAATGAGGTGCCAAGTGGTAAAGGACTACTGATGTTGTTTTGTGCTCTATGGTGCTATTTCAACTTAAATATTTAAAAATTCATATTGGCCATTCCCCTTTAGGGATTTTTGTCATTTGGTGTGATTTTTCATGTTACATTTTTCTTTCTTTTTCTATATTGGAGTGCAATTTGTTTTGTGTTGTGTTTCCGAATTTTTAAATGCTTTGGTACATTTAAATGCTTTACACGTTTTCTCAAAATTACGCCTGTCTTCTGTGTGTCACAGTTACCAAGAGTTTACCTTGTGTTTTAATTGCTGAAACCTTCGACTGGACTTAACAAGATAGTGACTTCATTGCCCGTGGAGGACACCCATCCACCTCAACTAATAAAATACTTTCTCACAAGATGTTTCGTCATTTGTGATTCCACCATAAACACAATAGTTTCCACCACCCCTATCAGACAACCGCAACACCAAAGTCATGGTGTATGGCATTGTATTCTGGTGAACCAAGCTGTACATATGGACAACTATCTAAAAAATTAGAGCAAAAGAATTAAACAGCACAAGTTAAGGATGCACTGCACTTTCCCTAATTCACCATTAGTAGCTCACTTTATGGAAAAAAGACACACCCAAAACAATCACAAAAGGGCAGGGTTGGAACTGGTGTTTAGGGCAAATAGGCAGTGCCCGATGGGCTGGTCTGACAAGTCAGTGTGTGAGCTGTGTTTTTGAAAGTCTGTTATTGTCTGCTAGGAATATTTTTACTGTTGAATGCCCTTATATTAAGACAAATATTGCTTGCAGAAAGCACACTTCCATGCAATCTTCCATATGTTGCAAAACATTAAAAGCAGCGTGTCTTTACAAGTTTAAAACTGCCCCAATTTGCAAACTTGGGACACTTTTTTAGCTTTTTAATTTACTAATGTAGACCATTTCAATTTTGGTGCCTTGGCCTATTTTCTTTCCCAGTCTAACTGTACCTGCAAGAGGAGAGGCCTTTTAAAACATTTCTCCTGATGGAAGAGACTAGAATGTTGGAAGCTAATGTCACAAAAAGACAGCGGTGGCTTCTGCTCAATGGTGAAGGAGCATCGCCCTACTAGCTAGGAGCTAACAGCTGTAAAATAAATCAATATTTTATTATAACTTTAATTTTCAGCTGCTGGCTGGGCCAGCTTGTGCAGGTAGGGGCGGGCTGAGCCATGAAGGGGGGAGGAGGAGTGGAGTGGAGTGCACTTAAAAGTGCTCATGTCAGTTTGGCCGGCCATCTTAGGCCGAACAAACTGACATGCCTGCTTAGGTTTCACCAAACCAGCTGTGTGGCACAGTCTGAGCGGCAGACCAAGGCACTCAGACCAGTCCTGGCACTGCACGTACGCTAGGCTTAGCAGCACCAGGATTGCATGGGGAGCCTGTGCGGGTATCCCAGGGACTCCTGGGGAGGATGTATGATGGAACAACAACGTGTTGTTTCCACAAATGCCTTTACCACGGATGCCTTTACAACTATTTTTTGTTGTAAAGTCATGCCTAGTAAAGGCAATGGTGATTTTCATATAGCAACCCCCCCAACCACCCTATAAATACAACTACCTTGACCCCCACCCACAAAATAAAACTACCCCGACCCCCTACTTACCCCTAAAAACTACCCCAATACACCCACCTGCCTAAAAACAACCGACCCCCACACCCAAAAATAAAACTACCCACACCTAAAAACAAAATTACCATGACCTCCCATCCCCACCCCTAAAACCTCATCCCTAACCTGCCCTAAATGCAAAATTACCCCCACCCCACGCCTAAAAACCCAACACCCCCACCCACCCTAAAACCAAAATTATCCCAACCATCCACCCCTGCCCCTAAAAACCCAGCTCCCCACCCTGAAAACAAAATTACCCCCACCTGGCCCCTAAAAACGAAATTACCCTGACCCCTCACCCCCACCCTAAAAACAAAACTACCTTCTAGCCCCACTTACCTTTCCTCTCCCATGCTGACTCTCTTTTTCTCTGCCTTAACCATGCATGTGCGTTGTTCAGCACATGCGTGGTTAACGCAGAGAAAAAGGGAGTAGTTGTTCCAGTAAGAGTGGTGACGACATCGCGGTAAATGCTTCTTGTTGTATTTGCTGCGTTGCAAGTGATTTTTCCTGTCACGGGGCACCATCAGCAGCTGGAGAGAAGAGGAGTGAGGTGGCCGGCAGCAGGACAGGAAGTTTTTTTTAATTTCTTTTCCCATTCCCCCTTCAGATTTGCAGCAGCCACCACTGCAAAAAAAACAATACTTCTACAATAATTAATTAAGTTAAATAATGGTCTACACCAGCGGTTTTTAATCTTTTGACTTCTCTGGACTGAACCCCCACAGAAACACCACTTAATGCAAAGGAACCTGAACTAATACATTTCTACCGTTTGAACCTCAAACAATACAAAAAGTACATTATATAAATAACTAAATTATGAAATAGTTTATTTAATTCACAAGAAAATACAAACTTCAACATTGTTAGAAGGTTGGAACTTTTCTAAATGTGATTTTGTTTCAAAAACAAGAAGCATCATGCTAGAATCCAGCATATCACTTTGTCTTTTTTGTTCTTAATTCAAGCTCTCTTTTTAGCAGCGCATGCTATTGCTTCAGTTGAGAACCCCACCCATACATTCTGGATTCGGTTTGCTCTACCTGAAAAGCTCCCACAAATCTAGCAAAGGATAGCAACTTAATTTTTAGCCTCTAATTTAAAATTCCTTCACATTATCAGAGTATGTGATATTTTTCCATTTTCTATTGTTTTCAGGTATTTATACTTTATTAATGTGTTAATATTATTTACATGTCTAAACCCTGAGTGGGTGTTGGGTACACAGACCCTAAGTTAACAACTGTTGGTCAATACATGTTGGAGAAAATAGAAAATCATTTACAAGAAGCCAATAGGAAAGTAGTTTCTCTACAAACATCCGGGGAACATTATGCAAGATTTTAAGAGACTAACGGTCAGATGTAGTAATGTGTAATCTCCAGAACTGTGAATTACAATTGTTAAAGAAATCACAATTTGAGAGTGAGTAAATTAAATGTACTATTGAATCAATTTCTAAATAGCTGTTAGAAATGGGGTCTTTGGTTTGCAGTCAGGTTACCCCCTGTCCAAGCAAGGACCCTCACTCCAGTAAGGGTAAAAAAGAATCACCCTCAGCTAACCCCCGCTCACCCACTTGGTAGCTTGGCACGAGCAGCAGGCTTAACTTCAGAGTGCTAGGTGTAAAGTATATGTGTCAACACACACAGTAACTCAGTGAAAACACTACAAAATGACACAAGACAGGTTTAGAAAAATAGGAAATATTTATCTAAACAAAACAAGACCAAAATGACAAAAATCCTCAATACACAAGTCAGGTTATCAATAAAAATGCAAAAAGAGTCTTTTGTAGTTTTAAACACAACGCTAATGCTGTTAGCTTGAAAATGTACCTGGGTGCGCCAAAAATAACCCCGCACGGGCAAGTGTGCGTCAAAAAGAGCTTTCGATGCATCGATATCACTCACAAGTGAGACCCTGCATAATTTCTCCTTCTGTTAGGTCGGCGTGCGTCGTTTCTTCTCTCCGCAGGAGAGTGATGTGTCAATTTGAGCCACACTCTTGGGTCCAAGCAGGCCTTGAGTCGTTTTTGCACACCCAGGAATGTTTGCGTCAGAAATCCTGCCGCACGATAATCTGAAAACCACACAGTGCGGGTTGCGATATCACCGGTCTCCGTCAGCGATGCAGGGGTCGTTTCCCCAGCCGCGGGCATCGATCTTCCAGTCGTGTTGCAGGCGAGCGTCTATTTTCAGCCACGAAGCCGGCGGCATGTCAGTTTTTCAGCCACAGATCAGAGTTGCATCGATCTTTTCCCCGCATGGCGGTCGGTGCATGGATTTCTCACTCTTTGGCTGCCAGCTTCTCTTCTCAGGGTCCGGGGAACTGCAGGATAGCTCCACAAAGCACAGAGACAGGCAGGGCAGCTCTTCTTCCTCAGCTCTTTGCATTCTCTCCAGGCAGAGGTTAATCTTGGTTTCCAGAAGTGTTCTAAAGTCTGTGGTTTTGGGTGCCCTTCTTATACCCATTTTGCCCTTTGAAATAGGCCTACTTCAAAGAAAAGTCTCTCTTGTTTGTGAAATCCTGCCTTGCCCAGGCCAGGCCCCAGACACACACCAGGGGGTTGGAGACTGCATTGTGTGAGGGCAGGCACAGCCCTTTCAGGTGTGAGTGACCACTCCTCCCCTCCCTCCTAGCACAGATGGCTCATCACGAAATGCAGAGTACACCCCAGCTCCCTTTGTGTCACTGTCTAGTGAGAGGTGCAACCAGCCCAACTGTCAAACTGACCCAGACAGGGAATCCACAAACAGGCAAAGTCACAGATATGGTTTAAGCAAGAAAATGCTCACTGTATAAAAGTGGCATTTTCAAACACACAATCTTAAAATCAACTTTACTAAAAGATGTATTTTTAAATTGTGAGCTCAGAGACCCCAAACTCCACATGTCTATCCACTCCCAAAGGGAATCTACACGTTAATCATATTTAAAGGTAGCCCCCATGTTAACCTATGGGAGGGACAGGCCTTGCAACAGTGAAAAACGAATTTAGCAGTATTTCACTGTCAGGACATATAAAACACATTACTGTATGTCCTATCTTAACCATACACTGCACCCTGCCCTTGGGGCTACCTAGGGCCTACCTTAGGGGTGTCTTACATGTAAGAAAAGGGAAGGTTTAGGCCTGGCAAGTGGGTACACTTGCCAAGTTGACTTTACAGTTAAAAACTGCACACACAGACACTGCAGTGGCAGTTCTGAGACATGATTACATAGCTACTTAGGTGGGTGGCACAACCAGTGCTGCAGCCCCACTACCAGCATTTGGTTTAAAGGCCCTGGGCACCTCTCGTGCACTTTACTAGGAACTTACTAGTAAATCAAATATGCCAATCATGGATAAACCAATAACATACATATTTTGTATAGGAGCACTTGCACTTTTCCACTGGTTAGCAGTGGTAAAGTGCCCAGAGTAACAAAAACAGCAAAAACAGAGTCAGCACACATCAACAAGATTTGCTTTCATAAAATAGTGAATCACAAAAAGTGATCTGTTCACATTTGCAAATTGGAAACGTCACACAGACACACAGTGATGACATCATAATCAGGAAATATATTGCTGCAATCACATTGAAAAACATAGGAGCTGCCAGGAAGCAAGTGCTAGGGACACCATTTCCTAAAAACTTTAGGAATGGCAAGTCAAGAATGTCAGAAAGAGATGGAAGGAAAAAGTTGCAGAAATTCTCAATTTGGAATACTTGAGTATCAATTTGTGGCAAACAATGAGACGTTTTTAGAAAAGCTTTTTTTACTGTTCCAGAAATCACAAATTAAAGAAGAAGAATACAAGAGTGTATTAGTGCAGTGGAAGTAACAACATGTAGTGTGGCAGATAATAGCAAATAGTGGTATGACCTTCCCTCTATGACTAGGGTGAAGCTGAAAATTTAGAGGATTAAAACTTCCAGAACGGGAGGAAGCCAGTCCACACAACCACCACTCACACCTTTGGATGAGACAGGGGATAATATTCTATCAGTGTCTGTATCACTACAAACTTCAGTTGGCACATCTCAGCCTCCTCAGTCACCCTCAGGTTGCTTACTGAAAAATGCAAACAATGCATTATGTTGTCTTTCAAATGTTAGTTGCCTTTATTGAAAGTCTAACATCACCTTTCAGTAATTGTTACAATTTCTAAAATGTCACCTTAAAAAAATCTAATTTGCTTTGCATGGTGGGGTGCAATATGGGATTTGCAGTCCCTTATAATTAAGGCTATTTTTTAAGTTTCACCTTATAAGCCCCTTCCCTTTATGAAGGGTGTAAGAAATTGAGTTATTAGTTAAGCAAGGTGGAAGCCCCTCTCGGGCAACAACTACAATCCTTGTCAGGGTGAACCACAAAGGTCAATAAATGAACCTGTGCTTAACCCTCTGGTAGCTTGGCAGAAAGCAGTCAGGCTTAACTTGGAGGCAAAGTGCAAAGTATTTATGCAGCACACAAACAGTAATAAAGTGGGCTTCCAGCCATAGAAATGTATCAATGTCAGATGTGAAAGGATGTAGGTGTACTCATAGTCAGGCTGCTGATAAAGAAGAGATCATGTTAGACACAAATATTGTTGGGCCAACTCCTAGCAAGCTGGGAAAGAGAGTAAAATATATTTGTGAATATCAAAACATGCCTTTATTTTTGTTTCACATTTAAGGTTGAGAATGTTGTTTCAAAAAGATATCCTGTATTTTTCTGCATTTTATTTCTTCAATGTTTCTCTGAATAAACATGGAAAGAAAAGTTATTTATATACATCTGGACTTGGAATGCTTATTATAATACATTATAAAACATTGCACTTACATTAGAAATAGTTGTTTGTGATATATGTTCAGCAGTCCCTTCCATCATCAGCCTGCATGCCATCATGAATTGGGATTTGGTAGTTCTTCTTCCTCATCACAGCTCTCTAATTCATGCTAGGTAGTGAGTCTTTTTCTGGTTGCATTTTAGAACAACCCTTCACAAGCTGCTGCAGTTTTTCAGGGCACTACAGGACAAAATTGCACATCACCACCGCTTTTGTGTAGGCAATGAAATCTAGCCTTACAAAAGTCCAAAATTAAGGTCAATTACTGCCCTGGTTTGCCTGTGCTCAACATTATGGGCCTGAATACGACCTCGTCGGATGGGATACTTTGTCACAAACGTGATCGATATCCCGCCCTCCATTTTACAAGTTCCATAGGATATAATGGAACTTGTAATACGTCGGATGGGACACCCATCCGCCAAGATCATAATCAGGACCTATATCTTTTTGGCAACATGTTATAGCATTCATATATTGGGTTATGATCCAAGTATAGGGAAACACCTCCTGCTGTGCCTATTAGATTGTGATATCTCCCTTAAACTAAAAGGTGAAAGAAGCAAAGTACCTGAATATGTGTGTGAGTGGGGACACTCCTATGTGCATACCTAGACAACACTGTTTCTAATTCAGTAATGAGATCTATTCCAACACTGCTGCTCCGTCTATACTTATTATAAAGCTCTTCCTCAGTCTGCTGGAACAAAGTCACTAACTGTGGAAATGTCCTCCCTCCTTTGTCTTCTTCTCTGTTGGAGTGAGGTAAAAATCCTCATCCTTCTCACCATAGCATTCAGAGTTACCAATGTGAAAAAAGTAAAAGGAACAGAAAATTACTTAGACACAGTTCATAACTTACCAATTAGCAGGCACACACTTTTTGTGACTGATTTGTGGTATTTAAAACGTTTGTATATATAGCCCAAAATCCTTCATTATGACTGGCCCATTATTTTACGATCAATGCACAAACTCTTGTTTACATACGTATGAGATAGACAAAGGGACAGGCAAAGAGGACCACAACTTACATTTCTTCCCCTCCAGAACACTAGCTACGATGAAGGGATGTAAATCTGGCACAGTCCAAATTAGCCATTCACAAGCACTTGGAGAAATATTATTATTTAAGAAGCAGGGTGCATTCTGTGAATACCTGGAAATGGTTGTGAAATGAAGCAGGCCTTAAGGCAACAGCAGACTTCCATCTCTACATTGGCAATGAGATCACAACGCCAAAAAGGGCTCACTATGAAAGCCACATTGGTGGGTGCATATATTGGTCAATGGGAATGCTACTTCCTCCCCCAACTCCTCTTGACACCCACTGCTGTCATTCTTCCAGTGTAAACTGTCGATGGGAAAAAGTTTACACTTTGTCACTACTTATTAACTGAAAAGCAGAATCTGTAAACTTTCAATGCTTTGACAATCATTAAGCGGTTGCAAACTATTTACAAAAATATACAGTACCTTGGGCCCTTGATTGTGGCCCTTGATTGCCTTGTTTTCTGACACTCATGTGGCAATGTCAACAACACTCCCAAAAAGTTCATTGAAAGGTTAAGGAAAAGCTCAGTAAAGGGCACCTAATAAGTTCAGTCTGAAAAGATGTCAGTTGTAATGGTGCCAACAGAATAAAGGCACCTTCTCACATGAATATAGTATCCTTTGAATGCTGTTCCCACTGAGAACTAAAGTGCCTGGCAAATTAATTTTCACCTGCATGAGTTTCCTCTTCAGTGTACACTCTATGGACTCAATTATATTCACAAACATTTTTTCACTTAAGTTCACCTTCACAAAATTTCCAGTTGTGAGAATAAACTTACAATTATGTATATCATGGTTGGCAGAAGTATGGCAACCATTAGGGCCTTTGTGAACGAGTAATGTCTGCTTGTTTGGCACAAATTCATGTTTATTAGTGCACTTATGGTATTCCGGGATGGGTATAGATGAGCTCCCACAAAAAGTATGAATGTTTCCCAAGTTAGCCTGAGAAACTGGTGGCTGGTGATCTTTGAAAGTGGTGGAACATATTACTTTCTAGAAGACCAGTAAATGAGGGAAGTGATCATGCTTGGCTTCTTCTAGCAGGTACGGGGTGGGGGTTCTCTCCCTGGGACAATTGTTAAACAAATGTGGTCAAACAATGTATTTTAAAGGACAATTTTCACATAAATCTGCTTAAAAGCCATTGACTCTTGAAGGGCACTCATTAATTGCCCTTTTTTTGGATGCCAAACCAATGCAACTTTACTCTCCACTTGAACTGATCTAATTTGTTTTGAAAATGTGCAATATGTGCCCCCAAGTGTCATTAATTTCATCCATTGTTCCACTGCTAGCATTTTGTTTTGGGGGTCCGTCATATCCCCTTATGGCAGGAATTACACATAAAATGCCAGTGGCAGAATTCTGTCATTGATGGCATCCGTATACTTTGTGTGACCATATGTCAAAATATACATCTAGCTAACCAGGGCTAGCATTTTTTCATTGTTGCCTGCTCCCTTCGCAACCTATATGCCATGGTTATTCGCCCATATGCCAAGATTAGCTCCAGGGCGCCAACACCAGTATTTACCACAGGTGCCTCGCATCCCAAGAATGACATACCATGCCAGGGCTCTTTTTCCACAGATGCCTCTTAAGCCAGTAATTACCCCCTGTGTGTTAGAGAAAGAGGCAGACCCACAAGCATAAGATTCTCACACAGATATTCACACTTACTCATGCTCAGTTACATTAAGTCACTCACACGCATTATCACTCATGTTCATTCACACTTATCACTCACTCTTGTCCACACATTTGCACTTACACTCCCTCACACTTACTCCCCAACCTCATTCTCGTCCACACTTTTGCACTTACACTCTCAAAACCACACTCCCACAATCTCATCATCACCCACATTCTGAATTACACTCACAATCACTCATATTCACTGACAAAATTACTTGTGACCCAGGTCACTGGCAGAAGGCACAAATGGTTAGGACAAGAAAATTCCAGCTTACAGAATTGAAACTTGAAATCCAACTTTACCTTTAACAAGGACTTTAAATCTCAATCATTTTGAGTGTAAACAGCATATCTCTATTTACTCCCAATCCAAAGTTAGTACTTATTAAATGTGATAAGGTAACCCAGTATAAGTCAATGGGATACACCTTGCAACAGTGATAAATGACTTTAGGTGTATTTCACTGTGAGGACAAGTAATACTTAAGTGCCCATGTCCCACGTTTTAAATATAAAGCATTTGTCTTATTAGTCTTTATGGATTACCATAGGGGTAGGTTATTTTACCAGCTAACAATGGCAGTTTCACACTACACTACGGGGTACAGTGGAAGGCATGAGACCTGTTTTAATAGGCTACTTTAGTGGGCGGCAAAATGAGTGCTGCCGGCCCACCAGTAGCATTTCATATACAGGCTCTGGGTGCATGTAGTACCATTTGCTAGGGACATATAAGTGAAGTAAATGTACCAATCAGATAGATGCCAATTATAACATGGATTAGGTAGAGAGCACAATCATTTTAGCACTGGTGTGGCAAAATGCCACGAGCCCTAAAGGCAACAAAAAAGAATTAGGAATACAGACTGATTAACGTCCTTGCTTATAAAGCTGGCTTCATTCTAAAAGATAGTGCAGTTGCTTTAAGGTAAAAAAAAACAGATTTTCAGAGGGTTGCTTTTTCTGACACCTGTGCAACCTGTTTGCAATGGGATAGGAATTCTGAGTTGTATGGATTTTCCCACACCCCATCATTACCAGGTATAGTAGAGTCCGCACCCTTTGTTAAATTTTGGCAGACCGAATTTGCTATTATTTAAAAGGGCAAAAGAGTATGGTTTTTACAGCGACGTGAATTTTGGGGCGGTGAGCAACAAAATCTGTATTTTATTCCCTAAACTTAAAATAGGTGCAAATTATCTCACCTGATAAATTATAAACCCCAGAGTGTCTTAGTTTATCCAGTTCAATACATTGCACCTTCTCTCCGGCCTACTCCTAATCAGGTCCATTGCCTTAACTAGAGTAAAATGAATGACTTGTACTTGGCTTCTTTGGAGTGACAGAGAAGAGTTCTTAAATCTGGTTACAAGGGTTAGTCTCTGGGTTCTATTGACAATCGTTTCTGGACCATTTTTGAGAAGCTAAAAACAAGACACAATTTCATGGATGTGCCAATATACAGAACAATTCAGTACTGTGCATATGAGTTTCTGAGTTACAATTGCAAAATATTGTTGATCCATCTAAGGTTGAATCTGTTTAAATGTAACTGTATTGCAGTAGAAGCAGAGGTTTTCGCTAAACTTTTTAGGCTGTGATTACATTGTATACGAAATATGTACCATGGTTAATAAACGTTTTTAGGCAGATGCAAACCATAGGCATTGATGGGATCATTGTTTTCAGTAGTAGTGCGTGCAAGCAGTGACAGTTGGTGGAGTTTTATAATGGTGTATCTAGCATATGTGCCTCAGATAGGACCCTGTGTGTGAGTAAAAAGAAACTTTGGGAAAATAGTGCTAAATAGTGAATTTAACATCACCTTTTTTCATAGGTGGACTAAATATCCTGTGTGTTGAAGGGGCACTAATGAAAATCATTTTGAGAATGAAGGTGTTACCCTTAACAAAAAAGTATTTGAGAAAATTATGGGAAGAAATGCTCTTTTCTGGATACTCTTTTCCAAATTGTCTAAAGCAATATATGTCTTACAAGCAGTTAAAATGTCGGACTATGCATTTTTACATGGCCTAACATTCATCAAAACATATACAGACCTTTACTGGTATGATTTTGTCATCGTTTACCTTCCAAGTAGATTTTGAGAATCTGCATGAAAGGGGGAAGGTGGAACACTCACACAGGGCTTTTTTCAATGGAGACCTCCTGGCATTGCTGGAATAGTATCATTTTTTCCTGCTATTCCAGCAATGCATGAGTTGAGCGCCACAGCTGTGTCAGAATTTCCAACGCATCTGTGAAAATGTGCACCATTGATCTCTGTATTGTAAATACAGGGTATCCATGGTGTCATTGGTGGGTCGTAGGGCAGTGCAAGAAATTTGACAAATTGGACCAGATGCGTCAGATTCTTGTGAATGAGGGCCAAAAGGTCTACAAATCATAAATTTACATGGTATAGGCAGTAGTACCAGACACATCCCACAACAATGCTACTGTCCAATTCTACATGAACAAACCCCGGACGGATTCATAGAAACGTTTTCCGATACAGAGGAAGAAAGGTCTTCACTCATCATGAAACAACAACCAGTGAAGGATCAAAATGACCAATTACTCACTCCATACGGCATTAATTATCCCTTACATTTCAACTTTACATATAATTGTGAAATATAATTCCGACTTGTAATCATGTTTTCTGAACCATCAGTTTGCCAGTTTTGGAAAATAAAGATTTTTCATCATTCAATGCACATAATACTTGTTGGGTAAATGAGCTTCTCCAGAAAAGAACACAGCAATTTTTCCTCAAATGACGGATAATAATTTTTCACAAATTCACGTTACAGGCAGCAGCACCGGAAACATCGTACAACAATGCTATTGTTCCATTCTACAAGAACAGACCCCAGACAGAGTAGTGATTGATAGAAACTTTGGCCGTGGTGACACATGTGTACCCCAAGCACCGGCTTATTGTCTTCACCAAACTCTCACATGTATCAATGTCACACAAGGATATATTCTGCTTTTCAGTCCTATTTACCTCCATACTAAAATATCATATCAGGGATGCACATTTCAGAAAGACAAACACTACCGGCCATGTTACAGATATGTTTATCAGACGGCAGTCTTTAGTGATGGTGGCGCCCGGTGCAACAATCTTTTTGGAGCACCCCCTCAATAACCTCTGTCTCCACTGATGTGCATTACCACCTCCCAACAGTGTCCCGCACCTCTCCAGCCCTTTTACACACACTTCATACCAGGTGTCAGAGTACTTTACATCACCCAAACATTATACAGAAACAATGAATCATACGTGTAGGAAATGTCACACAAGACAGTGAGGATTACAAGGTGTAGGAATCACATGCCATCCATACTAGGAGGCAGTATATGTTATGAGTATTTGGTCTGGAGAAGCACAAACTCAGTATTTAAAACCTACTACAGTAGTTAGAAATGGCTTTGCTAATAATAATGTGTTTCTGTCCAAACAACCCTTTTTTAGCAACATTAGGATAACGAATGACTGGGGGAAAACATAATGTTCTTCTAACCTATACCTTGCAGTTTGCATGAGCCTCTTTGACAGTTCATAGGCCACTGTGCTATATTGGGATTGTAATGTATGACTTGCAAGCAATAAAAGGAACTTTGAGGAAACAAAGCAGTACCTACTGAGCTATTCACCTGTAATACAGTTCTGTGAGCTGCGTAGCACATGTTCTTTGTAGCAGGCACATTAACCCTCTGCACTACTTTATAATGAGCTAAAACTGCCACAAAAGAAACCGCTGATCTCTTTACAGCTGGAATATTAATCACCCCAGTTATCCTCACATTTTTAGTGCTGCCTGGAAGCTGCTGGACACAAAAGGAACTCTGCAGCAGATGCGTTTAAACCCATAAGTTATTTTTAAGCACAGCGTCCACAGGTGCAGGGGCACCGGGTCACACCGCCCTAGAGCTGGCCATGGCTCATCAGTACAAGCTCCTCGGCAACTATATAATTCACCAAATGCAAAAATGGCGAGCTAACATCATGCTAATCCGTAAATTTTTAATGTTAAGCGCTGTAGCGATTTCTATGAGCACGCTTGTAAAATGCTTAACAGTGAAAAGCATATGCTGTATGTCTGGGCTTCTTAAATATGTGGACACTACAAAGATATCTGGAAATCTATTATTAAAGAAGGCCTGCATGTCCAGATCACATCACATGGGACTGGGTTATTGAAACAACGTTCGCCTGCTTCTTCTGCGAACAGAGACCGCCACCGGCGCAGTTCTGAACCTCCGTCTGCAAACTAGATTGAAATGAAGACAGGAATTACTTACTACCCCCACTCCGGCTCCAAGCATAGGAATCACTATTCTGGGCGTTTGGGGAATTAGACTAATGCATCGTTAAGCAATGTTTTGTAAGTGATAAGTTGGGAATGGAAACATTGTCCTTGGTGACTATCTGGTAACTGTCATCCACCTAATGTATCCTCAAAAACACCTTATCCCACACAGTATCAGAAATATGGATGAAATACACAATCCTTCCACTCATCAGCAGCCTTGACCAACATCTCTTACTCATCTTCAAATGCCCCCTTATCCACTGGCACAAGCACCCTTGCGCTTACAAACACTAGTAAAGAGCACCAGGCCAGGCAAACTCACAAGAATCCATGGCCTCTAAATCTCGGAGTTGCCACAGAGTTACGTCCTGGACCTGCATGTAGCAGCCTCATGGTCAGCTCCGGCCACTCACTCCAGAGCCACAACAACAGCTAGGCACCCAGTAAAACCACTTTCACCAGCATCCTGCAAAGAGTTGCTCTCTGATGCTGCTGCAATGGTACACTTCTCTGCCACTGTGTGTGGTTAGCTCCTTGTCCACCATATCCACCACATGCAGGAAGTAGGAAAACACCGAGATCAAGGCACGTGCATGAGTTCTACTGTGCAGACGTGTTACATCTATATATTGTTAACTAAATTAAAATTCAATCAATGTAAATTACATTCTCTTTCCTGTTATGGTAATTCTTTTTACAACTACAACAGCAACATAAGATTTACCAAACAACATTGCTTTTCATACCACAAAACGTATACCAAAACTCAGCAGTCTTCAACAGTATCAAACTGCAACATAAAAATGGACCTATGAGTGTTTGGAAATGTAAAGGTGATAAAAAAATTCTCACTATGCAGCACACTAAACATAACGAAAATAATAATCATGAAGTTAATTTAACTGTGGCCATTGTTGAATCGGGAGTAAGATTCTTATATACCTCATTAATGACCTCGCCATAGCGCTATCTCAGAGTTCAGGAAGTTAGGCACACAGCAGTGCACGTGCTGGATAGAAAGGTACCGGACTCACCAGAGGTTCACTAGAAAAGGGTGCTCGAGGCCCTGCATGATCTGCAGCTCTCTGAAGACGTTCCGGACCTCATCTCTTTCAATGCACTTTTGCTTGTTCATGTATTTCATGGCATACATTTTCTTGGAATCTCTTTTCTGCACAATGCATACCTAGTAAACACGGAAAGACCAATTAGATAGATCAACTATTACAAATATGTTAAACTACTTTGGACAGCACAGTGGGTGATACATAAAGGCTAATCTATTAATTAAATTCTTCAAGGAGTGTTGTTCATTGTAGCCTTAATTCAAAGAAGCAGTGGATCAGTTGAGAGAACATTTTTATTTCAGAAGGAGCATTTATTTCATTTTAGACATTTGATATGGTGAAAACATGGCTCCAGGAAGTAGTTAAGGGTCCAATTCACAAACCTAAATTTATGGATGCGAAATTATGCACACCTAGATTTATTCCTATGTCTAGACATAAATATCTCCCTAAACGCAATGCTGGTGGTATGGTAGGCAAATAACATGTTCTAATCTCTTACAATGAATTCTGAATTTTGCATAGCATTTTGATTCTTTACAATTCATTTCTTGTTGTGTAGGATGTTGATCCCCTACATTCATTTCTTGTTGCATAATGCTCATATGGTACAGCTTTGAGTCTGACAATGCATGTTTTCAGACCCACTCTTTACATACAACTAAAACTATGGTATTAATTCTTTGAATATTTACATTGATGCAGCACTGGACCCTATTTCTAAATCAGGAGTCTAATGACTTTTCCACTCTGTTCCAAAGGGAGAGGAGACAATGCATCAAATTATTCTAATTAATTAAAGTGTAGCTCAATGGTCAAACATTCAATTCCAGAGACCAACTTATTGTTCAAAGGGCACTATTTCAGACTCAAAGTCAAACTTACATATATGAGTCTCAAAATCATAGCATAAATGTATAGAAAAACCAAAGGAGAATCAAAACATTGCACAATATGAAATTTAACTAACATGTATAAGACCACTAATTCAATAGCAATAATGCAAAAAATGAGGAATAAATAATTGATGCATTAAGTTTGATTCCACGTTTTCCTGCCTAACCACTTGATGTAAAATCCTAATATTCTATGGGGTTCAGGAAAGTAGTCAGCATGACAGAACTTCCATAGAAGCTTCCATCAAGAGAGGTATGGTGACATGAAGCCACTTAGAAATTATAGTTCAAGGTGCATCTAAGTAAGGTTCGCTCTCAGCTAAAGGCAAAGGGAATCTGAAGCTTACTGCTAACTAAACCACACTTAAACCTTGATTCTTCCAAGGGTGTTTTCATAGGTAACTAACTTTCCAAGTTCAAAAACATAATCAGAAATCAGAAGTGACTAATTGACATTTGAGCCTTCTGAAGTTTCAGCATCGACCTTGGTACACCATTGCGTGTTGGAATTTCACAAGAGTTACAGCTGCCAGACCAAGATACTCCTCTTGACTTCAGATTCTGACACCTGCAGCTTTAGGAAAATATTCAAAAAGGAAGCTTTATATTGAAGGTTAAAACACAAGAGACATATATAGGCCTTCACTCTGGCCAAGCTAATTAAGCATGAATCCACTTCCAAGTTATATAAATTCTATACGTCACTTATGAGGAATATATATCGATTATAAAGAATAATATTTCTAAAATACGCTAACATGAACATTCTTTCAGAACAATGATAAAATATGGCATACATAAAACATTGCATTCATCTGTGCACTTTACTTGTATGCTTCACCATGCACCACATTTAAATGAATATATTTCTTACATTAAGCAGAAAACAACCACCCCTTGATTTCCTGTTTCAAGAGACATAATGGCACAGCCAAGTTATGCTCTTTCAACCCTCCCTCTGACGACTTTTAGAGTCACAATAAATCCAATTCAGTCTTGATTAAGAGTCTTTAAAACCTGCTTGTTTTTGTCTTGACTCCTCCAAACGCTTCATATCATCTGAATATTTACAATGACTACCTTCCAATTCAACCTCTGCTCTCTCTACCTTCTGACCTCTCTGGATCTTCCTTCTCTGAAAGATTTTGGATTCAACCAACAAAACTATTCCCACTATTGAAATAATTAAAAATGGTCTCAACACAAAACCTACAATTCCACTTCCCAAATTCCCAAAACCACCTGCCTATAACAGACAATCTATCTCCAATTGCTTCCCATGCACCAGTTGCTTCCAACTCCTTCAAATACTTTGTCAAAGCTGAAATGTTGCAGATATACTTCTATAAATCCTTATTTTTATCCGGAAAAAAGGTACGACATTGTTAAACCTTCAGGATCCAGCAGACTCCACCCTCTTTCGCAAGCAACACATCTAACACAAGGCAGTTTTGTAAAACCATTGATCTTATCGCTACCATCTAAGGCCCTCATCCTGACCTTGGCGGGCGGCGGAGGCCGCCCGCCAAAGTCCCGCCGTCAGGTTACCGTTCCGCGGTCGAAAGACCGCGGCGGTAATTCTGACATTCCCGCGGGGCTGGCGGGTGGCCGCCTTCAGGCCGCCCGCCAGCCCAGCGGGAAAGAGGCTTCCATGATGAAGCCGGCTCGGAATCGAGCCGGCGGAGTGGAAGCTGTGCGACGGGTGCAGTTGCACCCGTCGCGTATTTCACTGTCTGCGCAGCAGACAGTGAAATACATTTAGGGGCCCTCTTACGGGGGCCCCTGCAGTGCCCATGCCAGTGGCATGGGCACTGCAGGGGCCCCCAGGGGCCCCGCGACCCCCCCTACCGCCATCCGGTTCCCGGCGGGCGGACCGCCGGGAACTGGATGGCGGTAGGGGGGGTCGGAATCCCCTCGGCGGCGCAGCAAGCTGCGCCGCCTTGGAGGATTCCAAGGGGCAGCGGAAAACCGGCGGGAGACCGCCGGTTTTCCTGCACTGACCGCGGCCAAAGCGCCGCGGTCAGAATGCCCTGCGGGGCACCGCCGGTCTGTCGGCGGTGCTCCCGCTGACCCTGGCCCCGGCGGTCTAAGACCGCCGGGGTTAGAATCACCCCCTAAGTGTTTACCGAAAACAAAGAATTTTCTGTGCCAATAGCCTGTTTATCCACTATCGTGGACAGCTTTATAATCTTCAGATCATTCAAAATCACTCCCACTGATGGAATCGATGCACCAAAATCGTTGGAAATAATACTGTTAGATAACATATAGATAACATGATAACATGTACCATGCCATCCTTTCAGCAACTTAAAATATGCATACTGACCACAAATAAAATAAACACCAGTAATTAAAGGATCCTTTCCATTAAAAAAAAAACACTCTTTCCTCTGACCTCAAAACCATGCTCACAATCACTCTTTCTTACGGACAGCAGATCTATATTGCTCTAGTCAATGTGTATACACATTTTCCCTTTATGCTGCCAGTCTAAAGTTAAAGCTGGTAAATTCCCTTTCACTTGATGTTCTATTTCTTGCAAAATCTTTATCTGTTTTGGATTTAGTTGCTAATTCCCTCCTTCGGTGTTCCACTAAATTAAAAAATGTATTTTCTCTTTCAGTAATTGTCTCTATGTGCTTATGCAGTGTCTAAAGTGTTAGAAAATATTTTGCTGCAATCGCTGCACCTTTAAAATACGAGCTCTTATTCAGGTGCTTAAACAAAAGATTTTCTGGCAACATAATCATAATTCAAAAAATAATATTGAAAACTTCCCTCACTGTAAAATATACTCAGTAGCAAACTACAAGAAATATCATATGTTAACAGAATGTGATGATATGTGATACCTTCTGACACAGAAGCAGGTAGCTACGTACAGTCATAGCAGTCCCTAGCATTAATTGTATTTACATATTCATACAGCAGCTTAAAATATACGTTGTCTGAATAATCTAATCCAGACTGATCTAAGAGTCTGTGGCGAAGCACTAGGAGATAACTTCTTTTCTTCAGAATGTATAGAGGAAAACACTCCTATTAGCAACACTATTAATACTACAATGGAAATAAGCAAAAAAGCATGTATCTACTCCTATTTTCTTTATTTGGTTACGATACATCGTAGAATCAGATCTCTTATCAAACAAGTACTGCAGCAGCAAAGTATAACTTTGTTGGTTTCACCAATGAGAACATCAACAGGGTTCAAAGTTTGTTAAGCAACAACATGTAAGTCTTTGTGAGACTTCCGAAGCCCTACTCCGTGTTCTTCTGAATGACAACCCTCTTTCAAGATACAACTCAACCACAATGTTCAGTTCGTGGAGGTTCAGCTCAACCTGTATGTTCATTCCAACATTCCCAGAACTCTTTATCTGTGACTGTGTCATTCGCAAAGTAAGTTCACTCTGGCGAAGAATATCTATGATGAGGCACTCTTGTTCGCTTTGATCATCTTAGTACCCACAGCTTCGTTGTCACTTTCACTCAGATCTGAGCTTTCAGTTTCTTCAGCAATCGTTGGTGGCATGCAGTGTTTAGGAAAACTCACCTTCCCTCTTTCCTTCCTTCTGGGATAACGGTCTCCATCTTCCACTCACTCTCTTCCAGCACTAGTTCTTTCTTCAGGGTCTGATTCTAAGTCCAACTCATTCACCACAGGACAAAGTATGATTGTCTCTGTTTTGGTCTCAGACATTACTTGTTAAAGACCCCTTCAGAATGACCAAGTGCTGTTTCTTTCTCAGTTTGGTCCCCAGCAGCCTATCTGTCCTGCTCTTGCGGTCTCTCTCGCACCACTGGTTTTCTTGGAAACTGCACTGTTGTGTTGAGCGGACACTCAACTCTGCGAGTGTGGGAAGTGTGTATCTAGTTGGGGAGACCTCTACACTTTACAGCAGTTGTCGTCACTAGGATCACCTGGTAAGGCCCACGCCATGGAGGTTCTAAACATGTCTTTCTGACATGTTTCTTCACCAAGACACAGTCATCGGGATTGTTGTCATGGCATTGTTCTTGATGCAGAAGTGTTGTAGCTGCTCTAACCTGATAAGACACAGAATGCACCACATCACCTAGTCCTTTACAATAGTCTAGTACTATATCATCAGTAATATTCAGAAGTGCATTTTCAGGAATTAGTGACAGAATCATCGCTCTCCCCATTATGATCCAGTCCAGTCTTTCGATCAGGTTCACTCCGCAGACTCATTAGCACAAGAGGCAGAGCATCAGGCTATTTCAATGACATTGAAGCACCCACTTTTGTCAGTCTGAATTTCAACATGTAATTCACCTGCTGCACAAGACCGAAAGCCTCAGGTCTTTAACTGCAACGAAATTGCTGCTCCCAAAGCTGCACACAACAATTGCAGGACCTCATTGTTGAAATGAGTTCCTAGATCTGATTTCACAGAGGTTGGGATACCAAACCTAGGAATGAGTTCACTCAGCAACTATTTAGCTGCAGTGAGACTATCATTTTGCCTAATTGGGTAAGCCTCCAAGCAACGGAAAAGACACACACAACATCCAAAACATATCTCAATCCATTGATCACAGGCATCTCAAGGAAATCCATTTGTATGCTGTTAAAAGGTCCTCCTGGTCTTCCTGTGTGACTCAGTGTAGCTGCAGTTCTTTTTCCAACATTGTTCTGTTGACACACAACACATCTATGACACAACGCTTCAGCCATCAACCTGAATTTAGGGTTGAGTCAAGTCTGTCTAAACAATGTTACCATGGCATCCATTCCAAAATCAGCTGGGCCATGGAAATGTCTAGCCTTAAGGGTTAACAGGCTATTTGGCAACACCGGTCATCCATCAATTGAAACCCAAATGTCATCATCTCTCTTGACACAACCTGATCTCACCCAACTTTGTTGTTCCTCCGCTTCTTTCCTACATCCAAGGTATCAACTGTTGTTAACAAGAGGCTAAAGTTAGTCCCATCCATTCCTTTATCTGTGAATTCACAAACATTATGTCCACAGTATTTTGTGAACTTGTCAGTACACCTATTGCCCAAAGTCACATAATCATCCCCAGAACGATGTGCAGAGCACGTAACCACTGTGATCAGCTAAGGCAATTGTAGTGTGTCAAAGGAGTTTGTCACTTGTTCATCCAGAAGATGTCATAAAGCCTTGCTGAGACCACAATTGTCAGAAGTCGTGAATGACACCAACGCTGTACTGGCTATCGGTCAATATTGTCACTTTCAATTTACCGGAAACACAACATGCACTAGTTCAATTCTGTTACTTGGACAGAGAATGTTCCTTGAAGCCGATAAGCTTCATCAACTCCGGAAAGAGTAAAGACAGCATAAGCTACTCTCAGTGGCTGACACCAGGTAGGGGTTTGAAAAATCTTTCGGTGCATTGCACCAGAGGATTTTAAAAAAATGTAAATACCTCTTGGGAGACACAGAAGAGCTTCTGTGTTTCCCCCGCCCCTTTGTGACATCAGCGTGCTGCGATGCACGCTGACGTCAGAATTTGTTTTCCCACCAGAGCAGGAAGCAGAGATAAGGCCGCTTCATGCTCCGGTGGGGAAAATTGGCCCAAACGTGTCTCCCCACTATTTGGGAAGGCCTTGTTTGAAAGAGGAGATTCTCCCCTATATATATATATATATATATATGATCACTTTTGTCAATGCATGTGTGGTTTCCCTGGGGGCTACGGTGGGCACCTAGGGAAATGACACCCACATATAAAAGTGATCTCTCTCTCTCTCTCTCTCTCTCTCTCTCTATATATATATAAATATATATATATATATATATATGTATATATATATTGTAGCGCTTTTAGGCAGCAATAAAAATGACAAACTAACTCTTGTGATTATGTTTCTGCATAAAAAGGATTTGACTTTAGTCGAGCGGCAGTTTTGATGCCATAAGTAGTGCAGAAGGTTTAGATGCCTACTGCAAAGATCAAATCTATATTTTATGTGAATAGCTTAGTGGATTAGTAAAGCCAGCCATTACCTGTGCTATAATATAAATGAAATGTATGTGCAAGGGTGGATATGGAGAGATGAAGGGCACTTTTGCTGGGTGGTAGTGAGGGAATCCTAGGAGGGGGTCATGTGAGTGGGAGCACCAATAATGATTGTTGAACTGTGTGCCAATGGCGCTAAAGACTGTGACAACTGGTATGTGACAAGGTGAAGTAATAGTGTGTATTTTATGTTTTTTGGAGAGTCTTGAGAGAACATGCTGATTGAGGGAAGAAGAGAAGGTAAGGTGACCTTTGCTGTTGCACACATCACACATACACCCACAAGCAATTTTGTGACTGTCTATGTAGACTAGTGTTTAAGAGCGAGAGTTTAGCCAGTAGCAGAGATGGCATCTCGTTGGATGACTGTTGCTCAAGCCTTAACTCAGTTTATAGAGGACAGCTCTGACGTAGGATCAGAGACTAAGACAGTAGATACTGAGACAGCATCTGAGGGATAGGACAATGGCGCAGTCTCTGGGAGTGATTTTTCAGTCCAAAGAGTTCCATCCGACAAATCCTCTTCCAGTGTTTCTGAGGGAGGTGATGAGGACTGTCCTGCTGTCCCTTCGCAAGCACAGTCTGTGCAACGGGACAAAAGCGGGCTAGCCCAGACCAGAAAGCAGGTGTATGCAGCAGCAAGCACAGAGAGAGTGCTCTCTTGGGAGCCCCCAATTTAGTTCAGCCCCAAATCCCACCGCCCAAATCGTATTGTGGAGACATCACAGAAAAACCTGGTTATGTAGGAAGGCACCTGCGTTTTTGGTCCTGGGATCGGCGGCCATACAGGGAAACCTACCAGACCCAGAAATTTCTGATAACTAGACACCCTGGAAAGTCCATAGAGCAGTGGCTTGTGCGGATTCCCCAAAGGTTTCTTACCCAGAATACCCTGCAAAGGTGAAATGTTGAATAAAAACTCTATTTTTCTTCCATTTCTGTCACACAAACTACAGGAATATGCTGGGATCCACAAAATCCCTACAACCCAGTGTTTCCCCACTTGTCCTGATAAAAACGTTACCCCACTTGAGTGCCTGTACCTAGTGCCTGTGTCTGGAATGGATCACCCCATGGTCAACAGTTGCCCTCATGTAAGGACTAACATTGACCGTTCTGTGATCCATTCCTGACACGGGCACTAGGCCTACCCACAAAAGTCAGATACCATTTTTATCAGGAGACCTGGGGGAATGCTGGGTGGAAGGAAATTTGTGGCTCCTCTCAGATTTCAGAACTTTCTATCATCGAAATGTGAAGAAAAACTGTTTTTTTTTGCCAAATTCTGAGGTTTGCAAAGAATTCTAGGTAACAGAACCTGATGAGAGCGCCACAAGTTACCCCATCCTGGGTTCCCCTAGGTGTCTAATTTTCAAAAACACACAGGTTTGGTAGGTTGTCCTAGGTGCCGGCTGAGCTAGAGGCCAAAATCCACAGCGAGGCACTTTGCAAAAAAACAGGTCAGTTTTCTTCAGAAAATGTGATGTGTCTATGTTGTGTTTTGGGGCATTTCCTGTTGCGGGCACTAGGCCTACACATACAAGTGAGGTACCATTTTTATCTGGAGACTTGGGGGAATGCTAGCTGGAAGGACATTTGTGGCTCCTCTCAGATTCCAGAACTTTCTATCACCAAAATTTGAGGTTTGGAAAGGATTCTGGGTAACGGAATCCGGTGAGAGCCCCAAAAGTCACCCCATCCTGGATTGCCCTATGTGTCTAGTTTTCAAAGTTTTCAAAAATGCACAGGTTTGGTAGGTTTCCCTAGGTTCCAGCTGAGCTAGAGGCCAAAATCCACAGCTAGGCACTTTCCAAAAAACACGTCAAATTTTCAATGTAAAAATGTGATGTGTTCATGTTGCATTTCCTCTCGCAGGCATTAGGCCTACACACACAAGTGAGGTACCATTTTTATCGGGAGACTTGCGGGAACACAGAAAACAAGAACAAGTGTAATTGCCCCTTGTCTTTCTCTACATTTTTTCCTTCCAAATGTAAGACAGTGTGTAAAAAAGACATCTATTTGAGAAATGTCCTGTAATTCAGTGCTAGTCTGGGGAATTCAGAAATGTGCAAATAACCACTGCTTCTCAACATCTTATCGTGTGCCAATTTTACAAGGTGCAGCTCCTTTATTGGCTCTGGGTACCTAGGGTTCTTGATGAACCTACAAGCCTTATATATCCCTACATCCAGAAGAGTCCAGCAGATGTAACGGTGTATTGCTTTAAAAAATCTGGCATAGCTGGAAAAAGTTACAGGGTAAAACGTGGATAAAAATGGCTCTTTTTTCACATCAATTTCAATATATTTTTATTTCAGCTGTTATTTTCTGTAGGAAACCCTTGTAGGATCTACACAAATGACCCCTTGCTGCATTTGGAACTTTTCAGGAATGTTTAGCTGTCCAGGACCCAGTATTGGTTTCACACCCATTTCTGTCACTAACTGGAAAGAGGCTGAAAGCACAAAAAGTAGTAAAAAGGGGGTATGTCTCAGTAAAATGCCAAAATTGTGTTGAGAAATGTGGTTTCCTGATTAAGGTCTGCCTGTTCCTGAAAACTGGGAAGCTGGCAATTTTAGCACTGCAAACCCTTTGTTGATGCAATTTTCAGGGAAAAAATCACAAGTATTCTTCTGCAGCCCTGTTTTCCCATTTGTTTGAAAAAATCTAAATTGTCATTGTACTTTGGCTAATTTCTTGATCTCCTTCAGGGGAACTCACAAAGTCTGGGTACCCCTAGAAACCCTAGGATATTGGAAAAACAAGACGCAAATTTGGCATGGGTAGCTTATGTGGACAAAAAGTTATGAGGGCCTAAGTGCAAACTGCCCCAAATAGCCAACAAAAGGCCTGGCACCTGAGGGGAAAAGGCCTGGCTGCGAAGGGGTTAAACCCATGCGGCAGCTGAAAGAGCAGAGGAGGGTGGCGACCTTTTAAGCAGTAGGGCAATCAGGCGGACGGACTGAAAAACCCTAGTGAGGCACCCGCATAATTCTTAGACCTCTGGAGCTTGCTGGAAAAATGGGGAGCAAATAAGATCACCCCCCGTTTTCACTTGCCTGTCTTCAATATAGCGACACCTGTACTGTGTTCATGATATTAAACTGCTAATTAGGCAACTCACAATTGTTTCCTCACATGAAGTACTCAATGGCCAAACATGAGGAACCAGAGACACCCCACTAGTTCAGACCTTCAGCTCAAGAATAACCCAGCTTCATCCCTCCCTGACTTTAAGATGAAGATGGGTCTATTTGCGGAGGTACTTGCAGAGTACCACTTGACAATTACAGTAGATAGGATACATCGATTGGGGCCTCAGGCTGGTGGAGGAAGTGGCCGCCCTCAATATGTACTGGTGAAACTACACTCCTTCAAGGCAATCCTCTAAGCAGTGAGGAAGAAGGACGAAATCTCTTTCCCTGGTGCCACATGCTCTCTTTATCAAGACATAGCTCCAGCTACACTGAGTCACAGACTCCAACCATGACCCATCACAGACAAATTAAGGCAAGACAACAGCAGGTACAGATGGACATACCAATTTGGCTTGACATTTCAATACCAGAACAAGCCTCATCACGCTATAGGCCTCTCAACTGCTGCGACAATCTTGGGTATCCCACTTCCCGATACCAAACAACAGGAAGAAAATGCTGGTACTCAGAACAGGAACCAATTCAGAAACGTGGAGAAGAGTCTATGGCTTTCTCAACGGTGCACTAGAATCCAGAGGGAACGCTGAGGGATCACCACTTTCTGCTTTTCATCGATGAACGAGAGCTGTCCAAGGAAGAACCCCCTCTGAGAGGTGGAAATCAGGGACTTATTTTACAAATTAACTAGACCATGCTTGCATCCCCTACTTATCTACTCTCCTGTCTAGAGGAGGGCAGGACCACAGAAAATATAAATCCAGACATGGTAAGAAGGTAGAAATGCCACAACCTGGGGTGACTAGAGTGCCCTTATGCCCGGCAAACATTAATGCTCTGCTTGTTTGGGGACACATTGTCCTATTACTTATTTCTGCATTTCTATTTGTATGTTTTTTTGGTACAGTGAGATCATGGCGTCATGATGGGGAGGAAAGGAGGTGGAGGGATGGAGGGCAACCCATTTGCACTTGTCGAGCTGGGGCGGAGAAGGGAAAGAGGGATACAGGTACAGCATTATGTAGAATCATGTTATTGATTGTATATTCCTTGAACCTCAATGGTAATCACTGCACTTTCATGAAATGTTAAAGGCCTCAATTCATCAGCCAAACAACATAAACTGGGGAACTGTGGGCCAGATGTAGCAAACTTTTGCGAGTCGCAAATGGCCCGATCCACAATTTGCGACCCCGCAAAATCGGAAATGGGATGCAAAAATCCCATTTCCGAATCGCAAAATGCAACGCGAGCCATTACCGACTCGCAAAAATAGCGACCCCATTTTGCGACCCGCAAATAGGAAGTCGCAATTTGCGAGTCGCAAACCATATGAAATAGCCACTCGCAAATTGCGACTAGTCGCAAAAAGCCCATTTTGCACTTCCAATTTACCACTAACTCAGAGCAGGTGGTAACCATAACCAAAGTGTAAAAGGGGACCCAGAAGGCACCTGGGCCACTCAAGATGGCAGAGATATATGTGATAGCAAGGAGGAGGAGAGCCCACGCCGCACAGCAGATGAGGAGGAGGAGCCAGAGACAGGAGAAGATATACAGAACCAGACAGACACTTTTCCAACAAACTGAGGAGGAGATATATGATAAATACAGACTTAGCAGTGCAGCAATACTAGATTTAATAGATTTACTCAATCCGCAGCTTCAACACCAGACTGTGCGCAGCAGCGCCATCCCCACACATGTGCAAATGCTATGCTCACTGCACCTCTTGGCCTCGGGTAGCTATCAGGGGGTCATTGCCGTGGCAGGTGGGGTATCCCAAAGTGCACTCTCACGGTTCTTCAGAGCATTCCTAGATGCCATACTCACACACATGTCCAGATACATATACCTACCCAGGAATAAGGCAGAAATCAACAGCACCAAGTTGGAATTCTACAGGATTGCCAACTTCCCGCATGTAATAGGGTGTGTAGACGGGACACATATACAAATATGCCCTCCTGCAAATCTGGAATATCTGTTCCGCAACCGGAAGTGTACCCACTCACTGAACATCCAGGTGGTATGTGACTCCCATTATGTTATCACTGACTTGGTAGCCAAATTTCCAGGGAGTACACATGACTCTTACATTTTCAGGCACAGTGGGATACACCAACGCCTAGAACGTGGGGAGTTTGGAGACGGATATCTCCTAGGTATAGCTGAATACACCTTGCAGACATACACACAGGTCAATGTGGAACCCATCTATGCCCAGCTAACATTGTACATTTTGTGCCAAACAGGTGACAGTGCATATGCACTACGACCATGGATACTTACCCTGTACTTAACACCCAGCAATGATACAGAGAGCCGATACAACAGTGCACATAGGAGGACCCAAAATATTATAGAGAGGACCTTTGGACTGTTGAAGGCAAGATTCAGATGCCTCCACAGAAGTGGAGGTGCCCTCCAGTATGCCCCAATAACAGCATTCAAGATCGTTGGCGCATGCGCTATACTGCACAACATTGCCACCAGATGTGGGCTACCTCTCACCCCAGAAGACCCAGATTCGGAGGATGACGAGCAAGAGCTACCACATCGCCATCATGGGGATAGAAGCATTGCAAATCAAGGCAGACACAGGACCACATTGCAAACCAATAGTTAGGAAGGTACGTGGTAACTGTCACCACACACACGAATGTCACACACAAAGAGTCCAGGTGTGAAGTGGAACAAACAGGAACTTTAATGATGTGAACCAATAAACTATTTACAGAAACTAAAGATCAGGGGCTGCAAAAGTCCACCTGCTATGAGGACACATTAACCTCATGTGCCTCCAGTCAATGTCAGTGCGTAGCTCACACCCTACGCCGTGCTCGCCCAGCATGGCTGGTTCCTGGAGCGTCTGCAGTGCCCTGCCGTGCGCTACCACTGCGCAACACCCTGGTGTCTGTGGCTGAAGCACTACTTATGGTAGAGCCCTCCTCACTGTCCTGCGGCGTGTCTGCCGCGCCCCTAGCCACCTGTCGTGCCTCCATCAGGTCGACTGCGTGGCTAATGCATCCCAGCCACGTGACACATCGCTGGCAAAGTGGCCCATGTCCACCTGTAGGCTGACTGTGCGCCGTGACAGCCCAGAACTGGATGGCGGTAGGGGGGGTCGGAATCCCCTCGGCGGCGCAGCAAGCTGCGCCGCCTTGGAGGATTCCAAGGGGCAGCGGAAAACCGGCGGGAGACCGCCGGTTTTCCTGCACTGACCGCGGCCAAAGCGCCGCGGTCAGAATGCCCTGCGGGGCACCGCCGGTCTGTCGGCGGTGCTCCCGCCGACCCTGGCCCCGGCGGTCTAAGACCGCCGGGGTTAGAATCACCCCCTAAGTGTTTACCGAAAACAAAGAATTTTCTGTGCCAATAGCCTGTTTATCCACTATCGTGGACAGCTTTATAATCTTCAGATCATTCAAAATCACTCCCACTGATGGAATCGATGCACCAAAATCGTTGGAAATAATACTGTTAGATAACATATAGATAACATGATAACATGTACCATGCCATCCTTTCAGCAACTTAAAATATGCATACTGACCACAAATAAAATAAACACCAGTAATTAAAGGATCCTTTCCATTAAAAAAAAAACACTCTTTCCTCTGACCTCAAAACCATGCTCACAATCACTCTTTCTTACGGACAGCAGATCTATATTGCTCTAGTCAATGTGTATACACATTTTCCCTTTATGCTGCCAGTCTAAAGTTAAAGCTGGTAAATTCCCTTTCACTTGATGTTCTATTTCTTGCAAAATCTTTATCTGTTTTGGATTTAGTTGCTAATTCCCTCCTTCGGTGTTCCACTAAATTAAAAAATGTATTTTCTCTTTCAGTAATTGTCTCTATGTGCTTATGCAGTGTCTAAAGTGTTAGAAAATATTTTGCTGCAATCGCTGCACCTTTAAAATACGAGCTCTTATTCAGGTGCTTAAACAAAAGATTTTCTGGCAACATAATCATAATTCAAAAAATAATATTGAAAACTTCCCTCACTGTAAAATATACTCAGTAGCAAACTACAAGAAATATCATATGTTAACAGAATGTGATGATATGTGATACCTTCTGACACAGAAGCAGGTAGCTACGTACAGTCATAGCAGTCCCTAGCATTAATTGTATTTACATATTCATACAGCAGCTTAAAATATACGTTGTCTGAATAATCTAATCCAGACTGATCTAAGAGTCTGTGGCGAAGCACTAGGAGATAACTTCTTTTCTTCAGAATGTATAGAGGAAAACACTCCTATTAGCAACACTATTAATACTGCAATGGAAATAAGCAAAAAAGCATGTATCTACTCCTATTTTCTTTATTTGGTTACGATACATCGTAGAATCAGATCTCTTATCAAACAAGTACTGCAGCAGCAAAGTATAACTTTGTTGGTTTCACCAATGAGAACATCAACAGGGTTCAAAGTTTGTTAAGCAACAACATGTAAGTCTTTGTGAGACTTCCGAAGCCCTACTCCGTGTTCTTCTGAATGACAACCCTCTTTCAAGATACAACTCAACCACAATGTTCAGTTCGTGGAGGTTCAGCTCAACCTGTATGTTCATTCCAACATTCCCAGAACTCTTTATCTGTGACTGTGTCATTCGCAAAGTAAGTTCACTCTGGCGAAGAATATCTATGATGAGGCACTCTTGTTCGCTTTGATCATAGTACCCACAGCTTCGTTGTCACTTTCACTCAGATCTGAGCTTTCAGTTTCTTCAGCAATCGTTGGTGGCATGCAGTGTTTAGGAAAACTCACCTTCCCTCTTTCCTTCCTTCTGGGATAACGGTCTCCATCTTCCACTCACTCTCTTCCAGCACTAGTTCTTTCTTCAGGGTCTGATTCTAAGTCCAACTCATTCACCACAGGACAAAGTATGATTGTCTCTGTTTTGGTCTCAGACATTACTTGTTAAAGACCCCTTCAGAATGACCAAGTGCTGTTTCTTTCTCAGTTTGGTCCCCAGCAGCCTATCTGTCCTGCTCTTGCGGTCTCTCTCGCACCACTGGTTTTCTTGGAAACTGCACTGTTGTGTTGAGCGGACACTCAACTCTGCGAGTGTGGGAAGTGTGTATCTAGTTGGGGAGACCTCTACACTTTACAGCAGTTGTTGTCACTAGGATCACCTGGTAAGGCCCACGCCATGGAGGTTCTAAACATGTCTTTCTGACATGTTTCTTCACCAAGACACAGTCATTGGGATTGTTGTCATGGCATTGTTCTTGATGCAGAAGTGTTGTAGCTGCTCTAACCTGATAAGACACAGAATGCACCACATCACCTAGTCCTTTACAATAGTCTAGTACTATATCATCAGTAATATTCAGAAGTGCATTTTCAGGAATTAGTGACAGAATCATCGCTCTCCCCATTATGATCCAGTCCAGTCTTTCGATCAGGTTCACTCCGCAGACTCATTAGCACAAGAGGCAGAGCATCAGGCTATTTCAATGACATTGAAGCACCCACTTTTGTCAGTCTGAATTTCAACATGTAATTCACCTGCTGCACAAGACCGAAAGCCTCAGGTCTTTAACTGCAACGAAATTGCTGCTCCCAAAGCTGCACACAACAATTGCAGGACCTCATTGTTGAAATGAGTTCCTAGATCTGATTTCACAGAGGTTGGGATACCAAACCTAGGAATGAGTTCACTCAGCAACTATTTAGCTGCAGTGAGACTATCATTTTGCCTAATTGGGTAAGCCTCCAAGCAACGGAAAAGACACACACAACATCCAAAACATATCTCAATCCATTGATCACAGGCATCTCAAGGAAATCCATTTGTATGCTGTTAAAAGGTCCTCCTGGTCTTCCTGTGTGACTCAGTGTAGCTGCAGTTCTTTTTCCAACATTGTTCTGTTGACACACAACACATCTATGACACAACGCTTCAGCCATCAACCTGAATTTAGGGTTGAGTCAAGTCTGTCTAAACAATGTTACCATGGCATCCATTCCAAAATCAGCTGGGCCATGGAAATGTCTAGCCTTAAGGGTTAACAGGCTATTTGGCAACACCGGTCATCCATCAATTGAAACCCAAATGTCATCATCTCTCTTGACACAACCTGATCTCACCCAACTTTGTTGTTCCTCCGCTTCTTCCCTACATCCAAGGTATCAACTGTTGTTAACAAGAGGCTAAAGTTAGTCCCATCCATTCCTTTATCTGTGAATTCACAAACATTATGTCCACAGTATTTTGTGAACTTGTCAGTACACCTATTGCCCAAAGTCACATAATCATCCCCAGAACGATGTGCAGAGCACATAACCACTGTGATCAGCTAAGGCAATTGTAGTGTGTCAAAGGAGTTTGTCACTTGTTCATCCAGAAGATGTCATAAAGCCTTGCTGAGACCACAATTGTCAGAAGTCGTGAATGACACCAACGCTGTACTGGCTATCGGTCAATATTGTCACTTTCAATTTACCGGAAACACAACATGCACTAGTTCAATTCTGTTACTTGGACAGAGAATGTTCCTTGAAGCCGATAAGCTTCATCAACTCCGGAAAGAGTAAAGACAGCATAAGCTACTCTCAGTGGCTGACACCAGGTAGGGGTTTGAAAAATCTTTCGGTGCATTGCACCAGAGGATTTTTAAAAAATGTAAATACCTCTTGGGAGACACAGAAGAGCTTCTGTGTTTCCCCCGCCCCTTTGTGACATCAGCGTGCTGCGATGCACGCTGACGTCAGATTTTGTTTTCCCACCAGAGCAGGAAGCAGAGATAAGGCCGCTTCATGCTCCGGTGGGGAAAATTGGCCCAAACGTGTCTCCCCACTATTTGGGAAGGCCTTGTTTGAAAGAGGAGATTCTCCCCTATATATATATATATATATATGATCACTTTTGTCAATGCATGTGTGGTTTCCCTGGGGGCTACGGTGGGCACCTAGGGAAATAACACCCACATATAAAAGTGATCTCTCTCTCTCTCTCTCTCTCTCTCTCTCTCTCTCTCTCTCTATATAAATATATATATATATATATGTATATATATATTGTAGCGCTTTTAGGCAGCAATAAAAATGACAAACTAACTCTTGTGATTATGTTTCTGCATAAAAAGGATCTGACTTTAGTCGAGCGGCAGTTTTGATGCCATAAGTAGTGCAGAAGGTTTAGATGCCTACTGCAAAGATCAAATCTATATTTTATGTGAATAGCTTAGTGGATTAGTAAAGCCAGCCATTACCTGTGCTATAATATAAATGAAATGTATGTGCAAGGGTGGATATGGAGAGATGAAGGGCACTTTTGCTGGGTGGTAGTGAGGGAATCCTAGGAGGGGGTCATGTGAGTGGGAGCACCAATAATGATTGTTGAACTGTGTGCCAATGGCGCTAAAGACTGTGACAACTGGTATGTGACAAGGTGAAGTAATAGTGTGTATTTTATGTTTTTTGGAGAGTCTTGAGAGAACATGCTGATTGAGGGAAGAAGAGAAGGTAAGGTGACCTTTGCTGTTGCACACATCACACATACACCCACAAGCAATTTTGTGACTGTCTACGTAGACTAGTGTTTAAGAGCGAGAGTTTAGCCAGTAGCAGAGATGGCATCTCGTTGGATGACTGTTGCTCAAGCCTTAACTCAGTTTATAGAGGACAGCTCTGACGTAGGATCAGAGACTAAGACAGTAGATACTGAGACAGCATCTGAGGGATAGGACAATGGCGCAGTCTCTGGGAGTGATTTTTCAGTCCAAAGAGTTCCATCCGACAAATCCTCTTCCAGTGTTTCTGAGGGAGGTGATGAGGACTGTCCTGCTGTCCCTTCGCAAGCACAGTCTGTGCAACGGGACAAAAGCGGGCTAGCCCAGACCAGAAAGCAGGTGTATGCAGCAGCAAGCACAGAGAGAGTGCTCTCTTGGGAGCCCCCAATTTAGTTCAGCCCCAAATCCCACCGCCCAAATCGTATTGTGGAGACATCACAGAAAAACCTGGTTATGTAGGAAGGCACCTGCGTTTTTGGTCCTGGGATCGGCGGCCATACAGGGAAACCTACCAGACCCAGAAATTTCTGATAACTAGACACCCTGGAAAGTCCATAGAGCAGTGGCTTGTGCGGATTCCCCAAAGGTTTCTTACCCAGAATACCCTGCAAAGGTGAAATGTTGAATAAAAACTCTATTTTTCTTCCATTTCTGTCACACAAACTACAGGAATATGCTGGGATCCACAAAATCCCTACAACCCAGTGTTTCCCCACTTGTCCTGATAAAAACGTTACCCCACTTGAGTGCCTGTACCTAGTGCCTGTGTCTGGAATGGATCACCCCATGGTCAACAGTTGCCCTCATGTAAGGACTAACATTGACCGTTCTGTGATCCATTCCTGACACGGGCACTAGGCCTACCCACAAAAGTCAGATACCATTTTTATCAGGAGACCTGGGGGAATGCTGGGTGGAAGGAAATTTGTGGCTCCTCTCAGATTTCAGAACTTTCTATCATCGAAATGTGAAGAAAAACTGTTTTTTTTTGCCAAATTCTGAGGTTTGCAAAGAATTCTAGGTAACAGAACCTGATGAGAGCGCCACAAGTTACCCCATCCTGGGTTCCCCTAGGTGTCTAATTTTCAAAAACACACAGGTTTGGTAGGTTGTCCTAGGTGCCGGCTGAGCTAGAGGCCAAAATCCACAGCGAGGCACTTTGCAAAAAAACAGGTCAGTTTTCTTCAGAAAATGTGATGTGTCTATGTTGTGTTTTGGGGCATTTCCTGTTGCGGGCACTAGGCCTACACACACAAGTGAGGTACCATTTTTATCTGGAGACTTGGGGGAATGCTAGCTGGAAGGACATTTGTGGCTCCTCTCAGATTCCAGAACTTTCTATCACCAAAATTTGAGGTTTGGAAAGGATTCTGGGTAACGGAATCCGGTGAGAGCCCCAAAAGTCACCCCATCCTGGATTGCCCTATGTGTCTAGTTTTCAAAGTTTTCAAAAATGCACAGGTTTGGTAGGTTTCCCTAGGTTCCAGCTGAGCTAGAGGCCAAAATCCACAGCTAGGCACTTTCCAAAAAACACGTCAAATTTTCAATGTAAAAATGTGATGTGTTCATGTTGCATTTCCTCTCGCAGGCATTAGGCCTACACACACAAGTGAGGTACCATTTTTATCGGGAGACTTGCGGGAACACAGAAAACAAGAACAAGTGTAATTGCCCCTTGTCTTTCTCTACATTTTTTCCTTCCAAATGTAAGACAGTGTGTAAAAAAGACATCTATTTGAGAAATGTCCTGTAATTCAGTGCTAGTCTGGGGAATTCAGAAATGTGCAAATAACCACTGCTTCTCAACATCTTATCGTGTGCCAATTTTACAAGGTGCAGCTCCTTTATTGGCTCTGGGTACCTAGGGTTCTTGATGAACCTACAAGCCTTATATATCCCTACATCCAGAAGAGTCCAGCAGATGTAACGGTGTATTGCTTTAAAAAATCTGGCATAGCTGGAAAAAGTTACAGGGTAAAACGTGGATAAAAATGGCTCTTTTTTCACATCAATTTCAATATATTTTTATTTCAGCTGTTATTTTCTGTAGGAAACCCTTGTAGGATCTACACAAATGACCCCTTGCTGCATTTGGAACTTTTCAGGAATGTTTAGCTGTCCAGGACCCAGTATTGGTTTCACACCCATTTCTGTCACTAACTGGAAAGAGGCTGAAAGAACAAAAAGTAGTAAAAAGGGGGTATGTCTCAGTAAAATGCCAAAATTGTGTTGAGAAATGTGGTTTCCTGATTAAGGTCTGCCTGTTCCTGAAAACTGGGAAGCTGGCAATTTTAGCACTGCAAACCCTTTGTTGATGCAATTTTCAGGGAAAAAAACACAAGTATTCTTCTGCAGCCCTGTTTTCCCATTTGTTTGAAAAAATCTAAATTGTCATTGTACTTTGGCTAATTTCTTGATCTCCTTCAGGGGAACTCACAAAGTCTGGGTACCCCTAGAAACCCTAGGATATTGGAAAAACAAGACGCAAATTTGGCATGGGTAGCTTATGTGGACAAAAAGTTATGAGGGCCTAAGTGCAAACTGCCCCAAATAGCCAACAAAAGGCCTGGCACCTGAGGGGAAAAGGCCTGGCTGCGAAGGGGTTAAACCCATGCGGCAGCTGAAAGAGCAGAGGAGGGTGGCGACCTTTTAAGCAGTAGGGCAATCAGGCGGACGGACTGAAAAACCCTAGTGAGGCACCCGCATAATTCTTAGACCTCTGGAGCTTGCTGGAAAAATGGGGAGCAAATAAGATCACCCCCCGTTTTCACTTGCCTGTCTTCAATATAGCGACACCTGTACTGTGTTCATGATATTAAACTGCTAATTAGGCAACTCACAATTGTTTCCTCACATGAAGTACTCAATGGCCAAACATGAGGAACCAGAGACACCCCACTAGTTCAGACCTTCAGCTCAAGAATAACCCAGCTTCATCCCTCCCTGACTTTAAGATGAAGATGGGTCTATTTGCGGAGGTACTTGCAGAGTACCACTTGACAATTACAGTAGATAGGATACATCGATTGGGGCCTCAGGCTGGTGGAGGAAGTGGCCGCCCTCAATATGTACTGGTGAAACTACACTCCTTCAAGGCAATCCTCTAAGCAGTGAGGAAGAAGGACGAAATCTCTTTCCCTGGTGCCACATGCTCTCTTTATCAAGACATAGCTCCAGCTACACTGAGTCACAGACTCCAACCATGACCCATCACAGACAAATTAAGGCAAGACAACAGCAGGTACAGATGGACATACCAATTTGGCTTGACATTTCAATACCAGAACAAGCCTCATCACGCTATAGGCCTCTCAACTGCTGCGACAATCTTGGGTATCCCACTTCCCGATACCAAACAACAGGAAGAAAATGCTGGTACTCAGAACAGGAACCAATTCAGAAACGTGGAGAAGAGTCTATGGCTTTCCCAACGGTGCACTAGAATCCAGAGGGAACGCTGAGGGATCACCACTTTCTGCTTTTCATCGATGAACGAGAGCTGTCCAAGGAAGAACCCCCTCTGAGAGGTGGAAATCAGGGACTTATTTTACAAATTAACTAGACCATGCTTGCATCCCCTACTTATCTACTCTCCTGTCTAGAGGAGGGCAGGACCACAGAAAATATAAATCCAGACATGGTAAGAAGGTAGAAATGCCACAACCTGGGGTGACTAGAGTGCCCTTATGCCCGGCAAACATTAATGCTCTGCTTGTTTGGGGACACATTGTCCTATTACTTATTTCTGCATTTCTATTTGTATGTTTTTTTGGTACAGTGAGATCATGGCGTCATGATGGGGAGGAAAGGAGGTGGAGGGATGGAGGGCAACCCATTTGCACTTGTCGAGCTGGGGCGGAGAAGGGAAAGAGGGATACAGGTACAGCATTATGTAGAATCATGTTATTGATTGTATATTCCTTGAACCTCAATGGTAATCACTGCACTTTCATGAAATGTTAAAGGCCTCAATTCATCAGCCAAACAACATAAACTGGGGAACTGTGGGCCAGATGTAGCAAACTTTTGCGAGTCGCAAATGGCCCGATCCACAATTTGCGACCCCGCAAAATCGGAAATGGGATGCAAAAATCCCATTTCCGAATCGCAAAATGCAACGCGAGCCATTACCGACTCGCAAAAATAGCGACCCCATTTTGCGACCCGCAAATAGGAAGTCGCAATTTGCGAGTCGCAAACCATATGAAATAGCCACTCGCAAATTGCGACTAGTCGCAAAAAGCCCATTTTGCACTTCCAATTTACCACTAACTCAGAGCAGGTGGTAACCATAACCAAAGTGTAAAAGGGGACCCAGAAGGCACCTGGGCCACTCAAGATGGCAGAGATATATGTGATAGCAAGGAGGAGGAGAGCCCACGCCGCACAGCAGATGAGGAGGAGGAGCCAGAGACAGGAGAAGATATACAGAACCAGACAGACACTTTTCCAACAAACTGAGGAGGAGATATATGATAAATACAGACTTAGCAGTGCAGCAATACTAGATTTAATAGATTTACTCAATCCGCAGCTTCAACACCAGACTGTGCGCAGCAGCGCCATCCCCACACATGTGCAAATGCTATGCTCACTGCACCTCTTGGCCTCGGGTAGCTATCAGGGGGTCATTGCCGTGGCAGGTGGGGTATCCCAAAGTGCACTCTCACGGTTCTTCAGAGCATTCCTAGATGCCATACTCACACACATGTCCAGATACATATACCTACCCAGGAATAAGGCAGAAATCAACAGCACCAAGTTGGAATTCTACAGGATTGCCAACTTCCCGCATGTAATAGGGTGTGTAGACGGGACACATATACAAATATGCCCTCCTGCAAATCTGGAATATCTGTTCCGCAACCGGAAGTGTACCCACTCACTGAACATCCAGGTGGTATGTGACTCCCATTATGTTATCACTGACTTGGTAGCCAAATTTCCAGGGAGTACACATGACTCTTACATTTTCAGGCACAGTGGGATACACCAACGCCTAGAACGTGGGGAGTTTGGAGACGGATATCTCCTAGGTATAGCTGAATACACCTTGCAGACATACACACAGGTCAATGTGGAACCCATCTATGCCCAGCTAACATTGTACATTTTGTGCCAAACAGGTGACAGTGCATATGCACTACGACCATGGATACTTACCCTGTACTTAACACCCAGCAATGATACAGAGAGCCGATACAACAGTGCACATAGGAGGACCCAAAATATTATAGAGAGGACCTTTGGACTGTTGAAGGCAAGATTCAGATGCCTCCACAGAAGTGGAGGTGCCCTCCAGTATGCCCCAATAACAGCATTCAAGATCGTTGGCGCATGCGCTATACTGCACAACATTGCCACCAGATGTGGGCTACCTCTCACCCCAGAAGACCCAGATTCGGAGGATGACGAGCAAGAGCTACCACATCGCCATCATGGGGATAGAAGCATTGCAAATCAAGGCAGACACAGGACCACATTGCAAACCAATAGTTAGGAAGGTACGTGGTAACTGTCACCACACACACGAATGTCACACACAAAGAGTCCAGGTGTGAAGTGGAACAAACAGGAACTTTAATGATGTGAACCAATAAACTATTTACAGAAACTAAAGATCAGGGGCTGCAAAAGTCCACCTGCTATGAGGACACATTAACCTCATGTGCCTCCAGTCAATGTCAGTGCGTAGCTCACACCCTACGCCGTGCTCGCCCAGCATGGCTGGTTCCTGGAGCGTCTGCAGTGCCCTGCCGTGCGCTACCACTGCGCAACACCCTGGTGTCTGTGGCTGAAGCACTACTTATGGTAGAGCCCTCCTCACTGTCCTGCGGCGTGTCTGCCGCGCCCCTAGCCACCTGTCGTGCCTCCATCAGGTCGACTGCGTGGCTAATGCATCCCAGCCACGTGACACATCGCTGGCAAAGTGGCCCATGTCCACCTGTAGGCTGACTGTGCGCCGTGACAGCCCAGTGGTGTTTACAGCCACTCGGACGATGGAGGCAGCCATGCGGTCCAGGCGGTGGATGAGCTGCCGGTCACGGCGCCTTGCACCCTCTCTCTCGGTGACAAGTTCAGCCACCAGTTGTCTTATTGAGAGCGCAAGGTCACCAACATTGCTGTTGAGATGTTGCAGCTCAGTGTGGACCTGTTGCAGCCCTGTGGTCTGGTTGCGTTCCATGCGCCGCATGGCCCCTGCAATAATTCTAATTTCTCTTGTCTGCAGGCGCTGACCATGGAGGAGTGCAGCCTCGGCGGCGGACATGGAGGCTTCCCTTACTTCACCCTGTTGCACTGGAGGGACATTGAGAAGTCGCCCGCGACGCAGTGGTGGTTCTGTGTCCTGTACACTGGCACTGTGGCTGGGACCGGGTGTTGCCTCACTCTCCAGTATGGCCACTGCTGCATCTGGAGGGGACTGTAGTTGGGTGGTGCAGGTCCCTGTGGTGGCTGCTCCTGGGTCCTATGCTGGCTGGTGGCTGACCTGTGGCCCCTGGACAGTGTGGCTGGAGGTGGTGTCATGTGGGAGACCTGTGGGACATAGGGAACACACTGTCAGTATCTACCATCTGTTATATGCTTCCTAATAAACTGTTGCCTATCAGCTGCCTACTTGACTACATTGCCCATAATGCCCCATGCAGGTGGTTGCTACTCTGAAATGGAGCTATTTTGGTTGCGCATGCTGCTGTGTACTAGGTGGGTGGGGGTGTGGCAGATATGGGTGTACATGCATGTCTCATGGTACTCACTGGTTGATGGTCCTGGCGCTGACGTGTCCAGCTCTCCTATCCCGGACACTGCCTCTATCTCCAGGGTCTCCTCCACTCTTTCCTCCAAGGGTGTGGGTGGTGGTATGGTAGGTGGCCCTCCTCCAGTGCCCCTCATCTCCCGGAGCCGCTCTGCCACCCTCTCCTTGGTCCAGGAGCGCAGGTCATACCACCTTTTCTTTAGTTCCTCAATACTCCTGTGGCTCACACCCATTGAGTTTACTTTGTCCTGGATGTCACTCCAAATCCTCCTTTTTTCCTGCTCTGGCACATTGAGGGCTGCTCTCCCAAAGAGTTGTTTGTGGTGCTGGCAGCATTCCTCCATCAGCACCTCCAGTTCCTTCTCTGCAAATTTTAGCTTTCTCTTCCTGGGTGTTTCTGCCATTGTAGCTGCTGTTCATCCTGTTGGCTGTTCAGCAGTTGAAAATGGGTGTGGTCCTCGCTCCTCCCAGGTGTATTAGTAAACTTCCTGGCTGTGATGTCATCATCAAGAGCCAGGAAGTGTTTTCCAGAGTGTTCTGCTGCACCTGCAGTCAATTTGCGGCACAGTCGCAATTTGCGACACCCACTCGCAATTTGCGTGTTCGTTTTTAGTGCGGTCGCAAAAATTGACCTCGCAAACAGCGGACTCGCAATCTGCAGTGCGACTTCATTTGCGAGTCGCAAAATGGAGTCGCTTTTTCTTGTTGGATACCATTTTGCGAGTCGGAAATTGTGAGTCACAACGACTCGCAATTTCTGACTCGCAAATCTTTTGCTACCTACATCTGGCCCCAAGTGTTAGACTAACAACATGATGCTGTAGCCTTGCAAGAGACCTATCTGAAACAGGGTGTAGAACATAGGTTGTGACATAAAGCATACCCCCGATGTACAAATCCTCAGCAGCCACAAAACATAATGGTCTGGCCCTCTCCTTCCACTCCTCATTAAGTTTTACTCCGGAAGATTACAAACCTGATGAAGAGGGGAGGATTATTATGGGGATTGTGCATGTTTGCCTCAGTATACGTCCCCAATGTAAACAATTAATCTTCATACAGACACTCTTAACCTTATTAGATGCTTTACAGAGGAAGAAATAATTATACTGGGTGACTTTAACCTCACATGGGACCCTGGTGTGAATAGCACACACCTCATAGATCTCCTACAGGGCATTTCACCAAAACCCAGAAACAAGAAATACAAGTGATGGGACTCATTGATGCCTGGAGGACGTCACACCGCTACATCAGGTACCACACATTTTTTTCCATACACAACGCACATATTCCAGATTGGATGAGTTAGTCACTTGGGCTGGCACTACTCACTGCCATCTTCATTCCAATCACTCTCTTTGATCACCCTCCCATACAGGTAACCATGGATTGGGGGCAGCCACCATCCAAACTCAGTCGTTGTTTTTTCCCCCTACACTGCCCATGTATTGTCTCCTAACGGACCACCTTCACAAAGCCATCAGGGACTTTTTTCTGTTAAATTCCTCTCAAGATAATAATCCTGCTACCACTTGGGATGCATTTAAGGCACTAGGGGGAAGTGCATTGCCCTTGTCTCAAGAATTAATAAACAAAGAATGACAGAAAGAGTGACACTCAAGGTGGAGCTTCAGAAAGCTGAGCAGGCACATAAACAACTACCAACATTGCAATTGCAAAGGCAGGTCACCACACTCAAGCGAACATCTTATGAACAGGGTAACAAAGTGAGGTCCCATCTGGCATGTTTACTAAGGGTGAAAAGGGAAAAAGAATATGTTGGGGCCATAGTAGGGGACAATGGAGAGATTATGCTATTTGATATAGAGAAAGCCCACACTTTTGGGAGATTCTATAAGCGAATATAAGCGATGACCCCTACGGATGTCCAGAACAAAGTAGAATATCAAGTAATGAGGGACCAAAGTGAGATTCTGAGTGAACCCATTAGCACAGACAAAATTAGAGATGTCATCAGAGTCTTGAAACTCCATAAGTCACCAGATGGGTATATGTCTCTCTTTTATGAAAAATTCAACTCTGACCTCATACCCCACCTAGTTGCGCTCCAATTATATAGCACAATCAAGCACAGTTGAACATTCCAAAACCAAGTAAAGATCCCCGCATGTGTGGTTCATACCGCTTGATAGCACTACTCAATTTAGATGCCAAATTTTACACAAAGATAATAGCCTTTAGACTAGAAGGTCTAATGCCCAGCCAAACCATCCCAGATCAATCAGGCTTCATAAAAAGCAGACAGACCCTTGATAACCTACGGAGGATGGTCCACTTGGTCGAAAATGCAATGAAAAAAAGATACCTGAGGTGTTATTTGCTCTGGATACGTAGAAAGCATTCAACCGAGTGGATTGGCCTTTCTTGTTTCTAATCCTACAACCTTTCAGCTTTTGTGACAAATTCAGATCAATGATTCAGGCCAGCTGCGTTTCCCCATGGTCCAGGGTGCTGGTTAACGGAAGGAAACACGTCAGGGGTGTCCACTCTCAGTGCTCTTATTTGCCATTAGCATAGAACCCATAGCACCCACAATCCATTCTATGCTCACAATCCAAGGCCTCTCATTTGGCTCCTTTAAACCTAAAATGTCCCTCTTTGCTGATGATGTATTATTGACCTTAACTTCTTCACAGTCTTCATTGGTTGCCCTCCAATAGTAAATGAGGAAGTGGCGGGCTTCCGAATTAACTTAAATAAATATTTTCTTCTCAATCCAACACTTCCTTCTACCGACATGGAAAGTTTGGCCACAACCCCACTGGAATGGGCTAAGAAAGAGATCACATATTTAGGTATTAAAATCACCCCTCAGAGTGTCAGACCTCTTCCGAGCCAACCACCCACCACTCCTAAAACAACTCAAGGCAGACCTCAGGCATTTGGCTCCCATGTATATTTCATGACTTGGGCGTGTTCATGCTATAAAAATTACTGTCCTGCCTAGCTTGTTATATTTTTTACAGGCCCATCTGGTGGATCTAGATCAAGACTTTCTCTTCTTTCTATGCTCCCTAGTCACATGCTTCATCTGGCAAAATCACAGAGGACGCCTGTCCCATACGAATATTAAGACTGCACAAAGATGCAAGTGGCGTGGGTCTTCTGGACTTCCATTTTACTATAAGCTGACCCAGTTATGCATAATCTCCAGTGGTCCTTCCGTGGGTAGGATAAGCATTGGCTACACATTGACAGAGAAGTGGTGGGCAAATAATTTTTCGGATGTGTTGTGGAAGCCGAAGCCTGCTCGACCCTTCAATGCGCACTTGAGCACACTCACTAGAACAGAGCTTAAAGGTGGGATGAGGTGTTTAGAAGGACAGATTGGACCACCTTTGTCTCCCCTTACACTGGAATACACTTTAATCGAGCGTTCCCTGCAGCATTACATTCTCGACCATTTGATACATGGAGGGAAGGGGGATGACTCACCTTAGCTGACCTTTTCCATGGGTTGGATATTCTCACTTTTGAAACACTGCCAAAGGGACTTCCATCTCCCCTTCTGGGAATATTATTGCTACATACAACTACAACATTTGGTATTCCAACCCAAGGTGCGGCAGGTGGCCACTAGAGGCTAACTTCCTATTGAGCGCTCTGTGAGAGGAGCAGAAACCTCTAAAGGCTGTATTTCCTTTCTATACTCTCTTCTTCTGTCCACAATTCCCTGCACACAACCCAGACATAAAAGCTTTTGGGAGCAGGTCTTTGAAAGAGACATTTCAGAGGTCAGCTGAAGTAGACTTTGGAAATATATACCACAGTTTAACCTTTCCATGGACATATCTCTATCCCTCTAAACTCAAAAAAATCTTTCCAACGACATCGGATTTATGCTGGAGGGTGGGGAGCCTACTGGGTGCCTTTTGTCATATCTGGTGGGGCTGCCCGACCATACATCCATTCTGCACTGAAATACTAGCTCAAATCAAAGAGATCTTGGGATACTCAATTCCAAACAAACCTGACTTTGCATTATTGGGTTTGCTAGATGATTTCCTTGGGCATCAAATAAGGCATGACAGGGCCATACAGTGGTTGCTTGAAAAAAACGCAGCACCATCTCTTTCACAATGGCATGCAAGGCTGTGGCAGGCTATCACAATGGAGCAAATGGCAGACATATTTCTGGAAAATTATAGAATCTTTGAATACTTTTGGGGTCCCCCAGTGGTGTATCTTTTCAGGGGTCTGCCTCTATGTGCCCCCCCACCAGCATGCAAGCTCTTCACCTCTTTCAATTTTAGGTTGACAAACTGAGTGAGGCGGCATGGCACCTCTATCTGGCCCCTTGACCTGTTAGTCCCAGGCAGTCCCCCTCCCCCTTCAGCCATATTCCTATTTGTTTGTTTATGTGTTTATGCTGATTACTCCCACATGTACCAACTTGCTCCTTTTGTTTCCCCCCTGTTCTTTTTTCTGGGGAGCTGTTCTTATTTTATTAGGGTGGGGAAGGGAGATAGATTATGCAAGTGCATGAAAGACATTTTTCAATGGTTGAAAACGGTATACTGATTTAGCTGATATGGAATGTGGTGAGATCTGAATTGTTCCCTACTATCAATGTTGCAATATGCATGAAAGCCAATACATTAATATTCAAATAAAACTACAAATATTACATCATTTTAAAATCTTTTTAATCTAAGAGTAATCTTCTATTATTTATTATTAACATATAACTGAATAACGTTTAATTAATTATTTGCTTTACATTTTGTACATTTTGGTATAGTTTAATTGAAACTTCTGAAAAATAAATCTAATTTAATTTATTTTCCATAAAGTAATTAAACGTTTTACTGGAAAGGATGTAATAGTGCTGGATCATTGTATTTCCTATCATCTACATTTAAAATAAATACATACATTTATTTGAATTCATAATTAACATAAAAATATTTGTACTCACTTTTTTCAAGTTGAATAAACTTGGTTACTTTTCCACTTGCTTTACCATAGGGAGACCTCCTCCCCAACTGCAGAGTTTCCCTGTGCTAAACTTTAGTGAACATTAAACAGCTAAAATTAATCAGTCATGAGTTCAAGGGTCTTTGCAGCATTTTTGAAAATAGTCAAACATTTTCATGGGAAAGGTTATTTCAAAAGGGATATTATTTAAAGGGGTCAAGACTGGTAGCGAGTGATATTTATTACTGAGAATAGCAGGCTTTAAATGAATACTGAATAACAAATCAATCTTGTTATGTAGAAGTTTATGAAATTGAAGTATTATTTTTGCAGTCTTAATAATAATGGGTATATTGAATCTGTACAGTTTTTTAAACATATGTAAACATATTTTTCTTTATTATGTAGCTGTATAAATTACAACATTTCCGACAATTTATGTTGCATATGTCTGTGTTTCTAACAATCACCGATGATAAGCACTGTAGATTGTTGCTTTGAGCTGCTTTTTATACATATATAGAGTATGGCTACCCACAAGGGGCCACCCAACACTAACACCAGCTAAGACACTATTATGGCCTTAGAGCCTGCATCAGGGGGCTATGACAGCCATTAAAGGCCCGCTCCAGTGTTAAAGGCCCTTGCGATTTGGACTTTAATTGTTGGTATAGCCCACCTATGAAGGCCTATAAGGCTAGGAGAACATGCCACTAGAGGGCAGAATGTTCTAATAAATCAAACAAAGTCCTCACGGAGGAATGATGACAGTACGGGCTTTTACCAGCCAGTAAAAGCCCAGAACACTCAATTGTCTCCAATGGAGCTCCCAAAATTCCAATGTTCTAGTGAATCTTTTTCCTCAAAGCATCCTTGTTTTCAATGATTTCCTATACAGTCATTCTTCCTCTATAAGCCTCAAGTTGGACAGAAGGTCGTTTTAAAGTTTCCCCACTAAGAAGGAGTAATGTGACATCATTCTATGGATTCCCCCTTGAACACTAATAAAGTGATTTTGCATAAAACATATTTCAGAGGGCAAAATGTGCTTTTCGTTTGCAATGCCAGTAACAAACACGCACTGGTACAACAAATAGGTCTAACCTAGGAAATCTTGTGTGATAGTAAATAATTTTTTATTGCAAGAATACACCACAAAATTAAATAAAAAAAACAAAAAACAAGCATCCACCTAAATATACCCGCATATGCTTGAAAATAAATAAATAACTAAAAGACATTCACTTATATGATCATTTTACTAGTTAACTTTTTTAAAGAGCAACCCTCTCAATTGTGCCACTGTTTTTTTTATATTATGATAATAATAATAATAATAATAATAATAATAATAATACATCACCATCTAACTAGGCACCTGACGTGCAGGACAAATAATCACATTGTATTTTTTAGAGTTAATACAAAATCAATTAAATAAAAAACAATTTGAAGGACATTTCTCACTGAGGAGAAAACAACTATTTTAGGCACGTGTGAAGAACCCGCACAGGCTTTGTGCAGTCACTCAACGTGAAGGGAGTAAATTAGTGAAGTGGGCGGACCTATTGCCCCTTGCAGTATGTTGTATTGGGTTGAAGCAAAATATAATTAGCATTTAACTAAACAGAATATTGAATGACGCCAAATTACCTAACGCTCCTCTGTGTATGTATATTATGGATGATTTTATTCCGAAAAAAACCCACTAGTTTGTTGGACAGCTGAAACTGTCTCAAAAGTCTGACCTAAAAAATAAAGTTTCTGAGAAACATTCAAAAACAGTTGCCATGACTCATAGAAAAGCTGCTCAAAATGTAAACTTGCAAAGAAATATTCAGGATATATTTTTCTTATTTGGGTTGCAGCTTGCTGAACACAGAAAGAATGCTGCAGCACAGTTTAGGAACAGCTGGATGTTAGACAAACTTTTGTAGAAAAGGTGCATGGTTAGCAGTGAGACTAGACAATAATCAAACTGAAAACAAGAATCATTACATATAGGAATAAGACTATTATAGTGTTAGACTTTTCATCGTTGGTGTGGTCTCCTTTAACCTTTTGCCTTTGTTTCCCAGGTTGTTGATGTATGCTGGACTCTGATTTTGCTGTTTTTGTTACTATGGGCACTTTACCACTGCTAACCAGTTCTAAAGTGCAAGTGCTCCTTTACAAAATGTGTATGTAATTGCCTTATCAATGACTGGCATATTTGATTTATTACTAAGTCCCTAGTACAGTGCACTAGAGGTGCCCAGGGCCTGTAAACCAAATGCTACTAGTGGGCCTGCAGCACTGGTTGTGCCACCCACATAAGTAGCCCTGTAATCATATCTCAGACCTGCCACTGCAGTGTCTGTGTATGCAGTTTTAACTGTAAATTCGACTTGGCAAGTGTACCCACTTGCCAGGCCTAAACCTTCCCTTTTCTTACATATAGGACAGCCCTAAGGTAGGCCCTAGGTAGCCCCAAGGGCAGGGTGCAATGTATGGTTAAGGTAGGACATACAGTAATGTGTTTAATATGTCCTAACAGTGAAATATTGCTAAAAAAAATTTCACTGTTGCAAGGCCTGTCCCTCTCATAGGTTAACGTGGGGTCTACCTTTAAATCTGATTAAAGTGTAGATTCCCTTTGGGAGCGGATGGACATGTGGATTTTGGGGTCTCTGAGCTCACAATTTAAAAATATATCTTTTAGTAAAGTTGATTTTAAGATTGTGTGTTTGAAAATGTCACTTTTAGAAAGTGGGCATTTTCTTGCTTATACCATTTCTGTGACTCTGCCTGTTTGTGGATTCCTTGTCTGGGTAATTTTAACAGTTGGGGTAGTTGCACCTCACACTAGATGGTGACACAAAGGGAGCTGGGGTGTAGCCTGCATTTCCTGATGAGCCATCTGTTCTAGGAGGGAGAGTGGAGTGGTCACTTACGCCTGAAAGGGGTGTGCCTGTCCTCACACAATGCAGTCTCCAACCCCCTGCTGAGTGTCTGGGGCCTGGCCTGGGCAAGGCAAGATATCACATTCATAAGATACTTTACTTTGAAGTAGGCCTATATCAAAGGAGAAATTGGGTGTAAGAAGGGCACCCAAAACCAAAGACTTTAGAACACTTCTGGAAACAAGAGGAACCTCTGCCTGGAGAAGAGCTGAAGAGCTGAGGAAGAACAGCTGCCCTGCCTGTGACTGTGCTTTGTGGAGCTATCCTGCAGTTGCTGCTTCTGCCAGAGTAAGAGGGAAAAGACTGGACTTTGTGTGCCTTCCATCTTTAGCAGAACTCTCCAAGGGCTTAATTTAGAGCTTACCTCTTGTTGTTTGAAGTCTCAGGGACAGTAAAGACTTCTCTCTGCCAGCACCTGGAGTCTCTGGAGAGACTCCTACTCTGCCCTGTGGTGCCCATCCAGTTCCTAGGACCAGGAAAGGAGAAGCTGGCAACTTAAGAGGAGGAAATCCAAGCACAGAGCACCGTGAGGGAAAAGAATCGGCGTGACTCCGATCTGCGGCTGAAGAAACGACACACCGCCAGCTCTGGGGCTGAAAATCAACGCTCACTGGAAACGCGACTGAAGAATCGAGGCACGGAGCAGGAGAAACGACGAGCAGCATCGCTGACGCAGGCTGGGAGATCGCAACCTGCGCGGTTTTCAGATCATCGTGCGGCTGGATTTCGGACGCAAGTTCCGCTGGGCGTGTAAAAACAACGCAAGGCCTGCCCAGACCCCAGAGTGCTGACCGGATCGCCGCATCACGCTCCTGCGGAGAGACGAAACGACGCGCCCGACCGGACGAAAGGAGAAATTACGCAAGGTCCCGCTTGTGAGTGGAATCGACGCATCGCAAGCCCTTTTTAACACACACTCGTCCGTGCTGGGTTATTTTTGATGCACCCAAGGTACATTTTCACGGTAACAGTGTTAGTGTGTGTTTAAAACTACTTAAAGACTCTTTAGCATTTGTATTGATAACTTGACTTGTGTATTGTGGATTTTTATCGTTTTGGTCTTGTTTTGTTTAGATAAATATTTCCTATTTTTCTAAACCTGTGTTGTGTCAGTTTTTAGTGTTTTCATTAAGTTTCTGTGTGCGTTGGTACAAATACTTTACACCTAGCACTCTGAGGTTAAGCCTACTGCTCTGCCAAGCTACCAAGGGGGTAAGCAGGGGTTAGCTGAGGGTGATTCTCTTTTACCCTGAATAGAGTGAGGGTCCTTGCTTGAACAGGGGGTAACCTGACTGTCAACCAAAGACCCCATTTCTAACATATATATATATATATATATATATATATATATATATATATATATATCTCCTTTTGAAATTATAAGAAGCATGAGAGACTTAAGAGCAGAAGGGTAAGTGTAGAAGGATTTACAGGTTTATTTCACGTTTTAGTTGGTTGAGATTTTAAAGTGGTTTTGAAAATGGTACCCATGGTTGAGCTGGGAGCTTATACAAAAGGTTCAAGTGGGGGTTTATTCTAGGGATAAGGTCTGACTAGTTGCAATGTGTGAAATCAAGAAGCAGCAAAAAGCATATGAAGGCAATAAGGACAGTGTACATTAGTCAAGTGAGGAGTTGGAGAAAATATGCACCTATCCAGCGGCTGGGCTAGTCAACTGGGAGCTAGATCATTTTGGGGGGGTTTGTTCGAATACTAGATCAAGAAGTTTGTATGTAGTTGTCTACTGACAGCCAGATGATTTGTTAACAACAGTGTGTTGTGCCTAGGAATGTTTAGAACTTTGTCTAGTGGAAGAAATGAGTTATGAGGAATGACAGCTAATAGTTTATTGCAATAAGCTATCCTACTCAGGATGACCATGGAAAGAGTGCTTCAACTGTATATAAGGAAAAATAGGGCCATGTTTTACTGATACAAATACTTTATGTCTGGTAGCAGTATCTGTGGTTGTAATGAAGCATTCCAATCCCATAGTTGGGTTGAATAATATGCCATGATTTCTGCTGAAATGTGCAGATGTGAGAGTTGTCTAAGGACAAACAAATAGGAATTGGTAGATGGACATGTTCAGATCTGGCAGGGAAGTAAATGTGTTCAATATCTGAGGAGTTCAGAATAAGAGAACAAAGCAAATGACTACCAAGATTCAGACAGTTCAAGGATGCCAAGTCAATCATAGGGTTAAAAAAGCAAGAAATCATGAAAGACTGGGCAGTGGAATTTGGCTTCATCGAAACACTGAACTCCACAATACATTTTCCCCCTACATCCGCACTTCTTCATTAGATTGGTCACTTCTAGGGTGTTAGTCAAATAGTCACTATTTAAGGCCTCCTCATTATGGAGCGGAGATCAGGCAACATGTTGTGTTGTTGCTGTGGTTCTCTGCTTTACTGAAGTTTGAACTGTTTCCCATCCTTGTACTTTTGTTTCATCCCTTTGCATTACCCCACAGTTAAGGTTTCCCTTTAATTCCCTTCAAGATCTATCAGTGTTTGTGCTTGTCTCCTTCTGTTTTCTTGCTTAGCTTTCAATCCTGACCTTGGACCTATACTGTATATGCCATGTTGCCTAGTTCCCGGCACTTGTCTGGTCTGCAGCAAATCATTGCAACACATTTACCAATATGATGAGTAAGCTTCATTTTATCCATCTGCGTAGTCTGTCTGGACTACTCAGTCGATCGTATTACATATTTCTAACTGTTCTACTTAGCTATAGATGGTCCTTAATCGCTTGAAGATCCCAAGGTATCTGGTAGATGTCCTCAGACGGGTTCAGCAATTGAGACAAATTCACCTTGAGGGCATATTGTAATGACAACTCCAACACAGTCAAACACTGCCAATACACTGAGTTTATTTGCTAACCTGCCTTCGATGTGGCTCCCCTCTTGCCAGCACAAAACAAACTGGCCAAATTGGAACCCATGCACCCAAAGCTTCTACCATTATATAGGCAAAGAAAATCTATAAAAGATGGCTTAAAGGCATAACACAGAACCAGTCCTGGGTTTCATTTACCAATTTGTTCCCTGTGTTCTCCTATTCTTCTGGCGGGAATTTCATCTACCTGTTACTTTCACTCAGGGGTTTAAGGACATCAAGAGTTCTTGGCAGATCTGGATAGATGGGAACATGCAATGACAAACAGAAGTGAAGCAGTCAGATTTATAGAATTTGACATTGGGGTGAAAATTGAGCAAGGAATCTATTTGTGTGACATCTGCATTCAAGTGCATTATAGCCTATGGCACTTGTAATTCAGCAGACAGGATAGCTGCCATGTTTTTGATGGAGTATCACATCCAACGCACTCTAAATGTGGCCCTTGTCTGATTATGAAGCTTGCTGGGTTTTTTGTTAAAAAGAAACCAGAAGACATTGTTTGATTTTGCAACACATGTTTCCTTCATTGAAACTTAACTGTAATCATGTAAGAATTGTTAAATGAACTTGGTAAAGCAGTTCAGATAGAGTAGATTGTACAGGTGAGCACCAAGTATAATCATTAGTAAATTACTTGTAGTTATGTTTATTTTGTTATGGTATAGTAGTCTTCATCACTCTAAAACTGAGCACTGACCCTTTTCAACCTTTCTCTAATTATGAGATGCAGCCTACGTACTATTAGGACATGCTGCAAAACCTCTAGTCTTCTGGGGTCGCAGAACAACATGTCTAATGAATATTAACTAAGCAGGCCTTTATTTGAGACCCGTTGTGGTTTCTACAAACACAGGACTGTTTTCCTGCAAGGAACAGTAGACCACCAATCCCAAACTCTTTTAATAAAGCCCTCATGTTCTTTATAAAAACAACTGCTGTTTATCTTTAAAAAATCTACTTGTGAAGACAATGTGAAGAAGTAGACATTGTCCGTTTAACTACTATCTGCTTCTACCAAGGCCTGACAAGAACCTCAAAGTGGAAATCGTCCAACAGGAAACCTGTTATCACCTTCTTTGAGGAGTCTGTAACATGTTAATAGTTTGCAACTGTAATTGAGGTCACAATCAATTGCTACACTGCTTTGACATTTGCTGTTCCAAAGGAACATCACGTAGCTTTCACCTATCCACCTGACTGTGACTCTGAATGATTCACAGAATCCCTTTTGTAGTTTGAAAATCGTTTTTCCAACCACAAATAGTGTTCAGCAAATTCTGAAATTTCATTTTGTGGTCACTAATTATGTGGTTTTGCGAATCACAGTTTTTGAATGCACATTCTTTAGTATATCAGGCTCTAAATCTCAAGCAGGGGTCAGAAATGACAAGGTATCAAATGTTCTGCCATTTCACCCCTGGGGCTCAAAATTTGAATGCTGCATGTTTAAATGCAGAGCTAAAATAAATGTGGAGCTACAGAGGTTGAGCCAAAAAAGAAAAGGGACAACTTTACAATTGCAAGACAAAAAAAACAACAAGTGCCAACAATTCAATTGCAATTCACAACTAAGAAGATATCAGTATCAGATTAAATTTCAATAAAAAAGAATAATGGAAAATAACACAAGGGAAAAAGGAATGCCTGATGGAAGTAGTGTACGTTTACATGCGGGCATCTTTGCACAAGTTAGGTGAGGCGAGCAAGGGGAGCTTGCTGATTGGGTCATGGTTAAATGGGGGGTATGTCAGGCTGCATGTTAGCCCCTACCCTTTTTTGCTGTACCTGAATGATGTAGTGGCTACCATGGAGAAATGCAAAATACTTCTTTTCGGAGATGATACCCTGTTTGTCTCCAGGTCCCCATTGGGCTTGCAGACCGTGATGGATCAGTTCTCTGAGTTCTGTAGGGAAAGGAGCCTGGCAATCAACTTGGATAAAACAAAATGTATTAGCATTAGTCCCCACAGGTCTTTTAGGATATCCATGACTCTGGAAAATACTTGCCTCGGAGAGATGACAAACTTCGAGTACCTGTGCATTAGATTGTCCTCCAAAATGACCTGGCCCCCCCAAATTTAGAAGAGCCTCCTTAGCCTAGCTCACTATGCAACAGGGTGTTTTAAGACTTTACTATTACTCTAAAACTTTGCAGATCTCTCCAGTTCTAAGTATTAATCAGTGTAAGGCAGTGCGGAATGCCATGTATGGGGCCGAGCTATGGGGTTCACATGAGGCTCACATCCTTTTCTACTGGGGAAAATAATTTTTTAAGATTTATTTTAAATCTACCAAAGATCATTCCCTCTACCCCCTACAGTGGGATACTGGTGTAAAAGCAATCGCAAACAAGGCCAAGCTTAGGCGGATCGAATATTGAAAAGGATGGAGAATCACTCCGGCTCTACTACTGTTTCTTCAAAGAGATCGTGGCCTTGAATAAGGGAAAACAGAGTAAATGCCTGACCTCCCTTTTATCAACTCTAAATGAAATGTGAAATGAAGAAAACCACGGCACATCTCAAGGTCAAAGTATAAGCTATTTATTCCTTGGTACTTATAACAGGAGAGTTGATGACCCGATCCAATGAAGTACACTAGGTAAGTGATTTCTAGGCCAAATACAATGTTTTGTAGTTGAGAGAAAACAGCCGACACGTGTTTCGTCACACTGGACTTTTTCAAGGCTTTCACAAATTGGAGGTTTTGTTTGTATTATGAGATTCCAGTAATCACGAATATAGAACAAGTGTGTATGGTATAGCATGCGTTAAAAGGAAGTCCCGAGACCATGATACGTCTGTTGCCGGTCTCCCGTCATGTCTATTTACGGATCGTGTCGCATCTGACGGGACACCGGCAACAGACGTATCATGGTCTCGGGACTTCCTTTTAACGCATGCTATACCATACACACTTGTTCTATATTCGTGATTACTGGAATCTCATAATACAAACAAAACCTCCAGAGTGAATACCCAGGTCAGCTTTTGGCATAGCAGGCACAGGAGAAATCATCTAAAAGTTCTATCATCACACTCTATGATAATGAAACTTATTCATGATAAGTTTCTTAAACACTACGAGAGGATTTATGGCATCTGGCAAGGAATAGGTATTCTAAAGCTGCAGGATTTTTTAGATAATCCTCCAATTCCCACATTAGGTCAAAGTTCAGCTCAAGTTTTGACTAAACCATTTACATTGCAAGAGATTGATGATGTTGTGAAATCCTGAGCGAATGGTAAAGTGTCTGATGAAGATGGCTTCCCAGCAGAATTTTCTCAAAGATTCTTTAAATTCTTAAAGCAACATATCCTGATGCTACCCAATCATACAAGTGCCCTCCCTCCTTTGATGTAAATGTGGTAGTACATTTTCTTAAAAAAAGATAAAGACCCTGAAAATGTAAACACTTATAGGCCAACAAGTCTTTAAACATGGATTACAAAATATTAATGAAACTGTTTGCATGTAAAATGAAACAAAAGGGCTGTACGGTTAATAATTAGGGATAGAAATGGATTTATAGCAGATGGGCAATTGCCTACAAAGACAAATTATTTGATTGAGGCATTAGACTCTTCTCATAATAAAAAACATTTCAGCTCAGGATTTTCTATTGGCTATGGAGAATGCTTCTGATCTTGTTAATTGGGAGAGCCTTTTCTATGATTTAAGAGTATTTGGATTTCCAATCAAGCTTATTAGGACGGTATCTAATCTGTATGAAGGGGCAAGGGCATGTCCGGTTGTAAACTCTACTGGTATTTGTTTATGTAAAGTAAAGCGTGGAATGAGATGGGGTGCCCGCTGCCTCATATTTTACTTGCATTTTTTTATCAAGCCCCTCACTGTACTTAAAGCCAACTTGCAAGTCCAACGCAGTGTTTTAACAATTCTTTTATCAATTTCAGAAGATAGGAGGATACAGAATAAATAAGTCAAAAACAGAGATTCTGCTATGCAACTCCACTATAGACATCTTTATTTTATGACTGCAGCCAGTGGTTAACCAACGGCCAGAGAGAGATTTTAGAATATATTCAACTATGACTTTAAATTATCTTTATGACTTGAACTGTAAAGCATTGATGTATAAAAAAAAGTTGCTATTCATTAAATAGAACCTCATTCCTCTTTCAGTTTGGGGTATAATATCGCTAATATGCATGTTAGTTTTGCCACTAATAGTTTTTTTGTACAGGGGGATTAGCCCTCCCTGATGTGAAGGAACATTTTTGGAAAAAAAAAAGCACCATTTTCTTCTCATTTTTACAATATAAATTCAGGATATGGGCTACTAGATATGGACTTTATGAGACAATGTTTCCTGAGGATGAAATTGTGAATTTAATATATTTTATAAAACAGGCCACTGGGGTGAGAGGGGGCGGAGCCAGGACCACAAGCGCTCTTAAGCGCATCAGGCCGCCCTGCAATGTGGGAAATCACTTCTTTGTTGGGGACTCCCTATCTCAGGAGGCCACCGGCGTGAGGGGGCGGAGCCAGGACCAAGAGCTCTCTTAAGCGCATCAGGCCGCCCCGCAACACAGGAAGCGCCCGGGCCAATGGCAAGCCCATCCGCACCCATCTGAGAGTGAAGGAGGCCGGGCTAGGCCACCCCCCTTTGACTGAAGGTAAAATTGGGATATTAATCTTTAGATTGTTTCAGCCTTTTAAGATCTTCCTTGACATTTGTTATTAAGTTGAGGCATGGGCAAGCGTAAGGCTGAAGGGAGACCTGAAATGGGTGCAGCTTTGACTACAGTTCCAAAACTCCACACAACCTCCAGTTATTTCCAAAAATGTGTCACCAACCAGATCGATATATTGATTGAAGACGTCAAGACTATGTTAAAGGGTAAAGACCAGTATGTTTACAAGAGGAAAAAAAGTGGTCCACTTTCTTCCTTTTTCAAACTCAAGCCAAAGAATAAGGGAGAATTGGGTTCTAAAGTAACAACGGCGACTGTGGTGCCGATCCCAGGGGTTTGCGATAATTCCATTACTGAAAGTGGGTTCATCAACCCCTTGCGTGGGAGCCTGGGGAGGCGTACCCTCATGTAGGTCAACCATCTATGAGATTCCCTGCGTAAATAGCTTTTTACCCTTGATGACTTACCAGGCATTGACAAGCCGGTACAAGTTGTGCAAGCATCAAGTCATTTGTCCATTCAAGTTTCCCTCCAAGAAGAAATGGATAATGTTATCTTAAATCTAAGAGAAGAAATTGATGAGCTTAGACAAATGATGGAGGAGATGCTTAATCTCTTACGACAGCCGGGAAGGGGCACAAGAAATCAAGGTACTCAAAGAGATTGCTCAGCCCCCATGCTGTCCACTCACAAAATCCAGAGGGCTACAATTACCGAACACCCTCTAAGCCGGGTTTCTGAAATTAGACCATCCCCAGCTATTGTATCAAACCATGGATCCAGTGTTCAGAAGATATTTAACACAGTGTCTGGTCCTCGAGTGAGCAGATCTCGCGAACAGTCTTTTGTATCGCCACTCACTAAAATCTATGACAAGGCCCACCAAATTTTCATGAGTAATGTACCGTCAGTATCGTCTACCATACGTGAAAGTAGCTTGTCTCTAAAGAACAAACTCATCCATTGGGTAAGGCATGTCAGGCAGTGTGGTTCTATAATACATTCTGACATTATTTCTGTCATGTGTCACACAGAAAAGTCAGGGAGTTGGGACACTATAGAAATAACACTTACCTGTCCTAAATTAGTAGAAGGGCTGATATCCTTGGAGCTACGAAATTCTCTTAGGAATGGTTCGAGCATTGTCTTTAGCCTTTCCCGTCCAGAGCAACGAGTAGGCGCTTTGGTGGATCCTCCTGCTTCTGATATTGTGCTGGATCCCATGGGTCATTCATCAGCAACTGCATTTACGATGGAGCAATCCACAACTTCTGGAGAAGGTCTTAATCCGCTTGACACACTGAGATGTCATAGAGAATCGCAAGGGGGCCCTAATCGAACAGGGCTTGTGAGTCTATTCTTGCTTCCGGTTGTACATACGAAGGTGTGTGGTTCCGAGGGCAAAAGCCTTCCTGAGACTCATGCTTCATTGCAACTTCACAATCTTTCTGACATTGATTGACTGTGCCCACCCCTTGCCCCCTCGATTATCCATCTATCATATGAGATAGGTCTCCAATTAACATTGGATCTGACACTATCCAGAAGAATAGATCAGGCAGAGTCTGCAAATGTGGCAGACATTGATAAGCAGCTAAATACAATACCTATCCATGAGTGAACAATGGGTAATTTTGTGGGGCCAGGCTCTTTTGATTCTGAATTAATTTCATGGAATGTAGCTGGCATCCGTTTTGGGGGCAGTTTATTGCCACGTTCAATGTTTGTCCTTCAGTGGGGGGCCTCATTACATGGATAATTAATCTCCTTGCAGGGGAAATGAAGGAAGTATACATTGATTCATGTGACATACTGGCAATTTCAATTAAGTTAACTCCGGGCCCTAAGCTCTTAAGTGTCAATGTATATAATAGACCAGGCCCACTGAGCTAAACTACTACTACTACTAGCAGCATGTTGAGTGCATTGGTCTCCGAATTTCTCCCTTCCCATTACGTTCTTGTAGCTGGAGATTTGAATGTGTCCTTGGAGCCAAACTCCCTTTTTTCTGAACTAATTCAATTAGAGTACTCCTCATGGGGAATCCCCCCTTTTTTTCAACAAGGAACCAGCCTAAACTCAGTACTAGGGCTCGCCAGGTGATTGATTTTATGTTAACGCACGGACTTCGCACTGGAAATGGGTGGTTTCCCTCTGACACGCCAGCTAAATCAACCTTTTTCAGAGTGAGTTATAACAGCCCCATCGATTTTGTGCTTATCGATGTTAGGATCTGGCATGAATTTAAAGATCTTAAGGTGGAGGAACAATGCAGTAGTGACCATTCACCCATTTTAGTACCATGTGAGAGGTGGCTCTCAACCAAAGCTAATACTCAGTGTGAATGTGACGGCATGCTCCCTATTATAGTGGCAAACAACAAACGCTCCATAAAATAGGAGACATTCGCAAAATCCAGTGGGTTAATGGCCAAAATGCATGATTTAACCCTCAAGTACTCAACTGTGCTTGTACCGTCTATATGTTCACCTAAGCAGTTTATGGCTAAACATTCCATGTTTTTCTCCTCTTTGAGTGATTTATTCTCCAGGGTTTGCAAGGGGAAAAACAGTGCACGGGGAACAATTGTAGATGGTTCAATAAAGAGTGTAGGCAGGCCAAGAGCAGACTCTTGGAGGCAGTAAGGGCAAATAATAGAGAGAAGGTAATTCGAGGTAAATGGCGAGTATGGCATATCACAAAGATCTGCAAGTCCAATTGGGAAGAGGAGACGTAATGAAAATCCTAGACCTGATTGCAATATCTCTGCTGAAAATGTGATGCAATACTTTCTAGATCTTTACAGACAGGAAATGGTCCCTTCTGTATGTAATGAGAGCCTACTAGAGACAGATATATTGGATATAGGCACGCTCACACCATTTACCCTAAGGGAAACAGAGACAGAAATTTTTGCACAAAAATCAGGAAAGGCGCCAGGTTTAGATGGAATTCCATGCGATATGTTTAAATTTGACCTTACATTTTGGTGTCCCTCTATTAATAGCATTTCCAATGCTATTTTGGAGGGGTCCCAACTTCCCCGAACATGGAGAGGTGCGATAATTGTCCCAATTCGTAAAAAAGGGGACAGGCCAATCACAGGTAATTATAGACAAATAAGCCTCTTAGACAACCTACAAAAGATCTTTTCCTATCAAGTTCTGGGTAGGCTTAGGGATTGGATAAAGGACAACAACGTCCTAAGCCATCTGCAGGCAGGATTTAGGCAGAAAACAAGCACAATAGATCAGATTTTTTGTTTTCTAACAATAAAATGGAAACTTCTTGATTTGGAGGCAGAGAGACTTTTTGTCACTTTTGTGGAACTTAAGTCCGCTTTTGACCTGGTCCCCCCAGACAAATTATGGGAAATTATGGACAAGATCGGAGTTCCAGAACCCCTGCTAAAAATGATTCAAGATTTATATACTGGAAGCTATGCTAGAATAAGATGGGGAATAGATTGTGAACTCACAGAGGAACTACCTTTACAGAAAGGTGTGAGACGGTTGTGTATTGGCCCCCACACTTTTTCTACTTTTTATAAATGCATGCATTCTCCATCTGTTTGATTGTGAAAACGATGCTCCGAAATTGGATGGAGTGACGACACCATGTCTCTTGTTTGCGGATGACACCTTACTGCTTTCACAAACAGCTACAGGATTAGAAAGGCTTCTTGAAATTTTTTGGGGGGTTCTGCAGGGATCATGGCCTCAAATGAATGCATCCAAGACCAAATATATGGTGTTTGGGGACATAAATCGTAGGATGAGGAAAACGATAATGCTTGATGGGAAAATTCTAGAAAGAGTAGCGGATTTTGACTATCTAGGAACTAGGATGGAGGATTCACACAAATAGCCTGCCCATCTGCTAAAGTGTATTATGTCATTGAAACAAAAGGCAGGTGGTATACTGAGATTTGCTGCTAGATCACCCAGATATTCCATCACACCAGAAATGGAAATTTATAAAAGTCAGTTTAGAGGAGGAGCCACCTATGGTGCAGAGTTAGGGGTATTGCAATTTGCAAAATTTGGAGAGTGCAGAAAACTTGTGTTTAAAAGCTTTTTTAAAAGTTCCTTCGAGCTCTCCCACTTTGCCCATCCGAAAGGACTTAAACTTACACTCCATAGCAAAAATAGCTGCTCTAAGGCCACTCCAATACTGGATTAGATTATGGTCTATAGATACTTTAGACCTGTATAGAGTCTGGCTTAGAGCAGTGCTAGCAACCCCCCATATAGAGAAAGTCCCGTGGTGTAAATATATAAAAATAATCTTTTATAAACTTGGTCTAGGCCTGTATTGGTCCAATCCTATCCATCTTCCAAAGAAGCTAATCAGATTCTGAAGGATGCTTACTGGACAAGCCGGCAAGCAGAAGAGATGGCACTAGTTCCATCTTCCAGTCTGACAGATAATTTTCTATTAACTAAGTGCCATTATGAGTTTGAGCATTATTTAGATATAATAACTTCACCTTTAGCACGTGCACTTTATATCAGACTTAGACTTGGATCATTACCATTATGGGCTTTCACATCAAGATGGAAAATCCAACTGATCTTTGTCTAGTGGGATGTATGACCAGAGAGAGTGTTGCGCATGTTTTATTTTTTTGCCAGGCGTATAAAAAACAGAGGACTTGTTGGATTAGGCCATTATGTGAATCGCTGGGCATTAGGGATTGCCACTCGGCCCTTAGAATCTGTAAAACAAGTTCACATGTGATGGTGGTATGCCTGTTGGCAAGGTTTTCAGAGGCAATTTGGTATGTCAGAGGTAAACGTCTAACTACAAAAGTATACATTCTATGTTTCATAATGGATACCATTCATGCACACGCATAGCTCTAGTGACTAAGTGAATTCATCTCCTAGAAGTAGTTATTGTAACCAACAGTGAGATAACAATCCTCATTGCCTTTTGTACAAAGATCTGTAATTATAGTTATGTAGTAACATTTTTATGGTGATGTGTATTGTGTATTTTCATAATATTTATATTGACACTTTGCTTATTTTTACAATATTTATATTGACAATTTGTTTATTTGTAAAATATGGCCTTTCGGGAGTCTTGGATTTTACTTTTTACTATTATGAAGGGTTTGATTTTATTGATTTTCTTAAAGTGTTTATTTTTTTTTTTTTTTTAGAAATGCATTTAATTTTGTTTGCACGCTTTTGTGGTATTTTGTGCCGAAATAAAGCTGAAATTGAAATTGAAATTTATAAAACACTGTTGTAGACTTTAAAAAGATAAGAAAACATGTCCAGATATAATGCCATGCCTAATCTTCATGTGTCCACTCAATTAGAATAATTTTTTAGAGCAACAAGGACTTCTAGAAAAGACCATAGAACAAGGCTGGAAAATGAATGGCTATTCTCACTTGGCATATTTTGTTGAATAGGGACACGTAGAAAATATAGGTAAATACTGGGTGGTATATTAGATTTATTAAATCAGCTATGCTCTGGCAGTTTAATTGAATAGCAAGCTTTTCAATTAACATAGATCCAAAAGCAGTGATGGCAAGATCAGAACTAGTTGAGAATGTTTTAGAGACATTTATAAACAGCTCAATAAGATCAATACCTTTTTGGAAGAATAGGCTTGCTGAAATCAAGAAGAGAGATGTTCTCCGAAGATTAAGTAAAACTGGCAGACGTCTAAAAATCTGAGTATCTCAACAAAGATATGGAAAAATATAAATCATTATAATTTCTTCATTCTTAAAAGGGCATATTTTCATCTAATGCAATTTTATGTTTATGGCAAGTGGTTGCTGTACAGATGTATTTCAGCAACCTGTTTTAGAGGTTTGTTACAGGTGAATGGTAACTGGGAGAGTATGCTACGGCAATGTTCGAAGTTGTCTGCTTGCTGTGTATCAATTCTGGTTTACTGCTGGACTACACTAGATATAGATCTGCCACAAGATCCACAATTCATTTTATTAGGTTAGCCTTTGAAGACTGGGCTAGGTTCAAGCAATAAAAAGAAGCTGTTTCTAGAACCTCTTGAAGCACAGTATTTACTATTGCAGAATTGTAAAACAGTGCAAATACACATGTTTGAGAAGCAGAAAATAAAAATGGTGAAAGTCAAAGAATATGAAAGTATATACGCATTAAGATCTGGCTCACAGAGGAAGCTCTTGGCTCTTTGGGACAGTCTTGTTTAAAATGCATAAAATGGATTAGACTACCAATTTCAATAGATATAGACATAATAAAATGTTAGGTTTATTTATCATGGGTGTGTGCAGTATGTATACTTAGAGGGTACACAGGCATGGATGAATTATAAGAATTTTGACTGCTGTTGTATGTGCAATATGTTTTAATCTATATGTATGTATAAATGATGAAATGTAATCAATTGAGTCACTATGATTTATTCCACTATAAAAAAGAATGGTGTAGGATTGGTAAAAGGTTTATTTTGCTAAGTTGAAATGGCAGTTTAAAACTGAAGTACTGACTGAAATAACAGGCATGATACATGTATTAAAAACAGCTTTAGTGGGTGGCACAATGAGTGCTGCGGAACCACTAGCAGTAATGCATTTATTGGCCTTTTCTTGTGAGGCTTGTTTCCTGGAAGGGCTCTGCGGACCTGTGGTGTTTAGCTTTCTTTGCAGTTTGTTTTTTATGGAGGGTGGTGTTTGCCACTGAGGGCCACCTTTACCTACAGTGCATTTCTCCAACCATTCCCAGGTCAAAGAAAAAGGCTTGCTCATTGATCATCACTTTTAAGATGTGCTGGAAATAATAGCATGTACTGCAATCCTTCCTCTCTTACAGGCCTTTTGACTTCCATAAAGGAAATTTGCTTCCTCTATACTGCCATTGTATAGTCTGGGAAGATTGTAACAGTACTATTTTCAGCATAAAAACGGTCCACAGTCCAGGTGCTCTGCAGAATCTGGTTACAGTCCTTGTAATGCAAAGGTCTAGCAACCACTGGGTGAGGCTGTGACCCCGGTGGCTGGCTCCAGTGTGCCCTCTCCAAAGTAAAGACCTTTCTACCTCAGTATTCATCCAATTTACTAATCCAATAAGGCAATCATAACAGTTCCCTCTATTTTCTCAGGTAGGTCAACTACATGGATGTTGTCCCTCCTATTCCAACTTTTTTGTGACATCTGCTCTTTTGTATAATGTGCTGAGTCTTCCAGTTAAGTTTCTTATTTGTTTCATTTTAATGTGTCAGCTAATTTGCAATGATTCGAATGCGCTATATTTAGATCTATGGTCACCTTATAAGTCTATGTGTCAAGTATTTTAGTAGAAGCAGTGATGTCTTCTAATATTTGAGGCAACTTATAGTCAGAGTTCAAAGTCTGCAGCGCTGTTCCTGGTGTCATCAATGCGTCACCAGTAAACTCTGTATGCAGTGGTGTCACATCATAGCTCAATTGGGCCCCATCTGTGTCCTTTGTATCCCCATTTCAGCCTATTTTGTCCATCAAAGACTGATGACCATGATATTGTACCTCTGTAGTTCAGGATTAGAGTTCATCTCAGATGTGGACTTCTACCTCTCTGTCATCAATTTAGATTGTCGCAAGAGTCAGCCCTCTGTGAGGGCATACCCATACCTTGCTATTTAGTAGTTGATCAGGACCTCCTTTGCCACAAATGTACTGCTTCTCTCACCACAAGAGTTGAAAGACCTGTCACAACTTCTGTCCTAGTGAGCTCCAGCACCCCATGGTCTAATAGCTACTATTTTCCTGGGCTCCAAGGACCATAAGCTCTCCCCCTGGCCCTACTGAGTGGAGGCAGCATTGATCTTCCCTCTTTCTACGGTGCACCTAAGTGAACTCTGTTGTGCTCCCAACGGGGATCGGTGGTTCATTCTTCTGCTTCAGGTGGGGTGCATGCACTTTCCACTGCTCTCTCCTTGTAGCTACTACTGCCCCTCAAGGAACTTCATCTGCCCAGGTGAAAGCAGTTTATGGGTAGGGCTCTGTCAGCCACACAGACCCCTCACTGGGCTCCAGACACTCCATCCAGGGCACTGCCATCACTATATGGGCACTGTTGCTCCTCAGGAAGCCCCCTCTTCCTGCCCAGGTCTGAAATAAGCAGGGTTCTGTCAGCCTCACCTTATGAACCCCACATACTCCTTTCAGAGCTCTGGTTCCCCACACTCTCTGGGGTTAATATCAGAGCAGGGAGCCCTTTTTACAGGCTGTATCAGGTGCCTCTCCCATATTACCCATGGTAAATCGTGCAGGCTCCTCCACTCTCCAGTGGGGGCTGTCACCTTGTAACTGCTGCGAGGTGAACAGTGTCCTAGGGCCCCAGTTACCTTCTAGAGCCCTGTGTTGCTAAAAACATGGGAGCAGAAGCCTGCACCACTGTCACCAATACAGTCTAAATTGGGTGCCCTGCCTGCCATATTTGTGCCAACTTTCAACTGTAGCACCATCTTGTGTTCACTGCAAGGCACCTGTACCACTGGTGCTCAGGATGTTCTTTATTTTTTAGTCGGCTCCTGTTGTCTCTGGAAATCACAGCTTTACAGGACTGCCAGTCCATCTATTTTGGGTCTTTGCAGGCTGCTTGATGTCAAGGCCTGCAGGGATTGAGGGATTGTAGCTTGGTGGCCGGGAGCTCAATGAGGTGTATCCACCCTAGCCTGCTACTGGCCACGCCCCCAATATGAATAGAATCTTGATGGTGTTATTCTACAACTGGATATCAAAGTTTAACAGACACTGAGGTAGAGCAAGTGCAAACAAAGGTTGAATTTAAGAGGGGTGATTGGTTTATTTAGTTCCTGAAGGAACCAAAAAGTGCTGTCTGGAGAGATCATTAAAGGTGTTACTAATGAAGCTGTTTCTGAGTGCCTTGGGAATAAATACGAATTGAGCTGGACCAAGCATGCTGTACACCCATACAGTACCAATTGCCTGTTGCTATCAGAAGAAAATAAGGCAAATCACATACTATTTAAGTAAAATCTTACTAAATGTTGAGTACTGCATTGGAACCTAAAAATAATTCAAGAACTTCAACAGAGTAAACTTGAGCTAAGAAAATAGAATATTTCATTCAATCTCACAGCATAGCTAGAATTGATGATAATGGATCAGCTGGTATTCATGATCCAAAAAAGTAAATGACACCATTTGATACTATGCATGTGCAGCACAAATGGCACTGACTATTCAGAAAGAGTTGTCTTTAATAATAAATGCCCCATACAGTAGTTTCTCAGAAATTACGAAAACAGTGTTATAATAGTCTCATCGATTGAGGTTTAAGCCACATTAAAGTGCATGGAATTTTACTGTGAATATCAGCATAGTTAATGACATATAATATGTGTGGAGTAGGATAATTTTGACCTTATTTCTCCTGGAAAATCAAGCATTTATTTCAGGTTTCATCTGAATTCCCATTTCAGAATGGTTTGATTGACGCTGATGTCCTCTTTTGTCCTTAGTTAATTATTTTGAATAATAATTTGGCCATTGTGGCCTGCTTAGTAGCACATTAAAATAATTTCCCTGTGCATTCCCCTCTACATAAGTATTAGGACTTAAGTTATCTTTTAATGAATAGCAGAGGTTCTGCGTGACATGACATTGATAACTACTTCTTAGAGTCATAATAGCAGTAGATGAACGTAATTTTATAAAGGGACAGATATATCAGCACCCAGCAATTTTGGGCAACCCTATTCAAAAACACATCTGTTTTATTGTCATAGAAGTTGAGACATTTGAGCTGAATAAACTGGATTAATTACTTTCTGGTTGTTCCTTTATTGACCTTGCCTACAGACAATTCTTAGATGTCCATTATGCAAAAGACATCTTGTGGACCACATCAAAATTTACAGTGGAATTACAGCCAGCCCATGGCTTTCTTGTCAATCTCATTTGCTTGCTTTATATTTGATGGATTTCCTTCCTTCTCTTGTGTTTGTAACTGACCTAGAGCATACCATTACCATTCTGATTGGATGGCATGTATCCTCCCTTGGCTCATATCAGATAATTCATTTTTGTTTTTCTGTGAGCACTGTAATGGAGGGAATGTATTGCCTTGTTCTCTTCATGTGTGTTCATTCTCCCTCACATCCCTGCCCGCATTCTCCTTTATTTATTTTTCCAGATTCTCAATAAAGGCAGAGCAACAACGATACTTTTGCTGTAGTTTGACTTAAGAGCAAACCTTTTAGGCTGTTTATCTTTAGCTCCCATGTCCCACATGTTGAATGAAAGTCCAGGCCCTGGCACGCAAATAAAGCTTTTGTGGCACTTGGGAGGTACAGACTGCTGCAGTCACCTAGGCTAGACATGCCCTTTCTCCCAGAAGCACATAAATCTCCTCCTGACTGCTGAAGAGCACCATTCTTGTGTGAAAGTTTATTAGGCTTTAGCAAGTGCTTTGCTTTAACTTCTGACACTTCCTTATTCACAGCTGCTGATGGCTGCTTTTTCAGGTAGCTACCACCTTTAAATTCTGGCCCGTTTCCATATGAAAAGTATTTTGAAAATAAACCATGCCATTTATTAAAATTGAAAATATTGAATTCAGTGTTCTGCTTGCAGATACCTTAGGAGTTGTGTATGTTGTCCTTCCGGTATTCTGTTTTTTTTTCTTTTGCTTTTTTGTTTCAATGTTTTACAAACCGACAGTGGTGAAGCCCACAGCTTGTCACCCCAAATATAAGGGTGCAGCCTATTGACTTTGCCATTGCTTGTTGAACTGTGAGATTAAATGGAATGTGTGGGTGGAAATCCTATCTTTGAATTTACAAACACATTCTCTGTTTAGACAAAACCTCAATGGGAAATATGTGAGACTAAACAATTGGTGTCCTCAAATTGACCAGGGAGAAGGCTGATAAAGAAGCAAGCAGAAGTAATGCCTTTGGGGGCATTCAAAGGCACTACCCAGGATGCTCATATAAGTAAAATCTGAGGAGTAAGGTTACATTTAACCAAACCTCTAGTCAACAACCAAACTAAAGAAATAGAGTGGAGTCTAATAGTTCACATACAGCTCAACAATTCACTTGCAAATATGTGGTATCAGCATTTGAAGCATTTACTCCGTTTGGACAAGTTTGATTGTGTCATGTTTACCAAGAAACTACCTAGCAAAAGAAATAAATGAGCAAGGATGCTGACATGGCTTGTTGTGTAGAATGGCGGTCATTCCACTAACAACGTGGAATACTGAAGCAATATGAACCAGAAGAGCAGTAATCAGATGTTTGCAGGATTCCTTTGGACACTCTTTTCCCAGCATATTAGGCTAAACCCCAAACAATTGTAAAATATTTTTGGTAGTTATCTGTACTGCAGCTGCCATTAGAGTATCCATTAACATTTGTTGGGCATGCTTGCTAGAGAGTAAAAGTCTTGGAAGTAGAAGTATAATCAGGATGTTTGCAAATGACCCTGGTTTTATGCAAATAAATATGTGCACCCTGTCCATTGTACCGCTTTTTGGACAAAGAACTAAAAGTCGTTCCACACTAAGGAAGAACTACTGCTGAAGAAAAGTGACATAAAAGAGAAGAGTAAAAAAGGACTTATGACCATATTCAAGATAGAAAATGTTGGAGACTGATATGAACGATTTGCCAAAATGTGGGTCATTAATTTGGGTGGATGTCTTTGCACCAGAATGAATAGGACCACAAATTTCTCAGGGCAAAACACAGTTTCACTCATTTAAAACTGGGCTTAACCCCATGGTAGCTTTGGCATGAAGTTGACTATCTTGACTTAAGAAAATATGTAAAGCATTTAGCAATAGCAAAAGGATAAAAAGTCAAAACACCCCACAATAGAAATTGACAAATATTTAATGAGCAAAATGACACCACAGTGTCACAAATATATTAAGGAGAACTAGATATATGCATTTTCAAAGTGTTAAGGCAAAAGATGCCAAGAGAAATTAAAGCTCTAATCAGTAGTCACTGTTCACAGCTGACCAAGAACTAGGCACAATTTCAGTCTGGCTGCGATGGATCACAGGTCAAATATACTAAGTGGATTCGTTCTAGTCAAGGATTTTCCCTTCTGACATCAAAATCATGCAGCGTGACAAGGTTACAGGCTGTGTCTGCCCACGTCTTCTCTAAGCAGGATAGCCCCTTGATGAGGTTCAGCTGAAGCCATTGGTCTTGCTGTGAGTGGGAGGAGAAATTCAAATTATTCAGCAGCCAAAGTCCTCACATTGGGCAATACTTTTTGCCTTTGCCTATCAAGATTTCAACCTTTAGACTGAGTCTTTTTAGTGTAGCTCAAAATCCTAGAAAGGGGAAGCCTAAAACATTTTCCAAGTCCCAACTTTTCAGAGTTTCAGAAGCACCTCAAAGGCCCTCAGGACCCCAAAGACAGCACTTAGAGGCCAGGATTCACTCCAGAAGGGTGCATTTCAGGCCCTGTCACTACTGTTTGGCTGGGTACCTAATGAAATAGCCTCATTCAGCTTGCTTCTTCCATTCTACCAAACAGGAAGTCATCTTACTAACTACTGGAGTACACGTGGGAACAGGCCCAGCCGTTGAGGTCTCCACACAGTTCTCAAAGAGCATATCCAGGCCTCTTTTGTTTATCCACACATGCAGAAAGTATCCTGATGATTTGAAGTTTGATGCCACTTTGGGAGAATTTAATAGCCAGTGGGTGGGTTGACTCATGGACATTGCTTAACCAAAGAGGGAAAGGTTCCCAAGAGCATCCCTTCCCACTTTCACACAATCTTCTGTTTGCCATACTGTAAACTATCCCATAGTGCACTATTTTGAAGTAAATCCAACATGGCAGAATATTTTGGCCCCTTAAAGTAGCCTGGTTTGCATCTAGCGGTGTGTTTAAGGAAATGAGAGGCCTCCTCCTCCACAGCTATACCAAACTGATTTTAGGACCAGCTCCCTTTCGTACCAGCCTGGTGCCACGCTCTTGACAGATGGCCTCCCTTCCTCAGATCTCCCTTTTCACTTAACTTTGAATGGACAGGTCTCACACTGGCCCTATTCAAGCTAATAAAGTTTTCCTGGATCGATCCCAGCTGTCCATCCTGTTCTGAGAGAAGTCACATTTGTCACTCCTAGATCTTCCTGTCAAAAGCCATAAGCATTTGTTCCCGCTCTGAGAGGAGTTTTCACATCTTATTAAGAGGAAGAACTGACAGGATTCATCTGTTGGCTAATATCTGTGTGTGTTTTCTAAACATGTTTAATAAATCTGACTTCACTAATACATTGGATTTTTTATAAATATTCGAAATGATGCTGTAATCGGCTCTGTAGTCTATCCCAACCCAAAGTTAGCAGACATTGTTTTTTCTGAACTTTAATGCTTCTCATGGGACAGCTACAGCCCTAGCAGTGAAAATACATTTTGGTGGCAGTTAGTCTCTGTAGGTACATGTCAACATGAAAATTCTTAAATACTAGGCACTCTGCTTGGTGATATACTTAGGAGCGACTGATTAAATATTTACAAGTAGGTTGCTTTTATGCCAAAAATAATTATTTTACAGATCTTCCTGCATGTTTAAAAGCTGCATTGAATTAGGATACACATAGGCCTAAATCCATTTTTTCTTTGTCAATCTAGAAGATGGCACATTAAATGCTGCAGCCCATAGGTGACATTTAACCTTCCACACCACTGGTGTATTAGATGTCAGAGTACATACCATGGAACTTGACAGAAGTGCCCCAGTTAGCAGATTTTAAAAACCAGCAATTCCAGTCATCAAAAAACAGGGGTGACCATGCAAAAAGAAGCAGTTCTCACATGATGCATATCATGATAAATTTATTTGAAGAGATTAAATTCAACTAAATGTTGTTGCAATCCTACTCAATAAACACACTTAATGGAGACTAGGTGGATGCAGGCAGAAATCAAATCTGCAACTATAGGTTCAAGCACTGATCTCTGCATAAGATACATCAATGAACTGAAACACCACACTTTGCCATGCTATATGGCTTGGCTATATCTAACAGACTTTAGATAAATTACCACAAATCAAGTCAACCAATTAAACTTCAATTCCAAAATGAGAGCAATACTTTCTACAGGCTGTTTGTAACTTTTTCACTACAAATAAAGGAGATCATTTTCAATTTAGGATTATGCAATTGCTACATTCTTCATCTTTGCATTTAACTTGTGTTTAAGGTTCTGGTTCAAGCATTTTCATTTTAAAGATTGACTAGGATCTGGGAGCTGTGAAAAGCAAATGGAATCACTTTTCTCATGAAAGGTATTAAAAGTGGGTCATTAGAAAGCCCGAAGTACTGCTTGCTTCACTCAACCTTGGAGTAATAGCACTTGATACAGTAAGTTTGAAAAAAAGGGGCAGGTTTCTATTTTGTTCCTATCCACCAACTATGAAAACTTTCTGAGTCATTTAGAGTCTGCCCGATGGTCTGTTGGCCCACTAGGTCAACGGAGGCTATAGCCTCGCTCCCCTGGTAAAGAATATCCCACCCGCATTAGACATCTCTGTCTGCTTGGTGGGGATGTCTGTGTCTACATTAAAGGCATGAATCCTTTTTTAAACAGATCGTTATTGAAAAACAAAAATTCAATGTCCATGATGCACTAGAAGTGTTTGTCCACCATATGAAGTGGAAGATCATATCAGTTGTTTTTTGTTCAGGACTTCCAGTCTGTCCCCTTGGGGTTCAAGTAGGAAAAATGTATGTCAGGAGAAACAGCCTCACATTCAGCACCTTGCATGAAGCACAGCTAAGTGGGAGGCCATTCACTTTCCTTTTTGTCTGCCAAATGTTGAAACAATCTTCCCCATTCCTTGTGTAGCTCCCCATTGCTAGATCTTTTCAGAAAAAAACTTGAATTGAATTGAATTATACGTTTATTTTGATTATAAAATAATCATAAAATCACACAAAAATCACAAACTTCACTAATCATATCATAAATAACCACAACTGTTAAGATCCATTAAGAAAAAGAGCCACAGGCATTAAACGCATTGTTAAGCCAGTGCCATGAATTCTAAACAGATATACAATATATTGTTTAAAAGATCTCAAGAATTTTAAGGCCCATCATTCTTAATCTTATTGTAGCGTAATGCACTCTTTAAAAAATTAGAGACTGCCAATGCAACAATGGGTTCATTCAACATTTGTAAATATGTAAAAGCAGGTTGATATTGATAAAATCCTTTGGCTTTAAGAACAGGCAGGAGAAATCTTCTTCTAAATGGGTGGTAAAAACTACAAAACAGGACCGAATGTTCTAAAGTCTGGGGTGAAACATTATCACAAGGTCAAATCTTATTCGCAGAGGGCTCATATTGCCCAGGCGGAAAACATAGGTTACATCGGAGTGAACCTTATCTAAACCTAGTAAGAATAACTCTTCCCCATGGATTTCTGACAAAGGAACAATCAGATTCCAATACAGGAGTGGTATTTAAAATCATCAAAGCCCTGGCTGAGTGGCTACCCAGGGCCAAGTTATCTCTACATTCACCAAACTGCATAAGTAACAACTCCTTCACATTCTTTCTGTCTGCCTGTTTTATTGATTCTGGAGTATAAAATAGTTCAGGGTGACCCAATGATAGGGCTGTTAATCTAATATAATTAAGCTAAAGTATTTTGTAGCCTAAATCACAAACTAGGCAATCCTCAATAACTTCCCTGTTAAAAGCACTTCCCACTCCAAACAGTTATCCACAACAACGTCGGGGTAATTTTTACATAATCTTCTGCAAAGTCCAAACCCCAACTCCTCATGCTTAAACAAACTCAGGCTGGCAGGATCCACCCCTAATAACTTTCTGCAAAAAAGATTTTCTTTGCGTTGAATAGACTTACAATTTGAATACCCCCAAATTCCTATGTCATATAATAGTACAGGTAAACACTTCATCTTGTAGATCTGCAACAGCGATAAGACAGGTTTACTCTCAGCTATCTGAGCAAATCATCAAGATGTAGGGCCCGGAGAAAGATTACCAATGGTTGGGGCATCCCAAGGCCTTCCAAGGCCTTCCATGATTGACCATAGCTTTGATAGATTAACCCTTTTGAAGGCACAGCTGAGGTCCATAAAAGCCAGATATACAGCTCCCTTCTTGGCCACCACATATTTGCCCACCAGTAGATTGAGGTTAAGACACTGTTCCATTGTCCCCATACCCTCTCTGAATCCAAACTTAGCCAGGCAAATAATATTATGTCCTTGAATCCATTCTTCAATACGAAGAAGAACAATATGCCGCACTATCTTGACAGTGGAATCCAGCAGCAAAGAAATTGGGCAATAACAAACTAGATCTTGCCCACAGCCTTTTTTGAAATCAGGCACTAATGCTGCCGACTTCCAGGAATTAGGGATACCAGTTTGCATAGCAGCATTGAGTAAATTAGTCAATAATGGGGCTCACATGATAACAATGTCTATGTATAAATCCTTTGGAACACCGTCAGGGCCAGGGACTTTGTAAGAGGGGCTTACCATAATTTAACACTCAACCTCTTCCAACTTAAAACTTAGACCCAAAGGTTAAGGAAACTGGTTCGTCCACCTCCACTGAGTGTTCTGCATCAAAAGAGTAAAGCCGCCCAAAGTGCACAACCCATTTTTGGACGGATATGGTAGTCCCTACACTGGCTGGGGAAACTTGATAAGCAGGCTTGCCATTCCCGGTATTCCAAAAGGTCCTTGCATCCCCAGGCTTACATGCACCCACTAAGTGCTCCCACCTCTCATCTTTGAGGCATTGCTTCCTTTTCTTTAATGCTTTTTTATAAGCAGCTCTAGCTGCACTAATAGATTGGGGGTCCCTTGGCTCATCCTTAAGGGCTTTATGCAAGTGCCAACATAATGGATCTAAGGGTACTGTTCAAAAGCTGAAAGTATGCCAAAATGACACATGGTGGGGCCTCATATCATATGAGGGAGCTAAAAAGCACATTCCAGCATCTCTTAACAACCTCTATCAGTAAAGTGGGAATCAGAATTTTCTGCCAACTAAGCCTCCTACCCAGATCCTTTGGGGTCACCCAGTCACACCTGGAGCCATTCTAGCTTCTATGGCATTATGATCACTTTGCAATTGGCCATGAACCTGCCTTTTAATAAAAAGATCTGCAAAACTGCTGGAGATAATTTTTTTATCAATTACAGTCCTCTTTCCCCACCCTACAAATGTGGGTTTACATAGATCACAGCTTGCCACTCCCTCCAGCATGTTACAAAAACCAGCCAGCCTCAGTTCAGTAATTAGCAGGTTAACTCTAGGGTCAGCAAGCTCCCCAAACGATAAAACTTCTTCTATAGGAAGGGGATCTACATCCGTAGGAACCGTAGCTATCTTACCATTAAAATCCCCCCTAAAAAACACTTAAACAGCCCAGCCTTTCGGTAGCCCTTTCCTCCAGAATCAATTAGAGCTTGAAATAAGATCCTAATCTGACATCCTGTGTGACATGCTGAGTTATAAAAATGTACAATAAAAAAAATTACAATCTGAGGAAGCCACGACCCATAATATCTGTATTCCACCATGCCTAAGAGGAATCAGTACATCTCGCAGCTGAACGGATACTCTGAATAATAAAGCCAAGCCTCCATTAGCTCGCAAGCCTAGTGAGGGAGTTGCTGGAATAACATACGTCTCAAAACCCTCCACGGAGAACAACTCCTGTACCCACATTTCTTGGAGTAGTATAATATCATACTGGGAAATAAACATAACCCACTGAGGGTCAAAGATTTTGATCTCAAGGCCTGCACAATTCCACAACAAGAAACTAAGGCCCTCATTATGACCTAGGCGGTAAATGCCGCCTTCCGCCACGGTGATGGCCTCCATAAGACCATCTCTGTGGCTACCTACCGTCTGCCATATTATGACCGTAGCCGGAATTCCAACAGAAGGCTGGTGGAATTCCGGCTATGGTCATGGCGGTGGATGGCGGTAAGGTGGCACTGCTGCCAGCAGCAGCGCCACACCAGTAGAACGCTGCTAACCATATCATGACAGGCAAGCAGGTAAGTCAGGTTCTCCGACAGTGGAGGGGGGTGGAGAGGCTGTGTTTGGGGGTGTGTGTGGCTGTTCTGTGTGTGCGTGCATGCGGGTGTGAGGCATGTGGAATGCGTGTGTGTAGGAATGGGTGTGAGTGTGCGTGTATGTTGTGTGGTGTGGATGCGTGTGTGCTTGTATGTATGTCAGTGTGTTTTGCTGTGTGTGTGTATGAATGTATGCATGCATGGATGAATTTGTGTATGAGTGTGTATGTCTGTGCGTGTAGGTGTGTGTATGACGGGGGTTGGGAGTGGGAGGGGGAGGGTGGGCGAGAACTCTGGAGAGGGTGCAGGGGAGACCCCTATCAGTGCCAGGGAAGGAACTCCCTGGCTCTTATAGTGCCTACAGGCATGGTTTTCGTGGTGGTAAGATTGCCACGAAAACCATGGCAGTAAGCGGGGTCAGAATCCCGAGGGTGGGATTGTGATGGCCGCCTGGCTGGAGACTAAAGTCTCCAGCCCGGCGGCTGTTACCGCCCTGGCGGACGGATTTGTACATTGGCAGTTTGGCTTGAGCCAAACTGCCAATGTCATATTTTGGGGAAAGGTACCACCAGCCTGTTGGCAGTACCTTTCTCCAAAATAACACTGTCCGCCAAAATCATAATGAGGACCTAAGTTCCCTACTTGTGCTTATGGTATTTCCCACATGTGGGCCACAAACATCTGAATTACCCTAACCAAGGCCCCCTTGGGCGCAGTAATGATTTGTCAATCAATTTCACCCAGGTTGTACAAATAGGAGAATCTGTTCCTGATAGGAATAGTAGGGATGGGCATGACCCCGGTCTATGCTCCAGGTGATTGAAGCCCCTGGGGAACAATGGGGTCACAGGCTTATAGGAAAAACTTTGTGGCAAAATCCTTGCACCCAATCACATCTGAGATGGTTGCCTACCAGTAAAAATCAGTCTCCCTGCTAAATCAGGTGTTCTGCAATTAATCATCACACAATCACCTTCCATAGACTTGTCTTTGGAACAATCCAATCAACTCTTTGCACAAATAAAATATTCCTCAAATCCATAGGGTGGAAATTTGCATTTTGGCTCAACCAGTAACAGACTTTATTCTGCAAGTTTTCAGTTGTCTCAACCGGAGATTACTCAAGAGGGGGAACTCCTGCTAATACTACTGCATGTGGACAGCATTCAGGCGTCAGGTTAAAAAATGGCAATCTCTTAGCTGGAATATGTTGAACATCCTTGCCATCACTGTTTCTAGAGACCCCTTCTATAGATTGCTCCTTGCTTACCATTTCCCCCTAACATAATGAGACAGGGAACACCTGATATTACCTATCAATGACATAGAGGCATGAGGTTAGGAGAATTTGGCGTTGGGTAAAAAACTTGGCAGGACTCCGTTGGTAGAATTATTCCCCCACCCTAAAAGAGGCTCACTTATGGCCTCCCCTGTGAACAAATTTCCTCACACCTTCTCTCCTCCAATGCAGGGGTCCCCTGAGTGGTCACTATGGGTTCTGGTTGGTTCAGGCTGAGGATCGACATCTCTACTTTGAGTAACCTTTCTAATACAGGAGCCAAACACTGATCAACAATATGCTTAAATGTATCCAGTATGTTGTCCCACTCCTCAGAGGACGATGTCTGTCCTTGGTTGCCACTCAGGGCCCCCATCTTGCTACCCATGGAGCTTGTTATCTCTGACTGCTTAGCTTGATGCTTCCTTTTTTCCTGCCAGGGCTGGGGGGCCCATACTAGCGAATCATCAAAAAGATCCTCCCTGACTACTACCTCCCTTGGATGGATATCATGGTCTCCAAAAGTCAAATTATCAGCGTGGTGCTATATGATCGAGTAGGGAATTTGGTAACAGAGAATGGCCCACAATTGGACCATCACTTGGGCTATCCCCCGGGTCCATTGATAGCCTCCTCTCAGCCAACTCAATTTCTTTTGCAATCACTCCCATGGACTGAGTTAAAAACAAGTTGATCGTTGTTTCTTTTTGGGGCTTCGGGGTTACTCCCTTACAGTCCTGCAGCTTGCGCGTTCCCATTATGATTACTCCCAGGCTCTAAAGGCCGCAATACATCTAAGCACAGTTTAGGGAGGAAAGATAAAGAGATGGGACCTGACCTGGGCTCTTCCGGTCAATGATGGGCGAAGATGGGCATGCTCTTCATCTGGTCTTCACCTGGGCACGTGCCCGGCAGCATCCTGCGCAGCTGGAATTCGCACCTCCTTAAAGCGCCTCCGGGTGTTGATGGTGTGTTGACAAGGGGTGGGCCTCATGCCCGTGATGCTGCCTGGGATGTGTAAGCCTGCCCAGTAGTCAGGTTCCCCCTGTGATGAAAGTTCTCGGTGTAACCTGTGCAGTGGGAGGTCGTGCCTCCTTGAAGCGGCTCAGGGCACTGATGGCGTGTTGCCAAGGGGTGGGCCTCCTGGCTGCAGTGCTGCCTGTGATGTGTATGCCTCCCCGGTAGCCAGGCCCCCCTCCCGTGATGAAGGTTCTCAGCATGTCTCCAGAAAAACTCTTAAAACATGGCTATTGGTTACAAATTTTGTCTTGCCATATTTGTAGCACCTGGGTACCAATCTGGATTGCAGTGCAGTCTATATATCTAATTGATCTTTCATCTTTTGCAGATTGGTGATGTGCATATTATTATTGAGTTTCCTAGTTGACCGTATCACCACAGGGGCTGCACAACCCTGCCTTACACTGGATGACACCCATTTCTTTCACTCTTATCTGGCACCAACTTCAGTAAAGAAGTCAAAGCCCTGAATTGGTCTCCCCACATTGACTTACATGTCAGACATATTTGCTTTCCCAGTGCTTGTCTGTATTCTGTCCTAACAGGTTTTAACACTAGCTTTTAAATAAAAAATACAATAGGCAAGAAATGAACAGCTTTAGTAATTAGGTCCCGAAGAATCAACACATTTCCCCATAGTCAAAGAATGGTTAACACTGTGATACAACAGGCTCAATGTATTTATTTACTTATTTATTTCAATGGCATAACACAGAATTATTAACAAAATTTGAAGAGGGGCTCCTGAGTCTTCCATATCTCCTAGATATTCATTGGTGGCCCCTGCAAGCTTAGGCCTGTGTTATACCCCTGATTTAAATAAGTATGATTTTCTTCGGTGCATGTTAAGGGTCCTTGATGGGAAAAAATTTAAAATATACTTTAAGTAAAGAAACATTAGAAACAAAAAGACTCAGTGACATCTGCTGTGCCACGGATCCTAAAAATATAACGGAATTCATAATACTTGTAAAGCTTTGGGCTTCTATACAAAAAGCCCCCAGTGGAAAAAAAACACATTTTGAAAGTTACAAAGAATTTCATAGGATTCTTAAAAATTTTTTACTCCAGGATAAATTGCTTGGGGGAAAACCCAGCATGCATTGCTTGAAAACAAATTAAAATGTTGGTTCTCAACCTGTCGTCCGCAGACCCATGGGGGTCCGTGAAGCCTCCTAAGGGCATTCCTGACTGCTTAGAAAATTAACTAATAATAACAGATTACTAAAGTGCATATCAATGAAGTGGCTGAATGTACAATTGAACATTTTAAATCATACAGTAAATGTCAAGGATTTTGAAATTAGAAGCTAAAAATAAAATCAGTATCCTCAGATTGATTTCTGGGAGCAGCATAGGTGCATCAAACAGAATATAGTATGGCCAATATGAGGCTTTAATTGAATTTAGAAAAGCTCCAACCTTCTTATTAAAATAAAAAAAAAAAAAAATTAGTTTAGTGGTTTGCAAATTAAATACAATGTGTTATCATTTGTATATGTGTTCGATGGAATGCTGCTTGTTTCTGTATTGTTTTGTGGTTCAAATCATCAACAATGTTCAGACCGGGGTCCCTGGCTTCCAGTAGTGACTAAGTGGGAGGTCTCCGAATTCCTATAATGATTCAGTAGGGGTCTCCGGGTTCTGGTAATGATAAAGTGGAGGTCCAAAGAAGTCAAAAGGTTAGGAGCCACTGCTTTACACCATGTCTCATTTGCAGTTACGTATCTGGTAAATTGCAAACAGCAACTTGCTTATGGCATGGCATCAAACTGTCTTTTGATATAATGTGTGTAGTTAGAAATTGGGTTTCTGGTTGGGAGAGGTATGCACCCTGTCCAAGAAGGGACCACAATTCTAGTGGAAAGTATTTGTGCAACACTTCAAACAGTAACACAGTGAAAAACCACAAACAACTCCACACCAGGTTGGAAATATAGACTATATTTTTCTGAACAAGAAAAGACCAAAACACTGAAAATCCAGTAAGTAGAAGCTGAGGTATAAATGAAATTGTAGTGCTTAAATGCATAAAGCGTCAATTGTGACTGTCTGGTTGCGCTAGACTGGGGACTAGTCAATCGTTCAGGCTGACCGTGATGGAGCACGGGCCATCTACAGAGACCACGCAAGGCCAGCTGAACAAAAGTACCTTGATCCTGGTCACAACAGCGAGATGCAGAGTGCAGCCAAGCAATGTGTCGATTCCGCAGTCAAGGTGATGCATTGATTTTCTCCATGCAACGAGGGTGACGCCTCAGTTCTGAAGACGGAGTGCGGGTTCCGAGATGCTCCTCCAAAACTCATGTGCCTGGTTTCTCTGTGCAGTTGAGGGGTTGCATTGACCGCCTCCCTGCAGTGGCAGTGATGTGATGGGTCAGATGAGGCGTCTCTGATTGTGATGCGCTAGCTCTGTGTGAAATGCATGGGGTCCGATTCCTGCAACAACAAAGATGTGCTGTTTCTTACCAACACAAAGACAAAGGTGTGCTGGTTCTGATGCGGGTGTGTGGGTTATGGCAATAGCAGCCCTTTGCACCTACTTCCAAATGTCCAGGACTGGATTGCCACTACTTGGCAGGGCAAGACTTGCAGCAAGCAAGCCCTGGTAGTGGAGGTGATTGTTGAGTTGAAGTCTTTTTTTGGTCCTGAGACTTCAGAAGAACAGGAAGCAAGCCAGCAAGCCCTTGGTTTAAGTTAGATTGGTCCAGTCCTTCCTCAGCAGGGCAGCAGAAAAAAACGTTCTTCCAGAACATCAGTACAGAGGGGCAGTCTTTGTAGCAGCGCAGCAGTCCTTCTTCCTTTTAGAGGTCTTCAGAGGTCCAGCATTGTACTGAGTTGGTAGGGACAGAGGTTTAATATTTATACCCAGTTGTGCCTTTGAAGTGGGGTGATTTCAAAGAAGGGTCTTCGAAGTGCACAGAGGGCCTTTCTTTCTGTCCTGGCTCCAGACTCACTTCAGTGGGGTATGCAGCCCTTTGTGTTGAAGCAGGGCACTGCATATTCAGGTGTGTCAGCTCCTCCCTTGCATCCTGCCCAGGATGGCCTATTAGGATGTTGATGGTCCATCAGTCACAGCTAAGAGTCCTTTGTGTGTGGCTGTCTAGCTGGAATGCACAATCTCAGTTGTCACCCCAGCCCAGATGTGTATTGGAGACAGGCTGCAGGCACACAGGACTTAAGAGCAGGAAAATGCCAACTTTCTAAAAGTGGCTTTCTCAAAACTGTAACAATAAATCCTACTTTACTATTAAATAGGATTTAATATTACAGTCCGATAGGTACTAATCATGACATATCTACTCCTTCTCAACTAGGAATAACAGCTTATTAAATGTAATAAGTAATCCTCTCTGTTAACCTACAAGAGGGATAGGCCTCACAGTAGTAAAAAAAGAATTTGGAGGGTTTTCACTACAAGGACATGTAAGACTCAAAAGTATTTATCCTACCATTTAGTTACATAGCACCCTGCCCTGTGAGCTAATTAGGGCCTACCTTAGGGGTGACTTATGTGCTATAAAAGGGGAGTTTAGGGCTTGGCAAGAGGGTTTAAATGCCAAGTCAACATGGCAATGTAAACTGCACCCACAAGCTCTGCAATGGCAGGCCTGAGACATGCTGAAGGACTGCTTGAGTGGAAGCACAAGCAGTGCAGCAGTCTCAAAAGTAGTATTTAGTTTACAGGCCCTTAGCACATGTACTGTACTTTACTTGGGACTTATAAGTCAATTCAATCAATCAATCAGGTACTTGTAAAGCGCGGCCTATCACCCATGGGGTCTCAGGGCGCTGTTGCGGGCATGTTGATCATTTGAAAAGCCAAGCCTTGAGATCCTTCCTAAACTGCTTCAGTGAGGCAGCCTGTCTGAGGTTGAGTGGAGTGTGCTCCATGTCCGGGCTGCGAGGTAAGAGAAAGATCTGCCTCCAGCTGTGCTCTTCTTGTTTCTGCCGACGGCGGTGAAGGGGAGGATTGAAGTTGCCTGGCAGGAGTGTAGAGGGTCAGGCAATGGTTGAGGTATTCCAGACCCAAGGTGGTGCCGTACCTTTTAGGTGTGTGTCAGTAGCTTGAAAGCGATGCGTTTGTCGACCGGGAGCCAGTGAAGGTCTCTGAGGTGGGCAGAGATGTGGCTGTGGCGGGGTATGTACAGGATGAGCCTGGCTGCTGCGTTCTGGATTCTCTGTAGTCTTACTTGTAGCTTCTTTGTGATGCCTCGCTGAGAGTGTAAATTGAATATGCCAATTGTGGATGTACCAATCAAACCATGTTAAGGGGAGAGAACACATGCACTTCAGCACTTCTCAGCAATAGTAAAGTGCTCAGATTCTTAAGGCCAACAAAACAGAATCAGCAAAGATGAGGCAAACAGGCAAAAGGTTTGAGGGGAGACCATCCTAAAGCTATCAGATCTAACACCTGTTGTCATTGAAGGAAATATTTTACGAAAAATAATGGTAATAACATACTTACATTTAACACTGAAAAAATAAGGCTCAACATAAAAATACCAAAAATTAAACTCAGATAGCATTGCTGCTAAGAATGCACTTATTTATTTGGTATATTTCTAAATAAGCCTTCCGGTGTCTGATCAAATTTCCATGACGGAAAACATATATGAGCAACATTTGAAAAGCCAATAGGTTTGTCCTCTTTAAAGGAGCCCATGGCTAAAAAGTAGTACACGCCATGTAATGTATGAAATGTATCTACATATGTATATGCAATGCACGACGTATACAGGTAAACAATGATGAGCTCTGTGCGATTTTCTCTATAAATTGATAAAGCAACATGACTACCGCAAATCCCTTGAGAAAAACTGCAAACTGTCAAATAACCTGTCTTTTGTTCTGAGGTGTAAAGCTCTCTAAGTACAGCCCAAAAGTGTCACATCATTAGTAATCTTGTAAAGGAAAGGCCCTGTTATCTGGTAAAAGAAGTGGCAAAACTGTGATGGCCATCTTTGATGGGGCACATTCACTTTAAGTGAAATAACATTATCAGTGCTCCGCGCCGCGCAGCGCCGAAGCTCAATACACGATGCTATGTATGTGATTACTGCGCTGCTGTCTGCGCAATTCGCAAGATGTCCTTGATGGACTACTTGGCGATGCTCAGTGACAGTATCTGAAGAGGATACCCTTGTCTTTCGCCTGCCCCTTCCCAATGTGGATATGATGTAAACTGGAAAAATGTTATCACGTCAAATGTCTGACACTCCAAACATTCCTGTGGGTTGATCCACAATGTGGCTGACACTTCAATACAAGCAGTGTCTGAGAGGGACTTCCCGCTCAATGTATACTAACTGTGGACTAATCCAGTATGTGAATGTCTTTTCTATATAATAATGGTCGGAGGGTGCTGACTCCAAGTCTTGTCATGTACCATTATTATTGTATTATATTGCCGGGGTATGCAGGATATGAAGCACACATTTGTAATATAGGGGACGAATAGTATACATATATAATATCCTATTTATAATGTAATGTATCTATGTAATAATTAATAGGGCTAATAGTTTGTGTATGATTGTTTTAGGTCATAATCTCAATACGAACATTTTCTGAATTTACATATTAAATACATCATGTGTGATACATCATAGGGAGTAATGGTCGTGCCTTTGCTGCTTCTAACCAAGAATGTTGTAAATATCTGCTGGAAAGCCCTGCAGTGCATGTTATATTACGCTGTAGGGAAGTACACTGGGCCAATTCATGGGTGCTCTCTTGTAGCAAAGAGCTATATTATGGACAGCCACATCTTACGATACTGCACAAATGATGATGGAGAAATTATATGATTTACAATATTAAAACGACAGCATTTTACAGTCATGTAATTGATAAAACAATTTACCACTAATGCACTATGGAAATGTTCAATTACATCTGTTGCCAGGATAGATTACAATATTGATAACATTGAATGGTACAAAACTTACCTTGCCAAAACTCCCTTTCCCAATTGCTCGTAAAATTTGAAAATGGTCGAAATTAACTGTAAAAAATAATGATAATAATATTAATCAGCTGTTTTAAACACACTTTGATTAATCACAAGTAATATCATTCTACAAAGCACATACACTGCTGGTAGCATTGGCACTTTTGTTGGCTTGCAAAGAAATTCAAATCTAATTTTCATAGCCAAAGAGGGACTTAGGGCCAGATGTAGCAAAACGCCAATTTGCGACTTGCAAATTGCGAGTCCCTGCGACTCGCAATTTGCAAGTCGCAAATTGGTATGCAGTACGGTGTCTCAGACACCGACTGCGACTCGCTATGGGGTCGCAATGACCCACCTCATGAATATTCATGAGGTGGGTCGCAAATTGCGGCCCCATAGCGAGTATAGGCACTCGCAAACATGGAGGCCTGCTGTCGTCAGCAGACCTCCATGTTCGTGACTGCTTTCAATAAAGCAGTTTTTTTTTTTTTTTTTTAAGTGTAGCCCGTTTTCCTTAAAGGAAAACGAGCTGCACTTAAAAAAAAAAACGAAACCTTTAGTTTCGGTATTTTTTCAGGGCAGGGAGTGGACCCTTGGACCACTCCCTGCCCTGAAAAAATATTTGTGGGTCCATTCACAAAGTGGAAGGGGTCCAAGTGGGGACCCCTTCCAATTTGCGAGTGGGTTACCATCCACTTCAAGTGGATGGTAACTGCGACTCCATTTGCGACCGCATATGCGGTCGCAAATGGAATTGCATTCCACTCCGAATCGCAAATAGGAAGGGAACACCCCTTCCTATTTGCAATTCTGAAATGCATATTGCGAGTCGGTCCCGACTCGCAATATGCATTTCTGAATGGCAAAGAGGCTTTTGCGCCTCGCAAACGGCGATTTTCGCTGTTTGCGAGGCGCAAACCCTTTGCTACATCTGGCCCTTAGATCCTACTCACTGTGCCATACAATACATAGAACAGGCTGCCCTGCTCCCTCCACATTTTCGTTGTACTTGGCCTCAAGGAATGCAGACATCGAGCATACTAAGGCTCGGGGACTCAGGTAGGGGGCTGCATGCCCTGCTCCCCTGTTTAATTATATTTGGCCCTGGGGGTTTTCTTAGGGCCTTTTAAGCCTTGGAAGGGAGCCACAGGGCACCCGTCCTCTTTTTATTGAAAATGTCCACAGGCATGGGGTCCCCTGGGCCAGTTAAGGCCTTTATTAAATCTCCTAAATTGTAAACGTGTTTAGATTTACCTTCATTTTAATCTTCATTAATATGATTTTAATACACTATTCATTACAGCAATTCAAAGTTTTGTTCATTCCAACAAATACTATGCTGTAAATTGCAAAGGTTTCCATGGGACCATTTTGCATTAACGCTTTTCATCATCCTGGTGTGTATTTAATGCACAGGCTCAAACTGGGCCACACTGTAGATAAAAAAAAAATGAAGAGTCCTCGGTGCAGGCACGATCTCTCACCTGCCCTGTCAAAGGATCAATGATGAAAGAAGGGCCGACAGTTTAAAACCACTGGTCAATCTGTCAGTGCTCGAATAAAGATCTCACTGTTGCAGGGGCATACATGAGGGTGTTAGACCTGTTAGCCTTAAGGTGGTCTTCCTCCAAATGTTTTGCCTGCTTACCTCCACATTTTCCTGAAATTCGTTTTTTCGTTAGCCTTAGGACTCTGTGCACACGTCCACTGCTAACCAGTGCTGAAGCACCTGTGTTCACTCCTCTAAACACGGTTTGATTGGTAAACACTTAATTGCCATATTTAATTTACTTATATGTCCCTTGTAGAGTGGTACACCATATACCAAGACCTGTAAAATAAATGTTACCAGTAGGCCCAAAGCACTTATTGTTCCACCCACTTAAGTAGTTCCTCACAACATGTCCAAGGCCTGCCACTGCAGCCTGAATGCAGTGTTAGCCTGACATGTCAAGCTGGCATTTAACTCCCCCCTTGTCAAGCATTAAACTCCCCTTTTATTAAATATTAGTCACTCATGAGGTAGGCCCTAGGTAACCAATAGTGCCCCCGCTGCCTCAGCTGTCTCCTAACATGGCATGCTTAAATCTCCCTCCGGGTGGGAGCACACTTGCCTTCCCTGCCCGCATTCCTGCAGACAGGGAAGTCAAGTTTGCTCGCTCCTGGCGGGAGATTTAAAAATGCTCCTGCTTGCAGGAGCAAACACATCTTTCCCTGCAGGCATCAGTGCAAGCAGGAAAACCACTTTTTCTCAGAGGAGGGCTTGCTAGGACAGAGTGTTTGAGCTGGCCCCAGGGGAATGAGGTCCCTGGCATCTTTTTAAGGGTCAGGGAGCAGGGCTACACAGCAGCCCTCCCTTAAAAGTTATTTTATAGGCCCAGGGTATGGGTTTCCCATGGCCTTTTAAGGCTCAGGAGAGGGGGCTGAATGGTACCCCTCCCCTTTATTGTTGTTTTTGGCCCTGAGGGCCCACAATGAGCTCAGGGAGGAGAGGCCTTATTGATGCCTTGCTCACCAAATCTTTTAAAAAAAAAAAAATCTTTTTGCCCCAATTCCCTTGGAGTTCCATGGGATTGCTACAAAAACACTGCCTTTTTTATTTTGGCCCTAGGGGTGTGTTTCTCTGGGCCCCCCTCACAAGGTCTAGGGAGGCAAGCTATCAATACCCTGCTTTCTTATATTGTTTTCATTTTCAAACTTTGGGACAAGAGATGTGTAACGGCTGCTAACAACGATTTTCTCATGGTGCTGGTAGCCAATGAGAGCCTTATGTCTTTGGGACAGAAATGGCTCAAGGAAGCAGAAGGCTCTTTTTTTTTAGAGTCCCTTGAACCAAATTCTACAGATATATAAATATTTCTGAGCATTCATTTGAAAAAAATAATGAATTTATACTAAATCACAAAAAGAGCAGTGACCAGGATCTAGCTTACTGTAACATTTTGTGTAATTCCATTAAGCAGTTTTTGTGGAAATACTTCTAAAAAAGGCTATGGAAAATGCATGGGGATTTTACCTTTTCAGATTCCCTTTTTTTCAGCCCACGATTAATAGATTACTACAAAATTTTCCATGCAGAAACTAGCCAAACAGTTTCACTTTCTGAGAAAGTTTCATGAAGACGCATCATACGGCACCAAATCTATTTAGCCACACAAAAAAGGGTTTCCTATGGAAATGCTGACCTAACTATAACTACCCAGTGGTGATCACATAGCACTTGAAACATGTCTTGGGCCTGGCATTGCAGCCTGAGTGCATGCAGTTTTAAACTGCCATTTAGACCTGGCAACCTACATCTTTTGCCAGGTCTAAGCCTTCCATTCTAATACATATATGTCACCCTTACGGCAGACCCTGGACAGCTCAGAGGGCATGGTGGAACGTGTTTAAAAAGTAGAACATGCACTTTTAAGTTTTATATGTCCTGGTAGTGAAAAACTAAAATTGTGTTTAACTACCTCTCTCATAGGATAACACTAGAGTTACCTTAATACATTTTACAAGTGTAATTTCCAAATGGGAACAGGTTACCGATTCACGTTTGGTGTCTCTGGAATTGGAAGTTAAAATCCTAACTTATGGTGCAGTCAGATTTAGAAAATGCCTCATTTTGGAGAGTTGGCATTTTCTTGCCTTAGCCATTTGGTGCCTGCAGCATGTTTCTATGTCAAATGACTGAGTGTGGGTGACCGTTGGACTTGTGTATTCCTCCTAGACAGCCACACACAATGGGGGCTTATTGTGACGGAAAGAGCCATCACTGGCAGATGGAAGGGAAAAGCTGGGCCCAGCCCCATGTACACTTGAATGGGCTGTGTCTTGCTTCCACACAAAGGGCTGAATACCCTCTATAGTTAGTCTGGAGCCTGGGCCAGAAAGGCATGGCACATGTGCATTTCAAAGGCATGCCACTAGAGGCATCTCTCCACTCCATAGGCACAACTGGGTATAAATACTGGGCTTTAAACATCAACTCTTTGATACATTCTGGACCTGTGGATACTCTGCCAGGAAGGACTGTTGTCTGCTAAAAGGACTGCCACTCTGTTACCCTGCTGCTCTAAAGCACCTGCTGCTTGCTATGCTCACCTGCTGCCTGCTGTCCTATTGGCTGGGGAAAGAGAATTGGAGTTGAAAGTGCATCTGGAACTAAGGACCTCAGAGTGACTCCAAAGACTAGTTTGCTAGCCTCCTGATCTGAGCCTCAAGGACACAAAAGGCTCCCCAACAGCCCCTGAATGCAGCTGCAATGTGTTACTGACCCCCCTAGTGGTGCCTTTCAGGTCCTTCACTATTGGTGTGGCTCGCAGATGAAATCAAGCTTTTGGTCTCTCCGTAACCGTAAACAGGCCCGTTTGCTCCAAGACGTCATCACAAATCAGCACCAAGCTCCATCAGCTCAACTCTTTCCACTGCAGCATCTACCACTCATGGAGACTGATAGTGGGAAGCTCCAGCAATGCCCACCCGTGACCCTGGCTAGCTCTTCATGCTTTGCCAACAGGCTCTTGTGATGCTCTCCCTGCTTTTTGTTGTTTTGGTCTTGTTTTATTTATTACATTTTACTCTATTTTTCTAGCTTGATGTGTGATCCTTTTGTGTGGTGTTCTCACTGTATCACTGTTTGAAGTGTTGCACAAACACTTTACACATTGCCTCTAAGGTAAACCTCACTGCTCTGTGCCAAGCTACCAGGGGGTTGAGTACAGATTATTTTGGGGTTTGTATATGCCTTACCCTGACAAGCATTGTTCCCTGCTTTACCAGTGCTCACACCATAGTCAACCAGTAACCCAATTACAGTAAATATATATATATATATATATATATATATATATATATATATATATATATATATATATATATATATATGCATATATGTATATATATGTACATATATATATGTATGTATATATATATATATATATATATATATATATATATATATATATATATATATATACATGTTTATATATATGTTTGAAATTAAAATTCAAAAGTATCTTTATTCGATCTTTGGGTACAGCTCCCAAAAGAGCAAAATTTTGTTCATCAGAAACACACAGAAAGACTCATCATAATAGCATAACTATTCGTAAAATTATGGCTAAAAACAATAGTTTCCTGCTTCTTAAAAGGATATTTGAGGGGTAAAAATCATTCCAATATGCAATGCAAATCATAACTATAAGGACTTAAAACATCATTAAAAAATCATTTGAAATATATCTTCTGTGCAAGGTGGGCTCAAGCATAAAGTGCATTTTCTAAGCATTAAACTGCTTACACTGCTGTTGCCCCTCAATCTATTCCCTACATTGTAAGGACATTTTAAGGAAGCTACATAGACTAATACAAATATCAGAACTGAAGATCCGTTAGGGCCTCCCTAGATTTCTTAAAATCAAAGAATTTCAGAATATGCTTAAACCAGAGTATGTAAAAACAACAAAATTTACAAAAAGCATAAAATGCAGCATTGACTGCTCAGCCTGCCTGTCACAAGGACAGGCTGGTAGGTCACTGTCCCACACGGATGCCCCATCAGAAAAGCACAGAAGACACCACATGGTGCCTTCCCTGAATATAAATGTAAGGGACCTTTCCAACCATAAGAGCTCCAAAGTTAAGTAAAATGCTAGATCTTCAAATTGCAGAGTGCTCATTTAAAACCTCCTTTGTCCCTTGTTAGAAACTGACCTCTGCATGGCAAGACTTTACTAACCTCTTATTATGTGTACTTAATGTATCAGGGGTAGTAAACATTTCAAGGAGACCAAAATCAGTGAAAGATTTACTAACAAACTTCAGTCAGGGAATGGAAAGCCCCCTATCTAGACTGAGGCAATCAAGAATAACATCTCTATTAAAACGTGCTTCAGTATTAGTCCACATACTCACCCAAAGCAAGAACGGGGCCTGTGTAATTCTATTTCAAATATAATCTAAATTAAGTTCAGACTGTATAATGAAATGGGGGATGGTTGGTGGACGATTCAATAACCATCGGCAGATCCTGTTTTCTTCCATCTGTAAGGAGGAGACATTACGGTACCCACAAGCACGCACTCCAAACATAGCTGTAGGGACATACTGCAAATAAAAGAATCTTGATATGGGGTAATAGTGCCCCTATCTTCCCTCCGAAGAAGCTTAAAAAGGGACCTGGCCACCCTTCCTAATTCATGCATTCTGTATTCACTTGGGGTTGCCAAGAATTTTAGGAGTCAAAAGTAATGCCCAAGTAGCAAAAATTCTGTACAAAACCCAGGGAATGGTCTTGCAGGTTTAGGGACAACAGATTCCTGCTGCCTATTCCACAGGCCATTACATGCAGTTTCCCATAGTTTATAAACATGTCCAAGTTACCCATAAAAAAGACAAAAGATTTTAACACCATATGCAGGGCACTAGACGTCCTAGCCTTTAAAACTGCATCATCGGCATATAATAATGCTGGGACAAATGAATTAGCAATTTTCTGTATATCCTTGGTGGAAATAGACAAATGTGTGAATAAATCATTGATATAGATGATGAAAGGCAGGGGTGCAAATACACACCCCAGATGCACCCCACTAGAAAAGAGGAAAATATTGGAGAGTTCTCCGTCTTTGCCATATCACTCTCTGGCCCCCAGGATTTCATGAAGGGAGTGCAAGATTGAAAAGAATCAGCCAAAGCTTGGCCCTGTTCATGCCATTGAATGTGGAAGGTAGCTCTATAAAGGCCAGGTACAGTTGGCAGCGCCAGCTGATGGTATATTTGCTCACAATAAAGTGCAAGTTCAGGCACTGCCCCACTGTACCTAGCCCAGGGCAAAAGCTATACTGGCAAGGGAACAGAATGTTATTGTCACTAACTCAGGTTTGCAAGTGAATAAAGAAAACCCTCCCAATGATTTTCACCTAGCTATCAATAAGGGATATCCGTAAATAAAAAATGGGGGATCCTCACTCACCTTTTTTTTAAATTGAAACTATTGTAGAGAGAGGGCCCAGGAATTCAGTACCTTACTTCACAGAGAATTATTAAGTAAATTGGTAAGCAGGATCCCCAAGAGATCTGAAATTAAATTTAACCCATCAGGGTTCAGGGCTTTACCACTGGAGCTCTTGGCTAATGGTTTCCTCCAGTTCCTGGAGGGAAATCCAAAGAGGTGGTAATTATCAAGACATGCAAGCAACTTTTTGTTGCATGCCCTGTCTGTGGACAACTGATAAATATAAGTAAAATGCATAACCCACTCCTGGCCAGAAATATTTCAGACTAGAAGTTGGTTAGGAGGGGCATCACACTGACAGAACCTTTTGACTACGTCCCAGAATAGTTTTCTGGGCAGCTGCTAGTTCCAACATTTCCCAGTCCTTCCTAATTAAAAAAATATTTGTGTCCCTAAGAGACCACCTATAGTTTACCTAGGCTCCCAAACCTCCCTAGCTTTTCTTGGGCGACCGCCAAGTCTGCCATCAGATGGAGGTTAGCTGCTGAAAAGCTTGCATCAATTCAGAGTGGGTACTTTGCAGCAGAATGGTGTGGTTTCAGAAGATGATTCTTAATGGAGGATCAAAGATGTTGGTAACAAGTAGGGCGTCCCCAGAAACCTCTGCTAGGCAGCCAATGAACACCACCAAATAGTTGTAAAGAAGAAGTCCAAGTGTGGTGTAAGGGTCTTTAAGATGCCATACTATTTCCACAATTCCTTCCCTCTGGCATCCAGTGGTATTATTTCAGCTACTGAACCTGCGAAACTTAACTCTACAGCTAAACCAACAAGTTTGGCGTTAAAATTGCCACATAGCAAAAATCGGGGTTGGAGTTTTGTGCAGTCCTTATTGGTTTTTAAACTCATAATAAAGCAGAACAGCTCCTCAATAGAGAACTTGAAGAATTAGTGAAATCATTATAAACATTTGCTAAATAAAAACAAAAAGAACCGTGGCTAACCTTAATAAGGAGGGCCTGGTATGCAGAACTAACTGTGTTGATAACTGATACTTCTGCCCTAAGATTTATTTGAACCCATATAGAGCGTACACCCCTTGCTCTCCCATGAGGAGATGCTATAGCACGATAAAAATAACAAGGAAAACCCCTGTATGAGATTCATGTAATAACCAAAGTCTCCTGCACAACGACAAAGTCAAATTTGTCAATGAAGGCCAAGCGATCCAGGTTTGAGATCTTATCTTTTACCCCTGCCACATTCCAACTCATGAGTGAGAAAGAATTGCCCGGCCTTGCTCTCCTATCATCAACCCCTTTTCCGAGGTTACCACATCCTTAGGACTTTCAATTAACCAACTACTCGGGGGACATTGAGGCAGTCAAACTACTTCTGATAAAATGTCATATATATATATATATATATATATATATATTTATATATATATATACACATAATTCACTAAACAACCAAAGGTTACAGGGAGGTTATAGTTAGCTTTAGATTTTACACACATAAAACCTTAAAATGTCAGCACTTATATTTATCTCAAGTATATAACTCATACCCTAAGGTAACTATAACTTGTGCCCCCACCATGCACCATTTTCTCATCAATAATTTAATTGCACATGCCAATGATATTATCAATCATGTCTTAGAAGATGTCATATCTGATATAATATGCCGAGTAATTAGCAGTGCATGGCGAGGGCGTGAGTTATAGTTACCTTAGAGCACAAGTTATAGTTGCTTGAATTAACTATAACTGCTGAATTTGTACAGTTTTGTGTGTAAAACCTAAACCTAAGTATAATAATTGGTGAATTTCGAAGGCCTTTTTTATTTTATTTTCTAACTATAATATCCCTGTTACCTTTGCTTTTTACAATGAATTTCTAGGGTTATTTTAACGTAAATACATATTGAATTACCATAGGTTAGTCCAACCACTGCCATGCATTTCCTACAGTGGGATGGGTTTTTGGCCACAGGGCCTGGCCAGGGGCCAGGCGCTGCACCCAAGCTCCCAAATATAGGCAACCCAATGCTGTGGATCTGTGAGTTGGTGTGTGAGTGGCTGGGTGTGTGAGTGGTTTTGTGTGGTTGTGTTGGTGTGTGAGTGTATGAGTGGGTGTGTGAGTGCATGTGTGAATGGCTGTGTGGGTCTGGAAGTGGATGTGTGAGTGGTTTTGTGGGTCTGTGAGTGAGTGGCTGTATGGGTGTGTGAGTGGGTGGGTGACTGGTTGTATGAGTGTGTTAGTGTGTGTGTGAATGGGTGTAGGAGTGGTTGTTTGGATCTGTAGTGGTGTTGTGGGTCTCTGAGTGGGTGTGAGAGTAGCTGTATGGGTGTGTGAGTGTCTATGTGAGTGGTTGTGTGGGTGTGTCAGTGTCTGTGTGAGTGGCTTTGTGGGTCTGTGAGTGGGTGTGTGAGTGGTTTTGTTGGTCTGTGAGTGGTTGTATGGATGCATGAGTGGATGTGGTTATATGGTTATATAATTGGAGTGTGTGAGTGGGTGTATGAGTGGCTGTATGATGTGTAAGTAATCATGTGGGTGTAGAAGTGGGTGTGAGACTTGGGGATATGACTGGCTGTGGGGATCTGTTAGTGGGTGTGTGAGTGGTTTTGTGGATGTGCGAGTTCGTGTATGAGTGGTTTTACGGGTGTGTGAGTGAGTGTGTAAGTGGGTGTGGGAGTCGTTGTGTGGGTCTGTGAGTGGATGCATGCTGTGTGAGTGGGTGTGTGAGTGGTTGTGTGGATATGTAAGTGGGTATGTGAGTGTGTGTTTAAATAGATGTGTGGATTTATGAGTGGGTGTGAGAGTGGTTTTGTGGGTCTTTGAATAGATGCATGAGAGTCTGTATGGGTTTGTGAGTGGGTGTGTGAGTGTGAGTAAGTGGGTCTGTGAGTGGGTGTATGTTTTTTTAATTGGAGTCTGGATTTCACACAGGGACGTGCTGAACATTGCGATGGATCCTCAGATCCACATGCACCCCAAAAAACGTTTTTGCTCAATTTCTTTGCCAAGAGGGAACCATCACAGATGCATCCATTGTCCCATGGGGTCAGGGTACCACTTTCCTAACCCCTTATATCCTATTTACAGTTTATTTTCTCCCCGGGAACCATGACCTGATTCGAAAAATAGCATCCACAACTTTGCTTTCAGATTGTGGCCAGGCAATCATGACATTGTTGTTGGCATGTGGATCTGCAGATCCGCTGTGGTAGATCCACGGTGAATTTGCATCTTTAGATAGAAATAAGTCATTTTTTTCTTCAATAGCTCCAAAATTACAGAACAGATTTACACCGAATTACAAAAAGCAATCTTTCTACATCAAGATCTGGCTTTCTGCCAAAATTGGTGTAATTCCGCCAAGCGGTTCGGACTTTAGTCATGTCTAAAACCCTTATGGCAAATTGCATGGGGAAAATGTATTTTGAGATCCCCCTTTTTTCTAGGCCTTCACTTGATGAATCACCCTCAAACTTTCCAGACAACAGCTGGAGTGAGTGGCAAATTAGTTTTTAATTTTTATGAAGATTTATCAAATGATACAAATTATTTTGCAAAACAAAAAACACTTTTCCTATGGGAACTAGGTCCTAACTGTAACTACCTATTGGCGACTGCTAATAGATAACATAAGATCAAAAAAACAACAGTGCACTAAAGTGGTTTTGTGTCAAGTCAGTTTTTTCAAAAAGAGTGCTCATAATAACTCATAAAGTGAAAGATGTCTGCCAGCGTGCTGCAAGAGTGGGAGGAAGCTGAGAGATTGTTTGGTGAAGATTCTAATGCCAATGGAGGGGACACATTACAGAGGACTGCAGGCATAACAAGTGAAAGGAGTCAATAATACAGATGGAAGCAACTGGTGAAAATTAAATAGAAATTAACAAAACAAATGGTTGGAGTATAAATCCCTACAAAAGTACTTGGGACTAGGGCACATACCTAAGGGCTAGAGGATCCTAATAGACAGAGTGACATTACAACACCAAATAAATGCACTAAATGAGGAAGTGGATTAAGACACACAACAGGGCAGGCGCGGTCCGTCCTCTAGAGTGGAGGGCACACTCCCCCACCTTTTGCCCCTCATGAAGAATGTCTGTCAGGCTGAAGAAAGGTCAGCCTGACAGACACTGTTCATTTTCAGGTCAGGCAGCCAGGAGCAGACATGCATGATCTACCTGAAAGTTTAAGCCCTGAAGCACCCAGGGCGAGGGTCAATCAGTGACACTTCATCACAGAGTTGGGTGGGGTCCGCAGTTTCACTGACCCCAGCCCACTCTGTAATGAGGCTGGGACCGCTGCCTTCCCTTTAGGTCAGCCAATGATAGAAGGCAGCAGTCCCAACCTTCCTGGGACCGCCGAGGCTGAAGGTAAGTGTGTGTGTATGTGTGTGTGTGTGATGTTTTAAAATGAATGTTTGGTGCATGCATGCTTCTTTGAATGTTATGAGTGTTGTTAATGGATGTGCGTGCGGGTGTGTGTAAAAGAATGAGTGTGTGTGAACTTTTCAAATTAATGTTTGGTGCGTGCGTGCATGTTTGAATGTTATGAGTGTTGTTAATGGATGTGTGTGCGTGCGTGTGTGTGTGAAAGAATGAGTGTGTGCATGTGTGTGTGTGTGCTTCCCACCCACCACCTCCCTCCTAAAGCTACTGGACGCCACTGCAACAGGGATTGGTAAAGAAATCAAAGAAAGAGATCTGGCTGTGTTAAGGAAACAGGAGGATACAATCAAGCAACGCAAAGCACAAATTGAACTATGAAAGGGGCGAGATATTCACTTTTGCACGTTACTTTGATAGCCTCAAGTGGCAGAGGCTATCAGTAGGCAATAGGTTGCTACAGGAAAGTAAAATCATAGAAACAGGATATGAAGTAAGCTTGGAGATCAAACAGATCCTGAAGAGGGATCAACTGCATCAGGAGGTGCCATGGCAACAATGACAAAGCTGTTGGTAATTGATGAGCTGTATTTTTATGGCTAGTCTAGAGGCTAAGGCTGAAAACGCAGAATGCAAGGCAAAATAGCAGCGACGGAGGGGCGGAGGCAGAGAAGATGCAAACGGAGAAACTTTCCTCAAAAGAAATGAAGGCAAAGCAGAAACAAACATCATAAAAGAAACAATTGAAGTAACACTGAATACAATGATGACCTTTCAGACATTACGCTCACTATAGAAGAAGAGTAAATCTTGGCTTTAGGTTGATAGACTACAGTCAAATGTGAGTATATATCTTCAAATTCATTAGGAACTCAAGTTGATGACATTTAATCTGTCAAAGAATAAACCTGGCAAAACACGGGAGGTGGCAATCAATAATAAGCAGCAATCCTTAAAAATCTCAGAACTGCAATTGATGAGGGAATTGGCAGAACTCAAAAATGAACCCATGACAAAGCTGGATATCATTTCTTTATTACATTTAGATGTGTTGGCGAGGACAATCGCCCCTTCTAGCCACTGTCAACTTGCCTCCCAGGAACATCTAGCTTGATTGATGTATTTAATGACCTGATTGTGGAAGGGATCAAAACTCTACAGAGACGAGTAGGGTGCAGAGCAAACAAATTTCGACAAACGCATAATAAAGAAACTACAAATTAACGAAGAACTACTTATCAGAAACTCAGGCAAAGGTGGTAATATTGTCATATGGCCAATGAACATATACAAGACTGAAGTACATAAGCAATTGAATAACACTTCCTGTTATGTTAGAAGCAATGGGAGTGAGTTCAGTAAGATAACACAGTGAGTTAATTGAATGGAGAAAAGCAGGGTTGCTCAACTAGGATGAATACATCCTTTTAAGGAATGACCACCCCAAGATCCCAATCGTCTACCTAGTACCAAAAGTGCATAAAAGTCCTCTACAATCCCAGACAACCAATATTTTCTGCATGAGACAATGTGTTTGAAAACACTTCTAAGTACATTGACTTTGTTCTTCAAGATTATGTCACAGGTTTCCCATATTATTTAAAAGACACAAGGTACCTCCTCAGGAGAATTTATGATATGTCCTGGAAAGATGATTATTTGTTAATGACCTTAGATGTGACAACTTTATACACCAGCGTTTATCATAAAGATGGACTACATGCAGTAGAACATCTTCTTAAGGGATGACCACTGACATTTTATAGACATACTCAGATGCTATTATCAATGATTAAGGGGTGTCTAGAAAGCAATCATTTTTACAACTCAACTCGGTTTTCTAGAGTGCAGCTAATCAAAGAGGGTATCCAGCTGGTGGGTTTTTGCTGAGCTCAGTCAAAAAGCCATGTCTTGAGTCAGTTTCTGAATTCCTTCAGGGAGCATGCTGTTTGGAGGTGGAGGTCATTCCAGGACTTGGTCGTGAGGTAAGAGAAGAATCCTCTACCACTGTAGCTTCAACAGATGTGGGGAGTGTGTGCAAGATCAAGGGAGAGAGAGCGTAGATGTCTGGAGGGTTGGTGGAAGTTCAGGCAGTAGTTGATGTATGCTCATCTTAGCTTGTGGAGGGCCTTGAAGGCATGTGTCAGCATCTTGAAATGACTTCTTTTCTGGATGGGAAGCCAGAAGAGGGTCTTGAGGTGGGAGGTGATGTGGGTCTGTTTGGGGAGGTTGCAATGAGTCTAGCAGCTGAGATCTGAATGGTTTGGAGTCTCTTCAGGAGTTGGGTGGTGGTTCCTGTGTAGAGTGTGTTGCTGAAGTCGAGCCAACTGGTAACTAGGGCCTGCCTGACAGTTTTCCTGGTGTTGATGGGGAGCCAACTAAAGATCTTCCAGAGAATGCAGAGGGTGTGGAAGCAGGCAGAGGAGACTGTGTTGATCTCACATTTCATAGTGAGTTTGCTGTCCAGGATGTTGACAAGGTTGTGGGCGGTGTCTGTTGGTGTGGGTCTGAGTTCACAGGGCTACCAGGTGTTGTTCTAAAAAATCTGTACTTTGGTCTTGTCTATGTTGAGCTTCGGGCAGTTAGTCTCCATCCAGTCAGTGACACTCGTCATACAGTAATGAAAGCTGGTCCCAGTGGTGGAGGGGTCTTCTGAGAGCAAGAGGATGAGCTGGGTGCTGTCTGCATAGGATATGAGGTTGAGGCCAAGAGTTCTGCCAATCTTGGCTAGTGGAGTCATGTAAGTGTGGAATAGACTGAGATGGTGCTCCTAGGTTCTGGGGTTTCGAGGTGAAGGGTGGTGAGCGGATTCTCTGGGTTCATTTTGTGAGGAATGATTTGATCCATTTAGGAGTGTCCCCTTTCATCCCGATGTGGTGGAGTCTTTTGATCAAGTTGTGGTGGGATATGGTGTCAAATACTGCTGAGAGGTCGAGGAGGATCAAGGCCACTGTTTTCCCCGATCAAGGAGGGTTCTGATGTTGTCTGTGGCAGCAATCAGGTCGGTCTCAGTGCTGGGGTCTGACCTCTGTGTACTTCCATGCATTGGGGAAGGTGGCCATGGTGAAAGAGGCATTGAGGATGGTGGTGAGTTTGCAGCTGATTTCCTTCTTTCTGAGGTTGAAGAAGTCGTGGGGGAGAAATCTGTAGGGGTTCTAGAGTGGATGGAGTTCACGATGGCTGTGGTGTCCTGGGTTGTGAGCTGCTCCCATACGGTGAGTGGGTAGTTGTGGGTGCCATCTGTCAGTGTAAGGAGGTTGTGGAGTTCAGTGGGTCGGGGTTCAAAGGTTTTGTGAATTGTTGGGTAAGTGGTCCCCCAGGGAGTTGCAGAGTTCCTGGGAAGGAGGGATTATGTTCTCGTGGCTGATGGACTTGCAAACTCTGTGAAGATGCTGAAGAGTTCCTTGCTGTGGCTGGAGCTTTATTCAATTAGGTCTGCCAGGGTGCCTCTGTTTGTATTTGTTAGGAGTTGATGGTATTTGATAAGGGCTGATTTGAAGGTGGCTCGAGCTGAGGGATTGCTGCTGGTGCACAATCTGCTTTCCAGCCTTTTGCAGACTTCATTGTCCTGAGGTCTGGTGCATAGGGAATGGCATATTCGGTGGAACTGCTGGTCCTGGCTGGCTTGATGGGGGCCGCTGTATTGGTGCAGTTGGTGATCCAGATGGAGAATTTCTGGATGGCCTGCTGGGTGGTGTTGAGGGCATCTGTCTCAGTTTTGAGACCGAAATATTTTATCAAGTGAGAAGTGCGGCGATGTGCTATGCTTGTTTGCACATGGGCTGGTGGGAGGTACAAGTGCTCCTCAATAACCACTAAACAGATTGGACTAAATATGTGATTCTGGACATGATACATTGATGATTTATCTGTTATCTGAAACAGCACAGTTGACAGTGCAAGCTTATTTCTTCAAAAGATCAGACAGATAAGTCGAACCAGTGTCAGTTTTCCAGATTTAGAGGTATTTATAGAAGGAGGCAAGATGGTAAACAAGCTGTTTAGGAAGGAGACTGTAAGAAACACAACCTTACATGCGACAAGCTTTCACTCCAAACACTTGAAGGCAAGAATCCCCTTTAGGAAGATTTTGTGCATCAAGCACAATTGCAGCCGTGAGCTAGAGAGAGTATAATGCCAGAAAGAGCTGATAATGAGATTCAAACAACGGGGTATGCAAGTGACCTCTTAGAAAAAACTAGAGAAATAGTTAACAGCAAGGAGAGGGATCTCTTGTTGTTAGCAGACAAAGAAAGCGTCGTAAGAATTCAGCCATTAAACTGATTACAGCATCAAACACCCAAAATAGCGCATTACAATCACTAATTCGCAAACATTTTCGTTTGGTAAAAGTAGATCCAGTAGTAGGCCCCTCTATCACACATAGAAGGGCATATTTACAAACGATGCTTTGTTGAAGAGCAGTCTCGAAGTGAAACAGCAAAATACGTGGCTACAAGAAAGTAGAGGATTCACGAGGTGTGGAAAATGCAAGGTTTCGTTTATTTTATTTTTGCAATCAAGTAGAAAAAGTTAATTACTACATTGTATCATAATCAACATGAATAACAGTATGATCATTTTAAATAATAGCACCATTCCTATTCTGCCATCCCGGTGGGAGAAAAATAGAAAAGGTGCGAAAATCACCACTAGTACATGAGCCCGACATCTAAACATTTCATTGGTATAGCATTCTAATATGTAAATCAGTATTTCACTCATCCATCTCATCACCCCACCTCCCCATGTATTTCCGAAAGGCCCCAATTCTCTAAGCATACAGCACCTCCTGCAGTTTGACCTGTTGCATTCTGTTTACCCATGCTTCAAAGCTGGGGGCTTCGGGTGACTGCCATTTTATAATATTAATGATTGTGCAACCAAAGAAGCAACATACAGAAATTGCTGCTGTGTCGTCGAGACTTGCCTATGTGAAGATGACATACCGAACAAAGCCTTGAGGAGTTCAGGGGTGGCACACATCTGCCACTTCTTGCCAGTTGATGAAAATATTTTGCTCCAGAAGAATGCAAACACTTGACAGGTAAAACCTATATGGAAGCTATCTCCCTTGTCATGACCGCATCTAAAACAAGCCACTGAGAGGGAAGGGTACATTTTCTGCAAGCGACGGGGGGTATTTAGAGCAGTTGAGGCTGTAACTTTCATCAAAGCTGCGGGAACGATGTTGTCCCACAATTGGTGGCAAAGCAGGAGATACCAATTGCGTACTCCATTGAGGCTGTTTATAAAGTAGGCTTTGCTGACTCGTTCTGCAAATTAATTCAACTCCATCTGGTTGCAAGACATATAATAACTAATTTGTAGATAGGAAAAAGCTAGCTCAGAAGAGATTACAGAATGCCAGCCGTCCCAGGACTTCACTTCCCTTGCCAACATAAAGTCACGGAATCTAAAGAATCCTGCCTTTTCCCACCTTTAATGACTCCAGCTTCTAAAAATGATCAAAACCTTGTGCATTTCCTAATGTACATCTAGGAATAAAACATGGGAAATTGAGTTCGCTCTTTAGGTTTCATAAATCTATACTCAGGCATCTGTGGGAGCTTGTTTGAGTAATTTGGGGATCTTAAGAAATGTAGGTAACGGAGTACGGACCTCCTGCAGCATATGCTGGAGAGAAAAACAATGTGAGTGGTTGTTCACTATTGCTGCTTGAACAAGCCAATTGAGGAAGGCAGCTTGATAATACTTTCTAATATGCAGTAGTGCAAATCCGCCGTCTTCGATATACAGCTGGAGTGTCCTCAGGTTAGTATGCGCCCGCTTCCCCTGCACCAAGACATACCAAATTGCTTGAGCTACCTCATTAAAGAAATGCTGTTGAACTTTGATTATAACATTTGAGAATACAAAAACAAATAATTGAACAATGGCCATTTTTATCAGGGCTACTAGTCCAACAATAGATAAGGGCAAAGATTGCCATTTGAGTAATAGGCCGCGTACCCTGTTGAGAGAAGCAATATAATTTAGTTCAGAAATATCCATATATTTGTGCAAAACATAGATTCCTAAATATTTTATGGGATGGGTGGTTGAGTATTGCTGCCACATTTCGACAGGTAGTACTGAGGGTTGTTAGAAATAGGGTCTTTGGTTGGCAGTCAGGTAACACCCTATCCAAGCAAGGACCCTCACTCTAGTCAGTGTAAAGGAGAATCACCCTCAGTTAACAGGCAGGCAGGCTTAACTTCAGAAGCAAAGTTTAAAGTATTTGTACTAACACACACAGTAACACAGTGAAAACACTACAAAATGAACACCTCACCAGTTTAGAAACATAGGCAATATTTATCTAAATCAAACAAGACCAGAACGACCAACATCCAACAGACACAAGTCAAGATATGAATTTTCAAAAGAATAAGAGTCTTAATCCTTAGAAAACAGTGAGAATGCTGTCATTACACAAAGTACCTGGTTAGTGTCAAAATAAATGCCGCATGGACGAAAAAGTCCAGTCCTGCATCGATTTCTCACTCGCAAGTAAGATCATCCATCATTCCTTCTCTGGTCGGGACGGCGTGTGTCATTTCTTCTCTCCTGCAAGAGAGCGATGTGTCAATTCCCAGACGCGCACCTCGGGTACGGGCAGGCTTAGTGTTGATTTTTCATGCACAGCGATGTTGTGTTGAAATCCTGCCGACAGTGTTATGAAGCCGGGTTGCATGGAGCTTGAGTTGTTATCAGCAGCCGCTAGCGGGTGTTGTGCGTCATTTTTCCAGCTGCAATGCGTCAATCTCCCAACCACGATGCATTGATCTCCAAGCCGCGATGCAGATGGAGCATTGATTTTAGCTGCGAGGCTAGCGGCGCGCCGTTTATCAGCCACGTTGCAGATGGTGTGTCGAAAGTCTTCCTAAATGGCGGTCTGTGCGTGGATTTCTGTCCTTTTCCACCACCTTCACCTTTTAAGAGCCCAGAGACAGGTTAGGGCACCACTTGGCAGGGCAGGAGTCTCAGCAGAGAGTTCAGGTGCTGGCAGAGAGAAGTATTTGATGTCTCTGAGACTTAAACATCAGGAGGCAAGCTCAGTTCAAGCCATTGGAGATTCTTCACCAGTGGGAAGACACACAAAAGTAAGTCTTTGTCCTCTTTCAGGCATAAGCAGCTACTGCAGGGCAACAAAACAAAGCACAGTCACAGGCAAAGGGGGCAGTACTCCTCCTCCAGCTCTTCTCCTTGGCAAAGGTTCCTCTTGGTTACAGAATAATCTAATTTTCAGGGTTTTTTGGGTCCAATATTTCTATCCCTTTCTGCCTTTGAAGTAGGCCTACTTCAAAGGAAAGTCTCTGTTGTTTACAATTTCCTGCCTTGCCCAGGCAAGGCCACAGACACACACTAGTGGGTTGGAGATGGCATAGTGTGACGGCAGGCACATCCCATTCAGATGTAAGTGACCACTCCTCCCATCCCCTCCAGCCCAGATGGCTCATCAGGATATGCAGGCTACACCCCAGCTCCCTTTGTTTCACTGTCTAGAGGAGATTCCCAAACAGCCCAACTGTTTAACTGACCAACACAGGCAATCCACAGACAGGCAGAGTCACAGAATGGTTTAAGCACGAAAATTCCTACTTTCTAAAAGTGGCATTTTCAAACTAACAATCTAAAAACCAACTTCACTAAACAATGTATTTTTTAAATTGTGTATTCAACCCCACATTTCTATCTGCTCTCAAAGGGAATCTAACCTTTAATAATATTTAAAGACAGCCCCCATGTTAACCTATGAGAGATATAGCCCTTGCAACAGTGAACACTGAAATTAGCAGTATTTCACTGTAGGACATGTAAAACACATCAGTACATGTCCCACCTTTAACATACACTGCATCCTGCCCATAGGGCTACGTAGGGCCTACCTTAGGGGTGTCAAGCACTGCAGTGGCAGGTCTGAGCCATGTTTACAGGGCTACTAGTGTGGGCGGCACAACTAGTGCTGCAGGCCCAATAGTAGCATTTGATTTACAGGCCCTGGGCACCTCTAGTGTACTTTACTAGGAACTTACTAGTAAATCACATATGCCAATCATGGATAAGCCAAATTACACATATAGGCCCTCATTACGACCCTGGCGGTATAGAACCGCCAGGGCCGCGGGACGCGGTGGCACCGCCGACAGGCCGGCGGTGCCCCGCGGGGCATTCTGACCGCGGCGGCTTAGCCGCGGTCAGTAAAGGGAAACCGGCGGTCTCCCGCCGGTTTCCCGCTGCCCCCAGGAATCCTCCAAGCCGGCGCAGCTTGCTGCGCCGGCTTGGGGATTCTGACTCCCCCTCCCGCCATCCAGTTCCTGGCGGTTCTCCCGCCGGGAACCGGATGGCGGGAGGGGGAGTCTCGGGGCCCCTGGGGGCCCCTGCAGTGCCCATGCCAATGGCATGGGCACTGCAGGGGCCCCCGTAAGAGGGCCCCTACAAGTATTTCACTGTCTGCTTGGCAGACAGTGAAATACGCGACGGGTGCAAATGCACCCGTCGCACCTTCCCACTCCGCCGGCTCGATTACGAGCCGGCATCCTCGTGGGAAGGTCGTTTTCCCCTGGGCTGGCGGGCGGCCTTTTGGCGGCCGCCCGCCAGCCCAGGGGAAAACTTGAAATACCCGCCGCGGTCTTTTGACCGCGGCGCGGTATTTTGGATGGCGGAATTCTGGCGGGCGGCCTCCGCCGCCCGCCAGAATCAGAATGAGGGCCATAATGTATACAGGGAACACTTACACATTAGCACTGGTCAGCAGTGGTAAAGTGTCCAGAGCAAACAACAGCAAGTCCAGCACACAGGAACAACCTGGGAAGCAGAGGCAAAACTTTAGGGGAGACCACACCAAGGATGCCAAGTCTCACAAGGGGGAACTATTGAACAAAAGATCTTCAGAATTATCGTGAATTTATAGCCCCCAATATTTGTAAATGCCAGAATCTTGGCAAACACGTTGAGTAGATTTTGTTCTTCGGCAGGTAAACCAGGATGCATTCTGGCACTGATCTCATTTCACAGAAATGATACCTGAGTGCCCCCCACCCCAAGTGCCTAGGAGGGTTTGGCTCTGCGACTAGCTCCCACCATGCACAGCCTCAGGCTGTATGAGGTTGAATGCCTAAGTGGGATTGACCGCAGGCCCTGCGGCCAACCTGCTGCGTACGGCTGAAGGTTGTGTGTGGTGCGGGGTTAGACGCATGTGAGGGGTTGTCCCTCACTGCATTAAAAAAAACATAGAAGATCAGTGAAAAAAGCAAGAATTTCAGGGATGTTACAGTTAGGAATTACCATGTAAAAACACCTTAGAAATTCACTGAAATGAGGGTTAAAGGGAGGTTATAGTTAGGTTATGAATTTACACACCCAAAACCATGGAAGTTCAGCTGTCACAGTTAAGGTTATTTCAGGTAACTGTAACTCATGCCCTAAGGCATCTATAGCTCGCACCCTTGCCATGCACAGTTAATTGTCCCACATGTTTTATCATTGATGACATCTTCTATGGCATCATTGATATTATCACTGCAACACTTGCAATAAAATTATTGATGAGAAAACTGTTCATGGCAGGGTGTGAGATATAGTTACCATAGGGCATGAGTTATATTTACTTGAGATAACCATAACTAGAACTGCTGAATTTCTATGATAATGTGCAAGTAAAATGTGAACCTAACTAAAACGTCCTTGTTAGAAATGGGGTCTCTGGTTGACAGTCAGGTTACCCCCTGTTCAAGCAAGGACCCTCACTCTAGTTAGGATAAAAGAGAATCACCCTCAGCTAACCCCTGCTTACCCCCTTGGTAGCTTGGCAGAGCAGTAGGCTTAACCTCAGAGTGCTGGGCGTAAAGTATTTGTACCTACACACACAGTAACTTAATGAAAACACTACAAAATGACACAACACCAGTTTAGAAAAATAGGAAGTATTTATCTAGACAAAACAAGACCAAAACGACAAAAATCCAACATACACAAGTCAAGTTATGATTTTTTAAAGGTTTAAAATAAAAAGAGTCTTTAGGTAGTTGTAACACCACACTAGCGCTGCTAGCGTGAAAATGTACCTGGTTTGCGGCAAAAATAACCCCGCACGGGCGGTGTGCGTCGAAAATAACCCGGCACGGGTATATGCGTCGAAAACAGCTCGGCGAGGCGCGTCGAAAAAGCCAGCCACGCGACGGTCCGAAGTCCCGCGGCGCTGGTTGCGATCTCTCAGCCTTCGTCAGCGATGCTGCGCGTCGTTTCTCCTGCTCCGGGCGTCGATTCTCCGGTCGCGTTTCCTGCGGCGTCGTTTCTCAGCTGCGGAGCCGGCGTCGCGTCGTTTTCTCAGCCGCGATCGGATTCGCGTCGATCTTTTCTCCGCACGGTGCGCGGTGCGTGTATTTTTGTCCTTAGGCTGCCAGCCTCTCCTTTCAGGGTCCCAGGAACTGGAAGGGCACCACAGAGCAGAGTAGGGGTCTCTCCAGAGACTCCAGGTGCTGGCAGGAAGAAGTCTTTGCTATCCCTGAGACTTCAATAACAGGAGGCAAGCTCTACATCAAGCCCTTGGAGATTTCTTCTTCAAGATGGAAGGCACACAAAGTCCAGTCTTTGCCCTCCTACTCTGGCAGAAGCAGCACTGCAGGAAAGCTCCACAAAGCACAGTCACAGGCAGGGCAGCACTTGTTCCTCAGCGATCAGCTCTTCTCCAGGCAGAGGTTCCCCTTGATTCCAGAAGTGTTTCTAAAGTTTGTAAGTTTGGGTGCCCTTCTTATACCCATTTTAGTCTTTGAAGTCACCTTCCTTCAAAGGGGACTCACACCTTCTTGTGAAATCCTGCCTTGCCCAGGCAAGGCCTCAGACACACACCAGGGGGCTGGAGACAGCATTGTCAGAGGCAGGCACAGTCCTTTCAGATGAGAGTGACCACTCCACCCCTCCCTCCTAGCAGAGATGGCTAATCAGGAATGCAGATCACACCCCAGCTCCCTTTGTGTCACTGTCTGGTGTGAGGTGAAAAACAACCCAACTGTCAACTGACCCAGACAGGGAATCCACAAACAAGGCAGAGTCACAGAATGGTTTAAGCAAGAAAATGCCCACTTTCTAAAAGTGGCATTTTCAAACGCACAATCTCAAAATCAACTTTACTAAAAGATGTATTTTTAAATTGTGAGTTCAGGGATCCCAAACTCCACCTGTCCATCTACTCTCTAGGGGAATCTACACTTTAATCATATTTAAAGGTAGCCCCCATATTATCCTATGAGAGAGAGACAGACCTTGCAACAGTGAAAACGAAATTGGCAGTATTTCACTGTCAGGACATATAAACCACATTACTATATGTCCTACCTTATCCATACACTGCACCCTGCCCTTGGGGCTACCTAGGGCCTACCTTAGGGGTGCCTTACATGTAAGGAAAGGGAAGGTTTAGGCCTGGCAAGTGGGTACACTTGCCAAGTCGAATTTACAGTGTAAAAATACACACACAGACACTGCAGTGGCAGGTCTGAGACATGATTACAGAGCTACTTATGTGGGTGGCACAACCAGTGCTGCAGGCCCACTAGTAGCATTTGATTTACAGGCCCTGGCACCTCTAGTGCACCTTACTAGGGACTTACTAGTAAATCAAATATGCCAATCATGGATAAACCACTTACATACAATTCAAACAGGAGAGCATATGCACTTTAGCACTGGTTAGCAGTGGTAAAGTGCTCAGAGTTGAAAAGCCAACAGCAACATGTCAGAAAAATATAGGAGGCAGGAGGCAAAAAAGTCTGGGGATGACCCTGCAAAAGCAAAAGTCCAACACAACCCCCTACCAGCCTAAAGCCAGGGGAGAACAATCAATACCTTGATGTACTTCCCTGATTGGGGCGATAGAACAGGGACCCAGGCCCACAACAGCAGGGGCATGCTCCAGTTCTACGCCTTCCTGACTCCAGTTGGATCCCTCTGTCCATACTCTCAGGGCCCACTAAGCTAACCCATGGGGAACCCTTCTCCACATCTACAGACACCATCTGTGCAACACCTAACTTTACTTTGCTCACAGATGTATTGCAATGGGCAGATAGTACCACCAGGGCCAACACAATGGTGTTGCCCACTCCACCCCTGGGGTGTGACTCTCGTCCTTCCCCCCCCAGGGGCAACTCTGTCCACCAGGACAGCCAGCCACAGTGGCCCCAGACAACTGTCAGGGATGAGAGCCCGACCTCAGGCCTCTCTAACCACTGTGACTGTGGAGAGTGGGGGGTGGTAGCCCCAGGTGCCTGGCACCCTTTGACTACTCTCTCTTCCACCAGGTCAGGGATGACAACCTGACCCTGGTCCTCCCCTCTGGGGCTCTGTACCCTCCCTGCAGAAGCGGCACCCCCAGAGTCAAAAACTGTCAGGGTGCTTGTAGAAGCAGTCCTGCACAATTCTTCCATCAGTGCAGGGATGTTAACCTGCAACTGATCCTCCAACCTGGGGTCTGTACCTTCAGGTTGGACCAGGGCCAGGGGTGAGGCTTCCCTCCCCCTGCCCTCTCTTCTGGGGTCCTGAACCACCCAACTAGGAGCGGCCCCCCCAGAAGACAACATGGTAGGGGCACTGTTAGCAGTAGCCCCTTCCTCCAGGTCAGGGGGGACACCCTTAACCTGGCCTCCCAATCCAGGGCCTGTACCCACAGACTGGATCACTGCCTGGCAAACCAGGACTTCTTGGGGGGCATACCTACCCCCTACCAGGTCAGAGTTTACCCTCTGAACCTGGTCATCCAACCCAGGGTCACCACCCTGCGGTTGAACCACTGCCTGGCACACCAGGACTTCCTGGGGAGCACACTTACCCCCCATCAGGTCAGAGTTTACCCCCTGAACCTGATTATTCAACCCAGAGTCACCACCCTGCGGTTGAACCACTGCCTGGCACACCAGGACTTCCAGGGGGGCACACTTACCCCCCTCAAGGGACACACTGTCCCGAAGGGCCACACAAGAGTCTGGCTGGCGCAGGTCTCCTGACCTCTGCCCATCTGACAGAGTCTGGATTCCCCCCAACCCAGAAATGGTCTCACCAAGGTCATTCATGGGGGGCTCTGCTCTCAGAGCTGACCCCTGACCCTCCAGGTTCTCCACTGGGGTCCGCAACCCCCTCTCAACCCTCTGTCTGGACTTCTGCACCCCCTCACTAGGAGTGGTACTGCCAGACACCAGAACTGGTGGGACGCTGGCTACAGCGGCCCCCCCAAGTTCTCCTGACACTGTGGGGTCTCCCTCAACAGATGGCCCTATGGTACAGGCTAGGCTCCCCTCCTGGTGTTCCCGCAGGGAACCCTCCAGGACCTGGGACCGGATCTCGGGCACCTTGGGCCTCAACCCATCCCCATTCCCTCTCCTCTGAGACTGGACATGGGGTCCCTCACCCATCCCACTACACTGGGACCTACCTGGGACACTACAATCCTTCCCTACCTCACCTGGTTGGGAACTACCTAGACCACTCCTCTCAGGAGCACCCCCAAATGCCTCTTCAGACTCTCTGGTACTCACCCAGAAGTCTGCCTCCATTGTAAGCTCCCTGGGGTCAGAGAACTCACACTCCACCTGGTGTTGGCATAGCTCTGGAAAATAAGGACTAGACATATGCTCTCCAGCAATTACATCACTCAGCCCCTCACATGAATTAACCAAAGTACCCTTCACCCAACCATCCAGTGACTCTGCTTTGAAAAAGCACCCCACATCACCCTCCTGAGACTGGTGAGACAGTACCTGACTGTCCCTGACACTCAACCCACACTCTTCTGGGATGTTTTCACACTCCATAACCAGGACTTCTACCTGGGGGGAACCCCTCTCCCTGTCACTCTCACCTAGAGTCAGTAGAGTGTCCCTCCCACCAGTAGGAATATGACTCCCCATGCCAGTTCCCCAATCCACCTCAGGGACCCTGTGCATCACTGGAGCTACCTCATACCCCTGAACCTCCTGGCGTGTGTTAACTCCCTCCTTCAAGTAGGGCACCACCTCTCTGGGCATGTGCACTTCTGCAGCATCACTGGATATACAATTGTTGCTGCCACCATTCCAGCTGGACTCAGCCCTCATGACTTCCAGCTCTTTCAATTGAAGCTCGTAAGCATAAATCATTTTTTTAATCTCTAAGTCCCTCCTCCTTTCTGCCAGGACTAAGGCCCTCTTCTCCTCGGCCCTCTTAAGCTCTTCCAGACTCCGGATTCGAGCTAGGAGCCTATCATCTCTTTCTGTTCCCTCCTCAGGGCCACTGCCCTCCTCTTTGGAGTAGTCCTCCTCCTCAGAGTAGTTATCCTCCTCAGACTCATTTGGTGGTGTTGCCTGACAACGTTTCAATTCATCCTGAAACAGGGCTGACTCAAGATCCTCCCTTCTGGATTCCTTGTTCACAGCCAGTCCCCTTTCCATGCAGAATGCTTTAAGCTGCCACTTTTTATACATAGATAGGTGCCAGAAATTGACTTCCATTTCTGCAAAGGCTTCACAACCAAAAAACAAAGTCCAAAAATATCATCAATACTTCCAGGAGGACATCAGAGAACAAAAAGCAGAATCACAAGACAAGTAGTATGTGGTCACGTAGTGGTCTGAGATCAAAACAGTAGTGTACACTTAATTACTGTATGTCAAGTACAAATACAAGTCCAATCCCGACCGCTGGTCACCAATGTTAGAAATGGGGTCTCTGGTTGACAGTCAGGTTACCCCCTGTTCAAGCAAGGACCCTCACTCTAGTTAGGATAAAAGAGAATCACCCTCAGCTAACCCCTGCTTACCCCCTTGGTAGCTTGGCAGAGCAGTAGGCTTAACCTCAGAGTGCTGGGCGTAAAGTATTTGTACCTACACACACAGTAACTTAATGAAAACACTACAAAATGACACAACACCAGTTTAGAAAAATAGGAAGTATTTATCTAGACAAAACAAGACCAAAACGACAAAAATCCAACATACACAAGTCAAGTTATGATTTTTTAAAGGTTTAAAATAAAAAGAGTCTTTAGGTAGTTGTAACACCACACTAGCGCTGCTAGCGTGAAAATGTACCTGGTTTGCGGCAAAAATAACCCCGCACGGGCGGTGTGCGTTGAAAATAACCCGGCACGGGTATATGCGTCGAAAACAGCTCGGCTCGGCGAGGCGCGTCGAAAAAGCCAGCCACGCGACGGTCCGAAGTCCCGCGGCGCTGGTTGCGATCTCTCAGCCTTCGTCAGCGATGCTGCGCGTCGTTTCTCCTGCTCCGGGCGTCGATTCTCCGGTCGCGTTTCCTGCGGCGTCGTTTCTCAGCTGCGGAGCCGGCGTCGCGTCGTTTTCTCAGCCGCGATCGGATTCGCGTCGATCTTTTCTCCGCACGGTGCGCGGTGCGTGTATTTTTGTCCTTAGGCTGCCAGCCTCTCCTTTCAGGGTCCCAGGAACTGGAAGGGCACCACAGAGCAGAGTAGGGGTCTCTCCAGAGACTCCAGGTGCTGGCAGGAAGAAGTCTTTGCTATCCCTGAGACTTCAATAACAGGAGGCAAGCTCTACATCAAGCCCTTGGAGATTTCTTCTTCAAGATGGAAGGCACACAAAGTCCAGTCTTTGCCCTCTTACTCTGGCAGAAGCAGCACTGCAGGAAAGCTCCACAAAGCACAGTCACAGGCAGGGCAGCACTTGTTCCTCAGCGATCAGCTCTTCTCCAGGCAGAGGTTCCCCTTGATTCCAGAAGTGTTTCTAAAGTTTGTAAGTTTGGGTGCCCTTCTTATACCCATTTTAGTCTTTGAAGTCACCTTCCTTCAAAGGGGACTCACACCTTCTTGTGAAATCCTGCCTTGCCCAGGCAAGGCCTCAGACACACACCAGGGGGCTGGAGACAGCATTGTCAGAGGCAGGCACAGTCCTTTCAGATGAGAGTGACCACTCCACCCCTCCCTCCTAGCAGAGATGGCTAATCAGGAATGCAGATCACACCCCAGCTCCCTTTGTGTCACTGTCTGGTGTGAGGTGAAAAACAACCCAACTGTCAACTGACCCAGACAGGGAATCCACAAACAAGGCAGAGTCACAGAATGGTTTAAGCAAGAAAATGCCCACTTTCTAAAAGTGGCATTTTCAAACGCACAATCTCAAAATCAACTTTACTAAAAGATGTATTTTTAAATTGTGAGTTCAGGGATCCCAAACTCCACCTGTCCATCTACTCTCTAGGGGAATCTACACTTTAATCATATTTAAAGGTAGCCCCCATATTATCCTATGAGAGAGAGACAGACCTTGCAACAGTGAAAACGAAATTGGCAGTATTTCACTGTCAGGACATATAAACCACATTACTATATGTCCTACCTTATCCATACACTGCACCCTGCCCTTGGGGCTACCTAGGGCCTACCTTAGGGGTGCCTTACATGTAAGGAAAGGGAAGGTTTAGGCCTGGCAAGTGGGTACACTTGCCAAGTCGAATTTACAGTGTAAAAATACACACACAGACACTGCAGTGGCAGGTCTGAGACATGATTACAGAGCTACTTATGTGGGTGGCACAACCAGTGCTGCAGGCCCACTAGTAGCATTTGATTTACAGGCCCTGGCACCTCTAGTGCACCTTACTAGGGACTTACTAGTAAATCAAATATGCCAATCATGGATAAACCACTTACATACAATTCAAACAGGAGAGCATATGCACTTTAGCACTGGTTAGCAGTGGTAAAGTGCTCAGAGTTGAAAAGCCAACAGCAACATGTCAGAAAAATATAGGAGGCAGGAGGCAAAAAAGTCTGGGGATGACCCTGCAAAAGCAAAAGTCCAACAGTCCTGTTATCTTAGTTTTTTTAAATGTATACATACTGTATATATATATATATTTATAAAGTGAGTGAGAGAGAGAGAGATGCCGATGTGTCCGTGTGTCCATACGTAGTGATATCAATAAAGCTATAGTAAAGGGGAAAAGAATTAGCAAAAAAGAGATGCTAGATTCAAGGGCGTAGTCAGAACATAAAGCACTCCTTACTCAGACCTCAATTTAGATGGTTCTGGGCAAGCAAATGAGGGAAAGAACCAGGCAGCCACTTGAGGATTACCCTTCCCTGAGGTAGCTCCAAAAACAATGTTCCCAAATTGTACATTGCACACTTCATTCCTCAAAACAACTGGCCAAAATATTTCCATGGTATTCTGCATGGGTACTACTAATGAACTGCAACAGAGGCTGCCTATTGTGGCTGGCTTTTCTCAAATATACTGAAAGGGGACACTCTTTCTAAAGGAAATTGTGCAGAAATTAGTTCCCATTATGCATGTTAAAGAACTATTTTAAAATAAATTGGATTGAAAAAAAAACGTATTTTGCACCTCCTTTCTTTTGTTTCTCTAAGTTTCCACCTCAGTTCCTGAATTCACTTCAATCATTTACTTCATTCTTCGTTTCCATTCTTCATGCTTTCTATTTCCCTTTTTAGTCCTTCTTTCAGTCTTTCCACGACTTTCCTGTTTAATCTTTCTTTTATTCCTCTTTAATTTTTCTCCGACCAAACTTCGTATTTACAGTACCAAATCTGGCACATATAGGTGATGACTCCACATCATTTAAACTGAAAATTATGCATGTCATGTAAGGATACATCTTAAGTCCCTAAAGAATAAATTACCTTTGAGACGCTGAGGCAGTGTTGACCTTGTGAAGCTGCCCTAGTCCCTGAAGCTGCTGTGCTGAATGCAGGTACCTAGTTTCAGGATTCTATCAAACTGATTTACACTTTCTCTAAGAGGTGACGAATTTCACAATGTCAGTGTCGATTTGGGCGTCATGAACTCTCACTTTAGAAGCTTGAGTGGGCAATTGTTGGCACTGGGCAATCCTGTAAGATAAATTATTTAAATTGATGTCTATAACTCCTTTGACTATGAGCAGAGATGTTGGTCTCCAAACAGAAGCGTAAGCATGCCACTGTAAGAGGACTGTATGATGGAGCTATAGAGTAGGGAAGCAAATGGAATACGAGCGTATGAAAGGGAGTAGGAAAGGGAGGGAGGGGTTAAAGAAGGATGGATAGAAGATTAATAGAGTGATGTGGAAGGAAAGAAGGGAGGGAATGAGGAAGGGAGTGAGGGAGGAAGAGAGTGAGGGATGAAGGGAGCGAGTGAGGAATGAAGTGAAGGATTTACTTTACGGAGGAACTGAGACAGGGACTGAGGAAGAGAGGGAGAGATTGAGGAAACAGTAGAGTGACAAAGAGGGTGAGGGAAAGGGTATAGGTGGGATAGATCAGAGAGACAGTACCACTTCTACATATTCCTGATAGGAGAATAGTTGTAAAAATAGCATACACAGAATTCTTTAGGCACAGTGGGCCAGATTTACAAGGCTTTTGAGCCTCTTTGATCCACACTAGCGTAATTTTTTGTATGCTAATATGGGGTTAAGGAGGCCATTCCCCAGTGCCATATTTTCAAAGTGGTGCAATGCTTACATTACGCTACTTTGTAACCCCTTGCATTACTTCAAGCCTGCTATAGGCATAATGTATGGTAGGGTGCTGTTGCCCCATTAGGAGGCCCAGAAAAACGGTGCAGTGAAATCTACAAGATTTCACCGCATAATTTTTACTGTCATTTTTAACACCTGCACAGGCAGGCGTTAAAGTGACGGACCCATAGTAACCTATGGACTTCCCTAGTGCGAATGCTGCAAAGCACCACAATAGCAACATGAATTATGACGCTATTGTGGAAACAACCGCCATGGTGGGCCATATTGTAAATATGGCGCCACCATGGTTTTCTTAGGTGGGGCAGGGGCAATGCAAGAAAAGTGGTACAACTGGACGGATGCACCACTTTTTTGTAAATCTGGGCTGGTATTCTTTATTTTAACTAATCATTATTAGAAGGGTTCACATTGCTGTGCATACCTAGGCTGTCATAGTTATTGTTTTGCTTCTAGGCTAGTGCAAATCAATGATGGATGCTACAGTGAGACTTTTTTCAGAATCTTACAACTCCCTGTACTGTCGCACCAAAGGAGCAGTGGCTCTACGTAAAAGTTCTGGTAGAGTGCCTGGCTAAGTAGGAAGCATTCCTGCCGAGAAATAAAAGCTTCTTTCTTTTGAAGAGTCAGAGAAGCGTAGGTATTTCTATCCTGACAGCAGCTGGCCATTTCAGATCACAGTGCGAAAGAAAGCTCTGCAGCAGTCTGATGCAGCTCAAGAGAAAGATATTCAACATCTACAACTTAGAAAGGAAGGGAAGTGGAAAGAGCTATACACTACACGGACCGCATGTTTCGCTACTGGAACCAAAATAAACACATACTCTTACAAAAAATGGCCCTTGGGGCTGCATTTCATTCTAAATTGGCTACATGAAGTGAGGAAATTGGACGTCATGCTATATAACTAATTTTGATCTCACTGTGAAACTGAGACCCTTGTGTGTTTGGAATTCCAATTCATTTAGAACTGGTGTGTTTTTGGTTTAGAATAATTTTACAACCCGCATGCACTTGAGTTAAAACCCACTGAGAATTGGGACAAAAGGGTGACGTTTTGTAACAGGTCTAATGTGTTAGCGTCCTTTCTAATACTGTCCCTTGAGAAACAGTGCACCAGGAAAAAAGGAAACCCAAATGTTTGATAGACGGGAACTTAATTATACATTCTTTTTAGGCCCCAGTGTGATTAGAATTTTTAGCACCCCGTCAAAAGCGCCAGAAGACTGTTTTGGGTCATCTTTCATCTCCAGAATTATTTGACTGTCTGAGCCAGTTCTGGCAACATAACTAAACATTTTGCCGTCTGGGAGCTGTAGTTCCACTATGCAATAAAATGTATGAGACTCTTGAAGACAAAATGCAAAGTGACGTTGACTTTGTTAAATGGTCAAATGATCAGACACTAGTAAGCTATTTAAATATGAATGTGTATGGTAAGAACCTACATTTAGACCTCCAAATACTACACACTCTGGCATTTAGACCTGATAAAGAAAACATATGCACTGTTCATTTCGTAACATACAAAACGAGAGATTACAAACAGGATTTTAAACAAAGGAAACAGACTGAAAGGGCGTTACAAATGTTGCAAAATTAGCAAATAGCAGTTCATTGCATGATGTGAAATGTGATAGGAAGCGTAGATTTTGATCAAGGCCAGGTTGCAATCACTTGAAATTTTAGGAGGCATCTTTGCTACTGCAGCTGCTACTACGAAGAAGTGAGTCTTCCAAGAAATCATGCTTTATATTCAGCAGGCATTGCCTTAAGAATTAGATGCGCAAGTTTCAATTGAGGTTATCATGCTGTGCACAGCAGGGAACAGAACAAAGTCTGACTGGCCAGACAAAATGGCACAAAGTAAATGTAAATGAAAAACTTTGCATAGCTTGTTTTACTGTTAATTGTAGCACCACAGTGGGGTGGTTTTGAAAGAAGCAAGATGAGTATCTAGTGGTAAGAGCAAAATAAATGTTGTATTTAGTTTCAAAAGAAGTGTAAACCTTTACAGCTGTAATGGGATTTGCTCAAATGGCAGTGAAGGAGCAACAAGTTACACCAGTGCGTATGTGTGGACATAGGTTACATATAAACTATAGTGTATGATGACAAGATTATTTCAAGGCTAGAATAGGTAGCACAGGTAGAGGAGTAGTTATGGCAAACCTAAAAAAAACTACCCTGTTCAAAGAATCTCACAAAGCACAAACTACATTTGCTGAGCGGGTAATAGCACACCTTTCAGCCCTGTAATCGTTTATCAGCCTCCGGGATAAGATTCAAAATTCTTGGACGAATTCTTAAACGTAATCTCACATCTACCTGAGAGCCACACAGGATCATAGTTTATAAAGACTTACCAACCAGGCCACCACAATTTTCCGTTACCATTATGGTCTAATTAGGTTTGGAACAACTGTTAATGGACCTTCACAAAAAGGGGACAATGAACGAGATCACCTGCTTCATATTGATCTGGATCTGCAGATCATACCCATCACCTCCAGTTTTGGTGAGGCCTCTTTCTTTTAAACACCTTTGAGAAATAAGGTTGTTAGCTGAATGGGGTGGAAACCCTACTCAAGCAACAGCCACAATTCTTGTCAGGATGAACTAGTAAAGTCATTAAATTAACCTTTGCTTAACTCACTGGTAGCTTGCACAAAACAGTCAGGCTTAACTTAGAGGCAATAAGCAAAGTATTCATAGCACACAAACACTAATAAAGTGAAAACACGACACAAAACAATCAGACACCAATTTAGAAAAGTAGAGTACAAAAATCCAAGCAGTTGAACTGGTGTTATGAAAATTTAAAGTTTAAGGTAAAAATTAGCGCCTAAAAGATCAAAATGCCAACCGTGGACATCTAGCCATGCAACACTGGGTCAGAGTTGGAAATTATGGCCAACCTTGATAGAGCACAGGTCAGATACAAGAAGTGCATTGGACCTGATCGATATTTACCTTTGAACTTAGACGATATTTCAACTAAAATTGACTGAAAACGTAAAGCTTCAGTGAGGTAAGACTGAAGGCGGTGTCCGAGGAGGAGGAGTTATCGTCGGGGAGCCGCTGGATGAAGCTGCAGAAAGGATGTTTATGTTCAGACTTGGAGACAGATTGCAAGGCTGATGGTCCAAAGAATGTTAGAAATGGGGTCTTTGGTTGGCAGTCAGGTTACCCTGAGCAAGGACCCTCACTCTAGTCAGGGTAAAAGAAAATCACCCTCAGCTAACCCCTGCATACTCCCTTCTTAGCTTGGCACGAGCAGGAAGGCTTAACTTCAGAGTGCTAGGTGTGAAGTATTTGTACCAACACACACAGTAACTTAATGAAACCATTACGCAATGACACAACACAGGTTTAGAAAAATAGCAAATATTGTACTAAACAAAACAAGACCAAAACAACAAAAATCCACAATACACAAGTCAAGTTATTAATGAAAATGCAAAGAGAGCCTTCATGTCATTTTAAACACAACGTTAACGCTGTTAGCGTGAAAATTTACCTTGGGTGCATCAAAAATAACCCCGCACGGGTGAGTGTGTGTCAAAAAGGACTTGCGCTGCATCAATCTCACTCACGAGCGAGACCTTGCATCGTTTTTCCTTTATTCAGGTCGGCGTGTGTTATTTCTTCTCTCTGCAGGAGAGTGATGCATCGATCTGGTTAGCACTCTCGGGTCCGGGCAGGCCTTGCATTGTTTTTACACACCCAGAGATGCTTGCGTCAGAAATTCAGCTGCACGATGGTTCGAAAACCACGCAGCGTGGGCTGCGATCTCACCTGTCTCCGTCAGCGATGCTGCATGTCATTTCTCCAGCAACGTGATTCGATCTTCCAGTCGCGTTGCAGACGAGCGCCAATTTTTAGCCGCAGAGCCAGCAGTGCGTCAATTTTTCAGCTGCAGATCAGAGTTGCGTTGATCTTTTCCCCACACGGCGGTCTGTGCGTGGATTTCTCACTCTTGGACTGCCAGCTTCTCTTCTCAGGGTCCCAGGAACTGGATTGGCACCACTTGACAGAGTAGGAGTCTCTACAGATGCTCCAGGTGCTGGCAGAGAGAAGTCTTTGCTATCCCTGAAACTTCAAACAACAAGAGGAAAGCTCTAAATCAAGCCCTTGGAGAGTTCTTTACAAGAAGAAAGGCAACAAAAAGTCCAGTCTTTGTCCTCTAGCACAGGCAGAAGCAGCAACTGCGGGATAGCTCCACAAAGCACAGTCACAGACAGGGCAGCTCTTCTTCCTCAGCTCTTCAGCTCTTCTCCAGGCAGAGGTTCCTCTTGGTTTCCAGAAGTGTTCTAAAGTCTGTGGTTTTGGGTGCCTTTCTTATACCTATTTTGCCCTTTGGAGTAGGCTTACTTCAAAGAAAAGTCTCTCTTGTTTGTGAAATCCTGCCTTGCCCAGGTCGACCCCAGACACACCAGGGGTTGGAGACTGCATTGTCTAGTGAGAGGTGCAACCAGCCCAACTGTCAAACTGACCCAGACAGGGAATCCACAAACAGGCAGAGTCACAGAAATGGTTTAAGCAAGAAAAGGCTAATTTTCTAAAAGTGGCATTTTCAAACACACAATCTTAAAATCAACTTTACTAAAAGATATATTTTTCAATTGTGAGCTCAGAGACCCTAAACTCCACATATCTATCCGCTCCTAAAGGGAATCTGCACTTTAATCATATTTAAAGGTAGCCGCCATGTTAACCTATGAGAAGGACAGGCTTTGCAACAGTGAAAAAAGATTTTAGCAGTTTTTTAGCACTTTTAGAATGTAGGCATTTTCTTGCTTAAGCCATTCTGTGACTCTGCCTGTTTGTGGATTGCCTGTCTGGGTCAGTTTGCCAGTTGGGCTGTTTGTGAATTTCCTCTAGACAGTGAAACAAAGGGAGCTGGGGTGTAGCCTGCATACCCTGATGTGCCATCTGGGCTGGAGGGGAGGACTTGCCACTTACACCTGAATGGGCTGTACCTGCCCTCACACAATGCCTTCTCAACTCCCTGGTGTGTGTCTGTGCCCTGGCCTGGGCAAGGCAGGATCTTGCAAACAACAGAGACTTTCCTTTGAAGTAGGCCTACTTCAAAGGCAGAAAGGATTGCAAGTATTAGTCCCAATAACCCCTGAAAATCAGATTACTTCTAGAAAACCAAGAGGAACCTCTGCCCTGGAGAAGAGCTGGAGAGCTGGAGGAGGAGTACTGCCCCTTTGCCTGTGACTGTGGCTTGCTGGGTTGGCCTGCAGTAGCTGCTTCTGCCTGAAAGAGGACAAAGACTGACTTTCCAAGGGCTTGAACTGAGCTTGTCTCCTGTTGTTTAAGTCTCAGAGACATCAAAGACTTCTCTCTGCCAGCACATGGACTCTCTGCTGAAACTCCTGCCCGGCCAAGTGGTGCCCTAACCTGTCTCTGGGCCCTTGAAAGGTGAAGCTGATGGAAAAGTACAGAGATCCATGCACAGACCACCGTGCAGGGAGACGTTTGATGCACCATCTACAACGCGACTGATAAACGACGTGCCACTGGCTTCACAGCTAAAATCGATGCTCCACCTGCATCGCGGCTTGGGAGATCTGCGCATCGCAGCTGGAGAAATGACACGCAACACCAGCTAGCGGTTGCTGATAACGAAGTAAGCGTCAAACAGCGCGGTTTACTGACACTGTGTGGCCGGATTTTGAACACAACATCACTGGGTGTGAAAAATCAACGCAAGCCTGACTGGACCCAATGTGCCCATCTGGGAATCGTTACATCGCACTCTTGCGGGAGAGAGAAAACTATGCATGCCGATCCAACCAGAGATGAAACGATGCACTGTCTCACTAGCGAGTGAGAAATCAACGCAGCGCTGGCCTTTTTCAATGCACGCCCGCCCATGCAGCTTTATTTTTGCTGCTAAACAGGTACTTTGTGTAACAACAGTATTCTCACTGTTTTCTAAGAATTAAAGACTCTTATTCTTTTTGAAATTCATATCTTGAGTTGTGTATGTTGGGTTTTTGTCGTTCTGGTCTTGTTTGATTTAGATAAATATTACCTGCTGTTCTAAGCTGGTGTGGTGTCCATTTTGTAGTGTTTTCACTGTGTTACTGTGTGTGTTGGTACAAATACTTTACACATTGCTTCTGTAGTTAAGCCTTCCTGTTCATGCCAAGTTACCAAGGGGGTGAGCGGGGACATTCTCCTTTACCCCGACTAGAATGAGGGTCCTTGCTTGGATGGGGGTAACCTGTCTGCCAACCAAAGACCCAATTTCTGACAGGCTGCCTTTGGCCTACCTAAGGGGAGACATACATAATAAAAGGGGAGTATAAAGCATGTCAAGGAAGTTATTTTGCCAAGTCGAAATGACAGTTTAAAGCTACATTCAGGCTGCATTGCAGACATGGGACTTGTTTTAAGGGGCTGCTTAAGTGGGTGGCACAATATGTGCTGCAGACCCACAAGTAGCATTTCATTTACAGAACCTGAGTATATGGTGTACCACTTTACTAGGGATGTACAAGTACATTAAATATGCCAATCTTACCATGATTTAGGTAGGGAGCACAAGCACTTTAGCACTGGTCAGCAGCGGTAAGTGCACATAGTCTTAAGGCCTCCAAAACGAATACAGACAAATGGGAGGGTTAAAGCAAAATGTCTGGCTGGTGTCCACCTTAAAGGTAGGAGTTCTAATAACACCCAAATTACAAACCCGGGAAGAAGACACAACAACATCTACCTCCAAATATGATGTTGCTAAGGCTCCCAAGTAGTGTCTGCAGTACTTTCCAGTACATCATTTGTAGCACAGACATACATGACATCTAAGTCAGAACATAACTTTCCATGAGGAATTCCCAAGAACCCGTTGATGAAGTGGACATACAAAGGAAAAGAACCTCAAATCTGATCGCAAGTCTGTAAATACATGATTAATTTTGAATCTGGGACTCTGAAAAGACATAGGAGAGGGTCTGGATGGCACTAGTGGAAATTCAGGTTAGGAAAACACAAAATACTGTGCATTGCCTACTCAAAGCGAAACGAGAAAGCACTAGGATGAAAAGCAATGCCTTCTCAGTCAACAGTGTCACTACATGAATGACTGAATTAGTCAAGATTTTAAAATAAATCATAATACTTATTTAGAGTTTCTTCTTCTCGGTGACTATTTATAGTCTCTCCTAGTGGGTTTCCGTAGCGTTTTCCCCATATACTGAGATCAGCAATTATCATTGTTAAAAAATTCTCAGAAAATATTTCAGCTGGACCTTCTCTACCATGGCATGATGTTTTCACCTGTTTACAGACACCGAAAAAGTAGACCTTTCATAGAGGATTGCATTTACCACGTAGGCCACCTATTTGTTTTTATAGATGATAGCTCTGTAGCTTAAAGCTTTGGTTGCAGAGAACATTGTGTAACATGCAAGTCACAATATTCGCAAGTGATTTTGTATTTCATGAATGTTGTAGTTTCAGGGATGGGCGCAGTGGCAGCCAAGGGAACGGGGATTTAGATGTCTAAGTATAGTGTGTCACGTGGCGTGGCTTACATACCTAGGTCTCACTAACTTTTGTTATATCAATGGCACTGTTGAACCGTAAATTAGCCCTGGTGGCAAATTCCTCACTTCTAGTGGGCACGGACCCTGTGCAGTGCAGTCATGGTATAAATATGTCTTAAAAGGCATAATTAGGGCCACTCTAATTATTCGTTTGTGTGGCTGTGGTGTTTGTGCATAATTATCGATTAGCTGCACTTACCACTTAATCCACTATTAATAATGTGCACACGTTTTATTCCCATTATACCTGGTATTATAAACGTATAATTTCTTACCTCCTTCAGAGCTCTTATCACACACCAAGCTGTTGCACTTTTGAAAGACAATGCCCTTACCAAGCAGCCTGTAGATAAACTCTATGGTAAATGATGTGGATATGATTCCGAGAGACTCGGGGACACAACCACGTCTTGGGGGGATTGGTTGTCTTTGGTTCCCCTTGTGTGTTTTGACAATATTACAGCTCATCACCTTACATCACTCTAAATACCCATGATGTACATCGGAAAGGCAACACTTTTGGCCCAAACACATAGGCATGTGATGCTAGACATGCCTCGCCACACATGATTGATTATGAATGACCTCAGATGCCACATTCGTAGTATATATTGGACCAAAACAGCTTGTGACCAATACTCTCTGAGGGGTGTGGAACATTCTGGAACGCTATTGAGGCTCTCTCTTCATGAACTAGGGGACATATTTACAAGCCTCGTGTGATGCACTTTTTTGACGCTCTAGCAGCGCAGACTGCAGAACCATATCTATGAGGTCACGCATAGCCACTTCGCATGACTTTTCATGGCCTCACATAGGAAAATGCATTTCGGACTGTTCTTGTGCAGGAAGGTGCCCCTTCCTGCACAAAAGCAATCCAGCATGCAACTCGGACCCGCATGCCCCATGGTGCAGGGGTGCCTGCGCTGGTGCTAGGCCCCATATTGTGTGCCGGCACTGGGTGAAGGGACAAGAATGCACCCTATTTCAAAAATATGGTGCATTCCTGCACTGTCACTTTGGTGCAGGACAGAGTAGCAAAATGATTTGCAACGCTGCCCTATGCCAATCTGTTGTAATGATATGCTCGTAAGTGTGGGCACTGTTTTTTCTTCTTTTTTACATGATACTTTTAAATGTTACCAAACTTTTCTTCGTTATTACATGACCTCTTTAATAGTGTAAGACTACAGAGAGGTATTCCCACCTCCATCTGTAATCAATAGTGTAAGACTACAGAGAGGTATTCCCAGCTCAATCTATGGGGCACACTGCCCTTTTGCACATAGTAAGAATTACATACTTTACCTATGTGTTGTATGCATAACTAATTGTTGTTTTTCGTATTGACCACATGTGCGATGTTTACCAGTGTGGTGTGCAGTGTGCCATGGTGTGGTACATTTGAGGCACATGTAGTAACGTACCCTAATATGTATTGAAAACATTGTCTTGCATGTAGGTAGATTAAGGAGAGTGATTGGGATCTTAGGTTGTGATGAAGGGTGGGCTTCATTTGTCTGACACATGTTGACGCCCCGTGATGTGGAAATGATTATGATTCCTCACATCATACTTCTTTGTAACCTTATCAGTGGCCTCTATAGTACATTTCACAGGGAAAACAGATAATTTCACTCTTTTTTTACGTAATAGAGATCCCATTCTATTGATAAGCCTCTATGATTTGAGCTGCTTTGGCAGGTTAAACCCATCCTAGGGTGCATTGTGAACTAGGGTGCAAGAGGGAACCCTATGATGAAACATGTTACCAGTGGTGGGTGATGGTTCCAATTCTTATCCCCAGGTTACACCTGTACAGATTCCACAGTGTAGCAAAAAAGCCCTTGTGTTGGTTTACTAAATTCTGTTGGTATACTGTATATTCTCTAGGGAAGATGTGTAGTAGGAACCATGATCTTCTCTCGCTCCTTTTATATTTATGTATTTCTTTAGTAGGACTATTTTTAGGGTAATGGGAGAGTGGCTTTGGCACTTTGGCACTGTTGGACTTTTAGCCTTACGCAGGGTCATCCCCAGTCTTTTTGCCTCCTTCCTCCTGGTTTTTCTGACCTCTCGCTGTTGGCTCTAGGACTCTGAGCACTTTATCACTGCTGACCAGTGCTAAAGTGCAGGTGCTCTCCCATCTAAAGTTGGTATGATTGGCTTATACCTAATTGGCATATTTAATTTACCTATAAGTCCCTTGTACAGTGGTATCTCTATACCCAGGGCCTGTAAATTAAATACTACTAGTGGGCCTGCAGCGCTGCTTGTGCCACCCACTGAAGTAGACTTTCAAAACCTGTCTCAGGCCTGCTAGCGCAGGGCCTGTGTGCGCAGTTTTCTGCCACAGGGACCTGGCATCTAAACTTACTTGCCAGGCCCAGAACTTCCCTTTTACTACATGTAAGTCACCCCTAAGGTACGCCCTAGCTAGCCCTAAGGGCAGGGTGCCATGTATGTAGAAAGGCAGGAAATGTGCCATATTGCATGGCCTGTCCTAGTAGTGACAAACAGCCTAACTTGGTGTCTCACTGCTGTGAGTGCTGCCTTCTCATAGGATTGCATTAGAAATGCCCTGCCTTATGTGTAAAGGGTATTGTCTGATTTATGAGGGGTAGTGTAGGCGTGTTTGGTATGGTTCTGATGGTGATAATAAATACTGCTTACTGGTGTGGGTGTATTTTTTATTACTATCACAGAAATACCACTTCTAGAAAGTGCACTTTATCTGTGCTTATGACTCTGGTGTTTTGCAGCTTGACTCCAATCCACGTCTGGGCAGAGTGACAGTTGGGGCTTTGTGCATACTTTTCAGAAAGCCTGTACACAGGGAGGGTGGAGGTGTCACAGAGGTGCATCTGCATACTGAATAGTCTTCCTGGGCTGAGAGAAGGGAGAGGCGGGGCACACCTGCATTTGTAAAGGCTGTGCCCTGGCCTCACACAATAGGGTTGTTAACCCCCCACTGATGTTTGGAGCCTGTGCTGAAAGGAGAGAGGGGGCACTCCCAGAACCAGTTGTAACTGGCTGGAACTTCCTCTCCCTACCATTGTTAAACACTGTAAGAACTGACTATAAGTACAGGGGAATTTTACCCACAATTTGGAAACTCTTGGAATCATCTTGGAACTGGACACCAAAGGCTGAAAGGACTCACCAGGAACCGCCATGGACTGCTGCTGCTGTGCTGACCTGTGACCTGCCTGGTCACTGTGAAGGACTTGCCACTTTCTGCCTTTCCCTTGTGCTGGCCTGTAACTGGGCCCTCCACCTGAGGACCTTGTCTTAAGATTCTGCTCCCCAGGGGCAGGGTGCTGTGGCCCCTGACCCCTGCATCCATTTCTTCACGTGGGGTGCTTCTCCGTGGTTGCGGCTGCCATAGCGCTGATTGCAGCGCGCTTATGGAGCCTTGGGGGCTCGTAGGCTCCTTGCTGCATTGTGCCCCTTTAAATAAGATCACCGCAGTGGACCAGGAAGCTGGAAGAACACTCGCGCACCGCATCGGGTGCAGGCGAGTGTCTGCTCGGGCCCTAGGAGGGGTCCGATCTTCATGTGGCTTCACGGCAGGACCAGGGGAAGGCGTGGGGAGTGCCCCCTGGCCTCTGCGTTAGGAGCAGGACGCTCCTTTTCTGCTATTAGGTAAAACGGGCATTATTGTGGGCCCCCCCCTTGGTGGAAGGGCCAGTGGAGGCCCGGGGGGGCCCCCAGAGATCGCGGGTCCCGGGAGGGGCCTGTCATTAAACCGGAGGGGGTGCGTGGTGCCCCCCTCCTGCCCTAAGTTGTTTTTACTGGCTTTGGCCCCCCTCATGAGGGCCGGTTGAGGCCCTGGGGGGACCCCAGTAATCACGGTCCCCAGAGGGGCCTGTCTATAAAAGAGAGGAGGTACATGTCGCCCTCCTCTGACCCCAGAGTATAAGGGAGGCCCCCGTTTTGCTGATAGGAGCGCCGGGGGCCCCATTGTTCGCCTTCTAGGCACTGGAGGTGCCTTCATCCAACCAGGTACTGTTTAAAGGACCAATATAGTTGCAATCCAAAGTTCTTTCTACAGACTTTTGTTTGATTCATATATTACCTACCTGCGTTTGATGTTTTTACATATGTGTATGCAAATGTTCCTTTTATGGACATGCTTGCTAATATGTTTTTCTAACTTGCCATATGTTTTCTAATGTTCCTACTATGGCCATTTTATGATATTCTTATGACAAGTGCTGTGATGTAATAACGTGTTTTCCTGACTACTGCTTATGTTGCAGAATACTGAGTAACCTGTGTGTAATGTGTGACTACTGCTAGGTTGCAGAGTAACTAATGTGTAACGTTCTGACAACTGCTAAGGTAGCAGGATAGTACTGATATATGATGTTTGGTCTGATAATTGCCTTGTGTACAATACAGTATATTTTCAGATAATCTGATGTTGTGTTTCCTTTGTGGTGGGGATATTGCGTCACGTGTGTTGTGTGTGTTGTGCAGATGATTTACACATTGCCTCCGGGTTAAGCCTGACTGCTCATGCCAAGCTACCAAGGGAGTGAGCAGGGGTTATCTTGGACGTGTAACTTCCTTGCCCTGACTAGAGTGGGTAGGTTCTGCCTGGCTGAGGTGCATACCCTAGCCAACCACAAACCCCATTTCTAACAGGCACCAACTCTAATGGGATGGCTCCCTCAATAGAGGTGAAGAGATAGTTCAGTCCTCGAGTACTTGTACTTCTTGTTCTTCTCTAAAGCCTCTAAACGCACTTACATTTGAAAGCGGCCTGGTAATTGTCTCTTTGCCCAAAATGCCACTCACAGTGTCCTGGTTGTCTTGCTGAAAGTCATTTTTCCCAGCTAGAAGAAAAGTATGTGTGCCCAGTTACTATTGTTCTTTTGTTTGATATATAACCTTAATAGATACCATGCACATGTTTTTTGCAAAGCTTGCTTTATACTCTTTCTTTTATTGATGTGTCTCATTCCTTTTCAAGAACCATGTTTTAACGTACACATCTTTAATTTCTACAGCACCAACATGTTTCCATCCAGCCACTTGTAAGTGCCCGTATGACAGAAACATGCAGAACGAGGTTAGAAAGTATAGCTGTTGGCAGCAAAAAGATGTGAATCAAAAGTGTCAAAAGGATTGCATGCAAGCAATACCAAGCTGTAAACTAAATAATGGTGAAAGGCAGTTAGATACTATTGATAGGCACAGCTCCTGTATGTGGAACAGTGGTGGCATACGACCTCAACTGTGGTTGCCAGATTAACCACATAATTAGATATGCTACTCACACTAACACCAGACGTATAGAAGGCAGTTTCCCTGCAATGCAGCAAGCTGGAGCTTTCCTGGCCTGTGCTGCTGCCTCATCCCCTCCTCTCATTTAAATGCTTTCTTTTTCTGCTTCATCTGTCCAGAATAATTAACATGGAAGTTCCTGGGCAGGTCCTTGGACTCCTACCCTAAATTATTGGTGGGGCCAAACACCAAGAGCCCATATAACCTGGTGCCTGTGACCCTTAGAGACGTGCTGTGGAGGCTGACATCATACTCTATCCTCTTGCTTCCTAAGCTGCATATATTTCAGAACCAATGCTGTTGGATTAGATGACCGGCAGGGAGTGCAGTTTCTGATGTCTTGCTCTCAGTTCTGTAGTTTTGGAAACAGGTGAATTCCCTCTGCCCATACGTGCATACAGCATCCACTCATCAGATTGCTCACAGGCAAAAAAAAGCTGCTCTCATGAGTGGTAGCCTAGTATAAATATCCATATATGAGTAGTGTGAGTCACACATCATGCGTATAAACTGAGAAATTGAGGTCCACAGTGTGAATATGATTGCCACCAGCAATGCTCAATTTATGCCGGTGTTTGCCAGTGTTTGGCACCAGCTGTTATTTCTGAACATCAGCAGTTTTTTCTAACAGTCCACCACATGGTGATAATATCTATTTTTGAGCAGATCACCTCTGCAGATTACTTTAAAATTCAACTTACATGCTATTAAAATAACAATACCTCGTCCAGGACATTTGTATGTTTTGCTGACATGGACTAGTCCAAATAGGCATATTTATTAGTGTATTAGGTAAGGGATGCACTGGCATTTGCCAGTTCTGGAAAAGTGTGCAAGCATCAGTGGCTTGTGACGAAATACCTTGCATCCTAGCCCTTTTTTTAAAATAAATTAAGCCGTGGCCACCATTAGAAATGCAAAGGTTAAGAAATTTGCAAAAAGCAAGAAAAATGTGCTGTTCACATAGAAAGAGAGAGAGGAGATGTCAGTATTAAGGAGCTAAATAAGGGAAAGTGTAGCCTCCTAATCTGGAACAGCGAACATTAGGTACAACTACATTAAAAGATGAAGAGTGAAGAGAACAAGGACTATAGGTATGAAGTCATTTATATTAGAAGAGAAATAGGAAGCAAATGACGTTTGGCTAGAAAGTGAGAAGTGGCGGAGTAATGATGGGTGTTGACAGTTTAGAGTTTTAAGAGAGAATATTGGGCATATAACTATGGTGTGAATTGCTATTCTCCACTTGATGAAGAATACCAGAGTGAACTATAGTTTTTTTTCTAAATTCAAAAAAGGAGTGGAAGTTGATCTTTCACATAATTCAAATCATAGAAAAAGTAATTGCCCAAAACATTTGACATTTGATAACCAAAAGATTGAGTGGGATCAAAGAAGAATCCAAGAATTAAAAACAGAATAGAAGGGCTTGGGTATTGATGCCTAGATTAGTATGCCAATAGGAAAGAATGAAGAATGTTTTGGATTTATGGAAGATAATCATCGAGACTGAGCAGAATTTGAGTGTCATTAGCATATGGTATATGGTATGAGCTTAAGATTAAATACATTTATGATTCTAGCATGGGTGAGTACAAAGATATCAAACAGAGTTGGGCTCAGAGAGGGACATTGAGAAACTCTGAAGATAGTGATTTGAACCTGGAGCGAAAATGGGGTAGATGTACTACCTGAAGCTGAACTGTAAAAAAAGAGGACCAGGATGGTGCTTGATTTTTAATGCCGCAGTCCAAAAGCCACAAGAGACGAAGCCGGTGAGATGCCATGTGATACCGAAAGGATCAAGGCAGAACTCCCTGTTTCATTTGATAATATTGGGAAGGACATCAGCTACTATAAGAAAGGCTGATTCTGTGATGTAAAAATGACAGAATTTTCATTGGGAGGCCTCGAGAAGATGGTGGGTTTTGAGGAAAGAGGAAATGTCATTCTCTAGAATCTTGGAAGCATGAGACAAAAGGGAGATGGGTTTTATAACTGCTGCGAATAGCAGGTTCCCCAGAAGATTGCTTAAGTAAGGTAACAGCCAATGTATGTTTCTAAGTGAAGGGAATTGTGGCAGTACTAATTGGTTAGTTACAGAGGTTGGTGAAAGTGGAGGCAATGGTTGATGGAGATTCATGTATCCACTCTCTATTGTCTCTCTTCTTCTCTCATTTATTCTCACTGTGCGGCCTTTCACTCCTTTCTTTGCTTACTTTTTGTCCGAAAGTCCCAGAGACTGTCCCTAACAGAGGACAGCAGCTTCCCTAAACATGGAGATAGAATCTTGGAAAAGCCAAGCTTTGTTTACTTCAACATCAGAGGACCTGTCCTTTCCTTGCAGAGTGGAAAAGCACAGGATAAGTATGATTACAGGTTTCCAAAAATGAGAAAATGTGCCTAGAAAATTTATTGTACCTTATATTTATTAAAAAACCTTCAGATATACAAGAACCCATCAAATTGCACAATATGTATCTAATTGTTCCCTTCCTATTTTCAGCACATAGAGTAAGTTCGCTCTAGAGTAAACTCATAGGGTAAGTTTAGAAACCTGTTTCTTCGTTGCAGGACCCTAAACCACTAAAATTGGCTGTTTCCAGTTTTAAATAATCAGTGCTAGGAGAGACTCGCAATACTTTGGCTTCCATAGGTGTAAAATCAGTATAATTAGATGAAAGTGAAAAACTCAGTGGAATTATGTTCCCGATGATACTCTCAAAATTGGAACAGTGAATTTATATCAGTTCTTAATGGCTTAAAATGAAATCTGCAAATCCTATAATACCCAAAAAACACTAGTGTGATCCTCCCATCACAAATGTTGCCTGATTACATATTGTTGTTGTTGGAGGCTGGTTATTAGTAGAGGTAAGTGCACACCTACCACTAGCAATAATGCCCCCAAGACAATGTTAGGTCCAGTCAAGGTCTTAAAAACATCAGCTCCTGGCTCAACCCCTGCTAGCTTGGCAATGATAAAGCAGACTTAACTTAGGAGATAGGTATGTGAAGCAATTAAAAACACCTGTACTGTAAATAAGTAAGACACAACACACAATAGAAATCACACACCAATTTATAAAAAGAAAGTAAATATTTATTTCTTTAAAAAGGCACCTAAATGACAGAAACTTATGGAGTTTTTAACAAAAGTTGCTCCAAACTTCTCTAAACTACTGGAACTCCTTCCTGGAGTTCCTCTTGAGGGTTCAAAGTGTCCACTTCTGAGTCCTTTCTGAAGCAAGACAAAGTTCTTAGGGCTGTTTTCCCAGTGTGCAACAGGAGTGGTAGTTCAGAGTGCTGCCCTTGAGGTGGCAGACCAGAGTTCCCAGTGTTTCTTATTCTTTTGGTTTCAGGCAGCAGATCTAAGTTGCAATGCAGATCAGCCACTTTTATTCAATAATCATGAGGGACAAGCAGGGGGCACTCTTGTACAATGAGCTGCAGAGTGCCACCCAAAAACAGGATAGCTTCCTCCAAAGTGTTGCATTTTCTTGTTTCATAAAGCACTGCACTTTAAAATTTCAAGATGGATGATTTTCCTCCAGAAGAGCAAGACCTCATTAAACCAACCTACTGGTGTGGCTCACGTCCATTAACATTTCCCCTCTAGACATCTGAAAATTCCTTTTGTGCGCCTGCTATCTATCTGTGGGGTACAGGGTGAGAGAGCAGGCCTGGCTGGCATTCCTTTCTGTCCTGCTACATGATCAGCAGTCAGGGTTTAAACCAGCAAGAAACACTGAATTAACACACATTTACATATGTGCGGAGATAACTGAGAGCCTATAATGTGAACTAACGACCCAAATATCATTGCACCTCCCAGTGGCTTCGAATCTGAAGGACTGCATTGGAAATGACACGGCTAGCACTGGCACTGATTAAGTAACTTGTTTGGAATTTCATCTAGCAAATAAAACTGGGTCAGTTTCCTTTAGTAACTCCAGGAATACCATGTCCCGTCCAAAGGATCATTACTATTTCCTTGGTTCTTCTACACATACTTACACAAACGGAAGCAAATGTTACTAACAAATTCAAATATTTCAAACCTATGATGCTCTAATTAGAACCCACCTTTGAAAAGATAGTGTGAATAGCTTAGATATTACTCCTTGCCTACTCATTAGTACAAAGAGAAGTAAATTATCCTTTGCTTAAGTGACTAAACAATAAAAATTTTAATCTTTCTCAAACTAAACCCAGTTACCTTTCCCCTTTCCTGTAGCCATCATTTGTGGGGGATCGCCTAACCCAGCTAACAAAGTAAGTAACCTAAAAGCAATAGCTAAACAGACAGACTTCTTCACTAGCTAAACAGACAGACGTCTTCACTCCACAAGTGAATGCTGCAACAAAGGGCACACATTCCAATATTCAGATGCTTATCCAAGTGTTAGAAATGGGGTCTCTATTTGGCAGTGGTTTACACCCTGTACAACTAGGGGCTCTCACTCTAGTCAGAGTAAAGGAGTCACACAGCTATAATAACCCCTGCTCACACCCTTGGTAGTTTGGCTCAAGCAGTTAGGCTCATCTCAGAGGCAATGTGTAAAGTATTTGTACACACACATGGTAACACAGGGAGAACACCACAAAAGTACTCCACACCAGTTCAGAAAAATAGTCAATATTTATCTGATTAAAAAAAGACCAAAACAACAAAAAGCCAAAATACACAAGTAAAGATACACTTTTTCAAAAATTAAATGTAGTATAGCGCCTAGAAACACATTAGCTCCAACTGGGGCTATCCCAAGGGCTTGATGGACTTGCTTCCAAACAGTCCAGCGGCACCTGTGAGGGAGCTCGGCCGGCCACAGAGTCGTATAGACCCCAGTTACAGTACGTTGGTAAATGATGAGGAAACAAAGACGTTGCCTGGAGCTGGGGAGGTAAGGCATCGCTGGAGCCATTGTGGCATTGGTTCCTTACTTCCAACGGGGAGGTGAGGTGTTCGTTCTTTACTGCTAGGCAGAGGAGGTGAGGCATTGGTTCCTTATGGTTACAGAGGAGGTGATGAGGTGTTGGTGAAGAGGCCTTGGTTCCTTACGATAAGGCAGGATTGATGAATCCAGCAGGTCAAGACACAAGGCGTTGACTTTGTGGTGTTAGAATCACACCATAGGGCCACAGGTGCTGTGATGCAGTCGGAGTCAGTGCCACAGACATGGGTGACACAGTACTCTGGACTCAAGCTGTGGCTTGACTTTGGAGCCACTGCGTTGCAGGTCATGTCATTGCACTGAGCAAGGAGCATAACTTAGGTGCAGGCAGCTGCGTAGGTTCAGAAAACGGCACCAGTTCTAACTCATTCTGAAAGTCAATGCACTAGTTTCTTCCTTGTTGTACCAGAATTCACAACCAAGGGCAGAGGAACTGGACTTGGCACCACTTGGCAAGTCAGGACTCTCAGCAAGAGAGTCTAGGCACTGGCAGTTGAAGTCTTTCATGTCTCTGAGACTTCTTAACAGGAGGCAAACTCAGTTCAAGCCCTTGGAGAAATTTTGAAAGAAGGATGCAATCAATCAATCAATCAATCAGAAAATGTATAAAGCGCGCTACTCACCCGCTAGGGTCTCAAGGCGCAGAGGGGGCGGGGGAGAGGAGGGAGGAGGAGTTACTGTTCGAACAGCCATGTCTTCAGTTTTTTTCTGAAGAGCAGGAGATCCTGGGTCTTGCGGAGATCGATGGGGAGGGAGTTCCAGGCCTTGGGGGCGAGGTAGGAGAAAGATCTGCCTCCTGTGGTGGTGTGTTTGATGCGGCGGACTGTGGCGAGTGCGAGGTCGGCAGATCGGAGGTGGTGGATGGGAGTGTGGAAGTTCACTCTATGGTTGAGGTAGGTTGGGCCGTCGTTGTGAAGGGATTTGTGTGCGTGTATGAGGATTTTGACGGTGATCCTCTTGTCCATGGGGAGCCAGTGAGGGGATCTGAGGTGTGGTGAGATGGGTTCATGGCGAGGGAGATCTAGGATGAGGCGTGCGGCTGTGTTCTGGATTCTCTGGATTTTGCATTTGAGTTTGAGTGTGATGCCGGCATAGAGGGCATTACTGTAGTCTAGCCTGCTGCTGATGAGTGCGTGGGTGATTGTCTTTCTGGTCTCTAGGGGAATCCATTTGAAGGTTTTTTCAGCGTGCGGAGGGTGTTGAAACAAGAGGAGGTGACGGCGTTAATCTGCTGGGTCATGGAGAGGGAGGGGTCAAGGATGATGCCGAGGTTGCGTGCGTGGTTAGCAGGGGTGGGAGCGGGCCTAGGGCGGTGGGCCACCAGGAGTCGTCCCATATGGTTTTGTTGGGTCCGAAAATGATTATTTCGGTTTTGTTGTTGTTGAGTTTGAGGTGGTTGGCTGTAATCCAGGTGGTGGTGTCGAGGAGTGCGGCGTGGAGGTTGGTTTTGGCGGTGGTGGGGTTGTGGGTGAGGGAGATGATGAGTTGGGTGTTGTATGCGTAGGAGAGGGTGGTGATTCCGTGCGGTCGGAGGATGTTGGCGAGCAGGGTCATGTAAATGTTGAAGAGGGTGGGGCTGAGGGAGGATCCCTGGGGGACACCGCAGATGATTTTGGTGGCGGTGGACTTTTTGGGTTCTATTGGTGAGGAAGGAGGTGAGCCAGTCTAGGGCTTTGTGTTGAATCCCTGCGTTATGGAGACGTGTGCGGAGTGTGTGATGGCAGACTGTGTCAAAGACCGAGGAGAGGTCCAGCAGGATGAGTGCGATGGTCTCACCCTTGTCGACTCTGGTTCTGATGTCATCAGTGCATGCTATGAGGGCGGTTTCCGTGCTGTGGTTCTTTGGGACACCGGACTGGGAGGGGTTGAGTGTGTTATTTTCCTCCAGGAAGTGGGATAGGCGTGTGTTTAGTAGTTTTTCGGCGACCTTGGCGGGGAAAGGGAGGAGAGAGATGGGGCGATAGTTGGCAAGGTCGTCTGGGTCAGCTGGCAGAAAGTCAAGTCCAGTCCTTTTACTCCCAGGACAGATGCAACAAGCAGCAGGACAGCACAACAAAGGAACAGGCAGAGTATCAGTCCCTCCTACAGCATCCAACCTTAAACCTACAGCCTCCAACCATGAAAACCTTAAGCAGTCTGATCCTGCACCCCGACAGTAGCAAGACCATTCCATGCTCAGAATGCAACTAAAAGATTCCCTGTTCTGTCATTCTTTCCCTACAGCCTACTTCCTGATCAGCTGTGACCAAATGGCTTCACGTTGTAAATGTGAACCAGTGAATCAGTAGGCTATTTCCCAAACAGAATTTGGCATTTTGGAACGACTTACTGATTACTGCACATTAAATTAATATGGTCTAATTTTGAACATCTTAATGAATATCTACACACTTTCTGTGGATAGCTGTAACTGGGAAGTAGCAATGTATGTGCAGCGGACTTACCGTATTTATCGGCGTATAACACGCACCGGCGTATAACACGCACCTCATTTTAGGAGGAAATTTCAGAAAAAAAAACCTTAACATTATATCGGCGTATAACATGCACACATCATTTGCCCCCTAATTTCAGGGAGAAAAAGTGCGTGTTATACGCCGATAAATACGGTACCTACTTTACCTATTTTAATTTTTCTCATGTGGAAATTAGAATGAATATGTGCCTTGAAATAGGACTGAACTGGAAGAAAACATGTGGAATTGGACACAAAAGCGCCAAGCCCTTCAGATTTCCAGGCCTGGCAACCCAGAAAAGCTGGAAATTAGGGTAGCAATAGCATCCGGAATCTGTGTCTCTGGCCCTCCAATTACGTGGGAATGGGACCTTAACAGCCTTAAAATACGGACCATTTCAACTTTTGAAATGTGAGGTTTAGCATCAAATGACCTTGGTTCCGTGAAGGTGGCTGTTCAATCCGGTGGATTGGTTCCCAAGTAGAATGACCTTTACAGTTGCTACTCAGGGCTGCTCTTAGCTATGAGAAGCAGTGGGGTCACACTAGTACCTTTTTCCCGTAAATACCTGTGGCTAGACTCCCAGTTCTGGAGAAATAACAGTTTGTAGCCAATGAACATCCAAGGACCCCTTAAAGCCTTGAGCATAAGCAGGATTGCTTTCCAGTAGTCACTCTTGGCTCATTTTCTATTCCTCATCTGAAACGTTATCATCTTTACACATTGCACATCGCATGAAGTTGCGAAGCTTATGCTTTCCAACAATCGCACTACCTTATGCTAATATTAAAAAACAAACATTTCATTTACATTTTGTAGTGGAAAGTAGTTCCATAAATGCCAGCTACATTTTATCCGTAGAAGGGTAGATGCACGGTTTGATGTGATTTAATTTTATTTGTAGTAAATCTGCAACACTGAGACATTTTCAAAGTACTGGTAGTGGCTGAGAATCAAAGGCGCCCAATTTTAATTCAAAACTATAAATAAACATGACTGAACAAAAACGAACTCCCCAGCACTAGCATAGGTGCCATGGGCCTTGAGACCACTGCTTAAGTGTAATTTTACACAGATATGCCTTAGAACATGTGGATAAGGAAAAGCTGCCTGGCCAAAGAGTTTACACATAGCAAACTGAAGCAACATAGCAGGTTTTAGCATGTTTAAAAGCACCGGTGATAGATGTTGCGCTGCAGTCAGTATTTTACAAAATATGGTCTAACCTAAACATTTAGCCTAGTTTGCATTGATAATTTAACGGTCAGTACCAAAAACAGGATTACGGTGCCAACAGAAAATAAGATAAAAAGAGCTCGGTTACAAAAAAAGCCTCTAAAATACAGCTATAATTAAGTCACTGCATGGCTCGCTCATAATGTTTACATAATTGTTTAAGTACTGTTCGATTTATGTGCACATCTGCTGGTTTTTATAAATATGTTAAATTATCTATGAAGATAAACCATTTAAAAAATGTTAACGGGGCGGCATACGTCTCTCGAAACTCAAACCATCATTAATAACTTCCTCTTAGACCAAAAGACTAACTTTACTGAGTAATGTTAGTCTTTTGGTCAAAGTTTAGACTTTTGGTCTAAACTTAGACATTTGGTCTAAGTTTTCCTTTATGAATTGGGCCTTACGTATTTAATCACGAGCTGAGATATTGCAATGTCCTACAGAATTGTGCGACTAGCTACCAGTGTACTAATAAAATTAACTTTGTTATATATATTCTTTAAAATACCATATTAATGTGATAAAGGTTAGACGATTTACAGGTCAAAATACATTTAGGGAAGATAGAGCGTGATTTACACTTTAAAGGACCCTTTTAGCAATGTTCCAACCATACCAACTGCCCCAGCATGGGATGACCACACTTGGGATTAACCCAGTAACTAATAATGCTATAATGTGTAAAGTACCCACCAGACTGGATGAAATTCTGTTCTGGATTGCACAAAAAACAAACCAGCTTGAAACAGGGGTTATGAGACCGCAAGATACGACATGGGTTACAGTCTTTGATATAATATATTCTATAACTCATTGTACTCTCTTGCTGTTTTGCCAGATCTGGAAAAACAGATTCAAAACAAAAACAGGGTTGCCCCTGCCCTGGATTTGGCTATGAAGCTGATAGGCGACTTTGCCACAGTATCCTCACTTATTTAGGGACATATTAAAGTGGAAGCCCCAGCACTGGTGATTCACCAGTGCCCTGTACAGGTTCCGGTAGTTCACCAAGAACGCAAACTACCAAAAATCTTTGTGGACACCTATACATATATAGGTCAAGATAATTTGGGGGTCAAACCAAATAAGACACAGCTTAAAGGTAATTCTGACAAGGCCAATACCAAGCAAACACCAGAGTCCAGCAACCAGACACCTCTGACAAACATTGTAATTTACAAAACCGTGATACTTTAAAACAGCCTGACAGGCATCAATACATTGATACACACCCTTCTCATTCCTTTCAGGACTTGTCTGACAAACAGTATGAGAGAATAGGGCAGTCACAGCGCAGACAAGAAGAGTATGTGAAACCAAAAAAAAGACTCACAATTCTCATCTGATGTCATCATAAAGTAAGAGAAAGCTCCATAAAAAAAAAACACTTCAAGAAGAAGAAGGTTGCAGGAATTTCAGGAAAATATGCTGCACATACTGAGAACTCTATTTCAGAACAGGATGTGGGCAAATACTCTGCTAGTCAGTATGACAGCGGCACACTAGTTCACCAGAATCTTCAAGAGTTTCTGGATGCGAACGCAATTAATGACTTTATAGAAGTCAAAACCTCAGATCAACGTGTCACATCTCCTGATAGACTATATACATTAAGCATACAAATTAAGGATGACATAATGAGCACAATTAAAGTAATTTTATGGGAAAATGTAACACTTAGTTATGACATTCTTTTGTCTGAAAACGATTGGCCCCAGGAGTTTCTTAGAACACTCCCACAATGGGGAAGATGTACAACTACCATCTTTCTCAGTCCTTCTTCCTGAAGAAGTTAGACAAGCAGAAGCCACGGAATGGGCTCTTGCACAAGCCCCGGCATCATACCACACTCTTTTAGGCTGGGATAAGGGCTCACCTTATCTTGCAATACCCATAAACTCCAAGGAACAAGTGCAACTACAATACCCAATTAAACATGAAGGGAAAGCTCCAGTGAGAGAAATCCTTTCGCCACTCAAGCACCAGGGAGTACTTGAACCCTGTGTAGCTTCTATGAATAATCCTTTGTTTCCAGTAGCTATGCCGGATCACTCCTATAAACTAGTCTTTTATTATACACATCTAAACAAATATAAATTCACATTTGCAATACAAAATTCACAAAGTAACGCTTTAATCAACAATATGATCCATAAAAATTACAAAAATCAACCCTGAATATTTCCAATGGGTTTTTATGCCAAACATAGCACCTGAAAGCAGGGATTTAACCACTTTTTATACGCTCAGGTCTCAGTCCCTTTTCTTACAGCTCCCTTAAGGGTATAAGAAGAAGCCTGGTTTGTTTGCTGCCCGAATAAATCATCAATATTGCATGACATGTCCTATGTTGATGATATAGATCTAACAGATGATGACATAAACACATATCTGGCCAGAGTAGATCACATTGTTATGGGATTTGCTGAATATGGCTGCAAATATATATCTTTTCTCAGCCTCCTATTTTTAGGATTCCAATTATCAAATGACGGGAAAGAGCCTGGCACCAGAGTTCCTAGAGAAGTGTGTCCTATTGCAACCACCAAACACTATTAAAAAGCTGCAATCTTTGGTAGGATTCTTTAATTTTGGCAGAATATACATACCAGATAATGCACAATGCATTAATCTTTTGTACGATTTAATGCACCCAGATTTCTCCGGGACACATTGGACACTAGGAAATATACAAATACTAAGATCATTACAGAGTGACAGGCTTAGAGCATGCTAACTACATACACATGTCCCCAAAACAAATTTGGTCATCCGTTTAATACCAGGTGACATTAGTACCTATTTGTGGTTGATCTCATTCCAGCCTTAGAGGCTGTCACAAAGACCATTGAACGCGACAGCCTTACATCCTAGATGGATGCAATGGGTGACTTTCCTGATGGCCACTGATGTGGGCTGTCTTTGATCCTACCTTACAAACTTAAGAATGTCTACAATATGAACAAGAAAACCCCATGCCTACTAATATATTGCCTCTTGAACAGTGTAAATATATAAAATATTGTGAATATTCAGCCCAACACCAACACTCCGCAGCTTTCACAGCTTTATATAGAGTAATGAGGAAAGAACCATTCCACCCTCAACAAATTTTAGGCAGTCCCCACGGGACTGCACTGCACAACTGGTTGAATAAAAACCTTTGATTATTCTGGGACTAGAACATATGGATCCAGAATTCCCCACACATATAGTGTGTGATTTGTATTACTGTGTCCAGTCTTTTAATGAAAACTTGCATTAATGGCAAAAAATGGATTGAGAGACTCAAAAGGAAATAATATAAAGCATAAAAGGGCTGATTTAAGAGCACCTAGCACCTCCTTGCGCCACATTAGCATCATTTGTTATGCTAACGTGGGCCAACAAGGCCAAAATCGATGCAATCAATGCATGCACCAATGCATTGCACCACTTTGTAACCCTTTGCGCTACATTATGCCCGCACCAGGCATATTGTATGCAAAGGGGGCATTCCCCGTGAGGGTGGCCGAAAAAATGGTGCAAAAAATCTACAAGATTTGTTTGCCTCATTTTTTTCGGCACTTTTAACGCCTGCCCAGAGCAGGCATTAAAAAGAGGCACACCTTTGATTACTATGGGCTAGTGGAGGATTAGTGTCAACATTTTTAACACTAATCCTGCAAAGCTCTGAACTAGCGTCTAAAATTTGGACACTAGTTCCCCTGACTACCACAATGGTGCACCATATCTTAGATATGGTGCACACATGGTGACGGTAGGGGGGCGCTAAGGGCGCAAAAAAAAATGGACGCTTCACTGGGTGCAGCGCTACTTTCCTTAAATCAGGCCCTAAGTGCTTTGGGGAAAAATGTCAGAACTCAAAGACGATGTAATTTATACACTGAGTCATCAACGTGTCGAATACAAATTGTAGGAAATTCACTGGCTGATGAAGCAGTCAAATCTGCTGTTAAGACTGCAACTGTAGCTGCATTCACTCTTTCCCATATGTGGGTGGATGAAGAAATCATGGCTGCCGTTAATGCTATGGGCAATGGCAACCCTTTACCAAAATCATATCCAGTAAGGTATTCCTACCACCTAACTGTCCCAAAACATTCCTTTTGCTACCATTCCGGGGGTAGGTGATAATGTGATACACAACGAAGACCACAGACAGGAATTAAAGCTCTACATGAGGGTGTAGCTTCTGCCCATGCTGGTGTGGCAGCCACAGTCTCTCTCTTACAAAAACACTATTGGTAACATAGGCCCTCATTATGACATTGTCAGTAAATCCCGCTTACCGCCATGGTGACGGCCGCCAACATACCGCCGTGGTGGCGAATATCCGTTTGCCATATTATAGCACACACATACCAAACCGACAGATTGCAGCTGTTGGACTTTTTGCCTTACGCAGGGTCATCCCCAGTCTTTTTGCCTCCTTCCTCCTGGTTTTTCTGACCTCTCGCTGTTGGCTCTAGGACTCTGAGCACTTTATCACTGCTAACCAGTGCTAAAGTGCAGGTGCTCTCTCATCTAAAGTTGGTATGATTGGCTTATACCTAACTGGCATATTTAATTTACCTATAAGTCCCTTGTACAGTGGTAACTCTATACCCAGGGCCTGTAAATTAAATACTACTAGTGGGCCTGCAGCGCTGCTTGCGCCACCCACTGAAGTAGACTTTCAAACCTGTCTCAGGCCTACTAGCGCAGGGCCTGTGTGCACAGTTTTCTGTCACAGGGACCTGGCATCTAGATTTACTTGCCAGGCCCAGAACTCCCCTTTTACTACATGTAAGTCACCCCTAAGGTATGCTGTAGCTAGCCCTATGGGCAGGGTGCCATGTATGTAGAAAGGCAGGACATGTGCCATATTGCATGGCCTGTCCTAGTAGTGACAAACAGCCTAACTTGGTGTCTCACTGCTGTGAGTGCTGCCTTCTCAAAGGATTGCATTAGAAATGCCCTGCCTTATGTGTAAGGGGTATTTTCTGATTTATGAGGGGTAGCGTAGGCGTGTTTGGTATGGTTGTGATGGTGAAAATAAATGCTGCTTACTGGTGTGGGTGTATTTGTTATTACTATCACAGAAATGCCACTTCTAGAAAGTGCGCATTTATCTGTCCTTATGACTCTGGTGTTTTGCAGCTTGACTCCAATCCATGTCTGGGCAGAGTGACAGTTGGGGCTTTGTGCATACTTTTCAGACAGCCTGTACACAGGGAGGGTGGAGGTGTCACAGAGGTGCATCTGCATACTGAATAGTCATCCTGGGCTGAGAGAAGGGAGAGGCAGGGCACACCTGCATTTGTAAAGACTGTGCCCTGGCCTCACACAATAGGGTCATTAATCCCCCACTGATGTTTGGAGCCTGTGCTGAAAGGAGAGAGGGGGCACTCCCAGAACCAGTTGTAACTGGCTGGAACCTCCTCTCCCTACCATTGTAAAAAACTGTAAGAACTGACTATAAGTACAGGGGAATTTTCCCCACAATTTGGAGACTCTTGGAATCATCTTGGAACTGGACACCAAAGGCTGAAAGGACTCACCAGGAACCGCCATGGACGGCTGCTGCTGTGCTGACCTGTGACCTGCCTGGTCACTGTGAAGGACTTGCCACTTGCTGCCTTTCCCTTGTGCTGGCCTGTAGCTGGGCCCTCCACCTGAGGACCTTGTCTTAAGATTCTGCTCCCCAGGGGCAGGGTGCTGTGGCCCCTGCATCCATTTCTTCACGAGGGGTGCTTCTCTATGGTTGCGGCTGCCATAGCGCTGATTGCAGCGCGCTTATGGAGCCTTGGGTGCTCGTAGGCTCCTTGCTGCATTGTGCCCCTTTAAAAAAGATCACTGCAGCGGCCCGGGAAGCTGGAAGAACACTCGCGCACTGCATCGGGTGCAGGCGAGTGTCTGCTCGGGCCCCAGGAGGGGTCTGATCTTTTTGTGGCTGCACGGCAGGACCAGGGGAAGGCGCGGGGAGTGCCCCCTTCCCCCTGGCCTCTGCGTTAGGAGCAGGACGCTCCTTTTCTGCTGTTAGGTAAAACAGGCATTATTGTGGCCCCCCCCCTTGGTGGAAGGGCCAACGGAGGCCCGGGGGGCCCCCAGAGATCACGGGTCCCAGGAGGGGCCTGTCATTAAACCAGAGGGAGTGTGTGGTGCCCCCCTCCTGCCCTAAGTTGTTTTTGCTGGCTTTGGCCCCCCTCGTGAGTGCCGGTTGAGGCCCTGGGGGGCCCCCAGTAATCATGGTCCCCGGAGGGGCCTGTCTATAAAAGAGAGGAGGTGCATGTCGCCCTCCTCTGACCCCAGAGTATAAGGGAGGCCCCAGTTTTGCACATAGGAGCGCCGGGGGCCCCATTGTTCGCCTTCTATGCACTGGAGGTGCCTTCATCCAACCAGGTACTGTTTAAAGGACCAATATAGTTGCAATCCAAAGTTCTTTCTACAGACTTTTGTTTGATTCATATATTACCTACCTGCGTTTGATGTTTTTACATATGTGTATGCAAATGTTCCTTTTATGGACATGCTTGCTAATATTTTTTTCTAACTTGCCATATGTTTTCTAATGTCCCTACTATGGGCATTTTATGATATTCTTATGACAAGTGATGTGATGTAATAACGTGTTTTCCTGACTACTGCTTATGTTGCAGAATACTGAGTAACCTGTGTGTTATGTGTGACTACTGCTAGGTTGCAGAGTAACTAATGTGTAACGTTCTGACAACTGCTAAGGTAGCAGGATAGTACTGATATGTGATGTTTGGTCTGATAATTGCCCTGTGTACAATACAGTATATTTTCATATAATCTGGTGTTGTGTTTCCTTTTTGGTGGGGATATTGCGTCACGTGTGTTGTGTGTGTTCTGCAAACGCTTTACACATTGCCTCCAGGTTAAGCCTGACTGCTCGTGCCAAGCTACCAAGGGGGTGAGCAGGGGTTATCTTTGACGTGCAACTCCCTTGCCCTGACTAGAGTGGGTAAGTTCTGCCTGGCTAAGGTGCATACCCTAGCCAACCAGAAACCCCATTTCTAACAGCAGCCACATACACAAATCCTCCAGCCCAAAGGTCAGTGATAAAGTGCAGGTCCCAACACCCATACCGTTACACAAACAGAACAATACCCACCACAGTATGACCCACAAATCACCACTGCGTACATACAATGGCGGTAAACCATTGGCAGAACACACCGCTGCGCTCAGAATGGCCACCCACATACAAAACTACACTACATTGGCCAACACGAAAAACACACACCTGACACTCATACACACACCACACACACCCACCCACAGCACTATAAAGCACACAACCACATTACCCACAACCCTTTACAAACAACAATTACTGCCAGGAGATTGACACAAACAGCACAGAGACAACTAGACACACACACCACATACACCCATACATCTCTCATGCAACCCACGTCACACACCCTACCACAATACTCAGAACACTCTCACCAACACAAACCACACAGAACACCCATGTCCCCACAAAAGCACCCCCATTTTGCTGATGAGGAGTTAAGGGTCATGGTGGAGAAAATTGTTGCAATAGAGCCACAGCTGTTTGGAGTACAGGTACAGCAGATATCCATTGCCAGGAAGATGGAACTATGGGGGAGAATCGTGGACAGGGTGCACACCGTGGACAACATCCAAGAACAAGGGATGACATCAGGAAGAGGCAGAATGACCTACAGGGGAAGGTCCATTCTGTGGCAGCAAGGTGCCAGCTTGCCATACAGAGGACTGGCAGTGGACCCTCACCTCCTCCCCACACAGCTCATAGCATGGGAGGAGCATGTTTTTGCACTACTGCATCCTGAGAGACTCGCTGGAGTAGCCGGAGGACTGGACACTGGTAAGTCAACATTTATCACTTATCACACCCATACCTGCATGCCATCACACCCCCTAACCCTCACTCCCATCACTCCACTCCATCCCACACACTGCACCTACACATATGACTAACCCCAATGATTAGCCCTGCATGCCATACCAATGCATGGACAGCCCTCCCAGCCCTGCATGGACACAATTCACTAAAGCATGCACATCATAGGGAAATTAACAATCCCACAATACATCACCATACACAAACAAAGGTGGCAGGGTGACAGAAATGATAGCGGGAAAGCCAGGGATGTACAATATGCCACAGACATGAGGTATAATACATAATTTACATCCCCACAAGTGCCACAGCCAATCTTTGCGGAGAGGAGGTGCCACGACTATCCAGTCCCCCAAAAGAGGATGCCCCCAGTGATGATAGTAACTTTGGACTTCTGGATCTGGACCAACAACCTGGCCCATCAGGGACCACTGGACAGTTGGTCACCCAAGCCCACTCACAGTCCACCACAGAGCCACCCCCATCAGTATCCAGCATCACAGCACCCCACCAGCGTCCTCACACCTCTGTCCCCAGGACACGTCAATCATCAGTGTGCCACCTGAACAGGGACCCCAGGCCACACCTCATACCCAAGACAATCAGGGACCTGGGGTCAGTGGCAGTGGGCACCATTCAGGGGACAGAGGCACAGGGCAACAGGGATACTGGGAGGACCGCTGTGCGCCGGGGGAGGACAGGCCCAGGGAACTGACTCTCCAGGAGGCACTCATTGAGATCCTGGGACCCTACCAACATTCCCTGGACACGATGGGCCAGATCCTTGACAATGTGAAGGAGAACAGGCGGCTGCAGAAGGAACAGCATCAGGGGATCAGGGAGGACTTGCAGGCCATCAACATCACCTTGATTTCCATAGCAGGGGTGCTGGCAGACATGGCCAACATCATGAGGGAAGGAACAGCACAGCAGCTGGCCCTTACCACTAGCCAGTCCATTGACCAGCTTCCACTTCTGCTGCAGCTAGTGGGCATGGAGCCCCCTCCAGAACCAGTGGGAAAGTCACCTACCTGAGAGACTGTGGCCTTGCACTCCCCAGGACAGAGAAATGGGCATGGAGCCCCCTCCAGAACCAGTGGGCTTGTTCCCGTATTCCCCTGAGGTGCCTGCCCACTTGCAAAATGATGCCCCTGCAGAGTTTTATCCGGATGAAGTCAGGATTCGAGTTGCGCCTTGAACTGTGCCCTGTGGCCATGTGGGCCCTTTACACATTGGTCTGGGCATTGGCTCTTTGTGTACATTTGTACATATCTGTTTTTCATACAATTGGTTCATTTGGTAGCTGTTTAAATCAATAAATTCTCATTACTGCTTCTTGTTGTCCTTGCATTATTGTGCTGTGTGTCATGTGCCATTGTTTTTCACCTGCAGCTGGTTGTGTGTATGGTGTGTGTGTGTGTCAGGTGTGTGTCGTGCGTGTGTGTATCACTCTCGTTTTCCTCCCTCCCTCCCTTGTGTGCATGGCTACTGTACTCACCGTTGTCGTCTTCGTCGGCATTGGTGTTCCAGGTGAAGCATGACATAGATGAGCATCGGGAAGACTTACAGTTCCAGGTCCATGGCGGCGTTGTTCTTTCCTGTGTATCCGATGGTGAGTCTTTGCTCTTCTGTGTTCTGTTTCTGCCAAGCTGTTGATGGCGTTGGTACCGCCCCGGAAATAGTGGAGGATTGCAAGGTCAAAATATGGTGGGCAGTACTTTGTCTTCCGCCTGGCTGTTGTTGTCTACCGCCGTGGTGCGTGGTGTTAACGCACTGGCGGTTGGTGTGGTACATTGGCTGTCTATGGGAGTTTTCACCACCATGGTCATAATTTCACAGCAATTACCACCTCTTTATCACTCACCATATTGAGGGCCTTAGTCTGTATGAACAGACAAAACAATATATCCTTAGTTGTGACATTTGTCAACAAATTAAAAACTTGACCATCACATGTCCACAGCAGCCACCCCTCTTAGTTTCAAATAAACCCCTCCAATATGTGTATCTAAACCATTCTACAATTCAGACAATTCGGACTGTGCATTTAAATACAATCTACTTACTGTAGATTCTTGCTCCAGATTCCTCATGATGAGGCCACAGCAATCGGCTAATGCTCGCTCTATTATTAAACATTTGCCGTTTTTTTGGGGGACATATGCAGTAGCTCAATTCCACTCAGACTAGGGCCCTGATTTTGCCTCTAAAACTTACAGGGACAACCTGGGAATCCTGGGTGTAACTCTGCATTATTCCTTGCCAAATGATCCTGAGGGAAATTCAATCGTGGAGAGGAAAAACCAAGACTTAAAGCAATCTTTATAGTATTAGGTTCAGGTCGTAGTAGGATCCATCACTTGTATGGAGTCTGAGTGAATTAAACAATCTGCCTAGATGGTCTGTGGTTGGCCAGACCCCATATGAGTTCCCGTTTGGCATCCAGATGTACGTTCAAGACCCTGATGGTCCTGGCTCAATAGTGGCAGACACACCTTTTGACATAAATGAAAGTTATGCTGTCTTACAGGAACTCCAACACTTCTGAGATGAGCATTCAAATAAACGCTCTGTCTCTGATGGAGTGAAGGAGCGACCAGTACCTTCCATCAGGATTCCAAAGGTTGGCGATCTAGGTCGAGAAAAGATTACTGTGAAGAAAGAGTTTGGCCCATCATACCATGCACTGGTGCCAATCCATGGAATTGAAGGTACCAAAACTGTGATATTGCCACCGCTTGCTGGTTGCAGGGAGCAACGTTTTGTCTCCATTGACCAAGTAAAATTGCATCATGCAGCTGTTTTTTTACAATAGGCCACAAGGACTCCTGTATAGTTCCCTAACCCCTCTCATTAGCCTACACGAAAAACCTCTTCAAGTATTGAATAACAACAATATTGTTTCCCCTCGGTAGGGGAGGGTGGGGAATGAATTTCTTTTGATTCCCGTTACCACTGCAAATGTAAGAAACACATCAGATGTAAGTCTACAGTTTTCTAGTGCTACTCAAAGCAATAGAGTTGTTTATGATGGATCCCTTTTCGAGGTGTCTAGTAGTTCTCTTTTACCTGTTGGGGCTTCTGTCTTCACACAGACTGCTTCTGGTTATTTTGTCAACATTGACAACTTCTCAACTGATTCTTCTAACACTTCACTTCATGGTGTACAAGATTTCATTCACTGGTTGAAACACACTTATCTGATTCGTCCATGGCACTACTTGTAGATTACACTTTCATTATTTGCTTAGTTCCTGTGTATTGGATTTGGGACAGTTTTCTTCCTGCAAATAAATCAACATTATCTCCCAGAACGCTCTGCTGTTGAAGTGGTAGCTGAGGTATTGAAACCTCATTTGTCTTCCCACAAAGTGCAAAGAGACCTGTGTCTTGAGAACATTTCTGCTTTTCCAGTTTCTGAGAGAATTGTTGGGCATGTGAGAGCGTGAATTTTCTAATATGTTTATTAATGATTTTCGTATTAATAACGAGTGATGAATTAATGTGTAAAACGAGAAAACTTTTATAATAGCTGTTTTTCTGTTATTTGTTGAGCAAAATTATATTCAGATGCTGTAGTTATTTTCCATGATTCAAAGCTTCTATAATAAATGATTTCAAGCTTGTGTAGACGTACCCACAGCTACCCCTAGTAGGTTGCGGTGTCATGTCTTACAAGGTCATGTATTAACCGAAAATTGCATAAGATGAAATGTCCTATTGTTTGAGAATGTTACTCATATCTGGCCTTTCCTCGAGGATGGAAGTGAAAGTAGCAAAGAAAGTTTCTTCCTGAGAACGAGATATGCGAGAGGCGGATGAGACAATAAAGTTACAGACGAGACAGAAAGAGAGTGTTTCTACCAAAAGAAAATGTTATAGTTAGCGTAGGTTTGTAAAGTTTAGGTCATCAAATTAATTGTCGATTGGCTGAAATAAAAACACCCATGGACTGACTAATCAGGAGTTGATTGGATTTTAGTATAATAATCTGTGTAGACAAATTAGAAAGTAGGAGATGATTATTGCGTAGAGAGAGAGAAAGAGTTTGTTCTTCGAGAGCAGACGAGGTTCGAGATTAGTTGTTGTTAGGCCCAAAACTGTTGATGGTGTCCTCAAGTGGAAGCTGAACATTTGCTGTTACTACCTATGTGGTAATGTATGTTATTAAATGTGAATTGTGTCTCTTTTGCTTTCCAGGCACCAACTGCAATTAATGATTATATTTGCTGCACATTATTATTATTATTATTATTATTATTATTATTATTTTTACAGATGACATAATCATGTTAAAGGTTTTTCTAAATTGGTGTTTCTAAATTCTTTTCACATGACGTCCAACATGTAATGCTAATCTGTGGTTAGTTAGGGAAATAACCATCTACTGCTTATGATCTGGTTTGAAATTATTTGATGCTGAATCGATGTATTCTGTACCATCATTACCGGTTTTTGTATTATTAATAAGTGTGAATTTTTCCTGCAACAAGCGCCACACACGAATGAAGAACGCCGCTTCCCTACTCTCACATCTACAGGAGTACGCCCACTCCATCTAATCACTAATTTGAGTATCTCTACTCATCTAAACTCATATACAACATGACCATCTGCAAATTAGCTAAAGCTGTGCAAGCGCAAACACTTTATACACCTCATTCAGATACTTTCAAACACCGCCAAGAATATACCCATCAACCTAGAGGGTTTCCAAGAATTGGGAAATGTCACTTAAGGCAACTAGCCACTCATCATTTTAATTTACTCAACAATTTTGAAAAAAGAAAGAAAGAACAAACTAAAACACTTTACCACAACCGAACCTCACTGTCTCATTATGACATCATCAAAACGTAACCATGACATAACCATCCTCTGCTACCAAGAACTGCAAGCGCGCCACGAGATCCAATCTTTTATCAATACTTTTTAATGGATCCTGCGCTAGAGGACGATGGATCGAAGCGACATAGGTTTGAGGGGATATCACCAATGGGAAATTGTGAGATCCGACAGGTCAACAACAAATCAATGACATTCAATATTTTAAAACTTCGGTCAGAGAGAAAGGAAAAGGAAGAAGAAATGATAAATAGAGTGAGGTTAAACATGGAAATGAGTGAACTCTTAGAGGGAACAATGAGAGTGAACAGACTTGACCCTTATACAGAAGGGCAATTGAGATACCTGTGTAAGGTCATTACAAAAGGAGTAAATAGGGTTTAACAACAGTTACAAGACATTGCAGATGATTACAACATTGATTTGACAAAAATGAAAACATTAAAAAAGGAGCTATAGACTGAGTTTAGAGGAAGAAGATTTCGTTCACATGAGATCTGCGGGAATGAGAATACATCTTAGAGAGTTACTTGAGAAGGTACAAATTTGGAGAGCATTGGAAAAATGGGATAGAAAAAGAGAGAGACCTAAGAAAGAAGATGGGGCAGGAGATGCAGTAAAATTTTTACTGATGAGAGAGACTCCAGGAGGGAATTTTATTCATGTACCATGGAGTAGAAGTGACATCATAAGTTTTACAAATGATTATCTGAGGTTGAGAGAGAAGCCAATGGAATGGTATCAGCAGACAGGTAGGTTTGTGAAGCTTTCAAAGTGTCTTTGTGAAGACTTGAATACACTTTTTGACACTGTGGTTCCAGCAGAGTTGTTGGTTGAATGCAAAAGGAGTGTCGATTGGCCAACGAGTGAGCCGCAAAGAGATTTGAAGAGTGGTGCACCGTCACCTAAAGTAATGAAATATTACTATGAGGTCATTGAATTTCTGAAAACGAGAGTTTCACCGAAAAGTGTTGATTGGCAACGCATTGATAGAACAACACAAGAAGGGAAGGAGTCAGTTCATGCATACTATTAGAGATTGTTGAAGGCATTCAAACAGTTTAGTGGTGAAGAAACTATTGAAAAAGAAACATGAATCATTTGGTGTTCAGATTTGTTGACGGATTGAAACCAGAAGTTAGTCAGATGGTTAAGAATCACTTGATATGTTGGCAAGCAAAGCCGATTGATGAGGTCTTGCAGTATGCTAAATACTGTAGTGATGAGATCGAGTTGAAACAGAAGAAGCTGAAAGAAAAGGCAAAGGTAATGCAAATTAAGGCAGCACAGACAGGGATGCAGGGTAACGTACAACAGTTCTAAAACAGAGAGGGAGAGAGGGCCCCACTCAACCTATCACCCCAAGGGGACAGGGCACCATGACACAGTAAATCATATGATTGAAATATAGGGCCCCTGCTCTATGTTTTATTCCGCCCTGCAAGTATGAACATACATATTAGCTATATGAAAGGGGATGCTAAACAACTAGAGGAATTGGATGTGAATTTATAATACCGAACATGGAAGGTTTGGGAATCCAATATGGCGCGGGATGAAGGAACGTCATAAAAAATAGTTGGGGGTTCTAGTTTTAGCGTCCAAACAGGAAATTAACACATCATATATAGGAATTGACGGAGAAAAAATTGAGGGAGGGGTAATAGGGAGAGCGATGATTAGCCTGATTTGAGGAGGCAGTGAGTGAGACCACACCCATGTATTAACATAAGTAGAAACACGGGGCCGGCCTGTTATTATATTCAAAAAGGACGAAAGGAGGACGAAAACGCTGTCCCGCTATAAAGGTAATATTGAACATGTATTAAACAAGGGGACTTTTGAGTATGTGAAGCCACCGTTCGAAAAATAGGAAGTAAAACCGTCTATAGTTGAGTACGTTTTGAGGCGGGACCTTGATAGTCCATAGAATATAGGGGGAGGGATAAATAACAAATAAAAACCCTCCAATTTGGAACGCCAGGTGTATTCGCAATTTTAATATTCAGGGCAACATGGAGTGTGAATAATATAACTGATTAAGTACCCTGTATTAAAGAACCTAGACCTATATTGGTAATGTGTATGCAACGTGGCCCTACACAAGAACGGGGCTAAAATAGTACAGAATGAAGTGTTAGCTGGCAAGTTGTATCCATTTAAAATTTATTTGGTGAGACTGTGTGTTTAGGATTGCAGGTAGAAATAAGGCTTACATTTAGGTATTCGGAGGTGTTCCGATTGAGGAACTGCGACAGTCCATTTATTAATTTTTGTCATGTGAGGAACTTTTTTTTATTCTTGGTTTTTATTTATAGACTGAAGACTAAAAGTCTAAGTATTATCACTCGGTTCCCCTTTAAAATGAAGTGAAGAATTAAGGGACTGCATTGTAAGCTGTGTGGACTACAATGGGTGATTGTTCACAACAAAAGAGTTAATTCTAATCACTTTATTGTGTTTATTGCTTTTATATACACTATATATTGGGTGATAAAGATGGGCACTGCATGGGAATATGATTCCACGAATATCGGATTAAGAAAGAAATTGACAATGTGGAACTATTGAAGAACTGAGTTCCATGGATGATCCCGGGACTTACCCAATTGCTTTGTCCACATAGAAGTGATCTGTGTCTGGGACTAGAGTGAAGTAAAGGACGTCTCCAGAATAAGAATAGGATTCTGAGGAGATTTGGTGAGATCATATTTATATGGCAAGTGGTGAGATTTTATAATGATGACTTGAGTATATGTTTTTTAATGAGCTGAGTGATTGAATGCTATAGAATGTTTCCATGTGATGTTTTGACAAAGGAAAAAGGGTGAATTGATGGTTTTGTCTAAATTATATGGGGGGGGTTCAATTAAGGGACTCTTATGGGAATAGGGTTTTTTAGAACCATGGGGACTGTAGGAAATTTACGTAGTTACCTATACATATATATATATATTTTATTTTTTAGTTGTGTATTATTGTGAAAGAAATGTGATGGGAGGATATCGCACTGTCCTGAAGAAGGTGGTGGAAGGAGTTTGAGAGACTACCGAAACGCGTCAACGCTTGTTGAATTGGTGGACCAATTGGAACTGCCTAAAATAGATTTGGAGATTGGACATACAAATCAATTGGACAGTATATACCAAAATTTGGACGCCATAAAACGATAGATTAGGGAATTTTCTTGTGTTTTGTCTCCCATTTTTATGTGGTGTTAATTGACTGGTTTTAGTATTATTCTTAGTACTTGTTTTCTTATGAGGTATTTTATTTATGTGTTATATATGGGATTAATTATTAAACAATTTTCTAGATATTTCCTTTATCAAGACTGATCATTGGTGGGTGTGTTTGACTGTGTAGTGTGCAGACTGGTTGATAGGTTTTGTGTTCCCCCAGGGGTTGTTTACTTTCTTATAACTTACAACAGTTGCCACAGGGAAATGGATTGTTTCCGAGCCAAGATCGCGGTAGAGGAAGGGGAATGATGATTCCAGTAGTGAATAGAAATGTGGACTTGAGTTCAGTAGTAATGCAGGATGAACAGCAGCGGCAAAAGGTATTACCTTGCGACATTTGCGGGTTGCTGGGACATTGGAAAATTCAGTGTCCGATATTGAATCATGGAGGAGGAATGGTTCAGCAAACAAATGGTTTCAATTCATTTCAAGGCATGAGAAGACTTAAGATGGTAGGTCAGAATCGAAATTTTCTGAATAAGGTGAATAACATGCAGAGTTTTCAGCCTTTACAGCCAGTGCAACAAATGCAAAATATACAGCCACAGATACAGCAGGTACAAATGCGACAAATACAACAAAGTCAGCCACAGGTGCAATTACCGAGACAGGTTCAATTAACACAGAGCCCAACTGAGCAGCAGATTGTGCTTTCACAGGTGGTCACAAAACAGTATAGAAACAAGGGTATAAACATAGTTAAAAAATTTCCATTACGAAGTCACAGTGAAATAAACGCAGAAATGGCCATTGACTAGTTCAGATGAGAAGGAGTTCATGATGGGTGCATCATTAGATGTCGATCAGAGAGGTCCTTATGTGCAGGGTGAAGTGCATGGCCATTAGGTTAATTTTTTGGTTGACACAGGAGCAACACGCTCAACAATAAGGACAGTTGAAGTACCAGAAATACCAGTTTTTGAGAAGACAGGGCAGATTGTAGGGGTTGCAAACAAGCAGTTGGTTAATGCCCTTACAGAACCAGTCCTTGTGAAGACTGGAAATTTCAGAGACTATCATAGTTTTGTTGTTTGTGATTCCAGTCCAGTATCGCTGTTGGGAAGAGATTTGTTGTGTAAAATAAATTGTTCAATAATGTGTTCCAGAAAGGGAATTACAATGGAGACCATTAGTGTTGATGAAGAGGATTTGTCAGTTGATGAGGGAAAAAGAATAAGCGGTTGTGAACTAGCTTTGTTGAATGTGGAGGAAGACCAAGTAGTCAATGAAGATGAGACATATGAGGAACACAAATTGGAATACTTAATGAGTTTCTTTCCAGTGTTTGAAAAGAAGGACCTGCCGAGTGATTTGCAGGAAAGGGTTAAACCAAAGGTTCGGGATTTGACAGGAAAGGACATTGGTTTGATCAAGGGAGTTGAAGGAGTCAAAGTGGCAGTTATAGAGAATGTGGTGTTTCCACAAACAGCTCAATACCCAATGACAAATGAGATCATTAAAGGTATAAGACCATTGATAGAACAGTTTTTGGAATAAGGAGTTTTGAAGGAGGTAATGAGCAGTCCATGTAGTTCACCAATCATGGGTTTGAAGAAGCCGAATGAGTAAATATGTTTGGAACAAGATTTAAGAAGAATAAATGACATTGTGGTGAAATGCTGTCTAGTGATACCTAATCCAGCAATGATAATGTTTCAGGTTCCCTATGATGCACAGTGGTTTATAGTTATCAATTTGTGCCAAGCATTTTTCTCAGTGCCTCTTCATGAGGACAGCAGATATCTTTTTTGTTTCTAGTTCCTGACTAGAGTTTACTGTTGGTGCACGATTCCTCAAGGGTTTTCAGAATCGCCATCGATTTTCAATAAGATCTTAAAAAAGAATTTGGAATCGTTGGTGATGCCTTACAAGTCGACTTTAGTGCAGTACATTGATGACTCACTGATAGCGTCAAAGATGAAGGAAGGCTGTAGGGAGGATACAATTGGTTTGTTGAATTTCCTGGGAGACAATGGTCATAAGGTTTCTCCAGCTAAATTGCAATATTGTCAGCAAGAGGTGAAGTATTTGGGACATTTGATTGAGAAAGGGTCAAGGAGAATTTCCAGAGAAGAAGTGGTGGCAGTAATGAAAATAAAAATGCCAAGTTCCCAAAAGGAGTTGAGGATGTTTTTGGGAATGGTAGGTTATTTTCGACAGTGGATCCCAAATTTTTCAGCTGTTTCAAAGCCATTGCAAAGTTTGACACCTAAGGATATTTCAGATCCAATAATGATAGATGAAGAGTGTGTGAAAGCCTTTACTGAGCTGAGAGAAAGTTTGTGTCAAGCACCAACTTTATGTGTGCCTGACTACACAAAACCTTTTCTATTGTTTTGTCACAAGAGAGATGGATGTTCTTTGTCTGTCTTACAACAAAAACATGGCAGTGTCAATCACCCAGTAGCATATTTTTCAGCTACTTTGGAGAATGTTGCAGCAGCCCTACCTGGATGTCTGTGAGCTGTCACAGCTGTGGAGCAGAGTATAACTCAAAGTGAAAATATTGTGATGGGTTATCCTCTGACAGTAATGGTACCTCATTCAATTGAAATTCTGTTAACTAGATCAAAGACACAATATTTGACAAATGCAAGATTGACTCGTTATGAAACAGTTATTCTTGGGGCACCAAATGTGACAATAAAAAGGTGCACAGTGCTTAACCCTGCAACATTACTTCCAAATGAGGGAGAAGATCAGTTTAACATAGATGATGTTGAACATGATTGTTTGGAGGTGACAGAACTTTGTATTAAACCAAGGGAGACAATGATCAAATTATTTTTGTTGATGGTTCATGCTTACGAGACAACAGGGATACATTGAGAGTGGGGTATGCAGTGTGTACAGTCACAGGCATACTAGAAGCTTCATGGCTCAAATGAGTAATATCTGCACAAGTCTCGGAGTTGGTGGCTCTCACTAGAGCATGCCAGTTATCTGAACAAATGAAAGTTACAATCTACACTGATAGTCAGTATGGATTTGGAATTGTGCACAATTTGTGGCCATTTGGTCACAAACAGGGTTCCTGAATTCTTCAGGATCACCTGTAAGGAATGGAGAAAGAATACATGATTTGCTGCAAGCAGTGCAGAGACCTGAAAAGATTGCTGTGGTTAAATGCAGTGCACACCAAAGAGGACAGGATTATGTAACATTGGGAAATGCTTATGCAGACCAAGTTGCAAAATGTTGTGCTCTAAATGGAATTTCATTCAAAGGAAATTGGGAATTGATGTCTGAAAATTAAGACATTTATGCTAATTTTACTCTACAAACAGTGCAACCATTAGATGAATTGAAAGCAATACAGAACAATGTTCCAGGAGAAGAAATTAGAGATTGTACTAAAAATAAATGCATACAAAGGGAGGATGAAATTTGGGTGACAATGGAGGGAAAGGTAGTCTTACCAAGTAGTCTACTGACACAAATGGCTAGGTACTACCATGGCCAAACACACATTGGAAGGGATGCAATGTTTGGAAGTTTTAAACAATATTGGTACAATCCAAAATTCAGACAAGTGGGGGAGTTGGTGTGCCATAGGTGCATAATGTGCCAACAAATGAATGTTGACAAAGGAACAATTGTCAACATGGGGCACATAGGTATGGCAGGGGGTCCATTCAGTAGAATGCAAATGGATTTTATTGTAATGCCTGCATGTGCTGGTTTGAAATATGTGTTGGTGACTGTGTGCATTTTCAGTCATTGGATCGAGGCTTACTCGACACGAAGGAATGACAGTCTGACTGTGGCTAAATTGCTTTTGCAAGAACTAATTCCACGTTTTGGTTTTCCGGTCTCGATTGAATCAGAGAGGGGTACACATTTTAATAATGAAGTGATAAAATTGTTTTTTTCCATATTAAACATTCAGCAAAGACTGCATTTTAGTTAGCGTCCAGAAGCTTCAGGTTTAGTAGAACAAATGAATGGAACATTGAAATCACAATTGGCAAAAGTGTGTGCATCAACAAATCTGAAATGGCCAGATGTTCTACCTCTAGTACTAATGTCAATGAGAAGTACACCTGACAAAAAGACTGGGTTATCTACGTATGAGATACTGATGGGGAGATCAATGAGATTATCAGCAATACCTGCAAACGCACTTGTAAATATTGCAGATGATATGGTGCTAGATTACTACAAAAGCCTGGCTGATGTAGTTCGGTCTTTTTCTCATCAGGTGGAAGTTGCAACATCCCAACAAATACAAGGTCAAGGACAGAGTCTGAGAGCAGGAGAATGGAAACACATGCAAAAGTCTTGCCTTCAACCGCGTTGGAAGGGCCCGTATCAAATAGTGCTTACTACGACAACTGCAGTAAAGTGTGCTGGTTTGCCGAACTGGGTGCCTGTGAGCCATACAAGAAAAGTGCATGATCCAACAGAGAGAGAAGAACTGCTGAGATTGCCAACAGTTGCCAACACTGAAAAGCAAAGGGGAGAAAAGTGAGCACAATAACGGAAACAACAGAGATTTACCTATTCCCATAACAGATGAGAGAGAACAAAATGGTGAAGGGATCGAACAAGTTGTAAAGGGAGTAGAAGAATTAGTCAGGGAAGAAGGAAATGAGGCTGATTCTGATCAGAGGATGTTGGCCTCGAAGGAGAACGGAAAAGAGGAAACCACAGAAGAAAGATCTGCTCGTAGGAGGGAAACCTCAATTGCAGGTGGTTTGCCTAACCAAACCGAAGACGAGACAGACCCCGTTGGGAAAGGAATAGAGAATAGTACCGCCCCAGTGGATTATACTCTTGCAGAACCAATTGCGGGAACGTCTAAGGAGAAGGGTCCAAAGGCAAGTGAAGACTCACTATTGAGAAGACTATTGGCAAAAAGGAACCGAAAAAGGAGACAATTGGCCAGAGAAAACTGTGGAGAAGGGGAAAGTTGATGTGATACCATCAATACCAGAGGAGAGAGAATTGCCTGGTGAAGAACAAACTAGTGGAGAGAATAGCAAAAGTGGAAGATGATCGAAAAGGAAAAGATTTGAGAGCACGAGATATGCTGTACCTGAATGGGCATATTTGAATTCAAGTGATTGGCAAGAAGAATTTTTGAGTTATTGTTTTGACAGAGACTTAGAAAATTCTGACTTTGGAAAGTGAGAAAATCAGAAATGAGTCATTGGGTTAAAAAAAATTAAAAATTGAGTAATGAACTTATGCAGAAAAGGCAAATATTGAAAATTACTGGAAAAGACAAATGAAAAACTGAACTTAGACAAGCTGCTATATCAAAGTTGACAAAGGATCTGTCCAGGAGTTAAAGAATTCTTGATAAAAAAAATACAAAAAATTTAGGAGGGGTTTTTGAGATTTTTTTGAAAATTTTCAAAAATATTTTATTTTTATTTTCATTCCTAATATAGAAAAATGAGTAATTCACATGACCAAAACTGTAGGATTAGTTGTTGTAAAGTGCTTAGCATTGGATTAGCAGTAATGAGTGTGTTGATATGTTTATTGTTGTTTGTAGGAGTGTCTGTTTATGAGACTGATGGAGTAAATCAGACTACGAAAATAGATTCTTTAAATTTGGCTGATAAATCATTGACTAAAGAGAAATTGAGAATAAATGTGAGATATTTGCATGGGGAAAAAGAGCTTTATTTTAATGTTTTCTATCGCTTATTGCAAGAGTATGTTGAGGTGATGGATGCGACTGAATGTTATGTATGTACGCAGATTCCAGCTTCAGTAGAAGGAGGAACTATGACTTACGCTATAAGCTGCAGTCTTTTGCTAAAACGTTTCTATAATCAAGAGTATATTCAATATTTTTATTCAAATTATGACATGGCATTGTCTTCGTACCTGTCATAGGATATTTTAATAAAATAGCCAAAGAAAACAACATAGTGATTATGAGGGATTTCTTTGAGCTTACTCTAACTTTTGGAACTGCCTTTGCCCATCGAAATAACTTGACTTGTTTACTAACACCAATGGAAAATAAATTCATAGATAATACAGAAGGTAGAAGGAGAGAAAGAAAGGCAAAAATGGATAAGGGAATAATAAGCAGAAAACCTGGAATAGATTAGTTTATACTGACATTACTAAGCAGGGCAAACTAACAATAGATGCTGAACATGTAGGGAAACTTTGAATACAAAGACCTTGGAGTAAGAATGATAGATTGTGGGAAAGAGTGAATGTAGACATGTTTTTATGTTTAAGAGTAAGTGGGATTTTATGATGAATGGACAAGATCCTCCGATACCTGGCATTTACTATATTTGTGGAAGAAATGCATGTGACCGTTTTCCTAGAGGATGGTATGGGACAGGTTATCTGGGAGTAGTCTTTCTGAAAATGTATCAGTTGGAAGACTTGAGTAAGGTTCCTGATTCTATGAAATCACAAACAAGACACAAGCGAGAATCAATTTCTGGCATTGTGAGAGACATATTTGGGCTATAATTCCATCAGTGGGAGTGGTCCTAAACTCAATTAAGATTCAGAAATTGTCCACAATAGTGGATAATATGTTGACAAGATATTCTGGAGCTATCATTCTTCTGGATACAGAGTTAGCTGCTACAAGAGCTAACACAACAGAATCGCCTTGCGTTAGATATTCTTTTGGCGAAAGAGGGCCACGTTTGTCAATTAATTGGTTCTAATCATTGTTGTTCATTTATCCCTGATAACTTGAGAAAGGTTAAAGAATTAATCACTAATGTGACTAACACTAATAAAGATTTGAAAGAAATAAAATAAATCACAATTTGGGAGGAGGCTGGAAAAGGAATTGAAGCTGTGGGAAACTGGTTTAGCAATGTGGCAAGAAACGTTATTTTGAAAATTACAAAATGGGTGTCAATAATTGTGTTTTGTTTAATTGGAATTTAGGGAACATTTAGAATAATAAAATGTAAAAGGAAGAGTAAGTTAGAAAGGAATAAACACAATTCTGAAATAGAAATGAATACATTTTAGAAAGAAAACAAAAAGAGAAAAAGAGGAAATTCAGAAATTGATGAAACAAAGTTTTAAATCCAATGATAATGAATAAATTTATTAAAGAATAATGTGATGACATGAATAGTCATCAGAAGAGGGATTGTGAGAGCGTGAATTTTCTAATATGTTTATTTATGTTTTTTGTATTAATAACGAGTGATGAATTAACGTGTAAAACGAGAAAACTTTTATAATAGCTGCTTTTCTGTTCTTGGTTGAGCAAAATTATATTTCAGATGCTGTAGTTATTTTCCATGATTCAAAGCTTCTATAATAAATGATTTCAAGCTTGTGTAGACATATCCACAGCTACCCCTAGTGGGTTGCGGTGTCATGTCTTACAAGGTCATGTATTAACCGAATATTGCATAAGATGAAGGGCCAGAGGTATCATGAAGGCCTTTTGCGATTCGGAATTTGCGATTTTTAGGAAATCGCTATTTCCGACTCACAAAATACAATATATCACATTTGCGAATCGGTAATAGTGATTTCTTAAAAATTGCAAATGCTATTACCGAATCGCAAATTGCGATACCGGCCCCATTCACACCTATGGGCCTGTTGGCCCATATCTGCGAATTTTTTGCATTTCCAAAATTGCTATTTCTTAACTAGAAATTGCAATTTGGGAAATGCAAAACCCCAGGGTGCTGGGGGCCTAAACGTCCCCCCTCCCCCCCGCTGCACCCCCAAATTATTTTTTTCACCATGTAAGGTGCACACATGCCAAAAGGGCATGTGTGCGTTACATGTAAATTTTAAAAATGCATTTTAAATGCATTTTTTAAATTTGCACATGCTTACCACCAAGTTCAACTTGGTGGTAAATAGCAATTCCTAAATGCCCAAATCGCATTTAGGAATTGCTTCATACATGTGCTAAGAAATTGCAAATAAGGAATCCTTATTTGCGATTTCTTATTTAGAGAGTCACAATTTGCGACTCTCTAAACAGGGTCGCAATTTTAAGGAATCGCTATTTTGACGATTCCTTAAAATTGCGTTCAGAGTGTCTTTCATACATTCTGAAATGGCTTTTTGCATTCGCAATGGGCATTCGCACCGTTTGCGAATGCAAAAAACCTTGATATATCTGGCCCGAAATGTCCTATTTATTGAGAATGTTACTAATATCTGGTCTTTCCTCGAGGATGGAAGTGAAAGTAGCAAAGAGAGTTTCTTCCTGAGAACAAGATATGCGAGAGGCGGATGAGACAATGAAGTTACAGACGAGACGGAAGGAGAGTGTTTCCACCGAAAGAAAATGTTATTGTTAGCGTAGGTTTGTAAAGTTTAGGTCATCAAATTAGTTGTCGATTGGCTGAAATTAAAACACCCCATGGACTGACCAATCAGGAGTTGATTAGATTTTAGTATAATAATATGTGTAGACAAAATAGAATGTAGGAGATGATTATTGCGTAGAGAGAGAGGAAGAGTTTGTTCTTCGAGAGCAGACGAGGTTCGAGATTAGCTGTTGTTAGGCCCAAAACTGTTGATGGTGTCCTCAAGTGGAAGCTGATCATTTGCTGTTACTGCCTATGTGGTAATGTATGTTATTAAATGTGCATTGTGTCTCTCTTGCTTTCCTGGTACCAACTGCAACTAATGATTATATTTGCTGCACATTATTATTATTATTTTTATAGATGACATAATCAATGTAAGAGTTTTTCTAAATTGGTGTTTCTAAATTCTTTTCACATGATGTCCAACATGTAATGATAATCTGCAGTTAGTTAGGGAAATACCCATCTATCGCTTATGATCTGGTTTGAAATTATTTGATGCTGAATCGATGTATTCTGTACCATCATTACTGGTTTTTGTATTATTACTAAGTGTGATTCTTTTGGAGATAATTTGTTTAACCGTTTTATTGAAATTGAGATATACACGCCATTTTATTGAGCCGCTATTGATCTTATATACATAAAATTTGTGTTTGAGAGTTATCTTCGTGACCCTAGCTCTGTTAATATAGGGAAATAAATCTATTTATTCTTGCTACTAAACTGGTGTGGTTATTGACTGAAGTTTTATAATATTGAATGTTATTGATTTGTTGTCGATCTGTTGGTTCTCACAATTTCCCATTGGTGGCATCCCCTCAAATCTATATTGATTCGATCCATTGTCCTCTAGCGCAGGATCCATTATATAGTATTAATAAAAGTTTGGATCTTGTGGCGCACTCGCAGGGATAAGGTCTCCTATAATATGTTTGGTTCTACGGAGACTTTATAAATTCCTTATGGTTTTAAAGTAGCTATAAATAACACAATAACCCCATGTATTATTTCCAATGAATGGCCCATTAAAACAGTGTGTTCAATGCTGATTGAACTTGAATATTATACTGTATTTGAAAGTATTAATATGCATATGATTTCAGCCAATAATGGTAAAATGTTCTGTTACCATCACTATGCCCAATATGCAAACATTGACCGACACTACAAGTGGGAGATTCCAAAAACTATTCAGACAAATTTGCATACTTTTCTTAGCATGATATTTCAGATTATGATTCTTATTATTAATACCTTCAAAAGCTAAGAAAAATAGGCTGACCCAGACAAAATCAATTTATTCAGATTTGTTTGTCTCCCATCTTGCAATTAAAGGATTACTATTTGAAGAACAAAACATGGGCACATGCAGGGCATTGATGCCTTGTTTAACGCATGCCTAATACCAATACAGATGATCTTTCCGAGTGACACTGTGCAGCAGACCACCTGCTTTAGTCTAGCAAAAATTAAAGAAATGAATGTGCCCAGTATTCCTTATATTGTACAATTTGACAATAGGCAATACTTAGTAAATTGCACTGAAGAACAGCTCAGTGGCATGGTACAGAATGGTATATTTAACTCTACACCTTCAGGTCCTAACACGTGGTTATTCTGGCCAGTGGACTCAAATGTTTGCCATGCATGTTTTCTAAACTGTTCACAAGGTTTTAAAGCAAGTAGACCAGACCCTTGTTATGTCCAGTCCCAGTACTCAGAAGTGGTCACTATTTATAATGTGGGGAAGGTATGCCACCAATGTTTGAAACTATCCACTTTATTTACAGTAAAGAACACCTCTCTCTCCTGTCTGGAGACATGGATTTACAAGAGTTCTTATCAAGCCCTAGGTCACCACATTCCAAAAGGTTTCTTTATGCTATCTACAATGAAATTTGGAAGGTTTCTCAAATGCAAGCAGCTGATTGTTTAAGGCAAATCAACTAGGCTAATTTGGAAAAAGTATTGGCTGTTGTTGATAATGGAATAAATACACTGTCCACTCCTATTTACATGTTAAATAATATTGTGCCATGTGCAACTGATCATATTCAAAAAGACATGTCCTTTTCGGAACATGGCCAAAGTCAACTTAGATCCATGATGTAGTTTGATGTAGACTTTGCAAGTAAAATCGATCTGCATGCCCTGGAAGCACGTAAACACAACAGAATTATTCTTGCCTTCTCATTTAACAGAGAAACAACAGATAATACTAAAGAATTCCACTACTTTTACAATGCTGAATATTGAGAGATTAGAAAAATTGCCTTTCACAGTAGCCAAAACACCATCAGCAGTATAAGTAATTTATGAAGTTATCTCACTGCCAATTTCAATGTTTGAGTTCACATTGTGCTTGAAACATTTTCCAATAGGCAGATATGAAGTTTTAGGGAAGAATTTTATTCATGAGGTGTGGAAATTACTCTTCAATTACAGATGTGTGAATGGGGACAAAGAGGTTTATCTTAGCAGAAAACGAATGTGAAGCTACTCTAAGTCACTGCATGACTTTTAGACAGGTGACATTGCATGGGGCGTGTAATGCATCCATGAGCAATCTGGCATGTTACTTGAAGGAAGCACCAGTTTCCTTGGTTCGCCCAGTATTTCTACTACTTTCGAATGGAAGGTATTTGATGCTGAATGATTAAGGCTCTTCTGAGATGAGAGCAGGTGACCCTTATGTGTTTTCTGTTTCTCAAACAGTGAATTGCTGTAATAATGTGCTATTTCCTCCTGTGATTAAGATTAGGGTTGCCAGCTTGTGACCTTCCATTCTGGCCTTTAATGTTCATTTTCACAAGCAGAGAAGGCTAAAGTCACTATTGTTCCAGAAAAACGTGGCGCTTACATTGGCCCGTGAAACCGTTGAACTGCAGGTTGCAAGGTTATCCTCTGACATACAGGTGGTCATTACAACCCTGGCAGTCTGTGTTAAAGCGGCGGTAAGACCGCTAACAGGCCGGTGAAAAAAAAAATGGAATTACGACCGTGGCAGAAACCGCCAACATAGACAGCCACTTTAACACTCCGACTGCCACGGCGGTACAAACAAACACAGCGGCGGTAACCGCCAACAGACAGGCGGAGGACAATGTACCGCCCACAGAATTACAACCCACCAATCCGCCACCTTTTCCGGGGCAGATTCACTGCGAACAAAAACACGGCAGAAACAGGACTTCGAAGGGAAAACGCTCACCTCTACACACCCCACGAGGAACCAGGACGCCATGGAACCAGAGCTCCAGATTTTTCCAGCCTTTATCTTCCTGCTCCTCTACCAGGAGCACGAACTCCGGCAGCAAAGACTATGGTGAGTACTGCACCTATGACACAGGGGAGGTAAAAAAAAGTGACACACACACGCAACACGCAACACCCCCACCCTCACCCACTAATACATCATGATACATCACAGTTACACCCCCAACCCCACCTGGAAGAATGCAAGGACAAAAGGAAATGAGTCGAAAAAATATGATATATTCAATTACATACATCAAAAATATTTACAAATATATACATTTAAACTATATACAATTAAATACACCAAGAACACAAGTCCAAGGGAGTCCACCATCATAGTCAGTGGACCACTGGGCCCAAAAGGCATGGGCGAGGCCCACACAAGATACCCGAACAAGACGGAGAGAACACTGCAGGGGCATCAGATAGAAATAAAACAGGCACCTCAGCCAGTTGAGTGCACGAAGCCAAATCAATGAGGGGGTCCCATGCCCACTGTTCAATCCTGGGGAGTGCAAAGCCAAAGTCTCTCAAGTCTCTACAGTGGGTGGGTTGCCCACTGCCATATCCTGGGGAGTGCAAAGCCACAGTCTCTCAAGTCTCTACAGTGGGTTGTTTGCCCACTGCTATATCTTGGGGAGTGCAAAGCCACAGTCTCTCAAGTCTCTACAGTGGGTGGCTTGCCCACTGCTATATCCTGGGGAGTGCAAAGCCACAGTCTCTCAAGTCTCTACAGTGGGTGGTTTGCCCACTGTTCAATCCTGGGGAGTGCAAAGTCACAGTCTCTCAAGTCTCTACAGTGGGTGGTTTGCCCACTGTTCAATCCTAGGGAATGCAAAGCCACAGTCTCTTAAGTGGATAACATTCTCCACTGGTTTCTGGAGGGGGCTTTGTGCCCAGAGTGCTTCATCCTGCCAAGGACTGTGTGAGTGGATGTGATACTCCACTGGTTCTGGAGGGGGCTTTTTGTCCAGAGTGCTTCATCCTGCCAAGGACAGAGGTAGTGGATGTATCTCTCCACTGGTTCTGGAGGGGGCCTTGTGCTCAGAGTGCTTCATCCTGCCAAGGACAGAGGTAGTGGATGTATATCTCCACTGGTTCTGGAGGGGGCCTTGTCCCAGAGTGCTTCATCCTGCCAAGGACAGAGGTAGTGGATGTATCTCTCCACTGGTTCTGGAGGGGGTCTTGTGCCCAGAGTGCTTCATCCTGCTTGTGGCGGCCTCAGTAGTGTCAGACCTTTTGGCGCTCATGGGCTTGCGGTGCTTGTGGCGGCGGTGTCCTTGGCAGCGGTGCTGGTGGCGGCGGTGTCTTTGGCAGTGGTGCTTGTAGCGGCGGTGTATTTGGCAGCGGTGCTTGTTGCGGCGGTGTCTTTGGCAGCGGTCCTGGTGGTGGCGGTGTCTTTGGCAGCGGTTCAGCTGCTGGTGGTCCTGTCTGTGGCAACAGGGCTGCTGCTGGCAGTCCTGTCTGGGGCAGTGTGGCTGCTGGCGGTCGCCTCCTGGGCAACGGGGCTGCTGCTGGCGGTCCTGTCTGGGGCAGTGTCGCTGCTGGCGGTCACCTCCTGGGCAACGGGGCTGCTGCTGGCGGTCCTGTCTGGGGCAGTGTCGCTGCTGGCGGTCGCCTCCTGGGCAACGGGGCTGCTGCTGGCGGTCCTGTCTGGGGCAGTGTGGCTGCTGGCGGTCGCCTCCTGGGCAGCGGGGCTGCTGCTGGCGGTCCTATCTGGGGCAGTGTGGCTGCTGGTGGTCTTCTCCTGGGCAATGGGGCTGCTGGCGGTCGCCTCCTAGGCAGCAGGACTGATGGCGGTCTTCTCCGCCGTGCTGACCTTCCCAGACTTGCCGGTTTTCTTGTGCCCCTTCCCACCTTGGAAGGTGTCGCAGCTGACTCCACAATCCCAATTGTACCCCTGGGAGCAGCTTTGGTGGCTCGTGTCTTCCCCCTCCCGCCGGGCACTGGACAACTTTTGATGCTTGACAGGTGGGGGACTGTCTGTGCTGTGGCTTCTTGCCACACTGCCTGCCCTGCTGCCTGGTGCACTCCATAATCCGGTGACTGTGACTACTGGCACCACTGGACCCGCTGATGTTGGGGCTGAGGTGCTAGGTTGGGACCTGGAGAGTCGGGCCCTAGGAGACTGATGGGGTGGGGGAGGTGAGGGAAAGAGGTCAAGGGTGGACAGGAAAAGTTTCTTAGGAGCACTGGGACGGGTAGATGGAGGGGGTTTGGGAGTGGAGGAAGAGGTAGTGGTCGTAGGAGGTGTATGTTTGGTGACTTTGGGTGAAGGTGCATGGGCTGGAGGCTGTCGTGAGGTGGATGGCTGTTGGGTGGGTGTGTGGCTGCGTTTGTGTACCTTGGGAGGTGGCCTCACAGACACACTGGGAGAGGACACAGGGGATGTGTGAATGTTAGTGGGGGTGGTGACTGCACGTGAGCGGGGTGTGCTGGTGGGTGTGCTGGTGATGGACGTAGTGGCTGAAGATGTAGTGCATGCAGGTGTGAGTGGAGACGAGACAGGGAGGGATGAGGGAGACGAGGAGGAGGGGGACACAGTGGAGGCAGTGGATGTTGGTATGTCTGCATATGTCTGATGCTTGTGCAAGTGCCTGTGGGATGTGTGGTGCTTATGTTTGCCAGAGCTTCCTTTGTGTGTTTAAGTGTGTGCATGCTGGTCTGATGGTGTGCTTGGGATAGGCTGAGGTACAGGGGTGTGGGTCTGGGTGGAGGAAGTTGGAGGGGGGAGGCTAGAGACAGGGACACTGGCTGCCATCAGTGCTGAGGCCAGAGTCTGAAAAGCTCGCTGGAGGGCTGCTTGACCAGAATGAATGCCCTCCAAGAATGCATTGGTTTGTTGCAACTGCCTCTCCACACCCTGGATGGCATTCAAAATGGTAGACTGCCCAACAGTGAGGGACCTGGGGAGGTCAATGGCCTCCTCACTGAGGGCAGCAGGGGTGACAGGGGCAGGGGCTGAGGTGCCTGGGGCGAAGGTGATGCCCACCCTCCTGGGTGAGCGGGCACAGGGCAAAGGCTGAGGGGCTGCTGGGAGGGCGGTGCTGGGGGGGTGGCGGCTGTACCTGTAGATGCGGGGGGCACAGATGGGCCCACCACCGCAAGGGAGCTCCCATCAGAGGAGGAGTCCGTATCACTGGTGTCAGCTCCTGTCCCCGCCGTGGAGCTCCCCTCGCCCTCCGTCCCACTGGTGAATTCGGAGTCCGTAGTCTCGCCCTCCAGGGCCATGTGGGATGCAGCTCCCTCCTGCTCCGCTGCCACTGCTCCTCCGCCTGATGATGCTAATGCACACAAGTACAGGGAGACCACATAAAGGAGTGGGGGAAGACAGAAGAAAGACATGTTGAGTGCATGCAATACCGCTACCGTTGGCGGACACAACAGACACAGAAGCCCCCTGCACTACGCCGCGCACTTGGGGTCCACTATTCAATCCCTGGGACATGACTTACAAGGCTATGGCCGATTTCTGCACACATGGATGTCACAAGAGCCTGACTAGGTGTAGTTGGCACTGTACTCAGGTGGGGTGGAGTGCCACAGGGTTTGCCTGATAAAGGGGACTTAACTAGCAAACTCGCCCTGGCCTAGGGGAACCCACAGCCCACCTCCCCACCCAGACACCTACAACGCGCGCTGAATAAGCTGAATGAGAGTGTACTCACCCCCTTGTTGCTGCTGTGATGCCCTCAAGCGCCCATCCAACTCTGGGTACGCCACCGCCAGGATCCTGAACATCGGGGGTCATGGTGCGACGGGCACCCCTCCCACGTTGGGAGGCCATCCCCAGCTGGGCCTCCGCCGTCTTCTTGCTCCAGCGGCGAATGTCCTCCCATCTTTTACGGCAGTGGGTGCTCCGTCTGTGGTAGACCCCCAGGGTCCGGACGTCCTTGGCGATGGCACGCCAAATATCCTTCTTCTGGTGGGCGCTGACCTACAGGAATAGTACAGGGGAAAAAGAGAAGTTATTACCAACTGCACCGTCACAGTCATTGGCCCGCATCCCCACCCTTGCCATGTGGCACATGCACTCACCGTTGTTTCATGCACGCCTCACTCTCCCCCCCCTATCTTTCATCCACACCACTCCACACAGGCATTGCCCATCCAGCATGCTCCCAGTGTACTTTCCTGTTTGCCTGGAGGACCATAGAGTAGGATGTACTGGGGGAGGACATCCACGAGTTTCTCCAACTCCTCCGTGCTGAAGGCAGGGGCCCTTTCCCCAGACGCACGAGCCATTGTCTCTTCCAGACTGAGGGCACAGCAGCACTTGCAGTGTAGGTCCTCTCCTGTCGAAGATCAGGTATCGAGTGATTGAACAGATAGAATATGGCGGTCCCGTCCGCGGCGGTGCGTTCCGTCACCGCCGGCGTACATCATCATTGGCTCCTCGGACCCAGAGGGTCCAATGTTATCCAATGCAGAATTGCGCCGCGGTGTTCGACCGCCTACTGCGATAGTGTACAATGCCAGGGCAGTTACCTCATATCCCATTGTCACACTTTACAGGTCAGGCAGCCGCCCTTTAAGGGGCCCATATGGCTTTATTTTTAACTGCGTCACACATACCTAGGCCTTGGCTCAACACTCATACAGGCAAACTTTGTTTTATGAATAGTTTTCTGAGTAAGCTGATGCGTTTACGTACCTCAGAGTTGGTTGACTCCGTGCTTGCTGTTCTCCTCCATAGGCACCGTCTGCAGGGGCATGTGAGGAGATGGCGGCATCCTCCGGTGTACAGACCGCTGGTGGACCTGTTGACAATGGAGGAAAGACATGTGATCATCACCTACAGGCTTGATCATGCCAAAATCCTGGAACTGTGTGCCCAGTTGGAGCCAGACCTTATGTCAGCTATCCGCCATCCCACAGGAATCCCCCCTCAAGTGCAGGTGCTGTCAGTACTCCATTTCCTAGCAAGTGGGTCATTTAAAAAAACAGTGGCCATTGCATCAGGGATGTCCCAGCCTATGTTTTCCAAGGTGTTGTCCAGAGTGTTGTCTGCCCTGCTGAAACACATGTGGAGCTACATCGTTTTCCCTCAGGTGGGGGATTTGCCTACAGTGAAAGGTGATTTGTATGCCCTGGGACATATCCCCAACATCATTGATGGGACACATGTGGCCTTGGTCCCCCTGCAGGAGTGAACAGGTGTACAGAAACCGGAAGAGTTACCATTCGATGAATGTGCAGATGGTGTGTTTGGCAGACCAGTACATCTCCCATGTTAATGCCAAATTCCCTGGCTCAGTGCATGAGGCTTACATCCTGCGGAATAGCAGCATCCCTTATGTGATGGGGCAACTCCAGAGGCACTGTGTGTGGCTATTAGGTGAGGACATGGACCCTATACAGTGCGAATAGGTGTCTGGGTCTGAGGATGTCCCTAAGAGTTAGTGTGTGTCCAACAGTTGTCCCTCGCCATGTGCAGGTGACTCTGGTTACCCCAACCTGTCATGGCTACTGACCCCAGTGAGGAATCCCAAGACAAGGGCAGAGGAATGCTACAATGAGGCCCATGGGTGAACTAGGAGGATTATAGAGAGGACCTTCGGCCTCCGGAAGGCCAGGTTACAGTGCCTACATATGACAGGTGGTTCCCTATTCTACTCACCAAAGAAGGTGTGCCAGATCATCGTGGCCTGCTGTATGCTTCACAACTTGGCTTTGCGACGACAGGTGCCTTTTCTGCAGGAGGATGGTCCAGATGGAGGTGTTGTGGCTGCTGTGGAGCCTGTGGACAGTGAAGATGAGGAAGCAGAAGAAGAGGACATCGACAACAGGAACTTGGTGATCGTGCAATACTTCCAGGGTACACAGGTAAGAAGACAAACCTGCCAGCTACATGTACTTTAACACTACTACCTCTCTACTGTCTGTCCTTTTCACCCAGTGTATGGTCACTGAGTTTTCACTTTCCCTTACGATTTCACAGATGTGGGTCCCACTGTGTGACATCTGCTTTGTTTCCTCATGGACTAGAGCTGTGTGACATAGGTATGTTGACATTACATTTGAAAGAGCATTCTGTCACTGTAATTGCTAATACACTAATTCGAAATCACAGACAGACTCCAGATTGTTTTGTGCTTTAAGGGTGTTTATTTAAGTGATCAATATTGGAGGGGGTTGTAAAATGGTGAGGGGTGATGTTGGAGGAATGTCCATGGCAGAGTCCAAGCTATCAGTCTCACAGGTGCATTGCCCAAACAGCCATAGGAAGTGGAGCTGGGGCAGTTTGAGGATGGACAGGGTGACAAGGTGGGACAAAATGATGACAATCAGGGTGGTCTCAGTTCTTGGCGGGGGTCTTGGCATCGTTCTGTGTCTTTGTCCTGGATCTCAGGGACCGTTTGCGGGCTGGTTCTCCATCTGCAGGGGGTGGTGTGTTGGTATGGTGGTCCTGTGGCGGTGCCTCCTGTCCACTAGCGCCGGCGGAGGTGGTGGGCATTTCATCATCCAGGCTAGTGTCAGGGGCCCCTTATTGTGCCACAGTGTCCCTCCTGGTGTTGAGGACTTCCTTCAGCACCCCTACGATGGTGCCCAGGGTGGAATTGATGGATCTGAGTTCCTCCCTGAACCCCAAATACTGTTCCTCCTGCAGCCGCTGGGTCTCCTGAAACTTGGCCAGTACCGTTGACATCGTCTCGTGGAGAGTGGGTTCCCTGGGCCTGTACTCCCCCTGTCACACAGCAGCCCTCCCAGTTCCCCTGTTTCTCTGGGCCTCTGTCCCCTGAACTGTGTGCCCACTGCCACTGCCCCAGTTCCTTGTTGTTGTTGGGGTGGTGGGTTAGCCTGGGTTCCCTGTAATGGTGGACACACTGCTGCTTGACGTCTCCTGGGGACAGAGGTATGGGCCCGCTGGGTGGGTGCTGTGCTGGTGTTTCCAGAGGGGGGAAGCTCTGTGGTGGCTTGTGACTGTGTCAGGGGAACCGACTGTCACAAGGTCACAGATGGGCCGGGTTGGTCGTCTAGATCCAGTTGGACAGAGCTGCTTTCATCACTGTGGGCCTCTTCTGTTGGTGGTGTGGACATGTCTGGACCCTCCTGTCCGGTGACGTTGGGTAGGGGTCCTGCAGGAGTGTAAAAGCATGATTATTGCATCTGTGTGTGCCATGGTGTGCAATGGGTGGATGACCGTGTACCCCAGTGCTTGCATTCCTGTGTGGGACCTTTTGTGATGATGGTTTAGGGGGGTGTATGGGTATGTGCAGTGGCCATGCTTTGGTGATGGGTGTCCATGCTTTGGTGTTGCATGCAGGGCTTGGTGTTGGGATGGGTGGTTTGTGATATTGGGACATTTGTGAGGAGTTGGAGTGATGGGGGTGAGGGCGAGGGTGGGGGTATGTGATGGCATGCAGGTAGGGTGGGGGATGTAATAGTAAAGATTTGACTTACCAGAGTCCATTCCTCCAGCTACTCCTGCGAGTTCCTCAGGATGCAGAAGAGCCAAGACTCGCTCCTCCCTTGTTGTTAGTTGTGGGGGAGGAGATGGGGTCCGCCCCCAGTCCTCTGTACCGCGATGTGGTGTCTTGAGACCACGGAACGCACCTTCCCCCGTAGGTCGTTCCACCTCTTCCTGATGTCATCCCTATTTCTTGGGTGCTGTCCCACTGCGTTGACCCTGTCCACTACTCTTCATCATAGCTCCATCTTCCTAGCTATGGAGGTGTGCTGCACCTGTGCTCCGAATAGCTGTGGCTCTACCCGGATGACTTCCTCCACCATGACCCTGAGCTCCTCCTCAGAAAACCTGGGGTGTCTTTGCCGTGCCATGGGGTGGTGTGGGTGATATGTGGGTTGGTGTGTGTTGTGATGTGTGGGGTGATATTTAGTGGTGTGTTGTGTGAGGTGCCTGGATGTTATGTGGGTGATGGTGTAGAGTGCATGTGGATGCTTGTTTGTAGAATGTGGTGTCTCTCTCTGGCCTTCTTTCGGAATTTTTGGTAGTAGGGGTTTGTGAGTGATGTGGGTGTGTGTTTTATATTGTATTGGGTGTGTGGGAGTGGTGTGTGTATGTGTATCAGGTGTGTGTATTTCGAATTGTCCAATGTGGATGTGTTTTGTAAAAGTGTGGGTATTTTGAGCGCGGCGGTGTGTACCGCCAATGGAATACCACGGTTGAAAGACCGCCGCGTGGATTCGTGGGTCGTGATAATGTGGGTGTATTCCTGTTGGCGTGACGGTGTTGGTTTTGTTTTCGCCAGTTTATCACTGACCTTTGGTGTGGAGGACTTGTGTGGGTATCTAAACTTTGGGTGATTCCGAACTGTGGGTCATAATGACCGTGGCGGAATTCCATGGCCACGGCGGTGTGTTGGCGGTCTTCTGCACAACGGTACGCAGCTTTTACCGCCAATGTTGTAATGACCCCAACAATTACTTTTAAACACAATTTTTCTGCAACATTTTAGTGAAGTGGTGAATTGCATTTTTAATGCTTCTAGCACCGCTAGCATGGTACACTTTTTTCAGTGGTTGGGTGTGGCTTTGACGGCACGTTACAGACTGTTTTTGAAGTGATACCATCTTTTATACACTCTTTGTTTTGAAGCGTTATTGGAGGTATACCGCTTGTGTTATTCCTTATTTGAGATATTTTGGTTCTATTTTTGCTACTGTGTAATGGATGCCCCACCTCGAGGACAAATGGTGATGGAACTACTGCACATCCAACTGTGGCGTGAATGCATGATGCAGTAGTTTGGGGTGCCTTAACTGGAGGAATTAATTGAAAACTTGTCATTGTCTTTTTGGTCAGTATGATTCTATTGTGTGCAGCCTGTGTTCTGCTGTCTTTCGTGCCCTTGTGAATGTGCACTCGACACAATTGGTACAATCTAAGGGCCTGGATCTGCTGATGTCCCTGTTGAAAGTTCATTTTCGATGTTGTCCTATGAGACTGCCATTGGTTCAGAATGCCTTCTATGAGCCATTCTATTCTTTGTATGTGGAGGCTGACATTCCAGGATTCCTTACTGCTGGCTCTATTGCTGCAGACACTGTACAGGATGCAACAACTTCTGCATCGGCTGAAGGCACCAATCATGTTTATTCCTTTGATTTGCTCACCGAGGCCAATGTGGTTCTGTCGTCTGTGAAAGCAAGATCTTTCCTGGATTCTGTTGACACTGATAATTTGGATAACCTTTTGGATTTTTTAATTTGGCTTTGTTTTTATAAATTTAAAAAAATTGATCTTATATTTTAAATTGACTTTTTTTAATGACTTGTTTGCTTTGCTTGTAGAGGTAAACATGTTTTACACACGTTACTTCCATTATATTATTCTAAGAATATATTGTGGTTGTTGCTTGTCTCTACTTATCCTTTCTCGACATATAATCAGTACATTCTGTTCAAGGCTAGGAACACAGTACAAGATGTCCTAGTGCTTGTGTTGTGCGTTCGAAGACAGCTTCTAACATATAGACATATCATTGCATCAGAGCTGCGCCTCGAATACATGATATAAATGATGCATCAATCCAGAAGGAGCAGAGGGGCACTTCAGCTGTGCCTTTCTTGGAACAAATACTGTGTTCAACACTCAGCTCTGCTGCCGCTGATCTTCCAGCTTCCAGAAAGGGATTACCATCTAAATTACAGGCTGATTCCTTATTAAGTTCTCCAGGTATGAGGGCGAAGGCTATCCTCCTAATTTGAGCAAAGGCATAAGGAACATTCACTATGCTCTCAGTATAGGGTTAGTGACCGGTAGCAATTTATAGAAATAATTTGCCATGGCTGTTTATTCTCTTTTTCATGTTAGTAATCTTGCTAACATTGATTTTTTCTACCTAGTTTTCACAGCTCTTTCTCTCTATGCAAAACTACAATTGTTTCAATAAATGTATTGAAAACTTATCTCCTATCTCTCTTATATTTTACCTGGGAATGCATTTGTAATACAAGAAAAGAGTAAAATCTGTTCCCACTACTTCCTTGGGAGTCAGTGTGGTATGTTTGAATTGCCATAATCACCTTTCACCCTGGTAAAGTTAGGGGTTTGAGTGAGACACTTTGAGCTAGCTAGGAATTGGGCCAACAGCTCCTGATGGTGTGGAAGGACTCTGTCCCTACATTCTGAAGTTCTGTCATTCTAATACGTTCTATTATCTTAGTAGGAACCGTATAGCACTCTGCTACATCAATATGGAGACATCTTTACAGCTCTTTCCAGTGTCACTCTTCCCTACTTTGCAGTGCATCTTTGTAACTCAGTACTCTGATATCTTCATTATGTTGAAAATGTGATATTCTGATGTTCCTGTACAGCACAATAACAGATCTCTATAAACTCTTCCTTTGTATGCCACCAGAAATGTTTTCTTCAGCTTCAGAACAACATGATCCTCAGCCCAGTCAAGAATGTCCCTTTTAAGGAATTCTCATTGAGCACAGAAAACAGAACCCTTGCACTATCCTATTCTAACGAACAATCACAAGAAATATATTCTTTGATTGAGGAGGCAAAATTAATACCCACATTCAACCACACAGAAAAGGACCTTAAAAACTTGAAATACTTGTTTCATCATGAAATAATCAGCTTGGATACATACTTATACTCTTATTCAATACCTTAAAACAATTCGGATACAAGGGAGTTTGCGAATCTCATTTAAACCCACCTTATGTAGACAAAGTAAATCATTTACACAATACTGAGAAATTGTTCACTGGATCCGATAGTATTATTCATCGAACAATTATATGAAGCTATTAAAACAGAGGTAGAGGCGATAGCTATCACCAAATCTGAATTATCTAAGCCAGGGGTTCCTAACCTTCTGACTTCTATGGATCCCCCTTCAATTACTACTGAATGCTGGAGACCCCTACCTAAGACATTTCTACTATTTGAATCTCAAAATAATAAACATGAATACAGAAACAAGTTTACATGAAACAAATACACACATTTCAGAATATTTTTCACAAATATACAATATTCAAAAACCAAAAATTTCAATTTCACAGGAAGATTGGAGCATTTCAAAGTTTTGTTTAATTTCTAAAAGTCATTACAATATACTTGGTGCTAGCAAATCACTTTGTCATTTTTCCTTCTAGTGCATGCTCCCTTTCGCATATACCACTGCTGGTTCAATTGAGGCCACACTAGATTCCACTTGTGGTACCTGTGCTGCTCCCAGAAAGCATAATAAGAATACAAACTTATATCCCAATTCAAAAAGGGGAACTTAGACCAAATTTCCAAGTTTAAGACTTTTGGTATTCACAAAGGTAAGTTATTCTTATTGGCCAACCGTCATTGATGATACGGTATCTTGATCAATGGTCTTACGTCGAGTGTCAAGCCGTAGACCGCTATAACCAACTTCTCTATCAAGCTCTTGAAATGCCGTATCAGCATGATCTGTGCAAGATGTCGAAAACGACGCGACTACGCGTCTCCTCTGTGACTCGCGTCGTTTTCGACATCTTGCACAGATCATGCTGATACGGCATTTCAAGAGCTTGATAGAGAATCAATAAGAATTTTTGGTGACTGGTCTTAACGAAAGCCCTGAAGAAGTCGTTCGGGAAATCAAAGAAGTTTTCCCTTGACGAAACACGTGTTGGCTGAAATGTTGTCATCAGAGTGCAGCGATTATACCAAAGTTTAATGGCTGAAATGTTGTCATTAGGCTGCAGGGATTGCACTAAAATTTAATTGCATCACCACGGAAGGATTTCTAGTTGTTTGTACTTTTCAACATTTGTTTGATTTGATTTGGTTATAATTACATAATGAGGCCACATCTGTATCACTACGGTTCATTATCTGTCTAACATAACAAATACAACCTAAATTAAATTTTTGTTTGTGTTCTTTTTAAACAGCGATTTACAAATAATTTTCTGAGATGAGAGAGATGCCACACATTGTTGTCTCCTATGTCAACACCATAACTACTGTGTCCCAAACACTGAATTGCTTTTGTAATTAACAGTGCGTGGTATTGCAAATGTTTATATGGTGTGGTTTATTCATTGTCCAGTGAATTATTCATTAAGTTTCAAACACTGTCTTACATCCCCTGTGTAAGAGCCATTGTCCAAAGTACAGTCTGCCACACAGCAAGCCTTATAAAATCAATGGAGAAGGTGTGCTTGTTTCAATCAAACAATCAATCAGTGTTTGTAGAGCGTGACTTATCACCTGTGAGGGTATCCAGGTGATAGGATTCTGGGCTTAGTCAAAGAGACAGGTCTTGAGTTTCTTCCTGAAATCCGTTAGAGAGGATTATGTTCAGAGGTGGAGGGGGAGCCTGTTTGAGGACTAGGCAGTGAGGTGGGAGAAGGAGCGTCCTCTGCTGTGGCTACGGCAGCTGCATGGCATCTGTGTCAGAGCAAGTGAGGTGAAAAGGAGGTTTCTGGAAGGTTGGTGAAAGTTCAGGCAGTGGTTCATACATGCTGGCCCTTGGTTGTGGAGGCCTTTGTAGGTGTGCGTCAGTAGTTTGAATTGACATCTTTGGATGATGGCAAGGTTTCGGGCGTGGTCTTTTGGTGTGGAGGTGGGTCTGAGTTCAACGGGCCATCAGGTGTCATTCCAGAGGGAGGTGTGATTGCCAAACATTAGCTCTTTGGTCTTGTCTGTGTGTGTCCCAAGAGGAATGATGAGATCCATCCGAGTGCGTCTCCTTTGATTCTGATTTGGTGTAGTCTTAGGATGAGGGTGTAATGGAACACGGTGTTGAAGGCTGCAGAGAGGTCAAGAAGAATCAGGTGTCTGATTTTCCTCTGCCAGGTAGGGTAAATATGTCATCCATGGCAGCGATCAAGGTGGTCTCAGTGCTGTGGTTGGCTTGGAATCCTGATTGGGAGGGGTCTAGTAGGTTGTTTCTCTACAGGTGTTCTATGAGCTGACGGTTGATGGCCTTGTCCAGCACTTTGGCTGGGAAACTGAAGCAGTGAGATGGAGCAATAGTTCTGGACATCTCTGGGGTCTGTGGAGGGTTTCTTGATGAAAGGTGTGACCTCCGCGTGTTTCAATGCATCGGAGAAGGTGGTTGTGGCAATGGATGCATTGAGGATCATGGAGAGGAGGTGGCTGATCTCATTGCTTCCTTGGTTGAAGAGGCATGGAGGCATGGGTCTGGCGTGGTGAGTTGTTCCCAAATGGTAAAATGTTGACCTGGGGAGACTTCTGTAAGAGTGGTGATGCTGAGGAGGTCAGTAGGTTGGGGGAGTCGATGCTCCTGTAGATGTTGGATATCTTATTGTGGAAGTGACTGGCTAGAGTTCTGCATAGTTCCTATGACGGAGGAATCATGTTCTCAGTGGCTGCTGGGGAGGAGAACTCTCTGACGATGCTGAAGAGTTTTGTGTTGTGGTTGGCACTAGCCCCAATGCGGTCTCCAATGGTGTCCTTTTTTGTGTCCCTGAGTTGTTGCTGGCATTTGTTGATGGCTGACTTGAAGGTGGCTCGATCTGTATTGTCCTTGGTGGTGTGCTATCTTCGTCCTATATAAATGCAGCTGTGTTTCATTGAGCTGAGTTCTGGAGTGTACCAGCTGGTTTGCTTAGTGGATCAGAGAGTTTAATCTGGTCCGGTGGGGGCAACTCGGTTGGCAATGTTGGTGTTGAAGTTCTCCACTGCTTGTCCCAGGTTGATTGCGGCGTCAGGCTGGATGGTGTTGAGGGATTCCGTCCATTGGCTGTGTGTCACTTTACTCCAGCCCTGGGAAGAGGTGCTGGGAGGGTTGGGGTAGTATGAGGAGGTCCTGTGATGATGAAGTTGACAATGGAGTGGTCGGTCCAGGTAAGTTCCATGACGTGGCTGTATTTGACTCTGTTGATGGAAGTGAAGATACAGTCTAGTGTGTGTCCTGCTCTTTGTGTGGGTCTGTGATGAGTTGGGTGAGGCTGATGTTGTCCATTCACTCCAGGAGGTTGGCTAGTTTTGTGCCTGCGGGGTCATCCAGGTGGAAGTTGAGGTCTCTGAGGAAGATGTAGTGCTTGGATTCGATGACAAGTGGGGCGATTAAGTCTGTAATGGTGTTGCAGAAGCTGGTTTGTGGTCCTGGGGATCTGCAGGCAAGAGTGGCTTTGATGGTTGTTTTGTCATCAATGTGGAGTTGCAAATTCAGGTGTCCCATGATCGGCGTGGTTTCGTCTTCTGTGGTGGAGCAAAGGATTGTATCTTTGTGAATGATGTTGATGCCACCTCCGAGTTTGTTGGTGCGGTTCCGGTGTTTCATCTTGGAGCAGTAGGGCATTGCAGTGGCAATGTCAGGCCATGTCTCTGTGATGAAGGTCATGGGGGCAAGGGTAGTGATGGTGTCCCAGACATTGTGACTTGTTTGCAGAGCACGCTGGTGTTGATCAGGAAACATCAGAGTGGTTCCAGGGTAGTGTCAGCTGGCGAGGTAGGAGCGGTGTGTGCTTCTTAGAGGACGAGTGGTCCTAGGATGCAGGTGGATTAATATCAGTGGCAGGTGAAGGGCCCTTCTGTGTAGCGAGGAGATGCGAGGCAGCAGTGGTTGCGATGTCCAGGGTTCAGTGCTCAAGATCAGTGGTGGAGTATCAGTGGGAGTGCAGAAGGCCAGGGTTACCGGCACTGCGCGCGGTCCAGGCTCAGATGGGCAAGGACGGGCTTGCTGTTGGCACGCCTTCAGCACACCATAAGGTTGCTCGCACTGCAGACTCCATTAAGTAGGTCCTGGGAGGGATATTGGGGAGGCAGGAAGCAAGTGGTGGGAAGCAGGAAAATTGCAAGCCAGAAAAATGGCAAGTAGCAATGGGCCTAAAGGCACTGGAATCCAGAAGGGCTGCAAACAAGGTGGTAAACAAGGATAGCTGTAAACAAGGCTGGCTGGCGAGGCTCAAACCCACAGCAGGAGAAGCATAGCAGCAGTCAGGTGGAATGAAGAGGCGACTGGCACCAAAGGGAGCTGGTGAGAAGCTGCTCCTTTAAGTAGGTCCTGGGAGGGGAACGGGGGAAGTGGGAAGTGGATGGCAGAAGCAGGAAAACTGTGAGGAGGAAAAATGAAGAGTGGCAATGGGCCTAAAGGCACTGGAACCTAGATGGGCTACCCTACAGCAAAACTGACTGTTAACAAGGCTAGCTGGAGAGACACACTCACAGGGCAGGAGCAGCGTAGCAGCAGCTAGGCGGGAGGAAGAGATGACTGGCAGCAAGGGGAGCTGGTGAGCTTATTTGGAGTATGGTTATCAAACAAATATCAATTGTTTCAGATGTCCAATGTCCAGGAAGATCTCACAAATGTAGTGACATGTACTCCCCTTAGGCAATAGAGTCCTTTGTAACTTTGCCAGCACTAATCACTGACATGGGGACAAAATCTGTAGAAGGACCTCACTTTTGACTCTTGAAAACATCTGTTGTTGACAAATATATCTATGGCTTACAGAGTACTCTGGATGGAATTTATGGAGACAGTGTTAAATGTCCACCAGTCATCATTGGTAACAAACTGTGCAACCAAATATAGGCTGTAACACAACTAGTGGCTCAAGAGAAAAAAGGGTCAACCAGCTGCTCTCCACCTGCATACTCTGCCCTCTCTGTGGTACAATGGGCCTGTTGGGTGGATTCAGACCTATGTGAGGGTTCAGAGGTATGTATAAGATCTGACGTACTGCAATGTTGTGTAAGACACAACAGGTTACTATTGTCTTGCACACAACTTCTGGGGAGTATGGCAGCACACCCCCTGTATAGTCAAGACATCTGAATCGTGACTTTAATATTCCAAAAGTACGGTCTATGATGGCTCATGTACATATGTGTGCACTATTGTACCTACGCTGAGGTACAGTGACTGCCCGTCAGTATGCTGTGAGGAGATATGGGAGAGTGCATTGGTAGGAAGAAAATGTACAGAATTTGGTGGATGTCCCTGTTGAGTTTGTAAAGTTACTAATAAGGCCAATGCAGCCACTGGCATCACAGACACCCTGGATGTTGGTGGTCTGTGGCGCAAGATGTGTGCATTGTGGTGAAGTGGCTGAAGTGCCACATGAATGAAATCAATTGCACCAACAACACAGGGGAACAGGGAAAAGATGCACAAACCCCTGGCATACCTTTTCCTTCCTGCCATTGCATATGGCATACATATGTACAGATGCACTCTCCGATTTATGCAGCTCAGAACCTGATGCAAGCATCAGGACTGGCTTGCCTGAGAAATACCCACAATGTCACTGAGCACCCTCTGGAAAGACACAGTAGCAAATAAATGAAGAGTTGCTAGTATCTTGGCATAGGCTTGGATGGAGTGGGAGTGGCAAGTCACAAAGTCAAGAACCTGCTCCCACTCAGAAACCATTTCCAAGATAACATCAGGGGGAAACGGAATCTGGAACTGACATCTTGGCTAGACATCCCAAAAAGGTTAATCCTTTGTCTGAAGATCATCTCTGTTCTCTTCCTCCTATGAGTTCTCACATCATTCTGTTGCATGGCAAGGAGGAACCTAACAAACATATTCAATGACATGTTGTAAGATCTGAAAAGGTTTATGTATGGCAGCTCTGAATTTATGTATGTAGCCAGGCTAGGATTAACGACTTCCAGCTGGAGCTGGGTTGGGGATGATAAGAACTGACACAGCTGTGTGTGGTGTGTTTGGTGTTTACTGATGTTTATTCATAGATTTAGAGTAGTGTATTTCTATATTACATTCACAATTTGCCCACTTGTGAAAGACATTACATGACCCATGACTGAGAGTTAAATGCGAAAATGCAGAAGAGATTTTATTTTGAACTTGTGATGCTTTTCAACACTCTTGTAGTGGTGTGTGTTTTTACCAGAACATTTACCACTGCAATACACACCCTACACATATGTATTTGTAACTACCCAGTGTCTACATGTATCCATTTCATGTTTTCAGAAATTTATTTTGTGCTATTTTGATTGCACAGCTAGACCATTTAGTATTCCACCCTGAGTGCGGAGTCTTTTCCCAAAGTGTGGAGATTCTGCCTGGATGCAGATGCTATTTGTAACTTTCCTTTGTGAATATCAAAAGTTATAAACTTAAACTTTTGGTCTAAGTTTACCTTTGTGAATTGGGCCCCCAATTTTTAGTTTTCAATTTCAGATTCCTATACAGTAACAGAGCATTTTAAAACTTTCAGTTTTCAATTTAGTTTTTTAATTAATCTGCTTATAATTTTCTAAAGAGTTGCAGATCCCCTGTGTAAGAAGCTGTGGACCCCCCACAGGTTAGAGAATTACAGAGCTAAGAAATGGGAAAACAGCAACAGTAAAGAAAGTTTGGAAGAATTTAAAGGCACAATTGAACAATTTGCTAAAGAAAATAAAGAATGGAAAATTAGAAATTGTAGACAGGATACTCTTGGTTACAAACTTAAAGAGCTCTAAAGCAGAGCTGAGGCATATTCAAAGAAAATAGCCAGGCACAACAAAACCACAGAATCAACCACAGAAGAATCAAGCTTTACCCTCAGTGACATTCAGCAGCATATGCAAACAACAAAAGCAAACAAAATCAACATTTATGCATCATCATCTTATTTAGGGATAAGGAACTAACACCTTCTACATCAAAAGATCCTTGTATTTTAACCATCAGTACTGCACAAGAGCAAAATTCAGAAGAGTTTGCAGGAAGGCTTTTAAGAAGCCTGAGCAATACCAATATTCAATAGTTCAAAGACAAAAAATGAACAAATTCAAGAATCAAGTATTAAAGAAAGGAATGCCCTTCATAGGTACATATTTTTTTATCGCATTGGAAAATCAAATGTCAGTTTGCATGTTTACAACAACTTTTGACTCAAACATGTGCCTAATGTGATTACAGAAGAGCCAGAGATGAACAAACATTTGAAGTTAATTCAAATGGAAATCAAAATACATGCCTATGTGAGTTATAAAAACAGTGACACTTTTGAGAATGTTATGTATGACAAACTAACAAAGGATCAATACAAGGGCAAACCTTACAGTACCTTAATGATGAAACAAAAAAATGCTCTACAGAAACGCACAAGCAAATCATGATGAACATTGCTAAAAAATGTGAGTGATAGTTGCCAAAGACACTTTTTTCAACCACAAAGAGGTCTTATAGCACATCTCTAATTGAAATATATTTATCAAATTGGAATTGAATTTGTTAGACCTGTCAGGTATAGGGTGTCCTTCCCCCAAACATTTTGCCTACTTATCTCTGATTTCTGCTGAAATTTGTTTTTGTTGGCCTTAGGTCTCGGTGCACTTTACCTCTGCTAACCAGTGCTAAAGCACTTGTGCTAACTATGTATTGTCACTGCAGTCAGCTTGGTGTCAGAGCAGGGTAGTCAGAAAATTCTATACACTTCAGAAAATCTTTCCAGAAGCTTCTTTCACCTACCTGGGAATAAAAATAGGACCTTTGGACCTTCAGACCAAGGCCCTCATTTCGACTTCATTCGTCTTTTGTGAAGACCGCAGTCGAATCAGGTGCCCAAAGACCGTCAACGTTGGCGGTCTGAAGACCAACGTATTACGTGTCACCTACTTATTTCCACCCATAAACAGGAGGAAAATCTGACACCTTTGGCCTGACATACGGCGGGCGAGAGTACCGCCATTCTGGAAGGACTCTGCCAGTCATATTATGAGCAGTAATATGGCACAGCGGTCATTGCACAGCAATGCGCCATTGGCAGTGGAACCGCCGACATCCACCCCCTCCTGGACAACAACCTCGACGTGGGCTGCTGTGCGGCCCAGACAGGTAGGTGGCCTGACTGGAAGGGGGTGTGTGATAGGTGCATGTGTGTGGTGTGTGCCTATATGTGTGCGAGCATGTGTGTGTGTGTGTGTGTCGGAGTTGGTGTGCACGCATGTGTGTGTGCCTGTCTGCGTGAGTGGTGGTGGGGTTGTGAATGTATGCAGATGGTAGGGGTGTGTATGTGATTGAATGCGGAGGGTGGGGGGTGTGTGTGCATTAATGAGGAGGTTGTCTGTATGTATGCTTGCAGTTGGGTAGCGGTGCCTGTATTTATGCGTGTAGTTAGGTGGGGTTGTTTGGATGTATGTGTGCGGTCGGGTGGGGGTGTGTGTCAGGAAGTGTGTGGGCGAGTGGGGCTGTGTGTCTGCAAGTGTGTGAACGTGTGCGGATGCATGTGCGGTGACAGGAATGGTGATTCCTGTAGGCTGGTGCGTTAACACCAGGTTTTGTGTGGCAGGGAGACCGCCTCAAAAAGCTTGGCAGTTTGCTGCCTCGTTCAAACCAACTGTCAATTGTTTTGGGTCCATTCATACCAATACTGGAAAATACACTGACCACATTCTTCAGGGTGTAGGTCAAAAACAGCCATCATATCTGAAAGATACCTCATACTTGCTAAATAACATCTACAACATCAATTTAGTTGATGAACAGTCTGTTTTATTGTCAGCTTTGGATGTTAACGTCCTTTGTACATCCATATCACATTTTCATGGTTTCAAAGCTGTTGATAATTCCTACTTCGAAATCCAACATCAGAATCCTACTTTAGAAGCCAACTCAGTCACCATAGTACAACCTCTGAATTTTACCTTATCCTACAGTTATATTGAATATGATGGTTCTTATTATCTTCAGCTGAATGGGCTTTAATGCCCTTGCCTGTACCTCCTTGTTATGTTAGTATGTTCATGGCCAAATTTAAAACTGACCCAAAATAACACACTATGGGAGAATGGTCTACTGCCATTATGGACAAATGGAACATAGACTTTAGATGCTGGCATCAGAACACTGCAACAATATATTGAAGGATGACATTTTCAGCTAACATACAAGAGACAACAATCCATTTCTAGATCTAATGATTGCCATCAGTCAAAATGTTCTGACTACAACACTGAATAGGAAACCAACTGAACACAGTAATCTATTGCACTGCATAAGTTTCCATCCAAGGATGCTCAAAAATAACTTGCAATTCAGTGAACTTATCAGAGGCAAAAGGATTTCTAGCAAAGCAGAAAATTACTACAAACAATCAGAAGAAAAGACTTATGAATGCACAGAGGGAGTGTGAGAAAGGGCCTCTTTGGACATGGTAGCCACCTATTTTTTTCCTGGAAAATGATGTAGTTTCAAACTGTAAGTGCCCTGGGCCCCTGCTAAACAGGTTCCCAGGGCCAGATCTTTTCCTGTACTATGTTTGGCATTTCAGCCACCTTTGTAAGTTCCTAGCATATGTTACTCCTGGTTCCAGGCTATGGGCACTGAGGAGGGCCCCCCAGAGCTGCAGCATCAAGTGTGCCACTCTGAGAGTGTGCATCAGCAAATATGCCCCTACTGTGTCTTTACTAAACCTTAAGACATAGTAAGTGCGTAGGGGAGCCATAGTAATTGCATGTGCTAGACACTGGTCATTGCGAGTTACTCAGCTACATGACGGCCTCTCTAAACCCTGGGTTGTTTGGTATCAAACAACTCAGGAGGATAAACCCACACTAATGTTGTTGTTGGATTTATTACAAAAGGTACCCGGATAGCACGTTAGAAGTGCCCCCTGCAAAACCTAACAGCCCTGCATGGTTACTAACTGGTCCTGATCAGCTTGCCACCACCAGACAAGATTCTGGACTCCTGGAGTGAGAATCTTTTGTTCTCAGGAGCTAGAACATAAAGCCCTTCCTGGGTGGAGGAGTTACCCCTCCTTCCCCAGGCAGGCACACTGCACTAGCAGTCAGCTTCAAATACTTTACCGCCTTTGAAATGTGACCTCTGCCTCTGCTGCTAGCAGTAGATGGCTTCCCAATGGTTTAACCCCCACTTTTTTCCCAACTTTGGGTGGGAAAACCGATGAGAAAACATAGCCAGAGTAGGAGTGACCATCCCCAGCCTGCACCACCCCTCAGGTGTGGCAGGCGAGGTGACCACTCCATTTCATTTTCCTCCATCTTGGATGGCAGGAAAATAGCCAATTATGGTTTGGGATGTGGCCCCTTTCCACCTTCCTTAAGGTAGGTGGCCCATTGGCCACTACCAGGCACTCCCCCCAACACTCCCTAAACGCAGTATTTAATGGGCATCCCTAGACCTACAGATCAGATTTGATGGACACAAGACGACCAGGAACAAAGAAGACTTGAAGCATGAGAACATAATTCCTGCTGCACCAAGGAAAAGGCTCCAAACCCTGCCTGCCATGCCTAGGACTCAACAGTCACCTCTGAGGTGTCACCTGGAAATTGCACAGACCCTACAATCCCCCAGAGGATCTCCAGCCTTCTATAAAACACCAAGAACTTCCCTCAGAGTGAAGGCACCGAGCGTGCAAGAAACCAGTGAAGTCCAGTTCACTGACCAGCATCTGACCGACAAACTGTACAAAGCAGCCAGACCACAATCCACACAAAGGACCCAAAGGACAAAGCCTACCAGTGTGCTAGTTTGGTGGCACTGAGACTTACGGGGCCTGAGAAGTACCAATATGCATGGCACTGGACCCCAATGTCAGACACCCAGAAGTAAAGTCCACTCCTGACTCAAAAAAGACCAGAAGCAAGCACCAGTCGAGAGACATCAAGACGATGACGAATCACCCCCCAGAGTGGCCATGCTGACTTGCAATCGACCTTCTGAGTGATCTTGCTCCTGGCTCCCAGGACCCTAAGACGCACAACCCTTTGCTGACATATCTGCGCTGCACCCGGCCCCCCTGACTCCTGCATCAACAAACCAGCTGTGCTCTATGAGTCCCCTGCCCCTTGCAACCTCTGCCCTCCAAGGAGACTTACTGGACTTACATGTAAGTCCATCTGTGCAGTGTGTTTCCAAGTGGTCCCCTTCACCATTGTGCACCAGCTTCAAGAATTTCAGCTGCAGCTCCTGCTTAAACTGGGAACCACCCAAACCTCTCCAGCTGGCCTACAGGACATGTTGACGACCTAGACCCAAAAAAAGAAGGTGACACATTGTCTGTTGTTATATGCATTGTTAAAGTTTTCCCTTCGATTTCTATGGTGCATAATTATGCACAAAAACAGAACATTTTCTACATTTTGAAAAATCATAATAAAGAAGTACTTACCATAAATTGATGATCTTGATCATAAAAATACTATAAAAGTATTTTTGTAAATTGGTCTTCTGAGTGTGTGTCCACATTAATTGATACAGTGAGTACAACAAATGCTTAGCACATCTTCAAGATAAGCCTAACTGCTGACCCACACTACCACAAAAACAGAGCATTAAGTGGTCTGCTTTTTACCTCTGGATACTAAGGTGGAGTTGCTTGGATTCTCTACACAGTGCACATTATTTTAGTACACCAGCCTCCTACAGGGAGCACTCCCTGAAAATATTAGCTACAAAACCAAACCTAGAGTCGACAGATATCTTCATGCTCTCTGTCATAAATGAAAATTAAGATACAGCAACATACATTGTTGTTTGTATCAAACTATTCCACCCAAACTGTTAACATCTAGGGGACCATTCAGATTGGATTTTTGACACGTATATATATGTTTCACACCCAAATGGTAAAAGAGTAATTGATATACTTTTACGTCTCCTGGACATGACCACCATGACACTACTGAGCTGTATGGGGTGTTGCAGCCGTGCTACAGCTGAGTTTGGGAATGTTACATTTGTGCATCAAATTATGATACTTATGGCCTTGTAGCAGTGGGTTAGGTGATATTAAGGACTCGGATGCTTGGGTGGGTGTGAAACAGTTAATTCATTAACAGTTCTTTACAGTCCTTTGCTGTGTTCAACAATATAGGGGTGGTGATCTCCTTCTCATAGAATGTCTCTTCTCTCTCTTTTTCCCAGGTCCCCTGTTTACCGGCAAAGATGTTCGATTCGTGCTCCCAGGTGCACCGGAAAGAGCAATGAAAATGAAAATGAAGGTAAGTTGGGGTTTTACTGAGGTACCAGTTCGTATTAAGAGTAGAGAGGAGGGAGAGAGAGAGAGAGGGAGAGTGTGTGTGTCCCGGGGTCCGTGCAGAATTGTGAAATAAGCGTGTGTTGAACCAACCACCTCTTTGTGATCTATTTAGAATAGGGATTTAGGTCAAGTGCTCTTTAAGTTTATTTAAATCAAGGAAGTCCGTAATTTAGGTCCCCGTTTCTTAATCTTGTTCCTCTTCTTTCTGTCCCTTCCAAATACTTCCCTCCTCTCTCCCTGTACTGTCACTCCCCTGTCTCCTCCTGCCGTTACTCTCCCCTTTTGAAAAGAGATTGTCCTTTATGAAGGACCGTACCTTAGTTAGCCACGTCCCTCCTGGGACGTGGCGGAGTGCACGCGGTTCCACTTCCTTCTTCTCCCTTGGATGACCGGTTGTTTTTGGGGAAACCTCGTAGTTCCCGATCCTCCTCTCGTCTCCCATCTCCTGCTGCTCTCGGTCGGCGTTCTGTTCGTCCTCCTCCTCCTCGCCAGCGCGCCGCATGCGAGTCTGTCCTCTCTTTTAGTGTTTTTGGGAACCCGGATATCCGGGTTCCCGAGGTGAGTTCCGGCATCTTCGTTGCCCTGGAAACTGGGCAAGCCCTCATCTACATCGCGGACGAAGAGTTGCGTTCGCAACTCTGGGGAATCTGGAGCCGCGTTATCCGATAACCGGCTACACACCCCATCCCAAGATCGGGACTGATACAGTGCCGAAGGACCCGGAAAACGAGATAGAAAGTCCACGTGCCCCTGAAGAGTATGCGGGAAATGCCGGATCTGAAAAGAAAATTTCTGAAGTTCCATAAACCATCGAAGTATTCGGGAGTTGGAATCCTTATTGGAGGCTAACCAAAATAAAGGAGCATGGTCTGTAAACAGCACGAAAGGGCGGCCCAATAAATAATATCTCAGGTTGTCCACAGCTCATTTGATAGCCAGACACTCACGTTCAATAATCGGATGAGTACATTCCCTGGGAAGCAACTTCCTACTAATGTAAACAATAGGGTGGTCCCGTCCCTCCTCGTCGGGTTGTGAGAGCACAGCCCCTAGCCCCACATCCGAAGCATCAGTATGGAGATGAAATTCTTTGGAAAAGTCGGGACATTGTAAGACAGGCTCTGTTGTGAGGCATGCTTTTAAGGGGTGAAAACTGGATAATTGGTTATCTGACAGGGACGGTAATTTTGACAGGAAGTTTTTCTTGAGGAGATCAGTGAGGGGGGCGGCTAAGGTAGAATATTGAGGTATAAAACGACGGTAATACCCAATTAATCCCAGGAAGGAGCGCAGATCCCTTTTGGTAGTGGGTATAGGGACATGCTGAATGGCCTCGATCTTGCTTTTCTGTGGGCGTAGCTACCCTTTCCCTATGAAATATCCCAGGTATGCAATGTGGTCGTATCCCAGATTGCATTTCTTTGGGTTGGCTGTGAGACCGGCCTCATGCAATGCGCGGAATATTTCATGGAGGTGTGTAAGATGGTCATTCCACGTGTTGCTGAATACTACAATATCGTCGAGATATGCGGCAGCGAAATTTTGGAATGGTCTCAAAAGGTGGTCCATTAGACTTTGGAAGGTGGCTGGGGCCCCGTGTAGATCGAAAGGGAGTACCGTAAAGTGGTAGAGCCCAGACTGCGTGGAGAAAGCTGTTTTTTCTTTATCAGCGGGCGCGAGGGGTATTTGCCAGTATCCCTTTGTTAAATCTAGGGTTGACATATAACGGGCTTTTCCCAACTTCTCTAGTAAGTCATCAACTCTGGCTATGGGATAGGTGTCAAATGGTGATATTTCATTTAATCGGTGAAAGTCAATACAAAATCGTATTGAACCGTCGGGCTTTGGCACTATGACCACGGGGGAACACCAGGGGCTCGTTGAGGGTTCTATTACTTTTAGCATATTTTGTACTTCTTCTTCAATTAAATGTCGGCGGGCTTCTGGAATACGGTAGGGTTGTAATCTTATTACTTTTCCCTCAGGTGTTCTTATATGGTGCTGGATTAGATTGGTCTTTCCAGGTATTCCCGAGAAGAACTGTCTATGATCTTTTAACAAATTCTCCAGCTGGGTCTTCTGACCCCCTGTAAGATTGGTATTGATATGGGGAGTTCTTGTTATTTCCTCCGTGTTTGTAGGATATAGCTCTATGTCTAGTGGTTCTTCAGGAGTTACTAAGAAACCTGTAGCCTCTTGGGTTGGTGCTGTTGTAGGTTCTTCCCATTTTTTTAACAGGTTAACATGGTAAATCTGTGTTCTTTTGGGGTGTTGGGACAGTTCTATCAGATAAGTAACCGGGGATATGACTTTTAAGATGGTGTATGGACCCTGCCACCTAGCTAAGAGTTTATTATCGGAGCAGGGTCTTAATATCAGGACCTTATCATTTGGCTGGAAAGACCGTGGTTTTGTTCCTTGATCATAATACCTCTTTTGGGTATTTTGGGACTTTTCTAGGTGTTTACGCACGCCTTCCCATACTGACTGAAGGTGCATTTTGAGTTTATGTATGTATTCTAACAGGGGTTTTTCTTCCTCCCCCTCTTCTTCCCATAGTTCTGCTGCCATGTCCACCAGACTACGAGGTTGTCTCCCGAAGACCAGCTCAAAGGGGCTGTGTCCTGTTGAAGCCTGTTCATGTGTTCTTATGGCATATAGGACTAAAGGGAGCTTTTGATCCCAATCACGTCTAGAGTCAGAGACTGTTTTCCGTAGCAGTGTTTTTATCGTACGGTTATAGCGCTCAACCAGCCCATCCGTCTGGGGGTGATAGACTGAGGTCTTTAATTGCTTGATCCCGAGGATCTTACAGATATTGTTCATCAATGAAGACATAAAGGGTGTCCCTTGATCAGTCAGGATTTCCTGGGGAAATCCGACCCTGGAAAAGAATGTGATCATAGCCTGTGCTACTGTTTTAGATGTCATACTAGAAAGGGGTATAGCTTCCGGATACCTCGTAGCATAATCTACTAACACTAGAATATATGTGTGTCCCTTTGTGGAGGGGAAAAGAGGACCTACCAAGTCCATACCGATCCGGCAGAAGGGAACCTCAATGATAGGCAGGGGTTGAAGTGGTGCTTTTCTTTGGGGGCCCGGATCTATTAGTTGGCACCGTGGACACTGGGCACAGTATTGCCCGAGTTGAGCATAACCTCCGGGCCAATAAAATCTCCTCAATAGATATTCTTCGGTCTTGTCCCTACCATAGTGTCCCCCTCCCGGTTGGTTGTGTGCTAAAAAGAGTACCTGAAAGCGATAAGGTTCCGGTACTACTAGCTGTCGTTTTTCGATGTTGTTATATTTCACAACCCTATAAAGGAGATTTTTTTGGACAATAAAATAGGGACCCACCTCATTCGTAGATTCAGATTTTGCTCTTCTCCAAGCATGACATAATGTTGGGTCTTCTCGTTGGCTGACTCGGAAAGACGGAGGAGGGACTGTAATGTTGACCACTACTTTCTCTCCGTTCCTTTCCTTTCCCTGGGTTTGATATTGTTGTTTTATTTTTATTTTTTCCCGTCTAGTGGGTCTTGTACAACATGGTTTGTTTTCGATATGAACATTATGAAATGGGGCTTCTACCCACCAGGCTTCGAACATAGTCTGTGATTTTATCCTGTTTAGTAGCTCAGGGAACCGTATATAGTCTGTTCCCAGTATACATTCTTCTACTAAGCAGTCCATAACCCCTACTGGTAGTAAATCCTGGTTCTCTTCCCATTCTACGTTTACTAGGGACAGGGGTAGTTGGTTTTGTCCCCATGTATACAACAGATTGATACCCATTGGTTAGTGTTTTGTTCTGAAGGGTCCAGCACATCTGCTCGTACGACCGATTGGCTACATCCCGAATCAATAAGAGCCAGGAGCACCTTTCCGTTTACTTTAATTGCTTGTTTGTATTTAGGATTACCCCCACCGGTACACAAGACCCTTCCTCTAGTAACCCCAATCTCCATGGGTTTAGTCTTTTCCCCTTTCCTAGGGCACAGTCTCGCTATATGGCCCCACTCGCCACAGCTACAACACTGGGGTTGCTGCATAGGTGGGGTTTCTCCAATTCTGGAAGGTCCTGCTTCTTCTTGCTGTTTCCGGGAGAAGTTCCTGAAAGGTACAACGGTCGGTTTCTGTAATATCTTAGGGCTTAGGTTCTTGAAGTTGACCGATCGATGGTAAGCACAAGCTAAGTCCACGGCCATATCGGTATTAACGTTCGGGTGCTGCCTTATCCAACCCCGAGTGGCGGAGGGAAGAGATTCCAAATACTGTTCCAATATTACTGCCTTTATGATATCCTCTCTCTCTGTCCCTATAGGTCCCAGCCATTTCAACCCCAGGTCTTTGACCTTACAATAAAAGGTTTGAGGATCCTCTGTCTGCCCCCATTTGATCTTCCGGAAGCGTAGACGGTAATATTCAGAATCATGGCCTACCCGCTCCAATATGCTTCTTTTTATGTCTTTGTAGGGCATGTTACCACCCGGGTTGGCTGCCTGATAGGCCGTTTGGAGGACACCTGTTAATAGGGGTGCGATATATTGTCCCCAACGGCCTTCCGGCCACTGGGCCGAGGAAGCCACTCTTTCAAAGTTAGTAAAGAAAGCGTTGGGATCCTCACCGTCCTGGTACTTCTGAAGCACTGAGCTCTGTACATTGGGGTGGACCTTACTATCTGCTATGGTATCCGTGAGCTTTTGGAGGGCCATCTCATGCACTAATTGATTATTGCCCATGGTGGTAGCTTGGTTCTTTAGCGCACTCTGTAGTGCCTCACGGTTCTCCTTCGCCTCCCTCTGATGTGCCTCCCATACTAGCTGAAGGTGTTGTTGTCCTTCAGCTAGTTGCTGTATCATGTCCTCCAAAGTGGGTTTGTCCCCCATGGTCTCCTATTAAAGTTTGTCCTTCTATCACCTTCACAATCCCACTTCTGACACCATTGTGGCAGTGGGTTAGGTGATATTAAGGTCTTGGATGGTTGGGTGGGTGTGAAACAGTTAATTTATTAGCAGTTCTTTACAGTCCTTTGCTGTGTTCAACAATATAGGGGTGGTGATCTCCTTCTCATAGAATGTCTCTTCTCTCTCTTTTTCCCAGGTCCCCTCTTGACCGGCGAAGATGTTCGATTCGTGCTCCCAGGTGCACCGGAAAGAGCAATGAAAATGAAAATGAAGGTAAGTTGGGGTTTTACTGAGGTACCAGTTCGTATTAAGAGTAGAGAGGAGAGAGAGAGAGAGAGAGAGAGTGAGTGTGTGTGAGTCCCGGGGTCTGTGCAGAATTGTGAAATAAGCTTGTGTTAAACCAACCACCTCTTTGTGATCTATTTAAAATAGGGATTTAGGTCAAGTGCTCTTTAAGTTTATTTAAATCAAGGAAGTCTGTAATTTAGGTCCCCGTTTCTTAATCTTGTTCCTCTTCTTTCTGTCCCTTCCAAATACTTCCCTCCCCTCTCCCCGTACTGTCACTCCCCTCTCTCCTCCTGCCGTTACTCTCCCCTTTTGAAAAGAGATAGTCCTTTATGAAGGACCGTACCTTAGTTAGCCACGTCCCTCCTGGGACGTGGCGGAGTGCACGCGGTTCCACTTCCTTCTTCTGCTCGGATGACTGGTTGTTTTTGGGGAAACCTCGTTGTTCCCGATTCTCCTCTCGTCTCCCGTCTCCTGCTGCTCTTGGGCCGGCAGTCTGTTCGTCCTCCTCCTCCTCGCCAGCGCGCCGCGCGCCGAGTCCGTCCTCTCTTTTAGTGTTTTTGGGAACCCGGATATCCGGGTTCCCGAGGTGAGTTCCGGCGTCTTCATTGCCCTGGAAACTGGGCAAGCCCTCATCTACGTCGCAGACGAAGAGTTGCGTTCGCAACTCTGGGGAATCTGGAGCTGCGTTATCCGATAACCGGCTACAGGCCTTTTATTTAGAGTATTGTGGTCTGTACTCCATTCTGCTAGATCATCAGTGAGATCTACTCCACTGTCCTAGTACATTACAGCCTGTTATATTTGGAGACATCCACTAGGAAGGTGGATACCTCTATTCCTTCACCAGAGCCACTTTCACAGTGGCTCGGCTCAAGACAATGAAAAGGTGTTCAGAAGCTGCCATGTTTAAAAGATTTTATCCTATTGTGTGGGGAATTTCCTTGCTTTACTGTTCAGGGTGGGCTGCTTTCCCTGGCATAGGTTGGAATGTTCGCCCTAAATAGGGCAGATAGTCTGAGATTTATTGACCCATGGCCCTATCTGATGGGCCATTAGTCAATGACATGTAGAAGCACTTCCTATGACAGCCCAAAAATATGTAAGTGAGCTCCTCTCACTTACAAAGCTATTTGAGATCTCTCTCTTCTAGCATAACACATTATGCAAAGTGGGAAAAATAGGGTGCCAATTAGTTGTAATTAAAAGTAAAATAGTGGAATGATTATGACAATGTAAAATAAATGACTTTTAATTGATAAATTCTTTTGAGACCATGTATGCTTTTATTTCTGACTGATGATGCAGAGTAAACTGAATAAAATCCCCATCTTTTTTAAAATCAAGAATATTTTAGTATTATTAGTATTATTGATCAATGCATTCACCTGTCATCAGACACAAAGAATACTTTAATTGATACTATATCACACAGTAACTCTTACCAAATGTACCGTGAAGGAACACTAACAAATGTTGTGTGGGGGAGCATCACTGTATATAACACTTAGAACAAATGGACACAGATGTAGGTAAGCATAAATGAAATAGGAGGTATGAGTAAAGGCACTTGAACGGGCTGCTGGTGGGTGGAGAAACTTGGGAAGTCCTTATTGGTAAAGTATGAAATCCACTATCAACATACTTATCAACAAAACATCTACTCTTCTTTAATCGATTTATGAAACGTGGGCATTAGAAATGCAGTGATGTGGACTGTTTATCAGAGGGCAACAGTATGTGGCAACCATCGGATAAAGATAGTTAGGTGGATCGCAGCATTCACATTACAATTTTAGTCTGATCTAACAATACGCCGCATACAGTTCATTTTGTGAAAACAAACAGACAATTCAATCCATGGTTAATTACAGGTCAAGAATGGAAATGTGATTACTCAAACATACCAGATTATTAATTTGACACTATTTGCCCAGCCAAATCACGTTTTGTTTTGCCAACTTCAAATAATATATGACTTGACCTGAAGTCTTTTGACATTGTGAATGTATTTTTAGTTCTGGGGTCCTGCTGATCTCTTTAAAACTGAGAGATTGCCTGTCATCTGGCTCACAGCAGTTCATGCATCTTACAAAATATACCCTCTGTTTACTGGAAGTGAATTATCTAGAGGTTTCCTCCAAATTCTGCACTGTACTTTTGAACAGTAATATTACAGGGTATAAAGTTTATAACATAAATGGATTATAAATGTATTTCAAGTGGAGCATTATGAATACTGTGACAGATTAAAGGCCTCATTTAAAGTTTGGTGAATATTTTTTTCACTGCGTCACAAGCATGACAACTATCCCTTGCACTTTATTACAAATGCAATATAGCTTATGGCACTTAATAAGGTGGGTGGAGTAACCGTCACATTTGTGGTAAAGTAAGCTTTAACCAAACGCTACATCATGCCCTAAGTTTGTATTTTTTAGGTTGAGAACAACACTCTTTATCAAACCTCATGTATCTATGAAGACTAGGGGAGAGCAAAATTCCCATAGTTTGGATTTGTGTAATTTCGGCAAAATGATGTGAAATTATACATGATTATGCAAAATGCGGATGAGGATGGATTTTGCACTACAAAATAGTGCAAAACACTACATGAACAAAAGCAGCTTGTGTTGTGTTGTGGCATCTCTTCACAGTAGGTTTTAACAGTAAATTATGCATTTGCTGTAAATTTGTGCAGTGAATTCATAATAATTAAATAGTATGGCATGATGGTGTAATTTCTATAATTTTGCATAACAGACAGAAAGCTAAATTCCAGAAAGTATGTGAATTACACAAGTATATTTAACATTTCACTCAGGCCTAATAAAGACCATACATTGAAGCATATTTATCAGTTCACTGGACTGTTATGTTCACCATTGCAGGAATGGATGTTAGAGTATGTGTGTATCTAACATTGCTGGTGCACTGCACAAGGATTAATTTAGTGCCATTACGAGTTTGGCAGGTCGACCATTGGTCCACAAGACCTCTGGGGAGGAGACCGCTGCAAAGCTAGAGGTCTCCCCCCAGCCCTATTACAATGTCTCCACTGGTCTGACTGGCGGAAACCTCCATATTAGGAGGTTTCCACCGGTCAGCATGGTGGAAACAGTGCAGCACCATTGGCTTCAGCTTATCAGGAAGCCAATGCCATTACACAGAGTGTGCTCCAAGCACCTTTGGATTCCAAGGGTATTGCGTATTCCAAGGGTACTGAGCAGGGGGGTCCCCAGCACTGTCTTTCTGCAAGCTTTTTCATGGCGGGGACCCAGCCATGAAAAGGCTGGCAGAAAGGGAATTCTTGATCAGCACTGACCACCGCCAACCCATTGGGATCCGTGAACCTGGCAGTGGTCTCTTGACCACCAGGGTCATAATCTGGCAGTCAGACTGCCAAGAATGCGGTGGTTGGACCACCACTGCGAGTTTGCCGATCTCATGACCACCAAACTTGTATTGAGGCCCTTAATCTTGTTATTTGTAGGTGAGGCATAGCCAAGACCTTTTGTTTAAAAAAAAAAGAGATAACAAATTTAGTGAGTTTCCTTCAGCCTTTGGTTGCTTTGGTCTGTCCTCTTCAGTCCGTGTTTCAAGACATTGCCATTTACAACTTGTATCAACCTACATGAAATATTTTCTCTCGTCCTCGTTCTATTGGCTGCTAAGTGGATTGTTCAGTCTCCTAGGGAGTGCTTTCATTGTGATGCAAGAGGTGCCCTCTTTTCAGAAGCAACAGTAACTGAGAGGATGTATTTAAGGAATACAAATGCCATCTTAAAAATAAGGATTTGCCAAGTAAAAGTAATGTATTCTGAGTGAAAAGTATTACTTAAAATCTGCTAAAAAAAAGTATGTACATGCATATAATATTTCTCAAGGATTATTTGAGGGTGAGTATGAAACATGCATAATTTGCTGTAGCAGAAATATGTGAAATTACCCCAAAATGATGCAAAATGAAGGGGAAAGTTTCCCCCAATCAAAAAATTACCCATACAGTCTTTAAAAAATCAGTTCAGAAAATACAATTATGAATTGATTTCCAATTGCTCGCATTCAAAACACTGCCATTCATGTTCAGATTTGTAGCTTTGCACTAAAGAAATACTTGATCAGTCCACTTGGGTAAAAAATCTACTTTGAAATGTTTCTTGACTGCCCATGTTAAGGGTACTGCTGCTCACATTCGAAACACTGCTGCTCGCATTTGAACTTGTAGGTTAGCACTCATAAATTACGCGAACAGTCCGCTTGGGTAAAAAATTTACCTGAAATGCTGCTTCTGTTAAAAAATTACCTGAAAAGTGCATTTTGGGTAAAGATTTCTCCCAGAAATGATGAAATGTTGTGCAATAGGGTAATCGCTGTTCGAATTACTCCAGTGTGATTAAAGTTTCAGACAGGTCTAGTTATTTGTCAACAAATTCATTTTTGTGTGCCAAAAAAAACAATAAGTTAAATATAAGTGACACATGACATTATTGAAAAATAACTCCTGAAAATATTGTAGCCCTTTTGCATATTTGTCCAGGTCATCTTCAGGTAAGCATATGTTTCTTATACAGCTTGTGTTGCATGTTTATGTTTCAGTGGCCATGATGTTTTTCTTATATCATCTACATGATCATAAAGATAGGATGTAATCCTCTTCTGATATACCCTTCCTTGAGTGTTCATACCTCTAATGATAAGCACAGAAACAAGATTGTGTTGGCCATGCTGCTCCTTCAGGCAGCCAGCTAGCATTGAAGCCATTCTTAAGAACTGAACCAAAAAATATTCCCATACAAGCATAGTTGGCTACTTTGTGAAGAAAAGTGTCATAAAATACTTGTATTCATTTTTTAAAAATTATGTTGTCCTTATTCTAGTATTATTTACTACGACCCAAAAGTGTCATAAAATGCTTATATTATTTTATTTTAAATTATGTTGTCCTTATTCTCGTATTATTTACTAGGACCCCATTTGTTTTGGACTTGTTTTCAGATATATTTGCTTTCTGCTTAGTTTTCCAGTACATGCACATGTTTTAGGCTTATATTAATTGAGCTTTGAGCTTATTTGGGTTTCTTTCATCCTAGTGTCAGTTTGATTTCTATTTTTTTCCACTGAAGATTTGTCTTGTTTGTCTTTTGTACCTAATCTTCATGCCATACTTATGCTCACTTTGCCACAAAGTTGATTATGTTCCTAAATTTATTTGTGCACATAAATGCGATTTTTGATGCAAATTTGCATTTTTAATCTACAAATGGCTCTAGAAGCTTAGGGGTGTTCCCTCAATAGTGATACTGTACCTGAATGGAGAGTTGCACCAAAATGGATTCATTAAAGTGTTTCCACACTTTTGCCTATATCACACCAACAGTGACTTTACAAATAATTCTCAATTTGAAACAATATTTGTGATTATGCACTGTAAGAAAAAGAATTGCCAATTGGGATGCATGGTAGTCCACAAGTAAAGTCATTAACTTATTGGGTCCTGTCAAACGTTACAGTAATTTAATCCTGAGCTCAATACCTGATGGCAGACAGATGTAATTAAAGAACATGTGCAAAGCATATAGAAGTACCAATAAAAGTTAAAATGGCCATGGTACAACTCAACAAAAAATTCTACAATTGATAAAAAAGGATAAAAATATAACAAGCAAAATTATAGCAAAGCGAAAACATATGAACAAAGAGAAACAGTGATATTAATTTTTAAAGTGCTAAGTAAAATGAGCACCAATGGTAGTCAATGGTCAATTGGTTGTAGTTGACTGAAACGTAGGTCTGATTTACGGCCGACCATGAAAGAGCCCGGGTTAGACACACCAACTAGGTTTTACCCAGTCAGAGGTTTAACCTCATGATCTATGGTCTGATTTAGGTCTTGGTGGAGGGAAATACTCTGTGACAAACGTGACAGATATCCCATTCACTGTTTTACAATCTGATTATCTCCTATGAGGATCGAAATACGGCGGACGGGATATCCATCACATTTGTGACAGAGTATTCCCTCCACCAAGACTTAGATCAGGACCTTAGGCTTTTTTCCTGAAGACAAAATCATTCAGCGGAGCAAGGCTGCAGGCTATATCCAAGCAAGTCCTCCTGAAGCCCAATGGGTGTTGGGCCAGGTTCTGCTGAAGCAGGTGATTTAGTCAAGAAGAGCTCTGAGTGGCTGGAATTCAAAGTTTTTTTCCCAGGGAAGTCCTGTTATAAGTCCAGTACTTTTGGCACCTTACCCGATCAAGGCTTTTGTTTTCTGAAATAGTCTATTTTTTGGAGCAAAGAATCTTTCAGTGGGTAAGCTGTGGATGTAACCACATGGATGCTGTGGAAGTAACCGACATTGAGTTCCCCAAGACCAAATACCTTCTTAGGGAGGGTCTGTTGGATTGAATTTGTTGCTGCAATGTAAAAGCAGGAGAAAACTGATTTCTTAGCACAGCGAGGTCAGATAGGCTGTGATATTTCGCCCCACTCCTTCAAAGGAAGTCCAAAGCATTTCTAATTCCCAGGTTTTCAGGAATGGTAGGAGAAGTCGAGGTAGATACAGCAAAAGGTCCCAGGACATCAGGAACATCAGCAGAACTCATGTCAATCCAATTTGGTACTGGTTAGCAAGGAATGTCAGGAAAAGGCATGTTCCAGGTTTTGATAGCCCTATCGTCACACAGGAGGTCAGTCAACTGTCCTGGGTACAAGAGGGAGCAAGGCTCCTCTTAATTTATAAACAGCAGGTCCAGTTTGCGTCTGTTTTTTTCCCAATTTCAGAAAACGTTCTGAAGAGGGTGCATAAAGTTGCCTGCCACTAGCTAGTAGGTGGAGTTCACTCCTGGCACCTCCCTAATGGCACCTCCCTAAACCATAGGATTAACGTTCCCAGGGGTAACCCTGTGCAGTTTTGCAGCATAGTGCTCCTCACTTCTAAACTCCAAGATGGGGAAAACTTCTACCCTTGTGCAGAGCTTGTACACCCAGTGATAGGCAGTTCCTCTCTCCTTAATCACTTCAAACCAGTTCTGAGGAGAACTTTCCTCCATTGGGTTTGATGACTGTCTGATTGGGTGTACTATGCCTTTCCAGGTATCCACTACCATTTGCTTGTGACAGGGAAGGCACCTTTGAAGTAAACAAAGTTTCTGGGTAGCTCCCAACTAGCCTTCCTGTCATGGGAAGAGAAAACAGTCCCCCTGACTCAAGCAATTGTTTCTGCCTTGGGAGCTGTTTTCACACCTCACCAAAGTTAAGCACTCTCCAAGCACATGCTAATGAATTAGTCTAAAGTAGCCTTCAGGAGCTTCAGGTGCGGGAAAAAGTAACTTTCTAAATGTTACTTTTCTTTAATATTCCTTAAACATCTCAATTCACCATTGAGTTGACCCTTTAATATATTTTAAAATAGTTGTTTTGTCATATTTCTAGCTAATTCTGATCCAGAGATAACAAAATTAGCATTCCATATTGCTTCCAAGTGCTTCACTATGAGCCAGCCAGATTTTTTACAGTAAAAGTAGCTTTGGGGTGCTAGTCACTATGAAGACATGTAAACTTAAATTTCTGCATGTCCTCATTTTAAATACCATTCACCCTGTCCTATGGGCTACAAGACCTTCATAGGCATGATGTATTAATACTCTACACTTGTAAATAATGAATATAGAAATTGTAATTAGCAAATTTTCTTTCATGAAACAGAACATGGTTTTATACTTAAGTGTGCTGACTAAATGATTATCTGCTAGCAGTAGATTTTTACTCTCCCTTGAAGCAGGTGAGGTACTAAATGTCGCATTAGCAAACAATATTGTTCACCCCGGACACAATAACCCAATTATGTTCTTATCATTTTCTCATTCACTACAACTTATGGGTAAACTGCTTTACAAAGTCCTGCTACCCCTTATAGTCCTTGATTCTTGACATCCCTCTGTGACTCTATGTATTACTTTGTGTAGATGCTTTGTTATTCTCCATTGTACAGTGCTTTGATATTGACCTATGATTCAATGTATTACCCTGTGTACATTCTCTATCATTCTATTGTGCAGCACTTTGATACCAGATATGGTCTTGTTCACACTATATGAAACTTCATGAATAAATTAATTAATTAAATAAACATAAAGATATTGGAAGTGATAATGCATATTATAGAAAGCTGATCTATTCAAACTTGAGTGTGGAATGCTTTATTGCCCATGTTTCTAATGTGCTGTATCTTCATGCTGAAGGAATGACCAATGACAAATATTGAGGCTCACTGTCCGCCCCTGAAATGCATATTTTTTGATTGGATCAACATGAAATTGTGCATGTAAATGACTGAGTTATTTATTGTGCAAGTATTAAAAACCTTTATACATACAAGCAAGAAGCATCATAAAAAGATAAAAGTTGGGGGGGGTGGCTTGGTGCCATGAGAAGATGGCTGCCTTCCCGTGAGCTCCGTTATGGCGTCTGGAGGCGAGGAGGCCGGTCCGCATTGAGGGGTATTTTACACAACAGAAAGCGAAGAATATTGGGAGATTGTATGTCAAACAGAGTGACTCCACCTAAGAGACGCATGGGCAAGATAAAGATGTCATAATATCATTAGAGGTCAAGGGCGGTCACCTGAGGAAACAATAGCGACCAACATTTAGTTTTTTCTCCTCAAATGTTTTTATCTTCATATATTTACTACTGCCTACAATGTTCCTTAAGGTTTGGAGCATTTTTAATGTTCTTTTACTCATTTATATTCTAAGTTCACATTGGATTGATTCACTTTTGCCTCACATTTTGCTTTATTCTGAGGTAACTCTTTTTTTTCTTCCCTCATAGTTTTCAAAATATTATATTTTGGTTAAGGCAGATCTAGAAATCTTCAATTGACTAACAGTAAATTACAATGTAATAAAAGTTTTTACAAAATTGCGTTATCTAACTCATTATCCTTATTATCAACTATGGAAAATACCGGAGATACCAATCAAGATAATATTTCTTCCACACCTTCATCGTCGGCATTTGCATTGTCTGTTATTAATCAATTATCACATAGGCTTCCAGTAACATCATCTGCATTAACCAATAAAAGAGCCAAGAAAGATCCTTCGTCACCTATTAAAGCTTAAAGCTGTCAATACCATATCTATGGAGTTACTTCTTGAGGAGATTTGAGCTCTTAAACCTTTTATGAAAGAAACTATAAAACAACTGCAAATATTGGATGATAAATGTGGAGAACAGAGTCTCTCATATAGGACAAAAAGTGGAAGAGCTTGAGGATTCGGTTGCGCCTATTAAAACTATACAATCTGAAGTTACCTTGTTGAAAAAACATGCAAAAGACATACAAAATCAAAATAGAAGAAACAATCTTTGTATTTATGGTCTGGCTGAGCGAATTGAAGGATCAGATCCAGCATCTTTCTCCCAATCGTTTTTGCTCAAAATTCTAGATTTGCCTATATCTCTTGCTTTTAATATACAAAGAGCGCATAGACTAGGTCATCCTTCTCATATGGCTTTGACGTCAAAGAAACCAAGAGGAGTAATCTTTATTTTTTTTTTATATTTGGATCTGCTAACGGTTCTCAGAGCTGCCAAGGCTAAAGGTCAAGTTCCAATATCTTCTTTGCGCAGGACTATGCCAAATCGACAGAGGACACACAAAAGAAATTCCTAGACATGCATCTAGCATTTAAAGCCCTTAATGCTTGATATGGGCTCTTTCATCCCTGTTTATTTAAGGTGATGACCAATAATAAGACGACAACATATGAAGATCCAGCTATATTGCAGAATTTTATGGATACCTCCAAAGCAATGGAGATTTGACTATTATAATGTTCTTAGGAAACTATAGATATGCTCATATTGGTTCCTATAATGTTTAAACTGACTTAATATCTAAAGGAGTTGGTTGATATTAATCTTCCCTATTTTCTTTTTAGATTTTACTCCATCAAAGTACCAGTTTCTGTGGCTGCATTTTGTGCGGCCTGGTCTTCCTTCCCTTTTGTGTCTGCAGTCGTGGAGTTACGGTTGTGTCATCTTCCTTTTGTGGTTTCACCACCCTCATTTTGTTTTGTCTTGTAGGTATGTTTTTATTACTTGTTATGTTTTTTTTGTATTTTTAGTGTCTCTTTCTATAATATGCTGTTTCCTTTCTCTTTATCTTCTTTTTCTTCTTCTATTTTCTTCTTTTATTTTCTGTTTTCACTCTCCCCTGGTCATATTTATTCTCTTGTTTTTCTATATTTTATTATGTTTCTTTTTAATACTTTTTTCGCTATATATGGTTAGTTTATATTTAGAATGTTATGGTTATATTATAAAGATTGTGTTTTAAATGAAAATTAGATTTATTTTTTGGAATGTTAAAGGTTTAAGATCTCCCATAAAGAGTCAAAGAGTTTTAACACATATTTCAAAGTTAAACGCTGATGTTGCCCTTTTGCAGGAAACTCATATTTCGGATACTGAAGCAGCAAACTTAAGAGACAATGGGTAGGACATGTTTTCTCATCTCCTGGTACGGGGAAAAAATGGAGCAATTATACTATGTCATAAAGCTTTAGATATTTCTTTTATAGCTTGAGGATCAGATACTGTGGGCAGATGGGTCATTGTTTCCTTATGCATTAACAAAATACCCTTAACTATATTCGAAATGTATGCACCCACTCAACCTAGATAAATCAGTTTGGAATAAAATATCAGCAAAGTTAATGAATTTTTCTGAAGAATATTTAATTTTTGGAGGGGATTGTAATATGATTATGGATCCTTTTATCAATCGCAATTCTAAATCTAAGTTTATACCATCCTCTAAGCATTAACAGATGTTTGGAGACTATGTAATCCCACTTTACAGGAATATGCCTTTTTCCTCTCCTGCACATTCTTCCCAATCAAGGATAGATTATTTATTTGTCTCACAGCATCTTGTACAACATGTTTTGGGTTCAGGAATTGGATCTATATTACTTTCAGACATTGCTCCTATGAGTAGGGATCTAGATTTCATACAACATAGCCAAACAAATAAAAGATAGTGATTTAATAACTCTTTACTTCTTGATACAAATTTTTCTCAACTCTTTGAAAAATGTATAACGCAGTTCTTTTTAGACAATGATACTCCTCAGTTATCTGTTCAAATAATTTGGGAGGCTTTTAAGGCAGCATCTAGGGACTTTATTTTTTCCTATGTTGCCAATAAAAAGGAAATTGCTACTAAAAAACTACTTCAACCCATGGATCTCATCAAACAATTAGAAAATCTATACTACTCATCCAAATCTACAATTTGTCTTTATGAGTTGCTTCAAACTAAATTTACTTTTAATAAGAATTCGACCAACATTGCTAATTCTAATCTATTTAAATACAGTGCTAAATATTATGGGGGACAAAATAAGCCAGGAAACCTTTTAGCAAACTATCTTAAAATTTAAAAGGATAGAACAAAGATAAATTCTATTTACAATGCTTCTTATTCTTTATTGCATACAAATGATTACATTTTAAATGAATTTGTTTCTTTCTTTTCACAATCATATACTTGAGAAGTACACCCTTCATAAGATCATATTCTTAATTTTTTGTCATCTATTATTTCACCTACACTTCCAAAATCTGAATCCTCAATGCAATAAATCTTATTAAGGAAGGTAAAGCTCCAGCGCCGGATGGTTTCACTATGGAATTTTATTTGCACTTCTCTAAAATATTAGTTCCAAGACTATATCAACTTTTTTCATTTTTCATCACATCTAACTCGACTGAAGGCTCTTTACATGATGTTTAAATTTGCCTTATACCAAAAGATACCAAACAATCCAAAAGCTGTATAAGAATTATAGACCAATTTCCGTAGTTAATTTAGAATACAAAATTATCGCTAAAATTCTTCATTTTTAACCCCTTCTTCAGAGGTTAGTAAGTCTGTTACCTATAAAGATTCTCTCTCCGCAATTGCTCTAGACGCTGAAAAAGCTTTTGATCGTGTTAATTGCTTTTTTATTTACCCGACTCTTTCCTGGTTTGGTTTTGCAACTAAATTCATAAAACTAATATCATTATTATATTCTTCTCCTAAAGCAGCCATTTTTCTAAATGGTCTCATCTCTCCTTCTTTTTCACTTTATAGAGGAGTTCGTCGGGTGTGTCCGTTGTCACCACTTTTGTTTATTCTTGCTTTGGAACCTCTTTAATGAAACTTAGAGCTAATCTAAATTTACATGGATTTCAATATGGGGAAAGACAATTAAAAGTTTTAGCCTATGCAGATGATATTTTACTTTTTATTTCAAAACCACAATCTTCACTTCCTGCTTTCTTGTTTGAAGTTGATAACTTTGCCTCTATTTCAGGATATAAAGTAAATAAAGATAAATATGAAATACTTCCTTTAAATAAATCCTGTTTTCCTGAAGATTTTAAATTATCCAATTTCCATTGGAACAATGGTCAAATTAAATATCTGGGCCTTTGGTTTAAGTATTCTTTAAAGATACAATCTCCTGTAACTCCCTGCAATAGTTTTCTACTCTTAACTCTGTTATATCTAAATGGAAGACTCTATTGTTATCTTGGTGGGGTAGATGACCTTCTCTTAAGATGATGTTGCTTCCTGTAACTCTATTCTATTGATCAAATATTCCAATTAATATCCCATGTCATTATTTTAAGAATTCTATTTTATCTAAATTTTTATGGAATAATAAAAAAACCCGACTCTCCCTTCAAAAACTAATGAGACCTAAACTTCTAGGAGGGGTTAATTTCCCAGATTTTCGTTCATACCATATAGCCTTTTACATTAAGCAAGCTTCTTTTTTTATTAAATGAAGATGATTCTATTACATCACCATTATGGGTTAATGTTGAAAGATAATTTTTTTAATCCTTTTTAATTCACAGAAATTTTAACTCTAACCCTGAACCAGCTTCTATTTCTCTTCCTATTTTGAAAAATTCCTGTAGAATTTTACAGCCCATTTATGCTCCATATAATGAAAGTAAAGATCAGTTTCTTAATTGATCAATTTGGTATAACAAATATATCAAATTGGATAATAGAACGATTTATTGGAAAACATGACAGGTTAAAATGGGTGCACAAATTATTTGACAATGGGATTCCTCTTTCATTTTTTACAGGCTCAACATCTTTTATCTTTTCCGTCCTCATTTGCTAGAAAATATGATGCCTTAATAAATATTGTAAATGGATTATATCAAGATTTTCCAACTCAGCAAACATTTACTATTCAATTTCTCAAATTAAAAATGTCTTATTAAAGTCCCCGTCAGCTTCCTGTATTTACCATGTTATTACTGCTCATTCTGAAGCACGACCTAAATGTACAACAGAATTGCAGTGGGAGAAAGATTTGGATTATCCTTTTCCAACTTCCTTATGGAATAAAGTTTGGATTAAAATATGGAAATCCTCAAGAGCAGCTAATGCAATTCAAACTTTATTCTTTGTATATAATAGATTATCAATTACTCCATTGTCATTACATAAAATGAATTCTACTTCTCCATCCTCTTGTTGGTCCTCAAATAGGCAGTTTTCAGATCTTAAACATAAGTTATTTGAGTGTACTCTTACATATCAGTTTTGGGTAAAAGTTTGGAATCTAATAAATTTTATATTTAAATCACTTTTAATTTTAAAAATATATTTTAGGGAAGTCTTGCAGAGGAATGGACTGATTTTCAAAAAAGAAATATTTTAATTCTAGATTTATTATTATCTGTTGCATTTCTACAAATTACAAAGGCCCTAATTATGAGTTTGGCTGGCAGAGAAAGGCTGCCCACCAAATCCTGTGGTCAGGTTACCAACTATGCGGCAGGCCTCCTGTGGCCTCTATTAGGAGTTTCCCGCTGAAAACACAGTTTCTGCCCACTGGCCCATTGGGAAACGCACAACATTGAGGATGGTGCATAAATGAGCTGGCGGCAATGTTGCAGTGTGGAGGGTGCAGACAGTGAAAAGTGCAGCGGAGCTGGCCATGGGGCCCCCTACACTGGCACGTCTTAGCCTGTATTTACATGGCAGTGCAACTGCTATGAAAACACCAGCGGAGAGAGGTGATGCAATCCCCAGGGCAGCACTTCTTGCCACGCTGCCCGGGCAGATTGAGACCACCAGGGCTGCCAGGCCATTGGCCAGTGGAAATCTGCTTTGGCAGCAGTCCGACCACGAGGATGGAAGTCTGAAGACTGCCAGCCTTGTAATGAGGGCCTAAATCTTGGAAAGACTCTTCAAAATTATCCTTTCAAGCTTGATGGCATGGTGTATGCTATAACCATAGACTAGATAGAGCTTATGTATCCCATCTATCCCTTGCTATTTAAAGAGATATGCTATGGATACCCATTACATACTTCCTAAACCCTTCAGGTTACTCTTCACATACTCATTTTCCTAGAAATGAAAAGGTTTCTAAACCTCCATGAATTGTTTTCTGTTGCGTTTAATGTACTTATATTGTTATAACCCATATATATATAGTGAATATATATTTAAAATTAATGGTATTAATATGCAAGTTGTGTTTCTTAAGAGAGAATTTTCTCATGTATTTGAATTGTTATTATATTATTTAGTCAAACTATTAATTGTATTTCTATAGCTTGATTATTGTATTAATTATTAATGCATTTTTCTTTAAAACTTTATAAAAAGATAAAAGTTAAAAGTACCATATGTTATAAGTATCGTCTAGTTCAAAGCGCGCTCAGAGTACAGGTACCTGACATGAACACAATTATAGCAGCAGTAAACAACTCCTGTGTGCTGAAGCGCTTTGTGCAACATGTGCTGATTGGAGCTAATTTACAAGGCCTGGACATTTTAGAAGCGGTACACAGCAAATAATTAGGACCGTACCAGCCAAATAATAAGCGCCCCAAAGTAAACTTTAAATTAAAGCATATAAAATTGGCCAAACATGTATTTCGACCCTTTCGATAGCTATCAGGTGGTGGTGTAAACTGCATGCAGCTCTGGCTTTGGGGGCCGGCTCATGAGCAAATAAACAGCAAAGGTAGACAGTTGCGAAGGCATAAAGGAGCCAGCCTAAGGAGCCAGCCTGTGAGGATCATTTAGTACAATAAACAGTGCATGCAGCTGTGACCATAAGGATGAAAACATATGAGGTTGCTTAGGTAGAGTATGCAAACTTGGCAATAAGGATTCAGCAAGCCTAGCTTTTATGCAGCAACCTTACTATTGTGAAACCAAACAGTGATCAACGTATACAAATAAAAAAGGCAAACCAGTACAGGATCAGGACTGTTGCAGTGCACCTGGTTGGTTATATACTGTCAGGTTGCTGAAGAAGTTGATTTGCCCAGTTATATTGTGATCATCTGGAGGTATTTAACTGTTGTACATTTAAATAGTACAGACTGAGCATGACATTGGTGAATAAAAAAACTTAGGGTGACATCACTGGCTGTGGAATTTGATTGGGGTATGGAGGTGGTGAGCTCTAGGGACAGTGATCACACTCACCTACACTTACAGCTGTTAAGAGTATCCCCTTGTCTTATAGGATAAGATGTCCTGAGTAGACATTGTCAGTATGAAAGTAACTAGGGGCCAGATGTAAAAAAAAAAAATCTGCGATTCGAAAATAGCGATTTTTAAGAAATCGCTATTTCTGATTCGCAAAATGCATTGTATCATATTTACGATTCGGTAATAGCGATTTCTTAAAAATCGCAAATGCTAATACCGAATCGCAAATTGCGATACAGACCCCATTCGCACCTATGGGCCTGTAGGCCCATATTTGCGAATTTTTAGCATTTCCCAAATTGCGAATTCCTAACTGGAATTCGCAATTTAGGAAATGCAAAACCCCAGGGTGCTGGGGGCCTAAGGCCTCCTCTGCTGCACCCCAAAAAAATATTTCAGGAAATGTAAGGCGCACACATGCCGAAGGGGCATGTGTGCGTTTCATGTCAATTTTAACATGGTTACCACCAAGTTCAACTTCAACTTCAAGTTTAACTTGGTGGTAATAGCGATTCCTTAATGCCCATTAAGGAATTACTTGTTACATGTGATTTAGAAATCGCAAATAAGGATTCCTTATTTGCAAATTCTTATTTAGAGAATCGCAATTTGCGATTCTCTAAACAGGCTCGCAAATTTGAGGAATCACTATTTTAGCGATTCCTTAAATTTGCGTTGCGAATGCCTTTCATAAATACTGAAACGCATTTTTGTATTTGCAAACGGGCATTCGCACCATTTGCAAATGCAAAAAGGCTTGATACATCAGGCCCTAAAGCTTAAAAAAATTCCTTAAAGTCTTTTAATTGATCTCTTTGTGGCTATTCACTGTATGGACATACTATTCCTACTTTTTAGCATGTCCCACATTTATACATCAAACATTTAAACTTCTGGGCAACAAGGCTACTGAGGAGTGACAGGTAATATTTAAAAGTAGAGTTAAGTCATTTATTTTCTAAATGTCAAAACAGTTTTTGTTTTATGCTTGTGCAAACATACATATACATCAACTCAAATTTCCATTCAAAACCAGGTTCTGGAGCTGTAACAGGGCAAGGGGACGAGAGAGTGGACATGATCGACCATCTAGTAGCCTGCTTTTTTACCTGGGCTCACATGTTTGCTAACATTATCTGCTAAATGTATATCAAAGAAGGGAAATACCTACATACCATTAGTTAGCAATCACGTTAAGAGATTTCTTTTCTTGAGTGACCTGATTATTCCTAATTGAGAAATTTAGCAATTTGTATGGGGTGACCCTTAATGAAACTCCAAGAAGGAGTGGACCAATGTTTTATTAGGTTGTTGTCTGGGAATAAGGATTTCGGGAGGAAAATGTGGGTTTCGTTTTTCCAGTTGAGGTTGGAATCTCTGAGGAACAGTTGAACTTGGGTGAACTGGGGAAAGTCATGCTTGTTCCCGGTCTCCTCACGAGGGGATGAACCGACCAAGGAAGGGAATACTCCCTGGTTGGGATGGGAGCCGGATACATTTCGCTACCTAGAGGTGTAGGTGTACCACACCAAGGAACCACTGACAGTTGGAAGCCTGGGGAAAGCTGTTTAAGGAATTATATCCACCCTACCATTCTGCACCCGACTCCATGTATCATCTATGGGGTGGGTGTCTATTATAAAGATGATAATATTGCCATTCGTGTTCCATTTATTTGTGGCATTACCTGTGATGTTAAAGAAAAGAAAAATAAGAACTCACTGGCCTCCTGGTTGGTTTGATATGGGCAAACAAAAGGAAAGTCTTGTCATATGCCAAAATGATGCGCTCTGTTGGTGACGGTAGAATAGGTGCACCTAATTTCAAAGTACATGACTAAGGATCCCAACTGGTATGGCCCATGAGGTGGCTACAGGAGATCACTGGCTGTCACAAAGACTAGCAGGACTGCTGCTGGGCACCCAAGGAAGCACAGGGACATCTTAGAGCAGCACAGGTAGCTCAGTACTACTGAAAAAATAGAAGATTTGGGAAGGTGGAAGAACATTATACTCACCCGATATAACCCTGTGGTGTCTGCATGAGTTCCACAAATTGGAGGGAAGGATCCTCTGGAAATTGTAGTGGGTTGTGAAGATATCTAAGGTGGGAGACTTATACCAAGGCATCAGGTAGGCTGAGTTTGTGACACTGAGAGATGAGAGACAGCTCACATAGGCCAGTTCCTGGCCCATGCAGTGCTGATAAGAGCAGTCTGGCGCAAGTGGAATAATGAAGATGTTGAGCCAGACATGTTGATTGCTGCTCAACCAACTACTATTACTGGAGGGCTGTAGACACAATGTTACCATATTGTATTAAACTCTAGCATCCATCTTTTTACACAAGTATCTTCCATGTTAAGAACAAATGGGGGCAAGAACTAGATAGGGTTATGTCAGAGAAGAACTGTCTTGTGACTTACCAGACTCCACTCTCTCAGGTATTTCAGTCAAACTCTCAGATTGCAGGATGGCCAAGACTTTCTCCTCCCAGGGAAAGGGATGTAATGAGGCACTGAGAGCGCCACCACCAGTCTTCTTGGCCTGCAGCTGGTGCACGAAGACCAAGGAACGGACCTTCCCCCTGAGGTCTTTCCACCTCTTTCTCATGCCCTCCTTAGTATGCAGGGTGGTGCATACAGCATTGACTCTGTTGACTAGCCTCTCTCTCATTTCCATTTTCCTACTGAGAGGAGTGTGCTGGACTTGTGGTCCGAACAATTGTGGCCCTACTCTTATGATTTCATCCACCATAACTCACAACTCATCTTCTGAAAAATGGGGATTTTTTTAACGTGACATGGTAGATAGACAAAGAAAATTTGTAAAAATGGGTGAAAGTAGCTTACTAAACAGGGGTAGTGCAATAGGGTGTGAATGGAGTGAAGTGTGTGCAGGGTGTTGTATGGGATATTGAAAAAGGGGTGCCTAGATTATGGTGTGCTGATTAATAAATGCGCTCTGTCTTGCTTGGTTTTGCTGTGAAATGCAAAGGATTGCTGTGGTGAAGGGGTGTGTTTATAATGCCCTTTGCAGGTGTGTCCAGTGTGGGAATGTGTGTCAGCTGTGTTGTTTTCAAATCCATCTAATGTGTAGTTGTGTATTACTTTGGTAACCGCGGACCGCCGTAGTTTGGACTGGCATTGGTCGCTGTGCTGTCTGTGCTGGAGGTCGGATCGCCTATTTCCAGGCTGCTGCTGACTGTCAGCCTTCTATGGTTGGCAGTTCTGCCTGTGTAACTTGTAATAGAGTGGTCTGGAAGACCGCCTACATGGCGGTCTTTTTTGGACCGCCAACATGGTAATCTAGCAGTCTGACCGCCAAACTTGTAATGAGGCCCTTTGTATTGTCTCATACAGTTAATCCGGCTTTAATTTAAGGTCAAGTACTTCATTATGAGATTTGGAGAAATTTGTGCTCTGATCAGCAGTAAGTAACCGCAAGGACTTATTAAGAGCATTTCATGTGAATTGGGCCTTTGATTAGTGAAATCTTCCTGTGAAGTCAGCTTATGTGGTGTGGTTTTGAGGTAGATGGACTAGACTGAGAGCTTGAATTAAAGAGTGAGGCTGTATTGATGGGTACTGATGGATTACGAAAGGTCAGTGGGATTTATCTTTAATAACATTTTCATCTTCGGCACTGTAGGAATAGCTTTATTCGAGGATATGATCCTGTTTATATTAATATATGCTGGTGTTGTGCTGTCTAGTTTTATCACCCAGAGTTGAGTGGGGGTGAGGGGGTGGTGTGTGTGTGTGTGATAACGGGGAGGTGGATGACTGTAGTGAAAGAGTGGGAGCTGCTGGTGTTATAATCAATTGCATGGGAGTATGGTATCAGTATGAAAGTAACACTCAATGGTGCAAGCATTTATGCCCTTCAATGTATCAAACTATGAGACATCTTTACAAGACACTGGCATATCGGCTTTGATGCACCAGTTTCCTTGCATCACCTTGTGCCCCTTAACCACATTGTGGTAGTGCTGTATTCACAATTCAGTGCACCATGTCGCATGTTAGCATAATATTGTCAAAATTTTCGATTCTATTGTGGTGCTTTGCTGGACTAGCACCAAAAATGTTGATGCTAGTCCAGCAAAGCTCAGGAAAGCCCATAGGAAATAGCATTAGGGTCAATTTAATGCCTGCCCTGGGCAAACGTTAAAAAATAATGCTAGAATGGCGCAGTGAAATCGTGTACATTTCTCTGCACCGTTTCTTGGGACCTCCCTCTGGGGGAACACTCCCCTTGCCTACAATAGGCGCAGATATAATGCTAGCATTGCGCCACTTTGTAAATATGGTGCAGGTTGAGGGCCTGTTTTGTGCCACTGTATCGTAAAAAAAAAAAAAGGACGCTACGGCGGTGCTAAAGGGCGCAAGGAGCTTGTAAATATGCACTTAAGTGCTTAAGATATGGAGGTTGTTATCCTAGGATTGGATCATGATCTTCACATTTTAATAGTAATCAGAGACTGTACATTTTTTTGTATTCTTTGAGACAAAAAAGAAAAAGCCTAGTGTTTCAATTCAGGAGGGTATATACTTTAGTTTAAAAAGGAGTAGGTCAGTTTTACTTGAGAGAATCTGCCCTTATATTTGTCACTGATTAGATTTTTTAGGCTGGCCATCAGAGTTTCATTATGTGTTAGTCACATGTCATATTAAATGTTAAAGGCGTGCGTCGCTATGACTTATCATTTGGTTGCTATCACATTAAAGTGCAAAATCACCCTTGGTGCAACGTCAAGACAAGGAGCATAAAACACATTAAGAAAAAAACACATGCAGGTGCAAAATCATACTTTGTATTACATATACAGGATTGTGAAAGTAATTCTAGAAGGAAATAACATATTTTGGTGCAAAAACAGGTTTAGTTGCAAAATAACTATTGGTGCAACAGGAGTGTGACAATACGTTCTGTTGTAAAAACGCATTCAGGAACAAAAAATATATTTAGGTGCACAAACACGTTTGAGTGTAAATGTAATCAGAAGTTGGATATCACATTTAGTAGCAAAATCACGTAATATAGTTGCAAAATCACTCAGTATAGAAGGAAATACAATTATAGGAAGTGACTTTAGGGGTAAATAGGTGCAGCAATATGACCCACTTTTTGTTAACTGCACTACTGGTGCAACATCATAATGAGCCTAGAAATCTTGTTAAGGGCAGTCCAATTCAAGCCTTGTTTAATTATGCACATATAGAACCTTCCCAGATGCTAGGCAATGGTAAAAACTGTAATACAATACAATGCGTTATGAAATATATAATTGCAATACTAAAAATGAATTAAAAATCTGGACAGCGGGTAACAAAGAATAACAGTTAAAGTAAACTAAAGGAAAACCAATGCTGCCTACAAGATTTTAATTCACCTTTCGGCAAACCTTATTTTTTAAAATAAACTTACAATGCAATGAATGTAATTGTGCACATAAAATAATGTGTCACGTAGGATCTACATCCCATTATTTCAAAGTTAACACTGGCTTTCCCTTACACATTCCCCTATTAAGGTCCCCATGTCATTCATGAGTGGAAAGCCAGTTGATTTCAAATGTAATTAATGCCTGAAAATATCTGCCTCTAGATCAGCTGTAAGATAAAATTGTGAGGATCTCTGAATGGCAGGTATATTGTTTGGACACAGCAATCCTTAGATCTGGGTATAACATTAATAGGTGACAATGGACAGGCCCAACTCCAGATGAAACCCATCTATAGGCATCCGCAGAAAAGTGGCTGTAAAGCCCTTCCACAATTTACTTGTCTGTGAATTTAGTAATAATTGTTATTGCAGTGAGATGGATTCTACTGCATACAAAAGGGAGTGATTTTCACTTCATATACCTTCCTTAGAGCCTGTATATTCTTACTACCCTTTGAGGCATGCATGTCAAACAAATATCTATCAATTAATTCAGCAACCGCTTTTGTTTCGAGGATTAAGCAACTGAACACAGATTACTGGCCAAAAACAATCCCAGATTGTTGTACTGTTTCAATAACTCCAGTGGAGACCCACAGAGCCTCCACCTGTTTTTGAGCACCACCTGTCTCCTAGAGAAGACTATGGGTGGTCTGATGTCCTTACTCTCACAATCCCATCTCTGTTGATCCTAAGGCGTAAGCTTTCCAATAGTAGAGTCAGCAGGGTACCGCTGTCAGAAAGATGATGGTCAGCCCAATTGATAATAGAGCAGACGGACAGAAGGTCTAACAGAGTACTCTGCCACAGCTCTGGCAGACTCAACTTAGGCCCAAAATTTCCTCAGCTATAGTAGTAATTACACCCTCTAACTATGGGCCTAAAGAATGAGGGATCCTCAAAAGGGATACAGCACCAGCAACTCCAAGTGCCCAATGTTTCTGTACCTGAAATTTCCATGTCTGGAAACACCTGACTATTTTTACCAGGAGCTGACCCTTTCTTGGAAAAAATGGGGTAGAGACTGTGTGGTAGAGGAAAAGCATAATCCCTACATACTCACAAATGTAGGGGAGCAAACAATGCTCACAGCCCAAAGAATCTTCAACTTCCCACCATCAGAAACCCTTCTCACCAATTGCACCACACTGCCATTCCCCCACCAATCTCCAACTGATAAAATGAATTTAAAATGTTTATATATATATATATATATATATATATATATATATATATATATATATATGTGGCATATGTGTGTTAAAGGCATGGCTGTTTAAGTCATACATTCAACCACAGGCCAGCTGTTACAGAGAGGAACTCAGGCTGATGTAACACTACTGCATGCTACTGGAGCACTAATGGAGAACAGGTCAAGACACTGTGTGTAAAGACATCTTCGAATCAGCCCTAAGACGACATCACCACCAGATACAGAACCCCAAGTGAAGCTGGCAGCTCTTGTAGATCGCATCAATACCAGCACTAACAGCAGCAAGGAAACCTGGTGGTGCCATTCGTGTGTGATTTTGAATACAAGTACATATTTAGCATTGCATTTGACATCAAACGCAACGCAAACAGGCACAACAGAGAACTCTGCCCAATTGTGGAACTCTGTGTTTTTTTTTCCTACTTTGCTGAGTACAGCACAGCATGACTCTGCGCGTTCCGCCCTGGCCTAGTAGCCACCAGCTGTCCTAGAAACAAATTCACACAGTGAAGGTATGGTAGGAAATAGATGAGTCTGTAGTTGAGCTTAGGGAATTAAGCAGTATAGCCAACTCAACAATAGTCGATCATACTAGTACCACTGGTGATCTGATTTAAATACAATGTTATTGCATTTGCCTGTTACATGATAAATTTGTGAAGATTAATGGTACCACAAATATATTTTTTTATCTTCTTAATTTCTTACATCAGCACCCAAAGTCAAGCATAGGGGCACAACACAGGAGGTTCTGGCAGGAGCTGGGGAGGCGCCGACCACCAGCGCCAATGCTGATGGCTCTGCTTATCCCAGTATGTCCTATTATTTAATTATATTATTATTATTTCCCTAACTTTTGGCCTTCCCACTTTTATACTACTTTTAGTTTTGCCTTAATTACTTTTTTATATGGTCTCCCTTTTTACTAACTCCATTGTTTAAGTTTTGTTTAATTCCTTTTTCCCCTGCATTATCTTTTTTTCTGTCTTTCATTGTCCATTTTGTATTCCACTCCTTCATTGTGCTGAAATGATTCTGAGTCATCATCATCAATTATAGCTATAGCTCTGCCCCTCCATTATGCAAAACATTTGGTTGGTTTGACTACATGGCTTTTCTGACATTCCAAGAAAATGCCCAGAGTGAAATTTTTGATGGAAGTTACTGCAGTGCTAACCGAACTGTAATGATGTTTTGCAGTTGCATTTGTTTGATTAAAACAATTAAGAAGGAGAAATGTACCTGGCATCTAAAAACTGAACACTGTTTTTTCTAGCTACACCGACCAGTACGACCTGTGGAGCCGGCTCAAGTTCCACCACTACAGTAGCAGATGTAGCAGGGGGAGACACGGCAGCAGGGTTGGGTGATGGTAAGTCACATTGTTTGCTTATTGACAATAACTATTACTCACTAGCTCCAAGGGGATTGTTGTGAGCGGATTCGTGAACCCCCGCATTGCAGCTACAGCTGTGTTTGGGTTACTTATAGCCTATTCTATCTGCAACTCAGCAAAAGCACATATAATGTACACTAAAACTGATGGTTTGAAGGACACCTGGAAGAACGGAAGGTTATAAGAAAAGATGGGTAAAAAGAGTGAAAGGAAAGGATGCATGGGTGGATGAAAAAGGATGTGTGGGTGAATATTGGGTAAATGGATGGATGGGTGAAAGGATGATTGAAAGAAAGGGTGGATAGAGGGTACTGAATGAATGGATAAAGGATTATGAATTAGGGTGAAAGACTGGATGATATAAAGTAAAGCTTAATTCATGGTGGCTATGGGTGAACATAGTAGGAAGAATGAAATGATGATTGAATAATTGCTTGGATGAATACAGAAGGAAGCTCTTCTATAAAGGGGCATGTGTCTCACCTACTTCACTTAATTTTGTGTTTTATCATTTATGGTTATCGAAGTTATGGTTAAAAGGGGGTATTTTAATTTGTGTTATAATTGCTTGACTCACTGGATTTGTTAAATGAGGCAGATATGTATCCCATCCTCATTCATCAACACCCTCCCTGCCCATGGCATTTTGCCACCCATGATCGAAGAAGTGAAGTACAGATAACAGATTTATTTTACACCTGCTCACATTTTTTCCTATAGACTTTCGCTATACAGTGACTGAATAAGCCAAAGCTTAAGCAAATGATATATTGATGATCAGTGAAGCCCCTCTATTCTTCTATGGCAAAAGCTCTACCTACCTGCCTAATCCCTCTGCCTTACTCTGCAGAAGAGTAAGCCAATTTTCTTTCCTTTCCTTACTGCCCAGTGAATGAGTCTGTTGGAAAGAATTTGTGATGGTGGGCAAGGCCAGTGAGTAAAGGGGGGCTAGTAAGTGCCTGATATGATTTTAAGTTTGGAGTAGGGGATACTCTGTGACCAACATGCCAAATACAATCTATATAGCCCTTTCCTTTCCCTGTAGTGCAGTGCAATATTTTCCCCACCATCTACTCACAGCAGACAGGATAAATAAATCTACATTTTATACATGACATGTGTGACATATCGTGTTTATTCATCTGCCTCTTTGGAGTATGGGTAGAAACTAAGTGAAAGGCATTTGGGGAAGAGCAGGGCCATTGGACTGAAAGATAGATAATTGTCAGCTATAGCTACCCCCGCTGCAAACAATATCAAAGTACTGGAAGCACTAGCTAGCATGTCTCCAAATATTTGGCACAACAACTTGTACTCCATAGTGCATAATGCCTTAGTCATCATAAATGAGAGGTAATTCATTTTTATTTTTCTACTAAATGTGTTTGTTTAGTTACTAGAAAAGCCTTTAAAAGAAAAAAATGAAATCACTGTTTTATTTTAATCCCGTCTTCTTCTGTCTTATTTCTTTCTCTACCAGAGAGTCACTGCTTTTTATGTTAGACATGTGTAGATAAACAAATCAAATTAGCCCTGTGACTCTCCTAGTCATAGTCACGTCAAATTCCAATGTCCCTAGGGGACGAGCAATGTAGTGCTCGAGTGCCACCCACTTACCTACTTTTAAAGAAGTGTTTGTTCAGAGCATTCTTTACAATTTGTCTTTTTAATTCTTCTTTTTCTTGATATAGCTTCTCCTGCTCGACCGACCAGGCAGAAGATAGTGGCCCGTCTGTGGCAGCAGAGGCTGGGAACATCCAGGCTGAATACCGGTGACTGGTGATCCTGGAGGAGGAAGAGACTGAAACAGCTGCCTCAGATCGAAGACCCAGCAGAGCAGCACCCCAGACCCCCGCCAGTACATTGCTGGCACCACCGCCAGCAGTCAGGGTCCCTGACTGTACCTGCTGCGCCCTCCCACTCCAACAGGGCATTGCTGAACCACATCCTGCAGTGGATGAACCACATGGAGAGGCAGTTCATTAGTATTGAGCAGAACCTGGACTAGCTCCAGACCCATATTGACAATGCCATCTTCTAAGCCCTTTTTTAATTCTTTTGTTTTGGTGGGAGGGTCTTGTTGTGAGTGGAGAAGGAGGGGAGGGAGTTGAGATGGACTTTGGGCTTTTCATTGGACTTTTTGGGGATGGGGTAATTATGTGAGCGAGGAGAGGCGTTGGACTATTGTGGGTGGAAAAGGTTTTTTTTCTATTTGTAAATAATGAAAGTTTTTTTTTTTTCTAACTTCATTTTCACCTCAAATCTTTATTTTGGTGTTTCAATTTGCACTGTTATCTTTTAGTGTAGCCTGTTTTTTTAATCTGCTAAACAAAGTGTAATTTACTAATAACCCTGCTCTATTGCCCTCTGCAACTATATATTGACCACTGGGGGTTATTGTCATTGCCTATTTTGTCTACAAAAACCTAGTACACACAGGCAATATCTTCTTCAGTAGGAGTTAATCACCAACTAAACAAGTTCACTTTAATCCATCTCTTACCTGAATAGATGAAGCAAGGGAGTCTTCTTACTGATGAGTTTTTTCCTAAGGTAGCATCCTAAGGTGGTGGTAAGGGCGGTAGTAGTAGCAGGCTAACGCACTAACAGGGAAGACAGAAGGTTCCACTCCCACCTATATGAACTCCAACTGCAGGATTAATCAAAGGGTCACCCATCACTGTCAACTAGATTGAAAGAAAACATACAGTTAGTGGGTCACAAGCTTTAGACACACAACAAAGAAGAACTGATATTAAAATAAAATCTAGCAATATAAATTTCTTCTGAGCAATGCTGGGAAGCTATAAAACTAAACTTAGGAAATGAAATTGTGGAGTCAGGAGAATCGGGCTCAGACTCAAGAGTGGTTAGATCAGGTTAAGTGTTTACAGAACACACATACAAGGCATGAGTGATGATGCTGATGGGGTCGGTGTGGTATATTGCTCAGGTAATAGAAGGTCAGAAGGGTATCTAGTGAGTTGGTGTTGCTTTCACCACATCTGCCCCAGCACGTATGTGATTCATTTATCATATAAAGTGAAGTCACACCTCAATCAATTACATAGCCCGGGGAAGATGGTTAGGGGTTCTACCAATGGATGGGAAGGGGATTTAGGGAAGGGTGCGACAAAGACAAATAGTACACAAAATAGATCACAACAATATTCATTAGGGCGCTGAACAGCACACCATAATCAATCGTTGTGGAAGGAAACGAAGGTATAAGTATGACACAGTTCAGTTAAGTGCATTGCAAACAGTACTTCTGTCCCAGAGGGACCCCAGATTGTACATCCTTAATGTTATGTCTTCTAGTTTTGAAATATACAAATTATGGAAGATTGAGTTTAACCCATCCAGTTCTAAAAATTACAAATGCCAAATTAGGCAATGCATCTCCATTCTTCTAGGAATACTCTTAGGTGCCTGTCTGTACCTGTCCCATAGGTAAGCTGGCGTCTTGAGCTTTCACGAAGTTTTGTTCATGCAGGAGAGGAGTAGGAGAAGGCCTGCATATTGAAATAAACAGTAGCTGTATTATAGAGTAAAGGAGAAGGACTAAAGGAAGCAAGGTAATCTTCATAAGGAGTCAGGAGTGTACCAAGAAGGAGTGTACCAAGAACACTCAGAGGCAGAGCAAGAACATGAGAGAGGAGTTTTATATTTGAGCCAGCAATGCAGAAAACACATATTCAGCAATACTTCCAAATCAACGCACCTCTCTCCAACCCACAGAGCTGAGTGTGAACTAGGCCTCAGATTCTTTGCCATCGTCATGGTTTCTCTTTGAAGTCCATAACTTTCTCCTTCTAGCTGTTGAGCTAGTCCCACCCTGAGTCCTTCCATCCTTCAGATTTTGAGTAACTCTGTCCCAGTCCAAACTGAGCAAGGTAGACCTATGAAGTGCACTGCTGTTAAAGAACACATAGGGAAAAAGTACTGAAGTACTTTGTGTAGATTTCTGTTTGGTAAATAAAGTGACTGGGCTGTTCTGAGGAACCAGAATAAAAGGAGTGGACTCTGCAGGTACATTTCATTAAGTTAAAAAGGCCAATCACTTGCAGGACAAAATGATCAACCATCAGCCCCTAAACATTGCAAATCATCAGAAACATGTTTACAAATGTGTTGAGCTTTCTCACTCACTATCAGCCACCACATATATCAGTCATCAATCACAAATTCACAGTCACTCAATATATCACCACTCATTTGTGCAATAGTTATTTAGTTGTTACCTCTTCCAATCCAAGTACAGTGGTTGAACAAACTATCTCCTCTTTGATGGTATCATAACATTAGAATTTCTTCTCAATCTTCTAGGTCAGCCCTAGGTGATGTAGAATAATAGGATAGGCAATGGCATGGAGGGATGCAGGCATCGTCTCCAATGTCCTGAAAGGTATGTGGGGGATTCTCCAATGCACACAGGTCCAACTCCAATCTAGGCTTAAATGTGACCATAAAATGGTGGGGCAGCATATATCTGACACAAACATAATGTTCCACTACCTTTTTTTGGCAAAGAAAGAAAGAAAAAAAGGATTTTAGTGACAAATAATTAAAAAGCTCTATTGTGACACTGACATACTCAGTCCAGGAAGTAGACTTCATCCTCAAACTGTGGTGGTTCTCACAGAATTTGGTCGGCTAACACACTTGATTATGACCAATCATCCACCTCTCCTCCTGTGGTGTTTCAGGAATGGTGTATTCAGGTGGTATAAAATGCTGGTTTATTTTGATCATGGTCAATCTCTCCACATTTTGAGGTGAGAGACTAGTCCTTCTCACTGTAACAACTGCACCAGCTGCACTTAATACACATTCAGCAGACACACTGGCTACAGAACAAGCCATAAACCTTATTACCAGCCTGCTGAGCTCTGGCCATTGGTGCATCTTCCCATACTCCTGGAACATCCTCTAAATGGTTATTGGTGCTGCCACTTGCTCAACCACTTTTTCCTACGCCTCTGCACCGAACTTAAGACCTGCCACTTGAAACCAAGCCAATGCATAGGTTAGGTCATATTCTTCTGTTGCTGTGGTTGCTGGTTTCCTTGTTGATGGGGTTGGTGAATGTGAGACAAGACTGCCCTCTCTGGAAGTTAAAGGCGGTACCCCAGAACTGCGGAGTGAGACTCTAAGTTCTAGCCGATCTTCTTCCTGTGCTCAACAATCCACCTCTTCTATTGTGAAACATCCCCTTCAGAAAAAGAAATAAAAGTGGAAATAATGTTTTTGTAGCATGGATCAAGTAGGGTGGCACGGATGTAATCTTTAGAGGAGATAATGTCATTTTGCAGCCTTGCATTACAAGTGAAATGATAGCTTAGGCTCTCAACCAAGACATGAGCTTCTTGGTTTTTGTTTGCAATCCAAATGTGAACCTTTCAGACACCTTCTTTAGCTGCTTCTGTAGCAGATGCAATAATGGAATTGCTTGGCCCATTGTGCTGTCTTCCTTTCTAACTTCCCCATGAAAACCACAAAAGGGAGCAGCATCTGTGTGAGGCATTTGACTAGGTGACCCAATTGTCTGCATCCACGGTCATAGCTTTCCCAATTCCATCCCCTCCTCCTTGAATGACATAGCCATTGATCTGTTTGTACTGCTCAAACAGACATTGCAACAAATAATAGGTAATGGTAAAAGGTAATGTGTTGGCACCTCCTGTATCAGGACTTTAACTGGTATTCTGTTACCATGTTGAATAATCCGCAATTGTTTCCAGGCTTTAAAAGAAAGGCTGAAATGAGTGCAGATGCATCTGCAGGTGGTCAGTATGTAGCTGACTATGTCTTCTTTTTTTTTAAAACATCTTGCAAAAGCAGATGTTTGCATGTTTGTGTGATTTCTCCATGGTGAACATGGTGACTATTGCATGTCACCAAACACTCTTAAAATGTCTTCAGGGCCAAGATCAGGGCCAAGAACTGTAGATAGCTTTTGCTTTACTCCCAGAAAAGAGATCCAATGTGCAGTGATGCATATGTAATCAGTCGCCTGACAACTGTTAGCATACCTGTTGTCAGGTGGTTAGTGTAGACAACACTTTGCTGCAAAGCTTGCCCAACAAATTGCAGCATATCATGATGCAGTGCTGGAACAGCAACTCTGGCAAAATAGGTCCAGCTTGAAACCTTCAATTTCAGGTAGGTAGCTGTCACAAACTCTAAGAATCCCACTCCTTCCACAATAGAAAAAGGGAGAAGGTCCAGGGTTAACATTTTTGCTAGCTTCCCACTGTGCAAAAGTGCCTTTGGGTGGTTGTAGTCATAGGGCCCCTCCTGCCTAAACGTGCCTGTAATTGTTGTCCTGATTTTCTTTGCTTATGGGGCCACTGATGCAGGAGACTTTTGAGATGTAGGTGTGTAGGAGGCTGGCCTGGCTTGTAGTAGGTACCAGAGGTACTTACACCTTGTGCCAGGTCAAGTTATCCCTTATTAGTGTAGAAGAGGTGTTTCTAGCAGCTTCGGATGATAGAAGGTAGCTATAGCAGAGCAGCTTAGGCTGAACTAGGAGACATGCAAAGCACCTACTACACCACTGGTGTTATATGCACAATATCATAAGAAAACACAATACACAGATATACTAAAAATAGAGGTACTTTATTTTTATGACAATATGCCAAAAGTATCTCAGTGAGTACCCTCAGTATGAGGATGACAAATATACACAAGATATATGTACACAATAACAAAATTATGCAGTAATAGCAAAAGGAAGTAATGCAAGCAGTGTAAAGTTACAATAGATTGCAATTGGAGCACATAGGTATAGGGGCAACACAAACCATATACTCCAAAAGTGGAATGCGAACCACGAATGGACCCCAAACCTATGTGAGCTTGTAGAGGGTCGCTGGGACTGTAAGAAAACAGTGAGGTTTAGAAAAATAGCCCACCCCAAGACCCTGTAAGGTAGGTGTAAATTGCACCTACAACCCCCAGAGAGCACAGAAGTCGTGATAGGGGGATTCTGCAAGGAAAACCAACACCAGCAATGCAACAACAGTGGATTTCAGGACCTGAGTACCTGTAAGACAAGGGGACCAAGTCCAAGAGTCGCGACAGTGTCGGGAGTGGGCAGGAGCCCAGGAAATGCCAGCTGAGGGTGCAAGGAAGCTGCCACTGGATGGAAGAAGCTTGGTGTTTTGCAAGAACGAAGAGGACTAGGAACTTCCCCTTTGGAGGATGGATGTCTCACGTCGTGAAGAGGCTTGCAGAGGTGTTCCGACACAGAAAGACTGCAAACAAGCCTTGCTAGCTGCAAGGGTCGTGGTTAGGGTTTTTGGGTGCTGCTGTGGCCCAGAAGGGACCAGGATGTCGCCACTTGGATGAGGAGACAGAGGGGGCACCCAGCACGTCATGGAGCCCTCCCAGAAGCAGGCAGCACCCGCAGAAGTACCAGATCAGGCACTTAGAAGAGGAGTGAACCGGAGTCCACCCGAAGTCAGAAAAGGGAGTCCACGACGCCAGAGGACAACTCAGAAGGTTGTGCACTGCAGGTTACAGTGTCGGGGACCCAGGCTTGGCTGTGCATGAAGGAAATGCTGGAAGAGTGCACAGGAGCCGGAGCAGCTGCAAATCACTTGGTACCCAGCAATGCAGTCTAGCGTGGGGAGGCAAGGACTAACCTCCACCAAACTTGGACTGAAGAGTCACTCGACTGTGGGAGTCACTTGGACAGAGTTGCTGAGCTCCAGGGACCATGCTCGTCGTGCTGAGAGGGGACCCAGAGGACCGGTGATGCAGCCTTTTGTTGCCTGCGGTTGCAGGGGGAAGATTCCATCGACCCACTGGAGATTTCTTCAGAGCTCCTGGTGCAAGAAGGAGGCAGGCTACCCCCAGAGCGTGCACCACCAAGAAACAGGTGAGAAAGCCGGCAGGATGAAGCGATCCAAGGTTGCAGTAGTCGTCTTTGCTACTTTGTTGCGGTTTGGCAGGCGTCCTGAGCAGTCAGCGGTCGATCCTTTGGCAGAACGTGAAGAGGGAGATGCAGAGGAACTCTGGTTAGCTCTTGCATTCGGTATCTGAAGAATTCCCCAAAGCAGAGACCCTAAATAGCCAGAAAAGGAGGGTTGGCTACCTAGGAAGGAGGATTGGCTACTAAGAGAGGTAAGAGCCTATCAGAAGGAGTCTCTGATGTCACCTGCTGGCACTGGCCACTAAGAGCAGTCCAGTGTGCCAGCAACACCTCTGTTTCCAAGATGTCAGAAGTCTGGGGCACACTGGAGGAGCTCTGGGCACCTCCCCTGGGAGGTGCAGGTCAGGGGAGTGGTCACTCCCCTTTCCTCTGTCCAGTTTCACACCAGAGCAGGGCTAGGGGATCCCTAAACCGGTGTAGACTGGCTTATGCAGAGATGGGCAGCATCTGTGCCCATCAAAGCATTTCCAGAGGCTGGGGGAGGCTACTCCTCCCCAGCCATCACACCTATTTCCAAAGGGAGAGGGTGTCACACCCTCTCTCAGAGGAAATCATTTGTTCTGCCTTCCTGGGCCAGGACTGCCTGGACCCAAGGAGGGCAGAAACCTGTCTGAGGGGTTTGCAGCAGCAGCAGCTGCAGTGGAGACCCCAGAAAGGCAGTTTGGCAGTACCCGGGTTCTGCGCTAGAGACCCGGGGGATCATGGAATTGTCTCCCCAATGCCAGAATGGCATTGGGGTGACAATTCCATGATCTTAGACATGTTACATGGCCATGTTCGGAGTTACCATTGTGACGCTATACATAGGTAGTGACCTATGTATAGTGCACATGTGTAATGGTGTCCCCGCACTCACAAAGTCCGGGGAATTTACCCTGAACGATGTGGGGGCACCTTGGCTAGTGCCAGGGTGCCCACGCACTAAGTGACTTTGCACCCAACCTTCACTAGGTGAAGGTTAGACATATAGGTGACTTATAAGTTACTTAAGTGCAGTGGTAAATGGCTGTGAAATAACGTGGACGTTATTTCACTCAGGCTGCACTGGCAGGCCTGTGTAAGATTTGTCAGATCTCCCTATGGTGGCAGAAGAAATTCTGCAGCCCATAGGGATCTCCTGGAACCCCAATACCCTGGGTACCTCAGTACCATGTACTAGGGAATTATAAGGGTGTTCCAGTATGCCAATGTGAATTGGTGAAATTGGTCACTAGCCTGTTAGTGACAATTTGGAAAGCAGAGAGAGCACAACCACTGAGGTTCTGGTTAGCAGAGCCTCAGTGAGACAGTTAGTCATCACACAGGGAACACATACAGGGCACATACTTATGAGCACAGGGTCCCAGTGACACATAGACTAAAACAACATATATACAGTGAAATATGGGGGTAACATGCCAGGCAAGATGGTACTTTCCTACACAACCCCCCCCCAAACGAAGGACAATAAGACTAGCCATGACCTGATGAGTCTTCATTGTCTAAGTGGAAATATCTGGAGAGTCCATCTGCATTGGAGTGGGTACTCCCAGGTCTATGTTCCACTGTATAGTCCATTCCCTGTAGAGATATGGACCATCTCAACAATTTAGGGTTTTCACCTTTCATTTGTTTTAGCCAAAGTAGAGGTTTGTGGTCTGTCTGAACAATGAAGTGAGTGCCAAACAGGTATGGCCTCAACTTCTTCAGTGCCCAGACCACAGCAAAGGCCTCCCTCTCTATGGCAGACAAACGCTTTTCTCTAGGGGCCAACCTCCTGCTGATAAAAGCAACAGGTTGATTCTGGCCCTCAGAATTGAGTTGTGATAAGACTGCCCCTACCCCTAATTCAGATGCATCAGTTTGAACAATGAATTTCTTGGAGTAACATGGGCTTTTTAGGACAGGTGCAGTGCACATGGCCTGTTTGAGCTCCTCAAAAGCTTTCTGACAGCTAGCTGTCCACAATACCTTTTTAGGCATCTTCTTGCTAGTGAGATCATTAAGTGGGGCTGCAATGGAGCCATAGTTTTTAATGAATCTCCTGTAATAGCCAGTGAGGCCTAGGAAGGCTCTCACCTGGGTCTGAGTTGTAGGGGGGAACCCAATCCATGATTGTCTGGATTTTCCCCTGAAGTGGTGCAATCTGTTCTCCACCTACCAGGTGTCCCAGATAAACCACCCTTCCCTGCCCTATCTGGCACTTTGAAGCCTTGATAGTGAGGCCTGCCTTTTGCAGGGCCTCCAAAACTTTCCACAGGTGGACCAGGTGATCATCCCAAGTGGAGCTAAAGACAGCTATATCGTCCAGATATGCTGCACTAAAAGCCTCCAACCCTTGCAGGACTGTATTCACCAACCTCTGAAAAGTGGCAGGTGCATTTTTCAAACCAAAGGGCATTACTGTGAATTGGTAGTGCCCTCCAATAGTCGAAAATGCAGTTTTTGCTTTAGCATCCTCTGACAATTTGATCTGCCAATACCCTGTAGTCAAATCAAAGGTGCTTAGATACTTGGCAGATGCCAGTGTATCTATGAGCTTATCTGCCCTGGGTATAGGGTGAACATCAGTTTTTGTTACCTGGTTGAGACCTCTGTAAGCTACACAAAACCTCATCTCCCTTTTTCCATCTTTTGAGTGAGGCTTTGGTACAAGCACCACAGGAGAGGCCCATGGGCTTTCAGAATGTTCAACCACTCCTCGTTCAAGCATTTTCTGAACTTCTTGCTTTATGCAGTCCCTGACATGGTCAGGCTGCCTATAGATTTTACTTTTGACAGGCAAGCTGTCTCCAGTATCAATTGTGTGTTCACACCAGGATGCGGTGTCTGGCACAGTTGAAAAGAGTTCAGAAAACTGACCTAGGAGATTTATGCAGTTGTCTTTCTGCTCTGCAGTAAGACAGTCTGCCAAAACTACACCTTCCACTAAAGCATCTTCTTCAGTGGAAGAGAAGAGATCAGGGAGAGGGTCACTCTCTTCTTCCTGTCCTTCATCTGTTGCCATGAGCAGGGTGAGATCAGCCCTGTCATAGTAGGGTTTTAGGCGGTTGACATGGAGCACCCTAAGGGGACTCCTGGCAGTGCCCAGGTCAACCAAGTAGGTGACCTCGCCCTTCTTTTCAACAATGAGATGGGGTCCACTCCATTTGTCTTGGAGTGCTCTTGGGGCCACAGGCTCAAATACCCATACCTTCTGTCCTGGTTGGTACTGAATCAGAACAGCCTTCTGGTGATGCCATTGCTTTTGGAGCTCTTGGCTGGCCTGAAGGTTTTTACTGCCCTTTTTCATGTACTCCGCCATTCTGGATCTTAGGCCAAGTACACAGTCCACTATCCTGTTTAGGAGCTTTTAAAGGTTGTTCCCAACCCTCCTTCACAAGTGTTAGAGGACCTCTTACAGGGTGCCCAAAGAGGAGTTCAAAGGGGCTGAAGCCCACTCCTTTCTGGGGTACCTCCCTGTAAGCAAAAAGGAGGCAAGATAACAGGACATCCCATCTCCTCCTGAGTTTTTCAGGGAGTACCATTATCATTCCTTTGAGAGTTTTATTAAACCTCTCTACCAGTCCATTTGTTTGTGGATGATAAGGTGTGTTGAATTTGTATGTTACACCACATTCCTTCCACATAGCCTTCAAGTATGCAGACATAAAGTTGCTACCCCTGTCTGATACAACCTCTTTGGGGAAACCCACCCTGGAAAAGATTCCCAGGAGGGCTTTTGCCACTGCAGGTGCTGTAGTGGTCCTTAGAGGAATAGCTTCAGATATTTTGTGGCATGGTCCACTACCACCAAGATAAACCTATTGCCTGAAGCAGTAGGAGGGTCAAGGGGGCCAACTATGTCAACCCCTACCCTTTCAAAGAGAACCCCAACCACAGGTAGTGGAATAAGGGGAGCCTTTGGAGTGCCACCAGTCTTGCCACTGGCTTGGCAGGTCACGCAAGTCTTACAAAAATCTTTTGTGTACTCTGACATCCTAGGCCAGTGAAACAGGGGAACTAGCCTTTCCCATGTTTTAATCTGACCCAAATGTCCAGCCAAAGGAATGTCATGTGCAAGAGTTAGGAGGAACTCTCTGTACTGCAGGGGAATGACCAATCTCCTGGCTGCTCCAGGGTTTGGGTCCCTTGCCTCTGTGTACAAGAGGTTGTCCTCCCAGTAAACTCTATGTGAGTCACTGACATCCCCATTTTGCTGCTTGACAGCTTGCTGTCTGAGACCCTCTAATGTGGGACAGGATTGGTGTGCCACACTCAGCTCTTCCCTGGCAGGACCCCCTCCACCCAAAAGCTCAGCAATGTCTGCTGCCAGCTCATCTGGTGAAGGTTCTGAACAGGGAGGAAATTCTTCTTCCTCAAAAGTTGAATCATCTGTAGAGGGAGGGATAGTGGGTAGGGATTTACCCTTGCTACCCCTAGCTTTAGGGAGCACTTGGTCCATTGTTCCAGGATCCAAGTCACCCTGTCCTTTTTGCTTTTTGGCCTGAGCCCTTGTCAAAGCACAAATATGCCCAGGAATGCCCAGCATTGCTGCATGAGCCTCCAACACCACTTCTGCCCAAGCTGATGTCTCTAAATCATTTCCTAGTAGACAGTCTACAGGTAAATCTGAAGCAACCACAACTTTCTTTGGACCAGTAACCACCCCCTCCAGTTGAGATTCACAACAGCCATGGGGTGGCTAAGAGTGTTGTTATGAGCGTCTATCACTTGGTACTGGTGACCAAGTAGGTGTTGTTCAGGGTGTACCAGTTTCTCTATTACCATGGTAACACTGGCATCTGTGTCCCTGTAGGCCTGAACCTCAACACCATTGATTAGGGGAAGTTGCTTGTACGTATCCATATTAAGGGGACACGCAACTAAGGTGGCCAAATCAATGGCACCTTCAGAGACTAGCACAGCCTCTGTGGTCTCCCTAACAAGACCAACCCCAACTAAATTACCAAACGTGAGCCCAGCACTCCCTTGGATTGGTTATTAGTAGGTTTGCTCCCACCACCACTGCTATTACTAGGGGCACTAGAGGTTGCCGTAGGGGTTGTGGTAGTGGGAGGTTTGGTGTTCTTCTTTGGACAACTGCCATCAGTTGTCCAATGGCCTTTTACTTTACATAAATAACACCAAGGCTTTTTTACTTGATTTGAAGAGGATTTGGACCCACCACCCCCACCAGAGTGTTTTTGTGGGCCTGATGAAGACTCATTTTTAGATTTGTCCCCACCCTTGTCAGGAGACTTACCATCCTTCTTCTTGCCATCCTTGTCACCCCCAGTATGAACTTTTCTGTTCACTCTTGTTCTGACCCATTTGTCTGCCTTCTTTCCCAATTCTTGGGGCGAGGTCAGATCTGAGTCCACTAGATATTGGTGTAACAAGTCAGACACACAGTTATTCAGAATATGCTCTCTCAGAATAAGATTATACAGGCTTTCATAGTCAGAAACGTTACTGCCATGTAACCACCCCTCCAAGGCCTTCACTGAACAGTCAACAAAGTCTATCCAGTCTTGTGAGGACTCTTTTCTGGTGTTTCTGAACTTAATCCTATATTGTTCAGTGGTTAAGCCAAATCTATCCAAGAGTGCATCCTTCAAAACTGCAAAATTATTGGCATCACTTTCTCTAACAGTAAGGAGCCTATCCCTACCCTTTCCATTGAAAGATAGCTATAGAATAGCAGCCCGCTGCCTTTGAGGGACCCCCTGTACCATACAGGCCCTCTCAAGTGCAGCAAACCACTTGTTAATGTCATCCCCCTCCTTGTAAGGGGGAACTATCTTGTGCAGATTCCTGGAATCATGCTCTCTCACAGGATTGCTATGAGGAATACTGCTGCTGCCCCCATGGGGTCCAAACCCCAATCTCTGTCTCTCTTTCTCCAGGTCTAGGGATTCCCTGTCTAGAGCCAGCTGTTGCTGTTTAAGCTTCAGCCTGGTCTCTTCCACTCTCAACTTTTTGAGTTCCCTTTCTAACATGTTGTCTTCAGGGTGGGTGGGTTGGGAATGTTTAGACACTGAGGACAAATTGGAAATAACAGAGGGAGATCTGTCCCTAACAGTTTGGACTCTAACAAACTGGCCTTCAGGAACAAAAGCATCCCTACTATGATGAGAGCTTCTATTACTACCAGCATTGCTAGGAGGTCTGCTAAGGGGCAGATTTGGAAGAGAACCCTGTACACCTCCCTCAAAGGGTTCCCCTGAGTCAGAGTGTGAGCTATCTACTAACTTCTCAGATGAAGTGCCACCTAGGGACTTATCATTCTCAATGAGCATGTTATACAGAAATTCTCTAGAAGGGTTCTTTCCTACCACTAAACCTCTATCAATGCAGAGACTCCTTAGGCTCTTGAAGTTTAAATTGTCATAAGTTGTATTGACTAATTTAAGAGCAGTACCTACATCAGACATGATAGAAGAAGGTTTAGAGACAGTGAGAAGAGAGAAAAGGTTTCAGGACTTTTTAAAGAACAGGAAAAAAAACTTTTTCAAACTTTTTCAAACTTTTAGAAAGTTTAGGAGTACTTTTCAGCACTTAGCAGAAAGAGTAAGAGAAGAGAAGCAAAACTTTTTGGTTAGGTGTACATACACTGAACTTGTTTTGTATATTTTTCTCTTATGAAAAGTACAAAATGACAAAGTGGTAAGTAGTTACAAGTACTTATCCCACCGCTGCACAACCAATGTAGGAGGCTGGCCTGGCTTGTAGTGGGTACCAGAGGTACTTACACCTTGTGCCAGGTCCAGTTATCCCTTATTAGTGAAGAAGAGGTGTTTCTAGCAGCTTAGGCTGATAGAAGGTAGCTATAGCAGAGCAGCTTAGGCTGAACTAGGAGACATGCAAAGCTCCTACTATACCACTGGTGTCATATGCACAATATCATAAGAAAACACAATACACAGATATACTAAAAATAAAGGTACTTTATTTTTATGACAATATGCCAAAAGTATCTCAGTGAGTACCCTCAGTATGAGGATGACAAATATACACAAGATATATGTACACAATACCAAAATTATACAGTAATAGCAAAAGGAAGTAATGCAAGCAGTGTAAAGTTACAATAGATTGCAATTGGAGCACATAGGTATAGGGGCAACACAAACCATATACTCCAAAATGGAATGCGAACCACGAATGGACCCCAAACCTATGTGAGCTTGTAGAGGGTCGCTGGGACTGTAAGAAAACAGTGAGAGTTAGAAAAATAGCCCACCCCAAGACTCTGTAAGGTAGGTGTACAGTGCACCTACAACCCCCAGAGAGCACAGAAGTCGTGATAGGGGGATTCTGCAAGGAAAACCAACACCAGCAATGCAACAACAGTGGATTTCAGGACCTGAGTACCTGTAAGACAAGGGGACCAAGTCCAAGAGTCGCGACAGTGTCGGGAGTGGGCAGTAGCCCAGGAAATGCCGGCTGAGCGTGCAAGGAAGCTGCCACCGGATGGAAGAAGCTTGGTGTTTTGCAAGAACGAAGAGGACTAGGAACTTCCCCTTTGGAGGATGGATGTCCCACGTCATGAACAAGCTTGCATAGGTGTTCCTATGCAGAAAGACTGCAAACAAGCCTTGCTAGCTGCAAGGGTCGCAGTTAGGGTTTTTGGGTGCTGCTGTAGCCCAGGAGGGACCAGGATGTCGCCACTTGGATGAGGAGACAGAGGGGGCACCCAGCAAGTCAGGGAGCCCTCACAGAAGCAGGCAGCTCCCGCAGAAGTACCAGATCAGGCACTTAGAAGAGGAGTGAACCGGAGTCCACCCGAAGTCAGAAAAGGGAGTCCCACGACGCCGGAGGACAACTCAGAAGGTTGTGCACTGCAGGTTAGAGTGTTGGGGACCCAGGCTTGGCAGCGCATGAAGGAAATCCTGGAAGATTGCACAGGAGCTGGAGCAGCTGCAAATCACGCGGTACCCAGCAATGCAGTCTAGGACTTACCTCCATCAAACTTGGACTGAAGAGTCACTGGACTGTGGGAGTCACTTGGACAGAGTTGCTGAGTTCCAGGGACCACGCTCGTCTTGCTGAGATAGGACCCAGAGGACCGGTGATGCAGCCTTTTGTTGCCTGCGGTTGCAGGGGGAAGATTCCGTCGACCCACAGGAGATTTCTTCAGAGCTCCTGGTGCAAGAAGGAGGCAGGCTACCCCCAGAGCATGCACAACCAGGAAACAGGCGAGAAAGCCGGCAGGATGAAGCGATCCAAGGTTGCAGTAGTCATCTTTGCTACTTTGTTGCAGTTTTGCAGGCATCCTGAGCAGTCAGCGGTCGATCCTTTGGCAGAAGGTGAAGAGGGAGATGCAGAGGAACTCTGGTGAGCTCTTGCATTCGGTATCTGAAGAATTGCCCAAAGCAGAGACCCTAAATAGCCAGAAAAGGAGGTTTGGCTACCTAGGAAGGAGGATTGGCTACTAAGAGAGGTAAGAGCCTATCAGAAGGAGTCTCTGACGTCACCTGCTGGCACTGGCCACTCAGAGCAGTCCAGTGTGCCAGCAACACCTCTGTTTCCAAGATGGCAGATGTCTGGGGCACACTGGAGGAGCTCTGGGCACCTCCCCTGGGAGGTGCAGGTCAGGGGAGTGGTCTCTCCCCTTTCCTTTGTCCATTTTCGCACCAGAGCAGGGCTCGGGGATCCCTAAATCGGTGTAGACTGGCTTATGCAGAGATGGGCAGCATCTGTGCCCATCAAAGCATTTCCAGAGGCTGGGGGAGGCTACTCCTCCCCAGCCATCACACCTATTTCCAAAGAGAGAGGGTGTCACACCCTCTCTCAGAGGAAACCTTTTGCTCTGCTTTCCTGGGCCATGGCTGCCTGGACCCCAGGAGGGCAGAAACCTGTCTGAGGGGTTGGCAGCAGCAGCAGCTGCAGTGGAGACCCCGCAAAGGCAGTTTGGCAGTACCCGGGTTCTGCGCTAGAGACCCGGGGGATCATGGAATTGTCTCCCCAATGCCAGAATGGCATTGGGGTGACAATTCCATGATCTTAGACATGTTACATGGCCCTGTTCGGAGTTACCATTGTGATGCTATGCATAGGTAGTGAGCTATGTATAGTGCACGCGTGTAATGGTGTCCCCGCACTCACAAAGTCCGGGGAATTTGCCCTGGACGATGTGGGGGCACCTTGGCTAGTGCCAGGGTGCCCACACACTAAGTGACTTTGCACCCAACCTTCACCAGGTGAAGGTTAGACATATAGGTGACTTATAAGTTACTTAAGTGCAGTGGTAAATGGCTGTGAAATAATGTGGACGTTATTTCACTCAGGCTGCACTGGCAGGCCTGTGTAAGATTTGTCAGATCTCCCTATGGGTGGCAAAAGAAATGCTGCAGCCCATAGGGATCTCCTGGAACCCCAATACCCTGGGTACCTCAGTACCATATACTAGGGAATTATAAGGGTGTTCCAGTATGCCAATGTGAATTGGTGAAATTGGTCACTAGCCTGTTAGTGACAATTTGGAAAGCAGAGAGAGCATAACCACTGAGGTTCTGGTTAGCAGAGCCTCAGTGAGACAGTTAGTCATCACACAGGGAACACATACAGGGCACATACTTATGAGCACTGGGGCCCTGCCACATAGACTAAAACAACATATATACAGTGAAATATGGGGGTAACATGCCAGGCAAGATGGTACTTTCCTACAAGGTGTGGTAGACTCAATGAGCGTTGTGGTATATTCATCTTATGCCATGGTGTCTCCATCTGACTTTGAGTGTTCCTGTGCTACTGTGAGGTCGCTGAAGTGGGTGATTCTGTTTTACTGCTGCAGACAGGGCTGTCCCTCTAGAGAATGTCACTATCTTCTTCCTCACATTCCACCGTGATTTGACCAGTTGTAGCTGATGTTTCCTGGCTGTCCTCATGTTCACTACCCCAACCACATTCAGCCATTTTTTTAAAATTGCTCCTCCCACCAGATTGCATGATGTTTTTTCATATGGGTCATTTGGCCTCCAGTACCATAATGGGAACCACGCTTACCTTGACAAGCACTCGCATGGCAAATAGAGCACATGGGAATGTTTTCCTCCTGTCAGCTAATTGTAAAAAAGTCCTAAACTGGGGAGGAGTAATCTCTTATTGGACCAGTATCTGAAGAAGAACTGGAGGTAGGTGGGTGTGTCCATTGCCTCTCTGCAGTGCACATTTCTACTGAGATATGGGTTGATGGAGGTCTCTGCTGGGGCCTTACAAATATGGGAGCTGGTGGTGCTACATGTGCCACATCGCTCGGAGCAGGTTGGATAGTAATGTCGGACTCCTCTGTGCCAGCTTCCACAATGACTGGCTTGTTGTCATCATCCTCATCATCATCATCCCCTACCATGATTCTGAGACTTTCTGGAACTTTTCTTTTCCCTTGTCTCTCCTGGAGTCTCCTAGACCCTGCCAGTGTTCACTCCATAACCCTATCATCGTCATCAGAAGTGGTGCTTAGAGAAGATGGTGGAGTAGTATTCTTCCTTTTTCCTGCTGGAGATCTAGGAGCTCTTAATTCTAAAGGAAGAGGTTCTTGCTCAGCAGGAAGCTCAACCTCCTGTTCCTCTCCAAATTCAGGAAGATCTGTTACTGCTCGCTGTGACTGCTATCCACTTTGCTCTGTTTTCCTGAAACGATTGGGTGCTACTTTAGGAAAGGGGCAAATCCAATTCAATGTCACTGCTCGTCGGCGTCGCCATGATTGCAGTGGCGGCTTCACTGACAGACATGGTCTTGAGCTTAGGTTAGGGTGGTACTGTTGATGCAGGAGTGCTGCTCCCAGGCTCCTCCCTGTCTCCCGAAAAAAAGGTTGCAGTTGGCACGCCAGTGTAGGAAAGCTGCTTCTTCTTCTAACTGGCCACTTTCTTAGGAGCAATGTTCTTTGGGGCCATCTAAAGCTCCATGTTGGCAGATGCACCAAGATGCACAAGCAGAAGAGTTTTGAGGACTGAAGTAACTTGGCATTGTTGCAGGTTGAAATAGTACAGACACATACAATCTTAGTGCCGTTGGTTACTTATGCAGTAAATACCAACTTAATCAAACATTATAAATTCAAAGCACACCACCACACCATAAAAAAATTATATTTCAAATCAAACAGCACAACATGCAGATCTAGCTCTTTGCTTTATTTCCATCTGTTTTAAAGGAGACACCTGGGTTAGTCAGAGAGATGTTCATGGGTAAATGGAATAGTCCTTTAAAAAACCTATAGCGGCAAGGTGGTACGAGGAAATGGAATAATCAATAACAAAATGAATTATGCTATTGATTTGTCTGGAGTGTTCTGCAGCCAGGGTGTCCTGGAGGAAATGGAATTACACCTAAAAAACTAATGTTTCAGTGCAGCTGTGGGTCTTTAGTGGATGGATGGATGGATGGGTGGACCAAGGCAAAATGCTGGATTAATTAAAAAATATAAATATTTAAAAATATAAAATATAAAGGTTAAAATAAAAAGACATCTAAAAATTAAATTAAAAATCAAAAGAAGAAATTAAAAGAAAGCATTAAAAAGAAAGAAATATACAAAATTGAAAAGCTAAAATATAAAAATTTAAACTAAATTAAAAATAATAAATAAACATAAAAATAAAATAAAAAAATAAAATAAAAAATTAAAATAGAAAATAAAGATAAAAAAATAAAATAGAAAAAATATAATAGAAAACAAATGGTCAATAAATAACAATGTTTGTATGTAAGCCTATGGCAAAGACGCACTGGCTGTATGCACAAAACGGCTGCCAGATACCACATGGTCAAACATCAACAGCAAGGAGCACGGAAACATGGCAAACAAAGAACATATGCACGCCTATGGTAAAAGGACACTGGCTGGATGGACAAAATGGCCACCAGCCACTTGGTCAAACAACAACAACAAGGAGCAAGGAGGCATGGCAAACAAAGGACACATGCATGCCTATGGCAAAGGACACTGGCTGCATGCACAAAAGGCTGCCAGTCAGCCACAGGGTCAAAAATCAACCACAAGGAGCAAGGAGGCATGGCGAAGAAAGAACACATGCAAGCCTATGGCCGTAGGCACTGGCTGGATGGACAAAATGGCTGCCAGCAACATGGTCAAACAACAACAGCAAGAAGTCATGGCAAACAAAGAAAACATGCAAGCCTATGGAAAGGGGATGCTGGCTGGATGGACAAAATGGCTGCAAGCTATATGGCCAAACAACATCTGCGAACAAGGAGGCATGAGGAACCAAGAACACATGGACACCTATGAAAAGGGGCACTGGCTGGATGGACAAAATGGCCACCAGCGACATGCTCAAACAACAACAACAAGGAGCAATGAGAACAAAGAAGAACACATGTAAGCCTATGGCAAAGTGCCACATGCTGGATGGACAAAATGGCTGCCAGCCACATAGTCAAACAACTGTGAACAAGGAAGCATGGGAAACAATGAATACATGCCACCTTATGACAAATGGACACTGGCTGGATGGACAAAATGACCACCAGCCACATGGTTAAACAGCAACAACAAGGAGCAAGGAGCAAGGAGGCATGGGGAATAAAGAACACATGAAAAGTATGTCAAAGGAACACTATGTGGATGGACAAAATGGCCACCGGCCACATGGTCAAACAACAACTACGAACAAGGAGGCATGGAGAACAAAGAACACATGCAAGCCTATGGATATAAAATGACATCTGACCACACTGCATGGAGAACAAAGAGAAATGGTGGACAATGATAAACACACACACACACACTGTACATAAGGAGGCATGGTGGTGGCAACATTGAGGAAAAGTGACCATCATTAACTCAGCAATACAAAACATGAAAATTAACTGAGCTATAAACATTTCACAACGACACACATTCTCTTATACGATCAAATATTGTGCAGGAATATATTCAATTTTTGCATAAAAAAAGATGAAATGCAAACAATAGCCAACATCTTTAATTAATCAATGCCATCCCTGCCCTAAAAAAACTTTTAAAAACATATACCACTGAAACATTTATGTCATACACTGATGACTACTAGTGCTGGCTCCTTCTGGCTAGATGGCCATTTTGAAATTTAGGCCACATACTAAAATAATATTCCAAATGTTGCAAACATGTAGAAAAAGCACTGAGCTGTGCAACAATGTTCCTATACAAAAGGTGGAAAATCAGTGAAATGGGAAATAAACAATAACTGGGTCTATGCTTCAGGTCCCTCACCACTATAAAATTTAAAAATCTAATTAAAACACAAACAAACATACAACACCCTTATACAATAGTTTTTTTTAACTTACGTATGTGATTCAACAAACACAAAGTCCTTAAATCCAAGGGTATGTCTAGGAGACAAAGAGAGAGATCCTTCCACCTCAAAATCCAAGTTAAAAGTGAACAGGAGATGGACAAAGCACTGGGAGGAGTCTCCAGGATAGGAACAGGAAGTTGGAGTTTCCGACACAATTCCATCCTGTTTTAAAAAAAGCTTTGAAATCTGAAAAACAAATTGCAGGGTCCATTGGAGAAGAGAATCTAGTCAGAAATATTTTTTGTACTAGATTTAATTGCATCTGGAGAAAAAAATACACTCAAGTAATGGGTCTGTGCTCGAGACCGGCCCATGAGTATTGTGACTCTCCTAAGAGAGCACCAAAACTCAATGTCGCATTCGTGAATGAACTTAGCTCCACACCCGAGTGTGAAGTGCCCAAATTCAGTAAACTCCACCAGCAGACCAGAATTCTACGCCCGAGCCTAGTGGCAGCATGCACTAAGTCATCCAACAATTGCTAAATGCAACGTCTTAAGTAAAACCAGGCCTATTGACTTTGCTCCTTTATTGGCATCTAATCTAGTCATTTGCTGCACTAATAGGCTCATATTCAGTTGCGGAGATTGACATGAGAGAATTAGTTGTGTTATTTGGAAAACCTAGATCAGTTGATTAAACTCTGTAAAATACCCCAACTTTGAGGAAGTTAATAAATCTGACACAGAGAATGCTGTACAACCTGGTTATACACAGTGGAATCAATAGAGGAGTTACTACCTTTTGCTCCTGCAACCTGCTGCTGTTGATAAAGTCAGTGCCACTAAGCTGGGTATCGGGGCCTTATATTAACTTCTACATCACAAGTTTGAATGATTCAAGTCCATGTCACAAGTTTTAATGATACATATGTTGACTCATGCTTTCATCTTTCAAATGTGAATACAATTGAATGAGTGGACAGTACAATTGAATGATTGGCCAGTAATATTAATATAGCTCTACCAGCTGATGTGTGCTAGCAAGCCTTTCCAATTTGCCATTGATCAGTAAAATGCAAGATGCACAATATGTAAGCAGCTGCAGGAAAGACTGGATGCTCATTAAACCCTGGGTAGCATTGATAATTTTTCCCCTAGGCACAAGACAGCATTGAACCTAGCTAAGGGCAGGCTTAACTGGGCAAGAACAGATGGCAAGTCTGAAGTCATGAAATTGCTAGACTTGTCAGCTGCTTTTGACACAGTAGGCTGTGACTTGCACTAGGAAGGCTACAGAGGTGGGTGAATGATAAAGGAAGGTCAAGGACAAAGCTCCATTGATTCATAAGAAATAAAAGTTAAACTGTCCGTGAGGGAAGGCATTTTTTCAGCAATTGAAAACTTTGGGGTTCCACATCGTTCTTCACCCTTGCCATCTATTTGCAGCTGCTGGTGGAGTTACTGAAGTAGCTTTGAGTGTCATGCCTCATGCATGCAGATGACACACAGCTACCATTACACATTTAGACATTTAGAGTAAACATAATCGCTACATATCAGAGTGCTTGGTGCAAATCCCATAGTGGATAAAAAGGATACACTGAATAGATTGAAAATGGCATCCGCCTGGTGACTCTTACACAAACAAGTGTAGGATACGGAGGAAACTCCCTCCTTTTTCAAATCAGTGTCTCCCCACATCATGTATGAGACTCTAAAAAAATAAAGAGAACCAGTGTGCAAGGTGAAAAGGTGGGTGTGAAAGAGAGGGAAAGAAACACTCATCCCAGCAAGTAGGTAGGTAGTTCTTACACCCAGGTCAGTCTAACAGAACCAACAGTACCCCCACAGCATCATGAACAGCAGTCAAAAAATGCTTGATGATTTTTTTTAACTATTGGCAAAATGAGGGCCTCAAACAGCTAATGTTGTCTGTAGCATGACCCAAAAAGGGAAGTGGGATGTGTTATATGCAATTGAATCAGCAAGGAAAGTATGCAGGTGTCATGTGTGAGGAGTAGTTTTTATCTATTGTACACTGCCAATGTGCCATTTGCAGTTTTCATTAGTGGTGTTTTTAATAAAAAGGGGTCTTCATGGAAACCATTAGGAACTTTGGATATTTACATCTTTTCACATCCTAACTGACATTAGAACATTGGAATGTTAAGAGTTCCATTGAAAACAATGGAGTGCTCCGGGCTTCTAATGGTCTGTAGAAGCCCAGAGCTCCAACATTCCAATATTTTTGTTCACAGCTATTGCTGTGAAGAAAGGCCTCACAGAACAGGCGGTCGCTCCTCTCTCACTGCTGCTGCCTGATGCCTGCCTGCCACTGCTGATCCCGCTGACGCCGCTTCCTCCTCACCAGCGCTGACCTCTGCATCTCGGAGGTACCGCCCTCCGCTCGCTGCTCTCTACCTGCTGCTGCTGTCCACTCTCCTCGCCTTCTCTCCGCCGCCACTGCCCCGGTCACTCTCCTTCCTGGTTTCCCACCGCTGACCCCGCAGTCCCGCCTCTCCCCCCTGCCCATTGGCCACCCAGCCTCCCGCCTCCCAGCTGACCCTCCCTCCCGGCTCCTTACTTATGACGCCCACCCAGCGACCGCGCAGCGGACGCGTGCAGCGGATGCGCGCAGCGGGAGCACCGATTGAGCGCCGAAGGTGCGCCAAAGGTAAGCCCGTCTGCCCCCGCGTCCGCCAACCCCCCCGCAGGACCTATGATGCCGCCACACTCATCGCACTCAACACCGCCCGAGCCCCCAGGTGCTACCGAGCATCCCCGCGACGCACCCATGGACCCTTCGCCTGCCGATCCTGCAACTTCTCCTGCCTCCGAACCGGCACCGCACCCATCAAGACGGGCAACAGCAACCACCTCAAGTGCATCCTGATCAACACCCGCTCCGTCCACAGACACTCCGTGGAACTCTGGAACTTCCTCGACACCACATCTCCAGACGTCGCCTTCCTCACGGAAACCTGGATGAACGCCTCCTCAGCCCCCGACATCGCCATAGCCATCCCAGACGGCTACAAGATCATCAGGAAAGATCGCGTCAACCAGACCGGAGGGGGCATCGCCATCGTTCACAAAAGCACCATTCGCATCTCGACTGACGCCGCCGAATACCTGTACTTCCAGATCCACACCGACCCCAAGACCACCCTCAGAGGCACCCTCATCTACAGACCCCCGGGTCCACGGGCACAGTTCTGCGAAGACATCACGGACTTCATCAGCCCCCACACCCTCCCCTCCGCCGACTACATCCTCCTCGGGGACCTCAACTTCCACCTGGAGAACAACAACGACCGCAACACCACTGCCCTGCTGGACAACATCGCCAACCTCGGACTAAAGCAACTGGTCAACACCCCCACCCACTACGCCGGCCACACGCTCGACCCCCTCTTCTCATCCAGCAAGCACGTCACCTTCAGCCACTCCACCGGACTTCACTGGACTGACCACAGCTGCGTCCACTTCAGCTTCAAAAAGAACACGGTCCACCACCACCCGAAGCAGGTTCCCCACAGAAACTGGAGCAAGATCACCGTCGACCAGCTCGCCACCTCCCTCAGCCAGAACCCACCTGTCAGGACAACGGACCCTAACACAGCAGCCCTCGACCTCACGCAGTGGCTGACCTCCTGTGCCGACGACCTCGCCCCACTGAAGAACCCACTCACCAGGCCCAGAAGCAAGAAGGCCCCCTGGTTCACCGACGAACTCAAAAACTCCAAGAAGGCCTGCCGCACCCTCGAGAAGGCCTGACTCCTTGACAAGACCGCCGACAACATGACCGCCCTCAAACTTGCCACCCGCAGACATCATCAGCTCATCCGCACAACCAAGAAGAAATCTCTGAAGGAACGACTGGACAAGAACGCCCATGACAGCAAGGAGCTCTTCAACATCGTCAAGGAGTTCTCCAACCCCAGCACCGGCAACAACGACATCACTCCCTCACAGGACCTCTGCGACTCCCTCGCCTCGTACTTCCACTGCAAGATCGCCAACATCCACAACAGCTTCGGCGTTCCACCCCCGCACCCATCGGTCGAACCCACGCACCTCGCCGCCATCCTCCAGACATGGACCGAGGTGACCCCCGAAGACACAACACGCATGATGAACACCATCCACTCCGGATCGCCGACAGACCCGTGCCCCCACCATGTCTTCAACAAGGCCGCCTCTACCATCGCACCCCACCTCCGAGACATCATCAACACCTCCTTCGACACAGCCACCTTCCCGAAGAGCTGGAAGCACGCCAAGCTCAGCGCACTGCTGAAGAAACCAACAGCGGACCCGACCGACCTCAAGAACTTCCGCCCCATCTCGCTCCTTCCTTTCCCTGCCAAAGTCATCGAGAAGGTCGTCAACAAGCAACTGGCCACCTTCCTCGAGACGAACGGATCCCTCGACCCATCACAGTCCGGATTCAGAGCCAACCACAGCACCGAGACCGCCCTCATCGCAGCCACCGACGACATCCGAGCCCTGCTCGACAACGGTGAAACAGCGGCACTCATCCTCCTAGACCTCTCCGCAGCATTTGACACTGTCTGCCACCGCACCCTAGTCCAACGCCTCAACGATACCGGCATCCAAGGGAAGGCCCTGGAATGGATCATCTCATACCTCTCCGGCAGAACACAGAGAGTACGCCTCCCTCCATTCCTCTCGGAGGCCACCGAAGTCATCTGCGGCGTCCCGCAAGGATCATCGCTCAGCCCCACTCTCTTCAACATCTACATGAAACCCCTTGCTGCCATCGCACGCCAACACAACCTCAACATCATCTCCTACGCCGATGACACCCAGCTGATCCTCTCCCTCACCAGAGACCCCGACACCGCCAAAACCAGCCTACACGAAGGGATGAAAGACGTCGCCAAATGGATGGACATCAGCCGCCTGAAATTGAACACGGACAAGACAGAAGTTCTCATCCTGGGACCGTCGCCCTCCGCATGGGACGACTCTTGGTGGCCCCCGGCCCTAGGCACCGCTCCCAAGCCAACGGACCACGCACGCATCTTGGGCGTCATCCTGGACTCCTCCCTCTCGATGACCAGACAAGTCAACGCCGTCTCCTCAGCTTGCTTCCACAACCTCCGCATGCTCCGTAAGATCTTCCGATGGATCCCGACCGAGACCAGGAAGACGGTCACCCAGGCCCTCGTCACCAGCAGACTAGACTACGGAAACACCCTCTACGCCGGTACAACAGCCAAGCTTCAGAAAAGACTTCAGCATATCCAGAACGCCTCCGCCCGACTCGTCCTGGACGTCCCCCGACGCAGCCACATCTCAAGCCACCTGAGAGACCTGCACTGGCTCCCTGTCAACAAGAGGATCACGTTCAGACTCCTCACCCACGCACACAAATCCCTCCATGACCTGGGCCCAAGGTACCTCAACGACCGCCTGACCTTCTACTCGCCCACCCGCCAGCTACGTTCCGCGAACCTCGCCCTCGCTGTCGTCCCTCGCATCAAAAGAGCCACCGCCGGAGGAAGATCCTTCTCCTACCTGGCGGCTAAGACATGGAACTCCCTGCCCGCCCACCTATGGCTGACCCAGGACCACCTCGCCTTCAGGAAACAGCTCAAGACCTGGCTGTTCGAGCAGTAGCAGACCCCCTCCCCCAAGCGCCTTGAGACCCTTCCGGGTGAGCAGTGCGCGATATAAATTCCTTGATTGATTGATTGAGAACCCAAGATAATTTCAATCCCCTCAGGCTTGTGAGGCCTTTTTTTATTTATTAGAAATTTCTTCCCTCTAGTGGCAGAATGTTCTAATAGCCTCATAGCCCTCCCTAACTGGCCAATACTGGCACTAACGTTCTGTTCCGTTTTTTTAAACACTGAAGCAGACCTTTACTGGCTGGTGTAGTCCACTACGGAGGGCAAAAAAGCTATATAAGAACACTGGAATGTTGGTTCAAGTTGAAGAGAAAGGATTGGCTCAGGACTAATCATGTTTGATCAGTCTCTTCAAACATTCTAATCCTTGTCTTTCTGTTTCTCCCTTTTTATATTAGAACATGGCACCCTTAATGGGAGGAATGTAATAAAAGAATTACAGATCAATTGCCTCAGATATGCCTGGTGGCAAGTCGGGATGAAGGTCCTTTAACAACCATTATATCATTTGGCAACAGGCTATTATGCTATAGTCACTCATTTCAATAAATGTGTCGGTGCTGAATGTACCACTGCAATGCTCTATTGAACTGCCACCTTCATGGGCGTTGGATAAATAATTATCTGGTTGCTGTGAAATAATCTGTGCAGCAAGTCTGCTTTTCATCTACAGTTAATTAAAAGCCCAACAAGATTATATATTTAACGCCTATGATAAGCAAGAAAACAAGTATTACATTTCAACATCTTAAATGTCAGTTATGTTTTTCTAGACGAGTAAACAGGGCTCCATAGATGAATGCAGACTGGATTTTGCAAAGTTTTCCAGACCACTACTTTTGAACCAAACGAAATAGTTTTCGCTCTATGAGTTAATTAAAAAAAGAGTGCATTCAGTCTTTGATAGATACTTCCATCCATCTGTTTTTCTATTCATCCAATCATTCATGGGTTCAAGAGTTCTCTGTAACAGTATGCGTGGTACTATGCAAAGTATATTTATTATTATTGTTTGGTCGAGCCCTGAGACCTCAAATATTTGACGTGTGCATTTCTCCCTCTTTCCAACTCAACCATTTACCATGCACTGATTATCTATGCACTTCATAAAATACAACTTCTTGCGACTCGCTTTGGGGGGTGATTTGAATTCCTACCTGACATTAAACATTGATAGATGGTTGGTAGAAGGCATACCTTCTACCAAGAACATTTTGTACTTTGTTGGTCAGCCTTCAATTACACACAATATTGCTCTGTTATTTTATATAAAGAATTGTCAATGGCAGTATGAACATATATAAGGAGGAAAGTCAGAATTCCCTAAGGCCATAAAGAATGTTTGTTTCACTGAAATGTTTACAATTTAAAACTGCTTCAAAGAACACTTTGTAGCTGGCAGACAGCCAGACTTCATGGAGAGTAAACAGTGGGTGTGAGAATGCACTGTCATCTATCTCGTCTGGTGGCCAGCATTAATTATATACTGAACGTGCATTTTCTGTGTTCAGTGAAGCCAGTCCTCTAAAGTCTGGTGAATGTTTCCAAGAATATGATTTTCTAAAGGTAGCAAACATTTTCGCAAATCGAACCATTCCTAAGGATCATTAAACTAGTGCATGCTTAATGGATAATGTATATTTTGATTCAATCAAAAGCTCTTACAAAAACTACACTATTGTCATGCTTGCTAAATGATGCGAAATGTATTATCAAAACACACATCTTTAAACATGCGTCGCTATTATCGCAAACCAATTTGCATTTAATTGATTAAATATTCCAGTGGATGTGAACACCATCAGTCAGTGACCTTGGCTTCCGCATTACCCAGCATTGGGCGTCTTCCTGGTGGACTATCAGAGTGGGGGCCAGATTCACTGCTGGTGGGGGCCGGATTTGTTCCTCTATGTGGTGACATGACATGAACCAGGGTCACTCGCAGTTACCCAATGCAAGGCCACACACACACACAGCGCAGCAAGAAATGGGACACACACTCAGGGGCATATTTATACTTGTTTTGAGCCGAATTAGTGTCATTTTTTTATGCAAAGTCAGTGCAAAATTAACTCCATATTTATACTTTGGTGCTAGAACCGTCTAGCCTCAAAGTTATAAAGTTAAAGGGGGTCATTTTGATCCACGGCAGTCCAGCCCGCCATGCCGGCAGCGGGTGAAAAGACCGCCACCGGCATGGCGGGCTGAACCTCCATATAGAGAACACATGGAGGGCTGCCATAGGTGGCCCTCCACCACCGCCAGGCTGCCTCCGCCAGGCAACCTCACGATGGAAGGAATCATTATCTGACAGGGCAGCGCTGCTGCGTCTCATATAATGACCCCTACTGCCACCGGCCTTTCCCTGGCAGGTTCCCCCGCCAAAAAAAAGGCTGGCAGAAGGGGTGCTCCGGGGCCCCCCTGGGGGCCCCTACACTGCCCATGCACTTGGCATGGGCAGTGCAGGGGTCCCTGTGCAGTGTCCCATCGCGCAGGTCACTGCCCGATTTAAGGGCAGTGATCTGCGCGACGGGTGCAACTGCACCCGCAGCACAGAGGCATTGACGACGGGTCCATGTGGAGCCGCCGGTATTGTCCCGGCCATGCATTCTGCTGGGCCGGCGGGCAGAAACAAGGTAGGTGTTCCCGTGCAAAAAATGACCATATGGCCTTAGCGCCATATTTATCCCCCCATGCTAAAATCACGCTGAGGGGTAGGAGGGGTCAAATAAGCTTGCAAAGCTTGTTTGGCACCATTATTTATCACCTGTGCCAGAGCAGGTGTTAGGGGGACCTGTGGGCCTATTTCCGTAGTGGAACACCATGGAATAAGCCTGCAGGTACCCTCCCCAGGCCTCAAGGACACCCACACCCACACCAGTGGGACAGAAGACGATCGAGGACCCCATCCCAGGTAAGTACATGTAAGTATTTCTTTTTATTTTAAAGTGCTATTGGGGGCCCTGAAATGCCCCCCCCCCTGCATGCAACTGGGTGTAATGGCCATGTCCAGGGGACACTGGTCCACTGTGCTGGCCATTGGGGTGGTGGGCATGACTCCTGTCTTTTCTAAGACACGAGCCATGTGGTATGGATGGTTTTGCGTTATAAAATGATGCTAGGTTGGTTAGATTCATTTTTTTTTACTCTAACATGCCTAATGTCATTTTTTGGTGCAAAACCCCCATCTCCCATACTGCCACCCCCACTGGGCTAACATCATTTTTTTTTTTACGCTAGCCCACCTTTTGCGCCGGCTTGCACCATTCCATAAATATTGTGCCCGGCTGGTGCTTAAGAATGGTGCAAGCCGGTGCAAAACCTTTTGATGCAAAACTGCGTTAGGGCAGTTTTGCACCAAAAAGTATAAATATGCCCCTCACTATTGTAGTAGAAGTGGAAGACGGGCAGTCTTCACTTATTTATTTGTAGCCTCTGGACATGACTGTCCAGAGGATGTACTAGGTGAGCATCCGGGGGAGGGAAGATGAAAGGTCATGCAGAAGAGCCTTGTGGCTCATCACATCCCTCACCAATTTGGTGTTAATAATCATCTTGTCGTGTGACACACAAAGTCTTTGAGCCTCTGACTAAGCTGTGGGTTTGACCGGAGACTATATCGCTGGTGGCGAGAGCTGCTTGTATCTTCTTGGGCAACCTGATGGCTGTCAGTTCTTTGTTGTCTGATGCTCTGCTCAGGAGTAGGGTCACAGGGTATTGGTTCATTCGGGTCTTGTAAATTACAGGGTAGGTCCAGAGTAGTGTTATTGAGTTCTGTGGTGGCTAAGTCTCAGAATATGTTACCTTGTGGAACCATGAAATATTTGTGGTCACTTGCTCAACCCCTTCTCTGGTAGTGACCATTGTGGAAGCCACAGTGAGGACCATCCACATTCCAGGTTCAAAAGGAGTTTTTCATTTCCACCCAGGTCTCCTGTCCCTGATAATTACACAGGCTCCAGGATTTAGATGTTGTGTTGCTGCATGCCACCTTTTACTCGCTCATGCGTTGTTTTGCAATCGTCCTGCCTGGATGCCTTCAGGGTTGTAGGAAGGTGGCAACCACCAAGGGCAGGTTAGTATGGTGTCACTTGTCTTGCTTCCTTCAACATGACCGACCAGGTGGGGCCATTGTGTGGTACACTATGGGGTCGGTATTCTCTTAGGAGCCACTGGAGCCTGAGTTCGAGGTCAGCTGCTTCCAGCATAGCAATCCGAGGTTTTTTTTCAATGTGCACATGAAGCGCTCAACTTCACCATTCAGCTGTGGCCACTGAGGAGTGATGCATCAAGCTGCATTCCTAACCATTCTAGCAGATCTTTAAACTCTGTCTCTTGAAGCAGCAGCCCATTGTATGTCTTGATTTCCTTGGTGAGTCGAAACATCGCGAACATCTTTTCTAAGACTTTCGTGAATGCAGTGGAGTCAATTACTTCAATGACTGGATACTTCAAAGTATCCATCTACCAAAACCATGGTGGTACTCCCATCTGGGAAATTCTCAAAATCCAGTCTGACTTTGGATCAGGGCGTAGCACGTTTCCTCTGTTATGGTGAGCGCTAGAGCTTTTGGTGCACTTGTTAGTTGGTATGCAGGGTATTGTTTCACAAAGTCGTTGACAGCGGCTTCTAGATAGACACTCTGTCATGCATACCCCACTTCTTCTTTGCGTGCTCTCGTATCCTCGATTGGCAAGCGTGGTCACCCACTGTTGGAGATTGGCAGAAATTACCATCCGGTGGCCTCGTAATAGAAGACCATCTTCGGATGTGCTGAGCTGATTGAGGAACCTCCTGAACTTAGTTAGTCTTTCCTTCTCTGGGCCTGTCCAGTCATTGACAATCTTGAGGACATTTTGCCTGGACTCTCTGGCCAGGGCATTTTCCACCTTTGTTAGCACTGCATTGTCAGCTGTGGCATTAAATAATGCTTTCAGGTCAAGTGTTCTTCGGCAAGCACTGTCTACTAGCACCTCCACATATTCTTCCACCAACTTGTCAGTGATCGTGCTATTCTCATCTGGTTGTGGCGGGTGATGTGACAAAATGTCCGCTCGCTGGGTTCATGGCACTTGGACGGTAGATTACCTCCATGCGGTAATGTTGAAGTTGAATGGTTCATCATTCTATTCATGGTGGGGGGGGTAGTGCAGAGGAACAAGTGGTTGGTGGTCAGCGACCACTCTGAATGTTCTCCAGCAGAGGTAGAGGTGGAAGTGTCCACACGGCCCACTTGATTGCAAGGGCTTCTCTCTCAATCTGTGCATATTTCTTCTTGGTGTGCATGTGAGCCTTGCTTGCAAATGCCAGTGGTGCCCATCTTCTAATTTTGACTTCCTGAGTGAGGGCCACTCCAAGGCCTACCAGGCTGGTTCTACTATGAGCTTGTCTTCTTCTTAGGGTCAAAATACGCCTTTGTTGTTTTGCTTAGCAGAGCTTCCTTGAGGCTTCCTCCTCTCTTTGACCCCAAAACCAGGGGGTGTCTGCTTTGGTAAGGGACCTGAGTGGTTCTGCAATTATGGCTAGGTTTGGTATGAACTGTTCACAATAGGTGAAAACTGCTTACCTGTCACAGTTCTCTGTGCTTGAGCCTGCTTGTTGCCTGGGATTTTTGTGAGTCAACCTGCACACCATCCTGACTGAAAACACCCCCGAAAAACTCAATTAATGACTGAAAAAACAAACATTTCTCCTTGTGAAGAGTGAGTCTGTGCTCCAACAGGCATTTGAGAGTAGCACGAAGATGCCGGTGATGTTCCTCTGCAGTTATGGAATGAATGAGAATGTCACCACTCACATTCATGACACCATTGAGTCTTGATAGGGTTTCCCCAATAGCTTTCTAGAACACCTCAGCTGCGGACGAGATATCGAACTTAGTTGCTTGAATCATCACAGCCCCAGGGGTGTTGAGAAGGCAGTTATGTACCTACTCTCTTTTGACAGGCATAGCTGATGGTATCCAAGCATTCAGGACTAACTTAGAGAACATCTGGAACGTTCCGATCAGCAATTATGTCATCTATGGTGGGTGTTATATTCCTCTCCTGCTTTATTGACTTGAAGGGGAGACGCATGTCAATGCGTCGATCCGGTCTCCCGTGCGTCGAATTTGTGGTCGGTACACTGGCACTGCGTCGTTCTTTTCGATGTAAAGTCGGGCTGTGTCGTTTCGGTTCAGAGTGCAGTGGAATTTTCACTGCGTTGCAGGATGTGCGTAGTTTCTGGCAGGCTGTGCGTCTAATTTCGCAGCACAAGGAATCCTTCTTGTAGAGATGAAGTCTTTTTGGTCCTGAGACTTCAAGGAACAGGAGGCACCCTCTCTCCAAGCCCTTGGAGAGCACTTCTGCACAACCGCCAGAGAGCAGCAAGGCAGAATGGCAACAGCAAGGCAGCAGTCCTTCACAGAAAGCAGACAGGTGAGTCCTTTGGGCAGCCAGGCAGTTCTTCTTGGCAGGATGCAGATTCTTGTTCAAGTTTCATCTCCAGGAAGTGTCTGAGTTGGTAGGGGCAGAGGTCCTGCTTAGATACCCAAATGTGTCTCTGAAGTGGGAGGGGGACTTCAAAGAGTGGCTTAGAAGTGCATAAGGTCCCCTTTCAGTTCAAACCTGTCTGCCAGGGTCCCAGTAGGGGGTGTGGCAGTACTTTGTGTGAGGGCAGGCTACTGTCCTTTCACATGCAAGTGTCAGGCTCTCCTCCCTCCCAGCCCAGGAAGACCCATTTAAAATGCAGATGTATGCAATTGAGGCTGAGTATCTTGTGTTTGGGGTGTGTTTGAGTGAATGCAAAAGTGAGCTGTCAACTAAACCCAGCCAGACGTGGATTGTAAGGCATTGAAGAATTTAAGTGCAAAGAAATGCTCACTTTCCAAAAGTGGCATTTCTAAAATAGTAATATTAAATCCAACTTCACCAGTCAGCAGGATTTTGCATCGCCTTTCTGGCCATACTAAATATGACCTTCCTACCTCTTTCAAATCAGCAGCTACCACTCAAACAATATATGAGGGCAGCTCCAATGTTAGCCCATGAAAATAGCATGCCTCACAGCAGTGTAAAAATGAATTTAGGAGTTTTACACTACCAAGACATGTAAACTACACAGGTACATGTCCTGCGTTTTGCCTACACAGCACCCTGCCCTTAGGGTTACCTAGGGCATACCTTAGGGGGTGACATACATAGGGGAGTTTTAGGCTTGGCAAGTTCTTTTAAATGCCAAGTCGAATTGGCAGTAAACCTGCACACATAGGCCTTGCAATGGCAGGCCTGAGACAAGGTTAAGGGGCTACTTAAGTGGGTGGCACAACCAGTGCTGCAGGCCCACTAATAGCATTTAATCTACAGGCCCTGGGCACATATAGACCCTAATTACAAACCTGGCGGTAAATCCCACTTACCGCCGTGCTGAAGCCCGGCAACATACCGTGGCGGAAATCCGCTACAGGCATTATGATCCACATCTCGTAATCCGCCACAATACAGACACCCACACAAGTCTGCCACACCAAAGGTCAGTGATAAACTGGCAATTGCAAAACCTACATCATCACGCCAACAGGAATACGCCCACAGTATCACGATCCACGAATCAACGTGGCGGTCATTCAACCACAGTAATCCATTGGCAGTACACACTGCTGCTCTCAAAATACACACACATTTACACACACCTGATAAACATACACACACCCCACCCACACACTCACACCACTATAAAACACACACCCACATTACCCACAACCCCTTACAACTACATTTTAAAAAGAAGCAGAGAGAGAGAGAATAGCAAACACAGCACCAGCATCCACAGGCACACAACACCATCACTCATACAACATCCATGCACCTCAAAGAACACACCCCAACACAACACATCACACAGCACAACAAACATCACCTCACACATCACCCACACCACATTATGACAACCCACATTTTCTGAGGAGGAGCTGAGAGTTATGGTGGAGGAAATCATCTGGGTAGAGCCACAGCTATTCGGATCACAGGTGCAGCAGACATCCATTGCAAGGAAGATGGAGCTATGGTGGAGAATTGTCGACAGGGTCAACACAGTGGGACAGCACCCAAGAACACGGATGACATCAGGAAGAGGTGGAATGACCTAAAGGGGAAGGTGCGTTCCGTGGTATCCAGACACCAGGTAGCTGTACAGAGGACTGGCAGTGGACCCCCACCTCCTACCCCACAACTAACAACATGGGAGGAGCAAGTCTTGGCAATCATGCATCCTGAGGGCCTTGCAGGAGTAGCAGGAGGACTAGACTCTGGTATGGCAAATCTTTACTAATATATCCCCCCACCCTACCTGCATGCCATCACAAAGTCCTACCCCTACCCTCACACCCATCACCCCAACACCTCACAGATAACCCACTATCACAACCCACACATCCCAATACCAAGACCTGCATGTAAAACCAATGCATGGACACCCATTACAGACCTGCATGGCCACCCATCACCAAAGCATGTCCAGTAGAGAGACTCACTCAGGCCACAAAATCACCACTCACACAAGGGCCAAGGCAATAATGCAAGCATAGGAGTTGAGGGAAACTCACACATTGCACAAGATGGCACACACAGATACAATAACTATGCATTTACACCCCAACAAGACCCCTACCCAAAGTCACAGGACAGGAGGTGCCAGCCATATCAAGTCCCCCCACAGAAGAGGCCCCCAGTGATGACAGCAGCTCTGCACGCCTGGATCAAGATGACCAGCCCGGCCCATCAGGGACCTCAGGACAGTCGGTTCCCCTGCCACAGTCCCAAACCACCACTGAACCTCCCCCCTCAGGAAACACCACCACAGCACCCACCCAGCAGGCCCATGCCACTGTCTCCAGGACACATAAATCAGCAGTGTGTCCACCACTACAGGGACTCCAGGCAAAACCACTAACCCAAGACAATCAGGGACCTGGGGTCAGTGGCAGTGGGCACACGGTTCAGGGGACAGAGGCACAGGACAACAGGGAAACTAGGAGGACTGCTGTGCGACAGGGGGGGAGGACAGGCTAAGGGAACCCACTCTCCACGAGGCACTCTCCAACATCATGGGAGCATACCACCATTCCCAGGAGACCATGGGCCAGGTACTGGCCAAGTTTCAGGAGACCCAGCGGCTGCAGGAGGAACAGTACCTGGGGATCAGGGAGGACTTGAAGTCTATTAACCACCCTGGTCACCATTGCAGGGGTGCTGGCAAACATGACCAACACCATGAGGGAGACAGTGGCACACCAACGGGCCCCCCACAGTAGCCTGAATGATGAACAGCGGCCTCCACATCCACCAGTGCTAGTGGACAGGAGGTCCCGCCACAGGACCAACAGGCCACCAGCACCCCACCCCCTGCAGAAGGAGAACCACCCCGCAAACTGTCCCTGCGATCCAGGCACAAGACAGAGAACATTGCCGAGACCCTGCCAGGAAATAAGACCCTCCTGATTGTCACCCTTCTGTCCCACTATATCACCCTGACCATCTTGAACTGCCATTGCTCCACTTCCTATGCCCCCTTGGACAATGCACCTGTGATACAAAGAGACTTGACTCTACCATGGACATTCCTCCACCATCACCCCAGCCCATTGCACATCCCCCTCTACTTATTAGTGGGGGATGTGCAAATAAACTTAAATAAACACCCTTGAATCACAAAACAATCTGTAGTCAGTCTGTACTTTCACAAATGTGTTCTTACAACCTCTCTGACAAATATCAGTGTCAATGTTCATTTGCACATACCAAGGTATGACAGTTGTTGGGCTGCAGTAAACATAGCAGAAGGCAGAATGTGGTACACAGATCTGTGAAAAGGAAAGGCAAAGTGAACTGTCAGGGTCCATACACAGAGGTAAAAAGGCAGAATCATGCAATGTCCTACAGTAGTTTGATATGAGAGGAGCAGTGCCATTCTCTTACCTGTGTCTCACTGGAAGTATTGCATGATGATGTTGTTTCAGTTGTCAATATCTTCTTCTTCTGCCTCCTCTTCTTCACTGTCCACAGGCTCCACAGCTGCCACAAGCCCAACATCAGGCCCATCCTCCTGCAGAAAAGGCACCTGGCAGCGCAAAGCCAGGTTGTGCAACATACAGCATGCCACGATGATCTGGCACACCTTCTTCGGTGAGTAGTATAGGGAGCCACCTGTCAGATGAAGGCACGGGGACCTGGCCTTCAGGAGGCTGAAAGTCCGCTCTATAATCCACCTAGTTTGCCCATGTGCCTCATTGTAGCATTCCTCTGCCCTTGTCCTGGGATTCCTCACTGGGGTCAGTAGCCATGACAGGTTGGGGTAACCAGAGTCACCTGCAAATATCAAGGGGTATCTGTTAGACATACATAAACCCTTAGGGACTCTCCCATACCCAGACACCAATTCAAACTGTGTGGGGACCTTGGGCTCACCTATTAGCCACACATGGTGCCTCTGGAGTTGGCCCATCACATAAGGGATGCTGCTATGCCTCAAAATGTAAGCGTTGTGCACTGAGCCAGGATACTTGGCATTCACATGGGAGATGTACTGGTCTGCCAAACACACCAATGGTATCTTTTGCGGTTTCTGTACACCTTTTCATCAATGGCACCAATGATGTTGGGGATATGTCCCAGGGCATAGAAGTCACCTTTAACTGAGGGCAAATCCTCCACCTGTGGGAAAACGATGTAGCTGCGCATGTGTTTCAGCAGGGCAGACAACACTCTGGACAACATGTTAGAGAACACAGGCTGAGGCATCCCTGATGCCATGGCCGCTGTTGTTTGAAAGGAACCACTGGCCAGGAAATGGAGCACTGACAGGAACTGCACTAGAGGGGGGATTCCAGTGGGATGGTCGATAGCTGACATCAGGTCTGACTCCAACTGGGCACACAGTTCATGGATTGTGGCACGATCAAGTCTGTAGGTGATAATGATGTGTCTGTCTTCCATTGTCGACAGGTCCACCAGGGGTCTGTACACCGGAGGATGACGCCATCTCATCATCTGCCCCAGTGGATGTGCCCTTATGGAGGAGAATAGTGAGCAAAGGGTCATATACCATACAGGTTGCACAAGGGTGTTTTGCACTATTGTGATTTAATCGGTGTGTGGCGCTGTCTTTCCGTATTCCTGCCCAAAAGTGCTGTGACACAGTTAGGCACCCTGCCATGTGCCCCCTGAAATGGCGGCTGCCTGACCTGCAAGGAGGGACAAGGGGAAATGAGGTAACTGCGCTGGCGTTGTGCAGCATCACGGTAGGCGGACGAAGGCTGCTTCGCAATACAGCATTGGTTATCATTGGGCCCTATGGGTTCCAGGAGCCAATGATGATGTACGCCGGCGGTGACGGTACGCACCGCCACGGACGTGACCGCCATTTTCTATCTCTTCACTCACTTGATACCTGACCTTCAACAGGAGAGGACCTACACTGCAAGTGCTGCTGTGACCTGAGTCTGGAAGCGACAATGGCTCTAGTGTCTGAGGAAAGGGCCCCTGCCTTCACCGCGGAGGAGTTGGACAACCTGGTGGATGGTGTCCTCCCCCAGTACACGCTACTCTAAGGTCCTCCAGACAAACAGGTGAGTACACTGTGTGCATGGTGGATGGGACATTAATGTATGGAGTGGCTTGGATGGAAGATACATGGGGGGGGTGGGCTGTGGCCTGCATATGAGGATGGTCAGTGTATGTGTTTCAGGGCATGGTTGGGAAGTTGTGGCCAATGAGTAAGAATAACCGGACGGGCGAGTAAAATCCATTCTTACTTTACCTTTCCTGTAGGTCATCGCCCACCAGAAGAAGGGTATTTGGCGTGACATCGCCAAGGAAGTGTGGACCCTGGGGGTCTATCATAGATGGAGCACCCACTGCGCAAGAGATGGGAGGACCTGCGCTGCTGGAGCAAGGAGATGGTAGAGGTCCAGCGCGGGATGGCCTCCCAACGTGGAAGGGGTGCCCGTCGCACCATGACCCCACTGATGTTCTGGATCCTGGCTGTGGCATATCTGGAGTTGGATGGGCCCTTGAGGGCATCACAGCAGCCACAAGGGGGTGAGTACAGTCTCATTCAGCAGACTCTGCACACTTTACGTGGTGTCTGGGGGGGGAAGTGGGCTGTGGGTTCCCCTAGTCCAGGGTGAACTTGGTAGGGTATGTCCCTTGTTTGGCAGGCTCTGTGGCACTCCAACCCCAATAGTGGTAGTGGCCATCTACACCTAGTCAGGCTCCTGTGTGTTCCAGGTGTGCAGCAAATGGGCTTAGGCATAGTCCTCCATGGGCAGGTGATTTTCCTGAGAACTGTTAGTGCATGGCCTAGTACATAGGGCTGCTCCCTGTGTGTTGTGTCCGCCAACAATACTGGTGTTGCTGGCATTGACCATGTGTCTCCTCTGTCTTCCCCCCCTTTTTGTTTTGTCACCCTGTCCGTGTGTGCATTAGCATAATCTGGAGGAGGAGCAGTGGTACCAGAGCAGGAGGGAGCTGCAACCCACATGGCCCAGGAGGGTGAATGTACGGGGTCTGAAGGCACCAGTGGGACGGAGGGTGAGGGGAGCTCCACGACGGGGACAGGAGGGGACACTAGCAACAGTGACTCCTCCTCTGATGGTAGCTCCCTTGCGGTGGCGGGCACCTCTGTGCCCACTGTAACAACAGGTACAGCCGCCATCCCCCCTACCAGCACCACCCTCTCAGCAGCCCCTCAGCTTGTTTCCGTGCCCGCTCACCCAGAAGGGTGGGCATCTCCTTTGCCCCAGGCACCTCATCCCTGCCCCAGTCAGCCCTGCTGCCCTCAGTAAGGAGGCTATTGACCTCCTGAGAGCCCTCACTGTTGGGAAGTCAACCATTTAGAATGCCATCCAGGGTTTCGAGAGGCATTTGCAACAAACAAATGCATACCTGGAAGGCAATCATTCTGGAGTGGCGGACCAACAGAGAGCATTTCAGGCTCTGGCCTCAGCACTGATGGCAGCCATTGTCCCTGTGTCCAGCCTCCCCCCTCCAACCTCCACTACCCCGAGCCAATCCCCTCTACCTCAGCCTATCCCAAGCACACCATTAGACCAGCATGTACACACATCAACACACAAAAGTGGCTCAGGCAAACATAAGCACCACACATCCCACAGGCACTCACACAAGCACTATACCCATGCAGACACACTAACATCCACTGACTCCACTGTGTCCCCCTCCTCCAGGTCATCCAGCTCCCTCCCAGTCTCGTCTCCACTCACACCTGCATGCACTAGAACCTCAGCCACTACCTCCATTACCAGCACGCCCATCACCACACACCGCTCACGTGCAATCACCACTCCCACTCCCATGCACACGTCCCCTTTGTCCTCTCCCATTGTGTCTGTGAGCCCTCCTCCCAAAGTACACAAACGCTGGCACACACCCACTCAATAGCTATCCACCTCACAACAGCCTCCAGCCCATGCACCTTCACCCAAACTCAGTAGACGTACACCTCCTACAACCACTACCTCTTTCTCCACTCCCAAACCCCCTCCATCTTCCCATCCCAGTGTGTCTAAAAAACTTTTCCTAGCTTTCATTGACCTCTTCCCTACACCTCCCTCCCCGTCCTTCCCCTAGGGCCAGGATGTGTAGATCCCAGCCCAGCACCTCAGCCACCAAATCCTCGTCCAGTGTGGTCCCTGCAGGTCCGGGAACACCGAAGGTGGCACCCATCGGGGCTGCCAGTGTGCCACCTAGTGAGGCCAAGGACCACTCTATTCCACCACCTGCCAAGGTAAAGAAGGGGCCAGCATGCCAAAGAGAAAAGCTGCATCAACCACCCAGCAAGGCCTCTTCCAGAACCAAAGAAGACAGTGCCAAGGTCCCAGCAGCGACTTCCAAGGTGGGGAAGGGACACAAGGGCAAAGGAAAGTCAGTTCAGGGCACAGAGCCTCCTGGTGAGGGACTGGTGTCACCCCTTCTGCAAGACAGACCAGCAACCTGTATGGCGGTGGCCACCGCCGCAACAGCCGCCATCTGCACCTCCACCTGCACGTCTGCTGCCTCTACTACAGTCACCAGCATCATCCCCAGTGGGCACCCTTCTGAGACTGCAGAAGATGGCCTGGTGTCTCCCTCCACAAGTGCAGACACCTGCACCACCGGCAGCATCTCCGCCGCAGACACCTCCGCAGCCACCGCCACCTGTCCCGCGATGTGCGCAGCCAGTGCCACTACAGCGGACATCAGCAGCATCCCCACTGGGCAGCCTTCTGAGGCAGCAGGAGACGTCCTGGACCCTGCACACACTACATGAGGCACCACAACCAGCACTGGCACTACCAGCAGTTTGCAGGCTAAGTCGCCGCAGGGTGGAGTTTGGCTCTACCTCCATGGAGTATCATGCTACCTGTTCCCTGAAACCTCGTGGCTCAGACACTGAGGTGAGGGAATGGGAACTGCCACACCCCAGGTGCAGCATCACTGGGCACCATGCCCCCTCCAGAACCAGTGGAGAACAGCATCCACTACCCCTATCCTTGGCAGAATGAAGCACTCTGGGCACAATGCCCCCTCCAGAATCAGTGAAGAACAGCATCCACTACCCCAGTCCTTGGCAGGATAAAGCACTCTGGGCACCATGCCCCCTCCAGAACCAGTGGAGAACAGCATCCACTACCCCAGTCCTTGGCAGGATGAAGCACTCTGGGCACAAAGCCCCCTCCAGACCCAGTGGAGAACAGCATCCACTACCCCAGTCCTTGGCAGGATGAAGCACTCTGGGCTCAATGCCCCCTCCAAAACCAGTGGAGAACAGCATCCACTACCCCTGTCCTTGGCAGGATGAAGCACTCTGGGCACCAAGCCCCCTCCAGAACCAGTGGAGAACAGCATACACTACCCCTATCCTTGGCAGGATGAAGCACTCTGGGCACAAAGCCCCCTCCAGAACCAGTGGAGAATAGCATCCATTACCCCAGTGCTTGGCAGGATGAAGCACTCTGGGCACCATGCCTCCTCCAGAACCAGTGGAGAACAGCTTCCACTACCCCAGTCCTTGGCAGGATGAAACACTCTGGGCACAAATCCCCCACTACCCCAGTCTTTGGCAGGATGAAGCACTCTGGGCACAAATCCCCCTCCAGAACCAGTGGAGAACAGCATTCAATACCCCAGTCCTTGGCAGGATGAAGCACCCTGGGCACAAAGCCCCTCCAGAACCAGTGGAGAACAGCATCCACTACCCCTATCCTTGGCAGGATGAAGCACTCTGGGCACAAAGCCCCCTCCAGAACCAGTGGAGAACAACATCCACTACCCCAGTCCTTGGCAGGATGAAGCACTCTGGGTACAAAGCCCCCTCCAGAACCAGTGGAGAACAGCATCCGCTAGAGAGACTGTGGCTATGCACTCCCCAGGAGCAAGCAGTGGGCAAACCACCCACTTGAGAGACTGTGGCTTTGTGCTCCCCAGGAGCAAGCAGTGGGCAAACTACCCACTTGAGAGACTTGAGAGACTGGCTTTGCACTCCCCAGGACCAAGCAGTGGGCAAACCACCCACTTGAGAGACTGTGGCTTTGCACTCCCCAGGACCAAGCAGTGGGCATGGAGCCCCTTCGAGGAGCAGTGGCGTCGTCCCATCATCTGGCTGAGGTGCCCCCACTCCACTTCCCCATGAGGTGCCTGTGTTTTTTTCGACCTGATGCCCCTGCAGTGTTCTCTCAGTTTTGAGGCAGGTAACATGTGTGGGCTTTGCCCATGCTTTTTGGGACCACTTGTCCACGGACATTTATTGGAACAGTATACAGACTTGTGTACTTGCTGTAAATATTTGTATATACTGATCATTTAAAGTTATCTTGGCCTATCTGAATTTTCGATTAATACACTTGTTAAAATCATTTCATTTAGTCCTTGTGTTCTTCTAGGGGGTGACGGGGTGTATCTGTGATGTAATTAGATGTGTTTGTGTGTATGGTGTTGTGGGTGAGGGTGGGGGTGGGAGTGTAGCGTATTGCGTGTGTGTGTGTCACTCTCTTTTTCCTCCCCCCCACCCCAGGTGCAGTACTCACCATGGTCATCGCTGCTGTCTTTGATGTTCCTGGTAGATGAGGAGGTAGACCCACATGGTCAGGACCTGTAACTCACTCTCCATGGCGTCCTGGTTCCTCGTTGGGTGTCGTGAGGTGAGTGGTTTCCGTTCCAAAGATGGTTACTGCCATGCTTTTGATGGCGTTGGTACCACCCCGGAAAAGCTGGCGGATTGGTGACATGTAATGGGGTGGGCTGTACATTGTCTTCCGCCTGTCTGTTGGTAGTTACCGCCACAGTATTTGTTGCTACCACCGTGGCGGCCGGAATGTTAAAGTGGCTGGCTGTGTTGGTGGTTTCCGCCATGGTCATGATTCAATTTTTTTTACCGCCGGCCTGTTGGCGGTATTACTGCCGCTTTATCACCGACCGCCAGGGTTGTAATGAGGGCCATAGTGTACTTTACTAGGGACTTATAAGTAAATTAAATAATCCAATAGGGTATGATCCAATGTTACCATGTTTAAAGGGAGAGACCATATGCACTTTAGCACTGGTTAGCAGTGGTAAAGTGCGCAGAGTCTTAAAACCAGCACAAACAGTATCTAAAAAGTGGAGGGAGGGAGGCAAAAAGTTAGGGGTGACCACCCTAAGGCTGTCAGGTCTAACATGTGTCCTCCGCAGCTGAAAGTGGGGAGAGTTACCCAACCTCCTGGGAGCTTTCATCGCTAAGGTGGAAGTATCTGGAGAGACCATCAGCGTTGGTGTGGTCAATCCCCGGGTGATGCTCCACCATAAAGTCCATCCCCTGTAGGGAAATGGAGCACCTCAAGAGTTTAGGATTCTCACTCCTCATCTGCATGAGCCATCTGAGGGGCCTGTGGTCTGAACCTGGAAGTGAGTCCCAAACAGGTATGGTCTCAGCTTCTTCAGTGCCCAGACCACAGCAACTCTCTCAATAGCACTCCACCTCTGTTCCCGTGGTAATAGTCTTCTGCTAATAAAGACTACTGGTTGGTCTAGGCCCTCTTCATTTAGCTGTGCTAGAACAGCCCCTATGTCATGCTCTGAAGCGTCTGTCTGCACAATAAATTCCTGGGAGTAGTCAGGGGCCTTGAGCACGGAGGCCATGCACATGGCTTCCTTCAGGGAGTCAAAGGCTTTCTGACAAGCCTCTGTCCAATTCACCAACCTAGATTGCTTTTTGGAAGTAAGTTCTGTCAGATGTGATACAATGGTACCATAGCCCTTGACAAACCTACGGTAGTATCCAGTGAGGCCTAAGAAGGCTCTCACTTCGGTCTGTGTTCTAGGTGGTTTCCAGGCCTTGATAGTTTCAATCTTGGCCTGGAGTGGCTGCACCTTGTCACCACCTACTAGGTGTCCCAAGAACACCACAGAACCCTGCCCAATCTGGCACTTAATAGCCTTGATTGTCAGGCCTGCCTGTTGCAGAGCCTGAAGCCCCTCCTTAAGGTGGAGCAGGTGTTCCTCCGACCTGGAACTATAGACAGCTATGTCATCTAGGTAGGCTGCGCAGAAGGCATCCTTGCCAGCTATGACGCCGTTAACCAACCGTTAGAAGGTAGCGGGGCATTTTTCAACCCAAAGGGCATCACCCAGAACTGGTAATGGCTCTCAGGTGTGGAAAATGCAGATCTCTATGTAGCCCCCTCAGTCAAGGCGATCTGTCAGTACCCTGATGTGAGATCAAAAGTACTGAGAAATTTGGCAGTGCCTAGCCTGTCTATGAGCTTATAAGCTTGAGGGATGGGGTGAGCATCAGTCCGTGTGACTGAGTTGAGACCCAGGTAGTCCAAACCGAACCGGAGTTCTGGCTTTGCACCAGGAGCAGCTGCCTTATGTACCAGAACCACATGGCTGGCTCAGGGACTGCTGGACTTCTCAATATCCCCTAGGGTCAACATCTTGGAGAACTCCTCCTTGATGTTGGCCTTCACATTATCTGACAACCTGTAAATTTTGTTCTTTACAGGGGGACTGTCACCCATGTCAATATCGTGGACACACAAGTGGGTGATTCCAGGAGAAGGGAAAACAGGGAAGAGATCTGCTCTAACAATTCATAGCAGTCTCCTCTCTGATTCAGAGTCAGGGAGTGAGAGAGATTGACACCCTCCACTGACACATCACCTTCTTTGGCAGAGAGGAGGTCAGGAAGAGGTTCACTGTCCTAGTCCATGCCCTCATCTGTCACAAGGAGCATACTGACCTCAGACCTGTCAAAATGAGGCTTGAGTCGGTTATGGTGGAGAACCCTCAGGGGGTGTCTAGGAGTCTTGAGGTCCACTAGGGAAGTGGCCTCCCCGTTCTGCCGTTTGATTTCAAATGGGTCAGACCAGCGGTCCTGGAGAGCTCTAGGCTCTACTGGCTCCATTACCCAAACCTTGTCTCCAGGTGAGAACTTGATCAGAGTGGCCTTCCGGTCATACCACTCCTTCATCACCTCTTGACTGGCCTCAAGGTTACACTTGGCCTGCTTCCAAACGTTTTGGTTTTGGTTGCGGAGGGCCAGCATGTAGCTGACCACATCCTGGGGAGGTCTCTTGGGAGCTTTCTCCCAGCCCTTTTTAACTATGCTTAGCTGTCCCCTGACACAGTGACCATACAGAAGCTCAAAGGGGCTGAACTCCACCCCTTTCTGGGGCACCTCCCTATAAGCAAACAGCAGGCATGGCAAGAGGACGTCCCACTTACGCCTCATGGCCTCAGGTAGGCCAGTGATCATGCCTTTAAGGGTCTTGTTGAATCTCTCAACAAGCCCATTGGATTGAGGATGATAAGGGGTGGTAAACCGGTAGGTCACCCCACACTCATTCCACATGGACTTCATGTATGCAGACATGAAGTTTGTGCCTCTGTCAGACAGAACTTCCTTAGGGAATCCCACACAGGTAAATATTCCCATCAGGGCTCTGGTCACCACCGGTGCAGTTACGTTTCTCAGAGGGATTGCCTCTGGATAGCGGGTGGCATGGCCCACCAAAACCAGGATAAACCTGTTGCCCAAGGCAATTTTGGGGTCCAAGGGACCAATTACGTTGATGCCCACCCTTTCAAAGAGGGTGCCAACGATGGGAAACAGGATCAGGGGGGCCTTAAGCCTTTTCCATGTCTTCCCACTAGCCTGGCAGGTGGGGCAGGCCCTGTAGAAATTATCTGAGGCTACCTGCATTCTAGGCCAATGGAAGTGGGTGACAAGCCTGGCAAAGGTCTTGTCTTGGCCCAAGTGTCCTGCCAGAGGGATGTTGTGAGCCAGACCCAGTAGGAAGGCCCGGTAACACTGGGGAACCACTAGCACATGTGCTGCCTCAATGGCCGGAGCCTTATGCTGACTGTAAAGGAAATCATTCTCCCAGTAGATGTGGTGATCGCCAGAGGCTTCACCAGCTGCCTGGGCAGCGGCCTGTTGCCTAAGACCCTCAAGGGTGGGGCATACCTTTGGCACTTTGCAGATTTCTGCCCTGGTTGGCCCACCCTCTACTTGCCAGCTAGCAAGTTCAGGCAGGTTGCCCAGGTCAGCTATGTGCTCTCCGGTTGGCTCAGGAGCCTCCTTCTCCTCAGGGGCCCTGTCCACCACCGTGGGAACATCTGAGGTGGGTTTCTCGCGCCTCTTGCCCTTCATTTTTGCAGCTGTCTGGGCCATTGTTCCAGGCTCCAGACGCCCTTGACTCCCTTCCCCGGCAGCCATGGACCTTGTGGTCATGGAGACCCACTCAGGCAAACCTAACATCTCCAGGTGGGATCTGAGCGCTACCTCCTTCCAGACAGTATGCTCAAGATCATTACCTAACAGACAATCTACAGGCATGGCAGGACTCACAGGTACTTTCAGTGTACCAGAGACCCCCCCCCACTCAAAGGGAACCAGAGCCACCGGTAGGTGACTCTCACGATTGTCAGCGACTATGACCTGGTGGAATGTATTAGGGACTATCAGCTCTGCTGACACCAGCTGACTCTTAACAGTGGTCATACTGGCTCCTGTGTCACGTAGAGCCTCCACCCTTTGCCCATCAATGGTGACCCACTGCCTATACTTTGAAGTATTGGCAGACATGTGGGCTTTAGGCACCATCCCCTTATCTCCCAGGGATACTAGTGACACCTCTGTCTGATCCCCAAAGCTAACTGGGACTATTTCCCCCCTGAGTGCTACACTAGCCAACCCAGGTGTCTGTCCTCCAGTGGTGGACTGTGCTCTCTTGGAACACTGGGAATCACCCTTATAGTGTCCATGCTGGTGGTACTTTAAGCATTTGGGGATGAACTTCCCTAACTTCTTGTCGAAGTACCCTGGTTTCTTCCCAAACCTAGAAGAGTAATGATTACCACCCCACCCCCTTGGGAATAGTTTTGGGCGCCTTTTGAGAGTTCCTTATCTTCAAGTTTTTCTCCCCCCCTCTTTCTTCTGTTTGGAACCCTAACCACATTTGTGGGTGTCCCCCCCAGATGGCTTTTTGAACACTCTGGAGCTAACTTAGAGGTCCGCCTCCTCAGCAAGCTTCCTGGTATCAGTCGGCTTACTATCTACCAAGTGCTGGCCCAACTCTGTAAAAGAAATACTGAGCATATGCTCTCAGAATCAAATCATATTACCCTTTGTAATCATTTCCTTTTCTGCCCGCACCCACCATTCAGTGCCTTATTGGAGAAATCAAAACAATCTACCCAAGTCTGTGTGGAAAGTTTGGTGCTGTCCCTAAACCTCTGATGGTATTTCTCAGGGGTCAGCCCAAACTTGGCCAGTAAAGCGGCTTTCATGGGTCCATAGACATTCTGATCATGTGGATCTAGTGTAAGAAGTGTATCCCTCCCCACTGCTGGTACATAAAACCACAAGGCCGCCCCCATTGCTCCTCAGAGGACCCATGGGCCATTAGTGCAACTTCATAGGCAGACAAACACTTGTCAATGTCATCTCCCACCACATAACTTGGCAACACATTCTTGGGTATATGGACCTTTTTCTCCCCAATAGGTCCTGCATGTATGCTGCCACCATCACTGCTGGACTCAGACTGTCTTGCCTTGATCTCCAACTCCTTGAGACTTGGATGATGAGCCAACAAATGTTTTTTCTCAGCCAAGGCTCTCTCAGCTGTAGCCTCAGCTCTCTCAGCTTCAATCTGCTTGGCTGCTCTCTCAGCTTCAGCCTGTTTGGCTTCTCTCTCTTCCCTCCTTTCCTCCTGTTGAGCTCCAATTTTCAACCTTGTCATTTGCAATTGAAATTCCCTCTCCTCTCTCCTTTCCTCTGTGGTCAGGCCCTGATCAGAGACACTGCTCCCTGATTTGGGAGGGGGCACAATAGCAGTGGTAACATCATCCACTGATGGCAAAAAATCCTCTGAGGGGCCATCCTCTGGACCCTCCTCCTCAGCATCTTCCTCTGAATGGGCTTCTGCCTAGGCCCTCAGTGCCATTTTAAATTCCTCCTTTCTGGAGGCACCTTGGGTGAGTACTCCCATATCCCTGCAGAACCCTTTCAGCTGTTTGACAGTAAATGTCTCCAACAGGGCTAGGTCAAAATCTCCAGCTTGAGACCCAGCCTAAGACATGTTGAGTGAGGATTTTAGTTAGAAAATTGTCAGGAAAAACTAAATTGCAGAAAAAGATAAAAAATCAAGTATCAACTTAGCTATTGTATGTCACTGCACAAATACAAGTCCTATCCTCACCGCTGATCACCAATGTTCGAAATGAGGTCTTTGGTTGGTAGTCAGGTTACCCCCTGTCCAAGCAAGGACCCTCACTCTAGTCAGGGTAAGTCACACACAATCCAAATTATCCTGTGCCCACCCTCTGGTAGCTTGGCACTGAGCAGTCAGGCTTAACTTAGAAGGCAATGTGTAAAGTATTTGTGCAATAAATCATACCACAACACCACATAGCACCACAAAAATACACCACACAGTGTTTAGAAAAATATATAATATTTGTCTGATAAGATGCAGGTCAAAACGATAAAAATGCAATAAGTATATGTTGAAATATCACTATAAAAGTGATATAAAGTGTCTTAAGTCTTTTAAAAGCAAACAAAGGGGGTCATTCTGACCTTGGCGGTAAAAGGCCCTTACCGCCGGTCAGAAGTCCGCCATTCTACCGCCGCGGCCGCGGTAAACCGCCACGGTCATTCTGACCACCAACTGTGAAACCGCCAACAATCCGACATCCAAGGAAGGCCGCCTCATCAGCGGGCCGCGGAAAACTGGAGATGACCAAACCTCCACCGTCACGCCAACACAAACACGCCCATGCCATTCTGACCCACCAATCCACGCGGCGGTCTTTCAACCGCGGTATTCCATTGGCGGTACACACCGCCGCGCTCAAAATACACACACAGCTCCAAAACACAGCCACATTGGACAATTTGAAATACACACACCTGACACACATACAAACAACACTCCCACACATCCAATCAACTATAAAACACACACCCACATCACCCACAAACCCCCACTAGTTGGAAATCGGAGAGAAGGCGAGAGAGATAGAGATAGAGAGAGCGAGCACAGCAATAGAAAACCCCAACACACACAGGAACCCAACTTCATCACCCACACCACATCTACGCACACATCACCACATATCACCACGCACATCACCACAAACACCACCCCACACCTCATCCACACCACCCCATGGCACCCCAAAGACACCCCAGGTTCTCGGACCAAGAACTCAGGGTCATGGTGGAGGAAATTATAAGGGTTGAGCCCCAGCTCTTCGGCACACAGGTGCAGCACACCACTATAGCAAGGAAGGCTGAGCTATGGCAAAGGATTGTAGACAGGGTCATCGCTGTGGGACAGCATCCCAGAAATCGGGAAGATATCAGAAAGCGATGGAACGACCTACGGGGGAAGGTGCGCTCGATGGTGTCGCGACACAACATCGCTGTGCAGAAGACTGGCGGAGGACCCCCACCCACTCCACCCCAATTCACAGCATGGGAGCAAGAGGTGGTAAACATCCTGCATCCTGATGGCCTCGCTGGAGTACACGGAGGAATGGACTCTGGTAAGTCGAATCTCAACTACTTCACCCCCCCCCCAACCACCAGCATGCCAACCCCCCCCCCCTCACCCCCAATCTCAACCCCCCAGCACACAACCTCCCTGCCAATGTCTCACCAGCACAACCCACCCTAAACAACACCAACCCCTGAATGCCAACACAAACCATAGACAGCCACCACCAAAGCATGACCATTGCACATACCCATACACCCCCCCCACCACCCTCACAACACTTCCCACAAGGGAATGCCAGCACTGGGGGCCAAGGGCACTCAAAATGCACGCCATGGCACACACCGAAACAATAACCATACTCCTTTACCCCTGCAGGGCCCGAACGCCAACACACCGCCACAGAGGGTCCAGATTTGTCCATCCCACCCCCAGAACAGGCCCCCAGCGAGGACAGCAGCTCTGTCGACCTAGAACCTGATGACCAGCCCGGAACATCGGGGACCTCTGGACAGTCGGTTCCCCACACACAGACACAGGCCACAGCAAACCCAACCCCCTCTGGGAACACAAGCACAGCTCCCACCCAGCGGGCCCATGCCTCTGTCTCGCGGACGCGTCAATCAGCGGTGTGTCCGCCACTACAGGGCACCCAGGCTGACCCAACACCCCAACAACAACAGGGACCTGGGGGCAGTGGTAGTGGCCACACCGTCCAGGGGACAGAGGCCCGGGGAAACAGGGCAACTGGGAGGGCTGCTGTGCGACGGGGGGGGAGGACAGGCCCAGGGAACCGACTCTCCAAGAGGCCCTCACCACCATCATGGGAGCATACCATCACTCCCAGGAGACGATGGCGACGGTACTGGCCAGGTTCACCGAGATCCAGGCACAGCAGGAGGAACGGTACATGGGGTTCAGCAATGAACTCAGGAACATCGCTACCGCTATGGGGACCATAGTCCAGGCCCTCAACCGTATAGAAACCACATTGCGGGACCATGTGGCACCACAAAGGGCCCCTGTCACTAGCCAGGAACAGCCTACCACCTCCGCCGGCGCTAGTGGTCAGGAGGCCCCCACAGAACGACGGCCCACCAGAACCCCACCTCCTGCTGAAGAACAACCACCCCGCAAGAGGAACCTGAGATCTCAAAGGAAGACAGAGTAGGATGCCAAGACCCCCGCCAGCCTAATATCCCCCCGGATGTCATTCCACTGTCCCACAGTGTCACCCTGTCCAACCTTGAACTGCCCCTGCTCCATCCTTCCACAGGCATATGGACAATGCACCTGTGCGACCGAGAACTGGACTCTGCCATGGACATAACTCCGCCCTCACCCATCACCGTTTTAATATCATGTACCAATATCTAGCACTAAAAATAAATCACTCATTGCACTGAAATCATTCTGGAGTCAGCCTGTATTATTTACAAATGTATAACACATTACTTATCAATAATGTTCTGTTATTTATGTGATGACAACATACCGATGTCAATAAGCATTAGTCCATGGGCTAACCAAGCAGAAGTCACGCAGTGGGTAATACAGCACTGAAAAGGGAAGGGAAAATCAAACATCAGTTTAAAAGAACTGGGTGGAAATACACAAAGTAAAGATGCAGGGGGCTTTCAGTAAATGTTAAATGGCGTGGGTGATTCCTACCTGTGTGCTACTGAAAATACTGTTGAATAACTCTGTCCCTGTTGTCTGGGTCGTCCTCTTCGTCTTCCTCCTCTTCACTCTCCGCAGGCTCCACAGCTGCTTCAACACCACCATCTGGACCATCCTCCTGCAGGAAAGGCACCTGACGTCGCAATGCCAGACTGTGAAGCATACAGCAGGCCACGATGATCTGGCACACCTTCTTTGGTGAGTAGATCAGGGATCCCCCTGTCATGTGCAGGCACCTAAACCTGGCCTTCAGGAGGCCAAAGGTTCTTTCAATGATCCTCCTAGTTCGCCCATGGGCCTCATTGTACCGTTCCTCTGCCCTGGTCCGGGGATTCCTCACTGGGGTCAATAGCCAAGGCAGGTTGGGGTAACCAGAGTCACCAATTAGCCACACACGTTGTCTCTGTAGCTGTTCCATCACATAAGGGATGCTGCTATTTCGCATCACATACGCGTCATGCACTGACCCAGGGAACTTGGCATTCACATGGGAGATGTACTGGTCAGCCAAACAGACCACCTGGACGTTCATAGAATGGTAACTTTTCCTGTTTCTGTACACCTGCTCATCGTCTTTTGGGGGTACTAAAGCCACATGGGTCCCATCAATGGCACCAATTATGTTGGGGATATGTCCAAGGGTATAAAAATTAGCCTTCACAGTGGGCAAATCAACCTCCTCAGGGAATACAATGTAGCGCCGCATGTGTTTCGTCAGGGCAGACAACACTCTAGACAAGATTTTTGAAAACATAGGCTGAGACATTCCAGATGACATGGCCACTGTTGTCTGGAATGAGCCACTTGCCAAAAAATGGAGGACTGACAGAACCTGCACTAGAGGGGGAATTCCTGTGGGTTGGCGGATGGGGGACATCAGGGCTGGCTCCAGCTGGGCACACAGTTCATGTATAGTGGCTCGGTCAAGTCGGTATCGTAGTATGATATGGCGTTTTTCCATTGTCGACAGGTCCACCAGCGGTCGGTACACGCGAGGATTCATCCTTCTCCTCGCAAGTCCCAGCGGACGGAGCCTAGGAAGGACAACATGGAGCACAGAGTCAAGCAAATCACAGGTACATTCACCACTGCATGCATAGCACACGATTATCTATGTATTGAAAGGCGTGTATGTGTGGCAATGCAAGGCCTAGGCCTGTGTGACGCAGTACAAATTATGCCATGTGGACCCTTGAAATGGCGGCTGCCTGACTTGTGAAGTGGGACAATGGGATGTGAGGTCAATGCGCTGGCGTGGCACACTGTGGCGGTAGGCGGTCGAAGACCACTATACGAAGCCGCATTGGCTAACATAGAGGCCTATGGGTTTCAGGAGCCAATGACGAGGTGCGCCGGCGGTCGCGGTACGCACCGCCGCGGGCGTGACCGCCATTTTCTATCTGCTTAATCACTCGAGACCTGATCATCCACAGGAGAGGACCTATACTGCAAGTGCTGCTGTGACCTCGGTCTGGAAGTGACAATGGCTGCTGCGACTGGGGAAAGGGCCCCTGCCTTCACGTCTGAGGAGTTGGAGAAACTTGTGGATGGGGTCCTCCACCAGTATGTGTTACTCTACGGTCCTCCAGACCAACAGGTAAGTACACTGGGTGCACATTGAATGGGCTATGCCTGTGTGGAGTGGGGTGGATGTAAGTTGGTGGGGTGGGGTGCGAATGAGGAGTGCAATGCACGACAGATGAGAGCATGTGCCATATGGCAAGGTTAGGGAGGGGGGGCCAATCGCATCTAACATGCAGAAAATTGATGATTTTTCCTTCCCACCCTGTACATGTCAAATAGGTCAGCGCCCATCAGAAAGTGGACATTTGGCGTGCCATCGCCAAGGAAGTCCGGGCCCTGGGGGTCCACGTCAGACGGGGCACCCACTGCCGCAAGAGGTGGGAGGGCATCCGCCGCGGGACCAGGAAGACCGCCGAGTCACTGCTGGGGATGGCCTCCCAACCTAGGAGGGGTGCCAGTCGTACCCTGACCCCCCTGATGTCCCGGATCCTGGCGGTGGCCTACCCTGATTTGGATGGGCGCTTGAGGACATCACAGCAGACACAAGGGGGTGAGTATCAGCACATTCTGCTATCTCTCTGCGCAGTGGAGGCGTCTGGGTGGGGGAGGAGGGTTGTGGGTGACATTAGGCCAGGGCGCTTTCTGTAGTGTAGTCCTCTCCTTTAGGCATGGCCCTGTGCTCCCGGCCCCCACCTCTGTAGGGTGACAAGTACAGCTATCGATGGTCCAGCATCACACATGTGCGCCTTTGTCGTCTCTAGACCTGTTGTCCTAGTCAGAAGTACTGAGTAGTGTACCCCGAATGCGCGGCTTAGTGCATGAGGCTCCTGTGTCTGTCCTCTCCGCCAACGGTGTTGACATTGCATGCACTCAACCTGGTCTTCGTTTTTCTCCCCCCACCCTTCTTCTTCATCTTCTTGTGCATGTGTGCATTAGCATCATCAGGCGGAGGAGAATTGGCATCGGAGCACGAGGGAGCTTCAAGTCACAAGGCCCCGGTGGGACCAGGAACAGACACCGAGGGCACCAGTGATCCGGAGGGCGAGGGGAGCACCACAACGGGGACCAGTGGTGACACCAGCGACAGCGACACATCCTCGGATGGGAGCTCCCTAGCGGTGGCGGCAACATCCGGGCCCCCCGCCTCTACAGGTACAGCCGCCACCCAGCGCACCAGCCCCGCCCTCCCAGCAGCCCCTCAGCCTACGCTCCGTGCCCGCTCGCCCAGGAAGGCGGGCGTCTCCTACGCCCCAGGCACCTCAGCCCCTGCCCCTGTTACCCCTGCTGCCCTCAGTGAGGAGGTCATTGACCTCCTGAGGACCATCATTGTTGGGCAGACTACCCTTTTGAATGCCATCCAGGGGGTAGAAAGGGAGGTGCATCGGAGCAATGCCTACCTGGAGGGCATTCATTCGGGTCAGGCTGCCCATCAACGATCGTTCAATGCTCTGGCCTCAGCACTGACGGCAGCCATTGTCCCTGTTTCCAGCCTCCCTCTTCTGACTGCCTCCAGCCTGTCTCTGTCTCCTGTTCCTCAGCCTATCCCATCCACACCATCAGACCAGCCTGCACACACCTCAACACCCAAGGGCAGCTCATCCAGACACAAGCACCACAGAACCCACAAGCATTCACCCAAGCAACACCCAGATGCAGACATTCCAACAGTCACTACCACCTCTGTGTCCCCCTCCTCCTCGTCTCCCTCCTCCCTCCCTGTGACGTCTACACTCACACCTGCATGCACACCACCATCAGCCAGTGCTTCCATCACCAGCACACCCTCCAGTCCAGTCCGCACACGTGCAGTCACCACCCCCACTACCATTTACACGTCCCCTGTGTCCTCTCCCACTGTGTCTGTCACCCCCTCTTCCAAGACACACAAATGCAGGCAGACACCCACCCAACAGCCATCCACCTCACGACAGCCTCCAGCACAAGCACCTGCACCCAAAGACAGCACACCTGACTCTCCTACAACCACATCCTCTTCCTCCACTCCCATCACCATTTCTCCTACCTTTTACCTTGGTCCTAAGAAAGTTTTCCTCGCTAATCTTGACCTCTTTCCCTCCACTGACCCACCCCCTCCATCTGCAAAGAGTCCCAAGAGCACCTCAGCCACCACCAGCCCAGCTTCGAGTGTCACTGTGGTGCATGGGCTCTGGAGTCCACCCTTTGCCAGCAGTGACACTTCAATCAGCAGCAAGGGGACAGCCAGCCCCCCCCCCAGGCAAGAGGACCCGGAAACTAAAGGGCCGCCGTGAGAGGACTGACACGGCTGCCCCCAAGGAGCCAAGTTCGCCCACTTCACCAGCCACAACAGCTAGGGGAGGCAAGGGCCCGAGAGCCCCATCTAAGGAGCGAAAGGGCAGCAGGGCGGAGAAGTCAGCCAGCAGGAGCGCGGAGCAGGAGGGGCCCACAAGCCCCATCCCGGGTGTTAGGGAGAACACCAAAGGGCCCAGGACTCCGTCACCGAAGGGTCCAGCAACAGCACAGTCGGAGGGCGACTGAGCAGGGAGTCCAGGCCAGGTCTGGCTCCCTTGACTTACTGGACGAGCACCGCTGAAGAGGGCCCCGCCGTGCAGAAGAGCACCGCTGAACAGGGCCCCGCCGTGCAGAAGAGCACCGCTGAACAGGGCCCCACCGTGCAGAAGAGCACCACTGAACAGGGCCCCGCCGTGCAGAAGAGCACCGCTGAACAGGGCCCCGCCGTGCAGAAGAGCACCGCTGAACAGGGCCCCGCCGTGCAGAAGAGCACCGCTGAAGAGGGGCCCGCCGGGTGTTAGGGAGAACACCAAAGGGCCCAGGACTCCGTCACCGAAGGGTCCAGCAACAGCACAGTCGGAGGGCGACTGAGCAGGGAGTCCAGGCCAGGTCTGGCTCCCTTGACTTACTGGACGAGCACCGCTGAAGAGGGCCCCGCCGTGCAGAAGAGCACCGCTGAACAGGGCCCCGCCGTGCAGAAGAGCACCGCTGAACAGGGCCCCACCGTGCAGAAGAGCACCACTGAACAGGGCCCCGCCGTGCAGAAGAGCACCGCTGAACAGGGCCCCGCCGTGCAGAAGAGCACCGCTGAACTGGGCCCCGCCGTGCAGAAGAGCACCGCTGAAGAGGGGCCCGCCGTGCAGAAGAGCACCGCTGAACAGGGCCCCGCCGTGCAGAAGAGCACCGCTGAACAGGGCCCCGCCGTGCAGAAGAGCACCACTGAACAAGGCCCCGCCGTGCAGAAGAGCACCGCTGAAGAGGGCCCCGCCGTGCAGAAGAGCACCGCTGAACAGGGCCCCGCCGTCCCAAGCACCGCTCCGCTGGGCCCCGCCGTTTCAAGCACCGCTCCGCTGGGCCCCGCCGTCTCAAGCACCGCTCCGCTGGGCCCCGCAGTCTCAAGCACCGCTTCGCTGGGCCCCGCCGTCTCAAGCACCGCTCCGCTGGGCCCTTCCTGTCAAGCACCGCTCCGCTGGGCCCCGCCGTCTCAAGCACCGCTCCGCTGGGCCCTTCCTGTCAAGCACCGCTCCGCTGGTCCCGCCGTCTCAAGCACCGCTCCGATGGGCCCTTCCTGTCAAGCACCGCTCCGCTGGGCCCTTCCTGTCAAGCACCGCTCCGCTGGGCCCCGCCGTCTCAAGCACCGCTCCGCTGGGCCCCGCAGTCTCAAGCACCGCTCCGCTGGGCCCCGCCGTCTCAAGCACCGCTCCGCTGGGCCCTTCCTGTCAAGCACCGCTCCGCTGGGCCCTTCCTGTCAAGCACCGCTCCGCTGGGCCCCGCCGTCTCAAGCACCGCTCCGCTGGGCCCTTCCTGTCAAGCACCGCTCCGCTGGGCCCCGCCGTCTCAAGCACCGCTCCGCTGGGCCCCGCCAGCTTAAGCACCGCTCCGCTGGGCCCTTCCTGTCAAGCACCGCTCCGCTGGGCCCCGCCGTCTCAAGCACCGCTCCGCTGGGCCCTTCCTGCATGCACTGTTAACGGTTCACTGTGCCCACCATGCCTCCTCCTTGACCAGTGGAGACTGTAATCCACTTGAGAGACTGTGGCTTTGCACTCCCCAGGATGGCACAGTGGGCAACCCACCCACTTGTGAGACTTGAGAGACTGTGGCTTTGCACTCCCCAGGATGGCACAGTGGGCAACCCACCCACTTGTGAGACTTGAGAGACTGTGGCTTTGCACTCCCCAGGATGGCACAGTGGGCAACCCACCCACTTGTGAGACTTGAGAGACTGTGGCTTTGCACTCCCCAGGATTGAACAGTGGGCAACCCACCTACTGTAGAGACTTGAGAGACTGTGGCTTTGCACTCCCCAGGATGGCACAGTAGGCATGGTGGCCCCTTCGTGGTTCTGGCATCGTGGACTCATGTGGCTGTGGTGCTCCCCCCTTCCCTTCCCCCTGAGGTGCCTGTAGTTTTTTCATCAGATGCCCCTGCAGTGTTCTCTCCAGAGGACTCAGGTCTCCTGTGTGGGCTTTGCCCTTGTGTTGTTACACTTTGGCCCACGGACACTTCGATTTTCTTTTGATGTGCAGGACTAATTGCCTCGGTTATCCATTGCACTGTATATAGACTTATTTTGATATTGATTTTTTGGCTAGTTGACCATAACTTTTCAGAGCCTATTTTGTACATAAATTTTTATTCACAATTTAATTATATCTTTGCATTTATCAGGGGGGTTTGGGTGGTGTCACTGTGACTTGTTGCTCTGCATTGGTGTGTACATAGTTTGGGGGGGTGGGGGTCGCATATGTGTGTGCCCGTAAGCTTTCCTCCTCCCCCCTCCCGTGTGTCGTAGGTGCAGTACTCACCGTTGTCGTCTGCGCCGGCGTTCGTACTCGTGGTAGATGAGCAGGTAGACGAGAGCAGGTAGGATGTTTAATTCGGGTTCCATGCTGTCCTCCTTCCTCGTGGAGTGCGTAGAGGTGAGCGTTTTCCCGTTCGTAGTCTGTTTCCGCCGTGTTTTTATCAGCGGGGCTCCCGCCCCGGAAAAGGTGGCGGATTGGTGAGTTGTGATAGGGTGGGCGGTACATTAGCTGCCGCCTGCCTGTTGGCGGTGACCGCCGCGCTGTTTGTCTGTACCGCCGAGGCGGGCGGAGTGTTAATGTGGCGGGCTGTGTTGGCGGTTCCCGCCAGGGTCAGAATTCCATTTTTTGGACCGCCAGCCTGTTGGCGGGTTGGCCGCCGCTTTATCACCGACCGCCAGGGTTAGAATCACCCCCAAAGTCTCTTTCAATCATAAAGTACCTGGTTCGCGTGCAAAATCTCCACAAAGAACCGCAAAGGAGGAGATGTGTGGATACGAAGGGGTGTGCGTCGATTTCTCAGGCCCTCGTTCAGTTTTCACACAGGGACAGCTTTGCATTGATTTCCAGCCTTCGGTCGTGGATCCTCTTCGGGTTCCGTGGATGATGCATGGATTTCCTGTGCTGGCAGGACGAAGTCACAGGAGCTGCGTTGATTCGGTGGGGGTTGCGTAAAATTTTCTACCGCACAGCAGGCGCTGTGTCAATTCCTCTGTAGAAGTCGGGCTGCGTCGTTTTGGTTCTACTATGCGTCGATCTGGTGGGTCGTGCGTCGAATTTCCAGTCCCTACGCTGGCTATGCGTCGATCTTCCCGATGTGAAGTCGGGCTGCGTCGTTCCGGTTCGGCATGCAGTGCAATTTTCACTGCGGTGGAGGCTGTGAGTAGTTTCAGGCAGGTTTTGCGTCCTTCTTGTAGAGATGAAGTCTTTTTCGTCCTGAGACTTCAGGGAACAGGAGGAAAGCTCTATCCAAGCCCTTGGAGAGCACTTCTACACCACCGCCAGAAAGCAGCAAGGCAGCAGGGCAACAGTAAGGCAGCAGTCCTTCACAGAAAGCAAACAGGTGAGTCCATTGGGCAGCCAGGCAGTTCTTCTTGGCAGGACGCAGGTTCGGGTTCAAGTTTCTTCTCCAGGAAGTGTCTGAGTTGGTAGGGGCAGAGGCCCTGTTTAAATACCCAAATGTGCCTTTGAAGTGGGGTAGACTTCAAAGAGTGGCTTAGAAGTGCACAAGGTCCCCTTTGAGTTCAATCTTGTCTGCCAGGGTCCCAATAGGGGGTATGATAGTCCTTTGTGTGAGGGCAGGCTACTGTCCTTTGATATGCAAGTGTCAGGCCCTCCACCCTCCAAGCCCAGGAAGAGGCATTCAAAATGCAGATATATGCATGTGAGGCTGAGTATCCTGTGTTTGGGGCGTGTCTGAGTGAATGCACAAGGGAGCTGTCAACTAAACCCAGCCAGACGTGGATTGTAAGACATAGAAGGATTTAAGTGCAAAGAAATGCTCACTTTCTAAAAGTAGCATTTCTAAAATAGTAATATTAAATCCAACTTCACCAGTCAGCAGGATTTTGTATCACCATTCTGGCCATACTAAATATGACCTTCCTACTCCTTTCAGATCAGCAGCTACCACACAAACAATATATGAGGGCAGCTCCAATGTTAGCCTATGAAGGGAGCAGACCTCACAGCAGTGTAAAAACAAATTTAGGAGTTTTACACTACCAGGACATGTAAACTACACAGGTGTCTGTCCTGCCTTTTGCCTACACAGCACCCTGACCTATGGTTTACCTAGGGCATATACTTATATGTAGAAAAAGGGGAGTTTTAGGATTGGCAAGTACTTTTAAATGCCAAGTCGAATTGGCAGTGAAACTGTACACACAGGCCTTGCAATGGCAGGCCTGAGACAAGGTTAAGGGGCTACTTAAGTGGGTAGCATAACCAGTGCTGCAGGCCTACTAGTAGCATTATATCTACAGGCCTTTGGCACATAAAGTGTACTTTACTCAGGACTTATAAGTACATTAAATAATCCAATTGGGTATGATCCAATGTTACCATGTTTAAAGGGAGAGAGCATAAGCACTTTAGCACTGGTTAGCAGTGGTAAAGTGCACAGAGTCTTAAAACCAGCAAAAAACAGTATCTAAAAAGTTGAGGGAGTCAGGAAAAAAGTTAGGGGTGACCACCCTAAGGCTGTCAGGTCTAACAATAGCCATATCTTCCCTGGTTGCTTAAGCTTCTCTGCAATAACTATGGGGGACACCTACGGTGTTGGTCCAGACACCTTCTCTAGCACTCCTTCGGTCTCCAACTTGTCTAGTTCCCACTCCACTAGTGGACAGAGGTGAAAAGGGTTACGCCAGTGTAGTTGGGCTGTCAGCTTCACCAACTTATCAATGTTCAGTTTAGTGGGGTCTTCAGAAATCCTAGGCTGGTGAAAAATTCAGGGAATGGACGTAGCAGTTCGTCTATTTGAAATGCCCTCACACTCTTGGCAAATGTCACTAGTCTGAAGTCCTCAGCTGAATGGCTGTTGAGAAGTGTATCTGCCTCCCTGTCAATGATGTGAAAGGTGGTTTGCATTTCTTTGTCATCCAACTTGACTCTCACCATCATGCATCCTTTCAGTGGCAGAGGCCTGAGGCTCCCACACATATTCTCATGTTGAATGGCACAAGTGTTGGGTGCATTTAGAGGCGCCGGAATTGCTAGATGTCCATAACTTTGACTGAGGTATCAGTGTCTATGAGAGTTTTCACCTGGGATCTCACAGTCTTGATCACACAGGTTAGTAGAGAACTTCAGTGCCACTTCAGGACATTCATGTTTAAATTAGTAAAACGTCCTCCTCTTCAAGTAGTGAGCCTTCAGGGGTATACCTCTGCCTCGATGCATGAGGGGTTACCTCTGGTGACTCTGGGTCATCCAGTGATGGTTGTTTTACTGCTCTTTTGTGGGTGCACCTTGCTCTTGCCCCTCTTCCTCTGGTGCCTCCTCTGCATATGGTTGCAAAGTAGTTCATCTTCCTACAGTTGGAACATATTCTGCCTTGTGCTGGGCTGTTCTCTGGAGCATGTATGTCTCACCCATTGTACATGCAGCAAGGCCCTTGTCTCTTGGGGGCATGTGTCTTGGGTTTTCCTTTTGTGGTCTGTATTTGTACTGCATCAGGATGCTCTGTCTTTATGGTAGGGGCTTTCTCAGGGACTTGTGTTATCGCAGCATCCATCTCGGTAGCTCTTGCTGAGAAGAGGTGATGTGACCTCGCTATTATGGGGATGTCATCCAGGCTAATGTTCAGCTGCCTCAGAATGACGTCTCTGAGCATTTTGTTACGACACGCCTGAATGATTTGCCATCTTCTGGTCATCCGCTGTGCATGTTCTGATTAGTTCTCTGAGCTGGGCATAGAATTGGTCTATTGATTCTCCTTCTAATTGTAGCGCTTGGCGAAGTTTGCACCGAACCAATTCCAGGTTTAGTTGTGGGTTGAAAAAAGCATTGAGCACTCTCATGGCTGCATCGTAGTCGTCTACTGTGCTAGTATTAGGAATGTGCCTGAAAAGTTAGTATATCTTGTCCACAACAAAATCTAAGAGGAGTGACCTCTTCAAAGCTCCGTCCCATTCACAAGTGGCAATGATGTAAGTTTCCAGCTGCCTACCCATATCTTCCAGCAGGGGAAGGCTGTTGCTGGGCCTGAAAATTCACTGAATGATTGCAGTGCTGCTACCATGGCATGCTGCTGTGAAAGATGCATATGGGGCAGCGCCGATGCCTGGTCATCCACCATGTTGGGAAGGGCGTACGATGCTTATTTGGCAAATTAGCAATGTGGTTCATTGAACTGGTGTGCTCCCGCTTATGCTGTGGCGGTCCGGGGGCACATTCAAGGGCACTCCCCCTTTTCCTTTTTCTATTTTGTGGCTGTAAGCTCAAGTCACCGGGGTCATGCTTTCACTCCTCTTGTTATGGGTGCTTGCGGAGGCCGTGTGGAGAATGGTGACAAAATAGCACAGGGTTGCACCTGGCTGTAGCAGGCCTCTGAAACTGCACTGTGGAACAGTATGCAGCTGGTGAGTGTGCTGTGTAGGGATAGGTGCTGAGAGAGGCATGTTTAACAGTTCCAAGGATGTGAGGCACAGTCTGGACACTCACAGTTTTATTCACCTCGCACTACAATGTTCCTCGTGACAGTTGCAGCAAAACAGCAAACCACAGCGCGTAATGCAAGCCAGGCTGAAGGACGGGAGTGGATAATTGCCAAGAGTACCGAGTCCGGTGCTGTGCACATCAACATCACATGCAGCAACTCTGAATGGCTGTGGAGGGTGGGGCTTTATCTTGAATCGCAGAGGCATCTGCAGGCCGCAGGTGAGGCAATCAGAGGCTCTGCGTGAGGAGCAACGTGCCGGCTTCTTAGGCAAATCAGCAGCAAGGCTGGAAGCAGGCCAGATGGCAGGTGTGTACTGCCTGCAGCTGGTGGGTTTGTGGCAGTAGCGGTACTCTGCGTGGCTGCGGAATCACCACATAGGCTCAGAGCCTTCATTCAGGCCAGTGCGGGTGGCAAACAGGGTTTACAGTCTTCAGTTGAGATTGAGTACCTGGGCAGAAGACCCTCATTGTCAGTACAGTGACCCAAAAGAAACCAGGGTCACTGCCAGTTAGCATATGCTAGGCCACACACACAGCTCAGGAATAAACGGGACACGCACTCAGTATTGCAGTATCAATGGGTGGAAGATCACGTGCAGTCTTCACCTGCTTATTTATAGCCTTTGGCCACACCTGGCCAGAGGATGTACAAGTTGTGCATCCAGGGGCAACGAAGACAAAAAGTAATGTAAGAGAGCCTGGTGGCTCATTACCCTGGGTACATGCCGGCTACGTTGCTGCCTGCAACACTTATAAATAAACAGTGCAAACCAAATGGTTTAAAAACTTACTTTAAAACCATTTGTTTTTGCATTTCAGTGGTTCCTTTTTCCTGCAGTCATGAATGTGGGAGGACTGCCTACTGCCACAAAACCGGTACCCACTGGCAGTGAAACTAGCCCCCCACCCTGCCAATCTCTCAGTGAAATACTGAACTTGTATACTACAGGCAGTAGTAGTAAATAATTAGGCCAATCTGCCCCCGGGGGGGCAGAAATGCCCACTAGACACCAGGGAATTTTTTTTTTTTTAATTTACATGAGGGGAGCGGCCCCTTGGGCAAGGGTCGCTCCCTAGGGGGGCAAATAATTTTTAGGTCATTTCCGGCAGAAATGCCCACTAGACACCAGGGATTTTTTTTTATTTTATGTGCAGGGAGCGACCCCTTAGGCAAGGGTCACTCCCTGGGGGGCCAAATTATGCTTAGGCCATTTCTGCCCCCCATGGGGTGCAGAAATGCCCACTAGACACCAGGGAATTTTTTTTCTTTGTGTTTTCTAATAAAAAAGGGAGCGGCCCCTTGGGCAAGGGTCGCTCCCTAGGGGGCCATATAATTTATAGGCCCTTTCTGCCCCCAGGAGGGGCATAAATGCCCACTAGACACCAGGGAATTTATTTTTTTTGTTGTTTTTTTCTTTTATGTGCAGGGAGAGACCCCTTAGGCAAGGGTCGCTCCCTGGGGGGCCAAATTGTGCTTAGGCCACTTCTGCCCCCCATGGGGGGGCAGAAATGCCCACTAGACACCATAGATTTTTTTTCTTTGTGTTTTCTAATAAAGGGAGCGGCCCCTTGGGCAAGGGTCACTCCCTAGGGGGCCATATTATTTTTAGGCCATTTATGGTCCCCCGGAGGCAGATCGGCCTAATATAATTAGGCCGATCTGCCTCCAGGGGGGCAGAAACCTCTAGTCACCAGGGATATATTTATATTTTTATTTACTTTATGTTTTTATGTATGGGGAGCGACCCCTTAGGCAAGGGTCGCTCCCCTGGGGGCAAATTGTATTTAGGCCATTTCTGCCCCCCCTGGGGGCAGATCGGCCTATTTTTGTTAGGCCAATCTGTCCACAAGGGGGGCAGAAACCACTAGACACCAGGGATTGGTGTGTGTGTATGTGTGTGTTTTGTTTGGGGGGCAGCCCCTTGGGCAAGGGTCGCTCCCCATGGGGACACATTACTGTTGCCCATATCGATTGGCCTATTTTTGGAAGGCCCATCTGCCCCCAAGGGGGGCAGAATGCTCACCAGAGACCGGGGAAGATTTTTTTTCAAAATGAGAGGGTGCAGTTATGGCCATACCCCCACACTAAATGAATGGGGCCAAAGTTGTTTTGCCCACCAGTGGGCATATGGGGCAATTACCCCGATCCACACCCGGGGGGGCAGAAAGTCTACTAGATGCCATGAAATTAAAAAAAATAAAAAAATTGTGGGGTGGTGACTACCAACCAGTATGAGCCTGGTTATGCCCTCACCCGAACTGAAGGGGCTAACAGTCATTCAGCTCTCCCCCGCACACTAAAACATCTTATCCCATGGCAAGCAAGAGAACATTTGATTTTTTTGTTTTTTGTTTTTACATTTGGGCCATGAGAGCTTGGTAACTCTCAAAATTGTCCCACTTGGAATGGTGAGGGCTGCACTTTTTTTTTACTTTTGGGACGCTTCCATGTAGAAAAATCCACAAGACCTAGACACATCTGAAAACTAAACACCTAGTAGATTCCAGGGTGGTATGCTTCACATGCACCCCACACCATTTCCTTACCCACAATGCCCTGCAAACCTGCAACTTTGCTGGAAAGCACACATTTTTCCCACATTTTTGTGATGGAACCTTCCGGAATCTGCAGGAATCCACAAAATTCCTACCACCCAGCATTGTCTCATCTATACCGATAACATTTCTGCTGCACTTGTCAGCCTAAAAATGTTTTGTTTCAAACTGCCCTTTTGGACCCACTGTGGTTCCCCCTCAATTTTGACGTGTTTTGGCTCTTCCCTGTCACAAACACTTGAGCAACCTACACAAGTGAGGTATCATTTTTACCGGGAGACTAAGGGGAACGTTGGGTGGTAGGAAATTTGTCCCGGTGTGGTGATCCCACAAAGAAATGTGGGAACCTTTTTATTTTTTAACTAAACTTGAGGTTTGCTGAGGATTCTGGGTAAGAAAACATTGGAATATCCACGCAAGTCACACCTCCCTTGAATCCCTCGGGTGTCTAGTTTTCAGAAATGTCTGGGTTTCGTAGGTTTCCCTAGATGGCTGCCGAGCCCAGGACCGAAAACGCAGGTGCCCCCTCCAAATTCAGGTAGTTTTCTATTTGATAATTTTGATGTGTCCAGATAGTGTTTTGGGGCATTTCCCGTCGCGGGCACTAGGCCTACCACACAAGTGAGGTACCATTTTTATCGGGAGACTTGGGGGAAAGCAGGGTGGAAGGAAATTTGTGGCTTCTCTCAGATTCCCGAACTTTTTGTCACCGAAATGTGAGGAAAAAGTGTTTTTTTAGCCACATTTTGAGGTTTGCAAAGGATTCTGGGTAAAAGAACCTGGTGAAAGCCCCACAAGTCACCCCATCTTGGATTCCCCTAGGTCTCTAGTTTTAAAAAATGCACAGGCTTGGTAGGTTTCCCTAGGTGGCAGCTGAGCTAAAAGCCAAAATCCACAGGTAGGCACTTTGCAAAAAACACCTCTGTTTTCTTTGAGAAAATGTGATGTGTCCACTTTGTGTTTTGGGGCATTTCCTGTCGCGGGCACTAGGCCTACCCACACAAGTGAGGTACCATTTTTATTGGGAGACTAGGGGGAACATAGAATAGCAAAACAAGTGTTATTGCCCCTTGTCGTTCTCTACATTTTTTCCTTCCAAATATAAGACAGTGTGTAAAAAAGACGTCTATTTGAGAAATGCCCTGTAATTCACATGCTAGTATAGGCACCCCAGAATTCAGAGATGTGCAAATAACCACTGCTCATCAACACCTTATGTTGTGCCCATTTTGGAAATACAAAGGTTTTCTTGATACCTATTTTTCACTCTTTATATTTCAGCAAATGAATTGCTGTATACCCGGTATAGAATGAAAACCCACTGCAAGGTGCAGCCCATTTATTTGCTCTGGGTACCTAGGGTTCTTGATGAACCTACAAGCCCTATATATCCCTGCAACCAGAAGAGTCTAGCAGATGTAACAGTATATTGCTTTAAAAAATCTGACATTGCAGGAAAAAGTTACAGAGTAAAACGTAGAGAAAAATGGCTGGTTTTTTCACCTCAATTTTAATATGTTTTTTATTTCAGTTGGTATTTTCTGTAGGAAACCCTTGTAGGATCTACACAAATTACCCATTGCTGAATTCAGAATTTTGTCTACTTTTCAGAAATGTTTTGGTTTCTGGGTTCCAGCATTGGTTTCACACCCATTTCTGTCACTAACTGGAAGGAGAATGAAAGCACAAAAAATCGTAAAAAATGGGGTATGTCCCAGTAAAATGCTGAAATTGTGTTGAAAAATTGGATTTCTGATTCAAATCTGCCTGTTCCTGAAATTGCAGAAGCTGGTGATTTTAGCACTGCAAACCCTTTGTTGATACCAATCTCAGGGAAAAAACGACAAGCCTTCTTCTGCAGCCCTTTTTTCCAATTTTTTTTTAAAAAAACTAAATTTTTACTGTATTTTGGCTAATTTCTTGGTCTCCTTCAGGGGAACCCACAAAGTCTGCGTACCTCTAGAATCCCTAGGATCTTGGAAAAAAGGGACACAAATTTGACACAGGTAGCTTATGTGGACAAAATGTTATGAGGGCCTATGCGCGCCCTGCTCCAAATAGCCAAAAAAAGGCCTGGCACCTGAGGGGGAAAAGGCCTGGAAGCGAAGGGGTTAAACTGTAAACTTCGCACTTGTATAGTACACTACTCACCCGTTAGGGTCTCAAAGCACTGTACACATACCGCAATGAAACCCTTCCCAGCTTTTCCCTGTGAGGCACCCACTCCTGGACAGCGCCAGGGTGAAGCCGGGCATCCAAGTACTGTGAGGGCCATTGTGGAGATTAAGCAAGCTATTGCCCAGAGTTACAGAGTGGGACCAATTAATTAGATGAGGCACTGAGGCAAGATTTATCTGGTCCAAGGGAATTGAGCCCAAGACCCACCGAGGTGGGAATTGAACGCTCTAACCATTGTGCCACATTTCTCCACTTCTCCACAGGGGTTAAAGTTTGTATTTGGTGCTCTCCTCTCCCCTTCTACCTTTGGTAGGAGGTTTTCCATCAATGTTTCATGCTGGCTAATTAAGGTGGCTCTTAGACCTATCAGTCTTTTTGCTTGTTTACCTCCATGTTTGCTGAGATTCGTTTTTGTTGGCCTAAGTGCCCTGTGCATTTTACCACTGCTGACTAGTGCAAAAGTGCAAAAATGCTCAATCCCCGAAACATGTAAAATTGGTTTACACTAAATTGGCATATTTAATTTACTTATAGTTCTCTTGCAGAGTGGTACACCATATACCCAGGGCTGGTAAATTAAATGTTGCTAGTTGGCCTTCAGCACTTATTGTGCCACCCACTTAAGTAGCACCTTAAAATATGCCCCAGGGATTAGGGTGCCTGAATGGGGGTAGGAGATGGGCACAGACCTACTTGCTACTCAATAGGCTGTGCTCTTCTGTCACACAAAGGCCTTTTCACCACTGCATTGTTCATGTAGCCAGCTTGGAGCCATTACAGGATAGTCAGATAATTCCAAGCACTTCAAAGTGAAACCTCTAGAAACTTCTTTTACTTCGAAAAACGGCACCAAGTATAAACATAGGACTCATAGGCCCACTCTTCAGTTCACTTTCTGGACCTATGGAATGACTACATGCTGCTGTGACCTGCTGTGCACTCTCCAATACTGTTTTGCTGCACCTGGAAGGACTGCTTTGATGCCCCAAGCCTGCCCTGAACCCTCAGAGGCCTGTCCTGCTGCTTGAGCCCTGCTTCATATCCTAAACCCAGAATTACCAGAGTGACTCAAAGGGATAGTTTGCTGGCCTTCTGTTTAGAGCCAAAGGGACATAACAGGCTCCAACCATCTTGAACCAGCACCAGTGCCCAGTCTGAGTGAGTCCTATCCCCCAAGTCGTGCTCCTCTTGTCTTGAACCCTTATAATGCTAAAGGTGTCTAGATATCCAAAATCCAAAACTTGGGACTTGGAAATGTTTTGGCTAAAAACTGCTCTGAGAAGTGAGAGAAGACTGATGCCAACCTGCTTGTCTGTCCACCCAAGGTGCATTGCTGGTTGGCCTGACTTCACAGCAGCTTCCACCATGTTCTTCTCTGCAGCATCAAATCCTGTTCATTGGTTCTTTGCCAAAGGGATATCTGGCCTCCTGGAACCCTCTTCGGCTACAGCCTCCGACCTCATCCTGCTGGAGAGTTTTGACCTCCAAAAAAGTGACTAAGTGTGAATGTAGAAACCTTCACCACAACTTCATCCAGTGGCTCCCTGATGATGATGCTCCCTCCTATGACACTGCCTGCAGCATTGCCCTGCTGAACTTTACCTATTCGGGACTTTTACTTCAAAAATATTTTTTACGACCGAAGCTAAGCGCTGACCACTCTTTTTAAATGACCCTGCGCTCCATTGCAGTCAGCCATATTTTTCTACTTTGACCTGGTCTCGCACGAATAGATATTGGTGATTCACGCTTTGATCTTTTAGGTGCTAGTTTTCACTAAAAACTTTAAAAAGTCATAACTTTAGTTCTACTGGTTTTCTTTTTGTAATTTTGGAGTCAAATAATTAATTAACATCTACTCTGTTTTACTAAGTTGGTGTGGAATTTTTCTTGTGTTGGGTTTTTACTTTATTACTGTTGTGTGCTGCATAAATACTTTACACATTGCCTCAAAGTTAATCCTAAGTGTTTTTTGCGGCAAGCTACACAGAGGTAAGCACAGGTTAATTTCACTCTGCCAGGGATTGTGGCTGTTGTTTGATCAGGGCTCAGACCCCAGTCAACCAACAACCCAATTTCTTGCAGTTTCTCTCTATCAGGTTTGTGATTATTTTTTTAAGAGTAACTTTTTTTCATGCTTGCTAGTGGTGATGGGACTTAAGGCTTTCATTTCCCATTAGTACATCCACTCAAAGTCTTCCCTGATAATATTTAAATACAGTACATATAGGGACACCCTTCCTAGCTGGTTTCCTAGTTGAGCTAGACTTAGCAACAAGGTACATCCACTCCTGCCCATGTTTCACATTGTTTAGTCTTTTATATGTTAGTACTATAATTTTAAAACACAGGACCATACTCATTTCCCTCATGCCCTGGTTGAACCAGAGGCAAGATATGATTATCTTTACTTTGACTAATGGTCTGTCAATTTATAGCAAATTACCTATGTCCTTAAGAATCACACAGACCGACCTTTTAAAGGTATTTTTAATCACAGCACTACATGCAGGTTTTTGATGATATGGCGACAAAAGGACTAGTGCTTTTCTGGCTGAAGGGGCACCCATAATCCCACAACATCCCTGATCCAGCTCACTGTAAATAATGCAAATGCAGTAAAGCTGATTGTGACACTTTTCCTTGGCGCAAGCATTCTGTTGATGGCCTCATGAGGATAGAATGCAATAAGAATTATAAGGCTGGAACTAATGCTAGGACAGGAGGGCAACTGACAGCCATTCATAACTTGTTAATAATGCATAAAGGTGAATACAGGCTTTGATCTTGAAACAACTGACATAAAAAGAGAACTGGAGAAAACTAAGACAAATGGTCACCTAGGTGAAACTATCTGTCTGGTAATTTTTTAGGTATATATGCCACACACTTTCCTATTTTGCACAGTGCAATTGTGCATCATACAGATGCAACACGTACTCCAGCATTTCTGAGTTAGTTTGCATTGGGGCCAGATATACGGGCTGTGAAAAGTGTTGTTTTGCCAATGGCCAGAGTAAAAATCATTTCCAAACCTTTTGGAATGTTGGTGCAAACTGACAAAAACACTGATACGATGCATGTAATGTGGCATATGCTGCACTGTTCTCAAATTGCAGCTACTGTCACCCCGTGTATAACTGACGTTTATTTAGCAGTATATCTATGAAGAATTGATTTGTGGCAAACCAATCCTTGCTTATGGTGTCCACAACTCTAAGTAGAAAGTCTTGACATTTTCCAATCCTATTATACACTATTTTGCTGAAGTGGTTTACAAGATGCAATATCCATGGCAGTGAATGTTTAATTTAAGATTTCTTCAGATATGGACTGACGTAAATGCACTATGGGGGTTATTACAACTTTGGAGGAGGTGTTAATCTGTCCCAAAAGTGACGGTAAAGTGATGGATATACCTCCAGCCGTATTACGAGTTCCATAGGATATAATGGACTCGTAATACGGCTGGTGGTATATCCATCACTTTACCGTCACTTTTGGGACGGATTAACACCTCCTCCAAAGTTGTAATAACCTCCTATATCCTAGTTCAAGGCATTGCCTTAAGTATTATCAGTATTGTTATTTATTTGCTATTTTATTTGCAAACCCATAAATCAAATATGTAGTCAGTACAATCACCATCATGAAAACAACATAGATTAAATTAAATCAGTTCCCCTCTCAAGTTGTGTTCCTGTTTTCTAAATTCGACAAATAGTATTCACACAAAACCGTAAAAAAAAAATTATATATATATATATATATATATAGGCACAGGGATATATACATCCTATATATATATTTATATTTACTGTGTTTGTGTATACTGTATATATATCTATATATATCCCTGAGCCTATTTACGCCCTGGGGACCCCATCCCCCAGGTCCAAAATATAAATAAAAGAGGAGGGGGCCACTCAGACCCCTCCCCAAACCTTTACAGACCTCGGGTACCCCATACCTCTGGGTTGTATCTTTTTTCAAAATGGAAGGGGGCTCTGAATCCTGCTCCCCAGGCCTAATTTGGCTATGTACGGGGACCCTATCCCCCAGTGACGTATTTTTTTTAAAGGGAAGGGAGGCTGCCCAGCCCCTATCCCCGAGCCTCATCAGGACCTGGGCACCCTATCTCCCAAGGGCCATATATTTTAGAGAGGAGGGGGTGCGCGCTTGACCCTCTTCTCTGTTCCTCAACAGGCCCTAGAGTCCCTATCCTCCAGGGCCCTATTTATTTTAAAAGGGAGAGGAACCATGTGCCCTCCTGCCACAATCTTTATTGGGCCCTGGGGACCCCCATCCCCAGGGTCTTTTTTTATTAAAGGGGAGGTGGACTATGTGGCCTGCCCTCCCCAAACCTTATTAGGTACTGGGGAGCCCATTCCCCAGGACCATTTTTTTATTTAAAGTGAGGGGGACTGTGGGGCCCCTTGCCGATTCTTATTAGGCCCTGGGGACCCCATCCCTCAGGGTCCTTTGATATTAAAGGGGAGGAGGGTGCCCCATACCCAAGCCTTACTAGGCCCTGGGGGCCTCTTCTCCAAGGGCTGTTTTTTTAATAAAAGGAGAGGTACAGCCCACCTCCTCTTGCCTTTTCTGGCCCCTAAGGCCCAATGCCCCAGGGCTTACATTACTGAAAGGTGGGTACCCTGGTGCCGACCCAGGGCACCCATCACATACATTTTGGAGGCCACTGTGGCACCTGCCAGCCCCCTGCATGCAACCAGAGCTGGTATTTCTCCTGCCTGCAGGGAGCCGATACTTATACGCCCTTCGAGTGGAAGCAATATTTTGATCTATTTCCTTGCCCATTTCAGTGCAGGCAGGGAAACAGTTCAAAAGTTTGCTCCCTCAGGGCAGGAGATTTTAAAATGCTCCTGCCAAGCAAGAGCAAACGCTGCCTGTGCCGGTGCAGGCAGGGAAAATGCCATGTCCCGGGGTGGTCTCCTTGATACATAGCCAGTGAGCCAGCACTATGACAATTAATGGCTCAGGGATAGGGTCTGTGTGGTCCCCTTCCCTTTTTGGGGATGGGGATCCAGGGGCCTCTTTGAGGCTAGGGGATGGGTGCTGCATGGTCTCCTCCTTTTTCTGCCATATTTCACCACTACGGATAGGCTTAGTGAGGCCTATAATGGCTCAAGGAAGGGGCTGCGTGAGTCCCTCCCTATTTCAAATGCATTACACACCAGCGGCGTGCCTTTTTAAAAATACCCAATGCTTGGGCAGATCCTGGGTGGGTGACATAAACTTTATGCCTGTGGGGTGAGATGGTTGCAGGGCCTGATGCCACTGGGTTACATATGGTAATAAAATAACACCTTATATTTTTTTTAAAACTAGAAATTCACTGAAGTGACCAAATGAAAATTTCTGTGTTTTAAAGTACAAAACCACTAAAATTTACCAGCTATGGTTATCTCAAGCAACTATAACTCATGCCTTAAGGTAACTATAATTCATACCCTCTCCATGCACTGCTAATTACCCTACATATTACATTACTCATGACATCTTCGATGACATCAATGACAATATCAATCCAACATTTGCAATGAAAATATTGATGAAAAAACTGTGCATGGCAGGGGTGCGCAATATGAAAAACATATCAAACATGGCAATGAGAGCTGAGTATTGATGATAGGCCCTGGTCCATTACAAACAATTTAATGCCCGGCATCTATCTGTAACCCATTTTGGATGATGGGCATAAATGTTATCCCAGTTGCCTCTTTTATCTTGATCTCCTAATGATATATAGTTACTATCTGTGTACCGACCTTTCCCTGGAACTATTTTTTCATTCTCTTAAGTCTAATGGTTTAGTGTTTTCTTACCTTTTGATATTTGCCTCTATCCCTACTGCCTTCATTGACATACTTCTTGAATATCTAAATGATGGTGCTCTTTAGGTTCTCTTTCATTCTTGTCTAGTCATTTTCCACACTAGAATTTTAGATGGAGCGTCCCTTTTATTGAGAAACTACATATGCCTAGAATCTAGAAAACGCTACATTTAAGGTGTCCCTTCTGATCAAAAGGTGGGTCCATTAGTTGAACGTTTTTTATAATTGCTTCAGTGAGAAAATAATCAGTCAGTGACTAGTGAAGTACACTGGGTCCAAGGAAAACCTTAGGTCTGGGGGACATGGATTATACTGTTTATGCATGTTAAGCATGATGAATACTCTGACAATCAAGATTAAACATACATAACATTTGTAAACTCCACAAGTACCATACAAAGAAAACCATCAATATAATATTCTGTGCTCGATGATAAACCAGTAGGGTACTTTGCCAGAAATATTTACTTAGGCAGCAAAATAGAAGCAAAAATGGCCAGTGCTATCGGATTATGGTAATGTATAGCACGACATTTAAAAAGCTTGTATGGAACAGGGAATGCTATACCAAAATGTAATACAAACTCCTGGATGACCATGTGGGTCTTTTTTACATTGCTACTCAAGTTTTCGATATTTTACTATCATAGCATGTTAAATTTGTGATGCTAGTCCAGAGCTTTGCAGGATTAACATCAAAATGTTGTAACCTAATCCTGCAAATCCCATTGAGGCCCATTGTAATCAATGGCATGCCTCCTTTTAACAGCTGCTCTAGACACGTGTTAAAAGTGCAAAAATAAATGACGCAAATAAATCTTTGCAATTTCGTTGCTCCATTATTTCAGCCCCCATAACGGGAGAATGCCCCCTTTTCATACATTATGCCTGCCACAGGCATAATGTGGTGCAAAGGGTTACAAAGTAGCACAATTCATGCATTGTGTCACTTTGTAAATTTGGCGCAGCAATTTTGGCCTTGGTGGGCCACATTAGCATGAAACAAATGATGCTAATGTGGCACAAGGAGGCCCTAGGGGCTCTTAAATCAGCCCATTAGAGTTTAGCAGATGGGATACTCTATCAAAACATGGCGGACATGCCATCTACCATATTACAAGTACTATAGGCTATACTGGACTAGACATCCACCAGAATTGTGCCGGACTGTCCCATCTGCTAAACTCGAAATGAGGCCCCAAGTGTCTGATTTATACTTTGACGGGTGGTACTCTGTCCACCAGTGTGGTGGAGAACATTACCTCCACCACCCTGATGGACTTCACTCTGTCATATTTAAAGATGACCACTGGCCCAATGGTCATCTTTGTACACAGCATTACGGTGGGTCCTTTCAGTGTAGAAAATGTATGGTGGACAGCCGCCATCGGTTTTGATGGTCATTCACCAAAAAATTCCAAAGTTTATGTTTTTCAGAATCAAATTCCCAAAACAAAAGTTTGTTTCAGAAAAACAAAAAAGTGATTAGCCCCACAACCTGGAAGTTTTTTTGCCCTGAATGTGGAGGTTATTACTGTTTTTTTCTGTCCGTCATTGCCAGGTGTCACCTCCTGGAGGTGAACGACAGAAAAAAGAGATTACACTGTCAAACCTAAATAGAGCTGGTGGTATAATTTCTTTCTTCCCACTACCCCTACTCCTACTCCTTCAGGCTGACGGAAGAAACTTTCTGTTGGCAAAGTCAACAGGAACTCCAAATGAGGTGGGCGGACCTAGGGTTTGGTGGACATGGTACTCTGGACTGTGCAGCTGGTCTACCAAACTGTAAAGTAGGTCGGAAGTCTTTTTTGTTGTACTAATTAGACCACGTGTGAAGTTCGAAAAAAGGTAAAAATGAAATAAACCAAAACACAAATATCGTAAAGGAAAAGGATTTTCTCAGTCACCTCTCGATCTTATTCTGATATTCTTCTTTTGCTTTGTTTTCTATATTCATTTAAAGAGCTCTGAATGCAGCCCCGTCCCGAACATTTATTGCAGATGACTTTTAAATAAACGGTTCAGAGAGGGCCATAGTAGTCCAGGTCACAGTGGCTTTCTATTCCTTTCAGAACAACTAAACAATTTGCAAAAGCAGTTTTCGACATCAATGGTTTTCACAACTAAGCACTGTGAGGCATCTGTGACTCCGTCGTGTCATCAACCATTTATCTCAATGTAAATTTTTAAGAATCATTGTTTTGTCATTTGGTATATACCCTATTTTGTCTTATTTGCAGAATGAACAGTTTTTCATACATGCAAGTCCATGTTTCTTCCGATGTAACGCACTTTGTATCAGCTAGCACACATATGCACTAGAGCTGCGAACGTGATCACCATAGGGCATTTTTTCACTTCCTATGTTATTTACTTTCAAGGATGAAGGCTTTTGAGAGTTTACATCAAGGTCAAAGATGGTTATTGTTTTACAAATATATAAAATGAGATGTTTAAATATCAATCTGAATATCACACTTGGGCCCATATTTATACTCGGTTTGCGCTGAATTATCTTTTTTTTTTGCGCTAATTGAGTGCAAACCTAACTCCATATTTATACTTTTGCACTAGATATGTCTAGCACCAAAGGTATGGAGTTAACGTCGTTTTCTGGACGTGAAAACCTACCTTGCGTCAATGAGATGCAAGGTAGGCGTTCCCATCCAGAAAACGGCGATATGGCCTTAGCGCCATATTTATCCCCCTGTGCTAAAATCCAGCACTGGGGGATGGGGGGCCTTATTTAACGCCAGGGTATGGATAGGTGTTAGTGGACCTGTAGGCATATTCCCATCTCAGGTAAGTTCCAGTTTGTTTCTTTTTTTTTTCACTCCCGGTGGCCGTGACTTGGGGCCCCTGCATGGCACTGGCTATTTGTCCCCTGGGCATGGCCATTGGGGTGGTGGGCATAGTTCCTATCTTTACTATGACAGGAGCCATGTCCAGGCATCAGAAAATGGCACTACACTGCTTAGAGGCATTTTTTTTTGTGTGCCATAATTCGGCACACAAGCTTCGGTTTCCCCTACGTCTCCCCCACCCTGTTTACGCCGTTTACAAGGATACTAATAGGGCATCAGCGTCAACTATCACCATTCCATAAATATGGCATCCGGCCAGCATCTTGGAATGGCGCAGTTTTGCATGAAAAAATATAAATATGGACCTTGAATAGTACAAAGGGGTAAAGTGTGAAAGTGTCTACTGTTCACAATAAATCAGGTTTCTGCATTTCATTTTCCAAGTCTTGCTTGTCACTTTTCAAGTCAGGCTAATGCAAAAAGGATAATACCAGTGCTGGAAATCACAAAACTAGAAACAAAATAGCCCAGAGTAATGTACTTGTCCGCAACAATAAGTTGGCGCTACATAAAAATGGAGCTCACAGTTTATGTTCTTCACCTTATTTACATCACAAACAACACTCAGCATAAAGTATTGTCCGTTTTTAACATTAGAATTAAAATGTTACTACTATTTTTAGCCTCTTTAAAACAACAATTGATTCTGCAGGTAAATAAAGCGCTTCATAAAGCTGAGGTAATAAAATGTACTTTTATCCGTATTATAAACTCTGATTATGTATCTGTTGGACTTTTGGCCATATGCATGGTCATCCCTAGTCTTTTTGCCTCCTTCCTCCTGGTTTTTCTGACCTCTCGCTGTTGGCTCTAGGACTCTGAGCACTTTATCACTGCTGACCAGTGCTAAAGAGCAGGTGCTCTCCCATCTAAAGTTGGTATGATTGGCTTGTACCTAATTGGCATATTTAATTTACCTATAAGTCCCTTGTACAGTGGTATCTCTATACCCAGGGCCTGTAAATTAAATACTACTAGTGGGCCTGCAGCGCTGCTTGCGCCACCCACTGAAGTAGACTTTCAAACCTGTCTCAGGCCTGCTAGCGCAGGGCCTGTGTGCGCAGTTTTCTGCCACAGGGACCTGGCATCTAAATTTACTTAGCCCTAGTTAGCCCTATGGGCAGGGTGCCATGTATGTAGAAAGGCAGGACATGTACCATATTGCATGGCCTGTCCTGGTAGTGACAAACAGCCTAACTTGGTGTCTCACTGCTGTGAGTGCTGCCTTCTCATAGGATTGCATTAGAAATGCCCTGCCTTATGTGTAAGGGGTATTGTCTGATTTATGAGGGGTAGCGTAGGCGTGTTTGGTATGGTTGTGATGGTGATAATAAATACTGCTTACTGGTGTGGGTGTATTTTTTATTACTATCACAGAAATGCCACTTCTAGAAAGTGCGCATTTATCTGTGCTTATGATTCTGGTGTTTTGCAGCTTGACTCCAATCCACGTCTGGGCAGAGTGACAGTTGGGGCTTTGTGCATACTTTTCAGACAGCCTATACACAGGGAGGGTGGAGGTGTCACCAAGGTGCATCTGCATACTGAATAGTCTTCCTGGGCTGAGAGAAGGGAGAGGCGGGGCACACCTACATTTGTAAAGGCTGTGCCCTGGCCTCACACAATAGGGTCGTTAACCCCCCACTGATGTTTGGAGCCTGTGCTGAAAGGAGAGAGGGGGCACTCCCAGAACCAGTTGTAACTGGCTGGAACCTCCTCTCCCTGGCATTGTAAAACACTGTAAAAATGGACTATAAGTACAGGGGAAGGTTCCCCACAATTTGAACATTCTTGGAACTTGAAACTGGACACAGGACGCTGATGAATGGACTCACCAGGAAACCGCCATGGACTGCTGCTGCTGTGCTGACCTGTGACCTGCCTGGTCACTAGGAGGAACTGCCACCATCTGCACCCCTTGTGCTGGCCTGTAGCTGGGCCCACCAGCCCTGTGCTCCTTCTTGCCTAGTTGTTCCCAGGGGCAGGGTGCTGTGGCCCCTGACCCCTGCAACGATCTTTAAAATCTGTGCCCAGAATGCTTTCCCAAGAAAAGGGCATTCTTGCAATAGCTGGAAAAGGATCACCGCGGCAACCTGGGCTGTTGATGTGTCTTAGCGCTTTGAAAGCACTTTTCTTGTGCCCACGCAAATCACCGCCGCAGCCCGGGAGCCTCACTGTGCCCTTGCGCTCTCCACGGCGCCTTTTCGTTAATGGGATCACCGCCGCAGCCCGGGCAGGGCTTTTTGTTTCAAGCGCGAGGATCGCGCTGACTTTAGTGCCCCCGGGGCACTGGAGAGAGCCAAGGAAGGAGCTAGCACGCTCCTAGCGTGCTCCCGGGGGACGCGCGCTTTTCAGAGCGCCCCCGGGGCACCAGCAGGCCCCACCTGGGGCCGCAACGTCATCAGAGGGAGAGGAGGACGCCTCTCCCTCCCTTACAGGAGTCCCGGAGGCAGAGGGAGAGGAGGACGCCTCTCCCTCCCTTGCAGGAGTCCCGGAGGACTCTCCTGCTCTCCTGGGCCGGGCGGCAGCCTCACCGGAGGCTCGCCCTGGCCCCCGGCTCTCTTGTTGGCCCCCTCGCGGGCCAGGAGTATTTGATTTTGGGGTCTCCCATAGTAGCAGGGAGACCCCAGGAGTTAACGGGTCCCCGGAGGGGCCCGTGTTTCAGTAAGGGGGGAGCGCGAGGCGCCCCCCCTCTCCCTAAAGTATTGGGTGACCTTGGCCCCCCACAGGAGGGCCGGGGGAGGCCCGGGGGGCCCCCAGTGATCGCGGACCCCATGAGAGGCCCGCCAGCAGTACAGAGGGGGTGCGTGCCGCCCCCCTCTTCCCCAGGACTCTAAGGAGGCCCCCTCATTGCGCAGAGGAGCGCTGGGGGCCCCTTTCTTCTTTGTCTTCAGGCACGGAGGGTGCCTGCTTCATCAAAACAGGTACTGTCTAAAATGGACCAATATGATGATAATCTAAAGTTCTTTCTACAGACTTTATTAATTATGATGTATTGCCTACCTGTTCCCTGATGCTTTGACATATGTGTGCACATGTTCCTTTTATGGGCATGACTTGCTAAATATGTTTCCCTAACTTGCCATAGGTTTTCTAATGTTCCTACTATGGGCGTTTTATGATATTCTTATGACAAGTGTTCTAATGTGATAACGTGTTTCCTGACTACTGCTTATGTTGCAGAATACTGAGTAACCTGTGTGTTATGTGTGACTACTGCTAGTTTGCAGAGTAACTAATGTGTAACGTTCTGACAACTGCTAAGGTAGCAGGATAGTACTGTTATGTGATGTTGTTCTAATAATTACGTTGTGTACAATACAATGTATTTTTATATAATCTGGGGTTGTGTTTCCTTTGTGGTGGGGATATTGCGTCACATGTATGTGTGTGTTGTGCAAATGCTTTACGCATTGCCTCCGGGTTAAGCCTGACTGCTTGTGCCAAGTTACCAAGGGGGTGAGCAGGGGTTATCTTGGACGTGTAACTCCCTTGCCCTGACTAGAGTGGGTAAGTTCTGCCTGGCCGAGGTGCATACCCTAGCCAACCAGAAACCCCATTTCTTTTTTTTTAAAGTTTCAAAAGTTTTATTAAGAATATATAAGGCGGTACATACAGCATATAAACAAACTGTTTAGCTTTCAAAACATTGTTTTTGTTCGTTTACCACAATTATTTCCATTGTAAGCATATATACATGTACTGTCAGGTAAGTAAAAATTCCCAGTTGCATAGTTGAGTTGTGTACCCTTATTTTGAAGAAGAGTGGAAAACAGGTGGGGGGGGGTGGTAAGGGGAGGCGGAGCGAGGATAGGGTTGTGTAGGAGGGGTTGGTCTTGGTATAGGGGAGAGACAAAATAGTCATATGAAATGGGGAGGGGGAGAGAAGGGAAAGAAAGAGGGAGAAAGAGGAAGGGTAATCGCGGGGGAGTGTAGAATGAAGAGACTCGAGGTAGGCAGGGGGTCTTTGTATCCTGAGACTAGCTTGTTCAGGCCTAAGAGTAGATCGTTCTGTACTTCTCCGTCTGTAGCAAGTTATTATCTAGGGGTAGATAATATGTATGATAGATATGGTAAGGTCGGTTAGAGAGTGTCTACGTCTTATATGAGTTGATTTCTCAGTCCTTGTTTGTGTTAGGAAGCGACTTGTATTACTATGTTGGGTAGTTCAGGGTCTCGGGCATGTGACAAAATTAGAGGCCTGTGGATTGATAGAGAGAGAGAAAAAAGAGAGAGAGAAGAGAGGATAGCTTAGCTAGGGAGAGAGAGAGGGGGCAGTAGGAGATTAAGGGGGTCATTACGACCCTGGCGGAACAAGTCCGCCAGGGCCGTGGGACGCGGTGGCACCGCCGACAGGCCGGCGGTGCCCCGCGGGGCATTCTGACCGCGGCGGCTCAGCCGCGGTCAGAGAAGGGAAACCGGCGGTCTCCCGCCGGTTTCCCGCTGCCCCAAAGGAATCCTCCAAGCCGGCGCAGCATGCTGCGCCGGCATGGGGATTCCGACTCCCCCTCCCGCCATCCAGTTCCTGGCGGTTCTCCCGCCGGGAACCGGATGGCGGGAGGGGGAGTCGCGGGGCCCCCGTAAGAGGGCCCCTAAAAGTATTTCAGTGTCTGCAAAGCAGACACTGAAATACGCGACGGGTGCAACTGCACCCGTCGCACCTTCCCACTCCGCCGGCTCTGTTACGAGCCGGCGTCATCGTGGGAAGGGAGTTTTCCCCTGGGCTGGCGGGCGGTCTTGTGAAGACCGCCCGCCAGCCCAGGGGAAAACTCGGAATACCCTCCGCGGTCTTACGACCGCGGAGCGGTATTTCGGAGGGGGGAAGCCTGGCGGGCGGCCTCCGCCGCCCGCCAGGCTCGGAATGAGGGCCTAAATGTGTTTCCGGAGTCTAGGATTCTCAGAGGGTGATTGGTAATTAATATTCCCTAATCATTGATCATTGAACATTGATCATCCGTTGGTCATCCACCAGCCGCTTCGTGGTCTCTTCAAGAATGGGCGCCAGACCTCCTCAAATTGTTCTGCTTGGTCCTGTAGGTTATAAATCACTTGTTCATGGGTAGCCGTTTGATACATGGCCGTCATCCATTCCATGGGTGTGGGGGCAATGCTAGATCTCCAGTGCCGGAGTATGCATATTTTGGCCGTGGCTAGCGCCGTGTGGATTAATCGTTTATGTGCCCGCGATAGGGAGGGATACGGGCGAATGTCATGTAGAATGATAAATGCTGGTGGGGTCGGTTTTGGTATCTGTATGAAGTCCGATAAGGCGAGGCGTACCGCGTCCCATAGTGACTGTACCGTGGGGCAGTGGCATAAAATATGAAGTTGGTCGCAATATGGCTCTGTGCATCTCCAACAGTTAGCGTGAGGTATCAACCCTGCCCTGAAGAGTTTAACGGGGGTCCAGTACCATCCCTGAAGGATTTTAAATAGGCAAAATTTCAGGCGTGCTTCACGTACGCCCCTGTCGAGGGCTTCTAGTATGTCTGGCCATTCTTCGTCCGTGTAGGTTATCTCTAGTATGTCCTGCCACTTTAAGCGTAGTCGTTCAAGTAAAGGCTGAGAGTAAAGGTGGTTAGTTAATTCGGCATAGAGGCCAGCCAAGACGCCTTTTTGTCGGCCCCATTTCTGAAGATAGGTGACGATGGGTGAGGTTTTGAGCAGCCACGGGGGGGTTCCTAATGTTCTCCGCATACAGTGTTTGAGCTGTAGATATCGCCACTCCTGGTTACTTTGGATAGCGAATTCTTCCTGGAGGGAGGCGAATGTGCGGAAGCTATCTCCATCTATTATGTGAGATATATTGTGGATACCTGCCTCGGACCATTGGGGCCATCTGAGAATAGTCCCTCCTATTTTAATGCTTTTATTCCCTGCTATGGGAGCCTGAGTATGCAGGGAGGGGTGTACTCCTAGTAGTCGATGGGCTCTGCACCACGCTGTGTTTGTAGCCTTGAGGATGGGGTTAGTTAAGGGAACGTGGTCGGCGTATGTTCCTCCCATCTCCGTACACTGTCCATATAGGAGTTTCTCTGTGATCACCCATTGCGGTGGATCGGCTATATCCGGAAGCGTATATATTAGCTGTGAGAGTTGTAGGGCCAGAGAGTATTGTTCTACCGAGGGTAGTCCTAATCCTCCGTAGAGCCGTCGTGCCAGTATTATTGCAGGTTTCAGTCTTGGGCGTGAGGAGCCCCAGACGAAGGCCCTTATGGATGCGTCTATTAATCGGAGTGAGGAAAGAGGTATCTGTAGGGGAAGCATGCCTAACACGTATGTGAAGCGTGGTAAGGTGACCATTCTGACCGTCTGTGTCCTGCCCCACATGGACAGGCCTAGTAGGGACCATTTGGCAAAGTCTTGTTTCATTTTAGATATAAGGGGGTCTATGTTGTCCCTGACCATATATTCTAGACCTCTGTTAATAAACGTTCCTAAATATTTAAGGCGGGTCGGGGTCCATTTGAATTGAAGGCCATGTATCGCTGCCCTCGTCGTTATGCGGGATAATGGGAGTGCCTCACTTTTATCCCAGTTTACCCGATATCCGGATAGGGATGCAAAGTCTTCTATAGTGGAAAGTAGTGCTGGGAGCGAGGTTTCTAGATCGGACATTGTTAACAGAATGTCGTCTGCGTAGAGATATATTTTGGATATGCCCCCGGTGATATGGATCCCTTTTATTTGGTGAGAATTTCGTATGGTGGCAGCTAGGGGTTCCATGGCCAATAAAAATAGAAGTGGCGACAAGGGGCATCCTTGGCGTGTGCCCCTTCCGACAGGGAATGGGTCTGACATGATGCCCCCACAGTTAACCTGTGCTGTGGGGTGGTCATATAATAAACGTACTTTAGAGATAAATTGTTCCCCCAGACCAAAATGCTTCATGGTTGTGAATAGGTAGGGCCACTCAATGCGGTCGAATGCTTTCTCCGCGTCTAGGGACAGGGCTAGGGCTTCGTCAGGTAATTGTATGGATTCTAACAGTGTATGGCAAAGAGTTCGCATATGATTTCTGGAGGTACGGCCTGGTACAAATCCTACTTGGGTATTGTGAATCAATGATGGTATCACCTTGCGGAGCCGCGCTGCTAGAACACTGGCTAGGAGTTTGACATCCCCATTCAAAAGGGAGATAGGACGGTAACTGCCGCAAAGAAGGGGGTCTCTCCCTGGCTTAGGCAAGATGACAATCGTGGCTTTATTGGATAGAGCGCCCAGGGAGCCTTCTTGACATGCTTCCGTCAGTGCTTCATGTACTGCGGTTATTGCCTCCTCCCCAGCCCATTTATAGAATTCCGCAGGGAATCCGTCCTCTCCTGGTGATTTATGGCAGGGGAGGCTTGTTATAACTTGGGTTATCTCTTCTTTGCTTATGTTACCGTCCAAGAGGGCCCTGCCTGCCTCAGACAGACGGGGTAGATTGGCCGCGGCAAGGAATGTCTCCATTTGTGTTTGATCTGTCGTTGTTTCAGGAGTGTACAAATGTCGGTAGTACTTGGCGAACTCGTTTACAATGTCTTGTGGGCGAGTTAGCACTGCTCCTGAAGAAGATGTTATGGCCGCAATGGCAGAGGCTGCCTCTCTTTGTCGGAGCTGCGCCGCTAGGAGGCGACCTGCTTTTTCCCCTTGTTCGTAATGGCGGCCTCGCAATTTTTGCAGTGCGTATTCCGCCTGAGATGTATAGAGTTCATTGTGTGCCATGCTGGCCTGTTCTAAGGCGTGTCGCAGCCTAGGGGATGGTTGGGCGGTATATTGTTTAGTGAGGTCCTGTATCGTGGTCTCTAAGGTGGTTTGGCGGGCTATTCTGTCTTTGTTGGCCAGTGCTGCATCTCGCATCATATTCCCTCTTAGGGTTGCTTTTGCTGCCGCCCATAGGATCCTTTTTGAGGATACAGTGCCTGAATTCTCGGCCATGTATGTGGTTACATGAGCTTTTAATTGTTCCTTCCCTTGTGGAGAGCGATATCTGTGTACAGCCAGTCGCCATGGTTTACGACCAGAGAAGGAGAGTCCCACCTGGATCCGGATTAGTATTGGGGAGTGATCTGAGAGCCCGCTGTCTAGGATACAGGTGTCTTGTATATGAGGGATTACAGTGTGTGATACTAAGAAATAATCCAGACGCGATTGGGTGCCATGGACGGTGGATAAGAAAGTATATTCCTTATCTTTCGGGTGTTGTATTCTCCAGCAGTCCACCAGACCGACGTCAGTGGTCAGGTCTGTCAGAAGCGCTCTGTCGTGATTGTTACATACATCGACAGGGCCTGTCCTATCCATTATGGCGTCTTGGACGAGATTCCAGTCTCCCCCAATTATGTATCGAGTAGTTCCGATTTCTGTCAGGAGGCGATTTAGCTGTAGAAGGAATGGGCGTTTTGGGCCGGTTGGTGCGTAAACGGATCCCACGCATAAAACAGTGTCCCCTAGTTTTAATTTAGCAAATATATACCTTCCTTCCGTATCATTCCAGGTTTTAATGATAGTGACCGGGAGGGATTTACGCACTAGTATCGCCACTCCACATTTGCGGGGTCCGTTACTTCCAGATTCCTGACTCGTTGGACGGCAGCTGAAGGCAACCCTCCCTACCCAATCCCGTTTAAGTTTACTGGATTCCAGAGTGTCAAGGTGAGTCTCTTGAATCAGAGCTATATCTGTTTTTTTGGATTGAAGATAGGACAGTATCTTTTTCCGCTTAACATAGCTCGTCATGCCGTGTACATTCCAAGAGAGTATGCGTAATGGTCGCGTCGCTTGAGGGTGGGGCTTCGACATATTGGATAATTGTGAGTAAGTAAGCACCCTCGATCCGGGGTTGGTGTTGGTGGGGTGGGGGAGGGAGGGTGGGAGATATTGACTTAGTAGTTAGAGTGGGAGTTGTGTTTCGATATGATACGGTGTTTTATTTTATTTTATTTTATACGGGGGTTAGTAGCTGGTGGAGGCCAAGGGAATCCTCTGGAGAAGAAAGAGAAGAGAGAGGAGAGGGTGAAGGAAGAGAGGTAATATAAGTAGGACGAGAGCCAGATGGAGGGGAAATATGAGGGAAAAAGAAGGCAAGGAGAAATGAGAGGGAGAAGAAAAGAGGGAGAAGGGGGGGAAGGGATGGATGCGTGTGCTGAAGTTGAGATTGAGAGTATAGCAAGAGAGCGTGCAATTTGGGGGAAGAAGTGGAGAAGGGTAGGGATGAGGGAGGTTAGGAGTCCAACCTCCTTCGTTCGTTAGGTCTGTAAACGGCGGGACCGATTTCTCTCGGAGCTCTCGTGCCGTCGGGCGGTCTCGATCGGGGGGGGCGAAGGGGGGAAACAGCAGACAGCCAGTTATCGATATGTCGGTGATAAGGAGGGGGGGGGGCACACAGCAGTGCTTATGTTTATGTATCGGGAAGTGGGTCTGTTCATCGGTGGTTAGTGGCTAGTGTATTAGTTATATAACTAAAGTGTATATTGGCAGAAGTAATGATCGGTTAATAACTATAGTACCTGAGCGGCGCTGGAGAGGAGGGAGGGGGTGTCGGGTGTTGATGGGGTATGGTGTTTAGGATGTTGTGCCTAGTACTTGATGTTGTATGGTATCGTAGGGTGTTTAGGAGTTCATAAGATAGGGCCGTAAATTAAAGTAGGGACTGGGCAGACAGAAAGACCGAGACCGGCTGGCGAGGGGAGGGGGGGGCAGGGCAGAGGAGGGGGGGAGAGAGCTCAAACAGAGTATTATAGTTCTCGCGTATGCATGGGTACATAAAGATACCAATATACAGTATAATATAATACTTCCTGAGCATTTCTTTTCAACTATAACACTGCCTTGTCTCGTCTCGCCTTACAACTGTTCAATGACATATTAGGTTGATCAACATAACATATCCTGGCATCTTATCACATTATCATGTTAGGAGCCATTATGCCAAACGTCTCTCTATTAATCGTAGGATAGGTAATGAGTGTAGCTGAGCCCCAGGTTACGCGAGGATAGTGCGTATCTCATCCTATTACTAACTCCTTGCCGTGTATTATTACAACATAATACTGACCTACTAAGGTCTTACTTGGTATGTGCCACCATCATAGTCGTTCTGTTGTTGATGATAATTTAAGATAGTAATAATGATTAGGATGGGGGTAGGTACGAACATCTGGGGAAAAGAATAGCTAATAGTTTATAATTTACATTGTGATGTTATAATGTGGTGTGGAGTGGCAGTGTAGAATGTCATAATATTTCGCTTTGTTATGCGGTATTATGTTGTATTATGTCCTCGTGTTCTATTTTTTTTTTTTTTTCCCCAGTTTCTTATTGTAGAATAAGGTAAAGTCAAGTAGTGGGAGCTTTGATATGTTTCAGGTTATATCGTATTGTGTGTCCCTGTATTGGAATTAATTTATCTTTGCGTGGTCTAGTCCCATCCCTTGGGGTGATAATGGGGGCTAAACGGTTCTAATGTCGGCGCTGGTCGAGTGTGGTGTGTATTAGGAAAGTTTCAAATACTTTGTTGTTTACTACCATGAGATACTTTGTAGTGTGTGGAATGTAAGGTAAGTTCCATGATAGTTAATTAGTGTTTATTTTTTGTTATCTGTTTAATGCCCCTGTTACCTTGTTACCTTGTTATAGGGTTATAGGGTCGGGACCGGGCCCTTATTCAACATACAGTGAGTTGGTGGGGTCTGATCCCTGTTCTAGTAATCATCATCTGTTGTGTACTGAGGGCAAATAACGATTTACTGGTAGTTTCCATTATAGGGCCTCGGCTCTAGTCATAAAGAGCATAGATTTTTCATGTATCTGGTTTTAACATTGATACTAGCAGTCTTAGACAATTACAATAGTAATACACATATGATCTGGAAAGGTACTCATCCTTCCAGTCTATAGTTGTTATTTTCGACTCTCTGGCGATAGTCCCATAAGTCGTCTTGTCGCGTTACCTTCTCAAGAAGACCCAGTTGTAGGCTTTAAAGGGGAGCGGGATTTGTCTCTTTCCGATAATTGGGTGTGGGTTACTACTGCGTGTAAAATCTGACCCCTGTCATCATATGATCTAGTTAGTCTCTCCATGTCTCTACCTCTATGACTGGCTCCAGTGTCGTGTAGAGCCGTCTTCACCTTTTCTATTCCCGAGTGGGGGGTTTCGGCCCTATCACTGCCTCCTACAATGTCATGCTCACTGTCTGTGTTGTAAGAGTTCATAGGCTGGGATTGGAAAGAGTCAAGGAAGAGTCTCAATTTGTCGGGGTTATAAAAGTCCTTGGATACTCCATTTTTTGTAACCCACATTCTTGCAGGGTCAAAGAGACCGTATTTCATCTCTAGTTTGCGAAGCCGGGGTCGTAGGGCTAGGAAAGCCTTTCTACGTTCGTTGGTTTCCTTGGAGTAATCGGCGGTTATTCGGATCTCGTGCTGGTCTATTCGGAAAGGGCCGTGGTTGCGTGCTACTTGGAGTATTTGTCGGGTTTGATTATGCCGCAGCAGGCATGCGATGATTGGGCGGGGCCTTGAGGAGTTGTCAGAGCGTTTTGGGCCTATCCTGTGTGCCCGTTGGAATTCTAGCGGCGGGTCAAAGTCCAATGAAATCATTTTTGGAAGAGTGGAGGTGAGAAAAGTCTGCATATCCGAGCCTTCTTCGTTTTCCGGGATCCCAAGTATGCGGATATTGTCTCTCCGGCTCCTGTCCTCCATGTCCGTTAGTTTGCTCCTGAGGTAGATGAAGTCTTGTTCTCGCACCTGAGACGTGTTGATCTGCGTCTCTAGTGATCCCATGCGTTGTTCTATCCCTGTCACTCTAGATTGAAAGCCGGCAATGTCAGATCGCATGGATTTGGTTTCTAGTGTCAATGAAGTTATAGAGGCGTCCATCCCCTCTATGCGGCGGCTGACGGTGGTGATCTCTTGTAGTATCCTGTCCATAGTCGTGGATTGATCTTTATCAGGCATCGTGGTGGACTCGTTTAAAGGTGGCGATGTTTGAGGGTTTATCTTCGTGGGGGTTAGGCGTTTGTGTTGTAGCGCTTCTGAGAATAATAGTTGTCGTGCAGGCTTGCTGACAGGTTTATGGTTCGGTTTGTTGCCGGGCATCGCCTCAATTGTCTACAGAGTCTGACCACGTGGGGCCCGAGATTCCCTCCGTAGATTCCGATAAGGATATAGATGTTCGGTGGCTTACACTGGTGTCAGTCCACTCCCTTCTCCTGTATCTCTGTTCTCTTGGCTCCCTCTGGCTCTCCTCATCTCCGGTGCCCCCCCAGTCGCTCACCCCTCTCGTCCCCTCGCCTCCACGTGCCTCCCGTCGTGCCCCTCTGCCCTCCTCAGTATTAGTTGTCTGGAGGGGGGGGGAGAAAGTTTATTATCTCAGCGGGAGGGTTTTTGTTGTCCCTCTGTGATGGAAAAGAGGGGAGAAGTCGTGCCTCTGCCTCCGGCGATGCCGTTCTTATTTTGAAGAGATTCGATCCTACCTCTCTTTGGGTTTCTCTCCCGGCTGTCGAAGGGGCCGCACCCCTTTGCTGCGTCTTCCCGTCTCCCTGTGGGGGGGGAAGGTCCACGGGTGTTTGTTGGCGTTGTAGGGAGATGGATGCGGGTCGTCACGGCTCCCGCAGTCCCTGCGGCCTGTTCAGCTTGCTCCTTGCCGCTACCGGCACGCCGTCCGCGGTCTTCCGAAGACGCGACTCCGCCCCTTTCTCCAGGCCTTATCGGCCTGGGGCGAGTCGCGAGTTTCCTGCCTTGCGTCCCGCTCCTACGGGGTCCCTGGACATGGTTCCGTGTCGCCGCTGATGTAGGGGTGGAGGGGCACCGAACCCGGTGTGTTGTCCGGCTGTCTTCTCGCCCCCGTCGCCACTCCGGGACCGCCTCGGCACGGAGCTCTCGCTCTAAGCGGCCATCTTGTTTCGTGGCCCGGCCACCCAGAAACCCCATTTCTAACATTGGAAGTCAGCGGTGAGGATAGGACTTGTGCTTGCACAATACCATTGTGACTCATTATTTCACTACAAGGATTGCGTTTAGACCATCACATGTTTGGCTTCTCTTAACTTTCTCTCTTTGGTCATTTTTCCTGTTTTCAGTTCTCACGCTTGGGTATTGTGGTTGTCACAGTTGAGTTATTTGTACCTTTTCAAGATGGGGCTTACCTTTGATTTAGAGGACCTGCCGTTTTACATGCAGGGGGAATTAGAGGGGTTCTGTAGAGAGAGAGGGCTGCCTGTAGAAGGGGACCTCAGGAGATCTCTGAATTTCTTTGAAAGGTTTGTGACATTTACCCAGGGAGGGAGTGTGCTTAGGGGGCACCCAGAGGATCCTGAGTGTAGCGAGGGTTCCCAAAGGGAGGGCTCCCAGACCTCATCCCTAGAGAGTGGTAGAGAGACTGATCAGGAGGGTGAGAATGACCGGTTGGGGACGCCAGTTGACAGGGAAGGCCCCAGTGATAGGGAGTCCCTTGCTGGGTCCAGTGTAAGAAGCAGGGCTACCTCTCATTCCTTGACGCCTGATGAGCTAAGAGATAGGCGGGAAGAGAGAGACCTGAAGTTGCAGTTAGCGCGCCTAGCTGTTGAGGAGAGAAGGGCTGAGGTAGAGAAGGCCTTAGTACAGGAGAGAATGGCAGAGGCAGAGAGGGCCTTTGCCAGAGAAAGACTCGCTCTAGAGCGCAGTCTGAAGGTTCTGGACTCACCAGCGCTGCAGGTGGAGTCCAGTGGTGGCAGCAATGTACAGTGCTGTAGCAAAGATGTTCCTCACATACCCATAGATCTGGTACCTAGGTTCCAAGAGGGGGGTGACATACGTCAGTGGTTAAAGGAATATGAGAAGGCTCTGGTAGAGCGCAGGATCCCTGAGAAGGATTGGGGAACTGGCCTAGGGAGTTTTATTCCTGAGGAGGGGAGGGATGCCCTACTGACTCTAGAAGAGAGTGACAGGGAGGGGTACTCCGCTGTGAAGAACGCACTGATTGTGAAGTATGGTTTTTCCCCTGAGGAATACAGAAAAAGGTTTAGGGGTGGTAAGAAACTGTCCCACCAGTCTTGGGAGGAGTTTGTGGAGGATTGCTGCATTGCACTAGATGGATGGGTGAAGGGTAGCACAGTAAACAATTTTGAAGGGCTGTTTAATCTGATTCTCAGAGAACACCTGTTTCGTTGTTGTTTTTCAGAGTTACGCCAACACTTGTCAGTGTGTGAGCTCTCTGACCCCAGGGAGCTCGCAAAGGAGGCAGACTTCTGGTTGCGTACCAGAGGGACTGGTGTGGCATTAGGGGGTGTTCCTAATGAGAGTGGTCTAGGTGTTTCCCAACAAGGTGTGGTGGGAAAGGAATGGAGTGTCCCAGGTAGGTCCCAGTGGACTGGGATGGGTGAGGGACCCCATGTCCCGTCTCTGAGGAGAGGGAATGGGGCTGGGCTGAGGCCCAAGGTGCCCAAGATACTGTCCCAGGCCCCTGAAGGTTCCATGAGTGAACGCCAGGAGGTGAGCCTAACCTGTGCCGTAGGGCCAGCTGTTCAGAAGGATCCCATTTTGTCATTAGGACATAGGCGGGTGGCTGGTGATAGTGTTCCGCCGGTCCTGGTGTCTGGTAGTCTCGCTCTACAGCGGAGGAGGCAGAAATCCAGGCATAGGGTTGAGAGGGGGCTGCGGGCCCCAGTGGAGAACCTGGAGGGTCAGGGGTCAGCTCTGAGAGCAGAGCCCCCCAGGAATGACCTTGGTGAGACCATTTCTGGGCTGGGGGGATTCCAGACTCTGTCCGATGGGCAGAGGTCAGAAGACCTGCGCCAGCCAGACTCTTGTGTGGCCCTTGGGGAAAGTGTTTCCCTGGTGGGGGGTAGGTGTGCCCCCCAGGAAGTCCTGGTGCGCCAGGCAAGGATTCAACCGCAGGGTGGTGACTCTGGGTTGGATGATCAGGTTCAGGGGGTAAACTCTGACCTGATGGGGAGTACGTGTGCTCCCAAGGAAGTCCTGGTGCGCCAGGCAGTGGTTCAACCGCAGGGTAGTGACTCTGGGTTGGATTGCCAGATTCAGGGGGTAAGCTCTGATCTGGTAGGGGGTAGGTGTGCTCCCAAGGAAGTCCTGGTTCGCTGGGCAATGGTCCAGTCTAAGGGTGTCGTCCCTGGACTAGATAGACAGGTTCAGGGGGTAAACTCTGATCTGGTTGGGGGGGCGGTTAGTGTGCTCATCCCCCCATGTGAAACTTCTGGTGGCTTCTCCCGAGGTGGGGAGACGCAGGACTCTGGAAGTGGGGTTCAGGGAGGGGGAAGCCTGCCCCGGACCCCGGTGCAACCCAAGGGTGTCGCCCTAGGTTGGGTGGTCAGTCGGCAGGTAGTGATCCTGGGCTGGCGAGAAAGTTGAGCAGGGCTGCTGTACCCAGCACCCTGGCAAGTGTGGATTCTGGTGATACCCCTCCTAGGAGAGGAGGGCGGGATCCTAGAAGGAGGGATAGAGGGAGGAGAGCCTCGCCTCTAGCCCCTGTAGAACCTATGGGTGCGGACCCTAGGTTGGTGGATCAGTGGCAGGGTAGATCCCCTGAACTGATCAGAAATGGAGTGGAGACAGGTTGCTTTGCACCTGGGGCTACCGCCCCCCACTCATTATGGTTTCAGAGACCAGAGGCTCCTAGATGGCCTGGGGCCTGGTTCTGGCCATTGGCAGCAAGAGAATCCCCGTGGGTGGGTCTAGGCTGTCTGGGACGCATTGATAGAGAGATCCCAGTGGAGTCAGGAAGGCGTAGAACTGGAGCATGCCCCTGCTGTTGTGGGCCTGGGTCCTTGTTCTATCGCCCCAATCAGGGAAGTACATCAAGGTATTGATTGTTCTCCCCTGGCTTTTGGCTGGTAGGGGGTTGTGTTGGACTTTTGGCCATATGCATGGTCATCCCTAGTCTTTTTGCCTCCTTCCTCCTGGTTTTTCTGACCTCTCGCTGTTGGCTCTAGGACTCTGAGCACTTTATCACTGCTGACCAGTGCTAAAGTGCAGGTGCTCTCCCATCTAAAGTTGGTATGATTGGCTTGTACCTAATTGGCATATTTAATTTACCTATAAGTCCCTTGTACAGTGGTATCTCTATACCCAGGGCCTGTAAATTAAATACTACTAGTGGGCCTGCAGCGCTGCTTGCGCCACCCACTGAAGTAGACTTTCAAACCTGTCTCAGGCCTGCTAGCGCAGGGCCTGTGTGCGCAGTTTTCTGCCACAGGGACCTGGCATCTAAATTTACTTGCCAGGCCCAGAACTCCCCTTTTACTACATGTAAGTCACCCCTAAAGTACGCCCTAGCTAGCCCTATGGGTAGGGTGCCATGTATGTAGAAAGGCAGGACATGTGCCATATTGCATGGCCTGTCCTGGTAGTGACAAACAGCCTAACTTGGTGTCTCACAGCTGTGAGTGCTGCCTTCTCATAGGATTGCATTAGAAATGCCCTGCCTTATGTGTAAGGGGTATTGTCTGATTTATGAGGGGTAGCGTAGGCGTGTTTGGTATGGTTGTGATGGTGATAATAAATACTGCTTACTGGTGTGGGTGTATTTTTTATTACTATCACAGAAATGCCACTTCTAGAAAGTGCGCATTTATCTGTGCTTATGATTCTGGTGTTTTGCAGCTTGACTCCAATCCACGTCTGGGCAGAGTGACAGTTGGGGCTTTGTGCATACTTTTCAGACAGCCTATACACAGGGAGGGTGGAGGTGTCACCAAGGTGCATCTGCATACTGAATAGTCTTCCTGGGCTGAGAGAAGGGAGAGGCTGGGCACACCTACATTTGTAAAGGCTGTGCCCTGGCCTCACACAATAGGGTCGTTAACCCCCAACTGATGTTTGGAGCCTGTGCTGAAAGGAGAGAGGGGGCACTCCCAGAACCAGTTGTAACTGGCTGGAACCTCCTCTCCCTGGCATTGTAAAACACTGTAAAAATGGACTATAAGTACAGGGGAATTTTCCCCACAATTTGAACATTCTTGGAACTTGAAACTGGACACAGGACGCTGATGAATGGACTCACCAGGAAACCGCCATGGACTGCTGCTGCTGTGCTGACCTGTGACCTGCCTGGTCACTAGGAGGAACTGCCACCATCTGCACCCCTTGTGCTGGCCTGTAGCTGGGCCCACCAGCCCTGTGCTCCTTCTTGCCTAGTTGTTCCCAGGGGCAGGGTGCTGTGGCCCCTGACCCCTGCAACGATCTTTAAAATCTGTGCCCAGAATGCTTTCCCAAGAAAAGGGCATTCTTGCAATAGCTGGAAAAGGATCACCGCCGCAACCTGGGCTGTTGATGTGTCTTAGCGCTTTGAAAGCGCTTTTCTTGTGCCCACGGAAATCACCGCCGCAGCCCGGGAGCCTCACTGTGCCCTCGCGCTCTCCACGGCGCCTTTTCGTTAATGGGATCACCGCCGCAGCCCGGGCAGGGCTTTTTGTTTCAAGGGCGAGGATCGCGCTGACTTTAGTGCCCCCGGGGCACTGGAGAGAGCCAAGGAAGGAGCTAGCACGCTCCTAGCGTGCTCCCGGGGGACGCGCGCTTTTCAGAGCGCCCCCGGGGCACCAGCAGGCCCCACCTGGGGCCGCAACGTCATCAGAGGGAGAGGAGGACGCCTCTCCCTCCCTTACAGGAGTCCCGGAGGCAGAGGGAGAGGAGGACGCCTCTCCCTCCCTTGCAGGAGTCCCGGAGGACTCTCCTGCTCTTCTGGGCCGGGCGGCAGCCTCACCGGAGGCTCGCCCTGGCCCCCGGCTCTCTTGTTGGCCCCCTCGCGGGCCAGGAGTATTTGATTTTGGGGTCTCCCATAGTGGCAGGGAGACCCCAGGAGTTAACAGGTCCCCGGAGGGGCCCGTGTTTCAGTAAGGGGGGAGCGCGAGGCGCCCCCCCCTCTCCCTAAAGTATTGGGTGACCTTTGCCCCCCACAGGAGGGCCGGTGGAGGCCCGGGGGCCCCCAGTGATCGCGGACCCCATGAGGGGCCCACCAGCAGTACAGAGGGGGTGCGTGCCGCCCCCCTCTTCCCCAGGACTCTAAGGAGGCCCCCTCATTGCGCAGAGGAGCGCTGGGGGCCCCTTTCTTCTTTGTCTTCAGGCACGGAGGGTGCCTGCTTCATCAAAACAGGTACTGTCTAAAATGGACCAATATGATGATAATCTAAAGTTCTTTCTACAGACTTTATTAATTATGATGTATTGCCTACCTGTTCCCTGATGCTTTGACATATGTGTGGGCATGTTCCTTTTATGGGCATGACTTGCTAAATATGTTTCCCTAACTTGCCATAGGTTTTCTAATGTTCCTACTATGGGCGTTTTATGATATTCTTATGACAAGTGTTCTAATGTGATAACGTGTTTCCTGACTACTGCTTATGTTGCAGAACACTGAGTAACCTGTGTGTTATGTGTGACTACTGCTAGTTTGCAGAGTAACTAATGTGTAACGTTCTGACAACTGCTAAGGTAGCAGGATAGTACTGTTATGTGATGTTGGTCTAATAATTACGTTGTGTACAATACAGTGTATTTTTATATAATCTGGTGTTGTGTTTCCTTTGTGGTGGGGATATTGCGTCACATGTATGTGTGTGTTGTGTAAACGCTTTACGCATTGCCTCCGGGTTAAGCCTGACTGCTCGTGCCAAGCTACCAAGGGGGTGAGCAGGGGTTATCTTGGACATGTAACTCCCTTGCCCTGACTAGAGTGGGTAAGTTCTGCCTGGCTGAGGTGCATACCCTAGCCAACCAGAAACCCCATTTCTAACAGTATCATTTTGTCCACATTAAAATGTATTACATTCTTTACAGCTACTTTTCATAGTACTTTTATTTATTTTTCTAGCACGTTTCAATAGAATGATCTCATGGATTCTTCAATAGTTATGGATCAACGATGTCATATGTAGCTTTAGTGATATCCATTTTGTGCACATGCATGTTGTATTAAATAAATAAATGGAACGAATTATTCTGAAAAGGTAGCTCTTTTCAGCTTAGTTAAAAGTGGCAAGCATACATTGCAGAATGTATGCTTGAAATGCAGCTAGGCATCGACACAGTGATTTGACAGTTCCATTTTTTTGTTTAAACATTGATTTATAATGCTTGGCATGCCTGCATAGACGCTTAAAGCTTAGAAATTGAAAGTGTATTATTATGAAAAGTCGGTACTGTTGCTTTAATGCTGGCACAGATCTGATGGAGTATTTTTATAATGACGTCAGTGATATCCGCTACTATTTTAGGCTTCTCATTTGTATTCAATTACAGGTGCAATGTGTACATTTTCGGGGTAACAAGTCACAAAATAAAAATAGTTGCTTATTTTAGATGTCTTGTGTGCATTCTCAAAACGCTCATTCTTGACTCTAGTATTGTAAGTAGCTCTGGATGAGGGGTTCCCGATCATGACAGCAGAGCCAACACAGCTAGGTCCTGATATACAAAGCATTTAAATTGGGCCGTTTGCGACCCCAAAAATGCTTTCTCAGATGTACAAAATGAAAAATGCAATGCAGTAACTTGTTACCAAGTCGCAATTTGCATTTTCAATTTGGTATTTGGAGAGGGGGTATTTTGGACATCCCTTGCAAATATAGAATCAGTGTAGTATGTAATTACTGTTTTGAATTCCAGTCGCAAAATAATAATACTTTACTACCATTTTCAAAGTGGTGGAAGTTCATTCTTCCCCTTTGATAGTGTTAAAAAAATATTTTAAGAGCAGCAGTGGTCCCACCTTGACGTTTCATTTTTAAAAATATTTAAACAAATCCAATTTTCCTTTAAAGAAAACGGACTGCCTTAAAAAAAAAGATTGCTTTATTAAAAACCAATCACAGACATGGAAGCCTGCTGAGCTCAGCAGGTCACCATCCCCGTGATAGCTGCGATTCCTAATGGGTTGAAAACTGCGATCTACTTCTTTAATATTCATGAGGTAGGGCAATTTGTGACCTACTAGGAATCGCTATTTGGAAAAACAAATCATATTTTGGGAAATAATAACATATTAGGAAATCAGTATTCCTAATGTTGGTTAGTCTGGCCCTAAGTTTCATCCATTAAATGAGTCAACATAGGTTTCAGGGGCCTTCATGTTCATGACTAAGTGTTGAATATTAATTTTTGTGTGAATCCCCAGTATTCTCGACTATGGTGAAAATGCCAGGTGTCTTTATGCAGCAACCTGAGGTGGGGTTGCAGAGTACCAAAGTGCTGCTGTGTCGTAGTGCATATAGATGTTTCCTTGAGCCAAGGGGAAGACAGTGACCCAAGGAACCCCCAGTTTGTCACTTCAACAGAGTACAGTCCTTGTCTTTAGTGTCTAGCAAGGGGGTCTGCTCCCTTCTACAGACAGGCCAGTTCACCTGCAGTGAAAGACTGAGCAGCAGTTTGAAACATCTACTCCTTTTGCACTTCTGGCCTCTGTTTACTGCAGAGCTATGCGCTAGCCGCAGCCAAAATGGGTGTTCAGAGGTTGTACAGCCGCCAAGCTATTTCAATAATGAAGGTCCATATAATACTTTTTGGGGTAGCCCTCCTTTAAAGCTGGTGCTGAAAATATGTACTTTCTTTCTGTGATACTTATGTTCCAAGTTTAGTAGTTGAGACACCAAGGCATGCATTACATCTCCCAAGGTAACAGTGGTGTTGTAACCCAGTGTTATCATTACCATAGGCCATTATAACAGGTATCGGCAATTCCAAGATGCAATAATACTGAATTGTTTCCATATTGGCCCCCTATGAAATAGAGAATAACATGCTGAAAATGTGTTATCACACTGATCTCAGAAGGACATTTCAAATACTAAACTGTTGGAAATTGGGTCTCTAGTTGGCAGAGATATCCACCTTGTTCAAATAGGGACCACAATCCTAGTTAGGGTAAGTGACAACACAACCTAAAATATACTGTGCTCACCTTCTGTTAGCTTGACACAGAGGAGGTAGACTTAACTTAAAAGTCAATGTGTAAAGTATTTGTGCAGTGACTCATAAAGCAACACATTGAAAACACCAATGTAAGTCTCCACACCAGGTTAAAAAAATAGATTCTTTTTGTATAAAACAAGACCAAAATGACCAAAAATCCAATACGTTGATCCTGAACTAAGCAAGATTAAAGATTTAGGTGAAAAGAGTGCATAGAAGCGCAAAGTGTCAACTGTGGTTATCTGGCCACACTGGACTGGGACAAAGCCACAAGTTCAGACCAAATGCGATAGAGCACGGGTCAGCTAGAGGGACCTACTTGGGCCCGCTGAAGACGCTGTCCGCGCGGCATTGCTTTGCGAGGCTACGCATCATCTGGTGTTGGTTCCAAGAAGTTGTGCAGTGATGATTTGGGGGGATTGGCGTTGCTTAGCCTTGATACTGGGGAGCTGGGACAGGAGGCTTTGCGGGGCTTCACACTGCCTGGCGTTGATCCAGTTGAAGCTGGCAGCTGCATGGCGCGGCTTTGCAAGACTTCTTGTTGCTTTGCTGCAGTTCTGATGAACATCACAAAAGGTAGAGCACCTCTGGTCCACTTCCAAGGCACTGGAGACTCACAATCTGTAGAGTACAGGTGCAGATTGTTCAAGTCCTTGATGTCCTTGATACTTTGGAACATGAGCAAGCTAAGAAGACCTTGCAGATCACTTGTGGTGGGAAGGCAGACTCCTTCCAGCAGAGTCAGGGAATAGCATAAAACAGGACAACAAGCAGAAAAGCAGTCCTTCCAGAAAAGCAGTCCAGTTGAGTCCTTTGAGGAGCACCACAATCCTTCTGACAGAGTCCAGTTGTTGGCCCAGGAGTGTCTGATTTGATGGGGTCAGAGATCCAGTACTTATAGCCAAATGTGTCTCTGAAGTGGGAAGACTTTAAAGGGTGTTTTGAAGTGCTCCAATTCTCTTTCAGCCTGGTCCTGTCTGCCAGGAGATCTGTGTGGGGGGTAATCAGTCCTTTGTGTGGGGTCAGGCAACTATGCTTTGAAGTGTGAGACCCCTCCACCCTTCCTGCCCATGGAGACCCATCATTATGCTGGCGAATGCAGATGCAATTGTGACCTGTGTTTATGGTTGTCTGGATGGAATGCACAAGGAGAGCTGTCACCCAGCACAGACCAGACGTGGTATAGAGACAGGCTGCAACGCACAGAGTTATAAGCACAGAGAAATACCAATTTTCTAAAAGTGAAATTTCTAAAATATTAATGTAAAATCCAATTACACCTATTAGCAGGATTTCTCACTACAATTCCAAACATACCAAAATGCCATACCAACATGCCAAGGCTACCCCTTTCAGATCAGAAATGACTACTTAAAAGTATATAATGGAATTCCCAATGCTAACCTATAAGAGGAGCAGCCTTCACAGTAGTGAAAAATGAAATAGGCTGTTTGACACTTCCAGGACAGGTAAAACATAAAGGTACATGTCCTACCTTTTACTTACAAACCACCCTGCCCCATGGGCTACCTAGGGCCTACCTTACTGGTGACATGTGTAATTTAAGGGTGTTTAAGGTTTAGTAAGTAGTTTTAAATGCCAAGTCAAAGTGGCAGTGAACCTGCACACACAGGCTCTGCAATGGCAGGCCTGAGACATGGTTAAGTGGCTACTTATGTGAGTGGCATAATCAGTGCTGCAGTAGCATTTCGCTTGCAAGCCCTGGGCACATGTAGTGCACTTTACTAGGGACTGACAAGCAAAGTAAATATGCCAATTGGATAAGACCCAATGTTACCATGTGCTAGGGAGAGGGCACATGCAATTTAGCACTGGCCAACAAAACCTAGGTCCGAAAAAGAAGAAGATGAAGGCAAAATGTTTGAGGTGGCCCTTCAGAGAGGGCCATTTTCCAACACAAAAACATTTCAGAAATTCCACATTTGGTATGACCATTGGATTCATGATATTGATCAGAGATGAAAACTCCTGTTCCCACACGAATCGATAATAAGAGCCCTCTAGATTGTATGCTTAAAACTTATGTCTGTAAACCTGCCACAAGCCAAAGTTCCACTAATACTGTGAAAGCTTGCATTTTCTTTATCAAAAGATTTTTGCAAAAGAATGACTCGGGAGTTTAAAGTTGTCATAACACTAATGAGGTAGTACTATATTTCTGTTTGTTCCCATCTGTGACAACTTCAACTTTTTGGAAACGTACATCTCTCTCGCTCCACCCACTCACAACTTTCTCCGCCTTTCTCTGGTTTTCTTTTCATCTTCTCTCTCTAGCACTCACTTTCCTTAATCTCATCTCACCTCCTTTTGTATCTTTCACTTTATATATTTCTCTCTCCGTGTTTATCCATATCTTTTCCATTCTCTCTCTTTCAACTTTATCTCACTCTCTTCCGTCATTTCTAATATTTGTATATAGAATTCAAGCAGAGGAGGTCTGGATGAAGGGCACCTTCCGCCAGAACCTTTCATAATTCCTCTTCCAAACCTAATTTAAGTATTAGACCTCCACAGGGCAGCTCCGCGGAGGCCACTGCGTGGGTGCATGTGGAAGATGTTATAGTCCAGCTGCATCAGTGGTCAAAAATATACATTCTGTACCCATTAAATTCCAAAATCTATTACAATACACTGTGAAATACATTGCTCTGGCCACATAATTAGGGTGAGAAGGGCATGGATTGCAATGTCTCATTCTGCACCTTGTGCACCGTTTTCATGCTGTTGCTTTCATAGCTTAACACACAGCTTAGAAAGGGCAGCCATGACTAGATTATGTGTGTAAGGGAGGAAAAATGTTGAGTTTAAGTTATGAATACTGATGACACATGAAGCCCTAGTAGTGTTTAATAACACTTACTTCGTTTGGTAAAACGAAATTTAAAAAAAATCACTATTCTGACATAGACATGAACCGATGTAATAATAAATTCCCACTTATTATTTTTTTTCCTGCTCAATGACCCATTTACAAATGTGCTCACTATATCTGACCTTGGTAACGTAGTAGGATGACAATATAAAAAGTTCGGAATGATGTAATCAAGTATTGGAAACGTCAATAGTGCTAGCTTTAATGTTTTAAAAAATGAAGACAGTATTCATGTTTCTCTGGTGTGCATGTCTTAGCACAGTAAACCCAGATCTATTAACATTGCCAATGCTAATTTAACCCAGTAACTCAAGGGAGCAGGGTATGAGCCCCCATAATATTAGAGGCATAGAGAGGCAACGCTTGTGTTTCTTTTCATTAGAAATCAGAAAGTTTGCAGTAATTGATATATAAGATCTTTATTTATCCATCCTGGTGCATCCTTCTTCAGTTTCAGTTATTTTTTAACTTGTGATTCCATAACTATTTTGATTTCTGCATTGTATTCTTACTTCTCAGTAAACATGTTCCTCTGCTTCTTCCTTAATATCTTCCATGGCTTTACAAGGCCTTTATCTGATCGGTGCTCACTAAACTGATATATTTGATGGAGCTGACTATTTCCTACTAAAGTGTTAAACAGATAATCATTTGTTGATCTAGGCCGCCTAGATTCTCTGGATTTGAAATGAAAACACCAAATCCACAGAAGCCCAAAATAACTTCAGAGCCGCCACCACCGCACACCACCAACTCATGAGAAGCACCAAAAGAAAAGCAATACAAGACAGAATCTCCTCACACGCACACACCAGCAAGGAACTCTTCAGCATCATCAAGGAATTCGCCCACCTCTACAGTGAAACAACAGACATCCCACCCTCACAGAACCTCTGCGACTGACTCAACACCTACTTCCACCACAAAATCAAGACCATTTATGACAGCTTCAACGAGGACAATCTACGCGCCGAACCCCCTCCACCGGAACACGAAACCAAAAAACCAACGACCACCAACTGGACCCCTCTCAACACCTAAGCCACTTTAAATATGATGAAGTCCATACACTCTGGGGCCCCCATGGACCTATACCCTCACCACATCTTCAACAGAGCCGCTGACATCATCGCCCCCAAGCTACGCCTCACCATTAACTGTTCCCTAGCTGACGCCTCCTTCCCCGACGACTGGAAACACGCCAAGATCAACCACCGCCCCAAGAAACCCTCAGCAGACACCACCGACCTCAAAACCTTGAGGGCCCATCTGTCTGCTCCCTTTTCCAGTGAAAGTCATTGAGAAAGCCATCAACAGTCAACTCGCCACTTTCATCGAAGACCACAACATCCTCGACGCCTCCCAATCTGGATTTTTTTAAAAACATAGCACCGAAACAGCCCTCCTGGCCACAACTGATGACATCCGCTCCCTGCTGGACAAGGGAGAGACAGCAGCACTCATCCTGCTAGACCTATCGGCGGCCTTTGATACAGTCTCCCACCACACCTTGAGACGCAGACTTCACGATGCCAGCATCAGAGAAAAGTCCCTCGACTGGATCCATTCCTTCCTCTCCGGCAGAACCCAATGAATGGGACTCACCCCCTTCCTCTCGGACCCCACACCTAGCACCTGTGGAGTTCCCCAGGGATCCTCCCTCAGCCCTACTCTGTTCAATGTCTACATGGCCCCGTTGGCTGCCATCGTCAGGACCTATGGAATCAACATTGTCTCCTACACCAACGACACCCAACTCATCCTCTCCCCATCCAGTGAACCCAATACAGCCAGACACCACTTCTGCGAAGGCATGGGAGCAGTAGCCAACTGGATGAAAAAAAGCTGCCTCCTACCTAATGCGAACAAGACAGAAGTTCTCATCATGGGGCCCCAACCTAACGCATGGAATGACTCATGGTGGCCACCCACCCCCACGAACCAAGTCCAAAACCTCAGGATCATCCTGGACTCCGGACTCAACATGGACCGCCAAATCAGCTCAGTCACATCCACCTGCTTCCACACCCTCTGCCTCCTACGCAAGACCTTAAAATGGATCCCTCTGGATCACAGAAAAGCCATCACAAATGCACTCATCACTAGCAGACTGGACTACAGCAATGCGCTCTATGCCAGGATCAACAAGAAACTCACCCGCAAACTACAGAACATCCAGAATGCCGCCGCCAGACTGGTCCTCGACCTGCCCCGACACTGCCACATCTCTCAACACCTGCAAACACTTCACTGGCTTCCAATAGAAAAAAGAATCACCATCAAGATCCTCATCCATTCACACAAAGCCCTCCATGACGCTGGACCTGCCTACCTGAACAGTCGACTCAACTTCCACGTACCCCACAGGACCCTTCGATCAGCCCACCTCAAAAACTTGAGGGCACATCTCTCTGCTCCCTTTTCCAGTGAAAGTCATCGAGAAAGCCATCAACAGTCAACTCGCCACTTTCATCGAAGACCACAACATCCTCAACGCCTCCCAATCTGGATTTTTTTTTAAAACATAGCACCAAAACAGCCCTCCTGGCCACAACTGATGACATCCGCTCCCTGCTGGACAAGGGAGAGACGGCAGCACTCATCCTGCTAGACCTATCAGCGGCCTTTGAGACAGTCTCCCACCACACCTTGATACGCAGACTTCACGAAGCCGGCATCAGAGACAAGTCCCTCGACTGGATCCATTCCTTCCTCTCCGGCAGAACCCAATGAATGGGACTCACCCCCTTCCTCTCGGACCCCACAGCTAGCACCTGTGGAGTTCCCCAGGGATCCTCCCTCAGTCCTACTCTGTTCAATGTCTACATGGCCCCGCTAGCTGCCTTTGTCAGGAACTACAGAATCAACATTGTCTCCTACACCGACGACACCCAACTCATCCTCTCCCTATCCAACGAACCCAATACAGCCAGACACAACTTCTGCGAAGGCATGGGAGCAGTAGCCAACTGGATGAAAAACAGCTGCCTCCAACTCAATGCGAACAAGACAGAAGTTCTCATCATGGGGCCCCAACCTAACACATGGAATGACTCATGGTGGCCACCCACCCCGGGAAACCTGCCCACCCCCACAAATCAAGCCCAAAACCTCAGGATCATCCTGGACTCTGGACTCAACATGGACCGCCAAATCAGCTCAGTCACATCCACCTGCTTCCACACCCTCTGCCTCCTACGCAAGACCTTCAAATGGATCCCTATGGATCGCAGAAAAGCCATCACACATGCCCTCATCACCAGCAGACTGGACTACGGCAACGCGCTCTATGCCGGGATCAACAAGAAACTCACCCGCAAACTACAGAACATCCAGAATGCCACCGCCAGACTGGTCCTCGACCTGCCCCAACACTGCCACATCTCTCAACACCTGCGAACACTTCACTGGCTTCCAATTAAAAAAAGAATCACCTTCAAGATCCTCATCCATGCACACAAAACCCTCCATGACACTGGACCTGCCTACCTGAACAGTCGACTCAACTTCCACGTACCCCACAGGACCCTTCGATCAGCCCTGCTCTCTCTCTCCGAAGTGCCCCGCATCAGGAAAACAAGAACAGGGGGACGCCCTTTCTCCTACATCACAGCCACAGCCTGGAACGCCCTCCCACTAACCTCAGACAGTCTACCCGCTCTTCAACTTCAGAAAGGAGCTGAAGACATGGCTGTTTGAAGAACGAACTCACTGATGGATGCTGCACGACCTCCCCTCCCCCAGCGCCTTGAGACCCTTACAGGTGAGTAACCATGCTTGATAAGTCCTAATTGATTGATGGATTGATTGAAATGTATCCTTCCTCTCACACTTTAGATTCAAAACCTGAGCCTCTATATTGACACTCTTTTAGTCTAAGGGTGGATCTATGAATGGTACCCTAGTTTATGTCTTTTGATGTTATGCAAAACCTTTCTGTGGCTCTGATCCTTTGAGCCTTTATAGGGCTTCCTTTGGCAGTACTGAGATTTGCATTTGTATCCAACATGTTCTGGCTTGATTGCTCTAAAACAGGAGTCTCTTATTTACTTCTCGGAAGTCATAGGGATAAAATACCCTACCTGGAATACTTTCTGCAGCGTTCGGTAATCTGAACTTTAAACAGCGCAGAATAAATAGGCTCCTTTTTGATGACTAGCATTTAGAATCACTCATGAAATTGGTCAGGGATCTATAGCATCCATAGAGAAATGCTTGAGTATCAGACTGAGAAAAATGACCTGTTGTGCTTTTCTTGGAAACCAAGACCCATATTTATGAAAAAGTGGCACATCAGAGCTGATGCAGCACTTTTTCTGTGCCCCATCTACCAGCACCTAACAACACCGTGGTTGTACTGTATTTATAATATGGCGCATCATGGTGGTCGTTAGCACAATAGCATCAGCATTTATGATGCTATTTTGGCACTTTGCTACACTACCGTCAAAAATGTTGATGCTTGCGTAGCAAAGTGCAAGGAGCCCAATAGGTTTCTATGGGTGCATCATTTTAACGCCTGATCTGAGCAGTTGTTAAAAATGACATCAAAAATAGTGCAGTGAAATCTGTTAAATGTCACTGCGCCATTTTTGTTGGTCTCCTAATGAAGAAACGCCCTCCTTGCATACATTATATCTGGTGCAGACATTGCGCCACTTTGCAAATATGGCGTGGGGAAAAGGACACCTTAGCGTAAAATATATGATGCTAAGGTGGCGACGGGGCTCCTAACCAGAGAGTAATAAAGGGCTTACTTCAGTGACTCCCTGTGCATTTTTCTCTTCCCTAAGTGTTCTCTCCTTAAATGGCCCAAAACGTATTTTTGTAAAAGAAACCCCTTTGACAGTTAACCACCAACTAGCTAGCAAGTGGTTATTTCTATTAACGGATCCGTAACTACTGATCTGTGCATAAGAAACTTTCACGTTTTTTTTATTTCATGTGATCATACAGCTTTCCATTACCACAAGCATGCACCACGTGTGCCAATGCTTTCAAAGGGAAAGAGTTTGCTTTCAAAAGTACTACTTAAAATTTTTCATCTATATATTCAGAGTTACCAACGCACTGTGTTTTTATAAAAATGTTTTTGTAAGTGTAAGAAAAATCCCAGATTTTTCCCAATAAAAGCCAAGACCCAACTGCATCCCGTGTTCAAAATTGTAGCAAACCTTTATGTGCACTATTTGATGCCTGTGGCAGAAGAATCCCTCAAGGTTTTGTCCATTATAAGATGACATCGCTTTCTATGCAGGATTTTTTCTTCTAGTTCAGTACAACTGTTTTATATAATAGTGAATGCAATTTCAATAGTGACAAGCTGCTGCTTGAGGATTGTTCAATAGGTGGTTAGTGTTACCTCGGGAGACTATGCTAAGCTGTATGCCTGGCATACGGCACAGCGTTCGAGATTTATCTAAAATATACCGACGTCATCTTTCGAACTGCCTGACGTCATGAAGATCGACCTTCGACATTGTTGTAGTGGTTGGATCTACCTATGACCCTCTTACCAGAGAGAAGTTCTCTGTTTAATCACTGCAGGAGATCCTAAATAGTGTCTGGAATGTCTGTGAGGCCAGCCAGTGCCTTTTTAGATGTCGGAGGTAGGAAACCATTTTTCATGGATTGGCCCTGACACGGAAGTACCGGTATGAAAATCGCGTTCACCTCGCAAGCGACCAAAGCCTGAAGAAGCGCATAGCGCCAGTGGCCATTAGGTTCAGTTTTCACCACTTAGGAGGCTGCGTAGAGCTGTTCTCAGAGTGGCGACCAAAAATATTTAAGGTGTAGCTCAAAAAAGAAAAAAGGGCTTTTCGGAGTAAAATATGACAAATACAAAATCCTGGAACTGAAGCAGAAATAATCATTCTATGGGGAATCCTTAACAGTTTCCATTAACGCTGTGTACACATTCCGCGTGATATCTGATGACCATTTAACCCGGTTGCAGAAAACAGTTCGCAGCTCACTGACATGAATAGAACTTAAAATCAGGGAACCTGCCAGTCCACATGAAGTGGCAACAGAAAAGAATTAGAAAGACATTTCGACAAACAAATGTGTACAACAGCAGTTGAAGAAGTGATACTGTCACAGGAGTTGTTGGGAAAATGTATTTCAGTTTACTACAGTTCGATTCCTGACACACTACTCATCCTCTGGGTGACAGGAGTCACCATTCAGCAAAAGATCATTTGGATCTGCAAATACTTTTACACTGAAATCATATTTCCAACTCTTGCTTTTACCAACACTTTAAGTATACTAGTGTGCGTTTCCAAACTAGGTGATTTTTAAAGTCCCAAACCCTTTTTCTTTTTACTTGTTGCCTCTTTCTTACAGTAGGTGCATCGAAAATGTAATTAAAAGAAGAATAGTGTAAGCACCAGTATAGTAATTTACACCCGGCTCATCTTCCCCTTTAAGTGATCATTCCCTTTCGTGTACAAGTGAGTTGTGTTTTTTTATACTTCCGTCAAAGGCCCAAAATATTTTGTGAACAGACGAGTTTTGAGAATGGTCTGAGTGTTTCCTTTCGCCTCCATGTAAGAGCGCCCACAGACTGAGTGCTCCCTTTCTCCTTCATGTAAGAGCTCCCACAGACCCAGTGCTCCCTTTCTCCTCCATGTAAGAGCTCCCACAGACCCAGTGCTCCCTTTCTCCTCCATGTAAGAGCTCCCACAGACCCAGTGCTCCCTTTCTCCTCTGTGTAAGTGCTCCCACAGACTGAGTGCTCCCTTTCTCCTTCATGTAGGAGCTCCCACAGACCCAGTGCTCCCTTTCCCCTCACTGTAACAGCTCCCACAGACCGAGTGCACCCTTTCTCCTCCCTGCAAGAGCTCCCACAGCCCCAGTGCTCCCTTTCTCCTCCATGCAAGAGCTCCCACAGACCGAGTGCACCCTTTCTCCTCCATGTAAGAGCTCCCACAGACATTGTGCACCCTTTCCCCTCCCTGTAAGAGCTCCCACAAACCCAGTGCTCCCTTTCTCCTCCCTGTAAGAGCTCCCAAAGACCCAGTGCTCCGTTTCCCCTCCCTGTAAGAGCTCCCACAGACCGAGTGCTCCCTTTCTCCTCCATGTAAGAGCTCCCAAAGACCCAGTGCTCCCTTTCTCCTCTGTGTGTGTGCTCCCACAGACCGAGTGCTCCCTTTCTCCTCCATGAAAGAGCTCCTTCAGACTGAGTGCTCCCTTTCTCCTCCATGTAGGAGCTCCCACAGACCCAGTGCTCCCTTTCTCCTCCCTGTAAGAGCTCCCACAGAGTGCCCCTTTTCTCCTCCCTGTCAGAGCTCCCACAGACCCAGTGCTCCCTTTCTCCTCCCTGTCAGAGCTCCCACAGACCAAGTGCACCCTTTCTCCTCTCTGTAAGAGCTCCCACAGACCGAGTGCCCCTTTTCTCCTCCCTGTAAGAGCTCCCACAGACCCAGTGCTCCCTTTCCCCTCCACGTAAGAGCTCCCACAGACCCAGTGCTCCCTTTCCCCTCCATGTAAGAGCTCCCACAGACCGAAGTCTCCCATTCTCCTCCATAAAAGAGCTCCTACAGACCGAGTGCTCCCTGTAAAAGCTCCCACTTGAATCTGACTGATCATATTTGACAGGCCGGTTTTTGGTCCAATTCATGGTCTCTCTCTGGTCTAGTCCATACTCCGTTTTCTACATTTGATTACTTGAAAACATAAGTATATTAACTCTATCAGAGATTCCTTGCTGCGTCAGTGCTGCATAACCTTTGACTATTAAGATTTCAGAACTGAACTGAATCAATCATTTATTATATAAAACATCACTCATTTACCCTCTGTCCTAGACCCTCATTCTAATTAATATGTAGAGGACCTACATTGAAACAGCAATGCTATAAAGTATGTAGTTACTACAATTTGCACCTATATAATATTGTTCGAGCATAAAAAAAGAAATAGTATTTTACACTTATTTCAAAACTTGTATTTAGGGTTAGCACAGTCCCTCTTTCAAACGTCATACTTAAAGTCAGCATAGTTCATCTTTCAAATGCCTCTCATAAGATCTACTGAGCAACTTTTACAAACTACAGTCTTAGGAAGTGCACGATTAACCTCAGCGAATCTCAAAGTGTCTACCTCGGACCTGCATAGTTCACCTTCCCAACTCCCGTTTAAAATCAGCATACTGTATCTTACAATGGGCTTAATTCACGAACAACATATTCCCTCACACAAGCTCGATGTTTAGAAACAGCGTGGTTCCTCGTCCGGACTCACAATTTAGGATTGGAAAAATTGAAACTCTGTGTCTAGTAACAGCAAAGTTTACATTTCAAACTCCAGTTTAGAAACAACATAGTCCCCTTTCTAACTCTTCATGGAGAAATAGCAGACCTCTTGGTACCAAACAAACTCCAACGTTAAAAAGAGCCTATTTCCTCGCCCAGGCTCCCTAGAACAGCAACTTTCAAACTCTCGTCTAGAATCGGAATAGTTCCACTTTTAAGCTCCATTTTAGAGTCAGCACGGTCCCCATGTCGAACTCTTTCTTAAGGGTCAGCAGAAATACAATTTTCTAAGACAACCCTAGCTCCACTTACAGAGTCCGTGGGACACCGGTCTTTAAAGCTGGTTCTGAGTTAGCAAAAGCTGTATTTTCCATGATTAATTAAACATCACATGCCTCCCAAAAGAGTGTTCATGCTATACCAAAATAAAAGCACGTAAAGTTTGTTTAAACAAAACGCAGTTTTATGAAATCGTCCTTCCACGTGCCAAACAAACGCTAACAGTGAAAACTAAAGTTAGCAACACTCCTGGCTGTTGTAACTAAATTCGGAGTATGGCTCCAACGCCTCCTCGTTGCAGACAGGTGTGTCTGACAAGAGAACAAATACAGCCCACACGAGAGCTGCTGTGACAGGGCCGTATGCGTGGGAGCATACGGACACGAAAGCACTGTTCGGATTCAGAGTATGTTCCCTGCACAAGTAATGAAAACTGTTTCACTGAAGAAGGCAATCTTAAGACTCCTTCCTTGCCTTCACTAATGATTGTTACTGTTTCATTGCATTTACCAACTCGACACGCTCCATTCCAAAAGGAGCATATACGCCCTGTTTGATAAACTCTACCCAGACACAAAGCTCAAGGAGTGATGGAAGGACTGACTGTTCTAAGTGAGCAGAGCTAAAGTTCAGCAGTCATAGCCACAGACTCACATCCCTTGCACGACGAGTAGAGCTATCACACAGAACCACCGACATTTAAGCCGGGGCTGTAGCCAACGACTGGGAACACACACAAGAAAATGCAGCTGGTGGCAAGCACGCACACAACTACACGCCTAAACACCGTCTCCACAAGCGGGGGTGCCCCCGGGTCGCAGCGCGCGACCTGTGCCACTCTGGGGAAACTGGTACCGCGGACAGCTCCTTACCGTCTTCATTCTCGTCAAACACGGGCGTCTTGTGGGAGTGGTTGGCGCCCATGTTACGCTCCAGTGTCTTGCACATCCCCAGACGAAAGGTGAGCAGGAACCTCCAGCAGCGGCATCTCCGGGGGTCAATCCGAAGAAAAGGGGCGGCATGAAACGTGTGCACAGACGCGGTGAGAGCCCCTGGCTGTCCCGGGCCAGCAGAGAGCGCCTCGGTGCGGGAAGCGGTCCTCTGCTGCCTCCCGCCGCTCCTCCCCTCCGCTAGGTGGGGAAGGGGATGCAGGCATCGCCGTCCCCGTCGCCCTCTGCTCCTGCACGTCCAGGCTGCAGGGGAGCGCTCGGTTCAGCACATACACTCCCCCTGCGATGGAAATCACCCCGCACAACTAGAGCCATCCATCTCCCTCTGACAGGAAGCGCTCTGCCACTTACTAAACTTGATGCATATTTTATCGGCGACAGATTTTTTTTAGGGGTGCTTTAGTGATCGGCAATTCCTGAAGCGCGAGATGGGTTATGATGTTAGGAGCTGGAGCAGAGGGCGGGGGTTCTGAGAAAGCAGTTTGTGAAAGGGGTGTCGCATCAGTAACTTCACACAGGGCAGAGGGGCTTTGATGTGGACAGGTTGGTGGAGGCGTATAAAGAGCAGAGAGCTGTGAGATGGAGGGAAGGTTTGTGAAGAGTGGGGGATTATGAAAAGTAAGGCCCATATTTATACTTTTTTAGCGCCGCATTTACTTCATTTTTTTGACGCAAACGTTCAAAATACAATTGTACTTTGAAAAAGCGGCGCAAAGGCGGCGCTAAAAATGTATAAATATGGACCTAAGGCCCGTATTTATACTTTTTTTAGCGCCGCATTTGCGCCGCTTTTTGACGCAAAACGGCGCAAACCTACAAAATACAATGGTATTTTGCAAGTTTGCGCCGTTTTTGCGTCAAAAAACGACGCAAATGCGGTGCAAAAAAAGTATAAATACGGTAAGTGTGGAAATTTGTGAAGCAGGGAATGGCTGAGAGGCAGGCACTTCTGAAGAGGGGGGAGAGTTGTTGGGGCTGATAGCTTCTTAAAGGGGTAAAGTGGTCGGGATCTTCTGAAGTGGGACGTCTTGGGAAAAGGGGCCTGTGAAGAAATACAGGGTTCTGTCATAGGAACTTGTGAAGAGGAGGTACTGTGAGGTCGGTGACTTTTCAGGGAGGAGCTGTGATATCGCGGCACCCGAAAAAGAGAATCTTAGGGAAAGGAAATGTGTGAAGAGAGTGGTTGTGAAAAGTGAACATTGAGTGGTTTATGATACTACGGTTTGTGAAAATGGAGCGAGTGTGTGACAAGACAGCGAGTAGAGGGGGTGGGGTGCGTGTAAATGGGGCTTGTGAAGCGGCAAGGATTGTGTGTTTGGGAAGGGATATTAATACGCAGTAGATAGTTGTGAAATGGGGAATTGTGAAAGGATGTGTGTGAATGGGAGCTTATTAAAACGTGGGTGTGAAAAGGGAACTTGTCAAAAGCCTGGGGTTGTGAGAAGGGAATTTCTGAAGGAAGAGGAGTGTGATGGGTCGGAAGGTGCTTGCATACTGTGACTTCCAACAGAGGCTCGCGAGATGCTTAGCCTAAAACAATTCCATCTACGTCACCACCGCAATTTCCAAGCAAGAAGGGCTTCTCTAACAACCTCGCTTTAGTACCAAAGAAACATAACGGTTGTAGCCTCTTGCTACAAACAACTGTCATTATACTGTCAAACACGCTCATGAAGTAATACAAGAAACGAGGGCAACGCCGAGCAAGTGTGCCTGGATTGCAACGTACGCATTTTCAATTCACCAACAAATACCTGTATACTTCAGAGCAGTAGGAGATCTAGTAGCGTAACAAAGGTGCGAGGGTGTGTGTGTTTGTTGGGGGGATGAGTGGCTGGCGAGCTGCAGTGGGACCCCTCAGCCCCGTACACTGTGGGCAAGGTGAGAGGGGCACAATTAAGCTACTTTGCAGGAGGGCCTCCTTAAGTTCCGTTACGCCACTGAGGAGAACGACACCTTTCTGTTTATGGCGTACACCGCTGCTTATCTTAATTTCAAATTATATATTTTACTCATAAATATGCAAAATTGCCAGTATGCAATGAAAGTCAACAACCTCGTCTGCTGTAGGAAGGATTCCCAGACGTTTTAAGTATAAAACGCTCAGGGTACTGCAGAGCTGATTCTATGGTATTCAGACCTATTGTTGTAGCTCATAAATGGGAAGCACGAGAACTAAGACGCGAACGCCCGGGGCAGTTTCCTGGCGATCTGATAGGTACGATGCTCTACGCATAGTTTTGCTGTTTGGTTTAAAGACTGCTTTCGTAGTCAAATACCTTTCCGATCTCCGCTTCAATGGGCATAGCAGAACAACAGTGATCGTTAAATTGCCTTACAGCCCCCTCTAGCGGATATTGGAATTTTTCAACTTCGACTGGAGTCTAAAAAATGTGAATTTCGCTACATTCTAAATAGGAGCTCACTTTGACGCCCCCCCAAGAGAGATAGGGCCATATTTATACTTTTTGACGCAAAACTGCGGTAACGCAGTTTTGCGCCCAAAAAATTAGCGCCGGCTAACGCCATTCTGAAGCGCCATGCGGGCGCCGTATTTATTCAATGACGTTAGCCGGCGTTAGCCGCCGGCGCTGTCTGGTGTGCGTTAAAAAAACCGACGTACACCAGGCAGCGCCGGCGTAGGGGGAAAATGGCGTATGGGCGTCCACAAATGGTGCAAGTCAGGCTGAGGCAAAAAAATCGCCACAACCCGATTTGCGCCATTTTTTTACGACGCCCATCCCCCATTGAAATGACTCCTATCTTAGCAAAGACAGGAGTCATGCCCCCTTGCCCAATGGCCATGCCCAGGCGACTTCTGTCCCCTGGGCATGGTCATTGGGCATCGTGGCATGTAGGGGGGCACAAATCAGGCCCCCCTATGCCACAAAAAAAAATACTTACCTGGACTTACCTTAATGTCCCTGGGGTGGGTCCCTCCATCCTTGGGTATCCTCCTGGGGTGGGCAAGGGTGGCAGGGGGTGTCCCTGGGGGCAGGGGAGGGCACCTCTGGGCTCATTCTGAGCCCACAGGTCCCTTAACGCCTGCCCTGACCCAGGCGCTAAAATCCGGCGCTAATGCAGGTTTTTTAGACCCTCCCACTCCCGGGCGTCATTTTTGCCCGGGAGTATAAATACGAAGCATATGCATCGGAGTAATTTTTTAAGACGGGAACGCCTACCTTGCATATCATTAACGCAAGGAAGGTGTTCACGCAAAAAAATTACGCTAACTCCATGAACTTTGGCGCTAGACGCGTCTAACGCCAAAGTATAAATATGGAGTTAGTTTTGCGTCGAATTTGCGTCGAAAAAAACGACGCAAATTCGGCGCAAACGGAGTATAAATATGCCCCATAACTTCTTTTAGTATAGCTCATTTTAAGATGAACGAAAATAGGTGCGCCACATGCATATGGGGTTCTGTGCCGAGATGATTCACCCCTTCCCTAATGATTTTGAGGGGTACTGTATTCCCGAAAGCAGTTCATTTACCTGTTGCAAAGAGAGCAAATAATTTAGAAAAAAACTTGCAAAACAAATTTGGATTGTTATTCACTTTAAAAAATATGAATTAATAGCATGTTTCTAGATGTATCTCTTTGTCTGTAGTCCATGCACGAAATTATAAGGGCTATTAACGTAGTTAAATGTTATATTTCAAGGGCTTTGGTAGCAATGTTGGCACATGTTAGAAAACTGGGTCAGGGGTTATTTAGTTCAATGAGGCAGGTGAAAGATAAGATTCGAATTGGCATGCAGGTGTCAATGGGGGCATATTTACAAGAAAGTGGCCCATCGGTCCTGATGCACTACTTTTATCGCGTTGACCTTCCCCAACCCAATGACACCATGGTTGCGCTGTATATACAATATGACGCACCATGGCGATGGTTAGGACAATAGCATCAACATTTTTGATGCTATTGTGGAGCTTTGCTGCACGAGCGTCAAAGATTTTGAGCTGGATTTCTGAAAAGTGGCGCTCGATTCATTGAGCGCCACATTTCTTGCGGCCCCTTGTGCCCTGCCTACCACCACAATGTGTGCACCTTATTTAAAATACAGGTCACCATGGCGCAGCGTAGAAGTCAATAGCATCAGAGGGCCAGATTTAAGAAAAGTGGCACTACATTACATGTAGCGCCGCTTTTCTTATGACCCCTTGCTCTCCCCTGCCGCCACCATGTGTGCGTTATATTTAAAATACAGCACAACATTGCGCCACTTTGTAGATATGGCACAGGAGAAAGGTCTCCTTAACCCTATCTTAGCGTAAAAAAAAATACTTTTGGGTGGTGCAAGGTGGTGCTAGGGGCTTATAAATATGCCCCAATGTATTTAAAGTGCATTGCACTCTTTTAAGCTTTCAATGATACGTTTACTGAGAATAATATCATACAAAGCAAACATACAGAATAATTAATACATGAGAATAGCAGAATACAACTAGGTGAAATGGGAGAGGTGAAGAGGGGGAAAAATGAGGGGAAGTAGGTACACGAGGCACATATGTAAATGTATGATCATTAGTGAGGATGGATTATTAAGGCAAATATCAATAACAGTATATAATAAATAAGATATAATTTAGAGTAGGAAGTCAGGAGTTTGGAGAACTTCCTGAGCCTTAGGTAAAGGGGCAAACAACAGTTTTGCAGAATTATTCAGGAATTGGGTAATGAGCATCCAAAGCTCTGTCCACTTTAAAACAAGTGACAGGGGATGCATTTAAACAGTGTCTAATCGGTGCTTGTAGCATACGGCATACCACCATGCGTTAAATTATAATTTCCAATGACGTGTATTTTGCTGAAAGGAATTTGCTAATAACAGATCCAATATTTTCATATTGAATGAAACATTTATCCATGCAACAGACACACCCCAAAACTACATTAATAGAAAAAGATATATTAGACTGAAATACAGAGTTTCTTTGATCTCAGAATTCTGCCCAAAAAGTAGAAACTGAAGGACAGGTGAATAACAGCTGTTTTAGGTCAGCCTGTGCCGAAGAACATGTCCAACAGGTATTTGGTTTCTTTGGATTAATACTTTGTCGTACAGCAGGTGTCAGAAAAATTCTGTTGTATTTGTAGAAAAGTGTTTGAGGCATGTTTTTTGCTCGGGAGAATTTTCTCATTTTATCCTGATATGTTTCCAAGTGGAAATGGAAAACACAGCGGCTAGATCAGATTCCCATGCTAGTTCAGTGATGGATTTAGGTCGATCACTAGAGGTATATTGTAAGTGGGAGTATATGGTGGATGCTTTTTTGTCTAGAATCGTAGCAAGTGTGTTGAGAGATGTGGAGTTAGAATTGAGAAAAAAATTGATTTAAAGTGAGCATGCGCGTGAGAGATGGCATGTTATAAGGTGTGAAACTTGGTATGAAAAGTGTATGGAAGTCCAAAAAGAGCTTGCACTTGTGGAAAAGAAATAAGGGAGTCCTGATTAAACAATGGGTTGGCCCAGAGTAAGCCTCTTGTTCTCCAGGTTTGCCAGTAAATAGGTCTATTCTTCACTTGTATGTCTTTTCCTAAACGGTAGGGTATAAAAAAGAGTGAGGGTCGATGGGAGAATGTGAAGTAATGGAGTCTACTAATTTACAAGTCTTACGAGAAATTGGATTAGGGAACTTCTGAGGTTTCCACATGAAAGATAAGTATCTGTGGAAGGAGAATGGTGATAGAAAAGCACGTTCTAAGTCGACCAATAAGGGAGTGTATGGCAACAAATATGTTATCCAATGTACTGATTGTTTTAATAAAAATGCTTTATGGTATTTGGAAAAATCAGGGAAATTTACTCCTCCTTCAGTTTTGGAACTTGTTAGTTTAGGTAGTGACATGCAAGGCTGTTAATTAAGCCAAAGAAAATAAGTTAAGATAAAATACATTTTTGTGTCAGATTTGAAGGGAATATTTAAAGGAATGTTAGCGATTGTGAAAAGAATAATAGGTACTAACATCATCTTGAAAGTATCTAATGGACCACACCAAGATAAGTGCAGAGGATGCCATCTACTACTTAATGAGGTAATCTTGGAGATGCAAGCATCAATATTAATAGAGATAGATGTAGTAAGGGATGAGGTAAATTGAAGGCCTAAATATTTAGTTGTTTGGAGTTCAAAGAGTCAAAATCTTGTTTGAAAGTGAATTTGTTCAAGGGCAAGATTTCACATTTGTCGTGATTTAATTTATATCCCGATACAAAAGAAAAAGAGGAGACTTCAGAGGAAAAATCAGGGAGAGAGGTAAGAGGTTTTGAAATGTATAATAAAATATCTTCAGTGTATGCAGCTAATTTAACCTGTTGAGTATTGTGTGTGAATCCATGTATATTTATGTTTTGTCCGAGCCTTAACAGGAAAGGTTCTATGGCTAATTTAAAAAGAAACAGGGAGTGGGGACAACCTTGTCAAACTCCACTTAGGGTAAAGTATTAGGAGATCAACACATTAGCACATATGTCAGCCTGAGGAGAAGTGTATACAAGGGAAATTAAAGATATAAATTTGGGGTCAAAAACAAAACCAGGAAAGGGTGTGAAAAATAAATTTTCAATTGACTCAATCAAAAGCTTTTTCGGCATCAGGGGCAGTGGTGGCTATCGGACCAGGTAAACTTGTAGACTTGGAAATTTTATTGACGAGCAAACAAGTGTCATCACATAGGTATCAACCTCTGACAAATCCTGATTGCTTCTTCCCCAGGATGTTGGGAAGTAAGGGTAATCTATAAAATAAAGCTTTAGAGAACATTTTATAATCTAAGTTAACAAGGAAATAGGTCCATAGTTCCTACTATAATGTACAATAATTCAGGTGTCTTCCCCATTTTGGAGTAAGGCAAGTAAGCACATCAAGGAAAGAGCCAGAGGAGCTAGAGGAATTGGTGAATGATTGAATATGGGTACATAATTAAGTAAATAAGTAAAACTCATCTGTAAATCCATCTGGTGCAGAGGTTTTATCTATTTTAGGAGAGAGAAGCACATGCTGGAGGTCTGATTGTGTAATATGAGTTTCCAAAGAAGAGAAATCTATTTTAGAAGAATCTGTTTTTTTGCACAGAGGATAGGTATTGTCGGATGTCTGAATCAGAAGCGCCCTGTTCTGGTGAGTATGGAATGTTCTGAACTGATTTAAAATGTCTAAATCCATATGATATGATGTGTCAGTGTCATAAATAATAGAATCAATAAGTAGTTTGTTATGTTTCAATTTAAGATATTTTGCCAGTAATTTACCAGATTTTTGTTGGCCTCCATAATATTTGGCATTGGATATAAGGAGACAAGAGGATGCATTTTCAGTGGATAACTTATTGAAGTGGAATTTAGCATTAATGAGTTGCTCTAATGAGTGCTACATGCAGGAAGTATAGTATGTATGCTCAAGACACTTGGGCCCATATTTATACTTTTTTAGCGCCGCATTTGCACTGCTTTTTGACGCAAAAACGGCGCAAACTTACAAAATACAATTGTATTTTGCAAGTTTGCGCCGTTTCTGCGTCAAAAAATGACGCAAATGCGGCGCCAAAAAAGTATAAATATGGGCCTTTATTTCCTCAACAATGTGTTTGGACTGTATACAAGAAGTTTTCCTTTTTCTAGATTAATAGTTAATGATAAAATCTCGAGCTCAAGCCTTAAAAGCATCCCATATTGTATGAAAGGGAATGTCTTCTGTTTGAATATGTAGAAAGTAGTCATGAAAGAAGGAAGTAAAGGAAGAGGTGAAGGTAGTGTCCAGTACTTAGGAATTGTTAAATCACCATTGTTTGGGGTAGGGGTGTTTAGGAAAAACATCAAGCTGTACAGAAGCCAGGGCATGATCACATATTAAAATAGCAACAATCTCAGCTGCATGTAAGAATTGAGTAAGAGCGAGACACAAAAATGTAGTCAATCCGAGATTGAGTATGATGGACTGGAGCGAAATATGTATGGTCCCTGAGTGCTGGGTTCCACAAATGCCAATTGTCTGTGAGGTAACGCTGCTGAATAACATGGACAAATGCTTTTTGTGGATTATTGGGAATATACTGAAACTAGAAATGTCTGTCAATAAAAGGATCAACAAAATGATTGCAATTACATGCTAAGACAAAATTATCATTGGGATATTGGCTAAGTTTCTGGAAAATAGTGGACCAGAATTGACAATCTGGAACATTAGGACCATATACATTAAAAAGTACAATTGGAATCTACTCAATGTACAACTTAAAAAATAGCCATCTTCCATCTTCATCCATTTCCTGAGAAACCTGTTGAATTCGTAACCATTTATGACATAAAATATTGACACAATGCTTTTTGCCATTTCCCAGAGAGAAAAATACTTTGCCCACCCACCCTTTATGTAATTTCAGATTCATTATCTGTGAGATGAGTTTCCTGTAAGAAAGCAATGTGAACATTAAGGGCCAGATTTACAAGAAAGTGGTGTATCAACTGTGATGTGCCAATTTTCTTGTGCCCCCTACAGGCACCTAATGACACCACAGTATCGCCATATTTGCAATACGGCACACCGTGGCACATTAGGACAATAGCGTCATAGTTTATGATGCTATTGTGGTACTTTGCAGGATTAGCGCCATAAATAATGGCGCTAATACTTCAATGTAAAGGGAGGCCTATTGAAAGTAATGGGCATGTAATTTTAACACCTGCTCTGAGCAGGTGTTAAAAATTATGCTAAAAATGGTATAGTGAAATGTTGTAAATTTCACTACACCATTTTTATGGGTGTCCCATGACCGGAACGCCCTCCTTGCATACATTATGCAAGTGTAAGCATTGCGTCACTTTGTAAATATGGCGAAGGAAAATGGCCTCCTTAACGCCACATTAGAAATAAAAAAATGACGCCAGTGTGGTGCTTAGAGGCGCTAGGCCTTGTAAATCTGGCCCTAAGTTGTGCGAGGTGTATCAAAACTCTTTGACTTTTGATCATAGAGTTTAAACCTCTGACGTTCCAAGATACCATTGTCAAAACCATTGGGAACAAACAATATGACAAGCACAATCAGACATTTTGTGAAGAAAGACAGAGAGGAATCAGATAATCAATAACAAAAATAGTAACGGAGAAGATTCCAGTGGGGCATAAAAATGAAAGTAGAGAAAAAGACAGAAAGGGGTACGACAAAGGAAAGGAGGAAAAGGTGAGGAAATTAAGTATAAGAAAAAATTAGATGGAGGAAGAGGATAACACATGTAATAAAAAAGGGAAACATACCTATGACATGATGAGGGTTGGGGGAGAGCCCATGAGAAAAGACAGCAAATTCGAAGTCCAGAGTGAGAACAAGGCGCAGTAAGGCGGTGTAACATGAAATGGGAAACAAGGACACGCATAAGAGGACTACAACACCTGTAAGAGAAAAGAGTAAGGAGACAAGTTGATGTAGATAACAATCATACCATCTAACAATATTATGTCCTACAAAAAACATAGGCGAAAAACTTGCATCTGTACCACAGGACATGTAAAAAGAGAAGACATTATCATAACATTTATAATTAGTCCATTTGTTTCAAATATAATGGATAGGGATTGAGGGACTAAGAACTCAGTCAGATGAATGAACTGATTCAGAAATGTCCTTAGTTTCTGCTCTGCATGTAGCAAGGAAAGTTCGGAGATGAGAAGGATCCTCAAAAGTCATTGACTTATTTTTGTAGGTGACTTTAAAAAGACAAGGATGGAAAAGCATGCTCCAGGAGATTGAAGTGTAGTCCTCATGCTCAGGAAGGTTCGTCTTCTATCCGCAGTGGTCTTAGAATAATCCTGGGAGAAGATATTATGACCTGACCAGGGAATGTGTGTGAGTTGCCTAGCTGCACTGATGAACTTTAGTAAGTTGGTGTATTCCGGGATGTACGAAATAACTTATGTAGGTTTTTTAGAAGAAGCAGGAGTTGAAGAAACATGATCCAACATGTGAGCACATTCAATGTTAAGTGGTGGGGCTGCAGGCAACTTCAAAATCTGAGGTAAAGATTTTTTGAAGAAACAATAGGATTGGACCCTTCTGAGCCTTCAGGGAGATCGTATATATGACGGTTATTCCTTCTATTGCAATTTTCTAGGTCTTCAACCTGCTTCTGTCAGGAGACGATCTGCATTTGCATAGAGTTCACTTTAAGTGACGTTTCGTCGAGGCCTATTAGCTGTTGCTCCGCAATGGATATTCTCTCTTCCATATGTGCCCACAGGTCTTGCATTTTCAAATACAATATGGTGGCCGTAATCGAGGCTGACAAGTGTTGTGGCCAAAAAGAAATAAATATGCTTATCCAAGTGGCGAAAAAGGTATTTGCAACATCTACTTAGGAACACTCATGAGTGAGTGACTGCCAAGTTATGAACAGGAAGCCACCTCCACATAGTCGTTCTGTGCACCTCACCATGGAGCATTAGCAGGACACCGCCATCTTGTCTGAGCACTCAGCCATGCTCCCTCAGTGTGCTGTACTCTTAATGAGTGTTATGGACATGTGCGTCTATGACAATGACATCAAGGAAAGGTAGCAACATTTCATGTTACTTATACAGGGGAGTTTGGATATTATTGGACAGGTCAGGCAGAGCAGGGGAAAGATAAACATGAGTCTGTTTCTCTTGGGATAGAAGACAGACACCTACTAAGCACAAGAGAAAGCACAAAACATGTACGTTTGCAAATTGTTTTAAGTTGAAAAGCTTTATTCAATGAATTAAAATACTGACGTTCAATGCAACAAACAGAATAGTCATCATAACTGCTGATTAAGCAATACATTATTAAGAGAAGAAAGTTATAGCATGGGCAATGCAATATATTAATCATAATACATGGACGCTTTTTTAATATATTTTTAAGAATAAAATAGAGCATAGGAAAAGCATAAAATGCAAAAGAAAAGAAAGGGAATAGAATATGGTAGAAAAGATTAGGTTAGAGTACTAGTAGGTCACAAATGATAAGCAGAAATTATTTATAGCAGGATGAAGACGTGATAATGTAGAGAATAAAATTATACCTAGTGCTAGAGTGCATGAGAACAAGTCAGTAGATGTACAAAGGCCCATATTTATACTTTTTGACGCTAAACTGCGCTAACGCAGTTTAGCGTCAAAAAGTTTTGTGCCGTCTAACGCCATTCTGAAGCGCCATGCGGGCGCCGTATTTATGGAATGGCGTTAGACGGCGCAATCAGACCGGCGCTGCCTGGTTTGCGTGGGAAAAAACCACGTAGACCAGACAGTGCCGGCGTAGGGGGAAAATGGCGTATGGGCGTCTTAAAATGGGGCAAGTCAGGTTACGTCGAAAAAATCGTCTTAACCCGACTTGCGCCATTTATTTTCGACGCCCATCCCCCATCAACATGACTCCTATCATTGTAAAGATAGGAGTCATGCCCCCTTGCCCAATGGCCATGCCCAGGGGACTTCTGTCCCCTGGGCATGGTCATTGGGCATAGTGGCATGTAGGGGGGCACAAATCAGGCCCCCCTATGCCACAAAAAATTATTAAAATAAAAAAAAAAAATACTTACCTGAACTTACCTGGGGTGGGTCCCTCCAGCCTTGGGTGTCCTCCTGGGGTGGGCAAGGGTGGCAGGGGGGGTCCCTGGGGGCAGGGGAGGGCACTGTGGGCTCATTTTGAGCCCACTTGTCCCTTAACGCCATGCCTGACCCAGGCGTTAAAAAGCGGCGCAAATGCGCCGTTTTTAGCCACGCCCACTCCCGGGCGTCTCTTTTGCCCGGGAGTATAAATACCACGTAAAGGCCTGGGAGTCATTTTTTAGACGGGAACGCCTCCCTTGCATATCATTAACGCAAGGAAGGGGTTCACGCTAAAAAATGACGCACATTCCGGGAACTTTGGCGCTATTCGCCTCTAACGCCATAGTATAAATATGGCGTTAGTTGGCGTTAGTTTTGCGTCGAAATTGCATAAAAAAAAACGACGCAATTTCGGCGCAAACGGAGTATAAATATGCCCCAAAGTGTTTTAAAATGTTCAGACATTAAACAAGGAACATGTGAGAGATTCAAACATACAGGCCCTCATTACGACCCTGGCGGTCAGTGATAAAGTGGCGGTAATACCGCCTATAGGCTGGCAGTAACTACTGCCAAATTAAGACCATGGTGGTGATATCTCCAAAAGACAGCCAATGTACCAAACCGACTGCAGGGCAGAAACAACAGGCACCACGATGGTAGCCGCCTACAGCCAGTTGGAAGACTAAGTTCCGCCCACCATATTATGACATGCCAAACCGCCACCTTTTCAGGGGCGGTACCAATGCCATCAAAAGCCTGACGGAAACACATCACAGAAGTGAAAGGACAGGGAAGAATCACGCCGCCATGGAACCAGAACTGCAAGTCTTTCGATGATCTGCTACGTTATGCTCCACCACGAACACCAACGTCTGCGTAGACAACGATGGTGAGCACAGCCGCCTAGCACACAAGGGAGGGGGGAGGAAAACGAGAGTGCCACACACACGCTCCACACACACCCCATACACACACCAATCACACAACCAGCTGCACAAGAAAAACTATTTTTCCCCGTAAATCGGCTGAATAATGCAAGGACAACAGGCATTGACTAAAGTGATTGCATTAAGATCAGCATCAAAAATAATAAGTCCATGTGACAATGCAACAGATATGTCCAAATGTACAAAAAAGGGACACTGCCCAGTCCACAGTACACAGGGGCCACGTAGCCACAGGACAAAGTCCAAAGCCCAACTCGATCCCTGCGCCAGTACGGAGAGACAGAGACACACTGCAGGGCCATCAGTTGGCAAATAGGCAGGCACCTCAGGGGGAGGGGGGCACCTCAGCCGGATGCGGAAACAAGACCACTGGTTCTGGAGGAGGCAACATGCCCTGTGCTTGGTCCTGGGGAGTATAAGGCCACAGCCTCTCAAATGGGTGACTTGCCCACTGGTTCTGGAGGGGGCAACATGCCCGTTGCTTGGTCCTGGGGAGTGCAAGGCCGCAGTCTCTCAAGTGGGTGACTTCCCCACTGGTTCAGGAGGGGGCAACATGCCCTGTGCTTGGTCCTAGGAAGTGCAAAGCCACAGTCTCTCAAGTGGGAGACTTGGCCACTGGTTCTGGTGGGGGCAGGCTGCACAGCAGCCCATGGAGGCAGGATCATATGGCGTCTGCGGTGGTGACAGCTGCACTGTGGTGTGGTAATGGGAGGCTCCTGCTCAGCCCCTGCACCCTCTGATGGCTGCACTGTGGTGGTGGCAGTGGGAAGCTCCTGCTCAGCCCCTGCACCCTCTGATGGCTGCACTGTGATGGTGGCAGTGGGAGGCTTCTGCTCAGCCCCTGCACTCACTGATGGCTGCACAACCACAGCTGGCAGTGGGGGCTCTGTGACAGCTTCTGGTGCAGGCTACTTCCCTTCTTGCTGGCTGGTGCAGGCTCCTTCCCCTTCTTGCCAGCTGGTGCAGGCTCCTTCCCCTTTTTATTGGCTGGTGCAGGCTCCTTCCTTTTTTTGCTGGCTGGTGCAGGCTTCTCCCCCTTCTTGCTCACTGGTGCAGGCTCCTTCCCCTTCAGTATTTGTGGCCTGGAATCCTTTCCACCACGAGTAGGAGCTGATACAAAAGGGCCTGTGGACTGTTTGGCTGAGGTTCTTGGCTGGGTTCTTGATACCCTGGCCATACATGCAGGACAGGGGGAGAGGGGTAGGGTAGAGGTCAATGGTGTAAAGGAAAAGCTTTTTAGGGACATTGGGGTAGGAAGAGGGAGAAGTACAGGGAGTGGAGGATGAGGGAGTGGTTGTTGCAGGTGTTTGCTGGATTTGGGTGCAGGTGCATGGGTTGTATGCTGTTGTGAGGTGGATGTCTGTTGGGTGTCTGAGTGCTTGCGTATGTGTACATTAGGAGGGGAGGACAGACACGGTGGGAGAGGACACAGGAGACGTGTGCATGGATGTTGTGGAGGTGTCTGCTACTGAGGTGTGTGTTCTGCTTGGTGTGGTGATGATGCTGGTAGTGGATGTTGATGTAGTGCATGCAGGTGTGAGTGTGGACATAACTGGGTGGGAGGTGGAGGAGAGGGAGACAGTGGGAATAGTGGATGTTGTGGTGTCTGCAACTGAATGGTTTTTTGTATGAGTGCCTGTGGGACGAAGTGTGGTGCTTGTGTTTGCCTGTGACACTCTTGGGTGTTGTCTTGTGTGCATGCTCATCTGTCTGTGTGTTTGGTATGGGTTGGGGTTGACGAGAATGGGACTGGGAAGTGGTAGTTGGAGGGGGGATGGTTGAAACAGGGACAATGGCTGCCATCAGAGAGGAGGCCAGAGCCTGGATCGATCTCTGTTGGGCCGGCAATCCACTGTGAATGCCCTCCAGGAATGCATTAGATTGCTGCATCTGGGCTGCCAGCCCCTGGATGGCATTCACAATGGTTGATTGCCCTACAGAGATGGATCTCAGGAGGTTAATAGCCTCCTCACTCAGGGCAGCAGGGCTCACTGGGGCAGGGTCTGAGGTGCCTGGGGCAAAGGAGATGCCCACCCTCCTGGGTGAGCGGGCACGGGCAACTCGCTGAGGGGCTGCTGGGAGGGCGGTGCTGGTTCAGGGTGGCGTCTGTACCTGTAGCTGGGGTGGTCACAGAGGTTTCCGCCACAACCAGGGAGCTCCCACCAGAGGAGGTATCAGAGTCTGTATTGTCCCCTTCAGTCTCTGCCATGGTGCTCCCCTCGCCCTCTGTCCGACTGGTGCCCTCAGCGTCGGTGGACTCTGCCTCTAGGGTCCTGTGGGATGCAGCTCCCTCCGTCGCCAGTGCCTCTGCTCCTCTGCCAGATGATGCTAATGCAATGGACATAAGGACAGGATGACAAAACAAGAAGGAGGGGAGGGAGACAAAGGATACACTGGGTCAATGACTGCACCAATACCACCGTTGACGTACACAGCACCCTCACACACAGGGAACAAGTCTATGCACTATGCATTGCACTACCAGTGATATTGCTAACCACCATGGCATGAGGAGTAGAACACACCGCCAACTGCAGCACACCTGGGACCCACGCAGCACTGACCAGTAGTGGATGCTAACAAGCTAGGTAGGCAGTATTTCCCTTTCAGACCCTTAGCCACGAGTGGACCTACGCTTTTATGTCTGGCCTGGCCTGGGGCACACAAGGACACACAACCATCAACCGGATACCACCCCACTAGCCATAAGTTGTAATGATAGCCACTGTACTCACCCCCTTGTGGCTGCTGTCATGCCCTCAAGAGCCCATCCAGCTTTGGATAGGCCACCGCCAGTATGAGGGCCATCAGGGGGGTCAGGGTTCGATGGCCACCTCTTCCTCGTTGGGAGGCCATCCCCAGCTGGGCCTTTGCGGTCTTCCGAGCCCAGTGTCTCAGGTCCTCCCACCATTTCCGACAGTGGGTGCTCCGCCTGATATAGACCCCAGGGTCAGCACCTCCTTGGCAATGGCTCGCAATATACCCTTCTTTTGATGGGCGCTGACCTGCAGAGGCAATACAGACAGGAGAACACCATTAGCCAAACAGTCCAGCCTGTAGCACGAATGACCCACCATACCCGTTTCCATCACTATTGGCACACACATAGCCCAACACTCGATGTGTACCCAGCCAAGAGAACATCCCTCCCCGCTTACATGATGCCCTCACACAGACCTCCCTACATTCATGTCACATGCATCGTGCCTACAGTGTACTCAACTGTTGGTCTGGAATCCCATACAGCAGTCCGTACTGATGTAGGACCCCATCCACCAGTCTCTCCAATTCCTCTGAGGTGAAGGCTGGGGCCCTTTCCCCGGTCACACGGGCCATGGTAGGTTCCAGACACAGGTCACAGCAGCACATGCAGTGTAGCTCTTCTCCTATGGAAGATAGAAAATGGCGGTCACATCTGTTGCGGAGCATACCGTCACTGCCGGCGTAGATCACCATTAGCCACTGTACCCCATAGGGCCCAATATTAACCAATGAGGAATTGCACGGGGTTCCCCATCGCCTCCCACCACGGCACACAATCTCAGTGGCATTACCTCACTTCCACCTGTCCCTCCACACAGGACAGGCAGATGCCATTTCAGTCGTGGGGGCAGGCCTATGGAATAATCCTACGGCACAGGAGAAATAGGGACATACTTGACAAATCACACTGTCCCATAACATGTTTACATATTGCAGACTACTGTTGTGGCTCCATTGTTCAGTTTGTGACAACCTCCTTACTCTTTTGTACCTTAGATACCTCCTGCTGCGGATGAATAGGAGATGGAGACATACCCCGTGTACAGACCACTAGTGGACTTGGCTACACTGGAGGACAGGCACATTATACTCACCTATAGACTGGACAGGGCCACAATCACAGAGCTGTGTGCCCAATTGGAGTCTGACCTGATATCTGCTACACGTCATCCCACTGGGATCCCTCCTCTTGTGCAAGTGTTATCAGTTCTCCATTTCCTGGCAACTGGTCCTTTCCAAGTGACAGTGGGCTTGGCAGCAGGAATGTCACAGCCAATGTTCTTTATAGTGCTGACAAGATTACTGTCTGCCCTGAAAAAACACATGTGCAGCTACATTCCCCAGGTTGAGGATTTGGCCACTGTGAAGGCCGAGTTTTATGCAATGGGCAATATCCCCAATATAATTGGGGCGATTAAAGGAACACACATTGCTTTTGTCCTCCCCACCAGAATGAGCAGGTGTTCAGGAATCGTAAGAGTTTCCACTCTATGAATGTGCAGATGATGTGCTTGGCGGACCAGTATATCTCCCACGTCAATGCAAGTATCCTGGGTTGGTGCATGATGCCTTTGTCCTAAGGAATAGCAGCATCCCAAATGTGATGAGCCAACTACAGAGGCACAGGGTATGGCTAATAGGTGAGCCCTGGTTCCCACCCACTATATGTTGGTGTATGGGTATGGTGTTGGCCATATGGGATAGTTTGTGGCTAAATGTTGTCCCTCAATATTTTCAGGTGACTCTGGTTACCTAAACCTTTCATGGCTGCTGACCACTGTGAGGAATGCCAGGACAAGGGCAGAAGAACCTTATAATGAGGCACATAGGTGAACAAGAAGGGTCATTGAAAGGACCTTTGGCCTCCTGAAGGCCAGGTTCTGGTGCCTCCATCTAATAGGTGGATCCCTGTGCTACTCACCCAAGAAGGTCTGCCAGATAGTGGTGACATACTGCATGTTGCACAACCTGGCCCTCAGACACCATGTCCCTTTTCTACAGGAGGAGGAGAGTTGAGATGCCCCTGTGGCAGCAGTGGACCATGTGGACAGTGAGGATGAGGGGGCAGAGGATGAGGATGTGGACAACAGAACATCTGTAATCCATCAGTACTTCCAATGACACACAGGTGAGACAGTGCAACTTTACATTTCAATGACTTTCGTTGTAATCTGTGTGGCATTGGCATGCTGGTATTTCCCACTTCTATGCCCACTTACTGTTCCCTCTGGCTATTCATTTTGCAGATGTTGGTGTTTGACAAACACTCCTGGTGTGTACAGGAGCTACAGGTCATTCATTCTGTGCTCATTCTGTGTACAGTTCATTTGCAATGGTTGTACCTGTTTTAATCAATACATATTTGAAATACATGACATACTCGGAAATGATTTTTATCAAAGGGTATTTATTGAAGTGCTAATATATAGAGGGAGAAGTGCAATGGGATAGGGTGATGATGGAGGAAAGCCCAGGGTATTGTTCCAGTCTGTTTGTAGCACAGGTGCATTGTCCATAGGGACATAGGAAGGGGAGCAATGGCACTTCAAGGTGGACAGGGTGACTGAGTGGGACACAAGAGGGACAATCAGGAAAGTCTAATTTTCTTGCGGGGTCTTGGCAAGTGTCTCTGGATTCTGTCTGGATCTCAGGGAACATTTGCAGGGTGGTTCACCTTCTGCAGGGGGAGGAGTGCTGGTGGCCTGTGAGTCCCATGGCGGAGCCTCCTGGCCACTAGCGGCAGCAGATGTGGAAGGCTGTTTAGATGACTGGCTAGTGGCAGGGGCTGGTGGTGTGAGACTACCTCCCTCATAATGTTGGCCATGTCTGCCAGCACCCCTGCTATGGAGATCATGTTGTTGTTGATGGCCTGCAAGTCCTCCATGATTCCCTGGTACTGGTCCACCTGCAGCCGCCTGTTGTGCTGCACGTTGTCTAGGATCTGGCACATTCGGTCCTGGGAATGTTGATAGGCTCCCAGGATCTCAGAGGGTGCCCCCTGGAGAGTCGCTCCCCTGCTCCTCTCCTCCCCCTGGTGCACAGCTGCCCTCCCGGTGTCCCTGTTGGCCTGTGCATCTGTCCTCTGAACCGTGTGCCTACTGCCACTGACCCCTGGTCCCTGATTGTCTTGTGTGTGAGGTGTGGCCTGGGGTCCTTGTAGAGTTGGGCACACTGCTGAATGACGTTTCCTGAGGACAGAGGTTTGGGTACGGTGGGTGGGTGCTGTGGTATTGTTTCCTGATGGGGAGGCTCTGTGGTGGTCTGTGACTGGGCTTGGGTAATCGGCTGTCCAGTAGTCCCTGATGTGCCAGGTACATCGTCCAGATCCTGAAGACCAGAGTTACTGTTATCACTCTGGGCCTCTTCAGTTGGGGGACTGGACAGTGCAGGCACCTCCTCTCCTGTGACATTGGCTGGGGTGCCTGTGGAGATGTAAATGATGTGTTATGGTTAATGTGTATGACATATTGTACATCCCTGGCTTCCCCTCTATGGTTGGTGTTGCCCTGCCAGCTTCTACTTGTGTGTGTTGGTGTATGGTGGGATTGTTAGTTGTCTATGCTGTGCATGCTTTAGTGATGAGTGTCCATGCAGGGCTGTGAGGGGTGTCCATGCATTGGTACAGCATTGGGACTGAAGAGATGTATTGGTGGAGTGTTTGGGATGTAGTGGAGTGATGGGAGTGAGGGTGAGGGTATGTGATGGCATGCAGGAAGGGGGTGATAATAGTAGAGATTTGACTTACCAGAGTCCAGTCCTCCTACGACTCCAGTGAAGATTATGGCAACAATGACTGTTTCTTAGCTGCACATTCCTATCAGTTCAAATATTTAATGACAGTGCTCAAACACTAAACACGTACCTGCTGCCAAAGTGCACATACTGGGATAAAATAAATTTAAACCAGTTATTCACAAACCAGAAAACAGTTAGCGGAGCACACATATATTATAATTCCTAAACTTCACCAAAATAACAGTATCAATATAAAATTGTGTGTCACTACAGACATATTATCTAATTGCAAAATATTTTTACACAAAAGTAAAAGTGGGTATGTGGCAAATTATGTCAAATCAATCATTTTATTAAATACAAAAAGACAAATCCATCCATGCAAAAGCTTTTTACCACCAATTAAGGCCAATCTGAATACATGGATGCCGGTGAAACCAACTGGCTTCTACAAATGCAGCAATTGTAACATGTGCCATATAGCTCTACATAAAACATTCACCTTTAATTTTAATGACAGCAAATCCTACAAAATTCAATCCTTTATAAATTGTAATACCAAATATGATGTGTGTATATTGCTATGTGATTGTGGTAAAATCTATGTAGGGAGTACCATTAGGTCCCTGAAAGAGAGAGTCCAGGAACATATGCGATCTTTAAGGAATAATGACCCTTCATCACCTGTTGTCAGACATATGAACAAAGAACATGTGACATCAGAAATTCCTGTGATTAAATATATGGGCATTAGCCAGACACCCCCACATCCTAGAGGAGGGAATCTAGAGAATGAACTTAGAAAGAATGAGGCCAGGTGGATAATTAGACTTAAAAGCTTTGAATTGGGCATGAATTTGGATCATGAAATGCATAATTTCCTACAACTGTCTGATCACCATGCATTGTTTTGATCTAGAGACGTAGTTGTTGATACTAGCTATCCATCTTTGTAATAGTTGAATGATAAGATTCTAATGTAACATTCATGAATAACCATGTCGGATGTTTGTTTGACCACCTGACATATGTCATTTGTACCTCAAAACTTTTTATATAATGTTTATACATCTAGGGCCAGAAGGAAAACGAGTTGCAATACACTCGAAAAAATGAAACGTTTTTGTTTCATTTTTTCAGAGCCATTCCCAAAGGGGAAGGGGTCCCATGGGGACCCCTTCCCTTTTGCGAATGGGTTAGCACCCATTTGAAATGGGTGCTAACTGCGAATTGCTTTGCGACTGCGTTCGTGGTCACAAAGCAATTCTACATCGCGATGCGAATTGCAAATAGGAAGGGGAACACCCCTTCCTATTTGCGAGTCGCATTCCCATTTTGCGAGTCGGTAACCAGGTTACCAACTCGCAACATGGGAATGAGCATCGCAATGTGCATTTTGCATGGCGCAAACAGCAAAATGAGCTGTTTGCACCATGCAAAATGCTTGCTACATCTGGACCCTAATTCTTTCTTTTTCTTCGTCTTTTGAGATTGCTTTCTTCATATTAATATCAGTATTATTTACTGAATTTAAGATGATCTCATATACCTATGTCATTTTTCACTTTTCATATATTAGCTCATCAGTTCATTTTCTAATAGGATATTGTCCCTTGGCTTCATTCTTAGATGCCTTAGAATTTGAGAATATACTCTTATATATGTTTGTATTATAATTCTTGACGATTGGTGGAGTTAGCTACATGACTAAAATACACAATAGTTGTATGGAGTTTTTTGGTTCTGTACTTAGAGATAGGGTCACAATACTGAATCAGGTATATACATCTGTACTCATTTTTGAATTCTGGATTGGCTTATGAAATTTCTTTGGGGATTGGTTGAGATAGTTCTGCAATGATGATAAAATTCTTTCTAATTAATATGGTTGTATAAGAATCTTAGGAAAACGATGTATTACTGAACCATTCAACGCACATGAGATGACTTTATTTGTAAGTGTGCTTGTTGTAGTTCCTTTTGGGCTAATTCAAATATGGCCGCCATACTTGCTATGAATATGCTGAGGATTTGGGGTTTATTGTTAACATTTGGAATGGCAAGTTAATTTTCATATTGAAGTTTTAGGTAATTATATAAGTATTAAAGGAGAATTAATGTCTTATTCAGGTGATAGGGCTATTTTTCAAGGAAATTGAATACTATTATATATTTTTGGATCGATGTAGGTTACTGTGACTACACCCGTTGGCAGCGTATTTGTTGGGGCTTTAATTCGATTCATTCTAAACTGGCCGTTAAACTTGAAGTGACTACATTTTTGTTTTAGGGTCGTTCATCAACAGGTAGCTGGTCCATGTTAATCATTAGGTAATTCGTTGACAACTTCTTAAAAAATATCAAATAGAATATCTTTTGTTGAACTGTATTGTAATGCTTTACCAAGAGAATAGCACGAATGCGTGCAATTACAACATGGCAACCATTATGACTAAAACATTGTCTGACGCTTTTTTGATGACGTCAGTAGACGCGCCTAATTGTAGTGGCGACCACTCACTTGGATAGGACCCGATTTGCTCAGATTGTTTGGCGTCTCGAAGGATACGATGCACCCATGAGGTTTGAGCCCAACTTTACGGAGCACATAAGGTCATTGTTTTGAGTTAATGACTTATTTCTCAATTACATCTTAAAATTAGAAGTATATAGCAATATCGTAATGTTAACTGAGCATTAAAAGCTTTTTTCTTTACTAAGTATTGTCATCAGAGGTTATTATTTTTAAATATCGATTGCATTAAGAGTATAGCATCTTGGAATAGTGCCGGCAATAACAGCATTGGGGAGAGTCATCCTTCTTCGAAAAAGGTTGCATTGTTTAGGATTGCACGAGTGTTAGACTTTTCATCCTTGGCGTGGTCTCCCTTAACTTGTTGCCTCTGTTCCCCAGGTTGTTGATGTGTGCTGGACTCTGATTTTGCTGTTTTTGTTACTCTGGGCACTTTACCACTGCTAACCAGTGCTAAAGTGCAAGTGCTCCTGTTTAAATTGTATGTAAGTGGTTCATCCATGATTGGCATATTTGAATTACTAGTAAGTCCCTAGTAATGTGCACTAGAGGTGCCAGGGCCTGTAAATCAAATGCTACTAGTGGGCCTGCAGCACTGGTTGTGCCACCCGCATAAGTAGCTCTGTAATCATGTCTCAGACCTGCCCCTGCAGTGTCTGTATGTGTATTTTTACACTGTAAATTCGACTTGGCAAGTGTACCCACTTGCCAGGCCTAAACCTTCCCTTTCCTTACATGTAAGGCACCCCTAAGGTAGGCCCTAGGTAGCCCCAAGGGCAGGGTGCAGTGTATGGATAAGGTAGGACATATAGTAATGTGGTTTATATGTCCTGACAGTGAAATACTGCCAATTTCGTTTTCACTGTTGCAAGGTCTGTCTCTCTCTCATAGGATAATATGGGGGCTACCTTTAAATATGATTAAAGTGTAGATTCCCCTAGAGAGTAGATGGACATGTGGAGTTTGGGATCCCTGAACTCACAATTTAAAAATACATCTTTTAGTAAAGTTGATTTTAAGATTGTGCGTTTGGAAATGCCACTTTTAGAAAGTGAGCATTTTCTTGCTTAAACCATTCTGTGACTCTGCCTGGTTTGTGGATTCCCTGTCTGGGTCAGTTTGACAGTTGGGTTGTTTTTCACCTCACACCAGACAGTGACACAAAGGGAGCTGGGGTGTGATCTGCATTTCCTGATTAGCCATCTCTGCTAGGAGGGAGGGGTGGAGTGGTCACTCTCATCTGAAAGGACTGTGCCTGCCTCTGACAATGCTGTCTTCAGCCCCCTGGTGTGTGTCTGAGGCCTTGCCTGGGCAAGGCAGGATTTCACAAGAAGGTGTGAGTCCCCTTTGAAGAAAGGTGACTTCAAAGACTAAAATGGGTATAAGAAGGGCACCCAAACTTACAAACTTTAGAAACACTTCTGGAACCAAGAGGAACCTCTGCCTGGAGAAGAGCTGATAGCTGAGGAAAACGTGCTGCCCTGCCTGTGACTGTGCTTTGTGGAGCTTTCCTGCAGTGCTGCTTCTGCCAGAGTAAGAGGGCAAAGACTGGACTTTGTGTGCCTTCCATCTTGAAGAAGAAATCTCCAAGGGCTTGATGTAGAGCTTGCCTCCTGTTGTTGAAGTCTCAGGGATAGCAAAGACTTCTTCCTGCCAGCACCTGGAGTCTCTGGAGAGACCCCTACTCTGCTCTGTGGTGCCCTTCCAGTTCCTGGGACCCTGAAAGGAGAGGCTGGCAGCCTAAGGACAAAAATACACGCACCGAGCGCCGTGCGGAGAAAAGATCGACGCGAATCCGATCGCGGCTGAGAAAACGACGCGACGCCGGTTCCGCAGCTGAGAAACGACGCCGCAGGAAACGCGACCGAAAAACCGACGCCCGGAGCAGGAGAAACGACGCGCAGCATCGCTGACGGAGGCTGAGAGATCGCACCCTGCGCCGCGGGACTTTCGGATCGTCGTGTGGCTGGCTTTTTCAACACGCACCGCCGTGCCGAGTTGTTTTCGACGCACACAGCCGTGCAGGGTTACTTTCGACGCACACCGCCCGTGCGGGGTTATTTTTGACGCAAACCAGGTACATTTTCACGCTAGCAGCGCTAGTGTGGTGTTACAACTACCTAAAGACTCTTTTTATTTTAAACCTTTAAAAAATCATAACTTGACTTGTGTATGTTGGATTTTTGTCGTTTTGGTCTTGTTTTGTCTAGATAAATATTTCCTATTTTTCTAAACTGGTGTTGTGTCATTTTGTAGTGTTTTCATTAAGTTACTGTGTGTGTTGGTACAAATACTTTACACCTAGCACTCTGAGGTTAAGCCTACTGCTCTGCCAAGCTACCAAGGGGGTAAGCAGGGGTTAGCTGAGGGTGATTCTCTTTTATCCTAACTAGAGTGAGGGTCCTTGCTTGAACAGGGGGTAACCAGACTGTCAACCAAAGACCCCATTTCTAACATTGGTGACCAGCGGTCGGGATTTGGACTTGTATTTGTACTTGACATACAGTAATTAGGTGTACACTACTGTTTTGATCTCAGACCACTACGTGACCACATACTACTAGTCTTGTGATTTTTGTTTTTTTCTACTTGGACTGTTTTTCTCTGCATTCAGTTTCTTTTTTTCGCTGATCCCGTGATTGACTTTTCTGGAACTTCATTTGAGAACTTGCTTTTCTGTTTTTGGAACTGTGCATATTTTTTTAACCTCTCATCATGTCTCAGTCTGGAGATGCCCTAGCTGAAGCTGCTTTTGACTTGGAGAAATTGGAGAGCTACAAAGTGGCTCAGTTGAAGCAGTTTTGTAGTAATGTTGGCTGTCCCAATCAGAGCTCATCCAAGAAGGATGAGCTGCAAAAGGCGCTGAGGGCCTGGGTGACAGCCAAAGCAGCTGAGGGGCACACAGATGAGGAGCCAGAGGGGGAAGAGGAGTTGCAAGTCACTCACACTGATGTAGTGGGTGGGCCTGCTATGTCTCAGGGGAGAATCTCCAGGGCAGGTAGCAGTGTGTCCTCCAAGAGTCTGACACCTGGAGAGTTACAGGACAGACAGGCAGAGAGGGAGTACCAGTTGGTGCTGAAAAAGCTCAGTCTAGAGGTGGAACAGAGAAAGCTGGCCCTTGAGGAAAGGAAGATAAACATGGCTCATGAGCTCAGTTTAAAAGAGATTGATCAGAGGAGTCAGTCCAGTAGGGATGGTGGCAGCAATTCTACAGTGCAGCCTGAGAGAAGGGTACACATCCCAAAAGACCTTGTGAGGGATTATAAGAGGGAGGATGATATCTACTTGTGGTTCAAGGGTTATGAGTCAGCTCTCCACATGAACCTGGTCCCTGAAGCTCATTGGGGGGCAGCCCTGAGAAAGCATTTTGAGGCAGAGGGGAGGGACACACTGACGGCCTTAGGGGATGCTCAGAGTCTCACCTACCCTGCCATGAAGGAGGCCTTACTTACCAGGTATGGTCTCACCCCTGAGCAGTACAAGGAGAAGTTTAGATCCTACAAGAGAAAGGAATCCCAAACATGGTTGGAATGTGTTGATTCTTGTTGCAGGTCACTGGATGGTTGGGTGAAGGGCAGTAAGGTAAACACGTATGAGGGGCTTTACAATTTAATTGCTTGGGAGCACTTGTACAGTTTATGTTTTCCAGAGCTGCGCCAGCACCTCATTGACAGCAAGCTGACTGACCCCAGGAAGCTTGCACAGGAAGCGGATCGCTGGGAGAGCACCAGGGTCCAAAAGAGGTATGGGGGAGACCACGCCAAGGGTGGGCAGGGTCCCTCTCAGAAGAAAGGGGGGGGTAAGGGCAAACAGGATGAGTTCTCTAAAGGGCCCCAAACTGATTCCCAGGGTAAGGATTCCCAACCCCCCAGTGAAAAGAAGCCATGGTTCTCCAAAGGGAAGCCAATGGCAGGTGGTCCCCTACGTAAGTGCTATTCATGTGACCAGGTGGGTCATGTGAGGGGGGACCCCAAATGCCCCAAAAGTACACCGGCACCCACTGGTGCACCGTCCCAGGGTTTGGCCAGTGTAGCGCTTGGGGAGGAGTTGGTTTCAGGTGGGTGGGAACCAGCAGAAATGACCCTTGTCTCACTAGGGGACAGTGAGATGGTCCAGAGAAACCTAGTGCCTGATAACACTAAGAAGTACAGGCAATGGGTGACCATCAATGGACAGAGGGTGGAGGCTCTAAGAGACACAGGAGCCAGTGTGACTACAGTGAGGAGTCACCTGGTGTCTGAAGAGCAGATTGATCCCCGGGTACTTCACCAAGTAGTTGCAGTAGACAATTCTGAGCGCCTCTGCAGAGTGGCGCAGGTTCCCTTTGAATGGGGGGGGGTCTCAGGTTCCTGGAAAGTAGCTGTGAGTCCAACCATGCCTGTTGATTGTTTGCTAGGCAACGACCTGGAAGATTCCCCTTGGAAGGAGGTGGAACACAGGTCTCACTTGGAGATGTTGGGTCTGCCTGGGTGGGTATGCGTATCCACCCGGTCTATGGCAGCCAATCAGGGTAGTCAAGAGCCCCTGGAGCCTGAAACAGTGGCCCAGGGGACCGCCAAGAAGAGGAAAGGCAGGAGGCGCGGGAAACCCGCCCCAGAAGTTCCCACGGTCCGGGAGGAGGCAGAGCCTGAGGGTGATGCCCCGGAACCTACAGGGGAACAGGTGGCTGAACTGGGGGAGGTCCCTGAGCTGTCGCAGTGGCAGCAGGAAGGGGGACCCACCAGGGAAGTATTCTGCACAGCGCAGAAGGAATGCCCTACTCTTGAGGGACTGCGGCAGCAGGCTGCAGCCCAGGCGGCTGGCGGGGCGCCAGGTACTCACCTGATTTATTGGGAGGATGGCCTCCTGTATAGTGAGCCTAAGGTTCCTGAGCCGGGGTCAGCTCGTATGCTGGTGGTACCCCAGGGCTTCAGGACCTTCCTACTGGGTTTGGCTCATGATGTGCCTTTGGCAGGACATCTAGGGCAGGACAAGACCTATAAGAGGCTTGTCTCCCACTTTTACTGGCCCTTGATGAACAAGCAGTCAGCTGCTTATTGTAGATCTTGTCAGACTTGTCAGGCAAGTGGCAAGAGTGGGGGGAAATGCAAAGCTCCCCTCCAACCTTTACCGGTAGTCAGTACTCCCTTTGAAAGGGTAGGAATTGACATTGTGGGGCCTCTGGATCCCAAGACAGCCATGGGCAACAGGTTCATCCTGGTCTTGGTGGACCATGCCACACGGTACCCAGAAGCTATTCCTCTAAGGACGGTCACCGCCCCCGTGGTGGGACGTGCCTTGATGGGGGTTTTTACCCGCATGGGGTTCCCCAAGGAGGTAGTATCTGATAGGGGTACAAACTTCATATCCACTTATATGAAGTCTCTGTGGAAGGTGTGTGGGGTAACCTACAAGTTCACCACCCCTTACCACCCCCAAAGTAATGGTCTGGTTGAGAGATTCAACCGCACCTTGAAAGGCATGATTCAGGGCCTGTCAGAGCCCTTGAGGCGTAAGTGGGACGTCCTCTTGCCATGCCTTCTGTTCGCTTACAGGGAGGTGCCTCAAAAGGGACTTGGCTTTAGCCCCTTTGAGCTCATCTATGGCCACCCTGTGAGGGGACCGCTCAGTCTGGTGAAGGAGGCTTTGGAGAAAGCTCCTAGTAAACCACCCCAGGATGTATTTAGCTACATGCTGGCACTAAGAAACCAGACTGCCCGCTTCAGGAGTCTCGCTCAGGAGAACCTAGAAGCAAGCCAGGAGGATATGAAACGGTGGTACGACCAGAATGCCACTCTGGTTGAGTTTCAGCCTGGACAAAAAGTGTGGGTCATGGCCCCAGTGGAGCCTAGGGCTCTCCAAGATAAGTGGACTGGGCCTTTTGAGGTGGTGGAAAGAAAGAGCGAGGTCACCTATCTGGTAGACTTGCAATCCCCCAGGAACCCCTTGAGGGTCCTACATGTCAACCGCCTCAAACCACACTTTGAGCGAACTGAGCTATCCATGCTCCTAGCGACAGATGACGGGGTGGAGGAAGAGAGTGAGCCTCTTCCTGACCTCCTGTCTGCAGGAGAGAAAGATGGGTCTGTGGAGGGAGTGATCCTCTCCCCCTCCCTGACTGAGGAACAGCAGAGGGACTGTCGCCACGTGCTGGGACAGTTCGCCTCACTGTTTTCCCTGATCCCAGGAGTCACACACCTGTGCACACATGATGTGGACACTGGGGACAGTACACCTGTTAAACATAAGGTTTACAGGGTGACTGACAGGGTGAGGGCTTGCATTAAGGAGGAAGTCTCCAAAATGTTAGCCCTAAGGGTTATTGAGCACTCCAGCAGTCCTTGGGCCAGCCCAGTGGTCTTGGTCCCAAAGGCTACTGCTCCTGGTGCCACTCCAGAACTTAGGTTCTGTGTGGACTACCGGGGTCTCAATGCGGTCAGCAAGACTGACGCACACCCCATCCCCCGAGCTGATGAGCTCATTGATCGGTTAGGAGCTGCCAAGTACCTCAGTACGTTTGATTTAACATCTGGGTACTGGCAGATTGCCTTAACTGAAGGGGCAAAGGAGAGGTCAGCATTCTCTACCCCCGATGGGCACTTCCACTTCAATGTGATGCCCTTTGGGATGAAGAATGCCCCTGCCACCTTTCAGAGGTTGGTCAACCAGGTGTTGGCAGGACTGGATGAGTTCAGTGCCGCCTACCTGGATGACATTGCTGTGTTTAGTTCCACATGGGAGGAACACCTGCAACACCTCTGGAGAGTGTTAGAGGCCCTGCAGAAGGCAGGCCTCACTATTAAGGCGAGCAAGTGCCAAATAGGGCAGGGTTCTGTTGTGTACTTAGGACACCAGGTGGGGAGTGGCCAGGTGGCACCCCTACAGCCTAAGATTGACACGATTCTGGGTTGGGAGCCTCCCAAGACCCAGACTGAAGTGAGAGCCTTTTTAGGTCTCACAGGATACTATCGGAGGTTCGTTAAGGGATATGGTACCATTGTTACCCCCTTAACTGAGTTGACTTCTAAGAAGCAACCCAAGAAAGTGATCTGGACAGAGGCTTGCCAGAACGCTTTTGATGCCCTGAAGGCTGCCATGTGCACAGCACCTGTGCTGAAGGCACCTGACTACTCCACGGAGTTTGTTGTACAGACAGACGCCTCAGAGCATGGTATTGGAGCAGTACTCTCACAGCTGAATGAAGAGGGCCTAGATCAACCCGTAGCCTTCATTAGCAGGAGGTTACTACCCAGGGAACGTAGGTGGAGTGCCATAGAACGTGAAGCGTTTGCTGTGGTCTGGGCACTGAAGAAGCTAAGACCCTACTTGTTTGGGACTCACTTCCGAGTTCAGACCGACCACAGACCCCTCAGATGGTTAATGCAGATGAGGGGTGAGAACCCAAAACTGTTGAGGTGGTCCATTTCCCTACAGGGGATGGACTTTACGGTGGAACATCGACCCGGTACAGAGCACGCCAATGCTGATGGTCTGTCCAGGTTCTTCCGCCTTAGTGATGAGAACTCCCATGAGGTTGGGTAGTTGCTCCCCACTTTTAGCTGGGGGGGACACGTGTTAGACTTTTCATCCTTGGCGTGGTCTCCCTTAACTTGTTGCCTCTGTTCCCCAGGTTGTTGATGTGTGCTGGACTCTGATTTTGCTGTTTTTGTTACTCTGGGCACTTTACCACTGCTAACCAGTGCTAAAGTGCAAGTGCTCCTGTTTAAATTGTATGTAAGTGGTTCATCCATGATTGGCATATTTGAATTACTAGTAAGTCCCTAGTAATGTGCACTAGAGGTGCCAGGGCCTGTAAATCAAATGCTACTAGTGGGCCTGCAGCACTGGTTGTGCCACCCGCATAAGTAGCTCTGTAATCATGTCTCAGACCTGCCCCTGCAGTGTCTGTATGTGTATTTTTACACTGTAAATTCGACTTGGCAAGTGTACCCACTTGCCAGGCCTAAACCTTCCCTTTCCTTATATGTAAGGCACCCCTAAGGTAGGCCCTAGGTAGCCCCAAGGGCAGGGTGCAGTGTATGGATAAGGTAGGACATATAGTAATGTGGTTTATATGTCCTGACAGTGAAATACTGCCAATTTCGTTTTCACTGTTGCAAGGTCTGTCTCTCTCTCATAGGATAATATGGGGGCTACCTTTAAATATGATTAAAGTGTAGATTCCCCTAGAGAGTAGATGGACATGTGGAGTTTGGGATCCCTGAACTCACAATTTAAAAATACATCTTTTAGTAAAGTTGATTTTAAGATTGTGCGTTTGGAAATGCCACTTTTAGAAAGTGAGCATTTTCTTGCTTAAACCATTCTGTGACTCTGCCTGGTTTGTGGATTCCCTGTCTGGGTCAGTTTGACAGTTGGGTTGTTTTTCACCTCACACCAGACAGTGACACAAAGGGAGCTGGGGTGTGATCTGCATTTCCTGATTAGCCATCTCTGCTAGGAGGGAGGGGTGGAGTGGTCACTCTCATCTGAAAGGACTGTGCCTGCCTCTGACAATGCTGTCTCCAGCCCCCTGGTGTGTGTCTGAGGCCTTGCCTGGGCAAGGCAGGATTTCACAAGAAGGTGTGAGTCCCCTTTGAAGAAAGGTGACTTCAAAGACTAAAATGGGTATAAGAAGGGCACCCAAACTTACAAACTTTAGAAACACTTCTGGAACCAAGAGGAACCTCTGCCTGGAGAAGAGCTGATAGCTGAGGAAAACGTGCTGCCCTGCCTGTGACTGTGCTTTGTGGAGCTTTCCTGCAGTGCTGCTTCTGCCAGAGTAAGAGGGCAAAGACTGGACTTTGTGTGCCTTCCATCTTGAAGAAGAAATCTCCAAGGGCTTGATGTAGAGCTTGCCTCCTGTTGTTGAAGTCTCAGGGATAGCAAAGACTTCTTCCTGCCAGCACCTGGAGTCTCTGGAGAGACCCCTACTCTGCTCTGTGGTGCCCTTCCAGTTCCTGGGACCCTGAAAGGAGAGGCTGGCAGCCTAAGGACAAAAATACACGCACCGAGCGCCGTGCGGAGAAAAGATCGACGCGAATCCGATCGCGGCTGAGAAAACGACGCGACGCCGGTTCCGCAGCTGAGAAACGACGCCGCAAGAAACGCGACCGAAAAACCGACGCCCGGAGCAGGAGAAACGACGCGCAGCATCGCTGACGGAGGCTGAGAGATCGCACCCTGCGCCGCGGGACTTTCGGATCGTCGTGTGGCTGGCTTTTTCAACACGCACCGCCGTGCCGAGTTGTTTTCGACGCACACAGCCGTGCAGGGTTACTTTCGACGCACACCGCCCGTGCGGGGTTATTTTTGACGCAAACCAGGTACATTTTCACGCTAGCAGCGCTAGTGTGGTGTTACAACTACCTAAAGACTCTTTTTATTTTAAACCTTTAAAAAATCATAACTTGACTTGTGTATGTTGGATTTTTGTCGTTTTGGTCTTGTTTTGTCTAGATAAATATTTCCTATTTTTCTAAACTGGTGTTGTGTCATTTTGTATTGTTTTCATTAAGTTACTGTGTGTGTTGGTACAAATACTTTACACCTAGCACTCTGAGGTTAAGCCTACTGCTCTGCCAAGCTACCAAGGGGGTAAGCAGGGGTTAGCTGAGGGTGATTCTCTTTTATCCTAACTAGAGTGAGGGTCCTTGCTTGAACAGGGGGTAACCAGACTGTCAACCAAAGACCCCATTTCTAACAACGAGTAATAGGTTAAACACATATACTCGTGGGTTATTGGATTAATTTTGGTGCTTTTTTGTTTGATTATTTGCTGGATTATACTCCTTATATATTTATTTTGGTTAATATATGTTTATTTGTTTTTTTTTACAGTTATTAGGAGTTACCCATATGTTGTTCTAAAATGAGAAGTGGCTACAACTTAGATGGAAATTCCCTGTTGAAATGATGACCTTGGATCAATTTTACTGAAAAATTGGATTATACTTGCTTACTAAACAACTATTTATAAGGTTGGTGTGAGTAATGGATTGGTTACCCAGGGGTGATATATATCAGTATAGTGTGTGGTTACATGACACTGGTCTTTTCTCCTCTAGCAGTAGTGATGTCACAGAAGAAAATGGATTACATTTCATGTTAGGAGGTACATTTTAAAATATAAAAAAATTATTATCTTTGATTACAGGAGACAATATCTATTTACAAATTATTTGTTTGTTGCACAATTCGGACTAATTTATCACGTGGCTATGATGGGTTCTATCGCTTCTTGCGGTTTGTTAGTCTTTTCTTATTTTTTCTATCTGCACTATATCTCAGCATCTTTGGTGGTTGGTGTAGGTTTTAAATAGTCTTAATCAATCACTTGGTGTTTTCTAAGGGTATGTGGTTTTTATGGATTGGTATATATGCTGGACTATTTTTAATATTTCCATATTTTAATTATAACCTTTTCATATGTTGGTATTTAATAAGCCTTGAAAAAGTCCTATAACAGGACGAAACACATGTCGGCTGAATCCTGTCAACTTCAACTACTGGCTGAATCCTGTTAAAATCATTAAAGACTGCTTCTAGTTGGACCCCGAATGAATTGGTTGCAAATGTGATTGAATATTTGAATTTGGCTACCATTCATGAAATTTATAATATTACTTTAGGTTTGTTAGGATTTTGTATGTTTTGGTATGGATTATTTTTTTGTATTTAATAAAATGATTGATTTGACATAATTTGCCACATACCCACTTTTACTTTTGTGTAAAAATATTTAGCAATTATATAATATGTCTGTATTGACACACACTTTTATATGGATACTGTTATTTTGGTGAAGTTTAGAAATTATAATATATGTGTGCTCCGCTAACTGTTTTCTGGCTCCTACGACTCCAGCCAGGCCCTCAGGATGCAGTATTGCCAAGACTTGCTCCTCCCATGCTGTGAGTTGTGGGGGAGAAGGTGGGGGGTTCACCACCAGTCCTCTTTATAGCGGGTACATTTGATCAAGATTTGATAACTACACGTTGAGATTTCACTTTAGAAAATGATAAAAAGAGTCTTTAGTCTTTGAAAAGCAACAAGTGTCTCCTGCAAGCACAAAGTACCTGGTTTGTGTTCAAATTCTCCGTAAGGGACCGCAGAGGAGGAGATGCATGGAAAACGGGGAGGTGTAAGTCGGATTCTCCGGGCGCACACAGACGATGTGCCGATAATGTTTCACGCAGGGAAGGCTTTGCGTCAATTTCCGGCTCGCTGTCTTGGATCCTCTTCGGGTTGCAGGGTATTTGGACACCCCAGGGACAATGCGGAAAAATCCTGGGCATGCAGGACGAAGTCACAAGAGCTGCGTCGATCTGGAGGGCAATGCAGGGAAATTTCTGTTGCAAAGCAGGCACTGCATCAATTCTTCTCGCAGGAAGTCGGGCTGCGTTGATCCCGTGGGCCCTGCATCGAAGGTCCGGTTGCAACGCTGGTGCTGCGTTGATGTCCTCTCGGGGAGCCAGGCTGCATCATTCCAGTTCAGCGTGCAGTGATTTGCTTACCGCGATGCAGGCTGTGCGTAATTTCTGGCAAGCTGTGCGCCGAATTTTACCACACAAGTAGTTCTTTGCAGGATGAAGTCTTTTTAGTCCTGAGACTTCAAGGAACAGGAGGCAAGCTGTATCCAAGCCCTTGGAGAGCACTTCTCAGTAGAGCCAGAGGGCAGCAAGGCAGCAGGGCCACAGCAGGGCAGCAGTCCTTTCTAGAAAAGCAGTCAGGTGAGTCCTTTTCACCAGTGGTATCTTGTCCCGAAGTGTCTTAGTTGGTAGGGTCAGAGGCCCTGTTTAAATACCCAAATGTGCCTTTGAAGTGGGGGAGACTTCAAAGAGTGTCACAGAAGTGCACAAGGTCCCCTTTCAGTTCCATCCTGTTTGCCAGGGTCCCAGTAGGGCGTTTGGCAGTCCATTGTTTGAGGGCAGGTCACTGTCCTTTCAAATATAAGTGTCAGGCCCTCCACCCTCCCAGCCCAGGAAGACCCATTCAGTATGCAGATGGGTGCAGGTGTGACTGAGCATCCTGTGTTTGGGGTTGTCAGAGTGAAATGCACAAGGGAGCTGTCAACTAACCTAGCCAGACGTGGATTGTAAGGCACAGAAGGATTTAAGTGCAGAGAAATGCTCACTTTCTAAAAGTGGCATTTCTAAAATAGTAATATTAAATCCAACTTCACCAGTCAGCGGGATTTAGTATTACCATTCTGGCCATACTAAATATGACCTTGTTACTCGTTTCAGATCAGAATCTACCACTCAAACCGCATATGAGGGTAGCCCTAATGCTAGCCTATGAAAGGAGCAGGCCTCACAGCAGTGTAAGACAAATTTAGGAGTTTCACACTACCAGGACATATAAACTACATAGGTACATGTCCTGCCTTTTGTCTACACAGCACCCTGCCCTATGGGTTACCTAAAGCCTACCTGAGGGATGACCTATATGTAGAAAAGGGGAGTTTTAGGCTTGGCAAGTACTTTTAAATGTCAAGTCGAATTGGCAGTGAAAGTGCACACACAGGCCTTACAATGGCAGACCTGAGACATAGTTAAGGGGCTACTTATGTGGGTGGCACAATCAGTGCTGCAGCCACACTAGTAGCATTTAATCTACAGGCCCTGGGCACATATAGTGCACTTTACTAGGGACTTATAAGTAAATTAAAAAAGCCAATTGGGTATGATCCAATGTCACCATGTTTTAAGGGAGAGAGCATATACACTTTAGCACTGGTTAGCAGTGGTAGAGTGTGCAGAGTCCTAAAACCCTAAGGCTGTCAGGTCTAACAATGGTGGTAGCAAACTGCATATCACCATCTTTTGAAAGATATATTTGAAGAGTATTTCCAATTGAGGATTATTTGTTGAAAAGCAATGGCCAATAAGAGATCCAACAAGTTATTACGGAATAAGGATGAGTTAGTAGGATCCGCTAGTCCACCAAAAATTGCAAGAAACACATGTAGTACGTCACAATTGGGCTGAGAACAAGACCAGCAACCATTGGATGAGGGTTGGGAGAATTTAGCAGACAGGATAGGGGTAATAAAAATATGATTATATAGAAAAAATAAAGTCTGTGTGGTGCTGGCTGTTAGAGAGGGTTTATGAATTTTAGGCAAAAGTTTATCTCAAAGAGATATAGATTAGGTAATACCAATATATTTTTCCCATGCTAATTTAATCTTAGATTTAGGTCTCAACACAGGGGAAGATAATAGTGTTTTATGAATAAGGGAGGCTTTGGGTTGAGTCTGTAAAATATGAGGTAGGTAGTTATTAAGAAGAGCTGAGGCTTGAGAATAATCTAGAGAATAAAGATCATCAGGTAGTATATTTAATAGAAAAGAGATTCACGATTCAAATGAAGAAGTACACTGGAATTTCAATTGATATTGGGGAAAAGTATTATGGCCCGTATTTATACTCCGTTTGCGCCGAATTTGCGTCGTTTTTTTCGACGCAAATTCGGCGCAAAACTAACGCCATATTTATACTTTGGCGTTAGACGCGTCTAGCGCCAAAGTATTGGCAAATAGCGTCATTTTTTTGCGTGAACGCCTTCCTTGCGTTAATGAGATGCAAGGAAGGCGTTCCCGTCTAAAAAAATGACGGCGACGCAAATGTGTCGTATTTATACTCCCGGGCAAAAATCACGCCCGGGAGTTGGCGGGTCAAAAAACCCCGCATTTGCGCCACTATTTAACGCCTGGGTCAGGGTAGGCGTTAAGGGGCCTGTGGGCTCAAAATGAGCCCACAGGTGCCCTCCCCTGCCCCCAGGGACCCCCCCTGCCACCCCTGCCCACCCCAGGAGGACACCCAAGGATGGAGGGACCCACCCCAGGGACATTCAGGTAAGTTCAGGTAAGTATAATTTTTTATATTTTTTAATTTTTTTTGGGTGGCATAGGGGGGCCTTATTTGTGCCCCCCTACATGCCACTATGCCCAATGACCATGCCCAGGGGACACAAGTCCCCTGGGCATGGCCATTGGGCAAGGGGGCATGACTCCTGTCTTTACTAAGACAGGAGTCATGAAATGGCGTCTGGGCGTCGTAAAAAAATGGCGCAAATCGGGTTGAGGCGATTTTTTTGCCTCAACCTGACTTGCCCCATTTTAAGACGCCCTAACGTCATTTTTGCCCAACGCCGGCGCTGCCTGGTCTACGTGGTTTTTTTCCACGCACACCAGGCAGCGCCGGTCTGCTTGCGCCGGCTAACGCCATTCCATAAATACGGCGCCCGCATGGCGCTTCAGAATGGTGTTAGACGGCGCAAAATTTTTTGACGCTAAACTGCGTTAGCGCAGTTTAGCGTCAAAAAGTATAAATATGGGCCTATGTTTCTTATCATGAAAGAGGTCAAACACTTAAATAATACTATGTCCCCTCCAAGACTTCCAATAAAGAGGCCTGTTTGTAAATTTAATAAGTTTATTATGCTATAAGGTTGATTTAAGAAACTCTTTTCAAGAGGGAGTGGGCGAACTGAGATAAGAGTATAATAATAAATAGTATTGTTGATCACTAAAAGAGTAAGAATCAAAGGATGTGAAGAAAAAGAACGAACTTCCCAAAAAGAGAAAGGAATAAGTAAAAATTGTTTGATGTCCAGCCACAGTGGGGAATAAGAGTAAGCTGTTTTTTGCAGTCAAAAAGAAAGTTGCTGAAGACAAAAGGCTTTATGATGTAGACAAAAATCCGTGTTTTTTACCCCTCCCTCGCATTTGTCTTTTTTATCTTTGCTCAAAGAATTTCGAGATTTATTTTTCTGCCACAAAACAGCCAAAAGAAGAGAATCATGTTTCTTAAAACAAGAGAGGAGGATTTGAACCAATATCATTACAATTGTATAAACTATAATGGGTAAGACCATCATTTTAATAGAATAAAAGTGACCCTACCAGGATAAGACAAGAGGGTTCCAATTGGAAGCCAGTATTAATTTTATAACCAGAGACAAATGAGAAGGGAAATAATTCCCATAATAATGCTGGTATGGATGTATTGGATTAGATCCATAAAAAAGAATGTCATCTGAAAAAAATGCTCACTGCAATTGAGAATCACTATAAGACAAGCCAGAAATTGAGTAATTGTCATGAATATGAAAGAGAGTGGGTCCCAATGCCAGAAGGAACAGAAGAAGAGGTAGTGGACAGCCCTGGCGTGCACCTCTATGAAGTGTAAAATGAAGGGGAGTCCTTTCAATTACTGCCTCAGCATCCCTAGGCAAATTAGATAATAATGAAATAAAAGAAATGACCTTGGGTCCAAAACAATGCCAATGTAAATACTTAAACATAAAATTTCACCCTAATCTATGAAAGGTGTTCTTAGCATCAAAGGTTTTGCTGCTAGAGGACATAATAATTGTGAGGTTCTACTTAAGTCATTAAAGAATGAGCCGGCATTGTAGGAAGCAAGTCTACCTTTAATAAACCTAATTCCTGCATCACAATGAGTTTTGCCAAGAAAGAATCAAGATATAAGGCTAAAAGCTTTGAAAATATTTTGTAGTTGTTGGTGCGCCGGTCCTTGGTAAGTAAACTTATAAGGGACGCATATAGGTCAATGAACTTTTCATTAGTATAGAGTGTTCTTACCATAGTTTTGATACAGAATCAGAAATCAATACACAATAGTCAATAACCATTAGTCAATTTTACAATCAATGGAGTCAGTAATTTTCACTCACCATGACTTTTCAGTCATGAATAACCACCCCTTTAGGTATAAGTTTTAGTAAGTTTATTCCCTATTCATTAACAATACTAAGTCATGAATTTTTAATCATCAAATCCTAATCAAAACAATTCTAATAATACTTGTTAATCAGCAAGTCACAGACGACGTGACTTAATCAAATCTTGAATCAAAAGACATTCTAATGCATCAACATAAGACATTAATAAAACCCAATTCAGTAACTCTTTGATATCCATTAAGTTCAGCAAGATAGTTCATCGACCATTTGTCCCTGTAATTTGTCAGTCGTCATGTAAGTAACCATAACTAACTCCAATTAGCATCAGCATGTGGGGATTCATGCAAAACAATTTAGAACACAAATTTGGAAACCATCTACCTAAAGAAAGAACTAAGTCAGCGCAGTTGGTACCTAGGAAGGAAAGGCATGAAAATGCAATTCAGTCATTGTCATATCTACCTATGCACGGTATGGGTCAGCAAGCAGAATCAGTCTTCGTTCTCAGGTCATTAGTCGATAAGCAATGCATCAAGCTGTCAGTCAGAGAGTATGAGCCCAGTGACAGAATCTCAAATCTCTTCTCAATATCGCAGCAAATCTCCTAACATCATCTTAATCTGAAGTTTTTTCCCTTTGTCACGTTGTTAAATCAAAGTTCCCCAAACATCCCCCAATATCCAATTGGTCAATTAATCGTACGTTATTACTCTACCCAATAATTCCCTTTTACCAAATCTATGAATTCTAATATTTCACAATTCACATGTCGCTGATTGGTCAGCTTTACGATGTCCTCATCAACCAGCTTGTCAGGTATCGAAATTGCTGCATCTTTGTCTCCCGTCAGTGTCTTCATTGTTCGCGTCCTGGGAATGAACGCTTTGCACACTTTACAAACATTTGGGCCCATATTTATACTTTTTTAGCTCTGCATTTGCGTCATTTTTTGACGCACAAGCGTCGCAAACTTCCAAAATACAATTGTATTTTAGAAGTTTGCAATGTTTTTGCATCAAAAAGAGGCGCAAATGTGTCGCAAAAAAAGTATAAATACGGGCCTTAGTTACTTTATGAGAGACCTCATCTCCTGTCCGTCGGTTCTCATAGAAAGCCTCTGCTAAGCATTTTATTAAAACAATGAGCATTTCACAGTTAGTTCACTCTGCCAGCATTTTTCATTAGACGCTAGGAAATACAGCTTCTGCATGAGGCCTGGCAAAACTAGGCCAAGACAATTGCTAAGTTAAGGCCTACAATTAATAAGCAAGAGCCTAATTCATAACCCTTAATATGACATATTACTACATTAATCCAATACATTTTCAATATTTCATATAGATTAATCATATTTTAGTACATTTTGTGAATACTGATGGCCAGTCTCCGAGGTCACAATTTCAAACAGGCACAATCATTTTCTATTTTATTCATTTTTCTACATAAGTCATTATTCAAAATACATAAACATTCATTAAAAATTTCTAATTAAGACATCTGCATTAGCATAGTTGACATTAACAAGGGAGATTGGTCAGTAATTTTTCCAGGAAGTTCGATCTTTACCCTCTGAGATTAAAGGTGGTTTCCTGGATTGTACCAATAATAGTAGCAGATGAAGTGAAGAAAGAAAATAATTGTAGCAATCTAGGCATCAATATGTTGACAAAATGTTGGAAAACTCCCATGAAAAAGCCTTCTGGGCCAGGACTTTTACCTTTCTTAAGGAGTGAGGTCACAGAAAATATTTCTTAGAGGGTAATGTCTTTCTCAAGAAAGGAAAAATCAATGTTACCAACTTTAGAATTGACAGCATTACCTAAATAAGTATCTATTTCAGATTGAAGAGGGACAATATCAGGAGTAAATAAAGTTTTATAAAAATCTTTGAATTCACTAAGGATTTCTGTATCCTTGAAAATGTGATTGCCTTGAGATGTCTTTAAAGAGTCAATGGAAGTGAGTTGTTTTTTGATCATGAGATAATTAGCTAGTAACTCACCAGCTTTGGTAAAACCACTATAATAACAGACACTACTTTTGAATAAGAAGGTGGATGCAGTATGCGTAGAGACTTTATTAAATTTAATTTAGGCTGATGCTAAGTCTCAAAGGGCAGTACTAGATTTAGAAGAGTAATACTGATGTTCTGCTTAATGGAAGCAAGTAACAATTTATGTTTTTAATGCATTTCTGGTTATTCCTGGACACATAATCAATGATAAAACTGCAAGCAGTAGCCCTAAACATTTTCCACTAAGGTGGTTGATTAAATAGGGTCGCTGTGAAAGTTAAAAAATTTAGAAGCAAAGGAGGTGAAAGTCGAAGAATTCTCAATGTTTTATTAGTAAGGAGTGATTACATTTCCATCTGCCGGGAGAAGATCTAGCTGGGATCATGCCTAGATCAGTGATGATTAAGGCATGATCCAACATCCAATTTCAGTCCCAATAACATTTTGAGGTAGTGGTTTACTTAAAAATATGTGATCCAATCTAGTAAGCAATTCATGTGCAGTGGAATAAAAAGAAAATTCACGTGCAGTAGGATTACAGAGTCTCCAAGCATCAATCAAAGCTCTTTGAGAAATAGCAGAGCGAAATTGCTTGTGCATTTTGTGAGGGATGCATTTAACTGAAGATTCGCAATCTAAGTCTGGTTGCAATCTCCTCCTCCAAAAAAAGTATTCATCTTTGCATTGAGCAGATTTTGTGCTAGATTAGACCAGAAAGTAGAGTCATTCTGCATAGGAACATATATATTAAGTATTATTAAAGGTACTTCGTTAATCAAAATGTAATGAGATGCCATCCACCTGGGTCATCAGTTTCATGAGATAAAACAGTAAAATTCAATTTTGTGTTGCAAAGAACAATACTATCATTTTTCTTCTTAATCGCAGGAGAGATAAAAACTGTACACATCCAGGTACGGTTGAGTTTAAATGTTTCTGCTGCAGTGAGGTGAGTCTCTCATAATAAAACCATGTCAGGTTTAAAATTAACCACATGGGATAGGATTATCTGCCCCTTTATAGGGTTATTAAAGCCTTTAGAGTTCCATGAAAAAACTCTGAATGATAACATTAATAAAGCCTAAGAAACGTACATGGTCTTTGAGTATAAAAAATATAAAAACAAAATAAAATATGAACAAATACAAATAGGAATGAGACTAAATTTATAAAAACATAGGACAACAAAAGGGAAAAAGAGAAAGTCATGGAGGGAAAAGAAGAAAGGCAAGAAAGGAGGGAAATAAGATAGAGATAAAATAAACAGTATATGTCAAAAATATGACAACTGAACAAAACATACCTTAGTAAGTTGAAAAGTAGGGGATAGGGTGGTGGCAACATAAAATGAAGGTCCCACAGCTAGGGAGCAAAGCAACTCAATGCCAAATTGGATGAGAAACAAAGATGCCAGAAACAAGGACTCCATGTAATTTAAAACACATAAAAAGATAAGAAACAGATAATTATGACACAACTGCTAATTAAGTAAGTAACAACAAAACACCAAGATTGCACTGAATAAAACACAGAAAGCTTCAATGACATCAGTTGCTAAAAACAGCAAGAACTATGTATGATCAGAATGTTAAGATGTATCCATGACATCATTGGTATGACTGTGATGAAATTTCCCAAGGCCCTTGGGATCATCATATGTAGCAGTAGTCTTATCTTTAAATGTTTCTCTGAAGATACATGGATGGAAAGGTCCATATCAGGCTCCAATAGAATATAGAGATGGACACAGATCCAAACATTCTTTCAGGTTATTACCTGTGGCTGTGTCAACATCTTGGGTGAGGAAAATCTTGCTTGACCATAGCAACTGTCCCTTGGCCTTAGCGGCAATCAAAATCTTAATGAGGTCTGTAAATTCCAAAAATTAGAAGATGACAGTTCTGGGTTTCAAGGGAGAGGTGATAGAGATATGACGATGGCCCAGTCTATGTGCTCTTTGAATATTTAGTACAGTAGAAGGAGAGAGATCAACAAGGTGTCGTAAAAAATAAGCACAAAATGTAACAGGATCATTACCCTCCACCTCCTCCATTAGACCATAAAGTCTAATGGATGAACTGTTTCTTCTGTAAGGATACCTCTTTCTCCAGTGAAGCCAGCCTGTGAACTTCATCTTGAATATCTGTAACCCTTTTTTCTACCTCAGAGACTCTCCTCTTTCTGAGAGACCATCTATCTACGTTCTGGATCTATTTATTGGTTTCTTCCACAAAGAGGTGCAATGCTCTGATCTCCTCAAGCAGCAAATCTAGAGAGGCAAGCAAGGATGGCTTAACAAGCAAAGGAGGTTCATTTTTAAACCTCTTAGTGGGGGAGGAGATAACCTATGGTTTTGATGAGGAGGGAGGCATTGATGTTTGCCTATAGAAGACAATATTGTGTCTTGAGGAACAGGGGAAGTAGCCATTGAGCCTAACCTGGAGGTCAGGCATGAGAATACAGCCAGATGCAGTCAATGAGAGAATAACGTATAAGAGAATAAAATGGCACACAGAAGAATATGGAGGGAGATTCTGAAATACACAGGAAAAAAGAAAGGAATCTGCCTCAAAATTATAATACATTTCCAAAAAGTGGCAATATGTATGGCATATCCTAATCCAGACAATTAAAGGTAGAAATCCTAGAGTGTATTATAACGCAATGAAGTATTCATTACTGGCCAACTTCCAGAAAAGCATTGTTGCTCTGACAACAAAGGAAATGTCACGATTGACTCGTCACTTACCAGATTTATCTGCAAGATGGTCTTGTCGCTTGTAGGAATGCAAATAATCCCTCTAAGCAAAAAAAGGCAAAATAGCTAAATTGAAAAAGGGTTCCTAGAAACGGAATCCCTGAAACACACACAAAACAAACAACACCAATATAAAGAATCATCCTCACTAGTGATATTGGTTACATAGTTCACATTTTTTAATAATTCAAATATATATTCTTTATTTGGATAATCACAAAACTACCTTTATTACTAATCAACTCAAAAAATTCTCCAATTGATAACCCTCCCTAGGAAAAAAAGAATAAATAAAAAAGAGTGTACACAATCACTCCAATACATCCACACCAATCCTAAAAAAATATAATACAATAGAAACAAAAAGGACAAATTAATCTATAATAACGAAGGAATACCCTCAACACACAGCCAAATCGATCCTGTCAAAGTAAACCATGATTCTCAAAGAAACCGGATTAACAATATTCAATAATATAACAAGACCAATTTTCATGACCCTCCTGCTCTCATATTTCCTGTCAAATATTTTTGAAGTCTTACAACTTGATAATGATTTCATTCATGGTCCTGGAATGTCCATATCAGACCTTCAATTAGTACCCACTGGGCTGTGTGGCATGTCAGGTAAATCCAAAGCAAGGTCCTTGGTGTATAAGCCAGTGCCGACGTACGTTTCGGTGAATTCACGACCTGTCAGGGTCGCTCACCTACCTCAGGGAACGTCAAAGAGTAGTTACAAAATAATGCTTTCCTAGGAACATATTTAGTAGTCCTATATTGAATGATTCTTCAAGTCTCAAAGAATGCTAGAAAAATCAATGATGTACTGCTCCAGAATGCCCATGATTAATCTCCTGAAAAATCTCCTCAGAATATCCAATTTCCTGGGCGGATTGAAAACATTTTACTTCCCGAAATTAGACGGTAGCTCAAAACTTTGAGATGTGTTGTAAAACGAGTCTCTATGCAGACACGGCACAACTGGAACAAGGATAAGAACCCAACCTGATGCCGAGTTCTTAACGGCCGGAAAATTGCTCCGTTGCGGCAAGCCACCTACTGAAATGAATGAGAAATATCTAAGTTTTGTTAAACAAACAGGGTCTTGCCGCTTGAAGGTCCTGCCTTGACCAAGATATGGGCGACCCTTTCTGGTAGCCACTGTGCTGCTGACAAGGGAACATCAAGGCAGTCCGTGCCCTCCAAAAGGAGTCCCTGAGGAAAAACCCGAAGGAAAAAACCTCAAAGGCTGGAACTCCCTGGAACAACAAAAAGGGCACAGGCAAAGGCACGTTTTCAATAACAAAAATATAACTGGAAGGACCAGAAAAAAGGCAAAAGAAAGGCTGGGAGACCGGAGAGTGATCACCACCAAAGGTGGTGTTGCAGCGCAATAAGACCAAGTGTCTCAGTCCTTATATACCCAAGAACAGGAAGTAACATGCAGGAAGGGAAAAGACACCATGTTAGATTGGGAAAAACTACCATGGGGAATACAGATGAAGACACCATGTTAGAAAGGGATCCTGATGCATGCAGGGAAGAGAAAGACATGCTGGGAAGAAGAAGAACATGGCTCCACACAAAAAAGAGGCAGACAAGAAAAAGAAGAACAAGAACAGAAAAGAAAAGAGCAGAGTAAGGCGAAAGACCAGGTATGTGACATAGTGGAGGGAATGGGGGCCCACTGTTAACTCCTAGGCCGCGCCGCACCCCGAGCTCGCCGAGGCCCGATGCAAAACCTAGGGCCTTGTGCGAGGAAATGCCAAGAAAAAGGGGAGCGGCATGCCCGGCGGCCGAGGAATTGCACCACGGCCTCAGTCGCGTCCTGACTGAGTTCCTCCGAGCGCGCCGCGGTAGGCCGCGGCACAACAGAAAATGGCAGTCGTGACCAGCATTCACTTCAGAGGCGGTGGCGATAAAAGCCAAAGGCAATGAGCAACGCAGGGGTCTTTGTGACAGTCCCTCACATCATGCAGATGTGTTTTGCATCCCTTCTCAGCCAAGGATATAGTGTCAGAGTCAATTAAAATTGGCGCTCTGTGGACCTCTCATCTAAGTGCCCAATTTCAGTGGCTGCCAAGCCACCCCCCGAACATTCTTTCAGATATGTTTTAGAAAGTGGGTTTCTGGTTGGCAGAGGTATGAGCCCTGACCATGCAGGTACCACAATCCTAGTCAGGGTAAGTCACAAACACACCGTAAATTAACCTGTGCTCACACCCTGGTAGCTTGGTACAGAGGAGTCAAGCTTCACTTAAGAGGCAATGTGTTAAGTATTTGTGCAACACTTCAAACAGTAAAACAGTGAAAACACCACACAAAAAAATACCAAACCTGGTTAATGAACAAGCAAGACCAAAACCACAAGAATCCAATGAGTAGAAGTCGAGATATGAATTTGTAAAGAATAAGCTTAGTTGCAGTGCATAAAATCATAATGTACTTAACGGGGCTATCTGGCATTGATGGACCGGGTCAAACTTGAAAAGTCAGGCCGACTGCTATGGAGCACAGGTCGGATCCAGGGCCCAGCCTTGGCCAGCTGAAACAGTACCTTGGTTCCCGGTTGAGTTGACATCGAGAACAAAATGTGAGAAGCAAAGGAGGCAATGCGTCATCATCGATCCTTCAGTTGTAGGCGATGCAGCAGTTACGAGCTGTGCAAAGTCGAAGGTGTATCAGAACCGGAGATGATGGGCTGATTGTGATGTCCCCAATCCTCACAGCAGCAGCAATGTATCAGTGTGCATGGAGATTAGTCGGTTCCAAGTGGCCTGACTGCATTGATGCATGGATTTTGGCAGTTACAGCACTTTTTACCCACTTCCAAGGTCTCAGGACTAGATTGGCACCACTTGGCAGAGCAAGACTTGTAACAAGCAAAGCCCAGGTGTTGGAGGTGATAAGTTGGAAGCCTTTTGTGTCTCTGAGACGTCAGAAGGACCGCAGCAGGTTCTTGGAGTCACTCTGATTCTGGGCTCAAGGGTTGTGGGTCCAGTCCTTCTCTCCCAGGCAAGACAGACATCAGGCCAGCATAGCAAGAAAGCAGTTCTTCCAGAGCAGCAGTCCAGCAGGGTAGCAGTCCTGTTAGCATCAGAACAGTCCTTCTTCCTGGCAGAGTATCCACAGGTCCAAAAGGTTACTAAAGTGGTGATGGTTAACGTCTAGTAATTATACTTTAGTGCCCTGGTTCTGGAAGGTGGGAGAAGCTTCTTGACAGTGGCTTTGAAGTGCAGGGAATCCCCTTCCTCCCCAGCCCTGGCTCCAAGTTGGCTAGAGTGACAATACAGGTTTGTCAGGCCTATTGTGAGGGGACAGGGCACAGCCCATTCGGGGGTAAGTGGTGATTTGCTTAGCTCTGCCCCCTCTACCCATCAAGCCAGTTAATTGACCATCTGGACCCATCAAGTCACACATAAGCTCTCACTGTGTTTGGCTGTCTAGAGGGAATGCAAAAAACCCAGCTGTCACCCCAACCCAGACGTGTATTGCAGACAGGCTGCAGGCACACAGGACTAAGAGCAGGTAAATGTCAGATTTCTAAAAGTGGCATTTTCTAAATTGTAACAATAAATTCAACTTTATCAATAAAGAGGATTTATCATTACAATTCCATAGGTACTAAACATGACAGATCTACCGCGGAGGTATGCCTCACAGTAGTAAAAAACTAATTTGAGGAGTTTCACTACCAGGATATGTAAAACTTAAAAGTACATGCCCTTCCTTTTAATTGCACAACACCTTTCCCTCTGGGTTACCTATGGCCTACCTTAGGGTTGACATATGTGTAATAAAAGAGGAGTTTAGGGCTTGGCAAGGGATTTTAAATTGCAAGTTGACATGGCAGTGTAACACTGTATCCAGGCTGCAATGGCAGGCCTGGGACATGTTTTAAAGTGCTACTTAAGTAGGTGGCAGGAGCAGTGCTGCAAGACCACCAGTAGCATTTAATTTACAAGCCCTGGGCACATGAAGTTCACTTTACGAGGAATTATAAGTAAATTAAATATGCCAATTGGGGATAAGCCAAAACTACGATATTTAGAGAAGATAGCACAAGCACTTTAGCACTGGTTGGCAAAAGTGCACAGATTCCTAATACAAGCAAAAACGAGGTCAGCAAGTGTAGGAGGCAGGCAAAAAGATGGGGGAAAAACCACCCTAAGGCTGTCAGGTCTAATAATTTCCATGTGTTGCTGAGGTGAATGATACTAAGAGTGGACCCATGCTGCTTCAGATGCAGGGTAGAGAATGCTGGCTTTACACATTTGGCTTAGTTTTGATCCTGGATCTAACAATGCTGGGTGGACATCTTCATGGCGCTCTCCAGCATGATGGACAATAATATTCTGACAACAGCTGAGGTTGCCCTACTAAGGGATGTACAAAGCTCCCCCCAAATACAATTTTCTGGTGTTGGCCTTCTTGTTAGCCAACAAAGGGTCTCAATGCACTTGGGTAAAGTCCCCCACCAAAAGCCACCCAAAGTCTCCCAGACATAGCCTACCTTAGGGAGCAATTGGAGACTTATTGGGATTTCATACCTCCAGCCCGAAAGTTATATGAGCTCCACTACAAGTATACTTGCTGAGAGATGACAGACTTGCTAAAAGGGCTGACAAAATCCATGGGGAAGAGCTCTGCCCCATCCCACTAAGTGGTCACTGGAAAGTAGCATCAGAGTAGCATACTCCACCATCTTTAAATGTACCTCTCTCCTGCATAAGATGTGGTGCAGCGCTGATATATGGAACAATTTCTGAACTCCTGAAACTGTGCCCAGGATGGTAATTAAAAGGAGTACATAACCCTTTGTGGTATGATTCCCTCATTACTATGCTATGGCAAGGGTTAAAACTAATTTTAATACATACTGCCTGCGATGAGACTGTAACTTACAGGTAAAAAGGTGTTTGTAGCTGTTTTGTAACAAAATAATATAATTTTAATTAAAAAGCCATGTTTCACTCAGTATCCATTAAATATCTATCCTGATCCTCATTCCATCTTTGACACAGTCCTCCTGTATCCCTTTTGGTGCAGTCCATCATTTGCTGATACAACAATGTTCTATGAGGCATATTTGCAAGGAACTAGTGCATCAGCTCCGATGCAACACTTCCTTGCGCTGCCCTGTGCCCCACTAACAATACCATGGTAGCGCTGTATTTACACTAATGCGGCAAATGTTTGGGCGCAGTTGTGGGGCTTTGCTGGACGAGTGTCACAAACGTTGGCACTAGTCCAGCAAAGCTCAGGGAAGCCCATAGGATATAGCACTAGCATCACTTAAACGCCTGCCCTTGAGCAGGCATTAAAACATGAATCTTGTAGATTTCACTGTGCAATATTTTTGGGCCTCCCTGCGGGGGAACGCCTCCCTTTCAAATATTATACTTGTTGCAGGTATAATGTGGTTCAAGGGGTTTAGAAAGTGGCGCAATGGTACCATTGTGCCACTTTGTAAATATGGTGCAAGGTGAGGACCTGTTTAGCAGCGCTGTAGCGTAAAAAGAAATTAAGATATGGTGGCGTTGTAGGGGTGTAAGGGACTTGTAAATGTGCCCCAATGGGACATATTTACAAAGAAGTGGTGCAGCAGCACCAAATTTGGCAGTGCTGCACTTTGTCACTTCAGAAATGCTGGGATGCACCGTATTTACAAAAATACGGTGCACCCCTTTGCTTCCCCTAGAGCTGGCGCCAAATTTAGCTACCTAGCTCCAACTCAGGCACCCTTGCACCATCGTGCAAGAATGCCTGCATTGCAGGGATGATTGTCTATGTGCAGGAAGGACTTCTTCCTGCACATAGACAATCATTAATGGCCTTTTGCTCTATCTATAGACGGTGCAGAAAAAGCAAAAGGGAGGAGAAATAAAAGTATTTCTCCTTGTTGTGCCATGCTAAGGCCACTCCTGGGGTGGTGTTAGCTTTTAGCACTGTCCCAAATTTAGGTTTCCTTGTAAATCTGGGGCAGTGTCAAAAAGCAATGGGTGAGCATGGGTACACCCACAGCAATACCCATTGCACGCCCCTCTGCCGCAGAAAACTATGTTGGGGTGCCCATATTTACAAGGAAAGATACGAGTTGGCACCCGTCCCTGAGGATGAAATGTTTTGCATGATTTACTCTGTAAAAGAAAGATAATTGATTTGGGATGTGAAGAGGAACACCAGCATCTAGGTGAATTGGATATTGATATTTCGCAATTTAAGTGGACACGCCTTTGGATTTGTGTTTACACACTCATTGCGAGTAGGACGCAATGAAAAGAAAGTTACATTTGAAACATCTTGTGTTTTTAGGGTACTACCTGAAAATATAATTTCTGTCCTGATGATGACCCCTTTATGATTGGTTCTGTTTGTGGGGTTGAAATGTCAACACAACTTACTGTGGGTTGATGTATGATGAAATAGGTGGCTTCTGGACACCTGGATTGAAGCAGTCAGTTTTGAAGGTCACCTTAATTTTTAACCACATTGTTTGTACATATTGTATATATCACTTGGCACAAATTTGTCACATTATTCACGTTCACTGCGCCGTCACTATAGGAGCACCTGAACAGACTGACTAATGATTGTATTGTGTGAAATATTATCTAAATAAAAGGAACATGTTTTAGATCAACTTTGTTGATAAAAAATAATTCTTACTGTGGAGGGTAAGGGTTATACTTCCCCCTTGGGGCCTCAACATTTCTTGTTATATTTATACACCCGGGTCCTAGGGTTACTGGGTTTGCCTCATTCTTCTAAATAACATATTTACAAGGCAACATTAAGCCACAAAAAGTGGCTTAGTGCTGCCTTGTAATTATGACGCAGAGCAGACCGCCACAGGAGAGTCACAAAAAGTGATGCTTCAGTGGCGCTAGGTGCTTGTAAATATGCCCCTATGTTTATTATCAATCTCCCATTTTAAGTACCCTTTGAACAATCGTGTGTGTGAGAGGTGGTATGTCTAATTTGTAGAAACATGTTAAGTAAACACCCCTAAAATGAGACCTGGAGGTCAAGAACTGACCGGCTTGTAGGTTACATTTAGGGGGTCATTACGACCTCGTGGTCTTTTCCCAAGACCGCCGAGGTACCGCTGTGCTGAAGACCGCCAGTGGTGGCGGTCTTCCGCGCTGCGTATTTTGACCGCTGGCAGGCTGCCGTCCTTTTTCGTACGGAAAGCCGCCAGCAGCCATACTGGCGGACGGCGGGAAAGTGGAGGTTGACGTGGTGTCAACAGAACACCGCCCACTGAATCATGTCCCATGATTCGGTGTGGCGGTGTTCTGGTGACGGTGTTCTGGTGATGGAGCTGCACCCATGGATCCCGTCCCCTCCCGGAGGATCAACGGACAAGGTAAGTTGATCATCTGTTAGGTAAGGGGGTGGAGGGGTATTTTGTGTTGTGTGCGTGCGTTTGAGAGTGTTTTGCACACTTTACACACATTTGGGCCCATATTTATACTTTTTTAGCTCCGCATTTGCGTCATTTTTTGACGAACAAGCGGCGCAAACTTCCAAAATACAGTTGTATTTTAGAAGTTTGCGATGTTTTTGCATCTAAAAGAGGCGCAAATGCGGCGCAAAAAAAGTATAAATACGGGCCTTAGTTACTTTATGAGAGACCTCATCTCCTGTCCGTCAGTTCTCATAGAAAGCCTCTGCTAAGCATTTTATTAAAACAATGAGCATTTCACAGTTAGTTCACTCTGTCAGCATTTTTCATTAGACACTAGGAAATACAGCTTCTGCATGAGGCCTGGCAAAACTAGGCCAAGACAATTGCTAAGTTAAGGCCTACAATTAATAAGCAAGAGCCTAATTCATAACCCTTAATATGACATATTACTACATTAATCCAATACATTTTCAATATTTCATATAGATTAATCATATTTTAGTACATTTTGTGAATACTGATGGCCAGTCTCCGAGGTCACAATTTCAAACAGGCCCAATCATTTTCTATTTTATTCATTTTTCTACATAAGTCATTATTCAAAATACATAAACATTCATTAAAAATTTCTAATTAAGACATCTGCGTTAGCATAGTTGACATTAACAAGGGAGATTGGTCAGTAATTTTTCCAGGAAGTTAGATCTTTACCCTCTGAGATTAAAGGTGGTTTCCTGGATTGTACCAATAATAGTAGCAGATGAAGTGAAGAAAGAAAATAATTGTAGCAATCTAGGCATCAATATGTTGACAAAATGTTGGAAAACTCCCAAGAAAAAGCCGTCTGGGCCAGGAATTTTACCTTTCTTAAGGAGTGAGGTCACAGAAAATATTTCTTAGAGGGTAATGTCTTTCTCAAGAAAGGAAAAATCAATGTTACCAACTTTAGAATTGACAGCATTACCTAAATAAGTATCTATTTCAGATTGAAGAGGGACAATATCAGGAGTAAATAAAGTTTTATAAAAATCTTTGAATTCACTAAGGATTTCTGTATCCTTGAAAATGTGATTGCCTTGAGATGTCTTTAAAGAGTCAATGGAAGTGAATTGTTTTTTGATCATGAGATAATTAGCTAGTAACTCACCAGCTTTGGTAAAACCACTATAATAACAGACACTACTTTTGAATAAGAAGGTGGATGCAGTATGCGTAGAGACTTTATTAAATTTAATTTAGGCTGAGGCTAAGTCTCAAAGGGCAGTACTAGATTTAGAAGAGTAATAGTGATGTTCTGCTTAATGGAAGCAAGTAACAATTTATGTTTTTAATGCATTTCTGGTTATTCCTGGACACATACTCAATGATAAAACTGCAAGCAGTAGCCCTAAACATGTTCCACTAAGGTGGTTGATTAAATAGGGTCGCTGTGAAAGTTAAAAAATTTAGAAGCAAAGGAGGCGAAAGTCAAAGAATTCTCAATGTTTTATTAGTAAGGAGTAATTACATTTCCATCTGCCGGGAGAAGATCTGTGATGATTAAGGCATGATCCAAAATCCAATTTCAGTCCCAATAACATTTTGAGGTAGTGGTTTACTTAAAAATATGTGATCCAATCTAGTAAGCAATTCATGTGCAGTGGAATAAAAAGAAAATTCATCTGCAGTAGGATTACAGAGTCTCCAAGCATCAATCAAAGCTCTTTGAGAAATAGCAGAGCGAAATTGCTTGTGCATTTTGTGAGGGATGCATTTAACTGAAGATTTGCAATCTAAATCTGGTTGCAATCTCCTCCTCCCAAAAAAGTATTCATCTTTGCATTGAGCAGATTTTGTGCTAGATTAGACCAGAAAGTCATTCTGCATAGGAACATATATATTAAGTACTATTAAAGGTACTTTGTTAATCAAAATGTAATGAGATGCCATCCACCTGGGTCATCAGTTTCATGAGATAAAACAGTAAAATTAATTTTTTTGTTGCAAAGAACAATACTATCATTTTTCTTCTTAATCGCAGGAGAGATAAAAACTGTACCCATCCAGGTACGGTTGAGTTTTAATGTTTCTGCTGCAGTGTGGCGAGTCTCTCATAATAAAACCATGTCAGGTTTAAAATTAACCAAATGGGATAGGATTATCTGCCCCATTATAGGGTTATTAAAGCCTTTAGAGTTCCATGAAAAAACTCTGAATGATAACATTAATAAAGACTAAGAAACGTACATGGTCTTTGAGTATAAAAAATATAAAAACAAAATAAAATATGAACAAATACAAATAAGAGTGAGACTAAATTTATAAAAACATAGGACAACAAAAGGGAAAAAGAGAAAGTCATGGAGGGAAAAGAAGAAAGGCAAGAAAGGAGGGAAATAAGATAGAGATAAAATAAACAGTATATGTCAAAAATATGACAACTGAACAAAACATACCTTAGTAAGTTGAAAAGTAGGGGATAGGGTGGTGGCAACATAAAATGAAGGTCCCACAGCTAGGGAGCAAAGCAACTCAATGCCAAATTGGATGAGAAACAAAGATGCCAGAAACAAGGACTCCATGTAATTTAAAACACATAAAAAGATAAGAAACAGATAATTATGACACAAAGTGGATAAACAGCAACTGCTAATTAAGCAAGTAACAACAAAACACCAAGATTGCACTGAATAAAACACAGAAAGCTTCAATGACATCAGTTGCTAAAAACAGCAAGAACTATGTATGATCAGAATGTTAAGATGTATCCATGACATCATTGGTATGACTGTGATGAAATTTCCCAAGGCCCTTGGGATCATCATATGTAGCAGTAGTCTTATCTTTAAATGTTTCTCTGAAGATACATGGATGGAAAGGTCCATATCAGGCTCCAATAGAACATAGAGATGGACACAGATCCAAACATTCTTTCAGGTTATTACCTGTGGCTGTGTCAACATCTTGGGTGAGGAAAATCTTGCTTGACCATAGCAACTGTCCCTTGGCCTTAGCGGCAATCAAAACCTTAATGAGGTCTGTAAATTCCAAAAATAAGAAGATGACAGTTCTGGGTTTCAAGGGAGAGGTGATAGAGATATGACGATGGCCCAGTCTATGTGCTCTTTGAATATTTAGTACAGTAGAAGGAGAGAGATCAACAAGGTGTCGTACAAAATAAGCACAAAATGGAACAGGATCATTACCCTCCACCTCCTCCATTAGACCTTAAAGTCTAATGGATGAACTGTTTCTTCTGTAAGGATACCTCTTTCTCCAGTGAAGCCAGCCTGTGAACTTCATCTTGAATATCTGTAACCCTTTTTTCTACCTCAGAGACTCTCCTCTTTCTGAGAGACCATCTATCATCTACGTTCTGGATCTATTTATTGGTTTCTTCCACAAAGAGGTGCAATGCTCTGATCTCCTCAAGCAGCAACTCTAGAGAGGCAAGCAAGGATGGCTTAACAAGCAAAGGAGGTTCATTTTTAAACCTCTTAGTGGGGGAGGAGATAACCTATGGTTTTGATGAGGAGGGAGGCATTGATGTTTGCCTATAGAAGACAATATTGTGTCTTGAGGAACAGGGGAAGTAGCCACTGAGCCTAACCTGGAGGTCAGGCATGAGAATACAGGCAGATGCAGTCAATGAGAGAATAACTTATAAGACAATAAAATGGCACACAGAAGATTATGGAGGGAGATTCTGAAATACACAGGAAAAAAGAAAGGAATCTGCCTCAAAATTATAATACATTTCCAAAACGTGGTAATTGTATATCCTAATCCAGACAATTAAAGGTAGACATCCTAGAGTGTATTATAACGCAATGAAGTATTCATTACTGGCCAACTTCCAGAAAAGCATTGTTGCTCTGACAACAAAGGAAATGTCACGATTGACTCGTCACTTACCAGATTTATCTGCAAGATGGTCTTGTCGCTTGTAGGAATGCAAATAATCCCTCTAAGCAAAAAAAGGCAAAATAGCTAAATTGAAAAAGGGTTCCTAGAAACGGAATCCCTGAAACACACACAAAACAAACAACACCAATATAAAGAATCATCCTCACTAGTGATATTGGTTACATAGTTCACATTTTTTAATAATTCAAATATATATTCTTTATTTGGATAATCACAAAACTACCTTTATTACTAATCAACTCAAAAAATTCTCCAATTGATAACCCTCCCTAGGAAAAAAAGAATAAATAAAAAATAGTATACACAATCACTCCAATACATCCACACCAATCCTAAAAAAATATAATACAATAGATACAAAAAGGACAAATTAATCTATAATAACGAAGGAATACCCCCAACACACAGCCAAATCAATGCTGTCAAAGTAAACCATGATTCTCAAAGAAACCGGATTAACAATATTCAATAATATAACAATGACCAATTTTCATGACCCTCCTGCTCTCATATTTCCTGTCAAATATTTTTGAAGTCTTACAACTTGATAATGATTTCATTCATGGTCCTGGAATGTCCATATCAGACCTTCAATTAGTACCCACTGGGCTGTGTGGCATGTCAGGTAAATCCAAAGCAAGGTCCTTGGTGTATAAGCCAGTGCCGACGTACGTTTCGGTGAATTCACGACCTGTCAGGGTCTCTCACCTACCTCAGGGAACGTCAAAGAGTAGTTAAAAAATAATGCTTTCCTAGGAACATATTTAGTAGTCCTATATTGAATGATTCTTCAAGTCTCAAAGAATGCTAGAAAAATCAATGATGTACTGCTCCAGAATGCCCATGATTAATCTCCTGAAAAATCTCCTCAGAATATCCAATTTCCTGGGCGGATTGAAAACATTTTACTTCCCGAAATTAGCCGGTAGCTCAAAACTTTGAGATGTGTTGTAAAACGAGTCTCTACGCAGACACGGCACAACTGGAACAAGGATAAGAACCCAACCTGATGCCGAGTTCTTAACGGCCGGAAAATTGCTCCGTTGCGGCAAGCCACCTACTGAAATGAATGAGAAATATCTAAGTTTTGTTAAACAAGCAGGGTCTTGCCGCTTGATGGTCCTGCCTTGACCAAGAAATGGGCGACCCTTTCTGGTAGCCACTGTGCTGCTGACAAGGGAACATCAAGGCAGTCCGTGCCCTCCAAAAGGAGTCCCTGAGGAAAAAGCCGAAGGAATAAACCTCAAAGGCTGGAACTCCCTGGAACAACGAAAAGGGCACAGGCAAAGGCACGTTTTCAATAACAAAAATATAACTGGAAGGACCAGAAAAAAGGCAAAAGAAAGGCTGGGAGACCGGAGAGTAATCACCACCAAAGGTGGTGTTGCAGCGCAATAAGACCAAGTGTCTCAGTCCTTATATACCCAAAAACAGGAAGTTACATGCAGGAAGGGAAAAGACGCCATGTTAGATTGGGAAAAACTACCATGGGGAATACAGATGAAGACACCATGTTAGAAAGGGATCCTGATGCATGCAGGGAAGAGAAAGACATGCTGGGAAGAAGAAGAACATGGCTCCACACAAAAAAGAGGCAGACAAGAAAAAGAAGAACAAGAACAGAAAAGAGAAGAGCAGAGTAAGGCGAAAGACCAGGTATGTGACATAGTGGAGGGAATGGGGGCCCACTGTTAACTTCTAGGCCGCGCCGCACCCCGAGCTCGCCAAGGCCCGATGCAAAACCTAGGGCCTCGTGCGAGGAAATGCCAAGAAAAAGGGGAGCGGCATGCCCGGCAGCCGAGGAATTGCACCACGGCCTCAGTCGCGTCCTGACTGAGTTCCTCCAAGCGCGCTGCGGTAGGCCGCGGCACAACAGGAAATGGCAGTCGTGACCAGCATTCACTTCAGAGGCGGTGGCGATAAAAGCCAAAGGCAATGAGCAATGCAGGGGTCTTCGTGACAGTCCCTCACATCATGCAGATGTGTTTTGCATCCCTTCTCAGCCAAGGATATAGTGTCAGAGTCAATTAAAATTGGCGCTGTGTGGACCTCTCATCTAAGTGCCCAATTTTAGTGGCTGCCAAGCCACACCCCCCGAACATTCTTTCAGATATGTTTTAGAAATTGGGTTTCTGGTTGGCAGAGGTATGAACCCTGACCATGCAGGTACCACAATCCTAGTCAGGGTAAGTCACAAACACACCGTAAATTAACCTGTGCTCACACCCTGGTAGCTTGGTACAGAGGAGTCAAGCTTCACTTAAGAGGATATGTGTTAAGTATTTGTGCAACACTTCAAACAGTAAAACAGTGAAATCACCACACATAAAATACCAAACCTGGTTAATGAACAAGCAAGACCAAAACCACAAGAATCCAATGAGTAGAAGTTGAGATATGAATTTGTAAAGAATAAGCTTAGTTGCAGTGCATAAAATCATAATGTACTTAACGGGGCTATCTGGCATTGATGGACCGGGTCAAACTTGAAAAGTCAGGCCGACTGCTATGGAGCACTGGTCGGATCCAGGGCCCAGCCTTGGCCAGCTGAAACAGTACCTTGGTTCCCGGTTGAGTTGACATCGAGAACAAAATGTGAGAAGCAAAGGAGGCAATGCGTCATCATCGATCCTTCAGTTGTAGGCGATGCAGCAGTTACGAGCTGTGCAAAGTCGAAGGTGTATGAGAACCGGAGATGATGGGCTGATTGTGATGTTCCCAATCCTCACAGCAGCAGCAATGTATCAGTGTGCATGGAGATTAGTTGGTTCCAAGTGGCCTGACTGCATTGATGCATGGATTTTGGCAGTTACAGCACTTTTTACCCACTTCCAAGGTCTCAGGACTAGATTGGCACCACTTGGCAGAGCAAGACTTGTAACAAGCAAAGCCCAGGTGTTGGAGGTGATAAGTTGGAAGCCTTTTGTGTCTCTGAGACGTCAGAAGGACCGCAGCAGGTTCTTGGAGTCACTCTGATTCTGGGTTCAAGGGTTGTGGGTCCAGTCCTTCTCTCCAAGGCAAGACAGACATCAGACCAGCATAGCAAGAAAGCAGTTCTTCCAGAGCAGCAGTCCAGCAGGGTAGCAGTCCTGTTAGCATCAGAACAGTCCTTCTTCCTGGCAGAGTATCCACAGGTCCAAAAGGTTACTAAAGTGGTGATGGTTAACGTCTAGTAATTATACTTTAGTGCCCTGGTTCTGGAAGGTGGGAGAAGCTTCTTGACAGTGGCTTTGAAGTACAGGGAATCCCCTTCCTCCCCAGCCCTGGCTCCAAGTTGGCTAGAGTGACAATACAGGTTTGTAAGGCCTATTGTGAGGGGACAGGGCACAGCCCATTCGGGGGTAAGTGGTGATTTGCTTAGCTCTGCCCCCTCTACCCATCAAGCCAGTTAATTGCCCATCCGGACCCATCAAGTCACACATAAGCTCTCACTGTGTTTGGCTGTCTAGAGGGAATGCAAAAAACCCAGCTGTCACCCCAACCCAGACGTGTATTGCAGACAGGCTGCAGGCACACAGGACTAAGAGCAGGTAAATGTCAGCTTTCTAAAAGTGGCATTTTCAAAATTGTAACAATAAATTCAACTTTATCAATAAAGAGGATTTATCATTACAATTCCATAGGTACTAAACATAACAGATCTACTGCGGAGGTATGCCTCACAGTAGTAAAAAACTAATTTGAGGAGTTTCACTACCAGGATATGTAAAACTTAAAAGTACATGCCCTTCCTTTTAATTGCACAACACCTTTCCCTCTGGGTTACCTATGGCCTACCTTAGGGTTGACATATGTGTAATAAAAGAGGAGTTTAGGGCTTGGCAAGGGATTTTAAATTGCAAGTTGACATGGCAGTGTAACACTGTATCCAGGCTGCAATGGCAGGCCTGGGACATGTTTTAAAGTGCTACTTAAGTAGGTGGCAGGAGCAGTGCTGCAAGACCACCAGTAGCATTTTATTTACAAGCCCTGGGCACATGAAGTTCACTTTACGAGGAATTATAAGTAAATTAAATATGCCAATTGGGGATAAGCCAAAACTACGATATTTTGAGAAGATAGCACAAGCACTTTAGCACTGGTTGGCAAAAGTGCACAGATTCCTAATACAAGCAAAAACGAGGTCAGCAAGTGTAGGAGGCAGGCAAAAAGATGGGGGAAAAACCACCCTAAGGCTGTCAGGTCTAATAATTTCCATGTGTTGCTGAGGTGAATGATACTAAGAGTGGACCCATGCTGCTTCAGATGCAGGGTAGAGAATGCTGGCTTTACACATTTGGCTTAGTTTTGATCCTGGATCTAACAATGCTGGGTGGACATCTTCATGGTGCTCTCCAGCATGATGGACAATAATATTCTGACAACAGTTGAGATTGCCCTACTAAGGGATGTACAAAGCTCCCCCCAAATACCATTTTCTGGTGTTGGCCTTCTTGTTAGCCAACAAAGGGTCTCAATGGGTTGTACGACGGAATGCCGACTGACAAAACAACGGGTGCCTAAACAATGAGGTCGGAACACCGAATTCGTTGTTACTACTAATGCCTTTACCACGAATGCCTTAACAACGATATTTCGTTGTAAAGGCATTCCTGGTAAAGTCATTAGTAACAGGCACCCATTGATCCTGCATGCCTCACCCCACCCCCCCACCCCTCCCCAAAACCAAAAACGCCCCACCCCCCCAACCCCACCCCAAAACCTAAAACCCCCGACCCCCCACCCCCTCCCCAAAACCAAAAACGCCCCACCCCAAAACCAAAAACCCCGACCCCCCACCCCCTCCCCAAAACCAAAAACGCCCAACCCCACCCCAAAACCTAAAACCCCAACCCCCTCCCCAAAACCTAAAATGCCCCACCCCCCCCAACCCCACCCCAAAACGTAAAACCCCAACCCACTCCCCAAAACTTAAAATGCCCCACCCCCCCAACCCCACCCCAAAACTTAAAACCCTGACCCCCCACCCCATCCCCTCCCCAAAACCTAAAACGCCCCACCCCCCCAACCCCACCCCAAAACCTAAAACCCCCGACCCCACACCCCCTCCCCAAAACCAAAAACGCCCCACCCACCCAACCCCACCCCAAAACCTAAAACCCCGGCCCCCCACCCCCTCCCCAAAACCAAAAACGCCCCAACCCCACCCCAAAACCTAAAACCCCCGACCCCCCACCCCCTCCCCAAAACCTAAAAACCCCACTTACCTGAGTCGTCGCCTCGTCATCTGCGTCGTCCTCCTCAGCCAATTCCCTTGTTTGTACCTTAACCATGCATGTTCGTTGTTCAGGACATGCGTGGTTAAGGCACAAAATAACGAAGTCGTGGTTAAAGAAAGCGTTGTTCCGCTTTCGTTAACCAGGACTTTGTTATAAAAAAGTCGGCATAAAGGATGTTTCCCGTCTCAATGCACTTGGGTAAAGTCCCCCACCAAAAGCCACCCAAAGTCTCCCAGACATAGCCTACCTTAGGGAGCAATTGGAGACTTATTGGGATTTCATACCTCCAGCCCGAAAGTTATATGAGCTCCACTACAAGTATACTTGCTGAGAGATGACAGACTTGCTAAAAGGGCTGACAAAATCCATGGGAAGAGCTCTGCCCCATCCCACTAAGTTGTCACTGGAAAGTAGCATCAGAGTAGCATACTCCACCATCTTTAAATGTACCCTTCTCCTGCATAAGATGTGGTGCAGCGCTGATATATGGAACAATTTCTGAACTCCTGAAACTGTGCCCAGGATGGTAATTAAAAGGAGTACATAACCCTTTGTGGTATGATTCCCTCATTACTATGCTAGGGCAAGGGTTAAAACTAATTTTAATACATACTGCCTGCGATGAGACTGTAACTTACCTGTAAAAGGTGTTTGTAGTTGTTTTGTAACAAAATAATATAATTTTAATTAAAAAGCCATGTTTCACTCAGTATCCATTAAATATCTATCCTGATCCTCATTCCATCTTTGACACATGCCTCCTGTATCCCTTTTGGTGCAGTCCATCATTTGCTGATACAACAATGTTCTATGAGGCATATTTGCAAGGAACTAGTGCATCAGCTCCGATGCAACACTTCCTTGCGCTGCCCTGTGCCCCACTAACAATACCATGGTAGCGCTGTATTTACACTAATGCGGCAAATGTTTGGGCGCAGTTGTGAGTCTTTGCTGGATGAGTGTCACAAACGTTGGCACTAGTCCAGCAAAGCTCAGGGAAGCCCATAGGATATAGCACTAGCATCACTTAAACGCCTGCCCTTGAGCAGGCATTAAAACATGAATCTTGTAGATTTCACTGTGCAATGTTTTTGGGTCTCCCTGCGGGGGAACGCCTCCCTTTCAAATATTATACTTGTTGCAGGTATAATGTGGTTCAAGGGGTTTAGAAAGTGGCGCAATGGTACCATTGAGCCACTTTGTAAATATGGTGCAAGGTGAGGGCCTGTTTAGCAGCGCTGTAGCGTAAAAATAAATTAAGATATGGTGGCGTTGTAGGGGTGTAAGGGACTTGTAAATGTGCCCCAATGGGACATATTTACAAAGAAGTGGTGCAGCAGCACCAAATTTGGCAGTGCTGCACTTTGTCACTTCAGAAATGCTGGGATGCACCGTATTTACAAAAATACGGTGCACCCCTTTGCTTCCCCTAGAGCTGGCGCTAAATTTAGCTACCTAGCTCCAACTCCAGCACCCTTGCACCATCGTGCAAGAATGCCTGCGTTGCAGGGATGATTGTCTAGGTGCAGGAAGGACTTCTTCCTGCACATAGACAATCATTAATGGCCTTTTGGTCTATCTATAGACGGTGCAGAAAAAGCAAAACGGAGGAGAAATAAAAGTATTTCTCCTTGTTATGCCATGCTAACCCCACTCCTGGGGTGGTGTTAGCTTTTAGCACTGTCCCAAATTTAGATTTCCTTGTAAATCTGGGGCAGTGTAAAAAAGCAATGGGTGAGCATGGGTACACCCACAGCAATACCCATTGCACGGCCCTCTGCCGCAGAAAACTATGTTGGGGTGCCCATATTTACAAGGAAAGATACGAGTTGGCACCCGTCCCTGAGGATGAAATGTTTTGCATGATTTACTCTGTAAAAGAAATATAATTGATTTGGGATGTGAAGAGGAACACCAGCATCTAGGTGAATTGGATATTGATATTTCGCAATTTAAGTGGACACGCCTTTGGATTTGTGTTTACATACTCATTGCAAGTAGGACGCAATGAAAAGAAAGTTACATTTGAAACATCTTGTGTTTTTAGGGTAGTACCTGAAAATATAATTTCTGTCCTGATGATGACCCCTTTATGATTGGTTCTGTTTGTGGGGTTGAAATGTCAACACAACTTACTGTGGGTTGATGTATGATGAAATAGGTGGCTTCTGGACACCTGGATTGAAGCGGTCAGTTTTGAAGGTCACCTTAATTTTTAACCACATTGTTTGTACATATTGTATATATCACTTGGCACAAATTTGTCACATTATTCACGTTCACTGCGCCGTCACTATAGGAGCACCTGAACAGACTGACTAATGATTGTATTGTGTGAAATATTATCTAAATAAAAGGAACATGTTTTATATCAACTTTGTTGATAAAAAATAATTCTTACTGTGGAGGGTAAGGGTTATACTTCCCCCTTGGGGCCTCAACATTTCTTGTTATATTTATACACCCAGGTCCTAGTGTTACTGGGTTTGCCTCATTCTTCTAAATAACATATTTACAAGGCAACATTAAGCCCCAAAAAGTGGCTTAGTGCTGCCTTGCAATTATGACGCAGAGCAGACCGCCACAGGAGAGTCACAAAAAATGATGCTTCAATGGCGCTAGGTGCTTGTAAATATGCCCCTATGTTTATTATCAATCTCCCATTTTAAGTACCCTTTGAACAATCGTGTGTGTGAGAGGTGGTATGTCTAATTTGTAGAAACATGTTAAGTAAACACCCCTAAAATGAGACCTGGAGGTCAAGAACTGACCGGCTTGTAGGTTACATTTAGGGGGTCATTACGACCTCAGCGGTCTTTTCGCAAGAACGCCGAGGTATCGCCGTGCTGAAGACCGCCAGTGGTGGCGGTCTTCCGCGCTGCGTATTATGACCGCCGGCAGGCTGCCGTCCTTTTTCGTACGGAAAGCCGCCAGCAGCCATACTGGCGGATGGTGGGAAAGTGGAGGTTGCTCAACCTCCACCACCACGTCAACAGAACACCGCCCACTGACTCATGTCCCATGATTCGGTGTGGCGGTGTTCTGGTGACGGTGTTCTGGTGACGGAGCTGCCCCCATGGATCCCGTCCCCTCCCGGAGGATCAACGGACAAGGTAAGTTGATCATCTGTTAGGTAAGGGGGTGGGGGGGTATTGTGTGTTGTGTGCGTGCATGGGGGTGTGCGTGTGAGAGTGTAGAGGGGGTGAGTGAGCGAGTGTATGCGTGCAGGGGGGTGCTGTGTGTATGGGAAATGTGTGTGGGTCGGACGGTGTGCATGTCTGTTTGTATGTGTGCGGGTATGTGCTGTTGAGGTGTATGTGTGCGTGTAGGGGTGTGTATATGTGCGTGTTGGGTGTGTGTGTGTGTAGGGGTGTGTATATGTGCATGTTGGGGGGTGCGTGTAGGTGTGTGTACATGTGCATGTTCGGGGTGTGTGCGTGTAGGGGTGTGTATATGCGCATGTTCGGGGTCGGGGTGGGGAGGGGGGTTGTGCCACCTTTGGTGGGTTGCAGGGGGGTGGGGGTGTGGGGGGAGGATTCATGGGGGGTAGCGGGGGTGGGGGAGACCCCTATCAGTGCCAGGGAAGGAATTCCCTGGCACTGATATTGCCTACCGCCATGGAACTCATGGCGGTTCCCAACCACCCGAGATCCATGGCGGTATGCAGGGTCCTGATACCGTCGGCGGTCTAGTGACGACCGCCGGGCTGGAGACCGCAATCTCCAGCCCAGCGGTCTTTACCGCCATGGCGGTCGGAATGGTGTAGTGGTGGATGACCGCGTTTTTTTCTACCGGCCTGTTTGTGGTCTTACCACCGCTTTACCACCGACCGCCAGGGTCGTAATGACGCCCTTAGTTCTTAATTCAGTAAAAGTTCACAAGGAACAATTCATATATGTTTTCTACCATCCGTATTACCACTCTTGTCCCTACTATGGAGTCCTCAGGCTTTAGAGATGTGTGAAATGTTTGTGCTCTTTTGAGAAGATATGTGAAATGTTGCAAAAATTATGAATAATTGCACAAAATGCACTTCTGGCATTTGGGGGGATATTTAGAAGAAAGTGGTGCATCATAGATGATGTGCCACTTTTCTTCCGCCTCCTACTGGCACCTAGCGACACCATGGTTGCCCTGTATTTACAATACGATCCACCATGGTGGTCGTTAGCACAATAGTGTCAACATTTTTGATGCTATTGTGGCTCTTTGCTACACTAGCGTCAAAACATTTGACGCTAGTGCAGCAAAGCACAGGGAGGCCCAGTGAACATAATGGGAATCTCATTTAAATGCCTGCACTGAGCAGGCGTTAAAAATGATGGAGAAAATGGGGCAGTAAAAATCATGTAAATTTCACTGCGCCATTTTTTCGAGCCTCCCTACGCCACGCTTGCATACATTATGCCTCACACAGGCATAATGTGGCGCAAGGGTTTACAAGCATTGCACCACTTTGTAAACATGGTGCTGCAGAAAAGCCACCTTAGCATCAAAAAAATGACTCTATGGTGGCGCAAAGGTGGCGCAAGAGGTTTGTGAATATGCCCTCATGTGAAATACATTGTCATCTCCATTTTGAATTATAGGCCACATTTTGAGCTCAAAAAATGTTGCACAAAAAACACAAGTACAGCAGCCATACACATTTTTGTTTGTTTGGTGGCCTTTTCCTCATGCTTCTGCGATAAGGGTTTTAATTTGAATGGACTTGAAATTACACAACATGGTATAATGGGTAATTTCAGGAATTTAGCACAAATGCTGGAAATTACATGGGATTATGCCAACATAATTGAAACCTTGCATAGGCCTGGCTTTAGCCACATTGTTCAGTATATAATAGCTCAGTAGCAGTTGTTCCAGCGCATATGCAGTCAACATTCCTGTACCTGTCATTATCCCAAGAAAAGTAAGCAGTGAAAATCAATCCTAGGATATTTGTGAGGTTTCTTCTTTCACCCCATATGATCTGTCATCTAGCAGTTATTGCTGTGATCTTTATTCTGTAACATAGTTCTCAGTCGTCTAAACAGACATCTACTCGATTTGGGACACTATGGCTCATGTTTATACTTTTTTTGCTCTGCATTTGCTTGATTTCTTGACACAAAAGCGGCACAAACTTACAAAATATAGGCCCCCATTATGACATTGGCGGTAATGACCGGCTACTGCTTCGGCGACGGCCACCAAAAAAACGTCGCCCGGCTACCTACCATCCGCCATTTTATGACTGTAGCTGGAATTCGGCCAGAAGGCTGGTGGAATTCCGGCTACGGTCATAGCGGCTGATGGCGGTAAGGTGGCACTGCTGCCAGCAGCAGCGCCACACCAGTAGACCGCCGCAGACCGTATCATGACCAATGATACGGCTTGGCGGTGTTCTGCTGGAGGAGGAACCCCTGCAAGCAGGTAAGCAGACTCTGACAGGGGAGGGGGTCAGGGATGGGGGGTGTTGTGTGTGTGTGTGTGGGGGTGTGGGTGTATGTATGTGCATGCATGCATCTGGGTGTGTGGCGTGTTGAATGTGTGTGTGTGTGTGTATGAATGGGTGTGAGTGTGCGTGTATTTGGGGTGTGTGAATGCGTGTGTGCTTGTATGTATGTCAGTGTGTGTGTGTGTGAATGTATGTATGCATGCGTGGGCATATGTGGGTATGAGTGTGTGTATGCGTGTGTATGTTGGTGCGTGAATGTGCGTGTATGTTGGGGGGGTCGGGAGGGGGAGGGGAGGCCCCTATCAGTGTCAGGGAAGGAATTCCCTACCGATAGTGCCTACCGCCATGGTATTCGTCGCAGTAAGAATGCTACGAAAACCATGGCGGTAGGCGGAGTCATAATCCTGCGGGTGGGACAGTGACTGAATTCTCCAACCCGGCGGCTGTTACCGCCAATGTCATATTTTGGGGAAAGGTACCACCAGCCTGTTGGCAGTATCTTTCTCTAAAATACCACCATCTGCCAGGGTTGTAATGAAGGCCAAAATAGCATTTTGTAAGTTTGCCCCGCTTTTGCATCAAAAAGTGACGCAAATGAGGTGCAAAAAAAGTATAAATATGGGCCTATGTGTATAATTCAAAGTACAGCGCACTGAAACCTCTCATACCACTGCTAGCAAGAGAGTTCACAATGAAATTCTTCATCATCCTGGGTTCCATATTTGCTTAGTCAATAGAACTTTCATTTCTATGGAGAGGACGTGTCTCAATCTGAAGGGCAAATTTAGAAAAAGGTATTGTAGTCTCGGTAAAACTACCAATATGAACATTGCAATTCTTCACATTGCTGTCAAAGGCAACCTTTACCAAAATGATACATTATATCTCAGGGCCAAAATGGTCACCCTTACATTTCCAGATGTGATACTATGTTCTCTGTGATATTTTTACACACCTACATAACAAAATCTAATTGGGCCCATTTTATACCTATGCCTATCAGAGATTGAACTTCCAGGTCCAATCTTGCTGGAAAAATACAGGAAAATACAGGATTTTTTGCAGTTTGAGTTTAGTTTTGACACAACACTGAACTTTGTTTAAATATCTCTAGCCATGGATGTCATTTAGGGGTCGCCAGGGGTTGCGGTTGCAACCCCTGGCCTTAGAGGTGGCAAATTAAGTGCCTGGAACACAGTGGCGGCTAGTCCTTATGGTCGTCAGTTGGGGCTCCACTCTCTTTGTTTTCAGACAATTGTTTGTTACACTAATAGTGACTAATAATAATAATATATTATTCACTATTAGTGTAATAAAAATGGAGTACAATTCGCTGGAATGTGCCCTTCCTTGGCAGCTAAGGTAAGTATAAAATGCCTTTAAATGCATGTTGTTGTGTGTGTGTTTGTGGGCGAGGGTGTGTTCATGTGAGAGATTGAATCTAAGTGTGAAAGTATGTTTATGTATAAGTATGTGTGTGTGAGTGAAAGTGGAGGTGAAAGGGAGTGAGAAGTCGCTTCCACTACCCCTGGCTTTTCGGTAAATTTATGTCCATGTCTCCAGCACGTAATCCACACCTGCAATAATAGTGTTTGAGTATAGGAGCACATCATTTGCATATAGTGAGTGATAAATGACTCCCCCTAGCTACTTCTATTTCCGAGATAGATCCAAGATTGGTCTCTTATTTTGTATGCCTATGGCTCCATCACAAGAATGAGTAAAAGGGTCGAAAGGCACGCCCTTGTCTAGGGTCTCTCTCTATTGCTTCCCACCAGGATTCGTATATGTATGTAGGTATCTATAGTAATTTAAATAGATCAAACCTAGGGGTCAGGAGATAATCTACAATGCCATGTACATCATGTGACATTACACACATGTTTTACATACATTTAGGCACAGGATGATTATGTAATTTGTTCAGAATAACACAATGTTGAGTTTTGAGCTAAGGATGGGATACAAACTTGAGTCCCAGGGCTCCAAGGGTGGCTGCTCTATATGTTAGACCACATCTCCTTCCATATTAACCAATGAATGGTATGAACTGCACCTTGCAGACTCAGAGTGCTGGGTCAGTATATAGCAGCCTCACCCCAATTAGCATTCCATCCCCCATTCTAAAACTCTAAACGACAGCTAAGTGTCATTTTTAGCTTAGTGTATCAAACACTTTATCCAGGTCAGTGGAGATCACAGCCTAGAAAGGGTTTGTGTTTGATATGTTATCAATATCAATATTTTCCCCAAAATGTATCAGTCAATATTAATCATTGATAGAGTTTTTATGATCTCATAACAAGGAATTCCTGTTTCCACTAAGGAAAACTATCACCGATTCTCTAGTGGTCCGGGGTGTAAACCACCACAATGTCGATATAGGTGGGAACCTGCTAGGTCATTACTGGATTATTTGACTTCAGGCTTTGTGGCATCCAACAACTCCCTTTGTTCTAGTGTGTTTGATCGGATATCCACTGACCCAACAAATTGAGACATTGCTTCCTCATTAGCTTTTGTACAGTGAGAGAACAACTGTAAGTAGTATTGGTTAAATATTAGATTGATATCATATTGTGTGTACACTATTGTGCTCTTAATGGTTCACACTAGGTTATTGGAGAGCTGTGAGTCAGACTTAGCTAATCATGCCAGCATCCTTCTTGGTTTTTTTTTCACTTTCATAATGAACTCCTACCATTGTAGTCTACATTTTTCATTTGTTTTGGAGGTTCAGCATATTCTTCCAACTTTCAAAGAATGTCCCTTTTATCACATGATTTAGCTGCTCTAGTTCATTTAGCTTCAATACTAAGGGGGTCATTCTAAGTCTGGCGGGCGGCGGAGGCCGCCCGCCAGACTTCCCCCCTCCAAAATACTGCTCCGCGGTCGCAAGACCGCTGAGGGTATTTTGGCTTTTGCACTGGGCTGGCGGGCGACCGCCAAAAGGCCGCCCGCCAGCCCAGTGCAAAAACCCTTCCCACTAGGACGGCGGCTCAGAATTGAGCCGGCGGAGTGGGAAGGTGCGACGGGTGCAGTGAAATACAAAGTGGGGCCCTCTTACGGGGGGCCCCTGCAGTGCCCATGCCATGCCAGGGGCCCCACGACAACCCATACCGCAATCCTGTTCCCGGCGGGAGAACCGCCAGGAACAGTATGGCGGTATGGGCTGTCAGAATCCCCCATGGCGGCGCAGCAAGCTGCGCCGCCATGGGGGATTCCCAGGGCAGCGGAAAACCGGCGGGAGACCGCCGGTTTTCCTCTTCTGACCGCGGCTGAACCGCCGCGGTCAGAATGCCCTGCGGGGCACCGCCAGCCTGTAGCCGGTGCTCCCGCCGACCCTGGCCCCGGCGGTAAGGAACCGCCGGGGTCAGAATCACCCCCTAATTCTCAAATCTAAATGTGACATCACAAAATGCTTTTTGACACCGTAAGATGTTTTGATACAATGGCTACTCACTGCCACCTTGAAGGTCTCCCATTCTATCAGCACATTCCTTGTAGAGTCATCAAGCTCAGAAAAATAGTGTTGAATTACATCCGTTATACCACCCCTGAATGGCACATCTTTATAGGCTGGTGCCTGTAAGTGCCAGGAGGGTGTAGCTGTGTATAGCCTGTTCCATATAAATGACAGGGGTTGTAGACAGAATGTGATTTACAGACATATTTGGTGTTCATAGTTGTACACAATATTAAATCAAAGCATAATATTCTATCCAACCTAGAGTTTTGGTGGTGAAGAAAGGAAACTTCCATTTTAGGGGTTTAGGCGTTTGCCTTATATCAATTCATTTGGGTTATCCGAATTAGGGATCGCCTTGCATATTTAGAATACTTTTGTTAACATAGCTGCCCTCTTCAACTATATTTATTTCTCCCATTTCAACACATTCAGGTGTGTTTCTTGCAGAAAGGATGCAACTGCCCGCCTTCTGTGATAGGAGCAAAGTTGGTATCTTTTTTCATTGTGCCCATCTCCTAACATTCCATGTGATGAACGTGTACTTCATAGCGTGTGCACACTTACTTGTAGCTATTGGCCACCTGCTCTGTCATAAAATGATGATCAGCTAAAAGATCATGGAAATGGGTTCTGTGTGCATGTTGTTTTGAGAAGAACTTTAATAGGCCCTTCAGTGCTACTCCTGTTTGAAACAATTCCTCCAAGTAGAGACCCATAAGGGGTTATGACAATAGGTTAAGAGATGAGTTTGGTCTTCTCTTTTGTGTTGACCTTAATTTGTTGATAGAATACTGTGCAGGGATGTGATATGGAAAAAATAAGGTTGAATATTTAGAGTGTGTTGGTTGTGTGACATGCTGTCCTGTTGTGTAGCCATTTTAGTTATAGCTCCATGCACGTTATTTAACATACTAGGCCTGCCGCTATGCACTTTAACCTAGATATATTTTATTCGGCTTTGCTTTATTATTGTTACAATAGTCACTTTTACGGTCTTGTTTTATTTATTTCTATCTAACTGTTTTCGCCTAGGCCAACACTCTGTTCTCAAACAAGACATTCTTGCTCACTCTGTGCTTCTTCAAAGGATGCAGTAAGATAGGTTGTCGGTGAACGTGGTGTAAGTTTAGTCTCTGACATTCAAAGAAAACACACATCCTTACTAAGGGATATTTTCTGTTTTATTATAAAAACACTTCCCTGTCCCTTACATGTTAGAGGGAGATTCCAGCCGGAGAACCACAAATGTATGCTGATTGCTGAATGCTTTGCTACAGCTGCTTTTGCAGACTTCAGGCCTTTGCTCAGGTATGGGGGATGAGGTCTTCCCAGGGGAACCTGAAGGGCAGGATTAGAGCTTAACACGCTGTGCTCTATTATAGCCTAGGTAGGAATTAGTCTACTGACTGTAGTGACAATATGGTAGCCTTATTTCTATGCTTCACTCTCCTTGTCACAATTTTCATCTTGTCATGCTGTATCGTCCTGGTTATTGCAGGCCATGCTTTGCTATCTAAGATGCAGTTGCTTCATTAAAATTATTACTGAAACATATATTGCCTCTGTCTGTCATTGTGTATATGAGACTAATGTAACTGAGAGCAACGGATAAGACCTGAGTGATCACGGCTTCCCTGAAAAACCAGGTATGTCATGCGCTCGGCTGCCCAATCATCCCTGCCCTTGGGTTGGGATGAGGCACTGCCAGTTAGCCGGAGGAAAACCTGGATTAGGGCGACAGGTGTCACCTGTAGTGGGTCAGACTCAGTTTCCCACACCGCAGGTGATTCTGCCGCCCGAAATCCAGTAGTCTCTTTAGAATAATGAGAGCCTATACAACAGTACCAAATTGAATGTATTGACAAGGTTAAAGAGGGTGTCTTTTGCTTTTTTTTTTTGATTGAGTTGTTTGGGAGTTGGGAGGGTGAAGTTTCCCAAGGGTGTAATGTGGCCATGTAGCACGGATGTGGTGGTAAGGGGATCTAAGAATTAATCATAGAAGTCCTTGTTCTGCCTGTAGACCTGTATTTAAGATGGAAGTTGTTGTGTTTAGTTACAGAGAGTGTGAAATTGCATATTAGCAGCTCCACGCAGCTGGAGTTGACAGTAACTTGCTTGCTTAGGGTGCAGGATGAGAAGAACTTATAGATGATAGTGAGCCCTACTCCCTTCCTATGTGGGCGGTCCATATGAAGGATGCTGTAGCATATGGGAAGAAGGACCTCTAGGATGTGCAAAGATGTGGGCATGTACCATGTTTCCATGATGAAGAAGGTGCCAAGTTTGTTATAGGTGTTGACATATGCGATGCCTGGTATGTGGAGTACTACACGGAGAGTAGTAATGACTATGAGTTGAAATGTGTGCTCTGTAGTTTGCGGATGTGTGATAGTTAGTGGGATGTGCCTGCCATTGGGTCCATGTGTTGTGCAAATGCTATGTTAGTGTCTGGGCTGTCCATGTCTGGGTGTGAATGTGAGAAATGACTTTGTGGATTGCCTGGCATGCACATGATTTTATTTTACCTTGTACGTTTAACTGGGGTTCTGGCCCAGGCCCTCTTTGGCATAAACAGGCCCAAACAAGCAATGCTGTTGTTGGTGTTCACACTTTGCTAGGGGCACTTGAGCAATGGGTCTTTCTGAAAGTTGAATGAAGTAGGGAGAAGGCATGAAGTGATATCACTTCCTCCGCAGAGGGATGATGTAAAATAGAGTTGTTGCTTGAATGGTGATTTAACTAAAAAAATGAAAGACAAGAAGCGTTTGGCAAAACGGCAACAGCTGGATTAATTAAATGGAGCTGCCGGGTGAGCAATACAGAGTTAGGGGCTAATTACTGTCTCGAGATATATTAGTTCTGAGCACCATTATATACATTTCTCAAAGCGTCCTAAAACAATTCTATGCATTCTTTGGAGAAAGGATTCCAGGCCTAGTCACTGAGTTATAAACCTGACCATCTGATAAGGTGTGCAGGTGGGTCTAGACCTTGCATGGAAATAATGCAGGCCAATAGGTGACATGTCCAGATGTCCAGCATGGGGAGCATGTGATCACTGCGAGGTGTGTGTGTGTGTTTTGATTTGCTCAGTGTTCCTAACTTCATGTGGTATCTAACATTTATGGTATTTTCAGAAAATGCACCCCTCCGGCAAAATGTGTTTTATTGGGCTCCAGCCTCCTAGGACCATTGTGGTGTTGCTTCCTATCTGAGGGATTGATCTGAGTTTTTCCTGTTTGCGCATTTGTCTACGGGCTACGTGTTACCTCACCTGTGATCTGTCAATCAGCTGCTTCAGGCCTAGGTTGCAGGGCTTGCCTGATCATGTATTTCTGACTCAGGATCAATGAGGAGGTCGCAGCGGCTGGGTTCAACAACAGTGACACCTCCCAATCAGGACACCTCCCAATCAGGTTTACATTCCAACCATAGCACCGCAACCTCACTCCTCACCACTACTGATGACATCAGAGCACTCTTCGACGGTGGGAAAACCAGTACCCTGATCCTCCTCGACCAGACCGATGAGCCGCGTTCGGCACCGTCTCCCACCTTACCCTCATCACGGAGTCCACGGCATCAACACCCTCAAATGGATAGCCTCCTTCCTGACAGGATGCACTCAGAATGCCCAACTACCTCCTTTCACCTTCGCACCCAAGAGCATTATTTGTGGTGTACCCCAAGTTTCATGCCTCAGTCCCACTTTGTTCAATACCTTCATGACCCACCGACTGACATTGTTAGATCCCACAGACTCAACATCATCTCCTACACGGACAATACTCAACTGATCTTCTCACATCCTGAAGACCCTTCCACCATTGGAACCAACTTCCACGATGCCATGACCAGCGTAGCCAACTGGAAGAAGAATAACTGCCTGAAGCTCAACTATGACAACACAGAAATCCCGTTCTTTGGGAAAAAAACCTCCATTTGGGGCCATAGCTAGTGGCCAGCCGTACTCAGACACTCCGTACTCAGACTCTCCCATGCCTACAGACCCCGTTTGAAACCTTGGCATCATCCTCGACAGTGAGCTGACCATGAACTGCAGATCAACGCAGTCGCCTCCACCTGCTTCCACATCCTCTGCATGCTAACCAGAATATTCAGATGGATCCCAGCCAACACCAGGAAAACCATTACAGAAGCTCTTACCAACAGCGAGTTTGACTACGGCAAAACTCTCTATGCTGGCATAACCTCCCAGCTCCTAAAGATACTACAGACAATACAGAACACTGCCACCAGACTCACCCAGGGCCTTTCCAGGTGCACCCACATCACCCCCCCAACTCAGAAACCTCCACTGGCTCTCCATCCAGAAGAGAAGTCATTTCAAACTCCTCATGCATGCCTACAAAGACCTACATGATCAAGGACCAGACTACATAAACCATCGTCTACACTTCCACCAACCCACCAGACACCTGCGCTTTTCCTCTCTGGCCCTCACACGCACACACAGAATCCGGTGCAGCCGCAGCAGTGGCCTTTCTTTTTCCTGCATTGCCGACAAGGCTTGGAACGATCAACACCTCCCCCTCCGAACTGCACCCTCACTGCCAGGTTTCAGGAAGAGACGCAAGACCTGATTCTTCGACAAAGACATCATACCTCAGCACCCAGATACCCCCAGTGCAGACAGCAATGCATTGTACAATGATTGATTGATTGATTTTTACAGCAGGAAACCCCCACTTGTAGGAAACGACACAAAAACAGCACAAGAATGAGTATCTGTAGCAATGAAATGCACAGTCTGATCACCCACCAGTGGAGCCAGGAAAAAAATCAAGTAACCGATCCTACTCAGGGGCACCTCCCTCCTTCTTCATGTCGGCTTTTGGACAATGCAGTGTTTGGATGGCAAAAGTTAGTGTTCTATTGTTCAGGTTGTTACCAGGGGTAAATGTACAACAGGATGCACTGTTCCTGGCACGCACCTCATCCTCCATCGAGGCCATCAAGTCCAACACATACTGATGTTGCATCATCATGAGGCTCTTAATTCTTCCTTGGTAGCATTTAGGCTGAGCTCAGTTTTGCTGATCATTTTCAGCATCTTCCAACTTGTTACTTGCAACCAGCGGGCATTTGCTTTTGTCTGTAGGGTGAAGAAGGTTGTGGACCCTCCCACATTTACTTCAGCATAAGTGAATATTCTAAATTCTTCTGGAATGTCCTTGCACTGAGTCTAGCCAAATAATCTGCAGTTCTTTTTTCTGAGTTCTTTACTTCTGTAGCAGATGTTGGTACAAATTGGACAGGTCTTCTCCAAGGATGACCAGGGTTGGGGTGTATTTGGTCGTGAGGGAGGAGAGTCCATCAGCGCAGATGTACCCCAGTGCACGTCTGGTACATGCAGAATTGCTTCACAATTCTCATTCGTGCCAAGCAGCATCAGGCTTTTGCCTCTGAAATACAAGGAATACAGTGTAAGTTTCTGTACAATTAGGAGTTGCCCCTTCCCTTCTAACCATGTCTACCTATCCATCTCAGCATCCCAGATTTCCTGACATGGGGTATCTATGCTTTGATTCAATCCTCCCCTAGTGAATCATTTCCTTTTGTATTATTGAGGTGGATGGCCCTACACAGGAACTTCATGTCCATTTGTTCTTAAAGGAGGCTCCCCAGATATGCTAAGGGCCACCCTGGGACCACAGGTGGAGGTGGGAGTGGACGTGTTTGTGCACTAGTTTGTGATGTTGTTACCTCCAATAACCGCTTTTGTGGAAAGTCTCGGGGCCAAAGAGTGTCCTCCCCTACAGTGCCTTACCTGCACATCCTGTCTAGCTCTGTTTGAAGATCATTAGGCTTGGTTTAAAGGTACAGTGAGGTGATATTGATCTCATATCCAGTGATGTTTACTAGCACCCTATGGGGTTCCTCTCTACTAGGTTGTAACTTGGCCCTAATCCTATGAAGGTAAAGATGGATGAGACATTTTGCTTTCTCAGGGGATATCTCCTGGGATACATAAAGCCTATCTGCGCCTATGGCGTGTAGTATCAGTGAACAGATGTAGCACCATCTGGATGATGTCTGTGTGCCCACGGCAGTCATGTACTGATACCATGTTTTGTGTAAGAGTGTGCTGTGCAGTGCAGGTGAGATATTAACATTAGTTTCAATGTAATTGTAAGTGCTGTAGGAAAGGCCCCTACGCAAGTGGTACTGTAGAAATGTCGAAGTAGGCTTCATGTGACTAGGCAGATTACTGGCTATGGATGGATGTGGCTACACCCACGGCAAACAGAGGGTATACAATGGTTCAAAAATAAGTAACCTTTGGAATTTTGCATGTCTTGGGATGGCTTCTTGAGGATACATCTGCAGTCTTCTGGCAACTGGGAGTGTCTCTGCTCTGGCAAGGTTCTGCAGTACCAGGGGTGTCTTTGCTTATGGAAAAAATGTTTGTGGAAGAATGTCCATAAAAACATTCCAAAACAGTCCATGGTCTTTGTCTTGCAGACCTGGGCCTTGTTGGGGTTCTGAAAGTTGCTGCGAAAGAGGGGGTGGTCTGCTGTAAAGGCGGTGCACTTGTGGCTAGGTCGCAGACCTGTTGGATAAGAGCTGTGGGTTGTAGGTTAACTTTTGAAAACATACATCATTATTTAGACCTGATAGATTCCTGTGCCTTTCTTTTTTATGTATATTCTGTACAATTATTTTGAAGGGGGTTTCAGTTGGGGCAACTGTTTTTAGGGAGCAGTGAGTGTTTTAGTTATGGATCGGTTGAGTTTTATTTTGCGGACCATTTGGTGCTCTCCTATCTCCATGACAAAGGAGAGTATCTCTATGGGGTGATGTTTGTGGGACTATTCCTTTTTCCTCAATAATGTTTCCCTAACGTGTGTGTGTGATTTACCAATGCAGATAGAACCTTTTGACCTATACGTGCATGAAGTGATAAAAAAGGAAGGAGGCATGTTGCAATTTGGGGGTTAGTGGTGATCGCAACATACTCCAAGGACATGTGTATACCCCTCTAATACCTGCATGTGGTATGCAATGAGGTTCTCCCAAAGAAAGTCAGGAAACTTCATTTTGGGCTACTTTTTGAGGGTCATTGGGCACCTCCCCAGATCTTCATGGGTAGAGACGTGCTCTGTGGCCCAGTGGCATAATGAAAGTTGAAGGTCCCCCTCTCTTCTGGACTCAGTCAGGGGCCTGCCGCATAGAGTTCTGTGCTGAGCTCTCTGGAGCTTGGCCCCCCCCCCACACCATAGGGGCTGTGGGGGCCTTTGTTATACCATTGCTGTGGTTCCTGTGGGATTTTGATGCAACGGTGACTGGGATCAGGCCTATTGCTTCCTCTAATGTTTGTAGAAGCCCTGTGTGATCTGGTCGACAGGCCAGACACATCAGTGAGTGTATCCGTGCACCTCACATAGGGCTGTGATGGTCCCTTAGAGAATGCCTTTCCCTCCCAGCACCCCTACCTCACTTGGATCCAGGATGTTTTGGATCTGCTGTCCCAGCTGGGACCAGGGACTTTTACCCGGCAACACGCTACTCTGGCTGTTTAGGAAAGACATGATCCGATGAGCAGTCTTTGGACATTTGGAAGCCTTTTGAGGAAAGGAGATGGCAGAGCAATTGCTTACGATGGGATTCAGAAGCGCGGTCAGGACTCATTGAGATTTGCAAGATACAAGTGATGGACTGGGGTGGCTGATTGCTCTGGTGAATATACCTACTGACTTAGTGCCATGTAACTGCTTCATAATCTGTTGGATTTGTGTGTGGACTTTTGAGTTTTTGTGGAGACATTCTCCTAAGTGCCCAGGAAATCTGGCTCCCGACACTGGAACATCACTTTATTTTGAAACGAAAAGAGGGCCTCCATTGTCCAGGAGGCTACTGGTTTTGAAGGCGCTGCAGTTGGGACTATGCACCACAAGGGAACTTTGGTCCTGGGCTAGGTGTCCTTGAATGGGGACTGTTTGATCTAGTTACTGTTTCCTGTTTATTTGGACTTGGATGAGGGGACCTGGGTGCTTGGTTTTATGCAATGGTTGGGGGGGTGCCCTCTCCCTCGTCAGACTGCCCTATCCCCCTGGGGCATGGCCAGCCAACCCTGCCCTGGGGGACCAGCAGCAAAGCAGGGCCTAGTCCCTTGCAGGAACCCGAATGGTGGACTCTCGTGCGGATTCCTGATCAACAAAACGTGCAGCAACCCTGAGTTTTTCCCACAGGCAAGTAAAGGCGTTATTTTTCTCCTAATGGTGTCACTAGTCTTCATTTTTTAGATGAGTTTTGAAGTGGGTTGATGTCAATGTAAACTTATTAGGCATTTTGACTAACTGAGTATCTGGATTTTGGGATTGTGTAAAGGCATCACCTCCCCTGACAGTTACCCCTTCCTGCTATGGTTGTGGCATCGGTCCTTCCTGGACTGAGTTCCCTGTCTGCTGCTACTATTTCCATGTGTTCGACCAACCACCTGGTCCCTGCTGTAGTCCTATGATGGCTCCATGATTTCCCTGCGGCTGAAAGTAGGATGCATTTGGGTTGACCTGGGCTTGGTTTTGTGAATGAAGACTTTGCGGGGACTGGCATAGGCTTCTCATCTTTGCTCATTATACGCCTTTAGGTGGCATCAGTCGGCCATGTGGCCCATTCTGTATCAACACCAGCACTCTCTGATGTCTGACTGCTGCCATCCTCCCTGGCCTCTGCTGTTAGGGCTGGATGGAAACCCTCGGAGGGTTCTGAGACAGAGCTGCCTTCAAGACTGCTGCCATTTTCATGCTTATGACCAACGGTTCCCTCAAGGGCGGTCTTTTTTCATTTTTGTTGTACAAGATTAGGGCTTGCTCCTGCTTTTCCCTGTCCTTTCCATGTTTCTTGTTGTAGTAGTGAAATATGTGGGCCCTTATTTCCCACCAAAGTATGGTGTCTAGTCCTACTACGCTGTCAAGTCCGGTCCACTCTGTATTTTGGTGGACAGACCCTTTTTGAGGATGTTGTGAAAGAATGCAACCTAGGGGCCCATGTGGGTCCATGGCTGTCATGTCTCTTGTCCCCATCATTGCCTCATTCTGTATAGAAAGTCAGTCATGGTTTCCCCAGCCTTGATGCTGTCACCATCAATACTACTATGTCCGAGAAGTCAGTGAACATTTCCCTCAGGGCCATCTATACCTGGTGTCTGAATGTATTGAATGCATTTCTTTCATGCTCGGTGTTAGTCAGCGTGAATGCTGGGATGCGGGCTTGATAAAGCACTATGTTAGTCTGCTCTCTGATGAGAATGCTGATTAGACCCTGGAAGGATGGGTACCCACCACTGGTGGCATCATTGCCCAGTGCTGCTATGAGCATCAGCCACCTGAGAGCGGGTTGGAGTATATGCTCCCCACACTGCTGGGGTTCGAACAACTGAAAGAGACAGATGGGGAGGAGGGTTGAGCTTGGGGGAACAGTAGTGCCAACCTGGAATGTGGCTAAGATCATCTGGGCCTGCCAGTCTCGTAAACCCCCAGCTCTAGATACAGCAGCTCGCTGCCCGGCGGGGGACCCTCCAGGGCCCAATACCAGCGGATTGGTGTAGCAATGACTGGGATGGCAGGCACCAGAGAGAGCATCTCTGTATGGTGAGGGAGGTGCAGAAACCTTGCTTGTGGCTTTTGGGTGGTTGCTCTGCGTTACCTTATGCCGTGTCTACAAGGCAATGTAAAGCCACACAGTGCGGCTTTGTAGATATACGGTCTGCACTGTACGCCATAGGAGCATCAAAAAAGTGATGCTGCGGTGTCACACAGGAACTTGTAACTAAGCCCCCCAATTTCGTACATTGGTGAGCAACTACCCAGTGGCTCTGGTTCCCTTTGAATGGGGGGGGGGGTTTATGTTCCTTAAAAATATCTGTAAGTCCGTCCATTTGGATTGTTTGCTTGCAATGACTTGGGGCATACTGCCTGGAAGGAGGTTGAGATCTGGTCCCACTTGGAGATGTTAGGGTTGTCTGAGAGGGTGTGCCTGACCGCACGGCCCATGGCAGCCTGAGAGGGTGGTCAGAAGGACCTGGAGCCTGGAAGAAAGGCCCATGGTTCTGCCAAAAAGAGGGAAGGTCAAGGAGCATGGAAAACCTTCTCCCGAAGCTCCCAAAACTCCAACTGTTTGGGAGGAGGCTGACCCTGAGGGAGATGCCCCGGAACCTACTGGGGAGGATGTGGCTGAACCAGGGAACCTGACAGAGCTGTCCAACTGGTTGCAGAAGGGGAGGAGTTCTACAAGGAAAAGAGTGAATGCCCTACTCTTGTGGGTCTGTAGCAGCATGCTGCGACTCAGGCAGCTGGTGGCATCATTAGGAGAATGGTCTCCTCTATAGTGAGCCTAAGGCTCCTGAGCCTGCTGCAGCCCATGTGTGTTGGTGGTCCCCCAGTGCTACGGAGCCTTCCTACTGGGGCTGGCTCATGATGTACCCCTGGCTGATAATTTGGGGCAGGACAAGACCTTTGATAGGCTTGTAACCCACTTTTATGGTCCTCAGATGCATACTGCAGGTCCTGTCCTACCTGCCAGGTGACTGTCAAGACAGAAGGAAGCACAAGCCCCCCCTGCAACCTTTTCCCATCATTGGCAACCCTTTGAAAGGATGGGCATCATCATCAATGTGCCATTGGAACCCAAGACATCCATTGGTAATACTTTAGTTTTGGTCATGGTGGACCATGCCACCCGGTACCCAGCGGCTACCACTCTAAAGACTGTGACTGAGCTTCCAGTGGCCGGGGTACTGATGGGGATTTTTTCTCACTTGGGTGTCACCAAGCAGATGGTACCTGGGTACCAACGTCATGTCAGCGTGCATGAAAGCCATGTTGAAGGAGTGTTGTGTAATCTACAAGTTCTCCACTCATTAACACACACAAACCTGTAGATGTTGAAAGGTTCATCAGGACTCTCACAGACATGATTATGGGCCTCCGAGAGCCCAAGAGGTGGAAGTGGGACGTTCTCCTGTCATGCCTTTTGTTCGCATACAGGGAGGTATTGCAGAAGGGGGGTGGTTTTAGACCCTTTGAACTTTTGTATCAGCAACCTGTGAGTGGACCTCTCAGTTTTGTGAAGGAGGGCTTGGAGCAAGTTTCTGGAAGAGCCCTCCCGGATGTGGTCAGCTACATGCTTACCCTCAACAACCAGACAGTGCTTTCGGTAAACTCGCCCAAGAAAATCTGGAAGCCAGCCAGAAGGGCATGAAATGCTGGTATGATCAGAATACCACTCTAGTTGAGTTTAAGGCTGCTCAAAAATGTGGATGATGGCACCTGTGGAGCCCAGGGGCCTGTAAGACTTCTGGTCTGAGCCTCATGAGATAAAGGAGTGCAAGAGTAATGTCACCTACCTGGTGGACCTCAAGATTCCCTGGAGCCCTTTGAGGGTCCAGCATATCAATTTCCTCAAACCCCACTTTGAGAGGTCTGAGCTTATCATGCTCCTGGTTACTGATGATGGGGTGGAAGAGGAAAGTGAACCTCTCCCTGACCTCCTATCTTCCAAGGAGCAAGATAGGTCAGTGGAGGGTGTCAGCCTCTTACCTATACTAATCATAGACCAACAGTGAGACTGCTGACAGCTGCTGGGAAAGTTTGCCTCTCTGTTCACACTTATCCATGGTGTACCCATGTTATTGATACTGGGACAGTACACCTGTGATGAAGCAAATGAACTGGTTGTCTGACAAAGTAAGGGCCAGCATTAAAGAGGAGGTCTTCAATATGCTGGTGTTAGGGGTTATTGAGCCCTCAAACAGCCCTTGATCCAGCCCAGTGATCTGGCCCTCCCCAAGGCTGCTCCCCCAGCTGTCACACCTGAACGTAGGTTCTGTGTGGACTACTGTGGTCTCAATGCAGTCACAAGACTGATGCACACCCCAACCCCAGAGCACATAATCTCATAAATCAGCTTGGAGCTGCCAAGTTCCTTAGCAGGTTTGGCCTAAAATCTGGCTACTGACAGGTTGCCATGACCGCGTGAAACAAAGAGAGGTCTTCGTTCTCTACCCCTGGAGGGCACTTCCAGTTCTGGATAATGCCCTTTGGGTTGAAGAATGACCCTGCCACCTTACAGAGGTTGGTCAATGAGGTCCTAGTTGGAATGGAGAGCTTCAGTGGTGTCTACCTAGATGACATTTAAGTTTTCAGTTCTAGCTGGGAGGACCACCTGTGACACTTAAAGAAAGTGCTTCAGGGTCTGCAGAGGCCACGCCTAACTATGAAGGCCAGTAAGTGGCAGATATGGCAGGGTTCAGTGGTCTACTTGGGACACCAAGTGAGAGGTGGCAAGGTACAGCCCCCTTCAGGCCAAAGTTTCAACAATACTGGCTTGGGAACCCCTTCAGACCCAGGCACAGGTGATAGCCTTCCTAGGCCTCAGTGGCTACTACAGGAGATTTTTCAAGGGATGTGGCACTATTGTTGTCTGCTTGACAGAGCTGACTTCCACGAAGCAGCCATGTCAGGCAATCTGGACAGGGGGGTGCCAGAAAGGTTTGGACACCCTGAAGGGAGCCATGCACACACCACACATGCTCAAGTCCCATGGCTTCTCCCAAGAATTCATTGTTCAGACCGATACCTCAGAGAATGGCATAAGGGCCGTGTTCTCACAGCTAAATGAAGAGGGTCTGGATCAGCCTGTAGCCTTCATTGGTAGTAAGCTACTTCCCAGGAAACAAGTGTGGAACGTAATAGAAAGGGAAGGCTTTGCTGTGGTCTGGGCTCTGAAAGAGCTGAGAGCATACCTTTTGGTACTCACTTCTGGGTTCAGACAGACCACAGGCCCCTCAGATGGTTAACACAAATGAGGGTTGTGAATTCCAAACTGTAGAGGTAGAAGTGGTCCATCTCCTTACAGGGAATGGACTTTATGATGGAACACCGTCCTGGAACAGACCATGCCAATGGTGATGGTCTCTCCATGTTCTTTTGCCTTAGTGAAGAGACCTCCCAAGGGGGTGGGTAGCTCTCCTCCCTTTCAGCTGAGGGTACACGTGTTAGACCTAGCACTCATGGCGTGGTTTCCCCTAACCTTTTTCCCTTCTGACCTCCGGTTTTCCTGACCTGTTTTTTGCTGCTTTTAGGACTTTGGTCACTTTAGTACTGCTAATTAGTTCTAAAGTGCCCATGTCATTGCTTAAAACATGGTAACATTGGCGTATCCACAACTGGCATATTTAATTTACTTATCAGTCCCTAGTAAAGTACTCTACAATTTACTAGGGCCTGAAAATTAAATGCTATTTGTGGGCCCGCAGAGCTGATTGTGTCACCCACTTCAGTGGCACCTTAAACGTGACTCAGGCCTGCCATTGCAGAGTCTGTGTGTGCATGTTTAAACTGCCATGTCGACCTGGCAAGTTAGCCCTCTTGCCAGGCACAAACCTTCCTTTTTAATACATATAAGTTACCACTGAGGTAGGCCCTAGACACCCCAAGGGCAGGTTGCACTGCATTTAAAAAGCAGGACATGTACTTTCAAGTTTTACATCTCCTAGTAGTGAACAACTCTTAATTTGTGTTTCACTACTGCAAGGCATTTCTCTTGCATAGGACAACACTGAGATTGCCTTATTATCTTTTATAAGTAATACAGTGGAAAAAACTCTTCATTACTTGTTTTCTTCTGTCCTGCTTATGCTAGGTCATGCAAGCAGTGGTTGAAACCTTTGTGTGAACTTTTGGGCTTCCAGCAGTATGCTCCTGCACTACGCACTTTAGGTTGTGACACAAGAGAGGTGATTGTGGTCACAGTGACCAAGTTTTTGCACACTGCCTGGCTTTCCTGTACACATCAAGTCCAGAAACTAAGCTTCTGTTGTGGCCCTTCCGACTCTCTTGTTCCTTTGTGTTTTTAATATGGTGCTTTTCAATCTGTACTTTCAAAGAAGGCTTTCTTTTTAAAAATTGCAAAGGGTTCTCCCTGATTGTCATGCTGCTAGCCCTACAGTTCCCTATCTATCTTGTGCATGTGTCTTTCTGTGTTTATTACATTAACACTTTTTGCATTATGGCTGGTACCAAATTTTTTTGTTTTATTGATTTTATTACGTTTTTATTCTGATATCTGTATTTGTTCACCGGGAGAACACCAAATCTCCATTTTGAATATAATTGCAATTTAGTAGAGTCAGGGAGGGTGTCAAAAACAAGTCTTATGCAGGATTAATTTTTATGTCCAAGAACAAATCTGTTAAACTACCTGCTTTAACAGATTTTAGATGCCTCAACCACAAGTGCTCTTTTAGGTGATCTTAGATTAAGGAATCGGGAACTTCCTTAGGTGTGCCCAGTGAATCCATAAAATAAGGCAGCCCCATTTCATACAAAAAAGACTTATTGTAAGCAAGTCAGGATATCTTATCACACCCCAGACAAATGAAAAGTGCCTTAATTGAGACTCTGAAAGATTCTAGTTCCTCTACCGACCAAAGTCTATGCCAGTACAAAATGGTCTACACAAAGTAGTAAGGTTGTTTAGATACAGACTAAAGTCCAAAAGCTGAGGAAGGTGAAGGGCACTCAGCTGGAGATTGAGTACACTCCCCACAAACCTATTTTAAATTTTACAGACTCAGAATGACCCCATGGCTCTGCACGATAGATGACTGAGCTTTTTCACTTTAGGATTATAACTCTCAACAATCTGTGCCAGGGAGCTTGCCTGGGCCTTTTTACACATTGTGGACACTACCCTAGCTTCACGTTGGAATTTCAATGAACTCTTACTTATATGCGTTGTTCGAAATGGGGTCTCTAGTTGGCAGTCAGTTTACACCCTGTTCAAGTAGAGACCCTCATTATAGTCAGAGTAAGGGAGATACACAGCTCAGATAACCCCTGATCATCCCCTTGGTAGCTTTGCACAAGAAGTCAGGTTTATCTCATAGGCAATATGTAAAGTATGTAACACAAAAGGATACGACACCAGTTTAGAAAAATAGCCAATATTTATCTAAATCAAAGAAGACCAAAACAACAAAAATCCAACATATACAAAAAGAGTTCTCAATTTTTAAAGTAAAAAGAGTCTCAGTACATAAGAAACAATGGGTGTGTTGTTTTAGCACAAAGTACCTGGTATGCATCAAAAATAAAGCCCCAGGGGTGAGCATGTGTTGGAAAAGCAAACGATGCAATGATTCTTTATTCGCAAGTGTGGCCGTGAGTTGATTCTTTCACCGCCGGGTAAGCAAAGCGTTGATTGTTTGCTTGCAGGGAAGGCATGCATAGGTGTCTGGACAAGCAATCTCGGGTCTGTGCTGTTGTAGATTTTGACACCCAGGGGTGTTGTGTGGAAAATCTGGATAAACTGTAACAATGAATCTGCGATGAGCTGACGATGTGTTGATTTCTCCAGCGCTGCTGTGTCAATTTTTCTACCTCTCGGCTTCTGTGGTTGGATTTTCTCTCAGAATCTGCCAGCTTTTCCTTCCAGGGGCCCAGGGACTGGATGTGGCAACAACTGGCGAGTCAGGAGGTCTTAGCAAGAGAGCCCAGATGCTGGCAGATGAAGTCTTTGATGTCCCTGAGACTTCTTAACAGGAAACAAAGTCAGTCTAAGCCCTTGGAGAAATGTCACAAGCAGGATACACAGCAAACTCAAGTCTTTGTCCTCTCTCTCAGGCAGAAGCAGCAACTGCTGGCCAACCCAGCAAAGCACAGACAGCAAAGGGGCAGCAATCCTCCTCACAGCTCTTCAGCTCTTCTCCTTAGCAGAGGTTCCCCTTGATCCAGAAGTGTTCTGAAATTGTGGAGTCAGCAGTCCAATACCTATACTCATATCTGACTTTTAAGTAGGCAAACTTCAAAGGAAAGGCTTTACAGTGCACACAACTCTGCCTCTTATGTGCCCTACCACATCCACACTCTGGGGTTATAGAGTGTTTTGTGAGAGGTCAGGCACAGCCCTTTCAAGTGCAGGATTCATCTCTTCCCTCAGCCCAGGAAGACTCATCAGGATATGCAGGACACACCTAAGCTTCCTTCATGTCACTGCCTAGAGGGAATTTACAAACAGCCCAACTGTCAGTCTGACACAGACGTGTATTTAATACTCAGGCAGAAGCCCAGAATGGTTTCACAAGAAAATGCCCACTTTCTAAAGGTGGCATTTTTTAAACTTATAATCTACAAACCAAGTTCACTAAAATATGCATTTTTAAATTGTGAGTTCAGAGACCCCAAACTCCATATCTCTATCTGCTCTCAATGGGGAATTACATTTAGAAGGTATTTCTAGGCAATCCTCATGTTAACCTATGAGAGACATAGGCCTTGCAATAGTGAAAAATGAAACTAGCAGTATTTCACAATTAGGACATGTAATAAATACACTGCACTCTGCCCATGGGTCTACCTTGGGCCTACCATAGGGGGACTTGCATGTAGTAAAAGGGAAGGATTGGGCCTGGCAAGTGGGTGTATGTGCCTGTTCGAACTTGCAGTTTAAAGCTGCACACAGACACTGAAGTGGGAGGTCTGAGACATGTTTCTAGGCTATTCATGTGGGTGGCACACTCAGTGCTGCAGGCCCACAAGAAACATTTGATTTACAGGCCATGAGCACCACTAGTGCACTTTACTAGGGATTTACTAGTAAATCAAAAATGCCAATAATTGAGAAAACCAAGCACCAACCCAATTTAGAAAGAGAGCACTTGCACTTTAGCACTGGTCAGCAATGGTAAAGTGTCCAAAGTCCTAAAGCCAACAAAACAGATCAGAAAAATGGGAGGAAGGAGGCAAAAAGCTTGGGGGTAACCCTGCAAAAAGGGCCAGGTCCAACATGCGTGGACCATCTCATTCTATGATTGAGACCTAACCCTCAGGGTAAACAAACTCTTGCACTTGTTCCATTGGGGCACCCCGGGCCACGATCTTAGCCCTGACAGATTTATAAGGTTGAAGCCCCATACATTTAGTTTTAATAATGTTGAGCTCAAGGCCTGTGTGCTGCAAAAGCTTAGGAGGTGAACTACCCTTGCTTGCAGACCTTGCAGCATTTTCGATAACAACATTGTGTTGTCTGGAAAAAGTAGGTTTGCAATTTTTTGGTGTCTAATTTAAGTGCATCATTGCCCAGGAAGTCGAGTGCACAGACAATATCATTAATGTAGAGCATGAACAGTGTAGGGGTCAAAACACAATCCTGGCAAACACCAGGTTCAATATTAAAGGGATCACTGAGCTCACCATTGCTGCCATACCTGACCCTAGTCTGGTAATGCGCATGAAGCCTGATTACAACAGACAAATGGTTGCCAGGAATACCCATCTCCTCTAGGGACTCCCACAGCTTGCTTCTAGAGATGGAGTCAAAGGTTGGTCTTAGGTCGAGAAAGACCACATACAAGTGGCCTTTGTTAAGTGTTACAGTTTTCTCTTTTTTTTTTTCCTCACATTTTTTGCAGTACTTCTATTACGGCCAGACCCGATGTATACTCTGATCCCTTATGGATCAGGCAAAAGGTCAGCCCCATCTAGAAGACTCATAAAAGGGGGGGGGGTGGAAATGATTGTATGCCACCCTCTCCTTGAAAATAATCATAGGACAATTTGCTCAAGAACTAGCGCTTAGAGAAAACCATTTCACCCAAGATTGCCATCATTCTTTGACATCATTGGATCTAGTTCTGCTCAGATCTAATTGCCAGATTTTCATTACAGCATCCACCCATTCCCACCAGCTTGGGGGAGTATAAGAAATCCAATGCCTGCAAACCTCCCGCCTTCCCAGAAGTATTAAGTAAAATAACAAGTTCCTATGAGCACTTGAGAGGTTTATCGGTTCTAAGGTACCACCAAATAAAACTAAGGCTGGGGAGGAAACCAGTGGGATTTGCATTCCATTAGATAAAGTCTCAAACACATCCCCCCAGAACTTTGAAATCCGAGAACATAGCATCACCATGTGAACGTCATCTGCCCCCACTAACCCACACTTTTTACAAGCTGCCCGGGCATTTTTATTACATTTATTTAGCTTCTTTGGGGTGTAATGTGCTCTATGCAAAACAAATAAATGATTCTTTCTAAGAGCAGCAGCCTTGACCACTCTATAAAGATGCTGCCAAGAATCTGCCCATAGTGTATTAATATCCTCTTTACTCACCACCTCCTCCCGTAGAGAACCCGGGAAATGCTGTTCGTCGTCTAAGCTATCCAGACACTCCAAGAATATTCTATAATAGACAGCAGCTTCTTTCTTACATGGCTGATTCTTATGTAACAACTCCACTAACTCATTGGTCTTCTTTTCCGCTATTCTTAAAAATCTTACCCATGCGCTTAATTGATAATATTTAAACCTAGACATCGAACAGTGGCTAGAGACAAATGTTCCCCAAGGTTTCAACGCCCCCTCCTGTAATACTTGTCCCCATTCTGTGATACCTGCCTCCTTCAAGGGGCGTCTTTCAAACATTCCGGAGTTCCGGGAGAGTCCCAAATGGGAGCATGGGTACTATAATACAATAGATCAGTGATTTTCCTTATTCTAGCCCACAAAGAAGCCGCTGCTTTTAGTAATTTCATCCTTACTTTTTTATAGAACCTTGGGTGGCCAAATTTATACAAGAAATTCCGCTCCTCTACCCCTTCGCCCCTCAACATAGCCTTCTTCTGAGGGGAGACCTCCTCTGCTAGTAATAGATCTTTAACATTCTTTAACTGGAATGCCCATACATATAACTGAATATCCGGGAGGGCAATCCCTCCCTTGGTATACCCTCTACGAAGCTTCTTCCTGGCAATCCTGATTCCCTTATAAGCCCAAATAAAACTATCAATCTTCGATTTTATATCCTGTATTCTTTTCTTCGCAAATTCCAGCGGGATCATATTAAAAAGAAAATTGAGCTTCGGAAGAATAAACATTTTTACTAAATTCGCTCTCCCGTATAGAGTCAAAGGAAGATGTACCCAACTTAATAACAGTTTATCTATCTGGTGGGTCAAAAGTTTCAAATTTACCAGTGACGTTTTCTCCAAATCCTGTGGTATTTTAACTCCAAGGTACTTTATCTCCTCTTTTTATTAATTTATGACAAATATTCATGTTCCATGTCATGATCTCTGTGTTTGGCAAATTAATTTGATACCCTGATACCTGGCCGAATTTTCGTGTTATCTCTTCCACTCTATCTAACGCCACAGGGAGATCTGTAGTATAGATCATGATGTCATCAGCATACATAGATACCTTCTTCTCCCATCCCATATAAACAAAAGGTTTTATTAGAGCATCCTTTTTAATCATGCAAGCAAGCAGCTCTATGTACACACCAAAGAGCAGAGGAGATAGAGGACAGCCCTGTCTAGTCCCTCTAGTAATAGAGAACGGGGAGGTTAGACTCCCATTTATCAAAACTCTAGCCGATGGATTGGCGTAAATACTTTTTACAACTCCTAAAAACCTTGGCCTGAAGTTCAGCTGTACTAAAATATAATTTAAATAGCCCCAGTTCACCCGGTCAAATGCCTTAGTAGCATCAAGAGTAGTAACCGCCAAAGGGAGACCAGATACTGATGCCATATCAATTGCCCCAATTAATTAGTGGGATAATTGGCACATATACCTGTTTTTTAGAAACCCCTTCTGGTCTTCATGAATCAGGGGTGCGATCCCCTCCCCTAATCTACTGGCAACTATACTTGTAAATATTTTATAATCATTATTCAATAGGGAAATTGGTCTGTATGATTCACAATGCGAAGCGTCTTTCCCAGTTTTTATTATGACAGTTATTATTGCTTCATTCCAAGATCCTGGTAATTGGGATTCTCCCCTCCAAATTCCATTAAAAAGATCTTTGAGCAGAGGAGATAAAATCCTACTGAGTTTTACATAAAACTCTGCAGGTAAGCCCTCAGGGCCCGATGCCTTCCCTTTTTTTGATTTTGCAATAGCCTGTCCTAATTCTCGCTCCGAAAACTCCTCCACCAGAAGAGACACCCCGACCTCATCAAGTTTCCCTGAGATTAATTCTTCTACCTTTGGCATTGCCTCAACCACCACTTCTGGTAAATCTTCTTTAAATAATGCTTAAAAAAAAACCTGGAATGCTTTTTGAATCGCTAAAGAGTCTGTTACAACCACCCCTGTGCCAGGGTCTCTTATCTCTGAAATCTGATTTCTAATTAGGTCGGATTTTGTTTCCCATGCCAATAAATTCCCTGCACATTCCCCATTCTCAAAATAAGCAAATTTACTTGCTTCCCATTTCTCCCTTACCCGCGTCTCTATCACTGCTGAGAGGACTGCTCTCTCAGTAACCAATTCTAGCATAATTGAATCTTCACTTCTCCCATCCAAATGAGCCTCAACCAATTTTTTCTCCAAACTCTCTAATTCTTTCTCAATATTCAGGATGCCTAATCTGTACTCCCTATTTCTCCGGGCAGAAATGGAGATCAGAACCCTTCTGATAAAAGCCTTATATGAGTCCCACACCACATGGGGTGCTGCACAGTTCCGATTTTCTTTGAAAAACCATCTAGTTTCCCTAGACAGACATTCTACCACCTCTTTGTTGCTTAATAGGGAGCGATCTAACGTCCACCGGGGTCCATCTCCCTTCTAAGTTACCATAACTGTACCATGGTCAGATAAATGGGCTGGGATATGTTGCACATCCACCACACATGCCTTCAGAGTCTTAGCAAGTAGAATAAAATCTATCCTAGAGTGATGCCTGAACTTCTTTTTATGGAAAGTAAAACTGCGCAAACGGCCATGTTAGTCTCTCCAAATATCAACCAAAGCATACTGGTCCATCATCACTTTTGATATACGCCAAAGATTTTTGGCACCCACAGGCCCTACTACCAGAGGACTTATCTAGCATATGATTTTACACCACATTAAAATCGCCTGCTATTATGATTGGATGCTGACTTTCCAGTAGTGCATTACATATTTCCCGTAGAGCGGTCGTATCATCTACATTGGGGCCATAATAGGATACTAAAGTATAAATAGCCCGGTTAATCTTAACATCCGCCATGACCCATCTACCTTTTGTATCCAACTTGGTGCACATAATCAAAGCATTAGCAACTCTCTTGACCAAGATTACCACTCCCTTTGAATGCGATGTATTATTAGAACAGGCCACTTGACTAACCCAGGCCAGAGGTTTAAAGATCCCCTGTACTTCTGCAAATGTCAAATGAGACTCCTGAATCATTATAATTTGTGCCGGGGAGTCCTTAATATACTGCAGGATATAACTTCTCCTTGCCCTTACTCTCAACCCATTCACATTCCAGGAGAGAATCTGGAAATAACCTGCAGCCATCCCACTTATATATTTTCCCAAAAGTAACAGGCATTCTAATAAACAATGTTACAGGTCGAACTGTTTTACAATGAGGACATTTTTTCCCGTATCACACCCACCCTACCCCTGCCAAATCTCCTCCCCCCATCTTTCCATCCCCTCCCCAGTTCCCTCCCTCTCACCACCCTGGGGAACCCCCCATTTTGTTGGATATCCAGCCATTTGGCGCTACTAGACCCCCCACCGTGTCTTAAAAGAAGAAAAAAACAAAAAAACAAAAATATCCCATAATGATTTAATTGTTCTTAAATTTCTCCAGTAGAGAATCCGCTTCGTGGACATCCCGTAAGTTATACATCCGATTCTCTCTCATCACTCTCAAAGTTGCTGGAAATTTTAATTGAACTGTGGCCCCCAACTTCCTAAACTCCTCCAGCCTCTTGCCAAGCTCCCTTTGTCGGTTGGAGGTCGTCCGCGATGCATCAGATCTTATTTCAAAAGAGAAAGCACTTGCATTCAATGTTACGGTTTTCAGTGCTCTAGAGAGGCCTTTCTCCTTTATAACATAGGTAAGAAAATTCACCAGTATCCTTTTTGGCTTTGCTGCGTTTGGTGGTTTCCGAAACGGGTTCCTATGGACCCTCTGTATATCTTGGAAGAGCAAATCTTCAGACCCCTCCCACACCCCGCATTGACACAGGAGACCCAACACAAACATTTTAATATTATCTCTCTCAACCCCCTCCGGGACATTCATTATTTTAATGTTATTCCTCCTGGCGTTGTTTTCCAATACTTCCAGACGTTCAGCATTCTGATTTCCCGTAATCCTTAATGCTTCAATTTCATTAGTGTGTTTCTCCACCGTTTCATTAAGTTGAACCACTTGATTTTCCAGAATGTACGTTTGCTGTGCTAAAATATCCATCTTCGTCGCCAAAGCTTCGCAAACCTCTTGGATCCCATTGGTTATTCTGTGATACCAGGAATCCCTGCCTAACTTCCTTAGATAAGGAGTGCAGCAAAGATTCAAGAGATGACTGACCATGCATTGAGTTTGACTCCAGTAGTGGGTCCTGCTGGGAGCCCAAAGGATCTGCTGTCATTTCTTCCAAAGTGCCATTACTTTGTTGCAGGGAAGTATCTTCTTCTATAGCCGGAGGGTACTGAATCTGCGCTAGCATGCCTGTGCCTAATATCCTCCCCTCACTTAAAGAGGGTGAAGATGAGGAAAAAAGATTGATCCCGGGCGAATCTACTTGCTCTCCCCCTTCACATTCAGACCATAAGGTTTTATTTGGTATTGCGCTCAGAGAAGTGGGGAGGGAAGATATATTAGCAGTGGACATGATGTTATCTAAGCTCTTGGCTTTAAAGTATGCCCTAAGTGAGGGGGTTATTTTCTGTTGAGGGCGAGGGGTGGGCTGTTTTTTGCTCCCCTCAGTTTATTTCCTTTGCGGTGGCAGTGCTAACCCCCTTTCCATAAGCAAAACATCCATAGGGCTTTCAGGAGCGCTGACAATATCTTTACTGACCTGACCTGGCAATATATAAGAAGAGCCCCCCTCCCTTAAACTGTTAAAGACTTCAGTCTCCGCATGCCCGCCCCCTTCTCCCGGTACCTGGTCCATGTAGTCATCCGTGTTACCTCGATGCAGATTCATAGGTCCAGATGTTGAAGGGAGAGAGGGAGAGTCCCTTCTTCTTAATTGGGGCAATGGTGCACTAATCCTTCCTTCCATGCTGCCTTCCATGCTGCCAGATTGTCTTGTGCTGCCCCTGCCTGCTTTGCCTCCGGTCGCTCCCCTCAGGGCGACCCTGGATGTGAGAGCGCGCACTCTCCGAACCTTGAGAACTGCGCGCTCCCAATTACCGATGTTTGCCTTTCCTACTGTGGCTCCTGCTGCTCCTGTTACTGGCGTTCTAGCTCGCACCGGAAAGTGGTCTCGCAGCCTGTGGGAGGGCATGCTGCTTTCAGGTAAGAATACGGGATTCCCATCCCGTATTTCCTCTCCTTTCTCCTTTCTCCTGCCTTCTCACACCGGTGGGGGGTCAAGCAGCGCCTCAGCTGTTCTAGCAACGTGCGCGCTGCTGACCTTCAGCCGCCATGTTCCCCGTTCCTCCTTTGCATTTCCAGTTTTCTTGTAGAGTCAAAAGAAGCAGTAAATGTTATCCACTGTACTTACCCTATTTCTAAAGACTGCCAAGAACTCTGAGAAGATGGAATTTTCCTTAGTCCAGTCCAACAGCTGCCCCAGGATAAGGTGGGAAAAGAGTTTCTGGGAGGTATTGATGAGGCTGATGGGCCTGTAATTCCCAGGGTCATCTTTGCTGCCTTTTTTAAAGATAGGTATTATCTCAGCAGAAAGCCAAGACCCATGAAGAAGGCCACCTTCCAACAGAGAGCGAAATAGCAACTCAAAGTATGTAGCCCAAATTAGGGGTTCTTCACAAATAAGTCCCCGGGGATGGAATCAGACCCCTCTGCTTTATATGTCGAAAAGGCCAGAAAGGTATTCAACACATCATTGAACACAAAGGACAAAGGGCTGGTGCCACCTCCAGGACGGGGAGTGACACGTTCCAGTTCTCTACTCTCATATGTGGGTTTGGTTGTGTACATTTTTGAGAAGTAGTCCACACAGGCCTGGGGTTGAAGGTTGTAATCAATGCTAGTAACTGCTTCACCATTAATGTGAGCCACTATCCCCCAAAATGACATGGAGTCCCCTGCCCTAACAGCTGCAACCAGATCCTCCCACAGATCATGTTTCCATTCTAGTTTGGCCTGGGAGAGTGCATCCTTGTAGTCCTTTCGTCCTCTGATAATTTCATGCCCATTGACAGCTTTCAAGTTCAGGAAAAGGATAGATCTTAACTTTATACAATTACTGTTAAACTAGGCACATGAAGTGTACACCCAGGAAGCCCCACACCCAGCCTTGCATATCAGGCCTTCAAGAGACATGGAGAGCTTTTCATGGCACTTAAACACATGGTTAGTAATACTAGATCCACTAGTACCCAAAATATCCAAAGAATCCGTGACCTGACCATAGATCTGGGCCAATCTCATTGGATCCTATCAAGCCACCTCCTAATTTAAAGCCCACTTGTTATTCATAAGAGAGGGATTAGCCCTGGGGTTAGAACTGCCACCCTGATGATCACAAGACCCGAAGCCACTATGGATCAAATGGAGAGCATTATGGTCACTATTGAAATGCTCTACAACCTTCAATAAGGGAGGGCCTGAGCAGCAGGGTCAAAAAGATGTGGTCAATAAGCTCTTTTGCTGGATAAACTTAAATGTGTGGACACCACTACGATCTGACATGGATCTGCCATTGCAGGCCCAAAGGCCAAAATGAAGGGATAAGCTCAGCAGCTGGTTGACATCCAAGGCACAGCACTTTGCCAGGGCCAAGCCTAGCTGGAGAACAACCCAGGCAGCATCTTCCTCTTCAGTTAGATTAAATGGTGCTAGGCCAAAAGGTACAAAGGTGACATTAAAATTGTCAGCAACAATTGCCCCGTCAGACTGTGGTAGTGAGTCCATAACATTTTCTAGAGAGAGCAGGGTACTAAAAAACATATTGGCACTATCCAACCTGTTGCAGACATTGAAAACATTACATAAAGGCCCGTCCCCAGCAAGGGAAACCTCCATCGCATCACGCACGTTTACATCAAGTCTTGTAATATTAAGTACTAGTGAAGTTTTCACCCACAAAGTAAGGCCACCAATGCTCTTTCACACATTAGGGCGATAGAGGTGAGTTGAACAGCAAGGGAGCTCCTCCCAAGAGTGCTTTTTCTCCCCATCTCCTGGCCTGGGTAATTAAACTCACTGGGGGATGAGAAGGAAGAAAAAGAAAAAAACCAAGGGAGTGGCTGTGCTGCTTTACTCTTCAGAATATCAAAACTATGCACTTCAGGATATTTTAAGGCACAATGTAAAGCAATCACTCTCAAACACCTTCGTAAGTAGAATAATCAAGTTTATTTAAGGGGCAAGTTCTCAGCTAGCAAAACTAAACCACACTAATATATATATATATATACATCAGGAGAATAACATGAGAATAATGATAAAGATATAAGCACTCTGTGAATAATTGCAAGAGTAAGTGCATATAATACGAGCACACACAATATACCTCAATGCTCAATAGCATGAAAGTGACTGTAAGAGTAAGTGCATATTACGCGCGCACACACAATATACTTCAATGCTCAATAGCATGAAAATGACTGCAAGAATAAGTACACATTACGCGCGCACACACAATACACTTAATAAATTGAAAAGCTTCACCGAAAAGAGCGTCTGCATCCCTCCGCCGTACACAAAGCTGGGGAACCCAAATCAGCTGACACAGGGAGCCTCTGTTCGGGACAATCAGTCCTCCTGGCGTTGCGTCCAACCCAGGAGAGAGTTCCTAAACCAGCCCATCCAGGCCCCCAACTTTTATAGTATTTACTAACGCCCAGGAGTCTTTTCTAGAAAAAGACCCCCTCCTTTACAAATTGTGCAATCGGCGGTACCTTGTTCACCCTTCGAGACGTCTCCTCAGAACGGGCCAAGTTCCCAGGAGAGGACTCCAAGGTGAAGCTTGCATTCCTCCTTGTGTACAGGCGCATCCCCCTGTTGTTCTAACTGATAGCTCGTGGAATGTAAATAGCGCCCTTCGTACCAGGCAGATGGAGCGAAGTTGAGCAGAAAAACACCCCACCCTTCAGCTTGCCGAAGCTTGTGGAAAAACACAGAACAGTGCCTTACGCACCGAACCAGACTCGACAAAAATGGAGTCGTGAACCAAAATGGAAGCGAAGGCCAATGAAAGCAGAGGCCAATGGTCCACACTCTGCACCACTGTTTACCTTGCACGTAGTGCTGCCGCATGCACGTAGTGTATGTAGCAATACATCTCCACCCTTGGACCATTTGGCCAACTTACAACTAAGTATATCCTATAAGCTGAAATGGCAATGCTCTTGGGCGAAACTGAGATAGAAGATTAGGCACACACTGAATACAACAACATAATGAAATTAAAATAACTGTTATGATAATGATTACACCAAAGATATAACGCAGTTGGCCTAAATTAGGCAGCCATCCAAAAGCCCAATCCCACCACCCCTTGTCAACATCCTGCTGCACCCCCTTCACCAATTTATGCAGGGCCTCTATGTGGGAGTTGATTGATATGGAGTGGTCGGATAAATTGAAGCAACATAATCCTTCAAAATCACTGCAGCCATGGTTGTGTTTAAGCAGTAAATAATCAATAGCAGCGCGATTCTGCAAAGCAGCTCTTCTAATTCCCTGTACATCTAATAACAGCTCAGCTAAGGCAGCTGATGTATAGTTAATATTCTTGACTACTAAACATGCAAGTTTATTAATAACTCTGGTATTATATACTGCAAGTCCTGGCACCCCTACGATGGAACTAGCTAAACTAACATATTCTGTTTTGGACAGCAATGAAATTTCAGAATCACAGTCCGTAGGTAATTGAATAGTGTCTCTGGTATAGCGAGGGTGTAGAGCAGTATCCATAGGAAACATGAGAAAGCCTAAGCGTGACCAGGCACAAGGCCCTCCGGTTAGATTGGCTGGAATATAAGTAAAAGAAAGATTACCACAAGAAAAGAGCCAACCTTTAGGCAACTTAACATTTTGAATGTGGCTGGCAGCAGGCACCACATGTTGGCAAAACATTGAATTATTTACATTCAAACAGGTTAGGTCAGTCCGTGAGTGGCACAACGTCCGTTGTGCAGCAGTTAAGTTTTTGTCTCTTTTCTCCAATTTGAGCTGAGCACATTTACCTATTTTCATAGGATCACAGGTCAATGAATAGCACACATCCCCACTTGAGATGTTAAACGTGAGTATAGATGTCATGTTCCTCCACAACCGCCTGCCCACCTCCGGGCAATGACGGCAGTACTCATAGAGTGACAGATGGGAGCGAACGTCACTCACATCCACCATTCCATCCTGGTTTGTATTGTTAAAGATGTGTAATAATACAGCAGCAGGAGTGGGCACTGCCACTAGACAAGTGGTAATCAAATCTTGAACGCTTTGCATGTTACTCATACAGAAGTGAGATATATTCAGCACTTCCTGCGCTAGATGAATCCAAACATTGTTCGGTTGATGCAGCAGCGTTGGCATCTGCGGCTGACGGTTGAATTTTTGGGCTATGAGCCCCTCCCGCTCCCCGGTGGAGTCTCCCGAACGGGCTCCATACACCACACTCATGGCACAGGCACTCCACAGGATGATCTGAAAAGAACAAAGGACAAAACACGTATTATCATTCTCGCAGATAGCATTTGTCAGCGGGAACATGTTCCCATTTGTCTTGACCAGGTCGCATAACTACCAGGACATTGTCTGGTCCAGTGGCGATGACATCAGCGGGTTGAGGAGGGTTATTTGGGGATTCAATCCACACTTTGGCCCCTGGGTTCTTGTCAGTAGATCCGAACCCTCCTTTGCCTCTCACAGTGAGAAGAGCTGGGGCGCTCCCCTTCTTAACAACACCTCCATAAACCGGCATAATGACAATTTGGGCAACGCGATCACCAGGTTGCACCACTAGGTCTGTGTCACCACTGTTCAAGAGAATGACTTTCAACTCGCCTTGGTAGTCTGCATCTATCACGCCTCCTAAAACTTGGATGCCCCTCAAGGCAAGCCCAGATCGAGGGGCGATCAGACCGTAATGTTCAGGGGGAATCTGAATTCCCACCCCAGTTTCAATCAGAGTGATGTCTCTAGGTTTCAATCGATGCATGTGTAAAGCATGTAAGTCAAGTCCTGCAGATTCTGGTGTAGCTCGATATGGGGCCAAAGCTCCTGGAGCTGTTTCCCAATACACAATGGTATTGCTCGTTGTAAACGGATTAATCTGTAAAGCAGGTGTGAGCATTCTCATGAGAGGTGTCTCAGCATTTGTAAGGGGTCGGTTGTTCAAAATTTGCAAAGCATCATACAAATTATCCCTCCACCCCTTCAGTGTCCCATCATTCAGTTTACGCAATTGTTCTTTCAGCAACCCATTCATTCTCTCAATCAGTCCCGCTGCTTGTGGGTAGTAAGGTATGTGAAAAATCCACTCAATATTGCGTTGTGCACAATAGTCCTGCACTAGTCTGCCCTTGAAGTGGCTGGCGTTATCACTTTGAATCTGGAGTGGCACTCCATAGTACAGAATCAACAGATCTAGTGTTTTCAGGGTGCTCTGTTGAGTTGCGCGCTTGCAGGGAAAGGCTATGAGATAACCAGAGTAAGTGTCTACCACGGTGCAGGCATACTGACACCCTCTGCTCACTGGCATTGGTCCAATGTAATCAATCTGCCAAATCTGTCCTGGCAATTTACCTCTACCTAGCTGGCCTCTCACCACCTGTGGGACCGGTCTGTGCTGTGCATGCTGACAAATGGGACATTCAATGATCGCTGTTTTAATCAAATCTAGGGGAAGATGCATCCCTCTAATCTCAGCCCACCTGTGAGTAGCCTTTTCTCCAAGATGTCCGCATTTCTGGTGTGCCCATTTAGCCATTCCCACCAAATCAGAACTCTGCGCCTCCACTTCAGCCTCTTGAATCTTGGCTCGATCGTCTGCAAGACAATTGAACCATCGGTCTAATGAATCAGTTGGACAGTGAGCGTCCACATGATAGACAGTCACGGTGCTTTGAGGTAACATTTCCCAGATCTCCTGCCATAACTCCTTCCCCCATACCTCTTTGTTATGGATTTTGTACTGATGTGCATGCCACGTGGGAAGCCAAGTAGCTAACCCATTGGCGGTAGACCAGGAATCTGTATAAATGTGACATTTTCCGGGTAGCTCCTGTTTTAAAGCCTGATACACGGCATAAAGCTCTGCATACTGGCTACTTTTTCCCTGTCCTGTAGTTGTCAAAAGCTTCTTGGTAACAGGATTATAGGACACTGCCTTCCAGTGCCTTTTCGCTCCAACATATTTTGCTGAACCATCTGTGAACCACACATGTTTTTTGTCATCTGCAGACAAGTCTGCGAACGGCTGGCCCCACCCTACTGGGGATTCACACACTGGAGGTACATCATGCAACATTTCGGAATTCTCCACTGGAGCCTGCGCTACCTGCTCATGCAAAACTGCGGTCCCTTTTGGACCCGCTCGTGCCCTGTCCTGGACATACCATTTCCATTTTATAATGCTGGCTTCTTGCGCATGTCCAATTCTATGAGTTTTTGGGGAACTCATCACCCACTGCATGATGGGAATTTCAGGCCTTAAAATCACATTGTGTCCCAGTGTAATTTGCTCAGTATCAACCAGGGCCCAATAGCAGGCCAGCAGCTGCTTCTCAAAGGGAGTATACCGCTCTCCTGCCTCAGGTAACTTCTTTGTCCAAAATCCCAGGGGCACCCTCTTTCTTCCTTGTTTTTGCCATAAACTCCAATTGGCATACTGCCCCTGGACTGTCACATTCAATTCAATGTCTCCCTCTCGAATCGGCCACAAATCCAAAGCATGCTGAATGGCGTCTTTCGCCAATTCAAACGCGCGCTGCTCCTGCTCTCCCCATTCAAACGCATTTTTCTTTCGTGTAACTTTGTACAATGGGGCCAAAATCTGAGACAAATGGGGTATATGTTGTCTCCAATACCCGAATAGTCCTATAAAACTCTGGGCTTCCTTCCGATTTCGCGGTACTGCGAATTCCTTAATCTTTTGTTTCACTTTTGGCAACACTTCTCTGTGTCCCTGATTCCACTGGATGCCCAAAAATTTCACGCTCTGAGACGGTCCCTGCACTTTCTCGGGGTTAATCTCCCACCCTTGATTCTGCAAATGTTCCACCACCCTGTCTAGCTGAATTTGCACCTGTTCTTGCGTCTCTCCCTGCATCATCACGTCATCTATATAGTGGGAAATTTGCACTCCAGGAACCACGGGTACTTCATCCAAATGCTCTGCCACCAGCCGGTGGCAGATAGTGGGGCTATGTAAATACCCCATGGGTAATCTACAGAAGGTGTACTGACGCCCCGCCCATTGGAATGCCAGCTGAGGCTGGCTCTCAGTAGCTATTGGTATCGTAAAGAAGGCATTGGCAATGTCAATGGTTGCATACCAAGTCCCACTGTGTTTCTGTATGTTCTCAATCAAGGTAATGGTGTCTGGGACCGCTGCAGTCAGAGGAGGTGTATGTTTATTCAATTGGCGATAATCAATGCAAATCCTCCAACTGTTATCACTTTTACGAACAGGCCAGAGGGCATTATTCCACGCAGTGGTGATGGGAACTATTACCCCGGCCTCTAGTAAATCATGTATAGTCTGGCTAATCTCCTCATGTCCTCCCGGTATTCTGTACTGTTTCATTTGAATCACTTTAGTAGCTTGGGGAAGTGTTACCGGAGGAATCTTCAACAGCCCCACCCTTGCGGCGGCTATTGATATAAATCTTTTGGAACCAAATTGATAACATCCATCTTCCAAATGTAGGGTCATCCCTTTCAAAATGTCAATTCCAATAATGTATTCGGGAATGGGCACAATCAGGACAGTGTATTCTCTCTTTGGAAGTCCCCCTATTTTCATGGGAACCACTATCTGCACTGCCGGGGTTTCTTTTCCGCCCAATCCCGTAATGGTGAAGTACTGTCCCCTGAATTTTCTCGGATTGCCATGAATCAAAGTGGCCTCCGCTCCGGTGTCAACGAGGGCTCGAACTTTTTGAACATTTCCACGTTTCCAATAAATTTCTACTTTGACATGAGGTCTGTTATCTTTGCGAGCCCATCCCTGCACCGGAGTTTGGCCTGTTTCCTAATCTATTTTCACTCTGCGCACATCAGAGTCTGCCCAAGTCAAATCTGGATACAGTTTGCGGTAATTCTCAGGGAACTCCTCCTCCCTGTCTCTGCTTCGCAACCTCTCTGAGCTTACCAGCTCCCTCTCCCACTCTCTTCCTCGAGTTTTCCCAGAACCTGTCAGTTCTCGGTCTCTCTCCCTGCTCCGGGTTCCCTCTGCGCTTCGGTGCTCTTCCTCCCAATTTCCGTCCTCTGGGGATCTCTCTCTACTGTGGGGTTTTCTCCCTCTCTCTCCCTTTTCACCCTCACGCTCCTCCCCTCCTGCCTTTCTCTGGTTCACCACTTTGTTATCCTTCTTGTTCCCTTTCCTACTCCCCTCCTTTTTATCCAAACCGCGTTTGTGATACATTTCCCACATGTCCTTGGTGCTTATCCCATCAATTTCATTCCTGGTCACCCCATCTCGCATCAAGGCCTGAAACATGTCTCGCCTTGTCACCCTGTTGTTATCAGTACGATTCTCAGACCGTGAATTCCTCTCTGGCTTAGCCCATTCTCCTAAATCACTTAACTCACGCACCGCTTCTACCACCTGAGACAATGGGTTACCTGTCTGATTAATTAACAAAGTCATGATGACATGCTTATATGCAGGAGGAGCGGCCCTAATCAGCCGGTTTCGCACAGACACACTTAAAATTCCATTCATCAAATCATGGGCATTACCCATAAAGATAGCTGTTTTCATCCCTTCTTCCTTCAATCTCTGTACTGCATCTCTCAAAGTATACCAAGGTTTATCATTAGGCGGCCAGTCTGACTCTGTCGGATACTTCTGAGCACACCCTTGCGCCGCTAGCTCTAACAAATTGGTCATGGGACCATTCCCTGGATAGGTTCTAAACTCATTTTGAATAACCGGGTCTGTACTTAACATACAAAGCCTCGGGGCGTCGCCGTGATCCAATTGGACCCCCTGGCCCCCCATATCGTGCACCCGCACCAACCACGTAAGCAATGTTTCCCCAGACCTCTGTCGAAATCTGTCTATCACATCACTTAGTTCTTGCTGTGTATAATCCTCCAGGGCATCCAACATCACCCCTCCAGGATTAGCTGGGCTATGCTGTAACTTTCGCCGATATATGGGCTGCGCACGGACAACATTCCTGCGCTCTGTCTTCTCCTGTCTAACATCTTGGCAGTCATCGCCCCCGGACCCATCTGAAAAATCAGATGTATCCCAGATGTTTCCATCCCAAAATTCAGGGTCAAAGGCTAATCCTGCCTGAGAGATAGCTAAATGCACCTTCTTTTTATTAACTTTCCCTCTTCGTTTCTTGTGTTTATATTTAGCTACGCTAACAGCCGTTCTCTCTGCAACCAGTTGGTACATTTCCAACTTATCACTTAATAATTTATTTTGACAAGCTAGCATGGTAGAGGAATTTCGGGCTTCCACTAACTCCTTCTCCAGCTGCTCGTGGTCTTTTTGTAACTGTAAACATTTTTCATACAACTTTCGGTACGCAGAAAGCAAGATCCAGCCTCGCCTCCCCAACGCACAAACCTCCCTTCCCTTGTCAATCGACACTTTCCGTAAACAAATGAGAAGATCTTCAGGTTCCACATTTAACATACACGCATTCCAATTTTCACACAAACCAGCACAACGTGACCATTCCTGAGCTAATAATTTATACGGAGCAGTTTCCCACCCCGGTATCTCTATGTCTGGATTTGCTACCTGAGAACCTGCTTTTGAGCTCGCTTTGATCTTATTAAGCATTTTCCCTTTTTTTTTTTTTCGAATCCTGCCGACTACGCCAATTTGTGCTGCTTTACTCTTCAGAATATCAAAACTATGCACTTCAGGATATTTTAAGGCACAATGTAAAGCAATCACTCTCAAACACCTTCGTAAGTAGAATAATCAAGTTTATTTAAGGGGCAAGTTCTCAGCTAGCAAAACTAAACCACACTAATATATATATATATATACATCAGGAGAATAACATGAGAATAATGATAAAGATATAAGCACTCTGTGAATAATTGCAAGAGTAAGTGCATATAATACGAGCACACACAATATACCTCAATGCTCAATAGCATGAAAGTGACTGTAAGAGTAAGTGCATATTACGCGCGCACACACAATATACTTCAATGCTCAATAGCATGAAAATGACTGCAAGAATAAGTACACATTACGCGCGCACACACAATACACTTAATAAATTGAAAAGCTTCACCGAAAAGAGCGTCTGCATCCCTCCGCCGTACACAAAGCTGGGGAACCCAAATCAGCTGACACAGGGAGCCTCTGTTCGGGACAATCAGTCCTCCTGGCGTTGCGTCCAACCCAGGAGAGAGTTCCTAAACCAGCCCATCCAGGCCCCCAACTTTTATAGTATTTACTAACGCCCAGGAGTCTTTTCTAGAAAAAGACCCCCTCCTTTACAAATTGTGCAATCGGCGGTACCTTGTTCACCCTTCGAGACGTCTCCTCAGAACGGGCCAAGTTCCCAGGAGAGGACTCCAAGGTGAAGCTTGCATTCCTCCTTGTGTACAGGCGCATCCCCCTGTTGTTCTAACTGATAGCTCGTGGAATGTAAATAGCGCCCTTCGTACCAGGCAGATGGAGCGAAGTTGAGCAGAAAAACACCCCACCCTTCAGCTTGCCGAAGCTTGTGGAAAAACACAGAACAGTGCCTTACGCACCGAACCAGACTCGACAAAAATGGAGTCGTGAACCAAAATGGAAGCGAAGGCCAATGAAAGCAGAGGCCAATGGTCCACACTCTGCACCACTGTTTACCTTGCACGTAGTGCTGCCGCATGCACGTAGTGTATGTAGCAATACAGTGGCCAAGCTCAGCCTCTTCCAGGCTTTGATGAGCTAAGACGGGCCTACCTTGGCCAAGCAGCTGGAAGTGAAGAGCGCTTATAGTGCGGTCCTGCTTCTACCCCCCCTGCTCCTGAAGAGTCTGGAGGATGTAGTCCCAACCCAGGCTTAGTGAAAGCTTTGTCCCAACCAGTTTGCATCCAGTGAAATGCTGTCTGTAGTCACCTGCGCAGTGGGAAGTGAAGAGCGCTTATAGTACGGTCCTCCTACTGCCACGTTCCATCACTGGAGAGTCTGGGGGACTTAGACCCAGCCCAGGCTTGATGAAAGCTGAATCCCAACATGTGTGCAAGTAGGGAAACGCTGTCTGTAGTCACCAACTCAGCGTTAATGAAGAGTACCTATAGCGCGGTCCTGCCCCACTACTGGAGAGTCTGGGGGAGGTAGTCCCACCTCAGGCTTGATGAAAGCTGAGTCCCAACAAATGTGTGGGTTAGGAAATGCTGTCTGTAGTCACCTGTGCAGTGGGAAGTGAAGAGTGCTTATACCGCGGTCATGCGCCTGCCCTTACCTGTGGCTGGAGAGTTGAGACATAGTCCCACCCCAGGCTTGATGAAAGTTGAGTCCCAACAAGTGTGCGGGCAGGGAAACACTGTCTGTAGTCATGTATTAAAAAGGAAGGTTTTAGCCTTGGCAAAAAGTTTAGTATGCCAGGTCAAATTGACAGGTAAAAACTGCACATAGGCTGCAAAGCAGACCCTAGACATGTTTAGGAAGGCTACTTCAGTCTGTGACACAATGAGTGCTGAAGGCCCAATAGTAGCATTTAATTTATAGATCCTGGGCATTGTTGTGCCACTTTTGCTAGGGATGTATACATCTATTAAATGCAATATTTAACACTTTAGCACTGGTTAGCAGTGGTAAAGTGCACAGAGTTCTAAAAGCCAACACAAATAGATTCAGAAAACTGGAGGGATGAAGGAAAAATGTTTGGGGGTGACCATGCAGAGAGGGCCAAGTCCAACAGAGAATAATGAAGCAATAACTCATATTGTCAATGACGAATGGCTGCAGAAACCTCCATCTGCTCCAATGTCATGTAACCATAATCTGTCTTTCAACAATGATCCTGCAAAGGATAAACAAAAAGAAGAGCAAATTAATCAAGAAGTTCTGTGAACAGGGAGAGTCTGTTTACTCTACAGAAAAAGACTAATGCAGTTAGGGACTGATTTAAAACTTGGCCATCGTACCGCCAAGCAGCCTCGGCCGCGGACACGAAAAGACCGTCTAGTTGACCGTCTTCTGCCAGCTGTATTTAGATGTTACAGCACTGCAAGCAGAGGACTTCCGCCAGTTCGCTGATGGAGGGAGATTGCAGCAGGACCCAATGGATCTTGTACAATGGCAGGGGTACACACACACTGTACTTTAGCCATAGGTGTGCCCCTGAACAACACACTAAACAACACAACACATACACACCCATATCCATTGCCATTCCACACAACACGTATATGCTGCAAACAAACATTGGCTGACGTCCACAACACAATATACATGGACCATAGACACTGCACCCACACATGACACAACCATAACCAACACAACTACACACTCAACTACACAAACACACATACACAAGCACAACTACACACATCATGACAGTGACAACCACACAACACCACTCACCTGAATGTTGCACGCATCAACACACAACACAACATGCACAACAACATCAAAGTCATATGCAGTTGGCACACATTCGCACACAACCACAACAGCCATACCAGCCCCCACCCCCTCACCCAGCAAATCACATCACATACACACATACACATACTGACTCACACACACAACTCGCAGCACAACATGACAGGTTCTGGTCCCCTGGCACTGTGTACACATGGACACAGTTGACAAATGTGAATGTACCATCCTTGTGGTGCCAGCATTTATTTGCCAGTGAATACTGGCATCATGATGATAGAGGTGTATATGTGCGAAATGTGTTGTGGAACAGTGAGTCCCCATCTGTGCCTGAAACATTACTGTGACATGTATGTGTCTGCAGTGGTCTGATCTCCTGTGCAGTGCCCATCCAACGTACCGTGGCAATGCAGCGTCCCTACTTTTGCATCCGGCGATGGGGGGAATTTTTTTTATCCGTAGGTCGGTGGCAGCTGTGACGGCTAGTGTCCAGTCTTGTCTAGTCGAAGAGAGGGTTGGAATGAAATAAAAGTGGAGTTTTCACCCCTCCCCATCAATCCGCAAACTCAGGCATGGAGGTCAGGCCATAAGGCACATCAAAATCTGCGTGGCTGGTAGGGTGTCTGGATTCCCCCCGGCATCCCCTTTTCCTCTCCCACTGTCGACCTAGGTTGCATTTCTAGGCAGAGATGGTGGTTCGAATGCGGGCTTTCATCTATCTGACCATCAACATCTAAATATAGTCGGGGACCATCACAACAGATGGCAGGTTGTCAATCGAAAAGTCGATGGAAGGACCATTTTCTGCAAGATCTAAATCAGGCCCTTAGTCTGTTAATACACACCAACTCATAAAATAGCCAAATGGGTACAGTAGAGGAAAAATCTCCAAAGATCTATAAGAATTCGCCAATAGCATGGAAAGAAAGGAATTTTATAATAGATCCCAACTGGAAACTATAATTCATATACTTTGCAAAGCACAATACTTTTAATGCAAAATGTTTACTAAAGAGGAGGTAATGAGGAGGTAACAGGTCAGGGAATGGCATTGAACATTAAGGGGCCCTATTATGAGTGTTATGGATGGGAAAGCCTGTCTTCTAAACTCCTGATAGGGTGGCCACCGCCTACGTGGCCACCTCCCTGCTGGTATTATTAAGAGTTTCCTGCTAGGTCGGCGGGCAGAAACCTGAATTTCCGCCCGCTGGCCTAGCGGGAAACAGGCAACAGCATTGTCTCCAGCTCATAATCAAGCCGGTGGCAATGCTGTAGCCTGCAGAGTGCACCAGCAGCCTTGCAATGTGAACTGTCTGCTTTACAGACAGTGAACATTACGACGGTACTGGCCAGGGAGGCCCGTGCCCTGCCCATGCCAAGTGCATGGGGCCCCCTGCACCTGTTCTCTGTCAGCCTTTTCCTTGCGGTGCAACCTTCAATTTGCAGGGCAGCGCTGCTTGCAGGGCTGCCTGGGGGATTAGGACCGCCTCCAACCTCCATAGTTGACGATTCCCTGGCCACCTGACTGCTAGGGTTGTAATGTGGTGGTCAGACCGCCACATTGGCGGCTATCCAGACTACCACCACGAGTGTAGCGGTCAGGAGACCGCCACAATCGTAATCGGGCCCCACATCTGGTAAAGTACAAACTGGAAACAGAGCAAACACTTAAGGGGAAAATGAATGGCTCAAAAAGGACAGCACCTCCACTGCATGCATCCTTGGTACATTGAGTAGTGGGATTTGTATAGAGGACACACTGCCTCAGATCAAGTCCCCATTTCAAAGCCTTACTGGATCCCAAAATGAATGTAATGCAATTTTGGCAAGACCCTTTAGGTCACCCTCAACCTTGCACAAAGAAAAATGTTACAAAGTGAAATAAGAAAAAGTTAGTAATAAAGTAACAACAAGCTTATTGCTTTATTTTTCCTGCCAATATTTATCTAAAGGCCATTTTAATATTCTTAATAGAGGGAGACTATTACGACTCTTCAAAGTGCTCCCAGCATTATGCTTTTTATCCTCAGAAGATATTGATGCAGTTGGTTTTACCACTCCCTTAAACATCAACTTTCATGAAACAACAACTGTTAATTGGAAAAGTCCTAAGCACTTCAACCTGGAGTATTCACATATGGGTGGCTTTGCGAATCTGTATATTAACACTGGGAAGCCTTCAAAGCTAATACATTCCACCCACCTAAAACTGAGTGTTCATCTGTGGTCAAATCAATCTCCTTTTTGAAGGACTCAAGAGGTGAAAAAGATGACATGGCACTAGCAATATCTAGTATACACGTTTACTGGAAGGTAGACTCAACAAAATCTTGCCACCATGTCAGTCCACGCCGGGAATTAAAAAAGCAGGCAATATAGGATAAAAAAACCCTGTTTGAAAAAATAAAGAAGAGTCATATAGAAGCAGACTTAGGTGGTCATTCCAACCCTGGCGGTCCATGACCGCCGGGTTGGAGGACCGCGGGAGCACCGCCGACAGGCCGGCGGTGCTCCAATGGGCATTCCGACCGCGGCGGTAAAGCCGCGGTCGGACCGGCAACACTGGCGGTCTCCCGCCAGTGTACCGCCGCCCATTGGAATCCTCCAAGACCCCCCCTACCGCCATCCAGTTCCCGGCGGTCCGCCCGCTGGGAACCGGATGGCGGTAGGGGGGGTCGCGGGGCCCCTGGGGGCCCCTGCAGTGCCCATGCCACTGGCATGGGCACTGCAGGGGCCCCCGTAAGAGGGCCCCTAAATGTATTTCACTGTCTGCTGCGCAGACAGTGAAATACGCGACGGGTGCAACTGCACCCGTCGCACAGCTTCCACTCCGCCGGCTCGATTCCGAGCAGGCTTCATCGTGGAAGCCTCTTTCCCGCTGGGCTGGCGGGCGGCCTGAAGGCGGCCGCCCGCCAGCCCAGCGGGAATGTCAGAATTACCGCCGCGGTCTTTCGACCGCGGAACGGTAACCTGACGGCGGGACTTTGGCGGGCGGCCTCCGCCGCCCGCCAAGGTCAGAATGAGGGCCTTAATAACTAGGGACTTCAACATGAACTTGTTTGATGAAAGTACATCTAATGATAACCTCGATGTCCAAGATTCTTGGCGGCCCAAATGTAATCAGAAATCTTCAAAACAAAGCAAGAAGGTCGTTACCTTTCAACATACCATGGGCGTTCGCGGTTTAAACAGCAGATTTCAATCAGATATACCTGCCAACTCCATGAAAATAACAGACCATAGTGCAAAAACAAGTTTATTACACTTTTGCAAGCATAGAAGCTTTTTAACTACATAGGGAACTTTAAAATAGTGGAAATGGCTAGTGACCACATTCTGCAGAACACGGAATTGGTCATAGACGTACAACGCAACAAGTGCAATCTAAACTTAAAAACAAAAAAGGCAATAGTGGAAAATCATAAATCCGAATATAAAAGAAAAATCGAGGATTGACCCGCAATACAGAAAGTGCTAAATAGCATGACTTCCATATTTGATATGGATATGGTAGCTATACAAAAAGAAAGATCAGAGTCATGCCTATGTGGGAACGAGGTAACATCGAGCGCAATTAATCATAATGATAATAAACCGTTAAAGACTTGTGGGAATGTCTGACAAAAAAAACAATTGTAGGTTCTCAGCTGAGTTAAAGAAAAGCAGAAGAAAATTAAGTAAATTATGGTGCGCTGTGTAGCACAGAGTTCTGTAGATGGGAGAACTAAGGGGCAGATTTATGGAAGGTGGCGCTACACTGAGTGCAGCGCCACTTTCTCTGCACCCCTTAGCACCACATACTGCCACCATGTGTGCGCCGTGTTTAGAATACGGCGCACCATAGCACATGGTAGGGGAAATAGCGTCATTTTTTATGACGGTATTGATGTACTCTGCTGGAGTAACTCCAAAATATTGGTGCTACTCCTGCAGAGTACACAGCGGCCCATTCTAAAGAATGGAAGCCCCCTTTTAACGCCGGCTCTGAGCAGGCGTTAAAAGTGCCCTAAAAAATGGTTCAAGGAAATCTCATAGATTTCCTTGTGCCATTTTTCCGGCTCCCCTAACAGGGGAACGCCCCCTTAGCATACATTATGCCTAGCGAAGGCATAATGTAGCGTAAAGGCTTACAGAGTGTGCCACGTTGTAAATACAGTGTGGGATTTCTGCCTCGTTGGGCCACATTAACGTAAAAAATAATGATCTTAGTGTGGCACAAGATGGCGCTAGAGGACTATAATTATGCCCCTAAGTGGGTTGTCTATAAACTGTAAAACAATTACGCTGGCAAGTTTGTGCATATATGTGGGCCTTTGGTTCAATAACACCAGATCATTGGTGCCACCTAAATCAATCAATCAATCACTTATTAAGCGCGCTACTCACCCGGTAGGGTCTCAAGGCGCTAGGGGGACAGGGGGGATAGGGGGTTGCGACTGCTTGAATAGCCAGGTCTAGCGACATTTCCTGAAGATCCGGAGGTCCTGGGTCAGACTTAGGTTGACGGGGAGGTAGTTCCAGGTTTTGGCGGCGAGGTGGGAGAAGGATCTGCCGCCGGTTGTGGTACGGTAGATGCGGGGGACGGTGGTGAGGGCGAGGTTGGCGGAGCGGAGCTGGCGGGTGGGCACGTGGAAGCTGAGACGCTTGTTGAGGTAGGCAGGGCCTACGTCATGGAGTGCCTTGTGAGCGTGGATCAGGAGTTTGAAGATGATCCTCTTGCTGATGGGTAGCCAGTGAAGGTCTCTGAGGTGCACTGAGATATGTTTGTGGCGAAGGAGGTTAAGGATGGTGCATGAGGAGGCATTCTAAATGTGCTGAAGTTTCCTCTGGAGCTTGGCCGTTGTTCCAGCATAGAGTGCATTGCCGTAGTCCAGTCTGCTGCTGACGAGGGCATGGGTGACCTTTCTTCTGGTTTCAATGGGGATCCATCTGAAGGTCTTGCGAAGCATGCAGAGGGTGTTGAAACATGAGGATGAGACTGAAACATGAGGATGAGGATGAGACAGACAGACAGGTTTCTGCCCTCCTGTTGTTCAAGCAGCTCGAGCCCAGGAAGGCAGAACAAATGATTTCCTTTCACACCCTATGCCTTTGGAAATATGTGTTACAGGCATGGGAGAGGTAGCCTCCCAGAGCCTCTGGAAATGCTTTGAAGGGCACAGATGGTGCCCTCCTTGCATAATTCAGTCTACACCGGTTCAAGGACCCCCAGTCCATGCTCTGGCGTGAAACTAGAAAATAGGAAAAGGAAGTGACCACTTCCCTGTCCAACACCACCCCAGGGGTGGTGCACAGAGCTCTTCCAGAGTGTCCCCGGATTTTGCCATTTTGGATTCCAAGTTGGCAGGGCACTCTGGGAGCATCTGAGTGGCCAGTGCCAGCAGGTGACGTCAGAGCCCTCCCCTGATAGGTGCTTACCTGTTTAGCTGACCAATCCCCCTTTCAGGGCTATTTAGGGTCTCTCTCTTGGGTGGTTCTTCAGATCAGGATTGCAAGACTTCAGCAGGAATCCTCTGCATCCTTTACTTCACCTTCTTACTGAAGAAACTGCACCTGGACCCTCCAGGAACTCTACAACTGCAACAAAATAGCAAAGACGACTTCTGCAACATTGTATCTTCAGCTCCTGCCAGCAACTGCAATTGTTTCCTAGTCGTGCATCTCAGAGGACAGCCTGTCTTCAGCCTGCACCAGAATCTCCCTTGAAACGAAGGAATCTCCCTTGAAGTTAAGGAGTCACTTCCCTGCTTCAGCAGGCCCCCTGCTGCGGCGATGACCAGTGGCTTGGGTCCCCTCTCCTGAAGAAGTGCGTGGATCCAGCAACACGGGTGGTGGACTGAAGTGGTCCAGACGCCCAACTGTCCAACTTTGGTGGAGAGTTCTTCATGCACCGGTGCAGCTCCAGCCCCCAGCACTCTATCCTGTGAAGCACAGCTTCCTGAGTGGTTCTCTGGCGGTGTGGATCCCTTTGTGTAGTGCTGCATGGCACTTCTTTTGCACCTTCTTTGTCCCTGTGCTGTGGGACTCCTGTGTGCACTGCTTGGTCTTGTGAGTGCTCTCTGAGTTGCTGAGAGCCCCCTCTGGGTAGAGGCCGCCAGGTCCCTCCTGGTCCCGGGTAGCACCATTTTCCGCTAACCACAAACTTTTCGTCTGCCAAGGCTTGTTGGCGGAATCCAGTGACGCAAACCAGACTGCAATCATTCATCCGGCGTGGGACATCATCTGCACCAACCAGGAACCCGCATCCATCTTCTTTGGTGTAGCACTGACTGCTCTTCTTCACCAGTGGTTCTTCTTTTGCACCTTGCAATGGGTTTTCATTGTATACCAGATATCTAGCAATTCATTTGGTAACATATAAGAATGAAAAATAGGTATCAAGGAAACCTTTGTATTTACAAAATGGGCACAAGATAAGGTGTTGAGAAGCAGTGGTTATTTGCACATCTCTGAATTCTGGGGTCCCCATACTAGCATGTGAAGTACAGGGCATTTCTCAATTAGACTTCTTTCTAACCCACTGGCTTACAGTTGGACAGAAAACATGTAGAGAAAGACAAGGGGCAATAACACTTGTTCTTCTATTCTGTGTTCCTCCAAGTCTCCTGATAAAAATGGTGCCTCACTTGTGTGGGTAGGCCTAGTGCCCGCGACAGGATATGGCCCAAAACACAGCATGGGCGCATCACATTTTTACATTGAAATCTGATGTGTCTTTTGGAAAGTGCCTAGCTGTGGATTCTGGCCTCTAGCTCAGCCGGCACCTACTGAAACCTAGCAAACCATTGTATTTCTGAAAACTGAACACCAAGGCAAATCCAGGATGGGATGACTTGTGGGGCTCTCACCAGGTTCTGTTACCCAGAATCCTTTGCAAACCTCAAAATTTGACAGAAAAAACACTTTTTCCTCACATTTCGCTGATGGAAAGTTCGGAAATGTGAGGGGAGCCACAAAACTTCTTTCCACCCAGCATTTCTCCAAGTCTCCCAATAAAAATGGTACCTCAATTGTGTGGGTAGGCCTAGTGCCAGTGACAGAAAGTGCCCCAAAACACAATGAGGACAGACCACATTTTTCTAATGAAAACTGACCTGTTTTTGGAAAAGTGCCTAGCTATGGATTTTGGACTGTAGCTCAACTGGCACTTAGGAAAGCCCACCAAACCCAGACATTTTTAAAAACTAGACACATAGGGGAATCCACAATGGGATAACTTGTGGGGCTCTCATCAGGTTCTGACACCCAGAATCATATGCAAATCTCAAAATGTGGCAAAAAAAACACGTTTTCCTCACATTTCGGTGATGGAAAGTTCTGCAATCCGAGGGGGGCCACATACTTCCTCCCACCCAGCGATCCCCCAAGTCTCCCAATAAAAATGGTACCTCACTTATGTGGGTAGGCCTAATCCCTGTGACACTAAATGCCCCAAAACAAAATGTGGACACATCAAATTTTTCTAATGAAAACTGACCTGTTTTTTGCAAAGTGCCTAGCTGTTGATTTTGGCCTATAGCTCAACCGGCACTTAGGGAAATGTGAGACTTGTCATCCTTGGCGTGATCTCCCCTAACGTTTTGCCTCTGTTTCCCAGGTTGTTGATGTGTGCTGGACTCTGTTTTTGCTGTTTTTGACAATCTGGACACTTTACCACTGCTACCCAGTGTTAAAGTGCAAGTACTCCGATCTAAAATGTACGTGTGATTGGCTTTCCATGACTGGAATATTTGACTTACTAGTAAGTCCCTAGTACAGTGCACTAAAGATGCCCAGGGCCTGTAAATCAAATGCTACTGGTGGGCCTGCAGCACTAGTTGTGCCACCCACATTAGTAGCCCTGAAACATGGCTCAGACCTGCTACTGCAAGGTCTGGGTGTGCAATTTTAAACTGCCAATTAGACTTAGCAAGTGTACCTACTTGCTGGGCCTAAACCTTCCCTTTTTATACATGTAAAGCACCCCTAAGGTAGGCCCTAATTAGCCCCCTGTGCAGGGAGCAGTGTATGTTAAAGGTGGGACATGTACTTATGTGTTTTACATGTCCTGACAGTTAGATACTGCCAAATTCAGTTTTCACTGTTGCATGGCCTATCTCTCTTATAGGTTAACATGGGGGCTACCTTTAAATGTTATTAAAGTACAGATTCCGTTTGGGAGCAGATAGAAATCCGGAGTTTAGGGTCTTTAAGCTCACAATTTAAAAATACATCTTTTAGTGAAGTTCGTTTTTAGATTGTGTGTTTGAAAATGCCACTTTTAGAAAGTAGGCATTTTCCTGCTTAAACTATTCTGTGACTCTGCCTGTTTGTGGATTCCCTGTCTGGGTCAGTTTGACAGTTGGGCTGTTTGCACCTCTCTGAAGACAGTGACACAAAGGGGGCTGAGGTGTAGCCCGCATATCCTGATGAGCCATCTGTGCTGGGAGGGAGGGGAAGAGTGGTAACCCACACCTGAAAGGACTGTGCCCTCACGCAATGCAGTCTCCAACCCCCTGGTGTGGCTGGGGCCTGGCCTGGACAAGGAAGGATCTTACAAACACTTGAGACTTTGCTTTGAAGCTTGCCAACTTCAAAGGCAGAAAGGGGTATAAGTATTGGACCCAAAACCCCAGACTTTCGATTACTTCAACGATTCTACCTCTGCCTGGAGAAGAGCTGAGGATAAGTGCTTCCCTGGCCTGTGACTGTACTGCGTTGGGCTATCCTGCAGTTGCTGCTTCTGCCTGTGCAAGGGGAAAGAGACTGGACTTTGTTGCATTCCTGCTTGAGAGATAACTCCAAAGGCTTAGAGTAGAGCTTGCCTCCTGTTTTAAAGCCTCAGGGACAGCAAAGGCTTCACCAACCAGACCTGAGTCTACTTGCTGTGGACTCTAGCTTGCCAGAGGATATAATTATAGTTCCTGCACCCCTAGAAGTGAATGCCTGGAGAAAAACCGGTCTATCGAAACCGGACGACACCGTGCAGTTTTGCAAAGGACACTGCTGCCCGGAACCATAACACCGGGGCTGTGGATCTCTCTTAGTGTGACAAATCCAATGACCCTGTAGGCTGACGCCACTACCCCAGAACAGAAATGCCACCTGCCCCGAGGCCATGGAACTTGTAGAAGTTTGACGACCCTGTAGGCCTTGAGTCGCTGCAGCCACTGATCCCATCTAACTTCACTGACATCAGAGGGAAGTAAGTCTAACGTCCGTGACAAACCAACGCCATCACAGCTCCTGCGACACTGTGACGTCAATGCGACCCCGTGAGGTTGCCCCCCAACATCGTGACTTTGCCGGACTTCATATATGCTGTATCCAAAGGACCGACATTGCATCTGACACTGCTTCACCTCCATTGCCCTGCAGTAGTGACCCAACGCCGCTGCGCGACGCCTCTGCCCTTCTGCCCTGTGGCACCAGAACCAATGCCACATCAGATTCAGCGACGCTGCTCTCCCCGACTCTGTGCACCAGCCTGTTCTCTAATTGATTACTAAGGAACTGTACCCGGGGGTCGAACGACTCCGTAAACTGCACCATTGGCTCCGTATCTCTGTTACAACACTGCATAATACCAAATTCCAGTATTTGTGCCTGAAGGCACTGTTTTCACGCATTTAAGTACTACATTCATATTTTTGACTGTATACTGGGGATTTTTATTCTATTTGTTCTTGTTTATTTAGATAAAATAATAAAAAAAAATCCATACCTGTGTTGTGTTATTTCATAGTGGCTCACAGTATTACTCTGTGTATTTGTACAAATACTTAACACATTGTCTCTGATTTGAGCCTGCCTGCTCTTGCCAAGCTACAAAGGGGGTGAGCGGCAGTTAAATGAGTGTGATTCTCCTTTACCCTGACTAGAGTGAGGGACCTTGCTTGGACAGGGGGTAACCTGACTGCCAACTAAAGACCCCATTTCTAACAGGAAACCTACCAAACCTAGATATTTTTCAAACCTAGACACCTAGGGGAATCCAGGATGGGATGACTTTTGGGGCTCTTGCCAGATTCTGGCACTCAGAATCCTTTGAAAATCTGAAAATGTGGCAAAAAATACACTTTTTCCTCCCTTTTTTTGTTGAAAATTTCTGGAATCTGAGGGCAGCGAAAACTTCCTTCCACCCAGCATTCCCCCAAGTCTCCCAATAAAAATGCTACCTCAATTGTGTGGGTATGCCTAATCCCCACTTCAGGAAAGGTCCCAAAACACAACATGGACGCATCACATTTTTCTATTGAAAACTGACCTGTTTTTTCCAAAGTGCCTAGCTTTGGATTTTGGCTTGTAGCTCAACCTTCACTTAGGGAAACCTACCAAACCAAGGCATTTTTCAAAACCAGACACCTAGGAAATCCAGGAGCGGATGACTTGTGGGGCGGCTCTCACCAGACTCTGGTACCCAGAATCCTTTGCAAATCTCAAAAGGTGGCAAAAAAAAACACCTTTTCCTCATATTTCAGTGATGAAAAGTTCTAGAACATGAGGGGAGCCACAAACATCCTTCCACCTACTATTTCCCCAAGTCTCCTTATAAATATGGTACCTCACTTGAGTGGGTAGAGATAGTGCCTCCGACAGGAAATGCCCTAAAACACAATGTGGACACATCACATTTTTCTAATGAAAACTGATCTGCTTTTTGCAAAGTGCCTAATTGTGAATTTTAGCATTTTGCTCAGCCGGCCTAGGGAAACCTAGAAAAACTGTGCATTTTTGAAAAGTAGACAATGAGGGGAATCCAAAAAGGGGTGACTTGTGGGGCTCTCACCAGGTTCTATTACCCAGAATCCTTTGCAAATCTCAGAATTTGGCAAAAAAACACCTTTTCCTCACATTTTGCTGAGGAAAAGTCCTGGAATCTGAGGGGAGCCACCAACTTCCTTCCATCCAGCACTCTCCCAAGTCTCCTGATAAAAATGGTACCTCACTTGTGTGGGCGTGCCTAGTGCCAGCGACTGGGAAACGGTCCAAAATACAGCATGGACACAACAAAATTATCTATTATTAAGCTACTGATTTTTGCAAGGGCGGCACCTGCGTTTTTGGTCCTGGGCTTGGCAGCCATTTAGGGAAACCTATCAAACCCATAAATCTTTGAAAACTAGACACCCGGTATAGTCCAGGAAGGTGTGGCTTGCATGGATCCCCCAATATTTTCTTACCCAGAATCCCTTGCAAATTTCAAGTATAGCTAAAAAACACACATTTTCCCTACTTTTCTTTATAGGATCACTGTGCCGGCACAAGTTTCCTACCAGCCAATGCTACCTTTGGTCTGCTGATAAAAACAGTACCTCACTTGTGTGGGTGGCCCAGGTGCCTGCAACAGGGAAGGGCCAAAAACCTGTAGGTAGGGATTGAGGGGATAGCACAATTTTTTGCTCTACATTTTTAGGCTGACTCTGCTTTGAGGACCCACACAAGTGAGGTATTGTTTTACTTGCCATACTGAGGGAAATGCTAGATGGTAGGAAATGTGTGCCGGCATGGAATTTCTATATAGAAAAGTGAGGAAAATGTGCTTTTATAAGCAACTTGTGAGGTTCGCTGAGGAGTCGGGGTTAAGAAAATGTTGGGTGATCCATTCAAGCCACACCTCCCTGGACTCCACCGGGTGTCTAGTTTCAAAACATGTCCGGGTTTGGTAGCTTTCCCTAGATGACCGCTGTACCTGGGACCAAAAACTCAGGTGCCCCCTGCAAAAACAGGTAGTTCTGTAATAGATCATTTTGATGTGTCCACGTCCTTCTGTGATGTTCCAAACATTCAAATTGTGAAAAGAAACACCCTTAGTTTATACTAAAAAGACCCCTCACCCACTAACCTATTTGGTGGCATGCTTTATCATCAGGGTCCCACCCGAGACACCTAGCATGTCACGGTGTGCTTTGATGCCTGATTACAGCGGAGCAGGTTTTTTTATTTTTCATTTTACCACACATACTGGTTGGATTTGGCATGAGAGTGAGTGATGGTTCAATAGATCAAATGTTAGTAACAAGAGATTTCACAAAAATGAAATGCACTGTTAATAACTGAAAGGCCAAAAAACTGAACCAATGACTCACAGCCCGTGAGCTATAAAGCCACAACAAGGCACCAGTTGCTTTACAGTCCATTCACACATCTTTTATTTGTGACATGCACAAGAACATTCACGCCGCCAGCCACGAGCCCAGCACATTACAACACTCACAAACAGCACCATTCAAGGGCCCATCACTTCCATACGCCCACATGCCTGACACAGAAATCACATCAGCGGACAGAGTCCAGAGACTGGCATTTGGCTAGCAGTGTCACTATTTACACAGGCAGCCAAGCGCCACTCCATGCATTCCTCCATCACTTTTTTTTAGCAAAAAAGAAAACACTGACTAATTATAAGTAAGTACAAAACTACAAACACACAAGCTCTAACTAAATACATGATAGTAATGCTCACTGTGAAACTGAACAAAAAATATAAACCAATATAGAACAGGCAGTTTACACTCATGGTAATTCCCAATAATTCTTTTGGGTGCGGCAACTTCTGAAACAGCCAGCCACACACAGCCAAGGCTTAGAATGACAATTGGGCAGCACATACGAGTCTCCCTCCAGATATCTCTTCAGGCACAGACTCTACCAGTCATGTTTATACTCTGTTTGCACCAGATTTGCATCATTTTTTTAAATGCAAGTCCAGAGAAAATTTAACTTCATATTTATATTTTTATGCTAGACCCATCTAGCATCAAAATAATGGTGTTAATGTCATTTTTTGAATGTGTGAAACATCATTGCATCAATGAGATGCAGGGTAGGCGTTCCCGTCCAAAAAATGACTCAAACACCCTAGCGCCATATTTATCCACCAGGGCAAAAAAGACGCATGGGTGGGAGGCAGACCAAAAAAATGATGGCAATACCGATTTGCATCAAAATGTAACACCTGGGTCAGGGCAGCCATTAAAATGAGGTAAACACACCACTACTTAAGAAAAACTCACAGAAGCAACATTACAACGCACAGGAGAAGATGGAAGTGATACTGATACAGCTTGCTAGATGGTGCAGAGGACAGCAACAACTCCAGCAATCACCACCACGGCAAAGAAGCCCATAAAGGCAACAAAGAAGGCAGGAGAGGGTCTTCAGAACCAGGACAACCATCCTTGGCCTCAGGGACCTGGACATAATTAGGATTTATAGACTGAACCGGCAAGCCATACTACACCTGCTGCAAATTGCAGACAGCCTGCAGACCCCACACAACATACCACCTATAACAAAGCTGCTCGCTGTCCTGTACATGCTGGCAAGTGGCTCTTTCCAAACAACGGGTGCACTGGTTGCTGGTGTCTCAAAGCCGTCATTCTCTGCATTCCTGCCAAAGGTCTTAGACGCCATCATGTGCCTGACACCCTGCCACATCAGATTCCCGAACACCCAGCAAAAGCAGCAGGTGAACAAACAGGGAATCTATCAAATCCATGACTTCCCGCATGTGCTAGGTGCAATTGACTGCACCCATGTCCGGCTCGTACCACCTGCAGTAACAGAGCACTTATACCGGAATCACAAGCACACGCATTCCATAAATGTGCAGGGCATAATGGACCACTGCAGATTATTCATAAAAATTTTGCCCAAGAATCCTGGTAGTGTCCACAACGCCTACATATTCCTACACAGTATGATCAATGAACAGTTCCAGGATGGACAATTTGGAAAAGGCCTACTTGTGGGTAAGTCTACAAATCTAGTAATGTACACACATCACCCCAACCCTGTCGGACACACAAAACATAGACCACTACAGTAACATATGGCCAGGGTTACACACATGTGCAGGTGATAACATACATGCAACATGCTGCAGTACAGCACAATCAGTGCACAACACCAATACGTACACCCACATATACGTAAAACACTCACAACTTGACAGACACACCACAGGAGAGACAGGTGCAGACATATACTTTGTGAAAACAGCAGAACTACACCAACCACTACAAGTGGCCACAGGCTGCCCACTATGTACACATCACACACACTACACCAAACAAACAATAGCACAGACACATCAAGGGTATACACCATGCCCATGTCATGTAACTTCCAAATAGGCACAGATGTCTCAAGTAATGTCATGCTAATCACTGCCAGAACAAATATCAAACGCCACACAATTTGCACCAATATCTACTGCATCTCATCAACATATACCTAAGTTACCTGTAGTGTGCAGAGACACCTGCCTGATGCAGTGGCTCACACACATAGAAATACAAGATCAATCACCAACACATACTATGTGCCAGACGTGTTAGAACTGGAACCACAGTCACTGTAGTGCAACCTCACAAGCAACACTCACTGACTCACAACACCATCATGTCTGTACCAGATACAAGAAATGGCCTAACAGGAGGCAGAGACACAGTCAGACAGTGCAGATCATGGATGTCAAAGTGTGATCTAGTAGGAGACAACAGGACATCACTGACCTCACATGCACTGTGCCAAGGGACACATTTGCTGAGCTACATCCCATATCCTGCACTGTGCATTTTTGACCTTAGAAATGCACATTATTGATTTGGAAGATAGGAGAGACACTGCTAGTTATGTTGATCATCCAGTAACAATGGGATACACACCCTTGGACACCTCATGGCTGACACAAACATTAGCTGCCACTCTGGAACACCAAGGGAACAAAGTAATAGCCCGCAGTTCCATAGTCATGGCCTGCACTGTATGAACATATTGGCAGATGACCATCTCTACATTACTTTAAGCCACATTCTAAATTGGCCACCCTTCCATGCTGCATGTGGCGTGGATGGGGTGTGCAATGTTTCTCATTGTAGGTCTGTCACTACAAGATACATAGCATGAAGGTGCAGACTCACATGTTGCTGTCCCCAAGACCTGAGGAAGTGCCAACAAAAAAATACCACCCCAGGGGTGCAGTATGCAGTTTGCTAATAGGAGGAAGACGGTGCTATGAACTAAAATGAATGTGGCATGAATGCATGCTGCACACGGCTGCACACACAGAAAGAGCCAATTGGCCATCAAAAAAGCATATGTCAAGGGCGGTGTACCATACAGCACAGATACATCCACCTTCACATGGCAGATAGGCAAGTACCCTGGTGTAGGTTAGGTAGCGTTGGTGCACGACTAAACATGTGCAACCTTGCATTGTTGAAATGTTGCAGGACACAGCAGCCAATTTAGGAGACACTCATCTGCAATGACACATGTCAAAAGGGATTGGATGTCCAGGCACTATAGTGCTGCCATATTGCCACCACATTTGACCCCATTGTGTTGTCAGGATGTGTCATGTCCCCTCTACTGATAGTACACTGATACAAAAGTGCACTACAAAACGTATGCTACATACATAATAACTATCAGTGTTGAATCCAAATCAAGTGTTCTAGGTCCTTGACCTAAACACAAGATTGTCATGTTCAACAACCTAGTGCTGAGGAAAGATCACACAAGGGTATGAACTTACACCAAAACACAAATACATATGAGCAACAACCAGATCCTAATATCTACTGCCATGCTACATGACTTACCTCTTGCAAGCCATTACAATGATTTACTCCTGTAATCTTTTGCAGCGGATATGGGTTATGGCATGCAGCCATGGATAATGACCCCATTTCACAACCCAAGCACAGCAGCAGAGCGTGCATATAATGAGGGACATCGGAGGGCATGGACCATTGTGGAGAGGACATTTGGCATCCTGAAGTCCAGATTCAGGTGCCTGGACATCACAGGAGGCAGCCTTCTATATGCCCCAGAAATGGTCTGCAACATCATATTGATTTGTGCCATGCTGCACAACATATGTGTATGGATGAACGTACCATATTATGAGCAGGTTGATGACCTGCCTGAGGAGGAGGAGGAGGGCGATGGTGGAGAAGTAAATGAGGGGGAAAGAGGGGGAAGACGAAAAGACAGCTGCTGGTATACGCCACAGACTGTAAATTGTACAGAACTTCTTCACATAATCATCACATAACTCATCTTGTAAATTTTGTCACTCACTCATCCACACAATCTGGCTTTGGTGTCTTAAATCTCTCCAACATATACCTTAGGATTATGAGTCTAACCTCAGGGAGCATGTCACAAATACAAATCTGAAGAGTACTGTAGCAACATCACATGTGAAGCATAAGAGTGAACTGCTACCATCACACACATCACAATTAGCCCTTTCACTTGAATGTGACAATAGAAGGACACAGTTTATGGACCACAACATATAATTTACATCCCTTAGCCATGTTGTATAACAATAGGACATCACATACACCAGCAACATGTCTAAAAATGACCTAAATAAGGGGTCCACACATGAGACAGTAGATGTCAAAATATGGTGAGACTGTAATGTCTGAACAGACCGCTAACACAACTCAGTGTGAGATTTGCAATGGCTATATGGAGCATGTGTGACAAGGTGGGGACATCATTGGTGACAATGCCCAACATGATGAGCCCAGATATGACAAGCAATGGGAGAAATGGAGCATGCACAGTACATCCATGGAAATCACTCCTGTCACTGGCATGGGCCCAGTCCTGTCACAGAGTACACATAACCTCACACTTTGCACAGACACGTGTATGAAGTGCACATCAGAATGGATGAGAACATGTGCAGCTATGGCTGCAGGTCCACCACAAGGTAATTGTAATTACAAAGCAAAATGTTATGATTTTCAACTGTCTGTTGTGTTCAATACATAATATGTTTGAAATGTAGGTAGAGTGTGTCAATCACAGTATGTAGCAAATATGTACACATGTCAGACATATGTGTAGTCCACACACAAGTCATCCACATGCTCAAGATCAACAAATGGAGATATTTGTCGTATAACATTAGCCAAATAATAAGCATCAGCCATCATCAACAATCCCTGAGCTGTGAATGTTGTATGAAATGAGATGCTCTGTAAGACAACAATACACAGCACATAAGTGAACACAAATCACAATCACATACCATGACGCTTGCATAGTACTGACTGCGATACATATGTGGATACACTGTTGCCACACATACAGATATATGCATGAAGTGTATACATTTGCATGCTGTTGATTCTACAACACACACATTGGTATAACATACAATCCCACACAAATCACATTGCACAATGGACTACTACATGTGGCCATACAAAAAATGCCATGCTTCAGCCCAGCACATGCAATTATTATGTTGATACAGGGTGCAAACATCAACAAAACTCAAAATCATGCAATCATGATTAGAGTAAAACCAAAATGACGCAAATGCATCAGAAATATCCGCAAACGCCACCTACATGACCCATGGGCCCTTAGCGTATTTTCCACCAATGCACTCCTCGCAATGCTGATTTATTGTAAAATTGACGCATAAGGGTAATGCGTCTATTTACATAGACACACATAAGTAATGAGCCAGAAATAATAACGCAAATATCGGATGCGTCAAAAAAATACACGCAGAACAGAAATCGCGTTGCAAGGGCACAGGAAGTGATGTAGTAGGATATACTGTTTACAGGCATGGTACAGTGGGTGTACTTTCACTTTCTCTTTACAGTTTGTGCCTCTTTTGACTGTGTGGTTGTGTTTTGGAGTTGGTGGTGTCTTCTTGCCATTTTATCTATCTTGTGTTGTCCCTTCTGTCATGTTTACTGTGTTTTTTATTGTCATTTGTCCCAGTGTCTGTGAAATTGTTGTGTTTAGTGTATTTTACCTTGTACTTGTGCTGTCGGGTGTCTGTCTGGGTTAGTATTATAGGTGGGTTAGTTGAGTTAGTGAATTTTTGGGTGTTACGTTTCCTTTCATTATTTCTGTTTCTCCATTGTACTTTATCAAATTTTGTTCTACCTGTACCCCAGTGCTATGTCTGGCAGGGGGAGGCAGACCATAATTGGGGAGGAGGAGCTGGGAGGCTTTATTTGGCTGGTAGCCCACTACCTCCCATTTATGCTAGAGATGGGTGGCCGTGTGATCCAGTGCTACCGTACGAAGGCAAGTCAGCTGCGTTGGGGAAAGGTGCTCCACCACCTGAAGAGGATATACCACACCAGTCGCAATGACCATCAGCTGAAGCATCGCTGGGCTGATCTTGTGGTCAGGGAGCAGGATCTTCTGGACCATCTTGGTGTGGTGATTGGTGGGCCTGTGGGTGAGTACCCCTTTGGCTAACTAATAAATGTTCACTGCATTTGAATGACAGTAGCAGATGTGTTGGTGTGCTGCATGCAATGCTTCTGGACAGGTTGCATGCAACCAGAATGAAATGTCAAAGGGCCTCTGTGTGCCTTGAAGTACAAGCCAGAATACCTGAATCAGTTGTCTTGCAGAGCACAAGGGTTGTGTCATTTATCTGTCACCCAACTCCCCCTCATACCATGGAGTTCCACCTTCTACAGATTGACCACACATGGTTGTTACAGGGTGTAGCACTACATGAGTCTCAGGCCCAGTGTAAGAGTGCAGATGAATGGCCTTCATACACCAAAGTGGCAGTCTCATTGTGAGTATGCAGTGGTGTGTCTGTTGCATTGTCCACAACCTGGATGAATACCTCACTCTTCTGAAATAGTACATACTGCCATATGTTGTCCACTAGTAGTGACAGTGATGTGATACTAACCATGGTTTCCCAGCCAAATATTTCCGGTGGTCCTCCCTCTTACACCATAGGTGAAGTGGCAAGATTTGAGGACCCAGATGTATCCAGTAAGTGTGATTTTGTCTTTCCTGTGTAGTGCTGAAGTGTTTAGTGTGCCTGAGTCATGGGTTCAGCACCCAATGCTAGGAGTGATGAGCTATAAAATGACCAGAAAGCAGAGTAGGATGGATGGTGACAATGTGTCACATTTAAGGGCTTCCCCATGCACAAGCAGAGAGTCATATCTTTTGAGGCTTCTGACACTCAATGGCCAGCATTGTGTAAACAAGGTGATGACAAGCCACATGTAGCTCCTTATGTGACTTAGATGTGCACCGTTGTGTATGTAATGGCACTGGAACACACCGTCATTCACACAACACAGTGATGCACCATTTTCTTGACAAATTGGGGCATCCCTGTATTGTGATGTACATGTAGGAATGTATGGGCATTTGCCCACCAGCACGGTGCCAATAATCTTGAAGTCCACCTACTTGACAACTAAATGGAATGTGATAGGCATGCATGCAGGTCAAGTACAATCGTGTGCTGGCATGGTTATGGGTGTGTGAGGAATGGCATCGGCTGATCAGGTGTTGATGGGTGTCTACACCTGGACACATGAATGTAGAAGTGAGAGACCTATGGATACCAGCTTCATATTTTGTCTTCACCGAAATTATGGTCCACCCCCTAACTCCATGTATGAGTAGACATGCATTAGTGGATGACCTGGACAGTTGAGATGTTGATCTGCATGGCCATACCCCTGGGGCACAGGGGGTGGGACCAACAAATGTGTAGGTAGGTGTGATACTCACTATGTAGGTGACAGTGCTTTTGATCATGCTTGCATGTGTACCTATCAACACTGAACCCTTATGGTAAACAACATCGTCCCATATTCACAATAACAGAATCAAATTTCAGGTGATGTATGTTTGAAAATTTGACACTTAAGAAGAGGAATAGTGGCCCTGATCAATGTGAATTTGAGATTGCCTTAGCATTGTCACACATGTTGCAAAGTCTAAGCACATCTAAATTTGTTTGTTACCTAATCTTGTTGTAGATGGCTATGGTGTAAGGGAAATGGTGCTAAGGCAGCGTTATTGTTTCATCCATCATGGCCATTGTATCATCTGAGTAGGAGTGCATGTGCTATTTGATGTTGATAGTAAGCTGATTTACTGTACATACTCCACACAATGCTGACACTGATGGTTGCCTGTCTCATTTTTAAAGCTGCCAACATGAACAACGGCCAACTCTGTGCGTTTCAGAAGAGGGCAGAGCTCTATAGGCACATTTTGGCAGTGGAATCTGGGTTCAAGAGGATGGCACAACGCTATCACTCAGAGTGAGCCACTGAAAGATACTACCCACATAGGCCGGACCAAGCACAACAGCTGTGCAGGGGACCACTGCTGCCAACATTAACATTGCTCCTGCTGCTGCATCCACAAGTACCATCGCACAGCCACCACATCAGCTGCCATCGACATGAGTGCTATAAAAGATCTTCAGAGGGATGTACAACTGGTTCTCTAAAAGTTGGACTCCATTGATCAGAAGGTGGGCAAGAATAGCAAGGCCCTCAAGAATATGAAAAAAGTCTCTAAAGGGCCAACCTCTGAATGACATTATGTCACTCCTCCCAACCTAACTTCCCTCCCTCCTTTATTTTTACTTTTTTTGTGGGTATTAGGAGGTTAGTTGTACATTAGAATATGTTAATGGGTTAGTTAGGATAAGTAGGTTTGGGGAGTAAGTTTACAACTTTTTATATTTCACTATGTGGGTGGGTGGTAGGGGATGTTGGGACTTTTATATGTTTATAAAAAAATATATATAAAAAGAGAAAATTACAAAAATATATATGTGTTTAGTCATAGTTAGCAAATGTGTAGTTTAGTGTATGTTGTCCTGCATGTGTCCTGTGATATAAGAGGGGTGGGGGGCGACGAATGTTTAGAGTGTGTAGTTAAATAAGTAAGGTAAGTGTAGCATAGAGTAGTTAGGATCTGTTGTGGGTTATGTATAGTTAGGAGAGGTTAGATTAGGATAGGTGTTAATTACTATTGCTTAATTTATTTATTTATCATAATAAATGTTATTGGGTACTTGCTTACTTCATGTGTCATAGGCTTGGGTCTCAGCGTCTTCCCATGGGTGTACAGAGCAAATTGTGTATTGTCCTGGGGACTCAGTCCTGCATCCAAATCCTTCTCTTGACATTTTCAACACCTCCTTATCACTGAGCTGTCACATTGGCAGCTACAACACACCTACTTACCTGTGCACTTGCCATTCAGTGTTCCCAACACTCAAGCTGACTATGTTCATCTTGTATAGGACAGGATAGGTGTGGGAATTCAGCTAACATTGTATGTGTTTTGTTTTGAGACGTTGGGCACTGTGGGAAATGTTACAACTTCCTACATATCATTCCTATCCTGCTAAACTGACCAATGGCAATAATGGATGAGTTTGAGTCCCTCTTTTTCCCACCAATGTATTCTAGTGGTACTCTCAGCTGACAAAATTGCCCGATTACTGTTTCACACCCATTCTTGCAGTATGTAGTGGATGTAGCATACATATTTTCAAAATATATCACATACTCAGTGATTTGATTGTAGGGGATGAGCCAACATCAATGTACAACATGTACGTACCATGTGCATAGATATGCAGCCACATATTCATGCACTCTTGTACTGACACTCTGTGACATGAGACGTTACACACATCACAAACACTAGGCATAGTAGATGTGTCACAACACACATAATCATGCTGGTTGTGTAGGTGGTGTTTATTTACAAGTGTAACAGTGCAAAGTATATACAATGTTCAGGTCTATGACCCCATTTGTGGAATCCATCCAACTGGGACACAACACAAGTCCAGGTTTGAGGGACATGTCATGGGACATGTTAAGGTATAGTGTCTTTCAGTACAGGAGTACATAAATTGCCAAATGGAAAGTTAGGGACAATAGCAGTCCATAGCAGAGAGGTCAACACTGTATTGAGGTGGAGTGCATATCTGTCAGAGTGCTAACACTGGCATGATGTCAAGCACAGGACTAAGGAAAACACTGCCCATGTGGCAAGGGCTGGTGCTACCGGGAACTCCCATGGGTGAGATGATCTGTTCCACATCTTCATCCTCCGATGTGTGTGGTGCCTCCTCTACCCTGGATGGTGGTAGTGGGGCGGTAGAGGGGGCCTCACACACCTCAGTGGTTGCAAATGTGGACTCCCAATTCCCGGCACGTGCCATCTGTGGCACTACATATGGCAACACTGCAGCAAGGAGAAGTTTTTTTTTTTAAGTATAGCTGCAACACCCCAGTGGTAGACAGCCATGTCTGCCCTGAGGGAGACCAATTCCTGGTTCATGGAGTCCATATTGTCCTCAGACACACTGCTGCCAGTTTGGAATGGCAGTTGTTGTGGCCTCTCCCTCATGGCAGCAGCTATGTCCCTCAGACACTCCTGGAGTCCACGCATTGGGGAGTGTGTGCGTCTATTGGCTGCAGTCTGTTCTGTTGCCATGACCATGCATGTCCCCATCCCCTCAAGGCTGGCTGCCATTGTTTGCATCTCCACCCGCACCTCCTTGGCCAGCTCCCGTTGGACTTCCACCACTGTCCTCTCGAAGCTGGTGCCTGTGTCCTCAGAGTCTTCTGCTGTGTCGGTGCTGGCAAGTCGTACTCTTGGGGTGCTAAGTGGGGCCAGTGGGATGTCTGCTAATTCAATACTCCTCCTTTGTGACTGGAGGTGGTGTCTGCATGTTCACAAGGACTTCTTGGAGGGTCTATTGGCTGATAGTTGCCAGCAGATCATCCAAGTCAAAGGGTACTCCATGACAGGCAGATCCGCAGGAGAGCCATCACCCTGTGCAATGAGATTGTGTAAAATCAGTCTTTCTGTGTTGTGGCAGTTGACAAGTCACATCACTGACTTGACATTTGAGGCTCATTGTCATAATAGGCCCATGTTGATGTAAAAGTACTGCAGCATGGTGCTGTGCTATAATAATTTGCGCCGTACTGCTTCACTTTAGTGACACAAGATTGCACCATATGCAAGTGATTATGGGGCACCCCTGTGTTGTCCCCCATACTAGTGCAAGATTCAGCTGCCAGCATAATTGAAGGTATCCTTGCACCATCGTGCGAGGATGTATGCGTTGAGGGGTGTGACTGTTAATGTGCACAAAAGTGTCCCTTCATGCACATTAACAATCACCAATGGCACTTTGGCACTTCTGTGTGAGCTGTAGAATGCAGCACACTTGGAAGAGCCAAATCGTCATTTACTTATGATTGTTCATCTGCATGGAGGAACACATTCACGGTCTTAAACAATAATTTCTGGCATTTTGCTCTTCCTATGCATGCTGCAGGTTGCAGCAGACATTGGAATTCAGAAATGAAGGAGGTACAAATGTATTCCTCCGCATTGCACCCTGCTAATGCCACCCCTGGGGCCCTACCTCAAGTTTACAATATTCCATTTATCTGAGGCAGCATTGAAATATAATGGGCTTTGCTGTGTGCATGACTTCATGCAAGGGATTTAGTGATATCACAATAAGTGGCACAGTGATTATACATGCCATCCATCCTATGTGCTGCATTTGTACATATGGGTATTTAGGCCTGGTGATCTTAATATGTCCAGGTTGTGTATGTTTCATTGGTGCATGGCAATCCCAAGGTGCAGGTACATGGATCAGCTTACGTTGGCATGGTGCAAGTTGCTTAATATGCATTCTATCCCTCTGCGCTCCTTTGGCATAAATTGTGTGAGTCCTATGTGCCTCCCCCTTCTTGCACTTGACATTTAAGCATATATTTCCCCCATGCAACTTACCCTGCATTTGTGGTGTTTCCTGGTATTCTGCACTGTCCTGTTCTTGTATCCCTGTGACGATTTCTTCCAGGATGACCGCTGAAACCATCTCCTCCATCTCATCCATGTTCTCTTGCAGTGCTGGACTCCCACCTCCAGTTTGCAGTGCTGCCTTCCTGTTCCGTGCCATTTTTTCCTTGGTCCTTCGCTTGCAGTCATGCCAGTGTTTCTTGCACTCAGTCAGAGTTCTCCTAACCTCTGCCACACTGTTGATCTTATCCATAATCTGCTGCCAGATTGCCTCTCTCCTCCAATTGGCAATTTGGAGGTGACGAAGAGTTGATTTTGATGCTCTGTCACTTCTCTCACCAGTATTTCATGCTCCTCTGCGCTGAAACAACACTTCCTCTTTTTCATTTCCCTCCCCTGGGTCTTTTCTGTGTCATCCTGGCTGGTTCCCAGTTGAATAGGGTCTCCCTGGGGTCTCTCCTGGCTTTTGGGATCCATTTTGGGGCTCCTTTGCACTGTTTGCTTCATTAACGGCTGTTTTTTACGCTATTGCGAGCAAAAATGGTACATTTTCGCTTTACAAAGTGTTTCCATGTTGTAAACCGGATTAGAGTCATTTCTCCTCTGTTAACATAATTTTGCCTTACGACAAGGTGCAATGATTAATGAGGGAAAAAATGACTCTAAAATTTGTTTAGCGCTACCCAGTGTCAAAGTATAAATTTTACGCTGAAGTGGTTTTCAGGGCCTACATTTCTTAGCAAGAAAGTCTTTATTGGGCATGGGAGGAATGTGATCAGGAAAGTGGCGATCTTTCATTCTAGCCACATCCTCTACTACTGCTTCTCTAGGAACTCTTGCCTCTTCCACCAGAACAAGGCTCTCTATCACAAACTTGTGAACTTTACCAAATTTCATCCTTGACTCAGAGGAACAATCCTTGAACACAATAAATGCATTAAAAGTTGCTAAATGGAACAAATGTATAGCCAACTTTTTATACCAAACGTAAGATTTACAAACAGCAGTGTAAGGTTCCAACCTCTGATCTACTCTACCAATACCACCCATGTGGTTATTGTAATCTAAAATGCATGCAGGTTTGCGCACTTCAACAGCGTCCACTCTGAACAATTGCACTCCAGTGTAGAAGTTATCTAGGTACAAATGGTGACCTTTGTTAAACAGTTGTCTATCAAGTTTCCACACAATTTTCTCACTAACTCCAAAAGTGAGCGGACAACCATGGGGGTCAATACTGGAACCCCTACCAGTGTAGACCCAGAAATTATAAACATATCCTGTACTACTTTCATACAGCAAAGACATTGTCTTTGTGGCTTCTGCCCCCCATTGGGGGCAGATGGACCTAAAAAAAAGAGGCTGATCTGCCCCCTTTGGGGAGTGACCCTATCCCAAGGAGGTGCCTCCCCCGCAAAATATAACACAACAAACAAACTGAAAAAATCCCTGGTCTTTGTGGTTTCTGTCCCCCCCTTGGGGAAGATGGGCCTAACAATAATAGGCCGACAGTCAATTGCCACCGTTGGGGGGGTGACCCTTGCCCAAGATGCCGCCACCACAACAAAAGAAAAATAAAATAAAATAATCCCTGTGTCTTTGTAGCTTCTTCCTTCCTTGGGACAGATGGGCCTAAATAACATAGACCGATCTTCCCCCAAGGGGCCGCCCCCACACAAAAAAACAAAAAAAAATCCCTGGTGTCTTTGTGGCTCCTGCCCCCCTTGGGGGCAGATGGACCTATAAATAAATAGGGGGGCAGAAATGGCCACCAATAATGTGCTCCTATGGGGAGCAACCCTTGCCCAAGGGTCTGCTTCCCCAAACAAAACACGCACACACAATCCCTGGTGCCCAAGTGGTTTCTGCCCCCCTTGGGGGAAGATAGGCTTAAAACCAATATGCCCCCAAGGGGGGCAGAATAGCATAAAACATGTTGGACCCCTAAGGGGAGCAACTCTTGCCCATGGGCCACTTCCCCCAAATGAAATCGACACATAAACAAATCCCTGATGTCTTGTGGGCATTCCTGCTGCCCGATCATAGTATGATTGGGCAGCAGGAATGCTAAAAGAGACATTGAGGGAAAGGAAAGGCCTTTCTTCTCCCTCTGTGCCTCTTTCAAAGTAAATCCCTCCCAGCTGGAGGATAAACTTGCCTGTTTCCTCCTCGACGCGCTGGAAGAAAATGGCTTCCAGGGTGCTTGGATGCCTCTAATGATGTCAGCGTGCAGTATGCGCTGATGTCATTAGATGCCCAGGGTTGTTGGGGTGGTAGGACAAGCGCTTCCCCTTCCATCCCTGCCCAGGGGAGGGGGGTGGTAAGCCCACGGGGAGCGCTAGCTCTTCCCTCGTGGGCCGGGTGCAGGACGTAATGGTTACGTCCTCAGCACAGCAGCGCTGTAGCTGAGGACATAACTGTTAGGTCCAGGGCACGCAAGGGGTTAATCTATATAATAAACACAAAATATATATATATGCTTATATATATATACACATATACATATATTTTTTTTATATATTTTTTCTGTATTTTTTAATATAGAGCCCCATACATAACCCCACTCCTAACCCTACCAAAACAAAAAGTGAAACTAAAACCCAACCCCCAATTATACTTACTCGATCCTACAACTAACCTAATCTATGCTATCTAACCTATTACTACCCATCTAAAATCCACTGAAACTAAATACAAAATACAACAAGAGAAGGAACTGGGAAGCTGTGCATAGCCTGGATTACAGCCTCTTCAGCTTCTTTTTACAATACTTTAAGAGTTTGAAATTGTGAACATTATGCTGCTCCGGTCTCTCCAACCTGGCAATAATAGCTGCCATTACCGTCCTCATGTTCGCCTCAAAGCTGGAGGATGTGGCTGTTGCAGATGGTTGTTATGGTGCTTGTGGTGCCATTGGTGCTGTGGATGTGGAGAGGGTTGCACCACCTGAGGCACCCCTGGCCCTTGATGCGTTCTGCCCAGTTGCAGCCTGTTTAGGAGGTCCCCCATGTGGGAAGGCAAACCGAACATTCAAAGACATTGATATCTCCTAGACATCTTCCTGTACCCTGCTTGTACCTCCATGATGTGGGGTAAAAGCTTGGCGCTGTTATCAAAAGCATGCTTCTGTGTTGGGGTCATAAAGGAAGCTACAACATGAGGAGAATATGACATCAAATACTGCATTGGGTAGAGGTTGAACAACCATGCAAAGTGCACAGCATTTTCAGATGACACGTGCTGTCCACCATACATTCAACAAAAATGTCAATTACCAATTCTAGACTAAATTTCCTACCAGCCATCCACAGTATCATGTCCATGTCATTGGGTTAATGGCTATCCATTGTTGACCATTAGGGCCCAGAGGTAAGTTGGACTAGGCCTACTTGCGCCACCTTTGCATCATCATACATGTGAGGATCAAGTGGCTCAAGAAGTACCAAGTCACTGTGCCATAGGCACAAAGTGGTGCAATGCATGCATTCCACCACTTTGACACCTCTTGTGCTACATTAAGCCTTGGCAAAACATCATGGATTCAAGGTGGGGTTCACCCGGTAGGGGGGCAGGAAAATGGCACCCGTAATACTAAGAGAATCCAATGCATTATTTATGTTTCCTTTAGTTAACACCTGCTCAGAGAAGGTGTTACAAGGGGGCACACCATTGCTTACAATGGGTCCCTATGTACAGTTTAGGGTTAGTGTCAATATCGTTTGTCCTAAGCCTGAACACTACATCTATATTATCTACAGATTTTGTATGTACCTATTGCCCCCTACTCTGTGGCATGGTGTGCACAATTTCTTATGCAGCGCAGACATGGTGGTGGTGGTAGGGGTGCCCTAAGAGGCACAGGAAGAGTGGTGCTGCTGGGTGCAGCAACAGTTTTCCTTATTATTGAACTACCTGTGTACATGCATGCTTTATATCTCCTAAGTACCAGGTAAAAACTCTCCATCCACATTCTAGACAATCATCATGTGACCAAGCTCAATCACAATTATCATGATGGGTAGATCATGTAGGTTAATCTGCAGACATCTTGTTTGCTACAATCAGTAGACATGTCCCACATCCATCTCGAGTTGAGATGAAATCTCAATGTGAGCTCAGATGACTGTTGCCCCGCACAATAAGGCTCCTTGCAATGCCACTGCCTCACCTCATTTCAAAAGAGTAGTGAGGCACCAGTGGTGCAAGTGTCCCCTTGATATTCCCCCTAGAGACCTCAACACATGTACATCACTTATACCATGTCTGAGTAAATTAAAGCAACGTGTGGCACACAGTGGTGTAACGTGCTGTGACAAATATGTTGGCAACATGCATGCTAATCTGATAAACAACACCTCTGACTCATATCTTGACTGACATCACTCTGTATGTGGGCATGCTTTCCTTTTGCTAACACCCACAATTCCGTAGCAGCACATGTTGGCACTTGTGCAACAATCAACTTAATTTAAATTCTCAACATTGCATCATACATGATGTCAATACCCAAACTCAGATGATGTTATCTTATTGGTCACACATGTCATTTTAACATTGCATTAAACACACACAGAACCCTGGAATGACATGTGATGCACAAGGTGACACTTACTGGCTGCATTGGGGTCTTCAAACTGGGGAAACTCTCCAATTGTGTAGGGTGGAGGACCACCTGCAAGACATGACAGGAACACATAGCTTTGTGATTTTTTAAACATTTATGAGCATGGACAACGGTTACACATTCAACTTGTTAAGCTGAGTAAGTTAGTCAACTTATTGTTAGGAATGAACAACTGCCAAACATTACATTTTAGTCTGCAAGACAAAGGGTCAGATTAAAGAGGCCCTGGCGCCACCAGAGTGTCACTTTCCGTGGGGTTCCTGTGGTGCTTTCCACTGCACCATATGTATAAGGAGCAGATATGCCATTTTTGTAGTGTAACGCTCCGTGTACATATGGGGCAGCATGGCACAGTATTCTGCGTCAGAGGGGCATGCAATGGTTGTTGCAATGGCTGCCCCATTGTAACACCCATAGCTTTTGACGCTGCCCCATATTTACAAGACATTGTACTTACTGCCAGCGCCAAAAGAGTAACAGCACCCCAGGGGTGGTGTTAGCATGGCAAAGAGGTGAGGAATGCTCTAATACCTCCTTGTTTCTTACTTCTAAAATGTGTGCACCATTTGAAGGCACACACAGAAGAGGTAAAATGCCATGGATGTTTGCTTGTGTGCAGGTAGGCGTCCATTCCTGCACATTTACAATCTAACATATTGGATGTTTTGGCACTACTGTGTGGCCTGCATTCTGCAGCACACATAAAAGTGGCATATCACCATTGTAGATTGTTTATGTCCAGGAAAGGATACCTTCTTGCACGTAGACACCCCCTCAACACATACACATTTGCACTGTGGTCCAAGTATACCTGCATGGGTGCTGGCTTCTGAGTCATGTGCCAGTGCTGGCGCAGGCACAGGCCTGCTCAATACTCTAGGAAATATGGGGCAGGCTTGTGTTTAAAATCCTGCGCACTGCTGCTGATGTTGGCACAGCACTACGCTGCACCTGTTTCTCACATATGTGGCTCATAGTTATCACACAAGAACATGCACAGATATGGGTGGCAGACATATATACATGTTTCAGATGCATATTTTTAACAATATGGGGGGCAGGATACTGTTTATGGGCTAAGGCTTTGACTCTTATAGTTGATCTATGTGAAGAAGCAGGCAACCACTCAGATGCTTGGCTTGGCAGTTTTCAATCCCATAGCACCAACATATACCATGGCTGATGGCACTGATTTTGGGAACACTGTCAGTATGGCTGCAGTCGGCATGTTTAGTACCATACATGAATATGCTACACGTGCAAAGTGGAAATTGGCTTTTCGATGACAAGCTACAGTCAGGTAATCAACCAGCATGAGGCAGAAATATGAGTTGACTCCAATAAAGGAACAATGCCACCAATTTGATGTTAAGGCTATATTTTTTGGGTGTGACCTATGGCAGGAACACACAGCTTGCATTCCTCAGGCCAAGTTCTGCCATCATGTCGCACCAGCTTTTGACACTGCCACAATGCTTCCACTTGACACAAATTTACATTGAAATATGGTTAGGTAGTGGTTGCCTCTAATGGCCTCCATTGGCAATGTCACCTTCAAAAAATTAGACACAGATGTTGCATCATGAGGCAATCAATCCTTTTTTCCATTTGTGTAACTGTCATGTCACTCCTCATATACATCACTCTCGGCGCACACACACCAATTGACATGTAATTTTGTGCATGGTAAACATGTACCCTTAAAAAATTGCATATGTGTGTCTGATATTTGACACTTTATGGTGTGTATGTGATAAACAATGTACACAAAGAGGAATGGTCAATTTGTCTGCAACTGGTGCATTGCTAAGCTCTCTTAAATGCCATTCAGTTCAGACACTTAACTTCCTGTCCTGACCCTTGATAAAACATGCTACAGTCAACCTTATGTCCTCTTGTCATGCAAATGCAAATGAGGATGTTGCAATGCAAAAGGGGTACTTACCAATTTGTCCACCAATCTGGATCACAAGGCAATCCAGGAGATCTCCCTCTCGCGCAAAGAGGTCTGCCCCTGATGTTTGAGCTGGTGGTCCGTCAGCACGACACCAATGATCTGTCGTAGGTGGTGAAGCACCTTGACCCCACTGCAACTTCTATGTCTCTGTTGGGTAACCCTAGATATAGGAGGCTGGCCTGGTGTGTGGTGGGTACCTATGTTACTTACACCTTATACCACATCCAGTTATCCCTTATTAGTGTAGTGTAGGCAGTGTCCAGAAGCTAGGGTCTCTAGAGGTAGCTGTGGATGAGCGGCCAAGGCTTATCTAAGAGACATGCAAAGATCATGCAATACCACTGTAGTTACACAGCACTCACACACATGAAAGAAAATACTCAGTGTTACAAAAATAAAGGTGACACAAATGTCAAAAATACCATAGAGACTAGACTCCCTTGGAGGTAAGTAATACACAAATTATAAATACTAGTATGCAGAAATAGGCATAAAACAGTTAGAAAACAGTGCAATTAGTGAAAATCACAAAATTTAGAAATGGGCCTAGGGGGAGCACAAACCATAAACTAAGAAAGTGGAATGCGAAAGTTAGACCCCAACTATGCAAGAGGAGTGTGTAGAGGGGAGCTGGGAGTACTACCCCAAAGGTAAGTGCGAGAACCCAGCCTAGTGACCACTGAGCAAGGGTAAGGCAGCTCTGACATAGTAGGGCTTTAGACGCTTCACATGAAGTACTCTGAGAGGTCTTCTTGGAGTGCCAAGGTTAACTAAGTAAGTGACCTCACCCTTTTTCTCCACCATGTCGTGTGGTCCACTCTATTTGTCTTGGAGTGCCCTTGGTGCCACAGTCTCCAGGACTTACATTTTCTGCCCTGGTTGGTACACTGTCCGGACAGCCTTCTGGTCATGCCATTGCTTCTGCAATCCTTGGCTTGGCTGAAGGTTCTTAATGGCCTTCTTCATATAATCATCCATCCTTGATCTGAGGCCAAGTACATAGTCCACTATATCTTGTGAAGGGGGCTTCAGGAGTTGCTCCCAACCCTCCTTTACAAGAGCTAATGGACCCTTAACAAGGTGACCAAAGAGGAATTCAAAGGGGCTGTAGCCCACTCCTTTTTGGAGTACCTCCCTGTAGGTGAAGATGAGTCATGGTAACAGGACATCCCATCTTCTCCTGAGTTTTTCAGAGAATCCCATAATCATGCCTTTGAGGGTTTTGTCAAAACGCTCAACCAACCCATTTGTTTGGGGATAGTACGGTGTAGTGAATTTGTATGTAACACCACATTCTTTCCACATTGCTTTTAAGTATACAGACATGAAGTTGCTATCCCATCTGATACAACCTCTTTTGTTGAAACCCACCCTGGAAAACATTCCCAGTAGGGCTTTGGCCACTGCAGGAGCTGTAGTGGTCCTAAGAGGTATGGCTTATGGATACCTGGTGGCATGGTCCACCACTACCAGAATGAATCTGTTTCCAGAAGTTGTGGGAGGGTCAAGGGGGCCAACAAGATCAACCCCTACCCTTTCAAAGGGTACCCCAACAACTGGATTTAAGGGGGCCTTTGAAGTGACAGCTGTCTTGCACTGGTTTGACAAATGGCACAGGAGCGACAAACCTCCTTGCTATCTTCTGACATGTGAGGCCAGTGGAAGTGAGGGACCAGTCTGTCCCAAGTTTTACTTTGCCCCAAATATCCAGCAATGCGAATGCCATGGGCTAAAGTCAACAACAAACTCTCTGTATTGCAGAGGGATGACCAATTTTTTGGTGGCACCCGGCTTGGGTTCCCTAGGTTCTGAATACAGGAGGTTGTTTTCCCAGCACACCATGTGGGTGCCACTGTCATTCCCTGCCTCTTTGTTGACAGATTGCTGTCTCAAACCCTCAAGTGTGGGGCAGGTTTGCTGTTCCACACTTAACTCTTCCCTGTCAGGCCCCCCTGTACCTAAGAGTTCAGCTGTGTCAGCTTGAAGTTGTTCAGGTGTAGGTTCTGTCCAAGGAGTTTACTCCTCCTCCTCAAAGATGGAATCATCAGTGGGAGGAGGGATGGGGGATAATTGCTTGCCCTTCTTAGCCCTGCTTTTGGGCAGCTCTTGGTCCCTACTTTCTGGATCCAAGTTTCCCTGTTCCCTTTGCTTCTTAGCCTGAGCCCTCGTCAAAGCAAAGATATTCCCGGAATGCCTAGGATGGCTGGATGGGCCGCCAACTCCACTTCAGCCCAAGCTGAAGTCTCCAAGTCATTCCCTAGTAGACACTCTACAGGTAGGTCTGTGGACACCACAACTTTTTTAGGAACAGTACCGCCCCCTCTCCCGAGCTGAGATCAACAACTGCCATGGGGTGGCTTACAGTGTGGTTATGGGCATCAGTCACTTGGTACTGATGACCAAGTAGGTGTTTCTCAGGGAATACCAGTTTTTCAGTCACCATGGTGATACTGGCACCTGTGTCCCTGTAGGCCTCAGCCTGAACACCATTTATTAGGGGTTGTTGCTTGTATTTATCTATAGTAAGGGGACAAGGGTGGCAAGGTCAGTGCCACCATCAGAGACTAAAACAGGCTCAGTGGTTTCCCTAACTAACCCAATCCCCACTACATTTCCCAAAGTGAGCCCTGCTACACCTTTGGATTGACTATTTGTAGTTTTAGTTTTCCCACCACCATTGCTATTGCTAGGAGTACTAGTTGTAGCAGTGGGGGTAGTGGTGGGAGGTTTGTTGCAAGAACTGTCTCCTGCCAAATGGCTTTTGTTTCTACAATTATAGCTCCAAGACTTTTTATTCTGATTGTGAAGTGAAGAGGATTTAGACCTACCCCCAGAAGAGCTTTGTGGGCCTGATGAAGACTCTTTACTTTTATCTTAGTCCCCACCTTTGTCACTAGACTTACCATCCTTCTTCTTGTCCTTGCCACCCCCTGTATGAGCTTTTCAGCTCACACTTATTCTACCTTCTTTCCCAATTATTGGGGAGAGGTCAGATTTGAGTCTACCAAGTATTGGTGCAACAAGTCAGACAGACAATTCCTTAAAATATGCTCTCTCAGTAACAGATTATACAAGCCCTCATAGTCAGACACTTTGCTGCCATGTAACCAGCCTTCTAAAGTTTTAACAGAACAGTCCACAAAGTCAACCCAATCCTGTGAGGAATCTTTTCTGGTCTCCCTGAACTTTATCCTATATTGTTCAGTGGTGAGACCGAAACTTCTAAGAGTGCTGTTTTTAAAATACTGTAGTTGTCTGCATCTTCTTCTCTGACAGCGAGAAGTCTATCCCTCCCTTTATCAGAGAAGTACAACAAGGGAATAGCAGTCCACTGCCTTTGAGGGACCCTCTGAACTTTACAGGCCCTTTCAATTGCAGCAAACTACTTACAGATGTCATCTCTCATCCTGTATGAGGGAACTATGTTGTGCAAGTTTCTGGAATCTATGGAGTCCTCCCTGACTCTATAATCCCTGAAACTGTTGCTGCTGCCACTATGGGCTGCTAACCCCAATCCCTGCCTCTCTCTCTCCACTGTCAAGGCCTCCCTATCTAGGGCGAGATGTTGCTGTTGCAGCCTTAGCCTGGCCTCCTCCAGTCTCAGCTTTCTGAGCTCTCTTTCTATAGAGTCCTCTCATGGAGTTGTGCAGTGTGACCCCCTCAGACACTGAAGTGACATGAGAGTGGATAGAAGTGGATCTTTCCCTAGTCTTGATGACCCTAGCTACTTGTCCGCTGGGTGTAAAGGGAGTCCTACCTGAGTGACTTCCCCCAACTACCAGCTACACTAGTTGTTCTGTTAGGAACAAGAACCCTTGAAGAACCCTCCCCTGGGACTGGAAGTTATCCTCTAACTCAGTGGGGTTAGAGTCTCCCTCCTCCTGGCTACCAGCATGTTCTTGGTCATCCTGAAGAAGGAGGCTCAGAAGTAAACTCTTATTATGGTTTTTCCCCATGTCTAGCTTCCTCTCTGAACACAGCCCCTTCAATTCCTTGAAGGTCATGCCCCATAAGGAGCTAGGTAATACACAAATGATATCCACTAGTATGAAGAAATAGGCATAAAAAAAGTTAGGAATCAGTGCAATTAGTGGAAATTACTATAGTTAGAAAGGGGCCTAGGGAAAGCACAAACCATATACTAAGAAAGTGGAATGCGAAAGTCAGTCCCCCACCTAGGAAAGTGTGGTGTGCAGAGGGGAGCTGGGAGTAATAGAAAACCCCAAAGGTAAGTACTGGAACCCACCAAAGTGACCAGGAAAGCAGGAGTAAATCTCAGTAACTTTCCCAGAACACACACAGCAACAAGAAGACAAATTATGCTACAAACAAAAGAGACTGCAAGACACCAAAAGTGGATTCCGGGACAAGAAGACCTGTGGAAGAAGGGGACCAAGCCCAAGAAGCACAGAAGAGTCCAGGAAGAGCAGGAGCCCCTGCTAACCCGGATGAAGGTGCAAAACGAGAACCACTGGTGAAAAAAAAAAGTCAGCACTGTACCCAAGAAGACAAAGCTGAGTTCCTGAAGGATGCAAGTGATGTCCCATGCTCGATGGAGGATTGCAGTCTGGTTTCCGTTGTTGGAGTCTGCCAACAAGCCTTGGCCTGCGCAAAGCTTGCGGTTAGTGGAGCATGGCGTTGCCCGGGACCAGGAAGGACCAGGTGGACTCTACCCAGGAGGGGGAATCAGAGGTGGCTCTCAACAACTTGATGTCAGGCTTGCCCTCTCATGTACAGAGGACTGGCTGCTTGTTCGTGTAGGACATGTCTCATGATTTTGCATGGTTTGACACAAATGGTTATACATGATTTGGATTTTCCATATGATTCTTGGTTAGGGCATTTATATCTTGTGCTAACATGAATGGGTATGTACTGACCTAGATATCCTCTGTGAACATATGTCTGGTGATCACATGGTAACATTGTTGCTCACCATGCCACCAGATTCAAGCTAGCCTTGTTGAAGAGGGGTGATACCCCGAAACTAGTCCCAGGATGCCTGTTTCTGGTTCAGGAAGGACCTGACCTGGCAGTTAGGGCTGCCTGTTCCCATGGGGAGCAAGGTCAGGACTGATTTGCGTATGTTTGGGTCCAAACTGGAATGGCATGGTGAGCAAAAAAACTGATGGATTAAGCCCAGATCTGTGAGAGAGGGTGAATGTTTGATTTGGTCTACATTCTGTCCATTAACTGTTCTTTTTACTTTTAGAAAGTAGGCACTTTCTTGCTTAAACCATGTTGTGACTCTGCCTGTTTGTTGATTCCCTGTCTAGGTCAGTTTGACAGTTGGGCTGTTTGCACCTCTCTCTAGACGGTAACACAAAGGGAGCTGGGGTGAAGCCTGCATATTCTGATGAGCCATCTGTGCTGGGAGGGAGAGCAGGAGTGGTCACTCACACCTAAAACGGCTGCAGTCTGCATCCCTCTGGCATGTGGCTGGGGCCTGGCCAGGACAATAAAGGATCTTACAAACACTTGAGACTTTACTTTGAAGTTTGCCAACTTCAAAGGCAGAAAGGGGTATAAGTATTGGACCCAAAACATCTGCAAGTCAGATGACTTCAAAAATTCAAGCGAAACCTCTGCCTGGAGAAGAGCTGAAGACCTGAGGATAATTGCTGCCCTGACCTGTGACTGTGCTGTGAGGCACTATCCTGCAGTTGCTGGTTCTGCCTCTGCAAGGGGACAGAGATTGGACTTTGTTGCATGCCTACTAGCGAGATAACTCCCAGGGCTTGGAGTAGAGCTCGCCTCCTGTTTTGAAGCCTCAGGGACAGCAAAGGCTTCATCAACCAGACCTGAGTCTACAAGCTGTGGACTCTAGCTTACCAGAGGGTGCCATTCCACTTCCTGGACCCCTGGAAGTGAATTCCTGGAGAAAAAAACAGCATAGTGATGCCGGATGGACACCGCTGTCCAGGACCATGACCCCGCCTGCCCCGAGACCGCGGACCTCGCTGAGTGCAACGAATCCAACGACCCTGTGTAAGAGGCTGGCCTGGTTTGTAGTGGTTACCTAATGTACTTACACTTTATACCAGTTTTCCCTTAGTGAAATGTAGACAGTATCTAGAAGACAGGCTCTCTAGGAGTAGTGTGGATGAGCAGCCAAGGCCTAACTAGGAGACATGCAAAGCTCATGTAATACCACTGTAGTCACACAGTACTCACACACATGAAAGAAAATACTTAGGCCCTCATTACAAACTTGGCGGTCGTGATAAAGCGGCGGTAATACTGCCAACAGGCTGGCGGTAAAAACAATGGAATCACGAACATGGCGGAAACCGCCAACACAGACTCCGTCTATGGTAGAGCCCCAGGGTCCACACTTCCTTGGCGATGGAAGGCAAAATACCCTTCTTCTGGTGGGCGCAGACCTAGAGGAAAGGTAAGGAAAGAATGGATTTTACTCCCCCGTCCGGTCGGTTATTCGTACTCATTGGCCACAACTTCCCAGACATGCCCTGAATCACATACACTGACCATCCTCACTTGCTGGGCAAAGCCCCCCCCAACCATGTATCTTCCATCCATGCCACTCCATACATTCATGTCCTATCCATCATGCTGACAGTTTACTCACCTGTTTGTCTGGAGGACCGTAGAGTAGCGTGTACTACGGAGGACCCCAGCCACCAGGTTGTCCAACTCCTCCACGGTGAAGGCAGGGGCCATTTCCCCAGACACTGTAGCCATTGTCGCTTCCAGACTCAGGTCAGAGCAGCACTTGCAGTGTAGGTCCTCTCCTGTTGAAGGTCAGGTATCTAGTGAGTGAACAGATAGAAAATGGCGGTTTCCAATGCTGAATTGTGCTGCGGTCTTCGTCCGCCTACCGTGACGCTGCCCAACGCCAGCTCAGTTGCCTAATTTCCCCTTGTCCCTCCTTACAGGTCAGGCAGCTGCCATTTCAGGGGGCCACATGGCAGGGCAACTAACTGCGTCACAGCAGTTTTGGGCAGGAACACGGTCAGACAGCGCCACGCACCGATTACATCACAATGTTGAAAAACACCCTTGTGCAAGCAATGTGGTATATGACCCTCTGCTCACCCTCCTCTTCCATAGGGCACATCCGCTGGGGCAGATGATGAGATGGCGTCATCCTCCGGTATACCGACCCCTGGTGGACCTGTCTCAACCAACCCATTTGTTTGGGGATGCTAGGGTGTGGTGAACTTGTAGGTTATACCACCCTCTTTCCACATTGCTTTTAGGTATGCAGACATGAAGTTAATACCTCTGTCTGACACCACCTCTTTTGGAAAACCCACCCTGGAAAAGATTCCCAGGAGGGTGTTTGCCAATGCAGGAGCTGTAGTGGTCCTCAGGGGTATTGCTTCTGGGTACCTTGTGGCATGGTCCACTACCACCAAAATGAACCTATTGCCAGAAGCAGTAGGAGGCTCAAGGGGGCCAACAATGTCAACCCCTACCCTTTCAAAGGACACCCCAACCACTGGCAGTGGGATCAAGGGAGCATTTGGGGTGCCACCAGTCTTACCACTGGCTTGGCAAGTGACACAGGAGTAACAAAACTCCTTTGTGTCTTCTGACATGTGAGGCCAGTGAAATTGAGATACCAGTCTGTCCCAGGTCTTGATTTGTCCCAGATGTCCAGCAAGGGGAATGTCATGTGCTAAGTTCAAAATAAATTCTCTATACTTCAAGGGAATGACCAGTCTCCTGATGACACCACGTTTTGGTTCCCTTGCCTCTGTGTATGGGAGATTATTTTCCCAATGCACCCTATGGGTGTCACTGACATCCCTTACTTCTTGTCTGACAGTTTGCTGTCTTAAACCCTCAAGTGTGGGACAGCTCTGCTGAGCCACACTTAACTCTTCCCTGGCAGGCCCCCCTGCACCCAAGAGTTCAGCTGTGTCAGCCTGAAGCTCATCTGGTGTAGGTTCTGCACAGGAAGTAGACACCTTCTCCTCAAAAGGGAAATCTTCAGTGGAGGGAGGGATAGTGGATAACATTTTACCCTTTCTACCCCTGAATTTGGGAAGCTTGTGGTCCAGGATCCAGGTTTCGCTGTCCTCTTTGCTTCTTAGCCTGAGCCCTTGTCAAAGCAAAGATATGCCCAGGAATGCTCAGGATTTTTGCACAAGCCTCCAACTCCACCTCAACCCAAGCTGAAGTCTCCAAGTCATTGCCTGATAGACACTCTACAGGTAGTTCTGTGGATACCACAACTTTCTTTGGATCAGTAACCCCCACCTCCCAGTTGAGATCAACAACAGCCATGGGGTGGTTAACAGTGTTGTTATGGGCGTCTGTCACTTGGTACTGATGACCAAGTAGGTGTTCCTCAGGGGCCACCAGTTTCTCAGTCACCCTTGTAACATTAGCACATGTGTCGCTGTAGCCCTCAACCTGAACACCAATTATTAGGGGCTGTTGCTTGTATTTATTCCTATTAAGGGAACAAGCAACAAGGGTGGCAAGATCAATGCCACCATCAGAGACTAAAAACACCTCAGTGGTTTCCCTAACTAAACCAACCACCACTACATTACCCAGAGTGAGCCCTGCTACACCTTTGGACTGGCTATTTGTAGTGTTATTTTTCCCACCACCACTGATATTACTAGGGGCGCTAGTGGAAGCAATGGGCGTAGTGGTGTTGGGAGCTTTGGTGTTTTTTCTTTGGACAAGCACTGTCACTTGCCCAATGCCCTTTGTTTTTACATATAACACCTATGCTTTTTATTCAGATGGCTAGAAGAGGATTTAGACCCACCCCCAGAGGATTTTTGTGGCACTGATGAAGACTCCTTGTTTTTATCTTTGTCCCCACCTTTGTCATTGGACTTACCATCCTTCTTCTTGTCTTTGTCACCCCCTGTATTAGCTTTCCTGCTTACCCTTGTTCTGACCCATTTGCCTGCCTTCTTTCCCAATTCTTGGGGAGAGGTCAGATCTGAGTCTACCAAGTATTGGTGTAATAAATCAGACACAAAGTTATTCAAAATATGCTCTCTCGGAATTAGATTGTAGAAGTCCTCATAGTCAGACACTTTGCTGCCATGTAACCAACCTTTCAAAGCCTTCTCAGAACAGTCCACAAAGTCTATCCAATCTTGTGAAGACTCGTTTCTGGTTTCTCTGAACTTAATTCTGTATTGTTCAGTGGTGAAGCCAAATCCATCCAAGAGTGGAGTTTTAAGAATACCTTAGTTGTCTGAATCTTCTTCTCTGACAGTGAGAAGTCTATCCCTCCCCTTGTAAGAAAAGGACAACCACAGAATAGCAGCCGACTGCCTTTGCGGGACCCTCTGAACTTTGGAGGCCCTCTCAAGTGCAGCAAACCTCTTGTAAATATCATCCACACCTTGTATGAGGGAACAATTTTATGCAAGTTTCTAGAGTCAATGGTGTCCTCCCTAACTCCATAACTCCTGAATCTGCTGCTGCCACCATGGGGAACTAACCCCTAACCCCTGTCTTTCCCTTTCTACAGCCAAGGCCTCCTTATCTAGGGCTAGCTGTTGCTGCTGCAGTCTCAGCCTGGCCTCCTCCATTCTCAGTTTTGTGAGCTCTCTATCCATGGAATCATCACCTGTAGTTGAATCATCAGATCCCTCAAAAACTGAGGAGCTATGGGAATGGGCAGAGGTAGATATTTCCCAAGCTTTTGTAACCCTAGTGACCTGACCTCTAGGTGTGGAGGCAGCCCTACCTGAGTGACTACACCTTCCACTGACAGCTACACTAATAGTTTTGCTAGGGGGAAGATCTTTGGAAGAGCCCTCCCCTGAATCTAAAGGATGAATCCCTGACTCTAAGGGTGTAGAATCTTCCTACTACTCTTCCTCCTGGCTACCAGTACGTTCCTGGCCATCCTGAAGAAGGAGGCTCGGAAGGAAATTTTTGTTGGGGTTCTTCCCTACATCTAGGATTCTTTCTGAGCAAAGCCCCTTCAGTTCTTTGAAGGTCATAAGGTAAGAGACTAGAACCCTGTACTAGGTATATGTATTATGTCTAGCTCTAGGTACAGAGAATTATTTCCTGTGGAAAGCACCAGTGACAGACTGATAAGGCAACTGCAAGTACTCAGCCCACCGCTGCCACCAATGTAGGAGGCTGGCCTGGTTTGTAGTGGGGACCTAAAGTACTTACACCTTATACCAGGTCCAGTTATCCCTTATTAGAGAAATGTAGACAGTGTCTAGAAGCCAGGCTCCCTAGGTGTAGTGTGGATTAGCAGTAGTAAATCACAGTAACGTTCCTAGAACACACAAGAACACGAAAAAGAAGATTATGCAAGAACCAGAAGAGACTGCAAGATGCCAATGATGGATTCCTGGACCTAAAGATCTGTGGAAGAAGGGGACCAAGTCTAAGAAGCACTGAAGAGTCCAGGGAGAACAGGAGCCCCTGCTAACCCAGATGAAGGTGCAAAAGAGGAACCACCAGTGAGGAACAACAGTCAGTATTGCACCCAAGAAGACAGATGCAGGTTCCTGGTTTTTGCAGAAGATGTCCCACGCCGGATGGATGAATGCAGTCTGGTTTGCAATGCTGGATTCGGTTAGGGGAAAATGGCGCAGCCTGGGACCAGGAGGGACCTTGTGGACTCTACTCAGAAAGGGGAGTCAGGGGGTCTCTCAGGAACTCTGAGAGCCCTCAGGACACCAGGCAGCATGCACAGGAGTCCCACAGCATGGGGTGCCTGCTGAAGCAGGGAAGTGACTCCTTCACTTCAAGGGACATTCCTTCATTCCAAGTGAGATTCTGGTGCAGGCTGAAAACTGACTGTCCTCTGAGGATGCACGACTGGGAAACAGTTGCAGTTGCTGGCAGGAGCTGAAGATGTAATGTTGCAGAAGTCGTCTTTGCTTCTTTGTTGCAGTTGTAGAGTTCCTTGAGGGTCCAGATGCAGTTTATTCGGTAAGAAGGTGAAGTAAAGGATGCAGAGGATTCCTGCTGAAGTCTTGCAATCCTGATCTGAAGAACCACCCAAGAGAGAGACCCTATATAGCTCTGAAAGGGGGATCGGTCAGCTAAACAAGTAAGCACCTATCAGGGAAGGGCTCTGACATCACCTGCTGGCACTGGCCAATCAGATGCTACCAGAGTGCCCTGCCAACTTGGAATCAAAGATGGCAACATTCAGGGACACTCCAGAAGAGCTCTGAGCACCACCCCTGGGGTGGTGATGGACAGGGGAGTGGTCACTCCCCTTTCCTTTGTCCAGTTTCGTGCCAGAGCAGGGACTGGGGGTCCCTGAACCGGTGTAGGCTGGACTATTCAAGGAGGGCACCATCTGTGCCCTTCAAAGCATTTCTGAAGGCTCTGGGAGGCTACCCCTCTCATGCCTGCAACACCTATTTCCAAAGGGAGAGGGTGTAACACCCTTCTCCCAAAGGAAATCCTTTGTTCTACCTTCCTGAGCTCGAGCTGCTTGGCAAGAGGAGGGCAGAAACCTGTCTGTGAGGTGGCAGCAGCTGGGTCTGCCTGGAAAACCGTAGAAGGCTGTAATGGCAGTATTGTGTGTCCTCTAAGGAGCCACCAGAGCGCATGGAATCATACAACCAATGCTTGCAAAAGCCTTGGGGTACGATTCCAACATTTCTGATACCAAACATGGCCATATTGGAGTTACCATTGTGAAGCTTTACATAGGTAGTGACCTATGTCCAGTGGACACATAAAACATAAAATAGCGTCCCCACACTCACGAAGTCCAGGAATATGGTCCTGGACATCTTGGGGCACCTCTGCTAGTGCAGGGGCACCTCCACCACCCTGCAGTAAAGACCTGATGCTGTTGCACAACACCTCTGCCATTCTCCCCCCTGGCATCGCAACCAAAGCTTCATCGGATCCAGCCACATGGCTTCCTGACTCCGTGCACCAGCCTGTTTTCTACTTGCTTACTAAGGTACTGTACCTGGGGGTCGAACAACTCCATAAACGGCACCCTTGGCATCACATTGTGAGAAAGGACTCCGCCACCACCCCTCATAATACCAACTTTCAGTATTTGTGCCTCAAGGAACCTTTTTCATGTTTTTAAGTACTACATTCATATTTTTAACTGTATATTGTGGATTTTTATTGTATTTGGTCTTCTTTATTTATATAAAATAATAACTATTTTTCAAAACCGTGTGTTGTGTCATTTTGTAGTGGTTCACTGTACCACTGTGTGAGTTGGTACACATGCTTAACACATTCCTCTGAGTTAAGCCTGCCTGTTTGTGCCAAGCTACCAAGGAGGTGAGCGAGGGTTAACTGAGAGTGATTCTACTTTACCCTGGCTAGAGTGAGGGTTCTTGTTTGGACAGAGGGCCACCTGACTGCCAACCAAAGACCCCATTTCTAACTGTGTCACACATACTTTACTGGGTTACTTTGCAGACACAAACCAACTATTGTAGATAATTGCTAACCCTTTCCTACCTAGGCCATAAACCGGTATAGCAGTCTTCGTATGTATTTCCAGAATAGCTGCAGACATATGTCAAGACAACACAATTGTGTGACATGTGTCTAAGAATGTGGATTGTAAGTGCTACATACTATGCCTGCACTCCAGCCACACATTTATGTGGTGGTGCATTGTCCCATTTTATTATTCATTACTCTCCTTGTAGCATATGTGAGGAGAGTGGAGCAGCACCCATTGCTGCTCCACTTGTCTTGCGTTCCTTAACGCACTCCACAGCCAACATGTCTGTTCTATATTTGAGACACAGCACACCATGCAGTAGGGTTGGGGCCAATAGCGCCCATGGAGTGTAAGAACATTGATATACTGTGCAGGGTGATGGCCAAACTTTTGGCCCGAACCCTGGCCAGTACATAATAGTCCATTAATACCAATGGTGTTCCCCCTTGTCACACCTTCTCAGTGACGGTGTTACAGCTACCCGCCTGAGATGTGACACTATTTACGTCCTTAGTTTCAAGTATACCGGTTTGAAACACCCCCTACCGTATGTACGCCTCCCTTGCATACATCTTGCCTAGTGTAGGCATGATGTAGTGCAAGGGCTTGGAATTGGCATAATGCATACATTAAGCTACTTAGTATTTGTGATGTGTGGATCTAGGTCTTAGAGAGCCACATGAGTGTAAGTAATGTGATGCTGATGTGCGGCATGGAGACGCTAGACTCTCTTAACTCACAACATATGTTTCAACATTCTTTGCAACTGTTGTGGTTTTTTCCTGCTTTCTAATGTATGGGCAACTTCCCAATGGTATAAGAGGCAGATAATGAGTACGCCATGGACAATCTGGTGCAAAGTGATTTAATGGTGATATTTACAGGGTGATGTTTGTTGTACAGTGTCTATGTGAAGAAGTTCAATACAATTTGTTGTCTCCTGCAAACTCCTACGGCAGTGCTTTGTTGTTCCCCCTCCACCTGTTCTGCACCATTGTCATCCTCCTCCTCATTGGGATCATGTACCAGTTCATCCCAGGGGACATTTGTTTGAATACAAATGGTATGCAAGATTGAATTTACAAGTATTATCTTGCATACCAGCGGTGGTGCATACAACAGGCTGCCTCCTGTTAGAGCGAGGCACCCGAACCTTGACATCAGGAGCCCAACACTCCTCTCCACCACATTTTGTGTCCTTCCGTGGCATTCATTGTATGCCTGCTCGTCCTCCATTGTCAGGTTGCTAAAGGGGTGACTTCACCCATGGCTGGATGCTGTAACCTTGGTCGGCTGCATAGGAATGTGAGCACATGTGTCAGTCAGGCATATTTGTGGTTTCCTATGTGCTATGGCAGATGTTAGTTTTAGGTGGAGTGGTGACTCAGACTTGCATTTGGTATTATGCGTGTTCCTGTTTGTTTGAATGGTTGCATTGGTGTGTGGTGGTGGGCGTTACTATCATGGGTTTTTGCCTCAGGGACCTGGTGATTGTCAAATTAATTCTGGACTGGCAGTTCGAACATGCCAAATATGTGTTGTATTGTCCATATTTGAGGGTGTATCCTAATGTCAGTCGAACCTACCACCACCTTGCACCCCAATAGTGTCATTTGTACTGACACTGTGTTAGCCCTACAAGGCCAAACTCAGGCCACTATGTTTCCATGTGGCACTACACATGCAGTGTGACACTTAGTGACCATTTGTGGCAGATTATGCATGTGCCAGGCATCATGTGTACAAAGGGAAGATTCACACAATAGGAGGGCTAGCCAGATTGGTGCAGAGGATTCTGCAAGGATCCTTGGCATGATTTTTCACAGATACTTTGAACACCTGCACAGAGCAGGTGTTAGGAGGGGGCACACCATTTATTTGGATGGGTCTCTATGTCCTGTGCAGGAAATAATCAGGTATGTTGTCAGTACTCCTACAGAGTCCATCAATGGTATCCATTATCTTGACACTATTGCACCTACTCTGTGCCATAGTGTGCCGTATATTGCATACAGTGCCCACGTGGTGGCAGTAGGGTATGGCAAAGGGGCACCATTACAGTGGCTCTGCTGTCAATGCTATACCACTTTCATCACATGTGGCCCTTAGTTCCTTCCCTTTAGACCTGCAGAAGAGTGATGTCCTGGGAGTTTGAACCTATTTTGTGTGTTGTGTGCCATGACACGGGTGTTGTGCCCTTTGATTAGCATGTATATCCCACCCCTTTTCCCTTAGAAAAGCTCTCTAGCACAAAGTTGCTGGCTGGCATAGGTATATGCATGTGGATCATGGGCACAGTGTGGCACAGTTAAATGGTATGTTTCCTGGTGTATGTATGAGCTTTCAGACACTTGTGTAACAGGAGAGGGAATGATGTGGTTTTTCTGCAATACCCTGCATTGCATGTCCTGCTAAGTCCCATGTCTCCTCATGTACATGCCTCTCTGGCTTCACCCAGTACATTGTCAGATGTCCAGCTGCCACACTCCCCTTTTGGTATCCTGGTATTCTCATAGGGAGTTGTGGAATCTCCGGGTATGATTGTAAGTGTGCTGTGAGGTGTCCATCCCTACACATGCTCATTCATGACTGGTTATGTTGTATTACTATGTGTGTGGCACAATGCACCAGGCAAGTGAAGGTGAACACAATGAGTACATTTGGTATGTTTTGGTGATATATAGTTGTGATGGCAACACTTGGATCGTATTTGATATTGGTGCCGACTGTAGCTTCTACACCCTGACAAATGTGGGGCAGTGCCTATATGTGACTTTCTTTATGTCGACATGGCCAATGCTATTTACATAGCTGAGCCATTCCTTGTTACGTGTGAGGGATCTGTATTTAGTTGTCAACCTGTGGCCACTTGTAGTGGTTTGAGCTCAGCTTCTGTGTGCATAGGGGACATAGCTCCACCTGTCCTTCATGTGATGTGTCAGTCAGGTTGTGCCTGTATTATGTACATATGGTGTATTTGTGTGTGATATACAGTTAATGTGGTGCAGTGTGGCATGTGTCATATGCGTTGTTCCCCTGTCCATGTTTGTTTAGTGTGGTGTATATATTGTTTGTCCTACAAGTTTGGTGTGTTGTCTGTGTAATAATTGGTATGGTGGCTTACCTACGAGTAGCCCATTGCCATATTGCCCATCCTGGAACCACTCATTGATGGTGGAGTGCTGGAATATGTAGGCATCATGGATTCTGCTGGGATATTTGGCTAGGATATTTGGGAGAAGTCCACTGTGGTCTGCAATGTCCTGCTTATGTATGGAATAGGCATGTCTGCGGCTCTTGTAGAGGTATTCCATTGCAGCAGGTGGCACAAGTTGGACATGGGTGCAGTCCATTGCACCAAGCACATGTAGGAACCAAGTGATTTGGTAGAAACCTTGCTTGGTCTCCTGCTACAGTTGCTGGGTGTTGGGAAACCGGATGTGGTAAGGTGTGAGGTGGATGATTGCTTCCAGAACCTTTGGAAGAAAGGCCAAGGAGGATGGCTGGGAGATACCACCCACTTGTGCCCCAGTTGTCTGGAATGATCCTGACACCAGCATATGGAGGACAGCCAGGGGTTTAGTGATGGTGGAATAGTTGTTGGAGTTTCCACTCTTGCAGTGATGTCTGGCGCAATGTTGTGCAGCAGGTGTACAATCAACTCCCGCTTCAGACTGTAGAGTCTGATGACATCTTGTTTTCCTGAGCGCAAGGATGGGTGTGCGCTGTTGAAATATCCTCTCCCGCCTTCTGCACTGCCTTTGTTGCTTCTGTGGTGGTGTTTGGGGTTCCTGTGGTGGTGCTAGTAGGACATGTTGTTGTCGCTGTTGTCTACGGCGTGTGCCGAGCTGGAGCAATAAAAGATCCCTCTTGTCCAGAAGGTTGCCGATACTCCTTCTGTGTGTTTTCCTTATGTGGTAGTGTGTGGGCCTCATTTTAATTCCTGGTCTGACCAGGCATTAAAGTTTGACGCTAATTGGACTTAGCGTCATTTTTTTGGGACCGGTTCCATGTGTGTCATTTTTGTATCAGACAGTTAATATGGTTTGTTAGAAATGGGGTTTCTGGCTGGCTAGGGTATGCACCTCAGCCAGGCAGAACCCACCCACTCTAGTCAGGGCAAGGGAGTTACACGTCCAAGATAACCCCTGCTCACCCCCTTGGTAGCTAGGCACAAGCAGTCAGACTTAACCCGGAGGCAATGTGTAAAGCGTTTGCACAACACACACAACACATGTGACGCAATATCCCCACCACAAAGGAAACACAACACCAGATTATATGAAAATATACTGTATTGTACACAAGGCAATTATCAGACCAAACATCACATATCAGTACTATCCTGCTACCTTAGCAGTTGTCAGAACGTTACACATTAGTTACTCTGCAACCTAGCAGTAGTCACACATAACACACAGGTTACTCAGTATTCTGCAACATAAGCAGTAGTCAGGAAAACACGTTATTTCATCACAGCACTTGTCATAAGAATATCATGAAATGCCCATAGTAGGAACATTAGAAAACATAAGGCAAGTTAGAAAAACATATTAGCAAGCATGTCCATAAAAGGAACATTTGCATACACATATGTAAAAACATCAAACGCAGGTAGGTAATATATGAATCAAACAAAAGTCTGTAGAAAGAACTTTGGATTGCAACTATATTGGTCCTTTAAACAGTACCTGGTTGGATGAAGGCACCTCCAGTGCCTAGAAGGCGAACAATGGGGCCCCCGGCGCTCCTATGCGCAAAACGGGGGCCTCCCTTATACTCTTGGGCAGAGGACGGCGACATGCACCTCCTCTCTTTTATAGACAGGCCCCTCCGGGGACCGAGATTACTGGGGGTCCCCCAGGGCATCAAACGGCCCTCACGAGGGGGGCCAAAGCCAGCAAAAACAACTTAGGGCAGGAGGGGGGCACCACGCACCCCCTCTGGTTTAATGACAGGCCCCTTCCGGGACCCGCGATCTCTGGGGGCACTCCCTGCACCCTCCCCTGGTCCTGCCGTGAAGCCACAAGAAGATCAGACCCCTCCTGGGGCCTGAGCAGACACTCGCCTGCACCCAATGCGGTGCACGAGTGTTCTTCCAGCTTCCCGGGCCGCTGCGGTGATCTTATTTAAAGGGGCACAATGCAGCAAGGAGCCTACGAGCTCCCAAGGCTCCATAAGCGCGCTGCAATCAACGCTATGGCAGCCGCAACCACGGAGAAGCACCCCTCGTGAAGAAATGGATGCAGGGCTCAGGGGCCACAGCACCCTGCCCCTGGGGAGCAGAATCTTAAGACACGGTCCTCAGATGGAGGGCCCAGCTGCAGGCCAGCACAAGGGAAAGGCAGCAAGTGGCAAGTCCTTCACAGTGACCAGGCAGGTCACAGGTCAGCACAGCAGCAGCAGTCCATGGCGGTTCCTGGTGAGTCCTTTCGGCCTTTGGTGTCCAGTTCCAAGATTATTCCAAGAGTCTCCAAATTGTGGGGAAAATTCCCCTGTACTTATAGTCAGTTCTTACAGTGTTTTATAATGGTAGGGAGAGGAGGTTCCAGCGAGTTACAACTGGTTCTGGGAGTGCCCCCTCTCTCCTTTCAGCACAGGCTCCAAACTTCAGTGGGGGGTTAACAACCCTATTGTGTGAGGCCAGGGCGCAGTCTTTACAAATGCAGGTGTGCCCCGCCTCTCCCTTCTCTCAGCCCAGGAAGACTATTCAGTATGCAGATGCACCTCTGTGACACCTCCACCCTCCCTGTGTACAGGCTGTCTGAAAAGTATGCACAAAGCCCCAACTGTCACTCTGCCCAGACGTGGATTGGAGTCAAGCTGCAAAACACCAGAGTCATAAGCACAGATAAATGCACACTTTCTAAAAGTGGCTTTTCTGTGATAGTAATAAAAAATACACCCACACCAGTAGGCAGCATTTATTATCACCATCACAACCATACCAAACACGCCTACGCTACCCCTCATAAATCAGACAATACCCCTTACACATAAGGCAGGGCATTTCTAATGCAATCCTATGAGAAGGCAGCACTCACAGCAGTGAGACACCAGTTAGGCTGTTTGTCACTACCAGGACAGGCCACGCAACTTGGCACATGTCCTGCCTTTCTACATACATGGCACCCTGCCCATAGGGCTAGCTAGGGCGTACCTTAGGGGTGACTTACATGTAGTAAAAGGGGAGTTCTGGACCTGGCAAGTAAGTTTAGATGCCAGGTCCTTGTGGCAGAAAACTGCGCACACAGGCACTGCGCTAGCAGGCCTGAGACAGGTTTGAAAGTCTACTTCAGTGGGTGGCGCAAGCAGCGCTGCAGGCCCACTAGTAGTATTTAATTTACAGGCCCTGGGTATAGAGATACCACTGTACAAGGGACTTATAGGTAAATTAAATATGCCAATTAGGTAAAAGCCAATCATACCAACTTTAGATGGGAGAGCACCTGCACTTTAGCACTGGTCAGCAGTGATAAAGTGCTCAGAGTCCTAGAGCCAACAGCGAGAGGTCAGAAAAACCAGGAGGAAGGAGGCAAAAAGACTGGGGATGACCCTGCGTAAGGCAAAAAGTCCAACATGGTTCTAGAGGGCTAACATCATTTTTTGGAAGTGAACGCCTACCTTGCATATCATTGTTGCTAGACGAAACAAGGTGGGGTGGCACTCTCAAAACATTATGCCAACTCTGAAATTTTGGGCCTTGAAGTGCTCTTTAAATAATGTTGCGGGAGTCTGTGGTGAACAGTGCCAAGTTAACTAACTGGGTCCTTCCAGACAGAAAGGAGGAGATCCACTGGAGTGTGTGTCCTTGGATTCGGATGTAGTGCAGGGTTTGTATGAGAATGGGGTGGGAGACAGTGTCAAACGCTATAGCGAGTTCAGGAAGATAACAGACAATTTGTTTTATAGTCATGTGGATGCCATCTGTGGTGGGGTTGAGGCAGTTTCTGAGCTGTGGTTGGGTCTGAAAGCAGACTGGGTCATGGCAAGGACTTGGTTGTCTTTGAGGTCATCGATGATGCTTCTATTCATGATTTTCTATATGACCTTGGCAAGGCCTGCAGTTGGCAAGGGTTGAAGGGTCAGCAGTGAGTTGGGCTACTTTAGGCTTGAGCTGCATTTTTTGTTTATAAGGTTTTTACTGTGCACTGTTATTTGTTTAACATTTTTTGTAAACCTTTTTAATTGCACTGCAGTTTTCAACTTTATTTAATTCTTAATTTTTTTAAACTTAAATACATTTTGTGTGGATTTGTTCAGATGGACAATCAATGCCTAGGGAACAACCCTTTTATTAATCCTCCTTGAACAAATGACCTTCCTGTGTAGATTTCAGTGTGTGGACAAAAACTGCAGAAGGTGATCTTCCTCCTTTTTTGCTTCTATATTGACTACTGAGGGCAGGGTTTCTTTCTCTCTCTCTCCTCATGTTTGCTGCCTCTCTGCTAAGGAGTACTCATTCAGGTAAATGGCCCTCATGTGATTATTGCTTGCCATTAGTTTCAACAAGAACATTAATAGATGCCTGTGTTGTAATACTTGACCACATCGAGTGCATATTGCTTTGTGGGAATTTAATTTTTTTTTCATTCAGCAGATTGGGTAAAAACTTCCACACCAAAGACTCTCTTTTAAGTGAAGGTGTAGTAGGAGGCTGTGATGTTGAAACCACCACAGCATCATAATCCTGGTGTGCCTGTTCAGAAGACTGTCCTTCTTTCATCTTAGGTGCGTCTTGACTTTTTACAGCGGGTCGGTGAAAAGATAAATGGCCACATTTACAAGGCCCTTGTGGCTCCTTGCGACACATTAGCGTCATTTTTTATGCTAATGTGGCTCAACGAGGCAAAAATCGCTGTGCCATATCTACAAAGTGGCGCATGCATTGCGCCACTTTGTGAACCCTTGCACCACATTATGCTTGTGCAAGGCATAAAGTATGCAGGAGGGGGGCCGTTCCGGTGATAGGTGGCCTGCAAAAATGGCGCAATGAAACCGTCCGTCCTGTCGGATACAAAAATGACACACATTAAGGAACCGTCCCAACACATGCATGCTTCCCCACTATTGGCTTGTTTGGTTTGGTCTGTGGGATAGTTATTTTTTATCAGACAGCAGAATGCGTGAGCATAAAAAAATATTTTTTCTTTATCCAAGTTGCTATCCAGTGTTGATGTATCAAAAACACTAAAATCACATAAAGCTGTTTTGACTGTCAGTGAATCTGATTGCAGGTCAGCGCAAGTGACGTACATGAGAGAGTCATGTGAGGGAGACTTTGTCAGAGAGTTCGTGACAGATTGTGTGAATCTAAGCAAGAGAGTTAAAGCGCTTGTACTGTCGACGTATTCCGCACGTCGAGGTCTCCCTGCATCCATCACACAACTGGATGACAATCGCTGATGCACACGGCCTATGGTAACAAATGTACGGTTCTCACGTTTTTCAGTAATAGTATTTATCTTATAAATGGGCAAGGTGGCTACTTGAGCAAAACCAACCAAATGTCACATTTAATCAGAATAGAAAGCACAATAGAGCCTCTGATATAAATGTATTTTTAATATCTATATTTCAGACCTTTTTCTCTTAGAACAAATGAAGAAATACTTCCAAAACCTAAAAACATTGGTCGTGTAACCTGTATTTTAAATTCAGGAATTTGGCTAAATACCATTATCAGTATTCACAAAGCGCATGCAAATCCTCAAAGAGCAGTTTGTGTTTTTGCTACAGAAAGTGGATGTTTTCCAGAGGAAAAGCAATATCCGGCACAATGACTCAGTGAGGTCAAGGCTTGCTGCTTAAATCAGCATTAATTCCTTCCAAAGTCTGTAAATACGGCACAGTTTGAGAAGGGCAAGAATCTGTCATTTACAGGACTTAGAAACGACAAAATTGAAGTTTGAAGAGCTATGTGAAGAGCATGTTACTATTACAAACTGCAGCAAGGATCTTTTTCTGTTCCAAAGAAACGAATGTTACTGTAACGTATGTATTAGAAATGACTCCTAAATACTTCGGTGGATGGCTAGTGGCCTGATTAGCAAAACAGGTGTAACATACAGAATGTATAAGTTACGGGCGTTCACGGTGATCATTTTCACTATTTGCAGATTCACAAAACTACCTCAACCGTATTTGCGAATACACTTTGCACTGTGTACAGCATGCAAGGATTAGGGTATGGAATTTCAAGACTTCCTCTGTAATCTTTTGCTTGTCTACATCCTTTATTTCAAACAAATTATTGCACTGGAATGTCTTCACATCTTACACACACCTTGTGATTTTTATGGTCTGGCTTGACAACGCAGCTGTCTCCAGACAATAGTGTGGGTATCACTAGAGAAGGGCCTTGGCTCCGCCCACATATAGGGTACCAGGAGTACATGTTTTGATTGGACAGAAGTTGTGTTCTTGCACAAACAAAAGTGCTTGCCCTCCACCTGCTGTAATCATTTTGTTTATTCATCAAGCTGCCTCAGATTGAACTTTCAGGCATGATATTGAAATTCTATTAAACTGTCGTACATAACTAAAGAATGGATGCTATTTGAATCCGGCTGCGGTACAGATGGGAGTAGGCAGTCATTAACCCATATGGATTTTTAGGTTTGATTTGACAGTGGAACAGTAGCCTGACTTTTTTAAGCTATGCCATTATTAATCTACAGTTCTTTGCTGTCATACACATACACTTCTATTCCCATGCTATTTACTTGTAGTTTTTCACATTACCATGCAACATTCTTTTAAAGCCAGATCTATTGGCATTCCCAATTTGTGATAATTTGGAGACATTTCCCACATTAATTACAGGTCTACAAAGTGCTGAAAGAATTTGGAAATTAATTGACAAATATTTGTGAATCGCCACTAAAATCAGACTTAGGGCCCAATATAGATGTTGGCAGCAATGGTCCTTACTTTGATCTTTCAACTGGAAACCCACAAGCCACTGTGACGGTCCACCCTCCATATTTAGATGTCAGCAGGAGCGTAGGTGAAAGACCTCTGAAGGCCCGCCACCACCGCCAAGAAACTTCACTACATCAACAGGACCGTAGCCATAAGCAGCTAGCGGCAGGACGACTGCCTCTTTTACCGCCAAGCCAATCATGATGTGCAGTGACGCTGATGCAAATGTAGTGGCTAAACCTCCACACCTTAGTTGCGGAATTGGGAAGGATAAAACGACAAAACTCACCTTTTAAATGCTTTTCACGTATCCTGCCACGATGAACCTGCTGCTCCCAGTCCTACCGTTGCTCCTGGGCCAAGTCCAAGATGGTAATCAACCCTGTTGTCACCGGAACAGAAGATAAGCACTGGGATTACTGTTACCTGGGAATTGTACCATCACAGTAATACTGGCTCGTGCATGGCTCAATAATTTGTGCACACCACACCATAATGCTATGCACTGCTGAAGTGTGTAATGTTGTGGCTAGAAAATGTATCAGACCAGATTTTGAGTTCTAAGTAGCACTCACCAGTCTGGTATGAACAGCCTGAATGGCAATGGACACCTACACAAAAAGTCTCAACAATCACAAATAGAAGTGTGTCAACACAGGTGTGGGCAATAATGTCCCCAAAATTTGGAAAGTATTAACTGAAACAGCATACCCAATCTGAACCAAACAATCCCATGATAATGTAGCAATTACAATCCAACATGCTACAGGTGGGTGTACAGACTGTACTGCAGTTTTTACTGGTGAACTGCAAAAACTGCACAGGTGTATGAAACTCACATGTCCCCTTGGTGTGTGCAACATATCAGAAACATTAGATCCCAGTTAATTGTAAAGTGCCAGGTTCCCTGTGTAATGCATATGTGCATAAGATTGACACATCATGTCAAAATAAAAACATGTATTCTCCAGTCTCAAAAACAGAAGCATACATGATTTTGGTGTACGCGCCCAGTAACAACATGAATGCTTGCGCCAAAATTAATATGTCCATAACAAATGTACATCACTACTGTATGTCTTGACAAAATATCTTGTGCTCGTCACTGTCTCAGATGAGAGTAAGTACATGGCACACACAATAGCAAAAAGACCATAATCAGCAAACCATTAGTAACAATCACAAAATAAGGCCAGAACAAAGGTAATCCCAAAATAAAAATATTTTATATGAATGAGATAATGGTCTCATAAGTAAATGAAAAAATACAGCAAAGAAACAAACAAAGGCAGTAGACAATTGGTCCATACTATGGGTGGCATGCCCACAACTTGCCTCCTAATGTCACTGCCAAAAATAAACCTCCTCTGGAAGGAGCATCTATGGGGCAGAGAGCAGGCACCTCAATGAGCACACTGGGAGAGGGAGCCCTTGGGTTTGGGAAGGGTGGGCTTCGGAAAAATGGGATTGGTAGGGGTAGGTTTGGATTTGGAATGGGTGGCATGGGATTTGAAGGGGTGGAAAGCTGTAGGAGGTATGGATTTCCATTCAGAAGGGGTTGGGTGGGATGTGGAAGGGGTGGTTTGGGAGGAGGAAGGGATGGAAAGACATTTGGGAGGTGTGGTTTTGGTTTTGTAAAGGGTCAGGGCCAAGGAATAAAGTAGATCCTTCTTAGGAAAATGGGTGGGGCGGTCTTCAGGTAGTTGGGCTTGGGAGGTTGAGGAAGTGGCTGTATCTGTTTTGCATGTGTGTGTTGAAGGTGTGGGTGCTTGAGGATCTGGTGTATGTGCTGTATCTTTAGATTTGTGTCTCTTACTGATTGTCTCCTAGGTGGGTGAGTGTGGGTGTTTGGGTCCAGTATGTGTGTGTGTGGTTGTGTGTGCAGTGGATGTGGTATGTTTTGGGGAGGTGTCTGTGGGTGTGCTGGTGCATGTGTGTGTGGTGGTGGGTACACTGACTGGGGTGTGCTTATGGAGTGTATGGGTATTGGTGTAGTGGTGGGTATTGTGTCTGTGGGTGTGCTGGTGTTGTGGGTGTGTGGTTGTGTCATGGTGGGTGTGATGCCTCGGGATATGCTTGTGGTGGTGGTGTGTGTGGTTTCTGCATGTTTGTGTCTGCGCCTGTGTTTTTTGCTGTGTTGGTGTTGGAATGTGCTGCTTGTGGTTGTAGTTATGGGTGCATGTATGTGTTTGTGTGTGCTTTGGATAGGGCTGGGTTGAGGGATGTGGGATGGGAAAGGAGTAGGAGCCTAGGCACAAGGTTGGGGTGGATGGGAGGCTGCAGCCTATGAGGAGGCCAGACCCTGGAATGACAGCTGTTGGCCAGACAGGCACCATGAATGCCACCCAGGAAAGCCAACATCTATTTTGTGCAACTGTCCATCATGGCATTGTGAAAATGCTGGTGATTCCTTTTTTTCCATGCAGCCATGTGTCTTCCCACAACAGTACTTGCCTTGTGATTAGGATTATAGTGTAATCCTTCAGCACAAAGCAATACACCACACACAGCATCAGACACTGCCTGATCAACTTACATCTCAAGAAATCAGCATGGGCTTTGGAAGTGTGTCAACCTCTATGTTGATGGCATACAACATAGCTGGAAGTTAAAGAGGTCAAACACAACAATATCAACTGACAATGAACTACCCCCTTGTTGCTGCTGTTGACCCTCTACTGCCCATCAAGTTCCAGGTATGTCATTGCAAGGATGCAGCCATTAGGGTGGTCAGGGTGTGGTGCACCTGCCTGGATGGATGGGAGGACTCGAGGACTGCCTGACTTGGCTCTCAACAGACTTGCGTGTCACCCAACACAGGTCTTCCCACCTCTGGTTTAAACCATACAGATCAACCTAATACACATTAGAGCCCTCATCATGACATTGGCAGTAAATCCCGCTTACCGTCACGCTGACGGCTGCCAACTTACCGCCGCGTAGCAGATATCCGTTCACCATATTATGACACATACACACCAATCCGACAGAATACAGCCACATACACAAATCCACCAGACTAAAGCTCAGTGATAAAGTGGCGGTACCAAAACCCATACCGTTACGTCAACAAAGCAACATCCACCACATTATGACCCATGAATCACCATGGCGGACATTCAACGGTGGTAAACCTTTGGCGGTACATACCGCTGCGCTCAGAATGGAGACCCACATACAAAACAACACCACATTGGCCGATATCGAATGCACACACCTGACACCCATACACACACCACACCCACACAACTATAAAACACACACCCACATTACATACATCCCTTTACAAACAATTGTTGCCAGGAGACTGAGAAAAAGAGCACATAGACAACTAGAATAACACACCACTTACACCCAGACACTCCTCACGCACACTGTTAGAAATGGGGTCTTTGGTTGACAGTCAGATTACCCCCTGTTCAAGCAAGGACCATCACTCTAGTCAGGGTAAAAGAGAATCACCCTCAGCTAACCCCTGCTTACCCCCTTGGTAGCTTGCAAAGAGCAGTAGGCTTAACTTCAGAGTGCTAGGTGTAAAGTATTTGTACCAACACACACAGTAACTTAATGAAAACACTACAAAATGGCACAACACAGGTTTAGAAAAATAGGAAATATTTATCTAAGCAAAACAAGACCAAAACAACAAAAATCCACAATACACAAGTCAAGTTATCAATTAAAAATCAAAAAGAGTCTTAAAGTAGTTTTAAACACACGCTAGCGCGGCTAGCGTGAAAATGCACCTGGTACGCGTCAAAAATAACCCCACACGGGTGGGTGTGCGTCAAAAAGGGCTTCAATATCACTCATGAGCGAGACCTTGCGTTGTTTCCCCCTTCTGTCCAGTCGGTGTGCGTTGGTTCTTCTCTCTGCAGGAGAGCGAGGCGTTGATTCGGTCCGCACACGGGTCTGGCAAGGCCTTGCTTTGTTTTTGCACGCACAACGATGGTTCGAGTCAGAAATCCAGCCGCACAATGATCCGAAAACCACACAGTGCGGGTTGCGATCTCCCAGCCTCTGTCAGCGATGCTGCGTGTCGTTTCTCCTTGCATTGATCTTCGGTTGCGTTTTTGGCGAGCGCCGATTCCCAGCCACGGAGCCGGCGGCGCGTCATTTCTTCAGCTGCAGATCGGAGTTGCATCAATCTTTTCCCTGCACGGCGCTCTGTGCGTGGATTTCCTCCTCATAGGCTGCCTGCTTCTCCTTTCAGGGTCCCAGGAACTGGATGGGCACCACAGGGCAGAGTAGGAGTCTCTCCAGACACTCCAGGTGCTGGCAGAGAGAAGTCTTTGCTGTCCCTGAGTCTTCAAACAACAGGAGGCAAGCTCTAAATCAAGCCCTTGGAGATGTCTTCTCAAGATGGAAGGCACACAAAGTCCAGCCTTTGCCCTCTTACTCTGGTAGAGGCAGCAACTGCAGGATAGCTCCACAAAGCACAGTCACAGGCAGGGCAGCTCTTCTTCCTCAGCTCTTCAGCTCTTCTCCAGGCAGAGGTTCCTCTTGTTTCCAGAAGTGTTTCTAAAGTCTGTGGTTTTGGGTTCCCTTCTTATACCCAATTTCTCCTTTGAAGTAGGCCTACTTCAAAGTAAAGTCTCTTTTGAATGTGAAATCCTGCCTTGCCCAGGCCAGGCCCCAGACACTCACCAGGGGGTTGGAGACTGCATTGTGTGAGGGCAAGCACAGCCCTTCCAGGTGTGAGTGACCTCTCCTCACTCCCTCCTAGCACAGATGGCTCACCAGGAAATGCAGACTATACCCCAGCTCCCTTTGTGTCACTGTCTAGTGTGAGGTGCAACCAGCCCAAATGTCAAACTGACCCAGACGGGAAATCCACAAACAGGCAGAGTCACAGAAATGGTATAAGCAAGAAAATGCTCACTTTGTAAAAGTGGCATTTTCAAACACACAATCTCAAAATCAACTTTACTAAAAGATGTATTTTTAAATTGAGAGCTCAGAGACCCCAAACTCCACATGTCCATTCGCTCCCAATGGGACTCTACACTTTAATCATATTTAAAGGTAGCCCCCATGTTAACCTATGAGAGGGACAGGCCTTACAACAGTGAAAAACGAATTTAGCAATATTTCACTGTCAGGACATATAAAGCACATTACTATATGTCCTATCTTTATCATGCACTGCACCCTGCCCTGGGGGCTACCTAGGACCTACCTTAGGGGTGTCTGACATGTAAGAAAAGGGAAGATTTAGGCCTGGTAACTGGGTACACTTTACAGTTAAAACTGCACACACAGACACTGCAGTAGCAGGTCTGAGACATGATAACAGAGCTACTTATGTGGGTGGCACAACCAGTGCTGCAGACCCACTAGGAGCATTTGATTTACAGGCCCTGGCACCTCTAGTGTGCTTTACTAGGGACTTACTAGTATACCAAATATGCCAATCATGGATAAGGCAATTACATACCTATTTTGTAAAGAAGCACTTGCACTTTATGTAGGAAAGTACCATCTTGCCTGGCATGTTACCCCCATATTTCACTGTATATATGTTGTTTTAGTCTATGTGTCACTGGGACCCTGCCAGGGAGGGCCCCAGTGCTCATAAGTATGTGCCCTGTATATGTTCCCTGTGCGATGACTAACTGTCTCACTAAGGATCTGCTAACCAGAACCTCAGTGGTTATACTCTCTCTGCTTTCCAAATTGTCACTAACAGGCTAGTGACCAATTTCACCAATTCACATTGGCATACTGGTACACCCATATAATTCCCTAGTAGATGGTACTGAGGTACCCAGGGTATTGGGGCTCCAGGAGATACCTATGGGCTGCAGCATTTCTATTGCCACCCATAGGGAGATCTGACTATTCTTGCACAGGCCTGCCCATGCAGACTGAGTGAAATAACGTCCACGTTATTTCACAGCCATTTACCACTGCACTTAAGTAACTTATAAGTCACCTATATGTCTAACCTTCACCTGGTGAAGGTTGGGTGCAAAGTTACTTAGTGTGTGGGCACCCTGGCACTAGGCAAGGTGCCCCCACATTGTTCAGGGCAAATTCCCCGGACTTTGTGAGTGCGGGGACACCATTACACACGTGCACTATACATAGGTCACTACCTATGTATAGTTTCACAATGGTAACTCCAAACATGGCCATGTAACATGTCTAAGATCATGGAATTGTCACAATTCCATCATCCCCCGAGTCTCTAGCACAGAACCCGGGTACTGACAAACTGCCTTTCCGGGGTTTCCAATGCAGCTGCTGCTGCTGCCAACCCCTCAGACATGTTTCTGCCCTCCTGGGGTCCAGGCAGCCCTGGCCCAGGAAGGCAGAACAAAGGATTTCCTCTGAGAGAGGGTGTAACACCCTCTCCCTTTGGAAATAGGTGTGAAGGCTGGGGAGGAGTAGCCTCCCCCAGCCTCTGGAAATGCTTTGATGGGCACCGATGCTGCCCATCTCTGCATAAGCCAGTCTACACCGGTTCAGAGATCCCCCAGCCCTGCTCTGGCGTAAAACTGGACAAAGGGGAGTGACCACTCCCCTGACCTGCACCTCCCAGGGGAGGTGCCCAGAGCTCCTCCAGTGTGCCCCAGACCTCTGCCATCTTGGATTCAGAGGTGTTGCTGGCACACTGGACTGCTCTGAGTGGCCAGTGCCAGCAGGTGACATCAGAGACTCCTTCTGATAGGCTCTTACCTCTCTTAGTAGCCAATCTTCCTTCCTAGGTAGCCAAACCTCCTTTTCTGGCTATTTAGGGTCTCTGCTTTGGGGAATTCTTCAGATAACGAATGCAAGAGCTCACCAGAGTTCCTCTGCATCTCCCTCTTCACCTTCTGTCAAAGGATCGACAGCTGACTGCTCAGGACGCCTGCAAAACTGCAACAAAGTAGCCAGACGACTACTAGCAACCTTGTATCGCTTTACCCTGCCGGCTTTCTCGACTGTTTCCAGGTGGTGCATGCTCTGGCGGTAGCCTGCCTCCTCCTTGCACCAGGAGCGATGAAGAAATCTCCTGTGGGTCAACGGAATCTTCCCCCTGCAACCGCAGGCAACAAAAGACTGCATTACTGGTCCTCTGGGTCCCCTCTCAGCACAACGAGCGTGGTCCCTGGAACTCAGAAACTCTGTCCAAGTGACACCCACAGTCCAGTGACTCTTCAGTCCAAGTTTGGTGGAGGTAAGTCCTTGCCTCCCCACACTAGACTGCATTGCTGGGTACCGCTTGATTTGCTTCCGCTCCGGCTCCTGTGCACTCTTCCAGGATTTCCTTCATGCACAGCCAAGACTGGGTCCCCGGCACTCTAACCTGCAGTGCACAACCTTCTGAGTTGTCCTCCGGCGTCGTGGGACTCCCTTTTGTGACTTCGCATGGACTCCGGTTCACTCTTCTTCCAAGTGCCTGTTCAGGTACTTCTGCGGGTGCTGCCTGCTTCTGTGAGGGCTCCCTGACTTGCTGGATGCCCCCTCTGTCTCCTCATCCAAGTGGCGACATCTTGATCCGTCCTAGGCCACAGCAGCATCCAAAAACCCTAACTACAACCCTTGCAGCTAGCAAGGCTTGTTTGCGGTCTTTCTGCGTGGGGACACATCTGAAAGCTTCTTCACGACGTGGTACATCCATCCTCCAAAGGGGAAGTTCCTAGTCCTCTTCGTTCTTGCAAAACACCAAGCTTCTTCCATCTGGTGGCAGCTTCCTTGCACCCTCAGCTGGCATTTCCTGGGCTCCTGCCCACTCTCGACACCGCCACGACTCTTGGACTTGGTCCTCTTGTCTTACAGGTACTCAGGTCCGGAAATCCGCTGTTGTTGCATTGCTGGTGTTGGTTTTCCTTGCAGAATCCCCCTATCACGACTTCTGTGCTCTCTGGGAGTTGTAGGTGCACTTTACACCTACCTTACAGGGTCTTGGGGTGGGCTATTTTTCTAACCCTCACTGTTTTCTTACAGTCCCAGTGACCCTCTACAAGCTCACATAGGTTTGGGGTCCATTTGTGGTTCGCATTCCACTTTTGGAGTATATGGTTTGTGTTGCCCCTATACCTATGTGCTCCTATTGCAATCTATTGTAATTTTACACTGCTTGCATTGCTTCCTTTTGCTATTACTTGCATAATTTTGGTTTGTGTACATATATCTTGTGTATATTTCTCATCCTCATACTGAGGGTACTCACTGAGATACTTCTGGCATATTGTCATAAAAATAAAGTACCTTTATTTTTAGTATATCTGTGCATTGTGTTTTCTTATGATATTGTGCATATGACACCAGTGGTATGGTAGGAGCTTTACATGTCTCCTAGTTCAGCCTAAGCTGCTTTGCCATAGCTACCATCTATCAGCCTTAGCTGCTAGAAACACCTCTTCTACACTAATAAGGGATAACTGGACCTGGCACAAGGTGTAAGTACCTCTGGTACCCACTACAAGCCAGGCCAACCTCCTACACTTTAGCACTGGTTAGCAGTGGTAAAGTGACAAGAGTAACAAAAACAACAAAATCAGAGTTTAGCACACATCAACAACCTGGGGAACAGTGGCAAAAAGTTAAGGGAGACCACACCAAGGATGAAAAGTCCAACACACTCCACATCACACACCCCACCACATTACCCAACACAACCTCACCAACACACATCACACAACACCCATGGCACCACAAAGGTACCCCGTTTCAATGAGGAGGACTGAAGGGTCATGGTGGAGGAAATTGTCAGGGTAGAGCCACAGCTGTTTGGAGCACAGGTACAACGGTTATCCATTGCCATGAAGATGGAGCTATGGAGGAGAATCGTGGACAGGGTCAATGCCGTGGGACAGCACCCAAGAACAAGGGACTACAACAGGACGAAGTGGAACGACCTCCGGGGGAAGGTACATTCCATTGCAGCAAGACACCAGCTCGCCATACAGAGGACTGGCGGTGGGCCCCCACCTCCTCCCCCACAGCTCACACCATGGGAGAAGCAGGTACTGGCAATACTGCATCCTGAGGGACTCACTGGAGTTGACGGAGGACTGGACACTGGTATGTCCATATTTACTACCTATCAGCCCCACAATACCTGCATGCCATCTCACACCCACATCTTCACCCTCATCACTCCACTTCATCCCACACACTGCACCCTTACTTCTGAATAACCCCAATGCCAAGCCCTGCATGCCATACCAATGCATGGACCCCTCTCCCAGCCCTGCATGAACACCCATCACTAAAGCATGCACAGCATAGGGAAACTAACATACCCATAATACATCACCATACACAAGCAAAAGCTGGCAGGGTAACACCAACCATTGAGGGGAAGCGATCAGACACATGAAGCATAATACATAATTTACATCCCCACAGGTACCCCAGCCAATGTCAGTGGAGAGGAGGTGCTACCACTATCCAGTCCCCCAACAGAGGACGCCCACAGTGATAACAGTAATTCTAGACATCAGGATCTGGAGGACCTACCTGGCCCATTAGGGACCACTGGACACTCAGTCACCCAAACCCACTCCCAGACCACCACAGAGCCTCCCCCATCAGGATCCAACACCACAGCACCCACCCAGCATACCCACACCTCTGTCCCCAGGACATGTCAATCAGCACACCTCACCCACAAGACAATCAGGGACCTGGGGTCATTGGCAGTGGGCACACCGTTCAGGGAACAGAGGCACAGGCCCACAGTGACACTGGGAGGACTGCTGTGCACCGGGGGAGGACAGGCCCAGGGAACCAACTGTCCAGGAGGCACTCTCCGAGATCCTGGGAGCCTACCAACATTCCCAGGACATTATGGGCCAGATCCTTGATAACGTGGAGGAGAACAGGTGGCTGCAGGAGGGACACTATCAGGGGATCTGGGAGGACTTGCAGGCCATCAACAACACCCTGATCTCCATAGCAGGGGTTCTGGCAGACACGGGCAACATCATGAGGGAGGCAATAGCACACCAGTGGGCCACTACCACTAGCTAGTCCATCGACCAGCCCTCCACTTCCGTTGCCACTAGTGGGCAGCAGGCCCCACCACAGGACCCAGAGGCCACAGCACCCCTCCCCGCAGAAGGTGAACCACCCCGCAAACGTTCCCTGCAAACCAGACATAAGCCAGAGACACTTGCCAAGACCAACGCCAGGAAATGAGACTCTCCTGATTGTCTCCCTTCTGTCCCACACTGTCACCTTGTCCACTTTGAACTGCTATAGCTCCCCTTCCTATGTCCCCCTTGGACACTGCACCTGTTCTACAAACAGACTGGAACAATACCCTGGACTTTAACATCAATTTATTAGCACTAAAATAAACACCTTTGGATAAACTTTGACTAATAGTATTTTATGTTTTGAAAACTTGTATTGATTAAAACAGCTACATCCATTGCAAATGACCTGAACATATGAGAGTATTTCTGGCTGTTGTGATCACATCAAGACATTGTTGTCATATCACCAACATCTGTAAAATGACAATCCATAGGTAATAGTAAGTAGAGGAAACAAGTGGGTAATGCCAGCATGACAATGCCGCACAGACTACAACAATAGTCATGGAAATGTGAAGTTTCACTGTCTCACCTGTGTTTCATTGGAAGTACTGACGGATCACTAATGTTCTGTTTTCCACATCCTCATCCTCTGCCTCCTCATCCTCACTGTCCTCAGGGTCCACAGCTTCCACAGGGACAACTCCAGTCTCCTTCTCCTGCAGAAAAGGTACATGGAGTCTGAGGGCCAGGTTATTCAACATGCAGCATGCCACTACTATCTGGCAGATCTTCTCGGATGAGTAGCACAGGAATACACCTGTCAGATGGAGGCACCTGAACCTGGCCTTCAGGAGGCCAAAGGTTCTCTCAAATATCCTTCTGGTTCACCCATGTGCCTCATTATAACGTTCTTAAGCCCTTGTCCTGGCATTCCTCACAGGGGTCAGCAGCCATGATAGGTTTGGGTAACCAGAGTCACCTGCAAATATTGAGGGACAACATTTATGTACATACTATCCTATTTGGCCAACAGCATAGGCACACACCAACATACACTGGGTGGGGAACAAGACTCACCTATGAATCACACCCTGTGCCTCTGTAGCTGGGCCATCACATTTGGGATGCTTCCATTCCTCAGAACAAAGGCATAATGCACCGACCCAGGATACTTAGCATTGACATGGGAGATGTACTGGTCTGCCAGGCACACCGTTTGCACATTCATGGAGTGGAAACTCTTTTGATTCCTGAACACCTGTTCATTCTGCCAGGGGGGACAAACACAATATGTGTACCGTCAATCGCCCCAACAATATTGGGGATATGTCCAATTGCATGTAATTCGGCCTTCACAGAGGCCAAATCTTCCAGCGGGGGAAAGCAAAGTAGTTGCACATGTGTTTTACCAGGGCAGACAACACTCTTGCCAGCACGACTGAGAACATTGGCTGTTACATTCCTGCTGCCAAGCCCAATGTCTCTTGGAAGGAACCACCAAGAAATGGAACACTGATAGCACTTGCACAAGAGGTGGGATCCCAGTTGGATGACGGATAGATGAGATCAGGCCTGGCTCCGATTGGGCACACAGCTCTGTGATTGTGGCCGTGTCCAGTCTATAGGTGAGGATAATGTGCCTGTCCTCCAGTGCAGCTAAGTCCTCGAGGGGTCTGTAGACGGGGTATATCTCCACGTCCTATTCATCCACAGGGGTAGGTATCTAAGGGACACAAGAGTGAGTGGGCTGTCACATTTGTAACAATGAAACCACAACTGCACACTACATGGTGCACTTATGTAATGGGACAGTGTTGATGGCGAGGTATGTGCCAATCTATTCTGTGATGCAGTTATTGTCGATATTACTGTCCCCCCTGAAATGGCGACCATCTGTCCTGTATGTAGGGACATGTGGAAGTGAGGTAGTTCCCCCGACGTTGGGCATCGTGGCAGAAAGTGGTCTTGTATTGCCGTGCAATTCCTCATTGGATAATATGGGGCTCTGTGGCATACAGTGGCCAATGGGGATCTGCGCCGGCGGTGATGGTGTACACCGCCGCAGACGTGACCGCCATTTTCTATCTGATTCCCCACTTGTTTCCTCACCTTCAACAGGAGAACAACTACACTGCGTGTGCTGCTGTGACCTGTGTCTGGAACCTACCATGGTCCGTGTGACTTTGGAGGAGTTGGAGCGACTGGTGCATGTGGTCCTACCCCAGTACAGACAGCTGTATGGGCCTCCAGACCAACAGGTGAGTACACTTAGGGCACGATGTATGTGGGAAGTATGCATGGAGATGTGTGTGCAAGCATCCTGCAAGGGGTCTGGGGGGTGGGGGGAATGTCTTTTGGAGGTGTACATGTTATGCGCTGGACGACATGTGTGCCAATGGTGATGGAAACAGGTACAGTGGGCCATTTGTGTGACATGCTAGACTGTTTGTTTAATGGTGTTCTCCTGTCTGTATTGCCTCTACAAGTCAGCGCCCAGCAAAAGAAGGGAATATGGCGTGCCATCGCCAAGGATGTGTGGACCCTGGGGATCTATGGCAGGCGGAACACCCACTGTCGGAAACGGTGGGAGGAGGAGGCCCAGTTGAGGATGGCCTCCCAATGAGGAAGGGGTGCCTGTCGAAACCTGAGCCCCCCTGTGGCCTGCAAACTGGCTGTGGCCTACCCTGAGCTGGATGGGCACCTGAGGGAATCACAGCAGCCACAAGGGGGTGAGTACAGTGGGTATCATTACATATTCTGGCAGGTGGGGTGGTATCAGTGTGGTGAATGTGTGTCGATGTATGTTGGGTGCCTCTAATGCCAGGCTAGACATTGCAGCGTGGGTCATCTGAAGGGTAATGGGCGTATGGCAAATACAGGTAACCAAGCTTGTTAGCAGTCACTTTCAGGCAGGGCATCGTGGGTCTGTGGAGTGTTGCAGTTTGAGGAATGTGGTCCTCATCTTGCCTTAGTAACTAGCCATATCACTGGTAGTGCAATGCATAATGCTTAAGCCTGTTCCCTGTGATGTGTATGCCAATAGTGGTGTTGGTGCAGTCATCGGCCCAGTGTATCCTTTGTCTCACTCCCCCCCTTTCTTGTTTTGTCATTCTGTCCTTGTGTGCATTAGCATCGTCTGGTGGAGGAGCAGGGGCACCGATGACAGAGGGAGCTGCATCCCACAGGACCCAGGAGGCAGAGTCCACCAACTCTGAGGGAACCAGTGGGACGGAGGGCGACGGGAGCACCATGCGGAGAGTGGAGGTGACAACACAGACTCAGATACCACATCCAATGGGAGCTCCCTGGTGGTGGCAGACACCTCTGTGACCACCCCAGCTGCAGGTACAGCTGCCACCCCATACCAGCACCACCCTCCCAGCATCCCCTCACCGAGTTGTCCGTGACTGCTCACCCAGGAGATTGGGCACCTCCTTTGCCCCAGTCACCTCAGACCCTGACCCAGTGAGCCATGTTGCCCTGAGTGAGGAGGCTATTGACCTCCTGAGATCCATCTCTGTAGGGCAGTCAACCATTGTGAATGCCATCCAGAGTCTGGCACCCCAGATGCAGCAATGTAATACATTCCTGAAGGGCATTCATTGTGTTTTGGAGGCTCAAAAGAGGTCGATTCAGGCTCTGGCCTCCTCCCTGATGGCAGCCATTGTCCCTGTTTCAACTGTCCCCCCTCCAACTTCCACTTCCCAGTCCCATTCTCCTCAAACCCAACCCATCCCAAGCCCACAAACAGATGTGCATGCACACAAGGCAATGGCCAAGAGTGGCACAGGCAAACACAAGCACCACATTTCATCCCAGAGGCACTCAAACAAACAACATACCGTTGCAGACAGGACAACATCCACTGCCTCCACTGTCTCCCCCTCCTTCTCCTCCTCCACCCCCTCCCAGTTACGGCCACACTCACACCTGCATGCACTACATCAACATCCACTTTCAGCATCACCACACCAAGCAGAACACACACCTCACTGGCAGACACCTACACAACATTCATGCACACGTCCCCTGTGTCCTCTCCCACTGTGTATGTCCCCCCTTCCTAAAGGACACAAACGCACGTACTCAGACACCCAGCAACCATCCACCTTACATCAGCATACTGCCCATGCACCTGCACCCAAAACCAGCTGACATACACCTCTGACAACCACTCCCTCATCCTCAACTCCCATTACTCCACCCTCCTCCCGCTCAACATCCCTAAAAGGGTTTTCCTTGCCCAACTTGACCTCTTCCCTACTCCTCCCCCCGCCCTGCACGTATGGGCAGGGTGCCAAGGACACAGCCCAGCACCTCAGCCAAACAGTCCACAGGGATAGTGGTAGCAACACCTGCTTGTGGTGGTAAGGATACCAGACCTATGGCACTGTGGGTAAGGTACCAGCACCACCAGGGATGAAAGGGAAGAGTCCTGCACCAGCAGTGAGGAAGGGGAAGGGGCCTGCATCAGCTGTGAGGAAGAAGAAGGAGCTTTCACCAGCTGTGAGGAAGGGGAAGGAGCCTGCACCAGCTGTGAGGAAGGAGAAGGAGCATGCCCCACCAGGCAGAGAGGGGAAGAGCCCATCCACTCCTGCAAGGAAGGGAAAGTGATCCCTGAACCATGAACAGGAGGAGAAGAGGCACTCTATGCCAGTGGAAGTTGTCAGGCTAAAACTGCCACCACCGCCAGCTGTCATGGGGCTCTCACCACCAGATGTGGATGTGCAGCTGTCAATGAGTGCAGGAGCTGCCCAGGAGCCTCCCCCAACCACCACCACCATGCAGCCATCAATGGGTACAGGGGCTGCCCAGGAGCCTCCCCAACCACCACCACCAACGCAGCCATCACCGCCGGTGGACACCATGTAGTCCACCGTCCAGGGGCTACTGTGCGGGATGCCCCCTCCAGAACCAGTGGGGAAGACACCCACTCCAGAGAATGTGGCCTTGCACTCCCCAGGACAAAGTACAGGGAATATTGCCCCCTCCAGAACCAATGGGGAAGACACCCACTCCAGAGACTGTGGCCTTGCACTCCCCAGGACAAAGCCCAGGGCATGTTACCCCATCCAGAACCAGTGGGGAAGACACCCACTTGAGAGACTGTGGCCTTCTACTCCCCAGGACAAAGCACAGGGCATGTTGCCCCCTCCAGAACCAGTGGGAAAGACACCCACTCCAAAGACTGTGACCTTGCACACCCCAGGACAAAGCACAGGGCATGGTGCCCCCTCCAGAACCAGTGGGCTTGTTCCCGCATCCGGCTGAGGTGTCCCCCCTCCCTCTGAGGTGCCTGCCTATTTGCAAACTGATACCCCTGCAGTATTCTATCCGGATGTGCTCAGGATTCGAGTTGGGCATTATACTGTGCCCTGTGGCCATGTGGGCCCTTTGAAATTTGAACTGGGCAGTGTCCCTTTTTGTACATGTGTACATATCTGTTTCGTTACCAAATCAAATTATTATTTTTGTTGTTGATCTGATTACAATCACTTTAGTCAAATCCTGTTGCCCTTGCATTATTCCGCAGATTTTGGGGACACCTTGTTTTTCTGGTGCAGCTGGTTGTGTGTATGGTGTGTGTGTCGGGTATGTGTGGTGCGTGTGTGTGTAACTCTTGTTTTCCTCCCTCCCTCCCTTGTGTGGTAGGCATCTGTACTCACCGTCGTCATCAGTGTTGGTGTTCCAGGTGGGGCATAACGTAGAAGATCAGCAGGAAGACTTGCAGTTCGGGTTCCATGGCGTTGTGGTTCTTCTCTGTGTCTCCAATGGTGAGTCCTTTCACTTTTGAGCTTTGTTTCCGACAGGCTTTTCTTGGCGTTGGTACCACCCCAGAAAAGGTGGTGGATTTATGTGTCTCAATATGGTGGGCGGTACTTTGACTTCTTCCTTGCTGTTGCCAGCTACCGCCATGGTGGCTGATGTTTCCGCCCAGGTGGTTGGTGTGGTACATTGGCTGTTTATTGGGGGTATCACCGCCATGGTCATAATTTGGTGGTGATTACAGCCAGCCTATAGGCGGTATTACCGCCACTTTATCACCCACCACCAGGGTCATAATGAGAGCCTATGTGTTGAAATCCCATATGACAGTACAGCATTAGACAACTCGAAACCTGATAGTAAGGAAGTTCAGAAGAATGTGTCAGACCTATTTTCTGTGTGATGGTGCCATCAAGGCAATATGTGCCACTTGACTTGCTCAAACCACATGTGTATGTGAAGCCCTAGCATAGTGTTCTTCATTCACATTGGCTAAACCTTCAATTTTTGGACAGTGGAAGTAGCTTTTGATGTGCTTCCTCATAGGTGATTGAACCTTTTGTTAGACCACCACTGACTAGTGAATTTGTCATTGTACTAGATACTGCCTCAGTGTCCTGTACGGTTTATGTGCAACCAAATTTGTATTACTGCCATGATATAGCCCATTAGTATTATTGATCTAGGATTCCTATTGTGAGGGCAGGATGTGTCAATCCAAGTGTGGTCATGCATCAGCAATAGTTTGCCTATTTTATTTGATATACATTGCATATTCTGTTTCCACCATGGTGTCAAGGTTATGTAGCAAATAACCCTGAATGGCACAGACTATTGGGGTTAGGCCTGGTTATTGAAACCCGGATTTCATTTCTACATGGACTTGTTGCCAACACAGCTATATTATAAATAAATTATGAGTTGAGTTTGTTTTCTTTGAAAAAATTGGTGAACAGTTTACCTCTTTGTAATTCAACTTTTTTTGGCAAATTAATATTTAAAAGATTTGAATGCATGATTGATGGTGGAAGACAAACATGACAAATGGAGTGCTACACAAAATCCAACAATAATTTTGTAGTCTGTGTCCACACCTTTTGTCTGCATGACACAAAAGAACAGAAATGTCAACCAAAAAATGTGGAAATGAAGCAAATAAGTCTATCATAGTGGATGTAGAGCCTAAAACAGTTTGGACTTCAGTGTCCAAAATATAAACATCCTAAGAAAAGGTAAATGTGTCCTTGAAATAGTCCACAAAGTGAATGCGTACCCGGGAGGTTTTGTGTCTCTTGGAGGTGGAGGTGTTGGTCTTGCCATTCTCTCTTGGTGGCTGGATAACCGTACCCTCAGGGGAGGAGGGGTGTGGGCACAGGTGCAGGGACTGGCATGGAAGGAGAAGGCTCCTCATGTGGCAGGGCCTCCCTGCCTGGGGCTGGCAGTGGCAGTAATTTGCCCAGATGTGGAGGGACCACAGACAGGGGCAGATGAAATGGGAAAAACCCTGTCCATATGGTGATGGATGTCATATAGTCAGGGAGCTCATTTTTTCATTGTGGTTCTCTAATTTTATGATGTGCTCCCTCTGTACCTCTTTGATTGCCCAGAACTCAGTTGCAACCTGGCCCATCATGTCTTGGGACTGTTGTACTGCTCCCAAGAATTGGTCAATGGTGGTCTGGGTGACAAAAACCCCAGTGGTCTCACTTGGCTGGCCTACAGATTCCATCCTACAACCCCTTCTCCCACTAGCCTGTCCCCTTGAGGAAGTGTGACCCATCCCACTGAGACCTGGCAGAACAGGAGGCTGTGTTGTTGGTGTCTCAACAGCCGCAAGGGTTTACGGTACAGGATTGGTATTGGTACACAGGAAGTGGTGATGTCCTCACGTTGATATGTTGTTGCAGCTGTGGTAGGAGGTGTAGGTGTGAGCCAAGTTTGACCTACTGGAGTTGTCTGGCCAGACAGACCAGATGGACCAGCTGGCACCTGATCATCTAGAATTGCATTAGTGGAGTCCCCATTGAAGACTTGCTCCTGGTCTTGAGTGGAGGTGTCTTGGCTACCAGACGGTGGTACACTGGGCCGGGTTGTTGGACCTGTGAAGTCTGCAGAGAATATGCAATTAATACATAATTTGGAATTTAATGTGCCCTTGTCTTTTAATTGTCCAAACTAGAAAAGTACAAAAAGAGTGATAGACTGATTAGCCATTTTTTTTTAATGAGTTCATAATTTCACATATGCCTGATTTACACATATCGCAACTCCAGTGTTGACTTTGTTGAGATGTCTTGAAATGTAAAAGTGTTATTTCAGAATTGTACTTTATGTATAGCAGACCTTGAACCCAACAAAGTGGTGAGTAGATTGGGGTATGGGACCATTCCAGGGCCCAGCAGGCAACAAAGCATTGGAATCAAAGTGATTCAATGTACAAATATCACTGTATTTGGTCATTGTATGGACAGTACAAATTAACTGGTGTGTGGCTACTACTTCCATTCAGCAGGCCAAAACACACTTTAGGGTAATTAAAAACAAATAATTTTGTAAGCATTTTCATTATTTCTAAGGTGCTATGAGCAGGTGTCAACATGATTGTCATACACAAGAAGTGTCATTTTAATCCATAACAAGGCATGGTGGCAGACAAATGCACTACTTTTTTTTAAAATGTGTATACATATGGAAGAAACAACATTACATTGCACTATTGTTTTTCAGATCCAAAAACACAGCATCATGGCAATTGTAGTCATCTGTTGACACCATAGACAATACTTGTTTGGAAAGTAAGTTACACCTATCAATTTCAATGACTATATTGGAGATAAACACACTTTTGCCACATGTACATACATATGTATATGATGTTGGGAGGAGAATATACCACTTAGAAACACTATTCTTTCCTGTGATATAGTTTTGGACCCGTGTTTGGAAGCACAACAACATACATTGATAGAAAGTAATGGGCAGAGTGAATGCAAAGGGTGATCCATAGGGAACTACATATAATGTCACTATACATATAGCACATTATTAAAAGGAGAGCTACAACCATGCTGCTAGTAATTTGCATGACCCGCTTTATTTTGTGTGTCATAATTAGCTATATTTGTTTTGCTAAGGGTGTTGCAGCATTCTAAACTTCTAACCGAAGTACAGGACTCCATTAGTGATTAGTAAGACATACATAGGTGTAACCTACCAGCCTCTACTCCACTAGGGATTCCTGTCAAGCCTTCATGATGGAGGATTTACAAGACCTCCAGCTCCCAGGGAAAGAGTTGCAATTAGGGGAGAGGGCAACCAGCACCAGACCTCTGGGCCTTCTAGAGACCAGTGAATTAACTTTTCCCTCACAGATCATTTCACCTCTTCCTAATCTCCTCCTGTGTGTGCATGTTCTTGCTACAGAATTCACTCTGTGAGCTGTTCTGGCCCACATTTGCCTCTCCAGGGATATGGTGGTATTTTGGATTTGTGCTCCAAACAAATATGGCTCTACTCAAATGATTTCATCCACCATGACAGACAACTCCCCCTCCGAAAAATGGGGATTTCTTCTCCCTGCCATTGTGAAAATAGTAAAAATTGGTAGAGTTAGCAGACGGGTGGAAAAATAAAAAAATATATAGGTACAAAAAAACAGAGGGAGAGGAGCAATACAGACTGTGTCCTAGTTTTGAGGCTCAGCTTCAAAATGCTCTGCTGCAGTGGAATGGCAAAGGATCATGGTCTGAAATGGAGTGTGTTTTATAGTGTGTTCTGCAGGTGTTCTCACTTGTCCGATATGCAACAGGTTGGGGCTGCTAGCATCTAACCAATGGTCACAGCCATAGTACCATACTGAATGGGTCCCAAAATGGACTCCTGCCGTCATGGGCCCGTCACTGAAACATCGCCAGCACAACTATGTAATCTAATAGGCTTGGCCGGATGCTGCCATCAAGACAGTGATGGTGAGCCTATTTGTCAACATTAGAGTCCACCGCACTGGCTGCAGGATGCAGATGGCATTAAGGAGTACACTCTGTCATGGAGGTCTTTGGTTTAGTTGCAACACATCTAGTCTTTTAGGGCTGCCAGCTGACGCATCTTTGTGGTAATACCACTGAGATCTAAATCAGGCCCTTAGTTGATGTTTTTCACATTGCATAGATTTTCTTGGCTTTTCATCTCATTGGCAACTGGGAACACTAACTGAAGTAAAGTAAGTTATGATGATGCTCTGACCCATATTCTTATTTTTCTTCTTCCGAGTGACCTTTTTTGGGGTACTTGTGGGGTAGATCGTTCATTGTAATGTATTAGTTTCAAATGCAGTTTTTGTTAAGGACATTCAGAATAGGGATTTTAGGAGTATAGCCAACTCAATGATAGTCAGTCACACTAGTACCATAGGCAATCTGATTTAGATAAGTCAAATAATTCTGCGTTTACCATGATTGGACCAGTTGTAGCTGATGTTTCCTAGCTCTCCTCACCTTCATCAGCACAAACCGCATTCAGCAATTTTTTAAAGGTGCTCCTCCCATCGGATTGCGTGATGTTTTTTTTCAGTTCCATAATTATGAACCATGCTTGCCGTGACAAACACTTGTGTGGCAAATGGTGCATATTGCAATGTTCTCCTCCTGCTTGCTAATCATAAAAAAATCCAAAACTGGGAAGAAGTACTTTCTTATTGAGCCACTGCCAATGCCTGAAGAAGAACTGTAGGTAGGTGGGTGTGTCAATTGCCTCTCTGCAGTGCATACTTCTACTGAGATACAGGTTAGTGCAGGTCCCTGCCGGGGCCTTACAAATATGGGCGTTGGCAGTGCTGCCTGTGCACATCCTTCGGAGAAGGTTGGATAATAAGTCGACTCCTCTGCACCAGCTTCCACAATAATTAACTCGTCATCTTCCTTCTCATCATCCTCTTCCAAGATTCCAAGGCTTTCTGGAACTTTCTTTTCCCTTGTCTCGCCTGATGTCTCCCGGACTCTGCCAGGGTCCACTCCATGACCCTATCATCATCATCATCAGAAGTGGTGCTTGGAGAAGATAGTGTAGTAGTACCCTTACTTTTTCTTGCTGGAGATCTGGGAACCATTGATTCATAAAGAAGAGGTTCTTGATCAACAGGAAACTCGACCTCCTGTTCTGCTCCAACTTCGAGAAGATCTACTATTTATGGCTGAGGCTGCTGTCCACTTTTCTCTGTTTCCTGAAGTAAGTGGGTACTACTTTGCGAAAGGGACAAATCCAATTCATCTTCACTGATCATCAGTGTCGTGATGATTACAATGGCTGCCTCACTGACATGGTTTTGGGCTTAGGTTGGGGTGGTGCTGTTGATGCCGGAGTGCTGCTCCCAGGTTCCACACTGGAGGCTGGTGTTGCAGGCACATATCTCACGAAAAAGGTTGTGTTTGGCACATCTCTGGTGGAAAGTTGCTCCCTCTCACTGTCCACTTTCTTTGAGTCAAGTTTCTTTGAGGCCATCTTAATCTCTACGTTGGCCACTTTCTTGGAGTCAAGTTTCTTTGAGGCCATCTTAATCTCTACGTTGGCAGTGGCACTAAGATGCACAAGCGGAGGAGTTCGGAGGACCAAAGTAACTGTAAGGCCATCTCTTTGCAATACTGTAGGTGATGTGAGGGCTCTTCTCTTGTGCATCTAAAAGCAACCAAGAAAGAAAAACATGTGCTTAGTAAAATGTAGAATTGTTGCAGGTTGAAATAGTAAAGACAACTGCAATCTTAGTGCAGTGGTTACTTATGTAATAAATACCAATTTAATCAAACATTGTAAAGTCAGTCCTCACCACCACACTATACAATTTTATTTCAAATCAGGCAGCACAACATGCAGTTATAGCTTGTTGCTTTATCTCCATCTGTTTTAAAGGGAACACCTGGGGTAGTCAGGTAGAGGTGCCTGGGTAAATTGAAAAAACCTTTAAAAAACATGTGATGGCAAGGTGGTCCAGGGGACATGAAGTAATCATTAAAATAAGCATTTGTAATGCAGTGGGTCTTGCGGTTGCTCTAGTTAGAGCTATTGGCATTGTAAATTTCTAACTGGACTTTTCTTGTCACATAAATTGAAAATGAAAAGCAAAACATTAGTTGACATAGGCGAGCGGATTTAAAACACCACAGCCACAATTAGCGTGAAGGAGAGTCACAAAAAGAAAAAGAAGTTCAATTGCAGTCAAGCGTGTCAGCAAAAATGCAATTATCCATGTAACAGGGTTGATGGCTAAGACGGTAACAAAACTGTCCTAAGGAGGGACAAGCGTAAAGCATTTACCAATGATAATGAAGGATTTTTGAAAGGCAAGCCCATGAATGAGTGATAGTGATGTGTGTGATTAAAAGGCAACAGATAGATTACAAGACGTCAGAGCGATTGCGCGCTCGACCTAAAAAGGTATGGTGATTTTTTCGCAACATGTTTTTGACAAGCGTTTCTGCAAAGCTTGTCCAGGTTTCATACAGGGCAGTACACCTGTTAAAGCATAATGATTTAGCATGGATCTTTGAACGAGACCCTGATTGTATGCATAGTCTGCAGATCTACTGGATGGTGGTTGTATGGTCGAAAGACCTTGTTGTTGTGTCTTTATTACAGTTTTGCCCCTCATTTTTGGTTCTGGCAGACCGGGTATGTTTTCTTGTTATGAGATCCGTGTCAGGAGTATACTGACAGGTGCTTTTTATGAATATGCATGTTGCTCACCAACAGAGTCCCAGACTCTATTGGGAGATCGGGATTCACCCGAATTGGTGTTCCATTTACCATTGGTGGCCATGGCCCCATGTGCACTCTGACACCACTAAAGGTTGGTGGCAGCAGATTATAATAATGTGGTGTGGGCCTTTTCATCTGACCTCCAGTGGGGAACTCAGTACTGAATTTCTCCGGGAAATCCCTGTAGCATGCCCAGGCTGGTTCCCCTCATTCCATCTGAATGTGTGAAATGTGCATGAGATTGTTTGGGTACATGCCACGTGCATCTACCTGGATTTGGATACACATATCTGAAAGAGGAAGGGAGGTTTCTTGCTGCACTGGGACCTGTGGCAAATCTGTTCTAACAGCTTTTGACCAGACTAACACTAAAACTAAGAAATTACCAAAAGGCTCAGTGAAGCATGTACAGTTCTTACAGTGAAGATGGGCTGCCTGCCCAAACATCATATTAAATGCTTTGTGTGTCAGTTCGGAAACAATATTCGAATAAAACGGGAAGATAATTTCATCTCAAACTGGATGCAATTGGCACATTGAAAGGGAACATGTACTTTACAGTGATTAGTTTCCCCCACCTTTTGGGTTGCCTTCAAATTTTATTGAGCAGTTCAATTGGTCCAACTGCCCAGGGACCGGATGTAGGATGCCCCTTAAGGATATCCACCTTTAGCTCAAGGAACTCAGCACGTGTGTATGGAGAAAGGCCAGCTGCCTACCTTCAAGGGAAAAGGACTGTACCAACAGGACTTAGGGAAACATCTGTTGCTTCTGAAGGAATCAGGCAAGTGCACCTCCCTGTATGTGGCGTATCTTCCTTTTCGGACAGAAACTAAGTTAAGAATCTTGGCATGAGAAATTGGGGGAAACTGTGCCTGCTAAGACAAGAAAATATAAACTGCTAACCAGCTCGACATGCATCTTCCATTGCGCCTATCCACTATCCCCTTACTTGATGCTGCGTGAGAACTGAGTATGGTACTGATGATTTTGTGACGCAGGTGTGCCTGCACCCTGCACTTCCGTTCTTCTTCACTAAGTGTATTGCTTATGAAAATGTCGGGCCTACATGCCTGCACCCTCTGTTGCTGTGCACTTTTCCCCTAGAAGCGCCTGTGATAGTGTGTAGTTCTTGAGTCCACCCTGCAATGCAGTGCTCTTTCTGCGGCACTGATAAATGTGCGAGACCCGAGCGTCTCAACTCTGCATCCTTGTACATCTTTTGATCGAGTGAAGGGCGAGGCCTGTTTTTCCTTTTTCCTTTATCATGCACCTTTTTCCTCATGCCAGGTAGATGCGTGGCCATGTGAGGCCTGAGACCTGCACCGGTTGTACTCTAGTTGCAAACCTATCCCTTGCTGGACAGCCGCTTCAGTGGAGCTGCTTGTGTCTTGTGCCCCGCCTGCTGTTGCTGCACCCTGAGACTGATAGTCAGTCCACCCCAGTACCCTTAGTAAAACTAGGGATGAACCCTGTGAAGTAAACTCTCCGCCCCTCCTCCCCCCTTATCAAAAGAGTTGCTAATGACATAAAAGTCCCCAACGCTCCCGAGTATGCCCTCTTAATAATAATCGTGTTACGGCTTTAATAGGGTAATAACACTTGCGTGCATGTTATATTTATAATATGCAATGCATTTGCTGCTTAATCTATACTTTCTGACCCATTGTCGCCCCACCCCACAGAAAGCCTTGGCTGTTTGACCTCAATATTCCCTAAGCCTAAGTGCCACTGATATGCGCATGTTCTGCTCAACGGTGTTGGAGAACTGACCTGACGGGTTGGCTTGTGTGGATTGTGGTAGAAACTGTGGAGACATAGGAAGGAGAAGTTGTTTAATTAAATTAGGAGAACAAACCACACAGGAGGATAGTGGGCAAATATGTGGGGTTTGGGGGTGTTTAATGTTTGTGCAATACATGGTCATGGTATACGCATTACCAGATATAGGCGCGGGAGTAACTTAAGAAAGCTGTTCTGAGGGTGTGTTGTCAAACACTTAAAAATCCCAGGCAGTCTTGGAAGTGATAGAAGAAATAAGAGCCTGTCTGTCCTCTTTGTTTTTATCTAGTAACGTCGGCCCTTTCAAAGTGTGACGTCATGTGGAAGCACTGCTGCTTAGCCGTGCGCGTGGTGCCAGGAGGGCCGCCGCCGTGGCCATGGGCTCCGGTACCTGCAGGCACACTGGCTGCGCGCACACAGAGCTCATTCAGCTCCACCAGTGAGCCTCGCCTTTGGTGTGTCTAGTGACTCATGCGGACTTCTCTCCAACACAAATCCGACACCTGCCTTAAAACAAGCATTTGGAATGCAATAGTCTTGTGTTTGCTCGAGTTAGAGCTCATAGCGTTGTAAATTACTGACTGTACTTTTATTACCAGACAGACTGAAAATAACTAAAGGAAGAGCGTGAGGGTGAGCTGGCCCTGGAAAAGCCCCCCTCTGCTGTGGTTTATGTTTACAGAGGGAGCTGGTGGGGAGGAAGGACTGAACAAGCACCCACACTGTTGAGGTGAAACAGGCAAATGCCTAAAAAAGTCCATTACAGAAGAGATAAATAGGACATAGCGTAATTACACAGTACTTTGCGCTGCTCCCAAAGTGAAAAAAGCCAGGACAAAGAGGCAGAACTGAACACTAGCAAGCAAGGATTTTTGAAGGACACTGCAACTTACAAATCAAAATGCTGGAACTCACTCTATTGTATACTTTAACATACAGCAGGCCGAATGCTAACGCTAGACCTAAAAATGAATTATGCTGATGATTTTCCTACAGTCCTCCGTAGCCATGTTATCCAGAAGGAAATGGAATTATTAAATACCAAAAGAAACTGCATGCTGTGCAGCTGTGAGTCTTTGGCGGATGGATGGAAAAATGGATGTGAATGAATGGATCAAGGCAAAATGCAGAATTAAATAAAATAAAAATAAAAGATTTAAAAACATAACAACATTCAAAAAGCTGAAATTAAAATTAAAATTAAAAAAACAAGACATTAAAAAAATAAAATAAAAAATATAATAAAAACTAAAGTAAAAATGGAAATAAAAAAATTAAAAAGAATTAAACTACAAATTAAAACAAAAAATGAAATTAACCATTGAATTAAAAAATGATAGAATAAAAAATATAAATAAAATATTCAAATAAAAACTTAAAGAAAAAACAATCAATAATTAACGATGTTTGCATGTAAGCCTATGACAAAGACACACTGGCTGGATGTACAAAAGGGCTGCCAGCTACATGGTCAAACAATAACAAGGAGCAAGGAGGCATGTCAAACAAAGAACACATGCAAGCCTATGGAAAATGATCACTGGCTGCATTGACAAAATGTCTGCCAGTCACATGGCCAAGCAACAACAAAGAGCAAGGAGGCACAGGGAATAAAGAAAGAACACATGCACGCCTATGGCAAAGGAACACATGGTCAAACAACAAGGAGCAAGGAGGCATGGTAAACAAAGAACACATTCAAGCCTTTGGCAAGGGACACTGGCTAGATGGGCAAAAGGGTCACCAGCCACATGGTCAAACAACAATAACAAGGAGCAAGGAGGCACGGGGAATAAAGAAAGAACACATGCACGCCTATGGCAAAGGAACACTGATTGCATGCCCAAAATGGCTACCAGCCACATGGTCAAACAACAAGTAGCAAGGGGGCATGGGGAACAAAGAAAGAACAAATGTAAGCATATGGTAAAGGAGCACTGGCTGCATGCACAAAATGGCTACCAAACACATGGTCAAACAACAGCAAGCAGGCATGGCAAACAAATAACACATGCAAGCCTATGGCAAAGGGACACTAGCTGGATGGACAAAATTGCTGCCAGCCACATGGTCAAACATCAAAAACTAAGATCAAGGAGCCATGAGGTAGAAAGAAGGAACACATGCATGCCTGTGGCAAACAAAAACTGGCTGTATGCACAAAATGGCTGCCACCCACACGATCATACAACAATAACAAGCAGCAAGGAGAACAAAGAGAAACACATACAAGCCTATGACAAAACACACTGGTTGGGTGCACAAAGTGGTTGCCAGTCATGTGGTCAAGTAACAACTATAAACAAGGAGGCTTGGAGAACGAAGAGTACATGCACACCTATGGACATAGACTAGACAAAGTGGCCCCTGCCACAAGGCAAGAGAACAAAGACAAATGTGGACAATGACAAACAAACACACGCACCCACACTGGCCATAAAAGGCATGGTGGTACCACTGACAAAAACACTAACATTAATTCAGCAATGCCAAACACGAGAATTAACTGAGCTTTACAAATTTCAGAACAACAATACACACATCCTCCTATGTCATCAAATATTACCACACAATATATACACTTTAAAGAAATTAAATGCAAAAAATAACCAACATTTATACTTTAATCCAATGCCATATCTGCCCTAAATGAAGTTTTAAAAACATACACCACTGAAAAATGTATTTCATGCACTGATGACTACTAGTACTGAACCTACTGACTAGATGGCCCCTTGGAAATCCAGGTAATATTACAAATGTTACAAATACGTAGAAAAGCACAGGTACTGAGCTGTGCAACAATTTTTCTTTACAAAAGATGAACAATCTTTGAAATACAAAATAAATAACAACTAGGCCCATACTTAAACTCAAGGCCACCCACCACTATAACATTTTAAAATCAAATTCAAGTACAAAGAAATACTGGTATATGCTCAAACAAACAGCAACACCCTTATTCATTAGATTTTGAACTTACTTGTGTGATTTCACAAAAACAAAGTCTTTAAATCCATAGGTATATCCAAGAGACAAAGAGAGTGATCCTTCTACCTCACAATCCAAGTGAAAAGTGACCAGGAGATGGACAAAGGACTGGGAGGAGACTGATGGACAGGAACATGAAGTTGGAGTCTCTGGGGCACTTCCTTTCTGTTTGAACAAAAAAGGCTTCTCAATCTAAAAAAACATTGTGAAGGGTCCAGTGGAGAAGAAAATCCACTCAAAACCCACAAGTTTGACTAGATTTAGATGTACCAGGAGTAGAAAATCTAGTCCAGGTGCATTCAGCTTCGCAAGCAGAACTATTTTGGCTAGCGTTGTGGCAAGAAGCAGCGCAAGTAAATGCAAAGTCCTGTGCACGCTCGCTAGTGGCATGGGAGTATCATGGACCTTGCAAGAGAGTTCCAAAACCCAACCTAGCACTCAAAAACAAATTCCACTCTGCGCCGGATTGAAGATTTTGGGAACTCTGTGCTTCTCCGCATTGTGGGAAGTGCCAGAAATAAAAACAACTCTGCCAGCGGAGTGGATTTCTACACCCGGCCTATCACTGTGAATGCACCTTCATTAATACAATTTAGGTGCTCTACTTTACATTAGTAATGTTAAAGCACACAATATATGTATTGTTGATTGAAATTAATATGTCACTCATGTAAACCATGATGGTGCAGCCAAAAGTATGCATTACCAGTCCCCCCTCTGATGACGAATTAAGTCATCCCAATCAGGAAAAAATCCTTTAATGAGACTGACTAAACCTTCTAGTTTTCATCAATTTCCATCTAGACTCCTCCAGACGCTTCATGTCATCATACTATTTACACTGATTCTCTTCCAGCTCTACATCCCCTCTCTTTTTTTCACTGCCTGTTTCGCTGCCATCCTCCGAAAAATTCTGAAACAAACATCTAAAACTATTGCACAGATGGCAATAACAAACAACTGTTTCAGACACAACCTACAATTCCACTTCCTAAATGTCCAAACCATCTACCTACAGCAGCAAACCCATCTACAATAGCCAGGCATGCAACTGCTGCTTGCAACCCTTCTGTTGGAAATGGCCTTTCTGCAGGGTCACCCCCAAACTGTTTGTCTTCCTCCTTCTCTTTTTCTGACCTCATTTTTGCTGGCTTTAGGATTCTGCGCACTTTACCACTGCTAATCAGTGCTAAAGTGCATATGCTCCCTCCTTAAGACATGGTGACATTGACTTGCACCCAAATGGCTTATTTAATTTACTTGTAAGTCCCTAGTCAAGTGCACTACATGTGCCCAGGGCCTGTAAATTAAATTCTACTAGGGGTTGTGCCACCCACATAAGTAGCCCCCTAACCATGTCTCAGGCCTGCCTCTGCAGTACCTATGTGTGAAGTTCCACTGCCACTTCGACTTGGTATTTAAAAGTACTTGCCAAGACTTAAACTCCCCTTTTTCTACATACAAGTCACCCCTAAGGTAGTCCCTAGGTAGCCCTTAGGGCAGGGTTCTATGGAGGTAAAAGGCAGGACATGAACATATGTGTTCTATATGTCCTGGTAGTGTAAAACTCTGGTGGTAGATCCTGATCTGAAAGGAGTAGCTAGGTTATATTTAGGATGCCCAGAATGGTGATACAAAATCATGCTTAATGGTGAAGTTGGATTTTATATTACTATTTTGGAAATGCTACTTTTAGAAAGTGAGCATTCTCTCCACTTAAATCCTTCTGTGCCATCCAATCCATGTCTGGCTAGGTTTAGTTGACAGCTCCCTTGTGCTTTCACTCAGACAACCCCAAACACAGGATGTTCAGCCACACTTGCATTCATCTGCATATTGAGTGGGTCTTCCTGGACTGGGAGGGTGGAGGGCCTGCCACTTACATGTCAAAGGACAGTACCCGGCCCTCACACAAAGGACTGCCACACCCCCTACTGGGACCCTGCCAGACAGGATGGAACTGAAAGGGGACCTTGTGCACTTCTAAGCCACTCTTTGACGTCCCCTCCACTTCAAAGGCACATTTGGGTATTTAAACAGGGTCTCTGACCCTACCAACTTAGCCACTTCTTGACGAGGCACTCTTGTCACAGACACTTCCTGGAGAAGAAAGCTGAACCAGAACCTGCAACCTGCCAAGAAGAACTGCCTGGCTGCCCAAAGGACTCACCTGACTGCTTTCTGAGAGAACTGCTGACTTGCTGCTGCCCTGTTGCCTTGCTGCTCTCTGGCTGTGCTGGGAAGGTCTCTCCAAGGGCTTGGATAGAGGTTGCCTCCTGTTCCCTGAAGTCTCAGGACCAAAAAGGCTTCATTTCTGCAAGAAGAACTCCCTGTGCGGCAGAAATCGACACAGAGCCTGCCACAAATAATGCACAGCCTGCATCGCAGTGAAAAATTCCCTGCACGTGGAACCAGAACAACGCAGCCCAACTTCTCAACAAGAAGATCTACGCAGGACAAGCGTAGCGACCAGAAATCTGACGGATGGGCCACTGGATCAACGCACAGCTGAGCCAGAATGACGCAGCTGGACTTCCAGAGAGGAATCGACACAGCGCCTGTCATGCAGTAGAAATTTATGCGCAACACCCACCGGATTGACGCAACCCCTGTGACTTTGTCCTGTCAGCGCCAGATTTCAACGCATCATCCCCAGGGCATCTGAAAACCCTGCAACCCAAAGAGGATCCAAGACTGAGTGCCGGAAATCAACACAAAGCCTTCCGTGCATGGAAAATAAATGACACATCACCGTGTGCGGCCTGAGAAATCAACGCACACCTCCCTGCTTTCCACGTATCTCCTCCTCTGCGGTTCTTTGCAGAGCTTTTGAACGCAAACCAGGTACTTTGTGCTTCCAAGAGACATTTATTGCTTTTAAGAGACTAAAAACACTTTATATCATTTTTACAGTGATATCTCAACATATACTTATTGCATCTTAATCATTTTTGACCTGCATTTTACCAGATAAATATTATATAATTTTCTTAACACTGTGTAGTGTATGTTTATGGTGCTTTACTGTGTTATTGCATGATTTATTGCGCAAATACTTTACACATTGCCTTCTAAGCTAAACCTGACTGCTTAGTGCCAAGCTACCAGAGGGTGGGCACAGGATAATTTGGATTGTGTGTGACTTACCCTGACTACAGTGAAGGTCCTTGCTTGGACAGGGGGTAACCTGACTGCCAACCAAAGTACCTATTTCTAACACCTTCCAAATCCTTCTTTCAGCCAGTAATATTCTGAATATATTTCTTCAAATCCTTACTTTTGTCTGGTATGTAAGCACAGCATTGCTGAATTTTTAACATCTGGCAAACTCTGCACTCTTTTGTAAGAAGAAGCTGTAACCAAGTCTGTTCTGCAAAACCATAGATCTTATCGCTACCATCTCTGTATTAACAAGCAATAAGGAATTTGCCATAGTTGTCGCTATTTTATTCACTATCGTAGACAACTTCCTAAATTTCAAATCATTCAGAATTACACCTACAAATGTAATCAATGCATCAAAAATATCTCCTACCACTTCTACAGCACTAACACTTCTCATAGTTCTAGGTTTTGTTTTCCACAGAGGATCAGTAAAATGTTCCACATGATAAGTCATAGGTAATACTACACCTAAATAGCACATACCAAACCATTCTTTGGGCAATTTGAAATAAGCATTCTTTCCAGAAATGAAGAATAGTCCAGGAATCACTGGATCTTTTCCATCTAAAATGAATTGATTATTTCCCCTATACTAAAAGGTGTGTTCACGTTCACTCTTCCCTATAAATAATGGTTGCTAATAACTTTTGTTGATGGGTTTGCACAACCTTCCTTTGTGATGCTAATATAAAACTAATGCTGATAGTTTCCCTTCACCTGATGTTCAAGCCATTCTCCATTTCACCTGTGCTGTCTTTTAAGGCCTTTATCTGTTTCAGAATTAAGGTCTGATCTAGAGTTCCACAAATGGGTTACTCTTTCACAACAGTGACTGATATCCTACTGCTGAAATCTAAATCTCATTGTTTCCTATGGGACTTAGGTTTTAGAGGACTGGATATCTGTCACCATTGTGATATAGTTACTCCTCCCCCAAAATCTAAATCAGGCTTCCACTAGATTCAAAAACTTCTTCTTTCTAAGGAACTTCTGGAAGAACTAAATTATAATTCAAAATTAATATTGAAAACTACCCTGTCTATAGAATATACTCAACAAAAGACTACATGAATAATCATAGGTCAAAGGAATGTGATGCTAGGTGATTCCTTGTGAAATAGAGGCAGATAATTTTGTACAAACGTAGCAATGCCTTGCATCAATAGTGTCAATGTACTCATAAAGCAATTTATAAGAAACATTTGATGACAGATCTCCTCTAGAAGTGTCTGCGTACAAATCTTTCTCATCTAAGGTGTACATTCTATCATCAGTAAGGGATGGAGCTTTAGGGGAGGTTGTAGAACTAATGTCATCTATACTAGACTGTGTAGGTAACATAAATCCTATAAGCTAAGCAATTATTACTATAAATGTTACAACTAACACTCCTCAAAATATCCATCTACGTGTATTAGTATTATTGATTCCAGGTTTCAGGATTTCTTCAAATTCAGATCTGTTTTCATAAAATGCAGCAGCAGCAGTAATGGTTCACTTAAGTTTAATTTGTGCAAAGCAGCAAGACAAATTCCATGTGGTAAAAAAAACAACAAATGTATTTACAAAGGTCTTCTTGAGTGTGCTATAGCCTTACTTTGTGTTCTTCTAAAGGACAACCCTCTCTTTTTCTCCATACTCAAGCCTCAATACTCTTCTTAATTCCCCAACAAAGTCAATGTAAATTTCTAAGACAGGCACAGTTCAAATTCACTAATAATCCCATCCAGAGTGGGATGTCTCAGTCTATTCAACAACACAGAAAACTCAAAGTAGAAATCAAGCACAAGGTTCAGTTCAAGGAGGTTCAGTTGGATCTGCAGCATTATCCCAAAGCTTTCTCTGTCTGTCATTTGCAGCAACATATTTCCATTCAGGTGAAGAGTACCTTCAACAGAGCATTTTAGATCTTTTAGATTGCCTCAGTGCCAATCCTGGCAAAAATCAGAGTTTTCAGTGTAATCTGGGATTGTTTGAGGCACATGCTCCTTGGGTAAACTCAGTTTCCCTCTTTCTTGCCTTCTTGGCCAACAGTCTCCATCTTACACCTGCTTTCTCACAGCACTAAGGGGCATATTTACTATCTTTGGATGCAAAGCAGTGCAGCAAGCCTTCTTGCTGCACTGCCCTGGTCAAAAGCAATAGGTAGGGATGCACCATCTCTATAAGATACGGCACATTCCTGTCCTTTTCCTCTGCGCTGGAGCACAATGGGCTGCCATGCACCAACGCAGGCACCCTTGAACCATGGTGTAAGGTTGTCTGTGTTGTGAGGATGATTGTTTTTGTGGAAGAAGGGACACCTTCTTGCACAAAAACAATTATGAGACACATTTTCCTCTTTCTATATTTGCTTCTGGATAAATAAATGTATTTCTCCTTGGTGCACTTCCCCTGGGGAGGCGTAGGCTTTTGACACATTCCGAGGTTTACAAATTCTTGTAAATCTGGGAATGCATCAAAATGCATGGGTTTTGTGTGGGAACACCCACCGCAACACCCATGGAATGCCTCTTTGATGCAGAGTAAGGGAACACAGAGGCTTGCGCTGCATTGCCTCACTCCATATCTACAAGGCCATGAAAAGCCACACAAAGTGCCTTTGCATGGTCCTAGGTACTTTGTCAGGGTCTGACTATGTAGTTGACTCATTGAACACTGCAGGACGAGACTCTTCCACCTCAGCTTCAACTGTGAATCTCTCCAGATCCCCCTCAGACCAAACATGTGCTGTCTCAGGCTCTCTTTACTCTCTCTGATCCCTGACAGCTTGACTAACCTTCTCCTGTGGTCTCACTGTCACCACCAGTACTTCTGGGACAGGTGCTGTCACATCAAGGGCGCACTCAACTTTGTGAGTATGGAAAATGTGTATCCAGTTATTGAGACCTCCACATTTAACAGCTATCATTGTCAACCAAATGACTTGATACTACGCAGGCCAACGAGGCTCCAAACTTGTCTTTCATGCATGTTTTTTTGTTAGCCAGGACCCATTTGCTGGCATTGAGGTCATGGCACTGTTACTGATGCAGAGGGGCTGTGGCTGCTCCAACCTGCTAAGTCACAGAAGGCACCTTGCCAGCTAGCCCTTTGAAGTAATGAAAGATCATATTGTCTGTAATGTTCACAAGTGCATTTGCAGGAGCAGCTGGCAATCTCATTGCTCTGCCTATGATTATCTCATTAGGAGACAAACCCGTCTTCTGATCAGGTACACTGTGAAGACTCATCAACACAGGAGGGAAAGCATCAGGACATTTCAAAGATGTTGAAGCACACACTTTCGCCAGTCTGGATTTCAGTGTTCCATTAACCTGTTCAATAAGTCCCGAAACCTCAGGCCTATAGCTGCAACATAGTCTTGTTTTCACTTGCTTTGCTGCACACAATGATCTCAGGACCTCATTACTAAAATCTGTCCCTTGGTCTGACTCTAGAGAAGTAAGGAACCAGAACCCAGGAATCAGTTTCCTTAACAGAACTTTTGCGACAGTGCGACTGTCAGTTCTTCTGTTTTCTGTTTGGGTAAGCATCAACCCAACATGAGAAGATGCACACTACCATCAGGACATATCTGATCCCGTAGCACACACACGGATCTTGATGAAGTCCAACTGCATCCTGTTAAAGGGACCTCCTGATCTTACTATCTGAATTAGTTTTACTGCAGCTATCTTTTTTCAACATTGTTCTGTTGGGACACAACACATCTGTGACACAATACTTCAGCCATCAATCTAAACTTGGGGTTAAGCTACATTTGCCTAAATAATCTTATCATGGCATCCCTACCAATCTGAGTTGGACCGTGAAAATGTCTATTAACTGGGGCCAACAAACTATTTGACAAAACAGGTCTTCCATCTTTTGAAACTCAAATGTCATCATCCTATCTCTTGACACAACCTGCTCTGACCCAACTCTGCTGTTTTGTTTCCTTTGGCACCTCTTCCTGAAGCTTCTTTACCTCTTCCTATTTGTCTGTATTTTTAGCAAAAGGTTGTAATTGGTCTCATCCATTTCCTCATTTGCATACTCACAGTTAAAGGTACAGACATTGCCCAATGTTACATGATCATTTCTGCTACGATGTACAAGGCACTTCACCACTGCATCCACTCAGGCAACTGTAATGCCTCAAGAATACTCCTCACTTGTTCACTATTCGGGGTGGGGGATCCAGAAGATGTTATAAACCCCCTGTGGGACCATATCTGTCCAAAGTAATGCACATCAGTGAAGCCAATACTGACTATTGGTAAAAACCGTCACTTTTAGCTGGTCTCAAACACAGCAGGCTCTAGTGAGAGCAATCAATTCAGCCACTTGTGCAGAAAATATTCTGAAAGCACAGCTCTCCCTCTAACTACAGAAATGTACAAATGACTTATTGTAGTCTGGCATTCCCAGTGCCTAATTACAATAAGTCTTTACCTCAGCTCTAGGAAGGCAACCAAACAATTGTTATTCCAGGGTACCGGCTCAGACACATCCTTGTGTGTCAGCCTCTGAAAAGGCTTTGCCAATGGGGAAATGTTTTGTATCCACTGGAGCAGCAGTCCAAGACTGACTTACAAGGCATGACCAAGGACTCCAGATTCTTCTTGACAATCTGGTTGAAGATGGAGGAGCTCTTGGTAAACCATTGTGGGACTCAGCACCATGCGAACCACAACTGCCAAACCAAAATGCAAAGAGGAATGGATTGCCCCATGCAATGGTAAAGAAAAGAATGCTTGTCACAGATTGATAAATGTGAACCACTTGGCCTGACATGGAACCTGAAAAAAATCACATCTGGGATTGGTACCATGGGACAACAGTGAACAACAATGTTGTTCACTTTCCTCACGTCTTGAACAATGCGATATTTACCACTTGGCTTCTGTAAGCCCATAATGGGTGAATTGCATGGATTCCCCATAATCTCTTTCAAAATAAGTTGGTGAATCATAGATTCACCTACCGGAGTAATCAAGTGTTGAATTATAAATTTTGGATATTCATCATGTGGCTTCACTGTGATTTGAACGGGTTGAACCCCGTTGATCAACCTGATGTTCTTTCTTGTAAAATCCAAATCTCAGACCTGCCTGCACCTTTAAGATCTGGCAGCAAGTCATCAATGATTATCATGGTAAACAATGCAGTGTAAGAATCACCGTTCACCAGTTTGAAGGTAACTTCCTCAATATGAGTTTGCAGTTCTACACATTTCAGCATACAAAAGATGACACACTTGAGCACGCAAAGAAGGTCTCTCCCCAAGAGACTCACTGGACAAAAAAAATCATGCACCACAAATCAGTGATTCTCCTCAAAGGACCCTATTTTCACAGGCACTTCTATTGTTTCTAGGGTTGTCATTTGTTTATTAGAAACTCCTATAACTTGGATCATTTTTTCCAAGAGGGGTAAATTTGGTTCTACTGTTCTCAGAGTAGAACACGAAGCACCAGTGTCACCCAAAAATGACATGGGTGGCCATTCAACTCATCATCTATGAATGGACCACTCTGGTCTACCTCCAAGACTGCACCAAGTATGCAAACTTCCTCCCCCTTCAAAAATCGTCAGGCTGACAGATTGGAGCCAAAGCTCTTGAATGTCTCAAACATAGGGGATTTGTTGGAAGGGATTATTATCTTGGAAGGCATTTGAATTTGCATTTGGAACTTGATTAGAATTAAACCTAGGACTTATCTGCATTCTGTTGTGACATCAAAAGTTGTGGAACCTGCATCATTGAAACTTGCAGTACGTCAACATTCCGAATATTTTTTTTTTGCACATTGTGCATCTGTATGGGTTGATACTCTGGGGCTGTACAAACCCTGAATTTTGAGGTTGATTCACTGGATTAAGATGACATTCCCTCTCCAATGCCACCACTTGTTGCAAATAAGAAATGAGTTTCTTTTCTTCAGACTACCCAAATCCAACCCTGTATTGAGATCATTTGCGACACCTTATCCTCTACCCTGCATCGCAGTAGTTCCCTGCTGAATTTGACTATTTTTCTGAGCAGCCTTCATCTGAGCAACCATTAAGTTCTCCTTTAGTCTCTTCTGTTTCATCTCTATTCCATCATTGCAATACTTCTCATATCCCAAAGTTAAACCAAATGCCAACAAATCAAATGCTGCTGAATCATCATGCTCAATCCTATCACTAACCTCAACACAACATGTTCCATATTCTTCAGCTTAAGTGTTTCCACTCCACTATACTGCTTAAACACCTGCAACAATCTCTCATAATAAGCATGATTTGATTCTTTGGGTTCCTGAGTTGTTCTGTCAATTTTGATCCAATCAATATCTATGGGCAACACCTTTGACTTTAAAAAAAAGTAATTACCTGCTGTTACTTTTTCATCACCAAAGGAGAAGGGCCTTTCATCACTAGGCTTCTCGGTGGTTCAGACTCAGGCCATTCAATGGCTATCATGCATTCTGCCCACATGTCAATGGAAACCACAATGTCAAACAGAGTATTCAAATCAACCACAACACTTGTGAAAGCTTCACAGGCCACTTAACCTGTTTGTACCACTCTACTGGCTTTCCCTTAGCTTCAGAAAGTCGTTAGTGAATGATGCAAGTTCACTTCTGCTCCAAGGCACATGAACATAACCTCCACCTGGCATTTCTCTCAATGGGAAATTTGATGTGTTTGCCTCTCCTGCTACAGGAGGTGGTGGGTCCCCTGTCTGTTTATTTAGTTCCTTCTTTCTCTCCCACCGACTTTCCCATTTGTCTAACTCATTCCATTTCCGAATCTTCTGACTTGTCTTCGGTAATTTGCATTTTTATCCCTGAAGTTATCATACAGGCTATGTCTTCTTCATCAAAGAATACACGGAAACTCCTCTGTAGGGTTTTGGTCTTTATCAAATCTATCTCATATTTTTGAGCCTACTCAGATAGTTTGCATCAAACTTGTCCTGAATGTCTGGTAATATCCTTACACATGAACACAAGCTTATTTTCTTGGTAAGAGTCTAACGAGTCATTTCAAGATTCCCACTAACCATCTCGTCCAACTGTAACTTCTGTTTAGCCATATCCACCAAGATGTCTCTCACAGGAGACTGAATTGTTCCCTGACTCAACTCGGAGCTCCCGCTATCACTCGAAGGAATATTAGCATTAAAAGCTTTCACCCACTTGTCGATTTCCTTTACACTAAGGCCCATATTTATAGTCATTTTTGTAATGCAAATTTGGCGCAAACTTAACTCCATATTTATACTTTGGCGCTAGACCCGTCTAGCGCCAAAGTTATGGAGTTTGAGTAATTTTTTGTACGTGAAAACCTACCTTGTACTAATGACATGCAAGGTAGTCGTTTCTGTGCAAAAAATGGCTCTGAGGCATGTGCGCCTTATTTATCCTCTGGCGTCAAAATGACGCACAGGAGGAGGCGGGCCTTAAAACATGGTGCCCAGCCGGATTTGCGCCATTTTTTAACACCTGGTTCAGGGCAGGCGTTAAGGGACCTGTGGGCTCATTTCTATGGTGGGAGACCATGGAAGCAGTCCACAGGTGCCCTTCCCTGCACCCAGGGACACCACTGCCACGCGCGCCCACCCCTGGAGGACACTCATGGATAGGGGGACCCATCCATGGTGAGTGCAGGTAATTGCAGGTAAGTATAAGTTTTTTTTTTTTTTAACTGGCATAGGGGGGCCTGACTTGGACCCCCTTACATGCCACTGTGCCCAAAGACCATGCCCAGGGGACTAAAGTCCCCTGGGCATGACCATTGGGTGGGGGCATGACTCCTGTCTTTGCTAAGACAGGAGTCATTTCCATAGGGATTGTGCACCAAAAAATGGCGCAAGTCAAGTTAGAGCCAATATTTTTTACCCTAACCTGACTTGCACCACTCTTTGGCGCACAACCCCCAGTCTTCCCTTCACCTCCGCTGCCCGGTTGCCATTGTTTATTTGGACACTAACCAGGCTTCAGCGCCGGCTAACGCCATTCCATAAATAAGGCGCCCGGCTGGCGTGTTGGAATGGCGTTAGCCGGCGGTAAACATTTTGATGCAAATTAGCCCAAGCGCCGATCTGTGTCAAAAAGTATAAATATGGGCCTAAGAGTCTGTGACACTACAGGGACCTTAGACATGTTCCTACCTCCATGGGTACCATCACTAGAATTTAAATGTGGCTCTCATACAGGTGTAGCAAAGGTGTCTTTCTCTGATATGCACCCTGTAAGATTCAAGGTTGAGTCAGCGCTAGCCACACATGAACATGTGTGTGTCGAGACTAGAGGAACACATCCTCTCATATTGGGGCTTACTGCAACCTTACCTGAAGCACCTGTTGCACTAGGAATAACCAAATTATAAGTTACGTTTCATGGGAAATCAGACTTATACATGGGGACCACGGGACCAATAGTAACTTGGACAGTAAGATCATCAGCAGTGTTTGAGATAATAGGGTTAGCAGGAACACACATTCCTAAACCTTTTCCCATTAGTTTATGATGCACATTTACTGGAGTAATCCTCACTGAACCAGAAATTGCGTTTAATGGGGCAGTAGCTATTCCAAGATTCCCTCCATCATTGCTGTTATCTCCTTATTGTACTCAGGTCTCATTATACAGAGGTGGACATTCTGACAATAATACATCCAAAAGGCTATCATAAGAATCACTGTCCCTGATCTCACTGATATCATCTGTCCACTTTCTCTTTTCATCCTTCTCTTTCTTATCCTTTTTCTTTTCCTTCTCTCTCTTGAATGCTTTACTTGTTAAGGCTGGGTACAATCTAACTCCCTCTATCATGTCAGTTCTCCATCTCTTTTCTTCAGCATCCCATCTAGCTTCTGCATAAGTATACACTGCCTTTTGAGCTCTTCTCTGATACTTCTCTTCTCTCTTGCATGAGCAGCATTTTCCCAAGCGTTCAGTGCCTCATACTATGCAGGTTTAGGAGATGGATTCATCTTGTATAATACCCTCATCAAGATTTCAATAATTCTCAAATTAAATGTGGCATACCGTGGAAACATCAATGCACCTTCTTTTTCTGAGATCCTTTGCCATTTACCAAGTCAAATATATGTGTGGAGCCCTATATTTATTGCCATATATTGACCTGGGGTATCTTAGGAGGCACCACTTCTCCCTCCCTATTAGATATAGGCACACCTTCTCTAAACAAATCTTGTATCACTTTAAAACAATTCATTTTTCAATCAAATATCAATAATCCCAGAAAGAAGTTTTATTCTGGACCAGGAAATAACTCTTTGTCCACAATTCTTGTTCAACAGCAACAACCAATAGCAGCATGATGCATTGTGATGTAGACAACCAATACCAGCAAAACACTACACCCACCAACCAATACAACCACAGCACACTGTGATGTCAATCGTGCTCCTTGCAGTGATTCTCCCTCCTCATCTCAGCATCAAACATGTATAGCAAATAACTTTTGTCTGTTCCACTAAAGAATTGACAGTATTCAGTCACATAAGAAGCAAAATAATAAAGCACTTTAAACAAAACCTTAACCTGCTCGGTATTATTTAGATTGGTACAGATTCATATTTTGTAACCACTATACCAACCACATCTTACATTCATACAAAGATATGTCCCTATCTCAAGTGTCCCTCTGATGATGTTTTGTGACAAGCACCACCAAACTTAGTAGACAATTACAATATAGTGTCTTCTACACTTTTTTCATACTATCGCAGGATCTTAGGTCATGTCGGACCCTCTAACAACTTCAACTTCTTTTACTAAATATCACACTCACACAACATTCAAAACATTTCTGCAAAACTCCATCCAAACTCCACAAAGCACCACAAGTTAAGCAAATACGTCTGCAACTCTCAACCCTATTGATACTCACTCCTCCGCTAAAATGACCCTTTTCAAAATCTCGAGAACTCTGCCAATCTTCCAAATTCTGGACATGGGCACTTAGGACTGGGCTTTAGAGACTAACTAATCTGGAATATAGGGTTCTAGCTCTCCTTAGTTGTAGACCCAAAATATTCTCTCTTTGCTGCCATATGATGGCGCTTTGGCCCATATTCCTATTTGTCCTCATCTTATTGACCTTTTTTGGGGTACTTGAGGGGTAAAGGAGAATTAAACAAACCCTTCAAATAAATCAACAATATAACCCATTTGGTCACACATTACATCCAGGAGCTAGAGGACAAAGCTCACATTTTTATTACAAATTTAAAGTCAAACTGATGTAAATGAATCTCAAAAACTTGCTACATATAAGTACAGATTCACCAAAGGTAAGTAAACCGTCAAATTAGGTTAAATCATATAATCATGAGGAGTACCAGAATCTCAGTTGAAGCAATACAAAATATAAGTCGCTGTCCTCTTTTCTAATCATTGGAGAATCTAAATTATTATAAGTACCCTAAATAAGCTATAGGGAAATCCAAATTGAGTCTCAGAGATTATAGGCAAGTGTCAGCATAGCAGATACCTAAGTAAAAGCTAGAAAGTAGAGATGTCTGTACCCCTACAACTCTCCAGGGAATCTGCTCTCATCTAACTAGATGAGGACCAATTAAACCTACAGTAGCTTCGAGAAAGTTATGTCATCCACGCCAGAAGTTTTCCATCTTCCATGCACAGGTGAATTTGGAAACTCCCATCGAACCTCATATCTCACGAATTCGACATCAGAACAGTCTTGAGTATCTCTTGGTGTCTGGTACACAAACAGGAGTCTTTTCTTCTCGGTTTGTTTGCACTCCTTTGTTCTTGCCAAAGTATTCTTCCATACACACAACATGCCTTTCATGAGCTGTAGCCTTTCATGAAGGCACCTGCAAGAAATAATATTGCAACGCATTGAAGGTTAGACACAAAAATCAAATGTTATGCTAACTTATGGCATTTGATGCACATTTGAAAAGCATGGTTATAAGTGCATTTTGCACCTATAAATGGAAATCAAGAATTATAAATGAAACATGATTATGTGCAGGTTCCTCATAATACCATAATCAAAGTACATGCACATAAAGAGTATGAGTACTACATTTCAGCATGCTAAAAGCATGTTAAAATCAAACATTAGAACACACATATATACATTTCTAATCCTCTACTGCGAATGCAACTTCAGTAATATAATTTAGGTGCTCCACTTTACTTTAGTAATGTTAAAGCACACAATCTATGAACTGTTGATTATAATATTCCTGTAATGCATGATGGTGCAGCCAAAATTATGCTTTACCAGTTGAAACCCTGGCACTTCCCACAAACCTAACTAGAGCAGGGTGTTACAAAGTTTGACAGAGGGGACATGCACTCCAAATGAGGTCCTAAATCTGAATATTATATGCATGTGTGACTGATCTAGGCAAACTGTTTTGCTTCATTTACATATAGATTATGTTAGGTGATTCGGGAAAATTATGAATATGTAACATGTAACATTTTCTAAACCTAAATCAGATGTACACATGAAAACATAATTTGTAATACAGGGCCAAAGAATGCTGTGGGTTTAATTTGATCTATTTAAGATATCTAATATTTTATTTTTTGTTTAATTGTGTTGTAATTTAACCACTGGAAACACTTAAATAAAAAAATCGTGCAGCTCGATGGCCTCTTGTTCTTGTTATAATGCTCATCAGAGTGGAATAAGTGTGGCATATAGAGAATAAGCGATGATGAAAATGATTTTGATGAATTGTTTTCATCATGTTTTCTTCTCTACTTCTCAAGATATTATTCGAATTCTTTGTGACAGCTCTTAAATTGCGAAGGTGAGCATATGTTTGGAAGGCCATACTTAGAGTTGCCATTTGTATAGCCAGATGTGGAGTTTGGCAGGTGGGAATACATTTATACTGTTGGCATATTTTGCATTTCCGCAATTTCAGGTGAGGAAATTCGGCCATATCCATACATGCCCACTAGACCTGCAGAGAAACCGGTCACAATGTCAAAATTCACTTGCATATTTACTGCCGATGGCAAACCGTGTCAGGGAATTTCCAGCGATACCCGATGCGAATTTTGTTACAAATTGCAGGCACTTCCGATGCACATTTAATATGAATGCAGTCATTTCACATTATGCTTTTCTTCGATATGTAATGGATTGTTTTTTTTTTACCCATTTTTTCTGTTTCCGTTCATATCCTCTCCATATAGTAATTTAGAGATGCATTCGTTCCTTCTCTTGGAATTATTTGTGTCTGATTTTACATTGCAACCTCCCTAATAATTATGCACTTAAGGCCTTATTTCAGAGACGCTTAAGTCATGGGCAGAGTGGGCGCTTTGACCACCAGGGTTGTAATGACGCCCATAGTTTTTTGTAAGTGTTGACATACATTATAAGATGAATATTGTTACATATCCTTTTTCCTGTTTTGTATCTATGTATGAAACATGATTCTAGGGTAGCTCATTATTTTTTGTGCAGCTTTCACAGGTCACAGTAGCACATGCAGTGTAGGTCCTCTCCTGTTGAAGGTCAGGTAGCAGGTGAGTACACAGATCGAAAATGGCGGTCACGTCCACGGTGGTGCGTACCGTCACCGCCGGCGTAGATCACCATTGGCCACTGTACCCCATAGGGCCCAATGTTAACCAATGAGGAGTTGCACGGCGGTTCTCGATCGCTTCCCGCAACGACGCACAACATCAGCGGAATTACCTCATTTCCACCTGTCCCTCCATACAGGACAGGCGGACGCCATTTCACGGGGGGATGCAGGCCATGGATCCTAACTGCATCACAGTACACAAATGCACCATTTGGATATCTCCTAAAAATACTGTTACAATCACAACATGCATTGAACTGTAGTGGTTGGAATGTAGAGATAATGACCAGCTACGTACTCTTTTGCCTCATGGACTGCAACAGCTGTGGATGAATAGGAGTTGGAGACATCCCCCGTGTACAGACCCTTGGCAACAATGGAGCACAGGCACATTATCCTCACCTATAGACTTGACAGGGCCACAATCACTGAGCTGTGTGCCCAATTGGAGCCTGATCTAATATCTGCTACCCGTCACCCCACCGGGATCCCCCCTCTTGTGCAAGTGCTCCATTTCCGGCAACTGGCTCTTTCCAAGTGACAGTGGGCCTGGCAGCAGGAATGTCACAGCCAATGTTCTCAATAGTGCTGAACAGAGTGTTGTCTGCCCTGATTAAACACATGTGCAGCTACATCGTTTTCCCCCAGGTGGAGGATTTGGCCACAGTGAAAGCTGACTTCTATGCAATGGGACATATCCCCAACATTATTGGGGCTATTGATGGCACACATATTGCATTTGTCGCCCTCCGCGAAATGCACAGGTGTTCAGAAATTGAAAGAGTTTTCTCTCCATGAATGTCCAGATGATGTGCCTGGCGGACCAGTACATCTCCCACATCAATGCAAAGTATCCTGGGTCGGTGCATGATGCCTTTATCCTGAGAAATAGCAGCATCCCAAATGTGATGGCCCAACTCCAGAGGCACAAGGTGTGGCTAATAGGTGAGCCCTGGTTCCCACCCAGTGGATGTTGTTGTATGGGAATGGTGTGGGCCCTAAGGGTTAGTGTGTGGCTAACAGTTGTCCCTCGAAATTTGCAGGTGACTCTGGTTACCATAACCTCTCATGGCTACTGACCCCTGTGAGGAATGATAGGACAAGGGCAGAGTAACATTACAATGAGGCACATGGGCAAACAAGAAGGATTATAGAGAGGAACTTTGGCCTCCTGAAGGCCAGGTTTCGTTGCTTCCATCTAACAGGTGGAGCCCTGTGCTACTCACCCAAGAAGGTCTGCCAGATCATTGTGGCATGCTGTATGTTGCACAACCTTGCCTTGAGTCGCCATGTGCCTTTTCTGCAGGAGGAGGAGGCTGGAGATGGTCGTGTGGCAGCAGTGGACCCTGTGGGCAGTGAAGATGAGGAGACAGAATATGAGGATGACAACAACAGATGTGCAATTATTCGTCAATTCTTCTAATGAGACACAGGTAATACAGTGTTGATACACATATAATTGACAGTTTGATGTGTGACATTGTCACTGGCAGGCTATGTATTCTTACTTCTATGCCCACTCACTGTACCCTTTGACATCTATTTTTGCAGATGTTGGTGCCCCACTATTGCTCCCGGTATACTGAGTGCAGCCAACTACAGGTCTTTCCAATGTAAACATTACTGTCCAGTTGAATTGCAATGTTTGAACCTTTGTTAAACGAATACATTTTGAAAACATTTCACATACGCCGTACTTGTGTTTTATCAAAGTGGATTTATTTCAGTGCTCTGAAGAAGAGGGAATAGTGCAATGGGCTGGGGTGATGATGGAGGAAAGTCCAGGGTAGAGTCCAGTCTATTTGTATCACAGGTGCATTGTCCATGGGGACATAGGAAGGGGAGCAATGGCAGTTCAAGGAGGACAGGGTGATAGAGTGGGACACAAGGGTGACAATCAGGAGAGTCTCATTTCCTGGCGGGGTCTTGGCAATAGTTTCTGGCTTCTGCCTGGATCGCAGGGAACGTTTGCAGGATGGTTCTCCTTCTGCAGGGGGAGTGGTGCTGGTGGGCTGCTGTTCCTGTGGCGGGGCCTCCAGTCCATTAGCAGCAGTGGAGGTGGAGGGTTGTTTGGTTGTTTGGCTAGTGGCAGGGGCACGCTGTTGTAAGATTGCCTCCCTCATACTGTTGGCCATGTCTGCCAGCACCCCTGCAATGGAGACCAGGGTGGTGTTGATGTCCTTCAAGTCCTCCCTGATCCCAAGGTACTATCCTTCCAGCAGTCGCATGTTCTCCTGCAATTTGTCCAGTATCTGGCCCAGCGTATCCTGGGAATGTTGGCATGCTCCCAGGATCACAGTGAGTGCCTCCTGGAGGGTCGGTTCCCTGGGACTGTCCTCCCCCTCTCGCACAGCAGTCCTCCCATCTTCCCTGCTGTCCTGTGCCTCTGTTCCCTAAACCATGTGCTCACTGCCACTGACCCCAGGTCCCTGATTGTCTTGGGTTTGTGGTGTGCCCTGGGGTCCCTGTAGTGGTGGACACACTGCTGATTGACGTGTACTGGGGACAGCGGTATGGGCCCGCTGGGTGGGTGCTGTGGTGGTGTTTCCTGAGGGGGGAGGCTCTTTGGTGGTTTGAGAGTGTGCCTGGGTAACTGACTGTCCGGAGGTCCCTGATGGGCCAGGTTGGTCATCCAAATCCAGACGAGCAGAGCTGCTGTTATCACTGTGGGCCTCTTCTGTGGTCAGACTGGATGTTGCTGGTACCTCTTCTCCGGTGACATTAGCTGGGGTACCTGTGGGGATGTAATTGCTATTGTTTCTGTGTGTGACATATTGTGTATGGGTGTGTTGCCCTCTATGGTTGTTATTGCCCTGGCAGCTTTGCCTTGTGTAAGTTGTTATTTGGTGGGCTAGGTGATTCTCTCTAGTGTGCATGTTGTGGTGATAGGTGTTCATGCAGGTCTGTGAGGGGTGTCCATGCATTGGTGTTGCATGCAGGGCTTGGTATTGGGATGAGTGGGTTGTGATGGTGGGGTATGTGGGAGGTGGGGGAGTGATGGGTGTGGGGGCGAGGGTGGGGGTATGTAATGGCATGCAGGTAGGGGGGTAATAGTAATAGGGAATTTACTTACCAGAGTCCAGTCCTCCTGCTACTCCTGCCAGGCCCTCAGGATGCATGATTGCCTAGACTTGCTCTTCCCATGTTGTTAGTTGTTGGGGAGGAGGTGGGGTCCACCCCCAGGCCTCTGTACAGCTAGTTGGTGTCTTGCTGCAATGGAACGCACCTTCCACTGTAGGTCGTTCCACCTCTTCCTGATGTCATCCCTTGTTCTGGTGTACTGTCCCATGGCGTTGACCCTGTCCATGATTCTCTGCCATAGCTCTATCTTCTTATCAATGGATATCTGCTGCACCTCTACCCGGATGATTTCCTCCACCATGACCCTTAGCTCCTCCACATGACCCTTAGCTCCTCCTCAGAGAACCTGGGGTGTTTTTGTGATGCCATGAGTGTGGTGTGGGTGGTATGGGTGAGGGTGTGTACGGTGATGTTTTGGGGTGTGTGTTGTGAGGTGTGTGTGTGGTGTATAGGTGATGGTGGTATGTGGCTCTGGTTGTGTGGGTGCTCTTGCTGTCTCTCTTTCTGGGGCAATTATTTGTAGTCGTGAAGGGTTGTGGGTAATGTGGGTGTGTATTTTATAGTAGTGTGGGTGTGTGGGTGTGGTGTGTGTATAGGTGTCAGGTGTGTGCTATTTCAATTGTCCAATGTGGTGGTGTTTGTATTTTGAGTGCGGCGGTATGTACCACCAATGGTTTACCGCCATTGAATGTCCACCACAGTGGTTTGTGGGTCATAATGTTGTGGGTGTAGTTCTGTTGATGTAACGGTGTGGGTTTCGCTACTGCCAGTTTATCACTGACCTTTGGGCTGGCGGACTTGTGGGTGTGGCTGTATAGTGACGGATTGGTGTGCTTGTGTCCTAATATGGTTGGCGGTTATCCGCGGTGGCGTTACGTTGCCGGCAGTCAGCATGGCCGTTAGTGGATTTTACCGCCAATGTCATAATGAGGGGCTTTGTGTTTATATTTCATGCAACATTCATAGAAAAAGTTTCTTGCAGAGCAAAACAGGAACTCATAGGTGAACTGGGAGCGGGACGGAATATCAGTAAGCTGTTGCTGTGTTACAATATTGAAATCACATGTCACTCTTTCTGAATATTAGATGTACACATTTACAATTTGAACCAATGCACCTGTGAACTGTCAGTTACCTTGCCAAAGAGGATATGAAAGAGCTGGAATTGGATCATAAATTCTGTTCCCAACAATGGCTCCCAAAATGTTTGGCCTAGGACCCCCAAAAGCTTCGGCCCAGGGCCTCTAAAATCCATAGGAGGTCCCTGCCTTATTTAGAAATTGATGAACAGGATACTCTGTCACGAACATGGTGGATGTTCTGTATTGCCATACTACAAGTTCATTATTGTCCAAGGCACTTGTACTACTCCGGATCAGATATCCGCCATGTTTTGTCAGAGTATCCTGTTGATCAAACTCTAAACAAGGTTCCAGTCTCCTCATCTGGGTAAACATTGTTCTGTCCCTTCTCTTACCGTCTATGTCTACTTGTGAGTCAGACACTTCTTTGAAACTGGCTGTGGCAATTCTGTTGTAGTGGCAAACATGCAAAGCCCCATTAAGCAAAGCTATAATTTGTGGTTCACACCATTACGATCTTGAGAATGTGAACTTAGTCAAATACAAACATTAGAACAAACACAGACTTTTGTTGAAGCCATTGTTGTTTAAGGGCAAAACTCTCAATGACACAACTAAGTTCCAGCAATTACATCCCAACTATAAACATATTTGAACACTCCTCATAGGAAATGACCAAATAGTACACTCCACATCTTGCAACACATATTAGTAATTGAAGAGAAACTAAAAATGCAAAAAAAAGGCACAGGTTCTAATACAGGAACCTACAGCTCGTTTTCTGGAACAGTGAGAATGATACCCACATACAAATTCTATAGTACCGGTTAAAAGATGTAAACCAGTACAGAAATAAAGCAAACATCCTTTTTACACTCACACACAATGCATGCATTGTTCCATTTTGTAACCTCATGTGCCACATTATGCCTGCGTCAGGCATAATATATGCAAGGGGGGCGCTCCGGCTCAAGGAGGCCTGAAAAAATGGCACAGTGAAATTTAACAGATTTCGCTGAGCCATTTTTTCAGTCATTTTTAATGCCCTCTCAGAGCAGGCATTAAAATGATGCACCCATTTACATTAATGGGCCTCCTTGTACTTTGCTACAGTCAACATTTTTCACGCTAGTGTAGCAAAATCCGACAATAGCATAAAAAATGTTGAAACTATTGTTCTAACTACCGCCGTGGTGCACCATATGTTAAATACTGTTCCAAATAAACAGGGTAAAACAATGTTCTCCACAACTGGGTAATCTAAACTGTAAAGCACCCAATGTTCATGGAGGAATCATTCGCATACAAATATTTCAGCGATATTAAATACTATTAATGTAGTAATTTACCATAGATCAAATTCCAAAAATGAATAAATCTTCAAAGAGCGTGTAATTTCTTTCTGGGAAAATGAAGAACTTTTATATATTCACTAATAGTTTTGATTAAAGATATTCTGTTCCGAGATGGCCCCCACAGTTGTGTGGATAGGTCATGTGATTTCTAAGGGGCTATGCCCTCCAGGCGTTTGGTTAAAGTGGACTGTTTTTTTGTGAGCTTTATGATTGCATCGAGCCCGGTGGGAGTTTACGTATCTGTGGTGAAGTAAGTAATATTTGTGTCTAATGGATTCTTGTTCTTTAGTGACTTGAAGTTGAGTGTGTTTGTGGGAATATGGTTAATGGATTGGCATTTATTTTGTCTTCCTGTAGATTACATTGTCGTTTCTTTATAGTGGAGTAACTGACTAGTGGTAAGCATGGTCCTGTAGGAGTCCTGCTACTGTAGATCAGATGTTAGAACTTTACTTTAGAATTGGTATGTTTTTTCTTTAGTTGAATGTGCCGGACGAAAAAGATTAAGCAATGCTGTTCGAGGAAGTTAACGTTGAAGCAAGTATTAATATACTGTGTTGCTTTCTTTTTGGCATTGGTTCTGGGTATTGGTTGGTTCACTTTGCTTAAAGGAATTTATCTTTTGTAAGTTGTTTGAGGAGCACTGGTGGGTGATTTTATTTTATTTTGTATATGTATATGTATGTGTGCATGTATGTTTGCATGCATGTAATATATATATGTATATGAATACATATGTATATAAATTTGGTGTTGCATGTCATGACGATGTGAAAAATGCATGTTTTACACTGAGGTTTATGTAGGCTGTTTTTTTGGGGGTGCCTTGTAATTGAGAGATTCATTTGCATGTACAGAGTGGTTTGATATTCTGCTGCCTTTTAGTGTTGTTTAATGTTTTACTAATGTGGGTTATTTATTGTGTTGTACAGCAACAATTATTGTGACTTAATCCACTTTGACACATTGTTCTGAGGATGGTCTCATGGACGGTTTGAGCCTTGGGAGACCGAAACATCGACCTTACACACTCCATGATCCATGATGCATGAGCTGCTGGAGTCCCTTAGGAGTGATTTCTGATTGTTTGAAAGACTGCAAATAGGATTCAAACCTTTTGTGGCTACAGAGTCAGGAGAGTTGGTGCTCTCCTTCTGTCCCTTGGATGTAAAGGAATTGTGGATTAGAGGGGTCATCAGTTCACATAAAAATCTCTTTGTTGCTTTGCTATATTTGGATATATTATTAGTTAATATATAAAACTTCTTCATTTTCCCAGAAACAAATTACAGACTGTTTGAAGATTTATTCATTTATGGAATTTGATCTATAGTTAATTACAACATTAATAGTATTTAATAACCCTGAAACATTTGGATGCAAATGATTCCTCCATGAACATTGTGTGCTTTACAATATGTTAAATACGGCGCAACCATGCTGTTATTAGGTGCCAGTAGGGGATGTAGAAAATGTGGCGAATCAGAGCTGATGCGCCACTTTTTTATAAATCTGGGCCTATGTCTCTTAGCACAAGACCCTAATTCAAACAATAGGGCAGTGTCACACTCAAGTGACAGACTGTTTATACACGTCATCAAGTTTCTAAAGATTCTTCTGAAAAGCATCATTGACATAGAAACCATGTAATGGCTATTGAAACTGCACGCCTCTTCGGAAACACAAAATCTATCTAGGTTGCACCATGATGTCAGACTCAGCAAAGCCTGTGCCTGTAGCCATCCAATATCAGCATATGCAGGAATGAGCTCTGCTCTTATAGAAACAATCAGTCCAATGATTATAAAAGGTCAACTTTCATGAACCAGGCACAAAAACAGGATGAAAAATATAGACATGACGGGGACCAGCAAAGCCGTAGTACTGACCAACACTCGGACTAACAAAAGTGACTCTGGAGGCCAGGTACTAGAATGTCTGAATGGTGCTTCTCAGAATCTCACATAAAATGGTTTGACTGACTTGCTGAATCAGTGCCTTTTGCATAAGACTTGCATAGCACTCTATTCTATTAGGATTTCTAAGTACTGATGAAAATTTGTTGCAATTAAAGCAGTAACACACAGCCTCCCATGATACAGCCTCCCATGACACAACTCCAGGGACACAACAGTAAGACATAACAACCATAGTAGGTGATGTTAGTGAAACCATCTACTTGCGCAGTGGGAGCCACCAAAATCCTCATCTTAACCAAAGATGAAATGCTTACCTTATCGTGCATATTTCACACTCAGGTAAATTAAGTATGGCCTGCAGTGGGCGGATCCCACATGTTCCACTGCTCGGGTCCTCCCCCCATACATGAAGCATCCTCTTCTAGACTAGAACGCTGGAGCAAAGGGCACGAGCAGAGATGCAGTGAGATGTGGCAAGGTGTCCCATGGCACCGCTTCTGAATTTTACTTTGTTGATGCTGGTGGGCAACTGATGAAGCAATACATGGCAGGAGACAGGAGGCAGGTGGCAGGTGGTATGGCAGCTGAATCTGCCATTTTTATTCTGAATGGTTGGAGAGATGCTCTGAAAGAGCCTTGCATCAGGAAGTTTGCTGATACCATCATTTGACCAGCAATCTGCACAGCAGCAACTAGAAGCCAGAAAAAGTAAGCAGCTGCATGTTGGAGTTTTCCCTGTGGACCTTGTTTCAGGGCAGCTATTCTAGCCTAGTATAAGGAGTAACAGGGCTCCCCTCTGGGAAATTATTAATTGGAGACTGAACTTGCCCATATCCTCACGTTTTCCCAAGGGAGGTCTATGGCTTTTTCCCCTTGCTGCCATTTTTTTGCCTCTGCTATCTTGCCTGCCTGCAGTACTTTTAACAGCTGGCTCAGATTATCGCTGCCTTTTGATTCTATACCAGGCTCCATTTGACCACTCTGCAAAGTTACAAGGTGCAAATAAAATCATTAAAATTAAATTTAAGGATAAACAAAATGAGGAAGCACTTCAAGTCCAGGGAAATTTTCTCAAGAGCAAATCACATCCCATTTCCACGTAAGGAGATCAGGATGGCTTCTAACTCATCCAATCCTGAGGACATACTCCAGCTATCAGGCCATACGGGTGAGGGGAGAGTTTTGCGGCGGCAGAGCAGGGGATGGGCACCCCATGGGCTCACCACAGGTTTCCTCGGCTGCAGAAATAGTTGCTGATACTCTGGACTTAGCCTTTGGGTCATCATCTTCTGATGGGGGTGGCCTGGCTTTGGAAATGAAGCTTAACAAGACTAAGGACTATCCTCTGTTCTCTAAGGGTGGAACAGGTTAGGGTGCCCTGGAACCTTTACAGCCGGCTACCCTCCAGGTAGCGCCACCAAAATCTGCTTCCATTTCCAGCCATGATTCATCGCAAGTGCCTCACGTTGGCCCTCAGGCTACAATCTCTCTGGTATTAGTGCCTGACGTTATGGGGTGTGACCAGCAGGAGGAGCAGCACTTCCTCCTTTAAGGCAGTAACTATGCAAATGGATGTAAAAATTATACTCAATATGATACTCGATTAGAGAACTTAAGGCATCACAGGCAACTGAAGTAGCAGCTCTGCACGTTAGGTTCGCTAAAATCGAGGGGATGATGGCCTAGTTTCTGTAAAGGCATAAGGAGGCAGAGGCCAGAGTTTCGCAATTGGAAGACCAAGACTCATTGATCCAAAAGCAAGTCATCCATCTCAAGAAACACAATTCATCTCAAGAGGTCAAGCTAAAGGAGATTGAAAAACACTCTTGACGCTCCAATTTGCACAGAGTGGGGATCCTGGAGGGTTGTGAAGGCCAACAAGTTCTTAAATGGGTGGAAAGATCTCAGGTTCTTCTGGAATACCCAGGTGACTTAGGACTAACACGTGTTGATCGTGTTCTGGCACAACATCCTTCCAGCTCGAAATTTCCACGCAATATTCTTGTGAAATTTATGGACTACCCAATTAAAAAAAAGGTGCTAGCAAAGGCTATCAAGTAAAAACAACTTTCCATGCCATAGATTCCCCAATGTCATATTTTTTCGATATGTCTGCTTCTGCTGCTCGATGGAGGAAAGACTTTGTGAAAATAATGCATTTATTCAAAGCTTACAAACATCAATTGTACAACAATCTAAATTGAAGGTTTTGGGGGGTTTGAGTTTTTCTGTTATTTGTTTTGGGGTTGCTTCACTTTTGGGGGTTTTGGGTGGGATCCAGGGGATGAAGGGTTTACTCATAACAAAAATGAGCAGATTTGAGTATGGTTTTGAATTGATGGGGTTAAGTAATGCAAGGGTATCCATAAAGAAAGAAGTAATTCACATGGGAGAGGAATGGTGCAGGGTTATTACTAAACTGCAAGATGTCTGCAATGGGATGTGAAATTCATATTTTTTTTAATCTTGTAATATGAATGGTATGTCAAATAGACAGAAATATGGGGGAGTGCTAAGCTGGTTTGGGGCTTTCCGTCTGGATGTTATGTTTCTGCAAGAAACCCGTGTTGAGACAAACTGCCCAAAAATCAATTTTCCCAAGAAATACTTGTGAGTTCATTTTGCTTCAGAGGGTCTTGTTGTAAGGAGTTTCGCAATTTTGTTAGGAAGAGGGCAGGATTGGCAAGTCAGCGATATGATCAGGAATCTAAAGTGCAGATGGCTATGGTTGAAGGTTGTAGTCAATGGTGTTCCATTAAACTTAGTTAATTACTATGCCTCAGTGTCTGATGAGTCAAGCCTATTGGTACAGTTTTACAAGATTGCCATGGGTGCTGCTGGGCCTCTGATTGTATGAGGTGACTTTAACTTTATTTAGGATTTACCTCTGGACACTTTGAATAAATTAAAAAATACAACTTAAACCCAATACTAAAAAGATTTTAGATACAATTTAGCAAGATTTTAATTTAATGAATCCCTCCAGGCATTTCTCAATATTTATAACGATCTCATACTGCTTCTCGTATTGACTTTTTCTTGGTCTCCCGCTATATAAAGAGGTTTGATTCTGACATCTGGGCCAATTTGTTTTCTGATTATTTGGTGGTCTCCATTATTACTGAGGTGAAGACATTAAGGGGGTAGAGGCCTAGGTGGCAGCTGTACTGGTCCCTACTATCCTATCAGGCATGGCTCACTGACATGAACCAATTTATTCAGGATTACTTTTTGATAAATAGGGGCTCTGCCTTGATCTTCTCTGTCTGAGAAGCTTATAAAGCAGCATTGAGGGGTCGCATAATTGCCTACCAGGCTTAGCAGCATAAGAAATGTAGAAAGCAAATAGACCCATCCTTGCAGGCTAATGCAGGGTCCACTGCCCCTTCCCACAGAAGAGAATCTTGAAAAAGCTAAACAAAAGCTGAGGGATTATTTTATACTGGAGGAAATTGAGAGCTCCAGGGCATACCAGCAGAGACTGTATGAAGAAACTCAGGAAATTGGCAAATTTCTGGCCTGGTCTACCTAGGTCAGACAGGAAGACCCAATCATCAGGGAGCTAGTAAGTCCAGCCACAGCTGAAATAGTTTTGGGCAACACCAAGGTCTCTGAAATGTTTCTGTAGCATTATAAAGCTTTGTATGAGACTAGTTATCAGACTACACAGTTCCATATATCTAACTATTTCAATCAATTAGCTTCCCACGATTGCTGAGTTTTCAGGCTGAAAAGCTCAGTTCTATTATAGCCATTAAGGAGGTGCAGGAAGCTCTTGCGACTATGCCAAATGGGATAGTGGCCAGCAATGATGACCTTTTAACAGAATTTGATAAAATCTTTGCTTAGGATCGTTTACCTTTTATGACTGATCTGTTCAACGTTGTTAAAGACAGGGGTGTGCTAGCCTGTCCATTTAAGACATCTACTAAAGTTAGGCTCAAACTTAAGAAGGCCTAGCGTCACATTACTGTCATTTTCTTGATACTAGTGTGACGTTAGGCTTGCAAAATCACTGTGCCATTTCTATAAAGTGGCACAAGGCGTGCATTGCGCCACTGTGTGACCCTTTTTGACACATTATGCATGCGCCATTCATAATGTATGCAAATGGGGTTTTCCGGTGCAAGGAGGCCCATAAAAATGGCACAATGAAATCTACAAGATTTCATTGCACCATTTTTGGTGTCATGTTTAATGCCTGCTAAAAGCAGGCGCTAAAAGGACTTACCCATTGTAATCAATGGGCCTCCTTGCACTTTGCTCCACTAGCATCAACATTTTTTACGGTAGTGCAGCAAAGCGCCACAATAGCATAGCAAATGTTGACGTTATTGCTCCTAATACCACCATGGTATTATTATGGTATCATAAATACGGCACACACATGGTAGAGTTAGGGGGGTATAGGGAGGCGCAAGAAAAGTGGTGCTGCATTGGATGCAGTGCCACTTTTCTTAAATTTGGCCTTAGGATTTTTAAAGAAAGGAAAGAATCCCAGGGACGTAAATTCATATCACCCCATTAGCTTACTTAACGCTGACTCTAAGTTCTAAATAAAGATTTGGGCCACACGTATCACTCCTCTTACCCAAGTTTCAATCCAGAAGGACCAGAATGGTTTTGTGGCTGACCGGTTAATGGCCACAAATACAGGCTTTATAGTGCTAGCATTGAACTATTTCTCAGCTAACCTCACCAGGGTAGCAGTTATTTTGGTGGAAGCTGAGAAAGCCTTTGATCTGATTAATTGGCAATGCACTGACCTTTTCCCTTGAGAAATTTGGTTCTCCTTCCTAGTTTATTAATATTCTTGCAAGTCTATATCAAGGAGCCCAAGCCACGGTGTTTGTCAACTCCCAGCTAGCGGGCTCAGTTGACATCAATAGGGGGACCTGGCAGGGATGCTCACTTTCTCCTATCTTATTTACTTTTTTTTAGAATCTCTTACGATCAGGATCAGGGCCAATCAGGCTTTTGAGGCTCCTATTTCTGGAATGGCAAAATGAAAAATGTTTGCCGATGATGTCATTCTCTATTTAAAACCAGATAAGGAGAATGTCCAGAGAGCTTTGGGAGAGAACCATGGTCCTAGAGCTGGTATAGAATGGGAACCCTCACTGATTCTCTTTAGCTTCACTAGGTGTGCTCAGCGCTGTGTAGTGAGCAAATCAACACAAATGTTCTTGTCAATTGCACTCTTTACAGCTTGTTCACTGATTTTACAATTCTGGCGTTCGGAAAGGGTCATACAAAGACTGGCTGAAAAATATGTCCAGACCAAAGAGGTTGGTGGAGGCTTATGCCACAAGGGTGGGGGGGCTTAAAGAAATACTTGGCTTCATGGCACTATTTTGACTTAATCCAAAAGCAGCTCCCTCTCTGTGAGAGCTGTTTCCTCTGTTTCCCTGTCTGCATCTGTGCAGGCAGGTACACTGAGGAAACCTCAACTCACATGAAGAGAGAGCTGCTTGAACTTCTCACTTTATCTGAGCTGCTGGCAGCTCCCCCCAAATCAGAGCAAACATCTATGTCCCAGAGGTGGGCACGCGTGGGACATAACAGAAGCCAGCCCTGGGGGTTGGTGTTCCCCAGGGCAACCAGTGGATTCACGAAGATGGCCCCCCTCCAACATGCAAATAGCCCTAGACACGTGGTGGTCTCCGGGGGTCTGAAATGGACCCTCTTCATTCTTTTATTAAAGCCCCAGTGAGGTGGTGGTCCCTGGGGCTGTGGGGCTGTGGGGGGGACCAGGTGCCCCCTCCCCACATTCTGATTTACTGATGCCCCAGGGATGTGGTGGTCCTAGGAGCTGCAAAGGGGCCACACGGCTCACCAGCATTGAATTTCTATAATGCTCCAGAGATGTGGTGGTCCCCAGAGCTGATTTACTAATGTCCCAGGGAGGTGATGGTCCCACAGACCCCCCGAATTGAATGCCACAGGGAGCTGGTGGTTCCTGGGATAGCCGGGGCCGGGCAGGCCCCTGCATTCTGATTTACTAATGCCCTGGGAAGGTGGCAGTCCCTGGGGCTGCTGGGGGCCACCTGGAGTTTGTGGACCCAGGGGCTGCAGGGGGGCCCTCCTGCCCTCCTGCATTGAATGTTGATAATACCCCGGGGCGATGGTGGTCCCCAGGGCTGCTACAGCCGAGTCCTAAGATGGCTGCCAACACTTTCTGGTTTGGTGTTGGCAGTCAATCGGAGCTGTGCATTTCCCTGCACAAGCTTGTGAGTATTCAGAAGTCATCACAGCCAGAGATATACAAATATGGATTTTCTTTCTTTTCTCCTAGACTACAGGATACATTTACACCAAATGACCAAAAGCGCAATCTGCGTTTCCATAGAAAAAGCATTTTTGCTTGCCTATATCTGTGGCATCGTTTGACGAATCTTCACAAAACTTTCCAGAAAAAGGTGTGCCAGTGATTCTTGTTGTACACAGAAGGCTTTGGGGTAAGTGAGGGCCAAGAAAAAAGGAGGGGGGGCAAAAAGTTGGTTTTCCCATGTTAATTCACATAGGACCTTTACAAAAGACTACAGCCTGAACCACTGGACGGAATTACACCAAATTTAACAGAAAGGAAGCTTTTGGGACACAGATTACACTTTCACTTATTTGGTGTAAATCGGTTCAGTACTTTTGGAGCTATTAAAGGGAAAATAAATTTGTATGTCTAGGGCTGCAGATACTTCATGATGATTCTTGAAAAAAGAGGAGCTCATGCAGGGAAATGCACAGCTCTGATTGGTTGCCAACACTTCAAACCAGGAAGTGTTGGCAACCATCTTGGGATTTTACTTCAGCCGATTCCCACAAAAGAATGTGAAAAAAAAGGAAAAGGGGCCAGGGTAGGGACACCCTGGCCCCACAGCTCTGGTAGTTGGGACCCTGAAGGACCCCCGGACTGAAAAGCTTTTTTTATTTTATTTTTTGCTGCAAATTCATGAAATTCACAAATTAAAAAAAAAAAAAAATCATGGGCTCCTGCGCTTGTTTCTGTGAGACCCCTGGGTGGGCAAAGTCCCTGGGGCATTTACATTTTTAATGCACGCCGGCCGGTCTTCCCACAGCCTCGGGGACTACCACCTCCCCGAGGTTTCAAGCAGTTATAAAGGGGGGTCCCACAGACCCCTTCGCAGCCGTGGGAACCACCACCTCCCTGGGGGACTACCACCTCCCCAGGGCATTTCTCGCTGGGGGACCCCACTGCCCCCCTGCAGCCCAAGGGTCTACCACCTCCTCAGGTCATTCCTGTAATTATGTGCGGGGGCACAGCCCAACCACCACCACCTCTCCGGGGCCATTTTAGTTGGAGGTGGGACCCGCCGCCCTCCCTCACCATGCACTGCTAATTACCCCAAAAATTACGGCACTCATGACATCTTTGATAACATCATTGATAATATCAATGTAATATTTGTAGTAGAAATTTTGACAAATAAACTGTGCATTGTGGGGGTGTGAGTTATAGATACCTTAATGCACGAGTTATAGTTATTTGAGATAAGTCTAACAGGTAAATTTCTATGGTTTTGTACATTTAAAATGTGAGCCTAACTATAACGTCCCTGTAATTTTTGTTTTTTTAAGTGAATTTCTATGGTATTTTAATTCTATTTCCTAACTTTAACATTTCTGTACTCGCACAAAACCATAGAAATCCAGCAGTTATAGTTACCAGCCCTAGCTATAACGTACGCTCCGCAATGCACTGCTTACGACCCCACATACTACATCACTCATGACATGGTCAGTGACATCACTGATGGCATCATTGATGAACCTCAAATGACATCAGTGTTTACGTGAGTAAAATATACATACCAACGTTTTGTATAAGTTATATTAGTACTGCTGTAGAACTACTTATCAGTGACTTTTTGTAACATGGTATCTGAGTCGATATGTGTGTGTTTCTGCCTTTCTATGTAAGTGGTTGTCTGATTGGCTATTGTTTTGGGTGACTGGATGTTTTAGTTCCTGATTTACTGAGTGAGTGGGTTTCTGTGTAGCTGAACAGGTAAACCAGTGGAAGTGTGAGTAGTTAGATGTGTGAGTGATGGGTTTTCTCAGTAGTGTGTAGGGGTAAGAGAGTGACTGTTAAAGTGTTTTAATGGCTGAGTAAGTGGGTGTGTGAGTGGCTCTTTCAGTGAGTTAGAGGCCGTGTCAGTATTTGTATGGGCAGGTTAGTAGGTCTGTCAGTGATTGTGTGTGAGTGAGTGTGACAGTGAATGTATTGGTGACTGTGTACTTGTATCAGTGATTATATAGGAGAGTGAGTACCTGTGTTCGTCTCTATTTAAGTAAGTGAGACGGTGCGTGAATAACTGTGTGGGTGAGTGAGTGGTTATGTTGTTTGTTTGTACAGGTGAGTGAGTGGGTGTACAAGTAGTTGTATGGGTGATTGACTCATTGTCTTGGTGGCTGTATGTCTGTATGCCTAGGGGTCCATGTACATGTATTTCTGAGTAAGTGGGTGTGAATGGGTGTGTGGGTGTGTGAATTGCTCCCTCAGTACAAGAATAAGCGAAAGTTGTATTAGCTGTGTAGGTGCCTCTGTAGCTATCTGAATGACTTTATGAGTGCATAAGACCGTATGTGAGTAATTGCATGGCAAAGTGAGTGGTCGTGTGACCTGATACACGAGTATGTAAATAGGTGTGTGAGTGGATTTTACAATGAGTGATTGTTTTTGTGTCTAGCTGTATGAGTGTGTGAATGGGTATGTGAGTACTTCTGTGAGCGTATGAGTGTATGAGTGGTTTGGATGGGCATGTGAGTGTAGTGTCAGAGTACTTAGGTGGATGATGTGATCAGTGATGTCACTGACCAAAAAACTCAAGACCAATTTACAAACATACTTCAGATTGTTATAACATTTTTAAGAACTAGATAATTAATTTATGGCAAGTAATTTTTAGTTATGATTTTTTAAAGTTTAGAAAATGTTCTGTTTTTGTGCGTATTTACAGACCTTAGGCATTTTAAATATTTTAAAATGCATATAAATTCAAGCAATGCTCTCACAAGGATCACCTTCTATTTTCAGGTTGAGTGTATTGAGATGTCTTGTGGGCCAGTGGGAGAAGTTTGGGTGGCTCCCTGCTCAAGCAGGAGTAGAAGATGAAGTCTTGGAGCTGCTTCACAATGGAGAGGGGGACCACTTGAAAACACACTGCATAGGTGGAGTGAAAGGAAAGCCCAATGAGTTTCCTTGAAGTGTAGAGGTCGCAAGGGGTTAGGTACCCCTAGCGGAGAGCTGGTTTGTCAATGCAGGGGCCTGGGAGGCCAGGTGCAGCGTAGATAGGTCAGCCAGGAGTTGTGCGACTGGAAGTCCTTGGAGCTGGGAGCAGGTCACTTGGTAGGTGGATTGAAGGTCAGCAGGGCCAGTCTGGGGGGCAGTTATTGGGTGTCTTGAAGACCCTCAACTGGTTCTTTCTTCTGGACCTTGGAGAGTCCAGAGTGGACTTTACTTCCAGGAACCAGGTTAATGGTACATATCAGGCCCTGAAAGTCCCAGTGCCACCAAGCTTGACACACTGGTGGGTTTGTATTTCCAGTCTATCATCTGGAGTTTGGTTGGGCTGGCAGGTCCGGTTAATTGGCCAGCGGCTGATCAGATATCACTGGTTCTTTGCGAGCAGGGTGCAGGAAAGTGATACCTTCACTCTGTGGGAGGTTCTTGGTAATTTTCGAAAGGCTGGGGGTGCTCTGTTTTTTTTTTAGAGTCATCCAGGTTTTCAGGCGACACCGTGACTGTTGAGTCCTTGGAGCAGCAGTCAGGATTTGGCACCTTTTTCTTTGTGCAGCAGGACTTCTGTTCCCAAGCCTCAGGTCTTCTATGTACCTGGTCTTCTTCAGTCCATTGAATCAAATGTTTTGGTCTAGGGATGCCCTCTAAATACTGCATTTAGGAGGTATAAAGGGGAATACTTGATGGTGGTTGAAGGGTGGTTACACCCACTAAGTGACGACTTCCTATGGGAAGGAGTCACATCTCTAACCCTGATTGGCTATTTTCCTGCCATCCAAGATGGAGGAAAATTTAATTGAGTGGTCACCTCACCTGCCACACCTGAGGGGTGGTGCAGGCTGAGGATGGCCACTCCTCTTATCCTTGCTAATTTTCCTGACAGCTTTCCAGCCTAAAGTGGGGGCAAGCTGTTGGGCCACCATCTGCTGCTAGCAGCAGAGGTGGGGTCAAGTTTCAAAGGTGGTAAAGCCTTTGAAACTGACCGTTGGTGCAGGGTGCCTGCCTTGGGGAGGAGGTGTAATACCTCAACCCAGGAAAGGCCTTGTGTTCTGGCTCCTGAAAACAGAGGCTCTCACCCCAGGAGTCCAGGATCATGCCTGGTGGTGGCAGACTAGTTAAGACCAGTCAGCAACCATGCCAGATCTGTTTTGTACGGGGCACCTCTAAGGTGCCCTCTGAGTCCATTGCTTAATGAATACTGCACGGGCATCAGTGTGGGTTTATTATTCTGAGTTGTTTGATTCAAAGCAATGTTTTTTTTGTTGTTTTTTTTCTGATATTCGCAAATTTGCTGCAGCATTACATAGGGAGTCTGCCCTGGACGTCACGGTGGAGTTGCAAATAACCACATTGTGAAAAAATAAAACAAAACAAGTGGTTGCTTGAGTGTCTGAGTGGGTCTGTGAGTTGGTGCCTGAGCGACTGACTGGATCTGTGGGTTGGTGTGTCAGTGTCTGATGGGTCTGTGAGTGGGTGTATGAATGGGTCTGTGAGTGAGTGTGTGAGGGTCTGAGGTGGTCTGTGAGTGAGTGCATGAGAGTCAGAGTGGGTCTGTGAGTGAGTGCGAGAGTGGCTGAATGGGTGTGTGAGTGGGTGCAAGAGTGTATGAGTGGGTCTGTGGCTGGGTGCTTAACTCTCTTGGTGGGTCTGTGAGTGGGTGTGTGAGTGGGTATGTTGGTCTCTGAGTGGATGCATGAGTGTCTCAATGGGTCTGTGAGTGGGTTCATGAGTGTCTAAGTGTCTGCATGAGTGTCAGAGTGGGCCTGTTAGAGTGTCTGATTGGGTCTGCAAGTGGGTGCATGATTCGCTGAGTGGGTCTCTCAGTCAGTGCGTGAGTCTCTAAGTGGGTCTGTGAGTTGGTGCATGAGTCTATGAGTGGGTCTGTAAATGGATGTGTGAGTGTCTCAGTGGGACTGTGAGTGGGTGTGTGAGTGTCTGAGTGGGTCTGTCAGTGGGAGTGGGAGTGGCTGAGTGGGTCTGTGAGTAGGTGTGTGACTGGCTGAGTGGGTCTGTCAGTGGGTGTGTAAGTGTCTGAGTGGGTTCGGGGGCGGTCTGTGAGTTGGTATGTGAGTGTCTCAATGGGTTTGTGGGTTCATGCATGAGTGTCTGAGTGGGTCTCTGATGTGTCTAAGTGGTGAATGCGCCAATTTTTTTTTCTTTTTTTTTCTGATATTTGCAAATCTATCGGAACGCTACACAGAGCCCTGTGCTAAGCATCACAAGTGATTCGGAAATATCCACATCACCTAAAAAAACATCTCCCCGATTTTAGAACCACTCAGCTAAACAATTCTTGGTGTCAGAGTGCCTCCACTCGAACCCCTAATGCCCCTTTAGAGTTGTTTTACTACCACATTTTAACCCCAGAGAATATTCCCCATTACATAAAATGTCTGCTATAACTTTCAGATCAGGTTGAGGCCAACAAATGAGAGCATTCCTGTGGTTTGAGGGTTTGCGAATTCACCGCAAATGGATTTGTGAAATGTTAGCACCTCCAGATATGCATATTTAGATTTCTTTTATTACCTCAAAAACTACTGAATGGATTTACAACAATCAACAAAAAGGTTCTTTCTAGACCAAAAGTTACATTTCTGCCAAATTTGGTGTAATTCTGTCCAGCTGTTTGGGCTGTGCTCTGAGGGCTGGTAACTAGAACTGCTGACTTTCTATGGTTTTGTGCGCGTACATTCAGTACCTAACTATAACCTTCCTATAACCTTTGTTTTTTCAGTGAATTTTTAAGGTTTTTTAAATTCTATTTCCTAACCATAACGTCCCTGTAACCTTTGTTGTTTTCAAGGAATTTCTATGTTTTGTGAAATTCCATTACTAGTCTCAGCCCTGAGAACTCCATTCTTCCAGGGCACAGTCTAAATATTTATTTTTTGGGGGGGAGGTTGGCAGCACAGCCCCCCCTTCCCTTGTAGATCTTGGCCCCAGGTACCCCATTCCCTGGGGCCTGACCTAAAAATTAATTTCTTTTCTGGGAAGAGGGGTCATGTGGCCCCCCTCCCCAGGGACAATCTTGGCCCAGGGACCCCATCCCCCAGGGCCCACCATGTGACTGGGCACCCAGTGACCATGTTGGGAACTGCAAGGGGAGCCTGAAGGCCTCTGTGGTCCAAGCAGCTCCCTCTCTGTGAGAGCAGTTTCCTCTGTTTCCCTGCCTGCATCTACACGGCCAGAGAAACAGATGCAACCTTGCCCGTATGAAGTGAGAGCTGCTTGGCAGCTCTCTCTTCATCTGAGCGGAGTGTTTGCTGTGACTTTCTGGGAGCGCTCAGCTCCACCATGTCACAGCAAACAGCTATGTACTAGGGGTGGCACCCCAGGACATAGCAGGAGGCAGCCCTGGGAGGTGGCGGTCCCCAGGGCCATTATCAGCTCCTTGAAGGGGGACACATGGACCTCTCCAACGAGCATTGCCCCAGGGAGGTGGTGGTCCCCAGGGATTGGGGGTCCAAAACGGATCACCTTCACTCTTTTATTGTGTCCCCAGGGAGGTGGTAGTCCCTGGAGCTGCAGGGGGGCAGGTGGCCCCCACACTATTTTCTCATTAGTGCCCCAGGGAGGTGGCAGTCCCCGGGGCTGCCCATTATGTTTGGATGCAGAGAAGAACAGACTCACTTCTGGCCTATTGGTCAAGGTCTTGTACTGTCACCCAGTAGGCTGCAGGTTCAAATTCTAGTATAACTTGGCAGTGTGATTGTTTATTCGCCAGTGTTTTGACTTTTAAACCTTCCTCGGGATGGGAAATGTGCATTTCTTTCCTAATACATGTGTGGGTTGAATGTCACAGGTATGCCTGGAAATAGGTTAAAGTCGCAGACCCTCATACTGAAGGTTGAGGGTTCTACTTCAGTTGTGTCTGTGGTCTTTTCCCTTTATTTATTTCAAACTTCAAAAGTTAAAGGTTCATACTGAAAGGTGATCTCACTCGTTTTACATGACAAATACACTCTACTTTCTAATTTGTCCTAAAATATATCATTCTACATATAGGATTCATCAAAGCCCAAAAAACAGTCTCTCCCTCTCTCTCTCAAGTTCTCTCTGTCAATCTCTTTCTCTTAATTTTCTCTCTCCCTCTCTCTCAATCTCTCACTTTCTGTCTCTCTCTCCCGCCCTTCTACCCCATAATGGGATGGAAGGGAGAGAGAGAGATTATTGTAATGGTCTCTCCATACAATGACTTCAAAGAGTCAGACTAGCAAGATGTTTGGTACAAAGGTTATAGTTTTGAATGCATGTTGGAGGCTGACTTTCTCTATAAAAATGACGTGCACTCTACAGAGAGTCCAAGCAACCCCACATTGGTATCCAGAGGTATAAAACAGACCACCTAATGCTCGGTTTTTGTGGTTGTGTGGGTGAGCATTTAGGCTAATCCAAGAGATGTGCTAAATATTTTTTGTACTCACAGTGTGACACCCACATATGTGGACACCAAGTCAGAAGAATAACTTGAGACCAATTTACAAAACAACTTCAGTCTTTTATAAACATTTTTAAGACCAAGATCACCAATATGTGGTAAGTACTTATTTTCTTATGATTTTTCAAAGTTTAGAAAATGTTCTGTTTTTTGTGTAATTATGCATCATAGGAATCACTGGGAAAATCTTTAAAAATGAATATATAATCAGACAGTGCTCTCACAAGTGTGAGCTTCAGTTTTTCAGTTGAGGTCATTGAGAGGTCCTATGGGCCAGCTGGTGAAGTTCAGGTGGTTCTCACTTCAAGTGGGAGCAGAGGCTGAATGTCTTGGAGCTGGCGCACAAAGGTGAAGGGGGCCACTTGGAATACACGGCACAGAGGGACTTAAAGGTAAGTCCTCCCGTCTGCTTGGAGGGTGGAGTTCACAAGGGCTTGGGAACTCCTAGAGCATAGGTGGTTGGTCAGTGCAGGGGTCAGGAAGGCCAAGTGGAGTGCAGATAGGTCAGCCAGGTGTCATGCATCTTGGAGCCCTTGCAGTCTGGAGCAGGCAACTTGGAGGATAGATTGCAGGTCAGCTGGTCCAGTCAGGGGGTTGGTTCCTAGGTGTCCTGAAGGCTCTCAAGTGGTGCTTGCTTGTGAGCTTTTGGGAGTCTGGAGTAGATTTTGCATTTGGGCGTCCGACATTGGGGGCCTGGTACCCAAGGTAGCGATACACCACAGCCCGAGAACATCCTAGTACCACCAAACCTGGCACAGTTGTAGGTCTTACCCCTAGGGACTATTGTATGGATTTTATCCGAGCTGCTGGGTTCAGGTCATTAGTCAGCAGCTGGTCACTTAACCAGACTTAAGGGGTTCCTTGCCTGCAGGGTGCAGGAGAGTGATACCTTCACTCAAAGGCAGGTTATTGGCAATTTTTAGAAGGCTGGAAGTGCTCTGGGGTTTTATAGAGTCCTTCATATTTCCAGGCAGCATCTCAGTGACAACTGACAAGTCCTAGAAGCAGAAGGCACAGTTTGGCACCTTTTTCTTTGAGAAGCAGAACTTCAGTTCTCGTGCCTTGGTTCTTCTTTGTCCTGGTCTTCTTTGTGTCCATCGAATCTGATGTCTTGGTCTAAATACTGTATTTAGGGGAAAATAGGGGGAGTACCTGATAGTGGCCAATGGTCTAAATACCTTAGGGTGGCTACACCTACTAAGTGACCACTTCCTGTGCGAAGAGGACACATCCCTTACTCTGATTGGCTATTTTTCCTACCATCCAAGATGGAGGAAAATGAAATGGAGGGGTCACCTTTCCTGCCACATCTGAAGAGTGGTGCAAGCTGAGTATGGCCAAAAGCAGGGGTCAGATTTCAAAGGCGACAAAGCCTTTGAAGCTGACCACTGATGCAGGGTTCCTGCCTCGGTGAAGAGATGTGACACCTCCTCCCAGAAAAGCCTTTTTTATTCTGGTTTATGAGAGCAGAGGCTCTCACCCAGGAGTCCAGAATCATGTCTAGTGGTATCAGGCTTGTTAAGATCAGTCAGAAACTATGCCAAGGCTGTTACGTTTTGCAGGGGGCACCTCTAAGGTGCTCTCTGGGTGCGTTTTATAGTAAAGCCAGCACTGGCATCAGTGTGGATTTATTATTCTGAGTTGCTTGATACCAAACAACCCAGGGTTCAGAGAGCCCATCATGTAGCTGGGGAACACGAAATGACCAGTGTCCAGCACATGCATTTGCTATGGTTTCTCTGTACACTTTCTATGTCTAAGAATTGACAGGGCACAATAGGAGCATATTTGTTCATGCACACATATGCCCTCACATGTATTATAATGCACCCTGCCTTAGAGCTGCAAGGCCTGCCAGAGGGGTGACTTACCTACATTGCATGAAGTTTTAGTGGCATGGTATTCTTGGTGAGTGCCATGTCGAGTTTGCCACTTTGAGTACAGCTTGTCATGCACTTGCAATGGCAGCCTGCATGAGGCTGGTGTAGGGCCTCTCAGAGTGGCATAATTGGTTCTGCAGCTCTGGGGGTGGTCCTCTTAAGTACCCGTGCTGTATGTTCCAGGGGGACCGTTTACTAGGGACTTAAAAGGGTGGCTGAAGTGCACTGTTTTGAGGAAAGAGATCTGGCCCTGGGAAACTGTTCAGCAGAGGCCCTGTGCACTTACAGTTCGAAACCTCATCCTTTTCCAGGCAAAAAAGTGGGGGCTAACCATTTCAAAAGAGACCCTTTCTCACACTGCAGAGCAGAGTCACATCTGGCCTAATGGTCAAGGTCTTATGCTGTCACTCAGTAGGTTAAAGGTTCAAGTCATATTACTGCTTGGCAGTGTGTCTGTTTATTCTCTAGTGTTTTCACTGTTAAACATTACTAGTGATGGAACATTGAAGTCTTTTCCCCCTCAAAATCCGTAGGTTGAATGTCATAGCTAAGTCTGGACACTACACACTAACGAGTCAGTTCTGGCCTGTTGGACTTTTGGCCATACGCAGGGTCATCCCCAGTCTTTTTGCCTCCTTCCTCCTGGTTTTTCTGACCTCTCGCTGTTGGCTCTAGGACTCTGAGCACTTTATCACTGCTGACCAGTGCTAAAGTGCAGGTGCTCTCCCATTTAAAGTTGGTATGATTGGCTTAGATCTAATTGGCATATTTAATTTACCTATAAGTCCCTTGTACAGTGGTATCTCTATACCCAGGGCCTGTAAATTAAATACTACTAGTGGGCCTGCAGCACTGCTTGCGCCACCCACTGAAGTAGACTTTCAAAACCTGTCTCAGGCCTGCTAGCGCAGGGCCTGTGTGTGCAGTTTTCTGCCACAGGGACCTGGCATCTAAATGTACTTGCCAGGCCCAGAACTCCCCTTTTACTACATGTAAGTCACCCCTAAGGTACGCCCTAGCTAGCCCTATGGGCAAGGTGCCATGTATGTAGAAAGGCAGGACATGTGCCATATTGCATGGCCTGTCCTAGTAGTGAAAACAGCCTAACTTGGTGTCTCACTGCTGTGAGTGCTGCCTTCTCATAGGATTGCATTAGAAATGCCCTGCCTCATGTGTAAGGGGTATTGTCTGATTTATGAGGGGTAGCGTAGGCATGTTTGGTATGGTTGTGATGGTGATAATAAATGCTGCTTACTGGTGTGGGTGTATTTTTTATTACTATCACAGAAATGCCACTTCTAGAAAGTGCGCATTTATCTGTGCTTATGACTCTGGTGTTTTGCAGCTTGACTCCAATCCACGTCTGGGCAGAGTGACAGTTGGGGCTTTGTGCATACTTTTCAGACAGCCTGTACACAGGGAGGGTGGAGGTGTCACAGAGGTGCATCTGCATACTGAATAGTCTTCCTGGGCTGAGAGAAGGGAGAGGCGGGGCACACCTGCATTTGTAAAGACTGTGCCCTGGCCTCACACAATAGGGTTGTTAACCCCCCACTGATGTTTGGAGCCTGTGCTGAAAGGAGAGAGGGGGCACTCCCAGAACCAGTTGTAACTGGCTGGAACCTCCTCTCCCTACCATTGTAAAACACTGTAAGAACGGACTATAAGTACAGGGGAATTTTCCCCACAATTTGGAGACTCTTGGAATCATCTTGGAACTGGAAACCAAAGGCTGAAAGGACTCACCAGGAACCGCCATGGACTGCTGTTGCTGTGCTGACCTGTGACCTGCCTGGTCACTGTGAAGGACTTGCCACTTGCTGCCTTTCCCTTGTGCTGGCCTGTAGCTGGGCCTTCCACCTGAGGACCTTGTTTTAAGATTCTGCTCCCCAGGGGCAGGGTGCTGTGGCCCCTGACCCCTGCATCCATTTCTTCACGAAGGGTGCTTCTCCGTGGTTGCGGCTGCCATAGCACTGATTGCAGCGCACTTATGGAGCCTTGGGAGCTCGTAGGCTCCTTGCTGCATTGTGCCCCTTTAAATCAGATCACCGCAGCAGCCTGGGAAGCTGGAAGAACACTCGCGCACCGCATCGGGTGCAGGCGAGTGTCTGCTCGGGCCCCAGGAGGGGTCTGATCTTCTTGTGGCTTCACGGCAGGACCAGGGGAAGGCGCGGGGAGTGCCCCCTTCCCCCTGGCCTCTACGTTAGGAGCAGGACGCTCCTTTTCTGCTGTTAGGTAAAACGGGCATTATTGTGCCCCCCCTTGGTGGAAGGGCCAATGGAGGCCTGGGGGGGCCCCCAGAGATCACAGGTCCCAGGAGGGGCCTGTCATTAAACCGGAGGGGGTGCGTGGTGCCCCCCTCCTGCCCTAAGTTGTTTTTGCTGGCTTTGGCCCCCCCCTCGTGAGGGCTGATTGAGGCCCTGGGGGGCCCCCAGGAATCACGGTCCCCAGAGGGACCTGTCTATAAAAGAGAGGAGGTGCATGTCGCCCTCCTCTGACCCCAGAGTATAAGGGAGACCTCCGTTTTGCGCATAAGAGCGCCGGGGGCCCCATTGTTCGCCTTCTAGGCACTGGAGGTGCCTTCATCCAACCAGGTACTGTTTAAAGGACCAATATAGTTGCAATCCAAAGTTCTTTCTACAGACTTTTGTTTGATTCATATATTACCTACCTGCGTTTGATGTTTTTACATATGTGAATGCAAATGTTCCTTTTATGGGCATGACTTGCTAATATGTTTCCCTAACTTGCCATATGTTTTCTAATGTTCCTACTATGGTCGTTTTATGATATTCTTATGACAAGTGTTCTAATGTGATAACGTGTTTCCTGACTACTGCTTATGTTGCAGAATACTGAGTAACCTGTGTGTTATGTGTGACTACTGCTAGGTTGCAGAGTAACTAATGTGTAACGTTCTGACAACTGCTAAGGTAGCAGGATAGTACTGATATGTGATGTTTGGTCTGATAATTGCCTTGTGTACAATACAGTATATTTTCATATAATCTGGTGTTGTTTTTCCTTTGTGGTGGGGATATTGCGTCACGTGTGTTGTGTGTGTTGTGCAAATGCTTTACACATTGCCTCTGGGTTAAGCCTGACTGCTCGTGCCAAGCTACCAAGGGGGTGAGCAGGGGTTATCTTGGACGTGTAATTCCCTTGCCCTGACTAGAGTGGGTAAGTTCTGCCTGACTGAGGTGCATACCCTAGCCAACCAGAAACCCCATTTCTAACATGGCCTATTTGTTAAGGTCTCACACATGCACACTAAAGATTAAGACTAAGGGTTCTAGTCTAGAGTCTGTGGTTGTTTCCTGCTTTAGTTTCTTTTCAATGGTACAAATTTAAGGTAGATACTGAAAGGTCATCTCACTCTTTTTAATTGACAAAAACATTTTTCTTTTCAATTTGTCTGGAAATATCTCACTTTCAGTATATCATTCATCAAAGCCTATACTGCTCTCTCTCTCTCAATCTTTCACTTTCTCTCTCTCTCTCAGGGTTGGGTGGTTAAGGGAGTTGACTGCAGGGCATGGCTGCAGGCCAGGCCCTGCGGCTAACTGTGCCTGCACATGGATGACCATGTTTAGGGATTTCCTAGTAGACTAAAATGCAGTGGTAGTGCCTCTTAAATAGAAGGGGATATTTTTGGTGCAAATAACCCATCTTTTGGAATAGTTTTGAATCATCTCAACAGTAGAAACATTCTTCCGTAGTGGATAAATTAACTACTAGTACAGCTGGATTGTTGTTAACTGTTCATGCTGAGATGATAGCTATTAGGTCTATGGCTGCCTTACATTAGACATTTTTCTTGCCAATGAGGGCAGAGTCTGGAAAATTAAGGTCCAACAATGTTGCACCTACATACCAGATAAATGAAGAGATAAAACATTATTTAAGACACAAGATGCTGAAGTCAACAAGATTTTGAGCTGGTCTAAACAGAAAGATTCACTTGATATTGTGATGGTTATCATAGCAATCAAAGGGGGGGTTGGAGCACAGTAATTTAGACGCTGTATATATCATGTAAATACATTTATATGCTCATACATGACATTTATATTTAATGTGTGACTTATTTTTATTAAAGTTTGTTTCACATTTTAACAAAGCAGTGTGAAGCCATTACAATGACTAAGAATTCACACATAAGTTTACTAAGTTAATCAACTGACAAATGTAATGTTTAACATTGCTTGGTGGTCAGCAGTAGGTAGCTGTAGTTAGGGCCTAATTTCCATTGACAAAGTGTTTTTTGACTTACCTGTGTCTTTGGGGCCACTTGACGAATCTACAAGAAATTTTAAAAAAAGTATGCCCAAGGGTCTTATTGTGCATGGAAAGTTTTGGGGTGATCTGTGAAGCGGGAACTGAGAAAATGGGGGGTCATTAAAAGTGAGTTTCCCATGTTAATTCCTATAGACTCTTTAGACACGCCTGCAGCCCGAACCACAGGATGGAATTACACCAAATTTTGAAAAAAGGTAGTTTTGGGTCTACAGATCAACCTTCTTTTATTTGGTGTAAATCCATTCAGTAGTTTAAGAGGAATTAAAGGGAATCTACATTTGAATATATACAGTTGCAATGACTTTGTGAATACTGGAGATTTCGTGCAGAGATATAATTGGATGTCAACACTTAAACCAGGAAGTGATGGCAGCCATTTTGAGACGGCCTCAGCTGAGTCTCAAAACCAAATGAAAAAAAGGAAAAGGGATAAGGGTACATTAACCCTAACCCCCTAGCCTGGGTGCAGGGGTACCTCTGGCACACCCAGGGTAAAAAAGTATTGTTTTTAAATTCACTGCAAACTTTGTGAATATTTGCACATTTTACTGTGAATAAAAAAACAAATGTGGTCTCCTGTGTTTAAAACTGCTCTGGACCCCGGATGGGCCAGGTCCTGGCGGCATTAGAAGTACAAAAAAAGGAAGGGGTGGCAAGGCACCCCCTATTAGGGCTTTTACAAGCCCCGGAGGCCACCTCCTCCACAGGGTGATGCTTTCTGAATTGGGGGCTGCACGGACACCCTGAGACCCAGGGACCACCATCTCCCTGGATATCAAGAGAAAAAATTGTAAAATGGGGGCCTGTGGACCCCCCACACCCCAGACATCACCACCTTCCCGGGACACATACTATTTAAATAAGAGGGTCCTTTTGAACCCCCTATGGGGTCTGGGACTGCACCTACCTGGAGCTGTCTATAACATATGTGGGGGGGCTACTCCACACCCCAGCCCCGGGGCCACTACCTTCCCGGGTCTAATAATGAAATGATAAATGGATGGACCGGCAGCCTTCCCGCACCCTGGGGACCACCACCTCCCAAGGCATATTCTAGTTGAATAACAAGGGGGTCCTTGAGACCCCTGGGCCCGGGGACCACCACCTCCCCAGGGAAAGTTAAGATGTAATTGTGGGTTCTGCAGATCCCCCAGGCTCCTGGGGCAAAGTCTTATAAATATACTGGGTGCAGAACCGGCTGTCCCTTGACCAGGGGACCCCCACCTCCCTAGGGTAACATAGTACAAAAAAAATGTGGGTTCTGCAACACCCCACAGGCCCTGCCACCTCCCTGGGACTACAAATGCAGAGAATAAGAGGGTCTGGTGGAGACCCATGGCCCAGGGAACCACCACCTCCAAGGCCAAATTGAAAAAGTGAAGGGAGGCCGCGTGCCCCCCCCCATTGGAGTCATATATGGCCCTGTGGACCTCCACCCTTCAGGGCCGGCTCCTGCTACCTCCCGAGCAGCTAATCCTCAGTAAGAAGCAGTTTGCTTTTGCTTAGCGGCTGACAGCTCCCACCAAGCAAAGAAACATACCTCTGCTTTCAGCAAGCAGGAGCTGTCAAACATGCTTGCAGGGAAAGAGATGAAAACATTGCTCCTGCATGCAGGGAGGTGTTATTTGCAACGGCTCCCTGCATGCAGGAGAAATTCCAGCTCCTGCAGGACTCAGGGAGCTGCCTAGGACCACAGGGACCTTGAGGCACTGCCCCTGCGGTCCTGTCACATTCTCTCTTTTTTTCTCTTCCATCCCAGAATGGAATGGAAGAGAGAGAGATTGTTATTTCAATGGCCTCACACAATGACTTCAAAGCAGCACACAAGCAAGATGTCTGGTTAGAATGTTATATTTACCTTTGAGGCACAGTAGAAAACAGTCACTTCTGGCGTACAGGTAAAGTCCTTGGGCAGTAGTTTGAAGGTTCAAATCCAGGTATCTCATGGCAGTGTGTCTGCTTATTTACTCATGTTTTGAATGTTAAACATTCGTAGTGAAGGAAAATTTACATCATTTTCCCATCACCATCTTTTGAAGGAATGTCATACAGATGTCTAGACACCTAGTGGTTACGTTCTCAGACACTCACACAGAAGGTTCCATTTTGAGAGTGTCGTTTCTCAGCTTTAAATTCTTTTCAACTTCAATATATAAGGTACATACCGAAAGGTGATCTCTCTCTTTGTTCTTGTCAAATGCTATTTTCTTGCAATTTATTAGAACATTTCTCATTGTAAGTGGTGCAGGGTTGGGTAGTTATAGGGGGATTAGCTGCAGGCCCTGCGGCCAGCCCCCGTCACACAGGACCGAAGGCTGTGTGTGGCGAGGGGGTGGGTGATTATAGGAGGATTGGCCACAGACCAAAGACAGTAAGTGGCAATGGATGGATTAACATATAGTAATTAAAATTACTTTACATTAAAAAACATAGAAATTTGCTTAAAAAACTAAGGTTACAGGGATGTTATAGTTAGGATCACGTTTTAAACATACAAAACCATAGAAATCTATTTCAAATAACTATAACTCGTGCCCTAAGGTAACTATAACTCGCACCCCTTCCATGCAGTGCTAATTACCCCACATATTGCAACACTCATGACATCTTTGATAACATCATTGATAATGTGAATGTAATATTTGCAGTAAAACTATTGAGGAGAAAACTGCAAGGAAGAAGCACGAGTGATAGTTACCTTAGGGCACGAGATGTACACAACAGCTATAGCCGAAGCTCCAACTGTTCTATCATGGCATATCTCTTGCATTTGAATCACATACTAGAGAGGAGTATTTGGTGGGTTGCTATCTCTACATATTGGCACGGATTGCAATGACAGTCAAATGTATGTGGCAATGCGTGACACAGATATTGGCTTTGTAGCATGATCTAAAAATAATATGAAAGTGATGAAGACACAACTGTTAGCTAAACCGAGATGCTCTCTGCACGTCCTTCCAGATATAGGTGCCTACAAAGAAGAAGCGAGTCAGACCTGCTATACCTGCTGTTGTGGAGCTGTACAAGAAAAGTTTTCAGTCCTGTGAATCAATGACACCCTTTTCCTCTATGACACTTCGCATGATATGCTCCAATGGAGGTAGCAACACTGAGGGATCCCTACACGCCAGCTGGAAAGCATATCAACATCTACATCCCACGACATTAGTAAAGATGGCAAGAAATCAGTACAAAATGTTGGTTGCTTAACGCCTCAGGCAGCTGTTTTAAGAACGTTCATTGGTACCCTTATCCACCTGAAAAGGGTGTCTTTAACACAATACCGAGCTCTGAGTGGTAATATTTCTTCACATTTACGAAAACCCTCTCCCCCAACGCATATTCACTGGCTTCATATTCTTCTGACATTTAGGCTTGCTGTTCTCACTGTTTTGTCCTACATCATTAACTATAAATATTATCTAAAATGAGCAAAGAGAAAGCCTTGCCATGGTAACAAAGACCAAGTGTACGCCTCCCCCACACACAACCACCATGTCAAGTGAAGGAAGGAACTGGGCATGTCTAATCCTTTAGTAAGAGACAACTACTCACAGTAAAATGCTTTGTGAATCAGAATTAGGCATTTAGATGTGGTTCAAATGTAAGACAGGAGTAAGACACAATGCTATAGAAAAAGCGTTGTGAATCTGGCAGTAATAGTCCCCAAATGTGACAACCTCCACACATCATTAAGATATGTGCCCTGAGGTAGCCAGATTAAGAAGCGTAGTGAAGAGTAGTGGGGTAATTCAAGAACAACGAAACTATTATGTCAAGGAGGGGGACACTTGACAAGAAGAGTGAAATGAGTAAAGTGAGGATACAAACAGAATGCTCATGAATAGGAGGAGTAAAATTAATTTAATGCCATTAAGTGAGACAAGAGACAAATTAAAAATGTCTAGTAATTAATTTCAAGAGGAGCGAGGAAAAACGGAATGTGTAAAAAAGTAATTTATGGTACCACATTGCTTATTTTCTCAGAGGTAAGGTTATTTTATTTTGCACTCTTCCCTTATCATACAGGGCTTTTAAAATATGGAGATCATTCTAGTTATATAAAATTAACATCACGACAATCAATAGTTTGTGGCAGAAGCTGTAAAATGTGTCTCAGTAGTTTAATGAAAACCGGCAACAATACTTCTGAATCACAAGATTAGTCTTTTTCTAATAAACAAAATGAAACTTCACCTTACAAAAAAGTGGCTCATTTCCTTGGTGAGCCTGTAAACTTCACAAAGAATGCAGCCATGTTCTGAGGGGTAATTAAAGCACAGTGTTCACTTGTAGGCTACAGTGGAAGTTACATTTCTGTATCTCTAAATCGGAAAGCCAAGCTTCTGTGCGAAAACTGGGTTTTTGAAAGGTAGACTTTGAAGGCCAGCACAATCCATCACTGGAAAGATGCTGAAGTGGCTGACTTTTATTGTAAATGTAATGACACAACAAATCTAAAGCCTTGGAATGTTGGACAGTGCCAAGGTTACTGCTTTACAAAAATGTGTATTGCTGGACACCGAGAGGCAAGGCCGCTTGCTCCTCAATCTTAAAATTACGTGTATTGAGTATGATCAACCTTCAATCGATTTCTGGATAATAACATCCCTTTGTAAAAAATATCAAGCAATTAAACACTGTTGTCACAAGCAAGAATCGTGTGCATGAGTGCAGATGTTATTACAAACCCACAGATCACCTGCATTTACGCTTTTCACTGTTTACAAATCAGGCACGATTTTTTACAAACTGAACTCAGACTAGGGAAAAAAGTTGTAAATGAAGGCCAGAGCTTTAAATCAAACAGATGAACCTTACACCTTCCCACGCATTACACCTGGCTGCAACTATTGAGTACTTTCCCAACGAGGACTCACTTTTTCAAAAAGCGCTGATACCACAGTACCAGTGGTGAGATGTGGAAAGGGCATTTCACTACCCAAGATCTGCAAATTGCTCAATTGGTTTGCAAATCTCCCTTCATTTTGCGATGAAGCTGTTGTACTAACCAGGCATATCAGTGTCAGTCTTAAGAATATTCCAAGAGGGAAGAAAAACCTCCTGCTTCATGAATATTAGTGGCGGCAGGTGGAATTTTGTGACTCTAGGAACAGCTGCGAATGCAGTGAGGGAAGCCTGCTGTGGACGAACAGAAGCAAGGCTTCCTACACAGTTTCCCCTTTGCAAATCAGTTATCACTCCAGCTCCAGTGTTTGTAACTGATCAGTGGTGTGGGACAAATTACAGTCAAAAACATTCTTACATTAAATTGTGACATTTGGGGATGCACCTTGCAGAGCCCCTCCTATTTTGGATTCAGAAAGGGTCGTAAAACCCCTTTTATGGGTTAGAATCACTTTTTCATAACGCAAAAGAGCAATTTATTTAAAGAATCGGGCTCTTAATCACAATATAATTTGCACATGCAACTTCAAACTACAAGCCACACTCTAGTCTCGAGTCTGTAAATTCATGTTTTGTAGTGTGTTGTACCTTTCTGCTAAAGTTATGGAATCTTCCATACGCAAGATTCCATGTTATATAATGTGATGAAGCAGGATAAGGAATGTGATGACGCTGTGGTTGACAGTTGAACCGGTGTTGGAAGCTGAGGAGCTCCTGTTTGTTCTTTCCCCACTACTGTTCAGCTCTTTATTCACAAATAAACTCCCCCCTGAAGCGCCTTATTACAGAATATTTGGCGACGAGTTGAACTGCATGACACAAACCCTTCAGCGTGTGCTCAGAGATGTTCCTCAAGGTGGATCTGCTCACAGACATGGACTCGAGGTGAATTGTGGCCTCTCTGGTCAAACACCCAAAGTCAACTTTTGGGCAGTGATAGTGTCAGCACATTTACTCAGGCGGTTTTTGAAAGTTCACTCCCGTGGCATCATAGTGGTACTGTTTGTTTTGCACCACAACTGTGGTGAGTCACATGATGCGGATAGAATAGTCCTCACTGTATAACATGCAAGATGCTACATTGAAGGTATTTCTTCAGAAGTCTTGATTTTCAGCTGATCCTGTCCTGCACTCATGGTACGTGTCTTCCATATTGATGTCACTTCTCTTCCGTTCTGATTCTTTCAGTCAGGGTTTCAGGCACCCTATACATTAGCGGGTTGCAAACCGCCATTTTAAAGTTGTTTTCCTTGTTGTTCATCATTTTATAATTCAGCTGTTGATTTGGTCATTGTATGTGGTGCTGCATGCGTTGCACCAATGCCAAATTAGAGGGGTTGCGGTGAGGTGCTGAAACAAGAGGAATTCGAGATGAGGAAAGTCACTGCGGAGGCGGTGCACCTTTCACAGGAAAGGATAGCTTCTTTATTTCAGTAGCCGAGCCTGAAGTAGCTTCACTTACATGCAATTTTAGTACAAAACCATGTGTAGCTTTATTTGCCCTTGTAGTGTTTTTCTTCCTACTGGAAAAAGCTGAAGTGCACTACAACCAGGTGTGTGACGTCTATCTATCTATCTACAGTTGTACTTTCAAAATAGTTTTGCTTTTAGTGTAGCAACCTTTTTGCATACTTTGGCAACCTGGTTTAGCCTGTAAAACTGAATTTCCACCATGCGAGCTGTCAGGCCTCTGCCGTCATTTTTACAAACACCAGCTGAATCTCCTGTTAGGTGGGGAGTTTGGTTTGAAGCCTTCAAGACATATCTGGGGGCAATCAGAGCCTCTAAATTCAGAGCTGAGAGAAACATTTTTTGCTTGTACACTCTCTGCAAGTCAATGGTGACGTTCTCGATGAGAACAAGTAGCCATAAAGAAACTTCAGCTGAGATTTGACAAACAACCAAACTTGATTGTGTTAAGACACACATTTTTTAAGCAAAACCAAAGTGTAGATGAGAATGTGGATGCCTATGTTTCTGCGCTTTACAAATGATCTCTGAGTGTCAGTTTGACAACTTCATGGGTTAACTTACTAGAGGCCGATTTGTTAATCATTGCAAGGACAAATAGATACGGCAATTATTATTATCTATGGGCAATCTCTCTGTTAGAAAGTGAGTTATTGGTAGTGTTATCACTGGCAATAAGGCCACTGACACAATATAGGGTCAGTATAGGTCTCAGTACATTTTCCCCTTGCTCAACCCTTGGTAACTATAACCAAGCAGGAAGGCCTTACTTAGGAGACAAGAGTGTAAAGCATTCAAAAACACCAATATACCTGATGTAAGCTACATGTGACTGCCTCTGCTATATGTCTCCCTAGCAAAAGAATCATTCTTAATCTGTATCTGTGTGTTTTAACTGAGTGTTTAACTGTGTCACTAGCCCAAACCTGATTATATAGGCTGACAGGGACTGCCTTTGATGCGTGTGTTTTAAACCCTGTAGGGACAACTTTTTATCTCTTCCGTCCCTTGGTCCGTGTTCAGTGGCCCGGGGCTAGGGAATCTGTGATTTTTTAGCTTTCCGTCCACCATTTTTACTTCTCCTCATAAGCACTGTTACAGCCACCATGTTAGGTGTGTCGGCTGTACAGTCTTTTCTTATTTTGGCACCTGGGCTATTTTTAGGTCTGATGCAAGTTACACGCAGCGGACGCGCCTAAGGCAAGCCTGTCTGCTCCCATCCACGCCAGAACGGGGCCAGGGCCTACCCCTTATGTCCATGCATAAGGTAAGAACCAAGGGCCAGATGTAGCAAACGTTTGCGACTCGCAAACGGGCCGAATCGCAATTTGCGACAGTGCAAAATCGGAAATGGGATGCAAAAAACCCATTTCCGACTCGCAAAAAGCGATGGGACCCGTTTGCGAGTCGCATCCGTTGCGACCCCCTTTTGCAACCCGCAATTTGCGAGTCGCAATTTGCGAGTCGCAACCCATATGCAATTGCAACTCGCAAATTGCGACTAGTCGCAAAAAACCCAGTTTGCAAGTCGCATTTACCACTAACTCAGAGCAGGTGGTAACCATTACCAAAGTATAAAAGGAGACCCAGAAGGCATCTGGGTTACTCAAGATGGCGGACATATACCTGATAGCAGTGAGGAGGAGAGTCTACGCAGCCCAGCAGAGGAGGAGGAGGGGCCACAGACAGGAGAAGATATATAGAACAAGGCAGACCCTTTTCCAGCAAACTGAAGAGGAGATCTATGATAAATACCGCCTTAGCAGCGCTGCCATTCTAGAATTGATAGAATTACTAAAACCACATCTAGAACACAAGACTCTGCGTGGCTGCGCCATCCCTACGCATGTGCAAGTACTATGCGCACTGCACTTCTTGGCCTCAGGGAGCTATCAGGGGGTCAGTGCCGTGGCAGGTGGGGTATCCCAAAGTGAAGTGTCAAGGTTCCTCAGGGCATTCCTAGATGCCTTAGTAGCGCACAGGTCTCAGTTCATATACTTACCAAGGAATGAGGCAGAAATTAACAGCACCAAGCTGGACTTTTACTGCATTGCCCACTTTCCTCATGTCATAGGGTGTGTAGATGGGACACACATTCAAATATGCCCCCCTGCTAATCTGGAACACATTTTCCGCAACAGGAAGTGTATCCACTCACTCAACATACAGGTTGTTTGTGATGCCCATTATGTCATCACGGACATCGTAGCTAAGTTTCCTGGCAGTACCCATGACTCATACATTTTTAGGCATAGTGGGATAAATCAACGCCTGGAACGTGGGGAATTTGGAGACGGTTACCTCCTAGGTAGAGCCACAGACACTTGCAGACATACACACAGGTCACTGTGCACGACTATCTGGACTTCCTAACAGTGTACTTTTGTGCCCAACAGGTGACAGTGCATATGCTCTCAGGCCTTGGATCATGACTCCGTTTTTAACACCCAGAACTGAATCAGAGAGGCAATACAACAGTGCGCATAAGAGGACCAGGAACCTGATCCAGCGCACCTTCGGACTGCTGAAGGCAAGATTCAGATGCCTCCACCGCAGTGGAGGCGCCCTCCAATACACCCCCATTACCGCTTTCAAAATTGTAGTCGCATGCGCCATCCTCCACAACATAGCCACCCGACGTGGGCTACCTCTCACCCCTGCAGACCCAGATCCTGATGATGAAGAGCAAGAACAACCACATCGCCATCATGGGGATAGGAGTCTAGCTAATCAAGGCAGACTGAGACGGGACCACATTGCAACGCAATATTTTGGACGGTACGTGTCAACTCCCACCATACTCACCTATTAACCATTTGTTAAGTGGAACAAAAATAACTGTTTTATTAATGTCATGAAGAAACTATATACAAGTTGAAATTGTCCATGGGCAGGAAAATGCCAACCAGTCATGTGGCACATTAACGCCATGTGCCACATTACTCTGTCCTGGCTGTTATCTATGATCTCCTGCCCCTCCTGCCAGCCTGGCTGGTCCCTGCTGCGTCCATGGTGCTGTGCCTACCACTCCTCAGCACCCTACTGTGAGTGGCAGAGACACTGCTCACTGTTGAGCCCTCCTCCCAGGTGTATTTGTTAACTTCCTGGCTGTGATGCCATCATCATGTGCTAGGAAGTGTTTCCAGAGTGTTCTGGTATGCTTTCTGGAGTGTTCTGCTGCATCTGCAAGCAATTTTGAAGGTATTCGCAATTTGCGACACCCACTCGCTAATTGCGAGTTCGTTTTTGCACACTCGCAAACAGCGACCTCGCAAACTGCGGACTCGCACACAGCGTTGCGAGTCCGGCTGCGAGTCGCAAAATCGGATCGCTTTTTTTTCTGGCATTCCAATTTGCGACTCGCATTTTGCGAGTCGCATCAACTCGCAAAATGCGAGTCACAATTTTTATTTTTGCTACATCTGGCCCCAAGTATACCTCAGAATCCTTCCATGCTCTGAGGCCTGATACACAGAGTAGTTGCACTCATAGCATAGACGCCATGAAGCCTGAGCACCAGTGTTCTGTTTGCCTGTGGTCCCCACAACTTACTCTGGCCAACTTGGAACTAACAGCCCAAGAAGATAGTAAATGTCTGATTTTTTCAGCCAACTGTCGCTCTTTGATAGCACATACATTGGACATACACTTGCTCTTAGAACAGACTAAACCTCTGATTCTAGGTCTGACGGAGACTTGGCTACATGAGGGCTCAGCCCCTGATTTTGTCTTGGCATTACCCAGCGGATACAGAATAAGCAGGCTCGATAGAGCCTCTGTGAGAGGAGGGGGCATCACAGTAATTTATAGGAATAACCTAATGGTTAACTCACATCCTAGGCAGAGTTGTGTCTGGTTCACTCTGCCTCTTTTGCACCTCAAGAGAGAATGCAGAAAGTGGGAAAGGAGATGGCGAAAGTCATATGATGATATATTAAAACAAGAATATAGGAAAGCAATCCGGTCCTATCATATCGAGATAAAAATAGCTCAAACTAGATACTACTCTTAAAAAATTGAGCAGCTAATTCTCCCAAAGAGATTTTCCGTGTCCTCAACGAAATCACCCAGCCTCAAGAGGACATGACACTCCTGAATGCATCCCAGGAACATGTTAATAACCTTGCATCATATTTACAACAAAAAGAACTAGATATCTATTCCACTTTCCCTGTTGCCACTGATCAGGTACAAGAAGGACTCGGACAGAACCCAATGGGGTCCACAAGCTTATCCAACCTCCCCTTAATATCGGAAGAAGATGTCAGTAGATATCTTTCAACTCTTAAATCAGGATCACCCCCTTGATCCAGCTCCTCCTCAGGTGCTGTCTTTTGGTGCTCCAATGATGGTTCCCATTATCACAAATCTTATTAATCTTTCACTGTCTTCTGGCCTGGTGCCAGAACAGTGGGAACACGCTGTTGATAAGCCACTCCTGAAGAAACCCAATCTTGACCCTGCATTGCTTAGCAACTATAGGCCCATCTCTCTGTTGCCTGCTCTGTCTAAGATAGCTGAAAAACAAGTCAACACCCAACTTTCCCGTTTTACGGAGGATAACAGTATTCTATACGCTACTCAGATGGGCTTCAGACCATTACATGGGACTGAGACCGCATTGATTGCTGTTACGGAAGAAGCCAGAAGGCGCTTAGACCAGGGGATGGAGACAGCTATCATCCTCCTGGATCTCAGCGCCGCTTTCGATACAGTGGATCTTGACATTTTAATTGCTAGGATACAAGAGACTGGTATATCTGGGCTGGCCGTAGATTGGATCACCTCCTTTACATAGAATAGAACATTCCAAGTTCTAGATAGATCATATCTCTCAGGGTGTATTAACAATAGCTGCGGAGTCCCACAGGGGTCCTCCCTCAGTCCCACTCTATTTAACATATACATGTGACCACTGGCAGAAATAGTCAAGCCTTTCGGACTGGCTTTGGTGTCGTATGCAGACAACACACAGCTAGTTGTATCACTATCGAATGATTCCTGTATTAAAGGATCATCACTTGGCCTCTGCCTCCAAGCTGTGGCAGCATGGATGTCAAGAAGTAAGTAAAAACATAACGATGATAAGACGGAGGTGATGATACTTGGGCAACACATAAAGCCCATTCCCAATCTATCAGTCGCTGATGGCCTGGGATCTCTACCTCCAACCAAAGGGCTTATTAAAAGTCTGGGTGTATGGCTTGATCCACAACTGTCCATGGCTCATTAAGCCAATAAAGTAGCTGCCACCTCCTTTGGACTCCTCAGGCTTCTAAGGAGGGTCTTCACAATCTTACCTTTAATAGCCAAAAGAACTATTATACAGGCACTGATTGGCTCACGAGTGGACTATGGAAATGCATTGTTCATTGGTGCACCAGGATACGTGATTAAAAGGTTGCAGATAGTTCAGAATGCCTCCGCACATCTGATGTTGAACATCCCCAAATATGAATCTATAAAAGCAGGAATCTCCTCGCTACATTGACTACCTGTTGCCAAGAGGATACAATTTAAGACACCGTGCCATATGCATAGAACACTACATAATAGAGGCCTAGTAATGCTAAGGACATTAGCCTCCTTCAATGAACCTAATAGACCACTCAGATCCTTCTCAGCCTGCCTGGCAGTAATTCCAAAAGTAAAGAAAGCTAGATAGGGTTGAAGATCTTTGGTATATCAGGGTGCAAAGTTGTGGAACTCCCTACCTCTTGGCCTCTGAGCAACTAGCCATGAACTGACTTTCTGCAAGGCTTTAAAGACTTGGCTATTTAAAACTTAATTCCCACCTCTCTTATTCCTCATTCTACTGTTCTAGCTCTGAGTGCTGGGCGCCTTCGGGTAGCCATGCGCTATACAAATCCACATAACAACATAACATAACATAACATAAATACTGCAAATAAGTAAGACACAACACAGAATAAAAATCCCACATTAATTTATAAAAATAGGCTATATATTTATAAGTAAATAGACACAAAATGACAAAAATCCAATGTAGAGAACCAGAGATATGAATTTTTAAAGAATAAACACTTTCTAGTGTTTAGAAACACAAAGCACCAGATCGGGTCATCTGGCTGTGGTAAACCGAGGCAAAGTCAAAGTTTGAGGCTGACCGCAATGGAGCCATGGTCGGATGCACTAAGTGGGAGGCCTCAGTCAAAATGTTACCTTCACACTTACAAACTTTTCTGGAGCTTTTTCTTTCAAGAACCCTTGCTGCTCTTCACCAGGCCAGATTCGGTGAGGGTTTGCCGGCTTGACTTTCAGGAGCTCCCAGTCAAAGCCTGGAAGTCAGACCTCCGAAGTTTTTCAGTGGGACTAACTTAAAATCCAGGACGGGTCACAGTGAGGGTTTGCCGTCTTGATTTCCTGGGTCGAGTCAGTCTCCTCCTGGAGCTTTTTCGCATAAGTTCTCCAAACTTCTCCAAACTTCAGGAGATGTTTCCTAAAGTCCTCCTTCCAGATTCAAAGTGTCCAATACACATATTCAAGGGTCTGGAATCTCCTGGGTGGTCCTTGGATGGTTGGGACCACAATTCACACAGTGCACCTGGTCAAAACCTTCAAAGTCCACTGGATGCACTCCAGGTTTGGGTACTTTTGCTGGAGATGATGCAGGTGAAGCTCTGTTAACCTGTAGCTGCAGGTAGCCCGCTTCTTAGCCCTTCTTGAAGCAAGGCACAGTCCCCAGGGCTGCAGTGCCAGATAGTGCAACAGTCACAATTCACGCAGAAGTGCAGGCCAAGAGTGCAGATCCAGATTCCAGCAGAACAGTCCTTCTTTTTCTTGTATTTTCAGGCAGCAGAACTGAGAGGCTATGCACCTCTTACATATTTATTCACAACTTCTGGGCATCAGAAAGGGGGCACCCCTGACCAATAGAATGCAGGGTGACACCCAGGAGCATGACCACTTCCTCCAAAGTGTGGCATATTCCTGTCCCAAAAAGCACAATTTTTCCAAAATCCATGATGGCTGAAATTTTAGCAGAACAGTCAGATAAAGCTAAACCAACTCCCAGTGTGGCTCATTTCCGTAGCTCTCCTCCTTCTGACATCTGCAAATTCCTTCCTTCGGCTGAGGGGCACAGGATGTGGGGGTGGATGGACTGGCATGCACTGCATGTCCTGCTCTCCATTGAGGCTGGATGGTTTATTACCCCTCCCCCTGCCCTGGCATTCCTGTGCAGATGCACCAGATGCAAAGCACCCTTCAGCAGATATCCTCTCCCCTGGACAGCCCCTTATCAACTAATCAAATCAGCTTTACTAATCCTGTTAGCACTGACCAATCAGGGGGGACTTGATTTTGGCTTACAGAAAGAAAAGACTCATAACTTATGTTCTGTATGAGTTATGATAACTCCACCAATAGCAAATTGCTGGATTTATCAACACAAATCTTTTAAGTCCTGGAATAACATTTTTACCCTTTCTAGCAAAATTTACAATCAAACATAGTATGGCAATGTTAGCTTATGGAGCCCTGTATCTACAATGGGGGGAAATGAAATGAGCAGTTTTTCCTCACCAGGGTTTATAAAACATATTTTATAAGGCTCCTGCTTAATGTTACATGACCCCCCACCCCTGGGACACCTAGGGGAGAGCCTGGGGGTACCTAGTATGTAAGAATAATGTACATTATCACTTTTAAAGTGCCCATAGCATCAAAGTCGAATTGGGTTACCATTTCCATTTAAATGCCGTCTCCATAGTCAGGCTGCATATAAAAATGACAAAAAACCTCCAGCAGTGCACACGTGCATATGGCAGCAAATCTGATTGACCTCTAACTTCTGTGTCACATTATCTACTAGAGACATATAGATAGCTGGCACCCTCTTGCCCTATTATCTACTAGGGACACATAGAGGCTGTCATGCAAACGGTAAGAATTTGACTTTTGAAAGGGCAGAAAGTACACAGCAGTGCTCACATGAAAGTGCAGAAATGCTGCTGGATGTCTTATTTCCATGCTTTATTATATATTAGGGACTTACAGGTAGATTATACCCCCTTGCCCTATTAGCTACTAGGGACTGTCAGGCTTGTAAGGGTATCCTAATACCTAGTGTACTCTACTGCATGTGTGTGTTTTAACATGGCACTGGCCTGGGCCTGGCTATCAGGTCCAAGGGCACAGTCAGAGTCAGTTACCATCAGTACCAGTCTGCAAAAAATATATAAATTCTGTCAAATTTATGTGTAATTGTTCTACATACAGAGAGAGAACCTGAGGCTATAAAGCTATGAAGGTGGAAAGGTTTTCATTTAAATTATGCTTCTGTTGTGGTAATTCCCCACATGTCAAGGGGGGCAGGGGTCCTGCTCTTAGTGTTACCTGCAACTACTGCAAAACAAAATGTGGCCATTGCGCAGAGGTTTGCCAGAAGAAAAGAAATCCAGGAAGACTGTTGCATGTGTTATGGAGTCAGATGCTGATCACACTCTGATTCAGAAATAAATGGTTCATATGATTTGGTACTCTTAGTGAGTGAGTGGGACTCAGCTACTCATGTGTTGAGTGACAAGTCTAGATTGATATCTCCAAGGATGGGGGACTATTCATTGTGGGTAGACACCATTGCAGGTGTTTGTGTGGGGGACACATCCTTACACTAATAGTAGATTCTGGGGACAGATTACTATGATCAGAATCTTGGTGTGATAGGACTTTGTTCCCACTAGACCGCTCTCCTGTTCTGTATGAATGGTGCAAAATTGAACTCCTAAGTTTCATTGAAGATGTGTTAAAGTTCAAAAGGAAGGGGTTCAAAGGAAAGATTTATGTAGCAGATAAGGTCCTCACTCAACATCCTTTGGTGGTTTCATCATGGAGTATTTTGAATGGTCCTAAGACCTGGAGCTAAGGAGCAAGTTCTGATTGTTAAATGCGATGATGTGGCTTTAGAATGGTGTCATAAGTTTCCTGAAGTCGTCAGTGATAAGTTCGGCCAAATTTGAGGTTTAAACATAAAATCAAGATGAAGAAGAGTCAGTGTCTGTTAAACAGAAACGAACAGTGCCCTTTAGTGTCATGGATGACCGAGAAGAAGAACTTAAGGGTTTTGTGAAAGACGGATTATTGATCCTGCTGAGCTATCCTTGTGCTCTCTCCTTTGGTGAATGTGCGCAAGTTGTGTGGACAGTTGCATGTTTGTGTAGATCTGAGGTCGCTCAATAAAGAAATATGGGTAGACTTGCATCCATTAACCTCTTAGCTGCTGGGCCTTTTTCCCCTCAGTGCTGAGCCCTTTTTTGGCTATTTGGGGTAGTTCACGCCTAGGCCTACATAACTTTTTGTCCACATAAGCTATCCATGCCAAATTTGCGTCCTTTTTTCCAACATCCTAGGGATTCCAAAGGTACCCAGAGTTTCTGGGTTCACCTGGAGGAGACCAAGAAATTAGCCAAAATACACATAACATTTAGTTTTTTTCAAAAAAATGGGAACAAAGGGCTGCTGAAGAAGGCTTGTGTTTTTTTCCCTGAAAAGGGCATCGACAAAAGGTTTGTGGTGCTAAAATCACCATCCTCCGAGCTTTCAGGAACAGGCAGACTTGAATCATAAAATCACATTTTTCAACACAATTTTGGCATTTTACTGGGACATACCCCATTTTTACTATTTTTGGTGCTTTCAGTCTCCTTCCAGTTAGTGACAGGAATGGGTGTGAAACCAATACTGGATCCTGGAAAGCTAAGCATTTCTGAAAAGTAGACAAAATTCTGAATTCAGCAAGGGGTCATTTGTGTGTGTACAAGGTTTTCCTACAGAAAATAACAGCAAAAAGAAAGAATATTGAAATTAAGATGAAAGAAACTGCCATTTTTCTCAGCGTTTTACTCTGTAACTTTTTCCTGCAATGTCAGATTTTTTAAAGCAATATACCGTTACGTGTGCTGGACTCTTCTGGTTGCAGGGATATATATGGCTTGTAGGTTCATGAAGATCCCTAGGTACCCAGAGCCAATAAATGAGCTGCATCTTGCAATGGGTTTTCATTCTCTACCGGGTATACAGCAATTCATTTGCTAAAATATAAAGAGTGAAAAATAGGTATCAAGAAAACCTTTGTATTTCTAAAATGGGCATAAGATAAGGTATTGAGCAGCAGTGGTTATTTGCCCATCTCTGAATCCCGTGGTGCCCATACTAGCATGTGAATTACAGGCCATTTCTCAATTAGACTTCTTTTTTACACACTGTCTTACATTTGGAAGGAAAAAATGTAGAGAAAGACAAGGGGCAATAACACTTGTTGTGGTATTCTGTGTTCCCCCAAGTCTCCCAATAAAAAAGGTACCTCACTTTCATGGTTAGGCCTAATGCACGCGACAGGAAAGGCAACATGGACACATCACATTTTTACATTGAAATCTGACGTGTTTTTTGCAAAGTGCCTAGCTGTAGATTTTGGCCTCTAGCTCAGCCGCACCTAGGGAAACCTACAAAACCTGCACATTTTTTAAAACTAGACCCCTTGAAGAATCCATGGTGGGCTGACTTGTGGGGCTCTGATCAGGTTCTGTTACCCAGAATCCTTTGCAGACCTCAAAAAGTGGCCAAAAAAACACTTTTTCCTCACATTTCGGTGACAGAAAGTTCTGGAATCTGAGAGGAGCCACAAATTTCCTTCCACCCAGCGTTCCCCCAAGTCTCCCGATAAAAATGATACCTCACTTGGGGGGGGCCTAGTGCCCGCGACAGGAAATGCCCCAAAACACAACATGGACACATCACATTCTGACAAAGAAAACAGAGCTGTTTTTTGCAAAGTGCCTAGCTTTGGATTTTGGCCACTAGCTCAGCAGGCACCTAGGGAAACCTAGCAAACCTGCACAGTTTTGAAAACTATACACCTAGGGGAATCCATGATGGGGTGACTTGTGGGGCTCTCATCAGGTTCTGTTACCCAGAATCCTTTGCAAACCTCAAAATGTGGACAAAAAAAGACTTTTTCCTCTCATTTCGGTAACAGAAGGTTCTGGAATCTGAGAGGAGCCACAAATTTCATTCCACCCAGCGTTCCCCCAAGTCTCCCGATAAAAATGATACCTCACTTGGGGGGGTAGACCTAGTGCCCGCATCAGGAAATGCCCCAAAACACAACGTGGACACATCACATTTTGACAAAGAAAACAGAGCTGTTTTTTGCAAAGTGCCTAGCTGTGGATTTTGGCCTCTAGCTCAGCATTAACCTAGGGAAACCTAGTAAACCCACACAGTTTTGAAAACTATACACCTAGGGGAATCCGAGATGGGGTGACTTGTGGGGCTCTGATCAGGTTCTGTTACCCAGAATTCTTTGCAAACCTCAAAATGTGGCCAACAAAACACTTTTTCCTCACATTTCGGTGACAGAAAGTTCTGGAATCTGAGAGGAGCCACAAATTTCCTTCCACCCAGCATTCCCCCATGTCTCCCAATAAAAATGATACCTCACTTGGGGTGGGCCTAGTGCCTGCGACAGGAAATGCCCCAAAACACAACATAGAAACATCACATTTTGATGAAGAAAACAGAGCTGTTTTTTGCAAAGTGCCTAGCTTTGGATTTTGCCCTCTAGCTCAGCAAGCACCTGGAGAAACCTAGCAAACCTGCATAGTTTTGAAAACTAGACACCTAGGGGAATCCAAGATGAGGTGACTTGTGGGGCTCTGATCAGGTTCTGTTACCCAGAATCCTTTGCAAACCTCAAAATGTGGCCAAAAAAACACTTTTTCCTCACATTTCGGTGACAGAAAGTTCTGGAATGTGAGAGGAGCCACAAATTTCCTCCCACCCAGCATTTCCCCAAGTATCCAGATAAAAATGATACCTCACTTGTGGGCATAGGCCTAGTTCCTGCGACAGGAAAGGCCCCAAAACACAACATGGACACATCACATTTTGACAAAGAAAACAGAGCTGTTTTTTGCAAAGTGCCTAGCTGTGGATTTTGGCCTCTAGCTCAGCATTCACCTAGGGAAACCTAGCAAACCCACACAGTTTTGAAAACTAGACACCTAGGGGAATCCAAGATGGGGTGACTTGTGGGGATCTGATCAGGTTCTGTTACCCAGAATTCTTTGCAAACCTCAAAATGTGGCCAAAAAACACTTTTTCCTCACATTTCGGTGACAGAAAGTTCTGGAATCTGAGAGGAGCCACAAATTTCCTTCCACCCAGCGTTCCCCCAAGTCTCCCAATAAAAATGATACCTCACTTGGGGTGGGCCTAGTGCCCGCGACAGGAAATGCCCCAAAACACAACATGGACACATCACATTATGACAAAGAAAACAGAGCTGTTTTTTGCAAAGTGCCTAGCTTTGGATTTTGGCCTCTAGCTCAGCAGGCACCTAGGGAAACCTAGCAAACCTGCACAGTTTTAAAAACTAGACACATAGGGGAATCCAAGATGAGGTGACTTGTGGGGCCCTGATCAGGTTCTGTTACCCAGAATCCTTTGCAAACCTCAAAATGTGGCCAAACAAACACTTTTTCCTCACATTTCGGTGACAGAAAGTTCTGGAATGTGAGAGGAGCCACAAATTTCCTCCCACCCAGCATTTCCCCAAGTATCCAGATAAAAATGATACCTCACTTGTGGGGGTAGGCCTAGTTCCCGCGACAGGAAATGCCCCAAAACACAACATGGACACATCACATTTTGACAAAGAAAACAGAGCTGTTTTTTGCAAAGTGCCTAGCTGTGGATTTTGGCCTCTAGCTCAGCAGGCACCTAGGGAAACCTCGCAAACCTGCACAGTTTTGAAAACTATACACCTAGGGGAATCCATGATGGGGTGACTTGTGGGGCTCTGATGAGGTTCTGTTACCCAGAATCCTTTGCAAACCTCAAAATGTGGACAAAAAAACACTTTTTCCTCTCATTTCGGTAACAGAAGGTTCTGGAATCTGAGAGGAGCCACAAATTTCATTCCACCCAGCGTTCCCCCAAGTCTCCCGATAAAATTGATACCTCACTTGGGGGGGTAGACCTAGTGCCCGCATCAGGAAATGCCCCAAAACACAACGTGGACACATCACATTTTGACAAAGAAAACAGAACTGTTTTTTGCAAAGTGCCTAGCTGTGGATTTTGGCCTCTAGCTCAGCATTCATCTAGGGAAACCTAGCAAACCCACACAGTTTTGAAAACTAGACACCTAGGGGAATCCGAGATGGGGTGACTTATGGGGCTCTGATCAGGTTCTGTTACCCAGAATTCTTTGCAAACCTCAAAATGTGGCCCAAAAAACACTTTTTCCTCACATTTCGGTGACAGAAAGTTCTGGAATCTGAGAGGAGCCACAAATTTCCTTCCACCCAGCGTTCCCCCAAGTCTCCCAATAAAAATGATACCTCACTTGGGGTGGGCCTAGTGCCCGCGACAGGAAATGCCCCAAAACACAACATGGACACATCACATTTTGACAAAGAAAACAGAGCTGCTTTTTGCAAAGTGCCTAGCTTTGGATTTTGGCCTCTAGCTCAGCAGGCACCTAGGAAAACATAGCAAACCTGCACAGTTTTGAAAACTATACACCTAGGGGAATCCAAGATGAGGTGACTTGTGGGGCTCTGATCAGGTTCTGTTACCCAGAATCCTTTGCAAACCTCAAAATGTGGCCAAAAAAAACACTTTTTCCTCACATTTCGGTGACGGAAAGTTCTGGAATCTGGGAGGAGCCACAAATTTCCTCCCACCCAGCATTTCCCCAAGTATCCAGATAAAAATGATACCTCACTCGTGGGGGTAGGCCTAGTTCCCGCAACAGGAAATGCCCCAAAACACAACGTGGACACATCACATTTTGACAAAGAAAACAGTGCTGTTTTTTGCAAAGTGCCTTGCTGTGGATTTTGGCCTCTAGCTCAGCATTCACCTAGGGAAACCTAGCAAACACACACAGTTTTGAAAACTAGACAGCTAGGGGAATCCAAGATGGGGTGACTTGTGGGCCTCTGATCAGGTTCTGTTACCCAGAATCCTTTGCAAACCTCAAAATGTGGCCAAGAAAACACTTTTTCCTCACATTTCGGTGACAGAAAGTTCTGGAATCTGAGAGGAGCCACAAATTTCCTTCCACCCAGCGTTCCCCCAAGTCTCCCATTAAAAATGATACCTCACTTGTGGGGGTAGACCTAGTGCCCGCATCAGAAAATGCCCCAAAACACAACGTGGACACATCACATTTTGACAAAGAAAACAGAGATGTTTTTTGCAAAGTGCCTAGCTGTGGTTTTTGGCCTCTAGCTCAGCATTAACCTAGGGAAACCTAGCAAACCCACACAGTTTTGAAAACTAGACACCTAGGGGAATCCGAGATGGTGTGACTTGTGGGGCTCTGATCAGGTTCTGTTACCCAGAATTCTTTGCAAACCTCAAAATGTGGCCAAGAAAACACTTTTTCCTCACATTTCGGTGACAGAAAGTTCTGGAATCTGAGAGGAGCCACAAATTTCCTTCCACCCAGCGTTCCCCCAAGTCTCCCATTAAAAATGAAACCTCACTTGGGGTGGGCCTAGTGCCTGCGACAGGAAATGCCCCAAAACACAACATGGAAACATCACATTTTGATAAAGAAAACAGAGCTGTTTTTTGCAAAGTGCCTAGCTTTGGATTTTGGCCTCTAGCTCAGCAGGCACCTAGGGAAAGCTGGCAAACCAGCACAGTTTTGAAAACTAGACACCTAGGGGAATCCAAGATGAGGTGACTTGTGGGGCTCTGATCAGGTTCTGTTAACCAGAATCCTTTGCAATCGTCAAAATGTGGCCAAAAAAACACTTTTTCCTCACATTTTGGTGACAGAAAGTTCTGGAATCTGAGAAGAGCCACAAATTTCCTCCCACCCAGTATTTCCCCAAGTATCCAGATAAAAATGATACCTCACTTGTGGGGGTAGGCCTAGTTCCCGCGACAGGAAATGCCCCAAAACACAACATGAACACATTCCATTTTGACAAAGAAAACAGAGCTGTTTTTTGCAAAGTGCCTAGCTGTGGATTTTGGCCTCTAGCTCAGAAGGTACCTAGGAAAACCTAGCAAACCTGCACAGTTCTGAAAACTATACACCTGGGGGAATCCATGATGGGGTGACTTGTGGGGCTCTGATCAGGTTCTGTTACCCAGAATCCTTTGCAAACCCCAAAATGTGGACATAAAAACACTTTTTCCTCTCATTTCGGTGACAGAAAGTTCTGGAATCTGAGAGGAGCCACAAATTTCATTCCACCCAGTGTTCCCCCAAGTCTCCCAATCAAAATGATACCTCACTTGTGGGGGTAGACCTAGTGCCCGCATCAGGGAATGCCCCAAAACACAACGTGGACACATAACATTTTGACAAAGAAAATAGAGCCGTTTTTTACAAAGTGCCTAGCTGTGGATTTTGGTCTCTAGCTCAGCAGGCACCTAGGGAAACCTAGCAAACCTGCACAGTTTTGAAAACTATACACCTAGGGGAATCCATGATGGGGTGACTTGTAGGGCTCTGATCAGGTTCTGCTACCCAGAATCCTTTGCAAACCTCAAAATGTGGACAAAAAAAAACTTTTTCCTCTCATTTCGGTGACAGAAAGTTCTGGAATCTGAGAGGAGCCACAAATTTCATTCCACCCAGTGTTCCCCCAAACCTCCCGATAAAAATGATACCTCACTTGTGGGGGTAAACCTAGTGCCCGCATCAGGAAAAGCCCCAAAACACGACATGGACACATCACATTTTGACAAAGAAAACAGAGCTGTTTCTTGCAAAGTGCCTTGCTGTGGATTTTGGTCTCTAGCTCAGAGGGCACCTAGGGAAACCTAGCAAACCTGCACAGTTTAGAAAACTATACACCTAGGGGAATCCATGAGGGGTGACTTGTGGGGCTCTGATCAGGTTCTGTTACCCAGAATCCTTTGCAAACCTCAAAATGTGGACAAAAAAACACTTTTTCCTCACATTTCGGTGACAGAAAGTTCTGGAATCTGAGAGGAGCCACACATTTCATTCCACCCAGCGTTCCCCCAAGTCTCCAGATAAAAATGATACCTCACTTGTGGGGGTAGACCTAGGGCCCGCATCAGGAAATGCCCCAAAAACACAACGTGGACACATCACATTTTGAAAAAGAAAACAGAGCTGTTTTTTGCAAAGTGCCTAGCTGTGGATTTTGGCCTATAGCTCAGCATTCACCTAGGGAAACCTAGCAAACCCATACAGTTTTGAAAACTAGACACCTAGGGGAATCCGAGATGGGTTGACTTGTGGGGCTCTGATCAGGTTCTGTTACCCAGAATTCTTTGCAAACCTCAAAATGTGGCCAAAAAAACACTTTTTCCTCACATTTCGGTGACAGAAAGTTCTGGAATCTGAGAGGAGCCACAAATTTCCTTCCACCTAGCGTTCCCCCAAGTCTCGCAATAAAAATGATACCTCACTTGGGGTGGGCCTAGTGCCCGCAACAGGAAATGCCCCAAAACACAACGTGAACAAATCACATTTTGACAAAGAAAACAGAGCTGTTTTTTGCAAAGTGCCTAGCTTTGGATTTTGGCCTCTAGCTCAGCAGGCACCTAGGGAAACCTAGCAAACCTGCACAGTTTTGAAAACTAGACACCTAGGGGAATCCAAGATGAGGTGACTTGTGGGGCTCTGATCAGGTTCTGTTACCCAGAATCCTTTGCAAACCTCAAACTGTGGCCAAAAAAACACTTTTTCCTCACATTTCGGTGACAGAAAGTTCTGGAATGTGAGAAGAGCCACAAATCTCCTCCCACCCAGTATTTCCCCAAGTATCCAGATAAAAATGATTCCTCACTTGTGGGGTAGGCCTAGTTCCCGCGACACGAAATGCCCCAAAACACAACATGAACACATTCCATTTTGACAAAGAAAACAGAGCTGTTTTTTGCAAAGTGTCTAGCTTTGGATTTTGCCCTCTAGCTCAGCAAGTACCTGGAGAAACCTAGCAAACCTGCACAGTTTTGAAAACTAGACACCTAGGGGAATCCAAGATGAGGTGACTTGTGGGGCTCTGATCAGGTTCTGTTACCCAGAATCCTTTGCAAACCTCAAAATGTGGACAAAAAAACACTTTTTCCTCACATTTCGGTGACAGAAAGTTCTTGAATGTGAGAGGAGCCACACATTTCATTCCACCCAGTGTTCCCCCAAGTCTCCCGATAAAAATGATACCTCACTTGTGGGGGTAGACCTAGTGCCCGCATCAGGAAATGCCCCAAAACACAACGTGGACACATCACATTTTGACAAAGAAAATAGAGCTGTTTTTTGCAAAGTGCCTAGCTGTGGATTTTGGCCTCTAGCTCAGCAGGCACCTAGGGAAACCTAGCATACCTGCACAGTTTTGAAAACTATACACCTAGGGGAATCCATGATGGGGTGACTTGTGGGGCTCTGATCAGGTTCTGCTACCCAGAATCCTTTGCAAACCTCAAAATGTGGACAAAAAAACACTTTTTCCTCTCATTTCGGTGACAGAAAGTTCTGGAATCTGAGAGGAGCCACAAATTTCATTCCACTCAGTGTTCCCCCAAGTCTCCCGATAAAAATGATACCTCACTTGTGGGGGTAAACCTAGTGCCCGCATCAGGAAGTGCCCCAAAACACGACATGGACACATCACATTTTGACAAAGAAAACAGAGCTGTTTCTTGCAAAGTGCCTTGCTGTGGATTTTGGTCTCTAGCTCAGCATTCACCTAGGGAAACCTAGCAAACCCACACAGTTTTGAAAACTAGACACCTAGGGGAATCCAAGATGGGGTGACTTGTGGGGCTCTGATCAGGTTCTGTTACCCAGAATCCTTTGCAAACCTCAAAATGTGGCCAAAAAACACTTTTTCCTCACATTTCGGTGACAGAAAGTTCTGGAATCTGGGAGGAGCCACAAATTTCCTCCCACCCAGCATTTCCCCAAGTATCCAGATGAAAATGATACCTCACTTGTGGGGGTATGCCTAGTTCCCGCGACAGGAAATGCCCCAAAACACAACATGGACACATCACATTTTGACAAAGAAAACAGAGCTGTTTTTTGCAAAGTGCCTAGCTGTGGATTTTGGCCTCTAGCTCAGCAGGCACCTAGGGAAACCTAGCAAACCTGCACAGTTTAGAAAACTATACACCTAGGGGAATCCATGAGGGGTGACTTGTGGGGCTCTGATCAGGTTCTGTTACCCAGAATCCTTTGCAAACCTCAAAATGTGGACAAAAAAACACTTTTTCCTCACATTTTGGTGACAGAAAGTTCTGGAATCTGAGAGGAGCCACAAATTTCATTCCATCAAGCGTTCCCCCAAGTCTCCAGATACAAATGATACTACACTTCTGGGGGTAGACCTAGGGCCCGCATCAGGAAATGCCCCAAAAACACAACGTGGACACATCACATTTTGAAAAAGAAAAGAGAGCTGTTTTTTGCAAAATGCCTAGCTGTGGATTTTGGCCTATAGCTCAGCATTCACCTAGGGAAACCTAGCAAACCCACACAGTTTTGAAAACTAGACACCTAGGGGAATCCGAGATGGGGTGACTTGTGGGGCTCTGATCAGGTTCTGTTACCCAGAATTCTTTGCAAACCTCAAAATGTGGCCAAAAAAACACTTTTTCCTCACATTTCGGTGACAGAAAGTTCTGGAATCTGAGAGGAGCCACAAATTTCCTTCTACCTAGCGTTCCCCCAAGTCCCCCAATAAAAATGATACCTCACTTGGGGTGGGCCTAGTGCCCGCAACAGGAAATGCCCCAAAACACAATATGAACACATCACATTTTGACAAAGAAAACAGAGCTGTTTTTTGCAAAGTGCCTAGCTTTGGATTTTGGCCTCTAGCTCAGCAGGCACCTAGGGAAACCTAGCAAACCTGCACAGTTTTGAAAACTAGACACCTAGGGGAATCCAAGATGAGGTGACTTCTGGGGCTCTGATCAGGTTCTGTTACCCAGAATCCTTTGCAAACCTCAAAATGTGGCCAAAAAAACACTTTTTCCTCACATTTCGGTGACAGAAAGTTCTTGAATCTGAGAGGAGCCACAAATTTCATTCCACCCAGTGGTCCCCCAAGTCTCCCGATAAAAATGATACCTCACTTGTCGGGGTAGACCTAGTGCCCGTACCAGGAAATGCCCCAAAACACTACGTGGACACATCACATTTTGACAAAGAAAACAGAGCTGTTTTTTGCAACTGCCTTGCTGTGGATTTTGGCCTCTAGCTCAGCATTCACCTAGGGAAACCTAGCAAACACAAACAGTTTTGAAAACTAGACACCTAGGGGAATCCAAGATGGGGTGACTTGTGGGGCGCTGATCAGGTTCTGTTACCCAGAATCCTTTGCAAACCTCAAAATGTGGCCAAAAAAACACTTTTTCCTCTCATTTCGGTAACAGAAAGTTCTGGAATCTGAGAAGAGCCAAAAATTTCCTCCCACCTAGCATTTCCCCAAGTATCCAGATAAAATTTGTACCTCACTTGTGGGGGTAGGCTTAGTTCCCGCAACAGGAAATGCCCCAAAACACAACATGAACACATCACATATTGACAAAGAAAACAGAGCTGTTTTTTGCAAAGTGCCTAGCTGTGGATTTTGGCCTCTAGCTCAGCAGGCACCTAGGGAAACTTAGCAAACCTGCACAGTTTTGAAAACTATACAACCAGGGGAATCCATGATGGGGTGACTTGTGGGGCTCTGATCAGGTTATGTTACCCAGAATCCTTTGCAAACCTCAAAATGTGGACAAAAAAACACTTTTTCCTCACATTTCGGTGACAGAAAGTTCTTGAATCTGAGAGGAGCCACAAATTTCATTCCACCCAGTGGTCCCCCAAGTCTCCCGATAAAAATGATACCTCACTTGTGGGGGTAGACCTAGTGCCCGCATCAGGAAATGCCCCAAAACACAACGTGGACACATCACATTTTGACAAAGAAAACAGAGCTGTTTTTTGCAAAGTGCCTTGCTGTGGATTTTGGCCTCTAGCTCAGCATTCACCTAGGGAAACCTTGCAAACACACACAGTTTTGAAAACCAGACACCTAGGGGAATCCAATATGGGTGACTTGTGGGGCTCTGAGCAGGTTCTGTTACCCAGAATCCTTTGCAAACCTCAAAATGTGGCCAAAAAAACACTTTTTCCTCTCATTTCGGCAACAGAAAGTTCTGGAATCTGAAAAGAGCCACACATTTCCTCCCACCCAGCATTTCCCCAAGTATCCAGATAAAAATGATACCTCACTTGTCTGGGTAGGCCTAGTTCCCGCGACAGGAAATGCCCCAAAACACAACATGAACACATCACATTTTGACAAAGAAAACAGGGCTGTTTTTTGCAAAGTGCCTAGCTGTAGATTTTTGCCTCTAGCTCAGCAGGCACCTAGGGAAACCTAGCAAACCTGCACAGTTTTGAAAACTATACACCTAGGGGAATCCATGATGGGTGACTTGTGGGGCTCTGATCAGGTTCTGTTACCCAGAATCCTTTGCAAACCTCAAAATGTGGACAAAAAAACACTTTTTCCTCTCATTTCGGTGACAGAAAGTTCTGGAATCTGAGAGGAGCCACACATTTCATTCCACCCAGTGTCCCCCCAAGTCTCCCGATAAAAATTATACCTCACTTGTGGGGGTAGACCTAGTGCCCGCATCAGGAAGTGCCCCAAAACACAACGTGGACACATCACATTTTGACAAAGAAAACAGAGCTGTTTTTTGCAAAGTGCCTAGCTGTGGATTTTGGCCTCTAGCTCAGCAGGCACCTAGGGAAACCTAGCAAACCTGCACAGTTTTGAAAACTATACACCTAGGGGAATCCATGATGGGGTGGCTTGTGGGACTCTGATCAGGTTCTGTTACCCAGAATCCTTTGCAAACCTCAAAATGCGGACAAAAAAACACTTTTTCCTCTCATTTCGATGACAGAAAGTTCTGGAATCTGAGAGGAGTCACAAATTTCATTCCACCCAGTGTTCCCCCAAGTCTCCCGATAAAAATGATACCTCACTTGTGGGGGTAGACCTAGTGCCCGCATCAGGAAATGCCCCAAAACACAACGTGGACACATCAAATTTTGACAAAGAAAACAGAGCTGTTTTTTACAAAGTGCCTTGCTGTGGATTTTGGCCTCTAGCTCAGCATTCACCTAGGGAAACCTAGCAAACACACACAGTTTTGAAAACTAGACACCTAGGGGAATCCAGGATGGGGTGACTTGTGGGGCTCTGATCAGGTTCTGTTACCCAGAATCCTTTGCAAACCTCAAAATGTGGCCAAAAAAACACTTTTTCCTCTCGTTTCGGTAACAGAAAGTTCTGGAATCTGAGAACAGCCACAAATTTCCTCCCACCCAGCATTTCCCCAAGTATCCAGATAAAAATGATACCTCACATGTGGGGGTAGGCCTAGTTCCCGCGACAGGAAATGCCCCAAAACAGAACATGATCACATCACATTTTGACAAAGAAAACAGAGCTGTTTTTTGCAAAGTGCCTAGCTGTGGATTTTGGCCTCTAGCTCAGCAGGCACCTAGGGAAACCTAGCAAACCTGCACAGCTTTGAAAACTATACACCTAGGGGAATCCAAGATGGGGTGACTTGTGGGGCTTTGATCAGGTTCTGTTACCCAGAATTCTTTGCAAACCTCAAAATGTGGCAAAAAAAACACTTTTTCCTCACATTTCGGTGACAGAAAGTTCTGGAATATGAGAGGAGCCACAAATTTCATTCCACTCAGTGTTCCCCCAAGTCTCCCGATAAAAATGATACCTCACTTGTGGGGGTAAACCTAGTGCCCGCATCAGGAAGTGCCCCAAAACACGACATGGACACATCACATTTTGACAAAGAAAACAGAGCTGTTTCTTGCAAAGTGCCTTGCTGTGGATTTTGGTCTCTAGCTCAGCATTCACCTAGGGAAACCTAGCAAACCCACACAGTTTTGAAAACTAGACACCTAGGGGAATCCAAGATGGGGTGACTTGTGGGGCTCTGATCAGGTTCTGTTACCCAGAATCCTTTGCAAACCTCAAAATGTGGCCAAAAAAACACTTTTTCCTCACATTTCGGTGACAGAAAGTTCTGGAATCTGGGAGGAGCCACAAATTTCCTCCCACCCAGCATTTCCCCAAGTATCCAGATGAAAATGATACCTCACTTGTGGGGGTATGCCTAGTTCCCGCATCAGGAAATGCCCCAAAACACAACATGGACACATCACATTTTGACAAAGAAAACAGAGCTGTTTTTTGCAAAATGCCTAGCTGTGGATTTTGGCCTATAGCTCAGCATTCACGTAGGGAAACCTAGCAAGCCCACACAGTTTTGAAAACTAGACACCTAGGGGAATCCGAGATGGGGTGACTTGTGGGGCTCTGATCAGGTTCTGTTACCCAGAATTCTTTGCAAACCTCAAAATGTGGCCAAAAAAACACTTTTTCCTCACATTTCGGTGACAGAAAGTTCTGGAATCTGAGAGGAGCCACAAATGTCCTTCTACCTAGCGTTCCCCCAAGTCCCCCAATAAAAATGATACCTCACTTGGGGTGGGCCTAGTGCCCGCAACAGGAAATGCCCCAAAACACAACATGAACACATCACATTTTGACAAAGAAAACAGAGCTGTTTTTTGCAAAGTGCCTAGCTTTGGATTTTGGCCTCTAGCTCAGCAGGCACCTAGGGAAACCTAGCAAACCTGCACAGTTTTGAAAACTAGACACCTAGGGGAATCCAAGATGAGGTGACTTCTGGGGCTCTGATCAGGTTCTGTTACCCAGAATCCTTTGCAAACCTCAAAATGTGGCCAAAAAAACACTTTTTCCTCACATTTCGGTGACAGAAAGTTCTTGAATCTGAGAGGAGCCACAAATTTCATTCCACCCAGTGGTCCCCCAAGTCTCCCGATAAAAATGATACCTCACTTGTCGGGGTAGACCTAGTGCCCGTATCAGGAAATGCCCCAAAACACTACGTGGACACATCACATTTTGACAAAGAAAACAGAGCTGTTTTTTGCAAAGTGCCTTGCTGTGGATTTTGGCCTCTAGCTCAGCATTCACCTAGGGAAACCTAGCAAACACAAACAGTTTTGAAAACTAGACACCTAGGGGAATCCAAGATGGGGTGACTTGTGGGGCGCTGATCAGGTTCTGTTACCCAGAATCCTTTGCAAACCTCAAAATGTGGCCAAAAAAACACTTTTTCCTCTCATTTCGGTAACAGAAAGTTCTGGAATCTGAGAAGAGCCAAACATTTCCTCCCACCTAGCATTTCCCCAAGTATCCAGATAAAATTTGTACCTCACTTGTGGGGGTAGGCTTAGTTCCCGCAACAGGAAATGCCCCAAAACACAACATGAACACATCACATATTGACAAAGAAAACAGAGCTGTTTTTTGCAAAGTGCCTAGCTGTGGATTTTGGCCTCTAGCTCAGCAGGCACCTAGGGAAACTTAGCAAACCTGCACAGTTTTGAAAACTATACAACCAGGGGAATCCATGATGGGGTGACTTGTGGGGCTCTGATCAGGTTATGTTACCCAGAATCCTTTGCAAACCTCAAAATGTGGACAAAAAACCACTTTTTCCTCACATTTCGGTGACAGAAAGTTCTTGAATCTGAGAGGAGCCACAAATTTCATTCCACCCAGTGGTCCCCCAAGTCTCCCGATAAAAATGATACCTCACTTGTGGGGGTAGACCTAGTGCCCGCATCAGGAAATGCCCCAAAACACAACATGGACACATCACATTTTGACAAAGAAAACAGAGCTGTTTTTTGCAAAGTGCCTTGCTGTGGATTTTGGCCTCTAGCTCAGCATTCACCTAGGGAAACCTTGCAAACACACACAGTTTTGAAAACCAGACACCTAGGGGAATCCAATATGGGTGACTTGTGGGGCTCTGATCAGGTTCTGTTACCCAGAATCCTTTGCAAACCTCAAAATGTGGCCAAAAAAACACTTTTTCCTCTCATTTCGGCAACAGAAAGTTCTGGAATCTGAAAAGAGCCACACATTTCCTCCCACCCAGCATTTCCCCAAGTATCCAGATAAAAATGATACCTCACTTGTCTGGGTAGGCCTAGTTCCCGCGACAGGAAATGCCCCAAAACACAACATGAACACATCACATTTTGACAAAGAAAACAGGGCTGTTTTTTGCAAAGTGCCTAGCTGTAGATTTTTGCCTCTAGCTCAGCAGGCACCTAGGGAAACCTAGCAAACCTGCACAGTTTTGAAAACTATACACCTAGGGGAATCCATGATGGGTGACTTGTGGGGCTCTGATCAGGTTCTGTTACCCAGAATCCTTTGCAAACCTCAAAATGTGGACAAAAAAACACTTTTTCCTCTCATTTCGGTGACAGAAAGTTCTGGAATCTGAGAGGAGCCACACATTTCATTCCACCCAGTGTCCCCCCAAGTCTCCCGATAAAAATTATACCTCACTTGTGGGGGTAGACCTAGTGCCCGCATCAGGAAGTGCCCCAAAACACAACGTGGACACATCACATTTTGACAAAGAAAACAGAGCTGTTTTTTGCAAAGTGCCTAGCTGTGGATTTTGGCCTCTAGCTCAGCAGGCACCTAGGGAAACCTAGCAAACCTGCACAGTTTTGAAAACTATACACCTAGGGGAATCCATGATGGGGTGGTTTGTGGGACTCTGATCAGGTTCTGTTACCCAGAATCCTTTGCAAACCTCAAAATGCGGACAAAAAAACACTTTTTCCTCTCATTTCGATGACAGAAAGTTCTGGAATCTGAGAGGAGTCACAAATTTCATTCCACCCAGTGTTCCCCCAAGTCTCCCGATAAAAATGATACCTCACTTGTGGGGGTAGACCTAGTGCCCGCATCAGGAAATGCCCCAAAACACAACGTGGACACATCACATTTTGACAAAGAAAACAGAGCTGTTTTTTACAAAGTGCCTTGCTGTGGATTTTGGCCTCTAGCTCAGCATTCACCTAGGGAAACCTAGCAAACACACACAGTTTTGAAAACTAGACACCTAGGGGAATCCAGGATGGGGTGACTTGTGGGGCTCTGATCAGGTTCTGTTACCCAGAATCCTTTGCAAACCTCAAAATGTGGCCAAAAAAACACTTTTTCCTCTCGTTTCGGTAACAGAAAGTTCTGGAATCTGAGAACAGCCACAAATTTCCTCCCACCCAGCATTTCCCCAAGTATCCAGATAAAAATGATACCTCACTTGTGGGGGTAGGCCTAGTTCCCGCGACAGGAAATGCCCCAAAACAGAACATGATCACATCACATTTTGACAAAGAAAACAGAACTGTTTTTTGCAAAGTGCCTAGCTGTGGATTTTGGCCTCTAGCTCAGCAGGCACCTAGGGAAACCTAGCAAACCTGCACAGCTTTGAAAACTATACACCTAGGGGAATCCAAGATGGGGTGACTTGTGGGGCTTTGATCAGGTTCTGTTACCCAGAATTCTTTGCAAACCTCAAAATGTGGCAAAAAAAACACTTTTTCCTCACATTTCGGTGACAGAAAGTTCTGGAATATGAGAGGAGCCACAAATTTCATTCCACTCAGTGTTCCCCCAAGTCTCCCTTTAAAAATGATACCTCACTTGTGGGGGTAAACCTAGTGCCCGCATCAGGAAGTGCCCCAAAACACGACATGGACACATCACATTTTGACAAAGAAAACAGAGCTGTTTCTTGCAAAGTGCCTTGCTGTGGATTTTGGTCTCTAGCTCAGCATTCACCTAGGGAAACCTAGCAAACCCACACAGTTTTGAAAACTAGACACCTAGGGGAATCCAAGATGGGGTGACTTGTGGGGCTCTGATCAGGTTCTGTTACCCAGAATCCTTTGCAAACCTCAAAATGTGGCCAAAAAAACACTTTTTCCTCACATTTCGGTGACAGAAAGTTCTGGAATCTGGGAGGAGCCACAAATTTCCTCCCACCCAGCATTTCCCCAAGTATCCAGATGAAAATGATACCTCACTTGTGGGGGTATGCCTAGTTCCCGCATCAGGAAATGCCCCAAAACACAACATGGACACATCACATTTTGACAAAGAAAACAGAGCTGTTTTTTGCAAAATGCCTAGCTGTGGATTTTGGCCTATAGCTCAGCATTCACCTAGGGAAACCTAGCAAGCCCACACAGTTTTGAAAACTAGACACCTAGGGGAATCCGAGATGGGGTGACTTGTGGGGCTCTGATCAGGTTCTGTTACCCAGAATTCTTTGCAAACCTCAAAATGTGGCCAAAAAAACACTTTTTCCTCACATTTCGGTGACAGAAAGTTCTGGAATCTGAGAGGAGCCACAAATTTCCTTCTACCTAGCGTTCCCCCAAGTCCCCCAATAAAAATGATACCTCACTTGGGGTGGGCCTAGTGCCCGCAACAGGAAATGCCCCAAAACACAACATGAACACATCACATTTTGACAAAGAAAACAGAGCTGTTTTTTGCAAAGTGCCTAGCTTTGGATTTTGGCCTCTAGCTCAGCAGGCACCTAGGGAAACCTAGCAAACCTGCACAGTTTTGAAAACTAGACACCTAGGGGAATCCAAGATGAGGTGACTTCTGGGGCTCTGATCAGGTTCTGTTACCCAGAATCCTTTGCAAACCTCAAAATGTGGCCAAAAAAACACTTTTTCCTCACATTTCGGTGACAGAAAGTTCTTGAATCTGAGAGGAGCCACAAATTTCATTCCACCCAGTGGTCCCCCAAGTCTCCCGATAAAAATGATACCTCACTTGTCGGGGTAGACCTAGTGCCCGTATCAGGAAATGCCCCAAAACACTACGTGGACACATCACATTTTGACAAAGAAAACAGAGCTGTTTTTTGCAAAGTGCCTTGCTGTGGATTTTGGCCTCTAGCTCAGCATTCACCTAGGGAAACCTAGCAAACACAAACAGTTTTGAAAACTAGACACCTAGGGGAATCCAAGATGGGGTGACTTGTGGGGCGCTGATCAGGTTCTGTTACCCAGAATCCTTTGCAAACCTCAAAATGTGGCCAAAAAAACACTTTTTCCTCTCATTTCGGTAACAGAAAGTTCTGGAATCTGAGAAGAGCCAAAAATGTCCTCCCACCTAGCATTTCCCCAAGTATCCAGATAAAAATTTTACCTCACTTGTGGGGGTAGGCTTAGTTCCCGCAACAGGAAATGCCCCAAAACACAACATGAACACATCACATATTGACAAAGAAAACAGAGCTGTTTTTTGCAAAGTGCCTAGCTGTGGATTTTGGCCTCTAGCTCAGCAGGCACCTAGGGAAACCTAGCAAACCTGCACAGTTTTGAAAACTATACAACTAGGGGAATCCATGATGGGGTGACTTGTGGGGCTCTGATCAGGTTATGTTACCCAGAATCCTTTGCAAACCTCAAAATGTGGACAAAAAAACACTTTTTCCTCACATTTCGGTGACAGAAAGTTCTTGAATCTGAGAGGAGCCACAAATTTCATTCCACCCAGTGGTCCCCCAAGTCTCCCGATAAAAATGATACCTCACTTGTGGGGGTAGACCTAGTGCCCGCATCAGGAAATGCCCCAAAACACAACGTGGACACATCACATTTTGACAAAGAAAACAGAGCTGTTTTTTGCAAAGTGCCTTGCTGTGCATTTTGGCCTCTAGCTCAGCATTCACCTAGGGAAACCTTGCAAACACACACAGTTTTGAAAACCAGACACCTAGGGGAAACCAATATGGGTGACTTGTGGGGCTCTGATCAGGTTCTGTTACCCAGAATCCTTTGCAAACCTCAAAATGTGGCCAAAAATACACTTTTTCCTCTCATTTCGGTAACAGAAAGTTCTGGAATCTGAAAAGAGCCACACATTTCCTCCCACCCAGCATTTCCCCAAGTATGCAGATAAAAATGATACCTCACTTGTCGGGGTAGGCCTAGTTCCCGCGACAGGAAATGCCCCAAAACACAACATGAACACATCACATTTTGACAAAGAAAACAGGGCTGTTTTTTGCAAAGTGCCTAGCTGTAGATTTTTGCCTCTAGCTCAGCAGGCACCTAGGGAAACCTAGCAAACCTGCACAGTTTTGAAAACTATACACCTAGGGGAATCCATAATGGGTGACTTGTGGGGCTCTGATCAGGTTCTGTTACCCAGAATCCTTTGCAAACCTCAAAATGTGGACAAAAAAACACTTTTTCCTCTCATTTCGGTGACAGAAAGTTCTGGAATCTGAGAGGAGCCACACATTTCATTCCACCCAGTGTCCCCCCAAGTCTCCCGATAAAAATTATACCTCACTTGTGGGGGTAGACCTAGTGCCCGCATCAGGAAGTGCCCCAAAACACAACGTGGACACATCACATTTTGACAAAGAAAACAGAGCTGTTTTTTGCAAAGTGCCTAGCTGTGGATTTTGGCCTCTAGCTCAGCAGGCACCTAGGGAAACCTAGCAAACCTGCACAGTTTTTGAAACTATACACCTAGGGGAATCCATGATGGGGTGGCTTGTGGGGTTCTGATCAGGTTCTAATACCCAGAATCCTTTGCAAACCTCAAAATGCGGACAAAAAAACACTTTTTCCTCTCATTTCGATGACAGAAAGTTCTGGAATCTGAGAGGAGTCACAAATTTCATTCCACCCAGTGTTCCCCCAAGTCTCCCGATAAAAATGATACCTCACTTGTGGGGGTAGACCTAGTGCCCGCATCAGGAAATGCCCCAAAACACAACGTGGACACATCACATTTTGACAAAGAAAACAGAGCTGTTTTTTACAAAGTGCCTTGCTATGGATTTTGGCCTCTAGCTCAGCATTCACCTAGGGAAACCTAGCAAACACACACAGTTTTGAAAACTAGACACCTAGGGGAATCCTGGATGGGGTGACTTGTGGGGCTCTGATCAGGTTCTGTTACCCAGAATCCTTTGCAAACCTCAAAATGTGGCCAAAAAAACACTTTTTCCTCTCGTTTCGGTAACAGAAAGTTCTGGAATCTGAGAACAGCCACAAATTTCCTCCCACCCAGCATTTCCCCAAGTATCCAGATAAAAATGATACCTCACTTGTGGGGGTAGGCCTAGTTCCCGTGACAGGAAATGCCCCAAAACAGAACATGATCACATCACATTTTGACAAAGAAAACAGAGCTGTTTTTTGCAAAGTGCCTAGCTGTGGATTTTGGCATCTAGCTCAGCAGGCACCTAGGGAAACCTAGCAAACCTGCACAGTTTAGAAAACTATACACCTAGTGGAATCCATGAGGGGTGACTTGTGGGGCTCTGATCAGGTTCTGTTACCCAGAATCCTTTGCAAACCTCAAAATGTTGCCAAAAAAACACTTTTTCCTCATATTTCGGTCACAGAAAGTTCTGGAATCTGAGAAGAGCCACAAATTTCCTCCCACCCAGCATTTCCCCAAGTATCGAGATAAAAATGATACCTCACTCGTCGGGGTAGGCCTAGTTCCCGCGACAGGAAATGCACAAAACACAACATGAACACATCACATTTTGACAAAGAAAACAGAGCTGTTTTTTGCAAAGTGCCTAGCTTTGGATTTTGGCCTCTAGCTCAGCAGGCACCTAGGGAAACCTAGCAAACCTGCACAGTTTTGAAAACTATACACCTAGGGGAATCCATGATGGGGTGACTTGTGGGGCTCTGATCAGGTTCTGTTACCCAGAATCCTTTGCAAACCTCAAAATGTGGACAAAAAAACTTTTTTTCCTCTCATTTCGGTGACAGAAAGTTCTGGAATCTGAGAGGAGCCACAAATTTCATTCCACCCAGTGTTCCCCCAAGTCTCCCGATAAAAATGATACCTCACTTGTGGGGGTAGACCTAGTGCCCGCATCAGGAAATGCCCCAAAACACTACGTGGACACATCACATTTTGACAAAGAAAACAGAGCTGTGTTTTGCAAAGTGCCTTGCTGTGGATTTTGGCCTCTAGCTCAGCATTCACCTAGGGAAACCTAGCAAACACAAACAGTTTTGAAAACTAGACACCTAGGGGAATCCAAGATGGGGTGACTTGTGGGGCGCTGATCAGGTTCTGTTACCCAGAATCCTTTGCAAACCTCAAAATGTGGCCAAAAAAAACACTTTTTCCTCTCATTTCGGTAACAGAAAGTTCTGGAATCTGAGAAGAGCCACAAATTTCCTCCCACCCAGCATTTCCCCAAGTATCCAGATAAAAATGATACCTCACTTGTGGGGGTAGGCCTAGTTCCCGCAACAGGAAATGCCCCAAAACACAACATGAACACATCACATATTGACAAAGAAAATAGAGCTGTTTTTTGCAAAGTGCCTAGCTGTGGATTTTGGCCTCTAGCTCAGCAGGCACCTAGGGAAACCCAGCAAACCTGCACAGTTTTGAAAACTATACACCTAGGGGAATCCATTATGGGGTGACTTGTGGGGCTCTGATCAGGTTCTGTTACCCAGAATCCTTTGCAAACCTCAAAATGTGGACAAAAAAACACTTTTTCCTCTCATTTCGGTGACAGAAAGTTCTGGAATCTGAGAGGAGCCACTAATTTCATTCCACCCAGTGGTCCCCCAAGTCTCCCGATAAAAATGATACCTCACTTGTGGCGGTAGACCTAGTGCCCGCATCAGGAAATGCCCCAAAACACAACGTGGACACATCACATTTTGACAAAGAAAACAGAGCTGGTTTTTGCAAAGTACCTTGCTGTAGATTTTGGCCTCTAGCTCAGCATTCACCTAGGGAAACCTAGCAAACACACACAGTTCTGAAAACTAGACACCTAGGGGAATCCAAGATGGGGTGACTTGTGGGGCTCTGATCAGGTTCTGTTACCCAGAATCCTTTGCAATCCTCAAAATGTGGCCAAAAAAACACTTTTTCCTCTCATTTCGGTAACAGAAATTTCTAGAATCTGAGAAGAGCCACAAATTTACTCCCACCCAGCATTTCCCCAAGTATCCAGATAAAAATGATACCTCACTTGTCGGGGTAGGCCTAGTTCCCGCGACAGGAAATGCCCCAAAACACAACATGAACACATCACATTTTGACAAAGAAAACAGAGCTGTTTTTTGCAAAGTGCCTAGCTGTGGATTTTGGCCTATAGCTCAGCATTCACCTAGGGAAACCTAGCAAACCCATACAGTTTTGAAAACTAGACACCTAGGGGAATCCGAGATGGGTTGACTTGTGGGGCTCTGATCAGGTTCTGTTACCCAGAATTCTTTGCAAACCTCAAAATGTGGCCAAAAAAACACTTTTTCCTCACATTTCGGTGACAGAAAGTTCTGGAATCTGAGAGGAGCCACAAATTTCCTTCCACCTAGCGTTCCCCCAAGTCTCGCAATAAAAATGATACCTCACTTGGGGTGGGCCTAGTGCCCGCAACAGGAAATGCCCCAAAACACAACGTGAACAAATCACATTTTGACAAAGAAAACAGAGCTGTTTTTTGCAAAGTGCCTAGCTTTGGATTTTGGCCTCTAGCTCAGCAGGCACCTAGGGAAACCTAGCAAACCTGCACAGTTTTGAAAACTAGACACCTAGGGGAATCCAAGATGAGGTGACTTGTGGGGCTCTGATCAGGTTCTGTTACCCAGAATCCTTTGCAAACCTCAAACTGTGGCCAAAAAAACACTTTTTCCTCACATTTCGGTGACAGAAAGTTCTGGAATGTGAGAAGAGCCACAAATCTCCTCCCACCCAGTATTTCCCCAAGTATCCAGATAAAAATGATACCTCACTTGTGGGGTAGGCCTAGTTCCCGCGACAGGAAATGCCCCAAAACACAACATGAACACATTCCATTTTGACAAAGAAAACAGAGCTGTTTTTTGCAAAGTGTCTAGCTTTGGATTTTGCCCTCTAGCTCAGCAAGCACCTGGAGAAACCTAGCAAACCTGCACAGTTTTGAAAACTAGACACCTAGGGGAATCCAAGATGAGGTGACTTGTGGGGCTCTGATCAGGTTCTGTTACCCAGAATCCTTTGCAAACCTCAAAATGTGGACAAAAAAACACTTTTTCCTCACATTTCGGTGACAGAAAGTTCTGGAATGTGAGAGGAGCCACACATTTCATTCCACCCAGTGTTCCCCCAAGTCTCCCGATAAAAATGATACCTCACTTGTGGGGGTAGACCTAGTGCCCGCATCAGGAAATGCCCCAAAACACAACGTGGACACATCACATTTTGACAAAGAAAATAGAGCTCTTTTTTGCAAAGTGCCTAGCTGTGGATTTTGGCCTCTAGCTCAGCAGGCACCTAGGGAAACCTAGCATACCTGCACAGTTTTGAAAACTATACACCTAGGGGAATCCATGATGGGGTGACTTGTGGGGCTCTGATCAGGTTCTGCTACCCAGAATCCTTTGCAAACCTCAAAATGTGGACAAAAAAACACTTTTTCCTCTCATTTCGGTGACAGAAAGTTCTGGAATCTGAGAGGAGCCACAAATTTCATTCCACCCAGTGTTCCCCCATGTCTCCCGATAAAAATGATACCTCACTTGTGGGGGTAAACCTAGTGCCCGCATCAGGAAGTGCCCCAAAACACGACATGGACACATCACATTTTGACAAAGAAAACAGAGCTGTTTCTTGCAAAGTGCCTTGCTGTGGATTTTGGTCTCTAGCTCAGCATTCACCTAGGGAAACCTAGCAAACCCACACAGTTTTGAAAACTAGACACCTAGGGGAATCCAAGATGGGGTGACTTGTGGGGCTCTGATCAGGTTCTGTTACCCAGAATCCTTTGCAAACCTCAAAATGTGGCCAAAAAAACACTTTTTCCTCACATTTCGGTGACAGAAAGTTCTGGAATCTGGGAGGAGCCACAAATTTCCTCCCACCCAGCATTTCCCCAAGTATCCAGATGAAAATGATACCTCACTTGTGGGGGTATGCCTAGTTCCCGCGACAGGAAATGCCCCAAAACACAACATGGACACATCACATTTTGACAAAGAAAACAGAGCTGTTTTTTGCAAAGTGCCTAGCTGTGGATTTTGGCCTCTAGCTCAGCAGGCACCTAGGGAAACCTAGCAAACCTGCACAGTTTAGAAAACTATACACCTAGGGGAATCCATGAGGGGTGACTTGTGGGGCTCTGATCAGGTTCTGTTACCCAGAATCCTTTGCAAACCTCAAAATGTGGACAAAAAAACACTTTTTCCTCACATTTTGGTGACAGAAAGTTCTGGAATCTGAGAGGAGCCACAAATTTCATTCCATCAAGCGTTCCCCCAAGTCTCCAGATAAAAATGATACTTCACTTCTGGGGGTAGACCTAGGGCCCGCATCAGGAAATGCCCCAAAAACACAACGTGGACACATCACATTTTGAAAAAGAAAACAGAGCTGTTTTTTGCAAAATGCCTAGCTATGGATTTTGGCCTATAGCTCAGCATTCACCTAGGGAAACCTAGCAAACCCACACAGTTTTGAAAACTAGACACCTAGGGGAATCCGAGATGGGGTGACTTGTGGGGCTCTAATCAGGTTCTGTTACCCAGAATTCTTTGCAAACCTCAAAATGTGGCCAAAAAAACACTTTTTCCTCACATTTCGGTGACAGAAAGTTCTGGAATCTGAGAGGAGCCACAAATTTCCTTCTACCTAGCGTTCCCCCAAGTCCCCCAATAAAAATGATACCTCACTTGGGGTGGGCCTAGTGCCCGCAACAGGAAATGCCCCAAAACACAACATGAACACATCACATTTTGAGAAAGAAAACAGAGCTGTTTTTTGCAAAGTGCCTAGCTTTGGATTTTGGCCTCTAGCTCAGCAGGCACCTAGGGAAACCTAGCAAACCTGCACAGTTTTGAAAACTAGACACCTAGGGGAATCCAAGATGAGGTGACTTCTGGGGCTCTGATCAGGTTCTGTTACCCAGAATCCTTTGCAAACCTCAAAATGTGGCCAAAAAAACACTTTTTCCTCACATTTCGGTGACAGAAAGTTCTTGAATCTGAGAGGAGCCACAAATTTCATTCCACCCAGTGGTCCCCCAAGTCTCCCGATAAAAATGATACCTCACTTGTCGGGGTAGACCTAGTGCCCGTACCAGGAAATGCCCCAAAACACTACGTGGACACATCACATTTTGACAAAGAAAACAGAGCTGTTTTTTGCAAAGTGCCTTGCTGTGGATTTTGTCCTCTAGCTCAGCATTCACCTAGGGAAACCTAGCAAACACAAACAGTTTTGAAAACTAGACACCTAGGGGAATCCAAGATGGGGTGACTTGTGGGGCGCTGATCAGGTTCTGTTACCCAGAATCCTTTGCAAACCTCAAAATGTGGCCAAAAAAACACTTTTTCCTCTCATTTCGGTAACAGAAAGTTCTGGAATCTGAGAAGAGCCAAAAATTTCCTCCCACCTAGCATTTCCCCAAGTATCCAGATAAAATTTGTACCTCACTTGTGGGGGTAGGCTTAGTTCCCGCAACAGGAAATGCCCCAAAACACAACATGAACACATCACATATTGACAAAGAAAACAGAGCTGTTTTTTGCAAAGTGCCTAGCTGTGGATTTTGGCCTCTAGCTCAGCAGGCACCTAGGGAAACTTAGCAAACCTGCACAGTTTTGAAAACTATACAACCAGGGGAATCCATGATGGGGTGACTTGTGGGGCTCTGATCAGGTTATGTTACCCAGAATCCTTTGCAAACCTCAAAATGTGGACAAAAAAAACACTTTTTCCTCACATTTCGGTGACAGAAAGTTCTTGAATCTGAGAGGAGCCACAAATTTCATTCCACCCAGTGGTCCCCCAAGTCTCCCGATAAAAATGATACCTCACTTGTGGGGGTAGACCTAGTGCCCGCATCAGGAAATGCCCCAAAACACAACGTGGACACATCACATTTTGACAAAGAAAACAGAGCTGTTTTTTGCAAAGTGCCTTGCTGTGGATTTTGGCCTCTAGCTCAGCATTCACCTAGGGAAACCTTGCAAACACACACAGTTTTGAAAACCAGACACCTAGGGGAATCCAATATGGGTGACTTGTGGGGCTCTGATCAGGTTCTGTTACCCAGAATCCTTTGCAAACCTCAAAATGTGGCCAAAAAAACACTTTTTCCTCTCATTTCGGCAACAGAAAGTTCTGGAATCTGAAAAGAGCCACACATTTCCTCCCACCCAGCATTTCCCCAAGTATCCAGATAAAAATGATACCTCACTTGTCGGGGTAGGCCTAGTTCCCGCGACAGGAAATGCCCCAAAACACAACATGAACACATCACATTTTGACAAAGAAAACAGGGCTGTTTTTTGCAAAGTGCCTAGCTGTAGATTTTTGCCTCTAGCTCAGCAGGCACCTAGGGAAACCTAGCAAACCTGCACAGTTTTGAAAACTATACACCTAGGGGAATCCATGATGGGTGACTTGTGGGGCTCTGATCAGGTTCTGTTACCCAGAATCCTTTGCAAACCTCAAAATGTGGACAAAAAAACACTTTTTCCTCTCATTTCGGTGACAGAAAGTTCTGGAATCTGAGAGGAGCCACACATTTCATTCCACCCAGTGTCCCCTCAAGTCTCCCGATAAAAATTATACCTCACTTGTGGTGGTAGACCTAGTGCCCGCATCAGGAAGTGCCCCAAAACACAACGTGGACACATCACATTTTGACAAAGAAAACAGAGCTGTTTTTTGCAAAGTGCCTAGCTGTGGATTTTGGCCTCTAGCTCAGCTGGCACCTAGGGAAACCTAGCAAACCTGCACAGTTTTGAAAACTATACACCTAGGGGAATCCATGATGGGGTGGCTTGTAGGACTCTGATCAGGTTCTGTTACCCAGAATCCTTTGCAAACCTCAAAATGCGGACAAAAAAACACTTTTTCCTCTCATTTCGATGACAGAAAGTTCTGGAATCTGAGAGGAGTCACAAATTTCATTCCAACCAGTGTTCCCCCAAGTCTCCCGATAAAAATGATACCTCACTTGTGGGGGTAGACCTAGTGCCCGCATCAGGAAATGCCCCAAAACACAACGTGGACACATCACATTTTGACAAAGAAAACAGAGCTGTTTTTTACAAAGTGCCTTGCTGTGGATTTTGGCCTCTAGCTCAGCATTCACCTAGGGAAACCTAGCAAACACACACAGTTTTGAAAACTAGACACCTAGGGGAATCCAGGATGGGGTGACTTGTGGGGCTCTGATCAGGTTCTGTTACCCAGAATCCTTTGCAAACCTCAAAATGTGGCCAAAAAAACACTTTTTCCTCTCGTTTCGGTAACAGAAAGTTCTGGAATCTGAGAACAGCCACAAATTTCCTCCCACCCAGCATTTCCCCAAGTATCCAGATAAAAATGATACCTCACTTGTGGGGGTAGGCCTAGTTCCCGCGACAGGAAATGCCCCAAAACAGAACATGATCACATCACATTTTGACAAAGAAAACAGAGCTGTTTTTTGCAAAGTGCCTAGCTGTGGATTTTGGCCTCTAGCTCAGCAGGCACCTAGGGAAACCTAGCAAACCTGCACAGCTTTGAAAACTATACACCTAGGGGAATCCAAGATGGGGTGACTTGTGGGGCTTTGATCAGGTTCTGTTACCCAGAATTCTTTGCAAACCTCAAAATGTGGCCAAAAAAACACTTTTTCCTCACATTTCGGTGACAGAAAGTTCTGGAATATGAGAGGAGCCACACATTTCATTCCACCCAGTGTTCCCCCAAGTCTCCCGATAAAAATGATATCTCACTTGTGGGGGTAAACCTAGTGCCCGCATCAGGAAGTGCCCCAAAACACGACATGGACACATCACATTTTGACAAAGAAAACAGAGCTGTTTCTTGCAAAGTGCCTAGCTGTGGATTTTGGCCTCTAGCTCAGCAGGCACCTAGGGAAACCTAGCAAACCTGCACAGTTTTGAAAACTATACAACTAGGGGAATCCAAGATGGGGTGACTTGTGGGGCTCTGATCAGGTTCTGTTACCCAGAATCCTTTGCAAACCTCAAAATGTGGCCAAAAAAACACTTTTTCCTCACATTTCGGTGACAGAAAGTTCTGGAATCTGGGAGGAGCCACAAATTTCATCCCACCCAGCATTTCCCCAAGTATCCAGATGAAAATGATACCTCACTTGTGGGGGTATGCCTAGTTCCCGCATCAGGAAATGCCCCAAAACACAACATGGACACATCACATTTTGACAAAGAAAACAGAGCTGTTTTTTGCAAAATGCCTAGCTGTGGATTTTGGCCTATAGCTCAGCATTCACCTAGGGAAACCTAGCAAACCCACACAGTTTTGAAAACTAGACACCTAGGGGAATCCGAGATGGGGTGACTTGTGGGGCTCTGATCAGGTTCTGTTACCCAGAATTCTTTGCAAACCTCAAAATGTGGCCAAAAAAACACTTTTTCCTCACATTTCGGTGACAGAAAGTTCTGGAATCTGAGAGGAGCCAAAAATTTCCTTCTACCTAGCGTTCCCCCAAGTCCCCCAATAAAAATGATAGCTCACTTGGGGTGGGCCTAGTGCCCGCAACAGGAAATGCCCCAAAACACAACATGAACACATCACATTTTGACAAAGAAAACAGAGCTGTTTTTTGCAAAGTGCCTAGCTTTGGATTTTGGCCTCTAGCTCAGCAGGCACCTAGGGAAACCTAGCAAACCTGCACAGCTTTGAAAACTAGACACCTAGGGGAATCCAAGATGAGGTGACTTCTGGGGCTCTGATCAGGTTCTGTTACCCAGAATCCTTTGCAAACCTCAAAATGTGGCCAAAAAAACACTTTTTCCTCACATTTCGGTGACAGAAAGTTCTTGAATCTGAGAGGAGCCACAAATTTCATTCCACCCAGTGGTCCCCCAAGTCTCCCGATAAAAATGATACCTCACTTGTCGGGGTAGACCTAGTGCCCGTATCAGGAAATGCCCCAAAACACTACGTGGACACATCACATTTTGACAAAGAAAACAGAGCTGTTTTTTGCAAAGTGCCTTGCTGTGGATTTTGGCCTCTAGCTCAGCATTCACCTAGGGAAACCTAGCAAACACAAACAGTTTTGAAAACTAGACACCTAGGGGAATCCAAGATGGGGTGACTTGTGGGGCGCTGATCAGGTTCTGTTACCCAGAATCCTTTGCAAACCTCAAAATGTGGCCAAAAAAACACTTTTTCCTCTCATTTCGGTAACAGAAAGTTCTGGAATCTGAGAAGAGCCAAAAATGTCCTCCCACCTAGCATTTCCCCAAGTATCCAGATAAAAATGTTACCTCACTTGTGGGGGTAGGCTTAGTTCCCGCAACAGGAAATGCCCCAAAACACAACATGAACACATCACATATTGACAAAGAAAACAGAGCTGTTTTTTGCAAAGTGCCTAGCTGTGGATTTTGGCCTCTAGCTCAGCAGGCACCTAGGGAAACCTAGCAAACCTGCACAGTTTTGAAAACTATACAACTAGGGGAATCCATGATGGGGTGACTTGTGGGGCTCTGATCAGGTTATGTTACCCAGAATCCTTTGCAAACCTCAAAATGTGGACAAAAAAACACTTTTTCCTCACATTTCGGTGAAAGAAAGTTCTGGAATCCGAGAGGAGCCTCAAATTTCATTCCACCCAGTGTTTCCCCAAGTATCCAGATGAAAATGATACCTCACTTGTGGGGGTATGCCTAGTTCCCGCATCAGGAAATGCCCCAAAACACAACATGGACACATCACATTTTGACAAAGAAAACAGAGCTGTTTTTTGCAAAATGCCTAGCTGTGGATTTTGGCCTATAGCTCAGCATTCACCTAGGGAAACCTAGCAAACCCACACAGTTTTGAAAACTAGACACCTAGGGGAATCCGAGATGGGGTGACTTGTGGGGCTCTGATCAGGTTCTGTTACCCAGAATTCTTTGCAAACCTCAAAATGTGGCCAAAAAAACACTTTTTCCTCACATTTCGGTGACAGAAAGTTCTGGAATCTGAGAGGAGCCACAAATTTCCTTCTACCTAGCGTTCCCCCAAGTCCCCCAATAAAAATGATACCTCACTTGGGGTGGGCCTAGTGCCCGCAACAGGAAATGCCCCAAAACACAACATGAACACATCACATTTTGACAAAGAAAACAGAGCTGTTTTTTGCAAAGTGCCTAGCTTTGGATTTTGGCCTCTAGCTCAGCAGGCACCTAGAGAAACCTAGCAAACCTGCACAGTTTTGAAAACTAGACACCTAGGGGAATCCAAGATGAGGTGACTTCTGGGGCTCTGATCAGGTTCTGTTACCCAGAATCCTTTGCAAACCTCAAAATGTGGCCAAAAAAACACTTTTTCCTCACATTTCGGTGACAGAAAGTTCTTGAATCTGAGAGGAGCCACAAATTTCATTCCACCCAGTGGTCCCCCAAGTCTCCCGATAAAAATGATACCTCACTTGTCGGGGTAGACCTAGTGCCCGTATCAGGAAATGCCCCAAAACACTACGTGGACACATCACATTTTGACAAAGAAAACAGAGCTGTTTTTTGCAAAGTGCCTTGCTGTGGATTTTGGCCTCTAGCTCAGCATTCACCTAGGGAAACCTAGCAAACACAAACAGTTTTGAAAACTAGACACCTAGGGGAATCCAAGATGGGGTGACTTGTGGGGCGCTGATCAGGTTCTGTTACCCAGAATCCTTTGCAAACCTCAAAATGTGGCCAAAAAAACACTTTTTCCTCTCATTTCGGTAACAGAAAGTTCTGGAATCTGAGAAGAGCCAAAAATGTCCTCCCACCTAGCATTTCCCCAAGTATCCAGATACATTTTTTACCTCACTTGTGGGGGTAGGCTTAGTTCCCGCAACAGGAAATGCCCCAAAACACAACATGAACACATCTCATATTGACAAAGAAAACAGAGCTGTTTTTTGCAAAGTGCCTCGCTGTGGATTTTGGCCTCTAGCTCAGCAGGCACCTAGGGAAACCTAGCAAACCTGCACAGTTTTGAAAACTATACAACTAGGGGAATCCATGATGGGGTGACTTGTGGGGCTCTGATCAGGTTATGTTACCCAGAATCCTTTGCAAACCTCAAAATGTGGACAAAAAAACACTTTTTCCTCACATTTCGGTGACAGAAAGTTCTTGAATCTGAGAGGAGCCACAAATTTCATTCCACCCAGTGGTCCCCCAAGTCTCCCGATAAAAATGATACCTCACTTGTGGGGGTAGACCTAGTGCCCGCATCAGGAAATGCCCCAAAACACAACGTGGACACATCACATTTTGACAAAGAAAACAGAGCTGTTTTTTGCAAAGTGCCTTGCTGTGGATTTTGGCCTCTAGCTCAGCATTCACCTAGGGAAACCTTGCAAACACACACAGTTTTGAAAACCAGACACATAGGGGAATCCAATATGGGTGACTTGTGGGGCTCTGATCAGGTTCTGTTACCCAGAATCCTTTGCAAACCTCAAAATGTGGCCAAAAAAACACTTTTTCCTCTCATTTCGGTAACAGAAAGTTCTGGAATCTGAAAAGAGCCACACATTTCCTCCCACCCAGCATTTCCCCAAGTATGCAGATAAAAATGATACCTCACTTGTCGGGGTAGGCCTAGTTCCCGCGACAGGAAATGCCCCAAAACACAACATGAACACATCACATTTTGACAAAGAAAACAGGGCTGTTTTTTGCAAAGTGCCTAGCTGTAGATTTTTGCCTCTAGCTCAGCAGGCACCTAGGGAAACCTAGCAAACCTGCACAGTTTTGAAAACTATACACCTAGGGGAATCCATGATGGGTGACTTGTGGGGCTCTGATCAGGTTCTGTTACCCAGAATCCTTTGCAAACCTCAAAATGTGGACAAAAAAACACTTTTTCCTCTCATTTCGGTGACAGAAAGTTCTGGAATCTGAGAGGAGCCACACATTTCATTCCACCCAGTGTCCCCCCAAGTCTCCCGATAAAAATTATACCTCACTTGTGGGGGTAGACCTAGTGCCCGCATCAGGAAGTGCCCCAAAACACAACGTGGACACATCACATTTTGACAAAGAAAACAGAGCTGTTTTTTGCAAAGTGCCTAGCTGTGGATTTTGGCCTCTAGCTCAGCAGGCACCTAGGGAAACCTAGCAAACCTGCACAGTTTTGAAAACTATACACCTAGGGGAATCCATGATGGGGTGGCTTGTGGGGCTCTGATCAGGTTCTGTTACCCAGAATCCTTTGCAAACCTCAAAATGCAGACAAAAAAACACTTTTTCCTCTCATTTCGATGACAGAAAGTTCTGGAATCTGAGAGGAGTCACAAATTTCATTCCACCCAGTGTTCCCCCAAGTCTCCCGATAAAAATGATACCTCACTTGTGGGGGTAGACCTAGTGCCCGCATCAGGAAATGCCCCAAAACACAACGTGGACACATCACATTTTGACAAAGAAAACAGAGCTGTTTTTTACAAAGTGCCTTGCTGTGGATTTTGGCCTCTAGCTCAGCATTCACCTAGGGAAACCTAGCAAACACACACAGTTTTGAAAACTAGACACCTAGGGGAATCCTGGATGGGGTGACTTGTGGGGCTCTGATCAGGTTCTGTTACCCAGAATCCTTTGCAAACCTCAAAATGTGGCCAAAAAAACACTTTTTCCTCTCGTTTCGGTAACAGAAAGTTCTGGAATCTGAGAACAGCCACAAATTTCCTCCCACCCAGCATTTCCCCAAGTATCCAGATAAAAATGATACCTCACTTGTGGGGGTAGGCCTAGTTCCCGTGACAGGAAATGCCCCAAAACAGAACATGATCACATCACATTTTGACAAAGAAAACAGAGTTGTTTTTTGCAAAGTGCCTAGCTGTGGATTTTGGCATCTAGCTCAGCAGGCACCTAGGGAAACCTAGCAAACCTGCACAGTTTAGAAAACTATACACCTAGGGGAATCCATGAGGGGTGACTTGTGGGGCTCTGATCAGGTTCTGTTACCCAGAATCCTTTGCAAACCTCAAAATGTTGCCAAAAAAACACTTTTTCCTCATATTTCGGTCACAGAAAGTTCTGGAATCTGAGAAGAGCCACAAATTTCCTCCCACCCAGCATTTCCCCAAGTATCCAGATAAAAATGATACCTCACTCGTCGGGGTAGGCCTAGTTCCCGCGACAGGAAATGCACAAAACACAACATGAACACATCACATTTTGACAAAGAAAACAGAGCTGTTTTTTGCAAAGTGCCTAGCTTTGGATTTTGGCCTCTAGCTCAGCAGGCACCTAGGGAAACCTAGCAAACCTGCACAGTTTTGAAAACTATACACCTAGGGGAATCCATGATGGGGTGACTTGTGGGGCTCTGATCAGGTTCTGTTACCCAGAATCCTTTGCAAACCTCAAAATATGGACAAAAAAACACTTTTTCCTCTCATTTCGGTGACAGAAAGTTCTGGAATCTGAGAGGAGCCACAAATTTCATTCCACCCAGTGTTCCCCCAAGTCTCCCGATAAAAATGATACCTCACTTGTGGGGGTAGACCTAGTGCCCGCATCAGGAAATGCCCCAAAACACTACGTGGACACATCACATTTTGACAAAGAAAACAGAGCTGTGTTTTGCAAAGTGCCTTGCTGTGGATTTTGGCCTCTAGATCAGCATTCACCTAGGGAAACCTAGCAAACACAAACAGTTTTGAAAACTAGACACCTAGGGGAATCCAAGATGGGGTGACTTGTGGGGCGCTGATCAGGTTCTGTTACCCAGAATCCTTTGCAAACCTCAAAATGTGGCCAAAAAAAACACTTTTTCCTCTCATTTCGGTAACAGAAAGTTCTGGAATCTGAGAAGAGCCACAAATTTCCTCCCACCCAGCATTTCCCCAAGTATCCAGATAAAAATGATACCTCACTTGTGGGGGTAGGCCTAGTTCCCGCAACAGGAAATGCCCCAAAACACAACATGAACACATCACATATTGACAAAGAAAATAGAGCTGTTTTTTGCAAAGTGCCTAGCTGTGGATTTTGGCCTCTAGCTCAGCAGGCACCTAGGGAAACCTAGCAAACCTGCACAGTTTTGAAAACTATACACCTAGGGGAATCCATTATGGGGTGACTTGTGGGGCTCTGATCAGGTTCTGTTGCCAGAATCCTTTGCAAACCTCAAAATGTGGACAAAAAAACACTTTTTCCTCTCATTTCGGTGACAGAAAGTTCTGGAATCTGAGAGGAGCCACAAATTTCATTCCACCCAGTGGTCCCCCAAGTCTCCCGATAAAAATTATACCTCACTTGTGGGGGTAGACCTAGTGCCCGCATCAGGAAATGCCCCAAAACACAACGTGGACACATCACATTTTGACAAAGAAAACAGAGCTGTTTTTTGCAAAGTGCCTTGCTTTAGATTTTGGCCTCTAGCTCAGCATTCACCTAGGGAAACCTAGCAAACACACACAGTTTTGAAAACTAGACACCTAGGGGAATCCAAGATGGGGTGACTTGTGGGGCTCTGATCAGGTTCTGTTACCCAGAATCCTTTGCAAACCTCAAAATGTGGCCAAAAAAACACTTTTTCCTCTCATTTCGGTAACAGAAAGTTCTGGAATCTGAGAAGAGCCACAAATTTCCTCCCACCCAGCATTTCCCCAAGTATCCAGATAAAAATGATACCTCACTTGTCGGGGTAGGCCTAGTTCCCGCGACAGGAAATGCCCCAAAACACAACATGAACACATCACATTTTGACAAAGAAAACAGAGCTGTTTTTTGCACAGTGCCTAGCTGTGGATTTTGGCCTCTAGCTCAGCAGGCACCTAGGGAAACCTAGCAAACCTGCACAGTTTTGAAAACTATACACCTAGGGGAGTCCATGATGGGTGACTTGTGGGGCTCTGATCAGGTTCTGTTACCCAGAATCCTTTGCAAACCTCAAAATGTGGACAAAAAAACACTTTTTCCTCTCATTTCGGTGAAAGAAAGTTCTGGAATCCGAGAGGAGCCACAAATTTCATTCCACCCAGTGTTTCCCCAAGTATCCCGATAATAATTATACCTCACTTGTGGGGGTAGACCTAGTGCCCGCATCAGGAAATGCCCCAAAACACAACGTGGACACATCACATTTTGACAAAGAAAACAGAGCTGTTTTTTGCAAAGTGCCTAGCTGTGGATTTTGGCCTCTAGCTCAGCCGGCACCTAGGGAAACCTAGCAAACCTGCACAGTTTTGAAAACTATACACCTAGGGGAATCCATGATGGGTGACTTGTGGGGCTCTGATCAGGTTCTGTTACCCAGAATCCTTTGCAAACCTCAAAATGTGGACAAAAAAACACTTTTTCCTCTCGTTTCGATGACAGAAAGTTCTGGAATCTGAGAGGAGCCACAAATTTCATTCCACCCAGTGTTCCCCCAAGTCTCCCGATAAAAATGATACCTCACTTGTGGGGGTAGACCTAGTGCCCGCATCAGGAAATGCCCCAAAACACAACGTGGACACATCACATTTTGACAAAGAAAACAGAGCTGTTTTTTACAAAGTGCCTTGCTGTGGATGTTGGCCTCTAGCTCAGCATTCACCTAGGGAAACTTAGCAAACACACACAGTTTTGAAAACTAGACACCTAGGGGAATCCAAGATGGGGTGACTTGTGGGGCTCTGATCAGGTTCTGTTAACCAGAATCCTTTGCAAACCTCAAAATGTGGCCAAAAAAACACTTTTTCCTCTCATTTCGGTCACAGAAAGTTCTGGAATCTGAGAAGAGCCACAAATTTCCTCCCACCCAGCATTTCCACAAGTATCCAGATAAAAATGATACCTCACTTGTGGGGTTAGGCCTAGTTCCCGCGACAGGAAATGCCCCAAAACACAACATGAACACATCACATTTTGACAAAGAAAACAGAGCTGTTTTTTGCAAAGTGCCTAACTGTGAATTTTGGCCTCTAGCTCAGCAGGCACCTAGGGAAACCTAGCAAACCTGCACAGCTTTGAAAACTATACACCTAGGGGAATCCATGATGGGGTGACTTGTGGGTCTCTGATCAGGTTCTGTTACCCAGAATCCTTTGCAAACCTCAAAATATGGACAAAAAATCACTTTTTCCTCTCATTTCGGTGACAGAAAGTTCTGGAATCTGAGAGGAGCCACAAATTTCATTCCACCCAGCGTTCCCCCAAGTCTCCCGATAAAAATGATACCCCACTTGTGGGGGTAGACATAGTGCACTCATCAGGAAATGCCCCAAAACACAACGTGGACACATCACATTTTGACAAAGAAAACAGATCTGTTTTTTACAAAGTGCCTAGCTGTGGATTTTGGCCTCTAGCTCAGCATTCACCTAGGGAAACCTAGCAAACACACACAGTTTTGAAAACTAGACACCTAGGGGAATCCAGGATGGGGTGACTTGTGGGGCTCTGATTAGGTTCTGTTACCAAGAATCCTTTGCAAACCTCAAAATGTGGCCAAAAAAACACTTTTTCCTCTCATTTCGGTAACAGAAAGTTCTGGAATCTGAGAACAGCCACAAATTTCCTCCCACCCAGCATTTCCCCAAGTATCCAGATAAAAATGATACCTCACTTGTGGGGGTAGGCCTAGTTCCCGTGACAGGAAATGCCCCAAAACAGAACATGAACACATCACATTTTGACAAAGAAAACAGAGCTGTTTTTTGCAAAGTGCCTAGCTGTGGATTTTGGCCTCTAGCTCAGCAGGCACAGAGGGAAACCTAGCAAACCTGCACAGCTTTGAAAACTATACACCTAGGGGAATCCAAGATGGGGTGACTTGTGGGGCTCTGATCAGGTTCTGTTACCCAGAATTCTTTGCAAACCTCAAAATGTGGCAAAAAAAACACTTTTTCCTCACATTTCGGTGACAGAAAGTTCTGGAATATGAGAGGAGCCACAAATTTCCTTCCCCCCAGCGTTCCCCCAAGTCTCCCGATAAAAATGATACCTCACTTGTGGCGGTAGGCCTAGTGCCCGCGACAGGAAATGCCCCAAAACACAACATGGACACATCACATTTTAACGAAGAAAACAGAGCTGTTTTTTACAAAGTGCCTAGCTGTGGATTTTGGTCTCTAGCTCAGCAGGTACCTTGGGAAACCTAGCAAACCTGCACAGTTTTGAAAACTAGACACCTAGGGGAATCCAAGATGAGGTGACTTGTGGGGCTCTGATCAGGTTCTGTTACCCAGAATCCTTTGCAAACCTCAAACTGTGGCCAAAAAAACACTTTTTCCTCACATTTCAGTGACAGAAAGTTCTGGAATGTGAGAAGAGCCACAAATCTCCTCCCACCCAGTATTTCCCCAAGTATCCAGATAAAAATGATACCTCACTCGTGGGGGTAGGCCTAGTTCCCGCAACAGGAAATGCCCCAAAACACAACGTGGACACATCACATTTTGACAAAGAAAACAGTGCTGTTTTTTGCAAAGTGCCTTGCTGTGGATTTTGGCCTCTAGCTCAGCATTCACCTAGGGAAACCTAGCAAACACACACAGTTTTGAAAACTAGACACCTAGGGGAATCCAAGATGGGGTGACTTGTGGGCCTCTGATCAGGTTCTGTTACCCAGAATCCTTTGCAAACCTCAAAATGTGGACAAAAAAACACTTTTTCCTCTCATTTCGGTAACAGAAAGTTCTGGAATCTGAGAGGAGCCACAAATTTCATTCCACCCAGCGTTCCCCCAAGTCTCCCGATAAAAATTATACCTCACTTGTGGGGGTAGACCTAGTGCCCGCTTCAGGAAATGCCCCAAAACACAACGTGGACACATCACATTTTGACAAAGAAAACAGAGATGTTTTTTGCAAAGTGCCTAGCTGTGGTTTTTGGCCTCTAGCTCAGCATTAACCTAAGGAAACCTAGCAAACCCACACAGTTTTGAAAACTAGACACCTAGGGGAATCCGAGATGGGGTGACTTGTGGGGCTCTGATCAGGTTCTGTTACCCAGAATTCTTTGCAAACCTCAAAATGTGGCCAAGAAAACACTTTTTCCTCACATTTCGGTGACACAAAGTTCTGGAATCTGAGAGGAGCCACAAATTTCCTTCCACCCAGCGTTCCCCCAAGTCTCCCAATAAAAATGATACCTCACTTGGGGTGGGCCTAGTGCCTGCGACAGGAAATGCCCCAAAACACAACATGGAAACATCACATTTTGATAAAGAAAACAGAGCTGTTTTTTGCAAAGTGCTTAGCTTTGGATTTTGGCCTCTAGCTCAGCAGGCACCTAGGGAAAGCTGGCAAACCTGCACAGTTTTTAAAACTAGACACCTAGGGGAATCCAAGATGAGGTGACTTGTGGGGCTCTGATCAGGTTCTGTTAACCAGAATCCTTTGCAATCCTCAAAATGTGGCCAAAAAAACACTTTTTCCTCACATTTTGGTGACAGAAAGTTCTGGAATCTGAGAAGAGCCACAAATTTCCTCCCACCCAGTATTTCCCCAAGTATCCAGATAAAAATGATACCTCACTTGTGAGGGTAGGCCTAGTTCCCTTGACAGGAAATGCCCCAAAACACAACATGAACACATTCCATTTTGACAAAGAAAACAGAGCTGTTTTTTGCAAAGTGCCTAGCTGTGGATTTTGGCCTCTAGCTCAGAAGGCACCTAGGAAAACCTAGCAAACCTGCACAGTTTTGAAAACTATACACCTGGGGGAATCCATGATGGGGTGACTTGTGGGGCTCTGATCAGGTTCTGTTACCCAGAATCCTTTGCAAACCTCAAAATGTGGACATAAAAGCAATTTTCCTCTCATTTCGGTGACAGAAAGTTCTGGAATCTGAGAGGAGCCACAAATTTCATTCCACCCAGTGTTCCCCCAAGTCTCCCAATCAAAATGATACCTCACTTGTGGGGGTAGACCTAGTGCACGCATCAGGAAATGCCCCAAAACACAACGTGGACACATCACATTTTGACAAAGAAAATAGAGCTGTTTTTTACAAAGTGCCTAGCTGTGGATTTTGGTCTCTAGCTCAGCAGGCACCTAGGGAAACCTAGCAAACCTGCACAGTTTTGAAAACTATACACCTAAGGGAATCCATGATGGGTGACTTGTGGGGCTCTGATCAGGTTCTGCTACCCAGAATCCTTTGCAAACCTCAAAATGTGGACAAAAAAACACTTTTTCCTCTCATTTCGGTGACAGAAAGTTCTGGAATCTGAGAGGAGCCACAAATTTCATTCCACCCAGTGTTCCCCCAAGCCTCCCGATAAAAATGATACCTCACTTGTGGGGGTAAACTTAGTGCCCGCATCAGGAAATGCCCCAAAACACGACATGGACACATCACATTTTGACAAAGAAAACAGAGCTGTTTCTTGCAAAGTGCCTTGCTGTGGATTTTGGTCTCTAGCTCAGCAGGCACCTAGGGAAACCTAGAAAACCTGCACAGTTTAGAAAACTATACACCTAGAGGAATCCATGAGGGGTGACTTGTGGGGCTCTGATCAGGTTCTGTTACCAAGAATCCTTTGCAAACCTCAAAATGTGGACAAAAAAACACTTTTTCCTCACATTTCGGTGACAGAAAGTTCTGGAATGTGAGAAGAGCCACAAATCTCCTCCCACCCAGTATTTCCCCAAGTATCCAGATAAAAATGATACCTCACTCATGGGGGTAGGCCTAGTTCCCGCAACAGGAAATGCCCCAAAACACAACGTGGACACATCACATTTTGACAAAGAAAACAGTGCTGTTTTTTGCAAAGTGCCTTGCTGTGGATTTTGGCCTCCAGCTCAGCATTCACCTAGGGAAACCTAGCAAACACACACAGTTTTGAAAACTAGACACCTAGGGGAATCCAAGATGGGGTGACTTGTGGGCCTCTGATCAGGTTCTGTTACCCAGAATCCTTTGCAAACCTCAAAATGTGGACAAAAAAACACTTTTTCCTCTCATTTCGGTAACAGAAAGTTCTGGAATCTGAGAGGAGCCACAAATTTCATTCCACCCAGCGTTCCCCCAAGTCTCCCAATAAAAATGATACCTCACTTGGGGTGGGCCTAGTGCCCGCGACAGGAAATGCCCCAAAACACAACATGGAAACATCACATTTTGATAAAGAAAACAGAGCTGTTTTTTGCAAAGTGCCTAGCTTTGGATTTTGGCCTCTAGCTCAGCAGGCACCTAGGGAAAGCTGGCAAACCTGCACAGTTTTGAAAACTAGACACCTAGGGGAATCCAAGATGAGGTGACTTGTGGGGCTCTGATCAGGTTCTGTTAACCAGAATCCTTTGCAATCCTCAAAATGTGGCCAAAAAAACACTTTTTCCTCACATTTTGGTGACAGAAAGTTCTGGAATCTGAGAAGAGCCACAAATTTCCTCCCACCCAGTATTTCCCCAAGTATCCAGATAAAAATGATACCTCACTTGTGAGGGTAGGCCTAGTTCCCTCGACAGGAAATGCCCAAAACACAACATGAACACATTCCATTTTGACAAAGAAAACAGAGCTGTTTTTTGCAAAGTGCCTAGCTGTGGATTTTGGCCTCTAGCTCAGAAGGCACCTAGGAAAACCTAGCAAACCTGCACAGTTTTGAAAACTATACACCTGGGGGAATCCATGATGGGGTGACTTGTGGGGCTCTGATCAGGTTCTGTTACCCAGAATCCTTTGCAAACCTCAAAATGTGGACATAAAAACACTTTTTCCTCTCATTTCGGTGACAGAAAGTTCTGGAATCTGAGAAGAGCCACAAATTTCATTCCACCCAGTGTTCCCCCAAGTCTCCCAATCAAAATGATACCTCACTTGTGGGGGTAGACCTAGTGCACGCATCAGGAAATGCCCCAAAACACAACGTGGACACATCACATTTTGACAAAGAAAATAGAGCTGTTTTTTACAAAGTGCCTAGCTGTGGATTTTGGTCTCTAGCTCAGCAGGCACCTAGGGAAACCTAGCAAACCTGCACAGTTTTGAAAACTATACACCTAGGAGAATCCATGATGGGTGACTTGTGGGGCTCTGATCAGGTTCTGCTACCCAGAATCCTTTGCAAACCTCAAAATGTGGACAAAAAAACACTTTTTCCTCTCATTTCTTTGACAGAAAGTTCTGGAATCTGAGAGGAGCAACAAATTTCATTCCACCCAGTGTTCCCCCAAGCCTCCTGATAAAAATGATACCTCACTTGTGGGGGTAGACCTAGTGCCCGCATCAGGAAATGCCCCAAAACACAACGTGGACACATCACATTTTGACAAAGAAAACAGAGCTGTTTTTTACAAAGTGCCTTGCTGTGGATTTTGGCCTCTAGCTCAGCATTCACCTAGGGAAACCTAGCAAACACACACAGTTTTGAAAACTAGACACCTAGGGGAATCCAGGATGGGGTGACTTGTGGGGCTATGATCAGGTTCTGTTACCCAGAATCCTTTGCAAACCTCAAAATGTGGCCAAAAAAACACTTTTTCCTCTCGTTTCGGTAACAGAAAGTTCTGGAATCTGAGAACAGCCACAAATTTCCTCCCACCCAGCATTTCCCCAAGTATCCAGATAAAAATGATACCTCACTTGTGGGGGTAGGCCTAGTTCCCGCGGCAGGAAATGCCCCAAAACAGAACATGAACACATCACATTTTGACAAAGAAAACAGAGCTGTTTTTTGCAAAGTGCCTAGCTGTGGATTTTGGCCTCTAGCTCAGCAGGCACCTAGGGAAACCTAGCAAACCTGCAAAGCTTTGAAAACTATACACCTAGGGGAATCCAAGATGGGGTGACTTGTGGGGCTCTGATCAGGTTCTGTTACCCAGAATTCTTTGCAAACCTCACAATGTGGACAAAAAAACACTTTTTCCTCACATTTCGGTGACAGAAAGTTCTGGAATATGAGAGGAGCCACAAATTTCCTTCCCCCCAGCGTTCCCCCAAGTCTCCCGATAAAAATGATACCTCACTTGTGGCGGTAGGCCTAGTGCCCGCGACAGGAAATGCCCCAAAACACAACATGGACACATCACATTTTAACGAAGAAAACAGAGCTGTTTTTTGCAACGTGCCTAGCTGTGGATTTTGGCCTCTAGCTCAGCAGGCACCTAGGGAAACCTAGCAAACCTGCACAGTTTAGAAAACTATACACCTAGGGGAATCCATGAGGGGTGACTTGTGGGGCTCTGATCAGGTTCTGTTACCCAGAATCCTTTGAAAACCTCAAAATGTTGCAAAAAAAACACTTTTTCCTCATATTTCGGTGACTGAAAGTTCTGGAATCTGAGAAGAGCCACAAATTTCCTCCCACCCAGCATTTCCCCAAGTATCCAGATAAAAATGATACCTCACTTGTCGGGGTAGGCCTAGTTCCCGCGACAGGAAATGCACAAAACACAACATGAACACATCACATTTTGACAAAGAAAACAGAGCTGTTTTTTGCAAAGTGCCTAGCTTTGGATTTTGGCCTCTAGCTCAGCAGGCACCTAGGGAAACCTAGCAAACCTGCACAGTTTTGAAAACTATACACCTAGGGGAATCCATGATGGGGTGACTTGTGGGGCTCTGATCAGGTTCTGTTACCCAGAATCCTTTGCAAACCTCAAAATGTGGACAAAAAAACACTTTTTCCTCTCATTTCGGTGACAGAAAGTTCTGGAATCTGAGAGGAGCCACAAATTTCATTCCACCCAGTGTTCCCCCAAGTCTCCAGATAAAAATGATACCTCACTTGTGGGGGTAGACCTAGTGCCCGCATCAGGAAATGCCCCAAAACACTACATGGACACATCACATTTTGACAAAGAAAACAGAGCTGTGTTTTGCAAAGTGCCTTGCTGTGGATTTTGGCCTCTAGCTCAGCATTCACTTAGGGAAACCTAGCAAACACAAACAGTTTTGAAAACTAGACACCTAGGGGAATCCAAGATGGGGTGACTTGTGGGGCGCTGATCAGGTTCTGTTACCCAGAATCCTTTGCAAACCTCAAAATGTGGCCAAAAAAAACACTTTTTCCTCTCATTTCGGTAACAGAAAGTTCTGGAATCTGAGAAGAGCCACAAATTTCCTCCCACCCAGCATTTCCCCAAGTATCCAGATAAAAATGATACCTCACTTGTGGGGGTAGGTCTAGTTACCGCAACAGGAAATGCCCCAAAACACAACATGAACACATCACATATTGACAAAGAAAATAGAGCTGTTTTTTGCAAAGTGCCTAGCTGTGGATTTTGGCCTCTAGCTCAGCAGGCACCTAGGGAAACCTAGCAAACCTGCACAGTTTTGAAAACTATACACCTAGGGGAATCCATTATGGGGTGACTTGTGGGGCTCTGATCAGGTTCTGTTGCTCAGAATCATTTGCAAACCTCAAAATGTGGACAAAAAAACACTTTTTCCTCTCATTTCGGTGACAGAAAGTTCTGGAATCTGAGAGGAGCCACAAATTTCATTCCACCCAGTGGTCCCCCAAGTCTCCCGATAAAAATGATACCTCACTTGTGGGGGTAGACCTAGTGCCCGCATCAGGAAATGCCCCAAAACACAACGTGGAATTTTGACAAAGAAAACAGAGCTGTTTTTTGCAAAGTGCCTTGCTGTAGATTTTGGCCTCTAGCTCAGCATTCACCTAGGGAAACCTAGCAAACACACACAGTTTTGAAAACTAGACACCTAGGGGAATCCAAGATGGGGTGACTTGTGGGGCTCTGATCAGGTTCTGTTACCCAGAATTCTTTGCAAACCTCAAAATGTGGACAAAAAAACACTTTTTCCTCACATTTCGGTGACAGAAAGTTCTGGAATATGAATGGAGCCACAAATTTCCTTCCCCCCAGCGTTCCCCCAAGTCTCCCGATAAAAATGATACCTCACTTGTGGCGGTAGGCCTAGTGCCCGCGACAGGAAATGCCCCAAAACACAACATGGACACATCACATTTTAACGAAGAAAACAGAGCTGTTTTTTGCAAAGTGCCTAGCTGTGGATTTTGGCCTCTAGCTCAGCAGGCACCTAGGGAAACCTAGCAAACCTGCACAGTTTTGAAAACTAGACACCTAGGGGAATCCAGGATGGGGTGACTTGTGGGGCTATGATCAGGTTCTGTTACCCAGAATCCTTTGCAAACCTCAAAATGTGGCCAAAAAAACACTTTTTCCTCTCGTTTCGGTAACAGAAAGTTCTGGAATCTGAGAACAGCCACAAATTTCCTCCCACCCAGCATTTCCCCAAGTATCCAGATAAAAATGATACCTCACTTGTGGGGGTAGGCCTAGTTCCCGCGGCAGGAAATGCCCCAAAACAGAACATGAACACATCACATTTTGACAAAGAAAACAGAGCTGTTTTTTGCAAAGTGCCTAGCTGTGGATTTTGGCCTCTAGCTCAGCAGGCACCTAGGGAAACCTAGCAAACCTGCAAAGCTTTGAAAACTATACACCTAGGGGAATCCAAGATGGGGTGACTTGTGGGGCTCTGATCAGGTTCTGTTGCCCAGAATTCTTTGCAAACCTCAAAATGTGGACAAAAAAACACTTTTTCCTCACATTTCGGTGACAGAAAGTTCTGGAATATGAGAGGAGCCACAATTTCCTTCCCCCCAGCGTTCCCCCAAGTCTCCCGATAAAAATGATACCTCACTTGTGGCGGTAGGCCTAGTGCCCGCGACAGGAAATGCCCCAAAACACAACATGGACACATCACATTTTAACGAAGAAAACAGAGCTGTTTTTTGCAAAGTGCCTAGCTGTGGATTTTGGCCTCTAGCTCAGCAGGCACCTAGGGAAACCTAGCAAACCTGCACAGTTTAGAAAACTATACACCTAGGGGAATCCATGAGGGGTGACTTGTGGGGCTCTGATCAGGTTCTGTTACCCAGAATCTTTTGAAAACCTCAAAATGTTGCAAAAAAAAACACTTTTTCCTCATATTTCGGTGACAGAAAGTTCTGGAATCTGAGAAGAGCCACAAATTTCCTCCCACCCAGCATTTCCCCAAGTATCCAGATAAAAATTATACCTCACTTGTCGGGGTAGGCCTAGTTCCCGCGACAGGAAATGCACAAAACACAACATGAATACATCACATTTTGACAAAGAAAACAGAGCTGTTTTTTGCAAAGTGCCTAGCTTTGGATTTTGGCCTCTAGCTCAGCAGGCACCTAGCGAAACCTAGCAAACCTGCACAGTTTTGAAAACTATACACCTAGGGGAATCCATGATGGGGTGACTTGTGGGGCTCTGATCAGGTTCTGTTACTCAGAATCCTTTGCAAACCTCAAAATGTGGACAAAAAAACACTTTTTCCTCTCATTTCGGTGACAGAAAGTTCTGGAATCTGAGAGGAGCCACAAATTTCATTCCACCCAGTGTTCCCCCAAGTCTCCAGATAAAAATGATACCTCACTTGTGGGGGTAGACCTAGTGCCCGCATCAGGAAATGCCCCAAAACACTACATGGACACATCACATTTTGACAAAGAAAACAGCTGTGTTTTGCAAAGTGCCTTGCTGTGGATTTTGGCCTCTAGCTCAGCATTCACTTAGGGAAACCTAGCAAACACAAACAGTTTTGAAAACTAGACACCTAGGGGAATCCAAGATGGGGTGACTTGTGGGGCGCTGATCAGGTTCTGTTACCCAGAATCCTTTGCAAACCTCAAAATGTGGCCAAAAAAAACACTTTTTCCTCTCATTTCGGTAACAGAAAGTTCTGGAATCTGAGAAGAGCCACAAATTTCCTCCCACCCAGCATTTCCCCAAGTATCCAGATAAAAATGATACCTCACTTGTGGGGGTAGGCCTAGTTACCGCAACAGGAAATGCCCCAAAACACAACATGAACACATCACATATTGACAAAGAAAATAGAGCTGTTTTTTGAAAAGTGCCTAGCTGTGGATTTTGGCCTCTAGCTCAGCAGGCACCTAGGGAAACCTAGCAAACCTGCACAGTTTTGAAAACTATACACCTAGGGGAATCCATTATGGGGTGACTTGTGGGGCTCTGATCAGGTTCTGTTGCCCAGAATCATTTGCAAACCTCAAAATGTGGACAAAAAAACACTTTTTCCTCTCATTTCGGTGACAGAAAGTTCTGGAATCTGAGAGGAGCCACAAATTTCATTCCACCCAGTGGTCCCCCAAGTCTCCCGATAAAAATGATACCTCACTTGTGGGGGTAGACCTAGTGCCCGCATCAGGAAATGCCCCAAAACACAACGTGGAATTTTGACAAAGAAAACAGAGCTCTTTTTTGCAAAGTGCCTTGCTGTAGATTTTGGCCTCTAGCTCAGCATTCACCTAGGGAAACCTAGCAAACACACACAGTTTTGAAAACTAGACACCTAGGGGAATCCAAGATGGGGTGACTTGTGGGGCTCTGATCAGGTTCTGTTACCCAGAATCTTTTGCAAACCTCAAAATGTGGCCAAAAAAACACTTTTTCCTCTCATTTCGGTAACAGAAAGTTCTGGAATCTGAGAAGAGCCACAAATTTCTTCCCACCCAGCATTTCCCCAAGTATCCAGAAAAAAATGATACCTCACTTGTCGGGGTAGGCCTAGTTCCCGCGACAGGAATTGCCCCAAAACACAACATGAACACATCACGTTTTGACCAAGAAAACAGAGCTGTTTTTTGCAAAGTGCCTAGCTGTGGATTTTGGCCTCTAGCTCAGCAGGCACCTAGGGAAACCTAGCAAACCTGCACAGTTTTGAAAACTATACACCTAGGGGAATCCATGATGGGTGACTTGTGGGGCTCTGATCAGGTTCTGTTACCCAGAATCCTTTACAAACCTCAAAATGTGGACAAAAAAACACTTTTTCCTCTCATTTCGGTGAAAGAAAGTTCTGGAATCCGAGAGGAGCCACACATTTCATTCCACCCAGTGTTTCCCCAAGTATCCCGATAAAAATTATACCTCACTTGTGGGGGTAGACCTAGTGCCCGCATCAGGAAATGCCCCAAAACACAACGTGGACACATCACATTTTGACAAAGAAAACAGAGCTGTTTTTTGCAAAGTGCCTAGCTGTGGATTTTGGCCTCTAGCTCAGCAGGCAACTAGGGAAACCTAGCAAACCTGCACAGTTTTGAAAACTATACACCTAGGGGAATCCATGATGGGTGACTTGTGGGGCTCTGATCAGGTTCTGTTACCCAGAATCCTTTGCAAACCTCAAAATGTGGACAAAAAAACACTTTTTCCTCTCGTTTCGATGACAGAAAGTTCTGGAATCTGAGAGGAGCCACAAATTTCATTCCACCCAGTGTTCCCCCAAGTCTCCCGATAAAAATGATACCTCACTTGTGGGGGTAGACCTAGTGCCTGCATCAGGAAATGCCCCAAAACACAACATGGACACATCACATTTTGACAAAGAAAACAGAGCTGTTTTTTACAAAGTGCCTTGCTGTGGATGTTGGCCTCTAGCTCAGCATTCACCTAGGGAAACCTAGCAAACACACACAGTTTTGAAAACTAGACACCTAGGGGAATCCAAGATGGGGTGACTTGTGGGGCTCTGATCAGGTTCTGTTAACCAGAATCCTTTGCAAACCTCAAAATGTGGCCAAAAAAACACTTTTTCCTCTCATTTCGGTAACAAAAAGTTCTGGAATCTGAGAAGAGCCACAAATTTCCTCCCACCCAGCATTTCCAGAAGTATCCAGATAAAAATTATACCTCACTTGTGGGGTTAGGCCTAGTTCCCGCAACAGGAAATGCCCCAAAACACAACATGAACACATCACATTTTGACAAAGAAAACAGAGCTGTTTTTTGCAAAGTGCCTAGCTGTGAATTTTGGCCTCTAGCTCAGCAGGCACCTAGGGAAACCTAGCAAACCTGCACAGCTTTGAAAACTATACACCTAGGGGAATCCATGATGGGGTGACTTGTGGGGCTCTGATCAGGTTCTGTTACCCATAATCCTTTGCAAACCTCAAAATGTGGACAAAAAATCACTTTTTCATCTCATTTCGGTGACAGAAAGTTCTGGAATCTGAGAGGAGCCACAAATTTCATTCCACCCAGCGTTCCCCCAAGTCTCCCGATAAAAATGATACCCCACTTGTGGGGGTAGACCTAGTGCCCGCATCAGGAAATGCCCCAAAACACAACGTGGACACATCACATTTTGACAAAGAAAACAGATCTGTTTTTTGCAAAGTGCCTAGCTGTGGATTTTGGCCTCTAGCTCAGCATTCACCTAGGGAAACCTAGCAAACCCACACAGTTTTGAAAACTAGACACCTAGGGGAATCCAAGATGGGGTGACTTGTGGGGCTCTGATCAGGTTCTGTTACCCAGAATCCTTTGCAAACCTCAAACTGTGGCCAAAAAAACACTTTTTCCTCTCATTTCGGTGAAAGAAAGTTCTGGAATCCGAGAGGAGCCACAAATTTCATTCCACCCAGTGTTTCCCCAAGTATCCCGATAAAAATTATACCTCACTTGTGGGGGTAGACCTAGTGCCCGCATCAGGAAATGCCCCAAAACACAACGTGGACACATCACATTTTGACAAAGAAAACAGAGCTGTTTTTTGCAAAGTGCCTTGCTGTAGATTTTGGCCTCTAGCTCAGCATTCACCTAGGGAAACCTAGAAAACACACACAGTTTTGAAAACTAGACACCTAGGGGAATCCAAGATGGGGTGACTTGTGGGGCTCTGATCAGGTTATGTTACCCAGAATCCTTTGCAAACCTCAAAATGTGGCCAAAAAAACACTTTTTCCTCTCATTTCGGTAACAGAAAGTTCTGGAATCTGAGAAGAGCCACAAATTTCCTCCCACCCAGCATTTCCCCAAGTATCCAGATAAAAATGATACCTCACTTGTCGGGGTAGGCCTAGTTCCCGCGACAGGAAATGCCCCAAAACACAACATGAACACATCACATTTTGACAAAGAAAACAGAGCTGTTTTTTGCACAGTGCCTAGCTGTGGATTTTGGCCTCTAGCTCAGCAGGCACCTAGGGAAACCTAGCAAACCTGCACAGTTTTGAAAACTATACACCTAGGGGAGTCCATGATGGGTGACTTGTGGGGCTCTGATCAGGTTCTGTTACCCAGAATCCTTTGCAAACCTCAAAATGTGGACAAAAAAACACTTTTTCCTCTCATTTCGGTGAAAGAAAGTTCTGGAATCCGAGAGGAGCCACAAATTTCATTCCACCCAGTGTTTCCCCAAGTATCCCGATAAAAATTATACCTCACTTGTGGGGGTAGACCTAGTGCCCGCATCAGGAAATGCCCCAAAACACAACGTGGACACATCACATTTTGACAAAGAAAACAGAGCTGTTTTTTGCAAAGTGCCTAGCTGTGGATTTTGGCCTCTAGCTCAGCCGGCACCTAGGGAAACCTAGCAAACCTGCACAGTTTTGAAAACTATACACCTAGGGGAATCCATGATGGGTGACTTGTGGGGCTCTGATCAGGTTCTGTTACCCAGAATCCTTTGCAAACCTCAAAATGTGGACAAAAAAACACTTTTTCCTCTCGTTTCGATGACAGAAAGTTCTGGAATCTGAGAGGAGCCACAAATTTCATTCCACCTAGTGTTCCCCCAAGTCTCCCGATAAAAATGATACCTCACTTGTGGGGGTAGACCTAGTGCCCGCATCAGGAAATGCCCCAAAACACAACGTGGACACATCACATTTTGACAAAGAAAACAGAGCTGTTTTTTACAAAGTGCCTTGCTGTGGATGTTGGCCTCTAGCTCAGCATTCACCTATGGAAACTTAGCAAACACACACAGTTTTGAAAACTAGACACCTAGGGGAATCCAAGATGGGGTGACTTGTGGGGCTCTGATCAGGTTCTGTTAACCAGAATCCTTTGCAAACCTCAAAATGTGGCCAAAAAAACACTTTTTCCTCTCATTTCGGTCACAGAAAGTTCTGGAATCTGAGAAGAGCCACAAATTTCCTCCCACCCAGCATTTCCCCAAGTATCCAGATAAAAATGATACCTCACTTGTCGGGGTAGGCCTAGTTCCCGCGACAGGAAATGCACAAAACACAACATGAACACATCACATTTTGACAAAGAAAACAGAGCTGTTTTTTGCAAAGTGCCTAGCTTTGGATTTTGGCCTCTAGCTCAGCAGGCACCTAGGGAAACCTAGCAAACCTGCACAGTTTTGAAAACTATACACCTAGGGGAATCCATGATGGGGTGACTTGTGGGGCTCTGATCAGGTTCTGTTACCCAGAATCCTTTGCAAACCTCAAAATGTGGACAAAAAAACACTTTTTCCTCTCATTTCGGTGACAGAAAGTTCTGGAATCTGAGAGGAGCCACAAATTTCATTCCACCCAGTGTTCCCCCAAGTCTCCAGATAAAAATGATACCTCACTTGTGGGGGTAGACCTAGTGCCCGCATCAGGAAATGCCCCAAAACACTACATGGACACATCACATTTTGACAAAGAAAACAGAGCTGTGTTTTGCAAAGTGCCTTGCTGTGGATTTTGGCCTCTAGCTCAGCATTCACTTAGGGAAACCTAGCAAACACAAACAGTTTTGAAAACTAGACACCTAGGGGAATCCAAGATGGGGTGACTTGTGGGGCGCTGATCAGGTTCTGTTACCCAGAATCCTTTGCAAACCTCAAAATGTGGCCAAAAAAAACACTTTTTCCTCTCATTTCGGTAACAGAAAGTTCTGGAATCTGAGAAGAGCCACAAATTTCCTCCCACCCAGCATTTCCCCAAGTATCCAGATAAAAATGATACCTCACTTGTGGGGGTAGGTCTAGTTACCGCAACAGGAAATGCCCCAAAACACAACATGAACACATCACATATTGACAAAGAAAATAGAGCTGTTTTTTGCAAAGTGCCTAGCTGTGGATTTTGGCCTCTAGCTCAGCAGGCACCTAGGGAAACCTAGCAAACCTGCACAGTTTTGAAAACTATACACCTAGGGGAATCCATTATGGGGTGACTTGTGGGGCTCTGATCAGGTTCTGTTGCTCAGAATCATTTGCAAACCTCAAAATGTGGACAAAAAAACACTTTTTCCTCTCATTTCGGTGACAGAAAGTTCTGGAATCTGAGAGGAGCCACAAATTTCATTCCACCCAGTGGTCCCCCAAGTCTCCCGATAAAAATGATACCTCACTTGTGGGGGTAGACCTAGTGCCCGCATCAGGAAATGCCCCAAAACACAACGTGGAATTTTGACAAAGAAAACAGAGCTGTTTTTTGCAAAGTGCCTTGCTGTAGATTTTGGCCTCTAGCTCAGCATTCACCTAGGGAAACCTAGCAAACACACACAGTTTTGAAAACTAGACACCTAGGGGAATCCAAGATGGGGTGACTTGTGGGGCTCTGATCAGGTTCTGTTACCCAGAATTCTTTGCAAACCTCAAAATGTGGACAAAAAAACACTTTTTCCTCACATTTCGGTGACAGAAAGTTCTGGAATATGAATGGAGCCACAAATTTCCTTCCCCCCAGCGTTCCCCCAAGTCTCCCGATAAAAATGATACCTCACTTGTGGCGGTAGGCCTAGTGCCCGCGACAGGAAATGCCCCAAAACACAACATGGACACATCACATTTTAACGAAGAAAACAGAGCTGTTTTTTGCAAAGTGCCTAGCTGTGGATTTTGGCCTCTAGCTCAGCAGGCACCTAGGGAAACCTAGCAAACCTGCACAGTTTTGAAAACTAGACACCTAGGGGAATCCAGGATGGGGTGACTTGTGGGGCTATGATCAGGTTCTGTTACCCAGAATCCTTTGCAAACCTCAAAATGTGGCCAAAAAAACACTTTTTCCTCTCGTTTCGGTAACAGAAAGTTCTGGAATCTGAGAACAGCCACAAATTTCCTCCCACCCAGCATTTCCCCAAGTATCCAGATAAAAATGATACCTCACTTGTGGGGGTAGGCCTAGTTCCCGCGGCAGGAAATGCCCCAAAACAGAACATGAACACATCACATTTTGACAAAGAAAACAGAGCTGTTTTTTGCAAAGTGCCTAGCTGTGGATTTTGGCCTCTAGCTCAGCAGGCACCTAGGGAAACCTAGCAAACCTGCAAAGCTTTGAAAACTATACACCTAGGGGAATCCAAGATGGGGTGACTTGTGGGGCTCTGATCAGGTTCTGTTGCCCAGAATTCTTTGCAAACCTCAAAATGTGGACAAAAAAACACTTTTTCCTCACATTTCGGTGACAGAAAGTTCTGGAATATGAGAGGAGCCACAATTTCCTTCCCCCCAGCGTTCCCCCAAGTCTCCCGATAAAAATGATACCTCACTTGTGGCGGTAGGCCTAGTGCCCGCGACAGGAAATGCCCCAAAACACAACATGGACACATCACATTTTAACGAAGAAAACAGAGCTGTTTTTTGCAAAGTGCCTAGCTGTGGATTTTGGCCTCTAGCTCAGCAGGCACCTAGGGAAACCTAGCAAACCTGCACAGTTTAGAAAACTATACACCTAGGGGAATCCATGAGGGGTGACTTGTGGGGCTCTGATCAGGTTCTGTTACCCAGAATCTTTTGAAAACCTCAAAATGTTGCAAAAAAAACACTTTTTCCTCATATTTCGGTGACAGAAAGTTCTGGAATCTGAGAAGAGCCACAAATTTCCTCCCACCCAGCATTTCCCCAAGTATCCAGATAAAAATTATACCTCACTTGTCGGGGTAGGCCTAGTTCCCGCGACAGGAAATGCACAAAACACAACATGAATACATCACATTTTGACAAAGAAAACAGAGCTGTTTTTTGCAAAGTGCCTAGCTTTGGATTTTGGCCTCTAGCTCAGCAGGCACCTAGCGAAACCTAGCAAACCTGCACAGTTTTGAAAACTATACACCTAGGGGAATCCATGATGGGGTGACTTGTGGGGCTCTGATCAGGTTCTGTTACTCAGAATCCTTTGCAAACCTCAAAATGTGGACAAAAAAACACTTTTTCCTCTCATTTCGGTGACAGAAAGTTCTGGAATCTGAGAGGAGCCACAAATTTCATTCCACCCAGTGTTCCCCCAAGTCTCCAGATAAAAATGATACCTCACTTGTGGGGGTAGACCTAGTGCCCGCATCAGGAAATGCCCCAAAACACTACATGGACACATCACATTTTGACAAAGAAAACAGCTGTGTTTTGCAAAGTGCCTTGCTGTGGATTTTGGCCTCTAGCTCAGCATTCACTTAGGGAAACCTAGCAAACACAAACAGTTTTGAAAACTAGACACCTAGGGGAATCCAAGATGGGGTGACTTGTGGGGCGCTGATCAGGTTCTGTTACCCAGAATCCTTTGCAAACCTCAAAATGTGGCCAAAAAAAACACTTTTTCCTCTCATTTCGGTAACAGAAAGTTCTGGAATCTGAGAAGAGCCACAAATTTCCTCCCACCCAGCATTTCCCCAAGTATCCAGATAAAAATGATACCTCACTTGTGGGGGTAGGCCTAGTTACCGCAACAGGAAATGCCCCAAAACACAACATGAACACATCACATATTGACAAAGAAAATAGAGCTGTTTTTTGAAAAGTGCCTAGCTGTGGATTTTGGCCTCTAGCTCAGCAGGCACCTAGGGAAACCTAGCAAACCTGCACAGTTTTGAAAACTATACACCTAGGGGAATCCATTATGGGGTGACTTGTGGGGCTCTGATCAGGTTCTGTTGCCCAGAATCATTTGCAAACCTCAAAATGTGGACAAAAAAACACTTTTTCCTCTCATTTCGGTGACAGAAAGTTCTGGAATCTGAGAGGAGCCACAAATTTCATTCCACCCAGTGGTCCCCCAAGTCTCCCGATAAAAATGATACCTCACTTGTGGGGGTAGACCTAGTGCCCGCATCAGGAAATGCCCCAAAACACAACGTGGAATTTTGACAAAGAAAACAGAGCTCTTTTTTGCAAAGTGCCTTGCTGTAGATTTTGGCCTCTAGCTCAGCATTCACCTAGGGAAACCTAGCAAACACACACAGTTTTGAAAACTAGACACCTAGGGGAATCCAAGATGGGGTGACTTGTGGGGCTCTGATCAGGTTCTGTTACCCAGAATCTTTTGCAAACCTCAAAATGTGGCCAAAAAAACACTTTTTCCTCTCATTTCGGTAACAGAAAGTTCTGGAATCTGAGAAGAGCCACAAATTTCTTCCCACCCAGCATTTCCCCAAGTATCCAGAAAAAAATGATACCTCACTTGTCGGGGTAGGCCTAGTTCCCGCGACAGGAATTGCCCCAAAACACAACATGAACACATCACGTTTTGACCAAGAAAACAGAGCTGTTTTTTGCAAAGTGCCTAGCTGTGGATTTTGGCCTCTAGCTCAGCAGGCACCTAGGGAAACCTAGCAAACCTGCACAGTTTTGAAAACTATACACCTAGGGGAATCCATGATGGGTGACTTGTGGGGCTCTGATCAGGTTCTGTTACCCAGAATCCTTTACAAACCTCAAAATGTGGACAAAAAAACACTTTTTCCTCTCATTTCGGTGAAAGAAAGTTCTGGAATCCGAGAGGAGCCACACATTTCATTCCACCCAGTGTTTCCCCAAGTATCCCGATAAAAATTATACCTCACTTGTGGGGGTAGACCTAGTGCCCGCATCAGGAAATGCCCCAAAACACAACGTGGACACATCACATTTTGACAAAGAAAACAGAGCTGTTTTTTGCAAAGTGCCTAGCTGTGGATTTTGGCCTCTAGCTCAGCAGGCAACTAGGGAAACCTAGCAAACCTGCACAGTTTTGAAAACTATACACCTAGGGGAATCCATGATGGGTGACTTGTGGGGCTCTGATCAGGTTCTGTTACCCAGAATCCTTTGCAAACCTCAAAATGTGGACAAAAAAACACTTTTTCCTCTCGTTTCGATGACAGAAAGTTCTGGAATCTGAGAGGAGCCACAAATTTCATTCCACCCAGTGTTCCCCCAAGTCTCCCGATAAAAATGATACCTCACTTGTGGGGGTAGACCTAGTGCCTGCATCAGGAAATGCCCCAAAACACAACATGGACACATCACATTTTGACAAAGAAAACAGAGCTGTTTTTTACAAAGTGCCTTGCTGTGGATGTTGGCCTCTAGCTCAGCATTCACCTAGGGAAACCTAGCAAACACACACAGTTTTGAAAACTAGACACCTAGGGGAATCCAAGATGGGGTGACTTGTGGGGCTCTGATCAGGTTCTGTTAACCAGAATCCTTTGCAAACCTCAAAATGTGGCCAAAAAAACACTTTTTCCTCTCATTTCGGTAACAAAAAGTTCTGGAATCTGAGAAGAGCCACAAATTTCCTCCCACCCAGCATTTCCAGAAGTATCCAGATAAAAATTATACCTCACTTGTGGGGTTAGGCCTAGTTCCCGCAACAGGAAATGCCCCAAAACACAACATGAACACATCACATTTTGACAAAGAAAACAGAGCTGTTTTTTGCAAAGTGCCTAGCTGTGAATTTTGGCCTCTAGCTCAGCAGGCACCTAGGGAAACCTAGCAAACCTGCACAGCTTTGAAAACTATACACCTAGGGGAATCCATGATGGGGTGACTTGTGGGGCTCTGATCAGGTTCTGTTACCCATAATCCTTTGCAAACCTCAAAATGTGGACAAAAAATCACTTTTTCATCTCATTTCGGTGACAGAAAGTTCTGGAATCTGAGAGGAGCCACAAATTTCATTCCACCCAGCGTTCCCCCAAGTCTCCCGATAAAAATGATACCCCACTTGTGGGGGTAGACCTAGTGCCCGCATCAGGAAATGCCCCAAAACACAACGTGGACACATCACATTTTGACAAAGAAAACAGATCTGTTTTTTGCAAAGTGCCTAGCTGTGGATTTTGGCCTCTAGCTCAGCATTCACCTAGGGAAACCTAGCAAACCCACACAGTTTTGAAAACTAGACACCTAGGGGAATCCAAGATGGGGTGACTTGTGGGGCTCTGATCAGGTTCTGTTACCCAGAATCCTTTGCAAACCTCAAACTGTGGCCAAAAAAACACTTTTTCCTCTCATTTCGGTGAAAGAAAGTTCTGGAATCCGAGAGGAGCCACAAATTTCATTCCACCCAGTGTTTCCCCAAGTATCCCGATAAAAATTATACCTCACTTGTGGGGGTAGACCTAGTGCCCGCATCAGGAAATGCCCCAAAACACAACGTGGACACATCACATTTTGACAAAGAAAACAGAGCTGTTTTTTGCAAAGTGCCTTGCTGTAGATTTTGGCCTCTAGCTCAGCATTCACCTAGGGAAACCTAGAAAACACACACAGTTTTGAAAACTAGACACCTAGGGGAATCCAAGATGGGGTGACTTGTGGGGCTCTGATCAGGTTATGTTACCCAGAATCCTTTGCAAACCTCAAAATGTGGCCAAAAAAACACTTTTTCCTCTCATTTCGGTAACAGAAAGTTCTGGAATCTGAGAAGAGCCACAAATTTCCTCCCACCCAGCATTTCCCCAAGTATCCAGATAAAAATGATACCTCACTTGTCGGGGTAGGCCTAGTTCCCGCGACAGGAAATGCCCCAAAACACAACATGAACACATCACATTTTGACAAAGAAAACAGAGCTGTTTTTTGCACAGTGCCTAGCTGTGGATTTTGGCCTCTAGCTCAGCAGGCACCTAGGGAAACCTAGCAAACCTGCACAGTTTTGAAAACTATACACCTAGGGGAGTCCATGATGGGTGACTTGTGGGGCTCTGATCAGGTTCTGTTACCCAGAATCCTTTGCAAACCTCAAAATGTGGACAAAAAAACACTTTTTCCTCTCATTTCGGTGAAAGAAAGTTCTGGAATCCGAGAGGAGCCACAAATTTCATTCCACCCAGTGTTTCCCCAAGTATCCCGATAAAAATTATACCTCACTTGTGGGGGTAGACCTAGTGCCCGCATCAGGAAATGCCCCAAAACACAACGTGGACACATCACATTTTGACAAAGAAAACAGAGCTGTTTTTTGCAAAGTGCCTAGCTGTGGATTTTGGCCTCTAGCTCAGCCGGCACCTAGGGAAACCTAGCAAACCTGCACAGTTTTGAAAACTATACACCTAGGGGAATCCATGATGGGTGACTTGTGGGGCTCTGATCAGGTTCTGTTACCCAGAATCCTTTGCAAACCTCAAAATGTGGACAAAAAAACACTTTTTCCTCTCGTTTCGATGACAGAAAGTTCTGGAATCTGAGAGGAGCCACAAATTTCATTCCACCTAGTGTTCCCCCAAGTCTCCCGATAAAAATGATACCTCACTTGTGGGGGTAGACCTAGTGCCCGCATCAGGAAATGCCCCAAAACACAACGTGGACACATCACATTTTGACAAAGAAAACAGAGCTGTTTTTTACAAAGTGCCTTGCTGTGGATGTTGGCCTCTAGCTCAGCATTCACCTATGGAAACTTAGCAAACACACACAGTTTTGAAAACTAGACACCTAGGGGAATCCAAGATGGGGTGACTTGTGGGGCTCTGATCAGGTTCTGTTAACCAGAATCCTTTGCAAACCTCAAAATGTGGCCAAAAAAACACTTTTTCCTCTCATTTCGGTCACAGAAAGTTCTGGAATCTGAGAAGAGCCACAAATTTCCTCCCACCCAGCATTTCCACAAGTATCCAGATAAAAATGATACCTCACTTGTCGGGGTAGGCCTAGTTCCCGCGACAGGAAATGCACAAAACACAACATGAACACATCACATTTTGACAAAGAAAACAGAGCTGTTTTTTGCAAAGTGCCTAGCTTTGGATTTTGGCCTCTAGCTCAGCAGGCACCTAGGGAAACCTAGCAAACCTGCACAGTTTTGAAAACTATACACCTAGGGGAATCCATGATGGGGTGACTTGTGGGGCTCTGATCAGGTTCTGTTACCCAGAATCCTTTGCAAACCTCAAAATGTGGACAAAAAAACACTTTTTCCTCTCATTTCGGTGACAGAAAGTTCTGGAATCTGAGAGGAGCCACAAATTTCATTCCACCCAGTGTTCCCCCAAGTCTCCAGATAAAAATGATACCTCACTTGTGGGGGTAGACCTAGTGCCCGCATCAGGAAATGCCCCAAAACACTACATGGACACATCACATTTTGACAAAGAAAACAGAGCTGTGTTTTGCAAAGTGCCTTGCTGTGGATTTTGGCCTCTAGCTCAGCATTCACTTAGGGAAACCTAGCAAACACAAACAGTTTTGAAAACTAGACACCTAGGGGAATCCAAGATGGGGTGACTTGTGGGGCGCTGATCAGGTTCTGTTACCCAGAATCCTTTGCAAACCTCAAAATGTGGCCAAAAAAAACACTTTTTCCTCTCATTTCGGTAACAGAAAGTTCTGGAATCTGAGAAGAGCCACAAATTTCCTCCCACCCAGCATTTCCCCAAGTATCCAGATAAAAATGATACCTCACTTGTGGGGGTAGGTCTAGTTACCGCAACAGGAAATGCCCCAAAACACAACATGAACACATCACATATTGACAAAGAAAATAGAGCTGTTTTTTGCAAAGTGCCTAGCTGTGGATTTTGGCCTCTAGCTCAGCAGGCACCTAGGGAAACCTAGCAAACCTGCACAGTTTTGAAAACTATACACCTAGGGGAATCCATTATGGGGTGACTTGTGGGGCTCTGATCAGGTTCTGTTGCTCAGAATCATTTGCAAACCTCAAAATGTGGACAAAAAAACACTTTTTCCTCTCATTTCGGTGACAGAAAGTTCTGGAATCTGAGAGGAGCCACAAATTTCATTCCACCCAGTGGTCCCCCAAGTCTCCCGATAAAAATGATACCTCACTTGTGGGGGTAGACCTAGTGCCCGCATCAGGAAATGCCCCAAAACACAACGTGGAATTTTGACAAAGAAAACAGAGCTGTTTTTTGCAAAGTGCCTTGCTGTAGATTTTGGCCTCTAGCTCAGCATTCACCTAGGGAAACCTAGCAAACACACACAGTTTTGAAAACTAGACACCTAGGGGAATCCAAGATGGGGTGACTTGTGGGGCTCTGATCAGGTTCTGTTACCCAGAATTCTTTGCAAACCTCAAAATGTGGACAAAAAAACACTTTTTCCTCACATTTCGGTGACAGAAAGTTCTGGAATATGAATGGAGCCACAAATTTCCTTCCCCCCAGCGTTCCCCCAAGTCTCCCGATAAAAATGATACCTCACTTGTGGCGGTAGGCCTAGTGCCCGCGACAGGAAATGCCCCAAAACACAACATGGACACATCACATTTTAACGAAGAAAACAGAGCTGTTTTTTGCAAAGTGCCTAGCTGTGGATTTTGGCCTCTAGCTCAGCAGGCACCTAGGGAAACCTAGCAAACCTGCACAGTTTTGAAAACTAGACACCTAGGGGAATCCAGGATGGGGTGACTTGTGGGGCTATGATCAGGTTCTGTTACCCAGAATCCTTTGCAAACCTCAAAATGTGGCCAAAAAAACACTTTTTCCTCTCGTTTCGGTAACAGAAAGTTCTGGAATCTGAGAACAGCCACAAATTTCCTCCCACCCAGCATTTCCCCAAGTATCCAGATAAAAATGATACCTCACTTGTGGGGGTAGGCCTAGTTCCCGCGGCAGGAAATGCCCCAAAACAGAACATGAACACATCACATTTTGACAAAGAAAACAGAGCTGTTTTTTGCAAAGTGCCTAGCTGTGGATTTTGGCCTCTAGCTCAGCAGGCACCTAGGGAAACCTAGCAAACCTGCAAAGCTTTGAAAACTATACACCTAGGGGAATCCAAGATGGGGTGACTTGTGGGGCTCTGATCAGGTTCTGTTACCCAGAATTCTTTGCAAACCTCAAAATGTGGACAAAAAAACACTTTTTCCTCACATTTCGGTGACAGAAAGTTCTGGAATATGAGAGGAGCCACAAATTTCCTTCCCCCCAGCGTTCCCCCAAGTCTCCCGATAAAAATGATACCTCACTTGTGGCGGTAGGCCTAGTGCCCGCGACAGGAAATGCCCCAAAACACAACATGGACACATCACATTTTAACGAAGAAAACAGAGCTGTTTTTTGCAAAGTGCCTAGCTGTGGATTTTGGCCTCTAGCTCAGCAGGCACCTAGGGAAACCTAGCAAACCTGCACAGTTTTGAAAACTATACACCTAGGGGAATCCATGAGGGGTGACTTGTGGGGCTCTGATCAGGTTCTGTTACCCAGAATCCTTTGAAAACCTCAAAATGTTGCAAAAAAAACACTTTTTCCTCATATTTCGGTGACAGAAAGTTCTGGAATCTGAGAAGAGCCACAAATTTCCTCCCACCCAGCATTTCCCCAAGTATCCAGATAAAAATTATACCTCACTTGTCGGGGTAGGCCTAGTTCCCGCGACAGGAAATGCACAAAACACAACATGAACACATCACATTTTGACAAAGAAAACAGAGCTGTTTTTTGCAAAGTGCCTAGCTTTGGATTTTGGCCTCTAGCTCAGCAGGCACCTAGGGAAACCTAGCAAACCTGCACAGTTTTGAAAACTATACACCTAGGGGAATCCATGATGGGGTGACTTGTGGGGCTCTGATCAGGTTCTGTTACTCAGAATCCTTTGCAAACCTCAAAATGTGGACAAAAAAACACTTTTTCCTCTCATTTCGGTGACAGAAAGTTCTGGAATCTGAGAGGAGCCACAAATTTCATTCCACCCAGTGTTCCCCCAAGTCTCCAGATAAAAATGATACCTCACTTGTGGGGGTAGACCTAGTGCCCGCATCAGGAAATGCCCCAAAACACTACATGGACACATCACATTTTGACAAAGAAAACAGCTGTGTTTTGCAAAGTGCCTTGCTGTGGATTTTGGCCTCTAGCTCAGCATTCACTTAGGGAAACCTAGCAAACACAAACAGTTTTGAAAACTAGACACCTAGGGGAATCCAAGATGGGGTGACTTGTGGGGCGCTGATCAGGTTCTGTTACCCAGAATCCTTTGCAAACCTCAAAATGTGGCCAAAAAAAACACTTTTTCCTCTCATTTCGGTAACAGAAAGTTCTGGAATCTGAGAAGAGCCACAAATTTCCTCCCACCCAGCATTTCCCCAAGTATCCAGATAAAAATGATACCTCACTTGTGGGGGTAGGCCTAGTTACCGCAACAGGAAATGCCCCAAAACACAACATGAACACATCACATATTGACAAAGAAAATAGAGCTGTTTTTTGCAAAGTGCCTAGCTGTGGATTTTGGCCTCTAGCTCAGCAGGCACCTAGGGAAACCTAGCAAACCTGCACAGTTTTGAAAACTATACACCTAGGGGAATCCATTATGGGGTGACTTGTGGGGCTCTGATCAGGTTCTGTTGCCCAGAATCATTTGCAAACCTCAAAATGTGGACAAAAAAACACTTTTTCCTCTCATTTCGGTGACAGAAAGTTCTGGAATCTGAGAGGAGCCACAAATTTCATTCCACCCAGTGGTCCCCCAAGTCTCCCGATAAAAATGATACCTCACTTGTGGGGGTAGACCTAGTGCCCGCATCAGGAAATGCCCCAAAACACAACGTGGAATTTTGACAAAGAAAACAGAGCTCTTTTTTGCAAAGTGCCTTGCTGTAGATTTTGGCCTCTAGCTCAGCATTCACCTAGGGAAACCTAGCAAACACACACAGTTTTGAAAACTAGACACCTAGGGGAATCCAAGATGGGGTGACTTGTGGGGCTCTGATCAGGTTCTGTTACCCAAAATCTTTTGCAAACCTCAAAATGTGGCCAAAAAAACACTTTTTCCTCTCATTTCGGTAACAGAAAGTTCTGGAATCTGAGAAGAGCCACAAATTTCTTCCCACCCAGCATTTCCCCAAGTATCCAGAAAAAAATGATACCTCAGTTGTCGGGGTAGGCCTAGTTCCCGCGACAGGAATTGCCCCAAAACACAACATGAACACATCACGTTTTGACCAAGAAAACAGAGCTGTTTTTTGCAAAGTGCCTAGCTGTGGATTTTGGCCTCTAGCTCAGCAGGCACCTAGGGAAACCTAGCAAACCTGCACAGTTTTGAAAACTATACACCTAGGGGAATCCATGATGGGTGACTTGTGGGGCTCTGATCAGGTTCTGTTACCCAGAATCCTTTACAAACCTCAAAATGTGGACAAAAAAACACTTTTTCCTCTCATTTCGGTGAAAGAAAGTTCTGGAATCCGAGAGGAGCCACACATTTCATTCCACCCAGTGTTTCCCCAAGTATCCCGATAAAAATTATACCTCACTTGTGGGGGTAGACCTAGTGCCCGCATCAGGAAATGCCCCAAAACACAACGTGGACACATCACATTTTGACAAAGAAAACAGAGCTGTTTTTTGCAAAGTGCCTAGCTGTGGATTTTGGCCTCTAGCTCAGCAGGCAACTAGGGAAACCTAGCAAACCTGCACAGTTTTGAAAACTATACACCTAGGGGAATCCATGATGGGTGACTTGTGGGGCTCTGATCAGGTTCTGTTACCCAGAATCCTTTGCAAACCTCAAAATGTGGACAAAAAAACACTTTTTCCTCTCGTTTCGATGACAGAAAGTTCTGGAATCTGAGAGGAGCCCCAAATTTCATTCCACCCAGTGTTCCCCCAAGTCTCCCGATAAAAATGATACCTCACTTGTGGGGGTAGACCTAGTGCCTGCATCAGGAAATGCCCCAAAACACAACGTGGACACATCACATTTTGACAAAGAAAACAGAGCTGTTTTTTACAAAGTGCCTTGCTGTGGATGTTGGCCTCTAGCTCAGCATTCACCTAGGGAAACCTAGCAAACACACACAGTTTTGAAAACTAGACACCTAGGGGAATCCAAGATGGGGTGACTTGTGGGGCTCTGATCAGGTTCTGTTAACCAGAATCCTTTGCAAACCTCAAAATGTGGCCAAAAAAACACTTTTTCCTCTCATTTCGGTAACAAAAAGTTCTGGAATCTGAGAAGAGCCACAAATTTCCTCCCACCCAGCATTTCCAGAAGTATCCAGATAAAAATGATACCTCACTTGTGGGGTTAGGCCTAGTTCCCGCAACAGGAAATGCCCCAAAACACAACATGAACACATCACATTTTGACAAAGAAAACAGAGCTGTTTTTTGCAAAGTGCCTAGCTGTGAATTTTGGCCTCTAGCTCAGCAGGCACCTAGGGAAACCTAGCAAACCTGCACAGCTTTGAAAACTATACACCTAGGGGAATCCATGATGGGGTGACTTGTGGGGCTCTGATCAGGTTCTGTTACCCATAATCCTTTGCAAACCTCAAAATGTGGACAAAAAATCACTTTTTCATCTCATTTCGGTGACAGAAAGTTCTGGAATCTGAGAGGAGCCACAAATTTCATTCCACCCAGCGTTCCCCCAAGTCTCCCGATAAAAATGATACCCCACTTGTGGGGGTAGACCTAGTGCCCGCATCAGGAAATGCCCCAAAACACAACGTGGACACATCACATTTTGACAAAGAAAACAGATCTGTTTTTTGCAAAGTGCCTAGCTGTGGATTTTGGCCTCTAGCTCAGCATTCACCTAGGGAAACCTAGCAAACCCACACAGTTTTGAAAACTAGACACCTAGGGGAATCCAAGATGGGGTGACTTGTGGGGCTCTGATCAGGTTCTGTTACCCAGAATCCTTTGCAAACCTCAAACTGTGGCCAAAAAAACACTTTTTCCTCTCATTTCGGTGAAAGAAAGTTCTGGAATCCGAGAGGAGCCACAAATTTCATTCCACCCAGTGTTTCCCCAAGTATCCCGATAAAAATTATACCTCACTTGTGGGGGTAGACCTAGTGCCCGCATCAGGAAATGCCCCAAAACACAACGTGGACACATCACATTTTGACAAAGAAAACAGAGCTGTTTTTTGCAAAGTGCCTTGCTGTAGATTTTGGCCTCTAGCTCAGCATTCACCTAGGGAAACCTAGAAAACACACACAGTTTTGAAAACTAGACACCTAGGGGAATCCAAGATGGGGTGACTTGTGGGGCTCTGATCAGGTTATGTTACCCAGAATCCTTTGCAAACCTCAAAATGTGGCCAAAAAAACACTTTTTCCTCTCATTTCGGTAACAGAAAGTTCTGGAATCTGAGAAGAGCCACAAATTTCCTCCCACCCAGCATTTCCCCAAGTATCCAGATAAAAATGATACCTCACTTGTCGGGGTAGGCCTAGTTCCCGCGACAGGAAATGCCCCAAAACACAACATGAACACATCACATTTTGACAAAGAAAACAGAGCTGTTTTTTGCACAGTGCCTAGCTGTGGATTTTGGCCTCTAGCTCAGCAGGCACCTAGGGAAACCTAGCAAACCTGCACAGTTTTGAAAACTATACACCTAGGGGAGTCCATGATGGGTGACTTGTGGGGCTCTGATCAGGTTCTGTTACCCAGAATCCTTTGCAAACCTCAAAATGTGGACAAAAAAACACTTTTTCCTCTCATTTCGGTGAAAGAAAGTTCTGGAATCCGAGAGGAGCCACAAATTTCATTCCACCCAGTGTTTCCCCAAGTATCCCGATAAAAATTATACCTCACTTGTGGGGGTAGACCTAGTGCCCGCATCAGGAAATGCCCCAAAACACAACGTGGACACATCACATTTTGACAAAGAAAACAGAGCTGTTTTTTGCAAAGTGCCTAGCTGTGGATTTTGGCCTCTAGCTCAGCCGGCACCTAGGGAAACCTAGCAAACCTGCACAGTTTTGAAAACTATACACCTAGGGGAATCCATGATGGGTGACTTGTGGGGCTCTGATCAGGTTCTGTTACCCAGAATCCTTTGCAAACCTCAAAATGTGGACAAAAAAACACTTTTTCCTCTCGTTTCGATGACAGAAAGTTCTGGAATCTGAGAGGAGCCACAAATTTCATTCCACCTAGTGTTCCCCCAAGTCTCCCGATAAAAATGATACCTCACTTGTGGGGGTAGACCTAGTGCCCGCATCAGGAAATGCCCCAAAACACAACGTGGACACATCACATTTTGACAAAGAAAACAGAGCTGTTTTTTGCAAAGTGCCTTGCTGTGGATGTTGGCCTCTAGCTCAGCATTCACCTATGGAAACTTAGCAAACACACACAGTTTTGAAAACTAGACACCTAGGGGAATCCAAGATGGGGTGACTTGTGGGGCTCTGATCAGGTTCTGTTAACCAGAATCCTTTGCAAACCTCAAAATGTGGCCAAAAAAACACTTTTTCCTCTCATTTCGGTCACAGAAAGTTCTGGAATCTGAGAAGAGCCACAAATTTCCTCCCACCCAGCATTTCCACAAGTATCCAGATAAAAATGATACCTCACTTGTGGGGTTAGGCCTAGTTCCCGCGACAGGAAATGCCCCAAAACACAACATGAACACATCACATTTTGAAAAAGAAAACAGAGCTGTTTTTTGCAAAGTGCCTAACTGTGAATTTTGGCCTCTAGCTCAGCAGGCACCTAGGGAAACCTAGCAAACCTGCACGGCTTTGAAAACTATACACCTAGGGGAATCCATGATGGGGTGACTTGTGGGTCTCTGATCAGGTTCTGTTACCCAGAATCCTTTGCAAACCTCAAAATATGGACAAAAAATCACTTTTTCCTCTCATTTCGGTGACAGAAAGTTCTGGAATCTGAGAGGAGCCACAAATTTCATTCCTCCCAGCGTTCCCCCAAGTCTCCTGATAAAAATGATACCCCACTTGTGGGGGTAGACCTACTGCACTCATCAGGAAATGCCCCAAAACACAACGTGGACACATCACATTTTGACAAAGAAAACAGATCTGTTTTTTACAAAGTGCCTAGCTGTGGATTTTGGCCTCTAGCTCAGCATTCACCTAGGGAAACCTAGCAAACACACACAGTTTTGAAAACTAGACACCTAGGGGAATCCAGGATGGGGTGACTTGTGGGGCTCTGATTAGGTTCTGTTACCAAGAATCCTTTGCAAACCTCAAAATGTGGCCAAAAAAACACTTTTTCCTCTCATTTCGGTAACAGAAAGTTCTGGAATCTGAGAACAGCCACAAATTTCCTCCCACCCAGCATTTCCCCAAGTATCCAGATAAAAATGATACCTCACTTGTGGGGGTAGGCCTAGTTCCCGTGACAGGAAATGCCCCAAAACAGAACATGAACACATCACATTTTGACAAAGAAAACAGAGCTGTTTTTTGCAAAGTGCCTAGCTGTGGATTTTGGCCTCTAGCTCAGCAGGCACAGAGGGAAACCTAGCAAACCTGCACAGCTTTGAAAACTATACACCTAGGGGAATCCAAGATGGGGTGACTTGTGGGGCTCTGATCAGGTTCTGTTACCCAGAATTCTTTGCAAACCTCAAAATGTGGCAAAAAAAACACTTTTTCCTCACATTTCGGTGACAGAAAGTTCTGGAATATGAGAGGAGCCACAAATTTCCTTCCCCCCAGCGTTCCCCCAAGTCTCCCGATAAAAATGATACCTCACTTGTGGCGGTAGGCCTAGTGCCCGCGACAGGAAATGCCCCAAAACACAACATGGACACATCACATTTTAACGAAGAAAACAGAGCTGTTTTTTACAAAGTGCCTAGCTGTGGATTTTGGTCTCTAGCTCAGCAGGCACCTTGGGAAACCTAGCAAACCTGCACAGTTTTGAAAACTAGACACCTAGGGGAATCCAAGATGAGGTGACTTGTGGGGCTCTGATCAGGTTCTGTTACCCAGAATCCTTTGCAAACCTCAAACTGTGGCCAAAAAAACACTTTTTCCTCACATTTCAGTGACAGAAAGTTCTGGAATGTGAGAAGAGCCACAAATCTCCTCCCACCCAGTATTTCCCCAAGTATCCAGATAAAAATGATACCTCACTCGTGGGGGTAGGCCTAGTTCCCGCAACAGGAAATGCCCCAAAACACAACGTGGACACATCACATTTTGACAAAGAAAACAGTGCTGTTTTTTGCAAAGTGCCTTGCTGTGGATTTTGGCCTCTAGCTCAGCATTCACCTAGGGAAACCTAGCAAACACACACAGTTTTAAAAACTAGACACCTAGGGGAATCCAAGATGGGGTGACTTGTGGGCCTCTGATCAGGTTCTGTTACCCAGAATCCTTTGCAAACCTCAAAATGTGGACAAAAAAACACCTTTTCCTCTCATTTCGGTAACAGAAAGTTCTGGAATCTGAGAGGAGCCACAAATTTCATTCCACCCAGCGTTCCCCCAAGTCTCCCGATAAAAATTATACCTCACTTGTGGGGGTAGACCTAGTGCCCGCATCAGGAAATGCCCCAAAACACAACGTGGACACATCACATTTTGACAAAGAAAACAGAGATGTTTTTTGCAAAGTGCCTAGCTGTGGTTTTTGGCCTCTAGCTCAGCATTAACCTAGGGAAACCTAGCAAACCCACACAGTTTTGAAAACTAGACACCTAGGGGAATCCGAGATGGGGTGACTTGTGGGGCTCTGATCAGGTTCTGTTACCCAGAATTCTTTGCAAACCTCAAAATGTGGCCAAGAAAACACTTTTTCCTCACATTTCGGTGACACAAAGTTCTGGAATCTGAGAGGAGCCACACATTTCCTTCCACCCAGCGTTCCCCCAAGTCTCCCAATAAAAATGATACCTCACTTGGGGTGGGCCTAGTGCCTGCGACAGGAAATGCCCCAAAACACAACATGGAAACATCACATTTTGATAAAGAAAACAGAGCTGTTTTTTGCAAAGTGCCTAGCTTTGGATTTTGGCCTCTAGCTCAGCAGGCACCTAGGGAAAGCTGGCAAACCTGCACAGTTTTGAAAACTAGACACCTAGGGGAATCCAAGATGAGGTGACTTGTGGGGCTCTGATCAGGTTCTGTTAACCAGAATCCTTTGCAATCCTCAAAATGTGGCCAAAAAAAACACTTTTTCCTCACATTTTGGTGACAGAAAGTTCTAGAATCTGAGAAGAGCCACAAATTTCCTCCCACCCAGTATTTCCCCAAGTATCCAGATAAAAATGATACCTCACTTGTGAGGGTAGGCCTAGTTCCCTCGACAGGAAATGCCCCAAAACACAACATGAACACATTCCATTTTGACAAAGAAAACAGAGCTGTTTTTTGCAAAGTGCCTAGCTGTGGATTTTGGCCTCTAGCTCAGAAGGCACCTAGGAAAACCTAGCAAACCTGCACAGTTTTGAAAACTATACACCTGGGGGAATCCATGATGGGGTGACTTGTGGGGCTCTGATCAGGTTCTGTTACCCAGAATCCTTTGCAAACCTCAAAATGTGGACATAAAAACAATTTTCCTCTCATTTCGGTGACAGAAAGTTCTGGAATCTGAGAGGAGCCACAAATTTCATTCCACCCAGTGTTCCCCAAGTCTCCCAATCAAAATGATACCTCACTTGTGGGGGTAGACCTAGTGCACGCATCAGGAAATGCCCCAAAACACAACGTGGACACATCACCTTTTGACAAAGAAAATAGAGCTGTTTTTTACAAAGTGCCTAGCTGTGGATTTTGGTCTCTAGCTCAGCAGGCACCTAGGGAAACCTAGCAAACCTGCACAGTTTTGAAAACTATACACCTAAGGGAATCCATGATGGGTGACTTGTGGGGCTCTGATCAGGTTCTGCTACCCAGAATCCTTTGCAAACCTCAAAATGTGGACAAAAAAACACTTTTTCCTCTCATTTCGGTGACAGAAAGTTCTGGAATCTGAGAGGAGCCACAAATTTCATTCCACCCAGTGTTCCCCCAAGCCTCCCGATAAAAATGATACCTCACTTGTGTGGGTAAACTTAGTGCCCGCATCAGGAAATGCCCCAAAACACGACATGGACACATCACATTTTGACAAAGAAAACAGAGCTGTTTCTTGCAAAGTGCCTTGCTGTGGATTTTGGTCTCTAGCTCAGCATTAACCTAGGGAAACCTAGCAAACCCACACAGTTTTGAAAACTAGACACCTAGGGGAATCCGAGATGGGGTGACTTGTGGGGCTCTGATCAGGTTCTGTTACCCAGAATTCTTTGCAAACCTCAAAATGTGGCCAAGAAAACACTTTTTCCTCACATTTCGTTGACACAAAGTTCTGGAATCTGAGAGGAGCCACAAATTTCCTTCCACCCAGCGTTCCCCCAAGTCTCCCAATAAAAATGATACCTCACTTGGGGTGGGCCTAGTGCCCGCGACAGGAAATGCCCCAAAACACAACATGGAAACATCACATTTTGATAAAGAAAACAGAGCTGTTTTTTGCAAAGTGCCTAGCTTTGGATTTTGGCCTCTAGCTCAGCAGGCACCTAGGGAAAGCTGGCAAACCTGCACAGTTTTGAAAACTAGACACCTAGGGGAATCCAAGATGAGGTGACTTGTGGGGCTCTGATCAGGTTCTGTTAACCAGAATCCTTTGCAATCCTCAAAATGTGGCCAAAAAAACACTTTTTCCTCACATTTTGGTGACAGAAAGTTCTGGAATCTGAGAAGAGCCACAAATTTCCTCCCACCCAGTATTTCCCCAAGTATCCAGATAAAAATGATACCTCACTTGTGAGGGTAGGCCTAGTTCCCTCGACAGGAAATGCCCCAAAACACAACATGAACACATTTCATTTTGACAAAGAAAACAGAGCTGTTTTTTGCAAAGTGCCTAGCTGTGGATTTTGGCCTCTAGCTCAGAAGGCACCTAGGAAAACCTAGCAAACCTGCACAGTTTTGAAAACTATACACCTGGGGGAATCCATGATGGGGTGACTTGTGGGGCTCTGATCAGGTTCTGTTACCCAGAATCCTTTGCAAACCTCAAAATGTGGACATAAAAACACTTTTTCCTCTCATTTCGGTGACAGAAAGTTCTGGAATCTGAGAAGAGCCACAAATTTCATTCCACCCAGTGTTCCCCCAAGTCTCCCAATCAAAATGATACCTCACTTGTGGGGGTAGACCTAGTGCACGCATCAGGAAATGCCCCAAAACACAACGTGGACACATCACATTTTGACAAAGAAAATAGAGCTGTTTTTTACAAAGTGCCTAGCTGTGGATTTTGGTCTCTAGCTCAGCAGGCACCTAGGGAAACCTAGCAAACCTGCACAGTTTTGAAAACTATACACCTAGGAGAATCCATGATGGGTGACTTGTGGGGCTCTGATCAGGTTCTGCTACCCAGAATCCTTTGCAAACCTCAAAATGTGGACAAAAAAACACTTTTTCCTCTCATTTCTTTGACAGAAAGTTCTGGAATCTGAGAGGAGCAACAAATTTCATTCCACCCAGTGTTCCCCCAAGCCTCCTGATAAAAATGATACCTCACTTGTGGGGGTAGACCTAGTGCCCGCATCAGGAAATGCCCCAAAACACAACGTGGACACATCACATTTTGACAAAGAAAACAGAGCTGTTTTTTACAAAGTGCCTTGCTGTGGATTTTGGCCTCTAGCTCAGCATTCACCTAGGGAAACCTAGCAAACACACACAGTTTTGAAAACTAGACACCTAGGGGAATCCAGGATGGGGTGACTTGTGGGGCTATGATCAGGTTCTGTTACCCAGAATCCTTTGCAAACCTCAAAATGTGGCCAAAAAAAACACTTTTTCCTCTCGTTTCGGTAACAGAAAGTTCTGGAATCTGAGAACAGCCACAAATTTCCTCCCACCCAGCATTTCCCCAAGTATCCAGATAAAAATGATACCTCACTTGTGGGGGTAGGCCTAGTTCCCGCGGCAGGAAATGCCCCAAAACAGAACATGAACACATCACATTTTGACAAAGAAAACAGAGCTGTTTTTTGCAAAGTGCCTAGCTGTGGATTTTGGCCTCTAGCTCAGCAGGCACCTAGGGAAACCTAGCAAACCTGCAAAGCTTTGAAAACTATACACCTAGGGGAATCCAAGATGGGGTGACTTGTGGGGCTCTGATCAGGTTCTGTTACCCAGAATTCTTTGCAAACCTCAAAATGTGGACAAAAAAACACTTTTTCCTCACATTTCGGTGACAGAAAGTTCTGGAATATGAGAGGAGCCACAAATTTCCTTCCCCCCAGCGTTCCCCCAAGTCTCCCGATAAAAATGATACCTCACTTGTGGCGGTAGGCCTAGTGCCCGCGACAGGAAATGCCCCAAAACACAACATGGACACATCACATTTTAACGAAGAAAACAGAGCTGTTTTTTGCAAAGTGCCTAGCTGTGGATTTTGGCCTCTAGCTCAGCAGGCACCTAGGGAAACCTAGCAAACCTGCACAGTTTTGAAAACTATACACCTAGGGGAATCCATGATGGGGTGACTTGTGGGGCTCTGATCAGGTTCTGTTACCCAGAATCCTTTGCAAACCTCAAAATGTGGACAAAAAAACACTTTTTCCTCTCATTTCGGTGACAGAAAGTTCTGGAATCTGAGAGGAGCCACAAATTTCATTCCACCCAGTGTTCCCCCAAGTCTCCAGATAAAAATGATACCTCACTTGTGGGGGTAGACCTAGTGCCCGCATCAGGAAATGCCCCAAAACACTACATGGACACATTACATTTTGACAAAGAAAACAGAGCTGTGTTTTGCAAAGTGCCTTGCTGTGGATTTTGGCCTCTAGCTCAGCATTCACTTAGGGAAACCTAGCAAACACAAACAGTTTTGAAAACTAGACACCTAGGGGAATTCACGATGGGGTGACTTGTGGGGCGCTGATCAGGTTCTGTTACCCAGAATCCTTTGCAAACCTCAAAATGTGGCCAAAAAAAACACTTTTTCCTCTCATTTCGGTAACAGAAAGTTCTGGAATCTGAGAAGAGCCACAAATTTCCTCCCACCCAGCATTTCCCCAAGTATCCAGATAAAAATGATACCTGACTTGTGGGGGTAGGCCTAGTTACCGCAACAGGAAATGCCCCAAAACACAACATGAACACATCACATATTGACAAAGAAAATAGAGCTGTTTTTTGCAAAGTGCCTAGCTGTGGATTTTGGCCTCTAGCTCAGCAGGCACCTAGGGAAACCTAGCAAACCTGCACAGTTTTGAAAACTATACACCTAGGGGAATCCATTATGGGGTGACTTGTGGGGCTCTGATCAGGTTCTGTTGCCCAGAATCATTTGCAAACCTCAAAATGTGGACAAAAAAACACTTTTTCCTCTCATTTCGGTGACAGAAAGTTCTGGAATCTGAGAGGAGCCACAAATTTCATTCCACCCAGTGGTCCCCCAAGTCTCCCGATAAAAATGATACCTCACTTGTGGGGGTAGACCTAGTGCCCGCATCAGGAAATGCCCCAAAACACAACGTGGAATTTTGACAAAGAAAACAGAGCTGTTTTTTGCAAAGTGCCTTGCTGTAGATTTTGGCCTCTAGCTCAGCATTCACCTAGGGAAACCTGGCAAACACACACAGTTTTGAAAACTAGACACCTAGGGGAATCCAAGATGGGGTGACTTGTGGGGCTCTGATCAGGTTCTGTTACCCAGAATTCTTTGCAAACCTCAAAATGTGGACAAAAAAACACTTTTTCCTCACATTTCGGTGACAGAAAGTTCTGGAATATGAGAGGAGCCACAAATTTCCTTCCCCCCAGCGTTCCCCCAAGTCTCCCGATAAAAATGATACCTCACTTGTGGCGGTAGGCCTAGTGCCCGCGACAGGAAATGCCCCAAAACACAACATGGACACATCACATTTTAACGAAGAAAACAGAGCTGTTTTTTGCAAAGTGCCTAGCTGTGGATTTTGGCCTCTAGCTCAGCAGGCACCTAGGGAAACCTAGCAAACCTGCACAGTTTTGAAAACTAGACACCTAGGGGAATCCAGGATGGGGTGACTTGTGGGGCTATGATCAGGTTGTGTTACCCAGAATCCTTTGCAAACCTCAAAATGTGGCCAAAAAAACACTTTTTCCTCTCGTTTCGGTAACAGAAAGTTCTGGAATCTGAGAACAGCCACAAATTTCCTCCCACCCAGCATTTCCCCAAGTATCCAGATAAAAATGATACCTCACTTGTGGGGGTAGGCCTAGTTCCCGCGGCAGGAAATGCCCCAAAACAGAACATGAACACATCACATTTTGACAAAGAAAACAGAGCTGTTTTTTGCAAAGTGCCTAGCTGTGGATTTTGGCCTCTAGCTCAGCAGGCACCTAGGGAAACCTAGCAAACCTGCAAAGCTTTGAAAACTATACACCTAGGGGAATCCAAGATGGGGTGACTTGTGGGGCTCTGATCAGGTTCTGTTACCCAGAATTCTTTGCAAACCTCAAAATGTGGACAAAAAAACACTTTTTCCTCACATTTCGGTGACAGAAAGTTCTGGAATATGAGAGGAGCCACAAATTTCCTTCCCCCCAGCGTTCCCCCAAGTCTCCCGATAAAAATGATACCTCACTTGTGGCGGTAGGCCTAGTGCCCGCGACAGGAAATGCCCCAAAACACAACATGGACACATCACATTTTAACGAAGAAAACAGAGCTGTTTTTTGCAAAGTGCCTAGCTGTGGATTTTGGCCTCTAGCTCAGCAGGCACCTAGGGAAACCTAGCAAACCTGCACAGTTTAGAAAACTATACACCTAGGGGAATCCATGAGGGGTGACTTGTGGGGCTCTGATCAGGTTCTGTTACCCAGAATCCTTTGAAAACCTCAAAATGTTGCAAAAAAAACACTTTTTCCTCATATTTCGGTGACAGAAAGTTCTGGAATCTGAGAAGAGCCACAAATTTCCTCCCACCCAGCATTTCCCCAAGTATCCAGATAAAAATGATACCTCACTTGTCGGGGTAGGCCTAGTTCCCGCGACAGGAAATGCACAAAACACAACATGAACACATCACATTTTGACAAAGAAAACAGAGCTGTTTTTTGCAAAGTGCCTAGCTTTGGATTTTGGCCTCTAGCTCAGCAGGCACCTAGGGAAACCTAGCAAACCTGCACAGTTTTGAAAACTATACACCTAGGGGAATCCATGATGGGGTGACTTGTGGGGCTCTGATCAGGTTCTGTTACCCAGAATCCTTTGCAAACCTCAAAATGTGGACAAAAAAACACTTTTTCCTCTCATTTCGGTGACAGAAAGTTCTGGAATCTGAGAGGAGCCACAAATTTCATTCCACCCAGTGTTCCCCCAAGTCTCCAGATAAAAATGATACCTCACTTGTGGGGGTAGACCTAGTGCCCGCATCAGGAAATGCCCCAAAACACTACATGGACACATCACATTTTGACAAAGAAAACAGCTGTGTTTTGCAAAGTGCCTTGCTGTGGATTTTGGCCTCTAGCTCAGCATTCACTTAGGGAAACCTAGCAAACACAAACAGTTTTGAAAACTAGACACCTAGGGGAATCCAAGATGGGGTGACTTGTGGGGCGCTGATCAGGTTCTGTTACCCAGAATCCTTTGCAAACCTCAAAATGTGGCCAAAAAAAACACTTTTTCCTCTCATTTCGGTAACAGAAAGTTCTGGAATCTGAGAAGAGCCACAAATTTCCTCCCACCCAGCATTTCCCCAAGTATCCAGATAAAAATGATACCTCACTTCTGGGGGTAGGCCTAGTTACCGCAACAGGAAATGCCCCAAAACACAACATGAACACATCACATATTGACAAAGAAAATAGAGCTGTTTTTTGCAAAGTGCCTAGCTGTGGATTTTGGCCTCTAGCTCAGCAGGCACCTAGGGAAACCTAGCAAACCTGCACAGTTTTGAAAACTATACACCTAGGGGAATCCATTATGGGGTGACTTGTGGGGCTCTGATCAGGTTCTGTTGCCCAGAATCATTTGCAAACCTCAAAATGTGGACAAAAAACACTTTTTCCTCTCATTTCGGTGACAGAAAGTTCTGGAATCTGAGAGGAGCCACAAATTTCATTCCACCCAGTGGTCCCCCAAGTCTCCCGATAAAAATGATACCTCACTTGTGGGGGTAGACCTAGTGCCCGCAACAGGAAATGCCCCAAAACACAACGTGGAATTTTGACAAAGAAAACAGAGCTGTTTTTTGCAAAGTGCCTTGCTGTAGATTTTGGCCTCTAGCTCAGCATTCACCTAGGGAAACCTAGCAAACACACACAGTTTTGAAAACTAGACACCTAGGGGAATCCAAGATGGGGTGACTTGTGGGGCTCTGATCAGGTTCTGTTACCCAGAATCTTTTGCAAACCTCAAAATGTGGCCAAAAAAACACTTTTTCCTCTCATTTCGGTAACAGAAAGTTCTGGAATCTGAGAAGAGCCACAAATTTCTTCCCACCCAGCATTTCCCCAAGTATCCAGAAAAAAATGATACCTCACTTGTCGGGGTAGGCCTAGTTCCCGCGACAGCAAATGCCCCAAAACACAACATGAACACATCACGTTTTGACCAAGAAAACAGAGCTGTTTTTTGCAAAGTGCCTAGCTGTGGATTTTGGCCTCTAGCTCAGCAGGCACCTAGGGAAACCTAGCAAACCTGCACAGTTTTGAAAACTATACACCTAGGGGAATCCATGATGGGTGACTTGTGGGGCTCTGATCAGGTTCTGTTACCCAGAATCCTTTACAAACCTCAAAATGTGGACAAAAAAACACTTTTTCCTCTCATTTCGGTGAAAGAAAGTTCTGGAATCCGAGAGGAGCCACACATTTCATTCCACCCAGTGTTTCCCCAAGTATCCCGATAAAAATTATACCTCACTTGTGGGGGTAGACCTAGTGCCCGCATCAGGAAATGCCCCAAAACACAACGTGGACACATCACATTTTGACAAAGAAAACAGAGCTGTTTTTTGCAAAGTGCCTAGCTGTGGATTTTGGCCTCTAGCTCAGCAGGCAACTAGGGAAACCTAGCAAACCTGCACAGTTTTGAAAACTATACACCTAGGGGAATCCATGATGGGTGACTTGTGGGGCTCTGATCAGGTTCTGTTACCCAGAATCCTTTGCAAACCTCAAAATGTGGACAAAAAAACACTTTTTCCTCTCGTTTCGATGACAGAAAGTTCTGGAATCTGAGAGGAGCCACAAATTTCATTCCACCCAGTGTTCCCCCAAGTCTCCCGATAAAAATGATACCTCACTTGTGGGGGTAGACCTAGTGCCTGCATCAGGAAATGCCCCAAAACACAACGTGGACACATCACATTTTGACAAAGAAAACAGAGCTGTTTTTTACAAAGTGCCTTGCTGTGGATGTTGGCCTCTAGCTCAGCATTCACCTAGGGAAACCTAGCAAACCCACACAGTTTTGAAAACTAGACACCTAGGGGAATCCAAGATGGGGTGACTTGTGGGGCTCTGATCAGGTTCTGTTACCCAGAATCCTTTGCAAACCTCAAACTGTGGCCAAAAAAACACTTTTTCGTCTCATTTCGGTGAAAGAAAGTTCTGGAATCCGAGAGGAGCCACAAATTTTATTCCACCCAGTGTTTCCCCAAGTATCCCGATAAAAATTATACCTCACTTGTGGGGGTAGACCTAGTGCCCGCATCAGGATATGCCCCAAAACACAACGTGGACACATCACATTTTGACAAAGAAAACAGAGCTGTTTTTTGCAAAGTGCCTAGCTGTGGATTTTGGCCTCTAGCTCAGCAGGCACCTAGGGAAACCTAGCAAACCTGCACAGTTTTGAAAACTATACAACTAGGGGAATCCATGATGGGTGACTTGTGGGGCTCTGATCAGGTTCTGTTACCCAGAATCCTTTGCAAACCTCAAAATGTCTACAAAAAAACACTTTTTCCTCTCGTTTCGATGACAGAAAGTTCTGGAATCTGAGAGGAGCCACAAATTTCATTCCACCCAGTGTTCCCCCAAGTCTCCCAATCAAAATGATACCTCACTTGTGGGGGTAGACCTAGTGCACGCATCAGGAAATGCCCCAAAACACAACGTGGACACATCACATTTTGACAAAGAAAATAGTGCTGTTTTTTACAAAGTGCCTAGCTGTGGATTTTGGTCTCTAGCTCAGCAGGCACCTAGGGAAACCTAGCAAACCTGCACAGTTTTGAAAACTATACACCTAGGGGAATCCATGATGGGGTGACTTGTAGGGCTCTGATCAGGTTCTGCTACCCAGAATCCTTTGCAAACCTCAAAATGTGGACAAAAAAACACTTTTTCCTCTCATTTCGGTGACAGAAAGTTCTGGAATCTGAGAGGAGCCACAAATTTCATTCCACCCAGTGTTCCCCCAAGCCTCCCGATAAAAATGATACCTCACTTGTGGGGGTAAACCTAGTGCCCGCATCAGGAAATGCCCCAAAACACGACATGGACACATCACATTTTGACAAAGAAAACAGAGCTGTTTCTTGCAAAGTGTCTTGCTGTGGATTTTGGTCTCTAGCTCAGCAGGCACCTAGGGAAACCTAGCAAACCTGCACAGTTTAGAAAACTATACACCTAGGGGAATCCATGAGGGGTGACTTGTGGGGCTCTGATCAGGTTCAGTTACCCAGAATCCTTTGCAAACCTCAAAATGTGGACAAAAAAACACTTTTTCCTCACATTTCGGTGACAGAAAGTTCTGGAATCTGAGAGGAGCCACAAATTTCATTCCACCCAGCGTTCCCCCAAGTCTCCAGATAAAAATGATACCTCACTTGTGGGGGTAGACCTAGGGCCCGCATCAGGAAATGCCCCAAAAACACAACGTGGACACATCACATTTTGAAAAAGAAAACAGAGCTGTTTTTTGCAAAGTGCCTAGCTGTGGATTTTGGCCTATAGCTCAGCATTCACCTAGGGAAACCTAGCAAACCCACACAGTTTTGAAAACTAGACACCTAGGGGAATCCGAGATGGGGTGACTTGTGGGGCTCTGATCAGGTTCTGTTACCCAGAATTCTTTGCAAACCTCAAAATGTGGCCAAAAAAACACTTTTTCCTCACATTTCGGTGACAGAAAGTTCTGGAATCTGAGAGGAGCCACAAATTTCCTTCCACCTAGCGTTCCCCCAAGTCTCCCAATAAAAATGATACCTCACTTGGGGTGGGCCTAGTGCCCGCAACTGGAAATGCCCCAAAACACAACATGAACAAATCACATTTTGACAAAGAAAACAGAGCTGTTTTTTGCAAAGTGCCTAGCTTTGGATTTTGGCCTCTAGCTCAGCAGGCACCTAGGGAAACCTAGCAAACCTGCACAGTTTTGAAAACTAGACACCTAGGGGAATCCAAGATGAGGTGACTTGTGGGGCTCTGATCAGGTTCAGTTACCCAGAATCCTTTGCAAACCTCAAACTGTGGCCAAAAAAACACTTTTTCCTCACATTTCGGTGACAGAAAGTTCTGGAATGTGAGAAGAGCCACAAATTTCCTCCCACCCAGTATTTCCCCAAGTATCCAGATAAAAATGATACCTCACTTGTGGGGTAGGCCTAGTTCCCGCGACAGGAAATGCCCCAAAACACAACATGAACACATTCCATTTTGACAAAGAAAACAGAGCTGTTTTTTGCAAAGTGTCTAGCTTTGGATTTTGCCCTCTAGCTCAGCAAGCACCTGGAGAAACCTAGCAAACCTGCACAGTTTTGAAAACTAGACACCTAGGGGAATCCAAGATGAGGTGACTTGTGGGGCTCTGATCAGGTTCTGTTACCCAGAATCCTTTGCAAACCTCAAAATGTGGACAAAAAAACACTTTTTCCTCTCATTTCGGTGACAGAAAGTTCTGGAATCTGAGAGGAGCCACACATTTCATTCCACCCAGTGTTCCCCCAAGTCTCCCGATAAAAATGATACCTCACTTGTGGGGGTAGACCTAGTGCCCGCATCAGGAAATGCCCCAAAACACAACGTGGACACATCACATTTTGACAAAGAAAATAGAGATGTTTTTTGCAAAGTGCCTAGCTGTGGATTTTGGCCTCTAGCTCAGCTGGCACCTAGGGAAACCTAGCATATCTGCACAGTTTTTAAAACTATACACCTAGGGGAATCCATGATGGGGTGACTTGTGGGGCTCTGATCAGGTTCTGCTACCCAGAATCTTTTGCAAACCTCAAAATGTGGACAAAAAAACACTTTTTCCTCTCATTTCGGTGACAGAAAGTTCTGGAATCTGAGAGGAGCCACAAATTTCATTCCACCCAGTGTTCCCCCAAGTCTCCCGATAAAAATGATACCTCACTTGTGGGGGTAAACCTAGTGCCCGCATCAGGAAGTGCCCCAAAACACGACATGGACACATCACATTTTGACAAAGAAAACAGAGCTGTTTCTTGCAAAGTGCCTTGCTGTGGATTTTGGTCTCTAGCTCAGCATTCACCTAGGGAAACCTAGCAAACCCACACAGTTTTGAAAACTAGACACCTAAGGGAATCCAAGATGGGGTGACTTGTGGGGCTCTGATCAGGTTCTGTTACCCAGAATCCTTTGCAAACCTCAAAATGTGGCCAAAAAAACACCTTTTCCTCACATTTCGGTGACAGAAAGTTCTGGAATGTGAGAGGAGCCACAAATTTCCTCCCACCCAGCATTTCCCCAAGTATCCAGATGAAAATGATACCTCACTTGTGGGGGTAGGCCTAGTTCCCGCGACAGGAAATGCCCCAAAACACAACATGGACACTTCACATTTTGACAAAGAAAACAGAGCTGTTTTTTGCAAAGTGCCTAGCTGTGGATTTTGGCCTCTAGCTCAGCAGGAACCTAGGGAAACCTAGCAAACCTGCACAGTTTAGAAAACTATACACCTAGGGGAATCCATGAGGGGTGACTTGTGGGGCTCTGATCAGGTTCTGTTACCCAGAATCCTTTGCAAACCTCAAAATGTGGACAAAAAAACACTTTTTCCTCACATTTCGGTGACAGAAAGTTCTGGAATCTGAGAGGAGCCACAAATTCCATTCCATCAAGCGTTCCCCCAAGTCTCCAGATAAAAATGATACCTCACTTCTGGGGGTAGACATAGGGCCTGCATCAGGAAATGCCCCAAAAACACAACGTGGACACATCACATTTTGAAAAAGAAAACAGAGCTGTTTTTTGCAAAATGCCTAGCTGTGGATTTTGGCCTATAGCTCAGCATTCACCTAGGGAAACCTAGCAAACCCACACAGTTTTGAAAACTAGACACCTAGGGGAATCCGAGATGGGGTGACTTGTGGGGCTCTGATCAGGTTCTGTTACCCAGAATTCTTTGCAAACCTCAAAATGTGGCCAAAATAACACTTTTTCCTCACATTTCGGTGACAGAAAGTTCTGGAATCTGAGAGGAGCCACAAATTTCCTTCTACCTAGCGTTCCCCCAAGTCCCCCAATAAAAATGATACCTCACTTGGGGTGGGCAAAGTGCCCGCAACAGGAAATGCCCCAAAACACAACATGAACACATCACATTTTGACAAAGAAAACAGAGCTGTTTTTTGCAAAGTGCCTAGCTGTGGATTTTGGCCTCTAGCTCAGCAGGCACCTAGGGAAACCTAGAAAATCTGCACAGTTTTGAAAACTAGACACCTAGGGGAATCCAAGATGAGGTGACTTATGGGGCTCTGATCAGGTTCTGTTACCCAGAATCCTTTGCAAACCTCAAAATGTGGCCAAAAAAACACTTTTTCCTCACATTTCGGTGACAGAAAGTTCTGGAATCTGAGAAGAGCCACAAATTTCATCCCACCCAGCATTTCCCCAAGTATCCAGATAAAAATGATACCTCACTTGTCGGGGTAGACCTAGTGCCCATATCAGGAAATGCCCCAAAACACTACGTGGACACATCACATTTTGACGAAGAAAACAGAGCTGTTTTTTGCAAAGTGTCTTGCTGTGGATTTTGGCCTCTAGCTCAGCATTCACCTAGGGAAACCTAGCAAACACAAACAGTTTTGAAAACTAGACACCTAGGGGAATCCAAGAGGGGGTGACTTGTGGGGCGCTGATCAGGTTCTGTTACCCAGAATCCTTTGCAAACCTCAAAATGTGGCCAAAAAAACACTTTTTCCTCTCATTTCGGTAACAGAAAGTTCTGGAATCTGAGAAGAGCCAAAAATTTCCTCCCCCCTAGCATTTCCCCAAGTATCCAGATACATTTTTTATCTCACTTGTGGGGGTAGGCTTAGTTCCCGCAACAGGAAATGCCCCAAAACACAACATGAACACATCACATATTGACAAAGAAATCAGAGCTGTTTTTTGCAAAGTGCCTAGCTGTGGATTTTGGCCTCTAGCTCAGCAGGCACCTAGGGAAACCTAGCAAACCTGCACAGTTTTGAAAACTATACAACTAGGGGAATCCATGATGGGGTGACTTGTGGGGCTCTGATCAGGTTATGTTACCCAGAATCCTTTGCAAACCTCAAAATGTGGACAAAAAAACACTTTTTCTTCACATTTCGGTGACAGAAAGTTCTTGAATCTGAGAGGAGCCACAAATTTAATTCCACGCAGTGGTCCCCCAAGTCTCCCGATAAAAATGATACCTCACTTGTGGGGGTAGACCTAGTGCCCGCATCAGGAAATGCCCCAAAACACAACGTGGACACATCACATTTTGGCAAAGAAAACAGAGCTGCTTTTTGCAAAGTGCCTTGCTGTGGATTTTGGCCTCTAGCTCAGCATTCACCTAGGGAAACCTAGCAAACACACACAGTTTTGAAAACCAGACACCTAGGGGAATCCAAGATGGGGTGACTTGTGGGGCTCTGATCAGGTTCTGTTACCCAGAATCCTTTGCAAACCTCAAAATGTGGCCAAAAAAACACTTTTTTCTCTAATTTCGGTAACAGAAAGTTCTGGAATCTGAAAAGAGCCACAAATTTCCTCCCACCCAGCATTTCCCCAAGTATCCAGATAAAAATGATACCTCACTTGTCGGGGTAGGCCTAGTTCCCGCGACAGGAAATGCCCCAAAACACAACATGAACACATCACATTTTGACAAAGAAAACAGGGCTGTTTTTTGAAAAGTGCCTAGCTGTAGATTTTTGCCTCTAGCTCAGCAGGCACCTAGGGAAACCTAGCAAACCTGCACAGTTTTGAAAACTATACACCTAGGGGAATCCATGATGGGTGACTTGTGGGGCTCTGATCAGGTTCTGTTACCCAGAATCCTTTGCAAACCTCAAAATGTGGAAAAAAAACACTTTTTCCTCTCATTTCGGTGACAGAAAGTTCTGGAATCTGAGAGGAGCCACACATTTCATTCCACCCAGTGTTCCCCCAAGTCTCCCGATAAAAATTATACCTCTCTTGTGGGGGTAGACCTAGTGCCCGCATCAGGAAATGCCCCAAAACACAACGTGGACACATCACATTTTGACAAAGAAAACAGAGCTGTTTTTTGCAAAGTGCCTAGCTGTGGATTTTGGCCTCCAGCTCAGCAGGCACCTAGGGAAACCTAGCAAACCTCCACAGTTTTGAAAACTATACACCTAGGGGAATCCATGATGGGGTGGCTTGTGGGGCTCTGATCAGGTTCTGTTACCCAGAATCCATTGCAAACCTCAAAATGTGGACAAAAAAACACTTTTTCCTCTCATTTCGATGACAGAAAATTCTGGAATCTGAGAGGAGTCACAAATTTCATTCCACCCAGTGTTCCCCCAAGTCTCCCGATAAAAATGATACCTCACTTGTGGGGGTAGACCTAGTGCCCGCATCAGGAAATGCCCCAAAACACAACGTGGACACATCACATTTTGACAAAGAAAACAGAGCTGTTTTTTACAAAGTGCCTTGCTGTGGATTTTGGTCTCTAGCTCAGCATTCACCTAGGGAAACCTAGCAAACACACACAGTTTTGAAAACTAGACACCTAGGGGAATCCGGGATGGCGTGACTTGTGGGGCTCTGATCAGGTTCTGTTACCCAGAATCCTTTGCAAACCTCAAAATGTGGCCAAAAAAACACTTTTTCCTCTTGTTTCGGTAACAGAAAGTTCTGGAATCTGAGAACAGACACAAATTTCCTCCCACCCAGCATTTCCCCAAGTATCCAGATAAAAATGATACCTCACTTGTGGGGGTAGGCCTAGTTCCCGCGACAGGAAATGCCCCAAAACAGAACATGAACACATCACATTTTGTCAAAGAAAACAGAGCTGTTTTTTGCAAAGTGCCTAGCTGTGGATTTTGGCCTCTAGCTCAGCAGGCACCTAGGGAAACCTAGCAAACCTGCACAGCTTTGAAAACTATACACCTAGGGGAATCCAAGATGGGGTGACTTGTGGGGCTCTGATCAGGTTCTGTTACCCAGAATTCTTTGCAAACCTCAAAATGTGGCCAAAAAAACACTTTTTCCTCACATTTCGGTGACAGAAAGTTCTGGAATATGAGAGGAGCCACAAATTTCCTTCCCCCCAGCGTTCCCCCAAGTCTCCCGATAAAAATGATACCTCACTTGTGGCGGTAGGCCTAGTGCCCGCGACAGGAAATGCCCCAAAACACAACATGGACACATCACATTTTAACGAAGAAAACAGAGCTGTTTTTTGCAAAGTGCCTAGCTGTGGATTTTGGCCTCTAGCTCAGCAGGCACCTAGGGAAACCTAGCAAACCTGCACAGTTTAGAAAACTATACACCTAGGGAAATCCATGAGGGGTGACTTGTGGGGCTCTGATCAGGTTCTGTTACCCAGAATCCTTTGCAAACCTCAAAATGTTGCCAAAAAAACACTTTTTCCTCATATTTCGGTGACAGAAAGTTCTGGAATCTGAGAAGAGCCACAAATTTCCTCCCACCCAGCATTTCCCCAAGTATCCAGATAAAAATTATACCTCACTTGTCGGGGTAGGCCTAGTTCCCGCGACAGGAAATGCACAAAACACAACATGAACACATCACATTTTGACAAAGAAAACAGAGCTGTTTTTTGCAAAGTGCCTAGCTTTGGATTTTGGCCTCTAGCTCAGCAGGCACCTAGGGAAACCTAGCAAACCTGCACAGTTCTGAAAACTATACACCTAGGGGAATCCATGATGGGGTGACTTGTGGGGCTCTGATCAGGTTCTGTTACCCAGAATCCTTTGCAAACCTCAAAATGTGGACAAAAAAACACTTTTTCCTCTCATTTCGGTGACAGAAAGTTCTGGAATCTGAGAGGAGCCACAAATTGCATTCCACCCAGTGTTCCCCCAAGTCTCCCGATAAAAATGATACCTCACTTGTGGGGGTAGACCTAGTGCCTGCATCAGGAAATGCCCCAAAACACTACGTGGACACATCACATTTTGACAAAGAAAACAGAGCTGTGTTTTGCAAAGTGCCTTGCTGTGGATTTTGGCCTCTAGCTCAGCATTCACCTAGGGAAACCTAGCAAACACAAACAGTTTTGAAAACTAGACACCTAGGGGAATCCAGGATGGGGTGACTTGTGGGGCGCTGATCAGGTTCTGTTACCCAGAATCCTTTGCAAACCTCAAAATGTGGCCAAAAAAAACACTTTTTCCTCTCATTTCGGTAACAGAAAGTTCTGGAATCTGAGAAGAGCCACAAATTTCCTCCCACCCAGCATTTCCCCAAGTATCCAGATAAAAATGATACCTCACTTGTGGGGGTAGGCCTAGTTCCCGCAACAGGAAATGCCCCAAAACACAACATGAACACATCATATATTGACAAAGAAAATAGAGCTGTTTTTTGCAAAGTGCCTAGCTGTGGATTTTGGCCTCTAGCTCAGCAGGCACCTAGGGAAACCTAGCAAACCTGCACAGTTTTGAAAACTATACACCTAGGGGAATCCATTATGGGGTGACTTGTGGGGCTCTGATCAGGTTCTGTTGCCCAGAATCCTTTGCAAACCTCAAAATGTGGACAAAAAAAACACTTTTTCCTCTCATTTCGGTGACAGAAAGTTCTGGAATCCGAGAGGAGCCACAAATTTCATTCCACCCAGTGTTTCCCCAAGTATCCCGATAAAAATTATACCTCACTTGTGGGGGTAGACCTAGTGCCCCGCATCAGGAAATGCCCCAAAACACAACGTGGACACATCACATTTTGACAAAGAAAACAGAGCTGTTTTTTGCAAAGTGCCTAGCTGTGGATTTTGGCCTCTAGCTCAGCAGGCACCTAGGGAAACCTAGCAAACCTGCACAGTTTTGAAAACTATACACCTAGGGGAATCCATGATGGGTGACTTGTGGGGCTCTGATCAGGTTCTGTTACCCAGAATCCTTTGCAAACCTCAAAATGTGGACAAAAAAACACTTTTTCCTCTCGTTTCGATGACAGAAAGTTCTGGAATCTGAGAGGAGCCACAAATTTCATTCCACCCAGTGTTCCCCCAAGTCTCCCGATAAAAATGATACCTCACTTGTGGGGGTAGACCTAGTGCCCGCATCAGGCAATGCCCCAAAACACAACGTGGACACATCACATTTTGACAAAGAAAACAGAGCTGTTTTTTACAAAGTGCCTTGCTGTGGATGTTGGCCTCTAGCTCAGCATTCACCTAGGGAAACCTAGCAAACACACACAGTTTTGAAAACTAGACACCTAGGGGAATCCAAGATGGGGTGACTTGTGGGGCTCTGATCAGGTTCTGTTAACCAGAATCCTTTGCAAACCTCAAAATGTGGCCAAAACAACACTTTTTCCGCTCATTTCGGTAACAGAAAGTTCTGGAATCTGAGAAGAGCCACAAATTTCCTCCCATCCAGCATTTCCACAAGTATCCAGATAAAAATGATGCCTCACTTTGGGGTTAGGCCTAGTTCCCGCGACAGGAAATGCCCCAAAACACAACATGAACACATCACATTTTGACAAAGAAAACAGAGCTGTTTTTTGCAAAGTGCCTAGCTGTGAATTTTGGCCTCTAGCTCAGCAGGCACCTAGGGAAACCTAGCAAACCTGCACAGCTTTGAAAACTATACACCTAGGGGAATCCATGATGGGGTGACTTGTGGGGCTCTGATCAGGTTCTGTTACCCAGAATCCTTTGCAAACCTCAAAATGTGGACAAAAAATCACTTTTTCCTCTCATTTCGGTGACAGAAAGTTCTGGAATCTGAGAGGAGCCACAAATTTCATTCCACCCAGCGTTCCCCCCAAGTCTCCCGATAAAAATGATACCCCACTTGTGGGGGTAGACCTAGTGCCCGCATCAGGAAATGCCCCAAAACACAACGTGGACACATCACATTTTGACAAAGAAAACAGATCTGTTTTTTGCAAAGTGCCTAGCTGTGGATTTTGTCCTCTAGCTCAGCATTCACCTAGGGAAACCTAGCAAACCCACACAGTTTTGAAAACTAGACACCTAGGGGAATCCAAGATGGGGTGACTTGTGGGGCTCTGATCAGGTTCTGTTACCCAGAATTCTTTGCAAACCTCAAAATGTGGCCAAAAAAAACACTTTTTCCTCTCATTTCGGTGATAGAAAGTTCTGGAATCCGAGAGGAGCCTCAAATTTCATTCCACCCAGTGTTTCCCCAAGTATCCCGATAAAAATTATACCTCACTTGTGGGGGTAGACCTAGTGCCCGCATCAGGAAATGCCCCAAAACACAACATGGACACATCACATTTTGACAAAGAAAACAGAGCTGTTTTTTGCAAAGTGCCTAGCTGTGGATTTTGGCCTCTAGCTCAGAAGGCACCTAGGGAAACCTAGCAAACCTGCACAGTTTTGAAAAATATACACCTAGGGTAATCCATGATGGGTGACTTGTGGGGCTCTGATCAGGTTCTGTTACCCAGAATCCTTTGCAAACCTCAAAATGTGGACAAAAAAACACTTTTTCCTCTCGTTTCGATGACAGAAAGTTCTGGAATCTGAGAGGAGCCACAAATTTCATTCCACCCAGTGTTCCCCCAAGTCTCCCGATAAAAATGATACCTCACTTGTGGGGGTAGACCTAGTGCCCGCATCAGGAAATGCCCCAAAACACAACGTGGACACATCACATTTTGACAAAGAAAACAGAGCTGTTTTTTACAAAGTGCCTTGCTGTGGATGTTGGCCTCTAGCTCAGCATTCACCTAGGGAAACCTAGCAAACACACACAGTTTTGAAAACTAGACACCTAGGGGAATCCAAGATGGGGTGACTTGTGGGGCTCTGATCAGGTTCTGTTACCCAGAATCCTTTGCAAACCTCAAAATGTGGCCAAAAAAACACTTTTTCCTCTCATTTCGGTAACAGAAAGTTCTGGAATCTGTGAAGAGCCACAAATTTCCTCCCACCCAGCATTTCCACAAGTATCCAGATAAAAATGATACCTCACTTGTGGGGTTAGGCCTAGTTCCCCGCGACAGGAAATGCCCCAAAACACAACATGAACACATCACATTTTGACAAAGAAAACAGAGCTGTTTTTTGCAAAGTGCCTAGCTGTGAATTTTGGCCTCTAGCTCAGCAGGCACCTAGGGAAACCTAGCAAACCTGCACAGCTTTGAAAACTATACACCTAGGGGAATCCATGATGGGGTGACTTGTGGGGCTCTGATCAGGTTCTGTTACCCAGAATCCTTTGCAAACCTCAAAATGTGGACAAAAAATCACTTTTTCCTCTCATTTCGGTGACAGAAAGTTCTGGAATCTGAGAGGAGCCACAAATTTCATTCCACCCAGCGTTCCCCCAAGTCTCCCGATAAAAATGATACCCCACTTGTGGGGGTAGACCTAGTGCCCGCATCAGGAAATGCCCCAAAGCACAACGTGGACACATCACATTTTGACAAAGAAAACAGATCTGTTTTTTGCAAAGTGCCTAGCTGTGGATTTTGGCCTCTAGCTCAGCATTCACCTAGGGAAACCTAGCAAACCCACACAGTTTTGAAAACTAGACACCTAGGGGAATCCAAGATGGGGTGACTTGTGGGGCTCTGATCAGGTTCTGTTACCCAGAATTCTTTGCAAACCTCAAAATGTGGCCAAAAAAACACTTTTCCCTCACATTTCGGTAACAGAAAGTTCTGGAATCTGAGAAGAGCCACAAATTTCCTCCCACCCAGCATTTCCCCAAGTATCCAGATAAAAATGATACCTCACTTGTCGGGGTAGGCCTAGTTCCCGCGACAGGAAATGCCCCAAAACACAACATGAACACACCACATTTTGACAAAGAAAACAGAGCTGTTTTTTGCAAAGTGCCTAGCTGTGGATTTTGGCCTCTAGCTCAGCAGGCACCTAGGGAAACCTAGCAAACCTGCACAGTTTTGAAAACTATACACCTAGGGGAATCCATGATGGGTGAATTGTGGGGCTCTGATCAGGTTCTGTTACCCAGAATCCTTTGCAAACCTCAAAATGTGGACAAAAAAAACACTTTTTCCTCTCATTTCGGTGAAAGAAAGTTCTGGAATCCGAGAGGAGCCACAAATTTCATTCCACCCAGTGTTTCCCCAAGTATCCCGATAAAAATTATACCTCACTTGTGGGGGTAGACCTAGTGCCCGCATCAGGAAATGCCCCAAAACACAACGTGGACACATCACATTTTGACAAAGAAAACAGAGCTGTTTTTTGCAAAGTGCCTAGCTGTGGATTTTGGCCTCTAGCTCAGCAGGCACCTAGGGAAACCTAGCAAACCTGCACAGTTTTGAAAACTATACACCTAGGGGAATCCATGATGGGTGACTTGTGGGGCTCTGATCAGGTTCTGTTACCCAGAATCCTTTGCAAACCTCAAAATGTGGACAAAAAAAAAAATTTCCTCTCGTTTCGATGACAGAAAGTTCTGGAATCTGAGAGGAGCCACAAATTTCATTCCACCCAGTGTTCCCCCAAGTCTCCCGATAAAAATGATACCTCACTTGTGGGGGTAGACCTAGTGCCCGCATCAGGCAATGCCCCAAAACACAACGTGGACACATCACATTTTGACAAAGAAAACAGAGCTGTTTTTTACAAAGTGCCTTGCTGTGGATGTTGGCCTCTAGCTCAGCATTCACCTAGAGAAACCTAGCAAACACACACAGTTTTGAAAACTAGACACCTAGGGGAATCCAAGATGGGGTGACTTGTGGGGCTCTGATCAGGTTCTGTTAACCAGAATCCTTTGCAAACCTCAAAATGTGGCCAAAAAAACTCTTTTTCCTCTCATTTCGGTAACAGAAAGTTCTGGAATCTGAGAAGAGCCACAAATTTCCTCCCACCCAGCATTTCCACAAGTATCCAGATAAAAATGATACCTCACTTGTGGGGTTAGGCCTAGTTCCCGCGACAGGAAATGCCCCAAAACACAACATGAACACATCACATTTTGACAAAGAAAACAGAGCTGTTTTTTGCAAAGTGCCTAGCTGTGAATTTTGGCCTCTAGCTCAGCAGGCACCTACGGAAACCTAGCAAACCTGCACAGCTTTGAAAACTATACACCTAGGGGAATCCATGATGGGGTGACTTGTGGGGCTCTGATCAGGTTCTGTTACCCAGAATCCTTTGCAAACCTCAAAATGTGGAAAAAAAATCACTTTTTCCTCTCATTTCGGTGACAGAAAGTTCTGGAATCTGAGAGGAGCCACAAATTTCATTCCACCCAGCGTTCCCCCAAGTCTCCCGATAAAAATGATACCCCACTTGTGGGGGTAGACCTAGTGCCCGCATCAGGAAATGCCCCAAAACACAACGTGGACACATCACATTTTGACAAAGAAAACAGATCTGTTTTTTGCAAAGTGCCTAGCTGTGGATTTTGGCCTCTAGCTCAGCATTCACCTAGGGAAACCTAGCAAACCCACACAGTTTTGAAAACTAGACACCTAGGGTAATCCAAGATGGGGTGACTTGTGGGGCTCTGATCAGGTTCTGTTACCCAGAATTCTTTGCAAACCTCAAAATGTGGCCAAAAAAACACTTTTTCCTCTCATTTCGGTGAAAGAAAGTTCTGGAATCCGAGAGGAGCCACAAATTTCATTCCACCCAGTGTTTCCCCAAGTATCCCGATAAAAATTATACCTCACTTGTGGGGGTAGACCTAGTGCCCGCATCAGGAAATGCCCCAAAACACAACGTGGACACATCACATATTGACAAAGAAAATAGAGCTGTTTTTTGCAAAGTGCCTAGCTGTGGATTTTGGCCTCTAGCTCAGCAGGCACCTAGGGAAACCTAGCAAACCTGCACAGTTTTGAAAACTATACACCTAGGGGAATCCATTATGGGGTGACTTGTGGGGCTCTGATCAGGTTCTGTTGCCCAGAATCCTTTGCAAACCTCAAAATGTGGACAAAAAAACACTTTTTCCTCTCATTTCGGAGACAGAAAGTTCTGGAATCCGAGAGGAGCCACAAATTTCATTCCACCCAGTGTTTCCCCAAGTATCCCGATAAAAATTATACCTCACTTGTGGGGGTAGACCTAGTGCCCGCATCAGGAAATGCCCCAAAACACAACGTGGACACATCACATTTTGACAAAGAAAACAGAGCTGTTTTTTGCAAAGTGCCTAGCTGTGGATTTTGGCCTCTAGCTCAGCATTCACCTAGGGAAACCTAGCAAACACACACAGTTTTGAAAACTAGACACCTAGGGGAATCCAAGATGGGGTGACTTGTGGGGCTCTGATCAGGTTCTGTTAACCAGAATCATTTGCAAACCTCAAAATGTGGCCAAAACAACACTTTTTCCTCTCATTTCGGTGAAAGAAAGTTCTGGAATCCGAGAGGAGCCTCAAATTTCATTCCACCCAGTGTTTCCCCAAGTATCCCGATAAAAATTATACCTCACTTGTAGGGGTAGACCTAGTGCCCGCATCAGGAAATGCCCCAAAACACAACGTGGACACATCACATTTTGACAAAGAAAACAGAGCTGTTTTTTACAAAGTGCCTTGCTGTGGATGTTGGCCTCTAGCTCAGCATTCACCTAGGGAAACCTAGCAAACACACACAGTTTTGAAAACTAGACACCTAGGGGAATCCAAGATGGGGTGACTTGTGGGGCTCTGATCAGGTTCTGTTAACCAGAATCCTTTGCAAACCTCAAAATGTGGCCAAAACAACACTTTTTCCGCTCATTTCGGTAACAGAAAGTTCTGGAATCTGAGAAGAGCCACAAATTTCCTCCCATCCAGCATTTCCACAAGTATCCAGATAAAAATGATGCCTCACTTTGGGGTTAGGCCTAGTTCCCGCGACAGGAAATTCCCCAAAACACAACATGAACACATCACATTTTGACAAAGAAAACAGAGCTGTTTTTTGCAAAGTGCCTAGCTGTGAATTTTGGCCTCTAGCTCAGCAGGCACCTAGGGAAACCTAGCAAACCTGCACAGCTTTGAAAACTATACACCTAGGGGAATCCATGATGGGGTGACTTGTGGGGCTCTGATCAGGTTCTGTTACCCAGAATCCTTTGCAAACCTCAAAATGTGGACAAAAAATCACTTTTTCCTCTCATTTCGGTGACAGAAAGTTCTGGAATCTGAGAGGAGCCACAAATTTCATTCCACCCAGCGTTCCCCCCAAGTCTCCCGATAAAAATGATACCCCACTTGTGGGGGTAGACCTAGTGCCCGCATCAGGAAATGCCCCAAAACACAACGTGGACACATCACATTTTGACAAAGAAAACAGATCTGTTTTTTGCAAAGTGCCTAGCTGTGGATTTTGGCCTCTAGCTCAGCATTCACCTAGGGAAACCTAGCAAACCCACACAGTTTTGAAAACTAGACACCTAGGGGAATCCAAGATGGGGTGACTTGTGGGGCTCTGATCAGGTTCTGTTACCCAGAATTCTTTGCAAACCTCAAAATGTGGCCAAAAAAACACTTTTTCCTCTCATTTCGGTGAAAGAAAGTTCTGGAATCCGAGAGGAGCCTCAAATTTCATTCCACCCAGTGTTTCCCCAAGTATCCCGATAAAAATTATACCTCACTTGTGGGGGTAGACCTAGTGCCCGCATCAGGAAATGCCCCAAAACACAACATGGACACATCACATTTTGACAAAGAAAACAGAGCTGTTTTTTGCAAAGTGCCTAGCTGTGGATTTTGGCCTCTAGCTCAGAAGGCACCTAGGGAAACCTAGCAAACCTGCACAGTTTTGAAAAATATACACCTAGGGGAATCCATGATGGGTGACTTGTGGGGCTCTGATCAGGTTCTGTTACCCAGAATCCTTTGCAAACCTCAAAATGTGGACAAAAAAACACTTTTTCCTCTCGTTTCGATGACAGAAAGTTCTGGAATCTGAGAGGAGCCACAAATTTCATTCCACCCAGTGTTCCCCCAAGTCTCCCGATAAAAATGATACCTCACTTGTGGGGGTAGACCTAGTTCCCACATCAGGAAATGCCCCAAAACACAACGTGGACACATCACATTTTGACAAAGAAAACAGAGCTGTTTTTTACAAAGTGCCTTGCTGTGGATGTTGGCCTCTAGCTCAGCATTCACCTAGGGAAACCTAGCAAACACACACAGTTTTGAAAACTAGACACCTAGGGGAATCCAAGATGGGGTGACTTGTGGGGCTCTGATCAGGTTCTGTTACCCAGAATCCTTTGCAAACCTCAAAATGTGGCCAAAAAAACACTTTTTCCTCTCATTTCGGTGACAGAAAGTTCTGGAATCTGAGAGGAGCCACAAATTTCATTCCACCCAGTGTTCCCCCAAGTCTCCAGATAAAAATGATACCTCACTTGTGGGGTTAGGCCTAGTTCCCGCGACAGGAAATGCCCCAAAACACAACATGAACACATCACATTTTGACAAAGAAAACAGAGCTGTTTTTTGCAAAGTGCCTAGCTGTGAATTTTGGCCTCTAGCTCAGCAGGCACCTAGGGAAACCTAGCAAACCTGCACAGCTTTGAAAACTATACACCTAGGGGAATCCATGATGGGGTGACTTGTGGGGCTCTGATCAGGTTCTGTTACCCAGAATCCTTTGCAAACCTCAAAATGTGGACAAAAAATCACTTTTTCCTCTCATTTCGGTGACAGAAAGTTCTGGAATCTGAGAGGAGCCACAAATTTCATTCCACCCAGCGTTCCCCCAAGTCTCCCGATAAAAATGATACCCCACTTGTGGGGGTAGACCTAGTGCCCGCATCAGGAAATGCCCCAAAACACAACGTGGACACATCACATTTTGACAAAGAAAACAGATCTGTTTTTTGCAAAGTGCCTAGCTGTGGATTTTGGCCTCTAGCTCAGCATTCACCTAGGGAAACCTAGCAAACCCACACAGTTTTGAAAACTAGACACCTAGGGGAATCCAAGATGGGGTGACTTGTGGGGCTCTGATCAGGTTCTGTTACCCAGAATTCTTTGCAAACCTCAAAATGTGGCCAAAAAAAACACTTTTCCCTCACATTTCGGTAACAGAAAGTTCTGGAATCTGAGAAGAGCCACAAATTTCCTCCCACCCAGCATTTCCCCAAGTATCCAGATAAAAATGATACCTCACTTGTCGGGGTAGGCCTAGTTCCCGCGACAGGAAATGCCCCAAAACACAACATGAACACACCACATTTTGACAAAGAAAACAGAGCTGTTTTTTGCAAAGTGCCTAGCTGTGGATTTTGGCCTCTAGCTCAGCAGGCTCCTAGGGAAACCTAGCAAACCTGCACAGTTTTGAAAACTATACACCTAGGGGAATCCATGATGGGTGACTTGTGGGGCTCTGATCAGGTTCTGTTACCCAGAATCCTTTGCAAACCTCAAAATGTGGACAAAAAAACACTTTTTCCTCTCATTTCGGTGAAAGAAAGTTCTGGAATCCGAGAGGAGCCACAAATTTCATTCCACCCAGTGTTTCCCCAAGTATCCCGATAAAAATTATACCTCACTTGTGGGGGTAGACCTAGTGCCCGCATCAGGAAATGCCCCAAAACACAACGTGGACACATCACATTTTGACAAAGAAAACAGAGCTGTTTTTTGCAAAGTGCCTAGCTGTGGATTTTGGCCTCTAGCTCAGCAGGCACCTAGGGAAACCTAGCAAACCTGCACAGTTTTGATAACTATACACCTAGGGGAATCCATGATGGGTGACTTGTGGGGCTCTGATCAGGTTCTGTTACCCAGAATCCTTTGCAAACCTCAAAATGTGGACAAAAAAAAAAAATTCCTCTCGTTTCGATGACAGAAAGTTCTGGAATCTGAGAGGAGCCACAAATTTCATTCCACCCAGTGTTCCCCCAAGTCTCCCGATAAAAATGATACCTCACTTGTGGGGGTAGACCTAGTGCCCGCATCAGGCAATGCCCCAAAACACAACGTGCACACATCACATTTTGACAAAGAAAACAGAGCTGTTTTTTACAAAGTGCCTTGCTGTGGATGTTGGCCTCTAGCTCAGCATTCACCTAGGGAAACCTAGCAAACACACACAGTTTTGAAAACTAGACACCTAGGGGAATCCAAGATGGGGTGACTTGTGGGGCTCTGATCAGGTTCTGTTAACCAGAATCCTTTGCAAACCTCAAAATGTGGCCAAAAAAAACTCTTTTTCCTCTCATTTCGGTAACAGAAAGTTCTGGAATCTGAGAAGAGCCACAAATTTCCTCCCACCCAGCATTTCCACAAGTATCCAGATAAAAATGATACCTCACTTGTGGGGTTAGGCCTAGTTCCCGCGACAGGAAATGCCCCAAAACACAACATGAACACATCACATTTTGACAAAGAAAACAGAGCTGTTTTTTGCAAAGTGCCTAGCTGTGAATTTTGGCCTCTAGCTCAGCAGGCACCTACGGAAACCTAGCAAACCTGCACAGCTTTGAAAACTATACACCTAGGGGAATCCATGATGGGGTGACTTGTGGGGCTCTGATCAGGTTCTGTTACCCAGAATCCTTTGCAAACCTCAAAATGTGGAAAAAAAATCACTTTTTCCTCTCATTTCGGTGACAGAAAGTTCTGGAATCTGAGAGGAGCCACAAATTTCATTCCACCCAGCGTTCCCCCAAGTCTCCCGATAAAAATGATACCCCACTTGTGGGGGTAGACCTAGTGCCCCGCATCAGGAAATGCCCCAAAACACAACGTGGACACATCACATTTTGACAAAGAAAACAGATCTGTTTTTTGCAAAGTGCCTAGCTGTGGATTTTGGCCTCTAGCTCAGCATTCACCTAGGGAAACCTAGCAAACCCACACAGTTTTGAAAACTAGACACCTAGGGTAATCCAAGATGGGGTGACTTGTGGGGCTCTGATCAGGTTCTGTTACCCAGAATTCTTTGCAAACCTCAAAATGTGGCCAAAAAAACACTTTTTCCTCTCATTTCGGTGAAAGAAAGTTCTGGAATCCGAGAGGAGCCACAAATTTCATTCCACCCAGTGTTTCCCCAAGTATCCCGATAAAAATTATACCTCACTTGTGGGGGTAGACCTAGTGCCCGCATCAGGAAATGCCCCAAAACACAACGTGGACACATCACATATTGACAAAGAAAATAGAGCTGTTTTTTGCAAAGTGCCTAGCTGTGGATTTTGGCCTCTAGCTCAGCAGGCACCTAGGGAAACCTAGCAAACCTGCACAGTTTTGAAAACTATACACCTAGGGGAATCCATTATGGGGTGACTTGTGGGGCTCTGATCAGGTTCTGTTGCCCAGAATCCTTTGCAAACCTCAAAATGTGGACAAAAAAACACTTTTTCCTCTCATTTCGGTGACAGAAAGTTCTGGAACCCGAGAGGAGCCACAAATTTCATTCCACCCAGTGTTTCCCCAAGTATCCCGATAAAAATTATACCTCACTTGTGGGGGTAGACCTAGTGCCCGCATCAGGAAATGCCCCAAAACACAACGTGGACACATCACATTTTGACAAAGAAAACAGAGCTGTTTTTTGCAAAGTGCCTAGCTGTGGATTTTGGCCTCTAGCTCAGCAGGCACCTAGGGAAACCTAGCAAACCTGCACAGTTTTGAAAACTATACACCTAGGGGAATCCATGATGGGTGACTTGTGGGGCTCTGATCAGGTTCTGTTACCCAGAATCCTTTGCAAACCTCAAAATGTGGACAAAAAAACACTTTTTCCTCTCGTTTCGATGACAGAAAGTTCTGGAATCTGAGAGGAGCCACAAATTTCATTCCACCCAGTGTTCCCCCAAGTCTCCCGATAAAAATGATACCTCACTTGTGGGGGTAGACCTAGTGCCCGCATCAGGCAATGCCCCAAAACACAACGTGGACACATCACATTTTGACAAAGAAAACAGAGCTGTTTTTTACAAAGTGCCTTGCTGTGGATGTTGGCCTCTAGCTCAGCATTCACCTAGGGAAACCTAGCAAACACACACAGTTTTGAAAACTAGACACCTAGGGGAATCCAAGATGGGGTGACTTGTGGGGCTCTGATCAGGTTCTGTTAACCAGAATCATTTGCAAACCTCAAAATGTGGCCAAAACAACACTTTTTCCTCTCATTTCGGTGAAAGAAAGTTCTGGAATCCGAGAGGAGCCTCAAATTTCATTCCACCCAGTGTTTCCCCAAGTATCCCGATAAAAATTATACCTCACTTGTAGGGGTAGACCTAGTGCCCGCATCAGGAAATGCCCCAAAACACAACGTGGACACATCACATTTTGACAAAGAAAACAGAGCTGTTTTTTACAAAGTGCCTTGCTGTGGATGTTGGCCTCTAGCTCAGCATTCACCTAGGGAAACCTAGCAAACACACACAGTTTTGAAAACTAGACACCTAGGGGAATCCAAGATGGGGTGACTTGTGGGGCTCTGATCAGGTTCTGTTAACCAGAATCCTTTGCAAACCTCAAAATGTGGCCAAAACAACACTTTTTCCGCTCATTTCGGTAACAGAAAGTTCTGGAATCTGAGAAGAGCCACAAATTTCCTCCCATCCAGCATTTCCACAAGTATCCAGATAAAAATGATGCCTCACTTTGGGGTTAGGCCTAGTTCCCGCGACAGGAAATTCCCCAAAACACAACATGAACACATCACATTTTGACAAAGAAAACAGAGCTGTTTTTTGCAAAGTGCCTAGCTGTGAATTTTGGCCTCTAGCTCAGCAGGCACCTAGGGAAACCTAGCAAACCTGCACAGCTTTGAAAACTATACACCTAGGGGAATCCATGATGGGGTGACTTGTGGGGCTCTGATCAGGTTCTGTTACCCAGAATCCTTTGCAAACCTCAAAATGTGGACAAAAAATCACTTTTTCCTCTCATTTCGGTGACAGAAAGTTCTGGAATCTGAGAGGAGCCACAAATTTCATTCCACCCAGCGTTCCCCCCAAGTCTCCCGATAAAAATGATACCCCACTTGTGGGGGTAGACCTAGTGCCCGCATCAGGAAATGCCCCAAAACACAACGTGGACACATCACATTTTGACAAAGAAAACAGATCTGTTTTTTGCAAAGTGCCTAGCTGTGGATTTTGGCCTCTAGCTCAGCATTCACCTAGGGAAACCTAGCAAACCCACACAGTTTTGAAAACTAGACACCTAGGGGAATCCAAGATGGGGTGACTTGTGGGGCTCTGATCAGGTTCTGTTACCCAGAATTCTTTGCAAACCTCAAAATGTGGCCAAAAAAACACTTTTTCCTCTCATTTCGGTGAAAGAAAGTTCTGGAATCCGAGAGGAGCCTCAAATTTCATTCCACCCAGTGTTTCCCCAAGTATCCCGATAAAAATTATACCTCACTTGTGGGGGTAGACCTAGTGCCCGCATCAGGAAATGCCCCAAAACACAACATGGACACATCACATTTTGACAAAGAAAACAGAGCTGTTTTTTGCAAAGTGCCTAGCTGTGGATTTTGGCCTCTAGCTCAGAAGGCACCTAGGGAAACCTAGCAAACCTGCACAGTTTTGAAAAATATACACCTAGGGGAATCCATGATGGGTGACTTGTGGGGCTCTGATCAGGTTCTGTTACCCAGAATCCTTTGCAAACCTCAAAATGTGGACAAAAAAACACTTTTTCCTCTCGTTTCGATGACAGAAAGTTCTGGAATCTGAGAGGAGCCACAAATTTCATTCCACCCAGTGTTCCCCCAAGTCTCCCGATAAAAATGATACCTCACTTGTGGGGGTAGACCTAGTTCCCGCATCAGGAAATGCCCCAAAACACAACGTGGACACATCACATTTTGACAAAGAAAACAGAGCTGTTTTTTACAAAGTGCCTTGCTGTGGATGTTGGCCTCTAGCTCAGCATTCACCTAGGGAAACCTAGCAAACACACACAGTTTTGAAAACTAGACACCTAGGGGAATCCAAGATGGGGTGACTTGTGGGGCTCTGATCAGGTTCTGTTACCCAGAATCCTTTGCAAACCTCAAAATGTGGCCAAAAAAACACTTTTTCCTCTCATTTCGGTAACAGAAAGTTCTGGAATCTGTGAAGAGCCACAAATTTCCTCCCACCCAGCATTTCCACAAGTATCCAGATAAAAATGATACCTCACTTGTGGGGTTAGGCCTAGTTCCCGCGACAGGAAATGCCCCAAAACACAACATGAACACATCACATTTTGACAAAGAAAACAGAGCTGTTTTTTGCAAAGTGCCTAGCTGTGAATTTTGGCCTCTAGCTCAGCAGGCACCTAGGGAAACCTAGCAAACCTGCACAGCTTTGAAAACTATACACCTAGGGGAATCCATGATGGGGTGACTTGTGGGGCTCTGATCAGGTTCTGTTACCCAGAATCCTTTGCAAACCTCAAAATGTGGACAAAAAATCACTTTTTCCTCTCATTTCGGTGACAGAAAGTTCTGGAATCTGAGAGGAGCCACAAATTTCATTCCACCCAGCGTTCCCCCAAGTCTCCCGATAAAAATGATACCCCACTTGTGGGGGTAGACCTAGTGCCCGCATCAGGAAATGCCCCAAAACACAACGTGGACACATCACATTTTGACAAAGAAAACAGATCTGTTTTTTGCAAAGTGCCTAGCTGTGGATTTTGGCCTCTAGCTCAGCATTCACCTAGGGAAACCTAGCAAACCCACACAGTTTTGAAAACTAGACACCTAGGGGAATCCAAGATGGGGTGACTTGTGGGGCTCTGATCAGGTTCTGTTACCCAGAATTCTTTGCAAACCTCAAAATGTGGCCAAAAAAACACTTTTCCCTCACATTTCGGTAACAGAAAGTTCTGGAATCTGAGAAGAGCCACAAATTTCCTCCCACCCAGCATTTCCCCAAGTATCCAGATAAAAATGATACCTCACTTGTCGGGGTAGGCCTAGTTCCCGCGACAGGAAATGCCCCAAAACACAACATGAACACACCACATTTTGACAAAGAAAACAGAGCTGTTTTTTGCAAAGTGCCTAGCTGTGGATTTTGGCCTCTAGCTCAGCAGGCTCCTAGGGAAACCTAGCAAACCTGCACAGTTTTGAAAACTATACACCTAGGGGAATCCATGATGGGTGACTTGTGGGGCTCTGATCAGGTTCTGTTACCCAGAATCCTTTGCAAACCTCAAAATGTGGACAAAAAAACACTTTTTCCTCTCATTTCGGTGAAAGAAAGTTCTGGAATCCGAGAGGAGCCACAAATTTCATTCCACCCAGTGTTTCCCCAAGTATCCCGATAAAAATTATACCTCACTTGTGGGGGTAGACCTAGTGCCCGCATCAGGAAATGCCCCAAAACACAACGTGGACACATCACATTTTGACAAAGAAAACAGAGCTGTTTTTTGCAAAGTGCCTAGCTGTGGATTTTGGCCTCTAGCTCAGCAGGCACCTAGGGAAACCTAGCAAACCTGCACAGTTTTGAAAACTATACACCTAGGGGAATCCATGATGGGTGACTTGTGGGGCTCTGATCAGGTTCTGTTACCCAGAATCCTTTGCAAACCTCAAAATGTGGACAAAAAAAAAAATTTCCTCTCGTTTCGATGACAGAAAGTTCTGGAATCTGAGAGGAGCCACAAATTTCATTCCACCCAGTGTTCCCCCAAGTCTCCCGATAAAAATGATACCTCACTTGTGGGGGTAGACCTAGTGCCCGCATCAGGCAATGCCCCAAAACACAACGTGGACACATCACATTTTGACAAAGAAAACAGAGCTGTTTTTTACAAAGTGCCTTGCTGTGGATGTTGGCCTCTAGCTCAGCATTCACCTAGGGAAACCTAGCAAACACACACAGTTTTGAAAACTAGACACCTAGGGGAATCCAAGATCGGGTGACTTGTGGGGCTCTGATCAGGTTCTGTTAACCAGAATCCTTTGCAAACCTCAAAATGTGGCCAAAAAAACTCTTTTTCCTCTCATTTCGGTAACAGAAAGTTCTGGAATCTGAGAAGAGCCACAAATTTCCTCCCACCCAGCATTTCCACAAGTATCCAGATAAAAATGATACCTCACTTGTGGGGTTAGGCCTAGTTCCCGCGACAGGAAATGCCCCAAAACACAACATGAACACATCACATTTTGACAAAGAAAACAGAGCTGTTTTTTGCAAAGTGCCTAGCTGTGAATTTTGGCCTCTAGCTCAGCAGGCACCTACAGAAACCTAGCAAACCTGCACAGCTTTGAAAACTATACACCTAGGGGAATCCATGATGGGGTGACTTGTGGGGCTCTGATCAGGTTCTGTTACCCAGAATCCTTTGCAAACCTCAAAATGTGGAAAAAAAATCACTTTTTCCTCTCATTTCGGTGACAGAAAGTTCTGGAATCTGAGAGGAGCCACAAATTTAATTCCACCCAGCGTTCCCCCAAGTCTCCCGATAAAAATGATACCCCACTTGTGGGGGTAGACCTAGTGCCCGCATCAGGAAATGCCCCAAAACACAACGTGGACACATCACATTTTGACAAAGAAAACAGATCTGTTTTTTGCAAAGTGCCTAGCTGTGGATTTTGGCCTCTAGCTCAGCATTCACCTAGGGAAACCTAGCAAACCCACACAGTTTTGAAAACTAGACACCTAGGGTAATCCAAGATGGGGTGACTTGTGGGGCTCTGATCAGGTTCTGTTACCCAGAATTCTTTGCAAACCTCAAAATGTGGCCAAAAAAACACTTTTTCCTCTCATTTCGGTGAAAGAAAGTTCTGGAATCCGGAGCCACAAATTTCATTCCACCCAGTGTTTCCCCAAGTATCCCGATAAAAATGATACCTCACTTGTGGGGGTAGACCTAGTGCCCGCATCAGGAAATGCCCCAAAACACAACGTGGACACATCACATTTTGACAAAGAAAACAGAGCTGTTTTTTGCAAAGTGCCTAGCTGTGGATTTTGGCCTCTAGCTCAGCAGGCACCTAGGGAAACCTAGCAAACCTGCACAGTTTTGAAAACTATACACCTAGGGGAATCCATGATGGGTGACTTGTGGGGCTCTGATCAGGTTCTGTTACCCAGAATCCTTTGCAAACCTCAAAATGTGGACAAAAAAACACTTTTTCCTCTCGTTTCGATGACAGAAAGTTCTGGAATCTGAGAGGAGCCACAAATTTCATTCCACCCAGTGTTCCCCCAAGTCTCCCGATAAAAATGATACCTCACTTGTGGGGGTAGACCTAGTGCCCGCATCAGGAAATGCCCCAAAACACAACGTGGACACATCACATTTTGACAAAGAAAACAGAGCTGTTTTTTACAAAGTGCCTTGCTGTGGATGTTGGCCTCTAGCTCAGCATTCACCTAGGGAAACCTAGCAAACCCACACAGTTTTGAAAACTAGACACCTAGGGGAATCCAAGATGGGGTGACTTGTGGGGCTCTGATCAGGTTCTGTTACCCAGAATTCTTTGCAAACCTCAAAATGTGGTCAAAAAAACACTTTTTCCTCTCATTTCGGTGAAAGAAAGTTCTGGAATCCGAGAGGAGCCTCAAATTTCATTCCACCCAGTGTTTCCCCAAGTATCCCGATAAAAATTATACCTCACTTGTGGGGGTAGACCTAGTGCCCGCATCAGGAAATGCCCCAAAACACAACGTGGACACATCACATTTTGACAAAGAAAACAGAGCTGTTTTTTACAAAGTGCCTTGCTGTGGATGTTGGCCTCTAGCTCAGCATTCACCTAGGGAAACCTAGCAAACACACACAGTTTTGAAAACTAGACACCTAGGGGAATCCAAGATGGGGTGACTTGTGGGGCTCTGATCAGGTTCTGTTAACCAGAATCCTTTGCAAACCTCAAAATGTGGCCAAAACAACACTTTTTCCTCTCATTTCGGTAACAGAAAGTTCTGGAATCTGAGAAGAGCCACAAATTTCCTCCCATCCAGCATTTCCACAAGTATCCAGATAAAAATGATACCTCACTTTGGGGTTAGGCCTAGTTCCCGCGACAGGAAATGCCCCAAAACACAACATGAACACATCACATTTTGACAAAGAAAACAGAGCTGTTTTTTGCAAAGTGCCTAGCTGTGAATTTTGGCCTCTAGCTCAGCAGGCACCTAGGGAAACCTAGCAAACCTGCACAGCTTTGAAAACTATACACCTAGGGGAATCCATGATGGGGTGACTTGTGGGGCTCTGATCAGGTTCTGTTACCCAGAATCCTTTGCAAACCTCAAAATGTGGACAAAAAATCACTTTTTCCTCTCATTTCGGTGACAGAAAGTTCTGGAATCTGAGAGGAGCCACAAATTTCATTCCACCCAGCGTTCCCCCAAGTCTCCCGATAAAAATGATACCCCACTTGTGGGGGTAGACCTAGTGCCCGCATCAGGAAATGCCCCAAAACACAATGTGGACACATCACATTTTGACAAAGAAAACAAATCTGTTTTTTGCAAAGTGCCTAGCTGTGGATTTTGGCCTCTAGCTCAGCATTCACCTAGGGAAACCTAGCAAACCCACACAGTTTTGAAAACTAGACACCTAGGGGAATCCAAGATGGGGTGACTTGTGGGGCTCTGATCAGGTTCTGTTACCCAGAATTCTTTGCAAACCTCAAAATGTGGCCAAAAAAACACTTTTTCCTCTCATTTCGGTGAAAGAAAGTTCTGGAATCCGAGAGGAGCCTCAAATTTCATTCCACCCAGTGTTTCCCCAAGTATCCCGATAAAAATTATACCTCACTTGTGGGGGTAGACCTAGTGCCCACATCAGGAAATGCCCCAAAACACAACATGGACACATCACATTTTGACAAAGAAAACAGAGCTGTTTTTTGCAAAGTGCCTAGCTGTGGATTTTGGCCTCTAGCTCAGCAGGCACCTAGGGAAACCTAGCAAACCTGCACAGTTTTGAAAACTATACACCTAGCGGAATCCATGATGGGTGACTTGTGGGGCTCTGATCAGGTTCTGTTACCCAGAATCCTTTGCAAACCTCAAAATGTGGACAAAAAAACACTTTTTCCTCTCGTTTCGATGACAGAAAGTTCTGGAATCTGAGAGGAGCCACAAATTTCATTCCACCCAGTGTTCCCCCAAGTCTCCCGATAAAAATGATACCTCACTTGTGGGGGTAGACCTAGTGCCCGCATCAGGAAATGCCTCAAAACACAACGTGGACACATCACATTTTGACAAAGAAAACAGAGCTGTTTTTTACAAAGTGCCTTGCTGTGGATGTTGGCCTCTAGCTCAGCATTCACCTAGGGAAACCTAGCAAACACACACAGTTTTGAAAACTAGACACCTAGGGGAATCCAAGATGGGGTGACTTGTGGGGCTCTGATCAGGTTCTGTTACCCAGAATCCTTTGCAAACCTCAAAATGTGGCCAAAAAAACACTTTTTCCTCTCATTTCGGTAACAGAAAGTTCTGGAATCTGTGAAGAGCCACAAATTTCCTCCCACCCAGCATTTCCACAAGTATCCAGATAAAAATGATACCTCCCTTGTGGGGTTAGGCCTAGTTCCCGCGACAGGAAATGCCCCAAAACACAACATGAACACATCACATTTTGACAAAGAAAACAGAGCTATTTTTTGCAAAGTGCCTAGCTGTGAATTTTGGCCTCTAGCTCAGCAGGCACCTAGGGAAACCTAGCAAACCTGCACAGCTTTGAAAACTATACACCTAGGGGAATCCATGATGGGGTGACTTGTGGGGCTCTGATCAGGTTCTGTTACCCAGAATCCTTTGCAAACCTCAAAATGTGGACAAAAAAACACTTTATCCTCTCGTTTCGATGACAGAAAGTTCTGGAATCTGAGAGGAGCCACAAATTTCATTCCACCCAGTGTTCCCCCAAGTCTCCCGATAAAAATGATACCTCACTTGTGGGGGTAGACCTAGTGCCCGCATCAGGAAATGCCCCAAAACACAACGTGGACACATCACATTTTGACAAAGAAAACAGAGCTGTTTTTTACAAAGTGCCTTGCTGTGGATGTTGGCCTCTAGCTCAGCATTCACCTAGGGAAACCTAGCAAACACACACAGTTTTGAAAACTAGACACCTAGGGGAATCCAAGATGGGGTGACTTGTGGGGCTCTGATCAGGTTCTGTTACCCAAAATCCTTTGCAAACCTCAAAATGTGGCCAAAAAAACACTTTTTCCTCTCATTTCGGTAACAGAAAGTTCTGGAATCTGTGAAGAGCCACAAATTTCCTCCCACCCAGCATTTCCACAAGTATCCAGATAAAAATGATACCTCCCTTGTGGGGTTAGGCCTAGTTCCCGCGACAGGAAATGCCCCAAAACACAACATGAACACATCACATTTTGACAAAGAAAACAGAGCTATTTTTTGCAAAGTGCCTAGCTGTGAATTTTGGCCTCTAGCTCAGCAGGCACCTAGGGAAACCTAGCAAACCTGCACAGCTTTGAAAACTATACACCTAGGGGAATCCATGATGGGGTGACTTGTGGGGCTCTGATCAGGTTCTGTTACCCAGAATCCTTTGCAAACCTCAAAATGTGGACAAAAAATCACTTTTTCCTCTCATTTCGGTGACAGAAAGTTCTGGAATCTGAGAGGAGCCACAAATTTCATTCCACCCAGCGTTCCCCCAAGTCTCCCGATAAAAATGATACCCCACTTGTGGGGGTAGACCTAGTGCCCGCATCAGGAAATGCCCCAAAACACAACGTGGACACATCACATTTTGACAAAGAAAACAGATCTGTTTTTTGCAAAGTGCCTAGCTGTGGATTTTGGCCTCTAGCTCAGCATTCACCTAGGGAAACCTAGCAAACCCACACAGTTTTGAAAACTAGACACCTAGGGGAATCCAAGATGGGGTGACTTGTGGGGCTCTGATCAGGTTCTGTTACCCAGAATTCTTTGCAAACCTCAAAATGTGGCCAAAAAAACACTTTTTCCTCACATTTCGGTAACAGAAAGTTCTGGAATCTGAGAAGAGCCACAAATTTCCTCCCACCCAGCATTTCCCCAAGTATCCAGATAAAAATGATACCTCACTTGTCGGGGTAGGCCTAGTTCCCGCGACAGGAAATGCCCCAAAACACAACATGAACACATCACATTTTGACAAAGAAAACAGAGCTGTTTTTTGCAAAGTGCCTAGCTGTGGATTTTGGCCTCTAGCTCAGCAGGCACCTAGGGAAACCTAGCAAACCTGCACAGTTTTGAAAACTATACACCTAGGGGAATCCATGATGGGTGACTTGTGGGGCTCTGATCAGGTTCTGTTACCCAGAATCCTTTGCAAACCTCAAAATGTGGACAAAAAAACACTTTTTCCTCTCATTTCGGTGAAAGAAAGTTCTGGAATCCGAGAGGAGCCACAAATTTCATTCCACCCAGTGTTTCCCCAAGTATCCCGATAAAAATTATACCTCACTTGTGGGGGTAGACCTAGTGCCCGCATCAGGAAATGCCCCAAAACACAACGTGGACACATCACATTTTGACAAAGAAAACAGAGCTGTTTTTTGCAAAGTGCCTAGCTGTGGATTTTGGCCTCTAGCTCAGCAGGCACCTAGGGAAACCTAGCAAACCTGCACAGTTTTGAAAACTATACACCTAGGGGAATCCATGGTGGGTGACTTGTGGGGCTCTGATCAGGTTCTGTTACCCAGAATCCTTTGCAAACCTCAAAATGTGGACAAAAAAAAAAAAAATCCTCTCGTTTCGATGACAGAAAGTTCTGGAATCTGAGAGGAGCCACAAATTTCATTCCACCCAGTGTTCCCCCAAGTCTCCCGATAAAAATGATACCTCACTTGTGGGGGTAGACCTAGTGCCCGCATCAGGCAATGCCCCAAAACACAACGTGGACACATCACATTTTGACAAAGAAAACAGAGCTGTTTTTTACAAAGTGCCTTGCTGTGGATGTTGGCCTCTAGCTCAGCATTCACCTAGGGAAACCTAGCAAACACACACAGTTTTGAAAACTAGACACCTAGGGGAATCCAAGATCGGGTGACTTGTGGGGCTCTGATCAGGTTCTGTTAACCAGAATCCTTCGCAAACCTCAAAATGTGGCCAAAAAAACACTTTTTCCTCTCATTTCGGTAACAGAAAGTTCTGGAATCTGAGAAGAGCCACAAATTTCCTCCCACCCAGCATTTCCACAAGTATCCAGATAAAAATGATACCTCACTTGTGGGGTTAGGCCTAGTTCCCGCGACAGGAAATGCCCCAAAACACAACATGAACACATCACATTTTGACAAAGAAAACAGAGCTGTTTTTTGCAAAGTGCCTAGCTGTGAATTTTGGCCTCTACCTCAGCAGGCACCTAGGAAAACCTAGCAAACCTGCACAGCTTTGAAAACTATACACCTAGGGGAATCCATGATGGGGTGACTTGTGGGGCTCTGATCAGGTTCTGTTACCCAGAATCCTTTGCAAACCTCAAAATGTGGAAAAAAAATCACTTTTTCCTCTCATTTCGGTGACAGAAAGTTCTGGAATCTGAGAGGAGCCACAAATTTCATTCCACCCAGCGTTCCCCCAAGTCTCCCGATAAAAATGATACCCCACTTGTGGGGGTAGACCTAGTGCCCGCATCAGGAAATGCCCCAAAACACAACGTGGACACATCACATTTTGACAAAGAAAACAGATCTGTTTTTTGCAAAGTGCCTAGCTGTGGATTTTGGCCTCTAGCTCAGCATTCACCTAGGGAAACCTAGCAAACCCACACAGTTTTGAAAACTAGACACCTAGGGGAATCCAAGATGGGGTGACTTGTGGGGCTCTGATCAGGTTCTGTTACCCAGAATTCTTTGCAAACCTCAAAATGTGGCCAAAAAAACACTTTTTCCTCTCATTTCGGTGAAAGAAAGTTCTGGAATCCGAGAGGAGCCACAAATTTCATTCCACCCAGTGTTTCCCCAAGTATCCCGATAAAAATTATACCTCACTTGTGGGGGTAGACCTAGTGCCCGCATCAGGAAATGCCCCAAAACACAACGTGGACACATCACATTTTGACAAAGAAAACAGAGCTGTTTTTTGCAAAGTGCCTAGCTGTGGATTTTGGCCTCTAGCTCAGCAGGCACCTAGGGAAACCTAGCAAACCTGCACAGTTTTGAAAACTATACACCTAGGGGAATCCATGATGGGTGACTTGTGGGGCTCTGATCAGGTTCTGTTACCCAGAATCCTTTGCAAACCTCAAAATGTGGACAAAAAAACACTTTTTCCTCTCGTTTCGATGACAGAAAGTTCTGGAATCTGAGAGGAGCCACAAATTGCATTCCACCCAGTGTTCCCCCAAGTCTCCCGATAAAAATGATACCTCACTTGTGGGGGTAGACCTAGTGCCCGCATCAGGAAATGCCCCAAAACACAACGTGTACACATCACATTTTGACAAAGAAAACAGAGCTGTTTTTTACAAAGTGCCTTGCTGTGGATGTTGGCCTCTAGCTCAGCATTCACCTAGGGAAACCTAGCAAACACACACAGTTTTGAAAACTAGACACCTAGGGGAATCCAAGATGGGGTGACTTGTGGGGCTCTGATCAGGTTCTGTTACCCAGAATCCTTTGCAAACCTCAAAATGTGGCCAAAAAAAGAATTTTTCCTCTCATTTCGGTAACAGAAAGTTCTGGAATCTGTGAAGAGCCACAAATTTCCTCCCAACCAGCATTTCCACAAGTATCCAGATAAAAATGATACCTCACTTGTGGGGTTAGGCCTAGTTCCCGCGACAGGAAATGCCCCAAAACACAACATGAACACATCACATTTTGACAAAGAAAACAGAGCTGTTTTTTGCAAAGTGCCTAGCTGTGAATTTTGGCCTCTAGCTCAGCAGGCACCTAGGGAAACCTAGCAAACCTGCACAGCTTTGAAAACTATACACCTAGGGGAATCCATGATGGGGTGACTTGTGGGGCTCTGATCAGGTTCTGTTACCCAGAATCCTTTGCAAACCTCAAAATGTGGACAAAAAATCACTTTTTCCTCTCATTTCAGTGACAGAAAGTTCTGGAATCTGAGAGGAGCCACAAATTTCATTCCACCCAGCGTTCCCCCAAGTCTCCCGATAAAAATGATACCCCACTTGTGGGGGTAGACCTAGTGCCTGCATCAGGAAATGCCCCAAAACACAACGTGGACACATCACATTTTGACAAAGAAAACAGATCTGTTTTTTGCAAAGTGCCTAGCTGTGGATTTTGGCCTCTAGCTCAGCATTCACCTAGGGAAACCTAGCAAACCCACACAGTTTTGAAAACTAGACACCTAGGGGAATCCAAGATGGGGTGACTTGTGGGGCTCTGATCAGGTTCTGTTACCCAGAATTCTTTGCGAACCTCAAAATGTGGCCAAAAAACACTTTTTCCTCACATTTCGGTGACAGAAAGTTCTTGAATCTGAGAGGAGCCACAAATTTCCTTCCCCCCAGCGTTCCCCCAAGTCTCCCGATAAAAATGATACCTCACTTGTGGCGGTAGACCTAGTGCCCGCGATAGGAAATGCCCCAAAACACAACATGGACACATCACATTTTAACGAAGAAAACTGAGCTGTTTTTTGCAAAGTGACTAGCTGTGGATTTTTGCCTCTAGCTCATCAGGCACCTAGGGAAACCTATCAAACCTGCACAGTTTTAAAAAGTAGACACCTAGGGGAATCCAAGATGGGGTGACTTGTGGGGTTCTGCTCACGTTCTGTTACCCAGAAATCTTTGCAAACCTCAAAATGTGGCCAACAAACCACTTTTTCCTCACATTTCGGTGACAGAAAGTTCTGGAATCTGAGAGGAGCCAAAGTGGGGGTGGGCCTAGTGCCCACTACAGGAAATGCCCCAAAATACAACGTGGACACATCACATTTTGACAAAGAAAACAGAGGTGTTTTTTGCAAAGTGCCTAGCTTTGGATTTTGGCCTCTATCTCAGCAGGCACCTAGGGAAACCTAGCAAACCTGCATAGTTTTGAAAAGTAGACACCTAGGGGAATCCAAGATGGGGTGACTTGAATCAGGTTCTGTTACCCAGAATCCATTGCAAACCTCAAAATGTGGCCAAAGAAACACTTTTTCCTCACATTTCGGTGACAGAAAGTTCTGGAATCTGAGAGAAGCCACAAATGTCCTTCCACCCAGCGTTTCCCCAAGTCTCCCAATAAAAATGGTGCCTCACTTGTGTGGGTAGGCCTAGTGCCCGCGACAGGAATAGATCACACAATGGTCAATGCTGGTACTTACATGAGGCAAAAGTTGAACCTGGGGTGATCCATTCCTTATGCAGGCACTAGGTATAGGCACTCAAGTGGGGTAGTGTTTTTACCAGGACAGGTGAGAAAATACTGGGTGGTAGGAATTTTGTGGATCGCAGCATATTCATATAGTTTGTGTGACAGAAATGCAAGAAAAATAGTGCTTTTATTCAACATTTCAGCTTTACAGGGTATTCTGGGTAAGAAAACTTTGGGGAATCCACACAAGTCACACCTCTGTGGACTCCCCCGGATGTCTAGTTTCCAGAAATGTTTGGGTTTAGTATGTTTCCTTATATAGCCGCCGAACCCAGCACCAAAAACACAGGTGCCTGCCTTACAAAACCAGTTTGTTTTGTAATAGATTATTTTGATGTCTCCACAATACAATTTGGGCAGTGGAATTCGGGCTGAACTAAATTTGGGAGCTCCCTCTCTGTGCTTGCCCCCGCATTCACCAGCTCTCTGGGTTGGGCTAACCCACTATTGCCCTGTTGCACAGACTGTGCTTGCGAAGGGACAACAGGACTGCCCTCATCACCTCCCTCACAATTTACTGGAAGGAGTTATCCAATGGGACTCCTCCAACTGAAAAATCACCCCCAGAGTCTGCGCCATTGTCCTATCCCTCAGATGCTGTCTCAGTATCTGCTGTCTCAGTCTCTGATCCTATGTCAGAGCTGTCCTCTATAACCAGAGTGACGTCAGCAGCAGTCATCCATCAAGATGCTATCTCTGCTACTGGCTAAACTGTTGCTCTAAAACACTAGCCTACACAGACAGTCACAAAATTGCTGGTGTGTGTGTGTGATACGTGCAACAGTAGAGGCCACCTTACCTGCGCTTCTTCCCTCAATCAGCAGTGTTCTTTCAAGACACTCAAACACCTTGTCACAAACCATTCGTCACAGTCTTTAGCACCTCCTGCGCCCATTCCAACAATCATTATTGGTGCTCCCACTCCCATGTCCTCCTCCTCGGATTCCCTCATTACCACCCAGCAAACGTGCTCTTCATCTCTCCATAGCCACCCCCCACCCCGCACATACATTTCATTTGTATTATAGCGCAGGTATAGGCTGACTTTACTAACGTACTCAGCTATTTACTTAAAATACAGATTTGCTCTTTGCAGTAGTCATATAAACCTTCTGCACTTCTTTATGGCACTAGACAAAAGTCTGATCCTTTTGTAGCAGAAACAATCACAAGACTTACTTGACTTCTTTATTGCTGCCTAAAAGCTACAGTTGAAATGCGTCAGTTGAAGTATGTGCACTGCTTTGAAGATGCAAGCTGCAACTGCAAGACAACCGGTGGCAAATATATATATATATATATATATATATATATATATATATATATATATATATATATATCACTTTTATATGTGGGTCTGGTTTTCCTGGGGGCCGATTGCAGCCCCCAGGGAAATCTCACTGACAAAAGTGATATATATATATATGTAGATTTATATATATATATGGATCTCTATATAGATATATCTATCTACATGGATATATCCATATATATAGATCTATCTACATGGATTGATATATCTATATATAGATATATATATGTCTATCTATATCTATATCTATATCTATATATATATATATATATTTTTTTTTTTTTTGGTAGTTGTAGGGTTTCCTTGGGGCCAAAATGGCCCCCAGGGAAACCCTACAACTACTAAAAAAAAAATTGCCCCCACAGGGGGTCGCCCTGCCTATGTGCGACCCCCTGCCAATTTGGTTTTACAATTTTTTTAAATTAGCCGCTGGGGGTGGCGCGATCGCCACCCCGCCGGGGGCCCCAACATCAACATTGAAAAATATGGTCCCACAGGGGGTCGCCCTGCCTATGGACGACCCCCTGTCAATGTCCTTATTTTTATTTATTTTTTAAATAGCCCCTGGGGGTGGCGCGATCGGGCCCCAACATTAAATTTTAAAAATATGGCCCGGGGAGGGGGGGGTGGCCTGTTTTCCAAGTGAAATCTCTGGTGTCTAGTGCCGTTTCCTGGCCCCGATCAGTCTCCCCTTTCATACGAGGCCTTCCCGAACATGGGGAAGGCCGTTTGGGGCCGTTTTCCCCATCAGCGCAGGAAGCTGCCCTACGGCCCCTTCCTGCTCTGATGGGGAAAACAACAGTGTGAAGTCAGCGCGCCGCAGGGGCGGGTGGGGGTCAGGGGGAGATACGGAAGCTCTTCCGTGTCTCCCAGGAAAAAGAAAAAAAAAGAAAATCATCGGGTGCGAGGCACCAGAGGATTTTCAAACCATCTCCCCGGGGTCGGCCACTGGTCGTGACCCGCACCAGGGAGGTAGTGAGGGCGTTGGCCAGTGGCCAATGCCCCCACTTAAGGGGTTAATCAAAATCAACGTTTTGTTCAATACGCACTGAAGGAGGAAATTTGTTCCCTAAGCTTGACCTTGCCTTTGCAAATCATCAGGTGGAACTGCACCCTAATTCAAGACACCTTATGGCTTTTGTTTCACCCATTGGGACTTTTCAATACTACTGCATGCAGTTTGTACTCGCCTCTGCAGCAATCATTTTCAAAGAGTTCTGTGTAACCTTCTGATAGACGTGGACGGTGTCTTGGTATTCCAGGATGATGTTTTGGTTTCCACAGAGAATATGTTGGCCCACAATGCCATTTTGGAAAGAGTTTTCGAAATATGAAAAAGCCATGGGGTTGTGCTAAAAAAGAAAAGTGCAAAATTTTAGTAATATAGTACAGTATATGTGGCATATTGTTGCAAAGGTTGGCATTAGACCTAGACCTGGATTGGTGGATTCTATTTTGGTAGTGTCCCTTCCCTCTGACTGGATGGATGTCAAATCTTTTCTTGGTTTGTGTGAGTTCTGCCTTCACTGTTTTCCTAATTTTCTACAAAGGTGAGGCCCATAAGTGAATTACTTAAGAAAGGTTGGCAATTGAGGTGAAACATTTACAGAGATTAACTCTCTGTTAAGTCAGAGTAAAGCTCTCAAGCCATTTTAGATTTCCCTACCATATTGTATCACTGTGGGAGCCAGTGAGGTGGGGTTGGGGGCTATCCTCACACAGAAAAAAGGCAAGTCTGTGCTTACTGTTGAGTTTGCATCAAGAGTTTTGCATGAAGCTGAACTGCAAAGAAAAAGGAACTTTTTGCCTGTTTCTAGCTAAAAGCAATGATGACAATGATGTGAAGCTATCCAATCTCATGGGTGAAGACTTTGAGCATGATTTAGTGGCTTCATTGAAGTGTCAAAGTTGGAGGTGTATTCAGAAGAAGCATGGATAAAGGCTGTTAGTGAGTACCAGGTCATAGGTCTGGTTAAGGGAGGTTGGCCAAGAGAGAAAGTATTGTCTCCCATAATTCAGCCATTATATTAGGTATGGGATGAACTTCCTGTGGAGATGGAATGCTATTAGGATCTGACAAATTGCTTCCTCCACGTTGTGTGAGGGAGGGAATCATCAACAATGCTCATGAGGGACAGCGTGTTTTGTCTCTCACTAAACGTTATATTTGTGAGTCCCATTGGTGGCCAAGACTGGACACTGAAATAGATGAGGTGGTGGAAAATTGTTATGTGTGTAAGTCTTCAGACAAAGGCCTGAAAGTCTCCTTTTCTCTCTTCATTCCTATTGAATGCCCATTAGGTCAGTGGACTATTAGGGATTTAAATCATGGGTCCCTCTGACTCCCCACAGGGTGGTGTCAAATATGTTCTGGTCCTAGTGGATTATTGTTCAAAGTAGCCCAATTTTAAGATGGTTAAGGAGCCAAGTACAGGTGCGGTGGTGGAGTTTCTTAAAGAAATTTTCTTGAGGGATTTTTTACCCAAATTTCTAATTTCTGTTAATGGCACTCAATTTATCAGCAAGGAACTACAAGTTTGTCTTGAGTCTTGTGGCATTAGGCATCTTAAGAGCTCATTATATCACCCACAAACTAATGGCCTCACTGAGAGAATGAATCAGATGTTTGGTGTGGGCATCAGATGAGCTAAAGGGGGCAACCATGATATTGTGAAGTGGATGGTTGGTGTGGGCATCAGTTGGGCTAAAGGTGGCAACCATGATATTGTGAAGTCTGTGCATAACATGTTTTGGTTTTACAGGACTACTCCACAATCTACTACAAATGTTTCTTCCTTTGAATTACTTAAGGAAGAAAGGCTAACACCAGTTTTCAACCAACGTGGATGTCTAAATGGCCCAAGAGTGAGTCGGATGGGGAACAGTTGATGTGCTTAGTTAAGGAGAATGTTGGTTTGCTCAGGTGAAGCAGAAATGCTGGTTTGACCAAACAAATGTTGGGAAGATAGTTTGTGTCAAAACTGCTGTTCTTGTCCAAAAAGGGAGAAATAAGTTGAGTGATCTGGTGAGAGTTGAGAAGATTTGTAGAAATGCTGGTAAAGTCTAAAGGGGGCCCTGGTGGAACCTCTCAAAAGTTGTCAAGGTGAGGAGTGAGAGTGAGTGTGAGGGTGATCATGAACGTGAGTGTGTCCCTGCTGATCATCTCAACATCTATTAGGGTTTTCTACTTGATCAGGCTGGTCAACACCTCAGGGTTACTCAAAGTGTTTTGAAGGGTAACTCCCAGGGACCTCTGTTGCGTAGAACTTCACCACACATTGTTAGACCCAGAAGGTTTTTAACCTGAATGCAACCTGTGTTTTTCCTTAGTACCTAATTTTAAATTTGTACTGTTTTAAATTTGTGCTGTCGTGGGTTCCTGTTCCCCTTCCCATGTGCTGTATCCTTGTGGTCAGTGTTGGTTTGTGTATTGTTTTGCTTAGTTATAGCTTTGGATTCTTCAAAATTCTCAAGATTCCAGGTTCTAGAATGTAATGAAGCAGGATAAGGAATGTGATGATGCTGTGATTTGTAGTTGAACGGGTGCTGGAAGTGTAAGAGCTCCTGTGTGTTCGTTCTACACTCCCGTGCAGCTATATATTCACAAATAAGCTTACCTGCTTCAACCTTCCGTCTGAAGCGCCTTATTACAGAATGTTATCAAAGCGTGAATTTACACTCAGAAATCCATTTACTGGGGGCGTGGCTAGAGGTCACACAAGATGGCCGCTGCTCTTTAGAGCTCTGTGAGGCTTCAGCACTTCCTGGAAAGAAGGAGATGTTTTCACATCAAAATTATTAATTTCTTCAGCATATTTGAGCACCGGAGCTCTGCCGCTGCATAAATATGCCTTTATCTTACAGAGACATCGAGTTTTGAATTCATTTCAGAGACTTCATGTGAGGGCCTGAGGTAATTATTTATCTGCGTGCGTTTCACTGGAAATCCTCTGCACAAACCTAAACTTTCACAGAGATGTTCCTATTAGACTTTTAACTGCTTGCCTGGATGTGATTCTACAAATCTGGTTTCCTCTGCAATGGAATATTTATTACCTTCTGACAGCCAGCTGAACTTTTGACCTCTCTCTTCAAACACATTTAGCTGAGGTTTTCAACTTTCAGTATTCACTGGCAGCTCTTGTCAAGGTGCTCTTTCAAATTGCTCTTCATAACATGGTAAATGCTTTCCTTTGAGGGAGGGGATTTTTTCCTTTTCAGAAGGTTCCCTTAAAACTAGTCACCAATTGTTTGACTATGTGCAGTAAAGTGCTTTGCTCTTGTGGTATTCTATCATGCCTGTTATGAGAGAATCATTTAGGATTTTCTATTTATATATATTTTTTATAATATTTTGCTCTGTTGTTGGAAACTTCTGGCAGCAGCTTCTCATCGTAATATAATTTCATCAACACCTCACATTGCTGGTTTCCTATTACCAAATTGCTGCTGGTTTTTATGGGGAGACCACATAATTCTCAGAGTTGCCAGTCATCATCTTTCTCCAAGTCTAATAATCCTCTTCGAGTGGTGCACATACATATAACTAAATCTTCTCTACCATCAGCTTTAACAATGGATAGTGCTGCAGCCTTTTTAAAGGATAGCGCCTCTTCATCTCATGCTGCTGGCGCAATTGCAAAAAAAAATCGAACACCTCCTCCGTCAAGCGCCCCAAAAAAGACCTTGATTCTCCCTCAAAATCACCTACACGTCTTACTCTAGATGATGTCATGGAGGAATTGCGTGCACTAAAGCCCTTTATGATGGATACTAATGCCTCTTTGCAACGTATTGAGGAGCAATGGTCCCAACACGAACAACAAATTTGTACTCTGGAACAGAGAGTCAGTAACCTTGAAGATTGTATCACTGTCAATCCTCAGATCTCTAAAGACATAGCTCAACTTAAAAGGCTTACTGAAAACGTAGAAAACAGAAATAGGAGAAATAATCTTCGCCTTTTTGGGATTCCAGAAGGTTCGGAAGGCTCTAACATGATTGCATTCCTTCAAACAGCAAAACCTTCAATTCTTCGCTTGCTTCCTACCTCTCCCCTCTCTATCCTACGGGCACATCGTTTAGGTCCACAGACTTCAACTGGCCCATGCACATCCTAGAGGAATTATTATTCTCTTTCTCCAATTTACTGACTTGATGCAAATACTCTCGGAAGCCAAAAAGATGGGCTCTTTGCTATGGTCAGGTCATAAAGTGTTTTTCACACAAGACTTCTCTCCTGCTACAGCTGCACGTCGCAAGCCGTATTTTGGACTTAAGTCCACAACTCAAATCCTTGAATATTCAATATGGTCTTCTTCACCCATGCCTTTTCAAAATTACATTCAAGGACAAATCTTACTCGTTTGAGGAACCTTCAGCACTGCAAACGTTTATTAACCAACACAAAACAGAAGCAATGGAACTAGGAGCATCTGCAATTACTTGAAGATATAATTTAATTTGTCTTCAATGTCCTTTCTTTTTTTTTTCTGGACAGTTTAATAGTAATGGTTATGTTTAATACGTATATCCATGGTTTTCCTTCTCTGCATCTTATATATATACATGTTTTTTTTTTTTAGAAAGTGTTCTTTGTGCAATCCTCATGTTCCTTTCCCAACCGTATCCCTTTCTCACCATCCAAACTGTTCTCCTACACGTTCCACTGGTAAGCTTTGATTTTTATTGTTTTTCATGTCACAGTCCTTTACTGTAGTTATTACGTTATTTGGTCTCCTGAATGGTACATTTTTCGTTTGTATGTTTTTTTTTTCCTTCTATGAAACTCGCCTTCATATGTTTTAATATCTAATATCACTTTTCTTGTGCTGAAGCCACTCTTGTCTGTCTTTTCAGGTTCTCTGCTGTCCCTCTACCTTTCGGGGTATTCACTTTCTATCTTGTTTTCTTTAGCTTTCGTAGACTTTAGTCCGTGTATTGCCACATCCATGTATATACAACTTCTGGAGGTCATCTTCCTCCTTTTCTTTTTCTTTACTATCTTGTTTCTTTCCCATTTCTTTGCTTTTGCAAAATTGATATGCCTAGTTTTTTCCTTGTTACAGCAGTTGTTTATTAATACTTCTTGATATGCAACTTAGAACTGTTACTTGGAATGTTAAGGGGCTTAAACACCCCATTAAACGTCACCGTGTCTTATCTCACCTAGCTCATATGAAATGCCACATTGCTATGTTGCTAGAGACTCACCTCAACGACTCTGAGGCAATTAAGCTTAAAAAACAATGGGTGTGGGACATTTTCTACTCCCCTTCCATCACAAACAAAAATGGGGTAATTATACTCTGTCATAAATCTCTCAAACCTACCATAATTTCACAGCATCAAGATACAGAAGGTTGCTGGGTACTTGTTACATTTACAATTGACAATATTTCTCTTACTATCCTAAATATATACGGCCCCACACATCCAGATCCAAATTTTTTGAAGAATCTTTCACAAATTGTCTATGAACATTCCTCAAACAATTTACTAATAGGTGGTGACTGCAACCAAATTCTCGATCCATTTTTGGACAGACGTTCCACGTCACGTTTCATTCCACATGCCTCCCACAAAGCTTTTAAAAACTTTATTTTACAGCATTCTCTCTCTGATTCCTGGAGAGTATGCAATCCCGACCTCTTGGAATACTCTTTTTATTCTCCTACCCACCATACCCATTCTAGGCTTGATTATATCTTTCTGAGTAAAGGTTTATTGCAACATATGGTCAACTCTGAAATTGGTGCTATTTTGATCTCAGATCACGCACCCGTGATTACTGACCTTGATCTTTTTCTTAATGGTTCTAAAACATCTTCATGGAGGTTTAATAACTCTCTACTTTCAGATGCTACTTTTATCGCTTCCTACAGTAAGTTTATAGAAGAATACTTTCAAATCAACGATAGTGATCAACTATCATTTTATTTTGTGTGGGATGGATTCAAAGCAGCCTCTAGGGGTTTCATCATAAGTTACGCTCACTCAAAAAAAAATGTCTGTTCAACAAAAATCAACTTCCATCCTTGAAAATATAAAGTCCCTAGAACATGAATACTATACTCACAAAACTAGTAAATCACATCAATATACCACTGAACAAGCATGTGGCACCCTCCTGAAAATAAATGCCAGATATTATGGTGGTAACAATAAAGCTGGTTCTCTTCTAGCTCGATATTTGAAACAAAGAAAAGAAAAAACAACTATTAAATCTATCACAGATAACAATGGTGTTAAACACTTTAGAGATAAAGATATAGCATTGTGTTTCGCTTCTTATTATAAGAACTTGTACACTCCAGAACACATACCAACAGTTGAATCTCTCAACCAATATTTCTCTAATCTCAAACCAAGAGACCCATTGCAGATTGACCTCTCATCTTTAGACCAACCCCTACAATTTACCGAACTATATACAGCTTTACAGTCTCTCCCCAAGGGTAAGGCTCCAGGCCCAGATGGCTTCACAGTAGAATTATTTATTCAGTTTGCTAAGTCTCTTTTCCCCAAACTCTTTCAATTACTTAATCACTTTATAATGTCAGGTTCTGCATCTGGCTCATTTACAGAGGCCATGATTTGTTTTATTCCCAAAAAAGATCGGGATGCAACTGACTGTAAAAATTATAGACCCATATCTTTAATTAATACTGATTGTAAACTCTATGCCAAAGTTTTAGCTCTCCGTTTACTCCCATATATACCTGACCTTATTGATTCTCATCAATCTGGTTTTATCCCTAATAGAAATGTAGCAGATAATTCCCGTACTTTTTTAAATATTATTAACAAGGCATCTAAACTTAATATTCCTCTGGCAGCTTTATCATTGGATGCTGAAAAGGCCTTTGATAGGGTCTACTGGGGTTTCTTTTCGAAAGCATTGGAATGGCATGGACTAGGTACTAAATTCCAACATTTTATATCCATTCTTTATTCCTCACCACGGTTATAACAAACGGTATCCAATCTCCTTTTTTCCCTCTTAAAAGGGGTACTCGTCAGGGATGCCCATTATCTCCTTTACTATTTATTTTGACTCTCGAACCTTTTCTATACCAATTAAAAATGTCGGAACAATTTACTGGGTTTCAAATTAATAATGCGCACATCAAATTTATGACGTATGCTGATGATATTCTTTTGTTCATGTCTCACCCTGACACTTCTCTTCCTGCAGTCCTGCATGAGCTCAACTTATATTCTGATGTATCTGGCTATAAACTTAATAGAGACAAAACAGTGGTCTTACCACTTAATGCTCATTGCACTGGCTCTGTATTCCTTGATGCAGGATTATCTTGGAATTCTTCTAAGATTAAATGCCTGGGGGTATGGTACTGCACTACTCTCAAGGATACATTAACGACTAATTTAGAAATCTTATCTGCAAAGCTTGTAGATCTCACACAGAAATGGTCTCTGTTATATCTCACGTGGTGGGGCTGCTTGGACACCATTAAGATGATGCTTCTCCCTATCATTAACTTCTTCCTTATGATGCTTCCTATTAAGATACCTAAACTATTTTTTAGTTCAATTGATAAAATTCTATACAAGTTCCTGTGGAACGGTAAACAATCCCAAATCTCTCTCTCGAAATTAGAACTTCCTAAAGTACAAGGTGGAGTTAATTTCCATGACTTTATAACTAATCACAAATCTTTTGGCATTAAGCAAATACATCCCTATTTATCTACACTCAATGATGCCCCTCAAAAGCTATGGTTCTCTTTTGAAGAAACATTTATTTCTCCCTTTTCCCATAAACACATTATTATATTTATGTCTAACCCCCCAAAATTCTGGTTGCCCAGCACTGTCTCCCATTCAGTCAACTTACTGAAACCTTTTCTTATTTCACATTTTACCCCCATTAATCAATTCTTTAACAGTCCTATTTGGCACAATAGTTTGCTTAGGAAACAAGGTAAAACCTTGTGTTGGAAGGCTTGGATGACTAAAGGTATTCTTCTCATTTCCCAATTATATCATAAAGACTCTATCATCCCTTTTACTACTCTCTCAGCAATTTATAATCTCCCTATTCGCATGAAATCCCAATATATCATTCTTTCTACTCTAGTTCAAGAGGCCCTCAATAAACTTATACATCATAATCATTCTTCTCTTGCATCATCTCCACACCCGATTGTAACTTCTAAGTATGCTAGGGCAGCTGGAATTTATAAACTTTTAAGAACGTCTGTTTCACCTAGACTCAAATCACCTACTGACACATTGTGGGAATCAGATCTTGGTGTTGTTTGGCCATCTTCTTTATGGGATAGAATATGGTATTAGATACATTCCACTGCACGCACTGCAAGCCTCACACAGACCCTATATTTTTTTTATAATAGACTTTTCTACACTCCTGTACACCTTTACAAACTCAAACTTGCACAAAATGACAATTGTTGGCGCTGCCACACTCAGCAGGGTACTGACTTTCACATGTTTTTTTCCTGTCCATCCCTATCTACTTTTTGATCCTCAATATGGTCTTGCATTTCAGCAATAGCTCAGATCTCCTTACCAATGTCATATGAATTACTATTTTTGGGTGGCATACACAATATCTGGAGTTCATTCAGGCCTCTTTGAAAATTGGTGGACCTTTTGCTTTCTATTGCAATCTCTATTATTACTTCCAACTGGAAATCTTCGGAGAACATTACTCTCAGACAGTGGTGGAATTCTGTATGTTAACATCATAGACTTGACAGCTACAAGCTTGATTCAACAGGAACTTTATTCAAACGTCATCAGCTATGGTTGCCATTAAGTAACTATCTCTCATGCACTGTGAAGGAAATTGATTTTTCTCCTCCTTTTAAGAAAAATGTCAATATATCTCCTGTTTTTCTTCTTATATATACTTATTTCATCTTACCTTTGCTGTAACTAATTACTATTTACCTCTCTCTCCACATGGCTATCACTTGATTCCCTTTTCTATTCTTATAGCTCTTCTCCCTCTCCCTTTCTTCTTTCTTTATTCAAACTTGGAGTCTTTGATACTATATTGCTGTATATGCCTAATTCATGTACATGTTTAATATGCGTTTATATGTACAATATTCCTTATGCATGTATATTCACAACTGCATATCTCTGTCCTGGCAATGTTAAGTTAATGTTCTTGTATTTGACTCAATAAAAAAACATCTTTAAAAAAAAAAAAAAAAATCCATTTACTCACACATCATATCACACCGATTTAGTGTAATAGGGCATTTGAAAAAAATAGACGCCAATGGTTAGAGAGTGTTTATATGTATCATTTTTTTTGTCAATCGGCTCCATATCGACATGTAGACGCCTTCACTTTAGTCAGTTGTACTGTGCATTCTGTCACTCTGAATGTCACCAGATAAAAATTATGATTGACCCTTTAGCTTTCTCAGTGACTAGTGATATTTCCGCCAAAGAAAAGTCGTTCATAACCATTTACATTCTTTGAACGTTTTACTGCAAAGATGTCAGTGACTTACTTTCTAAAACAAGAAAATAAACTTATAACTGAAGGCCTGTTACTATGATGTATCCTGGTTTATGGGACAGGTATACAATTTCACTAAATTTAACATGTCTCAAAAAGTTCCAACATACATGTCATATAAACCCATGATTACATCAATCTAAAGTCTAAATTATCCTGAATGCATCTTCCTGTCTTTTCCTGTACGTTCACGTGTATCACTTCCTTTTGAGTGGCAGATGTTTGAACACTCCATTGTAATGCAGTCTAAACTGGACGGGGTAAATGGTTTTCTTACAAGACACAGTTAGGCGGCATACGGGCTAATAAAAGTTAATAATGCTAAAGTAAAACAACGCGCCTTAAATAATGCACAGTTTTAAGCGGCACAGCTCAGCTGAAAATGAGAAATATGATTAAGGTAATTGGTGCTCCTCTGGGTATATCTTATATAAACTGCTGATGGCATACTTCTATTTCATTACTCTGCATCCCTTTTATTAAAATATCTTTGGCAAGCATACTAATGTTAAATAAGACGTCATCTTCAAGCAGGGCCTACTTAAAGGGATTTACAGCATGTCAACTAGTCTCTAGGGCTGGTTCTTTGAGATGCAAGACAAGAGCGCTTCAGTTTCTTTATTATTTCAGCAGCAAAAAAGCGATCAGTATTTAGGCTTGGTTAAGCATTTGGCTGACGGATCTTACCTCTGCCATATCGAGGGACATCCACATGTGAAGTTTAGAGTTTTCCACTGGAACTTCGGACAACTCTGTACAATGACAGGAATTGCCGTTAAATCAGCTCCTGTCAGTGCATGAAAAATTGGACAGACAGCATAATCAGCCATGATGGCTGGCCATTAAACTTTTGAAAAACAAACTCCCAAAGTGGGAATTTGCTTTTGAACAATAACTAATAACCCCTCGACCCTGGGAGCTTTCTCTTAGGGTGTGGGGGTCATTATGTTGTTTCCTCTCTTAAATATTGTGAAAGGTGTACCATTCTTTCCCCTATGGCTGTTGGGTTAAAAAATTCCATTGATAGAGTGTTGGGCCTGGCCCTTTTGACAGGGTCATTCCCCAGACCTTTTGCTTTTTGCCTCCTTATTTTTCTGACCTTTGTTGGCTGACGTTTTGACTCTGAGCACTTTTTCACTGCTAACCAGTGCTAAAGTGCATGTGCTCTCTCTTACAAATTTGGTAGGATTGGATTATACCTAATTGGCATATTTAATTTACCTATAAGTCCCTTGTAAAGTGGTATCCCTATACCCAGGGCCTGTAAATTAAATGCTACTAGTGGGCCGGCAGCGCTGCTTGCGCCACCCACTGAAGTAGCCTGTCAAACCTATCTAAGGTCTGCTAGCGCAGAGCCTGTGTGCGCAGTTTCCTGCCACAGGGACCTGGCATCTAAATTTACTTGCCAGGCCCACAACTCCCCTTTTACTACATGTAAGTCACCCCTAAGGTATGCCCTAGCTAGCCCTCTGGGCAGGGTGCCATGTATGTAGAAGGCAGGACATTTGCCATGTTGCGTGGCCTGTCCTGGTAGTGACAAACAGCCTAACTTGGTGTCTCACTGCTGTGAGTGCTGCCCTCTCATAGGATTGCATTGGAAATACCCTGCCTTATGTGTAAGGGGTATTGTCTGATTTATGAGGGGTAACGTAGGCATGTTTGGTATGGTTGTGATAGTGGTGAGAAATGCTGCTTACTGGTGTCGGTGTATTTTTTAATACTATCACAGAAATGCCACTTCTAGAAAGTGCGCATTTATCTGTGCTTATAACTTTGGTGTTTTGCAGCTTGTCTCCAATCAACGTCTGGGCAGATGAACAGTTGGGGCTTTGTGCATACTTCTCAGACAGCTTGAACACAGGGAGGGTGGAGGTGACACAGAGGTGCATCTACATATTGTAAAGACTTCCTGGGCTGAGAGAAGGGAGAGGCGGGGCACACCTGCACTTGTAAAGACTGTGCCCTGGCCTCACACAATAGGGTCGTTAACCCCCCACTGATCTTTGGAGCCTGTACTAAAAGGAGAGAGGGGGCACTCCCAGAACCAGCTGTAACTGGCTGGAACGTCCTCTCCCTACCATTGAAAAATACTGTAAGAACTGACTATAAGTACATTGGAATTTTCCCCACAATTTGAACATTCTTGGAACTGGAAACTGGAAACTGGACACTGAACGCGGATGAATGGACTCACCAGGAAACCACCTTGGACTGCTGCTGTTGTGCTGACCTGTGACCTGCCTGGTCACTAAGAGGAACTGCCACCATCTGCACCCCTTGTGCTGGTCTGTAGTTGGGCCCACCAGCCCTGTGCTCCTTTGGCTCCTGATTGCTCCCAGGGGCAGGGTGCTGTACCCCTGACCCCTGCACCGATCTCTCCAGCATTTTCTTAGCACTTTGGAAAAGCGATCATCTCTTGAAATTGCTGGAAAATATCACTGCCGCAGCCCAGGCTGCAAGTTTGGCTTTAGCGCTGTAAAAAGCGCTGTGCTCTGCTTCCCTAGATCACCGCCGGAACCCGGGCTTTCAATTTCGCTTCAGCACCGGGTCTGCGTTGTTTCCAGTGCCCCCGGGGCACATTGACAATGGAATCAGAGCCAGCGTGCTCCTCTCGGCGCCCCCAAGGCACCTCCCGCTTCCAGGAGCGCCCCCGGGGCACCAGCCACCTTCAGTCCTACAGGAAGCCTCCCGGCAGCTCGGGAGAGGCTTCCCTCATTCGCGCACCACATCGGGTGCAGGCGAGTGTTTCCTTGGGCCCCCGGAGGGGTCCGAGTTTCAGTCTACCAGCAAGGCAGGACTCGGGGAAGGCGCTGGGAGCGACCCCCTCCCCGGTCGCTGTGCCAGGAGTGGAACGCTCCTTTCCTTGTTCGGGGGCATTTCTTTTTTGTCAAGAGATGGGAAGGAACACCTCGACAGAGGTCCCTTCCCGCTTTGGTCCCCAGAATTGTTTTGTGGGCTGCGCCCAGCCCCTCACCCCATGGACAGGGTGTGTGGAGGCCTAGGCAGGCCCCCACCCAGAAGGGAGGCCCCCGAAGGGGCCCGTTCATGAGGAGAGGGTGCCAACCACCCCTCCAACACATTGCGCGGCCCCCGTTTTGCGCGCTGAAGCGCCGGGGGCCCTCTACACTCACCTTCAGGCACTGGAAGTGCCCGAACCAACTGGAAACAGGTACTCTGTAGGAAATCTAGGCTCTAGTAGCCTAATACAGACTTATACATGTTTTAGGTTTCCTCCCTGTTTACAGTTGCTACATATGTGTGCTAATGTTCCTTTTAGGGGCAGGTCTAGCTGATATGTATTTATATGACTTGTGATATATTCTCTAATGGTTCTTTTATTTAGGAATTGCTCATGACAATTGCATATACCTTTTACTATAATTCCTGACTACTGCTTATGTTGCAGAATCCTGAGTACTTACGTGTTCTAATGTGACAACTGCATATTCCTGCAGAGTATTAGTAACTTGTGTAACATTCTGACAACTGCTAAGGTAGCAGCGTATTATTCACGTGTAATGTTGGTCTAATTATGTTTTGTGCAATACAGATTATTTTTACATAGCTCAGTGTTGTGTTTACTTTGTGGTGTATATTTTGCGTCACGTGTGTTGTGTGTTGTGCAAACGCTTTACACATGGCTTCCAGGTTAAGCCTGACTGCTCGTGCCAAGCTACCAAGGGGGTGAGCAGGGGTTATCTTGGACGCCCTGACTAGAGTGGGTAGGTTCTGCCTGGCTGAGGTGCATATCCTAGCCAACCAGAAACCCCATTTCTAACATTGGTTGTCAGCGGTGAGGATAGGACTTGCGCTTGCACAGTACCTTGTGACTCATCTTTGCACCGCAAATTGCACTTAGACCGTTACATGTTTTAATTCTCTTTTCTTAAATTATTCTCCTGTTCTCTCAAGCTAGTCATTTTTATTTTTACTCCTGTGTTGTATACTCGCACTTTGGACTCTTGTTGTTTACGCTAGTGTTGTGCTCTTTACAAAATGAAGCCTACCTTTGACATGAATTATATATTGTTTTACACGATAGAAGAGTTAGAGGGATTCTGCAGGGAGAGAGGTATACCTTTTAGAGAGGGTGATGCCCATATAGGGATCCTCAGGAGAGCCCTGTTCAGTTTTAATGAGGCTGACTTTATAGCACAAAAAGAGACCCAAGGGGGAGATGGTTCTGAGGGAGACCCTAGAGAGACCCATGAGAGTAGTGAGGACTCTGAGGAAGAGGGTCCCCAGTCCACACCCCAGGGGGATAGTGACCATGAGGAGTTAGACACTGAGGGAGAAGATGACTGGCCAGGGACGCCAGTAGAGAGAGAGGACCCCATAGATAGGGAGTCCCTTAGTGGGTCCTTGCGTAGCAGCAGCGCCACCTCCCATTCCGTGTCATCTGAGGAGCTCAGAGATAGGCGGGAAGAGAGGGACCTGAGGCTGCAGCTAGCCAGGCTGGCTGTAGAAGAGAGACAGGCTGAGGTTGAAAAAGCCTTAGTCCAGGAGAGGATGGCAGAGGCTGAAAGGGCCTTTGCCAGGGAAAGCTTCGCCCTACTGCGCAGTCTTACAAATCTGGACTCACCAGTAATGCAAGTGGAGTCCAGTGGTGGCAGCATTTGTAGTGTTAGGCACAATCCTTACCTACCCACAGATTTGGTACCTGGGTTCAAGGAGGGAGATGACATACGTCAGTGGTTTAGGGAGTATGAGGAAGCTCTAATTGCCCACAGGATTTCTGAGAAAGATTGGGGAACTGTCCTAGAGAGCTATATTCCCGAGGTGGAAAGGGATGTCCTACTGGCCCCGGAAGGTAGTGACAGGCAGGGGTATCCCCACATCAGAAAGGCCCTGATAGAAGAGTATGGTCTCACCCCTGAAGACTACAGGTTGAGGTTCAGAGGCAGCAGGAAGGGGTCTCACCAGTCTTTGGAGGATTTTATGGGGACTTGTTGCAAAGCACTAACAGGATGGGTGGATGGTAGCAGAGCAACCACTTATGAAGGGCTGTTTAGTCTCATTCTAAGAGAAAACATGTTCTGTTGCTGTTTTTCAGAGCTAAGCTAACACCTGTCTTACTGTAAGTTCTCTGACCCCAGGGAGCTTGCAAAGGAGGCTGACCTATGGCTTAGTGCCAGGGAGCTGGCCAGACACCAAGGGCTGTCTTAGGTTCCCCCCTGGAAGGGGTGTGTGCTAATGTTCCTTTTAGGGGCAGGTCTAGCTGATATGTATTTATATGACTTATGATATATTCTCTAATGGTTCTTTTATTTAGGAATTGTTCATGACAAGTGCATATACCTTTTACTATAATTCCTGACTACTGCTTATGTTGCAGAATCCTGCGTACTTACGTGTTCTAATGTGACAACTGCATATTCCTGCAGAGTATTAGTAACTTGTGTAACATTCTGACAACTGCTAAGGTAGCAGGGTATTATTCACGTGTAATGTTGGTCTAATTATGTTTTGTGCAATACAGATTATTTTTACATAGCTAAGTGTTGTGTTTACTTTGTGGTGTATATTTTGCGTCACGTGTGTTGTGTGTTGTGCAAACGCTTTACACATGGCCTCCAGGTTAAGCCTGACTGCTCGTGCCAAGCTACCAAGGGGGTGAGCAGGGGTTATCTTGGACGTGTAACTCCCAAGCCCTGACTAGAGTGGGTAGGTTCTGCCTGGCTGAGGTGCATATCCTAGCCAACCAGAAACCCCATTTCTAACATGGAGCCAACAGGTGTTTCTATTACTGGAATACTCATGATACGAATGACTCTAAATGAGGACCATCAGTTTGTTGAACAGGGTATTGTCATGTTTGCGATGGAGTACCCTGTCCACCAAACTCCTAACCAAGCCCATAATATCAAACCCAAGGCTGAAATCATGTGCACATGTCTACATACATAACTGAATCAGATGACTGGAAACTGAGCCTGTGGGTTCCTGCGGGGAGGGACAACCAATCCACTCTTTGCGGCCAAAGCAATGTGAAACATGTGGAAGATTTCAAGGGGCTAGAGAGAAAAGAGCATATATATCACAAAATGTTTGTATAAACACATATTTAGATGCTTTGATGACAACAGTACTGAAGCAGGAACAGCCAGGAAAGGCGAAGGTGAAGGCTAAAGTACAGGCACTGAGTAAGCGGTAGGGTGGCTAAGAGAATGAGGAGGGTTATTTACATGAGAAACAAAGACCAAATTAGAACCAGGGCAGCCTGTTAGAAAGAAAACAATTAATAGAGAGAGGCATGGATATAAAGATGTATTTAACCCGGATCTGTGACTGGGGTGTGAGTGTTTGAAATGTTTCAACACTCCGTCCATCATTTTATTTTGTGATGTTGCCTTGTGTGCCCTAAGTGGCAAGGGTATGCCCAGACTTGGGTCCCTTGCTTGCTACTCCACTGAATTCAAGCTAGCCTAGCGGATGAAGGGTGATACCCTGAAACCGGTCTCAGAATGCTTGAATCCTGTCCAGGGAGGACCTATCTTGGCAGTTTGGGCTGGACTGCTCCTATAGGGAGCAGAGTCAAGACTGATTTGCATATGGCTGGGTCCGAACTGGGGTGACGTGGCAAGCAACATAACTATGGATTAAACCCAAATCTGTGACTGGGGTGAGTGTTTGAAAACTTTTAACAGTCAGTCCCACATTTTATTTTGTGATGTTCCCTTGTGTGCCCCAAGTGGCTAGGGTATGCCCAGTTGTGGGTCCTTTGCTTGCTGCGTCACTGGATTCAAGCTGGTCTGGCTGATGAAGGGTGATACTCTGAAACCAGTCTCAGGATGCTTGAATCCTGTCCAGGGAGGACCTGGCTTGGCAGTTCGGGCTGGACTCCTCCCATAGGGAGCAGGGTCAAGACTAATTTGCATATGGCTGGGTCTGAACTGGGGTGACATGGCAAGCAAAATAACGATCGATTAAACCCAGATCTGTGACTTGGGGTGAGTGTTTGAAAAGTTCCAACACTCCGTTCAACATTTCATTTTGTGATGTTGCCTTGTGCGCTCTAAGTGGCTAGGGTATGCCCAGACGTGGGTCCCTTGCTTGCTGCGCCACTGGATTCAAGCTAGCCTGGCTGATGAAGGGTGATACCCTGAAACCGGTCCCAGGATGCTTGAATTCTGTCCAGGGAGGACCTAGCTTGGCAGTTTGGGCTGGACTGCTCCTATAGGGAGCAGGGTCAAGACTGATTTGGATATGGCTGGGTCTGAACTGGGGTGACATGGCAAACAAAATAACGATGGATTAAACCCAGATCTGTGACTGGGGGTGAGTGTTTGAAAAGTTTCAACACTCTGTCCATCATTTTATTTTGTGATATTGCCATGGATATAAAGAGGGCCAGGTAAAAAGGATCAGAAGGAGCACACCAGAAGGCAAAAAGTAGTTTACATGAATTCCAGAAAACTAGGAGGATTGCCCCTAATTTTATCAATAACAGAGAAAAGATGTGCAGTGGCATATGTGGAGATGTTCAAGATATTGCACAGAGCAATGAGATGTAAGGAGGGGTCAAAAGAGGAAGAAAGATCATTGGCTCACAGGCCTACAGTGCTAGTCACAGTTGAGAACTTAGGGACTACATTTGTACTTCAGTAGTGTAATGCATGACATTTAAATATATGAGTGTATAATTAATTAGGGATATGGAGGAAGTTCTTTAAACACTCACTCATTTTTGGAGGGATGTCTTACTGCAGATATGATAAAGAGATTAGGTTACACAAGTGGAAAGATCAATGAAATGTTCAGAGATGAATATGAATGGACAGCCTCAATAGATGTCCTTTACCTCTAAGGGGTTTTGCAACAAGTCAATTATGGCATGCTAAAACACAGACAATAAGGATAGGGAAGTAATACCATTTTCCTTTATCTTCACTTGGTGAGAATATAGCTAAAATGAGTTAATAACAACTGGACTATGAGAATCTAGTTTTTATCAATCTGTACACCTCGAATTGACCAGCATGCTTACCAGCCTGCTTTCCTGAGACAATGCATAACATAGCTTGACATTAGGCAACATTGTAGAATGAAGGCTTGCATACAAAATGCACTAAACTAAAAAAACATCACTTCAGCAGTCTGAATAGAGAGCTATTAAAAATCTACAAGCCTTTAGTAAAAATTGGCAGAAAGCTATTCTATTTAATTTTACATTGGATGCAGAAGTACTTTCCAAAGCATATTCACTATTCTGTAATCCAGAGGAGCTCCCAAGTATCTACTGTGAGCAGTAAACTCATGCTTATGCTACGCAACATTGTTCTTTGGCATTACACACACATTTCATCTCTCAAAACAAAACGGTCATTCTCATCATGCACATTTTTCTAACATACACAAGCAAACATTAGCATTACACACAGAGCTAATTTCTCAAAATAAAACGTTCATTCTCATCATGCACATTTTTCTAACATGTGCAAAAAAACAATATAACTTTCTGAATGCCACTTGCAACTTCCTGGTCTTTGAATAGACGCTTCTGCTTCATTCTCTTCTTCAATGGACTGCTTGTCAATCTGTCTGTAGTTCCTACTAAACAATGATAGGACTATTTAGATTTTACTGGGAAGCCTCCTGCCCTGCCATATCACTCAAGGCTATGTCTTCTGGTACCCTATCAGAGTACCACCTGTCATATTTAGAGTTCCCTGCCAGGCAGGTTGGGGTCACTGTGCCTTCAGCAAAGTCACAGCTGTGTCACTTGCATTGAAGGTATTAAAGCTATGCCTGAGAGGTCACTTACTTAGTCAAGTATATTTGTGTTCAAGAAACAAATGCAAAAAGCAGGTAAGAAAAAAGAGTGATGGCCATCCCAGCCTGAATAGGGAAGACTGACCCCCATTTTGACCGGAAGACCCTATTGTAGACTAGCCATCAGGTCAAAGATTTAAACTGGCAGAGCCAGCAGGTGCTTTGCTAGTGTAAACATACTTCTTTCCCTGACTTGAAAGAGAAGATGGGAATCAAGGGCCTGATTTATGGTTTGACGGAAAGTATTTTTTACGTCAGGGTGGTGAAGGACATTCCCCATCATACTGATGGACTACTGTTCATCAGATTTAGTGTGACCATTTCTATAAGTTCAAAGGAACCACCATCACAGAAGTTTCTTTCAATGTCCTAAAAGATAGGTTGATGGCCACTGTTACTTTGGATGTCTGTTAAACTAATGTCAATTTTTTTATTTTTCAGAAACAAACTCCCAGTGTGTTTCTAAAAAAAAAACGAATAATCACCACACCCTAGCAATTTTCTCCCAGGGTGTGGGTGGGGTAATTATTTTTTCTGTACCTCACAGACAGGATATCCTGTTGGTGATGGATAGACAACAAGCATTACACTGTCCACCCTAAATAGGGAGGGATGTAATGTCCTTTCTTTGATGGCCCCTACTTCGTCAGTTGATCTGAGGAAGTCTTCCATCAACACAGGTGATAGGGCCAATGTTAACAGAAAACTTAAGGTTCGGCCATCTATAAGTAAGCACTCTCAGCACTAAACATACCTTTCGAAGGGCCTTATTTATACTTTTTGGTGCAAAACTGCACTAACGCTGGGCACCGTATTTATGGAATGGTGCAAGCCGGTGCAAAGGGTAGGCTAGCTTAAAAAAAATGACGTTAGGCAGGTTTGAGTCAAAATAAATTATTCTGACCAGATTAGCATCATTTATTGACGCTAAGAGGCATATTTATACTCTGTTTGCACTGAATTAGTGTCATTTTTTTTTTACTCTAATTCAGTGCAAAACTAACTCCATATTTATACTTTGGTGCTTGACCTGTCTAGCGCCAAATTTATGGAGTTAAAGTCATTTTTGGGAAGTGGAAACCTACCTTGCCTTAATGAGATGCAAGGTAGGCGTTCCCGTGCAAAAAATGACTCTATGGCCATAACGCCATATTTATACTCCCATGCAAAAATGGTGCAAGGAAGGGAGGAGGGGTCAAAAAATGGGGCAAAGCTTGCTTTGCCCCATTTTTTAAGACCTGGGTCAGGACAGGCGTTAGGGGACCTGTGTGCCTATTTCCATGGTGGAACACATGGAATAAGCCCACAGGTGCCCTCCCCAGGCCCCAGGGGCACCCCCACCCACACTAGAAGGACTGCGAGGATGGGGGTCCCCATCCCAGGTAAGTACAGGTAAAATTGAATTTTATTTTTGAAAGTGCCATAGGGGGCCCTGAAATGGGCCCCCATACATGGCACAGGGTGCAATGGCCATGCCCAGGGGACCCCTGTCCTCTGTGCTGGCCATTGGGGTGGTGGGCATGACTCCTGCCTTTTCTAAGGCAGGAGTCATGTGGCATTGTACGTTTAGCACCATAAAATGACGCTAATCTGGTTAGAGTCATTTTTTTTACTCTAACCTGCCTAAAGCCATTTTTTGGTGCTAAACCCTCTTCTTCTATACTGCCAGCCCCACCCGTCTAAAGTTATTTTTTTTTAACTCTAGCCTACCCTTTGCACCGCCTTGCACCATTCCATAAATATGGTGCCCGGCTGGTGCACAGAAATGGTGCAAGCCGGTGCTAAACTTTTTGGTGCAAAACTGAGTTAGTGCAGTTTTGCAGCAAAAAGTATCAATAAGGGCCAATATTTTGTAAGTTTGCGCCACTTTTGCGTAAAAAAATGACGTTAATGCAGCGCAAAAAAAGTATAAATCAGGGCCTTGGTGCAGACTGGTCTAGCACCAAAGTATAAATATGGAGTTAGATTTGCACCGAATCAGAGTAAAAATAAATTATGCTAATTCGGTGCCAACAGAGTATAAATATGCTGCAGAGTATAAATATGCCCCTAAATATGGCTTTAAGGCTATAGAGTCATTTTTTGCATGGGAACGCCTACCTTGCATCTTATTAAGGCAATGTAGGTCTCCACTTTCAAAAAATGACTTTAACTCCATAAATTTGGTGCTAGAGGGGTCTAGCACCAAAGTATAAATATGGAGTTAGTTTTGCACCGAATTAGAGTAAAAAAAATGACACTAATTTGGTGCAAACAGAGTATAAATATGCCCCTAGGTTTCTTGATGTTCTTGAGGTAGCCTCAGTCTTACATAACCTAGGTGAACAAGAGATCTGTTATTCCATACTTTGAGAAGGTTGCTTTCTGTCTTCGTTTATTTTTTGTGTTCCCAAGTAAACCAATAACACCAGGTTGTCTCCGAGGAGCTTGTGGCCATCTCTGAAGCTATTTATATCTATAGCTTCCATGAAATAAATTGTCTACGAGGAACTTGAAGATTCCTGTCTTCATAATACATGTCTGTATCAAACTTAAATTCACTAATCTGGTTATTATGAAAAAGTCCTCTTGCAGAATGATGTAAAATACAAAATTTAACATATTATACTTGTTGAAAACCCATTGAATTCTGTCACATATTATCGACCATGTGAATACATATACGTGACTATGAGCCAAGTTAGGGAGTATCAAGGAATATGCCGGTTGCTAAATGTCCCAGATCAATAGTGCCTCAACTAGATATGTGTCCATATTTAATATCAATTCAGTGTGACCTAAGAGCACCACCATTGAACATTTCCAAAGTCTTTTATTTTATTTCCAATCAGGAATGATTTTTCAGTTTATGGCAGAGCAGAAAATAACATAACAGCCACAGCCAACACATGTTTCACATCACAGATGCTTCTTCAGTGCTGTTGAATAAGAAAGAAATAATATACAAAAAAAGTCAAAGATCCTCAATCATCCTCTCCTTATCCAGTTTCTTGCAATTTAGAAGTTCATCTCTGCTAATTTTCTTGGCACGCTCACATGCTTCAAAAACAATCCTGGATTGCTAACCTCTCTGTAAAAATCTCTTAGTTATTTCCCTTTCTTGAGTCTCCTAATCAGACTGAAAACTACTTTTGGCTGATAGAAACTCGCTCTAGGGGATATTATTGATCTGTTTACCTAGGTGTCCAGATCCTGCATGGAGAACAAAATTAGTGAAAGTCGGTTTCCAATACAGTTTCAGCAGCAGTTGTCTACCACTAAAATACATTTTTATGTCAAGAAAAACAAATGCTTTTTTACTGTCGTCTAAACTCAAAGACATGCTGAACCTATTTTTAGGGAGATACTGATAAATCTTTTTTAGCTCGGATTCAGAACCTTTCCACATTAGAAATATATAATCAATGTACCACCCCAAGTACACTAGGCTGAGAGTGTTTTCCCCAGGACCTGAACAGGCATGCTCCCTCTCACACAGTCCCATAAAGAGATTCAGATAAGAGAGAGCAAACCTGGAACCCATCAGTGTACCTGTCAGTTGATGATACAAATCATCTTGATATTTAAAAAAAATGTTATTCAGAACAAATTCTACTAAATCCAATATCATCAAGGAATGTTAGAATACACTAGCTGATTTTTAAACATGAGGATTTGACTGTTTCCAGGGCAATCTTGTGCTCTATATTAGTATATAAACTGCTTGCATCCATAGCAAATGCTGCGGAAAAAAGGCGAATAACCAACAATCCTCATTTATATAACAAAATAACTACTCACGCTGGCTTTTGAACTTTTAAAGATTGCCTTGTTGGTTGTCATGGATGATATCCGCATGATGTTAGATGGCAAGTGGCAGTGTGGCACATATCTTTGTCTACCTTCACTGATGCATTTCAACACCATCTTCCATATTATTTTTTGTCATACCTTTATTCCACTAAATTCAAGATTAATTTCTTAAGTGGCTTACTTTTTCTTGACTAAACATTCTCAATCAGTTTTCCTTAAGCCTTTTTGCTCTGATAATGTCCAGTGTGTGGATTCCCTCAGTGCTCTTTTTTGAGTCCTGATCCTAATAACCTTTACATTCTTCCAACAGACCTTATTTGTATCCTCAGTTTCCCTCCAATGTCCTATGTGGATGATACTTAGATTGTTGCCTCATTCACAGCCAGGGTAATAGCATCTATAGAAAAGTCTTTTTGCTGCTGCCTCTTAATGAAGTGCCACTCTAATAATGCTGAAAGGTGATATGACTGAGTTTCTGCTCTTTGAAGTGTTCCCTGTGATTAGGTCTCCTGCTTGATGGCTGCGAAAACTAGGCAATGCTCCATCTCTCAATGAATCATCAAGAAATTTGGAAATTCTTTTTGATGTCACATTGTCGTTCATGAAGCAAATAGACACCCTCAGATTTACATGATTTTTCTACCCTCCCATGTTACACAAGGTTCTCTCATACTACCCACATTCTTTTACTGCATTGTAGTCCATGCTGTCATTATGTCCTCTATTAACCATTACACCTCCTCTATCTAAGGCTTCACCAGATGTTTTGTAAGAAATTGGGTTACAGTGACAACAGGTATTGTCCAGTCGTGTCCAGTTGAAGAAATGGGTGGAATGGGAGAAAAAGATGATTTTCACCCCTTTTCTCCACCAATCTTCCAACTTAAGCATGGGGGTCAGACTGACACTTTATTTCTGGTAGTAAGGCACATCCAAATCTGCACGGTGGTAAGGGTGTCTTGGTTTCCACCATCAGCCATTTTTAGAAATGGGGTTTTTGGTTGGCAGTCAGCTTACCCCCTGTCCAAGCAAGGACCCTCACTCTAGTCAGGGTAAGTCACACACAATCCAAATTATCCTGTGCCCACCCTCTGGTAGCTTGGCACGAGCAGTCAGGCTTAACTTAGAAGGCAAAGTGTAAAGTATTTGTGCAATAAATCAAACAATAACACAATATAGCACCACAAAAATACACCACACAGTGTTTAGAAAAATATATAATATTTATCTGGATAATTGCAGGTCAAAACGATCAAAGATGCAATATGAATTTGTAAAGATATCACTAAAAAGTGATATGAAGTGTCTTAAGTCTTTAAAAAGTAAACAAAGTCTCTTTCAAGCACAAAGTACCTGGTTTGGAGTGGAAAATCTCTGCAGAGAGCCGCAGAAGAGGAGAGGAGTGGAAAAATGGTGTGTGCGTCGGTTACGGCCCTTCACACACGGACTTGCGTCGTTATTTTTCACACGGGGAGATGTGTGTTGTTCTACGGGAGGAACAATGGTGTGTGCTTCGGTTGCTCCCCTTCACACACGGACTTGCGTCGTTATTTTTCACTCGGGGAAGACGTGTGTCGTTTTCCGGCACATGGACCGTCTCCTTCTATGGTTTGCAGGATTACCAGATGTCCCAGGGTCTGTGCGTGGAATCCTAGGCTTGTTTTCCAACTGCGCGTCGTTCCGGTGGGCTGTGCGTGGAATCTTCTCCCTCACTGCAGGCATCGCGTCGATTTCCTCTCTGAAGTCGGGCGGCGTTGTCCAGGCGAGGCCGTGCGGCGAAGTTCCGGTCGCACCGCAGGCGCCGCGTCGAGCGGCGTCTTTTCCGGATCGGCGTGCAGTGAATTTTTCACCGCGGAGCAAGCTGTGCGTCGAATTTTTCGGCGCACAAGGCGTCCAAATGAAAAAGAGAAGTCTTTTTGGTTCTGAGACTTCAGGGAACAGGAGGCAAGCTCTAGCCAAGCCCTTGGAGAGCACTTCAGCAGCAAGGCAAGAGTTCAGCAAGGCAGCAAGGCAACAGCAAGGCAGCAGTCCTTTGTAGAAAGCAGTCAGGTGAGTCCTTTAGGCAGCCAGGCAGTTCTTCTTGGCAGGATGCAGGTTCTGGTTCAGGTTTCTTCTCCAGCAAGTGTCTGATGAGGTAGGGCAGAGGCCCTATCTTATACTAAAGTGTGTCTTTGAAGTGGGGGTGACTTCAAAGAGTGGCTAAGAAATGCACCGGGTCCCCTTTCAGTTCAATCCTGTCTGGCAGGGTCCCAGTAGGGGGTGTGGCAGTCCTTTGTGTGAGGGCAGGCCCTCCACCCTCCCAGCCCAGGAAGAGGAACACCCTACGTCGGGTAACCCCTATTTCCATGGGTTCGACTCCATCTGATTTTCTGGGACATACCCTTGCTATATGACCCCATTCCCCACAACTAAAACATTGGGGTAGTGGCATTGGATGACTCTTCCCCTGTTTATGGGATCCAGAGTCTTCCGGTGGGTACCTCAGGTTTGGTTTTGGTGGGGCTGGTATGGGTTTTAGGGCTTGTCTGGGCTGTAGGAGTTTAACATCCGTAGACCGGTGGTAAGCACAGGCCAGGTCTATAGCGAGCTCAGTATCCACCTTCGGGTGCTGCCTTATCCAATTCCTGGTGCTATTTGGTAAGGAATCCAAATACTGTTCCAGGATAATTGTTTTTATCCCTGGTTGTTCCTATAGGTCCCAACCATTTCAATGCTAAATCTTTAACCCGGAAGTAAAAAGTGCGAGGATCCTCATTCTGTCCCCATTTCACTTTTTGGAACTTCAATCGATAGTATTCTACATCATGGCCAACCCTTTCCAGGATACTCCTTTTTATGTCCTTGTATGGAGTGGTACCGCCCGGATTAGCAGCTTGGTAGGCCGTCTGTAGAATTCCTGTGAGGAATGGCGCGATGTACTGTCCCCATCGTTCCTCCGGCCATTGGGCGGAGGAGGCCACACGTTCAAAGTTCATGAAGAAGGAGTCCGGGTCTTCCCCTTCCTGGAATTTTTGTAAGACAGAGCTCGGGACATTGGGGTGTACTTTGCTGGCTGCTATGGTGTCCGTTAATTTCTGCAGCGCAGTCTCATGTACAAGCTGGTTATTTGCCAAGATGGTAGCTTGGCTTTTCAGGGCCGATTGTAGGGCCTCTCTGTCTTCCTTGGCCTCCCGTTGGTGTGCCTCCCACACTAGTTGTAAGTGACGCTGGCCCTCCGCTAGCTGTTTAATCATGTCCTCTAGGGTTGGTTTTTCACTCATTTTGTATACCGCCTAGTAGCCTTCGGGATATTAAATCCCACTTCTGACACCACTGTAATAGGCTGTGGCGGTAAGGAAGGACTGAGTCTGATTATTTGTGTATAGAAAAACCAAAATTGTATTTCTCTTTCTATTTTTAGAGATAGTCCAGTATCCGTTATATGTTCCTTGTAGATCTTGTGGATTTGCTTTCTGTTCTCTGTTTATCGTTGTCCATTTCTTTCTCTTTCCCCTCTTCCAGGTCTGCTAATGTCTGGTTCTTGAGACTCCCGTGCGTTTACCGGAAAAACAAAACCGAGGAAATGAAGGTGGGTCGGTTGGGCAGTTCTGGGGTTGTCTTCCTTAGAGGTATAGGTGGGAAGGGACCTTTCAGAGGGGGACGGGAGGTGAGGGTATCCCACTGTGAGGGTGATGGGTGCTGATTGTTGTGCCACGTTCTGTCCCTGTTCTTGTTATATATATATCTCAGTGACCCCGTAAACAGAGAGCTTAGTTTCCCTTCCCCAGTGGTTTGGTGACGTACCCCTTCCCCTCTCCCGCCTCCCCTGTTCTCTTCCCCTGTGCCCTATTACTCTGTGGTTCCCCGCGTCCCCAGGAGGGACAGTACCTTGGAAAGCCACGACCCTCCTGGGTCGTGGTGGGTTCCTCGGATGTTTGTCTCCTTCCCTTCGCTGGAACCGGCACTGGTCTTCTCTGCTCCTCGTGAGAGACTCCAAGCGTCCTCTGCCGTAGTCTCCTCGTCTCTTGCTCCGTCTTCTCCACTCCGCTCCGTGGCGTTCCTCGCCCCTATCGCGTAGTCCTCTCTCTCTTTCACTGCCCGCATCCGGAAGTCTTCCTCTGCTGCGTCCGTCAGCGTCTCCACGTTACCATGGGGACGCGGAAGCGACGTGAGTGAGCCGGTCAAATGGTGCCGGCTCACGGAGGTAGGAGACGTGGTCACGGAGACCCGTCTACAGAGTGCAAGTACAACCTCTTTCCTGTTTGGAATATTAAACATTTGTCAGCTGTGTTCCTCATGATGATCCATTTAACGATTGAATAGACGTGACATGTACCTACCTAGACAACCAAAAGTAAAACAGGCTTTTCTAACTGCAATAGTCAATGCACTAGACTGGTGTCTGAAGTAAAGAAGTGAAGTGTTGTCGTGCTCATCTTCATAGAAAATGACTAGCTTCCATCACACAGGGGAGGATTAACTTACTCCAAGTCATTACGTCCTCTAGCAAGGGTTCCCTGCTTAACCAGCCACAAAAAACAGAGGAGTGCAAAACACACCCACAGAATTGTAAGGTTAGACCATCAGAACCCCCAATGCTCCAGGGTCAATACAAGTAAACAAGACTTCCACCTCTAATACATTTAGGGAAATTAAATCTTTGATCAACACACACTTAAGACCAGACCTACTCTCTTTCAGAAACGGCTAAATCACCTGACATGCCTGCAGTTCTGAGAGCAAACCAGTGAGAGCAGATCTTGCGAGCAATTGGACAGCACCAAGATCTACAACCCCATGAATATTAAACCCCAGTAACCTTTTGTCGGATTGTTAATAGTTTTACATTTGTGGCTTGCCTTTAATGTTGGATTCCTGGTTTTACAAATCCTTCAATGAAACAAAATAAATTGTAAGCCCTGTTGTCCACCACCTGTGTCATATCCTTGGTTTTGCAATCAGAGAAACTACAGTCAGATTGTGTGCTACACAAGCACCAATAAACAATAAAAACCATGTGTAATTGATAGTTTTACTCTATAGTTGTGATTCTCTATGCAATTCCGTTTTTCAAATTCGATCATTTTTGTAAACTGCTTGTAGCAGTTTAGAGCAAAGGCCTGGCCCGATAATACCATCTTTTTAGCCTTTTAACCTCTGGTTTGCAATCCCTATAAAACTATACACTACAACACTATACTAAATTATAAAACTATAATCCACTCTACAACACTATAACCACTCCACAACACTTTACAATTCTTTAACCTACTTCATAACAGGCTGGCCCTCTATGTGGTGTGCAAACTAGGCACACTGTGTAGAGGGTCCAGACAACCACATGTTGGTTTACAGAGGTAGACCATCTGATGCTTTAATTTTTATGGTAGCTAGGTCCAGCAGTTAGACTAATTTTGGAGAAGTGCAAAGCATTGTTGTGCATACAATATCAATAAAGCAAGACACACACTCAATAGAAAAACTCAAGACCATTTAAAAAAGTACTTCAGATTTTTATTAAAAAACGTTAAGAACAAGATCATCAGAATCAGGTTATGAATTTTTGAAGTTTAATGAAATTTTTCTGTAACTACGCACCATAGGAATCAATGGTGGAAATGCTTTAAAAATACATATAAAATCTGGTAGTGAGATTACCAAGTTCTCATTTTGCAGGTAAGTAGAGGTCATTTATGGCCGCTATTGGTCAGTGCAGCAGTTTGTGTGGCTCCCAGTTCCGGTGGGAGAAGTGAGAAGTAGTTTTTGGAGCTGGTGCCAGGCCACTGCGGGAGGCCACTTTGAAAAGTACTGCAGAGGCGGACATGAAGGTATGTCAAGGGGATCCCCTTGGAGTGTTGAGGTCGCAAGGGGTGGGAGACCCTTAGAGCACAGCTGGTTCTTCAGTGCAGGGTACAGGGCAGCTGGGTGCAGAGAGAATTGGTGAGCCCGGAGCTGTGCGTAAAGATGCCCTTGAAAGCATGAGGTAGGCTAGTTCAAGGGTCTCTTGCAGGTCAGCAGGGGCACTCTGGTGGGAGGTCCTGGTGTTTTCTAAAGTCCCTTGAATGGGGCTTCCTTGTGGTCATTTTACAGTCCAGAGTGGACTGTCATTCCGGGTGTCCGATGTGAGTTGACCACTACATGGTGTACTAGTGTGGTTCGGCCAATGGAGGGCGCAGTGCCAGCAAACTTGGCACACCAGTGGGGTTTATCCTAATGGTCTGCTGTGTGGATGTTGGTCCTGATGCAGTGTCCAGTGCCTTTGTCAGCAGTCAGTCAATGAAGTGGACCTCACTGGCTTGTTAGTTCCTTGTTGCTGTAGAGTAATGCCTTCACTCTGGAGGGAGGTTTCTGGCAAATTTCGAAGAGTGAAGGTCCTCTGGGGGTTTCAAGAGTTGTTCCAATGTCTAAGCAACCCCTCAGTGGTGATTATCAAATCCTGGTTGCAGCAGGCAGGGTTGGGTGCCTTTTCTTTGTGCAGCAGGTCTTCAGGTCTCGTGCCTTGGGTCTTCTTTGTTGTTGGTTTTCTTGTGTCCTTAGGCTCTGCTTTCTTGGTCTAGGGATGGCCACTAAATACTTCTTTTTAGGGGGTCCATAGTAGTGATCAGTGGGTCATCTACCTTAGGTTGGCTACACCCACTAAGAGACTACTTCCTGTAGACAGAGGTCACTTCCCTACACCTGATTGGCTATTTTTGGTCCATGCAAGATGGGGGGGAAATGAAATGGAGGGGTCACCTTGCATGCAACACCTTGGGGGTGGTGCAAGCTAGGACTGACCTCTCCTCCTGATCTTTGTCTGGTTTACCGGTGTTGCTCCCTCCAAAAGTGGGAGTTCGAAATGGGGACAACCATCTGCTGCTAGCAGCAGGCTTAGGGGTCAAGTTTCAAGGGTTGTAAACTCTTTGAAGCTTTCTAGCAGGACAGTGCACATTCCTGAGGGAGGGAGTGTTTTACACCTTCATCCAGGAAGGGCTTTGTTCTGAGTCCCGGAAGTAGGATCTCTCACCCCAGGGGTCCATAATCTTGTCTGGTGGAGGCAGGATGGTTGTGACCGTCCGGCAACAATGCCAGGGTAGATAGCTTTTGCCAGGGGCACCTCTAAGATGACACCTGGGCACATTTTGTGATTTTGTGATGAATCCAATACTGATACCAGTTTGGATTTATCATTTTGAGTTGTTTGATAACAACCCAGGGCTTAGAGTGGATATCATATAGCTGTGAAACTCATACAGACCAGTTTCCAGTACATGCATTTAAAAGGCTGCTCTGGTCACTTACTGTGTCCCAGGTCTGGCAAGGATATAGGAGGGGCATATTGCTCATGCAACTATGTCCTCAGACACAGTATAGTGCACCCTGCCTTAGGGCTAGAAGGCCTCCCAGAGGGTTACCTTACCTATTTAGCATGCAGTGTTTAGTGGGCAGGTCACACAAGCTGTCTGCCATGTTCAGTTTGCTGTTTAGGTCTGCACCAGGACACTCAGCCTGCAATGGCAGTGATGGATGCATCTGGATACATGGTCCTTGAGGGTGGCACAATTGTGCTGCTGCCCTCAGTGACCTACCCTTAGTACCCCAGGCCCTGAGTGCCTAAGTACCATTTACTAGGGAATTAGAGTGGCAGATAAAGGTGTTGTCAATTGCATCAATACCTTTGCAATTTTCTAGGGAATGAACACTAGCACTGTGGACCTAGTTAGCAGGATCCCAGTGCACTCCAGTCCAAGTTACATCCAGAAACAAGGCAACAATTTGAGAGGTACTGCAACAGAGTGCCAGTTTCCCTCACTACTCTTCACTCCTATCCACACCAGTAAACTCCACTATAGGGAGAGATACTATTGGCATTGCCATTGCTTGGTTTTTTTTGCAGTTTTATATATATCCTAAGGTACTGGGGTGCTTCACATGAGCACCTGTTACATTACACAACCACACATTCATTTTTGGAAGTCACAGGGAGATTAAGGCCCTCATTACAACCCTGGCTGTAAACACCACTTACCGCCGTGCTGACGGCCGCCAACATACCGTGACCGCTGCGGTAATCTGCCTCGGGTATTATGACCCACACATAGAAATCCGCCACTATACAGACACCCACACAAGTCTGCCACACCAAACTGGCAATAGCAAAATCCACACTGTTACACCAACAGGAGTACGCCCACAGTATCACGACCCATGAATCAATGCAGCGGTCTTTCAACTGTGGTAAACCATTGGCGGTACACACCACCGCGAAATACACACACACTTACAAGACTACACCACATTGGACAATTCAAACTACACACACCTGACACACATGCACACACCACACCCACACACCCAATCCAATTTAAAACACACACCCACATTACCCACAACCCTTTACGAGAAAAAAAAGATTGCGAACAGATAGAGACACAAGCCAGGAGCATCCACACAATCTGAGCCACAGAACACCATCACCCATACACCATCCATGCACCTCACAGCAAACACCACAACACAGCACCCCACACCTCACCCCACACATCCTCACACACACGGAGAATCGTGGACAGGGTCAACACCGTGGGACTGCATCCAAGAACCAGGGATGACATCAGGCAGAGGTGGAACAACCTACGGGGGAAGGTGCATTCTGTGGTTTTAAGACACCAGATTGCTGTACAGAGGACTGGCAGTGGACCCCCACCTCCTCCCCCACAACTAACAACATGGGAGGAGCAAGTCTTGGTGATCATGCATCCTGAGAGCCTCGCAGGAGTAGCAGGAGGACAGGACTGGTAAGTCAAAGCTTTACTACTATATCCCCCCTACCTGCATGCCATCACAAACTCGTACCCCCACCCCCATCACTCCACCAACTCACATATACCCCACTAACACAACCCACCCATTCCTATACCAAGCCCTGCATGCACCTGAATGTATTGACACCCATCACAGGCCTGCATGGACACCAATCACCCCAGCATGCCCAATACAGAGACTCACCCAGCCCACAAAACCACCACTCACACAAGGCCAAGCCAACAGGGAAATGACATTCACAGGGGGAAACACAGCCATGCACAAGATGGCACACGCAGATACATTAACAATGCATTTTCCTCCCAACAGGACCCCTACCCAACATCACCGGAGAGGAGGTGCCAGCCACATCCAGCCCCCCCCAGAAGAGGCCCACAGTGATGACAGCAGCTCTGCATGCCTGGACCACGATGACTAACCTGGCCCATCAGGAACCTCCGGACAGTCGGTTACCCTGCCACAGTCCCAAACCACCACTGAGCCTCCCCCCTCAGGAAACACCAGCACAGCACCCACCCAGCGGGCCCATGTCACTGTCCCCAGGACACATTAATCAGCAGTGTGTCCACCATTACAGGGACCCCAGGTAACCCCACAAACACAGGACAATCAGGGACCTGGGGTCAGTGGCAGTGGGCACACGGTTCAGGGGACAGAGTCACAGGACAACAGGGAAGCTGGGAGGACTGATGTGCGACAGGGGGAGGACAGGCCCAGGGAACCGACCCTCCGTGAGGCACTCTCAAACAGCATGGGAGTGTACCACCATTCCCAGGAGACCATGGGCCAGGTACTGGCCAAGTTACAGGAGACCCAGCGGCTGCAGGAGGGACAGTACCTGGGGGTCAGGGAGTACCTAACAAAAATATACACCATCCTATTCACCATTGCAGGGGTGCTGGCTGACATGGGCAAGACCATGAGTGAGGCAGTGGCACATTAAGAGTATATTTCTCAACCTTAGTTTCCGTTTCTCATCGCCACATGTCTAGTGGGAGTCTTTATCCCTATTTCTAATTCTCAATTTCTACTTCGTTTCACGTGCACATCAAACTTTTGGTGATATTTATAATAATAACAATTTTATTACTTGTGGTAGACTGTAATACCAGTTTTCTCTCTGTGGCTCCGTTTGGTAAAGTCACTTGATGATTTTAGACACTCACGTGGTTCTGGTGAAGGACTTGGCCACGATTTTAGTGCCAGGTATTAATTTTCCATAATCATGTATAACTACAGATTATGACCAAGCTCATTATTATGTTTCTTACAGCCCTGAGGAAGTCAATGAGATTAATTTCTCGGAGACGAAACATGTGTTGGCTGTTGGATGTTGTTGTGATGACCACATATGGAATCTTTCTGATGTGATGAACATGTATGAAAACCTCGCACAAGAATAAAGACACTGAACTGTAACTCTGTTTGGATTATATATTGATTCTCTGAAGACCAAGAACCTAACTGCACAGACTCTTATCTTATTTCATACGAGTGCCCTGGCCTTTTGAATCAGTTTGGTTTTTCCTTTGGAGAAACACTGGAGGTGCTGGGAGGACCCTCCGTTCGGGAGCACCGTATTTACTATTTATTGTTAAGAAATGTCTTGGTGATATTCTGTAAGCGCCTATCCCTATAGTTTTCCCCCCTTTTCTTCACAACTTTTAATGTCTAAAAGAGTACTGAAAAGTAAAGTTGAGTTACAGTCTCATACCTGTGTGTCACTGGAAGTACTGCTGTATAATGATTGATCTGTTGTCCACATTTTCTTCATCTGCCTCCTCTTCCTCACTGTCCACAGGCTCCACCACTGCCACAAGACCATCTCCAGGCTCATCCTCCTGCAGAAAAGGCACCTGATGTCTCAAGGTCAGGTTGTTTGACATACAACATGCCACGATGATCTGGAACACCTTCTTCGGTGAGTAGTACAGGGATCCACCTGTTAGATGGAGGCACCGGAACATGGCCTTCAGGAGGCCGAAGGTTCTCGCAATAATCCTCCTTGTACGCCCATGTGCCTCATTGTAACGTTCCTCTGCCCTTGTCCTGGGATTCCTCACTGGGGTCAGTAGCCATGAGAGGTTGGGGTAACTAGAGTCACCTGTAAATATCAAAGGACAACTGTTAGACACACACTAACCCTTAGGCACAACCCCATACCCAGACACCTACTTATAGTGGGTATAGACCTTGGGCTCACCTATTAGCCACACCCGGTCCCTCTGGAGTTGGCCCATCACATAAGGGATGCTTCTATTCCTCAAGATATAGGCGTCATGCACAGAGCCAGGATATTTGGCATTCACATGGGAGATGTACTGGTCTGCCAAACACACCATCTGCACATTCATCAAGTGATAGCTTTTCATATTCCTGTGAACCTGTGCATTTCTCCGGGGGGGGGGGGAACAAATGCCACTTGTGTACCATCAATGGCACCAATGCTGTTGGGGATATGTCCCAGGGCATAGAAGTCAGCTTTCACTGTGGCTAAATCATCCACCTGGGGGCAGTGCTTAATTTGTAAATAACAAGGTGCCGGCGCTCAAAGCCCTTCTCTTAAACACGCGGCTGCTGCAATTAAATGTGCGAACACGGAATACTGAGACAGCTTAATCCCGAAGCCATCTCAGGCCTCTTTAATCCATTTAAAACCACTCCCCACCCCTTCAGCTCACATTTGCAGCTTTCTGCTTTCTCTCATTGTGACGCTTTTTCGATTTTCTCTTCCTCCGTCTATCCCAAATGTGTCTTTTACTAGCTGCAAATGCTTGAGGCAGAAGACTAAGCACCGGCCCTCAAAAATAAACCGGAAGCAACAAGCACAAATTAAGCACTGCCTGGGGGAACACGATGTAACTGTGCATGTGTTTCAGCAGGGCAGACAACACTCTGGACAACACGTTGGAGAACATTGGCTGAGACATTCCTGATGCCATGGCCACTGTAGTTTGAAAGGAACCACTTGCCAGGAAAGGCAACACTGACAGAACCTGCACTAGTGGGGGTATTCCTGTGGGCTGGCGGATAGCTTACATCAGGTCTGGCTCTAATTCGGCACACAGTTCTTGAATTGTGGCACGATCAAGTCTGTCTGTGATGATAATGTGTCTGTCCTTCATTGTTGACAGGTCCACCAGGGGTCTGTACACCGGAGGATGGCGCCATCTCATCATCTGCCTCAGCGGTTGTAGCCTATGGAGGTGAACGGTGAGCAGAAGGTCATATTTCCACATAGAATGCACAACTGTTGCAGAATTTAGGTCACACAAGCAGTATATGAAGTCGAGAGTCAGTTAACGGGCCAATGTCTGCTGTGACGCAGTTAGGTGCTATGCCATGTGCCCCCCTAAAATGGCGGCTGCCTGACCTGTGAGGAGGGCCAAGTGGAAATGAGGTGAGTGTGCTGGCGTTGTGTGCCGTCGTGGTAGGCTGTCGATGACCACTGCGCAACTTCGCATTGGTAACATTGGGCCCAATGGGTTCCAGGAGGCAATGGTGATGTACGCCGGCGGTGACGGTACGCACCGCTGCGGACATCATCCCCATTTTCTAACTATTCACTCACTTGCTACCTGACCATCAGCTATTCACTCACTTGCTACCTGACCATCAACAAGAAAGGACCTACACTGCAAGTGCTGCTGTGACCTGAGTCTAGAAGCGACAATGGCTACCGTGTCTGGGGAAAGGGCCCCTGCCTTCACTCCAGAGGAGTTGGAGAAACTGGTGGAGGGGTCCTGCCCCAGTACACATTACTCTACAGTCCTTCAGACAAACAGGTGAGTTCACTGTGAGCATGATGTGTGGGCAATGCATGTTTGGAGTGGTGTGGATGTAAGCCACATGTTGGGGGGTGCTGATGCGTCCTGGCCTGAGTGCTGCCTGAGAGGTGGTCAGTGTATGTGGGTCAGGGCATGGGTGGGAACTGGTGGACAATGAGTATGCCGGTCCGGACGGGTGAGTAATTTCCTTTTCCACTATCTTTTCCCTCTAGGTCAGCGCCCACCAGAAAAATGGGTATTTGGCGTACCATCGCCAAGGAGGTGCGGACCCTGGGGGTCTATCACAGGCGGAGCACCCACTGCGGCAAGGGATGGCAGGACCTGCACTGCTGGACCAAGAAAGCGGCAGAGGCCCAGCCGAGGCTGGCCTCCCAACGTGGAAGGGGTGCCCGCCGCACCATGACCCCCCTGATGTTCCGCATCCTGGCGGTGGCCTATCCGGAGTTAGATGGGCGCTTAACTGCATCACAGCAGCCACAAGGGGGTGAGTACAGATCCTGACTTTGCACGCTTTAGGAGCTAGCTGGGTGGGGATGTGGGCTGTGGGTGCCCCTAGGCCAGGGCGATCATGGCAGGGTAGGTCCCTTGTGTGCAGGCTCTGAAGCACTCCAAACCCAATAGTGTAAGGGGGGCATATACTACTGGGCAGGGTCCTGTGGGTGTCAGGTGTGCAGATGCTGGCATTAGACATTGTACCCCATGGGCTTGTGACAACCTTAGTGACTGGTTGGGCATGGCCTAGTGCATAGGGCAGCTCCCTGTGTGTTGTGTACATCAACGGTAGTGTTGTTGCTGGCATTGCCCAATGTATCCTCTCTCTCTCACCCCCCTTTTTGTTTTGTCACCCTGTCTTTGTGTGCATTAGCATCATCTGGTGGAGGAGCAGAGGCACCGGTGACGGAGGGAGCTGCATCCCATGTGGCCCATGAGGCCGAATCCACCGAGGGTGAAGGCACCAGTGGGACAGAGGGCGAGGGGAGCACCACGACTGGGACAGGAGGGGAGACCAGTGAAAGTGACTCCTCCTCCGATGGAAGCTCCCTGGCGGTGGCAGACACCTCTGTGCCCACCCCAACAACAGGTACAGCCGCCATCCCCCCTACCAGCCCTTCAGCGTGTTTCCCGTGCCCGCTCACCCAGGAGGGTGGGCATCTCCTTTGCCTCAGGCACCTCAGGCCCTGTCCTAGTCAGCCCTGCTGCCCTCAGTTAGGAGGCTATGACCTACTGAGATCCCTAACTTTTGGGCAGTCAACCATTCTGAATGCCATCCAGGGTGTCGAGATGCATTTGCAACAAACAAATGCATACCTGGAGGGCATTCATTCTGGCGTGATGGCCCAACAGAGAGCAATTCAGGCCTCAGCACTAATGGCAGCCATTGTCCCTCTGTCTAGCCTCCCCCCTCCAACTTCCTCTACCCAGTCCCAATCCCCTCAACCCCAGCCTATCCTAAGCACACCTTCAGACCAACAAAAACCCGAATCAACACACAGAAGTGGCTCAGGCAAACACAAACACCACACTTCATCACACAGGCACTCACACAAGCACCATCCCCATGCAGACACACCAACATCCACTGCCTCCACTGTGTCCCCCTCCTCCTCCTCATCCACCCCCTCCCAGTATCGTCTCCACTCACACCTGCATGCCCTACACCCTCATCCACCACGTCCATCACCAGCACGCCCTTCACAACACACCGCTCACGAGCAGTCGTCACCCCCACAACCATGCACACGTCCCCCGTGTCCTCTCCCAGTGTGTCTGTGACCCCTCCTCCCAAAGTACACAAACACCCACCCACCCAACAGCCATCCACCTCACAACAGCATCCAGCCCATGCACCTCCACCCAAACTCAGCAGAAAGATACCTCCTACAACCACTCCCACTTCCTCCACTCCCAAACCCTCTCCATCTTCCCGTCCCCAATGTGTCTAAAAAACTTTTCCTTGCAAACTTTGACCTTCCCTACGAGTCAGCCCCCCCCCCCATCCTTCCCCTCGGGCCAGGGTGTCAAGATCCCAGACCAGCACCTCAGCCACCAAGTCAGCATCCACTGTGGTACCTGCAAGTCCCATGGGATCAAAGGAGGCGCCCATCAGGGCTGCCAGTGTGCCACTGACCCCTGCAAAGAACCAACACATTCCGCCACCTGCCAAGGTGAAGAAGGTGTCAGCATGCAGCATGGCCAAGAAGCACGACCCACCCAGCAAGGCCTCCTCCAAAACTGCAACGGCCAGTGTCAAGGTCCCAGCAACGTCTGCCAAGGTGGGAAGGGCAAGAAAACCCAAGGCAAGTCACTTCAGGGCTCGGAGCCTCCAGGTGAGGGACTGGTGCCCACCATCAGTACTGACAGCCCAGCAACCTGTACCGCGGAAAGCACTGCCACCTGCGCTGCCATCTGCCCCGCCATCTGCACCACCCCCTGCACATCCACCTGCACCGCCGCTGCCACAACAACAATCAGCAGCATCATCCCCAGTGGGCAGCCATCCGAGGCTGGAGGCGACGGCCTGGTGTTTCTCTCCACTACTACCAGCACCTGCACCACAGCCAGCACCGGCAGCATCTCCTCCTCAGACACCGCCGCAAGCACGCCACCTGCACCGACAAATGCCCAGCTGGTGCCACTACATCTGTCATCAGCAGCAACTCCAGTGGGCAGCCATCTGGGGATGCAGGAGGTGGCCTGGACCCTCCACCCACCACTTGAAGCACCACCACCAGCAACGGCACTACCAGCGGTTTGCAGCCTGAATTGCTGCAGGATGGAGTCTGGCTTGGCCTCCATGGAGTATCATGCTACCTGTTCCCTGCACATCTCATGCCTCAGACACCCAGGTGAGGGAATGGGAACTGCCACACCACAGGTGCAGCATCACTGGGCACAAGGCCCCCTCCAGAACCAGTGGAGATATGTATCCAGTAGCACTTTCCTTGGCAGGATGAAGCAGACTGGGAACAAGGCCCCCTCTAGAACCAGTGGAGATATGCATCCACTATCACTTTCCTTGGCAGGATGAAGCACACTGGGCTCAAGGCCCCCTTAGAACCAGTGGAGATATGCATCCACTATCACTTACCTTCACAGGATGAAGCACACTGGGCACTAAACCCCCTCCAGAACCAGTGGAACATGTCCCCCACTCGAGAGACTGTGGCTTTGCACTCCCCAGGACTAAGCAGTGGGCAAACCACCCACTTGAGAGACTTCAGAGACTGTGGCTTTGCACTCCACAGGAGCAAGCAGTGGGCAAACCACCCACATGAGAGACTATGGCTTTGCACTCCCCAGGACCAAGCAGTGGGCAGAGCACCCACTTGAGAGACTTGAGAGACTGTGGCTTTGCACTTCCCAGGACCAAGCAGTGGGCAGAGCACCCACTTGAGGGCTTTGCACTCCCCAGGAGCAAGCAGTGGGCAAACCACCCACTTGAGAGACTGTGGCTTTGCACTCCCCAGGACCAAGCAGTGGGCAGAGCACCCACTTGAGAGACTGTGGCTTTGCACTCCCCAGGACCAAGCGGTGGGCATGTTGGCCCCTCCAGGAGCAGTAGCATAGTACCAACTTACGGCTGAGGTACCCTCCCCCTGAGGTGCCTGTGTGTTTTCGACCTGATGCCCCTGCAGTGTTCTCTCCGTTTTGAGGCAGGAGTCAAGTGTGGGCTTCGACCATGTCTTTTTTTGCCCACTGGGGCACGGACATTTGCCAAGGACAGTCTACGGGCTTCTGTACATATTGTAAATATTTGTATATACTGTTGTTTACAATCATTAACTGTATCTGCATATTTCTAAACATCACTAGTTGCACTCAATTCCTTTTGTCCTTGCGTTCTTCCAGGGGGTTACGGGGTGTAAATGTAATGTTGATGCATGTTTTTGGGGGTATGGTGTTGTGGGTGAGGGTGGGGAGGGGGGTTGCGTGTGTGTGTCACTCTCTTTTTCCTCCCACCTCCCCTGTGTGCTAGGTTCAGTACTCCCCGTGGTCGTCGCCGCCACCTTCTTTGATATTCATGGTGTATTAGCCGATACCCCAGCATCGGCAGGACCTGTAGTTGAGGCTCAATGGCGTCCTGGTTCTCCGTTGAGTGTCGAAAGGTGAGCAGTTCCCCTTCTGTGTACTGTTTCCGCCGTGCTTTTGATGGCGTTGGTACCGCCCCGGAAAAGCTGGCGGATTGGTGGGTTGTGATAGGGTAGGTGGTACATTGTCTTCCGCCTGTCTGTTGGCTGTTACCACTGCAGTATTTGTTGCTACCGCCATGGCGGTCAGAGTGTTAAAGTGGCTGTCTGTGTTGGCGGTTTCCACGGTGGTTGTGATCCCATTTTTTTTACCGCCGGCCTGTTGGCAGTATTACTGCCGCTTTATCACCGAACCGCCAGGGTTGTAATGAAGGCCTAAGTGATTTACCCAGAATCACAGGAAGTGGAGCAGACACCAAGACTCGAGCCTAGTTCCCAGTGCTTAATTTGTAAACAAAAATGTGCTGGTTCCCAGAGCTCTCATCTCAGATACGCAGCTGCTGCAATTAAAAGTGCGAGCCCAGAACACTGAGGCATCGTAATCCTAAAGCCATCTTGGTCCTCCTTAATCCATTTGCAGCCACCCCTTCAGCTCACTCTTGTGATGCTTTTCCATCTTTCTCTTGCTCCGTCTTTCCCATTAGTGTCTTTTGATTGTATTGCCTGATGCAGGAAAATAAGTGCCGGCCCCCAAAAATAAGTGCTGGTGCCCTTTTTTGGCAACCGCTGTCTCAAATTAAGCACTGCTAGTTCGCCAGGTACAAAGTCGCCACCTCTGGTCCTTACTATCCATTGCATTCCATGAGTAATGTGTATAGACGGGCACTTCAGATGTTGTTAGTTTTACACACCTGCCCTCATCCCAACTGTGGGGGAGTATTATTATGTACAGGTCTTACATTCATCAAGTTGCATTGCAATTCCTCAGTCATTTGAAAAATAATATGTGACCTCATTTGGGGGTGGTGAGCAGTGCATTAGGGCAGTGGTGTAACGAATCTTAAGGGGGCCTCCCTGCAAATTACATGGAGGCCCCCCACTCCCAACTCGTTCAGGAGCTCTCAGGCCATGGTACTGTGCTGAGGGACCCCTCTGAAGCTCGCCCCCCCCCGCACCACAGGGGCTAAGGGGGCCTTTGTTACACCTTTGCATCAGGGGACTTTTGATTCCTTAGCTCACCACAACTGTCAGCTTTCAATGTTTGTTCTGTGTTGTCTCATCACTATAATGGCCTGCCCTATTTGATGAATGATTGCTTAATACATGGCTATGGTCTGAGTTTACATTGAAACATCTCGGGGTACAATCTGACTCCTGAGACACCACCATAACACTCACAAATATGGCAGTGAGAAGTGTATAATTGCAATTGTAAGCAATTTTAAGCAGATTAGACTGCACATCCTGTTGGACCTTTTACGGGTTTTCAAGCTTGTAAGTCACTCTCTGTGGTATAAATGCACTTTTGACATGTATGGATGCTCAATTGTGAACATTTTACCAGTGAGTTTTTTTTCTTCTAAATAGCATAAACATGCACAGTGTATGCATACATTGAGGTGTGGTTGTTCAAATAAAAGAAAGCCTGCTGTATTAAAATGCATTCCAGGCATGTTTAACTTGTCTAACAGCCATGAAGAGACTCAAAAAGGATGTCGCAAGTAATTACTTCTACTTGCTGGCTTTTGATGTAAACCTCTCTTTCCTAGTAAATAAGCTTGTTTTTACGGTGCTTGGTCTCTGAGAAACTTTATGAAATGATTCATTGATGTTTAAAACAGGAAATACAACTTTAAAAAGGAATTTGTTTTTATTGCGGAAATTCATGAAGGCCTCATACCCGAGGCTTGTGTTGACAAAACTAAAAATATCCAGCCCTTAATTCCAATGAGGCAAGTAGAATGCCTAGTGGTGCTCCCTTTACACGTAAATGTATGCAGTATTTTTCCAAAACACATTTTCTGCATTAAGGGGCCAGTGAATATCGCTGCGTTTATTTTTTTATTTTTTTTATTTTACGATTTAACGCGGGTATGTATTTGATTGGTAAAAGGTTAAAACGCACATTTGCAAATAGTTTGGTCTGAACACGTCTTACTTCCGCCCCGACTCTAAATTCACACCAATGAAGGCCCAAGCATAAGTATCCACATGTTGATTTCAAAAGTTGTTTTGGATTTTTTAAATCTTCAAAAATCTCAGATGCATTTCCACTTATGCTTAGGATAACAATTAATTTCTCTCTGAGACATTTACGCAGCTGAACTAGTAATCCTCTCATACTGACTACTTTCAAATAAATGGTTAGATGAGGCAAACAGGAGCACTTTCGCCACGTGTAACTTTATTTGTTTACTTTTTCTGCATTTAATGGCTTGTACATGGATGTGAGGTGGTAACTAGCCTCCATCTTGTGTGTTCTATACCATTTCTGTTGTACTAGAAACCTGATGTATAAGGCAAGTATTTTCACCATACGACTGTCAATACTCAATGTTTCTCATGTGGAACATCCATGTTCTCAACATTTTTCATGCACCTTCCTAATATTTGAGCACAAAACAAAACAAACTGCCTCAAAACGTATGGCTTTGCAGTATCTTATTTCAATACCCTCATAACCACATACTTGTTCGTTTTTTTCCTTGAGATTTGATTAATATAATTTCCCTTTTCTTCACCAAAGGACATACTTCATGTAAAAAAGACACGCAAGATAGTGTCAAGAGACCGATTCAAGTAGGAAATGTCTCTCTGAGATTTTTTCACTGCAAACTAATTTCTAATGAGCAAAATATACAAAATAAGAAAAGTATTATTTTGAGAAATTTCCAGAATTTCACAGAGTGCATAATTTAGGGATTCAGCATATAATTCAACTTTCGTCTAAGCATTCTCAACATGACAACTACGTAAATTATGATGATAAAGTGACATCTTTTATGTAAAAAAAAAATAACTAATAAGATACCAATTAATATGCAATGCATTTTATTTATTTATTTGATTTTGGTACTTGTGGGGAGTAAATACTTGTAAAAACTAGGCAAAAATATATAGAGAGCGTGGAGTGATACGACACAAAAATAACTTACAAAGGTTTGGGGAGTGTGAAGTGAACAGCATACTTTACAACTGAGAGGTAGGGGTGGTATTAGAATAAAGATGACAGTGATGAATCATTATTGCAGTTATATGCTGCATTGGTGGTATTTACATCAAAGTTACAACTTTGTGCCCTAATGGTAAAACTACCATTAGGGCAGAAAGAATTGTGCCACGGTAGACCATATTACATTCAATATTGACAGATGTGAAAAGCATGAGGAAGGTATCAGTGGTAATGCAATGACTGTCCTGCATCTTCTTTGCTTTGACATCCTACTTACTTTGTCAGTAGGCACACCAGGAGTCGTTGTGTGGAAAGTAATATACTGGATTGCATTGTATTAGAGATATGAAATTAACCAATTCCGACAACAACAACAAAAATCGAAAGGTATTAATTGAAAAAAGCTAAATATAAATTCGAATCTATCTGCTGCAGTGAGGCAGTACTGATGGCTGCAACTTCAATGCCACAGTTTCATCATTTTTTCAATGCAGTGATTGCTAGTTATGCCTTTCTGCTCAGGAGAGAGCACCAAACTCTAGTCTCCCCTACGCATTTCATCTTCCAGTTTCTTAGGCAGACCTCTATGAGCTACAACCCTTGCTGGCAGGTCACTTTTGCTACATCCGATATACTTTCTCATTTCCACTTCATGTCGTACGTTCCTCGGGCTTGCGTTCATGCCTATTCTGTCTTGCTTTGGCCCTCATCCTGTTTGAGTGTTGATATGATCCTTACCACTGTGAAGCTGCCACTTTTCTGCATGTCGCTCCAGCAGTAACAGTCAGGACACACGTATCACTCACCCACCATTAATCTAGCTTTGTTTGTAAGTGACAAAAACTGAGGCTCAAACAGTAATGAAAAGAATATGAAAGCGAATATGACGTAAGCGTGGATCCTACTTAATATTATTTAAGCAATCAGTGAGACTGTGCTATTAATAAACAAAAATGCCTATATAGGATTGTACAAAACGTATATATATTCCATAGTCCCCATTTATTTTCTTTGCCATCTGACATTTTGATACCTAAAGCAGCGGCTGGCTGCCTTCACTCTACCTAAAAATGAATAATATTTGTGTATTCAAAATTGAAATTTTTTACCATTTTGGTTATAGAATCTTGTTAGTAACAGACTACAACTTATCCCATAGGTGACAGGCAAACTAAGATAGGTAACTCCTTCCTCGACCGATGAGGGAATTTGCGTGCACACATAACAATTTCTCGCATTCATCGTCTCAACATACTCACTCAACAAGCGATAGAAATCATTAGAAGAAAGTTCCCCTTGTGCATTGTCTACGTGCAGATACTTCTCATCTAACCTAAACTTCTCTATCTCTGTTAATAATGCAGTAGTTGTCTCTAAAGCTGAAGTAAGGTTGGCAGGCACAATATCACACACACAATTGCCAAACAAACACTCATGTATTTATAGCACCTATTCTTCCAACCCTGTTGGCTAATGTTACTCATGATCTGTAAAAAATCAGAAAGCAGTAGAGAAAAATGTATAACTATGCAGCAAAATCATAAACAAAATATTCAATCTTCTTTCAGCAATTATCTACAGCTTTCAGTTTCACTTCCAGGATCCTTTGTCAAAATCGGTTTAGCAGCTTGTCAAATCAGGTTATCTTGTCACATCAGGTTATCAAAGTCTTTTCCAGTTATTTTCAAAAGTCTCTTTTTCTTCTTTGTATTTATCTCAGCTTGTAATTTCAACAATTCAGTTCATTGATTTCCTTCAATTACCAAATTATTGACCTGAAATGTCTCGATCAAAACAAAAAGACAAAAAATGTCTTTGACATTCACTAGTTGTTGCATACGCCCATTAAGGACCAGCGTATCTTCGACTTGCTATTCTCTTTCTTTTCAACTTTTGATCTCCATTCAATTTTCCTTCACTCAGATTGTCTCTCCTTGTCGTATCTACTTCTTCCTCGATTGTAGTCACAATAATTGCTTCCTTTCTTCTTGCTTGTGATACAGGCCATTTATTTCCTTTCAGTGGACCTTTGGTCAATGCTCTTTTCAGTGTTGAACTTGAGACTTCTTCATGCTCTGCAGGATTTTCGCTTGACGTACCTGCAATTGGTTCAGGAAGAGTCAGACCACATTGGCTTTGAGCCGCCTCAACTCCTTACCCCTTGGGGTCCGGCATTTGCTCTGTTTGTCACTCGACTTCATCTACTTCTGGGAGAGCCCTCCTCTGACCAGACTCTCCTGCTGCCTCAAATGAAATTTTCTCACTGTCACTCTCCTGGCGGTCTTCTCCTTCGTCTTCTACAGGAGTGACTGAACTGTTCTCAATGTGTTCAGAACCGGTTTCAGTTCCTCTTTCTTCTCTTTCCGGCTCTGAGGCTTGTCTGGTCGTTGTTGGTATTCTCAACAACTCCTCTTCATAGTCCTAAGGACATTCCACTTTTCTCTTGTGGCTTGTGTTAATCCAGTTCGGAACACCAGTGCACTTTACAGCTGTGGTAGTGGTCAGAAATACCTGGAAAGGGCCTTTCCACAGAGGTTCCAAAAACATCCTCCTCATGTGTTTTCGGACCACAACCCAGTCACCAGCTCTCAGGTTGTATCCTTGATCTTGAGACGGTTGCGGTGTGGTGGCTTCCACCTGCTGACTGCAAGAATGAATCTTTGCAATAGTCCAACACAACATCATCTGTTATGTTCACAAGAGCATTTGCAGGAACCCCTGGTAACCTCATTGCTCTAGCCATGAGGATCTCATGCAGTGACAATCCTGTCTTCCTGTTGGGTTGTTTCTCATTGTCAGCAGAACTAATGGTAGTGCATCAGGCCATTTCAGATTTGTGGACGCACACATTGTTGCCATTCAGGTCAGTTTTATTTGGGAAAATGTGATGTGTCCACATTGTGTTTTGGGGCATTTTCTCCTTGCGGGCACTATGCCTACCCACTCAAGTGAGGTACTATTTTTATCGGGAGACTTGGGGAAATGCTGAGTGGAAGGAAATTTGTGGGTCCTCTCAGATTCCAGAACTTTCTATCACTGAAATTTGAGGAAAAAGTGTTTTTTTGCCAAATTTTGAGGTTTCCAAAGGATTCTGGGTAACAGAACCTGGTGAGAGCCCCACAAGTCCTACCATCCTTGATTCCCCTAGGTGTCTAGTTTTAAAAAATGCACAGATTTGCTAGGCTTTCCTAAGTGCTGGCTGAGCTAGAGGCCAGAATCCACAGCTAGGCACTTTCCAAAAACCAAGTCAGATTTCATGTAAAAATGTGATGTGCCCATGTTGTGTTTCCTGTTGTGGGCATTAGGCCACCCAAGCAAGTGAGGTACTATTTTTATCGGGAGGCTTGGGGGAACAAAGGATAGAAGAACAAGTGTTATTGCCCCTTGTCTTTTTCTACATTTTTTCCATCCAAATATAAGACAGTGTGTAAAAATATGTGTATTTGAGACTGCCCTGTAATTCACATGCTGGTATGGAGACCCCGTAATTAAGAGATGTGCAAATAACCACTGCTTCTCAATACCTTATCTTGTGCCCAGTTTGGAAATATAAAGGTTTCCTTGATTCCTATTTTTCACTCTTTATATTTCAGCAAATGAATTGCTGTATACCCAGTATACAATGAAAACCCATTGCTAGGTGCAGCTCTTTTATTGGCACTGGGTACCTAGGGTTCTTGATAAACCTACAAGCCCTATATATCCCCGCAACCAGAAGAGTCCAGCAGATGTAACTGTATATTTCTTTCAAAAATCTGACATCACAGGAAAAAGATACAGAGTAAAACATGGAGAAAAATGGCACTTTTTTCACCTCAATTTCAATACTTTTTTATTTCAGCTGTTACTTTCTGTAGGAAAAGCTTGTAGGATCTACACAAATGACCCCTTGCTGAATTCAGAATTTTGTCAACTTTTCAGAAATGTTTAGCTGTCCAGGATCCAGCACTGGTTTCACACCCATTTCTGTCACTAACTGGAAGGAGGCTAGAAGCACAAAAATAGTAAAAATGGGGTATGTTCCAGTAAAATGTCAAAATTGTGTTGAAAAATGTTTTTTTTTTTATTCAAGTCTGCCTGTTCCTGAAAGCTTGGAAGATGGTTATTTTACTACCACAAACCCTTTGTTGATGCCATTTTCAGGACAAAAACCACAAGCCTTCTTCTGCAGCCCTTTTTCCTATTTTTTATACAATATTTTTGTGGTATTTTGGCTAATTTCTTGGTCTCCTCCGGGGGAACCAACAAACTCTGGGTACCTCTAGCATCCCTAAAATGTTTTACAAAAAGGACGCAAATAGGGTGTTGGTATCTTATGTGGACAAAAAGTTATGAGGGCCTAAGCGCAAACTGCCCCAAATAGCCAAAAAAAGGCCTGGCTCTTGGGGGGGGGGGGTGCGGAGGCCTAGCAGTGAAGGGTTTAAACAATATTGGTTCAATCCAAAATTTAGACAAGTTGCTGAAGCAGTTTGCCATCCTTACATCATTTGTCAACAAATGAATGCGGGAAAAGGAACAGTGGTCAATTTGAGCCACACCGCAAGAGCAGGAGGTCCATGAAGCAGAATGCAAATGGATTTTATTGAGATGCCTGTGTGTGGAGGATTGAGATATGTGTTAGTGATTGTCTGGATCTTTAGTCATTGGATTGAAGCTTACCGTACATGAAGAAATGACAGCCTCAAAGTAGCAAAATTACTGCTTAGGGAACTGATACCACATTTTGGGTTTCCAATCTCTTTAGAATCAGATAGAGGAAGTCACTTCAACAATGAAGTAGCCAAATTCCTATGTGCAGCCTTGAACATTGATCAAAAGTTGCATTTTAGTTTCTGCCCTGAAGCATCAGGACTAGTGGAACAATTCATCCTGTCACTGTACACATTTCATTTTGCTCCTTGATCGTTTTTCCTCCCTTTCAAAATTATTCTGCAGTGTTCTCAATTCTTCAATGTATCTATTACATGCAATGCATAACTTGGACATGCTTCATCTTCTTCAGGTAACAGTTCCCACTTATTCTTAAATGATATACAATTTAATGCGCAAAACCTTGCAACTCGATCCGCATATCCATTTCCCATTGACACAAAATCTAGTGATTTCAGATGTGCACTGCATTTCACAACTGCATTCTTTTCAGGCATTTAGATAGCTTGCAATAACTCTTGAATTCTCTCACCATTTATTACTGGTGAACCAGAAGAGGTCATGAAACCTCTCTGTGACCATAACTGGCCAAAGTTGTGCACTATTCCAAATCCATACTGGTTCTCCGTATAGATGGTAACTTTAAGCTACGCAGAAACATGGCACGCTCTAGTAAGGGCTACCAGTTCTGCTAATTGTGCAGAATAGAATCCTTGAAGCCAAGACGCTTCAAGTATACCAGAAATTGTGCACACAGCATATCCTGCTCTAGGTATTCCCGTATTGTCCCTTAGACAGGAACCGTCAAGAAAGATAATTTGCTAAAAAAAATTCCAATTGGGTGTCTCTAATATCAGGTCTCGGTTTTGTGCACAGATCAGTTACTTCAAGATGATCATGCTCAATGTCTTCCAACTTTTCGATTTCAACATTTTCATTCAGGAGTAAGGTTGCAGGGTTAAGCACTGTACAGTTTTTCAATGACCCATTAGGTGACCCTAAGCTCGTCCCGTAGCGCGTCAATCTGGCATCTTGGTTCTTGTAAGTAAAACTTAAATGGAGTGAGGGACCGTAATAGTCAGTGGATGTCCCATCACAATACCTTCACACTGTGCGAGGCTCTGTCCAACCACTGCAACTGCACGCAAACAGCCAGGTAAAGCTGCTGCAACTGGGTCCAAAGTAGCTGAAAAAATGCTACTGGCCTGTTTACACCTCCATGGACCTGCGTCAAAACAGACACTGAACATGTATCACGCTCATGAAAAAACAATGTGAAGGACTTGGTGTAGTCAGGCATTCCTAAAGCCGGAGCTTTGCACAGACTCTCTCTCAATTCAGAAAATGCTTTCATACAAGCCTGGTCTAACGCTAGGGGATCAGTGACTTTTTTGTGCATTAGCTTCTGCAATGGTTTGGAAATGGCTGAAAAATTGGGAATCCATTGGTGGCAGTAGCCTACCATCCCTAGGAACATCCTGTCATCTCTCTGTGTGGCTGGTGGATTCATCTGCAATATGGCTGTGACCCTTTCTCTGGATATTTTCCTTATTTCCGTCTCAATCTGGTGACCCAAGTATTTCACTTCTTTCTGACAGTTTTTTAATTTAAGTGGGGCACTTTATGACCATTCTTTCCCAAATGGTTCAGCAAGGTAACCGTGTCATACTTGCACTCTTCCTTCATTTTGGATGCAGTCAAAAAATCATCAATGTACTGTACCAATGTCAATTGGAACCGCATTTCTAATGACTCCAGGCTCTTTTTCAAGATTTGATTGAATATGAAAGATGATTCTGAAAACCCTTGAGGAATTCTACAGCAACAATAAACTCGATCTAAAAATTTGAAACAAAAGAGAAATTGACTATCTTCGTGAAGAGGCACAGAAAAGAAGGCTTGTGACAAGTCTATGATGGTGAACCATTCAGCATCACATAGAACCTGAAACAGATTCACGGCTGGATTTGGCATTAAGGGGCAACATTTGAACACAATGTCATTTATTTTTCTCACATTCTGGACAATTTGAGCTTTCCCACAGGGCTTTTTCCCATTATCGTTGAATTACATGGGCTGCTCAACACTTCTTTCAAGACTCCTTGGTTTACAAGTTCTGCAATTATGTGAGCAACTTTCACAAGGATGTGATACTGGGGAATCTGGGGAAAAATTATGTTTGGCTTTACAGGAACATTAACTGGATCAACTCCCTTTATCAGGCCAATCTCTTTCCCTGTCAAATCCCATACTCTCTCTTTAACCAATCCCTGTAAATCAGGAAGAAGCTCATTTACTGTGGGGTACTCCTCATTTATTGTCTCACACTCCGTATTTGAAACTGGGTCATCCTCATTGTCACTATTCGTCTGTATCTCGATTCCGTCATTTGAACAAGTAATTAAACACCTGGTTTTACACAGTAAGTCTCTCCCCAATAGTGATACAAGACTTTAATCACAGACTACAAATTTATGTAATCCTTTACAGTTTCCAATTTTAACCTGAACTAGTTTTGTGATTGGATTGGTCAAATACTGATTCGTTACTCCTACAATCTGGACTGACTTTCCTGAAAGGGGCAAGTTTCGAACTTCTGTAGTTTTCACTGTAGAGCGTGTACCTCCTGTGTCAACCAAGAATGAAACTTTATGACCCATTACTTTTCCCTTCACATATGGGCCTACTTCTAAAGACGCTGCAAGCACACATTCCTCTTCATCCAAACTCTTGCTTACCCAGTCCACGTTTATTCCATTCTCACTGTGTAATGGGAATTGGTGTACTGTGTTATTACTCAGGTAAAACTTCTGACCTGTGACCTGTTGAGGAAGCATCACCTGCTGCTGTTACATTGGGGCTTGAGGTATTTGAATTTACTGTCTAGGCACAATTTGAACCTGCTGTTGTATTGGCTGCAACTGTGTCATTTGTACACAAGGCATTTGCACCTGCTGCATGGGTTGAAAGTTTTGCATTTGACTCCCATTGTTATGAAAATTTGGATTATGACCTCTCAATCTTGGTCCTGTCATGTTTTGGAACAAATTGATGTCACTTGTTTGCTGAACAAAACCTTCTTGTACCACCATCAGACACTCCCACTTCCGACTGCTTCGCAAGCGTGACAAGGCAACAATCTCTTCATTCCCTGAACATCATTCTGAACCACTACAGTACCCAAATCGGGACTACGGTTTCCATTACCAATTCCTCTGTGACCTCTATCTCTCATCTGATGTTGAAATACCACATTTCCCTGCTGTTTCTGCTGCTGTGGAAAATGGCCCTGCATCCCTGTTTGTGGCGCTTTAATCTGCATAACCATCACCTTTTCTTTCAGCTCCCAATGCTTCAGCTCAGTCTCATTGTTAGAAATGGGGTTTCTGGTTGGCTAGGGTATGCACCTCAGCCAGGCAGAACCTACCCACTCTAGTCAGGGCTTGGGAGTTACACGTCCAAGATAACCCTTGCTCACCCCCTTGGTAGCTTGGCACGAGCAGTCAGGCTTAACCTGGAGGCAATGTGTAAAGCGTTTGCACAACACACAACACACGTGACGCAAGATGTACACCACAAAGTAAACACAACACTAAGCTATGTAAAAATAATCTGTATTGCACAAAACATAATTAGACCAACATTACACGTAAATAATACCCTGCTACCTTAGCAGTTGTCAGAAGGTTACACAAGTTACTATGCTCTGCAAGAATATGCAGTTGTCACATTAGAACACGTAAGTACTCAGGATTCTGCCACATAAGCAGTAGTCAGGAATTATAGTAAGAGGTATATGCACTTGTCATGAACAATTCTTAAATACCCATGAAAGGAACATTAGAGAATATACCACAAGTTATATACATACACATCAGCTAGGCATGCCTAGAAACTGAACATTAGCACATATATGTATCACCAGTAAACAAGTAGAAAATAGCAAACATCTGTAAGTTTGTATTAGGCTCCTAGAGCCAAAATTTTCTAAAGAGTACCTGTTTCTAGTGGATTAGGGCACTTCCAGTGCCTAAAGGTATGGGGTCCCCGGCGCTCCGGCGCGCAACACGGGGGCCACGTGATGTCTTGGAGGGAAGAGGGCGGTTAGCACCATCTCTTCCTGAACAGGCCCTTCCGGGGGCCTCCGTTCTGGGTGGGGGCCTGTCTCGGTCTCCGCACACCCTGTCCGTGGGGTGGGGGGCCGGGCGCGGCCCACTAAACAATTCTGGGGGGCCAAGGTGGGAAGGGACCTCCGTCGAGGCCTCCCTTCCTGATTTTAGAAGAAAGAAATGCCCCTGAAAAAGGAAAGGAGCGTCCCGCTCCTGTCGCAGTGACCGGGGAAGGGGGCGCTCCCTGCGCCTCACCCGGGTCCTGCCGCGCTGGTAGACTGAGACTCGGACCCCTCCGGGGGCCCAAGGAAACACTTGCCTGCACCCGATGTGGTGCACGAGTGAGGGAAGCCTCTCCCGAGCCGCCAGGAGGCTTCCTGGGGAATCAAAGGTGGCTGGTGCCCCGAGGGCGCTCCCGGATGCGGGAGGTGCCTCGGGGGTGCCGAGAGGAGCACGCTTGCTCCGAATCCTCTGTTATTGTGCCCCGGGGGCACTAGAAACAGCGCGAACCCGGCGCTGAAGGACAATTAAAAAAGCCAGGGTTGCGGCGGTGATCCTGGGCAGCCGAGCGCAGCGCTTTTCACAGCGCTAAAGGCAACTTGCAGCCTGGGCTGCGGCGGTGATCATTTCCAACAATTTTAAGGTCCCCAATATGGCGCTTTGTACAGCGCGGAAGCAAATGTTGGAGAGATCAATGCAGGGGTCAGGGGCACAGCACCCTGCCCCTGGGAGCAATCAAAAGTCCAAGGAAGCATAGGGCTGGAGGGCTCAACTACAGGCCAGCACAAGGGATGCAAATGGTGGCAGTTCCTCCTAGTGACCAGACAGGTCACAGGTCAGCACTTCAGTAGCACTCCAAGGTGGTTTACTGGTGAGTCCATTCATCAGCATCCTGTGTCCAGTTTCCAGTTCCAAGAATGTTCAAATTGTGGAGAAAATTCCCCTGTACTTATAGTCAGTTTTTACAGTGCTTCACAATGGTAGGGAGAGGAGGTTCCAGCCAGTTACAACTGGTTCTGGGAGTGCCCCCTCTCTCCTTTCAGCACAGGCTCCAAACATCAGTGGGGGGTTAACAACCCTATTGTGTGAGGCCAGGGCACAGTCTTTGCAAATGCAGGTGTGCCCCGCCTCTCCCTTCTCTCAGCCCAGGAAGGCTTTACCAGATGTAGATGCACATCTGTGTCACCTCCACCCTCCCTGTGTTCAGGCTGTCTGAGAAGTATGCACAAAGCCCCAACTGTCAGTCTGCCCAGACGTTGATTGGAGACAAGCTGAAAAACACCAAAGTTATAAGTACAGATAAATGCGCACTTTTTAGAAGTGGCATTTCTGTGATAGTAATCAAAAATACACTTACACCAGTAAGTAGCATTTCTTACCACGGTCACAACCATACCAAACATGCCTATGCTACCCCTCATAAATCAGACAATACCCCTTACACATAAGGCAGGGCATTTCCAATGCAATCCTATGAGAGGGCAGCACTCACAGTAGTGAGACACCAGTTAGGCAGTTTGTCACTACCAGGACAGGCCACGCAACATGGCACATGTCCTGCCTCGTACATACATGGCACCCTGCCCAGAGGGCTAGCTAGGGCGTACCTCAGGGGTGACTTACATGTAGTAAAAGGGGAGTTCTGGGCCTGGCAAGTAAATTTATAAGCCAGGTCCCTGTGGCAGGAAACTGCACACACAGGCTCTGCGCTAGCAGGCCTTAATTAGGTTTGACAGGCTACTTCAGTGGGTGGCGCAAGCAGCGCTGCAGGCCCACTGGTAGCATTTAATTTACAGGCCCAGGGTCTAGGGATACCACTTTACAAGGGACTTATAAGTAAATTAAATATGCCAATCAGGTATAATCCAATCCTACCAAATTTGTAAGAGAGAGCACATGCACTTTAGCACTGGTTAGCAGTGAAAAAGTGCTCAGAGTCAAAACGTCAGCCAACAAAGGTCAGAAAAATAAAGAGGCAAAAGCAAAAAGTCTGGGGAATGACCCTGTAAAAGGGCCAGGTCCAACACTCATCACTACAGTACTTTGCATACTGCAATACCTCATCAATCGGTTTTGCTTGCCAGCAAATCAAATGACTGTTAATCATCTGGTTAATTTCAGGTCTCAATTCTTCCACAAATCTAAACACTAAATGAATCATGTATTTTGGATCAATTGTCTCTGTACCACTGTTATGCTTAAATGCCTGCAACAATCGCTCGTAATACACATGTATTGATTCTTTCGCTTCCTGAGCCGTCCTGTCTATTCTCTGCCAGAGAATATTTTGGGCGAAATTCTCATTTACAAAAATTCAATCACTTTGTAATAGTATTTCATTACTTCAGGAGATGGCGCACCTGTAGCCTGATCTCTCTCTGGTTCTTTTGTTGGCCAATCTATACTCCTCTTGCACTCCATCCACAAATCAGCTAGAACCACTATCTCTAATTGAGTGTTCAAGTCATCCCACACACAGTTTGCAAGTTTCACAAACCTGTCTGTCTGTTGGTACCATTCTACTGGTTTCTCTCTCAACCTGGGATAATCATTTGTAAAGGATAGAATGTCACTTCTGCTCCAAGGGACATGAACCAAATCCCCCCATGGAATCTCTCTCATTGATAAAATGTTCACTGCATCCTTACTCTGCTGCAAATTTGCAGTCAGCTCCGCAGAATTCCTATTTCTTTTATCTCTTTTTTCTTCACCCATCTGCCTTCCCACTTGTCTAATGCTCCACACTTTGAAGTAATTTCCTAAGGTGTGCCTTCATTCCTGAAGATCTCATGCGTTTGAAATATTTTATGTGAAAATCTAACCTGTAATTTCTTTCAAATGTTTTGTTTTCTTTATTTCTATTCCGTATTTCTCTGCCACATATGCTAGCCTTTGATGTACACTGCTCGCTTCCCTCTTAATTTTCAGGCACAGATATCTCAATTCTGCTTCTGTTTAGGGTTCAAGTCTATTCACAGCCATAGTCCCTTCAATGAGCTCACCCGCTTCCACTCCTAGTCTCGTATAGTTCAAGTACTCCTCTCCCCTAGGAGCACTCTGTGGGATGTTCAGCTTATCTAACCATTCAGTCAATTGTTGGGCAGTCGACCTTGCAGCAAAATGTTGTTTGCCTGAGCATGTGGCAATAGTTGCACCACAACATTTGTAGACTGCGGTGTCAGTATTTTCAGTCTGTGACTAAAGTTCGACATTATTACAATATCCGGAGGAACTCCGATTGGGCTAAGTTATAGCAATGATCTCGATCCGTCAAAGGTCTGTCTCATAGGAGAGACTACTCGGGTATTCTTATTGAATCCTCCACTCATTGAATTCTGACTCAGGACTCCCTGTCCCTTTACACTGTTATTCTCTTGTGCAAACAAAGGAACAACAGGGCCAATAGTGACATGTACAGATACAGAATCTGGGCTTGGTCTGACACTCAAGTTCTGTGCGTGCATAATTCCCGTATTCTGGCTCATCAATACAGACACATCTGTCTGTGTTCGGAGTGTACTTTGGCATTGCTTGTGACTGTACATGAGGCAGTAAAAGTGGAGTTGGCTCTGTCTGAACCAATGTCGGTTTCAGGAAAACCTGTCCTGTTGGCACTATTAAGTTTGTGGCAGTTTCCACAATAGGTACATCTGGGTAAATTCTCCGGGCATTCGACTGTGGCACCTGATTTTGTGCTACCGGAGTAGAAGGTGCATTAAGATTGCTCTGCATTGGGCTCTGCATTATGCTAGGATTAATCTGCACTGGACGTGTCATCACGTTAACCTGTGTCGGTGCTGAGGGATTTACGCTAGTATTCGGACCGCTCTCTTGTGCTGCATGTGGGGAATAATTTCTCAATAAATGTAAAATAAACTTGTCATCGTCTGACTCTTCCTCAAGTGTAAAAGATCTTCTAGATTCCTTTGATCTCCACTCCCTACTCTCGGAGGGGCTTCTGTTTGTCTTTCTGGTAGCTTTCCTTCCTTCTCTCTTGCTTTCCTGGGTAATTGCAGGAAATAATTTAATCCCCTGTAAAGTCTCGGTTCTCAAGAATTTCTGATCGCTGTCCCATCTAGCCTCCACTAGTGTTTTCTCTGCCTTTCCCATTCTCCTCTCCAATTTCTGTTGCTATTGCTGTCTGGCTACCAATTCCCAGATTGTTAATGCCTTGAACTGTGCTGGTCTCTGAGGATGTTTCAGATCATACAGCACCCTCCTCAGATTCTCTAAGCTCCTCAAATTAAATGTTTCATGGGCAGGAAATGCTAAGCTCCCATTTTTCTCTGTCACATTGCACCACTGTTTCAGCCAAAGACATTGTGAGGCACCCTTTTCTTCGATTACAATGTAAGCTGGTGCACCTTCTGGTGGTGCAATATCCCCTATATTTGTTGTAATGTACGTATCTCCCCTTAAGGAACTGTTTAAAGCTTTGAAAACTTTCATTTTTGTGACCTTTATGTTATTCTAATTCAAATCAGGAAGTGACTTTTAATCACAGAATTCTCTTCACTACTCTTCTCAACCAATTGCGCTTCACGGTTGTCCGCCAATCCGACCCTTCTCAACAACCAATCTATCCCAGCGCAGCTCCAGTGACGCCACACTGACATGTACTGCAGCTGACAAAGTCTTGCAGCCTGTCCTCCCAACTCAGATTCACATGGAACTAATACAAATTATTGCGAGCACTAAATAAAATGAAAAAACAATGTGTCTATTTACTACAGGTGAGGTAAATACAAGTGCTTCAGAACCTTACGGATTTTTCACTCACGGCATTTCACTCTAACAGCTACTCCTTCTTTATCAGTTTCCCTGATTCACAAACAAAATTTGATCGGCAAATTTCACTCTCAACTGGTCAGTGGGTCTGTCCTGGTGCACATAGGACTCGCCAGATCTCAGTCAAAAACTTCTTTCACTCACTTTAACTCAAGCTCTGACTTGTCGACCATGCCCGATCAACCTATGAAACCAGAGAAATTGCAACAAAAACCAAGTGTCTCATACACTTTTCAATATACTTCGGAGTCTTAGACCACGCAGAGTCTGTATACCAACAACCACGTGGACAATTTTTTAGCACAAAGCGTCACACACATGTGAAGTTCGACGACTTCCCTACTCTCACACTTCAGAGTATGCAAATTCCTTGTACACCCTCATTTGGAGTACAGAAACTCCCAAAACCCACATGAACATTGCAATTCACCTGCGATTTGCATAAGATGGGCAAGCGCAAAACCTACTTCATTCACGCTGTTAGTAGAACACCAAGAACATCCTCAAACAATCATTGACAAGCTCCATGGTTCTAGTAAAGTAATTTTAAGTGCTTAGGGGCACATTTTCTTTCCACTTTGTAACATTGAATCTGAAAAATCCAAACTTTCCATCAATTTCACCATTCTGTGAATTACTTTGCTCTTTGTGGGAGGCTAACTCTTACCCCACTACCATCTCTGGGAAAATCTATTCTTCCCATCTCTGGGGCCAAATACTCTTCTGATGGGCTCTTAGAGAGACTTAACCATATACCGGGCTTTTATGATGAGCTCTTAAGGAGACAAACCATCATCTGCTACCATCTCTGTTAGCGCATCAGACCTTATTATGTTAACTTATAAGAGGATGCGTTGTAGGTCGAGGGACCTTTTGACTGCACTTCGAGTAGTTCCCACCAGGTAGCCCTGTACCAATACAAATCAATAGCAGTGACAATCAACGGCTTCAGTAATCAATAGGAGTCAGTAATTTCCACACACCGTGATCTCTCGGCCATGAATAACCACACCTTTGTGTAAAAGTTAGAATGTTTATTTCCCTATATTAGCAATGCTAATGTCACATAACTTAGTCTCAAAATCAAATGATAAACATACAGAAACAATACTGGCTGCCCAAAACGCCTAAAGAATTGCAATCTAATCAAAGCATGGGCCACTACACATTATAAGGTTATGGTACAAATTGATAGCAAGAATAACTGCGCAAACGAAATGGCGCACATTAAGATTCGGCAAATAAAAGACATCAACTGCTATTACAAGTGGTAAGCATCATCAGTGAGTTCCCTAACTAACCTCAGAATAGAATAAATGTTTGGTCTTCATGCAAAACAATTTAGTCGACACAAATTTGGAAAACATCTGACTATGGCTCTATCAAAATTAGCGGTTGGTACCTAGGGACAAAAGCAAATAGACATAACAATCAATAACATCGTCTTACACCTTGCCTCAGTATGGTTCAGCAAGATGTGACAGTCTTTGTCAATAGGACATCAGTTTGGTCAGCAAGGCATCCGAAGTCAGCATTAAGGTTCAGGAAAAGCAAAGTCTCTTCATGCAGTTCGGAAAAGAATAATAGCTAAACACTCAAGAAGAATAGGGAGAAAATCAGGGAATGGAGAATCTCCTCTCGGTGCAGTGTGGCTATGTTAGATTTCCAAAAACTACTTCCCACATCGTCATTGGTCAAAGAATCATACATTTGTTTTTAGTCCAATGAAAGTAAAACCCCAAATCTAGGAATTCACTAGACCACTTTTCAGATGTCGATGATTGGCTCCTCTTCTCCTGTTTTTGTCATTGCGCTTGTCAGGTAACAATATTGTATTGGCTTGTACTTCAGTCAGTGCATCCATTGTCTTCTCCTGGGAAGGTCGCTTCTATACATACTACGTTATACATTGTATCCCTAGCTAGTATAACATATTTTGCAAGCAGTTCTCATGAGAAAGAATTTCAGCTACGAGCATTTGATCAGTACAGTGGAAAATCCCAATTTAATTCACTAAGCAGCCATTTTATAATCACCTAAAAAATGCAGCTTGACATGAGGCCGTGCAACTAGGCCCAAGAACTCGCTAAAGTAAGGCTTATGAATAATAAAGCTAATACATGATACATAACCTTTAATATGACATACTACTACATTATTCCAACATTTGCTCAACATTTTACAGTAATGAGCTGTTAATAAGTACACTTCGTGAGCATTGACTGCCACTTAAGTAGGCACAATTTCCATTGCGTGCGTTATTTCTCTACGTTAATTCATTCTCTATGCAAATTCAACACTCAGAATGCATGAATATTCATTAGTAAAATTCAGCGTTAACAATAGTTGCCATACATTTTTCTGTGGACTGAAAATTGAGATATTTGGAATATTGTTACAAAGTAATCCAAGGAAAACATTTTTTCTAAAAGTTGGGAATTGAAAAGTTTCCATCTGTGAAGTACCCCAACACAGTACTAATGCCACTATAAAAAAAGACTTGAGCTTACCGGATGCATTTTGGCAGTTTGTTCCACTTATAAATCTTGACTGCAATTTTCAAGGCTATTTCAGGACTTCAAAAACAGATGTATAACCTTGAGGAGCTATGTATGCAACAGCTCCCTGCCTTGCCCACTGTGTTCTTTTGACTTTCAGAAATTCTCCTAATCTGAAGGTAAAATCTTTGCATGGGACAAACAATGAATGAAGCTAAACCTATTTAGTCATTAGTCAGACTTGAATGGTACTGACATCCCAGTCTTCCATTCCATAACCTCTGATCAGGGTGAACCACCACATTCTGTCTCATTGTACTTTATTGTCCTATCAGTCACAGACAGTACCTTACTCCTTACTACCGTACCTTGCTCCCACCCTATCTCATGTGGTTTGGGTTTGAATGTCCCATAGCTATATTTTTAATATCTAATGGTCTTTATATCCTATTTCCTTCATCTTTGTGTTATTTTGTTCATTATCTTTTTTCTAATTTAACTGCATTTGTTTGGGTTGTTTAAATCAATTGTTTCTTAATGGTAAATGTATTGAGGAAGGCCTATTGCTTGAGCAAAGTTACCAAGAATGAGACACATATTCCTCACAGAAACAAGTTTAGTTAATAGAGATCAAACTGTTTCCGCCTTGGGCAAGCTCAGTCACAGCTCACATTGACTCCTGGTACTCTGTGCCATGGGTTACCAATACGGGGTCCTACAATGTGTGACAAGTACTTGTTTGTGTCAAATAACAAATAATAATTGAAATGAAAAAGAAAAGAAAGTCATACTTGTATTTTTCACCTGCATAGTTCTGTTATTTGATTGAATCATTTAATTCAGACCATATTTTATATTTTTTTGAGATCGTAAAGACTCACACGGCTATGATACCATCCCTGCCAAGAGTGTTCCATGAAAGGGTGATCCAGATAAGCATGGAATCAGAGACACCTGAGCTCGGAAAGGCTCTGAGAGCCTATGAGAAAACAAACTATGTACTGATCACCTCATTGAAGGATGAAAAGCAGAAGAAGGACTCTGAGAGTCCAAGCCTGCATTGTCCCTGTTTTTTATGTTATCAGAGAATAAATCAGCATTTCTGAACAAAAATATCTCCCAACTAGTTACAGCTCACTTGCAAGCCAAAGAGACGGACATGAATCACAGAAAACCTAAACTGGGACAACTAATTTGTGAAAGATACACCACCTGTTTGGAGCTGGCGGCCCATCTTTCAAGGTGAGGCAGAGAATCTCATATGGGCTGGTGCACCTGCCTGCACTGGAATGACTGGGGGGATACATGGGACCCAGTGCTTAATTTGTGAGAAAGTAAGTGCCAGGGCCCTTCCCGGGAGGACACTGCAACTTCATTCCCCTGTTGCCCCTGCCAGCACTGCCATGACAGTACCAACAGAACTACTAACCTTCGTACCCTTTCAAGTGTGACAATTCAGACTGTGAGGCACAGATATTATTCTTTTTTATGGTATATTGATGTATTAAACACACTTGTGTTCATCTCACAATTAGGCAGACAACTCCACCATGTCGTCAACTGTCAATTAAGTGCTGGTGCTGAGCACCAAAAACCACCAGCACAAATTAAGCACTGATGGGACCCCTTACAAGTCATTTAATGGACATCCACAAGTGGAACACACTGTCAAGTTTCAGTATGCACTAGCGGTTGCCACAAGCCTTGTGGGAACACAATGGATGCAGCAAGGATGGTGCCAATTCCTTCATCAGGCTTCCACTGTGTCGAAGAAAATATATGTCTAACAAGGGAAAGGGGGAAGAGGGATGGGATGGCAGAGAGGAAATTCTTCAGTTGTTGATCGGCAGGAAAGTCATTGGAGTTGCTTAAGGTCTGTTCTCCTTTCTTCCCTGGTTAGCTGACACATAGCTCGATGCAGCTACCGAAAAAGAGTAAAATAGGGCCTATTTATACTTTTTTAGCGCTGCATTTGCCCTTCTTTTTGATGCAAAAAAACAGCTCAAACATACAAAATACATTTGTATTTTGCAAGTTTGAGCCGTTTTTGCGTCAATAAATGATGCAAATGCAGCGCTAAAAAAGTATAAAAATGGGCCTTAGTGTTTAATATTGTGCAATCCTTCCTGCAACTTCTGTCACTAAGCCTGCTCCCCTTTCCTCTATCTTAGTATTACCTCTTTCCTCCAGGTGCCTAAAGAATTAGACTACTTAATTGCAATTTACACACTTGTGAAACATCATACAGCTATTAGCCACGGTGTGATTAATGTGTGTCCAGTTGGTAAAACTTACATTCTTAAATTACTTGTTTACATGGTACGCTTCTCACAAGTCGGAATTCTTGGGTAGTAAATAACAGACAAGGGCACATATTATCTTTTCATTAATCTTTGCGTTGATGAGGTGCCAAATAATTCATTAAAAGAATACTAATGCATGAAATTGACCTCTTAATATGTGCTATATTACCTCCCACCATGAAAATGGATCTACCGTAAACAAAGGGCATGTTCTTTGGTTGTCCTTGAAAGGGCACATTTCTGTTAGGATTTTGAATTACTGCCATGTTGATGAATGTATAAATGTACACATGACTGACTGAATTAATTAGTAATTAGTTAATAGATATGGACCCTTACTAGTGGTGGCTTGAAAAATAGACCGGACTGAGCCTATCCCCTGGAGTAACTGATACCATGGTATTGGTGACTCTGGGAGTGCCAAAAATAAAATCCATGCCATTATGAGTTGGGCCCTTAGGGTTTCCTTAGAAATGGAGAGATAGCAGGGCAATCTGTAAGTCCGGATCAAATTCCCCTGTTAATGCCTCATTTCCCTGGTTTTTAGCTTTTTTATGCAAGAACACCATGGATCTCATAATTCCGATTGGCTTTTCCACTGAAGACTATGGAGGTCAGTTTTGTATCTGTATATGACATTTCTGTAACACAGTTCTGGCTAAAGGGTAGAGGCATTTACAAGTTCATTTCTGAAGAAGAGGTTCTTTGAAGCAGCTCCGATCTGGGATGTTATTGTTTTCTAAAAACAACCAACACATTACATAAAATAAGTATTGTTCCTAAACCACACTTTGCTGCTGACTTCTTCTTAGTTGTACTAGTATCATACGCATTATGCTGCATCTACCATATAGGTCTGGAGTGGGCATTGATATCAACCTATTGTATATTAGTTTGGTGTTGGAAATGGACCTTCTGCAGGGTTATCCCCAGACTTTTTGCCTTCCGCCTTCTCTTTTTCTGACTTTATTTTTGCTGGTTTTTAGACTCTGCGCACTTTACCACTGCTAACCAGTGCTAAAGTGCATATGCTCTCTCCCTTTAAACCTGGTGACATTGAATCATACCCGATTGGACTATTTAATTTACTTATAAGTCCCTAGTAGAGTGCACTATATGTGCCTAGGTCCTGTAGATTAAATGCTACTAGTGGGCCTGCAGCACTGGTTGTGCCACCGACTCTAGTAGCCCCTTTACCTTGTCTCAGGCCTTCCATTGCAAGGCCTGTGTGTGCAGTTTCACTGTCACTTCGACTTGGCATTTGAAAGTACTTGACAAGCCTAAAACTCCCCTTTTTCTATATATGTCACCCCTAATGTGTGCCCTAGGTAACCCCTAGAGCAGGGTGCTGTGTGGGTAAAAGGCAGGACATGTACCTGTGTAGTTTACATGTTCTGGTAGTGTAAAACTCCTAAATTCGTTTGTACACTACTGTGAGGCCTGCTCCCTTCATAGGCTAACATTGGGGCTGCCCTCATACATGATTGAAGTGGTAGCTGCTGATCTGAAAGAAGTAGGAAGGTCATATTTAGTATGGCCAGTATGGTAATACAAAATCCTGCTGACTGGTGAAGTTGGATTTAATATTACTATTTTAGAAATGCCACTTTTAGAAAGTGAGCATTTCTCTGCACTTAAATCTTTCTGTGCCTTACAATCCACGTCTGGCTGGGTTTAGTTGACAGCTCCTTGTGCATTCACTCAGACACACCCCAAACACAGGGTACTCAGCCTCACTTGCATACATCTGCATTTTGAATGGGTCTTCCTGGGCTGGGAGGGTGGAGGGCCTGCTCTCACACAAAGGACTGCCACACCCCCTACTGGGACCCTGGCAGACAGGATTGAATTGAAAGGGGACCTGGAGCACTTCTAAGCCACTCTTTGAAGTCTCCCCCACTTCAAAGGCACATTTGGGTATAAAACAGGGCCTCTTCCCTACCAAGTCAGACACTTCCTGGAGAATAAACTTGTAACCAGAACCTGCATCCTGCCAAGAAGAACTTCCTGGATGCCCAAAGGACTCACCTGACTGCTTTCTCTGAAGGACTGCTGCCTTGCTGTTGCCCTGCTGCCTTGCTGTTCCCTGGCTGTGGTGAAGAAGTGCTCTCCAAGGGCTTGGATAGAGCTTGCCTCCTGTTCCCTGAAGTCTCAGGACCAAAAAGACTTCTCTCTTGCAACTGGACTCCTAGTGCGGTGAAAAATTCGATGCACAGCTTGTTCCGCGGTGAAAAATTCACTGCATGCTGGACCGGAATGACACCGCTCGACTCAGCGAGGAAAAGATCGACGCGGCGCCTGCGGTGTGACCGGAACTTCAACGCACGGCCTGCCTGGAGAACGCCGCCCGACTTCCAGAGAGGAAATCGACACAGCGCCTGCCGTGAGGGAGAAAATTCCAGGCACAGCCCACAGGAACAACGCGCAGCCGGACTACAAGCCAAGGATTCCACGCACAGACCCCGGGGCGTCTGAAAACCCTGTGACCCACAGAGGAGACCTGTCCGCACGCCGGAAATCGACGCAACGTCTTCCACGCGTGAAAAATAATGACGCAAGTCCGTGTGTAAAGGGGCAAAACCGGCGCACACACCACTTTCCACGCATCTCCTCCTCTGTGGCCCTTTGCGAAGTTTTTCACTCCAAACCAGGTACTTTGTGCTTGAAAGAGACTTTGTTTGCTTTTTAAAGGCTACAATCTCTTATTGCATCTTTTATCGTTTTGACCTGCAAATATCCAGATAAATATCATATATTTTTCTCAACACTGTGTGGTGTATTTTTGTGGTGCTATATTGTGTTATTGTATGATTTATTGTGCAAATACTTTACACATTGCCTTCTAAGTTAAGCCTGACTGCTCAGTGCCAAGCTACCAGAGGGTGGGCACAGGATAATTTGGATTGTGTGTGACTTACCCTGACTAGAGTGAGGGTCCTTGCTTGGACAGGGGGTAACATTTCTAACATTTGGTATTGAGTCAATAGCTGCTACCCATTGTTTTGTTTATCGTTCAAAAGCCCTTTTTAGTGGATAACAGGTGGCTTCAAGGGTATATATTTTTTATGTACCTCACAGACGCTCACTTCAAATTTATAAAGCTCTTGTAACTGCATTTGTAGAGTTGCTAACTAATGATGTATATATCACTAATTACTGTTGTAGTGTACTGTGCTTCTTTTCACTTCAAATGTATTTATTTCTGTGTCCCATTATTGTACACAGCATGGCTCTGATCCACAGCATGGCTCTGATTCACAAAGGTGAAATTACACTTTGGTGTTAATTTGCTATTTTTTGATGTTCACAAACTGTGATTTTAATTGTACTATTAGTAATTTTACAACTGCGAAGACTCAGCATGTGCGGATTCTCCTCAGTCGTAAAGTATGTTATGGAAACTAAACTTGCAGTTTGCGACTACCAAAAAATGGTAAACTTCACAAAAGTGTAAGCCAGCGTAAACATGTACCCCTTTCATATGTTGTGAAAATCTTACTTTATAAATGAACCTTGGCTTGCCGCCTTCTGGTGTCTTGCAGTGCTATATAAAAACTAATAGGTAACTAAATAGCCTCAGTGTCATGGTTATATGGAGCACAACATATGGCTGAAGTCCATGATCTGTGATTTGCGATCCCTGCTATGTGATTTCCCAGCTGATGGCAAATGAAAGTGTTCAGTGCACCTTAAGTGAGTCTGTGAAATGTAAAAGAAGCTTAGAGGCAACTCTTTCAAGAGGCAGAAAATGTATTCTGCAGATATTACAGCACGTTATGAATTAAGAGCGCCCGCGGAGTAAAGAGCCTGAGGCCTAACTATACTTCTTATCTCTTCCGTAGGATGGTACAAATCGTGTTATTATTACCTGACTTTCTTTTACGCCTGGCCTAATGTTTGAGACTTACAACTTCACCCTTGAACACTCTGAACAAATTAAACATCGAAGTGGCATATAGAAAAGGCATTTCAGACTTATTATGAATGTATGTGCTCGCAGAGCAGAGCCATGCGCCTGTTTTTTATGAGCTTTAACTGTCTAGGCACATACATTCAACTCAGAATTTCACTAAGTTAGCGAAGGAGCTGTAGACAGCATCTCGGAAGCAGTGTTGCTCCTCTCGCTATTTCTAAGCTGTTTGACGCACTAACTCCAAGACTTTTTCAGTTAAATGTTCAGTCTTTAGACAGTGCACTTACATAAAAACGTGCAGATCAGCACTCTGTGCAACGGCAACGTTCTCCATGGATTTCTACTACTTAGAATTCATAGACAGGAAGGATGTGTTTCAACCAGTGTTGATGAATTTTCACGCAAATGTAATCAATACAAAAAAAAACTTTCAGACTTACCACTGGGAGGGAGGCGTAGGCACCACCCACATGTAGGTTCCCTCCCGAGTAGCTATTTATTTAATCTAAAGTTCTGTGCTTCCACTGAAAAAGGGTGCTTGTATTGCACTTTCTGGCTTAGGGAAAAGCGCATATCCAGAACAGCAAAAATGTGTTAGTTATGATGGCAAGACATTTAAGGAGTCTAAATCTTTGATTTGGTGGGGCGTGTGCTAGAAGGCAGACGTGTAGGACATGTTTTCGGTCTTGTGCACCCCCTAACTGGCAGCCAACATCATTCTGAGCAGCAGCTCTTGGGCTTAGGCACACCATAGAACAGAGGCAGCACTGAGCGTAGCTACTGAGGTGAACCTCGCTGCAAGTGTGAGCTGCCGCACGATGGGTCAGCGTGGAAAGAGGCCGGTCCCTCCACCCCCAACCCCTTTTATTCCCACCCCCTAAACCCACCCCCACTTACCTTTTCTCCAATCCCCTGTCCCGCCGACACTTTGTTCCCGAACCGGCCCGCTGGAAGACTAGAGCATTGCTCTTGCTTCCCGCGGGCCCCTCCATTAGCAGAGGATCGGGGTGACGGGGGCCATGAACATGAGAAGCCGCCTAACTGACCTGCTTATTTGACTGCACTGCATGGGCAGAGAGGAGACCTACTCAGCTGAGGAGTCTGTAGGCCCCAGTAATCAGGGCCTCGCCTTGCAGTGCCTGTAGCACAGAGACATCTCCCTGTCCCTAGAAAGGAGTGAGCGGTGAGTGCCTGAGGGCCCCATCTGAGAACAACCCTAGGCCACACAGATGAAGAACCCAGACCCACGAGCAGACTGGATCGGCCAGGCTTCTGATCCTATGGAAGAGAGGAGAGGCTGGACAGAGGGACCTCCAGCCATCACCCCAGAGTGGGTGAGTAGGGCCACCGCAGACTGGGCTGCCCATTCATCCCAGGCACCACACGCTGCCCGTAGATAACCCAGGAACTTGATAGACAATGCTCACTTGTGACAGAGGGTCTGAGGGGGGCCTTCTTCTCCAGACGTCGTTCCCCATGGGCGGGGGGAGGGGTGCTTGACCCTACTGGTTCCAGGTTATAGACTCCCACCCTGTGACCTACTTCCTTAGGGAACAGAACGTCTCCTACTCTTGGGGACCCCTGTTCTGTGTTATCTTCCACTGGGATGGGAAGGTCAACCACATTTGCCACCTTATTGCTGCTTTTGAATTGTTAGAGATCAACAAAGGCTCAGATAGAGAAACCTTATTCAGTCCCAAGAATCAGAGAGCCACAAAACATTTAAGATAGCAGCGGAGCCCCAACACACCCAGAGACCGGCAGCCCGACCCAGACACTATAGCTCAGTAGAGAAGAGCAATCCTAGAGACACTATCTGGGGACCCTGACATATGATCCATGGCTGGAAGTACTAGATGCCCCTGGTGGGATAACACTAGCAAAGTGGGGAGTGGGCTGCAAGAGGAGATGGGGGCTGCTCCAGACCGCAGCGAGATGCCGATGAAGGAAAGGATCCGGGCTGAGGACCTCGACTGCAGAGATACTACTGGAAAGCAAGTAACTCTGTTTGGAGCTCTTGTCCTACAAGGGATATTATGTTTGTTCTTGTTAAGTTGGAGTGTTAATTGGGGAGGGTACTCATTCAATTGGAAGAAACAACCATTCTGAGTCAGACTAACATTAAATGGCAACAATGGAACAGGTCACCAACTAGGAGAATTTGGAGTCTCTGAGAAAAATAAGCATCCCAATACATTCCTGCGATAGGCATGCACCATATGATAAGCTGCAAGTTATTTCCATTAATGTAAAAGGGCTGAATAACCCTGTAAGGAGAAAGGCCCTTCTTGTGTACCTAAAGCAAGCAAGGACTGATATATACTTAATCCAGGAGACACACTTGGTATCAGGCAACTGGCACCGTCTCAAATTTAGATCCTTTCCACAACAATTGTTTTTGTCCGAAGCTACCAAGAAAGCAGGGGTGGATATTTTGCTCTCTCGTACAGTCCAGGGCACAACTGAGGCGAAAATAGCTGACACTGGAGGATGACTCTTAGCATACCACATAGAAATACATGAATAGGATTTTATCCTATGTACCATATATGCCCCAAAGAAAGCCAGGAACCCTTCCTCTGCAGATCGATAGCGGAGATCATGACAACCAGAAATAGGCTGGTGCTACTAGGGGAAAATCTTAACATACTCTTTAATAATGATCTTGACTGCTCAGCACAGAGACAAGGTGGTTCTGGGGAATTATCCAAAGAGAGTATGCAATGGCTTCAAGAGATGGGGTTGAGGGATTAATGGACAGAACAAAATCTGAATTCTTGTGACTACACATTTTATTCACATACCCACAAAACCTATGCATGTCTTGATCATTGTCTAGAGACCAAGGAGATACAAAATCTGGTCACCCCGATAGATACTGAACCTCCATCTCTCTCAGATAACGCAGTGGTGGCTATGGACCTAGCACTCCTCTCGACGAGACACACACACCACCCATGGCAGATGCATAGAACACTCTTACATAAAATGGATGAGGTACAGCAGATCACAATGGCATACACCAACTACCAAGACACCAATGACATGACGGATACACCAATTTCTCCGTTGTGGGACACACTGAAAGCAGTGATAAGGGGGGTAATTCATGGCCATATCATCGGCAGAAAACAGAATGTGCAGGGAACAAAGAGACAAGATACAGAGCCAGGTGAGGGAGCTGGAGCATATTCATCATCACACCGGTATCCACAGAGTCTGGTGACAGCTTGAAGCTGATAGGAAACAACTAACGGGTTTGGATACAGATTGAGCCAAATACTCACTCTTGTGCCTTAAGCATACCTTCTACGTAGGGAGCAATAGTCTAGATGGCTATGAGTCCAAAGAGAGGCAGCAAGAATGGAGTCCCTGGAGGATGGGGAGGACATTGTGTCTGACAGCCCCATAGCAGCTCGCTTCTGAGGGTTTTAGGCAGAACAATACACAGCCCAATCCCTTCCAATGGACATCCCCGATCGGTACCTTCAGGGCACAAAAATGAATAGTATGAGCTGATCAAGCGATTGACCTAGATCGACCTATCTGAATTGAAGCGGTAATAGAGACAATAGCACAACTATAGCTTCATAAATCCCCGGGACCAGAAACATCCCTGGCCGCATTTTAGAAGACCTTTTGCTTGACATTGTCCCAGATTTTGACTAGACTGTTTAACTTATTTACAGAATCAACTTCAATGTCGCCTGCAATAATGGAAGCCTCTATCATTGTTATTCCAAAACCTGGGAAAAGACAGGAAGCAATGCGAATCCCATAGATCCATTTCTTTCCCTAATGCTGATACCAAGCTCTTTACGAGCATCTTAGTGGCCCGCCTGAACCCACTTATGCCTGGGCTGATAGCCTCACACCAGACAGGCTTTGTTCCCCACAGACAATGCAGTGACAAGACAAAGCTCCTTTACATTATGACAAAGCTCAGCGCTCCTCCTGACATATCATGCTCTTGTCCATATATGTCAAGAAGGCATTTGACCGAGTCCACTGGCCATAACTGGTGGCGATACTGGTCCATTTTGGCTTCGGGGAATGCTTCTGCTCATGGATTCTGAGTAGCTATAGTAGCAACAGTTCAAGTTACCGGCCAAACATCTGCCTCATCCACTATCAGCAGAGGAACGAGACAGTGGTGCCCCTTGTCCCCTCTGCTGTGTGCATTATACATGGAGCCATTTACCCAAAGAGTGTGAAATAGCCCTATCATTACAGTGGTCTGCTTCAGAGGGGAAGACCACACTATCAGTCTTTACACAGATGATGTACTAGTGGCCCTTAACAAACCCCTGAGTGCCCTTTCAGCATTTTTAACAGAAGTAGACACTTTTGAAGCAGTGGCTGGCTTCCGAATAAATATTTTAAGTCCCAAACCCTCAATCTCATGGTTCCACTAAATAGTGAAATGCAACTCTCTTGCAGAGTCCTCATAAAATGGACAAAGAAATGTATTGCATACTTGGGCATTCAGCTGACAATGACAGTGGCAGACACAGCAATACTTAACTATGGGAAGCTTCTCCAACAGGTCATTGAAGACCTAGCACAATTACATCTCTACCACCTTTCTTGGTTGGGATGAGTTGCAGCCATAAAAATGACTATTCTTCCACAAAGTATTTTCCTTTCTGAGACGCTACCAGTGGATCCACCCACTAGGATGATTCACTCCTTGCAAAAGGCCCTTCATGGCTTTGTGTGGGTGGGCAACTGCCTTCAGATGAGCAGAGATATGAGCTATTGTATGCCAGTAGAAGATGTCTGGGGATCCCGCACCTTCATTATCAGGCAGTGCAGCTCCAATATATGGCAGAAAGGTCACAGGCAGAACCAGGGAAACACTGGCTCTTCATGGACTGCACCATAGAGGGCACACACCTGTGGAAGGTCACATTCCTGAGAAGATCACAACAAGCTTGGGGTTTCTTCTCTTCCCCAGTCATGAGATTCTTCCTCCGGGTGTGGGATATTGTGGCTGTAGGTAAGGGGCTGACAACTTTCCCCATTCCTCTCACACCCATAATAGGCAACACAGACTTTATCCCAGGCCTGGACCAAGTAGCGTTCCTTCCCTGGCAAGGGGTGGTACGCGGACTGTCGGCCAGTTCTTTAACAAAGATGGCTCTATTCCCTTTGACCAAGTTAGAAGAGCCTACAAACTCCCAGAGAAGGAATGTCTACACTACATGCAGATTCAACACTGGCTCACTAACTCCACCACTCAAGCCGCAGAGTGTTGCCCCCTGACAGCTTATGAGCAAGGGCTTCTTACTAAAACCAATGATAAACGATTGATCACCATATTATGTGGCATTCTCCTACATGTTTCCTTATTACCCAAAGCACGCTAGGAATTCAAAATTGGCAGACAGTTATCTCCAGAGGAGAAGAATAAGGTGTACTACAGGGTCTGCCACCGGGCAAGTAACGCTGTAAACGTAGAGACAGCAGCCAAATTCATAACATACTGGTACCTTACGCCCCTTCCATTGCACAAAGGCAATCCCACACGTAGTCTGAATTTCTGGCATCACTGTGACCTAACGGGGACTCTGCTCCATATACTTTGTGACAGTCCCAAACTAGCACAATTCTGGGAGGCTGTCCTGACTGACATACATGACTGTCTAGACACCAACCTACCTCGATTCTCGGCATATATGGTTCTATGGCTTCCAAATGCACTCAATTAACCACTCAAATCCTGAAATGGCAGCCAAATTAGCATTGTTTTGGCAGCAGCTCATTGGATGATTCTTGAACACTGGGGGATGGATAAAATATGCACACATTTAGCTTGGCTCCGCCGCCTGTTGCATGTCCTAGAGATGGAGGAATTGACCCTGGTGTTGACCTCTCACGACGACTCCTATAGAGAATTGTGGAGTCTGTTAGAAATGGGGCCTTTGGTTGGCAGTCAGGTTATCCCCTGTCCAAGCAAGTACCCTCACTCTAGTCAGGGCAAAGGAGAAACACACATGGTTACTCACCTCCTTGGTGGCTTGGCGCGAACAGAAAGGCTTATCCCACAAGCAATGTGTAAAGTATTTGTACCAACACACACAGTAATACAGTGAAACACTACAAAATGGACAACACACAGGTTTAGAAAAATAGTAAATATTTATCTAAGCAGAACAAGACCAAATAAGATAAAAATCCACAATACATATGTTAATCTTTTTTGCTTATGCAGGGTCATCCCCAATCTTTTTGTCTCCTTCCTCCTATTTTTTCTGACCTGTTGCTGTTGGCTTTTGAACTCTGAGCACTTTACCACTGCTAACCAGTGCTAAAGTGCAGATGCCCTCTATGTAAATTGTAATGTTGATTGGTTTATTCATGATTGGCATATTTGATTTACTAGTAAGTCCCTAGTAAGGTGCACTAGAGGTGCCATGGCCTGTAAATCAAATGTTACTAGTGGGCCTGCAGCACTGGTTGTGCCACCCACATAAGTAGCTCTGTAATCATGTCTCAGACCTGCCACTGCAGTGTCTGTGTGTGCAGTTTTAACTGTAAATTCGACCTGGCAAGTGTACCCACTTGCCAGACCTAAACCTTCCTTTTTTGTACATGTAAGGCAGCCCTAAGGTAGGCCCTAGGTAGCCCCAAGGGCAGGGTGCAGTGTATGGTTAATGTAGGACATATAGGGGGTCATTACAACCCTGGCGGACGGTGTTAAAGCGGCAGTAAGACCGCCAACAGGCTTGCGGTCTTTTTTTGAGGATTATGACCATGGCGGTTACCGCCATGGTCATCGGCCGCTTCTCCGTTCCGCCCGCCAGGGCAGAGACGACCGCTGGGCTGGAGACATGGGTCTCCAGCCCGGCGGCCGTGACAATACCGCCGCCGGTATTTTGACCCGGCTTACCGCCGTGGATTTCCAGCGGTAGGAACCGCCATGAAATCCATGGCGGTAAGCACTATCAGTGCCAGGGAATTCTTTCCCTGGCACTGATAGGGGTCTCCCCCAACCCCCACACCGACTCCCTCCCCTACAACCCCCACCACACCTGCCACCCCCCAAAGGTGGCAGGACCCCTCTCCCCACCCCGACCCCGACATTACCTTACACATACACACCCGACACGCACGCAGGCACCACCAACACACAGACACGCACACACACCGACATACATGCCAACATCCACACACAGAGTCAGACACGCACACCCACATTCAAACATACATGCGCACATCCATACAGCCATACCTACAGACATACACACACTCATTCCCAAAACACGCAACACCCCTGCAAGCATACATGCACTCACACACCCCCTCTACATACACAGACGCACACCCCCATGCACCCACACAACACACAACACCCCCCACCCCTAACGTACAATCGACTTACCTGTTCCGTCGATCCTCCGGGAGGGGACGGGAGCCATGGGGGCAGCTCTGCCGACACCACACCGCCAACAGAACACCGCCGCTCCGAATCACAGGAAGTGATTCGCTGGGCGGTGTTCTGTTGGTGTGGCGGTGGAGCAACCTCCACTTCCCCGCCGCCCGTCACTATGGCTGTTGGCGGCTCTCCGTCGGAAAACGACGTAGAGCTGCCAACAGTCCTAATACGCCGAGCGGAAAACCGCCACCACTGGCGGTCTTCAGCACGGAGGCCCCTCGGCGGTCTTGTGAAAAGACCGCCGAGGTTGTAATGAGGGCCATAGTAATGTGTTTTAAATGTCCTGACAGTGAAATATTGCTAAACTCGTTTTTCACTGTTGCAAGGCCTGTCCATCCCATAGGTTAACATGGGGGCTACCTTTAAATCTGATTAAAGTGTAGATTCCCTTTGGGAGAGGATGGACATGTGGAGTTTGAGGTCTCTCAGCTCACAATTTAAAAATACATGTTTTAGTAAAGTTGATTTTAAGATTGTTTGTTTGAAAATGCCACTTTTAGAAAGTGGGCATTTTCTTTCTTATACCATTTCCGTGACTCTGCCTGTTTGTGTATTCCCTGTCTGGGTCAGTTTGACAGTTGGGCTGGTTGCACCTCCCACTAGACAGTGACACAAAGGGAGCTGGGGCCAGATGTAGCAAAGGTTTTTACCCATTCTCTGTCTATGGGAAAAAGTGTTTGTACATATGGCCCCTGGGGTGTAGTCTTCATTTCCTGATGAGCCATCTGTGCTAGGAGGGAGGGGAGGAGTGGTCACTTTCGCCTGAAAGGGCTGTGCCTGTCCTCACACAATGCCGTCTCTGACCCCCTGGTGAGTGTCTGGGGCCTGGCCTGGGAAAGGCAGAATTTCACATTCAAAGAGACTTTAATTTGAAGTAGGCCTACTTCAAAGGATACATTGGGTATAAGAAGGGCACCCAAAACCACAGACTTTAGAACACTTCTGGAAACAAGAGGAACCTCTGCCTGGAGAAGAGCTGAAGAGCTGAGGAGAAGTGCTGCCCTGCCTGTGACTGTGCTTTGTGGAGCTATCCTGCAGTTTCAGCTTCTGCCAGAGTAAGAGGGAAAAGACTGGACTTTGTGTGCCTTCCATCTTGTGAAGAAATCTCCAAGGGCTTGATTTAGAGCTTGCCTCCTGTTGTTTGAAGTCTCAGGGACAGCAAAGGCTTCTCTCTGCCAGCACCTAGAGTCTCTGGAGAGACTCCTGCTCTGACAAGTGGTGCCCTATCCAGTCCCTGGGCCCTTGAAAGGAAAGCTGGTGAAAATCCTAGGAGTTCGACTTCGGATGACTTCGGACCGGCGCTGCTGCTGAATCCGGTGACGCCGCATGCAACCGACTTCGTGATCTTCGCTGGAACGCAACGACCTTCGCAAGCCCGACTCCGCTGCAGCCCTGCTGAAGTCTGCAAATCCATGGAAGTCTCCGAACCACGTCGTGACCGACGCCACTTGAAGTGCGCAGATTCAACGTTTCGTACAGACGCCACAATCCCCGACTTCGCGCATCAACTTGTTTTCACTCTTCACCAAAGGTCCTGTACCTGGGGGTCTACGCGACTCCATGTCCGGCGCCGCTGGAGTCAGCTTGTTGGGAACGACTCCGTCACAACGCCGTGTTAACACCTCATTGAAGCATTTTGTGCTTCTAAGCGCTATTTTTGAGTTTAATCTTTAAAAATTCATAACGACTTGTGTATGTCGGATTTTTGTCTTTTGGTTTTATAAAATGGTGTTGTGTCATTTTGTAGTGTTTTCATTAAGTTACTGTGTGTGTTGGTACAAATACTTTACACCTAGCACTCTGAAGTTAAGCCTACTGCTCTGCCAAGCTACCAAGGGGTAAGCAGGGGTTAGCTGAGGCTGATTCTCTTTTACCCTGACTAGAGTGAGGGTCCTTGCTTGAACAGGGGGTAACCTGACTGTCAACCAAAGACCCCATTTCTAACAACACAAATAAAAATATAATCTTTGCAATAAAAGCACAAAAATAATGACTAGAAGCATGAATGCTGCAATTTGATGTTAAGCGGCATTGCTTCCCACAATGCGACACCACTGGCGTCATTTACAGAGTCACATGGACCCCCAAGTACAGTACCTTAGCAAAAGTAGGGAAAACAGACCTGTGCACAGAGTGGGGGAGTGAAGTGTCGCTGGATCTGAGGCGGTGTCAGTTCCGGTGCTGCAAGGTGAAGGAGCGGAGGCGTCACGAAGAGGCGCCGGGTCATTGCTGCGGAGCGGTGGAGGTGGGGCAGCATCGGTTGTGAGGAGTTGGTCCATGGGCATCTCCGGAAAATTCTAAGTCCAGCGAAGACACAATGCTACGGGGGACCTCACGGGGTCGCGGTCACATCATAGGGTCACAGGCATTGCAACGGAGTCGGGTGTCACGAACGTCGGTGCTACAACACTCCGATCTTGCGAGTTCTTGGGACGTCAGTGGCGTCGGTGATGTGGGGCCTGTGATATCAGTGGGGTCGTAGCGCTTCTGTGAGGTCCATGGCTTCAGGTGCAGTCGGTGTTCCGGGCAGCGAGATCCTTACCAAGTTGCACAGCATCGTCTGGCATCGTTTCACAGGATTTTACCAGAAATTCACTATCAGAGGCCCAGGAACTGGAATGGGCACCCTCTGACAAGCTAGAGATAACTGGCAGGCAGACTCAGAGACTGTTTGGTGAAGCCTTTGTTGTCCCTGAGGCTTCAAAAACAGGAGGCAAGCTAAATCCAAACCCTTGAAGATTCTTCACAAGCAGGAATATACCACAAAGTCCAGTCTTTGTCTCCTTTCACAGACAGAAGCTGCAACTGCAGGGTAGCCCAACAAAGCACAGTCACAGGCAGGGACAGCACTTCTCCTCAGCTCTTCTCCTTGGTACAGGTTCCTGTTGTCTCCAGAAGCAAATCTTGAAAGAATCTAAAGTCTGGGGTTTTGGGTCCACTACCTACACCCCTTTCTGCCTTTGAAGTTGCCCAACTTCAAAGAAAAGTCTCTGTTGTTTACAGGACCCTGCCTTTTTCCAGCGCAGGTCCCAGACACACACCAGGAGGTTGGAGACTGCATTGTGTGAGGGCAGGCACAGCTCATTCAGGTGTAAATGACCACTCCTCCCTCTACTCTAGCCCAGTTGGCTCATCAGGGTATGCAGGCTACACCCCAGCTCCCCTTGTCTCACTGTCCAGAGAAGATTCACAAACAGCCCAACTGCCAGTCTGACCCAAACAGCGAATCCACAAACAGACAGAGTCACAAATGGTTTCAGCAAGAAAATGCCCAATTTCTTGAAGTGGCATTTTCAAACTAACTATCTAAAAACCATCTTCACTAACAGGTGTATTTTTAAATTGTGAGTTCAGAGACCACAAACTCCACATCTCTATCTGCTCTCAAGGGGAAACTGCACTTTAAGAAGATTCAAACGCAGCCCCCATGTTAACCTATGGGAGAGATAGGCCTCGCAACAGAGAAACACAAATTTGGCAGTATTTCACTGTTAGGACGTGTAAAACAAAACAGTACATGTCCAACCTTTGAGATACACTGCACCCTGCCCATAGGGCTACCTAGGGCCGACCTTAGGGGTGCCTTACATGTATACAAATAGAAGATTTGGCCTGACAAATGAGTACACTTGCCAGGTCAAGTTGGCAGTTTACAAATTGCACACACAGACACTGCAGCGGCAGGTCTGAGCCTGTTTACTGGCCTACTCATGTGGGTGGAAGAATCAGTGCTGCAGGCCCAGTAGTAGTATTTGATTTACAGGCCCTAGGCTCCTCTAGTGCACTTTACTAGGGACTTACTAGTACATCAAATGTGCCAATTATGAAAAAGCCAATTACACATACAATTTCACATAGGGAGCACTTGCACTGTAACACTGGTAAAGTGCCCAGAGTAACAAAAAAAGCAAAAACAGAGTCTAACACACATTAACAACCTGGGAAGCAGAGGCAAGTTGGAGGGGTCATTAATTTATTTTTGAATCTACCACTGCTGCACCGATCACACCCCAGAGGCCTCTGGTTGTAGGTGGGTGTATGCGTATCCAAAAAAGCGTTTTAATAAAACTGAGCTAAACCATATATCTCTGATGATTTTACTAAGAAAAGTGCTGATAAAGGCTGTAGGTCTTTAATATTTGTAGTGAAAAGAATGTGTAAAACACCAGTAGGCTTTTAAGGGTGGATTGTTATAACTCTGTAATGAGCCTGCACAGAGGTATTTTGTCATATGTAATCTCACAGAGTACCATAGTCTGCAAAAATTTGTTTTGCTGGTTATTCCCATAGATAAGCCATGACAATAAATGCCTTTCCTTTTGCTAAGCTTGTTAGGCCTTCGTAGGAGAAATAGTATTTGGCTTTGACAACTATAATTTTGCATACTTTTGTAATTTGTTTACTATATGTCTGATGGTTGCCGTATAGTAAAGCTTAATCTCAATGCTGTAAATCCGAGTTGGTCATGGTGACAAGCCAATGATTTAGGACTATAGAACTGATTGGTCCACTGAGAAAGTTACTATAGGTCTGACCTATTTATTATGAAAAGTTAAGACAAAGATGGTAGGTCTGTCTTATGTGTGTGAAAATCAAGTTTTAAATCCAATAGGCCTTTAACAATAGATTATTAATGTTGTTATAGGTCCTATACAGTATTTTCTTCATGTAATTTCCCAGGTAACTGTAGTAAGCAAGGGATTTGATGTTGATAACCTTCTATTCCAAGCTCTGAGGCTTGATGATTTTCAGTATGATATTGTTAGGCCCTTTTGAAAGGGGTCGTGCATCATTTTGCCAACTGTAATTTTCAACATATCTGTAATTTTATAATTGTGTGCACGATTGCTGCCAGTTTATGCAAGTGTGAGTAGGTATGTATTGGTTATGATGTTAAACAAATGGTAAACGCCGTAGGCCTTATGAGTTAATTGGGAAACATTACATCAAATTCCATGGGTTTATCATTTTATTATGACAAGCTATGACAAAGCCTGTAGGCCTGACTTTTATATTGTGAAAAGCATGTGTTATATGCAATAGTCTCATAAGGGTGAATAGTTATTACACTGTGCTAAAGTGTGTAGGCAGGTATTTGGTTACATGGAATCTCACAGATTACCATAATAGGTAAGGTTTTTGTGGCCCACTCAAACAAACTGTGGAGACAGAAGATTTGCACTATGGGAATACTTATCTGGCACTCTTAAGAAGGACTTTATATTATTTGACATCTGTAATTTTGTACACATTTATAATTTTACTGTAATATAGCTGGTGGATCTTTTGTAGGAGAACTTATGCTCGATAAAATATGTCTGAGTTGGCTATGATGGCACTCCAAAGATGGAGGCTACACAAACTGTTAAGAGCAGTCATTTAGAGGCCTGAAGGAGATGGGGTACTCAGTGTTACTGGTACTATCCTGCATTACCATTGCCTCCAAGAATGCTCCGGTGATGCAGGGTGCCATAGCATTTTCAAGGCCGGTGCCTCTTTAGTTATGTGCCCACTGAGTTTGTCATGCTGAAGGAGGGTGCCTCTCTGCAGGCTCCCCCGCGGCTATAGGGGTCTCCATACAGGCCTTCTCAGGGGATGCCAGGTGAAGTGGCCAGCGCCTCAAATTGTCAACTCCCCCATTGCTGTGTTGTCCTTCGTTCCGCTTTGGTCTTGCCTCCCGGGTCCACCGAAGGGCACAGACCAGCTCCGTGATCTCTCTTGGTCTACTACATGACCATCAGCCACTTTGGCTCTTCCTTGGCCTGCAGGGCACTCGTTGCACCATGCGGAGGAGGGCGTGACTCCCCGCTGTTTTGGGAGAATGGGGAAAATCTGTCGATTTTGAGCCAAGATTTATGATGGGCGGCGCGATTGGTGCAAAGCTCTGAATAGTGTGTCCCGTGAAACCGCCACCTTGGCTATTATCCCGTTTATTCTTGTATCCTATATGTCGTTGAGTTTGTATGTATAGCTTCTTGTGTTTCTGTAAGTGGCAGAATGCAAGAATGAGTCAGTGAATGAAATGCACGCATGTGCAGAAAGGTAACAAAGTGAATGCATAATAACTTACTGAGTGCCTAAACCCATACAGACAGAAAAAAACACTTTCATAGCACTTTTAAATGTCAGATTTATTAGCATTGCCAGTGCTTGTTTACTGCATTCCATTTCATTGGAAAATCTAAGGCATGTCCGGATTTTCGCAATGGTTGAAAATGAGGCTCAAGAGCAAGCAGTGTGATGGAACAAGGTCAAAATGTTGTGCTTTTCTCCTTGTTGACATACTGTCGCGGACAGTATAAATGAATGCAAGCGGGCATTGAATCCATCACATTTCAGCAAGGACTTGGAACTGGAAACAGGTTTTTTCGGGGTTTCCAGCATAATGAGGCTGCTGTTGACTTTCGCTGTGGTGCACCTAGCGTTTCTCTGCACGTACTCTGCTCCTCCAACGTGTTATTCCAGAGTTTTGACACTGAGTAAAGAAATCATGGACACTTTTCAAATGCTGCAGAAATCTGTCCCTGTGGTGAGTATTTTTAATAGTTAGTATGAAAGGGGGTTTTGTGTCCAGCATTATTAAATTTTAAATTAAAGAAAACACTTATTAAATTGTGTATCGCTTTTTATTTTTACGATAGGGGCCTTGTATGGAGGCAGTTCCTAATCTTTACTTGGACATACATGTGAGTATAAGATTTGTTTTGTGACAGTCGTTTAGTATTTGTAGATCTGTATTTTCTATCTGCAACTGAGCGACTCCAAGTGGTGTGAGATTCTGCTTATTATTAAAATATGAATAGTTTTTACTATAGCACTATCACCCTCATAACCTTGATAATGTGTGTACTGCTTGAAAATAAGGATCTTTTTAGTTGGTTTTTATACAAGCAGAAATATTTTCTTAAAACATGTCAAAAGAAGTAAGTAGTACGCTGGGAAACCGTATATAAATATGCACATAAACACGAAAATGCGCACCCACGTGCCACCCTCCATAATAGTTCCATCACTTAACCCTAGTTTCATTTACGTTTCTAAACTTTAAATATGTATGTGGCTTGAAATATCTATCTGATGAAAACATGTATTTTCTCTGGAATGGGTGCGTGGTTGGTGTGTGTGTGTGTGTGTGTAGAATGCATAACTTGTATCTGCAATGTGGTCCAATATTGCATTAAGGCTGAATGATTTGTAAATGTCACTAGAACTCTGAGATAACAATACAGGATCATATTACAAGTTACCCATTATTTAATTTTATATTGTGTGTTTATTGTCAGGTAGTTAGCATGAAAATTATTTTTTTAAGGCACTGATTGAATTTAGAATGTTTAGGTTTTGTTTAACTTTCAATAATGAATTATTTTATAAAACAACTGAGATCTGTTAGTGCTAGTGGATCTATGTGATTCTGTGACTGTAGTGTATTTAATGCAAATTATCCATTTAGTGTTTTGCCATATAATTTTTAGATTTCTCAAAAATGTTTTTTAGCTCAAATTAATAATAATAATAATACTGCCAGAGAATGTTCTACATAATTTGCATTTCTGTCTCATTATTTAGCTGATTTTGCAGCATAATTTGTTCTTCTAACCGCATAATTCTAGTAGCCCTTACAGCTCCAAATAATATTTTTTGGGTTGCCATTAGCATGATGAAATTCAGAGGGAACATCCACACACACATATTTATTAAACTATCATCGCAATAGAGCAACACGAACTTCATAAAACACCATTTACTGCCTCACAGACTGCATGTCATAGTGACTTTACATAGGGAAACAACTCTGCTAATAGTCACCGGCCCCTTAGATGTGCGTTTACTTCACTGCATAAATATATAACCTTGCATCATGGTGTTGGTAAAACACATTATTAAAACCATGAAAACAGCCATGGAATGACTGTTATTTATTACCTTTGAGAAAGGGACATCATGCCATGATTGAAGCATTGACCCTTCCCACACTCAACAATACTAATAGGTAGCGCATTGCAATGTACATCTGCTTGAGACTTTAGATAGTGTTGGTTAGGGAACCTGACCATATTCTTCCATATGGACTCAATTGTTCTTTAGAAAATAAAATATAGTATTTAAAAAATAAATATAGTATCTAATTGGCTCTCCTCGGAGATTTACAGCCAGTGCTTAATTTGTAAAATATTAAGTGCCAGTGCCCATAGTTTTTATGGGAGCCCATAACTGGTGCAGAAGTGTGTCTGGATTCCTGAATACCAAGGCAGAGTAGTAAAGATTGCACCTTCCCCCTCTTCTTCCGACTACCCGCCCGTTTATTTCAGTTGTTAGTCCTTGTTGTCTGCCTTTGTCACTGTTTTTCTTTCTTTCTCCTCCTCTTTATGTGTTTTTTCGCTCTTGCCCTGAGTGAAAGTGTCATGAGGAAAAAAAGTGCTGGTCCACAAAAGTAAGTGCTGGTGGGTCCCTCCTGCAACCACCGGCTCAAACTAAGCACTGTTTATAGCGCCTGAAGCGATTATGTGTCAAAAGAAAAGTTAAAATCGATAAGATAAATAGAATCTTTAATAGCGATGGCAATCAGAGAAGAAAGAGAAGTATACATCTATCTTTCTTAGTTTATTTACTGTTTCCATATTGCTTTCTTAATAGGGAAGTATACCGATAAAAATAAAGTTTACTGGCTGTTCATTTGCTCCAAATCTATGCTCGGCACATACAATGCACGACGAGCTTTATTTTATGGCAAAAGAACAGACTTTCTGCACAATTGAATACTTTATTAAAAGGTACAGTGTGACAATAATTTTCTGATTAAAGGGGCTATTACACATCCAGTCATCTACCCCATGAAAAATAGCTTTCTTCAATTCCCCTCTATTCCTTAGCATTCACCATAAAATGCTGTGGACCTTGGGGCTCAAAAATGCACCACATGGTTTTCATCACATCAGCATCGTCATTATTTCTAGTGCTTGTATATTTTTAACCGAACACTGTACGTTGTTTTCATTGTGTTAACACTTTGTTTGTGTGGTTTATCTTTAATTTTACATAACTTTCATGGTATGCGGCGACGCATATGTTCTGTATTACACATAGTAATACTTTTAGGTAACTGCACCTTTGTAAAACGCTTACTTTTCTCTTGCATATCTTTGGATTTGGAAGGAAGAAAGAAATCAAATATCTAAGTCTCGGTATGAAAATAAAGCCAGAAATGAGTACATTATTAGTCACTTGGTGTATTTTTCATTAATAAATCCATTAATGGCCAAAGTACTATGTCACGATGCAAAATAAAAATAAATATGTCTTGCATGCTCGTCACATAAATAATAAAATAGCAAAATAAAAAAATAAAAAACAATCAGAGCCAATAAATTACATTAACCTTATTACAGGGCACACGCAGACAGGCAACGCTAAAGGAGCATCCTATGACCCATATTTTTACTTTTTTAGCGCCGCATTTGCGCCGCTTTTTTACGCAAAAGCGGCGCAAACTTAATTGTATTTTGTAAGTTTGCGCCGCTTTTGTGTAAAAAAATGATGCTAATACAGCACTAAAAATGTATAAATATGGGGGTGCATAAATATTTCCCACCGTGCCAGAGGCGTAACAAAACTTGAGGGGGACCTCCAGCAAAAGTACATGGAGAGGGCCCACCACGCACCATTTTTGCTGAGGGTGCCCCCTGGTGCTCAGGGGTCCCCGTACTGCGGGGTTTACGGGGGCTTGTGTCACTGACACGTGACAAAATTACAGGCGCACACAGGACATACTCAGACAGGCGCACGTGTTCACGCTGCACCTATCCAAATCCGTTTATAATCTGAGGTGGCCAGTTTCACTCAAATTAAACAAACTAAGTGAAACTAAATTACGAATGTTAGTTCACTCCTCGTCTACATCTCTAATGCAGGGTCATCTAGACCAAAAACAGAAGATGAGAGTTAGTCTTCAAGGCATACCCTAATCTGCTTTTCTGAGTATTAGTCAAAAAACAAAACACACTTCTTAAATTAGTTCAGAATATTCTGTATTGTTTCATCAGAACTGCTATGTCAGAGGCTATGAAGGTACGCTCCGACACTCAGTTCCTCACTGATTCTGGTCTTTTTAAGCTCTTATAATGTATCAGAAGGTTAATTTACCTGTCAATTCAATGTCTTTGCGCATCGCAGGTTTGAATTACAGCAATGTCAAGTGATTCACTCCAAGATGATAGATAGCACCCAGAAATCATTCTCAATTATTTCAATGTTGTGATCATTTAGGTGATGTGCAGATTCCTCTAATGTAGGTTATTTATGAGAATGAAATGTTAGCCTGGGTTCCGAAGGTTCATTTATCCAGCCGGTCTTGTGGGTGGTGCTCATAATTTTAAATATAATCTTTAATTTCAATGGAAAAAAATAGAAGTCTTTCAAGGTCAGTTGCACATGTTTACATTTCCAGGTGCAAAGCAAGGATTCAATGTATGGTTTTATGGTCCTTGTGGCCTCTCAATATTTTTTTTGGGCGCTCAGCGTGAATCTTCTTACTGTTTTGTTTGCATAAATTGTAGCAAGTTTAGGAGTGAGCACATTTGTAAGTTAATGCCACTACATCTTTAACTTATGTACCAAACGAAAGATGTAAATTGAAGAGTAACTCATAGGCTTTTACATTTCTGAGATGAGGTTGGTGGGGAGCCCAAGCTCATGAACCTATCAAAAGCGGTTTTAGAACTTTACTTTGCACGAGCTACATTGGGAGTCATTACATTAAATTATAGAAGTGGCATTGGGAGTCTTACAGTGCTAGTAAGCTTTCAGTCTTTTAATTACTAGACTTTTACTTAGCAGGTAATTCAGTTTCAAGTGGTGTTAAGTGAATATGTGTGTGTGTGTGTGTGTGTGTGTGCGTGTGTGTGTGTGTGTGTGGGTGTGTGTGTAAGCCTGTGGGGAATTTAAATCACACTGCTATAATGCATGTAATGTGGGGAATTTTGCCTTACATTCTTACGAAAAATTCCTGAAATTTTGCTATGATGCCATTTTGGGAAATTACGCACCATTCATGGTAAAAACTACCAAAAACGTGCCATATTCAGTAAACATTTATAGTGAACGCACTGGAATAACAGAACGTGACTCGCTGTTCTTTTGTTTTTTTGCTCTGTTTTATTAGCACAAAATGCCTATGTATCAAGAATTGACATCAGGATGCATTTTTGGTAAAATGTAGTATTAAATGACAGATTTGCATTTCAAGTAATTTCACATAATTTTGCTGAAATTTCCTGCAATTACTCAAAAGTAAACAATACAAATTACCTTACTGGTAAGGATAGGGCACTTAATACTGTCATAAAAAACTAAATTAAATTTGAGTACTTATTAAGTAAAAAGCAATTTAATTTTAAGTATATTTGTTCAATAGTAGACAATCAGCAACTCTTTAAAACATATTTATATATAAATATATATATATGTGTGACAAAGGGCTTCTTTCGCCATGATTAGCCCCCAACTTTTTGCCTGGAACATGATGTGGTTTCGAACTGTAAGTGACCTGGGCCCCTGCCAAACAGGTTCCCAGGGCCAGATCTCTTTCCCCAAAACTGTACTTTGACTGGCAACTTCAGGTACCCTTGTAAGTCCCTAGTAAATGGTACCCCTTTTACCTAGGGCATGGATACTGAAAAAATGAAAAAGATGAAATGGTTTCAAAGAAATAAAAAATATGAACTAATTTAAGGATACGATACCTAGACAAAAACGTTTTTTCTAGAATTTAGAATTGCTGTGGAAGTCAAGGCATACACTTCCCCCGGATGGCCAAATTGGTACTTATTATTTAATTACCCAGGTCTAAGGGTTATTGGGGTTTGGCTCATTTTTTAGAACAACACTTTCTAAAAGTGGGATTTCTAAAATAGTAATATTAAATCCAACTTCACCAGTCAGCAGGATTTTGTATTACCAGTCTGGCCATACTAAATATGACCTTGTTACTCCTTTCAGACCTGAATCTACCACTCAAACTGTATATGAGGTAGCCCTAATGTTAGCCTATGAAAGGAGCACTCCTCACAGCAGTGTAAAAACAGATGTAGGAGTTTTCCACTACCAGGACATATAAACTGCACAGGTACATGTCCAGCCTTTTAGTTACATAGCACCCTGCCCTATGGGTTATCTAGGTCCTATCTTAGGGGTGACTTATATGTAGAAAAAGGGGAGTTCAAGGCTTGGAAAGTACTTTAAAATGCCAAGTCGAAGTGGCAGTGAAACCGCACACACAGGCCGTGCAATGGCAGGCCTGAGGCATGGTTAAGAGGCTACTTATGTGGGTGGCACAAACAGTGCTGCAGGCCCACCAGTAGCATTTAGGGGCATATTTATACTCCGTTTGCGCCGAATTTGCGTCGTTTTTTTCGACGCAAATTCGACGCAAAACTAACTCCATATTTATACTTTGGCGTTAGACGCGTCTAGCGCCAAAGTTCATGGAGTTAGCGTCATTTTTTTGCGTGAACACCTTCCTTGCGTTAATGATATGCAAGGTAGGCGTTCCCGTCTTAAAAAATGACTGCGATGCATATGCGTCGTATTTATACTCCCGGGCAAAAATGACGCCCGGGAGTGGGCGGGTCTAAAAAACCCGCATTTGCGCTGGATTTTAGCGCCTGGGTCAGGGCAGGCGTTAAGGGACCTGTGGGCTCAGAATGAGCCCAGAGGTGCCCTCCCCTGCCCCCAGGGACACCCCCTGCCACCCTTGCCCACCCCAGGAGGACACCCAAGGATGGAGGGACCCACCCCAGGGACATTAAGGTAAGTCCAGGTAAGTATTTTTTTATATTTTTTTTTGTGGCATAGGGGGGCCTGATTTGTGCCCCCCTACATGCCACTATGCCCAATGACCATGCCCAGGGGACAAAAGTCCCCTGGGCATGGCCATTGGGCAAGGGGGCATGACTCCTGTCTTTGCTAAGACAGGAGTCATTTCAATGGGGGATGGGCGTCGTAAAAAAATGGCGCAAATCGGGTTGTGGCGATTTTTTTGCCTCAGCCTGACTTGCACCATTTGTGGACGCCCATACACCATTTTCCCCCTACGCCGGCGCTGCCTGGTGTACGTCGTTTTTTTCAACGCACACCAGACAGCGCCGGCGGCTAACGTCGGCTAACGTCATTGAATAAATACGGCGCCCGCATGGCGCTTCACAATGGCGTTAGCCGGCGCTAATTTTTTTGGCGCAAAACTGCGTTAGCGCAGTTTTGCGTCAAAAAGTATAAATATGGCCCTTAATATACAGGCCTTGGGCACTTGTAGTGCACTTTACTAGGGTCTTACAAGTAGATTAAATAAGTCAGTTGGGTATAAACCAATGTCACCATGTTTTAAGGGAGAGAGGAAATGCACATTAGCATGGCAAAAACAGTGTCCAGAAAGTGGAGGGAAGCAGGCAAAAATGTAGGGGTGTCCACCCTAAGGCTGTCATGTCTAACAGTAGGCTTCCCTAATATTCAATGGTTTGGTATCCGTTCCTCACACGAGTCTGAAGACCAATTGTATGTCTTGGAGGATATAAGTGTACTTCCTCGTATCTGCTTTGTAATCTCTTTCCCTTTCCACAAACTATCAATAGCTTTGAAGTTCTTCCAATAGGGGGTTTTCTTCTGGAGGGATGTAATGACAGTGTGTTTAACATTGCCTTGAACAGATCCACTTGAGATGGATATATTAAACATTTTTGTGTTGTCAGCCACAACTGAAAACAAAATGCCCCAGGCAGGCTGCAGGACAGGGTTTAACATCCTGATGGAAGCCCTCGGGTTTATGGAAAAGATAAACAATGTGGTTAATTTCCCCTTGTTTTAAGTATGCTAGAGAGGATGATCGTTGTTGAATTGATTATTAAAGTTGGAAAATGTTCATGGTTTGTTATTTTTGGTCATCAAAGCCAGGTGTTTGAGATTGTATACACAAAGAACCTCAATAGATCCCCACACTGCTATTTAGAAGTGCAAGGGGCAAGTTATGGCATCTGTTACTCCTAGTTTTTGGTAAATGCTGAGCGTTTGTTAGGTTGGTTGGTGATGTTAGGGCTGTAAGCTTTGCTGCATGATGTACAGCAATGAAGACTCCTCTGCTGTGTTTCTTCAAACATATTTTATTCTCTTCTGACATTATTTGCACCAAATATGATCCAAATTCCAACATTCGCATTTCTGATTGATCAGTGTTCTAGTGAAACACTCATTTAAGGTGTTTTCCCCAGAATTCTTCTTATGCCGTTTCTGGGGCCATGTTGCTGAGGATGTCTCTGCATTTAGGAAGACTTTTGATTCCCTACTGAAAGTGTAGTACAGGGCTTTAAAATCATCTTCAGCGCAATAATTGTCACATTTGCGGCTTGTGGTCATTGAGTTTGACTTGAATTGTGATATTTGAAAACAAAGTGTGTTTGTAGCATTAACCATCATTAGAAAATAGTCAGTTCCTATCAGTGGTTGTACAAGAGGGATTGTTATTTTCATACTGAACTTTATCAACAGCGCTAGAATGTTGCCTGAAGAATTTGCATGTTAACTAATGATTTGATTCAAGCTTAGGTTTTGGATAAGGTCCGAAGCTGGTTTCGAGTCATGTTGGCTGAACAACAGGTTAAAATATCTTATTAAGAGGATTTTCAGAACTGTACACTGAAAGTATAAGAGTATATCTAGAATATTTTCTAAGAAGGTGGGGCAATGGCTTAGGGCTTGGGTAATTCTAATACATGAAGTGGCATGCCACATACATATATACTGAGCATTACATGAATGAGGAAATGGGAAATCAGCTAAACATGACCACAATCACACATATATGAGGCAGCAGTAACAATCAGAAGTGTATAAATACAACCCACACAGGGAGCCTGGCCTTCCTATCCTTTCCATGTACATCGTATGGATGCAGGGTGGCTCTTCGACAGTCAAGATGCAGCATTGTCCACTCAGGAGGAAGAGGAACTTCACTGATGTTGAGAATGAACTTGCGGACAATTTTGTACCTAACTACTCAGGTACCACATGAACTGACTTGACACACTCACAATCGAGCTAAGAAGCTTGCCAAGTGGCAGGACATAGATTACTGATTGCAAGTCTTTAGCCATAAAGACCAAATCTTTGGGTGCTTATTCCAGTTATGAAGGACTCAGCTACTCCAACCATTCACACTGCAGGTATCCCAGCCAAAACCACAATTCCACCATCTGAATTAGGTGTATCTCCCTTGTTCCCTGCAGCATTACATGCAAAGGAAAATTCAGGTGAGATCTGGGAGTCTCCCGTTCGCGCATTTACCAAGTAGCACCCCCCCTAAGTCAGCCCTCCACCTCCTGCCCAACCAGGTGGCTGAGTGACATCACCACACATGTCTTGTACTTTAAGATGGGGAAAGGTTGGTCTCTCAGAGGACTTCTTAGTTCAACATGACTCATATGATGTGCTATGTCAACATGGTAGAGTCCATGTGCTCCAATACCATCTATGACCTTGAAACACTAACTGTATAACCACATGCATTTGATAGAGCACCACAACCAGTCTCTGCAATAGATTTGTAGATGCACTAGTAACATCTCCAAATGGTGAGTGAGGAAAACATCAGGTTGCATAATAAGATCCCCAAATTCAATTGATCTCGGGCCGACAGGTCATGTTTTATTTCTGTAGAACCTAGTGACATCCCTGGTACATCTGGGCCATATCAAGAGTGTGTGTTCAAACAGGGTACTACTGTGCACCTGTATGTATGTCATTGTCCTTATTAAGGTTTGGCTTTATCTGAGAACTTTCAGTCAGCACAGCTCAAAAACAGTAAGCCGTAAGTGTCTCTTTCTGTTTTCATGCTATGATCGTGGCTGCACATGAACTTAGTCAGAGAAAATCAGAGTTAAATGTATGAATTTTAGAGAGTGTAATCACATAAAACAGGTACACAGCTGTGCCCTGCACAAACACTTTCATCATACATGCTCTGGTGGGCAACAGCTGTCTGCAGGGCCATTCAGACTCAATCACCTACCTGGTATGAGTGCGGAGCCTGATTTAAATAGAAACCTAGGCCTAATACTGTATTTCCCACAATCCCCACCACAATAAACAAATATGAAAAACACACATATCATCATTATCCTTGCAAACACATACATCTTGTATGTTTAACTTCAGTCAGAATCTACACATGTAATAGTACCTACTTCTAATCCTTATAACAACAAAATGTTTTTGCAGCAATCTATATGTCACCTTTCATCTCTATTGCAGAGGAACTTTGAACCTGAAGTATAAACCTATTTAATGGTTGCAATCTGCAATTTACAAATAACAGGGTTTCTGATCACAAATCGCAAGTATGCAGATATAGTTAGGACCTAGTTTCCATAGAAAAAGCATTTATTGATGTGGCTATTTTCTTGGCACCGCTAAACTAATCTTCTCTAAATTGTCCAAAAAAGTGTCAAGTTGGGTCTTGTTGTGCATAAAAGGGTTCAGGGTGATCTCTCAAGCAGGGCCAAGAAAAAGGAGGGGGGTCAAAAAAAGTGTGTTTCCCATGTTAGTTCCTATAGACACTTTAGACACCCTGCACCCTGAACCACTGGCTGGAATTACACCAAATTTGGCAGCAATGTAACTTGTGGTCAGCAGATCGCACTTTGTGTTATTCGGTGTAAATCTGTTCCGTAGTTTTTGAGTTATTAAAGGAAATGCAAATTTGTATATCTAGAAGTGTGAATACTTCGTGAATAGTCCTGGGCTGAGATTTGATTGTCTGTCAACACTTCAATCAAGATGGGATAGCAGCCATTTTAGGACTCAGCTTCAGCCAAGTCCCAAAAAACAGAAAAAAAGAAAAGGAGGCAGGATGTGGCTACCCTAACACCCTAGCCTTAGAGTTCCCCCAGGGACGCCACCAGAGCAAAAAAGCATGTCTTTTAAAATTCACGGCAAAATTCGCAAATATTTGCGAATGTCACCATGATTTTGAAAAAAAAAAGAGAGATCACCCCTGCCTTCTTTTAATGTTGCCCTAGGGTGTGCCAGGTCCCAAGGGCATGGATTGTTAGTAAAAACAAGGAGGTAGTGCATAGGGCCCACCTTCTAGACCTCTGGGGACCACCATATCCTCGGGGCAAAATGGCATAAATATGTGAGGAGCTGTGTGGAACCCCCAGTTGTCAGGGACCACCACCTCCCTTGGGAAATGACATAAAATGAAAAGGCGGGTGCCTGCTGACCCCCGCTGGGCCCAAGGGACCACCAACTCCCTGAGGCTATTTTTGAAAATTATGCGGGGGACTGCATGGACCCCCTGGGCCCCGGGGACCACCACCTCCCAGTGGCTACATATTTTGAAAGAAATAGGGGGGACCTGTGGACCTCCATGAGGCTAATTTATTAAAAAAGAGGAGGAGGGCTGTGCTGAACCATCCCAGGCCTCATGGGGACCAAAAACGTATTTTAAATATAGGATTGGGTGCGCAGCCCGCCTCCTGGGCCATGTATGGCCCCTGGACCACCACCTCTCTGGTGCAGGCCCATGAAGATCAAAGGAGGGGGGTCTGCAGGCCCCTCCTGGAGCTATATATAACCCTGGGGAGCACCATCCCCCAAGACCTGCTCCTGCTACCTCCTGAGGTTCCCACGGCTGAGAGGTAGCTGTTTGCTTTTGCTTGACGGGAGCTGTGACAACTCTTGCCATTTCATCTCATTCTGAGGGCCTGACTGGAATACCCAGAGGACTGGAGTCTGGTAGGTCACTAACACTCCCCTGGCACAAACTACTCCTGTCCAGCATGCTTCCTCACCATCCTATCACTCCCCAAATCACCCTATCAACCACTCCAACTCATACTCAATCACCTAATACCCCTCCCCTGCATGCAACAACACCACCCAGGCACAATGCCCACACATTCCCTCCCAAGAGCATGGATAGCAATGCCAATAACAATCACTATGACTCCCACAATGCACCTGCACATCCACTGCAAAACATGTTAACCGGGCTGCACAATACAACACCTGCATGTACAACCCTTGCACCCCTCACACCAACTGGATGCATAGAATGAGGAAAAGTCATGGCAATGACAGCTCTGCAATTCCCATACCCCATTTCACAATGTAATGTGTCATCCCCCTTACAATCCACAAACAATGCCTGCAGTGCTGCATCTGTCATTGCCATAAGTGGGAATCCGGGAAGCCACTGTAAGCATCAGACAAACAGACAATCAATCACACCTTCACCAGGTAACACTCTTCCACTCCTTTCACAGGTACCCCAACCACTTGCAGCATGGATACAATGCCAGAGACAGCCAGCCCTCCACAGGATGAAAGCCCCAGTGACCACTATACCCCAGGATGCATGGACAGTGACAACTTACCTGGCCCATCAGGGACATCTGGTCAGTCCTCCACTCCCAGCCTCACCCTGCCCACAACCAACCCCCACACCTAGTAGCAACAACATCACAGCCAACCCCTCGTCCCCAGACCTGTGTTATAAGGACAATCAATTTTGTGCCCCGCAGTACAGAACATTTATGTTTAGAAAGACTCTCCATGGTATCTCTGAGGAATATGTCTGTGCTTCAAGAACTGTTTTCAGACATATAGTCCCTCATTACAACCCTGGCGGTCAAAGACCGCCCGGGCTGTTTTGGAGTTTGTACCCCCAACAGGCTGGCGGTACAAACTTGGGCATTATGACCGTGGCGGAAGCCACCTTTGTCCCGGCGGTTGTAATCCCCCAGGGCAGCCCAGGGGATTACGAGTCCCCCTCCCGCCAGCCTTTTCATGGCGGTATGAACGGCCATGAAAAGGCTGGCAGAAAGGGGAGTCGTGGGGCACCTGGGGGCTCCTGCACTTCCCATGCCACTGGCATGGTCAATGCAGGGTCCCCCTGCCACGGCCCCATGGAGCTTTTCACTGTCTGCATAGCAGACAGTGAAAAGCGCGACGGGTGCAACTGCACCGGCGCAACACCGCCACCTCCATTTGGAGCCGGTTCCCATGTTGCAGCCGAGATCCCTGCTGGGCCGGCGGGCGGAAACCAGGTTTCCGCCTGCCGGCCCAGCGGGGATCTCAAAATAGACCTGTCGCGCCGCACCACGCGGCGCGAGCCGAACATTCAGCTTGCGCCGTGCAGCGCGTCCCCAGGACGCGGTGCGCCCCGAGCCTGCTGTGTACCGAGCGAGGCCCCAGATTTTACTTGGGGCCTCGCTCTGCCTTCTGTTGCGTCCCTGTTTCCCTCTGACCCCTCCTTACCTGTTCTTTTTCTTCTTTTTCTTCTTTGCTTTCTGAGGCATTTTTCTTGTCCTTTCTTTATGTCTTTCCCCCCTTCCCATATTACCTTTTTCCTCCCAGCATTCCCTGTTCCCTATTTTCTATGGTTTCTGTTCTATTCTGTCCTATGTACTTCTTCCCTATCTAAGATGGCGTCTTTACTTCCTGTTTGGTCATTTCCTGTTTCTTGGTATATAAGGGCTCTGTTTTCTCCCTTTCCTTGCGCTGCAACACTATCTGCTCTGATTGTGTCATCGCTCCTGATTCTTAGCCTTCGGTTCTGAATCTTGTCAAACTCGTGTTTACCTGCATTTTTGTTTCTTTTTGATTCCTGTTTTTTTGTTCTTGTTTCAGGAATCCACTGTTTGGAGGTTTTTTCCCCTTTTGGGGTTTTTTCCCTCTGGCACTATTTCTAAAGGGCACGGTCTGTTCTTGGCGGTTCCATTGCCTACAGCACCGTGGCTACTAGAAAGAGTCGCCCCTTTCTGGGCCAAAGCCGAACCTTCAAGACCCACGCCACAAGATCTGCGGTTTCCAGGCGCAAGCAGCACGTGAGTCGTGACAAGACCCCGCAGGAGTGCGGCTGCACTGGCGGCCACCCGGCGGTTTCAACTTGGCAGGTGGCGGTTGCCGCCCGCCAAAGTTGAAATGAGGGCCATAATGTCATTCAACTGCAACCACTATTGGCAAAAAATATAAAGATATGTTACTATTCAATCTTCATAGTCACACAAATATAACTATGGTTATTGCTTATATTGTAAGTCTGTATTACAATGTAGTAAATATCCTTTTAACTTTTTTTTTTACTGTTCTCAGCTTTTATACTCCTTCACCATAAACTGTGGTCTGTATAAAACATCATCTTCGAACAGTGGGGAAAATCAATCAATGGATTGTAAAAAAAATACTCAAAGCTGCATAGTAGATTACTACAAATAAGTGATACTATGCATTGCACTCACTAGAATTCATTAAGTAGTGGCTATTTCTGGAGTTGCTACAGTAATCTAAACATGCAGTTCTTGAATAATATTTCCTGTACAATAACAGAAATAAATTTGAAGTACTTTTCAATTTTAGAGATCTTTGTGAAAAACATCATCCCTGTTAGGCCAAATGATTTCTAAAGTGCTGATAATCCATTTATACACAGTAGTCTTTTTCCTCAATTAGGATGTCAAAGTTTGATTTGAGAAACAAAAGAGGACTTTTTTTTGTTTTGAAATAATTTTGTTCTTTAAAATTTGGGCAGCTGTCTTAGGAGTATGTTCTTCCATTTTCAGACTTTAATTAGAGAGCGTTGGATAGACTTGATACGTTAACTGCTTTATGGAACATTTCAAGGACTCTTGACATTTGAGGTTCTTTTTCAAGATATTACTCTTAATAGGCTGAATAATGTCAAAAAAATACATGAACATGTAGAGGAAACACAGTGCACCACTTTTTTAACCATAATTTTTCCTTAGAACTTTGGTTGAAGAAAGAGAATATATTAGTTTGGTAGTTTGAAGGGAAGTTTTAGTTTCTATTTCAGGTTGCTGTCATTGCATTTTATCCATCCAATTTCACTTTTTAAATATACAGTGTGGTGTCCAGAGGTAGTCCGAACTCCTTCATGAAAGATGATAGCCAAAGTAGTAAAGGTTCTTGATGAAAGTGATATTTATCCAGCTGTGAAGTTTGTAATTTGAGTTTCCAATTTGGAACCACCTGGTCTGCATCACTGCAGCATTAATGTAAGGTATGTTCGTGTTCTTTGTGAAGCAATGTAGAGGTAAGCTCAAATCTGCAGCTTGGGCAGGTCATTGTTTGGTTAGCATTTCTGTACAATTTATCAACAGGCACAGTTTTAGAATCTGGTAATGTTAAGTAAAGAAATTGTTCAGAATCAATCTCAGTGCCAGATATAAAAGAGCAGTCTTCACAGTCATTGTTATATTTGTAACTGAGTCCAAGTAGACCATCAGTATTTCCTTCTTCTTCTAAGACTCAAAGGATTACCATAATAAAGTTGTGTGTGTCTTGTTAAGTTTTGAGAGTGGACATTATTGATCCTGTACATATATCTAAAAAGTGTTGGATCCCTGAAGCAGAATGTATTACAGTTCTGTCCCTTAATAAAGGTTGTAGTAAATGATATAGTGCAGAAGACATTCTCCTATCTGATTTTTGTTCAATTTCATTTACTCATGTGGTAAATGGAATAGTACATTGAGAACAACATTTGCATAGCACCTAAACTGTTTTCAGACTGGTAACCTACAATTTTACGGTCATGTTCCAGTTTTCTCTTCTTAGCACTCTCTGTGTTGTCCTTTTGTCCTTTCTTTTCTTGAGGGTCCATAGACTGTTTTGTAATCTTCCACTTCAGACAGAGTATCAGTTTCTGATAAACAGAGTACTGACCTGAGTGAAGAGCGTATACAGTTTTTAACCAATTCTACTCTCTTACACAGCTTACTTCAGCACTAACTTTGCCCTCATCAAAGTCAATCAAAAACAAACCAGATAATGTTCTAATTCACAACAATGATACATATGACATTTCTTCTTTGAATACAGAACTTCCAATATTAACCAAAGCGGCATCAACACTTAAACCTTGTAATTTATGGATGGTTACAGAATATGCTAAAGGAAACTGTTGCATTCGGAAATAGAAGTCTTCCACAAGCAAAAAACATAAAATACATTGGCGAAGCTTCTTCACATCATGTATCTGATCAAACTTTATAGCCAAATATTCTACCTCATCTCTATCTGGAAAATTAATGAAATCAATAACTTTATTCATTGCACCATTAACTAAGCCTTTCCCTAAACTTGAAGTTACATCACAAAATAAGTTGACAAATTTTGCAGATACATAAACATTTTTCTAATCCTGCTGTCTTGGATACTGTTTTCTCCAAAGAATCCAATTTTGCTTCAAGTTCATCTGTCAGTAGCATTGTGACTCCCTGATGTTCCATTTTATCAATTGCTGTATTTTCAAAAATTTCTTGTTTCTCTAGTTGTAGTAATCTTTCATTGACGTTGGAGAACTCTTGAAGTATTGGCATTAAACAAACTATAGATTTCTCTTCTTTAATGAAATTGAACATTAGTTCTGATGCTTTAATGTTAGATGGGAATAGACTCTTGATAAACTGACTTTCCAAATATGTTTCCCCGTTTCATCTGGACTCCCACTTTAATGCCTTTTAGTATATCTCCATATTCCATATCAGATGCTTGGCAGATGTTCTTCACTCATTACTTGTATGCAAAGTTTAACCATATGTTCACTTTGCCAATACTTCCCGGGGAATTTCTTGTTTCATCATTCAAAAGTGTTTTGAAAACAGGTTGTCCTTTTATAGGTGTACGTTGGAACAGGTCACCAAAGACAATTAAATGCTTTCCTCCAAAGAGTACATCATGGTTTGTTCTTCTGCTGCATTCGTAAGTCTATGAAGGCAAGGTTAATGTTTGCTACCATGCTCACTTCATCAATGATTAGTAGCTTCATTTGTTTCAATACTCTTGAAACTTCATGGCAACCATCACCAGATAATTTCTGATATTCTAGTGTATTGTCATGTTCAACAGGTAGCATTAGTAGTCAATGTAGAGTAATTCCTTTAATGTTATGTGCAACTAATCCTGTTGGTGCTGCTACAGCACATGACAAATCTGAATATGTAGTCTTCTGTAGATAACTGGTAAGAACTTTAATGAGGAAACGTTCCCCAGTCCCAGCTTGTCCACTGATTTACAGTAATATTGGTCTATATGAAGAACTTTCACATAGATTCTTCTCATGGAGAAATCCATGTTCTATTTTACCTTTAACTTCATTATAAATTACTCTTTGGTCATTGTTCAGTTGCCCTACTAACTGTTCGAAATCCACAGTTTCCTCTATAGCCTGTTGCATTGCAATCTCCACCTCATTCATAGCTATCGCCGCTTCATTTTCAATTAATGGTTCTCCAAGAGGACCTGGACTTGCTGGGTCATAACTTTGGCCGCTTTGTGAACTCTTCCTGGCTATCTCAGCTTCAATGATTTCTTCTTGTTCAATCTCATCTTTCAACATCTGGAAGTACATTGGAAAGACGGAACACTGAATACTATCTTTTACAGTGTTGAATGAGTCTTCATACCAATCATAGTTTCCAAGTATATCAGTTAGAGAGAGTCTTAGGAAATTACATTGGTTACCAGTGGTGCAGCATATCCAGTTTAAGTCGCTCTGTCTTACTTTTAAGGCAGTTCATGGAATAGGACCATGGTACCTGACTTCCAGACTCCTCCTGCATGTACCTAAAAGAAGATTGAGGTCTTCCCATGCTCACTTGAGTCAGGTCCCTCGCACACATAAAGCCAAATGGGGAAACAAAGCTTTTACAGTAGCTGCAGCCAGAGGATGGAACTCTCTCCCACAGAATATTAGGCAAGAATCAGGTTATATGAAATTTAGGAAAATGGTGAAAACTTGGCTCTTTCCTCATAAAATTTTTGGTACATCAAGATCAGGGTCTTTGATTTAGTTTGTTTCAGTTTCTTCTATTGGATGTTTTTCTATCTTCATTATTTCTGTTATTTTTCTTATCCTCTGTCTATTTTCTACTACGTGCTTTCTTCCCAGCGCTTCAATGCTCTTTGAGTAGGAACGCGCTTTATAAATCTCGAATTACATTACATTACAAACCAATCATAGTTTCCAAGTGAATCTGAGTCAGAACACCATGGCTTGAAGAGTTGCAAAAGTGCCAAATAGAAAAACTCTCTTCTCTCTGCAGTTTAGCAAGTAAGCTTTCTGTGGTTAATTAGATTTCCTTTGTTGTGTTTAACCAAACAACCCTCATATCCAATGACTGCAAACCTTCCTTCTCATATATTTTCAGTTGCACTACTTCTATAAGTGTAAGGCTGCAGTACTTCATAGAGACACATGTTTTCAAGATGACGTCTCCTTCTTGGGTAGTATGTATCCAGCGTTTTTGTCTTTAGAATGGTCTGTACTCTGAGGATCAAATACTGCGAAGTACTGTATTTCTGAAAAAATACTTTAATACTTTATTAGGAGTGTTTGCAAGGTCTAGGCTTACTCACACAATTCTTATAGAGCTACAGAACAAACTTGATGAGCTCAACATATCCACACATTCCTAAGTTTCAATTTCTCTGTAGGAAGGAATTTTCAAACTGAAACTGTATAATTTCTTGGTAAGACTTTTTTATGCAGAAATCTCCTCCCACACCTCTTTCATCTTTGATGTCCCTGACTTTGTGATATAAGAAGTCATATAGCAAGAAACAGTATTATTGGTGTCTGCAACAAATTGTACATCTGTGTTTGCATTCCATATGTTCAGAATAACATGGTTGTAGTCATTTATATATTTCAAAGCTTCTGTTCTTGTAAGATCCTAAGTATTTTTTGGTGATTTCCGTGTTAGAGTGTGTCTCACTGCTGACAAAAAGCTGTTCACTCTTCCCTCTGAGATGACAGGTTGTGGTAATCTAAAACACCATCTTAAGTGTAAAATATTGTTTTAGATCTATATTTTTGATGATAGTATTTACCACACCTGTGGTTTTGAAATCGTAAAACTTGTTGTCTCAATCCTTTGCCAGCAGTTTCTGTTGGGTTGGAGCATGTTACATACTGTTCTATGAAAGACAAGACAGACCCATCAGTATCTGTTCCAAACCTCATGGCATCTTTTACCCATAACAGCATGTGAATATGAGGAGCACCTCTAGCTTGGTACTCTTTGTGCCACAATAAATCTGTCACTTCACCAAGAGGAAACAGTTGTGGAAAACAGTGAGCTTCTAAGCTTTTCTCCTATACACTTAAGTGAGCACCTTTTGCTTTTTTTATCTGAAAGAGATCAATAGCATCTCCAATAATCTCTTTGGAATGGAAATGATAAATACTGTAGTAGTACATTTCTTCTGCTCTTAAATGATCTATCCTTTCACTTTGACCTATTGATGAAACTGTGGCATCCGCTACATGTGTAATATCTTGAACATCATCTACATTTTTAGTGTAAATATTATTTTGTCCCAGATATAATGTGGCTTTTTTTACGTTACTTTCAAAGCTTTCCTCTACAAATAAATATGCTGCAAAATCTTGACACTTATCTCTAGTCCCTTAATCAGTTTTTGAAGACACAACACCATAATGAGCTTGACTTTTGTAGTGAGTGCATCAACAACATATACAAACACAGTCTAGTTTCTCAGAACAGACTGTTTTAAACTTACTCATCTCTTCATGAAAGTTATCAACAGTAATACCTGTGTCTTGTTCTGCTACACCTGCAGATATTAAGGCTTCATTTTCTCTATACTCTTCTTCAGAAGCAAAGAAACAAAATTGTACATCATCACAAACCTTTTCTGTGTCTGACACTGTGCCATGCATGAGAGTTCTATCCATTTGTTGGAAACATATTTCAGGAGTCATCACATGGTAAAGTCTCCTCACTAAAGTTCACATTTGAGATTGATGGACTGCTAACATTCTAATATCATGAAAGGTGCTTTGGCAAACTTTCTTTGATAGACATGCTAGTGAGTGTCCCTGTAAATTTATATATTTCCTTACTTTGCGTGGATCTAATCCTTGCAAAATTTAAATTTTCTGTTTAAGACATTTGCATGGAAAGATACATAGAAAATTTTTCAGTATCTCAATTGGTTGCTTTCGATCACTACAACTACTGCTACAGTACCACTTATATACAGGGGCCTGTCTATGCCTTCCCTGTACCTATTCAGCTATGACTTCATCTACATTTCCAGGAACCACTACCACTTTTCAATAGGAGAACCAACTTTTACCTCATAACAATGTCCAGATTCATCAACTGCATGCACCAATGTGCTCTCTTATAAGTAGCTCTCTTCATTAAAGAAAGGCTCAGTTCTAGAAGTATGTCTCCATTTACCACTGAAAACTTTGCAAAAGCTCTATTGACTAATCTTTTCTTTTGACTTTTTCCCCTCATACTCAACACCATTTTATCTAGTGTTTTCATTCTGTTTAGAATCATAGTAAAAAGCTTCCTTTTCAGGGTAAATGCCTTAACATCCACACCCTCAACACGTTCCTTTTGTGACACAGTTTCTCTCCTTCTTTTATACTTCTTCATGTGTCTCAGTAGATTTTGAATTACTCTGCTACGAAACATTCTAACTCTAATTGCCTTTAACTGGTGATGTATTCTAGTTAAACTCTGTGCTTCATTGTAGAATGTTTTACTTCTTATGTCATGTACTTTTACTTGTTTCTTAGTTGATGTCAAACTTTGTTTCTTATGTACTTCATTTTTCTGTCTTTCAAGTTGACCACATACTATTTTAGGAAATGTTTTTGTTCTCTTACCCTCAGGTTTTTTTCTTCCACTACTTTTTCTGCATTTTGCCCCTTTTGTTTCTCAGTTGTGAGGAGAAACTATTGTTGTCTCTGTTTCTTTCTTCTCTGACTTTTTACCAGCATTGTAAATGTGCGTTATTAAGAAGAAATGAATATCTGAAAACAAACAAAAAAGTAGATTTTTGTTTTAATTATATACATTTGCATTAAACATTTTAATTGTGTAACACCAATGTAAACAACTGTCTTATTATAATATCAATACCATTGTTATTTTAGTTATGAAGTTTATATTAATGTGTATTTATCTCAACAAAAGACTTTCACAGGCCAACTTGAGATAGGCAGTGAGAGAGCACACACACGTTCTGCACTACTAGGCATCACCCATGATTAGAGCAGGATTTTTTCAAAATACATGATAAGATTGTGTCAGTACTTATCTATATAGCTCAGTAGATGTATGTCCCCACCTGTAGTAGTTCCCTGAGGCGTTTCAGTATATCTGCTGGTATGTGAGTGCCTCTTTTAGTACCTGTAGAGCTCTGTAAATGTGTGTATAACTGGTTGAACAAATATCTTAGTGCCTGTGTTAGCGAATACAGGGTGTGTTGGTGTGTCTGCAATTGCCTTTCATAATACTGCATTTATAAGTACTTTTATGAGTATGTGAATAAATGTAGAAGTCTCTGTCTCTGTTTCACTGGCTGAGACACAGGACCCATGTTTTGGAAACATGACTATTAGTTTCTTGATGAGTGTCATGCTCTATATAGTGCTTGGTTTAGGGGTTTGCAGGTGCATGAGTATGTTTATAAAACTGAAAAGTAAATTTCTTAATCACTTATGCACAGTGCACCATGCTTGATGGCATACCTACAGCATATCACAGAGATGTGTTATTTGTAATAAAACAGGAGTTTGAGACTTGACAAAGGGGTTTTACAGATCAACTTGTGATAGGCAGTGAGAGAGCACACACAGGCTCTACACCACTTGGCCTCATCCATGATTAAAGCAATATTTACCTAAATACATGAGAAGACCGTGTCAGTATGCACCTATGTATCTCAGTGAATGTTTGTATGATCCTGTAGTAGTGGCCTGAGACGTTTCAGTTCATCTCCTGAAATGTAAGTGCCTGTTTTACTACCTGCATGGCTCTGTAAATGTGTACATAAGTGGCTCAACAAATATCTTAGTGCCTCTGTTAAGAAATACAGGGGTTGGTAGTATGTCTGCAATTGCCTTTGATAGTGCTGCATATATGAATAGTCTCACTGAATGTACAATGTAGAAGTCTCTCTGTCGCTCTTTCACTGGCTGACACACAGGATCCATGCTTTGGAAACATGAATGTCAGTTGCTTGATGATAGCCAGTAAGAGATTATACACAAATTCTGCATTACTAGGCCTCACCCATGATTAAATCATTATTTCTCTAAATACATGACAAGATTGTGTCAGAACTTGCCTATATATATATATATATATATATCAGTGAATATAGGTGTCCACCTGTAGTGCCCTGAGACATTTCAGTACATCTGCTGGCATGTGAGTGGCTGTTTTACTACACTCTCTAACTGTGTAAATAAGTCACTGAACAAAATACCTTAGTGCCCGTGTTAGGGAATACAGGGGTATGTGAGTGTGTCTGCAATTGTCTGTGGTAGTGATGCATATATGTAGTACTTGGCATAGAATTGTGCAAGTGCATAAATAACTTATTCATCTTAAAAACAAAATCTCTTTGAAACACAAAGCACCACAGATTATGAGATACCAACATTATATTTCAGAAATGGGTAATGGCTACTAAAACATGGGTTTCAACACTAACATAACCTTGCACATGCCATAAGAAGTTGCCTGTGTGACACCATAGACAGGGTCTGCAGTATTAGGGCTGAACCATATTTAAATACCTCATGTTTAAGTATGCTAACCAGTCTTGTGCTACACATCTGACTAAGTATTACTTTAAAGAACAAATATTAGCATCTAAGCACATTCAAATCTGGCTTATAATTTACCAACACCTACCCAAACGAGTACCTAATACATTGCTGTCACCTTCAACAGGTTCAAGTTTCAAATACACCTATAGTGCACGTTTTTCCCTTTCAATTTTTAGTCTTGTAATCTTCTTTTAAATTGAATAAATAGGACTACAAGTCCCAGAATTCAAAGAAAAACATTCTTTCTGAACAGCACATCATGTATAGACATGTAAAAACATTTCACATCAATTAATACATTGTTAAGTATAACTTTAACCCTTAGTGTACCATTTTTTTCTACTAATTACACCATGAAGTAAAGCCGCACATATACAACATGCAGTTCCATGACAACATTTTGTGAACCAACCTCTCACACACCCAGTCTACACCTCAGAGAATTGCATCTTAGTCACCTATTAATAATTATATAAAAGCACTCACACTACCACTCATAGATTGTCTTTGAATATGTTTCTATATATTTCATACTCTCTTTTTAACATTCTCACATAGACATATACATTTTTAATGATTTTTCTCAGAATTAAATGTAATTAACATACATGAAGATTGAGTTAATTGGTGAAATAGTTTTTTCCTCTTATTAGATAGATTCAAAAGTCTCAGGAATCGTAAAAACAAAGCATAAGAATGACACACCACTCTCATTCAAAGGAACTATGAATGGCAACCTCTTCAACTTTGCACTGTCTGATAGTGTGAAAGTTAACATATGAAAAACATACCTTTTCATATTTTACTTTGTAATTTGCAGTATAGAATGGTTAGTATGTGTTAACCCTTCTGTGCACTTTTCTAAATAAGCCTAACTTGGTGGAATTTTTGTCCATATTCCCGTCTTAATCATGATTGATGCAACAAATTCACAAAAAACAGCAGGTGTCCAAAAACATAAGTAACTTGATCTTTGTATGACTTTAGGAGTACAGTACACTTTATTGGCAGTCCCTCACTAAGAAATTAAACACATAATAAACAATAATGAGTACAAACACCTTTAGGCCCATATTTATACTTATTAGCACCGAATTTGCATCATTTTTTGACGCAATAGTTTGCACCATTTTTGCATCAAAAAGCGGCACAAATGCTGCGCTAAAAAAGTATAAATATGGGCCTTAATTTTTTACAAAGACAGAACTGTCTCTTTAACACCCTTCCCCCAGTACACTCTTAGCACAGTCTCCATAGCAACCCACTACAACCAGTAAGTCACAAGTTTGCAGAACATTTTGGAAGGGGCATACTAGCTACAAAATCAGCTGCAGCCAGTGTGGTTTACTGTACAGATTTAAAAGCATATCCAAGACTGTATTTCACTTTTTTATTATTTGTAGACCCAATCATAGACCAACCTAGTAATCCTTTCAAGTCACTACCTAATTTTATTCACTAGCACATTCACAGTATCCAATCAAATTTTTTTAAGCCTGAAGCACATCTCCATTTTAACTGCCTTTCATTTTCAAAATGACCCCATTCACCCCAGCTTTCTCCTGTCTGCTACTACTGCTTCACTTCAAAATGGTTATAGTGTGGATTTTTGGCCACAACTATGTTTTTTGAGCTAGGGAGGATGCTCAATTGCCCCCTTGGTTAAAAGCATTAGAGATTGCCAACCCCCTGACCTCATGAGTGTGCACTGTGGTGGTAATGACCTGGGCACAGTGACTGGGGTAGGACTGGAAATCCTAATGAAGGGTACCTTTGCACAACTGATGCCACTTTTCCCTCACACTGCCTTGGTGTACTCTAATTTAGGCCAAAGACAGAAGTGGAAGAAGTGGTCAAATAAGTCTGTTCATAGAATGACTAAGCCAGGAAACATGTTAATAAAACTGTTTCTGCATTCCTCAGAGACCAAAACAAGGGGTGTATCTACAACAACAATCTGTGCTTTGACATGAATGGAATCTATAGAATTGACAGTGTGCACTTTACAGACAAAGGCAACATGGTGTGTTTTAGCAACCTGAAACTTTGCATCTGATCTTACATCTAACTGTCACATACACACAATGGACACAAAGGCTCTTCTCAGGGACACCCTATTATCTAAAACTCTTGTTCATTTTCTTTATATTTTTTTGTACATTTTTTTAACTTTTGGCAGCAATGCCATGATCATCACAACTATGCAAACCAAAAGCAGGCTTTCAATACACACCAGACCATTTAAAATGTATAACTATATGTATAGAGTTAATTTTCTACAACAGACTACAAAGATCGACTTCAAAATGACTCTCTACATTCATATATAACTCTCTGACCGTGCATGTCACTGCATGTAACAGACTTTCAGTGGGTCTGCCATTGAAGTCAAAACTGTCTTGCAACCTCTTTCAGTGAGTGTAATAAAGTTTCAAGTGGGTCTCTCAGTAAAGTATATGAGTGTCCTAGTAGGTCTGTAAGTAGGTACATAAGTGTTTCAGTGAGTCTGTGAGTCTGTGCATGAGGGTCTCGGTGGGTCTGTGAGTGGGTGCATCAGTGTGAGTGGGTCTGTGAGTGGGTGTGTCAGTGTCTGAGTGGATCTGTGAGTGGGTGTGTGAGTCTCTGAGTGGGTCTGTGAGTGGGTGCATAAGTCTCTGTATGGGTCTATGGCTGAGTGCATGAGTCTGTGAGTAAGTGTGCGAGTCTTTGATTGGGTGTCTGAGTGGGTGGATGAGTGTGTGCATGAGTGAGCAGAGCTATGAGTAGGTGCTTGAGTGTCTGAGAGGGTCTGTGAGTGGGTATGTGAGAGTCTGAGTGGGTGTGTGAGTGGGTGCATGAATGTCCGAGTGGGTGCAACAGTGTCTGACTGGGTCTTTGATTGAGTGCATACGTCTCTGAGTAGTTCTGTGAGTAAGTGCATGAGTCTTTGAGTGGCTCTGTGAGTGGGTGCATGAGGGTCTGAGTGGGTCTGTCAGCGAGTGTACGAGGGCCTGAGTGGGTCTGTGAGTGGGTGCATTAGTCTCTGAGTGGGTCTGTGAGTGCATGCATAATGGTCTGAGTGAGTCTATGAGTGGATTCATGAGTGTCTGAGTGGGTCTGTGAGTTGCCTTGTGAGTGCCTGAATGGGCCTATGAGTGAGTGAGTGCATGGGCCTCTGAGTGGATGTGTCAGTGGGTATATCAATGTCTGAGTGGGTCAGTGACTGGGTGCATGAGGGTCTGATATGTGAGTAGGTGCATATGTCTCTGTATGGTTCTCTGAGTGAGTGCCTGAGTTTCTGAGTAGATATGTGAGTAAATGTGTGACTTTGAGTGCATCTCTGAGTGGGTGCATAAGGGTGTGAGTGGGTCTGTGAGGGGGTACATGGAAGTCTGAATGAGTCTGTCAGTGGTTGCATTAGTCTCTGACTGGGTCTGCGAGTAGGTGTATAAGGGTCTGACTGGGTCTGTGAGCGGGTGGGTGGGTGCGTGCATGTCTAAGTGGGTCTGTAAGTGGGTGCATCTGTCTCTGAGTGGGTGTATGAGGGTCTCAGTGGGTCTGTGAGTGGGTGCATTTGTGTCTCAGTGGGTCTGTCAGTGGGTACTTGAGTTTCTAACTGCTACTATGAGCGAATGAATTAGTGTATGAATAAGTCTATGAATGTTTTTTGTTGCCACTGATATTCATGAATTTGCAGCAATGGTATAAAGTGGGGGCCGCACTGAGCATCATAAAATATTTGGGAATATCGCACTGTGTGAAAAAATTATTTTAAGGACATAATCTGACCCTCAAACACCAATATATCACACCATTGGGGTCAGGGTAACTCCACCCTGACCCCTTATGCCACTTATCAAATTTATTTCAGCCCCAGTGACCGTGTACCGTAACATAAAATGGTGGCTGCAACTCTCTAGTAAGGTTGCGGCCATCCAATTACAGCATTACTGTTGGCACACGCATTCACAAATTTGCCGTGATCACCATAAAAACATTGCATCCTAGATATACAAATCTATTTTCCCTTTAATATCTCAAAAACTACTGAATGGATTTACACCATATATCCCAAAGCACAATCTATGGAACAAAATCTAGTTTTCTGCCAAATTTGGTGTAATTCTGTCTGGCAGTTTGGGCTGTAGTCATGTTCAAAACTCCTATGGAAATTAACATGGGAAACACACATTTTTTGGCCCACCCTTTTTCTCGGCCCCCACTTAACAGATCACCCGAAGCTTCCCAAATTTCGTGAAGATTCGTCAAACGATGCCAAAGAAATAGGCAAGTCAAAAAATGCTGTTTCTATGGAAACATGGTCCAAACTATAATACCAAGTGGCGACCGCCAGTAGCTAATTATATATATATATAAATATATATATATATATATATATTTATATATATATAGATATATATATAGAGAGAGAAACCTATATTACCTACTGGCATCAACACTAGGGGGCATATTTATGATGCCTCTAGCGCCACCTTGCACCACATTTGCATCATTTTCTTTTTAAGCAAATGTGGCTTTGAGGTGGCATTTTCCCTACACCATATTTAGAAAGTAGTGCGTGCAGGCATTGTGCCACTTTGTAAACCCTTGCATCACAATGTGCCTGCACCAGGCATAATGTATGCCAGGGGGGCATTCTCACTTAGGCAGGCCCAGAAAAATGGCCCAGTGAAATTTACTAGATTTCACTGTGCCGCTTTTAGCATCATTATTAATGCCTGCCTAAGGCAGGTGTTAAGATCATGCTCCCATTGAAAGCAATCGGCCTCCCTGTGCTTTGCTGCATTAGGGGCACAATTTATGGTGCTAATCCATCAAAGCACCACATATGCAACACAAATTATGATGCCCATGTGGAAACCACCTCCGTGGTGTGCCATATAAATACTGCGCATACATGGTGTCGTTAGTGGGACAAAATGGGGTGCTAGAATGATAGATTGATGAATGATGCACCACTTTACTATTAATATGGCCCTAGGCAGGTATAGATGGGACCTAGTTTCCATAGGAAAATATCTTTGGCACCTTTGGGTGAACCTTCACAACATTTTTTTAATTAGTACAGCAGCCAGTTCAACTGCACTGTTGACAATTTCGGGGTTATTCACCAAGTGGGGGGTTGAGAAAAAGGGGGTCCCAAAACACTTTTTTTCTCATGCAAATTCCAATAGGGATTTTGAACACAACTGCAGCCCGAACCTCTGGACAAAATTATACCAATTTTGGAAGAAGAGTAGGTCTTGGTCCAGGAAGCAAGTTTTTTATTATTTGGTGTAAATCCATTAAGCAGTGTTTCAGATATTAAAGGAAAGATAAATGTGTATATCTGTACAATTGATGTTCAGATATACTCTGATTGGCCATTTTAAAGGAGAATTGTCAATCCTGATTGGTTGAGGACAACCATAAAAATATGTTTTGGCAGCCATTACAAGACTCAGGGACTTGGTCCCTGTGTCCTCAAAATGGATGAAACAAAATATGCAAGTGGGCAGGGTGAGCAAACCCAGACCCCAAAGGGTATATATGGGGGTCCCAAATGGAAACCACCACCCCTTCATTGTCTGGCCACAACATGGACAAAATGCTGTTGCAGCTCTTACAGGACTCTGAGATATGGTCCCTATTGAAATACATTATAGTGAATGGCAGGTTTTGAGGGTCACAAAACAGAAAATGGATGAAGTGTAACACCAAATTTTAGCTACAATGTAAATCATTCGTTGATGGTATCATACTAATTTTAGTAGGTTACGCATGCACCACGTGTGTGCTGTTTGGTGTGTTTCACATGTTTACATGTTTAAAAGTAGTATGTCTTGTACTTTTGATTGTGAGAGTACTTTAGTCTCTCAGTCCTGATATTCACAAGTGCCGTTCCCCATGAGTGGGGTGCAGTTTGCAAATAGGTGGCACCACACCCACAAACAACATATATAGCTTCCCATTACAAATGGGGGCTATGATAACTATGCCTCTCTTGTATTTCCACAGGTATCAATGAGGGACACCATAAACAATAGGTATTATCTTATGACACCACACTAGTACGGTGAATTGCACCATATCACAGAGCATGTATTATTTATGCTTTCATTAGGAGTAGTCAAACAAGGAGTGGTACCAGGGAGTCTACTTTGGTCCTGAAGGGGAGCCTAGGGGTAAGGCTCCGAAACATGTAGAGTATGAAGTCAGGTACATTACATCCCCCACTTTAGCAGCCCGTTTTTAATCATACCGCCTCCAAGAGATCTATTACTTCATTGGAATTACTAGGAGACAGGTATTTTTACCTCACCCAAGACTCCACCACTCCTATCCCTCCTGTGATTCACATTGACAAGACTACATCAGTGCTCCTACATATTGCGTAGGTTGTAGCACGCCCGCTCTGTAGCGGAAGAGAAAGAAACCCAATGGTGAAGCATGCCACCAAGGGGTAACCCTGTGCATGAGGGTTTTTCGAACAGGAAAATCCTTTTTCCTATCCATCCTGTGGTAGTTATTTTTGCTGGGCCTCTTTTGTAATGTTATAATCCTGTTAAAGCCAGCCACTTAGGAGAGACTACTAGCTGGCTTAAGTTTGGCTTACAGAAAAGAAAGTCTTATAACTTCTTTACTGTATTAGTTATGACAAATTCAACAGTGGCAAGTTCATGGATTTCTCATTGCCAATCTTTTGAGTCCTTGAATGATACAGTCAGCCCCTTCCTATCAATATCGATGCTTATATGAAATAATTCCAATGTTAGCTAATGGAGCTAAGTATTTACAACATTAGTACATGAAATGGTCAGTTTTTCTCTCACCAGGGCATATAAAACATATTTTATAATGTCCCTGCTTATAGTTACATGACACTGCACCCCTGGGGCACCTAGGGGAGACCTCAGGGGAGACATGTATCTAAAAATAAGGTAGATTATCACTTTGCAAGTACATTTAATTCCAAAGTAGAATTTGCACACATTTTACTTTTTGAAAACAGTCTGCAAAGCAGGTCTGCCTTTAAAAAAATGCCATAGTGCACACTCCGGTGCAGGAAATCTTCTGGGGCTCTAAACCTTCCTGCCATATTATATTCTAGGAATGTATAGGTAGTTTGAATCCTCCTTGTCCTATTATATGCTAGGGAGTTATAGGAGTCTGTCACTGCCAATTGTAATTGTACCACATTACCATATTCCTTGTGATCAGAGCCCTGAGCCTAGCTAACAGAGCTTTCTCACTGTAGCTATATATATATATATATATATATATATATATATATATATATATATATATATATATATATATACAGTGAGAAGGCTTATAATTAGGCTGCATGAGGGGAATTATGCTCAGGAGAGCAGGGGAAATAGTGGCAAACTGCCGAAGCACATTTCAATCTCACGAGGGGTTCGCCAAGGCACCCACCCTGTTCACATTACATATTAATGATGCGGTTAAGCTGCTATTGCAATTTGTTCATGATTCTCCAATTTTGAATGGGATCAAAACACCCATTCTATTGTTTGCTGAGGACTCCCTTTTAATCCCTAGATTTCCACTGGCCCTGTAAAATTTGCTGGAAAATTCATGGAGTTTTTTGAGGAAAGGCAATTATAACTAAATAAGAGCAAAACTAAGTTCATGGTCTTTGGTTAAAATGCAGCCAAAAGCTGTGTTATCAAGGCTGGTACTGAGCGTTTGAAAAGGGTTTATGGGTATGATTACCTGGGGGTGGCCTTGACTAATAAATATGAATGGGGGGTCACAAATTAATAAAGGCTCATTGGTAATCTCACATAGATCCAAGGCCATACTTCGATTTCAAAAGAATACCTTCTCCTGCTCCATTTCCCCAGCAATAGAGGCTTATAGGGCTACATCTCAGAGTGCTGCTCTATATGGGGCAGACATTTGAGGTTATGTTCATTTACAGAAGTTGCAGGTGGCTGAGAGCAACTTCATAGAGCCCTGGTTTGTATACCAGTAAGTACCCATCTCATTCCACTTAATTTTGATCTGGGTCTGAGACGAGTGGCCGACTTGGCTCAATTAAAGCCCTTGTTTTGGATCTGGATGAACCCTGAATTACTGAACTTCAGGGACACCTTGAAAAATCTGCTAGCCCACAAGGAAGCAGCAAAGGTCATGTGGTTAAGTTTAATTCAAAGGTGGTGTATTTAGAATTTGGGAAGCACCACAGTCTATCTCTAAAGGGGTCGAAAGACTTTTAAAAACGTTTTTAGGTCCTATGTGAATAATGATATAAATGATATAAATACAGGTGAGAAAGCAGTTGTTGGTATGATATAAATACAAGTGAGAAGAGTGAGAACAGTTTTTGGTATTCAAACCAGGTCCGGTTTTTGAACCCTACTTGGATCTCAATACTTCATCACTGGCCAAGAGCTTGTATGTGAGGTTTAGACTTGGTAGCTTTCCTACAAGTGTGGGTACAGTAAAGTGGCAAGGAGATGAAGCTTCTATAGTTTGTCCAGTGTGTGGTTTAGCCTCTGATACAATGGAGCATGTAATATTCGTATATTCAGGGTACCACGATCTGCATAGGAAATGGCTTCGTCCACTATGTCTAAACTTAGGGGTTACCCGTTGTATTGATGCCCAATGTATATTGAGATCTGATACATCAACTTCAGTCACATTTCCATCAGCTGCTTTTTGTTTAATGTCTGGATAAAGTGTAGGAAGCTAAAGAAATAATATATATCAATGTATTGTGTATTCCCAGATTGTGATAAATGCAAAAAGTAACCATTATCTTTAATGCACTTTCTCGGCAAGCACTTTATTGTTAATTGCTCTTTGATGGCAGTTTTAGGCATGGGTGTCATGCTTGTTTTATTTGTATAATCAATTGCTGGTTTTATTCACTGTATGGGTATCTTATGGATCTATTTATATAGGTATTATAGTTATGTATTTGTTGATGTGATTAACATTGATCAATTGTTATATTGAGTTATGTATGTTATCGTAGTAGTGTATCTATTCATTGTGAACAACATAAACCAGTCAGTATAAGGCATTACTAATAGGAGTATTATATTGCATGCACTTTTTGGTAACTATTATCTAATGGTAACCAGAATGATACAGATAATTTGATTTATTGTCATGGTTTTTCTCCAGGAAGACCAGTCAATGAGGAACACATGATGTGTATGTTTAGTTGATTAAACTTGTCAACATTTTGTGCAGGCATCCCTGGTGCACTGGCATTTTGCATTTTATAATGATTTTATTTTGACCTTTTAAGGCAGTTTGATCTGTATAATTTTTTGAGTTTCAACAACGAGATTTTTTGGGAGTGATGAATCATGTAATATGATGTATGTTATTAACTTTGGTGGTTTAAGCATCGAATAAAGTTTTGGATTGATACATAAACATATATGTAATTTCTCAAAAATTTATTTCGAAGAACGCTCGAACACAAAATGAAGTCCAAAATGCCTCCTCGCATACAACTCGTTTCAGCCGTAGCCTTGTTCACGTACAGGCTGGTGCTTTACTACACATATTAAATACCCTTACCAAACGACTAACACAAACAAAGGACTACACAGCCCAATACCTTGCAATCCACAGACACCATGGGCGCCATATTTAAACACCCAAGTATATATCTTGTAGTAGGTGTTGCTTATATATATGCGTGTCCTGATAATATTTCTAATTGTATTAGAGAATACAATTAATTCAATTCCTAATACTCTACCCATAATATAAAATTAAATTATATGAATTCAAGCAAACCTTCACACTAAAACTACCAACTTGATCGCTAAATAGCAACGCCTTTCTCAATGATTCTGTGATGCCTGTACAAATATTACTCAACAACCACATACCTGTACTCTACCACCCATATTCCATATTAACATGTGTGCTAACCCCAGACCCACATATATACATATATAAATACCCAATGTATAAAAAAAAATCAAACAAATATTGAATTCAAAATACAAAATGACACCAGCACCTCATTTTATCCTAAATGTACATTCATTTCCTCACTGGAATTAAGACCCACGTGGCTCAGGGTGTTGAGCCTGATTATCATCTTGGATTTCAAGAGCCTCATTTTTCTTTCTCTATCACCACCCCGAGCAGTAGGCTTAATCTGGTCTATGACCGCGAAACTTAGCAGCCGCTCATCCCCATTATGTTTCTCATAGAAATATCTTACTACCTGGTAATTGCGATCATAATTACGAATGGCTCTAATATGTTCCAGAACCCTTTTCTTTGCTCTATGTATTGTACTGCCCACATACAATTTCTTGCATGGGCATCTCAAACAATATATACACAAATCTGTAGTACAATTGTAATGACCTCGAATTTGATGCATTAGATGTCCATTGTCCCCAATTACTTGAAAACAATTGTCACTGTACCTGCAAGCTTTACATTGTTTGCAACAACAAAAAACCTGCAGGGTTTTTTGTTGTTGGTGCACTCTCAAGACCACTTTTGACAATATTGTGACTTAAATCATCACGTAATTATCTATTCTTCCGAAAGGTGACCAAAGGCATATCAGTTATGATATTGCTTAAAATAGACTCTGTATGTTATATATGCCAACTCTTATTTAAGATGTGTCTGATAGTCTGTGATTGATTAGAATATGTAGTGATAAATCTGACATTCTGCTCTGTGCTGTCTGTTTCTGACTTATGGTACAGCAAGACATCCCTCTCTATATTATCTGCCTTTCTTTTGGCTTGTAGGATAACCTTACTGTTGTACCCTCTCTCTTGAAATCTCATGCACATGATTTCGCCTTCTTTCTGATAATCTTCCCATGTACTGCAAATCCTATGGGCTCTTATGACATGCATATATATAAGCAACACATAATACAAGATATATACTTGGACGTCTAAATATGGCGCCCATGGTGTCTGTGAATTGCAAGGTATTGTGCTGTGTAGTTCTTTGTTTGTGTTAGTCGTTTGGTAAGGGTATTTAATATGTGTAGTAAAGCACCAGCCTGTACTTGAACAAGGCTACGGCTGAGACGCGTTGAATGCGAGGAGGCATTTTGTATTAAAGCATATCATTTTTTTGGACTTCATTTTGTGTTCGAGTGTTCTTCGAAATAATTTTTGGAGAAATGGTTGGAATGTTTGTGGAGAGCCAGATCCACGCTCGGACTACCACCGATATAGCAGCCTCGGGTGCCTGGCACTCGTAAGATATATATATATATATATATATATATATATATATATATATATATATATATATATATATATAAACATACCACATATCTCTGTACAGCATTGTATAATCTCCAGGCTAGAGCGATCACATATGATTCACTTACATCAGCTAGCTAGCAGAAAATGATCTCAAATGAGAGTTAGGGAAAAACACCATGAAAGACTTGGTACAAAGAGTCACAAATGGTGTTGCAATAGAGATGCTCACATTTATATTACGAATGGAGATATTGGAAAGGAAGCAAAGTCCGTGCGTACATGTAATCTCAACACAAGCAACTATTAGTTCAGTGGATAAAATACACCATTATTCTCAAATTGGAACCTTTTCATTGTTTTTATAAACAGTTGTAGCGGATGTTGCGTAGTACAAAAGTACAATAAATACTTTGTTGTGCATATTTAGAACACTCAATGACCACCCAGAATGGTAGAAAAGAAAGTAAGAAAGCAAAGCATTCAAGTGATAGTAACTATCCCAACAAACAGTGACCCTCCAAAACACCATTTCAATAGTATAACATTGTCAATGAGGATTGTATTTCCCCCATTAAACACACTTTAAATTTCAAAGAAGATTCAGTCAGGGAATTAAACACATGGCACGTCTCTCTGAGTGTCTGTCACTTTGAGGTGCCGGGAAAGGCTTGCACCTAATCAAAGGGGTCGAAGCTCACAGCTTTTTACATCTGAATGCCTGTCAGTTCCCTAGGTTTTCTTTTGAGGATCCCACTGTACTCCCCTCTGCTACCACGTAAGATCTCAGCATGCCCCATGTATCTTTTAATTTAGCTGTGGCAGGCTGCAGAGCTGCATACGATTTGTCTCTGAAATTGCACGTTGCCAAGTCTTTGATGCATTCAGTTGTGGTAAGTGCCGAACCCCTAAACTATGACTTGGTTACTCTAGGATTTGCCAGCAGGAGAACTAGAGCGGCCAATCACCTAGTGGGCTGTGGCAGTGGCTTTACAGATTCCACAATGTCACCAAGAGTATCGCCAATTGACGCTCATTCATCTTGGACAGCATTTAAACTACTTGTTGCCAGCATTCATGTGCCACTGGGACACGACCAAGCCAAGTGGATGAAATCTGCTTGGACAGTCCTACAAATTGACAGCTTTGTCTTCTTGAGGGATGTATTTTATACATTGTTACAGGAGTGTGATATGCTCGATGTAAGATATTAAAATGCAGTAATTTGTGTGTGAATTAAACTATACTTGTTTGTGTACATCAATAAGTCCAGCAATACCATTTATGACTTCTCTAGTAGGGATTCATTCCTTCACTCCTTTCTTAGCACAGAGTACAATTTGTCCATCCAATGTATAAATAATCATACTGTATTATCTGTGTTAGAGGTTTGAATTTGTTTGGTTCATTTAGAAATTCTGGAGCCATCTAACACAGTAGTTCCCAAACTTTTGACTTCTTTGGACCCCCACTTTGTCAAAACTGTGTCCCGGGGACCCCACTTAATTATTATGAGAATCCGGGGACCCCCCCACTGAGTCATTACTGAAAGCTGGGGACCCAATCTGTTAATATTATTTAATTTTCTAAGTAGTCGTGGACCCCCTGAGGAGGCTTTGGGGACCCGCAGGGGTCCCGAGACCACAGGTAGGGAACCACTGATCTAACATGAATGTATGTGAAGGGGAGCTGCCCTTGTCCACCTTGTATTTTTGAAGTGTTGGGTTGCTGCCCGTGTTCTCATTTTGTAGTTTGAGATGTCGAGCCTAAGCACTAGATGAAACCAGTGTCTAGCAAAATGGCTGTGGGCACCAAAATGCAAAATTCCAAATCAGAGATATCAAAACAGTCCTTCCAATATGGTAGAACTAAAATCTCCCATCTAATTTTCCCTCTCACAGCAATAAAAATTTAGCAATTTAAGAGTGCAGAAAAATAATTTCATAAGTGGGATTAATAGGTAAGTAAAAATATATAAAATTAGCGAGGTGCTGTCATTTCAATGGGTGCAATCCAATCTGCCATAGAAAGAGGAAACTTGAGCCAGGCGTCTATGTTATGTATATTTTATCGATTACTGGCCCACTGTTTGTTCTGATGATGGTCTGCTCATCTCTGTGGAGTACCACTCCTAGGTGACTGACAGAATCTTTGCACCCGTGAGCCAAGCAATCTAACTCTGGTCTGCAAGTATTCCCAGGAGAACAAAATTGGATTTTCCCCAGTTAATGGAAATTGCTGACTATCCGACTAAGTAGATTATCATTTTGTGGATTATTGAAGAAAGATATTCAGATGGCTCTCTGACAAAAAGATTATCATGGGCATACATGGATATTAGAATAACACCAGCTTCGAAGTGGATGCCCTTCTTAATTTTCTTCTCCTGGTATGCCAAAGGTTCAATGGCTACAGTGTCCCCACTGATAATAATTGTGTCAGATGTTATTCCATTGAGCTGCACCTGGTTGTGTAAAGAAAGGAAATCAGCTGTAACATGTAAGCCCTCCACACTAATCTTCTGACTGTAGTCATAAAAAAGGGAACATAGGGTTTTAAATGCCTCCTCAGTGTCAAGGAGAACCACAGCTTCTGGCTCTCGGTTTAGCTGATTCGGTATATTGCTAAATGTATGTGCAAGAAGAACGATTAAGTCAGTTATATGCTGTGAGAAAACAGGGCTGATTGCAGAGGCCCCATAACTTTTTGCCCCCATTTTCCACTTTATGCTGGTGTTTTCCTGACTCTGATGGTGCCCTATGTACTGCTAACCAGTCCCAGGGCCTGTGCTCTGTGTAAAATGGATATGCAAATTAGGCTAATTATAATTGGCTAAGTTAACCTACCTATAAGTCCCTAGTATATGGTAGGGCATGTAGGTTTAGGGACCACAGCATAGGTGGTGCACACCTAGGTGCATTGCTGAGGTGCCCAGTGTCATTTTAAAAGCAAGCCTGCCTTGCTGGCTGCTTTTAAATTAAAGTTATATGCAAATTCGACTTTGGAATTAAAGGTACTTCCAAAGTCTTAAACTACCTTATTTTTACATATAAGTCACCCCTAAGGTGTGCCCTATGTGCCCCTAGGGCTGGGTGCCATGTAACTATAAGCAGGGACTTTATAAAAATAGATTTATAAGCCCTGGTGAGGTAAAAACAGCCAAATTTGTTTTTCCCTCATTGAAGTAAATGGCCTTCATAGGCTAGAATGGGCAGACTTGATTTTAAATTTTAAAGTCTCCTTAAATGTTACATACCAAGAATTTGGTATCAAATTGATTGTTGTAATAAATCCCACAACTTCCAGTTGTTGGATTTAATATAACTTGTCCAGGTAAAAAGTTTAGACTTTACCTAAAAAGTTGCCAATTTCAGCTCTGCATTGTTTTTGCTGCTGTGCTCTGATTGGCCAGCCTGCAGCAGCTTCTGCCAGGCTACCTTGATGAGGTGTGAAGTGGCCTGACTTCACACAAAGGAATGTGCTTGGGGGAGAGAATCTCCCCTCAGCAGATGGTGAGGCAGGAAGGGGGAGGGCGGCCAAACTGGTCTTCAAAGGCAGAGAAGGACATTTGGAGCACCCAGCAACACCCCCACATCCTGCAACCCCAGACAATTAGGTGCCCCCTTGATTAGATTAGGAGAGGGCAGGAGAGGGGTGTGTTTATGATTTTTAGCCACACCAGTGGGTGGGCTCAGCCAGATGTAACCTCCAAAAATCAGATTCATCCATGTTGGATTTTTAGAGACTGTTGCCTTCTGGGATGGATTTTTGCCACACTTCCCAGGAAGTGGTCATCACAGGGGGACGACCCTGTCCCTGATTGGAGAACCAGGGCCCCCCTGCTTTTCACCCAGGAGCAAGGATAAAACTGGCAGACCTGCACCCACGCCTCAGATCCCCTCCAGAATTCAACAAGAAAGGAACTAAAGAAGAAGAAGGACTGCCCTGCTGGACCCCTGGCCTGCACCTGGACCCTGCACTCAGAAGGACTGCACCAGCTGCACACTTGGGCTTCACCACAAGAAGGACTTTGCCTGGCTTCAACTGGTTCAAGGAGGGACTCCCTGTTGGCTACAGGGGAAAAATTGCTAAACCAGAGTCCCCTGCACCAACTCCTGAAGAAAGCGACCAGCTGACCACTGTCCAGTGGCCAAAAAGGAGTTTGCGCCAGGTGCATTCTGGGAGTTGAAGTCCGCACCCCCCAAGGACCATCACAGAACTTCTGGACCCTTGTGGTGAGCTGTGGACCCCAAAAGAACCTTAAAAGAACATCTGGGTGAAGCCCCAGAAGTTTGGAGAAGATTTGACAAATTTTGTAAAAAAGCTCCAGAGAGGGACCGACCCGCCGCGGAAATTCTAGCCGGCTTGCCTCAACCGCGACCCGGCCTGACTTCGTGGTTCGTCCCGGTAAAGAAAAACATCCAAAAAAGAGACTAAGTCCGAACATAAAAAGTTGACCGGGACCTCCCAGCCATCGTATCCGAGAAGGGCTCCATGGACGTCGGATCAAGATCCAGGTTTACCCCGGTCGAAGGATTTTCATCTCGAAAAAACGACTAAGTCTGAAGGTAAAAGTCTCCACCGAGGAAACCCACATCGCGTATCCGGACAAGGGCTCCAGGAGGTCGGATTCAACTGGCAGGTTCGTCCCGGTGAAGAAAAACTTCAAAATAAAGACTAAGTCAGAAGGTAACTTTTTAACCGAGGCCTCCCGCGACCTGTAGCCGAGCAGGGCTCCATCGCGGTCGGCCTGAAAGTTTGACTTTGCCCCGGTCGAGGTGCAACCAGATGACCCGATTGGCGCTTTTTGTTTCTAAGCGCTAGAAAAGTAATAATTCTTTAAAAATTCATATCTCCGGTTCCCCTGAACCGATTTTAATCGTTTTTGTGTCATTTTAAAGATAAAAATATGAACTATTTTTATAAATTGGTTTTGGATTTTTAAACTGTTTCCTGTTTTTTATTTAATTACTGTTTTGTGATATTTGAATGCTTTACACTTTGTCTCCTAAGTTAAGCCATGACGCTCGTTGCCAAGCTACCAAGGGTTGAGCTGGGATTAATTTACTGAGACCTAACTGTACCTATGTGGAGGTTAGTGGCTTGTTGCTAGGTGTAGGTACCTACCTGCCCTACCAATAACCCATTTTCCAACATAATTGGAAGCAGCGACGGGATCCTGTACTTGTGTTCAATATCACGTTACAGTTTTAGGTAAAACAAATTAAAAATCCTTTAAATTGTCCTAGTGCAAAAATTGTTTTTTAATTTTTAATTTGGATTAATTTCAATTATTGATTTATTGTAATTTTTCTAAATTCTTGTTTCCAATTTTTGCAAAAAGTTTTTGTTGACACAAAACTAGGGAACCATGGAGCTTGATCTGGCTAGCCTACCCACACTGACAGTAGTCCAGCTTAGGGGGTTGTGTATTGAAAGAGGGTTGCCTGCAACCACTGATCTCAGGAAGCAAATCCTGATCACATCCCTGACAGCATGGGCTGAGGCCCAAGAGGTAGAGTCAGAAGAAGCTCCAGAGGAGGGAGAAAGAAGGGAGGATGCTAGCTCTAACCACTCAGGGGAGGGAAGGCATCTGAGCCTAAGTGAGGATGAGGAAGAACGGTCCTCAGTAAATACAGTCACTAGGGGCAGATCCAAAGCTAGTGGTGGGAAGGGGGTCCTTTCAGGAGAAGAGAACCCATCCATCAGAGAAAGAGAGCTGGAGGCCCAGCTAGCATACATAGCTTTGGAAGCAGAGAAGCTGGCCCTAGAAAAGAAAAAGTGGGCATACAAAGAGAAAAGAGATGGAAGCAGCGATAAAGAAGCTGAGGTGTCCATGGGTGGGGGAGGTTGCCCCAGATTACCCAAGGGGGTGGCTCCTGCTTATGTAGAGGGGGATGACATAGATAAGTGGCTGGGGGCCTTTGAGAGGGCACTCCAAATGAGAAGGGTTAGGCCTCAATACTGGGGTTCCCTTTTGTGGGAGTTGGTCCCCAACTCAGGGAGGGATAGGCTTCTGACCTTAAGGGGGGAGGAGGCAGATTCATACCCTAGTATGAAGAGGTGCTTAGCCAAGAAGTTTGGTCTGACCCCAGAGCAATATAGAATGAAGTTCAGGGACACCCAGAAGGTCAGTACCCAGTCTTGGGTTGACTTTGTGGACATTTCACAAAAGGCACTAGAGGGCTGGATTATTGGTAACAAAGTAGATACTTATGAGGGGTTATACAATCTGATCATGAGAGAGCACATCTTGACCAATTGTACCCAAGAAAGGTTACGCCAGCATCTAGTGGACTCTAAGCAGACCAACCCTAGAGAGCTAGGGGAGGCAGCTGATGAGTGGTTGAGAACCAGGGTGGTTGTCAAGTCCCAGGGGGGAGACTCCAAGAAGGGGGGGACAGGTCCCCAAAAACCTAAGGAGGGAGGTGGTAAGCCCACCACAGAGACTCCCTCTGTACCCCAGAACCCTAAGAAGGAGGAGAGTAAATCCCACTCCCACTCTGACAAGCAGAGACAGGGAGACCCAGGGTTAAAACAACTCTTGGACAGTAGGGCTTGCTTTGACTGTCAGCAGACAGGTCACTTCAGAGGAGATGCAGCCTGTCCAAGGAAGGTGGTTAGCACTGGGCTGTCCAGTGTAGCCATAGAGGAGGATTCCTCAGATGATGAAGTCCTCCTAGCATTGTGCTGGGAGACAGGACCAGATGGTAAGCTGGTGATCCCTAAGGGTGGGAGTAGGCACTTCCACCACATTCAAGTGAATGGGATCCCTACCACTGGCCTGAGAGACACCTGTGCCAGTCACACTATAGTGAGTGACCGGTTAGTGACCCCAGACATGTATGTCCCAGGAAAGACAAAGAAAGTCAGGATAGCCACAGGGGAGGTCACCTCCAAACCTGTAGCCATAGTGCCCCTAGAGAGGGAGGGTATCCTTGACTGGATTAGGGTGGTAGTCAGTGCTGACCTTCCCCTAGATTGTATCCTGGGCAATGACCTCCCAGAGGTGAGTCTGGTCACAGATGGGGTGGTCGCCCAGGGTGCCCCCCCAACCCAAAGTCCTGGGGAGCCAGTCCCTACATTTAGGAGACAGGGGTCCCCAAGAAAAGGAAAGAAGAAAAGGGAGGGTAGGCCACTCTTAAAGAGAGTTCCAGGGAGCCAAAGGCCTTCTGCCCCAGTAGGGGGGGAGCCCAGAGTTGGCACTGGTGAGGCCTCACATGACCCCAAGGAAGTCCTGAGTAGTCAGGCAGCTGTCCAGATGCAAGGTGTTGCCCCTGCACTGACAGAAGGGAGAGTGGAAGGAGGGTGTCTGCCACAGGAGGTGGTAGCCCCCCACTCTAGACAGCAAGAGGGGTGCCAGGACCCAAAAGTTGCCCTTGAAGCAGCTCAGCCACCTGTCAGTGGAGAGCTTAGGGTGTGGTTCTGGGTACTGACAGCTGTCAGTAGCCTCTGCTGGGTGCTAGCCTTCCTGGCAGCACTGTACTTGGCCTGGGAGGCAGACCCCAGGGCCAATAGCAAAGTAGGCCCCCTGACCCTGTTGGTCATGGTGGGGTTGCTCAAGTGTTGGGTGACCTCTTTGGGTAAGCTAGGTGTTGCCCTAGCAAAGTTAGGAGTAGGGGAGGTGGGCACCTCACTACCCAAGTTGGCAGAGAGAGAGGAGGAAGACCCCCCTAGAGGGAAGTTTCAGTTTGAGTTGGGTCCTTTTACTGTTGGGATGGCTTCACTACCCAGAGGGAGTGACCCTGACAGGAGGATATAAGGCAGAGTAGGCCCTGCAAAGGGACAGCCAGTTTTCTTCACTGTCTTCCTCGCCTAACAAGCCAGGAAGACTCTCCCAGGGTTGGGCTGAGTCTCCTGGGCGTGTGGGCTGGGGGGGGGGGGTTGTGTGAGAAAACAGGGCTGATTGCAGAGGCCCCATAACTTTTTGCCCCCATTTTCCACTTTATGCTGGTGTTTTCCTGACTCTGATGGTGCCCTATGTACTGCTAACCAGTCCCAGGGCCTGTGCTCTGTGTAAAATGGATATGCAAATTAGGCTAATTATAATTGGCTAAGTTAACCTACCTATAAGTCCCTACTATATGGTAGGGCATGTAGGTTTAGGGACCACAGCATAGGTGGTGCACACCTAGGTGCATTGCTGAGGTGCCCAGTGTCATTTTAAAAACAAGCCTGCCTTGCTGGCTGCTTTTAAATTAAAGTTATATGCAAATTCGACTTTGGAATTAAAGGTACTTCCAAAGTCTTAAACTACCTTATTTTTACATATAAGTCACCCCTAAGGTGTGCCCTATGTGCCCCTAGGGCTGGGTGCCATGTAACTATAAGCAGGGACTTTATAAAAATAGATTTATAAGCCCTGGTGAGGTAAAAACAGCCAAATTTGTTTTTCCCTCATTGAAGTAAATGGCCTTCATAGGCTAGAATGGGCAGACTTTATTTTAAATTTTAAAGTCTCCTTAAATGTTACATACCAAGAATTTGGTATCAAATTGATTGTTGTAATAAATCCCACAACTTCCAGTTGTTGGATTTAATATAACTTGTCCAGGTAAAAAGTTTAGACTTTACCTAAAAAGTTGCCAATTTCAGCTCTGCATTGTTTTTGCTGCTGTGCTCTGATTGGCCAGCCTGCAGCAGCTTCTGCCAGGCTACCTTGATGAGGTGTGAAGTGGCCTGACTTCACACAAAGGAATGTGCTTGGGGGAGAGAATCTCCCCTCAGCAGACGGTGAGGCAGGAAGGGGGAGGGCGGCCAAACTGGTCTTCAAAGGCAGAGAAGGACATTTGGAGCACCCAGCAACACCCCCACATCCTGCAACCCCAGACAATTAGGTGCCCCCTTGATTAGATTAGGAGAGGAGAGGAGAGGGGTGTGTTTATGATTTTTAGCCACACCAGTGGGTGGGCTCAGCCAGATGTAACCTCCAAAAATCAGATTCATCCATGTTGGATTTTTAGAGACTGTTGCCTTCTGGGATGGATTTTTGCCACACTTCCCAGGAAGTGGTCATCAAAGGGGGACGACCCTGTCCCTGATTGGAGAACCAGGGCCCCCCTGCTTTTCACCCAGGAGCAAGGATAAAACTGGCAGACCTGCACCCACGCCTCAGATCCCCTCCAGAATTCAACAAGAAAGGAACTAAAGAAGAAGAAGGACTGCCCTGCTGGACCCCTGGCCTGCACCTGGACCCTGCACTCAGAAAGACTGCACCAGCTGCACACTTGGGCTTCACCACAAGAAGGACTTTGCCTGGCTTCAACTGGTTCAAGGAGGGACTCCCTGTTGGCTACAGGTGAAAAATTGCTAAACCAGAGTCCCCTGCACCAACTCCTGAAGAAAGCGACCAGCTGACCACTGTCCAGTGGCCAAAAAGGAGTTTGCGCCAGGTGCATTCTGGGAGTTGAAGTCCGCACCCCCCAAGGACCATCACAGAACTTCTGGACCCTTGTGGTGAGCTGTGGACCCCAAAAGAACCTTAAAAGAACATCTGGGTGAAGCCCCAGAAGTTTGGAGAAGATTTGACAAATTTTGTAAAAAAGCTCCAGAGAGGGACCGACCCGCCGCGGAAATTCTAGCCGGCTTGCCTCAACCGCGACCCGGCCTGACTTCGTGGTTCGTCCCGGTAAAGAAAAACATCCAAAAAAGAGACTAAGTCCGAACATAAAAAGTTGACCGGGACCTCCCAGCCATCGTATCCGAGAAGGGCTCCATGGACGTCGGATCAAGATCCAGGTTTACCCCGGTCGAAGGATTTTCATCTCGAAAAAACGACTAAGTCCGAAGGTAAAAGTCTCCACCGAGGAAACCCACATCGCGTATCCGGACAAGGGCTCCAGGAGGTCGGATTCAACTGGCAGGTTCGTCCCGGTGAAGAAAAACTTCAAAATAAAGACTAAGTCAGAAGGTAACTTTTTAACCGAGGCCTCCCGCGACCTGTAGCCGAGCAGGGCTCCATCGCGGTCGGCCTGAAAGTTTGACTTTGCCCCGGTCGAGGTGCAACCAGATGACCCGATTGGCGCTTTTTGTTTCTGAGCGCTAGAAAAGTAATAATTCTTTAAAAATTCATATCTCCGGTTCCCCTGAACCGATTTTAATCGTTTTTGTGTCATTTTAAAGATAAAAATATAAACTATTTTTATAAATTGGTTTTGGATTTTTAAACTGTTTCCTGTGTTTTATTTAATTACTGTTTTGTGATATTTGAATGCTTTACACTTTGTCTCCTAAGTTAAGCCTTGACGCTCGTTGCCAAGCTACCAAGGGTTGAGCTGGGATTAATTTACTGAGACCTAACTGTACCTATGTGGAGGTTAGTGGCTTGTTGCTAGGTGTAGGTACCTACCTGCCCTACCAATAACCCATTTTCCAACATATGCATTGATGATTCTTTTTCACCTTCAAATGAACATATAACAGCGATGGACAAAATTGTCCCTCAGACAAAATTAATTCCAAACTAGTACATAGATTTATATTGTGCAGACAGAACAGCAATAAATTCTTCAGTGATAAGGCTGCTGAGGTGAAGTGATTCATAGACCTTTGTCCACAATCTTAACCGCTGTATAATATGTCTTCATTGTGGCCATCACAATTGTTGCATGCCAGTAAATGCCTCGGAAAGCATCATCAGCAGAGAGACCAGCAGTTAGGCGTTCCCCCACTCCTTCGAAAGTGAGCCAGTGTGCAGTCATGCACACATAATCTGCTGCTTGACAAATAGTCCACATGTCTTCTGTGAAGTGCATTCATTGAACAGCTGTCTACGCCACAGCTTCATCAACCAATTGCAGCATTTGATGCTGCAGTGCTGACACAGCAACAGTTAAAAAGTAGCTCCAGCTTGGAACATTCTCCTTTTGGTAGAAAGTTTCCACAAAAATCAAGAAACCCCTCTCCTTCCATGAAAGGAGAAGGGGGAGCTAAAGCACCATCATTTTGGCCAGCTTCCTATTGTATAAATTGATTTTTGCTTGGGTTCGGTGATACAGCAACTCCTTAGAGAACACAGCCTTGATAGTTGGATGCTGTGACTGCTTTCTTCAAGATACCTTTGCAAGTGACCTACAGGGAGGCTGCTTGGGTGCTTTGGGATGACTGTATCCCTACCTCCCTTATGTAACCTTGTGGTTGCTATGGGTAATAACTGCACACTACGGACGTTAATCAAAGGGCTTCTTCCTGAACACCACTTCTTTCTGTCAGTTGATAATCTTCTTTCTCACCACCACAACCAGAACCACACCACCAGCTATGGTTTTGAAATGCTCTTCCTGAATGATTGCGTGTTGATTTTTCAGATGGAGCTTCTGGACCTGATACCATAATGCCCACCTGGCTTACCAATACGAACTTTGTTTCTGGCAAATTAAGCATAATGCAATGTGAAACCGCTGCTCTAAACACAAACAGCAGTTCTTATTCCCAACACACATTGTTTAGGTAAATTCTTACCTGAGTGAATCGTTCTGATAATTCTTTTGTGCAAAATGATATTTCTTAATTAGTGGAAACTGCCATTGATCCTGGGTAGTTAATGTACATACAGTGGAAACTTCCTTTTCCTGTCCAAAAGACTGCTCCCTCTGCTTTGTTCAGCCACTGGTTATTTTAGATTTGACTTTTGTAGGGAAAACAGCATTCACTTTTTGACTGCAATCTCTACTGCATCTACACCCGTGAAATCTTCATTTTTGCGAAGCATCTGTGAAGAACAATACAGTACTTTGCAAAAAAAATATTTTTTGAGGGAGGGCAGGCATCATTGTTTTTGTTACATTTTTTCTTTTTGTTTGCTGTTGTATGACCTGAATTTTGGACTAGAGGCCCTTATTGTTATGTTTTTTAGGAGATGTTTGCACATTTCTGGATGGTGGACGCCTGGTGTTATAAAATACATTTCCTCTGTTTCCTTGTGTTTGTTTGAGAAGTTGAAACAGATTTGTTAATCATTTTACTGTGTTGGTGTTTAGCTCTTTTGAACCTACTCTATCATACAGTATGCCTTGGGTGTATTTTGGAATATATTTTTCACGTTACGACTGCTGCTGTTCTATAGGCTTCTGGATTATCTTTTATTCATTCACAATGCAGGTTATTTTTGTCTGCATGCACCTCTTGGTGGATAGGGTCTGGGTAGTTCCTTGATTCCAGGTCCGAGAAGGCAGACATTTAGGGGCATATTTATACTCCGTTTGCGCCGGAATTGCGTCTTTTTTTTTGACACAATTTCGACGCAAAACTAACTCCATATTTATACTTTGGCGTTAGACGCGTCTAGCGCCAAAGTCCATGGAGTTAGCGTAATTTTTTAGCGTGGACACCTACTTTGCGTTAATTATATGCAAGGTAGGCGTTCCCGTCTAAAAAATCGACTCCGAGGCATGTGCGTCGGGTTTATACTCCCGGGCAAAATTCACGCCCGGGAGTGGGCGGGTCAAAAAAAATGACGTACGGCCGCTTTTGCGCCGTTTTTTAGCGCCTGCAAAAGGCAGGCGTTAAGGGACCTGTGTAGTATTGCCGCGTCCTCGTGACTCCTGTTCTACGTCTCGAGCTCGTGTTAGAGAGAGCTCGAGACACTCGGAGTCAAGAGGACGGTTGAGGCGGTAGCTGCGACATCGCAGCGGTCTATTTACAGATTAAAAGATATTTACTTTACCTACTCCTGTAGTCTTGATCACTACAAGTATTTCTGGCGACGAGGAGACCGCTGCATCGGACCCATTTTCCTCGTCAAAACAAAGCAGGAAGTACAGCTAATAATAACGTCAATCTAGGTTCATGATTGGTTATTTATTTTCTGTTTTCACGAAGAACTGAAGCAGTTAGTTTGAATTTTTGGTCCAACACTGCCATCTCATGGATTTAAGACATACTGCACTTTGATTTTATGAAGGAAATTAATTTTGACAGTTCGTTTTTTTGTTTGCTGCTTATATTACAAGGAAACTTCAGCGTTTTTTTTTAACTGTGATCTGCTGTGGATCTTATATTGATATTGGCGTAAAAGTAAAGGAGGTTAAGTAAAAATTCTGACTGGGTTTCTTCAGCTTTCATTGTCTTCTGCGTCACACACCCTGTGATATTACTTACCTTCTGCATTTGTACTGTTTTAAGAATGCAGTCTGTGAATCCACCTCCATTTTTTTTGGAAACACCGGGTAACCCTCCAATTCCATGGAAAAATTGGTATGATGCATTTGAGATGTACTTAGGAGCAATTGGTGCAGCACGCTTCCGTCCTGAAAGAAAAAAAATTATTTTACTCCATTCCCTGGGATTCGAAGGGAGATCTGTTTTTAAATATCTTCCTGCCTTGGTATTGGAAGAAGGAGAAGAGACTGAGAGTATGCCGAAACAGTAAAAAAATTGGAACTGAGGTTTGACATACAACCCAGTTTAGTCGTTATTAGGCACAAGTTTTTCAAAAGAGAACAAAATCCTGGTGAAGACGTGGATACCTTTGTATCAGCACTGAGAAAACTTGCAGCTGATTGCCAATTTCAGGCGTTTAGTGACCAGCTGGTCAGAGACCAATTTATTGCTAAATGCACGGACAAGACTATCCAACAAAAACTTCTTTCTTTGAGCAATCCGTCACTGGATGAGACATTACGATTGGCAAAGAGTATTGAGACGTCTAAAGTGTCTGTGAAGGAACTGGAATCCAGAACGACAGAAAATATAGGATTAGTGAATTCTCAGGATGGAAAAATGTTAAAATCAACTAAGACTTTTTCCAAACCATTTTTTAAGCAAAGCAACATCTGTTTTCGGTGTGGTAATCAGAACCGTATTAAGAGTGGCAGAGGATGTCCTGCTAAGAATGCCACATGCAGTAAGTGCAACAAAGTTGGACACTTTGCCAAAGTGTGTCAGAGTGGCACAATGAGTGTTGGTTATCAACAGGGTTCAGGGAGGTTTTCAAATAGTTCAGGGGTGGCGTATGTTACAGAAGTAGATGATAATGATGTAGATAGAATCCAAGAAGAATTCAGAGACATGGTGATGATTGTCACTGAGGATCACATAGTAACTGGAGATCCTACTAGGTGTGTGGATCCTTATGTTGAAATTGGTGTTAGTGACAAAGTGATCAAACTTTTGGTGGATTCTGGAGCTCGGATCACAATGATTACTCAAGAGCTGTGCAAGGAGGTTTGGGGAGAGAGAACTCTCTGTGCACCTGACAGAGCACCTGTCTCTTATGAAGGGAGAAAGATTGAATTGGCTGGTTAGTTCGAAGATGTACTTGAGTTCAAGGGAAGAAGAATTTTTGGCAAGGTTTATGTGGCGATAAAGGGACTAAGGCCCGTATTTATACTTTTTGACGCTAAACTGCGCTAACGCAGTTTAGCCTCAAAAAGTTTAGCGCCGGCTAACGCCATTCTGAAGCGCCATGCGGGCGCCGTATTTATTGAATGGCGTTAGCCGGCGCTAGCAGACCGGCGCTGCCTGGTGTGCGTGGAAAAAAACCACGTACACCAGGCAGCGCCGGCATAGGGAAAAATGGCGTTAGGGCGTCTTAAAATGGTGCAAGTCAGGTTGACGCAAAAAAATCGCCTCCACCCGATTTGTGCCATTTTTAACGACGCCCAGATGCCATTTACATGACTCCTGTCTTAGTAAAGACAGGAGTCATGCCCCCTTGCCCAATGGCCATGCCCAGGGGACTTCTGTCCCCTGGGCATGGTCATTGGGCATTGTGGCATGTAGGGGGGCACAAATCAGGCCCCCCTATGCCAAAAAAGATTATAAAAAAAAATATATATATATACTTACCTGAACTTACCTGAATGTCCCTGGGATGGGTCCCTCCATCCTTGGGTGTCCTCCTGGGGTGGGCAAGAGTGGCAGGGGGGGTCCCTGGGGGCATGGGAGGGCAGCTGTGGGCTCATTTTGAGCCCACAGGTCCCTTAACGCCTGCCCTGACCCAGGCGTTAAAAAGAGGCGCAAATGCGGGATTTTTTGCCCCGCCCACTCCCGGGCGTGATTTTTGCCCGGGAGTATAAATACGACGCATTTGCGTCGCAGTCATTTTTTTAGACGGGAACGCCTACCTTGCATCTCATTAACGCAAGGAAGGTGTTCACGCAAAAAAATGACGCTCTTTCCTCCTACTTTGGCGCTAGACGCGTCTAACGCCAAAGTATAAATATGGCGTTAGTTTTGCGCCGAATTTGCGTCGAAAAAAACGACGCAAATTTAGCGCAAACGGAGTATAATTATGCCCCTAAACATTTTAGGTTGGTTCCATCAAGGTTTATTCCAAATGGTTTTGAGGCCAGGCACTAAGGAACAGGTATCTGTTGTAGAATCAAACGATTATGCAGCCAGTCTGATAAAGGATTTTCCTTTGGTGTTTTCTGAAACGTTGGGCACCATTGAAGGATTTGCTCATGTGATAAAAGTAAAAGAGGGAGCCATTCCAGTGAAACACAAATTTAGGAGTGTACCATTCAGTGTGAGGGACAAATTGGAAAAGGAGTTGAAGGACTTGTGTATGAAAGGTATCATTGAACCTATAGATTCCTCTTTGTGGTTGTCTCCCTCGGTTATTGCAAGGAAGAAAAATGGTGATTTGAGGGTATGTGTGGATTTGCGCAGTTTGAATAAACATATTTGGGTAGACTCGCATCCTTTACCTAATATTACGGAAATGCTGGCTACTATTGGTGAATCAAGATGGTTTTCCAAGTTGGATCTAGCTACAGCATATCATCAGATTGTTCTAGACCCGGCCTCAAGGCATCTTACTGCTTTTGTTTCACCTTTAGGCACATTTCAGTATTGCAGGATGCCTTTTGGGTTAGCCTCAGCAGCAGCTGTTTTTCAGCGAGTAATGTCTCAGATGTTAAAGGACATAAAAGGGGTAGCTGTATTTCAAGATGATGTGTTGATCCATGCAGCGTCCAAAGAGGAACATGATCACATTGTAAGGGAAGTGTTAAGAATCATGCAGGAGAAAGGAGTGGTCCTAAAAAGTGAAAAATGCCAATTTTTTGCGTAATAGAGTCAAATATTTAGGACATGTTGTTTCTGAACAAGGGATTGAACCCAAACCAGGGTTGGTCAAAGCAATTATGAATGCTTCTCCACCATCAGACAAAACAGGATTGAAGTCTTTTATTGGTTTGTGTGAATTTTATTCACGGTTCATGAGTGATTACGCTACTAAAACTAAACCCTTAACGAATTTGTTAAAGAAAAATGTTGTTTTTGTTTGGAGTAAGGATTGTCAGGAAGCGTTTGAGTGGATTAAGTCGCAACTAGTTGTGCCTAAAATCCTGAAACCTTTTGATCCAGACGTTCAGTGTATCATAACTGTTGATGCAAGCAGTTTCGGTGTGGGTGCTGTGTTGACTCAGGTGAAAGAAGGTACGGAAAAAACTTTGGGATATGCCTCAAGAGTTTTGAGAGGGTCTGAATTAAACTTTTCTGTTATTGAGAAAGAATTGTTGGCATGTTGGTGGGCTATAAGGAAATTTCATCTGTATGTCTGGGGAAACAAGTTTGTGTTGTGCACAGATCATAGTCCTCTTATTCCTATTCTGACTGGAGACAAAATCAGAGAATCAACACCTCACATTTGTAGATTGGTCACAAAATTATTGCAATATGATTTTGAAGTCCGTTATGTTCCAGGTAACAAGAATGTTAGAGCGGATTTTCTATCCAGATTTCCTCTGGTTGAGGGTGCGGGTGTTGGTGAGGATGAAGATGAAGATGATGTTGATAATTGTTTTATAGCAGCTGTTGATCTGGAAGATATGTGCGCAATAAGTGAATGTGAGTGGAAAAGGGAATTGGCGAAAGACTTGGTGTTGGCTCAAATTGTGAAATTTATAAAAGAAGGGTGGCCCAGAGAAAGAAATGTACCTATTCAATTTCAAACTTTTGTCAAGGTGTCAGGTGAAATGTCAGTTGAGGATGACGTTCTGATGAGGGGTGAGAGATTTGTTCCCCCGGAGAGCCTGAGGAAAAGAATAGTTGCTGCTGCGCATGAGGGACACTTGGGTAGGACACTTACCAAGCGCAGATTACGTGAAACGTTTTGGTGGCCTGGAATGGACCAATGTGTTGATGTCTGTGTGGATGAATGTGTGATTTGCAACAGTTGTGAAAAGGGGCTCAAGGTGAGGACTCCACCGTTACAACCTATAGAACTACCCGCTAGGCCGTGGGAAAAGCTGGGAATTGATCTTATTGGTCCTTTCTATGCTTTGCCAAGTCCATGTAGATTTGCTGTAGTCTTAATTGACTACTATTCTAAGTGGCCTGAAATCAAGTTTATAGGTGAACCTTCATCAAAAAATGTGATTGAATTCTTGAGAGATGTATTTCTACGGGAGGGGTTCCCTTCGGCCATTGTTTCTGACAATGGTGTGCAATATGTTAGTCAGGAATTTAAAGAATTTTTACTAGAAGGTGATGTTAAACACATAAGGAGTTCACTATATCATCCTCAAACCAATGGCCTTGTAGAGTGCATGAATCGAGTGTTGGGGAATTGTGTACAATGGGCTATTGCTAACAAGTCAAATGTTCAAATTTCTGTACGTACTATGCTTTGGTTTTATCACACAACCCCCCATTCTTCTACAGGTGTTTCTCCATTTGAACTGTTGCGTGGAAGGAAACCATCTTCAAGGATCTGTCCCGGTTGGATGTCTAAGTGGGTGAAACAAAGTGATTGGAGTGTAATTGATGATACTGTCAGAAATAATGTCCGGAGGGCACAAACTAAGCAGAAGGAATACTTTGACTTATCAAAGAGGGTCTACTCCCATGAATTTGAAGTAGGGGACAAGATTAGAATCAAACTTCCTGTTCACAGGAAGAAAGGAGAAAAGAGATTTTCAGAACCCTTGATAATTGACAAAGTATGTGGTAATGCTGTTAGGGTTAATTTGCGGAATTGGTGGAATGTTGACAGGGTAGTTAAAGTTAAGGAAATTCCTAACAAAATGTGTAAGTCTGATCTTTCTATGGAATGTCTCAACAAACCTTTTCACAGTGAACCAGTTACTGATGTAATGAATCCTATGGATGTTGATAAAGTTGTTTTTGAACATTATGTACGCAGGAGAGGCAGACAAAGAGTGAAACCTTTGAGATACCGTTAATTCTGTGACATGTATTTGAGTTATGATTTTGATTTCATCTTTCTTCATAATTTGTATCTTTACATTTATTTTTATTTATTTTGTTGTTATTGTTTTTCTGTAGACTGTTGTCTTATTGAGTAATGGTTAAATTGTTATTTCCTCGTTTGTAAGGGAAGAAGATAATGTAGTATTGCCGCGTCCTCGTGACTCCTGTTCTACGTCTCGAGCTCGTGTTAGAGAGAGCTCGAGACACTCAGAGTCAAGTGGACGGTTGAGGCGGTAGCTGCGACATCGCAGCGGTCTATTTACAGATTAAAAGATATTTACTTTACCTACTCCTGTAGTCTTGATCACTACAACCTGTGGGCTCTGAAGGAGCCCAGAGGTGCCCTCCCATGCCCCCAGGGACACCCCCTGTAACCCTTGCCCACCCCAGGAGGACACCCAAGGCTGGAGGGACCCATCCCAGGGACATTAAGGTAAGTTCAGGTAAGTGTTTTTTTATTTTTTTTTGTGGCATAGGGGGGCCTGATTTGTGCCCCCCTACATGCCACTATGCCCAATGAGCATGCCCAGGGGACATAAGTCCCCTGGGCATGGCCATTGGGCAAGGGGGCATGACTCCTGTCTTAGCAAAGACAGGAGTCATTTCTATGGGGGTTGGGAGTGAAAAAAAATGGCGCAAATAGGGTTGAGGCGAAAAAATTGCCTCAACCTGACTTGCCCCATTTCTTGACGCCCAAGCCCCATATCCCCCTACGCCGGCGCTGCCTGGTGTACGTTGTTTTTTTTAACGCACACCAGACGGCGCCGGCGGCTAACGCCGGCTAACGTCATTCAATAAATACGGCGCCCGCATGGCGCTTCAGAATGGCGTTAGCCGGCGCTAATTTATTTTACGCAAAACTGCGTTAGCGCAGTTTTGCGTCAAAAAGTATAAATATGGGCCTTATTCACCTTTGTTGTCAACTACCTTGGTCCCCAGGTACTTGCCAAAGCAGGCCAGGGATACAAAAGTCTCAAACTGGGCAGGACAGCATTTTTATCCATCCAACGCCAGAAAAACATGTTGAGATGGAATAGGACAGTACTGCTGGTCTTTCTCTGGGGTGGGTTCTGACTGTGGTTTGGGTGGTACATAATGTGTTGTAAACTTGGTAATATTGTGCAAATTTCATTACTCAAAATTATGCAAACCATGTTACTGATTACAATTTTGCTTAAGCCTTCTAGATTAAAAAGAAAAAAAAGATTAAAAAGAAGCAAAACAATTTCAGAATCATTTGTGTAGAAATTTTGCTTGTTCATCTGGAAGAGTTGGTGAAATTGGATTTTTTCAAGGTCCACTACATTTTAGTGCTGTGGTAACTTGTACGATTTTGTGGAGGACTTCTGTGTAGCATATGAAGCAGTAGACAGTGGATCCTTGTATTATAACTTTAAGCCATGAGGTTGTCCGCAGGTTTTATTTCTCTGGCTTCACTTTTTATAAATGTCCAACTAGGCAGAGAAGGAGAAAGTAGTATGTAGTACTTCATACAGTAAGAAAGTGAAAACATACCACAGAAGGGGTCCAATGCCAGATTAGAAAAATAGAGCAATTTTTAGTAAATACAGCAACACCAAAATGACAAAATTCCAATCAGTAGAACTGAAGATAAGCAATTTTAAATCTTTTAGTAAAAATAGCAGCAAAAAGTGCAAAGAGGCAACTTTGGTTATCTGGTCATATCGGACCTGGACAAAGTCACAAGTTCATACCAACCACAAGGGAGTGCAGCCAGCTACAAGGTCCCAAATAGGCCCACTGAACAAGAGTACTTATAAACCTGGTTTGCGGAGCATTGCAAGGTCACGCATCAAGGATGCATTGAACGGCTGTGGAAATGCGTCGGTTCTCAGGAACTGCGGGGCTGCGATGCAAAGGCCTACATCATCATTGAGAACCCTGCCGACAAGGGCTTGCATTGTTGAGTCTAGCACAGAGAATGTGCCATGCAACAGAGGAGATGCATCAGTTCTGAGAAGCTGTGAGTCTACGATACAGAGTCCTGGTGCTGGGAGAAATCCACACAGCAGAGGTGATGCGTTGGTTCCCTTGGGGTTGTGCTATGCAGCAGAGTAGATAGTAGGTACTGCTAGATCCACAAATGGTCTGGCATATCACCGTCAGACCCACTTCCAAGATTCCAGGACTGGAGGGGCACCACTTGGCATGTTAGGACTCACAGCTGAAGAGTCAAGGTGCTAGTTACAAGAGACTTGGCCATTGGAGTCATTCTGGTGGTCCTGGGTGCAGGTTAAACATCAAGTCCTTCTCACCCAGGTAGGAGGGCAGCAGATAAGCACAGCAGAGCAGCAGTCCTTGCAGCAGCACAATCACCCTTCATCCTGGCAGAATCTACCACAGGTCCAGGAGTGTAATGAAGAGTTGGTGTATGAGGTCCAATATTTATACCTGGTGCCTCCTTTGCAATGGAAAAAACTCTAGAGGTTTCCCTTTGAAGTAAATCGGTTACTTGCCAATCTTGTCCTGACTCCACACTAACTACAGGGGGTAGGCAATCTGTTGTGTGAAGACAGGACATAGCCTATTCATTTGTAAGTAGGGCTGTGCCTGACTCTACTTTCCAATCCTGCCAGTAACGGTCCATCCAGGCACATCTAAGTACTTTTGTGTGCCTATTTAGGAGAAACACGCAATGTCCAACTGACAACTACACGCAACCATGTTATCGAGAGACAGGCTACACTCACTAAATAGCTAAGGTAGGAAAATGCCATCCTTCCAAAAGTGTCATTTTCAAAATTGCAATGAAACATCTGGCTTCACCAAAAAAGAGAATTTTTCATTACAGTTCAAAATATACTAAACATGAACCGTTTGTCTGTTCCCATTTGGAGGCTGCAGCTAATCAAATGCAATATAGTGTTGTTATCCTATCGAAGAGATATGCCTTGAAAAAGTGAAAAATGAATGTAAGAGTTTTTTAATATCAGTACATGTAAAACTTAAAAGTAAATGTATTAAATTTTATGGACGTTGCACCCTATTGTGTGGGCTATTTAGAGCCAACCCTAGGGTGACTTATTTGTATTAAAAAGGAAGGTTTAGGCCTGGCAGGAAGTTTATTTTGCAAGGTCAAATGGCAGTTTAAAACTGCACACACAGACTGCAATGGCAGGTCATCTGAGACATTGTTAAAACTGTTACTTAAGTAGATGGCACAATCAGTGCTACAAGCCCACTAGGAGTTTTTAATGTACAGGTCCTGGGCATGGTAGTACCAATTTACTAGGGACTTTTAGGTAAATGAAATATATCAACTGGGGACAAGCCAATATTAACATGTGTTAAGGAGGTAGCACACATACTTTAGCACTGGTTAGCAGTGGTGAAGCACACAAAGCCGTAAGGCCAACAAAAACCAGATCAGAAAATATTGGATGAGTAAGGCAAAAATGTTTTAGGGAAGACAACTCTACGGCTAACAGGTTTAGCAGGTCTTTATTCGTTTTACAGTGTAGTGACATGAAGAGAAGCAAACACAACCTATACAGTATACATGCATATCACTACTCCACCACAAGGTGTCATACATATAATTAGCAACCATTTTATTCTCACACCATTTTATGTGGGTGGTGCCAAGTGCACAGCTTAGTTTTGGGGCTGGCATATGGCATGAGGTAAATAGCAATGAATTGGAGGGGTAGTTGTTGCCTAAGAGCACAAGTGGACTATTTCAGAATTGTAATGTAGTGTTCTTTAAAGTGGTATGCCTTGAACACATTCCTAAAGTGGGCCAGGGTTGAGACAGTCCTGGTGGATATGGGGATGTAGTTACAAAAATGATTGCACTGATGAAGGTGGCTTGTTCTTCGAATCATCTACATTTCTTCATCTCCAGTCTGAGATTTTCCTTTTCCTGGCTGCAGGTGTATCAAGAGTGTAAGAAGATGGTGAGTTTATTAACCAGATTGGCAGAGGTGCTGGCTGTGAAGCTTTGTAGAAGATGAGGCTGGTTTTGAAGATGGTGCTGGCCAGCAAGGGGTGTCAGTGTTGTTCTATCAGACTATGGGTCACATTTCTTAAGGCAAATGATGAAGTGTCCTATGGTGTGAGAAATTGGGTTGTTGGGTCACGTTCAACATATGTCTTGTAGATTACCCGTATGAGTGGCCAGTGCAGAGTTTTGGGGCTGTGAAGAACGGTATTGCCACCAATCAGATACCTTGAATGGAAGCTCTGAAGGAATGATTTCATTGTCTTTAGTAGAGACAGAGATGATATCAGGTCATATTGGTTTTCTTGGGGATGTGTTCCTTGTGGGTGAGTTAGCTGACTAGGCTGAATCCAAGACTTTTAGATGTATTTTACATAAATATGATCTGGCTACCAATGCAATTTACCATTCTAGACAACTTCCTTTTACTAAATAGGTCCCAGATTTACTTTTATGTTTGTGTGGGTGTTCATGCAACACAAAGCAGTGCATAATTATACAAATGGGAGCACTGATCATTGAAACATAAGTAGACTGAAGTGCTGCACCAAACTCCCTTTCTGCATGAAGTGCCAGCCCCCTTAAAATCTATGTAAATGGGGCAAAGTCGGATCAACAAAAACAGAGTACTAGGGCGGTATGTGGAATTTGAACACTAGAGGAGACTATACGCAAAGAAGCACCCTGCGCTATTGTGTGATAGTCCGACCCATAAGATGTGTAGCTCATGCAAACTTGCACATGTTATATAGCTTATGCCATGGTTATCTCCAGTGTGCTAAAATATGATAAAAGATGCACAGAAACTATGAAGACTACGAATTTTGATTTATTGTGTAACATTTCCCTTCTGTGGTTTTTGCATGTTATTGGAGGTGGTATTCTTCAAGTAAGTTGCATTTAAGACAAACGTGAATTGAAAAGTGTGTCAGGTCATTGCTAAATTTGTAAAACAAAAAAAAAAAAAGCCTGAGGGCAAATCTATTAAATGTCAGGGCTCTTTAATCCATTTATAGACACTTATTGTCCCTTTATCTCACTTTTCAGGACCCTGTTTTCTCACTTTGTGACAGTTTTTCCATTTAATTCCTTCTTCCCTTTTTCCCGTTGGTGTTTTTTCCCTCATTTTGGGCCTCACTTCCAGTGTGGCAGTCCGAGGCTGGCCACACTCATGTTGAGGGTCAGACTCCTGCACTCCAGGTTGTTCGACCATTCAATTACAACCCTGGCTGGCAGACCAGCCAGAGAACCACTGTCCCCGCCGGGAACATGGTTCCCAATGGCATGATGGCGAACAGAGTTGTACTTATTCAGGGCGATGGTGAACTCAGTGGCGCCTGCCTGATTACAACTCACCTCACTGCCAGCCTTTCAATGGTGGGCTGACGGCATGGAAAGGCTGGCAGTGCGGGTGTGCTGGGAGCCACCGGGGCATGGGCAGTGAGGGGCCTCATTCTGAGGGTGCTGATCGGCCCCTTCCCTGCTACGAGATAGCACTCAGGTTTTTTAAGGGAGCTGACGGCTATCTCATACCACTGTCCCTGCCAGTCTGACCAGCGGGAACATTGTAATAGGGCAGTTGGGGACACCACAGCCGTTGGCAGTCAATGAGACTGCCAAACTCATAATAAGATCCTGAGTCTTGTTTAATATCTCATGAGCAAAAGTAAGTGCTAGTCCCCAGAAACAAGTGGTGGTGCTCCTCATTGCCAACCGCCAGCTCAAATTAAGTACTTTGGTGGGTTCCTACTCATTGGGCCCTCGACCTCAGGTTCATAAAACAGAAATATGCTGAGCTTCAGAAATCCAACTGGACTATTTTTTCCCTATCATATTTATACAGTTAGTAGTGGTTCTTGTATAACCTGAAAAGAGATGGGCATCTCACCTGGCAGTACTGAGCATACTTGTGCTTAGACCAGTAATATCAAGTAAAACACCACATTCAGGGAACTCCTATCTAATTCTTCATAGATAACAGGAACAACAATTAATTAAAAATGTTCTATACCTCTAAACCCAATTGCCTTAGATTATTGATCCACACACTAGCAGTATCCTAGAACGTCTGGCAAGCTCAGCATGAAACCAGCCTATGAATGTCATTCACTGCTTTTACTTGTCAGTTTAGCTACTTAACGTAATTATTTAACTGTTAAATATTTAATATCTCCTCAATCATATCCAGAAAAGTCCATTTAAAATAATAATGTTGGAAATGTTTAACACAATTCGTTCAATCGATTTGTGTGTAGAATTTCTACATATTTTCAATATGATGAAATCATCTGAGGCTTTCATGTTGTCCCTCTCACCATGAAAAATGGCTTTTATATTTTACTGTTTAGTCTTTATTAAGGTTCCATGGCCTGATGTCAGATTATTCAGCAGAGAGTGATTGCACAAAATTGTCCGGACATCTCTTTGGATAATCTAAGTATTCTATACATCTATGGGGGATGTTCAAAATGTAAGTGCTAAGCTGTTCACACAATGTTGGGAGGTGGAGTCACTTAAACACAATTTGAAAAGGGCAGTACAGGAACCACACATTACCGTTTTCATTAATAAGGATAAAAAAAAGTAGCCTTGTTCAAAAAATGGGAAGAGAATTTGGAAAACAGTGCCAATAAAGTATGCATATTCTGGCAATGTTTACTGACATAGAACACTACAGGACAGTGAGAGAAATAATTAAGCCTATGATCAAACTGATTGCAAGGTTACTTAAATGAACATGTCAGAAGCACTTTGGCAAAATTGTCTGTCAATTGAGAGAGACATCTATCATAAATTAATAGCATCACAATTTCAGGGACCAGAAGGACAATGAATGTGTTCACATCTACAAAAGACACTCAGAAATTATTACTTTCATTAGAAAAAATAATGTTAAACAATAGGTGACACAAAAAGTGTTGCCCTAGCTCTCCAGAACTGTTCTAATAATGCAATTGGTTTATAAAATAATTAATATTTCAAAAACCAAAAGGGTTATGCCTAGGGCTCTACCAGTTGTTAAAGACATTGAACCAGAGTTATAGCATGTAATGAGGGTGTCGCCATTGGCTCTCACTGTACCAATGAGGCTGCTGGATTTGGGTGGCAGCATCACCTGAATTCTGAGGAACTGAGTTTGATCCCATACCATGTGACAACTGTTGGCCTAATCTGTTTCCAGCCAGCTAGCAGCGCCTCACCTATTCCCAAGAGCAGGGGTGATTTGTGGCAGCTGGGCGCATGACATTGTGACTTCTCAGGAAAATTGTGGTGGATCAGGTCTTATCCTTTTCTCCCAGTTACAATTGTCTCACAGATGCAAAAAGTTTTATTGCTTTAGCTGTGTTTTGGAGAAAAAAGACATGGACACCAATAAATAGAATGATAAAACATCTAAAAACAGAATGGTGACAAGAAAAGTGAAACACAAGAAAAGTCCCACCATACTGTTATTATGTGAGATGTATGATTCCTACCTACACCATTAATGTTCTCTGTTAGAACACAGCAGGATAAGCCATAGTCCGCCCTTCAGGACCCCTAGGAAGACATCATCCCCCATACCTGAGTATGGCAATAGTGAAGAAGCCTGTCTATTGAGACACCTTCCCTACATAGGCGAGGGAAAAAACAGTCTCAGCAAGCAGCTGTATCGAAGTCAAACAGCATGCAGTGGCAGTCATCTGGCTGGAACCTCCCTCTAACATACAGGAGGCAGAGAGATGTTTTATAATAATACAGCTGGTGTTCTGAGAAAAGTGTTTCCATGTAAGAATATTATGTTCTGTAAAATGTTAGAGCTGCAATGTACCCCTTTGTGCTGGCAACCCTACCTTGTTGGAGCCTTGAACAAAGCACAGAGTAAAAGAATGTTGTGTTAAGAAACGTAAATGCATTCCTTGGTGAAAGTACAGCAAGATAGAGGAAATAAAACATCACCACTAATGTGATAATAAAATGTAATGTAATAGACTAAAGGGCACACTCAACAGGCCTATTTGCTAAAATAACGTGCCCAAAAACACAAGTAAAATGGCTTCACTCCAAGGGAGAAGGCCTTTAACAACAGGCATAGCCAGATACAGAAGGTCCATAAGGCTACTAGAACATTCCACCTAGTAAGTGTAAGATTGTCTACATTGAAAGAGAGAAACAGAAAGACAACCATTGAAATGCTAAGGCAGAAGGCTTATACCAGCAACGTGAAGCCCTGAGCCACTTCATACTCATTAGTGGCACTTCCAACATTCCAATGTTCTAACTGTATATAGAAATGTATTCCCATTAGCCGCTTTTTCTATACTGCTTCAAACTTCATTATGCTTCGGTCTGTAATAGTGATAAGCAATAAATGAAGATAGGAAGTTTGGGATGATGAAAATAATTTACAGCTGCCATATTGCACATATGATTGTGTCTGAAGAAGTTTGTGAGGACAGATAGCAATATGTTTTAAACTGTGCCCAATTTTTAATTTACCTAAATTCCCTGGTCGATTTTGGCAGGGACAGTGATTGAGTGGTGATATTTAATGTCCATGTGCAAGACATTCTCTTTTTTCCAAGCACTTTCTTTTTGGGCACTCAAACATTTATCTCAATCCATTACCCTTTCTGATCAAAATGAAAGATTCAAAGTTTCAGTCCAAAAGTTGAAAATATGGTAATTTCAGGAGATGTTTCAATTCTATCACTTTGTTCCTCTCTAGTATTTTATCCTAATCAATATAAGCTACATATTAGTCTATGGCTCCAATAACATCATGTGTTATCTCAGGAATAGGTGTTCCTCACACGCAAGCTTTTAAAAATAAATAAATGCTACAAATGCATCTTACACACTTAGGTCGGATATCCGGCAGTAGCCATACTTGCGGATGGTGGTTCTCTTGTGTTGCTACCACCTGCACCACCCCACTAGTAGGACCACTAGTACGGCCTGGCGGAGTCCTGCTGGCAGATCGCTGCCGGCGGTGGAAGTGCCCCTTCCCGTTCCCTGCCGGACAACCTCCTAGCCGGACAAGGTAAGTTGGGCATCTGACAGAGGAGGGGGGTGGGCGGGTGGGGGTTGTTGTGTGTGCGTGTGTGAATGTGACTGTGAGTGTTGTGGTGCATTCGTGATTGTATTCATGTGAGTGAATGCATGTATAAATGTTGAAGTGAGTGTGCGTTTGCATGTCAGTGTGTATGCATGTGTGTATGCGTGTATGGATGAGTGTGAGTATGTGTGAGTGGATGTGTGTATGGATGAATGTGAGCATGTGTAAGTGGATGCATGTCTGGAAGTGTAGGTGAATGGGTGTATGCGTGGTGCGTGTGGGTGTCTGTGTGCATGTATGGGGTGGGGATCGTTATGTGAGTAGGGGTGGGGGGCACTGTGACTGTAGGGGGTCTGGTGAAAGAATTATCTTTCACCGCTAACCCTACCGCCATGGTTTTAGTGGCAGTGTTAGCGCTGCAGAGACCATGGCAGTAGGCCAGCTCATAATACTGCCGGCGGCACTCTGTGGCCCGCTGGGTCAGAAATGAACATCTCTGGCCCAGCGGTTCATACCGCCATGGAGGTATGAGTGGAGATGTGGCAGGTTGGCATCGGCAAAACCAGCACACTCATAATGTGGCGGTCTTCACCGCCAGCCTGTTGGAGGTGATACCACCACATTAACAATGGCCGTCGGAAGACCGCCAGGGTCATAATAAGTTTTGTCAACATCAATGTGTAGAGCTCATGTACAAAATCAGGATGTTGAATGAAAGCAACAGAAAGTGCCCGTGTTTTGAAAGGTTAAAGCTAAGTTGTATGGTGGTGAAAATAAAATGAGTAAATTGCTTTGTGCAGTTCTATTAAAAAATATTCATTTTCATAGGTAATCCTTGGCACATGGCAATGCTAAAAAAATATGGTGGCCAAATCAGAGATTTGAAATTGTTTTGAAAGTGTTTCTAAAAAGCTATACAATGCGGAAATTCACTTGAAAATATTTAAAAATATTCCTCATCTAGTCAGACAGATTTAACAATTCAGCTTGAAGAAGGATTCAATACCTGCTGAAATATATTGAGTGAAGCTCTGTCTTGCAGTGTTCGCCTGGCGCTCTATCACCAAATGCAAAAAAGGCACTGGTGATCATTTAGGGTAAGGTTTTACGATGAAGGAATTTTATTGATATGGCATTGGGCCTCCATTTTTGATTTTCATATCTTTGTTGAATTTCCCCAGAGGCAATCATTTTGTTATTAGATCGTGTTCTATTCCCTTTTTCTAAAATCAGAAACTAGAGAGAGACCTTCATTTACTTTTACTGCCTGTTTTACAAAAAAAGACCATTTTGGTTGAAAAAGAGAAAAGTATAGGATTCACATTTTTAAATATGGTGACAAAGACATTAAGGCCCTCATTACGATTCTGGCAGTCCTAGGACCACCAGACTCACAGTGGCAGTCTCACCACCGCCAAAGCGGTGGTTCGACTGCTTTGGCGACGATCAGACCGCCACATTGTGACTGTGGTGGTTCGGCCATGGTCGAACTGCCAGCACCGCCAGTTTCTGGGGATTATGACTCACCTCTCCGCCAGCTTTTACAAGGCGCTTGCACTGCCATGTAAATGCTGGTGGAGACGGGGTGCATGGGGGGCCCATGGCGGCCCCTGCACTGCCCATGCACTTGGTATGGGCAAGTGCAGAGGCCCCCATGGGCACCCCTCTCATGGTTTTCACTGTCGAAAACCGCAACGGTTGCTGTAGCACTCTACTCACCGCAACGTTGCAGCTGCCTCGATGTTGAGGGCTGTTTCTTGCTGGGCCAGCGGGTGGAAAATCTGTTTCCGCCTGCTGACCCAGTGGGAAACTTGTAATAGGGCTACAGGAAGGTCACTGCACTGGCGGTGACCTGACCACGGCAGTTTGGCAGGTGGCCTTTTCTGCCCGCCAAACTTGTGATGAGGGCTTAAATGTTCTACATGGGAAATCATGAAAAGTACTTCTTTGAGGAAATTGAGAATGTTTCCAAAGTTAAATATTTATGATATTCAAGTCATCTCACATTTGTATTTAAGAGTGTATATAGTATTTTGATTTGGCATTGTCTAAGAATATATATTTCTGAATTTTTTTTTGAGAGTCAATAAATGAAACCATTACTTTGTATTTCAATTATGTTGGAACACTGCATTTTTAAAGATAATTTGTAGGTCCATATATGTACAGAAAGCAATGCTATGCTAAACACAAGTCATCCTTCATCATTACAAAATGTTTGTTTTGGGTTATTTGACAGTGATATTGTCTAGGTTATGTAGGAGAGGCAAATTTACTGATTTGGGGCCAGTCTTTTCAGCAAATGCCATTTGTAATGGTCCACAAATGTCATCTTATAAACGTTGGAGGAACGGTTTTGTTATAATCTTTGGTTTGGTAGGGTTATTTTTTTTGAGAGAATTGACAATAATAAGGTGAGATATTCTTAGGTCACCTCTAAAGGCTTTCTTTTGAGTTTGTTAGGACTGTGTCCACAACAAGCTAAGCCACGTTTACTTTCCTTTATCAACGGCTGCTAATTCATTTTTATAATATACCACTTTTTTCTTTTGCATCTCATACTGTCAATAACAAGGCTAACTTATCTTAAATATTTTATTTATATGGTATTAGTAGTCAATTATGAGGTATAATTGTATATTTAATATGCACTATTTTTTCTGTATATCTCATAAGGTTTGTTTAGTTTGTATCATTTTTAAAAAAAATATATAAATTTTTATCATCCCATACAGCATTTGTTTCTGTTCTTACTGGTTGCTGTTATGGCAACATGCTTATTCTTAGTATACTCAGCATATATAATAATAGTTTCAAGAATAAGAAATAAAGACCAATGTGCACTTGACTCATAATCATGGGATATACTCACACCAGAAGGCCTAGTGGCATAAACTTTCTTATAGTACCTCCATGGTGTAGTGACTTGAGTAAATTGAAAAGCATGCAGAGTTTAGACATACTTGAAAGGTTAGTTGGCAATATGAGGCATGTTGTTGTTGTCAGTTAGTTGGATCCTCACCTTTGCTGGCTCTGTAAATAAACTACAAGTAATCAAACTCTACTCTTGAAGTTCCTGCTGTCACGCTGTTCATCAAGACCTATTTCTACTTAAAACGTTGTAGATGGATTATGTTAAAATAAGTTTTTAAAAAAATTGTGCAGAAGATTTTCAACGCTAACAAGAAAAAGAATAAACAACATTTTAAATCTCTGACATTTCAAGAAATATATCAAATATCTTGTCATAACTTACAACAAAATGTTTTTTTTTAGATTCATAGTAGCAGTAAAACAGCAATTTTGTAAATTTGTGAAGCAAATACAGTTATATTAATTTATGTTTGACTTTTTCCAGAATTCATGCGTCATTGCAAAGCTGCGCAATTTCATTTCTGCACCAAGATGTGGGAGATTTCCTAGAATGACTGCTCTTAAGGAAAAAGCTAGGAGCCTATATATTATTATGAACGGCGTCTGCAGAAGGGTATGTCAATAATTATGGCTCCTCTTTGCACTTACCTCTGATATTTTTTTGTTTCTGTTTTGAACTTCTTGAGTTTCTTTATGTCCAATTTTCAAATGTATTTCTCATTTTTTCTCCAGGATTTAGTATTCTTTTACCATGACTGTAATGCTCTGGAAATTCCAAGGCATCTTCCGACTCCTACTCCGCTAATGAGGACACAGAGGAGTATCTCCTGAAAACATCCCTGTCTTTGAATATTTTTCATGGCTTTAATGAGTAGAAGGGCCACAATTTGTAACAACTTGTAACAATTTGTAGACATTTGACTTATGCTCTGCTAGTGATGTCTGTGTCTACTACATCAATTGTTATGCATGGAGAGAAATTATGAGAAGCATAATCTTTAAATCTATTAGGAAACCAAGTATAGATTGTGTTTCTTTCTTCTATCCTTTGAATTCAAAGATGTGGATATGTGGCTACTCTTTAACATAAGGTGTACCGCCACCACCGTACTCTACCATACTAAAGCTGCTCATGAGTAAAAGTGTTAAACATTTGTACCTTCACATTGATTGTTCACTGTTTATCATCAATTTAGTAGAGGTAACAGTGATAAGTACTTCTTGTTTGAGATACTAAGCTTTAAAAACAGCATATTACATAGGGAAACATTTAAAAATATGCACTTCTTTTTGTCTGTTTTTCTTTTAGTCCGTTGATTTCTTTCTTCATTTGTTTGCCTGTTGCTCAGCATGTCTCTATTTATCTTCTTTAAGCTGTCTGTCAGACTGTCTGTAGATTGCTCAGTCTGGCTCTGAGATGTTTTCTCTTCTCAGATGGTTGATGATGAATTTGTCATTTATTTACTAACATCTTAATAATCAATTACTTACTTCTGATATATAATCGATCATCTATCTATTCTCCCTTGCACTCTATTGCCTGTCTGAAGTGAATGATTTGCAAGTAAGACAGGTTTATCCTGTATGTACTAGCAATCCTCTATATATCATTTATCCTGCTCACCTCTAGTAGCAGCTTTATACACTTCTTTTAATTTTTGAAAAGGTAAAGCTTTTATGTATTGATGCAAATTGTTCATATTTTTCTAGTGTATTTTCATATTTAAAAAAATGTCATTTATGATAAAAAAATAATTGCATCTAAAAATGTAGTGCAGTGAGTTATAGATGAGAAGACAGGGAATTCAATGCATTGTCAGACATTATCAGAAACATTTCTTTGTTCTCTAGTTTATTAAAGTATTCTGTGGTTAAAGGCAACAAGGAAAGCAATGGTACCAAGTGCAGTCTGAGGAAAGACTATTTGTAGGTATTTTACTTAGATGTGCATGGTCTAAATATCATTTTTGTCCAAACGTAATAAAACTGTATTCACATTTTTCGCAATGTTATTTTCTCAGGCATCATTTTACATATATAGCACATTCTTAATTGTTCAAAAGTGCCTTTCTTCGCTTTCTTTGTGTTATATGCCAAAGAACTGGGTACAACTAAAATAAAATATTCTATTCACGAGGGGTGAGTTTGTGATTCTCAAAACTGTCATATAACTATAGTTAGTTAACTACTAATAAAATGTGTAATATTGACAACCCACTGTGTCTGTTCATACGTACATACCGATGTTAATCGCAGTAGTTCTATAATTTGATGAATACATAGCAAATTTAAGCTAATATTTCACAGAATTGAGGTATAAACTATCAATTATTTGCCGTCATTCACAGGGCCGAGGTGTGCAATATTTAGCCTTCTAAGCAAATACAAAAGGTGAATAAATGGCCAACAAAGCATTTCTTCTTTCTTTCAATGCTGCTAAGAATGCTTTCACAATGTTAGTGATGCTCTCAGACCATTAAGCAACACATGTGAGAAGCTAGCATCTACCAATGAATCTGCCCAACTGTGTGAAAATACACATTGTAAATGCAGAACCGCCTTCGCAAAAAAAAAAGTCCCATATAGCACTGTATTTTCTTTCTTTATATAGGTCTTGTTAAACCTACTGGGTAGAGTCAATGACTTACAAAAGACTAACACATTTTAGAATATATTTTTCATTTCCTTACAATGTGATTGCTTTAAAACATGGATGTAGAATGATGCAGATTGTTGAATAAAACACATTTTAAATAAAAACCCAACAAAACCACACATTTCTGAAATATTTGACAGGCATATCTATGGTCCCAGGTAGACAATGAATACTAAATGGTTGTTGTCATAAATCTTTCTAAAGAGTAAAAAATCCAATTAGTAAATCATGTAATATAATAAATACTGAGCAATATGTGTATTATTGACCTATATTGCCATTTCAGTCACATTCAGCCTCCACTTTGTTTATAAATGCCATCAGAACTCCTAGATCAGAATATAGGCACATATTACATAGTTACCCATTCTGTATTTCATGATACATACTTATATTCAAAAGAAAGGTCAGCACAAAAAAACCCAGTACTCTGCCCTCCAATGTGTAGCAAAGTGCACATTTATTGAAACAACAAAGTTGTGATGGTGACGCCTTCTCCAGGTGCATTTCAGCCTATTGTGGCCTTGTTCAAGGAATGAATTGTTTGAGTACTTTTCCTCTGTTCAGTGCATACATTTTAAAAAACAGCACTTCTATCTTTCCTCTGGGATAGTAGAAGTAGTAGTTCATCCAATCACCAGGTCTTAATCTAAAGTGCAAACTTTGCTTGTGAGATTAAAAAAAAACTAGAAAATAAGCATTACAATAAAATATCTATGTAGGGAACCCTCCCACCTCACCTGATCCACCCTGCACTCAGTGGAGGGGACTTTAATTGTGTAGGAAACCCAGACATTGATAGGTCGCACCCCCCCCTTTGAGAACACCCGGTACACCAAACAGCCTTTACTTTCACAGACTGGCAAACCAGATGGGGCCTTACAGACACTTGGCCCCATCTTTACCCACAAGCAAAAGATAACTCATTCCTCTTGAGCTTACATGAGGTGCACATCCACCTAGACACATTCCTAAGCACACCAGAAGTACATAGTCAAGTACAAGATGTGGAGTATAACAAGAACAATTTCCTACCACAACCCTGTCTGATTACATTTACGATGGGAGCGCACCAGAACCCGCATCCCAACCTGACCACTGAAGCCTGACTGGTTGAAGACCCGACCTACCACATGGCAGTAGGTGACCAAATAAGATATTACTTTGTAGAGACTCATAACAGTATCCTCCCCGCCCCGGTGACACGGGATACCTTCAAAACAGTAATCCAAGGCAAATGCATAGCAGAATCTGTGGGAATCAGGGGCACATTTCTGCGCAGGGTAGAGGAGGCAGAAAAGGAGCTGAGAACCCTGGAACAAAGATGTCCACGTCGTCCTGATCTACAAAGTGCTGTGCTTGAAGTTGCAGAACATGTAGAGAGACTCCTCTTTTCAGTTTCAATAACTATATGAAGAGAGCACATGACGAGAGGGACACATCAGACTCATTGCTGTGTGGCTAGCAAACCAGAGTAAAAGAGGGTTGTCCATAGTAGAAATCAACACGACACTGGGGAGAGACTCTTCAGGCAGGAAGAGATTAATCTACACTTTACCCACTACTACACTATTCTTTATACCAGCGTTGCAAGGGGCACGGAGGTCGACATACAGACCTTCCTCTTGGTATTACCTACACCAGACCTCACTCAAGAGGAAATTCAGACAATAGGTGGGGACATAGACTTACCAGATGTTAAAGTGGCAATAAAGGAACTAGCTAGGGAAAAGACACGCTGTACAGACTGCCTCCCCTTTGATTTCTATGCCACATATGTGGATGAGTTAGCTCCTAAATTATTGGAACTGTACAAAATGGCCAAATACAGGGGGTACTTAGCTGAGTCACAAGCGAGGAGTGAATAATACCACTGCTGAAACTCAACAAGCCGGCACAGTATAGTAAAACCTTCTGACCCCTATTGATGCCCAATACTGATTATAAAATCCTTAGCCGGATCCTGACAATCAGTCTGTTGGCCCTTAGGCCCTTCTACCAGGACGCAATACACCAAAAACATTAGTCGCCTCTTCACCTTCATGGAAGCAGATCTCCAGGGAAAAAGTGAAGTAGCATTATTTGCCATCTACATTGAGAAAGCGTTCTACAGTCTAAAATGGAAATTCCTACATGGGATAGTAGAAAACCTATGGCTAGGCAGAGGCTTCCTCACATGGACAAAGTTGCTTTATGCCGACTCTACAGAATGGACAGGTGGCACATTTCCAATGCTTATAGTGTGGAGTAGGGGACTAGACAGGGGTGCCCCCTGTCGCCTCTGCTGTTCACACTAGCCATGGACCCCCTAGGCTGCCAACGCGAGAGCGGGCTTCTGGTATCAGGGATTAGAATGTGGCATGATCCCTCACTACATAGCACTCTATGCAGATGATCTGCTGATGTTGCTAAAGAGTGCATCGACTGAACCAAAAGGTGCCAAGAACCTCATGGAGAAAGTTGGCTCATTATCAAGCTTCCAGGTCAACTGGCAGAAAATGAAACTATTCCCAATGACACCAGCTTGAGAACACCCTGCAGACCTGGACCTGGTCTGCTGGGAGCCACGGTGCCTACCGTACCTGGGGCTAAAGATAAACCATGATCAGACTGATCTCCTTGAAGACAATATGGGATAGTCAATAAGAGTGCTGAAAACTAATTTGGACTTCTGGCAAACACTACCATTATCTGAACAGGGAAAGTAGCATTGCTCAAGATGGTGGCCCTCCCTCATTTACTATTTCACAGTCCTGCCACTTTTGATCTCGAAAGCAACATTCCGAGAACTGTACTCACTGATAACAGCATTTCTCTGTGGCTCAGTTCGGAGAAGAGTAGCACTCTGAAGAGACCGAGCAGAGAAGGTGGACAAGCAGTCTCAGACTTCGAATCGTACTACCTAGCAGCGCAGCTGCAATGGTTCATGCAATGTATGGCAGAGAGTCAGACCCCTGGATGCGAGCTGGGATTGTTTGTCCCCAGTCTTCCCCAACTGACAAAGATACTGTTGAAAATAAACTGCCCCATGCCAATGGATACCAAGAAATTTAGGGTTATACAAATGTTGAATTTCTTGCACCAAGGTGGAGACTGGGGGGCCTAGATGACGGAATTATAGCAGGTGCAACGAAACTGGAGGATCTCTACGTGGGTCGGAGGCTCCTTCCTGTTTAGGACTTCCAAACAAAGTTGAACCTCCCCCGGGCCACTTCCTTCAACACAGAGCTGTCACAATGATGCTCTGGAAACATTTGAAAACTAGTCTGCTCGAGCTTTCTCCCTACAAAGTATGTCAGTATGTAGTACTATTATCGGGCACTTTCAAGGCAGTGATGGGCCTAAATAGGGCAATCCGGACTGATACAGTACAACCTCTGGATAGCTTGAGGGTTAGATGGGATGGAGACTTAGGCCTATCCATACCAGAGAAGGACTGGGAGTCGATACTAGAGAGAATGTCAAAGATATCTAGAAATGCTCATTTTAAATTAATTAACTTTTTATGTACTACACAGAGCCTATCTCACTCCATCTTAACAGGCATTTTCCCACAACAGGGCAAAATGTCCCAGATGCGGGGAAGTAAATGCAGCATTATTACACATGCTTTGGGCCTGTCCGACCCTGAATGCTTACTGTGAGGCGGTGACCACAACAGTAGCAGAGGCCACATCACAAGACATTCCCTGCACCCCAGGGAACTGTTTCCCTCACACTTCTAAGACTAACGTCACAGGACGATTCCAGGACCTGGCATACAACCAGGCGAGATACGGGAGATAACTAAGAACTGTAAGGCCCCTGGAGGACCAAAATTCAGAGTTGGTTAAATGAACTGTTACGATGGGCAAAATATGAGGAAGAGATCCTCCCGTGGGAGGCCAGGAGGAGAAGGGGCTCTCAGGTAGTGGCCCGGGCCTGTGAGCTTCTGGCAGACTCTTGAAGGATCAAGAACTGCAGTCTCCGCTGAGTTCCCGGGAGACATCACCCACCATATCTCCTCACTAACTCCTACAGATGACCAACTCACAACAACTTTTAGGACACATACCTAATGCCCATCTACACTACACACTCAAAAAAAACAATGTATGATATGGTAGAAGCAGAAAAACGCCATAACACCGACTACTTTATATGATGACAACTACAGGGTGAACACAGCACAGGAATATGGAGGGACTGGAATTTTAAGGGGGTTTTTAAAGGGGTTGAAGTATAAATGCAGTAATGCTTTACTAAGTTCAGTACAAAGTATCTTTAAGAACCTGTTGTAACAAACAGCTATGCAAAACCTAATAAAATTTGTTTTAAAAAAATCACAATAAAATATCTTGGCGGGGAAGTCAATATTAAAGTCAATCCCAATGTTTCTGGTTTATGCGTTCTGTTTTTATATCAGTGACTTGATCACACAAATCGAGCGACTCACTAATGGAAATAGTATTGTGCAGAAAGTGAAAACAATCGGACTGTTTACCGATGCTATTGCCACAGTCAAAATAAATTGAGACAAACCGGAGTGCTAGTACTACAATGCTTTTTAACGAATCCTCATTTTATCTCTCTGGAGTCCTAAATAGAATATCTATGATAATAGGAATCCCCTTGTTTATTTCTAAACACAATGCTTTAGGCTTTACATCTTTGATTTTATCAGGATGGCTTTAGGTGAGCCACACTTTTGCTATAAATGCAAAATGTCAGCACGCCAGTTCCTCATCGTACTACTGTGGTTAACTGACAGACTGGCGTTGGACTCTGCATGTCAGAATGTTTTCCTGAAATGCATGAGGAAGATATTTGAGAGCTCATAGAAAATATGTCTTCATTTTAACTTTCTAGAGCACTAATCATATTTTCTATGACAAATGAACTCCCTCATGGTGTTCATTTCTAAAGGAAGAACTTTAGGGTTTACAGCTTTGATTCCATCAAAGCTGATTCTGGTGTTTGTCATAAATACAGGATAGTTGGTGCTGCTAATATAGGGAGTACACGTTTCACTCTGCATAGCAGAACATTTATTTGAATGAATAAGGAAGATTGTAGCATTACAGAGAAGAGTCCAATGCGGTTAAAAGACCAATTGAAAATAACTGCCAGCCAGATCGAACCTTCATATCAACATTCTAAAGTCACCAATAGTGACAACAGGAGCTAAGAATGTAATCTGAACTTCATAGAATAAACATGACAACATGAAAATTACAACATGACAGCGTATAAATTCCTACTTGACTTTTCCCCTAATCTGTATAAAATTTACATAAGATAACATAACTTTCCACTTTAGAAAGCATGTATCCAGAAACAAAATAACATTAAACATATCAAATAACAAAACAAGAGCAAAAAAGTAAAATTAAAAACTATACAAAGAAGAAAATAAACAATACAAGGGACAAAATTAATTTAATCACAAGAACACTAAAATGGAATAAAACCTCACGGATTAATAGAACGTAATGGGTCTTCTCTTAATACGAGTACTTCCACGAATAGAATGAATACCACCATTCTTCTTCTTCTAAGACTACTTGCTAATTGGCATAGGCCCAGGTCTAATGGTTTTCAGAACTCTCTCAACATTCCACCAATTGCATTTCCACACCCTTTGTCAACCACCGATGGCTCTCCAAATTTTGCTGCACCTTTTTTAATGTGAATCGCCATTTTCATAGCAAAAACAATGCTATGACAATGTTCAGCATTCCGTCCATCACTTGTTGTTTTTGCTTTGTCGCCCTAAGTGGGAAGGGTATGCCCAGACGTGGGTCCCGTGCTTCCCATGCCACTGGATTCAAGCTAGCCTGGCTGATGAGGGGTGAAACCCCGAAACCGGTCCCAGGATGCTTGTTTCCAGTCCAGGGAAGGCCTGGCCTAGCAGTTCGGGCTGGACTGTTCCCATGGGGAACAGGGTCAAGACTGATTTGCATATGGCTGGGTCCAAACTGGAATGGCATGGGCAGCAAAAAAAACCGATGGATTTAGGCCCAGATCACTGTACTGGGGGTGAATGTTTGACAATGTTCAGCATTCCGTCCATCACTTGTTGTTTTTGCTTTGTCGCCCTAAGTGGGAAGGGTATGCCCAGACGTGGGTCCCGTGCTTCCCATGCCACTGGATTCAAGCTAGCCTGGCTGATGAGGGGTGAAACCCCGAATTCGGTCCCAGGATGCTTGTTTCCAGTCCAGGGAAGGCCTGGCCTAGCAGTTCGGGCTGGACTGTTCCCATGGGGAACAGGGTCAAGACTGATTTGCATATGGCTGGGTCCAAACTGGAATGGCATGGGCAGCAAAAAAAACGATGGATTTAGGCCCAGATCACTGTACTGGGGGTGAATGTTTGACAATGTTCAGCATTCCGTCCATCACTTGTTGTTTTTGCTTTGTCGCCCTAAGTGGGAAGGGTATGCCCAGACGTGGGTCCCGTGCTTCCCATGCCACTGGATTCAAGCTAGCCTGGCTGATGAGGGGTGAAACCCCGAAACCGGTCCCAGGATGCTTGTTTCCAGTCCAGGGAAGTCCTGGCCTAGCAGTTCGGGCTGGACTGTTCCCATGGGGAACAGGGTCAAGACTGATTTGCATATGGCTGGGTCCAAACTGGAATGGCATGGGCAGCAAAAAAAACGATGGATTTAGGCCCAGATCACTGTACTGGGGGTGAATGTTTGACAATGTTCAGCATTCCGTCCATCACTTGTTGTTTTTGCTTTGTCGCCCTAAGTGGGAAGGGTATGCCCAGACGTGGGTCCCGTGCTTCCCATGCCACTGGATTCAAGCTAGCCTGGCTGATGAGGGGTGAAACCCCGAAACCGGTCCCAGGATGCTTGTTTCCAGTCCAGGGAAGGCCTGGCCTAGCAGTTCGGGCTGGACTGTTCCCATGGGGAACAGGGTCAAGACTGATTTGCATATGGCTGGTTCCAAACTGGAATGGCATGGGCAGCAAAAAAAACGATGGATTTAGGCCCAGATCACTGTACTGGGGGTGAATGTTTGACAATGTTCAGCATTCCGTGGGAAGGGTATGCCCAGACGTGGGTCCCGTGCTTCCCATGCCACTGGATTCAAGCTAGCCTGGCTGATGAGGGGTGAAACCCCGAAACCGGTCCCAGGATGCTTGTTTCCAGTCCAGGGAAGGCCTGGCCTAGCAGTTCGGGCTGGACTGTTCCCATGGGGAACAGGGTCAAGACTGATTTGCATATGGCTGGGTCCAAACTGGAATGGCATGGGCAGCAAAAAAAACGATGGATTTAGGCCCAGATCACTGTACTGGGGGTGAATGTTTGACAATGTTCAGCATTCCGTCCATCACTTGTTGTTTTTGCATTTTCATATGCATGGCATCTCCTACAATAAAAGAAGGAGCCCATACATTCTACTTTGCACCAAAAGACACTTTTTTAGCTTCCACCTCAGACGCATTTCTTTTGACTGAATAATCAATGTCATTTATTTACCCATGTTTCGCCCACCTATATATCCACAGAGGGCAAAGTTTTGAAGATGGTTTCTGTCTTCTTAACATTTGAAAAGGGAATGCCTTGTGTGAGAGCTGACATCCTTGGTGTTGTATTTTCCTAAAACATTTTGCCTTCGCTCCTCCTGTTTTGCTCAATTCAATTCTATTGGTTTTAGGACTCTGTGTATTCTACCACTGCTAAGTAGTGCTAAAGAGCTTGTCCTCTTCTCTTCAAACATGGTAACATTGGCTTACACATAATTGGCACATTTAATTTACTTGAAAGTCCATAGAAGATGACACTACATTTTCCGAGGGCCTGTACATTGAAAGCTACTAGGGGACTTGCAGCTGTTATTGTGCCACCCACTAAAAGTTGCCCTTTTAAAATACTTCTCAGCTCTGTCACAATAGCCTGTAGTGCAGTTCTAAACTGCCATTTCGACCTGGCCAAATAAACATTTTGCCAGACCTACATTTTCCTTTTTAATACTTATAAGTCACCCCTAAGGTAGGCCCTACCCACCCAGAGGGCAGGATGCATTGTATTTACAAAGTAGGAATGTGTACTTACGCTTTACATGTCATGGCAGTGAAAAACACCTACTGTCCTTTTTCACTGCGGTAAGGTCTACCTCTCCCATTAAGGAACACTTGGTTACCTTATTATACTTAATAGAACTTTTAGAAAGTTAGCATTTTATTTTCCCAACCATTTATCCCTTTTCCAGCATCCTGGGTCACATGACTGTGAATGGCTTTGCATCTGGGATTTGTGTATTGCTTCTAGACAGTGATACAAAGGGAGGTGGCTTAGGTGTGGTCAGGATGGGCAGTCCTGGCAAGAATACTGGCAGTGGCTGTTCCTGGCCCCACTTACACTTCAAAGGGCTTTGCTTCCTACACACACAAAGGAACCTGTCACCAGGCCTACAGAAGAAGGACTGCCCTGCCGCTTGAGGACTGTGTTGCTCTCGAAAAGCAACAATTGGCCATGCTTGCCTTCATCCCAGGCTACCCCAGAGTTATTCCTAGGGTCCATTTGCTGACTTCTTGTGTGAGCTACAAGAACATAAAAATCTTCAGGGGCCTCCAAGCAACTGCCCAGGTGATCAACTGCAACTAGACCTACCTGGTCCTGCAACTGGACATGCCTGAGCCCTGCTGGTCCCTCTTGGAGTGAGTCCCTGATCACGAAAAGGTACCTCCATATGTGGTGGACTCTTGGATGGCATCAGAGTGTACTCCTCTGCAGGAAAAGCTGGAATTAATGATGTTTGGGCTCCTCCCAACCGCTAACAGGCCCGTTCATGCCAAGACTCCATCACCCATGACAACTAGCAATGTGAATCTTCTGTGAAACTTGCTCTTCGACCGACAGCGATCACCAGTGACACCTGGCAGCTCAAGAGCTGCACTATGAACTATAGCAGAGATAGTTCACTGTGACCATATTACCGGCTATTTGCATTACAGGGAGGACAGGATCCAAAGCCCAACCTGCTCTTAGTGCTACAGTGAGACCCCCACAACATTGTACCTGCTCCTCATGGCCTCCACTGAGAATGGACCTTTTAATGCCTGATTCAGAAAGTACCTTTACAGAAGGACTAACTTGGCCCCTGTCTCTGATCCATGCTCTATTATGGTCAGCCTGAACTTGGGACTTTTCCCACCAGTTAAGCGTGAACAGATGACTGTGAGTGGCACTTTGTGCTTCTAGGCTTTATTATTACATAAACATTTAAAATTGCATATCTCCGGTTTTAAATTGAATTTTGTTGTTCTGGTATCATTGTACTTATTACAATTTACTCTATTTTTCTGAATGGGTCTAGGCTTTTTCTTATCTTTTGTTTTCCCTTTATCACTGTTTGAATGATAGATAAGTACTTTACACAGAGGCTCTACGTTAAGCCTGACTGCTATGTACCAAGTTACCTGAGGGTTGAGCACATATAATCTAGTGACTTTTGAAGTCACCCTCATAAGGAATGTGGTTGTTTTTTAGTGGGGCTTCCACCTCCCCTCAATCAACAACCCAAATTCTTACACCTTGGCAGTACAATGAGGGGTTGTGCACTAAAACCATACCATTGAATGTATAGCATTGAGGACTTCACAATTTGTTAGCCAAAGCCCAATGAACACAGTCAACCAAAATATGGTTCACGCATTCCGCTATACCATTGGCCTGAGAGTGATAAAAATAACTTTCTAGTTGTTTAACATCACTTTGTTTAAAAAACTATTTTTGCTCCTCAGTGATAAATTGAACTCTGGTATCAAAACCAAAGAGGATAGAAATCTCTCCCTAAGGAAAATATCCTCCAGAAATTAAATAATTTTTTTTAAATGAGGTTCTCCCAAAAAATCAAATTGCAGGCCACTTTAAACAGAAATCAAGTAGAACCAAAGCAAATTATGAATGGCTATATCACCCAAATGCTAATCAACATGCCAATACCTATTAGTTGTATTAGTGTCATATTGATTATACTTTTGTGCCTATGTGTAGTCCTGCCTTAGGACATCTACCAAAGCACCATGCTCAATTCATGAATAATTGATGTAAGTATATATGTTACATCTAAGAGAGGACATACCCCACAAGTTCACTCTACTGTGACAATCTGAGGTCATCTTTAAATTGTTATCACTATCATGTAAAGACTCAATAGAACAATTTTCTTTTTTTTAAACAAACATGCTGATCCTTGCCAGGGACCAGAACATCTCACTCTGCCTATGTTTATTGAGAGCTCTTTCATGGGCACCATTGATTATTCTGCATTGCGAACTCTCTGGGGGCACAAATTTCTCAACATGTGTGAGAATGCCCTCTTCAACTGATAGCTTACTTGCAATTTCACAAACAGCTGACAAGGATAGGAAACATTTTTCTCTTCAGCGAATCTTTTTTAACAAAAGTTAAGGCCTGGCACATCAACAAATCTTTGAGTGACTGTTCCCTCCATTCACTCTCACTAATAGCACACACATTTCCCAAAACACTGGATGGAAAGCTTGATAAATAATCACCACTGACATTCTTATCTTCTGGTAAATATAAAATGTCAAACTTGTACTGCAATTGTTTCATGGAGAATCATCCAATGTGAGGAGTGTGTGAGTTGTGGAGTGAGTGTGAGGAGTAATTTTCTCCCTCAACAAAATGGCAACTAAAGGTATATGGCCAGTTCTTATCATGAACTTGCTTCCCCATACATAAGAATGAAATGTCCTCATGGACCTCCAACATGCTAGGAAATCCTCCTCAATGACAGAAAAATGAATCTCAGTGCCAATCAAAACATACGATGTAAACCTTATAATGTTCTCCACTCCATCTTTTTTTTGGGTCAAAACCACACCTACACCAACATTGCTAGCATCGACTGTGAAAGTGCTTTGCAAATTAGGAACATAGGGTTTAAGAGTCTTTGACCCTTATTGTATTTTATCCAATCAAACAGTTCCAGACAAATCTTATCCTGAAATTCTTCTTAAGCAAATAGGTCAAAGGTTTGGCATGAAAAGCATAACCAGAAATAAACTGTGATTAAAACTCACAGAGACCAAAGACTAGCTAGAGTCCTGATATGTCACCCAGTGCAGCGCCACTTTCCTTGCACCTCTTACTGTCCCCCCTACCGCCACCATGTGTGTCGTGCACAAAATATGGCTCACCATGGCGCAGGATAGGGGCCAATAGAGTAATTTTTTTAATGCAATTGATGTACTCTGTTGGAATAGCGCCAACATTTTGGTGCTACTCCTTCAGAGTACATAGGGGCCCATTGTATTCAATGGCATGCCGCCTTTTAACGCCTGCTCTGAGCAGGCATTAAAAGTGCTGAGAAAAATGGTGCAAGGAAATCTCCTAGATTTCCTTGCGCCATTTTTTCACCCCCACCCCAATGGGGGAATGTACCTTTTGCATACATTATGCCTGACGCAGGCATAATGTAGCGCAAAGGGTTACAAAGTGGCTCAATGCATGCATTGCTCCACTTTGTAAATATGGTGCAGCGATTTTGGCCATCTAACTCCACATTAGCGTAAAAAAATTATGTTAATGTGTCATTAGGATGGTGCTAGGGGCTCTTAAATCAGCCCCTTAGTCTCAGTTCAACCCCACTCTCAGACAGAACATGCCCTAGATATTCAACTTTGTCCATTAGAAACTCACTTTTGCCTTAAGAACAAGTCTGTGTTTTTGCATAATGCCTAAAATGTTTCCAAGAAAACAGTCATGTTCCTCTCTAGCGGTGGCATATATTAACACATCATCCTGGAAAACTGCCCCTCCTTTACATGTTTAAACATCTGGAACATGACCCTCTGGCAAATAGCAGCTGCTGAACGGAACCAAAAGGCATTCTGCAATTGAAATGTGCCAATAGGAGAGATGAAAGCTGTAAGATGTCTAGACGGACAATCAAGTGCAACATGGTGGTATGCAGCAGCCAAATCAACTTTAGAGAACCCTCTCAAGCCCCCTATCATGGTAGTTCAGTGATCTTTGGAAGAGGATGGAAAGCATTTCATATTTGTTGCAAGTGGGTGCCACCCATTCAGTATGCCAAGATTGTTTTGCTTTTGGATCACCTGTTTTGGTCTTTTTATTGTGGGTGAGTCTCACTACCAGTGTCTCACCTACAGTAATCACACAGCAGACTGTGCATGTTTACTGCCAGTGTCTGCCTTTGCAGATAAGGCTGCTGCAACACAGAAAGGGTGAGGGACACTTCGCTTGTTACACATGAGCACGTCATACATATGTGCACACATGTGTGAGCTGCGTATGGGAGACTAATGTCGTTCTCAGCCAGGTAACTTCACACAGTTAACCTGGAGCAATGATGACTGCGCAGGATTAGATATTCACCTGGGAAAGGCCTTATTATGTTAGTGTACAGTAATAGGGAAAGACAGTGTGATTTACTGGTTTATCTATAGTGACACTCTATGATACACCTAGGGAAAGAACTGCCTTAGAGTAAAGTTTTGCTCCCCTTTGGCCTACAGAGACCATTAAAGAGTAACCTCTGCAGGAAAATCAATTATGTAACTTTCAAAATTATGTCTGTACACTTTATGGGTCATCCAGCGTTTTCATACTCTGAGTCAGTTCAGAATCAGAGCCCAAGCGTTTTGTCACCCTGCTGCACCCAATTAATTAAGTTTCATTCCAGCAGCACAAAAAAGGCTTCCCCACACAAAGGGAGCAATTAACAATACTTCACCCAGCTCCTGAGGACGAAAAGGTGAGTCGGAATGATCTGCATCAATCACTCAGCTGTCACACTGTAGCATGGATGGGCCTGCCCAATCCCATTGAATAAAGGAGAGAACAAAGACAACTGGAGCCAACCCAGGAGGGGGCTCTCTTTGAAATTTTGATGTACAAGGCTATGGCAGTGATTTCAGCAATGGGTGGAACTGAGACCCCAGGAGCTGATGTGACCAGTGACTCCTAGATGATTCGATTTTGGACTGTCTCAGCATGCTATGTAGGAGGGTTGGAACAGGGGTAGAGAGGTGATGTGGCACACTAGGAATGGTTCAACCTCAAACTTGAGTTCACTTTTTTTTTACAGCTTTATCAAACTCATCATCATTTTCGACAACTTCATTCAAAACAAGTAGTGGTGGAAAATATTGGAAACTTCACTCTAAGCGTAAAGTGTGAAGAAGGAACAATATTTTCCTTCTGGGAAAAACAAGATGCACCAATGGCCACTGAGTACATTTAAAATACATCAAGCCAGCTCCTCCATTCAACAGGTGGATTAGATGGGGTTTCAAAGACAGGGGGAGTAGGATTCAAAGACTGCAAATTTCAGTCCATAATCACAACCAATGAAAAAACATCTAACACATCAAAGCCTAAAATAGAACAGCAGTGCTTGTAAATGTATAGCCACACATTTCTTTCAAATGCACTTTTATGGTAAGCGCAAAAAAGGGTGTGTGTGTGCCACTATTGACTGAAGGATGTTGACACACTGTGAATATTTTAAGTGTTGCATTATCACCATTAAGCACAGAAAAATTAAAGTGTGTGCATCGTGGGTGAATAGTATTCCATGCACATGTGAATTATTTAACAGTTGCTAAAGTGATGTTAGCATCACAGTGAAACACAAATAGCAAGAAAAGAGGTGTGCACATCACCATGACACACTGCTGATGTACTGTGTACCTGGTCAACCGGGAGCTGTTCCTTTTCCCTCCTGAGCTATTTTTTACTCAAACTTTCACATCAACATTCTAACATTGCCCATAGTGACAACAGGAGCTAGGAACTTAACCTGAACCTAACAGAACACACATGACAGCATGCAAATTACTACATGACAGGATATCTATTACCACAAATACATTTGAGAACTCATAGAAAGTATGTCCTCATTTTAACTTTTAGAGCCCTACCTATACTTTCTATGACACCCCTTCTTTTTGTTAATGTTTTAAAGAAAATGTTTTAAGTTTGATAGCTTTTATTCCATCTAAATGGTTTTAGGTGTGCTATACTTTTGCCATAAATGCAGAATGTAAATGCTCAAGATGTTGATTGTAGCACTGAGGGAAGCTTCAGTACAACAATAGTGACTCAACTGTCAGGTAGCTGCTCCTGTTGAGAATACATTGTTTCTCAGAATATCAGACTTTATTCTAAACCTAAACTTTTTGAGGAAAACAGTGTGACCTAATAGAAAACGTGCTCTCATTTTAGCCTCCGGACCAACTTCTATACCCTCTGTGAGAAATCATGATAGAAAGCCATTTTCTTTCAAGCAAGATTCATCAAATCACAGCAGAGAGGCAGCATTTTCCACATGAGAAAATCACCTGAGAACATGCCACAAATTGTAAAATTAGTATGGTACCACTAACAGATTGCTAATATGGTGACTAAAATCAGCTATCACCCTTTGTGTGTGCTCCTTTTTGTGACCCTCAAATCCTGGCATTCACTACAATGCATTTCAATGAGAATTCGTAATGTGTTCCCGTCATAGACATGGAGTTGAAGTTAAATTTGGATTTATTAAATTCCTGTAAGAGTTGTGGAACTTAGTTGGTATTCTATTATCTAATATTCTGCTTTTTGTTCCTTTAACACTCGTCTTCTTGTGAGAAAAGAATTTCCCGTCATACATTTATCTTGTTGCTTACAATAACCTGTTTAAGGATACTGAATCGTTTTTATCTCTATAGAAATTAGTCAGATTTGTTTGCAAAGCAGCGTTTTCCTAAGGTAGTCTGTATTTGTAAATATTCATACGGCAACATCCTTGGCTGCACATCACCAGTTGTATACTTAGAGATGGAAGGGCAGGGACATGGTTAGATGTCCCTAGCACAATAGCAACATTCACTAAATAGTGCAATTGCATAGTGGTGTTCAGATAAAATGCCAATACTTGTGTGGTTATCCGATGGTCACATTAAGCAAATATGTATTCTCTAGAACATGGGTGTGTAATTCTTCATATATCCACCAGCAGGTAGTCACTAATGAGATCCATGATGATACTCATGTCTCCAGCATTGTTAGTGCCAAATTTATGCTATCAACAATTGGGTCTACTGTTAAATTCCAGTTCCTATTAATGATGAGTTTATATCTGCTAAGCTCTTAAGGTAGTCAACTTTAAGAAAAATGTTTTTCCCCAATTGCAGGCAGAAATGGATCCAACAATGAGATTTTACACTTTAATTGATAGTTAAATGAAGGCAAACCTACCCATCATCTGATTACGTCTTTGGAATCAAGACCAAACATTATTATTTTTTAAAGTATGACTACCCACTCCCCATTTGCAGGTTGCATAACTGAGCATAGTCCCCTCCTCTGTCCCAATGTTAAAGGGTAGTAACTCAAACCCCCACCCCCCCAGTATCTTTTCAACTTTTGAGTCTCTATTAGGGAGAAATGATTTGACTTAACACATCTGTTTACCAAGGTGCAACTCCATATACCTATGAACCAATGGTAATGTCAGTAACAACAAAGGAAAGCTGGTTCCTACAGATTTATGGTTGGCAGAAGCTCTGTCATCAGCTAGAGCGGACTCTCTTATTAGAATAAAACAAAGAACAAAGAAATCATGTATGGACATATATTTAGGGCTAAATAGAATTACTAAATGACATATATCAAACAAAGGTGCTCCTAGTGCATACGCAGTACAAGTGACAAAAGTGATGAAATGAGGAGTCAAGCATAAAAGAAATCCTTTGTTAGTACCAACATTATAGTCTGTCATGAAGTTCTACCCACAAGCAATGTGCTGTGAAATACTGAAACTAAAGTCAAGCTCAGAGGAAAGTAATCTAGAAGCATCTAGTAATTATCCCTCAGTACTAAGTCAGATCAAAACAATCAAGTGACAAGAGTAATGTGGGGATAAACAAATGTAATAAAAAAAAATTGGATGTAAACAATAATTACCAAGCCTCTCATGGATCTAGTATTGGCCAACGGATAAAAATTGATTATTTCCTAGTTTCACATGACTGGGTGATTGGGGGGCAAAGAGGTGTAAAGTGAAAGTGGTATTGGGATAGGGTATTTAATGGTAAGGGTTGCACTGCCATCTGATGGAAAGTTCCTGTAAGCTACTTTTAAGAAAATGGGTAATTAGTTGGAGAGGATGCAAACCATAGCCCCTGGTAGGTATGACAAAGACCAGAAATTGAAGGACACGCAAAGTATTTAGCAGTTTAAAAAGTCAAGCTATACCACATTCAAAGTCCCACAACCAATTTCTAATAATAGAAAATAAATGTAGTAAGAAATAATGACATCAAAATGACTGCAATCCAATGAGAGGAAACAGAGATAAGATTTTTCAAACATTTTGAGCAAAAGGCCAAGAAAAAGTAAAGAGCCAATCAGAACTCTCTGTTCATGGATGATCAGGACCATGGTGCAATTTCTGTCCACACTTAATAGATCAGGGGTTGGATACACCAAGTGAGTCATTCAGGTCAAATAATTTCCCTACTGACTTTTTTTTTGGAAATCAAAACCATATTGTGGGGCCTGGTTAAAGACTGTATTCGGGGAAGCCTTCTCAAAGTCAGATAGCCATTGGATGATATCCCTCTGAAGCTGTTGGTTTTGGTGGGAAATGCTCTGAGTATGAAAATTCAAATGACTTGCCTCCCTAAGGTCAATCATTGGTCAGATACTTTTTGCACCTACGTCTGGTCTAGATTTCCCCCTTCAGAGTTAGTCTCTTTTTTGGAGCTCAGACTCCTCCAGTGGGCAAACCTGCCAAAGTCTTCTAGGAATCAGAGATCTTTGCACCAAAGTCCTGCTGAAGTTCCAGAGGACTTGCAAGTCCAAACATTTTCTAGGCCCCAACTTTTCAGTATTTCTTGAGCGGCTCCTGCTGATCACTTCTAAGGCTCCCAGGACCTCAGAGACAGCATTATAGATCAGGACATACTCTGTCAGAGGCCAGCAGTAGTGTCCTTCTAGGTCCATTAGATATTGGTCAGCTGCTCACTCCAGGAAAAGGACCTTTTGCAGCTTGTTGTGGTCATGTAGTAACGCAGGAGGTCAGCCAAGTAAGTCCTAGGAACAAGTTAGTGCAGGTCCAGCGCTTTTGGTTTCCACACAAGTCACATACAGCAGATTCACTCCTCTTTTGTTTATCCACAGGCCCAGATGTGTTCTGAGTAATTGAGGTTCAGGTGACACTTTTATATAATTTACTGGCCAGTGCAAGGGGGTGCCTCTTGGCCACTCTCTAACAAATGAGAAAACAGTTAAACCTGCCCCTTTTTGTAGTACAACCTTTTTGTGAAATATATCACAGTGCATCCTTCCTAGGAAAATCCAAAATCATTGCAGAAGGAGGTTGGTGGCCGACCTAGGGGGTGTCTACGGAAATGAGCAGTTCCTCCCTTAAACACACCAAATTGCTTCTGGAAGCTGCTCCCTTGCCCACTGAGGTGGTGCCAGGATGGCTACACTGTGCTCTGGGATAAAAAGGCCTCTCACCCTAGTGCTAATTAGCCCATTGGAGAATCAGGCAGACAAATTCTAAAGTTACTTTGACAATAGATTTATCAAACATCTAACTTCACCACTGAATTGATTATTTCATAAATATTAAAAACATTGTTTGATTGATTTTAGGAGCTTATCTAAAATTTTAAGTTACCAAAATAGTGTTTAAATAGCACTTTTCCTGATCAGCTAAAAACCTGTGTAAAGGAAAATAGCTTCTGGGGTGTAGGCACTGAAAGAATATCCAACATTACCCCATGAGGAGGCTGAAGGCACTGAAGGAAGATGCAAACATTACATTCTCATGCATTCCACTTTAAATACTAGACAACTTACTTTGTGAGATGTTAAGGGGGTTATGTTGGTTTGGCTTCAAGTTTAAAAACTGCAGCAATCATAACCTGAAGCCATGTTTTCATTCACACCTTAAATTTCATGTTGGATGGCACAACATATGCTGTTGCAAACAAGTGCTATTTTGCTTTTCATGCCAACAGTGTATTTTCCTGCACTTACTGGAAAATTAAATGGGCCATTTGGGAATTTTAAAATTTTACCATGCTTTAGGGGTTAGTGCACATATGTCAGGGGCCAGACTGCAGTTCCTCATTAATCAGAGGTCAAAACAAGCAGCATCATTCCACACTAACTGGAGAAAACGTTCTCACACTAATTGTAACTTTTGGGTAGTAGTAATTTTCATTCTCTGTTCCTGTTTATCAGCAATGAGTCCAAGTAGGGTAATACTGAAGGTAGGTACTATACCTGTATCTATTTGACCCATGGCCAATTCTCAAGCAGAATCTACGATTGTCAACACGGCACATCAGGGGCTGTCTTTTAAACACTCAATAACCACAGCTGTCTAATACTATAAAAAAAGATTAACCAAAAGCTATTACAAAGAAGACCAGAGAATTAAGCAACTTAAATTTATCACCAGAACTAGGAGGAAAGTATGGAACATCAACAATAAATATACTTAAGCACATCCTCTCCAAAACTTGATTATCAGCCCTTTATCAATTTGCTTAAAGGTAACCATCTCAAAATTGTCCATTGTCTTTCAAAAACAACAATTGCCATGAAATTCTTTATTAGTATGTATAGTAATTAGCATAGTATACGGTTCCAGGAGACAAAAATGGCCCAACAAAAGAAAGCATCTGGTCTTGTTCCAATTGCTTTGTTACCCTAGAAAGTCTTAAGCTGTCTTCAGGGCTCAGGTCCCTTAAGTGCACCACTTTCCTATGCAGCACAACTATTATTGTTCCCAAGGCATTAGAGTTGGCCATTTGTTCCAGCTGAGATTTTTCTGGAAATTGGAAATAACAGTATATATTGTTTTGATTTTGACATTAGTTTTGTGGTGCTTTCTTGAACTGAAACAGTCTTTCTCAAAGTCCCTCCCGATGAGCTCTCTGGGTGTGTCTAGATACCAATCCAGTTTGTTTGGACCCATTTCTGTTCACTCCTCCCACAGGTCATCTGTGCTCTTCCAAAGGCCAGTGCTACACTGCAATGACCCTGTCCCTACTGTGGCCCCCATTCCTATGCACCACTGCCGGTCTCCTCCATGCACCCATCTGCATCTTAGTAGTTGCCCGGTTGGCAGGTGATGTACCTCCAACAGTACAGCCCTAGCATTCTCAAAAGACACACAACTTGTTCCTTCAGCACTTTTCACTCACATTTGTGTTGTCCAGCACTCCATAGACATCTGTGGCAATGTGTGAGATGTTTTATCTGTTCAGTGCAGCACAGGCAACCTCGTACAATTATACCATTACAACCATGTCTGTTTTCACAGCACAAAACACTGCTATCTGCTGTACATTGTCTTCCAAAGCCGTCACAACTTTTCTCATTCCTGATCCCGAAATTCATCAGGTTGAGCCCAGAGTACTCTATAGCTTGAGTCAGTGGAGGCAATCTTGCGTGGCTATGCCCAGCCTCCTTGAATAAATGCAATATGATGATGACTATGACCTTATATAATGGAAAAAGATGATGGAAAGTGAGTCTTGAATAAAGAAATCAATTCACTACCATTGTGAACTCGTAGGGACATCCTAATAATCCTATCATTTCCCTTAATTTAAGAGGTAAATAGGTTATAGCCATCTAGCAAAATACACGGCATTGTTAATGCACAATGACCACCTTTGTATGGTTTACTTCCAGAATTTTTCCATGTCTGATTTTGCGGGCTGTAAAACTATGTGCACATAACCACTGCTAACCAGTAGCAAAGTGCCTGTGTTCCCTCTTTAACATGGATGAATTGGCATAACCCTTATTAGCATAGTCAACATACCTATAAGTCCAGAGTATATCGTACAAGGTGTACCTAGGGCCTGTAAGTTAAATGTCACTGTGGCAGTGAAAACATGATTTCAGGCCCAATACTGTAGCTTGACTGCAGCAGTTTAAAAAAAGTGTCATTTACGTGCCAAAATAAACCCTTTGACACATCTAAACCTTCCTTTTAAATATGAATAAGTCACACCTCAGTATGTCTTATAGGTCATAATGCTGGGTGGATTTTTATTTAAAAGTAGGACATGTAGAAAACCAATTTTAATCATGTCTTTAAGTGACTAGCACCAGAAAACTATTTGTACTGTAGTACAGCTGTCTGTTCCCTAGAGGAACGCTGGAATGTACTTTTAAATTGAATAATGCTACATTGCCTGAGAAACACCTCAACATATTGTTCAAGAAGTCTTTATAATATTTATTAAAAGCTCTCTTCAATGGAGTAGTCAGATTTTAGTATATATTAAGGACAATTTTAGAAAGTTACCTTTTCCTTGTTTAGAGCCTCTGGAGGCTCTGGAGGCTATTGGCATTAGCCACCACCTGCAGACTTTTAAGTAATCAAGCCATGAATAAGGGCCATGAAATCCTTGGACAGCCACAGACCTCCGGAGGACTGGGACAAACCTGCTAAGCAGATCTGATCAAGGTGCATTTCCTCTGGGCTGAAGATTCAGGGTTCCCTCATGCTGAAAATCCTCTGCAGCTAAACCTTGCTCTTGGAGCCGTTTGGCTACAGCCTAGCCCTTCTAGAGGAATAAGTACTCCAAAAAAAGTGACGAAGGCCCTCATTCTGACCTTGGCGGTCTTTTCGCAAGACCGCCGAGTTACCGCCGCGGTGAAGACCGCCGACCGCGGCGGTATGCCGCTGTGCGCATTCTGACCGCTGGGAGCGTTCCGCCGGAAAACCGCCAGCAGCCACACTGGCGGTCGGCGGGAAAGTGGAGACTGGTCAACCTCCACCGCCACGCCAGCAGAACACCGCCCACAGAATTACGACCCACATTTCTGTGTGGCGGTCTTCTGTTGGCGGTCTTCTGTTGGCGGTCACCTCCCCATGGCTCCCGTCGCCTCCCGGAGGACCAACGCACAAGGTAAGTTGACCGTCCGTGAGGGGAGGGGGTGGGGGGGTGTTGTGTGATGTGGGCGTGCATGGGGGTGTGCGTGTGAGTGTGTAGAGGGGGTGTGTGAGTGCGTGTATGCGGGCGGGGGGTGCTGCTGTGTCTATGGGTAATGTGTGCTGTTCGGCAGGTGCGCATGTCTGCATGTATGTGTGCGGGTATGTGTCCCCGTTGTGTATGTGTGTGTAGGGGGTGTGTATATGTGCATGTTCGGGGTGTGTGCATGTCGGGGTGCATGTATGTGCATGTCGGGGTGGGGGTGGGGAGGGGGTTCGTACCACCTCTGGGGGGTGGCAGGGGGGTGGAGGGTGTGGGGGGAGGACTCGGGTGGGTAGTGGGGGGTGGGGGAGACCCCTATCAGTGCCAGGGAAGGAATTCCCTGGCCCCGATAGTGCTTACCGCCATGGTTCGCACAGCGGTTCCCGCCCGCAAGAAACCGCGGCGGTAGGCAGGGTCATAATACCCTTGGCGGTCTTGGGACGACCGCCGGGCCGGAGTGCGCAAACTCCAGCCCCGCGGTCATGACCGCCGTGGCGGTCGGAGTGGAGAAGTGGCGGTCGGTCGCGGCGGGGACCGCCGCAGTCAGAATGCCATTTTTAATACCGCCGGTCTGTTCGCGGTCCGACCGCCGTCTCTCCGCCGACCGCCAGGGTCAGAATGAGGGCCTAAGTGTGAATGAAGAAATCTTGACTGGGCTAAGGCACCAAAAGAATCCGTCCTGAAAGGGACCTTTCCCGGGTGTGAAATTCAAATTTCTCCTGCTTGGAACTTTCCAAATAAAAATCAGCTGCTTCACCTTTATTGTGTTCATTCCTGCTATACTGTACACTGCTCTCCAACTTCCTGTCTTCCTCCTCAGCTACAGACAACTGCCTTCTCAGCTGAATGATTTTGGACTTCCATTTTGGGGACTGAGGGCCAGATGTAGCAAGGCATTAGCGCCTCGCAAATGGCGAAAAACGGCGTTTGCGAGGCGCTAATGCCCGCCTGCGATGCAGAAACGCATTTTGCGAGTCGGAACCAACACTCAAAATGCGTTTCCGAATCGCAAATAGGAAGGGTTGTTCCCTTCCTATTTGCGACTCGCACCATTTGCGACCGCAAAAGCGGTCGCAAATCAACTCGCAGTTACCATCCACTTGAAGTGGATGGTAACTCATTCGTAAACGGGAGGGGGTCCCCATGGGACCCCTTCCCCTTTGTGAATGATCACAATTTTTTTTTTTCAGAGCAGGCAGTGGTCCTATGGACCACTGCCTACTCTGAAAAAAACCGAAACAAAAGGTTTCGGTATTTTTTTCTATGTGCAGCTCGTTTTCCTTTAAGGAAAACTGGCAGCAGATAGAAAAAAAAAAACTGCTTTATGTAAAAGCAGTCACGGACATGGTGGTCTGCTGTCTCCAGCAGGCCACCATCCCCGTGAGTGCCCAGACTCGCTATGGGATCGCAAACTGAGACCCACCTCATTAATATTAATGAGGTGAGTCTTTGTGACCCCCATAGCGAGTCGCAGAAGGTGTCTGAGACACCTTTCTGCATAGCAAATTGCGAGTTGCAATTTGCGAGTCGCTCAGACTTGCAAATTGCAAGTCGCAATTTGCTGTCTACCTACATCTGGCCCTAAGTCCCAAGGTAATTCCTCAGAATGTGTTGATCCTGTTTCCAACCTGTGCTCCATCACATTCGGCCTCACATCGCGCATGTATCCCATTCTGCTGTGACCAGTTGACCATGGTTGGCACTTAATTCTTTTTGGGCACTATTTTTATTTAAAAGTTTAACAAATATATCTCCAGTTCCCCTCACTGCATTTTTTATGTTTATGTGTAATTCTATTGACTAAATTATAATTTTCCAATTAAGTTTAGAATTTTTATTGTGTTTTAATGGTATTACTTCTTTGGCACTGCATAAATGCTTTACAAATTGCCTTTAAGTTAAGCGTGTAAGTTCTGTGCCATAACCACCAGAGGACTGACCTCAGGTTAATTTACTGACTTTAGTAGTTCACACTGCAAAGGACTGGGTTTATTACTTGAGGTATGAGATCACCCCACTAAAGTAATACGACAATTTCTTACAGTTGTGTAATAAAATCAAAAAATATTGTTTGGGCAGCTGAAGAAGACTGCTGCAAACTTACAGTAATTGATAGCTAAATGAATAAGGGCCTGATTTAGAAGTTGGAGGTCACACTGCCAAGCCTCTCTGGGCATGGACCAGAAAATACCATCACAACAACGGTATTTCACAGTTGTATTTAGATGTTACAGTTCTGCTGGCGGTCTGAATGGTGGAGGGTCGCTGATGGTGAGATACTCTATGGACTTTGTACAATGACAGGGGCTATGGAAGAGAGGTAAGTGACATACACACGTCTGCCTTAGCAATAGGTGTACCGCCACACTACACTACACAACACATGCACACAATAACACATTGCCATTCTGAAACAACACAACCCGTACATGCCAAAAACATACATCGACATACATCCATGACACAATATACACACACCATTGACATTGCACCCACACACGACACGACCACAACAAACCACACAACTACACATCTGCTCCCCCACCTCAACCAGCCAATCACATTGCATGTGCGTACTGACTTACACACAGCTCGCAGCACATGACAGGTACAGGTCCTTTGGCAATGTGCACACTTGGACATAGTTGGCAGATATGAATGTACCATCAATGTGGTGCCACCATTCATTTTTCAATGAATGCTGGCATATAATGACAGTTGTGTATGTATGCAATATGTGTTGTTTACCAATGTGTCCCCATCCGTTTCTGTCAAACTCGTGTCCCCAACATCTGCATGTCATAGTGATTAAAAATAATTGCTGTCACATATACATATCCCAAGTGCTCCCCACCTCTTCTGCAGCGCCCCAATGTACATTGGCAATACGGTGTCCCTACCTTGTAGTTCGTCGATGGTGGGGGTTGTGTTTTCTCTATGGGTCAGTGGCAGCAGCGATGGCAGATCTTATCCAGTCGAAGATGGGGGAAATGTAAAAAAAGGTGAGATTTCCCCATTTTCCCCCCAAGCTGCCAACTAAGGAGCTGATATCTGACTCCCACTTTTTCCTTGGCATTAAGGCACATCCAAATCTGCATGGGCGGAAGGCTGTCCCACTGTAGCGGTCACTGTCCTACTGTAGCGGTCCCACCAGCATCCCCTTTTCCCTTTCCTGCTGTTGACGTGGTGGTGTTTTTTGTTGGAGACAGCGGTTCAAATGCAGTCTTTTGTCTATGCTACCACCAACATCTAAATACAGTGACCAGGATGTTGTAGTGGCGGGCAGGTTTTCAGTCGAAAAATCAAAGATGGGACCGTTACAGCCAACATCTAAAAAAGGCCCTAAATGATTTTGGTTGACACAATGTTGCCAATTCCAAAGACAACTATAAAAAAAGGGATTATTGGCACAGCTTTGATTGGAGCCTGAACGAGATAACAACAAATCTTAGAAAATTGGTGTTATATACATGATACATTCTACATTCAAATGTCTTAGGTACGTGTTAAATAAAGTGGGACTTAAAGACGATTCTTGAGGTACCAACTGGCTGACAGGTCTGAACTTTGAGCAAAAAAGGGGAAGATGAATGATGTGACTTCTATTTTCAAGGTAAGACACCCACCACCTTAAAGCTGGTCTCTGACTTGACCTCTGACAATCTGTTGATAGTGGTGATAGCACTTTTGTGGAGATGGGGTCAAAAGAGATTTAATAATACAAGAGCCACAAAGTGACTATTGCCTACAGCCATATGAAGGTAATCGAGAATGCAGACCAGGGAAGATTCAATGCCATGAATGAGGTGTAATCCAGATTGAACAACACCAAAGAAATTATGTTTTTCCATGAAATTAGAATAGAACCTATTCACAAACATTTCCTGAATTGTTATGAGAAATGGCAGAAGAGCAATAGGCAGGAAATTGCTGAGGTTGAAAGGATCAGCTGTGGGGTTTTTCAGTAGTGGAACTACCTTGCCTTTTTTCCACTCTCCAGGCATGGATCCCATGGATAAAAATGATTGCAAATGGACAATCAGCCAAAGTTGAGGCTATTTCTTTCCAGATCAGTAAAGGATCAAAAGAGGATTCAGAGAAGATGGTGTTTACTAGTTTTTTTTAAAGAAGGTATCTAGCTGTAGTATGTTGTCTTATGTTATTGACAATGCTCTGAATTATGTTGTCAAAGAGAAAACCGAGGTCATCACAGAGGGATTGGGAGTGTTTAACCATTTGTGAAGTGCAAGCTGGGTTCGCTAGAGAACACAAAATAAGGATCTTCTTAACTGGATTTAGAGTGTCCAACCTTTTCTCAGCATAATAGACAGCTTTGGAAGCAATGATGGATTTCTTGAAGGATGTCACTTCTGCCTTAAGTGTATGTTCAAAATCAGAAATATAGTTCGAGCGTCAAAGATTTTCACACCTTTTACATTCAAGCTTAGCAGCTCTAAAAGCCTCACTATAGCAGGGGACAGCAGGTCATGAGTGTTGTCGTATTTTCTTTTCAATAGAATGAATTTGTGAAGACTGTTGTCTAGTAGTAAGCGTATCAGAGAAGATCCTATGGCATTGTTCGCAGAAAAGACAATCTTGGCCACTTTAGTAACTGGGCATTAGATTCCACCAGGAAGAGAAGAAGGGTCTAACAGCAGGCAAAATATAAATCCTACTAGGCAAGCACGTGTTCACAATAGGCGGTAATTGTGGCGGAAAGGATCCTTCACCACTTGTCAATGGTGGCGGGTGAGCAGGACTGCATAATATAACTACTCAGTACCAATGCAGTCCAGCAACTGTCTCCACAAGTTTCGAAATTTGAGATTACTAAAACGTCACACTGAGGAAGCATACTGTTGAATGGTGAACACACTGTTTTTTACCACCATGTACTATTTGGTCTAGTCTGCAGTTGGAAAGCTCTAGGCAACCCTATGTTCTCTTCTGGATACATGAGATAGAGGTCTGCTCTGTGAACTAGAGACCAGATGGCTCCACTGCTAGTTCTCCTGGGTGGAAATTCCCATAGCAAGGCTACCCCAACAATCATATTTGCCTGTGCATGAGTTGATCTGTATAAAAGTCCCCTGCTAATGCAATATTGCTAATTGGCATTACCAGTAGGCAGCGTGTTGTAGACGTAAAAGCCAGGACTAGTTGAATGGCCACCCAGGTCACAGATCAAATTCACAACTGCAGTTTGTAATATGTAAAGTAGTACTACCACAGTATTTTTCGCATATTCCAAAATGCAACTTACAAACCTACAGGCAGGGACTTCCGGTTCTTAAATCTTTTTTATGTGGGGATATACGCCAAAGTGGCAGAGACCTGCACACGTGTAAGCCTATAATTTAGGTGTTTATGTGTAAATTACATAAGAAATTTAAATTTAATATACATTTGTTAGAAATTGGGTTTTTGGTTGGCAGTCAGGTTATCCCCTGTCCAAGCAAGGACCCTCACTCTAGTCAGGGTAAGTCATACACAATCCAAATTATCCTGTGCCCGCCCTCTGGTAGCTTGGCACTGAACAGTCAGGCTTAACTTAGAAGGCAATGTGTAAAGTATTTGTGCAATAAATCATGCAATAACACAGTATAACACCACAAAAATAAACCACACAGTCTTTAGAAAAATATATAATATTTATCTGGCTAAATGCAGGTTAAAACAATCAAGATTTGATAAGTACATGTTAAAATATCGCTTTAGAGAATGATAAAAGGAGTCTTTAGTTTTTAAAAAGCAACAAGTGTCTCTTGCAAGCACCTGGTTTGCATTCAAATTCTCCAAAAGGGACTGTAGAGGAGGAGATGCATGTTAAATGGGGAGGTGTGTGTTGGTTTCTCCGGGCACACACAGACGATGCGTCAATAATTTTCCAAGCAGGGAAGGCTTTGCATTGATTTCCAGCACACTGACTAGGATCGTCTTTGGGTTGCATGGTTTTCGGATGCCCTGGTGATGATGCAGAGAAATCCTGGCCGTGTAGGATGAAGTCGCAGGAGCTGCATTGATCCGGTGGGCAATGCAGGAAAAGTTCTGTTGCATGGCAGGCACTGCGCCGATTCTTCTTGCAGGAAGTTGGACTGCATCGTTCGGTTCGGCTATGATTCAATCCAGTGGGGCATGCGTCGAAGTTACGGTTGCAACGCTGGCACTGCCTTGTTCTCTTCTCAGGGAGGCATGCTGCGTCATTCCAGTTTGGTGTGCCGTGATTTTCTCACCACGATGCAGGCTGTGCATCGTTTCTGGCAGGCTGTGCATAAAATTTTCACCTCACAAGGAGTTCTTTGCAGGAAGAAGTCGTTTTGGTCCTGAGACTCCAAACAGGAGGCAAACTCTACCCAAGCCCTTGGAGAGCACTTCTCAGCAGAGCCAGAGGGCAACAAGGCAGCAGGGCAGCAGGGCAACAGCAGGGAAGCATTCCTTTGCAGAAAAGCAGTCAGGTGAGTCCTTTGGGCAGCCAGGCAGTTCTTCTTGGCAGGTTGCAGGGACTGGTTCATAATTTCTTCACCAGAGGTATCTTGTCCAGAAGTGTTTGAGTTGGTAGTGTCAGAAGCCTTGTTTAAATACCCGAATGTGCCTTTTAAGTGGCGGAGACTTCAAAGAGTGGCTTAGAAGTGCACAAGGTCCCCTTTCAGTTCCATCCTGACTGCTAGGGTCCCAGTAGTGGGGCTGGCAGTCCATTGTGTGAGGGCAGGACTCTGTCCTTTGACATGTAAGTGTCAGGCCCTCCACCCTGCCAGCCCAGGAAGACCCATTCAGTATGCAGATGTGTGCAGGTGTGACTGAGCATTCTGTGTTTGGGGCTGTCTGAGGGACAGGTGTCAAGTAACCCCAGCCAGACACGGATTGTAAGGCACAGAAGGATTTAAGTACGGAGAAATGCTCACTTTCTGAAAGTGGTATTTCTAAAATAGTAATATTAAATCCAACTTCAACAGTCAGCAGGATTGTGTATTACCATTCTAAATAAAACCTGGTTACTCCTTTCGGATCAGAATCTACCACCGTATATGAGGGCAGCCCTAATGTTAGCCTATGAAAGGAACAGGCCTCACAGCAGTGTAAAACGACTTTAGTAGTTCTACAGAATCCCAGGAGATATAAACTACACAGGTATATGTCTTGCCTTTTACCTACATAGCACCCTGCCCTATGGGGTACCTAGGGCCTACCTTAGGGGTGACTTATATGTAGAAAAAGGGGTGTTTAAGGCTTGACAAGTACTTTTAAATGGCAGTGAAACTGCACACACAGGTCTTGGAATGGCAGGCCTGAGGCATGGTTAAGGGGCTACTTATGTGGGTGGCCCACTAGTAGCATTTAATCTACAGGGCCTGGGCACCTGTAGTGCACTTTACTGGGGACTTACAAGTAGATTAAATAAGCCAATTGGGTATGAACCAATGTCACCATGTTTTAAGGGAGAGAGCATATGAACTTTAGCACTGGTTAGCAGTGGTAAAGTGCGCAGAGTCCTAAAACCAGCAAAAACAGTATCCAAAAAGTGAAGGGGGGCAGGCAGAAAGTTATGGGTGACCACCCTAAGGCTGTCAGGTATAACAACATCTCAAATTATTTCATAGTAAAAAAAAAACGCGTAACTAAAATGTATTAAATAGTAATGAAATGCTCAAATGTTTTTTTTCAAATGTTGATTAAAATAATATTAATAAATTAATACAATATGATTATTTAATTGTTCAATAAAAATGTCATTTGATGCTGTAACATTTTATTTTATTAGTTCTACGTTAATAAAATATGATATAAAAATAATGTATATGCTAATTTTATACTAAAATATTTTTTATATATGTTAATAATTAAATACTTTTTTACTTATACTTTCAAAAAGGGATATTTCAGACTTGGTGACACAATTTTTTGCCTAAATGTAAAAAGTTACAAAAAGTAATTTACTCTTTTAAAGTCTATCTTAGATGTCTTCATCCATTGATTAGGTGTAAATCTACACTCAGCAATTGTGAATAGCTAAAATATATAGGCCCACATATATGGGGTTCTAGCGCCATTCAAACGCCACATTAGAATCATTTATTGACACTGATGTGGCATTGGAAGGCCAAAAACTCTGAGTCACATTTACAAAGTGGCGCAATGCTTGCATTGCACCACTTTGTAAACCCTTGTGCCACATTATGCCTGCGCCAGGCATAATGGGGGTCATTACAACCCTGGCGGACGGTGTTAAAGCGGCGGTAAGACCGCCAACAGGCTGTCGGTCTTTTTTTGAGTATTATGACCATGGCGGTTACCGCCATGGTCATCCGCCGCTTCTCCGTTCTGCCCGCCAGGGCGGAGACGACCGCTGGGCTGGAGACCTGGGTCTCCAGCCCGGTGGCCGTCACAATACCTCTGCCGATAGTTTGACCCGGCTTACCACCGTCGATTTCCAGCGGTAGGAACCGCCATGAAATCCATGGCAGTAAGCACTATCAGTGCCAGGGAATTACTTCCCTGGAACTGATAGGGATCTACACCACCCTCCACCCCCACCCCGACTCCCTCCCCTACACCCCCCACCACCCCCAAAGGTGGCAGGGCCCACCCCACCAGACCCCCAACATCACATAACTCACACACACGACACGCACGCAGGCACCACCAACACACACACACACGCACACACCAACGTACATGCCTACATCCACACACTCAGTCAGACACGCACACCCATATTCAGACATACACACACACATCCATACAGACATACATACAGATATACACGCACTCATTCCCAAAAAAACACAACACCCCGCAAGCATACACGCACTCACACACCCCCTCTACATACACAGACGCACACCCCTGTGCACCCACACAACACGCAACACCCCTCCACCCCCCTCCCCTAACGGACAATCGACTTACCTGTTCCGTCGATCCTCCGGGAGGGGACGGGAGCCATGGGGGCTGCTCCGCCGACACCACACCGCCAACAGAACACCGCTGCGCCGAATCACAGGACGTGATTCGCTGGGCGGTGTTCTGTTAGCGTGGCGGTGGAGGTGGATTAACCTCCACTCCCACGCCGCCCCCAAGTATGGCTGTTGGCGGCTCTCCGTCGTAAAAAGTACGGAGAGCAGCCAACAGTCATAATACGCCGAGCGGCAAACCGCCACTACTGGCAGTCTTCCGCACAGCGGTCCCTCGGCGGTCTTGTTAAAAGACCGCCGATGTTGTAATGACCCCTAATGTGTACCAAGAGGGGTGTTCTGACACTTGGGGGGGCGAAAAAATGGCGCAAAGAAATTCAAGAGATTTCTTTGGATCATTGATATCGACATTTATAACACCTGCTAAGAACTGACGTTAAAAAGAGGCCTCTGGGTGCTTTGCAGGATTAGCAGCAACATTTTTTACGCTAATGCTGCAAAATGCAAGACTCACAAAAAAAATGATGATGCTAGTCCTCCGGACTACCGCCATGGGGCACCATATTTTAAATACGGTGAAAACATGGAGGCATTAGGGGTGCGCTATGGGGCGCAAGAAAAGTAGAGCTGCACCATGTGCAGCTCCACTTTTGATAAATCGGCCTCATAGATCTACACTTGGGTGCAAGGGTAAATGTATATGCAAGTTTACTTGTATATATTTACTTTGGGGAATAGGGCATTATGGGGGTCGTCACTACCTTGGCGGGCGGCCGAAGCAGCCCACCAAGGTCTGATCGCCGGACGGCCGCCAATGCGGCCGCACTCCCGCCGCGGCCATCAGGAGATCCCCCCTGGTTTCGGCCCGCCGGCCCAGCGGGGATCTCAGCCGCAACACACGAGCCGGTTCCAAATGGAGCCGGCAGTGTTGCGGCCGTGCGACGGGTTCAGTTGCACCCGTGGCGCTTTTCACTGTCTGCATAGCAGACAGTGAAAAGCTGCATGGGAACATGGCAGGGGGCCCCTGTACTGCATGAAAACCGCCATGAAAAGGCTGGCAGGAGGGGGACTCGTAATCCCCTAGGCAGCGCTGCAAGCAGCGCTGCCCTGGAGGATTACTCCCGCTGGGACTAAAGTGGCGGGAAACTGCTGGTCCCAGCGGTGCGACTGCGGCGCTTCCGCCACGGTCATAATCCCAGGGATTTCACCGCCAGCCTGCTGGTGGTGAAATCCGCCACAACAACCCTGGCGGTCTTTGACCGCCAGGGTTGTAATTACCCCCTATCTTTCTGTCGCTTTACTAATTGTGAAATATTGCTTTCTTCTTTTAATTATGTCTCCATAAAAATACTATTTTGTGTGGAAGAAATCACCTGTAGATTTTTAAGCAAACTATTTTGCTGAGTAAAAATCAGCAACCTGCTTTTTTTTATATTTTCAGCAAATGAAAATACCCCAAAATGTTAAACTTGAGCAAACTCTTTTCAGCAAATCAAAGGCTTAGTGTAAGGTGTCTGCGTTGTTGGGATGGTTGTTTTTGTTCAGGAAGGGACACCTTCCTGAACAAAAGAAGCAATCACGAGAGGCATTTTCCTCTTTCTCTGTGTGCTGCACAATGCAGCACACATAGAAAAAGGAAACAATGAGGAAAAATAAAGGTATTACTCCTCGTTGCGCCTCACTTAAGTCTCTCCTGGGGAGGCGAAGGCTAACACATTCCCACATTTAAAATTGTTTGTAAATCTGGAAATGCATCAAAATCCATGGGTATTGCATGGGAACACCCAATACAACACACATGAAATGTTGCTTTGACACAAAGTAAGGCAACACAGTGACAACACAGTGACATGCACTGAGTTGCTTACTCCATACCTACAAGGCCATAAAAAGCTGCCAAAATGGCTTTGCGTGGCCTTGTAGATATAGGACTGCAGTCTGCCCTGCCGGTGCATTACAAAAAGTGACACACCGGTGGAGGAACCTGCTTGTAAATGAGGCCCTCAGTTTTTAACTCTGCCCTATTGACACAGTCTCTCAACCTAAGTAATAATGTAGCTAAAAAATCTCTTGCTGCCTCTCACTGTCCTACTATTCGATTGTGCTTCCAATTCTCTGCACAGTAGTTTTAGACTAAACTGATGGATGGTGAAGTTTGTTTCCATCAATGTGAGGTTTTAAAAGAATATGTAAGAGGCAAATCAAACATCAGAGAGAAAACTTTAAATAAAGCATATGATAAGGGAATTACACCTCTAAAATATGCTTGCAATACTGCAAGCAACTACGGTGATTGCCAAATCTAAAGAGCGTTAGATCTGTCAGTGTCAAACATTTCAGAAACATAGTAATCCAACCTAACAAAAGGTGCAATAGCACAGGGCCAGCTTTAGCATAGTGTAAACCGGTGCAACAATTGTTTGTGGCGCCCCCCCCCATGACCTCTTCTTCAGCTATCCTCATCACCACTCAGAAAAAGTGCTCCTCATTTCTCCGTAGCCCCACTCTCACATACATTTTGCTTGTTTTAAAGTGCTGGTAAAGGCTGTCTTTACTGATCCACACAGCTATCCAAATAAACTATAGATCTGTTATTTGCAGCAGGCATACTCATCCTCTGGGCTAATTTATGGCAAGTGAAACCTGCCACTAGGCAAAACTCTGATCTCTCGCTGTCTAGCAGGAACATTAATCACAAGAGTTATCTTGACATTTTTATTGTTGCCTGAAAGCTAGACAAACAAGGAACTATGCAGCCGGTGTTTTAAACTGTGTGTTACTGCTAAACACAGTCCCCCCCGGAGGTTAGTGCCCCCCTCTGCAGGTCAGCGCCCAGTGCGGCCGCACCGTAGCATCACCCTAAGCCAGCCCTGCAATAGCAGACTGGCAAAAATATGGATGAACAACAATATCTAAAAATTAAGCTGGGCTGGCTTTATGGAAAGAATACACTAACAGACTAAGGGCCTCATTACGAGTTTGGCGGTCCGTGGACCACCTTGGTAGCAGTAGCAGTGCGACCGCCGTCGGGTTGGCGGTCGGACCGCCGTATTACAAGTCATGCGGGCCTATAGAGCAAAGACCACTGCAGTTCCGCTGGCACCACCAGGCAGTGCAGACTGCCACAGTAATGAGGCTGCACAAACAGGCCAGTGGAGACAGTGTTTCCACCAGACACATTATGTGACTGTGGTGGTCCAACCACCATTTCTCAGCAGGTGGAAACAGGGAGTATAAAGAGAGACACTCACCTGCAGGCAACCTTACATGTCCGGTGCCACCCTGGAGCCAGTCTCACACGTCCTACCGATGCTGCTGATCATCAAAGGTGCACAAAATCCACACAACCGTGGAAGTAACCACCCATAAGTACACACACCTACCTGTGTCATTATACTCAACAACAGATTGTGTCGCTGTCAGCCACATCATAGGGGGGTCACGCTACGGGCACCAAATACATGTGGCGTGTTCCAGGTCAGAATCATTCAGAAAAGAGGACACATTTATGGTCACAAAATGCCACCTTTGGGCAGATCACTCACACTGCACCGCAACACTACACAAAAACATACATCTGCTTATCTCAGGGACAGTGAAGTGAATACAACATTGTCTCACACAACACCAACAACACAGCAACATCACATCTACAAATACAACTAACATACTCACATTGCACACATGTCATGGACTATCACCGCATTCATCACGCATATGTATTGATGTGGCATGGAACACAAACGCTACTCCCATTAAACAGCCCTGCAACAGATACACACATCACCCACATTGCAACACCAAGGAAGGAAAAAGGGATGCACAATAGACTAAGAGACACATATACAGATCCCACTAAGCAAGCAATACCTTCGCAATATGAATGGGGTCATCAGGAACACTCAGGGAAGGGGGCTGCACTGGGGCACATATCACTTTGCACATGCCCTTTAAACAACAATTGCACAGGATCTGGCCCTACATGTATGTCAGGGACAAATAATACAAGACTCAAGTGACCTGCCTATCTGCACAATTTTGGAAGTGCAAGTCAACAAAGCAAATTCAACTCCAACTGCAAGGCACATACTTCTACATGAATTAGCTGCACGGTACACACTGCAAAATGGACACACGCACAATAAATGCAAACGTAGCACAATTGAACACACTCTGGCCCTCATTCTGACCTTGGCGGGCGGCGGAGGCCGCCCGCCAAAGTCCCGCCGTCAGGTTACCGTTCCGCGGTCGAAAGACCGCGGCGGTAATTCTGACATTCCCGCTGGGCTGGCGGGCGGCCGCCTTCAGGCCGCCCGCCAGCCCAGCGGGAAAGAGGCTTCCACGATGAAGCCGGCTCGGAATCGAGCCGGCGGAGTGGAAGCTGTGCGACGGGTGCAGTTGCACCCGTCGCGTATTTCACTGTCTGCGCAGCAGACAGTGAAATACATTTAGGGGCCCTCTTACGGGGGCCCCTGCAGTGCCCATGCCAGTGGCACTGCAGGGGCCCCCAGGGGCCCCGCGACCCCCACTACCGCCATCCGGTTCCCGGCGGGCGGACCGCCGGGAACTGGATGGCGGTAGGGGGGGTCGGAATCCCCTCGGCGGTGCAGCTAGCTGCGCCGCCTTGGAGGATTCCAATGGGTGGCGGTACACTGGCGGGAGACCGCCAGTGTTGCCGGTCCGACCGCGGCTTTACCGCCGCGGTCGGAATGCCCATTGGAGCACCACCGGCCTGTCGGCGGTGCTCCCGCGGTCCTCCAACCCGGCGGTCATGGACCACCAGGGTTGGAATGACCACCTCTATGTCTGCACAAACAAACTCAAGCTGCCACACAATAGATTAATCTATAATCCAGGGGGACAAGTCTAACACCATGCATGCTCACACTGAACAACACAAAATTAAATACTTACCATACCAAACAGAACACAGTGGTATGACACCACAACTGCATTAACACCCTCATATACATACAGTCAACATCTACCCTTGGCTTGGGTGACACCAGCACTGCCCACAAAGTCAGATTCTGCAAAGAATGTCAAATAGATTGGCAAGCAGGCTGAAACACACACATCTGTAGGCAGACAACACAACTTACTCAGGAACAATATAAGGGTAAAAAACGAATTGCAGAACAAATGTGTACCCAAAAAACAACAACTTGGGAAATGTCTCCATATTAAGGCCATTGGCCAGTCCTTATGCAATTGCCCATGCACATCACTGGAACCTCCACAGGAAGGGGCATCAAGTAGGCAGGGTGGGAAACTGACACCTTGTTGCAGTACCCCCCCCAACACGTTTTGCCTGGTTCCTGGATGCAACTTGACCAGGAGTGCACAGACCCATTGTCAACTACTAGGTACCCCTTAAAACACCCACTAAATACAGTACTTAGTGGGCATCCCTATACCAAGAAATCAGATTTGAAGGACAAAAGAAGACCAGCAACAAAGAAGACCCAAGACTCGAGTACTGAAGTCCTGCTACACAAGGAAATGCGCTAAACCCTGCCTGCTGCATCCGGGACTTGACAATCGCAGCTGAGGGGTTGCTTGGACATCGGATAGACCCTACAAACCCCAAGAGGACCTTCACTCTTCCAAAATCGCCAAATGTCTCCCCCACAGTGAAGGCATCACCCTGCAACACTAAGGAACCAAAGACCCAGTGAAGCCACTTCCCTGACTGTCTGCTGACCAAGGAACCGAATGCCGCAGCCAGACTAAACTTCACCCATCGGACCATGAGGTCAAAACCTACCAGTGTGCCATATTTGATGGCACTGCATCTTCCAGTGGCCAGACAGTGCAATAGCTGTAGGTACTATTCACCTCACCAGCCACCCTGAAGGACAGATCATTCTGGACTGAAAAAGGACCAGGAGGGACTTTAGGAACCACCTGGACCTCCCACCAGAATGCCCCTGCTGACCTGCAAGCGACCCTCAAAGTGACCTACCTCCTCCTTCAAAGGACAAATTTGCGCACAGATCCTGGCTCGCTGATTCGCTCTGCAACCGGCCACCCTGTGCCCTGCAACCTTGACACCCCAAGGGGACCCACTGGATTTACCTTTAACTCCGCCTGTGCAATGCTTTTCCATGTGATCCCCTGCAGTGCCCTTGCAGCAGCTCTATTTCCTTTCTGCAGCTGCTCCTGCCACAACAGGGACTCCTCTGAAATTCTCCAGTGAGTCCAGGGTACACAACGACAACCTTGACGTGCCTGCAAAAGGAGACACTGATAAACGCCTTGCCTGATTTACTGTGAATTTTCCAAATATTTCTCCATTGATTCCTATGGTGTGTAATTACACACTAAAAGACTAACTATATTAAAACTTAAAAAAATTATAACTTAAGAAAATACTTACCTGATTTCGCTGATCTTGGTCTTAAGGATTTGATAGAAATCTGAAGTATTTTTGTATATTGGTCTTAAGTTATTCTTTTGAGTGTGTGGTCTTATTTATTGATACTCTGAGTACAACAAATGCTTTGCACTTCTCCAAGATTAGCCTAACTGCTCCACCAAGCTACCATAAACATTAGAGCATTCGGTGATCTATTTTTTACCTCTGTAAACCAATGTGTGGTTGCCTGGACCCACTCCACAGTGGGCCTAGCTTTGAACACTACATAGAGGACCAGCCTCCTACAGGCAGACAGGCATCTCAGGGATCATCCTTGGGGGGTTGGATTTGGGATGAGTGGGTTTTGGTTTGGGTTTGGAAGGGGTGGACTGCTTCTTTGAAGGGGTGGGCTTCTTCTTTTGGGGAGGGGTATGGGTGTTTGCAGGGGGGGGCACGTGTGACAGGGGAGGACCTGGAGGTGGAAGGGATGGGTTGGGATGTGGCTGGGAGCCTCTTGTGTTTGAGACGGGGTGGAGGGAACAGGGGAAAGGACAAGTTTAAACAAAGAAATCTTTGTTAGGAACACGGGGATGGTCAGCAGAAGGGGGTGGGGATTTGGAGGTCGAGGCAGTGGTTGTCTGCTGTGTCGGTGTGGATGTCTTGGGTGTGAGCATGTGTGAGGAATATTTATGTTGGGGTGGTCTGTTGAGTGTGAGTATGAGCACCCCTCTATCAGGTGGGGCTCGGAGGTGGAGGTGCTGGGGGTAAGTGGTGGATATGTTTGTGTCTGTTGGGTTGATGTCTCAGGGTATGCTTGAAGTGGTGAATGAGTTTGTGCTGTTGGGGTGGTGGCTGCAGGTGTGGTGGATGTGGTGGATGTCTGTGTGTCTGTTGGGGTGGTGTCTGCAGGTATGGTGAATGTGGTGGGTGTGTCACTGACTGTTGTGCTGGTGTCAGTGGGTATGCTTGATGTGGTGTGCGGTATGGCGTGGGTGGTTGGGGTGCCTATGGCAGTGGTGGCTGATGTGTGTGTGGGTGTCTATTGAGTGCTTGCATGCTGGTGTGTCTTGTGGTGCTTGTGTTTAGGTGTGCTGCTCTTGTGTGTTGAGGTGGGTGCGTGCAGATCTATCTGTGTGTTTGGGATAGGTAGGGGAATGGGGGATGTGGATTGGGAAGAGGGAGGTGAAGGGGGGACGGAAAGTGGGGGGACTGGCTGCTGAACGTGAGGAGGCCAGAGGCTGTAAAGATCTCTGTAGGCCAGACATTTCACTATGAATGCTTTCCAGGAATGCATTCTTCTGCTGCAGTTGGGTGGACAACCACTGGATGGCATTCACAATGTCTGTCAGATACTCATCAGAAGGTCAATAGTCTCCTCACTGAGGGCAGCTGTGGTAACAGGGGCTGCGAGGTAGGTGGCTGTGGCAGAGGAGACCCCCACCCTCTTGGGTTAGGGGGCACAGCCAACTGGGTGGGGAGCAATGTGGAGGGTGGCAATACAACTGAAGGTGGCAGACAAAGATGGTACAGGAGCATGTCACGATGCGTCCGCCACAACTAGGGAGTGGCCACTGGAGGAAAATCCGATAATGACGAGGATGTAGATTTGGTCTCCCCTATTCTTAAAGAGAAATAGGGTCATCACATGTCCAGGATCACAATTGAACAACAGTTGTGATTAGCAAACCTTACCATGATGTTAAGTAGGTCCCAGCAACAAACTCCACCTAAGAGACCTCTACAGGTACCGTACTATATGCATGCATGCCATATGAACTGTCAACAGTTGCCCACAGGAAAATCAGGATCTCAGAAAACTATAATTGCATGGCTGAAGTTGTGCAATCACAGTAACGATTGAACAAGTAGGAAACCACATCACCTCTAATGCTTTGCCTCATGATGCATACATCACTTACCTGTTGTCATACAATTGTAGGCCAATGCCAACTGCATTCCCATAGATCACACACAAGGCCATGCAGACATCTATTTGTCACATGCACAATAACAGAACAATAAGAAATGATGCTCATAGAACATGCCATGTTGCTGACAACAGTACAATAGCCTGAAGCAACTGACATGGAAATACTCATGTCACCCTGGAAACAGGTCCACAATGCACACTTCACCATGTGAAATTTGTATCAATGGAGCCATGGAGGTAGTACTAAGGCTACTCAGATATGCCACAGATTTGGCTTGGAAATGTACACTGTAGACAAAATGTGCAAAATGTCAGGGAGCTATGTCTCTAATATCCACAACACAATGAATCAGCAAATCCCAGGGAAATCATCACTAATGTCTGGCACCCCTTACAATGACATACTCTGAGTGCATCAGTATACACTATTAGTCCTTGTATGTTAGGGACGCCCAGAGATTTCCAAGTACTTGTAGAAGGCCCTCAACATGTTGCCCAATCAGAAGATACATCATTGTCTCCATTTTGGTCATGCAAACCCAGAAGTCTGTGGATGAATGTTTGTACTCAAACATATGTGATTCCAACATAATTGCTGGTCACTCCACGATGCATGCCACCAGTCAGGTTATAAACCTTCCCCATTTTCCATGTTCAAAGCACTTTGCTACATGATTATACATTAATGGCATGGAAATGCACATTGTGGGTAAAACCTCTACGTCTACCCATCATGTCCCTCATTGCTATTGCAGTTGTATATGCCAAATGACATGCTATGACGGGTGTGTAAGCCAATAATCAATGGTGACACACTCATGTCTGTGGCACAACCTGAAATGTACCCCCATTGTGAATGTCCTATTCCACACACAGATTGGCATGCACTTATATGTGAGGGAATACAGAACTTATCCCATCACCATAGGTAGACCATGCATGAAACAGCAGCTTACAAATGTTTTTCCAAAGAGAAAGGGACACATGCTGACATGTAGGCACAAGGGATGTTGACAACAGTGATGGCACATAAATCGTGCCAATGTACATTCCCCACTAACCAATGGAAAGTATTGATCTATAGCTGCACCCCCCAAAAAATGTATGCACTGTCACATGTATGATGGCCATCTTCACATTACAGACAGCAGTGAGGCACCAGCGCCTGGCATATGCTAAAGACAAGTAGCCTCTGGGTGGCATAGGACAATATAACCCTTTCACCAGACACATGGTTGAGTACAGAGATCCATCAGTACCTTTCTTTTGGCCTGTAACACTAAGGAGTAGTGATCTGTTGCGTAGAATTTACACCCACTATAACAACAAACAGTACTTGATTGATCAATGTTCACAGCTATATGTAGTCCCTGTAGAGCAAATTGTTTGTGGATTGTAAACAGATGTATCCTAGGTCCCTGGGCCAATACGCAAGGCACATCAGTATACCACACATGACATGTCTACACAAACAATTACTCATCTACTGTGTTACACATGACTCATCCCTAATCAGCTGTCAAAACCTAACATTTTCACTTGCAATGTCACAGGCAGGAATATGCCCAGTACTCACCCCCTTGTGACTGCTGTGCTGTCCTCAATCGTCCATCAAGGACTGGGTAGGCCACTGCTAGAATGCAGGCCATTGGGAGGGGTCATGGTCTGATGGGCATCCCTCCCATGAGGTAGTACATCCCAAGCTGGACCTCAGCGATCTTCCGGGTCCAGCATCTCAGGTCCTCCCAACTCTTCTAGCAGTGGGTGCTCTGCCAGATGTGGACCCCCAGGGTCAGCACCTTCTGGGTGTTGGATCCCCATAGCTCCTTCTTGTGATGGGTGCTTCCTGGATGCAAAGGACAAATCAAGAGATTACAATCACTAGTTTTGGCACAAATAGTTGAGTCTCATACATGTCAGAAACACAAGAACTTTGCAATTTGTTAACAATCCACAAGTGTGAAACATACAGGCCAATAAGTACAGGTACATAACTACAGACATATGTATTTGCATCTGCAGACTAACCCAATACCCTGCTCATGGCCTACAATGAATAAGCAAGCTGACTGACATCAGGTAGTCCCTGCTCCAGCAACTTGTGCTGTGATGTGAGCCACAATGGAACACTACACACCTATGTGGCTATTGAAGGGTAAACTCCTTAGGCCTGAATTGGCCAACACATTCACACTCAGTGTGATTGACTCACTGCATAAGCCCCTACAGGCAGCTGCCCTAGTACAAACTTCACCATTGCACTTGAGTAACAATTAAGGGGCTGGCGTGGTGGGTGCAGAACATGACTTCCTTCTCCTGTGTGTGGACCTGTGGACTAACAAATGTAGTAATGCCACGTCAGGGAGTGGGTTCTGTGGTATTTACCTGTGCCAGAAAACAGTCCTTTGGACATATGTGTCTATCTAACAGAGATGGCATCCAACATACAACATACAAAGGCATGTATTGTGCAGTTTCTGCTATGCTACTGTGTCATATATCATGGCCTCACAAGAACCAGCACACGGTCTGCACTGTGAGACTGTCATTTGTGCAATAAGCCTGTACAGGACAAATATGACCTTTGTGAAGGTGACAACAGAGCTGTGGGAGTAAGAGACCTGCCATAAGTTAAAGATACATAATGACAATTCTGCAAATGCACATAAGGACTAGTTTATTTATTTACCTCTGTACCCATATCTAGTCAAAGGACTGAAGCATTCAGGGTAGGTTTTGCCACTAAAGCATCATCTTTGCCACATGCTAGGATCTGCTGTGGTATAGGGAGTGGGCACAGTGCCACAGTTGCATAGCCACAGTGACTATCCCTCAGGCTATACTAGGTCCCAGACTGTGCAATACATTTGACAGGCCCTGGGCTCTGCAGGCTGAGCAGACAGAACCTACATGATGTTCCATTCCCATCACTTCCATGCATGACAGTGCATCATGTGGCCATCAGCAATTTGGCATGTAATGTGTGTGGCAACCTGAAGAGCAGAGTGAGTCATGATATACCTTCCACACAACAGTTTTGAGAGGCAAGATGTAGTATGAAAGATCTGGGGCATTATGCACCTTGTTCACATGATTGTCAAATGACTCACACAAGATGCATACACACCTCATGCGGTCATGCACATACATGCTGTCCAACATTTACAACAATCATGGAAAAAGAGATGTCTTTAGATGACAGTAAAGTCTCCTCACCTAGTTATGTGCATAGAACATAAGGAGGATCTAGGACCCCAAAATTCTCACAAACCACAATGTGACTGAACTTAACATGTGGTACTGGCCACCTATACCTGCACATTGTACATTCAATTGATGCCACACAGACTGCAACAACAGGTACACAAGAAGTCTAACTGGCACACAGGGGCACTTTGTAGGCTGTGAGGAGGAAAAGGATGGTGAAGTACATATAAAATTTTGCACATAAGGTACTTAAGTAGTCCTCTGGTGAGACATAGAGCTGTCCAAATCGGGTAGAACCTCAGTAACAAGCTTCTCCAGCTCCTCTGGAGAGAAGGCAGGGGCCCTATCACCTGCTGGACGTGGCATGATTGCTCCCAGAGGCGGCCCACAGCAGCGCAGGTCATGGAGGTGTTGCTGGAAGCAGTGTCAGGAGTCAAGTGAGTGAATCTGCAGAACATGTCTGTCATGTCTGCCACATATGTGGTCATCACCACTGGCTGACACTGGTCCGTGACTGCCATTGGCAATAATGTTAGCCTATGGCTGTGTCTGCTGTAGTTTAACCGCCTACTGCCATGACGACTTCCGCTGGCAGTCGTGGGCGGTTCCTAATGTCCAGTGGAGTAGGTTACTCATCAGCCATTTTGGTGGCCTTAAATGTGTCACACCTTCAAAATATGCTTTTTTACTTCACGAACATCCTTATCCTGTCTTACAATGTAGATCCTTCTATTCAACCACCATTGTAGTATGTTGCAGGGCACAGCTGGCATTTAGCAGTGGGTCACAGTCCCCCACAACCGATGGTCATTTTGGTGGTTGGAATATAGAGTCACATTTTGAGGGGCAATTGTGTTGCACATCTTTGAGTTTGTTCCAAATCCATGTTGTGGACATGTCTTAAAAACCATGGGGGTCACATGTGAGCCTTGTGTAGTTGTCAGCTGTGTTGGTACGGGGTGCCATGTCTATACAGTCAGAAATGCTTTGTTACATGATATCATTGGCATGCATCATGTATTTTGCTAAGGACACACTAACTAATGTTAGAAGTCATGTCTTGTCACACATAGGTACCCTGGGAGAGGAAGAATGCGACAGCCTCCTGTCTACTGTCCAATGCCAGACCTTCAGACCATGGAACAATGTCACATTATCATGTACTACCACCTGGATAGGCAAACCATAGTGGACTTATGTTGTCAGCTGGATCCAGATCTGATGCCAGCAATTAGATAATCAACAAGCATACCAACCATTATACAAGTCATGTCCGTACTGCACTTCCTAGCCAAAAGGCCCTTCCAACATACAATGGCCTTATATGCTGGTTTGTACTAACCTATGTGTTGAAGAATGTCCTCTCAGCAACGTTGAACACTTAAATCCAGTTTCCCTGACGTGAAGATTTAGCCCATGTGAAGGCTGACTTTTATGGTTTTGCCACCGCCCACATGTGGTGGGGGCCATTGATGGCACACATGTTGGCTTGGTGCCACCACAGGCCAATGAACAAGTTTATTGTAACAGAAAGAACTTCTATTCCATCAACGTGCAAGTTGTCTGTTTGACAGATTTCAACATTTCAAATGGATGTGCCCATTATCTGGGTTCAGCCCATGATTCCTTCATGATGCAGAACAGCGCTATACCCCAGCTGATGTCACAACTGTACCCAGAGAGGGTCTGACTCATTGGTAAGTCACATCTGTCCTAATTGTTTGTCTGCAATGCCAAAGTGCTACATTTATGAAGTGATTGATTCATTGTTGCACAGATGTCCCATTCCTTAATAGGAGACTCCGCATATCCAAAACATCCTTGTTTGCTGACACCACTAAGAAATCCAACTACGCCAGGGGAAGTCCGCTTCAGTGAGGCCCATGGAAGAACATGGCAAGTAGTGGAGAAGGTTTTTAGGCTCCTGAAGGATAGATTTAGGTTGCTGGACAGGACTGATGAAACTCTCCTCTGCTCACCCAGAAAGGTGTGTCAGACCACTGTGGCATGCTGCATGCTCCACAACAGCGCCATACAGAGGAATATCCTGTACATCCCAGAGGAGGGTGAGCCTGCAGTGAGCTGGGTGAGACTCCTAAAATGCTATGTGAGGATGACAGTAGTGAAGAGGAAGCTGACATGCGGGAATATCTCACTGAAAGCTACTTTTCATAAGTGTATGTCATGTTATGTAATGACTGTGACTGTACAATGAACTGCAGTTGTGAGAATGTGTGGAGTTCTTTTTTTTTAGAAACAGCTAGGGAGCTGATACTCTGCATTATTCAGCTGAAGGCTGCTTGATGAGTTAGCTTGTGACATATACCCACCTTGATGATGTTTCTTTGTTTGTGTCAGGTTCCTTGCAATGTAATTTATTTCCAGAAGTTTTCAATGTGATTTGTGTAATAGGTATGATTTCAAGCCTATACTCCTTGTTGTGTCTTTGTACAGGATTCCTTCACCATAACTTCCTCATGTGGGCATTTCAGATTTGTGACATTGGTAGGTATCTGATGCTGGAAATGGATTGTTTCATGTAATGTAAGTCACAGATTGTGGGTATATGAGACCTGTGTCAAGACAGCTTGCACAGTGTTTGGGTGGAAGGTCAGAAGTACACATTGTAATTCTTTTGTGTGCTCTGGTGGGCCAATTGCATCATGTGTGTCACCATGATGTAGGCATGAAATAGGTAGTCCTAAATTGTGACCATGTCATTTTACCTTCATTTTGGCTAAACACTTTTGTATGACCTGTATATAGCTGTAGATGTGGTTCATTATTGAAGGCCACAGTGCCTGTGCCACAACACTGACATATGTTTGTTATACAAACAGATACATGTAACTGGATTATGATGGGCCTGTGATGAGGGGCTATTGTACTGCCATCCATCTGTATTGTGGATTATGTGATGCTGGATTACTTTGGTGTGGTATGTGAGAAGGCTCACCCTGGTGACATCATCCACTTTAATGTTTGCCTATTCTACAGGACAATGGCTGACAACCTGTACTTTGGAATATGTATTTTTGACTCAGTATAAGTCACATATTCTTGTGTCTGAAAGTCCAGACATATAGACAGTCTATGTGTTGTACACTGGAATAAAATGTCAACAGTCTAGAGAATACCTCCCATAAGAACTGATAGGTGGTTGAGGATCAGTTAACAGAGTGAATGTGTGGCACACTAAGGAGGTCCTTTAGGAAGAAGTCACTTGCTGGCAGTGGTGGGTATCTTGACATCTCTACCTCCTGGATTCTTTGCTTGACGTCCCTGCTTGAGGGGGTGGTGGGGCTTGGAGGGGGCATCTGCTGCTACAGAGAAAGGGGTGTCTGGATCTAGTTGTTCTGGCAGAGCCTCCCTTAAAGTGGCTGGCACCAATGTTGATGGGACTCCTGTTGATGAGTCAAATGAAGGGGAAGATTGGTTTAGAAAAGCTCTGCTCAGAGCTGTGTGAATGTCCCTTAGCAGCGTGCAGGGGAGGCCATGTTGTTATTGTGGGCCTCCATCTGTTCTCACATATCCCTATGCATGTCCCTCTGTAGCTGCTTGATTTCCCGGAGTTCAGTCAAGGCCTGGCCTGAACTCCTGATAAACCTCCAAAATGTGGCTGATGGTGCCCTCCCCAAGATCAGCCCCAGTGACCTCACCTTGCCGGCCCACAGCATCCCCCCATGCACCCATCCCCCACAACCATGTGCCCTTGCCACAGGGGGCGGTGCCATCTCTAACTGGGTCCTGGAACCTCATTGTCCAAAGTGTTGTGCTGGAACTCAAGATCAAGGACTGGGGGCACAAGATGGCAGACATTGTGTGTGGCACACAGGTTGGTGGCCAATGGCTGCCTGTGATACAGAGGCAACCGGGCTGGGAATTGTTGATGTGGCCACAGTGAGACTCATTGTTGGTGTCTGACCAGGTTGCCTAGATGGGCCAGAGCTGTCCTCCACGTCCAGAATCCAGTAATGTCTTCTTCACTGAAGGCTTCATCCAGGGGGGTAGTGGCTTGTCTCTTCTGTGACCTCTGTGTGCCCAGTGGAAGCTCAGCCTGTTGATGTGAAATGTACAATGTTACTGGTTGCATTGTGACATTTACCTCCAATAGGTTATTGTTAAAGTAAGCAGAGACTTTGTGCAAAGTTCAGTTGCAGTTAATGCTATTGTTGTAAGTACTCATGTTATTGGTTGTTCTGACATGACTTTATGGAGCATGCCAGAGCGTTTTGACTGAAGCAGCTGCTGAAATGTGCACATCATTAGCACTTGGAAGGATGGCCTGACAATGCCATCTTGCCACCAGTGCAGGCAAAACAGTGGCTAGGCAAAATATGGCGTTGCCCATTTTGAGGTCCAGTTGATTGTGATTGAGGCAGACCCAGGAGTTTGATGTATAAAGTGACTGGAGTCATGTGGTCAGTGCAGTGTGATTGTGTCTGCTGCCAATACCATTCTGGTTATGCATCTTGAGGCCTTAGGAGGGATTATTGTTTTGAACACTGGGTAAGCTGTTCTTCCTGTCCAAGTTTCATCCTTGGTTAGTAGGTCAAGATGGAGCTAGGTAGCCAGACACATCTCTGAGTTGAGCATGACCTGTATCTTGGTCACTCACAGGTGAGTAAACTTCATTTGAGAGTTAGCAATCAAGGGTATTTGTGAGAAACAACTCCCTCCTGGGAGTTAAAGTCATGGCCCGCTCTATACTACACACACTTGAGAAATGTTATCCTCCCAGGTGAGTACACTTCATTTGATAATTCACTTACAGATGGATTTGGGCAACTGAACACTGGGCTTGTGTTTGGAGTTTGAGAAACGGCCTATTGGGCTTTGCATTCCGGTGACTCCCCCCACTTCCCACCACTATACAAACTAGACTGGTGGTTGGAGTGATAGTAACAGAGCCTCCTGGGAGTTGCAGTCATGTCACTCCCTGTATTACAAACAGTATACAAATATTATCCCCCCAGGTGAGTACGCTTCATGTGTGAGTTACCAAACAGCGGTCTTTGGAGAAGAGGGCACTGGGCTGGTGGTTGGAGTAGCAGTAACAGAGCATCCTAGCCTTAGCAGTCAAGTCACTCCCTCTACTACACACACTATACAAATGTTATCTTCCCAGGTGAGTACACTTCAATAGAGAGTCACCAAACAATGGTATTTGGACAAGAGATAATTGGGCTGGTGGTTAGATTAGAGACACAGGGCCTTCCTGGCCTTAGTAGTCATGTCGATCCCTCTACTACACACACTATACAAATGTTATCCTCCCAGGTGAGTATACTTCAAATGAAAGTCACCAAACAATGGTATTTGGACAAGAGAACACTGGACTGGTGGTTGGTTATACAGACACAGGGCCTTACTGGCACATGGTTGGAGTCAGAGAAACAGTAGCTCATGTAGTCAGTTTATTCTAACTACTTCACACACCTGACCAATGTAATCCCCCAGGTGAGTAAACCTCATTTGGGAGTTGACAAACAGGGGTCTTTGGACAAGGGAACACCATGCTGGTGATTGGGGTTATATAAACCGTGCCTCCTGGGAGTTGCTGTCATGTCACTCTCTCTACTATACACATTATACTAATGGTATCCCCCCGGTGAGTACACTGCAATTGATGATTGTGAAACCGATGTATTGGGATATGTGACCACTGTGCTGGTGTTTGTAGTTTCTGAAACATGTTCTCTTGTGAGTTGCAGTCAGGTCAGTCTCTCTACTACACACACCTGACCCTGAGGTGAGTACACTGCAATTGAGAGTTCACTAACAGATGCATTGTAGCATGTGACCACTGTGCTAGTGTTTATGGTTACATGATTAATGCCTGGTGAAAGCTTGAGTCATGTCACCCTTAAATTGATGGATAACAACCAGAGGTCTTTGGACAAGTGAACACTAGTCCGGTGTTTGGAGTTATAGAAACAGTTCCTGCTGGGAGTTGGAGTCATGTCAGTCCCCATACTGACAAATGTTACCTCCCCAGGTTAGTACACTTCAATTGTGAGTTGCCAAATAGAGGTCTTTGGATAAGTGAACACTGGACCAGTGAGTGGGGTAAAAGTTAAAGTGGCAAAAGGTGAGCTATGAGCATGCATGACATAGCATTTTTGTGAAATTTTTTGTTTTGTGACTTGCCAGACTCCATTCCCTCAGATATTCCAGTCAACCCCTGAGGATGCAGGATGGCCAAGACCTTTAGGGACAGAGAGGTAATGGGGCATTGAAAGGGCCACCACCAGTCTTCTTGGTCTGCAGCTGGTGCCTGGAGACCAGGGAATGGACCTTGCCCCTGAGGTAATTCCATCTCTGCCTGATGTCCACTCTTGTGCACAGGGAGGTACCTACAGCATTCACTCTGTCAAAGATCCTATCCCACGTTTCCATTTTCCTATTGAGAGGAGTAAGCTGGATTTGTGCTCCAAACAATTGTGGCTCTACTCTAGATTTCATCTACCATGACTCAGCTCATCTTCTGAAAAATTGGGATTTTTGGAACGTGACATGGTGGCAAAAAATGGGTGACAGTAACTTACTAAATAGGGGAAGTACAAAATGGTGTGAATGGACAAAAGCCTGGTGTTCAATGGGATGGTGAAAAAATGGGTCCCTAATAGATGAACTCTGTGGACAAAAAGCATTCTGGCTTCTGTGTCTTGCTATGTAAATGCAAAGGATTGTGGTGTGTGAAGAGGTGTGTTTGCAGGTGTGTCCAGTGTAGCAATGTGTGTCAGCTGTTTTGTTTTCAAATTCATCCAATGTGCAGTTGTGTATTACTTTGTGACCCCAAACTGCTGTGGTTTGTAGTGCCATTGGCTGACCACCATGGGGTACCATCACGGCGACTGTGTGCTTATAATAAGGTCGGTGGTGGTCTCTGTGCTGTCAGCACTGGAGGTCAGACCACCTATATCTGCCTTTTTTGGTTGACAGTCGACGGTCCTGCCTTTTTGACAGGGGGGTCTGTAAGACTGACAACATGGTGGCCTTTTCAGTACATAACTTATAATGAGTCTCTAAATTATAAGAGGTTTCTTTACATGGGTTTTAAAAGTATCATAGCCAGCTCTACAATTCTGAGACTATCTGAGTCATCTGAAGATAAGATGGCACATTTTGCTAAATATGACTTAAATACATCAGTTATAGGGGTTGCCTATGCGTTTTAGTTGTTATCCATGTAACGGGCCACCACATTTTTTAGATTCAAACTACTTTAAAAAGTAATTCATGCACACACACACACTGCCTTTGATACCTTTTGTAAAACGTGTTTATAATGCAGTCATTTAATTTGTCAGGTCTGTAGTACTAAATAGTTGAGTAAACAGTTTTTATTTATTGCTTGAGGAGAAAGGCTGAGCACCACCAACAGATGAATCTAACACTTCTGTGTTTTATCGAGTCAACTGTGCCTCACCTTTCACAACTGACTTGTGGTTACAGCAACCAGTCTAAGGACAGAGCAACAAGCTCCATTTCATCTTGCACCAAGGAGCTGGCTTCTTCTAACTATGCCACTGGTGTACATACAATCAGCTAGAAGCCTGTGGCAGCCCACCTCCTCTGTTCTGTAGTACCCTTCACAGCAGATAAGGGACAGCCCTGAAAGCTGTGGGGACAGAAGTGGAGCTTAGTTGCAAGTAACATGGCTGCTTTCCTCTTTCCTCTAGAGTGCCAAATAAGCCAGAAGGCACTGGAAGCCATAGCAACTTACTGGGGAGTACTTAGCTGAGATCCAACTTTAGATCCCAAGAGAGCAATCCTCACTGACCCCACTGTACAAGCCCTGACCCACCTGACTCACAAAATCATCATTTGTTATGCTCTGTGGCTCTTGGCCAGCTAACACTTTCTGGATCGCACAGCTATGCCAATGCCCCACCCTGTAGTGAGTGTGGATTCTGATGCTGGTTTGTCTGGTGAAGAGTTACCTTATTGAGGGTCCTCTTATTCTCACTTCCATGGCTGTACAAGAGTGCAGTTGTGCAATGCTGCTCTCAGAGCCAAGCAGCTATGCCTTGAACATCAGCCGACAATCTCCAAATCCAGCAGTGCTGGCCTTTCTCGAGGATGACATATTCAGTATTGAACACAGAAGACATTGCACCGAGACCCGAGGGTGAGAGCACTCACCTCTACAAGTGTGATTAAATGCAGAACTGATCAGCAGTGCATCTGGAATTTCTTCCCAAAGTGGTACTTATCTACTTGCATAAGTTCACTGTCTAAATCTATCTTTCCAGGCCAAAGCTGAACCACCTCTATGGCTATTGTGAAGTGTTCTAGTATGGAGCAGCCCTGAAAGGCACACTAAAAGAAACAAACTTTAGTGCATAATTCCATGACTGAGAGGTGACCCATATCAGTCTTCAAACTGACACAGGGCCCCACATGATTTGGCACCACAACCCTGCCACGAAGTTGAAAATCTACCACTGGCCTCTTCCAAATGATAGGGTGATGTGTCACACCTGATTTATCCACCTGATACTAGTCCTCTGATGCCAAAAGGGACTCAATCAAGGACTAGGTGGCCTTCCATCCTGATGCCCAGCTGATCTATTACTATCTTTCACTCAAGGATGTTGTTCAAACCAACATATCAGCAGTGAATTATAGGAAGTAAACCCAGAATACACAATCCACCGACAAGTCTATAATACTAGAAAAGTTCATTAAGAGATAATGCTACTAGGCTCTAAACTCAACAAAGTTGACACTGGGTTGCTAGAACTAACCTCTGAAATCAAAATAATGTAGAGCAATATTTCATCCTTCCATAACAAGATTGCATCCTTGGAGACAAAAGTGGAAAACTGTTTGAAAATAATCCTTCATGGGGATAGGAAGAGTAATAGTTATGCCAGAAGATGGTTGGTCTGGAGGATGAGCCACAGCGGAACAATCTACGCATTCATGGTAAACCAGAACAACATATAAAAGAATACACAAGTAGCCTCCTGATGTCTCTCTTACTAAGACTAATAAACATATGCTTTGAACCACCTTTGAAATTTCACAAGGCACATAGAATCTAGTAGTGAGCACCATGAAAGCCGTCGCAACCCAAACCAATTCTACCCATATTATCGAGACTCAAACAAGCTCAACAAGTCTAGCTAGTGTGAGAAAGGGCCTTTTTGACATGGTAGATCCCCACCTTTTGCCTGGAAAATGATGTGGTTTCAAACTGTAAGTGCCCTGGGCCCCTGCTAAACAGATTCCCAGGGCCAGACCTCTTTCTGAAAAATTGCATTATGTTTGGCACTTCAGCCACCCTTGTAAGTCACTGGTAGATGCTACCCATTGTACCTAGGGTATGGGTGCTGAAGAGGGCCCCCCCCCCCCACAAGAGCTGCACCACCAATTGTGTGTCTCTGAGATGCCCCACATCGGCTTCATGCAGACTGCCATTGTAAGTGCATGACAAGGTGTATTTAAAAGTTACAAACTCGACCTGGCACTCACCAAGAGTGCCATGTCCACTAACACTACATGCAATATAGGTAAGTCACCCCTCTACCAGGACTTACAGCCCTAACGCAGGGTGCACTGTAATTCATGTGAAGGTATATGTGCGCATGTGCAAATATGTCCCTACTGTGTCTTTTGCAAAACCTTAAGACATAGTAAGTGTACAGGGAAGCCATAGCAAATGCATGTGCTGAACACTAATCATTTCAAGATCCCCAGCTACACGATGGCCTCTCTGAACCCTGGGTTGTTTTGTATCAAACAACTCAGAGTAATAAACTACCCTCCAAGTGACCTGCTCTTGGCTCCAAGGACTCCCTGTTGCAGGACTCCAGGCTGACCTATCTGCACTGCACACAGCATCTCTAGCCCCTGTAATGCTGAACCAGCTGTGCCTTAGGGGTCCCTAACGCTTTGCAAGCTCTACTGTCCAAGGGAACCCACCAGACGTACCTTAAAGTTCACCTGTGCAGTGTGTTTCCAAGTGGTCCCCTTTTCCATTGTGCACAAGCTCCAAGACTTTCAGTGGCTGCTCCCGGTAGAACCGGGAATTGCCCGAACTTCTCTGGTTGTCCCAGAGGACAGCTCAATGGCCTTGACCTAAAAATAGAAGGTGAAACTTCTGAGAGCATTGCCTGATTTTATATACATTTTTAAAGATTTTCTCATTCATTCCTATGGTGTGTAATTACACACAAAAAGCATCTATTTTCAAAATTTTGAAAAAACATAACAGAAGAAGGACTTACCGTATATTGATGATCTCAGTCTTTAAAATTTTATACAAATCTGAAGTATTTTTGTAAATTTGTCTCGAGTTATTCTTCCGAATGTGAGTTATTCTTCCGAATGTGTGTCCACATTTATTGCTACTGTGAGCAAAACAAATGCTTAGCACATCTCGGAGGTAAGCCTAACTGCTCCCCCACACTATCACAAAAGCAGAGCATTAGGTGGTCTGTTTTTTTTACCTCTGGATACCAGAGGGGTTGCTTGGATTCCCTACACAATGCACAACATTTTTGGACACTGTATAGAGTGCCAGCATCCTACAACCAAGCATCATGAAAATAAAATTGCTAACAAATCACTGTGTGGTGGTTAGAAATTGAAATACATGCCACAACCTCGACTCAACGATCTTTGATCCCTCTAATTCTTTGATGTGAATGGATTGTCAAACTTTATAAAGAGGAAAAAGATTCTGTCCTTTTTGGTGTCCAAGGAAGCAGAAATCATTGGCTAACAATAGGCACCTCTACCCCCAATGGAAGCGGGCAAGTTAAAATGGGAAAGGTGATTTACAGCAGACATCTGATCCCTATGACTAGTGGAACAGCTGTTACCTCTAACATCTCAAAGAGATGCCCCTATGATAAAAAAATCATTGCCATGCAGGTTCCTAAAGTCAAGGACTAATGATGAGGGTACGTGCACATTTAGTAAAGTTAGCTCTTCTTGACTAATGCTACAAGTTACCACTGGAGAATGAAAAATAGACTTGTAGACCTCATCAGTACACATAAGACAGAGAACAAGAACTTAGCATGGCCAGGTAAATAATAGGGGCAGCTGTTATCGCAAATCCGCATGCTGACGTAATGAAGGATACAGCTACTCCTAAGGTGCAATCTGAATCAATACAAATGGATTTGTAAGCAATGGTCAAAATTCTGACACAGAAATATACCCAAGCCCTGACACAGGCTAACCACACTGATGAATGTGCAAAGATTGACGGTAACTCCCTCTTTACTTCGAAAGTACAATATGCTCTCTCCTGCTTGTGTCTTTGAAAATGATGGAAAACAAGTAGGTTACTGGCAGTGTAACTCTAGCAAAGTGTAGCAAATTCTGTGTTCCCCACAATGAATGATGCAGAGTACCAATTATGCTTACACCCTCTTGACAGTGCTAACTTTTCCGTTTCCTTTCATGAAGTACTTTACACAACGGTGGGGAGGGATACCAAAATGGCTGAAGAAGGCTTCTCAAGAGATTTGAGCCTACCCTTTCTCATACTAGATAAATGCTCTGTTCTAGAAGAGGAAATCTCCAGAGATAAAATTACAGTAGCCATAACTGACCTCACATATAAAAAATCCCCTCAAGTGGAATGGTTCCTTGGAGAAATCTACAAACAGAACAAAAGCCAACTGATTAACCTACTGAGCATCTCCTGCAAGGAGGCTTAAACGAGGGTATCCCTAGATGGGTTATTCAATAGTTATTCAATAGAGTAATTATTTCTGTCATCCCTAGATCCAGTTAATATATTTTACAATGCTCCAGCTACTACCTCATATCACTTATGAATGTGGACATTAAACAGTTTGCAGAAATATTAGCCACTGAGGAGACTGATACCTCTTCTGAAACACTCCTCACAAGTGGGTTTCATCACCTGTTGCTGCACACCATCACATGAGAAGGGTGGCCCACCAGGTTAGTATTGCAAAAGACAGTACTTTTTTTTTAGAAAAAGAAGAAGTACATTTATAAAACACTACTAAATACAGTGCAGTCATTTGCAGATATGTACATAGGCAGATGGGAAATAACATAGATGACATTGTTTAGTCATTTTTGACCTCCTTAGGGTCATGCTAACATATAAGGTAAGTCTATTGGCTTGGTAAAGGGCTCAAGATGAACAAACAACGTGTTAAAAACAACATTCAATGAAATTATCAATAATAATCAGGTGTAAATGCATTTTTTAATGTCAATAAAGCATTTTCACTGTGATCAATAATCACTGTCAACATTATTATATCAATAAAGCGTTTTAAAATTAACAAAACATGTCTTTATGCTTTTGAAGACTTTTAACCCATAAAAATGCAATCATAAAAACAGCCCCTAGAGGGCACAGCATTTTGATTACATTAAAATGCAACGATAGCCTTAGCCCCTAGGGGCACTTCAGTACACATATATATTTTGAAACATATTTAGGCCACAATGATTGAAACAATAACATGAGTGCATCACTCCCAACTGTAGCATACAAGCTCCAACTTGAAGAACGTTTTAAAGATGTTGGAAAATTCTGGAAAGGTCCTCGATTTCTTGACCCCGTAAACATAAGGTCAGTCGTTTTTTAAATATGCATAATGGGGGCAGGGTGGTGCTGCACTCCTGAAGCCCCCGTGCATTCATTATTTTCATGGTGGGGTCCTCTGCCCGTTTTTGGGGACCATGAGTAGAAAACATGCAAACATGAAAAAACACCTCCGGTCCTTAGCCCACCCAGGGGTAGATTAAGAAACAGCAGTGGAGCCCTACCTAAAAAGGTCAAAGGTTGCCAAACTTTAAAATTACCTTGCATGATTTGACGATCTTGGACTCTAGCCACTAGGAGTAATTGCAGAAGACCTCCTCACCGCAAAGCTCTTTTAAGCTGCTCTGCTTTTACAGCTGTAACAGAGGCGAAAAGGAGGAAGGATTTTGGTTGTTTCCTGTTCTTAGGGCTGGTCTACAATTCTACTGATTCATTATAGAATTTGTAGTTCTAATATGCTATTCATCTGCTTCTTATTGCACACCCTGATAGACATTGTAGTATTTTGCTATAATACCTGCAATGTGTCTCCAATTATATGTTACATAGGCAGCAAGTTCCAGGTTTTAGTCCTTATACCCACTTTAAAAGCATAATTACAAGCTTGAAAAGCCTGATCTGGCTGAATGCGCCAAACACGACAAGAGGCTTCTTGATAACTATGTGGTACTTCTGTGGCTACACGGGATATCTTCAGTTTGGCAGTCAAAAGCACTATGGTGTATGCAGCCCTGTCAAGTTTCCCATGTGCATGCGGGGTGTGTTGTGTCAGTCCAGTTTTTTTTGTTGACTTCTGGGACTTGTAGTCTTGTTTATTTCATTAAAAAACAGAACTACACAGCCCAAAATTAAAAGGAAAAAAAATAGTGGACCAGGCCAGTGATTTACGCATGGATCTTGGAAACTGGGCAAATATATGTATGCTCAACTGTGCTTCTCCAAAAGCTGAAACTCCTAACGCAAGGAAGTGGCCATAGGATTGTGGACAACAGACTTTCCTGGTGTGCAGGTGTACAGTTATGGAAACAGACCTATATGTAAGGTTACCAGATCACTAGGGGGGTCATTCTGACCCCGGCGGTCTAAGACCGCCGGGGCCAGGGTCCCGCCGACAGGCCGGCGGTGCTCCCAAGGGCATTCCGACCGCGGCGGTAAAGCCGCGGTCGGACCGGCAACACTGGCGGTCTCCCGCCAGTGTACCGCCGCCCTTTGGAATCCTCCAAGGCGGCGCAGCTAGCTGCGCCGCCGAGGGGATTCCGACCCCCCCTACCGCCATCCAGTTCCCGGCGGTCCGCCCGCCGGGAACCGGATGGCGGTAGGGGGGGTCGCGGGGCCCCTGGGGGCCCCTGCAGTGCCCATGCCACTGGCATGGGCACTGCAGGGGCCCCCGTAAGAGGGCCCCTACAAGTATTTCACTGTCTGCTTGGCAGACAGTGAAATACACGACGGGTGCAACAGCACCCTTCGCACCTTCCCACTCCGCCGGCTCGATTACGAGCCGGCATCCTCGTGGGAAGGGAGTTTTTCCCTGGGCTGGCGGGCGGTCTTTTGGCGACCGCCCGCCAGCCCAGGGAAAAACTTAGAATACCCTCCGCGGTCTACTGACCGCGGTGCGGTATTTCGGAGGGGGGAACTCTGGCGGGCGGCCTCCGCCGCCCGCCAGAGTTAGAATGACCCCCTAGGTGTCATATGGGCAAATAATCCACTGTCCCAGGTTTTCCTTTAACTACCTGGAAATTTTTGCTTTCGTTCATTCCACTGAACCAGTTGGACTCACACACACGAAAATAACAAATCTCTTAAGCTTCACAGGTCCATGGGTAAGTAGCTTATTCAGACCAGATATTTTACTTTGCGTTCTATGATGTGTAGTTTTCTGTATTCCATTTCTAACAAATCTGGACCACAAGTCCCAGAATGCAAAGAAAAACCCTGGACTGGAGGAGTTAATCACCTATCGATTTAAGAGTTGTGAGGGCCATAAAACACAGTGCTAGACCATAATCACTGATAACGTCGCATCTTTTTGTAATCCTATATTTATGACTCCGTATTCTAGAACAAAGCAGTGTTTCCTGGCTATTTTTCATGTGTGTAAAAAACAATGCTCTACGAATTAAAACGCCTTGGCAACATCTAATCCCTTAGTGCCACTTAATTTATTGTTGCTGAGAAGCTGAGTGATATCATCCTGTAGTTAGGGCCTGAAGCTACGAGGAATCCCAGTTATCGTTCTGGAGTCTACGGTTAAACAAGCATATGTTATGTTAGCTGCCAATCCATGTTATAAGTAAAATCCTCATAAAATCTTGACTCTTTAAAAAAATAGCCTGTTGCTTTCTGATAGATGTAATTTTGCTTTTACCAGTGTACTTAAGGACTCAAAATACCAGCATACTTTGCTATTGACTGAAAAGGCAGGACGGTTTCACGGTGTCAAATACGGTAAGGAGACAGATATGTTTTTAAGTTGCTCCAAAATAGTATGCAATTAACTCCCTTTCAAACATGGACAGCTTTTTAAAAAAAAAATGTATTTAAATTCTGCAGCGCAATTTAAGCCAATGATGGAAAAAACAAATGGTGAATTATCGTTCTTGTAGTATTGGTCTCCTAACAATAAATATTGACCCCACTTTAGATTGTACCTATATCAAAGTCCTGCTGAAGCATTCTGCCTTTGATATAACTACTAGATCTGGCTATATTCCTTCAGAGAAGGTTCCAATGCCCAAGTATTCTTCTTATGTGCTCAAAACAAAGATATGCAACCAAAGATCCCAAGTTTACCATTTCTATGTGTGAGTACTCTTCATGTACATATTTTCACTTTGCATTCTGGGATGTGTAGCCTTGATATTATTATTATTATTATTATTATTATTGTTGTTATTGTTATTAATGTCATGATGATGATGATGAAGATGATGAAGATGATTATTATTATTATATACAGTTGATGAGCACAACTGTTATCAAAAGGTGCCCTGGAACTAGTGACCATCTGCTGCATAATGGAAAACTAAAAAACAGAAAAACTAAATGGGAAGGAGAACCAGACAAAAAGACCAACTCACAGGGCATACAGCCTGGCTTTCAATAGCTTCCTAAAAGATAACCAATTGTAAATAGTTTAAAGCAGAGAAGGGAGAGAGTTCCATAACTGTACAGCCTGCACTGAAAAGGCAGGACCACCAAGGTGTGCCTTCCTGAATTTATGGTCAGAAAGGTATAGGGCTTGTCCCTTTAATCACTGCATCTCTGGGGCAAGAACGACAAAGTAAGAGACTAGAGAGGCACAAATAATAATTTGAACCAGGAATCCTCCAACAAACACCCATAAATGTGTTTGTGAGACACAGCAACTAATTTATTTATGGGGAAAATGTTAATTGAAAGTTATTTTCAAATGATCAAACTCAGCCATCATAAACTTTGTATTCATTTTTACATTTATTTTAATCAAAGATTATTTGAAATGTGGGTTCAATTTGTCAATCCAATCAATCTTCTCTTTTTAAAAATTGATTGACAAATTGAATCTTCCTGAATTTATGGACAGCAGATTGGCACTGGACAATTGAAGCATGCTGGGCAACCTATAGTGAAGGAATCCAGATTGAACGTAGTTAGGACACACCAGAGGGATAGATTTGGAAACTATGCATAAGGACTAGAACTTCATATTTTTGGGGACTGGTAGTCAATGTAATTTATCCAGGACACTGATAAAGATGAATGATGAGGACAGGACTGGATACAACTAAGATGTTTAATAAGATAGTCAGTCACACCTAGAAACAAAAAGCTACAAGTTGACTGCCAGTGGGCAAAAAAGGTTGGGCAGAAGGGGCAACATTTTGAGGAGAAGCCAAATGAAGGTGTTGGAGTATCTTTACATGATTAGGCAATGAAAGCTCAGTGTCAAGATTTACTAAGCTTCTGCACTTCAGGCATCAGATTACTAGGTACTGGGCAAAAGGTTTCTTGTAATGGAAGGGAAGATCTGCCTATGGCACAGCTGAGGATCTCCATTTGCCCTAACTAACATGAGATGTCCCATGGGAAATTCTGGAAAGCTTTGGCAAGTAGGGAACTGGATTGATTGGCTAACAAGATTACTTCCATGTCATCAATGTTTTGCTTGAAATTAAAAGTATGACTATGAATCAACTTAGTCAGGGATCTCATGTAGATATTCAATAGTGTAGGGCTAAGAGAGGATCCCTGAGGCCCCCATTGTTTCAGTTTCTAGAACCCATATTGAAAGGGTGGGAGGTAGATTCCGTGTGCTCTTCCTGCTAGATAGAATTTACACCAATCAAAGACAGTACCCTAGATGCCAGTTTCCTCTAGCAATGAAATCAAGCTGTCCTGGTTTACTTTATCAAAGATGGCAGACAAGTCCAGTAGTATTGAGGCTACTAATTAACCATTATCTACTGCCATTCTGAGGTCACCTAATGAACCAACCATGCTAATCATTACCCTAATTTGGGTAAAAGCCTATCTGCACCTAATCAAGCAAATTATTACCTTCAAGGAAGTCAGAAAATACTTAAATTCTGTGTTTCTCAAAGATTTTAACGGGGACAAATGCAAATAAATATTGCCAAGAAATGTCTTAAAACTGCAGGTTCCACTAAGGGTTTTGGTGTGATGGAGGATGGCCACTAGTCCACAAGCATCCAGGTAGCCAGTGATGTATGTATATGAAGAAGGTTTACTGTTGAAGATAAGTCTTGGTTACAAGAAATATAATTAAGATGGTAAACAGTAGCAGCCCCCCCAAGAGTAGCAAACATGCTTTTCAGCCCACTCTCACCAACTGACATTCATTCCCAAAAGACACACATCTGTATTCCATTACAGCATGATTACACTGGCTGAGCAGCAGGTAACTGAGGAGAGAATGCATAACAACAATTGAAGCCCCAACACATCTCCTCTCCTTAGAGAAAGCAAATGATGTAAATACCATCGTCCTTAATCTTAAGGACCATAAGGATCAATAAACGGTAGTACAAATTCAAACTGCTAAAATCAGTAAATAAAACGGAATGAAGATGGAAATAATTGATAAACAGTCCTAAAATATCAGATACAGTCATAATCACATAATGTCATCCAATTACACTCACCCTCATCTGCACATCCTACAACAAGGAAATTAATAATAACACCAACACCCACACTCACCTGTTTCAGCAACACACTACAACAAGGGGGCACAACAAACTCATCAAGGCAACACCACACTCACCCCCTTCTGCAACACACTATAAAAAGCAGGTGCAACATACCCATCAATGCAGCAATACGGTAAACAACCCTGCAACGCAATACTAGGGTACGCAACACTGTACATCAACACTAGGATACTCAACCCTGCGATGTAACATTTGGGTACCAAACCCTGCAACGCCAAACTGGAGTATACAAGCCTGCAATGCAACATTAGGGTACTCAACCCTGCAACACAACACTAGAGTACACAACCCTGCAACGCAGATTAGGGTACTAAACCCTGCAACACAACACTTGGGTACACCACCCTGCAATGCAACTCTAAGGTAAACAACCCTGCAGCGCAACACTAGGGTACACAACCCTGCAGCGCAACACTAGGGTACACAACCCTGCAACGTAGACATGGGTACTATACCCTGCATGCAACACTAGGGTACACGACCTTGCAACACAACACTAGTGTACACCGCCCTCAATGCAACACAAAGGTACACCACCCTGCAACGAAACACTATGATACTTGACCCTGCAATGTAACATTTGGAAACTCAACCCTGCAAAACAACACTAGGGTACATGACCCTGCAACATACACTAGGATACTCATCCCTGCAATGCAACACTAGGGTACACAACCCTGCAATGCAGACTAGGGTACTAAACTCTGCAAAGCAACACTAATCCTCCCAACCCTATGCTAGAGTACACAACTCTACAATGTAACACCAGAGTCCCCCACCCCAAAAACTCAAAATTAAGGTAATTAATGACCCCACAAGAAAGCACTACACTTAACACTAAACACCATTCTACATCACACATGCCATACAGCCTTCCATGATCTGGGGTAAAAGACCGTAGACCCAAAATCAATCATGGCATAGTACACCTATGCAGGCAGCAAAATAAATAAAAATACATCTGGGCAACAAATTCAGCATGACATAGATAAACATAAACTTATGCAGCAAGTTCAGCACAGCATAAATAAAAATTAAGTTAGGCAGAAAGTTCAGCATGGCACTAATAAAAACATACTTTTTCAGCAAATGCTGCATGGCATAAATAAAATTACACTAATGCAGCAAATTGATAACAGCTCTCAAACGAATGCTGGCATAGAAAGGAGGACTAGATGTCACAGGCCTATAAATAGCAAAATTGCACTTTAAAATTCTGAGTCAGTGACTTCTCAGCCGAAATTCCTCTCAAAAATCGGATCCCATGAAACACTTCTCCACAGATTTTTCCGAAGCATAGTGGAATGTCCAGTCAGATGGTTGAAAATCTTGTGTGACATCGAGTTCAATAGAATTGAAGATACTTTTTTTGAAAAATAATTTCCCACAAACTGCTATGGTGATCTAGTGCTCACTGAATAATAAACCTTACGTTCTTAAGTGGAGCGGCGCGTGAAGAGAAAGTTTTATCAATCAGGGTGTGCACGTCACGTTCTTCTTCAAATGGGATTCCATATTATTTTTGCAATGTGCTTGGGTGGGCGCTAAAACTCGTCCTGCTGCAGAAGCATTCCTGGACAGCAGGCATGATAATTTTCACCAGCCACCACACTGTGTGATGCTTTAAGCGTTCTAGTCTTCCCACCGTGATGTCACCTCATAGACTGCACAAGAGATCCTCACATGCATTAAGTTTCGCTTTCTGCCCTCAGTCCGGAGACTTACTGGAGAACAATTCATTTTCTCAGCAGCAGCACACACCAGTCTTGATGTTTATTTCAAATACTGCATCCATATCCTTGCTCTACTAATGGAACTCCTCGTCGGTGGCGCTCTCTGAACTTATGGCTGTAGGCGGGTAGCCTTCAGTAGCGGTTGCCCATTAAATGTAACCTCAGTAAAGCGTCACTGCGGCCCTAAAGTAGCTTATTGCACACACTGCCGATTTGCTGACATCGCTTGCTGCATACCTTCATTTCTTGATCACCAGCGCGGCCAGCATGTTCACATTGCTCGCTACATTCCTTACATTTCTCGAGCATCAGTGCTACTGGCACAAAAGTCTCAGCTTACATTGGGGCTAATTAGAGCAAGCACCATTCAAACTAGAGGAACCACAGGCTGTCGGATGTTACAGACACTGGTGAGGCTTCCAGGGCATTCTTCTACACTTCAAGCTTCCACATCTTTAGTTTTAGTTTCTTTAGTACTTCTTTTACTCTTAGTTTCTCTTCAATTTTCTTTCTCAGACAGGTTGTTTCTCCAAATGTCGCCAAGTGTTGTGATGGAGGATGGGCGCTAGTACGAAAATATCTAGGTACTGAGTGATGTAGGTATATAAAGAAGTTTTATTGCTGAAGATAAGTCTTAGTTACAGGAAATATAAGTAAGGTGTAAATAGTAACAGCCACACCAAGAGCAGCAAACTTGTTGCTCAGCCCACTCTCACCAACCGACATTCATTCCAAAAGGCACACATTAGCATTCCATTACATCACACTCACACTGGCTGAGCAGCAGGCAACTGGTAACTAAGGAGAGAATGCAGAGCAAAAATTCAAGTCACAACAGGTTTCTTGAGCTGCAGGACCACCACAGCTTTCTTTCCAGTTTGAAGGGACGTCTTCTGAAGGTAGCAAAAGATTGCATAAGGACTGCAAAGCTACAGTTTGAGGCCTGATTCCAGAATGTTGGCGGTAAATGATCTAAGGGTGGGCCAGAAGAAATAGGATTGGCTAGATTAAAAAATAATCAATGATAATCCTAGAGTAATAGTAGTTGGTAATGTACTCTGAACGTCTAAAAGTCTGACTAATGTCAGTAGAGTTCAACCCAGGTAATGAAGAGCAGGCAAAGAGAGTTGTGTAAGATTTGAAAGAATGTCGCAGACTTTCTCCTCAAAATAAAGGGAGAGGGTGATGCATGATTGATGTGTATGATTTATGGCCTGGGGGGAGCAAGGTGGATTTGAAAGTGACAGTACCACTGTAAAAAGTTGTTTGAAGATATTCGAGGAAATTAGAATTTTAGTTCGGATAAATAGGACAACTCCCAGAATGCAAAGCAAAAACTGTGCTTGTTTAATTTTCAACAGTTTTTCACTGATGGTAACTAAACTGCTTAAAAACTATTTTTTCATGCTCTACATGTACATGTTTTACAAGGAGTGAGTGACTTCAATAATGGAAGAGTACACTAAAAAGAAGTGTGTTTAGGTGTTAATGCGGATATGGTATCTCAAGCTGTAGACAAGGTTCTGAAGGAAAATGCACCTTTTTGTATGGTCATCTAAATTTTTTCAAGACTGATGCTGCTGTTGTTTTTGATTAACCAGGACCCTGTACTTGTCATCTGACCACAAAAACATGGAATTCGCTATACTCCTGATTGGAAAATGTAATGGTACTGGCCTGTAATGTAAGTATCACTAGTGGACTGCAGCCCATATTGTTCCACCAACACTGTGACAATGTAAAGCATGTCTCCAAGGCTGCCCCTGATGCTTGGGTAGGCAGCTATAAAAATTACAATTTGAACTGGCAAAAAACCTTGTGCCAGTCCTAAATCTTCTTGTTTAATACTTATAAACCACCTCTAAAGTAGACCCTAAATGACCAGAGTGCATTATTCAAGGTGTTTAAAAATAGGAAGTTTATACTTGTGCTGTTCATGTCCTGGCAGGGAAAATCCTCGAAAGTCGCTTTTCAATGTCACAAGGCTGGCTGTGCAATAGAAACGCATTGGGTTATATTATAACACCTTGTAATGCATGATGCCCATCTGGGAATAGCTAGAAAATGATTTGGTGACTGATTTAAATGGTCATTTAAAATCTAAAATAGTGGCCAAGGTACATTTTAGATTACTGTTTTGAAAATTACACCTTTAGAAAGTTGTCATTTTCCTGCCTGCTCCAAATGTGCTTTTCTAGCACAGGCACTATCTTTGTCATCTGACTACTGATGACTCCCTGTGGTGAAATGTGTGTTCCTCCCAGACAGCAGACAAAGGGCTTGTGTATGGAAAGATGTTTTTCTCCCAGACAATATGGCCATGTTGCTGTGCACAGGAACTTAATTAACTTCAAAGGATGTGTACCTTGTCACAGGGGTGTGAATTCACATCCAAGCATCCCCCCTCTATTCTCTGATAGACAGCCAGCACCAATCCCAGTAGGGGAGGGACAGCCCCAAGACCAGTTTCTAGTGCCCGCAATGGAGGGTGTGCCTAATATCACAGCCACACCTCTGGGAAGGCACAGGGAGCGCTGCACATGGGAAGAAACACTGCCATGTTAGTGCTGCAAAAATGCGTATGGTCACCCCTGGGAACTTTTAACCCATGGGTTAGGAGTGGCCAACAGTTGCCGTCACCCTCAGGCTGACACTGGGCATAAATGTGGCACCCCCAGTACCCTCTTAAGAAAACCTCTGGAAGGCAGAAGAAGACTGCACCTCCTGCTATCACCTTTGTGGGTGACCTGCTCCCACATGTATCCAGGACTGAGAAGTAGACTCCAATGGGCAACTGGCTCTTTTGTGAAGAGCCTGGCTTACCATTTCCAAATGGACCTGTCCTTGGCCATGACAGTGGCTTCTCCTAGAGTGAGTCCTGACCACTAATTGCTGACCCTAATGGCCTGGGGCTCTTGGATAAGTGTGAGAGTGTAATCCTCCTACCTAATCCTAAAATCTGGGACATACAAATCTTTTCATGAATTTTTGCTTGGAGAATCAGGACCAACATGCAAAGTCAATCCAACAATGGTGTGCTGCCATTCAGGTTGCTTCTGCTTGGAGCTTGCCCCATACCAGCAAATCTGTTTCAGCTGGGCATCACAGAAAAGGTATCTAGCCTCGTGGAGCCCTGTCCTGCTTTAGCTTTCAGCCTTGCCCTGCTGGAGGAATCTGAGCTCCAAAACAGTGACTAAGAACCTGATTTAGAGTTTGGCGGACAAAGTACTCAGTCACAAATGTGACAGATATCCTGTCCACCATTTTATGATTTCCATAGCATATAATGTAATCGTAATATGGCGGATGGGATATCCATCACGTTTTTGATGGTGTAACCCCATCGGCCAAACTCTATATCAGGCCCTAAGTCAGAAGGTAGAAATCTTCACCTGTTCAAGGTGCCAAAAGTATCCAGCTATCAAAGAAGCTTCCTGAGGCTCACATTTAGAATTTCTCCCACAGTTGACAGCTTCACCAGGGCTTTGTCTGATGGCTATCTAGCTCAGTGGGACACATTTTGACCACAGCCTGCTGCCTGGCCCAGCTGATAATTTTTTACTTTCATTTCAGAGACTAAGGGTCTCATTTTGACACTGGAGGTCTTTTGACTGCCAGGGTAAATGTGTCTGTCCCACCTAATACGTTGGGTCAATGAATACACAGTGAGAAGCTTCTTTAGTTTGAAATATAGTTTTATTCACAGAACTACCCTGGCCCGGCTGTCATCCACGCCAACCGCTTCTCTCCTCCACCACATTCCAGAACCCCTTCTTGTTGCCGGGAGACAGCCGGGTTCCTTCCCCACATAGGAACACTTTATACTTCATATGTATAACAATAAAACACATCCCCAATCCTATAACAATTATGCCCCCACTACTAACAAGCCTATTGCTAAATATAACTACCCTTTTTCAACATGTGATTACTCTAACATATACACATAATAACCACATACAAAGTCCCTCAATAACCTTGATGGTTCCTTCACCCTTGCACTGGATATTTTGGTCACATTTTCAACACTCTCCAACTGTACCTCATTCATTCCCTTCCTCTTCAATCAATCATTTTCATTCATTTCCTTCCTCTTCAGCCAATCATTTATTTCCACCTCCGAACACCTCACTGTCCTCCTCACATTCCACCAGTTACCATCCGATAACTTAACGCAATTTCCTTTCACCTTTAACACACACCTCAGTTCCAATAACTTAGATTCACCCTTCCTTGCCGAGTTTCCTACCGTCACTCACACCCATACACCCCTTCAATATTCCATCTGTTCACTCTTAACTTTATTGTTGTGTCTTGACTCATATTGCTGCTGGTACGTCTTCACCCCTTTGCCTGATCTGCTCAGGATTGACCACCTTTTCTCTATTTCTTCCCATCCACGCGGGCACGGCCATAGTGCACAGTACCTTCCCCTTCAACAACACAAATGGAGTTTGACCCGTCACACTATGTGGTGTAGTTCTGTAATTCCACAGCATGTCCCTGACTTGAGACTTCCATGAAAAATTGTTGTATAGGGCTAACTGAATGTTTTCTCCCAACACTCGATTAAACCGTTCAACAATGCCGTTTCCTTATGGATGATATACAGGTGTTCTGCAATGTTTGATTCCCCATTTCTTGAGAAAACTCATAAATTCACCCGAAGTAAATTGCGGTCCATTATCACTTACAATTTCTTCGGGACACCCTTCCCTTCTAAATATCTCCTCGCAAAATGCAATAACATTACGGGGGTCATTCTGACTCCCGCCGGACGCGGTCACTGCGCGCCCGGCGGGAGCCACCAAAATACCGTACCGCGGTCGGAAGACCGCGGTGGGTATTTTGAGGTTTCCCCTGGGCTGGCGGGCGGTCGCCAAAAGACTGCCCGCCAGCCCAGGGAAAAACTCCCTTCCCACGAGGATGCCGGCTCGTAATCGAGCCGGCGGAGTGGGAAGGTGCGACGGGTGCTGTTGCACATCACCCACAAACCCCTACGACAACAATTGCAACAGAAGGCCAGAGAGAGACACCACCAGAAAGAACACTAGCATCCACAGGCACTCAACACTATCATTTACACAACATCCACGCACCTCACACAACACACTTCTAAATATCACAACACACACCACCCCACACATCACCCACATCACCCCATGGCACCGCAAAGACACCCCAGGTTCTCGGAGGAGGAGCTCAGGGTCATGGTGGAAGAAATCATCCGGGTAGAGCCACAGCTATTCGGATCACAGGTGCAGCACACCACCATAGCTAGGAAGATCGAGCTATGGTGAAGAATCGTGGCCAGGGTCAACGCAGTGGGACAGCACCCAAGAACTAGGGATGACATCAGGAAGAGGTGGAACGACCTACGGGGGAAGGTGGGTTCCGTGGTCTCAAGACACCAGATTCCGGTTCAGAGGACTGGCGGCGGATCCCCACCTCCTCCCCCAGAACTTACAACATGGGAGGAGCAGGTCTTGGCTATACTGCATCCTGAGGGCCTCGCAGGAGTAGCTGGAGGAATGGACTCTGCTAAGTCAAACCTTAAACTACCATATCCCCCACCCTACCTGCATGCTATCACCTACCCCCACCCTCGCCCTCACCCCCATCACTCCAACTCCTCACACATGTCCCACTATCACAAACCACACATCCCAAACCCAAGCCCTGCATGCAACACCAAAGCATGGACACCCATCACCAAAGCATGTTCACTGCACATACCCATACACCCCCCTAAAGCATTATCACAGAAGGTCCCACACAAGAATGGAAGTACTGGGGTACAGGGTCACCCACCCATTGCACACCATGGCACATACAGATGCAATAATCATGCCTTTACACCCCTGCAGGACCCCTGCCCAACGTCACCGGACAGGAGGGTCCAGACATGTCCACTCCACCCACAGAAGAGGCCCACAGTGATGACAGCAGCTCTGTCCAACTGGATCAAGATGGCCAGCCCGGCCCATTTGGGACCTCGGGACAGTCAGTTCCCCTCACACTAGCACAGACCACCACAGAACTTCCCCCCTCTGGAAACACCAGCACAGCACCCACCCAGCGGGCCCATACCTTTGTCCCCAGGACACGTCAAGCAGCAGTGTGTCCACCACTACAGGGAACCAAGGCTAACCCACCACCCCAACAACACCAGGGACCTGGGGGCAGTGGCAGTGGGCACACGCTTCAGGGGACAGAGGCCCAGGAAAACAGGGGAACTGTGAGGGCTGCTGTGAGACAGGGGGAGGACAGGCCCAGGGAACCCACTCTCCACGAGGCCCTCTCCAACATCATGGGAGCCTACCACCATTCCCAGGAGATGATGGCAACGGTACTGGCCAAGTTTCAGGAGACCCAGCGGCTGCATGAGGAACAGTATTTGGGGTTCAGGGAGGAACTCAAATCCATCAATTCCACCCTGGGCACCATTGTAGGGGTGCTGAAGGAGCTTGTCAACACCAGGAGGGACACTGTGGCACAACAAGGGGCTCCTGACACTAGCCTGGACGATGAACTGCCCACCACCTCCGACGGCGCTAGTGGACAGGAGGCACCGCCACAGGACCACAACGCCAGCACCCCACCCCCTGCAGATGGAGAACCACCCCGCAAGCGGTCCCCGAGATCCAGGACACAGACAGAGAACAATGCCAAGACCCCGCCAAGAAATGAGACCACCCTGATTGTCATCTTTCTGTCTCACTTTGTCACCCTGTCCATACTTAAACTGCCCTAGCTCTACTTCCTATGCCCCTTTGGACAATGCACCTGCAAGACTAATAGACTGGACTCTGCCATGGACATTCCTCCACCATCACCCCTGACCATTTTACAGCCTCCTCCACTATTTGGCACTTAAATAAACACCCTTAAATCACAAAACAACCCGGAGTTAGTCTGTGCTTTCGAAAGTGTGTATTTGCAATAACTGTGGAAAAATGCTATATCCAATGTAATGTCAACATACCTATGTCACACAGCTCTATTCCATTTGGAAACAAAGCAGAGGTCACACAGTGGGACCCACATCTGTGAAATTGAAAGGGAAAGTGACAACTCAGTGCCCATACACTGGGTGAAAATGACAGAGAGATGAGAGGTAGAAGAATCAAATCAGATGTAGCGGGCAGTGTTGTCTTCTTTCCTGTGTCTCACTGGAAGTATTGTTGGATCACCGTGTTCCTGTTGTCTATGTCCTCTTCTTCTGCTTCCTCGCCTTCACTGTCCACAGGCTCCACAACTGCCACAACACCTCCATCTGGGCCATCCTCCTGCAGAAAAGGCACCTGTCGTCGCAAAGCCAAGTTGTGAAGCATACAGCAGGCCACGATGATCTGGCACACCTTCTTTGGTGAGTAGAATAGGGAACCACCTGTCATATGGAGGCACCGGAACCTTGCCTTCAGGAGGCTGAAGGTCCTCTCTATAATCCTCCTAGTTCACCCATGGGCCTCATTGTAGCATTCCTCTGCCCTTGTCCTGGGATTCCTCACTGGGGTCAGTAACCATGATAGGTTGGGGTAACCAGAGTCACCTGCAAATGTTGAGGGACAACTGTTAGACACACACTAACTCTTAGGGACATCCCCAGACCCAGACACCTAGTCACACTGTATTGGGTCCATGTCCTCACCTAATAGCCACACACGGTGCCTCTGGAGTTGCCCCATCACATAAGGGATGTTGCTATTCCGCGTCATGCACTGAGCCAGGAAACAAGCAACGCTGCCAAGGACACCGCTGCCACAAGCACCGCTGAACAGGAGACCGCCACCACAAGCACCGCTGCTAAGAACACCGCCGCCACCAGCACCGCTGAACAGGACACCGCCGCCACAAGAACCGCTGAACAGGACACCACCGCCACAAGCACCACTGAACTGGACACCGCCGCCACAAGCACTGCTGCCAAGGACACCGCCACCAGCACAGCTGAACAGGACACCGCCACCACAAGCACCGCTGAACAGGACACCGCCGTCACAAGCACCGCTGAACAGCACCGTAGGCCAATGAGCGCCAAAGCTTCTGACACTACTGAGGCTGCCACGAGCAGGATAAATCACTCTGGGCACAAGGCCCCCTCCAGAACCAGTGGAGATTTACATCCACTACCTCAGTCATTGGCAGGATGAAGCACTCTGGGCACAAAGCCCCCTCCAGAACCAATGGAGAAAGGCTTCCACTACCTCTGTCCTTGGCAGGATGAAGCACTCTGGGCACAAAGCCCCCTCCAGTGGAGATTTACATCCACTACCTCTGTTCTTGGCAGGATGAAGCACTCTGGGTACAAAGCCCCCTCCAGAACCAGTGGAGATTTACATCCACTACCTCTGTCCTTGGCAGGATGAAGCACTCTGGGCACAAAGCCCCCTCCAGAACCAGTGGAGACTGTTATCCACTTGAGAGACTGTGGCTTTGCACTCCCCATGATGCAGCAGTGGGCAACCCACCCACTGGAAAGACTTGTGAGACTGTGGCTTTGCACTCCCCAGGATGCAGCAGTGGGCAACCCACCCACTGGAAAGACTTGTGAGACTGCGGCTTTGCACTCCCCAGGATGCAGCAGTGGGCAACACACCCACTGGAAAGACTTGTGAGACTGTGGCTTTGCACTCCCCAGGATGCAGCATTGGGCATGAAGCCCCCTCATGGATATGGCGTCATGCACTCATCCGGCTGAGGTGCCCCCCTCCTTCCCTTCCCCCTGACGTGTACATGTTGTATTTCTATCTGATGCCCCAGCAGTGTTCTCTCCGTTTTGATCGGGTATTGAGTGTGGGCCTTGCCCATGCATTTTGGGCCCACTGGTCCACGGACTATGATGGTGAAATACCTTGGACTTGTATTCTTGGTGTATATATTTGTTTATAGTGTAAATATATATATATATTTTTTTTTTGATTACTGTATTTGTATAGATTACAAATGTTTGACTCATTTCCTTTTGTCCTTGCATTCTTCCAGGGGGGGTTGGGGGTTGTTAATGTAATGTATCAACATGTACTTGTGTGTGTGTTATATTGGGTGAGGGTGGGGGTGGGAGTGTTGCGTGTTGCATGTGTGTGTCATTCTTTATTCCCTCCCCCCTCCCCTGTGTCGTAGGTACAGTACTCACCGTGGTCTTCGCCGCCGTCTTTGTTGTTCCTGGTAGAGGAGCAGGAAGATAAAGGCTGGGAGTATCTGGAGCTCGGGTTCCATGGCGTCCTGGTTCCTCGTGGGGTGTGTAGAGGTGAGCGTTTTCCCTTCCAAGTCCTGTTTTTGCCGTGTTTTTGTTCATAGTTAATCCGCCCCAGAAAAGGTGGCGGATTGGACTGTTGTAATACAGTGGGCGGAACCTTGTCTTCCGCCTGTCTGTTGGCGGATACCGCCGCGGTGTTTGTTTGTACCGCCGTGGCGGTCGGAGTGTTAAAGTGGCTGTCTATGTTGGCAGTTTCTGCCACGGTCGTGATTCCATTATTTTTAACGCCGGCCTGTTGGAGGTTTTACCGCCGCTTTAACACCGACCGGCAGGGTTGTAATGACCACCTTAGTGTTTATAGCTGGACAATTTTTTGCTTCCGCTAAATGTTTACTACTTCTGCACCTAAAGCATTCTTTTTTTCCCCCAAAAGTTATCATCAAATTTGTTTGCATTTTTCTTGGAGTACCGCACTTCTCCTACTGTATTTTGTTCCTTACTGTCAAAAGTTGTGTTGTTGAGTTACTTGAGATATTGAGATGTACTTTCCATATGTCTTGCAACTTTTACCGTTTTGCCCAAGGTAGGATTTTTTAAACTCAATAACTTCTCTTGTATTTTAACATCTTTCAGTCTGTTTCTGAACTGGTCCCGAATGATTTCATCATTCAGATCCCTAAATTTGCAAAAAATGGCTAACCTTCGTAGATGGTTTACATATTGATCTATCGTCTCATTTTGTCTCTGAGCGCACGAGAAAAACCTATTCCGCTCTACTACAATGTTAACTTTTTTTCCGTAGTTTTCTTCTAACACCTTCATGGCATTTTCATATACATCTTCCTCTTGATCCGAATCTCCTCCTTGTGTGTTTTGTAACTGCAAAGTTTTCAAAACCTTTCTTCCTTCCACACCGAGACAATGCTTTAAAATTGCCAACTTCCTTTTTTCTACATACATTTCCCCTCCAATAGCCTCCAAATATGTGGTAAAAGCGTCTTTCCAATCTTCCCAGGCCATGTAGGGTTCTCCTGGAAGCTATAAAAATGCTGGTGGTGGAGTTATAGATAGTGTTGCCATAATACACTTTACAGTTCAACAGTCTAGATATTGTTTTGTTTTATTTTCTTTTTTTTTTTTAATGCCCTAATAGTGACTTTGTACACATGGATTAAAGTCTCTGCATTTAAATCCTGTTTCCGCCTTAATATTGTCCTTTAAAATGAACTACGAATCTATGCATGGATATTCTTTAACCACGCAACGCACTGGTTGGCTTCGGGTCGTGTTGCTGAGCAGCACTGTGTTTGTTGTTCCCAGTTGCACGTGAGTTGCTAAGCGACCGTGCGTGTTGGTCGCTTCCCTCGTTATTTTTTTAGCGCATGCCGGCGTCGCATGCACGCAATATCAGTTTGTCGAAATGCGGCCCAAATTGGATTAAAGTAGCATTTCTCCGCCTCACTGCTGAATGTGATCGGTCACACCAAGCCTCCTGTGTCGATGCGATCGGTCCTTCCTCCTCACCGCTACGCCGCTGACACTGCTCTTTCCCGGGTCCAGGGTCACAATCGACGATCCTCAGTGAGCTCTCAGGAGGCTCCCTCGTCGCCAATAATACGTCGGGATGATGAATACACGGTGAGAAGCTTCTTTAGTTTGAAATATAGTTTTATTCACAGAATGACCCTGGCCCGGCTGTCATCTATGCCAACCGCTTCTCTCCTCCACCATATTCCAGAACCCCTTCTTGCTGCTGGGAGACAGCCGGGTTCCTTCCCCACATAGGAACACTTTATACTTCGTATGTATAACAATACAACACCACCAACAACAGGCTGGCGGTGCAGACTACCACATTATGAGTGTGGTGGGTTGGTCTCTGTCAAGATGATCATCTCTGACCCGGAGGTCCTCAGAAGACCACCGGCGGACTTAGGAGCCAGCTTTCTGCCATGATTTCCACAGTGGTATTACCGCTACGAAAACCATGGTAGAAAGGCTACCGGTGACAGCAAATTTCTTCTCTCTCACCGGTCGATGGCTCCACCACCCCTCCATGAAGCACTAGACTCCCCTTCACCCACTGCCCCCCTCCCCACACTCTCACCCCTTTTCCACCACAGTGCCCACACCCCCCCTTCGGCCACAGCACCCCGCTCTTCCCCCCCCCCACATAAATGCACACAGACAGCCTACACCCATTCACTTACACTTACATACATGCATTCACTCACACGCATCCAAACATGCATTCACCACAACATTCATACATGCATACACATATCCATACACCCGTCCAAACATGCATACCCACACGCATCCAAAGACACATTCACCACAACACTCACACTAGCATACACACATGCATACACACTTACTTGCTGACATGCACTCACTTCAACATTCAGACACGCATACAACATCGCATTCACACATTCATGCACACACGCAGACACCACACACTCATACGCACACATAACACCCCCCGCCCTCTCCCCTGTCGGACAATCAACTTACCTGGTCAGGGGAGGAGGTCGCCCGGAAGGGAAGGGGTGCTTCCACTGCTGGCAGCGCCCCATCAGTAGGACACCGCCAGGTCATATTGTGGGCCATAATACAGCGGGTGGTGTCCTACTGACAGGGCAGGTCAGGTGCTGGAACCGCCAGAGCACCTCCGGCACCAGCACGACTACTGCTGGATTTCCACCCAAAGCGTGGCTGAAATCTGGCAGTACCTGTGATATGGTGGGCGGAAGACCGCCAGCACTGACGGTCTTCTGGCGCCCGCAGCCAAAGTCATAATGGGGGGCTAAATCAGAAGGTAAAATCTTTGACTGGGACAAACCTGGTCTCTATATCCTGCCTGTGCTCCATCATCCTGTGATTCAGGGCAAATAACTAAGTCATCCCATGCCTAAAAACAAAATTAAGTGAACCTGGCCTTCTGTAATGTAATCTGGGGCTCATGTAAAGTTCTCGGATACCCTTTGGCTAGGTTTAAACTATATGAAACTGGAAAGAAATTGAAGAAACCAAGAAAATAGATCAATGGGAGAAAAACTATGCAAGAAAGAGTGCATTTTTTTGTTTCCTAAAAATGCCATCAACCAAATTGAGCTAAGATCATACACTTTCCAGCATTTCAGAAAACAGGCAGAGTTGTATAAAAATATTTTAGCACATTTTTTGCAGTTTTTTAAGTGGTAGTCGACTTTACCTTTTTATGGGTTCTTGCAGTTTGTGGTGGGAAAAATGTGTGAAACCCATGAATGAAGCCAGAGTTTTATACATTTCTGAAAAATAAACACAATTTAGAATTCAGCAGGTGGGCATTTCTGTAAATCACTCATAGTTTTCCCAAGGATACCAACTGTTGAAATTAGACACTAATGAAAATAATTAGGAAAAAATAGAACGATGTGACAGCATTTTTTATTTTTTGTTCTAACGGCTGATTTGCAAAAGTAATATAGCATTATGTCCAATGGACTCACCGGGATATTTAATGTTTATTGGTTGTCCAAAGACATGTGATACCTAGAGCCAACAACTGAGCTACAGCTTAGAATGATTTTCTATTGTGTATAAACCATGCATCCATTTTTATGTTAAAATCCATTAAACACAAAAAAATACAAAAAAGTGTATAAATGACATAAATGCATTTTTTCAAATGTACCCATTATGAGTTTAGGAATTGTTGCCATTTATAAAACATTGAATTTTTGGTTACGCATAATATCATGTATTTCAGATGGCATGCATTCCTCCTTAACCAGTGGCTTACATTTAGAATCCAAAATAGAGAGTAACTCAAATGATAATCAACATTCTACTATTCTGTATTACTACATAGCTCTGATAACAATGTTACCCCACTTGTGTAGCTGGGCCTATCATCCACAAGAGGAAAGACCCCAAAATGGAACAAAAAAGCAAAATGTGTACTTTCAAAGTGAGACATTCAGGCAATATGGGTAGCTGCGGCATTAGGGCTCGGGTTCAGGTGGCACCCAGGGAAGCTTAACAAACTCAGACATTTATGAAAACTGCTGCAAATATCAAACTTTGATTAAAATCACAGATGTTGCTCACAGAGTTTTCACAATTCTCTCATGAAATACATTACTAATTTGATCTCAATGGTCCCATTTTTAACCAGCTTCAGTCTAAGATGATAGGCTCAGCCACACAAGTGTGGCAACATTTATTAACGGGAGATGTGTGGGAATGTTAGGTGGTAGTAATTTAGTGGATCACTGCAGATTCCAGAACTTTCCTTACCAGATATTTGAGGGGGATAGTCAAGTTTTGACACTTCCAGTTTATTCTGGTAAGAAACCTTAGTGAGATCCATGCAAGTAACACTACCCTGGACTCCCATGGGTATCTAGTTTTGAGAAATGTCTAGATATGGAAGGTTTGCTTTGGTGCCAGCCCAAATACAGCACCTACACACATTGCCAGAAGGGGTGACTTCGTAGACCACAATCTCAATGTTTCTTTGCTGAAATTTGGGGCAATATTTACTGGGGGAATAAGCCCAACCACACAAGCGGGGCACTGTATTTAATGAGAGAACTGTGAAAACTCTGTGAGCAACATCTGTGATTTTAATCAAAGTTTGATATTTGCAGCAGTTCTCATAAATGTCTGAGTTTGTTAAGCTTTCCTGGGTGCCACCTGAGCCTGAGCCCTAATGCCGCAGCTACCCACACTGCCTGAATGAAGGTTATGCTGAGCAGATGGTTTGCCCTCTGCAGGAGGTTGAGTGCAGAGCTTGGCCACAGGTGAGGTATTGGCCACCAGTGGGGGGGATGCCCATCACACACGATAGTAGGCAGTGAACGTCTTGCTCAAACCATAGTTCAATTACATGTAACCTGACATGATGCAACATGGAGGTATTAATGATGCATGTGCTCAGTGAATTGGACAATGACTCAAACACACATATGCAATTAACCTGATGACACACAGCTAATGCATACTGTTCATGACACTCCCACCCAGATGCAATACCACAGTGTGTCACACACTATTGAAATTATGTACAAGACAATCCGGTGAAGACACATTTATTGAATTAAATAACTAGCCACAGCAGCACAATTTTGGTCCAGAATCAACTGTGGGATTGGATCGTAGTTTGGCAGTGTGGGAGCAGTGACTGTCAACTATGTTAGGAAAGCAAGGGAGAGTAACTTGAGCCATGGTGAACTAAAAACAAAGGGGCTGATTTAAGAAAAGTGCCACTGCACCCTGTGCAGCTCCACTTTCCTTGCACCCCTTAGCGTACCCCCCTACCGCCACCATGTGTGCACCATATTTAAAACAAGGCACACCATGGCGCAGGATAGGGGGCAATAGTGTCTGAATCTCTGACCCAATTGATGTACTCTGCAGGAGAAGTGCCAAAATGTTAGGGCCCATTGTATTCATTGGCATGCCCCCTTTTAACGCCTGATCTGAGCAGGCGTTAAAAGGGCAGAGAAAAATGGTGCAAGGAAATCTCTCAGATTTCCTTGTGCCATTTTTTTGGTCCTCCTAATGAAGGAACATGCCCCCTTCCATCCATTTTGCCTGGCGCAGGCATAATGTGGTGCAAGGGTTTACATTGCGCTACTTCGTAAATATGGCACGTGTAAGAAACCACTTTAGTGCTGCATTGGCATAAAAAATGACACTGTGGGGGTGCTAAGGTTGGCACTAGGTCCTTTTAAATCAGGTCTAAAGTGAGGAAGAGGCTGACATCTGTGAGGGTTATAATAGTACAACTTTTTGATAGCTGGTTGTCATTTGTTTTCTAGTGTTTACTGATAAAAATAACAATCCATTTGAATCCAACATAAGAGCATCTTACTTTCAAACATCAATCACACAATTTTTATTGCACTCATTTTTATAAGCTGCAGATGTTTGATATGAACAATTTTGGGCAGCTTCAGACTGGGGCGACCTCCTTTCTTAGTGAGATTTTTCTAGAGTTGTATAGGTACCATGTGATAGCACAAGTTACATTTCTTTCCCTGTAAATACTTCTAACTTCTCTAATGGTGATAGCACCCAACACCAGCCATCAGGGTTACCGCTAGTGGGTTGAATTTTTGACAGTGATATTTTTTCCCAACAACATTCAGGGGTGCTGGAACAATTTTCAGAGTAGTGGTCGGTGCTTAATTTAAGCTGGTGGTTTCCGGTGCGGGGCACTGGTATTTATTATTGCGGGCCCGCACTTATTTTTCTGCCTCACGCATTTACTCTGAGCAAAAGACACATACGGGAAAGACAGAGGAAGAGAATAGCAAGAAAAGCTCACAAAGGGAGAAAGCAGAATGAGTGAGGTGAAATGGCAGGGATTGGCTTTAATGGATTAAAGAGGCCTGAGATGGCTTCAGGATTATGCTGCCTCTGGAGGGCCCTGTGGAGACCAGATGCAGTCTAGTCCCTCCACAAGAGAGGCTAGACTGCATCTGCAGGACAGGTAGGACAGGAGGGCTAGGATTGGTGCGGAGGTACGTGGGGGTGGGATAAAAGCGTGGGTATAAATACAGGTTTAGGGGAGGGATCGGCCTCTTCCTTGGTGGCCTCTTCGCACAGTAGGAAGTTTTGGTAGGGTGATTTTACTTAGGGCGAGTTTAATTTGTTCATGGCTAATGGCCCTGACGCTGAGGTGGTGAGGGCTGCACTTCGCATTCTTGGTGAAGTCAGCAGGGCCCACCTTCTCAGGCCTGGTGTCCTTGATCAGGCCTGGGTCGGAATGGCGTGCCCTGTGCATGCAGCAGCAGGAGGCGTAGCAGGTGCAGTTTGGCGTGCTGTTCGCCTGGCACGCTACTCATCGGAGGTCAGTAGGGGGGAGGGGGCGCAGTGCGTCCTCTCACCCGACAGCTATTATGGGCCCGAGTGTGAGGCCCGGAGGCAGCAATGATACTGGGGGGGCGGGGCCCCGAGTTGCGTGTCCTTCTTGTGGCCCAGTGGAGGTCCCTACTGAATCTGGTTGGGTGGGGCACGGGATATTGCACCAAGAGGGGGAGGCAGGTCCTGACAGGGTGGTTCTGGGTCCCCAGGCCTCAGCACACGGGAGAGCCCGTAGTGTGAAAGGGGTGGGCTGGGCCCATAGGCAGAGCATGGGCAGGGCCAAACAAGGTAGAGGGCCTAGTCAGCCCAGGCAACAGCCTGGGGGCAAACAGGAGGTCAGTTTTACCAAATATGGTCAGAGGGAAGCAGCTGAGGGTAGTGCAGGCCACACAGGGGGACCTTTTGGGATCTTCGTTGGGGCAGCCTAGGGGCACAGATTGGTCAACTGTGGACATTGAGGCTACAATCAGGGAGCAGAAGCAGGTGGTGGCAGAAGTAGAACTCTGCAGGGAGAGGGAGGAGTCTTTAGCAGGGAGCGACCACTGAAGCGAAACTCGGGTGAGGAAGGCCTTGGGGGTAGCGAGGATATTGGGGTAAGTCAAGGCGGCGGGGTATGGGTTCCCCACAAGGTGTGTGACGGGAGTCAAGAGGCTGGTGCCTGACTGCATGAAGGGCACTCCTGGCGCAGAGGGCCAGGTGCGGCAAGGAGCCAAAGTCAGCAGAGGAGGTTGACAGACTGCAGGTGGTGCCAATGGGGTGCAAGACGGCCCCAGGACATTAGTCTCTATGGCGCCGGAATGGGACAATGGTGCATATGGCTTAGTCCATGGGGGACAGACTTCAGATGAGTGTTGTGCTGTAATGGATGATGGCAGGTATGAGACGATGGATGATGAGGTGGAGCTTGACTATGAAGATGAGTTGGACGAGTTGGAAGATGGGGAGTTTCGAGATGGTGAGGCCAGAAAAGAGAGGGGGATGGGAATGGGGCGCAGGAGCGGCACAACACCCTCTTCGGCTTCTGTTTTGCAGGACCACTGTCACAGGAGGAGTTGCATAAAGAGGAGCGTGGTCACCAGACGGCGAGAGGAGCAGGGCCTGTGGTATCCAGGTTGAGAGGTAAGGGCGAATGGTGGTCAGTGTGGGGCACAACACCAGCCCCGTTAACAGCTTGTACGCACAAGTCGGTGGGGATTGGGGATTCTTCTATTAAGGAAGAGCCTGGAGCAAGTGCGGCACAGGTTGGTTATGGGATGAAGGCACCTGACAAAGGGACGTCAGCGACTGGAGAGGATGGAGAGAAGGCCCAGGTAGAGGGGATTGAGGTTGATGGTAAGGATGCTGGGGGGCATATGAAGCGGCTCCCATATATGGGTTTAGCAATGCCTTTAGGTTCACATTTGGCTAACAAAACTAAAGCCAGAATCTGGTGGCATTAATATGTGGATGTGTTCAAACTCCTACACAGGGATATACAGGCAAAGGAGGGATCAAAAGAAAAGAAAAGGGAATTGGCAAGGAGGCCCAGGGTACCAATTAATATGGATAATTGGACCTCGGCATTCCTGATATATGTGAGCATTTATTGTCAGAAATATCCCAATAGGGCTATAGCGCTCTTTAAGTGTATGGACGTAATCCGCAAGTTCCAAATGCATTGGCTCAGTTATGATGAAGAGTTCAGGACAAAGGTGAGCATTAATCTGGATAAGCCTTGGGGGGAAGTGGATCCCGAATTATGGCTGCAGTGGATGGCATCTTCCCATTCGGCGGTGTCCACGCATACTGCTAGCTGTCTACCCATAGTGTACAAGCCTTTTCAGCCGCATCCTGATCGGGGTGGCTATGGCACAGTGACTTCAGGCTCCTGTCTCAGGGGCCTGCTGGAATTTTAACAAAGGTTTTTGCTCCAGATACCCGTGCAGATTCAAACAAGAATGTCCAAAATGTGAAGGTAGACACCTGGTCACACAATGCTTTTAACTGCCCAGCCCGGCCGAAAAGTGGAGAGCGGCCAGAGGTAGAGGGACACCTGGTGCTCTTGCGCCAATGGGCTCCTACACCAATTAAGTTGGAAGGACGATTGCCCTAGTTGTGCTTGTACCCAGATGGGGACATATCGCGAAAATTGGAATGGGGATTTAGAGAGGGGTTTCTCATAGGTGACCAGGGGCCAAGGGCAGACAATTTGCAGTCTGCCAAGGCCCTGCCACAAGTTGTGGCCGTGAAATTATTGAAAGAGGTGTTGGAGGGCAGAATTGCAGGTTCATTTTCCGACTGGCCAATGGAAAACCTAATGATTTCGCCTTTGGGTGTGGTTCCTAAAAAGAGTAAAGAGGAATTTCACCTCATACACCATTTGTCCTGGCTGGAAGGGGCGTCGGTGAACTATTTCATCGTGCAGCAGGACACGCGGATGGTGTATGCTTCCATGGATGATGCCATTCAGCTCATTCATAGCTCTGGCAGAGGAGCTGAGTTAGCCAAGCGTGACATTAAAACGGCTTTTGGCTGCTACCTATTCATCCTGCGGACTTTGCCTTACTGGAGATACAACTGGACAGGGCAATCTACATGAACTGAGTGCTGCCTATGGGTTACACGATCTCTTGTGCGCTGTTTGAGGCTTTTAGTACTTTCTTGGAGTGGGTTTTCATCAAAGTGTATGGACATCAGGAGGTAACACACTATTTGGACAACTTCCTGTTCGTAGGACAGTCAGGTTCTGATTCATGAGGGAAGGCATTGGAAGGGTTTCAGCAGCTGTCTCAGGAGGTGGCCGTTCCTTTGGCTCCAGAGAAAACGGAGGGCCCCAGTCGGGTATTGACATTCCTGGGGATTGAACTGGACACTGTGACGTTGGTGGCTAGATTGCCAACTGGGAAGGTGGGTGAGATTTTGGTTTTTCTGAAACAAGTAAGGTCCTTGCATAACATTGAGCTACGCATGGCTCAACAGCTCTTGGGTTTCCTTAATTTTGCATGCAGGGTCATTTGGGGAACCAGGACTGTTTGCAGGGGTTTAGGACTGGCAATGTCAGGAGGAGCTCTCTCCCATCACAGGATTCGCGTCTCAGATAGCGTGCAGGAGGACATCAGAGTGTGGCAGACGTTCCTGACTAATTTCTCCATGATTTTTCAGGAGAAGGACACGATTTAGCTAATCCAGATATAATTCTGATGCAGCAGGGGCCTCTGGTTTCTGACTTTCCTGGGACGGTAGGTGGTGTGCAAAGGAGTGGCCAGCACAGTGGCTGGCTCAGGGCAGAAGCATTGCGTTTTGGGAATTTTTGCCGCTGCTCGTGGCTTTGACAGCGTGGGGAGACGAACTGGCTAACAGGACAGTGGTGTTTCACGAGGACAACATGACAGTCATTGACTTGGTGAACAGAGAGAGGGTAAAAGACCTGAGGGTGCTGAGGCTACTGAGGAGTTTCATGCTTAGATGTTTAACTTTCAATATAGTTTTCAAGGCAGCGCACATTCCAGGGGTGAACAATGCTATTGCGGATTCCCTGTCTCATTCACAGTGGCAGTTGTTTCGCAGTTTGGTGCCAGGAGCAGAGCGGCACAAGACAGCGGTCCTGGCAAACATTTGGGAGTAGGGGGCGTGATGGTCATTAGACTGGTGGAGATGTCCTTAGCAGAATCCACTCTGAAGAGTTATCACCTTGCATGGTGGAGTTTCAGAATTTTGAATATTTTGAAGGGATTTTTTTTTTTTTTTGTACAGGATGAGGGCATATTGTAGTCCCATGTTCTTCATTTTGTGTTGTTTTTAATACAGAAAGGTTTGTAACCAGCCACCATTGGTGGTAAGTTGGCAGGTGTGTCCTGGCGGGTGGGGCGGGAAGCATTACTTTCGATTTGTTAGTGGAACTGTTGCATGTTTTTCCGGTTTGTTGTGTGGACGCGCATGAGCTTGCATTGTTCAGGTTGTGCATGATGTGCATGTTTTTTGGGGCATTTCGGGTGTCTGAAATTTGGGAGTAAGAAAGGCTGTCAGTGTGAGAGTGGATGAGGTGTGCTTGCAAGGGGAGCGTATAGGTATATGGTTGAGAAGGTCCAAGACTGACCAGACAGGGAGGGGGAAATGGGTGTGGTTGTGCAAAGGTGGTAATCCCCCTGCATGCCCGGTTTTGGAAGAGGTTGGGTTTAGGTCCTGGGTGGCAGCCATCGGGGTAAGATTATTTAAACATGCGGATGGGAGAAAGCTCACCGCATTTCAGTTGTTGTCGGTACTGTGCATGGCACTACGACGGATTGGGAGACAGACACAGTGCTTTGGTAGTCATTCTTTCCACATAGGAGCAGCAAGAGCGGCAGCTCATTTGGGGTGGTATTGGGCGCAGATCCAGCATATTGGAAGGTGGAGATCTAAGTGTTGCGAGCAATATGTGCGGGCGTGATTGTGGGTACGGTCTCAGTGGTAGGCTGCTTGGGGGGTTCTCTTAAGATTGGGGGAATGGGGTTGGGGTGTTTTGTGTTAACATGTGATTTCTTTACAGGTTGTGGGCTATGGCCCAGGAGTTCAAAAGTGGAAACGTGGTTGGTCGGGCATTCATTTATACACTGGACGGTGAAGTATGCTGAGAGGCAGATTTACAGACGTTCGTTAGGACTGCCGAGTTGCCGTCACGTGGTGGGAGATGAGCGGCATGAGGTGGGGTGCATTGCTTTCTTTCTTAACAACTATGATGCTGAACTGGGGATGTCCAGATCTTTCAATAATGTACCATGGGGAGAATGATCTGGTGCGGCTCTCTGGGCTCACCCTCCTGCAACATATGAAACGAGATTTGGAGTTGCTTCATCAAAACATGCATGGCACATGCATAGTTTGGACCGAGTTTGTGCCCAGGAGGAAATAGAGAGGGACACTGAAGCATGGGGCTATGGAAAGGGCTCGAAGGAAGCTCAATCGGGCAATGCAGGTTTTTTGTTGGGCACATGACATCAAAGTACTGAAACACGAAGGGATTGTGGAGGAAGAAGCTGGGGTATTCAGGGATAACGGTGTGCACCTGTTTGAGCTAGGCAATGCCTATTATCTAACAGAGCTTCAATTGATCGTGGGGGATTTGTGGGGCATAAAGATGTGGCTGAGAGAGTCTGTGTAAGGACGTGCAATGAAGCAGTGGGTTCCCTGGTGTGGCAACAAATCGCCTAAAGGATTTATGTTGGGTGGCAGTAGATGGAGGAGGGTGGAGAGTCAGATGTGGGCCTGTCCACTCTTCCAGGGGGGAAAAAGAAGTAGGTCAAGGATGGCAGCGTGAGGGACGCCCGAAAGGAGGATGGGGACAAAAGGAAAAGGAGGATGTGTGGAGGTATGGAAGTGGAAGATGGGCAAACAAAGGAAAAGTGAAGGGAAGGAGTGAAAAGAAGATTGGGGAAAAGTTTCAGAGGATGGGGTTTAAAAGCTGAATCTTGATATGTTCATGTTAAAATGTTGTGTGGCTAAATGACAATCCTGTCCTAAATAAATGGCGTTTTACACTATGGAAACCCCTGTCACTGACTGTGTCCCGAAGTAGTCCATGCTCGCACATTTAATTGCAGCAGCCGCGTGTTTCAGAGGAGAGCTTTGGAAACCTGCACGTTTTATTTACAAATTAACCACTAGTAGGTATACGCCATAACATTACACCACTTGACTCTTAGGTATTATGGAAAGCCCCAGCATCACACAAGAAGCAGGTGTAGCAAATGAGCATGCCCATTCAGCATGAGAGGGGTAAGGATATGTTATGTTGCCAGTGGTGCATTTTAAAGCAGACTGTTGCAAAGATAGCACAAAAGCACGTTGTCATTTAGCGGCAGCACATTTTCCACTGAATGGTCACTAAATGTGTCAGAAGACAGAGTCTGACATTTTACGTCTGTGAATAAATAAAAACAAAATTTAAAGACATGTATGTTGTTAGACCTGACAGCCTTAGGGTGGTCACCCCTAACTTTTTGCTTGCCTCCCTCCACTTTTGAGATACTGTTTTTGCTGGTTTTTAGACTCTGCACACTTTACTACTGCTAACCGGTGCTAAAGTGCATATACTCTCTCCCTTTAAACATGGTAACAATGGATCATACCCAATTGGACTATTTAATTTACTTATAAGTCCCTAGTAGAGTGCACTATATGTGCCCAGGGCCTATAGATTAAATGCTGCTGTTGGGCCTGCAGCACTGATTGTGCCACACACTTCAGTAGCTCCTTAACCTTGTCTCAGGCCTGTCATTGCAAGACCTGTGTGTGCAGTTTCACTGCCAATTCGACTTGCCATTTAAAAGTACTTGCCAAGCCTAAAATTCCCCTTTTTCCACATGTAAGTCACCCCTAAGGTGTTCCCTGGGTAACCCCTAGGGTAGGGTGCTGTGTACCCAAAAGGCAGGACATGTACCTATGTAGTTTACATGTCCTGGTAGTGTAAAACTCCTAAATTTGTTTTTACACTGATGTAAGGCCTGCTCCCTTCATAGGTAGCTGCTGATCTGAAAGGAGTAAGAAGGTCATATTTAGCATGGCCAGAATGGTAATACAAAATCCTGCTGACTGGTGAAGTTGGATTTAAAATTACTATTTTAGAAAGTGAGCATTTCTTTGCACTTACATCTTTCGTTCCTTACAATCCTCATATGGCTGGGCTTAGTTGACAGCTCCCTTGTGCATTCACTCAGACACACCCCAAACACAGGATACTCAGCCTCACTTGCATACATCTGCATTTTGAATGGGTCTTCCTGGGCTGGGAGGGTGGAGGGCCTGACACTTACATGTCAAAGGACAGTAGCCTGCCCTCACACAAAGGACTGCCACACCCCCTACTGGGACCCTGGCAGACAGGATTGAACTGAAAGGGGACCTTGTGCACTTGTAAGCCACTCTTTGGAGTCTTCCCCACTTCAAAGGCACATTTAGGTATTTAAACAGGGCCTCTGCCCCTGCCAACTCAGACACTTCCTGGAGAAGAGAACCTGAACCAGAACCTGCATCCTGCCAAGAAGACCTGCCTGGGTGCTCAAAGGACTCACCTGTCTGCTTTCTGTGAAGGACTGCTGCCTTGCTGTTGCCCTGCTGCCTTGCTGCCTTGCTGCTTTCTGGCTGTGGTGAAGGGATTGGATAGAGCTCCCCTGAAGTCTCAGGACCAAAAAGATTTCATCTCTACAAGAAGGAATCCTTGTACAGTGAAATTCGACGCACAGCCTGCCAGAAACGATGCACAGCCTGCACCGCAGTGAAAATTTCACTGCACGCCAAACCGGAACGACGCAGCCCAACTTCGCAATGAGAAGATCGATGCAGCGCCAGCGTGGCGACCGGAAATTCGACACACGGCCTCACCGGATCCACGCACAGCCGAACAGGAACAATGCAGCCCGACTTCCAGGGAGGAAGCGACGTAGTGCCTGCCGTGCAGTAGAAAATTTGATGCAACACCTACCGGATCAATGCAGCTCTTGTGACTTCATCCTAGCAGCGCCGGAAATCCATGCATCGTCCCTGGGGCGTCTGAAAACCCCACAACCCGAAGAGGATTCAGGACCGAGCGCTGGAAATCAACGCACAGCCGTCCCTGCATGAAACTTAAATGACGCATTGCCGTGTGCGGCCTGAGAAATCAACGCACCACCCTTTTTTTCCACGCCTCTCCTCCTCTGCGGTTCCTTGTGGAGATTTTTCACACGAACCATGTACTTTGTGCTTGAAAGAGACTTTGTTTTGCTTTTAATAGACTTAAGACACGTTATATCACTTTTCAGTGATATCTCAAAATATACTTATTGCATTTTAATCGTTTTGACCTGCATCTTACCAGATACATATTATATATTTTTCCAAACACTGTGTGGTGTATTTTTGTGGTGCTATATTGTGTTATTGTATGATTTATTGCACAAATACTTTACACATTGCCTTCTAAATTCAGCCTGACTGCTCAGCACCAAGCTACCAGAGGGTGGACACAGGATAATTTGGATTGTGTGTGACTTGCCCTTACTAGAGTGAGGGTCCTTGCGTGGACAGGGGGTAACCTGACGGCCAACCAAAGACCCCATTTCTAACATATGTGTATGCTGTTTCACCTCATCTCCAGCATGGTTATTTTGGTACTGAGACTGAAATCGAGTATGTCTGTTCACTCTGTCCAGGTTTCAAAGTGGTGACACTCGCCTATCCTCCACACACCACCGACTCACTTTTGAGAAACTCATTGATTGTAGAAACGCTTGACACTTGCCTTTGATTCTGCCTTATTGGGCCTGGAAGTGTGCAACGTTTTTATTATTTAAAGACTGGTTTATATCCTTCATAATTAATGACCTGAAAGTAGTTCGCCCAGTTTTATTGATTTAATTTCCCCTTTTTGACTTTCTCTCCCATTTTCTATTCTCAAAATATCTCCATGGAAGATTGGAGATCATCGTTATGTATGTGTAGGAAAAACATGCCAAATGGTGAGGTGCAGATAATCTGAATGTGAAAATATGACCACATATAGCTTCGATTGTATTTTTGTGATTTAAATACACGAGAATAAAACTCTTTAGTAATTTAGTAATTTTCGTAAATTAAATTCCACAAGTTTAATTTAGAGCTGGTACATTGACCAGAGCAGTTATCTCTAAAACTATTAACTTCTAATAGGTTATGACAGCTTTGCATAAATATGTGAAAATTAGTAAAGACTTTTCTATTTAATGAACCATATTAGTATTTCCTTTGGCTCTCTTCATGTGCCTGAGTTTATCGAGACCCACAAGGCCTCACCATTGAATTTCCTGTGTCTGAGACTGACACAGTAAAGGCACACAGGGCGAGCTTTTCTGCAGTTTCTAAGTCAACACCGCAAGCCTGCAGAGTTCGGGAACATCAACATGTTGTACATGCTAATTATTTTTGATCAAAGAGTCCATTTTGTGTCTTAGAAACATGGCTGGATGAGGTCTGTGTGTGTCCACACCAGCTATTTTGGATGTCATAAGAGTCGGTGATCTCCTCTGTTATTCGGTTGCCAATTGACGTACTATTGGAGCCCGTTTCATTTATCACTGAATAAACATGTTGTTGCTTTATACTGAAAACTAAAATCATTCCTGTTTTACTTATCTTTCTCTTGGAGTTCTCTCACTCCTCGTGAACTTCTCTTGGTCTTTCTTACTCATATTGAAAGGTTACTGCATAGATTCTCATTCACACTGCCACAGTTTTGTTTGCTGTATATATTCATAAAGTAATTACTTCCTCGCCATCATTTCACATTTTCAAATGAAGCATATCTTAAAGCTAAGCTGACACAAGGGAAGAAACAAGAAGGTTCTTTAATCAGTTTATGAGGCTATCGTGCAAAAATTAAGGAGGGACACCCTTTTATATGCTATTAACCCTTCTTATCAATACACCCCACATTTATGTCCCTTCAACCTAACGCTTGTCATTGAAAACAAGCATTTGAAATGCAATGGGTCTCGCGTTTGCTCGAGTTAGAGCTGTTAAGGTTGTAAATTCCTAACTGAACTTTTCTTGCCACTTAAATTGAAAGTGAAAAGTGAAACAGTTGACATAAGTGAGCCAATTCAAAGCACCACGGCTGCCATAAGCATGAGTGTGAAGGAGAGATACAAAAGGAAAAATAAGTTTTCTCGTAGTCAAACATATCAGCAAAAGTGCAATTGTCCATGTAACATGGTTGGTGTCCAAGAGGGTAACCAAATCGCCCCAAAGCGGAACAAACGTAAAGCATTTATCAATGATAACAAAGGATTTTTGAAAGGCAAGTCCACAAACGAATGATAGTTATCAGCATGTGGTGGCCATGGTTAAAAGCCCTCAAAACTCACAACAGGTCAGAGCGCTTGTGCACCCGACCTAACAAGCCTGCAAGCAATCATAGGCAAAGGTAATAGGTCTCGAGCTGGCCACCAGCCTTCTGTCTATTCTTGCTTTATGTGGTCATGATTTTAACAAAACTTTTTGTTTAAGAATATAACGACCCTCAGCAATCTAAAAATATATATATATAGGCTTGCTGCAGGCAAAAAGTTTATTTGGTCCCAAAAACACACAACTTACCATAGTACTCCCTGATAGTGAAGGAAACGACTTTGTGTGTTAATGTATTACTTTGAAAGGGGATCATGCTGAACACGGTGAAGGCAGTCAATGGCTGAAGTGGGCTGATGCATTGCACTGTAATGCACACTGAAGTAGGCAGAAAAACATCTGCATGACACCAACCACAGACTCGTGGAGGAAGTGTGTCTGAAGACCCCTATAAATAACAATGTTATGCAAATTATTTTAGTAAAATCAAAAGGTCTTGGCTAACATATACCTAAAAAGTCAATCAGTCTGTCATTGGCTGCAAGCCTCTTTCCTTTGAGAAATAAGGAAACAAAGATTGACAGAAGGCAGAAGGCAAGAAGGAAGGAAACAAAAAGAGCAAGAAGGAAGCAAAGAAGAGAATGCAGGAAGGAAAGAAAAGAAAGAGGAAACGAAGGAAGAAGAGAAAGGAGCGAAAAGTAAATAGAGGTTAAACTAATACAGATCAGTGGACACTATCTGGTATGTTGTGAAAGAACAGCAGTCAGAAAAGCAAAACACTCCAAAAGTAATTTAAAACATTTTGCATTGGCGGGAGATGGGATCTGTTAAAGGTGGAATGTGCCCAGTGGTCACGTTGGAAACATGCTGCTATCACATCAGTCTCTAAACACACATATAACTCTAAAGTAATTATAAAAAAACATATACTGTAGTGGGTGGAAGAAAAATGTGAATGACACTACAAAAACAGACCAATGTATGAAGAGAGGTGGCTGCAAGCCCCTTTGTGTAATTACACATATTTAAGTAGATTCTAAAGGTCTTGGTTAACACAAGACCTAAAAATGAAGACTCTGTACAGGGACAATGAGCCATAACCAGAGGGCATATACACTGGAAGCTAATGGCAATTTGGCAAATCCTCTTTTGTCAACACTATGAAAACAGTTTAAAAATAAATGAGTGGAAAAGCAGCCCAGACACACTATCTTTTGAAATAAAGTGCACTCCTTTTCTGGTGACTATGCACATGGGATCAAGAAAAATGTTGTTTCTCGCAGTGCAAGGCAGACAGTGCATAACATAAGCTGACCCATTGCCCCACGGTGCTTGCTGTGGTGGATGACAGCAAAATGTGATTGACACCTTAACAAATCAGTTGATGCAGCTGTGGAGGATGGGCCAGGATCACCCAAAGCACATGCATGTACATGTTTATGTATTTGTATTTTTTCTAAAGCTACAGTATGCTACTCTACTCTATGCTACTTCACTCTACCCCACTCAATTCTATGCTCTCCCATTGGGCGCTACTTCATTGTACTCCACATCACTGTATGTTGTTACCCTCAACCCCATTCCAGTGTATGACACTGCAGTCTACACTACATCTCTGTATGCCTCTGCACTGTATGCAACTCCACTATTACGCTATTCCAGTCTATGGCTCTCTTCTCCACTCCGCTCCTCGCCATTCCATTCTATGCTAGTCGATTGGATGCCACTCTACCCAACTCCACTGAACAGTGCGCCAGTCTACACCACTCCACTGTAGGTCATTCCACTCTCTGCTATTTTACTCTAGACTATTCTAATCTATGCCACTCCACTGTACTCTATTTTTCAGTGTTCCACTGTATGCCTCTCCATTCTATGCTATTATACTGGACGGAAATCCAATCTTTGCACCTCTACTGTATGGTATTCCACTCTACCCCACACCACTGTATATCACTCCACTATATATAAATACACTCTACCCCACCCCACAATAAACCACTCCAGTTTACACCACTTCACTGTATTCCACTCTACTTTACTATGGTATACACTACTACACTTCATGCAGCTCCACTGTATGCTACTACACCATATGCTATTACACTCAATGCCACTCCACTGTACGCCACTCCAGTCTATGTTACTCCACTCTATTCCACTTTATGCCACTCCACTGTACAAAACTCCACTCTACTCTAGTTCACTTTTATGCCACTCCACTCACACTACTTCAGTGTACTCTATGCCACTCTATTAGACTCTACTCCACTCTATCTCTGTACACTACACTTTCCAAATTTGTCCTCAACTCTATGCCCATACCCTACATTATACAAAACTCTACTCCACTCTATGACAATTTCCAACACTGTACAATACAGCACTCCACTCTACTGTATGAGACGTCACTCCAATTTATAAGTTTACGCAGCTCCATGCTGTGCCACCTCAATATATATGCCAGCTCACTCTACTCTTATCCACTGTACCCTCCTACACTCTACGCCACTTTACTGTACACAACTCCACTCTGCGCTATTCCATTCTATGCCACTGCACTCTTCTACACTCTACTCTGTAGTATTCCACCGTATGCTATTCCACTGTATGCTACTGTACTTTATGGGAATCTACTCTATGCAACTACAGTACATGCCCCTCCACTCTATGCCACTCCATTGTAAGACAATCTCCTCCACTCTATATAACACCACTCTATAAAAGACTATCACACTTCATGGCATTCTACAACATTCTATTTCACTTTATCCCCGTACACTCCGCTGTCCCACTCTTTACTCTACTCTGCCTGCATACTCCGCTCCAATGTAAAGCACTCTTTTCCAACATACAACACTTTTTTATATGACACAGCACTCAACTCCACTGTATGAGACGCAATTTCAATTTATAACAGTTTGCTACATAGGCTATACCAGCACACGCCACTCCCTCTTACCATACTCTATGACTTACCCATAAACTCCATTGGACTTTAGTCCACACTACGTTATGCTACTTAACTCTACTCCACTTTACAAGACTTTGTCTCACTCTGTGCTACTATCCAGTAACTCACTCCACTCACCTCCATTGTTTCACACACTACTGTACTCTATGCAACTACACTCTACAACACTCTACTACACTGAATGCCACTCTCTGGCTCATTACTCCTGGCAATACACCTTCACTCCAATGTACAATGCTGCATTATACTCCAAGCCACTGTACAACACTTTACTCCACTCCACTCCATTGTTGCTCAAATGCAAATTTACCTTAAAGAAATTAAAGACAAGAGGCGTTTGGCAAAGCAGGAACAGTCAGTTCAATTAAATGCAGCGGCCGTGAGCGTGCAGTATAGAGTTCGGTCTGATGACTGTTTCTCAAAATTATAGAGTTCCAACTGCCCTTTTATACAATTCGCGAAGGGCATAAAACAATTCTATACATTCTTTGCAGAAAGAAATCTGGGTCTAGTCGTGGAGTCACAAATCTGACTTGCTGTGCTCAGATGGGTCTTGACCTTGAGAGGACAAAATGCGGTCCAGTACATAACATGTCCAGCATGTCCAGCACGGGGAGTGTGTGCTCACTGCATGTTGTGTGTGGGTTGTGTTCTGATTGGCCATGTGTTCCTAACTTCATGTGGCATCTGACTTTTATGGTGTTTTAGGACTGCGTGCCCCTCTTGCTGAATGTGTTTCATTGAGGACCAATCTCCTACAACTATTGTGGTATTACTGCCTATGTGAGGGATAAATCTGGGTTTTCCCTATTTGAGCATTTGTCTACAGGCTATGTGTTACCATCACCTGTGATCTGTAAATCAGTTTCTTTATGCCAAGGTTGCAGGGCTTGCTTGACCACGTATTTCTGACTGAGGGTTGATGGGGAGGTAATGTCAGGTGGATTCAACATCAGTGATGAAAGTTCCTTGTTATGCTGGCACATATCATGGCATAAGTTGATGTCATTTTTATGCATATTAACATTCCCCCCTCTAGATGAATTTTCAATTACTTTATCCACCCCATATTTCATGACAATCACATTGTTTGGGGTTTGACGTTTTTCTGTTGTGTCCATTACTTTTTCCCTAGTTACTTGCATTCTACCTGATTTGAGGATTGGGATTTTACAGCAGGAAACCCCCCATTTGTAGGAAACAACACAAAAACAGCACAGGAATGAGAATAGGCAACAATGACATGCACACTCTAGTCACCCACCAGGAGAGCTAGGAAAACCAATCAAACAACCTGCGCTGTCTAGGAGCACCTTCCTCCTTCTTCATGTTGGCTTGTAGACAATGCAGTGCTTGGATGGGGAAAGTTAGTGTCCCATTGTCCAGGTCGTTACCAGGTTTAACCGTACAACAGGATGCACCGATCTTAGCGCACACCCCATCCTCCATCACTCACTATTGTTGATCATTTTCAGCATTTCCCTTCTGGTTATCTGTTACCAGTAGGCATTCACTTTTGTCTGTAGGGTGTAGAAGGTTATGGATCCTGCCTTGTTTACTTAACTGTCAGTAAATAGTCTGACTGTCCTTGTAATGAGCCTAGTCAAATAATCAGCAGTTCTTTTCTCTTAAATGTAATGCTAAAGAGTTTTTTTTTTTTTTTTTTTTTTTTGCGAATGTTGGAACAACTCAGACAGATTTTCTCCAAGGATGACCGGGCTTGGGGTGTGTATGGTCAAGAGGGGAAACAGCATTATTAATGAATGCAGAACCACGGAAGCCTTTGCAACAAAGACGTTACAATGAAACAGCCTTTCAATGACTGTTTTCACAGCAAAATATTTTACTACGAGTATGCCTTTACCACAGATTATTTTACAATGAATTTCACTGTAAAGGCATGAATGGTAAAGATATAATCATGGTAAAAAATGTACATGAATGTGTAAGCATTTAGCAGGTAAGTATCAAGGCCCATATTTATATTTCAACTGTGCCTAATTTGTGTATTTTTTTTGTGAGGCAAATTCGGCGCACACCTAACTCGATATTTATATTTTGACGTTAGACATGTCTAACGTCAAAATATAGGAGTTTGCACCATTTCTTGCTCCAAATATAGGAGTTTGCACCATTGTTTGGATGCGTGCACCTACCTTGCGTCAATGAGATGCAGAGTAGGTGTTCTCATCTAATAAATTGTGCTATTCCCATTGCCCCATATTTATCCCCCGTGCTCAAATGACACAGTGGTGGGATCAGGGGCTAAATAGCTTTGCACCTTTAATTAACGCCTGGGTCAGAGCAGATGTTAGGGGACCTGTAGACCCATTTCCATGGTTAAACATCATGGAGTGTGTCCACAGGTGCCCTTACCAGGCCCCAGGAACACTCCCACCCACACCAGAGGGACACCAGGTAGGTATGGTATGTATAGGTAAGTATGTTTGATTTTTTTTTTAAACCCATATGTTTTTAAACAAAATTTCACCCATGCTCATGGGAGGTTGCCCGGAAGACCCTGCCTGCAGCCAGACCCTGCGGCCAACATCCCCCAACCACCCAACCCACGCTGTGCACAGCCCTTTCGCCATGTGTTAGCCGCAGCTTATCTGGCTGTGAGAATAGATGTGAGAGAGTGTATCTGGGGGTGAGAGTGGCTGTCAGCTTGTCTGTCTGGGTGTGAGAGTGCGTTCATCAGTTTTTTAGGTGGTGCATCAGTCTGTGCACAAGTCTGTGAGTGGCTGCATGAGGGTGTCAGTGAGTCTGTGAATGGGTGCGTGAGTGTCTGAGTGGGTCTGTGAGTGGGTGCATAAGTGTCTAAGTGGGTGTGTAATTCCATTCAGTAGTTTTTGCGTTATCGCTGTTCAAAATCCCTATGGATAATTTAGTAGGGAAAACATGTATTGGGACCCCAAAACTTTTTAGGCAGGAGCTGATGGTATTGGCAAATGTTTTGGGAATGTTTCGTGAAGATTCGTCAAGCAGAACCAAAGATATAGGCAAGTAAAAAAATATGTTTTTGTTTTGAAACATGGTCCTACCTATAACTACCTAGTGGTGACCTCCACTACGAAATATATGTATATATATATATATATATATATACATACTAAAAAACAAAGTTTACAGAGACATTATAGTTAGAAAATAGAATTGAAAAAACTATAAAATGCACTGAAAAAAACAAAGATCACAGCAACGTTATAGTTAGGCTCCGAATTTACTAGTACAAAACCACAGAAATTCAGCAGTAATAGAGTTTATTCAAATAATTATAACTTGCACCCTAAGGTAACTATAACTTGCGCCCTCGCCATGCACAGCTTTTTCCTCAAACATTTGACTGCTAATTTTTCAATTATAGTTTTAAGGATGTTATAGAAGTCGTCTTGATTGGTGTAATGTCTGGGATAATTAGCAGTGCATGGCAAGGGCATGAGGTATAGTTACCCTGGGACCACAGCAACAGATCTAAGGGGTCAGGGTGACTACCCTGGCACCTTGTCATTTTCATTTACTTTTTTGTGGGACTCGACTGAAGCTGAGTCCCAAGAAGGCTGCCAACACTTCCTAGTTTGAAGTGTTGGCAGCCAATAAGAGTTGTGCATTTCCCTGCACAAGCTCATCATTATCCGCAGTCAGAGAAATGCAAATTTGGATTTACTTTAATATCTCAAAACCTACTGAATGGATTCAGTCAAAATGAGCAAAATCATAATCTGCGTCCTGAAAGCTAGCTTTCTGCCAAAATGTGAGTAATTCCGTCCAGCAGTTAAGGCTGTAGCCATGTTTTTGACCCCCCTTTTTCTAAGCCCCCTCTTGACTGATCACCCCAAAACTTTCCGTGCACAACAAGACACACCAGAATACTTTTCCTGTGGCCAACCACACAGTGGGTAGTTATAGGGATTGGGTGATTATAGGGGTTTGCCACAGAAACTGGCCGCAGGCAAGGCCCTGCGGCTAACTCCAGCTGCATACGGCCGAAGACCGTGCACAGCGGTGGTTGGATTAACATATACTAATTAAAATTACTATACATTAAAAGCATATAAGTTCACTAAAAAAACAAAGGTTACAGGGACGTTATAGTTAGGAAAAAGAATTGAAAGAATCATAGAAATTCACTGAGAAAAACAAAGGTGACAGGGATGTTATAGTTAGGCTCACATTTCAAACACACATAACTATAACTCACACCCTCCCCGTGCACTGCTAATTACCCCACAAATTACAGCACGCATGACATATTTGATAACATCACTGATAATATCAGTGTAATATTTGCAGTAACATTTTTGATGAAAAAACTGTGCATGGCGGGGTCGCAAATTATAGTTACTTTAGGGCACAAGTTATAGTTACTTGAGATAACTCTAACTATAACAGGTGAATTTCTATATTTTTTCAGTGAATATATATATACATATATATATATAAAAAAAATGTATCTATGTATGTTAGAAATGGGGTCTTTGTTTGGCAGTCAAGTTACCCCCTGTCCAAGCAAGGACCCTCACTTTCATCAGGGTAAAGGAGAATCACCCTCAGTTAATCCCCGATCACCCCCTTGGTAACTTGGCACGAGCAGGCAGGCTTAACTTCAGAGACCAGGTGTAAAGTATGTGTACCAACATACACAGTAATAGAGTAAAAACACCACAAAATGACTCAACACAGGGTTAGAAAAATAGCCAATATTTACCTAAACAAAACAATACCAAAATGACAAAAATCCAACTACACAATTAAAATTATGCATTTTGAAAGATTAAACCCAAAAATAGCACTTAAAAACACAAAATGCTTCGATGAGGTGATCACACAGCATTGTGACGGAGTCGTTACCAACAATCCGATGCCAATGGTGCCGGGTACAGAGTCACGCAGACACCCTGGAACAGTATCTTAGTAAAATGTGTGAACAAGCTGGTGCACGAAGTCTGTGATCGCGGTGTCGTTGAATCTGAGGAGCGGAGGTGTCACAAAGAGGTGTTGGGTCCTTGCTGCGGACCGGTGGAGGTGAGGTGGCGTCAGTGCGAAGCACTGAAGATGCGTACTTCAGGCGGCGTGGGTCACGACGTGGTGCAGAGACTTCCACGGAGTCATGGATATCGGCAGAGCTGCAGAGGTGTCGTGCCTGTGAGGGTCGTAGCACTCCAGCGAGGACCACGGAGTCGGTTGCGGGCGGCATCACGGGATTCGACAGTGGTGTCGGTCTGGAGTCATCCGAAGTTGGTTTTCTTGGATTTTCACCAGCTTCTCCTTACAAGGGCCCAGGGACTGGCTAGGACACCACTTGTCAGGGCAGGAGTCTCAGCAGAGAGTCCATGTGCTTACAGTGGAAATATTTGATGGCCCTGAGACTTCATAACAGGGGGCAGGCGAAGTCCAAGCCCTTGGAGATTCTTCTCAAGCAGGAATGTACCACAAAGTCCAGTCTTTGTTCCCTTTCACAGGCTTGAAGCAGCAACTGCAGGCTAGCCCAACAAAGCACAGTCACAGGCAGGGGCAGCACTTCTACTCAGCTCTTCAGCTCTTCTCCTTGGCAGAAGTTCCTCTTGTTTCTAGAAGTGATCTAACTTTCAGGGGTTTTGGGTACTCTTCCTATACCCCTTTCTGCCTTTGAAGTAGGCCTACTTCAAAGGAAAGTATTGCTTGTTTGTGAGATCCTGCTTTTCCCGGTCCAGGCCCCAGACACACACCACGGGGTTGGAGACTGCATTGTGTGAGGGCAGGCACAGCCCTTTTAGGTGCGAGTGACCACTCCCCCCTCCCTCTTAGCACAGATGGCTCATCAGGATATGCAGGCTGCACCTTAGCTCCCTTTGTGTCACTGTCTAGAGGTGCAAACAGCGCAGCTGTCAAACTGACCCAGACAGGGAATCCACAAACAGGCAGAGTCACAGAATAGTTTAAGCACGAAAATGCCTTTTTTCTAAAAATGGCATACACACAATCTACAAACCAACTTCACTAAAAGATGTATTTTTGAATTGTGAGTTCAGAGACCCCAAACTCCACATGTCTATGTGCTCACAAAGGGAATCTTCACTTTAATAATATTTAAAGGCAGTCCCCATGTTAACCTATGAGAGAAATAGGCCTTGCAACAGTAAAAACTGAATTTGGCAGTATTTCACTGTCTGGACATGTAGCACACATGTCCCTCCTTTAACATAGACTGCACCCTGCCCATGGGGCTAACTGCGGCCAACCTTAGGGGTGTCTTATATGTATAAAAAGTGAAGGTTTAGGCCTGGCAAGTGGGTACACTTGCCAAGTCGATTTGGCAGTTTAAAACTGCACACACAGATACTACAGTGGCAGGCCTGAGCCATGTTTACAGGGCTACGTATGTGTGTGGCAAAACCAGTGCTGCAGGTCCACTAGTAGCATTTGATTTACAGGCCCTGGGCATCTCTGGTGCACTGTACTAGGGACTTACTAGTAAATCAAATAAGTGCACATTAACAACATAGGAAACAGAGGCAAAAAGTTTGGGGAGAGCACACCGAGGATGTCAAGTCTAACACATGTCCCCCCAGCTGAAAGTGGGGAGCAACTACCCAACCTCATGGGTGTTCTCATCACAAAGACAGAAGAATATGGGCAGACCATCAGCATTGGCATGTTATATGCAAGGGCAGTGTTCCACCGTAAAGTCCATCCCCTATAGGGAAATGGACCACCTCAACAGTTCTGGATTCCCACCCCTTATCTGCATTAAACATCTGAGTGGCCTGTGGTCGGTCTGAACCCAGGAGTGAGTCCCAAATAAGTAGGGTCTTATCTTCTTCAGCGTCCAAACTACAGCAAAAGCTTCACACTCAATTACACTCCACCTACATTCCCTGGGAAGTAACCTCCTACTAATGAAGGCTACAGGTTGATCTAGGCCCTCTTTATTAACCTGTGAGAGTACTGCTCCTATACCATGTTCTGACGCGCCTGTATGCACAACAAATTCCGTGTAGTTGGCAGGTGCCTTCAGCACAGGTGCTGTGCACATGGCAACCTTCAGGGCATCAAACGCTGTCTGGCAAGCCTCTGTCCAGATCACTTTCTTTGGTTGCTTCTTGGAAGTCAACTCATTCAAGGGGGCAACAATGGTGCCATATTCCTTGACAAACCTCCTGTAATAGCCGGTGAGACCTAAAAAGGCCCTCACCTCAGTCTGGGTCTTGGGAGGCTCCGGCGTCAAACTTTGGCTGTAGGGGTGCCACCTTGCCACTCCCTACCTGGTGTCACAAATACACCACTGAACCCTGCCCTATTTGGCACTTGCTTGCCTTAATAGTGAGGCCTGCCTTTTGCAGGGTCTCTAACACTCTGCAGAGGTGCTGCAAGTGTTCCTCCCAAGTGGAACTGAACACTGCAATGTCATCCAGGTATGCAGAGCTGAAGACATCCAGCCCAGTCAACATCTGGTTGACCAATCGCTGGAATGTGGCAGGGCCATTTTTTTGATCCCAAATGGCATCACTTTAAACTGGAAGTGTCCATCTGAGGTCGAAAATGCTGACCTCTGCTTGGCCCCCTCAGTTAACGCAATCTGCCAGTACCTCGATGTCAAATCAAACGTGCTGAGGTATTTGGCAGCTCCCAACCTATCTATGAGTTCATCAGCTCAGGGGATAGGGTGCGCCTCAGTTTCAGTGACTGCATTGAGACCCCGGTGGTACACACAGAACCGGAGTTCTAGGGTGGCACCAGGAGCAGCAGCCTTTGGGACCAAAACCACTGGGCTGGCCCAAGGACTGCTAGAGAACTCAATCACCCCTAAGGCTAAAATCTTGGACACTCCATCTTTGATGCTAGCCCTGACCTGATCAGTCACCCTGTAAACCATCTGTTTAATGGGTGTACTGTCCCCAGTGTCCACATCATGTGTACACAAGTGTGTGACCCATGGGATCAGGGAGAACAGGGAGGCAAACTGTTCCAACACCTGGTGACAGTACCTCTGCTGCTCTGCGGTCAGGGAGGGGGAGAGGTTCACTCCCTCCACAGACCCATCTTTCTCCTGCAGACAGGAGGTCAGGAAGAGGTTCATTCTCTTCCTACACCCCTCTGTTGCTAGGAGCATGGACAGTTCAGTCCGCTCAAAGTGGGGTTTGAGATGGTTCACATGCAGGACCCTTAAGGGGTTCCTGGGAGTCCGCAAGTCCACCAGGTAGGTGACTTCACTCTTGTGCTCCACCACCTCAAATGGCCCAGTCCAGTTGTCCTGGAGCACCCTAGGCTCCCCTGATGCCATCACCCACACTTTATGCCCAGCCTGAAACTCAACCAGAGTGGCATTCTGGTCATACCATCATTTCATAACTGCCTGGCTTGCTTCTATGTTCTCTTGGGCGAGAGCTCTGAAGTGGGCAGTCTGGTTTCGGAAAGCCAGCATGTAGTTAAATAAATCCTGGGGAGGTTGACTGGGGGCTTTCTTTAAGCCATCCTTCACCATACTCAGGGGGTCCCCTGTCAGGGTAGCCATACAGCTGTCATGTAGTATCTCACTATTCTAATGAAACTACTGGATTTGAGCGGCAGAATCACCTGCGGTGTGTGGGGACTGAGTCTAACCCACTACAGGAGACACCAGTCGGCCTAATCCAGGTTTTGCCCCGGCTAACTAGCAGTGCCTCAGCTCCACCAAGGGCAGGGATGATTGGGCAGCCGAGCGCATGACACAATTAATTCCTCAGGCAAATCTTGGTCACTCAGATCGCATCCATTTCTCTCAGTTACGTTAGTCTCACGTATACAAGGACAGTCACAGGCAGTACATGTTTCAATAAGGTTTTAATGAAGCAACTGCATCTTAGATAATAAAGCATGTACTGCAATAACCAGGACGATGAAGCATGAGAGGATTAAAATTGGGACAAGGAGTGTGAAGCATAAAAATAATGGTACTATATTGTCACTAGAGTCACCACTATAATTCCTACCTAGGCTATATTAGAGCACAGCATGCTAAGCTCTAGTTCTGCCCTTCAGGTTCCCCTGGGAAGACATCATCCCCCATACCTGAGCAAGAAGCCTGTCGCCTACAGAAGTAGCTGTAGCAAAGCGTTCAGAAATCAGCATACATTTGTGGGTATCTGGCTGGTAACTCCCTCTAATGTGTATGGGACAGAGAAGTGTTTTTTATAACAAAAAAGCTGATGTTCTGAGAAAATGTCCCTACGTAAGGATGTGTATGTTTCTATGAATTCTAGAGACAAAGCGTTACCACATTTAGCCGTAACCTATCTTACTGCAGCCTTGAGAGAAGCACGGAGTGAAAAAAATGTCTTGTTTAAGAACGCAGTGCTGGCCTAGGCAATGAACAGCTAGAAAGAGAGAAATAAAACAGGACCGCAAATGTGGCTATTGTTAAAATAATAAACGAAGCTGAATAAATTATACCTAGGTTAAAGTGCACAGTGGCAGGCATTGTGTGCTGAAATAACGTACATGGAGATTTAACTAAAATGGCTACACAACAGAGCAACACAAAAGGACTAAAGCCAAGCTGTTTTTGAGGCACCTCCCTGTAGGTGAACAGAAGGCATGGCAAGAGGATGTCCTACTTCCACCTCAAGGGCTCTGACAGGTCCATGATCATGCCTTTCAACGTGCAGTTGAATATCTCAACCACACCATTGCCTTAGAGGTGGTAAGGAGTGGTGAACTTATAAGTTACCCCACAATCCTACCACCGGGATTTCAGATATGGGGATATGAAATTGGTACCCCATCAGATACCACTTCCTTGAGGAACCCCATGTGGCTAAAACTCCTCATCACTGCATGACCCACCACAGGGGAAGTGATTGATCTCAGTGGAATGGCTTCTGGGTACCAGGTGGCATGGTCGGCCAAGACCAGGAAGAACCTGTTGTCCATGGCTGTCTTGGGATCCAGAGGCCCCACAATGTCAATACTGACCTTTTCAAAGGGGGTACTAACTACAGGAAAAGGTTGGAGGGGAGCCTTGTGCTTCACCCCACTCTTGCCACTTGCCTGACAAGTCTGGCAAGACCTGCAATGAGCATCCGAGTGCCTGCGCATTAGTGGCCAGTAAAAGTGGGTGACAAGTTGTTAATAGGTCTTATCCTGCCTCAAATGTCCTGCTAAAGGCACATCATGAGCCAGACCCAGAAGGAAGGCTCTGAAGCACTGGGGTACCACTAGCACACAGGCTCACCCAGGCTCAGCAACCTTAGGCTCACAATACAGGAAGCCGTCCTCTCAATAAATCAGGTGAGATCCTGGGTCCTTGCCAGCTGCCTGGTCTGTAGGCTACTGCCACAAACTCACTAGAGTAGCGCATGTTTTCTGTGTCTCACAGAATGCTTCTCTGGTGGGTCCCCTTCCTGCTGCCACTGTGACAGCTCAGGGACCTCCCCCAGTTCCCTGTAGGCTCCGGGGCATCACCCTCAGTCTCCCCCTTCTCCTGGACCGTGGGAACTTCTGGGGCCTGTTTCTCACGCCCCTTGCCCTTCCTCTTTATGGTGGTTCCCTGTGCCACTGTTTCAGGCTTCAGGGGCTCCTGAACACCATTCTGGGCTACCATTGACCTGGTGGATATGCATACCCACCCAGGCAGACCAACATCTTCAAGTGTGACCTGTGTTCCACCTCCCTCCAAGGGGAATCCTCCAGGTCATCGCCAAGCAAACAATCCGCAGGCATGGTTGGACATGGTTGGACTCACACATACCTTTAAGGAACCTGAGGACCACCCCCATTCAAAGGGAACCTACGCCACTCTGCAGAGGCACTCTGAGTTGTCCATTGCAACTACTTGGTGAAGTACACAGGGCTCTATCTGCTCTTCAGACACCAGGTGACTCCTCACAGTAGTCACACTGGCTCCTGTGTGTCTTAGAGCCTTCACCCTCTGTCCATTGATGGTCACCCACTGCCTGTACTTTTTAGTATTCTCAGGCACGAGGGTTCTCTAGACTATTTCACTGTCCCCTAGCGAGACAAGGCTCCCACCCTCCTGGAACAAACTCCTCCTCAAGCGCTTATGTGGGGGACCTCCTTCCACAGGTCTCCCTTTGGAGAACCATGGCTTCTTTTCACAGAGGGCTGGGAATCCTGACCCTGGGAAATAGGTTTGGGCCCTATAGAGAACTCCCCCCTGTTTACCCCTACCCCCCCTTTCTTCTGATAGGGACCGTGCCCAGCCTTGGCGTGGTCTCCCCCATACCTCTTGTGGACCCTGATGCTCTCCCAGTGGTCTGCTTCCTGAACAAGCTCCCTGGGATCAGTCAACTTGCTATCAATCAGGTGCTGGTGTAGCTCTGGAAAACATAAACTATACAAGTGCTCCCAAGCAATTAAATTGTAAAGCCCATCATGTGTTGTCACCTTACTACCCTTCACCCAACCATCCAGTGACCTGCAAAAGGAATCCACACACTTCAACCAGGGTTGAGACTCTTTCTTTTTTGTAGGAGCTAAATTTGGCCTTATACTCCTCCCGGGTAAGACCATGGGGGTCATTATGACCCTCGCGGAAGGCGGAGAAGCGGCGGTAAGACCGCCAACAGGCTGGCGGTCTTTTTTTTTGTATTATGACCATGGCGGTTACCGCCATGGTCATCCGCCGGTTCTCCGTTCCGCCCGCCAGTGCTCCAGCCTGGCGCCCGTCACTATACCGCTGGCGGTATTTGGACCCAGCTGACCACCATGGATTTCATGCGGTTTCAAACCGCCATGAAATCAATGGCGGTAAGCACTGTCAGTGCCAGGGAATTCCTTCCCTGGCATTGATAGGGGTCTCCCCCACCCCCCACCCCCACCCCCACCCCAACTCCCTCCCCTACCCCCCCACCACCCCTGCCACCCCCAAAGGTGGCAGGAACCCCTCCCCACCCTGACCCCCAACATAACATCACTCGTACACACACGACACGCACGCAGGCACCACCAACACACATACACGCACACACACCGATATACATGCAAACATCCACAAACACAGTCAGACACGCACACCCACATTCAAACATACACGCACACATCCATACAGACATACACGCACTCATTCCCAAACACACATCACCCCCGCAAGCATGCACGCACTCACACACCCCCTCTACATACACACACGCACACCCCCATGCACGCAGACAACACACAACACACACCCAACCCCCCTCCCCTCATGGACGATCGACTTACCTGGTCCGACGATCCTCTGGGAGGGGACGGGAGCCATGGGCGCTGGTCCGCCAACACCACACCGCCAACAGAACACCGCCACGCCGAATCACAGGACGTGATTCGCTGGGCGGTATTCTGTTGGCGTGGCGGTGGAGCAACCTCCACTTCCCCGCCGCCCGCCAGTATGGCTGTTGACGGCTCTCCATCCATAAAAGGACGGAGAGCTGCCAACGGTCATAATAGGCCGAGCGGCAAACTGCCACCACTGGTGGTCTTCCGCACGGCGGTCCCTCGGCGGTCTTCGAAAAAGACCGCTGAGGTCAAAATGACCCCCCATATCTTGTGAGTAGGGCATCCTTCATTATGATATAGGTGAGCCCCTGAGGATCCCCTAAGCATGTCAAGGTGTCCCTCCCCCTACCTCAAAGTGCTTTCACAGACCCGCCCCCCCAAAATGTTTCAGGGACCAGCTTCATTTGAAGAGCAGACTCATACCCACTGAACCACAAGAATATGTCATCCTCCATTTTGTAGTCTTTCACTAGGTCTTTTGGAATAGGCATCCTTCTCTCAGGCTGCACTGTGCTGTTGCTGCCACCATCTCTACTAGACTGGCTCCTCTGATCCAGCTCTCTCAAGCTGAACTCATGAGCCCACAATAACTTTTTCACTTCTACGGCCATCCTCCTTTTTTCCAACTCCAACTGGTGAGCCATCTCAGCCTGTCTGTCCAGCAACTCTTTGGGAGTCAGACCCTTGGATGACACACTGCTACCTGCCCTGGAGGCCCTCCCCCTGGACATAACAGGCCCACACACTATACCATTGTGAATACTCTGCCTAACCTCCTCCTCCTTACCCTCGTTCTCATCCTCTGTGTGCCCCTCAGCTTCCTCAGCTGTCACCCATGCCCTCAGTGCCTTTTGCTGCTCCTCCTTCCTGGCGGTGCTTTTAATGGGACAGGCAAGATCCTTACAGAACTGTTTAAGTTGGGCAACTGTGCAACTTTCCAGTTTCTCTAAATCAAAAGCAGCTCCAGCTGATGCATCTCCAGATTGAGACATGATGAAGAGTTAAAAGTGCAAATTCCAAAGGCAGAAAACAAGTTCACAAATGGAGTTCAAAAGTCAATAAAGGATTACCACCAAATGGAAGTAGGGAAAAATCCAAAAAAGAGAAAAAACTAAAATCACAAAGACAAGTAGTATGTGGTCATGTAGTGCTCTGCACTGAAAACAGTAGTGTATACTGAATCACTGTATGTCAAGTACAAATACAAGTCCAATCCCCACTGCTGATCACCAATGTTAGAAATGGGGTCTTTAATTGGCAGTGAGGTTACCCCCTGTCCAACCAAGGACCCTCACTCTATTCTCCGTAAAGGAGAATCACCCTCAGATAACCCCCGCCCACCGCCTTAGTAGATTGGCATGAGCAGGCAGGCTTGACTTCAGAGACCAGGTGTAAAGTATTTGTACCAACACACACAGTAATATAGTAAAAACACCACAAAATGACTAAACACAGGTTTAAGAAAATAGCCAATATTTATCAAAACAAGACCAAAATGACAAAAATCTGACACACACAAATCAAGTTATGGATTTTGAAAGATTGAACCCAAAAATAGCACTTAGAAACACAAAATGCTTTGATGAGGTGATAACACGGCGTTTTGGAGTCGTTCCCAACAATCCGATGCCAATGGCACCGGGTATGGCGTCACTCAGACCCCCAGGTACAGTACCTTAGCAAAATTTGACAACAAGCTGGTGCGCGAAGTCGGGGATCGTGGCGTCGCTGAATCTAAGCTGGCGTGGGTTCCGGTGCTGCATGGCGAAGAAGAGGAGGCGTCACGAAGAGAAGTGGGGTCCTTTCTGTGGAGCGTTGGAGTTGAGGTGACATCAGTGGAAAGTGTTGAATCCGTGCACTTCGGGCGGCGTCGGTCACAACCTGGTGCGGCGACTTCCGTGGAGTTGCTGACTTCGGCGGGGCTGCAGCAGTGTTGGGCCTCTGAGGGTCGTCACACTCCAGCGACGACCATGGAGTAGGTTGCAGGTGGCATCAGAGGATTCGGCAGCAGCCTCAACCCGGAGTCATCCGAAGTCTGTTTTCTTGGGCAAAAAAAGCACGGTCACCGGCAGGGAAGCACTTCTCCTCAGCACTTCAGCTCTTCTCCTTGGCAGAGATTCCTCTTGATTCCAGAAGTGATCTAACTTTCACAGGTTTTGGATGCTCTTCTTATACTCCTTTCTGCCTTTGGAGTAGACCTACTTTAAAGGAAAGTCTCTCTTGTTTGTGAGATCCTGCCTTGCCGGGCCAGGCCCAGACACACATCAGGGGGTTGGAGACTGCATTGTGTAAGGGCAGGCACAGCCCTTTCAGGTGTGAGCGATCACTCCTCCCCTCCCTCGTAGCACAGATGGCTCATCAGGATATGCAGGCTACTCCCCTGCTCCCTTTGTGTCACTGTCTAGAGCAGGGGTCCTCAAACTGGAGGGCCTCAAGTGATCCCAGGGGGGCGCCAGGCTCTGGCCAATAGAAAGATTATGCAGATAATAGTGCTTTGTTTAAAGCAGAAACATGTTTATTGCATTTGTAAAAGGTAACACAACCTAACTGCAATGTTTAAATAAGTCTAGACTTATTTCAACGCTGCCAACTTAATAGAATAGTTTTGAAAAATTCTGAGGGGGGCGATTATTAATTTTTTCCCACTGGGGGGGCGCAGCATTAGCAAGTTTGAAAACCACTGGTCTAGAGAGAGGTGCAAACAGTCAAACTGACCCAGACAGGGAATCCACAAACAGGCAGAGTCACAGAATGGTTTAAGAAAGAAAATGCCTACTTTCTAAAAGTGACATTTTCAAACACACTATCTAAAATCAAACTTCACTAAAACATATATTTTTGAATTGTGAGTTCAGAGACCCCAAACTCCACATGTCTATGTGCTCCCAAAGGGAATCTGAGCTTTTTTAAAGGCAGCCCCCATGTTAAACTACGAGAGAGATAGGCCATGCAACAGTGAAAAACAAATTTGGCAGTATTTCACTGTCAGGACATGTAAAACACATAAGTACATGTCCCACCTTTAACATACACCACACCCTGCCCATGGGGCTACCTAGGACCTACCTTAGGTGTGTCTTATACGTATAAAAAGAGAAGGTTTAGGCCTGGCAATTGGGTACACTTGCCAAGTTGATTTGGCAGTTAAAAACTGCACACACAGACACTGCAGTGCAGGCCTGTACTATGTTTACAGGGCTACTTATGTGGGTGGCACAACCAGTGCTGCAGGCCCACTAGTAGCATTTGATTTACAGGCCCTGGGCACCTCTAGTGAACTGAACTAGGTACTTACTAATAAATCAAATATGCCAATCATGGAAAGTCAATTACACATATATTTTACATAGGAGCACTTGCACTTTAGCACTGGATACCAGTGGTATATATATATATATATTTATATATATATATATGTAATAAAAATGTGTCTATACATACCTATTCATTTTTTACGAGTATGCCTTTACCACGTATGCCTTTACAACGGAAATGTAAGTATTTTATAAGGAAGTATAAACCCACTATAACAATATATATATATATATATATATTTATATATATATATATATATATACACACACACACACAGACACACACACAGATATATATATATATTTTTTTAAAGTGTTTATACTTACCTGGTAAAGGCATTCATTGTAAAGGCATAATCATTGTAAAAAATATTGTTGCAAACACTTGGGTTGGAAAGACCGTGTTCGTGTTAAAAATGAATTGTAAAGGTATTTGTTTTAAATGCCTTAGTTATTCTGTCACACATCCGGCCTCAAGGGAGCCAAGGCTACGCCATCCGGGGATGAGTAGAAGTCCATTTGTGCTGCAAGGGATCATCTCTTCGCCTCTGAAAGATAATGAATACAGTCTAAGTTTCTGTACATTTAGGGGTTGCCCCTTCCCTTCCAACCATATGAAGCTATATTTTTCATTATCCCAGGTTTCCTGACATGGGTTATCTATGCTGATATTTAATCCTCCCTGTGAGACTCATTTACCCTAGTATCATTGAGGTGGATGGTCCTACATAGGAACTTCATGCTTGGGGTCCACTTGTTGTTAAAAAAGACTGTCCCAGACATGGTGCGGGCCACCCGGGGACTGCAGATGAGGCAGGAGTGGACATGTATGTGCACTGGTAAGGTGGTTCTGATGATCAGGGATGTTTCTTCTATGGCAAATGCATACCTGGGGTGCCTTTGCTTCGGTAAATGAGTTTGTAGAAGAGTGTCCATAAAAAAACAGTCCAAAAAACAGTCTGTGGTTTTTGTTTTTGCACACTTGGGTCTCGTCAGAGTTCTGGAAGTTGTTGCCGAAGAGGTGGCGGGCTGCTGTAAAGGTACTACACTTGTGGTTTGGCAGTAGACCTGTTGGATGAGAGCTGTGGGTTGTAGGTTAGCCTAGAAAAACATAGATCATTATTTAGTCTCTGGAGATTCCTGTGCCTTTCCTTATTTACTTATGTTCTGTATATTTATTTTGGAGGTGGCCCCAGTTGTAGCAACTATTTTAGGGAGCGGTGAGTGTTTTAGCCATGGATTGCATGAGTGTTATTTTGTAGGTCATTGGTCCTCTTCTCGCACCATGGCAGAGGAGAGTGTTTCCATCGGGTGATCTTCATGGAGTTATTCCTTAACTATTTTCCCTAACATGAGTGTGTGTGTGCATGTGCTTTACCAATGCAGATGGTACCTTTTCACCTACACATGCGTCAAGTAATGTGAAAGGAAGGGGGGGTGTCTCAACTTAGGGGTTGCTGGTGTTCGTAAATGTGCTCCCAGGACATTTGTATGCTCCTCTAATCCCTAGATGTGGCATGAAATGAGGTTCTTCTTGATGAATTTAGGTGTTTTTGTCCATGCCCCTTTTCTGGAATCTTCATTTTGAGCTACCTTTTGAGCTTCTTTCTGCAAGTCACTGGGAGCTTCCCTAGATCTTCATGTGATGGTGTTTTATTGAGGTATGCCAAAGGGGTTCGAAGAGGTGCTCTGTGGCCCCCGTATGATTTTGATGCAGCAATGACTGCGATCAGGCCTATTGCTCTGCTGTACGGTGTGTATGTCCAGGTAAGGAAACTTCTCCTCATTCCATCCACAAACTTAAATAACTTAGATCTTCCTCTCAAGCCTCCTGTTTTGTTACCCTTTTAAGCTCTATTTTACTCACACCTATCCAACCTATCTCACATTCTATTGTTAACTTCTTGCAGAGATCTAGAATCCTTATTCTGACTGATCTTGCTCAATTTATTTCACTCGTCATGATTTCTTTTTTGCACAGCACTGACATTTTGAGAAGCTAATCACTATGGATTCTTTCCCAGAATTGTATTGTCCCTGAAAATGCTAAGTAAGTATATGCTGTTAGGTCAGATTATCCTGACAGTCTTACCATAGTTGAAGCTGGAAGAGAAAGCAATCTTTCTAAACATCTGCCCACTCCGGGGTCTCAATTTGATTTCACACTAATACAGGCAACTTTTGCATCATACTGGAGCTGTTAGGCTGCCAGTACTGGTCTTAGGGTGGGGCCACCATACAATTTGCCAAATTTCCCAAGTCCCCCCACAGATGATTACATTTTTTCACTAAAATGTAACATTTTCCATGGCACAATGATCCGAAGCTAGACAGGTCGGAACCTTTTGGGGCATATTTAAGAGCCCCTAGCGCCATTAGGATGCCACATTAGCATAATTTCATTTTTTATACTAATGTGACGTGAGATGGCCAAAACCTCAGCTCCATATTTACAAAGTGGGGCAATGCATGCATTTCACTCTTTTCTAACTCTTTGTGCTACATTATACCTGCACCGTTAAGGGGGCCAAAAAAATGGCGTGAAGAAATCGAAGAGATTTCTTTGCATCATTTTTTTCAGCACTTTTAACACCTGCTGAGAGCAGACATTAAAGGGAGGCTTCCATTGGTTACAATAGGCCTCTGGGTGCTTTGCAGGATTAGCGTCAACATTTTTAATGCTAATTCTGCAAAGCGCCGGACTAGTGTCAAAAATTCTGATGCTAGTCCCCTAACTACCACCATGGTGGACCATATGTTAAATGCGGCCCACACATGGTGGCATTAGGGGGGCGCTATGGGGTGCAAGGACACAGGAGGAAGGGTCCCAACTTAGGCCACCTCTGCCCCCCTGAGGGGCAGATAGGCCTATGCCCGTATGTGATGTGAGTATGCATTTGTAGTATGCTGGTTTTGTGTGTGCGTGTGTGTGTTTGTGTGTGTGTGTGCGTGTGTTTGACATGAGAGTAAAATCCTTAAATTCTCTCAGTAGTGTTGATGAACTTACAAAGACATGACAGCATGTGTTATATTTGTGCCAAGGGTCCACTATGGCCCGCATTATGGCTGCTATGGATGGCCCAGGGAACCCTATCTTTGCTCATCCAGTGTTCTGACATGAGTCTCATTAGACTTTCTCTGCTGATTAAAACTGACTGAAACTTTTGTTTCATTTTTTTGACATTTTTATTTGATTAATTGTAGTACTTAAAATGAAATATTCAGCTTATTTAATGCCAATTAGTTTGAAGTATGTGGTCCTTTCAGTACTTAAAGAAACCAAATGATTCACAGAGCATGCTGGCCATTTCTAGAGCAGATAGATAAGCATTTCATTTTTCAGACTGTTCCCATGACATTTAGCGCCGAACTTCCACAAAAAATGGCAATACTGTTTTACTGTCCATATTGACTGTTTCATCAGTGCTTAAAGGGCAAAACATATTCAGCGCCTGAAGCATATTTCACTAACAACGTGCTAGTGACTGCTAAATCATCACTATAGCAACAGACATAGATCCAATTCGGTCAAAGTATCTGACCTGTACTTTTCTCGATAGAAAATGAGAATGTGGAATGTTGATTCACGCACAAAAGTGTATTAATGAAAAACATTTTGAGGTATGGAAAATGTCAAAGAAAGAAGTCTTGCGCTTAGATTAATTTTGCAAGATGTATCACAAAATCTATTTTCAGAAAGGTTGGACTGTGAAGGACAACATTCCTAAGTAGTTGAACCAGGCAATCTAACCGCACTGTCAAGTAGGTTTGAATTGTGAATATTCTGAAAGGAAAGGGCATGAGTCCAAAGGTGATATGCCAATCTGAAAATCCATTTTCAGTTGTTATTGAGGAGAATCATATTGGGCATTTTGCCCATCTGCATGATTTGCAGTGCTGCCATGCTTAGATACGAACATCTATTTAACCACTGATCATGCGTAAACGGCGTAAACGTTATGGGTCATTTTGAAGTACGTATATTAGCAGTCTTGCGATACTCATCTATGTGTTCTCATGATCTTTGCGAATTAGCCCCATAACATCAATCATGGGAGTATTCATATACAACTCTGTAGTACTACTTTCTATATACATAAATGTTTTTGTGAATCGTCACACATACTTTGCGTTCGTTATTAGAAACCCACAAAGTTAGATATTAAAAACTGTGCATCTTCCTAAGGTTATATATGGCAGTCATATTTCGAAGTAAGAAACCTTCTGTAATTTTACCATTTTGTATGTAATTCACATTGAAATGTTGCATGGTGTGCAAAATTTAATGCAAATTATCAAATTGTCATTATGTTTGATGTGTAGTGGTACTTGCTCCATTCTAGACAAGCATATTCTATTCTATACATTCTGTAATGAACTATGGTTCAGCCTCCTTTTGCCATTGGCTTCTTTAACTTAGAAAATCTCCAGGCATTGATTTGAGACATTGTCAATCACATCTTGGATCAGCCTCCAGGAGCATTATAGCCTCACCTTCTATCCGTTTAGGTGTAACATTCTGTTTCTATTGGAATGTATAAGGGACTATTTTACATCTGAAAAATATATTCTCTCATCACACATTAAATTATATATCTAATTCATACAGATTGTATAGATAAAGTAACCTTTTCATTGTTTTCCATTGTGACAGGCATACTTTTTTGCTTTTGGCATTGATTGAGTGTGAGCATCGAAATGGTGCACACTCAGTTTGAAAAAGAAATGGTTTAGAAGCTGAAAAAGACATCCATAATTAATGTTTGAAAACTGATAGCTATAAAAAAGAATTCACCTTTGTCAGTTACTCCATGTTCTCATCAATGCTCAATCACATGTCAACATCTGCTGAACTTGAGTTTTTCCTCCATCTCCCTTTCTTCCTCATTTGCCACTCACTACTTTCTGCCTCTCCCTACTACTCGCTCTACCCTTCGCAATGGCATCATTTTCCACATTGCCCCCTCTGCCTCTTCAGTTGAGTTTGTCAACAGTATCAATAAAACCTGTTTTCCATTCTTATGATCAGTTCCCACATTCTGTTCCAAAATAACTTTGGGCCCAATTATGACCCCGGTGGACTATTGACCACCAGGGTTGTGGTGGTGGTCTGACCACTGGCAAAGAAGTCTGACCGCCACATTATGACTGTGTTGGTAGTGCCACAGTCAGACTGCCAGCTCCACCAGGACACCGTATCCCGATGGGCTTGCCATCTTGGCGGTCCAAATCTGCCAGAGCAGCGCTGCAAGCAGCGCCATCCTGGGGATTACAACCCTCTCTCCGCCATCAGTTACATGGCGGTAGCACTGCCATGTGAAGGCTGGTGAAGACGGGGTGCAGGGTGCTCCAAGGGGCAAGTGCATGGGTAGTGCAGGGGCCCACAACAACATTGCCGCCGGATCGATTACGAGCCGTAATACAATGCTGTAGGCCTTTTCCTGCTGAGCCAGCAAAAAAATTGTAATGGAGCCTAGGGGGAGGCGGCCACACTGGCGGCAACCTGCCGTCAGAACTTCGGTGGACTGTGTAAACGGTGCGCCGAAGTCATAAGTACCCCCTTTATTTTTCCTCTTTGCAATTGGGTTTGTTCCTGACTTCCCCTCACCATCTCCTCTGTTTCGTTTGTTGTTACTGTATCATTTTGTGTATAGAATTGACATTCAAATCTTTGTAAATTGGAGAGTTGATCAAATGTAATCAGTGAAGAATAGTCCTCACCAGTCCCCTATAATCACAATATAGGTATTAGACTGTATTGTCTTTAACACCACATTATACAAAGCAATGGTCCAGGGAAAGCAGTGATGAGCCTTCAGGATTTGCATTGTGGCCACCTAAATATTGACTCAAAAATGTCATCTGACCCTAATATAATGATTACTAAAATGCTGTGAACCAAAATATCATGGGCAAATATATAGTTTTATATTTATTTTATCATCGGATCAAAGCTTACAATGTTTTTTACTTTAATATGGTTTAAGCATGGCATTTATTCTACTGATTTATGCTACTGTTTTAATACATATGTTTTATATTTTTATTTTTTTTAAAGTTATATTTTTTTCAGGTTGTTGGGTGTATCCACAGACTGGGTGGGTGGTGTATTTTCTTATGTATCTTAAATATTCATTTATAGTAATTACTATGTTTATTATGTGTTATTAAATGGACCCTTTCTGAAATTATGGAACAATAGCTTTTTATTTTTTCTAATAATGTTAATTGATTAGTTCATATATTTTGATTATTATGTGTTTATTTTATTATATTTTAACAAGTGTGTACTTTTACATTTATATTGATTGATTAATATGTCATCTTTAGAAAAATATTTCAATTATGTATTTGTTTGCGTGTTATATTATTTGAGGTGTGTATATTTATTTGAGTTAAAGGTTTATTGGGGAGACTGGGACTGGTATTGAATAAAATTAAACATGTAGATTTATTGATTCATGTATTATTGACTAATTATTAATTTGACAAGTAATTAATTGAAATTAATTTTTAATTGAAAAAATATTTTCTATAATTGTAAAAATGATTGCACATTTTAATGGGTTGTGCGGTGTTATATGGTTAGATACTGTTATTGTTTACATTTATCTTTTTAATTCATTTATTTCACATGTTTTTCAAATTTCAAAAGGATAAGGTTTTATAAACACTTTTTGTATGATATAAAGAATGTGGCGGTCATTCTGACCCTGGCGATAAAAACCGTCAGGGCCGTGGTCCGCGGGAGCCCCGCCAACAGGCTGGCGGTGCTCCTTTGGGCATTCTGACCGCGGCGGTACAGCCGCGGTCAGAAACGGAAAGTCGGCGGTCTCCCGCCAGCTTTCCGCTGCCCAGGGGAATCCTCCATGGCGGCGCAGCTTGCTGCGCCGCCATGGGGATTCCGACCACCATCCTGTTCCTGGCGGTTTCGGCCGCCAGGAACAGGATGGCGGTATGGGGTGTCGTGGGGCCACTGGGGGCCCCTGCAGTGCCCATGCCAATGGCATGGGCACTGCAGGGGCCCCCGTAAGAGGGCCCCACTTAGAATTTCAGTGTCTGCTTAGCAGACACTGAAATTCGCGACGGGTGCTACTGCACCCGTCGCACCCCTTCTACTCCGCCGGCTCCATTCGGAGACGGCTTCCTCGTGGAAGGGTGCTTCCCGCTGGGCTGGCGGGCGGCCTTTTGGCAGTCGCCCGCCAGCCCAGTGGGAAACCCAGAATGACCGCTGCGGTCTTTTGACCGCAGTACGGTCTTCTGGCGGTTCCCGCTTGGCGGGCGGCTCCCGCCGCCCGCCAAGCTCAGAATCACCCCCTGTGTGTTTTATTGATGGGATTGATACCACAACAGAACCACACATACATAACAATTCAGTGTAAGACAAAAAGTGTTTATTTGGTTTTGTAACAGTCAACTTCCGAATTTATAAAAATTAATAAATATTAGAGTTAGGTGCAAATGATTGGTCAAATAAACAAATTAGAAACAACATTGACAGTATTAAGTAGAAAAGCTGGAGTGGTACTATTGTAGGTTATTCACATGGAATACATTGCACTTTTTCGAAGATTTTGGACCTGATTTAGATCTTGGCGGAATCGGTCCCACCGTGGATTTTCTATCAGATATCCCACCCACCAACTTAGTGGTCTGCCTGCTCTATTTACATGTTGCTTGGTACATACACAAAAGTGCATCAACAAATTGGTGTCACCGCCAGGAATGTACACCCACATTGATGGCGTAATAGGCAAAAATTGCTGGTGACACGACTCCAGCCAGTATTACTGTCAGGCCAATCATGATGTGCCTTCCCGTCGACTAAACTGTGGCGGCCAAACCTCCACACCTGAGTTGCCGGATTGGGAGGTACATGTATATAAGCACAAAATGTACCTTTTTTCAAATTTTCTCATTTCCTACCACCGTAAACCCTATCATACAAGCTGCTACTGGACCAAAATGAAAATCAACCATATCATCCCCAGAACCGAAGGTAAGTGACTGTTTTACCTGTTGTCCTGGGAATTGTTGGTGTGCATTAGCACTGGACTCGTGCATGTTGAAAAAAATACTTAGCAATCGTACAGTGATGTGCAATGCATAGGTGTGTAACGTTGTAGGTAGAAAAAGTTTTAAAAACACACCTCAATATATCAGTAATACTCACCAATCTGGTACTAACTGCCTTCATGGAAATGGACACCTAAACAAAAATTCACATCAATCCCAAATCGAAATGTGTCCATACAGATGTATGTAATAATTTTTTGTAAACTGCCATATCATATACATAAACAGTACACCCAATTGGAACTACATAGATACAATATAATGTACAAATTGTGCTCGACAATGCTCCAAGTGGGTGTGCACAGACTGTACAGCAGAGATGTATTAAGATCCATTGGTTTGTGCAATTTCTGTTAAACATTAGATGTCATTTAACTCTAAAATCTAATTTTCCCTGTGTAATGGATATATGTATATTATTACCACACCATGCTAAAAAAAACACACATGCATTCTCCAGTCACAATAATAAAAACATTTATAATTTTGGAGTAAGTGTCCAGTAACATGATAAATGCTTGCACCAAAATTAACACGTCCATCACAAATGTACAATACTAGTGTATGCACTGTATAAATATGTCGAAAATAAAACCTGTGCTTGTCACTGTAAAAAATTAGAGTAAGTGCATGTCACACCCATTAGCAGAAAAATATTATCAGCAAAGAATGACTACTAATTAAAAATTAATGCCAGGATCAAGATATTGAAAATAAAAAGCATTTAATCAAACAATGAGATAATTCTCTCACATATTTATAAAGATAAATTAAATCATACAAAAATGGTCCAAGTACTCCAATAGGAGAATCCTGGGCTACAGGCCCCGAACTTGCCTCCTAATTTCACTGCCAGTTATAACCTTCTCAGGAAGGGGCATCTATTGTGCACAGAGCAGCCACCTCAATGATCTTACTTGGAAGGCGGGCTTGGGTTTTGGAAGGGTGTTTTTTTTTTTAGGGGTTGTTTCGGGGTTAGGAGGAGTGGGCATGGTTTTGGCAGGGATGGTCTTGGGTTTGAGAGAGGGGAGTTTGAGTGTGGTGGGGCTTTGGGTGTGGGAGGGGTAGTTTTACATTTGGGAGGGGTGGGTTGGGATGTGCAAGGGGACAAGGCCAGGGTAAGGAAAATGTATTATTTAGGAGATGGGTAGGATGGTAAACAGGGATTTGGGTTTGAGAGGTAGAGGGAGTGGCAGTGGGTGATATGTGTGTGTCTGTTGAGGGTACAGGTGCCTGTGGGTCTGGTGTATGAGGTGTACATTTGAGTGTGTGTTTTTCCTGGGTGTGTGTGGGTGTTTGTGTCTAGTGGGTTTTGTATCTAATGTATGTGTGTATGGATGTGCTGTTGAAGTGCTGGGTGTGGTTGTGGTGCTTGTGGATGTGATGGTGCATGTGGGCGTGGTGGGGGTTGTGCATGTGGGTGAAGTGGTGGTTGTGGTGTCTGCAGGTGTGCTGGGGTTGGTGATGCATGTGGATGTGGTGGCGTGTATGGTGTCTGCAGGAGTGATGCTGGTGTTGCATGTGGGTGTGGTGGTGGTTGTGGTGTATGTGGGTGGGCTGGCTGTGCATGTGGGTGTCGCGTCTATGGATATGCTTATAGTGATGGTGGTGGTGTTGGTGGTGATGGGTGTGGTGTCTGTATGTTGTTTGTGTGTTTGTCTGTGTTTTTCTGGTATTGTGTTTAGGTGAGAATGTGCTGCTTGTGTGTATTGGAGTTGGGAGGTGCAAAAGAGCAAGTGTGCTTTGGACAGGACTGGAAGTTGGGAATTGAGATGGGGAAGGAGCAAGATTTATGGTATGAGGTTGGGATTGTTGGGAAGCTGCGGTAAGTGAGGAGGCTAAACCCTGGAATTACTTCTGTAGGTCAGACAGAGCACTATGAATGGCTTTCAGGAAAGCTAACATTTCTTGCATCTGGCCACTAAACCCCTGGTTGGCATTCAGTAGTGCAGTCTGGATAACAGAGATGTTCCATAGGAGATCAATAGCCTCCCCACGCAGTGCAGCCAGGGGTGTAGGGGAGGGAGAAGGTACCTGCAACAAAGGAGATGCCACCTTTTTTAGGGGAGATTATTTGGCCAACTGATGGGGGAGCAAGAGGGCGGGTAAAGATGGTTCTCGGGGTGGCAGACAAGGATGCAGGTGATAAAGTTGCAGTAAGGTCACTAGGGACTAGTCTTCTTTGGAGGCCTTCTTTGTCGGTCCCTTCACCCTCTGTGCCACTAGATCCCTTGGTGCTTGTGGTCTCAGTACCTAAACCACAGTGGCCAGCTGTTTCCCCACCTATGTGGCTAATGCCCCCTTTGCTTGCTCCAGATAAGGCTGAAATGACATATACAGCAGTTTCAATGTATCTGTGTAAAAATAACTGATCTAAACATTTATCAAAATACATTTTCCAAGTTTTCAGATGTCACCTACTTCAAGGCTTCCAAACTTTGGTTCTTAAATATCATCATCTCATGCATGTAGGCGACATTTTCTGAAACCATTTGGTCACAGTTTTGCTATTCCCCATGATAGCTCCTATATCATACATGACCAAGACTCTCATATCCAATACAAAGTCTTGGCAGGAACTGTTTAACACCTCTGAATGGGTGGGATTTGTTGTTTAGAATAATTAATACATCACCAAAAAGAATATAAACCAAAAATACATTTGTACAGTGTGTTTACAAGGCTACTGTTTATACCTTGATGCATTTATACATTTATAAAAATGAGTCATGATTTGGGCCTGATATTGAGTTTGCCAGATGTGATACTCCAACATGTATGGGATGGAACCTTCCATCTTCAAAAGTACTTTAAGTATTGCATTCTTCACCAGAATTCAAAGGACATTGGAGAATGGCATACAGTATGTGGTAATCTGTCACCAATGTGTACACATTCGTGTCTGTGTTGGACCAAACATTGTATGCCTATCATAATTATTCATCACTAAACAGACAGGCTTGCATTTGTGATGAAGTAACACAGCATGTCAATCTGTCACTTCTAACATGAAAGAAATAGTTATTTTGTATTAAAACACATCTGGCTTATGTTTGGATTCTTAAAATGTAGCCGTTTAACCTGATGTCACTAGTCATTCTGGATCACATGCTCACTCTTGTTTGTCTATAAAACACTTACCACTGTGATGTTTAAGCATCCACTGTATCTTAATATATATCACCTGTGATAGGGCTAACATAACATCATTCACAATAGTGAAGGAGCATCACACCTCACACTATCTAGACCAGTGACCTGTCTGGTACTACTGTCCTTTATGCCGTCATAGTACCTAATGTATATTTGTTGTTTAGGCAGGTATGTGCCTGCTCAAACCAGAACTTTGGTAGTGAACACAAACCAGGTGGTATAATTTCCCAAATATAATCTACAAAACACATCATCATACACCTTGAGCAAAAGTTACTCATTCAAGGAGTCCTTTTCTGTGTTGGACATATGTCAACCTTAATGTTGATGGTAACATTAGTTGCTGAAAAAATAAGTTATATAACATATTGAACTCACACTAGAATTTACCCCTTTGATGCTACTATTGGGCTCTCAAATGCTCCTCAAGGACCGGATAGGGTACCGCAAGTATGTGTGCCATTAGGGGTGTCAGGGTGCAGCACACTCACTGCCCACATTGGGAGGACAGGCCAAGCTGAACTTTTGATGACTTTCTGGTCCAGCATCTTAGGTCCTCCCACATCTTTTGGCGATGGATGCTGTGTAGTGGATAGACCCGAGGACCTGCATCTTCTGGGCGGTGGCCTTCCATATCGCTATTTTTTGATAGGAGATGATCTGTATGGATTAAAAAAAGCAAGACTAAGTGTTTTGTGAGGTTTTGATTGTCTTTATTGATGTGAGACAATTTTGTTACATCTCTCACAAACATTTCTAACAAGTCAGGACCGATTATTTAGCAATATTAAGTTTGTCTCAGAATATATACATTTATAGTGACCTGTTGGGTACCCTCAACAGTTACAATGTCCTAATGTTGCTAATACAGACCACAAGCATCATCTAGGCCTGGGGTCCGAAGCCTTTCCTGTAGTGAGAGCCACTCCTGACCAGTACAAATCATTGCAAGCTACTAAAGGCTAAAGAAAGTGTACAATTTACATATTAGAAGAACACACACCATGCACAGCTACATTGGCTTAATGCAAACATTTTTTAGAAGCAGATACCATAGCTTGACAGACATACAATGACTAAGGGCAGTGTAGAAGGGCCGCCGTTTGTGCCAGTGAGAGCATGGTTTTGGGTGGTGTATGAACAAGTGTGTGGGTGTAATAATGGGACATACTTGTGCAGGTGATTGTGAGCCTGTGTCATTTATGCTTACAGCACACAATATACATTTCCCCAAATATAGCACCATTACCTGGCTAAAAAATACATACACTCATCTTTCAGAAAATGAGAAGGAGTTTACAAGGAAACGAAAACATCAGACAACTCCATTACTTGAAAGTTTTTTCTTGCACTTTACATTTCTCTCATTTCTACATTAGCCTGTATTTTCACTAATACTACTGGTATAGTGTATACTGGCCACTGAAAGGAGGGAGCATGCAGTTTGTCAAATGAACTGAAAAGTCAGCTCATTCATTCAGATGGCTATTCATTTCAATTTACAGACTTTCCAAACATTGTTAAGAATCATTATGTCCTCTACTGAATTATTCAGTTGTTCACACTCCAATCACAGCACTTCACTGATGAGCAAAAATGGACAGATTAGCTTGTGTATGAAGAAGAAACAAATTACTTAGGAATATATTTCCCTCACAAACATGTGCCTGTTCCTGTGGGTTCCCATTAAGCTGGTCTTACAGGGACAGGACCTCTGTGGTGAGGAGTTCCAACTTTCCAGCTGAGAAGTTATGAGCCCTGTCACCTGCTTTAGCCAGCATCCTGGCTCCCAGAGAATGAGAACATCAACAAAAGTGGAGGAGGTGTTGATGGCTGCAGTATTAGGAGGCAAGTGAACTTTTTTTCCTAAAGCCATGTACAATCTGCAATGGAGACAGACACAGCCATTGGCTTTTGTGCATAGCTGTCACACATGTTAGCTTGTGGCTGTGTCTATCTTGGAGTGTTATACTTCCTACATGGTCAACTTCTGCCAGTGGACTGCCAATGTCCTAATTGCAAGGTCAGGCGACCTCCATGTTAGGATACAAAACAGTGTATTTCTAAATGGTAAGTGTGTCACCATCACTGAAAAATGGTGGCTAGTTTGTTTACCAATGTAAAATACATAGAACACTGTTTTTAGTTAACTATGACACATTCAAATGTGATGCGCTTCTGTGTTTTGCCACAATAGCGAAGCGGTGTATTTTATACTTGATGGAATTAAAAATAAATAACAAAAAACAACTAATGTGTAAATAATACATTTATAATGTATCTCATACACATTTAAAAAATGACATGTCAAAAATTGTTATACTAAGTTGAAAAATCACTAGTAAATGATGTGTACATATACAAAGACATGCAATGTGTGTTGATTATCCAACTATTGTGGGATCATTTTAAGTGATACTTTGTTTTTCTTAACTGTAGACATATGAATCCAGGGAGGGGTAGAAGGTGACAGCCTCAAGCCTTCAGACCTTTCCCAGACCTTCGCCACTATGGAGAAAAGGGACATGATAAAAAATACAGATTAAATAGGCAGATTATTCTGGATTTAGGTCATGAACTGGAGCCTGATCTTCTGCCTCACAATGGAAAGACAACAACAATAACACCAATATCGAAAATCATGGCAGTACTTCATTTTGTGGCCACTGCAGCTTTCCAATGCACTGTGACAGTATCTGGAGGCATGTCTCAACCAACTTTCAGTGGTGTGCTACAAAACATCCTTTCTTCAGTGATGTGGCACATCAACAGCTTCACCCAGTTTCAATGACATTGGGATTCTGCCTATGTGAAGGCCGATTTTTATGCTTTGGGTAGCATACCACACATGGTTGGCGCAATTGATTGCACACATATTGCCTTGGTGCCATAACCCGCCATGAACAGGTCTACCTCAATTGGAAAAACTTCAGCTTAATCAATGTGAAAATTGTCTGTGGTCAACTTGACATCCTTGTCATGATATCTCCTGCCTTTTTGACTCTGCCTCCTGTATTTTTGACAGTGTGCTGGATTTCATTTTTGCTGGTTTTGGTACTCTGGGCACTTTACCACTGCTGACCAGTGCTAAAGTGCTAGTGATTTCTGTTTAAATTGGGTTGGTGATTGGTTTTCTCCACAATTGTCATATATGATTTATTAGTAAGTCCCTAGTATAGTGTACCATATGTGCCCAGGGCCTGTAAATCAAATGCTACTAATGGCCCTGCAGCACTGAATGTGCCACCCACATAAGTAGCCTGTAAACATGTCTCAGACCTGCCACTGCAGTGTCTGTGTAAAACAGTTTTAATCTGCCATGGCAACCTGACAAGTACACCTACTTACCAAGCCCAAATCTTCCCTTTTAGTACATGAAAGGCACCCCTAAGGTAGACCCTAGGTAGCCCCATGGGCAGGGCATGGTATATTTAAAAAGTAGGACATGTACTGGTGTGTTTTACATGTCCAGATAATGAAATACTGACAAATTCAGTTTTCACTATTGCAAGGCCTATCTGTCCCATAGGTTAACATGGGAATGGCCTTTAAGTACCTTTTAAGTGTAATTTATCATTGGGAGCGGATAGAGATATGAGGTTTGGGGTCTCTAAACTCACAATTTAAAAATACATATTTTTGTGAAGTTGGTTTTTAAGTTGTAATTTTGAAAATGCCACTTTTAGAAGTTGGACAAGTTCTTGCTTGGCCATTCTGTGCCTCTGCCTGGCTGTGGAATACATGTCTGGGTCAGGATGACAGTTGAGCTTGTTGTGAATTCACTCTAGACAGTCACACAAAGGGAGCTGAGGTGTGCCCTGCATATCCTGATGGGTCTTCCTGGGATATAGTGATGGGAGGAATAGATACTTGCACCTGAATAGGTCTGTGCCTGTCCGTACACAATGCAGTCTCTAACCCCCTAGAGTATGAGAGTATGTCTGGGACCATGGCAGGAAAGGCAGGTTTGTGTGCAGTACAAAGACTTTCCCATGAAGTTTGCATACTTCAAAGACAGAAATGATTATGAGTATTGCACTGCTGAACCCACAATTTTAGAATGCTTTTGGATCAAGAGGAACCTTTGCCAAGGAGAAGAGCTGAAGAGCTGCGAGGAGGAGTACTGCCATTTTGCTGTGTGTGCTTTGCTGGGTTGGCCTGCAGTTGCTGTTTCTGCTTTGGAGAGGACAAAGACTGGACTTTGCTGTGTATAATTCTTGTGAAGTTTCTCCAAGGGCTTGGACTGAGCTTGCCTCCTGTTAAGAAGTCTCAGAGACAGCAAAGACGTCACCTACCAGTCTCTGGGTTCTCATGCTGAGGAACCTGACTTGCCAGGTTGTGCCCATATCAGTTCCTGTGCCCTTGGGAGTGAAAGCTGGCCTAAAAACTAGAAGAACCAGGCACATCGACTCCGGATGACTCCAGAACCGGTGCCACTGCCCGGCTCTGCGCCACTGCCTACACCAAAGTCGTGGTCCCCACTTCAGTGAGATGACTGCAACTGGCCCCGCAGGCCCAATGCCCCTGCAGTGGCTCCGAAGTCCCCAGACATTGTGAGTCCCGAAAGCCATGTCATGGTTGTCCGTGACACCCAACTCCACCGCGGACCTGTGGCCTTATGGTGTGAACGTGTCCCCCAAGAGGTCACCCCATCATGTCTTTCTTTATTGGGGAGACTGGGAATCCCACCGGATTCATCAAACCAGGTGGATTGTAGGGTACTGATGCCTCACCACCAACGCTGCATCACCTCCCCTGAACCTGTAAGGGACAGACTCCTCATCTCCACTGCCTCGCAATAAGGGACCAACGCCTCACCTCCCCTGTAGCAGTAAAGAACCAATATTGCACTGGTTCCAGCGAAGTCTCACCTCCTTGCAATGTCTTTGTTTCAGAATTTTCAAAGTTACTGTACCTGGAGGTCCATGCAACTCCTTGAATGGTGCCGCACTCCCTTGCGAGTGGTGTCGGACTGTTGGGAATGACTCCATCAATGGCATTGTGATAATCCCAGTTGGATCTCTTGTGTATCTAAGTGCTTTATTGGGATTTAGGCCCTTATTACAAACCTGGCAGTTGGTGTTAAAGTGGTGGTAATATTGCCAACAGGCCGGCCGTAATTACCACCATATTATGACCATGGTGGTGTTATCTCCGATAGACAGCCAATGTACCACACCGACCGCCTGGGCGGAAACAACAGCCACTACGGCGGTAGGCGCCTACAGCCAGACAGAAGTCAATGTACCGCCCACCATATTATGACCTAGGAAACCACCACCTTTTCCGGGGCGGTACCAACGACATCAAATGCCTGGTGGCAACAGAGCACAGAAGTGAAAGGAGTCACCATTGGAGACGCAGGGAACAACCACGCCGCCATGGAGAGCAAAAGTGGGAAGGAAACGAGGTGACGATTCAGCTGAGAGTGTAGCCTGGAAATTACGCCACAAAGGGATCCCCAGGTTTCCAAGTAGTGGAGTATCGGGGATTAAGAGAGGTATCAGGGGGCCTTTCCTAATTGCCCCTCTAGGCAATGTTTATGCTTAACGAAGCGCCATAGATGGTGCTTCGGGAGATCAAATTCCTCCCTTAGTTCTGTGAAGGATTTCAAGGTGCCCCTATTCAGAAGTTGGTCAGCTCAGTGAAGGCCCTTTGAGCGCCACTCTTCCCAGGAGATGGATTTTTACCCAATGAGTAATCCCCCATTGCCCCACAACTGTGCTCTGTCGTGCATCTGGGGGTCAATTTTGAGCAATCGATGAGCTTGTTGCCATGAGTTGCGCATGGCTGTGATCATGGGGTTGGTGGTGCGCAAGAGAGCAGATCTTTCCTTATAGAGTATCTGTAGCCCTGACAGGGAGTAGGAAAGAGTCCTTTCCACCTCCACCCAAAGAGGTGGGTCCCGTGCTTTCGGTAGCAGGTAATTGTGAGAGGTGTAGCGCCAGTGTGTAATGTTCCACAGAGGGAAGGCCAAGTCCTCCTTACTCACGTCTGGCGAGTAATGCTGCCCTGGGTAGCCGCGGATGCATTGATCCCCATACAAAGGCCCAAATGCGACAATCTATCTCTCAGAGAGTAAACAGAGGAACCTGTAAAGCTAACATACACAGGTCATATAGAAAGTGCGGTAGGGTTACCCTCCGTACCGCCTGGGCTCTACCCCACATGGAAAGGTCTAGGTGTGCCCATTTGTCAAAATCACATTTCATACTGGTTAACAACGGGTCCAAATTATCTGTTACCATTTTCTCCAGCCCACTATTGATGTATATGCCAAAATATTGAAGACGCGACCGTTTCCATTTTACCGAGAGATCCCGGACTGATGTGCTCACCATTATAGGGAACAGCGGTAATGCTTCGCTCTTATCCCAGTTGATTCTATATCCTGAAAGGAGCTCAAATTCGGAGAGTATGGCACGAAGAGCCGATAAAGAGTTGGATAAGTCGGTGAGGGTGAGTAGAATATCATCTGCATACAAATAAACAGTAGAACACCCATCAGAGATGGGTTTCCCGGAGATGGTATTAGAGCCGCGTATTGTGGCCGCCCGGGGTTCAACAGCTAGGAGAAACAGCAAGGGCGACAGGGGGCAGCCATGGCGGGTCCCCCTATGCTCTGGAAATGTGTCGGAGAGGAACCCACCGCAGTTGACCTGTGTGGTTGTGGAGTCATATAGTAGGCGTACCATATTAATGAAGCTAGTTCCGAGGCCAAAGCGTTCTGGTGTTTCAAAGACGTACCACCACTCCATGCGGTCAAATGCCTTCTAAGCATCTAGGAAGAGGGCAAGAGCTTCCTCCCATGAGTCCCGCATCTCTCATATAGCATGGAGCAGTGTGCGGAGTTGATTCCTGGAAGAGCGGCAGGACACAAAGCCAACATGTGTGTGATGGACCAGAGAAGGTATAACCTTCTTAAGACGAGCCGCGAGCATCCCCGCCAGGACTTTAACATCGCTGTTGAGGAGGGATATGGGACGGAAGCTACCACACATGAGGGGGTCCTTACCTGGTTTGGGCAGTACTGTTATAGAGGCTTTGTTGGATAGTGGGTGAAGCAAGCCAGTTTGGGTAGCCCCTCGGAAGGCCTCATATAAGGTTTCCACCATATCCTCTCCCGTCCATTTATAAAATTCTGTCGGGTACCCGTCCTCGCCAGGTGCTTTATGATATGGTAGGTTAGCAATAGCCTGTCGAATCTCTTCTCTGCTGATGTCCCCTTCTAGAAGAGCCCTGCCTTCCTCTGAGAGGCGATGCAGATTCGCCTTCTCCAGAAAGGTGGACAACCTGACCCGGTCTTCCTCCGTTTCCAGAGCATAGAGGGTCTGGTAGAAGTGACCAAACTCATTAGCAATTTCCTGGGGTTGTGTAATAAGTGAACTGTGGGTGTTGTAGAGGGCCAGGATGTCCAACGTTGCCTCTCGTTGGTGGAGTTGGGCGGCTAGCAGGCGGCCTGCTTTCTCTCCATGTTCGTAACGACGGTCTTTTAGTCTTTGTAGGGCATATTCTGCACGTGACGTAAAAAGGTTGTTGAGTTCCATTTTAGCATGTTCTAAATGACGACGAAGGGATGTGGAGGGGGCCTGAGTATATTCATGTGTAGGTTGTATAATACAGTCCTTGTTATTATGGAGGTAATTGGTGACATGCGATCTAAGCTGTTCTTTTCCCTTGGGGGTGCGGTAGCGGGAGGCGTTGAGGCGCCTTGGTTTATGACTGGGAGAAACATGCCCGAGCCCTAGGGACAATAAAACCGGAGAGTGATCCTACAAGGCTGCCGGTAGTATCTCAGACTCTTTAATAGCTTGCAAGAGCAGATGAGAAACTAGTAAGTAGTCCAGTCTGGATTGGGTCCCATGGACTGGGGAGACGAAAGTGTAGTCACGGTCGGTGGGGTGTGAGAGATGCCACTGATCTAGCAAACCGTGGTCTGATAGGACGGCCCCAAAAAGAGACCTGTCCGCATTGTTTCCCATGTCACTACTGCTCAATCTATCTAGGATAGCATCTGGTGCTAGGTTCCTGTCCCCTCGCAAAAGATATTGAGAAGCTCCGATCTTCGTCAATAGTCTGTTAAGAGAGAGAAAAAAGGAATGTTTGGAGCCCGTGGGAGCGTATATAGATCCTACGCATACTGTGGAGGGGCCCAATACTAACTTTGCAAGGACATAGCGTCACGCCATGCCTTAAGAAGCCTCAACTGTAAGGATTGGCGGATGAGAATTGCCACATCACATCTCCATTCTGTGCCCTGCGTTCCATCTTGTACTGGCGGTGTCCCACTGTAGAGCACCTTGCCCACCCAATCCCTGCGCAGCTTCTCTGATTCTGATGGGGATAGGTAGGTTTCCTGCAAGAGAGCAATGTCTGTGTTTTTGGATCGTAGATAAGATAGAACGTTTTGTCATTTAATGTAGTGTGTCATACCATGAACGTTCCAGGAAAGGACCTCCTAAGGAGGAGTATTCTAAGTGGAGGAACAGTATGGGGTGGGGTGAGACTCTGAGTATGGGTACGGTGATAAAGGACAGTCAAGGAAAGGAGGGGGAGCAATGAGGGATCCTCGGCCGAAAAATAGGAGAGGGTCAAGCCAGTAGGAATTGAGGGGTAAAGAAAAGAAATGAAAAGGGAGAGGAAATGCTAATGTAGGAATACAGAAAATAGGTCAGTACATAGAAAGGGAAAGGGGACAGAGCGAGGAATATAGATGATAAAGAAAGGACCGGAACCTTGTGTCCCTGGAAGTAGGGAAAAGAGGAGAAAAAGGAGCACAGATCGGTGTCTGTGACGGGTAAGGAAATTCCTCATCACCGATAGCTCTGCTGAACTGCGGGTCAGGACCGGCATGATGCGTGCGCCGAGCAAAGGCGAAGAGGCGGAGGGGAAGGAGAGGAATGTGGAACATAAGGGCTGTCTACAAACTTCTAGTAAGGAATAGCGGCAGACATCAGGATTACTGGTGAGGGGGGAGAACAGGGTGGAGCGCCCATTGTGACAAAGGACGAGATCGAGAAGATAGAGAGGGGATAGAGCCAAACATTAGCACCAACAACGTGCAGGGGGGGGTCAAATAACCCAGATGGACCAAGAACAAGAACACAAGGAGGTGGCAAGAATCCGGTGAATCGAGTGGACTGAGCATGTGAGCATATCTCCATTCAGGAGTCCTTGTCAGATCGAGGTTTCCACAGGTGATATATGTCCCATCTGGTCGGCACTAAGATAGACCTGTGCATAGACGTAGTGGACCCTAGTAACAACACTAAGACAGAACAGTAACACTGTGACACTAGAGTGCCGATACGTTAATCCGCCCCACCCACCTCCCGCAACAAAAAGGAGAGACAGGGAAGACAAGCAGTCATTGCACTTAGCTGTCCGATGCAGAGGGTCCCTCCGTTATTCTCTTCTTACAAATGGTCCAGGAAGGGCATATAGTAGCATTATGTGTGGTCAGTAGATGATGGCTTAAGAGGAGAACGGGACTTGTCTCTGCCCTGGTCCTGGGTATGTGCAATCACTGCTTGTAGAGCATGATTGCATCCATCCTGCGATTTAGGCAGGCAGTCATAGATCCTGCCCTTCTTCTGTGAAGCAGTATGATGTTGGGAGAAGGCAGGAGAGGCCGAGGGAATGTCCCCCTTGGCAAGAGTGTCCGGGCACAGGGACGCCGGGGCACAGTCCATGATACGCTGAGCGAGGTCATCCAAAAACAAGCTAAGGTCTGTGGGTTTGATGAAGTTCCTCGACTTGCCACTGTGTGTGATCCACATACGAGCTGGTTCAAAGAGGCCAAATTTGATGTCCAGTTTCTGGAGTTGTGGCCTGAGGGCAAGGAATGCACTTCGCTTCTCATTCGTAATCCTGGAGAAGTCCGCTGCCACTCTGACCTCGCGACCTTCCAGCAAGAATGGACCCTGAGTCCGAGTCGCCGAGAGAACCTGCAGAGCTTGCTCATGGCGGAGGAAGCACGCGATGACCGGGCAGGGCCGTCCAGAGGTTGCTGAATGAAGAGGGACGATCCTGTGCACTCTCTGGAACTCGAGCGGTGGTGAAAAGGTCAGGCCGGTAAGCTCTGGGAACAAACATTTAAGGAAAGCTTTGATATCGGTGCCTTCTTTACATTCTGGTATGCCAAAGAAACGGACATTGTCTGTCCTGCTCCTGTCTTCAAAGTCCGTGACCTTTGCTCTCAGAGTCCGCAACTCTGCGTCATGTTCCGGCACCATCCCATCGTGTACTTCTATAGTTGTGAGGCGTTGATCAACATCCGCTACCTTCTCACTGAAACAGGCTATGTCCATCCTAATGGAGGCAGAGGCAGTGGAAAGGTCTGAAATCTTTAAGTCCATTGCCTCAAGGCACCGTTCTACCGCTGTAATCTCCTGCAATATGTGGTCAGTGGCATCTACCGCTCGGGGTCACCCGGTATGGTCATAGGGCTGGAGAGGGTCGGCTGAGTAGTCATGTTTTTCGGTTGAGCTATGGCCTCTGAGAAGAGCAGTTGACGGGAATGTTTGCCGGAGGATTTCCCACTGGGCATTGCCTCTGAATATGGGAGGCTCTGGGAGGGTCAAACCGGGCACCCCTAGCAGTGAGATTATGTCTCAGATCGGTAAGATGGAGTATCTTCTCAGTAACGGTTAGGATCCCCTACGTATAATCCACTAGTGGGTATCCGGTGGGACAGAGCTAGTTATAGGGATCCGCAGTTCTGGCCATGGGCAAGAGATGGGAGGCGAACTGGCATTGCCCGCAAGCTAAGATGGATTGTCCACAGCCGTCCCCAAAATGCACCTGAGTGGATACCAAAGTGAGGTAGAGACACAGTTGAGCCTGCTGTGTCGTAGCTTTGTCCTCACTGCAGTGAGGGAAGTGGTCATTGTCCTGGGTTGAGGATAGCCTGCTGTTGTATTGTGCTACGTTCGGTTCACTTGGGCTAAGAGGGGGTGTGTCACCAACATGGAGCCTGGTTCCGTGCTCCTCTGAGTTTGTAGCGTAGGGGCCAGCCTCACTGGTAGGGGAGAGCCTCTCCCCTCCCTGGGTCTTTCCACGGGGTGGTGTGGCGTATGGGAACAGACGTCTCTGCGATACACCTGTGTCATGGACTGGAGGGCAGTGTTCGCCCCGGTATAGGGCGTGAGCATTGAAGAGGATGCGACTCACCAGCCGTCGGCTCACCGACCTCTCCAGGCATCTATAGGTGAGTAGGGTATCATGTTGTAGGGTGTAGTAAGTCCAACTTCTCAGCAGGCCCCAGGGCAATCCACGCCGCCAGGTGCTGCAATGCTTGGCCCTATGGTGTTCTGCAATGATCCCTCAGGCGCTCTAGGCAAGGTCTCGGCGCGTCGTGGTCTCGCGCGGCTCCTCCGCCACACCACCACGCCGTAGGTCAGAGAGGTCCATCTGTTGTGTTCTCTGCATCCGAGCCGTCGAAGGATCCGCGACTCGAACAGACCAGAATGCAGATTTTCACACCTGGGAGCAATCCCCTCGGCCGCTTGCCGCACCACGCAGCGGATTTAGTCTTCGGCCGTAATTTAGGCTGTGGCTGTTAGCGCCGATACAGGCCACGTCTCCTCTGCAGTGCTGCCGGCGTCAAGCAATGAGTTCTGACCCCGTTGAGTTCTGCAGTCCGGTCAGGGCTAAGTAGAAGCCCCGTAGTTAGCCCCTCTCCAGCTGGGTTCCCCCTCCGCGACCTCCGTCCTGCTTCGGCGTGTGGGGCATCCAAATTAGGTGGCCATGATTCACGGCTGCCAGACCACGGCCCCCAGTAGGCAGCTCTAAAACATATACAGAAAAGTTTGCATATTTTTCTGGGCACAATGTTAAAAATGCTGAGTCATATTATTTTAAATTGCCAGAAATACAAAATTGATTTATTCTGATTAATTTGTTTCCCGGTTGGCTGTAGAAGGCTATGAAAAGTGGTTGGAGATGATTGACTTAAAAAGTGTGTGTGGTCAACAAATTGGTAAATGGGAGGAAAAGAAGCTTTATTTAGAGCATGCATGATTCCTGTTCAAATTATATTTTTAACCCCATCGCTGCCAGGCCTTTTCCCCCTTCTGTGCCAGGCCTTTTTTTGCCTATTTGGGGCAGTTCGCGCTTAGGCCCTCATAACTTTTTGTCCACATAAGCTAACCAAGCCAAATTTACGTCCTTTTTTTCCAACATCCTAGGGATTCTAGAGGTACCCAGACTTTGTGGGTTCCCTTGAAGGAGGCCAAGAAATTGGCCAAAATACAGTGAAAATTTCGTTTTTTTTTTAAAAAATTGAAAAAGTGGCTGCAGAAGAAGGCTTGTGGATTTCCCCCTGAAAATGGCATCAACAAAGGGTTTCCAGTGCTAAACTCAGCAGCTTCCTAGCTTTCAGGAACAGGCAGACTTGAATCAGAAAACCCAATTTTTCAACACAATTTTGGCATTTTACTGGGGCATACCCCATTTTTGCAATTTTTTGTGCTTTCAGCCTCCTTCCAGTCAGTGACAGGAATGGGCATGAAACCAATGCTGGATCCCAGATACCCATTTCTGAAAAGTAGACAAAATTCTGAATTCTGCAAGGGGTCATTTGTGTAGATCCTACAAGGGTTTCCTACAGAAAATAACAGCTGAAAAAGAAAAATATTGAAATTGAGGTGAAAAAAACATCAATTTTTCTCTACGTTTTACTCTGTAACTTTTCCCTGCAATGTCAGATTATGGAAAGCAATATACTGTTACATCTGCTGGACTCCTCTGGTTGCGGGGATATATAGGGCTTGTAGGTTCATCAAGAACCCGAGGAACCCAGAGCCAATAAATGAGCTGCACCCTGCAGTGCGTTTTCATTCTATACCGGGTATACTGCAATTCATTTGCTGAAATATAAAGAGTAAAAAATTGCTATCAAGAAAACCTTTGCATTTCCAAAAAGGGCATAAGATAAGGTGCTGAGGAGCAGTGGTTATTTGCACATCTCTGAATTCCGGGGTGACCATACAAGCATGTGAATTATAGGGAATTTCTCAAATAGATGTCTTTTTTACACACTCTCCTATATTTGGAAGGAAAAAATGTAGAGAAAGACAAGGGGCAATAGCACTTGTTTTGCTAATATATGTTCCCCCAAGTCTCCCGATAAAAATGATACCTCACTTGCGTGTGTAGGCCTAGCGCCGGCGACAGGAAACACCCCAAAGCGCAACGTGGACACATCCTAAATTTTGGAAAAAAACAGAGGTGTTTTTTGCAAAGTGCCTACCTGTAGATTTTGGCCTCTAGCTCAGCCGGCACCTAGGGAAACCTACCAAACCTGTGCATTTCTGAAAACTAGAGACCTAGGGGAATCCAAGGAGCGGTGACCTGCGGGGCTCGGACCAGGTTCTGTTACCCAGAATCCTTTGCAAACCTCAAAATTTGGCTAAAAAAACACATGTTCCTCATATTTCTGTGGCAGAAAGTTCTGGAATCTGAGAGGAGCTACAAATTTCCTTCCACCCAGCGTTCCCCCAAGTCTCCCGATAAAAATGATACCTCACTTGTGTGGGTAGGCCTAGCGCCCGCAACAGGAAACGCCCCAAAGCGCAACGTGGACACATCCTAAATATTGGGAGAAAACAGAGGTGTTTTTTGCGAAGTGCCTACCTGTAGATTTTGGCCTCTAGCTCAGCCGGCACCTAGGGAAACCTACCAAACCTGTGCATTTCTGAAAACTAGAGACCTAGGGGAATCCATGGAGGGGTGACTTGCGGGTCTCGGACCAGGTTCTGTTACCCAGAATCCTTTGCAAACCTCAAAATTTGGCTAAAAAAACACACGTTCCTCACATTTCTGTGGCAGAAAGTTCTGGAATCTGAGAGGAGCTACAAATGTCCTTCCACCCAGCGTTCCCCCAAGTCTCCCGATAAAAATGATACCTCACCTGCGTGGGTAGGCCTAGCGCCGGCGACAGGAAACACCCCAAAGCGCAACGTGGACACATCCTAAATTTTGGAAAAAAACAGAGGTGTTTTTTGCGAAGTGCCTACCTGTAGATTTTGGCCTCTAGCTCAGCCGGCACCTAGGGAAACCTACCAAACCTGTGCATTTCTGAAAACTAGAGACCTAGGGAAATCCAAGGCGGGGTGACTTGCGGGGCTCGGACCAGGTTCTGTTACCCAGAATACTTTCCAAACCTCAAAATTTGGCTAAAAAAACACATGTTCCTCACATTTCTGTGGCAGAAAGTTCTGGAATCTGAGAGGAGCTACAAATTTCCTTCCACCCAGCGTTCCCCCAAGTCTCCCGATAAAAATGATACCTCACTTGCGTGGGTAGGCCTAGCGCCGGCAACAGGAAACACCCCAAAGCGCAACGTGGACACATCCTAAATTTTGGGAGAAAACAGAGGTGTTTTTTGCGAAGTGCCTACCAGTAGATTTTGGCCTCTAGCTCAGCCGGCACCTAGGGAAACCTACCAAACCTGTGCATTTCTGAAAACTAGAGACCTAGGGGAATCCAAGGAGGGGTGACTTGCGGGGCTCGGACCAGGCTCTGTTACCCAGAATCCTTTGCAAACCTCAAAATTTGGCTAAAAAAACACATGTTCCTCACATTTCTGTGGCAAAAAGTTGTGGAATCTGAGAGGAGCTACAAATTTCCTTCCACCCAGCGTTCCCCCAAGTCTCCCGATAAAAATGATACCTCACTTGCGTGGGTAGGCCTAGCGCTGGCGACAGGAAACACCCCAAAGCGCTACGTGGACACATCCTAAATTTTGGGAAAAAACAGAGGTGTTTTTTGCGAAGTGCCTACCTGTAGATTTAGGCCTCTAGCTCAGCCGGCACTTAGGGAAACCTACCAAACCTGTGCATTTCTGAAAACTAGAGACCTAGGGGAATCCAAGGAGGGGTGACTTGCGGGGCTTGGACCAGGTTCTGTTACCCAGAATCCTTTGCAAACCTCAAAATTTGGCTAAAAAAACACATGTTCCTCATATTTCTGTGGCAGAAAGTTCTGGAATCTGAGAGGAGCTACAAATTTCCTTCCACCCAGCGTTCCCCCAAGTCTCCCGATAAAAATGATACCTCACTTGTGTGGGTAGGCCTAGCGCCGGCGTCAGGAAACACCCCAAAGCGCAACGTGGACACATCCTAAATATTGGGAGAAAACAGAGGTGTTTTTTGTGAAGTGCCTACCTGTAGATTTTGGCATCTAGCTCAGCCGGCACCTAGGGAAACCTACCAAACCTGTGCATTTCTGAAAACTAGAGACCTAGGGGAATCCAAGGAGGGGTGACTTGCGGGGCTCGGACCAGGTTCTGTTACCCAGAATCCTTTGCAAACCTCAAAATTTGGCTAAAAAAACACACGTTCCTCACATTTCTGTGGCAGAAAGTTCTGGAATCTGAGAGGAGCTACAAATGTCCTTCCACCCAGCGTTCCCCCAAGTCTCCCGATAAAAATGATACCTCACCTGCGTGGGTAGGCCTAGCGCCGGCGACAGGAAACACCCCAAAGCGCAACGTGGACACATCCTAAATTTGGAAAAAAACAGAGGTGTTTTTTGCGAAGTGCCTACCTGTAGATTTTGGCCTCTAGCTCAGCCGGCACCTAGGGAAACCTACCAAACCTGTGCATTTCTGAAAACTAGACAATTTGCCCCCCAGGGGAGCGACCCTTGCCCCATCTCGAAAAAAACAAACAAACAAAAAAAACACAACAAAAAAATTTGCCCTGGTGCCTAGAGGGTTCTGCCCCCCTGGGGCCAGTTCGGCCTAATAATAGGCCGATCTTCCCCCAGGGGGGGCAGAAATGGCCTAAAATAAATTTGTCCCCCCCCCAGCCCCCACCCCCCCGGGAGCGACCCTTGCCTACGGGGTCGCTCCCCCTGCGTGACATTGGCGCCAAAAAACAAATCCCCGGTGCCTAGTGGTTTCTGCCCCCTTGGGGGCAGATTGACCTAAAATCGGCCAATCTGCCCCCAAGGGGGGCAGAAATGGCCTAAATACAATTTGCCCCCCAGGGGAGCGACCCTTGCCTGATGGGTCGCTCCCCATCTCGAAAAAAACAAACAAACAAAAAACAAAACACAATAAAAAAATTTGCCCTGGTGCCTAGAGGGTTCTGCCCCCCCTGGGGCCAGTTCGGCCTAATAATAGGCCGATCTGCCCCCAGGGGGGGCAGAAATGGCCTAAAATAAATTTGCCCCCCCAGCCCCCACCCCCCCGGGAGCGACCCTTGCCTACGGGGTCGCTCCCCGTGCGTGACATTGGCGCCAAAAAACAAATACCCGGTGCCTAGTGGTTTCTGCCCCCTTGGGGGCAGATTGACCTAAAATCGGCCAATCTGCCCCCAAGGGGGGCAGAAATGGCCTAAATAAAATTTGCCCCCCAGGGGAGCGACCCTTGCCTGATGGGTCGCTCCCCATCTCGAAAAAAACAAACAAACAAAAAAAAAAACACAACAAAAAAATTTGTCCTGGTGCCTAGAGGGTTCTGCCCCCCCTTTGGGCAGTTTGGCCTAATAATAGGCCGATCTGCCCCCAGGAAGGGCAGAAATGGCCTAAAATAAATTTACCCCCCCAGCCCCCACCCCACCCGGGAGCGACCCTTGCCTACGGGGTCGCTCCCCCTGCGTGACATTGGCGCCAAAAAACAAATCCCCGGTGCCTAGTGGTTTCTGCCCCCTTGGGGGCAGATTGACCTAAAATCGGCCAATCTGCCCCCAAGGGGGACAGAAATGGCCTAAATAAAATTTGCCCCCCAGGGGAGCGACCCTTGCCTGATGGGTCGCTCCCCATCTCGAAAAAAACAAACAAACAAAAAAAAAAACACAACAAAAAAATTTGCCCTGGTGCCTAGAGGGTTCTGCCCCCCCTGGGGGCAGTTCGGCCTAATAATAGGCCGATCTGCCCCTAGGGGGGGCAGAAATGGCCTAAAATAAATTTGCCCCCCCCCAGCCCCCACCCCCCCCGGGAGCGACCCTTGCCTACGGGGTCGCTCCCCCTGCGTGACATTGGCGCCAAAAAACAAATCCCCGGTGCCTAGTGGTTTCTGCCCCCTTGGGGGCAGATTGACCTAATATCGGCCAATCTGCCCCCAAGGGGGCAGAAATGGCCTAAATACAATTTGCCCCCCAGGGGAGCGACCCTTGCCTGATGGGTCTCTCCCCATCTCGAAAAAAACAAAACAAACAAAAAAAAAATAACACAACTAAAAATTTTTCCCTGGTGCCTAGAGGGTTCTGCCCCCCCTGGGGGCAGTTCCACCTAATAATAGGCCGATCTGCCCCCAGGGGGGGCAGAAATGGCCTAAATACAATTTGCCCCGCAGGGGAGTGACCCTTGCCTGATGGGTCGCTCCCCATCTTGAAAAAAACAAACAAAAAAAAAAAAACACAACAAAAAAAATTGCCCTGGTGCCTAGAGGGTTCTGCCCCCCCTGGGGGCAGAAATGGCCTAAAATAAATTTGCCCCCCCCAGCCCCCACCCCCCCCGGGAGCGACCCTTGCCTATGTGGTCGCTCCCCCTGCGTGACATTGGCGCCCAAAATCAAATCCCAGGTGACCTAAAATGGGCCAATCTGCCCCCAGGGGGGCAGAAATGGTCTAAATACAATTTGCCCCCCAGGGGAGCGACCCTTGCCTGATGGGTCGCTCCCCATCTCTAAAAAAAGAAACAACAAAAAAACAAAACACAAAAAAAAAAAATTGCCCTGGCGCCTAGAGGTTTCTGCCCCCCCTGGGGGCAGATCGGCCTAATAATAGGCCGATCTGCCCCCAGGGGGGGCAGAAATGGCCTAAAATAAATTGCCCTCCCCCCCAGGGAGCGACCCTTGCCTAAGGGGTCGCTCCCTTTGCGTGAAATTCACGCAAAGAAAAAATTCCCTGGTGTCTAGTGGTTTCTACCCCCCTTGGGGGCAGATTGGCCTCATCAAAATAGGCCAATCTGCCCCCAAGGGGGGCAGAAATGGCCAAAATATAATTTTCCCCCAAGGGGAGCGACCCTTGCCTAAGGGGTCGCTGCCCACCAAAAAAAAAAGAAATGAAACATAAAAAATAAAAAAAATAAAAAAATGGTCCCTGGTGCCTAGAGGTTTCTGCCCCCCCTGGGGGCAGAAAAGGCCTTCTCAAAAAAATGCCCCCCCTGGGAGCGACCCTTGCCCAAGGGGTCGCTCCCTTTTGTCAGTTTCAATTAAAAAAAAAAAATCCCTGGTGTCTAGTGGGGTTTCAAAAGCCGGATTGCAAGCAATCTGGCTTTTGAAACCCTCGGAGGGACTTCAAAGGTAAGGAAATACTTTTCCTTCCCTTTGAAGCCCCTCCGGGCCTCCCAAGTGATTGAAAAAGAAATGCTTTTGCATTTCTTTTTCAATCGCGCTGGAAGCAGAGCTTCCAGCGCGACTAGGGAGGCCCCTGTGACAAATCAGCGCGCGCTCGCGCGCTGATGTCACAGGGGGGCGTGGGGGGGTGGGGGGGTCGGGGGTGGAAGGGGAAGGTCTTCCCCTTCCATCCCGACTTTGGGGGGGGGAAGGGGGGTGCACGGGGGCGCGCTAGCGCGCCCCCAAGTTCCCCTGTGCCATGGACGAGATGATCTCGTCCAAGGCACAGGGGAACTGTAGCCTTGGACGAGATCATCTCGTCCAAGGCACAGAACCGGTAACAAGTTGTTTAGGCTTAGCAAACATTAAGGAATTGAATGCGCCTAGTATTACCGCCCCTGCTAAATTTGACAAATGGCAAAAGTATATATATGTACCTGAAGATCAGCTCAATAAATGGGTCCAGAATGGAACATATAACACATAATTTTCACATCCTGGTGGGTTGGTATTGTGGCCTGTAGACACCAATGGGTGCCACATGCTTTTTGTTAACTCCTCAGGGAGTTTTAGAATGAATAGCCCGAACCCTCGCTATGTGTCCTCGGAACACACGGGTATAGTGACAACATATAGACCCTCATTACAACCTTGGCGGTTGGTGTTCAAGTGGCGGTAATACCACCAACAGGCTGGCGGTAACTACTGCCAAATTATGACCATGGCGGAAAGATCTCCGAAAGACAGCCAATGTACCACACCGACTGCCAGGGGGGAAAAATAGGCACCACAGCAGTAGCCGCCTACAGCCAGACGGAAGTAAATGTTCCGCCCACCATAATATGACCCTGCAAACCGCCACCTTTTCGAGGCCGGTACCAACGACATCGAAAGCCTGGCAGAAACTGAGCTCAGAAGTGAAAGGACTCACCAGTGGAGACAGAGGGAACAAGCACGCCGCCATGGAGCCTTAACTGCATGTCTTCGCCATGATCTTCTACGTTATGCTCCACCACGAACACCAACGCAGGCGAAGACGACGAGGGTGAGTACAGCCACCTAGCACACAAGGAAGGGAGGGAGGAAAACGAGAGTGACACACACATGCACCACACACACAACCCCAACACTATACACATAATCAACTACATTACAAAAACAATTTTACCCCGTAACTCAGATGAATAATGCAAGGAAAAAACAAATTTGCAAAAGCGAATGTAATGAGATCAACACAGCATGAAAAATAAGTTAGGCAAGATAATATATATATATGTACAGAAAAAGGGACACAGCCCAGTCCACTATTTGCGTAGTCCACATGGCCACCGGCCAAAGTCCAAGGCCAGACATCACCTGCTTCAACACAGAGAGAACACTGCAGGGACATCAGTTGGTAAATAGGCAGGCACCTCAGGAGGAAGGGGGTCACCTCAGCCGGGAGATGTTACAAGACCACTGGTTCTGGAGGGGGCAACATGCCCTGTAATTGATCATGGGGAGTGCAAGTTCTCAGTCTCTCATATGGGTGTATCACCCACTGGTTCTGGAGGGTGCAACATTCCCTGTGCTCTTGATCCTGGGGAGTGTTGGGGGTGTGGGTGTCTTACCCACTGGTTCTGGAGGGACCATTGTGCCCTGTGCTCTTGATCCTGGGGAGTGCAAGGTCACAGTCTCTCAGGTGGGTGTCATACCCACTGGATTTGCAGGGAGCAGGCTACACTGCAGGCCATGGAGGCAGGATCACATACCGTCCGCCAGCGGTGCCGGCTGCTCCGTGGTGGTGGTGCTGCTGGTGGGGGGAGGCTGCTGCCCATCCCCTGCAACCTCGGATGGCTGCTCAATGGAGGTGGTGGTGCTGCTGGGAGGGGAGGCTCCTGTCAATCCCCTGCAACCAAGGACGGCTGCTCAGTGGTGGTGCTGTTGCTGGGGTGGGAGGCTCTTGCCCATCCCCTGCAACCTTAGACGGCTGGACAACCATGGTTGGTGGTGGGGGCTCCGTCACAGTTCCTGCCCCAGGCCCCTTGGTCTTCCTGCCTGCTGGTGCAGGCTCCTTGCTCTTCCTGGCAGCTGGGGCAGGCTCCTTTCTGGGCTTGCCTGCTGGGGAAGGCTCCTTTGTCTTCCTGGCAGCTGGGGCAGGCTCCTTGGTCTTTCTGGCAGCTGGGGCAGGCTCCTTTCTTACTTGCCTGCTGGGGAAGGCTCCTAGGTATTTCTGGCAGCTGGGGCAGGCTCCTTGGTCTTTCTGGCAGCTGGGGCAGGCTCCTTTCCTTTAAGGCTGCCTGGTCACCTTCAGGACATGTGGCCTGGATCCTTTTCCACCACAACTGGGTGTGGTGAAGACTGGGCCCATGGACTGTGTGGCTGAGGTGCTTGGCTGGTTTCTTCATACACTGCCCATACGTGCAGGACGGGAGGAGGTAGGGAAGAGGTCAATGGTGGATAGGAACAGTTTTTTAGTGACACTGGGGCGGGAACGGAAAAGGAATCGGAGTGGAGGAAGAGGGAGTAGTTGTTGGAGGTGTCTGTCTGCTGCTTTTGGGTGCAGGTGCATGGCCTGTATACTGTTGTGAGGTGGATGGCTGTTGGGTGTCTGAGTGCTTGCGTTTGTGTACCTTAGGAGGGGGGGACAGACACAGTGGGGGAGGATACAGCACGTGTGCATGGCTGTTGTGGTGGTGTCTGCCAGTGAGGTGTGTGTTCTGCTTGGTGTGGTGATGATGCTGGTTTTGGATGATAATGTAGCGCATGCAGGTGTGAGTGCAGACGGAACTGGGAGGGAGGTAGAGGAGGAGGAGGAGGGGGAGACAGTGGAAATAGTGGATGTTGGTGTGTCTGTATCTGGATGGTGTTTGTGTGAGTGCCTGTGGGATGAAGTGTGGTGCTTGTGTTTGCCTGTACCACTCTTGTTTGTTGTCTTGTGTGCATGGTCGTCTGGCTGTGTGCTCGGGATGGGTTGGGGTGAGGAGAATGGGACTTGGAAGAGGAAGTTGGAGGGTAGAAACAGGGACAATGGCCACCATCAGAGAGGAGACCAGAGCCTGGATCGATCTCTGTTGGGCCGCCAATCCAGTGTGAATGCCCTCCAGGAATGAATTAGTCTGTTGCATCTGAGCTGCCAGCCCCTGGATGGCATCCACAATGGTTGACTGCCCTACAAAGATGGATCTCAGGAGGTCAATAGCCTCCTCACTCAGGGCAGCAGGGCTAAATGGGGCAGGACCTGAGGTGCCTGGGGCGAAGGAGATGCCCACCCTCCTGGGGGAGCGGGCACGGACAACTTGCTGAGGGGCTGCTGGGAGGGCGGTGCTGGTACGGGGGTGGTGGCTGTAGCTGTAGCTGGGGTGGTCACAGAAGTGTCTGCCACCACCAGGGAGCTTCCATCAGAGGAGGTATCTGTGTTAGAACTGTCCCCTCCAGTCTCTGCCGTGGTGCTCCCCTCGCCCTCCGTCCCACTGGTGCCCTCAGCATAGGTGGACTTTGCCTCCTGGGTCCTGTGGGATGCAGCTCCCTCGCCGGTGCCTCTGCTCCTCTGCCAGTTGATGCTAATGCACATAAGGACAGGAGGACAAAACAAAAAGAGGGGGGAGAGACAAAGAATACACTGGGTCAGTGGCTGCACCAACACCACTGTTGGCGTACACAGCAAACTCACACACAGGGAACAGGCCTACTCAATATGCCATGCACTAGCAGAGAAATAGCTTGTCACCAAGGCATGGGGAGGGGCACACACCACCAAATACAGCACACCTGGGACCCACACAACCCTGACCAGTAGTGGAAGCCTACAAGCTAGGTAGCAGGATTATCCCTTCAGAACCCTAGCCACCAGGGAACCTATGCTGCAGTGTCAGACCTGGCCTACGGGCACCCACTGACACACATCCTCCACCCTGAAACCACCCTACCATGCATAAGTTGTAATGATGGGCACTGTACTCACCCTCTTGTGGCTGCTGTGATGCCCTCAAGTGCCCATCTAGCTCTGGATAGGCCACTGCCAGTATGCGGGCCATCAGGGGGGTCAGGGTTTGACGGGCACCCCTTCCTCTTTGGGAGGCCATCCCAAGCTGGGCCTCGGCCGTCTTCCATGCCCAGCGTCTCAGGTCCTCCCACCATTTGTGACAGTGGGTGCTCAGCCTGCCACAGACCCCTAGGGTCTGCACCTCCCTGGTGATGGCACGCCATACACCCTTCTTTTAATGAGCGCTGGCCTGCCGAGGAAATACACACAGGAAAATAGAAGTAGACAAACAGTCTTGCCTGTTACACTTATTGCCCACCATACCTGTTTCCATCACCATTGGCACACACATGGCCCAATACACAACACATGCATCGGGCCCACAGTGTACTCACCTTTAGTCTGGAGGCCCATGCAGCAGTCCGTACTGGGGTAGGACCCCATCCACCAGTCTCTCCAACTCCTCCAAAGTGAAGGCTGGGCCCTTTTCCCTGGTCACATAGGCCATTGTAAGTTCCAGACACAGGTCACAGCAGAACATGCAGTGTAGGTCCTCTCCTGTGGAAGATCAGGTAGCAAGTGAGGGATTAGATAGAAAATGGTGGTCACGTCCGCAGTGGTGCATACCGTCCCCGCCAGGGTAGATCACCATTGACCACTGTAACCCAAAGGGCCCAATGTTAACCAATGAGGAATTGCATGACGGTTCCTGACAGCATCCCACAACGGTGCACAACGTCAGCGGAATTACCTCACTTACACCTGTCCCTCCACACAGGACAGACGGACGGCATTTCGGGGGGGGCAGGCCCTGGAAAATTGCTGCATCACTGGTGAAATCAGGAAATACTGGACAAATCACACTGACCCATTACAAGTTAACAGCATGCAAAATTCTGTTGTAGCTCCATTGTTCAGTTTCTGACTGGCTCCTCACTCTTTTGCCTCATAGATTCCTACCGCTGCGCATGAATAGGAGATGAAGACATACCCCGTGTACAGACCCCTGGTGGACTTGGCAACACTGGAGGACAGGCACATAATACCCACCTCAACATAATTGGGGTGACTGAAGGAACACATTGCATTTGTCCCCCCGTCAGAATGAACAGGTGTTCAGAAACTGGAAGAGTTTCCACTTTGAGTGTACAGATGGTGTGCTTGGTGGACCAGTACATCTCCCATGTCAATGCTAAGTATCCTGGGTGGGTGTATGATGCTTTTGTCCTGAGGAATAGCAGCATTTCAAATGTGATGGGTCAATTACAAAGGCACAGGGTGTTGCTAATAGGTGAGCCCTGGGTCCCACCCAGTGGATGTTGGTGTATGGGTATGGTGTGGGCCCTAAGGATTAGTGTGAGTCTAACAGGTGTCCCTCGATATTTGCAGGTGACTCTGGTTACCCCAACCTCTCATGGCTACTGACCCCAGTGAGGAATCCCAGGACAAGGGCAGAAGAATGTTACAATAAGGCAGATGGGTGGACAAGAAGGATTATCCGACCACCAGGGCTGTAATGAGGGCCTAAAGGCTTTATTGTTTCAAAAACATGTGGCACTTGCGTCTGCACGCGAGACCTATGTGCTTCAGATTGCGAGGTCATCAACGGAGATTCAGTCCCTTTTAAGTACAAACATTCCGAGACACTTTGGTGAACTCATTGGACACATTTTTAATGCATCCAGTACTACTGGAATCGCCTACTTTTTTAAGGCTGTTGGTTCTGGGTTTTTTCACACCATCTCCTCAATATTCGGTTTGATACCTTCAGGCATACATTCAATATTTTTGAGTATTTTCTCTGGAATTCTGATTACTTTGGCTATAACATGTGGCATTTTGCTATTGCTACTTTTTCGGTGCAATGGCTGTCCCTTCACAGCAAGGAGTACTGAAAGCGCTACCACCAGTGCAACTGTGTTGTGAACACATGATGCAGTATTTCGGAGGACCACTCCTGGAACAACTGGAGCGTGACTGGTCTTTGTCATTCTGACCGGTTTTGGATTGTGTGCAGCCTGTGTTTCTATGCCTCTGGTGCCTCTTTGAATGTGCACTGAAAGTCTGTCTTTCTACACAGAGCTTACTTTCATTGGATGCTGATCTGTTGATGTTCTCAATAAGGGCTCATTATCAGACATGTGCGTTGATGGTTCGTTTGTTACGGGAAGCCATTTATGAGTTGCCCTTCATGGATAGTGTTACTCTTAACTCTATGGTGGGCATGACATGGAATGCTGCTGCCTCAGCTCAGGCTTTGGAACATGAGTGCTCTGTGGCTTTCCTTGGATATGATCTGGATATTTTACCACCTGCCGAAGTAGAACGTCTCCTGGCTTCAATTGTCCCGGATGTAATTGGCGATTTCCAAAGTGACACTGACTATTGAATTTGTCTTTTTCGCTCACTTGTTCAAATTGTCATTTTCCTGCTTCTGTGTCTCTTAACTTGTCACTACTGACATATCTGTTTTTATTGCAAGAATTTGAATAGATTTCCTTTTCATTTGAGCTTTTGAACCACCTTTGACCGGCAAGGGGAGGGTGTTCTATAGCTATGCTAGCCATATTTTAGACACGTTGTTTAAGTTAACTGGGCCTGTCGCTGTGCACTTTAACCAAGTTACATTTTTTACAGCATTGCTTTAGTTTTCTAGCAATAGCCACATTGTTCTTTCACCTAGGAAAGCATCCTGTTCTTCATAGGACATTTATTTCACTTTGTGCTTTCTCCAAGGCTACAGTCAAATAGGGTTGCCGACAAACGTGGTATGCTGTGTCTTCAACATTCACAGAAAAACACACACTCATACCTGGGGACCATTTCTTACAATGTCAGCTGTTTTATTATACTGTAAAAACACCCCATTGTCCCAAAAATGTTAGAGAAAGATTCCAGCCATATGACCACAACTGGATGCTGATTGCAGATTGCTTCGCTACAGCTACTTGCTTAGACGGCCGAACACCTGATCCACATGGGGACAGTGTCTCTCTAGACTACAGGCTTCTTCCTCCAGGTATGCGGGATGATGTACTCCCAGGGGGAAACCCGAAGGGCAGATTAGGCTTATTATGCTGTGCTCAAGCATAGTGTAGGTAAGAAAAACCTAGTGACAGTATGGTAGGACTGTTTTTGTGTTTTACTCTTTTAGTCACCTGCTTGTTTTCATCGTGTCTTATCATCCTAGTTATTGCAATACATGCTTTTTATCTAAGATTCAGTTACTTCAATAAATACTTATCAAGCTATATTCTGCCTCTGTTGTCTTTGCCTATATGAGACTTTGATAAATGAGAGAAAAGGGATGAGATCTGATTGACCACGATTCCCCTGAGTCTACCTTGTCAGGCCCCCAATTGCCACAATCATCTCAGACAGAGATTAGGTGCTGCTAGTTAGCCGGAAAACCCAGATTAGGCAGACAAGTGTCATGTAGTGTGGAATCATACTTAGTGTCCACAATCCATGTGATTCTGCCGCCCAAATCCAGTAGCCTCATTAGCATTATGAGAACCTACACGTCAATGATGTTATTGACAACTTCTTCACATGAGTGTAAGGTTACCTTTACATATTGTAACATTAGATGTCAGAACAACTTGTAATATAGTGAACATATCAGTCTGTGATAGTACTTTAGTAGTAATGGTCAGTTCAGGAAAGTCCAGGACAAAGATGTTTGTTGAACAAAGTTTCCATACATTGACTACTGTGTTTATTGGCATAGATTATCTTTGCTTGTGCTAAGTATATGTGTCATCCTGACTTATAATTTAAGTCAATTTTCTTAAATGAAACCATGTTATTCTGTTTTAAGATCCTTCACCATCCCATCTTCATTTGGGAATTTCAGAGTTGTGACATTTGTAGTGATTAGTCGCTATTGGAAAGTACAAAGGGAACATGCATTGATCCTGGAACAGGCACACACTTTGGATGTACAAATGCTGTACAGAGACAACTTGCACAGTGCTTGAGTGAAAGTTCTTTAGATTGTATTAGTCCTGTCTTAGTCCTGTTTTCTGTTGCCACTAAGACAATATGTGCTGCTTCACATTCTCTAACCACATGCATATGCCAAGCCATAGCAGAAAGACCCCCCCCTTTACATTGGGTAAATCTTCATTTTGTGTTAAGTGTATGAAGCTGTTGATGTGTCTGATCATTGTAGAAATACTTTTTGGAGCACACCACTGAAACTAGGTTGTGGCATACTTCCAGATTCTGGCACAATGTATTGAAATGATCCTGTTGTCAGATTTTCACTATTGGTGTAATTGATGTGAAATATGTTTTGTGAGGCAGGATGTCTGGTTCCTACTGATGACATGAGTCAATAATAATTTGCATATTTAATATGTTTATTTAGATGATTTCCCTTTCTTTCATGGTGTCAGGTCTAGGAGTGCCAAATTATAAATGGCACAGACTATTTGGGTTATGCATGGGTTGTGAGAATTACCTAAATTTGGATACTTTTTTAAATTACAAATGTATGACAGCAATACATTGAGATTACATTTTTTTGTTTGTAAGAAATGGGAAACACATAACATAACCTAATTACTATATCATATTTTTGTTTGAGACTTATTAATTAATATTTTTAAAAAATGATAGTGAAAGCAGGACATAAAAAAGGAAACACCACAATGAATTCCACACCGGTCTTTGGCGTTGTGTTATGTGCAATTATTTTAATAACTATATATTAACCAAAAATAGTTTAAAATATAAAATAAAATGAAAAATAAAATAAAAAGTCTATCATGGTTGATAAAACTATTTATAATGAGCTTAAATTGATTGGAGTCCAATGTACAAAATACACCTATCCACAAAAAAGGTAACTGTGTTCATGAAATAGTCCACAGAGTGAATGGTAGACACACACTGGAGGGAATTAGGTTTGGCATCTCTTGGAGGTGGTGGCAAAAGTCTTGCCATCCTCTCCCGGTGTCCTGGATGAATGTCTCCTCCTGAAGGGGGATGGGGCACAGTTGCAGAGACTGGGGTGGGTGGAGCAGTTTCCTATTGAGGAAGGGCCACCCTGTCTGTGGCTGAGGAAGGTGTATTTTGTCCTGATATTGAAGGATCACAAACAGGAGTAGATGGTACAGGAACTGCCTTGCACATACGATGATAAATGTCAAACATCACCCCAGTCAAGAAGCACAAATTGGAGTTGAGATGCTCCCTCTGCATTGTGTTCCCTGTGCACCTGCCTATTGTCCTGGAGCTCCGTTAGGACTTGGCCCATCATGTCTTTGAACTGCTGTAGTACTTTCAAGACTTGGTCCGCTAGTTCCCTCCCATGACCACTACCCTGACTACCCTGTACCCTTGAGGCACTGTGACCCATCCTACCAGGTCCTGGCAGAACAGGAGGTACTGGGATGATCAAGATTGGTGTTATGTTCCTTTGGACACAGGAAGTGTGGGTATCCTAATGCTGAGGTGTTGTAGCAGCTGGGGTGGGAGGTGTAGATGTGAACTGAGTGAAACACACTGTAGCTGTCTGCCTGGACAAACCAGATGGCCCAGCCAGCGCCACATCAAAGGGACTTGCAGGAGTGGTGTCTTCCCAGAAGGCTTGATCCTGGTCTCGAGTGGAGGTGTCTTCAGTTTCAAACGGTGTTCTACTGGCCCTGGATGTTAGACCTAAAATGAATTGCAAACAATATGAAATTGAAAGTCTGGATTATACCTCAACTGTGTCTTCAGCTCCAAATGAAGCAATCTAAAAGTGGAAATTATGACTAATTGAACGAGTAGGCCTTTGTGTGATTTTTATTATTTTACACATGCAAGTTGATTTACACAGACACAAACCTCAATAATAATATTGAAAAGATGTCCTGAAATGAAAAACATTCCTTAGAAAGTGTACATTACATGTTCCAGGTATTCAACCCAACACCGTAGTGAGAAGAATTGAGAAATAAACCATGCCACGGCTTGGCAGGCTAAAGCAAAATACTATTGTACAACTTATTGGAAGTAATGGCATTTGTCATCATATGGACACTGCATAGTAATTTGTGTATCGTACTACTTATATTCAGCATGCCACAGAACATAATTACAACATTTTGATTGAACAAACTATGAATTACTTAAGCAGTTACATCAATTCAAAGGGATAAAAAGAAGGTGACAACATACTGGATCAACACAACAAATGACATTTTTGTTCATAGTATGAAATAGTGAATGACAAATGCACAACACTTTCACATGGATGCATATGTGAAAGCAAAAGGAGGTTGAGCAACATCACGTTCCAGTATTATTTTCCAGAGACAAAAACAGGGCATCATGGTAGTTGTAGTCATTTGTAAACACAATTGACAATACTTGTTAAAATGCTGGTCAAACATACCTATTTATATATCTCCAGTGAAAATGAACACGCATTTACAATATGTACACACATATGTCTATGATGCAAATAAGTGAAAAAATACTTACAAGCACTATTCCTTCATGTGCAAATAGGTGGAGTTTTTAACCTGTTTTTTTAAGTTCAACTACATACATTGAAATAAAGCAAGGAACTAGGCAAATGCAAGGGATGATCCATGGAGAACTACACACATAATAACAAAACATTTTGAGCATTGTTGAAAAGAGAGATAAAACCATGATGCTGGTAATTTGAACAAAACAAGATATTTTGGTGAATCAAGATTAGGAATATATGTTTTGATAAGGGTCATGAAACATTCTGCCTGGAGGGCAACAACTTAATTTGTGATTAGTAGACATTGTTAAGTTCAACTTACCAGTCACCACTCTACCAAGGATTCCTGTCAAGCCTTCAGGATGTAGGATATGCAAGACCTTCTCATCCCAGGGAAAGAGTTGTAAGGGGGAGCTGGAAGAACCATCACCAGTCCCCAGGGCCTCCAGTGGACACTTGAAGGCCAGGGAGTGCTCTCTCCCCCGGACGTCATTCCACCTCTTTCTAATTTCCTCCTGTGTGAGCAGATTGCTTGCTACAGCATTCACTCTGTCAACTATTCTCACCCACATTTGCATGTCCTAAGATATGGTTGTATTTTGTATTTGGGCTCCAAACAACTGTGGATCTACTCTAATAAGTTCATCCACCATGACTGACAATTCTACCTCTGTAAAACTTGGATTCCTCCTCCTTGCCATTGTGAATATCTAAACAAATTAAACAGTGCCCCAAACATTGATGATAAATAAATCAAACGTGAGAAATGTAAAACACAGGGAAAAAAATAAATGTACAAACCTGCCTTCTATGTGGCAAAGTCAGCATCAAGATCCTGTGCTGCTGTGGAATGGCACAGGATCTTGGTCTGAAAAGGAGTGTGTTTTATTGTGTGGTTTGCAGGTGTTCACAATTGGCCAATATCCATCAGGTGTGTGTTTCTAGCATCCATCTAATATCCACAGCCATGGTACAATGCTGAACGGGTCCTGTGAGGGGATCGTCACTGGTACACTGCCAGCATGACTGTGACGTCTAAATATGGTCGGCACAATCCCATCGTCCTGATGGCGATCAAGTGCACTGGAGTCTGCTGCATCAGGAGTGGGATACTGCTTGTGTGACGGGCTACACTCATGGATGGAGGGTGAGGGTGAACAGGTCATAGATCTAAATATTGTGGTCAGAACTCTGTCAGATTGATGAAGTATTTGGGACCACCGCCATGGCGGGATGGCAGTAGTCCCACCAAGATCTAAATCAGGCCCTTTGTATTAAGTTTTGTTACATGTTAATTATGGATAAACAATCTTTTGTGTCAAGGAGCAAAAGTGATGGTCGATAATGTTTGCTTGATATTGCATTGATTACATAAGGTGATTTTTTCTCACATTGAAAGATTCCACAAATTACACCAATGAGAACCACTGTTTTGTAGAATCATTATGTAAACAAGTTTTAAGGGTAGCTCTTGTAGCAAAGAAAAATTTGATAAGGTTGGAGGCATCACTGCAAAAGCAAAGCATATTTCTCATTTACCTCATTGTTGGGTTTTTCATAAGTGATAACTCACCATCAGAGGAATTTCATTGTGGCAGATAGGGAAGTTCCCCTACACACAAACAAATATATTGCAATGGTGAAAAGTGTCCTTCTCTTTTCTCTACCACAACCTTCACATCTATAGAACCTAAGCAAACCACATTGTATAAATTGGAAAAAGCTAAAAAAAAAAGTATCTATGCACTTTATTAAATCTGTACATGCTACTGAGTATTTAAAAGCTTCAATTATTACTTTGGATCTACAAGGTAGGAAAATGTCTGGTATATTCAGAGTGGACAAGAAATTCAGGGTACTTTTCAGCTATGACTTGTTTCATCCTCCAGATGGTCCTGGGAACAGCAATCATCCTACAAAGTGCTAAAGAAAACGTAATTAATTGCTAAATTTAATAGCATTGCTATTTTAAAGAAAGAGAACAATGGCAGTTGTCTATAAATCATTTAAAGCCTTATGAGCTAACCTCCTAGTCACAAAAAGTGGTTGCAAATATTGTCTCAACTTATTGCGACCATTAGTTTATTTTGTGAGCTGACCGATATACTAATAAGTCAGTTCCTCAAAATAAAGTATTATAAGAGGCCATTGGAATGACCTGCCTACGTAATGCTCATTAGGCAATTTGTGATATCCTATGATTGGCTACAATCACAGGGATGGTTGTCTGGACAGTAGACAACCATCTCTATGACTGCATACTAAAACATTTTTTTTAATGACAGCAGCTTGAGTTCCTCAAAAAAACAGATGCTGCATTGAAAAAATTATGTTTTTCGATTTGGGAAAAGGCAGTGAAAACAGGCAGTGAACTCTTGGACCAATACCTGCTCCCCTTCAGACTGCCACTTGGATTTTCAGAGGGGAATGAGTCTAAAGGGAACACCTCATGTTTCGCTGGTCACCAGTTGGAGTCCCACGGTGAGGTGTTCTTGCCAAGATCACTATTTCTTTCTTGTCGCTATTGAGCTTGAGACAGTTGGCTTTCATCCAGTTCCTGGACACGAACCTCTCCATGAGCAAACAGATCAATGACATCGACTAATCTTGCTTTCACATCCTGCAAATGCTACACAAAACTTTCAAGTGAATCACACTTAACATTAGGTGAATAGTCAGACAGGTTATTTTTACAAGCAGACCTGAATACAGAAAAGACATGTACTTTGGAATCCCAGCTCATGCTCTACTCTGACTCCAAACCACCTGCAACGCCGCCACCAGACGTATCCCGTACATCCCACATCCCTCCACACCTCAACAGTCTCCATAGACTCCAAGTCTAGGAAAGATATAAGTTCAAACTACTCACCCACACCTACAAAGCTCTCCACAACGGTGGTCTAGGGCACCTCAACAACAACTTCAATTTCTACCAGCCCACCAGAGACCTGTTATCAACGCCCCAGGCAAGAACACACCTCCTTTGCATCAAGAAGACAAGAAGCGGAGGATGCTCCTTCTCATACCATGTTGCCAAGACCTGGAAAAACCTCCTGCAATACCTTAGTTCCTTCCCCTTCCTCATGGATTTTCAAAGGAACCGCAAGACATGGCTCTTCCAGGCAAAAGAGACATGATCTCCTCTTCCCCATCAGGCATGCCCTATTCAGCACGCGGATTAGCCATGCTCTACAAATCCACATAACATAACTTAAGCTGTGCACTCTGTGTCCTGTATTTGTTGGTGGTAGTGTCTTAGGTTTGGTTTGAAGATGTCTTTATGTGTGGTGTCTTGACTTGTTCCCCGTTTTTGTTCTAATTGTTTGTAGTTGTTTCACCAGCCTGAGTTCCTCTGTGTATCGGCTGGCCTGTGGTCAGGCTCTTAGCGTTGGGTTGAGGTTGAGATGAGACAGAGTACTTGTGTGTACGGTAACCCACCTTTTGAGGTTTTGGATGACTCTTGGCAAGTTGTGGTGTGCTCAGATCACTGCTAGGAGAGAGCAGAAGCCCACTCTTCTTCTGTGATCCTTTTCTAGCTGTGGCAGGCAGTTCCAATGGTAGCAGGTCTGTGGTGGTGCAGGGTGGTATACTGAAATTGATGAGCGTGTGATCTATCCAGGTCATAGTGGCTGGCTTGGCAACTGTGATGTTGCTGATTGAGAAGAAAATGTGGTCCAATAAGTGTCCAGCGGTGAGGGTGGTTTCAGTAATGTGCTAGGTGAAGCCAAGGTTTCCGAGGCATTCTAGAAGGGCAGTAGAGTTTGGATCACTGTAATCTTCTAATTGAAAGTTAAGGTCTTTGAGGATGATAAATATCCTGGCGTTGATGATGAGGGGTGCAACAAAGTCCATGATGTTGCTGGCTAAATTAGTGTGGGGTCCCGGTGGTCTGGCTTCTAGAGATCTTCCCAGGGAGAAGTTGGCTGTGATACTTATGAACGTGAGGAGTTCTTGGCTTGGTGTGGGTTTGCGAATAGGTGATGCAGCTGATGGCGTGTGAATAAAATGGCAAGTCCACCTCCAGGTTTGTGCTCACAGTCTTGCCTGGTAATCTTGCAGCTAGCGGGGATGGCTATAGCAATGCTTGGGGCCAAGGTTGGGTTTATCCATTTTTCGATGAGGAAGAGCAGGTTCAGAGTGTAGTTGCGCAGTAGGTCCCAATTCTCTGTGGCATGTTTGGATAGTGAGCTGAAGATAAGGAGCATGTAGGCAAGTGTGGTATGTTGTTTGGGTAGTGTGTATGGTCTATGTGAGTGGGAGTGGGAGGCTGGTATGTGTGAGTGTGAGGGGGTGGGGTGTTTGATACTGTTGGTGTAGGAGTAGTAGTAGACGAAGGCCACCATCCTAGGACCTGCTAAGAATAGTAACTTAAAGTCCAGTATTTGAATAAACATATGCACTAACTGCATCAAGGAAATGCATTTGCTACTTTAAGAGTGAATGCATTAAAATTTACTGTGCAAGTTAAAACTGTAAACTTCGCACTTGTATAGCACACTAGTCACCCATTAGGGTCTCAAGGTGCTGTACGCATACCACTGTGGAACCCCTCCTGGTTTTTCCCTGGACAGCCCCAGGATGAAGCCAGGCATCCAAGTGCTGTCGTGGAGATTAAGCAAGCTATTGCCCAGAGTTACACTTATTAATTTGATTAGGCACTGAGACGAGAATTATCTGGTCCGAGGGAATTGAGCCCAAGACCCACCGAGGTGGGAATTGAACCCTGGTCCCGGGCCAGATCTCTGCATCAGGGTCTGCCGCTCTAACCATTGTGCCACACTTATCCACTCATGACAAGATCATGGAGTACTGTAAATTTGTGTACATTCCAGCACATTTACCCAAATATACTGATATATAATGGAGTAGTAGAGTATTAGCATTCATAGACAGAAGGCTTTTAAAGAAATCGATGTTCTGGCAGCTAAAGTGTCAGGACCAACCATTGGAATTCAAAATGACTTTTGTTTGACAAAAGAAGGGTGGGATCTTAGAAGTGTTTCATAATTTACAATGGTTTGTTTTGGAGACTGCTCTGGAGAAACATGGTGGTGTCTCATCACAAAGTATACAATGTGGCAACCCTTCCACCTGCAGGTTGATAGATGTTATCCCATCTACCAATGGTAATTGTCCATATAAACATGTTGTTAAGGTTGTCTCTGTCACACTAAGGGATTGTGTTCCATGCCTGCTTGGAACACATCCCATAACAAAACTACTTTACTAGTTTAAAGCATTCAAAAAATGGATTGTGCTGCAGAGGATTGCCAACAGAAATCCTCACTCACGCCCCTTGCTGGATAAGTTTGCTCCTCTCACGCTTTTGGATGTGTCCACTTCTTTGGCTAGTTTCACATCTGGGTCTCCAATGGACCCATGTCCTTCAGACATTCTGAATTGAGCTGCACCTTTAATCACCCCATCCCATTTAAATTGATGAATGCCTTGCTGGAAGTAGCTAAAGTACCTTAGAGCTGGAAGCAGGCAATGCTTCTCTCACTATTGAAGAAAGCCAACGTGGACCCTCATGTGCTTAGCAACTTTTGCCCTATTTCCTTGCTTTCTTCTGCCATTAAAATGCTAGAAAAATAGATTAATCACAAAATGTCTACCTTTTTGGAGAGTAATAACTTACTCCATGACTCCTAGTTGGGTTTCTGTGCAGGTTACAGCATGGAAACCACCCTTTTTCAGGTCGCCGACTTCATTAAAGTCAATCTTGACCAGGGCTCGCTGGCCATGGTTGTCCTCCTTGATCTGTCAGCGGCCTTAGATACAGCTTCCCATTCTGTCTTTTTGGACAGACTCTGGAAAGTGGGTATCCAAGGTACAGCATGGGTGTGGCTGAAATCCTACCTGAAGCACTGTTCCCAAACGTTTTTTTAATTATTCTCTATAGATCCTCAGCCAACCCTCTTGTCTGTGGGATTCCCCAGGGCTCAGCTGTGAGCCCAAACCTTTTGACATCTATCTTGGTCTCCTTGCCAAACTTGTGGAGTCATGAGGCATAAGATGTATTTACTATGCAGATGACACGCAGTTGATGCTCTCATTGGAGGAAAAATAGTTGATACACTGACTGCGTTCAAGCACTACTTGAGGACAGTCAGTGACTGGATGAGTGCGAACTGCCTCACATTAAACTCAGATAAAATCAAGGTTGTGTTTTTTCTGGACTATTCACCATCCTAATGCTTGCAATTGGTGGCCATAAGAACTAGGGTCTCCCCCTTCCCCTTCTTCAGTGGTAAGCAACGTAGCGGTCAAATTTGATTCTTATTTGTGGTTTGAACCCCAGGTTAAAGCAGTGCCTGCCAACTATTTCCTCATGCTGAAAACGGTCAGGAAACTGATTCATCTGATTTCAGAGGCCTTCCGCAAATCTGTAATTCATGCCTTGGTGACATCTAAGTTAGATTACATTAATAGCCTGTATTTGTCTCTACCACACTATCTGCTACATCACTTACAGGTCATTCAGAAAGTGGCTGCTCGGTTGATCCTGAAGATTTCTTCTCGTCTCTCGGTTACAGCATCTTTATGTATTCTTCACTGGCTACCTATTGGCAGTTGCATTAAATTTAAAGCCCTCACCTTCAGAGCCTGTGAACAGAGAGGCCTGGGCTCTCTGAGGAAGCGACTGTTGCATTTTATTCAGTAGAGATCACTTCGGCACAATGGACAAAATCTTCTTCTTGTAGGATCTGCAGGGCAAGAAAAGGCGGTCACTCATTTTCTTATCTATTGGCCAGATTGTGGATTTCTTCGCCGTATTATCTCTGCTTTTCTCCTTGTGAACGTGTGTTCTGAAAAACTCCAGAAGACCTACCTGTATGATAACAAAGCACTATGGTGGCGTCTTAGTTTTTTGTGTGTGGTAAGGCTGCTAGTGCCAGGGCGCTTCTTTGGAGGCAGCTGGGCGCTTTCTAAATCCTTATTGTATTGTAGAGGAGACTCGAGAGCATTAAAGCTAGTGAACTTTTACTTTGTTGCTCTCCTTCGTTTTTGGAAAGGAATCAATCCATTCGTTAGACTTAAACACATAGAATTTGTGTCAAATTATAGGCAGGTGAACTTTCTGTTGCCGTGTTAAACAAATCCTGGTAGTTTGCTTGAAGATGTACAATTTCTTAGTCCTTACTATTCCATCGCTTGCACTTGTACACCCAAGCCCTATCAAAATCATAAATATACATATCTGATAATGACCTTAAAAACTAATTCATAAATGAGATGTAGCAACAGTTCCCTGGAAACATTTGGGGGGTCATTCTGACTTTGGCGGGTGGCGGAGGCCGCCCGCCAAAGTCCCGCCGTCAGAATACCGCTGCGCGGTCAAAAGACCGCTGCAGTAATTTTGAGTTTCCTGCTGGAACTAGGCTGGCGGTAAGGGGGTCGGAATCCCCATGGCGGCGCTGAAGGATTTCCTAGGGCAGCGGGAAACCGGCGGGATACCGCCGGTTTCCCGTTTCTGACCGCGGCTGTCCCGCCGCGGTCAGAATGCCCATGGATGCACCGCCAGCCTGTTGGCAGTGCATCCGCGGCACTCTGCCCTGGCGGTAGTCAACCGCCAGGGTCAGAATCAGGCCCTTGGTCTCTGTACCCTCAAAACAGTGCTTCTTTCCAAGAGTAGTATTGTGCTCCCAGTCTGTTTAATCGTCAGATCTCATCTTATACCAAAACCGGAGGCAAAGATAATGCCCACGATGAAATAACGACCCTTAGGTACAAAGGCATTGCAAATTTTTTTTAAAAACTGTTGTGCTGTTCTGCAGCAGAAAGCACCACAGGATCCCAGTGTAGATAACTGAATGCACGTTTATTGCCAGTATACACACAGTAAACCACCAGAACCACTATTTAACAGCAGGTAAGGTTCCAAATGACTGGTGTTCAAAATACACCATTCTTATACTCCAAATATTCCAAATGAATCTAGAATTTTAAAAACTCTTAAGCCATCTTACAATGTGTGAAGCTGCTACACTGGCTCTTCTTTTTTACAAACCTTTTCACACACACAACAGAAACAACCAACAATAAAGAGGCTGCACCAGACACTTACCCACCCACAAACAAACACATGGAACAAAAATAAACCACAACAAAGAACAAACTGATAACCCTTTACAAAGAAGTATATCTTCACCACATACTCCATATGAGAATGATCAGTAACTCCTATAGCGTCCAGGACAATATTGTTTCCTCATGCTGCTGTGAACAAAATAGTCACTAACTTATGCTGCTGTTTCCATCCGGAACTGCCTCCCTCATTTTCACATTCTTATCAGTGAACTCGACCACCTTTAGGCAATTTACAATGGTTTATCATCAACTGTTATGGCACTCCCACAAACTTTGTTGACAACCTCCGGTCACCAAAGTTTGGCCTTCCTTTAGAAATGTGCCCAGGTTTCCTGATGCAAACAACATACCCCACACTGAATGAAAGATATTCTTTACCGCTGCTTTTTTTTTATTTTTATCAAAGTCGTTCTATTGTTTGTCCCATGCCACATGACCTCTGAATCACACCATTTCATTCGAAGCAACATTGTCACCGCTAGAGTTATCATCCAGCAATGTTCCCATCCAGGGAGGACACGCTTGGAAAGACATCTTCCTCCCTTACAATAACTGAAATGGAGCAACACCTGTAACTGAATGCAGTGTGCTGCAAGAGAACCATAACGCAGTCCTGACAGCACTGATGACCTCATACTTGTTGGGCACAGCCCACTGGACACATTCAGATAGAACTTTATTCATCCTCAAACCCATATTATGGTGCTTCAGTCCTACTTACTAAAGAAAGCCTTCTATTTCAGGACCCGCACGTTGGACTCCGTTGACACACAGTATGCATTCTGGGAATTGTTCCATGGTATACACATCCTGAATAAACTAAATCATATTCCCGGTATAAGGTTCTACTAGAAACCTTACTATGGGCCGTTTTGATTAATAGTCAATAAAAACAATGATACATCTGTTGCATGCATTCAAAGCATTGATGCCACCCAATAAATCAATTCCAACTTTTTATTCCACTGCCTACTTGCAACTCAATAGATTTCATTGGTGGCACGCTTGTGAGATCCATTTTCCCACCACTTGCACATATGTAGCAGCTTTTGACCACATCATTAAGGCTCGATGTATGTACCTGGAGGTTTGCGATTTCCTAATAGTGAATTTTTTGCGATTCGCTATTAGGAAATTGCAAACTCCTATGAATTTCAGTGTGTTTAACCTGTTTCCGATTCCCAAATGGCTTTCAAGAGACCTGCCTCAATATTTGTGAGGCAGGTCGCAATTTCCCGACCCATTTGGGAATAGTCACAATCACAGGGATGGTGGCCTGCTAGGATCAGCAGACCACCATGTATGTGATTGCTTTTTTAATAAAACAATCTTTTTTTTGTAAAGCAGTCTGTTTTTCTTAAAGGAAAATGGGATGCCTTACAAAAAGAAAACTGAAAATGTTTCCTTTATTTTTTAAAGAGCAGGCAGTGGTCCATGGGACCACTTCCAGCTCCTAAAGATTTTGTGCGCCCCCATTTGCAAAGGAGAAGGGGTCACTTAGGTACACCTTCCTGTACAAAAACAATCACAAGAGGCATTTTCCTCTTTCTACATGTGCTGCAGTATGTAGCACACATGGAAAGAGGAAAAACAAGGAGAAATAATCTGGGAATGCATCAAAATCCATGGGTGCTGCGTGGGAACACCCAATGCAACACCCATGAAATACCTCTTTGATGCCAAGTAAAGCAATGCAGTAACTTCCACTGCATTGCATTATCCCATATCTACAAGGCCATGTTAAGCCACACCAAGCCTTGTATATATGGCCCTGCAGCCTGCACCGCTGGTGCATCCCAAAAAGTGGTGCAGACCGCTTGTAAATATGGCCCCTAATGTCCAGATTAATTTATGCCAGCGTGTATTGTGAGAAACATGCAGACGAAGCCCTTGCATTGTGCACGTCAATTGATATGATTAGGAAGTTGCAGATGCACTTTGGTAGCTATGTATGGCTTAGCTATGTTGAGGAATCGAGGGCATGAGTGAGCCTTAATCGAGACAAGCCATGGGAGGAAGTTGCTTCAGAATTATGGATGCAGTGGATGTCATCTACACAGTCCCTGGCCTGGATTTGTGCCAAAGCCAACAGGAGCCAATGTTGAGGCATGTTGGAACTTCAATAAAGGTTTTTGCTCCAGATAGCCCTGTTAATTTAAACAGGAATGTTCAAAATGTTGGGGGGAGGCACCTTCTTACACAATGTTTCACACTGGCCAGTCCCGTGAAACAATTGACTGCAGCCAGAGGGAGAGGACAGCAGGGTCCAGCTGGGTTGCAGGTCACCTACACCCATTAAAAGAGGAGGTGTTGGCTCGCGGTCTACCTGGACAGCGGGGCAGTTTTGAAGTTAGAATAGGGTTTCAAGGAGTGTTTTCATGTTTGTTACCAGGGCCTTACAGGATGCAGGTGGGTAGGCAATCGATCAGCAAAAGAAGCCCCTGAGGTAGTGTCTGGGAAATAGAAGAAAGAAGTGCAGGAAGGGCGGATAGTAGGCCTGTTTTTTGATTGGCCATTAGCAAACTTAATTATATCCCTGCTGGGCGTAGTGCCAAAGAAGAGAGTGAGGGAGTTCAGAATGATTCACCACTTGGCATGGATGGAAGGAGTTTTAGTCAATGATTTCATTGTAGCGGAAGACACTAAAGTGGTATATGGACCGATGGATGACACCAAACGCTTGGTAAGACTGTGGTTAGGGGGCAGAGGTAGTGAAATGTGACATCAAATCTGCTTTTCATTTGTTGCCCATACACCTTGCTGATTTTTCATTGTTAGGCATGCAATTTGAAGGTTTCATTTATGTGGTCAGGGTATTGCCCATGGGCTGTGCATCTCATGTGTATTGTTTGAGGCATTTCAGCACATTTTTACAGTGGGAGTTCACTAAGAAGGTTGGGGATTGGGAGGTGTCTCATTATATGGATGATTTTTTGTTTGTGGGCAAACAGGATTCTGGAGACTGCCTGAGGACTTGGGACTTGGGAGTGGACGTAGGAGTTCCTCTGGCTACTGAAAAGATTCAAGGCCCCAGTGCAGTTTTGACATTTCTGGGTATTGAACTGGACATGTGGCACAGTTGCCTCAGGCAAAGGTGCTGGAGATTCAATAATTTTTGTCTGAAGTGATCACAGAACTGGAAGATTCAGTTGAGGGTGGTGCAGAAGTTGTTGGGGTTTCTGAATTTTGCTTGCAGGGTTGTAAGGGGAGGTAGGACATTTTGCAGGTGGCTGGGCATGGCGATGTTAGGGGCTGTGTTGCCCCATCACCGCATGCGGATTTCTTTAGCAGTGGGAGCAGATCTTTGTATCTTAAAGACCTATTTGGATGAGTTCAATGGTTTGTCTACGATGTTTCTGGAGGAAAACACAGTTTGGCAGTTGCATATTTTTTCGGATGCCACAGGGGCACATTATTTTAGATTGTCGGATTGGCGGATACACTGGCTGCAGCGGGGGGGATCTTTGCCTTTCTGGAATTTTCAGGTTTCAAACTTGGCCTGGGTGCCCTCAAGAGGCTATATTTTGCCATGAGACAGGAGACAGGGTTACTTCCTTTCAGTTGCTTTTGGTGTTTCATATAGGGTTGCATAAACTAGGGAGGAATCCAGCCAATTTCAGGACTCACTCCTTCAGATTTGGGGCAGTGACTGCAGTGGCACCTTTGGGGTGGGATTGGAGACATATACAACAAATAGGCCGGTGGAGGTCGAGGTGCTGCAAGTGCCACCTGAGTAAGTAAGGGGTTCCTGCTCCATGGACAGGGTAGAGGGGGTTGTGGCCAGCACTAATTCATTCTCTTTTTGCCACAGGATGCATGAGAGGTCTTGGGAACAAGCTAGTTACATGGAAAGTTAGACCCTCATTTGTGCACTGAGCAGCAAAAATGCAGACCGGCAGATCTACGGCGGAGCTTGAGACTGCCCAGCATTAGGCACAATCAGCTATGGTGGGGAAAAGGGGGGATGCAATGGGCAATGTATTGCCGTGGTTGACAAGCTGGTCCCAAAAAGGGGTTGCCTGGATGTGGTTCTGGTACACTTGGGGGAGAATGATCTGATCCAGCTGTCATGGGTTGACACTGCTGCAACACACGCAGTAGGTTTTTGAGGCAATCAAAAAAGAACTTTCAAATGTTATGTTTTGCAACCCTGTCCTAATAAAGGGACTTTTGAGGTAAATGGTTTGTGGTGAGTGACCATTGCACAATGAAGAGCCCCAGCAAAGTGACATTTACAGACTAGTCTTCCCCGGGAAATTTGTGTCAAAACGAGTCAGAGAGCAGGAGGATAGTTAGGGCTGGGGGGAGGTACAGAGTAAGGAGATGCGGGTCAGCCTCTTCCTGACTGTTAAGCACCACCTGAGGTTGGGAGAGAAATCTTGTGGACCACTTACCCACTCTACACAAGTTAGTGGAGTGCTGAGTAGGTAACTTGTCGCAGCGTTTGCCTGAATAAGACAGGTTGCAGGTTGTGGAGAGTCACACACAGGCATATTCATCCCTGGGGGGGTGATGAAGGGAGCACAAGCAAAAGAAGATGGTATGCAGCATCCTTCAAACAGATCAAAGAGTTTTTATTGGAGGATGTTTGGTAGGGGAAAGGAAGACAGAGATTGGGAAATAGAAGGAGTTCTGTGAGTGAAAGGAGAAAGAATGAAGCAAGATATGGAGGCATTGGGGTGAATGTTTGGTGAGATATGAGAAGTGTTCGGTGAAGAAGGGATATTTTTAAAGATGTTTCGATGCTTGTTAAATGTTATAATAAAGTTGATTAACTGTTTTGCAACCTGGTCCAAAAAAATTGCGTTTTGCTCTAAATGGTGTATGGTGGGTGATTATTGCATGTGTACCTTTTGTAACCTAGAATGCCTGTACTGCAAAAATAACAGGCACCTCTTCACAGAGTGATAATGAATTTTGTTGCAGATGTGAGATTTCTGCCAGCGTGGGGTATCCACGTTTTGAAAACAGGTAGCTCTTTGTTCAGATCGTCTCCAAAAGTGAGTTGTGGTTGTCTGTAACAGAGATGACTACAGGCTACCAGTACACATAGCAGAATACACAAGTTTATTGTGGGTATAAAACCGGTCAGCCACCAGCACCACCATCCATCAGCAGGTTAGGTACCACTTAAATCGTGTTCAAAATACAACATACTTATTCTCTAAACAGTGGAAAGGAGCTTAGAAAATTAACTTCTCTAACTCCGTTCTACCAAGGATGACTATGTTACACAAATCCTATTGTGTGAAAAAAGTGCCACCTGAATTAATGTGTTTCACATAAATATAATGACAGATTGTGTCTCTGCAATGAAATAATGCCTTTCAATACTGTCCTACAGAACTGTGCTTTGTGGAGTATTGGACCAAGGGCTGATACGAAAAATATTAGCCAGAGGCCAGTTACATATAAACAATTTTCTGCCCTATGGTACCTCATGCTCCTTAGATCACTCAGTGGTAGCAGGGCATCATGCTGCTAGCACAAGCTTGCTACAAATTACTGTTACCAGGTGCTTTATACTTGTGGGGTCCACTGAAAGCAAACAAAGACACCAACTTGCAGAATGAATTGATCTGGAACATAAAGCCTACAACTGGAAAGATGGACCCTGCTGTCCTTGGGTGATCTAAAACAAACCTGTAACAGATGATTTCCAACTGTAGAGTGCCCTATCATTGTAGACCCCAGAAGCATCCTGTTTATCTGTTTCCACTGCAGCCTAGCCATGGCTGATACCTTCAAAATGGAGAGTTTGCGTAAAGGCTTGTGCAGTTGGGCATGTATGCTTAACACAGTCTGTCCCTTAGCAATCTAATGAGACTTCACATCTCCCAAGTGATTTCTGATAAACATAGGCTAATTGTTTATTGTAATTTTCTAAAAAAATTATACTTAGGCCCATATCTATACTTTTTTAGCGCCGCATTTGCGTCATTTTGTGACGTAAAAGCAGCACAAACTTACAAAATACAATTGTATTTTGTAAGTTTGTGCTGATTTTGCGTAAAAAAACTACGCAAATGCGGCACTAAAAAAGTATAAATATGGGCCTTACTCTTTTATTTCTAAAACAATTGTGAACTTGCAATCCCCTGATATTTATTGTGTGACCATGCTACTGTGAATATTGGATGAATGACTGTGCTACAGTGTATAGAGATGTCTTAAGCATTACATTTGTAACACACACATATGACAAAGCACTCAGATTTAAGATTCTGGTGGTGATTCTTAACAAAATAGTGATCACTACTTAATAGTAGAGACGTTCAGTGAGATAATGCACCAGCTGGAGTAAATACGTATAACATTTGAAAACAATGTGGAGAATACTGTATCATGAAGCTAAAGGAAACCCGCTTTCCTTCATTTAGCTCACTCTACAGACAGGGAAGTAAATCCCAATAGCTGAAATAATGTTTAAGGGTATTCTACCTTGAATTATTTTTAAAGCAAAATCAGGTCATGTATGCTATAACACACAGACCTTTTTTCATTATGTGTCTGCCCTAGCATTTTGTTGGTGGTAATGAGCATGATTTTTGAGAGTTGTGATTTATTTTGTACTTTATAAAGGCAGTGGTCACTGTGGTGACAGTGATAAATAAGTTAAAAATATTTCTTTAAAAAGGTTGCATTAATCAATATTTTTGGCAGAAACAGTAAGAAGCAAATCACAAAGGCTGGTAGTGATCAGTGATGAGAAGAAGGTCCTCAGTGTGCAAACGTTAGTGATTAATGTGTTTACATGGCACAATATGATACATCATCATATACTTACACAGCCTGTACATTCAGAATAGCACAATTATAACAGGTCTTGTATTAAAAGTCAACAGCAATTATCCTGTGCTAATAAGGGATCATATTCAGGTCTACCGTTGATATTGGCTCAAGATATAACTGAACACGAAATGGAATAGAGAACAAAAACATACAATGTTGGACTTGGCCCTCTCTGCTGGGTCAGCTCCAAACATTTTGCCTTTACCCTCCACTTTTTGCTGAAACATGTTTTTGGTGTCCCTAGGACTCTGCACTTTTCCACTTCTAACCAGTGATAAAGTGCTTGTGCTCTTCTTGTAAACATTGTAACATCGGCTTACACCTGTTTGGCTTATTTAATTTACTTATAAGCCCCTGGTAGAAAGATGTACCATATACCCATGGCCTCTAAATTAATTGCTACTACTGTGCCACCCAGTTAAGTAGCCCCTTGAGATATGTCCAAGACCTACTATTGCAGCCCGATTGCAGTTTTAAACTGGCAGTTCGACTGGGCAATATAAACTACTTTGCCAAACCTTAAACCTCCCCTTTTATTGCATATATTTCACCCATAAGGTAGGCTCTAGGTACCCCATAGGTCAGGGTGATCATAATTCAAAAGCTGGACATCTATAGTTAATTCTTTTATGTCTCTATATGTCCTGATAATGAAAAACTCCTAAATTCATTTTTCACTACTGTGAGGCCTGCCTCTCCCATTGGACAACATTGGGTTGCCTTATTAAATTTAAAAAGTGCTAATGTATGTTCGGGAACCAGTAAGTATTTCATGTTTGGTGTCTGAAATTGTAATTTAAAACCATCTTTATTGGTAAAGTAGTATTTTAAGTTACTATTTTGAAAATAGCAGAAAGGTGGCATTTTTCCTGCCCTAACTATTTTGTGCCTGAAGACTGTTCTTGGGACACAAGACGATGTAGATAGCAGTTGGACTTTGTTTATTCTTCCCAGACAGTCACACAATAGAGGGATTCGTTGTGCCTGGATGGGCAACCACTGGCAGGAGGAGAACAGCCTAAACAATGACTCAGGAACAACGAGATGTGTTGTCCATGAAAGCGGAACAACACTTTCGTGAACAATGACCCTGTTTTTCTCTGCTTAACATACTCAGGATCGGAGAGGACACGGTCAGGTATGTGGGGCTGGGGTAGGGTTGGGGGGAATTTTTGGTGGAGGGGGTAGGGTCGTTTTAATTTTTAAGGGTGGGGGTGGGGGGTCGGGGTAGTTTTAGCTTTTCAAAGTCGGGGTGGGGGTTGTGGTAGTTTTAGTTTTTAGGGGTGTGGATGAGGGGTCGGAGTAATTCTAGGTTTTAATGCCAGGGTGGAGGGTTGGGGTGGTTTTAGGGGTGGGGTGGGGGTTGGAGTAGTTTTTGGTTTTAGGGGCATGGTGGGGGGTCACGGTCATTTTAGGGGCAGGGTGGGGGTAGGAGTGATTTTAGTTTTTAGTGGCAGGATGGGGGGTCTAGTAGTTTTAGGTGCAGTGGGGTCATGGTAGTTATAGGGCCAGGGTGGGCGGTGGGGGTAGTTTAGGGTTTAGGGGCAGGGTGGGGGTAATTTTAGGTTTTAGGGATGGGAGTTGGGGTCGCAGTAGTTTTAGGGGCAGGGTGAGGGGGCAGGGTAATGTTAGTTTTTAGGGTTGGGGTAGTTTGAATTTTTAGGGGCGGGGTAGGGGTAGTTTTTGGGTGCTGGGTGGGGGTTGGGGCAGTTTAGGTTTTAGGGGTGGGGGGCCACAGTAGTTTTAAGGGCGGGGTAGGGGATCGAGTTAATTTTAGATTTTAGGGGTGGGAGTGGGGGGTCGGGGTAGTTTTATGTTTTAGGTGTGGGGTCGCTGTAGTTTTAGGAGCAGGGGTGGGAGGTCAAGGGGTCACATGCTGGAACCATGCATGCCATTCCACGCATGCCTTTACCAGGCATGCCTTTACAACAAAAATCGTTGTTAAGGCATTCGTGGTAAAGCCATTAGTGGTAACAACGCAGTTGTTGTTCCAACCGTGTTGTTCAGGCATGCATGGTTTCAGTATGCGTTGTTCCGACGTATATTCCTGGCAGGATGGGGGGATAGGAGCTGGACACAGCCCCACTTGGAACTGTATATGCTGTGCCCTCCCTTCACACAAAGGACTTGTCATCCCTGCATTGTTCATGAAAACAGCCATGAACCACCGCAAGAAAAGCAGGACACTTCAAGCACTTTAAAGGGAATTCTCTAGAAACTGCTTCTACTTCAAAGAAGGCACATGGTATAAAAAAGGACCCTCAGACTCACTCTTCAGTTCATTTTCTTGGCCGCTGCTGTGACAGGCTGTGCACTCCCCTTTAGAATGCTTTGCAGCTCTTGTAAGGTCTACTTTGCTGCCTGAAGCCTGCCTTTAACCCTCAGAGGCCATCCCTCCTGCTTGAGCCCTGTTTCATTGCTTAAACGCAATACTAGTTGGCTGGCCTCCTGATCAGAGCCCAGGGACAGAAAAAGGGTTTGACCATCTTGTACCCACACCTGGCCCCAGCCCGAGTGAGTCCTAACCCATCAAGCAGTTCCCCTCCATTGCTGGGCCCTTGTCCGTGGTGTTCAAGGTGCCCAGATATACAAAATTGAAAACTTGGGACTCAGAAAGATTTTGGCTAAAAATTGCTCTGAGAAACCAGAGAATACCGGGACCAACCTGCTCATCTACCCACCCAACGCGCACCACCATTTGGCCTGACTTTGCAGCAGCTCCCTCTACGTTCTTCTCCACAACAGCAAATCCTGATCAGCTGGCCTTCGCCACAGAGGTATCAGGCCTCATGGAACTCTCATTGGCTAAAGGCTCCAGCCTCGCCCAGCAGGAGACTGCTGACTTCCGAAAAAGAGACTCAGGCCCTGATTCAGAGTTGGCAGAAAGGGTTACTCTGTCACGAATGTGACAGATATCCCGCCTGCTGTACTGTATTACGATTCCATAGCAGCCTATGGAGATCGTAATATGGGGTACAGGATATTTGTCACATTTGTGACGTAGTAACCCATCTGCCAAACTCTAAATCAGGCCCTAAGGCTGAATGTAGAAATCTTTACAGAGACGTTGGCCAACTCCCCAGTCAGGAAGCCTCTTCCTTGGATATCGCCTGTCGTCTTGCCCAGCTGAACTTTACCTCCTCAGAACATTTTTGATAAAAATTCTCTTAGGTCTGAAGGTAAACGCCGGACTGGCCAAATCCACTCCTTGTATCTGGCTTGTGCTTCATCATTGTCAGCCATATTTTTCTACTTTAATCCAGTCTTGCATGACTAGATGTTGACTGTTGCGACTTAGATATTTTAGGTGCAAGTTTTTACTTTAAACATTAAAAAATTCATAATTCCAGTTTTTCCAATTGGATTTTTGTCATTGTGATGTCATATTATGTGTTAAAATTTACACAGTGCTTCTAAGTTAAGCCTGACTGCTTTTGTGCCAAACTGCCGGAGGAGTAAGCATAGGTCAATTTAGTGACTTTCGTGGTTCAGCTTGATATGAATTGTGGCTGTTGTTTGACCAGGGTTAACACCCCAGTCAACCAGCAATCCATTTTCTCACACACAGGAATATGAAATATAAAACACAGGATTAAAAATGCTTAATGAAAGAAAGCTGGCATCTCAACTCATAAATGAGTACATACAACATGGCAATTACTTAATTACTTACAATAGTGGTGCAGTAACTTGTACCGGGGAAAGAGAAGTAGACAATCACATTTGAAAGAAGGTATATAGAATGGGTAAATCACCAGGAGGTGTCAATATGTAAGGAGTTCACATCCAGAAAACCATAGCGGTTCACAATGCATGTGACTTTCATAAGCAATGCCGTTGTGCAGTTCACTCACCTGCAGAAACTAATATTTATGAGCCCCTTGTGCCACCGTTGCATATCTTTTTGTGATGCAACAGTAGTGCAAACCTTGCAGTGATATCTATGAGGTCACGCAAAACCACTTTGTGTGGCTTTGATTGAACTCATGAACATGGAGAAAGGCAAGGCAGCACAAATCTCTGTGTTGCCTTACTCTGTGCCAGGGAGGTGTTCCATGGGCATTGGGGTGAGTGTTCTGACACAACACCCATGGATTTTGATGCATCTCCAAATTTACAAGACCTTGTAAACCTGGAGATGTGCCAAAACCTTACGCATCCCAAGGTGAGGCACAACCAGGAGAACTATCTTTATTTTGGCTTGTTTTTCCTCTTTGTGAGAAAGCCATCCTTTTAACATGTTCATCCCCATTTCTTCTGTATGATTCTGGTGGTAACTGACCTTGAATGTACCTTGGGCTCTGCCAAACAGGCCCATGGCCAGTGCTCCTATCTAAAGGTTTACAGTAATGCGTACAATTACAATTAGCAATGTTAGACTCATGTAAGTCCCAGGTATGTAATAGGGCAAGCAGGATTCAAACTACCTATAAGTCCCTAGCATATAATAGGGCAGGGAGGTTTAGAGGCCCAGTCGATTTAATGCACTGGTGTGTGCACTGCTGTGCAGCCTGCTGTCATTTTTAAAGACAGCCCTACCTTGCAGGCTGTCTTCAAAAATTAAAATGTGTACAAATTTGACTTTGGAATTAAAGGTATTTCCAAAGTGATATTCTACCTTATTTTTATATATAAGTCATCCCTAAATTCTCCCCTAGGAGTCCCAGCAGTGGGGTGCAATGTAACTATGGGCAGGAATATTATAAAAAAATGTTTTGCACGCCATGGTGAGGGAAAAACTGCCCATTTCATTTTCCCCATTGTAGATACTTAGCTCCGATGGATAACATTAGAATATTTCGTATAAGCATAAATATTGGAAGGAAGGAGCTAAATGTGTCATGAAAGGACTGAAAAGATTAGTAATGATACATTCAAGAACTTGCCACTGCGGAATTTATCATAACCAGTACAGAAAAGTAGTTATAGAACTTTCTTTTCTGTAAGCCCAAATCAAGCAGGCTCGTAGCCTCTCCTGATTGGTCATCTTTAACAGGATTAGCCAGCCTGCTTTGTTGAGGTGATAGGTGGCCTACACTGAGCAGAGGTTATCTGATGGGGGGAGTTCTGCAGCTGCAGAGGCCAGGCCAGGAAGGGTGTTGGGTAAATCAACCTAGGCTTCACAGAATATAGGACAGAAAGAAATCCCAACCAGGCCTACCCTCTCATCCTGTACCCAACAGACAGATAGCAGGCACAGGAATGGAATTTGCAAATGTTCGAAATGGGGTTTCTGGTTGGCTAGGGTATGCACCTAAGCCAGGCAGAACCTTCCCACTCTAGTCAGGGCAAGGGTGTTACACGTCCAAGATAACCCCCGCTCACCTCCTTGGTAGCTTGGCACGAGCACTCAGGCCTAACCCGAAGGCAATGTGTAAAGCGTTTGCACAACACACACCACACATGTGACACAAAATGTACACCACAAAGTAAACACAGCACTGAGTTATGTAAAAATAAACTGTATTGCACAAAACATAATTAGACCAACATTACACATTAGTAATACCCTGCTGTGAGAAAGTAGCCTCTTTCTAGCCTTGTTACCCCCACTTTTGGCCTGTTTGTGAGTGTATGTCAGGGTGTTTTCACTGTCTCATTGGTATCCTGCTAGCCAGGGCCCAGTGCTCATAGTGAAAACCCTATGTTTTCAGTATGTTTGTTATGTGTCACTGGGACCCTGCTAGCCAGGACCCCAGTGCTCATAAGTTTGTGACCTATATGTATGTGTTCCCTGTGTGATGCCTAACTGTCTCACTGAGGCTCTGCTATCCAGAACCTCAGTGGTTATGCTCTCTCATTTTCTTTCCAAATTGTCACTAACAGGCTAGTGACCAATTTCACCAATTTACATTGGCATACTGGAACACCCTTATAATTCCCTAGTATATGGTACTGAGGTACCCAGGGTATTGGGGTTCCAGGAGATCCCTATGGGCTGCAGCATTTCTTGTGACACCCATATGGAGATCTGACAATTCTTACACAGGCCTGCCAGTGCAGCCTGAGTGAAATAACGTCCACGTTATTTGACAGCCATTTACCACTGCACTTAAGTAACTTATAAGTCACCTATATGTCTAACCTTTACCTGGTAAAGGTTGGGTGCTAAGTTACTTAGTGTGTGGGCACCCTGGCACTAGCCAAGGTGCTCCCACATTGTTCAGGGCAAATTCCCCGGACTTTGTGAGTGCGGGGACACCATTACACGCGTATGTCACGACATATGTATAGCGTCACAATGGTAACTCCGAACATGGCCATGTAACATGTCTAGGATCGTGGAATTGTCACCCCAATGCCATTCTGATCCCCTGAGTCTCTAGCTCAGACCCGGGTACTGCCAAACTACCTTTCCCGGGGTTTCACTGCAGCTGCTGCTGCTGCCAACCCCTCAGACAGGTTTCTGCCCTCCTGGGGTCCAGCCAGGCTTGGCCCAGGAAGGCAGAACAAAGGACTTCCTCAGAGAGAGGGTGTTACACCCTCTACCTTTGGAAAAAGGTGTCAGGGCTGGGGAGGAGTAGCCTCCCCCAGCCACTGGAAATGCTTTGATGGGCACAGATGGTACCCATCTCTGCATAAGCCAGTCTGCACCGGTTCAGGGATCCCTCAGCCCTGCTCTGGCGCGAAACTGGACAAAGGAAAGGGGAGTGACCACTCCCCTGACCTGCACCTCCCCTGGGAGGTGCCCAGAGCTCCTCCAGTGTGCTCCAGACCTCTGCCATCTTGGAAACAGAGGTGCTGCTGGCACACTGGACTGCTCTGAGTGGCCAGTGCCAGCAGGTGACGTCAGAGACTCCTTCTGATAGGCTCCTTCAGGTGTTGCTAGCCTATCCTCTCTCCTAGGTAGCCAAACCTCCTTTTCTGGCTATTTAGGGTCTCTGCTTTGGGGAATTCCTTAGATAACGAATGCAAGAGCTCATCAGAGTTCCTCTGCATCTCTCTCTTCACCTTCTGCCAAGGAATCGACTGCTGACCTCGCTGGAAGCCTGCAAAACTGCAACAAAGTAGCAAAGACGACTACTGCGACCTTGTAACGCTGATCCTGCCGCCTTCTCAACTGTTTTCCTGGTGGTGCATGCTGTGGGTGTAGTCTGCCTCCTCTCTGCACTAGAAGCTCCGAAGAAATCTCCCGTGGGTCGACGGAATCTTCCCCCTGCAACCGCAGGCACCCAAGAACTGCATCACAGGTCCTCTGGGTCTCCTCTCAGCATGACGAGCGAGGTCCCTTGAACTCAGCAACTCTGTCCAAGTGACTCCCACAGTCCAGTGACTCTTCAGTCCACGTTTGGTGGAGGTAAGTCCTTGCCTCCCCACGCTAGACTGCATTGCTGGGAACCGCGTATTTTGCAGCTACTCCTGCTCCTGTGCACTCTTCAAGGATTTCCTTTGTGCACAGCCAAGCCTGGGTCCCCGGCACTCTAACCTGCAGTGCACGACCTCCTGAGTTGTCCTCCGGCGTTGTGGGACCCTCTTTTGTGACTTCGGGTGAGCTCCGGTTTACTCCACTTCATAGTGCCTGTTCCAGCACTTCTGCGGGTGCTGCTTGCTTCTAAGAGGGTGCCTTGTCTTGCTGAGCGCCCCCTCTGTCCCCTCACGCAATTGGCGACATCCTGGTCCCTCCTGGGCCACAGCAGCATCCAAAAACCCTAAACGTGACCCTTGCAGCTAGCAAGGCTTGTTTGTGGTCTTTCTGCACGGAAACACCTCTGCACAACTCTTCACGACGTGGGACATCCATCCTCCACAGGGGAAGTTTCTAGCCCTTGTTGTTCTTGCAGAATCCACAGCTTCTACCATCCGGTGGCAGCTTCTTTGCACCCACAGCTGGCATTTCCTGGGCATCTGCCCACTCCCGACTTGATCGTGACTCTTGGACTTGGTCCCCTTGTTCCACAGGTACTCTCGTCAGGAAATCCATCGTTGTTGCATTGCTGGTGTTGGTCTTCCTTGCAGAATTCCCCTATCACGACTTCTGTGCTCTTTGGGGAACTTAGGTGTACTTTGCACCCACTTTTCAGGGTCTTGGGGTGGGCTATTTTTCTAACCCTCACTGTTTCCTTACAGTCCCAGCGACCCTTTACAAGGTCACATAGGTTTGGGGTCCATTTGTGGTTCGCATTCCACTTCTAGAGTATATGGTTTGTGTTGCCCCTATCCCTATGTGCCCCCATTGCATTCTAATGTGACTATACATTGGTTGCACTGTTTTCTATTGCTATTACTGCATATTTTGGTATTGTGTACATATATCTTGTGTATATTTGCTATCCTCATACTGAGGGTACTCACTGAGATACTTTGGCATATTGTCATAAAAATAAAGTACCTTTATTTTTAGTATATCTGTGTATTGTGTTTTCTTATGATATTGTGCAAGTGACACTAGTGGTACTGTAGGAGCTTCACTCGTCTCCTAGTTCAGCCTAAGCTGCTCAGCTAAGCTACCTTTTCTATCAGCCTAAGCTGCTAGACACCCCTCTACACTAATAAGGGATACCTGGGCCTGGTGCAAGGTGTAAGTACCCCTTGGTACTCACTACAAGCCAGTCCAGCCTCCTATACCTGCTACCTAAGCAGTGGTCAGAACGTTACACACGTTACTAATACTCTGCAAGAAGACGCAGTTGTCACATTAGAACATGTAAGTACTCAGGATTCTGCAACATAGGCAGTAGTCAAGAATTACAGTAAGAATTCAATGCACTTGCAATGAATAACTCCTAAATCCTCATAGAAGGAACATTAGAAAACATCACACAAGTCATATACATACATAGGACCCGCGATCCTTGTGGGGCCCCCAGGGCCTCTAATGGCCCTCTCCCAAATGGGGGGCCCAAAAGCCACAAAGAATCAAGTAGTTGGGGCGATCGCGCCCCTACGGCAGTGACCGGAGTGAAGGGAACTCCCTTTCCACCCCATGTCCTGCTTAGTGATAGGCAGCCGCCCTGATACACGGTGCAGCAGCCAAAAAGGGAGAATGGAAGCAGGGGCCTCCGATGAGGCTTCCCTCCTGCTTCAAATAGCGACCACACCCGATTTGGTGCGAGCTGGTGCGATGGAGCCGGCACCGAGGATGGTGCCTACATGTGCCCCAGGGGTGCGTCAAAAAGCGTGCTTCGCCCCTGGGACCCTGTTGGAGCGCACTTGCTCCCATTCTTATTTTTCTGGTGCCCTGGGGGCACTTACTGTAGTGTGTCTCCGACACACTCGGATTTTAAGTTGAAAGGGATCCTGGGTTTGCGGCGGTCATATCAGAGCAACTCACAAAGTGCTTTTCAAAGCGCAAAGGCCTTGTGCTTCGGGCCCGGCTGGGGTGGTGAATGTTTTTCAGGCACGGAGTGCTCCCATAAATCGTGAGGAGCCCCGCGGTGACCCCGGGCTGCGGCGGTGGCTTCTGGCATCCAGGGAGTGCTTAGAAAAAAGCGTGGAAAAGCCACACAGGAGCACTCCCAAAGCGCAGAGACCGGCAAAACAGCACTCCTTGTGCTGCGGTGATTTACAGAGGTCAGGGGCCACAGCACCCTGCCTCTGGAGACAACAATTTAAGAAGGTGAACCCAGCAGCAGGTCAACACAACAAGCGTGCTAGCAGTGGCAGTTCCTTCTTGTGACCAGGCAGGTCACAGGTCAGCACAGCAGCCGCAGTCTAAGGTGGTCCTGGTGAGTCTTCTCAACAGCGTCCTCCGTCCAGCTCCAGGTAAGGTTTCTGGAGTCCCAAGAATGTCCAAAGGATGTCTAAATTGTGGGGAAAATTCCCCTGTACTAATATTAAGTTTTCAGTGTGTTTTACAATGGGCAGGAGAGGGGGTTCTAACCAGTTACAACTGGTTCTGGGAGTGCCCTTTCTCTCCTCCAGCCCAGGGTCCAAACATCAGTGAGGGTTAAACGACCCTATTGTGTGAGGCCACGGCACAGCCTTTACAAATGCAGGTGTGCCCCGCCTCTCCCTTCTCTCAGCCCAGGAAGGCTTTACAGTATGTAGATGCACCTCTGTGACACCTCCACCCTCCCTATGTTCAGGCTGTCTGAGAAGTATGCACAAAGCCCCAACTGTCAGTCTGCCCAGACGTGGATTGGAGGTAAGCTGCAAAACACTAAAGTCATAAGCACAGATAAATGTGCACTTTCTAGCAGTGGCATTTCTGTGATAGTAATAAAAAATACACCTACACCAGTAAGCAGCATTTCTCACCACTATCACAACCATACCAAACATGCCTACACTACCCCTCATAAATCAGACAATACCCCTTACACATAAGGCAGGGCATTTCCCATATAATCCTATGAGGAGGCAGCACTCACAGCAGTGAGGCACCAGGTTAGGCTGTTTGTCACTGCCAGGACAGGCCACGCAACATGGCATATGTCCTGCCTTCTACATACAATGCACCTTGCCCAAAGGGCTAGCTTGGGCGAACCATAGGGGTCACTTAAATGTAGTAAAAGGGGAGTTCTGGGCCTGGCAAGTAAATTTGATGCTAGGTCCCTGTGGCAGAAACCTGCGCACACAGACCTTGTGCTAGCAGGCCTGAGATAGGTTTGACAGGCTACTTCAGTGGGTGGCGCAAGCAGCGCTGCAGGCACACTAGTAGCATTTAATTTACAGGCCCTGGGTATAGGGATACCACTTTACAAGGGACTTATAGGTAAATTAAATGCCAATTAGGTATAAGCCAATCATACCAATTTTGTAAGCGAGAGCACATGCACTTTAGCACTGGTTAAAAGTGAAAAAGTGCTCAGAGTCAAAACGTCAGCCAACAAAGGTCAGAAAATTAAGGAGGCAAAAAGCAAAAAAAGCCTGGGGAATGACACTGTAAAAGGGCCAGGTCCCACAGCAGATGATCTGGAGGGGGAGTGTTAATGGAAATGAGCCACACCAGTAGTAGCTTCTCTGTTGGAGAGAAATCTTCCATCTTGGATTTTAAAGTACAGTGGTTTGTGGGACAAGAAAATGTACCACTTGAAAGGAAGCTCTCATGCTTTTTGGTAACACCCTGCGTCTAATTGGATAGGAGTGCCCTCCCACTTGTCCCCTAAGTTGATTGAATACACATCTGGGAGTTGCATAAAAACTAAGATATGCTGCCTTAAACCACCAAGAGAAAAAGGACTGGTCTGCAACTCAAAGGACTGCACTCTGGAGGGCTGCGCCTGTTGCACACTGGAACAAAAACTCTAAGGCCCGTATTTATACTCCGTTTGCGCCGAATTAGCGTCGTTTTTTTCGACGCAAATTCGGCGCAAAACTAACGCCATATTTATACTTTGGCGTTAGACGCGTCTAGCGCCAAAGTATGGGCAAATAGCGTCATTTTTTTGCGTGAACGCCTTCCTTGCGTTAATGAGATGCAAGGGGGGCGTTCCCGTCTAAAAAAATGACGGCGACGCAAATGCGTCGTATTTATACTCCCGGGCAAAAGTCACGCCCGGGAGGTGGCGGGTCAAAAAACCCCGCATTTGCGCCACATTTTAACGCCTGGGTCAGGGTAGGCGTTAAGGGGCCTGTGGGCTCAAAATGAGCCCACAGGTGCCCTCCCCTGCCCCCAGGGACCCCCCCTGCCACCCCTGCCCACCCCAGGAGGACACCCAAGGATGGAGGGACCCACCCCAGGGACATTCAGGTAAGTTCACGTAAGTATAATTTTTGTTATTTTTTAAAAAAAATTGGGTGGCATAGGGGGGCCTTATTTGTGCCCCCCTACATGCCACTATGCCCAATGACCATGCCCAGGGGACATAAGTCCCCTGGGCATGGCCATTGGGCAAGGGGGCATGACTCCTGTCTTTACTAAGACAGGAGTCATTTAAATGGCGTCTGGGCGTCGAAAAAATGGCGCAAATCGGGTTAAGACGATTTTTTAGCGTCAACCCGACTTGCGCCATTTTAAGACGCCCTAGCGCCATTTTCCCCCTACGCCAGCGCTGCCTGGTCTACGTGTTTTTTTTCCACGCAAACCAGGCAGCGCCGGTCTGCTTGCGCCGGCTAACGCCATTCCATAAATACGGCGCCCGCATGGCGCTTCAGAATGGCGTTAGACGGCGCTAAATTTTTTCACGCTAAACTGCGTTAGCGCAGTTTAGCGTCAAAAAGTATAAATATGGGCCTAAGGACTTTGCCTTAGTTCAAAAAGGAGTGGAAAGCAACAGATTAACAGAGCTTGCCTGCACCCACTGTCACAAAAGTCCCCAGTCTGGAGTGTGGCCAGTGAACTTTTAAGGATTTCACCAGATGCATTGTGGGAATTGTGGGCTAAACTTCCAAGGGCCATCTGAGAGCTTCTAACCCTTGGCTTTGTTTGTGGCACATTTTGAACCCTCAATGGGAACTTTCAGGAAGAAGTTACAGAAGTTTGGAGCAACCTTTGGAAAAAGCTCCATAAGGTGAATGACACATAGATAAGAGTCAAGCTGCCACCGCTAAACCCCAACCCAGCCTGAATTTCAGGTTCATCACACTAAAGCTCCCGAGTTTTTCCCAATAGACTAAACTTCCAGGAGTTGACTGGGGCTTCGCAGAAACTCAAGCCGACCCTGTTGCATGGGATGCCAGCCTGACGAGGAGCCACGCCCGACAATGAGAGAAAAAACTCCAGAAAAACTTTGGCCGAGGCCTCCCGCTCAGTCTATGCGAGCCCGGCTCCATCGCGGTTGGCCTTAAATTGTGACTTGGTCCTGGTCCAGAGTCCTTGGTTGGCACTATTTGGTTTCTAAGCACTAGAAAGCACATTTGTATTTAATCTTTGAAAATTCACGTGTCTGTTTCCTTACATTGGATTTTTGTCATTTTGGTGTCATTTTAAAGTTACAAATATTTCCCTATTTTTATAAATTGGTGTGGGATTTTCATTGTGTCTTGTGTCTTACTTATTTGGTGTATTTAAATGTCTCCTAAGTTAAGCCTGACTGCTCATTCCCAAGCTACCAGGGGTTGAGCCAGGAGCTAATGTTTTGAGATCTTGACTGGACGGAACATTGGGTTGATGGCCTTATTGCTACTGGTAGGTGTGTACTTACCACTACTAGTAATCCACCTTCCAAAACTCTTTCTAAGTGTGCTGCATTCTGTAGCACACATAGAAAGAGGAAAAAGCCTCCCAGGATTGTTTTTGTGCAGGAAGGTGCCCCTTTCTGCACAAAAACAATCCTGCATGTAACACAGACAGCCTTCCACCATGATGCATTGGTGCTAATGCTGGAGCTAGGCAGGACATTGTGCACCAGTGCAGCAGGAAAGGACATGAACACACCGTATTCCTTAAATACGACAAGTTCCTACCCTTTTCAAGTGACGCAGTGCAACATAGCAAAGTGACCTGCTGCATTGCAAATCTTTTTGTAAATCTGTCCCTAAGCTCTTATCACAGCCCAGTGCAAGTTAGCTTTACAAGGCTGGTATGCACTGGCGGTTCCACTACAATGGCAGAGGAGCATTGCCCTGCTGGCTCAGATCCAGCAGCAGAAAAGTAAACCAATATTTAATATTGTTTTATTTTTCTGCTGCTTGCTGAGTCATCGAGTGCAGGGAGGGGTGGGGCTGGGTCATGGGAGGGGGACAGGAAAGGGGAGTGAAGTTTGCCCTTAACTGCATTCTAGGCCAGTAAAACAGATGTGCACAGTTAGGTTTCTCCAACCCAGCTGTATTTGACTGTAACTAAATTATTGGCTCATCCAGAGGAAAGCGGCAGGAGCATGTTTCCACTGCCCATACAATACAACAATTTTAGATTCTTCCCCAAAGGAAAGCCACATAAAAAATGTTTGCATGTTCCTAGTAAGTGGAATCCATTAAAAATGTTCTGGGTCTCTCTGAAGATAGCTGTGCGAGAAAATGTATTATTATCTTATGGTTACTGTTACCTACAGACATAGGTTAAACTCACATGAATAAGTACAAAAATAAAGTAAAAGTAAATTACTGGTCCACAACCACTGGCTCTGCAGTACACCTCTTGTTAGGAAAAAATACATCACTCACTCTGCAAAAGACCCAAAGGCTGAAGTGGGCTATCACTTTGCTCTATGTTTTATGCTGTGGTGGATAGAAATGCAATTTGGGTAGCAGTGGAACAGAGCTATAAATGGAGAGGGCTGACCCAAAGTCTCTGTATGGATTTTTTTTTTATAGATTTCCTGTTACATGAGGCTGGTGATACATCTAAAGCTATCTCCAGGCCACACAAAAAAACACTATAGGAGGTGCAAAAGTTCATAGATGGGATACTGGGCTGTATTCCTTGTATGGGTTTAAGGGTGCATTTATGAGGAAGTGGAATCAATGTTATATACAACTCATTTTGCAAACCTATATAATCAGCTCTTTGGGACCACAAATATCATGCTTGAAAGGAGCCACCAGTCTGCTCAAACAGGGTTAGTTGTGCTTTTGTGCTGGATAAAGGAAAGTCACTGTGACAAGGGTCTAACCCACATTTGAATAGAAAATGCCTCAACAAAATACCAACTCAGAAGTAACATTGTTTGACATCATAAATGTAATGCATAGATTACACAGCTACCTGCTACAAATAGGGCTGGTGGCAGTTAAGGAAGTCATCCTAAAACTATTTTACATGAAAAAGGCTATTGATTGGTATGCTTTCACTGCTGGGAGATGGCAGTTGTTTTGACTCTCCTCCAGGGCTCAATTGGCCTATGCACTGAATACTGGTTTGACTATGAGGTCCACAAGGGGGAAGGAGAACTGGAGTGAGTTAACCCAAACTTGTAATTTAGGAGGAAGTTTAGGATAATCACCTTTGCAATGTCTACTGAACCTCAATGAGACGGAAAGGCAGTAATGCACAGCATACTAAAGCTAGGATTTTCTATCTTTCATGCAATGAAGTGCTGTGTAAGATAGTGCTGTGCTGCATTGCATGAATGATAGATGTCTCCATGGGCAATATTTACAGATTCATCAACCAATGGTGTGAACTACTGCACTAAAAAGGCTTGAGTGCTCAAACATCAGCATTGCACTGTGGCTCAAACACGAGCCAGCTTTGTCTAGCATAGGATTTGTCCTCGAGGTACTGTGGCACTGGGGTGAGGGGTGGAAGAGTTACAGATGCACCCTTAGATAAACTCAAAAGAGCCAGACTGAAAGTAAGCGATAAAGAAGCCTTTGAATAGCAACATTTCTAAATGTCCTCTCACTAACTGTTGTTAATTATGTTAACATGTTTGTGTTTCTTCTTATCAACTTTTTGACCAAATGTTACTGGATCACATCCAGCAGACCACAGCAGTTCACAAAACGTGTGACTAGCAGCTCAGAAAGATGAAAGAGTGAAAATAAGTGGCTCAAAAGTAGTAGATTAGAGATGGGTTGGATGTAGGAAAGCTATGAATCAAACTCCATACCAGTAGCAGCGGTCAACATAAATTATATGTGGTAGAATGGGTGGAGTGGGTGCGGGTGGTCAGAGGGAGGGGCAAGAGGGAGAAGCACAAGAGGTGAGCACAGGGGCAGTTAATTAAAAGAAAAAACACTTACCTGGTGCTGCCGGCCACCTCATGCTCCTCTACCCCCTGGTGCCATCAGTCCCTGGGACCGGATGAAAGACTCCCTGTGCAATCCCCCACTGCTCGCATGCTACTACCTAGCATGAGAGCAGCTTAGGGATTGGTCTGAGTGGGCTGGTTTGCCGCTTGCTCAGGCACAGGGAGTAGGGGTAGAAGCATGGATGTATGGCTCATATGGCTTCTGCAGCCCTCTTTAGGGTCCATTTACATTACTTTTGCTGCTACTTCATCATTATTATGATCAGCCCCTAATGTCAGATGACTTGCCTGAGTTACGCTGGAGAACAAGCTTTCATTTCCAGAAGCTGAAGTATGAGTTCTCCTGGTCTTCTTTAGGACAGGTAAACATGTGTCTGCTGAGATGGAGTTGTCTAAATGAATTTTATGTACTTTAGCTGTTCAACTTGATTTAGGAGTGGCTTGTCCTAGTTTGTTACCATGAATGTGCCAGTACTAAAACAGTTTGTTTCTCTAGATAGGGCTGGTTATGCTCTTCACCTCTTCATGGACAAGTACTGCTTCCAACACTGACTACTGTGTGATCCTCGATTTGTGCAACTGTATGTTCTGCTTCTGACATATCCCTCATTTTAGAAGGCACATTATATACATGAAAATCAATGAAGAATGCCCTAGAAAAATGATTGACATATGCTAACAAATCATTAGTATTTCTCCCTGGAACAGACACAAATTGATCAAAGAGTAGTAGGCTGCCTACGGATAGCAGAGTTATATTAGTCTTTGATGTTACTCAGTAGGTGCTTGCTTCCACTACTCAACCAACACCTCTGCTTTCAATAATTCTGAAGAGCAGTTTTGGACATTGTTACCTGGTCCACATGTAGCACTTCTCCCACTGCAGACCCAAGTGTATCTACTTGGATTGTGAAATATGGGTCTGTAATTGATGCCAATAGAAACATTCAGTGCTGTTTTTCAGTCTTTACAGATGGTTCTAAAATAGTGTGTTCAAAGTTTCACCAATGCAGGCTGCTATACATGGTTTACTCATACAGTAGTTTCCAGATACTTTCCCTGTGCTCTTCTCTCTTTTCTTAGACTGTGTCAGTATCCTTACCGTTTGTATCTGGTGATGGGATTCAACTTGACTTTGCTCATTGATGTAGAGAAATTAACATTGTAAAAATTGTGGCGATTTTAACCACCTGATCGCTGGTTATGATGGGTCAGGAAGGATGGGAATCATTTGATGGTATCACAGTTTTATCATTAATCCCTTCACTTTCTAGTAATTTGCCCTGTCTCTCAATAACGTGCATCTTCCATACTCAGGGTATTCCTGTTTTAATTCTGAAATGCATCAGTTACATGTCATTCAGCTTCCACCTAACCATAGTCAGAAGATCCTTCCACTAAACAAGTCTTACTGTTGCTACAATGTAACCAGGGGCCTGCTCCTCCTAAAAATTGACTATTCCATCCACATATGTGCAAGTCTCCTCATGCATGACAACTTGGAAATTAATGGAAAATAAAACAAAGCAGTAAAGCCATGCTGTATCCTCAGGAAGTCAGGCAATGCACTACCCTCTCTGAAAGCCCTTGAGAAGACTCAAGTGCAGTAGAGAGTGTTTCTACTGAAAAGATGAGGTGGAGCAATATCCATCCTTTTTGCTTAGTCTGCCTGTGGAGCTTATCTTGTAAGAGAAATACCACAATCACAATACACTACAATGAAGAGGCAGTTGCCATGCATCAGATGTTTTAGTTATCCTAACCTCCTTAGACTACACAAGGCCCAGGACTGTGTAGGCAACCAACAGCTATCCAGATTTACTGGCCAGTAGCCAATCACAATAAGCTAAACTCTTTCAATCAATCTATAAAGATCCCTATGGGGCTGATTAACCAAAGAACTAGTACATCTACAGCAGTAGATTAACATCTATCCCTTAGTGTAGATTTACTACTTTTCCAATTTCACAAAATGTCCAGGAATCAGCAGAGAAAAATCTGCAAAGCTTAGGCTTCTGTGTGTTTTTCCTGAAAGTCAAGTGATTTTCCCATTTATTTGTGGGGAAATATTTTTCTTCAAGGGAAAACATCTTCACAAATACCTCCTCCAAATCTGGGATAATTTAATTCTCCTTTCCACCCCATGAATATTATTTGTATCAACACAGTGCTCAACTAAACATCTGCAGATTCCAGCTGGGAAGGTGAATGACAATAGTTTGTGAATGCTCACAAAGGTAAGGGTTTTTGGGCATTCACAAACTTACAAGGCTCACAATGTCTAGAAATGCCCATGAACCTGTGCAATCCTACCCCTGGATGGGATGGGATTTATGGGTGTAGAGAAGTCTGCATTCATAATAGAGGTCTCCACACTCCTAAAAGGGCTTTCACCTGCAGAAATCATTTAGTGAATGCCTAGCAGGCCTAAGTAAGGTAAACTCAGCCATGAACTAAAGTTTATGATTGTATTTACCTTGTGATTAGTCCCCTTTGTTTAGAACACTCTCATTGGACAATGTGCAGAAAATAAGAAGTGCTCTGGCATGAGTGCAGTGTCCATCATAGGACTGTACAGGCCACCTTTTATATTCTTTTTCTATTCATGGATACAGAGGAAGATTTAAGTTAAGAAAAGGCATAACTCTCCTAGTCTTGAGCCCCAGCTCTCTGATGTGCCATGGAATAGATATGGATACAATAGATCATCACATTCTCATCTCTCAGCACAGCACCACTACCCTCATCTAACCCAAACAACACAGAACAGTGTCTGTTAACATTGCAGCATTTAGCTTTCAGCCAATCCTATAGTTAAGAATACACTTACAACAGCATACAAATCCTATACCCTAACACCCAATGCAGCAACAACAATTGGAGCATATTGACACTCCTGTTCCCGCTCCCTAAGCCCAACACCTCAAGAGGGAAAAGTATAATTCCAACACCTCAGGAGGAAAATAATAATTCCATCATCACTAAATACAAATACAATCCAACAAGCTTAAAACATCACATAACCTAAACCACAATAAACCTATGAGCTACCTTTACTAAGCTTAAAGCAGCACAGCTCTGAATAAATTCAAAAGGGCTATAATGTACAAAGTAGTACAAACAACAGTATACAATTAGCTACATTTCACACAGCAATTGTGACATTGCTCCTTAAGATGCAAGAAATAGTGCACCATTTATAATAAAAGGCATTGTATGACTGCACAATGTGTCATAAACAGTGCAAAAGAGCTAGCAGAATGGTGCATGTTGGGAATGGCAATCTGTTGCATGGTATTCTCATAGATTTCTCCTTTCTGTAGCTGAATCCATTTTCGTTGGCATTAGGTCACTGCTAACCAATGATAAAATGCCTATGCCTTCCCTTCTCTAAGTCCCTAGAATATGGTGCTATATGTACTTTGGACCTGCAAATTAAATACACAAAATAAGCTGCAGCACACTTTGTGCCACCCACTCAAATAGCACTGGGAACCATGTATCAGGCTTGCCATTGCAGTCTGTAGTGTGGTTATAAAACTGCCTTTTCAACCTGGCAAAATATACCTATTTAGGCCTAAACCTTTGTTTTGAATACTTATAAGACACACCTACGGTAGGCCTTAATCATAGGACAGGGTACATGGTATTCAAAAATAAGGACTTGTACTTAAGTTTTACATGTTCTTGCACTGAAAACCCTCGAAAGTCTTTTAGTGCCAAGGCTGGATTTCCCATAGAAAAGGATTAGTTTACAGAATAACTCTTTTTATTGCATAACTTCAGTTTGGGGCTGGATAGAAAAATTATTCAATGACTCATTGGAAGGAATTTAAAATCCAACCTAATGGACACAAGTCGGATTTTGAACTGATATTTTGAATATGACACTTTTAGGAAGGTTTTCTCCTATGAAAAATGTGGCATAGTGGAACATTCTCTCAGATGAGTTGGCATCAATTTGCAGGATAGACAGCAAGCTTTGAAATGAGGGGCATGATGTGAAGTTATGGAACAAGATAAAATTGATGGAAAACTGCACGGCAGGTAGGAGAACACATTGTGGAAATCTTGGACAGTTCGCTGTCACAGAGGATCACATGTCTACTGTGATTGCCACCATATTTGTCTGTGGACTGCAAGGCCAATAAACCACATAATTGAAACACACATTAAAGCACTATGGCCCTCATTTTGAAGCCGTCAACCGCGCTGACAGTCAACAGAAGACCGCCAGCGCGGCGAAGACCCCGCTGGCCCTATAACGATGTTCCCGCTGGGCTGGTGGGATACAGGGCCTTTACATTGACGCCGTCTCCAAATGGAGCCAGTGCCAATGTGGCAGTGTGGCAGGTGCAGCAGCACCCGTTGCGTATTTCACTACCTGTAATTCGGGCAGTGAAATGCATGACCACCGGTGTTAACTGCCATGGAAAGGCTGGCAGAATGGGACTCATAATCCCCTGGCAGCACTGCTTTCAGCGCTGCCCTGTCGGATTTGAAACACCTGGTGGTGGCAGCCTGGGTGTGGTGGTGTTTCCACTTTGGCGTTTCTGCCACGGACATAATAGGGCCGGCGGACCACCACTACCATGGTGGTCTGCCCGCCACCGTGAGTGTGGCGGTCCATGGACCGCCAGATTCATAATGAGGGCCTATATCTCATTACAACATGTTAAAAGGATCCTTGCCAAGCATGTGTAAAGCTGATTTCATGTTTAATCACACATGCAGGATTCCTATCCTTCATAACTTAGATTTGTACCCTGCATAAAACAATATATCAGAGTCAAAGGTGGTTGGGAGTAGGAGATATGTCATAATAACTGTACATGGTGCTCATTGGCATGTGACCACTGCCCATTACATATCACAAAGAAAGAACTTAATGTTCATGTCTGTGTGAGGTACACAGAAGCTACACAGCTGTCTGTGCATAAAGGCATGGTTCTGAAACGTGTCAGAGCATGATGGTCTGTAACCAACAAATCAACATGATGCAACTATGCACTGCAACTCAATAGTGACCTCATCAATGCAAAGTAATGTAAACCCTGTCTGAGTGTTGGACCTGGCGCTTTCTGCAGGGTCACCCCAAATCTTTGCCTTCCGCTGCCTTTGATAAGTACCTATGCAGAAGAGGACCATTGTCCATGTTTAATGACCTGAACGGGGAATAACATCAAGATATTGATTAGTCTACTCTAGCTTTTGGCTGGAGGGAAGTCTTTTTGGACCTGGCCCCTTTCTGCAGGATCACCCCAGATTTTTGCCTTTCTTTGCCTTCCTTTGCTGAACCTATTTTAGTTGGCTTTTAGGACTCTGTGCACTTCCCCCTGCTAATTGGTTGAAAAGTGTTTTAAATATAGTAAAATTGCCCTACTCCTCAATGGTATCTATAATTTTCTTGAGAGGTCCAAGTATATGGTACTACATGAATCCAGTTCATGTAAATTAAATGCGTCTAGTGGACAGCAGCACTCATTGCGGCGCACAACAACATAGCTTTGTAAAAAATGCCTACAGGGCTGCCACTGCAGTCTGTGTGTACAGTTGTAAACAGGCAAAATAAACCGTTTGCAGGCCTAAACCTTTCTTTTTGTTACTTACAAGTCACCCATAAGGTAGTCCTTGAAAGGGTCATAGGACAGGGTGCATAGTGTTTAAAAAGTAGGACATGTGGGCTTAAATTTTACATCTCCTGACAGTAAGAAACTCTAAAAGTAATTTGTCACTGTTGCTATGCCTATCTATCCCATAGACTAACACTGGGTTACCTTAGTACACCTACTCATTTCAGATTGGGAGCAAACAGAGAAATGGTGTTTACACTTGATTGGACTGAAATGTAAAATCTTCTTTAGTGGTAAACCCCTCCTTGTGGCCCGCTTTGTGCCGGACATGTGAATGTAACTCCTTTACCTACACTCCATTGTGTTTGGCCTGAACTTGTGACATACCACCCATCTAGCATGATCAGATAGCCATGATTGTCAATTTCTACTTTCTGTCACTATTTTCACCTAAAATTTTGAAAATAATATGTTGCTAAGTTGGCTTGGGATTTTCCTTGTATTGTGGTTTTGCTTTATTTCTGTTTGTGTGCGGCATACATAGTAAAGCTGATTGTGTTTGTGCCAAGCTATCAGAGGGTTAATCACAGATTACTTTAGTGACTTTGGTGTTTCACACTAAGAAGGATTGTGTTTACTATTTGTTTTTATTATTTGAGTGAGTCTTCCACCCCTCTCAACTAATAACCCAGGGCCACATGTACGAAGCTCAAGAATTGCGAGTCGGAAATAGCGATTCAATGCAAATCGCTATTTCCGACTCGCAAAATGGGATGTAAGAAAAAATCGCAACTCCATTTTGTGATTCAGTGCCGAGTCGCATCACAATTTGTGAAATCGCAAACTGAGATTTTCTAAATTGCACATGGGTGTGTCACAAGGTCGCAAATTGCGACTGTGTCGCAATTTGCAAATGGGTGCAAAAGAAAAGAGAAAACACACTTTCTGGTGCTGTTTGATGACATCAGAACCAGGAAGGAACTGGGAGGAGTCTAGCCAGCATAGACAGCAGAGGCACACCCAGCTGAGAGGAGCAACTGCAGCCCTGGCAACTCAGACTAAGGAGACAACCACTGCATGGAGGAGGAGAAAGCTCAAATTCTCTGATAAGGAGCTGGAGGTCCTGACTGAGGAGTGCTGCCTACACCATGAGGTCCTGTTTGGCAAGGCAGCAATGAGTGTCTCTGGCACACACAAAAAAGAAGATTTGGCTGGACATACAGAGCAATATCAATGCAATAGGAGTCAGCCATCGCACCATCGAGGAGGTTCGCAAAAGGTGGTGCGACCTCAGGTCCAGAACCAAAGAAAGGATGGCAGAGCGGACGAGGGAGGCGCAGGGAACAGGTGGAGAACCATGCACAGTACCATCTCCTACAGCTTTAGAGAGCATGGTGGAGACTACTCTGGAGCCAGAGGCTGTCGTAGGAATTGAGGACCTGGACAGTTCAGCCCCCGGAACATCCAAAAGTAAGTAACAAATCTCAACCTATTTACACCATTCAAGGCACCATGCACATAACCACAGTCCACAAAGGCATGCATTATCCAAATTTGTTCCATGCCTATATTGCAACCTCAAGGACAGTGCATTATGGGCAATGTAGTACAGTAGTCCAACTGTTTAGTAATCTTTATTTTGATACCCCACACATCAGAGAGGCTCTGACAGTATATCCCCTGTGTCCCACAGGTCCCCCTCAAGTATCCACTGATGACCCTAGTGTGCAAGGAGATGACAATGCCACCATGACAGCAGACGAGGCGTCAGCATTTCTGCAGGGGAGTGCAGTACCACACCGTTTGTCCACCATGCAGTGAGACCACCGAAGAGACAGATGTGGACACTGAGGCAGGAAACCTGACCCTGGGGCCACAGATGGGTGTGAGTAGGCCACTTCGAACAGCTGGGTCTGGGCGGAGATGGCGTCGTCAAACACAGGATGCAGGTGAAGAGGATATCACAAATGAACAATTCATTGGACTAGAGGCATCCCTACTGAGCAGTCACTGCTGGCAAAATAAACAAATGCGGTTGATGAACCGGAACCTGCACAGACTGCAACAGTCCCGCACACAGGGATTTTCCAATGTTGAATCACAATTTACCAACATGAACAGCAACATGGTAAACCTCACCATTTCCATCAATGACCTGTGTAGGGAAATGGTTGCAGATCGGGCCCATGCAAGGTTCAGAAAGCGCAATACTGTTGCACGTTTGGACCGGCTCAGTCAGTCCATTGGCCGCCTAGCCGCCACAACTACCTGCCTGTCAAGGCGCACTGTCAAGCTCCAAGTAGAACTAGGCCATTTTGCCGGAGATGTGGTAAGGGGACTAGGGAGGATCAGTGCTGCAGTTGACCTCATACAGACCTCCCAGGCAGCAAGGGGTATTGGTGACAACCCTCAGAACAGTGAGAAAATCTCAAGCGCAAGCAGCGTTTCTGCCTCAGAAACACGCATCCTGCGCAGTAGCAGTGCCCGGCAGACATCAGCATCAGGGGACCAACCAAGTACGGGCCCTGGTGGGCGTATCCGTAGGAGTGTGTGATGTTGTCTACCTGGGTATAGCCTGAGGCTCATGATATTAATGTGTCAGACTTTGTTACATTTTACTTCTTTACTGCTAGCTAAACGTCAACATTTCAATAATACACTATTGATATTAAAGGAATTTTTTTGTTGCACAACCTGTGTTTCTTACATTTGTGAGGGCTGTAACGGTTGCCATGTACCTGCCAAAGTAGTGAGTTGCAATGTGGTCCCATCACCGGCTGCCCTCCAGTGCAATGCTGCCATCCCCAGACTGTCGTTGTGGTGGCTCTTGCTCCTCATCCTCCGAATCTGTGTCATCTAGGGTGAGATGTAGCCCAAGTCTGGTTGCTGTGTGGTGTAGGATGGCACATGTCACCACAATATTGCATGCAGTCTCTGGGGTATACTGGAATGCACCATCCACTTTTGTGCAGGCATTGAAAACATGACTTTAACATGCCAAAGGCCCTCTCAATGACGGTTCTGGTTCGCCGATGTCCAATGTTGTAGCGCCTCTCATTCTGATTGGCAGGTGTTAGATATGGGGTGAGTATCCATGGCCTCAGAGCATATGCACTGTCACCTGTGGAAAAAAACAGCCGATATGAGCATGGCTTCGCATGGATATGCAGTGACATATTTATTACATCAGTGTGTACTACACAGTACCTAATAAATAGCCTTCACCAAACTCCCCACGTTCTAGGCGTTGGTGTAGCCCACTGTGCCTGAATATGTATGCATCATGTGTGCTCCTTAGAAATGTTGCCACTATATCAGTTATTACATTAAGGGCATCACATACCACCTGGATGTTGAGTGAGTGAGTACATTTCCTATTGCAAAACACATATTCCAGACTTGCAGGTGGGCAAGTGGGTTCATATGTCCTGTCCACACACCCTATTACAAGGGGAAAGTTTGCAATTCTGTAGAAGTCCAATTTGGTGTTGTGTATTTCCTGCTCATTCCTGGGTAGGTATATGTATCTGGACATGGGTGTGAGTACGGCATCTAAGAACTGTCTAAAAAACCATTACAGGGCACTTTGGGACACCCCACCAGCAACTGCAATCACCCCTTGGTAGCTACCCTAGGCTAAGAGCTGCAGTGAACAGAGCCCTTGCACATGTGTGGGGATGGAGCAGCTGTGCAAGGTCTGGCATTCTAGCTGAGGTTTCAGCAGTTCAATAATCTCTAAGATAACTGTGATGCTCAGTCTGTATTTGTCATATATTTCCTCCTCATTTAGTTGAAATATGGTCTGCCTGGTTCTGTATATCCTCTCCTGTATCCGCCTCCTCCTCCTCTGCTGGGCAGGCTGGACTCGCCATTTTGAGAAACCCAGATGCCTTCTGGGTCTGCTTTTATACTTTGGTTCTGGTTACCACCTGTTTGGAATCAGTTCTAACCTGTGTGCGCAAAACTGGCTTTTTGCGACTATTTGCAATTTGTGACTGCCTAGTACATGCGGTTTGCAAGTTGCAAATTGCGATTTCTTCATTGCGAGTCGCAATCATGAGTCGCAAATTTATGCGATTCGGTAATTGGTTGCATCGCTATTTGGGACTTTGAAATGGCATTAGAATATACCATTTTGCTTTTTGCACTATTGCAAATAGCGCTGCGACCAATTTGCGAGTCGCAAAACGTACGTACATGTAGCCCCCAGTTTCTTACAATGCTGAAGTACTGTCCTTCCTGCATTTGCAAATGAAAGTGTAAAATAGATCTTGGCCATTGAATATTCAAAAACCTACCATTCCTATGCCCCTATCATCAACACTCTAAAGTTGCAAGGACCTGTGCATTGTAAATTGTATTTATATAGTGCTTACTACCCCTTTGGAGAGACGTTAAGCCACACTACTCCGAACCCAACGTTAGAGCTTAACAATTAGTAGATCAGTAAAAAGTTCTTTCTTTTTTCCTTGTGCATTAGTTGTGTTACGTTTATGGTCTAGATTTCTTGTGTGCTTTGTAGAGTCTAGAGTAAGGATAGAATGATAGGAATGAATCTGAAAAGGGAAAGTACTGAGTATTTAGTTGTTTTTGTAAGTACTGGTCGTGTGAGCCTGTTATTTGGGTGAATTAGCTAAAATGGAGGGGGGAGTTTGAGAAGGATGTTTAGAAGTTCCTAGTAGCCAGAAAGAACTGGGGTGATTCAGATAGAGGAAAGATGGGATGAAGGTAGAAGGCAGTAGCTTGTATTTTTTTTATAGCAAAAATAAATTACCCTATACATACATATATACACAGGGCACTTGGAAAGGTTTTAGTGGCTGCTGCAAACCCCACTATATAAATACTTGTATGTACATTGAAGCACCAATATTTACATTGTCTGATGTGCACATGTATCTTGTGGTGAAGTATGCACATTTATGCTTTGCAAAAAACTGTAATTCACTTGTATATCCTACACATAATACACAATACTTCCTAAAGTTTTAGTAGTAGGCATAAACCCTCCTATGACACCAACTCTATGCACAAATATGTACATAGAAGCAGCAACATTGACATCTTCTAGCATACATGTTAGACCTGACAGCCTTAGGGGGACACACGTAACTTTTTGCCTGCCTCCCTCCACTTTTTAGATACAGTGTTTGCTGTTTTAAGACTGTGCACTTTACCACTGCTAACCAGTGCTAAAGTGCAAATGTTCTCTCCCTTTAAACATGATAACATTGGATCATACCCAATTGGATTATTTAATTTACTTCTAAGTCCCTAGTAAAGTGCACTATATGTGCCCAGGGCCTGTAGATTAAATGCTACTAGTGGGTCTGCAGCACTGAATGTGCCACCCACTTAAGTAGTTCCTGAACCTTGTCTCAGGCCTGCCATTGCAAGGGCTGTGTGTGCAGTTTCCCTACAAATTTGACTTGGCATTTAAAGGTACGTGCCAAGTTTAAAATTCCCTTTTTCTACATATAAGACACTCCTACGGTATGCTCTAGGTAACCCATAGGCAAAAGGCAGGACATGTACCTGTGTAATTTACATGTCCTGGTAGTGTAAAAGTCCTAAATTCGTTTTTATACTGCTATGAGGCCTGGTCTCTTCATAGGCTAAAGTTGGGGCTACTCTCATATACTATTTGAGTGGTAGCTGCTGATCTGAAAGGAGTAGGAAGGTCATATTTAGCATGGATAGAATGGTGATACAAAATCATGCTGAGTGGTGAAGTTGGATTGAATATTACAATTTTAGAAATGCCACTTTTAGAAAGTGAGCATTTCTCTGCACTTAAATCCTTCTGTGCCTTACAATCCACATCTGGATTGGTTCAGTTGAAATCTCCCTTGTTCATTCACTCACCCCCCCCAAACACAGGATATGCAGCCTCACTTGCATACATCTGCATTTTGAATAGGTCTTCCTGGGCTGGGAGGGTGGCGGGCCTGACACTTACATGTCAAAGGACAGTAGCCTGCCCTCACACAAAGGACTTCCACACCCCTTGACTCAGGACCCTGGCAGACAGGATTGAACTGAAAGGGGACCTTGTGCCTTTCTAAGCCACTCTTTGAAGTCTCCCTACTTCAAAGGCACATTTGGGTATTTAAACCGGGCCTCTGCCCCTACCAACTCAAGCACTTCCTGGAGAAGAGAACCTGAACCAGGACCTGCTTCCTGCCAAGAAGAACTGCCTGGCTGCCCAAAGGACTCACCTGACTGCTTTCTGTGAAGGACTGCTGCCTTGCTGCTCTCTGGCTGTGGTGAGAAGTGCTCTCCAAGGGCTTGGATAGAGCTTGTCTGCTGTTCCCTGAAGTCTCAGGACCAAAAAGATTTCATCTCTACAAGAAAGACTCCTTGTGTGGTGAAAATCGATGCACAGCCTGCCAGAAATAACGCACAGCTTGCATCCCGGTGAAAAATTCACCGCACGCCGAAACGGAACGACGCAGCCCGACTTCACAATGTGAAGATCGATGCAGCGCCAGCGTAGTGACTGGAAATGTGACGCACGGCCCACTGGATCGATGCACAGATGAGCTGGAAAGATGCAGCCCGACTTCCAGAGAGGAATCAACGCAGCATCTACTGTGCAATAGAAATTTCTACGCAACACCAACCGGATCGACGCAGCCCCTGTGACTTAATCCTGTCAGCACCGGAAATCCATGCATCGTCCCCAGGGCATCCAAAAACCCTGCAACCTGAAGAGGATCCACGACCGAGTGCAGGAAATCGACACACAACCATCCCTGCATTAAAACTAAACGACGCATCATCGTGTGCGGCCTGAGAAATCAACACACACCTCCTTGTTTTTCTCCTCTGCGGTTCTTTGCGGAGATTTTGAACACAAGCCAGGTACTTTGTGCTTGAAAGAGACATTTATTGCTTTTAAAAGACTAAAGACACTTTATATCATGTTTACATTGATATTCTCAACATATACTTATTGCATCTTAATCGTTCTGACCTGCATTTTATCAGATAAATATTATATATTTTTCTAAACACTGTGGTGTATTTTTGTGGTGTTCTACTGTGTTATTGCATGATGTATTGCACAAATACTTTACACATTACCTTCTAAGATTAAGCTTGACTGCTCAGTGCCAAGCTACAAGACGGTGGGCACAGGATAATTTGGATTGTGTGTGACTTACCATGACTAGAGTAAGGGTCCTTGCTTGGACAGAGGGTAATCTGACTGCCAACCAAAGACCCCATTTCTATCAATACACATGTTATCTTGTGGTGTAATATACAATTGTTCCCCTAAATAAATGTACGTGCCGGTAACAGGTAGCATAGTCCCATGTACAAAGACACACATATAACAACAACCTTATCTCCACACCGAGACAAGCATATTTTTCCATGTCTGAGTTTACTGTTGTGCTACATTGTTGTATTGTTAATATAGTTGTCATGTGGGGAAGACCGAGCTAAGATGGCTGTCAGTAAATCTTATATTTGTGGGAGCAAATTCAATAGTTTGGCTGCTTAAACAGATGTTCCACCCATTGTTTTTCTTTTCTTCTATGTAGGAATTTTGAGGGGGGAGTCATTTTCAAGTATAGGTTCCTTTGTTTTAAGTATTTGTTGATTTTGTTCCTAATTAAGAGTGGTCCTTTGTCATGTATTGCTTTGTGTACGATACAAAGTAGCACTTCACATTGTTATATGTTCCTTATACATCTAGGTGCAATTACATTAGCTTAGGATGCCACCCAACAACTTGATTCTGGAAAGGCATATCCTATGCCATTACCTGATAGGACCATCATGCTCTTGCTGAAGACTGTGCCACATCAGGCACTACAATAAATTGACAACTGCATTGTTGATGAGTTTTCATCAAGAGGCCCTACCACACTGAAATATAAAAGGCTCCTACTACTACAGGCAGTAATATTTGTGCAGAAAAAGTCAATGAGATTCTGTAATGTGGTCAGAGATTCATCAGCTACCAAACACACATATCAAAACTAGCTGGGGATGGACAAGCATCCCTACATGTGGGCCAGCAGCAAATCACAAAGAATATCGAGCCAAAAGATGCCATAAGAAAGTTTCCTGTTGATGTCAACTCATACCTGACTGGGATGGATGACACTATCATGGAAGTATTACTCACTGATTTCCCATCACCCATCTGCAGAGATAGTGACATAACTGGGTTTCCCATTAATTATCTGCCCAGGAAGTGAAATTTCTGGTTTCCCACCAAAACCATCTTTAAAAAATAGAAGTCCATCAAGAGGACTTTATTTCCCACCGCACATCTGCACAGCAAGTGACATCACGGATTTCCTATCATCCATCTGCAGAGAAAGGGACATCTATTTTCTCTCACTAAAACAATATTTAAAAGAAGCCATGTAAGAGGACTTCATTTCTCATCATCCATCCTCACAGGAAATTACCTAGCTGGATTTCCCTTCATCCATCTGCGCAGGAAGTGACATTTCTGGTTTCAAGCCAAAACAGAAGCCATTTACAATCCCCCATCTGCACAGGAAGTGACATCACAGTTTCCCATCATCCATCTGCACAAAAAGGGATATAACTGGTTTCCATGGCCCTCTGCAGTGTTTTCCCCTCCTGGAAGATACTTAATGGTTGGAACAAACAAAGGCAAGCCCATCTGCACCTGTTTGCACCTGGACCACGCCTATCACTGGGAACCCTGGTTCTCCCCTACTGCTACTCTGCTGCTCCCCTAAGTACTGTCTCTCCTGGGCTCTGCATGCCACACTGCTGACACATTGCACCACTCAACATAGGAACATTATCCTGCACTTCCTGCAAGTTCTCATGCACTCTCCCATACCCTACACCACCACTCCTGTAGCAACATCATCCAGCACCCCTCTCATTCCCACTCCCACAAACCAGTTACCCACTCACACAGACAAAACTTCACCCATACAACACATCACACTTGCATGCATGCTTCTCAACACCTGCTCTCTCACCAAACGCACCACAGACATACGGAGCCTACTGCACAACCATGTTCCGGATCTGCTTTTCATCATAGAAACATGGCTAAACGCACCCTCTGCACCAGACATTGCTGCACACATCTCTCCCACCTAGAAGTTTGCCAGGCAAGACCATCAGCACAAGTCCAGAAGTGAAGTTGCCACCATATTCAAAGAAACCTTCAGTTGCACTATCTACATGCCCCCCCCCCAGCTACATGGACCACCTTACACTCAAGATACACATCACAGCCAACTTCTCACTGGGTGGAACCCTCATATACAGACCCCCAAGACCCTGCACCAATTTCACCAGCAACATCATTGACTTAGCTGCACCCCTCATCATCAACGCCTGCACCTTCATCTTCCTTGCAGACCTTAACTTTCACCCAGAATGCCGCATTAACCCAACTTCTAAGGCCCTTCTAGAAAACCTTGGAAGCCTTGACCTCACCCAGCACACTACAAAAACTCCAACACCACCGAACAAGTATTGGGCCCAATTTTCTCCTCAATCAGCAACATCACAGCCGACAAGCCAGCAGTTATGACCTAGACAGACCACGCCTTTGTCAGTTTCAGCATACCTATATTAAACCACTGTGAGAAAACATGGCTGACTGCAGAGGCCCCCTAACTTTTTGCCCCCCATTTTTCAGTTTTTGCTGGTGTTTTCCTGACTCTGATGGTGCCCTGGGTACTGCTAACCAGTCCCAGGGCCTGTGCTCTGTATAAAATGAGTATGCAACTTAGGCTAATTATAATTGGCTAAGTCAATCTACCTATAAGTCACTAGTATATGGTAGGGCATGTAGGTTTAAGGACCTCAGCATAGGTGGTGCACCCATAGGTGAATCTCTGAGGTGCCCAGTGTCATTTTAAAGGCAGGCCTTCTTTGCTGGCTGCTTTTAAATTAAAAATACATGCAAATTCAACTTTGGAAATAAAAGTAGTTCCAAAGTCCTAAACTACCTTATTCTTACATATAAGTCACCACTAAGGTGTGCCCTATGTGCCCCTGTAACTCTAAGCAGGGACCTTATAAAAATAGTTGTATAAGCCCTAGTGAGGTAAAACAGCCACATTTGTTTTCCCCTCATTGTAGTGAACGGCCTCCATAGGATAGAATAGGGAGAATGTATTTTAATTTATAAAGTCCCCTTAAGTGTCAGATACCTTAAGTTTGGTATCAAATTAATTGTTAGAATAAATCCCACAACTTAGAATTGTTGGATTTAATATAACTTGTTCAGGTAAAGAGTTTTAAACTTTACCTAAAAAGTTGTCAACTTTAGCTCTTTAGTGTTTTGCTGCTTTGCTCTGATTGGCCAGCGTCTGGCAGCCTGGCCAGGCTGCTTGATGAGGTGTGAAGTGGCCTGGGCTCAACACAAAGAGATGTGCCTGGGGGAGGAGATCTTCCTTCAGCCAATGAGGAAGCAGGAAGGGGGAGGGCTGCCAAACTAGTCTTCAAACGCAGGGAAGGGCATTTGGAGCAACCCAGCACTTCCCTCACATCCTGCAAACCCAGACAATTAGGTGCCCCCTGATTAGATTAGGAGAGGGCAGTAGAAGGGTGTGTTTAAGACTTTTAGACACCCCAGTGGGTGGGCTCAGCCAGATGTAACCTCCAAAAATCATTTTCAGCCATAATTGATTTTTGAGGAATCTTGCTCCCCAGAATTGATTTTTGCCACACTTCCCAGGAAGTGGTCATCACAGGGGGAAGGACCCTGCACCTGATTGGAGAACCAGGACCCCCTATTTCTCACCCAGGAGCAAGGATAAATATGGCAGAGCTGTACCCACCACTCAAATCCCTACCATAAACCTACAAGGAAGAACTACAGGAGATGAAGGATTGCCCTGCTGGACCTCTGTCCTGCACCTGGACACTGCACTCTAGAGGACTGCACCAGCTGCACACTTGGGCTTCACCACAAGAAGGACTTTGCCTGGCTTCAATTGGTTTTAGGAGGGACTCCCTGTTTGCTACAGGTGAACATTTGCTAACCAGAGTCCCCTGCACCAACTACTGAAGAAACTGACCAGCTGACCACTCTCCAGTGGCCCAAATTGAAGTTTGCCCCTGGTGCATTCTGGGAGTTGTTGTCGGCACCTTCAAGGAGCATCTCAGAGCTTCTGGAACCTTGGGGTGAGCTGTGGATGTCAAAACAACCTTAAAAGAACATCTGGAAGAAGATCCAGAAGTTTGGAGAACTTTTTGAAAAAAAAACTCCATAAAGGGACTGACCCGCTGCGGTAACTCTAGCCGGCTTACCTCAACGGTGACCCGGCCTGACTTGCAGGTTCATCCCGGTGAAGAAAACCTCAGAGAAAAGTGACTAAGTCCGAACGTAGGAAGTTGACTGGGACCTCCCAGGCAGTGTATCTGAGGAGGGTTCCAAAGACGTTGGATCAAGATTCAGGTTTGCCCTGGTTGAAGGATTTTCATTTTGAAAAATCATCTAAGTCCAAAGGTAAAAATCTCCACCGAGGACTCCTGCAACGCTTATCCGAGGAAGAGTTTCAGGGGATCAGATTTGACTGGCAACTTTGTTCCGCTGAAGAAAATCTCCAGAAAAACAACTAAGTCCTAAGGTAAACTTTGGCTGAGGCCTCCCGCGGGCTGTAGCCGAGCAGGGCTCCATCGCAATTAGCCTTAAACTTTGACTTTGCCCAAGTCGAGGTGCGATCAGATGACCAGATTGGGGCTATTCATTTCTAAGCTCTAAAAAGCATTGATTCTTTGAAAATTCATACCTCCGGTTCCCTTTATCTGATTTTATTCCTTTTGATGTAATTTTGAAGCTAAAAACATTTCTTAATTTTATAAATTGTTTTTGGATTTTTAAACTGTTTCCTGTGTTTTTTTTAATTACTGTTTTGTGATATTTGAATGCTTTACGCTTTGTCTCCTAACTTAAGCCTTGTCGCTCGTTGCCAAGCTACCAAGGGTTGAGCTAGGTTTCATTTATTGGGACCTCACTGGACCTAAGTTGAGGTTAGTGGCCTATTGCTAAGTGTAGTTACTTACCTCCCCCTTCAAATAACCCATTTTCCAACAACCACCACAGGCCTACCACCACTGGACCCACCCACCGCAGCTAGATAAACAACACAGAAGATGAGTGGGCTTCCATACTCTCCATGCACCAGTTTGAGCACACATGCAACTTGATGAAAGCCATCAAAAACCATGCTCATGTCCTGACATCCTAGCCCCTCTCAAGTGCAATCCAATGGCAAGAGCCCAACCACAGGCTAGTTGGTAAACTGCGAAACTCAGGCAGATGAAATGCCACTGCAAGCACCTGGAAAGCAAATGGAGAACAAGTTAAGACACCACAGATAAAGGCATCTTCAAATCAGCCCTAAGATGCTACAACTGGCAGATTCGGAACACCAAGTTCACAGCTCCAGCAGATTCCATCAATGCTAGCTCTAACAGAGGCAAATAAATCATGTTTAAAGTTTTCACCAATCCACCTGCTGCCTCCAGCAACATCACCCCTTCACAAAACCCCTGCAGCAAGCTTTCAAAATTCTTCTGTGATTAAACCACCTTTATATGTAGCAACTTCAACCCTCAACTGGACCCAGTCACATTTGCAGCTACCTCGACCCCAGCTCACACTTCTTGCACTCCTACTCTCTTGTTCTCAATCTTTGTACTCTCACTCTTCTGCCTACTTCTCTGCTGCTCTTTTTACTGCCTTTTATTTTCCATTCTCTTGTGTCTGTTTTTTGTCTCACTCGCTCTAGCCCTTTGACTGTTTTCACTTTGCTCTCGCTTTGTGCTCATTTTCGGTGCCCGTTCTCTTCCTCAGTCACTCTCACAATTTTGACTATTTGCTCTCTGCCCTCGCTGTGTTCCCGTGTTTCTTCAACACTCACCTCTCACCCCTTTGACTTTTTCTCTTTGCTCTCGCTTTTGTGCCTGCTTTGTTCTTGTGTCTGTTCTTCCTTTTGCGTGTTCCTCTTCCTCTTCCTTCTCCTCCTACTCCTCCTTGATCCCCACTCCCTCTGGTGACTCACCCTTCCCGCGCTTTCCTGCCTCTCTCCTACCCCCTCTCCTTACCGGTTTTCCTGCTTCTTTTTCTTGTGCCTTCTCCCGCCTTCTGCTTCCCGCCCATCCCTAGTCCTAATATCTGCTTCTCCCCTTCCCAGGACCTACGTAATGGCAACCATGCTGTGGGCATATGCTTCGGCGCATCAAAGGGAAGCCTGTCTGCACCCGTCCAAGCCTCGACCAAACCAGCACCATGGACCCTGGTCCATCTGAATGTCACCGCTACACATCCCCTGAACTGCAAGCACTCAACACTGGACACTGCCACAAGAAATGCCTTCATGCCACACCTCACTCCACTGTAGGACCATTCTCATGTGCTCACTGCCACTTCTCCAGCAGCAACACTCCTTCTTACTCCGTCCACCACACGCACCTCACTCCACCTCACATGCATGCTCCTCAACACTAGATCTCTCTGCAAACACACCACCAAGGTTTGGGACCTCATCAACACACACTCCTCTGATTTTCCTTTTCTGCCAGAAACCAGGCTCCTTCATTTACCCCAGCTGTAACCACGTCTGACCCATTGGGCTAAAATATCACCCGCCAGGACAGTTCCCACACACCCCGAGGAGGCCTCGCTGACATCCATAAGGGAGCAATCACTTGCACCACCTTCACCAATGAACACACGGTGTGCACTTCCAACCATAAGTCAGTTACACCACCATCAAAGGCTCCCTTACCTACCAATCTCCTGGACCACGCACCACTTTCAAAAACCTTACCAATGCCATTGCCATCAGCTCCAAATTACTTCATACTGCTCTGTGGCTTCAACTTTCATCTCAATGACCCAATGGCCACCAACTCCACTGCCTTTCATGAGAGACAACATGAGACTCAGCCAACTCATCCAAGGCCAACACACAATGCAGGACACACCTTTCACCCTATCTGCCAGCAACAAAGGTACCTTCAGCCACCTCACCCCGCTCACCTGGATGGACAACTCCATTGTAAACTTCCACAGTAACTCACCCCTGCTCCACAATACCAAGGCCAACCAGCAACTTTAGATCCAGCTGAAACAAGATAGCTGAAGTGACCTGACCTCACTGTTGACCTGCAGAATGACACAAGGACCTTCAACAACTGGATCAAAGGCTACACTGACACTCAAGCGCCCCTGAAGGAAGTCCGACAAACAGGAATCAACTCTCAAGCCTGCTGGTAAACAGAAGACCTGAGAGAATCCAACCCTTACTGCAAACAAACGGAGAGAAGATGGAGAACCAGTCAAGACTCCAACGCAAGGAGCATCTACAAGTCTGTTCTTAGAAGATATGACACCTAGCTCAAAAAAGCAAGGAAAGCAACCATTGCACTGTGATTGGAAACCAGTTAGAAGAACCGCAAATAACTCTTCATCATTGTCAAAGAATTCTACAACCCGTCAGTGCCCACCATCACCCCATCACAATACCTCTGCAACAACCTCTCAGAGTTTTTTCACAACAAAATACTCATTATATACAGTAACTTTGAACGCCAACACTGAAAGCCCCATCGAACTATTGCCCACCACCACCAAGAATGACCATCAACTAACAGACTAGAGCGCCATCACTGCAAAAGTCACTGCTCAAATTATGAAGGCTATCCATTTGAGAACTCCCACCAACCCCAAAACCCACCCCATTTCTACAACTTAGGAGGAACTTTGATTAGCACCTCCCTCACCACCATCATCTACACCTCCATCCATAGCGCAACCTTCCCAGACAAATGGAAATATGCAGAAGTTCTCCTGAAAAATACCTCTGCAGACCCATAAGTACAAACTCATGTAGGGCCAGATGTATCATCAAGGCCAGTTGCGAATCGGAAATAGTGATTTTTAAGAAATCGCTATTTCCGACTCGCAAAGTGCCATGTATCAAATTTGCGAATCGAAAAAAAACGATTTCTTAAAAATCGCAAATGCTATTACCGATTCGCAAATTGCGATACCGGCCCCATTCGCACTTAAGGGCCTGTTAGCCCATATCTGTGAATATTTTGCATTTCCAAAATTGTGATTTCTGAACCAGAAATCGCAATTTTGGAAATGCAAAACCCCAGGGTGCTGGGGGCCTAAGGCCCCCTCTGCTGCACCCCAAAAAAAAATTGGGAGACATGTAAGGTGCACACATGCCAAAAGGGCATGTGTGCTTTACATGTACAATTTAAAAATGCATTTTAAATGCATTTTTAAATTTTGCACATGGTTACCACCAAGTTCAACTTGGTGGTAATTAGCGATTCCTAAATGCCAAAATCGCATTTAGGAATTGCTTCATACATGTGTTAAGGAATCGCAAATAAGGAATCCTTATTTGCGATTTCTAATTTAGAGAGTCGCAATTTGCGACTCCCTAAACAGGGTCGCAATTTTAAGGAATTGCGTTCAGAATGTATTTCATACATTCTGAAATGGCATTTTGCATTCGCAAACGGGTATTCGCACCATTTGCGAATGCAAAATGCTTTCATACATCTGGCCCCTTGTTCCTACCCTTCCCTTCCAAAGTCATGGAGAAAGCGGACAACAGGCATTTCTCCAACTATCTAGAAAAAGCACCACCTCCTGGACAGCACTCAGTCAGGGTTCAGCAGGAAACACGGCATAGAAAATGCCCTCATTCCAGGAACCAACCACATCCAGTTCGTCATGGACAGAGGGCAACTGCTGCTCTAATCCTCCTTTACCTCGCCGCAGCTTTTGACACCATATCCCATGAAGCCCACACCTCAAGGTTACACAACTGCGGAATACAAGGAGCCAATCTGAAATGGATCACCTCCTTCCTCTCTGATAGAACCCAGTGAGTCAGACCTCTGAACCAAAGAACCTCATCTGCGGAGTCACTGAAGGATCTTCCCTCAGCCCACCCTTTTCAACATGTACATGGTACCTCTAGCCCATGTCATATGAGCTCATGGAATCAACATTGTCTGCTATGCTGATGACACTCAGCTCATACTCACCCTCACAGATGATAACAGCACTACTAGGACCAACTTCACAACTTGCACAGCTAACATGGCAAACTGTATGAAAGAGAACTGCCTAAAACTCAACACAGACAAAATGTAAATCCTGATCTTCAGGCAGAAGAGCTGTCCATGAGACTCATCCTGGTGACCAGCCAAATTGGAACCCATGCCCACCCCCAGAGACCACATCAGAAACTTTGTAACCATCTTGAATGACAAAGTTACAATGACTAGACAGGTGAATGCCGGAACCCCTTCCTTCTTCCTCATACTAAGAATGCTGTGCAAGATCTTCAAGTGACCCCCAAACTACACAAGACGCTTGGTGAACCAGGCCATCATAACCATCAGACTGAATTTAACGCAGTGCATTCTACACCAGCATCTCTAACCAACTTACTCAAAGACTCCAGGCTGCCCAGAGTGCCATTGCCAGACTCATCCTAGACAGCCCACACAGCACACACATCACTCCCCACCTCAGAGACCGACACTGGCTACCCATCCAGAAATGGTGCCAATTAAAACAACCTATCCACACCTACAAAGCCCTCTACAAGGCTGGACTTGCCTACCTCAATCACCACCTTCACTTCTAACATCCAACCAGACAATTACGCTCAGCCTCCCTCTCCAGCACACATATCCCTCTCATTCGCAGAAGTAGAACAGGATGCTAAGTCTTCTCCTACATTGCAGCCAAGACCTGGAATGACCTTCCTCAACACATCAGGAACACCCTAGTCCACTTCTACAAGAAACTGAAGACCTGGCTGTTCAACTAGGCCTTCATGCATGCTCTAGCACCTAGATACCCTCATAGCTGATAGGTTGCACTCTGCAAATTGACATATAAGGCAACATACCATAACATCCTATCACTGCCAAAGAACGAACCATAACAACATGACCTGCCATCACCACTGTCAACATCCCTGCTATGGTGAAGACCATCCACTTGGAAGCCCCATGTGAGCCTTGCCCCCACCACGCCTTTACCACAAGACTCCTACCAACCAGCAAAACACTAATATCAACCCTTAATGCCTCCATCGACTCAGCCACTTCCCTGGACAACTGAAAACATACCATTGTCATGCCCTTGGTCAAGAAACCATCTGCTGACTCAGGCATGCTTTCCAACTACAGATCCATCTCTCTCCTACCATACCCAGCAAATGTCTTAGAGAAACTAGGGAACTGACTCCTCACTGACCACCTCAGCAACCACAAACTCTTCAATGACATGCAGTCTGATTCAGGCCCAACCACAGTACAGAAACAGCACTCATCACCACCACAGACAACATATGCATGATACTTGACAGAGGAGACACAACAACCCTCATTCTCTGGGATCCCTCTCGAGCATTTGTCACAGTCTCACACCCCAGCCTCTTCAGCTGCCTCTGTGACAATAGCATCCAAGGACCCGTTCTCCACTGGATCTGCTCCTTCTTAACAGATAAAACATAAGCTGTCAGCTTGGTACCTTACTCCTCAGAAGCCCTCAGGCTCATTTGCAGAGTGCTTCATGGTTCATCATTCCCCATTCTCCTCAACATATACATGAACCCTCAGGCCAACGTCATCTGCACACATGACATCAACATCCTTTCCTAGGGTTACAACATTCAACTCAAACTCTCCCTCTTGGACAAGACTGCCAACACAAGAAACAAGTTAATCGCCTGCATGATTGAAGTTGCTAATTGGATGATTGAACTTGCTAATTAGGGGAAAGACAAACTCAGCACTGACAAAACAGAAGTAGTGATCTTAAGCAAGAACAGCTCACCATACGGTTCCAAATGGGGGCTGGCTGAACTGGGACCCACACTCATATCTAGCACTTGTGCCAGTAACATCAGAATTATCATCCACAGCAAACTAGACAGGACTGCACATGTCAACGCCATCAATGCATTCTGCTTTTACACCAAGAGGATGGTGGAAAAGATCTTCAAATTACTTCCAAGAAACTCTATAACTGTCACTCATGCCTAGTTAGCAAGTAGGACTGAGGGAACACCCTCTATCCCGGGATCAGCAAGCAACTCACAAGAAGTCTACAAACCATCTAATCATCAACAAAAGTCTTTACCCAGGACTGAAGGCACTCATTCTAGGTCCCTGCCTAGGAAGGAACAGTCACCTCTACTGAATGTCTTTTCACTATCTGCTGGAGTTGTACTGCACTGCATGCATCCTTTTACTTTCCAGTCTCTTAATCACATGGGTATAACCCCACACATTGCTATAGGTCAGATGGAACAATATAGGGCCAGATTTATAGATTTACAAGGCCCTAGCGCCACTGGAGTGTTACTTTTAGTGCCACTCTGGTGATGCTGTGCAGTGAAACACATTTACAAGGTGGCACTTTTTGTGGTTTAATGCCACCTTGTAAATGTGGGTCCCTCTGATGCAGTTTTCTGCGTCAGAGGGGAGAGCAATTGGTGTTGCTGCGGGCATTCCACTGCAATACCCATTGCTTTTTATGTTAACACAGATTTACTTGAAGGCGTAAATCTGTGGCAGCACAAAAAGCTAATGCCACCCCAAGGGTGGCATTAGCATGGCACAAAGAGGAGAATATTTTTATTCCTCCTCGTTTTTTGTTTTTTCCATGTGTGCTGCATTCAGTAGCACACATAGAAAGATCGAAAGGCCATGAATGGTTGTTTATGTGCAGGAAGATGTTCCTTCCTGCACATAAACAATCATTCAAAAAATGATGATTTGGTACTTCTATGTGTGCTGCATTTTGCAGCATACATAGAAGTGCCAAATCACCATTGAAGATTGTTTATCTGCAGGAAGGGACACCTTTCTTCAGATAAACAATCACTCCCTTCAATGTAGACAACCTTGCACTATGGTGCAAGGATGCCTGCGTTGGCGCAGGCTGCTTAAATTAGCTCCGGTATGGGGTAAAGACAGGTGTGCGCTGTATTCTTGTAAATACGGCGCATCCCTGTGTTTCAAAACTGGCGCAAAGTGGTGCTGCTATTTTTGGTGCAGCACTGCACTGCACCATTTTCTTGTGGCCCATAGAGTCTGATTCATCCAGTACTAGTAACTGAGGGGGCTTATGGATAAATCTCTTGGTCAGTAGCAATGATTTTGCGCTAGGCCTGTCGGAGACAGAGGCCAATGTCTCCATGGTTACTTAAGGAAGGACTGTTCAACTCTTCTTTGCCTGCAGTTTCTGTGATCGACCAGCTTCTAAAAAGGAACAGCTTTTTAGTTTAAACGTCTCTAGAATCACACATTGCAAAAGGTGGTAGAGGGCCATATGTACGAAAGCTTTTTCCCATAGACACAGAATGGGTAAAATCCTTTCGTACATCTGGCCCAGAATGTTTTAATATTATGCAAAGTTGCGACTGTTTGGAATTTTCAGTGCACCAGCTGTTACCCATTGCTTACCCAAAAGTATTTGTCACAATTGGAATGCCTTAACTCTTCAATAAAAGAGTGGCCTGCCCTACAAACACAAAAACACAATTCACCATTCATACGCGCAGCTCCAATTCAGCTTTGCTTGCAGCTTCTATGATAGGACTAGCTTCTGAAGCTTCTGTGTCGCCAAAATCACACATTGCAAAACGCGGTAGGAATTTTCAATAATATGCAAAATTGTGACACTTTGCAACTTTCATCGCACCAGCTGTTGTCCTTTGCTCACCCAAAAGCATACCACAATTGGAATGCATGTACTGTTCAATGAAAGAGTGACCTCTGCTACAAACACAAAATCACAATTCACTTGAACATTCACACGCTCAGCAACACCCAATCCCAACTGGACAGAATACACTACAGTAGCCTGAACCACACGCTCACACAACCAATTTAGCATCAAAACCAACAACTTCCTTAAATCTAAATTACACACTAATTTACCCTTTATGCAATCATAAGAGATCAAGAGAAATCACAACGCCCCACTCCAAAGCAACCAGTAGAGATTGTTTACAAATATGTCATTGTGTTACCCTGACACTGAATCCAACTCTCACAGCAGACTTGGCTCAAACATTTTCCAATACAACTCTAGGCGAGTACGTTACACAAGAAGGTGCACTACACTAGGTAGTCACTACCTAGGGTGCATGGTGTTCATCCGAGCCTGCCTGTTAGTGGTCTGGAAATTAGCAACTCTTCGGATCACGTCTTCCTTGCTCAGGTATAAACACACACATCTTAGAAGTAAAACACTTCACTCCAGCCAAGACAAAATAAGCCACCCAGCGGTTGTCCCTCACACCAAGTGAACACGTACAGCCTAAAATGGATAAACAATACACAACCCTGGGTTTCAACATGCGTACTAAAGTTAGGGCAATTTTGCTCAAAATACGTCTAAAGAGACCTCAGCAAGATTATTCAGGTGCTTTTTGATTTGATCAACGTGAACTGGTAAACTCCATCATCAATAGTAAATATTGGCTGCGGGGCATCTGGGACTGAAAGCTCTATTGGAAGTAGGAGAAAAGGAAATCGATGGCCTATTCAAAGTGAAACAGATTTTTGATATTCCTTAAAGTTGACATGAATAAATAGCGACTTTTTAAATGAATAGATTGAGCAGGTTATAAGCTGGTATATTCTGCCATCTAGTGGCAGAAGATCTATTTGCTAAAGTGAGCGCGTTTTCTCCTCCAGGTCAGGAATCGAAAACGCTTGCTACGAGGTCGAAGGGATCTTTGGACCCAGGGAAGAGTGCTGTAAAACCAAAGACATTCATTCAGTGTTCAATCAATACAATAATAAATGTAAACATCATAACCAATCTGACCATGGAAACAAAACTTCAATCAATGAAAGTTTCAAAGCTTTATTTCAACCACAAAGCCAATGTCATGTAAATTGTGTGTTACACCAAGTTATAAATATAAATGAAAACCGTCAGCTGATCGAATCTATGAAACAGGTTTAATCTACTCAACATAAATACGATTAAACATTCCAGCAAAATTATGGAAAAAAAGCAATGATATAATGTGTGCAACAGAGACAGATTTCAAAACACTTGGTGGTGACATCAGTCAATAATCAAATTCAAAGCTCAATATATCACTTGTATGAGGGTGGTTATCAAAAGTCAACATATCCGTTTTTAGGAGGATGGGCCTTATTGCTATCACAAATGAGGACAAGCATGTGTGGGAACGGGCTAACACATGCAGACAAAAGGAAACGAAAAGAAGATAAAAAATAATTTGCAAAAATCATCTATCGCGCCTTAGATTAGCCTAGCTAATAAAATGAAAACCAAACAGGCTAAACCTAATCAAAATAAGACAAAGGGAAAATAACATTGCAATTTTAGACCTCTCCCAGAAACAGCGTTCAGGTTAAAGTAGGCAACAGAATCCAGCAGAATGCATGAGGCACATCATCAGAAAAAATGCAGAACACGAGCTGCATATCAGGAACAGGCATAGGACAAGGTAACATTTAAAGATTTCTGGGGCATTAATAATACAGAAGTGGAGGGGTTTAGCAAGAGGAGGACTAAATAAAGACTGCATAACATGAGAGCAAAGAGGGAACTTAACAGAGTAGGGATCAAATGGAGACTGACTAAAAGTTTCAAATGCCTCTGCCTAACTAGAAATGTCCAATGCAATTTGATTAGTCCACTGTATAGAACCATGGGCCAGATGTATCAAAGATCCATTTTACATTTCTTAACTAGCGAATTTTAAGAAATCGCTATTTAAGAAAAGCAAAATGGGATGTATGAAAAATGTGATTCAGTAATAGCGATTTCTTGAAATTCGCAATCGCTATTACCGAATCGCAATCAGAAAATGGGACTCTATTCATCCCTATGGGCCTGTAGGTCCATAGGTGTAAATAGTTTTGCATTTCCCAATTTGCGAATTCCAGTTAGGAATTTGCAAATTAGGTAATGCAAACCCCAGGGTGCTGGGGGCCTAAGCCCCCCTCTGATGCACCCCCCAAAAATATTTGCGGACATGTGAAGCACACACATGCCCCAAGGGCATGTGTGCGCAACATGTCATTTAAAAAAAGCATTTTTAATGCATTTTAAAAATTGCACATGCTTGCCACCAAATTGGATTTGGTAGTAATTGCATTTCCTAAATGCCCAATTCGCATTTAGGAAATACCTGATACATGTGCTTTGGAAATCACAAATAGGAATTCCCTATTTGAGATTTCCTATTTAGAGAATTGCAATTTGCAATTCTCAAAATGGAGTCGCAATTTTAAGGAATCGCTATTTTTGCGATTTGGCCGTTTGCAAATGCAAACATTTATTTCAAGATGTATGAAAGGCATTCGCTGTGCAATTTTAAGGAATCGCAAAAATAGCTGTTCCTTAAAATTGTGACTCCATTTAGAGAATTGCAAATTGCAATTCTCTAAATAGGAAATCTCAAATAGGGAATCTTTGCTTTGGAAATCACACATAGGAATTCCCTATTTGAGATTTCCTATTTAGAGAATTGCAATTTGCAATTCTCTAAACGGAGTCGCAATTTTAAGGAATCACTATTTTTGCGATTCCTTAAAATTGCACAGCGAATGCCTTTCATACATCTTGAAATAAATGTTTGCATTCGCAAACGGCCGAATTTTGTGATTTGCACCGTTTGCGAATGCAAAATTGCTTGGTACATCTGTCTCCATATTTCATAAAATGACAAATGTCTCTAGATTCTCCCAGGGTAGGTGTGAAGTAATTTCTCTTTCCGTGTGATACTGACAGTAGCTAGCAACTCTGTACATTTGTTGATGCATTCCAAAATTTTCCCATGGCTCACAACAGTTTCCTTCATTCATGTGAGACCAGATGATTAAATAATGGGGTCTGTCTTAATGTCCAATTCTCCAGTGCTCTCGGTGTACCAGTTCCAAGGTCAAAAGCTTACACATAATACAATAGATCTCTTTGCTAAACAAGTGAAGTAGTCTAATGGAAAGATTCAGGGTAAAGGGAAATAAATGTTTCAGCTTTTCATTACTGCTGCAACTGCTAAACTTCAGGCCTAGTGATGCTAACACAAGAAATACAGTGCATTAATATAAGCATAAATATAGCACACAAATGATGACAACTCATTTATATATCTCATTGATAATAAAACATAAAATATGCAAAGCAGTTTAATATTAATTGCAATCTTTGTTAACACATCACATTAAGTATGACCGAGACTTGAATTTATTTTTCTGCGCATGTGTATCTTTAAACTAATAACTCATGTAGATCATAACTATTTTCTAATCATAATATTTTATTCTAATGATTCATAATTTTCCAACATTGTTATAAATTAGGCTAGCATTTAATAAGCTTGAGTAGGCACACCATTTACCATGGTGAGCAAGACACCTACCTATGCTAGTCACAATGTCCACCATAAGATATAAAGGCCCGTATTTATACTTTTTTAGGGCCACATTTGCCAATTGTATTTTGTAAGTTTGCGCCGCTTTTGCATCAAAAAGCGGCGCAAATGCAGTGCTAAAAAAGTATAAATACGGGCCAAAGTGTACACTTTATAATGCATATTAGTGCATCTCAGTTAGGCTTTTAAATGCAAATATGAATATGCAAATATGAAATCACCGAATGCTGACTTCTGTGCCACTAAAGCATTACCAAATTCTCCACTCTAACACTAATAAAAATGTTTTTTTTAAGGGTTCTTCTTTGTTTGAAACACACAGTTACTAATGGTTATAAAAATGCATGTAACCTTTTCTAGTTGAATCTTTAAAAAAAATTAAAATACTACAGCCGCCATAGATACCGAAATATTCACTGATGAGTGCACACTGCAAAAAATAGCACCAGAATGAATTGGTTCTATTCAAAATAATTATTCATTAGGGATGTTTAACATTCAAAACAATAGTAAATAAACAGGGACAGAACCATAAGACAACAGGATTTCAAACTTCGACCTACTGAGTGACAGTCCAACAGATTTTCCAGTGGGTCACAAGTGACTCTGGTCTGCCCTGCCACGAAACATAACTATAACATTTGAACCAAAGACCTTGCTAGTGTGACACTATGAAGTCATTGTATTAAGACACCATTGCAATATGTGTGAGAGTGAGAGCGAGAGAGAGGAGAGAGAGAAAGACTTTTTAGGATTTGTTTAATGATATACTTAGAATGTGATATTTTAGGACAAATTGAAAAGAGAAATGCATTTTTCAATTAAAAAGAGTGAAAACACGTTTCAGTATGAACCTTAACCATTCGAAGTTGAAAATAATTTCCAGTAAGGAGATGATGGAGGGCACACCTATACTGGAGCCCTCACCCTTTAAAGTGAGGATCTGAGACCTTAATTAATAGGCCATATGTGACTTCTGATTCACAACGAATGTTTAACACTGAATTTACTAGTTAAAAAACGGAAACACTACCATGAGATACCAGGTTTTAAACTTTCATTCTATTGAGTGAAAGTCAAAGAACTTTTCCAGGAGACCACAAGTGACTTTCGTGCTGTGCATCAAAACATAATCATAGCATTCAAACCAAACATCCTGGTAGTGGGAACTTATAAAGTCATTGTATGAAGCGACCATTGAAATAACAAGCTCTCTGTTGCAATGAAGACAGACACTGGATCAAATTCAATAGCTGTTTATTAGTCAGAATGACAACCTCAAAAGTCATCTCACACAGCTCAACTGTCAGCATTTCAACTGTCAGCTGAGTTAATAAGTGAATTCCAACAAGGGAAATATAACTCTGTTTCTTGGCCTAAAACATTAAGAAACTAAATAAGATTAATTATATCACATGTTCTTCCTATAAAGGAGATAAGAAACTATGGCCAATATTTATACTTTTTTAGCGCCTCATTTGCGTCGTTTTTTGACGCAAAATCGGCGCAAACTTACAAAATACAATTGTATTTTGCAAGTTTGCGCCTCATTTGCGTCAAAAAACGCGGTGCTAAATAAGTATAAATATGGCCCAAATCCATACAGCGGATAATGATATGCATACTATTAGACCTTAAAATCAGTTGCAAAAGATATCATACTAGAACAGTATAAGTGCAAGAGCTACCATGTAAGAATTGAGACATTGAGGGTTAGCACTCAGTAATAGCTATCCTGATCCATTATGTAATCTTTATGCCAATGAGGTACTCCCCTTTTTCTGACCATAATTTTATTTCTATTTGAGCCTCAATTTGATCCGCCTAGTGTGATGGAATCAGAGAGTTCATTTGGTGCCTGCATAATATTTGGACAATCCGTCCATACTCTAAGATTTGCCATCTTTCAAAAACATCGTATTTTTATGTACTTGTGATATTTTCTTCGGACTTGAATAGCAACTGTTTTTACTCTTGCGGAGGTTATGACTTTTTACTGTCACTCTGTCTCCAACCTTTTCCTTATTACACCACTTTCTTTGTGATATTGAGTTCTGTAACCCTCCTTGTGTTGTTTTCATATATGTTTTTCTACTACTTCTCTTTGTGCTCATACAGGTTGATCACCCCCTAGCCAATTTTGAGATAATTTGTTTTCTGGTACTCTATCCTTGAGCAACACAAATGGGGATACTCCTGAAACTGGATTGAGTGTTGTGGAGTAATGCCATAGCACGTTATGTAAGAAGTTTTCAAATGGTTCCCTAGAAGTGTTGGCTAATTGGATACTCATCCCATTTGCCCGTTCCACTAATCCATTAGCTCTAGACAGTATAGAGCTGCCCTGATTGCTAACTTGGACAGAAACTCCATCATTTCATCTGAGGTAAAGTGCACTGCTTAGTCAGTTATTAATGTACTGGGGATACTATCAGTACAAAACATATCAGTAAGGAAACCTGAAAGTACTTTTGTGGTGACAGAGGTTAAAACCTTGGTCATTATCCAATGAGAATAATAGTCTATTCAGACTAACATATACTTCCCTTCCCATGATATTTGCTTGAAAAGCCTAAAGAGCTCTAGTGCCAGCTTATCCCAAGGTTAGCATGGAACATCAACTGGAAACATTGGAGTCTTTCTGATGGTTTTTGTGTTATCGCTAAGGGCACAGCTTATACAGTCTTTTACTTGATTTTCTAACAGTGTGTCCACACCTGCAAACCAATAGAGAGCACTAGCTTTGCTCTTCATGAAATCCCTTTCTAGATGTCATTTGTGAGCTATTTCTGCAATTCCATCCCACATATCTCTCGGAGGAATTAATTTATCAATTGTTTTCACCGAGAGCCATTAATGTTAAGTTCTTGTCTGTAGCAAGGTGGCAGTATTATGTGGTATAACTGGGGAGTCTTACAATGTAACGCTAACACATTACCCAAACGTGGACCTTGGATTCACACTAGTAAACCTTAGCTCAGTTCTAGTAGAATATCAAAGAGCAGTCAGGCTTTACTTAGAGGAACATGTGTTAAGCGTTTCACAGCACCACATGGACAATAAATAATTGACAGGACTCAAGAGAAATCTTGCACCAACTTATAAAAGTGACGCCCTTTTATATCATTTAGACACCAAAATTAAGTTAACACAGAAAGGATAATTGGAGTTATCAATTTTAGAGCTTTAAATAAATCAGTACTTTGCAGAGCTGTCAAGTTCAATCATTGTGGTGAATGGGAGAAAATACAGTGTGCAATTGGTCACTCGTGGGGTGAGTTCCATGGAACCACCTGAGTTTAAGGTCTTGCGGGTCTACTGGCCAAGCCTCACCAGTCAGTATAATTTTACCTGGCTTGTGGAGCCTGGATGCAGAGGTGTTCTGGCAGTCCTTGGTGCAGAGCAGGAGTCATGGTCTTGAAGTGGGCACCATAGCAAAAGGTGACTTGCAGGTCGAGTTCAGTGAAGCCCTTTGGTTCTTAGGGTCGGAGTTGGCCGCAGACCAGGAATCACCAGGAAGAACAGTCAGTGACACTTAAGTGTATTTGATGCAGAGGTACTCCTGGCTATCCGTGGTGCTGAATGGGATCCGCCGGAGCTGACTTTACCAGGCGTGCAACACAGGCTGAAAGGGGATGCAAGTACTGGAGAATGGAGCCACTGGGGTGAATAGTTGAACTGTGATGATGAATTTTCAAGCCCAGAGCTTTGAGTGAAGCAGGTAGTAGTTTGGCTGACCACCAAGAAGCCTTAGTGTCGGCAAGCACAGCAGTTTGATAAATCTTCTTCCAGAGGACCAGGGGAATGATGCAGAAAGTTGAGCCTCACCTAGGGTCGAAGTTGCAGTTCTTTGAAGGTACCTGACCAGTTACTTTCCGGCGGCCATGCTTTGGGTCCCAGTGACCAGTTCTTCAGCTGGTCATGGAAGTGTGGTCTGGACCTGCAGTCATGAGCGGACTAGTACCTCTAGTCCTAAGGAGTCTTGATGAAGGGATTCAGTTGCAGAGGGGTTCATCTTCCTTTTAGACCGGGTCTCTGGTCCAGAGTGAGTCCAACTCCATCAGTGTGCAGAGTGGCTGCCCCAGGTGCAGTCATTGTGTCTCTCTTTGTGTAGTCCCGCCTTCTTTTGTATTTGGGTCTCTTCCTGGTTCATAGCAGATCTGATGCGCTGGTGTCAGGGGTTCCCCTTAAATGCTAGATTTAGGTTGTGTTAAGGGGTGTAAGGACTAGTGGACAATGAGTATCTAGTCCCGCGGCTAATCAGCCCCTGAGGTGACTACATTAGGTGGGTATACATCACTAAACCAACCAGCAGCCACTATTTCTAAGTATTTTCAAGATGGCATGGGCCATCCTCAATGATACCCTCCAGCTGGCCCACCCTAGAGGTGTAGTCAGCCTTAGGGGAGTGACTGCCTCCTGACTAGCTCCCATCATGGGCTGGAAAAGAGAGCAAGAGAGAGAGGTTTTTTAGGCTTTGATGAAAAAATATACTCAGAATGAGATATTTTCAGACAAATTGAAAAAAAGGTATTTGTCAAGAAAGAGGAATGAGATTGCCTTTCGGTATCTACCGTAAACATTTGAAGATGAAAACAAATTGAATCAAGGAAATGAACACTGATGCGGGAAATCTCAGCCTTCACTGTGTCAATCTGAGATTTTAATCACTAGGCCATAGTTGACTCCATATTATCCAGTGTCCAGATATAACTATCACATTCAACTCAAAGACTTTGATGGGAAAAGATTTAAATGTTCCATAGCTAGTAATGTTTAACATTCAAAACATTAGTAAACAAAAAGACACACTACCATGTGATAATACAATTTGAACCTTCAACCCACTGGGTGACAGTCTAAGAGCTTTACCAGTAGGCCACAAGTGACTATGCTATGCTTCTGTAGCATTTTACACTCATGTAAATGTATTGGAGAAGTTGATAACCTTTTCACCCAGATGCACATAAGAGATAGATAGCATTTACAGGACTACAAAACACATCTCAATTTTCAGTATGATCAATGTGGCCATACAAGGAAAACCAAGAATGTCATTATGAACACGGCGGGGTTGCTGGCGGTCTTTTCACAGACGGCCAGCCCCCTTGAGACCCCACCCGCCGTATAATGGACATTCTGCTGGGCCCGGACATTGCCGACAGCTCCAATGTTGTCAATGCCGCTGTGCGGCGGGTGCAGCAGCACCCATCGCGCAAATCACTGCCAAGTGCATGGACAGTGCAGGGGCCCTCAAGGCTGGAGGAACAAGGGTTCTTAATCCGCAGGGTAGCGGTGCATGCAGCGCTGCCCTGTCAGATAAAGTATTCCGCCATCGTCAGGCTGTCTGTCAGCGGTTGCCTGGCGGTGGCCCTCCCTCTTTCAGAATATGGCGGTTCAGACCTCCATGCCGGTGGTGGTATTTTCCGCCACCGCCCGCATGGCGGTCTGAACCGCCATGTTCATAATGAGGGCCCAAGTCCGAAATAAAGTTTAAGGGTATTCATTACAAACTAATGCACAAGCTAATGTAAATGAGTCTCAAAAGCAGACCACAAAGATGCAAGACAACCATAGGGTGTCCAAGTCTTTGAAAGAAACAAAGCTTAATCACCATTAAACATGCTAAACATTCAAAGTAGGCAAAACTAAATAATAAGAACAAAATTTGTTGGTTACTGAATATACATTCACCAGCTCTTCTCAACATGGAAAACTTTCACATGCATCAAGTTAGTTTACAAAACAAAAGAAATCCCAACAGGCGACAATGTCACTAACTGACATGTGCTGGCAATCACATTTGAGGACAAAAAGTAAAAAGCAAAAATAGGACAAAAAATTCTGAAAAATGAAATCCGGGCCAACTAACTAAGGCAGGAATAAAATAGACATTGTCAGCATATAGAAGCTCTGTCAAGAGTCTTCTCTAGGGTCATAAATATCCTAAATCTAATCTCTCAGCATAGAGGATGGTTGAGGAATTGAGTTCTATACTTACAAGAGTGCATAGAAAAGTCCATGCAGTGGTCACCAGCAATAGTGACAAAGGGCAAATGATTCAGCAAAGTCTCTAGTCATCAGCATAAGGTGGAAAAATGACAAAGTGTCCATGGTGGAGGGGCAATGTATGAGTATGCTCAAGCAGAGTCAAGATCGGAATGCCTCCAAGTCCATCCAGAAACAATAATTAAAGGCCATAAAATATTCTGATTTGCTGAAAGGTTCACTATTTAGGATCAAAAGATTCCATCATCCAATCAGGGAACGTCAAATGGTGAACATCTGCAACGTTAGCTAAGGTTCCCATTACTTACATGGGAAAGGGGGCCCATCTTCTTCCTCTGTACGTAGTTTGCAACAAATGTGGAATTTTCCACAGTTTCTCCATGTACTACACCCAATGACTTCTCCCGAGCTTACAAGTCATGAAACAATGGGAACAATTATTTCTAAGCTAACTTCTGCGAGAATGAAATTTTGGAAGAAATAAACTAACACTTCATGTGAACAAACCTGAAAGAAATGTCACGTTAACAAGAGAAAAGGGCATTTTTTATTTACAGTTTCTGCAAAGTCAGAGGCCTAGCAAGTCCCAATGGCTAAACTAAGCAAGTAGAGTTCAATGGCACATTTTAGTTAACTAAAGTATCTCACTTAACATCAAATTTATTAGCTTGCCATTAATTATTCTTAATCAGGATTCATATTACAGTGCATTTAGTAGGAAAATAACTTGTAAAATCATGGCAGTATATTTAACATAAAACTGAATTTAACTAACATACATTGGTGACATTCAGGATTTGCCTAAAGAAATTCATTATCATTTTAGTGCACGCTGTTAATTAACATGATAAGGAAACAGGAACAATCAAAACAAATTTCTCCCATATTAATATGCTGTAAACAGTGACAGCATATTAATATGGGATTTGCATCACTTTACATTTAAACTGTTAGACATTAATACTTTTAAATGAATACAGGGTCAATTTCAGATCTATATTGTGACAAAAGATAGCAGCCATATATCTGCTGCGTCATTGCTTTAAATGGAAACATTACTATAACATTCACAACCAAATATCTTGCTAGTGTGATGCTTTGCAGTCATTGTATGGAGAGATCATTGAAATAACAATCTCTCTCTCTTTCTCTTCCATCCCATTATGGGATGGAAAAGAAAGAGAGAGAAAGAGAAAGTAAGTGATTGATAGAGCGAGAGATTTAGGCCCGTATTTATAATTTATATATATAGAGACATATTTATGGAAATGTGTCGCATCATTCATGATGCGCCACCTTTCTAGTGCCCGTTGCGTTCCCCTAATGACACCATGTGTGCACTATATTTACAATACGGTGCTCCATGGTGGTAATTTCCACATTAGCATCGTAATTTAGGGTGCTTATGGGGCGCTTTGCTGGATTAGCACCGTCAATTATGATGCTAATGCACCAAAGCACAATGGTGAGTCATCTTAACACCTGCTTTAGGCAGGCATTAATAATGATGCTAAAATTGGCACGGTGAGTACTAGTAAATTTCACTGCACCATTTTTCTGGCCCTCCCTATGTGGGAACGCCGGCCTTCCAAAGATTATGCCTGGTTCAGGCATAATGCACAAGGAATTACATTTATTGCCGTTTATAGCCTATTTGGGATATCCCAATTTCTTAGCTTACTCCATAGTAAATTCCTATCCACCGCATCAAATGCTGCTGTGTAATCCATAAAGCAAGCAAACAGTGGTAGTGAATTTTTGGCAGCTACCTCCTGAGCAAGGTAGGAGAGGGCTATGATGTTATCCGTGGTTGCGGAGTTTGCTCTAAAACCGGTTTGATTTAATGGCACTATTTCCTTGGCCTCTGCCCACTTTTGTAGTTCTTCCAAAACTGTTGAGGCAAGGCCTTTTGCTTCAACATCCAAGAGAGTGATAAGACGGTAATTAGCTGCATCCTGTCTTTCTCCATTTTTGTAAATTGGATGGAGTATGGAGCCTCTCCAGCTTGTTGGAAATTCCAGTGAGTCAAGGCAGGATCGATAGAGGGCTGAGAGGATTGGGGACCAAAGCTCATGGTCATCTTTGAAGATTATTGCAGGGATTTCGTTGGGGCTTGGGGCCCCCAATGACCTCAACTTCCACAAAATGGTGGAAATTTCAATTGGCGAGGGATCAACGCTTTTGATCGATTCAGAATCGTATGGGTCCATATCATCCTTTAGTTGTTCTGGAAGAAATGAATCAGCTACATATAGTTTTGTTACGTGTTTTATCCACATAGCTTCATGTATTGAGTTAATTGGTTGATTGCTCTGACCCACCGTGTTTTTAATGTAACGCCAAAAATCACCAGGATCATGTTTTCTTGTCAAGGAGTGGATGTAGACAGACTCCTTTTCTGATTATTGGCATTTGAAGGACCAGATCAGCTGCTTCTGTTGTTTTGCATATGTTTGTAATTTAAGCATTAGCTCTTTTTTTGTCACTGTATCTCTTGTCTTGTAATCTTCTCAATCTGTCAAGTTTCAGCTTGCTTTCCCTTATGGAGTGACCTGAGAGGAGCTTTATGGGATGCCGTTGTGGAGTGTGAATGGGACCTGCTTGTTTTAACACTTGGAGTGTGTCCCCCGACAGAGACAATAGAGTTGGGCATTATAGCTAGACCTGGAGGGATAATCTTGTAGTGCGGTGGGACACCATTTTATTCATCTGATTATTTGAGAGTCTTCATCTCCCTGAGAGTGACCTATAGACATATATTGTTAAATGCACTTTAGATTAGTCTCAAAGCATGTTATGAGCGGGAGGTGGTCGCTGGCATTTAGTTATACAATTTCAAAGGATGCCAGTTGGTTTATGGCTTGGTCAGTAGCAAAGATATAACCTAAAGTGCTCTTACCCTGAAAAGTTTTGCGAATTGATTGTGCAAAGGAACTTGCTTTTTGAGAGTGCTGAATTGAAATATTGCTATACATGTTGAAAAACGTTGGAGTTGTTTGGTGGCCTGGCATATCGAGTGGTCCTGATCTGCAGTTGTTCGTAAGAATCTGAGGTTGAAGTCCCCACATATTATGTTATTATGGTCTATATAGTCGCAAAGTAAGTTGCCCAGAGTGTCTACAAGTTGAGCCATGTTTTCTGTTCTTGCTTGACTGAAGGTATTAAAGATGAATTATAAGAATTATTGATAAATTATTGTTTATTACAGGAATTTCTATTCTTACTATTCGTAGGAATTGGTTACAATTGGGTACTATGGTGACTTTCAAGTCAAGATTGACATTTATGTAGTTTGATAGGCCACCAGAAGGTCTTTCAAAGATGTTTCTTTTTATCGCTAATCGTTTTATTTCGTAATAACCTGGGATAGCCAGTGGAAGAGTTAACCAGGTTTCTTGGAGGCATAGTATATCCGCATTGATTAAAAGTTGTTTTGCTATGTCGTAGTTTAAGAGTCGCTTCAGACCCGTAACATTCCAATAGATAATTGTCAGATGATGTTTGCTGCTCTTGAGTTGACTATTATTGTTAGGCAAATTACTGATTTGTTCTAATAGAGGTGGAAGTACTCCCATTTGTGCACCCTTCATCACCCTGTTTCAAAGGCACTTTTCTAGTGTAGGTCGTTGGGTTGTCATAGGCACAGAATATGGAGAGTTTGGTGTTCCGCTCATCTGTCTTATTTTGACTTGCTCCTTTTAGAATGCTGTGAGTGCTTGTTTTTTGGGGCTGAGTTTCACAAGGTCTTTTTAGAGGGTAGGGATATTTGTGGTGGCCCATCAGCTCCACCTTTTATACCCCATTCCTCAAGAAGCAGTTTATTTTTCAGCACCATTTCCGCCAATGCCATGGACCTTAAAGTCATGATGGTGGATTCTTGATGGATGCTGTGCTCGGGTATCAGTTTGAATGCTATTCTTTCAATATCATCCAACTCTATAATAATTGCCTCAGGAAACGCCTTAAACAGCCTTAGAGGATTTGATTGATTCAAAATATCATAATTGCCTTCAGAGCTCTATTGGGGTGTGAGGACTAGCTTGACAGTAGGAGCCATATTTGTTGGCTCCATTGCTCCCTCAATATCTTTTGGCACTCTTGGTTTTTTCCTGCTCAAGGTATCCACTTGTAGTGCATCGAATAATTGGGTTGAAGGTCCTGGCATTTCTGGGATGTATTGTAGAAGGCCAGCGCTAGGCTCTGCGGGGTACCCAGTTTATTTTTCATTGGTGATGTTGTTAATGGGCCCCTGAGCTCGTTTGGTGATATCTTAATTGTAACGTGAGGTTGCGTCATTTGATAGACTGCAGGATCAATAGCTTTATCAGCAGGGGTTATAATAAGTTCTATGCTAGTGCTCTTTTTTTTGTGTACACCGGCTTGGGCCAATGGTTGCGTATGTTGATTGTCAAATGGTTGCAGATGCTTCAATGTTTTATTGATGTTTCTGTCTGTCTTCCTGAGCTTAAAGATGGGATATGTGCTTGGATCATCGGGGATAGCCGCTGAATGTTCGATTCTTTGCTGCACCTGAAGTGAGTCTCTTTTCTTTTTCTTTAGAGACAAGTGTTGTCCGAGCTGGGGCACTGATGTTTGATAGGTCATTTGATGCTGCTTTACTCTTCTTTGTTTCCGTGACTCGGTGGGATGAAGTAAATATATGTTCTGAGTTATTCGTGGATTCAATAGGCACATGCTCCCTGACTTTTGAGTTGGTGGGCAGGTTATCCAGTTCAAGCGGCAAAGACGTGTGCATGCTAGAATTTATTTGATCCAGATCTATCGGTAGAGCTGGATTTGCTTGTCTGGAATTAGCTCCTTAGCGGAATTTAAACTTTGCAGGGCTAATTTCCATTCAGTTATCATGATGGTCAAAAAATTCTGGTAAAGATGACAATTTATCCACTAATGGCTTGCAAGCACATATTGCTGTTGTGGTGTCAGTGTGTAACCCTTTTTGCTCCAAAGTTATAAACTTTGTTTCTATTTTACTGATGGAAGTGGCCACTGCATGTATCAGATCCAATTGCATTTCTAATTTGTCCGATTGCCAGGTAAGAGCATTAATTGTTGCTGTCAGAGTTGTATTGATTTATGCAAATAAATTACCCTGATCTATGCAGGTTTGAGTTGTCGGAGAAGTTGCCATCATCTGGGCTCCTGAAGAGTCCGACTGATTTAGGTTATGAAGTAGATGTTGTTGGATACCGTGCCAGCCACTGTGCCTTCTAGCGCCGTTGGCCATCTGTCTGGTTTCCACCATGGTGTCTGGAACATGTTCCTGCAACAACTGTTCTAGTTGTACCCTGATGTGGTGTCACTGGGGGGAGCTAGTTTGGGTAATATGGAAAGAGTGGAAGAGTGGAAGTCATTACCTTTACCTTGTTTGAGCCAATCTTCTTGGTTTGCAATTATTTTCATTAATGTGTTATCAGTGGCACTGTTTGATGATGATATCTCTATAATTGTGTCGTCCCTAGGTCAGCCCCGATCCATTCTGGCCCAGGTCCTGATCAGTTGCAGAGCCTTGAATTGGCATTTCATTAAGGTTTGGATTGTCCTCTGTGGAGGGGTGTTGTAATGGGGGGGGATTCATGTTTGGATTCATGTTTGTGTTTTATGAAAAAGTCCAAAACTGACGTTTGGGTGGTTCCTTTTACTTGCTTGTCCGGTGTTGATGTAGTTTTTACTGTGGCCTTTTTAGCTGAGGTCGATTGCTATTTTGTACTGGGAAAGTTGTTGTTTCTCTTCCTGTTATTCCAGCTGTCTTCCCACCTGTATCTCTGGTGAGATTTTTGATGTAATTGGGTTGTGGCCTCTGTTGGAGCTGTTGGAGCATAAAGGGCTGCTGAATCAACCCAGGCAAAGTGCTGATTTTGCTGTAAGGATGTGATCCTCTCCACATCCATCCTTGTCACTTCCTTTGATATGTGATTGATGGAGCTCTGCACCTCTCTAAGGTTGAGAGACAGGTGTTCCTAGAGTGCCTTGCTGCTGCTTTGATAGATTAACAAAACAACAATAGGTTAGAGATTTTCCATGCATGCTGGTCTGGGTGTGGAACTGTTTGCTTTGATTTTGGTTTGGGCCTGGGCCTTAGCTGAGCTAGTCTCTGAGTTAGTCTCTGTTTTGGACTCCATTGTCTCTTTGGGTTCTTTAGAATCTTTAGATCGTTTGAACTCGTTAGACTCCTTGTGTTGCCCTTAGCGTAGTGCGGGCTAGGCGTAATTGTGTTTGTGTTGCTGTAACTGTCCGGCCGGACTGACCTGTGATTTTGGGTGGTCTGCAAATGGCTCCGGTGAAGCTTGGGGCCGCATGTATTAAATTCAGGTTTTGTGACTTTGTGACTCTCAAATTGTGAGTCATAGCGACTCAGAATTTGCGAGTTGCAAAACTTGATGTACAACAGTGTCAATGATACTGTTTGTGATTCCCATTGGAAATGGCCGCCCTCATAGGGATGGTGGCCTGCTGGAGACAGCAGACCACCATGTCTGTGACTGTTTTTAAATAAAGGAAAACAAGATGCATTTCATAAACAAAAAATGTAAAGTTTTCTTTTAATTTTTTCAGAATTGTTCTGTAGGACCACTGCTTGGTCTGAAAAAATATTTTCACTACCATTCACAAAGGGGAAGGGTTCCCACGGGGACCCCTTCCTGTTTGCGAATGGGTTAGCGCCAGTTTGAAACTGGTGCTAACTGTGATTGTTTTGCGACCGCAAACCCTTTTTGCGGTTTGTTAAATAGATTACAGAATCACAAAAAAAGGTCTGTACATCCCAAATTGCATTTTTCAAGTCGCAAACGGCCCAATTAGCTGTTTGCGACTTGAAAAATGCATCGTACATCTGGCCCTTGGTGCTTGGGGTTGTTAGTGCTAACAGCTGGCAGAGCAGTCGTGCAGTGGTGCTTTGGCAGAGTTTGATAGAGTTTACTAGGGGATCTGCTCCTGGTTTGAGAGCTTCTGGTGCTGTTTTTATTTATTTTTTTCCTTTTTTACCTTTTGTGGGTGAGCGGGGCTCTCCAGTCCACCCACAAGCTGCGCCCTGCGCTAGCTGGGTCGCTTCTGCAGGTTTCCAGGGGCACACTCTTGGATACGCAATCCTCAATCTTTTTGATTCTTTAGTGCACCATGCGCCATACTTGCCTTGCCATGTGCTCCACTACCACTTCCACTTGCCTTGCGCCTTACGCCTTGCCCTCGCCTCTTGCCCCCCTGGAGTCGATGCTTCAAAAACACAGCAGTTCACTTACAAGTTCACTTATGAGGGCTCTCAATGTTCTAAATGCTTGTAGGAACTTGTAGGAACTTGTAGATACTTAGGGTCAATGCCTAAGTCGGTATTTGTAATCAAAACGCAGACTGCACAACAACACAGCAGCACCACTGTCGACAGTTCACAGATGAGAGCTTGTGGTGCTTGTGGGCACCTGAATGATGCCATCGGTCGTTGCCTCGGTTGTTGCTACAGGAGGTGGAGGAGGACGCTTGACGTCCATCCCACTGCATTGCTCTATCCGCGATCCGCCCACGCTCCAACCATGTCTGCATCCGGTTCTAAGTTGTCAGGTGGAGAGAGCCCTCTCGGGCCTTTTGCGCTCCACGTGCCCTGGGGTTTTGCCCCCTCTGTCACCTTGCCCTCTGTGCTCTCCTGAGCCGCACTCCTTGGGCTTCTGTAAGGCACTGCCGGGCTCCCCCTGTCCCTGTGTGTAGGAGGGTAGGTGGAGGGATAGACAGAGGCTGAAGGGGCCATGGGGCTGGGGTGGCTGAGGGTCGAAGATTCGAAGGAGCTACGAGCTTCGGGCCCCACGCCGCTGCTGCTGAAGGCCGAGACCACACCCACCTCCACACCACACTCTGTGCGTCTGCTCGTCTGCATCACTGCGTTTCCACTTTCAGTACCTGTCCTCTCAAGTGGATGCGTATGTTCCTTCAATTAGTCTGACTTCTCTTTGCCACCCTATCAGAACTGAACTAAGGTTTACTGGTTTCAACCCGAGGCCCACTTCTGGATAATGTGTTAGTATTACATGGTAAGATCCCTCCCAGTCATCCCACATAATACTGTCACCTTGCTACATTGTTATTTCAGCTTTGCAGATCTTGAACTTATGTTTCACTTCACCACTTAGACATAAGTATATTTTTGGGTACTCGAAAAATCCTCAATTTTCTTTAGACCCAAAAAACAATTTTGTCAGATTTGTTTTCAAATCAAGTTTATTTGGCATTGTTTGTGTCCTGTGTTACCTCCCCTTCCCAGTATGTTACAAACTATTCAAAAGTATCTAACTAGTAAGGCAAAAGTATTTTTAAAACATTTTTTAAAAATACCCAACTTCACTGATCAGCCTATTGTTTCCATCCTCAGGCTCAATGAGCTTAGGGCCTTGGACAAGATTACAGGCATTAGCTTCAGAGCTAATGCTAAAAGAGAGGACCTTCTACAGACCCTCACTTAATTTGAAGAACACAAGCAAAGTGAAGAGGCTTTCTCCTCAGAAGGAGAACCTTTAGAGCTGACAGCACTTTTGTTTGTAGGTGACTGAGTCACTCCTACAACAAGTAGCAACTGTTGGCCCAACCCTTCAGGCTCACAAGCAACAGCTCACCAAAACTCAGACAGTAAAGTTGATTTCTGGCAGCCTTACGCATGGACTCTAGATTGCGACTTCTCAGGGGAGTCGTTGTGGAACGGAAGATACCCTTTTCTCTCATTAGCAATAAGTCTCGTACACACATAGGCAATGAAGGAGATTCAGGAGGATTTTCAATATATTTAAATGCAGGTGCTGCAATGATTAGGATTATGAACAGTAACAAAAGCAGAATTGTGAAGATGAGAGCTGTGAATGTGAAAGTCCCCACCATCTTGCAATAAATATTGCATTCAAAATTCCTAATCAAGAAAGCTTAATCTGTACCCTAAGAGAGCTAGGTGTGATAAACCCTAATCTGCCGGTACCAAGCCCATGAAAAGCACCCCCCAGCCCTCGTTACCTTGAAATGGGGTCTATAGGTCAGACTTTCTGAAGACACAAAAGTGGTCATTATAACATTGGTGGTGACTGTTAAAGTGGCGGTAATACTGCCAACAGGCTGGCGGTAATTACTGCCAAATTAAGACCATGGCAGTGGTAACTCTTATAGACAGCCAATGTCCCACATCATCCGCCAGGGCGTTAACACCACTCACCACGGCGGTAGACATCAACAGTCAGGAGGAAGACAAGGTACCGCCCACCATATCATGACACAGCAAAACACCATGATTTCTAGGGCGGTACCAATGCCATCAAAAGCCTGGTAGAAACACAACACAGAAGACCAAAGAGTCACCATCAGAGACACGGAGAAGATCAACGCCACCATGGAACCGGAACTGCAAGCCTTCCTGATGCTTTTTTATGCCATGCTCCACTTGGAACACCAACGCCGATGAAGACGACGACAGTGAGTACAGCCACCTAGCACACAAGGGAGGGAGGGAGGAAAAGGAGAGTGAAACACACACACACACCACACACCATTTACACACACCATACACACAACCAGCTGCAGACGACAAATAATGTCATAGGACACACCTCACAATAATGCAAGGACAACAGTAAGGCAGAATTGAACATTTATTTGCATGCCAACAATCACCATAAGTAATGAAGTGACAAAAAATATACATGAACAATTGTCCAGAAAGGGCCAATGCCCAGTCCATAGTTCAAAAGGCCCACAACGGCCACATGGCACCGTCCAAGCCCCAACTTGATCCTGACATTCTCCGCACCAAACTGTGCAGGAGCAACATGTTGGAAGTGAGCAGGCACCTCAGGGGAAAGAGGGGGGAGGGGCACCTCAGCTGATGTGGGTAACTTGCCCACTGGTTCTGGAGTGGGCTCCATGCATATTTCCCAATGCTGGCGAGTGCAAGGTAACAGTCTCCGAGTTGGGGAACTTGCCCACTGCTTCTGGAGGGGGCTCCATGCCCATTTCCCAATGCTGTGGAGTGCAAAGTCACAGTCTCTGAGGTGGGGAACTTCCCCACTGGTTCTGGAGGGGGCACCATGCCCAATTCCCAATGCTGGGAAAGCAGAACTCACCCACTGCTTCTGGAGGGGGCTCCTTGTACAACAGTCCTTGGAGGATAGCCTACATGCCCTCTGCTGGAGGTGAGGGCTGCATTGTCTCTGCTGGAGGAGGTATCCCCTAGGCAGCCTCTGCTGGAGATGAGGGCTGCATTGTCTCTGTTAGGGGAGGTGTCTTCTGGGCAGCCTCTGCTCGAGGTTAGGGCTGCTGTGTCTCTGCTGGGGATGGTGTCCTCTGGGCAGCCTCTGCTGGAGGTGAGGCTGCTGTGTCTTTGCTGGGGGAGCTGTCCCCTGGGCAGCCTCTGCTGGAGGTGAGGGCTGCATTGTCTCTGCTGGGGGAGGTGTCCCCTGGGCATCCTCTGCTAGAGGTATGGGCTGCTGCGTCACAGTTGGAGGTGAGGGCTTCTTGCCTTTCATTGGTGGTTGAGTGGGAACCACTCCTTTCATTGGTGGTTGAATGGGGACCGCTCCTGTCATTGGTTGTTGAGTGGGAACTGCTCCTGTCATTGATTGTTGAGTGGGAACCTTTCCCTTCCTGGTTGGTAGAGTGGATCCTTCCCTTTCCTGGCTGGTAGAGTGGGAATCTTTACTTTCCTGACTGGTGGAGTGGGATCCTTCACTTTCTTGCCTCCACGACTAGGAGGTGCCTCCACTGTCTCTGTGGACTGTTTGGCTGAGGTGCTGGGCTGGGTTGTTATGACCCTGCTCTTATGGGCAGGACGGGGGTGGAGAGGGAGGGAAGAGGTCAAGTTGGGCAAGGAAAAGCTTCTTAGGGATGGTGGGGTGGGATGAGGGAGGAGGGATGGGAGTGGAGGTTGAGGGAGCGATTGTTGGAGGTATGTGTCTGCCTCTCTTGAGTGCAGGTTCATGGGCAGTGTGCTGATGTGAAGTGGATGGCTGTTGGATGTCTGAGTGTGTACGTGTGTTTCCCTTTGGGGTGGACAGACAGGGTGGGAGAGGACACAGGGGACATATGGATGGATGTTGTAGGGTGTCTGCTAGTGAAGTGTGTGTGCTTCTTGGTGTGGTGATGGTGGTGCTGGCTGTTGAAGCAGTGCATGCAGGTGTGAGTGCGGATCTGACTGTGAGGGAGAAGGAGGAGGGGGGGCAGTGGAGGCAGTGGATGTTGTTGTGTGTGCAACTCTCTGCTGTTTGTGTGAGTGCTTGTGGCCTGAAATGTGCTACTTGTGTTTGACTGTGCTACTCTTGTCTGATGTTTTGTGTGCATGCTTGCCTGTATCTGTGCATGGGATGGGATGGGTTGGGGTTGAGGAGACTGGGACTGGGATTTGGTAGCTGGAGGGGGGACGGTAGGAACAGGGACAATGGCTCCCATCAGAGAGGAGGCCAGAGCCTGAAACGATCTCTCTTGGGCCGCCAATCCACTGTGGATACCCTTCAGGAATGTATTAGTCTGTTGCATCTGGGATGCTAGCTCCTGGATGGCATTCACTATGGCTGACTGCCCTACAGAGATGGCTCTCAGGAGGTCAATAGCCTCCTCACTTAGGGCAACAGCTCTCTGGGGCAGGGCCTGTGGTGCCCGTGGCAAAGGAGATGCCCACCCTCCTGGGTGAACGGGCACAGGTAACTTGGTGAGGGGCAACTTGGAGGGCGATGCTGGTATGGGGTGGCGGCTGTACCTGGAGCTGGGCTGGTCCCAGAGGTATCCGCCACCACCAGGGAGCTCCCATCGGAGGAGGAATCAGAGTCAGTGTTGTCACCTCCTGTCTCTGCCGTGGTGCTCCCCTTGCCCTCCATCCCACTGGTTCCCTTGGCGTCAGTGACTCTGCCTCCTGGGTCCTGTGGGATGCAGCTCCCTCTGTCACCCGTGTCCCCGCTCCTCCGCCGGATGATGCTAATGCACACATGGACAGGATGACAGAAGAAAAAAGGGGGAGAGAGAGAGAGAAAGGGAACACTGGGTCAATTACAGCACGAACATCACTGTTGGCATACACATTACCATCACACACAGGGTTCAGGATTGAGCACTATGCACCACACTGATAATCAATTGACTAGGTGCCACAGCAAGATGAGGGCCACACAGCGCCAACTGCAGCCCTCCTGGGACCCAGGAAGCCCTGTCTGACATGGAATACAAACTAGCTAGGTTACCTGAATTTGTTAAACACCCATTACCCTTGAGCTGGGTCATGCTGCAATGCCTGACCTGGCATTAAGGGACACCCACTGACTCACAACCACCACCCAGATCCCATGCCACCTATCAATGAATGTAGTTCCGCCCACTGTACTTACCCCCTTGTGGTTGCTGTGATGTCCTCAAGCCCCATCCAGATCTGGGTAGGCCACCGCCAGTATGTGGGCCATCGGGGGTTCAGGTTCAGACGGGCACCCCTTAATCGTTGGGAGGCCATCCCCAGCTGAACCTCTGCGGTCTTCCGTGCCCAGTGTCTCAGGTCCTCCCACCTTTTCCTACAGTGGGTGCTCCACCTGCTGTAGACCCCTAGGGTATGCACATCCTTGGCGGTGGCACGCTACAATCCCTTCTTCTGATGGGCACTGACCTGCAGAGGTAATACCGACAGGATGACACCGTTACACAAGCAATCCAGCCTGTCACACACACAACCCACAAATCCCATGTCCATCTCCATTGGAACACATAACACCCAGCGCCCACCATGTACACTACCAACAGATATACCACCCCACCAAATGACACAATGCTTGCACACACATCTCCAACAACCTTGCCACATGTATCGTACCCAAAGTGTACTCACCTGTTGGTCTGGAGGACCATACAGCAGTCCATACTGGGGTAGGACCCCTTACACCAAAAGCTCCAACTCCTCTAAAGTGAGGGCAGGGACCCTTTCCCCGGTCATTCGGGCCATGGTAGGTTCTACACACAGGCCACAGCAGCACACATAGTGTAGGTGTTGTCCTGTAGAAAGTCAGGAATCAAGTGAGGATTTAGATTGAAAATGGTGGTCACGTGTACACCGTCTCCGCTGCCGCTGATCCTCATTGGCCACTGTACTCCATAGAGCCCCATATTAGCCAATGAGGAATTGCACGGTGGTGCGAGACAGCCTTCCACCATGATGCCCAACGTCAGTGGAGTTACCTCACTTTCACCTGTCCCTAAATACAGGACAGGCGGTCACCATTTAATGGTGGTAGACAACATTCAGATAATCCATAACTGCATCACTGCTAAAGACTGCACGTCCATTCCCACTGTCCCATCACATTAATGCTCTATGTACACTGAGGTGGTGGTTCCATTGTTCAAACTGTGACAGCCTACTCACTCTTGTGTCCCTTAGATACCTACCACTGCGGAGGAATAGCAGGAGGAGACAAGCCCCTGTGTATAGACCCCTTGTGGACTTGGCTATACTGGAAGACAGGCACATAATAGTTACCTATAGACTGGACAGGGCCACAATTGGAGCCTGATCTGATATCTGCTATCCGTCATCCCACTGGGATCCCCCCTCTTGAGCAATTTCTATCAGTGTTCCATTTCCTGGCAACCGATTCTTTCCAAGTGACAGTGGGCTTGGCAGCAGGAATGTCACAGGTAATGTTCTCAATTGTGCTGGCAAGGGTTCTGTTTGCCTTGGTCAAACACATGTGCAGCGAGATTGCTTTCGCCCAGGTGGATGATTTGGCCACTGTTGGGACATATACCCAATATTATTTGGGCGAATGACAGAACTCATATTGCGTTTGCCGCCCCCCTCGCCAGAATTAACAGGTGTTCGGGAATCTGAAGAGTTTCCACTCACTCAATGTGCAAATGGTATGCCTGACGGACCAGTACATCTCCCACGTCACTGTCAAGTATCCTGGGTCAGTGAATGACACCTTTGTTCTGAGGAATAGCAGCATCCCAAATGTGATGACACAACTACAGGGGCACAGAGTCTGGCTAACTGGTGAGCCAGAGTGCCCACCCAATGTATTTCATTGTATGCCTTCTGGTGTTAACCCAATACCATTGTGTCAGGCTAATGTTTGTCCCTCAACACTTGCAGGTGACTCAGACTATCCAAACCTATCGTGGCTCCTCACCCCTATGAGGAATGCCAGAACAGGGGCTGAGAATCGTTACAATGATGCACATGGGTGAACCAGGAGAATCATCAAAAGGACCTTCGGCCTGCTGAAGGCCAGGTTCAGATGCCTGCATCTGACAGGTGGATCCCTGTGCTACTCACCTGAGAAGGTTTGCGAGATAGTAGTGGTATGCGGCATGTTGCACAACCTGGCCCTCAGACGACATGTGCCTTATCTGAATGAGGAGGAGACTAGAAATGCCCCTGTGGCAGCAGTGGACCCTGAGGACAGTAAGGATGAGGAGGTAGAGGATGAGGATGCCGACAACAGAACATCAGTTACAGGTCAATGCGTCCAATGACACAAAGGTGAGACAGTGTAACTGACCATTCCTCTGACTATTGTTTTATTTGTGTGGCTGTGGGAGGATGGCATTCACCTCCTTTGCATCTCAACTTACTGTCGCCTATGGCTTCTCATTTTGCAGATGGTGATTTTACAACAGTGTACTGATGTGATGACTACAGACAGCTACAGGTCATTAATTGTATGCTAAAACAGTTTTCAGATCATTTGCACATGATGTGACTGTTTCCATAAATTCACATTTTCATCACATAAAACACTATCAGTCAAGTTGTGTTCAAGGGTGTTTATTGTAGTGGAAATAATTGACAGAAAAGTGATATGGAATGGGGTGATGGTAGCGTAAAGTCAAGGGTATTGTTCCATTCTGTTTGTAGCACAGGTGCAATGTCCAAGGGGCCATAGGAAGGGAAGCAAAGGCAGTTCAAAGGTGACAGGGTAGGACAAAGGGGGACATTCATGAGAGTCTTATTTCCTGGTGGTGGTCTTGGTCTTGGCAAGTGTCTCTGGCTTCTGTCTTGGTTGCAGGGAACGTTTGTGTCCTGTGGGTCATGTGGCAGGGCCTCCTGCCCACTAGCTGCAGCGGAAGTGGAGGGCTGGTCAGTAGGCTGGCTAGTGGTAGGGGACCGCTGGTGTGCTGTCCATTCCCTCATGATTTTGGCCATGTCTACCAGTACCCCTGCTATGGAGATCATAGTGGTATTGAGGGCCTGCAAATCCTTCCTAATCTCCTGATGGTGTTCCTTCTGCAGCCGCTTGCTCCCCTGCATGTTGGTGAGGATCTGACCCATCATGTCCTGTGAATGTTGGTAAGCCCCCAGGACATTGGTGAGTGCCTCTTGGAGAGTAGGTTCCCTTGGCCTGTCCTCCCCCGGCACACAGCTGTCTTTCTAGTGTCCCTGTTCCCCTGTGCCTCTGTCCCCTGAAAAGTGTGCCCCTTGCCACTGACCCCAGGTCCTTGATTGTCTTGGGAATGAGGTGTGGCCTGGGGGCTCCTGTACAGGTGGGCACACTGATGATTGACGTGTCCTGGGGACACAAGTGTGGGTTCTGTGGTGTTGGATACTGATGGGGGAGGGTCTGTGGTGGACTGTGAGTGGGCTGGGGTGGCTGACTGACCAGTGGTCCCTGATGGGCCAGGTAGTTCATCCAGATCCAGAAGTCCAGAGTTACTGTCATCACTAAGGGCATCTGCTGTTGGGGGATGGGTTAAATGCGGCACCTCCTCTCCACTGAGATTGGCTGGGGCACCTGTGGGGATGTAAGTGATGCATTATGCTAAAAGTCTGTGACAAATTGTACATCCCTAGCTTCCCCTCTATTGTTGCTGTTGCCCTGCAACCTTTGTTTTTGTATGGTGATGTATTGTGGGATTGTTAGTTCTCCATGCTGTGCATGCTTTTGTGGTGGGTGTACATGCAGTGCTGGGAGGGATGCCCATTGGTATAGCATGCAGGGCTAGGCATTGGGGTTAGTCATATGTGTAGGTACAGTGTGTGGGATGGAGGGGAGTCAAGGGAGTGAGGGTGAGGGGGTGTGAGGGCATGCAGCTATCGGGGGTTATAAGTAGTAAATATTGACTCACCAGTGTCTAGTCCTCCAGCTACTCCAGTGAGTCCCTCAGGATGCAGTATTGACAAGACGTGCTCCTCCCATGCTGTGCGCTGCGGGGGAGGAGGTGGAGGTCTACCGCCAGTCCTCTGGATGGCAAGCTGGTGCCTTGCTGCTACAGAACGTACCTTCCCCCGTAGGTTATTCCATCTCTTCCTGATGTTGTCCCTTGTTTTTAGATGCTGTCTCATGGCGTTCACCCTGTCCATGATTCTCCGCCATAGCTCCATCTTCCTGGCAATGGATATTTGCTGGACCTGTGCTCCAAACATCTTTGGCTTTACCCTGACTATTTCCTCCACCATGACCTGCAACTCCTCATCAGTGAAATGGGGGTGCCTTGGTGGGGAAATGGGTGTTGTGTGGTGTGTGTTGGTGAGAGGGTGTTGAGTAATGTGATGGATGTAGGATGTGGGGTGAGTGACAGATGTATGGGTATTTGTGGTGTGTGCGTCTAGTAGTCTCAGTGGTCTTGGTTTCAGTCTGGTGGCAATAATTGGTGTTCGTAAAGGTTTGTGGGTTATGTGGGTGGGTGTTTTATAATGCTGTGGGTGTGTGTAGTGTGTGTATCAGTGTCAGATGTGTGATTTCGGTTTTGGCCAATGTAGTGTTGTTTTTGTATTTGGGTGTCCATTTTGAGCTTGCGGGTGCGTACCGCCAATGGTTTACCGCCATTGAATGTCTGCCGCGGTGATTGATAGGTCATAATGTGGTGGGTGTTGTATTGTTGGTGTAACAGTATGGGTGTTGGTACCGACATTTTAACACTGACCTTTGGGCTGGCGGATTTGTGTATGCGGCAGTATTCTGTCAGATTGGTGTGTGTGTGTGTCGTAATATGGAGATCGGATATCCGCCACCGCGGTGGTATGTTGGCAGCCATCACCACAGCAGTAATTAGGATTTACCGCCAATGTTATGATGAGGGCCAACAACTCTGCAGCAAGATGACGTGCAGCATAGATGACATCTCTAATGACCTTGTCCATGTGATGTATACTGATCATGTAGGATTCCTGACACCAGGTATGTTCCTGAACAACTGATAATGTGGCAGACTTGTGTCAGCAATTACATAAGGAATTCCTAACAAGTGTGCATTGTGTTCCTGTCACATGTAAGTGAGAAAGGTTACATGATGACAATACCTATGTATATCACTGATAATAATACTTATCAGAATGACACTGATAAGAGCAAGCACATTTCTTATAAAATGTAGGCAGCTGTGAATTGCCAATTTAAACATTAAAATAAATGGAATAAAACAGAGCATGCTAAGTGGGTAAAAGATCACTAGTAGATGAGGGCAACAGGACTGCAAGCCGAAAGCTAAGCTAAGTCCTGTGTCCAGTGGGGAAATAAAATGGATTCACCACACCCTCCCCATTGCTGAAACAAGGATGCTAACTCACTAGTGAGGGTGCATGTGTCCAAACATAAATATGCTCTGAACTAAAAGCCTAAAATCTAGTCAAAAGCTAAAACACAAAAGAGATAGTGTGGCCACTACACTAGCATGAACAGATGCATTACCCTCATGTGCTGCTTTGATGAGATTTAAAGTCTGATCTGAATACAGCATTCTTTATCACTCCGCTCACAGCTGAGCAAGCGGTTGAGTATTGATGATTTGTGCCTTCACCTGGTTGTGCTGAACCATCAATGTAAATGCCGGTTTGGTATCTGTCAAGTGGCAAGATGTTAGCAGACTAAGCTTCATCCAGGGAGACCCTCCAAAGAGGAGATGCCCTACTCTTGAGAGCCTCAGGCAGCAACTTGCCAGATAAGAACAGGTAGATGTCAGTGGCACTCACAGGGCTTATTTGGAGGATGGCTTACTGTACACTGCTGACAGGAACCCCAAACCAGGGTCAGCCAGGACAGCTTGTTTAGCCCTACTTGTTTAGTAACTTTAGCCCATGACATCTACTTTGCTGGGAATCTGGGACAATCAAAGACTTGGGGCCGGTTGGTGGCCCATTTCTATTGGACCCAGATATCTGAGAGAGTGAAGGAGTTTTGTCACTTCTGTGTCACTTGTCAGGACGGTGGCAAGAGAGGTACACAACCAAAGGCTTCCTTAATCCTAATACCTGTGGTTGGGACTCCTTTGAGAGGGTAGGGTTCAATATAGTTGGCCCCCTTGACCCACCTACTCCATTTTGGAACTGATTCATCCTAGTAGTAGTGGACCATGCTACTAGATACCCAGAGGCAATCCCTCTTAGGACTGCAAATGCTCCTGTAGTAGCAAAGGTCCTCCTTGGTATCTTTACCAAAGTGGGGTTTCCTAAGGAAGTGGTCTCTGATAAAGGAACACATTTCATGTCTGCATACCTGAAGGCTATGTGGATTAAATTATGTGTGACTTACAAGTTCACCCCCCACTATCATCCTCAGGCTAATGGCTTGCTAGTGGAGTGGCAGAGAGATTCAACAAGACCATTAAGGGCATAATCATGGGACTCCCAGACAAATTCAAAAGGAGATGAGATGTCCTAACGCCATTCCTACTGTTTGCATACAGGGAGGTTCCTCAGAAGGGGGTTGGCTTCAGGCCTTTTAGACTTCTGTTTGGACACCCCTTGAGGGGTCCTTTTAGTCAAATGAGGGAAGGATGAAAGAAGCCTCTCAACCAATCCAAACAGGACATGGTACACTATGTGCTTGGCCTTCACTCATGCATGGCTCTCCATGAGTAGAGTGTGAGTCAACCCTGAAGTGTGATTTTGTCAAGTGCTGCAATTTTGACAGAGCCTGTGGATCCCGTCAGCACCAAGAACAGCCAGAGCACCTCTGCACCTGGACTCACTGGGCAAGGTAACTAGAAACTGACTGTTGAGACTCTGTCTAGGGACCTACAAGACCTAAACTCCAAGTGGTTTCACCGGAGCTCATCCCCACAAGTGACTGATTGCACACTGTGCTTTTTCCCACTGAATTCAATTGTAGTCCATTAAAAGTACTCTCTATTTTTCAATGCTTTAAAAAATGCACAACTCTGGTTGTGTATAAGAAACAAAATTCATTTTGGTGTCTAAATCTGAATAGGAATCTGCTTTATTTTTCTAAGTCGGGTCGGATTTCTTTCAAATTGTGCCTATTGCTTATCGTCCATGTGGGTGTTGTGTTCCTCTAATTATCCTGACTGCTCTTTGCCACTCTGCCAGGACTAAGCTAAGGTTCATTAGTGTGAATCCCAGGTCCACTTCTGGGCAATGCGCTAGCATTACATGGAAAAACTCTTCAGTCATACCACTACAAACTACCACCTTGCTACACACACCTAGACTGGAACCTTTAGTCTTTGGTGTGAGTGTCAAAGACCTTAACCGCTATTCCATATGTGACTCCTTACCATAAAGATTCCAAATATATCTATGACATACACCCCCACAATGCTGACAAGGAATGTACATAAAGGTTACATGAGGAGGAATGTTTAACATCCAAAACACTAATAAAGAAACAGACACACTATCATGAGATACCAGGGTTTGACCTTCCACCTATGGAGAGACAGTCTAAGAGCTTCACCAGTAGGCCAGAAATGAGTCTGTCCTGACTATAACCTTTGTTGGAGATTACATTTCACTAATGTTTTTAGTGACCTAGACGTTAGCAAAAGGTGATGATTTATGTCTCATGTTTGACATCCTAACGCAGAAAACTGCACTAACATGCATTTCAAATGTGCCTATGTTTTAATTTGTTGGTATGTGCAACTGTGCCTTCCTTATTAAGCAATATGTTAGTGAAATAAAATTTATGTTAAGATGTAATATAAACTTTAGACTAATTGCTAGTATCAAAACAAATTGTATTTTCTAATGTTCAATGTGTGATTTATGAGATAAACATTACTTGCAAAATTGAAACATTTGTACTTCTTTGCCACATTTATTAAAATGTACTGACAAAGTTATAATTTAACGTAAAATGTATTGCTCACACTAACTATTAATATTATTAAGTTATAAGTTCATATCTTACATGTTTTATTAAATTGCAATGATTAATCGTAATGCAATTTATTTTCTTATGTGTATGGATTCACACGGAACATAGATGATCCCATAGTAAAACCTAGGAACAAAACAAACTGTTGCAAAGATATACATATGTTTCAACCCCATTGGAGAAACATGGAAAGAGGAGATGTTTCCATCAAAGACCTGAGATAATATCAAACTGTTGCAACTGAAATTGTCAATTTATTCTTCTTGGATGATGCTCTTTTGCATGACATGATGCCATTAAACTGAGGAATCAATTTGGTGTACGTGGTTTATGTTAGGGATAGGCTTTAAAGTTTTAGTCAGAGACTCTCTCTGCACCTTGCCTGATTACATGCTTGACTAAACTTTGTTGATGATCTATATGCTTTTTCAAGAACATAATCGATCATGCTAACACTCACTCTTTTAATTTTTCTAGCCAGTATTCTGTAGTCTGAGATATATTGTTTTCCAAGTTTTTTTCCTCCTTTTGTAGTTTTGCCCACATGTGTCATCCCCACACATGTATTTCCTTACTTGGTTAGCTGTAGGGACACATTACACAAGGGAGAGCGGATGGGAGCAGGGGGAAAAAAACCAAACCGTACTCGGCTCCCACAAGAACACAATCACAAAAAAGGGGAGTACGGGGTTGTATATAAAGTGGGGGGGTCAGTAGTGTACTAATTGTGACGCTAGACCACTCGTAGTCCTCAACTAGAGGTGAAAATTGGGTGGGCTGTGTAGTGATGTTCGGTCTGGGGGGAAGGAGAGGAGCTGGGGAAAAAAACAAGGAAAGGAAAGTTTCCTTTACGGACTAGGTGGTCTCACACACTATATAGTGTCATGCTTCATCATATGACCACCTAGCCCCACCCAGGTAGGACAGTGCCACCTGGGCGGACTCAACCTCACTGTTAAAAGAACAGGAGGGAGTGCGTAAATTAATCTTATTCCTGGAAATAGGGATCCAGCTATACTAGGGAAATAAAAACACCTACTCAGGTACCCGGGTGACTTTAATGGGGGTCCTGTGTACCTTAACCAAGAAAATATCTGGGGAGGACCCTCACAGTTGAGGCTACTGGCCTCTGGTATCCTGGAGAGGGAGCGTCCCCTTATAGTAAGACTTGCATCAAAGGCGGGCGCTCTCTGTGCGCCTATACCGACCTCTCATTCAGGACCGCTTGGATCCAAGTAGCCTCAACTGTGAGGGTCCTCCCCAGATATTTTCTTGGTTAAGGTAGGCCCTCCCTTCCATATGTGATTATTTTCGCAGTGTTCAAGTAGGAATCACTACAGGGATCCAATGCCCTGATGAATGCCCAGAGACTCTCCATAGCTCCACCATAAGGGCAGAAACATGTCGGCTACCCCATTTTAGACAGGTGACCTTGTGAGTCATTGCTCTCACACTGGTTCCCCATCCTTTTTAACCACACCACACAGGACCCCCATTAAAGTCACCCGGGTACCTGAGTAGGTGTTTTTATTTCCCTAGTATAGCTGGATCCCTATTTCCAGGAATAAGATTAATTTACGCACTCCCTCCTGTTCTTTTAACAGTGAGGTTGAGTCCGCCCAGGTGGCACTGTCCTACCTGGGTGGGGCTAGGTGGTCATATGATGAAGCATGACACTATATAGTGTGTGAGACCACCTAGTCCGTAAAGGAAACTTTCCTTTCCTTGTTTTTTTCCCCAGCTCCTCTCCTTCCCCCCAGACCGAACATCACTACACAGCCCACCCAATTTTCACCTCTAGTTGAGGACTACGAGTGGTCTAGCGTCACAATTAGTACACTACTGACCCCCCCACTTTATATACAACCCCGTACTCCCCTTTTTTGTGATTGTGTAGCTGTAGGGACAACCTATGTCGAGCCCTAAATTTGCATACTCCGCATAGTTAAACTTGACAAATGTTGATACAATCTGACCTGAGATATATTTGTGTGTCTCAGTCAATTTCATTAATGATATGCATGATCCTTCTTGAATGCCTAATAATGTTAATGCTAATTCATTTGAACTTGTTTCGCCCCTTTGGCCAACCTATGGTGCTTATATAGCTTTATAATTAGATTTTCACCAATGTCTTTATAACACTAACTTTGTGGTTGTAAAATGAAGCTTTAAACTATTTATTAGAGTTTTCCTTTTGTGGCCACATTGGTCAAGTGGCCACATTGGTCAATTGTTGGGATGGTGTTAATGTGAATTTCTGTATGGGCCACCACACTTCTTTCTGGGTGAAATAGTTCCTTCGAGCTTGGTGAAGCGTTTGATTTGTGTGAAGGATGAAAATCTGCTTGCACATTCAAACCAAAAATCTTTCTAGTGCGACGTTGTCAAGTCATCGTGTAGAAAGGCCATTGCAATACCAATCTCTCTCTCTTTTCCATACCACAGTGTTTCCCCATGCACTGGTGCTAAATTTAGCTACCAGCACCAACGCAGGCACCCTTACACCATATTGCAATGGTGTCTGGGTTGGGGGGATTGATTGTTTATGTACAGGAAGGTGTTCCTTCTTGCACATAAACAATCTACAATGGCAATTTGAAAATTCTATGTGTGCTGCAGAATGCAGCACACATGGAAAAAGCAAAAACGAGGAGGAATAAAAGTCCATCTCCTTGTTGCACAGTTTTTGGCTCTGCTACAGATTTATGCTTTCTTGTAAACCTGGGGCAGCATTAAAAAGCAATGGGTGTTGCAGTTGATTGCCCACAGCAGCACCCATTGCACGCAGAATCTATGTAGGAGGGGCCCATATTTACAAAAAGTTGCTTAGTGCCGCCTTGTAAATGTGGCGCACTGCACCGCACCATGTGAGAATCACAAAAGGTGACGCCCCGTGGCGCTAGGGCCTTGTAAATCTGGCCCTTAGTTTAGTGACTTTGGAGAGGAGCATCCAGGCCTGTGGACCTAAAATTAACTTAAATATTGCCACCAGTGTATGGAGTCCCACGGAACTAAGATGACACCTTAGTAAAGTCTGTGAGCCAATAAACCTTTTGCAAAAGAATACATATGTTTCACCCCCATTGGAATCATACGGAAAGAAGAGATATTCTCATGACAGATCTTGATATTCATATAGTGTGACATGATGCCAGTACACGGACAAAACTATTTGATTTATGTGTTTTTTATATTAGGGATGGACTTTGAAAGTTTAGACCAAGGACCCACAGACCCATAGACCCTCAACAGACTTCCAGATTCACTCTCTGCACCTTGCCTGATGACATGCCTGACTGAACGTTGCTGCTGATCTAGATGCTTTGCTGATGAAGAATCACTGATTGCTATACCTTGGAGAGGTATATCTCTCTTAACTGATTGCCATTTCCCATGACATATCCCTTTTTATAAAATAGAATCTATCATTCTGCCACTCACAATTTTTTATTTTTTCTAGCTAGTGTTCTGTAGTCCAAGATATAATTTTCTCAAATTATTTTGTCTCCTTTTGTATTTTTGCCCACATGTGTCTGTCCCTACACATGCATTTCCTACTTTGGTTAGCCGTGAACGCGAAGCAGGGGCAGGTATTCCACCAGGTGATCTCAATAGGCAGGTTAATTATACCAGTTTGGACTACTGATGCTCACTGTCATCCCAATGGGGCCCATCCATTGATACGAGGAGGGTTCATGCGGTAGGAATAGATTCCCTATTGGGTTATAACATGCGGATTAGGTATGTTTTTGGTCCTGACGAATCACACTGATCTTAATGACATTTTTTGCGAGAAACATGTTGACCTTTACGATAGAAGTATAGTGATTCCTGTACTCTACCTCTCCACACTGCCCCAATTTAGGGACTGTCATTTGTCTATTTTTGATGGTGGACTTGACATTATTTCAATTCCTCACCCATATTTTGTTTTTAATCTTGACTGCGGTCTATGTTTGATAAAATTTGTTATTTCCGGACCCGTGGTCATTTTTACTCTCAGACTTTACCAATCCCATATTCTAGCACACAACAACCGGCATTTCTAGTTCAAAAGATCTCCGGCAAAGAGTCCCCACGATGAGCCCGTCAGGCATTGCAGTGCCGGCCTGATGAGGAGCAAAAGCCTGATGATGAAGCATGTCACCAATTGGTGAGTGAGGGCTTTTGTTCTAAAAAGAGGAGACTCATAGACTCCAACATTCACTGTATGCACTTGTACAGAATCTGTGTACCTTTGGTCTTTCTGATATATGATGGGAGTACCGTACACAGGACCAATTCTTTAAACACTCCTGATTCATTAGCCCTTCCCTGTTTGTTTTTGATAATAGCAGTAGGGACAACCTGTGTCCAGCCCTAAATTTGCATAACCAGCCTGATTGATCTTGACAAATATTGATATAATCTGACCAGATATATTTCTGTATCTCAGATAATTTCATTAATAATATGTATAATTCTTCTTGAATGCCTAATTGTGTTGATGCAAATGCCTTTTAACTTGTTTCGCTTCTTTAGACAGTCTGTGGTGCTTATATACCTTTATAATTTGAAGTTACACACTGTCTTTATGAAACTATCTTTGTGGTTGTAAAATAAAGCTTTGAAAATTATTCCTGATTGGAGTTTTCCTTCCGTGGCCACAATGGACATGGTGTCTATGGACTGATGTTAATGTAAATTTATGTATGGCTCACCACACTTCTTTCTGGGTCAAAAGGGCCATCAACCTCAGTGAAGCATTTGATTCCTGTGAAGGATGAACATGTGCTTGCAGTTTTGGTAGCAGAGGTACGGTTTCATCCCATAAGAGGGGGAACCATATTTTAGGTTTATGTTAGGGAGTCACAATTCTGGTAGCTGAGTTACAGTTTTGTCCCATAAGGGGGGGAACGATAATTTTGTTTAGTGGTAGGGCAATAAGGTCAATCCCTGTGTCATTGCACAGTCCGAGAATTACCCACCCTGTAATTCGTCCCATGATCTGTTCTAGAGATTTATGAAGTTCCAGCATTGTGACAACAACTAAAGTGTTCTGTGAGTATAAACAGGGATTTGTGCTTGTGATTCTTTTTGCTTGAAGACTGCAGTGAAATGTTATGTTGTGAAATGTTTTCAGGAGTCCTCCTATTGGAAGTGATTGTGGCGCTACGTGCTAAAAAATGTCTGAGGTTGTTTTTGTTGATTGGTCTTTCGAGGCCTAAGATTCCAGGATAAAGCACAAATGTAGAAGACACTTGGTTGTGTCTGCAGTAAGGTGCATGCCATGAGGTACCACTAACAGTGCCAGCAATTTCCCTTGACTGCGTATGTGTTGTGGCTGGTATTTAGTGAATCTGAAAGGCCTATGGAGGATGTATATTAACCAGAGTGATAGTTACTGGTTAAGTTTAACTTGTTGTCTAATTGCAAAAGTCAAAGCCAGAAGCTTAGCCCATACAGCTTTCAAAGCAATTGAATTCCTATCTGTAGTGTGCAGACACGTTGTTAATTTTTGCGCCTGATATTTTGCCTTAGGTTTGTGTGAGTGGTTGTGTCCGAGACAATTGCAAAGTGGTTGCAGCTGCTCAGATAAGTGAGTGTGACATCATTTTGTGCCATTCTGGGATAAGTCAGTTAGTGTGAAGCTGCGCTGGTATAGGTCAACAGTACCACGTTGCTATTGGTTGATAACAGATTGTAGAAAGGAATTATGGGATTGAATTTACTTCCTGGATTTTTTGAAAATTGTTGTTGTTAGTTGAATTTAAGCAAAAATATGTTTTTTCAAAGCTTTAAGAAGTGCAGAGAAGATGTGTTTGTTCCAGTTAGGGAGGGTGAGAAGGTAGCACTCCAGGGAACACGTACTTATAAAGTGTCACAAATGAAAGGAGTTTCAGCATACATATCACTTAAACAATGGTGTACGATCACTGAGATTTAAGGTCCATTAGATTTAGTTTGCTTCGGAACATTTAATTTGAGAATTTTAGAAAGTTTGAATGAAGAAAGCTGTTAAGACATTGGTGGAAGCTAGATGGGATACAGAACAAAAATTGTGGAAACCAGAAATATTAGATGGAGTGAGGATGGTCCATCTAACTCAGAGGAAGATGATGGGAGCACAAAACCTAAGACAAGAAAAAGACAGATAGTAAAAGAAGAACAGACAGCAGCTGAAGGTAAAAAGTCAGCCCCATATGAAAGTGATTCGGAAGATGAGTTTATAAATCAGCTTCTGATCAATCATTCCCCACCAAATCATTGATTTAAGGAAGCAGTTTAGAGTGTAGTCCCAAATGTGCCAACTGCTCCAGTTACATAGACCCCAATTCAGATAGTTCCAAGTACACCTGCAAGTTCAGTGAAACAAGTGCCCTTGGTTGATCCACCAGTTCCAATTGTCAATACAGTACAGTCCATTACAAACCCAGTTTTAAATCAGTTAAAGCCAAGTCCTACTGTGAATCAGATTATGCAGACACCTTATGCGACTACACCTGTGTAGAATTTTAATCCGAATCAGACTATACCTATGTATACACCAGCGCAGACAGTGTCAAATGTTATCCTGAGTTAAACAGGACAGAATCTCAGTACTATTTTAACAGGTCAAAGTACTGGAATGCAAATTCCTTAGAATCAGACTGGACCCCTCGGACCTGATGCATTAACAATTCCTGTGACAATAGGTTCAGTTGTTCCATTGTATGCTGCAGGTAACCTTGGAAGTAATGCCCAGTCCATGAATGTTTCCGCTTTCCCTGAAACACCTGCATCTGCAGGGATGTCATAGCATCTTGTGTCCTAGCTTTGACTCCAACACGAATTACAGAACCTAACCAGATGTTAAAATGAGCAGGACCAGTTCTTGATGCAAGGATTCCTGAGGGAACTCTACTTCATTACATGTGCACACCTGATCAGATTATGAGTATACATTGCAGCACCCCACAGATTATGCCCCAGAGAAACAATATTAGTTTGCAAGGTTTTTCAGCACTACAGTTAACTGATTGGTTAGACAATCTGAGCCCAAAAGGAACAACAGGTGCAACAAATGGTGACACTAGAATTAAAGGGACACAGGAGAGAGGCGTAACAGTGAATGTGCCCAAATTGAAATTAGAATTGAATTAATTGATTATGGAAAAGCAACAAATGGAGCAATTAGAAACATACTCAAAAGATGAATTCCGATTCATGGTCAAAGATATTACCCAATGTGCAGGACTGACTTATGAAAAATTAACAGAATTGGCCGAGAAATATGAAGTAGATTTAGAAAAATCTAAACATTTAAAAAGAATTCACAGATTTGAATTCAATAACAAAGACATAGCAACCATGAGACCACTCGGAATGAGAATGCACATAAAGGAATTAATCACATACATATAAACATGGGGTTCATTAGATAAATGAGAGGGCAGATGGGCAAAGAAAAGAGATCAGGAGAAAGCAAAGCAAAATTTGTCTCTGGCGGAGCAAATCGAGCTGATGACAATGTAAAAATGATGCCTATGAGAGAGATTATGTATATGTCTCATACAGCAGAAGTGGAATGCTGTCATTCAAAAATGATTACCCAAGATTGAGAGAGAAACCAGCAGAGTGATATAAGCAGACAGAGAGGTTTGTGATACTTTCAAAATACATGTGGGAAGATTTGAACATGTTTGACATTGTGGTTCCAGTTGATTTGTGGGTTGAATGCAAGCGAAGTGTTGATTGGCCTGATCATGAACCGCAGAAATATCCAGTAACAGGTGCGCTGTCTGAAGAAATGATGAAAGGGTATTATAAAGTGATTGAATTCCTGAACAACAAAGAAAAAATAAGAGATTGTTGCAAGCTTTCAAACAGTACAATGGTTCTGAACATATTGAGATGAAAGATATGAGTCATTTTGTATTTAGATTTGTCCAAGGATTAAAGCCTGAGATTAGTACAATGATTCAGCAGCATTTAATTTGTTAGCAGAATAAGTCCATTGATGAAGTACTAAAGTATGCAATGTACTGAAGTGATGAAATTGAATTGAAGCAGAAAAAGATGAAGGAGAAGTTATTGGTGTTGAAATTAAAAGCTGCTCAGACAGGAAATCATGCCCGCAGATGATGGTGAACACTAGTGAATGCAAGGTGTGTAACAGAAGGTTAACAATGCGCCTCAGTTTAGGGGTAAAAGATGTGGTCTTGGAGCAGATCAGAGTGGAAATGTGGTTGACGTGCAGTCAATGAAGAAAACACAGCCCTGTCATGCTTGCAGAAATCTTGGACATTGGAGACGGGAATGCCCTTACAATAATGTGAATAATTTGGTGCAGAATGGTGGTGTTGCTCATACTATTGACAATAATCAAGTTCAAATTCAGAGAATTCAAAAACCCAGAGCCCTAAATGTGATTGCTTCCACAGGTGCACAGCAAATACAAGTACCACAGCAAATACAGGTCCCACAACACATGCATATTTTACAAGCCCCGATGACACAGCAGCAAGCGATTGTTCCTCAGAAAGACGTGAATCAGAGAGCAAATTCAAATGTAAATCAGTTGGTGTCACAGTTTCCCTTAATTGATCTGAGCGATGAGGAGTTTTCAGAAAGATTTAACAGTGACAGCTTTGATGATGAGGATTGCATTTTAGCACCATCCTTGGAGGTAGATCAATGTGGTCCCTATGTAAATGCCAACATTATGGGACACAATGTTTCAATCCTGATCAACACTGGAGCTACACGTTCCACTGCCAGAACCATAGAAGCACCAAATGTACCCTTTTCAAGGAAAATAGTTCAGGTGGAAGGAGTACAAATAAGTAATTAGTAAATCCTGTTGCAGAACATGTCCCAGTAAAAATGGGTTCATTTGAGGACCGGCACCAATTTGTGGTTTGTGATCAAGTCCTGTTAGCCTGTTAGGTTGTGATATATTATGTAAGCTAAATTGTTCCATTAGCTGCCCAAAGGAATACAAATTCAAACAAATGATGAAGAACGTGGCCCTGTCAAGTAAAAGAACAGTACCCACTTGCCACATTGTTTCCAATGATTAAAAAAATGTCTGATGAGTTTCAAGAGACAGCTTTACCAGGAGTTTCAGAATTTTTCTGGAAAGGAGCTAGGACTCATAAAAGGAGTAGAGTCAGAAAAAACATAACAGTTATGCCAAACGCAGTGTATCCAAGGATACCGCCGTACAACATGATCCCAGAAATAACTGCAGGAATAACTCCTGTAATTGATAATTTCATCGAGCAATGTTTTCTAATTGTAATCTTGGGAAGCCCATGTACTTCCCCTATTTTAGAATGGCAGACACCCACTGAAAAATACTCCATAGTTCACGATTTGAGAAAAGTGAACAAGATTATTGTTCCATGTTGTCCTCTGATAACAAATCTAGCAGTGATTTTATTCCAGATTCCTTGTATAGCGGAATGGTTTACGGTCATTGATTTGTGCCAAGCATTTTTCTCTATTCCCCTCCCCCCACAAAGGCAGTCAGTTTGTTTTTGCCTTTAAATTTGGAAGCTGTGTTTTCTCATGGTGTCATATGCCTCAAGGGTGTACTGAGTCACCATCAATTTTCAATTATATTTTGAAAAAGGATTTGGAATCCCTTAAAATCACTTTTCATTCAGTTTTGGTGCAATACATTGATAAGTGGATGGCTGCATCAAGTACATGTTAAGCCTGTAGGAGAGATACAATTGGCCTCTTAAATCATTTATGAGAAAATAGACACAACGTTTCCTGAGCAAAGTTGTATCATTGTCAAAAGGAAGTACAATACTTGGGTCCCCACATACAGAAACGTGCAACAAAGGTGGTCCAGGAGAAAATGTCAGCAATAATGCAAATGAACCCACCAGTAACACAGAGCGATGTCAGAATGTTTTTGGTAATGGTTGGCTACTGCTGGCAGTAGATCCAAAACTTTTTCTCTTTTGTTCAAGCCTTTATAGAGGCTGACACACAAGGATGTGTTTGATCTGGTACCATTGGATGACAAATGCATGCATGCCTTCTCCGAGCTGAGAGGACGCCTATGCTGAGCCCCAGCTCCTGGAATGCCAGAATGCAACTAATATTTTTCTTTTTTTGCTGTGAAAGAGACAGTTGTGCACTTTCGGTTCTGGCACAGTTACATGGAAGTGACAAGAAGCCTGTGTCTTATTTTTCATCCACACTTGATCCTGTAGCTGCTGCATTGCCCAGCTGTTTAAAAGCCGTGGCTGCTGTGAGTGCCATTATTGTGTGAAGGGATTGTCATGAGCCATCCACTGAATGTTTTTGTGCCCAATTCTGTCGAAGTTCTTTTGCCCAGTATAAAGAACCAGTGCTTGACTAATGCTCGATTAACTCGCTATGAGCAGGTCATCTTGGGGTCCCCCAATGTCAACACCAGAAGAGGTAATGTCCTTAATGTGGCAACGCTCTTACGAATTCCTGTTGAAAATGTAAATGACAGTGAGGATGAGGTAGGGCATGACTGTCTCGCTGTGACTGAACTGTGCACCAAACCAAAACATGATATTCGAGATATACCCAACTAGATGAACATGACTATGTTGTGTTCGTTGATGGCTCCTCTTTTACAAATACCAATTGAACTCTGAGATCTGGTTGTTCAGTTGCACAGCTTCAGGAGTGACAGAAGCTTTATGGCTTCGTGGAGTATTTTCTGCCCTAGTAGCTGAATTGGATATTCTTACTAGAGCATGCTGTGATTCTGAACAGCATAAAGTGACCATTTTCATTGAAAGCCAGTATGGTGTTGGTGTTGTTGATGATTTCAGATAGTTATGGTCCCTGAAAGGCTTCATGACCCTTTCTGGCCCACGTATCTGAAACAGTGACAGGGTTTACAAATTGTTACCTGTAAAAATTGCAGTTGTCAAATGTGCAGTATATCAAAATTCAAATGATTACATCTTGTTAGGCAATGCCTATGCTGACCAAGTGGCACGTTGTTGTGCTCTTCATGGCATATCCTTTAATGAGGAATGGAGCTATGGAGGCAGCATCAATGAGACAAATCAAAACTTCTTTATGACAACAATTGATACTTGGGAGGGAGTCAGAAGACTTAAGGAAGAAGTGCCAGAAAAGAACAAAAAGGTTGGAGTAGAGCTGGTTGTATTCAGAGAGATGAGAATGATGTTTGGGTTTTCAGTAAGGGAAAAGCAGTGTTGCCCAATAGTCTTTTGTTCCCAGTGGTATTACCACGGACAGACTCATATAGTTTAGAGATGCTATGATCAGTACATTCATACAAACATGGTACAACCCTCGAATCAGATTGGTTACTGAAGAGTGTGTCACCGATTGCAACATGTCAACAAATAAACATAGGGAAATGCACAGAGGTAGATCAGGAAGTCCTTTAAACAGAATGCAACTTAATTTCATTGAAATTCCTATGTGTAATGGATTGAGATATGTTTGTTTGTGGTGTGTGTCTTCTCTCATTGGTCAGAAGCTTACCCAACTCACAGGAATGATTGCCTCACAGTTGTAAAGCTGCTTTTGAGGGGATTGATACCTCAATTCAGCTTTCCAACTTCTCTGGAATCAGACCGAGGAACTCATTTCAACAGTGAAGTTACAAAAATGTTGTGTGCAGCTTTACAAATTGAGCAATGATTGCACTGCAGTTACAGACCAGAAGCCTCAGGATTAGTCAAGCAGATGAATGGAACTTTGAAACATTGACTGGCAAAAGTATGTGCAGCTACAAAGTTGAAATACCAGGATGCATTGCCTCTTGTCCTGATGAGCATCTGCAGCACACCCAACAGAAAGACAGGATTGTCCCCTCACAAAATAATTATGGGTTGTGCTATGCGATTGCCAGCTATGCCCGCAAATACACCTGAGAACATTATACATGACTTAGTGCTCGATTATTGCAAAGGACTAGCTGATGTGGTTTGTTCTTTATCTAGCAAGGTTGGAGAAGCAATTGCTCAACCACAAAAACAAGTGTGTCATGGCCTGAGTCATTTATGTCTGTACCTTAAACATTTGAAGTAGAAAAAACATTAAAACAGGAAATTGACCACATACACATGACCTGATTCCTGGAACCTGAGTTCTGATGAAGAAGCATGTAAGAAAGTCAAGCTTAGAGTCGCGTTTGAAATGCTCATAGCAGATTAGGTAGAGTGAGTGAAGAGGTCCAGGTCAGTGAAGCTGTGGGGACTAAAGAAGTGGCTTTCACAAAAATGCACTGTCTGGTGAAAGTCTGAATGAGTCTGTTGCAGTCAAAGGTGCAAGGGGGTTGAGTCAGAGTCAGTTAACTCCTGCTATCTCAGAAAACAATGAAGTCCCGGTCGTGCCTGAGAAAAATATCAAGGATGGAGACCAGTGGCCCAAGAGAATACTAGACCCAATGATAAATGTGCCTCCTGCTATTGCTGAAGATACTGAAGAGTCAGATCAAAGTGGCAGTGATATTGAAGGTCATGCAGCAAGGAGGTAAAAAAGAAAAAGAGTGCCCAGTTGAAAATATCCAGCTCCTGGATGGACTTATTATGCAACTAATGGGGAAGGAGTTCATTGCCTTTTGTGCTGACAATTCGAATCTAGCTGGACATTTGGGAACTTGAAATGGCCTTAGAACTGAACTTTGAAATCTCATTGTCGCTTGATGAACCATCTTATAGTCACATATGAGTACTTTCCAGAAAATAAAGTTAGAGACATCTGAAACTTTTAGTAGTGATTTTTGAACATTTGCAAGTAGAGAAGAATCTTGGTGAAAATTTCTAGAAGATCGATAACTTTGCAAATAAGTGCAACGATTTTTGAGAAGCTAAATTTTTTATTTTTTGATTTTGTTTTGCTCACATAAAGAAAAGAAAGGATGCTGTAAACAAATTGAGAGCTGCTTTTGCATTTTTCTTTTATTTGTATTTTTGAGTTCAATATATTTTAGTCTGAATCTAGACAAGTCATGAAACCCGATCAAGGTAAAAGGAGTAAATGTATGTGTGTGTGTGTAGGATTGGCAATTGTGTGTGTGATTGTGAGCATTATAATGAAAGTTGGATTGAGTCTGCCAGTGGAAAAGGAGATTGAGAGCACAATTATCCTGATGCTAGGAGATTCAACTGCAGAACAAAATCCCTTATATGAGGATGAGAGATTGTTGCACACTTACAGTTCTAAGGGAGACAACATTTAGACCCTCATTACAACCCTGGCGGTCGGTGTTAAAGCAGAGGTAATAGTGCAAACAGGCTGGCGGAAAGAAAAATGGGATTATGACCGTGAAGGAAACCGCCAACATAGACAGCCACTTTAACACTCCGACCGCCACGACGGTAGAAACAAACAGCGCGGCGGTCACCGCCAACAGACAGGCGGGAGACAAAGTACCGCCCACCCTATTAAAAGACGCCTATCCGCCACCTTTTCTGGGGCGGAACCAACGCTATTAAAAGCCCGGCGGAAACAGTACACAGAAGGGAAAACACTCGACACCCAACGAGGAACCAGGAGACCATGGAGCCCGAACTCCACGTACTGCCCATGTTGGTTTACCTCCTCTTCTACCAGGAGTACAAATGGTGGTGGTGGCGACCACGGTGAGTACTGCACCTACAACACAGGGGAGTGGGGGAGGAAACAGAGTGACACACACATGCAACACCCCAACCCTCACTACCACACACAACAACAGACACACAAATACATGCAGCAACATTACATATACACCCCCGCCCCGTGGAAGAACACAAGGACAAAAGGAAATGATTGTAACCATTGTAATCAAGAAAAATCCATTATTCAGAAGTCAAAAGTCAGTATATACAAATATGTACACCAACTACACAAGTCCGGATAGTGTACTAATCATTGTCCGTGGACCACTGGGCCCAAAATGAATGGGCGAGGCCCACACATGATACCTGACTTGAAACGGAGAGAACACTGGTGGGGCATCAGATCAAAAATATACAGGCACCTCAGGGGGAGGGGGTACCTCATCCTGATGAACGCACAACGCCACTGCTGCACGAGGGGGCTTCATGGCCATTGATGTATCCTGGGGAGTGCAAAGCCACAGTCTCACAAGTCTCTCCAGTGGGTGGTTTGCCCACTGCTTTATCTTGGGGAGTACAAAGCCACAGTCTCTCAAGTCTCTCCAGTGGGTGGTTTCCCCACTGCTTTATCCTGGGGAATGCAAAGCCACAGTCTCTCAAGTGGATAACAGTCTCCACTGGTTCTGGAGGGGGAATTGTGCCCAGAGTGCTTCATCCTGCCAAGGACTGAGGTAGTGGATGTGATACTCCACTGGTTCTGGATGGGGTATTGTGCCCAGAGTGCTTCATCCTGCCAAGGACTAAGCTTGTGGATGTGATACTCTACTGGTTCGGGAGGGGCATGGTGCCCAGAGTGCTTCATCCTGCCAAAGACTGAGCTAGTGGATGTGATACTCCCTTGGTTCTGGAGGGGGCATTGTGCCCAGAGTGCCTCATCCTGCCAAGGACTGAGGTAGTGGATGCCATTCTCCACTGGCCCTGGAGGGGGCATGGTGCCCAGAGTGCTCCATGTGCAGTGTACAATTCCCTCACCTGGGTGTGCGTGCCACGAGATTTGCGAGGTTCAGGTAGCATGATACGACATGGAGGCAGCGACATACCCCACACTGCTGCGGCTGCGCCTTCCACCTGCAGGTGTAAACAGTGATGGAAGAAATGCCTCATGGAAGCTGCCCAGGGTCCAGGAACTCTTCTCAAGCCTCAGACAACTGACCTCTGGGGATGGTAGCCATGTCAGCTGTGGTTCCTGTGTCCGAGGACGCCACGGGCCGGTGGCAGTGCTTGCGGCGGTGTCTGTCGCAGCGGTGCTCGCTGCGGTGTCTGTTGCGGTGGTGCTGGCGGTGGTGCATGGGTCAGCACCTGCAGAGGGACACAGCAGGATGTTTTCTGCAGCCTCGGATGGCTGCCCACTGGGGAAGAGGCTGGGAACTGTCGCTGAGGCTGTAGGCGTGCCGGGGCGGTGCCTGTGGTAGTGACTGTTGCGGTGGTGCTTGCGGCGGTGTCTTTTGCGGCGCTGCTTGCGGCAGTGCTGATGGCGGTGCATGGGTCAGCACCTGCAGAGGGACACAGCAGGATGTTTCCTGCAACCTTGGATGGCTGCCCACTGGGGAAGAGGCTGGGGACTATCACTGAGGCTGTAGACATGCCGGGGGTGGTGCAGGTGTCGGTTGTGGTGGCGGGCCAGCTAGCGGTGTTCGCCGGCGTACAGGTTGGCGTGGTCGTGGACAGAAAGTGTGACACTGTTCCCTCAGTCCGTGCCACCATGCCTTCTCCTGACCTGCTCTTCAGCTGTTGGCCCTTCCCCAACTTTGATGGCGCCGCAGTTGTCTTGCCACTATCCCCTTTGGTTTTTGCTGAGCCCTTGGTGGCTGGTACTTTTGGCTTCTCCCTCCGGGATGTGGGCACCTTTTTCACCTTGGCAGGTGGCAGAATGTCCTTGCCCTCGCTACGTGGCACACTGGCAGCCCTGATGGGTGGCGCACTTCATGTCCCCGCAGTTGCTGGCACCACTGTGCCTGGGGATTTGGTGGCTGAGGTGCTGGTCTGGGACCTGGAAAGCATGGCCCTCGGGGAAGGACGGGGGGGGAGGTGTAGGGAAGAGGTCAATGTTAACCAGGAAGAGTTTCTTAGACACAATGGGACGGGAAGATGGAGGGGGTTTGGGAGAGGAGGTAGAGGTAGTGGTTGTAGGAGGTGTACATCTGCTGAATTTGGGTTAAGGTGCATGGGTTGGAGGCTGTTGTGAGGTGGATGGCTGTTGGGTGGCTGTGTGCCTGCGTTTGTGTACTTTGGGAGGAGGGCTCACAGACACACTGGTACAGGACACTGGGGATGTGTGCATGGTAGTGGGGGTGGTGAGTGCACATGAGCGGTGTGTGGTGATGGGCGTGCTGGTGATGGAGTCAGTGGCTGAGGATGTAGTGCATGCAGGTGTGAGTGGAGACGAGACTGGGAGGGAGGAGGGGGACACAGTTGAAGCAGTGGATGTTGCTATGTCTGCATGGGGATGGTGCTTGTGTGAGTGCCTGTGGGAAGTGTGGTGCTTATGTTTGCCTGAACCACTCTTGTGTGTTGATGAGTGTGCATGCTGGTCTGATGGTGTGCTTGGGATAGGCTGATGTACAGGGGATTGGGTCTGGGTGGAGGAAGTTGGAGGGGAGAGGCTGGACACAGGGAAAATGGCAGCCATCAGTGCTGAGGCCACAGCCTGAAATGCTCTCTGTTGGGCTGCCTGCCCAGAATGAATGCCCTCCAGGTATGCATTTTTTTTGTTGCAAATGCCTCTCTGCACCCTGGATGTCATTCACAATGGTAGATTGCCCAACAGTGAGGGATCTCAGGAGGTCAATAGCCTCCTCACTGAGGTCAGCAGGGCTGACTGGGGCAGGGCCTGAGGTCCCTGGCGTGAAGGAGATGCCTACCCTTTTGCAGTCTGGTTTGCATCGCTGGAGCCCTCCAACAAGCCTTGGCATATGCAAAGCTTGCGGTTAGTGGAAAATGGCACTGCCCGAGACCAGGAGGGACCTGGTGGACTGTTCCCAGGAGAAGGAGTCAGAGGGGGCTCTCAGCAACTCAGAGAGCCCACAGAAGACCAGGCAGCGAACAGAGGAGTTCGATAGCATGGAAACAAAGGAGGTGTAGAGGGAGGCCTATGCAGCACAAAAACAGAGGATCCCACTCTGCCGGAGAACCACTCAGAAAGATGTGCGTCGCAGGATAGAGTGCTGGGGGCCTGAGTTGCACGGTGCATGAAGAACTTTGTAGAAGGATACCACCAAGCCTTGGCAACTGCAAAAACATGTGGTGCACAGGGGTACTGTATTGAATGGGGAGGCAGGCTCTCCACCAAAGTTGGGCAGTAGGACGTCAGGATTGTCAGGACCACTTCAGTCCACCACCCGTGATGCAGGATCCACGCAGCTCATCAGGAGAGGGGATCCACTCAGCTGGTTGGGGATGCAGTGAGGTACCTGCTGAAGCAGGGGAGTGACTACTTCACTCCAAGGGAGATTCCTTCGCTCTTCTGGTGCAGGCTGAAGACAGACTGTCCTCTCAGAATGCACGACTGGTAAACAGTTGCAGTGGCTGGCAGGAACAGAAGAAACAATGATGCAGAAGTCGTCTTTGCTTCTTTGTTGTAGTTTGTAGAATTCCTGGAGGGTCCAAAGGCAGTTTCTTCAGTGAGAAGGTGAAGTAGAGGATGCAGAGGATTCCTGATAGAGTCTTGCAATCGGAATCTGAAGAACCACCCAATAGAGAGACCCTAAATAGCCCTGAAAGGGGGATTGGTCAGCTAAACAGGTAAGCACCTATCAGGGGAGGGCTCTGACGTCAACTGCTGGCACTGGCATCTCAGATGCTCCCAGAGATCCCTGCCAACTGGGAATCCAAGATGGGAAAACCCATGGACCCTCTGGAGGAACTCTGAGCACCACCCCTGGTGTGGTGATGGACAGGGGAGTGGTCACTTCCCTTTCCTTTGTCCAGTTTCGTACCAGAGCAGGGACTGGGGGTCCCTGAGCTGGTGTAGACTGGATTATTCAAGGAAGGCACCAAATGTGCCCTTCAAAGCATTTCCAGTGGCTTGGAGAGGGTACCCCTACCAAGCTTGTAACACCTATTTACAAAGGGAGAGGGTGTAACATGCCTCTCCCAAATGAAATCCTTTGTTCTGCCTTCCTGGGCTTGAGCTGAGAGGTTGCAGCAGCTGGGGCTGCCTGGAAAACCACAGAAGGCTTGAACGGCAATACTGGAGTCCTCTAAGGAACCCCCAGAGTGCATGGAATCATACAGCCAATGCTTGCAAAAGCCTTGGGGTATGATTCCAACATGTTTGATACCAAACATGCCTATGTTCGGAGTTACCATTATGTAGCTGGACAGAGGTAGTGACCTATGTCCAGCACATGCATAAAATGGCATGGCCGCAATCACGAAGTCCGGGAATATGGACCTGGAGGTCACGGGGACACCTCTGCTAGTGCAGGGGTGCCCTCATACACAGGTACTCTGTACCCTGCCCGCAGGGCTGGAGGGCCTACTATAGGGGTGGCCTATAGGTGACCAGGTGTAGTGTAAATGGCATTGAAAGGGTGCATGTACCTTTTCACACTAGAATGGCAGAAGCCTTTGTATGGGCTCCCTACGCATCGCAAAAGATATGCTGCAGCCAATAGGGTTCCCCTGGTACCTCAATGCCCTGGGTACCTAGGTACTATATACTAGGGACTTATATATGCCAATTGTGGATGAAATACTGGGTTACCAGTATGCAACAACCATAATTGAAGGGAGAGAGCATAACTACTGGGGTCCTGCTTAGCAGGATCCTAGTAGACACAGTAAAACACACTGACAAACAGGCCAAAAGTGGGGGTAACCAAGCTACAAAGAGGCTACTTTCTTACACATCATACTACCAAGTTCCCACTACTCCTTTTCAAGATGGCCTGGGCCATTCTCCATGTTACACTTCAGCTGGCCCACACTAGAGATGTGGTCAGACTTAGGGTAGTGCACTTCTGAGTTGCTCATTTTCCCACCTGCCTGCCTTCAGAAGGTACCTGAGGCAGGGGGAGGCTTTGTCCTCAATTGGGAGACAATTTTCTTTGTCCAGAAGTGGTGGTGGAACTTTGAAGCTCACAGTCATGATGGGTCACTTCAATAGCCATCCTGGCAGGACGGAGGTGTTACCTCCAACTAGCACAGGACTTTTCTTCGGTCCTCTGGGAGCAGCACCCACTCCCTAGCATGAGGTCAGATCTCTGTCTTCGTGGCAAGCACCAGAGAAAACCATCAAGGCACAAGAGAGTTGTTATTTCGGAGGACATCTTCTAAGGACGCCACCTGGGTACATGATAGGTAAACCTGGGCATGAGAATTGTGTCCATGGTTAAAAAGCACGGTTTGTTATACCAAACACAATGGAATTTGGTAGGGCCATTATAGAGCTGAATATCTTGGGGTTGCCCAGGTGCCAGCCCATGTTATCTTATGGACCACTGGTCACTTATGGTTGCACTAAGTTTGTAATTCTACCACAAGGCCACAAATGCTTGCACATGTATGTTCACACTCATAACACAATGCAACCTGCCTTCTGGTCTATAGGAGGCCTGCGTTAGGGGTGACTGACATGTTATGGGCAGTGAGGGGATCCTGCCTCCACATGTTGTGGGCAGAATCAAACTCAAGCAAGGTAGTTTCTCATGTGGGCCTGACAAGCTGTGGTGACTCCTTTACTATCCCTGCTCTGTACCTCTGTTACCATTTACTAGAGCCTTACGGGGGTGATAATGTACTTGCCAATTGAGTTATCCAATTTACAGTTACAGTGTAAAGGACTGTGCACTGCCAATGGGGCCTGGTTAGCAGGTCCCAGTGCACTTTCAGATAAAAAATGACAGCATCAAGCAGCAAAAAGTGGGTGGCGACCACCGAAAAACATGACTGCCCCCAGATGAAAGGGGATGAGTACTAACCTCCCTTTTGATAGTCCTCATCGTCTAAGTGGAAGAACCTTGAAAGGCTATTTGCATTGGCATGGTCAGTCCCTGGTCTATGTTCTAATACAAAGTCCATTCCCTGTAGGGAAATGAACCACCTCAACAATTTGGGGTTCACTCCTCTCATCTGCACCAACCACCTGAGAGGCCAGTGGTCAGTTTGAACTCTGAAGTGAGTCCCAAAGAGGTATGGTCTCAACTTATTCAGGGACCAAACCACAGCAAATGCTTCCCTTTCAATGGCACTTCAACGCTATTCTCTATGGAGACATTGCCTGTTTGCATAAGCTACTGGCTGATCCTGACCCTCATCTGTGGTTTCTGACAACATTGCTCTAATCCTATGTTCAGAAGCTTCTGTCTGGACAATTGACTGTTTCTTATAGTTAGACGCTTTCAGGACAGATGCTGAGCACATGGCTGCTTTCAAGTTGTATAAGGCATTTTGACAAACTGTGGTCAAAAGTAGCTTCTTTGGCTGTTTCTTTGAAGTTACTTCAGTGAAAAGGGCCACAATGATACCATACCTCTTCACAAACCTTCTATAGTACTTGTCAGGCCAAGGAATGCCTTGATTTGGGTCTGCGTCTTGGGAGACTCCCAGTCCAGAATAGTCTGGATGTTGGGTTGGAGACATCTCACTTGGCTTCCATCTACTAGGTGGCCGGAAAAAACTCTGCTCTCTCTGGCACGTACTGGCCTGAATTTCTTCCTGCTGTCGGGCCTGCAAATCGTTTCTCAGGTGGGCCAGATCATCCTATCAGGAAGAGTTAAAGACGGCTATATCATCCAGATATGCTGCAATAAAGACTGCCAACTCTATAATCCAACCTTTGAAAAGTGTCAGATGCATTCTTTAATCCAAAAGGCATCACCTTATATCGAAAGTGGCCCTCTGAAGTGAACAATCCAGATCCCTCCTTGGCTCCACGGGTCAGACCAATCTGCCCATACACTAAGGTCAAAGCAAAGATACTGAGAAACATGCTTGCCCCTAGCTTATCAATAAACTAATCTGGTCTTGGTATGGGGTGTACAACTATCTTGTTCACTGCCTTCAACCCTCTGTACCAATGCAAAAGCTCATCTTAACTTTTCCACCTTTTGAGTGAGGTTTGAGGGCCAGTACCATTTGGGTAGCCCAGAGACTGTTAGAAGGTTCAATCAATCTTCCTGATTTCCGTTTAGATTCACTCCTTGCCTTGATTTGGCAGTTTGTATACCTTGTTCTCGACTGGGAGACTGTCACCGGTGTCCACATCATGGGTACACCAAGTTGTCTGACCAGGGGTCATGGAAAAGAGCTCTGTAAACTAGCTGATAACCTGTCCACAGTCAGCTTGTTAGAGAGTTTTACACCCTCCACTGTACCATCTTTAGGTTCAGTTGACAGTAGATAGGGGAGAGGTTCACTCTCGTCCACCTGATCCCCATCAGTGACCATAAGCATGGTCATGTCAGCCCTGTTTTGGTAGAGCTTTTAGCCATTTGCATGAATCACTCTGTGAGGACTCCTGTGGGTACCTAGGTCAACCTCCCCATTTCCTTTCCATAGGTGACTCCCCCTTTCTTTTACATAATGGAATAGGGCCCAGTGCACTTGTTCTGGAGGGTCCTAGGTGCCACAGGCTCCAACACTTATACCAACTGACCAGGTTGATACCCAGCCAAGGCTGCCTTCTGGTCATACCAGTGCTTAATAAGCTCCTTGTTGGCTTGCAAATTCTTGTCTGCTTTCTTCATGTACTCATGAGACGTATGTCTTGTTTCGGTTGCTTGAGTAGTTTTTCAGAACCTTCCCTCACTAGACTAAGAGTACCCCTTACAGGTCACCCAAACAGAAGTGCAAAGGGGCGGAACCCAGACCCCTTCTGAGGTACTTCCCTGTATGAAAACAGGAGACCTGGCAGTAGGACATCCCACCTCCTTCTCAACATGTCTGAAAGTCCCATGATCATGCCCTTAATGGTCTTGTTGATTATATCCACAAAGTAATTAGTCTGGGGGCAATAGGGGTGGTGAATATGTAATTTACCTCACATTCATCCCACGTAGCCTTTAGGTATGCAGACTTGAAATATTTCCCTCAATCAGAGACCACTTCTTTAGTAATCCCAACCCTGGTAAAGAATCCAATGAGGGCCTTTGCTACTGCAGGGACAGTGGCAGTCCTAAGGGGGATTGGTACTACATACCCAGTAGCATGGTCCACTACTGCTAGAAAAAATCTGTTTCCAGATGCAGTAGGGTGGCCAAAGGGACCAATCATATTGATCCCTAGCCTATCAAAGAGTGTCACAAACAGGCAGTGGGATTAAAGGAGCTTTTGGTTGTGTACCTGCCTTGCCACTGGCCTTACTTTTTGAATAGGACAGACAAAACTCCCATACTTTCTCAGACTTTTAGGGCCAATAGAAAAGGGCCACCAACCGGTCCCAGGTTTTTGTCTGTTCCAGAAGACCAGCAAGGGGGAAGTCATGGGCTACAGTTAGAAGTCATTTCTCTGTCTGCTTGTGGAACCACCACTCTCCTGGCTGTCCTTGGTTTTGGGCCCCTGGCCTCAGCAGACCACAATCCATCTTCACAATAAACCCTTTGAGTGCCACCAGCATCTCCATCTTCTTGCCTGGCAGCTGGCTGCTTGAGGCTCTCAAGAGTTGGGCCTCTTCTTTGCTCTCTGTAAAGTTCCTCTCTGGAGGGCTCCCCTGCACTGAAAAGCTCTGCTAGGTCAGGCCAGGCCTCTTCAGTTGCAGTTCCCTCCTCAGGCATCAGGGCCTCTCCCTGGGGATAGTTCTCCCCATGATCCTGTTTAGGTTCAGAAAATGGGTCAGCAGTCTTCTTGTCCTTCCTCTTGTTCTTAAAGTGCTTGGCCATAGTTTAAGGTTCACAAGTCCCTCCACACCACTGGACCAGCGTACCTCAACGAACGAGTGAACTTCCACACACCCACTCGTCTCCTCCGCTCTGCCGACCTGGCCCTCACCACAGTCCCACGCATCCAACGTACCACCTCCAGAGGCAGATCCTTCTCCTACCTCGCCTCCAAGACCTGGAACTCCCTCCCCACCAACCTACGCAAGACCTAGGACCTCCTGACTTTCAGAAAGCTCCTAAAAACATGGCTTTATGGCATCCCCCACACCCCCCCTACAGCGCCTTGAGACCCTTTCAGATGAGTAGCGCGCTTAATACATTTTTTGATTGGTTGATTGATTGAAGGTCCTAGCTGTTTACCTTGACTCTTATGTGCAGCCTGTTCCCTAGCTGTCACACACACCCACTCAGGGACACCCAGCAGTTCTGCATGGTTCTTCCTTTCTACTTCTGTCTATTCAGAAAACTCCAGATTGTTGCCTAACATACACTCTACTGGTATGGCAAAAACCACAACCACCTTCTTTGGGCCAGTAACTCCTCCCGGTTCTAAGTTTACCAAAGCCATTGGATGAAGCTTAGTCTCATTATTAGCACTGGTATTTAGGTGAATGGCACCAGGGATCATTTGGCCTAGGGAAACTAGTCTTGCTGTCACCATGGTGACACTGGCACCTGAATCCCTCAGAACCTCTACTTCTCTCCATTGATTCTTGGCCTGTGTCTGTACTTCTCCAAACTGCCAGAATTGGAGGTAAGACTTCCAAGGCATCAATGCCCACCCCTCCCAGGGATAACAAAGTTGCCTCAGTGTATCATCTAAAAGCAGACGGTGGCCCATGCACTGCCCATGCATGGGAGTCGGCAGTGCAGGGGCCCCCAGCACACCTTCACCAACAGCCTTTCCATGTGTGTGAAACCGCCACAGAAAGGCTGGCGGTGAGGGAGTTGTTATCAGCCAGGTGGTACTGAATTGAGTGCTGTCCTGGCTGAGTACAATTCAGACAACGTATTGGGATCCATGCTCCTGGTGGGTCCACCCAACAGGGTTGTAATTGGGTGGTCGTACCTCCTGTACTGAGGTTGTCTGACTGTCAATGTGAGTTTGGCGGTCCTCGGACCGCCACACTCGTAATGACACCCTTAGTCTCAGAGACAGATTTCGAGTTTAAAAAGCCAGGCTTACATATATGAGTCTTAAAAACATTCCATAAATGTAAAGAACTATGAAAGGCCAATCAAAGCGTTCATCACATGAAATATAGTTAGTATACAGAAAACCAATATTTCAACAGCACAAATACAGAAAATGAGGAAAAGAGTATGGTGCCTTTAATTCATGCATGCGCTTTCCTGCCTAATTGTCTATTCTAAATTTCTGACTATTCTATATTACAAGGGATTTCAGAGCAAAATCGTCACCTCTATAGAATCATCAGTAGAGGATTTGCATGAGAGATGTGAACAGTATATAGCCTCAGAATTTAGTAAAGAATGAGAAGTCTGTACTTCTCAAAGGTCCCCTCTAGTCAAGTGGCAAAAGGAATATGAATCTTCAGCTAAGTAAACTATACTTAAAACCCCACATTTCCAAAAGGATGACCTCACAGCCAAAACCTTTAATTGGAAAACAAAGCTATAACTCCAAATTTGTTATGGTATTTTCAACCTTTCATCCTAGTAATGTCCGTCCTTGATCTCTCCCGCACTTAGGAATTTGGAAGGGAGTTCGACTACTGTCTCTACCGGGAAACAGCCTTAAAAACGTGGCTCAAACCACGCTATGCCTTTAAAGCGAGGCCCAAACCACGAATATGTCTTTACAACGCATTCCTTAACCATGTAATTCATTACAGCGACTTGCCTTAGGGAAAGTGTTGTTGTACTGATGTTGGACTGTATGTCCAACACTTTCCCTACTGTGGCGCAGACTGGAGTTGGAATAGTAAATTATACTATTCCAAACTCCAGCGCTTTCCCCAAGGCAAGTCGTTGTAATGACTTGCGTGGTAAAAAATGCGTTGTAGGGACACATTTGTGGTTTGGGCCACGTTCGTAAGGCAGGCGTCGTAACTGCCTGCATTGTTCTGACACACAACCCTCTCCACCAACTCCCTTTGCCCTTGGTAACACGCCTTCCCAGGCCCTTTTATCAAAGCATGTTGATAACTTATTTATTAAGTAGTAGCTGATATCTTCACACCTGCAATTTAAAGAACTGTACAGCAATACAAGGTTCTCGTGGAAAATTAGAACATTGAAAGAACTTCAGGCCTTTACTCTAGCCACCTTAATACATGCACAACTACATGTTTGATTTAATGAGATATACGTGCTTCTCTTAAAATGCAATGAATTTAAGAAATTATAATATATTTTTCCTAAACACTATAGCATAAACGTATTTAAGAAAATGCCTAATAATGCTGTTTACATGGAGATGTTCATAAGCTTTACATCATATATGTACCTTTCTAGTATGCATTTTGGGGCACCTTGTTATTTGTAAATCATTTATACACATTATATATGAAGGTGATTACTTCCCTGTCTACATTTCAGAAGAACTTAATGGCACAGCCAAGTTACGCTCTCTCAACTGGAACCCTCAACCTTGGTGTGAGGGTCTGGCCTTAGACACTGGGCCACAGGTGACTCCTTACTATGCAGTGTCCAGACATAACTGTGACATTCAACATAAAGGTATTGATGGGGAAAAAAAAATGTTCCATCATGAGAAATGCTTAACTTTCAAAACAACTGTGAAGTAACTTGTATCACTTAGGATCTAGATGGCACAATAAATGCTGCTGCCCACAAGTAGCATTTAATTTACAGGCCCTGGGTACATTTGGTTCCATTTAATAGGCTTCTATAAATAGATTAAATGTGCTAGTTAGGTGAAAGACAATTTTATCATTTTTAATAGAGAGAGCACCACTGTTTAGCAGAGGTAAATTGCATTAAGTTCTAAAGCCCTCAAAAACATGTTCAGCAAAAACAGGGATGAAGACAATAAGTCTGGGGGATTACCATGCTAAGGATAACTTGTCTAATGCAATTAATTTTCACACAAACATTGTAGCCAGAATTCACAAAAAAATGTAACTCGCCAGAAACAAACAAATGCTATTCTTTGTTTTGCACAGCTGTAAGAAATTGAGTTATTAGTTGTAAACAATATTAGTCCTTAAGAAGTAATAGTTGCACAACTTTCTCCTTACATGGAACTAACTACCCCATTGTAATGGAATGTAAGGTGGATTTGTAGAATGCTACTTATCATCCTGTGTGTATCCAGGTGCAGTGTAGGTGAATGTAGGCATGTGGCAAGCAGGGCCTCAACACAGGCAGTCTCAATGGTCCTTCAAGAAGACTAATTACATTTCAAGAAGTGAGAAGGAGTCCCTGATGTATTGGAGGAGGTTTTACCAGAATTTGACAGCTTAGTAGGAAAACGATTGACCTCCTATTCTATTTCTGTGGATGGGGGTATGTGTTCAAGAGGGATGCAGAGCAAAGTTGTCTGGTGGATTGGTTAAAGTGGAGCCAGTGACTGAGATACGTGGGTCTCATGTTATATAGTGAGTTGAATGCATGTGTGAGAAGTTTGAATTGACAGCACGTCTGAATCGGGAGCTAGTCGAGCTCTCTGAGGAATGGTGTGGTGAGAGTTTGGCATGGGAGGTCGGGGACGAGTCTGGCAGAGGCATTTTTGGATGGCTTGAAGTCGGTAAAGAAGTTGGGTTGGGATGCTGGCGTAAAGTGTGTTGCTGTAATTCAGTCTGCATGTGATTAGGGCCTGCATGATGGTGTGTCTAGTGTACAGTGGGAACCACTTGAAGACATTACGTAACATTTGGAGGATGTGAAAGCATGAGGAGGGGACGACGTTGACCTGGGACGTCACGGTGATGTTGGTGTCCAGGATCAGGCCTAGGTTCCTAGCCTGGTTGGTTGGTGTGGGTCAAAGATCGGGAGGCTACCAGGTGGAGTCCCAAGGTGAGCTGTTATTCCTAAAGGTCAGTACTTCAATTGTGTCTGTGTTAAGATTGAGGCAGTTTTCTTTCATCCAATTGGCCACGCTGGTTACGCATTGCATTAAGTTTGTTTTGGTGGTGACTGTGTTGTCTGAGAGGGAAGAATTGAGCTGGGTGTTGTCGGCGTAGGAGATGACGTTGATCCCATGGAATCTGATGATGTTTGCTAGAGGATTCATGTACATGTTGAAAAGTGTGGGGCTAAGTGATGATCCCTGTGGGACTCCGCAAATGAGGTCCTTGGGTTCTAATGTAAAAGGAGAGAGCCTGGCTCATTATGGTTTTCCTGAGAGGAATTGAGTTATCCATTTGAGTACTAGCTAGATTTATATTCACATTGTGTGTAGTCTGGTGATGAGTGTATGGTGGGAGATGGTGTCAAAAGCAGCAGAGAGGTCTAGGTGGATAAGAGCAGCGGTCAGTCCGTATGTCAAGACAGCTATGTATGCTGTTTTTCACTGTGGTTGTTTTGGAATCCTGACTGCAAGTCATACAGGAGTTTGTGGCATTCTAGATGGTCAAAGTTGCCTGTTGATGGTCTTCTCAATGACTTTGGATGGGAAAGGGCAGCAAGGTAAGCCAGTAGTTGTTGAGTACTTCGGGGTCAGCTGATTATTTTTTTGAGGAGAAGGAGACTTTGCAGTGTTTCCAGCTATCTAGAAAGATGGCTATCTTGCGGGAAGTGTTGTTGATGGAACTGAGTTCAGTGCTGATCGTGGCTCTTACCAGGCTGTAGACATGGTGGGGACTGTGGACTGTGAGAGCCCCTGAGTGGACTGTCTTCAGTATTGATGCAGTGTCCTCGATAAATAGGTGGTTCCATGCTGTTAGTTAGTAATCTTTGGTTGCTTTGCTTAGAGGGCTGGTAAGATTGATGGGGCATAGCTGTGGTTTGAGGTTGCTGTAGATCTTGGTGATTTTGTAATGGAAGGCGTCAAAGAGGTTCTTGCAGATTTTTTGAGAATGGATGATTGTGAGTTCTTTAATTATGGCAAAACGTTTCTTTCAGTTATTGGAGCTAGATTTGACTCTCAGGGTCATGGCCTTGTTCTTGGTCTCCTTTACTTGATGGTGATAGTATCTAAGGTGGTCATTTGGAACATAGGCGGTCCGGGCCGCCATATTATGTTCATGGCAAGACCGCCACAGGCGGAACACCGCCACTGCCAGGCTACCGCCGCCAGGCAGCCTGACGATGGTGGAGTTCTTTATTCAACAGGGCAGCACTGCAAGCAGCGCTGTCCACCGTTTAAACAACCTGGGTTTACCCACCTTTCCATGGCGGTTTCCCCCACCAGGGAAAGTCTGGTGGAAAGGGGGCCCCTGCACTGCCCATGCACTTGGCATGGGCATTGCAGGGGCCCCGTGCACAGCCCCGTCGCACATATCATTGCCCAATTTACAGGCAGTGGTATGCGCGACGGGTGCTGTTGCCCCCCCCCCCACACTGCTACATTGATGAGGGCTCCATGTGGAATGTTGATTATGCGCTGGCAGGGTCCTCAACAAGCTTGCGGTCTGTGTTTAGACCGCCAGCCTGAACACGACAGGAAATCCCACCGTGTTCATAATGAGGCCCTAAGTGCGGCTTTGTAGGGTTTTCTTGTGGTGATTCCTTGAGTGGCTCTCCATTTTGGGTTTGGTGTTTTTCAGGTGCACCAGGGTATTAGTGCAGGTGGTGATCCAATTTTTGAAGTTGTTGGAGGGCGCTGAGCCATTTTGTTTCTATAACTTTCTTCCAGCAGCAATTTGGGGTGTTGCTAGACTCTGTAGGGGTGGTTGATGGCCCTGTTATGTGGAAGAGGACAATGGAGTGATCTATGTGAGTGGAGTGATATGGCTGACTTTAACCGTGTCAATGGAGAAGAAGACGGGGACAAAGGTGCGACCATCGATGTGGGTAGTGTCTTGTGCGAGCTACTTGATGCTGATATTCTGTAGACTTTCAAGCAAGTCCATAGAGTTGGAGTCCGTTAGGGTCCTTGAGATGAAAGTTGAAATCGCCTAGGCATATGAAGCCTTTGGTGACCATGGCGAGGGATGCAGTGAGGTCTGTAAGGAGGTTGCTGAAATGGGTGCCAGGCCCTGGGGGCCAGTAGGTGAGGGTGCCTTTGATAGTGGTTTTACTGTCCATCTAAAGCTTGAAGTGAATGTGTTCAATAAAAGTGGCTTCTGGGTCAGTGTAAAAGGTACAGTTGATGGTGTCTCTGTGGATGATGGCAAGTCTGCCTCCTGGTTTATGGAGTTGGTCCTGGTGCAGGATTTTGTAGCCATAGGGGTGGCTGAGATGATGTCTGGTGCCTACTTGGGGTTGAGTCAGGTTTCGGTGACAAAGAGGAGGTCCGGTGCACTTGACTCTGTCAGGATAGCGAAGCAGAGCAAGTCCAAGGCCTACTTAGAGAGGTGATGTGGCCTAGTACTGCTAGCTTAATGGTACACAACAATAACACTCAATAATTCTTTGACCAGTCACTGCTTTTTCTTGTAAGAAGGGAAAGTTCTTCTTTTACACACACCCTAATAAATACTACAAATTAATTATAAATATATACAATTATGTAACATCCCAAGTGGGTACTAAACCTTATAATCACAATACCCCCGCCTGTACGTGAAGCAATATTACAATACAAGGGGTGTCATTATCAATAAGATAGGTCTACTGGCTTTGTCTTGGTGTCTGTACCTCAGTAAAAGCTGAAAATCAATGAGAAAAGTTTGAACACTCTATACTATTCATGGTAATATGAAGCTTTGCATTGTTATTCATCAACATTGCCAATAAATCATTATATTGAAAAACATTCATACATTGCCTTATTTCTATTTTTACTACGATTTAGGTCACATTTAGGTCAGATCAACCAACAGGAGTCACTGCATTTTAGAGCCCTTGTGCAAAAGCACAGTCTCTAGGAGTGCTTTGGAAACACTAAAAAAGCCTCTCACTAGCTTAGGAATTCAATCCCCTGGGATACTAGTGTGCTTTCTGAGACAACTTTGAGGGGGCTGCTTCACTTCCTGCACCTTTCAAACACACTCTCAAAATGGTTGGTGGTTCCCCTGCCCTATGTGGGGCACCACAAAAAGCCAAATATGCAAATTATGAGCCCTCACCAAGAGTTATGCAGTGCTGTTTTAGCCCTAGTCTTGAATTCTAAATAAGCTGTGCTGGAAAAAAATGTCTTTCTTTTTACTGCAGCAGGGCGCCACACTTATATTTTATCATGGGTGTGCAGGGCAATGGTTGAATTTTGAAGATGGGCACTTGGAGTGGTCTATGAAAAGACTTCATCTCTACCGTACTTGCACAGCTGTCTGACCCCTTCCCAACAAAATAAAAAATTGGAGCCCACCTATGTTTTTGCTCCAGAGGTCTTGCCTTTCTCTAGAGCATGGGCGTTCCCAGGCAGCTGCAATGTGAAGATACCCTCCCTGTCCTTCCCTTTCCAGGAACTGGGAAATGAATATTTAATTCCTCTTTTGTGTAGGGGAGGTCCTGTTCCCCCTGCGGGGCCAGCAGAGTAATCATCTTGGCCCAGTAGGGGAGAAAAAGGCCTGGAATCTGATTATGGCTGAGCCAGAGAAATGTGAATATTCTTAAAATTTAATTAGGGGTGTAAAGATGGCAAAATGACTATGGATCTAGACAAGGCCTGCAGATTTACCCTGATAGGTTTTGTAGAACTTCCTAGGTCAACAGGATTTAATTTTCTGTACACCTGCACTATGGCCCTCATTACAACCCTGGCAGTCGGTGTTAAAGCGGCGGTAATACCGCCAACAGGCTGGCGGTAATAAAAATTGAATCATGACCACGGCGCAAACTATCAACACAGACAGCAACCTTTACACTCCGGCCACCACGGCAGTAGCAACAAACACCGCAGTGGTAAACGCCAACAGACAGGCGAAAGACAATGTACCACCCACCCCATCACAACCAGCTCATCCGCCAGCTTTTCCGAGGTGGTACCAATGCCATCAAAAGCACAGCAGAAACAGTACTTGGAAGGGAAACCACTCACCTCTCGACACTCAAGGAAGAACCAGGACGCCAGGGAGCCCGAGCTGCAGGTCCTCCCCATGCTGGTGTACCTTCTCATATACCAACGGCGGCAGCGACGACCACGGTGAGTACTGCATCTAGCACATAAGGGAGGGGGGAGGAAAAAGAGAGTGACACACACACGCAGCACACAACACCTCCCCAACACATACACACAAACAAATGCAGCAACATTACATATACACCCCATAACCCTCTGGAATAATGCAAGGACAAAAGTAATTGAGTCAAATTAGTGTTATATTAGAAATACTCAGAAATACGTTAATATTTCAAAAACAGTATTTGCAAAATATACAATATGTACAAAAGGCGGGACCATGTCCACTCAAAATGTCCATGACCCACTGGGCCAAAACACATAGGCCAAGCCCACACTTGACTCCTGCCTCAATACGGAGAGAACACTGCAGGGGTATCAGGTCAAAAACACACAGGCACCTCATGGGGATGGGGAAGGGGGAGGCACCTCAGCCGGAAGATGGTACAACACCACTACTCCTGGAGGGGGCTACATGCCCACAGCAATGTCCTGGGGAGTGCAAGGCCAGAGTCTCTCTAGTCTCTCAAGTGGGTGGTTTACCCACTGCTTTGTCCTGGGGAGTGCAACGCCACAGTCTCTCAGTCTCTCAAGTGGGTGGTTTACCCACTGCTTGGTCCTGGGGAGTGCAAAGCCACAGTCTCTCAAGTCTCTCAAGTAGCTGGTTAGCTCACTGCTTGGTCCTGGGGAGTGAAAGGCCACAATCTCTCAAGTGGATGGCTTCTCCACTGGTTCTGGAGGGGGCCTTGTGCCCAGTGATGCAGCACTTGGGGGGTGCCAGGTCACAGTTCCTCACTTGGGTGTCAGAGCCACAAGATTTGCAGTGGTCAGGATGCATGATAGTCCATGGAGGCAGGGCTACAGTCCATTCGCCGGCGGGCTACGGCTGCACAGTGGTGGTAGTGCCGGTGCTGGTGGGGTGCTGCCAGTGGTAGGAGGAGGCTCCAGCCCTTCTCCTGCAGCCTCGGACAGCTGCCCACTGGGGCTGCTGCTGCTGGCAGTGGTGCTACTGTCAGCGGTGCAGGTGGCAGTGCTTGCAGTGGTGCTTGTGGCGGTACAGGTAGCGGTGCTTCCCACGGTGCAGGTGCAGACTTGATCAGGCCACAATCCAAGAACTGTGTGCCCAATTGGAGCCAGACCTGCTGTCAGCTATCCGCCAGCCCACAGGTATCCCCCCTCTAGGGCAGGTCCTGTCAGTGCTCCATTTCCTGGCAAGTGGATCCTTCCAAACAACAGTGGCCCTGGCATCAGGGATGTCTCAGCCAAATGTTCTCCAACGTGTTGATCAGTGTTGTCTGCCCTGCTGAAACACATGTGCAGCTACATCGTATCCCCCAGGTGGAGGATTTGGCCACAGTGAAAGCTGACTTCTATGCGCTGGGACATATTTCCAACATCATTGGTGTTATTGATGGTACTCATGTAGCATTGGTCACCCCCGGAAGAATGAATAAGTGTTCAGGAATAGAAAAAGCTATCACTCTCTGAATGTGCAGATGGTCTGTTTGGCGGACCAGTACATCTCCCATGTGAATGCCAAGTATCCTGGCTCTGTGCATGACGCCTTTATCTTGAGGAATAGCAGCATCCCATATGTGATGGCTCAACTCCAGAGGCACAGGTGTGGCTAATAGGTGAGCCCAAGATCCCCACCAAGTATATGTTAGTGTAGGGGCATGGAGTTGTCCATAAGGGTGAGTGTGTGGCTAACAGGTATCCCTAGATATTTGCAGGTGACTCTGGTTATCACAACCTCTCATGGCTACTGACCCCAGTGAGGAATGCCAGGACAAGGGCAGAGGAACGTTACAATGATGCACATGGGTGAACAAGGAGGATAATTGGGAGAACCTTCGGCCTCCTGAAAGCCAGGTTCAGGTGCCTCCATCTGACTGGTGGATCCCTGTACTACTCACCCAAAAAGGTCTGCCAGATCATTGTTGCATGTTGCATGTTGCACAACCTGGCCTTAAAACAGCAGGATCCTTTTCTGCAGGAGGATGAGCCTGGGTATGGTCTTGTGGCAGTGGTGGGGCCTTTGGACAGTGAGGAAGAGGAGGCAGAAGATGAAGATGTGGACAACAGGAGTTTTCTCATACAGCAATACTTCCAGTGACACACAGGTAAGACACTGTAACTTTACATTGCAGTTTTCTGTTGGACATTGGGCATGGCAGCATTATTTCCCTATGTCTATGGCCACTTACTGTACCCTTTGGCATCTCTATTTTCAGATCTCTGTAGCCCACTCTGGCTCCTGGTGTGTTTACTCATGCCCACTACCGGTCATACCAAAGTATATATCACTGTACATATGAAAAGCGATGTTTACAGATTGTTGAACTAATACATATTTCAATCAATTGACAGACTGCAGACTTGTATTTGTTCCAAGGTGTTTATTTAAGTGCTAAGAGGTTGAGGGGGATGTGCAATGGACTGGGGTCATGGTGGAGAAATGTCCAGTTAGAGTCCAGTCTCTTTGTATCACAGGTGCATTGTCCAATGGGGCAGATGAAGGGGAGCAATAGCAGTTCAAAGTGGACAAGGTGACAGAGTGGGACAGAAGGGTGACAATCAGGAGAGTTTATTTCCTGGCAGGGGTCTTGGCAATGTTCTCTGGCTTCTGCCTGGATCACAGGGAAGGTTTGCGGGGTGGTTCTCCTTCTGCAGGGGGTGGTGTGCTGGTGGCCTGTTGTTCAAGTGGCAGGCCTCATGTCCACTAGCACTGGCGGAGGTGGAGGGCTGTTCTTCGGTGTGGCTAGTGTCAGGGTCCCGTTGGTGTGCCACTGTCTCCCTCATGGTGTTGGCCATGTCAGCCAGCACCCCTGCAATGGTGACCAGGATGGTGTGGATATGTTTGAGTTCCTCCCTGATCCCCAGGTACTGTCGGTCCTGCAGCCGCTGGGTCTCCTGCAACTTGGCCAGTATCTGGTCCAAGGTCTCCTGGGAATGGTGGTATGCTCCCAGGATCCCTGCTAGTGCCTCGTGGAGAGTGGGTTTCCTGGGCCTGTCCTCCCCCTGTTGCACAGCAGTCCTCCCAGCTTCCCTGTTGTCCTGTGCCTCTGTCCCCTGAACCGTGTGCATAATGCCAATGACCCCAGGTGCCTGATTGTCTTGGGTTTGTTGGGTTGCCTGGGGTCCCTGTAGTGGTGGACACACTGCTGATTGACGTGTCCTGGGGACAGTGGTATTGGCCCGCTGGGTGGGTGCTGTGTTGGTGTTTCCTGAGGGGGGAGGCTCTGTGGTAGTATGGGACTGTGGCAGGGTAACCGACAGTCCAGAAGTCCCTGATGGGCCAGGTTGGTCATCGTGATCCAGGCGTGCAGATCTGCTGTCATCACTGAGGGCCTCTTTTGTGAGGGGACTGGATGTTGGTGGCACCACCTCTCCGGTTACATTGAGTAGGGGCCCCGTGGGGATGTAAATGCAGTGTTATTGTATCTGCGTGTGCCATCTTGTGCATGGGTGTGTTTCCAATTATGCTTGTGATAGCCCTGTCAGCTTTGCCTTGTGTGCATGGTGAAATTGTGGGCTAGGTGATTCTCTCTAATGGGCATGCTTTAGTGATGGGTATCCATGCAGGTCTGTGATGGGTGTCCATGCATTGGTGTTGCATGCAGGGCTTGGTTTTGGGATGGGTGGGTTGTGATAGAGGGCTATATGTGAGGTGGGGGAGTGATGGCATGAAGGTAGGGGGAGGTGTTTGTGATGGTATGCAGGTAGGGTGGGGGATATACTAAAAAAAGGTTTGAATTACCAGTCCTCCTGCTACTCCTGCAAGGCCCTCAGGATGCATGATCGCCAAGACTTGCTCCTCCCATGTTGTTAGTTGTGGGGGAGGAGGTGGGGGTCCACCGCCAGTCCTCTGTACAGCTACCTGGTGTCTTGCAACCACGGAACGCACCTTCCCCCGTAGGTCGTTCCACCTCTTCCAGATGTCATCCCTTGTTCCGGGGTACTGTCCCACAGCGTTGAGCCTGTCCACGACTCTCTGCCATAGCTCCATCTTCCTTGCAAGACATCTGCTGCTCCTGTGATCCGAATAGCTGTGGCTCTACCCGGATGATTTCCTCCACCATGACCCTTAGCTCGTCCTCTGAAAACCTGGGGTGTCTTTGGGGTGCCATAGATGTGGTGTGAGTGGTATGTGTGAGGATGTGTGAGGTGATGTGTGGGGTGATGTGTGGGGTGATGTGTTGTGGTGTGTGCTGTGAGGTGCGTGTATGGGTGATGGTGTTCTGTGGCTCAGATTGAGTGGGTGCTCCTGGCTTGTCCCTCTCTCCGTTCGCAATCTTTTTTTTCATTGAAATAGTTATGGGTAATGTGGGTGTGTGTTTTATAGTGGTGTGGGTGTGTGGGTGTGGTGTGTGTATGTGTATCAGGTGTGTGTAGTTTGAATTGTCCAATGTGGTGTAGATTTGTAAGTGATGTGTGTATTTTGAGCGCAGTGTTGTGTACCGCAAATGGTTTACCACGGTTAAAAGACCGCCACAGTGATTCGTGGGTCCTGATACTGTGGCTGTATTCCTATTGGTGTAACGGTGTGGGTTTTGGTACTGCCACTTTATCACTGACCTTTGGTGTGGCGGACTTGTGTGAGTGTCTGTATAGTGGCGGATTTCTCTGTGTGGGACATAATACCCGTAGCCTTATACCGCCGCGGTCACGGTATGTTGACAGCTGTCAGCACGGCGGTAGGTGGCATTTACTGCCAAGGTTGTAATGAGGGCCTATGAATGCAGTCAATGTACCAATCCGAACCAGAAATTCAGTTGCAACCAGTACACAACACACCAAGCGATGTTTGTAAAAGAGATGTTTTTGGCAACGGTCAGCCCTATGACACAAGACAGTGACACCTTATTCGAAACCCCAAATCCTTTTTCATAAGTGATTCACACACTCAAGGAGCACCATGCAGAATACCGTTTTCAGTCTAGTGCCTACGATATGACTGATAACCACACAGAATACAAACAACAAAGCAAAAAAATAATAATGAATATTGTAAGCAGAAATAAATATTCTAATAAGGTTATTGTATTTCTAGCAGTAACACCCATGTTTGTTACTTCTAAGCACTATGCAAGTTCGGACAAATTAGAAAATAACAAGCCTATCTTGAGTTTTAAAGTCGGTGTGCACTCACACACCTGATTCAAAACAACATGACTATTGTTCTGTTTGAATAGCAATCCCGCTATTTCTGTCACGGGGCAGCTGAGTGTTTTAACCCCTTTGCTGCCAGCCCTTTTCCCCCTCCTGTGCCGAGCCTTTTTTTGGCTATTTGGGTCAGTTCGTGCTTAGGCCCTCATAACTTTTTGTTCACATAAGCTACCCACACCAAATTTGCGTCCTTTTTTTCCAACATCCTAGGGATTCTTGAGGTACCCAGACTTTGTGGGTTCCCCAGAAGGAGGCCAAGAAATTAGCCAAAATACTGTGAAAATGTCGTTTTTTTTTTCAAACAAAATGGGAAAAAGGGGCTGCAGAAGAAGGCTTGTGTTTTTTTCCCCTGAAAATGGCATCAACAAAGGGGTTGCAGTGCTAAAATCACCAGCTTCCCAGCTTTCAGGAACAGGCAGACTTGAATAAGAAAACCCAATTTTTCAACACAATTTTGGCATTTTACTGGGACATACCCCATTTTTACGATTTTTTGTGCTTTCAGCCTCCTTTCAGTCAGTGAAAGAAATGGGCATGAAACCAATGCTGGATCCCAGAAACCGCAACAATTCTGAAAAGTAGACAACATTCTAAATTCAGCAAGGGGTAATTTGTGTAGATCCTACAAGGGTTTCTCACAGAAAATAACAACTGAAAAAAAAAAATTGAAATTGAGGTGAAAAAATCTACAATTTTTCTCTACGTTTTACTCTGTAACTTTTTCCTGCAATGTCAGATTTTTGAAAGCATCATACCGTTACGTCTGCTGGACTCTTTTGGTTGTGGGGATATATAGGGCTTGTAGGTTCATCAAGAACTCTAGGTACCCAGAGCCAATAAATGACCTGGTATACAGCAATTAATTTGCTGAAATATAAAGAGTAAAAAATAGCTATCAAGAAAACCTTTGTATTTCCAAAATGGGCACAAGATAAGGTGTTGAGGAGCAGTGGTTATTTGCACATCTCTGAATTCCGGGGTGCCCATACTAGCATGTGAATTACAGGGCATTTCTCAAATAGACGTCTTTTTTACACACTCTCTTATATTTAGAAAGAAAAAATGTGGCAAAAGACAAGGGGCAATAACATTTGTTTTGCTATTCTATGTTCCCCCAAGTCTCCTGATAAAAAGGATACCTCACTTGTGTGGGTAGACCTAGCGCCCACGACAGGAAATGCCCCAAAACACAACGTGGACACATCCCATTTTTTTACAGAAAACAGAGGTGTTTTTTGCCAAGTGCCTACCTGTAGATTTTGGCCCCTAGCTCAGCCGGCACTTTGGGAAACCTACCAAACCTGTGCATTTTTTAAAACTAGAGACCTAGGGGAATCCAAGATGGGGTGGCATGTGGGACTCTGACCAAGTTCTGTTACCCAGAATCCTTTGCAAACCTCAAAATTTGGCTAAAAAAAACACATTTTCCTCACATTTCGGTGACAGAAAGTTCTGGAATCTTAAAGGAGCCACACATTTCCTTCCACCCAGCGTTCCCCCAAGTCTCCTGATAAAAATGGTACCTCACTTGTGTGGGCAGGCCTAGCACCCACGAAAGGAAATTGCCCAGAACGCAATGTGGACACATCCCATTTTTTTTACAGAAAACAGAGGTGTTTTTTGCAAAGTGCCTACCTGTAGATTTTGGCCCCTAGCTCAACCGGCACCTAGGGAAACCTACCAAACCTGTGCATTTTTTTAAACTAGAGACCTGGGGGAATCCAAAATGGGGTGACTTGTGGGGCTCTGACCAGGTTCTGTTACCCAGAATCCTTTGCAAACTTCAAAATTTGGCTAAAAAAACACATTTTTCCTCACATTTCGGTGACAGAAAGTTCTGGAATCTGAGAGGAGCCACTAATTTCCTTCCACCCAGCGTTCCCCCAAGTCTCCCGATAAAAATGGTACCTCACTTGTGTGGGTAGGCCTAGCGCCCACGAAAGGAAATGGCCCAAAACACAACATGGACACATCACATTTCTTCACAGAAAACAGTGCCTACCTGTGGATTTTGGCCTCTAGCTCAGCCGGCACATGGGGAAACCTAGCAAACCAGCAAATTTTTTAAAACTAGAGACCTAGGGGAATCCAAAATGGGGTGACTTGTGGGGCTCTGACCAGGTTCTGTTACCCAGAATCCTTTGCAAACCTCAAAATTTGGCTAAAAAAACACATTTTCCTCACATTTCGGTGACAGAAAGTTCTGGAATCTGAGAGGAGCCACAAATGTCCTTCCACCAAGCGTTCCCCCAAGTCTCCCAATAAAAATGGTACCTCACTTGCGGTGGGTGGGCCTAGTGCCCACGAAAGGAAATGGCCCAAAACACGTCGATACATCACATTTTTTCACAGAAAACAGAGGTGTTTTTTGCAAAGTGCCTACCTGTGGATTTTGGCCTCTAGCTCAGCCGGCCCCAGGGGGGGCAGAAATGGCCTAAAATAAATTTGCCCCCTGCCCCCCGGGGAGCGACCCTTGCCTGCGGGGTCGCTCCCCTTGTGTGACGGTTAAAAAAAAAAAGATCCCCAGTGCCTAGTGGTTTCTGCCCCCCTTGGGGCAGATTCACCTAAAATCGGCCGATTTGCCCCCAAGGGGGGCAGAAATGGCCTAAATATAATTTGCCCCCTATGGGAGCGACCCTTGCCTAAGGGGTCGCTCCCCACACCTAAAACAAAAAAACTAAACAAAAAACAAAAACAAAAAATATATAATTATCCCTGGTGCCTAGAGGTTTCTGCCCCCCCCCCCCCCGGGGACAGATCAGCCTAATAATAGGCCGATCTGCCCCCAGGGGGGGCAGAAAAGGCCTTAAAAAAAAAATGCCACCCCTGGGAGCGACCCTTGCTTAAGGGGTCGCTCCCTTATGCCAATTTCCTTTTTACAAAAGACATCCCTGGTGTCTAGTAGGCGTTTTGACAGCCGGATTGCTATCAATCCGGCTGTTAAAACGCAGAGAGAGACTTCAAAGGGAAGGAAATACATTTCCTTCCCTTTGAAGCCTCTCTCGGCCTCCCCAACGTGATCGGAAGAGAAATGCAAAGCATTTCTCTTCCGATCGCACTGGAAGCTGAGCTTCCAGCGCGATGGGGGAGGCTCTTTGATAATCAGGGCTTCCCCTTCCATCCCTGACTTGGGGGGGTGGAGCGTTCCCTCTGGGCTGTGTGCCCAGGACGTAATGGTTACATCCTGGGCACAGCAGCACTGTGCCGTAGGACGTAACCATTACGTCCTGGGCACAGAACGGGTTTAAGACAAACACATCCACTCTGGTGGCCAGTGAAGAGCAATCGCCTCACAGCAACCTTTGATTAAAGTGGGTGTTGAAGTCACGTCCATCCTGTCTTGTTAGCACTGGCATGAAGTCCTTCTCTCTACTTCTAGGTCTCCACATTTACATTTACAATACCTGCCAGAACCCCTTTCAGAGAGGGCCATGTTGGAAGCAGGGGTTACTGGGTCCTATCATGTGGGTTGAGGCCTTTCACTCCTGATGTCTTGGGGCTGAACATACTATGAATACTAAGCAACTGGACCAAGTACCCCTTCAGCATTTGACTCCCAAGAATAATGTGGTCCTCGCATTCAGCGGTGGCGGTGGATACAGGGGAGTGAACGAAGGCTCACAACTCAAAAAAGCACACAGCTGTAGCATAAATCCTTGCCCACCCAAATATTCACTTTTATAAAAGATAAATGTTTTATTTCTACAGCTATTAAAACATAGGAAAAATACAAAATTAAAAAACCAATTACGCAATCCTCCTGAGGTAAGGGCTCTAGAGTTTCTTTAGGTGCCCCCCTGGGTCCCACTCCCTCCTTGATCCTAGAGTTAGTGATTATTTCCCATTAACTATAGACAACATCCAGGGCAAGCTCCGCTATGTATGTATGTCTCAAGAGTCCACTCTGACTCTAGTTAAAAGTCAATAGTATTCTAGCTTCATAGCAACCAGCAAGCAAGTTCTCCCAAGGACGACTGGTCTGAAATCAGACTTACACGTACATTCAACCTTGTAGCTTCTGAAGTTCCTGAGCATGACCTGTTGAGGGTGCTTAGAGCTACAGCAGCTGAATCAGTTGAGTTTGCAGCACACAGCCCAGGTGGGTTACACTCTGTGGGCACACAGTTCCTCACAAGTGGTTGTGCCACTCAAGCGACCATAGGTTATTTGCAGTGCCTCCTTACAGGGCAAATGCCTGATCTGTCAAATGATGGGAGAGGTGATGGAACAATACTGAAGTGGGTCCTGCGCCTTGATGATGGTGAGCAGGTGCTCCCATGGTGGCCTCACTTCTCCAGCAGGGAGGTGTAGTTCAGGTTGGATGTTTTGTTGCTCATGATGTCCCCCTCTTGCATATGGGATCACCATATTCTTCCTGAATACAGTTTCTGACCCATTTGACACAAGTAAGGCCTCAGCAGCCCACTTCCTGGCAGTTAGGGTCATAGCTGATCACTGGGCACAGACTACAGCCTCACAGTACATCAATGCATATGGAGTCATGGCACCTCTCTGCGCTTGGGCTCCAGCCTGTTTGGTACAGCGATGCACACAGTTCAATTCATGTTAGCCAGCCTTTAGCATATGAGGGTCATCAAATTTGTCCTACACTCAGGGAATGACCTGAACAGTGCAGCAGCCATGTCCTCACACCTTGCAAAGGTAATCAACTTACCAGGGCTCCCTAGTGGACCTTGCTCCCTCAAGGGCTCTCCTCTTCAACACAGGAAACTCTGGTCTTAGAAATCAGGCAAGTGCTGGTGCTTAAGGCTCTAGGGCCAGTGGTCTTGGATACCCTGGGTGACGTTCTCTCACCCAGCAGGGAGACGAGAAGGCCTTGGCTCCCAGTTCTGTTCACAGGCAGAAGTCTTGGAGAACTTCTCTTCCTCACAAAGCCCATCTGGCTGCTTAGAAGATGACTGTTTTTGAGGCCTCAAGCTCTCCTTCTTTTATTTCATTTCCAGACACCAAATGTGATCTAGAGTTAGAGTATTTGAAGTTTATGTTGGGGGTCTGCTTCTTTTGAAGTGTCCACTCCTTTGCCCTCTCTTTCTCTTGAATGAAGTTGTCACAGCAGGAGTGACTTTAAAGCTGATAGCCCTCCAACACAGGCCATGGAAGTGAGTAATAATCACACCTGGATGTCAGTCACAGGGATATGTTTTGAATCTGATGCAGAAAGTCTGCAATCCCACTCATGAAGCTAGACATATGCTAGAGGCTCTTTTTTTGGCAATATTCACTGTCTTCATACTGGAAGGTCTTTAACATGGTCCAATCATTACCTAATCCCTTGGGAGTTTACTCTTCCTAGTAACTTTGTTTTGCTGTTCCCAGCTTGCACAATTTAAACCATTGTTATTAAGTAAATGAGTCCAACATTGGTATTCAACTTTTCCAACCAAGCTCCGCAACTGTGTGGTGATCCGGATGGTAAAACCCTTTTCTTTAATAACTGGCTGACCATGGTGATAGATTCTGTTGCCCCAGTCAGAGGCAAAACATTAGCCAGATCTCACACTTCATCCCTTGGTTCACTTTGGTGCTTGCCTGCAGTAAATCTTGGTTGTTAGAAATTGGAGCATTTGCAGAGAAAAGGCTACAGGGCAAATAGGAAAGTGGTTTATAAACATGCTCTTAAAATTACCATGAGACTATTCATAAGTCTCAATCAGAGTATTTTGCTAATCAAATCACTGCAGCCTCGAATAGCCCCAAAGAGATTTTTATAATTGTTCACTCATTCCTGTACCTAAAGCCTGTACTCAGGTAATCTCTTCTTCAAAAGAGCTATGTGAAAACTTCTCTGTTTTTTTCCAGAAAAAATATTACACGAAGTTTCAGGTTGAGTACTGTTCTTTGAGTTTTGACTGCCTACAAGTTCCTTTTCAATCTACTCTCTTGCTTTCTTTGAGTGTAGCTGTCTAAATGCTTCAGCTGAATGAACTGCTGCTCTGGTTCCCCTTCAGATCCATGCCATCCACCCAGCAGTGGCATAACAAAACAGGAGGGAACCCCCCTGCAAAGTGAATGGAGGGGCCCCCCTCAGGACTTACTCGGAAGCTCCTAGTCCCAGGTACTGTGCTGACGGGGGGCCCTTGAGCTTGGGGGCCCCCCACATTGCAGGAGCTGTGGGGGCTTTTGTTACAACACTGTCTCCCAGATGTTTTAAATAACACTTTGAGAACAACTCTCTTTGGCAGACTGTAGTCCTGAAGTCCTGGAAACATGCTTATCGACTGCCACGTCTCAAAACGCCACCCACAGATCCAGAGATCTTTTCTAGCTATAGTCCTCTTTCTTTGCTCCCAGCTCTCTCTAAAATATTAGAAAAAGCATTCTCAGTCCAGCTTTAGACTATGCATTCACGGAGTACGTGGAATTGAGCTACGCAGAACTTTGCAAAGTGGCAAAAAACTCCACAGTGCTATGTGGAATTCTACGATTGGGCAGACTCTCTGTTGCCCCTATCCACATTGCGTTTTATGTCAAACGCAATTTAAAGTATGTACTCGCATTCAAAGTCATGCACGAATGACACCACATGGTTTGCATGGGTGCAGCCATCTTGTTTTTCACTCTGTTTATGGCGCTGAGGCTTCCACTTTTTATCTGACCTCACTCTTTGCAATCCTCCACCCTTACACTTAATCTACCCCCATTTTTTATTGTATTAGTGTGTCTTTTTGTGTCTGTTTTAATTTAACATTATTTTCATTTTTTTGTGACTTTTTTTTTTTTGCTTACTTATTCCTTCCTTCCTTTTCTTCCTGTTTCTTTTCTTTTATTCATCCCTCTACCCCACCCAGCACCACAGCAGAGTAGGGCAACAGCTGTCACCTACCTTTTGGGTGGGGCACTGTCCAGAGGTGCAGCCTTGTACAATCTTTAGCAAGAAGAAGGTGGCAGCCCTGTTTTTTTTTAAGTGCAGCACCACCACCCCTCCATTCTGGCAGCAGACGGCAGGCCTCGGAGTGGTTACCCGCTGTGGGAGCATCATCAGTGTTGGCCCAGGGTTTGCTGGTGAGTCAGGGTCGCAACCCAGGTCCAGCCCACCACCCAGCTGCGGATGCCCGCTGGGTGGATATAATTATCCATGACCTGCTAGGCGTTGAGATCCCGGGGCTCAGTATTATATTTTTATTTTGTTTGTGTTCTGCAACGCAAACTTTTTTTGTGATAGAATGCAGTTTCCATTCTGGGGTAAGTTTCCTTTAGTTTACCTTAAGAATACTATTTACTATGAAATCCAGTTACAGCTAGGCATGTGCTCAGCTCTACATCATGGTACTTATAGGTAGGTACTCACTTTGGCTGAATATTTAAGAAGACATTGCAACGCAGACTCCCCTGTCCTCTTGTCTCCATAGTGCATTAGTGATACCAGTGAGCTAGCATTCTCTGTGACTTTACATAGCTCGTGCAGTCCCAAGCAATTTCACAGTGAAACAAGTATGCATGAAATGCAAAAAAGTGAGACTGAGTTGGTCCACCAAGGAGCTTGAGCAATGAGCATAGAATGAGAGCTCATTTGTTTCAAATGTAGTTTTTGTTAAGGAAATTTGGAATAGGGATTTTAGGAGTTTAGCCAACTCAACAATAGTTGATCATACTAATATAGTATCATAGGCAATCTGATTTAAGTGCAGTGTTATTGCATTTGACTGTTATATAATACTTTTGTGGAGATTAATGGTACCACTAATGTATTCTTTTTATTATTAAAAGAGGGGATCTGCACCAATGAGTCCAGCAGGAGCTGAGAAGGTGCTGACCACCAGCGCTGATGACTCTGCTCATTGCAGTAAACCATATGTCTTATTGTTATTGTTATTATTATTATTATTGTTATAATTATTATTTCCCTAACCTTTATCTTTCCCCACTTTTATACTACTTATCATTTTGCCTTGTTTACTTTTTTATACTGTATCCCTTTTTTCCAACTCCCCTTTCCAAGTAATTTCTGTTATCCCTCCATTATCTATTTTTTCTGTCTTTCATTGACCATTTTGTATTCCACTCCTTCAATGACCTTCAATGTCATTGTCAATCATAGGTTATAGCTCTACCCCTCTATTACGTAAAGCATTTGGTTGGCTTGACTGCCTGTCTTTTCTAACATTCCAACAAAATGCCCAGAGTGATATTTTTGACAGAAGATACTTCAGTGCTAACTGAATTGTAACGATGTATTGCGGTTGCATTTTTTTGAGTAAAAAAATTAAGAATGGGAGGTATGCATGCCATCTAAAAACTGTGTGCTTTTGTTTTATAGCCATATCAGCCAATGGAGCCGGCTCAAGTTCTGCCGCTGCAGGCGCAGATGGAGCAGAGGGGGAGACGCGGCAGCAGGGACGGGCGATTGTAAGTTACACTGCTTGCTTATTGACAATTACTCTTAGTCGCTAGCTAAAAGGGTGTTGTTGGGATCAGATTAATGACCCCCCCACATTATAGCTACAGTAGTGGTTTGGTTACTTATGGCCTCTTCTATCTGCAACTCAGTAAAAGCACAGTGTACACTAAAAATTATGGCTTGATGGAAAAATGAAAGAACAGAAAGTTAAAAGAAAGGATGGATGAAAAGAATGAAAGGAAAGAATGCGTGAGTGGATTAAAAAGGATGCATGGGTGAGTATTGCTATTGGATAACTGGATGGATGGGTGAAAGGATGATTAACAGAATGAGTGGATTGTGTGAGTAATGAATGGATGGATTAAGGATTGTGAATTTGGGTGAAAGACAGAATGAGTGAAACTAAATCTTAAATTATGGTGGCTATTGGTGTATATAGGGGAAGAATGAAAAGTCAATTGAATAATTGCTTGGATGAATACAGAAGGGAGCTCTTCTTCTGTAGAGAGATCAGTGATACCCTTCTTTTCTTATATTGCAAAAGCTCTACCGACCTGCCTAATCCATCTGCCTTACTCTGCAGGATAGTAAGTCAAGTTTCTTTATTTTCCTTACTTTCCAGCAAATCAATTTGTTGGGAAGTAGTTGTGATGGTAGGTGAGACCAGTGAGTAAAGTGGAACTAGTAGGTGCCTGATTTAATTTCAAGTTTGGCGTAGGGGATACTCTGTTACGAGCATGCCAAATAAAATCTATATAGCCCAATCCTTTCCCTGTAGTGCAGTGCATCATTTTCCCCCTCCGTCTATGTACAGCAGACCAGATAAATAAATCTGCATTTTACACATGACAAGTGTGATGTATCATTTATTCATAGGGTTCTTTGGAGTCAGGGTAGAAACTAAATTAAGAGAAAGGCATGTGGGGAAGAGCAGGGCAATTGGAATGAAAGATAGATAATTGTCAGCTACAGCTGCCCGAGTTGTAGACAGTAGCAAAGTACTTGAAGCGCTGACTAGCATGCCTCCAATTATTTGGCACAACAACTTGTACTGCAGAGTGCATAATGCCTTACTCATCATAAATGAGAGGTATTTTTTTTATTTTTCCATTCAATGTGTCTGTTTGTTACTAGAACAGAGTTTTAAAAGAAAAAAATGAAATCACAGGTTTTTTTTTTAATCTGGTTTTATTCTGCCTTAATCCTTTTTTACCAGGCAGTCAGTGCTTTTTATGTGAGGCATGTGTAGGTAAACAAATAAAATATTGGCTCTGTGGCTCTCCTAATCATAATCACATCAAATTCCAACATCCCTAGGAGTTCAGAAAAGCAGTGCTACTTTGCCACCCACTATCTATCATTTGAAGAACTGTTTGTTCAGAGCATTCTTCTTTTTCTCGATATAGCTACTCCTGCTCAATGACACCAACCCGGCTGGAGATAGCGGCCTGTCTGCAGCAGCAGAGGCTGGGGAACATCCTGGCTGAATATCAGTGGCTGGTGAACCTGGAGGAGGAAGAGGACAAAACAGCTGCCTCAGATGCAGGACCCAGCAGAGCAGTACGACAGCCCCCAGCTTCCCAGCTGGTAAATCACCAGCCCTGCTGCCAGCAGTCAGGGTCCCTGACTGCACCCTCCCATTCCAATAGGGCATTGGTCAGAACTATTCGGCAGCATATGGACTGGAGAGAGAGCTGGCTTGCCAGCATTGACCAGAGCCTGGACCAGCTCCAGACCCATATTGCCAGTGCCCTCCTTTAAGCCCTTTTTTATTTTCTGTGTTTTGGCTGGAGAGCCTTGTTGTGGGTGAAGAGGGTGGGGAGGTATTTGGGATAGACTTTGGACGTTTCATTGGACTTTTTTGGGGAAGAGGTTATTTGTTTGCGGACATGGGTAGAACTGTTGTGGATGGTGAGAGAGGCCTTTATATTAGTAAATAATAAAGAGGATAATTTATTTTACTTCATTTGCGTCACATATATTTATTTTGGTGTATCAACTTTTAGTTTGCACTACTGTGTTGTAGTCTACCTGTTATTTTAATCTGGTAAAAAAGTGTATGTCATTTACTTATAGCCTTTCTCTATTGCCCTCTGCAACCTTAACATATTGATCACTAGGGGATGATTGCCCTTGCCTATTTTGCCTGCAAAAAAACAGTACACACAGACAACATCTACTTCAGTAGGATTTAATTACTAACTAAACAAGTTCCCTTCAATCCATTGTTCTTCTTTTACCTGAATAGATTAAATGAGAGAGTGTTCTGACTGCAGGGTTTTACCTAAAGTAGCATCCTAATAGGGTAGTAGGGGTAGTAGTAGTAGGGTAGCACGCAAACAGGGAAGACAGAAGGTGGCACTCCACCCGATGCACACTCCAACTGCAGGATTAGTTAAAGGGTTATCAATCACTGCCAACTAGATTGAAAGAAAGCAGTGAGTTTGTGGGTCATAGGTCATAACTTTAGGAAGGCTGAGACCAGACTACCAGTCTACCACAATGACAGCATTAAACACACAAAAAAGAAGACCATTTTGATAACAACATCTAGCAATATCAGTTCCTTATAAGCAATGGTGGAGAAATGTAACACTTAACTTAGGAAATGAAATTATGGAATCAGGGAGAAGTGGGCAGAGACTTCAGAGCATTTGGACCAGGTTAAGCGTTCATTGAACACACACACTAAGGCATGAAAGAGGATGCTGATGGGGCTGGTGGGAAATATTGATCAGGAAAAGGAAGGTAGAAGGTCATGCAGTGAGTTGGTGTTGCTCTCACCACATCCACTCCAGCAAGTGTGCGATTTATTTAGGGTGTACAGTTAGGTCGCACCTCAATAAATCACACAGCCCGAGGGACGAGGATTAGGGGCTCAATGAATGGATGGAAAAGGGGATTTTGGGAAAGGTGTGACAAGGACAAACACTACACAAAAGAAACTACAACAATATTTGTTGTGGAGCTGAGCAGCAAACCATCATCAATCTGTTGTAGAAGGAAACAAAGGGATAAGTATGACACAGTATAGTACATTCATTGGAAACTGTCCTTCTGCCTCAGAGAGAACACAGATGGTATATCTCTTCTAGTTTTGAAATATGGAAAATTGAATGTAACCCACCCAGTTCTCAACATTATGGGGCAGATTTGAAAAAAAGTGGTGCTGCAGCCAGTGCAGCACCACTTTTCTTGTGTCCCTTAGCACCCCCCTACCGCCACCATGTGTACACCGTATTTAAAATATGGCTCAGCATAGGGCAGGGTAGGGGGAAATTGTGTCAACATTTTTTACACTATTTATGTACTATTCAGGGTTAGCACCAAATTTTCGATGCTAACCCTGAACAGTACACAGGGGCCCATTGTAACCAATGGTGTGCCCCCTTTTAATGCCTGCTCTGAGCATGCACTAAAAATGCCAAAAAAAGTGGTGCAAGGAAATCTTTTAGATCTCTTTGCGCCTTTTTTTGGCACCCCTAACCGGGAATGCCCCCCTTGCATACATTATGCATGGGGCGGGTATTATGTGGCAGAAGGGGTTACAAAGTAATATGGAGCAGCATTTTTGCCGTAATACTGCCACATTAGCATCAAGAAATGACTCTAATGTGGTGATATATGGTGCAAGGGCACTTAAATCTGCACCTATGATTTCTCAAAGGAAAATTATATTGTATTGTCAAATTGGGTGATACATCTCCATTCGTCTTGGAATGTCCGTCACTGTGGTGCCTGTCTAAATCTGTCTGGTAGTAAGCTGTAGTCTTGAGGTTTCCAAGTTTTGATTGTGCAAGAGAAGACTAGGGGAGGCCTGTGTTTTGAAAAAACAGTAGCTGTAATATAGAGCAAAGGAAAAGGACAAACAAAATGCAAGATAAGCTTAATGAGGAGTCAGGAGTCCTCCGTGAAGACTCAGAGGCAGAGCAAGAATATAGGAGGAGTTTCAGGTTTGAACTAGCAACGCAGCAAGCACATACTCAGCAGCATTTCCAAATCAACGTTCCTCTCTCCAGTTTCACAGAGCTGAGTGAGTACTAGACCTCAGAGTCTTCGCCATCATTGTGAGTTCTCTTTGAAGTCAGTAGCTTTCTCCTTTCTAGCTGTTGATGTAGTCTCACCCTAAGTCCTTCCATCTGCCTCCTACAGATTCAGAGTAACTCCCAGTCCCAAATCAAGCAATGTAGACCTGTGAAGTGCACTGCTGTTGAAGAGCAAATAGAGAAACAGAACTGGAGTATTTCTTGTGCAGATTTGTGTTTGGTAACTAAAGTGGCTGGTTTGTTATGAGGAACCATAAAAAGGGAGTAGACCCTGCAGGTAAATTTCACTACTTTTGAAAGGCCAATCACTTTCAGGAAAAAAAATGATAACCCATCAGCTCCCAAAGATTGCAAATCACTGGAAATAAGTTTACAAATTTGCTGAACTCCGTCCCTCACTGTCAGTCACCACATACATCAGTCATCACTCACAAATTCACAATCAATCAATATATCACCGCCATAGGTGCAATAGTCACATAGTAGTTAGCTCTTCCAATCCAAGCACAGTGGTTTAACAAAATATTAACACATTGGATTTAGGCATTGACACTGGCAGCCTTTCAATCAAAGATCTTCTAGGGTATCCCTGCTAGGTGATGTAAAAAATAAGATAGGCAATGGCATGTGAGGGAGTCAGGCATTGTCTCCAATGTCCTAAGGGTATGTGGAGGTTTTCTTCTCTGCAGATGGGTCCAACTCCAATCCAGGCTTATTTGTTACTATAAAATCATGGGTGGAGCAGCATAAATCAGACACAAACATAATGTTACGCTAGCACTTTTTTTGCAACAAAAGAAAGAGAAAAAGAAGCTGAACGAGAAATAATTGAAAAGTTCAATGGTAGCACTGGCATACTCAATCCGGGAAGTAGAGTTCATCCTCAAACTCAAGTGGTTCTCCCAGAAGTTGTTCAGCTAACATCCTTGATTCTGTCCAATCATCCTCTTCCTCCTCCTGAGGTGTTTCGGAAACGGTATGATCTGGTGGACTAAAATACTGGTTCATTTTGATCATGGCCAATCTCTCCATGTTTTAATGTGAGAGACTGGTCCTTCTCATTGTAACAACTGCAACAGCTGCACTGAACACATGTTCAGCAGACACACTGGCTACAGGACAAGCCAGAAGCTTTGTTGCAAGCCTGCTGATCTCTGGTCATTGGTGCATCTTCCCATACCAATACACCAATGGGTTTTGATCCACATACACCTCTTTCGGGTCACACAGATACTCCTGGAACATCCTCTGAAGTATCATTGGTGCTGCCACGTGCTCAATCGCTTTTTCCTTCAACTCTGCACTGGTTTTAAGACCTGACACTAGATACCAAGCCAATGCAGAGTTTGTGACTGATTCTTCTGTTGGTTTTGTCACCGGTTTTCTTGTTTTTGGGGTTGGCAGATGTGAAACAAGACTACCCTCTCTGGAAGTTGAAGGTGGCACCCCAGAACTACAGAGGGGGACTCTAAGTTCCAGCTGTTCTTCTAGTTCTCCTGCTTGCTCAGCAATCCACCTCTTGTATTATGAAACATCCCCTTCAGAATAAGGAATGATAGCAGAACATTTTTGGGGGGAGCGTGGGTCAAGTAGGATGTCACAGATGTACTCTTTGAATAAGATTATGTAATTTTGCAGCTTTACATTACAAGTCAAGCAATAGTTTAGGCTATTAACCAAGGCATGCACTTCTGGGCTTTCATTCACACTACTGAATGCGTGCCTTTCATTCACATTCTTTAACTGCTCCTGTAGCAGATGCAATAACTGGATAGCTTGGCCCATTGCGCTGTCCTGCTCGCTAACTTCCTGTGTGAGTATCTCAAAAGAGAGCAGCATCTGTGTGAGGTATTCAAATAGGCCCAATTTTTCCCTCTCCATGGTCATAGCTTTCCCAATTGCATCAGCTCCTCTTTGAAAAACCTAGTCATTGATCTGTTTGTATTGCTCAAACAGTTGTTGCAATCTACAATAGGCTCAGTTCCAGTTGGCACCTACTATATAAGGGCTTTAGCTGGTAATCAGTTATCACGCTGCATAATCCCTAACTCTTTCTGGGGATGTGCAGATGCGTCTCCAGGTGGTCAGTATGTTGCTGCCTTTGTCTTCTTTTTTTATGAAAGTCTTGCACATAAGACCTTGAAATAGCCACTGTCTGCCATGGCCTTGACTATGTTACTGCCATTATCCATGGCCTCAAATCCAGCTCGAAGACCTCTGGGTTTTAGCCATTTAGACACCTTGCTATTACATTCCTCCAAGATGTTTGCAGCTGTGTGTGATTTCTCCATGGCAAATATGGTTACTGCTGCATGCTCCGGAACTCTCTTAAAAGTTTCTTCAGGGCCAAGACCTGTAGATTGCTTTTGCTTTACCCCCACAAAAGAGATCAAGTGTGCAGTGATGCACATGTAATCAGTTGTCTGATAAATGGTCCACAGATCTGTTATTAGGTGGATAGTGTGGACAACACTTTGCTGCAAAACTTGTCCACCCAAACGCAGCACATCATGATACAGCACTGTAAAAGCAGCTCTGGCAAATAGGTCCGGTTTGGATCCTTCCAGTTCAGGCAGAGGGCTGCCACAAACTCTAAGAATCCCACTCCTTACACAAAAGAAAAAGGGAGGAAGTCCAGGGCTAAAATTGTTGGCAGCTTCCCATTGTACAAACATGACATTGGGTGTTTTAAGACCTGACAGCTTTAGGGTGGTCACCCCCAACTTTTTGCCTGCCCCTTCTCCTTTTTGGACACTGTTTTTGCTGCTTTTAGGACCTTGCACACTTTACCACTGCTAACCAGTGCTAAAGTGGATATGCTCTCTCTCCCTTAAAACATGATGACATTGGTTCATACCCAATTAGCTCATTTAATCTACTTGTAAGTCCCCAGTAAAGTGCACTACACGTGCCCAGGGATTGTAGATTAAATGCTACTAGTGGGCCTGCAGCACTGATTGTGCCACCCGCATAAGTAGCCTCTTAACCATGCCGCAGGCCTGCCACTGCAAGATCTGTGTGTGCAGTTTCACTGACACTTTGACTTGGCATTTAAAAGTACTTGCCAAGCCTTAAGCTCCCTTTTTTCTACATATGTCACCCCCAAGGTAGGCCCTAGGTAACCCATAGGGCAGGGTGCAATGTAGGTAGAAAGAAAGGACATATACCTGTGTAGTTTATATGTCCTGGTAGTGTAGAACTCCTAAATTAGTTTTACACTGCTGTGAGGCCTCCTTCTTTCATAGGCTAACATTAGGGCTACCCTGAGATGCTGTTTGAGTGGTAGATTCTGATCTGGAAGGAGTCACAAGGTCATATTTAGTATGGCCAGAATGGTAATACAAAATCCTGCTGACTGGTGAAGTTAGATTTAATATTACTATTTTAGAAATTGAACTTTTAGAAAGTGAGCATTTCTCTGCACTTAAATCCTTCTGTTCCTGATAATCCATGTCTGGCTACGTTAGTTGACAGCTCCCTTGTGCATTTCACTCAGACAACCCCAAACACAGGATGCTCAGTCATACCTGCACACATCTGCATACTGAATGGGTTTTCCTGGGCTTGAAGGGTGAAGGGCCTAACACTTAAGGGACAGTGGCCTGCCCTCACATAATGGACTGCCAAACCCCCTACTGGGACCCTGGCAGACAGGATGGAACTGAAAGGGGACCTTGTGCACTTTTACACCACTGTTTGAAGTCCCCCCCACTTGAAAGGCACATTTGGGTAATTAAATAGGGCCTCTGACTCTACCAACTCAGACACTTCTTGACAAGGTTTCACTGGTGAAGGAACTCTGAACCAGACCCTGCAACCTGCCAAGGGGAACTGCCTGGCTGTCCAAAGGACTCACCTGACTGATTTTCTGCAAAGGACTGCTGTCCTGCTGTTGCCCAGCTGCCTCGCTGCCTTCTGGCTCTACTGAGAAGTGCTCTCCAAGGGCTTGGATAGAGCTTGCCTCCTGTTCCTTGAAGTCTCAGGACCAAAAAGACTTCCTCCTGCAAAGAACGTGTGCAGTGAAAATCAACGCACAGCCTGGCAGAAACAACACACAGCCTGCATTGCGGTGAGAAAATCACTGCACGTCAAACCGGAACAACACTGCCTGGCTCCCAGAGAGGAGATCGACGCAGCAACAGCGTTGCAACTGGAACTTCCATGCATGGCCCACTGGATCGAAGCATAGCTAAGCCGGAAAGACGTAGCCCGACTTCCTGCAAAAAGAATCGATGCAGTGCCTGCCATGTGACAGAAATTTCCCTGCATTGCCCACCGGATCAATGCAGCTCCTGTGACTTCGTCCTGCATGCCCAGCATTTCTCCGCATTATTCCCAGGGTGCCCTAATACCCCCCCAACCTGAAGAGGATCGAAGTCAGCGCAGCGGAACTCAACACAAAGCATTCCCTGCGTGGAAAATTATCAATGCATCGTCTGTGTGTGCCCTAAGAAACCGACGCACACCTCCCCATTTTTCCACGCATCTCCTCCTCTGCAGTCCCTTGTGGAGAATTTGAACGCAAACCGGGTACTTTGTGCTTGCAAGAGACACTTGTTGCTTTTTAAAGACTAAAGACTCTTTTTATCATTCTCTGAAGTGATATTTCAGCATGTACTTGTTTTGACCTGCATTTAACAAGATAAATATTATATATTTTTCTAAACACTGTGTGGTGTATTTGTGGGGTGTTATACTGTGTTGTTGCATGATTCATTGCACAAATACTTTACACATTGTCTTGTAAGTTAAGCCTGACTGCTCAGTGCCAAGCTACCAGAGAGTGGGCACAGGATAATTTGGATTGTGTGTGACTTACCCTGACACGAGTGAGAGTCCTTGCTTGGACAGGGGGTAACCTAACTGCCAACCAAACACCCCACTTCTAACAGGGTGGTTGCGGTTATAGGGCCCTTCCTGCCTAAATATGCCCTCCTGCCTAAACAGGCTGGGTGTAGCCTGTATTTTCTTCCTACGTGGAGCCATTGACCCAGGCAACTTTTGAGATGTAGTTGGTGGTAGATTCAATGTGAGTCGTGGTGCAGTCACCGTATCCTGTGGTGTCGCCATCTGACTCTGAGTCTTCCTGTGCCATTGTGAGGTTGCTGAGGGGGGTGATTCTGGTGCACTGATGGGGAAAGGACTGCTTTGCATGAGGATGACACCCTCTTTGTCCTCACCTTCACTGTGATTTGACCAGTTGTAGCTGATATTTCCTGGACCTCCTAACCTTCACCACCACAACTACACCGCAACCACAGCTGTTTTTTAAGGTGCTTCTCCCACCGGATTGCATGATGTTTTTCATATGTGTCGTCTGGCCTCCAGTATCATAATGTGAGCCTAGCTTACTTTGATAAAAACGTGTGTGGCAAATAGAGTATATGGCAATGATCTCCTCTTGTTTGCCATTTGTAAAAAAGTCCCAAATTGGGAAGGAGTACTTTCTTATTGGGCCACTGCCAATGCCTGAAGAAAAACTGGATGTAGGTGGGTGTGTCGATTGCCTTTCTACACTGTATAATTCTACTGAGCTACAAGTTGGTGCAGGTCTCTGCTAGGGCCTTAGAAATATGGGAGCTGGCGGTGTTGCTCATGCCACATCCCTCGCAGCAGGTTGGATAGTAATGTCGCATTCCTCTGTGCCAGCTTTCAATATGATTGACTTGTCATCATCATACCCTTCCATTATTCTAAGGCTTCCTGGAACTTTTCTTTTCCCTTGCCTCTCCTGGTGTCTCCTAGACTCTGCTGGGTTCCACTCCATGTCCCTATCATCATCATCATAAATAGTGCTTGGAGAAGATGATGGCGTAGTACCTTTCATTTTTCTTGTTAGAGATATGGGAGCCATGGACTGTAAAAGAATAGGTTCTTTCTCAGCAGGAAGCTCAACCTTTCTGGAAGATCTGGCTGCAGCTGCTGCCTACCTTGCTTTTTTTCCTGAAACGATTGTGGAATACTTTGCAAAAGGGACACATCTGATTTAAAATCACTACTTGTCGGGGTCCCCATGAGTTAAGTGGCTGCCTCACTGACAGACATGGTCTTGGGTTGGAGTGGTGCTGTTGATGTGGGAGTGCTGCTCCCAGGTTCCCCCCAGAGGACGGTGTGGCAGGCACAAGTCTCCCAAAAAAGTTTGCTGTAGACACGCCACTGGCAGAAAGCTGTTTCTTCTCTCTGGCCACTTTCTTGAGAGCAGCGTTCTTTGGGGCCATCTTTAGCTCTAGGTTGGCAGTGGCACTAAGATGCACAAGTGAAAGAGTTTGGTGCCTGTGGAACAAAGTAATTATATGACCTTTCCTTTGGAAGTACTGCAGGTGATATGGGGTATCTTCTCTTCTGCACCTAAAAACAACGGAGCACGAAAAACATGTAGTTAGAACAACATGGCATTGCTGCAGGTTGAAATAGCACAGAGAAATGTAATCTTAGTGAATTTGGTTACCTATGTAACATACCTATTTAATCAAGCATTGTAAAGGCAAGCCACACCATCACACCATAAAAATTACATTTCAAATGGGACTGCACAACAAGCATATCTAGCTCTTTGCTTTGTCTCAATCTATTTTAAAGGAGGCACCTGGGGTAGTAAGAGAGAGTTGCATGGGTAAATGGAATAATCCTTTAAATAACCGATCGCTGCAAGGTAGTCCATGGAAAATTGAATAATCATTAACAAAATGAATTATGCTTTTGATTTGACTGCAGTGCTCCACAGGCAGGGTGTCCTGGAGGAAATGAAATGACACCTAAAGAAACCCAATAGAGTAGGGCAGCTGTGCATGGATGGGTAGATGGATGGATGGATGGATGGATAGATGGAGGAATAGAGTGGATGGATGTGGATTGATGGATCAAGGCAAAATGCTGAATTAAATAAAAATAAAAAATATTAAAAAAATTAAAATTAAAATAAAAAAGAAATTAAAAAAGAAATTACAAATGTAAATAGAAAAAATAAAAATAGAAACTTAAAAAAAAAACAATCAATAATTAACAATGTTTTTATGTAAGCCTATATCAAAGACATACTGGCTGCACACACAAAATGGCTGCCAGCCAGTCACATGGTCAAACAAAAACAAGGAGCAAGGAGGATCCATGGAGAACAAAGAATACATGCAAGCCTAAGGCAAGGGACACTGGCTGGATGGACAAAATGGCTGCCAAACAGCCACATGGTCGAACCACAACAACAAGGAGCAAAGAGGCATGGCAAACAAAGAACATATGCAAGCCTATGGCAAGGAACACTGGCTGGATAGACACAGTGGCTGCCAGCTACATGGTCAAACAACAACAACAAGGAGCAAGGAGGCATGGCAAACAAAGAACACATGCAAGCCTATGGCAAAGGGACACTGGCTGCATGCACAAAATAGCTACCAGCCACATGGTCAAAAACAACTACAAGGAGCAAGGAGAACAAAGAAGTACACACGCAAGCCTATGGCAAGGGGACAGTGGCTGGATGGACAAAATAGCCACCAGCCACATGGTCAAACAACTGTGAACAAGTAGGCATGGGGAACAAAGAACACATACAAGCCTATGGCAAAGGGACACTGGTGGCACATACAAAATTGTTGCCAGCCACATGGCCAAACAACAACTTACAAAAAGGAGGCATGGAGAACAAAGAACACATGCAAGCCTATGGTAAGGGACACGGTATGGATGGACAAAATGGCTGCCAGCCAGCCACATGGTCAAACAACAATAACAAGGAGCAAGGATAACAAACAAAACACATGCAAGCCTATGGCAAAGGGACACTGGCTGCATGCACAAAATGGCTGCCTGCCATATGGTCAAAAAACATCCTCCTATGCCATCAAATATTATTTCCCCACAAAATATACACTTTTTGCAAAAACAAATAAATGCAAACAATAGCCAACATTTTAAATTTAATCAAACGTCATCCTTGCCCTTAATGAAGCTTTAAAAATATGTATCAATGAAACATTTATTTAATGCACTGATGACTACTAGTACTGGGCCTACAGGCTAAAGGGCCATTTTGGAAATCCAATCCAGATACTAAAATAATATTGCAAATGTTTCAAACATCTAGTAAGGTTATTGAGCTGTGCAACAATTTTTCTTTACAAAAGATGAAAAATCAGTGAAATTCAAAATAAATAATAACTACGCCCATAATTAAACTCCAGTCCACAAAACACTGTAACATTTTAAAATCAAATATCAAATAAAAGTACAAAGAAATACTGATGCATGCCCAAGCAAACAAATACCACCTTTATACAATAGTTTTTTAACTTACTTGTGTGATTGAACAAAAACAAGTCCTTAAATCCAAAGGTATATCCAGGAGACAAAGAGAGTGATTCTTCCACCTTGACGTCCAAGTGAAAAATGACCAGGAGATGGGCAAAGCACTGAGAGGATCCTGCTGGTTAGGAACAGGAATTTGGAGTCTCTGACGTACTTCCTTCCTGTTTGAAAAAAAAGGATTCTCAACCTGAAAAACAAATTACAGAGTTCGTTGGAGAAGACAATCTAGTCAAAATCTATTTTTGACTAGATCTAGTGGCACTGGAGTAGAAAATCCCATTTGCAAGTGGCCCTATTTCGGCTGCCAGCATGGCGGGAAGCAGCACAAGTGAATGCAAAGTCTTGCACATGTTCACTAGCAACCCAGGAGTATTGTCATGCTCCCAATCTCGCAAGCGCAAACAAACTCCGCTCCACGCTGGAGTGCAGAATTAAGGAACTCTATATTAATCCACAAAGTGTGGATATAACCAAATTACAAGAACTCCGCCGGAAGAGTGGAGTTTTATTCCCAGGCCTACTTTAGACCTTGTTACAGCACTGAACTGGCCTTAGTGGAAGACAAAGAATTTGTTCAATTGACTCTTGATCAAAGGCTTGTAGCCATGGTAGTCCTACTGGATCTGTTCACCGCTTTGAATGCATTTTCACACCGGTTATTGTTTCAGTGTTTATTTGATTGTGCCATTAGTCTTGTGCCTCAATGAATTTTTCCTGCTTTTTCAGATCAATCCCAATCTGTTTTTCCTGTCTTCATGAAAGCCTCTCCCTAACGGTGTTCCTCACAGGGCAGCCCTTAGTCCCACTCTTTTTAATGTCTATGTAGCTCCACTGGCTGAAATCACCCATCCTCTTTGGTTTAAGGTGGTACCCTATGGGGACAATACTCAGCTCATGTTGTCATTGAGCCTGGTCCTAAAATGTACCAAGATAACCATAGTACATGCTCTCATTACCTCCGGCTTAGATTATGCAAACATTCTTGGCCTATCAGACTACCTTCTCCAGGGTCTTCAGATGGTTCAGAATGCTGCTGCCTGGCTGCCTGGCTGCCTAGCTGCCTGAGTATTTCTTTTCAGTGATCGCTGTTTGCTTTTCAGGCTTTTCACCATAAAGGTCCTGTCTTCCTTAGGAACAGAATTCAGCATTCTGTACCTACCATGTCTTTAAGATCTTACAATACTTATGGCTCCTTTGGTGTAGCATGCCAGCCTAGGAGGCTGGTCTTTTTCCTGCCAACTTCCAAACTTTGGCATTATCTACCTGGGCTTCTCCCCACATACTCTCATTTATGAAAATGCTTTATACCTGGCCATTCCAGTTGTATGGATTGAAGCCTTCTCTTCTTCTGCTAGGAGTGGTAGGAAAAAGTCAGACAGCTGTGAGCGTAATACATGGTACATTAATTCATTCTTTCACCCATTCATTCATTCAGTCACTAATTTATTTGTTCATTCATTCATTCATTAATGTGCATCAAAAGGTTAGGGAGGTCCCCAGCCCTACTCTTTTAGTATTCTCTGTTCAGCCTTATCTCCTTTCTGAGAGTATCTCACCAAGCTTACAGTAATGCAGCAATACACAGCTCTATCTGGGATGATTCCTCTACCTGCTGCCCATGCTTCTCCATGCAGAACTGGGTCTCCCAAAATGAATTGTACCATTCACAGGCACACATACAACCAGTGCATATATATAGCCTACTCACACTTGCACAGCACTATTGAAAAAAGAAAGGGCATTTTTAGGGTTTAGGGTTGTTGGAAGGGGTACTTGAGTGGCAAGGGTATTTTTAGGGTTTAGTGTTGGTAAGGGTATTTGGGTGGCAATAGTATTTTTAGGGTTTGGGTGGCTAGGGGTATTTGGATGGCAAGGGTATTTGTAATGTTTAGGGTGGGCAGGGGTGTTTGGGTGGCAAAGGTATGTTTAGGGTTTAGAGTAGGTAAGGGTAGGTAGAATACGTAATGGTGTTTGGGTGACAAGGGTATCTTTGGACTTAGGGTGTGTAGGGTTGTTATGTTATGTTAAAAGATTTATTGAAAGCATAGCTGTTCCAACGAAGGTGCGTCCCAACGCTGGCCTATATTACACACAGCACCCCAGAGGAGGGGGCTAGATAGAAAACAGCCATGTCTTAAGAGACTTCCTGAAAAGGAAATGGTTCTGGTTATTTCTCATAGAAAGAGGAAATGCATTCTGGAGTGAAGGAAACAGGGCACGGAAGGTCCAGCCCCACACTCTGACTCTCCTTACTCAAGGGACTGTGGTCAGGCTACTATTAGCAGACCGCAGGGGGTGAGAAGGACAGTAAGTTGAAATAAGGGGACACAAAATAGGAGCCATCTGAGAGTAGAAAAACCTGTGAGCAATACAAAGAGTTTTAAAAACTGGATCCTCTTATCAACAGGGAGCCAAGGTAACCTTTGCAGAAGACCGGAGGCAGAGCATGATTTCAGGAGGGAGAAAAGGAGCCTAGCAGCATTTTGAGCAAGCTGCAATTTATATGTGACAGATTTATTGGCACCCAGGCAAAGGATATTGCAGTAATCCAAGCAGGATAATATAACCACCTGGATAATAGTTTGGTGTGTGCGAGAATCAAAAAAGCCCAAACTTGGTTTGAGGTATCTCAAAAGACCAAAACATGTACCAGCCACCAATTTGGCTTGGGCCTCAAAGTCAGAGTATTATGAAGCAGAACTCCAAGATTTTAAACATGAGACTTGGGATTGGGGGGAGGTCCTAGGGACGAGGGCCACAAGTGGTCACCCCAGGAAGCAGCTTGTGTGCCTAGGAGAAGAATCTGTTAATATATCTTAAACAAGGTAGGGCCTAAATATGAACCCTGAGGGACACAATACTGAAGCGCATGGGGTTGCAAGCTGAACGGAGGGGAGATGATATGAAAGGAGTGCTGGGAAAGAAAGGATGCAAACCAGGAGAGCGCAGTGCCTCCTATGCCAATATTCTGCAGCTGAGTAAATAAGATGTGATGAGACACCATATCAAACACAGTGCTTAGGTCGAGTAGGACCAAGGCTGATGATCTGCCTTCATCCACGGCACTACGGAGATGCTCATAAAAACCACCAGGAGTGCTGATTCAGTGCTTTGCGCAGGTCAAAATCCATTTTCATCGGTGTCCAAGATGTCAAACGCCTTTGTTTTAAACTCCAGAATAAGCCTGTACTCTGTGATACTGCTAAGAATTTTATTTAGGCTCATGCATATCCCCTAACACGGTCTTTGTCAGATTTTACTCGAAATCTGGACTTTGGGTTTCTCCACTCCTTCGTTCCCTTCATGGGCCAGGGAAACCTTGCGGTCCTCCAGCTCCCTGGGAATGACAATGTGCTGGCCTCTCATGACTATCCCTTCTGAAATTAGACTGAGCTCATCCCTCATCTTCCAGAGTTCCGAGAGCCTGGCCTTCTCACCTGGGTCCCACTGATTTGCATCCTTCTGGAATAGTCATCAGGCATTGTTCATGATTGTTTCCCCGATGCACTTCAGTCTGCCATCCATGGCCCTAACTAACTTGTTTTCCTCAATTGTTAGCACCTTTGGGCATTCTGCAAGGGTCATCATGTTCTCAAACTCTTCCACTTCTGCATCTTCAAACTCTGCCCGATGTTGGGCTGCCACCCAGTGTCATGACAGAAAATCTGCAGGGTTTCCTGCCCTTAGCTAGTAGACCACTGTGAAGCGGTAGAGTAACAGTTGGACTGGCCAGTGCTCGATTTGTGGGGTTAGGGTGAGGGGCAGTCTCCGCAAACAGGCTCACCAGCAGTTTGTGGTCGGTCACCACCTTAAAGTCACAGTAATATATGCACAGATGAAAGTGATGAAACACTCACTTTATGGCCAGAGCCTCACGCTCAATTTGTTCACAGTGACAGTCAGTGGCTTTGAGAGCAAAGGCAAGGGGGACCCATAATCCTGGTACTTGTTCCTGGGTCAGGACTGCGCTGAGGCCTACAAGGCTGGCATCTACTACCAGTTTGGTGGCTTTCTCTGGATCAAAATACGCCATTGTGGAATCGGTCAGTAGGGGGTTCTTGATGCTGTCGAAGGCCACGTGTTCCACTTGGCCCCACGACCATTTGACCCCTATCTTGCGAGGGCCTTGAGGGGCTCTGATAGACTTGCAAGGTTTGGGAGGAATTGGGCGCATTCCTAGGAAACATAAGACCTCCGTTGACTTGTTGGGGGTGCGGCTTTGTTGATTTCCAGTGACTTGCGGGGTTCTACTTGCAAACCCTCCTGGGAAAACTCAAATCTGAAGAACTCCACCTTTGGCTCAAATGACAAGCACTTCTCTTTGTTGAGGGTCAATCCGCGTTCCTTCAGTCTCTGGAGCATAGCTCTTAGTTGCTTGTGGTGATCTGCCAGAGTGGAGGAGAAGATCAAGATATCATCGCTGATGTTTAACACTCTTTACAGGCCAGAGAGCATCTCTCGTATTGCATTATCTCACACTTCTGCCACTGATGATATGTTGAAGTTCAGCCTTTTATAACGGGATAGCCCCAGGTGTGTCAAAAAGGTGGTTATATATCGACTGTCTGGGTGGATTGCCAGCTGATGGTACCCTGCAATGAGGTCCAGCTTAGAGAACCATTTGGCACCGTTAAAATCTGCAATTATGTTATCCATTTTTGGAGTTATATGGTTTGTTTTGTTGGGTAGTCTCATGTCTATGCACATTCTGATAGCCCCAGGTTGTTTGGGCTTTTCGGTGTTTACCAACATGGACATCCACAGGGTGGGTCCTGATACTTTTTCAATCATGGCCAATTTCTGAATTTTTTCCAGTTCACTCTCAACCTGCTGGTGCAAGTGAAATGGTCTGCGCCTGTGCAGTAGTGCTGTTGGTTGGATTGGTTTGTTTATGTGCAGCTTGACGGGTGGACCTTTTCTGGGAACTGTTCGAATATGTCAACCACCTCCAGGGTGTGTATCTCCTTTGTGAAAAATAAGTGGCCTAGGTCCTTAGACATATGGCATCCAATTAAGATGCCTTCTCCCTACTCTGTGATGTGGAAGCATGCCTTTACCTTCTCTATTTTGTACCATCACCTCCATGGCCCCAACTAGGGCCAGTGGTTCATGTCCTCAGTAGGCAAATATCCAGGTCCTTGCTGTAGGGAGAGGCAGGCAGGGGGCATAACTACATGTATATCTGGTGGGTCTTTACATTCACTGATGCTCCAGTATCAAACAGTGCTGGTATTGTGGTGCCCGTAATCATCACACTGCAAAGGAGCTAGGGCCTCAGGCCCCTGCTGGATGGAGCAATATAGGAAACATGAAATACTTCCTCCTCTTCATCTGAATCTTCACTGTGCCCATCTCCAGGGTACCACTCTTGGCTCCTGGTAGTGACAGTGTGCTTGCCCATAAGCAATAGCTGTCAGAGTGTTCAGGTTGGCAGTCGATGTCTCTGACCCCAGCATCCTGTTTTGCTGCTTCTGCAGACCCACCCACAATGGTTCCACTTTCTGCACACTGAGCATGAGTGGAATGCAGCGGGGCACCTCTTGAGTGGGTGGTCCTCCAGCTATGTTTCAGCCATTGTGGACACTTGTGCTCTGTGGCTCACGGGTCTGCTGTGGACTACGTCCACTACCTCTGCTTTGGTAGCACTTTATTTGTGTGACACCCCTCCTTCAGTGATTTTGGGCACAGTGATTGTCTTCAGTGAGCAGCTCTCAGGCAGTGTGGAGCCGACAACCAATCCGTGGCCCACTTCTGTCACGGCTGCCTGGGTGGGCCACAGGCTGCTTAGGGACAAAGTCATCGGGTACCTGCCCATGCTCGGCTTCTCTGTCCTCATCACCAGTGTACTGCCCAGTATACTCAGGCCTAGGAAGGGCCTGCTGACAAACATGCAGCACCGTCCATTGACAAAAATAAAACACGTACTTACAGTACATGCAATGCGCGACTAGCCCAGAGAGTTTAGCGCCCCATTTATTTATCAGTTAAGCTGCAGCCAGCCGAGCTGTTGCATGCTGACACCACCCATGTCCTACTGGAGCCAGGTGGCTCACAACAGTTGCGGACCCCCAAGCTCCAGGAACTACCACCTCCCTGGGGCTGTATAGGTTGGAAGGGGGCCATACGTCCCCCTCGTGGAGTCAATAATGGCCCTGCGGACCGCCACCCCCCAGGACTGGATCCTGTTATGTCCCAGTTGCCCACCCCTGTGACACAACTGTTTGCTGTGACTTGGTGGGAGCTTTGGCAGCTCCTGTCAAGTCAGACCAAGCACTTACTTTCTGCAAGTGAGAGCTGTCAAACAGCTCTCACTTGCAGAAAGTGAAGTTTTCATCTCTTTTCCTGCCCACAAATATGCATACATGGAAACAGATGAAAACATTGGTCCCACAAGCAGGGAGTTGCTGTTTAAAGCAGCTCCTTGCTTGTAGGAACAATGCCGGCTCCCGCAGGATGTGGGGAGCCGGCTAGGACCGCTGGGGCCTTGAGGCTCCTCCCATGGTCGTGTTACTCTCTCTCTTCCATCCCATAAAGGGAATGGAGAGACAGAGAGATTGTCATTGAATCAAGTCTTTCCATAAATGACTTCAAAGACTAGCAAGAATTTTATAGTTATGTTTGGATGCAGAGTTGAGCAGAATCAATTCTGGCCTAATGGTCAAGGTCTTATGCTGTCACTCTATAGGCTGAAGGTTCTAAGTATAGTATTGCTTGGCAGTGTGTTTGTTTATTTACTAGTGTTTTAACTGTCAAACCTTCCTAGTGATGGAACCTTCATGTTTCTTTCCAATCACATGTGTGGGTTGACTGACATAGGTATGTCTAGAAGCATCAAACTAATGAGTCATATATGGCCTAAAGGTTAAGGTCACAGTCCATCACATTGAAAGTTGAGGGCTCTACTCCATGTGTGCCTATATTTGTTTTCCTTCTTTAATTTCTTTTAAACTTTATGGTTTAAGGTTCATACTAAAAGGTAGTCTCACTCTCTTTAACTGACAAATATATTTTCCCTTTCAATTTGTCCAGAAATTTCTCATTCAAAGAACATCATTCATCATAGCCTAAAAATCTCTCTATCACTCTCCATCTTTCTCTCTCTCTCAATTTCCCACTTTCAATCTCTTTCTCCTACTCACACACCCACTCAGACCCTTACACACCCACTCACAGACCCACTCAGACCCTTACCCACCCACTCACAGCCCCACTCAGACACTGACGCATCCACCCACAGACCCATTAAGACACTGAAGTACCCACTTTCACACCCAGAAAGACAGTCTCACAGTGACTCTCACACTCAGATGCAACCTCTCACACCTATTCTCACACCCAGGGAGACAGGTGGCGGCCAACTCCCACAACACAAGGTTAGGTTGTTATAGGGAGTTGGACGCAGGTCACGACCGAAGCCTGTTCGTGGTGGTGGTTGGATTAACGTTAGTAATGAAAATTACTTTATGTTAAAAACCTTTGAAATTCACTGAAAAAATCAAAGATTAGTGAAATGCTATAGTTCGGAAATAGAATAAAAAACATAGAAAGTCATTTAAATAAACAAAGGTTACAGGGGTGTTATAGTTAGACTCACATTTTAAAAGTACAAATCCACAAAAATTCACATAAATTCACATAATTACCCCACAAATTACGGCACTCATGATAATTTACGGCACTCATGATAATTTTGATAACATCATTGTTAATATCAATGTAGTATTTGCAGTAAAGTTTTTGATGAAAAAAGTGTACCTGGCGGGGTGTGAGTTATAGTTACTTTATGGCACGAATTATAGTTACATGAGATAACTCTAACTATAATATCCATGTAACCTTTGTTTTTTTCAATGAATATATATATATATATATATATATATATATATATATATAACTTACTGGCAGTCACCAGTAGGTAGTTATAGTTAGGACCATCTTTCCATTGGAAAACTGTTTATTGACTTGCCTAAATCTTTGCCGCTGTTTGATTGACCGTCACGAAATGTTGTGAAAAAGGTGAGTAAGTAATTCTTGTTGTGCATAGAAAGTTTTGAGGTGATCTGATCAGTAGGGGCAGAGAAAAAGAGGGAGTATAAAAAAGTATGTTTCCCATGTTAATTCCCATAGGAGTTTTGAACATGACTATAGCCTGAACCGCTTGACAAAATAACACCAAATTTAGCAGACAGGTAGATTCTGCTCCGCAGATTGTGCTTTTTGCTGTTTGGTGTAAATCCATTTAGTCGTTTTTGAAAAATTTAAGGGAATCCAAATTTGTATATCTAGAGCCGCAGATTGTGCCCGACCACATCGCGAAGAATAACAGGCTTGTGCAGGGAAAGCAGTGCTCTGATTGGCTGCCAACACTACAACCTGGAATATTGGCAGCCACCTTGGGACTCGGCTTCAGAAAAACATACAAGGAACAATCAAATTGCTAAACGCATACCAGGTCACTGGAGACATTTCCTTGTGGTCAATTACACAGCTGTAATGTAGAATACACACCAGACATTTACCCAACAAGGTAGTACTTACTAACTAAGCAGTAGAAAGTACTCCAGTTGGGTAGACATTTTGGGCAAAACTGTGGACTCTTGTTGGATAAACTAGCTGGTGAGCTTCCGTTCTGGTCATGATGCTGATTTCACAGAAATTAAACATGAACAGCAAGCACTTACAAACATAAATATAGTGGGTGCTCCAGTTGAAGCTCCCCTTCTGAAGAGGACAAATGTTCCTAACTCCTGGGCTTGGTGAAGGCAAAGCCAGTGCGATTCCATATTGAAAAATTATCTCAAATCCTTTGAGGAGGTGAATGTATCTTTGATCTATTGGAGTGCAATCTGTATGTGACTGTGACATGTGGGTTCTTTCTTGTCCTCTCCTGCTGAGAGCAGAGTCCATGGTTCTCCCTTTAAATTGCTATGAGGATGCAAATGTGCAAATCACCCGGAAGCTCTGCCGCTTGGCCCTGCACCATCCACCTTAGTCCTCTGCAAAAGTCTTCCCACCTTTTTCCAGGATGATGGACAGCTTACCAAAGCCGCCCCCTAGTGAGTTTCAAGACGATTTTGGTGGCTTGTTTTTGATGCTGAGGAATATGAGGACATCTCCACCAAACAAAGAAGTACTTAATTCATATAGTGAAGAGGAAGGACCCTTGGTTGGTGGAGATTTATCTCTTTGTACTCGTGTTGTCTTCTCCTTAAGAGGATTCATGTTATCACATATTTCTGGATAAAGATACAACAGGAGCAATCATATTGCCAAAACGCACACATGGTCACTGGTAATATTTTCTTCTGCTCTATTACACAGCTGTACTGTAGAATACGTACTGGACATTTACCTAAGGAGGTAGAAAGAACTCCACTTGGATCGACATTTTGAGCACAACTGTGTACTTTTGTTAGATAAAAGGGCAGGTGAGATTCCCTTGTGGCCGAGTCACTCACACAGCTACTGACACACCCGCAAAGGCACTCTCACACCCACTCACGGACATACTCAGACACTCACTCAGACACCTATGCACTGACTCAGAGGCCCACTCAGACATTAAGGCACGCACTCACAAACCCTCTTTGGCATTCATGACCCACCCACACACCAACTCAGGCTCACTCACCCACTCACAGAACCACTCAAAGACTCATGCACTCACTCACAGACACTCATAAACTCATGCACTGACTCACAGACACATTCAGAGACTCGTGTACCCACTCAAAACTCTAGTCAGACACTCAGGCACACACTCACAGACGCACTCGGAGACTCATGCAGCCACTCACAGACCCACTCAGTGACTCACGCACTCACTCACATACCCACTCAGAGACTCACACACCCTCTCCCAAACCCACTCAGAGATGCACGTTCTCACTCACAGACCCACTTAGACACTTATGCACACACTCACAAATCTACTCAGACATTCATGCACCCACTCACAAACTCACACATACATTCATTTACCCACTCACACACCCACTCAGGCTCACGCACCAACTCACAGAACCACTTAAACACTCATGCACCCATGGAAAGGACCTCTTTTGACACGTTAGCACCCCACCTTTTGCCTGGAAAATGATATGATTTCAAACTGTAAGTGCCCTTGGACCATGCTAAACAGGTTACTAGGGCCAGGTATCTTTCCTCATAATTGTACTATTTTTGGCACTTAGACCACCCTTGTACGTCCCTAGTAAATGGTACCCCCGGTACCTAGGGCAAGGGTACTAAAGAGGGTCTCCCAGAGCTGCGGCACCAATTGTGCAACTCTGAGAGGCACCACACCAGCCTCATGCAGACTGCCAATTGTAAGTACATGACAAGGTGTATTTAAAAGTTGCAAACTCTACATGGTACTCACCAAGAGTGCCATGTCCACTAATACTGCATGTTATATAGGTAAATCACCCCTCTGTGAAGCCTTACAGCCCTAAGGCAGGATGCACTATAAGAGACATGATTTTGGACTCCCGGGGCGGGAGGCTTTTGCTCTGTGGAAACAGAACACAAAGCCTTTCCTGGGTGGAGGTGTTACACCTCCTCCCCCACACAGGAACCGTTTATCAGCAGTCAGCTTCAAAGGCTTTACTGACTTTGAAACACAGTCAGATATTCTGCACATCCTACTTTTTACTGGTAGAGTGTCATATGTGTCTATGTCATGCACACAAAAAGGTGTGAATCCTGGAGTCAGTGAGAAGAGTTTGGCAAACCTTTCCAACACCTCTCTACATTCACTCTGCTGCTTATGTGTTAACTCAGGGGCTAACTGAACCCATTCCACAGTGTCATATTTTATGTCACTATGCAGTAAGTCAAGAAGAGACTCACTATCTTCCTTTACTTCCTCAGCCATAGCCAAGACATTTACTGTGTAATATTTCCACAGGTAAAGCTTTGGATTGTTCAGATAGAATACCCAATTGGGATACCTTGTGGCACCTGTGTCCCCTAAGTAGTTAAACTCAGAAACTTTATTAACTACCTTATTTGGACCCCACGATTTGATTTCCAAAGCCCTGAGATTAACCAGTCAGTAATACCAAGACTTTTCTTCCTTGCCGTGGTTTCCCTTAACTTTTTGCCTCTGTTCCCCAGGTTGTTGATGTGTGCTGGACTCTGATTTTACTGTTTATGTTACTCTGGGCACTTTAGCACTGCTAACCATTGCTAAAGTGCAAGTGCTCCTTTCCATGATTGGCATATTTGATTTACTAGTAAGTTCCTAGTAAAGTGCACTAGAGGTGCCAGGGCCTGTAAATCAAATGCTACTAGTGGGCCAGCAGCACTGGTTGTGCCACCCACATAAGTAGCTCTGTAATCATGTCTCAGACATGACACTGCAGTGTCTGTGTGTGCAGTTTTAACTGTAAATTCGACTTGGCAAGTGTACCCACTTGCCAGGCCTAAACCTTCCCTTTTCTTACGTGTAAGACACCCCTAAAGTAGGCCCTAGGTAGCCCCAAGGGCAGGGTGCAGTGTATGGTTAAGGTAGGACATATAGGCCCTCATTACAACCCTGGCGGTCGGTGTTAAAGTGGCGGTAAAACCGCAAACGGGACAGTGGATAAAAAATGGAATCACGACCGTGGTGGAAACCGCCAACAAAGACAGCCACTTTAACACTCAGACCGCCACGGCGGTACAAACAAACAGCTTGGCGGTCACCGGCAACAGACTAGCGGAGGACAATGTACCACCCACAGTATCACAACCTACCAATCCGCCACCTTTTCCGGGGCGGATTCACCGCGATCAAAAACACGGCAGAAACAGGACTTCGAAGGGAAAACGCTCACCTCTACACACCCCACGAGGAATCCGGACACCATGTAACCCATCCGCTCCAGATCCTGCCAGCCCTTATCTTCTTGCTCCTCTACCAGGAGCACGAACGCTGGCGGCAAAGACCACAGTGAGTATTGCACCTATGACACAGGGGAGGGAAAAAACACACACGCAATACGCAACACCCCCACCCTCACCCACGAAAACACACACACTAATACAGTATGATACATTACAGTTACACCCCGCAACCCCCCCGGAAGAATGCAAAGACCAAAGAGAATAAGTGTAACCATTGTAATATATTAAAATCCAGTACGCAAAAATATATATATACACTATAAACAAAATATACACCAAGAATAGTAGTCCAGGTAGTGCTCCATTGAAGTCTGTGGAACACTGGGCCCACACGGTATGGGCGAGGCCCACACTCAATCCCCGAACATGACGGAGAGAACACTGCAGGGGCATCAGATAGCAATAAAACAGGCACCTCAGGGGGAAGGGAAAGAGGGGCACCTCAGCCGGTTGAGTGCACAATGCCAAATCCACGAGGGGGCCACATGCCCACTGTTCCATCCTGGGGAGTGCAAAGCCACAGTCTCTCAAGTCTCTACAGTGGGTGGTTTGCCCACTGTTCCATCCTGGGGAGTGCAAAGCCACAGTCTCTCAAGTCTCTACAGTTGGTGGTTTGCCCACTGCTCCATCCTGGGGAGTGCAAAGCCACAGTCTCTCAAGTGGATTCCTTTCTCCACTGGTTCTGGAGGGGGCTTTGTGCCCAGAGTGCTTCATCCTGCCATGGACAGAGGTAGTGGATGTGATACTCCACTGGTTCTGGAGGGGGCTTGGTGCCCAGAGTGCTTCATCCTGCCAAGGACAGAGGTAGTGGATGTGATACTCCACTGGTTCTGGAGGGGGCTTTGTGCCCAGAGTGCTTCATCCTGCAAGGGACAGAGGTAGTGGATGTGATACTCCACTGGTTCTGGAGGGGGCTTGGTGCCCAGAGTGCTTCATCCTGCTCATGACGGACTCAGTAGCGTCAGTGCCCTTGGCATTCATGGGCCAGCGGTGCTTGTTGCGGCGGTACCCTGCTCAGCGGTGCTTGTTACAGCAGTGCCCTGTTCAGCGGTGCTTGTGGCGACGGTGACCTGTTCAGCGGTGCTTGTGGTGGCGGGGTCCTTTGCAGTGACTCAGCTGCAGTGTCTGTGTGTGCAGTTTTAACTGTAAATTCGACTTGGCAAGTGTACCCACTTCCCAGGCCTAAACCTTCCCTTTTCTTACGTGTAAGACACCCCTAAAGTAGGCCCTAGGTAGCCTCAAGGGCAGGGTGCAGTGTATGGTTAAGGTAGGACATATAGGCCCTCATTACAACCCTGGCGGTCGGTGTTAAAGCGGCGGTAATACCGCAAACAGGCCGGCGGGAAAAAAACGGAATCACAACCGTGGCGGAACCCGCCAACAAAGACAGCAACTTTAACACTCAGACCTCCACGGCGGTACAAACAAACAGCTTGGCAGTCACCTCCAACAGACAAGCGGAGGACAATGTACCGCCCACAGTATCACAACCTACCAATCCGCCACCTTTTCTGGGGTGGATTCACCGCGATCAAAAACACAGCAGAAACAGGACTTCGAAGGGAAAACGCTCCTCTACACACCCCATGAGGAATTTGGACGCAGTGGAACCCGAGCTCCAGATCCTGCCAGCCCTTATCTTCTTGCTCCTCTACCAGGAGCATGAACGCCGGCGGCAAAGACCACAGTGACCACAAAGACCACAATCGGTGCTTGTGGCGGCGGTGCCCTGTTCAGCAGTGCTTGTGGCGGCGGGGTCCTTTGCAGTGACTCAGCTGCTGGCAGTCCTTCATGGCCCACCGGGGCTGGTGCTGGCGGTCCTTCATGGCCCAGCTGGGCTGGTGCTGGCAGTCCTTCATGGACCCAGCGTGGCTGGTGCTGGCGGACCAGTCTGGCCCAGCGGGGCTGCTGCTGGCGGTCCTGTCTGGCCCAGCGGGGCTGGTGCTGGCGGTGGCATCCTGGGCAGATGGGCTGGTGGCGTTGGCATCCTGGGCAGCTGGGCTGGTGCTGGCCTCCTGGGCAGCAGGGCTGGTGGCGGTGGCCTTCTGGGCAGCGGGGATGATGGCGGTTGCCTCCTGGGCAGCAGGGCTGGTGCTGGCGGGGGCCTCCTGGGCTACAGGGCTGGTGGCGTTGGCCTCCTGGGCAGCAGGGCTGGTGGCGTTGGCCTCCTGGGTAGCTGGGCTGGTGGCGGTGGGCTCCTGGGCAGCAGGGCTGGTGGCTGTGGCCTCTTGGGCAGCGGGGATGATGGCGGTCGCCTCCGGCCAGCAGGGCTGGTGGCCTCCTGGGCAGCAGGGCTGTTGGCGGTGGCCTCCTGGGCAGCAGGGCTGGTGGCGGTGGCCTCCTGGGAAGCGGGGATGATGGCGGTCGCCTCCTGGGCAGCTGGGCTGGTGGTGGCCTCCTGGGCAGCGGGGATGATGGCGGTCACCTCCTGGGCAGCAGGGCTGGTGGCGGTGGCCTCCTGGGCAGCGGGGACGATGGCGGTGGCCTCCTGGGCAGCGGGGCTGGTGCTGGTGGTGGCCTCCTGGGCAGCGGGGATGATGGCGGTCGCCTCCTGGGCAGCAGGGCTGGTGCTGGTGGTGGCCTCCTGGGGCAGCGGGGATGATGGCAGTCTTCTCTGCCGTGCTGCTCTTCCCAGACTTGCTGACTTTCTTGTGGCCCTTCCCCACCTTGGAAGGTGTCGCAGCTGACTCCACATTCCCACCTGTACTCCTGGGAGCGGCTTTGGTGGCTGGAGTCTTCCCCCTCTCCCGCCGGGCACTGGCCAACTTTTGATGCTTGACAGGTGGGGGACTGTCCATGCTGTGGCTCCGTGCCACACTGGCTGCCCTGGTGGCCGGTGCACTCCAGATTCCGGTGACTACAGGCACCACTGGTCCCAGAGATGTTGTGGCTGAGGTGCTAGGTTGGGACCTGGAGAGTCGGGCCCTAGGAGACGGACGGGATGGGGAGGTGAGGGAAAAAGGTCAAGGTTGGACAGGAAAAGTTTATTGGGAACACTGGGACGGGTAGCTGGAGGAGGTTTGGGAGTGGAGGAAGAGGTTGTGGTTGTAGGAGGTGTTCGTTTGGTGACTTTGGGTGAAAGTGCATGCGCTGGAGGCTGTCGTGAGGTGGATGGCTGTTGGGTGGGTGTGTGCCTGCGTTTGTGTATCTTGGGAGGTGGCGTCACAGACACATTGGGAGAGGACACAGGGGACGTGTGAATGGCAGTTGGGGTGGTGACTACACGTGAGCAGGGTGTGGTGATGGGTGTGCTGGTGATGGAAGTAGTGGCTGTAGATGTAGTGCATGCTGGTGTGAGTGTAGACGAGACTGGGAGGGAGGAGGGAGACGCGGAGGAGGGGGACAAAGTGGAGGAAGTGGATGTTGGTGGGTCTGCATGTGTGTGATGCTTGCGTGAGTGCCTGTGGGATGTGTGGTGCTTATGTTTGCCAGAGCTTCCCTTGTGTGTTGACGTGTGTGCATGCTGGTCTGAAGGTGTGCTTGGGATAGGCTGAGGTACAGGGGAATGGGTCTGGGTGGAGGAAGTTGGAGGGAGGAGGCTAGAGACAGGAACAATGGCAGCCACCAGTGCTGAGGCCAGAGTCTGAAAAGCTTGTTGAAGGGCCGCCTGACCAGAATGAATGCCCTCCAGGAACGCATTTGTTTGTTGCAACTGCCTTTTTACACCCTGGATGGCATTCAAAATGGTAGACTGCCAACAGTGAGGGACCTGAGGAGGTCAATGGCCTCCTCACTGAGGGCAGCAGGGCTGACTGGGGCAGGGGCTGAGGTGCCTGGGGCAAAGGTGATGCCCACCCTCCTGGGTGAGCGGGCACAGGGCAAAGGCTGAGGGGGTGCTGGGAGGGCGGTGCTGGTGGGGGGGTGGCGGCTGTACCTGTAGATGCAGGGGGCACAGATGTTGCCGCCACCACAAGGGAGCTTCCATCAGAGGACGAGTCCGTTTCACTGGTGTCAGCTCCTGTCCACGCCGTGGAGCTCCCTTTGCCCTCCGTCCCACTGGTGAACTCAGAGTCCGTAGTGTCACCCTCCAGGGCCATGTAGGATGCAGCTCCCTCCTGCTCCGGTGCCACTGCTCCTCCGCCTGATGATGCTAATGCACACAAGAACAGAGACCAGGGACCACAAAAAGGGGGGACGACAGAAGAAAGACATGTTGAGTGCATGCATTACCGCTACCGTTGGCGGAAACAACAGACACATAAGCCCCCTGTACTATGCTGCGCACTTGGGCTCCACTGTTCAATCCCTGGGACATGACCTACAAGGCTATGGCCGACATCTGCACACATGGATGACACAGGAGCCTGACTAGGTGTACATGGCACTGTACACAGGTGGGGTGGGGTGCCACAGGGTCTGCCAGAACAAGAGGACCTAACTAGCAAACTCACCCTGGCCTAGGGAAACCCACAGCCCACCTCCCCCACCCAGACACCTCCACTGCGCGCAAAATCAGCAGAATGACAGTGTACTCACCCCCTTGTGGCTGCTGTGATGCCCTCAAGCGCCCATCCAACTCCGGGTATGCCACCGCCAGGATTCTGAACATCAGGGGGGTCATGGTGCGATGGGCACCCCTCCCACGTTGGGAGGCCATCCCCAGCTGGGCCTCCTCCGTCTTCTTGCTCCAGCGGCGAATGTCCTCCCATCTCTTATGGCAGTGGGTGCTCCGTCTGTGATAGACCCCCAGGGTCCGGACGTCCTTGGCGATGGCACGCCAAATATCTTTTTTCTGGTGGGCGCTGATCTACATGAATTGTACAGGGGGAAAAGAAAAGTTATTACCAAATGCTCCGTCACAGTCATTGGTCCCCATCCCTACCCTTGCCATGATGCGCATGCACTCACCGTCATTTCATGCACGCCTCAATCCCCCCCATCTTTCATCCACCTCACTCCACACAGGCATAGACCATACAGCATGCTCCCAGTGTACATAACTGTTTGTCTGGAGGACCGTAGAGTAGCGTTTTCTTGGGGAAGGACCCCATCCACGAGTTTCTCCAACTCCTCCGATGTGAAGGCAGGGGCCCTTTCCCCAGAAGCACAAGCCATTGTCTCTTCCAGACCGAGGTCACAGCAGCACTTGCAGTGTATGTCCTCTCCTGTCAAAGATCAGGTATCGAGTGATTGCACAGATAGAAAATGGCGGTCACGTCCGCGGGGGTGCGTACCGTCACCGCAGGCGTACATCGTCATTGGCTCCAGGGACCCATAGGGTCCAATGTTAACCAATGCAGAATTGCGCCGTGGTCTTCGACCGCCTACCGCGACGGTGTACAATGCCAGCGCAGTTACCTCACATCCAATTGTCCCACCTTACAGGTCAGGCAGCCGCCATTTCAGGGGCCCACATGGCTTCATTTTTCACTGCGTCACACATACCTAGGCCTTGCCTCAACAATCATACAGGCCAAATTTCGGATTATGATTTGTGTTCTGTGTAAGCTGTGGGTAGGTACCTCTGAGTTGGTTGACTCTGTGATCGCTGTTGTCCTTCATAGGCACCGTCCGCTTGGACATGTGAGGAGATGGCGGCATCCTCCGGTGTACAGACCTGTCGACAATGGAGGAAAGACGTGATCATCACCTACAGGCTTGATAGTGCCACAATCCTGGAACTGTGTGCCCAGCTGGAGCCAGACCTGATGTCAGCTATCCACCATCACACAGGAATCCCCCCTCAAGTGCAGGTGCTGTCAGTATTCCATTTCCTTGCAAGTGGGTCATTTCAAACAACAGTGGCCATAGCATCAGAGATGTCCCAGCCTATGTATTCCAACGTGTTGTTCAGAGTGTTGTCTGCCCTGCTGAAACACATGTGGAGCTACATCGTTTTCCCTCAGGTGGAGGATTTGCCTACAGTGAAAGGTGACTTCTATACCCTGGGACATATCCCCAACATCATAGGTGCCATTGATGGGACACATGTGGCTTTGGTACCCCCCAGCAGGAGTGAACAGGTGTACAGAAACCAGAAGAGTTATCATTCCATGAATGTGCAGATGGTGTGTTTGGCAGACCAGAAAATCTCCCATGTTAATGCCACATTCCCTGGCTCAGTGCATGATGCTTACATCCTGCGGAATGGCAGCATCCTTTATGTGATGGGGCAACTCCAGAGGCACCGTGTGTGGTTATTAGGTGAGCACCTGGAAGCAAGTCAGTGGGAATGGTTGTCTGGGTCTGTGGATATCCCTAAGAGTTAGTGTGTGTCTAACAGTTGCCCCTCGCCACTTGCAGGTGACTCTGGTTACCCCAACCTGTCATGGCTACTGACCCCAGTGAGGAATCCCAGGACAGGGGCAGAGGAACACTACAATGAGGCCCATGGCTGAACTCGGCGGATAATAGAGCAGACCTTCGGCCTCCTGAAGGCCAAGTTCAGGTGCCTCCATATGGCAGGTGAGTCCCTATTCTACTCACCAAAGAAGGTGTGCCAGATCATCGTGGCCTGCTGTATGCTTCACAACTTAGCTTTGTGACTACAGGTTCCTTTCCTGCAGGAGGATGGTCCTGATGGCGGCGTTTTTACAGCTGTGGAGCCTGTGGACAGTGAAGACGAGGAAGCAGAAGAAGAGGACATCGACAACAGGAACTCAGTGATCCTTCAATATTTCCAGTGAGACACAGGTAAGAAGACAAACCTGCCTCCTACATGTACTTTAACACTACTACCTCTCTACTGTCTGTCATTTTCACCCATTGTATGGTCACTGAGTTGTCACTTTCCCTTATGATTTCACAGATATGGGTCCCACAGTGTGACATCTGCTTTGTTTCCTCATGGACTAGAGCTGTGTGACATAGGTATGTTGACATTACATTTGAAAGAGCATTTTGACACTGTAACTGCTAATACACTATTTCGATATCACAGACTGACTCCAGATTGTTTTGTGCTTCAAAGGTGTTTATTTAAGTGCTCAATATTGGAGGGGGTTGTAAAATGGTGAGGGGTGATGGTGGAGGAATGTCCATGACAGAGTCCAGTCTATTAGTCTTACAGGTGCATTGCCCAAATGGGCATAGGAAGTAGAGCTGGGGCAGTTTGAGGATGGATAGGGTGACAAAGTGGGACAGAAAGATGTCATTCAGGATGGTCTCATTTCTTGGCGGGGTCTTGGCATCGTTCTCTGTCTTTGTCCTGGATCTCAGGGACCGTTTGCCGGGTGGTTCTCCCTTTGCAGGGGGTGGGGTGCTGCTGTAGTGGTCCTGTGGCGGTGCCTCCTGTCCACTAGCTCCGGCGGAGGTGGTGGGCAGTTCATCGTCCAGGCTAGTGTAAGGGGCCCCTTGTTGTGCAACAGTGTCCCACCTGGTGTTGAGTACTTCCTTCAGCACCCCTACGATGGTGCCCAGGGTGGAATTGATGGATCTGAGTTCCTCCCTGAAGCCCAAATACTGTTCCTCCTACCGGCGCTGGGTCTCCTGAAACTTGGCCAGTACCGTTGCCATTGTCTCCTGGGAGTGGTGGTAGGCTCCCATGATGTTGGAGAGGGCCTCATGGAGAGTGGGTTCCCTTGGCCTGTCCTCCCCCTGTCGCACAGCAGCCCTCCCAGTTCCCCTGTGTTCCTGGTCCTCCGTCCCCTGGACCGTGTGCCCACTACCACTGCCCCCAGGTCCCTGTTGTTGTTGGGGTGGTGGGTTAGCCTGGGCCCCCTGTAGTGGTGGACACACTGCTGATTGACGTGTCCTGGGGACAAAGGGATGGGCCCACTGGGTGGGTGCTGTGCTGATGTTTCCAGATGGGGGAAGCTCTGTAGTGGCCTGTGACTGTGTCAGGGGAACTGACTGTCCGAGGTCCCCGATGGGCCGGGCTGGTCATCTAGATCCAGTTGGACAGAGCTGCTGTCATCACTGTGGGCCTCTTCTGTTGGTGGTGTGGACATGTGTGGACCCTCCTGTCCGGTGACGTTGGATAGGGGTCCTCTAGGGGTATAAAAGTATGTTTATTACATCTGTGTGTGCCATGGTGTGCAATAGGTGGGTGACCGTGTACCCCAGTGCTTGCATTCCTGTGTGGGACCTTGTGTGATGGTGGTTTAGGGGGGTGTATCAGTATGTGCAGTGGCCATGCTTTGGTGATGGGTTTCCATGCTTTGTTGTTGCATGCAGGGCTTGATGTCAGGATGTGTGGTTTGTGATGTTGGGATGGCATGCAGGTAGGGTGCGGGATATAATAGTTAAGATTTGACTTACCAGAGTCCATTCCTCCATCTACTCCTGCGAGGCCCTCAGGATGCAGAATTGCGAAGACCTGCTCCTCCCATGTTGTTAGTTGTGGGGGAGGAGGTGGGGGTCCACCACCAGTCCGCTGAACCGCAAGGTGGTGTCTTGAGACCACGGAACGCACCTTCCCCCGTAGGTCGTTCCACCTCTTCCTGATGTCATCCCTATTTCATTGGTGCTGTCCCACTGCGTTAACCCTGTTCACTATTCTGCGCCATAGCTCCATCTTCCGAGCTATGGAGGTGTGCTGCACTTGTGATCCTAATAGCTGTGGCTCTACCTGGACGATTTCCTCCACCATGACCCTGAGCTCCTTCTCAGAGAACCTGGGGTGTCTTTGCCGTGTCATGGGGTGGTGTGGGTGATGTGTGAGGTGGTGGGTGTTGTGATGTGTGAGGGGATGTGTTGTGTGTTGTGTGAGGTGCGTGGATGTTGTGTGAGTGATGGTGTTGTGTGCCTGTGGATGCTTGGTAGTTGTTTGTGATGTCTCTCTCTGGCCTTCTCTCAGTAATTGTGGTCGTAGGGGTTTGTGGGTGATGTGGGTGTGTGTTTTATATTGTAATGGGTGTGTGGGAGTGGTGTGTGTATGTGTATCAGGTGTGTGTATTTTGAATTGTCCAATGTGGCTGTGTTTGGTAAAAGTATGTGTATTTTTAGCGCAGCGGTGTGTACCGCCAATTGAATACAGCGGTTGAAAGACCGCTGTGTGGATTCGTGATAGTGTGGGCGTATTTCTGTTGGCGTGACGGTGGAGGTTTTGTTTTCGCCAGTTTATCACTGACCTTTGGTGTGGCGGACTTGTGTGGGTGTCTGAATTTTGGCAGATTCCGAGCTGTGGGTCATAATAGCTATGGCGTATTTCCGCGGTCACGTCGGTGTGCTGGCGGTCTTCTGCACGGTGGCAAGCTGCATTTACCGCCAATGTTGTGATGACCACCATAGTAATGTGTTTTATATGTCCTGACAGTGAAATATTGCTAAATTCGATTTTCACTGTTACAAGGCCTGTCCCTTTCATAGGTTAACATGAGGGCTACCTTTAAATCTGATTAAAGTGTAGATTCCCCTTGGGAACGGATGGATATGTGGAGTTTGGGGTCTCTGAGCTCACAATTTAAAAATAAATCTTTTAGTAAAGTTGGTTTTAAGATTGTGTTTGAAAATGCCACTTTTAGAAAGTTTTTTACCATTTCTGTGACTCTGCCTGTTTGTGGATTCCCTGTCTGGGTCAGTTTGACAGTTGGGCTGGTTGCACCTCACATTAGACAGTGACACAAAGGGAGCTGGTGTGTAGGCTGCATATCCTGATGAGCCATCTGTGTTAGGAGGGAAGGGAGGAGTGGTCACTTACACCTCAAAGGGCTGTGCCTGCCCTCACAAAATGAATTCTCCAACCCCCTGGTAAGCGTCTTGGGCATGGCCTGGGCAAGGCAGGATTTCACATTCACAAGAGACTTTGCTTTGAAGTAGGACTACTTCAAAGGAGAAATTGGGTATAAGAAGGGCAACCAAAACCACAGACTTTAGAACACTTCTGGAAACAAGAGGAACCTCTGCCTGGAGAAGAGCTGAAGAGCTGAGGAAGATGAGCTGCCCTGCCTGTGCTTTGTGGAGCTATCATGCAGTTGCTGCTTCTGCCACAGTAAGAGGGAATCTGTTTGAGACACTTAACACTGCCCTAGTCCTCCTTCCTGTCTTACCATTCATCTGGCAAGTGAGACAGGTTCTGCAGAACCTCTCTGTGTTCCTGTGAATCTCTGGCTACTAGAACAGAGGGTCCAACCTATTGGTTTTTCTGATTCTCAAGTATCCTCCTTAGGCACTTCATGGGCCAGAGACAACAGGAAGTTCCTATGCACTAATGAAACCAGTATCATCTTGCTAGTTCTTGCCTCAGGATTTTATAGCTCACTATGAAGTAGGCAATATTCCTAGCCAACATAGTGTTTCCTGACCACTCCTTTGCTTATCTGTTCCTAGGCTTCCTTTCAAAATCTCACAAGCATGGGGTACTCCTCCTATGCCATACACAAGTCTTCCGGGCTAGGACCTACACCAGCTAGCAAATCCTGAAGCTCTGGACATGACCCAGACTCCAGCAACTTGTCAGCTTCTGGATCCTGCAAATCAGGAATGATCCCAGTTCTCTGAAACTGATGTGCAGTCAGTGCTATAGTCAACACAGCTGACGTTGCCCAAGCCATAAAATCTTCTGGTCCTGGCTCCAAGCCAGGGACAATCACATCATTGCTGAAAAAACATCCAGCTCCTTGATTTTCCTCCACCTTGAGATCAGTCATGATTGCCTACCCATTGAGCTCAGTCTCAGCCGTGGCAATCAGATACTCCATGCCCTCTCCACTGACTACCAAGCCTATATCCTGTATCCTTTGTTTAAGGGAGTATCTCCTCCGGGTATTTGGACAAAATATTGAGTTCTAAATATCAAAATACAGAAATATCCTAAAATAAATATAATGATACCAATCTACTGTGATACAGCAATATCGTTGACAAAAATATTGATTCTTTAGGTAAGTAATATCATTCTCAAGAATATCTGTGTTGTTGATATAGTTTTGAATAATATAGTTGTGAATGTCATGTTTTAATTATCTTTATGTGTTTTGGTCAATATATTAATTTTAAGTGATTTATAATTTTTTATTTAATTTCTAAAAGTACTTTATAGCGTTGTAGAGGGTTGTGAGGTTTGTAGGGCTATAGGATAGGAAGTTAATTAAGTATAATTAACTGATGAGTTAATTAATCATTAATTAACAGTTAATGGTCACTTCATTATTCTTGTTTAATTGATTGTTAATTATGTCCATTTTTTAATATTGATGTGTTTTAAGTTGATATATTAAGGCCCTCATTACGAGTCTGATGGTGCTTGCACCACCAGACTTACGGTGGCGGTCTTACTGCCACCGGACCGCTGGTAAAGACGACCATATTATGACTTTGGCGGTTTGGCTGAAGTGAAACTGCTGAAACGCCGCCCATACCACCAGGGCGGTTGGACTGCTGGGCCGGAGGTGAGCACCTCTGGCCTGATGGTAGCCGTAATACCGCCAACGGTATTACAACTCGGCAGACCGCCACCATTTTCGTGGCAGTCTCACAGCCACAAAAATGCTGGTGGTCATGCACCCGGCAACAGAATCTCCTTTCCTGTCACCTGCAGACACACCCCCACACGGCCACACACCTACATTCACGTCCCCCACTCACCTACACATTTGCTTACATGCACCCCCAAACACTCACACTCAAACACACACTCACTCAGGCAGACACATACAATCGCATACATACACACAAACTGACAGCCCCTCCCCCCTCCACATTCATACAAACATACACACACTCACACACAAAACACCCCCCTGGGCATACATGCACTCACAAACGCACACACAGATACCCCCTCCCCTACATTCATGCACACACGCAGACACCACACACATTCACACAACACCCCCCACTTCCCACCCCCCTTTCAGATGATCAGCTTCCCTGCTTCAGTGAGTTAGCTGTCCAGGAAGGGATGGGTCCTGGAGCTTTCCACCGCCAGCACTTCACTGCCATGTAGGAAACCACCACGCCGTATTATGGATTCTAACACGGCAGGCGGCATCCTGTTGGCATGGCGGTGCCAGCAGTGGAAAGCAACTCAAATATGATGTCGGCCAGGTCGACGTTGTCGAATTTCCACGCGAAATCAGGTGAAATCGGCACAATGTGGTAATGTGGTTCCGGCGGTCTTTTGAAAAGACCACCAAAGTCAAAATGGACACCTACGTGTATGTTGCTGGGTTTGTAGGGGCATAGGTAGCGAAGTGAAGTAATACTTGAGTATTAAATATGTTAATTGTGTTATACTTATTTTATTTATATTTTAAGTGTAAACTGCTAGGTTTGTGGGAGTATAGTATGGAAACCTAATTTTTAAAATTAATAAAAAATTCAATTCATAAATAATTATCACCTTGATCATGTAAATTGTTTCAGTGTTTTGATTATACATATAATTTTCCTAATAAGAGTTTTGTATTTCTTATTAACTAAGAGGTTTATTAAAACATTTTATATATTTGAAGTGAAGTGATTCCTCTATTTCTGCACACACTGGAGTGGGAATAATAAATAGTACCCCTATGGGATCCGATACTTTACCTTCTGTTAAACAAACTGGAGTGGGAATAGTAAATTAAACCCTATTCTAAATCCAACACTTTCCCTAGTGTTGCATAAACTGGAGTGGAAGCAGTGAATTTCACCCATCCAAAGTCCAACACTTTTTCTACTTTTGCAGATACTGGAGTGGGAATAGTAAACTTAACCACTCCAAACTTTCCTTGCTGTTGCACAGGCTGATGTGTGATTAGTACATTTAACCCCTCCGAAGTCCAACGCTTCCCTACCTACTGTTGCACAGACTGGCGTGGGAATAGTAAATTTCACCCTCCCCCCCGGAACTCTAACTCTTTCCCTATTGTTGCACAAACTTGAATGGAAAAAGTAAAGTTTACCCCTCCGAAGTCCAACGCTTTCCCAACTGTTGCACAGACTGGCATGGGAATAATTAATTTAACCCCTCTGAAGTCCAATTTTGCACCTACTGTTGCACAGACTGGGGTGGGAATACCCCTTTGAACTCCAACGTGTTCCCTACTGTTCCACAGACTGTAGTGGGCATAGTAAATTCAACCCCTTCAAAGTCTAATGCTTTCCCTACTGTTGCACAGACTGTAGGGGGAATAGTAAACGTTACCCCTTTCAAGTTCAGGGCTTTCCTTACTGTTGCAGAGACTGGACTGAGAATAGTTATTTTGTAGAAACGGTTGCTTATTCCTGGGTATTTCTGGGTATCATGTTAAAAATGCTGAGTCACATTATTTTAAATGTCTTCCTATGAAATTGCAGAATTTCCTGTTAACAAACACTAAATGAATTTATTCTGATTCATTTGATTCCCAGTTGGTTATTAAAGGCTATGAATATTGGTTGAAGGTGAGTGACTTAAAGAGTGTGTGGGGAACTAGAAATTGGCAAATACAGGGATGAAAGCTTTGTTTAGAGCATGCCTTATTCCATATTTAAATGAAACTATCCAACAAACAAGATGTTTATGCTTAGCAAACATTGAAGAACTGAATACGTCCAGCATTCCATCACCTGCTAAATTTGACAAATGACAAAAGCTTTTAAATGTCACTGAAGAACAGCTCAATGGGTTGGTCCAAAATGGAACATTTAATTCAACACTTTTGGGTCCCAACGGATCTTTATTGTGGCCAGTGGACACACATGGTATAATTCACATCCTGTAAACTCCACGGGGGGTTTAGAACAAGTAGACCTGACCCTGGTTACATCTCACAACAACATTCCACTATTATTACCACATATAGCATGGGAAAACTATGTCAGCAATGTTTGAAATCTTCAACACTAAAGCCGTTAAAGAACACTTTAGTCTCCTGTCAGAAAACACAGACTTACAAGATTTCATGTTAGATCCTAGAAAACTACGCACAAAGTGCTTCTTATATGGCATCTATGGCAAAATTTGGAAAATGGCACAAAAAGAAACCACCATCTGGATGAGGCAAATAGATCAGTAAAACCTTCAGAAAACTCTAGCTGCTGTAGATAATGGTAGGAACACTTTGTCTGACTGCAACAATATTTTTTCATCTGCAATTAACATCATACAAAATGATATGTCACTTTTACACTATGGACAGAGTCAACTTAGGTCCATTATGCAGTTAAGTTAAACTTTATAAGTGCTGAAAAGTGTTTGTGTACCCTGGCAACACGTCCTCTCCAGGGATGAGTTTGCTGTATTTAACTTACTGAAAGCAACAAACAATGGCCAAGAAAGAAGTAACTTATATTATTTTAAACATTGAAAAGTTTGAAAAGTTGCCTTTTACTATGGAGACATATCATCTGCAGATTGGTTAATACACAGGGTTATTAAACTGCCCATCTCAACACTTCAATTCACCTTGTGTTTAAAGCACATTCCTGTAGGCAGATTTAAAAGGCTAGGAGGATAGAATAGACCAGTTATGTGTACTCCAACCTACTCAAATGGAACATCTGGTTGAGAAACTTAACACTGTCCTAGTCCTCCTTCCTGTCTTACCATTCATCTGGCAAGTGAGACAGGTTCTGCAGAACCTCTCTGTGTCCCTGTGAATCTCTGGCTACTAGAACAGAGGGTCCAACCTATTGGTTTTTCTGATTCTCAAGTATCCTCCTTAGGCACTTCATGGGCCAGAGACAACAGGAAGTTCCTATGCACTAATGAAACCAGTATCATCTTGCTAGTTCTTGCCTCAGGATTTTATAGCTCACTATGAAGTAGGCAATATTCCTAGCCAACATAGTGTTTCCTGACCACTCCTTTGCTTATCTGTTCCTAGGCTTCCTTTCAAAATCTCACAAGCATGGGGTACTCCTCCTATGCCATACACAAGTCTTACCAGGTAGGACCTACAGCCGCTAGCAAATCCTGAAGCTCTGGAAATGACCCAGACTCCAGCAACTTGTCAGCTTCAGGATCCTGCAAATCAGGAATGATCCCAGTTCTCTGAAACTGATGTGCAGCCAATGCTATAGTCAACACAGCTGACATTGCCCAAGCCATAAAATCTTCAGGTCCTGGCACCAAGCCAGGGACAATCACATCATTGCTGAAAAAACATCCAGCTCCTTGCTTTTCCTTTACCTTGAGATCAGTCATGACCGCCTACCCATTGAGCTAAGTCTTAGCCGTGGCAATTAGATACTCCATGCCCTCTCCACTGACTACCAAACGTGTAACTCAAATAATGAGTTCTAAATATCAAAATACAGAAATATCCCAAAAAATATCATGATACCAATTTATTGTGATACAGAAATATCATTGACAAAAATATTGATTCTTTAGGTAAGTAATATCGTTCTCAAGAATATCTCTGTTGTTGATATAGTTTTGAATAATATAGTTGTGAATGTTGTGTTTTAATTATCTTTATGTGTTTTAGTTAATATATTAAATTTATATTTTATATATTGTGTGTAGAATTGTTAATATTTTTCAATGCAGTTTGTAATTTTAAGTGATTTATAACTTTTCATTTAATTTCTAAAAGTACTTTATAGTGTGGTAGAGGGTTGTGAGGTTTTAGGGCTACAGAATAGGAAGTTAATTAAGTATACTTAACTAATGAGTTAATCATTAATTAACAGTTAATGGTTACTTAATTGTTAATTGTTTAATCGATTGTTAATTATGTAAACTTTGTAATATTGATGTGTTTTAAGTTGATATATTAAGGCCCTCATTACGAGTCTGATGGTGCTTGGACCCCCAGACTTGCGGTGGCGGTCTTACTGCCGCTGGCCTGCCGGTAAAGACCACCATATTACGACTTTGGCAGTTTGGCTGAAGCCAAACCGTTGAAACGCCGCCCATACCACCAGTGCGGTCGGACCGCTAGGCCGGAGGTAAGCACCTCTGTCCTGGCGGTAGCCGTAATACCGCCATCGGTATTACGACTCAGCAGACCGCCAGCATTTTCATGGCAGTCTCGCAGCCACAAAAATGCTGGTGGTCATGCACCTGGCAACAGAATCTCCTTTCCTGTCACCGGCAGAAACACCCCCACACGACAACACACCTACATTCACGTACTCCCACTCACCCACATATTTGCTTACCAACACCCCCACACAGTCACACTCAAACACGCACTCAGATACACCAATTCACTTACACACACGCACTCAAACAGACACATACAATCGCATGCAGGCACTCAAACTGACAGCCCCTCCCCCCTCCGCATTCATACAAACATACACGCACTCACACACAAACACAACACCCCCCTCCGCATACATGCACTCACAAATGCACACACGGATAACCCCTCCCCCCCACATTCATACACACACACAGACACCACACACATTCACACAACAACCCCATCTTCCCACCCCCCCTTCAGATGATCAGCTTCCCTGCTTCAGTGAGGTAGCTGTCCGGGAAGGGATGGGCCCTGGCGCTTTTCATTGCCAGCACCTCACCGCCATGCAGGAAACTGCCACGCCGTATTGTGGATTGTAATATGGTGGGCGGCATCCTGTTGGCATGGCGGTGCCAGCAATGGAAAGCACCTCTAATGTGATGTCGGCCAGGTCGATGGTGTCGGATTTCCTCCCGAAATCAGGTGAAATCAGTACGACGTTGTAATGGGTGGTCTTCGGCCTGCGGCTCCGGCGGTTGTTTGAAAAGACCTCCAAAGTCTAAATGAGCACCTATGTGTTGGTTGCTGGGTTTGTAGAGACATAGATCGAGTAGTGAAGTAATACTTGATTATTAAATATGTTAATTGTGTTATATTTATTTTATTTATATTTTAAGTATAAACTGCTAGGCTTGTGGGAGTATAGTATGGAAACCTAATTATTAAAATTAAAAACATTTTTAATTTATAAATAATTATCACCTTGATCATGTAAATTGTTTCAGTGTTTTGAGTATACATATAATTTTCTTAATAAGAGTTTTGTATTTCTAATCAGATAAGAGGTTTATTAAAATATTTTATATATTTGAAGTGAAGTGATTCCTCTATTTCTGCACAGACTGGAGTGGGAATAATAAATATTACCCCTATGGAGTCCGATACTTTACCTTCTGGTAAACAAACTGGAGTGGGAATAGTAAATTAAACCCTATTCTAAGTCCAACACTTTCCTTAGTGTTGCACAGACTGGAGTGGAAACAGTGAATTTCACCCATCCAAAGTCCAACACTTTTTCTACTTTTGCATACACTGGAGTGGGAATAGTAAACTTAACCACTCCAAAATCCAAACTTTCCTTGCTGTTGCACAGGCTGATGTGTGATTAGTAAATTTAACCCCTCCGAAGTCCAACGCTTCCCCACTGTTGCACAGACTGGCGTGGGAATAGTACATTTCACACCCCCACCCTGGAACTCTAACTCTTTCCCTATTGTTGCACAGACTTGAATGGAAAAAGTAAAGTTTACCCCTGCGAAGTCCAACGCTTTCCCAACTGTTCCACAGACTGGTGTGGGAATAGTTAATTTAACCCCTCTGAAGTCCAATGATGCACCTACTGTTGTACAGACTGGAGTGGTAATACCCCTTTGAACTCCAACATGTTCCCTACTGTTACACAGACTGTAGTGGGCATAATAAATGTAACCCCTTCAAAGTCTAACGCTTTCCCTACTGTTGCACAGACTGTAGGGGGAATAGTAAGCGTTACCCCTTTGAAGTTCAGGGCTTTCCTTACTGTTGCAGAGATTGGAGTGAGAATAGTTATTTTGTAGAAATGGTTGCTTAATCCTGGGTATTGCTGGGTATCATGTTAAAAATGCTGAGTCACATTACTTTAAATTGCTTCCTATGAAATCGCAGAATGTCCTGTTAACGGACACTAAATTTATTTATTCTGATTCATTTGATTCCCAGTTGGTTACTAAAGGCTATGAAAATTGGTTGAAGTCGAGAGTCTTAAAGAGTGTGTGGGGAACTAGAAATTGGCAAATACAGGGATGAAAGCTTTGTTTAGAGCATGCCTTATTCCATTTTTAAATGAAACTATCCAACAAACAAGTTGTTTAGGCATAGCAAAGATTAAGGAACTGAATGTGTCCAGTATTCCATCACCTGCTAAATTTGACAAATGACAAAAGCTTTTAAATGTCACTGAAGAACAGCTCAACGGGTTGGTCCAAAATGGAACATTTAATTCAACACTTTTGAGTCCCAACAGGACTTTATTGTGGCCAGTGGACACACATGGTATAATTCTCATCTTGTAAACTCCACAGGGGGGGTTTAGAAAAAGTAGACCTGACCCATGTTACATCTCACAACAACATTCCACTATTATTACCACATATAGCATGGGAAAACTATGTCAACAATTTTTTAAATCTTCCAACTAAAGCCGTTAAAGAACACCTTAGTCTCCTGTCAGAAAACACAAACTTACAAGATTTCATGTTAGATCCTAGAAAACCACGCACAAAGTGCTTCTTATATGCCATTTATGACAAAATTTGGAAACTGGCAAATAAAGAAGCCACCATCCGGTTGAAGCAATTAGATCAGTAAAACCTTCAGAAAACTCTAGCCGTTGTAGATAATGGTATGAACACTTTGTCCGTCTGCAACAATATTGTTTCATCTTCTATTGACATCATACAAAATGATATGTCATTTTTACACTATGGACAGAGTCAACTAAGGTCCATTATGCAGTTAGGTTAGACTTTATAAGTGCTGAAAAGTGGTTGTGTACCCTGGCAACACGTTTTCTTCAGGGATGAGTTTGCTGTATTTAATTGAATGAAAGCAACAAACAATGGCTAAGAAAGAAGCAACTTATATTATGTTAAACAAAAAAAAGTTAGAAAAGTTGCTTTTTACTATGGGGGAAATATCATCTGTAGATTGGTGAATACACAGGGTTAAACTGCCCATTTCATCACTTCAGTTCACCTTGTGTTTAAAGCACATTCCTGCAGGCAGATTTAAAAGGCTAGGAGATAGCTAAATCTGTGAGGTGTGGGAGTTAGCCTTTATCTACAAATGCTTCAGTGGCATGAAAGTGGTCTTTCTTAGTGGAAGTGAATGTGAGACTTCTCTAAGTCATTCAATGATTTGTAAATAGTTGTCTATGCAAGGAACATATAATGCTCCATCTGCAAATTTAGGTTGTTATCTGAAGAGTGGCCCTGTGTCTTTGATTTGTCTGTCATCCGGCATTCCAGGTGCTCTCAAATAGGAGTTATGTGATGCTGAATGGAGAAAGCTGTTGTGGAATTCAAGCCGGAATTTTAACTTTTTGCTGAAATGTGCTTTTTCCCCCTTGCAAGAGATAAAAGAAGCAGAAATGTGACCTCATATTGCTAGCTCAAATGTACATTTTTGTGAAGCTGAGCAGACTGAAAGCTCTTGTTTCAAAAACATGTGGTGCTTACATTTGCACGTGAGACTTATGATTGCTAAGAAGCGAGGTCATCTGCAGAGATACAGTCCCTCTTAAATCCCAACTTTCCATAACATTTTGGTGTACTAATATGCCACATTTTCAATGTGTCTAACACTGCTGGGATTGTACATTTCTTTACGGTTTTGTCAGCATCTTCCAATATTCATTTGGCATAATACCTTGAGCCATACACTCAATATTTTTGAGTGTCCTTGGGGGATTCCCTATAACTTTGGCATTGATTGGTGGTATCTTGCTGTTGCAGTTTTTTCTTTGCAATAGCTGCCCCGTCTCAAGAAGGAAGACTGACAGTGCTTCCACCAGCCCAAGTGTGTTGTGCATACTTGATGCAGTATTTTGGAGTACCACTCCTTGATGAACTTGAGTCCAACGGTCTTTGTCATTCAGGTCAGTTCTAAATTGTGTGCAGCCCAACTTGCAGTGCTTGTGGTGACAATTCAAACATGCACCGGAAATGTGTCTTGCTATGTAGCGTGTACCTTCTTTGGATGTAGGTCTGTTGGTGTTCTTGATGAGGGTTAATTTCCAGACTTGCACATTAAGATTGCATTTGATATGGGAAGCTTCCTGTAAGCCACGTTTTGTGGATCAAGTAGCTCCTGGTACCGAACAGGATGCTGCTGTCTTGGCCAAAGTTAAGGCTGAGGGAATGGAACATGATTGCTCCCTCGCTTTCCTTGCCAATGACCTGATTATTTTGTCACCTGACGAAGTGGAATCTTTACCTGAATTCACTTTCAATTGTTGATATTGGCAAATTTTTAATAGGTCATGATTGTTATTGATGGTCTGAAATTTGAGCTTTCATTTGATGGAATGTTTTTTCTGAAATTCTAATTTGACCTTTTGAACTTGGCTTGATTTTGTTGTCTCCTGCTTGTCAACAGGGAAATTTTTATCTCCATTTTCTGTACATTTTTACCTTGATTTTAAATAAGAAATATTTTATGCATAGTGATTTTAAGAGTAGGTTATATTTCTATAGACCTTGGCACTCTCAAACCGACAATGCAGAGTGTGTTATGATGTTATTTTAATGTGTACATAGGCACATTTATCTTAGCTTGGGTATCAGGCCTGTGCCCTCTCACCTAGTCACTTGTCATTTTATTCCTCTCATTATTTTAGCAAGGCTTCATTTAGTGGTGATGTTTCATTATTTTTATCAGTTGCCCTTCTATGTACAATTTGTTATTCATTTCTCTGCAATACATTTCTTCATGTGCTCACTCAAAGACTGCATACAATAGATGACTGGACATTGCCGGTCCAGAGAGTACAATGTTTACCCTACACAGAAAATATGTGTTGTCATGTTAGGGCAGTTCTCAGAACACCAAGATGTTTTATTATAAAACATCATGCTGCCCTCACCAACTTAGAGGGGACATTCCAGCCAGCCTACCATCTCATGCTGCACATCGTCACAGTTTCTGCTGAAACTTGGAGCTTCCTCTTTGTCTATGTGAGAGACCTCCAGGAGAATCACAAAACTCTTCTTTACCTCTTATACAGGTATGGGGATTGGGCTTCCTTCCCAGGACTAGATGTATGGCTTAGGGCTACCACTGCTATTTTCTCTCATGTAGAATCTTAGTGAAGATGGGGATATTAGATACAGTATTGTGACTATGGTGGGACTCTTCCTATGTTTCACTTTCCTGGTGACCGTTGTAATACTCTTGTGTTTCATTATCTTCATAATCACAATTCATGCCTTTTTTTTTTACATAGGACACAGTTGCTTCAATAAAACCTATTGAACCAAGATTCCTCCTCTGTTTGTTTTTGCATGTATTAGACTAATATAACACAGTATGATTTGTTCTACTGTGACTTCCTTGAGGAGTCACGGAGTGTTATGTGATGGGCTGCCACAAATCATCTTTACCTCTGGCACTGGTGAGGGGCTGCTAGCTAGCCGGAAGTGTTAGGCCGACAGCTGTCACACAGTGTGGGATCAGACTCAGTCCCACATGCGCGGTGGTGTTGCTGTCCAAAATCTTTCAGTCTTGTTACTATACTGAGAGTCCTACAATGCTTTCCTCCAAATGATACTAACTTCCTGTACAAATCCCATTGTATTAGGAGTAATTTGATTTAGAGCATCTGGGTCCATCCATGAAATGTCCATTGCAACTAGGTTGAGCGCAACCGGGACCTCTTGGTCCCTTTACCCACGTGTAACATACTTGCTTTTACGGGTGTTTCTAGGTAAGGATCTTCCACCTCTCTTAAAGTTTTTCACCTGGTGGCACTGAAACTAAGTCACCACCTTGGGCTTGGGAGAACTTCCTTGTCCTCCTTTCTCATTATGCTCCTTCTGAAACACTCTATCACCATTTCTATGTTTCCTGGGCCCTCCTCGAGTCCAATGAGAATTACTGGCATTTACCCTCTGGTTTAGAATCAGTCTGTGGAGAATTCTTCTCCCCTTTAGTATAAAACCATACAGTTTTAACCTTTTGTGAACCTTGTAGCTAATGGCTTGTTAACCAATACTGCAAGTTTCTGTGGATACATTTTATGTCATACAGGTATTGCCTAAGTTGGGTAGAGCACTCCTCGCTCTGTCACCATCAACTGGTTTTGAGACTGAAAGTCGTTGGTCTGTACCCTCTTACCCACTCATTCCAATCACACATTACAGCATGAATCTACGTTTCAGACCTAAAACATCTGATCTCTTGAAGTCCCAGAATCTTCAAAGGTAAAGAGCTGGCATCAGCCCAGACCCCCTAAGCAGAGATTACTTTATTCACTTATTGACCATCTGGTCTGTCACAGGCATCCTCCCATTGACTGCAATCCCTTCCAATTTCAGGCACCCCATCAAGGCAGCTGTCCTAGACACCTCATTTAATGCTTGCACCTTACATGAGACCATCAAATTCACAAACCATTCCAAAATGTCCAGACCTTCCACATTCACATGCACAAGATGGAACCTTGCCACAACTTGGCCTGAACTAGATGTAGAGTCACTTATCCCAGATGGAGTTGACATTGCTGCTATCTAATGATTTCTTTCTCAAGGGCTATCCTTTCCTTTTCCAACTCTCTTTCCTTTTCTATCTGTGTCTCTTCCTACTTTCTCTGTTTTTCCTCCCTTTCTCTGTTTCTCCTGCCTCTCTTGCAATTTCTGTTCCCGGGCCCATTCCTCTTGTCCCTCCCACCTCTTCTCCTCTTGTACCTAATAAGCTAGTGGTAGCTTCTCCATCTCTAACTCTCTGGTCTTCTCATTCTCTTCAGCCTTAGATTTCTGAAGTACCAACTGAAAGCTTAGGGTCTGTGCTAGACTCAATTCACCCAAGAGATTTGCTCCTGAAACTTGTGATACTGGTACCATAGAAATGTAGGGTGGTATACACACCTGAGATATCCTAGAAACTAAAGGTGGTAAGTGTTCTGGTGAACATCTGGAAAATGCATTAGAGGCTCACTCAGTGTGTGCCTGTGATGAATCCTTCCAAAGGGGGTCCTACAGCCTGAATTCACAGCATTTTCTCCCTAGGCTTCTACCATGGTTCCCTCCCCAGAATCAAGTTCAGCCTAAGCTCTTTCACCCAGTATCTCAAACAGACCCCTAATGAAATTAACAAGGGCTTTTAAGTCCCTACCCCTGAAACTCCTCCACTTTTTGTTCCTTCATAAATTCTTCATCTGATCTGTGGATATGGTGCTGAGGTCTATTCCCAGCCCTGTGCTTTCCATTGACTATACGAGTTGCCTTTGTGCAAAAATAAAAAGGGAATTATTGTGCTGCTATCGCAAACTGGAAATGGCCAAGGCCACCTCAGTATCAAGGATTCTAAATGTTAAGTGCCCTACCTCTTGCAACCAATTGTCAGAACCCCTTTCAGAGGGCTATGGGGCAAGTAGAGTTTACTGGGCTCAACCATGGGCATTGAGGCCTTTTACTTCTGATCTCCCAGGTCCTGAACTACTATGGATCCTAAGTACCTGGGCCAAGCACTTAACTCTCAGGAATAGCATGGTCCATACAGTCCAAAGCTTCCTTGAGGGGAAGTGGATACAGGGGAATGTGCAGATCTGCAATAAATCATTCTACAGCGAGAGCCTCACTTTTATGAAAAAATAGAAGTATTTTATTCCTACTACTGTTAACTCAAAATCCAAATACAACATACAGAAACAATTACACAGTCTCCCCAAGGTAAGGGCTCTAATGTTTCTTTAGGACATCTCCTGGGTCCCTCTCCCTCCACACAATACTGGTTATTCCTCATTCACTACAGACAAACTCCATGGCAAGCCCACTATTAATCAGAGTCTCAAGAGTCCACTCTGCCTCTATTTGAAAGTCAACAGTGTTCTAGCACTGCAGCGCCAACTAGCAAGCTAAATCTTCTGGGGTCGACTGGCTGGAAGTCAGTCTTAATCGCACCTGCAGGCTTGTATCATTTGGAGATCTAGAGTGTACCCCATCCACAGGTGCTTGTAGGGGCAGCAGCTAAGTCTGGAAAGTTTGCCACACACTTCTCCCACCAAGCCAATCATCACAATGCTAGTCCTCTTCCCACAGTTGTGAGATCTATTGTGCTGTTATCTATTTCATTCACCAACAAGCCTCACTCTCTGTAGGCAGATATGATGCAGGCATTGTTGAACAATTAAATGAGAAGGTTATAAAAATTAGATAATTGGCCCACATCATCCACCTTATGCCACAGGAGAGGGAAAGCTAGTGCAGAGAACAAATTAAAACAATCTTGGGCCTAGGATAGGCGTTGAGCACATATTCTTCCACAATCTATGTCCAATGGAGAATCAATATATCTGGTGACTATCTTAGGTAATCTGTTACCACCTTCTATGACCTGAATGCTCACTATGCCTATTTGAGTAAATTATTTACTCTTTACACTGTTGATTTACGCCGGTCTTTGACTTGGATTTTCTCACATTTTTTTCGTTTTGTTTCATGTTGCAGAATGAGAATCCTTTGCTAGCTTGTCTGCTCCATTATAAACAAGAAAAGCCTTTTTTCTCCAATGAAGGCTTCTTTGCAGTGCTAGTGGTTTGCCATGTGTAGTGCTGGATTTACTTCAGCTTTGAGCTGGAGTAATTTACTTCTGTTTGGGTCACCCTTTGGCTTTAACAACTTTAGAAGTGCAGTTTGTTAATAGAAATAGGCTTATTCTTTTGTGGGTCGTCCCACCTTCCTCCCTAAAGCACCCCTCAACCCTTATTACTCCTCCCAAATTTCCACAGATTTTGTAGTTAGTTCACCCTATTTTTTTAACCACTTCCTCAGTACCTCTCACATTTAATAGTATGTAGTAAACCTATATGAGTGATGATCTCTCCATAGAGAAGAGATGTAGATGGTAATACATTGGTGGATTTGTGAATAGAATTTTGTGGAACTTTAATAGTACAAATGTAGTTCTACAAAAAGTAATTTGTGAATAGACCCCTATATATTTAGGGAGAGGGCACTCACAGCGAGTGAAGGTCTAAAAGCTGTTTTTTATATGTTGGTTCAGCTGTACTTTTCATACAAACACAACTGTTCTGTCTGTGATAAAAATGTATTTTCCATCTTGGAAAATGCTTGAAACTATATACAAAGGTACTTTCATCTTAATTTTACAATTCATATTTAATGGTGTAGTCAGATCTTGGATATCTTTAGTGGAAAATTATATTTAAAACATTTTCTAACACTTATCACATCCCAGAGCTGGATTACACACCATTGGATGTACAATCTTGGCTCTGAAGACAAGAGCCTGCTTCTGAACCCAGGAAAAATAGGAGGGTGAGATCTAACAGCCACTTGTAATCCTACTTTTCTGTAAGGCCTTTCTAGATGGTGGAGAAAATGCAACAATGACATGGGCATTTAATGTCATATGTGGACTGCTGTGTTTATTTACACCACCCACATATATGACAAAATATATGGCTTCAAGGGGCATCATTGTGCTCTGTCTGGACTGCAGGTTAAAGGCATTGTAGTAACCCATTGCAAGGAAAGGTGTTTTTACCACAAAGGAAAACATAGTTTTATGTATTAAATAAAGGTGCATGAAGGACATTGGATTGTTACTTGGGATGGGTGACTTCTCATCTCAAGGAATAATCACAAATCTTGCCAATGTGACAAACACCAAGCAATAAAAATCACAAACTGAATTAGGAAAGTAAAGTAAAATTTAATAAACAAAATAACACTAACACAACAAAAAACATTAAGGGGATGTGGGGATATGAACTTTTAAAGCTTTAATATGATTCTTTTAAAGTTTTAAGTAGGAATAGTGCCAAGTAAAAGTAAAATAGTGAACCTCCAACAAACTGAGAGACAGACGTCTGGTAGAACAAAAGCAGGGCCCTTCAGCAGCTGGACACAAGGGACGCACAAGAATTGTTTTGGCATCCTGTTCTGTACCTCTCAAGTGTATCCCAAGTGTAACATGTAGTTAAACAGACCTGTCAAATAGGATTTGACAGTGTGGTGTCTCGGATAGCCACAGCCCACAGTCATCTTTACCAGTTCAGGTCATCCTGTTGTTTGCTCCAGAATTTCATACTTCATTCATACCTATCCTGATCATTGTTGAAGTTGTGCTAGCCATTCAATCTTATCTTTTGATCTGTCAAGTCAGCTAATCCTCAGCGGCGGGTAACAGACATACATTTTAAACTGAATCAATTTAAGTCAAATCACAAAATTATGATTTCAGAATCAGTGTTTATTTTTCTATCAAATTTTATTTGGTATAATTCTGTACTGATATTTTTGAGGTATTGTTTTTCAATTTTCCAATGGAAAACTGCATAGGGAAAACATGTTTTGCGACCCCCCCCCCTTTTCTATCTGCACCCGCTTGACAGATCACCGTGAAACTATGCAGGAAGAAGCTGAGGTAAATGAGACTTTTCTTTTCGTCAAACAGTGCCTAAGTAATTAGCAAACCACAAAATCCGTTCCCTATGGAAACATGGCCCTAACTAGAACTACATTTAAAACTACATTTAGAAAAGTGAGACTACAAGAGAGGAGTTTGTAAGAAGTGAGTTCTCAGAAAAGAAAGAAGTAATCTGGATGCCAGTTATAAATGGATTTGTGCCTCATAAAAAGTGTAAAGCTTGTAAATAATGGTGTCACATTAAGGGGGTCATTACAACATTGGCGGTAAAAGCCGCTTATCGCCGTGCAGAAGACCGCCAACACACCTCCGCGGCCGCGGAATTCCGCCACAGCTATTATGACCCACATCTCGGAATCCAACAAAATTCAGACACCCACACAACTCCGCCACACCAAAGGTCAGTGATAAACTGGCGAAAACAAAACCTCCACTATCACGCCAACAGAAACACGCCCATGCTATCACGACCCACGAATCCACGCGGCGGACTTTCAAACGTGGTATTCCATTGGTGGTACACACCGCCGCGCTCAAAATACACACACATCTCCAAAACACCGCCACATTGGACAATTCCAAATACACACACCTGATACACATACACACACCACTCCCACACAATCAATACTATATAAAACAGACACGCACATCACCCACAAACCCTACGACCAAAAATTTAGACAAAGGCAGAGAGACAGCACAGCATAGACAACCACACCATACAGAGGCACACAACACCATCACCCACACTACTTCCACGCACAAAACACCACACACCACTACATATCACCACACTCATCACCACATACACCACCCCACACATCACCTACACCACCCCATGGCACGGCAAAGACACCCCAGGTTCTCGGAGGAGGAGCTCAGGGTCATGGTGGAGGAAATCGTACGTGTAGAGCCACAGCTATTTGGATCACAGGTGCAGCACACCTCCATAGCTAGGAAGATGGAGCTATGGCGAAGAATAGTTGACAGGGTCAAGGCAGTGGGACAGCACCCAAGAAATCGGGACGACATCAGGAAGAGGTGGAACGACCTACGGGGGAAGGTGCGTTCCGTGGTCTCCAGGCACAACATCGCAGTACAGCGCACTGGTGGCGGACCCCCACCTCCTCCCCCACAACTAACAACATGGGAGGAGCAGGTCTTGACTATTATGCATCCTGAGGGCCTCGGAGTAGTCGGTGGCGGAATGGACTCTGGTAAGTCAAATCTTAACTATCATATCCCCCACCCTACCTGCATGCTATCACAGACCCCCACCCTCACTCAGCCCCTCCCCTATCACTCCAACTCCTCACTAATGTACTAATAACACAAACCACACATCCCAACACCAAGCAATGCAAGCAGCAACAAAGCATGGACACCCATCACTAAAGCATGCCCACTACACATACCCATAACACCCCCATCAACCATCATCACACAAGCTCCCACACAGGAATGCTAGCACTGGGGTACACGCTCACCCACCCATTGCACACCATGACACACACAGATGCAATAATCATGCTTTTACACCCCTGTAGGACTACTACCCAACGTCACCAGACAGCAGGGTCCAGATATCTCCACCCCACCCACAGAAGAGGCCCACAGTGATGACAGCAGCTCTGTCCAACTGGATCCAGATGACCAGCCCGGACCATCGTGGGCCTCGGGACAGTCGGTTCCCCACACCCAGTCACAGGCCATCACAGACCTTCCACCCTCTGGAAACACCAGCACAGCACCCACCCAGCGGGCCCATACCTCCGTACCCAGGACACGTCAATCAGCTGTGTGTCCACCACTACAGGGAACCCAGGATAACCCACCACCCCAACAACAGGGACCTGGGGGCAGTGGTAGTGGGCACACGGGCCAGTGGACGGAGGCCCAGGAACACAGGGAACTGGGAGGGCTGCTGTGCGACAGGGGGTGGACAGGCCTAGGGAACTCACTCTCCACGAGGCCCTCTCCTCCATCATGGGAGCATACCACCACTCCCAGGATACAATGGCAACGGTCCTGGCCAAGTTTCAGGAGACCCAGCGCATGCAGGAGGAACAGTATTTGGGGTTCAGGGAGGAACTCAGAACCATCAGCTCCGCCCTGGGCACCATCGTAGGGGTGCTGAAGGAAATACTTAACACCAGGAGGGACACCGTGGCACTCCAAGGGGCCCCTGACACTAGCATGGATGAAGAACTGCCCAACACCTCCGCCGGCGCTAGTGGACAGGACCACCACACCAGCACCCCACCCCCTGCAGACGGAGAACCACCCCGCAAGCGGTCCCGGAGATCCAGGAACAGGACAGAGCACGATGCCAAGACCCCCACCAAGAAATGAGACCACCCTGATTGTCATCCCAATGTCCCACTTTGTAACCCTGTCCATATTGGAACTGCCCCAGCTCCACTTCCTACGCCCATATGGGCAGTGCACCTGTGAGACTAATAGACTGGACTCTGCCATGGACATTCCTCCACCATCACCCATCACCATTTTACCACCCCCCTCCAATATTTAGCACTTCAATAAACACCCTTGAAGCACAAAACAACCTGGAGTCAGTCTGTGATTATGAAAATGTGTATTAGCAATGACAGTGAAAAAATCCGTCCTCAAATGTAATGTCAACATACCTATGTCACAAATCTCACGTCCATGAGGAATCTAAGCGGACACGAGTTGGTAACCACACCTGTGAAACCGTAATGGAAATGTACAACTCAGTTACCATATACTGGTTGAAATCGACAGACAGGATAGTGTGAAAGTACCTGTAGTAGGCAGGAATGTGTTCTCACCTGTGTGCCACTGGAAATATTCCTGTATAACTGAGTCCCTGTTGTCAATGTCTTCTTCCTCTGGTTCCTCCTCATCACTGTCCACAGGCTCCACAGCTGCCACAACACCCTCATCTGGACCATCCTCCTGCAGAAAAGGCACCTGTCATCGCAAAGCCAGATTGTGAAGCATACAGCAGGCCACGATGATCTGGCACACCTTCCTTGGTGAGTAGAATAGGGAACCACCTGTCACATGGAGGCACCTGAACCTGGCCTTCAAGAGGCCGAAGGTGCGTTCGATCACCCTCCTAGTCCGCCCATGGGCCTCATTGTAGCGTTCCTCTGCCCTGGGATTCCTCACTGGGGTCAGTAGCCATGACAGGTTGGGGTAACCAGAGTCCCCTAATAGCCACACCCGGTGCCTCTGGAGTTAACCCATCACTTAAGGGATGCTGCTATTCCGCAGGATGTAGGCGTCATGCACAGAGCCAGGGAACAAAGCATTTACTGGAAGATGTACTGGTCTGCCAAACAGACCATCTGTACATTCATCGAATGATAACTCTTCCGGTTCCTGTACACCTGTTCACTCCTGTCGGGGGGCAGAGCTACATGGGCCCCATCAATGGCACCTATGATGTTAGGGATATGTCCAAGGGCATAGAAGTCACCTTTAACTGTAGCCAAATCCTCCACCTGAGGGAAAACGATGTAGCTCCGCATGTGTTTCAGCAGGGCAGACAACACTCTGGACAACACGTTGGAAAACATAGGCTGGGACATCCCTGATGCCATGGCCACTGTTGTTTGAAATGACCCACTTGCAAGGAAATGGAGCACTGATAGCACCTGCAGTTGAGGGGGGATCCCTGTGGGATGGCGGATTGCTGACATCAGGTCAGGCTCCAACTGGGTACACAGTTCCTGGATTGTGGCACGGTCAAACCTGTAGGTGATGATTAAATGACGCTCCTCCATTGTCAACAGGTCCACCAGCGGTCGGTACACCGGAGGATTCCGCCATCTCCTCACATGTCCCAGCGGACGGTGCATAGGAAGGACAACAGCGACCACAGAGTCAGACAACTCAGAGGTATGTACCCACAGTCTACAAAGAACACGAAACATAATCCAAAAAGTTGCCTGTATGTGGGTTGAGTGTAGGCCTAGGTATGTGTGACGCAGTTGAAAATGAAGCCATGTGGGCCCCTGAAATGGCGGCTGCCTGACCTCTATAGTGGGACAAGGGGATGTGAGGTAACTGCGCTGGCGTTGTACACCGTTGCGGTAGGCGGACGAAGACCGCGGCGCAATGCTGCATTGGTTAACAGTGGACCCTATGGGTCCCAGGAGCCAATGACGAAGTGCGCTGGCGGTGATAATACGCACCGCCGCGGAGGTCACCGCCGCGGACGTGACCGCCATTTTCTATCTGTTGAATCATTCGATACCTGATCTTCGACAGGAGAGGACCTCCACTGCAAGTGCTGCTGTGACCTCGGTCTGGAAGAGACAATGGCTCGTGCTTCTGGGGAAAGGGCCCCTGCCTTCACTGCACAGGAGTTGGAGAAGCTCGTGGACGGGGTCCTCCCCCAGTACACGGTACTTTACGGTCCTCCAGATAAACAGGTAAGTACACAGGGAGCACGTTGTATGGGCTATGCCTGAGTGTAGAGGGCTGGTTGGAAGAAGGAAGGGGCCACAGTTCTGCGTGCATGAAGGACTGTGAATGCATGTGCCACATGGCAAGGCTAGGGATGTGGGCCACTCACTTCGAAGGTGCAGTTGCTAATGACTTCTCTTCTTCCCCTGTACATTTCATGTAGGTCAGAGCCCACAAGAAGAAGGATATTTGGCGTACCATCGCCAAGGACGTCCGGACCCTGGAGGTCCACCACAGACGGAGCACCCACTGCCGGAAAAGATGGGAGGACATTCGCCGCTGGAGCAAGAAGACGGCAGAGGCTCAGCTGGGGATGGCCTCCCAACGTGGGAGGGGTGCCCGTCGAACCATGACTCCCCTGATGTTCCGGATCCTGGCGGTGGCCTACCCTGAGTTGGATGGGCGCTTGAGGGCATCACAGCGGACACAAGGGGGTGAGTACAACATCATTCTGCCGACTTTGCGCGTAGTGAAGGTGTCTGGGTGGGGGAGGAGGGCTGTGGGTTCCCCTAGGCTAGGGTGAGCTCCGTAGGCTAGGCCCTCCGTAATGTAGGCCATGTGGCACTCCACCCCACCTCTGTAGAGTGCCAGGTTCAGTATACATGCCCCTGTGTCATCTATGTGTGCAGATGTCCACCATAGCCATGTAGGCCATATCACAGGTACTGCATCTGTAGAGCCCAAGAGCGCGGCGTAGTGCAGGGGGCTGTTGTGTCTGTATTGTCCGCCAACGGTGGGGTAAGCCATGCACTCAACCTGTCTTTCTTCTGTCGTTCCCTCCCCCCCGTTTTTTTGGTCTCCCTGTTCTTGTGTGCATCAGCATCATCAGGCGGAGGTACAGTGGCACCGGAGCACGAGGGGGCTGCATCCCACATGGCCATGGAGGGCCACACCACGGACTCTGAATACACCAGTGGGACGGAGGGCGAGGGGAGCTTCACGGCGGTCACAGGACCTGCAACCAGCGACACAGACTCGTCCTCCGATGGAAGCTCCCTTGTGGTGGCAGCAAAATCTGTGCCCCCCACTTCAACAGGTACAGCTGCCACCCCCCCTACCAGCACCTCCCTCCCAGCAGCCCCTCAGCATTCGCCCCGTGCCCGCTCACCCAGGAGGGTGGGCATCACCTTCGCCGCAGGCACCTCAGCCTCTGCCCCTGCCCCTGTCACCTCTGCTGCCCTCAGTGAGGAGGCCATTGACCCCCTCAGGTCACTCACTGTTGGGCAGTCTACCATTTTGAATGCCATCCAGGGTGTAGAAAGGGAGTTGCAATACACAAATACATTCCTGGAGGGCATTCATTCTGGTCAGGCTGCCCTTCATCGAACCCTGCAAACTCTGGCCTCAGCACTGATGGCAGCCATTGTCCCTGTCTCTAGCCTCCCCCCTCCAACTTCCTCCACCCAGACCCAATCCCCTGTACCCCAGCCTATCCGAAGCACACCATCAGACCAGCATGCACACACGTCAACACACAAGGGAAGCTCAGGCAAACATAAGCACCACACATCCCACAGGCACTCACGCAAGCATCACACACATACAGACACAGCAACATCCACTGCCTCCACTGTGTCCCCCTCCTCCTCGTCTCCCTCCTCCCTCCCAGTCTCGTCTACACTCTCACCTGCATGCACTACCACTACAGCCACTAGGTCCCACTCCAGCACACCCACCACCACACCCCGCTCACCTGCACTCACCACCCCCACTACCATTTACACGTCCCCTGTGTCCTCTCCCAGTGTGTCTGTGACGCCCCCTCCCAAAGTACACAAACGCAGGCACACACCCAACCAACATACATCCACCTCACGACAGCCTCCAGCGCATGCACCGGCACCCAAAGCCACAAAAGTTACACCTCCTACAACCACCTCCTCTTCCTCCACTCCCAGACCCCCTCCAGCTACCCGTCCCAGTGTTCCTAAGAAACTTTTCCTGACCAAGCTTGACCTCTTTACCACCCCCCCCTCCAATTCATAGGTCCCGTACTAGCACCTCAGCCAAAAAATCTCCGGGACCAGTGGTGTAAGTTGTTAGAGGTATGTGGAGTGCACCAGGCACCAGGGCAGACAGTGTGACACAGAGCCACAGCACAGCCAGTCCCCCCCTTTGAAGCACCAGAAGTTGGACCATGCCCGGCGGGAGTGGGGGAAGACTCCAGCCAGCAAAGCCGCTCACAAGGGTCCCAGGGGGAGTGTCCACTCAGCTGTGACTCCACCCAAGGTGGGGAAGGGGCAGGAGAAATCACCAAAGTCTGGGAGGAGCAGCACGGCAGAGAAGACCGCCATCCTCCCCGCTGCCCAGGAGGCCACCGCCAGCCCCATCATCACTGGCCAAGAGGCCACCGCCATAGTCAGTGCCCAGGAGGGCAGCCCCATCGTCATTGACCAGAAGGCCACCGCCAGAGTCAGTGCCCAGGAGGGCAGCCCCATCATCACTGGCCAGGAGGCCACCGCCAGAGTCAGTGCCCAGGAGGGCAGCCCCATCGTCACTGGCCAGGAGGCCACCACCAGAGTCAGTGCCCAGGAGGGCAGCACGATCATCACTGGCCAGGAGGCCACCGCCAGCCACAGCCCAGCTGCCCAGGGGGGCCTGGCAGCCCCAGCTCAGCTGCACAATGAAGGACTGCCAGCCCAGCTGGGCAATGAAGGACCGCCATGGCAAGCACCACTGAACAGGGCAAAGACCGCTCAACAGGTCAGAAACTGCAAACTCAAGCACCGCTGAACAGGGCAAAGACCGCCATGGCAAGCACCGCTGAACAGGGCAAAGACCGCCATGGCAAGCACCGTTGAACAGGGCAAAGACCGCTGAACAGGTCAGAAACTGCAAACTCAAGCACCGCTGAACAGGGCAAAGACCGCCATGGCAAGCTCCGCTGAACAGGGCAAAGACCGCTGAACAGGTCAGAAACTGCAAACTCAAGCACCGCAGAACAGTGCAAAGACCGCTGAACAGGGCAAGCACCGCCAACTCAAGCACCACTAGCCCATGAGCAGCAGGGGCAGTGACGCAACTGGGACCGTCACGGGGAGAGTGATGCACTCTGGGCACCAGTCCCCCTCCAGAACCAGTGGAGACATGCATCCACTCCGTCTGTCCTTAACAGGATGAAGCACTCTGGGCACTAGTCCCCCTCCAGAACCAGTGGAGACATGCATCTACTCAGTCTGTCGTTAACAGGATGAAGCACTCTGGGCTCCAGTCCCCCGCCAGAACCAGTGGAGACATGCATCCACTCAGTCTGTCCTTAACAGGATGAAGCACTCTGGGCACCAGTCCCCCTCCAGAGCCAGTGGATAGATGCATCCACTCCGTCTGTCCTTAACAGGATGAAGCACTCTGGGCACCAGTCCCCCTCCAGAACCAGTGGAGACATGCATCCACTCAGTCTGTCCTTAACAGGATGAAGCACTCTGGGCACCAGTCCCCCTCCAGAACCAGGGGAGACTGTTATACACTTGAGAGACTGTGGCTTTGCACTCCCCAGGATGTAACAGTGGGCAAACCACACACTGTAGAGACTTGAGAGACTGTGGCTTTGCACTCCCCAGGAGGTAACAGTGGGCAAACCAACCACTGTAGAGACTTGAGAGACTGTGGCTTTGCACTCCCCAGGATGTAACAGTGGGAAAACCAACCACTGTAGAGACTTGAGAGACTGTGGCTTTGCACTCCCCAGGATTGAACAGTGGGCAAGCCACCCACTGTAGAGACTTGAGAGACTGTGGCTTTGCACTCCCCAGGAGACATCAATGGGCATGGAGCCCCATTGTGGATCTGGCGTGGTGCACTCATCCATCTGAGGTGCCCCCCCTTCCCTTCCCCCTGAGGTGCCTGTTGTATTTCTATCTGATGCCCCGGCAGTGTTCTCTCCGTTTTGATCAGGTATCTGATGTGGGCCTCGCCCATCCATTTTGGGCCCAGTGGTCCACGGACAATGAATGGTGCATTACCTGCACTACTACTCGTGATGTATATTTTGTTGAATGTGTAATTATATCTGTATATATTTGGTTACTGTATTTTGATATATTACAATGGTTGAACTCATTTCCTTTTGTGTTTGCATTCTTCCGGGGGTGTTGGGGGTTGTTACTGTAATGTTTGGATATGCATTGGTGTGTGTGTGTTGTAGTGGGTGAGGATCAGGGTGGGGGTGGGGGTATTGCGTGTGTGTGTCCCTGACTTTTGCCTTCCCCTCCCCTATGTCGTAGGTGCAGTACTCACCGCTGTCTTCGCCACCGGCATTGATGATGGTCGTATAGGAGCAGGAAGACTATCGCAGAAAGTATTTGGAGTTCCTGTTCCATGGTGTCAGCTTTCCTCGTGGGGTGTGTAGAGGTGAGCGTTTTCCCCTTGAAATGGCTGTTTCTGCCGTGTTTTTATCCACTGGGAATCCGCCCTGGAAAAGGTGGCGGATTGGTAGGTTGTGATACTGTGGCCGGTACATTGGCTTCTCCCTGTCTGTTGGCGGTGACCGCCAAGCTGTCTGTCTGTACCGCCGTGGCGGTCGGAGTGTTAAAGTGGCTGTCTTTGTTGGCGGTTTCCGCCACGGTCTTAATTGCAAAATGTTTACCGCCGGCCTGTTGGCGGTCATACCGCCGCTTTAACACCGTCCGCCAGGGTTGTAATGACCCCCTAAGTGATTTCACAAATCTTTTTAATGGAAAGAAAATACATATAAAACAATGTCTCACCTGCAAGTCAAATTATGTGGCATATGCTATTAGATGTACATGTCTAACATATAATGTTGGCAGTACAAAGTTACCTGTCCATAAGTGGACCCTTCAACATCTGAGGGCTATTGCAAATAAGGATCTAACATACTCTGTCTCAATACATTAACATAAATAGCATCAGGGAGAAATTGATGGACTGAGATATTTTGCCTTTGACACAGTACCCTCTAGCTTCGGAGGGGGGATAGAGAACTGTTATTATGTCACTCGGGAACTAAATACATTGTTGAGTTTAACTGTCTGGAACACACAGGACTCAACATGGATGAGTAACTCTATGTTTTCCTGGTAAAAACTTCCAATATATCTAATGATTCTAGTTTTTATATTTAGTACGGGTGTTTTTTCTATTGAGCAATAGGAGTAATTCTGGCATTATAATGAACATCTTATCTCCTTTCTTGATGCATCTGTATGCAGCATACGACGGAGGAGGAGTGGGATGAAAGAGAGAGCAAGCGAGGAACAGCTTGGGGCATCGCATTCGGGGTTTCAAAAAGGCGCCAGTCACCAGCCACCCGCTGCCTTCCCTGCTGCCTGGCTTAGTTTGAAGGAGTTTGGAGGAGTCGTATGCCGGTAGGAAGCTCATGGAAACCTTGTTGCATGCAGAATTTGGAGCTTCGAGTTGAGGTGAGGCAGCAGCAGAGGTCCTGACACACCACCATGCTAATTGTGGCTGTCCTTCTGTTTTAAGGCCCCCTAATTGCTAATACTTAATTCAACCTCTTGTTTTAGATATTACCTCATTATTTATTATTTAGTTACATTAATTGGATTTTGATCAGCGTCACATTGTATTTGGAAATTTCAAGAGCCTTGAAAGCAAAAAGAGGTATAGGAGGCATAAAAGGGGTCTACATCATAAAATCCAACAGCCCACGGTGGGGGGTGGAGTAGGCCTAGGTCCTACTGCCTCTTGGTAGAGCACTGATATCATGGAAGTGGCATGACCAGGTTCGAGTGCAGCATACAGGCCTGCACGTATCTGTGCTTATTTCTTATTGTATATATCCTACATACTACCTCACTAAACAGTACCTCTAGACTAATTTTTGCTGAACTCTTACTGAATTTTATTGATTTTTTAAGAAACATTGTGAAACCCACTTGGGTAGCGTGCAGGTGCCCCTTCCCCATCACCTATATAGTAGTTCAACCAAGTGGAGGTGTGGCGGCACTGAAGAGAGGAGCCGCAATTGTTTGAGCATATTGAGATAGTGAATATTTAGATAAAGCTGCACAAATAGCAATGGTACAGGTGTGCTATAAATCAGAGAAACTGGAGAAAAACAGAGAACCCCAATTACAATGCGCTCTGGGAGAACTCAGCGTGCAGGCCCTCAAACATCTAATATGAAGGAGGGGTGAGAAAAAAGCAGTCAACAGACCTAGAAAGAAAAATATATTCACCTCACCAATTATCAGGCAGGAGACATCATCTGTCCTTTTACTAATCCTTTGTACATTAGTTTCAGCACCACCATTTGCCTCTCTTCAAGCCTCTCTGTTTCATTTGCAGCACTCACCTCCTAAATGTTCAAAGATTACAGACTATTTTAATTTAAATAATTATAATAGTCGTAATGGGATTACAAGCCTCAACACCCCCTCTACCCCAGCCGGCAGTGGTGATGATACCTGTGGCGATCCAGGAGCACATTATGCCATGCTCACTGTTTCGACTCGGGTTCATACATTTGCCACAGATCTTTAGGAACACCAGGACAACTTATCGTTTTTATAGTCAGCTTTCAATCACTTCAGCTCTTTACTTTTGGAACCAAATATAGTAGGGGAAACCATAATAAGCAAGCCGCTCAACGAGGCAGGTAGTACGGTAGATCAGATGGCAAGTCCAATAGAACCCAGTTTATGTGCCCAAGCAGCAGATTAGACCAACACCTTTGGTAACTTTGCTTGTCACTTGGTCCCCTCTAATTCTTCAACCACTATAAAGTTAAACCTTCTGTCTGGGAAACCACCAACTATTAGCGCAGTCAAGGAAACTTCTAGTCTCATCTTCACAGAAGAGGAGTACGTGCCTCAACATTTTGATTTTTCTAGCCACTGCGGTTTAATGTCCCTATGGAAAGATTACAACTCACAATATGAATCATTCAGCAGTCAAACTGAAGAGAGGTTGCAGCATAATATAAGTGTTTCCATTTGGAATGCCCTATTTAACAATATGGAGACAATCACAGTATCAGTGTTGTAACACTCAGAAACACTGGATATGCAAGTGGATTTCTTAAGTACTTTAGAGACCTACATTGTGGGTATTGACGCCAAATTGCTTGCATTGAGGAATTTGATCACTGGGGTCCAGTCAGAGCGGGATGCCATGTATCATTCCTGCATCAACTCTCTGACTAGAATACCCCAAATGCTGGACAATGTCCTCAAGTCGATTTCAAGCCCATGCCAGTAGATAGGTATAACTCCGGATTAACTGGTCAAGGCAGAATCCTGCCAGGCGTCTGCTGGCATCCGTGGGCCTAACGGCATTATGGGCCATATACCGCAGACCAGTTCACAATGTACTTCAATAAGCCTGGATTGTGGTGAAGTAGCTGCAAGGTCAGCATCAGAACAAGTGATCGCTGGGTAACCTATGCCGCCCAGCTCTGAAAGTGGCAGCAAAAGTAACTCCGTCCTACCCGCACCTAATCCATCTAATACACAAGATGACAGCACTAAATTAAATATGAATGGAAGGTGTTCGCAGCATAGCACAGAGAAGTTATAAGGCTACCCACGAAAAGGGATGGTAAAAGTATTCAGAATGCAAGAAACAAGTGAATAACTAGCTGCAGCGCTTCCTCTTGCACAGCTACTTCTCAGCCAGCTCCCACTGCTAACAAGGGCTAAGACATGTCTTCGCCCATAAATATGCATCCTTCTAGTGAGATTAAAATATAGTCATTGTTCTACTCTAATTTAGCACCGAGGATGGGCAGTGAACTGGACACAGCCAAGGGTAGGACTTTGTTGCCCTCAGTCAATCAGTATGGAGCTCCAGTCCTGGCCGCAACTGTGTGCCACTAAAATCCCTCAATACCAAATCCACCCGTTAATACATTATTTTAGCACGTTGCTAAAACAACTGTTGGTCCAAATGCCCATGATATGAGAAACATAGATCCTATTAACCATCTGGGCATGAAATTGCAACAGGAATCAGAAATTGAACCTTTTAACTCAGCTCACATTCTTGCCTGGACCATCTCACAGGCCCATAATGTCCAATACACCCATTGTGCCTGTTTATCCATGTATAGACCATGTAAAAATATGATGTGGTACACTGTTCCGAAACTGAAAGAGAAGGAAAGAGAAAGGGTCCTGATAATCAGGAGCAATAGTCCTCACACACCATATTTGGTGTCATGCTTCATCATCGGACAGCTCCTCGTCAGACTGGCGCTGCAATGTCTGACGGGCACCCCCCGAGGGGGGGCTCTTTGCCGGAGATCTTTTTGAATATACTCGATGATGCCGCGGAGCCAAATATGGGTCCGAGAGAGGAAAAAATGTACAGAGAAAGAATAGTAAAATTGGCTCAGATCCCTTATTAATAGTTTATTATTCGCTGTTGGGAAATGGTCAAGATTAAAAAGAAATCAAGGGAGTGAAACTGGAGGCAATGCCCGGACACTCACACAAGAACAATCAGAATAATTAGGGAGGATGGAAGTGATCCAACGCTCCTTAGTATGCGGTCAACATGTTTCGCGTCGTTGTTGGTCCAACAGGATCCCGTGACGCTTCTTCAGGACCTACTAAATCATGAATTTTCTCCAAAAGAAAAAACAAAATACCTACACTCCTGTTGACTAACACTCACAGTCTGGGTGTCATCAGTCGCTTGCTAGGACTAAACCGGACTGGTTTTCCTTTCCTATCAGTCGCCCATATCCATTAGACAATAGGCTCCATGGGATATCGCTGGCCCATCGCCCGGTATACAGAAAATTTTCTTGGTTACCGGTGTTAGATGCAGCACCTACCCGGGGGTCGCGTTCCCGAACGTACGACCCCCGGGTAGGTGCCGATGGGCCAGCGATATCCCATGGAGCCTATTGTCTAATGGATATGGGCGACTGATAGGAAAGGAAAACCAGTCCGGTTTAGTCCTAGCAAGCGACTGATGACACCCAGACTGTGAGTGTTAGTCAACAGGAGTGTAGGTATTTTGGTATAGACCAGCATTAGAGATTCCCTTCTATGCTTTTAAGTGGTAATTTCTGATCTGAGAGGAATAGACTTGTCATATTTGGTATTTTTAGAATGGTAGTAAGAATTCCTACTTGCTGGTGAAGTTGGATTCTACATTACTATTTCTGAAATGCCACTTTTAGAAAGTAGGCATTGCTTTGCACTTACTGCCATCTGTGCCTTATAGCTTGTCCTCAATTCACATCTGGTCTGTACTGGTTGACAGCTACCCTTGTACATTCCACCCAGACAGACAGCCATGAACACAGGACACTCAGCTGCATGTGCATTCATCTGCATACAGATGAGTTTCCCTGAGCAAGAAGGGTGGAGGGGCTCTCTCTTACACTTCAAAGGCCAGTGACCTGACCACACACAAAGGACTGATAACCCCCCACAGGGCTCCTGGCAGACAGGGCTGGGTTGAATGGGGAATTTGTGCACTTCAAAACCAATCTTTAAGGTTTCTTCACTTCAAAGGCACTTTTGGGTATATGTACTGGTTCTGTGACCCCCACCAAATCAGACATTTCTGGACCAACAAGTGGACTCTGTCAGAAGGACTGCCTGGCTGCCCAAGGGACTCAACTGGACTGCTTTGCGGGAAGGACTGCTGGCCTGCTTGTTGCCCTGCTTTCTGCTGACTTCTGGCTTTGCTGCTGACTCTGCTGGAAGGATTCTGCCTTCCTCCTCAAGAACTCTTTAAAGGCTTGGATTGAGTTTGCCTCCTGTTCTGAGGTTTCAAGGCTCTCAAAGACGTCACCAAAGAAGAGAATATCCAGTGTGTTGGGAAATCTACACAGCGCCTGCAAAATTTTACGTAACGTCTGCCAGATCGATGCAGCACTGCCGTCCAGGTGATAAATTACTGCATTGTCTGCTGGATCGATGCAGCACCTGTTGCCTCTGCTCAACGAGTTCTGGGTTTTCCACATATCGACCCTGTGCATCAAAATATCCCAGCATCACAGTGAGGAACAAAGGCTGCGCTCCTGAAAACCAACACTTCGCCTTGCAGCTTGGAAAGAATTGATGCATTTCCTTTGCCCCACCAGAAAAATCGATGTATCCCTTTACTCTTTGGCGCATCTCCTCTTCTGCGACCCCTCTGTGTAATTATTGTTGACGCATCCCAGGTACTGTGTGTTAAAAGGATACAACCACAGGTTTTTAAGGACTGAGACTCATTTAAACATTTTAAAAGAGATATCTTGACTTGTGCATATTGTATTTTTGTAGTTTTGTTCTTATTTTATTCAGATAAACATTATCTATTTTTCTAAACTGGTCTGGAGTGCTGTTTGTGGTGTTTTCAAAGTGATACTGTCTGAGTTATTTGACACATACTTTACAGATTGCCTTCTAAGTTAAGCCTGCCTGCTCTTTGCCAAGCTACCGGAAGGTGAGCACAGGATAGTTTAGGTTGTGTTGGAACTTACTCTGACTAGGATTGTGGTCCCTACTTGGACAGGGTGCATCCCTCTGCCAACCAGAGACCCAATTTCTAACAGTCCTGCTATTCAAAACTAGAGAGACAGCAAAGTAGAGCAGAATGCACTCTGAGCTTTGATCATGTGACAGAGATACACAACTGTCAGAAACACTTTCAGAGGGCCACTGTATATGCAAGTTTTGCTGGGCCCAACCTCGAGGGTTGAGGCCTTTTACTGCTAATGTCCCAGAGCCCACCTACTATGTATCCTGAGCAACTGGGTTCAGTGCCCCTTTTGCACTTGACTCTTGGTGGTAGCTATGATTGAGTAATTCAAGGTTCCCTGGGGGGGGTGAATACAAGTGAGTGAACTCATAACTGAAAGAACACACAGCAGTGTCAATATATCAACACCCAATCAAACACGTATTCTTATAATAAATCATTCAAAGCAATGTTACTCTATATATAAACAATAACACATTTTCCCTTGAGGATGGGGCTCTAGTGTTTCGCTGGCAAATTCCTGCCCTACCCATTCTTCGTAATGTGGTGGAAGCTACTTCTCATTCACTGGTGGCCACGTACAGGACAGGACTGGAGCACCCTTAACAGCATGTTCCCCCGGCCCAGTAGGCCCATAACCAAAGTCCACTCAGATGGGCTTCTCACTGGACCTCCAATGCTCTCCTCTTCCTCACAGAGGATACTGGTCTTGGCAAGTAGGTAGTCACGGGTGCTCCAGGCTCCAGACAAGGTGGTCCTGGTTTCCCTGAGTGATATCCCCTCACCAAGCAGGCAGATCAGCAGGCCTTCTTCCAGAGTCCTGGTCACTGGGAGAAGACTTGCAGAGCTTTCTCTCCTCACACAGCCCATCTGGCTTCCTGGCAGATGACAAATGTTTGGTGTCTAAACATCCCTTTCTTATAGTCCATTTCCAGACACCCAATGTGTTTTAAGGTGTGAGTCTTTGAAGTTTTATGTTTGTTTTCTGTGTTTTTTTTAAGTTCACCCTTCCCCTGTCATCATTCCTCAAAAAAGGCTGTCACAGCAGAGAGAGCAAGACTCTGAAGCTGATAGTCCTACTACACAGGCCCTGGGAGTGACTAGAGTTCACACCTGGATGTCAGTGGTATGTGCATCAAAGGTTTGATCCTGGGCTCCCAGCCCTACTCTTTATGATTACCTTAACAGCTCCATCTACCTCCCCAAGATGTGTCCAGGCTATTCTCTTGTGATCTATCAATGAATCAAAGAGCAACCTTTGAAGTGTACAGGGGGAGTCCCACTCTCCCTTCTCCAGGGTGTTCTCTACTCCTCGTGTCTTTACCAGGCAAACGTGGGCTTCCCAAAATAGAACCCAGTGTCCTCCATGTAATGTACAATTACTGGCAAACTTGCAGTCAGTATATGCACACATTATACACATATTAACCAAAACTTTTAATATGATGCATTGTACCACCTAGACACATACACATTCAGCACACACATTCACTGTGCACACACTGCTCAGTACTTTAGCCTTTCTGGATTGTGCCTTGGTGTGCCCCTTGCAAGCACACACACTGCTAATAAACACAATCACCATGCATGTGCTACATAACACTTCAACCTTCATGTATTGTAATTCTTGAGCATCCACATACACCCAGTACATGCACTCACTGTTCAAGGACTGCACAGGACTGCATTTTCCATGTAGTGTATTTCTCACAGGTATACCTATATTCAGTACTGGCAGTAACCATGCAATCACTGCACAGCACTGATCTATCCAGTGGAGAGTCACCGCTCCTACGTCACAGCATTTTACACGTAACTGATGTAGGCCACGGGAGAGTTAAGCACCAGAAGCAGAACTTTCAAAAGGTGAGTGAGCGGGTAGGCAGGGTCGGATTAGGAAGGCAGGCAGTAGGGAATTGGCTGATGGGTCAGTCCCTCAGGGCCACATGTGGACTGTTTTTTTATGGCTTTTGTAAACCAGCCCACAGAGACTTAGGCCCTCATTATGATGTTGGCAGGCGGCGGAGGCCGCCCTCCAACGCCATCCAGCCATCAGACCGCATGTGTGGCCTGAACCTTTCTGGCCCTATTATGGCTTCCCCCCTGAGGCAGCAGGGAACAGAGCCTTAACATTGCAGCCGGCTCCATTCCAGACTACGGCAATGTGGTGGTGCAGCGGGTGCAGCAGCACCCGTCTCGCAATCCACTGCCCGTATTCTGGCAGTGGAATGTGCAATGGGGCTGTGCATGGGGGCCCCTGGAATGCCCATCCCAAGTGCGTGGGCAGTGCAAGGGCTCCCGTACCACCAGCCTTTTCATGGCGGTGTTTACCGCCATGGACAGACTGGCAGATGGGGACTCGTAATCCCCAGGGCAGCTCTGCTTGCAGTGTTGCACTGGCGGATTACAACCACCGGGACTGTCAGGATGCAGGCTGGCAGCAGCCTGGTGGTGTCGGCGGTTTGACCGTGGTGGCTCGGCCACGGTCATTATGTCGCGGTCGGACCACTATTTTGGGGGCTGTCTGACCGTGACCATGACCCTGGTGGTCTAGTGACTGCCAGGGTCATAAGGACCCCCTTAATGTCTTCCCCGGTCCCCACCAGACCTCTATATTGTGTTGCCAGTATCATGCGCACTCCTCAGCCATGCTGTCAAATTGAAGCTGGGGGGAAAGTGTTGTACTGGTCCATAGGGCATTTTCACCTCGGGGGAGCCTGCCTCGTGTGGCTGGCCCAGCCCAGAAGCAGTTCCCCCTCTGGGCCATCACTTTCAGGCCATGGTGGGCATGGGTATGGGGAGAGTGGGGATATGCAGGGCCCTTGTGGGGGGAATTCTTTACCTAAGCTCCCCTAAAGTAGCAGCAGTCACCTTGTGTTTTTCTTGATCCCCTTCCCTGCAGGTTATACTCTGAGCCTGTAGTGGGCAGGGGATGGGTGAGTAATGGAAGTGGACTCACCAGGCGTTGTCACCTCAGTCCCAGTGTCTTTTAGGCCTTGGAGGAGGGGTGGGTGAATGTTGCGTAGGCTTAGCTGCTAGGCCACCTTTTTCATCAAAAGACAATTTGGGATGTACCATTATGGTGTCAGAGCTGCTGACGTCACAATTGGGGAAGTTTGTTAGACTTCTGCCATCAGTTCAACATCCAGTGAATCTGGGCAAATCGCTTATTCTTCCTATGTAAAATAAAAATTAATTTGAGCTTGTGCAATGTTGCTGGTGCTCATGGTTATTGCTCCAACACCTTTGGGATGAGTTCTCACTGTATAAAACTACAAACAAAATTAATGATTTTGGAATCTGGGCCATTTCTTTTTAAGTGCCCGGGCCAAATTATGATCTCAATCCGACCCACTGGTAGGCCCCAATCCAGTGACATCAAGTAAAAAAGACTTTTTCACTCCAACAGGTCACTACACGCTATTCTGCCTTCACAGCATTCATGCTGCTTAACTCCTGGCTAAGGACGTAGCCTTCCATGACTAAGAAGGTAGTGATTTGGGGTGCCCCTCCTGCTCCAACAAGAACGCAATCTGTGAGAAAGCCCTATGTCATAGTGCACAACCATGACTGCCTTTGACATCACAATCAGCATGAGGAATTTAGAAAACTGTACAGATGGACACTCAGAGCAGGGGTACATGTCCATTACCATGCAGGGAACATTTCTGTTCCAATAGATGCGCAACCTAGATTAAATCAACCAGTACAACTCCTAACCTAGAAAGGTTGGGTGGTCAAATTGGTAAAATCAGCGGGAAAGTCCATCAGTATTCCTATGGCTTAACCCATCTCTCTGCTCCACTATAAAGACTAACCCTTGCAAAGAAATTAACCATCACAACAACTTGGGATTCTCTCCCTTCATAGCCATCAACCATTTCATTGACTTATGATCCATTTGTGGCACAAACTTAGTGCCAAACAACTAAGGGCAGAACTTACATAAGGTCAGCACTCCTTCTTAACATCCTCGCAGTTCTGCTCTCTCTATGTCAATCACCTACTAATAAAGGCTACCAGATGCTCTCTACATTTGCCATCCAATTGAGCTAACCTCACTTCAACTCCTTTGTCAAAGGCATCCATCTGTGCAATGAAAGGCTGAGTCTAGTCAGGTGTTTTCAGTACCAGTGCAATGCATAGTGCCCTCTTCAGTTCCTTAAATACTTTTTGACACTCTGCAGTTCATATTACTTTCTTGGGCTGCTTCTTAAAGGTCAAAGAAGTCAGTGGGACAACTATACTTCCATAGTCAGCCACAAACTTCCTATAATACCTGGTGAGTACTAAGAAAGCCCTCACTTCCGTCTGGGAAGTAGGCACTTCCCACTCCATATCAGACTGAATCCTGGCATCCAAAGGGCAAATTTTCCTCATAAAATCTGTGTTCACCTATGGCAACAAAGATCAGCATTAGAGATCCAGATAACACTACAGTTGGGCACTCAGGGCAGAGCTACACAATCATTGTCATGCAGATGACTTTTTGGTCCCAACAGTAATGCTCTGTGTTTTTAAATGTAATGTAGTGTATTGGTGACCAATTTGGTCAATAGTGGGGCTACAGCTGAAACATGTTGTTTTTAGCCTACAGCCTGGGCCTGCATCCAACCCATCATGGGCAAGCAATCCCATGGCGCATACAGCTCTCAGCTATGCCCGGTGTGGTTTTGGCTGCTACTCATGAGCCATGCACAGGGGGGTTGGGTGCAGGGCCTAGTGCACAATCCCACACGAGCATGCATGGATGAATATAATTAGAGTTGTTTTAAGTACGTCACAGCTACTGAGTTTGTGAAAGGGTCAGGACACCAAAATAGAGCAAGTGTGGCCTATTGGCTACATGAAGGGTTTAGCATATCAACAAATATACAAAAACCAACATGCAGCCCTTAGAGTTTGTGTGACAATAGGGAAGTGTTCCACCAGCCCATATTAGATGTAATTAGGCATCTAGGGGGGGAACTAATATATGCCTCTCCATCTGGAGCATTGACAAGTAGTTCAGCATCACCTCTCAATGTCTGTTTTATGTTTGTTAATGTGAAGATAGACGAGTGACAGACATGACAACACAGACTGGAAAGTAACATTTCTGCTTAAAACACATGGGGTTTTAAGCAGAAGTCCTGTTGAAAGCAGGGGAATTTTTTGTGACTGTAAAGAAGGGATTAACATGTTGATGCAGTATTAGAGTATTAGTGTAGTAACCCTCCCCTTAGACACACCCAATTAAGAATAATTTTTAGCAATGCAAGTGGCACCCAAAATAACGGAAAACCGGGGTGTCCACTAGGTATTTTTCATAGTTAAAATCCCCATTAGTATTAATACAATATTTAAAGTGATCCCTGGGATATGGTTGAGCGCAGACTAGTTTTTAGGGACCGGGGTGCTTACTGATGAAGAAGTTTGACACCAATAAGATGTGTGAGGGCCCACAAAACAAATATTTAAAATTATTTTGGGGGAAGATGATCAACTATATTAAATCATTAGAGGAAGGGTGGTAAACTACCCTTTTGTAAAGTGAATTCAAGGTAGGGAGACAGGCTCCTGGGGTTCACAATAAAAATGTATTTCTCCCCTCTACACCCATATGTGTGGATCTTGTAATTAAGAATATAAGAATATAAGACTTTGTTCTGGGGATGGTTTCCTGGGATCCTATTCCTGGGAATGGGATCCCTTGGGTCTTTTGAGGCTGTGAGAGGGAGGCTATGCTCCCATTCTCCTTTTTAAACTAGCAGCTTCTGGGGATGGAGGCCTTGGAGCATTTTGAACCAAGGGATGGGGGCACACCCTATTAAATATTTTCTGCTTTAGAGTATAGGGCCCCAAGGGCATTGAGAGGCTAAAGGAGATGGGTTGCAAGCCACCTCCCCTTTATTAAAGAATTAACCCCAGGGCATGGGGTCCAGGAGCCACAGAGAGGCTCGGACAGATGGACTGCATACCCCATTCCCTCTATTTTACCTTTAGCCCCAGGGGTGGGGGTCCCTGCACTGGCATAACAAAGGACCCTGCAACCTTTGCGGTGCAAGGGGGCCCTAAGCTCGGCGGGGCCCCCCCTCAGCACAGTAACCTGGTCTGAGAGATCCTGAGTGCGTCTGGAGGGGGGCCCCTCCATGTACTTTGTAGAGGGGGCCCTCAAGTTCCATTATGCCACTTGGCCAGTGGGGCTTCCCAAAGTCTCTGGCAGGGGGGCCACCTGCCCCTCCACTAAATAATCAAATGTGCCATCCCCAGGGCCTTGGCCCAACCTGGAGGGTTATTTATTTATGCACTTTTTTAAAGAAAAGTTAGCAGAGTTGCAGATCAACCATGAATTTGCAGTAAAATTAATAAAAATCTATGGGCCTCATTCCGACGGGGCCCGCCAGAATACCGCTGCACGGTCAAAAGACCGCCGCAGGTATTCTGGGTTTCCCGCTGGGCTGGCGGGCGACTGCCAGAATGCCGCCCGCCAGCCCAGCGGAAAAAACCCTTCCATGAGGATGCCGGCTCCGAATGGAGTGGAAGGGGTGCGGCGGGTGCAGTTGCACCCGTCGCGATTTTCAGTGTCTGCATGGCAGACACTGAAAATCTTTGTGGGGCCCTGTTACGGGGGCCCCTGCAGTGCCCATGCCATTTGCATGGGCACTGCAGGGGCCCCCAGGGGCCCCACGACACCCCATACCGCCAGGAACAGGATGGCGGTATGGGGCTCGGAATCCCCATGGCGGCGCAGCAAGCTGCGCCGCCATGGAGGATTCCCCAGGGCAGCGGGAAACCGGCGGTACACCGCCGGTTTTCTGTTTCTGACCGCGGCTGTACCGCCGCAGTCAGAATGCCCATGGGAGCACCGCCAGCCTGTTGGCGGTGCTCCCGCGGTCGTTGGCCCTGGCTGTTTTTACCGCCAGGGTCAGAATGACCCCCTATATGTTTTTGGCCTCAGAGGTGTTTCTCGGGGACCCCTCCCCACCATGCCTAGTACGGAAGGTTATCCTTAGACTGCCCTCATTTATCTATTTTGACCTTTTTTCCATGATTGAGGACCGAGTGCTGAGTCCTTGCATGGCTGCAACCACATCATTGTGGAAGTGATGACAGATAATCAAAGATCGTCCACAATGTGAAATATACTAATGTTTTAGGCTTAAATTGTCTAAAACTAGTGGATGGAGTCACACCCAAGCACAACATGCACGCTTTCTGATCTTAGATCTAGCTTTCTGCCAAATTTGGTGTAATTCTGTTCAGCAGCTTTTGTGGTATCGCTGTTCAATTTTCCTATGGAAAAATTTATGAGAAAAATGAGTTTTGGGACCTGCTCCCTTTCCTCTGCCCCCACTTGGAGGCTGACCCTAAAGCTTTGCAGGAAGGAGCTAAGGATGAGGTAACATTTTTGGGGAATGTTTTGTGATGCTCCTCTCTGAGCCCCACTCTCTTCAACCTCTAATTGGCCCCCCTAGCCACCATCGCTAGACACCACGCACTCAACATCGTCTCACACACCGATGATACTCAGCTAATCATCTCCCTCACGCACACAGCCAAAATCAACTTCCACAAAAGAATGAGGGCAGTCGCCACCTGGATGAAGGAGAGCTGCCTCAAGCTTAATACCTGAAAAAATAGAAGTCCTCATCATCAGCAACAACTTCTCAGCCTGGGACATCTCCTGGCAGCCCACTGCCCTCGGAAGCACTCCGGCCCCCACCGGCCATGCCCGAAACCTTGGCTTCATCCTGGACTCAGCACTCTCGATGAACCTTCAAGTCAGCGCAGTGTCCTCCGCCTGCTTCAACACCATGCGCATGCCCTGGAATATCTTCAAATGAATCCCAACCAAATCCAAAAGAACAGTCACCTAGGCCCTTGTCAGCAGCCACATAGTCTATGGCAACCCAGTCTACACCAGAACCACCACCAAGGTACAAAAAAGACTGCAACGCATCCAGAACGCCTCTCCGCGTCTCATCTTGAACACCCCCAAACAAAGCCACATCTCCGCTCTACTGAGAGGCCTGCACTGCCTCCCAATAGACAAGAGATTCACATTCAAGCTTCTCACGCACGCCTACAAAGCCCTCCACAACAGCGGACCAGAATACCTCAACCAAAGACTCCACTTCTACACGCCCACCAGGCAGCTCCACTCCGCCGACCTTGCATTCGCCACCATCCCACGAGTCCAAAAGGCCACAGCCGGAGGAAAATCCTTCTCCCACCACGCTGCCAAGACCTGGAAATCCTTTCCCATACACCTCATAAGATCTCTCACTCTATTGCAACTCAGAAAGGACCTGAAAACTTGGCTCTTCACCTGATTCGCTCCGTTCATCGATGACCTGTCACTTATTGCCCCACCAGTGCCTTGAGACCCTAGCAGGTGACTAGTTGCGCTTTACAAGTATCTGACTGATTGAGATTTATCAAATGGCAAAGTTATAAGGAAACCAAAAACGGGTTTCCTATGGAAGTACACTCCTAACTATGAGTATCCAGTGGTGGCTACCATATATATTATGCTCACGATACTTACTGAAAGGAGCTTTCTGCTAGTCCTTTTCATCCATTAATCTGTTGTTGGGATAGTCACATTTTCGAGAGAGTTGGGGGGAAGGGTACCGGCTGCCTTCATTTAGGCCCTAAGTGCATAAAATATTATCGCATTTTCCAAGTCCAAAGATCGCCTTCATGTGCCAAACTTGTCTCTCCTGTCATCATATGAGAATTTCCGGTTTGTCCTTAACCTTATATTTTATTTGGAACAGGAGCCACTTTTCCTTGACTAATTGACACATACTTATTACTTACCTTAAAACAAGTTTAATTACTTTACAATGTAATTAGTAGTAGGTTATGATTTTGGACACAAGCTTGGTAGGTGGGTGCACATTAAAGGCCACCTCATGTCTGTTTTTCTAGTCAGCTGCAATTATGCCAGTAGCTTTTCACTTGGTGACACCTATGACTAGATGAGGCCAGCATCTGACACTATGTGCACAACTAATTGTAGCATGAGGGACTCATTCTTTTTGGGGAGGATACTGGCATGAATCTCACCCATCTCCTCTGGAAGAGCTTAATTAGGAAGTAGCATTTCATTTCCTAAACCTCACTGGTGGTTGCAGCATATCACCTGCTAGCATCAGCACACAGAAAAAGGCAGCATACAAATAGCGGCCTGATAGAGGTATATCAGGTGGGCACAGGGAGCGAGTGACATCTAACACTGAATGCAAGCAGCAGTGTTTAATTTGTAAAAACAAAGTAAGTTCCATGGCCCTTCTCAGATGGCCACTTCACACTTTGCCCCTGCCAGCACTGCCAATGATAGCACCAATACAACTGCTATCCATCGCACAAGTGTGACGATTTGGACTATTTCAAGACACCCAAAGCTATAGGAATGGTGTCTGCAGCAGGAATTATTCTTTGTTAATGTACATTGACTTATTAAACACTGTTATTGTGTTCATCTAAAAATTCAGACAGTGCCAGCATGTGGCAAACTGTCACTAGCACCGGTGCCAACAATTAAGTGCCGATGCTGAGCACTGGAAACCACTGGCTGAAATTAAGGATTGGGAGGCAGCTATTGCAACTATTGGGGGTTAGGTATAATAATCACTTAAGACACCATCAAGCCTTGCACCACTCTTCCATCATGAGCGAGTGGAGTTTATTGTTTAACCCCTCATTAGCTATTTTAATTACTGGCCAACTGACTGAGTGCCCACCACTCATCCTTATTGCCATGGCCCCACCCTAGACTCCAATGGCTCAGTCAGACAATGACAAATAATTATTTGTCACTGCCTGACTGAGCAGGGGGCGCCGTTCTCCTCTATGAGCTGCCCCTGAAAGTTAGTGGCATAGAGGAGAGTATCACTGAGTGTCACATAGTGGAATGGCGAAGAGAGGAGTAGAAGTGTTGTAGAGTGGAGTGGGAATTAGTGTTGTGTTTAGGGGTGGAATACTGTGGCATCGAGTTGCGTGGCACATAGTGGTGTTGTATGCAGTAGAGTTGACTGGTGTAGAGTGCATTGGTGTAGAATGTTGCAGAATATAGTGGTGTAGAGAATGAAGTGGCATTGAATGCAGTGGCATAGGCGTCAGCGGCATACAATGCAGTATCATAGAATACTGAGGCATAGACTATAGTGGTGCGTAGTAGAGTGCAGTGGTGCAAAGTGGAGTGGTGTATAGTGCAGTGGCATAGAGTGCAGAGTAGACTCAAGTGGCATAGAGTATAGTTGCATAGAGTGTTGCAAAGTAAAGTAGCATAGAGTGGTGCAGTGCAGAATAGAGTATATTGTTGTAGAGTGCAGTGGCATAGAGTGGAGTGATGCAGAGTAGAGTGGCATAGAGTTCAGTGGCATAGAGTGCAGTGGCATAGAGTGTTTGGCATAGAACGCAGTAGTACACAGCAAAGTGGTGTAGAGTACAATAGAGGAGAGTGCAGTCTGCAGAGTAAAGTGTCAGAGTGCAATGGTGTAGAGTGGAGCAGAGTGGCATAGAGAGCATTGGTATAGAGTGCAGTGGTGCAGAGTAGAGTGCAATGACATGCAGTGCAGTTGTTTAGAGTGCATTAACATAGAGAGCAGAGGTTTAGAGTGCAGTGGCACAGAGTGGAGTGGTACAGAGTTGAGTAGCGTAGAGTGCAGTGGAGTTGAGCGGTTTACAATAGAGTGGTAGAGAGTGCAGTAGGTTAGAGTGGTGTATAGTGCAGTGGTATAGAGTTCAGAGTAGACTAGAGTGGCATGGAGTACAGTGGCATAGAGTGGTGCAGAGTAGATCGTTGTAGGGTAGTGCAGTGCAGAGTATAGTGCTGTAGAATACAGTGATGTAGAGTGGACTTATGCAAAGTAGAGTGGCATAGAGTGGAGTGGCATAACGTGAATTGGTGCAGAATGCAGTAGTACAGAGTAGAGTTGTCTAGGGTACAGTGGCAGGGAGTGCAGTGTTGCAGAATAGAGCATCAGAGTGCAGTTTTTTATAGTGGAGTACAGTAGCATAGAGAGCAGTGGTACAGAGTAGAGTGCAGTGGTATATAGTGCAGCTGTTTAGAGTGCATTAGCATAGAGTGGATTGAAGTAGAGTGCAGTGCTTTTGTGTGCTGTGGGACGTAATGGCATAGAGTGCAGTGACATAGAGTAGATTGCTTTAGAGTAGAGTACAGTGACATAGAGTGGAGAGGTGCAGGGTAGAGTGCAGTGGCCTAGAGTGCAGTGGCATAAAGTAGATTGTTTCACAGTAGAGTGAAATGGAGAGGTGCAGGGTAGAGTACTGTTGAGTAGAATGACATAGAGTGTAATGGCATAGAGTAAAGTGGTGTAGAGTGCTGTAGCATAGAGTACAGTGGTGCAGAGTAGATTAGAGTGACATACAGTGTATTGGTATAGAGTAGAGTGCCGGGGCATAGAGTTTAGTGTTACAGAGTAAAGTTCATTAGCTTTGGTGCATTAGCATAAAGTGCATTGGTGTACAATGCAGTATTGCAAAGTGGATTAGATTGGAGTTGTGCAGATTAGATTGGTGTGGCCTAGACTGGAGTGGCGCATGCAGGGGCGCACAACGCAGTGGTGTAGAGAAGCATAAAGTGCATTGACATAGAGTAGAGTGGCACAGAGTACAGTAGAGAGGTGTAGCATGAAGTGGCACTGAGTGGAGTGGCATAAAGTGGAGTAGAGTGCAGTGTCCCAGAGTGCAGTGGCATGGAGTGGTGTAAAGGGGAGTGGTGCAGAGTAGGGTGCAGTGGTGTGGAGTGGCGCAGTGTACAGTGAAATGGAGTATGCATGGTGTGGTAGCACACTCCATTAGAGACAACACATTTTTGATTGAAATGACCATTACATTTGCACAGACATACAGTTTTTCTAATACAACTACACAGTGCACAGACAATGGTGTGTGAAAATTGCATCATCTAGTGCAATCATATTAAGGTATTTGTTTCCAACACATTTCAGAAATAACAAAAATGTGCTTCATTTGTGTTCCTAATTATGATATATTCTGAAGTCCTTGACCGGTCATTTAAATGTTGTTGTGTGCTAGAAAAAAACTCTTTCCTACGCTCAGTATCTAGCAAGATTGTGACATAAATCCTCTTACTTTGATGTCAGAGAAAGAAAAGCAAACAGCAAGCTCCAACAGAAGACAGAGCCTGACATTTTCCCATGCTCTTTGAATGCATATCCAATGTGCTGAGATAAGAACAAGATTTACAGGCCTGTTTACAGAGGGGGAGCGCTTGGAAGGATACTGTAAATAATGTTTGGGCAAGGGATCGGACAAACTCAAGTTGAACAGCCTAAAACAAATAAAGCCAGCAAATTGAAAGCAACAAAATGTGAGTTAAAAACCACAAAGCCAATGACAAGCAATGGGTGGAATGCATTCCCAGGGAAGCTCTATGAATGTACTTAAAGTGGCAGCTGCAGGATACTTTATGGGGAAAGTCCAGTATTTTAGCCCAGTCCATATCTTGTAGAAGTTTGGCCACATCAATCTCCCAGGTAGTATAATAAAATGCCACAGAGTGGTCTCCATGTTGCAGGAACTGTCTGTATAGAGTACTATCAGTTTGACACCAGTCCCTATGGTGTAGGGCTTCTGGCATGCCTCATGTAGGGTTAGGGCTACTTGGCAGGCATTAAATAGGGCATTTATTGATTGTTTAAGGTGTTTGTAATTAAGGAGTTGAGCAGGGTGAAGATGGTAGTCTGCCACAAGGGTTTGGAGACCTAGATGCTCACCATCCAAAAACAAATCCTCCAATTTTAGGATGACGCCTGCAGCATGGCACTGGTGGAGATGCTCTGAGCACAGCTGTCGTGAACAGGTGGGAAGGCCTAGCAAATGTAGTGCAGGGTTTCTTCGTGTCAGTGAGTTTACAGGTTGTAGCAAGAGAAAGCTGTACAGGATAACCCCAGATGGTGTTCCATAGAATGGTCAGTAGAAAACTATGACTAGTGCAGCAAACCCTCCTTAAAGTCTTTACAGATACACTCCATCTCATGCAGGGGTCGGGCAGACAGCCAGCAAGCCACTCCTTGGATGTGAGCAGCGAAATAATAGCATTCTAAGTACGGAAGGCCTAATCCACCTGCAGTCACGGGTAGCTTAATGGTGGAAAGAGCTACCCGACAGTGCGCCTCCGAATAAATCTGATGTGTGTTGTGTCTGAAGAAGGAATGAGTAGGGGAAGGTTTGTAAAATAATACAATCACTGAGGTAGCACACCTTCTTCACTGGTGCAACATGACACCCTTCAGAAAGCAGAAGAGAAGACCAAAAAGCAAACAGGGCTCGAAGGGCCCAAGTCACTCTGCCGAGATTTCCTTCCTGCAAATCAGTGGGGAAATGGTAGATATAAATCCCTAGGTATCAAAAGGTAACTGGTTCCCAGTTCACCTGAGGTCTAATTGTGTATAAAGGGGGAAACATAACCATATGTTAAAAAAACACTAATTACATTTTAAAATCTTTCTCATGTTTTTGCAATGGACATCCCAAATATTTTGAAGATTCTGGGGGTTATTCTAACTTTGGAGGAGTGTTAATCCGTCCCAAAAGTGACGGTAAAGTGACGGATATACCACCAGCCGTATTACGAGTTCCATAGGATATAATGGACTAGTAATACGGCTGGTGGTAAATCCGTCACTTTTCCGTCACTTTTGGGACGGATTAACACCTCCTCCAAAGTTAGAATAACCCCCTCTATGTGTATTTTAACAATTAGGGACAAGCCAGATAACTTTTTTGGCTTTTGTTCAATTGCAAAACCATTTTAAGACATGAACAGAGTTGGCAATTGCCATGCACAACTTTGCAAGGGTTCTGGCCCCTGCTCACCCTTCACAAGCATGGACAGCCAACCAAGGCACCAGAAGAGTTTGCCAGGATGGGTTGGTGCTGCTTGTTCAACTACTTGACAGTGCCGCTTCTGTTTCTCTATTGTCTGTAGAGACAACTCCTCAAATACTCAATACCTTCCAATACTCTTGGTGAACCCACCTTGTCTGTTTTTAGGAATTGTCCCACGTTGTTTTTCTCATCCTTATTTTTCCAGTTCTTATCAACAACCCTTTAAATCAGCTTTAGCTGCAGTGGATCTCCCATCTGATCTCAATTTCATCCTCCTCTTTTGTTATCTTTGATTGGTAGTCCAGGCTACCAGCTCTGAGATAAATGTAGAGTCCCAGATGTACACTTTACTTCTGTGAGACTACAGACAAGTTGTGGGTACCTCACATCCTGACATTAGGTGTGAGACTGTCGCCCACACCATCTTCTCTTCCTCATTGTTTTTTTAAGTTGAAAGTCCGTTGAAGGTTGAGGTGAGCCAACTGTTTTTGTTCAACCTGTGTAAACTAGCATAAGGGTACTTACCTTAATGTTTCCCAAATTGTTTGCCATGGGTTTTAAAATGTTTAGAAACATAATCAAAATGTTGCTGTTGCTTTCTCTCTAAGAAAGATTGGGCAGATTTGGGTAGGGGTAACGGCCTTGACTCATTGGTGAAGGGCATTAATTTACTACTGAACAAGGACGTAATGTGACACCTAAATGTAGCATACCAGAAGGCAATCGCAAAAAGACCACAGTGACTAAATAGTGCTATGTAAAAAAGGAGCAAATGAATGCACTGATAAAGTAATGGGGTATGGCCTTTCTTGGATGTGTAAAACTGATGTTTGTTGTTGAATTTTTGTCCTGAATTTTGACCCTTTGTCCTGAATTCTTTTAGTGAATTTTGAAGATTACAGTCCTGTCCAAAATGTGCCTTGATGTCAGCCGGTCACCCTAATGCAATATGAATCCAATAGATACACACACAAACACGCTTTTCATTATTGGCAACAGGGCCAAACATTTCCTTCTGGAAACCATTGTACTCTGGAGCTTTAATCCCATTGGTTTCCTTTCGGTAAACTAGAACTGCAGTTCCAAGAATATTAAACAACATTCAGAACTAAAACATGCACTCCTTGATGGCACTGAGACAACTCCTAATCTCAGTTCAGTATATTTGTACACTGTTAATACGTATCCGTGTTTTAACATGTCCGTATAAAGTATGAATAGATAGCTTGCAATAAACAGGTTTCAATAGGGAAGCACAAAGAATGTGATGTTCACTTTTAGACTTTTTGTCCGTGGCGTGGTCTCCCTTAACTTTTTGCATCTGTTCCCCAGGTTGATGATGTGTGCTGGACTCTGATTTTACTGTTTTTGTTCCTCTGGGCACTTTACCACTGCTAACCAGTGCTAAAGTGCAAGTGCTCCTTTATAAAATGTGTATGTAATTGGTTTTTCCATGATTGGCATATTTGATTTACTAGTAAGTCCCTAGTAAAGTGCACTAGAGGTGCCAGGGCCTATAAATCAAATGCTATTAGTGGACCTGCAGCACTGGTTGTGCCACCTACATAAGTAGCTCTGTAATCATGTCTCAGACCTGCCACTGCAGTGTCTGTGTGTGCAGTTTTAACTGTAAATTCGACTTGGCAAGTGTACCCACTTGCCAGGACTAAACCTTTCCTTTTCTTACATGTAAGGTACCCCTAAGGTAGGCCCTAGGTAGCCCCTAGGGCAGGGTGCAGTGTATGGTTAAGGTAGGACTTAAAGTAATGTGTTTTATATGTCCTGACAGTGAAATATTGCTAAATTTGTTTTTCACTGTTGCAAGGCCTTTCCCTCTCATAGGTTAACATTGGGGCTACCATTAAATCTGATTAAAATGTAGATTCCCTTTGGGAGCGGATGGACCTGTGAAGTTTGGGGTCTCTGACCTCACAATTTAAAAATACATCTTGTAGTGAAGTTGATTTTGAGATTGTGTGTTTGAAAATACCACTTTTAGAAAGTGAGCATTTTCTTGCTTATACCATTTCTGTGACTCTGCCTGTTTGTGATTCCCTGTCTGGGTCAGTTTGACAGTTGGGCTGGTTGCACCTCACACTAGACAGTGACAGAAAGGGAGCTGGGGTGTAGCCTGCATATCCTGTTGAGCCATCTGTGCTATGAGGGAGGGGAGGAGTGGTCACGTACAACTGAAAGGGCTGTGCCTGTCACAATGCAGTCTCCAGCCCCATGGTGAGTGTCTGGGTCCTGGCCTGGGCAAGGCACAATTTCACATTCAAAAGAGACTTTACTTTGAAGTAGGCCTACTTCAAAGGAGAAATTGGGAATAAGAAGGGCACCCAAAACCACAGACTTTAGATCACTTCTGGAAATCAAGAGGAACCTCTGCCTGGAGAAGAGCTGAAGAGCTGAGGAGATGTGCTGCCCTGCCTGTGACTGTGCTTTGTGGAGGTATCCTGCAGTTGCTGTTTCTGCCTGTGCAATGGGACAAAGACTGGACTTTGTGGTATATTCCTGCTTGAGAAGGACTCTCCAAAGGCTTGGACTGAGCTTACGCCCTGTTCTGAAGTCTCAAAGCCATCTAAAACTTCCCTTACCAGCACCTGGACTCTCTGCTGAGCCTCCTGTCCTGACAAGTGGTGCCCTACCCAGTCTCTGGACCTTTGAAAGGAAAAGCTGGTGAAAATTCAAGGAAACTGGCTTCGGAGGTCTCCGGACCGACGCCACTGCCGAATCCGGTGATGCTGCCTGCAACCGACTCCGTGATCTTCTCTGGAACGCGATGACTTTCGCAGGCCCGACACCGCTGCAGCCCCACCGAAGTCCGCAACTCCATGGAAGTCTCCGCACCACGTTGTGACCGACGCCACTCAAAGTGCGTGGATTCAACGTTCCGCACGGACGCCGCAATCCCCGACTTCATGCATCGGCTTGTTTTCACTCTTCACCAAGGTACTGTACCTGGGGGTCTGCGTGACTCCGTGGCTGGCACCATTGGTGTCAGATTGTTGGGAACGACTCTGTCACAACGTTGTGTTAACACCTCATCGCAGCATTTTGTGTTTCTAAGCGCTATTTTTGAATTTAGTCTCTAAAAATTCATAACTTGACTTGTGTATGTCAGATTTTTGTCATTTTGTTCTTGTTTTGTTTAGATAAATATTTCCTATTTTTCTAAACCTATGTTGTGTCATTTTGTAGTGTTTTCATTAAGTTACTGTGTGTGTTGGTACAAATACTTTACACTTAGCCTACTGCTCTGCCAAGCTACCAAGGGGGTAAGCAGGGGTTAGCTGAGGTTGATTCTCTTTTACCCTGATGAGAGTGAGGGTCCTTGCTTGAACAGGGGGTAACCGTACTGTCAATCAAAGACCCCATTTCTAACATTGGTGATCAGCGGTTGGGATTTGGACTTGTATTTGTACTTGACATACAGTGATTAAGTGTACACTACTGTTTTGAGTGCAGACCACTACGTGACCACATACTACTTCTTTGGTGATCTTTTGATTTTTTTCTTTTACTTGGATTTTTCCCACATCCATTTTTGTGGTAATCTTTGATTGACTTGTGAACTTCAAAAGGGAACTTTTCTGCTTTGTGGATCTTTGCACTTTTGGGGATGCATTAGCTGGAGCTGCTTCTGACCTGTAGAAATTGGATATCTATAACAAGGCTCAGCTAAAGCAGTTCTGTAAAAGTTTTGACTGTCCCATTAAGAGCTCATCCAAGAAGGAGGAGCTTCAAAAGGCGCTGAGGATAAGGAGGAGGAAGGGCAGTCCATATACAATGGTATTGTGGGTGGGCCTGCTATGTCCAGGGAAAGGGTCTCCAGGGCAGGTAGCAGTGTCTCATCTAAGGGTCTGACCTCTGAGGAATTGCAGGAAAGACAGGCAGAGAGGGAGCACCAGAGGGAGTTGGAAAAAATGAGAATGGCCATTGAAGAGAAAAAGTTGCTGTTGGCTCATGAGCTCAGCTTGAGGGATCCGGATCAGAGGAGCCAGTCTAGTAGGGATGGTGGCAGCCACACCACAGTGCAGCCTGAAAGGAGGGTGCACATTCCCAAAGATCTTGTAAAGGATTACAAGAGGGAGGTTGACATATACTTGTGGTTCAAGTGGTATGAGTCTGCGCTCCACATGAACCTGGTCCCTGAAGCTCATTGGGGGGCAGCTCTGTGAAAGCATTTTGAGGTAGAGGGGAGGGATACACTGACAGCCTTCGGGGATACTCAGTATCTCACCGACTCTAGCATGAAGAATGCCTTGCTCACAAGGTATGGCCTTAACCCTGAGCAGTACAAGGATAATTTAAGGTCCTATAAGAAGAAGGAATCCCAAACATGGTTGGAATGTGTTGATTCTTATTCCAGGTCACTGAATGGTTGGGTGAAGGGCAGTAAGGTAACTACGTATGAGGGGCTTTACAATCTGATTGTTTGGGACCACTTGTACAGTTTATGTTTTCCAGAGCTGCGTCAGCACCTGATTGACAGCAAGCTGACTGACCTCAGAAAGCTTGCGCAGGAAGCGGACCGCTGGGAGAGCACAATGGTCCAAAAGAGGTATGGAGGAGACCACGCCAAGGGTGGGCAGGGTCCCTCTCAGAAGAAAGGGGGGGTTAAGGGTAAACAGGGGGAGTTCTCTAAAGGGCCCCAAACTAATTCCCAGGGCAAGGATTCTCAACCGCCCAGTGAGCAGAAGCCATGGTTCTCCAAAGGGAAGCCAGTGGCAGGGAGACCCCCACGTAAGTGTTATGCATGTGACTAGGTGGGTTATGTGAGGGGGGACCACAAATGCCCCAAGAGTACACCAGCACCCTCTGGTGCCCCGCCCCAGGGTTTGGCTAGTTTAGCGCTTTTCGAGGAGTTGGTTCCAGGTGGGTGGGAGCCAGCTGAGATGACCCTTGTCTCACTAGGAGACAGTGAGATGGTTCAGAGAACCCTCGTGCCTGAGAACACTAAGAAATACAGGCAGTGGGTGACCATCAATGGATAGAGGGTGGAGGCTCTGAGAGACACAGGAGCCAGTGTGACTACAGTGAGGAGTCAGCTGGTGTTTGAAGAGCAGATTGATTCCTGGGTACTTAATCAAGTAGTTGCAGTGGATAAACTACAGCGCCTGTGCAGAGTGGCGCAGGTTCCCTTTGAATGGGGGGGAGGGGTCTCAGCTTCCTTGCAGGTAGCTGTGAGTCAAACAATGCCTGTTGATTGTTTGCTAGGCAAAGACCTGGAGGATTCCCCATGGAAGGAGGTGGAACACAGGTCTCACTTGGAGATGTTGGGTCTGCCTGGGTGGATATGCATATCCACCCGGTCAATGGCAACCCGTCAGGGTAATCAAAAGCCCCTGGAGCCTGAAACAGTGGCCGAAGGGACTGCCAAGAAGAGGAAGTGCAGGGGGTGTGGGATACCCGCCCCAGAAGTTCCCATGGTCCAGGAGGAGGCAGAGCCTGAGGGTGACACCCCAGCAGCCTACAAGGGAACAAGTGGCTGAACTGGGGGAGGTCCCTGAGCTGTCGCAGTGGCAGCAGGAAGGGGGCCCACCAGGGAAGCATTCTGTGCAGCACAGAATACATGCCCTACTTTGGAGAGTTTGTGGTAGCAGGCTGCAGACCAGGCGGCTGGCAAGGAGCCAGGATCACACCTGATCTATTGGGAGGCTGATCTCCTGTATAGTGAGCCTAAAGTTCCTGAGCCTGGGTCAGCCCGTATGCTGGTGGTACCCCAGTGCTTCAGGGCCTTCCTACTGGGGCTGGCTCATGATGTGCCTTTAGCTGGACATTTGGGGTAGGACAAGACTTTCGAGAGGCTTGAAACCCACTTTTACTGGCACCTAATGCGCACGCACTCAGATGCACATTGCAGGTTTTGTCAGATGTGCCAGACAAGTGGCTAGAGTGGGAGGAAATGTAAGGCTCCCCTTAAACCTTTGCCTGTTGTCAGTACTCCTTTTGAGAGGGTAGGCATTGATGTTGTAGGACCTCTGGATCCCAAGACAGCCTTGGGCAGCAGGTTCATCCTGGTCTTGGTGGGCCATGCCACCCGGTACCCAGAAGCCATTCCATTGAGATCAATCACTTCCCCTGTGTTGGGTCGTGCTTTGATGGGGGTTTTTACCAGCATGGGGTTCCCCAAGGAAGTGGTATCTGATAGGGGTACCAACTTCATATCCACGTACATGAAGTCTTTGTGGAAGGAGTGTGGGGTAACCTACAAGTTCACCACCCCTCACCACCCCCAAAGTAATGGTCTGGTTGAGAGATTGAACCACACCTTAAAAGGCATGATCATGGTCCTGTCAGAGCCCTTGAGGTAGAAGTGGGACGTCCTCTTGCCATGCCTTTTGTTCGCCTATAGGGAGGTGCCTCAAAAGGGTCTTGGGTTTAGTCCCTTTGAGATGATTTATGGCCACCCTGTGAGGGGACCATTGAGTCTGGTTAAGGAAGCTTTGGAGAAAGCTCCTAGTAACCCACCCATGTATTCAGTTACATGCTGGCTCTGAGAAACCAGACTGCCCGCTTCAGGAGTCTTGCTCAGGAGAACCTGGAAGCAAGCCTGGAGGACATGAAACGCTGATATGACCAGAATGCCACTCTGGTTGAGTTTCAATCTAGACAAAAAGTGTGGATGATGGCACCAGTGGAGCCTAGGGTGCTCCAGGATAAGTGGACTGGTCCATTTGAGGTGGTGGAGCACAAGAGTGAAGTCACCTACCTGGTGGACTTGCGGTCTCCAAGGAACCATTTAAGGGTCCTGCATGTCAACTGCCTCAAGCCACACTTTAAGTGGACTGAGCTGTCAATACTCCTTGCAACAGATGAAGGGGTAGAGGAGGAGAGCGAGCCTCTTCCTGATCTCCTGTCTGCAGGAGAAAAAGATGGGTCGGTGGAGGGAGTGATCCTCTCCCCCTCCCTCACTGAGGAGCAGCAAGTTGACTGTCGCCACATGTTGGGACAGTTTTCCTCACTGTTTTCGCTGATCCCAGGAGTCACACACTTGAGCACACATGATGTGGACACTGGGGACAGTACACCTATTAAACAGAAGGTTTACAAGGTGACTGACAGGGTCAGGGCATACATTAAGGATGAGGTATCCAAAATGCTTGCCCAGGGGTCATTGAGCACTCCAGCAGTCTTTGGGCCAGCACAGTGGTATTGGTCCTAAAGGCTGCTACACCTGGTGCCACTCCAGAACTCAGGTTCTGTGTGGACTACCGGGGACTCAATGCGGTCAGCAAGACTGACACACACCCCATCCCCCGAGCTGATGAGCTCTTTGACCAGTTGGGAGTTGCCAAGTACCGCAGTACGTTTGATTTAACATCTGGGTACTGGCAGTTTGCCTTAACTGAGGGGGCCAAGGAGAGGTCAGCATTTTCTACCCCAGACGGGCACTTTCAGTTTAAAGTGATGCCATTTGGGATGAAGATTGCCCCTGCCACCTTTCAGAGGTTGGTCAACCAGGTGTTGGCTGGACTGGATGAGTTCAGTGCCACCTACCTGGATGACATTGCTGTGTTTAGTTCCACGTGGGAGGAACACCTGCAACACCTCTGGAGAGTGTTAGAGGCCCTGCAGAAGGCAGGCCTCACTATTAAGGCAAGCAAGTGCCAAATAGGGCAGGGTTCTGTGGTGTACTTAGGACACCAGGTGGGGAGTGGCCAGGTGACACCCCCACAGCCAAAGATTGACACAGTTCTGGCTTGGGAGCCTCCCAAGACCCAGACTGAAGTGAGAGACTTTTTAGGTCTCACAGGATAATACAGGAGGTTTGTTAAAGGATATGGTACCATTGTTGCCCACTTAACTGAATTGATTTCTAAGAAGCAACGAGGAAAGTGGTCTGGACAGAGGCTTGCCAGAATGCCTTTGATGCCCTGAAGGCTGCCATGTGCACAGCACCTGTGCTGAAGGCACCTGACTATTCCAAGGAGTTTGTTGTGCAAACAGACGCCTCAGAGCATGGTATCAGAGCAGTACTCTCACAGCTTAATGAAGATGGCCTGGGTTAACCCGTATCCTTCATTAGCAGGAGGTTACTACCCAGGGAATGTAGGTGGAGTGCCATAGAACATGAAGCGTTTGCCGTGGTCTGGACACTGAAGAAGCTAAGACCCTACTTGTTTGGGTCTCACTTCCGAGTTCAGACCGACCACAGGCCCCTCAGATGGTTAATGCAGATGAGTGGTGAGAGTCCAAAACTGTTGAGGTGCTCCATTTCCCTACAGGGGATGGACTTTATGGTGGGACACCGTCCTGGAACAGAACACGCCAATGCTGATGGTCTGTCTAGGATCTTCCTCCTTAGTGATGAGAACTCCCATGAGGTTGGGTAGTTGCTCCCCACTTTCAGCTGGTGGGGACACGAGTTAGACTTTTCATCCTTGGCGTGGTCTCCCTTAACTTTTTGCCTCTGTTCCCCAGGTTGTTGATGTGTGCTGGACTCTGATTTTACTGTTTTTGTTCCTCTGGGCACTTTACCACTGCTAACCAGTGCTAAAGTGCAAATGCTCCTTCACAAAATGTGTATGTAATTGGCATATTTGATTTATTAGGAAGTCCATAGTACAGTGCACTAGAGGTGCCCAGGGCCTGTAAATCAAATGCTACTAGTGGGCCTGCAGCACTGGTTGTGCCACCCACATAAGTAGCTGTAATCATGTCTCAGACCTGCCACTGCAGTGTCTGTGTGTGCAGTTTTAATTGTAAATTTGACTTGGCAAGTGTACCCACTTGCAGGCCTAAACCTTCACTTTTCTTACATGTAAGGTACCCCTAAGGTAGCCCCTAGGTAGCCCCTATGGCAGGGTGCAGTGTATGGTTAAGGTAGGACATATAGTAATGTGTTTTATATGTCCTGACAGTGAAATATTGCTAAATTCGTTTTTCACTTTGGCAAGGCCTGTCCCTCTCATAGGTTAACATGGGGGCTAACTTTAAATCTGATTAAAGTGTAGATTCCCTTTGGGATTGGATGGACATGTGGAGTTTGGGGTCTCTGAGCTCACAATTTAAAAATACATCTTGTAGTAAAGTTGATTTGAGATTGTGTGTTTGAAAATACCACTTTTAGAAAGTGAGCATTTTCTTGCTTATACCATTTCTGTGACTCTGCCTGTTTGTGGATTCCCTGTCTGGGTCAGTTTGACAGTTGGGCTGGTTGCACCTCACACTAGACAGTGACACAAAGGGCGCCTGGGTGTAGCCTGCATATCCTGATGAACCATCTGTGCTGGGGGGTGGGGAGGAGTGGTCACTTACACCTGAAAGGGCTGTGCCTGTCCTCACACAATGCAGTCTCCAACCCCCTGGTGAGTGTCTGGGGCCTGGCCAGGCCTGAGCAAGGCAAGATTTCACATTCAAAAGAGACTTTACTTTGAAGTAGGCCTACTTCAAAGGAGAAATTGTGTATAAGAAGGGCACCCAAAACCACAGACTTTAGATCACTTCTGGAAATCAAGAGGAAACTCTGCCTGGGGGAGAGCTGAAGAGCTGAGGAGAAGTGCTGACCTGCCTGTGACTGTGCTTTGTGGAGCTATCCTGCAGTTGCTGCAGGTGTTAGCTGAGGGTGATTCTCTTTTACCCTGACTAGAGTGAGGGTCCTTGCTTGAACAGGGGGTAACCTGGCTGTCAACGAAAGACCTCATTTCTAACATTCACCCACAAGGTTTGGTAAGCAGGATTAAACTTTACAAGTCATGAAGGCTGAATAGTTTTTTAAACGTTCGATAACTTCAGTGGAGGTGAATGTTCTAGCAAAAATAATGTAGAGGAATTTTCCCACTCAAATAAGGCATTGCCTTTAATGAGAATTTGTTTCACACAATACCTTTGCTTGCATTGTTTCGTGTTTTTTTAAACATCGGAACCTTCGCCTTGCTTGCAATGGTTCACAAGTTTTGAAAAAAAACTTCATAACGTTTGGAGAGCAAAATTTCGCCTTAATACACACCTATTTTTAATCCTGGCATCATCCTGCGGACCATTCAGTTACCTTATAGTTACACTTGTAACATACAACACTATTGTAACTGTGTGCACAGAAAAGATGGATATCTGTTTGTATTACCATGGGTGTATCTTTCATGCATATCTTCTTCTCAAAGGAGTTCATTCCAGGGACTTTATCATTTATCAATTGTCTCTCATAGTACCGACAGGAAACTGAAGTACACTGGAGCGCTTAGACACCAACACTCTCCTTCGTTGGATTGGCACGAATTCAGTTAGTCTAATGAATTCCTGCCTATTCCACTAAAGTGAGTATTTTAGCATTCAAGCCCAAATGAATCAAGACAAAATAACCCCCGACACTCTGGCACTGTAGTCCAATCTTAATATTTAACACATTTGTAGTCCAAAATATATGTGGCAGTAACAGCTACAAAGCATCCAGCATCATAATTTGCCAAATCTGCTTCAATTAAATACAGCACAACTTTCCATAACTAGGCCAAGCATTAATTACAAAGACATGACTACTTGTTGAAAGAATTCATGCTAAACTTTAACATATGCCACTTACCCGTTTCTATTCAAACTAATTAGTTTCTTGATTAATGAACAGACGGTAAACAGGACAATTGCTTTAGTAACGATTTCCATTTTCCACTTGCCAGGAGGAGGCATAAATAATCTTTCAGAAACAGAGTACAAATAAATCGGCAATGCTAATTGTGCAGCAATACCATGAAAATAAGTTATTCATTGTCAGCATCACATTGTAAAACGCCACTGGGTCACTGAGTTAGGATGAATTAATGCCATTCGCCATGTGAATTAGCTCGTAAAATGAAGATTACAGCACTGTTTGTTTCTATTAAATGATCACTTTGTAATATAAAAGCATAAAGCATTTTGAGTTGGTGGCCTTTCGGCAATTTTCCATCATATGCTACGTATTATGTCTGCTGTAACATTCCTAACTGATTAGATGTGGGCGATAAAAAAAAAACATTTATTCAAAAATGTCCAGTTATTGCCTAAACTCGCGAGTCCAACAGAGATCGCAGCAAAATAATAAAGTAGAATACAACAATCTTTTACATTTTTTGAATGAGAACAAAACTAAATAAAAATGTAAACCACGGTTTATATTTTCGTGAAAGAGTTTCGACAGAACGACGGGAATATTTGACCCAAAAGATAAAAATAGGACCGTTCCCATAAACTGCAAAATGAATAGAACATGTGAAAGCACGTGTTAGTAATTTGGGAACTACCCCTGTAGGTTTATGAATTCATGAACAGTATTAAAACTGCTCCTGAAGGTGGGAATGGAAAACTCACTATCCACAAGGAGAATAAGTAACCAAAAACAGCATTTATTAATATAATATTACTCTGTCTATGAAAATAGAAAATCACGCAAAGAACTTGATGGTGTATCATTGCCGGGCATGTTAAAAAGCTCTGGAGCCACAACGGTGTTAACCTTCTTAGGAGACCTGGAATAAATCCAAATGTTTTTGGGGGGAGATGCATTAAGTTAAAATAAATTAGAAACATGTCCTTGTTGCATCACGAGGCAATTTCGTTAAATGAAACATTTTCATTGGCATTCTAATAAAATGCAATCCAGCAAAGGAGTTTCTAATAGGTATTAGCAAAGCCAATAGGTTTCGTCTTGATAGGCATAACATTTTATTTTTTAGACTTTTTTTGCACAAATATGCAATGAACATTGAAATTGTGAAAGTAAGGACAAGTGAATACGATGTGCAGATGTTTGCAGCACCAAAGTAATCAATGATCCATTGCAAAAATAATTTGAAAAAAAGGATGAAATGAAAGCAGAGATAAAGGTAGAGCTAGGCCTGCAAACCCTGATGCTGAAGCGGAGAGCATTTTAGACGAATGTGCACAAGCAAAACGCTACCACTCACAGTAAGGAGAGTCAATGGATGAAGTGGGCTGACCCATTTGGACGTGCTATGTGCTGTGGTGGACAGGAGCAAAATGTAAATGACACTTGAAAAGACAAATGGATGAAGCCCCTATATGTACATATTTATGTAGATGTATTTGTGAGACTTGGCATCCTTGGCATGGTGTCCGCTAACTTTTTTGCCTCTGTTTACCAGGTTGTTAATGTGTGCTGGACTTTGTTTTTGCTGTTTATGTTACTCTGGGCACTATACCACAGCTGTCCAGTGCTAAAGTGCAAGTGTTCTTATGTAAAATATATGTGTAGTTGGCTTTGGCATATTTGATTTACTGGTAAGTCCCTAGTACAGTGCACTAGAGGTGCCCTTGGCCTGTAAATCAAATGCTACTTGTGGGCCTGCAACACTGGTTGTGCCACCCACATTAGTAGCCCTGTAAACATGGCTCAGACCTGCCACTGCAGTGTCTGTGTGTGCAGTTTTGACCTGCCAATTCCACTTGACAAGTGTACCCACTTGCCAGGCCTACACCTTTCCTTTTCTTACGTGTAAGGCACCCCTAAGTTAGGCCCTAGGTAGCCCCCTGGGCAGGGTGCAGTGTATGTTTAAGGTAGGACATATACTAATGTGTTTTATATGTCCTGACAGTGAAATACTGCCAAATTCGGTTTTTCACGGTGCAGGGCCTATCTCTCGCATAGGTTAACATGAGGGCTACCTTTAAATATTATTAAAGCGCAGGTTCCCTTTGGAAGTAGATGGAGATGTGGAGTTTGGGGTCTCTGAACTCACAATTAATACATCTTTAAGTGAAGCTGGTTTTAGGATTATGGGGGTCATTCTGACCCTGGCGGCCGGTGACCGCCAGGGTCACCGACCACGGGAGCACCGCCAACAGGCTGGCGGTGCTCCCGAGGGCATTCTGACCGCGGCGGTTCAGCCGCGGTCAGAAAGGGTAAACCGGCGGTCTCCCGCCGGTTTACCGCTGCCCCATTGAATCCTCCATGGCGGCGGAGCGCGCGCCGCTGCCATGGGGATTCAGACACCCCCTACCGCCATCCTGTTCATGGCGGGAAACCCGCCATGAACAGGATGGCGGTAGGGGGTGCCGCGGGGCCCCTGGGGGCCCCTGCAGTGCCCATGCCAATGGCATGGGCACTGCAGGGGCCCCCGTAAGAGGGCCCCGCAAAGTATTTCAGTGTCTGCTTTGCAGACACTGAAATACGCGACGGGTGCAACTGCACCCGTCGCACCCCTGCAACTACGCCGGCTCAATTCTGAGCCGGGGTCCTCGTTGCAGGGGCATTTCTGCTGGGCCGGCGGGCGCTCTTTTGGCGGTGCGGTCATTCGGCGGCGGAACCTTGGCGGACGGCCTCCGCCGTCCGCCAATGTCTGAATCAGGCCCTATGTGTTTGAAAATGCCACTTTTAGAAAGTAGGCATTTTCTTGCTTAAACCATTCTGTGACTCTGCCTGTTTGTGGATTGTCTCTCTGGGTTAGTTTGACTGTTGGGTTGTTCGCATCTCTCTCTAGACAGTGACACAAAGTGAGCTCAAGTGTGTATCTGGAGCTGCATATCCTGATGAGCCATCTGTGCTAGGAGGGAGGGGAGGAGTGGTCACTTACACCCGAAAGGGTTGTGCCCGCCCTCACTCAATGTAGACTCCAACCCCCTGGTGTGTGTCTGGGGCCTGGCCGGGGCAAGGCAGGATCTCACAAATAAGAGTAACTTTCCTTTGAAGTAGGACTACTTCAAAGTCAGAAAGGGGTATAAGAAGAACACCCAAACCCCTGAAAATTAGATCACTTCTGGAATCAAGAAGAACCTCTGCTAAGGGGAGAAGCTGAAGAGCTGAGTAGAAGTGCTGCCCTGCCTGTGACTGTGCTTTGTGGAGCTATCCTGCAGTTGCTGCTTCTGCCTGTGAAAGGGAACGAAGACTGGACTTTGTTGTGCATTCCTGCTTGTGAAGTATCTCCAAGGGCTTGAACTGAGCTTGCCTCCTGTTGTTGAAGTATCAGGGCCATCAATGGCTTCCCCTGCCAGTACCTGGATTCTCTGCTGAGACTCCTGCCCTGCCAAGTGGTGCCCTATCCAGTTCCTGGGCCCTTGAAAGGGGAAGCTGGCAGACAAAGACTGAAAATAGAAGCACAGACCTCCTTGCATGGAAATTTCTGTCTCACCTTCTGTGACACAGCTGATAAATGACCTGCCACCGGCTTCGCAGCTGGTAGATCGATGCAACAGGGCTGGAGAAACGACGTGCAACACCCGCTAACGGAGGCTGATAATGACGCAAACCCCACGCAGCGCGGTCTTTTGATACCGTGCAACCGGACTTTCAATGCAACACGGCTAGGGTGTAGAAAAACAACTCAAAGCCTGCCCAGACCCGAGATGCCTGTCCAGCTCGAGGCATCGCTCTCTTTCGGGAGAGAAGAAACAACGCATGCCAACCCGCACGGAGGAGGAACGATGCACGGTCTTGCTTGCAAGTGAGAAATCAAAGCATCACTGACCCTTTTCAACACACACAAGCCCGTGCAGCTTTATTTTGACCCTAACAAGGTCCTTTTTTATGCTAACAACGTTCTCACTGTTTTCTAAAGGATTTAAGACTCTTTTGCTTTTTAAATTCATAACTTGAAATGTTGGATTTTTGTTGTTTTGGTCTTGTTTCATTTAGATAAATATTACCTATATTTCTAAACCTGTGTTGCGTCATTTTGTTGTGATTTCACTGAATCACTGTGTGTGTTGGTAGAAATACTTTACACATTGCTTCTGAAGTTAAGCCTGCCTGCTCGTGCCAAGCTACCAAGGGGATTAGCGGGGTTAATTGAGTGTGATTCTCCTTTACCCTGACTAGAGTGAGGGTTCTTGCTTGGACAGGAGGTAACCTGACCAAAGACCCCATTTCTAACAGTATTATTATAGTTTGTTTTTGTTTAGAAAACGTGCCGCTGATGAAAACACTATAGCTGTCTCTAGGCCAAATTCAAAGAGGAAAGCAAAAGGAGCCACTGTTGCCAGACTGTGGTCTGCAAATAAGCAATAAAGGCAGTGCTTTGTACTTGTGGGTAATATTAACATCAGTTATTTATAGCACTTTGAAAGGTAAGAAGAGCTGTATAAAGCACTATGGAAAAATAAATTATCTACATTAGGGTAAAAATAGGCGCAGAAGAGAGAAGGCCCACCTGAGCAGCAAAACGAATGCTGTGATAAAGCAATTATACACGTATGCTTAGTGACTTCTGACTAAAGGAACAGAAGTAAATACTGCTGTGTGCTAGAAACACAGTGTCTGGATCTCTGAAATTACTTTATGCCCTATGAGTCTCATAAGATATTAATAGCCGAGAAGCAGTCTCGCTACTGAGGTGTACCGTTTAAAGCAGCACCTCAAATATAGTCGTATGCAGTGCAGACATTGAGCAGCAAATAAAGCATTTTATGTGAGTTGAACGTAACATTAGACAGATGCAGGAGTGGCAGATCAAATATCAAAGTATGCCACTATATCACTTGGCCACAACTATTGTCTGTAGAACCAGAAGGGATGCACAAGAAGAACTATGAGTTCAGTCAAAGTAATTTCGCAAGCTTGGGGAATATAAACATATACAAATGGTACAAAAGCAGAACAATTATATTAAAGCAGACAGATTTAAAGTATACAGTTACAGTGAGTGAATAATTGCAACATTTGTTGATTGCAGCTCCTAGAGATGCCAAAAGTGGCAAGAGAACATTTTTTTTAATATATATCGGGGTACATTTTAAACAACACCAATCGCATTGTCCAAAGGAGCCAAATCGTTCTAAATGCATGAGAAAAAGAGCAATCTTACAGTCATTATTTCCAGAGATAGAATACACAAGCTTATAGTAAAGTGTAGTGAGCATCTAGGACATCAAACTAGTGAAGACAATCATAAAGGAATGAAAGAAAAATACTACTACAATATATAGCTAAAGAACACTTTAAAATTAAAATATGCATAAATGAAAATCCACAGCCGCACATACTGGCATAATGGAAAACCAAGAACAAAACCAAACGTAGCAGAACATTGTGAATATATAAGAATGTACAAGCCACACCAGTGTGCTCGGGTTCTCCCAAAAATACGGAAATCTAGAAAGATAGAAATCTCAGCACATTCAACTCCACTACAGACAGGAAAGAAGTCATATATGCCGTATCCTCATAACTAGTCACTGGGGGAAACGTTGGCTAAAATTATAGCAAGGCTCAAATATAAGCCGGTATTATTACATATTTAATTATCTTAAGCCTGAATTTAAAAAGAATGTTTAAAAATCCACACCACATTGGCATTTGCATAGAGACGATAATATTAAATCTCACAGTTGTAATAAATATAAGTAGTTTGTGTGAATGATATCTGTTGCACACAGCGGCTAGAGATGGCACAGGTGTTGTATGATGCATCATAGAATAGAAGACCATCACATGAATTCTATTTATTCTATTCTATCACAATGTGCTTCACACCCTCTTCACCATTGTCGCAGGAAAGCTGAAATTCAAGCACAGCCTATCAAAGAAAATCTTTATAATGTCACCAAAAGCATGACACATCCCAAGAGGACAGTTGCAACCAGCACTACATAGAATTAATTCCAATGAGAGACCTATAAGGCATGGCCTGGAAAAAAATACAAAAACAAAGTCAACATAAAAGGACAATAAAGTGAAAGACGAAGAGTACCAAATCACATATAGTTTGAGACAGAGAAAACAAGCGACGGCCTCTGCAACAGAAGGGAGCACTAGAGTGGGTGTCTGCTTCAGTCCCGCGGGAGGCCTGGTGAATATGCGTTGCTCTGGGTGTGTGCTGCTGTGATCAGGGTTCAAGTCTCGGTGTGAGGCACAACATCCTTTGTTTCCGTGCATATCACTTAATTTCTCTGTGCCTGTGAAGCACTCTGATGCCTTCTTTGGGGTTTGTGCTATGTGTAAAGTAACAAATCAATTAGGAAAAGAAATTCTCAAATCAAAGTGAATGAACACAGTACTTGGGTCTCTGGACACTGATAAGACCAAACACACAAGAAAAAAGCATTGGTAAATACAGGAAATAGTGCTACAGCTAAAAGAAACTGAAGAAAAGTAAGAGGCAAGCACAGGAACCAATGAAAATCAAGGAAAGCAAGGATTTGGGATGTAAGTCGCTTTTAAGGTTTTTATTAAATACAATAGATTTCACAAACAGAGTGCAAACGCTATGCAGGCGAAACTTAAAAAGGGACCCCGTTTTCGATACTTATATGAAAAAATTATTTCCAAGCCAAATTGCCTTTTTTTGGGAAGCCCTCCATCACTTCTACACTTCCTACAGACATCAACATCTCAATTACAATTGACATGGCCAGTCCCATTTTCAAAACTTTTAATAGTCACAACTCTAGGTGACCACACTAACAATGATTTAATTAACCCACAGTAGGCCAGTTTCACCCGCCCATTGCCTTCAAAATAACACACCTGCTACTCTGTGAACGAAGAGATTTCTGCTTCCAATTGTAGTTCACCCTTCTCACAGTTCTAACTAGAGGGTTAGGTTTAAGTAAGACTCACATTAGGTCATTCAAGCTAATTGAGTGAACATCCAAAGTCTCTACAATGAATAAAATAGAGAAAAGCTGCCCTCAGGAATATAATGGGTGTGACCCGGGGCTAAAGGAACTTTGAAACCTGGAGCAAAAATACTGCCAAAACAATCTTCCTCTGCTGTGTGAACTTATATGTATGCTATCTATGAAGGTGCATTTCAATTGACCATCAAAGTATAGGGTGTAAACAAATAGGTGCATATGCTGATTGAAAAAGTTTGGATACGCATAGAGAAAGTATGCAAATGGCTGTATGTTTTGGGCAATGGAGAGGTTGGAGAAAGATGGGCTCTGGAGCAATTTTCTTTAGTCCTAAACCTTGTCCACATATGAGTTCATATGTAGGCGGGACAGACCAGATAGTTTTTTTAATAAAGTATATAATGGTTTCTGCAAGAGAGAGCTGTCAAATAGCTCTCCCTTGCAAAAAGCAAAGCTTTCATCTGTCTTCCCTGCAAGCAAATGTGAGTGCAGGAAAGACAAATGAAAACATTGATCCCACAAGCAGGGAGCTGCTATTAAAAGCAGTTCCCTGCTTCTGGGAGCAATGCCGGCTCCCACAGGATGTGGGGAGCAAGCTAGGACAACAGGGACCTTGAGGCTTCCCGCCGTAAAGTAATTTTCATTTGTGAGAAAAATGGGCTGATTGTAGACGCCCCTAACTTTTTGCCTCCATTTTTAACTTTTTGCTCGTGTATTCCTGAATCTGATGGTGCCCTGCGCACTGCCAACCAGTCCCAGGGCATGTACTCTGAGTAAAATGATTATGCAAATTAGGCTAATTATAATTGGCTGTGTCAACCTACCTCTAAGTCTCTAGTATATGGTAGGGCATGTAGGTTTTAGGACCCCTGCATCAGTGGTGCACCCAGAGATGCACTGCTGAGGGGCCCAGTGTCATTTGTAAAGGCAAGCCTGCCTTGCTGGCTGCTTTTAAATTAAAGTTACCTTCAAATTCGAATTTGGAACTACAAGTACTTCCAAAGTCTTACACTACCTTATTTTAACATATAAGTCACCCCTAAGTAGTGCCCTAGGTGCGCCCCCAGGGTGGGCTGCAGTGTAACTATAAGCAGGGACCTTATAAAATATGTTTTTATAAGCCCTGGTGAGGGACAATAGCCAAGTGTGTTTTTCCCTCATTGTAGTGAATAGACTCCATAGGCTAATATGGGGAGCCTTTATTTAAATTAATAAAGTCTCAAAAGGAGCTAAATATGTCAGGTTTGGTGTCAAACCTATTGTTACAATAAATACAACAACTTGCCATGGTTGAATTTAATATAACTACTTCAGGGAAAGAGTTTTAGAACTCTACCTGAAAGTTGCCAACTTCAGCTCTGCAGTACCCTTCTCTGATTGGCCAGCCTCTGCCAGTCTGGACCAGCTGCCTTGATGAGGTGTGAAGTGGCTTAGGCTGAAGACAAAGGAAGTGCCTGGAGGAAGAGATCTGCCTCAGCAGATAGTGAAACAGGATGGGGCGAGAGCAGTCAACTGGTCTTCAAAGGATGGAAATACATTTGGAGCAGCTCAGGACCTTTGCCATTTCTTGCAAACATAGACAGTCAGGTGCCCCCCTGATTAAATAAGGTGAGAACTGGAGAGATATGTGTTAAGGGAACTTAGCCACACCAGTGCGTGGACTCAGCCAGACCTAATCTCCAAAATTCAGATTCTGCCATTTTGGATGATTTTTAAAGCTCCGGAGCTCCAGACTTCCAGGATTTCACTGGGGGATCCTGGAAAGGCAATCCAACAACGTCGACTTGAAATCCCTCCAAAAAAGTGACAAAGTCAGAACATAAAATGTTGACCACGACTTCCTGCACAGCATGTCGGAGGAGGCCTCCAGGGATGTCGGATCCAAATTCAACATCGGCCCGGACGAAGATTTCTGTCCTGAAAAATCGTCTAAATATGAAGCTATAATTCTTCACCGTCGTCTCCTGTGATGCGTATCCAAAGAGGGCTCCAGGGAGGTCCCGGTGAGAAAAATCTTCAAGAAAAAGACTGAGGAGCATATTTATAAGTGTCACCTTGCACCGCATTTGCGCCATTTATTTCGGCACAAATGGGGCGTTAATGGGGCATTTCCCATGCACCATATTTACAAAGTGGCGCAATGCTTGCATTGTGCCACTTTGTAAGCCCTTGCGCCACACTATGCCTGCTCCAGGCATAGTGTATGCAAAATGGGTGTTCCCCTGTCGGGGGGACTAACAAAATGGCGCAAAGAAATCTATGAGATTTCCTTGCACCATTTTTTTAAGCACTTTTAATGCCTGCTCAGAGCAGCAGTTAAAGGGGGGTATACCATTATTTAGAATGGGCCCCTATGTACTCTGCAGGAGTAGCGCCAACATTTTGTAGCTACTCCTGCAGAGTACATCAATAGTGTCACATAAAATGATGCTATTGCCCCCTACTCTGCGCCATGGTGTGCTGTATTTTAAATATGGTGCATGGTGGCGGCAGGAGGGCGTTCAGGGAAGCAAGGAAATTGGTGCTGCACTGGGCGCAGTGCCACATTCCTTAAATCTGTCCCTAAGTTCAAAGGTAAACTTTTGACCGAGGCCTCCCACTTGCTGTAGCCGAGCAGGGCTCCATCACGGTCGGCCTCAAACTTCGATTTTGCCCTGGTCTAGTGCGACCAGATTGACGCTTTTAGTTTCTTTGCACTAGAAAAAAAAAATCTTTACCAATTCATATCTCCTGTTCCCCTTATCCAATTTTAATTGTTTCGGTGCATTTTAAAGATAAGAATATAGTCTATTTTTATAAATTGGTGTTGGAGTTTTATTGTGTTTTGTGGGAGTTGGTGGTCTATTGTTAAGTGCCAATAATCCACTTTCCAACATCATTACTATATGTTAATACAACCTGCTGAAGTGGGCCACAGAGCCTAGTCTGCAGCTAGACCATGCGGCCAACACCGCTAACCACCCAACGAAATGCTGTGCATGACTGTTTGGATGTGCGTGACGGGAGTTGGCCGCGTCCTATTGCTCTGGATGTGAGAATATGTCTTAGAGGGTGTAACTGAGGATGAGAGTGGCTGTGAGTGTGTCTGGGTGGGAGAATGGATGCATCAGTGTCTTAGTGGGTGAAGCAGTGTCTGTTTGGGTCTGTGAGTGGGTGTGTGCGGGTTTCTGTGGGTCTGTGCGTGGGTGTGTGACAGTGTGAGTGGGTCTGTAAATAGGTATGTGAGTGTCTGAGAGTGGTTGCATCAGTGTCTTAGTGGGTGTGTCAGTGTCTGTGTCTGTGTGGGTCTGTCAGTGGGTGTGTGAGGGTTTCAGTGGGTCTGTGACTGGGTGTGTAAGAGACTGAGTGGGTCTGTTATTGGGTGCGTAATTGTATGAGTGGGTCTGTGAGTGGGTAAGTAAGGATGTGAATGGGGCTGTGAGTGGGTGCACAAGGGTCTGAGTGGGTATGTTAATGGGAGAAAGATTGAAAAAGAGAAATTGGAAGAGGGAGAAAGTGAGAGGGCAAGAGATAGTGACTTTTGTAGGCTTTGGTGAATGATATACTTAGAATGAAATATATCTGGACAAATTGAAAATAAAAATGCATTCGTCAATTAAAGAGTTAGACAACCTTTTATTATGAACCTTACATTTTTAACATTTTAAAGAAATTAAAATAAGGGCATTACCAGAGACACAACTGGACGAGAACCCTTAACTTTCAATGTGATGGTGTGGGACCTTAACCATTATGCCATAGGTGACTCTTTAGTGTACTCTGTCCAGACATACCCATAACAGTCAACCCAAAGATTTTGAGAGGGAGGACATGTATTAACAGTCAAAATACTAGTAAATAAATACACTGCAATGCAGTACTTGGATTTTAACCTTCAGCCTAGAGAGTGACAGTCCAAGACCTTGACCATTAGGCCAGAAAACACTTTAGTCTGGTGTACATTAAAACGAAACTCTAACATTTGAAACAAACATCCTGTTGCTCTGACTTTTTAAAATCATTGCATGGAGAGACCATTGAAATGACCATTTCACTCTCTCTTCCATCCCAATATGGGATGGAAGAGTGAGACAGAGAGCGACGGGATCACGGTGGGAGCCTCATGTTCCTTGCTGTGCCAGCCAGCTCCCCACATCCTGTGGGAGCCGGCATTGCGCCCACAAGCAAGGAGCTGCTTTTAATATGAGCTCCCTGCTTGTAGGACCAATGTTTTTATATGTGTTTCCTGCATGAGTATTTGTGTGCAGGGTAGACAGATATAAACTCCACTTTCTGACACTTGGAGCTGTTGGTGGTGACCTCTGGGGCTGTGGGGGGCCAAGAGGCCCAGGGCCCACACTCACACAATTTGTATTGACCCAGGAAGATGGCAGTCCCTGGGGAAGCAGGGGAGGCAGCAGCCCCCCCCCCCCAATTAAAATAGGAATGCCCCCGGGACTTGCCCTACCCCAGAGCTTATTACAAAACAAGCGCAGGACCTTGCTCTTGGCTTTTAAAAAAAAAAAATTCAATAAATCTGCAAATCAGCAGCGGATTGCGGTGAAAATGTAAAAACAAATACTTTTTAGCTCTGGGTGCCCTTCTGGGACCACAGTATCAGAGCTAAGGGGTCAGGATGACTTTACCCTGGCCCCTTTTGTTTGTTTTTACACTATTTTACACTTTACTCTTTTTTGTGGAACTCGGCTTAAGCCGAGTCCCAACATGGCTACCAACACTTCCTTGTTGAAGTGTTGACAGCCAATCACATCTCAGCACGAGATCAGGAAGGTTTGCAAAGCCTTTGCTTCCCTATATACATACATTTGGATTTTCCTTAATTTCTCTGAAACTACTGAACGGATTTACACCAAAGTTCACTTTCTGCACCAGGCCCTAGCTTTCTGCCAAATGTGATGTAATTCCGTCCAGTTGTTTCTGTGCTATTGCTGTTCAAAATCCCTATGGAAAAATGAATAGGGAAAAATTGTTTATGGACCCCACCTTTTCTTAGCCCCTTCTTGATGAATCACCCCAACACTTTCAAGACAGAAGCTCACGTGAGTGGCAAATTGTTTTGGAAAAGTTGTTGAAGATTCATCAACCAACGCCAAAAATATAGGAAAGGAAAAATACGCTTTTTCTTGAGAAACTAGGAGGCACATTTAAGGAAAGTGGTGCTGCACCCAGCAAATGTGTGCAAGGTGGCGCTAGGGGCTTTTAAATATGCCCTTGGTCCTAACAATAACTATCTAGTAGCAACTGCCAATAGATATATAGATAGATATATAGATAGATATAGATAAATAATTATATGTATATATTTATAAATATATGGAACTATATATATATATATATATATATATATATATATATATATATATATATATATATACATTTATATATACACAAACACACACACACCATGTGACTTGCATGTATCTATGGCACTCTTTGACCAATCTTCACAATTTTTTTTTTAATTAGCGCCCCGGTCTCTCTTGTTGTGCACTGAAAAGTTTGGGGAGATCCATCAAGCACGGGCCAAGAAAAAGGGGGGGGGTTTCAATAAACCTGTGTTTCCGATGTTAATTTCCATAGGACCTTTGAACACGACTATAGACTGACCCACTGGATGGAACCACACCAAATATGGCAGAAAGCTAGTTTTCAGTATGCATATTGTGCTTTTAGTTATTTGGTGTAAATCCATTAAGTAGTTTATGAAAAATTAGGGAAAATAAAAATGTATATATCTCTGGAAACCAATAAATCATGAATATTCACGAATGTTTGCAAATGTGTGTGCAAATAGAAGCTCTGTAATTGTCTGGCCACAACCTGACTAGAAAATTGCAGCAGCCATTTTATTTTATAGGACAGGGTCACCGGGGCTGAAAATAAAAATTATATAGGGGTCAGGGTGGACCCTGACCCCAGGGGTGTGACATAGGGGTGTTTTAGGGTCAAATGATGGGTATAAAATGCATTTTTCACCAGGCACGATATTCACAAATATCTTCAAGAAACTGTAACCCTGTAACCTTTGTTTTTTTCACTGAATTTATATATATCAATATATTTATGTATATATATAAATATATATATATGTATATATATATATATATTTATATATATGTATATATATTTATATATATATTTGTTTTATTTTATTCTTTAGGAATATGTATTTATATAATGAATGAGCATGTTATTCTGACTATATATAATAGATTTTATTTATGGATGTTTTATTTACAGTATATATTTTACATATATAATTAAATGTGTGAATGTAAGTGTTTGTGTATGCTATGTATGTTACACATATACATGATATATATGTAACCATACATAAATAATTACATTTTGTCAATGTATATTTAAAAATATTATGTAAGGTATATATTGATGTGTAACTATATTAGGTATGGTATACATCCTCTTTCTTTGCATATGTAGTATGAAAATTTCAGTTTTTAAAGATATACATTATTACATGTCCATCTGTGTATTTCTAGCCAGGGCCCAAGCATGTGATGGAGCTGGTGATGCCTTGGCCACAAACGTGTTCCTGTTGCTTATGGCAAGTAATGTTTATTATTTTCTCTCACTTTAATTATTCCCACCTAGTGTGCATTATATTTTTCTATATTTTACATTTTTCCAACTTTTGTCAAGTTTAAGTTTTAATGTTTGTTATCTCCACATATTTCCTTGAGTTTTCTATATTCCCTGTTCACACAGCTGACTTCCTCCTGTCTGTAGCTCTTATAGTGACAGAAACAATTACCTCACCCCTCTTCTGCATATCTATCCTCCATCTCTGTGTGATGCAGTACACAAACGGAGACTGACTATGCCCATAGCATTGTAGGTGTCAAATACTTTTAAAACTGTGTGAAGCAAATGGGAGGAGCAGTTTTCCATTTTATTTTCAGGCTTGAAGTGAAGTAAATTAATGTTTAGTCAGGCATTCCACCTGTTTGCCTCTAAAATGCTCCTTTTTAAAAAGAAAATATCTACTATTTGTTCTTTTTATTTTTCCTAATTTAAGGACAGTCCACAACCACAAAACCCAACCCCCACCCCACTTGCCCCATAGGACGGAAGCAGCCTCCACCTCTGCTATTCCTGCTGGTGCTGTTGGCATGTTATATTGAATGTTTTCTGCCTTTGAACTAGTATGCATTAGAGTCTTCTGTATTTTATATAATGTCCCCCTATCTACCTTAGTGTCCGATTTAACCACGCAAACCTGCCTTGTTGTGTTTTCTTTTACATTCCACCAGCTTCCTGAGATGACTTCCTCCTTTCTGTAGCTTTTCAGCTTGCTGTTACCTACTCTAGTTACCTTCTTTCATACAGCCCAGAACCTCCCTGGCAAACAGTGTTGTAAAACAGATTATGAATGACCTGACCATACACAACCCTCACATGATTGCTTGATGAGGCTGAGAAGCACCCACCATCCCAGTGTCAGTAATATGTGTATACTGTTTAACTGGCCTTCCCCTACCCTCTGTAACTTGTGATGTGTTGGTCAACAACATACAATAAAAATAACAACTTTTCATTCCAGAGAGCTTCTTTTCTTACCTAAGTGTTTAAGGCAATGTCTGCAACCTCTCCTGTACTTGGGCCATACCTTAATGCATGGTTTTCCAAACAGCATTCTTAAAGTTAATGGCAGTGACCGACAGTGCTAACAGGTACGACATCACAGGGACTGAAACAGGATATCATAAATGAGCCTTGTGAATTGCATCATATCCAGCAACAAGTCTAAAATAAAACAAAATGAGTGGGGAAACCAAGGCTTAGACCGTCATGATAAAACAACAATTACAAACATAGTGCTGATATATTTACTAAAGTAAGTATAGTTTAGCTTATTTAGTGGATTTCTAAAGTGCATGGCTACCCAAAGGTCTCACAGTGCTAGAGTAGAACAAAGAAGACTGCGGAACACCTGATTAAGCCATGAATTGACAAGTTTTCAGCTTCCTTCGAATGGAAAATACATGACTGATTTGGCAAAGCGCCAAAGGGAGGGAGTTGCAGAGTTTGGCCGCTTTATGAGCCACAAATTTACCTCCTGCAAGCATAAAGAACACTCAAGTCTCAGGGGGAGTCAGGACGACTCTGTAGAAGGTTACTGTAGTGGAATACAAATACATGAGGCATAGATTTTGGAAGAGTGCTGTTAGATCTGACATCCTTGGGCAGTAGTCTTAAAGTTAATGGCAGTGACCGACAGTGCTAACGGGTACGACATCACAGGGACTGAAACAGGATATCATAAATGAGCCTTGTGAATTGCATCATATCCAGCAACAAGTCTAAAATAAAACAAAATGAGTGGGGAAACCAAGGCTTAGACTGTCATGATAAAACAACAATTACAAACATAGTGCTGATATATTTACTAAAGTAAGTATAGTTTAGCTTAGTTTAGTGGATTTCTAAAGTGCATGGCTACCCAAAGGTCTCACAGTGCTAGAGTAGAACAAAGAAGACTGCGGAACACCTGATTAAGCCATGAATTGACAAGTTTTCAGCTTCCTTCGAATGGAAAGTACATGACTGATTTGACAAAGCTCCAAAGGGAGGGAGTTGCAGAGTTTGGCCGCTTTATGAGCCACAAATTTACCTCCTGCAAGCATAAAGAACACTCAAGTCTCAGGGGGAGTCAGGACGACTCTGTAGAAGGTTACTGTAGCGGAATACAAATACATGAGGCATAGATTTTGGAAGAGTGCTGTTAGATCTGACATCCTTGGGCAGTAGTCCTCCAAGCCTTTTGGTTTCACCACTCCTGCTTAGCTGAACTCAATTTTGTTGGCTTTAGGACTTTGTGCACTTTATCACTGCTAACCAGAGGTAAAGTCCTTTTGCTCCCTTCTTTAAACATGAGAAATTTGTCTAACACCTAATTGGCACATTTAATTTACTCATAAGTTCCTAGTACCGTGATACTAGAGGTAGCGAGGGCCTGTAAATTAAATACTACTAGTGCACCTGCAGCAATGTTTGTACCATCCACCTAGGTAGCCCTTATACAGATACATATACTTATGTCACCCCTAGGATAGGCCTGAAACAGCTGAAAGGGCAAGTTGCACTTGTACTTCAAACGCTGGACCTGTTTTACTTGTCCTGGTAGTGAAAAATTCTCAAATTCATTTTTCACTATTGTAAGGCCTACCTCTCCCATAGGATAACATTGGCCTACCTTGTTACATTTAATAAGCGAATACCATTTGTGTTTAAGCAGGTAGGAATGTCATGTTTGGTGTCTGAGGAATTCTAATGTAATACCTCTTTAATTCTAAAGTCAGATTTTATGTCACAATTCTGTAATGACACTTTTAGAAAGTTGTAATTTTCTTGTCCTGCCATTTGGTGCCTGCAGCCTGCATCCCAGTTCATATGACTAGGCATAGTTGGCAGATGGCCTTTGTTTTTATTCCTTCTAGACAGTATCACAATAGAGGGTCTGAGGTGTGCCACCCTGACTTGATAAGAGGGGCAGAGCTGTTACCTGTCACATTTGCAGTTTAAGAGACACTGCTCAGCTCACACACAAAGGAATTCACACTAAAACATTGTGTCCCCAGACAGTCTGGGACCAGGGCTTGAAGGCAGAAGATGTCAGACATTTCTGTGAGGGGAAAGAAGCCTACCCCACTTTAAAGGGGACACCAGGTATAAAAGTGGGACCCTCAGACATACTCTCCTTTACACCCCTGGACTTGTGGATACTACAGAAGCAGGACTGCCCTGATACCTGAGGTCTGCCCTGCTGTCAGAGAAGGAAGACTCGATCTTCACCCTTCTCTCAGGCAGAAGTGACTCCAAGGGACAGCTGACTGACCTCCAGTTCTGAGCTACAGAGACACAGCAAGCTTCAGAAGCCTCTCTGCAACTGTCTAGCAGAACTGCTGCAACTGGACCTGCCTGGACCTAAAACTAGAGCTGCATGAGCCCTGCTGACCTCTGCTGGAGTGAATTCCGGAACCCCAAGAGGTGCCTTCTAGGTCCTGGACCCTTCAAGTGGCACCAGGTGAGCTCCTCCTTGAAGAAAAGAAAAAACCCTGAAGTTTTTAGCTATTTGCAACAGCGAACGGGCCTGTTCACACCAAGATCTCACCATCCACCCTCACAGGATCTTCATGCTACACTGTTGACCACCTGCAGTGCCCAGCCTGCTTTTCGCACTATAGCGGCAACTATCCATGATGAACTCCCTGCTTCTCAGGAACTCCTGCACCATAATGTGGACTCTTTGTGCTGGACCTTAGAAGGTAACATTTTCAGTGGGACTATCCTGGTCCCTCTACCTCACCCTCACTTCATCGCAGTTGGCCTGAACTTGTGACTCTCAACCAATCTTGCATAACCAGATAACTGTGAGTGGTGTGTTGTGCTGTTACTCGCTATACTTTTACCTAAATTAAAAATGTACATGTCTCCCGTTCTCCTGATTGGATTTTTGTGGTTTTGGTTTCAAATAATTTATAAACCCCACTCTATTTTTCTAAATTAGTGTGGTATTTTTCATATGTTGTGTCTTCACTTTATTATTGTTTAAGTGCTGCATAAATACTTTACAGATTGCTTCTTTAAGCCTGACTACTTTTCTACCAAGCTACTAGGGTATTAAGCACAGGTTAATTTAGTGATTTCTTGTGGCTCACCCTGACAAGGACTGTGTCTGTTTCTTGAGTAGGGCTTCATAGGCCTCCCCTGCACATCACCAACACAGCTTCTCAAGTGTGCACACTAGCTATCCTAAAACATACATTGCTGTAGGTCCCTGCAGAAGGATGGACATTTCACGCCTGGGTAAGAGGGGTGTCTTAGCAAATGTCAATTTCAGTACTAACCACATCCTGCAACCCACCTCACGAAGTGTGAGATCTGCTGATGGTGGAAATACCACAGAGCTCAAATGATCACTCAACCTGGGGGAAGAGAGCAAGGAATTGTATTACAGGGAAGTAGGGAAAGGTGAGAGATAGGCAAACATAACATTCATCAAGTCAGGGGAGCCCATCACATCTGTTGTGGAAGGAGGAGGAAAGTTTAGCTACCAAAAGCAAGCATTCCTTCTTCCTGCAGACTCCCAAGTTATCCAATCAATTTGTTACCTATGAATTGAGAAATGCAAAATAGGGAGGAGCCACACAGTTCAAAAATAGTTCTAGTTAATTATGTAAAGAAAAATAATTAAAAAAAATGAATGGTGCATCTGCACTCTTTTGGCATCGTCTGTCTTTGGTGCAGGGCTGAACCACAAAGCTGGAGTACCATGGAGCAATCTTCTTACAGACGAGATGGCTTGTGGAGTGCAAGAATAAAATGTCAATATTGGAATGTCAAGGTAAGCATGATGGTACCTGAGGAACAAAAAGGCACAGTCTGATGGAATGATGTGCCATGAACTAAGAAGCGCCAAACAATCTCCAACCTCTGTCACAGACAACTAGCATTATACACCTGGCCAATCACTCAAACAATAACAACATTTTGCTGTGTGATGTAAAGCAGACCACAAGTCGATCACTTATTAGAGTTTGTAATATGAGCCATCACTCTGGATTTTTCTAACCAACGTACCTCTAAAGTCCACAAGAGTAGGACCCTTTGAGTCCTCTTCTTTCCCTTCGAAGGAGATACCAGGTACTACACAATGGTTCTTTTTCTGGTCATCATCAACCACACTTTAAGATTTATTCTTGATAAGAAAATGAAAATAATTTGGATCAGTCAAGCTAAGAAAACTGACTGGTCTCAGAAGAACCTAAGGATGTTGGATGTAAGTCAATGAAAGGAAATTGAAAGATATATGGTCACCCAATCAATACATTATTGTGTGTAGCTTACCAGACCCTTCCATCCACCACAACATGATGACTCTTTTATTTGGTAATAATCATTGGTGCCAGTAAGGTACCTGTCCCAAGTGTGTGGTGTCGCTATGTCTTTGCCTTCTTAATTGAACCGATACACAATAAAGGCCAGTCACACTGCCCCCACCCCTGGCCGATTTTGGCCTTAGGGTGCATTTTTTTGTTTGGGGGGGGCTCATGGCCCCCCTGCCCGGGCTGATCTTAGCCCCAGTGTCATTATCCCTGGGGCCTGGCCTTCTAAAATCTTTTTGGGGTGTGAAGGGAGCAACGCAGCCCACTCACCTGCATGATTTTGGCCCAGGGACCCCAGGACCGAACATTAAGATATTTGTTTTGTGTAGGGCGCTGTGTGGCCCAGCCTAAACATTCTATTTGTTTGGAAGGGATTGGGGCCGCGTAGCCCGCCATCCCCAGGTGAGATCTCAGCCTGAGGACCCCATCCCCCAGGGCCCGGTCATGTCACCCAGTCAACACTGATGGGGATCTCAGGGGAGCCTGAAGGCCCCCGCGGTCCTAGCTGGCTCCTCGCCTACTGCAGAAGCCATCATTACTGTCACAGAGAGGGAGCTGCTAAACATGCAGTTCCCTTTCTGTGAGAGCAGTTGTTTCCTGTGCTTCCCTGCCTGCATCTCTGCAAGAAGGGAAACAGAGGAAACCTCCACTTCTAGCAAGTGAGAGCTGTTTGGCAGCTCTCACTTGCTGGAACTAGAGTGTATGCTTTTAGTTGGCAGAAGTTGTCAAACCTCCTGCCAAGTCAGAACAAACAGCTATGTTCTGGGGGTGGGTGCCCCGCGCCATAGCAGGAGCCAGCCCTGGGGTAGTGGTCCACAGGGCCCTCAAATTGTGCCCTTGGGAGGTGGAGATCTCCGGGGATGTCAACAAAGAAGTCTTGAGTGCCGTAATTTGTGTGTTAATTAGCAGGGCATGGGAAGAGCATGAGTTATAGTAACCTTTAAGCACGAGTTATAGTTACTTGAGATAACTCTATCTATAAAAGGTGAATTTCTATGGTTTGGTATGTTTAAAATGTGAGCCTAACTACAATGCCCTGTAACCTTTGTTTTTAAGTGAGTTCCTATGTTTTTTTACGTAAATTAATTTTCATTACTATACATTAATCCAACCACCGCCACGTGTGGCCTTTGGCGTGCGCAGTGGTGGTTGGCCGCAGGGCGTTGCCTGTGGCCGGACCCTGCAGCCAACACCCCAACCACCCAACCCCATGCTGCACAAGGCCTTTGGCCATTCACACTGGGAGTTGGCCGCAGGTCAGCTTGGCATGGCACCCCTCCCCTGGCTGATTTACGCTCCAGGGACCACATTCCATGGGACTGGCCTTCTGCAATGTGTTTTGTTTTTGTGGAAAGGGACCCCCTCCCCTGCCCCTGGATGATTTTGGCCACAGGGACTCCATCCCCTGGGGCCCTGTGTTAAGATAAGTATTATTTTTCAGAGGGGAGCCATATAACCCCCCTCCCCAGACTGATCTTGACCCCGGAGACCCCATCCACTGTGGCCTAGCCTTCTAAAAATGGAGCTCCCTTCCCTGACCAATTTTGGCCCAGTGGACCCCATCACCCCAAGGCACAGCATGTCCCCTGGGTGCCCCCCATTGGGGACCATAGGGGGAGACAGAAGGTCCCTGCAGTCCCTGCAGTCCCAGCTGGCTCCCCACCTCCTGCAGAAGCCTGCATTGCTGTCACAGACAGGGAGCTGCTAAACATGCAGCTCCCTCTCTGTGAGAGCAATTGTTTCCGGTGCTTCCCTACCTGCTTTGCTGCAGGCAGGGAAACAGGGGAAACCTCTGCTTCCAGCAAGTGAGAGCTGTTTGATAGCTCTCATTTGCTAGAACCAAAGTGTTTGCTCTGAGTTGGCAGGAGCTGTTAATGCTCCTGCCAAGGCAAAGCAACCAGCTATGTACGAGGGTGGGCATCCTGGGACCCCCTCCAACCTACATAGCCCTGGGGAGATGTCAGTCCCCAGGGATGCAGAAGGCCCAGCTGGCCAACTTGCATGTAATCTCAAATTGTGCCCCGGGGAGGTGCTGGTCCTTAGTGCTGAGGAGAGGCCGGGCATCCCCCTCGCTTTTCATTAGATCATAGCCCCAAGGAGGTGGTGGTACCCTGGCCTACAAGGGGGCCTGCAGGCCACTTGCATGTCATTACAAATTGTGCCCGAGGAGGTGGCAGTCCCTGGGTTGCAGGGGGGCTCGGTGGCCCCCCATATTTGATTATGAATTGTGCCCTAATTATGTGGCGGTCCCTGGGGCTGCGGAGGTCCTGGCCAGCCCCTCCTGCACTTAATCTCAAATTGTGCTCTGAGAGGTGGCAGTCCCTGTGACTGCAGGGGGCTTGCTGGCCCCCCTGCATGTTATTGCAAATTGTACCCCTTGGAGTTGGCAGTCCCCAGGGCTGTGGTAGAGCTGGGCAACCTACTGCATGCCATTGCAAATTGTGCTCCACGGAGGTGGCGGTCCCCAAGGCTGCGAGGGGCCAGGCATCCCCACCACATATCATTTGAAATTGTGCCCCAGGGAGGTCGGGGTCCCTGAGGCTGTTGGGGGGAGCTGGGCATTCCTCTGCATTCAAAATGTCAATATCCACCCGGGGGCTTCTCTGAAACAGGCCTGGAAGCCCAGGCTTGTTTTTTTTTCTTTTTACATTTTCAGTGGATCCGTCGCGTCCCCTCAGAACATATATATATATATAGAGAGAGAGAGAGAGAGAAAGGCTGAAGCCAGCTGAAACACATCAGAGCACCTAGGTCCACATTTTGGATGAATAAATCAATTTTTCGACTACTCCTGGAGTGCTTGCTTGTGTATATGTATATATATATATATATATATATATATATATATATATATATATATATATAAAAAACCTAGAGGTGGTTGCCATTAGGAATTTATAGTTAGGGAGTTTGGGCATAGTTTTCAAAGTAAAAGCCTTTTTTGTTTTGCTACTAACTTTAGTGCCAGTTTATAAATATTCTTGCAATTCAGCTGCTGTCTTAAAAGTTTCAGGGCAATTCATCAAGAGGGGCTCCCAAAACAATTTTAGACAGAACTACAGCCCGAACCGCTGAATGGAATTATACCAAATTTGGTAGACAGCTAGATCTTGGTCCAGAAAAATTGTCAAGAGGGGCAGAGAAAATGGGGGGTCTCAAAACAATCTTTCCCTATACGAATGCCCATAGGGATTTTAGGCACAGCTACAGCCCGAATCGCTGTACGGAATTACACCAAATTTGGCAGAAAGCTAGATCTTGGTCCAGAAAAATCTCTTTTTGTGATTTAGTGTAAATCTGTTCAGTAGTATTGGAGTTATTAAAAAAATAATGTATATCTAGAGATACAGATGATCCACAAATTCAACAGATCTCAAAATGAAATCTGATTGGCTGCCACCACTACATCCCGGAAGTGGTGGCAGCAATCTTGGGACTCAGGCTTGCCCGAGGAATATCATGGTGCCCTAGGCCTGGTAGTGGTGTCCTACAGGGGCTCCACAGGTGGCAAAAAAACCTCTTTAAACATTTTCCCACATATCCGCAGAAGATCCACAACAAAGTAATAAAAAAAAAATCTAATTTTACCAAGCTTGTTTTTCCTAGGCAACCAGCTGGGCCAACTCATGGGGGTAATTAATTAATATATGATGGGGAGGAAGCACATGCGGCCCCTCCTCATGGATTTTCAGCCTCGGACCCCATATCCTGTGGCCCAGCAAATTTAGAAAATAGGGAGGGGGCCCTCTCAGGCAGATTTTGGGCCTCGGGACCCCCAGGCTGCGTTCGGCCCTGTTGACTACATCCCCCAGGGCCTGGCCATGCTTTGCATAGTGAGGGGGGCTATGCAGTCCCCCTCTTGGAGCCTTTATTGGCCTTGGTGGCCCCGTGCCACAGGGCTGCCTCCTGCTGTGTCCCGGGGTGCCTACCCCTTGGATCTAGCAGACTTTCTGCCCACAGTGGTGTAGGAAGGGAAACCTGTGTTTGCTCTCACTTGACAGGGCAATTTCAAAGCTCTGGCCAAGTGAGAGCAAACACTAAGACCACTCCCAGCGTGTGCGAGCATGAAATAATGCATCAGTTTCATCAGCACTGTAGGGGACAGGGAAACAGATGCGAATATTGCTTCCACCTGCAGGGAGCAGCATTTTTAGCTGCTCCCTGCGGGTGGGAGCAATGCCCGCTCCTCCTGATGGGGGGGAGCTGGCTAGGACACCAGGGACCTTAAGGCTCTGACCACAACCCCCGACAAGGATGCAGTAGGTGCCCTGGGTGCTCTCCAGGGCACCCACCCTTTATTGGTTGGACCCTGAGGGATTGGTTCCCCAGGGCCTAAATCAGCCCAGGAAGGGTGGCTGCATGCCTCCTTTCTGGGTTGGCTGTCTTTGGGATGTTGGCCGTAAGGCCTGAACCCGGGCTACGGCTAGGCCCTGTGGTCAACCACACGCCATGCATGGCCTTTGGCGTGACATGCATGAATAAGGTTGGCTGCATGTGTGGGGTTGATTGCAGTGCCTGGCTGCAGCCCAGGCCCTGCGGCCAATCATCCGCCATGCATGGCCAAAGGCTGTTATGGTAATTAAATATTACTTTACATTAAAAAGCCTTAGAAATTCAGTGAAAAAACTAAAAGTTACAGGGACCCTATAGCCAGGTTTAGAATTTACACACACAAAACCATGGAAATTCAGCAGTTATTGTTATACCTATGTGAAGAAACTATAACTCATGCCGTAAGGTAACAACTGCTCGTGCCCTCACCATGCACTGAAAATTACCCCACATATTACCTCAGTCATGACATCTTCTATGGCATCATTGATAATATCACTGCAACATTTACAATCACATTATTGACGAGAAAACTCTGCATGGAGGGAGAGCAAGTTATAGTTACCTTAGGGCGGGGGTTATAGTTTCTTGAGATAAGTATAACTATCACTGTGCCCTCTGGCTATGTCACTAGATCAATGGTCTTAATCCAGGAACACCTCTGTTGGGTCCTCTAAATAGGCTTGAACCATCTTCTGAATTGTTATTGTTGCTACTACTTGCGGTGTGTGTGCCTCTGCTCTTGACTTGAGTCCTGCTGGATGAAACCAATCCATTGCAGAAGTTGCTCTGAATTTGAAGCAGTTGTTACTGTGGGTTTTGAAGCAGCTGGTGATGATGGTGGTTTTTGCTGCAGAGACTGTGAGCCAACAGCACTGCCCTGTGTGGAGGTTGAAGGCTACATTGCAGACCTTTTGTCACAGCCTCAATCTTCCTGTTGTTCTCCTTCTAGATCAGTCACTTTACTGACGATCCAAGTCTTGTAAACTCAGACATCCATTTCATTGAAAGGAATAAAAGTGGTCTGTGCTTTTCTTGTATCCTGGGTAGAGTATCATGGCACAGATGCAGTCTTTGGAGGACACATCTCTTTTTGCAGCCTTTCTTTAGAGTTCAAGCAAAGGTGTAAGCCATCCATCCAATAAGCTGCTTCTTCATTGACAGAGCATTTATTCCACCTTTTTCAATTGCTCCTGTAGCAGGTGCAACAAGCGGACTGCTACGTTCACTGTACTGTCTTTGTTGCTGACTTCCCGTGTCATAATTTCTAAAGGAAATAACATTTCTATCAGACACTCCAGTAGCCCTCATTTGTTCACCTCCATTGTCATGGTGTAAGCAGTTGCATCCCCACTCCTTTGAGTTACATAATCGCTTATAGGGTTTCCCAAACAGGAATTCCAGCTTGTAGTAAAGTGAATTCCAGTGTGTTGGCACCTCCTATACTAGGACTGTTATAAGTAGTTTATAAACATGGTGAAGGATCTACAACTGCTTTCGGGCTTTGAATGAATGAAACACTGAAATTAGTCCATATTCTTTGGCAGATGAGCAGTATGTTGCTGACTACCTCTTCTTTGTTTTAGAAAGTCCTTCACAATTAGATTGATGCAAGTGCTAAACACAGAACTCTGAAGAACCCTCCAGCGATGGCTTTCATTATATTACTGCCATTGTCAGGGATAACAAATCCAATTGTGAAACCTCTTAGTTTAAGTCAATCATAGACCTTAGTATTAAATCTTTCCTAGATGTCTGAATCTCTAATCAAATTCTCCATGGTGTACATCACAACTGTTGCAGGCAACCAAATTCCCTGAAAAATATAATTCACAGTGAAACCAGCTAGCCTTTGCCTAAGTCTCAGGAAAGAGGCCCAGTGTGCAGTGATGCACATGTAATCTATTGCTTGACAAATGGTCCACATGTCCATATTAAGGTGGACAGACTGAACAGTGCTCTACTTCAATGTTTTGTCAACAAATTGAAGCCCTTCATGATGCAGCACTGGCACAGCCACTCTGATAAGTAGCTCGGGCAGGGAACTTTTCATTTTTCTACTTCTTGGTAAACAGAGCCTTAACAGTAGCTTTTATTTTTCTTGTGCTACTACTGCCATAAGTGACCTATAGGTACCAGCAGCAGGTAGGATGGCTGTGCATTTTAGGGTAGAAGTTGTTGTATCCCGCTGTGCCTTTTACCATGCAGAAGTTGCTGTGGGTGAGGATTGTATACTAAGGGGGAGACTTATAGGGTTGCTTTGCATGATGCTGTTCCTGGCGTCCTTCTCTTTCTCCTCCTGACCATCTTCTATCACTTCAGCTGCTGGTTCTTGCTCACCAACAATCGTTGTGCTTTTAAGGTGGGACAGTTGGCCTCTGGTCTGTAGTGCCCACTTGGCTTACCATGCCAAACCTTCCTGTGCCAAATGGAGCATATTGCAATGTTATCCTCATACGGGCTTAAAGAAGTTCCAAACTGGGAAGGAGAGATTTACTATTGTGCCAAGGTCTGAAGAACAGGAGGTAAAGATTTTGTGGAGCATTCTATGACTGTGGTAGGGGCCTGGTGGCTACAGGTTTCTGAGGACTCACAAATATGGGAGTTGGCTGAATAATGGTGATCTGGACCTCCTCTGTGCCATTCTCCACACTGATGTTCACTGACTTGTCATCATCAACGTCACCTTCTCCACTTTCAGGAAGCTTCCTTTTCCTTTGTCTCTTGAGCTCAGCCAGGGTCTAATCCATGCCCAGGTCATCAGAAGGGCGACTTGGAGAACATGGCAGAATACTCTTTCTTTTTTTTGCTGGAGATCATATAGATGATGGGGGACAATATGTTGCTCTCCAAAACTCTCAACCTCCTGTTTTGTTCCTACATTCAGGAGATCTGTTGCTGACTGTGGCTCCTGTTGTTAACTTTCCTAAGATGATTTGGTTTGTGGCTGAGACAATTCCTTTTTGTATTCACTGCCTTCCATGGCTGCAATCACTGCAATGCTGAGAGAACTGGCCTTAGGTTTTGGTGGTGCCATTGATGCAGGTGTCTCAGTTTCTTTCTACCAAAGTGAATCTTCAGCATATATGTCATGTTTCCCATAAAAGGATGCAAGCGTGATGCTGAGTGTGGCAACCTGGTCCCTCTCTCTCTGAAAAAAAAGAAAACCAATAACAAATGTAATACAGTCTTCTATCAATGATCTTAGAAAATTATTTTTAAATGTAGAGTAAAGGGATTAAAGCACACACTAGTTGCACAAAATCATGGTAGCTAGTTCATCCTCTGCATGGCCACTGAAGAAGAAGGTATGGAAGACAAAGACAAAATGGCCACCAAAAACACACACACACTAACTGGCTCCACAAAATGGTGGCTTCTGCATGTTCAGGAAAGAAGGAGGCATAGAGATCAAAGACAAACTGGCCACCATGTCACACATACACACATACACTGACTACATAACTGACTACACATTGCAGCCTATGGCAGTGACAAACACAAACACTGATGAACATTTGAAAAATACATCAGATAATTGCTGGTGCAACACAAGGGCCCACTGTGATTTTATGGGAGGTAGAGGGAGGGATGTACAAAAATATGAACCAACTACACTGTACTACAATCAGTCACAAGCACAAACAAATATTTCAAGAAAAAAGAAAAAAATAACACAACTTTTGTAGACCTCTTCTGTTAATGGTCCTATGAAAATGCTTCTAAAAGCGGATTAAACGGATAGCAAAGAAGGAGAAATAAAGAACAAAGACAAAATGGCCACCCCAACCACACACACACATACTGGCTACACAAAATGGCCAATGCCTCATGGGCAGCAGAGAAAAGGCATGGAGACAAAAGAACACATTGTAGCCTGTGGCAAAACACACACACACTGGCTTCACAAAATGGCAACCCCTGTTTGTTCAGCAGAAGCAGAGGTGTGAAGAACAAAGAAGACAGTTGCCCTGTCCTGCCTGGAGCACCTTTTCCCCCTTCCCTCATGAAGAAACATCTTGTAGCATTGCAGGGAAAGGATTGCAAAGATATTATCAGCAGGAGGCACATGTAGACAAAAGTAAAGTAACCTTCAATTTTTAAATTTAATCCACAGGCATCCACAACCCCTTAAATGTTTTTCAAAAGCATATAGCATAGCAGCAGCTAGAATGTGAAACTTGAATCACAAATACCACAAGGCCTATTGCATGGCAGACTAGGCCCCAAACAGTAAATCTTCATCACAGTAAAATGGTAAAAAAATCAGCATAAAATAAAAAGAAAATACAGGAAAAAAATGAGTTTAACCGCAGGCCTCCACCATCACACAATGTGCAACCAATTTAAAGATACACCATTTTAAAAATAAAACAAAACTGAACAAAAAATACTAGTGAATGCTCTCCCTCAAGCAACACACTTTTTTCTAAAGTGGTGCATTGAACGTACTCCCCCAAAAAGTTAAGCCTCCAATTGTGTGGATACAGCAGATTTTACCAATAAAGAGTGCAAGTGATGTTTCCATCCAAAATCCAAACCAAAAGTGACCAAGAGCTCCACAAAGCAGAGGGAGGAGTTTTTAGAACAGGAAGAGGAAGTTGCTACTCTATGTAGGGTAGCATCCCATTCTCTATCACACTTCCTTCCTGTTCCTTTTTTAAAACAAAAGTGCATTTCGTGCTGAAAAAATACCTAAGTGAACCGGTTACGGCTGGTGTTAAAGTATTGCCACTCTCATTCTCAAAACGACAGGTAACATTCAGCAAAAGATTAACACGGTCATTTGTGTATTTGCATTGTTTCTGAACTTCACGTGGCTTGATTTTCCTGGAATGGGAGAATTGGTTATGCAACTTGGCATCATGGCATTACAACCGGTAATCCCTCATCACAAGAGTAACACGTAACTACCAAAGTACTCCAGTTTCTCATGGGAAATTAAAATTGGGCCCAGGCTTAGTTATGTACTTTAGACGTGTTTTACTGTTGCTGAAAAGCTATTGTAAAAATTAGTTGGACCTTATTTTATGTTGTGAATATCATTGCAGAGCCTGTAACCCTGTCATTAGGGTTGAGCCTGCGTCGCAAGACGCTTTAGGAATTAAAAAGGGCTCGGAGCCCAGTCCACATCACGTCAGTGTCTTTCATTGGTTTGTGGGCTTGCCTGTTAGAATCTGCTTGATTTAATTAGTGGAAGGCACGCATACGTCATGCCTTTTCCGGTGGTTAGCCCTCCTCGAGCGCATTGACCAAGTACAGAAAAATACGACGCTCGCTGTTTTTTGTCCGGTTCGTGGACTACTTTTTCTCTATTTTCACAGCACGATCTTGCTTTGCAGAAATCGACCCTATTACACAGTTAATTGCACTTTTTCCGGTTACGTACATAATTGCACTTTTGCCAATAGGTTTAATTACGAATGAACTGTAGCAGCGTGATAGCGCTGTTTTTTTCTTTCAGCTTATATATTTATCTGCCAAACATGATTATCACGCGTAGTGCCCCACATCGGGACAGCATTACCATGGTTTATGTGGCAAGAAAAGTCCTGTTAGGAGTTTACAATGCTATTAGCTCTAACACAAGCAAACGCGAGACCTGTTGCATTGCAAATGCTTGTTTTTAATTGTGAACAACTAATCTAAAGGCAATATTCCTTTACAGTATATTTATGGTTTTCCATATTAGGGGCTATAGGCACATACATTACCACATGAAATCTTGTAGATTACAGAAGCATGAAAGGGTTATAAGGTTAATTACCCATTCAGATTCAAATTGAGGATTTGAACCTTGAGAAGTCCTGGGAGGGCTTTATTCCGTCTGTTTTTTGCTTAGCATTTACATACGTGTGCATTGTAGTACTTTTCAACTGTAAAGTAAAAGCACTAACTGAACATTGATTTGAGTGTTTCTGACATGGATGTTAGAGAACTTACGTAAACTAAATTCCAAAAAAAAGGATTTCTTGTTAGTAGCCAACCACAGCGAGCAGCGGCAAACTGACATATGCTGGGATAATAATATGCAAACCCCCTCTCCCAGCACTGAAAGTCAAAACGATAAGAAATATGTTCGATAAAGTTTCTCCCTTAAAGCCCAGATTAATGCAGTCTCTTCAGTGTGCTTTTGCTATCTAAGATGTCTCAGGAAAGTCATCTCATGTCTTTCACATCATTTTCACGGTCAGGCAGTCATTATGAACATGGTAGGAAAGACCGCCGACTGCCGTGTCGGCGGTGAACAGAATCCCGCTGTTGGCGGTGAATGGAACCCGCCATATAATGAACGAAAAACCTAACCCCGCCAAAAATTCCCAGACCATTGTGAACAGGGTGAATGCAGTGGGACACCATCCATGTACCAGGGACGACATCCGGAAGAGATGGAACAACCTGCGGGGGGAGGTCCGTGGCATGGCCTCCAGGCACCACATTGCAGAGCAAAAGACTGGGGGAGGACCGCCACCAACACCACCCGACTACACCGAATGGGAGGAAAAGGTACTGGCCATTCTGCACCCGGAGGGACTCACAGGACCCACTGGAGGAATGGACTTGGGTAAGTCATCTACAATTACCCCATATACACCACAGCTGCAATGGATGCACCACCACACCCACACCCACCTGGACCTACACCCCACCCAGCCATTACCCACCACGTCCACCCACCTGCATGACCTCACACCCACTGACAGGGCCACATCACTCCCGCTGTGCACAGCCACCCACCCCTGCACGTACCCACAATGGAACAATACCCCCCACCACAATGCGACCCCACACTGGCGCTAAATGCAATGTCATCCTCACAAAGGCACCCTGGAAGGCCACTGAAAGTAACACCATCACAAATAGCCCAGTCCTGTACACCTCAAACCTACATGCATGTGGAACAGACATGTCTATGTCCCCCAACAAGCAACACCACCCATGCAACCCTAATGGACGGGACAAGGAGTGCCACTGCCCTCCAAGGAGACAGAGGCACCTCACAAGGCACTGGAAAAGGATCCCTGGACACTGATGAGCCCTCACACAGTCCTGGACTCTCACCATGCAGCAGCCCCACACAGGAAACCAGTGTCACCCCTACCACCCAGTCAAGACCAGCATCCCAGGGCAGGCGTACCCACACCACTGTACCCAGGGCACAGACTGGTGGAACACAGCTACAGAGGTCACAGTCTCCCACTCCCAACATGCAGGAAGGTGATGGCCCCAGTGCAAGTGGCACTGCCAGACCTGCGCAGGGGACACAGGCACAGGGGGCTAGGGCAAGTTCACGGGTCTCAGTGGGCCAGGGGGGAGGCCACAGAATGGATGCAGCAGCCCAGGATGTTATTTCAGAGATATTGGGGGCCTACCAACATTCCCAAGACAGGTTGGCACAGATTGTGTCCACCCTGGAGCAAAGTCAGAGGATGCAGCAGGAACAACAAAAACAGGCCATAGAGCAATGGAAACAGCACAATGCCACAATGGCCACAATACCAGGAGCACTGGTGCCGTTGGTCAAACACCAGCCTGACACCCACACAGGACAAGAGGCCCCCACAACAGCCTTGGAAAACCAGAAACAGATGACCCAAGCAGCAGAAACATCCCAGGAAATACCCTCCCAGGAAACTCAAGGGCCATCCATGTCACCCCAAGAAGCTTCGCAGCAGGTGCCCAAACATACTCTTAAGCCAAGATATGGCACTGGAAACCCAGCTAAGAACAAGCCTCCCTCCAACAATTGACTGTGCTACAAATGCAAAGCAACCATCCCACCCATTCCCCAACAACACTCAGCTGAGGGCAATTTGAAGTACTGTTCAACAAAATGGACCCATCAATACTATCCAACAAGGCTGCCACCAAGTTGGTTTTGAGGACCCCCCACCCTTACGACTCCCATCACTGTAAATAGCACAATTCACTTACTTCTACCAATAAAACACATTTCACACCTGTAACACTGTCCCCTGTCTTAAATTGTGAACAAAGTGGAGCATGGATGCAACTGGCAGAGAAAAACTTTATTGTCAATTTTGTGCATGATGGTAGTCCTGTGTGCCCAAATGGTGGCAAGGAGGGAATGCATATATTTTCAGTCAGTACCATGCAGAAGTGGGCCATGTATCGCCTATCATGACTGACCCCCCCATATGACAGAGCACACTGACAGTATTAGTCACCAACCCCAATGACAGGCTTAAGTCCAAACACAGTTATTGGAAGTAGAGTTGTATCAGTTGGTTCCTGGAATTGATATCTTCCCCTTACTCATCTTCACCATCACTCTCCTCACCTCTCTAAGGTAGCTGATCAGGACCTATAGCAGGACCCTCCACCTCCAAGAGGGGGATAGAATGTCTCACTGCCACGTTGTGCAGCATGCAGCAGGCCACCACTATTCTACACACCTTATCAGGCACATAGGCCAGGGAACCCCCCAGAGATATGTAGACACCGGAATCTAGCCTTCAAGAGACCTATAGTTCGCTCTATTACCCTCCTAGTACGTCCATGGGCCTCATTGTAATTCATCTCTGCATCCGTCCTGGAATTATTCACTGGTGTCAGGAGCCAACGCAAGTTTGGATAGCCAGAATCACCTAGTAAATGGTGCAATACAGACTAGTCATTGTAATGTCCCTTAGTCAGGCTGGTTTTCTGCAATGGGTCAGTTAGTGACAGGGAAACTTACCTATGGTCACCCTCTGTCCTCTTGTAGTTGTTCCATCTTCTGTGGCACACTACTGTTCTTCAACATAAATGAATCATGGACTGAACCTGGAAACATGGCATTCACATGGGGAATGTACTGGTCTGCAGTACATACCAAATGGATGGTCATGGAGTGAAAGTTCTTCTTGTTTCTGTACACCTGTCCACTCACTCTTGGGGGCACCTATGACATGGGGAATGTTGGCAAAGGCATAGAAGTCAGTCTTGATGGCAGGGAGGTCAGTACTTTGGGGAAACCTCACATTGGATTGCAGATGTTGTACAAATACATTCAGAAATCTTGTCAGTACGTGGCTAAACATTGGCTGAAAAACCAGCACCCATGCCCACTGTCACTTGAAATGAGCCAGTGGCCAGGAAATGGAGTGTGGAAAGCACCTGCACTTCAGTTGGAATGGCATGCTGATTACGATTTCCTGGAGTTAGTGCAGGATCCAGTAATGCACAAAGGTCCTGAATAGTTGCACGTGCAAGTCTGTAAGTGATTATGATCTGACACTCCACCATGGTACCCATATCCACAAGTGGTCTCTACACCGATGGTGCCCTTCCTCACCACAAGGGTCAGTACCTACGAGGGGTTACAAAAGGGAGAGATGAAAACACATACATTGGCACACTTGTCATCATATGTGCACAGCATTGTTCACTGCTACCTGACAGATATACATGTACATCACAATAAGGGAACAGAGTATTTTATGTTGGCTACAATACTGAATGGACAGTATTCATATTCATTTGGCTAGTAGGGCCTGCATTGTGAGTATTAATTAATTGTAGATGCGTAGGTAAAAGCAAAATGTCTGCCCACTATTGTTCTGCCCTTTCGTTGTGAAAGTGACCTCATACCGCTAGCGGTTGACGTCACAGCCTAAGGGAGTGTTTACCACTGTTCGCACCCTCATTAGTTAACATGGATGCCAATGGGGAATCCTGGCGTTTCATGATCGCCGCCGGCGGTGACGGTGCACACCGCTGTGGAACATACGCGCATTCATCATCGTTTGATCACTTGACTCCCTGATCTCTTGCGGACAGGTACTCTACTCTGTGTACTTCTGTGGACTGTCTCTGGCTATGGATGTGCCATGTGTTGCAGGGGAAAGGGCCCCGGCCTTCACCCAGGAAGAACTGGACAAGCTAGTGGACGGGGTCCTACCCCTGTACGCGAAACTGTACGGACTGCCAGAGGTATAGGTGAGTCAGGGTTTGGAGGGCACTGTGTGTGTATAATGAATGGTGTTGATTGGACATATGTGTGCACCTCTGAGCCTGCATGGGCCATGGTGCATGGCATATTGCGTGCAAATGTCCTGTATGTCTGAGAGTACTGTCTGTCCCATAGTGGACAATTAGCCAGCTGTTCCTATCGTGCAAGTGCCTGACCTCTGTGTTCCATTTCTGTGTCTCCCTTTTAGTTCAGCGCCCACCAGAAGAGGGCACATTGGCATGCCATCGCCAAGGAGGTGCGGGCCCTGGGGGTCTACAACCGGCAGAGCACCCATTGTCAAAAGAGGTGGGAGGACCTGCGGCGCTGGGCGCGAAAGATCAGTGTTTTGTCTCCCCATCCCTGCTCTCTTGTGTTGGTTTGGTACAGCATCAACATCAGGTGAGGGAGCTGAGACACCGGCACTTGAGGAGGCAGCGGCCCACAGATCCTTCGAGGCAGAGACAACCGACACCCAGGGGACCAGTTGGTGGGAGGGCGAGGGGACTTCCACAGGGGAGGCTACTACCACAGGAGGTAGTGACTCTGAGACCTCCTCCGATGGGGGCCCCCCGGCGGTGGCGGACACTAGTGCACACACCACTACCGTGACATCTTCCGCCACCCCCATTCCATTACCGCCCTGCCTTCTGCTCCCCACCGAGTTGCCCGTGCCCACCCACCCAGAAAGGTGGGCGTCTCCTTCGCCCCAGGCCCCTTCTCCCCTGCCCCAGTCAGCCCTGCTGTCCTCACAGAGGAGGCGATTGACCTCCTGAGAACCATCTCTGTAGGGCAGACAACCATCATCAATGCCATCCAGGGGCTAGCATCAGAGGTGCAGCAGACAAATGCCTATCTGGATGGCATTCACAGTGCTGTGTCTGCCCTACAGAGATCTTTTCAGGTTTCTGTCCTCCTCTTGGACGGCAGCCAGTTTCCCTGGCCATTCTGTCCCCCCTCCAACCTCCTCTACCCCTTCCAGCACCCCACTCCCTTCACCCGTCCAAAGCACACATTCAGACACGCTGACAAGCACATCAACACACAAGAAGCACACTTCCAAACACAAGCACCACACCCCCCACCACAAGCATTCACACAGCCAACATACACCTGCACACACAACAACATCCACTTCCCCCAGTGTGCCCACCTCTTCTGCCTCCCTGTCTGTTCCTCTACATCTACACCCTCATGCACTGCACCTTCACTCACTGTTACTGCACTCACCACAATAGCAGACAGCCATACATGCACCCCATACACCACACCTGTACTCACCACCTCTACTGTAGTTCACATATGCAGCACACTCACCAGACTTGCAGACACCCACTCAACATACATCCACACTAGCTGTCTGTCTTCTTCCACTGTGTCCACCCCCACCTCACAAAACACACAGACACACCAAGACACCCACCCATCAGACATCCACCACACCACAGCATACTGAGCAGTCACCTGCACCCACTACATGCACCTCTACACCCCATACATCCACGCCCTCATCCACGTCCACCCCAATTGCTCCCAAAAAACTTTTCCTCTCCTGCGCTGACCTCTTCCAACCCACTGGCCCACCCCGTCTTGTCCCCAAACGTGCCCACCTCCTTGCCCTTTCCGCTCCTTCCACATCACAGCCCACCCCTGTCTGCCCTTCACATTCCTGTGCCCCTTCCCCAGATAAGAAGAATGCCCGGACAGAGCCTAGGCCATCCAGCTCCACCCGAGCCAAACATCCCCAACCCCCTTCAAAGGAGAAGCCCACCCCCCTCCACCTTCCACAAGAAAGTCAAAAGCCCACCCCCATTGAAAATCCCCACCACCACCTGCCCCCCTTCCGTGAGGTGCCTGGGTGCCCATATGGTGCCCCATTATGTGGCATACCAAGCACTTGTGGGAGTCAGGTTGGTCCCGTTGTGGCCCATGACAATTGTGAAAACACGGACTGGCCATTGGCACTGTTTGCACTGTTTGGCTCTGTGAGCTTGTGAACAAAGTTTCTGTGTGGCCTGTGTTTGGGCTGCATGCCGTTAAACCCTGGTCATTTGTTTCACTTTTTCATGGGTGTGGGGCTTTTGTATGTACTATGGTCAAGTTGCATTGGCCTTGTTTCGGGTAAGTACCTCTTGCTGTGGGGTGTATGACTTATGCTGCTGGGAAGGGTTGGGGGGCGTTGCAGGATGGGTGGAGTGGGTGGGTATGTAACTGTGCCCTTTCTTCCCTTGTGTCGTAGGTTGCGGTACTTACTGTCGTCGTCTTCGTCGGCGGTCTTGGTCGTGGAGGTATATGTCAAGGAGACGGGCTGGCATGATCTGCAGCTCTCTATCCATGGATGTTGCAGTGCATTCTGTGGGACTCCGGTGCGTGGTTCCTTATATTTGGTTCATTTCCGCCTGGCTTTGAGTGGCGGTGGTTCCCGCCCCAGAACTGGCAGCAGACTTTCCGACGGCCTGTGGGCAGACTCTGCCATCGTCAGCAGCACTCCTCTCCTGGCGGTGGGTGGTTCGCAGGATGCCTGTGTTTCGTTTGGATCATTATTTGACAGTCCGGAGAGGTCCTCTGTTGGTGGTTTCTACCGCCGGCGGAGCAGAACGGACCACCATGTTCATAATGAGGGCCTCGGTCTTATTGATACCATTGAGTAACCTTATCAATATCGACTTATCTTAATCCTACTTGGTTACCGATAAACCTACTGAAGTATAGGTAATACTGCTAAATGCCCTGAAAATAACTTGAAAAATATATGTTTACTGTCTTGTCATTATCTTTTGATAAGGTAAGACTTTGCTACTCTGTTACCATAAAACCTAAATATAAGGCAGGGAAAGGTTATATTGACAACTTGAAATGGAAAGGAATTCTCTAGAACAGTTTGGAATTAAAATGAAAATGTAATGATCACTAATAGGATGAAATTGTCTTCACTGGAAACATGAGGAAATACAATTATGTGATTTGACGAGCAAATAAATGATAATATTACAGGAAAGTGTGGGGCATATTTAAAAGCCCCTAGCGCCAACAATTTAGCGCCGCCATAGTGTCACTTTTTTTACGCTAAGGAGGTGCTACAGTGACATTTTCAATGCACCATATTTACAAAGTGGTGCAATGCTTACATGCCACCACTTTGTAAACCCTTGTGCCACATTATGCCTGCACCAGGCATAATGTATGCAAGGGTGGCATTCCCCAGTTGGGGCGGCGGGGGAGAAAAAATGGTGCAAGGAAATCTCAGAGATTTCCTTGCACCATTTTTTCTGGCACTTTTAATGCCTGCTCATACCAGGCGTTAAACGGGGCATGGCATTATTTATAACGGGCCCCTATGTACTCTGCAAGAGTATCACCAATATTTTGGCGCTACTCCTGCAGACTACATCAATAGTGTCAGGAATTCTGTTGCTATTGCCCCCTACCGTGCACCATGGTATTTTAAATATGGTGCACACATGGTAGCGGTTAAGGGCGCTAAGGGGCATCAGTGCAGAGCCACTTTCCTTAAACCTGCCCCTCAATCTTTTACTCATTGCCCCAAAGTAAAATCTTAATACCTTGGAGAATTTAGCTAATCCAAGAGCATTTTTCTACCACGTTTTGGTAAATATCAGTAGTGTAATAAACAAAATAAGATAAAGAATATCCATAATGTCTATATGCTAATAAAGGTTCTATCTGTACCGGAAAACTTAGACCCACATTTATGAAAAAGTCATACAATAGAGAGCAGCTACCTAAGTTTCTGCTTTTTGTTGCGTGAAAGGCAGACAGTAGAACAGTGTCATAACTACCAAAATATAGCATTATTTTTTCTTCTCTCCCTGCGCTGACACAGTTTAGGCTGCCATACACCAATGCACATAGACTTGTGCCATAGTGCAATTGAGCATGCATTTAATGTAGGAAAAATGAGGAGAAATTAAAACTTTTCTCCTTGTTACACTTCTTGAGGAGGCATACGATTTTGGCACACATCCCTGTCTAGGAATGATTGTTGAATTTGCATCAAAACCCATGGGAGGTTGCATAGAAATACCCAAGTGCCACCTTAAAGGAAAACGAGCCGCATGTCAAAATCAAAAATGAAAAGTTTGCTTTTCATATTTTCAGAGCACCACTGCCTGCTCAGAAAAATTATTTTCGCTGCCATTCATAAAGGGGAAGGGGTTGACACCAGTTTGAAACTGGTGCTAACTGCGATTCTATTGTGACCGCATTCACGGTCACAAAACAATCCTGCATCGCACTGCGACTCGCAATTAGTAGGGGAACGCCCCCTCCTAATTACGATTTGCAAACCTATTTTGTGATTCGGTAAATAGATTACTGAATCGCAAAGTAGGCTCTGTACATACCAAAATGTTTTTTTCCCATCGCAAATCTGGCTGTTTGCGACAGAAACAATGGTACGTACATGTGCCCCTAAGCACTAAGATCTAGATGTATTAAGGCATTTGCATTAAGGTCATAATCATAAAATCAGGCTAACTGCGACATAAAAGAAGCCTTTAGGTACGCACAAAAGCCATTTGCTTTGCTAATTTTGTGAACTGATTAAATTCCAATTTGGTATTCCTGCGACTTCAAATAATGAATCACATTTTGCTATTTCATTTTACTGAACCTCTATTTCAATTAACAAAGCATTTGCAAATTGCTAGTTTTTGCAATATGCTAGTTTTGCATGTGCAATTTACCACCAACTTGAAACTGGTGGTAACCAGGCACAACCTATATAACCAAACCTAGAATGCATCGATGTTTTCCACAACGTCTGCTTACTACATGATGGTAAGTAGGATGAGGATACTGACTCATTTGCAGAGGAGGAGAATACAGGAGTGTACATTTAGGTTCAAATGTACTGTTTCTCAATAGACACAGGAGGAAATTTTGCAAAATACAGGCTAAGAAGTGCTGTTATTTTAGCTCTCATAGATGAAACTGAACCACATCTAGTTTGAAAAACTCTTAGGAGTAATTCTATCCCCACCCATGTGCAGGTACTTAGCCTCTGGGATTTACCAAGGTGTGGTTGCTGCAGAATGTGGCGTTTCACAGAGGGCACTATCCAGGTTTTTCAGAGCTTTCATGGATGCTGTGCTAATGATCACTTTTCCTATAACTGCAATGGAGTTACAGATAACAAACCTTCGGTTTTATGAAATTGTTCAATCCCTCACATCATTTGATGTTTAGATGGAACTCATGTTCCTACATGCCCACCATATCAGAATGAATATCATTTTAGAATTCAGAAGAATACACATTCCCTAAGCAAGTAAGTGTAATGCATCTAATTTAATAACAGATATTGTGGCAAGATTCCCATGTAGCAGACATGACTCCCTTATGTTAAGCATGGTAGTGTTTAAGTAAGTCTGCTCATAGGGTATTTGGAAGATGGCTATTTACTTGGTAATTGTTTGCAGTTTCACATAAGTTTATGACCTCCATGGTCAGGCAGTTGATATGGTACTCATGATGTTTTTTAGGGGACAGTGCTTGTGTTTTGCGCTCATAGATTCTACCACCATATCATCCCCCTTCAACACAAAGTGAGCACTGCTACAATGCTACCCTTAAGTCAACAAGATCTGTGATTTGCTCCTACGTTGCTTTTACTGTCTTCATAAGAGTGACGGTGCTCTCCAGTACACACATGATACAAGCAGAAAGATAGTAGCACCATGTGCTATGTTGCACAACATAGCAACTGGAAAAGGAGTGCCATTTATCATGTCTGACCAAGAGTCAGATGATGACGATCAACAACAACCACCACATCACACACAGGAGAATGAAGAGTGTGATGTGCAGTAATAACTTTGCATTATTTTGAAGGTAATTAGCCTTTGAAAAGATGTAATCAAACTCTTGACAACAGTTTGCTTTCAAAGTAAACCAGTTTAATTCAGGTGTATCTATATTGTAAACTGTGTGGGTTTATTACCAAAAAGCAAAGAAGATATGTTTTTAAAATCAAGTCAACATTGTTTCAAATGACAATTTGTAACAAAGGTCATACAGAAGCAAGTAAATGCTAGCAAATGTTGTTAATGCTTCTGTATCCCTCTCCCAATACTTTCCTTTTATATGGTAAGAACATTAATTATGAGATGTTGAGGAATCCCTACCTTGTCTGTCAGTGTGATGTGTAATCATGCCTTCTGAAACAGAGGCTACTGAGTCTCGAAGCCTCTTCACTTTCATTGCCACCTAGTTCACATGTAGCAGGGGTGTGTGTATTTAACTTCTCCAAAGCACTGGTGATTTGCACAAGATCAGTTGCAAAATTCCACTGTGCTGCCCTATATATATACCTGCATGTTCAGAGTGCTCCTGGATAGAGTGGCAGTAGCATGTGACAGCCGGTAAACAAACCTTGTGAGCCCATCTATCCTAGACAAGCTTATAATGCCTGTCCCTATGATGTATATTTTTGTGCTGCAAAATCATACATAAAGTGGTAAGAGCTCCATTAGTTGTGTAAAATGTTCAGCAATCGCTTTTTGTCCCTCCTCAACATTGTTATTAAGCTTATCCAAGCCATCACTGATGGTTGCAATGTTTTCATTTATGTCCACTGTCAAATGACAGGTTTTATGTTTTTATTTTATAGGTATTGCACTGTCAACATTGTACCCACTGAGCCATAGACCCTTACCGAGTCGGGAATGTCTACCTAACTTTTACTGATTTATAATCCCCCTTTGACCATTTAAATGACACTAATCTTTGGGGCATGATGACGTATATGGGTTAATTTCCTTAGTGAACTTCACAGTGAGGAATCATCAAGTGTGAGGTATGGGTTAAGGGGGGAAACTACTGAATGAATTTTGCCTTCCCGAGGTGGTGGATAAGGCTACGTTTTGGTATCACTTGTATTTACTTTATACATAAATGAATTAAAACAACATATCATCAAATTTAAAGTGGATGCACAGCCTCTAGGCTCTCATTTAGACCTTGTTTTGCTTTACACAGATGACACTGTCCATATCGCCAGGACGAAACTTGGGCTGCAGAAGCTCCTTGATACTTTTGATAGCTTTGTGAATGGATTGGAGCTAATGGTGAACCACTCCAAAACCTGCATTATGATTTATGGGCCCAGGTCGAACAGAAACGTCCTTCTATGTTAATAGCACCAAAACCACAACAGTCCCAACTTTCCCACATTTGGTTGTATTCTTCCATGAAAATTGGACATAGAACCTACCTGGCGCTGGTATGGCAAAAAAAAGTGCTTGTGCTGTGGAAGGACTCTTTAAGTTTATAACCAACCTAGGATATAAGCCTGTTAGGGAACATGTGGCATGATTTAAAACCAAATATTTAGCAGTTGCAACTTATGGCTACCAGGTTTGGGGGGGGGGGGGTTAAAGATTATTTGGTCATTTAGAGAGTCAAAAATGGGTGCTTGGAAAGACTGCTGGGGGTCCCACAGGGCACTGCAACACATATTAATCATGATGGACTAAGTCTTGATTATGTTAATGATCTTTTTATAATTTGGCCTCTCCTTTTGTGGCTATCTGTTTGGACAAACCCCAAGATCGATTTCAGCCGCAAGGTGATTAGGGATTCTATGAAATTGAATATAAAGAATACAAGTAAAAGCCTGGGTTTGTCTGAATTGTATACTAGTACAGAGGCCCTATTACTGTACTTTAAACACATTCTAAAAGATTGCTTCTGGAGCTGGACTAGAAGTAGAAAAGACTGTACAGAGAATATTAAAAGCACAATGTGCCAGCACAGTTTTCTAAGTTTTGTATCAGGTATGTAATTGTACCTTATATGGGTAAATAATAACCACCAGCGGGTTCTTTTGCCCTAGTTGAGATTAAGAGCTTTGCACTTTATGGCTGCTTTCTCAGAGCAGGTTAGGTATTCAGTGACCGTAGATGTGTGCCCCTGTGATGGTCATCCTGCATAATCCACTCTGCACCTTATGCTATTTTGTACATTTTATTTTGACATTAGAAAACATACTTTACTACTGCTTTTAAAGGATATTAATGTCAGACTTCATAAGCAAGCCATGCTTTACTTACAATCACTCCATTCCCTGAATGTATGCCTCATAGTAGTAATTTATATACAGAGTGTAAACAAGCATAGGAGATATGGCTTTCAAAGAAATATGCTTGCCTGATGGTCTTTAATTATAAATTTGTATTTATTTACTAATTGCTATTTTATACATAAACCGTATTTGCAGTGGCACCTGCAGCAAATCTCAAGTGGGAAACAGGGGATTAAAGAAATAAGAAAAGAAAAAGCGTAGCTGTCCTATGACCGATGCTGCTGGCCACCTCACTCCTCTTCTCTCCGGCTCCTGATTGTGTCCCAGCAGTCCCTGGGACACCAGCACAGGCTCCTCAGGCAATCCTGATGCTGCTGTCATGCTATACCTAGCATGAGAGCAGCACCAGGATTGTTGTTAGTGGCTTTGTCTGCCACTCAGACAGTGCATGGGAGCCTGTGCTACTTCTCCAAACCAGCTGTGCAACACACCGGGTTTGGAGAAACCTAAGTGTGCATGTCTGTTTGGCTTTTAAGTGCACTCCAGGGACTCCACTTCACTCCTCCTCCCCCCCTCCCATGTCCATCCCCACTCCTCACTGCACAGGCTGGTGCAGCCAGCAGCTGAAAATTAAAACGATAATAAAATAGCGTTTTATTTTTCACCCACTAGGTCTGAGTCAGTGGGGCGACGCTCTTCCGCCACTGTGGAGGAGCCACCACTGTGTATTTGTCCTCCTGGCCAAATGAAGTTTTTTGATGATGATGATGGCAGTTCATCAAAGAAAGGTGTGCCCAATAATGCACATGGGTGAACATCTACTAAGGTTTTGCATCAGCACAAAGCAAGGCACAGTTATACAAAATCTAACAAGTATATTTAGTTTTGTGGGCAAAATGTAGTTTGCAACAGAAAAATTTCTTTTTCTGAGTGGAAAAATACCTTTGCTCTGCTTTCCATTGTTTTCTGTCAAGGGGCAATACTGGAGTGCTACTTAAGTGGTCAGTAAAAATATGCATAAGTTTTGATGTGAAGTAGGCATTTACAAAGGGAAATGTGTTTATTTCTAAAAAAAAACACATCCTATTTGTATGCTGCAGTACACAAATCCAATGAATGAATGTACTGAGTATAGGTATTTGGAATGGAAAAGAACGCTTCCATAAATCTGCCCTTCGGAGCCACTTGCAAATTTTTGGTCTTTGGCGCTTGCATGGAAGCATCCCTGAGGACACATTGTGTTTCACACTTCAGCAAAATATACCATATTCTCACATTGTCACATTCTCATATTTTATTACATCACATACTAAAGCATCACAAATCATTACATAACATTTCAAGCAAATATTGTCTATTAGAATACTTGCACAGTTTAAATCACTGCACCGCAGACCATCAAAATATGCTAATCCGCTGGGAATCCAATTGCACTGCTTTAGGGAGACCATAGCTATGAGGAGGAATGAGCGAATGAATGAACAGCATACTCATAAAAAACAATATGAATGATACACAAAGAAGCTAGGAGGTGTAGTGGTAAAACCTGTCCTCTGCTTTATGCACAGACACAAGTGTGAAGCTTGGAAGAGAAAGAAAATGAGAGCAGCCTGCTACACACAAATCACACTGTACACCAATAAACAAAGTGCTGATCCACAAAATACAGATGAAATTTCTCGAATCAGTACAAACTAACTCGCTCGTGCACAAACACAGGCTCCCCTCTGGGTTACTACATGTATAGAATCACTAACAGGCTGGCGGATGTGTATTGGTGGTAACAAACCAAAAGGAAGGATGGACTTTAGGCAATGGCAGAACCCACATTGCACAACTCAGTGGCTGTTTAAAGCAGGACTCTCACAAGAAATCAAATGTTGGTCATGGTCAGCTATCTGAGAATGTTGGAGAATGAGATTGTGTTACTTTGAATTTAAAACCGGCGCAAAGTGTTGTGGTGGTTTTTACTTTCAAATGCAAATTATGATTTTCGTTAGAAAGCTAGAAACCACAGTAGTGCTTCTATGCAACCACCCAGGTGTTTTGACAAAAATCCTTATCTACTAACATTGGTTGACAGGGGTTTCCACAAAAAAACGTATGCCTCCTCGAGGTAGGTATAATGGTGGAGCAAGTTGTAAATCTCACTACATTTTCCCAAATTTGAATGTGTGCTACACTGTACAGCACACATACAAACAGTAGCAAAAGTAGTAAAGCAGAGTTCTTGTGTTAGAAGGGTGACTTTCCATCCTTGTGGTAAGGTGGCAACCTTTGGGAGGTGATAGTAAAGGCTTTTTCTTTAAGGGTGGGAAATGTGAAGGGGTGATGACTAATAGATGTCATCTTCAGGAGGGACACAGTATTGGCCCAAATAACATAGACCTATGAGGTGAGGACAGAAAGTTTACCTCCCCCGCTTCCTTAATTTTAATTTACAAACGAGATGACAGACAACAGCATATCAATTTATCAGATGAGGTGGGTGGGTGCTTGCTTGTATACAATTAAGCCACTTTGTCCAAATGAAAACAATTGTTTGTGTTATTTTGAACAACATTGTATATAATAATAATAACTTTTAATTCTTCGTGCTTGCGTATTCCATTCACTGCATTTCCAGCTACTAAATGTATCTGCCTTAGAAAGATGGATGGCTGAGTAGGTGTAGTTCAAATTAAACCTCAAGACCTCAGCTATGCCTTAGTGTTAATCTCATCGAGACATCCTGATGATCAATGAGTGCTAAAATGGGCATCAAAGATACAAATAGAGACATCCGGAGACTGGTTTGCACATTTAGGACAAATACATTCTTTGTATTTAAACTAAAGTTGCACTCTTACGAAGCAGTGAGGCAATTAATGATGTATTGTTTTTGGCTTTTTTAAAAGTGCACGTATAACAAAAGGCGCAGTAGTCTTTGGTGTTCTATAGCCTTCAGCAAGATCTTTGCAAGCAGTTAATTTGGCAACAGAGAGCTCTAAGACTTATAATACATGTCTGACTTTTAAACTCACGAAGTATCATAAAATTTACTACATATATTCCACATTTTTACTATAGATTTTTATAAGAATCGAATTCATCATGATCCAGGACATCTGGTTTCTAAATTCATTTCCATGAAAAAGCGTAAATCCAATGCTTCTCAAAAACATGTTAAACTATTCCTAATGTTGGCCTGGGCAATATTAAAAAGATGCTAGAAAAAGAATCGTATTTATATTCGTATCTAGTTTCACATTGGTGGGCACAGTAATCTTCTTGATTAATTACAAAATGCAAAAGCTATATGGAATGTACTTTCGTACATTCTGTCATGTAAATGTGTGCCAGAGTGTAACTGCATGCCCCTTATCTGATTTAACAAGTCCTTTCAGCTGGACACCGTTCCTTCCATGTGCAATAATATCCATTGCGAAACCTGTATTCAATAAGATTACATGAATTTGCATTGTTGTCTCCTGGTGATGCTGGGGAATGTATGTGTGAGTGGAGGGTACGTTTGTAAAGCATTTATTGAACACCTAACTGCATCTTAACCCTGAATCTAAGAAACAGAGACACTTACAGAAATGTCCAGTCCTCTTTGAAACCATCCACTGCAAGAATGTGGTAAACGTCTCAAACAGTGCACAGGATATGGCACATCCTATAGGGAGTACCCTATCCACATGGATAACCCTGTCAAATTGCATGCCCAACAAAGGGAACACTGCTGGACGAATCGGACATAGCCATTCACAGTCCTCTGCAGAAAATCCTACCACCTCTCACCACTATGCATGCAAAGCTCAGGAAACCTAGCAGTTTCTACATGATTTGCAACTGCAACCACCTTGAAGCAATCACCTCATCCAAAAACGTCTGAATCTCCTGTACCTTGTTGAGCAGTAACCACGCCACCAACACCAGGGTATTCAGTTCAATACCAAAAAATATCAATACTGTAATGGGACCCTCAATTTTCTCCAGACTAAGGGAACATCTACCTTTCCCATCAAGACTCCAAAATGCTGCAAAGTTCTGAGACACTCGCCTGAGTTTCTTCTGCCAACAAACAAAAAATAATAAAGAGACAGATCTGAGTGGATGTGAGTTGAAGTGGTTGATATACTATAGTGTGCAATAAAAATAGTACTCAGCAAGGGATAGAACCATATAAACTCTGAAGTGTGTATAGCTAAGAAATACGTTAGTTATCGATGTCCAATAAATATAATGGTTGGACCAACATAATTTAATTACATGCACTCTAGCCTCTTCAGATATGTATTTCCCATTTATCTATACTTAACTCAAATTCATTCACCGTTTTTGTATTTTCACACAACCAATTTTACACTCAAAAGTTCATTTGTCATTGAGTCATTATATTTCTTACCTGGGCTGAACATTTCTAAGTAGAATTATTATTAGTCAGAAACTGTGTTGTTGGTTGAGGAGTGAGAACCCTTCTCAAGCAACAACCACATTCCTTGTCAGGGTGAACTACAAAAGTCACTAAATTAACCCGTACTTAGCCTTCTGGTAGCTTGGCACAAAAGCAGTGAGGCTTAATTTAGAGGCAAAGTGTAAAGTATTTATGCAGAACACAAACAGTGATAGAGTGAAAATTTGAAGAAGTTATCGGGCGCAGTGGACTGAGACTAGGACAATGTCGCAAGTTCAGGACAACAGCTATGAAGAGTGAGTCAGGTACAGGGACCAGGTTAGTCCCACTGACAATTGTACCTTATGTCCTTGATGCAAGGCTTTACATTGCACTGCATTGGTTCCAATGAGGAACTGCCAGGGTTGCAATTTGAGGCCCTGCGTTGAATGGCTTCACACTGCATAAATTCTGGTGGGAGCCACAGCTGGTAGAAGGGAGTGCACTCTGATGCCAGCGAAGGGTCCAGGATTCAGACTGGGGGCACCTCTTGGTGATCAGGACTCACTCCAAGCAGAGACTGGCAGCAGATCTCAGAAAGGTCAGCTGCAGGTCCAATCACAGCAGGTCAGCTGGGCAGTTGCAGGGGAGCCTCTGGACCTTGTTTTGCCCTGTAGTTCAAACAGGAGGTCATGCAACTGACCACTTGAGCCACTCAGTTTAGGCTGGGATGGAAGAAGCTGAGCAGTTTTCTGGTAGCAGCAGGGTAGTCCTCAGGTGGCAGGGCAGTCCTTGTTCTGTAGCGTCCATAGGTCCAGGACTTTACTGAAGAGTGGCTCTGGATGTCCCATCTTAGAAGTGGGGGGATTCCCTATGCTATCCCCTCAACTGGTTCCTTGAAGAAGTCCAACTAGTGTCAGGTTTCTTTGTGTGCCCTGGAGGCAAAACCCTCTGAAAGTTAAGTGGAGCTGGGTATAGCTCCACCCCAACCATCTTGGCAGGATTGATGTTCCTGTCCACACCTAATGTCTTTTGGGTCTCTGTCTGGGAGGAATACACAAACAGTAATATAGCCTTTAACAGTCATGTTCCCCAGGATACTGGCAGAAGCCACAAATGGTTAGAACAAGAAAATGGCAACTAAAAGTGCAATTTTCAGAATTGTGACTTTATATCCACTTTTACATTCAAGAGGGTTTTAAATTACAATTCAATTTAGTCTAAACCACATGTCTCTATCGGCTGCCAATTAAGTTATCACATATTAAATGTAATAAGGTAACCCCATGTTATTCAATGGGAGAGAAAGGCCTTACAATAGAAAAAAATGGCCAGGAATTGTAAAACTTTCACCACATGTACTACTTTTCAAATACAATCCTGCTCTGTGATCCTTTCTGGACTACCTTAGGGGTGACATATGTATTAAAAGGAAATATTTAGTCATGGCAAATGGTTTATTTTAGAAGTCACAATGGCAGATTAAAACTGTACTACACACTGCAGCAGCAAGCTTGAGAAATATTTTAAAAGGCTACTTCAGTGGGTTGCACAATAAGTGCTGCAGTCCCACCAGTAGCATTTAATTTACAAGCCCTATGTGCATGTACTACCATTTACTAGGGCATTACAGGTAAATCAAATATGCCAATTAGGTGTAAGCCAACTTTGCCATGTTTGAAGGAGAGAGCACAATCACTGATGCACTGGTTAGTAGTGTAAAGTGTGCAGAGTCCTAAAGCCAACAACAATAAATTCCGCAACAGAAGGAAAAACATTGGAGGGAGACCCTGCAAAATGGGTCAGGTCTAAAACTCCTTCACTCCTGCCCAGCTATTGTTAATGCTATAGTGCCTGCAGATTTAGATACTTTTGTGGCAGCTGCAATCATTAATTTTGTACCACCTTTTGTTGATATTCTAGTACATGCTTTGTGGCAAATTAGGTTGCTGCTGTGGTCCATACCATGGATGTTACTGTAGCTGCTGCCTTATTGCCTGATGTGGTGCTATTGCCACCTTTTTCATCACGACTGTTGAAACAGTTCTGGTCCCTTCTATGGTCCATGTTGTGATAGTAACTTCTCAAATCTTTGCTCTTGTGGCATCTCTATCCACTACTGCAGCTGTAGGCGTGGCGCCCACGTTGGTCTATGACATGATGGCAGCTTTGGTTACTGCTGTTTTTACTGTTGTGCTCCCTCTTGTCTTGATACAATCACTATTATGGTTCAGCTGTGTTACTGCCATGGCTCATGCTGTTGTGGGAGATGTTGTTTATGTTGTCCTTACAGTAACCACTACTGTGGCTCCAACTGTTGTTGTTGTTGCTGTTGTTGCCCCTGCCGTTGTCACTGCTGTGACCTTTGCTGTTATAACAGCTGTGGCCAGTGCTGTGATTCCTGTTTCATTTGCTACTGTTGTGGCAGTTGCTGATGCTATGATGGCATCTATTGTGACTGCTATAAGGGTGCCTACTGTTGGTGCAGGAGTCCATGATATGGTATCAGCTGACTATTCCTACTGTGTTTGCCACTGCTGTGTCAGCTTTTGCTGCAGTTGTTCGTAATGTGGTGACAATGGTGGTAATTTTTGTCATTCCTATGTGGCTGACAGCTGCTGTTGATATTGGTGTTCCACCTTAGTGGCAGCTGTGGTAGCGGCTGAGGTCCTACTGTGGCAAGTGATATTGTGGCAGCTTTAGCCGCTTCAATTGTGACAACTGCTATTGCTTCTGTGGTCCCTGTTTTGGTGGTGGATGTGGTTACTGCACTGGTCCTTTCTCTGGTTAAATCTGAGTTTACTACTGTGATTTCTAAATAATGACAGATGTTTTTGCTACTGTGGTGCCTGTATTCAGGAAAGGTACGGTCTGTGTTGTGGTTGCAGCTGTGGTCGCTGTTGTTGATCCTCTCATGGTGGCACTTGTTGTCTCACTAATGCAGTAGTTAGCTATATTGTAATCTGTAATTGCTTTTTTGTTCCCTTCTGGATTTACAACTAGTGATGTAGATTTTGTTATTACTGTGGTGGTGGGGGCACAGCTTCTGTGACTCCTGTTGTTGCAGCTGTGATCTCAGCCATTGTAGAAGATTAGGGGCCAGATGTATCAAAGGTTTTTACCCATTCTATGTCTATGGGAAAATGTGTTCATACATATGGCCCTAAGTCTCTGCTGTTGTTACTGCTGTGGTAGCTTCTAAGGGTGATGCTGCTATTGTTGCTGACGTTGCAGCTGTATGTACTGTTGTGACTCATGCCATGATGGCTGCTACAGTCATAGCAGTGTTATCCCTGCTGTAGGAGTAGCTGACTTCACTTAGTTGACCTTGCCTTTACTCCAGCTATGGTCCCTGTTGTAGCTGCAGCTGTATTCGGTGCATTAGTCTTTGTCAAGTTATTACCTTTCATTGGTGCTGTTGTTTCACCTGCTACTATTGCCCTTGAGGTGCTTATAACAGATATTGAAGCAGATGTTGTTGTTGCTAATACTTGTGGGTGTTGTGGCAGCGGTAGTGGCAGTAGTTACGGTTAAAATCCCTGTTGTTCAAGTTGCGTGTGACTGTTGCGCTTGCTATTGTATAAGCTCCTATTCCTGGTGATGTAGTTACTATGTCAGGTTGCATTAACCTTGAGCTATTTTCCATCACTGTTCCCATCGTAATCACAAGGATATGAACCCTCAGAAAAAGGGAATGGGACAAGAGAAAATATAGGACTCTACCATTTTGCCTCGTCACTTCTGTTGGTCAAGGAGGTTTGCTGGCTGCAGTGGATCTCTACCAGACAAATTTTAATCTGGTCATTAAAAATGCTAAGTATAATGGTAGTTGTGAATAGGAGACAGACCGTTGTACAGCCAACTCCCGGTACTTAGATACTAAAAAAAGGGTGCTCTTCAAACCAAACATATAAAAAATAAGTAAAAGACATGCACACTTGCCCTAGTACCTCTTTCTGTTTTGAATAAGTACTTCTAGCTTTGTTACTCCACGCTCTTATATGGAATCTGAGTATAGTTCCTGCTTGACTTAAGTAGAACTGAAAAACATCCTGTTTTTTCTTACTTACATTAATGGTAATATGTTATACATGTTATTTACATACGTTCAGATGTTGCTTTTAAAATCCTTGTTACTTTACAAGGAACCTTTAACTGAAACAGTAGTTTTCAGAGAGCAGATAAATAAACCCAGTCTTAGAATTCAAATAATGTTTAAGGAAATAGTTATAATGATAATTTTCATCAGCACAGAACTTTAAGGATACCACTCTGTAATCCAAGTGTCCATACAAAAAAGAATTTGTAAAGTAATAGGTGTAGGAAAACCAAAAATCAATGAAGGGAAGTCTTGGCTGTACCAGCACTGCAGCACTTTTGCCTAGCAAACATTGTTTTGAACCATGAGGGAAGTTATATCTTATAAGTCAAGGTGACTTCATTCTCTCTAAAGCATGCAAGAGTTCAACAGCCTGCAGGCAACTGTAGTTCATCGCTAGCATACTGCTGCACAGTGGATCCTCCATATCGTTGTAGCTTCAGTACAGACAGAGCTGGCACTCTGCTGATTGCCAGCTTTTCCTTTACTGAAAGGAACCTTGCAAGACCAGATGCAGTGTGCCACTTAGCTCTGCATGAGCCATGCTAAGCATTTCTTCTGACCTCACTCACTGACAGCATTCCTCTCCCTATCAGATGCTTCTGGCTTGGTGATTATCCTCCTTAACTGAACTGCCATAGGATGTTAAGCAAGGTGTGTTTTTGGACAATATGTTTTTAACAAAGATATATAAAAACTAAGTCGATTTTCATATGCTAAGGCAATTTCAGTCTTGTAGTAACTGGATTCACAATCTCTTCTACCATAAATGAACTTTGTAGGTTGCAAGTCAAAGGATTTTCCAAATGCTATTTTTTAATAAGTAACCACACCATCTCACGTACAACCTACTGAGGAGCAGGACTTCTCATATATAACCATATTTTGATTTTCTGAAGGCTTCGTGTACACCTTTCTGATTATCAGTGAACTCACTTAGATGTTCATGCATACATCGAACTGAGAGAGACAAAAATAATCTTAAGGAAATATACCTGGAAGAAGACCATCCATATAAAAGAAAAGTAACATGTCAATGGATGAATGCTCCGTGTTGCATATTAACTCTGCCAACTATGTGTTGCTGCAGTTCTCCTCTTTTGACAAGGCTTGATCTCTCAAGTACTGTTCAACACATTGAGTCAGTCTGTCCATCCACTTGAGGATGATCAACATCCGACAAAAACACTTTTGAGCTAGTTCCTTACAGAAAGACCAGATCTTTAAAAACAGAGATCCTCTATCAGTAAACAGAACTTTTAGAATAGCACGGAAACAAATAAAATGTTGTGAAAAAATATATTCTAACATTTTGTAAATAGTAAAACCAGGCAGAGACATAAAATGACACAACTTAGTCAAGGTATTTAGGGACAGATGTACAAAACTTTTTGCATGGCGCAAACAGCGAATTTCGCTGTTTGCGACATGCAAAAAGCACATCGCGATGCTCATTCGCATTTTGCAAGTCTGTAACCTGGTTACCGACTCGCAAAATGGGAATGCGAGTCACAAATAGGAAGGGGTGTTCCCCTTCCTATTTGCGATTCACATCGCGATGCAGAATTGCTTTGCGACCAAGCAAATCGCAGTTACCACCAGTGTCACACTGGTGGTAACCCATTCGCAAAAGGGAAAAAAAACTGCTTTTATTAAAAGCAGTCACAGACATGGTGGTCTGCTGTCTCCAGCAGTCCACCATCCCTGTGAGTGCTGCGAATCGCAAGGGGGTCGCAAATTGCGACCCACCTCATTAATATTAAAGAGGTGGGTCTTTGCGACCCCCTTGCGATTCGCAGATGGTGTCAGGGACACCATCCTGCATCCAGGTTTGCGACTCGCAAATTGCGAGTCACTCAGACTCACAATTTGTGAGTCACAAACTCGGAATTTTGTACATCTGGCCCTTAATTACTGTGCAAACTTGAATCTTGGACAACTTTCCAATACAATCAATTTACCTCGTATGGCAAGGTGTATGTAAAGCAAGTATAGGTTTTGATAGTCTCATTGATTATCTTTGTGAACTCTTTGTCACAGTATAGGTTTAACTGGTTTGTATTTAACTTTCAACATCAGTATATATACTCTACTACCAAAAAACATCAATTTACTGCTGGCGCAGGCACAGCAATGCTAAGATGCTCAGCCATATTTGAATCACGCATCCAACTCAAAGCCTGTTTTAGTTGATCACATCATTGTCACCACTAGCACCCACGTTCCTCTTCCTAACAGATTCCACCAGACCACCCTTGATCTATTGTACAACTGTGATAACATTGTACTTTCTCTTCCCCAGGAACATCACTAACCAATCCAAGAACAGACAGCCAAGCATAAGAACATCCCTCCTAGGGTTAGGCCGGCTCCCCTAGATGGATACCACCACTCAACCCAGGACTTGCTGGGCAATAGTGATAACGATCCCTCCCCCGTCAACCAACTCCACCTGCCAAACCAATCTCTGGTAGCTAAACCTTCAAATATCACATCAGTGGATAGGGTGGTCCCTCCAATCACTGGGGCATGACTTGTCTCATGGAATGTATCAGGTTTGAGGTCTATCCTCACCCTCCCATCCTTTACCTCCTTTATTGAGGAACACAGCATATGTCTTCTCCAGGAGACATGGTCGACCGATCCACTCTTTCGAACTGGCTACTCAAATTTTTATATCCCTGCTTTGACCAGTATCAGGGGCAGGCCTTCCGGGGGTTTAACCATTTGGACTAGAACATCACTAAACTGCAGCATATCACAGCTATCTATTGATTCCCCGACCTGTTAGGTCTTCCTCTATCATTCGAGACAGACACAGTTGTGATCATTTTTAACATCTACACTAGAGGCATTAGGGGGGGGGGGTCGGGTCTCCAAAACCCTCTGTGCTCTGGAGGCATTTTTGTAAAACTGTCCCCGGCATCATAAAATCATTGTGGCAGGTGAATTCAATGTCACACTTGAACCTCTTGACTGGGGTGATCTCGGATCCACCCATGAGGAGGATTGGGCATGGTCTATCCCTGTCCTGGAAATCCCACCCATTAAAAGGTGAACGCAGGTTGCTGTCCAAGTAAAATCATTGACCATGGAATTTGGACTCAGGGCACTTAACGGCAGGACCAAATCAGATGCAAAAAGTTGTCACACATATAACAAAGTAAACCATACCAGTTGAATTGATTACTGTCTAGTCGACATAAGACTATGGCCCCTAGTTATCGACATGATGGTCATTGAGAGATCTGAAAGTGACCATAACCCTCTTTCAGTCCCTATGACAGCTTTGTGTAACCATTTGTCCATTATTAACACCTCAGTAATAGCACCAGAGGGAATTAGTCTGGTTAATAACAAACTTCACTTAAAGTGGAATAAGATTTTGTCTCGACCCGCGCTCATCAATGCTGCTAACAACACCTTCAGGACCACATTGATGAGTTTAGAGGCGGGTTCCACAATCCCCAACAAGGAAATAAGCTTAACTCATACCTCGTGCTTTAAGCGTATTGCAGCCAACTTCTCAGTAGATATAACTCCTGATGGCAAGAGGCTTAAGGGTAGGCATCGCTGGTTTAACAAAGAGTGCTGGTCCTCAAACAAGCATCTAATTCATGCTATTAAATATAAGGATGTAAATGCCATTCGTTCAGCTAGAAAGTCTTACAAGTCAGCTGTCTGCAAAGTCAAGCGTGAACAAGATAACAAGTGACGGGCAGCACCTTTAGCACTTAGTGATGCTTCATGAGAGAGGAACTGTAGTGAGTTCTGGTCCCTGGTAGCGCGCAGCCCAGGAAACAGCAAATTGAACATTACAACTAATATTGCTCCAAAGGACTGGGTAGACCGGATGGTGTTCCAGCAGACCTATTCTTAACCGACATTGCAATCTGTTCAAGATATATCACCATCAAAGTGAATGCAATAGCATCTGGGGCGCAAATCACTGAGTCCTGGAAGGGGGGCATTGTTGTCCCGATTTTTAAAAAGGGTGACAGATCTCTCCCCTGTAATTCTAGGCCAATTAGCTTAATAGATTGTGTGCAGAAAGTGTTCTGTCACTGCCTCTTGGGCAAGATTCAAGATTGGATGACTGAACACGACATCCGTAGACCCCTCCAGGCAGGTTTTCGTAAAAAAATATCTACCATTGAGCAAGCTATTAGGTTTTTGCTTTTATACTGGAAAACTGTTTTTATTGGCAAAGGGAATCTGTATGTTGAAATCCGCATTTGACCTTGTACCCCGTAACAAGCTGTGGGAAGTCTTTTCCCTAATGGGAATCCCCAAGCACATTCTTGTACTATTAATTCGGCTCCATGAGGGTAATTATGCACGTGTCAGGTGGGATGACAAGGGGCAGAATCCAGGTGTCAAGGGGTGTACGGCAAGGGTGTGTCCTTGTCCCCACCCTGTTCTCCTTGTACATTAATGATATCATCCCCTCTCTACTCACAGTGGAGGCTGAAGCACCATTGTTAGGCACACAGAAAAGTCCATTCTTGCTCTTTGCAGATGATACACTCCTGATATCCAGAAAATCACATATTGCAAAGCAAGCATTAAAACTAAAGCAAACAATGGGGGTTTTAATAAAGGATTTTTACCTCTCGCATACAAAACCAATAGGCCCTGCAATCCAGATATATGAAGCCAAGGCTGTGAGCGCAGCCCTTTACGGGTCTGAACTGTGGGGCTATGCCAAAGCCCAAGAAATAACTATTTCTGAAAATAATTTCTGAAGAAATCTTGTGTCCCTCCCACCAAGTACTCCACTGTTCCCCCTTTTTAAGGACCCAGGCATGAAACGTATTGGCAACAAAGCCCGCTTACGTCCTCTTCTGTACTGGCGGCGTCTCTGGACTACAAGAACTTGTCTCCTTTACTGCAGCCCTGCAGGTCATTTTAGAAGCTGACCATTCTTATGGTATCCCCTGGCTCAGACACATCAAGGGGCTACTTTATTCGCTTGGGCTTAGAGAACTCTGGGATTCTCCAACTACTACCTCCTTTCCTTCAAAAAGAGACCTCAAAAAATTGTATTGGCATATGGTAGACTCTGAAGATCTGGGGGTTGCACTTCACTCTACACAATCATGTGATTTTGACAACCTAAAAGAGACGTGCAAATATGAGGCTTTCTGGGACATAATCACGGTGCCAAGAGAAAGGAAGTTGCACTTCCAGTTCCACATTGGCACCTTGCCACTGAGATCATTTACCAATCACTGTTCACATGAAGAAATAACCATCTGCCCACCTTGCAAAGCACCCATTGAAAACCTCCCTCTTGTCTTATTTGTCTGCCCTGCATATGTTGCCTCTGGTAGGAAATGGTTGGCCCCGGCTTGTAGACTGCTGGGAGTTCACAGGTCCGACATAGCCCTCCGAATTCTAAGATCAGACACTTTCCCGACGTTAGTGATTGCTGTTGCCAAGTTCCTTGGGGCAAGTTGGATTGTCAGAGGAAACTTTTTATCTGTATAATGGTTTTAGAAGAATGTATAATTTCACTCTGGGAGTGCATTTAATTTTACTATTTTATCTAGTCACATGTACTGTACACATGTTACATAACCTTGTGCAATTATTTATTGCTGCTATGTGCTTTCATGGCTCTTGTAGCCAAAATAAAGTTCTCTCGAATAGTTGATCACATGGTAAAAGCACATTCTTTTCATGATGCAACAATCCTTCCTATTCATGACTATTAGGAATTAGGTTTCTGGTTGGCAGAGGTATGCCACAATCCTAGTCAGAGTTTGTCAGATGCACACCATAAATTAACCTGTGTTCATCCTCTGATAGCTAGCTACAGAGAAGTCAGACTTAATTTAGGAGGCAATTTGTAAAACTTCAAAAAGTAAAACAATGAAAACCCCTCACATAAATAATCCACACCAGGTTAGAACATGAGAGCTTAATTTAATGAAAAAAACATGACCAAAAAGACACAAATCCAATAAGCAAAAGTCAAGATACTAATTTTTAAAGAATAAAATACAATATAGTGCTTAAAAACCAAAAGCACCAACTGGGGATTCAAGCTAAACTGGGTTAAATTCAAACAATCAGGCTGACTTTGATGGGGCGCAGGTCAGATACCATCCCAGATAGGTCCCCCTGAAGTGTTACCATCTCAAGAATTGGGCTAAGAGTCCAGTTTGTGGGGAAGAAGTTCACTGGGAGCAAGAAAAGAGCAGCTTGGTGTGGTCCATTGGCACAAAGAGCCCAAAAGCTTTATTTCAGGAGCCAAGAATCACTTCCAAGGGCCCAGGACTGGAGAGGCATTTCTTGGGGGTCAGGAGCTGGTTGAAGATAGATCCAGGAGCTCTAGCCGGTGAGATGAAAGTCTTTTGTGTTCCTGAGATTTCAGAAAACAGGAAGCATGTCTTTGGAGTCCCTTTGGTTCTGAGATGTAGAGATGCAGGTCCAGTCCTTCTCACTCCTAGGCAGGAGGGTAGCAGGTCAGATCTGCAAAGCAGGAGTTCAGCAGAGTAGCCGCTCAACAGAGTGGCAGTCCTTGTAGCAGCACAGCAGTATTTCTTCCTGGCAGAGTATCTACAGGTCCAGAACTGTACTGAGTTGGTTTTGTCATAGGTCCTGTACTTATACTCATCTGTGCCTTTGAAGTGGGAGAGACTTCAAAGAAAGGTCTTTAAAGTTCACAGAGGTACTCCCTTCCTGCTCTGGCTCCAGACTCACTATGGGGGTTATGCAGCCTTTTGTGTGGGGCAGGACACTGCCCATAAATGTGTGTTAGCTCCTTCCTCTCATCCTGCCCAGGATAGCCCATCAGGTATGGATGGCCCATCAGTCACACCTAAGCTCCCTTTTGTGTGTGGCTGTCTATTGGGAAATGCCAAAACCCAGCTGTCATCCCACCTCAGATGTATATTGGTAACAGGCAGTAGGCACCAAATGGCTAAAGTTAGAAAATTTCAACTTTAGCCAATTTTCAGAATTGCAATTTAAAATCCGACTTCACAATAAATAAGTCCAGAGTCACCAAACTTGACAAACTTATCTCTTCCAGATTGTAAATTACATTTATAAAAAGTAATAAGGTAATCCCAATGTTATTCTATGGGAGAGATAGGCCTTGCTGTAGTAAACAATTACGTTGGGGTTCTTCACTACCAGGACATGTCAAACTTAAAAGTATATATCCGTCATTTTAAATACATCACAGTCTGCACTCTGGGTCATATAGGGCCTACCTTAGGGTGACTTATATGTGATTTATATGATACAAATCAGAGGTTTAGGACTTGCAAGAAGTGTATTTTACCTGGTCGAAAGGACACTGTCAACTGCACAGACAAGCTCTGCAGTGGCAGGCCTGATCCATGGTTAGAGGGCTACTTCAGTGGCTGGCACAATCAGTGCTGCATGTCCACTATTAGCATTTAATTTACAGGCCTTGGCACATGTAGTGCACTTCACTAGGGACTTATAAGACAATTGTGGATTAAGCCAATAACACCATGATTTAGGGGAGAGAGCACAAGCACTTTAGCACTGGTTAGCAGTAGCAAAGTACACAGAGTTCTAAAGCCAGCAAAACAAACTCAGAACATAGAGGAAGGCAGGCAAAAAGCTGGGTGGAAGACCACCCTTTGGCTGTCAGGTATAGCAATCTCTGTGTTCTTCTTTCAACAAAGTTTGTTTATCTAGAGATTGACTTTCTGTATGTTCTTTTGTTGACAATTAATCTATATAATTAAAACAATTAAATGACCACACAGAGGGGGTCATTCTGACCCCAGCCGGCGGCGGTATCCGCCGGCCTGGCTGGGGCCGCCAGAATACAGCTCCGCGGTCACAAGACTGCCGCGGGTATTCTGGGTTTCCCGCTGGGCTGGCGAGCGACCGCCAGAAGGCCGCCCGCCAGCCCAGCGGGAAACACTCTTCCATGAGGATGCCGGCTCCGAATGGAGCCGGCGGAGTGGAAGGGGTGCGACGGGTGCAGTTGCACCCGTCGCGAATTTCAGTGTCTGCTAAGCAGACACTGAAATTCTAAGTGGGGCCCCCAGGGGCCCCACGACACCCTTCACCGCCATCCTGTTCCTGGCGGTCAAAACCGCCAGGAACAGGATGGCGGTGAGGGGGTCGGAATCCCCCATGGCGGCGCAGCAAGCTGCGCCGCCATGGGGGATTCCTCAGGGCAGCGGAAAACCGGCGGGAGACCGCCGGTTTTCCGTGTCTGACCGCGGCCAAACCGCCGCGGTCAGAATGCCCTTAGGAGCACCGCCAGCCTCTTGGCGGTGCTCCCGCCGACCCCGGCCCTGGCGGTCAGAATCAGCCCCAGAATCTCTGGTGGACTTTCAAACATTTAATTTCACCCCCAACTATAATTGCGTTTACGAAGGAAAGCACTGTTGTATGATCACCTTAGAGAGGAATTAAACACCTATATTAAGCAATATTGGGAATTAAATAATGGGTCCATTGACTTGAGGGCCACAGAGTGGGATGCGCATAAAGTGGTGGTGAGGGGACATTGTCTCTCGGCCTCCTAGGTGGCGCGACAGTCGCTGCATGTTGAGGCTGTCACTCTAGAGAAATGATATGCGAGTTTTGGAAATAGCAGTTGCACAGAATAGGGTGACGTTCGAGTCTCTTTGTGCTAATCGACAAATGTACGCGGAAGCGGATCAACTCCTCCGTCGTCATGATTATAATTATCATCTCATGCGATTACAGGCGGAGGGTGACCGATCAGGGAGGCTTTTGGCATGGTTGTTACGAGAAGACCGGCAACACACCCAAATCAGGGCTATACGTCTGATTGACAGAACTATGGGCACCTCACAAGAAGCCATCAACAATGCTTTTAAGGAATATGGTATGGGGCTGTATCGTGGGCAAGCGACATGCGACACTCAACGATTGGAGGCCTTCCTTTGTGGAGTGCCATTCCCGAAGTTATCAGCATTGAATGTGGCAGCACTTGATGAACCCCTCAAATTAGAGGAAATTGTTGTAGCCACAGCACAAATAGCCCACAATAAAACCCAACGCGTGGAGGCCTGCCGATAGAGTATTATGCCACTTCTGCGCAACACTTGTCGCAGCATTTGTTGTCAGTGTTTAAAGAAGCATTGGCCCGCGGGTTACTCCCAACATCTCAGAGAGAGGCGCTGATTGTAGTACTCCCAAAACCTGGCCGTGATCCCACAGATGTGAAGTCCTATAGGCCGTTGTCTCTTCTTAATCTAGACTGCTAAATTTTAGGCAAGGTGTTAGCAAATAGACTCGCTGTAGGAAAGTACCATCTTGCCTGGCATGTTACCCCCATATTTCACTGTATATATGTTGTTTTAGTCTATGTGTCACTGGGACCCTGCCAAGCAGGGCCCCAGTGCTCATATGTATGTGCCCTGTATGTGTTCCCTGTGTGATGCCTAACTGTCTCACTGAAGCTCTGCTAACCTCAGGTTATGCTCTCTCTGCTTTCCAAATTTGTCATTAACAGGCTAGTGACTAAATTTACCAATTCACATTGGCATATTGGTACACCCATATAATTCCCTAGTATATGCTACTGAGGTACCCAGGGTATTGGGGTTCCAGGAGATCCCTATGGGCTGCAGCATTTCTTTTGCCACCAATAGGGAGCTCTGACAATTCTTACACAGGCCTGCCATTGCAGCCTGCATGAAATAACGTCCACGTTATTTCACAGCCATTTACCACTGCACTTAAGTAACTTATAAGTCACCTATATGTCTAACCTTCACCTGGTGAAGGTTGGGTGCAAAGTTACTTAGTGTGTGGGCACCCTGGCACTAGCCAAGGTACCCCCACATCGTTCAGGGCAAATTCCCCGGACTTTGTGAGTGCGGGGACACATTACACGCGTGCACTGTACATAGGTCACCACCTATGTACAGCGTCACAATGGTAACTCCGAACATGGCCATGTAACATGTCTAAGATCATGGAATTGTCATTTGGTAGCCAATCCCCCTTCGTTGGTAGCCAAACCTCCTTTTCTGGCTATTTAGGGTCTCTGCTTTGGGGAATTCTTCAGATAACGAATGCAAGAGCTCACCAGAGTTCCTCGGCATCTCCCTCTTCACCTTCTACCAAAGGATCGACCGCTGACTGCTCAGGACGCCTGCAAAACCGCAACAAAGTAGCAAGATGACTACTACTAGCAACCTTGTATCGCCTCATCCTGCCGGCTTTCTCGACTGTTTCCAGGTGATGCATGCTCTGGGGGTAGCCTGCCTCCTCCCTGCACCAGGAGCTCTGAAGAAATCTCCCGTGGGTCGACGGAATCTTCCCCCTGCAACCGCAGGCACCAAAAGATTGCATCACTGGTCCTCTGGGTCCCCTCTCAGCCCGACGAGCGTGGTCCCTAGAACTCAGCAACTCTGTCCAAGTGACTCCCACAGTCCAGTGACTGTTCCTCCAAGTTTGGTGGAGGTAAGTCCTTGCCTCCCCACACTAGACTACATTGCTGGGTACAGCGTGATTTGCAGCTGCTCCAGCTCCTGTGCACTCTTCCAGGATTTCCTTTGTGCACAGCCAAGCCTAGGGCCCCAACACTCCTTCCTGCAGTGCACAACCTTCTGAGTTGTCCTCCGGCGTCGTGGGACTCCCTTTTGTGACTTCGGGTGGACTCCAGTTCACTTTCCTTCCAAGTGCCTGTTCAGGTACTTCTGCGGGTGCTGCCTGCTTCTGTGAGGGCTCCGTGAGTTGCTGGGCACCCCGTCTGTCTCCTCCTCCAAGTGGCGACATCCTGGTCCCTCCTGGGCCACAGCAACACCCGAAAACCTCTACCGCGACCCTTACAGCTAGCAAGGCTTGTTTGTGGTCTTTCTGCGTGGGAACACCTCTGCAAGCTTCATCGTGACGTGGAACATCCGTCTTCCAAAGGAGAAGTCCCTAGCTCTCTTCTTTCTTGCAGAACTCCAAGCTTCTTCCATCCAGTGGCAGCTTCCTTGCACCCTTAGCTGGCATTTCCTGGGCTCCTGCCCACTCTTGACACTGTTGCAACTATTGGACTTGGTCTCCTTGTCTTACGGGTACTCAGGTCCGAAAATCCACTGTTGTTGCATTGCTGGTGTTTATTCTTCCTGCAGAATCCCCCTATCACGACTTCTGTGCTCTCTGGGAGTAGTAGGTGCACTTTACACCTACCTTTCAGGGTCTTGGGGTGGGCTATTTTTCTAACCCTCACTGTTTTCTTACAGTCCCAGCGACCCTCTACAAGCTCACATAGGTTTGGGTTCGCATTCCACTTTTGGAGTATATGGTTTGTGTTGCCCCTATACCTATGTGTTCCTATTGCAATCTATTGTAATTCTACACTGTTTGCATAACTTTTCTTGCTATTACTTACCTAAGTTTGGTTTGTGTACATATATCTTGTGTATATATCTTATCCTCATACTGAGGGTACTCACTGAGATACTTTTGGCATATTGTCATAAAATTAAAGTACCTTTATTTTTAGTAACTCTGTGTATTGTGTTTTCTTATGATATTGTGCATATGACACCAGTGGTATAGTAGGAGCTTTACATGTCTCCTAGTTCAGCCTAAGCTGCTTTGTCATAGCTACCTTCTATCAGCCTAAGCTGCTAGAAATACCTCTTCTACACTAATAAGGTATAACTGGACCTGGCACAAGATGTAAGTATCTCTGGTACCCACTACAAGCCAGGCCAGCCTCCTACACTCGCCCCTGTAATACACACTTTGATCCATGAAGATCAAAATGGCTTCATGCCACAGCAGAACACATTCTTGAATATCTGTAAACTATTAAGCATTATTGGCGATACTCCGACAGAGGCATATGGAAACGTGGCAATGTCATTGGATATACAGAAGGCATTTGACACATTAGGCTGGGATTTTTCGTTTGCCACTCTGCACCGCATGGGATTCGGTCGGAGTTTCACGCAATGGGTGCAGACCTTGTATGCTGAGCCCACGGCTAGGGTAAAAATGGGAGGAGTTATATCAGACAGCTTCACTATTGGCAGAGGGACCAGACGGGGTGCCCACTGACACCTATGTTATTTGCCATTGCAATGGAGCTGCTTGCGGTTCGATTGCATGAGCTGGCCGAGCAGTGGGGGATATACCGGATGGGGACACATCATATTATATCATTATATGCTGATGATGCATTCATTTATTTGGAGAAAGGTTGAGCCACACTGCCTGCAGTGATGTCCTTGTTGGATACACATGGAGAGATCTCGGGGTTGAGGGTAAATTGGTCTAAATCTTGCCTGTTTCCCTTGGTCAAACTGTCTGCGAGGATGAGGGAGGCGCTTCCACCGGGAAGGCTGAGGTGGTATTTGGATACATTTAAATACTTGGGAGTACAAATATACCACAGAACTGAAGACCTGAGGGATGGAAATCTGGGACGCGCTCTTGGCTCTATGAAGGGCTCGCTTTGGTTTTGGTGCTTGCTTCCTCTTTCTCCCCTGGGCAGCGTGGCAGTGGCAAACATGCTGGTGCTCCCACGGCTCCTTTATTACTTCACAGCACTGCCTATAGTTGTACCCAGGAGTTTTTTCCGTGAGCTGAACAGACTATTGTTGGGACTTATCTGGGGGGAACGATAGGCCGTGGGTTGCACTCACCACTCTGCAGCGACCGTTGCACGAGGGGGGCGCACCGAATTTAGAACATTACTATGCTGCAGCAAAGCTACAATGGCCGCTATACTGGATGAACAGACCTGACTGACCTGAGTCATCAGAAGCAGTGTGGGTGCATATACAGCTGAAAGGTGTTCCTATTCACATGTGGCTAACTGATCGCACAGTAAAACATACCACTGGCAATTATTTGTTGATGGCTACACATGGCTGTTGGTGATGATACATACGGGGGAAGGGTCTGGCTCCCCATATTCACCCCTCATTCCCCTGGGCCAGATACTGGGAGGAGCAAAACTGCTCAAAGCTCACTCCCTAACACCATGGGTGGAAGCAGGGATAGAGACAGTGGGGGATTGTTTTGACGATGGTGTTTTGATATCTTTTGAAACTATCAGGGACCTTGTCTCGGTGGGATCAGGACACTTTATGTCGTATTATACCATATGTCTTTTGATTAAAAAAGCATGGGTGGGGGAGACCAGGAACCCGTGACTTCTCCCACACTACACTTATTGCTTTCAGATACTGGCTTAACAAAAGTAATTAGAAACGTATTTAAAGACCTAACTAAAGTGGAGGACGATAGTCTTGAGACAGCAAGGCAGAGAAGGAATGCAATTCTCCCTACACCTCTGACCCCCGAGACATGGTCTGTGGACCTTCAACAGGTGCAATGAGTATCACGAAATCCTAGGTTCCGTTATACCCAGTTTAACTTTGTACATCAGACATGTCTGTCCCCATTTCGTATTCAGCACATGTACCCTACATCTAATCCGGCATGACCCTGTTGTGGGCTTCAAGCAGCACACTTTTACCATATGGTGTGGGATTGTAGGCCCCTGCAGAGAGTTTGGCATGACATAGTGACAGATATCACTGACATTACGGAACATGCGTTCCCATTGGAACCAGATTCTTGTCTTTTGGGGATACAAATCAGAGCCAAGCAACATATATACATTCATAGATTTGCTGACTTGGCATTCATTATGTACAAACGATTGATTGCTATGAACTGGACAGCTCCTAGGCTGCCAGAGCTGCATAAGGGGTGTGTTATGACATTGCGATAGGCACGGACGGAGACGCGAGTGTTGCAAGTCTTGCGGGATAACGGACAGGCACGCACAGGTTATGACACTTGGGAGGAGCTTGTTACTAAGCTGGAAATTAAAAATGATGAGCGCCTGCCGTGACTCACTAAGTTACGGGAGCCCTGTCCGTAAGGTATTAAGCTCTGGAGTTTTCCTGTGATAAGAAGGGGACATTGAGAGGCTGGGAGGGACCTTTGTTTACATGAATGTGTTGGTAATGAGCGCACACAAATGACACCAAAATTGATCTGCTTAATTGTTTGAACCTCCGTTTGTGACCACTAGAGAGTTGGACTGGATATACGAGACTCCATGCTTGTAACATGCTATGAAAACTAAGACACTGGGTGGGAGGTGAGATAGGCTGGGCATTCAGGGGTGACACATGATATTGCAATGAACCATGTAGCTATCTCTTGCCTATATTGCTTGCTGTCTAATGATAGATCTGTACTATGAATCAGCAAATAGATGCTCTGTTAACCTATGGAATATGGTATGTATTAACCCAGTTTCTGTATTTGTGACTGACAATATGTGTTGAAATTAATAAAATAGATTTATAATAAAAAAAACTATAATTGTGATAAAGGATCAGCTTTCCCATTCTTGGTACCTGGTCTATAATGAAACTCAAAATCATAAGAAGAGAAGTAAGTGCACCTGAGTTGCCTACAGGTAAGTGCTTGGGCTAATTTCAAGAAGTGAAAATATGTGTGACATGTGTACACTTCCATGGTTTGGTAACAAGTGATCTTTACATGATTTTATAATAACCAAACATTTATTGTCAGTGATTGTATTATTTAACTCTTCTGGGAAGAAAAATAAGCTACTGGGTGAACCTGGCCAATGTTTACATTTCCCTGAGATAAAAGACCTCCCATTGTATAACAGGAAATGTTGTCTCAATAATGAAAGGACATTATGATGTTTCAAAATTCAGACCTAGAAAAATAACTTTCCAAAAAGCAAAATGCTAGATGATTGTGCCACTGGCAGTTGTGTTCACTATTGTGGTACCTGTTGTGGTTACAGCTGCGGCCAATGTTGTTGGACCTATTCTGGTTGCAACTGTTGACACAACACATGCTCTGTCCTGAGAATAACAGTGGTCTTACATTTCATTGAAAGGGCACTTCATAGTCCAAGAGGACATATACACCTAATGCACTAATGAATTTGGTGCAAGCTAATAAAGACAAAATAATTATGTTATCTGATCCTAGATATAACTGACACTTGTGCAAGCAAATAGCAACAACACTGACACAAAGAGATCTGAGGCTAAAAAGGGGTGGACACAACCTTGCTTATTATATTTTGTTCATCACATTGCTCTGTCAACATCTATAAACAATTTAAAGAAAAAAACTGTTGGTTTGAACCTTTAGTTTATGCAGACAAGTATCTATGGTGGACAATGAGTAGACCTGCAAATTAATGATTTTCGTGCATCTCGATGAGTAAATGGTCAAATCTAAAAATATATATGTGTTGTGCTTCAGATCAAAAGATCAAAAACATTAAAGAATAAAGGTTTCTAAACCAGATGCTCATTATGAGACAGCCAGTATTCCCAAAACCATTAGTAGCTTCTGTAACAGGCTCCAGATAAAGGTTCCTGGAGTAAAAGGCCTAAAAAATTGGAATAATACCATGCAGGAATTGGTGCAGAAACATATGTCCTGGCATGTTATTTTCAATGTTCATACTTACAATAGGCTAGCAGTCCCACTATTTGGAAGGGCAATTTCTCAATTGTGGTAATACTGATGTAGTATTTTCACATGCCTTATAATACATGCTATATTCTACAGTCTGTAAACATAGATCCCGAAGAACAGACAATACAGAAAGCCCATTCCCTCTGCTAGTCACATTAAATATGTATCATTATCATGGACATTATGGGAAGTGGTTAACTGACACACTCAACAAATATTTCTTGCTCAGACTGACTGGATAATTTGAAGTCAGGAGGAAATTAAATATAACACTCTTACAAAATTCTAGAACATTCTGCACTGAGATCCTACACAATGGACCCTTTTTGCTGAGGTTCACCACTACATTAGTAAAGGCCACTTTTACATACTGACTTAGGGGGTCATTCCGACCCCGGCGGGCGGAAACCACCCAAAGACCGCACCGCGGTCAAATGACCGCGGGGTCATTTCAACTTTCCCGCTGGGCCGGCGGGCGATCTCCAAAAGATCGACCGCCGGCCCAGCGGGAAACCCCCTGCAAAGAGGAAGACGGCTCCGAATGGAGCCGGTGGATTTGCAGGGGTGCGGCGGGTGCAGTGGCACCCGTCGCGATTTTCACTGTCTGCTAAGCAGACAGTGAAAATCTTGGTGGGGCCCTAGGGGCCCCACGACACCCGTTCCCGCCAACCTCTTCCTGGCGGTGTAAACCGCCAGGAACAGGCTGGCAGGAAGGGGGTCGGAATCCCCATGGCGGCACGGAGGATTCCCTGGGCCAGGGGAAAACCGGCGGGAAACCCCGGTTCCCCTTTTCTGACCGCGGCTTTACCGCCGCAGTCAGAATGGCCCGGGAAGCACCGCCAGCCTGTTGGCGGTGCTTCCTCTGCCCTCCACTCTAGTGCCAAGCTGGTGACAGATTACCTAAAAAGCAAAAGGCTCCCCTTCCTCAAGTCTCCCTTTAAAATTAACTATGAATGGGCACACCTTACCCTGATCCCTTCCCAGCTCAACCTCTTAACTGCTGAGGCTTTTTTACCCCAGTGCTGAGCCCTTTTTTTTAGCTATTTGAGGTGATTTGCTTCTAGGCCTTCATAATGTTTTTTCCACATAATATATCCACACCAAATTTGAGTATTTTTTTCTAAAATCCTAGAGACTGTAAAGGTACCCAGGTGTTAGACCTGTCAGCCTTGGGTTGGTCTTCCCCCAAAATGTTGGCTTCCTACTCTATTTTTGCTCATCTTGTTTTTGCTAGCCTTAGGACTCTGCACACTTTATCACTACTATCCAGTGTTAAAGTGTGTGAACTTACTCCTTAAAATATGATAACATTGGCTTGTCCTCAAATGGAAAATTTAATTTACTTATAAGGCCCTAGTAAATTGATACCACAGGCACCCAGGGTCTGTACATTAAATGCTACAAGTGGGCAGGCAACACTTATTGTGCCACCCACATAAGTAGACCTTTAAACACGTCTAAGGCCTGCCATTGCAGCCTGTGTGTGCAGTTCTTAAACTATCATTGTGGCCTGGCACAATAACCCTTTTGGCAGGCCCAAACCTTCCTTTTTAATACATCTAAGTCAACACTAGGGTAGGATCTGTACTGTCCATATGGCAGGCTGCAGTGTACTTAAAATGTTGGACCTGTGCCTTTAAATATTAAATGTCCTGATAGTGGAAAACTCTTAACTTTGTTTTTCACTATTGCAAGGCCTACCTTTCCCATACCATAACATTAATGTTACCTCACTACATTTATTAAGCTGTAATTTCCAATGTTTGGTGTCTTTGTAATGAAAAATCCTAACTTATGGTGAAGACGGATTTTAAATTAAAATTTTGAAAAATCCACTGTCAAAAAGTGAACATTTTCCTGCCTTAGCTATTTAGTGCCTGTAGCTTATCTCTGGGTCTCATGACTGGGTGTAGCCGATGGTTGGGCTTTGTGTATTCCTTATACACAGCCACATACAAGACAGAGCTTAGGTGTGCCTGGATTGGCCATCACTGGCAGTATTGAAGGCTGGAGCTCAGCACAGCCCTAATTACTCATGAATAGGCTTTGTCTTGCTTCCACACAAAGAACTGCATACTCCCTATAGTAAGTCTGGAGTATGGACAGGGAAGGCAGGAATGCCAAAGGGAAACCTCCAGAAGATTTTCCCCCACTCCAAAGGCACAATTTGGTGTAAGTATTGGCCCTCAAACACCACATCTTTTTTCTTACACTTTTGGACCTGTGGATACTCTGCCAGGAAGAAGGAATGCTGTGCTACTGAAGGGGCTGCCATTCTGCTGGACTGCTTCTCTGAAGATTCTTCTGCCCTGCTGTTCTGATCAACTGCCTGCTGCTCCCTTGCATGACTGGAAAGGACTGGACCTGAATCTCTTGAACTCAGAACCGCAGAGTGAGTACAAAGGCTGGTTGGGTGGCCTCCTGATCTGAAGCCTTAGGGACACAACAGGCTTCCAACAGCATTACACTTGCACCTGGAATTAGGCCTGGACATAGCTCACAGAATCTGACTTTGCGGAATTCCGCAGAGTTAAAATAAACTATGTGGAATTCTGCAGAGGTGAAGTTCTGTTACAAAAACCCTGTTAGCTCCACCAGTGAAGCAGAGCATGCCACACACCCCTACCTGGAACCTGCCATCTGCTGGTCTACCCTGCCAAGTGATGCCACCCCAGTCTTAGACCCTTGGAAGTGGGCCTACGTTGCTCTTCCACCCTCTGTAAATCTACATAAACTGACACATCTCCTCTGCTGTGCAACGTAGCCCCCAGAAGAACCGACACATTGCCATTGCTGTGTGGATCAGAACCGTGACAAAGACCCACATCACAGCCCATCACCTTCCTGTGTGATGCATCCTTGACACAGGCCCTGGCATCCCACATTACAGGCAACCTCGATGATGACACTGAAACTCTGCATCGCAGCTTCTCAGCTCCTCAGAACCAATGCATTGCCCTGATAGAGCAATGCATCCTTAATGCCAGACTTCCCATTGCAAATCCCCATCAATGAGATTCTCGAGGACAACGTGGGTCCTCACATTGCAGCCTTGCTGCATCTCGGAACTGATGCATTGCTTCGTATGTGCAACCCATTTAAAACAAGGATCCTCTCAACAAGTACTTTGTTCAGCGGGTCTAACTGGGTCCCTGTAGTCGGCCCGCACTTCATTGCGGTTGGCCTGAACTTGTGATTTTGTCCCGGTCCAGCAGCATAAGAACAGCGCCAGGATTGGCTGGAGCAGGGTGACTGGATGCTGCAGCAGGCAAAATGGTCCTGTGCCTGGTCTCTACCCAGCTGTCTAGGACAACTAGGTGGAGAGGTTTACACTGCTCATTTGAGGCTGGATGGCTCAAAACAGCCGGAAAAACTGACATGCACAGTCTAAACAGGTGGAGTGAGCACCACTGCCCTGCTGCTGGTCATCAACAATGCCCCGCCCAGAAAATACTGCTTGAGCTGGGAGCAGTGAAAAAAATACTGGTAATTCATTTTATTACAATTTTATTTTTCACTTTTGCTGCTCTGGCAGCAGTGGGGTGTGCTCATTCACCCTCGGGGGGCTATCACTGAATTTACTGTTTGCCTGTGACTTTGCCCTGAGAAGAATTGTGGTTGATGCTTGAGAAGGTATTCTTTTTAAAAATAGGAAAAAGGTGTGCCACAAACAATTGTCTGTTTTTTCCCCAAAAATTGCATCAATAAAAGGTTTGCTGTGCTAAAGTCACCATCTTCTCCGCTTTGAGGAACACGCAAAGCTGAAACAAAAGCCTCTTTCTGACACAGTTTCAGTATTTTTCAAAGATGTAGCCTATTTTTCCTAATTTGTGAGTTTTCAACCTACTTACAGTTTGTGGTAACAGCGGGTGTGACACCTATGGGTCAACCTGGAAAGCTATACATTTCTGAAACGTAGACAAAGTTCTGAATTCAGCAAGGGGTCATTTGTGTAGATCCCTCAATTGTTTCTGAAGAAACTATGGAATTAAAGAAATATCAGCCATTGATGACGACTTTTTCACCTGTAACTTCTTGTCACAATGGCCTATTTACAAAAGCAAAATGCCATTTCATACCTTGGACCCTTCTGGTTGTGGGGATACATGGTTTGTAGGTTGCCTAAGAACCCAAGACACCAAGAGCCAATAAATTAATGCACTGTACAATGTTTTTTCATTGTGTAATGAAAGCAATGGAGGAATTCATTTGGTAAAATTTAAAGAGTAAAAAATGAAATGAAACCTATGCAATTCTGAAACGTACACTACATACAGAGTTCAGGAGCAGCAGATAGTACCACACCTCTGTATGTGTGTGTACCATTTCCAGCTTGTGATTCAGAGGGCATTTTACAAAATGTCTTCTTCCTTCCACACTGGCTTACATTCAGGGTCGGATTGGGATCTCAATTCGGCCCGGGCACTTCCAAAAATGTTGCAACATGGGCACATTACATTTTTCCACTGAAAACTGCCCCTTTTGTCAATATGTCAAGCTGAGAATTTTTGGCCCTAGATCAGCTGGCACCTGAGGAAGCCTAATAAACCTGTACATTTAAAAAAATACTAGGGGCCAGATTCATTAAGGGTTTGTGTTGCCCTTGCACCATGCAAGTGGGTCCAGGTGCAATGCAAACCTTATGTGAGATGTATCAAGCCACGCAGAGCCACCTGCCTTGTGTTAATCTGCCCTAAGGAGGCATTCCGTGGGTGGAGTCTGGGTGTTCCCACACATCCACCCATAGACTTTGGCACATTCCCAGATTTGCGATTAGTGGGAGACCTGGAAATGTGTCAAAATGTTATCCCTCCCCAGTTGAGGATTAACAAGGAGAAATATCTTTAATTCTCCACATTGTTTCCTCTTTCCACACAAAGAAGAAAATGCCTCTGAGGTTTGTTTATGAGCAGGAAGGTGTCACTTCCTGCAAAAAAACAATCCTGCTTAGAACGCGGGCACCCTTGCACTATGACACAAGAGTGCTTGTGTTGCCACTAGGTAGCCAAAACTGGGTATGTACAGGAAGGCACCATGTAGTGTTAAATATGCAACATTCCTGACCTTTCCCTTTTTATGTAATGTGCAGCAGTGTGAAAAGATATAAATATGCCCTTTTATACCTAGCAGAATCCAGGATGAGGTGACTTGCATAGCTCTCATCAGGTTTTCTAACAGAACCCTCTGCAATCCTCACACTTTGAATAAAAACACACATTTTGTATCTCTTTCTGTCAGGAAAACGTCTGAAATTTTATTGCCACCCAGCATTCCCCAAGTCTCCTGCTAATAATGGTTCTTTACTTTTGTGTATAGCCCTAGTGCCTGCAACAAGAAAGGGCCACAATGCATGGACACATTCAATTTTTCCACTGAAAACCGCCCCTCTTTTTTGCAATATGGGTAGCTGCGAAATTTGTGCCCTAGCTCTGCCAGCACCTAAAGAAATCTACCAAACCTGCACTATTTGAAACCTAGATACCAAGGGGAATCCAGGGTGGGAGACCTGTGAGGTTCTCACCAGGCTTCCATACCTATCAATTGATCAAACATTATTTGTAGAGAGCGGCTTATCACCCCTGCTGGGTGTAGTCTAAGTGTCAGCTCTTGAGTTTTTTCCTGAAGTCCATCAGCGAAGGTGCTATTCAGAGGTGGAGAGGGAGGGCATTCCAGGACTTGGCGGCAAGGTGGGAGAAGGAGCATCCTTCTCTGTGTCAATGGAGGATGTGCGGTGTCTGTGCCGGGACGAGGGAGGCATAGCAAAGGTTTAAGGATGGCTGGTGGAAGTGCAGGAGGTGGTTGATGTATGCTGGTCCTTGGTTGTGGAGGGCTTTGTAGGCATGTATCAGTAGTTTGAATAGGCATCTTTTCTTCACGGTGAGCCAGTGGACATTTCTCAGGTGCTGTGTGATGTGGGACTGTTTGGGCAGGTTGAGGATCAGTCTGGCTGCTGAATTTTGTATTGTCTGTATCGTTTTGTATCAAACTCTTCCAAACCTTAAACTTAGACTAAAGACACATTTTTTCATCACATCCCCCAAGTCTCCCAAGAAAAATGACACCTTACTTGTGTGGGTAGGCTTAGGTTTCAAAACAGTAAAGGGCCCAAAATGCAACATGAACACATCCATTTTTCCACTGAAAACTGGGCCTTTTTTTTGCAATGTGGGTAGCTGTGGAATTTGTGCCTTAGCTCAGCCAGCACCTCTGCAAAAAGTGCAAACTTGCACGGTTTTGAGAACTATACAGCTAGGGGAATTGAAAGTGGGGAGGCATACATAGCTTTCACCACGTTTTCTTACCCAAAATCCCTAGTGAACGTCAAACTTTGGCTTATGTCATGATTATCAGCCCATCCTGTGGTGGTAACTGGAGAATCCTGGTTTGTTAACTCATAAATGTTCCTCCTGCTAAGCACACACATTGACTTGCAAGTAATTGACAGTATTTCTTCTCTTCCGCAGAAGTGCCATGTGCTGACTTAATTAGAATACACCTAATGATTACATAATCAAGTGACGCCTATCTATAAATACCAGTACAACTGCCTGACTTGTGCTCCAGATTCAACTCCTTTCCTGGCAGCTGGCAATGACTGATACCTCCTGAATCGCCATAATCCTCCTTTGGGAATTGTCAATGAACGCTTTGCGATTTATGTGTGAGGCATCAGAGAGTTACAACAACTTTGTACTTAATATAGACAGAGATTGTTTTGTGAAAACCCAAGGAACAATTTACTCAATTTATTTTGTGAAAACTAGTAGGAATGTCAAGTCTAAGTTAATTTAAGAAACAGATTGATCCTGAGATGTGATAACAGAGCTTTTTGAAAGGATGTCAAGTGGAAGTTAATTTACAGAAATAGAATATTGATGTCATGTGCTAAAAGTATTCTATTTTTAAGGAGGTCAAGTCCAAGTTAATTAATAGAAACAGACTATTTCTGGGGTGCGATAAAAGAGCCTTTTTGAAATAATATCAAGCTGAAGTTTATTTATAGAAATAGAATATTTCTGAGATGTGATAAAAGAACATTTTTTAAAGAATGTCAAGTCAAAGTTAATTTATAGAAACAGGCTATTTTCAACATGTGACAAAACAGCTTTTTGAATTAATTTAATCAGAGAATCAAAGAACATTCATGTATTTTGGAGAAAGAGAACACAAGTGAATTTACAAGGTGTGGACAAGCTTGAAAGCAACCAGTACTTTCATTTTTGGTGAATATTATTTTGGTGATTTTTGTCTTCTGATATTTTAAAAGATTAAGGGGCATATTTATACTCCGTTTGCACCGAATTAGCGTCGTTTTTTTCGACGCAAATTTGGCGCAAAACTAACGCCATATTTATACTTTGGCGTTAGACGCGTCTAGCGCCAAAGTAGGAGTAAAGAGCGTCATTTTTTTGCGTGAACGCCTTCCTTGCGTTAATGAGATGCAAGGTAGGCGTTCCCGTCCCAAAAAATGTCTGCGACGCAAATGCGTCGTATTTATACTCCCGGGCAAAAATCACGCCCGGGAGTGGTCGGGTCAAAAAACCCCGCATTTGCGCCTCTTTTTAACGCCTGGGTCAGGGCAGGCGTTAAGGGACCTGTGGGCTCAGCCCACAGCTGCCCTCCCATGCCCCCAGGGACCCCCCCTGCCACCCTTGCCCACCCCAGGAGGACACCCAAGGATGGAGGGACCCACCCCAGGGACATTCAGGTAAGTATACATTTTTTTTGTTTTATATTTTTTTTTTGGCATAGGGGGGCCTGATTTGTGCCCCCCTACATGCCACAATGCCCAATGACCATGCCCAGGGGACATAAGTCCCCTGGGCATGGCCTTTGGGCAAGGGGGCATGACTCCTGTCTTTACTAAGACAGGAGTCATGTAAATGGCGTCTGGGCGTCGTTAAAAATGGCGCAAATCGGGTGGAGGCGATTTTTTGCGTCAACCTGACTTGCACCATTTTTAAGACGCCCTAGCGCCATTTTTCCCAACGCCGGCGCTGCCTGGTGTACGTGGTTTTTTTCCACGCACACCAGGCAGCGCCGGTCTGCTTGCGCCGGCTAACGCCATTCAATAAATACGGCGCCCGCATGGCGCTTCAGAATGACGTTAGCCGGCGCAAAATTTTTTGACGCTAAACTGCGTTAGCGCAGTTTAGCGTCAAAAAGTATAAATACGGGCCTAAGTGCTATTTTAAGGAATCCTGCTTAATTTGTTGAAAGGTTAATACAGTATCTGAACTTTTAAGTTACATGAAGATAAGACTGTATTCTTGAGAAGATAAGAATAGAAACCCAATTACCTCAACAATCTTAAATTACCCAGTACTGGAAAGCAATCCAACAAACTACAGATCAGGTTCATTCATGATAAATCCAACAGGTGAGAATAGGTTCAAAGAATCATATCTGTTGAACGTATATCAAGCCATTTAATATATGACATCTGATTTCATAGTCTTTATTATTGTCCGCGCAGAACCCTACCCAAAATCCCTTCCCCTCATCCGGCCACTCTGAACCTCCGATAACTAATATAGTCGCAGATTTGGTGCTGGCAGAAGGTGGGAACTGGAGGGTACTGCTCTTGAGGAAAGTGCTCCTGATGGCTTAAAAAACACATTATTCTCACATATCTGTGCAGGAAAATTCTGGAATCAGTGAGGATCCACAAATTCCATATCTCTCGATAACAACAATATCTTACTTGTGTAGGTGGGCCAAGAAACCACTACACTAAAGTCCCTAAAGAGTTACCTGGAGAGATGAGCGATAAGGGCAGGTGTGGTATTTTGGGCCGTGCAGGGTCACCACCCATGAAAACCTACCAAACACACACATTTATGAAAACTAAACACCCAGCAGATTCCAAGGTGGTGTGCCTTGAGTGGACAAAAAAGGTTTTTCTTATCCACAATGCCCTGCAAGACTCAAACTTTGCCTACAATCACATATTGCCCCTTACCCTTCTGTGATAGAAACTTCCAGAATTAGCAGGGATCCACAAAATTCCCACCACCCAGAATTGCACCACTTGTCCCAATAGAAACTCTACCATATGTGTGTGTCTGGGCCCAGTGTCTGCAACAGGAATAGATACAACCAGTGTTAATGGGAGTCCCACTGTGGGACTCCCATTGACCTTGGTTTGATTTGCTCCTGCCACAGTAACTAGGCCAGCCACACAAATTGGGCAGCATTTTTATCACAACAAGTGGGGGAACACTGAGTGGTAGGGATTTTCTGGATCCCTACAAAAAATGCCATGGAAACGCTAGGCACATTTGTTGTATTAGGCAAAGTTTCAGGTTTGCAGGACACTGTGAGCAATAACATGTTGTGGGATCCATGTGAAGGACACCCTGGACTCCCCAGGTGTCTAGTTTGCAAAAATAGAAGGGTTTGGTAATTCTGTCTAGGTGGTGGCCGCGCCCAGGCCCAGTTAACACAGCTACCCCCATTGCCAAATGAGGTTTGTCTTTTAACAGGAATTGTTGAAGTTTCCACATTAGATTTTGAGGCTTTTGCTGACATGGACACTAGCCCCATTCATTCAAGAAGGGTAGTTTTTGTCAGAACAAAATTTGTGGGTCACTATGTTTTCTGGAATTTTACATCACAGAAATATAGGAAAAATGTGTGATTTTAGACAGAGTTTGAGGTATGCAAAGCATTGTGGTTATGAAAATGTCATGAGATCCCAGTAAGGCATGCCACCCTGAACTCCCCTTGCGGTCTCTGAGCCTGATAGAGTCCAGGCCTTACCTTTAGGTAACCACAGTATCCGGCAAGATAGGATAAAAATAGGAGGAGCCGGTGTTGCCATTATTTTCAGAGACAACCTCAATGGCATCTTCTTCCCCTTCCACATCCAAGACTGTGAAAGTTTCTCCTTTGCCATCTCCTTTAACCTAACTTTCACTTTCTTGGGGATCCTGTTTTATAGGCCACCTGTCCTCCTCCAATTTCCTCAACACACTTTTAGAGGCAGTTGTGGACTTGGCCCTGGACTGAACCAACTTCTCTCTGTTGGGAGATTTTGATACCTACGCTGAAGACAATAGAGTGGGTGGGGACAACAGCCTTCTCCAACACCTTACCTGCCTATATCTTTAACAAAAGGCCAAAGGTTCTACCCACTAGAAAGGGCGCTAATTTTGCTTTTATCAATACACCCAACCTGTAGGTTCAGCAGCCCATCCCAGTCATTTGGTCAGATCACTACTTGATTCAGCCATCACCATGCACTTTCCTTACCCGCCCAGTGCCCTTGCCTGGCCTAAGATGAAGGACTGCTACTGGTCCAAATTAGGGAATGAACTCTGGAATGCAAATCTTGGCAATACCAAACTTAACCTGGGGGATTCTATCTCTGGGGCAAGTTCTAATTTCCTCCACTGGATCAGCAATTCCCTATATTGAGTCCTCCCAGTGACGACCTGTAGGGGCCCACAGAAAATGAAAAATTCACCATGGTTCTCTCCTCACCTGTTAACACTCAGGAAACAGTGCAAAAAGCTAGAAAGGAAATGTAGGAGATATTATGATGAACCAAGTAAGCAAGAATACCGGGAAACAATCTGGCTCTACTACTCTGAGATTAGACCCTCCCAAGCAATTTACTACACCACCAAAATTGAGAATGCTTCAAACTCATGTAAGGAAATGTTCAAAATCTTCAAATCACTCATAGAGGTGAAAATTACCCACCCACACCTAGAACTCTCAGTCACCTGCTGCAACAAACCAGCCTCTTTCTTTTCCAAAAAAATTCCAGACATCAACTCATCATTTCCCAACAATGTAAAGGAGACTGAGCCTCCTGAAAGTACTTCCTCACATATTTGTCAAAAATGTAGCTTCCTCGCTTTTTCCCCTGATCACTCACAACCAACTTCAGACATTACTTAGCCAGGTGAACGTAGGCTCCGCACTTGATCCAGCCCGCCTCTGCATCATAGCAGAAGGCTGGTAGATCATTTTCCAAGCCCTGTTAGAACTATTGAACCTGTCACTCTCCTCTGGCATAGTCCCCCAACAATGGAAACATGCAGTGGTAAAGCCTCTGCTGAAAAAGCCAAATCTAAACCCCTAGTGCCTGGGAAACTACAGGCCCATCTCCCTGTTGCCCGGTGCATCTAAACTGCTGGAGAAATGTGGTAGCCAATATCTCTTCATTTTTCCTGAAATCTAACAATTTCCTCCACTACACCCACACAGGTTTCAGGCTGCAGCACAGCACTGAGACTGCACTGCTAGGCGTAACTGAGGAACTCTGGCAATTTCTAGATCAGGGTTCTTACTGACCATCATCCTCTTAGATCTAAGTGCAGCTTTTAACATGGTGGACCATGCAACACCTAACACTCCAGAACAAGGATCTAACTGAAAACAACTTGTCCCCTGCCTCAAGAAGGTCGCCAATCGGATGGCCAACTTCTCCTTCAAACCTAACAGGAACAAGACACAGCTCATTCTGTTAGGAAACAACAAAGCTAGGAGGGAGTTAATCCCCTGGCTGGAATGTCTTGGGGCCACTCAGCCTGAAAAATAAGATATTATAAAAATTATGGGCATCCAGCTAGATGATATGCTTTCATACCAACAGACTAACAGCAAAGTGTTTTGGAATTCTTAGACTTCTAAGGAAAGTGTTAGATTTCCTGCCCCCTCTATCACAAAGAGTCATCATTCAGGCTCGATCATCTGCTGGCTGGACTACGGGATCTCTCTATATTTAGGATTCCCGCACTGCGCTAAGAAAAGGCTACAGACAATTCAAACACTGCCGTTTGTCTCGTCCTTGAAATCCCAAGGCACTTGTCTGCAAGGAGGGCTTTGGCTGACCTACACTGGCTACCCATAGAGCAAACAGGTATGATTTTAATCTGTGTACATCACCCAAAGGGCCTTTCACAGGAAGGGACCTCAAATTCTTCTGTGCTCTCATTGAACCGTATAACCTGGCCAGTTCCCTAACAACGCCCAGAATGTGTAGATCAAGATGGGGTGGGCATTCCTTCAAATATCTAGCATCTAGACTTTGGAACTCCCTGCCACTGTATCAGTTGGAATCTAAACTCACCTTCAGGAAAGCTCTTAAGACTTGGTTATTCATCTAATAACAAGTCTACATGTAGCCACTAGCCTGGATGGCCTCTAAGCTTGTCTTGTTTTGATGAGCACTGGGAAGCCTTCGGGTAGCCATGCGCTTTAGAAATTGACTAATTTAGATTAGATTAAATGTTTAGTTTTCACAAATGCCTGCCATAGCACAAAAAGTACAGCCATTCACCCTGGCATGTGGGATGGTTCTGAAATTTAGCCCCACTTTTCTGGCCCATATGTAAAAAACAACATCCAAAAGAATCAAATGCCCTTTCATTTGCCATTGGGATGGGATGGGATGGGATGGGATGTTTTAGACCACAGGGGGGCAGAAAGACAGTTGAGGGCTTAGGGGTGGGGTTATGGCCTGATTTCAGGGGCATCAGACCTACCTCATTATCTTATAAGAAAAAATAGTTCTGACATCTAGTGGGTTTTCTGCCCCTCCACTCCAAGGGCAAACTGGGGACAAACCCCCTCTCTTTTCTCTAGGAGACCAAAATACTGGTGTGTCCCTTTTTGGGTGGGAGCATGGCCCAATGTCAGAGTATGACACATGTGCCACTTTCTTTTGCCCCAAGTGAAAAATCTGTAGGGTCTAGTGGACTACTGCTCTTTCAGCCCCCCCAAAGGGGATGGATTTGGGCAACCTCCCCAATTGTGACAAACCTCATACCTGCCCTCGGGGTGGGGGGCAGAGAGAAACTATTGTTCTGAGGCAGGGTATGACATGATGTCACTATAGCCCCCCATCATTTTGTTTGTTTTGGTGCAATTTTGAAATCCTTAGGGTATAGTGGGCTTTCTGCCCCTCTAGGCTAATTGTAGTCAAACTCCATATCCGTCCCTAGGTGGCATGGGCAGAAAGACTGGTTTGTCCCTTTTGGAGCAGGGTAATGGTTAATGCCAGAGTGCAATACCCATACCCCTTTCTTTTGCTCCAAATGCCAAATTCCTCGTGCCCCTCAGGGCTTTCTACCCCCTCGGGGCAGATTTGGGTTAATATCCCTAATTGATACACATTTATGCACCCTTGTATCCCCTAGGTGCACATAAAAGGCACCTTTGCCCTTTCTTGGGTGGGGTATTGTTCAATGCCCAGGTAGGCCACATAATTCCTTTGTGTGTATGGGCTTTCTGTCCTCCTGGGGGTGGGGCAGGTTGTGGCAATCCTCCAATCTACTCCCTTGGGGGACATAAAGGCTGTTGCACTCTTTGTGAGGTGTGGGCATGGCCATGCCCATCATGAACAGTTCCTTCCCTGTTTTTTTAATAAATATTCCCTGATGTCTAGTGGGCTCTCAGTCCCCCTTGGTAGGGTAGATTGGGGCAAATGACCCCTTAATAGATCTGCATTGGTTAGCGCTAGTAGGGCATTATCTTGTTCCTTCCCAAAGAGCATCCTATTAATTCCTAGGTGCTGCCTGATTGTCACCACCAGCAGTTCAACCACTAAGGCAAACAGCAAAGGGGAAAGGAGGCAGCCCTGCTATGTCTGTCTTGATGGGGGAATGTCATCTGGTCTACCCCCATTGACAAAGACTTTCACTGTTGAGTTTTTTTAACTAGCTTCATTCCATATTCACATACGAGTCCCCAGACCTATCACATCGAGCACCCTTGATAGAAAATTCAGTTGACCCCGTCAAAGAATTTTTGGTATTCAGCGACTGTATCAGTAGGGAGGATTCTTCTCCAATTCGTATTTTGAATTACATGGAGCACTCTTCTAATGTTATTGTCCACCTGTTGCATCCTGATTGGCCAGGATCTATTAAACAATGGTAGGTGAGGTATCAGCCTGTTGGCCAGCACTGTCATTAAACTTTTCACTTCCGAATTTAGGAGGGAACTAGGCCTCTAGGATTTGCATTTATTGTCAGGATTGCCTGATTTATGAATTAGGGAAACATGTGCTACCGCCATTTATGGCAAGTCAACCTGTGACTTGAGAATGGGGTAAAAAAGAGCCACAAGGTGAGATGCCAAGTTGGATTAAAACTATCTCTAACAACTATTGTTCAGGCCATCTTGCATGGGTGCCTTCTTGGGGTACAGATCATGGACAGCTTTAGTGATCTAGTCCATAATTTATGCGGAGTTATAAACTGTCACTAATAGCCTTGTTAATCCTGGACAAACTTGCTGCATTTATGATGGCATCAACCTCCTTCATGGCAGATGGTTCCTACTGGTAGAGGTATACATAGAAATTGTGGAATGCCTTGAGTTTGTGTTCAGTTCTACTGAGAGTGTTGCCGCCATGCCCCTGGTGGGAGGGGATACTCCTTAAGGCCCTTTTATGATCACAGCTGTTGAGCCAGAGTGCATAAGGTTTATTAGCATATTCAAAATATTTCTATTTAAGACAGAGAAGTGCTTTTTCTGATTTATCCATGACTAAAAGACCTATCTTACTTGTAAGGGCAGTAACCCTCCTGAAAACTCTCAGGAAGTTCAAGAATATGTGCTCTGTTTTTAGTTGTTTCAGTTATGCTTCTAAGGACTCCCTGTATGCCCAATGGGTCAGGTGTTGGGTTGCTCTTTTCACTATGCAGTGGCCATGGAATACTACCTTGATAAAGTCCGAAAGCATATTCTGGAACACTTCTCCCATGTCACGTTCTTGGCAATATTGGTGTATCATGTCCTTCAGTTTTTATCTGATTTTACTATTTTTCAAGAGGGATTTGCCAAATTTCCAACCCCTCCTCCTAGGTTTATTGGGAAGTAGTTTTCTTTCCACATCACCATAGCATGGTCAGAGATAGATAAAGAGTCATGTGCGAATCTAGAGCCAACTTCCACCCCCTCTGGAAAGCCCTATTGTATGTCTATTTAAGCACTAGGGCCTGTGGACGTGGGAAAGAATGTGTATTCCTTTTCCATGGAGTGCTTGGCCCACCACAGATTCAGAAGGCCAAATTCTTTCAATCCTCTTTTTAATTCCCTAGATATTGCTCCATCTACATATCTATAAGAAGTGGAGTCTATCTATGAAGGTTTTAGGGACACAATTGATGTCCCCAATCCAAATAGTGCTCTCTGTTTTACAGTCCCTGCTCATGTCATTAATTTTGAGCAGAAAGTGTTGACACTGGTTGGACATTTAAGTGTTTAAAAAAGTGAATGATACCCATCCCTGGTGTCTCACCTTTAGGTAGATACATCTACCCTGTGTATTATCGTGTACTACTTTATGTTCCTTAAAGTGGACGTCTTTAAGCATGCCTATTATCACTTCACATTTTATTTATCTTATTGCAACAAAGTACTCAGTAGAGTATAGTTTACTGTTCATCAGGTGACTTATTGTCCGACTTCTGATAGGTCTATTGCAGACATACCTCCTCAATGGAAACATGCGATTGTTAACCCCCTCCTCAAAAATCCTAATCTAGACCCCTTAATTTTACAAAACTATAGACCAATCTCCCTGCTACCAGCCTTAGCTAAAATACTAGAAAAACATGTGAATAGCCAGTTGTCTATCTATCTTGAGGACAATAATATTTTACACCCCTCCCAAATGGGTTTTAGACCCTTGCACAGTACCGAATCGGCTCTGATCACAGTAATGGATAGGGCTACATGGCGCCTCGATGATGATCAGGCTTTTGCAGTAGTGTTACTGGATTTGAGTGCCGCCTTTGATAAGGTAGACCATAAGATCCTTCTCCGGTGGATGAAGGAGATAGGAGTCACAGGGACTGTGCTAAGTTGGTTCAGTGAGTTTTTAAGCACACAGTCATTCCAGGTACTGGATAGATCTTTCTTCTCACGTAGTCTTAATAGTAGATGGGGTCTACCTCAAGGCTCCTCCCTTAGCCCTTCATTGTTCAATATTTATATGCTGCCTCTTGCCAAGGTAGTGGAGCCTTTTGGCCTCTCTCTGATAACATACACCGATGACACACAATTGGTGTTTTCCCTGATTTCAAACTACAACTCACTAGACCCCTCGCTTGGTCCTTGATTATTGCCAATATCTAATTGGGTGTCAGATTGTAAACTTAAACTTAATGCAGACACAACAGAAGTTATGTTTTTGGGCTCTCAAAAACCTCTAAAGCCATCCCCCTCTGCTCTATCTCCTTTGAGAGAGCTTCCAGTACCCAAGGAACACATTAAGAGTCTTGGGATTTGGCTTGATCCGTGGCTAGCCATGGATCAACAGGCAAAGAAAACCTCGGCCTCATGCTTCGGCATATTCAGACTCCTTAGGAAGGTGTTTAAAATCCTTCCGCTTGTGGCCAAGAGATTAATTATACAGGCATTGATTAGCTAACGTCTGTTTTTTATGAATGCCCTCTTTCTCACGTCCCCAAAGTTTGTGAAGAGGAGACTTCAAGTGGTACAGAACACTGCCACTAGACTGCTTTTTAACATCCCTAAATATGAATCAGTTAAATCTGCATTTCTTACCCTGCATTGGCTCCCAGTCAAGTAGCAAATTAAATTCAAGGCTCTATGCTATATACATAGAGCCCTACATGATAAAGGGACCCCACAGCTACGCTCTTTTGGTCACTTTCTATAAGCCTTCGAGACATCTTAGATCTTCATCAGCAGCTTTGGCAGCAATCCCCTCTGTAAAAAAAGGCTAGATGGGGCGGAAGGTCCTTGTCTTATCTAGGCACAAAGCTATGGAATTCATTACCTTTATCATTGCGGCTCACCGACCAGGAACTAATCTTTAGGCAGCTACTGAAAACATGGCTATAATGATCTCTTTATGAAATCGCTGGTAGGTTCTGCTGAAGCACTGGGAGACTTTCGGGTAGCTATGCGCTATATAAATTGGTTAACATAACATTACATACTACATCTGGGTAAGCTTCACACACCTCTCCATATTTTGTGGCACTTGACTGGTGTATTTAAGCCTCTAATGTTCCCTAATATTATTTTAAACATGGGCCCTTATGGGTATCCTGTGCTATGAAGTGATCGGGAACTGATAAGTATGGTTTCTCATTTGGCAATTCCACATCCTACTCTCCATCTTCAAGTGTCCTCTTCATGAGGAAGCAACAAGATACGTCCCAAAGACAATCACGAGTCATGTTATGGCCTGTGAAATCTCCCTCCTGGACCTACCAACACCACAAAAAACATTTGTACCCCCACTTACTGAATTCCTGCCACCCTCACAACAGTAGTTAAATTCAAGGTGTGAGGTCTTTGTGAAGCTGAGTACTCAGTACAAAGACTTTGCTAAAGTTCTACGATCCTGTTTTAGATATACCGGCAAACGGGTAACTCCATCACATTGGTGATGGATATCCTGTCCACCGAAATCTAAATACCATTATATCCTATGGGATTTAGATTTTTGCAAATGGGATATTCATCACAGTTGTGAAGGAGTCACCCGTCCGACAATATCTAAATCAGGCCCTAACTTTAGTAGGCACCCAAACATGGGTAAAGGTCCAGGTATTTCAGGCAGACCCATTAGGTTGAGTCAATGTTTAGGTAGAAAGTAACAAGTGATAAGGTCATAGGTTAAGGTTTTTTATCCTAATTACCATCTTTAGTTGGCATACAATGTCTGCCAGAGGTTAGTTCTACCAAATGGTTGACTTTGCTTTGTTGCTGATAAATCTAAGTAGATGGAAGCTGGTATTATATCCAGCAGACACATGGTGTAATCACTGGGCAACCGAACTAAGGGCCTGATTTAGATCTTGGCAGGGGAGAATACTCCATCACGGATGTGACGGATATCCCGCCAGTCATATTACAATCCTATTAAATCCAATGGAGATCGTAATACGGTGGATGGGATATCCGTCACGTTTGTGATGGGGTGATCCCTCTGCCAAGATCTAAACCAGGCCTTTACTTTCCAATTCTCAAAACAATGACGGTTTTTATATGTTTGGGGTTTTATCACATGTCCATTTGAATTATTTATTTAACTGAAATGAGCCATTCTAAGACTTTTGGGGCCTCTGAAGAGACCCGTTTCATATAGATTTCCCATCTAGGTAATCGCATTAAATAAAATATCAATCCCTTCTGTGCAGTTGCCAAGATGGTATTAATTGTGGTTTGCCTTTATATCATGCCCAGACATATCTGATAGGATTTCACTTACTTTCTCCCAAAATCTATCCAAAGCAGGAGAACTTTCAAAAACATATGCATATAATTTGCTTTGTCTTAGCCACATTGTTTACATCTGGGTAAACTTCTTCAGAAAATGTGGTTAGTCATTCTGGAGTCCAGTATATCTTGTGAAGCATATAAAAGTGTTTTTTCTTTAAGGCAGCATGTTTTATGGTACTAAATTCTGCATTGGCAAGCATTTGCATTTGCCTCTAGTCTACTGCCTTACCCAATTCCCACTACCAGACTGAGACTTTTTAGTTTAACTTTACACCATCTTGAATCATATTCTCATTTTTCCAGCTGTCTTGCTTGGTCCACTATTGGCCAGACTACCATGATTGCAATGGTATTTGAATCCTGACAGCCTTCCCTTAATAAACTCAGATACGGCCTGCCAACAAATGACATTCACTCAGTCTCTTAGGTCCCCCAAGGTTCTACTGTCTTCATCTCTTAATGGGAGGCTGAGTTTGTCATTCACACATTATGGTGTTCTTGGTGAATCTCATGTTGGAGCAAACTGAGTGCAGTAATGGATCCCAAGTGTTTTCCACAAGTGATATCATACTTGTGATATAGATTTTAACATTTTCAAACAAATCTTTTTAAAGAATTTCGGACCCCTAAATTTATATTTATTCTGCCATAAATCACCCACCATAGTGATATACATAACACTCCTTGCTGATTTATCTTGCAGTTTCAATAGATTTCTTCTAATTTTAAGTTGAAATGCATAGGCATATAGCTAGAAGTCAGTTACAGTCAGACGTCCTTTTCTATCTTCCTCCTAATTTATTTCCATGAGATCCTTACACTATTTGAGGACCGGGAGATACTGCTAACCATCCCTCTATTTTGACACTACTATTTTTGTTAAAATAAGAGTGGAATGGTGTTAAAAAAGGTTAGTTCTGGTAAAATTGTGATTTTAATTAGATTTACTCATCCACAGATTGAACTGAAGTTCTTTCCATCTCCTTAAAAGGCCCTGGCATTCCTTATGAACTCTCTCTATTTTTTGTCTAGCAGCTTCTCTAAATTTTGTGTAATTTGTACTTCCAAATGCACATTCTGATTTGTAGGTCTCATATGACAGCTTTAGGATTCCACACTTATTTCTTTTTTTCTTATCCATTTGGTAACCCAAAAGTCCCCATTTTCACTTGCCAAACTTCTTTTTTTTAAGTTAGCTTAATCAGGTGTGTCGGTTATTATATCTACCCACAATTTCGCCTACCTAGCTAGTCCTAAGGCATCAAATGAGATCACATTCTTGTCTGAAAGAACTAATGGAGCGAATGGTTCTATCTAAAAATTAAGGGGGTCATTACGAACCCCGGCGGTTCAGCCCACCATGCCGTCGTCGGCTGAAAAGCCCACCACCGGCATGGTGGGCTGAATCGCAATATAATGGACACACCCACCGACAGGCTGCCGCCCGACAGGCAGCCTGACGGTGGAAGGCATCATTATCCGACAGGGCAGCACTGCTGCCCTTCGGATAATGATCCCTACTGCCCCCAGCCTTTACCTAGCGGGTTACCACGCCAGGGAAAGGCTGGCGGAAGGGGTGCACTTGGCATGGGTAGTGCAGGGGCCCCTGTGCAGTGCCCCATTGCGCAGGTCACTGCCCGATTTACGGGCAGTGATCTGCGCGACGGGTGCAGCTGCACCCACCGCACAGAGGCATTGCGGCCATGTGGAGCCACCGGCAATGTCTAGGCCAAGCATTCTGCTGGGCCGCCAGGTGGAAACAATGTTTCTGCCCGCCGGCCCAGCAAAATGTTTGTTATGCGGCCGGCGGGATTCCAGGGAGGCTGGCGATCAGTAGCATGACCGCCGGCCTGAACACCACTGTGTTCTTAATGAGGGCCTAAATCGAGAGAGTGGCATCCTTGCCTAGTCTCTGCCTCTGCTTGACAATACCCCATTTATAAGGTTTCTAGTCGAGGGAGCTCTGTATAGGGCTTTTTATGATGTTAATCATTGTTTAATGAATCCGAAAAACTCCCTAGACTTCCCAGAGATATAATCAATTCACGTTATAGAACTCCTTAGCTGCATTCAAGTTGGCTATTGCTAACGGTGTCCCATAGGTTTCGGCTACATGAATGGAACCTATCAGGAGGTCTGTCAGTTTATTAAGCTGCATACCAGATATAAATGTCTTTTAATCTAGTTGAACAATTGAGAAGGCAGTACTCATGATGCGTTTCACGTTACCCACAAATAATGTATAATCAGTCATGACCAGCTGTTTTCCAATTTTTTCATTATTAATTTGTTTTCTTATCTCTTTTTAAGTTATATCAGTCGTTAAGGCAATAGATGTGGCAATTGAAACAGCTGCCAGCGTTCTATCTACTAATTTGGTTCTAATCGGGGGCGTAGTTCTTTCTTATATAAAATGCTAATGTTTTTTAACAGTTCTGCTGCTATTTCTACTGTGAAGTTTAGTTTTTTCACAGATTGTTTATCAATTAATGTTTTTATACGATTTCTGACCTCATCTGTTTTTATTTTCCAAGCCAGCAGAGTCCGTATGCAAGATTCTGCATCTTGCTGACTTTCCAGGGCTGGAAAACAATTTATTTTCCAGAGATACTTTGACACCATTTTGAGCGGTTTCTACTTATTATCTTGCCTGATATTCTGGGATTATTTGTGCTTTTTGTCCAGTGCGGTCCTCAAGGTTCCTCCACTCCTCACAGCTCTTCATAATCCCAAACCATATTACAAGAGGCTGTATTCCTGTTATGCTTAAAGTATTCCTGAGTGCACTCCTTTTTTTCTTGCTTTGTTTGCTTCTCAGTTAGTAGAATTATGTTAAATGTCCACCTGGTTTGTGTGTATGTTTCTGGAATTTCTATACTTAAAATAACTGCAGAATGTTCAGAAATATGCCCTTGAAGGGGAGTTACCAATATAGCCAATCTGTCCAAAGGGTGTTTTAGCAAAAAGTAATCTAATCTTGAGTGGTGCCCATATTCTTTACTGAAAAAGATGTAATCCTTCTGGTACCCCCATTTCAAATGACAAATGTCACATAAACATAAGCTGAGCATAATATCTTTTAGCATTAAAAGGTTTGTTAGTACAATAATCCCATAAAACATTCTAAAACAATAAAAACACTTGTATAGTATAAAATTGACTTAAAACTACCACTCCGTCCCCATAAGCAGCATACCCTACTCAAACCAATACTAGAAACTCTGTTTGACAGTAAGTATAAAACATGCAACTGCTACTGCCACAACAAAGTAGTGCATTTCAGACAACAACTCTACTGCCTTCAATATTTGTAAAGTTCTATATTTTAATACCAAGGGTCTTAAAAACTTAGTACGTTTGGGAATATAAAAAACACAGTCCATGAGTACATGAGACATGGAGCATTCTATGTTTAGGGGGCATGGACAGAAACCATTACCATACCGGATCTCATTGCACCAGTTGCAGGACGAGCAAATTGGGCTACACCCTACTCTCACCATTATAATTTCATTCTGCAATCTGGGATCGAGCATCAGAGACAGATAGTGGAAAACCGTGTCAAGACCAAGAGTGTTTAGCTGATGAAAGGCTTTTTCCTCAGATACGTCAAGTCAAGAAACAGGGAAACCTTTCCTGCAGATTCTTTCAGCACCTGTTTGCTAGGAAAAGGGAAAGGGGACCAGGCTACAATTGTACCCCACTCAGCCGCTTATTTTTCAAGATCCTTTAGCCTCTTCCTTACTTCCCTGGCCTCCATATTTCCAATTGAATCTGATCAGGCAACTAGCTTGCAGCATGGACCTCTGCTTGTTCACAAAGCCCAGCACCTTGGTTTTCTCCAAATAAATTTACCACAAATTCTGCTTATTGTATGCATCTAGGGAATCTAGTTTTCTCTGCAGACCAATTGGAGTGTTATCCAGCAGAACCAAATCAACTGCATACAGCAGGCAAGAAATATGCTTATTCTCAACTTTTATGGGAAAATGACTTTGCTTGAATTATAGCTACTGGAAGGTCTGCTAGAAATAAACTAAAAAGCAAAGGGGGCTAGAACACAACCTTGCCGAAGGCCATTCTTGATGGGGACTTTTAAAAATATTCTACAAGATTTATCTAGGTCGACCTATACCCAGCGCTTCCTGCATTTCAAAGGGAATCCTAAGGAACGTGTCTTCCCTCTTCCTGACTTCTGATGCTACCTGCCCTGTCACTGGCAAATGATTGACCCTGCCTGTTTCTTACCTTTGACAGTTTGGAGCTAGATGCAGGGGAAGAGCCAGAACTGACCAGAACCAGTTTAGATATAAACAAAGAGAGAGACCCCCACACACAGGCTAGCACTAGGCATAATAGTGGCAGCCTTAGAACCTCTCTTAAAAAAACTCCTGGACATGTGGAAGATTCAGAAGAAGGATTGCACATATCTGAAGAAAGCAGACTGGGCCTGCTTGCCTTGAACCACAAATCCCCAGAAGTGTTTCCAAGGGTCAGTTGGCGAATCTCCTGTTTGAGCTAGAGGGACACAACAAGCTTCCAGAGGCCTTCCCTGTAACTACTCAGCTGGCTAGCATCAACTGGACCTGCCTCCACCCTGCTGCTGGCCTCTGCTCAAGTGAGTCCTGATCCCAGAGAGGTGCCTCCACAGGTCCTGGACTCTTCGCTGCTGTCAGTGTACTCCTCTTGCTTCAGAACTGCAAGAATTCAACTCCAAGTTAAGATCCAAAAGTTTTGGACTCCTTATGATTGCAAATCACTGCCCTCACCTCCCGCCAACATGAAGCATCCAACATTGACCTGCTTCTCCCGTAAGCAATGACTGCCAGCATCTCTTGCCAATGCAAAGCTCCAACTGCAACCTGCCTCTATGTGCCAACAGTGATCTCTTTGCTGATCTTGCCAAGGCAAAGCTCCTACTGAGGCTCCTCATGTAGAAATGGACTATGTAAGAATGTAAAATCTTCACTGGAGTAAACCCGATCCCTGTATCCAACCCACCATAGTTTGCCTGAACTTGTGCCTTTGACCCAGTTCAGTGCAACCATAAAACCACAAATGATACTATGTGCTTTTTGGCTCTATTGCCAACTGACTACCTATTGGGTTTGTGTCATTTTGGTGTTATTTAATTGATTACATTGTTTTGTGTTGTGTTTTGCTTTACTGCTAATTGAGTAATGCATAAATACCTTACACATTGCCTCTGAGTTAAGCCTGACTGCTTATGTGCCAAGCTACCAGAGGGTTAAGCACAGGTTTATTTAGAGACTTTAATGGTTCAACCTTGCAAGGATTGTGTTTGTTATTTGAGTGGGGCTCACACCCCCTCAAATCAGTTTCATACAGCCGTCTAAAATGGATCTGTCTTTTGCACAGCTGTGCTGCCACTGCTGCCATAATTTGCCTTTTTTGTTCTAGTTTGTGAAGGGTCTTGGAACACCTCAAGCAAAAAGTGATATTGCTGAGGTTGCTGGCTTTCTTCTTGAACTGAGATGACCCCAATTTGGCTATTAAATCTCTTGGGAGAACACCCTCTCTTTGTCTTGGGGCTACCCCTCTATGTGCCTGAATGATGGAGGTATCAAAGTTGGGGTCTTCCTAGAGATGTGGAAAAAAGGCTTTCAAAAAGTGGACAATATTACCACAAACGTTATTCTCCCTCACTGTATGAATTGATACATTGTTGCATCATGATCTGCAGGTCACATCTCCGTTTGTAACATCTTGAGGAGTAAACAATTGAAACTCTGCCTCTCTGTGTCATCCTCAAAGTGATAGGCTAGTGGGGCTATTTGACAAGACCATTAAGGTTATGCTGAAAAAAAGCCTGGAAGGACTCAATGAAATCTTACCAATCATCATGTTCACCATCCAGAGTGGCTTTCAATCTTCAAATAGATTTAGGGGGTCATTCTAAGTCTGGCGGGCGGCGGAGGCCGCCCGCCAGACTTCCCCCACCAAAATACCGTTCCGCGGTCGAAAGACCGCTGAGGGTATTTTGGGATTTGCCCTGGGCTGGCGGGTGACCGCCAAAAGGCCGCCCGCCAGCCCAGGGCAAATCAACCTTCCCACGAGGACGCCGGCTCAGAATTGAGCCGGCGTAGTGGGAAGGTGCGACGGGTGCAGTGGCACCCGTCGCGTATTTCAGTGTCTGCAAAGCAGACACTGAAATACAAAGTGGGGCCCTCTTACGGGGCCCCTGCAGTGCCCATGCCATTGGCATGGGCACTGCAGGGGCCCCCAGGGGCCCCGCGGCACCCCCTACCGCCATCCTGTTCCTGGCGGGAGACCCGCCAGGAACAGGATGGCGGTAGGGGGTGTCAGAATCCCCATGGCGGCGGAGCGCGCTCCGCCGCCATGGAGGATTCACAAGGGCAGTGGAAAACCGGCGGGAGACCGCCGGTTTTCCTTGTCTGACCGCGGCCGAACCGCCGTGGTCAGAATGCCCTGCGGGGCACCGCCGGTCTGTCGGCGGTGCTCCCGCCGACCCTGACCCTGAAATAATATTTGGAGAAAAATTCCAATCCTTGTGTGATATGTCTTAAAAAAGCAATAAGACCACTCTTCTTCATCAGTATAATGAAGCAGTAAAGTAAAGCTCTTTAACTTAAGTGTGATTACAAGGCATCCAGGAGTCAGCTATTGAGAATCTGAAGTAAGTTCTGCAAAACCAAGGGAAATACTGCAGGCCCTACGAGTAGGAGATAAGGTGTTAGTTTTACTTCCCAATTTAAAAAAAACAGTTACTGGCTCAATGGTTTGGCACGTATGAGGCGATTGAGGTAGCTGGGAATGCTAAATACAAATTTGATCAGACAGACCGAAATCCCCCAAAAAGTAATTATACCATATAATCATGCTTAAAATGTGATGAAGCTGATGCCTCCTGTTTGATTGCTAATGGTCCACCAGTTCAAGTGAATCAACCTGATTATGATTGGGAGAGTCTAGTAGCTAAAAGGCTATTGCCCGATTCTCAGCAGGAAAATCTTAGACAACTCTTGGACTCTATATGATCAGTGTTTTCTTCGAAATCCAGAAGGGCTAATGCAATAGAACAATAAATAAACACCCAAGGCGGGGTTATTGAAATTGGAGTTGGAATTTATGATACAAATAAACAAATGAATAAACTGTTGCTCCTCATCAATAATACTCTTTATCTTACCTGGATGATATAATCATCCTTAATCCCTCATGGGAATCTTGCCTGATTCAGTTAAAAGCTTTTTTGGAGAGTTTTTAGAAGGTTGGGCTTCCTGCCAATCCTACAGAATGCACCTTAGTGGCCACCCTAGTAAAATACTTTTGTTAAACACTTGGGGATGGCATAGTAAGAAAGTGGATTGATAAAATATCTCTTACACAGTAATAAGAAGATCCCTTTCAAAATAAAAAGTCATGTCCTTCCTCGGTTTCATCGGATACTATGGAAGATTTATTTTCATGTTCTGTACAACAGCAAACTGTCCCTAACCAGGTACCTTGGGAGGTGAATTTCAAAAGCACGCATTTCTGACTTTATAGGAAGCCTTACAAAGGAGCCTGTCCTCCAGTGCTCTGGCTTTTCCCTACCATTTGTCCTCCAACCTAGTTGCTCTGGAATAGGTCTGGAAGCAAAGCTACCTCATGGTTTTCGTGATATTTTGCACCTAATTCTGTATAAGTTCGATAAACAATTTGAGCATGAACCATTGAGAAAGCATACTTAGCCTTCAACTGGGCTATAGAGCACTGCACTGCAACACTATTTATTGAGGTGATATGTCCATGCTATTATGAACCATGTCCATTGCATTGTTTGGCCATATTAAAAGATAGCAATTGCTGAGTGTTAAGGTGATTCATGGCTTTGCAGCATTTTTTCTTTTTCACTAGGTCATCCTCTAGGACATCTATAGACCAATATATTATATCTCTCTAGAGCCCCTCATTATTTTCTCCTGACTGATCATCAGGACTTACGAGGGAGGGAATATGTGACACCTTGAAACATTCTAGGGGAAGAACGAGGCTCCCCTGGTGGGTCACTGTGATGTTAGCTTTCTGAATGACCCCCTAGAGAGTTTTCTCTAAAGTGATAAGTACTTTATGTTAATAGAAAACATGAGGGCAGTTTGAGTACTTGGGATTAATCAACAACTCACTGCAGGTACTGCATCCATGGAAATGGCAAACTTGTGGTTCACAATCTTCCCACAAATACTTCCACATCAGAATAAGAAAGACTGGTCGGCTCCTGCGGCAGGTGCTGCAGCTTTATTTTTAGTTGTAGAATGAGCGATCATCACTCTGATTCCATGAAAAGGTGAGGAATTGTTGAGACTACCAGGTCAGAGACCCACAAGGAAGATTGGACAAGATCTGTTTTTAAATGGGGGGACCCGTCAGATACTAGGATGCACTGATATGGGAAAAGGAAAGATGAGACGAGAGTAGTACTAGTCATACAATAGCCAATAACCAAGTGGAGGAACTGAAGGGAGAGAGGTGTTCTAACTCCAATGGACTATAAAAGGTAGGAACCACTGGATGTTGGATCCTAATGGAAGTGCTTTTCTCCTCCTCTCTCTTACCCTCTCTATCTCCTTCTGTCTCTTCTGTTTCCAGAATTCTCCTCTGAATTGAGATGTTATTGGTGGAAAAGTGACTACCTAAACTAATACTGGGAATGACACCACTTAATTTTACTGCTGATATACTGTTGGGCATGAGGTGGAATACCCTTACCACTGTGAAATAAAACTAATGGAAAATATAATAAAAAAATGTTAAACCCATATGCAGCCAACAACGATATATCTGATCCAGCCTATTACATAGAGGTTTTAACCATTTGCGTCTGCCAGCCTATCATACTCACTTCACTCACAAGGACTTGACCCATAGCTTAGCGGATGCTGCCTCATGTAAAAATTCAAGAACATGTTAAATGAAAATACACTAGGTCCACAAAAAAAATAACAAACTAGCAAAGCAAGTAAGAGGGGTGCAGACAGTCTGTCCAGAAGCTGTAAAGCTGTGAAAATCCATTAAAACTAGGGCCCCTGAAATTATGCAATTGTGCGGATGAGGCTCTTCTTTGCATAATTATGGATTTGACACATTTGACACATAATCTATCATCTGTGGCAAGTTCTGCAGATTTTAACAAAAAATTGTTTCTAACTCATATGGTTTAAAAGTTACTAAAAATGCAGCAGCACATGTCACCGCATAGTGGAAAGCTCTTTGCAAAAGTTGACTAGTCTCCTTTTTGTTGTTTATTGATGTATTTGTATTGTTCTGTTTTGTGGATTTTTAGATCGTGGCTAATCACCCTTGAAGATATCCAGGTGCTGATTAGGGCAGGCCTGAGGGAAGAGGAGGATATCATTCTAGTTTCATCTGGAAGAGCCATGTCTTGAGGTTCCTTTGGAATTTAATGAGGAAGGAGAAATTCTGAGGTGTTGCAGGAGGTTTTTCCAGGTCTTGGCTGTGAGGTATGAGAAGGAGCATCCTCCCTTTCTGGCCTTATTGATGTGAGGGAGGTGTGCTCTTGCCTGGCACGCAGGTCAAGGATATCTGGTGGAGTGGAAGAAGTTAAGACAGTGGTTGAGATACACTGGGCCAGTGTTGTTGAGATCTTTGTCGGGGTGGGTGAGTAGCTTGAATTTATATCTTTCCTGAACTGGGAGCCAGTGGAGATTGTTGAGATGGTGAGTAGTTTGAACTTATATATTTCCTGTACTGGGAGCCAGTGGAGATTGTTGAGGTGTGGAGAGATATGGTTATTTCGTAAGATGTTCGGGATGAGTCTGGCAGTAATGTTCTGGGTGGTTGCCCTGAAACGTCAGTGTAGAACATGGTCTGGGTTTCTGAGGTAGAGAGCATTTCCGTAGTCAAGTCTTCTTGTGGTAAGAGCTGGGTAAACTGTTCATCTGATGTTAAGTTGGATCCCCTTGAAAATCTTATGTAGCACTTGTAGAATGTGGAAGCAAGATGGGGCGCCGGCACTGGTCTGTCTGCTTATGGAGAGGTTGGTATCAAGGATGATCCTGAGGTTTTTGGCATGGTCCATAAGGACTTCGGTTTTGAGTGTGTTGAGCTGGAAGCAATTGTTTTTTATTCCTGAAGCGAAGTCGCTCATGTAGTTGGTGAAGTTTGCTTTTGTGGTGCTGGTTGAGTCAGTAAGGAAGAGGATGATCTGTGTGCTAATGGTATAGGAAAATTTGTTGATGCTGTGGGCTCTGATGATGTCCACAAGGAGGGTCATGTAGACGTTGAAGAGTGTTGTGCTGAGTGATGATCCTTGAGGGACTCCACAGATGGGTTTCTTGGGTTTTAAGGTGAAGGGGGAAGTCAACCTCATTAAGGTCTGCCCTTGAATAAGGAGGATATGCACTTGAGGGCTTGTCCACAGATACCCAAATGCTGAAACTTGCTGATGAGTGAGTTGTGGGAAACCGTGTCGATAGCTGCAGAGAGTTCAAGTAGGATGAGTAGTGTGGCTGTTTCTCCTAGGTTCCAGGATGTCATTGGTGGCTGCAATGAGGGGCCGGTTCTGTGCTGTGGTTAGTATGAAAGCCAGATTGAAAGCTGTCTAGGAGTTGATGGAGTTCTAGGTGGTTTACGAGTTTGGTATTGATGACTTTCTCCATGATTTTAGTTGGCAAAGGCAGGAGCAAGATGGATCTGTAGCTGCTGAGGGTGCTGGGTCCACTGTTGGTTTCTTCAACAGGGAGTTGATGTCTGCATTTTTCCAGCAAGATGAGAAGGTGGCATGGTTATGGAGGTGTTGATGGTAGCAGTGAGTGTGGAGGAGATAATGGTTCTTCCAAGGTTGTATATGAAGTCGGGGCATGGGTCTGATGGGGCTGCTGAGTGGATGATATTCATCAGGGTGGTGGTGTCTTCATTCAAGAGAAGCTTCCAGTTGCTTAGCTGCTTTTTGGCAATGAGAGAGGTGTCCTTCTGGATATCCAAATCGATGATGGTACTTTGGGTTTTTCCAGTGGGGTGGTAGCTTGGTGGATAGGTATCTTGAAATGCATGATATAGTAGTTCAACCATGTCACTGGAGTCGGGTGAGTGTTGGTAATTTTGTTGTTGGAGGAGAAAATAGGGTTGAGGGTGTGGGATGCTGTGTGGGTTTGTCCTTGGATGAGCTGGATGAGTCTGAGGCTGCTGAGACTGCCAAGGATTGCCATGGAGTTGGGGTCTGTGGTGGCTTCCAGATTGAAATTGTGGTCCCTGGGGAGGATGTAGTTGGTTGATCTGATAGAGAGGGGAGCGGTGAAGTCTGAGTTGTTGTTACACAATTCTGCTTGGGGCCGAGAGGAAGGTAGATGAGGGTTCCCTTCAGTGTAGTGTTGTAGTCTGTGGACGTGGTGCAGTCAATCGTGTTTTCGCAGATGATCGTGAGGTCTCTGACTCGTTTGTGGGTTTGGTCCTTGTGCATGGTTTTGTAGGTGGGTGGAATGACTGCAGCAATGTCCAGGTTGGAGGCTGAGTTGAGCCATGTTTCTTGATGGATCTGATGTTGAGGAGCATAGCGGACAGGTAGTATGGGGTTGAGTACATCAGTTGTTTAGAGGTGTGGCATTGTCACCTGAAAATCCCAATAGGCTCAGGAGAAAGGTCCTACAGTGATGCTGGGGGATGTGCGGCAGCAGTGTGTGAGCCTGTGTGTGTTGTTGAGGTTGTAGAGCATGGTGGAGGAGTAGTGGTAGTGTTTGTTGACTCCGGTGGTGGCTGTGATTGTGATGTTGCATAGAATGGCCATGGGGCCAGGGTTCCTGGTGCTGGGTGTGGTCCAGCACGGACGGGCACAGGCGGGTATGCTTTGGTGCACCTTCTGCATGCCAGCAGAATGTACATTGCGTGCATCTGTGCTGTGGCCTGCATTAAGTAGGTCCAGGTTGAGCGGGGCTTCTGTTGGTGGAAAGAATGGTGAGGGGGAAAACCCAGATGGGATAACCCAGGCAGAAGCGTTGTCACTTAGTCAAATGGTGGCAACTGGATCAGGCTGGCACAAGTAGGAGCTGGAGGTCACAGGCAAGTGGCAGGCTCGGTGCCCAGGTTCCTACTAGTGCAGTCACACTGCAGCCAGCATTAAGTAGGTCCTGGGGTAGGCAGGGCTTCTGCTGGCAGGAAGGACAGTGAGAGGAAAAACCCAGGTACGAAAACCTAGGTAGTAAAACCCAGGCAACTGTGATTTCACTTGGTCAAATGGCAGCAACTGGATCAGGTTGGAACAAGCAGGAACTGAGGGCTACAATCACGTGGCAGGCTAGGCGAGCAGGTGCCTACCAGTAAACTGGTACTAATGAAGTACAACCAATGACAAGACAGTACTAACAAGTATTAAAATGACAAAATAATGAAATAGCAGGATTGCAAAATGTGCAGCATTATCCCACATAATTTGCTTTTTCTTGCCACATAATTTACTCATACCTGGTGCTTAATTTGGCCCTCCTTGACACATAATTCGAGTGGCCCTGATTAATCTTAAATCTGCTATAAATATCTGTCACATTTATACTGTATATCTGTTGTTTCTCTTTAATTTCTAAGTAAATTAACCAAAGGCTTTTATTGTACATACTGGCATACGGGCAGACTGGGGAAATAAAATATTACTCAGTCCATTTATCATAAAGGTTGAAATTGTTTCCTCATGGCACGGTGGAGGGACACCTTGAACGCCAGTATATTACAGATCAGTCCTGGAGGACTCAGTCACAGCAACTGAAGTGGGCACCAGAGCAGGTAGTGAGTAGTACAAGCTCTTCTATTTACACCAAACTTACTCTACACATTGAAAAACACAGCTACAGAGAGTAATCATCATCGTAGACCTGATAAAAGATATCTATTTGATGACGCGAAAAAGAAGGACCAACATATATTCGTATATCATGTAACCAAAATCGTATAATGTAGTGTGATTTTAGTAAAGAAAATAATGAACAAGGGAAATTGTGCCCTCGGAGTAGTTCGCCATTATTATAAACGAGCTTAATTAATCATGAAGAATTGAAAATTGTAGTAATCCGTCATAATTGCAAATGTGTTTTATGATTTTCTTGTTCAAACTGTTTTATGCTTAGCTTAAATTTAGTAGAGGCTTTGGCCTAGTCGCCAGGTCTCAAATTCAACTGCGTGGTTTTCACTTGCACTAACCAAAACATATTATTTCATTTAAAGGTTGTATTTTTCCAGTAGAAATGACTAATACACTTATCTCAAGGTTTTGTGCTAGGCTGGTTGCATCCCTTTTAATGTAAGGTCAGTTTCTGCAGGTGCGGACAATAAAAGTACTGATACCGAAATAATTGGCAAACTTTGTTGCAACTTGTGTTCCAAGGCTCCAAGGACAATGTATGCATAAATGAGTACTAGGAGAAAGATACTATTCATTGGTCAAATTGAAGCCACCCTATGAACCCTCCAATGGGAGACCCTGAAGGATTTGGAATGTTTCTTACTTAAACACACCGGACAAAGAGAAGTCAGCCATTTTCCTTGATGCCATCTTGAAGCAAGATTCGAGAAGCCATTTTGGACCTTTTCTCTGTCGCAGAGAAAGAGACTTTAAGAATTCTCATCTAGAGACTTTAACTGTAGTTTGCCCCGTCTTGCCCATGCAGTAACTGTGCCCTATTCTCCTTGCTGCTGCAAGGAAACTTGCCCTTAACTTTCCCCCTTTGAAATCTGCCCCAGGCTGATCGAACCGGTACCTGAAGGACGAAGACTTTCCTTGCATGCTGATTGTACTTGGTAATTATGAAAGGATAATTGTATTATGCATTGTGTTTTTCCTTTTAGGTACCAACTGCTATTTTGATAGGGCCCAAGCTAGAAGTTTTCCAAATTTGTGTTGACTAAATTCGTTTTGCATGAAGTCCCACATGCCAATGCTAATTAGAGGTTAGTCGAGGTATCCACTTGATGCACCATGTTGAATTGAAATCTTGTTATGCTGACCGATGTATGCAATTAGTCAAATTCAATTACTCATATTAGTGATTTGCATTGCCGTAACCGAGTGTATTATAATTCAGATTTTGCATAGATTGCATTTCTTCCACCGTTATGGACAGATAGTAATGTTCGTATACATATATCATTTGATTTTGAGACCTATATATATTGTTTTAGCTTTATTAATATAGGGAAATAAACTCATTAACTTTTAATAAACTGGTGTTGTTATTCATGACTGAAAGGTCATGTTGCAGCAAATTACCGACTGTTATTGATTCCTAATGTGTTATTGTGATCCAGTAATGGAGTATAGGGTATTGATTACAATAATTATTGATTATTGGTTTAAGCAATCCGACTATTCTAGGATGAGGAGAGCCCAACTCGGCTAAAAGGTTCACCGACCTCCAACGTGTCCAGGTACTGGTAATTTATAAGGGCTGTACGTGATATCAGTAGATGGTAGCAGAGATTGATGGTTACGCCTTTTGGGACCCCATCCGAACAATAGACGGAGTCAAGTTAGAATTTTCTTTGATGAAACAAGTTGAAGAGATGATGATGCCCTAAATCCCCAATGACTTTCCCGGAATCTCTGAGCTTGCGAATGGAGGAAATGGAGGTGTGAGAATGTTTCTGGCGTTTCTAGTGACGGTATGAGAGAAGTTAGGGTTTTGCGCTTGCACAGCTTTTTGCCGCAGATTAATTGAGAAGTTTGTGAGGATTTTAGGGGGTTACGAACTCCAGTTAAGAGATTTTAGAGGAGTGTTACTCCAAAGTGTGAGAGTAGGGAAGTCGTCGAACTTCACATGTGTGTAGCGCTTTGTGCAGGAAAATTGTTCACGTGGTTGTTGATGTTGAGACGGGCCCTGCGAGGTCAAGAGACTCCGGAGTATGTTGAAAAGTGTATGAGACACTTGATTGATGTTGTAATCTGTTCGGATTAATAGGTTGATCGGGCGTGGTCAAAGAGTCAGTATGAATATTGGGGAATGAAAGAAAAATTTAGACTTTGAGATTTGACGAATTCTAAAGTGCACTAGAATAGTTCATTGATCAGTTGAGAGTAAAGTTTGCGGGTCAAATTTTGCTTGCGAAAGTGGGAAACCGAGAAAATGGAATAACTGCTGAGGCTAGTGAAAAATCCCTAAGGTTTCTGAAGCGATTGTATTACCCTTTCTGTAGTAAACCGACAGATTTGTTTTCTTCTTTTTGGTTAGTGCTTGCGATATATTGCGGAAATTAGTTTTGAGTGAAGTTGGATGAAAGAGGACAAGCCGCAGGCCTTTGTCAGCCGCAGTGTGTGAGTGTGACGTCACTAGGAGCCGCGCTGGGATAGGTTGGTAGGTGAGAAGGGTCGCGCCGGATTGGACGCAGTCCGTGAAGCGCAACTGGTGGGGAAAGGCAAGTGAAGAGTATTCCTTATTGATTACATATTTTAGAAAAATAAAAGACGGAAAGATGAAATTTTCAAAGAATTCAAGAGTGCCTTGAGGGGAGATGTATATATTAAAGCAAATGTAGGAGAAGAAACACCGCCTGAGGGTACACCAGCTTACATCGTGATTGAAGAAAAGGGTGTTGCACCATGTCTTTGGCTAAAGCAATGGTGCAAATTAACAGAACAACATGGAAGTGTAGCGTTCCCTATCCATGGGTCGTTTAATCTAAGAGTTTTGGGGAATCTAAGATTTGCGCTATATGACATGAAAGTACCTCCAAGACCAGCACAGTTTGAGGCATTAGCAATTTGGGAGCTAATACCTAGAAACCAACAACAAAAGAAATCTGAGACAAAAATAAAAAAAGTAGAAAAGACACTAGCGAATGCTAGATGGGATAGCACACAAAAGGTTTGGAGATCAGACGTACTGCAGGGAATCAAAATGTTTCCAGCAATTACTGATGAAGCAGAGACGGAAGGAAGGAAAGCTACCTATAAAACAAACAGGAGTCAGTCCAGGGATAGAGAAAACAACAGAAATTCGAAAAGATCAGACGAGTCAGACGATGAGGAGTTCATTATACAATTGCTAAATGATCGCCCGCCACCATATGTGGAAAGCGAAAAAGGCTCAAGCATTAGTACTGCTCCTCCAGAACCAATACAAGGTAATGTGACACCGAATTTGAGAATATCACAGAGGCAGAGCAGTTCCGATATGCCCTTTGCACCACAAATACCACAAATTCAGAAGATATATCCTGACGTGCCTAAATTGAATCCTGTCGATAATTATCAGCCGCAGGTTCAAAGGCGCTGCTGTGATGAGCATAATCTGGGAATGACTTCTGATTTAATGGCGCAGGGAGGACAGAATTATCAAAGACCGAAATTGATTCAAGCCGAATCAACACAAAGTTTGATGCCTCAAAAGCAGGTACAAGAAGTGCCGAGGTACACTCGAGTAACAGAGAGCCAGTTAGGTATGCCAGCAATGATGAACCATAACGTGGGGATTAACATGCCACAGAATTCGGGGAACAGACAGAATCCAGATGCAATATCTCTGCCTATCACTGTAGGTCCACCAGTACCATTGTATATACAGGCAAACCCAAACATATGCGATCAAGGGGTAGTGACACAAAATGAGACAGGGAGAGGATGCATAGAAAACACTCCAGAAACGACTCCGGTAGGAACACTGCCAGATGGATCTGGGTCTTTGTCGGAATTTAGCCCAATTCCAATTTTGTGCTCCATCAACTGTGGTAAGGTCAAATCCACCACTAATAGTACCGCTAACTTCAAAAACTGAAGTGTTACAGCAACCATCAGTAGCAGTTGATGTAAGTGCTACATTGATGGGACTGAGCGCGCAACAACTAACACAATGGTTCAACAGTCTGAACTCCCCACAGAGTACATCCAGCGGGAAGGGAGAAGAATACCTGAATAAAATAAGATTGGGCATGGAAGCAGATACCGTGGCACAGTTGCGATATTCAATCCTTTACAGACGATTTCCCTAAATTAAGAGGGAAACCGATTTAATGGTATCAACAAACAGACAGATTTGTGAAACTCGCAAAATGTCTTTGGGAAGACCTGAACACCTTATTCGAAATTGTGGTTCCGGCAGATTTGTGGGAAGATTTTAAGAGGGCTGTAGGTTGGCCAACAAGTGAACCAGAAAGGGATAGGGACACAGGTGCACCATCGCCTACGGTAATGAGTTTATACCATAAGGTGATTGAGCACTTGAAAACAAAGGTTGCGTCGAAAAATGTGGATTGGTAGAGGATTGACAGAACGGCACAAGAAGTTAAAGAATCAATACATGCGTATTATGAGAGATTGTTGAAAGCGTTTAAAAATTACAGTGGCACGGAGACGATTGAGGCAAAGGACATGCTCCATTTTGTGTTCAGATTTGTGGAAGGGTTGAGACCCGAGATCAGCCAGATGATTAAAATGCATTTGATTTGTTGGCAGTCAAAATCGATCGACAAAGTGTTGCAAAATACTGCAGTGATGAGACTGAGACAAAGCAGAAAAGGTTGAAAGAAAAGGTGATGGTGATGCAGCTTAGAGCAGCTCAGACAGGTTTGCAAGGTTTACAAGGTTTTCAACAACAGTTGCCGCAGCAGCAACAACAGGGAAATGCTATGTTTCAGCCACAAATGAGAGGCAGAGGCCGAGGAGGTTTTGTGAATAATGGTCCTGATTTAAATACTGTTATGATTCCAAATGGCATACAGGCAATGAAGAAGGTGATGCCATGTCACAATTGCGGAATCGTCGGGCATTGGAAACGGGAGTGCTCAATGTTGGTGCAGGAAGGTGTAGGTCAGCAAAACAATGATGTCAATTCATTTCAGAATATGAGAGGACCGAAAATGAGAGGTCCAAATCCAAATTTTCAAAATAATGTGAATCAGATGCAGGGTTTACAACCCGTACAACCACAGCAGGTGCAAATGCCCTGTGTACAGATGGCACAGTTGCAGCCAATGCAACAGCAGTTTCCTATGGTACCTAATCAGCAAATGCAAATACCCTTAGCCCCAATGAATCAGCAACAAGTAATGCTTCCTCAACAGGTCACGGGTCAAGGAATGAATCAAAATGACACAGTACACCAAATCCCCTTACACAGTGAGCATGGAATAAACGATGTATGGGAGAGTGAAAGTTCAGATGAGGAGGTATATTATATGCTTGCAGCATCCTTGGAAGTTGATCAAAAGGGTCCGTATGTGGAAGGAAGAGTTATGGGTCCCTGTGTTTCGTTCTTGGTTGACACCGGAGCTACACGCTCTACAGTTAGAAGCATCGAAGTACCAAATTTGCCACTTTCAGGGAGAACAGTTCAAGTAGTGGAAGTAGCAAATAGGTACCTGACAAACCCAATCACAAATCCAGTGCAAGTCAGAATTGGTAACTATCAAGGGTCACATAAGTTTGTGGTGTGTGACTCAAGCCCGATATCACTATTAGGGAGAGACCTATTGTGTAAATTGGGATGTTCAATTATGTGTTCAAATGATGGAATTAAAATTCAGATGAACAGTGATGAGGAAGAAGAGGACAGTATAGGAGGAGACGAAGTGGAAACTGTCGATGAAGAGTATACCCTGATTACCCTTTATCCAATGCTCACTGAAGCAGAAATTCCTGCTAAGTTACAGGAAACAGTTGAGAAGGAAGTGTGGGATATGACAGGGAAAGAAGTAGGATTGGTCAAAGGAGTAGAACCCGTGAAAGTGACCATAAAACCCAATGTAAATTTTCCCCAGACCCCACAATACCATATGGCAGTGGTTCCCAAACTGTGCGCCGCGGCACCCCAGTGCGCCGTGACAAGTTGCCAGGGGCGCCGTGCGCATTTTTGAAAACATGAAATGCCACACTTCAGAAACGATTTATGCACGCGGTTTATACCAGCGTAACTTACGCAGGGAGGTAATTATTTTCCAGTCGAGCAGTAGACATTAGCATTTCATGTCGGGGGGATTACACAAGCCCCACCTGTCAACGTCTTGCATTATGGTTTCACCCAGTGTGATTACGTTCTTCGGCATTTACAGGCGCGCGTCAATTCAGAGACTCCGAGAGCCCCCTCAGCATTCCAAGTCAAATTTCAGCTCATTGTCAGGTAATTGCCGTAATTATTGTGTAGTAGACCTTGGAGAATATAACTGCGTGCACATATACAAACTTTTAACGCTTCCCCCCACGCTTCACCCCATTTATTTTCGATTTCCGCTCTCGTGCCGGTCATAATGCCAGAGCACACGTGTGTTCCTTGCTGGTTGTCACTGGCCCAGATTCTGGGGGTCATTCTAACCCTGGCGGTCGGTGATAAAGCGGCGGCCAACCCGCCAACAGGCCGGCGGTCTAAAAAATGGAATTCTGACCCTGGCGGGAACCGCCAACACAGCCCGCCACATTAACACTCCGACCGCCACGGCGGGACAGACAAACAGCGCGGCGGTCACCGCCAACAGGCAGGTGGCAGACAATGTACCGCCCACACTATCATAACTCACCAATCCGCCACCTTTTCCGGGGCGGGAGCCCCGCCGACAAAAACACGGCGGAAACAGACTACGAACGGGAAAACGCTCACCAAAACACACTCCACGAGGAAGTAGGACAGCATGGAACCCGAATTAAACATCCTACCTGCTCTCGTCTACCTGCTCATCTACCACGAGTACGAACGCCGGCGCAGACGACAACGGTGAGTACTGCACCTACGACACACGGGAGGGGGGAGGACGAAAGGTTACGTGCACACACATATGCGACCCCCACCCCCCCAAACTATGTACACACCAATGCAGAGCAGCAATGCACAGTGACACCACCCAAACCCCCCTGAAAAATGCAAAGACATAATTAAATTGTGAAGAAAAATTTATATAAGAAATAGGCTCCGATAAATATAGGTCAACTATGCAAAATATCCATACCAAAATAATACTATATACACTGCCATGGAGAACCGAGGCAATTAGTCCTCTACATCAAAATTAAATAGAACAGTCCGTGGGCCACAGTGTACCGACACAAGGGCAAAGCCCACACAGGAGACCTGAGTCCTTTGGAGAGAACACTGCAGGGGCATCTGATGAAAAAACTACAGGCACCTCAGGGGGAAGGGAAGGGGGGGGCACTACAGCCACATGAGTCCACGACGCCAGATCCACGAAGGGGCCACCATGCCCACTGTGCCATCCTGGGGAGTGCAAAGCCACAGTCTCTCAAGTCTCTACAGTGGTTGGGCTGCCCACTGTGCCATCCTGGGGAGTGCAAAGCCACAGTCTCACAAGTCTCTACAGTGGGTGGGCTGCCCACTGTGCCATCCTGGGGAGTGCAAAGCCACAGTCCATCAGGTGCTTGAGACGGCAGTGCCCAGCGGAGCGGTGCTTGACAGGAAGGGCCCAGCGGAGCGGTGCTTGAGACGGCGGGGCCCAGCGGGGTGGTGGTTGACAGGAAGGGCCCAGCGGAGCGGTGCTTGAGACGGCGGGGCCCAGCGGAGCGGTGCTTGACAGGAAGGGCCCAGCGGAGCGGTGCTTGAGACGGCGGGGCCCAGCGGAGCGGTGCTTGACAGGAAGGGCCCAGCGGAGCGGTGCTTGAGACGGCGGGGCCCAGCGGAGCGGTGCTTGACAGGAAGGGCCCAGCGGAGCGGTGCTTGAGACGGCGGGGCCCAGCGGAGCGGTGCTTGACAGGAAGGGCCCAGCGGAGCGGTGCTTGAGACGGCGGTGCCCAGCGGAGCGGTGCTTGACAGGAAGGGCCCAGCGGAGCGGTGCTTGAGACGGCGGGGCCCAGCGGAGCGGTGCTTGAGACGGCGGGGCCCAGCGGAGCGGTGCTTGACAGGAAGGGCCCAGCGGAGCAGTGCTTGAGACAGCGGGGCCCAGCGGAGCGGTGCTTGAGACGGCGGTGCCCAGCGGAGCGGTGCTTGAGACGGCGGGGCCCAGCGGAGCGGTGCTTGACAGGAAGGGCCCAGCGGAGCGGTGCTTGAGATGGCGGGGCCCAGCGGAGCGGTGCTTGAGACGGCGGTGCCCAGCGGAGCGGTGCTTGAGACGGCGGGGCCCAGCGGAGCGGTGCTTGACAGGAAGGGCCCAGTGGAGCGGTGCTTGAGACAGCGGGGCCCAGCGGAGCGGTGCTTGAGACGGCGGTGCCCAGCGGAGCGGTGCCTATCTTCACGGCGGGGCCCTGTTCAGCGGTGCCTATCTTCACGGCGGGGCCCTGTTCAGCGGTGCCTATCTTCACGGCGGGGCCCTGTTCAGCGGTGCCTATCTTCACGGCGGGGCCCTGTTCAGCGGTGCTCTTCTGCACGGCGGGCCCTCTTCAGCGGTGCCTATCTTCACGGCGGGGCCCTGTTCAGCGGTGCTCTTCTGCACGGCGGGCCCTCTTCAGCGGTGCCTATCTTCACGGCGGGGCCCTGTTCAGCGGTGCTCTTCTGCATGGCGGGCCCTCTTCAGCGGTGCTCTTCTGCACCGCGGGCCCTGTTCAGCGGTGCTCTTCTGCACGGCGGGGCCCTGTTCAGCGGTGCCTATCTTCACGGCGGGCCCTGTTCAGCGGTGCTCTTCTGCACGGCGGGCCCTCTTCAGCGGTGCCTATCTTCACGGCGGGGCCCTGTTCAGCGGTGCTCTTCTGCACGGCGGGCCCTCTTCAGCGGTGCCTATCTTCACGGCGGGGCCCTGTTCAGCAGTGCTCTTCTGCACGGCGGGCCCTGTTCAGCGGTGCTCTTCTGCACGGCGGGCCCTGTTCAGCGGTGCTCTTCTGCACGGCGGGGCCCTGTTCAGCGGTGCCTATCTTCACGGCGGGGCCCTATTCAGCGGTGCTCTTCTGCACGGCGGGCCCTCTTCAGCGGTGCACACCCAGTAGGTCAAGGGAGCCAGACCTGGGCTGGACTCCCTGCTCAGTCGCCCTCCGACCGTGATGTTTCTGGACCCTTCGGTGACGGAGTCCTGGGCCCTTTGGTGTCCTCCTTTACAGCTGGGATGTGGCATGTGGGGCCCACCTGCTCCGCGCTCCTGCTGCCTGACCTCTCCGCCCTGCTGCCCTTTCGCTCCTTAGATGGGGCTCTCGGGCCCTTGCCTCCCCTAGATGTTGTGGATGGTGAAGTGGGCGAACTTTGCTCCTTGGGGGCAGCCGTGTCAGTCCTCGCACGGCGGCCCTTTTGTTTCCTGGTCCTCTTGCCGGGGGGGGCTGGATGTGTCCTTGCTGCTGATTGAGGTGTCACTGCTGGCAAAGGGTGGACTCCAGAACCCATGCACAACAGTGACACTCGAAGCTGGGCTGGTGGTGGCTGAGGTGCTCTTGGGACTCTTTGCAGATGGAGGGGGTAGGTCATCGGAGGGAAAGAGGTTAAGATTAGCCAGGAAAAGTTTTTTAGGGCCAAGGTAAAGGGTAGGAGAAGTGGTGATGGGAGTGGAGGAAGAGGATGTGGTTGTATGAGAGTCAGGTGTGCTGCCACTGGGTGAAGGTGCTGGTGCTGTAGGCTGTCGTGAGGTGGATGTCTGTTGGGTGGGTGGCTGCCTGCGTTTGTGTGTCTTGGAAGAGGGGGTGACAGACACAGTGGGAGAGGACACAGGGACGTGTAAATGGCAGTGGGGGTGGTGACTGCACGCGTGCGGACTGTACAGGAGGGTGTGGTGGTGATGGAAGCACTGGCTGATGTTGGTGTGCATGCAGGTGTGAGTGTAGATGTCACAGGGAGGGAGGAGGGAGACGAGGAGGAGGGGGACACAGGGGTGGTAGTGACTGTTGGAATGTCTGCATCTGGGTGTTGCTTGGGTGAGTGTTTGTGGGATCTGTGGTGCTTGTGTCTGGATGAGCTGCCCTTGGGTGTTGAGGTGTGTGCAGGCTGGTCAGATGGTGTGGATGGGATAGGCTGAGGAACAGGAGACAGAGACAGGGTGGAGGCAGTCAGAAGAGGGAGGCTGGAAACAGGGACAATGGCTGCCGTCAGTGCTGAGGCCAGAGCATTGAACGATCGTTGATGGGCAGCCTGACCCGAATGAATGCCCTCCAGGTAGGCATTGCTCCGATGCACCTCCCTTTCTACCCCTTGGATGGCATTCAAAAGGGTAGTCTGCCCAACAATGAGCGTCCTCACAAGGTCAATGAGCTCCGCACTGAGGGCAGCAGGGGTGACAGGGGCAGGGGCTGAGGTGCCTGGGGCGAAGGAGACGCCCGCCTTCCTGGGCGAGCGGGCACGGAGCGTAGGCTGAGGGGCTGCAGGGAGGGCGGGGCTGGTGCGCTGGGTGGCGGCTGCACCTGTAGAGGCGGGGGGCACGGATGTTGCCGCCACTGCTAGGGAGCACCCATCCGAGGACGTGTCTGTGTCGCTGGTCTCACCACCGGTCCCCGTTGTGGTGCTCCCCTCGCCCTCCGGATCACTGGTGCCCTCGGTGTCTGTTTCTGGGCCCACCGGGGCCTTGTGACTTGCAGCTCCCTCGTGCTCCGATGCCAAATCTCCTCCGCCTGATGATGCTAATGCACACATGAACAAGAAGATGAAGAAGAAGGGTGGGGGGAGAAAAAAGAAGACCAGGTTGAGTGCATGCAATGTCAACACCGTTGGCGGAGAGGACAGACACAGGAGCCTCATGCACTAAGCCGTGCATTCGGGGTACACTACTCAGTACTTCTGACTAGGACAACAGGTCAAGAGACGACAAAGGCGCACATGTGTGAGGCTGGACCATCAATAGCTGTACTTGTCACCCTACAGAGGTGGGGGCTGGGAGCACAGGGCCATGCCTAAGGGAGAGGACTACACTACAGAAAGCGCCCTGGCCTAATGTCACCCACAACCCTCCTCCCCCACCCAGACGCCTCCACTGCGCAGAAAGATAGCAGAATGTGCTGATACTCACCCCCTTGTGTCTGCTGTGATGCTCTCAAGCGCCCATCCAAATCAGGGTAGGCCACCGCCAGGATCCGGGACATCAGGGGGGTCAGGGTACGACTGGCACCCCTCCTAGGTTGGGAGGCCATCCCCAGCATTGACTCGGCGGTCTTTCTGGTCCCGCGGCGGATGTCCTCCCACCTCTTGCGGCAGTGGGTGCCCCGTCTGACGTGGACCCCCAGGGCCCGGACTTCCTTGGCGATGGCACGCCAAATCTCGACTTTCTGATGGGCGCTGACCTATGTGACATGTACAGGGTGGGAAGGAAACATTCATCAATTTACTGCATGTTAGATGTGATTGGCCCCCCCTCCCCAACCTTGCCATATGGCACATGCTCTCATCTGTCGTGCGTTGCACTCCTCCATCGCCCCCCACCCCACCAACTTACATCCACCCCACTCCACACAGGCATCGCCCATTCCATGTGCACCTGGTGTACTTACCTGTTGGTCTGGAGGAGCGTAGAGTAACGCATACTGGGGGAGGACCCCATCCACGAGCTTCTCCAACTCTTCAGACGTGAAGGCAGGGGCCCTTTCCCCAGTCGCAGCAGCCATTGTCACTTCCAGACCGAGGTCACAGCAGCACTTGCAGTATAGGTCCTCTCCTGTGGATGATCAGGTCTCGAGTGATTAAGCAGATAGAAAATGGCGGTCACGCCCGCGGCGGTGCGTACCACGGCGGTGCGTACCGCGACCGCCGGCGCACATCGTCATTGGCTCCAGAAACCCATAGGCTTCAATGTTAACCAATGCGTATTCGTATAGCGGTCTTCGACCCCCTACCGCCACGGTGTGCTCCGCCAGCGCATTGACCTCACATCCCATTGTCCCACTTCACAGGTCAGGCAGCCGCCATTTCAAGGGCCCACATGGCATAATTTCTACTGCGACACACAGGCCTAGGCCTTGCATTGCCACACATACATGCCTTTCAATACAGAGATAAACGTGTGCTATGCAAGCTGTGGTGAACGTACCAGTGATTAGTTTGACTCTGTGCTCCATGTTGTCCTTCCTAGGCACCGTCCGCTGGGACTTGCGAGGAGAAGGATGAATCCTCGCGTGTACCAACCGCTGGTGGACCTGTCGACAATGGAAGAACGCCACATCATCCTACGATACCGACTTGACCGTGCCACTATCCATGAACTGTGTGCCCAGCTGGAGCCAGCCCTGATGTCCCCCATCCGCCAACCCACAGGAATTCCCCCTCTGGTGCAGGTGCTGTCAGTCCTCCATTTTCTTGCAAGTGGCTCATTCCAGACAACAGTGGCCATGTCATCTGGAATGTCTCAGCCCATGTTTTCCAAAGTTTTGTCGAGAGTGTTGTCTGCCCTGACGAAACACATGCGGAGTTACATTATATTCCCTGAGGAGGTTGATTTGGCCACTGTGAAGGGTGATTTTTATGCCCTTGGACATATTCCCAACATAATTGGTGCCATTGATGGGACCCATGTGGCCTTAGTCCCCCCAAAAGACGATGAGCAGGTGTACAGAAACAGGCAAAATTACCATTCTATGAACGTCCAGGTGGTCTGTTTGGCTGACCAGTACATCTCCCATGTGAATGGCATGTTCCCTGGTTCAGTGCATGACGCGTATGTGATGCGTAATAGCAGCGTCCCTCATATAATGGAACAGCTACAGGGACAACGTGTGTGGCTAATAGGTGACTCTGGTTACCCCAACCTGCCTTGGCTATTGACCCCAGTGAGGAATCCCGGGACCAGGGCAGAGGAACGGTACAATGAGGCCCATGGTCGAACTAGGAGGATCATAGAAAGGACCTTTGGCCTCCTGAAGGCCAGGTTTAGGTGCCTGCATATGACAGGGGGATACCTGATGTACTCACCAAAGAAGGTGTGCCAGATCATCGTGGCCTGCTGTATGCTTCACAATCTGGCATTGCGACGTCAGGTGCCTTTCCTGCAGGAGGATGGTCCAGATGGTGGTGTTGAAGCAGCTGTGGAGCCTGCGGAGAGTGAAGAGGAGGAAGACTCTGAGGACGACACAGACAACAGGGACAGAGTTATCCAACAGTATTTTCAGTAGCACACAGGTAAGAATCACCCACGCCATTTTACTTTTCCTGAAAGCCTCCTGCTTCTCAACTTTGTCTATGACCCCCCAGTTCTTTTAAACTGATGTTTGATTTTCCCTTCCCTTTTCAGTGCTGTATGACCCACTGCGTGACTTCTGCTTGGTTAGCCCATGGTTAGCCCATGGACTAATGCTTATTGATCTCGGTATGTGTTCAGCACAAAGTTAACAGAACATGATTGGTCTGTAATGTGATATACATTTGTAAATAATACAGGCTGACTCCTGATTGATTTCAGTGCATTGAGTGATTTATTTTTTGTGCTATATAATGGTACATGATATTAACACGGTGATGGGTGGGGGTGGAGTAATGTCCATGGCAGAGTCCAGTTCTCAGTCTCACAGGTGCATTGTCCATATGCCTGTGGAAGGATGGAGCAGGGGCAGTTCAAGGTTGGACAGGGTGGCAATGTGGGACAGTGGGATGACTTCAGGGGATATCTCATGCTGGCGGGGGTCTTGACATCCTACTCTGTCTATTTTTTAGATCTCAGGCTCCTCTTGCCGGGTGGTTGTTCTTCAGCAGGAGGTGGGGTTCTGGTTGCCTGTCGTTGTGGTGGGGCCTCCTGTCCACTAGTGCCGGCGGAGGTGGTAGGCTGTTCCTGGTCCGGGCTAGTGACAGGGGCCCTCTGTGGTGCCACATGATCCCGCAACGTGTCTTCTATCCGGTTGAGGGCCTGGACTATGCTCCCCATAGCGGTAGAGATGTTGGTGAGTTGATTGGTGAACCCCATGTAGCGTTCCTCCTGCTGTGCCTGGATCTCCTGGAACCTGGCCAGTACCGTCGCCATCGTCTCTTGGGAGTGGTGGTAGGCTGCCATGATGGTGGTGAGGGCCCTTCGGTCGTAGGGGTTTGTGGGTGGTGTGGGTGTGTGTTTTATAGTTGATTGGATGTGTGGGATTGTTGTTTGTATGTGTGTCAGGTGTGTGTATTTCAAATTGTCCAATGTGGCTGTGTTTTGTAATGGTGTGTGTATTTTGACCGCGGCGGTGTGTACCGCCAATGGAATACCGCGGTTGAAAGACCGCCGCGTGGATTCGTGGGTCAGAATGGCATGGGCGTGTTTGTGTTGGCGTGGCGGTGGAGGTTTGGTCATCTCCAGTTTTCCGCGGCCCGCTGATGAGGCGGCCTTCCTTGGATGTCGGGTTTTAGGCGGTTTCACAGTTGGTGGTCAGATTGACCGTGGCGGTTTACCGCGGCCGCGGCGGTAGTATGGCGGAGTTCTGACCGGCAATATAGGCCTTTTACCGCCGAGGGCCCAGCGGAGCGGTGCTTGAGACAGCGGGGCCCAGCGGAGCCGGGCTTGAGACGGCGGTGCCCAGCGGAGCGGTGCCTATCTTCACGGTGGGGCCCTGTTCAGCGGTGCCTATCTTCACGGCGGGGCCCTGTTCAGCGGTGCCTATCTTCACGGCGGGGCCCTGTTCAGCGGTGCTCTTCTGCACGGCGGGCCCTCTTCAGCGGTGCCTATCTTCACGGCGGGGCCCTGTTCAGCGGTGCTCTTCTGCACGGCGGGCCCTCTTCAGCGGTGCCTATCTTCACGGCGGGGCCCTGTTCAGCGGTGCTCTTCTGCACGGCGGGCCCTCTTCAGCGGTGCTCTTCTGCACGGCGGGCCCTGTTCAGCGGTGCTCTTCTGCACGGCGGGGCCCTGTTCAGCGGTGCCTATCTTCACGGCGGGGCCCTGTTCAGCGGTGCTCTTCTGCACGGCGGGCCCTCTTCAGCGGTGCCTATCTTCACGGCGGGGCCCTGTTCAGCGGTGCTCTTCTGCACGGCGGGCCCTCTTCAGCGGTGCCTATCTTCACGGCGGGGCCCTGTTCAGCGGTGCTCTTCTGCACGGCGGGCCCTGTTCAGCGGTGCTCTTCTGCACGGCGGGCCCTGTTCAGCGGTGCTCTTCTGCACGGCGGGGCCCTGTTCAGCGGTGCCTATCTTCACGGCGGGGCCCTGTTCAGCGGTGCTCTTCTGCACGGCGGGCCCTCTTCAGCGGTGCACACCCAGTAGGTCAAGGGAGCCAGACCTGGGCTGGACTCCCTGCTCAGTCGCCCTCCGACCGTGATGTTTCTGGACCCTTCGGTGACGGAGTCCTGGGCCCTTTGGTGTCCTCCTTTACAGCTGGGATGTGGCATGTGGGGCCCACCTGCTCCGCGCTCCTGCTGCCTGACCTCTCTGCCCTGCTGCCCTTTCGCTCCTTAGATGGGGCTCTCGGGCCCTTGCCTCCCCTAGATGTTGTGGCTGGTGAAGTGGGCGAACTTTGCTCCTTGGGGGCAGCCGTGTCAGTCCTCGCACGGCGGCCCTTTTGTTTCCTGGTCCTCTTGCCGGGGGGGGGGGCTGGATGTGTCCTTGCTGCTGATTGAGGTGTCACTGCTGGCAAAGGGTGGACTCCAGAACCCATGCACAACAGTGACACTCGAAGCTGGGCTGGTGGTGGCTGAGGTGCTCTTGGGACTCTTTGCAGATGGAGGGGGTAGGTCATCGGAGGGAAAGAGGTTAAGATTAGCCAGGAAAAGTTTTTTAGGGCCAAGGTAAAGGGTAGGAGAAGTGGTGATGGGAGTGGAGGAAGAGGATGTGGTTGTATGAGAGTCAGGTGTGCTGTCACTGGGTGAAGGTGCTGGTGCTGTAGGCTGTTGTGAGGTGGATGTCTGTTGGGTGGGTGGCTGCCTGCGTTTGTGTGTCTTGGAAGAGGGGGTGACAGACACAGTGGGAGAGGACACAGGGACGTGTAAATGGCAGTGGGGGTGGTGACTGCACGCGTGCGGACTGTACAGGAGGGTGTGGTGGTGATGGAAGCACTGGCTGATGTTGGTGTGCATGCAGGTGTGAGTGTAGACGTCACAGGGAGGGAGGAGGGAGACGAGGAGGAGGGGGACACAGGGGTGGTAGTGACTGTTGGAATGTCTGCATCTGGGTGTTGCTTGGGTGAGTGTTTGTGGGATCTGTGGTGCTTGTGTCTGGATGAGCTGCCCTTGGGTGTTGAGGTGTGTGCAGGCTGGTCAGATGGTGTGGATGGGATAGGCTGAGGAACAGGAGACAGAGACAGGGTGGAGGCAGTCAGAAGAGGGAGGCTGGAAACAGGGACAATGGCTGCCGTCAGTGCTGAGGCCAGAGCATTGAACGATCGTTGATGGGCAGCCTGACCCGAATGAATGCCCTCCAGGTAGGCATTGCTCCGATGCACCTCCCTTTCTACCCCCTGGATGGCATTCAAAAGGGTAGTCTGCCCAACAATGAGCGTCCTCACAAGGTCAATGAGCTCCGCACTGAGGGCAGCAGGGGTGACAGGGGCAGGGGCTGAGGTGCCTGGGGCGAAGGAGACGCCCGCCTTCCTGGGCGAGCGGGCACGGAGCGTAGGCTGAGGGGCTGCAGGGAGGGCGGGGCTGGTGCGCTGGGTGGCGGCTGTACCTGTAGAGGCGGGGGCACGGATGTTGCCGCCACTGCTAGGGAGCACCCATCCGAGGACGTGTCTGTGTCGCTGATCTCACCACCGGTCCCCGTTGTGGTGCTCCCCTCGCCCTCCGGATCACTGGTGCCCTCGGTGTCTGTTTCTGGGCCCACCGGGGCCTTGTGACTTGCAGCTCCCTCGTGCTCCGATGCCAAATCTCCTCCGCCTGATGATGCTAATGCACACATGAACAAGAAGATGAAGAAGAAGGGTGGGGGGAGAAAAAAGAAGACCAGGTTGAGTGCATGCAATGTCAACACCGTTGGCGGAGAGGACAGACACAGGAGCCTCATGCACTAAGCCGCGCATTCGGGGTACACTACTCAGTACTTCTGACTAGGACAACAGGTCAAGAGACGACAAAGGCGCACATGTGTGAGGCTGGACCATCAATAGCTGTACTTGTCACCCTACAGAGGTGGGGGCTGGGAGCACAGGGCCATGCCTAAGGGAGAGGACTACACTACAGAAAGCGCCCTGGCCTAATGTCACCCACAACCCTCCTCCCCCACCCAGACGCCTCCACTGCACAGAAAGATAGCAGAATGTGCTGATACTCACCCCCTTGTGTCTGCTGTGATGCTCTCAAGCGCCCATCCAAATCAGGGTAGGCCACCGCCAGGATCCGGGACATCAGGGGGGTCAGGGTACGACTGGCACCACTCCTAGGTTGGGAGGCCATCCGCAGCATTGACTCGGCGGTCTTTCTGGTCCCGCGGCGGATGTCCTCCCACCTCTTGCGGCAGTGGGTGCCCCGTCTGACGTGGACCCCCAGGGCCCGGACTTCCTTGGCGATGGCACGCCAAATCTCGACTTTCTGATGGGCGCTGACCTATGTGACATGTACAGGGTGGGAAGGAAACATTCATCAATTTACTGCATGTTAGATGTGATTGGCCCCCCCTCCCCAACCTTGCCATATGGCACATGCTCTCATCTGTCGTGCGTTGCACTCCTCCATCGCCCCCCACCCCACCAACTTACATCCACCCCACTCCACACAGGCATCGTCCGTTCCATGTGCACCCGGTGTACTTACCTGTTGGTCTGGAGGACCGTAGAGTAACGCATACTGGGGGAGGACCCCATCCACGAGCTTCTCCAACTCTTCAGACGTGAAGGCAGGGGCCCTTTCCCCAGTCGCAGCAGCCATTGTCACTTCCAGACCGAGGTCACAGCAGCACTTGCAGTATAGGTCCTCTCCTGTGGATGATCAGGTCTCGAGTGATTAAGCAGATAGAAAATGGCGGTCACGCCCGCGGCGGTGCGTACCACGGCGGTGCGTACCGCGACCGCCGGCGCACATCGTCATTGGCTCCAGAAACCCATAGGCTTCAATGTTAACCAATACGTATTCGTATAGCGGTCTTCGACAGCCTACTGCCACGGTGTGCTCCGCCAGCGCATTGACCTCACATCCCATTGTCCCACTTCATAGGTCAGGCAGCCGCCATTTCAAGGGCCCACATGGCATAATTTCTACTGCGACACACAGGCCTAGGCCTTGCATTGCCACACATACATGCCTTTCAATACAGAGATAACCGTGTGCTATGAAAGCTGTGGTGAAAGTACCAGTGATTAGTTTGACTCTGTGCTCCATGTTGTCCTTCCTAGGCACCGTCCGCTGGGACTTGCGAGGAGAAGGATGAATCCTCGCGTGTACCGACCGCTGGTGGACCTGTCGACAATGGAAGAACGCCACATCATCCTACGATACCGACTTGACCGTGCCACTATCCATGAACTGTGTGCCCAGCTGGAGCCAGCCCTGATGTCCCCCATCCGCCAACCCACAGGAATTCCCCCTCTGGTGCAGGTGCTGTCAGTCCTCCATTTTCTTGCAAGTGGCTCATTCCAGACAACAGTGGCCATGTCATCTGGAATGTCTCAGCCCATGTTTTCCAAAGTTTTGTCGAGAGTGTTGTCTGCCCTGACGAAACACATGCGGAGTTACATTATATTCCCTGAGGAGGTTGATTTGGCCACTGTGAAGGGTGATTTTTATGCCCTTGGACATATTACCAACATAATTGGTGCCATTGATGGGACCCATGTGGCCTTAGTCCCCCCAAAAGACGATGAGCAGGTGTACAGAAACAGGAAAAATTACCATTCTATGAACGTCCAGGTGGTCTGTTTGGCTGACCAGTACATCTCCCATGTGAATGCCATGTTCCCTGGTTCAGCGCATGACGCGTATGTGATGCGTAATAGCAGCATCCCTCATATAATGGAACAGCTACAGGGACAACGTGTGTGGCTAATAGGTGACTCTGGTTACCCCAACCTGCCTTGGCTATTGACCCCAGTGAGGAATCCCCGGACCAGGGCAGAGGAACGGTACAATGAGGCCCATGGTCGAACTAGGAGGATCATAGAAAGGACCTTTGGCCTCCTGAAGGCCAGGTTTAGGTGCCTGCATATGACAGGGGGATCCCTGATGTACTCACCAAAGAAGGTGTGCCAGATCATCGTGGCCTGCTGTATGCTTCACAATCTGGCATTGCGACGTCAGGTGCCTTTCCTGCAGGAGGATGGTCCAGATGGTGGTGTTGAAGCAGCTGTGGAGCCTGCGGAGAGTGAAGAGGAGGAAGACTCTGAGGACGACACAGACAACAGGGACAGAGTTATCCAACAGTATTTTCAGTAGCACACAGGTAAGAATCACCCACGCCATTTTACTTTTCCTGAAAGCCTCCTGCTTCTCAACTTTGTCTATGACCCCCCAGTTCTTTTAAACTGATGTTTGATTTTCCCTTCCCTTTTCAGTGCTGTATGACCCACTGCGTGACTTCTGCTTGGTTAGCCCATGGACCAATGCTTATTGATCTCGGTATGTGTTCAGCACAAAGTTAACAGAACATGATTGGTCTGTAATGTGATATACATTTGTAAATAATACAGGCTGACTCCTGATTGATTTCAGTGCATTGAGTGATTTATTTTTTGTGCTATATAATGGTACATGATATTAACACGCTGATGGGTGGGGGTGGAGTAATGTCCATGGCAGAGTCCAGTTCTCAGTCTCACAGGTGCATTGTCCATATGCCTGTGGAAGGATGGAGCAGGGGCAGTTCAAGGTTGGACAGGGTGGCAATGTGGGACAGTGGGATGACTTCAGGGGATATCTCATGCTGGCGGGGGTCTTGACATCCTACTCTGTCTATTTTTTAGATCTCAGGCTCCTCTTGCGGGGTGGTTGTTCTTCAGCAGGAGGTGGGGTTCTGGTTGCCTGTCGTTGTGGTGGGGCCTCCTGTCCACTAGTGCCGGCGGAGGTGGTAGGCTGTTCCTGGTCCGGGCTAGTGACAGGGGCCCTCTGTGGTGCCACATGATCCCGCAACGTGTCTTCTATCCGGTTGAGGGCCTGGACTATGCTCCCCATAGCGGTAGAGATGTTGGTGAGTTGATTGGTGAACCCCATGTAGCGTTCCTCCTGCTGTGCCTGGATCTCCTGGAACCTGGCCAGTACCGTCGCCATCGTCTCTTGGGAGTGGTGGTAGGCTGCCATGATGGTGGTGAGGGCCCTTCGGTCGTAGGGGTTTGTGGGTGGTGTGGGTGTGTGTTTTATAGTTGATTGGATGTGTGGGATTGTTGTTTGTATGTGTGTCAGGTGTGTGTATTTCAAATTGTCCAATGTGGCTGTGTTTTGTAATGGTGTGTGTATTTTGACCGCGGCGGTGTGTACCGCCAATGGAATACCGCGGTTGAAAGACCGCCGCGTGGATTCGTGGGTCAGAATGGCATGGGCGTGTTTGTGTTGGCGTGGCGGTGGAGGTTTGGTCATCTCCAGTTTTCCGCGGCCCGCTGATGAGGCGGCCTTCCTTGGATGTCGGGTTTTAGGCGGTTTCACAGTTGGTGGTCAGAATGGCCGTGGCGGTAGTATGGCGGAGTTCTGACCGGCGATGTAGGCCTTTTACCGCCGAGGTCAGAATGACCCCCTCTGTGTCCTCGTGCTCAGCTGCGAGGCCGGGAAGAGTCTCTGCCAGGGAGGGCGCTCCCAGCACTGAGTGTGGAAGGGTGTTTGTTCGTGTTTGTAATACAACACACGCATTCCCTGCTTAATTTGTAATGGAATAAGTGCCAGGGTCCAACGTTTTGATTAGAACCTGCAGACTAACATAACTGTTAATTCTCCCGGAAAACAAACGCTTTCAAATGACAGAATTTTTTTCTTTCCAAAACACAAGACTAGTTAGGTCACACATTACAAAGGCGCTCGTTCTCATCATTATACACTTCTTAGGAGATTTCCCATACAAATTTCCCCAGGTAAGCAACATGGCTATACGACCATTAAAGTCGGGCTGGACTATGCCCATTGGAGTAGGGTCAAGACTGATTCGCTTATGGCTGAATACAAATAGAGGTGGCACAGTGTGCAAAATAAAGATGGACTGGAGGGATGGGGACCTGAGAAACTGCTAGTGGTTGAGATTAAATCAAGCATTTTTTTTCTGTATACTTCAGTGTGCGGGTAGGCCCAGGTGTGGGCCCCTGGCACATTGTGGCACATTGTGGCACTGGAGCCAAGCAATATTTGGCTAGTGATCCCTAATAAGGGCAAAACCAGTCATGAATTGTGTTGTGCTCTGGTTAAGGGAAGAACTGGTCAGGCAGTTTGGGCTGCACTGTTCACACTCTTCACATTGGAGCAGGGTCAAGACTGATTTGCATATGGCTGGGACTAAAGACTGAAGTGGCACAGTGTTCAGCTCACTCTTGCAGCTTTCTGTTTTCTACCATTGTGACACTATTTCGTTTTTCTCTTCCTCAGTCTTTCCCTTTCTTCTCTTCTCTTCTACGTGTGAACTGATTGGCATCTTTATGATTGACAATGAAGAGATTTTTAATACTGAGTTCAAGTTCGTCTGAGCAAAGTGAAGTCTCAGGTTCTTCAGAGAAAAAAGAGGATGGGAAGCGAAAAACCAAGTACAGAAAGTATGATCACAGGTATCTAGATTATGGTTTCACATGTGTACAGGTTAATAATGAGGAGCGTCCTCAATGTGTAATCTGTTTAAAAGTTTTGGCTTTAGAATCCATGCTTCCAAGTAAACTAAAGCGTCATCTTGAAAGTCTTCAACCAAATGTGGTTGGAAAGCCAAGGGAATTTTTCCAAAGAAAACTAACAGAAGCCAAGTTACAAAAGACCACTTTCTCAAAACAAGCCAAAGTTAACAGTAACGCCCTCTTGTCTTCTTATAAAGTGGCCTATCGTGTTGCACAGTGTAAAAAACCACACACAATTGCAGAAGAGCTGATTTTGCCTGCTGCTGTTGATATGGTAACCATCATGCTTGGCGAAGATGCTGGTAAACAGCTGCTCAAAGTGCCTCTTTCTAATAATACTATCAGCCGGAGGATAAACGATATGGCTGACGATATTAACGATCAGCTCATCTGTAACTTAAAAGGCAAAGACTTTGCACTCCAACTGGACGAGGCAACAGACAACCAAAAAGACACCCATCTTATTTGGTATGTCAGGTTTGTTAATGAAAAATGAAAAAAAAATAGTTGAGGATTTGTTGTTCTGTAAGGAAATGAAAGGTGGAACTACCGGTCAAGATTTGTTTGCGGTTGTGGATGATTTTATGGTACAGAATCATATTGACTGGGAGAGATGTGTTGGAGTTTGTACAGACGGGGGTCGTTCAATGGCTGGATGCTACCAAGAACTTCAAGCTCGCATACGGTCTGAAGCACCTAATGCTATTTGGACACACTGTATAATACACAGAGAAGCACTAGCAGCAGGAAACCTCAGTGAAGAACTGCATAATATTCTGAAAATAGTCACCAAAGTGATACATTTTATTAAAACAAGACCAATGAAAGCAAGATTTTTTGCTAAGCTGTGTGAAGACATGGGTGCCGAACACTCATGCCTCTTGTTCTACAGCAGTTCTCGATGGCTGTCTCTCGGTAACTCCATGCTTAGGGTGTATGAGCTTAGGAATGAAAGATACTCATATCTACACGATGATGAACATTGTTTTGCTGACACATTTATTGATGCAGACTTTCTAATACAAATGGCTTTTCTTTCGGATCTTTTTGAAAAACTGAACACACTGAAGTCCTTGCAAGGTAATAATACTAACATCTTGCAGCTCTCCGACAAAGTTTCAGGGTTTAAGAAAAAAGTCATCCTTTGGAAAGGCAGTGTAAGCAAAGGTGACTATAAATGTTTTTCTTCATTGCACAAGTTTCTGCAAGACAATGAGATGGCATTAAAGGAGGAACTGAGGACAGTTTTTGTTCTGTATTTGTCACAACTGCATTTTTGCCTTCAGAAATATTTCCCAGAGGATGAAGTGGAGCCAATAAAATGGGTGAGAGATCCCTTCAATGCTGAGATACCTCAGCATTTCAATAACGAGGAAGCAGAACAGCTCATTGACATTTCAAGTGACTCAACATTGAAAGTACAATTCCAGTCTCTGTCACTGCTTGAGTTTTGGTGCCAAACTCAAGATGAATACCCAGTGATTAGCAAGATTGCCCTGCGTGTTTTGATCCCGTTTGCTACTTCCTACCTTTTTGAAGCTGGTTTCTCAGCAGTTGCAGTGATAAAGTCAAAATATAGGGCAAAAATTCACCTTGAAAAAGAAATGCGTGTTACGATCTCAAAAATAACACCAAGATTTGAGGAGCTTTGTAAAGAAAAACAAGCACATCCATCTCACTAGGATTTTCTAAACATAGGCCTTTCTATTTTGTTCACATTCAGACTCCCTGTTTTTTCTTGTTAATTAAAAAACATTTACTACAGAACTTTGTTGTGTGGTTAATCTTACATGTGTTCAAAAAAGGTTGCTAATTCGTGGAAACATTTTTGGCTCTTGATATTGTATTGTTTCTGACTTAACTGAATAAAAAGTAAACAACTTGTATTTTTATTTTGTTACCAATATGATAATACCTTCATCGCCTACATCCCAATTATTTGCAGGGAGAAAATTTGAAGTACTCCTGAGGCTGGGCTTACATCGCCCACCCGAAAAAAAAAGTAACATAATGGGGAGCCGCGGGCAATGGCCAATGTAGGTGAAGGGAGCCGCCGGTCGAAAAAGTTTGGGAACCACTGCCATATGGCACAAGACACCCTCATGAAAGTCGCCCAACTCATTGACGAGTTTGTGAAACAGAGAGTACTGAAAGAAGTGCTAAGTAGTCCATGTAATTCACCAATCATGGGATTAATAAAACCGAGTGGAAAGGTCCGGATTGTTCAGGATTTGAGGAAAATAAATGACATAATAGTCAAATGTTGTCCCGTAGTACCAAATCCAGCTGTGATAATGTTTCAAATTCCCTGTGATGCTGAGTGGTTCTCAGTCGTCAACTTGTCACAAGCATTCTTTTCTGTGCCTCTTCATGAGGACAGCCAATTTCTTTTTTGTTTCAAATTTTTGGACAGGGTCTAAAGTTGGTGTCGAATCCCTCAAGGGTTTTCGGAGTCACCATCAATTTTCAATCGGATTCTAAAGAAAGATTTGGAATCATTGGAATTACCATTTGAATCAACCTTGGTACAGTATATTGACGATTTGCTGATCGTGTCCAAGACAGAAAGTGACTGTACAGCTGACACCATTGCCCTATTGAACCATTTGGGAAGGAACGGACACAAAGGGGGTGATTTTAACCTTGGCGGACGGCGGAGGCCGTCCGCCAAGGTACCGCCGCCAAATGACCGCACCGCGGTCAAAAGACCGCTGCGGCCATTCAGACATTTCCTCTGGGCCGGCGGGCGCTCTCCAAAAGAGCGCCCGCCGGCCCAGAGGAAATGCCCCTGCAACGAGGACGCCGGCTCAGAATTGAGCCGGCGTAGTTGCAGGGGTGCGACGGGTGCAGTTGCACCCGTCGCGTATTTCAGTGTCTGCAAAGCAGACACTGAAATACTTTTTGGGGCCCTCTTACGGGGGCCCCTGCAGTGCCCATGCCATTGGCATGGGCACTGCAGGGGCCCCCAGGGGCCCCGCGGCACCCCCTACCGCCATCCTGTTCATGGCGGGTTTCCCGCCATGAACAGGATGGCAGTAGGGGGTGTCTGAATCCTCATGGCGGCGGAGCGCGCTCCGCCGCCATGGAGGATTCACTGGGGCAGCGGTAAACCGGCGGGGGACCGCCGGTTTACCCTTTCTGACCGCGGCTGAACCGCCGCGGTCAGAATGCCCTCGGGAGCACCGCCAGCCTGTTGGCGGTGCTCCCGTGGTCGGTGACCCTGGCGGTCACCGGCCGCCAGGGTCAGAATGACCCCCAAAGTGTCCCCTTCAAAATTACAGTTCTGCCAGAAGAAAGTGAAATATTTGGGTCACCAGATAGAGAAAGGGTCGAGAAGAATCATGAAAGAAAGAATAACAAGCGTACTTCAGATGAGTCCACCTAAAACGAGGAGGGGCGTGAGAAAGTTTTTGGGAATGGTGAGCTACTGTCGCCAATGGATTCCCAATTTCTCAAATTTAGCAAAACCTTTACTGAAACTGACCCAGAAAGATGCGCCGGATGAAATAGTGCTGAAAAGAGATGAGATGGATGCTTTTATTGAATTAAAGGAATGCATGTGCAGGGCTCCAGCTTTAGGTATGCCTGATTACACAAAGCCTTTTACATTGTTTTGTCATTAACGTGATGCATGTTCCTTGTTTGTCTTGACTCAAGCCCATGGTGGCGTAAACAGACAAGTAGCATATTTAGAAAATGTCGAAATTGAGAACGCTGAAGACATCCAGCACGACTGTCTTCAGGTGACTGAATTTTGTACAAAACCAAGACCTGACATCAAAGACACCCGATTGGAAGAAAACGATCAAGTTATTTTTGTTGATGGTTCATGTTTAAGAGATGCACTAGGGATATTGAAAGCAGGATATGCTGTATGTACAATAACAGGTGTTCTGGAAGCATCCTGGCTTCAAGCAGTGTGCTCTCCACAGGTAGCGGAACTAGTAGCCCTTACTCGAGCTTGCCAACTTTCCGCATTAATGAAAGTCACCATTTACACTGACAGTCAGTACGGATTTGGAATAGTGCATGACTTTGGACAGTTGTGGTCACAAAGAGGCTTCATGACCTCTTCAGGATCACCAGTGAAAAATGGCAAAAGAATAAGAGAACTGTTACACGCCATCCAGTTACCAGGAGAAGTTGCAGTGGTAAAATGCAGTGCACACTCAAATGTAGCGTCCGTACGGCCAACAGGCTGGCGGTACGGAGGCCCTTATTACGACCGCGGCGGTAGCGCCGCGTTGCCGGCGGTTTCCCACCGTTTTAGCCCCGGCGGTGATAATCCGCCAGGGCAGCGCTGCAAGCAGCGCTGCCCTGGGGATTATGACACCCCTACGGCCAGCCTGTTTCTGGCGGTTTGCACCGCCAGGAAGAGGCTGGCGGTAAGGGGTGTCCTGGGGCCCCTGGTGGCCCCTGCACTGCCCATGCCACTGGCATGGGCAGTGCAGGGGCCCCCTAACAGGGCCCCGGCCAGCTTTTCACTGTCTGAATAGCAGACAGTGAAAAGTGCGACGGCACGGCCGCAACACCGCCGGCTCCATTAGGAGCCGGCTCCTATGTTGCGGCCTCATCCCCGCTGGGCCGGCGGGGATGTCGTAATGGGGGCCGTGGGAGTGCGGCCGCATTGGCGGCCGGCGGTAGCCGCCCGCCAAGGTCGTAATGACCCCCTATGTTTCTTTGGGAAATGGGTATGCAGATCAAGTCGCAAGGTTTTGTGCATTGAACTGTATATTGCTCAGAGACGAATGGAACTTGATAAATGATCCAGAACTTGAACCAAGTGAAGCTTTTGCTCTAAAGGTTGTAGATACAATCGATGAATTGAAATCCCTACAGATCGATGTTAGTGAAGATGAGAAACTCTCATGGAGCAAGTTACAGTGCGTAAAGAAACCAGATGATTTGTGGGTTTCAAGTGAAGGGAGATTGGTTCTACCAAACAGTCTTTTGACGCAGTTGGCCAGACTGTATCATGGACAAGCCCATCTTGGAAGGGATGCCATGGTTAGGCTATTCAAAATTGATTGGTTCAATCCCAAATTCCGTCAAGTTGCTGATGCAGTTTGCCATTGTTGCGTCATTTGCCAGCAAATGAACGCAGGGAAGGGAACAGTAGTAAATTTGAACCACATTGGAAGGGCAGGAGGTCCATTCAGCAGGATGCAAATGGATTTTATTGAGATGCCTGTGGATGGAGGCTTGAAGTATGTGTTGGTGATTGTGTGTATTTTTAGTCACTGGATTGAAGCATACCCCATACGTAGAAATGACAGTTTCACGCTTGCAAAACTGCTCTTGAGAGAACTAATACCACGTTTCGGATTCCCGATCTCCTTAGAATCAGATAGGTGAAGTCACTTCAATAACGAAGTAATAAAATTACTTTGTGGAGCGCTGAACATTGAGCAAAAATTGCACTGTAGCTACCGCCCTGAAGCATCAGGACTAGTGGAGCAAATGAATGGCACATTGAAATCGAGGATGGCGAAAATATGTGCATCAACAAATTTGAAATGGCCTGACGCATTGCCCTTGGTGTTAATGTCAATGAGAAACACCCCTGATAGAAAGACTGGACTGTCCCCGCATGAGATCCTCATGGGCAGAGCCATGAGGCTTCCCGCAGTTCCTGCAAATGCTCTTTTGAATATTACAGATGATATGGTGTTGGACTACTGCAAAGGTCTAGCTGATGTGGTCCGCTCTTTTTCTCACCAGGTGGAGGCAACCACCTTGCCACGGATCCAAGGTCCAGGACACGCCCTGAAAGCAGGTGACTGGGTCGTGATAAAGAAACACGTGAGGAAGTCGTGTCTGGAACCCCGTTCGAAAGGACCTTTCCAAGAGATTCTGACAACTACCACCGCTGTGAAGTGTGCGGGGGTTCCCAACTGGATTCACGGCAGTCACACGAAAAGGGTGACGTGCCCCACAGAAGAGGAAGTTGAAGCGCTGAAATCACCAGTGACTGACAAAAGAGTACCAGGCACCGAGACAGAACAAAGAGAACCTGGAGGTGAACAAGCAGAAATAGAAGAAGGAGAAATATTTTCAGAAGAAGAAGCAGCTGACCCATTTGGGGAGGTCGGAGGAGAAACATCAGAAAGTGACAAAGATCTTGAAGGTGAGAGCCTGCGATAGTTGAAGGAGCAGGAGAGCCTGATCAGAGAAGGGCTTTCCCAGAAGCAAACGATACAGGCAAAGAAAAAGAAAACCTGATTGACCTCCTAGGGGAAGAAAAGGAGGCGGGACAGGGTGAAATCGTCCAACCTCTTCCAGAACCGGTTGCAGGTCCGTCAGGTGAAAGCAGTGCGAAACGGAGACAAAGCATATCGCTAGTAAAATTAAGAACCAGGGAAATATTAAACGAAAATGAAGGGCCAAAGTTGAAAGAGAAAAGAAAAGAAGTGTCTGTCGCAATAACAACACAGAGTGAAGAGAAAGACCCGGCCAAGGAAGAAAGCACCAGCGAGAGAGAATCAAAAGGAGAGGCAAAATTGAAAAGGAAAAGAAAACCAGCAGGAGATATTCTGGTCCGGAGTGGGCATACATAGCCACTAACGATTGGTCAGACAAATTCCTATCTCTCAGTCTTGAGAACGAGGAAGCAGAACTTCACTTTGGCACTTGAGAAGCGAAAATTCCATGAACATTACCGAATAAGACATTGATAACCTGATTGACTTTTGAACCGGATGAGACATTGTTAACCTGATTGACTTTGAAACCGATTTTGAGACAAAGCTGCTAAACCGATAAGAGACTAATGCTACTAAAGAGAATAGTGTGAACATTGAACTCGTTCAGCTTTATATATATGTGCAAATCTGATTTGATGAAGTGTCTTCAACTTTCTGATTCTATATAGATCATGACAGGCTACACTACACAGGGAAATAAGATGAAGTGTTGTAAATATGTGTGTATAGGTCTAATAACTGCATGTGTACTAACAGTTATGGCAATAATTCTTGGAATGCATGGAAAGAATGAGAGAGACGCGAATTATGCTTCTACTTCAAACCTATTACTGAACTAACTCCTTTGAAGAAACTCGAACAAGACGAAAGACATTTGCATGATAAAAAGGAACTTTCGTCCAACGTCTTCTATCGCTTGTTGAGTGAGTATGTTGAGACAATGGATGCGAAAGATTGTTATGTGTGCACACAAATACCTACCTCAGTAGTGGAAGGGGTGACATATCATAGCATGCCTCTTACGTATGGAATTACATGTAGTTTAATGATGACCAGATTTTATGGTCAGGAGTATATTCACTATTTTTATTCCAATCAAGATGTTGTATTTGCATATATCCCTATAATAGAGTACCTAAGTAAGGTAGCAATAGATTATTATATAAAATTAATGAGGGGTTTCTTTGAGCCATTGTCACCTTTCCACACAGCTCACGCCCACAGAGAAAACCTTACATGCTTGCTTTCACCAATGGAGAAATGTTTTTTAGATCACACTGACGATAGGAGGAAGGAGGGGAAGGACAAATGAGAAAGGGAATTACACAAGAGGACATCTGTAGATAATTACGCTTTTGCTGCGATAAAGACACAAGGGAAAATAGCTTTAGATGCATTACACGTAGGGAGGTTCTGTGTACATAGACACAAATCATATTATGACACAGTCTTTGTGGGAACGAGTGAATGCAAACATACGTTTTTGTTTCAACCCAAATGGACGTTCATGCTGAATGGACAAGACCCAGTTATTCCAGGGGTATATTATATTTGTGGACTTAATGCCTATTATCGTCTTCCTAAAGGATGGTATGCGAGATGTTACTTGGGAATAGTGTTCCCAAAGGTTTATCAACTGGACGACTTAAAGAAATTTCCAAAGCTGTCTGAATCACATCATGTTCAGAAAAGGGAGACAGCTTCTGGTGTGGTAGGAGATATATTTGGAGCAATGATTCCTTCAGTGGGAGTCATATTGAATTCAATTAAAATACGAAAGTTGTCTACTATTGTGGATAACATGCTGACAAAATTCTCAGGAGCTATAATCCTGATGGATGCTGAACTTGCTGCAGAAAGAGCTATGACTCTTCAAAATCGGCTTGCCTTAGACATTCTTTTAGCAAAGGATGGCGGCGTTTGCAAAATGCTTGGTACACGTCACTGTTGTACTTATATTCCGGACAACAGCGGGCAAATTAGAAAAATGCTTACAAATTTAACTAACGAAAGTGCAGATTTGAAAGAATTGAAAGAACCAGGAGTATGGGAGAAGGTTGGAAAAGGATTTGCTTCCGTGGGAAATTGGCTCAGCAACATTTGGAATGGATTATTACTGAAAAATTGTAAAAGGAATATTAATAGTATTAATTTGTTTATTAGGTATTTGGGGAATATGGAAAGCTATTAAAATATTGAAAACAAGAAACAAAAGAAGAAGAGAAGAGAAAATAGAAAACAAAATGGTAGAAATATACAGAGAAAAATCAAAGGGAACCAAAAGAAAGAGGGAATTGACTGAAGTGCTAAATTACTAAAACAGAATTTTATTGGAATAAAATTTGTGGGAAGATTTGATGTGATGACATAATTAGTCATCAGAGGTGGGATTGATGACACAGAAAAAGAAGGACCAACATATATTCGTATATCATGTAACCAAAATTGTATAATGTAGTGGGATTTTAGTAAAGAAAATAATGAACGAGGGAAATTGTGCCCTCGGAGTAGTTCGCCATTATTATAAACAAGCTTAATTAATCATGAAGAATTGAAAATTGTAGTAATCCGTCATAATTGCAAATGTGTTTTATGATTTTCTTGTTGAAACTGTTTTATGCTTAGCTTAAATTTAGTAGAGGCTTTGGCCTAGTCGCCTGGTCTAAAATTCAACTGCGTGGTTTTCACTTGCACTAACCAAAACAAAGGTTGTATTTTTCCAGTAGAAATGACTAATACACTTATCTCAAGGTTTCATGCTAGGCTGGTTGCATCCCTTTTGATGCAAGGTCAGTTTCTGCAGGTGCGGACAATAAAAGTACTGATACCGAAATAATTGGCAAACTTTGTTGCAACTTGTGTTCCAAGGCTCCAAGGACAATGTATGCATAAATGAGTACTAGGAGAAAGATACTATTCATTGGTCAAATTGAAGCCACCCTATGAACCCTCCAATGGAAGACCCTGAAGGATACAGAATGTTTCTTACTTAAACCCACCGGACAAAGAGAAGTCAGCCATTTTCCTTGATGCCATCTTGAAGCAAGATTCGAGAAGCCATTTTGGACCTTTTCTCTGTCGCAGAGAAAGAGACTTTAAGAATTCTCACCCTAGAGACTTTAACTGTAATTTGCCCCGTCTTGCCCATGCAGTAACTTTGCCCTATTCTCCTTGCTGCTGCAAGGAAGCTTGCCCTTAACTCTCCCCTTTTGAAATCTGCCCCATGCTGATCGAACCGGTACCTGAAGGACGAAGACTTTCCTTGTATGCTGATTGTACTTGGTAATTATGAAAGGATAATTGTATTATGCATTGTGTTTTTCTTTTTAGGTACCAACTGCTATGTGATAGGGCCCAAGCTAGAAGTTTTCCAAATTTGTGTTGACTAAATTCGTTTTGCATGAAGTCCCACATGCCAATACTAATTAGAGGTTAGTCGAGGTATCCACTTGACGCACCATTTTGAATTGAAATCTTGTTATGCTGACGATGTATGCAATTAGTCAAATTCAATTACTCATATTAGTGATTTGCATTGCCGTAACCGAGTGTATTATAATTCAGATTTTGCGTAGATTGCGTTTCTTCCGCCGTTATGGACAGCTAGTAATGTTCGTATACATATATCATTTGATTTTGAGACTTATTCATATTGTTTTAACTTTGTTAATATAGGGAAATAAACTCATTAACTTTCAATAAACTGGTGTGGTTATTCATGACTGAAAGGTCATGTTGCGTCAAATTACCGACTGTTATTGATTCCTAATGTGTTATTTTGATCTAGTAATGGAGTATAGGGTATTGATTACAATAATTATTGATTATTGGTTTAAGCAATCCAACTATTCTAGGATGAGGAGAGCCCAACTCGGCTAAAAGGTTCACCGACCTCCAACGTGTCCAGGTACTGGTAATTTATAAGGGCTGGACGCGCTATCAATTTACACCCACCAAACAAACGATCACAACAACTCTGATGTTTCAGTGTAAATGCTGGTAAAAGAAAAAATTGCTAGAGCGTGTCACATTATATACATCATTTACATTTCACATTAAAACTTTAATAGGTGCCCACTAAGGAATTTGCGGGATTTTATGTCGAGTAACTGTGTACGATATTATATGTGTAACTGTCCCTCAGTGCGAAAAAGACATGTATCTACAGTACAAATCTTTGTCTTAAAGCAGCAAGGCTGCATGAGATAAAATAATTAATTTCAGAGTTTTAAAACGCGCATCCTAACCAGTACACATTGTTTCAAAGCTCATTTTCCATCAATTACCAGAAGACAAATATTTATTTGTGTCTGTCATACATTCTGACGAAGAGTCACATTTTGAGCATGGTGTATGGGTCACAAATCTGTTGGGGTTTCGGCCCTGCCTCAGCAGCCCTGCAGCACCTGCCTGGCATAAATACAGATCCTTGTCAAGTCAGCAGTTTTTTTTTGTGAAGGTGCTTCTCTCAATATGGAAGGAACATTTTCAGCAAAAAAAGTTCAAAGCTAACTCATACTGAAAGTCAAAGAGCAATGGCGCACCGGTTGGCATTACTTGTCCTTTTAAAAAAGATTGCACCCAAAGTAAAACATAAAAACAATACCCTGGTGTGCTGATAGCTTTGTCCCAGCACACATAGATATTGATCTGCACACATAGGTATCGTTCTGTTTTCACTACCCTGCAATGTTGAGATCCATGACCTAAGGGCCATGTGACGCTGTAGACACGGGAGTTCTCTGGCAGCTTTTGTGCTTGGAAGGTGCATCAGACAGAAAAACCACGAGAGGCTCTGCCATTAAAACTTAGAAGTTCCCCTCTCCTAAGTGAGGTGGAGAACCACAGAAAGAGTGGATGGTAAAGTTGCTAATCTTTGGTGACTGTCTGGATACTGTCCTCCTATAAGCAAGAACCTATGGGCCAGATATAAGAAAAGAGACACTTCAATACATGTAGCACCACATTTCTTGCAGCCCCTTGCATTGTGGCACATAATGGCGCAGGGTAGGGGTCAATGGTATTAGAATTTCTGACCCTATTGATGTACTGTTTAGGTTAGCTCCAACATTTTGGTGTTAACTCTGAACAGTATATAGGGGCCCATTGAAAACAGTAGCATGTCCCCTTTTAATGCCTTCTCTGAGCAGACGTTAAAAATGATGAAAAAAATGAGGCAAAGAAATCTTTTAGATTTCTTTGTGCCAATTTTTCAGCCCCCCTAACAGGGGAATGCCCCCTTGCATACGTTATGCCTGGCAAAGGCATAATGTGGCGCAAAGGGTCACAAAGTGGCACAATGCAAGCGTTGCACCACTTTGTAAATCTGGATGGGGAGGGATTTTGACCTCATTGGGCCACATCAGTGTAAAAAACAAATTACACCAATGTGGTGCAAGGAGGCGCTAGGGGCTCTTAAATATTTCCCTAATTAATTTAGTTGTTACAATGAGCTGAAGTACATGGACCTTTGCTTATAGTAGCTCTTCCTATATGCTCCTTTGTATTATTTACAGTTTGTTGTGTTAATCACAGAGTTGATTGAAGCACTACGAAGAGCCTCTCCATGATTGTTTTTATAACGTGTATGAGCTACATGTTAGGGACAGTAGAAATTTGTAGTTTGTGCAGAGGCCCTGGGCCTGATTCACAAACTGTAATTTGTAGTACTACAAAATGTACTACAAAATGCGTGCACAAACTGCATGCAGTTTTACGACTTTGCACTCTTTATATTTATGTGTGCGGAGTTCTCTGCCCTGACAGTGATATTGATGGGTTTGGCAATGTATGACACATCATTTGGATGTGGTGCGCAAAGCCAGAAATGTGCCAATAAATCTGTTTACTGGTAACACAGGCACAGGAAATGACATAGTGGTTGTAGTATAAAAACCTGAACATCCAAAAACTCTTTGTCAGGATCAACTATGCCATGGAGGTTGTGATTCTGCAGCTCGGAGTCACCAGGAAACCACCACTACTATGTAGGCAGAGAAGGAGGAAGGCACGTGTTCCAGAAGTGCATCTCCCTCATAGCTCTCAGGGTGGATGAGGTCATCAAACTCTAGAGACTCAGGAGGGAGTTTATCATATAACCAAGATTCCTGTCACCAACTACCAGGCCCACTAACATACCTCCACAGGTTAAACTGATCGCTGTGCTCCATTCGCTTGCGTCTGGTTCATTTTAGGTCACAATAGCCGGAGTGGCAAGAATATAACAGGCACAATTTTCTGCCTTCCTACAAACTGTGCTGGATTACATCATCCGGCTCACAATTAAATACCTCCTCTTCTCCAAGATCCACCAACAACAGCTGGAGATAAAAGCAACGCTTCTCTGGCATTGCAGGACTTCCACATGCACTAGGTGCCATGGATTGCACACATGTGCAATTGGTTCCTCCTGCTGAAACATCCCACCTGTACAGGAACCAGAAGCACACATACTCTATTAACGTCTAGGCCATTGTGTAGCATCCTGGGATGTTCACCAATGTGCAGGTGAAAGACCCTGGAAGTGGTCATGACGCCTACATATTTTGGCACAGTATCATCAACAAGTGCTTCCAGAATGGCCAATATGGGGATGGCCTCCTCGTAGGTATGTAAATCTGAAGTATTCAACATACCAACATAAGTGTAGATATGTATGACATAGTAGCTATCTGTGTCTATCGATGGAGCTAGGGGGCATATGTATGAGAGGTTGCCTCATACTTGCAACATGCATTGTGGTACATGTGTGATGCATACCCCTAAGTCAGATATTTTTAGATATGCAAAGCTACTTTGTGTGGGTTGGAATGATGTCCAAAATCTGGACTAATGTAACAGCACCAAATGCTGTGTCGCATTACGGTGTGTAAGGGAGGTGTTTCATGGGTATTGTGGGGGTGTATCCATGCAACTCCCATGGTAGAGGTATGTCATATATATCAAATGTGGTAAACATGGGAATGTGTCAAATAAATATGCCTTCCCAGGTGACATGTAACAGGGATAAATGGCATAAATTGTCCAAGTCACTTCCGCTTTCTACGTGTGCTGCATTCTGTGGCACACATGGATAGAGAAATATGCCTCTAAAGACTGTCTACATGCCAGAAGGTGTCCGTTCTTGCACTAAAACAATCATGCATGAAACACAGGCACACTTGTGCCATGGTGCAAGAGTGCCTGTGTTTGTGCTAGGCAGCTCATTATGTGCCACCGCAGGGGGAAATGGCAGGAATGTACCATATGGTTTAAATACTGTGCATTCCTGCCCTTTCCCAGTGATGCAGTGCAACACAGCAAGGGCACTTGCTGTGCTGCACTGTGCCACTTGGTCAAATATCTATCCTCTAGTGCCTTGTGCACATAGTTAAAACCACTTACTGCAACACAAAGACAATGATTTACCATTCTGTAATACTGTCACTAATCCTGTAATGACAGAAAATCTGTGCATAGTATTGTCTAATCTTACACTGTCTGAATGGACTGAACCACATTATCTGCGCTCATAAACAACTCAAGATAATAATCATGTGGTACACAACACAACGTAATATCAGCACAAAGTGCACATGATGTCTGAGTGAGAGCGAGATGAGTGTTTTCTCAATGTTGTACCTATGCTCTGTATTAGTTAAATTTCAAAAAAATTAATGATGTATGAACTAATCCTATGTTTATAAGTAAGTGTGGCACACACTGCAGAATACTTGTATGTTGACCATAGTTTCTAGGGGAATGTCCGGAAGAAGTAGTTGTAAATTCCATTTGTGTCATGCAAAGTAATTGTAGCCCCTATTCATGTGTAAAAGTCAATTTAGTGTACCAATGTGAGGCCAACATTACAAAACACACATATGTCTCAGCCAAGCTGACAATCTAGGTACACACATATTCATATGCATCAAGCCGTTTTGACATATGTAACTAATGAGATAGATCACCAGTATTGTTTTGTAACTAGGCCAAACTCCATGTATATGAAGCCATAAATCTTGAACTCACAAACTCAAACACAATGCTGTCAAACATGTCATACACCAGTAACTAACATAGAATGGAATTCAACCAGGATCCCAATCTCAACAATCCCGAGCCACATCAATGATGTCAGATTCAAGGCATAGAAGTACAGAATTCCCTACAAGGTAGAATCATATACATGCATTTGAAAAACGAAAGTATTGTGTCCAAGTCCACAGTAGGAAGCTGCTTGTATCTACATCAGTGAGTCCCAGGTAATAATTGTCCATATTGCCATACCTATGTGCCCATTTAAGTCCAGCATAACTTGTATGACAACAAGCATTAGCTGAAGGCTGACAACAAAATGTATAACTATCCATGTCACATGTTGCAAATGCAATACATAAAGGAAGCAAAATTGCATGCCAAATTAGGGTGAACGGCAGAGTCAGTGTCATGTAGGCAAGCAACAAAATGCAGATGTTTCAAAAGGACATATGTATGTGTGAGTGTCAAACACGTTGGAACTGTCCAAACCTACATAGTGCTGAATATATGATACAAAACCACATCACTACTTTTTCACTTTGCACATGTTGTGATTGTGCATAACAAAGAGTTGTACACAACTTTCAGAAATACCTATCACAGTAATCTACTACCGAAACATGAAAGTCAGCATGTAGAAGTGTTAAAAGTATCAGGACATGGTCAACCTTAGCATTGACACAGATAAGTGGAACAGACTTGTCAAACCATGGACATGGTCAACTGTATATTTAACACATAAAGGTCAATACTTTTAGAAATATCTATGAGTTAGTCAATATACATAACACACATGGACAGGTATGTATCTGTAACAATGTATATAATCATTAACAGTTGTTTTTTTTCTACTTTTAGCTGACCAAGGAAATTATCTGCAGCTATGGGTCATATCCCCGTTTCCCAATCCCCAGACAGAGCCTAAAAAATGGTTCAACCGGGCACTGATTATGACCAGGAACATTGTTGAAAGGACATTCAGTGTTCTGAAGTCCAGGGTTAGATATCTAGATATGTCTGGGGGACGATTGTTATACTCCTCCATATGATGTGCAAGATAATTAAGGTGTGTGTGATCCTACAAAAGATATGTGTTCAAACTATTATCCCATGGGACTTGGAGCCAGAAGAGAGAGCCCAAATGGAGACAGAGAAAGAAAATGGTGGAGACAACCACCAAATAATGGCTATTCAGTGCAACAACAATGTGTCATATTTTTTCTATAGTTGATTAACATGATGGACACAAGCTCTGAAATATTCTTAAATTTTCAACATGAGGCAAATGCTTGAACTCATTCATTGTGTTGTCTTTATGCCACAGTCAATGTAAACATCAAGTCACTCACATCTTCTCATCTAGAAGTAGGCCTAAACATGTATCAATCATGTTGTCAGACCCATTGAGACACATGGAGCCATGGCTCTAAATATTTAATCAACCAATACAACAATGCAATGTAATAAGTGTACTGCATGGAAGGGACAGGATAGGTGTGCTACCATAACCACACATAAATAGTACATATCTGTCCTCACACTCTTGAGCAGAGCAGTGCTGCACAGATAGCAGTCTTGTTGTGTTCTGCAGCAGCAAAGTGTGTTTTGTATGGTACTCAGTGAGTGTCACAACACATATCACTCACTATGTCCATACCTGAGGCAAAAACCACTCATTGTAGTGTGTCTCGCTAATGTGGTAGTGTGCAGAATGGCAGCACTTTGAAGGAGGAAATGTTGTAGCACAGCCTATCACAGATCATCACAGGCAGTTGTCCTAGGCAAAGACTAAGTACGATGTGTACAAGTTAAAAAATTGTTTGTACGGAAGGCATACATGCATGTGTGGGGATCTGCAAAACACTACACATGCTAGTCAATTCCTGACCAGACTGACATATATACCACTTCAGACCACAGATGTCAAATACACATTTAACAGACATGCAGAGCAACGTCATGAGACTCAAAGTCCCGTAAGACAATAATATGAACAGATGATGTTGCAATGTGAGGAATTTCCCAGAGAAGTAAGACAATGGAGGTATTTTTGCAAATATCAGAAAACCTGAAGGATACAGTGATGCCATGAGTGTGAAATGTCCTTGTCAAAAGTCACACAAAATCTATATGTACATACACTAATTTATTGAAAATGGTGTGATGGAGGAATTTAGATAAGAACTTGCCCCTGCATGACAAGAGCGGTTTATCCGTGCCCTGAGTGTAAAGTGCACATTTGAGGGATCACAAACCTTATATCATCCCAAAGGGAAAATTGCACATGAGTATGTGCCATTACATTGGCATGTGTCATGGATTGCAGTCTTCCTAGACCAGGAGGGACACACAAAGGCCTGTACTCAGAATAGATGTAGTGCTACTGCCTTTGACAGGAGTACAACAGAGCTCATGTGGGTTTGGCAGCCTGATGTTCATTGAACAGCAGTAGTGAACATGGGGCCAGATGTAGCAACTTAAAAATTTGCAAGGTGCAAAGTGCGAGTCCATGCGACTCGCAATTTGCACCTCGCAAATTGGTATGCAGTACGGTGTCTCAGACACCGACTGCAACTCGCTATGGGGTCGCAATGACCCACCTCATGAATATTCATGAGGTGGGTCGCAAATTGCGGCCCCATAGCGAGTATAGGCACTCGCAAACATGGAGGCCTGCTGTCGTCAGCAGACCTCCATGTTCGTGACTGCTTTCAATAAAGCAGTTTTTCTTTTTTTTAAGTGTAGCCCGTTTTCCTTAAAGGAAAACGAGCTGCACTTAAAAAAAAAACCGAAACCTTTAGTTTTGGTATTTTTTCAGGGCAGGGAGTGGTCCCTGGGACCACTCCCTGCCCTGAAAAAATATTTTTGGGTCCAGTCACAAAGTGGAAGGGGTCCCATGGGGACCCCTTCCAATTTGCGAGTGGGTTACCATCCACTTGAAGTGGATGGTAACTGCGATACCATTTGCGACCGCGTACGCGGTCGCAAATGGTATTGCATACCACTCAGACTCGCAAATAGGAAGGGAACACCCCTTCCTATTTGCGATTCTGAAATGCATATTGCGAGTCGGTACCGACTCGCAATATGCATTTCTGCATTGGGAAACGCGTTTAGCGAGTCGCAAACGGCAATTTTTGCTGTTTGCGACTCGCTAAACGTTTCCTACATCTGGCCCATGATCCTTTTACCCTGGGTTACTACAGTGAAGCCTGCTGGCTCACTCACCTATTCCAAAGGTCTGTGCTGTATGTTGCACTCACCCCTGTGCAGCATCAAGTTGATCAAAATCTAAGTACATGCTGAAACCATGTGGTGAACACATGTGCCTCTGTAAGACATACACAGCACAAAGGTTGCAATGAGGAACAGTGTGCACATGGTGAGAGTATGTGTGCTGGTAGATTGTGTTCAACTTCAGACAGTCTAGCACAGTCCAAAGAGAGTTCAGAACCAAACAGCATGCAATGGCTGAATGCGTCCGCTGGACATCATGATGTTTGTGTTTCACTGATGCATGTGGATCACACATTTTAGTTCCCCTAATGTTCTGTGACTGTAAGCAGATAGGTGTAAAATGAGCATGGTCACACAGTGCATCAAAGCTATTCTCCCTACTGCACAGCTATGTGTTAAAACAAAAGTCAAGTAAAGTCCTGTATCTAATAGACTACAAATAATCCCTGCCTTTTGCTCGGCACCAGTGCTATTTTTGCTGCGTAGGGCCAATGCAGGCACACTTTCACCATGGAGAAAGGATGCTTGTATTGCATGCAGGAATGTATTTGTCCATCAAGATGGGTCTTCCCGCTAACCCAAATATTGTAAGCCATACTGCATCATCTATGTGTGCTGCAGAACAAAGCACACATTGACAAATGAAGTAAGGAGGAGATTTAAAGATCTAACTCCTTGTAATGCCATTCCTGGGACAGTTGTACTCACTGGCACATTTCCAGGTTTACCTGGTTTGGTAAATCTGGAGTTGCATCTAAATCCATGGGATGTGAATAAATACACCCATGCAATGGCCAATAAGCCTCTCTCTAGTGCAGAGTAAGGCAATGCAGTGATTTGTAATACATTGTGTCACTGGAGATTAATGACACTTCTCAGGACTGCACAAGCTGGGATTGGGTGGCTTAAAAAATATACAAATACATTTGTGGTGCACATTTTCCAGGTATGTTGTGCATATTCCACACATATTCCTTCATTCATCAAACCCTGATTGCAGACCTGTCTGTCCCATCATATGACATAGAGGACATTGACTCTGCCTTTGCAGGAAGACACGGTTGTCTGACAATCACATGTGCAATATTGGAAATACACCATTTGGAATAAGAAACTCAGGTAAATCTACAAGCCGAGTGTCATATACACTGTAGTTTAGGTAGCCTACCTGTTTCTGTGCTTCTCTAACTGTGTTTTGCATCCTTAACACATTATATGGAAGGATTCCTCACAGACTAAATGAATATGTCGATTGGGCAAAATAGGGAATACAATAGAGTGGGCTATAGACCTCAGGAGCAATCTTCACATGTACATATGACTGTGGGAAACATTCAGTTGTGTATACTGGCCGTGACAACTGATGTGTGATGAGACTGCTCATGATTCCTGCGTTGCTGTGCTGCCATGTTGCCTGATGTTCCCCTGGCTGAGTGAAGAGGAATGCACATGTACTCCTTGAACCCAGACTGACTCCACAGCCCATATGCTGGCCCACCTGTCCTGAAGTGACAACTGTATGAAAGAATTACAACCACCCAGATTCACCACCTGGACACTGCCCTCTATCACTCAGACTTGCCAAGTGGTGCCAGCCCAGTCCCCAGCTGTACCAAGTACCACGTAACACTGAGTGTAGTAACCCATTTATGAGAAATTTGCTGAAACACCTCAGCCACTTTAGTCTACCCAAGACCACTACAAACCACAAAAGGAAGTGATTTTGAAAATTAATCTCATTACAATACAATAATTACTTTGTTCTCCTCACAATAAAGTGCCACTCAAAAGGTCACACCTAAAAAGTTGAAATGTCACACATAAACACACTATGTTCACTGAAATGTCACACATAAGCAAACTTAAACCTAAAGTTATAAACCCAGTATCAATGGAAGTGTGCCCAAGGTGTGATTTCCTACATTTCACAGTACTCTACAGAAGACCCCACAGATTAGGCCAGTTGTGTGGGTCAGAACTCACGCATCGACCCTGTTGCACAGCACATTGCACCGGCTGCGCTGGTCGTAAGCTGCACATCTATGCCAATGCCTGGAAGTGACTGCAGAAGTGCTAATGCAATTGTCAAAAATGGGTGGGATACACCCAGAAAATGGTGCAAAGGGTGCCTCAGGCTGTGTACTAGGAGGTGTGAAGTTAGTTTCACTTTCTCTTAGTCTCTGTTAGTTTGTGTTAGGTGATAAATGTGTTTCTGAGAGTGTCTGTGCCAGTGGTGAATTTTTGGTCTTGTCAGTGTGTGATCAGTCCCTGTCTTGTGCTAACTGTGTTTATTGTGTTATGTTGTTGTAAATTGTATTGTTATCGTCACTGTTTTGACGGGTGTTTGTCCATTTAGGGGTTTACTATTTTAGGCTTAGGTGCTAGGTTTAGGGGTGTTTGTGGGGGGTTTAGTGCTTATAGAGTGGGTGTGGCCGGGGTAGGGGAAACAACTTGTCAGCGGGAGAGTTTGGAGGCCTGTGATGGCTGCTAGCTCATTGTGCTCCAAACATGATGGCATTGAGAGGTACAGTTAGCCAGCGTTACCCCACCAAGGAACATAAGGAGTGCTGGGAGAGGGTTCATTGGCACATGGACAGGGTGTTTGGAGTGGTGCACACTGTCCACAAGCTGAAGAATCGATGGGCTCATGTGGTGTCCCAAGAGGCTGATTTGGTAAACCACCTTGGATTGGAGATTGGCAGCCTCATAGGTATGTATGTATGTATCAGCTGGATATAGTTGTGTAACTATCACAGTTTAAAAAGATTGTAGAATTGTATGGGATGATCATTTACTGTGGTGTTTACTCATATCCTGTGTAAATCTGAGAATTTCTATTTTCCTGCACCAGGGGACTGTTCAATGTAATGTGACTTTAATATTTCAAATACACATGCTTGCAATTAGAAACATGACATTATTTCACATATGTGCTTGTGCAGGGCATGAGCCAAACTTTTAAAAACCAGGCACAGTTGATGTGTATGGAGGGATGTAATTTCCAATCTCCTTGAATGCTAACCTTCTCATGTGTGCTGCATTGTTCAGCACAAGTGGATAGTTTAACATGACCTTGGAAATTATTATAGTTCATGTAGGTGGCCCTTACACGACAGAGATGTAAACCGTCTTCCTAAGCATGCACACTTGCTCCTTGCTGAAAGGTAGTATGCTTTGCCACTAGTCAGCACTCTGTGCACCCATGACATGAATAGTCTAATGTGGTCCTTGCGATGTCACATACCTGTACTTTTCCATCCCAGTGCTACTTTTCCCTGCCTTGGACCAATAGTTTTTCCCCTTTGTGTCATGGTGCAAGGGGGCCTGCGATAATGGTGACCAGCAGTGCACAAAACAGTCACATGCCTGAGGCATGCTTCAGGCATGTGATGTTTGATGTGTCTGAGTGTCAACATCCAGCCACCTCTGCCATGTAAGGTGACTAGCTGCATCTCATATCTTTAGACAATACATACATATATGTGTCCAATGTGTTGAAAGTTCCAAATCACTGGGATGTCATAGTGCTGTTCATGATATTTAGTCAGTGTGTATTTGCACTATTTACAATGCAATGTTCCAATTGTTGTCGTGTAGGTGGTCCAGCAGCTGACACCAGTGGGGAAGTTGTGACCTTCCAGGATCCCAACGCTACCAGTAAGTGTAATAAATACATAGTTGTAGCGCTGTAAGGGTTGTGTGCAATCCATGATAGCAGTATCATTGTGATGTGCATGGGGATGTATCAATCACCTGTAACCATTTTACACTCAGTGTAAATGCACAACAGATATTGTAAACAGAATAATGTTAAATGGGCAAGGATTGATGTCAATGTGCATGTAGGAACAATGTATGAAGGGCCACAGAACTCAATTATCTTTTCCTGCTGAGGTGATGTTTCCTCACCTACTGGTTCATTGCCTATGGCACATGTACCATAATCTGGCATTAATCTGCTGATGGTTCAAAGAAGAAAAATGTGACATCCAACATATGGCACAAACATTGCACACAATGGTTCAACAAATGTTTCAGCAAAGGGGATTGAGCTAGACTTAGCTGGTATAGACACAGGATGCTTGGCTATGTCCATGCCTGAGTTTCACACTGGTGCATTGCTAGGACAGCGTTACAAAGTGTAAACATTACTGTTACAGTACGGAGTAAGAGTGTGTCCAAATTCCACATATATTGCCTCATTTTGCATCATACCATGCTCCTACAGGCTACATATCTTGAACCTCTCCTGCAACATAAGATCGATGTGAAATAATATAGGCACGGTCAGACATTCACGCTGACCAACACTTAAGATTGTTTGTGGCCCATACTTGTTCCTGTAGCTATGTTTGATTTCCAAAGTCCAAAATGTACAAACTTGTATGAATGTGTTATCAGGCTAGCCATCACAAACAAACCATTCTTCCAATGATAGATGCTGCTAATGTTGGTGTGATAGTGCAAACCTTTTCATAATCATTGATTTGAGTCATGACATATGGTATCTCAAAAAGTGTAGCTGTAAGAGTGTTGTTACATTATGGATAGTATTTTTGTTTCTTCATTTGCGTACCTTAGCCTGAGGTATAGCAGCTGTAATCTGGTCTCAGTGGTACTAGGGCACCCCTCAGAGTAGTGCATGTCATCCATATGTGAAATTGACTGACAGAGAAACAATTACACAGATGCCATGGAGGCTGTAAGGGTGTAGAGCTGCAACTCCTTGTAACAATGGTGTTGGACAAACCATTTCCAGACTGCCTGGTTGGTACACATTGTGCGTGGAACAGTCCACATGGAAAGAGTAATGACATATGGCTTTGTAGGTCATGGCAGGATGTCAGGAATCCTGTCTCAGTGCAAACAAAATAGTTTGGAGCACATTGGGCACATGCCACTTGGATTTGCATTGAAGTAGCCAACTCATGACTTCATATATTCTATGTTCCATTTCTGGGAGACATTCATTCAATGCCAGATAATTAGTGACTTTGCAGCAATGTGTACAACTCCACATGCAGGGATGCACTGCGTCAGCAGCATCCAGCCAACTGTACTGCTCACTTGTGGTAACCTATACTGGCCAGTAACCAACGCTATCGTCCCTGACTCATGGTGCAAGTTTCCTAGCATCATTCATGCACCACAAAATACTTGTAGAGATGAGAATTCTAGCGTGCATGCACACACTCCTGACATGCATTGCCTAAATCATGTTGAGCGGGGAGGAAAGCAGCCTTGGGAAAATGTGTGTACAGATATTTGTATATGTGAAGGACCATATGGAATTGCTACAGCTGTATAACTGACGTTTTATGTTATCTTTCCACAGAATTTGCCTGAGTCTATATTGGTGAAGTGGACAACAGTTATAACTATATACCCTCACTCCAACTATGTTTTGACTACCTGGCGCTGAGTCAGTTAAGACAGCAATGTGTGTTGCCCTGTGTATTTTCAGGTGAGTAATGGAATGCAGAGGCACACTAACTTGAGTTGCTTAACTTAACGCATTTCGCATATGTAAATGAGCAAATGACAAATCCAGTTGAATGATGCAACATCAACACCAAGGTGTCCGTATCTGAACCATGTGTCTTGTTCCATGTGGCAACATCATCATGCTTGAGACTCAGTGTCAGGTATAATAGGGTTATAAGTTAATTTGTGACTTTGTTTCCATATAATATACCTACACTGCCAGCACTTGAGTCAGTTTGCCTTGCATGATTAGGCGATATATTTGTACAATAGGCATATTGTTCACATCTCTACTCAACATTTGGTCCTGGGCTGGCCTGCCACATGTAACAGTATGGCGATGTAAGCCTATTATTGCAGAGATCATATACTTTTCCAACTTTATCTTATACATAATTCCTTTACCTCCATATACAACATGACAGATGAAGAGGTGAAAACTTTTACATCCATTTGGAGTACTACTTCCATATACTTCATGTTGCCAAGGCCTATAGGACGATAGGGGGATGTATGAAGAAGGAAAGGCTGCAGAAACCTCAAATGCAGACAGGCGGATTCAACACGGACAGTCCAAGGCAAAAAAAAGAGACAGGAGGGTGTACAACAGCTGCCAGATGCTCCTCAGGCCATTCTGAGGTACAGTTCCCATTATGAAACAGGACTGTATGTGTGGGGCGGCAGAACTTCAGAATGTGCGGGACTCAGTCCTTTCACACCATCTGAAACTGTTGGCCCATTTCCTGGATAGTGTGCAGCACCTCACATGAGCCTGTGGCCTTAGAGGGAGAAGGTGATTTGTGGCAACCTGAGACCTGAAACATGACATTCTGACTTCCCAGAGGGAAGCCGTGGAAACAGATCTCACCCTTTTGTCATAGGAAGATACGTGATGAGTTTTCAATATATTTATTGAAATGAACATACTCTTATACAGAGAAAATGATTTGCGATAATTAGGCAGATGAAAAGAGCAAAATAAACAGCATTATGAACAGGGTGAAAACAATGAACATATATCAAATGCACCGAGTGGGACTGCAGCACTAATTGTGCGATCCACATGAGTAGCCCTGTAGACATGTCTCCGATCTGCCACCGCAGTGTCTGTGTGAACCATTTCAAACTTCAATTTCAACTTGCCAGGCCCAAACCTTCCCTTTTACTACTTGTAAGTCACCCCTAAGGTAGACCCAAAGTGGTCCATTGGCAGGCTGCAGTGGATTTAGAAGGCAGGACATTTACTGGTGTGTTCAACATGTCCTGACAGTGAAATACTGTTAAATTTGTTTTTCACTATTGCAAGACCTGTCTCTCCCATAAGGTAACGTGGGGATTGCCTTAAAATAACTTTTAAGTTTAATTTGCTCATTGGGAGCAGATAGAGATATGGAGTTTGGGGTCTACGATCTCCCAATTAAAAAATACCTCTTTTGGTGAAGTTGCTTTTTAAATTGTAAGTTTGTAAATGCCATTTTTAGATTTTAGGCATTTTGGGCCAGATATAGGAAGCTGTTTGCATGGTGCAAACTGCGAAAATCACAGTTTGCGCCATGCAAACAGCCTAACGCGCTGCTCATTCACAATTTGCGAGTCGGTACCGACTCGCAAATTGTGAATGCGACTCGCAAATAGGAAGGGGTGTTCCCTTCCTATTTGCGACTCGCATCGCAATTCGCAGTTACCACCAGTGTCACACTGGTGGTAACTCATTCGCAAAAGGGAAGGGGTCCCCAGGGGACCCCTTCCCCTTTGTGAATGTGGGCAAAAAGGTTTTTTCAGAGCAGGCAGTGGTCCAATGGACCACTGCCTACACTGAAAAAATTAAACCAAAAGGTTTCGTAATTTTTTTCATTTTGTAACTTGTTTTCCTTTAAAGAAAACGGGCTGCAAAATGAAAAAAAAAACTGCTTTATTGAAAAAGCAGTCACAGACATGGAGGTCTGCTGACTTCAGCAGGCCAACATCCCGTGAGTGCAGGGACTCGCTATGGGGTCGCAAAATGCGACCCACCTCATTAATATTAACGAAGTGGGTCTTTGCGACCCCATAGCGAGTCACAGACGGTGTCTGAGACACCGTTCTGCATCTGAATTTGCGATTCGAAAATTGCGAGTCGCACCGACTCGCAATTTCCGAATCGCAAATTCGGACCTTGCTACATCTGGCCCTTTCTTGCTTAACCATTCTGTGCCTCTGCCTGTCTGTGGAATATACGTATGGGTCAGGATGACAGTTGGGCTGTTTGTGAATTCACTCTAGATGGTCACACAAAGGGAGCTGAGGTGTGCCCTGCATATCCTGATAGCCCATCACAAGGCTGATAGGTCTTACTGAGCTAGAGTAGTCGGAGGAGCAGACACTTGCAACTGAATAGGGCTGTGTCTGTCCTTACACAAAGCAGTCTCCAACTCCATGGGGTGTGTCTGGGGCAAGGCCAGGAAAGGCAGGGTCTTGTGCACTACAAAGACATATCTTTGAAGTATGCCTACTTCAAAGATAGAAAAGGGTATAATTACTGGACCTCTGACCCCACAAAGTTAGAACACTTCTGGACTTAGGACATTTTGTGATAAAGAAGAGCTAGATGCTGTGGGAGAGACTGCCACTCTGCCTCTTGCTTTGTTATGCTGGCCTGCTACTTCCTGCTTCTGTCCTGGGAGTGAAAGGACTGGAGTTTGATTTCTACATCCTGTTTCCAAAGTTTCTCCAAGGGCTTGGATTGAGCTTGCCTCCTTTTAAGAAGTCTCAGGGACATCAAAGGCTTTATCTGCCAGCACCTGGGTTCTCTTGCTGAAGAGTCCTGACTTGCTAAGTGGTGCCAACTCCAGTCCCTGGTCCCTTGGAAGTGTAAGCTGGTGACCTGAAGAGGAAAATCCACACACTGATGCACCACAGGAGAAATATGCAGCGCCTGTCCCACAGCTGAAGATTCAATGTATCACTGTCTTGCGGCTGCAGAATCGACACAGCGCCTGTTTCACAGCGGCTCCATCAACACAACATGTCTGGATTTTCCACGCATTGTCCCCAGGGCATCAATTTCTCATCGACCCCACACTGCAGTAAGGAACTGAGGCAATATGTCCAGAAATCAATGCATTACCTTTCCTGCAAGGAAAGAATCAACACATACCTTTTCCTGCCAGTAAGGAAACACAGCATTGCCTCTCCAGCGAGGAAAGAATAGACGCATCATCTCACCTGCTGAGTAAGGAACCAACACATTGCTTTTTCTTTTCGATGCCTCACCTCCCCTGTGGCTGTGTCATCTTTGTTTTTGACGCACCCCAGGTACTTTGTGCTAAAAAGATACAATCAATGATTCCTACGCATTAAGATTCACTTCAATCTTTAAAAAGTGATATCTTTACATGTGTATGTTGGATTTTTGGTCTTGATTTACTCATATAAATATTGGCTATTTTTCTAAACTGGTGTGAAGTACTTTTGTGGGGTTTTACTGTGTCACTCTGTGTCTGTTTACAAATACTTTACATATTGCCTCTGAGATAAGTGTGACTGCTTGAGCCAAGCACCAAGGAGATGAGCAGGGGTTAATTTAGTTGTGTGACTCCCTTACACCGACTAGAGTGAGGGTCCCTACATGTACCGGGTATAAACCACTGCCAACTAGAGACCCCATTTCTAACAGCAAGTTATACTGTTGATGCTTTGTACATGGCAAATTATGTACATTGTTTACACAGCCACTGTGTGACAATGGGGACATTTTTGTGTCATACCACACATCGTAAGGCAGTTATGCAGCTTGCTGGCATGCCCTGGCTGAAAGGGTGAGTGTAGTTAAGGGCCCCCTTGACCATGTTGCTTGGCTTATTTTCATATCATGGCTGTAATGATGTAAGGTTCCCTGACTGACAATACTACTGTGAGCATTTCACCATATCACCTGGTTGCTTGCTTTACCCCTAGCCATTACTTAGCCCCCAGCTCCTGACAAAGTGATATTAACTTGGTCAACTATTACTTTTGGTCCAGAAGTCTGCCTTGCAATGCTGTATTACATGTAATTTGCTCATTCATGTGGTCGAGGGCTCACATTTGACACACATCCACGCAACTCTGCAAGGCAAGCATGCCTTGCTACACTGCAGGAATGGGTAGGGGCACTTACTTTCCATGGTCTACTTTTTATGTGTACTTATGTGATTTCCTAGCACACACAACCATGTACAGAGTCCAGAACACTGTGAACCATCTCTTAAGGGGATAAGCACAGTAAAACTTGAAAATAAGCAACCACTGAAGCTCACTCCATTTCGTCATTACTCAAGTTGTTCATCTGCAGAGTTTCACTCAAACCCATTTACTTCTACCTGAACATGACTCTTCTGGCAATCATCATTTGGGCCCAGGGCCAGAACTTACTTGCACACATTGATGGCACCCAAATCATAAATTGACTCTCAGGAGACACCTACACCACCCAACATTTGTTACAGTATGCAATTGACCAACATACCTACCTGTCTGTGAGAGCTATGGCTCACACTGAACCTCACAAGATAGTAGTGATGATTTTCTATACTATGTACCTACCCTCGATGCACACACGACTAGGCCCAGCCACCTCACCCTCTAACCTCACCCAAAACCTGCATATCATCCTGGACACCTAGCTCATCCTGTCACTTCAGAATTCCCTATCTCACATTCTCCTGCTTCGATATATGAAGCATAGTCAGACTTTTCTTCTTATTCCTTTCTTCTGACACCTGCTACACCTACAGCCAGGCCCACATCACATGTGCAGTGGAGTGCACTATTGCCCTCTTCTATGCCATCAGTTCACCGCTGATATGTAAGTGTGACACTATGAAACACAGTGCATGACTATCACTCTGGCTACCTTGTGGCACACACATCACACATCACCTCCTTGAGAATCAATGGCCCCCCATTCAGACACACTGCCAGTTCAATGTGCTCAGCCACATCTACGTGGCACTACCATGGTCCCACCAAGCTCACACACCATCTCTGCTTCAGGCAAGCATTCATGGGCCTCTGGTGTGTATCACTTGTATTCACCCTCACCCCCAATATTCAGCTGTACAAGACAGGGAATAGTGTGGTCACTAACATGGCAGTTAACACCTGTGAGATCTCATCTAGCATATCAGGACAGATTGGTGCATATGGTTTCAATATTTGGTTCTCCTCCTCACTGATATTGCTCGTCCTTTACTCCTGGACTTCTGTCTGGACATGTTGGCTGGTGTTGGGGTTTATGTCCTCATTGCTTGTGCTTGTTGCTCCCTCCATTTCTTGCTTTTACTGTACTGCATAATTATTTTATGCTTTTCAATGCACATATTGCGCTATGTGCCACAAATCAGCGTGGCTTCACATTTGGAGTAGATGCGTTACCACACTTTGCATCATCCTTCCTACCAATGTGTAAAAAATTTGACGCACCCTGGAACTTTACGACACAGTGCGCCGAACCATAAATATGGCACATCCATGTGTCTTCAAACTGTTCCATATCAATGCAACTTCTTTTGATGCATCCCTACATTGCTGCAGTGATGCATTAGTTCTCATAAATATGGCCCTAAGTGTGTAAAAAAATCAGGAGGAGGTGATCCGTGGCAGAGGAGAGAAAATGTGAGGACAGGTGATACAAGTGTAGGGATGACAAAGATTAGAGGCAATGCTGGTGTGAGGACCAAAAGCTGCTCTCACAAATTTTACCATAACAGTTGCCACAGTACATTCAGGGTCCGATTCACAAAGTTAAACTTTCCTTTTTATGTAAGTTTATTATTTTTCTATCCTTTTCACAAAGGTATTTTATGCTTAGTATCTTTACGACTGAGGCGATTTGCACTCATGGCAGAGACACTGCACATAAAAAGAAAGGGCAGTCCTATCTTTTTATGAGCAGAATCTCCGCCACAAGTGTGGAGACTGCACAGTCATAAAGAAAATACCTTTGTAAGAAGAAAACAAATAGTGAACTTACACCTTTGTGAATCAGGTCCTGAGTGAGCAAACATACCCATTCACTGGGCCTTACCATGTACCACTGGTTCAACCATATGACAATGTTTCTTCCTTTCACTTTTCTCTATCATTCAGTCTCACCTCCTTATCCTGCCTCTACCCATCACCCTTTAACCTAGCTATTCATTCTGTTCCTAACTCCTCATGTAGCCTTGCACTTTGCCTCAACCTCACTTTGCTCTTTCCCTCTGTTCCCTTATCGTATTACCTCACACTATACCACTACTCCTCACTCTGTCCATATCATCTAACTTTGATTCTACCTTCTCTCAATCAGCTCCTAAATCCTGCCCACTTAAACACTGACATTCACTGCTAAATCCCCAACAGCTATCTCTCATTGCATCGTATTTAGTACATCGGGAACCACGTAGCAGGAAGAGATTTTCCTCAAATTTGAGCCTGTTGGAGAGAATATCTATCTATCTATCTATCTATCTATCTATCTATCTATCTATCTATCTATCTATCTATCTATCTATCTATCTATCTATCTATCTATCTATCTATCTATCTATCTATCTATCTATCTATCTATCCATCTATCCATCTATCTATCTATCTATCTATCTATCTATCTATCTATCTATCTATCTATCTATCTATCTATCTATCTATCTATCTCTCTATCTTATTTGTGTATCCTTATGTCAAGATCCTGCCCTCTCATGTGAGGGGCAGTATGGATTTTATTACTAAGATCAATAATTGGAAATGGCAGTCACACTACCTTATGCTGAGATTCGATGTTACTGAACTTTACACATGTTGATCATCAGGGTGTCATGGCAGCATCCTGGCACTATTTAAGAACCTGATTAACACATATTATGGATCAGCGCTAAAATGTTAATCAAAATGTTGAGAATTTGCTTTGAAAATAATATGGCCCATATTTATACTTTTTGACGCAAAACTGCGCTAACGCAGTTTTGCGTCAAAAAAATTAGCGCAGTCTAACGCCATTCTGAAGCGCCATGCTGGCGCCGTATTTATTGAATGACGTTAGCCGGCGTTAGCCGCCGGCGCCGTCTGGTGTGCGTTAAAAAAAACGACGTACACCAGGCAGCGCCGGCGTAGGGGGATATGGGGCTTGGGCGTCAAGAAATGGGGCAAGTCAGGTTGAGGCAATTTTTTCGCCTCAACCCGATTTGCGCAATTTTTTTTCACTCCCAACCCCCATAGAAATGACTCCTGTCTTAGCAAAGACAGGAGTCATGCCCCCTTGCCCAATGGCCATGCCCAGGGGACTTCTGTCCCCTGGGCATGGTCATTGGGCATAGTGGCATGTAGGGGGGCACAAATCAGGCCCCCCTATGCCACAAAAAATAATTAAAAAAAACACTTACCTGAACTTACCTTAATGTCCCTGGGATGGGTCCCTCCAGCCTTGGGTGTCCTCCTGGGGTGGCCAAGGGTGACAGGGGGTGTCCCTGGGGGCATGGGAGGGCACCTCTGGGCTCCTTCAGAGCCCACAGTTCCCTTAACGCCTGCCTTTTGCAGGCGCTAAAAAACGGCGCAAAAGCGGCCGTACGTCATTTTTTTTGACCCGCCCACTCCCGGGCGTTATTTTTGCCCGGGAGTATAAATCCGACGCACATGCCTCGGAGTCGATTTTTTAGACGAGAACGCCTACCTTGCATATAATTAACGCAAAGTAGGTGTCCACGCTAAAAAATGACGCTAACTCCATGGACTTTGGCGCTAGACGCGTCTAACGCCAAAGTATAAATATGGAGTTAGTTTTGCGTCGAAATTGCGTAAAAAAAAAAGACGCAATTCCGGCGCAAACGGAGTATAAATATGCCCTTATGTTTTTATTTGGCACAGATTTCTACTGGCAACTGAGGGGGAATGCCATGGCTACCTGATTCACACACAGTTATGACAATTTTTCATGGACTTGTGTGCAGGAAAGTACCACACATGTGTTAGAACACATACCTCCTATATTGTATTGTGGCTGACATATATCAATGACTTATGTGTGATCTGGGATGGATTTGAAAGGGAAGATTTCAGTGTCATTAGCAGACTCAATCAGAATCTGTTCAGTGTAGTTCACAGTTCTCCAGTACCAACAACACCACCAAGGATGATTATTTTGACTTATGGGTTTAAATATCACATCACAGGGAATAATGTACTATTCCACAGCCCTGAAATGGAGTATCCTTACACTAGGCTAATTGGAGCCAAACTAAATTTTTGTATATCATTGGCATATGAAGTAGAAGACAAAATGATGATAGGAAGTTTCACTGAAGAGATTATTGTTAAGTTGTTATGTAAATATAAATAAGCGATGCCAACCATGTATGTGACAAGTCTTCTTTATTCAAGTAAACAGGAACAACCCCTGCCAGGGCTCAAGACACATCCGGCTCCACCGTCTTTTCCGTTCCCTTCTCCCTCGTACTTCCAACCATAACATTCCAAACCCACGTTCTAACAACCCCGGACTGGTTACTAGGATACAACACATCTCCCCCCTTCAACAACTTATAATTATAATTATTACTATTATTATTATTTATTTTTTTATAATAAGATTGAAATAAACAATAATATAACTCTAAATGCAATTATACTCAAGACACATATTCCTCTAAACACAGGCACCCCCAAATGAACCTCGCTAGTTATTTAACTGGCTTAGCAACGTAAAACTCTCTCATCCACGATGGGTTGCTTGTAGATCTACTGCTTTTCCTCACAGTACCATCCACTAAATTTTGCCTTCCTTCATTACTTGCCACATCCTTCACTTTACACTCCTCCTCACTACACTTAGTAACCTTTCGCACATTCCATTTCTTACCATCACTTAACCACACGCTGTTTCCTATCCCAACCTCAACTTGTTTGGGTTTAGACCATTTAGACAAACTCCTCCTTTGACTACTCGGTACCCATGTCCTAACCCAGTCTCCACCATTGAACAAACCATGCTTTCTTCCCACGCAGTTGTTGTGTCTGTTGACATATTTGTCCTGATATTCTTCCACTCTCTTCTCTATTTCTTTTCTATCAAACAATTTAACATTAGCTTTGTTCATCCATGGTGGTGTTAATTTGGTACCTGCTACCCTCCCTTTTAACAGGGAAAAAGGAGTTTCGCCAGTAGCAGCGTGAGGGGTATTCCGATAACTCCACATCATTTCTTTGACCGCTTCTTTACAATTCATACCTTGTTCTTCACTCAACTGAACACACTCTTTCAACACCCTATTGAATCTCTCTACAAGACCATTCTCCCTAGGATTGTATACAGCAGTAGTATAATGTTCCATCTTCAAGTCCTTCAAATAGTCCCTGAACTGTTCTGACACAAATTGTGGACCATTATCAGACACTACACACTCAGGATAACCCTCCCTACGGAACACCTCTTCACAAAAATCAATCACACTGTCAGTTTTCAAATCACTCACAAATGCCACCTCTGGCCACTTAGAAAAGTAATCTACCAATACTAAGGCATATTTTCCCATTATACCTTTGGAAACGAACGGCCCACAAATGTCAATTGCCACCTTCTGCCAGGGTTTTTCCGGAAATTTAGTGCCCGATATAAAAGATTCTCTTACCACATGGGATTTGTCACTACACATGCATGCTATGCAGTTGCGAACACATCTCTCTATATCCTTGTCCATACCCGGTCACCAAAAATCTACCCGCGCTCTTCTCTTCATTCCAGTCATACCACCATGACCTTCATGTAATAGACTCACCAGCTTTTCTCTCAAGCCCATGGGTACCACTAATCTTCCACCTCTTCTCAAAACCCCATCAATCACAGATAATTCTGGCCATAATTTACTATATTCACATCGCCCCTCCTTGGAATTGCGTGACTTAGTGGGATTCACAATACTGTCGCACAACTTGCTCAAATCCTCATCTTCCTTTAATGCTTTCACCCACTCCTCCCTTCCTATGCTGCCTCCACACGATTCACTAATACTGGCCACTACCCATTCTTCACCATTGACGTCTTCCTCATCTCCCTCAACATCCTGTAAAGGAATGCGCAACAAACAATCGGCATACCTGTTAAGCAAACCCGGCACATATGTCAGCTCAAAATCATAATATTGCAAATGATACATCCAGTTAGCTATCCTAGGAGTGGCATTGCCAGCACCTTTAGTGGAAAATATGTCAATTAGGGGTTTGTGATCTGTTCTAACCTCAAACCGATTGCCCCATACATATATTTTGAAGTAATTGACACCCCACCAACAAGCCAGTGCTTCCCTCTCAATTGTTGAATACGTAGCCTCCGCTCCTTTAAGAGTGCGCAATGCAAAGGCTACCACTCTTTCTTGACCCTTCTTTTTTTGCATTAAAACCGCACCAAGTCCATATGCACTAGCATCTACTGCAATGATAGACTGATCATTGGGATCAAATGGTTTAAGACTTACAGATTCTGAAATTTCCCTTTTTACTAAGTCAAAAGCTTCCTGACACTCCCTTGACCAAACAAATTGAACCCTTGATTTCATCAGTGTTCTCAAAACATGTACTTTTGCAGCAAATTGTGGAACAAATTTGGAATAATATTCTGCCAGACCCAGAAAGGATCGTAGTTGCTCCTTGTTCCCCAGAGCTGGCGCATTTTTGATGGCATCAAGCATTTTTTTCTTTGGCCTCACACCATCTTCAGATAAAGTGTGACCAAGATACTCTATTTGCTTAACACCAAATTTGCATTTATCCGCACTGATGGTAAGACCGGAATCTTGTAATCTTTTCAGAACGCTATTCAACATTTCATTGTGGTCGCTTATATCCTTACCCCTTACCAAAATATCATCTTGGAACACTACAGCTTTCTCAATTCCTGATAAAATACTATTCATAATTCTTTGAAAAACTGAGGACGCTGATGCCAATCCAAATGGCATACGAACACACTGAAACATGCCCTCAGGAGTAATGAAAGACGTTAATTTCTTAGATGATGGGTGTAATCGTACTTAGTGGTACGCATTCGACAGATCGATGGATGAAAAATACTTAGCCCCCCTTACAGATGACAATAGTTCATTGATGTGAGGTAAGGGATGACGATCTACCAAAATACACTTGTTGAGATCTCTCAAATCTATGCACATGCGTAATTTTCCATTCGTTTTACGTGCCAAAACAATGGGACTAAGCCATTCTGACGACTCGATGGGCTCAATAACTTTATCCTTGCACAATCTCATCAACTCCTCTTTTAATTGTGATCTCAAAGCAAATGGTATGTTCCTTACTCTATGTATCTTAGGAGAGCTACCCGTCCTGACTACAATTCGATGCTCACATTTTTTCAAACAACCCAAATTCTCTGAAAACAAACTGGGAAACCTTCCCCGCCATTTGTTCTTTTCTTCATCATTTACTACTAACACTTGATCGGGATGGTTAGGATTCAATATCATTCCCAAAGATTTTTGTTCACTCCACCCCAACAGACTCTTTCTGTGTTCTACCACCTAAACAGGTACCTTTGCACTCCTTTCCTTGAAAACTATAGTACACATTATGTAACCAATTAGAGGTAACTTGTCCCCACAATATCCTACAGGTTTGATATTCGTGGGCTTGAGTTCACCACACCCCAACCCTTTCCACACTTGTTTACTCAGAATGGTGTACGGAGAACATGAATCTAACCACATTTCCACCATTTTATCATTTATCCTGACCACACACTTCGGAGGGGTGTAATTATCTCCAACTGCCTCCACATATTCTTCTATAGTCAACACTTCAACGTTGCCCTCATCTTCTTTCTCATCTTCATCCACATCATCCACCTTATACTGTGTATCATCACACACCTTGATGCTGTTCAACGAAAGTTTTTGTCGCTGTTTCTGCACTCGTCCCAACTTGCATACACGTGCAAAATGCCCTATCTTTTTACATTGGTAACATTTCACCAAGATAGCAGGACATTTGCTAGCCTCCGTGGTATGATTACTGCTACCGCACCTATAACATTCCCTTTCCCTTTTTCTATCCCACTTTACAACATCCCCTTTATTTGACCTGGAGATAACGTTCACGTCTTTTGAACAGCTTACACTATTGCATTCTTTAAGATTAAGTTCAAATAAGTACTTAGAAGTGTTCTCTATACGTCTTGCAATGTTGATCTTCTTTTGTAGCGAGGGATCCTTCAATTCCAATAGCCGTTCTTGAATTTTGGAGTTGTTTGTTTTGTTTATGAATTGGTCTCTAATTAGTTCTTCTTGCAATTCTCTAAATTTGCACGACGCAGCTAATGTTCTCAATTCGGCAATATATTGCTCTACGGTTTCTCCATGTGCTTGAATCCTGGAAAAAAATGTATGTCTTTCAACAACTACACTGACTTTTCTGCCATAATTGTCATCTAATGCTTTCATAGCTACACTGTATTCATCACCACTGAAGTTGTCAGAAGGTAATGATGAGTCATCATCTCCCTCACCATCTACATTTGAGGAGACATTACGACTGGGTCTTGGTAGTGTTTTTAGTACTCTCAGACCTTCGACACCCAAACAGTGTTTTCAAATAGCTAACTTGCGCAAAGGTTCGAAAGCAACTCCTCCAATTGCCTCCAAGTGTGTCTCAAAAGCTTCACGCCAGTCTTCCCATGCCATACATGGTGGACCTGGACTCTGTAAAAATTTCACTGGCGCCAAAATAGATGACATATCCATGCTGCCACCTTATTAGTTTCCTACAATTATAGAATAAATACACAACTTATGAAACTCCCTTGTCTGTGTCGTTTTTTTTTTTCTTTTAAACGGGTTTGCAATAAATTCTGTTTATTTCACCAGTCTCTCTCTTTCTACAGCCGATGCCGTGGTTGCTTGCATGCATACGCCACCACGTAACGCTGTCGGTGCTGCAGCGTAGCTGTCGTGAAAGCAATTCGGTTTATATCACCAGTCTTCCTTGTTACGGCTGTTGCCGTGGTTACCTGCGTGCACACAACACCACGTCACGCCGTAGCGTTGTTGGCGTGATGATGTCACCCAACAACCGTCACTGCTCCTCACTTGCTGCACGCGCGGTCTCTCGAGCCCTCCACAGAAACACGGTAAGATTTTATCACAACTACTCAAAATGCCCCTTGTTGCTCCAAGCACGCGTATAACACACACCTTATTTGACGCAGCGTACTAGAATTATGTCGCTTTAGACCATCCGCTCCTTTCTCTTCAAAATAACACCTTACTGGATATTACTCCTGTTCGGCCTCTGCTGTACAACCCGGACCTGCGTACAAATGCCGCGCTTCTTCTTCTCTTACTAGCGAGGATTCGCCCTCCATTGGCAGGGGTTGATGTAGACGCAAATTTCAAGGCTTTCTTCTGACATCCTCATCGCCAATGTTAAGTTGTTATGTAAATATAAATAACCAATGCCAACCATGTATGTGACAAGTCTTCTTTATTCAAGTAAACAGGAACAACCCCTGCCAGGGCTCAAGACACATCCGGCTCCACCGTCTTTTCCTTTCCCTTCTCCCTCGTACTTCCAACCATAACATTCCAAACCCACGTTCTAACAACCCCGGACTGGTTACTAGGATACAACACATTTCCTGGTTGGTTTTCCCAAAAAAGGAGTGGCATATGCTAAATAGAAGAACAGAGAGGAGTTATTATTTACACAATCGAAATTTAGAGATGGGGAGAGATTAGGCAATTCTGAACATTCTACACAGTTTATTATTATGGCCCTCATTATGACCCTGACGGTGATTGATAAAGTGGAGGTAATACCACCAACAGGCTGGCGGTAATTACCGCCAAATTATGACCATGGCTGTGATAACTCTCATAGACAGCCAATGTACCACACCAACCGCCAGGGTGGAAGCAACACTCACCACGGCGGAAGACAAAGTACTGCCCATCATATTAACCCGCCACGTTTTCTGGGGTGGTACCAACGCCATCAAAAGTCTGGCGGATACGCATCACAGAAGAGAAAGGACTCACCATCGGAGACACAGGGAAGAACAACGCCGCCATGGAACCCTGAACTGCAAGTCTTTCTGATGCTCTTCTACATCATGCTCCACCTGGAACACTAATGACGACGAAAACGATGACGGTGAGTACAGACGCCTAGCACACAAGGGAGGGAGGGAGGAAAACGAGAGTGACACACACACACGCATGACACACACCCACAACACACACACACCATACACACATCCAGCTGCACACAAAAAACAATGGCACACGATACACAGCAGAATCATTCAAGGACAACAAGAATGCACTAAGGAGAATGTATTGATATCAACAGATAATAAATAATCCAAATGTATCAGAAACAGATATGTACAATTGTACACAAAGGGCCACTGCCCAGTCCAATGTACTAAGGGCCCACATGGCCACAGGGCACAGTCCAAGCCCCAACTTGAATCCTGAATTCACCCGGATAGAACTCTGCAGGGGCATCAATTTGCAAGTGGTCAGGCACCTCAGGGGGATGGAGGGTGGGGGGCACTTCATCCAATTACGTGACAATGTCCACTGGTTCTGGAGGGGGCACCATGCCCATTTCCCTGTCCTGGGGAGTTCAAGGCCACAGTCTCTGGAGTAGGTGAGGTTCCCACTGGCTCTGGAGGGGGGCCCCCCGTAAAGCAGCCCCTTGAAGGTGGCCTACATGGCTTCCACTGGTGGTGATGGCTGCACTGTGGTGGCAGAGGGAGGAGCCTCCTGGGCAGCCTCCGCTGGTGGTGATGGCTGTACTGTGGTGGCAGATGGAGGAGCCTCCTGGGCAGCCTCCGCTGGTAGTGATTGCTGCATTGTGGTGGCAGATGGAGGAGCCTCCTGGGCAACCTCCGCTGGTGGTGATGCCTGCACTGTGGTGGCAGCTGGAGGTGCCTCCTGGGCAGCTTCCGCTGTTGGTGATGGCTGCACTTCCTCAGCTGGTGGTGGGGGCCCTATGACCACTGGTTGTGGTGGAGGGGTCACCCTCACAGCCTCTGCTGGAGTTGAGGGCTTCTTCCCCTTCCTGGAATGAGGCATGGATTCCTTACCCGTCCTGGCAGGGGTCGAGGGATCTCTTCCCCTTCATGGCAGGTTTTACGTGTTCCTTAGCCTTCTGGGCAGGAATCAAGGACTTCATCCCCTTCAAAGCAGGAGGAGCAGGCTTCTCCCCCTTCATGGCAGGAGGTGTGGGATCCTTCACCTTCTTGGCTGGTGGAGTGGGATCCTTCACTGCCTTGCCACCATGACTAGGTGTCGCCACCACTGTCCGCGTGGACTGGTTGGCTGAGGTGCTGGGCTGGGTCATTGGGACCCTGCTCTTACAGGCAGGACGGGAGGAGGGAAGAGGTCAAGTTGGGCAAGGAAAAGCTTCTTAGGAACGGTGGGACGGGAGGAGGGAAGAGGGATGGGAGTGGAGGATGAGAGAGTGGTTGTAGGAGGTCTATTGCTGCTGGATTTGGGTGCAGGTGCATGGGCATTATGCTGATGTGAGATGGATGGCTGTTGGGTGTGTGAGTGCTTGCGTTTGTGTCCTTTAGGAGGGGGGGACAGACAGGGTGGGAGAGGACACAGGGGAAGCATGCATGGATGTTGTGGAGGTGTCTGCTAGTGAGGTGTGTGTGTGCTGCTTGGTGTGGTGATGCTGGTGGTGGATGTTGATGCAGTACATGCAGGTGTGAGTGTGGACGTGACTGTGAGGAAGGGGGAGGAGGAAGGGGAGGGGGTTGTGTCTGCAACTGTCTGGTGTTTGCATGAGTGCCTGTGGGACAAAGGGGGTCATTCTGACCCTGGCGGCCGGTGGCCGCCAGGGCCACCGACCACGGGAGCACCGCCAACAGGCTGGCGGTGCTCCCACGAGCATTCTGACCGCGGCGGTTCAGCCGCGGTCAGAAGCGGAAAGTCGGCGGTCTCCCGCCGACTTCCCGCTGCTCGGGGGAATCCTCCATGGCGGCGGAGCGCGCTCCGCCGCCATGGGGATTCTGACACCCCCTACCGCCATCCTGTTCCTGGCGGGTCTCCCGCCAGGAACAGGATGGCAGTAGGGGGTGCCGCGGGGCCCCTGGGGGCCCCTGCAGTGCCCATGCCAGTGGCATGGGCACTGCAGGGGCCCCCGTAAGAGGGCCCCACTGTGTATTTCAGTGTCTGCAATGCAGACACTGAAATACGGGACGGGTGCAAACTGCACCCGTCGCACCCCTGCAACTACGCCGGCTCAATTCTGAGCCGGCGTCCTCGTTGCAGGGGCATTTCCTCTGGGCCGGCGGGTGCTCTTTTGGAGAGCGCCCGCCGGCCCAGAGGAAATGTCTGAATGGCCGCCGTGGTCTTTTGACCGCGGTGCGGTCATTTGGCGGCGGTACCTTGGCGGACGGCCTCCGCCGTCCGCCAAGGTCATAATCACCCCCAAAGTGTGGTGCCTGTGTTTGACTGTGCCACTCTTGGGTGTTGTTGTGTGTGCATGCGTGTGTGTATGTGTGCATGGGATGAGTTGGGGTTGAGGAGACTGAGACTGGGAAGTGGTAGTTGGAGGGGGGACGGTAGAAACTGGGACAATGGCTGCCATCAGGGAGGAGGCCAGAACCTGTATTGATCTCTGTTGGGCCGCCAACCCACTGTGAATGCCCTAAAGGAATGCCTGGCATTGCTGCATCTGGGATGCCTGCCCCTGGATGGCATTCACAATGGCTGACTGCCCTACAGAGATGGATCTTAGGAGTTCAGTAGCCTCCTCACTCAGGGCAGCAGGGCTCACTGGGGCAGGGCATGAGGTGCTTGGGGCAAAGGAGATGCCCACCCTCCTGGATGAGCTGTACAGGCAACTTGCTGAGGGGCAACTGGGAGGGCAGTGCTGGTACGGGGTGGCGACTGTACCTGCAGCTGGGGTGGTCACAGAGGTGTCCGCCACCACCAGGGAGCTTTCATCGGAGGAGGTATCTGAGTCTGTGTTGTCACCTCCTGTCTCCGCCATGGTGCTCCATTCTGCCCTCCATCCCACTTGTCCCCTCGGCATCAGTGGACTCTGCCTCCAGGGTCCTGTGGGATGCAGTTCCCTCTGTCGCCGGTGCCACTGCTCTTCTGCCAGATGATGCTAATGCACACATGGACAGGATGACAGAAGAAAAAAGGGGGGAGAGAGAAAAAGGAAACACTTTGTCAATTACTGCACCAACACCACATTTGGCATACACAGCACTGTCAGGTTTGAGCACTATGCATTGCACTGCCAGTGATTTGGCCACACACCACCAACTGCACCTCTCCTGTTGCCCACACATCCCTGACTAAAATGGAATGCTAACAAGCTAGGTTATCTGCATTTGCCATAAACCCATTACCCTAGAGTTGACTCACACTGCAATGCCTGGCCTGGCCTAAGGGGCACACACTAACTCACATCCACCACCCGGATCCCACCCAACATGGCAATTTTTTTAATGATGCCCACTGTACTCACCCGCTTGTGGCTGCTGTGATTCCCTCAAGCACCCATCCAGCTCTGAATAGGCCACCACCAGTATGCGGGCCATCAGGGGGGTCAGGTTCCGACGGGCACACCGTCCTCATTAGGAGGCCATCCCCAGCTGGGCCTCCTCAGTCTTTCATGCCCAGCGTCTCAGGTCATCCCACTGTTTCCGACCGTGGGTGTTCCACCTGCCATAGACCCCCAAGGTCCACACGTCCTTGGCGACGGCACGCCATAATCCCTTCTTTTGATGGGCACTGACCTGCAGATGTAATACGGACAGGAGAACACCATTAACCAAACAATCCAGCCTGTTACACATATGGCCCACCAATCCCGTTTCCATCATCATAGGCACACACATCGCCTGGCGCACACCATGTACACCACCACAAGACATTTCCCCCACCCCCGATGACATGATGCTTGTACACACATCTCCATGCATCCTTTCCACATGCATCGTGCCCAAAGTGTACTCACCTGTTGGTCTGGTGGTCCATACAGCAGTCCGTACTGGGGTAGGACCACATCCACCAGTCACTCCAGCTCCTCCGAAGTGAAGGCAGGGGCCATTTCCCTGATCACATGGGCCATGATAGGTTCCAGACACAGGTCACAGCAGCACACGCAGTGTAGGTGTTCTCCTGTTGAAGGTCAGGAAACAAGTGAGGAATCAGATAGAAAAGGGCGGTCACGTCCACGGCGGTGATCCCCATTGGCCGCTGTACTCCATAGAGCCCCATATTATCCAATGAGGAATTGCACAGTGGTGCAAGACCGCCTTCCGCCATGAAGCCCAATGTTGGCAGAATTACCTCACTTCCACTTGTCCCTACATACAGGACAGGTGGTCGGCATTTCATGGGGAGGACAACGGTCATACCAACATTAAATGTGTCACAGAAAAGATTAGCACATACCTCGCCATTCCCACTGTCCCATAACATAAATGAACTATGTCCACTGAAGTTGTGGTTCCATTGTTCAAATTGTGACAGCCTATGTACTCTTGTGTCCTGAGATACCTACCGCTGCAGATGAATAGGAGGTGGAGACCTACCCCCGTGTACAGACCCCTTGTGGACTTGGCTACATTGGAGGACAGGCACGTTATTCTCACCTATAGACTGGACAGGGCCACAATAACTGAGCCGTATGCTCAATTGGAGCCTGACCTGATATGTGCTATCTGTCATCTGACTGGGATCCCCCCTCTTGTGGAAGTGTTATCAGTGCTACATTTCCTAGCAACTGGTTCTTTCCAAGTGACAGTGGGCTTGGCAGCGGGAATGTCACAGCCAATGTTCTCAATCGTGCTGGCAAGAGTCTTGTCTGTCCTGGTAAAACACATGTGCAGCTATATTTCTTTCCCCCATGTGGAAGATTTGACAGGAAGAATAGGACATATCCCCAATATCATTGGGGAGATTGATGGGACACATATTGCGTTTGTCCCCCCCCGCCAGAATGAACAGATGTTCCGGATTCGTGAGAGTTTCCACTCACTGAATGTGCAAATAGTGTGCCTGACGGAGGAGTACATCTCCCATGTCAATGCTTAGTATCCTGGGTCAGGACATAATACCTTTGTTCTGAGGAATAGCAGCATCCCAAATTTGATGTCCCAGCTACAGAGGCACAGAGTGTGGCTAATAGGTGAGCCTTGGTCCCCACCCACTGTATGTTAGTGTATGCCTTCAGGTGTCATCTCTATTGCATTATGTGAGGCTAAATGTTGTCCCTTAATACTTGCAGCTGACTCTGGCTACTCAAACCTATCGTGGCTGCTGACCCCCGTGAGAAATGCCAGAATAGGGGCAGAGGAGCATTATAATGAGGCACATGGGTGAACCAGAAGGATTGTCAAGAGGACCTTCGGCCTCCTGAAGACCAGGTTCAGGTGCCTCCATCTGACAGGTGGATCCCTGTGCTACTCACCCGGAAAGGTCTGCCAGATAGTAGTGGCATGCTGCATGTTGCACAACTTAGCCCTCAGATGGCATGTACCCTTTCTGCAGGAGGAAGATACTGGAGATGCCCCTGTGTCAGCAGTAGATCCTGAGGAACGTGAGGATAAAGAGGCTGAGGATGAGGATGAGGACAACAGAACATCAGTTATCTGTCAATACTTCCAATGACACACAGGTGAGACTGTGCAACTGACCATTCCTAAAGCTATTGGTGTATTCTGTGTGGCTGTAGCATGATGGCATTATCTTCCTTTGCATCTCAACTTACTGCCACATATGGCTTGTCATTTTATAGATTTTGGTGATATAACAACCGTGCGCTGATGTGCTGACTACAGACAGCTACAGGTCCTTATTTCTCTGCTCTCATAGTGTTCAGATCATTTGCACAAGATGTGACTTTTTCCAAAAATACACATTTTCAAAACATAAAATACTAGTAGTCAAGTTGTGTTCAAGGGTGTTTATTGTAGTGCTATGAAATGGAGAGAAAAGTGCAATGGAATGAGGTTATGATGGAGGAAGGTCCAGGGTATTGTTCCAGTCTGTTTGTAACACAGGTCCAGTGTCCAAGGGGCCACAGGAAGGGGACCAAAGGCAGTTCAAAGTGGACAAGGTGACAGGGTGGGGCACAAGGGGGACAATCAGGAGAATCTCATTTCCTGGTGGTGGTCTTGGCAAGTGCCTCTGGCTTCTGTCTGGTTCACAGGGAACCTTTGTGGGGTAGTTCACCTTCTGCAGGGGGAGGGGTGCTGGTGGCCTGAGGTCCTGTGGCGGGGCATCCTGCCCACTAGCTGCAGCGGAGGTGGAGGGCTGGTCAATGGACTGGCTAATGGTAGAGGCCCGCTGCTGTGCTGTAGGCTGTCTCATGATGTTGGCCATGTCTGCCAGTACCCCTGCTATGGAGATCAGGGTAGTGCTAATGGCCTGCAAGTCCTCCCTGATCCCCTAATACTGTCCCTCCCGCAGCTGCCTGTTCTACTGCACGTTGTAAAGGATCTGGCCTATTGTGTCCTGGGAATGTAGGTAGGCTCCCAGGATCTCGGAGAGTGCCTCCTGGAGATTCGGTTCCCTGGTCCTGTCCTCCCCCCGGTGCACAGCGGACCTCCCAGTGTCCCTGTTGGCCTGTGCATCTGTCTCCAGAACAGTGTTTCCACTGCCACTGACCCCAGGTCCCTCATTGTCTTGGGTATGAGGTGTGGGCTGGGGTCCCTGTACAGGTGGGCACACTGCTGATTGACGTGTCCTTGGGACAGAGGTATGGGTACACTGGGTGGGTGCTGTGGTGTTAGATACTGATAAGGAATGCTCTGTGGTGGACTGTGAGTGGGCTTGGATGACCGGCTGTCCAGTGGACTCTGATGGGCCAGGTAGGTCATCCAGATGCTGAAGTCCAGAGTTACTGTCATCACTGGGGGCATCTTCTGTTGGGGGACTGGTTTGTCGTGACACGTCCTCTCCGCTGACATTGGCTGGGGCACCTGTGGGGGTGTAAGTGATGGATTATAATTCATGTCTGTGACATGTTGTACATCCCTGGCTTCCCCTCTATCGATGCTGTTGCCCTGCCACATTTTGCTTGTGTATGGTGATGTATATTGTGATTGTTATTTCCCCTATGCTGTGCATGTTTTGGTGATGGGTGTCCATGCAGGGCTGGGAGGGCTGTCCGTGCATTGGTATGGCATGCAGGGCTTGGCATTGTGGTTAGTCATATGTGTAGGTGCAGTGTGTGGGATGGAGTAGAGTGATGGGAGTGAGGGTGAGGGTATGTGTTGGCATGCAGGTATGGGGGTGATGATTAGTAAATGTTGACTTACCAGTGTCCAGACCTCATCAGTGAAACAGGGGTGCCTTTCTGGTGACGTGTGTTGTGTAGTGTCTGTTCATGAGAGTGTGTTGAGTAATGTGTTGGGGTGTGTGATGTGGGATGCGTGAGGCATGTATTGGTATAAGTGATGTGCGTGACTAGTTGTCTCTGTGCTGTTTGTGTCAATCTCCTGGCAGTAACTGTTGTTTGTAAAGGGTTGTGGGTACTGTGGGGGTGTGTTTTATAGTGCTGTGGGTGGGCGTTTGTGGTGTGTGTATGGGTGTCAGGTGTGTATTTTTAGTATTGGCCAATGCAGTGTTGTTTTTATATGTTGGAGTCCATTCTGAGCGCACCGGTGTGTACCTCCAATGGTTTACCACCGTTGAATGTCTGCTGTGGTGATTCATGGGTCATAATGTGGTAGGCGTTGTTTTGTTGGCGTAACAATACTGGTGTTGGTACCGCCATTTTATCACTGACCTTTGGGCTGGCGGATTTGTGTATGTGGCAGTATTCTGTTGGTTTAGTGTGTGTGTATCATAATATGGTGAACGGATATCCACCACCGCTGCGTTATGTTGGCGGCCGTCACCACGGCGGTAAGCGGGATTTACCACCAATGTCATAATGAGGGCCTATATTTGGTACTCAGGTGTGCCTTATCTTTAAGAAACTCTGTGGAGTATAACATACAAAAGCACTGTCAGATAGCTGTAATAGTTGTCTTTGTGGCATGCTACCCTTGAAGAATGTCAGACTACAGGGGAATCTTCCCTCCCTACTCTTATACAGCCTAATAATTATATGCTTAGGGCAACACCATTTGTGCTTACCACACCAGCCAACATATTATCTACTAACTTTTACCCTATTTCACATTTAGACTGCTAAAGAAATGGCAAGTGCTACTGATTGCTAGTTGTAAAAGTGAGGTCTGATGAAAGCCTTGGACCAATAGAGGCTGATATCCATGCAACTGAACTATGTTGACAAGCAGGATGCTTGGATAAATAAACCAGGGCACTCAAAATAAAGGGACAGCGGTGTAGCCTTAAGGTAATTTTTTAAGTATCTTTAAATTCCCCTACAACCAAACTTTAGCAAACTGCACTCTGCATTGAGGTCAAGCCAATCCTGGTATTTAGTATACCACGATCAGACCTGATGACGAAGCAGACGACTACTAGAATGGTTGAGGGTCTTTTTGCGCAACATGTGGGTACCTTGAAATTTGTAGTCTTAAACAGCTCACACCTTTCCTATAGTGCATTGCATTACAAACAGAGCCAAGTTGCAGCAACACTAGTTCACTGCCTATCATTGACATCTGATGTTCACTAGAAAACCTGCGGCAGACGTGGAAGATACAACATTGATCTTGGCAGAGTAATGCAATGCCAATCGGTCTCTGCTACATGTAAAGGTAATAAGAAAGACTGACATTGTCAATGCTTGTTTAGTGATGTGGTTGAAACTCACTTCAAGGATTCTTATGGATTTTGGGGTTGGGCTTCTTGACCAATGACGATTTTGGATCCGTCCTGGGAGTAGTGGCCTCTTCCTTTGCCCATATTAAGTGATTAGATCATGTTGTCATGGGTTCATGGAACAGGAGAAGGACACGTGTAGGCGATGCATCCAGTGCATGTACACCTTGCAGGGCCGTGATACATGGCATTGCCCATCCTGAAGTGCATTTGGTGATGAACGCCACTCATTTTGTCAGTGACATCATGTTAAAATGATGAGTTTATATATTGTTTCAAAATGGCTGGTCTATCTGTTGATGGTAATCTATGCAGACTGAGCACCACAGACTGCCCCCATGCAATGTTGCACTCTTCGCAGGCACTAATAGTTGTTTCATTCGGTTTGGCCAGGTAAATCAGCACTGAGGGCCACCTACAACCTCCAGACATTAGTGAACATAATGACAGTCATTAGATCTTCAAAGAACAGCCTCCAATGACTCCAGTCGCAGCAGAGACCTCCGACCATAAAAAGATAAGACAGGCCTACCTATTTATGTTAGTAGTTCTGTGCCCCGACTGCTGAGTTTCTGCATTCATAAAGTTACTATTAAATTGTTTGTAAATACGGAAAAAGAGTTTACTTTTCGAATTGGGCCCATAGTTTATAGCACATGCTTACCAAACAGTTTTCATATCAAGGAAACATTTAAATCCATTATTGTCAACTACCAGGATGCGTGTCACTTATTTAAGGGAGGAATTAAGTGGTGGTGACCATACTTCAACCCTGCTATTAGCCAACAACTTCCTGCACGACTACCCAACAGTTTCTACTAAGAGACCTGTAAACACCTTTGACTTTAACAGCAGGCAAGCACAGCTCTTTGGTCGTACATTTCTCTACAACAATGTTCTGCAACGACTTTGGTGTTGAATTGTGACCCGGCTGCTTTCAGGTTTGCCTGCTTCTGGGTGTAGAAAATGCAAGTGACTGGTGGTCTGCAATAGGTCATCACGACGACCAGAATCAGAGCCTCCCTGTTGAGCATGATGAATTGTTGAAAGTATTAACGTCTATTACAATAACTATAAAGACTGTAACAACACCCTAATGAAGTGTTAGCTACTTTTAGTGACTACAAATGAAACACAGGTTTTGGCTTGTAGATGCTCATTACCCTAACAGGTTATTAACCTTGGTGAGAAGAATGAGAAGGGGTTGCTATAAAATGTGAACCTGTAATGAATGAGGCTGACTGTTGTAAAAGCAATTTAGCAGTTCATCAAATATATTTTAACAAGCCGCGCTTTTATAGTCAATTAAGGCATCACTAGTGAAGTTAAAGGATGAAGGCAAAGTTAAAGACGGCGAGCCTGTCCCAGGAGCGGAGCCAAAAAGACAATCCTGTAAAAGTGATTATTGCAATTATTAAAACAATTCTTCTTGGCTATGGTTTCACATTTGAGAATAAGGAGTTCAGTTTCTTTTTTAAGACAGATTTATCAAGAAAAAATATTTTATGGTTTGTTCTTTTTTTAGAAATAAATGTTGATGGTTTCTTCTTTCACGTGCCTATCGTTCAACGCATTTACAAGCAGTGCGCTGATGGTTTAAAATAGCAATAGGTAAACCATGCCAGCCAGACTACTCTACGTAACCATTGTTTCACAGAAACCATCTTAAACAACTAGGACGGACTGCCTATAGGACAATCAGACAGTGCCCCATGAGCTGTTCCAACAGATGAGTGTGTGGCCCGGCTTTTTTAGTTGTTTTGTGGTCCTCTTCATGGCCTGGTAGGCACATCATCTGCAGGGATCATAAATGCATGAAGTCTCCCATATCGTACAAAATTCCCATAGAGCGTGCCTTTTCAAGTTGAAAAATTGGCCTGATTTGCAAATGTTGGCCACTTTTTTAATTATCTAGTTCATTAATGGGGGGCATATTTAAACTTTTTGCCACAAAACTGCGCTAACACAGTTTTGCAGCAATAATATTAGTGCCGACTTGCGCCATTCCACAGCACCAGCCAGGCACCATATTTAAGGAATGGTGCTAAGATTGGGTTAGAGTCATAAAAAATTACACTAGCCGGGTGGGGTGAGGAGGTTGTGCGCCATAAAATGACGTTAGGCTGGCTATCAGCAAAAAAAATGCTGCTAACCAGCCTTGTGTCATTTCCAGGTGTACAACCATCCTAAAACATGACTCCTGACTTAGAAAAGACAGGAGTCATACTCACCACCCCAATAGCCAGCAGTGGGGAGCACAGGGGACCAGTGTCCCCTGGGCATGGCCAATGACTCCAGTGCCCTGCAGGGGAACCCTTGGTAGGTCCCCCTATGGCACTTAAAAAAAATCCCCTAGCACTTACCTATACTTACCCTACTTACCTGGGATGGGGTCCCCCATCCTGTGGTGTCCCTCTGGTGTGGGTGGGGGTGTTCCTGAAGCTTGGTGTTGGCACCTGTGGGCCCATTCCATGGTGCTTGACGATGGAAATAGGTTCACAGGTCCCCTAACGCCTGGTCTGACCCAGGCACTTAATAATGGTGCTAGCAAGCTTAGTGCCATTATTTAGGGCCGCATCCCACCCATGTATCATTTTTGCACGGGGGGATGAATATGGTGCAATGGGGATAGCGCCATTTTTGGATGCAAATGCCTATCCTGCATCTCATTGAGGCAAGATAGGTTCACGCATCATAAAATGGTGCAAACTCCTATATTTTGACACTAGATGTGTCTAGTGTCAAAATATAAATATGGAGTTAAGTTTGTGCCGAATTTGCGTCAGCACAAACAGAATATAAATATACCCCTTATTTTGGTGCCCTGGCCTATTTTGACTCCAGTCCAACTCTGAAGAGGGGCACTGCGTATACCGCCATCTAGCGCCATTCCTCGATGCCAGCTGGGTGTTATATTTAAGTTATGATGCTAGTCAGCAGGGAAACTGGAGGGTGTGCGTGAAAGAATGGCGCTAGTGAGGTTAGAGGCAAAAAAATGACTCTGACCTGATTAGCGTCATTATTTCCATGCACAACCCCCATGGACATGACTCCTGTCTAATTAAAGACAGAAGTCATGCCCCCAGTCCAATGGCCATACCCAGGAGACTTAAGCCCCCTGGGTATGGCCATTGGGCACAGTGCCATGTAGGGTGACCCAAGTTAGGCCCCCCTATGGAACTTTGAAAAATAACTAAAAATACTTACCTGGACTTACCTGGGATGGGTCCCCCCCATCCTTAGGTGTCCTCCAGGTGTGGGCGCGGGTGCCCCTGGGAGCAGGGAAGGGCACCTGTGGGCTGTTTCATGGTCTCTGGCCATGGAAAAAGGCCCACAGGTCCACTAACGCCTGTCCTGACCCAGGCATTAAATAATGGTGCTAAGCAGGCTTAGCAGCATTATTTAAGGCCCTTCTCCTCCCATGCGTGATTTTTGCACGGGAGGATAAATAAGGCGTTAGGGCCTTTGAGTAATTATTTGCCTGGGCACACCTACCTTGCATCTCATTGGCGCAAGGTATTTTTCCACTGCCAAAAATGACTTTAACTCCAATATTTTGGCACTAGACATGTCTAGCATCAAAATATAAATATGGAGTTAAGTTTGTGCTGGATTTGCATAAAACAAATGACTCAAATCCGGTGCAAACAGAGTATAAATATGCCCCTCAGTCCTAACGCTAGGGTTTCATATTTCGTTATTCTTTCTAAAAATCAGGATAGCCAGGCAAGGAAGACAAGCTTTTTTTATTCAGGCTAGTTGAAGCTGCAGCTATTTTCCCTTGAGTCTCAGGGGCTGATGTCGAGACACTAGTTACAGCTTAGTATTGCTCGGGTAGAGGTACAGAACTACTCTAGTCTCACTCATGTGAAGTTGCTTTCAATGAAGAAAAGGCTGTTGGTCATCACGATTGTTTGTGCTGTCTGGACTGAAGCTGTACGTGTATGGAAAACAAGCTATGTAACAGCAACCTGACAATGAACTATAATTCCCAAAAGGCCATCAACAACACTACTACTGAAGTATTGTGTGTTTTGGAAAGACAGTGGCCATTGTTGGACTATTGGCACAATTCTGTCTTGTGTTTTATGGTATCATGGCATCTTTTTAGGCAATTGTGATACAATGTTGCTACAACCAGAAGCTTGCAACACAGATATTGAATAAATTTTACAAGACCTATTGCTTCTTAATAAAGAGATGCATTAAAAAAAATAGTGTTTTTGATTAAACAAATGTTGACCTATTTCTTGATCATTTAATCAAACTCTTTTAATAATGTGTTTCTTACAATATATTTAGGATTATGCTGTGATGGAGCAGGAATCATACTTACACAATGTTGCTCACATATATAAGAGTTGCCACAAAAAAGGTATGAGAGATTTGATATTCACATATGAATTGTTAAGAATAGTGAACAAAAGTGTTAAACCTGCCAGCCTTAGGGTGGGCTCCGCCCAAACCTTCTATTTTTGCTGATCTCATTTTTGTTGGACTTAGGGCCCTGTTCTCTTTACCACACCTAACCAGTGCTAAAGTGTGCATGCTCACTCCCTAAAAACATGGTAACATCGGCTTATACACACTGGAAGATTTAATTTACCTAGTAAAGTGGCTCTACATGTACCCAGGGCCTGTAAATAAAATGGTACAAATGGGCCTGCAGCATTAATTGTGCCACCCACTTATGTAGCCTGTCAAATATGTCTCAGGCCTGTGATTGCAGCCTGTGTGAGTAGTCTAAACTGCCAGTTTGACTGGGCAAAATAATCCTTTTGTCAGGCCTAAATCTTCTTTTTTAACGCAAATAAAAAATAATCCTTTTGTCAGGCCTAAATCTTCCTTTTTAACACAAATAAGTTGCCCCCAGGCTAGTCCCTAAAGACCCTATATCTAAAAATCTGAACATGTACTTGCAGGAGTGCGCATGGAAGCGGAGGTTAGTCTTGATCCAATGGATCTTTTCAGTTGACTAGAAGGCAAGGGAGTTAACAACAGATTTACAATTTAACTTCCGAGGAGCCCATTTGGCCACATAATGAGGACTAGAAATTATTACATAAAGTTTAGTAGATTTATTACAAATCAGCAATCAGTCCCATATATGTGTACATCAAGATCGTATTATAAAGATACAGAATCAGAACCAGTAGGTTGAAGCACTGGAATAGATTCAATCTCAGTAGCATAAGGCATACAAGGAATACAGTCATAGCAAATGAGATACTAATAAAACAGAAATTGGCATTCCTTAAAGAAATTTGGTTTACTCTTTCTAAAAATGAACAGATTTCAGGATCATCTTAAAAATGTGCTGAAAGTATTCAGGAATAAAGGAGGGAAGGTGTCAACATAATGAAGACTCAGTTAGAAGTCTTCTGAAAAGGAAAATCACTGTTTAGCATGAAGCTATTCATTAGAAAGGACAAAAGGAAACAGAAAGGTCTGTACCTCTCAAATCGAAAAGGAGTCTGTCTAACAGTGTAAACACTAATTTAAGACCAAACATTTCCAGAAGCACCCATATCTCTTATCCCATCACCAAAAAGCTAATTACTTCTGTTTCTGATAGTGTGCATCTGCAACATCCATTAATTTTTCCATCCCACAGAGCTCCCCCGACTCCTTAATCCTCTAGTGTGATGAATGAAGGCTTCTTCTACTCATTAAACTGTCCTGTTCTTGCCAAGATTTCTCTTCTTAGGCCTCACCATCTTTAATATACAATATTCCTTTCTCTAGCTATGAAATCAAGAAATCACACCTGCAAAGGAAAAGAAACATGCATAGCAAGGAAAAATACCTTTCATGTTAGGAAATAAGTCAAGGTACTTTAGTTAATTATTCTCAATGTGCAGTTCAAATACACAATTATATGTCCACACATTATGTCAAAATAAATTCAAAGCGTAAATAAATGATTTCATGATTACATATGCAATGTATTTTCGATAAATGCAGTGTATCTTGAAAAACAAATGTTAATGCAAATGAAAACTGCAAATCTTTATGTAAAGCTAAACTTGTGAACACGCATGTAGAAAAGTCTCTAGTTTTTACAGTGAATACAACTCACTAATAAATTTTTGGTGCTTCACTTTACTTTTATAAAGTTAAGACACATAATATATAGTGTCAGTACTTAAATAAATATTGCTTCTGTGGCTTGTAAGGGTGAAGCCTAAATTACTCTGCTCCCTACTTTTAAGTTTTACATGTCTGGTAGTGAAAAAAATCACAAATTTGTTTTTCACTAGAGGAAGGCATATCTCTCCCATAGGATAACCTTGGGTTACCTTTTTACATTTAATAAGTGACAACTTTCAATTAAGAGCCAGTAGGAATTTTTAGTTTGATATTTAAGGAATTGTAATTTAATACACACTTAAATACAAACTTTAAGTCACAGTTCTGAAAATACAGCTTTTAGAAAGTTGACATTTTATTGTCCTACCATTTGGTGCCTCCAACCTGTATCCTGGGTCATATGACTAAGTGTAGCTGGCAGTTGGTCTTTGTGTATTGCTCCTAGACAGTGACACAAAGAGGAACTGTTGTAGGCAGGATGGGGCATCTCTGATTTGACAGCCAGTGAAGCCTTTACCTACCACACTTGCACATCACAAAGACTCTGCCTCAGCACACACACACTAGTCTTTTGTGTGCCCAGATGAACTGGGGCCAGAGCAGGGAAGTGGGAAATTCCAGCACCTTTGGAAGTGGAAACCTCCAGACTCATTTCCTGCTTCAAACCTGGCAGCAAGTATAAATATTGGACACTTAGACCCAATTCTTCAGTGCACCTCTGGACCTGTGGAAGGTTCAGAAACACTGCTGTGATGCTCCGATGCAGGAAGGATTGCTTCTCTGCTCTGCTATTCGGCTGCCCTGCTACTCTGCTTCCTACTGCCTTGTGACCTGCTACATGAGTTAAATAGGTCTGGACCTGCATCTTGAACCCAAGACCATCAGAGTGACTCCAAAGGCTAGTTGACTGGCCCCCTGATCAGAGCTTCAGGGACAGAAAATGCTCCAATCATCTTTAACACAGTCCATGGACTCTGTCTGCTAAGAGTCTTGCCCCCCAGGTGGTGCCACCCTAATCCTGGACCCTTAGAAGTAGCCATGAAGTTGCTCAGCCAGCTCAGCTGTAGTCTTTGGGACAGAACCAAGGCAGCACAATGCATCTCCTTGCAGCTCTGTATCAGCACCGCTGCTGTGCGATGCATCCCTGAGCAGGACATTGCATCACAAGCACCTGTTATTGGCATACTCGACAACAATGCAGGAACTTGCATCACACACCTCATTGGTGGCTTCATAGGAACCGCTGCTACATGACCCATCCGTGATGCAGGACCTCGCATCGCTGCCTGCAACTTAACAAAACCGCTGCTGTGCAATGCATCCTGAATATAGGCTCTCACAATACTTTGTGACCATGATTTAAACTACATTTTTCACCAAGGCTAACTTGGTCCCATCGCGGTCAGCCTGAACTTGTAATTTTGACTTGGTCAGGCATAACTAGATAACCATAGTTGACACGTTCTGCTTTTAGGCACTATTTTCACTTAAATCTGTAAAACTGCATGCTGATTGGGTTGTTTGTCGTTTGGTCTCAAATTATTTATTAAACTTTATTCTATTTTTTAAATTGGTGCAGGATTTTTCGTGTGGTGTGTTTTCTCTTTATTACTGTTTGAAACACTGCATAAATAATTTACACATTGCCTCTAAGGTAAGCCTGACTGCTTTTGTGCTAAACTACCAGAGTGTTAAGCACAGGTTAATTTGGGGTTGATTGTAACTTCACCCTGACAGGAATAGTAATTGCTGCTTGAGTTGGGTTTCACCCCCCCAACTAGTAACCCAATTTCCTACAAACAGAATATTAACATTGTTGGTTATCTCCTAGCTCTACAGGAGCCACTCATTTTCTTAAAAGCTTCAGGTGGTAATTTAAGTGGGAGTGTATCATTGTTGAAACTGGCCATCTTATGTGTATATTACCCCAGAATTTTTACTTCTTTTGCTGAATCCGTTTTGTGGGGCTTAGGACTCTGTGCACTTTACCCCTGTTAACCAGTAGTAAACTGCTTGTGGCCTCCCTTGCAAACATGGTAAAATTGTTACACAACTGATTGGCACATATATTTGCTTGCAAGTCCCTAAGATGTGGTACCGCCTGTACTGTTTGCCTGCAAATTAAATGTTACTAGTGGGCTGCAGTACACATTTTGCTACTGTTAGACTTAGCATCTTTGGCGTGGTCTCCCCTAACTATTTCTTCTGCTTCCCATGTTGTTGAAGTGTGCTGGACTCTGTTGTTGCTGTTTTTGATACTCTGGGCACTTTACTACTGCTAACCAGGACTAAAGTGCAAGTGCTCCTCTGTAACATGTATGTGTAAATGGCTTTCTATGATTGACATGTTTGAATTATTAGTAAGTCCCTAGTACAGTGCACTAGAGGTGCCCAGGGCCTGTAAATTAAATGCTACTAGTAGGTCTGCAGCACTGGTTGTGGCACCCACATGAGTAGATCTGTAAACATGGCTCAGATCTGCCACTGCAGTGTCTGTGTGTGCAGTATTAAGCTGCCAATTCGACTTGGCAAGTGTACCCACTTGCCAGGCCTAAACCTTCCTTTTTCTACCTGTAAGGCACCCCTAAGGTAGGCCCTATGTAGCCCCATGGGCAGGGTGCAGTGTATGTTTAAGGTAGGCCATATACTAGTGTGTTTTATATGTCCTAACAGTGAAATACTGCCCAATTCGGTTTTCATTGTTGCAAGGACTATGTCTCTCTTAGGTTAATATGGGGACTGCCTTTAAATATTATTAAAGTGAAGATTCCCTTTGGAAGCAGATAGAAATATGGAGTTTAGGGTCTCTGAACTCACAATTCAAAAGTACATCTTTTAGTAAAGGTTGTTTTTGGATTGCGTGTTTGAAAATGCTACTTTTAGGCATTTTCTTGCTTAAACCATTCTGTGACTCTGTCTGTTGTGGATTCTCTCTCTGTCTGGGTCAGTTTGACAGTTGGGCTGTTTGCACCTCTCCTCTAGACAGTGACACAAAGGGAGCTGGGGTGGACCCTGCATATCCTCATGAGCCATGTGGTCTGGAGGGGAAGGGAGGAGTGGTCACTTACATCTCAATGTACTGTGCCTGCCCTTACACAATGCAGTCTTCAACCCTCTGGTGTGTGTCTAGGGCCTGGCCTGGGCAAGGCAGGATCTTACAAACCAAGAGAGACCTTCCTTTGAAGTTTGCCTACTTCAAAGGCAGAAAGGGGTATTAGTAGTTGACCCAAAACCCCTGAAAATGAGATCACTTCTGGAATCAAGGGGAACCTCTGCTAAGGAGAAGAGCTGAAGAGCTGTGGAGAAGTGCTGCCCCTGCCTGTAACTTTGCTTTCTTTGGGCTTCCCTGCAGTTGCTGCTTCTGCCTATGAAAGGGGACAAAGACTGGACTGTGTTGTGCATTCCAGCTTGAGAACAATCTCCAAGGGCTAGAACTGAGCTTGCCTCCTGTTGTTAAAGTCTTAGGGCCATCAAAGACTTCCTTTGCCAGCACCTGGACTCCCTGCTGAGATTCCTGCCCTGCCAAGTGGTGCCCTATCCAGTCCCTGGACCCTTGAAAGGTGAAGTTGACAGACAAGAGCTGAACATTCACGCACAGAATGCTGAGCAGTGAAATTTTGACGCACCATCTGCAACGCGGCTAATAAACGATGCTCCACCGGCTTCGCGGCTGAACTCAACACTCCACCTGCATCGCAGATGGGAGATCGACGCATCGGGGCTGGAGAAATGATGTGCAAAACCCGATTTCGGCTGCTGATAACTACACAAACCCCACATAGCACGGATTTCTAACACCGTGCAGCCGGATTTTTCACGCATCATCCCTGGGCGTCAAAGTCAACCCAACTGTGCGCGGATACGAGGTGCCCCCTCTGGAAATTGACGCATCGCTCTCTTGTGAGGGAGAAAAACAACACATCGCCAACCTGACCGGAGAAGGAAACTACGCATGGCCACACTTGCGAGTAAGGAATCGACACATCACTGAGTTTTCCAACACGCGCTCGCCTGTGCAGCTTTATTTTTGACGCTAACAAGGTACTTTGTGTAACAACAACATTTCCATTGCTTTCTATGGAGTAAGACTCTTATTATTTTGAAAATTTGTATCTTGAGTTGTGTTTTGTTGGATTTTTGTTGTTTTGGTCTTGTTTTATTTAGATAAATATGACCTATTTCTCTAAACTGGTGTGGTGTCCATTTTGTAGTGTTTCACTGCATTACTGTGTGTGTTGGTACAACTTTAAACATTGCTTCTGAGTTAAGCCTGTCTGCTCGTGCCAAGCTACCAAAGGGGTTGGTGGGGGTTAACTGAGTGTTATTCTCCTTTACCCTGACTAGAGTGAGTGTCCTTGCTTGGACAGCGGGTAAACTGACTGCCAACCAAAGACCCCATTTCTAACAGCTACCCTTTAAAGTAGTACTCTAAAGCATGTTGGGAGTGAATCCCAAGGCCCCAGGTGATATCCCAAGTTCTTGCATCCTTGGCTGTTGTTAGAGTATACTTATACTCTCCCCAAATTATAAGAAGTAAGACTTTCAAAAATGTTACCATCTTTCTTCCTGGAAACCAACAGAGACCAGGGTCGCCATCAAAGCTGCAGCTTGCCGGGTTGCCCCACTGAAGGAGATATGACGTCTAGAAAAGTTCCAGAGTCCGAACTTGTAGGACTTTGCCAGAACTGTCTCCAAGCGGCATCTGAATAGCATCAAGGCCTTCCTCAGCACAGACTTTGCCTCTTGGACATTTCCCACCTGTGATGCCGACCGTCCTGGATGCCACTTTTCAGCAGCCCGCTGTCCTTGAGCCCTGTTGCAGATCCAGCTTGCCTCACCTATAACTCATCAATACCCACTTTTTCCTCCATAAAGGTTTATAAGTCAGAAGATAAACTTTCCTTGAACCTGGTCCCTGTATCTGACTGGTGATCCATCATGGTAGGCCTTAACTTTTGATTTTGACTCCATAAATTGCAACCAGATACCATGGTTGGAGCTTTGTGCTTTTTGATGCTATTTTTAATTCAAACTTTAAAAATTTGTCTTCATATGAATTTTTTAAAATATGGTTTCATTTTAGTCATTAAAATGTTCTCTATTTAAATAAGTTGATTTGGGATTTTTTGTGGTGTATTTCCACTTTATAACTGTTTTAGTACTGCATAAATACTTTACACATTGCCTCTGACTTCGGCCTGAATGCTTTGTGCCGAGCTACCACAGGGTTAAACACATGTTTAGTTAATGACTTTTGTGGTTTACCCCAACAAGAATTGTGATTAATATTTGAAGTAGGATCTCACTTCCTTCACCTAATACTCCAATTGCTTACAATAATAAATTTGAGGTACTTATACATACACTTTAGTTACGGAATCACATCACTTGAGTTTTACATCATTGGACAGAAAGTCGGTTACACAAAGATAATAATAAGGTATACAATTCACTATTACAGTTAAGCATAGACTACATTATGGCAAGTGACTTAAAATATCTCTTTGTCTAGAATAGATATCCACAACAGATGTGATGAGTAAGAATGGTGGAGGTCTGCGTCTCTGCTTCTGTCTTAACCAGTTTCTCCTTTCTTCACTTCTATGACTAGAGTTCTTATCCCCCCCATACTGGCTAATGGTGACAGTGATAAGAGATTGAAAAGTGTGTGCTTCCATTTGGATTATGAGAACAAATATTACTTTATCTTGACAATGAATTTACACTCTGCTCACTTGACTTTTAGAAAATTCTAAAGCACACAGCCTTTCCTCTCTGATGTTACTGTGGTCAATTTTGCATCAGGCTCAATTGTAGGATATCTCCAGTAATTGCACTTGACAAATACATACAAACGTCTGTAGCTCTCTTTTGTAAAAGAAGACTATCCCTCCTGCCCAGCAACATACCTACCCTAAGGCATTTTTTCAAATAGCGAGTTGACTAAACTAAGTTACTTTCTAACAGCATTAATTCTCTCTTTCGTTCAATCACACCTGTTATCAACGTCCAAAGTAGAAAGCGGTTATACCTTCCAATAATATCACTTAAAGCAAGTTTCCTCTTGGTCCATGCTAAACCTATGATAAGAGATCCACAGCTCAACTTGCAGTGTCATATTGTTGTAAGGGCTTGGGACTTAGATCCATGCCAGGATTCTAGATATCAGAAACCTTCCCATGGCTAGTGTGGGAATGTTCCAGAGTTGATTTACTTACATTAAACTCTACCCTGGTACTATTTCCTGGAATGTTTGCCTTGGGAAATAACTATTCTCTACTTCCTCCCAGCTCTCTCTCTCTCGATCAGCCAACCCTTGACACCCTCCAACGTTCTGTTGGATTACATCACCAATAATTCAGCACAAAATGTTTCTAGAACACTCTGTCCCTGACCTCACACAGCAGTCATACATAGAACAATAAAGTGAAAACACAAGAAGAATATCACTCCTATTCAGAAAAATAGAGTATATTCTAATAAATAGTTTGACACCTAAATGACAAAATAATTCTAATCAGTAGAATCAGGGTTACGAATGTTTTAAAGTTTAAAGTGAAAAATAGTGCCAGTATGTATTAACAAGAAAGTTTTAGGCTTGGAAAGGGGTTTATTTTGCCAAGTCAAAATGGCATTTTAAAACTACTCACGGGATGCAATGTGTGGCTTGGGACATTTGTTTAAGGGTTTAATTAAGTGGGTATCACAGTAAGTGCTCCATGCCCACTAATAGCATTTCATTTACTGGCCCTGGGTATATGGTATACCACTTTACTAAGGACTTATAAGTAAATAAAATATATGCCAATCAGGTGTAAGCCAATTTTAACATGTTTTATGGTGTGATCACAAGCACTTTAGCACTGGTTAGCAGTGGTAAAGTGCACAGAGTCCTGATAGCCAACAAAAATGGGTTCAGAAAATAGAAGTGAGGGCAAAACATTTGGGGATGACCCTGTAGAGAAGGTCAATTACAACAATACCTTGTTAAACCATTCTTCGCATACGCTCAAGACATTGTACCCTGTTCTACACAAGAATATTTAGATTAATGGTACCCTGGTTTATAGGGTTATGGGCATTACCAATCAGCCCATTGCAGACCAAGGTTTTTTTCAGCACTTCTTCTTCCAATCCATGTTCCTGATATCAGCAGGCTAAGATGCTTCTGGACTGTTTCTATTCTCTATAACTCTCTTTCTCTTTTCCCCCTTTATAGACGCTTCGGATTCTGGAGTTCACTACAGGTCATATTTGACAAAAAGGGGATGGCTTATTGATAGACACCCTGAACTGAATACCAGTAAAATCTTGACAGTCTGCATGTTTTTGCTTAGAATTAATGATAGCCATATACATTAGTAATACTATTCCCTTCAAGACTTCCAGGCAGGCTTATAGGAGCCCTAGGTGTAAATGAAACTGAGCAGTACTCAATGTAACTCACTCTACCTTTGATCTTTACTGTCACATTCATGCTTGCCAGTTTAATTTGGAATTTAAGTCAACTTCTAACTAACAGCAATTAGAGATTGTAGTCAGTTTTTGGGACTGAGAAACTAGAGAAATACAGTATTCCCACACACAAGCACCATAATGTCAGTATTGCTGAAGTTGGACATGAGCTCATTGCCACAGTTTTATTGTTATAACTGGGTTACTAATTGTTGGCATCTTACTAGGGGTGGGCCATAAGGAAAACATAATCTATGTATGAGACAGGTTCCACCCAATAAAGGGGAAAACACAGTGAGTAGTATTACCATACAAATTGCCAAAATGAAGATTAAAATGCAAGGGGGTTGGAAGGTCATTATAGGGGTAAATCTTCAGCAACAAACACAGCAAACAAGAGCAATACCATCAGAGGTCTGCAGCAGTTACCCAAGTGACAACTCAGGGCCAGATTCCGAGTTTGGTGGTCAGATTGTGATCCTGGCAGTCAGACCACAAGGAGACCACCGCCTCCAATGGGATCAGGGATCCTGACAGGTTGGCGATGGTCAGAGTCGTGTTCAGCCAGTGCTGATCACGACTCTGCTTTCCGCCAGCCTTTCTATGGCGGTTGAACCGACATGGAAAGGCTGGCAGAAAGCCAGTGCTGGGGGCCCCTGCACTGCGCAAGACTAAGGGCCTCATTATGACCCTGGCGGGCGGCGGAGGCCGCCCGCCAGGATCCCGCCCTCCATTATACCGCTCCGCGGTCTGAAGACCGCGGAGGGTATTATGAGTTTTTCCCTGGGCTGGCGGGCGGTCTCCAAAAGACCGCCCGCCAGCCCAGGGAAAAACTCCCTTCCCACGAGGATGCCGGCTCGTAATCGAGCCGGCGGAGTGGGAAGGTGCGACGGGTGCAATGGCACCCGTCGCGTATTTCAGTGTCTGCAAGGCAGACACTGAAATACTTTGCGGGGCCCTCTTACGGGGGCCCCTGCCGTGCCCATGCCATTGGCATGGGCACGGCAGGGGCCCCCAGGGGCCCCGCGACCCCCCCTACCGCCATCCTGTTCATGGCGGCTTTCCCTCCATGAACAGGATGGCGGTAGGGGGGGTCAGAATCCCCTCGGCGGCGCAGCGAGCTGCGCCGCCTTGGAGGATTCTAAGGTCAGTGGAAAACCGGCGGGAGACCGCCGGTTTTCCCGTTCTGACCGCGGCCAAAGCGCCGCGGTCAGAATGACCAAGGGAGCACCGCCGGCCTGTCGGCGGTGCTCCCGCCCCCGTTGGCCCTGGCGGTAGAGAACCGCCAGGGTCAGAATGAGGGCCTATGTCATGGGCAGTGCATGGCCCTCCCCTGCCAACACCCTCAGAATGCGCTAGGGGAGCAAAGGTCAATGCCACCACACTGTTTCCATTGGGCTGACCATCAGAAACGCCATAGTACAAAAATCCTCCCATCACATTACGATCCACAAACCACAACAGCCGTTCCTCCATGGAGAACCATTGGCGGTGCGAACAGCGGTGGTCTCAACTTCTATCAGAACACCACACCACATCACATTGGATAGTTTGAAAACCCCACAGCTGATACACATCCGCACACCCAACACACCTACTCACTGCACTATATAACACACCCCACAATCCTTTGCAAACAAAACGCCACACTCAACTACAGACAACCAACATCCCAGAGAGTTCAACATAGCAAGAATAGGCACCAATCTACACTTCACTATGCACACATCACACACTTGCACAACATACCAAACAGACACATTAGTGCCACACACAATCCACAACACCCAACACACACTTACATCACAGCACCCACACGTCACCATTTACCTAACTCTGCAGCCATTCCCTTTGCACACAACCACACCATCCTCACAACCACTACCATGTCCCCACAAAAACACACATGTTTCACTGATGGAGGGTTGAGGGCCATCATGGTGGATGAAATTGTAAGGGTAGAGTCGCACCTGTATGGGGCACAGGTCCAACAAACATCTATTGTCAGGAAAAAGGAGTTGTGGCAAAGGATAGTCTACAGGGGAAATTCTGAGGGTCATCCATGCACAAGGGAGGACATCAGGAAGAGGCGGAACGACCTCAGGGGGGAGGTCTGTTCCATGGCATCAAGGCACCAGCTAGCGGTACTGAAGACTCGCAGTTGGCTCCCACCTCCTCTGCCTATGTTCACTTACTGGCAGAAGGTCTTGAACATCCTGCATCCTGAGGGCCTAACAGGAACACCTGAGGGAGAGGAGTCTGGTAAGTACCAACAACAATCATGTCACACAATTGTCTTGTCCTGCATGCTTCCACACCACCTATACCCACCCCAATTTACACACTGACTACTAGAACTCTCTCCTAATTACCTAATACCCCTACCGGTCATGCCACATGTCCACTAAACTCATCTAGCCCCACAGCTGTTGGGAATGGCACGTGAGGCACTGGCTAATTATAGCACTGCAACTCCTAGAATGCAATATCCCAACATATTCAACACCAGCACACTGCACCAAATATTACTTGTCATGCATGTCCAACCAATATCCGATCTAATCCATCTTGATTGTTCTAGTGTGGAACAGTACATGGCAAAGACAGCAATGCAATGGCTCACTCACAATAACATTTCAAGCAAAACACAGCTATAGATGAGAGCCCATATAAAATGGTCACAGATCAAAGTTCCCAAGTTAGAAATATACTCACCTGGTTTTGAAAAGTCAGATGGCTGAGTGGATGCACATGCAGTACATCCAGATACAGGTCAATGTTCATTGTAAGCTCATATAATATGTTCCTATAAGGACACCAATGTGCATTGTACAGCTCTTATGTGTGTCAGCTATCATGCCAGGCAGTTCACTACCTAACAGAGGCGAACAGCCATGTCAATTATCAGACAATATCAGATGCCATCAGCTGTACAATCACTACCAACATAGGGGCATATTTATAATGTCCTAGCGCAACCTTGCACCACACTTAAGTCATAATTTCTTACGCTAATGTGGCCCAACGAGGACAAAATCCATGCACTGTATATACAGAGTAGCGCAATGCATGCATTGCGTCCCTCTGTAACCCTTTGCGCTACATTATACCTACGCCGGGCATAATGTATGCAAGGGGGGCATTCCCCCATTGGGGGAGCCAGAAAAATGGCACAAGGAAATCTATGAGATTTCCTTGCACTATTTGTTACAGCACTTTTGGCAACATTTTGGCGCTACTCCTGCAAAGTACATAAATAGGGTAATGAAAAATTACGCCATTGTCTCCAACCCTGTGCCATGGTGCGCCATATTTCAAAATACGGTGCACACATGGTGGTGGTAGGGGGGTGCCAAGAGGCATAGGGATAGTGGTGCTGCACTCAGTGCAGTGTCACTTTCCATAACTCTGCCCCATAGTTTACAAGCATAAAACATGGTATATGGAATTGAAGTTACAGATTTTCATGTTGTACCAGGTTACATAGTGCATCATCTGTCAATGTCATTGCTGGGGATCATGTTAAGGCACTGCCTGCATCTCGCACAACTGCTACCGTACCCCCATTGTAACCTGAACTCTGTGTTTGACTCCCTCCACAAGTACCCTTGCAATTGTGTAATAGGAGAGGATACCAGAGACTGCCACTACCCCTCTGGATGAAGGCCCCAGTGAGGACAACATCCCTTGATGTCTAGACACTGAAGAAGAACGTTGCACATCTGGGACACCTGGACAGTCAACAACTGTCAGCCTCACCCTGCTCACATCTACTCCTCCCAGCCCTGTTGCATCTACATCACAGGCAACCATTCAACCCCAAACATGTGTCCCAAGGACTGTGCCATCCATTGTGTGCCTCACAGTAGAGGTACCTGAGTCTCACCTTGCCACCCCTGACAATGATGGACCTGCCACCACTGGGAGTGGGCACACTGTTCCAGGGGCACAGGCACGTGGGGGCAGGGTTTGTGGAATGGATGGTGTGGGCCAGAGGATGGGGCCTCAAATGGGCACTTCCGACCAGGAAACCATTTCCTGAGTCTTGGGAGCCTACCAAAGTTCCCAAGGCATGATGGGCTACGTTATCACCATGTTGGGTGAAATCCAAAAGCTGCAGAGGGACAACCACCAGGAAGTCATGCAGCAGTGGCAGGCACAAAATGCCCACTTGGCTTCCATTGCAGGTGTGCTGAGAGACTTGAAAACCACACTGAGTAGGTTTTGTACCCAACATCTGGCCCCTTCCACTAGCAATGAGACATCAGGCCCTTCTACATCTGCGCCTGCTAGTGGAATGAAGGCCCTGCCAAGAGAAAGACATGCCTCAGACACCCCACCTTCTATAGCTGAAGAACCCCCCTGCAAACGTAGACGTCCACCCTGACATCCAGCAAGAGCAGATGCCAAGACCAAACCCACTGCCCAGAAGTAAACCTCTCCTTAACTGTTCCCCTTGTGTTCCACAGCCTGTTGACTGGTGTAACCAATCTCCATTTTCCTATGGTGCAAGGACACAAGACCTGTGTTCACAAATTGTGTAGCAGATACCCTGATGATTTCATCCACCTTGACTAAACCTATCACCATTTTTGTGTGTGTGTTGTACGTTAGTAGTCACATTTGTTTTTTGTATTTTCACAATTGATCACACTGAAACACAGGTCCTGTGTATGTCTCATTTATCAACCATGTACAATAGTTATCAATGCCAACTCTAGTCTGATCATATCCCTCTGTATCGTACCCCCATTGTTATGGACCTCATTTGTGGACTTCATCAGCAGGAGACTCATTACAATAGGATTGTAACAGGACCCCTACACACAATCAGTGAAAGATTTGCTAACTGCACAAAGAGCATGACTGAACATCAGGATGTCTGCTAAGGTGTAAAGCAATTCTAAACTACATGATACAGAAGTTAGGGTAATGTCACTTTACCAACAAAGCAGGAAGCACACAGATCTGTTCTTTGTATCACCTGGCAAAGCCTTGTCACATACCATGGCTTCAAAATATACATATCCCATCGTACAGACAGAGCTCAGTACTGATCTACCTATTCCTGGAAACTTTCCCTTACATTGGTCACATACATGTAGGCTTGTCACTCACCTATGTCACTCCACAGTGACGTGCACATTGGTCTGCAAAGTAGGATCACAATGACAGCTAGATTCAAGGTAGAATACATACAACTGTTGCCTTTGTGCAGGGAGAGTTTATGGTCCTACATTTACACATGAGTTAGACACATATCCAGACACAAATGACAGCCTTTGACAACCTCCTCTACCCTACAGGTGACTTTGACAGGAAAACACTTTTCCACCCGAGTGTCCTGACAGTCTAACAATGTTAGTCACACGTCACGTAAACAAGACTCATAGTACCTGGTATCAGCCATGACCACTTCTCATGTCTGTCTGCAATTCCCATCTGCTTCTGACAATGTCTGTCATTTGCCAAGGCTCATGAGCCAAACAGGATCTAGGCGAATCTGTTTGTAAAAGAAGAGGGGTGGGACAAAGCGGAATACACTCCTCAAATCAGACAATCATGTCCACAAGTGTAACTTTGCATCTGCTATAACAACACATGATACTGTAGACAACTCTGTTCTGTACACAATACATATTTTCAGTTTGCATGCACAACTTACTCATAGGCATTGGAGCTATCTGCAATCCCACAGATGATGCAAGAAAGGAGATGACATGCTACCTATCTACTTCAGGTTGCAAATTTAAACCACAACATTACGTCTACTTCGCATACCTTTTAGTCAGTTGAAGTACTGATTGATGAGATCTGCCCTAGAGTCTCCTGCTTCATCTTCCTCTGGATCTTCATCACTAGGCAAGTCTGCATTTCTACCCAGAGGTTCTGCTGGCTCCCCCTTATGTGGTAGAAAAGGTATCTGTCATCTCAGGGCAAGATTGTGGAGCATGCAGCAGGCATCTACTATTTGATATACCTTGTTGGGAGTGTAGGGGTGGGCTCTTCCTGACCTGTCTAAACATGTAAATCTTGCCTTCAAAAGCCCAAAAGTCGGCTCAACAACACACCTTGTCCTCCCTCATTGTAGCGGAATTACCCAGGTGTGGTTTGGTACCTCACTGGTGTCAACAACCAAGGAAGGTTTGGATAGCCAGAGTAACTGGATGGACTTATCCTGAATACTTTGCACCGACTTAGACACACCACCTAAACGTTTAGGAGTGGTAGATTTTCCTGTTCCTGCACACCTGTTTATTAGCACTGGGGGAACCAAGGCTACATGGGTACCATCTATGGCTCCAACCACATGTTGAATGTGTCCCATGACATAAAACTCAAACTTCACATAGGCCACATTTGCATGTTGGGAAAAACTGATGTGGCTGTCCAGGTGTTTCAACAATGCACAGTGTACATCCTCAAAACCAGACTGAACATGGACTGAGACATTCCTTCAGCTATAGCCACTGTATTCTGAAAGGACCCAGTGGCCAGGAAGTGTAGCACTGACAAGACTTGAATGATGGGAGGTATGCTATAGGGATTGAAAATGGCAGGCATCAGATCTGGCTCCAATTGGTCACAAAGATCCAAGATAGTATGACGAGTCAGCTGATAAGTCTCCTCCATGGTGTGCAGGCCTACTAGTAGAAGGTACACTGATGGTTGTTGTCCTCTTCTCATGCCAGGAAAACTATGTGAAAAAATTGAAAAATAGTATGTGACATGCAGCATGCAGACATCTTGGAAAGTCAGATAAGCAAATCACACATATCTGCTGTCAAGGTCAGTTACAAACTCTGATATCTACAGAATAGAACATAGGTATGAACCCGATGACACCCTCCTTGTTGCGCAGTCCCCCAAAAAAGTGTTGAACTACACATACAGATTCATCTGTTACCATACACGGTTGAATGTCCAACGGATTTGACAAGTCTTATACATATTGTTGCACTTTATCAACATTTTCAAAGCACATGGGAACATCCGAGTAGGTGTACATTGCTATTACCACATATCCTTGATTAACACAGCATTTACTCCACAGATGCACAAATTGACAAGTAAACATGAAGACAGTACTTACAGTTGTACTGCACGATATGGGGTATAGTTAATGACACAGATAATAAAACTCTTCCATACATGAAATGTACTTAAAATGGCAGCCGCCTGACCTACTGTACTGGAAACATGGAAGCGACCGTAGTCCACCGGCGGAAGTTGTCATGGCAGTAGGCAGTCACAACTGTGGTGGATATTGCCTTTGGAAGACATTGCTGCCTTTGCGGACTTGGGCCAATGGTGATGGTCATGTATGTGGTGGCTGTGACTGCCATCTTCTGCAGTATTGCTCACCTGACTCCTGACACTGCTGCCAGCAAGACCTCCATTACCTGAGCTGGTGTGTACTGCCTCTGTGAGCTATCATGCAACGTCCTGCATGTAAGAGGCCCACGCCTTCACGCCTGAAGAGCTGGATAAGCTTGTGGAGGAGGTCCTACCCCTGTAAGAACAGCTATATGGTGCACCAGACGAGCAGGTGTGTCCAATGCAACAGCAATGGGTGATAGGTGTGGTGTATGATGGTGTACCTGAAATGTAAAGTAGTGAAGGTGTTGATGCATGCAGATGATAATTTGTAAATTAAAGTGAGTTGAGAGGATAGGAATGTTTCCCAACTTGCTGTCACTGAAGTGTGTAGTCCGCTATCCGTTGGTATGGTACATGTGGAGATGACCTTTTTCTTTTGTCTGCATCATCCATGCAGGTCAACACCCATCAGAAGAAGGGAATTTAATGTGCCATCAACAAGCAAGTATGGACCTTGAGTGTCCACAACCGGCAGAGCACCCATTGTAGGAAATGGTAGGAGCACCTGACACGCTGGGCTCGGAATACTACAGAGGCCCAGCTGGGGATGGCCTCCCAATAAGGGAGGGGTGCCCATCGGACCTTGGGCGGTGGCCTACCCTGAGGTGGTAGCCATTTGAGGGCAGCACATCAGCCATAGGGAGGTAAGTACTGACAAAATCCATGTACTTGCCTCCGAAAGTTTAGTGTATGATGTCTATGTATTGCAGCTGTGACGGTGTGGTAAGTGCTACAGGTATGGTGACTAATAGGAAGACATGGTACGACAGTTGCCAAAATACAAACACTGATGTGGCCATTGTAATGTGCATGGGAACATGTTAATTATCTTTGTCTGACAAATAGAATGATTGCATGTGGAGATGCACATTTGACTGTGTCATATGTGTGATTCTACTCAGCCATGCATATTTGTAACCTGCTGTGTCATCCTTCCCACCTAATGTTCCCAAGTACATTTACCAAAATGGTAAGTTGTACATCTCTTTGGTCTCTGACCAATCTTATTCCATTGGATCTGCTCTATGTTTTACATTGGTCTGACAGATGATTAACAGGGCCAAGGAATCCTGTGTCCTGAAAAGGTTGGACACTTCATGTGAGGCTGTCATCCCAGTCAGGCTTTTGGCATGGCCAACTTATTATACTCCCTATATATTAAGGAGTTGTCCCCATTGGCATGTCAGATTCATACATTGGGAAGTGTGAAGTTTGATCAGGGTAGACATGCCTCAATGTGAAATTCATGGTGACAATAATACATTGACATTTCATGGTATTACATTGACATGTGTACAATTACCTTTTATCCTAATGTATTCGGTGTTGAGAAGGTAAGTGGCTAGGCTGCTGATCCATTAGTCCATGTATTTTTTATATGAGTGCAATATATGCTATTTGCTGCCTACATCATGTGTCAGTTGATACATTGTGCCTGATTTGATGTTGAAAGCTCTATTTTTTCACAGACTTACCTTAGTAAATCTGAGGCTTTTTGGACAGTTTGGGTAATGGCTCTGATAATTTCTGCCTAACTTAATGGTGTAGCAGGTGTTCTATTTAACATACACCTGTTGGTGTTATGGGATATTTTGTCATTCAATTTGCTTGATTCTAGTTGTGTCATTCATGGGTACACTAGTAATCAGTTGTGCAAGTGTTATTTCTGGACTAAGGTAGTAGGAAACATGTCTGGACAGTTGTTAGTGATGTAGATGTTCAGATGTTGTTATGTAGAGCTTTCAGTTCAGCGCGTATGGTGGAATGCTATGAGCCCTTCATGCACATAGTCTGGTGTCCATTGTACTGCTGGTGTTACTATGCTCCTTGTGGTTTTTGTGGGGGTATCCTGTGTGCTAAGAAGGTCCCTATTGCAGTACATAGATTTGCGGTCTAAGTAATAATGAATCAGATTAGTGGGTGCAGAAACTCCTAATTAATATTTTCCTAGCATTTAGATAGTTGTTTCAATGCCATGCCATGTTATTTTGTGATGCACACTGTATGGGAATGCCTTATGCAGTGTCCTCATCTGAATGATATGTTAGGCATGTGATTGGAAAGCAACATGTTGTGTTGTATTTGAAGTGAGATGAGTTTACTTTCATGGAACACGACTACTGGTGATGGACTAGACAGGTGTGGAGTAGGGGTAGGCATGATATTGAGTTATCAGTCAACTGCATTTCCTTATACTGATTTGATGATGGACAGAGATGATCTGTATGGGGATAGAATTTTGATGTAGCCACTCCACCTTCTGCATGATGCATTTGAGTTACAGCTGAATTGATAGGATTATGATGTAGTGCTCAGATAGTTGGCTTATGTTGTGGGTGAGACGGTGGTCATATGGGAATGTTGGAAGTAACTTTGTTAGAAATGGGATCTCTAGTTGCCAGAGGTATACACCCTTGTCCAAGCAGGGACCACAATCCTAGTCAGGGTAAGTCACACACAATCCAAATTATACTGTGCCCACCCTCTGGTAGCTTGCCACTGAGCAGTCAGGCTTAACTTAGAAGGCAATGTGTAAAGTAGCTGTGCAGTAAATCATACAGTGCACAGTGAAAACACCATAAAAGTACACCACACAGGTTTAGAAAAATATAAGATATTAATCTGGTTAAATTAAGGTCAGAACGATAAAGATTCACTAAGCACAAGTTGAGATATCACTTTTGCAAGATTAAAAAGAGTCTTGAATCTTAGATATCAACAGTTGTCTCATGATAGCACAAAGTACCTGGTTTGTGTCAAAATTATCATGCATGGACACCACAAAGGAGGAGATGCGTGGAAAAGTAGGGAGTGCGTCGGATTTTCCAGCGATGCACAGATGATGCGTCATTTCTTCCTACTGCAAGGGGCTTTAAGTCAATTTCTGCCATGTAGTCTTGGTTCCTCACTGCGATGCAGGGATTTTTTGATGTCCAAGGATGGTGCGCGGAAAATTCTGGGCATGCAGGGTGAAGTCATGGGCGTTGCATCAATGCGGTAGGCGATACATCAGAGTTTCTCTCACACAGCAGGCACTGTGTCGATTCTGCACTCAGGAAGTTGGGCTGCGTCATTCCGGCTTGGTTGTGCATCGATCCGGTAGGGCTGTGCGTTGAAGTTCCAGTCACAACGCAGGCGCTGCATCGATCTTCGCTCAGGAAGTCAGGCAACGTCGTTCCGGTTCGGCTGTGCGGTGATTTTCTTGTTGCAGGGCAGGCTGTGCATCCTTTCCAGTAGGCTGTGCATCAGTTTTCAGGGTACAAGGAGTTCCTTGAAGAGATGGAGTCTTTTTGGCCCTTAGACTTCAGAAAAATGAAGGCAAGCTCAATCCAAGCCCTTGGAACAGCACTTCTCAGCAAAGTCAGAGGGCAGCAGGGCAAACAGCAGGGCAGCAGTCTTTCACAGCAAAGCAGTCCACAGGAGCCCTTTGGGCAGTCATGCAGTTCCTCTTGACAGGTTGCAGGTTCAGAAGTGTCTAATTTGGTGGGGTCAGGGACCTAGTTTATATACCCAAAAATGCCTTTGAAGTAGGGGAGACTTCAAAGAGTAATTTTGAAGTGCACACGTTCCCCTTTCAGTACAGGTCTGTCTGCCATGGTCCCAGTAGGTCGTTTGGCAGTCCATTGTGTGAGGGCAGGCCACTAGCCTTTGAAATGTAAGTGTCAGGCCCTCTACTCTTCCAGCCCTGGAAGACCCATTCAGTATGCAGATGAGTGCAGGTATGACTGAGTGTCCTGTGTTTGTGTTTGGCTGGGTGAAATGCAAAAGGGAGCTGTCAACCAGCCCAGCCCAGATGTGGATTGGAAACAGGCTGTTAGGCACAGATGGAGTTTTAGTGCAGAGAAATGCTCACTTTCTAAAATGGCATTTCTAAAATAGTAATATAAAATCCAACCTCATCAATAAGCAGGATTTTATATTACCATTCTGGCCATACTAAATATGACTTGGTTACCCCTTTCTGATCAGAATCTACCACTCAAACAGGATATGAGGGCTGTCCTAATGCTATCCTATTAAAGGAGCAAGCCTCACAGTAGTGGAAAACTAATTTAGGAGTTTTGCTCTACCAGGACATATGAACCACTCATGTACATGTCCCGTCTTTTGTCTACATAGCACCCTGCCCTATGGGTAACCTAGGGCCTACCTTAGGGGTGACTTATATGTAGAAAAAGTCAAGTTTGTTTAAATGCCAAGTCAAAGTGGCAGTGAAACTGCACACACAGGCCTTGCAATTGCAGGCCTGAGATATGGTTTAGCGGCTACTTACGTGGGTGGCACAACCAGTGCTGCAGGCCCACTGGTAGCATTCAATCTACAGCCCCTGGACACATGTAGTGCACTTTACTAGGGACTTACAAGTAGATCAAATATGCCAATTGGGTATAAACCAATGTTACCATGTTTAAGGGAGAGAGCATATGCACTTTAGCACTGGTTAGCAGTGATAAAGTGTGCAGAGTCCTAAAACCAGCAAAACAGTGTCAGAAAAGTGGAGGCAGATACAAAGTTGGGGGATGACCACCCTAAGCCTGTCAGGTCTTACAATCTTGTTTTGACATGATGGAGGTCCTGAATGGTTTCTAGCTGGGGCTTTATTTGACATCGGAGCGTTACTGTTGTGCATGTTGTTTTGTATGTGTATGGGAAGAATGTGATGACCCTCTCTCTCTCTTTCTGTGCATCAGCATCAGCAGCCAAAGGAGACAGGGCACAGCGGAGTTGGGAAGCTGTTGCCCATGGGTCCCAGAGTGCTGAGACCACCGACACCAAGGGACCCAGTGGTCCAGAGGGAGAGGGGAGTGCCACAGGGAAGACAGGATCCACATCTTCATCTTTGGAATCCTCCTCCAGTGGACACTCCCTGGCCATGGCCGACCCCGCTGGGACCACCCCAGGACCATCTCTGCCCATGCCCACCCATACTACCATCACCCTCTCTGTAGTTCCCCACCCAGTTGTCCGTGCCCGCTCACCCATGAGGGTGGGTGTCTCCTTTGCTGCAGGCACCTCTGACCCTGTCCCAGTCAGCCCTGCTGTCCTCAGTGAGGTGGGTATTTTACCTCCTGAGGTCAATATCTGTGGGTCAGTCGACCTTTGCGAATGCCATCCAGGGACTGGCAACTAAGATCAAACAGAGCAATGTGTTCCTGGAGGGCATTCACTGTGCACTGGCTGGCCTACAGAGATCCTTTCAGGCTCTGGCCTCCACACTGATGGCAGCCAGTTTCTCTTTGTCTTCTGTCTCCCCTCCACCTTCATCTTCTTAATCCCAGACCCCTCTTCCCTGACCTAGCCAATGCACACAGACAGACAAGCATGCATCCACCTCAACATCCAAGGGTAGCTCAGACAAACACAAGCACCACAATACACACCACAGGCATGCACACAAGCAACATACACCTGCACACACTTCAACAGTCACAACCTGCCCCAACTATCCCACCACCCCAGCATCACAGACACAACACCTGACACACCTGCAGACACCACACCAACATTCACAGATCCAGCCACTGCATCTATCTTACCTACTGATAACACCAAGGCAGACCCCACACCCACAGACATCACAACAACTGACACGAAAAAAACAACGCTAATTCGGCGCAAACGTGCTCTCCACAGATGTAATTGTATTACCGCTTTGGGATTGTTCCTCATCACTTTCCACAAAGTCTGGTAGTGGTGCAGCAGTTGCTCTCTTGGTATTTGAAGTTGGGGTAATGGGCATAGGAGTTGCAATTGTGCTGTCTTTCATTTCCACACGTGTGTCAGTAGCTTCTCCAGCCTCAACTGTTTCTGACACACCCTGGGTGTGATCTGTGGAAATGTATGTACATAGTTAGTGTAAATAAATGTATAGTGATTGTTCACAATATTGTGGAAACTGTGATTCATTGGTTTGTGACACGTATGAAATTTACAGTTATGTGTTGTGTAGTCATCAGCACACAGTACAGCATGTAACTTAGATGCACTACAACTCCCATGATGCATTGGCAAAGTACAGCAAACATCTCAATTAAGTTTTGTTGGGTGAGATTGTGTACTTGAGTAATTACAAAACATATGTAATGCTTAGTAATTAGAGGGAGATGACTGGCCCTGGCAGGAGCCTGCTGGACTGGAGGTGTCAATGTCTCACACTTCCATCACACTTTCTGGTTCCATTGTCCCTTCAATCACTGGTGCAATGACCCTCAGCCATCCTGCTGGCCACCGTCTCTTTAGTGTGGGATCTTAGGTCATGCCAGAGTTTCCTGTTCTCTGGAATGGTCTGCTTGATGACACAAAGGAAGTCCATCTTCTCCAGGATGCTGTTCCATATTTTGCTCTTCTGTCCCTCAGGAACAGTGAGTGTTGCCTTCCCAAAGAACTATTCCAGATGTGCCCCACATTCTTCGGTTAGCATCTCTATCTTATTTACTAAGAATTGGACTTTACGCTTCCTGCTGCCAGAATTCTTGTCCTCATCATCACTGGACATGGTGCAATTCAGGAATTGGTATTCCACTGACAGTGGTGAGACAGGTGCACTCTTTCCTTCCAGCACCTTCCTAGCGTTGTAGGTTGTAGCCACACCCTGTATTTCTTAACTTCCTGATCTGACATCATCATTCTGCATCCAGAATTCAACTTTGCCTAAATTTTGATTTCCTATTAGTAAATCACAATTTTGTGATTTCCAAAATTGTGATTTCCTATTTCATATTTGCAATGGTGAATTTGTAGAAATTGCAACTAGTGGGATACACTTTTACATACATCTCATTTTGCGATTCTCTAATAGTGATTTCTACAAATTCTTACATGTATCCCAAGATTCTGTTTGTGGATAGTGCACGTGTTATTTTTTTCCCTGCCTTTCTGCAGACACAGGGACGGGTGTTGGAGAAGCACCAGTCATGCTCATGGGGCTTTGGCCTGCCCCAGGATTCCTCCTCTTCAGTCCCAGGTGTATGCGATCTCCTGCAACAGTAGATTAAATGTGCTAGGCCAGGGGGTCCCCGAGCCGAGAATGATTCTTTAGAGGGGCCCCAACACTTGCCTCCACACAGGGCATAGGACGGCATATTAAAAAATTACCCATGCAGCAATCAGCGGGCACAGGTGTGTTATGTAAATAGCCCAGCGGAGCGGCATATGTTCTTTCCTGTGGGTTAGCAGCCAAATATTTAGAACTGCATAATTGTGCCCTGTGGGGTAATTCTTTTACAATTTTTGACTTATTTTGTTCGCAAGCACCTGTTCTCTAAATGACATATATTATGGGGACCTAGTTGTACTGGCTGTCTGTGCCAGTCCTCTTCTCTCCTGGCTGCTGGTGCTCTTCTCCTAATGCTTTTGGGATCTTGTGCAGGCCCTAAACTATAAGCCAGCAGAACACCCTCCTACCAACACTACCATGCCCCTAAGCCTCCTGGCTGTCTTTCAGGGCCCTTGGGGTGGCAGTGGAGTCAAGAACGTCTCCCATATGGTCCTCAGGGGACATAAGGCGGCCAGGGCCACTGGACCTTGAAAGACCCATCTAGTCTTGAGGATGAGCTGGAGTCCTTAGCAGGGCATCAGGTTGTTTATCCTTCTAGCTGTCCAAAATTCTAGTGCCATGACCATCTAGGCCCACGCCCAGGGTCTTGCTCTCTGTCTCTCCCTTGTGAAGGGGTTTACAGTGTGGGTAAAACATTCTAGATGCCAGGCACCCCTGGCCAATCTTAGGATGTCTCATCATCCCTCTACCCCTGTCCCAGACATCCTGCACAATATTCTGGGACACTCCAATATGGGAGAATCCTTCTTCCCCTGTACAAAGCTCCTGAGCCCACCTAGAGGTGTGGTCAGGGAGAGGGGTAGCCCTCCTCAGTGGACAGTTTAAACCAGTTCTGTGACAGGTCCCCATCACTCTCAGATTGGAGCCAGACTGACAACAAGAACAATATGGGGCAGGCCCAGATGTTGGCCATATCTGCCTGTGACAGGGATGGCCCTTTTGAAGTTAGTAAAGTTATTAGGCACAACACCCAGGCTGTCTTATCAAGGAGGGATAGCAATACACATCTCATTACAGGAGAGCCATCAGCTGCCAGGTGGCAGCTGGAAAGCACAGAAAGGCCTTAGAGGCTTTAGGTAGGGAAATGGTTGCTTAATAATTTGACAAAATTGGATTATACTACGAAATTGGATTTTAGAAAAATGTAGTCCTTTGTTTATTTCTTTACCAATCCGAATTTAGCATTTATTAAATGTACCAAGGTAGCCCAGTGTTTCTCTTTGAAAGCAGCCATCCTTGCTATAGTGAATATAACTTTGGGGGATATTTCACTGTAAGGCTATAAATGGACTTAGGGGTGGCTTACTAATATTCAAAAGAAAGGATTTGACCTGTCAAAAAGAGTTATCCTGATAGGTCAAATTTGCAGTTTAAAACTGCAACAGGCATTTTAACAGTGTGCAGCTACTGGGCTGTGCACATTGGAAGACTCCATCGTGGAGGCTGGACAAATGCACAGTTGGTTGCACGTCTTCATTTGTAACGATCTGGTCCCCCTTAACCTAGCTACACCACAACAGCCTTATTTAAAAAGGTGGGCAATGGTCATAAGCACACTCACTCCAATTACTCTGAGTGAGACTCAGTTAGTGAGACTTACCCTCAATAAAGGTTGAAAAACCGGGCGATCAAAGCAAAAAATTCTTGAAGGCTAAATGGTCAGAACCGATTTGCAAAAGTATGGCTACAAATACAGCTAGAATGCCTGTATACAACCGGTACAACTTGACATCTGCCACTGTGTTGAAAAAATTATTTGATGAATGTTCCTTTGGTTAGGGCATCATAGGCCTATATGTTTACTGTTAATGAAGTATCAGATTTTTTTAATAACCTGGAGCTGTACTCCCCTACCCCTTACAGTAGGATTTAGACATGCAGGTACCTAGCTAGGACACTGGCCATGCATGAAATATAGCATGTGTTTCTGGGAGGTGTATGAGCTTTAGGGACTCATACTACAGTGCAGTGCATGGGGCAATCTACTCATAGAAACCCTGATTAAAACGTAACTTAATTAGACATGCACATAGAATACCTGGAAGTCTATTGCATCTGGGGTCAATGAGCTCTAAACATCCACTAACACACAACATCAGCAATGAATGGCAGGCTGATGGGGACTGTTGGTGCGGTGAATATTCTCTGAGGAAGATAGAACCCAATAGAAGGTAGTTGCAGCTGCATGGACATGCTCCCATTTACCATCATGCCCGAAGCATTTGGGAAGAGGACGCATGAAGCATTGCATATAAAAGAATAACTTGAACAAGTGGACGTACTTATTGAGTCAGTGCTCATATCCCATTGCCTAGATTTCTTCCTTTGTACTCTTTCATGGTTAAGGTAGCTAGAAATCGCAATGTAGCATTGACAGCAGATTTTAACATGATCAAAGTAACTCTTGTGGTAGGTGTTGAAGGGTTGTTGTCTTTTGCTTATCAGTCTATGGTCCATAGTAGCTCATCCACAACAGAAGATTAATGAGGATGGACCTCTAACTCACCACAATATTGCCTTCCTAGAAATGGGTAGAGTGTTGTCTGTATCATCACTATAGGCCAAAGCCATGTTGACCTCTGTTTCTTGGGTGCCTTGGTCAAGGTTGTGTCCAGGAATATTACTGGCTTCAGGAGATTACCATACAACTGTGGTCTATTGGATTTCCTCAGGTCTTTCACTGATATGTCTCCTGGGAACTTCAATGACTGAGTCATTAATACTCGGTATTAGATTACTTTTGAAAAGCTTTCAAACAACGGTCACAAGGAAGCTAAGTGTTGCTAATTAACATTAGGCTACCAATGAACCGTACGTTTGTGGATACATCTAAAGGAACTTCGCAGGCTATCCTCAATATTAGTATGGGTGGGTATCTGCAATTATCCAAATTAATTGTATTAAATATGTATTTTCCATGCTATTTAGAGAAAGGGTATTTAGTTACCAAAAGGGTTTCTTTAACAGTTACATCCCTTGTAAGTGGGTTCCCTGTCCACTTAGTGATGCATATCTGGACTTCAGTAATTATATTAATGGAGAGACGACCCTAGATGGTCTATTTTTAGACATAGACCACACCTTTTAAGCTGAGCGTGTGGTTTTCACCCTCTTCATCTATAAGCAATTGTTAACCAGGAGGTCAGAAAGCAAAAAGACAGGGGAGACACACCAAAAGCTGCCAGGTCTAACAGCAATGCTAATAAACAATGGCCTCTGCAACGTTTCCTAAAGGGATACACACAACCTTGAAAGAAAACTGCAAATGTTTTGTTAACCATCTAGCTAACCCGACTGTGAATTGTTTATTTGTTTATCTGATAGAATGTGTATACATGACTACATAGGTTCAACGTGATGCAGAGTTTTAGTGGAAAACCTAACTGTTGTTTCCAGGTTTACATCAAATTGGATTAGTACAAACCCTAACCCATACTCACCACCACCCACAGTCACAAAGTTCTATGTAGTTCTCCAAAAGATTGTAAGGCTGGAGCTCATACAGCTTACTGTTCAATTTGCTCAAACATCTGACATTCATCAGTTCATACAAAGTCCGACCACTTCTTTTAAAAATCCCCTCAGACATTCTGTCAACTATGGAAAATCTTTCATATATTTGGTATAAAATTCACATTATCCCAGAAATGACAAAAGCTGTTATTTGTTGTTGTGTGCAGGAGTTTCTAAAATACTTTTTTCAGACTAGATTTAGGTTTAACGCCTTCCAAAGACAGGTCATAAATACTGATCTTTTCTTCTTTCTGGGATATTTCGTCCCGTGATTTACCCCGTAATTTTGATTGATGTGCTTCTAGATTAATTTAATCTGATAAAGAGGCCCCGTACGTATTTATATTAGGATTACTTGAACAGCCTCGAGAAAGCCACAGGTTTGCGTACCATTTAGGGGGCGAAACATGTGTTGGCGTCTGCCTATTACCAATGCATATCATATTGGCTTGTGGTCATCTATGTATTCTACAATAAATTATCCTTGGATCTATTGACAAAAAAAATTAGTTTGTTTATTATCAATGTATATCTATTAGCTTCTGGTGATCTATGCATCTTGGATCTACTGAATAAACTGGATTGTGAAAGTGAAGCTATGAATCAACTGATTACCTGAAACTTAAGTTCCAAGGCGTATATAAGGGGTCCACACCTCTTTGGTAACCCATATTCCACAAAAATAGGGCATTTAGGAAGAGAGCGCTGGACCCTATTTGGAACTTTCATAATGCCCCACAGTGTGTTCCTCAAGACACTCCAATGCACACTTTCTGTTTTCAAGAGTGTCGTGCGGTTAAATCCAGTGGTGGACAATATGAAATTTAACCTCATATGAAACTAAAATAATACTCTGGCCCCTGCAGTATCGAATTAGCAAGAACACAGAAAACTACTGACACTGAGTAGGGGGAAAAATAAAGTACCAGAGTCAAAGTTATATTAGTCATGATAATTCTCAAGGAGGATAAATGCCAATAATCTTCGTGCACAATTGTGACAGTGGGTTGCTTCATTCTTAAACCAATCTTTGATTACTTTCCACGCAGGTTTTAGTATACACTTGCTTGATGAGAATGATAATATACATTCTATACAACAGGGGGATAGAGACAACTAACTTGCAGAACACCACCCACACCAGGGTTCCATGATGTGTTACCACATACCACTCTACATCATGAAACCCCAGAAACCACTGCATCATAAAAAAACTATGGTTCATTACATCTTTCAATGAAGCTCCACAAATGTGTTCACACCAGCAGTAAAGACTGCACCGAGCAGTGGTGCTGCCTCCTAGGTTTTGAATAATTCTTCTGGTTTTGATCCAGGTAAGCCTGTTCACAGTTTCAGTAGGGTCACTGCAAGCTTCCTGATAGGTAACAAAGCCTTTCCTTCCAACAAACTGCAGGTTATTCTGTCCAGGCGTTTCACTTTCCAAGCACTTCCACCTCAGAAAATGTCCTTGATAGTAGGTGGCAGACACCTAGGCAGGCGACAGACCCCGGTGGTCTTGGGAGTCAATCAGGCAACTATTATCCTTGGATCTGTACTATGTAATCAGAGGTCAGGGCAGCTCTTCCCGTATTTTGTCACCAGTTGAAGAAGGTATCTTCTTTCTTCTCGTTTGTTCGTAGTGTACTCAAAGGTTAAGGACCCAGCATGAATAATAAATTGGACATGCTAGAATTGTATTCACGATATTTTCCCTAGATGTTCCTAATGTGTTCCATAGCTCTTTTTACTGCTATGCCATGTTGTAAAAAGCTTATCTGGATTGGTGTCTCCTCACGAAGTCTCAAAGGGGACATCCTGCCAAAACCTCAATGATAGAGATCTTTTGCACAGGACACCAGTGGGGTAACAAAGGCCCCCGCGATGGGTAGGGGTCCCCGTGCTCCAGGGGGGCCCTCAGCACAGCTCCCTGGCCAGAGAGCTCCTTAGTCTGTTGGAGGAGGGGTCTCCATGTATTTTGCAGAGGCGCCCCTTAAAGTTTTGTTATGCCCCTGCAGAACATTTCATCTCTTGAAACAGTAAATACAGTTCAGATCAGATATTCTTTAAATTTAGGTAAGGCAGTTGTCAGCAAATTATTGTGGGCCGCGGGGCAATGTGCCCAACAAGCTTCCCTTGTGACTAACAGAAGCGTGTGAAAGGCCACTTCTCACTTTGATAACATGCCCCAAGGAGCTCAGACATCCCTTTCCTTTAATTAATTTCTGGAACTGGAATTATATGAAAATTAAGAACAGCAGATGATTCACAGAAGTTATCTGCGATGCACTTCCTGCAGTTTAATTATTCGTTAAACCCGCAGCTGAATACAAGTATAAAATGTCTTATTTCTCAAGACTGCATTTTTGATTGCGAGTTCTAGCCCCAAATCCCTAAACCGTTCAAAAATGTTGCAGAATTATTTTAGAAAGGTTTTTTTTGTAACGCGTTTCTCCCGGGTGCAGATGTCTCCCATTTGTTTGTTTGGCACACAAGTTATATGGGACCTAAGCAGAAATAAAGGGGCATATTTATACTCTGTTTGCACAGAATTATCGTCATTTTTTTTAACTCTAATTCGGTGCAAAACTAACTCCATATTTATACTTTGGTGCTAGACCCGTCTAGTGCCAAATTTATGGAGTTAAAGTCATTTTTGTAAGTGGAGACCTACCTTGCCCTAATGAGATGCAAGGTAGGCGTTCCCATGCAAAAAATGACTCTATGGCCTTAACGCCATATTTAGGGGCATATTTATACTCTGTTTGCACCAAATTAGTGTCATTTTTTCACTCTAATTCAGTGCAAAACTAACTCCATATTTATACTTTGGTGCCAGACCCGTCTAGCACCAAGGCCCTGATTTATACTTTTTTGCGCCGCATTAACGTCATTTTTTGACGCAAAAGTGGTGCAAACTTACAAAATATTGGCCCTTATTTATACTTTTTGCTGCAAAACTGCACCAACTCAGTTTTGCACCCAAAAGTTTAGTACCGGCTTGCACCATTTCTGTGCACCAGCCGGGCACTATATTTATGGAACGGTGCAAGTCGGTGCAAAGGGTAGGCTAGAGTAAAAAAAAAATGACTTTAGTCAGTGGGGCTGGCGGTATAGAAGAAGAGGGTTTAGCACCAAAAAATGACTTTAGGCAGTTTAGAGTAAAAAAATAAAAAATGACTCTAACCAGATTAGCACCATTTTATGGTGCTAAACCTACCATGCCACATGACTCCTGCCTTACAAAAGGCAGGAGTCATGCCCACCACCCCAATGGCCAGCACAGAGGACAAGGGTCCCCTGGGTATGGCCATTGCACCCTGTGCCATGTATGGGGGCCCATTTCAGGGCCCCCTGTGGCACTTTCAAAATAAAATGCAATCTTACCTGTACTTACCTGGGATGGGGTCCCCATCCTCCGCAGTCCCTCTGGTGTGGGTGGGGGTGCCCCTGGGGCCTGGAGAGGGCACCTGTGGGCTTATTCCATGGTGTTACACCATGGAAATAGACCCACAGGTCCCCTAACGCCTGCCCTGACCCAGGCTTTAAAAAATAGGGCAAAGCAAGCTTTGCACCATTTTTTGACCCCTCCTCCCTCCCTTGCACCATTTTTGCATGGGAGTATAAATATGGCGTTATGGCCATAGAGTCATTTTTTGCATTGGAACGCCTACCTTGCATCTCATTAAGGCAAGGTAGGTTTTCACTTCCAAAAAATGACTTTAACTCCATAAATTTGGCGCTAGACGGGTCTAGCACCAAAGTATACATATGGAGTTAGTTTTGCACCGAATTAGAGTAAAAAAAATGATGCTAATTCAGTGCAAACAGAGTATAAATATGCCCTTTAGCGTAAAAAAATGAAGCTAATCTAGTTAGAGTCATTTATTTTTACTCTAACCTGCCTAATGTCTTTTTTTTTTTTTTACACTAGCCTACCGTTTGCACTGGCTTGCACCATTCCATAAATATGTAGCCCAGCTGGTGCTAAAAAATGGTGCAAGCTGGTGCAAAACTTTTTGGTGCAAAAATGTATTAGTGCAATTTTGCACCAAAAAGTATAAAGAAGGCTCAAAATGTCTAGTGCAACCCTGTATCCTAGCTGCCATATTAGAGCCTGCAGGTTAGTATTATTTATGCCTCAAAATGCCAACATAGTGAATTGCAAGTGTCAGGTTGGTTTCCTTTCAACTGGGTTTGGAATACGAGAAAGGGGCTGCTTGTTTAAAGTGCATACACTAGTTCAAGTCGATTCATGCAGTGTGCACTGATAATGTGAAGTAACCACGGGAACATGGGATTTGTTACCCTGTGCGCTGAGATCAACTTAAAAGTAGGGAAGCCAAGTTATACACTGCTAGAGGGGACTAAATAAGAAACCCTAGCATATCAAAGCATTGGTGTCATCACACCTAAATAAAGGAAGTGGACCTCCTCCTTTCTGCCAATAAAAAAAGATAATGAGGGGGATAGAAAGCCCAATCCGCATTTGTTATTATTTTTATTATTTTTTAACAGGGGGACTTAAGCAATAAATTGAATGTAAGGCAATAAACGCAGCAACTTCACATAGCTATAACTCTTTTATAGTTTCACATGTTCCAGTGCATTCTTTTTATTTATTAATGTATTTTGTACCATTTTAGTAGAAGAGGGTAGGAAGGTAGGCTCTTTCTAGCCTTGTTACCCCCACTTTTGGCCTTTTTGTGAGTATATGTCGGAGTGTTTTTACTGTCTCACTGGGATCCTGCTAGCCAGGACCCCAGTTCTCATAGTGAAAACCCTATTTATCAGTGTGTTTTATAGGTCTCACTGGGATCCTGCTAGCCAGGACCCCGGTGCTCATAGTTTGTGGCCTGAATGTGTGTACCTGTGTAGTGCCTTACTGTATCACTGAGGCTCTGCTAACCAGAACCTCAGTGCTTATGCTCTCTCTGCCTTTAAAATTGTCACTATAGGCTAGTCACCATTTTTACCAATTCTAATTGGCACACTGAAACACCCTTATAATTCCCTAGTATATGGTACCTAGGTACCCAGGGTATTGGGGTTCCAGGAGATCCCTATGGGCTGCAGCATTTCTTTTGCCACATATAGGGAGCTCAGACAAATCTTACACAGGACTGCCACCGCAGCCTGAGTGAAATAACGCACACGTTATTTCACAGCCATTTTACACTGCACTCAATTAACTTATAAGTCATCTATATGTCTAACCTTCACTTAGTGAAGATTAGGTGCAAAGTTACTAAGTGTGAGGGCACCCTTGCATTAGCAAAAGTGCCCTAACAAAGTTCGGGGCAATTTCCCCGGACTTTGTGAGTGCGAGGACACCATTACACGCGTGCACTACATATAGGTCAAAACCTATATATAGGTTCACAATGGTAACTTCGAATATGGCCATGTAACATGTCTAAGATCATGGAATTGTCCCCCCATGCCAAATCTGGTATTGGGGTGCCAATCCCATGCATCCCCAGGGCTCCACTATCGACCCCGGGTACTGCCAAACCAGCTCTCTGGGGTTTTCTCTGCAGTTACCGCTGCTGCCAACCCACAGACATGGTTCTGCCCTCCGGGGGTCTGGGCAGCCCAGTCCCAGGAAGGCAGAACAAAGAATTTCCTCTGAGAGAGGGTGTTACACCCTCTCCCTTTGGAAATAGGTGTTAAGGGCTTGGGAGGAGTAGCCTCCCCCAGCCTCTGGAAATGCTTTGAAGGGCACAGATGGTGCCCTCTTTGCATAAGCCAGTTTACACTGGTTCAGGGAATCCCCAGTCCCTGCTCTGGCGCGAAACTGGACAAAGGAAAGGGGAGTGACCACTCCCCTGTCCATCACCTCCCCAGGGTTGGTGCCCAGAGCTCCTCCAGTGTGTCCCAGACCTCTGCCATCTTGAATCCAGAGGTGTGAGGGCACAATGGAGGCCTCTGACTGGCCAGTGCCAGCAGGTGACGTCAGAGACCCCTCCTGATAGGTGCTTACCTCACTAGTTGGTCAATCCTCCTCTGAGGGCTATTTAGGGCTTCTCCTGTGGGCTTTTACTCAGATAACGACTTGCAAGAATTTACCAGAGTTCCTCTGCATCTCCCTCTTCAACTTCTGCCAAGGATCAATCACTGACTGCTCCAGGATGCCTGCAAAACTGCAACAAAATAGCAGGAAGACTATCAGCGACATCCTAAACCTTGTAGTGCCTAATCCTGCTGGCTTTCTCGACTGTTACCTGGTGGTGCATGCTCTGAGGGCTGTCTGCCCTCACCCTGCACTGGAAGCCAAGAAGAAATCTCCCGTGGGTGGATGGAATCTTCCCCCTGTTCCAGCAGGCACCAAACTTCAGCATCACTGGTACTCTGGGACCCCTCTCATCCTGATGAGCGTGGCACCTGGAACACACGTGGTGGACCCAAGTGACCCAGACTGTCCAGTGGTCCAACTGTCCAAATTTGGAGGAGGTAAGTCCTTGCCTCCCCTCTCCAGACAATAATCCTGTGCACCACATGAACTGCAGCTTCTAGGGCTTCTGTGCACTTTCGCAAGGAATCCTTCATGCACAGCCTAGTTAGGTCCCCAGCACTCCATCCTGCATTGCTCAACTCCCTGAGTTGACCTCCGGCTTTGAGGGACCCTCTTTTGTAATGTTGAGACGACCGCTGTGCTCAGTCTTCTTGAACCCATGTTCAAGGATTTCTGTGGGAGCTGCCTTCTTGTGCATGGGCTCTCTCTGTTGCTGAGGGCCTCTTCTGTCTCCTCTCCCAAGTGGCGACAACCTTGTCCTTCCTGGGCCCAGGCAGCACCCTTTTTGTTTAATCATGACCTTTGCATCTAGCAAGGCTTGTTTGTGGTCTTTCTCCAAAGAAACAACTCTGCATCCTCCAGAACTCCATGGGACATCTTCTGCACAAAGGAGAAGTTCCTAGCACCTTTTGTTGTTGCAGAATCTTCAACTTCTTCCATCCGGAGGCAGCCCTTTTGCACCTTCATCTACGGTTTAGTGGGCTCTTGCCCCCACCCCTGGACACTTTCACGACTCTTGGACTTGGTCCCCTTCCTTTGCAGGTCTTCTGGTCCAGGAATCCATCTTTAGTGTTTTGCAGTCTGTTGTGGTCTTTGCAGAATCCTCTATCACGAGTCTAATGCGTTTCTAGGGAAGTAGTATCACTTTACTCCTACTTTTCAGGGTCTTGGGGTCAGGTACCTTGGACACGCTTAGTGTTTTCTTACACTCCCAGTGACCCTCTACACACTACACTAGCCTAGAGGTCCATTCGTGGTTCGCATTCCACTTTCAGAGTATATGGTTTGTGTTGCCCCTAGGCCTTTTGCATCCTATTGTATTCTACAGTGTTTGCACTATTTTTCTAACTGATTTACTTACCTGATTTTGGTTTGTGTATATATTTTGTGTATTTTACTTACCTCCTAAGGGATCCTCTGAGATATTTTTGGCACATTGTCACTAAAATAAAGTACCTTTATTTTTAATAACCCTGAGTATTGTGTTTCTTATGATATAGTACCTATATGATATAAGTGGTATAGTAGGAGCTTTGCATGTCTCCTAGTTTAGCCTAAGCTGCTCTGCTATAGCTACCTCTATCAGCCTAAGCTGCCAGAACACTACTAATCTACTAGTAAAGGATAACTGGACCTGGCACAAGTGTAAGTACCATCAGGTACCCACTATAATCCAGGCCAGCCTCCTACAAAGAGATAACTTGATGCAGGCAGTTCCTACAAAAATGAACCAGGAAGACAGCAACTTTAATCCCCTGAGACAAACGAACAGATGCAATGACGGAAACAAGACATTGAACTGATCTGGTCTGGTGTCCAAGTGATGTGACCATGGAGGCACATATTTGAGGAGTAACGTGGAAGTCAGAGTTATTTCACAAGAAAATTTATTTTCCCCCTGATTGCAATTTGAGTGTTCAATAAAGCTTCTCTTCAAATTTGGATTCGTTGCACATTTTCATGCCAAGGGACATAGTTAAAGTGTTATGTAAGTTTGCTTGTGTAATTTTCTTTGCACTTATTGCAGAATGGTATACGGGCACCACTATCCATGCTGTAAAGAACCTCAGTGAAGTCAGCAAAGTTCTATCACTTAAGGTGATTAACTTCTATTCAGAACTTGCATATATCCTGACTACTTCTATGTGATGTCGTAGGTTATGATGAAACATCCTTCTCTGAATTTGTTTGTGAAAAATGTGAACAACAAAAACAGCTCCTTGCTTGTTCAATCCCTAGACCATGGAGCTTTACCATTAAGAGCACTGCTGGTATTTCTCGCTACACAGGAAATGAACAGAAATGAGCCTCCTACAATACGAGGTGCTTCCATACCATTTGCACCTAGCTAGCTAGCACCTTTTCACACTGACTGCAAGCATTGTCTAAAGCACTAAATAGTTTGTGCACTTTTCTCCAGGGCAGCGGTTCTCAACCTTTTTACTTGTGTGGACCCCAGTGTATCATTACTGGGATCTGGGGAACCCCACTGAAACATTATTAGATGTCGGGGACGCCCGGCCTAAGCATTTCCTATTATTGAATAATTAGAATCATTTGCTAATAAAGAAGATATTACTCCAAAGAACTGATGCCTAACATTTTTTTATTTTTTGAATTAAAATTTCCTTCTGACCTCGAAACAACCTGCCTTTGCTTTATCTTTGTAGATAGCGCTATGGGATGTGAGCGCTACACATTTCTTGAGGTGCAACAGTCCTGCCATGTAATTTAGCTTCTCTAGCTTCACACATGTTTAATCATAAGTCCTCAGGGTGTTAAAAGGAGTGTTCCTCGATATCGTGCATATACGATGTTGTAGTGGTTGGGCACTTGTTTGAGAGCTGTCAAAATCAACGCGACTTTTCCTCTTTGCTTCTTCAGCAAGATATGTAGATTTTGCCTTTTGGCTTAGACAATCCAGCAATTCTTTAATGAACTATTTACTTGCGTTTTTTGGAGAAGTATGTAATGTGCTGTATTTTTATTTTGTGTGTTTGACATGATATTTGAGTATTGAATCTACATGTTTCCGGTTCTGAATCATATATTTTTAACTGTGTAACATCGAACTAAGTGGAACATTTGAAAATGTGTGAAAAAACAAGATTGAGATTGCGCAGAGATTTTGAAATTCTTGTAGGTATCCTTCGTCAGATTTCTCTGGAAATGAATCAGTTGCTTTTCTAAAGCCAATGTCTAAAAGGGCTGTTCATGGAAGTGTACATCACAGCTCTACATATTTCTAGGCATGCACATACATTTACACAGAATTAGGTAGTGGATGTGACACGGCATCACCACGTAAGACACAAAGATATCTTTCTTAAAAAGTGGAGATGTAATTTATATCCAGTTGAAACTTTGCCAGTAGCTGTGGCTACTATACTTACAAACAATGGGTCTGAGTCCCAAATGTTAAGGCCATGTATTACATGTGAAATTTAAGGTAACCTGTGTGTGTAAATGACTTGTGTTTATTCACAAACATGCATACATTATTCTTGACTTAAAATGCTCACGCACATTCAAGATTTACAGAAACAAAACCACTTTGGTCAGTGGTCCTGTGTGTTTGCAGGGAAAAGATATCCTGCACATCACCTTGTGCAGCTAAAAACACATTTTTCCTGTGAGGGAACGTCTTTGTTTAGGAAAAGAATTGCAAAGCATTGCAATTAGAAATATCTGTTTGATCACATTTCCTATTGTGAGGCTTGAATTAGACAAGCTTGATACAGGTTTACATAAATACAAAACAAGAATTTCCATATATAAGTGCTGATGAATGCACGTACAGGGGCACACTATGGGAGATATTTACAAGAAAGTGGCGCATCAGCTGTGATGCGCCACTTTTCTTGTGCCCATGTCTCCCCTAACATCACCAGGTTAGCGCCGTATTTACAATACTGAACATCATGGCGCACGTTAGCACAATAGAGCCAAAATGTTTGAGGCAATTGTGACACATTGGTTGACTAGCGCCAAAAATTATGGCACTAGTCCAGCAATGCATGGTGCGGTCTATTGGAAACAATGGGAGCGTCACTTTGGCAGGCTTAAAAATTACCGGAAAAATGGTGCAGTGAAATCTTGTAAATTTCACTGCGCCGTTTTTCTGGACCTCCGAATTGGGGAACGCCTTCCTTGTAAACATTATGCCTGATGCAGGCATAATGTGGCGCAAGGGGTTACAAAGTAGTGCAATGCTTGCATTTTGCCACTTTGTAATTCTGGCGTGGGCAAAAGGCCTCCTTGGCACCGCCTTAGCGTAAAAAGAAATGGTGCTAGGTTGCGCAAGGAGGCGCTAGGGGCTTGTAAATATGCCCCTATGTCTCCATGCATCAGCACATTAACTACAAACTTTAAAGCTGGTCTTGAAGAGACACCAGTCTGCTCAGGAAGAATTACTTGGCCTTTTCTGGATTGACATGTTTGAGGTATCACCTTACCACAGTTAGGTAAAAAGAATTTTGCCATCCCTGGTTTTTCTATCAGATTCATAACACAGACTTGAAAACCAGGCTAAATGGGCATCCTATGCAGATAGATGCCAAGCATAACTACTTGATTCCACACAGAAGTCTCTGTGGTTTGCATATATTTTCCATCGTCTCACTTTTTTCCATTTTTAACTTGTTTTCAATTTGGCACATGAAATGCTACTTGTTTTAGCTCAGCAAACATATTATGCTTTTAATGCCACATTGTGAATTTATAGTTGTTCATTTGTTATATATTTTTTTTGTTTCTTAGAATTTCAAATGTTTTAGATACTTCAGTTGATTAGGCTGCTGTCATTTGTCTCAATAAGCAAGTTGATTATTTTAATAGTCAATTTCTTTTGACAGCTATGAATGTGAATTGCACAATTTGTAATCCTTGTTTGGAACAGAAAAATGTTAGTAGCTCCCAGATACTAAGTGGCAAAAGGAAACATACTGGCTCAATGACAGGAGAGGGACTGACGTAAAAGAGAAAGAAATATTGAAGCTAAGAGAGAAAGAAGACAAATATATGATTACAAGGAGCAGAGGAGCAATGAAAGGAGGGGGGAAATAATGGGGCAGATGGAAAGAGAAGAATGGAAGGTAGAGACTGGAAGGAATGGGAAATCAAATGGAAATTACAGGAAAGAATGAGCTAAAGGAGAGGGTAATGAAACAAAATGGCAAGGCTGTGACACGGAAGGAAGAGAAGAGCAGTGACATGAGACAGCAATGAATGAAAAAGGAAATGCAGGACAGAGGAGAAGAAGAAGAGAGAGGGTCAATCTGCACACATGAATCCCACTCAAGTTGCAGAAAATGGGTTTTCAAAGGTTCGCCATGGAAGTTTGGAAACAGTCATAACAAATACATTTGTGGGAGTTTCCAAACTCTTCATTCCCTTGACATGCCAAGCTCTGAAGTAACTACCTGCCAAAGTGGTGAGGGGGACAGATCACCCCCAGATTTGGTGGTGGTTCAGCATAAAGGCTTTCTCCATGGAGAATTTATTTGACAGTGAGGAAAAAAGTGCATTTGCAAGGAAGATTCAATTCCTGTTCAGAGTTCTATGCACAGTGGGAATATGAGCCTTCCCAAAAAGTCAACGGCCATTCCCAGACATTCACCTGAAAATCTGCGACAGGCTAAGCATATTTCCGACAATGAATGTTGAATTGAAAAAATAAAAAGAAATACACTCAGACTGAGGCATACATTTCCACGCATACAACAGTAAAGGGTAAGAAATGGCAGCTGCAGGAGAAGGGATAGCAACAGAGGAGAGGAATAATGCAGCGACAAGAGAGAGCTAGAGAAAGCGTGACAACATTAGGAGGGTTTGAAAGGGGCAGTGATAAAGGAGAGGCAGTAATATACAAGGGAGAAAGAGCAAAAAGAGAGAGTGACAGGAGAGAGAGGATGGGTGAGAAAGGCCAGGAACAGGAGAGACAAAACAGTTAAAGCAGATGGGCAGGTGCAGGATGATAGATACTGAGAGAGCTCCAGTGTCAACAATAGTTGATAAAGCAGTTTGTAATAGATAGCACCATTTCAAGATGGCTACAGGAAATACTGGCATGGCTAACTCAGTCTTGCTCCTGTTATGCTAGTGTTTCATCAGAGGATACACAGAAATGGATAAATAAAGAACAGAGGATATAAAGGATGATATTGTGAACATTTAATCAGGACTAGAAAAGAAAGATAGGTAGCTCTGACAATAACAATAGATGTCACACAGTACTCAACTAGTCAGGATAGAAAGTCTACAGAAAGAATAGTTGTTCAAAGACTGGTGCTACCACAGTATACGCCCCTGTTACATGAAAGGGCAATGAAGGTGTTACTCCAAAGAAGGGCACAGCACTGAATGATAAAACAATATTCTGGAGCACTCCAACAATTTGTTTAAATAACACTGTTTGAAGAGAAATAACCAAAAACAACAGTCCATAAGTCCAAGGTCATGTGATATATTTTCATGAAATTTATTGTGTTTACACTCTTGCAACCAAGTACATGATCATCATCCCAAATGTGTTTCATCCCCAATGGGACTTTTTTCAAGGTGTGTGATTACAAACTATATTTCTTATTCTTCTAACCACAACACATGAAGTAAGTTGATATAGGTGAAATGTGGCCCATATTGTTTGGGTGAAGGACAGGACAGGACTTCTCAGGGCTCTCTATGCCAGTGTGCTCCAAGACTGAATTGCTACACCACTTCATTGTGAGCTTGCAATTGTGATGATAAACAGATGAGGCCGACTACATTTGTTATTAGGAAGAATCCAACAAGTGAATAAATAACAGGAGAGATCACCTAGAAGAAACTTGTATCCTGGCACTTATATTGTCTTACTTTATTATTGTGATGACATCAATATCAAAGACTTGTGGAATTCTAATTTATTTAGAGATAAATGTCATAAGATGTCATTTTCACTGATGTCATTGAGTCAAGGAGTGTGTAATGTTACTTCTGCTATCCCTGGCATTACAATGAATGGATGTCCATGATAAAACATGGCAGGAAAATAGTAAGTGCAGAAATGTTGGCTCCTTGTAATAATGCAGGATAAACTGGTTGCTTCGCCAGCCACATTTCGTGCTGTGCCACCTGCACATGTTCTGCTGTTGGTCAACCTACTTTTGCGTAATCTTCTTGTGAGTAACCTCAGTTTCATACATGCAGATGAACGCAGGAAAGATACGGAACAACGCGTCCGGAACCACGCCAGCATTGTTCATGCAAGCGGAATGATGCTTGTCTGAACAATGCAGGCCTTTGAACAATGCACATGTGTGGTTAAGGCAGAGAAAAAGGAAGATCCATCGGGAGAGGACGTGGTCAGGTAAGTGGGGCTGGGGAAGGGTTGGGGTAGTTTTTAGGGGTGGGGGCAGGGTAAAGGGGTTGGGGTGGTTAGGTTATTTTATTGTTTAAGGGGTGGGGTTAAGGGGTCGGTACTATGGTTTTTAGGGCCTGGTGGGGGTCAGGGTTATTTTGTTTTCGGAGTGGTGTGGGGGGGTGGGTTAATTTTGTATTTAGGCCAGGTGGGGGGTTGGGTTTTTAGGGGCGGGGGATCAGGGTAATTTTGTCTTTGGGGTAAGTATGCTTTTAGGATGGTGGGGGTGGGATTTTAGGGGTGGGGGTCGGGGTAATTTTGTATTTAGGGTAGGTGGGGGAGTTGGGGTTTTAGTTGTGGGGTGGGGGTTGGGGTGATTTTGCAATAAGGTGGTTGTGGGGTGGGTTATTGGGGATGGGGTCGGGCTAATTTTTGTATTTAGGGCAGGTGGGGGGTTATTAGGGGTGGGGGTAATTTTGTATTTAGGGTGGGTGGGGGGTTGGGTTTTTAGGGTTGGGGTGTCAGGGTAATTTTGTCTTCGGGGTTGGGGTAATTTTGTTTTTAGGGTGGGTGGAGGTGGGTTTTTAGGGGTTTGGGTCAGGATAATTTTATATTTAGGGCAGGTGGAGGTGTCGGGGTTTTTAGGGGTGGGGATGGGGATTGGAGTAATTTTGTATTTAGGGCGGGCGGGTTTGGGAGGCAGGGGTAATTTTGTATTTAGGGCTGGTGGGGGCGGGTTTTTAGAGGCAGGGTGGGGGGTTGGGGTAATTTTGTATTCAGGGCAGGTGGGGGTCGGGGTTTTAGGGGCGGGTGGGGGTTGGGGTGATTTTTCATTAAGGTGGGTGTGGGGTGAGTTATTAGGGGTGGGGGTTGGGCTAATTTTTGTATTTAGGGCAGGTGGGCGGCTATTATGGGTGGGGCTAATCTTGTATTAATGGTGGGTGGGGGTTGGATTTTTAGGGGCTGGGGTAGTTTGGATTTAGGGTGGGTGGGGGTGGGTTATTAGGGGTGGGGGTGTCAGAGTAATTTTTGTATTTAGGGCGGGTGGGGGGCAGGTTATTAGGGGTGGGGGTAATTTTGTAGTTAGTGCAGATGGGTGTCGGATTTTTACGGGCTGGGGTGGGGAGTTGGGGTAATTTTGTATTCAGAGCAGGCAGGTGGATCGGGTTTTAAGCGGTGGGGGTCAGGGTAATTTTGTTTTTAGGGGTTAGGTAGTTTTATTTTTGGGGGATGGGGTAGTTTTTTTGGGCTCAGGGTGGGTGGGGCTATTGGGGTTGTTTTTAAAGGTGGTGGTTGGAGTACTTCTGTTTCTAGGGGCAGGGGTGGGGGTCGGGTAATTCAGTTTTTAGAGGTTGGGTTGTTTTATTTTTGGGAGTGCGGGTCAGTTTTAGGGCTCAGGGTGGGTGGGTGTATCAGGGTAGTTTTTAGGGTGGGTGTGGCATGCGACAACCACACGTGCAATTTCCACACATACCTTTACTAGACATGCCTTTACAATGAAAAATCGTTGAAACGGAATGCGTGGTAAAGGCATGCGTGGAAACAATGTGGTTGTTGTTCCGACCGCATTGTTCATGCATGCGTGGTTGCCGCATGCGTGGTTCCATCATACAGCCGATAAACGCATAAATTCAGAATGTACCAGTCGATATCCATATTTTTTTTATTTTTTTTTAATTGATACTTTGTTCAAAATCTTTGCATGTCCAAATTTAGAAGTAAGGCTTTTGGAATCACAACCATTACGTGAGCAATTTATGAATTGGATGCATTTTTCATGAGTAAATTATACACTTATAGAGCCCAAGACTGATTCTTGAAATCTGCCACTATGTTAACGAGGAATGCTGTAGAATATGCAGTAGAAGATATAGCAACGCCGCAGCATATTGCAAGAAAAATGCTGAATCTGTTTGAAGTGTTACTGAATAATTACTTCCTTTCTTTTGCGAAGCAGGTACCATTTACATACGTCATGTCAGTTCATTACTAAACAATAACAACATAATAAACACACAAAACACGCTACTGTAATTATCTGAACATGTATTAAACATCAGCAGTTGTCACAACTTGTTTTTAATTGCCTCGCTGCCTCAATGCCTCAGGTGCAACACCTAATTTAAAAAGTCCGCGATTTAATTAGACTAATCATTTTAGCTCCTTATTTCAAAAATAATTTCTTAAGGCATATTTCAGATGCTCTGCCAGGTTTCCTGGAAGCGTAATGCTTGCTTTTGCAGAATGTGAAACACCGCACTTCAATCTGACAGACTGCAGACTTTTACAATTACACAGTAGAGTTAACACTGGCCTTCTGTAAGGGATTGCAGGAAACAGGGAGACAGATTTTCTTCAGTACAGTTTTTTTTCCATTCATTTTGCACTCACAGATGATATCTTCCACTGCTTCCATGAAAAGCATAACAATTCACCTTGAATTTTGAGGTCTTGTTTTTTTTAATGAAATACATTACGCAAATATTAGCATAGATTCTGTAGAATACAAACTTGGAAAATATATGTCTGGGACTCTTCAACAATCTAATCTGAAAAGTGAACTGAGCATCTGCCTACTCCAGTCTCTAAAAAACATGTAGACCAGACCGGCATTCAGTGGGATGCCTCCCCAGTTTGTTCCTCTGATTGGCTTCAACAGCCGCAGCTGTGTAAGTTTCAGGGTGAATACGGACAGTGAATGAGCCCAAAAGAAACCATGAAGAGAGAGCTTTTTTTGCCTACTAATCACTGAGAGGTGAGTTGTCATCCCCATGCAGCCTTGATGGTGCCGGTCTTGAGCCATTCACAGGGACAAGCAAACCTGACAGAAGCTGGGGCAAGAAGTAAATGCTCCCCCTACAGAGAAAGACCAGAGCTGCAGGATGACTCCTACCCTGTTGGAGTTGGATATAACTCCAACAGGGCTAAGCTATGTAAAGTAATAAAGCGTGTGACACATGAAACTAGCTGTCTACATATATAATGATCATGAGAAAAACACTCTTTTTAAGTGACGTAACAAATGCCCTCACAGCCCCCACGGTGCCGGGGCCCCAGGTGCTAGGGGGCTCCTCACCACAGTACCCTGGCCTAAGAGCTCCTGAGAGAGTTCAGATGGAGGCCCTCCATGTACTTAGCAAGGAGGCCCCATCAAGTTTTGTTAAGACAGTGCCCTTTCTGTGCGGTCAACCTCATTTTCTGCTGAATTTTATTGCGGTTTCATAGACTTTGCACACTGGGGCACTGCTGCCCAGTGCACCACGTATTTTCTCTGCCACTTAAACATGTGAAAACTGGCTAGTCTCGTATCAGCATATCTAACTCTCATGTAATGCCACAGAATATGGTGTCGAAACTACACATATGACATGGAAAGTTAAATATCAGCCACGGACTGCAGCTCTTATTGTGTCATTCACTAGTGTAACAGAGAAACCATGCCTTCAGGCCTACCAGTTTAGCCTGACTACTACAGTAGAAATCTGCAGTCTGACCTGTCAATATAACCCTTTTGACAGTGAAAAATGTCACCGTTAAATGTTAGTGAAGTCACCCCTATATAGGCCTCACAGCCCATAAGGTAGGGTGCATGTTATTTAAAAATGGGACATGTAGAATGTAATGTTATCATGCCCCTAGAGTGACAAGGCCTCAAAAGCTATTTTCACATTGGCTGGCTCTGGCTGCCCTGTGAAAAAACTTCAGCACATACTAAAATATTAATCCTGCCATCTTCGATTTGAGACCAGTTAGTTATTTAGGCCCATATTTATACTTTTTTGGTGAAGCATTTGCATCATTTTTTGACACAAAAGCAGTGCAAACTTGCAAAGCACAATTATATTTTGTAAGTTTACGCCACTTTTGTGTCAAAAAATGATGCAAATGCAGCACAAAAAAAAGTATAAATATGGGCCCTAAACACTATTTGTAATATTTATTAAAATCCAATGTGATGGTAAACTTATATTTTTAATACATATTTAGAAAAAGTACCTTTTAGAAAGTTAACTTTTGCCTGCCTGAAGCTCCTGGAGGCTAATTTGCATATGCACTCCAGGAGCTGCCCAGCCCGTGCTTGACTCTAATGAGGTATTAAAACTGTTCCCAGAGCAAAGACAATAGCCTGAGTGTAGAGAGGTGACCAATATGGTGAAAACAGGAGCTTCATTTGCTTTAAAGGCACCTTCCCTTTCACAAGTACATGTGTTGTGACACCTGAAGAAAGAAATCTTTTGTCCCCCACATCCAGGCTAGCTACAGACCCAGTGGTATGGGAGCTAATGCAGAACTTCAAAGGGGGCTGCTCATTTCCTTGGTCATATCTCGGCATGAGCACAGGGACTCTGTACAATGGAGGAAGAGTTCTTCCATTTTGTTTTTTGGGACTAAGGTGCACTGTGGGATTGTTTTCAATAGAACAAACAAGAACTGCTGCAAATATGGGTAGGGTTGCCCCAGGGAACTTTTAATCCATTAGTTAGGCATAACCCAAACCTACTAGCTAGTTCCAACCATAAATGCGCACCCAAAAACACTATCCTCAGAACACGTTCTGGATCTGTGGATGAACAGACAAAAAAAATCACATGCTGCTTGAGACTTGTGCGGAGATCTGAAGGGCTGGACCTGTTGCCACTTGCACCTAAGATCAGTTGGTTTATATCCTGTGTGGTTAGAGGGACACAACATGCTGCAAGAGGCCTTTTCCCCTAAGTGCTGGCCTGACCAGTTGCAACTGGATCTAGACTAGACCCTGCTGGTGGTTTCTGCTGGAGTTAGTCTAGAAAGTTGGGCTCTGTATATTACTCCTTGACAGCCACACACAGTATGGAGCTTATGTGTGCCTGGATGGGCCATCACTGACAGGATGGGAGTGCGAAGCAGAACACAGCCCACTTACAATTGAATAGGTTATGTCCTGCCTTAACCCAAACGGCTGCATACCTCCACTGTAGTTAGTCTGAAGCCAGGACAGGGAAGACAGGATGTCAGGATCTCAGACACAGCCTCTTCGGTACACTTCTGAACCTGTGGATACTCTGCCAGGAACAAGGACTGCTGAGGTGCTGAAAGGACTATCACTCTGCTGGACTGCTGCTCTGAAGGAGCTGCGGCCCTGAAGTGCTGACCTGCTACCCTCTTGCCTGTCTCTGTATCAGGCTCATGCTCCATTGTTGTAGACCTGAACTTGTGACTTTGTTCCGGTCCTCATGACCACATCTCCACAGTTAGCGCTTTGTATTTTTTGGTGCAATTTTCAATGAAATCTTTAATTCTGCATTGTCTCCAGTTCTACTGATTTGATTTTTGCCATTTTGGTCTTGCTTTATATTTTTTAAATTACTCTATTTTGCAAATCTGGTGTGGTATCCTTTTGTGGTGTGTTTCACCATATTACTGTTTGAAGTATTGCACAAATACTTTAAACATTGCCTTTGAGTTAAATCTGACTGCTTTGTGCCAAGCTATTCAAGGGTTGACCACAGGTTAATTTAGTATTGTCTATGACTTCACCCTGACAAGGACTGTGGCTGCTGTTCGGGTAGGTTTTCATCTCCCTTAACCAGTAACCCAATTTTATGTTGGTTTTCAGGGGTGAGGATTTGGACTTGTGTTTGTGCGGCACCATAAAGTAATTTTGTGTTACACTACTATCCAATATAAATAATTTGAGACCATTTGGAGTTTTTTTTAATTCTCCCTGTTTGTCTTTATTTGTTTTCCAAAATCTACCCTCATTTCTAAAGTACTGTCTGAAATAATTTCTGCAGTAATGGTGTTTCAGCTGGCCAGCCCGGAAAGGTACACTGGCCCGTATTTATACTCCGTTTGCGCCGAATTAGCGTCGTTTTTTTCGACGCAAATTCGGCGCAAAACTAACGCCATATTTATACTTTGGCGTTAGACGCGTCTAGCGCCAAAGTATTGGCAAATAACGTCATTTTTTTGCGTGAACGCCTTCCTTGCGTTAATGAGATGCAAGGAAGGCGTTCCCGTCTAAAAAAATGACGGCGACGCAAATGCGTCGTATTTATACTCCCGGGCAAAAATCACGCCCGGGAGGTGGCGGGTCAAAAAACCCCGCATTTGCGCCACTATTTAACGCCTGGGTCAGGGTAGGCGTTAAGGGGCCTGTGGGCTCAAAATGAGCCCACAGGTGCCCTCCCCTGCCCCCAGGGACCCCCCCTGCCACCCCTGCCCACCCCAGGAGGACACCCAAGGATGGAGGGACCCACCCCAGGGACATTCAGGTAAGTTCAGGTAAGTATTATTTTTTATATTTTTTTACTTTTTTTTGGGTGGCATAGGGGGGCCTTATTTGTGCCCCCCTACATGCCACTATGCCCAATGACCATGCCCAGGGGACACAAGTCCCCTGGGCATGGCCATTGGGTAAGGGGGCATGACTCCTGTCTTTACTAAGACAGGAGTCATGAAATGGCGTCTGGGCGTCGTAAAAAAATGGCGCAAATCGGGTTGAGGCGATTTTTTTGCCTCAACCTGACTTGCCCCATTTTAAGACGCCCTAACGTCATTTTTTCCCAACGCCGGCGCTGCCTGGTCTACGTGGTTTTTTTCCACGCAAACCAGGCAGCGCCGGTCTGCTTGCGCCGGCTAACGCCATTCCATAAATACGGCGCCCGCATGGCGCTTCAGAATGGCGTTAGACGGCGCAAAATTTTTTGACGCTAAACTGCGTTAGCGCAGTTTAGCGTCAAAAAGTATAAATATGGGCCACTGTGTCTGAGCATAAACAGGTCTGCAAGGAAAGAGGACTACAAATGAAGAAGGCCACCAAAAGATTTGAGTGGCAGAAATCTCTGACAGCCTGGACAGAGGTTCACCAGTTGACAACAGCTGCAGAGGAACAGGATGATATGGATGAGCAGGATTAGGACCTTGATATCACCCCTCAAACACAGCCTTTAGTAGAGGAGGATGACCCAACACCTGAATTACAGCTCCCTGCCAGAGCAGGAAGCGAAGTCTCCTCATATAGCCTATCCCCACAGGAGCTGGTGGCCTGGAAGGCAGAGAGGGAGTTCCAGCTACTGATGGCAAAACTCAAAATGGAGGAGAGAAAGTTGGCTCTGGAATATAAAAAACTTGGCCCATGAGAGGAGTCTCAAAGAACTGGACCTGAAAGCAATGGGGGCCAATTTCAGCAGGACTGGTGGCAGCATACCCTCAGTGTCTGAAGGGGACAAAAATGTCCATAAAGACCTGGTATCGAGTTATGTGGTGAGAGATGACAGAGATAAATGGTATTCCACTTATGATGAGACCCTGAGAGTACACAAGATCCCAGAGGAGCACAGGGCAGGTGGTCAGTGGAAGCATATGCCTCCGGTGCAGAGGGGCATACTTCTGACCATAGAAGTAAAGGACCAAACCCGGCACACTCGCATCAAAGTCATTCTTCTAGCTAAATTTGGTTTGACCACTGAGAAGTACTGCCAGAGGTTTGGAATAACCTCATGTTCTCAAATCAGTCATAGGTGGATTTCCAGGACTAGTTCAGCAAGGCATTAAGGTCCATATTTATACTTTTTTTAGTACTGCATTTGCATTTGTACTGCAAAATACAATGATATTTTGTAAGTTTGCGCTGCTTTTGCATAAAAAAATGACGCAAATCCGGTGCTAAAAAAGTATAAATATGGGCCTTAATGGCTGGGTAATTGGCAGCAAGGTTAATGATTACATGGGCTGTACAACTTGAGTCTCAGGTAGCACTTGCTCAATATTTGTTTTGCAGAGCTGTGACAGCACCTAGTAGACAGCAAGCCGACAGACCCCAGGAAGCTTGCTGAGGTGAACCTCTGAGTCAGCACCAGAGTGTCCAAAAAGGCCTCTGGAGGGGACTCCCTAAAAGATTACCAGACGTCACACCATAAGAAAGAAGGGGGACTTAAAAGTAAGGAGTTCTCAAAAGGCCCCCAAATAATTCTTAGGGGAACAGTGGCAACCAGTACCAATCTGAGCCAAAGAACAAGGGATTCCAAGGGAGACACCAAGTGTTCCCTGAGGGCACACCCTCTTATTGGTAGGCAGGCACCTAGGATGGTAAGTGTAGCACTTGAGGAGGAAGTGGCCCCCAGTTAGCTGTGGGAGCAGACAGAGGTTACCCTAGTGACCCTAGGGGATAAGGAGATGGTACCAAAAGCCCAATGCCTGCAAACACTTTTAAGTATAAGTAGTGGGTCACCATCAATGGGCAACGGGTGGAGGCTCTGAGAGACACAGGAGCCAGCATGACCACTGTAAGGTGTCAGCAGGTGTCCTCAGCGCAGGTCTTCCATAACACATTTCACCACATGATAGTCAGAGACAACCATGAGAGTAATCTACCAGTGGCCCTGGTTCCCTTTGAGTGAGGAGGTAGGGGTGTGACAGGAACCCCTACTCGGCCATCTGGAATTGCAACATGGCCACCAAGCAAAGACTATCTTTGGGGCTAGGCATTTCACTAGAGTGTTGAGATGATGCCTGCCAGAGGAACGAATTAGCAGTCAAGGGAGGAGCAACAAACTTGAAGTAACCATGTAACGCCTGTCTGGGGAGCAAACGGATGGAGAACACACAGGAGCGAAGACGCCAGAAATCAAAGGACAGGATGAGCTTCCTAGAGTCGTCGGAGGTGAGGAATTGCAAGAGAAGGGTAACCAGGAGTTTGGAACCAGGACTGTCAAGAACATCACGCCCGAGGATGAGGCAAGTGCCGCAAAGACCCCAGTGTTACAATGGAAGAGAGGCTTAAAGGACCTGATGGCCTCAGCTTGACCACCAGGTCACGGCTTAAGGCAAGTGATATAGGGCCAGATGTACGGAAGTTTTGCGAGTTGCAAATGGGTCGTAGCGCTATTTGTGACCTCGCAGAAAGCTAAATAGTATGTACCAATGCCATTTCGGAGTTCCAAATAGCGATGCAACCCATTACCGACTCGCAAAAATTTTCGACCTGAAATTACGCAAGACAGAGTAGTCGCAAAAAGCCTGTTTTGTGCACCCAGATTAGCATTGATTCCGAACAGGTGGTAACCAGAACCAAAGTATAAAAGGAGACCCAGAAGGCACCTGGTTTCTCAAAATGGCTGCACTATACGTGATTGCATGGAGGAGGAGAGTCCAGGCTGCCCAGCAGAGGAGGAGGAGGCAGAGACAGGAGAGGATATACTGAACCAGGCAGACACTATTTCAACAAACTGAGGATGAGATTTACGATAAATACAGACTGAGCAGCGCAGTTATCCTAGGGATCATTGAACTGCTGAAACCTCAGCTTGAACGCCAGACAATGCGCGGCTGCTCCATTCCCACACATGTGCAGGTGCTCTGCTCACTGCACCTCTTGTCCTCGGGTAGGTATCAGGGGGTGATTGCTGTAGCAGGTGGGGTATCCCAAAGTGCCCTCTCACAATTCTTCAGACGTTTCCTCGATGCCATACTCGAACACATGTCCAGATATATATACCTTCCCAGGAATGAGGCAGAAATTAACAGCACCAAGTTGGACTTCTAAAGAATTGCCAACTTCCCCCATGTAATCGGGCGTGTGGACGGGACACATATACCAATTTGCCCCCCAGCAAATCTGGAATATGTGTTCCGCAATAGGAAATCTACCCACTCACTAAACATCCAGGTGGTATGTGATGCCCATAATGTCATTACTGACATTGTGGCTAAATATCCAGGGAGTACACATGATGCATACATATTCAGGCACAGTGGGAAACACCAACGCCTAGAACGTGGGGAGTTTGGTGAATGATATTTATTAGGTACTGTTGAGTATACTCTGATGCCTTAAATACATGTCACTGCGTAACCCTGTGATGCCCTGCTAATTTTGGCTCTTTTGTCACACAGGTGACAGTGCATATGCCCTGAGACCATGGATACTCACCCCATACCTAACACCTGGCAATCAGAATGAGAGGCGGTACAACATAGGACATCGGTGGACCAGAGCTGTCATTGAGAGGACCTTCGGCTTGTTGAAGTCACGTTTCCGATGCCTGCACAAAAGTGGAGGGTCACTCCAGTATGCCCCAGAAACTGCATGTAAGATTGTTGCAACTTGTGCCATCCTACACAACATTGCCACCAGACGTGGGCTATATCTCACCCTCGACAACACAGATTCGGAGGATGAGGAACAAGACATACCACACTGACAGCCTGGGGATGGAAGTATCACAATGGAGGGCAGACAGAGATGGAACCACGTTGCAACCCACTACTTTGGCAGGTACGTGGCAACCGTGACAACACTCACAAATTTAAGACACACATAGCCCAGTTGTGTAGTACAACAAATTATCCCTTTAATTTCAGGAATATAATGCAGAAAATCTTGTCAACTCAACTGCACGAAAAAAGCAAAAAGTAATGTCTGACACCTTAAGTTCATGCACCTCAGTCAACTCAACTGCACGAAAAAAGCAAAAAGTAATGTCTGACACATTAAGTTCATGCACCTCAGTCAAAATACATATTGGTAGCTCACAGCCTCCTGCGACTTTGGCCACCATGGCCCAATCCAGGTTGGTCCCCTGATCCTTGCCGGGCACTGATACTCCGCAGGATCCGTGCATCAGAGACAGATACACTGCTGACGCTGGAGATCTCCTCGCTATCCTGAGGGGTATCGTCAATGCCCATTGTGCCTAGCTGGTCTCTATTAGGTCCACTGTATGGCTGATGCGCCCTAGTCCTCTTGCCACATCACCAGAAAAATGGCCAAGTTCCACCTGCAGCTTCACTGTGCACCTGGACAGGCAGGTTATTGTGGTTGCAAGGCACCCAATAGATACACTCAGTCGGTCCAAACGGGCAGCAGTGTTGCGCTCTCTGCGCCTTGCATGTGCCATATCCGCCACCATTTCCCTGACTACGTCGTTTATGGAGCTTGTAAGGTTTGCCATGTTTGTGTTCATTGCAGTAAATTGGGTGTCCACATTGGCAAAACCCTGGGAGAGTGTCTGCTGCAGTCTGTTCAGGTTCACTATTCATCACCCGCATGTGTTTGTTTTGCAGCCGGTGACTTTGCAGTAAGGATGCCTCCAGTCCTAAAAATTGTTAGTCTGTGACATCCTCCTCACTGGCTGACTGCATTGGGCGTTGCCGTCTCCGCACAGACCCAGCTGACCTATATGGCCAACTCCCACTCATCAGTGGTCGCTGTGTCAGGTTGGCTGCCTCAAGACCCAGATCAGTCTCATCGATGTTATCTGGTGCATGTTGGACGGGTGGTGTTGTCATGCACTCCCCAGCAGTTACAGTGGCTGCCTCGTCTGTTGTGTTTGTGGATGGTTCATCTCCCTGCACAGTAGGGTAGTTGGTGGGTCCTTGAGAGAGACCTGTGGGACACAGGGGATACACTGTCAGTGCCTCACATATGTTTGATGTCTCAGAATAAATCTTTCTCAAACGTCGGACTACTGTACTACATTGCCCATAATGCACTGTTCTATAGGTTGCAATAAAGGCATGGAGCAAATCTGGAGGATGCATGCTTATGTGTACTGTGGTTGTGTGCATGGTGCATTGAGTGGTGTAAATAAGTGAATTTTGGTACTTAGTTTTGGATGTTCCTGGAGCAGAACTGTCAAGGTCTCCAATCCCGATTACAGCCTCCAGCTCCAGAGTGGTCTCCACCATGGTCTCTATAGCTGTAGGGGGTGGTACTGTAGATGGTCCTCCTCCAGTGCCATGCATCTCCCTCATACGCTCGGCCACCTTTTCCTTGGTCCTGGACCGGAGGTCGTACCATCTTTTGCGGACCTCATCTATTGTGCGATGGCTGACTCCAATGGCATTTATCTTGGTAAGGATGTCCTGCCAGATTTTCTTCTTTTGGGTGTCAGGAAAACTCATTGCTGCCTTACCAAATAAGACATCATGGTGCAGGCAGCACTCCTCTGTTATGACCTCCAGCTCCTTTTTAGAAAACTTCAGTTTTCTTTTCCTGCCAGCACTGGGTGTCTCCTTGTCCTGAGATGACATGGTTGTAGTAGCTCCTCTCAGCTGTGTGTGATGTCATCACTCAGAACCAGGAAGTGTGTTTTTAACTATTTTTTTTTGCACCTGTGTGCAATTTGCGACCCAGACGCAATTTGCGACTCCGGACCACACCCTTGTGCAATTTGCGACCTCGCAAATAGCGATTTTGCAAATTGTGAGGTCGCAAATTGCGGTGCGACGCCGCACCGAATCACAATTTGGTATTGCGATTTTTTTCATGCATCTCGTTTTGCAATTCGGAAATAGCGATTTGCAAGGAGTCGCTATTTCCAACTCGCAATTGTTTTTCTTCCTACATCTGGCCCATAGTTCCCTATTTTTGCATGCCTAGGAAGGTGGCGGGATGGTGGATTAAATAGGAAAGGTGGCCCTCCTCCCCATCCGTATGGTGTCAGAGTGTGAGGACTGGTAGAGGAGCAGCTTCACTTAATAGACAACACTGTGAGACACACAAGGGTGTGGGTGCTGGGGCTAAGCTTGGTATAATAGAATAGACCTCTCAGGTCCCTCTTTTATTCTCCTGAGGGCTGCCAATAGAGTTGTTGCGAGGAAAAAGATGAATCCCAGTGCTTGATGACCCAGATTAATAGACGGAAGAAGACGTTCCTTTGATTGTGTTATGTTGGAACACTTGAAGTTTCTTACCTTTTAACAAATGCTACAAGACTATAAAAAAGAAGGAAAGAGAAAGTAAATCGCTTACTATTATAAAATAATATCATCCACGTCTCAGGTTCTCTAAAAGTAGCTGTGAGCCCTGCCATGCCTTTCAATTGTATGTTAGGCAACGACCTGGAGCAGACTGTCTTAAAGGAGGTAAAGCTCACATCAAACTTGGAGATGTTGGGATTTTCCGAATGGTTCTATCTTACCACAAGGTCCGTGGCTGCCCAGGAAGGTAGTCAAGGGTGCCTAGAGCCTGGAACAATGGCCCAGGCAGCTGCCAGAAAGAGTAAAGGAAAGGGGTGTGGGAAACCAACCCCAGAAGTTCCTTCGGTCCAGGGTGATGAGGCACTAAAGACGATGTTCCTGAGCTTATCAGAGAGGACATTGCCACACAGAGTGACCTGCCTGAGCTTGCTGGATGGCAAGGTGAGGGTGGGCCCACCATGACAGAATTTTGCATAGCGTAGAAAGAGTGCCCCACTCTAGAGGGGTTGAGGCAGCAAGCTGAGACCCAGGCAAGACGTTATACCTCTGGAAATCACCTTATCTACTGGGAGAACAACCTGCTATACAGACAGCCTACGATTCCTAGACCTGGGGCAGCCTGTGTGCTGGTGGTCCCCCAGTGTCATACAACCTTCCTACTGTTGTCAGCTCATGGTATCTCTGCCATGACATCAGGGGCAAGTCAAGACCTTTGTCAGGCTTGTAACAAGCTTTCATTGGTCCCAGATGAAGACAGGCTTCAGATGCATTCTGTAGGTCCTGTCCAACCTGTAAGGCCATTGGGGAGTCAGAGAAAATGATCAAGGTGCGCCTAAACCCATTACCTGTTGTTGGCACTTCCTTTGAGAGGAATGGACATGGGCATGGACAGTGTTGGTTCTTTGGACCCCAAAACAGCTATAGGCAACATGTTCATCCTGATCTTGGCAGACCATTCCCCTCACTACCAAGATGCAATTCCTCTGAGGTCAGTTACTGCATTTGTGGTGGCCAAAGCCCTTATGGGGATTTTTACCCATGTGGGGTTCCCCAAAGAGGTAGTGTCTGACAGAGGCACTAACTTCATGTCAGCATACATGAAGTTCATGTGAAATGAGTTTGAAATGACGTATTTGCTGTCCACACCCTACCACCCCTAAACCAACAGGCTTATGGAGAGGTTCAACAACACCCTTAAAGGCATTGTAATGGGCCAACCTGAGCCCATGAGGTGTAATTAGGACATCCTCCTGACATGCTTTCTTTTTGCATATGGGGAGGTGCCACATAAGGAAATAGGGTTTAGCCCCTTCAAATTCCGCTTTGGACACCCTCTTAGGAAATGGCTGAGCCTTGTGAAAGGCAGGTGGAAGCAAGCCCCCAGAAAACCACCTCACTTGTAGCATAACACTGTGTTTATATGAAATTTTTTTCCATTTTGTTAAAAAGAAAGAACTCCAGAGACACAATAATATAGTAGTTAGTTTAATAGTTGTTTTGCAGATTTAAATTGCACAAAATTCCACTTTAGGCACAGACATTATCAAATTTGATATACACAGTGCAGACATTTGCATGGGCATTTCCAAATAAGGAAACTCTGTACAGCTGGTGTGGGGTTATTCCTGGGTAGGTCCACTTTTAAAATTGGGTGAACAGCCATGAATAGTAATTTCATTTATTTTTTATCAACAATTTGCAGTATATTCCCCACCCTGGAAACATTGCTTAATTTGAGCAGGTGGTTTCCGGTACTTGCCCCTTCATTCTCAACACCCGCTTCTGTGGCAGTTCACAACATGGTTGCACTGTTTGCCAAATTGTGGGATGAGCACAACACAATGTTTAACATTTCAATACACATTAAAAATTAACAATACCTACCACCCACACTATTCTTACAACTCTGAGTGGCCTGGAACAGTCAAAATTAACACAGTTTTAGGAGTGTAATGGTTAGAAGTTGTAGCAGTGCTGGCAAGGGTAATGGGTGGTGCAAGCTGCACTGGCCCCCTGAGAAGGGCCCTGCTACTAGGCCCTGCTACTAACGTTTATTTTCTAACAAACTAAGCACTGCCTGTAAATGCCCTAAGATTTTCTCCTATCAAGGGCAGAAGTAGTGTGTTTTTTGACTGGGGATACAAAGCCCTCATATTTAATGGATATTCACGTAGAGCCATCTCGATGACTTAGAACGTGGTACCTGGGGCGAAACAAAAGAAAAACAAATGCGTTAATATGCATTTACATTCTGTTTACACATGCAGAATAGTAGACCTAGTTAAAATTTCGCATGCAAACATTTCACACATTATGGCCCAGATCTATACGCGGTTTGCGCTGAATTAGCGTCCTTTTTTTTAGGCTAATTCACTGCAAACCTAACTCCATATTTATATTTTGGTGCTAGACATGGAGTTAACATTGTTTTCTGGACATGAAAACCTACCTTGCGTCAATAAGATGCAAGGTAGTTCCCATCCAGAAATGGACGATATGGCCTTTGCGCTATATTTATCCGCTGTGCTAAAATCCAGCATGGAGGTATGGGGGCCTTAAATAATGGTGCTAAGCTTGCTGAGAACCATTATTTAATGCCTGGGTATGGGCAGGCATTAGGGGACCTGTAGGCATATTTCCATGGTCAGAGACCATGGGAAGTGCCCACAGGTGCCCTTCCCTGGCCCCAGGAACACCCCAACCACACCCACCCACACCGGAGGGACACCACAGGATGGGAGACCCATCCCAGGTAAGTCCTGGTAAGTATATATATTTTTTTCTATTGCCCTGCTCAGGGGCCCTGACTTGAGGTCCGCTGGGCATGGCCATTGGGGTGGTGGGCATGGCTCCTGTCTTTACTAAGACAAGAGCCATGTCCATGGGGGTTGTGCGCCAAAAAATAGAGCTACAGTGCTTAAAGGCACTTTTTATGCCTCGAAAGAGTGTAGCACCTTAATTCAGCGCACAAGCCACTTTTTCCCCTACGCCTCCCCCACCCTGTTAGCATCCTTTTCAAGGACGCTAACTGGGCATTAGTGCCAGCCAGTGCCATTCCATAAATATGGCACCCGACCAGCGTCTTGGAATGGCGCTAGCCAGCGCTATACTTTTACACACAAAACGGCGCTAACGCAGTTTTGTGTGGAAAAGTATCAATCTGGCCCTGAGTATTCTGGAAACTGATAACTTTTGCTGATTGTCATAAGTATTTTCAAATATCCCCAACAAATCGGAAATGTACTCCAAACGTACGAAGAAACGTGTGTTAGTAAATATCTTTCTTGCTTCCTTCGTCTTTTGTGTATTGGGCCCAGCAAGAGGGGCAGCTGTAACTGTAGTTTTTATTAATTTTTCTGTGATAACATATCTGAAATGCTTCTTATATCTACGTAAACAGCCACTGCCACCGTCCACGTTAAGATTCAAATTCTGGAAAGAAAGCGAAGAGAATGAAGCCGCAGACATGAATGCATTCGGTTCACCCATTAAATTTCCTGTAGGGGGCAGCAACGGAACAGTTAATGGCAAAATGATTTTAATCACTAGAGGCAAAAAACTGAAGTGACACCCAGCGCTGCTTTAAAAACAAGTGGGTAGGGGTAGAAACGACTGTTGCTGATAATTATTTTACACGTTTTTCTAAACCATTATTACGTAAAACGCGCTACACAGTGCAAAAAAGATGTTATCACAACTCTAGGCCCGCGTTCACATCTTATTGCTATAAATCTACTAACTGACAGTTCACAAATAAAATATCAGCGGACAGAGCGGTCTAGCCGCCTAGGTTTGCAAAGAAAAGTGTATTTCGGTGCAGTTCTGAAATCTTTGATTCATCCAAAAGCAAACTATGAAATACGTGGAGGGACAAATATTTATAAAAATACACTTAATATAATTGGTTCATATAAAACAAGCATTGACAGAGGCATAATATTTAACTTTTATATCGTACATTCTTACGTCGAAGTCCAACACCATGCAATAGAGAGATGACGCATTGACTCGCACATATAGAGAAATACACTTACAGACATCTGTGCACACAAGGACCAAGAAATTTAGGGCATATTTATAACAAAGTGGCGTATCGTATCACAGTAAGTCATTTTGTTGCACTGGGAAAGGGCAGGAGTGATGCGCATTTTTGTCTTTGTTCTTGTTTATAAGCCGTTCTGGCTGCCTAGGTCCTACACAGGCACCCATCCAGCATGGGGCAGAGGTGTGCTTTTTTTCAAGGAGAATTGTTTTTGTGCAGGAAGTGGTACCTTCCTGCAGATAACAACAGTCACCAGAGGCAGCTTCTGCTTTCTGTGTGTGCTGCAGAATGCAGCACACATAGCAAGAGGAAAAGTGAGGAGAAATAAAGATGTTTCTCCTTGTTACACCTCAATTGGGAAAGTGCAGCATTTTGGCACATTCCCAGGTCTACCACTTCTGGTAAATCTGGGAATGCGGCAGAGCAAATGGATGTTGGACATATAGGTACCTAGGCACACATACCTTCTGGCATGCAGTGCACAACAGATCACCCAGGAGGCAGTCACCCACAAACAAAGAATAATAAAGTATCCATGAAACACAGGCCAGCATAGATGGGCTCAGACAAAGAGAACACACATGCTCACAAACACATACTCATACATTCCTACACAGCACACATGGTGTTGAGTATCATAGAATGGGTTACAAACCTAAGTATAGTGTGAGGTATAGTATGGAGTGTCAAAGCCAAATCTTGACCATTCCTTGGGTGATGAAATACTTCAGTCTCCATGCCAGCTCAGAGCTGAGGTGTTAAAGAAACGTAATGAAGTAAAACAAAGAGCAAAAAAGCTACAGAGACATGGCTGGTGGGGAAAGGTTCTGGAGTAACACTAGAACTTGCTGTCAGGGGAAAGGTGGCAGAACAGTCTCACAGTAGGAGTAGCAGATAGAAGAGTAAGTTAAGTTACTTTTGGGCAACAAAATGTGGGAAGAATAGCCATGAAAAAGTGAAGGTAAATCATGAGACCATATAGGACTTTAGTGTTATAAACAGAGAAACAATAGGCTGGCCAGCTGGGACTAATGGTCATGAAATTAAATTATTTAAACATAAGCCTCGGTAAGACATAGAGACCTAGTTTTAGGAAGGCCTAGCACCTCCTTGCACCACATTAGCGTCATTTTGTTTTAGCTAATGTGGGCCAATGAGGCCAAAATCGCTGTGCCAGATTTACAAAGAGGCGCTATGCATGCATTGCACCATTTTGTATCCCCTTGTGCCACATTATGCCTGCGCCAGGCATAATGTATGCATGGGGGGTGTTCCTCCATTCTGGGGGCTGAAAAAATGGTGTAAAGAAATGGAAAAGATTTCTTTGCAGCATTTTTTTAAGCATTTGTAAAGCCTGCTCAGAGCAGGAGTTAAAAGGGGGAACAACATTATTTATATTGGGCCCCTATGTACTGTTCAGAGTTAGCGCCAAACTTTTGGCGCTAACCCTGAACAGTACAGCAATAGCATCAAAAATGTTGACTCTATTGCCCCCTACCCTATGCCATGGTGCGTCATATTTTAAATATAGAGCACACCTGGTGGCGGTAGGGAGACGCTATGGGGCGCAAGAAAGTGGCGCTGCACTGGGTGCAGCACCACTTTTCTTAAATCTGCCCCATAGGATCAATAGCAGTAAGAGAAAAAGTGTCTGCATAAAGGCAGGTGTAATCAATGCGACTGAAATAGTAAAAGCAAATGGCAAGAACATGTATGTCTGGTGTTTCATGACAAGACAGGAAATAAGAAGGCCACGTTCAACTAGTTGTCTTTAAATTACATGAGGCTCGAAAAACTGGTGCAGTGAAAATTACAACATATCACTGCGACATTTTTTCTGTCCTTTTTAATGCCTGCTCAGATCAGACTTTAAAATGACACACTGTTAGAAATGGGGTTTTTGGTTGGCAGTCAGGTTACCCTCTGTCCAAGCAAGAACCCTCACTCTAGTCAGGGTAAGTCACACACAATCCAAATTATCCTGTGCCCACCCTCGGGTAGCTTGGCACGAGCAGTCAGGCTTAACTTAGAAGGCAATGTGTAAAGTATTTGTGCAATAAATCATACAATAACACCATATAGCACCACAAAAATACACCACACAGTGTTTAGAAAAATATAGAATATTTATCTGGATATTTGTAGATCAACACAATAAAAGATGCAATAAGAATTTGTAGAAATATCACTGAAAAGTGATATAAAGTGTCTTAAGTCTTTAGAAAGCAAACAAAGTCTCTTTCAAGCACAATGTACCTGGTTTGGAGTGGAAAATCTCCGCAGAGGGCCGCAGAGGAAGAGATGCATGGATAAATGGTGTGTGCGCCGGTTTCGCCCCTTCACACATGGACTCGTGTCGTTATTTTTCATGCGGGGAGACGTGCGTCATTCTGCGGGAAGAAAAATGGTGTGTGCGTCGGTTTCACCCCTTCACACACGGACTTGCGTCGTTATTTTTCACTCGGGGAAGACGTGCGTCGTTTTCTGGCACGCGGGCCGACTCCTTCTATGGTTCTCGGGATTACCAGATGTCCCAGGGTATGTGCATGGATTCCTCGGCTTGTTATCTGGCTGCGCGTCGTTCCGGGAGGCTGTGCGTGGAATTTTCTTTCTCACGGCAGGCGTTGCGTCGATTTCCTCTCTGGAAGTTGGGCGGCTTTGTCCATGCGAGGCCGTGTGTTGAAGTTCCGGTCGCACCGTAGACATCGCGCCGAGCGGCGCCTTTCTGGATTGGCGTGCAGCGATTTTCTCACCGTGGAGCAAGCTGTGCGTCGAATTCTTCGGGGCGCGAGGAGTCCAAATGAAAAAGAGAAGTCTTTTTGGTCCTGAGACTTCAGGGAACAGGAGGCAAGCTGTATCCAAGCCCTTGGAGAGCACTTTTTCAGTCAGACAAGAGTTCAGCAAGGCAGCAGGCCAACAGCAAGGCAGCAGTCCATTGTAGAAAGCAGTCAGGTGAGTCCTTTAGGCAGCCAGGCAGTTCTTCTTGGCAGGATGCAGGTTCTGGTTCAGGTTTCTTCTCCAGCAAGTGTCTGAGGTGGTAGGGCAGAGGCCCTGTTTTATACCCAAATGTGCCTTTGAAGTGGAGGAGACTTCAAAGAGTGGCTAAGAAGTGCACCAGGTCCCCTTTTAGTTCAATCCTGTCTGCCAGGGTCCCAGTAGGGGGTGTGGCAGTCCTTTGTGTGAGGGCAGGCCCTCCACCCTCCCAGCCCAGGAATACCCATTCAAAATGCAGATGTATGCAAGTGAGGCTGAGTACCCTGTGTTTGGGGTGTGTCTGAGTGAATGCACAAGGAGCTGTCAACTAAACCTAGCCAGATGTGGATTGTAAGGCACAGAAAGATTTAAGTGCAAAGAAATGCTCGCTTTCTAAAAGTGGCATTTCTAGAATAGTAATATTAAATCCGACTTCACCAGTCAGCAGGATTTTGTATTACCATTCTGGCCATACTAAATATGACCTTCCTACTCCTTTCAGATCAGCAGCTGCCACCTCAACAAAAGAGGGCAGCCCCAATGTTAGCCTATGAAGGGTGCAGGCCTCACAGTAGTGTAAAAACTAATTTAGGAGTTTTACACTACCAGGACATATAAACTACACAGGCACATGTCCTGCCTTTTACCCACACAGCACCCTGCTCTAGGGGTTACCTAGGGCACACATTAGGGGTGACTTATATGTAGAAAAAGTGGAGTTTTAGGCTTGGCAAGTACTTTTAAATGCCAAGTCGAAGTGGCAGTGAAACTGCACACACAGGCCTTGCAATGGCAGGCCTGAGAAAAGGGGAAGTGGATACTTAAGTGGGTGGCACAACCAGTGCTGCAGGCCCACTAGTAGCATTTAATCTACAGGCCCTAGGCACATACAGTGCACATTACTAGGGACTTATAGGTAAATTAAATAGTCCAATTGGGTATGATCCAATGTTACCATGTTTAAAGGGAGAGAGCATATGCACTTTAGCACTGGTTAGCAGTGGTAAAGTGCGCAGAGTCTAGAAACCAGCAAAAATTAGGTCAGAAAAAGAGAAGGAGGAAGGCAAAAAGTCTGGGGATAACCCTGCAGAAGGGCCATTTCCGACACACACCCATAGTAACTCATGGGCCTTCCTGTGCTTTGCTGCACTAGGGTCAAATTGTTTTGATGCTAGGGCAGCAAAGCTCCACAATACAATCAAAAACGTTGACGCTCTTGTCCTAACGACCACTATGGTGCGCTGTATAATAAATACGGTGCAACCGTGGTGTCGTTAGTTTGCGGTAGGGGGACGCAAGAAAAGTGGTGCATCTGGACTGATGCACCACTTTCTTGTAAATCTGCCCCTAGCGGGCATATTTGCAAGTCCCTCTTAGCGTAATTTTTGTTTAACGCTAGGGCGGGGCTAAGGTGGCCTTTTTCCCCACACCATATTTACAAACTGGAGCAATGCCTGCATTACACCATTTTGTAAAGCCTTGCACCACATTTTTCCTATGTCAGGAATAATGTATGCAAGGGGGGCGTTCCTAGGCAGGGAGGCCCACAAAAATGGTGCAGCAAAATTTACAGCATTTCACTGCATCATGTTTTCTATCATTTTTTACAGCTGCTCAGAGCTCTGAGCAGGTGTTAAAATGGTGCAATCATAGTAACCTATGGGCCTCCCTGTGCTTTGCTGCACTAGCATCAACATTTTTGATGCTAGTGCAGCAAAGTGCCATAATAGCGTCAAAAATTTTGAGGCAATTGTGTCAACTACTGCCATGATGCACTGTATTGTAAATACAGTGCATCCCTGGTGTCATTAGGGGGCGGTAGGGGGACGTGAGAATAGTGGTGCATCTGGACCGATGCACCACGTTCTTGTGAATCTGTCCCCAGGAGTGCTAAGTTATGATACACATTCTGTCATGGTTTAAGGCTGCCTACGGCCTTAGTAGCTGAAGAGACAGAGCAGTGTTTTTTTATGACTTGAGAGTGGGGTAGACGGTCACAGAAAATCTCAAGGACTATGCTACTCTTCGTTGAAAATGTAGAAACATTTGTTGACATATCTAAATTAAGTAGCAAAAAATCTTGCAAAAATATACACACAGCAAGGTTACAACACACTTAAAACACAATGGAACATTACAACAAAATGGCAGGTAGTCTCTACTGTCCCCTGGGAGCCCCCAAAGACCCTGTCTGCCCCAACATACCCACTTCAATGACAAAGGCCAAGTCCAGTTCTCATTTGGGATAGGGGTTATAAGACCCCAGGCCATATTTATTAAACATAGACACCCCACAATTTCATACATTATTGCACAGTAACCTACATTAATTATATCTTGCTTACAGAATTGAGATCTAGCCTTAACAGAGACGCTAATACATGGTAGTTACCTAACTATAACCAAATTTGTTCCTGTGCACCCAATAAAAACATAAGCATTCCAAGTGAGATCATGACTGTTTAGGCACCCTTCCTCTTAGAAAAAACCCATACATAAAGAACAATGGATCGGTCCCTCTTTAAGGGAGGACCCCACCAACTGTCCTCTCATACTAAGAGTTCCTGTGCAGGTGGCCCAGCTGCCCTTAGGATAACTACCTCGAGCTCCCCCAACACCCACATTCCTTGTCCTCCAAGGGCCTGTGCCAGCTTGTACCAAATGTGCCTGCACAGGTGGTTGCCAGGTAGGGACCCCGTGTCAGAGACCACCCTCAACTCCCCGTGCAACTGTAACCTCTTTTCAACTTGCTGCCAGAACCCCGTGGAGGATCCTGTGATGCTGCCATTAACCTTGGTCTAAAAGGACCTTAAATGTCCCCACCAATCATGACCTCACCCGCCTCACATAAATACGACATACCATTTTTAACTGCAAATGGAAAAGGTGTTAAACATGACATCCAACAAGCACAATGACTCTTGTAAATAATAACCATACATCTGTTCCAATATGCTATACCTGCCCCCGAGTATCCCCTGTGCACTTTGCACTGGGGATGTTGGGTGGGAAAAATAAATTCAAGTCAGAGCGGGTCCCGGGACACCCTTGGGGCTCTGCAAGAGCTGCGATGCCGAGCTGCTGCAGTAGAAAGGATGCCTAATTCAGCTGTGTGTGGGCTGGGGAGGTGAGGATTCCTGTCCTGCATCTCAGGAGGTAAGCAGAAACCAAAGAGGCCCGCTCACCATGCATGTTGCCTTTTAAGGAGAAGGGATGACCCTCGTCCGCGACTGCGACCCTGGTAGCACTTTAGTGCATCCAGAGGTCGCGCCCAGCCGGCCAATCATGTCCCAGCTGGCTTCCAAGACTGAGGCGGTTCTGTGCCTCGACCCTGGTGCAGGCCCCGCCTGCCCCGAGTTGGGAGAACCTCTGCAACTCTTGTCACACAATTCTTAACACCTCTAGAATGATGTTTTCTGAATATGGGGGTAAAAGGTGCCTGAGCTAAGCACTGCCTTAACTTACCACTAAGTACATGAAATAGTACCAGTCAAAATGTTTTGTGAACCGACTTATAGTGTTTATTATAAATCCTGTAATTCAGATTGCAAAGTAACTGTTGAATGCAATAACTGTGATTAGTTTTATTTCTTAGACTACTTTTGCACTTGATTGTTATTTGGATAATTTCACATATTTTTAAAGGAATAAGTGCATTTTGGAACAAAGCCATACGTTGTTTGTCTCTGCTTTTCCTTCAAACATTGTCATTAACCTGTGTTGATTTATATTCACAGTAGAAAAGGTGTAACTAGCAGTATATCTTTAAAATCTCAGAAATGTGAATATTGAATGAAGAAATATAGCTTTGAAATGCATATAAGGTACATTGATAGTTGATCAAAAATGTGCATTATACACAGGGTCAGCCCCTCCGTTATGGCAGAGGATGGACGCCCCCCTGGCTGAAAGAAAGGAAGCAGGGAAGCAGAAAAATAAAAATGATAATAAAGAGCATTTTTATCATCATTTTATTTTTCTGATGAGTCAGGGCCAGCATGCTCCGCGTCACAGGTGGGGGTGAGTGTAAGGAGTGCTAGGTGCACTTCACATGGGCATGTCGGTTTGGCTGGCTGGATGAGGCTGGCCAAACTGACATGCACACTTAGAACTCTCAGCTGGGTGGAGACTAAGTGCAAGCTCCCACTACCTCCCTGAGTGGCATTTCAGACCGCTCAGCTCAATTCCGGTGCTTCTTTCATCCTGTTCTCCACTCTGCCCCACTAGCCCTTCCTGTCAGCAGCCGCCCCTGTTTATAATATCACATATTAAATAATGCAGACCAAATAGAGCAGTCTCAGCTATGCAAAGAATAGCATAGAACATGCATCACCCTTTTGTTGAACCAGTAGGTGAGCCAGAAATTCTACCACATGTCACAATCCATATTACCTCAATTAGACGTTGGCATAAACAAAAGAATGCTTCAAGCTGTATTCATAAAGAATACATACATAATATACTGAGATGGAATTTATTTCCCGGTAAAAAAGCAAAAGTTTTGCATTTTACTAATCGTTCTAAGGGTTTAAGATGAATGACATTAAATTGTGAATTACAAAAAAGCACCTGTACGACGTTGTTTTATAAAATAAAAAATAAAGGCAATTATTAGCCATCTAAAGCTCAGTACCAAGCCATTAGAATTTTAACTTGTGAAAAAGGGAATCTAATCCTACTGCAGTATAAAATAAATAGGAGCGTCAATTATATTCTTACATTGTGTAACTATTTCCGAGCTACAAAGATTACCCATGTTTAAGAATATGAATTTCATTTTCCCCAGGAGGTAATTTACTCATAACATGTAATGTTTAATTTATTAAGAGATGTGCACGTGAAACAAGTTTCCAAATAAAGCATAGTTTCAATTTTAAATGGCCACCCATGGCAGACAGAAATTACAGCAAAGATCTTACCCTCTATTTGACCGAGAAGAAGGGATATGAGAAGTCATTTTGATCCGCTGAAGTTTACTAAAGGTTTACAGACTTCATGAGTTTTGCCATTGATGAAATTTGCAAAGTTCACAGGCTTTATTCTGCCTTCACCAGTGGACAGGTTTTCGGTGCATTGTGAGCTAATTTTCATTCCATAGTGATATAGTTTTGGCTCAAATTTAACCATTTACGATAGAGAATGTATGCAGACTCTCTGCAACTTTAACTTTTGCATACTTTGTTGTATGCTCCACGCCCAAGGTATTCCGAAATATTGTCTGCAGGTGTAATTTTGTAACATAAATTGTGTCAAATTCTACAATCTTCCTACAATAGAAGCAAAGTGTAATGCTCTGGAACATTTGTGAATTTGCATTGTTTTCCATAGAACTTAGTGAACTGTTGCAAAACATAGATTTGCAAGGTTGCATAGTTCCAGGTGAGTATTTGGTTAATTAAACATCTTTGTAAAATATCATTTCCGTGAGTCACGAATGTTTATTAAGTTTTTAGAAAGAAGAAATTGCGTACTAAAAAGTGCAGTGGTTACAGCTGAGACAAGGTTACAGCGTCATCAGCCTTAAATATTACAGAACTGATATTTTAATTCAAGCTATTTTATTAAGGTGTTATAAAGAAGGATTTTTATAAGAAGGACTGCAATGGCATATGTTCTTCAAGTCGTTCTGGTACTCACATACATCAAATCATATGGCCGGGTATCCCCGAGGCCTCTTACCACCAAATACCACTCACCACCCCCCACTCCCAAAGCTTAATTTAAAATTCAGATACACTTCCTTTTGGGATTAGGGGTCGTAAACCCCCAGCCGTATTTTATTATTGACAAGACATTGTTAATCATATTAAAAAATGATACGCAGTAACCACAGTCATATTCACAAAGTATTTACAGACTTTTTCAATGGATGCCTGGCCTCAACAGAGTACGCTAATACATCCACATTCCTGACAGTGACTAAAAAACAGTTTGTTCCTGCGTACCCAATGTTGGTGGTTGTGAATGAGATCATGGCTGTTTTCTAGTACCCCCAAACCCTGCCCCTCCTTACGCTACGAATCCCAAGGGTAGGATCGCCATCAGGGTGTTCTGATACCTTTCCAAACTGGATTACTGTGGAGGGGGCCCGCCAGGAACCTACCTTGGGTGCCCCCGCCACCCTCAGACTCCACCCCCCCAAGAGTCAGTGCTCGCTTCAGACCGTCTGCACATGCGCAGGTGGTTGGCTTAAGGGCCAGATGCCAGCAACCACTTGCAACCCCTGTTCCCCTGTATGTCATCCTCACTTCCCAGCCAGCACCACTTGGAGGGTCCAATTAGCTTGCCACTCAGTTCCTGTAATAAAAAGGTACCCATTTGTATTCCTAGTCATGACCTCACCCGCCACAGGCCCACATTGTTTACCGACGATGTTGCCTCCCCCTCAGCAGCGGTCAAGTATGCTGACATAGCCAGGGGAATGCATTCTCCAAAAACATTTGATATTGAAAGATGGACTCCGTCCTGCAAGAAAAAGCCCTCTTCTTTAATGCAGCCATGTGAGACCACAGCCAACCTTGGAGTCCGAAACAACTTGTCCAATTTGCTATTGATTTTCTTCACTGAGTCATTGAGGGCTTTTACTGAGAGCCCGCCTCTCCACACCCTACGAGGGATCATGTTCGACTAAGCAAGGACTGCCTGAGGGAATTTTTTGGCCAACCATCCAATTTCTGATATTACCAGCTCAAACAGCTGACGGCGCCATAGAGAAACCAGATCATTACCCCCAATGTGGAGCACTATTATGTCCAGTGACGAGTAGCTTGAGAGCGGCATTGAATCCAGAAATGTCCTTAATTGAGTGAGCCGCAGCCCGTCTCGGCCACAGAAAGAGATACGGAAACCGGCCTTTGATGTGCATGACGTAAAGGCAATCCTTGTATATAGTTCACCTGCTCGTCAGAAATGCGTGTGTCCGATTACCCAAATCTTGGTGACTCCAGCAACTCCTGCATGTACTGGAGTCTTTGGGACCATCAACCACTTGTCGCAGGCGTCTACAAAGAGTACAGAGAAAACAAGGCGTCAAGGACATGAACTCATAGCATATGCAATCTCACATATCGCTTGTAGCAATCAAAGGACCACCTCCCAATTCACTTAACTGCTGCTCCAGGGAACCCCATTGCCACAGCCGCCATGGCTGCCCTATCCTAAAGGAATGAGTGCCAAAGTCAGAGGTGACAAAACCTGCTGCCAGAAGAGAGCGCTTGAGCACCTGTGAGAATTGGTACCTAGTAGACGGTGTGCCGTCTGCATGTACCAAACCCGCACCCATTTCCTCCAGTGTGCGGTTTGCTAGGAAGACCTCTAAGTTACGTATAAAACAACACGCGCTACCCAGGGTTCTATGCAGTAGGATGTGGTCCCTTCTCCCATCTTGATCCATCTTGGAGCGGGGGACGGTGATCACCAAACACCCAGATCCCTCTGGCCAATGAATATCGCCCAACTGCAGTCCCCCAGAGGTGTCCCTTTTATTTCACGCAACCAGCTTGTTCCTTGGCACCAATTTGCCACAGATGCTCTGGAAAAAGCGTTGGGAGGTAGGTGAGACCTGAAAACCTGCATCTTCAAACAGGAGAGTGCATCAGCAGCATTATTCAAAACACCAGGTATGTGCTTAGCTCTCAAGGTCACATTCACCCTTAAACACAGTAACACTATCTCTTTCAGCAGCCTTAGGATCTTCTTGCACCTAGCTCCTTGCTGGTTAATGCACTCAACCACTGACATGTTATCTGACCAGAAAATCACAGACAATTTCCGAAATCCCTATGGCCAAATTGACAAAGCCACTAGAATCAGGAATAGTTCCAAGAAATTAATGTTAGCTACAGGGCTCTCCTGTACCCAGTGTAAGGACCATCACTGAGTGCACCAGGCCTTACCAAATATAGCCCCAAAGCCTTTGTTGCCTGCTGCATCTGTGAAAAGGCCCAGTTCCTCGCTAGAGCTAGGCAGACTGAGGCATACTACCATCCCATTAAAGTCACGTAGAAAGGTCTCCCAAATCCTCATATCTTGTTTGACTTCATTGGAAAGCCTGGTGTGATGATGTTTGACTTTCAACCCTGACATCGCCTGAGCAATGGACTGAGAAAAGGGGCACCCAGTGGGTATGATTTGCAGTGCAAAGTTGAGCTGCCCAACCAAGCACCATAACTGATGAAGTGTCACCTTCTGCGCCCTCAAACAAGTCTGCAACGCATGCGAGAAAGACAACACCTTCTCCCAAGGTATCTAGACACACCTGCCACTGAATCCAACTCTATCCTCAGGAATTCAATCATAGAACATGGGCCCACTGTCTTTCCCTCCACTAGCGGGACCCCAAACTCCCTCATGAAGTTTTTTAAAAACCTCCAACGCACCAGCACATTGATTAGATACAGCAGGACCCAGGAAAAGGAAATCATCTAAGTAGTGCAGAACCCATCTGTGCCGTGCCCTGTCCCTAAACCCACTCCATAACGGTACTAAACGTCTCGAATATGAACATGACACAGAGCAGCCCATAGGCATACACCTATCAAAGTAATACCTTCCTTCCCACTGGAAACCCAACAGATGGAAGTCGTTGGGATGCACCGGCAACAACCAAAATGCAGATTCAATGTCAGATTTCTCAATCAAAGCCCCAGGCCCCAGTTACTGTAGCCTTTGAATTGCCTGATCCAGAGAAGCATACCTAACAGAACACAATGCCCCATAAAGGGCCTCGTTTATCGATTGCCCCTTTGGAGCCGACAAATTGTGAAATCAATCTGAACTCCTTTGGTTCTTTCTTGGGAACCACCCCTAAAGAAGAACAAGCAAAACCCTGCAAGGGAATTTCATCAAAAGGTCCCACTACCCGCCCCAAATCCAGTTCCTTTTTGATTTTCACCCCTGCCACCCTGGGTTTGGACTGCAGAGACAGCTGATTTGTGCTATGGGGAGAGCCCACATAGTCTTGGGCTGGTATTCTGAAACCGTTGTTAAAGCCCAAACACAATATCTGCACACCTGCTTGATTGGGATAAACATTAAGCCAAGGGACCATAACCAATAGATTAACGGGGGACAAAGCCTTAACAAAAAGGAAACCGTTTGACCCTTGCCCACCGAATTGTCAGTCTTGTTTCTTGGCAGCCTTATCCCGTGATTTCTTCAAGCACTTGAATTCTGGGAGGGAGGCCTGGCCACAAAAGGAACAGCAGTGTTTGAAACGGCATGTACCCGGGGACAGCGAGCAAGTGTGCCGGTTGAAATCCCAGCAGGCCCCCCTTTTGGTCCCATCCCTAACTGAGGCACCTGAGCCTGACCCTGTAGTCTCACGAAAGGGCTGGTGACTAGGACCCTGAGTGCGATTCGTATAACGCAACCAAGTGATTATGTGTATTTGATCCCATCCTAATGAAGGCTTATATTCCTTATTCTCCTAAATTCCATATTGTATTCTTTCCATGCCGTGCCTTCATACTCATCGTGCTCTCCCACAATCCTGTTCTGATAGCAGGCTAACTGGGCACCTAAGTCACTGATACGTTTAGCTAGAATGGACTGGTAAATGGAGAAGGCTTTCACCCAGTTGTACAAAGACTCCTCAACCTTCTTCCTTTGGGGCCCATACCCATACTCTCTTAAATGTGCAAACTCTTTGCCACGCTTCACTTCCTCCTTATCAGCTTTGTCAACCAGTAAATCAAATATATTGATGTAAGTCCCCTTCCAAATCTTCTCCCTCACCTCTACTGGTACATGTAGCCCCAATTTTTCATGCTCAGAGCAAATGTCCCCCAAGTCCGTAAGGGGAGAAGCATGACCAGTACCTAAACTTGAGATTCCCCGGGCAAAAGAAGACGTTGCTGTAGAGGTCACCACCGTTGGGGAATTAACCGGTTGTACCGTGGATGATGTAGCAGGAGTCACTTGGTCCCCCCCTGCAAGGGATGAGGACAAGGAGCTGGAACCCTACGCCACCCCCCACTACTGCTTGACCCTGGCCCTTTTTCCTGGGACCCCTGGCCACTCTTTGCAGTACCTAACTGTGAAACCAAACATCGAGCCTGCTCCCTAACGTCTCCCTCACTAGCCCCAGACAATGGGTCCCCTACCACAGTGGTAGACAGCAACCCCACTTCAGACAGCCATGGCAACACCAACACCAAATGCCCCACAAGATCCTGCTGACTGGTCAAGGTAGATCAACGCAGTCCGCAACCTGCCTGGGTGGCCTCTGCTCGATTTTCCCCAGCCCCTTTACCTTCCTTCTGCCCGTGCACCCTATTTGGAGCTGGGGAGAATGCCTCCCTAGGTGGTAGTCCCGCTCGTCGGGATCTATCCTCCTGAACACACGCCCCGCCTGAAGAAGATGGTTGCGCCTTCAAGGATGCTATGGCCTGGTCCATAGCATCCATCCTAAGCATCAAGGCCTCAAGAACCTTTCTCTGCCAGGACCCAAAACACAAGCAGCAACTCATCACAGACCAATTAATAGGTCAAACAAGACTAAACAGGCCACTATAGAGCACTCCCCAAACAGGCAAACAAATTATTGCCCCTATGAAACCCCCACCAGGGAAAAAACATTATATCTAAAGCCCCCCACACTAAACTGCAATGTTTTGGGACCACCTGCTCTATTTACCATGAAAACAGGACCACCAGCACTCCCCACACAATAATTGGCATACAGACCTCTCACCCAGCAGCCCAGGAACCCCACAGGAGCCACCACTGAGATCAACTCGGGTCAGGTGAGCTCAGCTCGAACCCGTACGGCTCTCTGTGAGGTGTGCTGGGCTTCTTGCATTGGTTCCATCGCACGCGTTCTCCCCGTTCATCCTGCAAAAAACACAAAGAAGAAAACAAACAACAACAAAAAGGCTGTGGTCGCTGGGGCCCCTGGTCCGGTCGGCGAGCGTGAGCAATAGACGCGCTCGCCACCGTGGCCGCCTTATCAAGGCCGGCCCCATGATGTAATTCTTTGTGCGTGACCCCGGAGCACAAAAACTGCATCCGGGACCGCAGCATCATTACAGCCAATCGGCTGCTATTTTGTAACCAGGGTGGGGGCTGAGGAGTCTGCCTCTCCCCGACCCCCACTCTCCCTGGCCCAGCGCCTCCGCCATAAGCAGGGTCCCCCTGATTGGGATGGCCCTGTGCATTAGACAGGAAGAGAGAGAGAATTGGCATCCAAAAGGTTTAGGCAAAATACACTGTTACCCGGTGGAGCGGCTCGTTGGACCTAAGAGGTAACCTCTGGCGAATAACCCTGTCTTTTTCATTGGCCTATCCAAAATGAGAATTACCTATGGAGGAAGACCAACCACCTTCAAAGAACCACCAGAGCTAGGAATTTCTTTAACAACCTGCCTCCTGCTTCCTATTAGCAATTTAACAATAAATCTTACGTGCCCCAATGAGCACTCTTCTCCACATAATAAACATATAACATACTGCAAAACACATCTCACTGATATCCAAATAATAAGATCTAACCTTATAAAAACCATATACTTACACTTACATTCGCAATACATAATACAAAATAACAAATAGTCAAATGGTGCCTAAGCGGCAAATGACTAACTAACTCTCAATACAACATTAAACAAGCTTATGTTGTTACATCATAACCAATGTATTCTGTTGCATAGACAGTAAGAATATACATAGTGTTGATGGATATAACTTTTAAACTCTTGTTGCCAAATATTTATTAACGTCTGTTAATTGTCAACTGAGTTTTGTTAATGGCTTTGTGTAACTAACCTGGTTGTTATACCAGGATACAACCCTTGTTACTGCATTACGATTTTCCAAATATGTAATTTTTTCTCCCTAATTGACTAGATTATCCATGGCCACTTGAGGCCTCCACTTTTCTCTGCTATATTTATGGGGTTGGAGAGAGGGTGCAGGATTTGGTGTCTTGGTCATCTATCATGGTTAACACTATCTCTTTCTCTTCCTATATTTAATTTCTTCATCCCCATCTCTTCATGAACAACCTTATCTGTAGCCTGGTAGTCACTGTAATCTCTAAACCTGAAATTAGTGGATCACTATATCACACAAGTAGTGAGGATAGGAAATGACCACAAATTATTTTAAACTCTCAGTTTGTTCCATTATCATCACGGGATCTCACACACCATCCTCACTTTACAGGATGTCCAATAAGTCACTGGCGATCATATCTCTGGATACAAAGGACCTTAATCACTCAGTCAAGAGGAAGACAACTACTGATTACAGTCACAAACTTAAAGGTGACATCATCTTATTACAAGAAATCAAAATTTGTTGACCATAGGAGTGGGCTATGCGGAGCCATTGTATCCAAGCCTCTGTTTGCTCCTAGCAAACATAAAGAAACAAGCATTGGCAAAGCCAAAAGGTCTCATCTATGCAAAAGCTATTGACCTTGGCAATGTATTTTAGTCATTGTGTACATCAGTGTGGCTGCTGTTCAGCATGGCTAAAAGCTAGTAGAGTGGAATGGGGATGTATGGGGTACATTGGAGTTTGGTAGATTAGGGTAAAGTGGAATTGGGTACATTCAGGTACAGGGGGATAGATTAATGTAGAGTGGGGAAGAGTGGGGTAGAATTAAGTGGGGTGAATTGGGGTAGATCAGAGTGGGGTGATGTGGGGTCGATTGGAGAGGGGTAAATGCAGTGGGGTAGATTGGAGTGGGGGAGTTGAGTAGATTAACATGGTAGATTGGAGTGGGGTGGGGTAGATTGAATTGGGGCAGATTAGGGTGAAGTGGAGTAGATTGGGGTGGAGTGGGATAGATTAGATTGGGGTAGATTAGAGTGGGGTACATCAGGGTAGAGTGGGCTAAGATATATTGGTGTAGATTGGAGTGGGGTAATTTGGGGGAAAAGGTGTGCAGTGAATTGGGGTAGATTGGAGTGGAGTGGGGTAGAGAGGAGTAGATTAGTGACGTGGGGTACATTAGGATGGAATAGGAAGAGTGCAGTGGGGTAGAATGGAGTGGGATAGATTGTGTGGATTATGGTAGGGTAGATTTGAGTAAAGTGGGGTAGACTGCAGCGGAGTCAGGTAGAATGGCATGAAGTAGATTGGAGTGGAGTTGGATAGAGTGATGTGGGGTAGGTTGGGATGGTGTATAATGGACCAGAGTGAGATAGAACAAGGAAGAGTGGAGTAGAGTGAGGTAGATTAGGGAGGGGTGGAGTGGGGTTGAGTTGGTGGATTAGAGTAGAGTGGATTGGAATGGAGGAGGGTAGATTGAAGTGAGATAGATTGGAGTAGGGTAGACTCAAGATGGTTGATTGCAGCACAATAGTCTGGAATGGGGTAGATTGGAGTAGAGTGGGGTAGATTGGAGTGGAGTAGATTGGAGTGGAGTTGGTTGGAGTGAAGTAGGGTAGAGTGGGTGGGGTAGATTGCAGTGATATGTGCGGAGAGAGGTGGAGTGGTATAGATTGGGGTAGAGTGGTGTAGATTGGGTTGGAACAAATAGCAGTAGATGGGAGTGGGGTAGGGTGGACTGGGAGTAGATTGGAGTAGGGAAGATTGGGGTAGGATAGACTGGAGTGGGTGGAGGGGGTGGATTGGGGTTAGACTGGAGTGGAGTAAGGTCGTTTTGAGTGGAGTGTGGTAGATTGGAGTGGGGTAGATTGGATGAAGTGGAGTGAGATAGATTGGAGTGGAGTGTGGTAGAGATTAATAGGGTACATTAAAGTGGAGTGGAGCGGGGTAGATTGAGTAGACTGGTATGTAGTAGATTGTAGTGGAGTTGTGCGAATTGTGGCAGATTGGAGTGGAGTAGATTGTGGTAGATTGGAATGGGGTAGATTGTGCTAGATTGGAGTGGGGTAGATCGGGGTGGAGTGGGATGGATTAGAGTGGGGAGGAGGTAGATAAAATGTAGCAGAGTTTGGAGTGGAGAGGAGAGGATCAAATTAGAATGGAGTGGATTGAATTGGACTGGGGTAAATTAGAGTGGAGTGGGGTACATTGTAGTAGAGTCAGGCAGATTGGAGTAGAGTAGGTTGGATTAGGGTAGAGAGGAGTAGAATGGAGTGGAGTAGAGTGGAGTGGAGTAGAGCACAGTGAGATAGATTGGAGTGAGAGGGGGTAGATTGGAGTGGGTTGAGTGGGAAGGTAAATTGGGGTGGGGTAGTTTGGGGTGGAGTGGGGTAGATTGTAGTGGAGTAGATTGAGGTAGATTGTAGTGAAGTGGATTGGGGTGAGGTAGATTGGGGTATATTGGAGTAGAGTTGGCTAGATTGGAATGGAGTGGGATAGATTGGACTGTGGAAGAGTGGAGTGGGGTAAGTGGTGTGAAGTGGAGGGGCGCAGAGCGGAGTGGCATGTAGTAGAGTGGAGTGTCCTAGAATGGAGTGGCATAGCATAGAGTAGAATAGTACAAAGTGAAGTGGAATAGCATAGTGTGGAGTATGCATGGTGCGGTAGCACACTGCCATTACAGACAACACATTTTCAATTGAAATGACCACTACATTTGCATCAAAATACGGCATTGCTACACACAAACAATGTGTGCAGATCTAATCACCTAGAGTATTGATGTGTTTTGATCATATTCAAATATTTGTGTGCTCCACACTTCAGAATTGCCCAAAATTTGCTTCATTTGGACTAATTCTAATTTATTCTGAAACCTCAGTACAGTTAATTTTTTTGTTCTGTGCTAGAAAAACTTCTTACACCCTGTGCTCTTACTTGGATACTCAGCAGGATTGTCACATAAATTCTCTCACTTTGAAGTCAAAGAAACAAAAGTAAATGTCAAGCTCCTTCAGAAGAGAAAGCTTGACCTCTGTCTTTGAATACACAGAAAAAATGACAAGATAAAAACAATGTTTAATGGACTGCTTTTAAAAGGGAGTTCATGGAAGAATACAGTAAACAAGGTTTGGGGAACATGAGGAAGGAATTTAAGCTGTACATCCTAAAGCATATAAAGTCAGCTAATAGAAAGCCAGAAAATGTGAGTTACAAACCACAAAGCCAATGGTAAGCTACGGGTGGAATGCATTCCTAGGTCAGCTTTCTGAATGTCCCCAAGCAGTGGGTACAAGAGAGCCAGAAAGATGGCTAATGACAAATTACTTAAAGAAAAGATTGATTTTATATATTAAACATATATGCTATGACAGATGATAATCCTGATTTCTGGATTACCTGAAACAAAAAGATCTCTGAGACATTAAACTAGGAGATGATTTCAATTTTCCTTGGGACATAACTCTTGATAGAATCTCCTCAATGAAATATTTAGTAGCAGAGCTCATATGTAGGTCACTAATATCAAGCAAAGAAATTCCTTGAGCAAAAGAAAGCAGAGAAGGCTGTAAGAAATTGTGTTACTGTCTGAGAGGGGAGGAAGCCCTACTCAAGCAACAACCACAATACTCGTCAGGGTGAACCATAAAAAGTCACTAATTAACCTGTGAATAACCATCTCCTAGGATGGTAGAAACACAAACAGACAAAGTCGGGGCAAGTATAAAGTGTTTATGTAGCACACAAACCGTAATAAAGAGGAAACACAACACAAAAAATCCCACACCAATTTAGAAACATAGAGTTGTTTTTAATAAATAAAAAGACACCCAAACAAATTAAATTGAATCAGAGTTATGAATTTTTAAACTTGTTTTATTGGAAAATAACACCAAAAAGAACAAAGCACCAACCCTGGGTATCTGGTGATGCGAGACCATGGCAAAGCCATAAGTTAAGGCTGATCATGATACAGTATGGGTCAGCTACAAGTACTAGGCTGGCCCTGGTCTAAAAGTTACCTTCAGACTTTGAAAAATTCTTGAAGATTTCCTGGAGAAGGTAGAGGCTTCAGCAGGGCAAGGAAGCTAGTTGTGTTGGGGAGGAGGTTGCATCATCTGTGAGCTGCTGGACAAGTCATAGTGCAAATTTTGATGAATTTTTGGAAGTTGAAAAGGACTCTATGAGGCCAGATACCTTCCTTGAGAGGTCCCACTGAAAAGGATTAGATACTGCAGAGAATAATGTAGCTGGAGCTACTGTGAAGTCAAGATAACTAGATATGCACCTTGGGTGGATTGGCTGCCTTGTTGGCCCCCGTCCTCTGTCAGTTCTCCAGGGAGTTCTTCTCGTAAATGTTTGTAAGTCCCAGCTTTCAGGGTTAGGCAGGAGCAGTACCACTGGCAACACTGCCAAGGGTCTAGAACCTGGGGCACCACTTGGGGAGTTAGGGCTCACTCTAGCAGTAACCAGTGGCAGGGTTCAAGGACTCTGGAAGCCTGAGCCACTGTAGTCCACACAGGAGGCTGATCAGCTATCAGGTGGAGTCACTCTCATGGTCCTGTGTTCAAGGCAGCAGGTCCAACTTTCCTTCCTCAGGTAGCATGGCAGCATGGAAGTCCTTCTAGCTGCAGGGTAGCAGTCTATCACGGGTCCAGAAATGATCTGATTTATGGCTCTGGAGGTACAATATTTATACCTGGTATAAGCCTTTGTGTGGAGGGACTCTCTGTCCTACCTACACATATAGCTTTGGAAAGTCCTTTCCATTTTCCTGTCAAGGCTCCAAACTGTCTGGGGTGACAAACAATGGGGCAGGCCAGCTGTCAGGTTCTTTGGTGTGTTCAGGTGGCAACGTCATTTAAAGTGTAAGTGGAGCATGGTACAGCTCCGCCCCAGCCACCCTGGCAGGATGACCATCCTCTCCACACCTAGTTCACTTTGTATGAATGCCTGGGGGATACACAAACTCCAACAGCAGATTGAAATATTCACTGTCTGGTGACCCAGGATACTGGCAGAAGGCACAAATGGAGGGGACAAGAAAATGCCAACTTTCTACAAGTGACAGTTTCAGAATAATGACTTAAAATCCAACTTCACCTTTAAAGAGAATTTTAAATTACAATTCATTTGAGTGTAAACAAGTTATCACTATCTGCTCTCAATCCAGAGTTAGCACTCATTAAATGTAATAAGGTAGCAGAGTGTTAATCAATAAGAGAGATAGGTCCTACAATGGTGAAAAACAACAGTAGGTGTTTTACACTGCCATGACCTGTACATCTTAAGTACACATGTTCTACTTTTTAAATACCAAGCATCCTGCATTTGGAGCTATTAGGACCTACCTTATGGGTGATTTATAAGGATGGGTAAAAAATTCCACTCCGTCAGTGGAGTTCATGAAGTTTTTCTCACTCTGCATTCCACTTTGGGAGTAGAGTTCCAGCGAACTCCACCCAATGCCGCTTGGCGGTGTTTTTTCTTGTGCGTGGATTACCAATGTCAAGTTGGTGAATGCAAATTTGTTTCGCTTTGCGCGAGTTTCTGGGTGCTAAAACACCTCCCAGTGCAATTTCTCAATTTAGGGCGGTCATGGCAGGTCACTACCTATCGCACTGAGAAAACGTCTGCTCGCATTGAAAAAGCAGTTGCTCGAGTAGAAAATCTACTCGAGCGGCAGGAAGAAGAAGCACCTTATGGCATGCCACGAGGTGCCATTAACACTAGTTTTACAGAGTGGGACAAGCTCCGGGCGCTAAAAACCAGCTTGAATGGGTCAATGTACCAAAATTCTGCCACTCACAGAACTCTGCGGAATCTCTCTGAGTTTTTAGGTAACTCTGTGGAATTCCATGGAGTAAAACTCTGCAAGATCCACCAGGCCTAGTGATTTATAAGTTTTAAAAAGGAAGGTTTAGTCTTGGCAAGAGGTGTATTTTGTCATATCAAAATGATAGTACAGGCTGCAGTGGCAGACCTGAGACATGTTTTAAAGTGCTACTTTAAAGGATGGCACAGTGACCTGTGAGTGCTGCTGTCCCACTATGTTTAGACTTGCAAGTAAATTAAGGTGCAGGACATTTAGGTGTAGGCCATTTTTACCATATTTTAGGGAGAGAGCACAAACCCTTTAACACTGGTTAGCAAGAAGAAGGGCACAAAGTCATAGTGCCAAGAAAAATAAGGTAATAAACAGAGGGCAAAAATCTGGATGTGACCCTGACTAGAGGGCCAGGTTCAACACTAACCAATTACCTCAACACCAAAGGAAATAAATATCACATTCATGAAAATGAAGACACATTTGGAAATACCCACACAGACACTAAAAGCATACATGGCTGCTTTCATGAATTTTACTCAAATAATTACAATCTTACAATCCTAAGTAGTCCTCCTCACTACAGGAGTGCCACATTTATCGTGATAAAATCCTTAATGACTCACAGATTAATAAACAAATAGAAGCCTAATGGGTCAATAAGGAGATCAAGTCAGCACCAGGTCCAGGTGGATTTCCTGCAAACTTGTGAAAAACTTACCAAAAAACTCTTTTGGAACATATGTGAAAATTAATTGCACATTTTGAGGAATCAGGGAAGATTGGTGGCATGGCCTCGGAAACCTCCATAGTAGTGATTCACAACAATAAGATCCCTTTCAAAGGCATGGATTTTAAAACATTACAGTATTCCTATGACATCTAGGCTGTAAGATCAATACTAAAGTATTTGCCTTAAGACTAGAAAAGGTCCTTCCTCATTAATACACCCAACAGACTGGTTTTGTGGAAGACAGATATGCCACCACTGATATGACTATTCAGTCAGATCTTTTTGATTGATCTAGATAACGTTATTATGATGCCTAAAGATGCTCACTCCATAATTTCTTCTTCAGGTTTACACATTCTCAAATAAGTAAATTATAGCTTAACATTAGTCAATTTTTAAGGGCACAACACCATTATGAAACTGATTACTGCACTAGTGTATTAGAATGTCATTTTTCAGAATTTATATTAGTAAAGTGTATAGTGTATAGTGCTCCGTGTCATTCAAATATTTGGTCATGACTAAAAATCAAGCAATTCTGCATTTTTCTATTCAATTCAAATTTTAGTATAAGTTTTATGCCATATTACATTTTCATTTACATAACATGTTAATTCTTGGCCAATTGTTTCCTAGTGCTATTCCATATATTTGAATTGGCTAATTTTATTTTGCGTCACCGGTCTGATGATAGTATTGGCATCACAAAATAGTCAAATTTAAAGCATTATTATCACATAGCAGCTAATTCATGGTACAGCCATATGTAACACGGTTCATGTGGTCACAGAGCAATCAGTAGTTATTGGGTTTGAACCTTGACAATTTGAGTTATTTACTACTAGTGGCTAGAGACCACATAACTGCTATACCCCAAATTAAATTATTGAGTACTCCCTTTTAGCACTTGATTCTCAATAGTAACCAGGCAGAGCAGTGCAATGCTCACTCAAAAAGGTGATTTGAATTCTACATTTCCTACATAACACACCAAGGGAATATCCCTTATTAACTAATATATCCAATCAGTACTTCCCTTTAAAAAAAGAAACGTATTTATTGTACTAGCTCTAACTAACTTTGAGAGACTTTTACCACTGGCACCCTGGGATTCACAGTGCTGCAGCAAAGATTAAGCATCAACTACAGCCCTTTACTGACCCTCTGGCTACCAACGTCAAGAAATCCAAGGCTTTCTCAGGCAGGTGGTGTGTTTAGATACAAATGACCCATAATAATAGCCAACTGATCAATGTCCATTAGTGTTTTTATACATATGAAACAATTTAAAACCTCTAGGGGAACTGGTGGTTATGGTTCGCTTGGTCTCCCTATAGATTCCTGTCTACCCAGTCACCAGATTTAGATAAGTCTTGGTTCTTAGTAGCATATTAAATGGCCTACAAGTTTGCAGTCCTCACAGCAATGATATGTAAATGACTTGTACCTTATTTACTCAGTCTATAGCGGGTTGGACTGCTTCTGCTAGCTCAGTGCAGCGGTGTGCAGTCCTGCTTACAGTACCAGGAACAGCAGTTTTAACTCAGTTCCAGATAACACCGCTGCTGTCCCTTGCCTTGCAACGTTTGAGAGGATGATCACTCTGGCTGGGAAGGTGGTGTGGCATGTGTACAGAAGAGAGGGAGGCCAGGCTCAACTAATACCACTCAAGGTCAGATGGATCTTTGCAGATTGTTCTTGCTTGGGCTTAAACACAAATCCACCACCCAAACAAAAGTAGAGTCTACCCACAGTTGCAGCAGTGATCTCATGGAGGTCAGTGAAACAGCTAACTGTGGTATGCAATTTTCAAGCAGCACCAACATTTCACAGTCACTTAGGCTTGGGTTGATACAACCAATGGTGTATGCTTACAGTTCATTGGGTGTCACTGTTGTGGATCCATGTTTGTTTGCTTGGGTATAGGAGTTTAGCTTAGCTTTGGCTTGCAGGCCTGTGCCCTTTTACCTAGATAAACATGCTTTGTTTTATTATTCCTTTTTATTCATTTTAGCATTGCTTGCAGTTCTACCATTTTAGAAGAAATGTTTTACTCTTATAATCAATTGCCATTCTGTGAAGGCGTCATTATCAATAAAGTACGTATTGAATTGTCATCATGTCCTTTTGCTTCACAATAGGCAAGAACAGAATGTGAACATGTCAGGCATTTTGTTGTTATATTGCTGACACAAGTTTGCACACACAATCTAACACCTAGGTACATAACCACGTCAGGATATCTGCACGGATAATAACCTGGGCCTTATAAAAAAAACAATTGTGAGATGAAGGCCGTTAGAGGGGGTTCCACCCAGGATGTACCATCCATTCTGCATGTAATTTTGTGGCAGACCTCAGCATTTGTGTCTCTATGAAGCTTGACTTGTAGACTGGAGGCCGACCTTGTTCTAAGGTAACGGGGGCTGGGGTGCATCTCATGGACATGGCTTGGGCAGATTAGGTTCATCATGCTTTGCTCTCCTTAGGGTATAGAATATGCTTTAGGGAGGAATTTGTAGATTCATGTTTATTGCAAAATGGTGGGATTGTTCATAATCACATCACTTATTCTCACAGTCCTGATTTTGTCTCTTGTCATTGTCCTAATCATTGCAACTCATGCTTTTTATTGTAGGCCGCAGTCTTTTCAATGAATGTATTGAAAATGATCATGCATTTTCTTTTTCCCTGTGTGTGTGTGTAAGAGACTCATTCCTAGAGAAAGAAAAGGGTAAGACTTGTTGCACCGTGATTTCCCTGAGAAGAGTTCAGAGTCCATGCACTAGACTGCCAGAAATCACCTTCAATATCTGTATTTAGGTGAGGTGCTGCTAAAGAGTCAGAAGGACTGGGCCAACAGCTGCCAACTGGTGTAGGCATGACCCAGTCACCACCAATCAGTAGTGCTGCCGCCCCTAATCCAGCAGTCTTGTAGAGATGCAAGGGTCCTGATGACATCACGCAGTCTTTGTCAATTTGTTTGTTCATGGGAAGACCGACGGATGTGGTTGCCATCTTAAGGAGTGCTGTGGCATCACTTGTGGTTCAAATCTAAGTATACCACAGGGATCTCAGGGTCTCAAGGTCTCACCACATATCCTGGCCATGCATACTCTTCCCTGGGGGGCTGCAGACTTCATTTCTCTCAAGTCCCCTCAGTTCTTCTTTTCTAGGTATAATTATCTTTATGGAAATACACATCTAATACCCTTGCTCAACAGTCAGTCAGCTTCTTCCCTCAAGGGAGGCCAAAAGCAGCTCCTGCTAGCAGCTTGAAGAACTTCCAGGTTTCAGTTCCCGAACCCTTGCTGGCAGCCAGAGATCACAACTATGAAGCACAAAACAGTTCCTCAGTCTCCGGTGGTATGGGACTCGGGTTGGTAGTTTCTACCCCATACCTATAACAAGTTTAAAGGCAGACTTTGTGCATTTCACATGTCCCACTAAAGAACAGGTTGCAGGCAGTTCCTTACTCTAGCCAATTTGCCTTTTCTGCATAGTCACTTACATTTTCACATTTGTTTGGACCCGATTTTTGCTGTTAATAAGGCTCTGTGTTCTTTGAAAGTCTAGCCCTAACATGGCATTGCTAAAATTGGGTTCACCCAGTTGGACTATATAACTTTTCTGTAAGGCCATAATAGATGGCTTAGAAAATGCGACTAATGCAGGCTGTCTAATCTTTAAATAAAAATGGGTGCATTATATACATATAGAAACAGTGCCCTCACAGTGACTGAATGCTTAAAATCTACTTCCATTGTATAGATTCAGTTATTTTAAATTACAAAAGGTCTAGGTGTCACTAAAATATGTGTTTTCCATCTTTGCCTGGTAAATACTACAAAAGTAATTGAAAGGTATATTCCACTTAATTTCCAAAATCCTATTTAACTATGAAATTAAATTTGTAAAACTTTATCGGAAAAGTGCTGTTTAAAAAAAAATTACATTAGGTTGACTAAGTTTTAACTAGCTTAAAATCAGTTTGGACAAATAAATAGCAAACAACAGCCACTCACATTTGGTTCTTTTATGTTTTTCCCATGCTCCAGCAATACACTTTTTACTCGTACAAAGTCTCAACTGAGCAAAGTGGTGTGATGGTGTAATCTAAGGCATTATGGGTAACATTGATAGAATGAAATGCCAGCAATTATGCAAGACAACACCGGCATAAATTACATTTCGCCTGGGCCTAGTCTTAACGCAATGACTAAAGTAGGCTGATCCAAATAAGCCAATGGTTTAAGAGGCCTGACACAAAGCCCAGTCTGCATATTGTAGACAATACGGCTTCCAAACAGCCGTGCTAACAAATCAGACCTAAAAAAGACTCTGCAGGCTCTTTTATTCTCTGCTTCGGGTCTACCAGAGCGTAAGGGTCACTTCAAGAGTAGGAGTTGCTCCATCACATGCTACCTTACAAGTAAAACTAAATAATTTAAGCAAGAAACTCATGCCATTAGGCTAAATAGGTTCGCTATCTGTCTAGACAGTTGCTGTTTTCCATTGTCTTTCCCTGTGGCATTATCTACATAAGAAGATTATTTGTAGAAATATGAAAAAGGTTCACACAGCACAGATCACAAATTTGGCAATTTCCCTCTTGTCGATCATTATAAAACAAAGATGTACTGAAGGTGATATGCTTCAGACAGAGTTGTATAGAACTCATATTGACAATAGAGGAGGACACTCTGATAATGTCTTACAGAATAAAGAAGTTAGGCTATTCATCCCGATTAATTTAGTGAGCCATGGCTTTAAAACAGGAAGAAGCTGTCATATCTCAATTGTAATACCAACAGCTGGTTTGGATAGCCAAACGAAGGTGACTGATGATAGCTGTTAGCATCTTGAGCAGTGATCAGATATAAGGTTTTAGCCTCTGCATGATCAGTTTATGAATGACTCATACCTTTGTGGTAAAATACGCATGGATTATTTATAATATACACTTTTTTTCCAATTCATGGTTCTTTCTATTATATGGCATCATTTATAGTGTGGTCTATAAATGGTGGTGATACTAATGGAAACAACTCTGTATGGACTACAAAAAGACAGAAAAGAGAGTTCACACATAGTTGAGTTTGTTTAATGTGATATCAACATTAGTACAGACATTATTGTTTTAATAGTATTTATTCTGAGACCATGATGTACACATATGCAGTGGCCACAGTAGCTGTACTGACATTGTTCCATTAAGGCATGCTATTTTTAGTGTATGAGTTTTTCTCATTCGGGATCAGTGAAATGTATTCCTTTTATGGTTTAGGTGTTTTTCTTAAAATGCATCTCTTTCCATGGCACCGCAGTACCACTGTTCAACCAGGTTGGGTAAGAGGACTTTTGTTATTTACCCAGATCAAAAAGAGGCACTGCTTCACCATCCAACAATACCATGCTCTGATGTTGTCAGAAGCATCTGCTATACTGATCTGCATTGCAGTGTGAGAGTTTCCTGATGGGTTCAGAACGAGATGCCTCTGTGAAATAAGTTGTGCTTTTGCATGGAGGAGTGCTTCTGACTGAGGCCGGGCAGAAGAGACTCCCCTAGCAGCGTTGGAGGTCCAGATAGGAGCGGAGGAGGTCTCAGCCTTGGGTCGGGACTTTTGGAAGCCGGCTGGGGTCGACCGCTGTGGGCTCGCTGAGGGTACTGGTGCACGGTCGGGTGCTGGGCCTTGCGCAGTCTGTGCACATGGATCGGCCGAGCGGGAGCTGGCCCACCTGTAGCCTTGCACAACTGCGTAGAGATGGGTCCGGACGAGACATTGGCGACCTGGTGCCTGGCTGTGAGGGAACAGCATTGGTGACTGTGATCGGCCTGGTGTCGAGAGGTGAACGGGCACTGGCTGGGCCTGGCTGAGAGGGAGGATTATGGAGGCTGGAGTCTTATACCCAAGTGATACCTTTATTATCTTCCAGGAAACACAAGACACATCTGGGATAGGTCCTCACCATTTTCTACATTATGCAAAGTTGGAGAGTGTTGCAAGAGAGATTTGGGTGGGATTCCCCGCGGCTCCCAGAACGTCTGCAGTACTGGGGGGTCTCCTTGATTGGGGAGAGGGGAGACACCTAATAACTCTCTTTTACAAAGCCCTTCGATCTGATGTGGTACTATGCCAGTACCCCGCACGGTGCGTGTGGAAGAGGGATCTGGGTGTACCTATCTCGGATGCTGAACGGGAGAAGCATTGGGTCTTGGTTCGTAAAGTATCCTGTAATAATAGGTTCAAACTTCTGCATTTTTACTATCTACATCATACATATGTCACCCCACAATGATTAAATAAAATAGATCCCGCTAGGTGGGCCACCTGTCTGTGTTGTGGTGTGGTCAACGTTAATTTCTAGCACTTGGCGTGGAGCTGAGCCCCTGTCCAAATATTGGGGACAAGTTGAGGAACGTATCGAAATGCATGTATCACTGGCACCATTTGTATGTCTTCTGGGTGTGATGGAGTGACCCAGAGGGCGCAGGGTTCACTGTAAAATGACCCACCTTACTTTATTACTGGCAAAATGGAGAGTGGCCATAGGTTGGATAACCACAAGCACACCACTGTTTACAGAATGGCTCTTAGACAATTTGGAATGGGGGGCAGTCGAGGAGTCCCACATGAGAATATCACGTACCGATGAAGGTGCAGCTGCAGCTGTCAGCTTTGGGCTTATTTATAGGGAAGGTTCACTGAAGAGGACATATTTCGACATCAGGGGAGATCTCTGAAGGTAAGGGATAACGGCTGTGCTGGATGCAACTTAATCTCCATTGTTGGACTAAATGGATGTGAAATGCAGACTCCTGGAGTGTCCTAGGTGTTATGAGGGTTGACAATTTGGGCAGGGTTAATGACTGGGAAAAGCTCCGGACTCTGTAGCTAGGTCTCTCAAGGATCAAGATGCTGTTATTTGATGTTTTTTACATACGCAGGTTGGCCTCTGTACAATACCTGCTAATGACAAAATATTGTAAGTGATGCTGATGGGGTGCACTGCATGTATAGGATTTCTATTATTCAAAAACTAATTAAAAACTGTTTTAAAAAAATACTTTGCATATTGGCTAGTCTGCGACCATGTCGGTTGTTACTCAATTAACTTTGACCACATCCATTAGAGAATCCCTCCAGTCTTGACAGCTCCCACTACAATATATTTCATCAATGGCAAATACTTAGGTGCTCATTAGTTGATGAGCAGTATGTGTCATCCCCAGATTTACAGGGCCTTGTAAACTTAGGGATGCGTCAAAACCTTACGCCTCCCCAGTGGAGGCACAACGAGGAGTAATATCTTTATTTCTCCTCGTTTTTACATTGAAAGAGGAAAAAGCCTCACAGGATTGTTTTTGTGCAAGAAGGTGACCCTTCCTGCACAAAAAAAGCCCTGCCTACAATGCAGAAACCCTTGCACCATGGTGTGAGGGTGCCTGCGTTGGCGCTAGGCTACCAAAATGGCACCAGCGCAGTGGTAAAGGACTGGAATGCTCCATATCCATTGATACGGCACATTCCTGCCCTTTTCCTTTGACACAGGGCAGCACAGCAAGGTGACTTGCTGTGCTGCCCTGAGTCAAATGCTCATAAATATGGGCTTTGATAGTTACCACACGAGTCATCCATTAGGATCCTGAACTCTGTTTTGCACCTTGTTTATTTCATTCAAGGGTAATTTTAAGGATTACAAACTCAATGGTGCATTATTATTTGTACCATTGGTTATTCCCACTTTTACACACTTAATACACTTGTCATTCCACCATCAGTCATTCGTTTGGAATACAAACTAATTCTGCGCTGTATTATTTCCACAAAAGCGTCTGCTTAATTAAAATCTGATTTCTATGGAATGCTTTCATAGAGCAATCAGTGGCAGCAGGATGGTACAGAAACGTTGCTGTTGGACAAGTATGATATAAAGATATTGATAAATATTGAAAATGTGATTATTCAGAGTAAACTACAAATTATATATTAGTGAATGTCTTTCATCCTAGAGACCAATAAGTTACATTAAATGTAAACTGGCCCGCGAATGTTACTGCATAAGAATGAAGGTAGCTCTCATTAGTAATCCAGAATGTCCTTCACGAATTTCACATCAACTTTCATTTCAATGCAGCTCAGGAAAAGTATTGTGCCACACTTCTAAACAGAGAGTGAGAAACATAGAGATTGTTAGCAGATATTTTCTATGGAGTACCAGAAACTGCCTCTCCAGGTCTTTTGTTTTCATATATTAGGGCTCCCTCAGTGCAGATTAGGCCCAGCTGTAGAAACAGCCGATGCAACACTATTAAGTGATCCTGTTTCTGTTTTTCCATTCCCCATGTCTAGCAATAACCAGAAACCCTCATTGCTTCTTTTGGTTATGGATTGCAAGATTACTGCATTTTGTCATTTTAACATAGAGCCCTTCCTTTTCCTATACTTAAATGTTTTTCTCATTCCGTATGTTCCAAGCTTGTTTTAAACACTTAAAATTCATCTTTGTAGAAGCGCATTCGTTTATGATGCATTGTACTATGACAGCAGAAAAACCCTTTCTGGCAGTTGTACATTTGTACTTTTTAATCATATACATCACAGTTGTGAAATAGTGGTTAGACCGTTTTGGCCAATTTTATCACTTTTTAAGTTCTAATCATCCTGAGTAGGGCAGCATACCAGAAGACACAGACAACATCCACAGGGTGAAGACAATCCATTCAGTCATGTAAATGAACATTGTGATTTACAAGTGAGTAACTAGCTGCTGTGAAAAGGCACTTGGGGAATTTGGGTGCATCTCTTCATCCCTTTATTTTCAGTGCTGAGGATATTGGCCATTCTGATGTTCGTGGCTGTTGTTTGTGAATGTCCTAATTCTGCCTGAAACATATTTGCAAAAACAACGAGGTGCTTGATGGAATGTTTGAATACATCTCAGCCACTGGCAATCACTCAGGCCTTATCACAGGCTCACTGTGCCACTGGAACCAAGCTATACCTGGCTGAAGAGTCCTAACTAGGGTGAAACTGGTCCTAGTGTTTCAGTTCAGGGAAGACCTGGCCTGGCATTTGGGCTGGATTGTTCCAATGAAAAGCAGGGTCAAAACTGATATGCATATGGCTGGGTCCAAATTGGGGTGGCATGGTGGGCAAAACAAACAATGGATTGGGATGCACCAGTGGCTGAAATTAATTCAAGCATTCCAACTATCACTTTGTTGTTTTTGCATGGAACGTATTTGCCACAAACACATTTATTACATTGGTAACAATCCAAAGGTGAATTAGGCAACCAGGTCCTTTGATCTGTAGGTTGAAATCTAATTGAATCACTGGCACTGAGTATTCACTTTAAAATCTCTACCTTACAAATTGTGACATAGGGAATGCAGAAATTTGGACAAATCTTTGAATAAGAGTAGGAAATGCCAGTTTTTTTCAAAATATTCAACATTATGCCATTGTCAGCAACAAGCTTAGTAATATTGAGTCTGCCATTGTATGACTGCCTTGTCTCACCTATTCTGGAAGGGAAATGGCCCTCACAATTTTCTTGACTTGTGTTTCTGCCTTTTTGAATGCTTTAGTCAGATAACCCCTCAGGTAAAACGTGGATGTAGAGCTAGCTTCTTCTGGCACGTAGGCTTGGTGATCAAAACAAATTTTCTTTTGTCGTAGAGGTTTCCAACAGGAAATGCTATAGCTGTCTGCATGCCCTTATTTGGAGCACAAAGTACTGTTAGTGGATATGGGTTTTCTGAAAATTCTTGTATTAAGTCTTCTGTATTTGAGACATACTTCGAAGTCTAGAAAATGTGCTCTTTCTTTGTTGTAGTCAGAAACAAACGATAGTCCAAACATTCTACTTCACATCCACATATATCAGCAGAGTATCATCTATATAGCATCCGTAAAAAATCAAATGTATTGTTACAGGCATGCTTCCTCTGATAGCATCTCATGAATATGTTGAAAGCTTGTAATACTCGCAGATAGAACACACCGGACAGTGACTTTGCTTCCGCTAAGGCTTTGGCACGGTCATATGGTTCTGCAGCAGAAGGTAGAATTGTGGAGTGCTTGGCATGCAAGAAGGGCTCTCTCTCTCTCCTTTGTCCAGGATCATGCTCTTGTTTTGGCTTACTCGCAGCCCTCAAGAAACTGATGGTGGCATGGTGCTCTGCATGTCCTCCTGGGTGTCATGCTGAGAAAATGGAGGAGGGAGTATGGTGGAACGGAGGATCAGAGATACTAGAAGAATGAATGAATCGTTTTTAGAGCACACGGCTACTCCACAGAGTGTCCCAGCAGTAAAGCCGCACAGCAGGAGATCACAATCAATCACACTAGTTTGATGCAAGTAGATGAAGTGCTTTCCTCAATGAAGGCTCATGAGACCTGGAATAAAGTGAGAGTGGAAAGCTGATTCCATTCTTCACTTGCAAGGACCGTGAAGGAACGTTCTCCCGACCCAATGGAATCTACTTACTGTGGCTAACAAGTCAGATGGGTGATAGTGCACGATCCTATCAATGAGAATCTGGGGCCAAGCTTATATAAAAAGCCTGATTTCTGATATAAAGAGCCTTTAAAAAGAATGTTTTTCTTGATAGGGGCCAGTGCGAATTGCAAAGATGATGGGACGTGGCATCCCAGTTTGGAATGTCAAAAATAAGTCTGGCAGCTGCATTTTGTGCTACTTGGAAATTTTAAATCCACCTTTCTAATAAGGCAAGGTATAAAATGTTTGCATAGTCCAACCCGGAGGTCATCAGCACATGGACGACCGTCCTACATGTCACGTACAGGAGGAGGGAGAGCAACGAAATTTCCAGTGGATTGGAGCAAGGAAAAACAAGTCCTAACCATGGACAGAATCTGTGGTGGAAAGGCGAATTTGTCACCCATCTTAACACGGAGAATGTTTGCAATTGTTGTGGATGCTGGTAATGGAGGTAGGTCTTTCGGCCAGTAGTTGAGTAACTAGTGCTCTCTCACTTGTCCAAGAATTTTTTTTATTGTATTGTATTGTATTGTAATCGTATTTATATAGCGCTTACTACCCCTGACGAGGCGTCGAAGCGCTTTTCAGTGAGTAGCACGCTACTCTGGAACCCAACAAGAATTATTGATGGATTAGTATCAGGAAATAATGAGTACAGTTTTAGTATTATTATGAGTTAATTTGAACCGCGGATATGAGAGTTTGTTAGTTAGATTGACTGGAGTAATGGAGGGGTGGAGGAGGAAAGAAATCCAGAAGTGTTAATTGGGAGTATATCCTTAATTTACTCAACCCAAAGGCTTGAGAGGTGGTGGAGGGAAGAGTATGTGGAAGGGTTAGGGAGAGCATAGTAGCAGGGTAAGATAAATGGGGGAGAATTTAGTAGGGTTGTGTGGGAGGTCATGGTAGTAGAGTGAGGTTGGTGAGTTAGATGTTGAAGCGGAGGGAAGAGCTTAGGCAGAGTTATTTAGGAGATGAAAGTAGTAGAAAGGATTTGGGATGAGTCAGAGTGAGAATGAAGGATAGTTTGATAGTGACATGACATATGATGGTGGGTAGATAAGTGTGATAAGATGAGAGCAGGAATTCACAGATATCTAGTATAACAACCCACCCAGGAGCCATGTAATGACCCACGAACATGGCAAGCACAGAAACAACATATACACATACATATATATATATATATATATATATATATATATACTGTATATACATACACATACACACACATGAATACACACACATATGCACATACAATACATAATTAGAACCATGGGTAAAATATACTTAGTCAAACAGGTTTAAAGAGTGTGTGTGTGTTTTATTGTTATGACATAGTAGTGATACATACTTTCTAAAGAAACTATAAATAACTAGAAATATACACATAATCTGAAAAAAAATATTTATCAACATAGGCATATGCAGTTCATAGTTTTTTGAATATGGTGTTATGAAGGAAAGAGCCAACTCTTGAGTGGTTTTCTGAAGACAAGAAAGTTATCTGTGGCTCTTATAGTTCGGGGTAATGAATTCCATAGTTTGGCTGCTTGAACGGAGAAGGATGTACCACCAATAGTCTTTTTCTTGTATGGTGGTGTTCTAAGGCGGGGTGCCAATCTTGAGCGGAGGTTTCTTTGTTGGATGTATTTGGTAATTTTGTTTCTGATAAAAAGCTGTCCTGTTCCATGTATAGCTTTGTGGGTGATACAAAGCAGCTTGAAAGTGCATTTTCTGGCAACGGGTAAACAGTGTAGTGCTCTCAAGGCAGGGGAGATGTGGGCTTGCGGCTTTACATGTAATAGTAGCCTGGCTGCGGAATTCAGGATACGTTGTAGTTTTTTCATAACAGAGTGAGATGATTCATGGTAGAGGCCATTGGCATAATCCAGTTTGGATAGTAAAAGCGAGATAGTAGCTTGCACCTTGTGTGGAAATCCGAGGTGGGGGAAAATGCATCGTAAGGTCTTCAAGGTGATGAAGCTTGTTTGTGCTAATTTGTCCACTTGGGCATTCATAGTTAACTTGGAATCCATGGTGATTCCTAGGTTTTTAACTTCCTTGGATAATTGAGGAGGTGGTCCGAGATCGTCAGGCCAGACGCACAGATGGTCATAATTTTTCCAGTCACCACATATGAGTATTTCTGTTTTGGAGGTATTTAGTTTGAGATGTATGTTTTTTCTCTGTTACGTTGTTAATGGCTCTCACACAGCCAATGCAGGGCATTGGTCAGACAGGTTTTGAAGGTGGTGTGTCTGTAGATGAATGGTCAAAGTGAAGAAGCGACTAGATATTGCCAGCATATGAAATGTTCTTAATGTTTGGTGATTCTATTAGTTAAGGGGTCCATGGGCAGGGTGTCAGGTATCTAAACTCTCTTCTTGCACCTGTAAAGCCATTTTTATGTGATAGTGGATATGGTAAGTGTGAGGAGACATGCTTTTTTGCAGGTTCACCCCCACGTTTTGCCTTAATTTGCTAATCAGGACTTTGCTTAGCCCCAAATGACATAATTTAACCTACCTGTGAGTTTCCAGAATATGGTACCCAAGGTACCTAGCATCTATAAGTTAAAGGTATCTTGTGAACTGCAGAACTAATTGTGCCAACACAAGTGTGAAAAAGCAAAAAGCATGACTCCCAACCTGCCACTGCTGGAGGCCAGAGCAGCTTTCAAACTGCTAACTCAACTTTAAATGAATAAATGTGAATGAATGACAGAGACTTATAGAATGTGCGGCTACTCCTAAGAGTAAAAGGCAAATCCCAGGCACACATCCATTAACAGAGATCTTACTATCCCCCAGAGAAGAGCCAGGTTTTAAGGATTTTCAGAAAGTGTGATCAAGAGAGATCAGACACAGTTCAAGTTTGTGAGGAGCATTCCAAGCATTAGAAGAAGAGAAGAGAAACGTTTTACCGCCCCTTCAGCCACGCTTGAAGCGCGGGATTGACAGAAGCGAAGCAGAAACAGAATGCACCGATTTGTAGGGAATATACTAAGTGATTGTCTTAGTCAAGTAACCAGGGCTAGAGAGATATACTGCCATATGAGCCAAAGCTAAGGATTTGAACAAAATCAGTTTCTTGACGACAGCCAATGCAGAGCTTTCAGTGCAGCTGCAGTCGAAGAACGTCTCAGCAGAAGTAGCCTGTCTGCCACATTTTGGACCAGCTGAATGTGATTCACCATTTAATACAGTCAGATATTTCCAGTACTGCTGATTCCGTACTGTGATGGGGGGAAAGCCAGATTGACTAGCATGTAACAGCTTGGCTTCCTCAAAATACTCTGAAAGCTGAGAGTTGACCAGCTTTTCCAGCATTTTTTAAAAGGAGTGAGGAAGAAAAAGGGGCCTGTAATTACAAAAACTGCTAGGGTCCAATGCAGGATTCCTAAGCTGAGAGCCCACCTTAGCAATTTTCCAGGTGGCAGACAAGACCCCCGAAGGAAGGGAGAGATTGAAGATGGAGTTGATCTTTGGATTGATGATATCCAGTGCCTCAGCAAGCAGCTTAGAGAGCCATGCATTCAGAGAAGACTCCGATTTACATTTCTTGATAGCTTCTAAGGATATGGGCCTGAACTGGATAAGCCTGTTGCTGAGCTGGTCTAGACATAAGTGATAGACAGAAAGGGGATTCTCTGGCAAGGCAGGCAATGTTTTCTGAATATCAGAAATGTTAGTTCCAAAGTACATTGCTAGCCCATTGAATAGCTCCTGGGAAGGAAAAATAGCTCCTTGTCAGGATTGCAGAGAGATGAAATACTTCACGATCTGGAAGATGGGGTGGCAACTATGTTCTGCGTAATTGAGTTACTCCATGAAGAACAGGCTCTGGGCCTGTTTGAGAGAGACGTGAAAGGCTTAAAGAGCAGATTTGTAGATGGCTTAACTATCTGAAGCATAATCCTTGTACCAGAATCATTTGAGTTTTTTGCAAGCTTGACATTCCTCGACCAGGTGTGAAGAGAACCATGGGGCAGAAAATCTGCCCTTTCTCTTCTTCCACTCCTGTAAAGGAGCTAGCGCACCCGCTGCCCCCAGAAGCCAGATGTTACCAGCCTCTACATTTTGGTTGATATCCTTAGTCAGACAGGGGCTAGTATTGGAAAGCAAGTCTACCCAGTCTGAGGTTTTCACCTTCTTCCATATTCTGCAGGTAGTGCAGCCCACCATCCTACTTTATGACAGGGTTTAGCTAAAGTCCAATTAAAGAACATCAGATAATGGTCAAACCACAGGGGGGCTTTGGAGGTCAAATCAATAACAGACAGTTACGCCGTTTCAAGTCATGGCAAATCTTGAGTCTTCCTTTTTAATGTTTATAGGTCACCCCTAAAGCAGTGAGTGCTAAAGGCAGGGTGAATTACATTAAAATGTTTGACTGGTAATTTCATGTTTAAAAGGTCCTAAAAAGAAAAGTCCCACATTGGTGAGTTTAGAGTTTGCAGAGTTATATGCTGACTCGTCAGCCATGCTGACTTCTGAATGGGATACTTCAAGGTATCAAAAGAATGAGACATTAAATCTGATTTGGTGGTTAAATCACATTTAATGTCACTAGCAGACAAAGTGAAACTTTATTAAGCTGCCACTTTGTTGCACAAAGTTTCTTCCAAGACAGCTTTCTGGCCTCTGATGGAGTAGAATAAACCCCAGGACAGAAAAGAAAGGGACTTCCAAAGGAGGAGGTGTTATTTCCTCCTGGCAGAAAAAGACAAATTGGGAGTGGGCCAAGGGGAAGTTGACTTTGATGGCCCAATGGCAAGCACACACATGACAAGGGCTGCTCCTTTGTTTCACTAGGAAGGATGGCGTCAAGGTCAGAGAAGGAGTACCAGTGGTTAGACTGGTTTTCCCATTGGCATGTAGCTCTCAGGTAGCCACACCACTGGGGTGGGCTACCAAGCTCCAAAAACAAAGAGAAGGGTTCTGCCATCTTGAGAGTGGGCAGAACACTGCATTCTGGGATAGCTGGATAGTGCACTTCATAGGAAGTTGTTATCAGGCAGGAGGAATCCAAATAGCCCATGAGCTAGTGACTGCTGCATCCAAGAAGGGCACTTTCTGGGCATAAATGAAGCACCACTGGCACCCAGACCTCAGGTATCATCTATCCTGGAGAAGAGGACTGAAGAAGGACTGCCCTGATGACTTTGGACCTGGAAAAGTGAGGCTGCACCAAAGTTAGACTGCACCTGCCTGCTGTTTCTTGGGCTAGCAAAGAGAGGACTTTGCCTTTGGGTCCCTGCTACAGCAAAAGTCATCGCGAGCATACAGAATAATAGACTTCAAGAGTCATTTGGCTGACTTCTTGTTTCAGCAGCAGGGCTACAAAAGCGGAAGGAGTCTCCTTTGGTGAGTTGGTAGCCAATATCACTGGATCGTTGGTCACCACCAATTTGCAGCCCAGGAGACCATGTCCTGACACTCAGAAGTTGCAACCAAGTCTGCTGGACCCGAGAGAGTCAGCAGAGTGCAGTTTGGTCACCCAGAAGGAAAGCTATTACCATTAGAAGGGAATCACTGGTTTTGTTGCCACAGGAGGACCGTAGACCACTGCCAACTGTTTTTGGCTGAATTCCAGACTTCTAGAAATATTGACTTCTGTGGCCAAAGTCACCACTCCACGTTCATGCACGAAGGTGTGGCCCCAGGAAGACCGCCATCACCGTAATGACAACTGCACCATCCTTGAGCATCTTCATCCTCCTGGATCTCTTCGATCAGGACCACTCCATTGAAGTCTACGTCAATTTGCCATTAATGCAGGAACCGGACTGGAGACTGCTTTGTCGAAGATAGTCGTTCCTTGGGACTTTGCTTTTCCCCCTGACCTGCTTTCTGACCTGCTTTCTGTTGGAGTCAGTCATCTAAAGTAACTGGAAGTGACTGCATGCAACTTTGTCAAAGTTAAGTAAAAAGGTTTGATGAGGTTTCTAAGCTTAGTGTCCATTGTAGTTATCAATGTATGTTTACAGTTGAGTAAATAGCTGTGATTTACTTTTTCTTTAGGTAGTTATATCTCCAAACCCTCCTGTGTATCTTGCTCATTTTGGTGGCTATAAATTCATTAAAATACAAGCCTTCTTTTATAAATTGGTTTGGGATTCGTTGAGGGTCATGTTTCTTTCTTTTTCAAGTGTTCTGGTGATGTGTAATGCTTTACACGTGTTCCTTTGTTTAAGACTGACTGCTCAAAGTCCCAGCTACCCATTGTTTAGCTAAGGTTTAACAAACCAGACTGCCTGGGTCCAAGACATGTTTGTGAGTTTATTTCACAGTGAGGTCTCACAACCACAGCCCATAATAAACCACATTTCCTCACATTGATGCCTAACCGTGGCACTGCAGTACCAATTAGTTGATACGTTTGAAAATATCCGAAAATCTGTTAAGTTGACACATAAGAAGCAATTATTGTAATTTTTAATCAGTGGTCAAATTCAGAAGTTTCCAAAGGCACCATTTCCAAGAGTTTGCTGAATTTTAAACGTTTTGGAAAAGTTTGAAAAAGTTTCAGAAAGTATGGAAAGGGCTTCTGAAGTCACTTTAAAGTCAGGAAATATGGAGCTCAACCTGGCCAATCTGCCCATTCTCAAAAGAAATGAGCTGTAGCCATCGTGTAGGGACAAAAAAGTCAGTCTGGGGACTCCACTAAGGAAGGAGGACCTAGAGAAAGCCTTCTGGGCTTGGGAAGAAGCCAGCAGAGACGCAGTAGAGTTGGAAAACGAGATATACCCAAGCAGTGTTGAAGAAGAGGTTGGAGGGTCAAAGTCCAGAACATAGGTGAGCTCCAGAGCTTGCAGTATGAGGAGCACCACCAGCAGAAGGTGATCCCTCAAGATAAAATGGCAGCCCTGGAGCTGGAGGAGAGAACCCTGACCCTGGAAGAAAAGAGACTGGCTCTGGAGGAAAGAAGCCAAGTTGGGCATAATGACCAAGGTGGATGGTAGCAGCAACAACATGACTGAGTTGTCTGGGAGGGGTGCCCAAGAGGTCAGATTGTCCAAAGGGATTGTTCCTAGCTTTGTCCAGGGTTGACATTGAAAAGTAGCTAGCATCCTCAGCTAGCATCCTCTGAGAGAGCTCCTAGAATGAGGTAGATGGGTGCACAACACTGGGGGGTACTTCTTTGTGAGTTAGTGCCAGTAGCTGGAAGGGATAGGCTACTTACACTTGAGAATGAGGAAGCACAATTCTACAAACACGTGAAGGTAGCACTTGTAGCATGCTTTGGTTTCACTCCTGAGGAGGTCAGGCATAAGCTTAGGACAACACACAAGGGGGCAAAACCGATATGGGTGAACTTTTTGGATGCTTTTGCAAAGGCACTAGAAGACTGGGTAAAAGTTAATAAAGTTGATACATATGAAGGGCTCTAGGCTTTGGTGGTTAAAGAGCACATCTTGACTAAATGTTCAACAAAGTGGACTCAAAGCAATCAAGCCCTAGAAAGTTGGGCAAGGTTGCAGATTAGTGGGTGCATAAAATTCTGCCCAAAAAGGCCCTAGGGTGATCCCATGAAGGGGAGCTAGGCCCACAAAGGGAGAAGAGGGGGTAGTAAAACTACTGAGTTGTCTACTGTAGCCTTTAGTGAGGAAACCTCAGATAAGGAAATCCTTGTAGCATTTAACTGGAAAAAGGGTATAGATGGTAAGCTGGCGATCTATGTGGGTGGTAGTAGGCACTTCTACCAGATCAAGGTCAATGGAATCCCAACCACTGCCCTGAGAGACACGGGTATCAGTCACACAATAGTGGTGGACTGGTTTGTGCCCTCAGACCAGCACCTGCCAGGATAGGTGGTGAGGATGAAGGTAGTCCCAGGGCAAGTCAAAAGAATGATTTTGTTATCAAATTTTCCAAGAGTTTATCCTTTTTGAACATTTGAAAACAATAGAGATTCTTGACAATTAATATTTGTACACTGTTGGATAGCACAGCCTGTGGAATTGTTATTGATAGAGCAATTGGATGTTTAGGAATAACTTATCTAAGAGAGCTAAGAAGGTACCTGAGTAGTCTAGGAATTTATTAGAGTGTCATTAGCTTCAGCACCAGTTATTGAGACTACACTTCAACTAGAGGCCTTTTTTAATGATCATGCAGAAATGCTCTCCTGATTTACCAGTTTCTACAAATGATGCTGGGATTTTTTATATTTCTTGGTTGAAGAGGAACAATTCTTATGTACCTTTAGCTACCAGAACAACATAATTATCGTCACACTTTTTTCATTAACATTAATGTGATTCAGGAGTTTATTGGTCTCCTAAAAAAGAACTGAAACAGTCATCTACTAATTCAAATAACATAGGGGTTGATATTGTTTCAGTGCTATTCTTGTATCATGCATATGCTACGTTTTCACTAATTCTGAAATATGATGGCACTGTTCCAAATGAACCAAGCCCCAGTGGCGTAACGGAACTTGAGTGGACCCCCTGCACAGTACATGGAGGAGTCCCCCTCGGACTCGCACATGAGCTCTTAGGCCAGCATACTGTGTTGAGGGGGGCCCCTTGGAACACCCTTGCACCGCAGGGCCTGCGGGGGCCTTAGTTATGCCACTGCCAAGCGCTGTGGTACACTTTGAGTGCATTTATTCATGGTTGGAGATTGCAAAGGTAATTTTTATGGCGTGGTTACACAAGAATTTACAGAATGAGTATATGTTCTTCGTCGCCAGCTACAGCACTTTCACTCGTAATTTGAAAAATATATCAAGATCTCAATCCCTGTATCAACTATGGAGGGTTCATTCAAATTATGACCAAAAAATGGTCTCCATTACTTCTTATGAAAGACTATCTAGAATCTCTGTTAGAGGCTCAAACATTTTCTAAACTTGGTTTGCTGGGTGTTAACAATCTCTTAAGTATAATAAAAGTGATTAGTGGAAAATGGCCTTTTACAATCCAAGTGGGCATTTTGGGCATAGAATAAAGGCGTTTGGGTTTTGCTACTACCATTTTTGGATTACATTTTTACATTTTTTTACTAATGTATTTTCTTAAAGCCTTAGCGAACATTTAGAGCATGTGGCAACTGTATCACAGGCTTCAACATAACCTGATTTATAACCTTGAAAACCGTGAATTCGAAAAGGAAGAGGAGATTTCTTCTGCCCAAGAACAAACAGTATCTAAATATGTGGATGCTCATTGTATGGGAGGGCACTACTCTTTTTTAAACAAATACCAGTTTTAAAGCGCGACGCCTGCGATATTTAAAAAACTGAACATTGTTTTCGTCGAACCAAATGCCACTGATGGTGTGACAATCTCAAAAGAAATTTGATATCAATAAATAACCCTCACCACCTTCGTTTTACAACATTCGGTGCTGTATTCTAATTTAACTCGTTTCTGCATTCAGAATCGACTCGAATTAATTGAGTACATTTATTTGACCAACACAATGGAGAACAATGATTTGTAAATGGAAAGCTAGTATTGGTAACACACTGCCTACAAGCAAAACCACTTATCAGTCCTAACTTTTCTATTCCAAATTCTTATTCACAAATGTATGTTAGTGCAAGTGTTTCCATTACAGCAAAGCAAGAAACAAAACTCCCAGATCGCATATAGCATCTAAGTGAAAGACTATAAATGGGAAAATTGTGTTGCCAACAAACAGTGACAGGGCTACTGTTTGCGCGCAACTCTGCTTTACACCTAACGCGGGTGGTCGACCATGTAAGAGTTTGCAGGTGTCCAAGTCCCTTGATATTAGTCTGTTTGTATTTTAAGTGAATGTATGGTGAAAATGTATTTGTCTTGATGTTTTATGGACAAATTGTATGAGTCAACCTATATTTAAACAAACCTCATGGTCCTTTTTGGGAAACTTGTGATTTCTATTACAAAGCTGTAAGAGGGATCTTTGATTCAGAAGAAAAACATGTGTCCAAAATATATGTGACATGTTACCTACTCAGATCCCCCTCAACCCTGACAGCCTTTTCCTCTAGACTTAGTCATACACTCCTCCTGCAAGAACCAGTAGTGGAAAAAGGCATTTGGGGCCAGATGCATCAAGGTTCGCATTAGCGAATACCAAAAAGCGATGTTCACCGAATCATTAACTGGGATTCGCAAAATGTGATGTAACAACACCATCACAAATTTCTTTGTGATTTCTTAAAATTCGCAATCGCAAATAGCGATTCGGTAAAACAGAAAATCAGTTTATTGAAATCGTAAATTGCGATTTTTGTATTCTGGAGCAGCTTGATCACAACACAACCAGGAAGTGAGTCAGTGCATGCTGTTTCCAGAAGCCTGAGCCACAGGAGCAGGCAGAGAGACCCAGCACAGCACCAGGGAGGCATTCAGGAGAGTCAGCCAGGAGCAGAAAAAACTATGGCCACTGATGGGAATGGGAAGGACAAATAAGAGAGGAAGCATAAACTGAAATTCAGTGAGCAGGAACTGGAGGTGCTCACAAAAGAGGAGGTCAAGAACCATGGCCAATTATTTGGAAAACACTCACTTCAGGTCCCAGAAAGTGAGAAGAGGAAAATGTGGACTGACATCCAGAACAAAATTTGCGCAGTGGGTGTTGCGCAGCATTCCATTGAGGAGATACGCGAGCGCTGGTATGACTTGCAATCACATACCAAAGAGAGGGGAGCAAGCAGGCTGAAGGAGGCAAGGAGTACTGGAGGAGAACCACCCTCCCAGACTCCATCCACCTCCATGGCAGACATGGTGGAGTCAACACTGCTGCGTGAAGCTTTTAGTGGTGTCACTGACATTGACACATTAGGCCCACCCGGCACCAGCAAAGGTAAGGGCAGTAATGATTAGAATCACCATATGTGCATGTACAAACGCCCCTTAGAAAATTGCAATGCACAGTGATAAGTAGTCCATACCACATATTACATTCAACTCAACAATGCCTTATGGGAGTGGTAGTCCATACCCCTAAAGTGCATTTACTACATAAATAGCAAGTTAGTGTAAAACCAAACAGAGAAATAACACAACAGACAATTAGAGACACTATGGCCCTCATTCTGACCTTGGCGGTCTTTTCTCAAGACCGCCGAGTTACCGCCGCGGTGAAGACCGCCGACCGCGGCGGTATGCCGCTGTGCGCATTCTGACCGCTGGGAGCGTTCCGCCGGAAAACCGCCAGCAGCCACACTGGCGGTCGGCGGGAAAGTGGAGACTGGTCAACCTCCACCGCCACGCCAGCAGAACACCGCCCACAGAATTACGACCCACATTTCTGTGTGGCGGTCTTCTGTTGGCGGTCTTCTGTTGGCGGTCACCTCCCCATGGCTCCCGTCGCCTCCCGGAGGACCAACGCACAAGGTAAGTTGACCGTCCGTGAGGGGAGGGGGTGGGGGGGTGTTGTGTGATGTGGGCGTGCATGGGGGTGTGCGTGTGAGTGTGTAGAGGGGGTGTGTGAGTGCGTGTATGCGGGCGGGGGGTGCTGCTGTGTCTATGGGTAATGTGTGCTGTTCGGCAGGTGCGCATGTCTGCATGTATGTGTGCGGGTATGTGTCCCCGTTGTGCATGTGTGTGTAGGGGGTGTGTATATGTGCATGTTGGGGGTGTGTGCATGTCGGGGTGCATGTATGTGCATGTCGGGGTGGGGGTGGGGAGGGGGTTCGTACCACCTCTGGGGGGTGGCAGGGGGGTGGAGGGTGTGGGGGGAGGACTCGGGTGGGTAGTGGGGGGTGGGGGAGACCCCTATCAGTGCCAGGGAAGGAATTCCCTGGCCCCGATAGTGCTTACCGCCATGGTTCGCGCGGCGGTTCCCGCCCGCAAGAAACCGCGGCGGTAGGCAGGGTCATAATACCCTTGGCGGTCTTGGGACGACCGCCGGGCCGGAGTGCGCAAACTCCAGCCCCGCGGTCATGACCGCCGTGGCGGTCGGAGTGGAGAAGTGGCGGTCGGTCGCGGCGGGGACCGCCGCGGTCAGAATGCCATTTTTAATACCGCCGGTCTGTTCGCGGTCCGACCGCCGTCTCTCCGCCGACCGCCAGGGTCAGAATGAGGGCCTATGTCAGGGGAAATGTTTATCATTAAAGTAACTGTGAGATTAGATTACAAATCCAAGGTGAACATCATGAATGACATGCTACACATTGTTGTTGCAGATGTTCCCGGCCCTAGTGCAGCAGAAATTGGAAATGGGGGAATGACGAAAGTCAGCGACAGTCCGATTCAAACGCCAGTGAGTCCATTGTACAAGCACCAACTAGATGCAGGGCAAGAGGGCAAGAGTGCTACCCCTCCCTGAGTTTACCCTGGACTCTGATGAATTGCCGGAAGAAGTACCCACACAACCTCCAGAGGTTAGAAGCACCAACAGATAACAGTCCCTGTACCAGCGTCAGTCCACTCCCCACAGGAGGCGTTGAGAAGAAAGCAGACAGTGCACAGAGGAAGGTGAGGACCCATCACTGTTTGGTGGCCTTGAGGCATCCATGCTGAAAGGGCAGCGCATGCAATGTGAACACATGAGATCAATGTACAGGCAGTTGGTGTCTATCGATCACAGCTTGGGATCAATGCACAAGCAGATGGAGTCTATCGATCACAACATGTGATCAATGCACAAGCAGTTAGAGTCTCTCAATAACAACATGTGCAAGCTGCATGAGGGATGGCAAGCTACAGCAGAACCCATAAGGAAGATGACAAATGCCATTAGGGAACTCTGCACTGTAATCCAGCAGGAGCATGTCACCCACGGTAGGTGCCATCACCAATTGATGGGCAGGTAGAATGGGTTCATCAGATCTGTCGAACAGCTCAATATCACAACTGCTTTGGTGTCACGACGTGCTGTGGGCATGCAAGTAGAGATGGCATATTGCAGTCAGGACGTTGCACGAGGATTGGTGCAAATCACCAATTTATTGGAGACAATGCAAACAGCCCAAAGTGCTACAAACAGGGAATTGGATGGTGGGGATAGTGAGGAACTCTCTAGCCTCACCAGTGTCACAGCACCAGTGATGGATCTTAGGCATCGCAGTTCCAGACAGAGTACTGTCTCTGAACCCGCAACAAGAGGTGCCACTGAGACCACTGAGCATTCAAGTGGAGTGCATGGACATAAAGAGTAATGTGGAGAAGTACAGCGGACTTGCATATCCTGTAGCAATGCATTGATACTATGATGTCAATATTGTCACACTGTAACTGGGACCTGATTGTGTATTCTGTATACCTATGTTCTATTCACACATATATTACCTGAAGTCAATGCAATAAATGTGATACCTACAGCAATAAATGAAAGTAGACTTGGTGTTGTCATTACTTACATCAGAAATAGTTGAGCATAATTTCGGCACGTCTTTGTCTGCCCTCTGCTGCACTGGTTCTGTCTGCTGGGTGAAGGGGTGGCAAGAGATCATCATTCCTCATCGGAGTCTGGCTCTGTGGGTTCCACTGGTATGCCTCTCATCGTTGCGATATTCTGCAACATTGCACATGTGGCCACGATTTTGTGGGTGTTTTCTGGACTGTATTGCATTGCATCCCCACTCTTGTGCAGGCATCGGAAATGACTCTTCAACAGGCCAAAGGTCCTCTCAATTGTGCTACGTGTTCTTCTGTGTGCTGCATTAAATGTCCTTTCACTTGGCGTGGCAGGATTGAGATAGGCTGTTAAGATGAAGGACTGCACTGAATATGCACTGTCTACTAGAATGACAGGAGAGTAAAATGAGTTATTGTTATCTGTGACATAACATATACATTATGTGACATTGTTCACTGTTACATTACCAAGTAGGTATCTTCGCCAAACTCCCCAGCAAGAAGTCTTGTGTGTATTCCACTGTGCCTAGGAGTCATGTGTGCTACCTTGGTATCTGACCACAAGATCCGTTATTATGTTGGAGCTATTGCATATGACATGTATGTTCAAAGAATGTGTACTCTTCCTTTTCCGATAAACATACTCTGTGGCAGATGGTGGACAGATTGCTACATGTGTCCCATCAATGCAGCCAATGACGTGGAAATTGGGCTTCCTGGTAGAAATCAAATATGGTTTTCTGCAAATGCATTAAAGAAGCGTGAAAACACACTTTGAGATACACCTCCAGCTGCTGCTATGACCCCTTGATAGCTTTCTGAGGCTAAGAGGTGCAGGGAGCATAATGCCTGCACATGAGTGGGTATGGCATTGGTTCTGTGTGCGTGTTGCTGCAGCAGCGGTTGTAAATGAACTATCAAGTCAAGCATTATGCCAGAGTTCAATCTGTACTTGTCAAAAATCTCCTCTGTCTGTTCAAATAGGGTAATGCATACTCTAAAAATGTGCTCCTGTCATGATGTAGAGTGCAGCCTTGTTGAAAAGAGCTGATGCATTCTGGGCCTCTTTATATAGGTTGCACCTGTTTACCACCTGATTTTAATTTGTGGTAATTCGCACATGCAAAAAAAAAAATTTGTGACTAATCGCAATTTGCAAATGCTTGATACATTGAATCGCGAATCAGTATTTGTGAATCGCCGTGTGTGATTCGCAAAATCTACGTGCAGTTTTAAGGAATCGCTATATTTGCGATTACTTAAATTGCACTGCACATGCCTTTCATACATCGTGAAAGGCGATTTTGCATTCGCAAAGATGGATTTTACCGTTTTGCACCATTTACGAATGCAAAATCCTTTTATACATCTAGCCCTTGGTCTCCTTTCCAAACCAGTAGCCACTGGTGTGCCTGGATTCTAGACCTAGCACGCCTCCCCAAGCACTACTCAAACCAATTGTCTGCAGGAATTTTCTCTGTGCATTGTACCATCCACAACAGCCATGTGAGGAGATAGTCACCATAATGCTGTGCCTCAGAAAGTACTAAAAGGTTGTGGGAGAAGCATTCATTTTAATCATGTTTACAGGCTCGATGTGGCATGCCTCTGCCCACTCTTTCGTTGTCGACCTTTCATATTTTTCCTATGCCTCCTTCATGCAGGTTCATCAGTGGCAGCACCAGTCAAACAGATAGTAGAGGTCAGGCTGTATGCACACGTGAGACCTTGGTACACCCACAATAGGCCTTCCTCAACCAGACAGCTGACGCTGCCTGATAGGTGAGTTCTAAAATATCATCATCACGAAGTGTCTTCTCATCAGATTGTTTGATTTTGCAGATGCATATTTTAATTTGCAGGTGCACAGGTGTATAATTCAAAATGTGGGTGACACCCACAAATTTCGAGCAAAGTCAACAGGTCTGCTTGCTAAGCAGAGGACATGTGCCAGGAGCCTTTTCAATAAAAAGAGAAAAATAAAGGACATAGTTGTAGATACCTCGATTACTGTGCTGTGTTATATAGATAAGACAATGTAATGCTGCAAAGTGCATGATAATTCTTATTTTAAAGCCACACTTGTGCTGGAAATGGGCACTGGATGTAAAATAACCAGTTCCACAGTAAGTATACAATTCTGCAGCCATCGTGCTGTCTTCATAATTATGCATCTGCCACATAATCCATCATCTGCTGCATAATTTGCTGATTTTATCAAACCAAATATTGTTTGTAGTTCAAACAGATCAAAAGTACAGCTGACACACAGGTCTTTGTTGAATACACTGACAAGATCCCTGTGCACGTTCTGCCAGCCTTACTACCAGGGGCGGTGCCTCCCTTATGGCGTTAGGGCATTGCCTCACTGATATTTTGGCCCCCGCTGCCCTCCCCCAATGTAATAAGTAAAGTGCTAAAACATTTTATGTGATTTGCCTCTGCCACAGCTGGGATCGTTGCATTGTAGAGGCCTGATGCTGAAGCAGGTCCTGGAGAATCCAGTGCGGGCCTAAGGGGGTGGAGCTTAACTATATAATTGACAGAGCAGACATGGTACACCGTAAGAGTTAGTAGGGGCCAGTGCTTAATTTGTGCTTGTTGTTTCTGGTGCTGAGCACCAGCACTTATTTTTGAGGGCCGGGGCTTAGTCTTCGGCCTCAAGCATTTGCTACGGGCAAAACACACACATGGGAAAGACGGAGGAAGGGAAAAACGAAAAAGCGTCACAAAGGCAGAAAGCAAAAAGCTGCAAGAGTGAGCTGAAGGAACAGGGAGTGGCTTCAAAAGGATTAAAGAAGCCTGAGTTGGCTTCATGATTACCTGCCTCAGTATTCCGTGCTCGCACATTTAGGCCCATATTTAAAATCGGCGCAAACTTACAAAATACCATTAAAAAAAAGCATAAATATGGGCCTTAATTACCCCAGCCGCATGTTTCAGTGGAGTGCTTTGGGCACCTGCACCTTTTTATTTACAAATTAAGCACTGGTAGGGGCCCAAGTGGGTATGTCCTGTTGGACTGCTGGCTTTTTCCAGCCAGCCTGACGTGCACACTAGAGGCCACTCCACCTGCACATACTGGAGCCGGGTGTGACGCAAAGCCACAGTCCCCGGCTCACTAATGAGCGGTGAGGTTATCTGCCACAGGTAATCCAGGCACTGCTGTAAAAGTAGGAGCAGCATCTGGATGGGCTAAAGCCACGCGGTATTAGTTAGTTACTGGGGCTTTTGTCAGTGTGCCAGTGTGTGCAGTGCCTGTGACACAGGGATAAGGCTGTCTCTCCCATTTCGTGCGGTACTAGCAGAGACAGGCCACAGCACTGGTGGTTGCCAAGTTCAACCTACAGGAATACAGCACGCGTTGAAGACCTCACTGCTTCAAAGTTCTACACAGGTGAGTTAGTTGACGGTGGAAAATAGAAATACTACATAATGATTAATTATAATATTTATACGTGTATTACTCAGTACACGTTATCAGGACTGCACGTTATCGGGCCGACACATGAAATGACCACGACACTCGCTTAAAGGGGTAAAAGGCCGCTTTAATAGAACAGGTCTGGCAAAATTACAACCTTGGCATAATAGCCTCACAAAACTACCCAATCCTCACTAATACAAAATTCATCACCTAACCCCTCCCCCTCCCTCTAAAATGACCCCACTGCACTACCCCTTGTCCCATCCCCACCTTGACTCGACCAACCATTGACCCATGTGTCCTGCAGTCACCTTCTCCAGTTCCCCTTGTCTGTGCAAACTCCCTGCCCTCTCATCTTTCTGATCTACCCCTTCCCCCCCAAAAGGCCACACAGGAAAACCCGCACAGGCGTTTTCCTGCCCCACCCAAAAATTTTTACTTATCCCATAAATTTTCGCCCAATAACTTAGCAATCAACAACCTAAGTTCTAACAAGTAATGCTCATTACCCAAAAACGATAAGTGAACCCCATCCTGCCGAAACAATTCTGCATCAGAAACCCCAATATTCTCATGTGTAAGCACCGAAAAACCTTGATCCTTACAAAAACTCCTCATTTCCCTGTTCACCTTTTTTCGTTGCTTCTCAATTCCTTTAAAAGAATAAGCACCCCTCCAAACCCTTCTAGGTACAAAACTCGTCCAAACAATATGTGTACCTGACCAACGCTCTTTGATCCTACATAAATCTAACTTCATCGCCTTCAACAAACCAATGCCCGAAAGCGCAACCAAATCATTTTCACCCAAGTGTAAAACTAATACATCAGGACAAACACCATGATCAAACCTTTTTGCCAAAACGTACAGCAACTCCCCCCATCTCATGCCACTCTTACCTACCCAACTAAGCTTTATTCTGGCCCCATCCAGCCCCAATTGCCTTCCAAAATGCCGCGATGCCGCTTGCTTCTCCGCCCAGCGAACGAAGGAGTGACCTACGATCCAAACGGCACAAACCTTGTCCGGCCCCCCGACGCAACCTACAAGAGAAATATGTTAATACACATCTTAAATTATAACAATCAAAACATACAGAAAAATTGGCAGAGAGCATTTGTAAAAAGAGCGGTACAGCAAATCAGCAACACTTGTACAAAACTACCCATACATAAAAGACTCCCAAGAAATACCTAACTACTGCTTAAACGAGCGCACATACCTCTGAAAAGATCTAGACCTCCACCTGCCTAATTGCTTAATTGACTGATCTGATTCACCTTGTCTCCTCGCTTCCGTCGCAGCCCCGATCCTAAAAGAGTGTGTACCGTAACTACTAGGGTCTAAACCCAATCTCCTAACTGCCATCCTTAAAACTGCTAAAAACTGTGATGCTAACAGCTGCGAACCATCCTGATGAATAAATACAAACCTGTAATAATGTAACCTTAATGCCATGAAAGACAACCAACAACTCACTGGACAGTCCTTGGATCGTGATGCCTTCAATAACAGCTCTTGGCCCCTGCCCAGCTGGTCCCCTTTGGAAAAAGGTAACCATATGCAAACTCCTTGAACACCCACATGCACGTTCTCCAATATAAGCCCCTGCCTCCCTTTTAACCCTAAAAGCTCCGAAATCCTAAAAGCCCCATGAAACAACCAGGACATGCAAAAAGAAATTAAAGAGACCTCCCACTCAGAAAAACAGACTTCCCCCAAACACCCCAACAGGGCCCTCAACAAATCATGAGTTATAGGACGCCTCCTATCACACCTCACCCCACCCGACCTGGCCCAACCAGCTAAAATTCTCTTACATAACTCACCCTCCACCGGATCGTACCCCCAAAAATACTTACCATAAAAAGAAACCCCTGATAACTTACCCGAAATAGTCACTGCAGCCAGACCTAACTCAATCTGTTGCATAATGAATCGAACTGCATCGTCCTGTCTCTTATATATAACATCAGTCTCACCCCACCTTCGTACCGCACCTGAATCCAGAAAATCCAACCATGCCTGAAAGTAAGTCCTCCTCGTCGATGGAGCTATTGATTGCTGAACTAACTCCAACATCCTCACTCTCCTAGATCCCACAACTCCCCAGGTATAACTGTCTTCCGTACATCTGCTCCCGGCGCCAAACCACGAAATCTCTGCCACTGAAATTGAGATAAAGCATCAGCGATGTCATTAAAGACACCAGGCACGTGTCTAGCTTTGAACAAGATATTGAACTTCAAACAGTTCAGCAAGAAAATCCTCAATAATTTCAGCACTTTCTCATCTTTTGCCTTCTGTGAATTAACCAAATGTACTACAGCTTGATTGTCTACATTAAAAACGACATTCCTGTTGGCTAAAAACCGGCCCCAAAGCACCAACGCAACCACTAAAGGAAAAAATTCCAAAAATGCAATGCTAAACTTCGACTGTTTCCATTTAGCGGGCCAAGCCTCCGCTGCCCAATGACCGTCCCAAAATAGACCAAAACCATGAGCACCAGAGGCATCTGAAAAAATCTGAACGTGCCAAAACCAACTTTCATCTTCCACTAACATAGTCACACCGTTGAATTCCTTCAAAAACTCGATCCACATCTTCAAATCATCCTTAATACGTGCCCGAAGGCGAATGTGGTGATGTGGTAAAACAGCTCCCCGCATGGAAAAACCAAGCCTGCAACAAAATGCCCTGCCAACCCTAACCACCTTGCAGGCAAAATTCAAATGACCAAGCAATGATTGTGCCTGACGCAACTCAATCTTTGGTTTTGCCACTGCCTCCTCCAACAAAGAAATCAAATGTTGCACTTTGTTTTCAGGCAACCTCACTTCCATTCTTTCCGAATCCAGTTCTATACCCAAAAAGGTAAGACATGACACAGGCCCTTCTGTCTTGTCACTCGCCAATGGAACACCAAATCTGGACATCAACTTCTCAAAATCCTGCAATGCTCTGCCACAACCGCCAGACCCAGACTTGCCAACAAAAAAGAAATCATCTAAATAATGGGTCACCAAAGAACCGCGGCTGCAAAATAAAAAACACCATTCCAAAAATGAGCTAAACATCTCGAACAAAGAACAAGAAACTGAACAACCCATAGGCAACATCCTGTCCACATATATGGCCTCCTCAAATTGCATGCCCAACAAAGAAAAATCATCTGGGTGAACCGGCAACAAACGAAATGCTGACTCCACATCTGACTTCGCCATCTCTGCGCCTTTTCCACATTTTCGTACCAAGGCAATAGCCTCATCCACAGATGCATAATGCACCATTGAATCTTCTGCAGCGATGAAATCATTTATTGAGGCCCCCGCCGGCCAAGACAAATGATGTATCAACCTAAATTCCCCATCCTGTTTCTTCGGAACCACACCTAGCGGGGAAATAGTCAAATTTGACAGCGGCCATTCTAAAAAGGGGCCAACAATCCTGCCTAAATTCACTTCTTTTCCCAGCTTTGTTCTCACAACTTCTGGATGCTCTCTTGCTGACTTCAAATTATTTGCCCATCTCCTCAACCTCAAACCTTGGTAACGTAACCTGAAACCTTCTAGAAAGCCATCAAACAAAAGTTTAGCATCGTCCCTCCTTGGATAAAACTGCAACCAATAAGCCATAACGTCCCATTTAATAGGAGTAGGACCCTTTTCCTGCAACTTGCTGTGTAAATCCTCTACCCCTGTCCCCTCCTCTTGACGATTGCACGTGCCAAGACCCTTGCATCCCACCAAAACATTGTGACACAGGGTGTCTCCCCCCACAATTGGAGCAATCATGTCTAAATTTGCATTGTTGCCTGTTACAAAACCCGCTGTTAAAAGACCAACAGGACCCATTTGCTTGGAATTGCCCTCTATGCCCGAAACCCACCCCAACTTGGGTGGGACGCCCTTGAAAGGGCTTATATTGCACCGGCAAACCACTTGCTGTATGCATCGTTGGCGCGTTTCTTGCAGTCCTTAACCACTGCATCCATAATTCATTATCAATTTCTCCCCACAATTTAGATGAATCCATTGCCTTCCTTTCTCTAAATTCTTCATCATACCTGAACCAACCAAAACCTCCAAAATCCATTTGAGCTCTCCGAACCACGTCCATGTATTTCAATAACGCTACACAAGAATCTTGATGCTTTTCACAATAAACACTTGCATAAATCAAAAAAGCCGAAGTCCAATTCTCTATCGTATTTGGAACTCAAGGTCTCCTAGCTAGCTCCCATGCTTCTTCTTTTGACCCTTCTTTTGCCTGAACCTCCCTATGCAATAATTTGAAAACATCAATAAACTCCCCTTTCCAGATCTTGTCTTTCAAATGCTGAGTGAGATGCGCCCCCAAAGGCATCGACACTCCCATGTAAGGCAACTTCTTTAACTTATTACCACTCACCGTCACGTCCCCACTAGAAATAGCACCCGACTTACCACCCACACCTGCTTCATCCTTTTCTAATGACTTATCAACGTTACCCCCACTTACTTCCTTCTTGCCTTCCGTTTCAGTGACCGCACTCACTTGAATCGCAGCATCCACCTTGTTTTGCAGCTCCTTGGAGCCCCTTGCAACATTAGAAACATTAGCCCGACTCAACTTCCCCGAAATATCACCACCACCATGAACGCATCCCTCCTCACCTCTAGGTAAGCTGCCCGCTGTTCTCTCCTGACGATTAACTGGAACATGGCCACCCTGAACCACAAGCGGCTCTTCATCTGCCACTACTACTCTCTTCTTCGACATGACAGGCACCTCCACTTCTTCGTAATCGAGTAATTCTTCATCCAACCCAGCCCAATCATCACCAGCGCTCTGGCTAGTGGATGGCTGAGCCGCCACTGAAACTTCTGCATCCCTCGAAGTCGGATGGACCGCTCCTGATCGCACCCTCCCTTCAGGCCGATGTTCTGAAGGCGCCAGGACCTTCACCGGCAAGCTCTTATCACCAACAATCCGCCCAGATTGCCGATATATCGCCTGCACCCCATGCTCGCCCGAAACATGCGATGTGTCACACCCAGATGTACCCTCATTAACAAGTTGCCGACTATCTAAACCCACATAAACCTTATCCAGCATGCCCGAAATCCCAGCCTCACTACATACTATACCTTTAAACACTGCCCCACTGTCATCCACTAGCTCCACCTGCTCACCTAATTGAAATGCAGCCTGATTATTAATTTCCCATGACTGAACCTTATGTATCATTGGACTGACCAATCTAGGGGTCCATTGTATCAACCTGTTGTTCATTGAGCCATGAGAAACCCACGTACCACCCAAAACCGGGTCTATAATCCTTCTGTCAGCTTCTTGCAATTCTTCTTCACTGTCAATAATGACTACCACCTCATTAATTAACTGTGAACCAGCATTTACTGGCACATCTGGCTTGCCCACTACTGTTTCACTTATGACCGGCATCGATTGAAACTTTTTTCTGGGCGCCGCCATCTTGCGAGCGCCAGCTAACGTCCTTTCCTCATCCTTCCTTGAATCTTGCTCAGCGCCTCTTTCTACGGGCGATTGGGCTTGTAAGCGCGCGCTCACTTGCACCTGCGCGCCTTTTCCCTTCGCCACAATGCGGCCCGCACTTGCTACCGCAGGCCTAGTCAGAGCGCTGCGGCCGCCTGACTAAATCCTCCTCACAAATGACGAACCTCTCCGCCGGGGCAAATACCCCCCTCGTCTCCCTCGTGACCTTGACGCCGAAACCGACAGCAAGGAAGTATTAATATCAGACCCCAAATCAGGTGAGTGACGGACCTTCCGACCCTCAACACTTTTTCGTAAGAACTTCTTTCCCGATTTAGGGGAAGAACAAGCAGCCACTGCGGCTGACACACCCTCTGCCGAACGGCGTTTCGGTCTTCTCAAGCCCACCCAAGCCTCCTCTAATACACCCTCTTTTATTAAATCCTCCCTACCTTCGTCTTGTAAAACTTTTAACGCCATAACCACTTTACTAGGCTCCATTGTCACAAATTCAAATAAAATTATTAAAATTAGCCTAAACTCCACCCAATAACTCCTCAAACACACCCCCTCTCTTGCAAATAAACGCCTACCTAGAACACTTTCACAAAGACAAAATGCCCACAGGGTGTGACAACGGCCAAAGAGGCCTCCCACACCCAGCCCTTGCTCTTTATCCTCCCGCCTAAGCCACCGCCCCATCCTGGCCAGCCAACCAATTCCCGTTCGTGATCGTGGTTCATACCACGTCAGCCCGATAAGCCCGGGGGGAGACCGGGCAAGCCCATGGCTCCCCCCAAGCCCCCATTGTGCATATCAATCATTTTTAAGCACTCATACAGCACTCTAAACAACATTCGTTGATAAACTTGATTATGATATTAATGTGGCCGTTAGCTCCCTATACTTTCCTAATTCACAAACTGAGGTGAAAGTCTTCCGCCCCCCACCTCCTCAGTTCTCTTTTCGGGCCCGTCGGCGGGCAGTGGCATAGCAAGGGAGCCTAGTCGGCAGGGCTGACCAGTGTTAGATTCTTTCTCTTTCGACTGAGAGGGCCCACATACCATAACGAGATACGCATGCTTTGTGTTTTTGCATGCACTGCGCTCTGCTGAAAACGTCACAACTCTTTTCATCCCTGCTATTTCTTACGCTGCTGTGTTATGGTCCCGTCAAATGTACACTCTTTGCCAACAAACATTGCTCAATTCTATACAATATATATAAACTATTGAGCAATGTTTACTTATATAATGATGTTGCAACCGCATTTTCCGTGACACGCTCTCAACACCACTCCTCCCAGAACCCCCTAAAGTGGAAAGAATACTTGTTTCTCTCAGTATTTTCGCCTCTGTTTTCCTTTTAATTTAAACGAAGAGAGGGGCCAATAGACACACTGAAACAAACACATATGGGACGGCGGTGCATGATGTAATATAGCTGGGTGTGTGCCAAGTGCAACGCCACTTATAGGCATTTATTTGCCTACAGACTCATGAAGTCCACGGGTTCAACGAGGTCGACTTATATTTTCATCTTTCCGAGGTTGGTGCAATGAGCATCATTCAGGCAGATACGCAGTCCTGCTTTTATTGTAAGCATCAACTGAACTGACTATTTAGTCTTTGATAATGAGTGGTACATTCAAGGTAGGAATCAGTTGGAGAAGGGAGGTAGTCCTTTCAATTAACGGCCAAAGTTAGTTCAAGGAAGGAGATGTGGCACAAGGGCCCGGGCGAAGCTGCTAATTTTGCAATTTAAGAACCAGGTTTGAGTCCCTCCCGGCATCCGCTCAACATCCTGTGATACTGGGAAAATGAAATCACATAATCTCCCTCTGCCTTTTAAAGCACACTCATCTGACCACATCTAATGTAATCTGTCTGGCGCTCATGAAAAGTACTCTAACGCATTTGGGCTAAAGTCGTGCTGTGTAAAAACTAAAAAAAAAAAAAAAAAGTTTGCGTGCTTGTTCTGCCATGTCCTGACACTCAGAAGTTGCAACCAAGTCTGCTGGACCCGAGAGAGTCAGCAGAGTGCAGTTTGGTCACCCAGAAGGAAAGCTATTACCATTAGAAGGGAATCACTGGTTTTGTTGCCACAGGAGACCCGTAGACCACTGCCAACTGTTTTTGGCTGAATTCCAGACTTCTAGAAATATTGACTTCTGTGGCCAAAGTCACCACTCCACGTTCATGCACCAAGGTGTGGCCCCAGGAAGACCGCCATCACCGTAATGACAACTGCACCATCCTTGAGCATCTTCATCCTCCTGGATCTCTTCGATCAGGACCACTCCATTGAAGTCTACATCAATTTGCCATTAATGCAGGAACCGGACTGGAGACTGCTTTGTCGAAGATAGTCGTTCCTTGGGACTTTGCTTTTCCCCCTGACCTGCTTTCTGCTTTCTGACCTGCTTTCTGTTGGAGTCAGTCATCTAAAGTAACTGGAAGTGACTGCATGCAACTTTGTCAAAGTTAAGTAAAAAGGTTTGATGAGGTTTCTAAGCTTAGTGTCCATTGTAGTTATCAATGTATGTTTACAGTTGAGTAAATAGCTGTGATTTACTTTTTCTTTAGGTAGTTATATCTCCAAACCCTCCTGTGTATCTTGCTCATTTTGGTGGCTATAAATTCATTAAAATACAAGCCTTCTTTTATAAATTGGTTTGGGATTCGTTGAGGGTCATGTTTCTTTCTTTTTCAAGTGTTCTGGTGATGTGTAATGCTTTACACGTGTTCCTTTGTTTAAGACTGACTGCTCAAAGTCCCAGCTACCCATTGTTTAGCTAAGGTTTAACAAACCAGACTGCCTGGGTCCAAGACATGTTTGTGAGTTTATTTCACAGTGAGGTCTCACAACCACAGCCCATAATAAACCACATTTCCTCACATTGATGCCTAACCGTGGCACTGCAGTACCAATTAGTTGATACGTTTGAAAATATCCGAAAATCTGTTAAGTTGACACATAAGAAGCAATTATTGTAATTTTTAATCAGTGGTCAAATTCAGAAGTTTCCAAAGGCACCATTTCCAAGAGTTTGCTGAATTTTAAACGTTTCGGAAAAGTTTGAAAAAGTTTCAGAAAGTATGGAAAGGGCTTCTGAAGTCACTTTAAAGTCAGGAAATATGGAGCTCAACCTGGCCAATCTGCCCATTCTCAAAAGTAGAGTTGGAAAACGAGATATACCCAAGCAGTGTTGAAGAAGAGGTGGGAGGGTCAAAGTCCAGAACATAGGTGAGCTCCAGAGCTTGCAGTATGAGGAGCACCACCAGCAGAAGGTGATCCCTCAAGATAAAATGGCAGCCCTGGAGCTGGAGGAGAGAACCCTGACCCTGGAAGAAAAGAGACTGGCCCTGGAGGAAAGAAGCCAGGTTGGGCATAATGACCAAGGTGGATGGTAGCAGCAACAACATGACTGAGTTGTCTGGGAGGGGTGCCCTAGAGGTCAGATTGTCCAAAGGGATTGTTCCTAGCTTTGTCCAGGGTTGACATTGAAAAGTAGCTAGCATCCTCAGCTAGCATCCTCTGAGAGAGCTCCTAGAATGAGGTAGATGGGTGCACAACACTGGGGGGTGCTTCTTTGTGAGTTAGTGCCAGTAGCTGGAAGGGATAGGCTACTTACACTTGAGAATGAGGAAGCACAATTCTACAAACACGTGAAGGTAGCACTTGTAGCATGCTTTGGTTTCACTCCTGAGGAGGTCAGGCATAAGCTTAGGACAACACACAAGGGGGCAAAACCGATATGGGTGAACTTTTTGGATGCTTTTGCAAAGGCACTAGAAGACTGGGTAAAAGTTAATAAAGTTGATACATATGAAGGGCTCTAGGCTTTGGTGGTTAAAGAGCACATCTTGACTAAATGTTCAACAAAGTGGACTCAAAGCAATCAAGCCCTAGAAAGTTGGGCAAGGTTGCAGATTAGTGGGTGCATAAAATGGTGCCCAAAAAGGCCCTAGGGTGATCCCATGAAAGGGAGCTAGGCCCACAAAGGGAGAAGAGGGGGTAGTAAAACTACTGAGTTGTCTACTGTAGCCTTTAGTGAGGAAACCTCAGATAAGGAAATCCTTGTAGCATTTAACTGGAAAAAGGGTATAGATGGTAAGCTGGCGATCTATGTGGGTGATAGTAGGCACTTCTACCAGATCAAGGTCAATGGAATCCCAACCACTGCCCTCAGAGACACAGGTATCAGTCACACAATAGTGGTGGACTGGTTTGTGCCCTCAGACCAGCACCTGCCAGGATAGGTGGTGAGGATGAAGGTAGTCCCAGGGCAAGTCAAAAGAATGATTTTGTTATCAAATTTTCCAAGAGTTTATCCTTTTTGAACATTTGAAAACAATAGAGATTCTTGACAATTAATATTTGTACACTGTTGGATAGCACAGCCTGTGGAATTGTTATTGATAGAGCAATTGGATGTTTAGGAATAACTTATCTAAGAGAGCTAAAAAGGTACCTGAGTAGTCTAGGAATTTATTAGAGTGTCATTAGCTTCAGCACCAGTTATTGAGACTACACTTCAACTAGAGGCCTTTTTTAATGATCATGCAGAAATGCTCTCCTGATTTACTAGCTTCTACAAATGATGCTGGGATTTTTTATATTTCTTGGTTGAAGAGGAACAATTCTTATGTACCTTTAGCTACCAGAACAACATAATTATCGTCACACTTTTTTCATTAACATTAATGTGATTCAGGAGTTTATGGGTCTCCTAAAAAAGAACTGAAACAGCCATCTACTAATTCAAATAACATAGGGGTTGATATTGTTTCAGTGCTATTCTTGTATCATCCATATGCTACGTTTTCACTAATTCTGAAATATGATGGCACTGTTCCAAATGAACCGAGCCCCAGTGGCGTAACGGAACTTGAGTGGACCCCCTGCACAGTACATGGAGGAGTCCCCCTCGGACTCGCACATGAGCTCTTAGGCCAGCATACTGTGTTGAGGGGGGGCCCTTGGAACACCCTTGCACCGCAGGGCCTGCGGGGGCCTTAGTTATGCCACTGCCAAGCGCTGTGGTACACTTTGAGTGCATTTATTCATGGTTGCAGATTGCAAAGGTAATTTTTATGGCGTGGTTACACAAGAATTTACAGAATGAGTATATGTTCTTCGTCGCCAGCTACAGCACTTTCACTCGTAATTTGAAAAATATATCAAGATCTCAATCCCTGTATCAACTATGGAGGGTTCATTCAAATTATGACCAAAAAATGGTCTCCGTTACTTCTTATGAAAGACTATCTAGAATCTCTGTTAGAGGCTCAAACATTTTCTAAACTTGGTTTGCTGGGTGTTAACAATCTCTTAAGTATAATAAAAGTGATTAGTGGAAAATGGCCTTTTACAATCCAAGTGGGCATTTTGGGCATAGAATAAAGGCGTTTGGGTTTTGCTACTACCATTTTTGGATTACATTTTTACATTTTTTTACTAATGTATTTTCTTAAAGCCTTAGCGAACATTTAGAGCATGTGGCAACTGTATCACAGGCTTCAACATAGCCTGATTTATAACCTTGAAAACCGTGAATTCGAAAAGGAAGAGGAGATTTCTTCTGCCCAAGAACAAACAGTATCTAAATATGTGGATGCTCATTGTATGGGAGGGCACTACTCTTTTTTAAACAAATACCAGTTTTAAAGCGCGACGCCTGCGATATTTAAAAAACTGAACATTGTTTTCGTCGAACCAAATGCCACTGATGGTGTGACAATCTCAAAAGAAATTTGATATCAATAAATAACCCTCACCACCTTCGTTTTACAACATTCGGTGCTGTATTCTAATTTAACTCGTTTCTGCATTCAGAATCGACTCGAATTAATTGAGTACATTTATTTGACCAACACAATGGAGAACAATGATTTGTAAATGGAAAGCTAGTATTGGTAACACACTGCCTACAAGCAAAACCACTTATCAGTCCTAACTTTTCTATTCCAAATTCTTATTCACAAATGTATGTTAGTGCAAGTGTTTCCATTACAGCAAAGCAAGAAACAAAACTCCCAGATCGCATATAGCATCTAAGTGAAAGACTATAAATGGGAAAATTGTGTTGCCAACAAACAGTGACAGGGCTACTGTTTGCGCGCAACTCTGCTTTACACCTAACGCGGGTGATCGACCATGTAAGAGTTTGCAGGTGTCCAAGTCCCTTGATATTAGTCTGTTTGTATTTTAAGTGAATGTATGGTCAAAATGTATTTGTCTTGATGTTTTATGGACAAATTGTATGAGTCAACCTATATTTAAACAAACCTCATGGTCCTTTTTGGGAAACTTGTGATTTCTATTACAAAGCTGTAAGAGGGATCTTTGATTCAGAAGAAAAACATGTGTCCAAAATATATGTGACATGTTACCTACTCAGATCCCCCTCAACCCTGACAGCCTTTTCCTCTAGACTTAGTCATACACTCCTCCTGCAAGAACCAGTAGTGGAAAAAGGCATTTGGGGCCAGATGCATCAAGGTTCGCATTAGCGAATACCAAAAAGCGATGTTCACCGAATCATTAACTGGGATTCGCAAAATGTGATGTAACAACACCATCACAAATTTCTTTGTGATTTCTTAAAATTCGCAATCGCAAATAGCGATTCGGTAAAACAGCAAATCAGTTTATTAAAATCGTAAATTGCGATTTTTGTATTCTGGAGCAGCTTGATCACAACACAACCAGGAAGTGAGTCAGTGCATGCTGTTTCCAGAAGCCTGAGCCACAGGAGCAGGCAGAGAGACCCAGCACAGCACCAGGGAGGCATTCAGGAGAGTCAGCCAGGAGCAGAAAAAACTATGGCCACTGATGGGAATGGGAAGGACAAATAAGAGAGGAAGCATAAACTGAAATTCAGTGAGCAGGAACTGGAGGTGCTCACAAAAGAGGAGGTCAAGAACCATGGCCAATTATTTGGAAAACACTCACTTCAGGTCCCAGAAAGTGAGAAGAGGAAAATGTGGACTGACATCCAGAACAAAATTTGCGCAGTGGGTGTTGCGCAGCATTCCATTGAGGAGATACGCGAGCGCTGGTATGACTTGCAATCACATACCAAAGAGAGGGGAGCAAGCAGGCTGAAGGAGGCAAGGAGTACTGGAGGAGAACCACCCTCCCAGACTCCATCCACCTCCATGGCAGACATGGTGGAGTCAACACTGCTGCGTGAAGCTTTTAGTGGTGTCACTGACATTGACACATTAGGCCCACCCCGCACCAGCAAAGGTAAGGGCAGTAATGATTAGAATCACCATATGTGCATGTACAAACGCCCCTTAGAAAATTGCAATGCACAGTGATAAGTAGTCCATACCACATATTACATTCAACTCAACAATGCCTTATGGGAGTGGTAGTCCATACCCCCAAAGTGCATTTACTACATAAATAGCAAGTTAGTGTAAAACCAAACAGAGAAATAACACAACAGACAATTAGAGACACTATGTCAGGGGAAATGTTTATCATTAAAGTAACTGTGAGATTAGATTACAAATCCAAGGTGAACATCATGAATTACATGCTACACATTGTTGTTGCAGATGTTCCCGGCCCTAGTGCAGCAGAAATTGGAAATGGGGGAATGACGAAAGTCAGCGACAGTCCGATTCAAACACCAGTGAGTCCATTGTACAAGCACCAACTAGATGCAGGGCAAGAGGGCAAGAGTGCTACCCCTCCCTGAGTTTACCCTGGACTCTGATGAATTGCCGGAAGAAGTACCCACACAACCTCCAGAGGTTAGAAGCACCAACAGATAACAGTCCCTGTACCAGCGTCAGTCCACTGCCCACAGGAGGCGTTGAGAATAAAGCAGACAGTGCACAGAGGAAGGTGAGGACCCATCACTGTTTGGTGGCCTTGAGGCATCCATGCTGAAAGGGCAGCGCATGCAATGTGAACACATGAGATCAATGTACAGGCAGTTGGTGTCTATCGATCACAGCTTGGGATCAATGCACAAGCAGATGGAGTCTATCGATCACAACATGTGATCAATGCACAAGCAGTTAGAGTCTCTCAATAACAACATGTGCAAGCTGCATGAGGGATGGCAAGCTACAGCAGAACCCATAAGGAAGATGACAAATGCCATTAGGGAACTCTGCACTGTAATCCAGCAGGAGCATGTCACCCACGGTAGGTGCCATCACCAATTGATGGGCAGGTAGAATGGGTTCATCAGATCTGTCGAACAGCTCAATATCACAACTGCTTTGGTGTCACGACGTGCTGTGGGCATGCAAGTAGAGATGGCATATTGCAGTCAGGACGTTGCACGAGGATTGGTGCAAATCACCAATTTATTGGAGACAATGCAAACAGCCCAAAGTGCTACAAACAGGGAATTGGATGGTGGGGATAGTGAGGAACTCTCTAGCCTCACCAGTGTCACAGCACCTGTGATGGATCTTAGGCGTCGCAGTTCCAGACAGAGTACTGTCTCTGAACCCGCAACAAGAGGTGCCACTGAGACCACTGAGCATTCAAGTGGAGTGCATGGACATAAAGAGTAATGTGGAGAAGTACAGCGGACTTGCATATCCTGTAGCAATGCATTGATACTATGATGTCAATATTGTCACACTGTAACTGGGACCTGAGTATTCTGTATACCTATGTTCTATTCACACATATATTACCTGAAGTCAATGCAATAAATGTGATACCTACAGCAATAAATGAAAGTAGACTTGGTGTTGTCATTACTTACATCAGAAATAGTTGAGCATAATTTCGGCACGTCTTTGTCTGGCATCTGCTGCACTGGTTCTGTCTGCTGGGTGAAGGGGTGGCAAGAGATCCTCATTCCTCATCGGAGTCTGGCTCTGTGGGTTCCACTGGTATGCCTCTCATTGTTGCGATATTCTGCAACATTGCACATGTGGCCACGATTTTGTGGGTGTTTTCTGGACTGTATTGCATTGCATCCCCACTCTTGTGCAGGCATCGGAAATGACTCTTCAACAGGCCAAAGGTCCTCTCAATTGTGCTACGTGTTCTTCTGTGTGCTGCATTAAATGTCCTTTCACTTGGCGTGGCAGGATTGAGATAGGCTGTTAAGATGAAGGACCGCACTGAATATGCACTGTCTACTAGAATGACAGGAGAGTAAAATGAGTTATTGTTATCTGTGACATAACATATACATTATGTGACATTGTTCACTGTTACATTACCAAGTAGGTATCTTTGCCAAACTCCCCAGCAAGAAGTCTTGTGTGTATTCCACTGTGCCTAGGAGTCATGTGTGCTACCTTGGTATCTGACCACAAGATCCGTTATTATGTTGGAGCTATTGCATATGACATGTATGTTCAAAGAATGTGTACTCTTCCTTTTCCGATAAACATACTCTGTGGCAGATGGTGGACAGATTGCTACATGTGTCCCATCAATGCAGCCAATGACGTGGAAATTGGGCTTCCTGGTAGAAATCAAATATGGTTTTCTGCAAATGCATTAAAGAAGCGTGAAAACACACTTTGAGATACACCTCCAGCTGCTGCTATGACCTCTTGATAGCTTTCTGAGGCTAAGAGGTGCAGGGAGCATAATGCCTGCACATGAGTGGGTATGGCATTGGTTCTGTGTGTGTGTTGCTGCAGCAGCGGTTGTAAATGAACTATCAAGTCAAGCATTATGCCAGAGTTCAATCTGTACTTGTCAAAAATCTCCTCTGTCTGTTCAAATAGGGTAATGCATACTCTAAAAATGTGCTCCTGTCATGATGTAGAGTGCAGCCTTGTTGAAAAGAGCTGATGCATTCTGGGCCTCTTTATATAGGTTGCACCTGTTTACCACCTGATTTTAATTTGTGGTAATTTGCACATGCAAAAAAACAATTTTGTGACTAATCGCAATTTGCAAATGCTTGATACATTGAATCGCGAATCAGTATTTGTGAATCGCCGTGTGTGATTCGCAAAATCTACGTGCAGTTTTAAGGAATCGCTATATTTGCGATTACTTAAATTGCACTGCACATGCCTTTCATACATCGTGAAAGGCGATTTTGCATTCGCAAAGATGGATTTTACCGTTTTGCACCATTTACGAATGCAAAATCCTTTTATACATCTAGCTCTTGGTCTCCTTTCCAAACCAGTAGCCACTGGTGTGCCTGGATTCTAGACCTAGCATGCCTCCCCAAGCACTACTCAAACCAATTGTCTGCAGGAATTTTCTCTGTGCATTGTACCATCCACAACAGCCATGTGAGGAGATAGTCACCATAATGCTGTGCCTCAGAAAGTACTAAAAGGTTGTGGGAGAAGCATTCATTTTAATCATGTTTACAGGCTTGATGTGGCATGCCTCTGCCCCCTCTTTCGTTGTCGACCTTTCATAATTTTCCTATGCCTCATTCATGCAGGTTCATCAGTGGCAGCACCAGTCAAACAGATAGTAGAGGTCAGGCTGTATGCACACGTGAGACCTTGGTACACCCACAATAGGCCTTCCTCAACCAGACAGCTGACGCTGCCTGATAGGTGAGTTCTAAAATATCATCATCCCGAAGTGTCTTCTCATCAGATTGTTTGATTTTGCAGATGCATATTTTAATTTGCAGGTGCACAGGTGTATAATTCAAAATGTGGGTGACACCCACAAATTTCGAGCAAAGTCAACAGGTCTGCTTGCTAAGCAGAGGACATGTGCCAGGAGCCTTTTCAATAAAAAGAGAAAAATAAAGGACATAGTTGTAGATACCTCGATTACTGTGCTGTGTTATATAGATAAGACAATGTAATGCTGCAAAGTGCATGATAATTCTTATTTTAAAGCCACACTTGTGCTGGAAATGGGCACTGGATGTTAAATAACCAGTTCCACAGTAAGTATATAATTCTGCAGCCATCGTGCTGTCTTCATAATTATGCATCTGCCACATAATCCATCATCTGCTGCATAATTTGCTGATTTTATCAAACCAAATATTGTTTGTAGTTCAAACAGATCAAAAGTACAGCTGACACACAGGTCTTTGTTGAATACACTGACAAGATCCCTGTGCACGTTCTGCCAGCCTTACTACCAGGGGCGGTGCCTCCCTTATGGCGTTAGGGCATTGCCTCACTGATATTTTGGCCCCCGCTGCCCTCCCCCAATGTAATAAGTAAAGTGCTAAAACATTTTATGTGATTTGCCTCTGCCACAGCTGGGATCGTTGCATTGTAGAGGCCTGATGCTGAAGCAGGTCCTGGAGAATCCAGTGCGGGCCTAAGGGGGTGGAGCTTAACTATATAATTGACAGAGCAGACATGGTACACCGTAAGAGTTAGTAGGGGCCAGTGCTTAATTTGTGCTTGTTGTTTCTGGTGCTGAGCACCAGCACTTATTTTTGAGGGCCGGGGCTTAGTCTTCGGCCTCAAGCATTTGCTACGGGCAAAACACACACATGGGAAAGACGGAGGAAGGGAAAAACGAAAAAGCGTCACAAAGGCAGAAAGCAAAAAGCTGCAAGAGTGAGCTGAAGGAACAGGGAGTGGCTTCAAAAGGATTAAAGAAGCCTGAGTTGGCTTCATGATTACCTGCCTCAGTATTCCGTGCTCGCACATTTAGGCCCATATTTAAAATCGGCGCAAACTTACAAAATACCATTAAAAAAAAGCATAAATATGGGCCTTAATTACACCAGCCGCATGTTTCAGTGGAGTGCTTTGGGCACCTGCACCTTTTTATTTACAAATTAAGCACTGGTAGGGGCCCAAGTGGGTATGTCCTGTTGGACTGCTGGCTTTTTCCAGCCAGCCTGACGTGCACACTAGAGGCCACTCCACCTGCACATACTGGAGCCGGGTGTGACGCAAAGCCACAGTCCCCGGCTCACTAATGAGCGGTGAGGTTATCTGCCACAGGTAATCCAGGCACTGCTGTAAAAGTAGGAGCAGCATCTGGATGGGCTAAAGCCACGCGGTATTAGTTAGTTACTGGGGCTTTTGTCAGTGTGCCAGTGTGTGCAGTGCATGTGACACAGGGATAAGGCTGTCTCTCCCATTTCGTGCAGTACTAGCAGAGACAGGCCACAGCACTGGTGGTTGCCAAGTTCAACCTACAGGAATACAACACGCGTTGAAGACCTCACTGCTTCAAAGTTCTACACAGGTGAGTTAGTTGACGGTGGAAAATAGAAATACTACATAATGATTAATTATAATATTTATACGTGTATTACTCAGTACACGTTATCAGGACTGCACGTTATTGTGCATATCAATCATTTTTAAGCACTCATACAGCACTCTAAACAACATTCGTTGATAAACTTGATTATGATATTAATGTGGCCGTTAGCTCCCTATACTTTCCTAATTCACAAACTGAGGTGAAAGTCTTCCGCCCCCCACCTCCTCAGTTCTCTTTTCGGGCCCGTCGGCGGGCAGTGGCATAGCAAGGGAGCCTAGTCGGCAGGGCTGACCAGTGTTAGATTCTTTCTCTTTCGACTGAGAGGGCCCACATACCATAACGAGATACGCATGCTTTGTGTCTTTGCATGCACTGCGCTCTGCTGAAAACGTCACAACTCTTTTCATCCCTGCTATTTCTTACGCTGCTGTGTTATGGTCCCGTCAAATGTACACTCTTTGCCAACAAACATTGCTCAATTCTATACAATATATATAAACTATTGAGCAATGTTTACTTATATAATGATGTTGCAACCGCATTTTCCGTGACACGCTCTCAACACCACTCCTCCCAGAACCCCCTAAAGTGGAAAGAATACTTGTTTCTCTCAGTATTTTCGCCTCTGTTTTCCTTTTAATTTAAACGAAGAGAGGGGCCAATAGACACACTGAAACAAACACATATGGGACGGCGGTGCATGATGTAATATAGCTGGGTGTGTGCCAAGTGCAACGCCACTTATAGGCATTTATTTGCCTACAGACTCATGAAGTCCACGGGTTCAACGAGGTCGACTTATATTTTCATCTTTCCGAGGTTGGTGCAATGAGCATCATTCAGGCAGATACGCAGTCCTGCTTTTATTGTAAGCATCAACTGAACTGACTATTTCGTCTTTGATAATGAGTGGTACATTCAAGGTAGGAATCAGTTGGAGAAGGGAGGTAGTCCTTTCAATTAACGGCCAAAGTTAGTTCAAGGAAGGAGATGTGGCACAAGGGCCAGGGCGAAGCTGCTAATTTTGCAATTTAAGAACCAGGTTTGAGTCCCTCCCGGCATCCGCTCAACATCCTGTGATACTGGGAAAATGAAATCACATAATCTCCCTCTGCCTTTTAAAGCACACTCATCTGACCACATCTAATGTAATCTGTCTGGCGCTCATGAAAAGTACTCTAACGCATTTGGGCTAAAGTCGTGCTGTGTAAAAACTAAAAAAAAATAAAAAAAATTGCGTGCTTGGTCTGCCACCTCACTACTTCCCCCCCCCCCCCCCAAAAAAAAATCATGAAGTAACCAATGAACACATGATTGTAAGGCTGGCCCTTGTACCCCTTGTCCTGTGCCAGGTGGAGACGCCACTCAAAGCTGCCTTAACCTCTTATCTTGTGACACCCACAACGCGGCTCCTCTGCTTTCTTAACAGGATGGGTGTATACTGTGTGAACAGGCAAGAAGGAGAAGCGCCATGTCTCATCTGCCTGTCTCAGCCTCCCTTTTATGGGGGCTGTGAGCTTGTTTATTGTGGACACAGCTCCTGGCTCCCCAGTGGCACTTTTGTTTCTCTTTCGTTGATAGCTCCACTTCAATGGAATGTAAATGCTGGCACTCACATAGGCGAGAGGCCTCTTGGGCGATAGCCACAGGATCCCGGCTTTGGGACCACTTGCACTCCTCAATTGCAAAAAATAGTTACAACTCTTAATCTTCACATATCTCAATGGCAAGATGTTAAATGGATTTACACTAAACGGACAGGTGTAAAATCTCTTTCCCTCTAAAATGTGGTATCTTTGCTCAGAGTATTATCAGGCTAAGCCATATCTGATGCAGGATATGCACTGGTCTAAACGGAAGGACAGCTCTAAAATTGTCAAAAAAGCCTTCTATACTGCCAGGTCAGTACAGAATTTTACAACAGACGTGCTATTTTGTATTCACAGCACACTTTGAAATTGACATATTTGATACAAAGGCTGTCCAGAAGACGCAGCTCATGTTTAGCCCATTCTAATCGGACCGGTCGGACAGATAGACATGAACATTCAAATAAAATATTAACCATTCTGAATGTTTTTTTACAAGGACTATGGGGTTTCACTATTTAGGGCTCATCAAAAGAAAGTTGATGAAAGCATTGACTCGAGTGTGCGGAAGCTTCATAAGCGGACACGGTTCAGCATCTTTAACAGTATGTTTAGGAATGTCCTATGTGACAGTATGCATATCTGTTCTTAATTTATGGGTTGCAGATACACAGGTGGACTCTCTAGAGAAACCGGATATCCAGTTTGATAGCCAATGCGTGAGTGAAAGGAAGTGAGCACCTGATGATAAGAGATCGTGTTATCATTAGATTTTTGTTAGCTTCTTCAAATTCGACACATTAAAAAATGTTTGTTGCCATTTTTCAACACCTCCTTCCACCATTTGCAAGACAGGGCTTCAACATTCCCCAAATCTGTGTTCTTAACATCTTCATCTTTCTCAAAATCGGTGTTCTGCAGTACATCTGCATCTTATCACACACGCTGCCGTTCACCCCACTGCAAAGCTACAGAAAGGCAGCTAATCAAACTGGCCGGACTAATTTATTGTTACCCCATAGGTTATTTTATCTTCTGCTACTACATGTGTGCCACAGATTAGTGGTCCAGGCCTCCTTGTCAATGGCTACTTCGATGCTGGTCAACTCCTACACTTTGATCACATTGCTCACATTCTGCTTAATAAACAGGTTATTTACTATCCAGTACTTTCAGAACTCCTTTACTTTTCGGTCACGCACTATTCCTAATAAGGTTTTGTTATCATGTGCGGTGAACCTCTAGGAGTGCCAGGTTCATGCCAGATTTTTAGGATAAATATTGACAACATAAATGATTTTCATTAAGATTAACTGCCTGACTCATCCTATCACAATAACTTGTATTTATTCAGAATATTTCATTTGTAAAGCTATATCAATAAATAGAGAAATATGTGAGGTACCCAGCATTGTTATCCCAAAGTCTATTATGAAGGTCTGTAGTTATTCTGAATATGCAGCTACCTACATCATTATCATATGAAATCTGTTTATTGATGTCATAACTACACTTTCACAAATGCTGTATTAACCGTCTTTATTTCTCAAATTTGCTTCAAAATGCACAATTTGCCCACTCTTTTTTCAAAATGGTCTCAGGGGAGAACTCCCTCGAACCTTCCTTATGGGAGTTGAGCTCACTCGCTATGCTTGTTCACCACAGGGCATTCATCTTGAACTCCCCCCCCCACCAGTTCAAATGTCACCATGCTATGCACGCATACCCTAAAGGAGTTTAGTACCCAATGTAGTACACATAGGCCCCCAATATGACATTGGCAGTAAATCCCACTTACTGCCACCCTGTCTGCTGCCAACATACCGCAGCCACCGCAGACATCCGTTCACCATATTATGACAGACACACACCAGTCCGTCACTATTCAGCCACATACACAATTCCACCAGCTCAAAGGTCAGTGATAAACTGGTGGTATCAAAACCCACACCGTTATGCCAACAGAACTACACCCATCACATTATGACCCGCAAATCACCACGTCGGACATTCAACTGTGGTAAACCATTGGCGGTACATACGGCAGCGCTCAAAATACACAGACACATGCAAAACAACATTACATTGGTCAATTTAAAAAATACACACCTGACACCCATACACACACCACACCCACATCACTATAAAACACACACTCACATTACCGACAACCCTTTACGACTACAAATCATTGGCACGAGACAGACACCACAACCACAGACAAGACCAGAGCCACACACCACCATCACCTATACACCACCCCTGCACCCCACATCACATACCCCAACACATTACCCAACACACCCTCACCTACACACCTCACACAACACCCACGGTACCACAAAGACACCCCCGATTCTCAGAGGAGCTGCTAAGGGTCATGGTGGAGGAAATCATCAGGGCAGAGCCACAGCTCTTTGGAGCACAGGTGCAGCAGATCTCCATTGCTAGGAAGATGGAGCTATGGCGGAGGATCGTGGACAGGGTCAGTGCCATGGGACAGCACCCCAGAACCAAGGATGACATCTAGAAGAGGTAGAATGACCTACGGGGGAAGGTACGTTCCATTGCAGCAAGACACCAGCTCGCTATCCAGAGGACTGGTGGTGTATCCCCACCTCCTCCTCCACAACTAACAGCATGGGAGGAGCAAGTCTTGTCAATCATGCATTCTGAGGGCCTGGCCGGAGTAGCAGGAGGTCTGGACCCTGGTAAGTCAACTCTATACTACTTTCACCACCCCACCTTCATGCCATCACATACCCTCACCCTCACCATCATTCCCATTACTCCACCACCTCCCACACACCCCACCATCACATCCCACTCATTCCAATGCCAAGCCCTGCATGCCATACCAATGCATGGACACCACTCACAGACCTGCAGCATGCACACTACAGAGAATCAGCTAGGCCACCACATACCAACTAACATGTGAAAGCAGCCAGGGCAAATACAACCAAAGAGGGCAAGCCACCGATGAACAATATGTCAGACACAGAAACTATAACACAGAATTTACATACCCACAGGTATCCCAGTCAATGTCAGTGGAGAGGAGGTGCCAGCAATATCCAGTCCCCCCACAGAAGAGGCCCACAGTGATGACAGCAACTCTGGTTGCCTGGATCTGGATGACCAACCTGGTCCATCAGGGATTTCTGGACAGTCAGTTACCCAGCCACAGTCACACACCACCACAGAGCCTCCCCCGTCAGGAAACACCACCATAGCACCCAGCCAGTGTACCCATACCTCTGTCCCCAGGACACCTCAATCAGCTTTGTGTCCACCTCTACAGGGACTCCAGGGCACACCTCATGCTCATGACAATCAGGGAACTGGGGTCAGTGACAGTGGGCATACAGTTCAGGGGACAGAGGCACAGGACAACAGGGAAACTGGGAGGAGTGTTGTGTGCGGGGGGGCAGTTTCAGGGAACTGACTCTCCAGGAGGTACTAGCAGAGATCCTAGGAGCACACCAACATTCCCATGGTACGCTGGGCCAGATCCTGACCAATGTGCAGGAGAACAGGCGGCTGCTGGAGGGACAGTATCAGGGGTCCAGGAAGGACATGCAGGCCATCAACACCACCCTGGTCTTCATAGCAGGGGTGCTGACAGACATGGCCAACATAGTGAGGGAGGCAGCCTCACAACAGTGGGCCCCTGCCACTAGCCTGACATCTGAACTGCCTTCCACCTCCACTGCCGCTAGTGGACAGGAGGCCTCGCCACAGGACCAACAGGCCACCAGCACCCCTCCCCCTGCAGAAGGAGAAACACCCCACAAACGTTCCATGCGATCCAGGCAGAAGCCAGAGACTATTGCCAAGACCCCTGCCAGGAAATGAGACTCCAATGATTGTCACCCTTGTGTCTCACCCTGTCCACCTTGAACTGCCATTTCTACGCTTCCTATGTCCCCATGGACAATGCACCTGTGCTATAAATAGACTTGAACAATACCCTTGACTTTCCTCCATCATCACCCCATCCCAATGCACTTGCCCCTGTACTTTTTCGCACTTAAATAAACACCCTATGAAAAAATAAAAGTATGGAGTATGTCAAACTTATTTAAGTATGTATTCGTAAGACCATGTTCAAACATTGCAATTTTAATGTACAGTAATGTTCAAATCAGAAAGACCTGTAGTTGGCTGCAGTGATCACACCAGGAGCGATAGTGGGGCACCAATATCTGCAAAATGAGTTGCCAAACGGTACAGTAAGTGGGCATAGAAGTGGGAAATAACAGCATGCCAGTCCAAAGATATACAAATAATTGTCAATGAAATGTGAAGTAACACTGTCTTACCTGTGTGTCATTGGAATTATTGTCGAATCACTGCAGTTCTGTTGTCCTCTCCTCTGTCTCCTCATCCTCTCTGTCCACAGGGTCCACTGCTGCCACACGGCCATCTCCAGCCTCTTCCTCTGCAGAAAAGGCACATGGCGTCTCAGGGCCAGGTTGTGCAACATGCAGCATGTCACGATTATCTGGCAGATCTACTTGAGTGAGTAGCAGAGGGATCCACCTGTAAGATGAAGGAACCGAAACCTGTTCTTCAGGAGGCCAAAGGTACGTTTAATAATCCTTCTTGTTCTCCCATGTGCCTCACTGTAACGGTCTTCTGCCCTTTATCTGGGATTCCTCACAGGGGTCAGTAGCCATGATAGGTTTGGGTAACCAGAGTCACCTGCAAATATTGAGGGTCAACATTTAGCCACACACTATCCCATATGGCCCACACCATACCCATACCCCAACATCTATTGGGTGGAAACCAGCGCTCACCTATTAGCCACACCCTGTGCCTCTTTAGTTGGCCCATCACATTTGGGATGCTGCCATTCCTCCCGATAAAGGCATCATGCACTGACCCAGGATACTTAGCATTGACATGGGAGATGTACTGGTCCACCAAACACACCATCTGGACATTCATTGAGTGAAAACTCTTTCGATTTCTGGGGGGGGGGCAAATGCAATATGTGTATCATCAATTGCCCCAGTGATGTTGGGGATATGTCCCATTCCATAGAAGTCAGCATTCACTGTGGCCAAATCCTCCACCTGGGGGAAAACAATGTAGCTGCTTATGTGTTTAATCAGGGCAAAACATTGGCTGTGACGTTCCTGCTGCCAAGCCCACTGTCACTTGGAAGGAACCAGATGCCAGGAAATGGAGCACAGATAGGACTTGCACAAGAGGGGGGATCCCAGTGGGGTGACAGATTGCAGATATTAGGTTAGGCTCCAATTGGGCACACAGCTCCGTGATTGTGGCCCTGTCATGTCTATAGGTGAGGATAATGTGCCTGTCCTCCATTGTTGCCAAGTCCACCAGGGGTCTGTACACGGGGATATGTCTCCATCTCCTATTCATCCACAGCAGTTGCAATCTATGGGGCAAAAGAGTGAGGAGCCAGTCACAAACTGTACATTGTAGCCACAAGAGTACAATGCATGATGTTAATTTTTAATGTATAAGTGGCATTTGTCCTGTATGTCCAATTGTAAACTGTGACGCAGTTTTTATCCAGGGCCTGCCCCCCACCTCCCTGAAATGGCGTCCACCTATCCTGTGTGGATGGACAGGTGGAAGTGAGGTAATTCCGCTGCCGTTGTGCGCCGTTGTGGTAGGCGATCGCGATCCGCCGTGTAACTCCTCATTGGTTATTATTAGGCCCAATGGGGTACAGTGGGCAATGGTGATGTACACTGGCTGTGACGGTATGCACCGCCGTGGACGTGACACCATTTTCTATCTGATCACTCACTTGCTACCTGACCTTTAACAGGAGAGAACCTACTCTGCATGTGCTGCTGTGACCTGTGTCTGGAACCTACCATGGCCCGTGTGACTGGGGAAAGGGCCCCTGCTTTCACCTCGGCAGAGTAGGCGCGACTGGTGGATGGGGTCCTACCCCAGCATGGACTGCTGCATAGGCCTCCAGGCCAACAGGTGAGTACACTATGAGCACGATGCATGGGGCATGAATGCATGTAGTGGTGTGTGTGAAGGCCTCATGTCGGGGGTGGGTGCATGTCCCCTGGGTGGCGTGCAGCTTGTGTGCTGGGTCCTGTGTATGCAAATGGCGATGTGAAGGGGTATGGTGGGCCATAAGTGTAACTGGCAGGATGGTCTAACTGATATTTTTTCCTGTGTGTATTTCTCTGCAGGTCAGCGCCCATCAAAAGAAGGGTATATAGCGTGCCATCCCCAAGGACGTGCGGAACCTTGGGATCCACGGCAGGCGGAGCACCCACTGTCGCAAATGGTGGGAGGACCTGAGACGCTGGGTACGGAAGACGGCAGAGGCCCAGATGGGGATGGCCTCCCAACGAGGAAGGGGTGCCCGTCAAACCCTAACCCCCCCTGATGGCCTGCATACTGGCAGTGGCCTATCCGCAGCTGTATGGGCACTTGAGGGCATCACAGCAGCCACAAGGGTGTGAGTACAGTTCCCATCATTACAACTTACGCATAGTAGGGGGGTCCCCGGGTGGGGGATGTGTGTTCGTGGGTGCCCCTAGGCCAGTCCTGACATTGCAGAGTAGGTCCCATGGTGGGCAGGGTTCTGGAGTGATAATCCTGCTACCTAGCTTGTAGGCATCTACTACTGGTCAGGGCTGTGTGGGTCTAAAGTGCACTGCAGTTGGTGGTATGTGCCCCTCCCCTTGCCCTTGTGGCTTGCATTATTACTGGTGGTGCATTGCATAGTGCGTAGGGCTCTTCCCTGTGTGTGACAGTGGTGTGTATGCCAACGGTGGTGTTGGTGCAGCCATTGACCCAGTGGATCCTTTGTCTCTCCCCCCCCTTTTTGTTTTGTCATCCTGTCCTTATGTGCATTAGCATCATCTGGCAGAGGAGCAGAGGCACTGGCGACAGAGGGAGCTGCATCCCACAGGACCAAGGAGGCAGAGTCCACCAACGGTGAGGACACCAGTGGGATGGAGTGGAAGGGAAGCACCACAGCGGAGACTGGAGTGGACAGTTCGGACACAGATACCTCCTCCGATATTGGATCCCTGGTGGTGGCGGACATCTCTGTGACCCCCCCAGCTTCAGGCACAACCCCTCGTACCAGCACCGCCCTCCCAGCAGCCCCTCAGCGAGTTGCCCGTGCCCACTCACACAGGAGGGTGGGCATCTTCTTCACCCCAGGTACCTCAGGCCCTGCCCCAGTTAGCCCTGCTACCCTGAGTGAGGAGGCTATTGACCTCCTGCGATCCATCTCTGTTTGGCAGTCAACCATCGTGAATGCCATTGAGTGGCTGGCAGCCCAAATGCAACAGACAAATGCATTCCTGAAGGGCATTTGCACTGGATTGACAGCCCAACAGAGATCAATCCAGGCTCTGGCCTCCTCTCTGAAGGCAGCCATTGTCCCTGTTTCCTCCCTCCCCCCTCCAACTTCCTCTTCCCAATCCCATTCCCCTCAAACCCAACCTATCCAAAGCAAACAGGCAGACGACCGTGCACACAGGACAACACACAAGAGTGGCACTGGCAAACACAAGTACCACACATCAACCCAGTCACACAAACACCATACAGATGCATACATACCAACATCCACTGCCTCCACTGTGTCCCCCTCTTCCTCCTCCTCCACCTCCCTCCCAGTTCCATCTACACTCACATCTGCATGCACTACATCCTCATCCACTACCGCCATCACCACCACACATATCAGAACACACACCTCACTGGCAGACACCACTAAAACAGCCATGCACACGTCCCCTGTGTCCTCTCTGTCTGTGTCTGTCCCCCCCAAGGTCCACAAACACAGGCACTCAGACACTCAACAGCCATCCACCTCACAACAGTATCCAGCCAAAGCACCTGCACCCAAACACAGCAGACTTGCACCTCATACAACCATTTCCTCTTCCTCCACTCCCATACTGTCTCCCTCTACCCGCCCCAGTGTCCCTAAGAAGTTTTTCCTCTTCACCATTGACCTCTTTCCTTCTCTTCCCCCCGTCCATCATGTCTGGCCAGTGTGCCTATAACCCAGGCAAGCACCTCAGCCACCCAGTCCACGGGACTAGTAGTGTCCACACCCACTCGTGGTGGGAAAGGATTCAGGGCACCAGGCAGCCTCCAGGAAAGGGTGCCTGTCCCTATTGCTGCCAGTAAGGGCCAGGAGCCTGCCCCTTTTGCTGCCAGGAAGGCAAAGAGCCTGCCCCTAGTGCTGCCAGGAAGGGCAAGGAGCCTGCACCTAGTGCTGCCAGGATGGGCTAGGAGCCGGCAACAGGTGCTGCCAGGAAGGGCAAGGAGCCTGCCCCAAGTGCTGCCCTGAAGAGCAAGGAGCCATCAACAGCTGCTGCCAGGAAGGGCAAGGGGCCTGGTGCAGGGACTCAGTCGGAGCCCCCAACAACAACCATGGTTGTGCAGCCGTCTGAGGCTGCAGGGGATGGGCAGGTTCTTCCCCCACCACCACCACCGGCAGCACCACCACCACCAGCAGTGGGCAGCCGTCCGAAGCTTCAGGGGATGAGCTGGAGCTTCCCTCCACAACCATCAGCAGCAGCAGCACCACCATCACCAGCCACTGCTGGGATGCATGGGATGGTCTGGAGCTTCCCCCCACAACCACAACCACCAGCAGCATCAGCACCACCAGCACCAGCAGTGGGCAACTGTCCGAGGCTGCAGAGGATGGGCTGGAGCTCTCCCCCACAACCATCAGCAGCATCAGCACCACCACCACTAAGCAGCCGTCACCGCCGGCAGACGGTGTGTAGTCCTGCCTCCATGGGCTGCTGTGCGGCCTGTCCCCTGCAAATCCTGTGGGAATGGCACCCATCTGAGAGACTGTGACCTTGCACTCACCAGGATCAAGAGCACAGGGCATGATGCCCCGTCTAGAACCAGTGGGTATGACACCCACTCACCCCATCCTTCCCAGGATCAAGAGCACAGGGCAAGATGCCCCCTCAAGAACCAGTGGGAAACACACGCACTTGAGAGACTGTGCCTTGCACTCCCCAGGACCAAGCAGAGGGCATGTTGTCCTCTCCAGAGCATGTGGGGAAGTCACCCACTCAAGAGACTGTGGCCTTGCACTCCCCAGGACCAAGCACAGGACATGTTGCCCCCTCCAGAGCATGTGGGAAAGTCACCCACTTGAGCGACTGTGGGCTTGCACTCCCCAGGACCAAGCACAGGGCATGTTGCCCCCTCCAGAACCAGTGGTGTTGTACATATGTATATACCATTAGATTGAATTTTCATTTTCTACTGCATTTATATTATTACCCTCACTTTCACCAATTCCTTTTGTTCTTGCATTATTCCTGAGAGGTACGGGGGTAAAATGTTTCATTACTGCATCTGATTGTGTTTATGATGTTGGGGTTGGGTGTGTGTGTGTTGCTTCTGTGTGTCACTCTCTTTTTCCTCCCCCTCGCTTGTGTGCTAGGTAGCTGTACTCACCGTGGTCGTCTTTGCCGTTGGTGATGTTTGTGGAGCAGGACGTTGAAGATCATTGGAAAGATCTGCAGCTCGGGATCCAATGAGGCGTGGTTGTTCCCTCTGTCTCCGATGGTGAGTCCTTTCCCTTCTGTGTAGTGTTTCCACCAGGCTTTTGATGTCGGTACCATCCCGGAAAAGGTGGCAGAATGTGTTGTCATAATATGGTGGGTGGAACATTGACTTCCGGCTGGCTGTAGGTGGTTACCACCATGGTGCCTGTTGTTTCCACCCTGGCGGTCGGTGCGGTAAAGTGGCTGTCTATCTGGGATCTTTCCTCCATGGTCCTAATTTGGCGGTAGTTACAGCCAGTCAGTTGACGGTATTACCGCCACTTTATCACCGACCACAAGGGTTGTAATGAGGGCCATAGCTTGTAATTAAACTCATGTTGCATAACAGAACATGCTACACACAAACATCACACAATAGTGCAAGAAAACAATCCGTCCTTCATACTCGCACCTGCTAGAGGCTTAACAGTTATTGTTTAGCAGGAAACACAATGTGGAAAATACAGACCGTAAATCTTGCTGCTTGTACACGCATCTCACAGGGATTTAAGGAATGTACTGAAATAGTATATAGAACATGCTTGTGTGTTGCCGCACTGCATGTTGTTAATCCCTGTGAGGAGTGTGTAAATCTGTTGTTGTGTTCTGTTTTAAATGCCATCCATAGAGTAAATACATTGCGTGCCTTTGAACAGCACATTACATAATCACTTTTTAGTGCATTTCCTGGACAAATGTTTTCAGCTGTGTATACTCTTGGCAGAAACGCTGTCTGTTCAAACTGCTCAATTACAGCAAAGTACAGTACAGTACAGCACCAAAAGCTATACAGCAGTTGTTTTAAACGTATTTGGGTGGTTGCTGGTCTAGGGCAACGTAAGGACCTCTAGGGGTAGATTTCAGAGCCCCTAGTGCCTCCTTGCGCCACATTACCGTAATTTTTTGATGCCAATGTAGCCCAACGAGGTCAAAATAGATGCGCCAAATTTACAAGGTGGTGCAATGCATGCATTGCACCACTTTGTAACCCTATGCCCTACATTATGCCTGCGCATTCCCCCATTAGAAGGGCAGCAAAAATGGTGCAAAGAAATCTAAGGGCCAGATGTATCAAACGTTTTTGCATTCGCAAACGGTGCGAATCGCAAAATTTGGCCGTTTGCGAATGCAAAAACTTGGTCTGTGATGCATGAAAGGCATTCACAGACCAAAAATCTGAAATCGCAAAAATTGCGTTGTGGCTTGGTTTTGCGAGTCACATTTTGCGTCTCGCAGTTTGCGACATGAAATACCGAATCGCAATTAGCGATTCGGTAATTCAAGTAGGAAATTGCGAGACGCAAAATGCGACTCGCAAAACCAAGTCGCAAGTCGATGCACATAGGACTCATAGCATACCCACCCATGTGCAGGTATTATGCTCCCTCCACCTACTTGCCTCAGGGAGCTATCAAGGGGTCATAGCAGCAGCTGGAGGGGTCTCACAGAGTACCCTCTCCAGATTTCACAATGCATTTTTCAACGCCATGCTGAGCAGAATACACCAGTACATCCGATTACCCCACACCCCACAGGAAATACAGCAGACAAAAATGGAGTTCTACCAGATAGCACAGTTCCCCCACGTCCTAGGTGCCATAGATGGCACACATGTTGCAATATGTCCACCATCAGCCACAGAGTATGTGTACCGAAACCGTAAATACCAACATTCCATGAATATACAGGTGATATGCAATGCCTCCTATATCATAACTGATCTCGTGGCCAGGTACCCAGGGAGCACACATGATTCATACATCTTTTGCCACAGTGGGATTCACACAAGACTGCTAGCTGGGGAGTTTGGTGAAGGATATCTACTAGGTATTGACCCTCTGTACACTGGCGCATTGATGGCGTGCTGATGTCAGATGACTCAGTTACTCATTATACCCTCTGTTCCTTCCAGGAGACAGTGCCTATGCAGTGCGTACCTACATGATGACGCCCTATCTTAATCCTACAACACCTGCTGAACGGAGATACAATGCAGTACACAGGGCAACCCGCAATGTGGGGAAGGGCACCTTTGGGCGGCTGAAGAGTCGCTTCCGGTGCCTCCACAAAAGTGGAGGGGCACTACAGTACAGCCCAGAGACAACATGTAAAATAGTGGCTACCTGTGCAATCTTGCACAATATAGCTACCACCAGGGGCATACCTGTGGAAATATGTGATTCTGAATCTGATTAGGATGATGATCCCATACCACCCCTACAGCCAGCAGACAGGACCAGTGCAGCACAGGGCAGGCAAAGGCGTGCTGATATCACGCACAACCATTTCAGATGTAAGTATGAACAACACAAATCCAATGACATTTGTACTTGTAGTAAATAGATTTATTACCTTAATGTCAGGTAATATCAATTTCACTAGTAGCAACAATAAGTAAATGAAACAATAAACAAAAGCAGATAACAGAATTTCACTATTCCTTCATAGTTTCCTGTATGGTACAAACATTAACAGTCCCTTGTGCCATTACTCTCATTTCCTCCGGCCACGCATCCCACTTGAGTACGCAGTTGCCTCACTGGCACCTCTGTTTTCTGCCTCAGTGACAGTGTTGTGCCTGGCACTGCAACATCTAGCATCAGTTGTGGGCACAGCTACGCTGCTAAGGCTAGATGTGTTCTCAGTGTGTCCCAGTCCCAGTTCAGTAGGTGTGGCGGAGAGGTTACCCATCATGTTGTCTATCACATTTGTGATCTGCACCAGTCCCTGTGCCACATCCCTACTGCTGTGCTCTGCCTCCACCTGTACGACCACAGCACACCACGATATGAGGGCTGTTGAATTTGCCAGCCGATTGACAGAGCGACAAAAACCGCCAAAAATCCCAATAAAACGTCTCTCCTGCCTGCGGTGGCTAACTCTGTTGTGGCGCAGCTCATGACACAGTTCCCTCACTGCACTAGTCAGCTGCCTGGTGTTCTCCGATGCTTGTATCTGTCCCTTATTCAGTTTATTGAGGTTCACATTGAGGCACTCCAGCTGGCGATGCAGCCCCCCCATGTTTGTATTGTGTGCCTGCATCTGCCTTTGTAAAGCAGAGATTTTCTTGTTTTGCAGGAGCTGCTGCTTTAACATAGCAGATTCCAGGCCACCGAACACTGATGGTCCCTCACCTGCTTCAAAAGCCTGTGCGCCTGCATATGTAGGTATCCTGCGGGGTGTTGTGCTATGCTGTGGCCGGGTCTCCTGCATACCAGTGCATCTGCCACTTGGGGAAGGTGTGTGGGAGTCATCCTGCAGGTCATCAGAGTCGTGACTAAGTTCTGGTAGCGGTACTGCCCTAGCCCTGCGTCGGATGGGCGCTATATTCTGTGACTCGCTTGTGTTAGAGTCAGATGCAGGGTGGGTTTCTGTATCCCCCGCAACGGCACTTGCAGAAGCTGCTGGGACTGTGCCACCTGCAACAACAATATGCAGCATGTCAGTAATGTATGTATCACCAAAGGTCACACAATGGTAATAAATGTACAGTTACTTCTCATCACAATGTTGTGGATGTTGTGTTGTTCTGGGTGTCGCTCTGCCTAATTAAATTCTATGTGCTACATTCAGCTCTGGCTTGTGGACTACCACTCCCATAAGGCATTGTTGTGCCGCATCTAAGATGTGGAATGGACTACTTCACACAATGCTTTGCACTAATTGCTAATTCCTAAGGGGCTTTTGTACATACACATATGGGGTTACATTTCAATATTGCACTTACCTTTACTGGTACTTGGTGTGCCGGATGTGTCGATGTCAGTGACCCCACTGGCTTCTTCTGGGAGGAGTGTCGACTCCACTAGGTCTTCCATCGGGGTGGAGGGTGTCTCTGTGGGTGGGCTGCCTCCATTGCTCCTGGCCTCCTGCAGTCGTCTTGCCACCCTCTCCTTGGCACGGGACCGCAGGTCGTACCACCTCTTCATTATCTCCTCCACAGAGCGCTGCGCTACTCCAACAGCGCAAATTTGGTCCGAATGTCTTCCCAGAGTCTGTGCGTTTCACTCTCAGGCACCTGGAGTGAGCTTTTCCCAAACAAACGGTCATGGCTCCTCACAACCTCCTCTGTGAGTACCTCCAGTTCTTGCTCACTAAACGTTAGTTTCATTTTCCTTTCTCCCTCCTCCTTTCCCTGTGCAGAGGTGTCCATGGTGGTTCTGCAGTCCTCCCTTCTTCACAGTGTTGCTCACTGTGGCTGGGCCATCTCTCTCTGTGTGCTACTTTGGGTGTGGCACCTGCAAACTGCATGGGATGACTCACTTCCTGCTTGTGATGTCATCAGGCTCCTCCAGGTGTGCGTTCTCGCAATTTGTGATTTTCAATTACCGAATCGCAATTCGCGTTCTCGCAAATTGCGATTCGGTATTTGGGCCTCGCAAATCACAATTAGCGATTTTTTAAGAAATCGATAATTTTGATTCGCAATATTGATACATGGCCTATTGAGACTCGGAAATAGCGATTTCTTAAAAATCGCTTTTTGGGATTAGCAATGCCCTATCATGATACATCTGGCCCCAAAGAGATTTCTGTGCATCATTTTTTTCATCACTTTTAATGCCTGCTCAGAGCAGGCGTTAAAAGGAGGCACAGGATTGTTTTCAATGGGCCTCAATGGGCTTTGCAGGATTATCTTCATAATTTTTTACGCTGATCCTGTAAAGCTCCGAACTAGCACCAAAAATATTGATGCTAGTTCCCTAACTACAGCCATGGTGCGCCGTATCTTAGATGCAACACACACATGGTGGCGTTAGGGGAGAACTAAGCTGCACAAGAAAAGTGGCACTGCACTTTAACGTGCAGAAGAAATTATATTAGGGTCTTGAGGTATTGGCAGTCCTCATAAATCTGTCGAGGGGCGTGGTTTGAGGATGACTATGCCTATGTAGCAGCACTTAGCGACGGAAAGCCCCATCAAGCATGTTTGTTGGGCCTGCATCCAACACCACATAAAGAGTTTTGTTTCCTTCTTAAAGTAGTTGGACCGTAAAATCGAGTGTCTGGTTGATAAATGAAAATTCAAAGATCTATTTGCTTTGACAATGCTTGTTTTAGGGCTGTCACTTAATAGTTACAAGTGGCACCCTTATGCTACTACTTTTCACACATTTTAAACTGTTTTTCTTTCCCTTTGATTTAACAAAGCAGGCTATGGACCTTAGAAAACGAGCATGCCTTAGGCTTTTGCAAGAGTAATTGAGTAGCATTTCTAACTTGTATAATTTACTCTTTATAACATGCTGGGGCCTCGTATTTGCAATAAAGATCATTTCAAAAAGTGCAATAGATTAATATTAGGTTTGTAAGCTGTCTGAGGTCACTTCCTATAGGATTAGTAGAGGTTACAAGAGTGTAATATGTTAATGCATATTTTAAAATTTTGTTTAGTGAACTTCACTAATTCAAAGAATTGAATAAAATAATTCCTTAGCAATTTGAAATTCAGTATATGTATTTGTCAATATATAATCATATATATATATACATATATATATATATATATATATATATATATATATATATATATATTTATTTATTGCCTAGTGGCAGTCGCCACTAGATAGTTATAGTTAGGACCATGCTTCCATAGAACATGCGTTTTTTGACTTGCTTATATCTTTGGCACTGTTTGACATCCCTTCACAAAACTTTCCCAGAAAAGTGTTGCGGTGATTCTCATTGCGCATGCAAAGTTTCATGGTGATCAATCAAGAGGGGGTTGACAAAAGGGGGCTTTAAAAGGGTGCATTTCCCATGTTGATTCCAATAGGATTATTTAGACATGACTATTGGCCGAACCACTGGACGGAATTACACCAAATTTGGCAGAAAGCTAGCTGTCGATACGCAGATTACGCTTTCGCTTATATGGTGTGAATCTCTTCAGTAGTTTTTCAGATATTAAAGGGAAAATAAATGTGTATACTCTGGCTGCGAATAATTTGTGAAATTCATGATGTTTTCATAAATACCCGTGCAAAAAGAAGTGTTACAACTGGCTGACCACAACCTGACTGCAAAGTTTAGGCTGCCATTTTATTTCACGGGCCATGGTCCAAGGGGGTGAAAATCAAAATTGAAAGTGACATAAGGGGTCAGGGTGAAGGTACCCTGACCCCAGGGGTGTGATATAGATGTGTTTTAGGGGTAAATTATGGGTTTGACCCAATTTTGCATCACCGTGCATGATACTCTTGACAATTTGTGAATTTTTGCAAATTATTCTCAAATATGGAAAAATTTGAAAGGAAAACCATAGACTCATTCATACACTAATTTATTCACTCATACATGTACTCAGAGACTCATTCGTCCACTTACACACCCACTTGGACACTCATGCACCCCCTCACAACCACTCAGAGTCACACACCCACTTTCAGACCCACTCAAACACTCACGCAACCACTCACAGATCCACTGACAGAGCCAGGCCCTGTGGCCAACCTGCGCTGCCCACAGCCAAAGGCCGTGCATTTTGTGGGGTGGGGGGTATAAGAGCCTGGCTGCAAGGCCTGGTTTAAGGCCAGGCCTTGTGACCAAGCCCACCTCTCACGGCCGAAGGCCAAAGGCCGTTCGCGACAGGGGTTGGAATAAGGTATAGTAATTAAAATTGCTTTATGTTAAAAAAACATTGAAATTCACTGCAAAAACAAAGGTTACAGGGACAATATGGTTAGGTTCTGAATTTACTAGTACAAAACCATAAAAATTCAGCAGTTATAGGCGGTCATTACAACATTGGCGGTAAAAGCCGCTTACCGCCGTGCAGAAGACCACCAACACACTGCCGCGGCCGTAGAATTCCGCCACAGCTTTTATGACCCACAGCAAGGAATCCACCAAAATTCAGACACCCACACAAGTCTGCCACACCAGAGGTCAGTGATAAACTGGTGAAAACAAAACCTCCACCGTCACGCCAACAGAAATATGCCAACACTATCGCGACACACGAATCCACGCGGTGGTCTTTAAACCGCGGTATTCCATTGGCGGTACACACTGCCGCGCTCAAAATACACACACATCTACAAAACACAGCCACATTGGACAAATCGAAATACACACACCTGATACAAATACACACACCACTCCCACACACCCAATACAATATAAAACACACACCCACATCACCCACAAACCCGTACGACCAAAATCCCGAACGAAGGCCAGAGAGAGACACCACAAACAACTACCAAGCATCCACAGGCACACAATGCCATCACCCACAGAACTTCCACGCACCTCACACAACACACCACTAAATATCACCCCACTCATCACTATTCACACCACCCCACACATCACCCAGACCACACCATGGCACGGCAAAGACACCCCAGGTTCTGTGAGGAGGAACTCAGGGTCATGGTGGAAGAAATCGTCCGGGTAGAGGCACAGCTATTCGGATCACAGGTGCAGCACACCTCCATAGCTAGGAAGATGGAGCTATGGCGAAGAATCGTGGACAGGGTGAACACAGTGGGACAGCACCCAAGAAATAAGGATGACATCAGGAAGAGGTGGAATGACCTGGGGGAAAGGTGCGTTCCGTGGTCTGAAGACACCACCTTGCGGCTCAGCGGACTGGCGGCGGACCCCCACCTCCTACCCCACAACTAACAACATGGGAGGAGCAGGTCTTGGCGATTCTGCATCCTGGGGGCCTCGCAGGAGTAGATGGAGGAATGGACTCTGGTAAGTCAAAGCTTTACTATTACATCCCCCACCCTACCTGCATGCCATCACATACCCGCACCCTCACCCTCACCCCCATCACTCCTACTCCTCACAAATGTCCCACTATCACCACCGACCCATCCCAACACCAAGCCCTGCATGCAACAACAAAGCATGGACACCCATCACCAAAGCATGGCCACTGCACATACCCATACACCCCCCTAAACCACCATCACACAAGGTCCAACACAGGAATGCAAGCACTGGGGTACACGGTCACCCAGCTATTGCACACCATGGCACACACAGATGTAAGGAACATCCTTTTATACCCCTGCAGGACCGCTACCCAACGTCACCGGACAGGGGGGTCCACACATGTCCAAACCACCAACAGAAGAGGCCCACAGTGATGACAGCAGCTCTGTCCAACTGGATCTAGATGACCAGCCCGGCCCATCTGGGACCTCGGGACAGTCTGTTCCCCTCACACAGTCACAGGCCACTACGGAGCTTCCCCCCTCTGGAAACACCAGCACAGCACCCACCCAGCGGGCCCATACCTCTGTCCCCAGGACACGTCAATCAGCAGTGTGTCCACCACTACAGGGAACACAGGCTAACCCACCGCCCCAACAACAACAGGGACCTGGGGGCAGTGGTAGTGGGCACACGGTCCAGGGGACGGAGGCCCAGGAACACAGGGGAATTGGGAGGGCTGCTGTGCGACAGGGGGAGGACAGGCCAAGGGAACCCACTCTCCACGAGGCCCTCTCCTCCATCATGGGAGCCTACCACCACTCCCAGGAGACGATGGCAACGGTACTGGCCAAGTTTCAAGAGACCCAGCGCCTGCAGGAGGAACAGTATTTGGGCTTCAGGGAGGAACTCAGAGCCATCAATTCCACCCTGGGCACCATCGTAGGGGTGCCGAAGGAAGTACTCAACACCAGGAGGGACACTGTGGCACAACAAGGGGCCCCTGACACTAGCATGGACGACGAACTGCCCACCACCTCTGCCGGCGTTAGTGGACAGGAGGCACCGCCACAGGACCACCACACCAGCACCCCACCCCCTGCAGAGGGAGAAACACCCGCAAACGGTCCCTGAGATCCAGGACAAAGACAGAGAACGATGCCAAGACCCCCGCCAAGAAATTAGACCACCCTGAATGTCATCCTTCTGTCCCACTTTGTCACCGTGTGCATCCTCAAACTGCCCCAGCTCCACTCCTATGCCTATTTGGGCAATGCACCTGTGAGACTAAATGACTGGATTCTGCCATGGACCTTCCTCCACCATCACCTCTCACTATTTTACAACCCCCTCCAATATTGAGCACTTAAATAAACACCCTTGAAGCACAAAACAATCTGGAGTCAGTCTGTGATTTCGGAATAGTGTATTAGCAATTACAGTGGCAAAATGTTCTTTCAATTGTAATGTCAACATACTTATCTCACACAGCTCTAGTCCATGAGGAAACAAAGCAAATGTCACGCTGTGGGACACACATCTGTGAAATCGTAAAGGAAAGTGACAACTCAGTGACCATACACTGGTTGAAAACGACAGACAGTAGAGAGGTAGTAGTGTTAAAGTACATGTAGTAGGCAGGTTTGTATTCTTACCTGTGTCTCACTGGAAATATTGCAGGATCACAGAGTTCCTGTTGTCCATATCCTCTTCTTCTGCTTCCTCGTCTTTACTGTCCACAGGCTCCACAGCTGCAACAACACTGCCATATGGACCATCCTCCTGCAGAAAAGGCACCTGTTGTCGCAAAGCTAAGTTGTGAAGCATATAGCAGGCCACGATGATCTGGCACACCTTCTTTGGTGAGTAGAATAGGGACCCACCTGTCATATGGAGGCACCTGAACCTGGCCTTCAGGAGGGCGAAGGTCCGCTCTATTATCCGCCGAGTTCGCCCATGGGCCTCATTGTAGCGTTCCTCTGCCCTTGTCCTGGGATTCCTCACTGGGGTCAGTAGCCATGACAGTTTGGGGTAACCAGAGTCACCTGCAAATGGCGAGGGACAACTGTTAGACACACACTAACCTGTAGGGATATCCCCAGACCCAGACAACCATTCCCACTGACTTGCTTCCAGGTGCTCACCTATTAGCCACACACAGTGCCTCTGGAGTTGACCCATCACATAAGGGATGCTGCTATTCCGCAGAAGGTAAGCATCATGCACTGAGCCAGGGAACTTGGCATTAACATGGGAGATATACTGGTCTGCCAAACACACCATTTGCCCATTCATGGAATGATAACTCTTCCGGTTTCTGTACACCTGTTCACTCCTGCGGGGGGTACCAAAGCCACATGGGTCCCATCAATGGCACCTATGATGTTGGGGATATGTCCCAGGGCATAGAAGTCTCCTTTCACTGTAGGCAAATCCTCCACCTGAGGGAAAACGATGTAGCTTTGCATGTGTTTCAGCAGGGCAGACAACACTCTGGACAACACGTTGGAAAACATAGGCTGGGACATCCCTGATGCTATGGCCACTGTTGTTTGAAATGACCCACTTGCAAGGAAATGGAGTACTGACAGCACATGCACTTGAGGGGGGATTCCTGTGGGATGGCGGATAGCTGACATCAGGTTTGGCTCCAGCTGGGCACACAGTTCCTGGATTGTGGCACGGTCAAGCCTGTAGGTGATGATCACATGTCTTTCCTCCATTGTCGACGGGTCCACCAGTGGTCTGTACACCGGAGGATGCCGCCATCTCCTAACATGTCCCAGCGGACGGTGCCTATGAAGGACAACAGCGAGCACAGAGTCAAACAACTCAGAGGTACGTACCCACAGCTTACACAGAACACGAATCCTAATCCGAAAATTTTCCTGTATGTGTGTTGAGGCTAGGCCTAGGTATGTGTGACGCAGTTAAAAATTAAGCCAGGTGGGCCCCTGAAATGGCGGCTGCCTGACCAGTAAAGTGGCACAATGGGATGTGAGGTAACTGCGCTGGCGTAGTACACCGTCGCGGTAGGCAGTCGAAGATTGCAGCGCAATGGTGCATTGGTTAACATTGGACCCTATGGATCCCAGGAGCCAATGACGATGTACCCCGGCGGTGACGGTACGCACTGCCGCAGAGGTGACCGCCATTTTCTATCTGTTCATCACTCGATACCTGATCTTTGACAGGAGAGGACCTACACTGCAAGTGCTGCTGTGACCTCAGTCTGGAAGAGACTATGCGTTGTGTGACTAGGGAAAGGGCCCCTGCCTTCACATCGGAGGAGTTGGAGAAACTTGTGGATGGGGTCCTCCCCCAGTACACGCTACTCTACGGTCCTCCAGACAAAGAGGTAAATACACTGGGAGCATGCTGTATGGGCTATGCCTGTGTGGAGTGGGGTGGATGAAAGATGGGGGGGGGGAGATTGAGGCATGCATGAAATGATGGTGAGTGCATGTGCATCATGGCAAGGGTAGGGATGGGGGCCAATGACTGTGACGGTGCATTCGGTAATAACTTTTCTTTTCCCCCTGTACAATTCATGTAGGTCAGCGCCCACCAGAAAAAAGATATTTGGCGTGCCATCGCCAAGGACGTCCGGACCCTGGGGGTCTACCACAGATGGAGCACCCAGTGCCGGAAAAGATGGGAGGACATTCGCTGCAGGAGCAAGAAGACGGCGGAGGCCCAGCTGGGGATGGTCTCCCAACGTGGGAGGGGTGCCTGTCGCACCATGACCCCCTTGATGATCAGGATCCTGACGGTGGCGTACCTGGAGTTGGATGGGCGCTTGGGGGCATCACAGCAGCCACAAGGGGATGAGTACACTCTCATTCTGCTGATTTTGCGCGCAGTGGAGGTGTCTGGGTGGGGGAGGTGGGCTGTTGGTTTCCCTAGGCCAGGACGAGTTTAGGAGGCTAGGTCCCCTTGTTCTGGTAGAGCCTGTGGCACCTCACCCCACCTGTGTACAGTGCCAATTACACCTAGTCAGGCTCCTGTGTCACCCATGTGCGCAGATGTCGTTCATAGCCTTGTAGGCCATGTCCCAGTGATTGAACAGTGGAGGCCAAGTGCGCAGCATAGTGCAGGGGGCTTCTGTGTCTGCTGTGTCTGCCAACGGTAGCGGTAATGCATGCACTCAACATTTCTTTCTTCTGTCGCCCCCCCTCCATTTGTGGTCTCCCTGTTCTTGTGTGCATAAGCATCATCAGGCGGAGGAGCAGTGGCAAAGGAGCAGGAGGGAACTGCATCCCGCATGGCCCTGGAGGGCGAGACAACAGACTCAGAGTTCACCAGTGGGACGGAGGGCGAGGAGAGCTCCACGGCAGGAACAGGAGCTGACACCAGTGACACGGACTCGTCCTCTGATGGGAGCTCCCTTGTGGTGGCGGCAACATCTGTGCCCCCCGCATCTACAGGTACAGCTGCCACCCCCCCTACCAGCACCAACCTCCCAGCAGCCCCTCAGCCTTTGCCCGTGCCCGCTCACCCAGGAGGGTGGGCATCACCTTTGCCCCAGGCACCTCAGGCCCTGCCCCAGTCACCCCTGCTGCCCTCAGTGAGGAGGCCATTGACCTCCTCAGGTCCCTCACTGTTGGGCAGTCTACCATTTTGAATGCCATCCAGGGTGTAGAAAGGCATTTGCAACAAACAAATGCATTCCTGGAGGGCATTCATTCTGGTTAGGCAGCCCTTCAGCGAGCTTTTCAGACTCTGGGATCAGCATTGATGGCAGCCATTGTCCCTGTGTCTAGCCTCCCCCTCCAACCTCCTCCACCCAGACCCAATCCTCTCTACCTCAGCCTATCCCAAGCACACCTTCAGACCACCATGCACACACGTCAACACACAAGGGAAGCTCAGGCAAACAAAAGCACCACACATCCCACAGGCACTCACACAAGCATCACACGCATGCAGACACACCAACATCCACTGCTTCCACTGTGTCCCCATCCTCGTCGTCTCCCTCCTCTCTCCCAGTCTCGTCTACACTCACCCCTGCATGCACTAGATCTACAGCCACTACTGCCATCACCAGCACACACACCAACACACCCCGCACACGTGCAGTCACCACCCCCACTGCCATTCACAAGTCCCCTGTGTCTTCTCCCAGTGTGTCTGTGACGCCACCTCCCAAGATACACAAACGCAGGCACACACCCACAGTCACCAAACGAACACCTCCTACAACCACAACCTCTTCCTCCACTCCCATACCCCCTCCACCTACCCGTCCCAGTGTTTCCCAAAAACCTTTCCTGTCCAACCTTGACCTCTTTCCCTCACCTCCCCCACCCCGTCAGTCTCCTAGGGCCCGACTCTCCAGGTCCCAACCTAGCACCTCAGCCACAACATCTCTGGGACCAGTGGTGCCTATAGTCACCGGAATCTGGAGTGCACCGGCCACCAGGGCAGCCAGTGTGGCACGGAGCCACAGCACAGACAGTCCCCCACCTGTCAAGCATCAAAAGTTGGCCAGTGCCCGGCAGGAGAGGGGGAAGACTCCAGCCACCAAAGCCGCTCCCAGGGGTACAGGTGTGAGTGTGGAGTCAGCAGCAACACATTCCAAGGTGGGGAAGGGCCACAAGAAAGTCAGCAGGTCTGGGAAGAGCAGCACGGCGGAGAAGACCGCCATCATCCCCGCTGCCCAGGAGGCCACCGCCATCATCCCCACTGCCCAGGAGCTCACCGCCATCATCCCTGCTGCCCAGGAGGCCACGGCCATCATCCTCGCTGCCCAGGAGGCCACTGCCATCATCCCCGCTGCCCAAGAGGCCACCACCAGCACCTACCCTGCTGCCCAAGAGGCCACCCCCAGCACCTGCCCTGCTGCCCAAGAGGCCACCGCCAGCACCTGCCCTGCTGCCCAAGAGGCCACCGCCAGCACCAGCCCGCTGGGCCAGAGAGGACTGCCAGCACCAGCCCCACTGGGCCAGAGAGGACCGCCAGCACCAGCCCCGCTGGGCCAGAGAGGACTGCCAGCACCAGCCCCGCTGGGCCAGACAGGACTGCCAGCAGCTGAGTCACTGCAAAGGACCCCGCCGGCACAAGCACCGCTGAACAGGGCACTGCCGCCACAAGCACCGCTGAACAGGGCACCGCCGCCACAAGCACCACTGGCCCATGAGCGCCAAGGACACTGACGCTACTCAGTCCGTCACAAGCAGGATGAGGCACTCTGGGCACCATGCCCCCTCCAGAACCAGTGGAGAGATCCATCCACTACCTCAGTCCTTGGCAGAATGAAGCACTCTGGGCACCATGCCCCCTTCAGAACCAGTGGAGAGATCCATCCACTACCTCACTACCTCAGTCCTTGGCAGAATGAAGCACTCTGGGCACCATGCCCCCTCCAGAACCAGTGGAGAGATCCATCCACTACCTCAATCCTCGGCAGGATGAAGCACTCTGGGCACCAAGCACCCTCCGGAACCAGTGGAGACTGTCATCCACTTGAGAGACTGTGGCTTTGCACTCCCCAGGATTGAACAGTGGGCAACCCACCCACTCTTGAGACTTGAGAGACTGTGGCTTTGCACTTCCCAGGATTGAACAGTGGGCAACCCACCCACTGTAGAGACTTGAGAGACTGTGGCTTTGCACTCCCCAGGATTGAACAGTGGGCAAACCACCCACTGTAGAGACTTGAGAGATTGTGGCTTTGCACTCCCCAGGATTGAACAGTGGGCAAATCACCCACTGTAGAGACTTGAGAGACTGTGGCTTTGCACTCCCCAGGATTGAACAGTGGTCATGTGGCCCCCTCGTGTATTTGGTGTTGTGCACTCAACCGGCTGAGGTGCCCTCCCTTTCCCTCCCCCTGAGGTGCCTGTTTTATTGCTATCTGATGCCCCTGCAGTGTTCTCTCCGTCATGGTCGGGGATCTTGTGTGGGCCTCGCCCATAGCTTGTGGGCCCAGTGTTCCACGGACTTCAATGGAGCACTACCTGGACTACTATTCTTGGTGTATATTTTGTTTATAGTGTATATATGTATATTTGTGCGTACTACATTTTAATATATGACAATGGTTACACTCATTTTCTTTGGTCTTTGCATTTTTCTGGGAGGGGGATTTGGGGGTGTAACTATAATGTATCATGATGTATTAGTGTGTGTGTTGTCGTGGGTGAGGGTGGGGGTGGGGGTAGGGGTGTTGCGTGTTGCGTGTGTGTGTCCCTGTTTTTTTCCTCCCCCCTCCCCTGTGTCGTAGGTGCAGTACTCACCGTGGTCTTTGCCACCGGCGTTCGTGCTCCTGGTAGAGGAGCAAGAAGATAATGGCTGGCAGGATCTGCAGCTCTGGTTCCATGGCGTCCTGGTTCCTAGTGGGGTGTGTAGAGGTGAGCGTTTTCCCTTTGAGGTCCTGTTTCCGCCGTGTTTTTGTCCGCGGTGAATCCGCCCCGGAAAAGGTGGTGGATTGGTAGGTTGTGATACTGTGGGCGGTACTTTGTCCTCCTCCTGTCTGTTGGTGGTGACCGGCAAGCTGTTTGTTTGTACCGCCGTGGCGTTTGGAGTGTTAAAGTGGCTGTCTTTGTTGGCGGTTTCCGCCACAGTCGTAATTCCAATTTGTTTACCGCCGGCCTGTTGGCGTTCTTACCGCCGCTTTATCACCGACCGCCAGGGTTGTAATGACCACCATAGTTAGAGCTCCTTCAAGTAATAATAACTTGCGCCCTAATGTGAGTATAACTTGCACCTTCACCATGCATAGCGAAATACTCTATATATTATATCACTGATGAGATCTTGTATGATATCTCTGGTATTATCACTTCAACGTTTGCAATAAAATTATTGATAAGAAAACTGTGCATGGCAAGAGCGTGAATTATAGTTACCTTAGGGCGTGAGTTATAGTTACTTGAAGGAACTGCTGAAGTTTTATGTTTTTGCACGAGTGAATTCAGAACCTAACTATAACGTCCCCGTAACCTTTGGTTTTCAGTGAATATATATATATATATATATATATATATATATATATATATATTACCTACTGTCTGTTGCCGGTAGGTAGTTATAGTTAGGGCCTAGTTTCTATAGAAAATGCATTTTTTGACTTGCCTATATCTTTGATGCCGTTTGAAGAATCGTCACAAAACTTTCCAAAAAAAGTGCACCCAAGAATCTTATTGTGCATGGGGAGTTTCATGGTGATCGGTGAAGTGGGGGCGAGAAAAAAAGGGGGGCCAAAAAAGTGCATTCCTCAAGTTAATTCCCATAGGAGTTTTGAACACGACTACAACCCGAACTGAAGGATAGAATTACACCAAATTTGGCAGAAAGGTAGCTTTCGGTAAGCAGTTTACATTTTTTGTTATTTGGTGTAAAACTGTTCAGTAGTTTGGTAAATATTTAAGGAAAACCAAATTGATATTTCCAGTGTATCTCCACTCGGGAACCATTGCGCCACAGAACAGCACTGATTTGCTGGCCGCTACCTGAGTGGAAAGTTGCAGCCGCCATTTTAAATCACATGCATGGTTCCCGGGGCTGCAATAAAAATAGGAAAACTGGGTCAAGTTGGATGTAACCTAACCCTATGGGTGGGATATGAGGTGTTTTTACTACATAATATGGGAATAAAAGTTTGAAGAAGGGGTTTGTGCACCCTCCATGTGATATCCCCAAATCCGGTGCAATGCCCAGTGTGGCACCCCCCTTGTAACATCGCCACATATTCACTAATTTTGCACAAAAAAATAAAAAATATATTTACACTCACTCAGACACTCATGCACCCACTCACAGATCAACACAGGCACAGACCTACTCAGGCACTCATGCACCCACTCACAGACCCACACAGTCATGCACCCATTCACAGACCCACTCAGACACTCATGTATCCATTCACAGACTCATTCAGACACTCACAAACTCACTCTCATACCCACTCATACACACTCAGACACTCACACACCCACTCACGTACACACACGCATTCACATGCCCAATCACAGACCCACTCAGACACCCGTACCCACTAACAGACTTACTTAGATACTCATGCACCCACTCACAGAACCACTCAGACACTCATGCACCCACTTACAGACCCACACAGACAATCATGCACCCACTCACAGACCCACTCATATACTGAGGCACCCATTCACAGACCCAGTCAGACACTCATGCACCTACTCACAGACCAACTGAGGCATTCATGCACCCACTCACAGACCAACTCAGACAGTCATGCACCTACTCACAGACCCACTCAGACACTGAGGCACTGTAGGAAGCTGGCTTTGTACATACTATATCAAAATGAGATACAGTGTGCACAGAGTCCATGGGTTCCCCAGAGGCTTAACAGAGGCTCAAGTAGATAATACAGACAATAAGTGATGCACACACTTAGGGGGTGATTCTGACCCCGGCGGTCACGGACCGCCGGGGCCAGGGTCGGCGGGAGCACCGCCAACAGGCTGGCAGTGCTCCGCAGGACATTCTGACCGCAGCGGTATGGCTGCGGTCAGAACAGGAAAACCGGCGGTCTCCTGCCGGTTTTCCGCTGTCCTGCAGAATCCTCCATGGCGGCGCAGCTTGCTGCGCCGCCATGGGGATTCTGACACCCCATACCGCCATCCTGTTCCTGGCGGTTCGCCCGCCAGGAACAGGATGGCGGTATGGGGTGTCGTGGGGCCCCTGGGGGCCCCTGCAGTGCCCATGCCAATGGCATGGGCACTGCAGGGGCCCCCGTAAGAGGGCCCCACAAAGAATTTCAGTGTCTGCTGAGCAGACACTGAAATTCGCGACGGGTGCAACTGCACCCGTCGCACATCCTCCACTCCGCCGGCTCCATTCGGAGCCGGCATCCTCATGGAGGGGTGTTTCCCACTGGGCTGGGGGCGGCCTTTTGGCGGTCACCCGCCAGCCCAGTGGGAAACCCAGAATCACCGCAGCGGTCTTCTGACCGCGGAGCGGTGTTCTGGAGGGGGGAACTCTGGCGGGCGGCCTCCGCCGCCCGCCAGAGTTAGAATGACCCCCTTAATGATTAACTTCAGGCCAATTGCTTTTATATAGCAAAAATAAATTTTGTTACTCTATTTCTAGAACCACAAGATTCTGATTGCAGGTAAGTACATTTGCAAGTAAGTATTAAGCATATGTATCAACACCACTTTGTTTCAATTTAGCAAGTTAAACAGTTTTCAAGTAAATAGCAATGATCGGTTTTAAAAGTTGAAAGTGTAATTTTCAACCCAGTTGTAGGGGGGAAGAAAAGTTAGTACAGTTTTGAGGTAAGTACAAGACTTGCAGTTCCAGTCTCCAGGGGTAAGGATGTCCACAGGTTGGGGTTAAAGTTAAGCCCAAACACCCACCACCAGCAACATGGGGCCGGCCTGGTGCAGAGATCAAGTTTGCTGCAAGATTTAAAATGGGCTCCTATGGAGACTGAGGGCACTCGGAATTGGATCTCCCAGCAAGTAAGTACCCATGTCTTCAGAGGGCAGACCTAGGGGGTTTAGGCAAGCACCGGGGGGGCACAGATCAGCACCAAACCACACCCTCAGTGGCAAAGGGGCAGCCGGGTGCAGGATGCAAACACAGCATCGGGATCCCAATGCTTTTCAAAAGGGGTGCCACGGGGGGTCACAAAGATGCATTTGGTCTAGAGGGTCGGTTCCGGGAAACCACAGGCTGGACAAGAAGGAGGGCCTGTACCCTTTTTGGCAGAACTGTAATTTCTTGGGGGATACTTTATGGCCATTCCTCGCTAGGTGGAATAATCGCTCTATGGTGTCTTGGGTACAAGCCGCCCGAGGCGGTGAGGCCAACAGCAGGTTGTCAATGTACTGAATTAAGGGATGCCAGATTTGTCCATAGGGCATTGGAAAATATTGAAGGAGAGTCCTGATACCTTTGTGGCTTTCTTTCTCAAGTTAGGCAGGGAAAACAAGGCATTGCTCAAATCTAGGACTGAGAAGTAGGTGGCTGTTATTGGAATACTGGACAAAATAGTGGCCGGGTTTGGGATCACTGGGAATAAGGGGACCGCTGTCTTATTCAGTTCGTGGAGGTTTTGTGAATCTGTATACTGAAGCCCCATCTGGTCCCTTGGAGGCCTTCTTTACCGGAAGGATAGGAGTGTTGCAGGGGCTGTCCTGTATTTCCCTCAACACCCCTTGCTGCCAAGGTCTTGTATTACTGGAGGTATGCCCTCCTCCCCCTCCTTTGAAATTTTGTATTGTGGGACTTGTGGCAATGATGCACCAGGTTGCAATGTTATCTGTACCGGGGGTAATCTGGTACCCGTACCACATCATTTGCTCCTTGTGCCCAGACCTCGCAGGATCGGAGTCCTGCAGTTCTGGGGGAATTCCCTGTGCTTTCTCCTTGGGACCACACCTTATGAATGCCTGTAATAATAGTCCATTCGCCCTGCTTTCCAGAAATACCGCTACAGGTGAGCAGCGGATGGTGCACTGCAGTTTGCATAGCAAGTCCCCATCCATTAAATTAACAAGACAGTATCTACTGAAAACAAATTGGTGGTCGACAGAGATGGGGCCAACTACTAGCTTCAAGTGCTGTGTTAAATAGTCATCAATCGGTTGTCCCATCACACCCACTGCTGTTATTTGTGTTCTCAGTAGTGGTGCTTCTGGTATGTTAGGTGCCTTTAGCATTGATCTTGTTGCACCTGTATCAACCAGAAAGGGAACAGTTTTGCTCAACACAGTACTGTCTAAGTATGGGCCTTCTTGATCAACTGATATTACTGGCATTCTTTCTTTACGATGCACCCATAAAAGTATGTTTTCGGGGGTGGGGGAAGTCATCCTCCACGCGTGCCTAGTGCCATACACCATTCCATGGTGGTGGCGGAGGCTGGGAGGCCTGTGGACTATCCTGACAGGGCTGTGTAGCATTCACAGCAGCATCAAATACATTATCAGTGTAAGGTGGTGATGGTGCACTTTGTTGTCCCCTCTGCTGGCTCCTGCCTCTGGGGCCTCTACCTAGAAGGGGCAATCAGCCTTTCAGTGTCCTTGTTGATGACAGTGGAAATATGTTGTGCTGGAAGGGGCCTGAGAGAATGCTCTCTCATTTTGTCCCTGCCCACATCCTCTACACCTACCTCTGCCCTGTCCACCACTTTAAAACTTCTCCTGCCCCATCATCAATTTAACTTTTTCCCTTTTTGTCTTTTCTTCTTACGCCTTCTGCAAGTGTTTTTGATAGTGTGAGATGTAGCTGGCTGTGGCCAGTGCTTTGCCTATGGGCTCCTACTGCCAACAGACAAAAGAGGGCTGTAGGTGTATCTGGATAGGCTGCAGTAGCCCATATACAAATGGTGTAACAAATGCTGGCATCACCTCGCCTCACCTAGTGAGTTTTTCATCCCACTGCTCTGCTGGTAGACTTGTAAGAGACTGTCATAATAGGAGTTCACGTTTTCATTCTTCTCCTGCATTGTGTGTATTATTTTGACCACTCCACCTTATCTTTTGGCACCTTTCCCTTCATATATTCCATCACCCTTTTTCTTGCCATCTCTACCTCTTCTCCTAGTAATCCTTCTTTACCCCTCAATGGCTCATCTATAGGCCAGTTTGCCACTTTCTTACAATCCTCCCACACGTCTTTTGCCATAAAAATGCTGAACAGAGTGTCCAGATCCTTCCACAGCAACCCTCCCATTGATATTATTCTATTTAATTCTTTATACCACCTATGTGGTTCCTCTCTCAATTTTGGGAAGTCTTTGGTGAATGACATTAAGTCAGATCTAGTCCAAGGTACATTAACATAAGACGATATTGTTGAGTCATCGTTCCCTGATAAGACTGTTGGGATCTCCCTCAGGGGCATGGTCAATGTTGTATTTGCACCGGGTAGGTGGTAATACCGATGTCATTATTAACCTGGGCTGTTGTGATGCTTTCTAACAATTTCCATTTTTGTAACTTCTGTATGGCATACTGCAATTTTTCTGTTAATTTATCTGTGAAGCTGAGCTGGGAGGTGTCCCAAGTGTAGAGTTGTGGCAGAGGTGGATGCGCTGTTGGTGTGTTGAGTAAAACTGCAGTGTACTTGAGGATATTTTTCCATTAAGTCAGCATACCCGAAAGTTAGTATTTCCTTCCTATGTGCTATACTGCTCATTTATATCTGTCAGCATTGTCCTTTTGTCAACCAAGTCTGTGGGTAGCATGCAACACTTGGCACTGCCTGCCCTAGGGATCATTGTTTCTGCGTCACTGGAGAGCTGCCTGGTGTGCTGTGGGGGGTATATTCTATCTCTCCTATTCCCTGGTGTGGTGGTAGTGCCCTGTAGTGCCTCAGTCAACATGTCTGTATTGTTTTGGGTGTGATGTGCATAAATATCTCATATCAGTTGTCACATCCCGTCGACCTCCACAGTATGATCCCCAGAATAATCTTGGAAATTCTGTGCCCAGTGGGTTTTGACCAGAAGGGGAATTTTGCCCCCTCTGCCCCTCACTTTCTTTTTGCAACCGGGCACTGATGTTGCTGAGTTTCCCTGCAGCATGAGCTACTTTCTCTTTTATTTCGCTCAGCAAAGGTGTGTCTATCACAGTGTCAGGCGCTGTTCTCTGTGTTTCCTCATTTACCAGGTGTTCTGCCAAATTGCAGCAGGCTGCCTTCTGAGCTGGAGTGTACTGCTTGTTAGAGGCAACTGTTTGAGGGGTGTTTCCTACTCTCCCCATAAGTATGTCTTCTATCAATGGGTCTTCCCCCTCATCCCTTTCTGCTCCTTGTTCCTGCGATTGTGCACCCACCGCAGGAAGAGATGGAAAGATCCCAACTACTTCTAACGTATGTTCTCTCCAACCGTCCATTTTCTCTTTTCCTTTTTTCTCGGTCCAGATTCCCTTTTTCAGTTCCAACTGTTTCTTATGCACTTTTTCCTTCACATTACTAGTCGCATGCAAATCATGCAACACAATGTCCCACATCCAAAATGCTTTCCATTCCAGAGGCCTAATCTTCCTCCCTTTAAGGACCAAAATCTGCCACAAAGGACATACCTATCTGTGGGAACTGTAAGTCTTGTTGTTTGGCCGTCAACCTGTGCCACTCATCAAGGTAGAGTATTGTGCTGTAGCCTTGTCTCACTGCGAACTGGTGCACAGGTGAATCTCTAGGAGTTGCAGGCTGACTGGTATCCTGATCCCTTTTGCTAAAGGGGTTGCCAAGGGTAGGGGGAATGACTTTCCCTAGTTGCAGACAAAAACAATTCAGCTGTATTTAGTGTGAAGAACAAGAGGGCGTCGACAGACTATCCCTATCGCTCATTCCTCATGGACAATTGAGGCGCAGACAGTGGATACTACAAGCAGTTAGGCACTCATCTGCCAACGGCTTATGTTGTTCGTGAAAGCGAAGAGACCATCTTAGTCTGACAACATTGCACTTGGTACCAGTTCACCGTAAGCATTTACTAGTTGGAAGGCGGTAGAGGCCAAAGGAGCTGTTTTATCGATGTCCTTATGCAGCCAGAAAGGAGGATGACAGAAAAGAAGGGAATAAGGACTAGAATTTCCACTTCCTTGTGTTCCTTCCCACAGGAAGGGGGTGGATAAGTGGAATTGAAGCCAGCTCAATCCACAGCCAGCAGCACACAGGTGAGGCAACAGATGGTGAACCCTGCATGCACTTAGATGCATACATATGTGATAAATAAAGTGGAGAACTATCCCTCAACTTTACCAGTGCGTCCTACCCTTTGCACTGGGTGTTCCTACTAACCCAATGAGGTAAATAGGAGCCATATTATGAGCAGGGTGGTGAGGCAGTCGGCACATATGATGGTAGTAAGAAAAAATGTCTCAATTGCAGGTGGCCTGTCTCGGGCGGCATTGGCAGTCTGTATGTGTGTCAAAATAATAAAAATCAAAACACTGTCCACGTAAGGATAGGAGCCTGATACCATCAGTTCCACTACAATGGCAATGTACCTCTAAAATTGAAATAGGGCCCTTACCAGAATCACACAAGCATCCAAACTATGCAAGCTCAGCAGACATCCAACGCCACCCAACATCCATTACCACACACATACACCAGTGGCATCCAAAGAAACATGGAATTCGTATACAGCAAACAACAGCCAAAGGATCACAAAATCCACAGTACAAGAAACAACATACAAAATCCCCACCCGCCGCTCCACCGCTTGTTCCCGCGACCTCAGTAGGTTCTCGGGAACAAACCAGAAGCCTGCCGAAGAGCAGGCATCCGGAAGGGAGGAGCAGAAAAGAACCAGCCTGAGGCAGCGGCAGGCAAACCAGCAGAGCACCTCCTGCCTACTGAACTGGGATAGACCACTACCACCCCTTCTGGCCAGACTTCACCCCCTGCCCCACCGGCTGGGGACATAACTGTTACAAGTCCTCTGGCTGTGACCAAGGACAACCCCACCTGTCGTCCAGAAAACCACAGCCCTTCTGGCTGCAAATATCGCCAAAATGACACCTGCCCCAACACAAAGACAAAGGAAAACCAACCATTACCCTACAAAGAAAGAGGAAAGGGAACAATGGATGAAAAGGGAGAGCAGTACATTAACACAAAATCCCAGAATCCGACGGGTGGTAGACGGCCAACAACGCAAGATCAGGAGCAGCCTCCTGAACAAGGGAGGCACGACAAGCATGCCAGTGAAGGCAGAAGAGAAAAGGGGCCATGAAAAGGGCACCCCTCGGAGGGAGGGAGATAGTAAAAATAAGAACAACCACCAAATCCAAGGAAACCACAGTCCGAACTCCCCCACCCCTCAGGGTCAGACCAAAACACAGAAAAGTGAGAAACAACCAAGAGGTAACAAATACTCACCACAGTACTAGCTCCTCTCCGAGGAAGGTCACACAGAGCATGGCGGGGAATCACCACAGGTGCAGGCAGGCCCCCCAAACAGCTGGGAGCCAGGCAGGGGAGCAGAGTCAGTGCAGGCACTGCATTCTTCACCACAGATGTACACGAAACAGGGAGGGGTTTGGGGAGTGCCACATGGTAGCATGTGTCTGCCATCAATGCTGCTCCCTTACATGCCCGCATTCTCCACCACAAAGGTTGAAGATTTTCAGATCCAGGAAAAATCCAAAGACCAACCAGCTCAGTAAGAATAAAATGCTTTTATTAACAAGGATTAGCGTGCACAGGAACCACTGGCTTGAAAGGTCAAGTCTGAGAAGTTCAAATTAAGGAAGTCATACATGATGTTTTATTCCTACAAACCACAAGGCGTGTTCATGCATCTCATTCTCAACATGTGATCATTTCTCGAACATTGCAGAAGGTGTTACAATTAATCTTTCCTAACTCAGTACATAAGGTCAAATAAAATACAATAAGGAAAATTACAAAACTTTGCTCACATGCCTCTTAAGCAGCATGTACACAGGATAATGCATTTCCTAAGACATATTGCTTCAGCTAGCGTGCAATGATATTACATGAGGGCTGTTCTGGTTGCAAGCCTTGCATCATGATGCGTTCCAAGCATAAACACAAAATAACAGTAAACACAGTTCACCAAGGTCATGAGTTGGTCAACAAACATGTCTTGTTATCATTGAGTATCACAGGGCCTTGCAGGCCTAGATGGATACCAGATAAAATACAATTCTACACTACTAAAGAACCTCTTAGGAAGCTTGTGGCAGAATATCAGGCTGAACACTCAGTGTTTGAGGGTGAAACCTTAGAAACAGAAAACCAAGAAAACTCCAATGAAGCTGAGGAAGAGGAGGTAGGATCCTCTGTCTCAAAAGTAGTAGCCCCTTCATAGGAGGATTTGGCTCTGGCAAGGTTGATCAAAAGATTGGCTTTAGAAGTACAACGTTTGGAAATTGAAGTTAAAAGAAGAGAGTGGGGCCTAGGACCCATCTCTGGTGGCAGCATACAAGTAACTAGAGAGAGAGAGAGAAGTATTTTATCATAAAACTCCCTAAAGGGGTTGTCTCCCTTTTCACAGAAGATGATTAAAGTATCAAATGGTTTTCTGCCTATGAGAGAGCCTGCAAAGCTACGGAAGTAGATCAGAAACATTGGGGCTTTCTATTGTGGGAACTGTTCTCAGATAAATGCAGAGGTGGACTCCTGGCACTGAATGAGGCAGATGTTAATTTCTGTGACCTCATGAAGGCTACCCTGATTGAAGGCTTTGGATTTACCACTTGTTGGTGGGTGGGTCGTCAGTTATGTGGGTTGCACAAGTAATGGGTCTGCACTTGACCACCATTGGGAACCAAACACCCCATTGTAGCGCTTGACTCTCATAGGGTAGTGTTGCAGAGCAGTACAAGGCTTACACAAGGGATGTTGTGTGGGCTAGTAATCACCATTCAAATCAACAAGAAACATGCCTAAGCAGGCTTGAGTGGTTGGCATTTCTAGGATTACTCTCAGCATGATCTACTCAGTCTACCCGCACCTCAAAAGGGTGTTCCTAGTCTACATTGAAACATTCAATGCAAAAATTATGCACAGTTGACACAGTCCCTGAAGGTCATCACTTCGTGGTTAATCAGAATGTAATACCATCTTTGACCCCTAGAGGGAGCCTTTACTTATGGCCATACTCTTGTCACACCATTGGCCACAACACTGCATCCATACATTTGTAATCATATTTAGCATACAATGCTACCAAGACTACCACTGGTGGGGAAGAACAAAAGAAAGAGGCCAAAAAGCCCACCCAAGGGAAAGATGGGAACCAATATAAAAACAAAGAGCCTTTATCAGGCCCCCAAAAACCTGCTCAGGACAATGGGCCCAAGATTCCTCACAGTCTAAGGGTGGGTACAAGGATAAACACTTTGATCCCAACAAGGCTTGGTGCCATGACTGTAAAACCAAAAGACACCAAACTGGAAATTCTAGCTGTAAAAACAAAAAGAATGCCTTCAGTCCACCTGCAGTAAATGCAGTTGCAAATCTCCAGATGGGACCACAGTTGCAGCCTGATCATGTCAGTGAACCCACAAAGGCAACATTAGTCACAGAGGAAGGGGCAGACTTATCCTGTGCTGCCTGGCATACTAACATGCAAAAATACAGGCAGTACCCTTTGATTAATGAGACTAAGGTAGACTCCTTGAGAGACATTGTGGCTAGTGTCACCATGGTGACCCACCACCTAGTCCACACAGATCAGTACCGAATAGGGAAAATGTATCTTCCCACCAATGCTGACAATGTCATAAAGATCCAATGTCACAATGGTATTTTTTGATTGGGGGAGTACTTGGACAGAAAGAAGTGGCTGTGTCCCCATCCATCCCTGTAGACTGCCTGCTTGGTAATGACCTGGAGGATTCTCCCTGGACTGAAGTAGATCTAAGGACCCATGCAGCCATGCTTGGGATCTCAGAATGGGGTTGTTTCAAAACAAGGGCACAGAGCACACTCCAAAGTGAACAAAATGAATTGGACCCTGGAAGAATGGACCAACCCTTCAAGAGAAAAGGCAAGAAGACTGGGGATCCAACTTCTAAACAGACCACAAGTCAGAAGCCCTCTTCCCAAGAAGAGGCCTTGTTAGCCCCAGAGGGAACTGAGCCTGAAGAGCTTGGAGCTTACCACCCAGAGCTCTTCGTTCCAAGGGGACCCTCTAACAAGGATCTGTGCCAGTGTCAAAAACCTGCCCCACTCTTGAAAGCCTGAGGCAGCAAGCTGCAAAAGAAGAACAGGGTAATGTCAAAGGTACCCACAGGGGCCATTTGGAGGATGGACTCCTATACACTGAGGTCAGATGCCTTACCCCTGGTGCAACCATGAGGGTGGTAGTGCCCCAGCAGTACAGAGAAGATCTTTCCTATCTAGCCCATGACATTCCCCTGGCTGGGCACCTGGGCCAGAAAAAACCCTGGAGAAAGTTAGCTAATCACGTTTACTGACCTGGGATGTCCTAAAAGGCAAAGGACTTTTGCTAGTCTTGTGTCTCCAGTCAGGCCAAGGGTAAGACAGGAGGCCACCTGAAGGCTCCCCTAATCCCACTACATGTGGTTGGGGTACCCTTTGAAAGGGTAAGGGTTGGACCATCACTGCCCTTGCAGTGGTCAAGGCCTTCCTGACTATGTTTACTAAGGTTGCCTTAAGTAGAATAAGACAGGGGTTCAAACTTCATGTCTGCATACCTGAAACACATGTGGCAGGAATGTGGTGTGATTTTTAAGTTCACTACTCCATATCATTCACAAACCCATTGGTTGGTTGAAAGATTTAAACCAAACATTGTAAGGCATGATTGGAGCAATCCCTGAAAAACTCAGAAGGAGATGGAATGTCTTACTTGCATGTCTGTTTTTCCTACAAGGAAGTGCCAGAAAAAGGAGGTAGGGTTTTCTCCTTTTGGAACTTTTGGTAGGGCATCCTGTTAGGGATCCATTGAGTCTTGTGAGGGAAGACTGGGAAAGACCTTCAAAGAGCTCAAACAGGACTTTGAAGACTATTTAATTGACCTTCATTCCAGGATGGCTGAGAATATGGAAAAAAAATTAAGAAAAAACCTTCAGGCGAGGCAGGAGCTCCAGAAGCACTGGTATGACCAAAAAGTTGCTATGGTGGAATTCCAACCAGGGCAGAAAGTTTGGGCATTGTAGCTTATGGCTCCTTGGGCTCTCCAAGATAAGTGGTCTGGGCCCTACCCCATACTTGAAAGAAAAGGGAAGGTCATCTACTTGGTTGACCTTGGCAGTTGCAAGAATCTGAAAAGCATAATATATGTCAACCACCTGAAACCCTATTTTGACAGAACTGATGTGACCATGCTTATGGTTACAGATGAGGGACAGAAAGAAGACAGTGAACCTCTCCTTGATCTCCTTTTCTATCAACCCAAAGATGGTTCTGTTGATGGAGTGATCTTATCAGATACCCTCACAGAAAAACCTCAACCAGTATGCTGAACTATTCTCTCTGACCCCTGGTAGGACTAGCTGGTGAACCCGTGATTTGGACACTGGAAACAGCTTGCCTGTCACAAACAACAGTTATATTCGCAGTCAGACCATGCCAGAGAAAACATGCAAGTTGAAGTAAACAAGATGCTGGAATCGGGTGTCATTGAACCCTCTGAGAGGCCCTGGGCCAGACCAGTAGTTTTATTCTAAGGGAGAGAAAAAGGAAATGATGTCCTGTGTGGACTATAGGGCCTCAAAGCTGTGACAAAAACAAACGGATGCACATCCATTCCAAGAGCTGATGAGATCATAGACAGATTAGGGGCAGCCAAATACCTGAGTACCTTTGATCTTACATCTGGGTACTGGAAGATTGGCATGACCCCTTGAACCAAAGAAAGATCAGCATTCTTCTCCACCCCAAGTGGGACTATCAGTTTACTTTGGATTAAAGAATTCCCCTGCCACCTTCCAGAGGTTGGTGAACCAAATCCCAGCTGGAGTAGAATCCTTTAATGCAGCTTATCTGGATGATATTGCTGTCTACAGCTCCACCTTGGCAGGATCACATGATCCACCTGGGAAAGGTCCTTGAGGCTCTGCAAAAGGCTGGTCTCATTATCAATGCCAGTGAGTACCAGGGAAATGTTGTATATTTGGGCCACCTGGTAGGTGGAGGCCAAGTTCAGCCACTCCAACCCAAGAGCCAGAAAATTCTGGTTTGGGAAGTTCCAACCACCCAGATTCAAGTCAGGGCATTCCTTGGCTTGACTGGGTAATAAAGGAGGTTTGTGAATGATTATTGCACCATGTTGGCCCCCCTTATAGAATTTACCTCTAAGAAAAGATTAACTGGACATTGAGTTGTCAAAAGGTGTTTGACACTCTGAAGGATGCAATGTGCTCTGCCCCAGTCCTGAAAGCTCCAGATTACGCCAGGCAGTTTACTGTTCAAACAAATGCCTCCAATCTTTTGATAGGAGCAGTCCCTGTCCAGACCAATGATGAGGGACATGATCAGACTGTTGCTTTTTTTTTAGCAGAAGACTACTTCCCAGGGAACAAAAATGTAGTGCCATAGAAAGGGAAGACTTTGCTGTGGTCTGGGCCCTGATGAAGCTGAAGCCATACTTGTTTGGCTCTCACTTCATAGTGTAGATAGACCATAGCCCTCTCAGGAGGATTCAACAAATGAAAGGTGAAACAACAAACTGCTTAGGTTGTCCATATCCCTACATGGAATGGACTTTAAAGTAGAACACAGACCTGGGACTGTCCATGCCAATACAGATGGCCTTTCCAGAGTCCAGGTCGGTGTTCAGCAGCAAATCAGTAAAGTGGACTTCACAGGTTCCCTTCCTGTAGGGTGCTGGAGAGTGATACCTTCAATATTTAGAATGCTGGAGGTACTCTAGGTTTTTTTAGAGTCCTTCAGGATTCCAGGCAACACCTCAGCAGCAATGTTCAAGTCCTTGGAGCAGCAGACAGGGTTTGACGCCTTCATCTTTGTGCAGCAGAACTTCAATTCTCGTGCCTTGGGTCTTCTTTGTCCCGATCTTCTTATATCCATCGAATCTGAGATTTTGGTCAGGGATGCCCTCTAAATTCTGCATTTAGGAGGCAATTGGCTAGATGCCAATTGGCCAGCTACCTTATGGTGGCTAAACCCACAAAGTGACCACTTCCTGTGGGAAGGGGATCACATCCATGAACCTGTTTGGCTTTCTTTCATACTATCCAAGATGGAGGAAATTGAAATGGAGCGGTCACCTTGCCTGCCATACCTGAGGGGTGGTGCAGGCTGAGGTTGGCCACTCCCCCTATTCTTGCTAAGTTTTCCGACAGTTTTCCCACCTAAAGTGGGGGGTAGAACCATTGGGCTGCCTTCTGCTGCTAGCAGCAGAGGCATGGGTCAGATTTCAAAGGCGGCAATGCTTTTGAAGCTGACCACTGGAGCAGGGTGCCTGCCTAGGGAAGGAGGTGTGTCGCCTCCACCTATGAAAGGCTCTGTCTTCTGGCTCCTGAAAGCAAAGGCTCTCACCCCAGGAGTCCAGAATCATACCAAACAACCCAGGGTTCAGAAAGGCCATCATGTAGCTGGGGAACTCGTGGTGACCAATGTCCAGTACATGCATTTGCTATGGCTTCGCTGTACACTTGCTATGTTTTAGCACTGGGAAAGACACAGTAGGGGCATATTTGCCCATGCACATATGCCCTCACATGCATTATAGTGCACCCTGCCTTGGGGCTGTAAGGCCTGCCAGAGGGGTGACTTACCTATATTGCATGCAATGTTAGTGAACATGGCACCCATGGTGAGTTCCATGTCGAGTTTGCAACTCTGGGTACACCTTGTCATGCACTTGCAATGTCAGTTTGCATGAGGCTGGTGTGGGCCTCTCAGGACGGCATAATTGGCGCTGCAGCTCTGAGGGTCATCTTCAGTTCCTATGCCATAGGTAGGAGGGGTGCCATTTTTTAGGGACTTACAAGTCAAGGCAGGCTGAATTGCCAATCCCAGTACAGTTTTGGGGAAAGAGATCTGGCCCTGGGGACCTGTTAGGCAGGGTGCCAGAGCACTTCCAGTTTGAAACCACATCATGTTCCAGCCAAAAGGTGGGGAGCTAACCATGTCAAAAGAGGCAATTTCTCACAGGCACCCATGCACCCACTCACAGACCCACTCCTGCACCAACTCACACAACCACTGAGGTACTCATGCAGATATTCACAGACTCATTCAGAGACTCATGCACACACTCATAGATTCAGAGACTCATGCACACACTCAGAGACCCACTTAGAGACTCATGCACTCACTCATAGATTCAGAGACGTATGCACCCACTCACTGAGCCTTTTAGGTACTCATGCAAACACTCAGAGACCCACTGAGGCACACACGCACACCCTCACAGACCCACTCAGAGACTCATGCATGCACTCATGGCCTCAGAGACTCATGCACTGACCCAAGGACCTAGTGAAAGACATATGCACTCGCTCAAACAACCACTGAGGTAGTCATACAGACACTCTTAGAACCACTCAGACACTTATGGACTCACTCACAGACTCAGAGACTGATGCATTGACTCATGGACTCACTCACAGACTCACTCATATACTCATCCACCAAGTCACAGACCGATTGAGGAACAGATGCACACACTCACAGACCCACTCATAGACTCATGCATGCACTCATAGAGTCATAGACGCATGCATCTACTGACAGACCCACTGAGGCACTCATGCACCCACTGACAGGCCAAGTCAGATACTCATTCATCCACTGACAGACCCAGTCAGGTACTAATGTACCCAGTGACAGAGACACTTAGGCACTCATGCGCCCAATCACACAGTCACTCAGGTACCCATGCACCTACTCACAGACCCACTGAGGAACTTATGCGCACACTCACAGACCCACTCATAGACTCATGCATGCACTCATAGCCTCATAGACCCATGCACCCACTCACAAACCCATTGAGGCAATCATGCACACACTCATAGAACCATTCAGACACTCTTGGATGCACTTATAGACACAGATACTCATGCACTCAGTCACAGACTCAATCAGATACCCATGCACCCACTGACTGACCCACTGAGGCACTTATGCACACACTCACATACCCACTCAAAGACTCATGCACGCACATATAGAATCAAAGACTTGAGCACTCAGTCAGAAACCCAGTGAAGCACTCATGCACCTACTCACATACCTTGTGTAGGAATAGGAGTCGGAACAACGCATGCTGGAACCACGCATGCCTAAACAACGCAGTCAGAACATTGACCGCATTATTACCACAAATGCCTTTACCACAAATGTCTTAACAACAATTTTTCATTGTAAAGGCATTCCTGGTAAAGGCATGCGTGAATGGCATGCGTAGTTCCAGCATGCGACTCCCCTCACCCCTAAAACAATCGTACCCCAAGCCCCCACCCCACCCCTAAAAATAATTTTACCACTACCCCAACCCCCACCCCAAAACTTAAACTACCCGTCCCTTAAAACTACCTTTACCCTCCATGCCCTAAAATTAAAAAATACCTGACCCCCCACCCATGCCCCTAAAAACTAAAAGTACCCGACCCCCCCACCCCTAAAACTACCATGACCACCCACCCCCCTAAAACCTAAACTACCCCAATCCCTGCCCCTAAAAGTACAGCGACCCCCCACCCCCTAAAACCTTAACTGCCCGACCCCAACCCCGCCCCTAAAACTAAAAATACCCCAACCCCCCACCCTACCCCTAAAACTAAAAATGCCCTGTCCCCCTACCCCCACCCCTAAACCTAAACCACCCCACCCGCAAAAACTAAAAATACCCCAGCCCTCCCACCCGCCCCTAAAACTAAAAATGCCTCGACCCTCCCACCCTTGCCCCTAAACCTAAACCACCCTGACCCCCAAAAATTAAAAAACCCCGACCTCCCACCCCTGCCTCTAAAACTAAAAATGCCCTGACCCCCTACCCCAACCGGAAAACTAATAATGCCCTGAGCCCCCCACCCCTGCTCCTAAATGGCCCCAGCCCCACTTACCTAATCACGTCCTGCGTTGTTCAGCACATGCGTGGTTAAGGCACCGAACAAGGAAGTCGTGGTTAATGAAAGCGTCATTCCGCTTTCGTTTTTCACAACTTCGTTGTTCGGGAGTCGTGGGTGTGGATGTTTCCCCCCTGTGTAGTACTCATTTACCCAGCCACACACCCACTTATAGAATTTGAAATGGTTTGGTGTCTACTGAATGTCTGCTTTCGTTTTGTGTAGTCGCGACAGATTCGAACATTTTAAAAAAATATTTCAAAAGAAAACGTACTCATTTTTAAAGAATAGGGTGGCTGTCACGACAGCCATTGTGCTAATTATATGTATGTTAGAACTACACATAATACAGGATGCAGTGTTTTAAGTTAGTAAGAAACAGCCTGTTGCCTTTGTCTGTGAAGTGAACTTTGTTGCTTTTATAGATTCCATCCATGCCAAAGTGCAGGTTGTTGTTGTAATTAGAGCTGATGTTATGGCCTCTGAAGAATACTGAAACAGTTTTAATGACATGATTCCTGGCTTTGTCTATCTGTGGACAGAATATGGTTGACCATTTCCATTTCTACCTTTAGCATATGTTGGAGAATACCAGGGCAGTGTGAGAAACAAGTGAAATTGTGCAAAGGTATCCTTCATTAGGATTTCCATTCCTATCCCAATAAAAGTGCCCAGGAAATTACCACCACAGTGCACAATCATGAGGTCATGGGGTTGTCAATCTCTAATGCTTTTTACCAAAGGCAGCAATTAATGTCACTTTAGACCTCTCTGGCCAATCCAAGTTATGTCCATATTTGCCAAACCCAGGTTTCTGTCAATACCACTCTTTCAAGCATACTCACTAGCCTAAAACACATAGCTGTGACCTACAATCCACACTCTAAGCATTCTGAATGAAATCATGAATAGATCACAGGTGGTGGCTGGAGGAGACCATGGTGAAGGCAGGAGTTGTTTTAAAAGGATACATTTAATTGGACTGTTTTAATATGCAGATATACGTTAAATTAGGTTGTGATTTTTAGTAGTAAGTAAGTACACTTGTGATTGGCTGTGCTTTAAATAAAAAAGATGTAATGTAGTCTTGGATATGGTTACATTTGGAAATGTGTGTGTGAGGAATATATAACTACTGCACTTCAGTTGCTGAGGTGAAGCTGGTAGAATGTGTTGCAATCTTTTGACCGACTGGTTCTAATTGGTTGCTCTGGGAACTGTTCTAAGAATATGTTGAGGGGAAGGTTGTTAAAGAGACTGTACGTTATTTTAGTCAAATTACAGGTGTGTACTCTAATAATACTACAATGAAAGTGTGCTTTCCTGATTAGCACTTAGTTTTGAACAGTTATATTAGTGTTATTTATATAAAATGGAAAATTTAATATGTTTTTTAACCCCAATAAATATCTGCAAATCCATTACAAAAGTTACATGTGCGGTTGCGCTGAGCTTGACCATGGATTTGCAAATACCTAATATTTTAATATATCCAATAACAATTTAAAAGATATGTTTGATCCACTAACTTTATTTTCAGGTTTATGATTTAAAATAAACTTAAATATAAATATGATTTGAAATATATATGTGTATGTTAGTTTTATATTGATGTGCACTATCTATTCAGAAGTATTTGGAATATACGAGTGGATGTGTCAGTGTGTGTATGAGTGCATCAGTAGATCTGTGAGTGGATGCAACAATCTCTGATTCTAAGTGCATGCATGAAAATATGAGTAGTACTCATGCACACACTTAAAAACTCACTGAGACAGTCATGTGCCTACTTACAGACCCACTGAGTCACTTATGCAAACACCCACAGACCCATTCAGAAAATCATGTATGCACTCAGAGACCCATTTAGTTACTCATGAAAACAATCATATACCCCATTCAGACAGTGATGTATGCAGTCACAGATCCACTGAGGTACTCATCCACACACTCATAGACCTACTTGGAGACTGATGCCTGCACTCATAGACTCATGTAACCATTAACAGACCTAGGAAGCTACTCATGCATACAGTCACACAGAACGTGAGACTTCTGTAGCAGTTTACAGATCCACTAATGTAGTGATACACCCACATACAGACCCACTCAGAGACTCATGTGCAGTCTCAGAAACACACTGAGGTACTAATGCACACACTTACAGACCCACTCAGACACTCATGTGCACACTCACAGATCTGCAGAGATACTCATGTACACACTGATAAAGCTACTCATGAAAGCCAGTATAGACTTAGAGACTCATGAAACAATTCACAGACCCAGTGAGGTACTCATGCATGTATTCAAATAACCACTCAGAGAGTGATGCTCCACTCAAAAACTCACTTGAGCCTGCTACTGCTCCTGAAGAGCTTGTGGGTACTGTTTAACCTTCAAATAAATGTTAAGTTAGAAAACCACCTTGCATGAAGACACCCAGACACCCAGTGAGAGAGCAAAAGAGGCAGTTATACATTCTCACACACACACATACATTCTCACACACACACACACATGCACCCCCCCCCCCACACACACATACACATACATATACTGCTAGGCAGCACCATGTTACACTAAAGAAAACTGTTATTAGAGAAAGGGGCATGCACTTCCGTTCTCCCACACAATGAAGGTGGGATAAGGTCCCAATTATGGAAGTTTGTTTTGGATTTTACATGGAGAGGAGTCATCCATTGCATAGAAACATGCTGCACCCCCAAAGCCAACAAGTATTGGTGATCAGGTAGTGCATGCCCTTAGAAATAATTTGCAGAGAAACTTTTAAGTTGGCAGTACACAGCAGCACCAGCATTGTGTTCTCAATAGTCACTTAGATTATGGGTCAATAGGTATCCCACCTATAGAGGATATTTTAAGTCAAACATTCTAAATGCAAGATTGCTCTGCTGGAATCAACTGTTGTGGATTCTCTATCGCTCACATATCCTTGTTAGACAAGAATCCATTACTGTTCTCCATTACAAAAGTCATATAACTCAACACCAAGGGAGCCCCATTTACCTAATCAATGACACTTTGTAAGAGTCCATCATCATTTCATTGGTCCTTTTTGCCCTGTCTTTTTTTGGTGAAGCCCTCTTTGTAAAGTCAGGTGGCTCCCCACAGTAGTTCTGGGTTAATATAGGATGCTTAAAGCACTTGTGATCAAGCTTCATGTGAAAGGTAAGCTCAAACTAACAGGAACTTAACCTCTTGAACACCCAGACAATCACAATGTTTTCCCATGCAATGGCTGCCCATTTCAGGTTAATACACTGTGACTGGAAGCTCATCAATGTCACTGAGCGCTTTCAGAAATTCTCATTGAGGGCCCCATTTACAAGGCCTTTACGTCACAGTTGCATCTTTTTTTTTCTATGCAGCGGTGGTGCTAACAGTGCTCTGCACTGCTCCAGATTTACAAACTGGTGCATTGGGCTCAATGCATCAGTTTGTAAACCCTTGGGTTACATTATACCTTCTTCAGGCATAATGTATGCAGGGTAGGTGTTCCCACAGCAAAAGCCATGCAGAACTGACACAGTGAAATTTACAACATTTCACTGCGCCATTCTGTGACTTAACTGTGTCAGAATTGACATAGGGCTTTTCTCTAGGGGGGTCTCCTCATAGTGCTAGAGTAGTGCATTTTTTTACGGTAGTCCAGCAATGCGTGAGTTTAGCACCAACAGATGCATCAGAATTTCTGATGCATCTGTGAAAATGTGCACCATGGTGTATTGTAAATCCAGCGCATCCATGGCATCATTAGGGGATCGTAGGGCAGCGCAAGAAATCTGACGCAGTGGCCGATGGGTCAGATTCTGGTAAATGGGGCCCTGAGTTTGGCAAGTGTGAACCCAAATCCATTATGAAAAGCACTGACCCATACAATAAAGAATTGAATGAAATGTGGCCCAGATTAGTTCCTCAAAGACATTCCTTTTTAGATAGTGAATGACCTGCTCATACTCTTCAGTCCAGTTAATTTTGTTGGGTTGCTTACAGGGGTCAATAATGATTTTTAAACTTTAATGCTAAACATATTTCTGATGACAATAGGCGAGGCACAAGAATACTTTCACATTTATCTGGATAATGGGGAAGTCACAGTGTATGGGTGCCTGGACTTTGGCCTTGATACACTGTATATTTCCATTATTCAACTGGCATCCAAAACAAACCACTAAGCTACTTCTGTTCTCTCACTTGGCTGCTTCTGTATTTAGCTGGGTTCTCTACAATGCCACAAAACTTACATGAAGAGTATCATCTTTCAGCCTGCTGAACCTCTCTAGGTCATCTATACAGGTCATGTTCAGGATGTGGCCTTCCACCTTTTTGATTCAGGGTAGACATCAGTGTGCAGTGTAGTACCTCAGGGATCTATAGTGTCACTTATTTTGTATTGCACCTGTACTGAGCTGAGTGTCGAAAAAATCAGGTCATTTGGATTTCAGGTTATGTCTTATGTAGATAACACATAACTCCTCTTGAGGTTTGTTCATCTGGCCACAGTTCAGGACTGAATGTCATCTATTTTCATGAATAGAACTGAAAATGGTCAGAGTCTTCTGATGAGAGCAGAGTGTTTGTTTGGTCTTGCCAGACAGACATTGGCCATTCTCATTATGGTATTTTCGCATCACATCGACCAATGTTGAGAAGCTTGGGGCTTTGTTTAACCAAGATCTGATTTTTAATTCTCGGATCTAAAAAAAGTATGAAACACCTGCACTTCTAACACTGAAAAACAGTCTTCCATTATGGGAAGGTGACATGTTGAGGCCCTCAGCCACCATTCTTCCACCTCAACAAAATGTTCCCCATGCTCTACTCCACCTAGACAGCCTGAAATTTTGGTTAGAGATTTTCCAATCTCAATCTCTTTTTGCATTAATCAAGCACAATTAAAACATTATGAAATATCATACAAGAAAAGTCATCATTGAGTCACCTAACCTTTCTACCACCCCATCAACCAATTTTGGTGAATTAATAGCTGGCCTGCATCCAGATCACCCCGGTTCCCAATTCTGGAATTTCACACTTATGCCAAGATTCCTATGCTTTTCGCTTCAAGAACTGAAATTTACACAAAATAAAGGACCTTAACTCCATCCAGGAGTCCTGCTCACCCCAGAGCGACCCCACCTGGCGCACCCCCAAAACCACTAGAAACTCACTCTGTGCAACCGCACCATGCCTTGGTCCTCTGGTGTAGACTGCATCCACCAACCCCGAAAGGGCCAATGCCACAAAGCTCCAATGCACATGTGCAAGGCTGGTTAAAAGAGCTAAGCGAGCGACCACATCAACACAGTCAATTACAGCTTCTCTAATGAATGCTGCAAGCACCCCCTTTGAGGTCCTGTTGACTCTGATATCGTAGGTATATTTTGTGAAATGCACAGGGTATCCTTGAAAATGTCCTGCCATCCATGAACTCACCCTTCCACAGGCGAGCATGATTTACCGACCATCTGGACCCCACAAAAGCTGAGCAACATCTTTGTTAGACAAAGCAAATAGATTATGCACAAACATCTTATTACCTTCAGGAGATAGGGTATGTCTTTGCGGAGGGAAAAAGCTCTCCTCATTGCACCCATTGGCAGCAGCAGCAGGAAACGGAGGCAGAAAGCAGGCAAATGCCTGATGAAGTTTCCGCTGCGGTCTTATCTCGCAGCTGTGGCATGGCAAACGAAACGAAAACGAAGAGGTAAGAAGGCCAAGATGGTACTGTCATGTCAGCTTGCCTGGATTGGGGCAACGCTCTATATACGGTGCATATAGAACCACTGAGTTGAAAAACAGCAATTTAGGAATATGTTAACCTGGCTTGTCTTTGGGCTTCATTGGTACACCCATGTTTCTGCCACCTATCGAATCGTGCACTGGTAAAGATTTTCAAATAAACACCGAACACATTTTAAGGTACTGTGCCTGATGCAGCAAGCCTTTGAATTCCCATATTGGCTGAGGTTGTTGTCCAATGTGCTGATGCACCTCTCTCCCACCAGATTACTTAGATCTCGGTTGCTAGTCATTTTGCTTTATTGGGTACTCCCTGTTTTATGTACCAGCTGTTGGTCCAACAGTCATTATGCCTTTGGCAATAGATATGATTTAAAAATAAATACATGAATAAATAAACTGAAACTAAAATAGACAAATAATACCCATGAGAATATGCATTGTGTGTGTATGCGTTGAAGAGGAGTGTGCTTAGCATATAACATTCTCTCACATCACAACAAAACAGAAATACCACGTGCTTCACTTTTAATGTTTTAATTAATTCATCATTCCACTTATAAGCACAGGGACATGATGAATGTATACTTTTGTAGTGCACGTACTATAATAAATGCTGTATGGTGCAACACTGCCTGCCAAGTGTCACTCATGATGTGATAGACTAACGTATTTGTGTACATTCTTCACGTTATGTGACCAGTGAGATAATATCATACAAATTAACTGAGCACAAAAAGCTGATAGTGTATTCTGTCTCCTTACTAATTTCTTGTACACTCCAGGCTCACAGCTGACCTGGACAGTCGTTTCAGCATGGCTCACTTTCATGAATTAAAGCTTCAACCTGATTGAGCAATGCCCACATGACCTACACCTCCAGGACATTGGTCCATGGCATTAGAGAGGCAGTCAAACACTCAGGGACCTAATCACAACCTACATGTTGTACTCTGCAGTACTGCTAACATACTATAAAATGCTTTTAGCAAATTCTGCTTCCTACCATCCTATCTTTCATGCGCAGAGATCTCCGCCACAACTGCAGAGACCTCCTTATATGTATATATGCATTTTAGTAGTAAATGTGGGAGAGACAAGGAGTAAAGGCTGGAAATGGATGAAAAGGGTAAAGGTAGGAGTAAGTAGATGTTAAGGGAGTGTTAGGGGCGGGTGTCGGAGGGGACATGCACCCACCTACAAAAGAGTAAGCCCACTGCTATTCACAAACTGCCCTTCTATAGTTACTACATCCAAAATGGACCATACATGTTTGTAAATGTACTCCTGATCAAAGCTAGATTAGGTCCAGCACCACACATGGCCAACCACTGGTACTGAAATACCCTCCCAAAGAATGTAATGGAGGTAGGAACTTAAAAATAAAAATCCTTGTGAACTAACGTTAAAGTAAATTAAATAGATTCAACTAGAAATATAAATGCATTTTACTTAATGTTTATAATAAAACAAAAGTACAGTATAGTGCACAAAATACCTAAATATCCAAACAGTGCTCTCAGAAATGCCAAGATGATGTTGTTCATTTGAATTGTGGTTATTTTATAATAGCATTAAAATAAGAACTAAGTCAAAACCTCTTTCCACTTGTACCAACCACTTAGGAGGAATCGACTCACAGCAAATACTATGTAACTCTAGGTGTCAGGTTTTAATTCACTATGCATTACTAAATGGCCCATGGCCCCCAATTTCAGGCACACCAGTCGTATCCACATGTGGCAAGCACCAAAGTATGCTGGACACAAGAACAAAATATGTTCCTCCTTTTTGGAGTTCATGCCACAAACAGGACACGTATTAGGAGTCATACCAATACTCCACCTCTTTGCAAGCACTTTCAGTGGTAAATTGCCCAGTCTGAAGCGGACATACAAGCATTTAGCAAGTGGAGATATGAGAGTGTCTATAAACAGTTCAAAATGCATGTTAATCTTAAACTCAAAATACTGGCTAGTTAGATGCCCATTGCACATGTTCAAGACAGAATGTTTGAGGACAAATGCTCAGTAACAAGTCTTTAAGACTTCAACCTCCCCCTTACAGATGCTTTCCGGTTTCTACCACAATTTGGTTTAGTCCAACTTTACTAACCAGCATGATACAATGTTTAGCAAAGGAACCTTCAGTAAATTCATCAAGCGCATTAGTTCCTTTAGTGAATTTCTATGGTCAATTAGCTCTGGGGAAGACCATTGCCTTATCCAGTAACCCAAAGTCTTCAATTTTACCACACCAAGAATATTTTAAGGCTGATGTCACAAATCAAGGGTACAAGGGGAGTGGTAGTAGGAACTGAAATAAGAGTTGTGATAAAATTATTCTCGGCAATGGATAAATTGTTCATATCATTGTAGTCCCACAATTCAGCTTCATAAAGAGCAGCATTTTGTGCCTTATCATGATAACGGACTAGAGCACAGGAAATGGAGCAGGATGAGTTCTAAAGTGCATTTGTAAGATAACTTTGGACCTATGTTGAATAAATAAGAGCCTCTTGTTAAGTTGATGGCCCCAGTTAAATTTCTCAGACAATTTTACTCCCAGATAATCAAAGCTTTGGACCCGTTCCAGCACAATTTCTGGTAGGTCTAGCCGCACATACTCCAAAAACCATGAACTATGTTTTTTTTGCATTCACCTCAAGGTCTATTAAATCAGAAAACTTAGTAAATCAGTTAGGTTTTGTACCCACTGGAGTCTTGGAAATAAGTAAAAAATAATTGGCAAAAAGTAAGATTGGAATCTTAATGCCATTTAGAGTGGGTGAATCATTCAAATATTCAGTCAGTGGCCGCAATATTTTAAATAAAGAGAGAATACAGTGGGCACTAGGATGCTGGTGGACACCTCACTGTATTGGGATGTAATGTAGGAAGTTGGCTCTGTATGTGCTATTTCAAAGTAAGGAATAGCATGCACAGAGTCCAAGGGTTCCCCTTAGAGGTAAAATAGTGGTAAAAAGAGATAATACTAATGCTCTATTTTGTGGTAGTGTGGTCGAGCAGTAGGCTTATCCAAGGAGTAGTGTTAAGCATTTGTTGTACATACACATAGACAATAAATGAGGTACACACACTCAGAGACAAATCCAGTCAATAGGTTTTGTATAGAAAAATATCTTTTCTTAGTTTATTTTAAGAACCACAGGTTCAAATTTAACATGTAATATCTTGTTTGAAAGGTATTGCAGGTAAGTACATTAGGAACTTTGAATCATTTCAATTGCATGTATACTTTTCAAGTTATTCACAAATAGCTACTTTAAAAGTGGACACAGTGCAATTTTCACAGTTCCTGGGGGAGGTAAGTTTTTGTTAGTTTTACCAGGTAAGTAAGACACTTACAGGGTTCAGTTCTTGGTCCAAGGTAGCCCACCGTTGGGGGTTCAGAGCAACCCCAAAGTTACCACACCAGCAGCTCAGGGCCGGTCAGGTGCAGAGTTCAAAGTGGTGCCCAAAACGCATAGGCTTCAATGGAGAGAAGGGGGTGCCCCGGTTCCGGTCTGCTTGCAGGTAAGTACCCGCGTCTTCGGAGGGAAGACCAGGGGGGTTTTGTAGGGCACCGGGGGGGACACAAGCCCACACAGAAATTTCACCCTCAGCGGCGCGGGGGCGGCCGGGTGCAGTGTTAGAACAAGCGTCGGGTTCGCAATGGAAGTCAATGAGAGATCAAGGGATCTCTTCAGCGCTGCAGGCAGGCAAGGGGGGGCTTCCTCGGGGAAACCTCCACTTGGGCAAGGGAGAGGGACTCCTGGGGGTCACTTCTGCAGTGAAAGTCCGGTCCTTCAGGTCCTGGGGGCTGCGGGTGCAGGGTCTTTTCCAGGCGTCGGGACTTAGGTTTCAGAGAGTCGCGGTCAGGGGAAGCCTCGGGATTCCCTCTGCAGGCGGCGCTGTGGGGGCTCAGGGGGGACAGGTTTTGGTACTCACAGTCGTAGAGTAGTCCGGGGGTCCTCCCTGAGGTGTTGGTTCTCCACCAGCCGAGTCGGGGTCGCCGGGTGCAGTGTTGCAAGTCTCACGCTTCTTGCGGGGAGATTGCAGGGTTCTTTAAAGCTGCTCCTTTGGATAAAGTTGCAGTCTTTTTGGAGCAGGTCCGCTGTCCTCGGGAGTTTCTTGTCGTCGTCGAAGCAGGGCAGTCCTCAGAGGATTCAGAGGTCGCTGGTCCCTTTGGAAGGCGTCGCTGGAGCAGAGTTCTTTGGAAGGCAGGAGACAGGCCGGTGAGTTTCTGGAGCCAAGGCAGTTGTTGTCTTCTGGTCTTCCTCTGCAGGGGTTTTCAGCTAGGCAGTCCTTCTTCTTGTTGTTGCTGGAATCTAATTTTCTAGGGTTCAGGGTAGCCCTTAAATACTAAATTTAAGGGCGTGTTTAGGTCTGGGGGGTTAGTAGCCAATGGCTACTAGCCCTGAGGGTGGGTACACCCTCTTTGTGCCTCCTCCCAAGGGGAGGGGGTCACAATCCTAACCCTATTGGGGGAATCCTCCATCTGCAAGATGGAGGATTTCTAAAAGTTAGAGTCACCTCAGCTCAGGACACCTTAGGGGCTGTCCTGACTGGCCAGTGACTCCTCCTTGTTGCTTTCTTTGTTCCCTCCAGCCTTGCCGCCAAAAGTGGGGGCCGTGGCCGGAGGGGGCGGGCAACTCCACTAAGCTGGAGTGCCCTGCTGGGCTGTGACAAAGGGGTGAGCCTTTGAGGCTCACCGCCAGGTGTTACAGCTCCTGCCTGGGGGAGATGTTAGCATCTCCACCCAGTGCAGGCTTTGTTACTGGCCTCAGAGTGACAAAGGCACTCTCCCCATGGGGCCAGCAACATGTCTCTAGTGTGGCAGGCTGCTGGAACTAGTCAGCCTACACAGACAGTCGGTTAAGTTTCAGGGGGCACCTCTAAGGTGCCCTCTGGGGTGTATTTTGCAATAAAATGTACACTGGCATCAGTGTGCATTTATTGTGCTGAGAAGTTTGATACCAAACTTCTCAGTTTTCAGTGTAGCCATTATGGTGCTGTGGAGTTCGTGCAAAACAGACTCCCAGACCATATACTCTTATGGCTACCCTGCACTTACAATGTCTAAGGTTTTGTTTAGACACTGTAGGGGTACCATGCTCATGCACTGGTACCCTCACCTATGGTATAGTGCACCCTGCCTTAGGGCTGTAAGGCCTGCTAGAGAGGTGACTGACCTATACTGGCATAGGCAGTGAGAGGCTGGCATGGCACCCTGAGGGGAGTGCCATGTCGACTTACTCGTTTTGTTCTCACTAGCACACACAAGCTGGCAAGCAGTGTGTCTGTGCTGAGTGAGAGGTCTCCAGGGTGGCATAAGACATGCTGCAGCCCTTAGAGACCTTCCTTGGCATCAGGGCCCTTGGTACTAGAAGTACCAGTTACAAGGGACTTATCTGGATGCCAGGGTCTGCCAATTGTGGATACAAAAGTACAGGTTAGGGAAAGAACACTGGTGCTGGGGCCTGGTTAGCAGGCCTCAGCACACTTTCAATTGTAAACATAGCATCAGCAAAGGCAAAAAGTCAGGGGGCAACCATGCCAAGGAGGCATTTCCTTACACAACCCCCCCCCCCCAAACAAAAGAGGATGAGACTAACCTTTCCCAAGAGAGTCTTCATTTTCTAAGTGGAAGAACCTGGAAAGGCCATCTGCATTGGCATGGGCAGTCCCAGGTCTGTGTTCCACTATAAAGTCCATTCCCTGTAGGGAGATGGACCACCTCAACAGTTTTGGATTTTCCCCTTTCATTTGCATCAGCCATTTGAGAGGTCTGTGGTCAGTTTGAACTAGGAAGTGAGTCCCAAAGAGGTATGGTCTCAGCTTCTTCAGGGACCAAACCACAGCAAAGGCCTCCCTCTCAATGGCACTCCAACGCTGCTCCCTAGGGAGTAACCTCCTGCTAATGAAAGCAACAGGCTGGTCAAGGCCATCATCATTTGTTTGGGACAAAACTGCCCCTATCCCATGTTCAGAGGCATCTGTCTGCACAATGAACTTCTTAGAATAATCTGGAGCTTTTAGAACTGGTGCTGAGCACATTGCTTGTTTCAGGGTGTCAAAGGCCTGTTGGCATTCTACAGTCCAGTTCACTTTCTTGGGCATTTTCTTGGAGGTGAGTTCAGTGAGGGCTGTCACAATGGATCCATATCCCTTCACAAACCTCCTGTAGTACCCAGTCAAGCCAAGGAATGCCCTGACTTGAGTCTGGGTTTTTGGAGCTACCCAGTCCAGAATAGTCTGGATCTTGGGTTGGAGTGGCTGAACTTGGCCTCCACCTACAAGGTGGCCCAAGTAAACCACAGTTCCCTGCCCTATCTGGCATTTGGATGCCTTGATAGAGAGGCCTGCAGATTGCAGAGCCTTCAAAACCTTCTTCAGGTGGACCAGGTGATCCTGCCAGGTGGAGCTAAAGACAGCAATATCATCAAGATAAGCTGTGCTAAAGGACTCCAAACCAGCAAGGACTTGATTCACCAACCTTTGGAAGGTGGCAGGGGCATTCTTTAAACCAAAGGGCATAACAGTAAACTGATAATGCCCATCAGGTGTGGAGAATGCTGTTTTCTCTTTTGCTCCAGGTGCCATTTTTATTTGCCAGTACCCTGCTGTCAAGTCAAAGGTACTTAAGAATTTGGCAGCACCTAATTTGTCTATGAGCTCATCAGCTCTAGGAATTGGATGAGCATCTGTCTTGGTGACAGAGTTGAGCCCTCTGTAGTCCACACAAAACCTCATCTCTTTCTTTCCATCTTTGGTGTGAGGTTTGGGGACTAAGACCACTGGGCTAGCCCAGGGGCTGTCAGAGCGCTCAATTACTCCCAATTCCAGCATCTTGTGGACTTCCACCTTGATGCTTTCCTTAACATGGTCAGACTGTCTAAAAATTTTGTTTTTGACAGGCATGCTGTCTCCTGTGTCCACATCATGGGTACACAGGTGTGTCTGACCAGGGGTTAGGGAGAAGAGTTCAGGAAACTGTTGTAGGACTCTCCTACAATCAGCTTGCTGTTGGCCAGAGAGGGTGTCTGAGTAGATCACTCCATCTACTGAGCCATCTTTTGGGTCTGATGACAGAAGAACAGGGAGAGGTTCACTCTCTGCCTCCTGATCCTCATCTGTTACCATCAACAGATTTACATCAGCCCTGTCATAGAAGAGCTTAAGGCGGTTCACATGGATCACCCTCTTGGGGCTCCTGCTTGTGCCCAGGTCCACCAGGTAGGTGACCTGACTCTTCCTTTCTAGCACTGGGTAAGGGCCACTCCATTTGTCCTGGAGTGCCCTGGGAGCCACAGGCTCCAGAACCCAGACTTTCTGCCCTGGTTGGAACTCAACCATTGCAGCCTTTTGGTCATACCAAAACGTCTGGAGCTGTTGGCTGGCCTCAAGGTTTTTGCTTGCCTTTTCCATGTACTCTGCCATTCTAGAGCGAAGGCCAAGTACATAGTCCACTATGTCCTGTTTAGGCTCATGAAGAGGTCTCTCCCAGCCTTCTTTAACAAGAGCAAGTGGTCCCCTTACAGGGTGACCAAACAGAAGTTCAAAGGGTGAGAATCCTACTCCCTTCTGTGGCACCTCTCTGTAAGCGAAAAGCAGACATGGCAAGAGGACATCCCATCTCCTTTTGAGCTTTTCTGGGAGCCCCATGATCATGCCTTTTAATGTCTTGTTGAATCTCTCAACTAAGCCATTAGTTTGTGGGTGGTATGGTGTAGTGAATTTGTAAGTCACTCCACACTCATTCCACATGTGTTTTAGGTATGCTGACATGAAGTTGGTACCTCTGTCAGACACCACCTCCTTAGGGAAACCCACTCTGGTAAAGATACCAATGAGGGCCTTGGCTACTGCAGGGGCAGTAGTTGACCTAAGGGGAATAGCTTCAGGATACCTAGTAGCATGATCCACTACTACTAGGATATACATATTTCCTGAGGCTGTGGGAGGTTCTAGTGGACCAACTATGTCCACACCCACTTTTTCAAAGGGGACCCCCACCACTGGAAGTGGAATGAGGGGGGCCTTTGGGTGCCCACCTGTCTTACCACTGGCTTGACAGGTGGGGCAGGAGAGGCAAAACTCCTTAACCTTGTGGGACATATTGGGCCAGTAGAAGTGGTTGACTAACCTCTCCCACGTCTTGGTTTGTCCCAAATGCCCAGCAAGGGGAATATCATGGGCTAAGGTCAGAATAAACTCTCTGAACGACTGAGGCACTACCACTCTCCTAGTGGCACCAGGTTTGGGGTCTCTGGCCTCAGTGTACAGGAGTCCATCTTCCCAATAGACCCTATGTGTTCCATTTTTCTTGCCCTTGGACTCTTCAGCAGCTTGCTGCCTAAGGCCTTCAAGAGAGGGACAGGTTTCTTGTCCCTTACACAGCTCCTCCCTTGAGGGTCCCCCTGGGCCTAAGAGCTCAACCTGATAAGGTTCAAGCTCCAAAGGCTCAGTTCCCTCAGAGGGCAGAACTTCTTCCTGAGAAGAGAGGTTCTCTTTTTCTGACTGTGTTGCAGTTGGTTTCCCAACTGACTTTTCTTTTCTCTTGGTAGGCTGGGCCATTTTTCCAGACTCCAGCTCTACTTTTTCACCCTGTGCCTTGCATTGTGCTCTTGTTTTTACACACACCAGTTCAGGGATACCCAGCATGGCTGCATGGGTTTTTAGTTCTACCTCAGCCCATGCTGAGGACTCCAGGTCATTTCCAAGCAGACAGTCTACTGGGATGTTTGAGGAGACCACCACCTGTTTCAGGCCATTGACCCCTCCCCATTCTAAAGTTACCATTGCCATGGGATGTGCTTTAGTCTGATTGTCAGCGTTGGTGACTGTATAGGTTTTTCCAGTCAGGTATTGGCCAGGGGAAACCAGTTTCTCTGTCACCATGGTGACACTGGCACCTGTATCCCTCAGGCCCTCTACACTTGTCCCATTAATAAAGAGCTGCTGCCTGTATTTTTGCATGTTAGGCGGCCAGGCAGCTAGTGTGGCTAAATCCACCCCACCCTCAGAGACTAGAGTAGCTTCAGTGTGGACCCTGATTTGCTCTGGGCACACTGTTGATCCCACTTGGAGACTAGCCATTCCAGTGTTACCTGGATTGGAGTTTGGAGTGGAACTTTTCTTGGGACAGGCCTTGTCTCCAGTTTGGTGTCCAGACTGACTACAGTTTCGACACCAGGCCTTTTTGGGATCAAAGTTTTTACCCTTGTACCCAGGATTGTTTTGTGAAGAGGCTCTGGGCCCACCCTCCTGTGCAGGTTTTTGGGGGCCTGTAGAAGACTCTTTACTATTTATATTTTTGGCTGTCTCACCACCTATCCCCTGGGGAGGTTTTGTGACCCCTTTCTTTTGGTCACCCCCTGTGGAAGTTTTGGACACCCTTGTCTTGACCCAATGGTCCGCCTTCTTTCCCAATTCTTGGGGAGAAATTGGTCCTAGGTCTACCAGATGCTGATGCAGTTTATCATTGAAACAATTACTTAACAGGCGTTCTTTCACAAATAAATTGTACAGCCCATCATAATTACTTACACCACTGCCTTGAATCCAACCATCTAGTGTTTTTACTGAGTAGTCTACAAGTCAACCCAGGTCTGGCTCGAGGATTTTTGAGCCCCCCTGAATCTAATCCTATACTCCTCAGTGGAGAATCCAAAGCCCTCAATCAGGGTACCCTTCATGAGGTCATAAGATTCTGCATCTTTTCCAGAGAGTGTGAGGAGTCTATCCCTACACTTTCCTGTGAACATTTCCCAAAGGAGAGCACCCCAGTGAGATCTGTTCACTTTTCTGGTTACACAAGCCCTCTCAAAAGCTGTGAACCATTTGGTGATGTCATCACCATCTTCATATTTAGTTATAATCCCTTTAGGGATTTTCAACATGTCAGGAGAATCTCTGACCCTAGTTATGTTGCTGCCACCATTGATGGGTCCTAGGCCCATCTCTTGTCTTTCCCTTTCTATGGCTAGGATCTGTCTTTCCAAAGCCAATCTTTTGGCCATCCTGGCTAACTGGATGTCCTCTTCACTGGAGTTATCCTCAGTGATTTCAGAGTTGTTGGTCCCTCCTGTGAGGGAACCTGCATCTCTGACTATTATTTGTGGAGTCAGGGCTTGAGAAGCCCTGCTCTCCCTAAGTAGGACTGGAGGGGGGGAATTTCCCTCCAAGTCACTATCTTCATCCTCTGAGTTGCCATCCTCAGAGGGGTTGGCTTTTTCAAACTCTGCCAAAAGCTCCTGGAGCTGTACTTGGGTAGGTTTGGAGCCCATTGTTATTTTCTTTAGTTTACAGAGTGACCTTAGCTCTCTCATCTGTAGATGGAGGTAAGGTGTGGTGTCGAGTTCCACCACATTCACATCTGTGCTAGACATTTTGCTTCTAAAAGTTGGAATACTTTTTAAGAATCTAAAACTGGTTCTAGAATCTAATTCAAACTTTTACAAACTTTTAAACTCTAAAAGAAATGCTAAACAGGATCTAACACAAGGCCCTAGCAGGTCTTTTAAGAATTTAGAAAACTTTTCAAATTGCAAAAATCAATTTCTAATGACAATTTTGGAATTTGTCGTGTGATCAGGTATTGGCTGAGTAGTCCAGCAAATGCAAAGTCTTGTACCCCACCGCTGATCCACCAATGTAGGAAGTTGGCTCTGTATGTGCTATTTCAAAGTAAGGAATAGCATGAACAGAGTCCAAGGGTTCCCCTTACTGTAGAGGTAAAATAGTGGTAAAAAGAGATAATACTAATGCTCTATTTTGTGGTAGTGTGGTCGAGCAGTAGGCTTATCCAAGGAGTAGTGTTAAGCATTTGTTGTACATACACATAGACAATAAATGAGGTACACACACTCAGAGACAAATCCAGCCAATAGGTTTTGTATAGAAAAATATCTTTTCTTAGTTTATTTTAAGAACCACAGGTTCAAATTTAACATGTAATATCTTGTTTGAAAGGTATTGCAGGTAAGTACATTAGGAACTTTGAATCATTTCAATTGCATGTATACTTTTCAAGTTATTCACAAATAGCTACTTTAAAAGTGGACACAGTGCAATTTTCACAGTTCCTGGGGGAGGTAAGTTTTTGTTAGTTTTACCAGGTAAGTAAGACACTTACAGGGTTCAGTTCTTGGTCCAAGGTAGCCCACCGTTGGGGGTTCAGAGCAACCCCAAAGTTACCACACCAGCAGCTCAGGGCCGGTCAGGTGCAGAGTTCAAAGTGGTGCCCAAAACGCATAGGCTTCAATGGAGAGAAGGGGTGCCCCGGTTCCGGTCTGCTTGCAGGTAAGTACCCGCATCTTCGGAGGGCAGACCAGGGGGGTTTTGTAGGGCACCGGGGGGGACACAAGCCCACACAGAAATTTCACCCTCAGCGGCGCGGGGGCGGCCGGGTGCAGTGTTAGAACAAGCGTCGGGTTCGCAATGGAAGTCAATGAGAGATCAAGGGATCTCTTCAGCGCTGCAGGCAGGCAAGGGGGGGCTTCCTCGGGGAAACCTCCACTTGGGCAAGGGAGAGGGACTCCTGGGGGTCACTTCTGCAGTGAAAGTCCGGTCCTTCAGGTCCTGGGGGCTGCGGGTGCAGGGTCTTTTCCAGGCATCGGGACTTAGGTTTCAGAGAGTCGCGGTCAGGGGAAGCCTCGGGATTCCCTCTGCAGGCGGCGCTGTGGGGGCTCAGGGGGGACAGGTTTTGGTACTCACAGTCGTAGAGTAGTCCGGGGGTCCTCCCTGAGGTGTTGGTTCTCCACCAGCCGAGTCGGGGTCGCCGGGTGCAGTGTTTCAAGTCTCACGCTTCTTGCGGGGAGATTGCAGGGTTCTTTAAAGCTGCTCCTTTGGATAAAGTTGCAGTCTTTTTTGGAGCAGGTCCGCTGTCCTCAGGAGTTTCTTGTCGTCGTCGAAGCAGGGCAGTCCTCAGAGGATTCAGAGGTCGCTGGTCCCTTTGGAAGGCGTCGCTGGAGCAGAGTTCTTTGGAAGGCAGGAGACAGGCCGGTGAGTTTCTGGAGCCAAGGCAGTTGTTGTCTTCTGGTCTTCCTCTGCAGGGGTTTTCAGCTAGGCAGTCCTTCTTGTTGTTGTTGCTGGAATCTAATTTTCTAGGGTTCAGGGTAGCCCTTAAATACTAAATTTAAGGGCGTGTTTAGGTCTGGGGGGTTAGTAGCCAATGGCTACTAACCCTGAGGGTGGGTACACCCTCTTTGTGCCTCCTCCCAAGGGGAGGGGGTCACAATCCTAACCCTATTGGGGGAATCCTCCATCTGCAAGATGGAGGATTTCTAAAAGTTAGAGTCACCTCAGCTCAGGACACCTTAGGGGCTGTCGTGACTGGCCAGTGACTCCTCCTTGTTGCTTTCTTTGTTCCCTCCAGCCTTGCCGCCAAAAGTGGGGGCCGTGGCCGGAGGGGGCGGGCAACTCCACTAAGCTGGAGTGCCCTGCTGGGCTGTGACAAAGGGGTGAGCCTTTGAGGCTCACCGCCAGGTGTTACAGCTCCTGCCTGGGGGAGGTGTTAGCATCTCCACCCGGTGCAGGCTTTGTTACTGGCCTCAGAGTGACAAAGGCACTCTCCCCATGGGGCCAGCAACCTGTCTCTAGTGTGGCAGGCTGCTGGAACTAGTCAGCCTACACAGACAGTCGGTTAAGTTTCAGGGGGCACCTCTAAGGTGCCCTCTGGGGTGTATTTTGCAATAAAATGTACACTGGCATCAGTGTGCATTTATTGTGCTGAGAAGTTTGATACCAAACTTCTCAGTTTTCAGTGTAGCCATTATGGTGCTGTGGAGTTCGTGCAAAACAGACTCCCAGACCATATACTCTTATGGCTACCCTGCACTTACAATGTCTAAGGTTTTGTTTAGACACTGTAGGGGTACCATGCTCATGCACTGGTACCCTCACCTATGGTATAGTGCACCCTGCCTTAGGGCTGTAAGGCCTGCTAGAGGGGTGACTGACCTATACTGGCATAGGCAGTGAGAGGCTGGCATGGCACCCTGAGGGGAGTGCCATGTCGACTTACTCGTTTTGTTCTCACTAGCACACACAAGCTGGCAAGCAGTGTGTCTGTGCTGAGTGAGAGGTCTCCAGGGTGGCATAAGACATGCTGCAGCCCTTAGAGACCTTCCTTGGCATCCGGGCCCTTGGTACTAGAAGTACCAGTTACAAGGGACTTATCTGGATGCCAGGGTCTGCCAATTGTGGATACAAAAGTACAGGTTAGGGAAAGAACACTGGTGCTGGGGCCTGGTTAGCAGGCCTCAGCACACTTTCAATTGTAAACATAGCATCAGCAAAGGCAAAAAGTCAGGGGGCAACCATGCCAAGGAGGCATTTCCTTACAGATGTGATCTGTAAGTTCCTAGTAAATTCTCCCTTTTCTCCCCAGCATACACGTGCATAATTATTTTCATGTAAACTTGCAATGAGATTGGCCAAGTTAGCAGGGGCACCCATTTCACTCAGGACACTCCATAATTTATCCTGCTGGATGAGATCCAACACAGCGCATAAATCAACAAAGGCTATATACAGATTTTGTTTGTTGAGCAGCACATATTTCCAATACGAAACAGTCAATCTAAACATCTGGTCAATGGTGCTGATTTTTGCATGGAAACCAGCTTGAAGTGGAGACAACTGATGTTGTTCATCCACCCAATTTAACAGCTTATCAAGGTTCTGCCTAACAAAACGTTCTGGAGATTGTCTACAGGACTAATAATCCTAAAGTTTGAAGGATTACCAGCATCTACCTTCATGTAGATTGGAAAGATTTCAGCTCCCTTCCAAGATTCAGGGATTTCTCCACCAGTCGCAATAGCTTTCCAGAAAATGTTAATATAATTAGACCAAACTTGATCTTCAGATTTGTCCAGATCCCCAGGTATCTTGTCTGGGCCAGGTGTCTTTCCTAGTTTGAGGCAACTGATGGCATCAAGGGTATAAGATATACTGATACTTACAGCTGTGTTTGTGTTAAGAGTAACTGTAGTAGAACTTCCAGAACTTGGCCTAAACATAAATCAACAATCTGAACCCACTTCTCAGGCTGAATATGATGAGAAAAAGAATACATCCTATCAAGGCTTCCATGTGAGATTATGTGCCAAAAAGCTTTTTTGTTATTTGTCTTGGTGGCATATAATAAGTCTCCAGTTTTTGTCATTACAATCATTCTTAGCCTTCACAAGTGCCATTTTATAATCGCATGTGGCCTTTGCAATTTCCTAGTGTGAGCATCACTGAACAGCCATTAATAATGAAAGTTTGGCTAATTTACAGCCAGAGTTAAACTGCAAATTTGCCTTACCACAAAGGGTCTGTTTATGTGTGATCTTTGTATAAAAAAGTTCCAGTAGTTTATTAAGAAACCTTTTGTGAATTTCCAAGATAGAAATTTCATCATCAGGACGACCTGCAACTACAGACAAGTATTCAATAAACCAATGATAGATATCAGAATGCAGCCTACAGTTGGATAATACTTGGTGCCATATAATATGCCTATAGTTGTTAAGTTGCTAGCTATCAAAGGAAGAGGTACCTCCATATGATAAGAGGATGGGACTGCACTAAAGGCACCCCATGTAATAATTTAGACAAGGAAATATGATCGCTAGCAGCACAGTTGACAATTTTCATATCATCAATAAATGGCCGTAGCCATATGTCAATGAGCACATAGTCAATAATAATTTTAGATATTCCCCTGTGGAAGGTGGGTGCCATTTTTTGGTCACAGCGGGAATGGCAATTGTAGTCTTTTAGGCCCCGGCCAACTACAATTGAAGCTAGCTGGATGGCTATGCTAAAAGAATTACTCAATGGTTTACCAGATAAAAGCGGTATACTCCACTGCTCATCCTCGAAATCAATAACAGCGTTAATACAAAGTGAAGACTCAAAGGAAACATTGAAAGCTGTGGTAACAGTGACTTAGGACTGTTTTTGATGCAATTTATTGAGCTCATCAAGGAGTTTGAAGATGGGAGAGTTATTGTTAGCGGGCGCCAATGTCACATATGCTTTAAATAGAACTACATTCAGCCCAGAGGGAAATTTAAGAATAATGCCTATTAAATCAGGTGAGTCAACCCTCAAAGGCATGTGTGTGCAAGGGCTACTAGAATCAATAACCCTCCTGCAGCGCACCCACAATTGTGGGGTGGTCAGACTTCTAGATTATAAGAAGTATAATCGAGAACACCTTCTTTACTGCCCAAGTTTCTTGAAATCCACAAATATCAAAGACACCTATATAAGAGCCCCACTTGGTATTTTAAAATATTTTATTAACCTTTTTTAATTTAAAATTTAATGTAACATTAATATGTATTAAACATATATATATTTATTTTAATCTAGGTGTACAAAGCATTTAAAGTAGTTTTGTAATACATAATAAAGTACATTTTGTTTAACCGTAGGTGTACATTGTTTTAATTTAAAATTCAAAAATATGTTTTAATTTAATATCTTCAAATTGATTTAATAATAATGTATTAGTGCTGTGACATTTTGTGGTGTTCTACATTTAAAACAAATAACTACAAGTAATATAATCATTATTTAATGTAAAGATATTTCTTTCAATTTTTTTTGTAATAAACTTTAACATTTTTCCTAATATTTTACAAAGGGAGATCTCTACCTTGATTGTGAAGTACGGAATGACAAATGCAGTCATAAAGCCACAAGTAACTTTACAGTTATATGTGAATTTTTTACTGACTCTACCCCCTATTTCAGGGGATGAGGACATGTATGTAAAGATTTTTGAGTAACTTTATGCTCAGAAATGGTGAATAGCCAAAAGTAGTAAAGTTACTCAAAAGTGTAAAAGTAGATTTACCTGTACCAACTCTACACATGTGAATTTGCCTTTGTAAAGTGCCCCTTCAAGTGATTGCACTGCTCACATGGCCCTGTCATTGCTCTTGGGCTTTGTTTCATCACCAAAATGCAGAAACACAGCATTAAGTCCTAATGGACCAGGCGAACTGATTAGACCTGCTTTTCATTGTTCCGGCTCTGGGCACTATTTCTAGATCCGGAGTCCGATTAATTTTTTTCCAAGTTCAGGAGCGTGAGGAGACATACATTACACTTTCTCAGTACAGATCACAGTGTAACCTATTGGCCATACATTAATTCTCAGAGACCAAATACAATTCAAATGCTTTATGACAGACTCAGAGTCAAGCTTACATAATTGAGTCTCAAAACCACAGTATAGAGATATAAAATCACCAAGGAGAATAAAAGCACTACACAACATTGAATTTAACCAGCATGTGCAGAACCAGAATTTCAATAGCGATAATGCAGAAAATGAGAAAAGGCCTCTGATGCATTAAATCTAAATCCAAGTTTTCCTGCCTAACAATTAAATCTAGATTCCTAGCTATTCTAATATCTATGAAATTCAGAAAAAAAGGTCAGCACAGCAGAACTTCTGTAGAAGTTTCTGTCAAGAGTGGTGTGAGTAGCATGGTGCCACTTAGAAAAAAGAGGGAGCGATCTATTCTTCATAGAGGTCTGCTCTGATCAAGGGGCAAGAGGAATCTGAATCTACAACCAGCTAAACCACATTTAAATCTTGATTCATCTAGAAGCTGACATCACAGACAAAACCTTCCGCTGAAAAGAAATTGACAAATCACACATTCTAATTGCTATTTTCTTCCTCTCAAATCTCTTCCATTCGACCTTGTTGCACCCTCACATTCAGGAATTTTAAAGTAGAGTTACAGCTGCCAATTCAGGATACTCCTTCTGGCCTTGGTAACACATCCAAAGACTCAGTTCATACCATCACACATGCAGCTTAGGAAGATATGCAATAATACAAGCTTTCACGTTGAAGGTTTCAAATACAAAAATAATGTGGGCATTCACAAGATAAACATGAATAAACTTTAAATGTTTTTCCACACGTTTCTCATGATGAATATAAAATGAAATGATTATGGAAATAACATTTCTAAAATATACCATAACATACTTGCAAACCCATGAATAAATGTGTTTTACATAAAATGTTATATTTGTATGTGCACTTCACTTGTATGCATTTCGGTGCGCAATGTTATATGAAAGCCACTTTCACCTGTTTAAATAAGAAAATAATCACTTCTTTATTTCACGTTTGAGAGACATAATGGCACAGCCAAGTTATGTACTCTCATCATTGTGCTGCAGTGTACCTTTGCAGGCAGTCATAGAAGCAGCAGCTACCTAGAGCTCAGCCGCGGTCTCCTGGCAGAGCTGCCGATGCTCCTGCTATATTTCATTTTTGAGGCAGGACTCCACAACTATGTTTGCCACTGATCATCATGGTTTCCAATGAACACCAAAATCATGGGCACATCACAAACAAGCACCGGAAGCAGGCATGCTGCCATATTCAAAAGGAGATGCTGGCTGGGAGCATCACTTGTCTTTGAGAGTCTAAGAGTTCAGCTATCAAAAGACCTATCATGTCAATGACAAAACAGATGACATCTAAACATATAACATTATTGCTTACAATTTTAAAGGACAGTTTTTTTTTTTTTTATACTTGTACTTGCTATAATATGCTACACGAGGTTACTGTATTGAGTAACATTCATTAACGTTTCTAGTTTCTAGCCATAAACATATAAAGACATTCTAAATTATTTTTCCATGTGTGAGGCAAGAGACAATTACATTTGTAGTAAGCACTCTACTAACAGAGCAAATATAACAGGGCTAACTTTCGGATGAGCTACTTGTTGGTTCTACCAAATTTTGCAGTTCTAAATGAACAAGTGCAGTGTCATGAAGATGTTTCCTCCGTATCACACTATATAGCATACTGTTGCAGCCTTTCTTTCAGTTCAGGTTTTCGCTCCAATTCAGCCACTTGAACTGTCCAAGGTACCTAAAGTTGGAAAGTATACAAATTACTCACTAAATCCATCTGGATCTCAATACAAAATCTTTCTAGAAACAAGTAAACTAAACAATTGTGATTTAATCACACATAAACACCTTCTAAATTGGTATAAAGGACTGTGGTAATCCAACTGGATTTAAAAACAAGTGTACATGCATTCTTCTACAAAGAACAAGCTTAAAAGTAAGTTAAATTTAAAGTTAAATTTAACATCACTGGCATTCCTTAATTTAAGACAAACGTATTCCAAGGACGACGTGCACATCAGTATCAATTAAATAGTCAACAAAGCATTTTAAGCTGGCATTGTGAAGTTAAACCAGCTTCATTCTGGTAGACATATTTTCATGTGTTCGACCTATATACACACAGGCTCCACATTCACCTGTGCCACTCACACTGAACAGATTCAGACGTTCTCAACTTAGGCAGACACTCAATCCTCTGGAATGACTCCTACCCACTCGGACCCACCCCCACAATGAAAGATCATGCCTACAACCTTGGCATCATTCTCGACAGCGAACTCTCCATGAAAGGCCAGGTCAACGTTGTTTCTTCAGCCTGTTTCCGGACACTCTGCATGCTCTGCAAAATCTTCAAGTGGCTACCCATCGACATAAGGAAGACAGTAACACAGGCCCTCATCACCAGCTGACTAGACTACGGCAACACGCTGGACCCACCACCGCCGCAGTCAAACAAAGATTCCAGACGATCAGAACGCAGCTGACATACTGATCCTTAACCTGCCCAAGAGAACCCACATCACCCAGCACCTGAAGGACCTCCATTGGCTCCTGATCCAGAAAAGATGCGGCTTCAAGCTCCTCACCCATGCCTACAGAGCTTTCCATAATCAAGGACCCATCTACTTGAACGACCTCCTTCACCTCTACCAACAGACTAGGAACCTCTGCTCGGCAACCATCACCCTCACAAAGACACTAGGTATATGCTGTGCCCGTACCAGAGGATGCTCCTTCTCCAACCTCACTGCCAAAGCCTGGAATGCTCTTCCCCTCCATCTCTGCACCACACCCTTACTGACAAACTTCAGAAACGGACTGAAAACTGGGCTTTTCGGATAAACACCTGCAACAAGTGCCTGGATACCCACTCGGATGAAAAGCTGCACTATACAAATAACAGCTGATTGACTGATTGATTTTTTTTCCACTCATATCTGACATAGTGAAGAGCCCAGTTAGCATAGATTACCTTGACCTTTTAAACAGGTGAGCCTGGTATTAGTTACTTTTCCACCACCACGAACATCCAGGCCCTTATGGCCTCACTGATGAAAAAATCACAAACATAATAAACCTTACTTGCCACACTAACAGAGAGCCAGAGAACATTCTCTGAAGAGACATGTGGGAGAATTACTTCCTAAAATGGGCCTTGTGTAGGCCACCTTTATTCCTAAATGTGCTTCATTTTTCGTACTTCTTCCACTATATACACGTAAGTGTATTCTAGTATGTTTCTAAGGGTATTTCTAATTATTCTATTGCAGACCACAGGCTTTTATCTCGGTTTTCTCACTGTCCATTGCCCAATAACACAAAAGAATCACATCTCATGATATAATGACTTTTGCTCTACATCTACTGAATAATTATGCCCTACAACAGAAAACAAAAGCACAAGAAAATAATAAACAATATGTCAGTTTGGCAAACGGAAATGGTCTTTAATTGAATAATGTTGTATGCTTCTTCCTTCAGGAAATTTGGCACACATAACGTGAAACTTTTAATTGATAGAGTGCAATCAAGATCATAAAGCTAACCGAATTTCATACAATAAATGAAATACTGAAGTTTACATTTGAGCCTCCTCAGTGCACAGGCAGAGAAAGAGAAAACATGGCTGTCAGTGTTTGGCATTGCACTTGCAAGATCGAACATGCTGGTAAAGTAGGAGACCCAAAACTGAAATGCAGTACCAATTGCAGGAAAGAATATAACTTCACTGCCATATTATATTTTGGTGAATTGTGTTGAATAGACCCTGAAACTGGGTGCTCTGTAACCCTAAGGCCCCCACCAGTCATCCCATTGTAATACCCAGTCTAGCTTTATTGTGACCACACATTGTGATATCCAGTCCAGCCTTAATGTAACCAAACATTTAATATAGTGGGAGAATAATTTGGAAAATACGATACACAAGAGCACAACTTTGGACCAAAAGGGTATTTGGCCAAATGTCTCCTTGTTCCACAGTTTCTTACTAGCTGACTACACAACAACTGAGATGGCAGTGATTTTGATGGCAAGGCAGGGCACCTTTCTTCCCATGGAAATGTCACTTTTCTGTGGGCCCTGCTTTGGTTTACAATACAGTGCTTATTTACAGCACATTTAGTTTGAGTGGTAAAGTTGCCATTAGATGTTATTTATCCTTTTTCCATGGCTAAAAACTATCCATTGGACCACGAGTGATATGACTCGCCACTCCACAGACTTGCCCACCGTGTTAGGGATACTATCAAAGTAATTTTCTATAGCACTCACTACCTGTATTTATCCTATTTCTTAGCTGCCCCAATATTTTCATATAATGCGAAAAAGGCTGAAGTAGATTGTGGTACCTTTTCTGACTCCTTGGGCAGAAAGTTGTTACTCGGCATTAATCTTTGCTGATACTGTTGTTTAATTCCATTTGCATAATGTAGTTGATCATTTTGCAAACTTGTCTTGTCATAGAAGGAAATAGCCAGCAATTAAGCCTTACTTCAGGAGATGGTCAATGAAATGGAACTCAAATACAGTATTACACAGTAATCACACTTCATAAACTCAATTTCCAGATAAGGTTTATGTAGACTAAAAGGGCCAGATTTAGGAAGGTGATTATTGAATGAAATCTCAAAAATGTGTCCCATGACTCACAGTAACCCTTGCAGTCCAACTGTCGTCTTCTGATGCATAAGGAGGAACAAAGTGTCTCAACGAGTGGTAGCCTATGGAATTGGGATGGGAATTTGGACTCTCTAATGGTAACCATGCACTCTTATCACCTGTAGGTAAGCTGGTGATCTAAATGTTTTATTGCTATTCCTTCAATTGCAAACTGCACAAAGGTTCATGTCAAGAAATATCAGAGAGAGAGAAAGCGAGAGTTCCCCAGATGTTTCACCAGACTGAAAGCTGGAGGCTTACGGGCCGCTGAACACAGAAAATAATCCCCTAAAACAAGATGTTCCACGTCTCATAAAACAATTGGCATTCCTACCCCCAATCTGATAGCAACACCTCTAAGAGGAGATAAATCATGCTCTAGAATAAGCACATACTGCTCTGGAGTAAATGTATGCAAACCTTTCTTGAGTGCACATGATTAATCACAATAACCACTGGATTAACTGCTAACGTTGAGTTCCGAGGTAGCATGCTACTTGCAGTAGAGCACTTCAATGCCTTGTCAGAAGTAGTAAGCACACTATAAACGCAATACTGCTGATGTGCAGCACAACCCAATGACCTAACCCCTCTCGGAGGTGATGTAGCCTTGCAGCTAGAGTTCCAACACCTGTAACCAATGAACCGGGTTCACATTGCTGTCTCAGCTCAATACCTTGTGATTGAGGGCAAAGCACTCACTTTCCCAGCACCTAAAAACATGTGAAATCTAGGGCACAATGTGCAAAGCCCTTTTGCAGTCACAAACCCAGCGATTCTCAAACCAACAGAGCTTGCAAACGCAAAAAGATTTTTTTGAGATCCTCACTAAATCATAAATAAGAGGAGTTGTTGAAGGGGAGTCCTCCCCCTATCTGCAGTGTAGAAAGGAATTTTTCAATTGCCTGTGATTGCGTCTACGATTGCAAACTATTTATGAGTTACTGACCCTCAAGATATGGTAATAACTGATTCGCAAAGGGCAAGGTGCCCACTTTGGGATGGAAGTGGAAGGTGGATGGGTTAGCAAGCAATAGTCCAAAGGACCACTGCCTGATACCGCTGTAGCGTCCTTAATGGAAAAACATTTGTTCTTAAAAGTCGCCCCTTTGTCTTTAATGGACAAGGGCTGCTTCAAACAAAGGTTTCTCATTGGGGAAAGCAATTACAGGTACAAACGTCTGCTGCCAGTATAAGTCTCCATTCCTGCACTGGCGGCCAAACCCAAAGAGATGCAAATTGCAACCTGCCTAATAAATATTCTTTAGGCAGGTTGTTTTGCGATCTCCTGCCAATAGACGATTTGTAGAGCAACCAATGAGTATGTACATTGCATCACAAACTGCGTTCCCATCCACAAACCCAGGGCACAAGTCGAGTGTACACGCAAGTAGATGCTGTCTACTTATTCCTTTCACATGGTGGACACCGTTTACCCTCCCAAGAAGTTAGGCCCCACAGAAATATGCTGAACTTGTAATTGTAATTTTCGGACATGGGCCAACATTCTGCAGTAGCTGCATGTTGTCTACTTTCGTTTGGAGCATCAACGTGCAGGCGATGGTGCCTTTTTATTTTAAAATCCAGCTGAGCCCAAAACAAATGTCGAATTTAAGGGGCACTCGGGCCTCTTTTAAAGGAGTATCCTGGCTGGGAGATATCTGGTGCTTCAACCCTAGATGCAAACGCAGTAGAGGGGAAACAAAGGCACACAGCCTGTGCTTACTTCACAATTAGTTAAGAGAGTCATGCTTTTAGTTTTTTTTCAGTCCCTATATAGAAAAGGTATGCATGCACTGTAAGAATATCAGATATGTTGGTCTGTCACAGTATTTACACAAACAACAATTTAAATACCACTATTTAGTTTTATTTCTTTGATAGCACTGCTCACCTCAGTGCAGGTTGTCAGAGCACTTTCCATCACACGTACACATTATAGATTGACAATAAATCACATGTGTGTAATCAATGTGGGGGCTTGTGTGATGAGACATAAGACATTGAAGGCAACAAGGTTTAGTTAGGAGTCACAGGCCCTTCATGGCTCATTGTATTATATTAGAAATATTACACTTTATGAACAGTATGTAACAAACTGATCTCTGTTCGATGTGGTAAAAGCAGTAGTCTACTTGCCCATCTACATAAAATAAAAATCTGTAATCTGTGGGACATGATGTACTTTGCAGGACACACATTATTCTTCTCTGCCACTTTGATTCAAAACTCAAACTAGCCAGAACAGAGCTCTCTCCAGCAACTAGGGCAACCTCTAGAGTTATTTTACAATTATTTCCTGAGATTTACTAGGCACACAAAAATATCTGCAGCAGGTGCCTTAACCCCCATTGGATATTTAAAAATGCAGAAGTTGCATTCAATTAAGCAGATCAGATTTACTGTCACATTTTCCCTTGTTGACAATTTCTCTGTGGCAGTGTTTTAAAAAATAAATGTATAAGTTGAAGTCCAAGTTGTTCAGCAGGGTTGTCTCAATTTTCAGGCACAACCCTCAGGCAAAATCTTATTTGTTAAATATTGCAATGGCTCAAATGCAACTCTGTAATGACGTGGTCTGGAATTCCTGTATGTCATGTGCAATCCTCTGACATAGTAAGCTCTTGATGCTTTGGATTCCATGTGAAGCTAACGGACGTCTGCTCACACCAGGACTCTGTGCACCTTTTCTTAGAAGTTACCTACTTTGTTACTAAACCTTGACAATTCAATAAATCTTCTACCATTAAATAAGACTGATGAGTGACCTCTCGTCTTTACAAAAGTGGCAACAAGGATGAAGTAAACTGTGGACCTCTCCTGCCGCACTTCGTTTATGGACGCATCCCATTTTCTCTAAGGTGCCTGACAGTCTCTGGATTAAAAGCATTCCTTTTTTTCCATAAGCTAACCTGCGTGAGATGACCTTGCAGCGTGTTTCACGTGGAATGTTGAGCAACTGAAGCTTCAGTTTTCAACGCGATTAGAGGAAGAAAAGTGTCAATACTAAACGGATATTTACTCTCTGGTGAATTGTTGTTCTTGTACCTGACAGGAGGTCCTTCAGTCAGCAAAACAGAAGAAGGACTGCTGTCTTTTTTCTTCTTCATCTTACAAGGTAGAAGAAGGACTTCAGGAAAAACAAAGGAAAGTTTGTTAGTTTTTTTCAGTATGTTTTGGCCATCTTTCTTTGGGACAACATAAAGACTCAACAAAATTAAATTATTTTCCTTTTTCTTTTCCTTTTTCTTTTTCTTCTTTACTCTTTTTGGTACCGAGCTTTTCTTTACTTTTTTTTTTTTTTTAAAAAGAAGAAAAATAGAGAAAGGAAAATGCAGAATGTGCTGCCCCCTGTTCCTTTTTTACAAGATCCTGGGGATCCTCCCTTGGAGTGGAAGTTATGGCTACGTTCTTGCAAGGCCTTTCTAGGAGCTATTGTTGGGCACAAATTTAGGCCTGAAAGAAAAAAAAGTTTCATGTATTATTATATGGGTGTAGGACAGAATATCTTCGACCATTTACCAGTCTATGAATTACGTGAGGAAGAAGAATTGGATGAATTTGAAATGGCAGTTGCACAATTGGACAAGCATTTCACTAAAACTAAGAATGTTGCAGTATATAGGTAAAACATTTTTACAAGGTCACAAAACCCTAATGAAAGTGTAGATTCTTTCATTACAGCGTTAAAAGTTTTAGCTGCAAAGTGTGAATTTGAGAATTTTACCTCTCAACTTATACGTGATCAACTATTAGCAAGATGCTATTCCAAAAGGATCCAGGAAAAGTTACTAACTTGCAAAGATCCGTCCTTAGACAAAACTATTGACATAGCAAAAAGTATTGAATGTTCTTTGGAGGATGCAAAACAATTGGAGCTTTCTTTGTCTAACACTTCTTTTTCAGGTGCGGTGATGAGTACACAGAACAATGATAACAAGAAACAAGTTTGTGCTGAGAAAAAACAAGAGAACATCTAATTTTCTAGGAATACCTCGTCACCTAAATGCAACCATAAGGCTATGGCCCTCATTACAACATTGGCGGTAAATCCCGCTTCCCACCATGCAGAAGACCGCCAACACACCGCCGCCGCCGCGGAATTACGCCACAGCTATTATGACCCACAGTTCGGAATCCACCAAAATCTAGACACCCACACAAGTCCGCCACACCAAAGGTCAGTGATAAACTGGCGAAAACAAAACCTCCACCGTCACGCCAACAGAAATACACCCACACTATCACGACACACGAATCCACGCGGCGGTCTTTCAATCGCGGTATTCCATTGGCGGTACACACCGCCGCGCTCAAAATACACACACATCTCCAAAACACAGCCACATTGGACAATTCGAAATACACACACCTGATACACATACACACACCACTCCCACACACCCAATACAATATAAAACACACACCCACATCACCCACAAACTCTTACGACAACAATTCATGAACGAAAGCCAGAGAGAGACAGCACCAGAAAGAACACTAGCATCCACAGGCACACAACACCATCACCCACAGAACTTCCACGCACTTCACACAACACACCACTACATATCAGCACACTAATCACCCCACACTCCACCCCACACATCACCTACACCACCCCATGGCACGGCAAAGACACCACAGGTTCTCGGAGGAGGAGCTCAGGGTCATGGTGGAGGAAATTGTCCGGGTAGAGCCACAGCTATTCGGATCACAGGTGCAGCACACCTCCATTGCTAGGAAGATGGAGCTATGGTGAAGAATAGTGGACAGGGTCAACGCAGTGGGACAACACCCAAGAAATCGGGAGGACATCAGGAAGAGGTGGAACGACCTACGGGGGAAGGTGCGTTCCGTGGTCTCAAGACACCACCTGGCGGTTCAGAGCACTGGTGGCGGACCCCCACCTCCTCCCCCACAACTAACAACATGGGAGGAGCAGGTCTTGGCGATTCTGCATCCTGAGGGCCTCGCAAGAGTAGGTGGAGGAATGGACTCTGGTGAAACAAATCTTAACTATTGCACCCCCACCCTTCCTGCATGCCAGCACATACCTCCACCCTCACCCCCAGCACTCCTACTCCTCACAAATGTCTCAGCATCACAAACCACCCATCCCAACACCAAGCCCTGCATGCAACAACAAAGCATGGACACCCATCACTAAAGCATGCCCACTGCACATACCCAAACATCCCCCTAAACCATCATCACACAAGCCCCCACACAGGAATGCAAGCACTGGGGTACACGGTCACCCACCCATTGCACACCATGACACACACAGATGTAATAACCATCCTTTTATACCCATGCAGGACCCCTACCAAACGTCACCGAACAGGAGGGTCCAGACATGTCCACACCTCCAACAGAAGAGGCCCACAGTGATGACAGCACCTCTGTCCAACTGGATCTAGATGACCAGCCCGGCCCATCGGGGACCTTGGGACAGTCGGTTCCCATCACATAGTCACAGGCCACTACAAAGTTTCTACCCTCTGGAAACACCAGCACAGCACCCACCCAGCGGGCCCATACCTCCGTCCCCAGGACACGTCAATCAGCTGTTTGTCCACCACTACAGGGAACCCAGGCTAACCCACCACCCCAATAACAACAGGGACCTGGGGGCAGTGGTAGTGGGCACACGGTCCAGGGGACGGAGGCCCAGGAACACAGGGGAAATGGGAGGGCTGCTGTGTGACAGGGGGCGGACAGGCCAAGGGAACCCACTCTCCACGAGGCCCTCTCCTCCATCATGGGAGCCTACCACCACTCCCAGGAGACGATGGCAACGGTGCTGGCCAAGTTTCAGGAGAACCAGCGCCTGCAGGAGGAACAGTATATGGGCTTCAGGGAGGAACTCAGAACCGTCAACTCCACCCTAGGCACCATCGTAGGGGTGCTGAAGGAAGTACTCAACACCAGGCGGGACACTGTGGCACAATAAGGGGCCCCTGACACTAGCCTGGACCATGAACTGCCCACCACCGACGCAGGCGCTAGTGGACAGGACGCCCCGCCACAGGACCACCACACCAGCACCCCACCCCCTGCAGAGTGAGAACCACCTCGCAAACAGTCCCTGAGATCCAGGAACAAGACAGACAACGATGCCAAGACCCCCGCCAAGAAATGAGACCACCCTGATTGTCATCCTACTGTCCCACTTTGTCACCCTGTCCATACTTAAACTGCCCCAGCTCCACTTCCTATGCCCCTTTGGACAATGCACCTGTGAGACTAATAGACTGGACTCTGCCATAGACATTCCTCCACCATCACCCCTCACCATTTTACTACCCCCTCCAATATTGAGCACTTAAATAAACACACTTAAAGCACAAAACAATCTGGAGTCTGTCTGTGATTTCGAAATAGTGTATTAGCAATAACAGTGGAAAAATGTTCATTCAAATGTAATGTCAACATACTTATGTCACACAGCTCTAGTCCATGAGGAATCAAAGCAGATGTCACACAGTGGGACCCACATCTTTGAAATCGTAAGGGAAATTGAACACTCAGTGACCATACACTGGGTGAAAACGACAGACAGTAGAGAGGCAGTAGTGTTTAAGTACATGTAGTAGGCAGCTCTGTATTCTTACTTGTGTCTCACTGGAAATATTGCTGGATCACTGAGTCCCTGTTGTTCATGGCTTCTTCCTCTGCTTCCTCGTCTTCACTGTCCACAGGCTCCACAGCTGCCACAACACCGCCATCTGGCCAATCCTCCTGCAGAAAAGGCACCTGTCGTCGCAAAGCCAAGTTGTGAAGCATACAGCAGGCCACGGTGATCTGGCACACCTTCTTTGGTGAGTAGAATAGGGATCCACCTGTCATATGGAGACACCGGAACCTGGCCTTCAGGAGGCCGAAGGTCCGCTCGATCACCCTCCTAGTTCGCCCATGGGCCTCACTGTAGCGTTGCTCTGCCCTTGTCCGGGGATTCCTCGCTGGGGTCAGTAGCCATGACAGGTTGGGGTAACCAGAGTCACCTGCAAATGGCGAGGGACAACTGTTAGACACACACTAACCTGGAGGGATATCCCTAGACCCAGACAACCATTCCCACTGACTAGCTTCCAGGTGCTCACCTAATAGCCACACACGGTGCCTCTGGAGTTGACCCATCACATAAGGGATGCTGCTATTCCACAAGATGTAGGCGTCATGCACTGAGCCAGGGAAGATGTCTTTCACATGGGAGATGTACTGGTCTGCCAAACATACCATCTGTACATTCATCAAATGATAACTCTTCCGGTTTCTGCACACCTGTTCACTCCTGTGGGGGGGACCAAAGCCACATGGGTCCCATCAATGGCACCTATGATGTTGGGGATATGTCCCAGGGCATAGAAGTCACCTTTCACTGTAGGCAAATCCTCCACCTGAGGGAAAACGATGTAGCTCCACATGTGTTTCAGAAGGGCAGACAACACTCTGGACAACACGTTGGAAAACATAGGCAGGGACATCCCTGATGCTATGAACACTGTTGTTTGAAATGACCCACTTGCAAGGAAATGGAGCACTGATAGCACCTGCACTTGAGGGGGGATTTCTGTGGGATGGCGGATAGCTGACATCAGGTCTGGCTCCAACTGGGTACACAGTTCCTGGATTGTGGCACGGTCAAGCCTGTATGTTATAATCACATGTCAATCTTCCATTGTCGACAGGTCCACCAACGGTCGGTACACCGGAGGATGCCGCCATCTCCTCACATGTCCCAGCGGACGGTGCCTATGAAGGACAACAGCGAGCACAGAGTCAAACAACTCAGAGGTACGTACCCACAGCTTACACAGAACACCATTCATACTCAAAAAGTGGCCTGTGCGTGTGTTGAGTCTAGGCCTAAGTATGTGTGACGCACTTGAAAATGAAGCCATGTGGGCCCCTGAAATGGCAGCTGCCTGACCTCTAAAGTGGGACAATGGGATGTGAGGTAACTGCGCTGGCGTTGTACACCGTCGCAGAAGGCGGGTAAAGACTGCGGCCCAATGCTGCATTGGTTAACATTGGACCCTATGGGTCCCAGGAGCCAATGGCGATGTACGCTGGCGGTGACGGTACGCACGGTTGGGGACATGACCGCCATTTTCTATCTAGGCAATCACTCGATACCTGATCTTCGACAGGAGAGGACCTACACTGCAAGTGCTGCTGTGACCTCGGCCTGGAAGAGACAATGGCTCGAGTGTCTGGGGAAAAGGCCCCTGCCTTCACATCGGAGGAGTTGGAGAAACTCGTGGATGGGGTCCTCCCCCAGTACACGCTACCCTACGGTCCTCCAGACAAACATGTAAGTACACTGGAAGCATGATGTATGGGCTATGCCTGTGTGGAGAGGGCTGGATGTAAGAAGGAAGGGGGGAGAGTCCAGCGTGCATGAAACTAAGGTGAATGCATGTGCCACATGGCAAGGGTAGGGATGGGGGCCAATCACTTTGACGGTGCAATTGGTAATAAGTTTCTCTTCCCCCTGTACAATTCATGTAGGTCAGTGCCCACCAGAAAAAATATATTTGGCGTGCCATCGCCAAGGATGACCAGACCCTGGGGGTCTACCACAGACGGGGCACCCACTGCCAGAAAAGATGGGAGGACATTCGCCTCTGGAGCAAGAAGACGGCGGAGGCTCAGCTGGGGATGGCCTCCAAATGTGGGAGGGGTGCCCGTCGCACCAGGACCCCCCTGATTTGCAGGATCCTGGCGGTGGCCTACCCGGAGTTGGATGGGCACTTGAGGGTATCACAGCAGCCACAAGGGGGTGAGTACACTCTCATTCTGCAGATTTTGCGCTCAGTGTAGGGGTCTGGGTGGGGGAGGTGGGCTGTGGGTTTCCCTAGGCCAGGGCGAGTTCCGTAGGCAAGTGCCCTCCGTTAGGCAGGCCATGTGGCACCCCACCCCACCTCTGTAGAGTGCCAAGTACACCTAGTCATGCCCCTGTGTCATCTATGTGTGCAGATGTCGTCCATAGCCTTGTAGGCCATTTCCAAGGGATTGAAGAGTGGACCCCAAGTGCGCGGTGTAGTGCACGGGGCTTCTGTGTCTATCGTGTCCATTAACGGTAGCGTTAATGCATGCACTCAACATGTTTTTCTTCTGTCATCCCCCCCCCTTTTTGTGGTCTCCCTGTTCTTGTGTGCAGTAGCATCATCAGGCGGAGGAGCAGTGGCACCGGAGCACCAGGGGGCTGCATCCCACATGGCCATGGAATGCCACACTACGGACTCGGAGTTCACCAGTGGGACGTGAGGGCGAAGGGAGCTCCACTGTGGGGACAGGAGCTGAGACCAGTGACACAGACTCATCCTCTGATGGGAGCTCCCTTGTGGTGGCGGCAACATCTGTGCCACCCCCATCTACAGGTATAGCCACCACCCCCCCTACCAGCACTGCCCTCCCAGCAGCCCCTCAGCCTTCGCCCTGTGCCCGCTCACCCGGGAGGATGGGCATCACCTTCTACCCAGGCACCTCAGGCCCTGCCCCTGTCACCCCTGCTGCCCTCAGTGAGGAGGCCATTGGCCTCCTCAGGTCCCTCACCGTTGGGCAGTCTACCATTTTGAAAGCCATCCAGGGTGTAGAAAGGCAGTTGCAACAAACCAATGCATTCCTGGAGGGCATTAATTCTGGTCAGGCGGCCCTTCAGCAAGCTTTTCAGACTCTGGCCTCAGCACTGATGGCAGCCATTGTCCCTGTGTCTAGCCTCCCCCTCCAACTTCCTCCACCCAGACCCAATCTCCTGTACCTCAGCCTATCCCAAGCACACCTACAGAGCAGCATGCACACACATCAACACACAAGGGAAGCTCAGGCAAACATAAGCACCACACATCCCACAGGCACTCACGCAAGCATCACACACATGCAGACACACCAACATCCACTGCCTCCACTGTTTCCCCCTCCTCCTCGTCTCCCTTCTCCCTCCCTGTCTCGTCTACACTCAAACCTGCATGCACTACCTCTACAGCCACTACGTTCCTCTCCAGCACACCCACCACCACACCCCGCTCACGTGCAGTCACCACCCCACTACCATTCACACGTCCCCTGTGTCCTCTCCCACTGTGTCTGTGACGCCCCCTCCCAAGATACACAAACGCAGCCACACACCCACCCAACAGCCATCCACCTCACGACAGCCTCTAGCGCATGCACCTTCACCCAAAGTCAGCAAACAAACACCTCCTACAACCACCACCTCTTCCTCCACTCCCAAACCCCCTCCAGCTACCCGTCCCAGTCTATCAAAAAGACTTTTCCTGTCCAACCTTGACCTCCTTCCAACACCGCCCCCAACCCGTCCATCTCCTAGGTCCCGAACTAGCACCTCAGCCACAACATCTCCGGGACCAGTGGTGCCTGTAGTCACCGGAATCTGGAGTGCACCGGCCACCAGGGCAGCCAGTGTGGCATGGAACCACAGCACAGACAGTCCCCCACCTGTGAAGCATCAGAAGTTGGCCAGTGCCCGGCAGGAGAGGGGGAAGACTCCAGCCACCAAAGCCGCTCCCAGGGGTCCCGGTGGGAGTGTGGAGTCAGCTATGACACCTTCCAAGGTGGGGAAGGGCCACAAGAAACCCGGCAAGTGTGGGAAGAGCAGCATGGTGGAGAAGACCGCCGTCATCCCCACTGCCCAGGAGGTCACAGCCAGCACCAGCCCAGCTGCCCATGAGGCCACCGCCAGCACAAGCCCAGCTGCCCAGGAGGCCACCGCCAGCACAAGCCCAGCTGTCCAGGAGGCCACCACCAGCACAAGCCCAGCTGCCTAGGAGGCCACCGCCAGCACAAGCCCAGCTGCCCAGGAGGCCACCACCAGCACAAGCCCAGCTGCCCAGGAGGCCAGCACCAGCCCAGCTGCCCAGGAGGCCACCGCCAGCACAAGCCCAGCTGCCCAGGAGGCCACCGCCAGCACAAGTCCCGCTGGGTCATGAAGGACCGCCAGCACAAACCCCGCTGGGCCATGAAGGACCGCCAGCACAAGCCCTGCTGGGCCATGAAGGAACGCCAGCACAAGCCCCGCTGGGCCATGAAGGACCGCCAGCAAAAGCCCCGCTGGGCCAAAAGCATCGCTGAACAGGGCACCGCCGCCTCAAGCACCGCTGAACAGGGCACCGCCATCTCAAGCACTGCTGAACAGGGCACCGCCACCTCAAGCACCGCTGAACAGGCCACCGCCGTCTCAAGCACCGCTGAACAGGGCACCGCTGTCTCAAGCACCGCTGAACAGTGCACCGCCGTCTCAAGCACCGCTGAACAAGGCACCGCCGTCTCAAGCACCGCTGGCCCATGATCGTCATGGGCACTGACACTACTGAGTCCGTCATGGGGTGAATGAAGCACTCTAGGCACCATTCCCCCTCCAGAACCGGTAGAGACTGTCATCCAATACCTCTGTCCTTAGCAGGATGAAGCACTCTGGGCACGATGCCCCCTCCAGAACCAGTGGAGACTGTCATCCACTACCTCTGTCCTTAGCAGGATGAAGCACTCTGGGCACCATGCCCCCTCCAGAACCAATGGAGAGATCCATCCACTACCTCTGTCCTTAGCAGGATGAAGCACTCTGGGCACAATGCCCCCTCCAGAACCAGTGGAGAGATCCATCCACTACCTCTGTCCTTAGCAGGATGAAGCACTCTGGGCACAATGCCCCTCCAGAACCAGTGGAGAGATTAATCCACTACCTCTGTCCTTAGCAGGATGAAACACTCTGGGCACCATGCCCCCTCCAGAACCAGTGGAGACTGTCATCCACTTGAGAGACTGTGGCTTTGCACTCCCCAGGATGGAACAGTGGGCAACCCACCCACTGTAGAGACTTGAGAGACTGTGGCTTTGCACTCCCCAGGATGGAACAGTGGGCAACCCTCCCACTGTAGAGACTTGAGAGACTGTGGCTTTGCACTCCCCAGGATGGGACAGTGGGCAACCCACCCACTGTAGAGACTTGAGAGACTGTGGCTTTGCACTCCCCAGGATGTGACAGTGGGCAACCCACCCACTGTAGAGACTTGAGAGACTGTGGCTTTGCAGTCCCCAGTATGTGACAGTGGGCATGTGGCCCCCTCATGGTTTTGGCGTTGTGCACTCAAGCTTCTGAGGTGCCCCCCCTTTCCCTCCCCTGAGGTGCCTGTTTCGTTGCTGTCTGATGCCCCTGCAGTGTTCTCTCCGTCATGGTCGGGGATCTTGGGTGGGCCTTGCCCATACCATGTGGTCCCAGTGTTCCACTGACTTAATTGGAGCACTACCTGGACTACTATGCTTGGTATATATTTTGTACATGGTGCATATATATATTTCTGCCTACTTGATTTTAATTTATTACAATGGTTACACTCATTTTCTATTGTCTTTGCATTCTTCCACGGGGGCTTGGGGGGGTGCAACTGTGATGTATTAATATGCATTAGTGTGTGTGTTGTAGTGGGTGGGGAGGGGTGTGTGTGTGTGTCCCTGTTTTTTCCCTCCCACCTCCCCTGTGTCATAGGTGCAGTACTCACCGTGGCCTTCGCCGCTGGCATTCGTGCTCCTGATAGAGGAGCAGGAAGACTATCGCAGGTAGAATTTGGAGTTCCGGGTCCATGGTGTCCTCGTTCCTCGTGGGGTGTGTAGAGGTGAGCATTTTTCCTTCGGAATTCCTGTTTCTGACGTGTTTTTATCCGCGGTGAATCTGCCCCGGAAAAGGTAGCGGATTGGCCTGTCATAATAGTGTGGGCGGTACATTGTCTCCTGCCTGTCTGTTGGCGGTGACCGCTGCGCTGTTTGTTTGTACCACCGTGGTGGTCGGAGTGTTAAAGTGGCTGTCTTTGTTGGCGGTTTCCGCCATGGTCGTAATTGCAAATTTTTCTGCCGGCCTGTTGGCGGTCTTACCGCCACTTTATCACCGTCCGCCAGGGTTGTAATGACCACCTATGTATTTTAGGTATGGTTCTTCTAATCATATTTCTTCTTTTAAGAACTGTCCAGCTATTAATCAACAATGTAGAAATTGCAACAAACTCAGACATTTTTCACAAGTGTGTAGAAGTGTTAAGAAGAGTAATGTTCGATGTGTGCTTGGTGAAGACAAGGAGAATATACAACATGAAGACAATGAGTTGTATTAGTGTTCAAGGATAATACATCTGCAGTTAACAAGCTAGTTCTAGATCCTGATATTGACGTGTTAATAGAAGGAATTGTAGTTAAACTTTTGGTGGATACAGGAGCTCGCATTATGATTGTTTCACTAGAAAACTTCAATGAGTTTTGGGTGGAAAAAACTTTTTTTCCTCCTGATGTTGCCACACTGGCTTTTGAGGGGAGCAAAATGTATTTAATTGGGTACTTTTGGGCTTCGTTGTCTATATTTGGTGAAACTATTCGAGGCAAAGTCTATGTGGCCAAAAAAGGCATTAATGTCTTGGGGTTGATTCATCAAGCTGATTTTAAGTTGATCATGAAACCGGGAAGGGAAAAACCTGTGACTATTGAAAGAAGGGATGCCAATTGTGTTAAAACTGTTTCAGACACTGTGAATATTTGGCAACAAAAATTTAAGAAGTTATTTCAGGACAACTTAGGAAAAATAACAGATTTTACACACACAATTAATTTGAAACAAGGGGCAGTCCCCTTAAACATAAATTAAGAAATGTTCCCTTTAGTGTGAGAACAGACTTGTCCAACTTGCTGAGAGACATGTGTGAACATGGCATAATAGAGAAAGTGGAGGCAACCCAGTGGTTGTCTCCCATTGTTTTAGCAAAAAAGAGTTCTAGGATTTGAGCATGTGTGTGGATTCAAGAACCTTGAATAAAGTAATTTGGGTGGACAGTTTCCCATTACCAAGAATTGATGATCTTATTATGAAAGTATGTTCTGCTAGTTGGTTTACGAAGTTGGATTTAAGATCAGCTTATCATCAAGTGGAATTAGATGTTAATTCAAGATACCTTACCGCCTTTGTGACTCCTGATGGAACTTTCCAATTTTGCAGATTGCCATTTGTTCTAGCTTCAGCTGCTGCTGTTTTTCAAAGATTGATGACTGACATGTTTCCCAACAATCCCACTGTAGTAGTATTTCAAGATGATATTTTGATTTTTGCTGACACTGATATTGCACATGATAAAATCTTGGAAGAGGTTTTGAAGACTTTGGAGGATAGAGGGGTTACTCTAAGGAAGGACAAATACACTTTTAAGACTAGGGAGATTGAATGCTTGGGCCATGTCTTATCCAAACAAGGTGTTAAACCTAAACCAGGATTAGTAAGAAGCATCCTTGAAGCGCCTGCTCCAAAGACCAAGGAGCAGTTATTATCTTTTCTGGGGTTGTGTGAATTTTAGGCAAAGGTTTTTTAAGATTTTGCCAAAACCACTGACTGTCTCAGATCTATTCTTAAGAAAAAACAAACATTTTATTGGTCTGATGAGTGTAATGAGGCATTCGAACAGATAAAACAGAGCATTGTTAAATCTCCAGTGTTGCAACCCTTTTCAGAAAGTAGTAAGACTGTAGTAACAGTGGATGCATGTGAGTATGGTTTGGGTGCAGTATTAACACAAGTTTCAGGTGAAGGTAAGGAGAATACCATCAGTTTTGCGTCAAGGACTCTGCGAGTGGTGGAACGGAAATAATCTGTGATTGAGAAAGAACTCCTGTCTTGTGTATGTAGTGTAGAAAAATTTAAGCAATACCTCTGTGGTAGACATTTTGTCTTAAAAACTGATCATCGACCTTTGGTAGAGATTTTATCAGGAATAAAATTAAACGTTCTACTGCTCGTATAGCCAGATTATCAGCTAAACTGTTGGAATTAAATTTTTCGGTTGAGTATATCCCTGGTGGGAAAAATAGTAGAGCAGACTGGCTATCTCGCTTACCTATCAGAGAAGATGATGAACAAGAGTGTGAGACAGAAATTGAAGAGTGTTTTATAGCATGCATTGCTGAATTTGATAAAAACTTGGATGAAGGGACTTGGATTAAGTCATTATAAAAATATAGACTGTTGTGTGACGTTATGCATTTTGTTAAGGCTGGTTGGCCAAGAGAGAAGAGTCTGCCACCTGGGTTACAACCTTTCTGGAAGGTGTCAGATGAGTTGTCCATTGAAGGTGACAAACTGATTAGAGGTGATAAACTTATTCCTCCAGAGTGCTTTAGAAGATACTTAATTGTTAAAGCACATTCTGGACATCAGGGTTCCACCATTACCAAAAGGAAGTTAAGATCTGATTTTTGGTGGCCTAGGATGGACAGAGAAATTGAGGAATTTGTGAGGAGCTGCTCTAGGTGCTGCATGAGTGACAAAGTACTAGTTACTCAGGGAGTGATGGATTCGTTAGTGCCGTCGCCAGCTAGAGCTTGGCAGAAAATTGGTCTAGATTTTCTAGGTCCCTATCACGTGTTACCACCTGACATGACGTATTTCATGGTGATTGTGGATCAACTTTCAAGATGGGTTGAGGTACTACCTGTAAGGTTTCCAACTACACAGAGTGTCATTAAATCCTTGAAGGATTTTTCAGTCGTGAAGGTTTTTCTGAACAGATTGTGACTGATAATGGGGTTCAATTTGTATCCATCGAGATGTGTCACTTTTTGAGCAAATGTGGAATCAAACACATAAGAACTCCATTGTATCATCCACAAAGCAATGGTGTTGTGGAACATTTTAATCGTGTGCTTGTGGAATGCATCCAAGCTGCTCTTAGAAGCAATATATCTGTGGGACAAGCTATTAAATAACTTGACTGGTCCCATCGTACTACACCTGATGTTGCCACTGGTAAAAGTCAATTTGAATTAATGAGGGGCAGGATTGCAGCGACAGAACTATACCCTTTTTGGATGATTAGGTTGTTTCATGAAGGAAGTGACTTGAAAGAAGCTTGGCGCGTTGTAATGTTGTGAGAAGGAAAAGGTTGAGTGGGATACAAGGAAAAAATGAAAGTCTGCAGGTTGCTGATTGGGTGAGAGTAAAGGATCCCATAGTGGTTAGAAAAGGTATGTCAAAGTTTAAAGAATCTCAACAAATTCAAGAGGTACGCAGAAATGCCACAAAACAAACAGATGGTAGCTGGTGGTGTACCACACGGTTAGCTTTAGATCCCAGTGTTCAGAGGAGAGGTGAGGAGAGTGAGGAGTGTGGTCACAAGTCTTCTGAACAAGCAGGTCGTAATGATTTTGTTGGTCACAAATCATCTAAACAAGTGGGGGATGGTGTTCCTGTTGATAAAATAAGGTTTGACAGAAAAAAAGAGTATGAGAGAGTGCCATAGTCCCACAAAGTTTCAGGACTATGTTATGTCCTGAAAAATATTACTTATTTAGAAATTCATTATGTTAAGTATAAACTTTGTATTCCATGTTAGTTTTAGTTTCTCTGGTCATATGGGTATGTTTCCTTTTATGGCTTTGTGTTATTGTATTCTAATTGTTCTCTTATTTGCAAAGGGGGAGAAGTGTAATGACGTAGTATGGAATTCCTGAATGTCATGTGGAATCCTTTGACATAGTAAGCTCTTGATGCTTTGGATTCCATGTGAAACTAACGGACGTCTGCTCACGCCAGGACTCTGTGCCCCTTTTCTTAGAAGATACCTACTTCGTTACTAAACCTTGACAATTCAATAAATCTTCTACCATTAAATAAGACTGATGAGTGACCGCGCGTCTTTACAAACTCATGATAGATAGAACTTGCTAAAGACATGTATAAGGTCTTAAGATCTGATATCATGTCTTGTGATGTTACTTCCTATGAGGTGTGGGTTGTGATGCCACTTCCTGTGGTGCTATGTGCGATGTCACCTATGGTGATGTAATTCACCATGATGTCACTTACATACTGCCTAACTTGACTGGTCCCCCCACTTCTGTTTTTTTCAGGACTTGTGGACTGCGCAAACCAATTGGTTGCAAATAGGACATCCCTGGTTTGCGAGTGGAAATGTTACATCAGGTCCCAGGTTCTCTTGCAAAACGCTCTAATGCCATCGGCCAAGCTTGTGTTATATTTTTAAAAAGTGAATATCTTTCACATATACGAATTTCAATGACGTTATGGATAGGGTGACCACCCATCCGTAAATTTCACAGATTGCCCATAATTTTGCCGTGCCGTCCGTTGTCTGTGACTAAAGGCTTAACGGACAGCATTTTTCTGTAATTTTTGCCTTTCACCTAAAGTACAACGGACGGACGGCAGAGCGAAATTACGGGCAGATCAGTTTCCCCAGCTGGATTGAAAGGCAGGGAGTCTCCTGTGCTCTGAGGGAGGGAGGGGCAGACAGATAAGAAAAGGCCTTCTTGCCAGGGTGTCCCCTTCATTAAAGAAATGAAAATGTGTGCTACTGGTAAATCTGCAAATGCAAAGGGGCTTGAAAACTTGCATTGAATTTAATAAAAGGAGTCACTTGAAGCTTTCTTATCTTTTAGAGAGGTACTGTAATGGTGTTCCAAGGTGAGCTGTGGAGTCTGTGGTTTTAATGGAGTGTTATAAAAAATGTTAATACGAGGTATAAACTCTATATTATTCAAATCTGTATTTGAGAAGCACTTTTTTTAGTTTAACCAAAATGTATGTGCACATTTTGAGCAGCCTATATTGTGATATATTTGTATTCATATAGCGCTTACTGCCTCTGACGAGGCGTCAAACACGTTTAAAATAAGGACTTCCACATTCACAGTTCTTTCAAAGACCTCGGTACCTCATAGTACTAACAAACATTGGCAAAGCCAATAGGTCTCGTATACGCAAGAGTTATTGGCTTTGCCAATGTGTTTTAGCCATGTTATACACCTGGGTGGCTGCTGTTCAGCAAAGCTAAAAGATAGTGGCATAGTGGTGTCGAGTGGTGTAGAGTGGCATATGAGCAGTGGCATAGAGCCCAGTGGTGAAGAGTACAGTACGGTTGGGTACAGTGCAGTTGTTTAGAGTGCATTGGTGCAGAGTGCAGTGGTTTAGAGTGCAGTGGCATGGAGTGGCATTGGACAGAGTAGAGTGGCATAGAGTGCAGTGGAATAGAGTGGCATACAATAGAGTGGCAGAGAGTGCAGTAGTGTAGAGTGGTGCAGTGGCATAGAGTGCAGACTTGACTATTGTGGCAGAGAGTGCAGTGGCGTAGACTGGAGTAGTGTAGAGTGGTGCAATGTAGAGTATAGTGCTGTAAAGTGCAGTTGAGTGGAGTGATGCACAGTAGAGTGGCACAGAGTGCAGTGGCATAGAATGCAGTACTACAGAGTAGATTGGTGTACAGTACAGTGGCGGAGAGTGCAATGTTGCAGAGGAGAGTGTCAGTGCAGTGATGTAGAGTGGCATATTATAGAGTGGCAGAGATTGCAGTAATGCAGAGTGGTGCAGTGTCATAGGGTGCAGAGTAGACTTGTGGCATAGAGTGCAATGACGTAGAGAGGTGCAGAGTGGAGTATTGTAGAGTGGCACAGAGTAGAGTGCAGTGGAGTAGAGTGCAGTAATGCATAGTGCAGTGGCATAGTAGTACAGAGTAGAGTGGTGTAGAGTGCAGTGTTGCAGAGTAAAGTGTCAGTGAAGTGGTGTAGAGTAGCACAGAGAACAGTGGCATAGAGTACAGTGGTGCAGAGTAAAGGGCAGTGGCCTACAGTGCAGTTGTTTAGAGTGCACTGGCATAGAGTGCAGTGGTATAGAATGGCATGGGGCAGAGTAGATTGGCATAGAGTGCAGTGGAATAGAGTGTATTGGTGCAGAATGTATTGGTGAAGAACGTAGTAGTTCAGAGTAGAGGGGTGTAGAGTATAGCGGTGGCCAGTGCAGTGTTGCAGAGCAGAGTGTCAGCATGCAGTGGTGTGGAGTACATTGAACTTGGGTGCAGTGGTGAGAGTGGCATAAAGTGCAGTGGCATAGAATAGATTTGTTCACAGTAGTGTGCAGTTGTATAGAGTGGAGAGGTGCAGGTTTGAGTGCAGTGGCATAGAATGCAATGGCACAGAGTACAGTGGCATAAAGTAGATCAGTGGTTCCCAACCTGTGGTCCGGGGACCCCTGGGGGTCTGCGAAGCCTTCTCAGGGGGTCCGCGAGAGCCTAAAAAATTAAAATAAATATGAACAAATATTGACAAATTAGGTCCCCAGCTTCCAGTAATGACTCAGGCGGGGGTCCCCGGATTTCCAAGCTGATTCAGTGGGGGTCCCTGGGTTCCATCAATGTTAAAGTGGGGGGTCCACAGAAATCAAAAGGTTGGGAACCACTGAAGTAGATTGTTTCACAGTAGAGTGAAGTGGCTTAGAGTGGAGAGGTGCAGGGTAGAGTGGAGTTGCGTAGAGTGGCACATATTGTGATGGCATAGATTAAAGTGGTGTAGAGTGCCATGGCATAGAGCGCAGAGGTGCAGAGTAAATTAGAGTGACGTACAGTGCCTTGATGTAGAGTGCAAGGGCCTGGAATTGAAAGTTACGGAGTAAAGTTCACTAGCATAGAGTGTATTAGGGTAGAGGGCAGTAGTGTACAGAGCAGTGTTGCAGAGTGGCATAGAGTGGAGTTGTGCAGACTAGACTGGAGTGGTATAGCGTGCCGAGGCTCAGAGCGCAGTGGTGTAGAGGTGTAAAGTGCATTGGCATAGAGTAGAGTGGTACAGAGTAGAGTAGAGAGGCGCAGTGTGAAGTAGCATAGAGTGCAGTGACATAATGTGGAGTGGTTCAGAATGGAGAAGAGTGAAGTGCAGTGGCATGAAGTGTTGTAAAGTGGACAAGAATGGCCACAGCACACCGATAGTATAGTCCAATAGTGTGGCAGGGATGAGTGTCCCTTATCTTATGTTGCTATGAAGCAAAGTTGAAAGGAGTCTCAAGTCCTGCTTGTAGAGGGTGTCTTTTATTTGTAGATACTGGAAATCATTGTGTCATCAGCGTGATACAGCCAACACGTGTTTCGTCACACCAGTGACTTTATCAAGGCTGGGCCAGCCGGCCAGGAAGGTGCGTAACAAAGGTAAGTAATGGGGGAGCCGCGTGATCAGTTGAATGGGCTCAGGGACGTCAGTGGTGACTTCTTAGAGTGGAACTAATGAGAATATGGTTGAGTGAGAGAACATGAACCTGAAGTGGCGAGGGGACGTGTGTCAACGAGCTATTTGGTACTCGTCCAAAATAGCTCGTTGACACACGTCCCCTCGCCACTTCAGGTTCCGACCACAGGCTTACCAGGGTCTGCATTCATGTTCTCTCACTCAACCATATTCTCCTTTCAACTTTGCTTCATAGCAACATAAGATAAGGGACACTCATCCCTGCCACACTATTGGACTATACTATCGGTGTGCTGTGGCCATTCTTGTCCAATTTTGTCTTCGGGTATCCCAATACCCTTTTTGGTGCCTACCGGGTAGTAAGGCACTGGGCCAGTTTGCACCTGATCTTGCGGTTACTTTGTTACTTGTGTAAAATTATTATTTTACTGCCTAGATGTGCGGCGCCTATCACCCTTACTACCCTTCTGTGCTTTGCCTAAGGCGTCTCTTTTCTGTTGTAAAGTGGATTGATACAGAGTAGGGTGCAGTGGTGTGGAATGGTGCAGGGCAGAGTGGAGTGGAGTATGCATGGTGTGGTAACACACTGCCATTACAGACAACACATTTGTGATTGAAATGACCATTACTTTTGCACAGACAAACAGTTTTTCCAAATCAAACTATACTGTGCGCAGACGATGATGTGTGCAAATTGCATCACCTAATGCAATGATTTGTTTTAATCATATAAAGGTATTTGTTTCCTGCACAGTTCAGAATTAACAAAAATGTGCTTGATTTGTACCCCTAATTCTGATATATTCTGAAGTTTATTTGAATGTTGTCATTTGATAGAAAAAACTGTTTCCTAACACCAGTAACCAGCAAAATTGTCGCATAAAACCTCTCACTTTCAAGTCAGAGGAAGAAAGGTAAACACTAAGTTCCCACCAAAGACAGAGCCTGATATTTGACTTTGTTCTTTGAATGCACAGCAAATGTGATGAGATAAGAACAAGATTTACAGGCCTGTTTACAGAAAGGAGCACTCGGAAGGATACTGTAAATAAGGTTTGGGAAAGAGAAGGGACGAACTCAAGCTGCATAGCCTAAAACAAATAAAGCCAGCAAATTGAAAGCAACAAAATGTGAGTTACAAACCACAAGGCCAATGGCAAGCAAGGGGCGGAATGAATTCCCAAGGAAGCACTATGAATGCTTGAATTGACAGCTGTGGGATACTTTGTGTGGAAAAGTCCAGTATTTTAGTCCAGTCCATATCTTGCAGAGGTTTGGCCACATCAATCACCCAGATAGTATAACGAGAAGACCTGGAGAAGTTTCCATGTTGCAGGAAAGGTCTGTACACCCATTGTATCAGTTTGCCACCAGTTCCTATGGTGTCGAGCTTCTGTCACTCCTCTTGTAGGTTAGTGCTAGGTGGCAGACATGAAATAGGGCATTTGATGATTATTTAAGGTGGTTGTAAGTAAGGAGTTAACCGGGGTGAAGATGGTAGCCTGCCACAAAGGTTTGGAAATTTGGTAAATCGCCGTCCAGAAACAAATCTCCCAATTTTAAGACACCTGCAGCATGCCACTGATGGAGTTGCTCTGAGCACAGCCGTCCTGTGCGAGTAGGAAGGCTTAGCAAAGGTAGTGTAGGAGCACAGGGTTTCTTCGTGTCAGTGAGTTTACAGGTTTTAACAAGGCAAGAGAAAGCTGTGCATGATAACCCCGGATGGTGATCCCTAGAATGGTCAGTAGGAAACAATGAGCAGTACATTAAGCCTTCCTTAAAAGTCTTTACTGATAAACCCCATCTCATGCAGGGAGGTGGGCAGAAAGCCAGAGAGCTACCCATTGGAACTGTGCAGATGAATAATTGCATTCTAAGTCCAGAAGACCTAAACCACCCGTAGTCACGGGTAGCTTTAAAGTGGAAAGAGCTACCTGACGGTGCTGCAGTGACCAAAAATTAGGTGGGGCTTGTCTGAAGAAGGGATGAATGATGAGCAGGGGAAGGTTTGCAAAATAGCACTATCATTGGGGTAGCACACCATCTTCACTAGTGCCACGTGGCCCACTACAGAAAGCAGAAGAGAAGACCAAAAAGCAAACTGGACTTGGAGGGACCGTGACGCTCTACTGAGATATCCATCCTGCAAATTAGTGGGAGAATGGTAGATATTAATCACTAGGTATCAAAAGGTAACTGGTTCCCAGTTCAATCTGAGATCTAATTGTATGTAAAGGGGAAGACAGTGCCATATGTTACAGAAACACTAATTACATTTAAAAAAAAAAACATTTTGTTTGTGCAGTTTACATTTACATACATATGTGACACTTAGGGATAACCCAGATCACTAGTTTTGCTTTTGCTCAATTTCAAAACCATTTAAAGACACGGACAAAGCAGACAATTGCCTTGCACAACCTTGCAAGGGGTCTTGCCTCTGCTCACCCTTCACAAACCCAAACAGCAGACCTTTGCACCAAAAGAGTTTGCCAAGGTGGGTGGGTGCTGCTTGTTCATCCATTTGACAGTGTTTCTTCTGTTTCTCTCCTGTGTGCAGAGACAACTCCCCAGACACCCAATACCTTCCGATAGTCTTGGTGGACTCATCTTGTCTGATTTTAGGAATTGTCCCACCTTGTTTTTCTGTTCCTTATTTATCCAGTTCTTAGCAACAACCCTTTGAATCACTTGCTGTGGATCTCCCATTTGATCTCGATTTCATCCTCCTCTTTTATTATCTTTGATTGGTAGTCCGGGCTCTTATTTCTGAGATAAATGTAAAGTCCCAGACATACACTCTAGTGCTGTGAGACTACATACAAGTTGTGGGTACCCTACATCCTGACATTAGTTGCGAGACTGTTGCCCCCACCATCTGCCTTCCTCATAAAATTATTTTTAGGATGAAAGTCCATGGGTGGTTGGGGTGAGCCAGATGTTTTTGTTCAATTTGTTTAAACTAGCATAAGGTTAATTACCTTAATGTTTCCCAAACTGTTTGCCAGGAGGTTAAAATGTTCAGAAACATAATCAAAATGTTGCTGCTACTTTCTCTTAAAAAAGATTGGGTAGATTTGGGTAGGGGTGATGGCCTTGACACAGTGCTGAAGGGCATTAATTTACTACTGGACAAGGATGTAATGTGAAACCTGAAGGTAGCATACCAGGAGGCAATCACAAAAAGACCACAGTGAATAAATAGTGCTATGTTAAAAAGAGTAAATAAATGCACTGACAACATAGTGAGGCATGGCCTCTCTTGGGTGAGTCAGTAAAACTGGCTTTGTTCTTGAATTGTTGTGCTGAATTTTGACCCTTTGTCCTGAATTTTTTACAGTACTGTCCAGAATTTGCCTCAATGCCAGGTGGTCACCCTAGTTATAGATATGCTTTCCTATGCAAGCGTCACATTACGCTTCGTGAACAATCCTCGTGCGTGCGGATCTGGCGTCCGAGTCCTCGTTCTTGGATAAGGCTGTGATCTAAGGAACACTTGAAGCCTCTTGACAACTCTTCACTGCAAAGATAAGAAAAGCTCCCTAGACAAAGGCAGCAGCCTGGCAGGACCAAGGATCTGAGCTGCACGGGTCAGACGTGCCTTGTAGCCCTGAGGACAGGGCACGGGGCCAGCCCTCCCTTGACGCCACAAAGCCCAGGTGAAAGGCACCCAGACCTTTCTTCTATGATTAATTGTTCTCATTGTCAGGCCTCTGCCAGGCAGTCAGTCCCTTCCCACTTAAGACAGAAGAGGCCTGCTTTTCCGAATCTAAACGAACGAGAACTCAGCCACCTCGCCTGCTCAGGGGGTCGGTCGGGGCCCTGCCGAAAAGCCTTATAACAGCAGTCATGATAACCTGTTTTATATAGCGCATCATTTACATCACACGAATGCCGTTTTTAAGCGCTTCAAATTAGGGTACTAAAATTAACTATCTCGGGAGAATAGAAGGCTGGGTTTGCTTTTGCCAAAATTCAAACAACTGAGTTTAAGAAGACCTTATTATTCAAGGGCGAGCGATCAATAGTTTTTACTCTTCTACCGTCACCAAAGCTGCCGCGCAACTGAAAGAACACAACAAAACCAAAGCGCCCACTTAAATCCTCTGAAAACAACTCGGATACAGACCGAACTCTAAGCGCAAAATTCAATGCATTCCGCGCTTAAAATCGAGATGCTTGTGACATCAGCAGACGGCGCGGGGTAAAAATAGATCTCATACAACAGATATACAGATATATAGAAGATGACATTGAACATCACTATATGTATGCGTAGAGAGAATGAGATGAGTCTATGTTAAAATCCTTAAAGAATACAAAATAATGTAAGAATGTCAAGCACAAATTATACAAACGTTGGTCTCAGATGTCTGAACACAAGAACTCAGAATTTGTATATATTGCCTCGAGTTTGCCAGAGTGCATGCATAATTCAAGGCGGAGATTTTAATTATCCGTACGTTTTGTTCATTTAATTCAAAAGAACCACAAATGAGGAGTAGAAATCCGCAAATTCCCAGAACATTCGTGGTAATCAATCAATCCTAGGGTCGAGCTGCAGACCGTTTACCAATTACAGATAGTTTAAATGCGGCAGAGAAAGATAAGCTTTTCCCAGGACCACAAGGATTGTCAGTGGGCAATGGCTCTTAAAAAAGTAAAAAAGAAAAAGCTCAGGCAACTGATGAGATTAACTAGGAAAACATTTTGAAAATCAAAACCAAGAAACAGACTGTTCGTTTTAAGACATTGAAACCACACTGCTCTAACAACTACACACACACACACACACACACACACACACACACCCACATGACATGCATTTAGGACCAGCCATTGACCGTAATGAGTGTGTATTTACTATTCTAACTCCATGTGCGCTTTGATAGTAGGAAAGGTTGTAAAGCAGACAGAGGCAAATATAAGGGCACTTTTAGTTTTTTGAGACACTCTCTCTAAGCTACCTAAGCACTCTATGAGGACCGGTCCTCATAACGCACTGGTCCTCACAAGGATAGTGTTTGTCTTGAACTAACCCCATGCTATGAGGACCGAACCGTTCCACACAGTATGGGCTATAGATGCCCACCCACACACACCCACACACGTGTGTAAATAAGTGTATGTATAAATATATATATAATATGTAAAGATGTGCGTATATGTATGTATATTTATCTATATGTGTGTGTGTTAATATATATACACACACACACATATATGTATATATATATGTATATATATTCCACACAACACTGCACCGTATCGCCGCCACTTCTACGAATAGTAGACCTCGTACCACGGCTCAATAGTTCAGCGTACCTTGTTTATTTCACCAAATGGCAGGAAAAACTCATAAGGTTGAACTCCTTTAAAATATTTGATTTTACTAATGCCACATCAGATTGGTTAGACACATCACTTTCACCTGTGTCACTCCCACTGGCTTCTTGTGTTTCCATTCCACTGGTTGATGCCTGCCCAGCTTGAACTGTTGTAGTCTGTTGTCTGATTGTAGATTGATTGAATTCTTGTATCACGCTACTATTCCTCAAATGGTCAAATTTTCGCCCAGAGGTCAGGATTCGACCCATCTCATAGTCTACTTCATCTCTTTGGAACTTACGTTGTTTCTTGGCCATTATTTCCTCTTCAAATTTATTTAAACGTTCATTTAATCTTGTTAAAGATTAGCCAAGGTGCCCCCACATTGTTCAGGGCAAATTCCCCAGACTTTGTGAGTGCGGGGACACCATTACACGCGTGCACTACACATAGGTCACTACCTATGTGTAGCTTCACAATGGTAACTCTGAAATTGGCCATGTAACATGTCTAAGATCATGGAATTGCCCCCCCAATGCCACCCTGGTATTGGGGAGAAAATCCCATGATGCCCTGGGTCTCTAGCACAGACCCGGGTACTGCCAAACTGCCTTTCCCGGGGTTTCACTGCAGCTGCTGCTGCCAACCCCTCAGACAGGTTTCGGCCCTCCTGGGGTCCAGCCAGGCTTGGCCCAGGATGGCAGAACAAAGGACTTCCTCAGAGAGAGGGTGTTACACCCTCTCCCTTTGGAATAAGGTGGCAGGGCTGGGGAGGAGTAGCCTCCCCCAGCCTCTGGAAATGCTTTGATGGGCACAGATGGTGCCCATCTCTGCATAAGCCAGTCTACACCGGTTCAGGGATCCCTCAGCCCTGCTCTGGCGCGAAACTGGACAAAGGAAAGGGGAGTGACCACTCCCCTGACCTGCACCTCCCCGGGAGGTGCCCAGAGCTCCTCCAGTGTGCTCCAGACATCTGTCATCTTGGAAACAGAGGTGCTGCTGGCACACTGGACTGCTCTGAGTGGCCAGGGCCAGCAGGTGACGTCAGAGACTCTGATAGGCTCCTTCAGGTGTTGCTAGCCTATCCTCTCTCCTAGGTAGCCAAACCTCCTTTTCTGGCTATTTAGGGTCTCTGCTTTGGGGAATTCCTTAGATAACGAATGCAAGAGCTCATCAGAGTTCCTCTGCATCTCTCTCTTCACCTTCTGCCAAGGAATCGACTGCTGACTGCGCTAGAAGCCTGCAACACTGCAACAAAGTAGCAAAGATGACTACTGCGACCTTGTAACGCTGATCCTGCCGCCTTCTCGACTGTTTTCCTGGTGGTGCATGCTGTGGGGGTAGTCTGCCTCCTCTCTGCACTAGAAGCTCCGAAGAAATCTCCCGTGGGTCAACGGAATCTTCCCCCTGCAACCGCAGGCACCAAAGAACTGCTTCACCGGTCCTCTGGGTCTCCTCTCAGCACGACGAGCGAGGTCCCTTGAACTCAGCAACTCTGTCCAAGTGACTCCCACAGTCCAGTGACTCTTCAGTCCAAATTTGGTGGAGGTAAGTCCTTGCCTACCCACGCTAGACTGCATTGCACGGAAACACTTCTGCACGACTCTTCACAACGTGGGGCATCCATCCTCCAAAGGGGAAGTTTCTAGCCCTTGTCGTTCTTGCAGAATCCACAGCTTCTACCATCCGGTGGCAGCTTCTTTGCACCCACAGCTGGCATTTCCTGGGCATCTGCCCACTCCCGACTTGATCGTGACTCTTGGACTTGGTCCCCTTGTTCCACAGGTACCCTCATCAGGAAATCCATTGTTGTTGCATTGCTGGTGTTGCTGTTTCTTGCAGAATTCCCCTATCACGACTTCTGTGCTCTTTGGGGAACTTAGGTGCCCTTTGCACCCACTTTTCAGGGTCTTGGGTTGGGCTATTTTTCTAACCCTCACTGTTTTCTTACAGTCCCAGCGACCCTCTACAAGGTCACATAGGTTTGGGGTCCGTTCGTGGTTCGCATTCCACTTCTAGAGTATGTGGTTTGTGTTGCCCCTATCCCTATGTGCCCTCATTGCATTCTATTGTGACTATACATTGTTTGCACTGTTTTCTATTGCTATTACTGCATATTTTGGTATTGTGTACATATACCTTGTGTATATTTGCTATCCTCATACTGAGGGTACTCACTGAGATACTTTTGGCATATTGTCATAAAAACAAAGTACCTTTATTTTTAGTATATCTGTGTATTGTGTTTTCTTATGATATTGTGCATATGACACTAGTGGTACTGTAGGAGCTTCACTCGTCTCCCAGTTCAGACTAAGCTGCTCTGCTAAGGTACCTTTTCTATCAGCCTAAGCTTCTAGACACCCCTCTACACTAATAAGGGATACCTGGGCCTGGTGCAAGGTGTAAGTATCCCTTGGTACTCACTACAAGCCAGTCCAGCCTCCTACATTGGTTGTGCAGCGGTGGGATAAGTACTTTGCAACTACTTACCACTTTTGTCATTGTACTTTTCATAAGAGAAAAATATACAAAACAAGTTCAGTGTATGTACACCTAACCAAAAAGTTTTGCTTTTCTTCTCTCACTCCTTTTACTAAGTGCTGAAAAGTACCTCTAAACTTTCAAAAAGTTCTTAAAAAGTGTAAAAAGTTTTTTTTCTGTTCTGTAAAAAGTTCTGAAAACGTTTTCTTTCTTTTTCTGTCCCTTAAACTCTTGTCTATCATGTCTGGTACAGGCCAAAATCTTGATCTGGCCAGCATAGCTTATGACAACCTTAGCTGGAAGGAAGCAAGGAGTCTCTGCATAGATAGAGGTTTAGGGGTAGGGAAGAATCCCTCAAGACAACTGTTAGTCAATATGCTCATTGAACAAGATAAGACCTTAGTTGGCACTTCTGGTGAGAAATTAGCTGATGGTTCACACTCTGATTCTGGGGCACCCCTAGGAAAAGGGTTAGAATGATACCTTCCCAACCTGCCCCTTAGCAGGCCACCTAGCATAGCTGGTACTAATGTGACTTCACATCACAGTAAAAGTGTTACTTCTCATCACAGTAGGAGTGTGACTTCTGTAGGCCAGGCTGTTAGAGTGCCATCTGTTAGGGACAGGTCTCCCTCTGTTCATTCACACCATTCTTCTGCGTCAAGGCATGCCCAACCCACCCTCCCTGAAGACAGATTGTTAGAAAGGGAACTCAATAGATTGAGAGTGGAAGAGTCCATGCTGAAGCTTAAAAAGCAACAGCTGGATCTAGACAGGGAAGCATTTGACCTAGAAAAAGAAAGGCAGAGGTTGGGGTTTGGACCCCATGGTGGCAGCAGCAGTATTCCAAATAGTCATCCTGCAAAAGAGCATGATTCTAGGAATCTGCATAAGATAGTTCCCCCTTACAAGGAGGGGGATGACATTAACAAGTGGTTTGCTGCACTTGAGAGGGCCTGTGTTGTACAGGAGGTCACTCAAAGGCAGTGGGCTGCTATCCTATGGCTATCTTTCAGTGGAAAGGGTAGGGATAGGCTCCTTACTGTTAAGGAAAGTGATGCCAATAATTGTACAGTTCTTAAGAATGCACTCCTAGATGGTTATGGCTTAACCACTGAACAGTACAGGATCAAGTTCAGAGAAACCAAAAAGGAGTCTTCACAAGACTGGGTAGACTTTGTTGACCATTCAGTGAAGGCCTTGGAGGGGGTGGTTACATGGCAGTAAAGTTTCTGACTATGAAAGCCTGTATAATCTGATCCTGAGAGAGCATATACTTAATAATTGTGTGTCTGATTTGTTACACCAGTACCTGGTAGACTCTGATCTGACCTCTCCCCAAGAATTGGGAAAGAAGGCAGACAAATGGGTCAGAACAAGGTTGAACAGAAATGCTCATACAGGGGGTGACAAGGATGGCAAGAAGAAGGATGGTAAGTCTTCTGACAAGGGTGGGGACAAATCTAAAAATGAGTCTTCATCAGGCCCACAAAAACACTCTGGTGGGGTTGGTGTGCCCAAATCCTCTTCAAATCAAAACAAAGAAAAGAAACCATGGTGCTATTTATGTAAAATAAAAGGCCATTGGACAACAGATCCCAGTTGTCCAAAGAAAAGCACCAAGCCTCCTACCACTACAACCCCTGCTGCTACACCTAGTGCCCCTAGTAATAGCAGTGGTGGTGGGAGCAAACCTACTAATAGCCAATCCAAGGGTGTAGCTGGGCTCACTTTTGGTAATTTAGTTGGGGTTGGTCTTGTTAGGGAGACCACAGAGGCTGTGTTAGTCTCTGAGGGGGCTATTGATTTAGCCAGCTTGGTTGCTTGTCCCCTTAATATGGATAAGTACAAGCAACTACCCCTAATAAATGGTGTTGAGGTTCAGGCCTACAGGGACACAGGTGCCAGTGTTACCATGATAATAGAGAAACTGGTCCACCCTGAACAACACCTACTTGGTCACCAGTACCAAGTGACAGATGCTCATAACAACACACTTAGCCACCCCATGGCTGTTTTAAATCTCAACTGGGGGGGGTTACTGGTCCAAAGAAAGTTGTGGTTGCCTCAGATTTACCTGTAGACTGTCTACTAGGGAATGATTTAGAGACATCAGCTTGGTCAGATGTGGAGTTGGAGGCTCACGCAGCAATGCTGGGCATTCCAGGGAATATTTTTGCTTTAACCAGGGCTCAGGCCAAAAAGCAAAAAGGACAGGGTGACTTGGATCCTGGAAGAATGGACCAAGTACTTCCTAAAGCTAGGGTTAGTAAAGGTAAAATACTACCTACTATCCCTCCCTCTACAGTGGATTCTACTTCTGAGGAAGAATAATTTCCACCCTGTGCAGAACCTACACCAGAGGAGCTGGAAGCAGACACTGCTGAGCTTTTGGGTGAAGGGGTGCCTGCCAGGGAGGAGCTGAGTGTGGCACAGCATACCTGTCCCACACTAGAGGGTCTAAGGCAGCAAGCTGTCAAACAAGCAAATGGGGATGCTCAAGTCAATGAGGGTTCTAGTCAGGGAAGTGAACACTGTTCCTGACGGTAATTTCTCATTGGTAGTGGAGAGGTGAGGCAGCGCTATAGCGGGATGTCCATGGGAGGACAGAGATCTTGATGGGTTGTGCTTTGTTCAAGGGGTATTTCACCTAAATATCAACTTGAAATATCACCTGATCATAATATTGTAGTCAGAGTATTGTGGCTGCAGAAATGCAGCAAAACCAACATGTGCAAGGTAAGTATATTGTTTCTTTTACTGATTTACTAAATTATTAAAGTTTAAAATATTGTTTACAACAATAATGTATTGAATTGTAGCATTTTTATACTGCTTACTTCTTCTATATGGGAGCTAAAGTGCTTACAAACACTGATAGCAAACCACACCTTCTAGGGCATGAGATCCAAACAGGGTTGCTTTTCTTTTGAGCCTATATCATTTTCATTATGGTGTATTATTGCATTGTATTATGTAATTATTTAATTATAAACTACATTAAAATGTATTTATTTAAAAATAATTAAAAATATGTAAATATGTTTAAGAAAATGTATATTTTTTCAGAGTGTTGAGTTTTTTTGGAGAATTGTGTGTAGAGTGTTTTAAATTGACATTATTATTATTTTAATTATTTTACACATTGAAATTATTTCTTTCTTCAATTTTTTTAATTCAGTTACATTTTTCAATCTTTGAAAAATATTTTTTGTTTGAGTTTTAATGTAAAGGTACGTTAAGGACTTTTATATTTGTCAAGTTTTAAAATTTATCTTCTTAATTAAATTTAATGGGATACTAACTGGACTATTGGAAATCTGACTCCTCAAATATATGCTCTTTTCCCAATATTTCTTAGACTGGATATAAAATAGTAAATCCGACCTCAGATAATATGTGCATTTTGTCCAAAGTTTGTTAGGCTGAAGTTGGAATAGTCAATCTGGGCCATAATGTATGCCTTTCCCCAAACCTTTGTTGAACTGGAGCTATCATAATAAATGTATCCCCCTTCCACAAATCCCAGTGTAGGCACTTTTCCCAATGTTTCTTAAATTGAAGTTGGAAGAGTAAATCTGACGTCCAGCAGAGAATTCATTTTTGCCAATGTCAGTTAAACTAGCATTACATAGTAAATCTGCCCCTTGCATCCACAATTTATGCATTTTCCCGAACATTTGTTAGATTGGAGACGGAATAGTAAATCTGACCTGCCCCCAACAATGTATGTTTTTCTCCAGTGTTTGTAAGGCTCTAGTTAGAATAGTAAATCTGAGCCCCAAGTTTATGCACTTTTCACAATGTTTGTTAGAATGGAGTCAAATAACGTATTTGAATTGTTTTTGTGTTTTTTAATGTGTCTGTAATGGAGCTACATTACTATATGTCACTTACTTCAGGATGTTCACGTAAGCTATTTTGATGGAAGTGAATTTAAAAATATATATGTTTAAAAGTATTTTATGTAATTGTTTTTTAGAAAGCACTAATTTGTATTACATAAATGTATAGTTTATTTGTAATGGTTTAATAAATATAGAATATTCTTTTAATTTTTTTGTAAACAAATTACTAATAATATATATTTTTATATTTTGTTTTAAAACATAATATTTCCAAAATATTATAGGTTTAGTTGATAAATTATATATATCTGTATAATGAATATATTTTAATTGATAATTTGGTGTTAGATTTGTTATATTAATTGTTTCATTTATTTTAGCCGTTACATGTACTTTTAAAAATATTTATTCTTTTATTATTTAAAAAAAAATCATTACAATACTGTTATGCACTTCCAAGTATGTAGTCTTTTTTTTAATTTTTTTTTTTATTAAAGGTAAAAACAGTACAAATATATATAGTGAATATTTTCACAATTTTTCCTTTTTCACATTAAATATTTCTGTAATGGGTACATACACGAATGCAATCTAACGACAATTTCTAGCCCAGTAAGTGTGACATTATAAGCACATTCGGGATGGTAGTCTTGCAGCAAAGGAGCGATGAATAGGGGTGTCTTATGGATTAAGAGTGGTGGAAGATAAAGAGAAAAGGGGGAGAAAGGGGGGGATTAGGAGGGTTAGGGGAGGGAGAGGGGTTGCTGAGTGTGAGGACTATTGGATGTATAGGGGAGGGGTTTATTGTCCCCGTGTCAGCTGTTATGCTCCGTCCGTCGTGGCTCTCCCTCGAGGACGATCGGTTTTAAGGTTTGAGCCCCCTTTTTTTTTTTTTATAGGATGAGATGAGGGTAAGGGTTCCTGCCTCTATTGGGGATTGGTGCTGAGAAGAGACTGCATAGGAGAGGGGGTGGTGAGGCCGTCCGTAGCGGATTGTTCATTATTACAAAGTCTTATTTCAAGTTGCGTATTTTGGTATCCTGGAATAGGTTATATGGGGGGACCGGGAGAAGATGTTTGCTTGTTCAATCCTGAGTCTAATGTAGTTATCGAAGTGGGACAACTGGGAAGTGAAAAAAGAGAGGAGAGAGAGTGGGGTGAACAGTCATATAGGAGAGGGGAAGAATAGAGGAGGGAGGTGTGAGGAAGTAAACGATATGGGTTATAAGGGGGATCATTATTTCTCTCAAACCTTTGGTCATTGGCCCTCCGCCAGCTGTTTTATGACTTTGTCAAAAATGGATGCCAGACTTCCTCAAATTGTTCTGTTTGGTCCTGTAAGTTATAGATCACTCGTTCATGGGTGGCTGTTTGATACATGGCAGTCATCCATTCTGTCGGCGTGGGGGCAGTGCTAGCCCTCCAGTGCCGGAGTACACATATTTTGGCCTTGGCAAATGCAGTGTGTAGTAACCTTTTTTGGGCACGTGTTAGGGAGGGGAATAGGCGTATGTCATGTAGGAGAATAAGTGATGGAGGAGTCGGGTTTGGGATCTGGATAATATCCAGCAGGGTATGACGTACTGCATCCCATAAGGGCTGAATCGTCGGACAGTGACATAGGATGTGGAGTAAGTCGCAATGGGGGTCTATACATCTCCAGCACTTTGCATGTGTTAGCAATCCAGCCCTAAAAAGTTTGACGGGGGTCCAGTACCAATCTTGTAGAACTTTAAATAGGCAGAATTTTAGTCGGGCTTCGCGTACTCCCCTATCAAGGGCTTCTAGTATGTCTGACCATTCTTCTTCTGTGTAGGTTAACCCAAGTCTATCCTGCCATTTTAACCATAAACGTTCAAGGAGGGGTTGCGAGTAGAGATGATTTGTTAGTTCGGCGTAAAGGCCCGCCATAATGCCTTTGTGTCGGCCCCATTTCTGAAGGTAAGTAACAATGGGTGAGGTTTTACACGTCCATGGGGGAGCCCCTAGTGAGCTGAGCATACAATGTTTGAGCTGCAGGTATCTCCATTCTTGATTACTATGGATGCTGAACTCTTCCTGGAGAGAGGCGAAAGTTCGTAAGTTATTTCCGTCTATTATATGGGATATGTTATGGATTCCTGCCTCAGTCCCATTGGGGCCACGAGAGGGGTCTCCCTCCTATTTTTATGTTTTCATTCCCCGCTATAGGGGCCTGGGCGTGTAGAGAGGTATGTATGTCCAGCAGGCGATGGGCTCTGCGCCATGCTGTGTCGGTTGCTTTGAGGATGGGGTTAGGCGGGGAGGGATGGTCAGTGTATACCCCTCCCATCATGTGCTGCCCTCTTAGGAGTCTCTCTGTGACCACCCATTGTGGTGGATCCGGCGTATCTGGGAGAGTGTATGCTAACTGTGAAAGTTGTAAAGCTAGTGAGTATTGTTCTATTGAGGGTAGGCCTAAACCTCCATAGGGGCGTCGGGCTAGGATAGTTGCCGGCTTCAGTCTCGGGCGGAGGAAGCCCCACGCAAAGGCCCTCATAGATGCGTCAATCAAACGAAGTATCAGGAGCGGTACCTGTAGGGGGAGCATGCCCAAGATGTATGTAAAGCGTGGTAATGTAGTCATTCTAACTGCTTGAGTCCTTCCCCACATCGACAGACCCAGTAGTGACCATTTAGCAAAATCCAGTTTCATTTTTGATATAAGGGGATCTAGGTTATCTCTAACTATATGTTCCAGGCCTCGGTTGATATACGTTCCTAGGTATTTAAGGCGAGTCGGCGTCCATTGGGGATAGAGGCAGTGCTTCACTTTTGTCCCAGTTTACCCGGTATCCAGATATAGGCGCAAATTCCTCTATGGTGGAAAGCAGTGTGGGTAAGGATGTTTCTAGGTCAGTCAGGGTTAGTAGGATGTCGTCTGCGTAGAGATAGATTTTAGATAAGCCCCCGGTTATTTGGATACCTTTTATCTGTTGGGAGTTCCTTATAGTAGCTGCCAAGGGTTCCATGGCTAGTAGGAATAGGAGTGGTGACAGGGGGCAGCCCTGACAAGTGCCTCTTCCAATGGGGAAGGGGTCTGATAAGAAACCTCCACAATTAACCTGTGCTGAAGGGTGGTCATATAATAAGCGGACTTTAGAGATGAATTGTTCTCCTAGGCCAAAGTGTTTCATGGTGGTGAATAAATAGGGCCATTCGATGCGGTTGAATGCTTTCTCTGCATCTAGGGATAATGCAAGGGCTTCGTTGGGCATGTTTAGAGCTTCCAGTAGTGTATGATAGAGAGTGCGCATGTGGTTTCTGGAGGAGCGGCCAGGTACAAACCCCACTTGGGTGTTATGGATCAAAGATGGTATCACTTTACGCAGGCGTGCTGCTAGAATGCTAGCTAGGAGTTTGACGTCTCCATTCAAGAGGGAGATGGGGCGATAGCTGCCACAGAGAAGGGGGTCTTTCCCTGGTTTAGGTAGAACGACAATTGTGGCCCTGTTGGATAAGGCTCCTAGGGAGCCTTCCTGGCATGCTTCGGTTAGTACTCCATGGACTGCGTTGATTTCCTCTTCTCCGGCCCACTTATAGAATTCCGCAAGGAATCCGCTCTGTTCTGGAGATTTATGATAGGGGAGATTTGTTACAACTTGTGTTATCTCCTCTCTGCTTATATCACCGTCTAAGAGGGTTCTGCCTGCTTCCGACAAGCGGGGTAGATTGGCCGTCCTAAGAAATGTCTCTATCTGTGTCTGATCGGACGACGTTTCCGGCGTGTAAAGGTGCCGGTAGTATTTAGCAATATCTTGTGGGCGAGTTAGCACTGCCCCCGATGGGGATGTTATGGCTGAAATGGCGGAAGCTGCCTCTCTTTGTCGGAGCTGGGCCGCTAGGAGGCGTCCTGCTTTCTCTGCTTGTTCGTAATGACGGTCTCGCAGTTTTTGTAGTGCGAATTCTGCCTGGGACGTGAAGAGTTCATTGTGTGCTATTCTGGCTTGTTCTAAGGAGTGGCGTAGTCTAGGGGACGGTTGGGTAGTGTACTGTTTAGTGAGATTCTGGATTGTGGTCTCCAGGATGGTTTGACGGGCAATTCTGTCCTTGTTGGCCAATGCTGCGTCTCGCATCATATTGCCTCTCAGTGTCGCCTTTGCAGCTGCCCATAAGATCCTTTTGGAGGTCACTGTATCTTTGTTCTCTGTCATATATGTAGATACATGTGCTCTTAATTGTTCCTTCCCTTGGGGGGAGCGATATCTGCGCACGGCCAGGCGCCAGGGTTTTCGGCCCGGAGGGGACAAGCCTATCTGAATCAGAGTTAGTACTGGGGAGTGGTCTGAAAGGCCACTGTCTAAAATACTGGAATCCAGCACTCCGGGGATTACAGTGTGTGACACCAGAAAATAGTCCAGGCGTGATTGGGTGCCGTGGACGGCCGATAAAAAAGTGTATTCCTTGTCTTTCGGGTGTTGTATTCTCCAACAGTCCACTAAGCCGACGTCCATTGTTATGTCTGTCAGAAGAGCTCTATCATGGTTGTTGCCTATATCAATGGGACCTGTCCTGTCCAGTATTGCGTCTTGGGCTAGGTTCCAGTCTCCCCCAATTATATACCGGGCTGTCCCGATTTCTGTCAAGATGCGATTTAGTTGTAGGAAGAATGTGCGTTTTGAACCGGTTGGTGCATAGACGGAGCCCACGCATAAGAAAGTGTTCCCTATTTTTAGTTTAACAAATGTGTATCTTCCTTCTGTATCACTCCATGTTTTAATGATTGTAATCGGGAGAGATTTTCGTATTAATATCGCCACCCCGCACTTGTGAGGTGTACTGCTCCTAGGTTCTTGGTTCGCCTGGCAGCAGCTATGAACGACCCTCCCTACCCAGTCCCGTTTAAGCTTGTCGGATTCTAAAGTGTCAAGGTGGGTCTCCTGTATTAAGGCAATGTCTGCTTTTTTGGATTGAAGGTAAGATAATATTTTTTTCCGTTTAACATAGCTCATCATGCCATGTACATTCCATGAGAGGATACGTAGTGGCCGTATCCCTTGGAGAGTTCTTCTCGACATCTTTGAACAGGTGTACCGGGTCACGCTTGTTTCAGTGTCAACCCCAGCAGGGGAGGGGGGGGGAAGTGTCACCTAACTCTTTTGTTCAAATAAGAGTTGTGTTTGTTATGATACAATGGGTTATGGGAGGAGGGGGTGCAGCTGGCGGGGTCCGAAATGCACTCTATGGAAGAGAAAATTAGAGAAAAGGTAGAGGTTGGATGGGGGGAAGAGGCGAAATATGTAGGAGAAGAGGGAAATAGAAAGAAAGGGAAGAGAGAAGAAAAGAAAAGAGAAAAGAAAGGGGGGAAAAGCTGGAGGACCTGCCTCCTTAGCTAGTTCTGTAGACGGCGGGTCCGGTTCCTCTCGGGGCTCACGCGTCAACGGGATGGTCCCTATCGGGGGTCGGAGGGGAGCGCCGGGAGGGGAAGGGCAGTTGACAGTCGGTTATCCGCATGTTAATGAATGAGGTGCGTAGGGATCTTAGCTGTGTATTGAGGGTCAGGGGACAAGTCTAACGCATGTTGCCGTTGGGTTGTGATGGTTGTCATGTTATGTTTGATCGTATATATGACTAAGATATGTGGTATTGGGGGTAGGGAGGGTGGAAGGGTAGTTAGTTATCTTGTGGCTAGGTAGTATTGCGGAAGGTTATGGTTATCTGTTTGTGAGAGGTGGCAGCCGGCTGGAGGGGAGGAGGAAGGGATGGACGGGAAAAGTTTGTACAGGGTGGGGCTTGGTGCATATTACATGATTTCTGGTGTTTCTGGAAATAGGGGGAGGTGAGGGTGTACATGAATGGTGTAATGGGGGGGGAGAGGTCCTGCGGTGGTATTGTCAGACGAGGATAGGGTTTACAGAGAGGAGAGGGTATTCAATTAGGAAGATTGGGGCGGGGAGGGAGTGGGAGCAGCAAGGGGGGCGCAGGGGGAGTTATATAGCGATAGTACCTTTGTGGATAGAGGTGCAGAGAGTTTCAGGTACACAGTATACCCCGGGTCCCTCTCCCTCGCCCCAACATCACATTTTTATCTGTTTCAACATTTTTATAACCTATTGATTCTTATTAACATTACACATCCTTGTGGCTGTTATTACTTTGTTATGTGATGAGCTGTGGATCTGGGTATCGGTCCATGTGTCGTGCGGTGGGCAGTGAATGCAGCATAGTTCCGTGGCGTGCGAGAGCAATGTGTGGCCTGCCTCTTTGCTGATGTCCTATCAGGTATTATTACTTCATAATACTGTTATGGGGTGTATGATAAACGGGTGCCGACCGTTTGGTAGTGTGGTGCTTATTGCCCTTATAGTCGTTCTTTCTAGAAGGAGTTCGCAGGCGTTCGTGGTGAATGATCTGTGAGCGATTGAGTACATCCCGGATGGAGGGGTATGTACCTTATATGTGTTGCGATACCTTGATGCATGGGGTCCCGTGTAGTTGTACTATGCTATTTTGCGTCTTTTTGTTGTGTGGGTTTGGTGTGTGGTGCAAACAGGTCTATTGATATTCAATGGGTCGTATTATGTTACATGTGTCTCGAGGGATAAATTAGAATATCCTTTTATATCCCAGTCGCGGTCCTGTAGGTCCTGGTCTAGCCTCTTATGGAGTCCGGGAGAAGGGGAGGGAGTCTAGTCCTTACGTAGGTATGTGTGTTCTGTCATACACCCAGGGCGAGTAACAGTTTTTACCCATTGTAAGACCTTATACCGGGTTACAGTGTATGTGTGCTTTTGGAATGTCAAGTGTAGACGACTATATTAACGATCATAAACAATTATAAAGAAGGCACGCATTTGTATGAACTAATTGGGTACTCATCCGTCTCCAAGTTCAAGAGCTTCTACGATTGTCTTGGTTTAGGCAAATGTCTTTTTTGTGTGTGGGATCATGTCTTCTTCTCAGGGGGGCATAGCCGTTGGTTTCAATGGAGAGCGAGATTTGTCCCTTTCCGACAGCTAGGTGTGAGTTACCACTGCGTGCAATACTTGGCCCCTGTCATCATGAGATCTGACCATTCTCTCTATGTCTCTGCCTCTTTGTCCGACTCCAGTGTCACATTGGGCTGTGTCCGTCTTTTCCTGTCCTGGGGGTAGGTTTCCTTCATTGTCGCCTCCATTGTCATGTGAGCCGCTTGTGCTGGTAGAGTCCATTGATTGGGGTTGGAAGGAGTCTAGGAATAGTTGCAGTTCTTCGGGGTTGTAGAAATCCTTAGACACTCCGTTTTTAGTGACCCACATTCTTGCGGGATCGAAGAGACCGTATTTCATCTCCAAATGGTGCAGTCGGGGTCGTAGAGCTAGGAAGGCCTTTCTGCGGTCATTTGTTTCCTTAGAGTAGTCGGCGGTTATGCGGATGTCATACTGATCCAGTTGGAAGGGTCCGTGTTTGCGTGCCGCTTGAAGTATTTGACGAGTCTGGTTGTGCCGTAGTAAGCACGCAATGATTGGTCGAGGTCTTGAGGAGTTGCCGGGGCACTTTGGTCCTACTCGGTGTGCCCGTTGGAATTCTATCGGTTGTTCAAAGTCCAATGAGGTCAGTTTTGGAAGGATAGATCTCTGAAAGGATTGCACGTCCACGCCTTCTTCATTTTCCGGTATCCCATGTAGACGTATGTTATCTCTCCGGCTCCTATCTTCCATGTCCGTTAGCTTACTCCTCAGATAGAGGAGGTCTTGGTCTCGGTCCCGAGACATGGTGGTCTGTGCCTCTACCAATCCCATGCATTGTTCCAGTCCAGTCACTCTGGATTGGAAGCCTGCAATTTCAGCTCGCATGGATTTAGTCTCTAGCGTTAGTGAAGTTATAGAGGCGTCCATCCCCTCTATGCGGCGACTGACAGTGGTGATTTCCTGTAATATCCTATCCATTGTTGTGGAGTGGCTCTTTTCTGCCATTGTGGTGGATTCAGTTGGAGGTGATGATGTTTGGGGGTTGGTTGTGGTGGAGGCTAAGCGTTTGTGTTGGAGTGCTTCCGAGAATAATAACTGTCGTGCGGGTTTACTGGCGGAATGTTTGATTCAGTTTGTTACCGGGCATCGCCTCGATAGTCCGTTCGAGTCTTCTGCTTAGAGTACTGTTCTCCCTCCTCTAAGTCCAGTTGGGGCATGGGCTTTTCTTTGGCCGTTGATTCTTACTTCTATTCTATCCCTTCCTTTTTTCCCCCTTTTTTCCCCCGTCTCCTTGCCCTCCTCTGAGCGTTTTCTTTTATTCGTGGTTCTTCGTTTTCTTCAGTTGCCTTTTCCCCCTTTAACTGCTATGCCAAAGTTCAGCAACCTTGTTTTCGGTTACATCCTTGTCGGTTCCGCTATGGTAGAACTGGTGTGGGGATTGTCACAGCCCAGAGTATTAATGGGGTTTTGGTCGCTTTCCCCTGTACCTGACTCTTTTGTGGTTGTTGTTACGTGCAGGGAGCGATGGGGGAGTGTGGCCTCCTCTGAGCCCTTCGCCTGTCGTCTGGGCTGATCGGGGTTGCACGTGGCTGCGTTCCTGTGGGGAGAGGGTTGAATGCGGTATATGTGCTTGTCGTCGCCTCTCTGCTCCTCGTCTTTCTCTCTGCCCCATTTTTTCTCCACTTTGCACTTTCCTTTCGTTTCCACTGTGCCCCCTCTTTTTGTCTCTCCACCTCATCCTGTTCGTCCCCATTTATTCCCCTCTTCCCCTCTAGCGTCTCCTCTGTCCTCTCTTATTCCTTCAATGATTATGGGGGGGAAGAGGAGAGGTAATTGCGCTTAATATCTCCGTGGGGGGGGTGTTCCGATCTTCCGGTGGTTTTCGGTTTAGGGAGAGCGGGGGGAAGGGTGACGATGGAGGTGGGAGAGAGATCGTACCTCCGTCTCCGTTGGTTTGCACTTTTTCGGTCGTCCCGGCTCTTCTGCAGGACCGTTGTGTAGAATGCGGGTCTTTGACGCCTCGGCGGATCTCCTCGGGAGATCTAAGTATCTCGTGTAGACTACTCCTCACGGTCCCGCGGCTCGTCAGTCTGTTCCACGGCCGCACCATGTGCCTCTCTCCTTTTATGCGGCTCCGCCCCTCCAGCCAGGCCCTCTCCGTCAGGAAGGAAGGGACTTGGGCAGGTCGCAAGATCCTGGCTCCCCGGTCGCCCTCACGGTGTCTCCAGGTTTCAGACCGGGGCACAACGGTTGTCGGAGCGGGTGTCGCCGTGCACTGTATGTTTTCTTGCCATCTCAGCGCCCCCGCCACCCCCGTGTTCGCCGCGACGCGGAGCTCTCGTTTTAGGCGGCCATCTTTCTTCGTGGCCCGGTCACGCCCCCCCAAATATGTAGTCTTACAAATGTAATGTCGATAATTTAGTAATTGATATTCTTGTACCTTACATTATATGTAAAGTCAATATTTCGGTTGGCAATATTTTGATAGCAACATTTTTGTAATGTGCTATTTTTATGGTCAACATTTCATCATGCAGCTTCCCATGGTCAATCTTGATAGATTCTCATCTCTTTGCCACACTCACAAGCACAATCTTGTGTTATGTTCATCAGCAGTCGGAAGTCACCGATCACGTCAATCTTTAATGCACAAAGCTCGTCCTGGCACTACACTTGATTGCTGGACTCAGAAGCTGGAATTAATAAAGCATGTTCTTTATACATCAACTGGTCTGCCTCCTTCTTTCTTCAGGTTGCAGTAGCAGCAAAGTATTACCTTCAGTCCTTGAGTATGCTTCCTACTCTTTAGGATGGAGCACTCAAAGTGTTATGCTTCTGACATGATCCTTTCTCTGACCAAGGTCTAGAGAACACTGTCAAGTCACACAATGAACAGGTGGACAAGCCAACTGAGTTGGATTATATTTTCAAACATCACAGTTGATCCCAGGCCAACTGACCACTCATTTATAATGTTGTCCCCAAAGTACAAAGTGAACTGGTCATTGATAGGTGCATCTCGTCGTAAGTACTGCACAGTCTCATGGTAAGCAGCAACCAAAGGTGCATGGCCAACCTGGTTTTCATGTTGATAGTTGGCATCCCATAATGACCACTATAATTTGTAGATTTGTATTAGTATCTCTATTTAATATTTATCAAGCATGTGAACACCAGAGCTGGAGGAGCATGAAAAATGGCTAATTAAAAAGATGGGTTTTCCGTGCCTTGAGAAAGAGAGAGAAGTTACAAAATTGACTGGATTTCATTGTGGTTTTTTTTCAATTCTTTGGCAGCTATCACCAAGAAGACTCTGTCTCTAAAACTGTTAGGCACATATTTATAGAAAGTTGGCACCACCTTAGCATCATTTTATTTTACGCTGAAGCAGCACTAACTTAACTCCATATTTATATTTTTATACTAGACCCATCTAGCATCAAAATATATGAGTTAGCGTCATTTTCTGGAAGCGTCAACCCACCTTGTTTTTCATTATGACAATGATATGGAAGGTGGGCGTTCCCTTCCAAAAAATGATGCTAGCCCTCTAGCACCATATTAACATCCTGACGTAAAAACAATGCACATCAAGGAAGCGGACCTCAAATATGACGCTAAGATCGATTAGCATCAAAATGTAATGTCTGGTCAATCCAGGTGTTAAAAAGAGGCCCGCACACCACCACTTAAGGAAAACACACAGAAGGAGCATTTGCAACCTCCAGGACAACATGGAAGGGGTGGTGCTCCAGCTTGGCACTCGTGGCAGACATTAGCGAAGACAGCAGGTCCCTCTACCACCACCGCAGCAACCCCAAACACTACCACAGCAGCCACAAAGGCAGCGCAGACGGCGGGAGAGGATCTTCAGAGTACAACATCCTTGGGCTCAGGGAACAATATGTCATTAGGATGTACCGACTGAACCAGGAGTCCATTGTTCGCCTGCTGCACCACGTTGTGCCACACATCACAGCAAGGGTGTAAACTCCTACAACCATTCCACCCATGACAAAACTGTTCATTGTCTTTCATATGCTGGCGTCTAGATCTTTTCAGATAACGGGCACACAAGTGGCTGGTTTTGTCCCAGCCATCCTTCTTGGTCTTCCTACCTAAGGTCCTTGGCACAATCATACGTCTCAGACCCCACCACATCTGCTTCCCAAACACCCAGCAGCAGGAGACCAAGCAAGGTTTCTACCAAATTGCTGGGTTCCCGCATGTGCTGGGTGCAATGGACTGCACCCACGTCCAACTGCTGCCACCTGCAGCAACCGAACATCTATATAGGAACCGCAAGCACACACATTCAATCAATGTGCAGGCCATAGTGGCCCACTGTGGGCTCTTCACTAACATCCTAGCAAAATATCCCGGCAGCATCCATGATGCCTACAATTTCTGCCATTCCACTTTCAAGAAGTGGTTTGAGGATGGAAATATGGCAATGGGCCATAAACCACCACACCAATCAGTACACACACGACACACCAACCATGTAGGACAAACAAGACATACACAACACTAAATAAACATGGGCAGGGGAGGAAAGATGTACAGGCAACAACACATATGCAACATGCCACACTACACCGCAATCATTACACATCACACACAAATACACCCACATGCACATAACATAGCCACATCCTGACTGGCACACCACATGAAGACAGGTGGAGTTATGTCCCCTTAGCATACAGAAGCTGCCCACAAACCACTCCAAGCGTCCACTTGACAACTAAATACAGATCCCACACACATTACACCAAACAAAGAATAGCTCAGCTATGGCAATGGCATAGGTCATGGCCATGTCAAAAAGGTCACACATAGGCAGAGCCTCTCATTAATCATGGTGTGCAAACCTCTGGCAGCACCTAAATCAAATGCCACACAAGTGGTGCCATTACCAACTACATATCATCTACACATACCTGACATACCTGTAGTGTGCACATAGACCTGTCTGCTGCATTGTGACACACACATAGGAATACAAATTATCCTGCCATGAAAGACCATGGGGCAGAATCATGAGAAATGGTGCAGCACCTACTCCAGTGCCACCTCACATGCACCCCTTAGCACCCCCTACATCACCATGTGCTCTCATAATACAAATAACGGTCCACCATGGTGCAGAGTATGTCCAAAACTGTAAAGATCATGGACGCCATAGAAGGACTCTGTAGGAGCATAGAGGACATACCTGACTTTTCATGCACCGTACATAGGGACCCATGTAAATAAATGGGTGTTCCCCCTCCCAAAGCCTGCACTGTGCATGTGTTGAAAGTCTCTGTGATAAATCATGTATTGGAAGCTAGGAGATTCTACTGCACCAAATTTTATCATCCTACGAATGTGTGATTCACACCCTCATACACTTGATGGCTGCCACAACCATCATCTGCCACAACGGGTCACAAACTGTCACACTGCATACGTAGTGCCACATGGTAACATGAAAGGCACAGTTTGGCTTTGTAGGGTTACCATGGTGTCTCTACATATGGCACCACTGTGGTACAGGGACATGGTAGGTCCCATCCAACAATAGGACACTGCCTCAAATATGGACTACAAAACATATCTTTGCAATGGTTTAGTCGTGCAGGATCTCATTATTCTAATGGGACTACTGTATTTGAGTGGCAGAATAGCCTGTGGGGTGGGGAACTGAGTCTAACCCACTACAGGTGACACCTGTCAGCCTAATCCGGGTTTTACTACAGCTAACTAGCAGTGCCTCATCTCAACCCTTGAGTAGGGATGATTGGGCAGCAGAGCGCATGACACAATTCACTCCTCAGGGAAATCGTGGTCACTCAGATCGTATCCGTTTCTCTCAGTTACATTAATCTCATATATACAAAGACAGTCAGAGGCAGTATATTTTTCAATAAGGTTTTAATGAAGCAACTGTGTAGGAAGTTGGCTCTGTATATACTATTTCAAAGTAAGAAATAGTGTGCACAGAGTCCAAGGGTTCCCCTTAGAGGTAAGATAGTGGCAAAAAGAGATATTTCTAATGCTCTATTTTGTGGTAGTGTGGTCGAGCAGTAGGCTAATCACAGGGTAGTGTTAAGCATTTGTTGTACACACACACAGGCAATAAATGAGGAACACACACTCAAAGACAATTCCAGGCCAATACGTTTTTATATAGAAAAATATATTTTCTTAGTTTATTTTAAGAACCACAGGTTCAAGATTTACAAACAATACTTTAAATGAAAGGTACTTCACTCAGGTATTCTAGGAACTTTGAATAATCGCAATAGCATGTACAGTTTTGACACAAATGGCAATAAGCTATTTTAGTGGACACAGCAAAAATCAATAGTTCCTGGGGGAGGTAAGTATTTGTTAAGTTCACAGGTAAGTAAAACACTTATAGGGTTCAAAGTTGGGTCCAAGGTAGCCCACCGTTGGGGGTTCAAGGCAACCATAAAATTACCACACCAGCAGCTCAGGGCCGGTCAGGTGCAGAGGTCAAAGTGGTGCCCAAAACACCTAGGCTTCAATGGAAATGGGGGTGCCCCGGTTCCAGTCTGCCAGCAGGTAAGTACCCGTGACTTTGGAGGGCAGACCAGGGGGGTTTTGTAGGGCACTGGGGGGGACACAAGCAGGCACAGAAGGTACACCCTCAGCGGCATAGGGGCGGCCGGGTGCAGAATGCAAACAGGGCTCAGGGGGGTCAACTCTGGCTACTCACGGGCTCGCAGTCGCCAGGGAGTCCTCCCTGTGGAGTTAGTTTTCCACAGGTTGAGCCGGGGGCGTCAGGTGCAGAGTGGAAAGTCTCACGCTTCCAGCGGGAAATGTGTGGTCTTTAAAAGTTGCTTCTTTGTTGCAAAGAGTTGCAGTTTCTTGAACAGGGCCACTGTTCTCGGGCGCTTCTTGGTCCTTTAGATGCAGGGTAGTCCTCTGAGGCTTCAGAGGTCGCTTGATCCTGTTGGATGCGTCGCTGTTGCAGTTTTCTTCGAAGTAGGGAGACAGGCCGGTGGGGCTGGGGCCAAATCAGTTGTCATCTCTGTCTTCACTTCAGGGCTTCAGGTCAGCAGTCCTTCTTCTTCTTTAGGTTGCAGGAATCTATCTTCCTCAGTTCTGGGAGCCCCTAAATACTCAATTTAGGGGTGTGTTTAGGTCTGGGAGGGCAGCAGCCAATGGCTACTGGCCCTGAGGGTGGCTACACCATCTTTGTGCCTCCTCCCTGTGGGGAGCGGGGAACATCCCTAATCCTATTGGGGGAATCCTCCATCTGCAAGATGGAGGATTTCTAAAAGTAAGAGTAACCTCAGCTCAGGACACTTTAGGGGCTGTCCTGACTGGGGAGTGACTCCTCCTTGTTTTTCTCATTATCTCCTCCAGCCTTGCCGCCAAAAGTGGGGGCAGTGGCCGGAGGGGCGGGCATCTCCACTAGCTGGGATGCCCTGTGGCGCTGTAACAAAGGGGGTGAGCCTTTGAGACTCACCGCCAGGTGTTACAGTTCCTGCAGGGGGAGGTGAGAAGCACCTCCACCCAGTACAGGCTTTGTTCCTGGCCACAGAGTGACAAAGGCACTCTCCCCATGTGGCCAGCAACATGTCTGGTGTGTGGCAGACTGGCAAAAACTAGTCAGCCCACACTGGAGTCGGGTATGTTTTCAGAGGGCATCTCTAAGATGCCCGCTGGGTGTATTTTTACAATAAAGTGCACACTGGCATCAGTGTGCATTTATTGTGCTGAGAAGTTTGATACCAAACTTCACAGTTTTCAGTGTAGCCATTATGGTGCTGTGGAGTTCGTGCATGACAGACTCCCAGACCATATACTCTTATGGCTACCCTGCACTTACAATGTCTAAGGTTTTGCTTAGACACTGTGGGGGCATAGTGCTCATGCACCTATGCCCTCATCTGTGGTATAGTGCACCCTGACTTAGGGCTGTAAGGCCTGCTAGAGGGGTGACTTATCTATGCCATAGACAGGGTGAGGTTGGCATGGCACTCTGAGGGGAGTGCCATGTTGACTTAGTCATTTTCTCCCCACCAGCCCACACAAGCTGGCAAGCAGTGTGCATGGGCTGATTGAGGGGTCCCCAGGGTGGCACAAGACATGCTGCAGCCCTTAGAGACCTCCCCTGGCATCAGGGCCCGTGGTACCGGGGGTACCAGTTACAAGGGACTGACCTGGGTACCAGGGTTGTGCCAATTGTGGAGACAAAGGTACAGTTTAGGGAAAGAACGCTGGTGCCTGGTTAGCAGGGTCCCAGCACACTTTCAAATCATAACTTGGCATCAGCAAAGGCAAAAAGTCAGGGGGTAACCATGCCAAGGAGGCATTTCCTTACATGCTGCATCTTAGATAATAAAGCATCTACTGCAGTAACCAGGATGATAAAACATGAAAGGATTAAAATTGTGAGAAGGAGAGTGAAGCATAAAAATAATGCTATCATATTGTGACTAGAGTCACCACTATAAATCCTACCTAGGCTATATTAGAGCACAGTATGTTAAGCTCGATTTCTGCCCTTCATGTTCCCCTGGGAAGACATCAACCCTCATACCTGAGCAAGAGGCCTGAAGCCTGCATAAGCAGCTGTAGCGAAGCCTTCAGCAATCAGCATACAGTTGTGGACATCTGGCTGGAATCTCCCTCTAACATGTATGGGACAGAGACATGTTTTTATAATAAAAAAGCTGATGTTCTGAGAAAATGTCCCTACGTTAGGATGTTTATGTTTCTATGAATACCAGAGACAAAGGGTTACCACGTTTACCAGCAACCTATCTTACTGCAGCCTTGAGAAAAGCACAGAGTGAAAGAAATGTCTTGTTTAAGAACGCAGTGCTTGCCTAAGCGAAGAACAGCTAGATAGAGAGAAATAAAACAAGCCCACAAATGCTGCTATTGCCAAAATAATAAATAAAGCTGAATAAAACATATCTAGGATAAAGTGCACAGTGCAGGCCTAGTGTGCTAAAATAACATGCATTGAGCTATAACTAAAATGCTACACAACACTCTCCCCCTGTCGGTTCAAAGGTGGTTCAAAGCCTAATTAGATAGGAAGCTACTAAAAGTCAACCTAAAATAAGAATGTCAATATTGACAAGTTAAAAAGACACTTGAGCAAATATAAAAGGACAATTTAAAAATGTTAACTTGTGGTGTAAAAAAAAGCCGGATTTTAAGAGTCAAAGTAATTTTGGAAGGTGCCAATTTAATCCGGGATGCAGGTGGTAAAGTAAGAAACTTATCACCAAGAAGAACCAGGGAGCATTCGTGTTCCAGAGCCTGAGCATAAGCCAAGGCAGCAGCATTCCGTGGCGTGCCCAATAATACGTTCAGAGCTAAGTCCTCCATGAAGGGCAACTCATATGCAGCTTCCTGTAGCAAATGCACCCTCAATGCGCATGTCTGGTAATGAGCCCTCAGCGAGAACATCAACAGATCAGCGTTCAATGAAAGCAAGCGCTGCGTAGAAAGACAAACTTTCAGTGCATGTTTGAATGAGCACCAGAGGCACCAAAACAGGGGCTGCACACAATGCAAAACCAGTCTGAATCACAGAGACCAGTCACACTCCAATTGCTCCAGGAGTGTTTCTCCGAAGTACTGCATCATGTGTTCACAACACAGCTGCGCTGGTGGAAGCACTTTCAGTCCTCCTTGTTGCGGCAGGACAGCCATAGCGCAGAAAAAGCAGCAATAGCAGAATGCCACCTATTATAGCCAAAGTTATCAGAAATCCCCAGAAAATATTGGAGAATATTGAGTAGATGGCTGATGGCGTTAAACCGAATATATAGAAGGTGTGAACAAAACCAGAACCAACAGCCTTAAATAAATTTTCGATTACAGTAGTACTGGACACATTAAATATTCGCCCCATGAGCTCACCAAAGTGTCTCAGAAAGTTAGTACTTAAAAGGGACTGTATCTCTGATGATGACCTTGCCACCTGAAGTGCATAGGTCTTGCATGCAGATGTGAGCGCCACATGTTTTTGGAACAATAAAGCCTTGAGTCTGCTCATCTTGTCAAGAATCACATTAGCAGTAGCAATATGGGGCCAAATCTCAGCTACTTCCCTCTGTCTTGTAGGTGGAAAAAGTACGTTCCCGCAGCATGTAAGAACCTTAGAGACCAAAACAACATAAACTATTCCGGCTCGCTTCCCACAACAGTTTTCACTATTGAGGAGAACATAGCTGCCATTCGAAAAGCACCTGGAATGCAGATCTAATCAGGGGGACTGGAACTCCCTTCGGATAACAAGTCAACTTCGCTGCCAAAGCGTTACATGCCCCATGCAAGGACAGCTGTTTACAAAACATTGAATGGCTGATAGAAGTCTCGCATTCACTACTGCTAAGAAAGGCCTCTTTCATGCCACTGAGACATTTTGTGTGAGAAGGGCAGCTCCCACACCTCACGGATGTAACTATCTCCCATCCTTTCATATCTGCCTACTGGACGTGAATTGGAGTGTTGAAATAGGCAGATGACCCCGTGTATTGACCACTCAGCAGATGGTATTTTAGCCACAGTAAAAGGCAACTTTTCTAATTTTTCGATAGTTAACATGACATAAGTTGCTTCTTTCTTAGCCATTAGTTGTTGTCATGTTAAATTAAAAGTAGAAAATATGTCCGTTGCGCTAACATGTTGCCAGGGAACGAGACATGCCTTCAATGTTTGAAGTGTCCAACCCAACTGCATAATAGACCTTAGTTGGCACTGTCAATGGTTTAACGAAGACATTTCACTTTGTATTATATCTATTGCAGAAGAGACAATGTTGTTTAAGGTATATATCTGGTCGGACAGGGTATTAATCCCATCATCTACAATAGCTAATGCCTTCTGTAAGTTTTTCTGGTCTATTTGCCTTAACCGGGCAGCAGCTTCTTGTTGGGAAAGCTTCCAAATTTCAATATAGACTGCGTTTGTGTGTTGTTTTCTGGGGCCTAACAGGAAGTCCTGTATGTCAGTCTCATTAGACAGGGGACTGAAGTGTTCTCTAACACCATCTAGTGAGGAACTCTTCAACCATTGCTGGCATAGTTTCCCCACACTATGGGGGTCATTCCAACCCTGGCGGTCGGTGATAAAGCGGCGGCCAACACGCCAACAGGCAGGCGGTCAAAAAAAAGGTATTCTGACCCTGGCGGGAACCGCCAACACAGGCCGCCACTTTAACACTCCGACCGCCACGGCGGGACAGACAAACAGCGCGGCGGTCACCGCCAACAGCCAGGCGGCAGACAATGTACCGCCCACCCTATCACAACTCACCAATCCGCCACCTTTTCCGGGGCGGGAGCCCTGCCGATAAAAACACGGCGGAAACAGACTACGAACGGGAAAACGCTCACCTATACACACTCCACGAGGAAGGAGGACAGCATGGAGCCCGAATTACACATCCTACCAGCTATTGTCTACCTGCTCATCTACCACGAGTACGAACGCCGGCGCAGACGACAACGGTGAGTACTGCACCTATGACACGGGGGAGGGGGGAGGAGGAAAGCTTACGGGCACACACATATGCGACCCCCCCCCCCCAACTATCTACACACCAATGCAGAGCACCAAGTCACAGTGACACCACCCAAACCCCCCGGAATAATGCAAAGACATAATTAAAGTGAGAAACAACATTTATGTATATAAGAGGTTCTTTGAAGTCATGGTAAAATAGCAAAATGAATTGTAAAAAATCAAGTAAGAACATTGCGAAACCGATAAACATAGGTAATAAGTCCTGCACAGTCACTTAAATTTCCACTGTCCGTGGGCCAAAGTGTATCAACACATGGGCAAAGCCCACACAGGAGACCTGAGTCCGTTGGAGAGAACACTGCTGGGGCATCAGATGACAAAACTACAGGCACCTCAGGGGGAAGGAAAGGGGGGGCACCTCAGCCACATGAGTCCACGACGCCAGATCCACGAAGGGTCCACCATGCCCACTGTGCCATCCTGGGGAGTGCAAAGCCACAGTCTCGCAAGTCTCTACAGTGGGTGGGTTGCCCACTCTGCCATCCTGGGGAGTGCAAAGCCACAGTCTCACAAGTCTCTACAGTGGGTGGATTGCCCACTGTTACATCCTGGGAGTGCAAAGCCACAGTCCATCAGGTGGATTACAGAGACCACTGGTCATGGAGGAGGCATGGTGGGCAGAGTGCGTCGTGAAGGCCTGCCCGACACAGAACCGGGACTGCCAATGGGCCAGCGGTGCTTGACAGGAAGGGCTCAGCGGAGCGGTGCTTGAGACGGCGGGGCCCAGCGGAGCGGTGCTTGAGACGGCGGGGCCCAGCGAAGCGGTGCTTGACAGGAAGGGCCCAGCGGAGCGGTGCTTGAGACGGCGGGGCCCAGCGGAGCGGTGCTTGAGACGGCGGGGCCCAGCGGAGCGGTGCTTGACAGGAAGGGCCCAGCGGAGCAGTGCTTGAGACGGCGGGGCCCAGCGGAGCGGTGCTTGAGACGGCGGGGCCCAGCGGAGCGGTGCTTGACAGGAAGGGCCCAGCGGAGCGGTGCTTGAGACGGCGGGGCCAAGCGGAGCGGTGCTTGACAGGAAGGGCCCAGCGGAGCGGTGCTTGAGACGGCGGGGTCCAGCGGAGCGGTGCTTGACAGGAATGGCCCAGCGGAGCGGTGCTTGAGACGGCGGGGCCCAGCGGAGCGGTGCTTGAGACGGCGGGGCCCAGCGGAGCGGTGCTTGAGGCGGCAGGGCCCAGCGGAGTGGTGCTTGACAGGAAGGGCCCAGCGGAGCGGTGCTTGAGACGGCGGGGCCCAGCGGAGCGGTGCTTGACAGGAAGGGCCCAGCGGAGCGGTGCTTGAGATGGCGGGGCCCAGCGGAGCGGTGCTTGAGACGGCGGGGCCCAGAGGAGCGGTGCTTGACAGGAAGGGCCCAGCGGAGCGGTGCTTGAGACGGCGGGGCCCAGCGGAGCGGTGCTTGAGACAGCGGGGCCCAGCGGAGCGGTGCTTGACAGGAAGGGCCCAGCGGAGCGGTGCTTGAGACGGCGGGGCCCAGCGGAGCGGTGCTTGACAGGAAGGGCCCAGCGGAGCGGTGCTTGAGACGGCGGGGCCCAGCGGAGCGGTGCTTGAGACGGGGGGGCCCAGTGGAGCGGTGCTTGACAGGAAGGGCCCAGCGGAGCGGTGCTTGAGACGGCGGGGCCCAGCGGAGCGGTGCTTGACAGGAAGGGCCCAGCGGAGCGGTGCTTGAGACGGCGGGGCCCAGCGGAGCAGTGCTTGAGACGGCGGGGCCCAGCGGAGCGGTGCTTGACAGGAAGGGGCTCAGCGGAGCGGTGCTTGACAGGAAGGGCCCAGCGGAGCGGTGCTTGAGACGGCGGGGCCCAGCGGAGCGGTGCTTGAGACGGCGGGGCCCAGCAGAGCGGTGCTTGACAGGAAGGGGCCCAGCGGAGCGGTGCTTGACAGGAAGGGCCCAGCGGAGCGGTGCTTGAGACGGCGGGGCCCAGCAGAGCGGTGCTTGAGACGGCGGGGTCCAGCGGAGCGTTGCTTGACAGGAAGGGGCCCAGCGGAGCAGTGCTTGACAGGAAGGGCCCAGCGGAGCGGTGCTTGAGATGGCGGGGCCCAGCGGAGCAGTGCCTTTCCGCACGGCGGGGCCCTCTTCAGCGGTGTCTTTCTGCACGGCGGGGCCCTCTTCAGCGGTGCCTTTCTGCACAGCGGGGCCCTCTTCAGCGGTGTCTTTCTGCACGGCGGGGCCCTCTTCAGCGGTGCCTTTCTGCACGGTGGGGCCCTCTTCAGCGGTGCCTTTCTGCACGGCGGGGCCCTCTTCAGCGGTGCCTTTCTGCACGGCGGGGCCCTCTTCAGTGGTGCCTTTCTGCACGGCGGGGCCCTCTTCAGCGGTGTCTTTCTGCACGGCGGGGCCCTCTTCAGCGGTGCCTTTCTGCACGGCGGGGCCCTCTTCAGCGGTGCCTTTCTGCACGGCGGGGCCCTCTTCAGCGGTGTCTTTCTGCACGGCAGGGCCCTCTTCAGCGGTGCTTGTCCAGTCATTCAAGGGAGCCAGAGCTGGCCAGGACTCCCTGCTTAGTCGCCCTCCGACCGTGCAGTTGCTGGACCCTTCTGCGACGGAGTCCTGGGCCCGTGGGTGTCCTCCCTCACACCCGGGATGGGGCTTGTGGGGCCCTCCTGGTCCGCGCCCCTGCTGGCTGACTTCTCCGCCCTGCTGCCCTTGCCCTCCTTCGATGAGTCTCTCTGGCCCTTGCCTCCCCTGGATGTTGTGGCAGGTGACGGCCCAGGACTTTGCTCCTTGGGGGCAGCCGTGTCAGTCTTCTCGCGGCGGCCCCTGATTTTACGGGTCCTCTTTCCAGGGGGGGGGGGCTGGCTGTCCCCTTGCTGCTGGCCGATGTATCAGTGCTGGGAAAGGGTGGACTCCAAAACCCGTGCACAATGGTGACACTTGAAGCAGGGCTGGTGGTGGCTGAGGTGCTCTTGGGACTCTTAGCAGATGGAGGGGGTGGGTCAGGTGGGGCAAAGAGGTTAAGTCTGGAGAGGTAAAGTTTTTTAGGACCAATGTAAAGGGTAGGTGTAGTGGGTATGGGAGTGGAGGAAGAGGATGTGGTTGTAGGAGAGTCAGGTGTGCTGTCTTTGGGTGCAGGTGCTTGTGACGTAGGCTGTCGTGAGGTGGTTGGCTGTTGGGTGGGTGGCTGCCTGCGTTTGTGTGTCTTGGAAGAGGGGGTGACAGACACAGTGGGAGAGGACACAGGGGACGTGTAAATGGCAGTGGGGGTGGTGACTGCACGTGTGCGGACTGTACTGGAGGGTGTGCTGGTGATGGAAGTACTGGCTGATGGTGGTGTGCATGCAGGTGTGAGTGGAGACGTCACAGGGAGGGAGGAGGGAGACGAGGAGGAGGGGGACACAGGGGTGGTAGTGACTGTTGGCATGTCTGCATCTGGGTGTTGCTTGGGTGAATGCTTGTGTGATCTGTGGTGCTTATGTCTGGGTGAGCTGCCCTTGGGTGTTGAGGTGTGTGCAGGCTGGTCTGATGGTGTGGATGGGATAGGCTGAGGAACAGGAGACAGAGACAGGGTGGAGGCAGTGAGAAGAGGGAGGCTGGAAACAGGGACAATGGCTGCCGTCAGTGCTGAGGCCAGAGCATTGAACGATCGTTGATGGGCAGCCTGACCCGAATGAATGCCCTCCAGGTATGCATTGCTCCGATGCACCTCCCTCTCTACCCCCTGGATGGCATTCAAAAGGGTAGACTGCCCAACAATGATGGTCTGTAGGAGGTCAATGACCTCCTCACTGAGGGCAGCAGGGCTAACATGGCCAGGGCCTGAGGTGCCTGGGGCGAAGGAGATGCCCGCCTTCTTGGGCGAGCGGGCACGGAGTGAAGGCTGAGGGGCTGCTGGGAGGGCGGAGCTGGTGCGCTGGGTGACGGCTGTACCTGTAGAGGCGGGGGGCCCGGATGTTGCCGCCACCGCTAGGGAGCTCCCTTCCGAGGACGTGTCGGTGTCGCTGGTGTCACCACGGGTCCCCGTTGTGGTGCTCCCCTCGCCCTCCGTATCACTGGTGACCTCGGTGTCTGTACCATGGCCCACCGGGGCCTTGTGAGTTGCAGCTCCCTCGTGCTCCGATGCCAATTCTCTTCCACCTGATGATGCTAATGCACACATGCACAAGAAGATAAAGAAAAAGGGTGGGGGGAGAAATAAAAACAGGTTGAGTGCATGCATTGTCAACACCGTTGGCGGAGAGGACAGACACAGGAGCCTCATGCACTACGCCGCGCAATCGGGGTACACTACTCAGTACTTGTGACTAGGCCAACAGGTCTATGGACAACATATGCGCACATGGGTGATGCTGGACCATGGATTGCTGTACTGGGCACCCTACAGAGGTGGGGGGCGGGGGCACAGGGCCATGCCTAAAGGAGGGGACTACACTACAGAAAGCGCCCTGGCCTAATGTCACCCACAGCCCTCCTCCCCCACCCAGACGCCTCCACTGCATGTTAAGATAGCAGAATGTGCTGGTACTCACCCCCTTGTGTCTGCTGTGATGTCCTCACGCGCCCATCCAAATCGGGGTAGGCCACCGCCAGGATCCGGGACATCAGGGGGGTCAAGGTACGACTGGCACCCCTCCTACGTTGGGAGGCCATCTCCAGCAGTGACTCGGCGGTCCTCCTGGTCCCACGGCGGATGTCCTCCCACCTCTTTCGGCAGTGGGTGCCCCGTCTTGTGTGGATCCCCAGGGCCCGGACGTCCTTGGCGATGGCACGCCAAATGTCAACTTTCTGATGGGCGCTGACCTATTTGACATGTACAGGGTGGGAAAGGAATTTTCAACATTTTTCTGCATGTTAGATGTGATTGCCCCCCCCTCCCCAACCCTGCCATGTGGCACATGCTCTCATCTGTCGTGCCTTGCACTCCTCATTCGCTCCCCACCCCACCATCTTACATCCACCATACACAATCCAGGCATAGCCCATTCAACGTGCACCCTGTGTCCTAACCTGTTGGTCTGGAGGACCGTAGAGTAGCGCATACTGGGGCAGGACCCCATCCACAAGTTTCTCCAACTCTTCTGAAGTGAAGGCAGGGGCCCTTTCCCCAGTCGCAGCAGCCATTGTCTCTTCCAGACCGAGGTCACAGCAGCACTTGCAGTAAAGGTCCTCTCCTGTGGATGATCAGGTCTCGAGTGATTAAGCAGATAGAAAATGGCGGTCACGCCCGCGGCGGTGCGTACCGCGACCGCCGGCGCACATCGTCATTGGCTCCTGAGACCCATAGGGTTCAATGTTAACCAATGCTCCTTTGCGCCGCGGTCTTCGACCGCCTACCGCCACGGTGTGCCACGCCAGCGCAGTGACCTCACATCCCACTGTCACACTTCACAGGTCAGGCAGCCGCCATTTCAAGGGCCCACATGGCTGAATTTCTACTGCGTCACACAGGCCTAGGCCTTGCATTGCCACTCATACAAGCCATTCAATGCATAGCGAATCGTGTTCTGTGCAAGCTGTGTGAACGAACCTGTGGGTTGCTTGACTCTGTGCTCCATGTTGTCCTTCCTAGGCACCGTCCGCTGGGACTTGCGAGGAGAAGGATGAATCCTCCCGTGTACCGACCGCTGGTGGACCTGTCGACAATGGAAGAACGACATATTATACTTCGATACCGACTTGACCGAGCCACTATACATGAACTGTGTGCCCAGCTGGAGCCAGACCTGATGTCCCCCATCCGCCAACCCACAGGGATTCCCCCTCTGGTGCAGGTTCTGTCAGTACTCCATTTTTTGGCAAGTGGGTCTTTTCAGACAACAGTGGCCATGTCATCAGGGATGTCTCAGCCTATGTTTTCTAAGGTTTTGTCCAGAGTGTTGTCTGCCCTGATGAAATACATGCGGAGATACATTGTTTTCCCTGAGGAGGGTGATTTGGCCACTGTGAAGGGTGATTTCTATGCCCTTGGACATATCCCCAACATCATTGGTGCCATTGATGGGACCCATGTGGCTTTAGTACCCCCAAAAGACAATGAGCAGGTGTACAGAAATAGAAAAAATTACCATTCGATGAATGTCCAGGTGGTCTGTTTGGCTGACCAGTACATCTCCCATGTAAATGCCAAGTTCCCTGGGTCAGTGCATGACGCGTATGTCATGCGAAATAGCAGCATCCCTTATGTGATGGAACAGCTACAGAGACACCGTGTGTGGCTAATAGGTGACCCTGGTTACCCCAACCTGCCTTGGCTATTGACCCCAGTGAGGAATCCCCATACCAGGGCAGAGGAACGGTACAATGAGGCACATGGGCGAGCTAGGAGGATTATAGAACTGACCTTTGGGGTCCTGAAGGCCAGGTTTAGGTGCCTGCATATGACAGGGGGATCCCTCATGTACTCACCAAAGAAGGTGTGTCATATCATCGTGGCCTGCTGTATGCTTCACAATCTTGCATTGCGATGCCAGGTGCCTTTCCTGCAGGAGGATGGTCCAGATGGTGGTGTTGTAGCAGCTGTGGAGCCTGTGGAGAGTGAAGAGGAGGAAGACGACGGGGACGACACAGACAACAGGGACACAGTTATACAACAGTATTTTCAGTAGCACCCAGGTAAGAATCACCCACGCCATTTTACATTTACTTCTGGCCTCCTGCATCTCTACTTTCCGTGTTTCCCCCCAGTTCCTTTTCACTGATTTTTGACTTTCCCTTCCCTTTTCAGAGCTGTATGACCCACAGCGTGACTTCTGCTTTGTTTGCCCATGGACTAATGCTTATTGACACTGGTATGTTGTCATCACAATTTAAATGAACATTATTGCACCGTTATGTGTAATACATTTGTAAAGAATACAAGCAGACTCCTGACATTTGAAGTGCAATTGGTGATTTATTTTCAGTGCTGCGTATAGGTCCATGATAGTAAAACGGTGATGGGTGGGGGTGGAGTAATGTCCATGGCAGAGTCCAGTTCTCAGTAGCACAGGTGCATTGCCCATATGCCTGTGGAAGGATGGAGCAGGGGCAGTTCAAGGTTGGACAGGGTGACAATGTGGGACAGTGGGATGACATCAGGGGGTATCTTAGGCTGGCGGGGGTCTTGGCATCCTACTCTGTCTTCTTGTGTGATCTCAGGTTCCGCTTGCGGGGTGGTTGATATTCAGCAGGAGGTGGGGTTCTGGTGGCCTGTCGTGGTGTGGGGGCCTCCTGTCCACTTGCGCCGGCGGAGGTGGTAGGCTGTTCGTCGTCCGGGCTGGTGACAGGGGCCCTTTGGGGTGCCACATGGTCCCGCAATGTGGTGACTATCTGGTTGAGGGCCAGGACAATGGTCCCCATTGCGGTACCGATGCTCCTGAGTTCGTCTCTGAACCCCATGTACCGTTCCTCCTGCTGTGCCTGGATCTCCTGGAACCTGGCCAGTACCGTCGCCATCGTCTCCTGGGAGCGGTGGTATGCTCCCATGATGGTGGTGAGGGCCTCTTGGAGAGTGGGTTCCCTGGGCCGGTCAACCCCCTCTCGCACAGCAGCCCTCCCAGTTGCCCTGTTTCCCCGGGCCTCTGTCCCCTGGACGGTGTGCCCACTACCACTACCCCCAGGTCCCTTTTGTTGTTGGGGTGGTGGGTCAGCCTGGGTGCCCTGTAGTGGCGGACACACCGCTGATTGACGCGTCCTGGAGACAGAGGCATGGGCCCGCTGGGTGGGAGCTGTGCTGGTATTCCCAGAGGGGGTTGGGTCTGCTGTGGCCTGTGTCTGTGTGTGGGGAACCGACTGTCCAGAGGTCCCCGATGGTCCGGGCTGGTCATCAGGTTCTAGGTCGACAGAGCTGCTGTCATCACTGGGGGCCTGTTCTGGGGGCGGGATGGACAAATCTGGACCCTCCTGGCCGGTGTGTTGGCGTTCGGGCCCTGCAGGGGTAAAAGAGTATGGTTATTGCTTCTGTGTGTGCCATGGCGTGCGATTTGTGGGTGCCCTTGTCCCCCAGTGCTGGCATTCCCTTGTGGGAGGAGTTGTGAGGGTGGTTTGTGGGGGGGGATGGGTATGTGCAGTGGTCATGCTTGGGTGATGGGTGTCCATGGTTTGTGTTGGCATTCAGGGATTGGTGTTGTGTTGGGTGGGTTGTGCTGGTGAGACATTGGCAGGGAGGATGTGTGCTGGGGGTTGGGGGTGAGGGTGGGTGTGTGGGTTGGCATGCTGGTGGTTGGCGGGGTGAAGTATTTGGGATTCGACTTACCAGAGTCCATTCCTCCGCCTACTCCAGCGAGGCCCTCAGGATGCAGGATGTTCAAGACCTCTTGCTCCCATGCTGTGAATTCGGGTGGAGTGGGTGGGGGTCCGCCGCCAGTCTTCTGCACAGCGATGTTGTGTCTTGAAACCATCGACCGCACCTTCCCCCGTAGGTCGTTCCAGCGCTTTCGGATGTCTTCCCGGTTTCTGGGATGCTGTCCCACAGCGTTGACCCTGTCGAAGATCCTTTGCCATAGCTCCGCCTTCCTGGCTATTGTGGTGTGCTGCACCTGTGTGCCGAATAGCTGGGGCTCTACCCTAATTATTTCCTCCACCATGACCCTGAGTTCTTGGTCCGAGAACCTGGGGTGTCTTTGGGGTGCCATAGGGTGGTGTGGGGTGGTGTTTGTGGTGCTGAGTGTGGTGTGTGTGGTGGTGTGTGGTGTTTTGTGCATGGATGTAGTGTGGGTGATGATGTTGTGTTCCTCTGTGTGTTGGGGTTTTCGATCGCTGTGCTCTCTCTCTCTCTCTCTCTCGCCTTCTCTCCGAATTTCTAGTAGTGGGGGTTTGTGGGTGATGTGGGTGTGTGTTTTATAGTTGATTGGATGTGTGGGTGTGGTGTGTGTATGTGTATCAGATGTGTGTATTTCGAATTGTCCAATGTGGCTGTGTTTTGTAAAGGTGTGTGTATTTTGAGCGCGGCGGTGTGTACCGCCAATGGAATACCGCGGTTGAAAGACCGCCGCGTGGATTCGTGGGTCGTAATGGCATGGGCGTGTTTGTGTTGGCGTGACGGTGGAGGTTTGGTCATCTCCAGTTTATCGCTGTCCGCTGATGAGGCGGCCTTCCGTGGATGTCGGGTTTTTGGCGGTTTGGCAGTTGTGGGTCAGAATGACCGTGGCGGTTTACCGTGGCGGTAGAATGGCGGACTTCTGACCGGCGGTAAGAGCCTTTTACCGCCGAGGTCAGAATGACCCCCTATATGCTGTTACTATACCCGTATGTTTAGATGACACATAGCGAGGGTCCGGCCTACTAGTTCTAAAACCCCCCCATGGAGTTTATAAAATGTTTATGACACCCATTGGTATCTATTGGCCACTATACCCACCCGCCAGGACGTGACAGTGAAGCATTAAACGTGCCATTCTGGACCCATTCATCGACCTGATCTTCAGTTGCATTTATATATTTTTGCCATTTGTAAAATTTTGCCTGGGCAGGAATATTGGGCGCAATCAAATCCTTAATTTTTGCTAATCCTAAGCAACTTGTTTGTTGTACAGTTTCATTTAAAAATATCATTTGAACAGGTATCAGGCACGGTATAAATAAAGCTTCCTTCCCTTTATTTACCAATTTCTAGTTCCCCAAACACTTTTTAAGTCAATCGACTTCAGCCAATATTCATAGCCTTCTATGCCAACTGGGAAATAAAGGAATCCGAATAGATGAATTCCGTATCTGTCAACAATATATGTACATTTTCCATTGATGGCAATTTAAAATAATATGACTCAGCATTTTTAACATCGTGCCCAGAAAAATATGCAAACTTTTTAGAATACTTTTTAGAACTCCATTGTGGTGGAGTTGGACAATGTTCCTATTGTGTGTAATTAAAAATAGTCTTTGGGGTACTTGCTCTGTTAATGAAATGGTACCCATAATTATTATAGCAAAACATATCACCATAGTTCTCTTTAGATTGATAAACATCTTCACTTTCAAATATTGTAAAATACTGCAATTCAGTCATCATAGAATCAACTGTTTTTACATCCCAGTCATCAGAAACAACGCCAGGTATTATTACATCTTTCATAGAAAGTTTAAACACATATGGTATTTGAATGACCTCCGTGGGGCCGTATATATCAAATGTGACTTTATCCCAAACAACCCCATCAGGAATTGGTACAGCAGAAATGTTCACGAAAGACAAGTCTCTGTAGACAATGTGAGAAGAAAAATGGGGTTTTAGGACCTCATCCACCAGTTCAACTATTGATCTTTCAGGAAACAAATGACCATGTATTAATAAAAAGAACGTTAGGACAAAGCCAATCCATAGGAGGAAAACTACTGCAGTCAAAGAAAGCCACAGATAGTTCCATGGGAAAATAAAGTAATTTCTTTTAAGCCAATTTATCAGCTTACGAGTTTTTGGCAGTTCAGATGTAGAAGAGGCGTATGAGTCCGAGAAAGTGTTGTTGACGTCGGCAAAGTATCCAGAAGCAGTTTGTGCAAAAGCTGGAACCATATTTGTAGGAGGAGAACTGGCTGAGATCTCCCGTGGTGGTTCATAGTAAATGACGCCATCCGTCTGTTTTGAAGTTGTGTCAAATCGATCAGTACTTTCAATATTGTTTGTTGTAACAGATGTTAGTGGAACTAATGCAAGATCATTTTCCACCCTCCCCAGGCTTGAAGTGGTGTCAGAGCTGCTGCTTAAAACTTGTAGAGGGACTTCTTGACCAGTAGTGAGAGGGATTCGGGAACTACTGGCTGCTCTTCTTGGTCTGCTGTGCAGGATCGGCCACATGGTATAACTTGACATTGTCAATAGATGCAAAATGATTTTCTTTAGCACCGGCCAACGGTGATAGAATGACAGTTCTGGTACTGTGTATTCCCAAGACTGGGACTGGTGCACGATAAGAAGGACCAAACTCCTTTTTCACAGCAACTTTTTCACGTACCAGATCCCCAACTTTAGGAATCCAGCCAGTAGGTGTTATTGGTACATCCTTCATTCCTGTGGAGGCAGCATTGGAAGAAGCGTTGTCGTCACGGAACTGGTGTAATTCCTGCAAGACAGTGACAACAGTGACACGTTCATTTATGTCAAAGGGTGTTTCTGCCGCCTCCACGCCAGGACCATCAAGATCTGGAACATACATTTGAGTTCCAAACAGGCACTCGTATGAAGTACGAACCCCCAGGGACCTTGTAGGCAGATTATTAAGTGCTGTCTGAACTCTATACAGGTGATTAAGCCAACTACGACCCATACCGAAGACTCTGGCTGTTAAGTACTACTTTAAATCACAGTTTTGTCGCTCCACAACACTATTTACCGCAGGATGAAATGGAGACAAGTAATGGAGTTGGACCCCAAACAAATCCATGGCATCCCTGAATGTCCTTGAAGTGAAAGCAGGACCCTGGTCCGAGTGGTAAGTCACAACTACATATGTACTGATAAAGACTCGCAAATCTTTAATAACAGTCCGAGCATCAGCCGAGCGTTGTGGCCACACACTTAGAAATCTGGAGCAAGAGTCAACAGCGACTAAGATGTATTTGTATGCCCTGTCCGGTGTTAGTGGACCACAATGGTCCAAGTACACACATTGTAATGGTTTGTGGAAATTAGGAGGGGTGTCTGTGGTGGCCGTTTGACAGTGAGACCCTTAATTTGTTGGCAGATGTCACAACAAAGGATGTACTGCTCGGTCTGTTTGCATAGACCAGGCCACTAATAACGTGCTTGCAACAATGATATTGTGGCCGCCACCCCCTCATGCGCTGCTTTAATCAACTCTGATCTTATGTCTTTGTTGGGAATTACTTGAACCCCCAAGCCTAGTATTTGTACTTCGATATCTAGGCAGCCTCCCATTCGGTAGGAATATTTAGCAGGAAATACTTTTGGATAGGGCGCACCTTCAGCTGTGGCTTTCAAGGCAGCCAATATGTCATCGTCCAGTTTCGCTCCAGAACGGGTTACAGCAGCAACAGCAGCCGTAGCTACTGCTGATTTGGTGGGTTCATCAGCCAGTGTATTTCCAGCAACGTGCATTCCAACCGCTGGTGTCCAAGTGTATGTACAACATGGTCGTTTGGTAGCGTTCCATTCAGATCTGCTACTTTCCCCCACAGAAGCCTGTGTTTGATGATGTTGCCTTTAGAATCTCTGAACCCATTCGGATGCCAATAATGCAGGTATTCATTAAAGGACTAGACACAATAGTACGAATCACAGACAATCAGTGTTAGCTGTACAGGATCCGTGTGTTCCAGTGCCATCACCAGAGCCTTTAGCTCTGCCAGTTGTGCTGTGCAATCCCCTATGTATGTTGACAAAATTTACCATTCTTCATATAGCCGCTTACGACTGCGCAAGCAGCGGAGTGTTGATGTTTTGTGCCATTTGCAGGTTGTGCTGAGCCATCGGTGTACATGACTCTTTGATATTGATCAAGAGGCAGTGTATTTGCTGGAACTGGGTATTCTAGTTCATATTGCAAAAATTCTTGAGTTTGTAATTTTGGGTAAAAAATGTAGTCTACATCAGTGGCTGTCAAAGATGTTGCCCATTGAATCCAATGTGGATGTAATGCTTTAGCGTTAGGAACACTGGCTTTGGGAGCAGCCTCAAGGGCTGGGACTTGAGAGACTACAATAATGCGTTTGCCTTGGGCTAGTGGTCTTTCTTTAATGACGGCCATCTGAAAAGCAGTGAGAATTTTCTCAGTGGGAGCAAAGCGTTGTTTTGCTGCTGAATACAAATGTGATTTGTATGCAATCGAGACAGTCTCACCCTCATTGAAAGTTACATAGTTGAAAACAATGGCACCTGCAATTACTCTGATCACCAGATGTTTTTTGTTGTCCCTCATGTGTAAGTGTTGTGCTGTAAGCATGTCTGTTTGCAAAGCTCTGAAAATGCGTGTGTGTTCAACTGTCCAAAATTTACTTGAAAAGTCAGGACTTATTAAGTCATATGTTGGTTTTATGCGTGATGCATAATCAGGAATGTAAGTTCTGTAAAAATTTAGGAAACCCAATAGAGATTGGAGTTTTTTAATTGTACTTGGAGGTTTTAACTGTGCGCATTTTTCCAAAAATTGTGGCGCTAGCCTCTTTCCTTCACTTGATAGCTCGTATCCCAGAAACAGAATGCTAAGGAAGGCTATTTTTGTTTTTTTTCAAATTGAATTTGTAGCCAAACTCGGCAAATCCAACAACAGTGCGCACTACCCATCTTAAATGTTGCAGTAATTCATCATCCATGAGGCAGATATCATCTACAGAAGATAATGCTTCAGGGTCATGTCATGCAATATGGATGTCACACAAGCTGCAAACAGTCCTGGACTGTTCTTGTTACCCTGGGGAAAACTACAGAATTTATTCTGAGAGCTTAGTGCACTGAAACATGTTAAGTCTCTACTTTCAGGCGCTATATTTTGGCAGAAGAAACCACTGGAAATGTCCAGTGTTGTTTTATATTTTTTTAAGCATTATGTTCATGAGTGCAGTGCTATGTGAGTTTTGTATAGCTTATGTGTGTGTATGACTGTTTAAATGTCTGTAGTCTAAGACTATTCTGTACGAATGGTCCAGTTTAGCTACTGGGAATAAGGGATTATTCATTGGTGAGACACAGGGTTAAATTACGCCCTGGTACAGTTGTGTGAGGATCTTCCTCACGGGTGCTTAGCATCGCGTTTTATTGGATAATGGGGTTGTGGTTGGGGATGATTTTTAATAGGGATTACATGATAGGGGGAATCTTTATTCCACCCTACGTGGTTGCAACATAATGTGGGTGCCTGCACCAATTTCCCAATCGATGGCGTAGGATTCTGCAAGCTCTTCTGGAACAAGGGGTGAGAAAGAAGGTTTGATAACATCTTGCCCATATAGGCAGGTATGGACAAATTCAGGTGACCAATCCCTTTCGGCCGATAGAATATCATATATGTTTACGACGCGGTCTATTGTGCGCTCTATGGGGGTCATTATGACCCTGGCGGTCTTTGACCGCCAGGTCCAAAATGACGGGAGCACCGCCAACAGGCTTGCGGTGCCTCCCGGCGTACCGCAGCGGTCGCACCGCAGGGGCCGGCGGTATACCGCCATTTTAGCCCCGGCGGTGATAATCCGCCAGGGCAGCGCTGCCCTGGGGATTATGACTCCCCTACCGCCAGCCTATTTCTGGCGGTTTGCACCGCCAGGAAGAGGCTGGCGGTAAGGGGACTCAGGGGGCCCCTGGAGGCCCCTGCACTGCCCATGCACTTGGCATGGGCAGTGCAGGGGCCCCCAGGCAGAGCCCCATCGCGCATTTCACTGCCCGAATTACGGGCAGTGAAATGCGCGACAGGTGCTACTGCACCCGCTGCACATCAGCATTGCCGCCGGCTCAATTACGAGCCGGCGGCAATGTTGATGTGACTTTTCCGCTGGCCCAGCGGAAATGTCAAAATAGAGAGCCAGCCATACTGCCAGCAATGGCGGTATTCTGGCGCCACTGCCATGCAGACCGCCGAGGTTGTAATGACCCCCTATGTCTCCTTATGACTGTAAGGTTAATTTATACACCCTATCAGTCATGGAGACACGGATGTCTGCAGTTTCTGCTTGTAGGAAGTCATCAGTTACTTTCACCTCCAGATGCTCTAGAAGATTCCAGCGAACTATTGTGATCTCTGCCGCGCGGTCTAATAGCGCTAATGCCCACTTCTTGTTCTTCAATAGAGCCCTCTTCTTGAGTGGCATGTCGAACTGCAACCACTACCATCTTTTTCTTTTTGAATTGGGGTTTTTGTTGGGGAAGTTTCTCTTCTTTTTTACCAGAAACTTCTGTTGAGCATTGTGATTCCTGTCTCGGTTTCACATGTTCAGTTCTTCGCTCTGACCACAGACCCCTCTCACTGTGTTTTTCTGGTGAGTCCTGAAAGGAACGAGATTGGCATATATCAGTATATTGATATCTGTCAGGCATTTTTTTATTATCTCTATTTCTGAGATTATAGCTATTCTCTGGGGTCTCCGTATGCAGAGATTCTCCCCTTTCTTTCTTAGGTGTTTTTTTCTTTTTAGATTTACCCTGAAGTTGTGATTTTGTGGGTCTGGTCCCTAGACTATCTCGACCAATGCTAGGGTAGGTCTTCGCGATAATCTTTGGCAGCTCACGTCATGTGGAGGAACGTCCCAGAGCCGCATGTGCACCGCTAATGTGACTGCTTCCCCTTTAAGGTTACTTAGTAGACTTGAAGATACAGTGGAAAAATTGCCCATTATTTGCATCCCCAAGTCACGGACTGGGGCAGGTCCGTATTCATCTTGAAAATGTTTCAAAACTTCCAGTAATTGGCAAGTGTCAGTGTACCGTGTGCAGTACTATAGAGCGTGGCAAATACTGTACCCCATGTATTACAGTTATATATAGTGGGAACCATCCCAAATGGCAAGCACATGGTTAAAATTCTATGCTTATCCTGAGGTCCCATATGGCGAAATACTGCTTTCAGTGCATTTCTTTTTTGAGCTAACCAAAACAGAATTTCTTCTCGTTAGGCGGGTACCTTACCCATGATCGAATGTACAGTCGCAGGATTAATGCCTGGCATTATTGCATGTAGTTGCGCCAGAGCAGCATGTGATGGGTTTGTATTTACTGTTTGCATTACAAACTGTACTAATCATCTGTATGTTGCCATCAGCTCAGCATGTAAGCGGCAGACTTCAGCTGTAGTTAAATTTGCTGCAGCAGGGTGAGGTGGATATGTAGCCAATTAAGGCCAGGTAGGACCATCATTACTTAGAGGACCTAATGTAACATGTAAAGTTGTGTGGGGTAGGGCACCATCAAGCCAATTATTATGTTCTTGATAAGATAGAGGTATTTCTAGATGTGCATATGCATTGTGCAGGTTCGTTTGCAGGTGTATAGTGATGAAATGTATTTGTGTTCCCATCAACTGCTGGAAATGTGACCAAGAATAAAAAAGTTCTGTTCTATAGGCTGGGTGAGCCTCAACAACAAAGGTGACTGGACTCCCGAGGGCCGTTAGGCCATGTGCCAGTAAATGTGCAGTAAGGGGTTGTCGCATGCTGACTGCAATTGCTACCTGTTGTGGTTTCGCAATAATGAATGGTAAGTTTTGTTCAGAGATAAGCACACCAAATGGGGATTATCCTTTTAGGAGTTCAAGCTTGAACAACCTGCAGCGTTAGTTAGGTACTCCCTAATTAGCTGAGGAGGAAATCCTCAATACCACGGATGTCTCTGTATATAGTACTGAGGTGTCTTTGTATGTAGTGAGACAGAGATACTCAAGAGGACCCGAAAAATTAGAGCCTGACCAAACGTTGGCGGCGCCATGTCGCATAAGCTCTCATTATTCTAATGAGACTACTGGTTTTGAGCGGCAGAATCGCCTGCAGGGTGGGGGACTGAGTCTAACCTACTGCAGGTGACACCTGTCGGCCTATTCCGGGTTTTACTCCGGCTAACTAGCAGTGCCTCATCTCCACCCTAGAGTGGGGAATGATTTGACAGCTGAGCGCATGACACAATTTACTCCTCAGGGGAATCGTGGTCACTCAGATCGCATTCGTTTCTCTCAGTTACATTAGTCTCACATATACAAGGACAGTCAGAGGCAGTATATGTTTCAATGAGGTTTTAATGAAGCAACTGCATCTTAGATAATAAAGCATGTACTGCAATAACCAGGACGATGAAGCATGACAGGATTAAAATTGTGACAAAGAGAGTGAAGCATAAAAATAATGTTACCATATTGTGACTAGAGTCACTACTATAATTGCTACCTAGGCTATATTAGAGCACAGCATGTTGAGCTCTATATCTGTCCTTCAGATTCCCCTGGGAAGACATCGTCCCACATACCTGAGCAAGAGGCCTGAAGTCTGCATAAGCAGCTGTAGCAAAACCTTTAGCAATCAGCATACAGTTGTGGTCATCTGGCTGGAATCTCCCTCTAACATGAATGGGACAGAGAAGTCTTTTTTTATAATAAAACAGCTGATGTTCTGAGAAAATGTCCCTAGGTAAGGATGTGTATGTTTCTGTACATACCAGAGACAAAGTGTTACCATGTTTACTGGCAACCTATCTTACTGCAGCCTTGCGAAAAACACAGAGTGAAAGAAATGTCTTGTTTAAGAACGCAGTGCTGGCCTAGGCGAAGAACAGCTAGATAGAGAGAAATAAAACAAGACCACAAATGTGGGTTTTGCTAAAATAATAAACGAAGATGAATAAAATATATCTAGGTTAAAGTGCACAACAGCAGCCTAGTGTGCTAAAATAATGTGCATTGAGCTTTAACTAAAATGGCTACACAACAGCTTAACCATCAGTTTGGAATTAATATGACAATTCCCAGGCCCTTGAGCCACAACGCAAGATTGCCATTTCCATCGACACAGACCTATGAAAACATTTCACATAAACAGGGAAATACACTATACAAGAGTCACCAGTCCACCTACAACTAACTAATGCCATGGTATATTCCAAACCACTAGCAAGCTTTACTATCACACCTTCTCTCATTCCTTTGCAGACAATCAAAACTACAACATACAGCCATGAGTTATGACTCCATTTGCCAATCCCTCAACGGTGGAACAGGGTGCATATAATGAAGTACACAGACGAACACGTAATGTGGTGGAGAGGACATTTGGGCTTCTGAAGTCAAGGTTTAGGTGCCTGGCCCTGACAGGAGGAAGCCTCTTGTATGCTCCACCACTGGGATGTAAAATCATACTGGCATGTGCAATCCTCCATAATATATGTATAAGAACAAATGTTCCCTGGAATGAATAGGTTGATGTTCCCAACGAGGAGGAGGATGATAATGGTACAGCAAATTTGGAGGGGGAACAACAGAACACTGCTGCAGGAGTTCGCAGGAGACTCCAAATAGTACAGAACTTGTAAACATAGTGACTATACTATCATCATCACATTGTAAATAGCACAAATAAAATACTTTGCACCTAAATCTCCTTGCTCTACTCATTCTCCACTCTATATACCATTGGAATGTAACTCAAACCTCAGAGAGCAGGAAAGAAACACAATAGTTAAGTATGGTAGCAACATTGTTTGTGATGTGAGCTGGTCTTCTGCCTCCATTTCACATATCAATGACACACAATTCACAGGCATGCGACTCTTGAAGGCCTCGTTCCATGCACCACAACATATACCATGCTGTCAAGTGGGCAAAGTGCTCATTCCTAGCCCTTTCCCCACATCATCACCATGCCTACCAGGATGTATGCATGAAGGGCATAAATAAGGTAGGAGCTGTGATCAAATGATGTTTAAGTAATGTAGGAACTGAACACTGTCACATCTCAGGGTGATTGCTGCTTTGCCCGCACGGTGCATGTGTGACAAGGTGGGGACATCATTGGTAACTATGGACCTTCAGTAACTGCACAGGGTTTGTAACCAATGTTAGAGGCAGAACTTGTACCGTGTATCCATGGGATTATATCCTGGCACTGCTATTGGACACAACCCTGACATATCGTGGGCTGGACTTCACTTATGGCACACACACGTTGGCTGTGGAGTGCGCTATAGGTTGCCAGACAAATGAAGCAGCTTTGGGTGCTGAATCACTATCCAAACATATGACCCATTGTCAGGATATAAGAATTAAATGGGGTAATGCACCACCAAATTATTGTCTGGGTGGAATGTAGTTACATTCCCTATGCACATAAAATGTACACTTTTCACACAAATCTGCTGTCTTGACACATGCCTACAGCAATTCCAGATAAACATGTGAAGAATGATTTATGGATGTATGTTTTAGGTAGGGTTTGCTAGTACCAATAATGGTTGACATGTGTCAGCATGGTTCCCTAGTATACTCTGTATAACAACATCACGCAGCACATAGCAATACATACCACTCATTGTCATTCACACGGCAGAACAAGAGCAATGTCGCAACAGTTACAAACTATCCCATAGATGTTTTGTGCAACAACATAGAAATCAGATGTCCACACATGTCCACACATACCAGAGACTCATCCAAAAAATGAGTGGGAGTAGAAATAGCCATAAATGTTGCATTTGGCTAATGAAAAAAACAGCACTGAGATGATTTCACACCTCAACATCATTCAGTCATGGTAAGAGTTACCTACATTGTGGCATGCAGGAATAAATGCATACCGATGTTCAATGGAGGATGTGGATGGAGAGCTGAGAGATACCATCAGATATTGGAAATACAACATGGAATGTCACTTGGAAAGATCATAAGTGCTGTGGCAGGTGTAATGTCATGTGTGTGTGGCACTCATTACATCTCACAAATACTGGCAATGGAACGGTAACTATCATGTAGCCAGTAGTAGAAGATGTGTAAATCTACAATTTACACAAGTCACATGTTGCATCCTGTCCATGTATTACCAGACAATGTTGCTGTAGAAGATGTGTACAAAGTGTAAGCAGCCTAAAGAATGGGAGCAATGTAGTGGACAAAATACACTTTACAAGTAATGCGGTAAAACATGGAGAAGGAACACAGATAGACCAATAATGACTGTGCAACACATCAATATCTACATGTGAACATCCAACGTATTTACAGAGTGAGTAACCAGGTCAAGATATAACCCACTCATGTTTGCCACATCACATGCCAACATGACAGGAGGCAGTGACAGATGACACCATCTGTCCCCTGGCACGCTCCCAAAATAGAAGTCACAACAGAGTTACAACCCCTAACTAAGTTGCCCATGGAAATTACCAAGGACATCAAATGATTAGACATGTCCAACATGTGCAAGTACCCATTCCTCTGTACATGAGAGGGGAAGTAGTGCAGAGGAAAATGTGATATCCCGTTACCGTTTGATCACAATTGTGCATGTGTCTGTTTGCAGGGGAGTGTGCATTGCTCTGCTTATTTGCAATCATGAAGAAGCTAGATCCCCACTCAAAACACCCAACACCACTGCTCTGGCTACATAAACGTTTGACATTGTCAGGGGCCTGATGCATGTGCACAGTGGCCTGAGTAAACTGGAGCTCCATTAACCTGCCCCTTCACGTGCAACCAATGGACTGTGTTGCATTACAAAGTCCCACAGTAGTAATGGACAGTAGGCTGCCATCTATGCCAGACTGCAACACTGCTACACAGTGGTATGCAATTGTATGTGACAGTCATAACAAACATGATGTGGACGGATGTGAATGCGTAGTTGGTGGCATACACACATATACCACATATCTCAGCACACATATACCACTTAAATTGGCTCAGGTATGGTAATGTGTAGAGGATTCTGAACAAGAGGCAACCTACCGCAAATGTAAGGGAATATGTATCACAAGATCACTGACTGAAATAAATGACCTTCACATTTGTTCTGACCTATGGAAACAGGTGACACTGATATGACTACACAGGCATTTGTCAAAGTCCAACATGTGTCCATGCAGGAAGATAGATATGTGAGGTTTCACATCCCATGAGCACACCACTGTGGTCATATGTCACTGAAATGACACTACGCATATCTTTACACACACACAGCATATAGCAACCTTCAGTGACATGTGTTCATACCATCTCCTGCAACTAAGATGCATGGGGAACAATATCTGTCACAAGTGTAGCAGAGCATTATGAAGGTTAAACCAACAATACACCACAGATTGGACTCACATGCACACACAAATGTGGTGTGAACCCAGTCCTAGTCCACTGCATCCTCTGAGTACGAATTGTCATGGCTGTCACATGCCTTACCATGTTTTGGACGTAGGCCAATATGTATTTTGTGTTGTTGATATGTGTACATGTGTATATCAGACATAAAAATGTGGTACTTCCACAAATAAGTGTTCAAACACATAAGTACACTTATGATACACATGTGCTAACATGTGTGTGGACACAGTGTAGCTACACATGCACATATGCACAAGGTATAAGTCATCACAGGCAGCAGACACATTAACAAACCCATAGGTTCAACATACCAATGTCACCGTGAAGAAATGACTGGATAGTTACACATATGTAGCCATACCATAATGACAACATTGTAACATAGCCCATATGACATGGTATGTGAACCTTGGGGCACTCTAGGCCTACATTGCTAAATTCCACACATTTCTGTCATGCATCAAAATTTTATGATGCTAACGGATCAAATCTATACTCTGCAATGCCAGAAAAATGACACCTGGCCCCTGAGCGTCTATCACACGTCCACAGGCCTTTTCACGCACAATGAGAAAAATTTGACACATGACCGTCATGCAACAAAAACTTACACGTAAACGCCTAAACCTCATACTTTTCTTCTCAGCAAAAAGATAACTGGTCCCTGAGCATCTATTTCATGTCCACAGGCCTTTTCACCCACAATGGGGAAAAATCGACGCATGACTGTGATGCATCAAAAAAATAACGCATGACTGGAAACATGATGCACAGGCCCAGGAAGTGATTAAACAGGACACCTTGCCTACATACATGGTATAGTGAGTCCACTTTCACTTTCACTTCACATCTTATTGTCTGTGACTGTGTGAGGGTGTGTGGAGCTGGCGCCGTTGGTGATTTAGAATAATTGGAGTGTTTTTGTGCTGTGTCCTGTAGCTGTTGTGTATTTTTTTTACTTTTAATCAGTCTTTTGTATTGTAATTGTTCTGTATCTGTCACTGTACTGTTGGGTGTTTGTCTGGGGTAGGATAGTTTTTTGGTTAGTTGGGGCAGTGGTAGGGTACTTTTTTCTGCCAACTGCATTTGCAGTGCTTGATGTCAGGGAAAGGGAGGATGGCCAAGATGTTGGCCAATGAGCTGGTGTGCTTCATTTGGCTGGTACAACATTAGCTCCCTATGATGCTTGTACTGTGTGGCTGTGAAATTCAGGGCTACCCCACAGAGGCCAGGAAGCTGCAGTGGGACAAGGTACTCACAGTGCTGTGACAAAGTTGTTGTCAACAGGCATGCTATATACATACACAGCTGCTCTGACACCTATCATGAAAGACATCAATTAATATGTGGCCAGTCATTCCATTTCCTAATACCCACAATTCCTTACCAACACATGTTGCCCCTTGTGCTACAACTAAGCCTTTCTCAGTGTTCAACATTCCAACAGACATGATCTCACCATCCTAACTCCAAGAATATCATATCATTGGTCAGGCAAAACTATAATTCATAGCATTCCACACATCAGACTGACTCAGACTGTAGTACTGCAAGGGCACATATTGTGCTGGACAACAGTCAGTAGTGTACACAATTAGGAGACAACTAAGCTCCAGATGGTTGTGGGAAAGGTTTATGAATTAATTGTCCCTAGCTAGATGTCAGCAGAGTTCCCAACATGGTCCTGCCACCATGATATTTGTGAGTGATGTTGGTCACATCACATGTGCCTGTAATATGAATGTTGAGTGCATACCTGGTACTTTGATGATGCCTGACATGCATGTGTACATGATGTTCAATATAAAAGAATACTGTTGCAGCACCCAGTGCAGTGCCAATTTCACTGTGGCCCTAAGGGCACCCATACAGCCACCATGTGTGTGCTGTTTTACACATTTAGCACAACATAGCACAGGGTGGTGCGCATTAGTTCTGTAATGTGTAGAGAACTTTGATGTGGTGGTCAGGTTTTGCCCACACTTTCTGGGGGCATTGCATTATTTGTACATGTGGGCACACCATGAGCAATGGTGCACCTACTTGTAAGACCAGACCAGGCCTTAAACCAGGGCATATGAATGAATGTAAGGAAATGCCTCCTTGGCATGGTTGCCCCCTGACTTTTTGCCTTTGCTGATGCTATGTTTACAATTGAAAGTGTGCTGAGGCCTGCTAACCAGGCCCCAGCACCAGTGTTCTTTCCCTAACCTGTACTTTTGTATCCACAATTGGCAGACCCTGGCATCCAGATAAGTCCCTTGTAACTGGTACTTCTAGTACCAAGGGCCCTGATGCCAAGGAAGGTCTCTAAGGGCTGCAGCATGTCTTATGCCACCCTGGAGACCTCTCACTCAGCACAGACACACTGCTTGCCAGCTTGTGTGTGCTAGTGAGGACAAAACGAGTAAGTCGACATGGCACTCCCCTCAGGGTGCCATGCCAGCCTCTCACTGCCTATGCAGTATAGGTAAGCCACCCCTCTAGCAGGCCTTACAGCCCTAAGGCAGGGTGCACTATACCATAGGTGAGGGTACCAGTGCAGGAGCATGGTACCCCTACAGTGTCTAAACAAAACCTTAGACATTGTAAGTGCAGGGTAGCCATAAGAGTATATGGTCTGGGAGTCTGTCAAACACGAACTCCACAGCACCATAATGGCTACACTGAAAACTGGGAAGTTTGGTATCAAACTTCTCAGCACAATAAATGCACACTGATGCCAGTGTACATTTTATTGTAAAATACACCCCAGAGGGCACCTTAGAGGTGCCCCCTGAAACCTATCCGACTATCTGTGTAGGCTGACTGGTTCCAGCAGCCTGCCACACTAGAGACATGTTGCTGGCCCCATGGGGAGAGTGCCTTTGTCACTCTGAGGCCAGTAACAAAGCCTGCACTGGGTGGAGATGCTAACACCTCCCCCAGGCAGGAGCTGTAACACCTGGCGGTGAGCCTCAAAGGCTCACCCCTTTGTCACAGCCCAGCAGGGCACTCCAGCTTAGTGGAGTTGCCCGCCCCCTCCGGCCACGGCCCCCACTTTTGGCGGCAAGGCTGGAGGGAACAAAGAAAGCAACAAGGAGGAGTCACTGGCCAGTCAGGACAGCCCCTAAGGTGTCCTGAGCTGAGGTGACTCTGACTTTTAGAGATCCTCCATCTTGCAGATGGAGGATTCCCCCAATAGGGTTAGGATTGTGACCCCCTCCCCTTGGGAGGAGGCACAAAGAGGGTGTACCCACCCTCAGGGCTAGTAGCCATTGGCTACTAACCCCCCAGACCTAAGCACGCCCTTAAATTTAGTATTTAAGGGCTACCCTGAACCCTAGAAAATTAGATTCCTGCAACAACAAGAAGAAGGACTGCCTAGCTGAAAACCCCTGCAGCGGAAGACCAGAAGACGACAACTGCCTTGGCTCCAGAAACTCACCGGCCTGTCTCCTGCCTTCCAAAGATCCTGCTCCAGCGACGCCTTCCAAAGGGACCAGCGACCTCGACATCCTCTGAGCACTGCCCCTGCTTCGAAAAGACAAGAAACTCCCGAGGACAGCGGACCTGCTCCAAGAAAAGCTGCAACTTTGTTTCCAGCAGCTTTAAAGATCCCTGCAAGCTCCCCGCAAGAAGCGTGAGACTTGCAACACTGCACCCGGCGACCCCGACTCGGCTGGTGGAGATCCTACGCCTCAGGAGGGACCCCAGGACTACTCTGATACTGTGAGTACCAAAACCTGTCCCCCCTGAGCCCCCACAGCGCCGCCTGCAGAGGGAATCCTGAGGCTTCCCCTGACCGCGACTCTTTGAATCCTAAGTCCCGACACCTGGGAGAGACCCTGCACCCGCAGCCCCCAGGACCTGAAGGACCGGACTTTCACTGGAGAAGTGACCCCCAGGAGTCCCTCTCCCTTGCCCAAGTGGAGGTTTCCCCGAGGAACCCCCCCCTTGCCTGCCTGCAGCGCTGAAGAGATCCCGAGATCTCTCATAGACTAACATTGCGAACCCGACGCTTGTTTCTACACTGCACCCGGCCGCCCCCGCGCCGCTGAGGGTGAAATTTCTGTGTGGGCTTGTGTCCCCCCCGGTGCCCTACAAAACCCCCCTGGTCTGCCCTCCGAAGACGCGGGTACTTACCTGCAAGCAGACCGGAACCGGGGCACCCCCTTCTCTCCATTCTAGCCTATGTGTTTTGGGCACCACTTTGAACTCTGCACCTGACCGGCCCTGAGCTGCTGGTGTGGTGACTTTGGGGTTGCTCTGAACCCCCAACGGTGGGCTACCTTGGACCAAGAACTAAGCCCTGTAAGTGTCTTACTTACCTGGTTAACCTAACAAATACTTACCTCCCCTAGGAACTGTGAAAATTGCACTGTGTCCACTTTTAAAACAGCTATTTGTGAATAACTTGAAAAGTATACATGCAATTTTGATGATTTGAAGTTCCTAAAGTACTTACCTGCAATACCTTTCGAATGAGATATTACATGTAGAATTTGAACCTGTGGTTCTTAAAATAAACTAAGAAAAGATATTTTTCTATATAAAAACCTATTGGCTGGATTTGTCTCTGAGTGTGTGTACCTCATTTATTGTCTATGTGTATGTACAACAAATGCTTAACACTACTCCTTGGATAAGCCTACTGCTCGACCACACTACCACAAAATAGAGCATTAGTATTATCTATTTTTACCACTATTTTACCTCTAAGGGGAACCCTTGGACTCTGTGCATGCTAGTCCTTACTTTGAAATAGCACATACAGAGCCAACTTCCTACATTGGTGGATCAGCGGTGGGGTACAAGACTTTGCATTTGCTGGACTACTCAGCCAATACCTGATCACACGACAAATTCCAAAATTGTCATTAGAAATTGATTTTTTGCAATTTGAAAAGTTTTCTAAATTCTTAAAAGACCTGCTAGGGCCTTGTGTTAGATCCTGTTTAGCATTTCTTTTAGAGTTTAAAAGTTTGTAAAAGTTTGAATTAGATTCTAGAACCAGTTGTAGATTCTTAAAAAGTATTCCAACTTTTAGAAGCAAAATGTCTAGCACAGATGTGACTGTGGTGGAACTCGACACCACACCTTACCTCCATCTTAAGATGAGGGAGCTAAGGTCACTCTGTAAGATAAAGAAAATAACAATGGGCCCCAAACCTACCAAAATACAGCTCCAGGAGCTTTTGGCAGAGTTTGAAAAGGCCAACCCCTCTGAGGGTGGCAACTCAGAGGAAGAGGATAGTGACTTGGAGGACAATTCCCCCCTACCAATCCTATCTAGGGAGAACAGGGTCCCTCAAACCCTGACTCCAAAAATAATAGTCAGAGATGCTGGTTCCCTCACAGGAGAGACCAACACCTCTGAAATCACTGAGGATAGCCCCAGTGAAGAGGACATCCAGTTAGCCAGGATGGCCAAAAGATTGGCTTTGGAAAGACAGATCCTAGCCATAGAGAGGGAAAGACAAGAGATGGGCCTAGGACCCATCAATGGTGGCAGCAACATAAATAGGGTCAGAGATTCTCCTGACATGTTGAAAATCCCCAAAGGGATTGTAACTAAATATGAAGATGGTGATGACATCACCAAATGGTTCACAGCTTTTGAGAGGGCTTGTGTAACCAGAAAAGTGAACAGATCTCACTGGGGTGCTCTCCTTTGGGAAATGTTCACAGGGAAGTGTAGGGATAGACTCCTCACACTCTCTGGACAAGATGCAGAATCTTATGACCTCATGAAGGGTACCCTGATTGAGGGCTTTGGATTCTCCACTGAGGAGTATAGGATTAGATTCAGGGGGGCTCAAAAATCCTCGAGCCAGACCTGGGTTGACTTTGTAGACTACTCAGTGAAAACACTAGATGGTTGGATTCAAGGCAGTGGTGTAAGTAATTATGATGGGCTGTACAATTTATTTGTGAAAGAACACCTGTTAAGTAATTGTTTCAATGATAAACTGCATCAGCATCTGGTAGACCTAGGACCAATTTCTCCCCAAGAATTGGGAAAGAAGGCGGACCATTGGGTCAAGACAAGGGTGTCCAAGACTTCAACAGGGGGTGACCAAAAGAAAGGGGTCACAAAGACTCCCCAGGGGAAGGGTGATGAGACAACCAAAACTAAAAATAGTAAAGAGTCTTCTACAGGCCCCCAAAAACCTGCACAGGAGGGTGGGCCCAGAGCCTCTTCACAAAACAATGGGTACAAGGGTAAAAACTTTGATCCCAAAAAGGCCTGGTGTCATAGCTGTAAACAGCATGGACACCAAACTGGAGACAAGGCCTGTCCCAAGAAAGGTTCCACTCCAAACTCCCATCCAGGTAACACTGGTATGGCTAGTCTCCAAGTGGGATCAACAGTGTGCCCAGAGCAAATCAGGGTCCACACTGAAGCTACTCTAGTTTCTGAGGGTGGGGTGGATTTAGCCACACTAGCTGTCTGGCCGCCTAACATGCAAAAATACAGACAGCAACTCTTAATTAATGGGACTAGAATAGAGGGCCTGAGGGATACAGGTGCCAGTGTCACCATGGTGACAGAGAAACTGGTTTCCCCTGGCCAATACCTGACTGGAAAAACTTACACAGTCACCAACGCTGACAATCAGAGAAAAGTACATCCCATGGCAATGGTTACTTTAGAATGGGGAGGGGTCAATGGCCTGAAACAGGTGGTGGTCTCCTCAAATATCCCAGTGGACTGTCTGCTTGGAAATGACCTGGAGTCCTCAGCATGGGCTGAGGTAGAACTAAAAACCCATGCAGCAATGCTGGGTATCCCTGAACTGGTGTGTGTGAAAACCAGAGCACAGTGCAAGGCACAGGGTGAACAAGTAGAGCTGGAGTCTGGAAGAATGGCCCAGCCTACCAAGAGGAAAGGAAAGTCAGTTGGGAAACCAACTGCAACACAGCAAAAGAAAGGGAACCTCTCTTCTCAGGAAGAAGTTCTGCCCTCTGAGGGAACTGAGCCTTTGGAGCTTGAACCTTATCAGGTTGAGCTCTTAGGCCCAGGGGGACCCTCAAGGGAGGAGCTGTGTAAGGGACAAGAAACCTGTCCCTCTCTTGAAGGCCTTAGGCAGCAAGCTGCTGAAGAGTCCAAAGGCAAGAAAAATGGAACGCATAGGGTCTATTGGGAAGATGGACTCCTGTACACTGAGGCCAGAGACCCCAAACCTGGTGCCACTAGGAGAGTGGTAGTGCCTCAGCTGTTCAGAGAGTTCATCCTAACATTGGCCCATGACATTCCCCTTGCTGGACATTTGGGACAAACCAAGACGTGGGAGAGGTTAGTCAACCACTTCTACTGGCCCAATATGTCCAACATGGTTAAGGAGTTTTGCCTCTCCTGCCCCACCTGTCAAGCCAGTGGTAAGACAGGTGGGCATCCAAAGGCCCCCCTCATTCCACTTCCAGTGGTGGGGGTTCCCTTTGAAAGAGTGGGTGTGGACATAGTTGGTCCACTGGAACCTCCCACAGCCTCAGGAAATATGTATATCCTGGTAGTAGTGGATCATGCTACCAGGTATCCTGAAGCTATTCCCCTTAGGTCGACTACTGCCCCTGCAGTAGCCAAGGCCCTCATTGGTATCTTTACCAGAGTGGGTTTCCCTAAGGAGGTGGTGTCTGACAGAGGTACCAACTTCATGTCAGCATACCTAAAGCACATGTGGAATGAGTGTGGAGTGACTTATAAATTCACTACACCATACCATCCACAAACTAATGGCTTGGTTGAGAGATTCAACAAGACATTAAAAGGCATGATCATGGGGCTCCCAGAAAAGCTCAAAAGGAGATGGGATGTCCTCTTGCCATGTCTGCTTTTCGCTTACAGAGAGGTGCCACAGAAGGGAGTAGGATTCTCACCCTTTGAACTTCTGTTTGGTCATCCTGTAAGGGGACCACTTGCCCTTGTTAAAGAAGGCTGGGAGAGACCTCTCCATGAGCCTAAACAGGACATAGTGGACTATGTACTTGGCCTTCGCTCTAGAATGGCAGAGTACATGGAAAAGGCAACCAAAAACCTTGAGGCCAGCCAACAGCTCCAGAAGTTTTGGTATGACCAAAAGGCTGCACTGGTTGAGTTCCAACCAGGGCAGAAAGTCTGGGTTCTGGAGCCTGTGGCTCCCAGGGCACTCCAGGACAAATGGAGTGGCCCTTACCCAGTACTAGAAAGGAAGAGTCAGGTCACCTACCTGGTGGACCTGGGCACAAGCAGGAGCCCCAAGAGGGTGATCCATGTAAACCGCCTTAAGCTCTTCCACGACAGGGCTGATGTCAATCTGTTGATGGTAACAGATGAGGATCAGGAGGCAGAGAGTGAACCTCTCCCTGATCTTCTGTCATCAGACCCAAAAGATGGCACAGTAGATGGAGTGATCTACTCAGACACCCTCTCTGGCCAACAACAAGCTGATTGTAGGAGAGTCCTACAACAGTTTCCTGAACTCTTCTCCTTAACCCCTGGTCAGACACACCTGTGTACCCATGATGTGGACACAGGAGACAGCATGCCTGTCAAGAACAAAATCTTTAGACAATCTGACCATGTTAAGGAAAGCATCAAGGTGGAAGTCCACAAGATGCTGGAATTGGGAGTAATTGAGCGCTCTGACAGCCCCTGGGCTAGCCCAGTGGTCTTAGTCCCCAAACCTCACACCAAAGATGGAAAGAAAGAGATGAGGTTTTGTGTGGACTACAGAGGGCTCAATTCTGTCACCAAGACAGATGCTCATCCAATTCCAAGAGCTGATGAGCTCATAGACAAATTAGGTGCTGCCAAATTCTTAAGTACCTTTGACTTGACAGCAGGGTACTGGCAAATAAAAATGGCACCTGGAGCCAAAGAGAAAACAGCATTCTCCACACCTGATGGGCATTATCAGTTTACTGTTATGCCCTTTGGTTTAAAGAATGCCCCTGCCACCTTCCAAAGGTTGGTGAATCAAGTCCTTGCTGGCTTGGAGTCCTTTAGCACAGCTTATCTAGATGATATTGCTGTCTTTAGCTCCACCTGGCAGGATCACCTGGTCCACCTGAAGAAGGTTTTGAAGGCTCTGCAATCTGCAGGCCTCTCTATCAAGGCATCCAAATGCCAGATAGGGCAGGGAACTGTGGTTTACTTGGGACACCTTGTAGGTGGAGGCCAAGTTCAGCCACTCCAACCCAAGATCCAGACTATTCTGGACTGGGTAGCTCCAAAAACCCAGACTCAAGTCAGGGCATTCCTTGGCTTGACTGGGTATTACAGGAGGTTTGTGAAGGGATATGGATCCATTGTGACAGCCCTCACTGAACTCACCTCCAAGAAAATGCCCAAGAAAGTGAACTGGACTGTGGAATGCCAACAGGCCTTTGACACCCTGAAACAAGCAATGTGCTCAGCACCAGTTCTAAAAGCTCCAGATTATTCTAAGCAGTTCATTGTGCAGACAGATGCCTCTGAACATGGGATAGGGGCAGTTTTGTCCCAAACAAATGATGATGGCCTTGACCAGCCTGTTGCTTTCATTAGCAGGAGGTTACTCCCCAGGGAGCAGCGTTGGAGTGCCATTGAGAGGGAGGCCTTTGCTGTGGTTTGGTCCCTGAAGAAGCTGAGACCATACCTCTTTGGGACTCACTTCCTAGTTCAAACCGACCACAGACCTCTCAAATGGCTGATGCAAATGAAAGGTGAAAATCCTAAACTGTTGAGGTGGTCCATCTCCCTACAGGGAATGGACTTTATAGTGGAACACAGACCTGGGACTGCCCATGCCAATGCAGATGGCCTTTCCAGGTTCTTCCACTTAGAAAATGAAGACTCTCTTGGGAAAGGTTAGTCTCATCCTCTTTCGTTTGGGGGGGGGGTTGTGTAAGGAAATGCCTCCTTGGCATGGTTGCCCCCTGACTTTTTGCCTTTGCTGATGCTATGTTTACAATTGAAAGTGTGCTGAGGCCTGCTAACCAGGCCCCAGCACCAGTGTTCTTTCCCTAACCTGTACTTTTGTATCCACAATTGGCAGACCCTGGCATCCAGATAAGTCCCTTGTAACTGGTACTTCTAGTACCAAGGGCCCTGATGCCAAGGAAGGTCTCTAAGGGCTGCAGCATGTCTTATGCCACCCTGGAGACCTCTCACTCAGCACAGACACACTGCTTGCCAGCTTGTGTGTGCTAGTGAGGACAAAACGAGTAAGTCGACATGGCACTCCCCTCAGGGTGCCATGCCAGCCTCTCACTGCCTATGCAGTATAGGTAAGCCACCCCTCTAGCAGGCCTTACAGCCCTAAGGCAGGGTGCACTATACCATAGGTGAGGGTACCAGTGCAGGAGCATGGTACACCTACAGTGTCTAAACAAAACCTTAGACATTGTAAGTGCAGGGTAGCCATAAGAGTATATGGTCTGGGAGTCTGTCAAACACGAACTCCACAGCACCATAATGGCTACACTGAAAACTGGGAAGTTTGGTATCAAACTTCTCAGCACAATAAATGCACACTGATGCCAGTGTACATTTTATTGTAAAATACACCCCAGAGGGCACCTTAGAGGTGCCCCCTGAAACCTATCCGACTATCTGTGTAGGCTGACTGGTTCCAGCAGCCTGCCACACTAGAGACATGTTGCTGGCCCCATGGGGAGAGTGCCTTTGTCACTCTGAGGCCAGTAACAAAGCCTGCACTGGGTGGAGATGCTAACACCTCCCCCAGGCAGGAGCTGTAACACCTGGCGGTGAGCCTCAAAGGCTCACCCCTTTGTCACAGCCCAGCAGGGCACTCCAGCTTAGTGGAGTTGCCCGCCCCCTCCGGCCACGGCCCCCACTTTTGGCGGCAAGGCTGGAGGGAACAAAGAAAGCAACAAGGAGGAGTCACTGGCCAGTCAGGACAGCCCCTAAGGTGTCCTGAGCTGAGGTGACTCTGACTTTTAGAGATCCTCCATCTTGCAGATGGAGGATTCCCCCAATAGGGTTAGGATTGTGACCCCCTCCCCTTGGGAGGAGGCACAAAGAGGGTGTACCCACCCTCAGGGCTAGTAGCCATTGGCTACTAACCCCCCAGACCTAAGCACGCCCTTAAATTTAGTATTTAAGGGCTACCCTGAACCCTAGCAAATTAGATTCCTGCAACAACAAGAAGAAGGACTGCCTAGCTGAAAACCCCTGCAGCGGAAGACCAGAAGACGACAACTGCCTTGGCTCCAGAAACTCACCGGCCTGTCTCCTGCCTTCCAAAGATCCTGCTCCAGCGACGCCTTCCAAAGGGACCAGCGACCTCGACATCCTCTGAGGACTGCTCCTGCTTCGAAAAGACAAGAAACTCCCGAGGACAGCGGACCTGCTCCAAGAAAAGCTGCAACTTTGTTTCCAGCAGCTTTAAAGATCCCTGCAAGCTCCCCGCAAGAAGCGTGAGACTTGCAACACTGCACCCGGCGACCCCGACTCGGCTGGTGGAGATCCGACGCCTCAGGAGGGACCCCAGGACTACTCTGATACTGTGAGTACCAAAACCTGTCCCCCCTGAGCCCCCACAGCGCCGCCTGCAGAGGGAATCCCGAGGCTTCCCCTGACCGCGACTCTTTGAATCCTAAGTCCCGACACCTGGGAGAGACCCTGCACCCGCAGCCCCCAGGACCTGAAGGACCGGACTTTCACTGGAGAAGTGACCCCCAGGAGTCCCTCTCCCTTGCCCAAGTGGAGGTTTCCCCGAGGAACCCCCCCCTTGCCTGCCTGCAGCGCTGAAGAGATCCCGAGATCTCTCATAGACTAACATTGCGAACCCGACGCTTGTTTCTACACTGCACCCGGCCGCCCCCGCGCCGCTGAGGGTGAAATTTCTGTGTGGGCTTGTGTCCCCCCCGGTGCCCTACAAAACCCCCCTGGTCTGCCCTCCGAAGACGCGGGTACTTACCTGCAAGCAGACCGGAACCGGGGCACCCCCTTCTCTCCATTCTAGCCTATGTGTTTTGGGCACCACTTTGAACTCTGCACCTGACCGGCCCTGAGCTGCTGGTGTGGTGACTTTGGGGTTGCTCTGAACCCCCAACGGTGGGCTACCTTGGACCAAGAACTAAGCCCTGTAAGTGTCTTACTTACCTGGTTAACCTAACAAATACTTACCTCCCCTAGGAACTGTGAAAATTGCACTGTGTCCACTTTTAAAACAGCTATTTGTGAATAACTTGAAAAGTATACATGCAATTTTGATGATTTGAAGTTCCTAAAGTACTTACCTGCAATACCTTTCGAATGAGATATTACATGTAGAATTTGAACCTGTGGTTCTTAAAATAAACTAAGAAAAGATATTTTTCTATATAAAAACCTATTGGCTGGATTTGTCTCTGAGTGTGTGTACCTCATTTATTGTCTATGTGTATGTACAACAAATGCTTAACACTACTCCTTGGATAAGCCTACTGCTCGACCACACTACCACAAAATAGAGCATTAGTATTATCTATTTTTACCACTATTTTACCTCTAAGGGGAACCCTTGGACTCTGTGCATGCTAGTCCTTACTTTGAAATAGCACATACAGAGCCAACTTCCTACAATGAAGATATACCAAACCTTAGAATTGCTTGTAGGAAGTTTCAAGCCCCCCTATCGGATGCCCCCCACCTTGCATCTGTGATGGCTGGGAAAGTCTTGATGTTTCATTAGGGGTGTCAAAGTGATGGATTGCATACAAAGCCCCTCCTATGGACAAGGACACTGGTAATCCAGACTTGTTAGGGCACATGTTCCTCACAAGTTTTATTACACAAATGTTGATCATGGACAAATTAGTCCACTCACCTCTGGGCTCTGATGGCCAACAATGTATAGCCGTCATCCCAGTGACATGTACATGATAGGAAATAGTCATAGATGAGGAGTAAGTCATTGTTGAAGAATGTGGGATGGACTGCATGTGTCATCTGCAGATGCAGTTTACATTGTATGTCTGTTCTACCTCCACCCAATGCTGTATGTAATGCTTGATTCTTCTAATTGTTCAGCTGCCAGTATGACACCTGAGCAACGGCATGCATACCATAAAAGGTGCAGGCACATTTTGGAAGTGGATGCCAGATACCACAGTATGGAGGTTCCACAAGGAAAAGGCCACAGGATAATGGCATGCGTTAGCACATGGGGGACCTCCACAGCAGCCGCCAAAGAAGATTGACAATTTGGGGAAAACATCAGGGATGCAGGGGGCTCTGAGAGCCGAGCCCCTCCATGTCTGCTGCACCTGTAAGAAGCCAGGCACCTGTGCAGGCACCTGCTGCGGTCATGAGCACCAAGTTTGAAAGGGACACGAGATGGGACATGGCCATAATAATGGCTAGAAGGGACAGGGTGGAGAAGGAGAGTGCAGAACAATAAGAAGATGTTAAAGTTCATAAAAAACATTGAAGAAAATTGAAGAAAATGTAAAATGCTAGTGCCACAGCCTCCCAGTTCGTTTCCCTCCTTTTTACTGTTGTAGATAGTTTTATATTGGGTTTTAGGTGGGTAGTTTTAGGTTAGTGTAGTGGTGTAGGGTGGGAATAGGTTGGATTAAGTATAGTTTGGGGGTGGGCTTTAGTAATTTTTTTTATTTTTTTACTGAGGGGGTTGGGTGGGGGTCAGGTTCGGGTATTTGTTATAAAAATAAATAAATAAAAAAAGAACAAAATATATATTTGTTTAGGCCATATGTTAAGTTAGTACATGTGTAGTCATAGTTTATGTTGTCCTACTTGTGTTTTGACTCTTAAGGAGGGGTTGGGGGACAATGTTTAGAGTGTGGTGTTACATGTGTAAGATAAGTTTAGAATAGGTTAGATAGGTGTAGGTGTAAATTAAGTTAAGTTAGTTTAGTGTAGGGTCCTTTTTAGGATAGTATTACGTATATGGTTATTCATATTTTACAATAAATCATGTTTGTATAAGGCTAGTTTTTCCATGTTGGTTGAGTGTTTGAGGGTTCTCATGTGTGCACTGGCCAAGTTGGAGGAATGGCCTAGGGTATGCTTACTGTCTTGATTTCCAAGTATTACCATGTGCATCCACTATGACTAAGGAGCTGTCAGATTGTCTGCTAAATAACATCAACTAGTCCATACATTTGCCATCCACTGTTTCAGCCATTCACAATGTGTATGTATACTTTATCTTGGACGGATAAGTATGGAACTTCAATTTTCATTGGTGGGGTCTTGCATTTTCATTGTTGGCAAGTGTGGCACATCTGACAACAGGGAAAATTGGAACGATCCTGCAACACTGACAGGTGCTCATCACTGATAAGGTTAGCTTCTTCTGTACCACACAAATTAGTTGTACTGGTACTCCCATCTGACTTGGTTCTGAGCCATACATGCCGTATATCAACTTTAAAGGATATCTGTTCAATATTTGTATAGAATACTCAGTAAGTTGGTTATAGCCGACAACACCATCATTCACCTTTCTCATGTTAGGATCCTAGTATGTGGCTTTGTGTCTGACAGTCATGCACTCAAGTGATGATCTTCTGTACTCATTGAAATGGATTCACATAATTCAATCATTTAGCTGAGTAGATGGATCACAGTAAACGTAGAAATGCTACATGTAAACAAGGTGCTTTATTTACAGGTGCAAGTGTATTTTCAGATGCTATACAATGTCCAGTTCACAGACCCCATGAGTGAATGTTAGCCATATGTAGCACCATCAGAGTCCAGGGGTGAGGGACATGTCATGAGAAATGGTTATGAGAAGTGTGCATCAGTGAGGAGGTAAAAAATTGTCAATTCCACCTCCAATCTGCAGTGCTGCCTTTCGGTTCCTGGCCAGTTTCTCCTTAGTCCTGCAGCTTGCAAAAGTGCCAGAGCTTCTTGCACTCGGTGACAATTCTCTTCACCTCTGCCACGCTGTTGACTGTGTCCACTATTGCCTACCATATTGCGTCTCTCCTATTGACTGGCAATTTGAAGGTGATGAAGAGCTGGTGTTCGTGCTCCTTAACCTCTCTGACCAGGATGTCATGCTCATCCTCACTAAAGTGACACTTGTGCTTCCTCTTCTCCTTCTCTTAGGACTTTTCTGGACCCTCATGATTGGTACTTGGATGACTGGGGTCTCCCTGGGGTCTCTCCTGGCCTGCAAACTCCATCTTGTCTTTCAATTCCTATTTTTTCTGCTTGTGTATTTTGTTTTGACACTAATGTGGTAAAGAAATGGCACTAACCCATTTTGTGACATATATATACGTACCGCAAAACAGTCTAGCAGCACTTTTGCCGCATTAGCATAATTTTTCCTTACGGCATGTGGCAATGGTTAGCGTAATTTTTTTACACTAACCATTCCTTAGTGCCATTGTGCGACATTTCTTAAATATGGCGTGTGAGAGAACAGGGCTGATTGCAGAGGCCCCCTAACTTTTTGCCCCCATTTTCCACTTTTTGCTGGTGTTTTCCTGACTCTGATGGTGCCCTGGGTACTGCTAACAAGTCCCAGGGCCTGTGCTCTGTGTAAAATCAGTATGCAAATTAGGCTAATTATAATTGGCTAAGTCAACCTACCTATAGGTCCCTAGTATATAGTAGGGCATGTAGGTGTAGGGACCCTAGCATAGGTAGTGCACCCATGGGTGCACTGCTGGGGTGCCCAGTGTCATTTTAATGGCAGGCCTGCCTTGCTGGCTGCTTTTAAATTAAAGTTAAATGCAAATTCGACTTTGGAATTAAAAGTAGTTCCAAAGTCTTAAACTACCTTATTTGTACATATAAGTCACCCCTAAGGTGTGCCCTATGTGACCCTAGGGCTGGGTCCCATGTAACTATAAGCAGGGACCTTATAGAAATAGTTGTATAAGCCCTGGTGAGGTAAAACAGCCAAATCTGTTTTTCCCTCATTGTTTTGAATGGCCTCCATAGGCTAGAATGGGGAGACTTTATTTTAATTTAAAAAATCCCCTTAAGTAACAGATACCAGAAATTTGGTATCAAGTTAATTGTTATAATAAATCCCACAACTTCCAGTTGTGGGATTTAATATCCCTTGTTCAGGTAAAGAGTTTTACACTTTATCTGAAAAGTTGCCAACTTCAGCCCTGCAGTGTTTTTGCTGCTGTTCTCTGATTGGCCAGCCTCTAGCAGCCTGGCCAGGCCGCATTGATGAGGTGTGAAGTGGGCTGGCTCCACACAAAGAGATGTGCCTGGGGGAGGAGATCTCCCCTCAGCTGATGGGGAAGCAGGAAGGGGGAGGGCTGCCAAACTGGTCTTCAAAGGCAGAGAAGGACATTTGGAGCAACCCAGTAACACCCTCACATCCTGCAAACCCAGACAATTAGGTGCCCCCTTGATTAGATTAGGAGAGGGCAGGAAAGGGGTGTGTTTAGGATTTTTATCCACACCAGTGGGTGGGCTCAGCTAGATGTAACCTCCAAAAATCATTTTCAGCCATGAAGGATTTTTGAGGAATGTTGCTCCCTGGAATTGATTTTTGCCACACTTCCCAGGAAGTGGTCATCACAGGGGGGAGGAATAAAACTGGCAGACCTGCACCCACACCTCAGATCCCTTTCAGATTCCAACATGAAAGAACTACAGGAGGACTGCCCTGCTGGACCCCTGACCTGCACCTCGACACTGCACTCAGGAGGACTGCACCAGCTGCACAATTGGGCTGCTTCACCACTAAAAGGACATTATCTGTCTTCTACTGCTTCCAGAAGGGACTCCCTGTTAGCTACAGGTACAAAAGAGCTGCCCAGAGTCCCCTGCATCAAGTCCTGCAAGCAGAGCCCAGCTGACCAGCATCCAGTGGCCATTTGAGGATTCTGACCAGGTACATTCTGGGAATTGTAGTCCCAACTCCCACGGAGCAACTCAGAGCTTCTGGAACCTTGGATCATGTTGTGGACACTTCAAGGACACAAAAAGGACCTCTGGAAGAAGATCCAGAAGTTTGGAGACGTTTGGAGCAACTCCATAAGTTGGAATGGTGCATTGAGGGAGTTGTAGTCCCAGACCCCAAGAGGCACACCAGAGCCTCTGAACCCTTGGCTGGTGCTGTGGACCACTTTCCTGAATCAAACGCTTCTGAAAGTAAGTGTGACAGTGTTACCTCATGGGTGGCCTGAACTTTGGACTTTGTTCCTTTCCAGAGTGACCTTTTTTAACCCTTTGAGCGCTAGTTGCTTCTATGCACTAGAAAGCATTAATTATTTTAAAAATTCATATCTCCGGCTCCCCTTATCCGATGTTATTCATTTTGGTGTCATTTTAAAGATAAAAATATAATCTATTGTTATAAATTGATTCTGGATTTTTAAACTGTTCCTGTGTTTTATTTAATATTGTTTTGTGATATTTTAATGCTTTACGCTTTGTCTCCTAAATTAAGCCTTGTCGCTCGTTGCCAAGCTACCAAGGGTTGAGCTAGGTTTAATTTACTGAGACCTAACTGGACCTAAGTGGAGGTTAGTGGCCTATTGCTAAGTGAAGGCACTTACCTGCCCTTACCAATAACCCATTTTCCAACATGGCGCACGTATGGCGCTAGGGATGTGCATGATTTTTCATAAATATGGGCCCTAGTGTTAGTTTTCAGAATATTGAGCAATCTTAACGTTCTGGCTTATACTTATAAATAAATATTAGCTTTAGGAAATTGTGATGCTACATCATGGGGAATAGGGTACACTCAACCCTGCCAGGTTTCCCAGGTCCATGCATGATGTGCTGTTCCATTCCAGGATTTTCTTTTCAATTCTGGGGCCTTTAGCCATGTTTATTCCATTATAAATCAGGAATACCAGTTCCAGAAATCAAAGGAAAAATCGTGTACTGAAGTAGCAAATCACACATGGGCATAGATTGGCAGCTATTTATTCTATTACAATAGTCTTGAAAAGAACATTGTGGAATTTTCCTATTAGAATGTTAGTCATGTTATAAACATTCAAAATAGATGTAAAGTGCCATGTAAAGGTGGAATCGAGTGGAAGACGAGCTGCTGGTCAATGGATAATGTGTATTAACCAGGATTTAAAATAAACACCAATTCCTCAAACTACAATAATTCCCAGTAGCATTATTACATTTTGAGATTATCTTAAAGACCCATGGGGATTCCTGTAGTGTCACCTCAGTCTCAAGAAATGGTATAAGTACTTTATTGGCCGCCTGATGGCTCTCTTTCACACTAACATTGGCTATGACACATTAGTTCCCTGCGTTGGCGGATTCAATTTCAACATTTATTTTGTGAAGTTTCTTGTGCACGCTGTATCAGCTGGATCTGCTCATTTTAGGATTTTGTCTGTGCTTCACTATTTAAACATGGGTGGAGGTTCGTAACGGGAGCCTGACATCAAGTAGTGGTTTAGCCACGTTTTTATTTAAAAGAAAAACTCTACAGATTCATTGGCACATTTTGCATGCACAGCATTGGCGTGGCAATGTTGGCTCGAGCTTTTCTGGCATGATCTGCTGTTTGCTTGCTACTGATCAGGAACATAATCACATCACCGCACTACGGAAACGTGGTTGCATCATCACATTAGTATCCTTTGAATTACATATTGTACTAAGTCATATTGGTTTGGGTTCTGACATTAGTGCAGTGAGTGTTGTGTCCTCTGCAGTTTCTGCCATTTAGGTTTAGGCAACTCTTGAGACCTGAAATACGGAGAATACCTTTATATATATCCACCATTTTGGATTGGGCAACTAAACAGACCTGTAAAATGGAGAATATTATTGTACACTGAAGATTACAATGGTTAACTGGAAGATTTTCACAGTTGATACTACAAGACTAACTTACAAAACTGTAATGGATTCTCAACAACATTCTTCTCTTGTGTTCTTATTTATTTTCCCAAAAATATTTTGAATGCAAATTAAGCTGGCTAAACTTGATGAATAGAAGGGTGTGTGTAGTAATATTTGTTATTTTATGTGGCTATCTCCGATATCAAGTCGGATATCAGAGGATTTGAGTATCTTTTTGGATGCCAGAGAAAAAGTCTAGTTCTTTAAAACACTGTACTTGAAAAATATTAGTCGCTACCAGTGTGCAGAATGTAGCACCTTTCTTTTTAAAAAGCCTTTGTGAACTGGTGTTGTAATGTGAGAAATAAAAAAAAATGTTTTCTCGCATTGTGCCAGGGTTTGTGGAACATCTTTGAGTGCAGAAAGAAAACCTTCTCTGTTGTTACATTGTTTATGTTCTGAATGATAAGAGATGTTTGAACATTTACCTGAGTTGTCATCAGAAGATGCAGTAGGGTTGAATGAATATGACATTTTTTTACACAAATGGATCTACGTTTTCTTCCTAGAGTTTTTTTAGTACTGGAAAGACATCAGTATGGGAAACATTTGCAAAAGAAAGGTGAATCTAGGAAGGGATACATAACAGAGTTGAAGAACTTGCATCTACATATGATTTTGGTAAAAGCAACAAGAACTTCTGAGAAATCAATTTATGTTGTGGTGTAGCTCGTAGGAGGCAAGATAAAGTATTTGGCAGAAAATAATGCCTTATTTACTGAGGTTGTGGCCATAGCTAAGTTCTGTGAACACAAACAACCCTGTGAGGAGAATAAAATAAGAAAGGATGATTGAAATAGTTCTCATCATAATCTTGACTTAATTTATTACAAGTAGAAAAAACTATCAAAGGCTTTCAAGGAAGTTGGTTCAGGTGTGGTGTGTATTAGCATATGGCAAACTACAAAGATTTCCCAGAGTGAAAAGCTGAATGCAAAGCAGGTGGAAAAAAATGGGACATTTCACAAAATCATGTAACACTGGTTCTCAGAGTAAGAAAGTAAAGGAGATTACTTATGATGAAGAAGAAGAGTCCACATGTGATGAGATAGCTCCACAAGTTTTAGGAGAAGGTGTGGAAGGTCCAATAGAGGACGTAAAAATTGAAAATATGACTGCACATATCTTATTTGATTTTGGTAGCAAAAATAACTTTGATACCTAAGGAAATATTTGAGGAGGAATTGAAAGTAAAAGTGAAGGTGCTGAAGGCTGATTTTTGACCAAAAGGCTATGGTGGTGAACCTATCAAATTAGGAGGCTGTTTCATAGGATGCATGTGTTTTAAGGGAAGATATACCATTGCACAAAATTACAACTCGGTTAGAGGAGATTCTCTTTAAAGCTAGTTTAATCAAAGAGAATTAAAAGTTTATCCTGACCCCAATGCAACTTCTGAGGTGAGAGTAAAAGGGATAGATAGTTTGAAACAGGTAAATAGTTTAGAACAGGTAGAACAGGCATTTGTGAGTCTCTCAGAGTATGAGAGTGATTTCCCAGAGGTGTTTTAAAAAAGGTTGAAATGCTTAAAAGGCTATGGGCCTCATTACGAGTTTGGCAAGACCGCCACACTGACGGCCGCCAAAGGACTGCCATATTAAGAGTCACACAGCAAAGTCCACCAAAATCCGGCCAAATGTCTGAAACCGCCAGGACACTGGAGGGCAGGAAAGAGGAGGTCACACCACCAGCAGCACCAGCCCACCAAAAAGGCTCCAATCATATTATGATCCACAACTCACAATAGCAGTTCTTGCATCGCAGAAAACCGATGGCACTGCCAACCGTGACGATCGGCGGTCACATCAGTAATACAACACATCACATTGGATAGTTTGAAAACCCCACACTTGGCACACATCCATACACTCGACACACCAACAGACTGCACTATAAAACACACCCATCACACCCCACAATCCTTTGCAGCAAAAACGCCAAACACAGCCAGACAGAAGCCACTTAAAAAAAAATTGCAAAGCATAAAATAGGCACCCCTACACATTTCTCCTTGCACTCATCCTACACCTACACAACACACAAATTAGTAAACCATACAACAGATATCATGGTCACCCACTCACATCAGATCACCCACACCTCATCACCATTTTATTTTCCTTTCCATTTCTACAACCTCACCGTCTCATCCACCACTAGCATGTCCCCACAAAAACATCTACGTTTCACTGATGATGAGTTGAGGGTCATGGTGGACATAATTATCAGCGTAGAGCCACAACTATGTGGAGCACAAGTCCAGCAAACATAAATTTCCAGGAAAATGCACAAGGGGGACATCAGGAAGAGATGGAACGACCTCAGGGGGAAGGTCTGTTCCATGGCCGCCAGGCACCAGCTGGCGGACCTCCATACTGGTGGTGGGCCCCATCTTCCTCCCCCAACTTTCACATCATGGGAAGAAAAGGTCTTGGGCATCCTGAGGAACTGACAGGAATACCTGACGGAGTGGAGTCGGCTAAGTCACCACACCAATGATGTTACCAAAAAGTTTTGCCTTGCATGTTCACTGATCACCTTTGGCCTATGTCCCAATGGCAGTGTCTTCCATCTTGTGCCCCCCAGTACAGGTACCTGAGTCTCCTGTTGTGAACCTAGACAATGATGGACCTGCCACCAGTGGGGGGTAGGCAAATATGCCCGGGGCACAGGTGTGTGTGGGTAGGGTGCGTGGGAGGGATCGTGTGGGCCAGAGGATGGAATCGCCAGGGGACACAACTGGGCAGGACACCATCTCCCAAGTCTTGGGAGTTTAGCGATAATCCCAAGACGTACTTACCATGGTACGTACCATGATGGAGGAGGTCAGACAGCTGCAGAGGAGCAACTACCAGGAAGTCATGCAGCAGTGGCAAGCCCAAATGCCCACTTGGCTTCCATTGCTGGGGTGCTGAGAAACATGAATACCATCGTTAGTAGGTTTTGTACCCAACATTTGGTCTCTTCCACTAGCAATGAAACATCAGGCCCCTCTGCATCTGTGATAGATAGTGGAAGGAGGTCTTGTCAGGGGAAGGGTATACCTCAGCCTCTGTAGCTGAAGAATTCCCTGCAAACACAGACGTACCCCCAAACATCCAGGAGGACCAGATGCCAAGACCAAAATCAGTACCAGGAAGTGAACTTCTACTGATTAGCTCCCCTTATATGGCACAGACACACCCTGTTGACTTCTCAAATCTATCTCCATTTTTCTATGGTAAAAGGACACTAGAATTGTGTTTCCAAATGTTATTGCAGCTACCCTTATGATATCTTCCACCCTGAATGAACCCTTCACTGTTTACCTTGTGTTACGTTTTCTTTCAATTCACTCATTTTGCTGTGCACTCCCCAATAAATACCATTTGACCACAGATCATCAGTTAGAGTCATTTATCAACCATATACAACTCTCATGTATAACGCATCTTCCACAAAAACATTTCTCTCAAATGTAAAACATTTGTTATGTTACACACACATGTACTGTATAACCAGGCTAGAGTCTGCATCGCCTAACAGTGATAGCTATAACTCAAATCACTTATAATTCACTTTCCCACATATAGGGTGGGAGAACGACAAGCATCACACAATGAAGTACTGCTGCTAACTTCAGAGTTTCAGTGTAGATGTCATACACTACCGACCCACAGACTTCTGAAGTTAGGGACATGTCAGTCTTATACTATCCCAGGAGGCAAACATATTGGTTCAATGTATCATCCGCTAAAGCGTTATCACATACCCATATCATAGCTCCCAAATGACCATACCCTTTGAAACAGATAGAGGTCAATACAAATGACCCCAGTCATGGAAGCTTCCACTTACCACAGTCAGGTATCTGTAGGCTTGCCACTCACCTATGTCAGACACATGCACATTGGCCTGCAATGAGGAAACACACAGACAGCTATAGGCACGTCTGTTTTTACCAACATAAACCATAATGATGTTAGAGAGTATGGAAACCACATTATGACATGTTTTAGAAACAAATGAACCCATACATTGCAGCATTGGCCCCACATCCAATGCCAAACAGGTCTTTATTGTGAAATAGTACCATCCCACTATAGGACACTACCATCCCACTGTCCTGACAGTCTGGGCATGGAACTTACACACAACAAATCTCAAGCCTGATAGTACCTGGTTCAATCTATGAGCATCTCAATTGTCAGTCTGCAAATCCCATTTGCATGTGACACTGTCTGATATTGCCAAATGAGGATGAGCCTGTTAATTAATCTGCAATTCGTTAATGAAAAACATAAGGTATAGGCCACATTTATACATAAACATTACAGAGCCAATTCATAGATTCAAATGTAACTCTGCGCATTGAGAAATACTTATACCATGTTGATCAAACGGTTGGACACCACACCATGTAAGAATCTGCATGCACATATACATGAGTCATGGGCTTTAGAAATACTTATGACCTCTCTAATAGTCATACTAAGACCCTCATTATGACAGTGGTGGTAAATTCCACTTAGCGCCATGCCGACTGCCACCAACATAACGCCGCCGCAGTGGATAACCGCCAACCATATTATGACAAACACATACCAATCCGTCACTACACAGCCACACACACAAGTCCACCAGCCCAAAGGTCAGTGATAAACTGGCGGTATCCAAACCCACACCATTACGCCAACAGAACTACGTCCACAACATTATGAACCACAAATCACTGAGGCGGACATTGAATGGCGGTAAACCATTGACAGTACATATTGCTGCACTCAAAATACACACAACCTAATAAAACAACACTACATTGGAAAATTCAAATAACACGCACCTGACACCTATACCCACACCACACCCACCCGCTATAAAACACACACACACAACCCTTTACGAATACATACCATTGCCAACAGAGAGAGAGAGACCGCAAGAGCACCCACACAACCAGAGCCACATACCACCATCACCTATACACCACACCCACACCTCACAACACACCACACCAACAAATCACCCTACACACCCTCACCCATACCACCCACACCACACTCATGGCACCACAACGACACCCCAGGTTCTCTGAGGAGGAGCTAAGGGTCATGGTGGACGAAATCATCCGGGTAGAGCCACATCTATTAGGATCACAGGTGAAGCAGATATCCATTGCAAGGAAGATGGAGCTATGGCGTAGAATCGTGGAAAGGGTCAACACCGTGGTACAGCACCCAAGAACAAGGGATGACATCAGGAAGAGGTGGAACGACCTACAGGGGGGAAGGTGCATTCCATTGCAGCAGGACACCAACTCGTAGTACAGAGAACTGGCAGTGGACCCCCACCTCCTCCCCCACAACTAACAACAAGGGAGGAGCAAGTCTTGGCAATCATGCATCCTGAGGGCCTGGCAGGATTAGGAGGAGGACTGGACTCTGGTAAGTCAACTCTATATTACTATCACCCCTCAACCTGCATGCCATCACATACCCCACCCTCACTCCACCATCTCCCACATACCCCACAGTCACAACCCACTCATCCCAATACCAAGCCATGCATGCACCACCAATGCATTGACACCCCTCACAGCCCTGCATGAACACCTAGCACCACAGCATGCACACTAGAGAGAATCAGCTAGCCCACCAATTAACAACTCACACAAGGCAAAGCTGCCAGGGCAATAACAACCATAGAGGGCAACACACCCATGCACAATATGTCACACACAGAAACAATAACACTCCCTTTACATCCCCACAGGTATCCCTGCCAATGTCACCGGAGAAGAAGTGCCAGCAACATCCTGTCTCCCCCCCCCCAGAAGAGGCCCACAGTGATGACAGCAGCTCTGGTTGCCTGGATCTGGATGACCAACCTGGCCCATCAGGGACCTCTGGACAGCCGGTTACCCAGGCACAGTCTCACACCACCACATAGCCTCCACCCTCAGGAAACACCACCACAGCACTTACCCAGCAGGCCCTTACCTCTGTCCCCAGGACACGTCAATCAGCAGTGTGTCCACCACTACAGGGACCCAAGGCCACCCCACAAACCCAAGACAACCAGGGACCTGGGGTCAGTGGCAGTGGGCATACGGTTCAGGGGATAGAGGCACAGGCTAACAGGGAAGCTGGGAGGACTGCTTTGCAACAGGGGGAAGACAGGACCAGGGAACCGACCCTCCAGGATGCACTCACCGCAATCCTGGGAGCATATCAACATTCCCAGGATGCGCTGGGCCAGATCATGGACAAGTTGCAGGAGAACATGCGGCTGCAGGAGGGACAGTGCCTGGGGATCAGGGAGGACTTGAAGGACATCAACACCACCCTGGTCTCCATTGCAGGGTTGCTGGCAGACATGGCCAACAGGGTGAGGGAGGCAGTGGCACACCAATGGGCCCCTGACACTAGCCAAACCACCGAATAGCCCTCCACCTTCGCTGCTGCTAGTGGACAGGAGGCCACGCCACAGGAACAACCGGCCACCAGCACCCCTGCCACTGCAGAAGGAGAACCACCCGCAAGCTTTCCCTGCGATCCAGGCAGAAGCCAGAGACTATTGCCAAGACCCTTGCCAGGAAATAAGACTCTCCTGATTGTCACCCTTGTGTCCCACTCTGTCACCCTGTCCACCTTGAACTGCCATGGCTCCACTTTCTATACCCCCTTGGACAATACACCTGTGATACAAATAGACTGGACTCTACCCTGGACTTTCCTCCATCATCCCCCCAGGCCATTGCACCACCCCCTCTTCTTCAGAGCACTGCAATAAACACACTTTGATAAAATACAAGTATGGCGGATGTCAAATTTTTCAAAAGGTATTGGTTTAACAAAGGTTCAAACATTGCAATTCAACTGTACAGTAATGTTTATATTGGAAAGACCTCTAGTTGGCTGCACTGAACACACCAGGAGCAATAGTGGGGCACAAACATCTGCAAAAATAGATGTCAAAGGGTACAGTGAGTGGGCATAGAAGTAGGAATACACAGCCTGCCAGTGACGATGTCACACATCAAACTGTCAATTATATGTGTATCAACACTGTCTTAACTGTGTCTCATTTGAAGTATTGATGAATAATTGCACTTCTGTTGTCGTCATCCTCATCCTCTGCCTCCTCATCTTCACTGTCCACAGGGTCGACTGCTGCCACACGGCCATCTCCAGCTTCCTCCTCCTGCAGAAAAGGCACATGGCAACGCAAGGCAGGTTGTGCAACATACAGCATGCCACGATGATCTGGCAGACCTTCTTGGGTGAACAGCATAGGACTCCACCTGTTAGATGGAGGCAACAAAACCTGGACTTCAGGAGGCCAAAGGACCTCTCTATAATCCTTCTTGTTCTCCCACATGCCTCATTGTAATGTTCCTCTGCCCTTGTCCTGGCATTCCTCACAGGGGTCAGTAGCCCATGAGAGGTTGGGGTAACCAGAGTCACCTGCAAATATCGAGGGACAACTGTTAGCCACACACTAACCCTTAGGGCCCACACCATACCCATACACCAACATCCACTGGGGTGAGAACAAGGGCTCCCCTATTAGCCACACCCTGTGCCTCTGGAGTTGGACCATCACATTTGGGATGCTGTTATTCCTCAGAATAAAGGCATCATGCACAGACCCAGAATACTTAGCATTGACGTGGGAGATGTACCTCTTCATGTCGCCGGTGGGGGAACAGATGCAATATGTGTTCCATCAATAGCCCTAATAATTTTGGGGATATGTCCCATTGCATAGAAGTCAGCTTTCACTGTGGCCAAATCCTCCACTGGGGGAAAACGATGTAGCTGTACATGTGTTTAATCAGGGCTGACAACACTCTGGTTCGCACTATTGAGAACATTGGCTGTGATATTCCTGCTACCAAGCCCACTGTCACTTGGAAACAGCCAGTTGCCAGGAAATGGAGCACTTGCACAAAAGGGGGGATCTGGTGGGCTGACGGATAGCAGATATTAGTTCAGGCTCCAATTGGGCACACAGCTCAGTGATTGCGGCCCTGTCAAGTCTATAGGTAAGGATAATGTGCCTGTCCTCCATTGTTGCCAAGCCCACCAGGGGTCTGTACACGGGGGATGTCTCTATATCCTATTCATCTGCAGCAGTTTCAATCTATGGGGCAAAAGAGTAAGCAGGTGGTCATTATCTCTACCTTCCAACCACCAAAGTTCAATGCATGTTGTGATTGTAACAATATTTTTTGGGAGATATCCAATAGTGCATTTGTGTACTGTGATGCAGTTAGGATCCATGGCCTGCACCCCCCTGAAATTGCGTCTGCCTTTCCTGCATGGAGGGACAGGTGGAAATGAGGTAATTCCGCTGACGTTGTGCGCCGTTGCAGGAGGCGGTCGTGAAGCGCCATGCAAATCCTTATTGGCTAACATTGGGCCCTATAGGGTACAGTGGCCAATGCTGATGTACACCAGCAGTGACTGTACGCACTGCCCCAGACGTGACCGCCATTTTCTATCTGTGCACTCACTTGCTACCTCACCTTCAACAGGAGAGAACCTAAACTGCATGTGCTGCTGTGACCTGTGTCTGGAACCGACCATGGCTCGTGTTACTGGGGAAAGGGCCCCTGCCTTCACCTTGGTGGAGCTGGAGCGACAGGTGGATGGGGTCCTACCCCAGTACAGATTGCTGTATGGGCCTCCAGACCAACAGGTGAGTACACCGTGAGTATGATGCATGGGGCGTGAATGCATGGAGTGCTGTGTGTGAAGGCCTCATGTGGAGGGTCTTGGTGGATGGCCCCTGGGCAGCGTACAGCATGTATGGCGGGCCATGTGTGTGCTAATGGGGCTGGGAAGGGGCATGGTGGGCCATGAGTGTAACAGGAGGGATGGCTGAACTAACAACTTTCCCTGTGTCCATTTCCCTGCAGGTCAGCGCCCATCAAAAGAAGTGTATATGGCGCGCCATCCCTAAGAATGTGCGGACCATGGGGGTCTACAGCAGGCGGAGCAGCCATTGTTGGAAACGGTGGGAGGACCTGAGACGCTGGGCACGGAAGACGGCAGAGGCCCAGCTGGGGATGGCCTCCCAACGAGGAAGTGGTGCCCATTCAACCCTGACCCCCCTGATGGCCTGCATATATGCTTAAGCTAGGTGGGTGCTTGGGGGCATCACAGCAGCCACAAAGGGGTGAGTACAGTGCCCTAATTCACAAATTATGCCTAGTGGGGTGGTATCCCGGTGGGGGGGTGTGGGCCCTGTGGGTGCCCCTAGCCCAGGCCTGGCATTGCAGAGTAGGTCCCATGTTGGGCAGGGTTCTGATGTGAAAGGACTCCAACCAAGCTAGCAGGCATCCACTGCAGGGCAGGGGTCTGTGGGTCTAAGGTATGCTGCAATTTGCATTAGGTGTCCCTATCCATGGGCTGGTGACTAGTATTGTGACTGGTAGTGAATTGCTTAGTGCGTAGGGCTGTTCCCTGTGTGTAAGTGTATTGTGTACGCCAATGGTGGTGTTGTTGCCACCACTGACCATGTGTATCCTTTGTCTCTCCCCTCCCCCTTTTTGTTTTGTCGCCCAGTCCTTATGTGAATTAGCATCATCTGGCGGAGGAGCAGAGGCACCGCGACGGAGGGAGCTGCATCCCACACGACCCAGGAGGCTGAATCCATCGACAGTGAGGGCACCAGAGGGACAGAGGGCGAGGGGAGCACCACGGCGGAGACAGGAGGGGACAGTTCGGACACAGATACCTCCTCCGATAGGAGCTCCCTGGTGGTGGCGGACACATCTGTGCCCACCACAGCTACAGGTACAGCCGCCACCCCTGTACCAGCACTGCCCTCCCAGCAGCCCCTCAGTGAGTTTCCCGTACCCGCTCACCTAGGAGGGTGGGCATCTCCTTCACCCCAGGCACCTCAGGCCCTGCTCCAGTTAGCCCTGCTGCCCTGAGTGAGGAGGCTATTGTCGTCTTGCAATCCATCTCTGTTGGGCATTCAACCATTGTGAACGCCATCCAGTGGCTGGCAGGCCAAATGCAACAAACCAATGCAATTCTGGAGGGCAGTCACGATGGCTTGGCGGCCCAACATAAATCAATCCAGGCTCTGGCCTCCTCTCTGATGGCAGCCATTGTCCCTGTTTCCACCTCCCCCCCCATCTTCCTCTTCTCAATCACTTTCCCCTCAACCCCAACCCATCTCAAGCACACAATCAGATGAGCAGGCACCCAGGACAACACACAAGAGTGGACATGGCAAACACAAGCACCACACTTCATCCCACAGGCACTCACACAAACACCATCCATAATCAGACAATCCAACATTCACTGCCTCAACTGTGGCCCCCTTCTCCTCATCGTCCACCTCCCGCCCAGTTGCATCTCCACTCACACCTGCATGCACTACATCCTCATCCATTACCACCATCTACAGCACACCTATCAGTACACACCCCTCACTGGCAATCACCACACCCACATCCATGCACATGTCCCCTGTGTCCTCTCCCACTGTGTCTGTGCCCACTCCTCCCAAAGTACACAAACGCAAGCACTCAGACACCCAACAGCCATCCATCTCACAACATCATCATCCAGCCCATGCACCTTCACCCATACACAGCAGACTGACACCTCCTACCACCACTCCCTCGTCCTCCGCTCCCAAACCATCTCCATCTTCCCACCCCAATGTCCCCAAGAAGCTTTTCCTCGCCAACATTGATCTCTTCCCTAGCCCTCCCACCATCCCTCATGTCAGGCCAGGGTGGTCAAAACCCATCCAAGCACCTCAGCCACCCAGTCCAGTAGTGTCCCCAACTACTCCAGGTGGAAAAGGATCCTGACCACCAGCCAGCCAGACGAAAAGGGTGCCTGCCCCAAGTGTGTCAAGGAAGGGCAAGGGGTCAGCCCCAGCTGCAGGAAGGAAGGGCAAAGAAGCAGCCCCAGCTGCAGGAAGGAAGGACAAGGAGGCAGCCCCAGCTGCAGGAAGGAAGGGCAAGGAGGTAGCCCCAGCTGCAGGAAGGATGGGCAAGGGGCCTGCAAAAGCAGGCAGTAGAGACAAGGTGCCTGATACAGGGACTCATTCGGAGCCCCCACCACCAACCATGGTGGTGCAGCCATCCGAGGCTGCAGGGGATGGGCTGGAGCCTCCCCCCACCACTGCCAGCAGCAGCAGCCCCAGTGGGCAGCCGTCCAAGGGTGCAGGGAATGGGCTGGAGCCTCCACCCACCACTGCCAGCACCGCCACCAGCACCACCACCTGCAGCAGCAGCCCCAGTGGGCAGCCGTCCATGGATGCAGGGGATGGGCTGGAGCTTCCCCCCACCACTGCCAGAACCGCCACCAGCAGCAGAAGTCCCAGTGGGCAGCCGTCTGCGGCTGCAGGGCATGGTCTGGAGTCTCCCCCCACCACTGCCAGCTGCACCACTAGCAGCACCACTGCCACCACTGAGCAGCCATCACCACCGGCGGACAGTGTGTAGTCCTGCATCCATGGGCTGTTGTGCAGCCTGGCTCCTGCAAATCCTGTGGGTTTGACACCCAGGTGAGAGACTGTGACCTTGCACTCCCCAAGATCTGCATCACAGGGCACAATGTCCCCTCCAGAACCAGTGGAGAAGCCATCCACTCACCCTATCCTCCGCAGGATGAAGATCACTGGGCACAATGCCCCCTCCAGAACCAGTGGAGAAGCCATCCACTCATCCCCATCCTCCACAGGATGAAGATCACTGGGCACAATGCCCCCTCCAGAACCAGTGGAGAAGCCATCCACTTGAGAGGCTGCTGGGGCTGGCCTATCACTCCCCAGGCTCAAGCACAGGGCTTGTTGCCCCCCTCCAGAGCCAGTGGGCATCACCCACTTGAGAGACTGTGGGCTTGCACTCTCCAGGGACAAGTCAGTGGGCAAGTTGCCTACTTGAGAGACTGTGGCCTTGCACTCCCCGGGACAAGTCAGTGGGCAAGTCACCCACTTGAGAGACTGTGGCCTTGCACTCCCCAGGACAAGTCAGTGGGCAAATCACCCACTTGAGAGATTGTGGCCTTGCACTCCCCAGGACATGTCAGTGGGCAAGTCACCCACTTGAGAAACTGTGGTCTTGCACTCCCCAGGACCATGCACAGGGCTTGTTGCCCCCTCCCGGACCAGTGGCCTTGTACCATCTTCCAACTGAGGTGCCCTATAATTCTCTGTCCTCCTGAGGTGCCTGGCTGTTTTCCGGCTAAGGTGCCCTTCCATTCTCTGTCCTCCTGAGGTGCCTGGCTATTTTCGACCTGATGCCCCTGCAGTGTTCTCTCTGTGTTGTTGCAGGAGTGAGGTGGGGTCTTGGACTTTGTGATGTGGCCCTGTGGCCCACGAACATTGAGGACTGGGCAGTGTTCCTACATTTGTAAATATGTATATACTTGAGGATTTGGATGCATGTATTTCTACTATTTTATCTTACTACACTCACTTTAATCAATTCCTTTTGTCCTTGCATTATTCCTGAGGGGATACGGGGCGAATATGTTATGTTACTGCATCTGCTTATGTGTATGGTGTTGGAGGTGGGGGTGTTGCGTGTGTGTGTCACTCTCTTTTTCCTCCCCCATCCCCTGTGTGCTAGGCGGCAGTACTCACTGTGGTCGTCTTCACCGGCGTTGGTGTTCGTAGTGGAGCAGAATGTAGAAGATCATGGGGAACACATGCAACTCGGGCTCCTTGGTGGTGTGGTTCTTCCTTGAGTCTGCAGAGGTGAGTCGTTTCCCTTCTGTGCAGTGTTTTCGCCAGGCTTTTGATATTGTTGGTACCCCCCGGAAAAGGTGGCGGATTGGTGTGTCATTATACAGTGGGAGAAACATTGTCTTCCGCCTGGCTGTAGGCGGTTACCACTGTGGTGCATGTTGATTTCGCCCTGGCAGTCGTTGTGTTAAAGTGGCTGTGTGAGCGGTTTCTGCCGTGGTCATAATTTCATAGTTATTACTGCCGGCCTGTTGGCGGTATTACCGCCACTATATGACTGACCACCAGGGTTGTAATGATGGCCTAAGATCCTTATCGAGCATTGCTAACCTCACAAATTCACCAGTTAATCACTTCAATTACATCACATCACATACCTAAAGTCAGGTGAAGTACTGATTGATTAGATCAGCCCTGATGTCTCCAGCTTTATCCTCATCATACTCATCCTCACTAGGCAAATCTGCATTCTCGCCCACTGGAACTACTGGCTCCCCTTCATCTGGTATAAATGGGATTTGATGTCTCAGGGCGAGGTTGTGGAGCATGCAGGAGGGAACAATAATTTGACATACTTTGGTGGGTGGGTAGAGGAGGGCTCCTCCAGACTTACCGAAACAGCAGCACCTTGCCTTCAGGAGCCCAAAAGTCTGCTCTACGACATGCCTTGTCCTACGGTGGGCCTCATTGAAGCAGACTTCTCCTGGCGTGGTTGGGTACCTAACTGGTGTCAACAATCAAGGAAGGTTTGGGTAACCAGAGTCCCCTGTGAGGAACAGTTACAACAAGCCAAACAGAAGTCTTGGACATCCACATATCTGGTAGCTGATCTAACTTATAAACACACATGACAAATGTGACTTACCAACCAGCCAGGCCCTTTCTGTGTATTGTTGTGTCATCAGCAGAGGGATATTGTTGTTCTGCATGATGGAAAGAATCATGGACTGACCCCGGGTACCTTGCACAAACTTGTGAAATGTAGAGGTCGGCCAAACAGACACATGGACATTAATGGAGTGGAAGTTTTTCATTTTCCAATACACCTGTTCATTGCCATTTTGGGGAACCAATGCTACATTGGTGACATCTATAGTTCCAATCACATGTGGAGTGTGTTCCAAAGCATAAAAAGCAGCCTTTACATGGGCCAAATCTTTATGTTGTGGAAGTTGGATGTAGCTGTTGAGGTGTTTCAAGAATGCAGACAGTGCAGCCTTCAAGACCAGACTGAACATAGACTGAGACATTCCTGCAGTTAGGGCCATGGTATTTTGAAAGGAGCCTGTTGCCAGGAAGTACAGCACTGACATGACTTGTTCAATGGGAGGTATGCTATAGGGATTTCAAATGGCAAGCATCAGATCTGGCTCCTACTGACGACAGAGATCCATGATTGTATGCCTATCCAGGAGATAGATACGAATCACATCTCGCTCTTATCATGCCAGGGTAACTATGTGGGAGAAATCCAGATTGTATGTGCATCACTCAATCTGTACAGCATAAGTATGATCACACCTACGTCACATATGAGGCTAAATATTGAAACATGAAAGTGTACATACATTGTAGACAGAACATATCTAGGCAAATAATGGCTCATAACTGCACTCACATCCCCTATCATGTTTTGAAAATGGAGAAACAAGACACTGACAGTCTATGTGACATTAACTTTCTTAACAAGTTGCACATATTTGGTGCATCTATACTATTTTTTAGATTGTCTTTACTCCGCTGATAATACTATTACACATACATAACTTTTGATACATCTATTTGACATCTGCTACATAATACATACACATTGCTACATGTTTACTCAAAGCCAGCAGTGTACGCAATGTAAGAGATAAGCTTCATAGCTTGTGACACAACTTTTAATACTGTTTTATTCATATTTAAGCCGTAAAATGGTAGCTGTCTGACCTACAGTACTGGACATGAAGAAGTGACCTAACTCTGCCAGTGGATTTCGTCATGGTGGTAGGCGGATACAACTGAGGTGGACATTGCCAATGGAACACATTCCTGCCTTCGGTGGTCTTGGGCCAGTGGCAATGTCCATTGGTGGTGACAGTTTTGTACATGGCGGGTGTGACCGCCATCTCAAACTTCATCTCTCACTTGACTCCTGAGACTGCTGCCAGCAAGACCTCCACAACCCGAGCTGCTGTGTACTTCCTCGGGGAGCAATCTTGCAACGTTCTACAGGTGATAGGGCCACTGCCTTCTCACCAAAAATGCTGGGCAAGCTTCTGGAGGAGGTCCTACCCCTGTTTAGACAGCTCTATGGTACACCAGAGGAGCAGGTAAGTGCAATGCAATACCAGTGTTTGAATTGTTGTGTGTATGATGATGTTCAGGAAATGTGGTTGAATGAAGGATTGAGGTAATATGTGTGGGTAGATGGGCAAGTGCATATGTGCATAGATAGATTTTAAGTCCTGATACATAGTAGAGAGTTGGTGATGCATGCACCCTGACCCACCTACATACTGTATTACATGATAATTGAAGGTGGTGTTAAAAATATTTGGACAGATATACCATGTTTAGATATATGCTTGTGCTCCGGTCATATGATTCAAGATGACACTTGGTGCTGGATATACATGTCGTATGCCTGTCTCAATGGCACATATGGACTGACTGCAGATGGTTATTCCTTAATGAAGGGGAGGTTGTAGGCAGTCTGTGCATGGCTACTTGCACTAACTTGTATTTTCACCCTGCTTATTTTGGTATAGTGCATGTGGACATGACATTCTCTTCTTGTCTGTGTCATTTATGCAGTTCAATGCCCATCAGAAAAAGGGGATTTAGTGTGCCATCTCCAAGAAAGTGCAGACCCTGGGGGTCCACAGCCAGCAGAGCACCCACTGTAGGAAGTGGTGGGGGGACCTGAGAAGCTGGGCCCGGAAGAACGCAGAGCCCAGCTGGGAATGTCCTCCCAAGGAGGAAGGGGTGCCCGTCAGACCTTGACCCCTCTCCCCTAATGGCCCCTATATTGGCTGTGGCCTACACAGAGTTGGATGGGCGTTTGAGGGCACCACAGCAACCACAAGGAGGTAAGTACAGATTTGACATATTTTCATCCCTTTACCAGGTTAGTGTATGATGTGTCTAAGCTCTATCAATATGGTAAATGCAAAGAGTCACAGATCCCCAAGGAACACATAGATGTACAGATCCCAACATTGGTACACATTCTATTGTGTACAAGGACATATTACTCATCTATGTTGTCCCCTCTGTACAGAAGCATATGATGATGAACATGTGATTGTGTCATATCTGTACCACTATACAGCTTCTCATAACCTGGTGGTTGTTCCTTCCCACCTACAGATTAATACCTCCAATATCATGATGGTAAGTTGTCCAGGTCTTTGCTCTCTGTTCATTTCAGTGTCCCTTGATCCATGTCTATGTCCAACCTAGACACTGACATTTTGAGGACATTCCTACTTTTCAAAAGGTTTCTGATAAGTGACAACATCATGTGAGGATGGGATGATCATCTGTCATTTTACATGCCATACTAGCAAAACATATTCAGACCTGTTACAAGGTTAACCCTCTTAGTAAGTGATGAATGTACATAGGCCTCTGTATTGCGTCATCTTTTGGTAACCATGGAGGTATTGCTTGACTCATATTAGAACACATACATTGGTGGCAGGGCTATGAATGTTAGTACCATGGTCATTTTCTGTAGGTGGGATAAATAGGCCAATACAGATTAATCACAGTTACAATCCAATCTGTTTAGAGTCGCATCATGTATAAAGATTATGTGAATAATACACATTGTGATGAGTGATGAACATACTTCCTGTTGCATTTTTGAATTTGTTTTGAGTCCTTGTCATATGGAAACCTATTGTTTGCACTGCCTCCAATGTGGTGAAGGTGTGGTAGTCCACATATACATGTGAGTGATCTGGTGTGCGTATTCAGGCATTTGGCATGCATCATGGTGGGTGTACCTGTCATGGTAGCCTCAGATGTGGTTTGTCTCTCTGTATTTTTCCCAAAAAGATGTAAGGCTAGTCATGTGTGATGTGTGGATAGTGCTGTTGCCACTCAGTTATTGGGTTATTGATGGAATCATTTCTTGATATGTTTAACTGTATGTCACCTTCATGCACATGACAGGTGTCCATTGACTTGTAAGAGTACATGTACTGCCTGTGGTTATATGTGTGTACATGCTCAGAGCTCATTAGACCCATACATAATATGACACAACACCAGACACACCTGCAGACACCACACCAACATGCATTGCTCCAGATACCACACCTAGCCTACTCACAGACACCACCCCAACAGACCCTCAGACATCCACCCCAGTCACCACATTTGCAGACAACATAACCACAGACATGCCTACATGCAGCACATTCACCATACCTGCAGTCACTACCACAACAGCCAGCCACACACTCACCACAGCATCCCTCAACACCTCTACCCCCTGAGCCCAAAACATATAAATGCCCTCACTCACCCACCCAAAAGACACTGACCACCCACAAGCATCCCTCCCACAAACTTGCACCCAAGACATTCACAACACCTCATAAAACCATTCCCTCTCCCTTCACACCCAAACCCCTTTGTTGTGACCATCCCCGTGTGTCTAAGAAAGCTTTCCTCTCAGAGATTGACCTTTTCCCCCACTCCTCCCTCTATGGTATCCCTAGACAATCTGTTTCCCTCCCAAGGCCATCCCTTCCACCTCCAAGGCCTCCCCTACCGTCTCACCAGTGCCCATGCCCCTCTCCCACCAAGAAGTTGACCCATCCACAGAAGACCCAACCCCCCAGCCTAAACCAAACACTCCCACTGCCAAGCCAAAGCCCAAACCCTCCCTCACTCACCCAGGTCATCCTTGGGGTACCCGCCTGCCCATTTGATGCCCCTACTTGTGGTGGTTACATGGCCGTCAGGAGTCAAGCTGGGACGCCATATAGTGCCTTCACACCCAAATCTTTTTATATTTGACAGGTCAATGGCCTCTTATATTTGTTATGCCTAATATATATTCAGACCAACTTGCTGTTGGTTTTCAAGCTACATCTTTGTCCTGCTTTTCCTTTTCTAGGTTTCTGTTGTTCCTACCTGACATTGGTTGTGTGCGTGTACTTTGTGTGTGTGGTGCTTGTGCTTACTGTATTGTTTGTGCAGTATGTGAGGGTGTATGCAGTGCTTTTGTCCTCAAGGGATAGGTTGTGTGTTGTGTGATGGGCATGTGTGTGTTGCAGATATGTTCCTGTGATAGTATTGTGTGGTGTTTGTGTTGACATGTGTTTATTGTTATGGTGTTTGGCTCTGTGTGCTTTGAAAATGTACGTGTATTGTGTATGATAGGTATCATGTGCTGTATGTGTTGATTGCTAACTTGTATGATTGTGTAAATGTATGTGTTTGTTCCCTGTTGGTTGCACATTGTGCTGTATGTGTAAAGAGTGAAGTTAAAGGAGAACTATGTACCTCATGCTGGGGAAGCCAGAAATGCACCTATGGTGGAGAGAGAAGCAAGGTTCAATGAACTACAAAAACTTAAAAACAATAGAATAATATAAGCGGTAGAAGCAACTGAGTGACTAGCCCCTGTCAGTATGGTGTGCAAAGCCGATGAAGAGGCCAGACTATGTTTAGATCTGAAGGAACGAAACAAAAATGTGGTTGTGGATCATTATCCTCTTTTGAATACATCTGAGAATTTGTCTATGCTAAAGGGAGCTTCATGGTTCTCCACATTGTACTTAAAGTCTGCGTATCACCAGGTGAAATTATGTTACACCTAGGCATCCTTTGTGTAGACTCCCCTGTCTTTTTTGCCTCTGCCTCCCATTTGTTGGCGGTGTGCTGGACTCTGTTTTTGCTGTTTTTGGTACTCTGGGTACTTTACCAATGCTGACTAGTGCTAAACTGCACGTGCTCCCTGTGTAAAATGTATGCGTAACTGGCTTTTCCATGATTGGCACATTTGATTTACAAGTAAGTCACTAGTACAGTGCATTAGCGGTGCCCAGGGCCTGTAAATCAAATGCTACTAGTGGACCTGAAGCACTGGTTGTGCCACCCACATGAGTAGCCCTGTAAACATGGCTAAGTCCTGCCTCTGCAGTGTCTGTGTGTGCAGCTTTAACCTGCCAATTTGACTTGGCAAGTGTACCCACTTGCCAGGCCTAAACCTTCATTTGTTATACATGTGAGGCACCCTTAAGGTAGGCCCTAGATAGCCCCATGGGCAGGGTACAGTGTATGTAAAATGTGGGGCATGTACAGATGTGTTTTACATGTCCTAACAGTGAAACACTGCCAAATTCATTTTTCACTGTTGCAAGGCCTATCTCCCTAATAGGTTAACATGGGGGCTGCCTTTAAACATCCTTTAAGTACAGTTTCCCTTTGAGAGCTGATAGAGATGTGAAGTTTGGGGTCTCTGAACTCACTATTTAAAAATACATAATTTAGTAAAGTCGGATGCTAAATTGTTTGTTTGAAAATGCCACTTATAGAAAGTGGGCATTTTCTTGCTTGAACCATTTTGTGACTCTGCCTGCTTGTGCATTCTCTGACTGGGTCAGACTGATGGTTGGGCTGTTTGTGAATCCCCTTTAGACAGTGACAAAAAGGGAGCTGGGGTGTAGCCTGACTTTCATTTGAAGTTTGCCTATCTCAAAGTCAGAAAGGAGTATAAGTAGTGGACCCAAAACCCCAGATTTTTTTTATTACTTCTGGAATCAAGAGGAACCTCTGCCAAGGAGAAGAGCTTAAGAGCTGGAGGAGGAGCTCTGCCTCCTGTTTTGAAGTCTCAGGGCCATCAAAGACTTCCTCTGCCAGCACCTGGATGCTCTGCTGAGACTCCTGCCCTGCCAAGTGGTGCCCCATCCAGTCCCTGGGCCCTTGAAGGGTGAAGCTGGCAGAACAAGGACAAAAATCCATGCACAGAACACCGTACAGGGAAATTTTCGATGCACTACCTCCAACGTGGCTGAAAAATGATGCGCCACCCGCTTTGTTGTTAGAACTGATGATCCACCTGCATTGCGGCTGGGAGATTGGCACATCACGGTTAGAGAAATGACATAACACCTGCTTGCAGCTGCTGATAATGACGCAAACCCTAGGCAGCGCAGATTTCCAACACTGTGTGACCGGATTTCTCACGCATCATCGCTGGGTGTCAAAGAGATGCCCTGTCCGGAAATCAACGCAGTGCTCTCTTGCAAGGGAAAAGACAACTCATTGCCTACCCGACAGGAGAAGAAACAACGCACAGCCTCACTTGTGAGTAAGGAATCAACGCATCGCTGACTTTTCCCATGCACGCTCGCTCATGCAGCTTTATTTTTGACGGAAACCAGGTACTTTGTGTAACAACAATATTTCCATTGTTTTCTATGGAGAAAGTCTCCTATTCTTTTGAAAAAAAAATCATATCTAGACTTGTGTATGTTAGATTTTGTCATTTTGGTCTGATTTAAATAAATATTACCTATTTTTCTAAACTGGTGTGGTGTCCATTTTGTAGTGTTTTCACGGTATTACTGTGTGTGCTGGTACAAATACTTTACACATTGCCTTTGAGATAAGCCTGACTGCTTGTGCCAAGCTACCAAGGGGATGAGCAGGGATTATCTTGAGTGTGTATTTCCATTGCCCTGACTAGAGTGAGGGTCCATGCTTCGCCAGAGTGCAAACTGACTGCCGATCAGAGACCCCAATTCTAACAAATTACATCGAGAATCACAAGATTTGACACTATTTGTTACATTGTATAGTATATTTATAGTTTTGATGAATGGCTTTTGAATTAATATCTGCAGCATCTGTTTATCAAAGGTCAAGACGACTTGTTAATTTTTGGAAAAAATTTAGAAGATCCTGACCAGAGGGTGTACAATGCCTTATCACGTTTGATGAATGGAGGCCTCACTTTAAAAGCTACAAGATCTTGAGCATACGTGCATTGCAAGAGGCATTGAACCTAAAGGATGTTTGATCAGGACTATAAATTATGCCATGTCCTAGTAGCAAAGCTGAATTGGTTAAATTCTTAAGTATGTGTGAATATTACAAGTTCATTCCAAACTTTGCTGCTAAGTGCAAAAAGACCAGGAGTGTGTTAAAGTGAGGTGTCTTGTTATTTTGGAGTGCATAGCGTGAAATTCGTTTTTTGCCCTTGAATGAATGTTATGTAAAGTATTTAGGCCCTCAGTACAACCCTGGCGGTCGGTGATAAAGCGGTGGTAATACCGCCAACAGGCCAGGGGTAACCAAAATAGAATTATGACCATGGCGGAAACCGCTCAGACAGACAGCCACTTTAACACACTGACCACCAGGGCAGAATCAACAAGCACCACGCTGGTAACCGCCAACAGCCAGACAGAAGACAATGTTCTGCCCACTGTATTATGACCGGCCTAACTGCCACTTTTTCTAGGGTGGTAGCAACGACATCAAAAGCCTGGCAGAAACAGATCTCAGAAGTCAAATGACTCACCTGTGGAGACTCAGGGAACAACCATGATGTCATGGAGCCTGAGCTTCACATATTTCAGATGCTCGTCTACCTTCTGCTGCATTATGAACATCAACGCCGGCGAAGAAGACTACAGTGAGTACTGCCGACTAGCACACAAGGGAGGGGGGAGGAAAAAGAGAGTGACACACACATGCAACACGAAATACCCACACCCCCAACACCATACACACAACCAGATGCAGTAACATTACATATTTACGCTGTACCCCCCAGGAATAATGCAAGGACAAAATGATTTGAAGAAAGTGAGTGTAATACGATAAAATACTATGAATAAGTGCATCAAAATACAAACGTATATACATATTTACAAATGTTGGGACACTGCCCAGTCCTCAATGTTCATGGGCCACAGGGCCAGAACACATAGGCCAAGGCAACACCTCACTCCTGCGACATCAGGTCGAAAATAGCCAGGCAGCTCAGGGGGACGGGGAATGGGGAGGCACCTCAGCCGGAAGTTGGTACAACACCACTGGTACTGGAGGGGGCAACATGCCCTGTGCGCTGTCCTGGGGAGTGCAAGGCCACAGTCTCACAAGTGGGTGGTTTGCCCACTGCTTGGTCCTGGGGAGTGCAAGGCTGCAGTATATCAAGTGGGTGATTTGCCCACTGCTTGGTCCTGGGGCATGTAAGGCCACAGTCTCTCAAGTGGGTGGTTTTCCCACTGCTTGGTCCTGGGGAGTGTAAGGCCACAGTCTCTCAAGTGGGTGGTTGGCCCACTGCTTGGTCCTGGGGAGTGCAAGGCCACAGACTTTCAAGTGGGTGGTTTGCCCATTGCTTGGTCCTGGGGAGTGCAATACCACAGTCTCTCAAGTGGGTGGCTACTTCCACTGGTTCTGGAGGGGGCTTTGTGCCCAGTGTGCTTCATCCCGGGTATTGTCCCTTGCCCTTCCCTGTCGCAGCTGGTGGTGCATCCTTGCCCTTCCTAGACGCTGGTGGTGGTGCCTCCTTGCCCTTCTCTGTCACAGCTGGTGGTGCCTCCTTGCCCTTCCTAGACTTTGCTTGTGGTGCCTCCTTGCCCTTACTTGAAGCACCTGGTGCAGGCACCCTTTCAGTGTGGCTGCCTGGTGCCCGGGATCCTCTCCCACCTGCAGTAGCTGTTGACACTACTGTGGCCGTGGACTGGGTGGCTGAGGTGCTCGCCTGGGTTCTGACCACCCTGGCCTGATGTGAAGGACGAGGGGGTAGTGGTAGGGAAAAGGTCAACGGTGGAGAGGAAACGCTTCTTAGGGACATTGGGGCGGGAAGAGGGTGTAGGGTTGGGAGTGGAGGAAGAGGAAGTGGTTGTAGGAGGTATCTGTCTGCTGATTATGGGTGCAGGTGCATGGGCTGGATGCGGTTGTGAGGTGGATGGCTGTTTGGTATCTGAGTGCTTGTGTTTGTGTACTTTGGGAGGAGGGGGCACAGACACAGTGGGAGAGGACACAGGGGACATGTGCATGGATGTGGGGGTGGTGACTGCCAGTAAGGTATGTGTACTGATAGGTGTGCTGGTGATGGAGGTAGTGGATGAGCATGTAGTGTATGCAGGTGTGAGTGTGGACACTACTGGGAGGGAGGTGGATGATGAGGAGGAGAGGGACACAGTGGAGGCAGTGGATGTTGGTATGTCTGCATCTGGATGGTGTTTGTGTGAGTGCCTGTGGGATGATGTGTGGTGCTTGTGTTTGCCTGAACCACTCCTGTGTGTTGTCCTGGGTACAAGCTGGTCTACCTGTGTGCTTGGGATAGGTTGGGGTTGAGGGGAATGGGATTGGGTAGAGGAAGTTGGAAGGGGGAGGCTAGAAACAGGGACAATGGCTGCCACTAGGGAGTAGGCAAGAGCCTGGATTGATCTCTGTGGGGCCACCATGCCAGAGTGAATGCCCTCCAGGAATGCATTTGTTTGTTGCAAATGGGCTGCCAGTCCCTGGATGGCATTCACAATGGTTGACTGCCCAACAGAGATGGATGACCAGTGGTCAATAGCCTCCTCACTCAGGGAAGCAGGGCTAACTGGGGCAGGGCCTGAGGTGCCGGGGGCGAAGGAGATGCCCACCCTCCTGGGTGAGTAGGCACAGGAAACACGCTGAGGAGCTGCATGGAGGGCGGTGCTGGTATGTGGGATGGCGGCTGTACCTGTAGTTGGGGTGGGCACAAAGGTGTCCGCTACCACCACAGAGCTTCCATCAGAGGAGGTATCACTGTCTGAACTGTCCCCTCCAGTCTCCGCTGTGGTGCTCCCCTCACCGTCTATCCCACTGGTGCCCTCACCGTTGGTGGATTCGGCCTCCTGGGCCCTGCGGGACTCAGCTCTCCCCATCGCCGGTGCGTCTGCTCCTCCGCCAGATGATGCTAATGCACATAAGGACAGGGTGACAAAACAAAAAGAGGGGAGTGACAAAGGATACACTTGGTCAATGGTGCCAACAACACCACCGTTGGCGTACACGACACACACATACACACACAGGGAACAGCCCTATGCACTAGGCAAGGCAATGCACTAACAGTCACAATGCTAGTCACCAGCCCATGGACAGGGATACCTAACGCCTATTGCAGCATACCTGAGACCCACAGACCCCTGCCCAGTAGTGGATGTCTACTAGCTTGGTTGGAGGAGGTTTACATCAGACCCTGCCCAACATGGGACCTACCCTGCAATGTCCGGCCTGGCCAAGGGGCACCCACAGGCCTACATTCCCCCCCCCCGGATGCCACCCCACCATGCACAAGTAGTAAATTGGGGCACTGTACTCACCCCCTTGTGGCTGCTGTGATGCCCCCAAGCAACCATCCAGCTCCGGAGAGGCCATCGCCAGTATGCGGGCCATCAGGGGTTCAGGGTTTGACGGGCACACCTTCCTCATTGGGAGGCCATCCCCAGCTGGGCCTTCGGTGTCTTCCGTGCCCAGTGTCTCAGGTCCTCCCACCTTTTCCAACAGTGGGTGCTCCGCCTGCTGTAGACCCCCATGGTCCTCATGTCCTTGGTGATCGCACACCATTTACCCTTTATTTGATGGGCGCTGACCTGCAGAGAAATACACATAGGAAAATGTATCAGTCCGACCGTCCTGTCTGTTACACTCATGGCCCACCATAGCCCTCACATCCCCTTACGCACAGACATGGCCCACCATACTTGCAGCACACTGCCCAGGGCCCTTCCACCAATCCTCACCTACAAGTGGCCCTCACACAAAGCACTCCATGCATTCATGCCCCATGCATCGTGCTCACAGTGTACTAATCTGTTGGTCTGGAGGTGCATACAGCATTTGGTACTGTGGTAGGACCCCATCCACCAGCCTCTCCAACTCCACATTGGTGAAGGCAGGGACCCTTTCCCCAATGACACGAGCCATGGTCGGTTCCAGACACAGGTCACAGCAGCACTTTCAGTGTAGGTCCTCTCCTGTTGTAGGTCAGGTAGCAAGTGTGTGAACAGATAGAAAATGGCGGTCAAGTCCATGGCGGCGCGTATCGTCACCGCAGGTATACATCACCATTGGCCACTGTAACCCATAGGGCCCAATGGTATCCAATGAAGAGTTGCACAGCGGTTCTCGACCGGCCTCCGCAACGGCACACAACGTCAGCAGAATTACCTCATTTCCACCTGTCCCTCCATACAGGACAGGCGGATGCCATTTAAGAGGCGGGGGGCAGGCCATGGCACCTAACTGCGTCACAGTACATACAGCCACCATTTGGGCCTATCCAACAATATACTTTTAGAGTCACAACATGCAATACAGTGTAGTGTTTGAAAATATGGAATACTGACCAGCTGCTCACTGTTTTGCCCCCTAGATTGCAACCGCTGTGGATTAATAGGAGATGGAGACATCCCCCTGTGTGCAGACCCCTGGTGGACTTGGCAAAAATGGAGGACAGGCACATTATCCTCACCTATAGACTGGACAGGGCCACAATCACAGAGCCTGACATGATATCTGCTATCTGTCACCCTACCGGGATCCCCCCCTCTTGTGCAAGTCCTATCTGTGCTCCATTTCCTGGCAACTGGCTCCTTCTAAGTGACAGTGGGCTTGGCAGCAGGAATGTCTCAGCCGGTGTTCTCAATAGTGCTGACCAGAGTGTTGTCTGCCCTGACTAACCACATGCGCAGCTACATTGTTTTCCCCCAGGTGGAGGACTTGGCCACAGTGAAGCTGATTTCTATGCAATGGGACATATCCCCAACATTATTGGGGCTTTGATGGTACACATATTGCATTTGTTCCCCACCCCTGGAGAAATAAACAGGTGTTCAGAAATTGAAAGAGCTTTCACTCCATGAATGTGCAGATAGTGTGCCCGGTGGACCAGTACATCTCCCATGTCAATATCCTGGGTCTGTGCAGGATGCCTTTATCCTGAGGAATAGCAGCATCCCATATGTTATGGCTCAACTCCAGATGCATCAGGTGTGGCTAATAGGTGAGCCCTGGTTTCCACCCAGTGGATGTTGGTGTATGGGTATGGGTATGGTGTGGGCCCTAAGGGTTCGTTTGTGGCTAACAGTTGTCCCTCGATATTTGCAGGTGACTCTGGTTTCCCCAACCTCTCATGGCTCCTGACCCCTGTGAGGAATCCCAGGACAAGAAGGTCTGCCAGATCATCGTGGCATGCTGTATGTTGCACAACCTTGCCTTACGTCGCCATGTGCCTTTTCTGCAGGAGAATGAGGCTGGAGATGGCCGTGTGGCAGCAGTGGACCCTGTCGACAGTGAAGATGAGGAGGCAGAGGATGAGGATGAGGACAACAGAAGTGCAATAATACAGCAATACTTCCAATGACACACAGGTAAGACACTGTAACTTCACTTTTCATTGACAGTTTTGTGTTTGACATTGTCACTGGCAGACTGATTTTCCCACTTCTATGGCCACTCAATGTAGCCTTTGGCATCTCTATTTGCAGATATTTGTGCCCCACTATCGCTCCTGGTGTGTTGACTGCAGCCAACTACAGGTCATTCCTATGTATACATTAATGCACAGTTGTATTGCAGTGTTTGAAGCTTGTTAAACAAATACATAATTAAATCATTTGACAGACTCCATACTTGCATTTTTTCAAATGGTGTTTATTTCAGTGCTAATAAGTAGAGGGGTGTGTGCAATGGGCTGGGGTGATGATGGAGGAAACTCCAGGATAGAGTCCAGTCTATTTGTATCACATGTGCATTGTCCAAGGGGACATAGGAAGGCGGAGCAATGGCAGATTAAGGCGGAAAGGGTGACAGAGTGGGTCACAAGGGTGACAATCTTGAGAGTCGTATTTCCTGGCGGGGTCTTGGCAATAGTCTCTGGCTTCTGCCTGGATCGCAGGGACCATTTGCGGGGTGGTTCTCCTTCTGCAGGGGGTGGGGTGCTGGTGGTCTGTTGGTCCTGTGGCAGGGCCTCCTGTCCACTAGTGGCAGTGGAGGTGGAGGATTGTTCATTGGTTTGGCTAGTGGTAGGGGCCCGGTGGTGTGCCAATGCCTCCCGCATAGTGTTGGCCAAGTCTGCCAGCACACCTGCAATGGTGACCAGGGTGGTGTTGACGTCCTTCAATTCCTCCCTGATCCCCAGGTAGTGTCCCTCCTGCAGCCGCTGGTTCTCCAGCATCTTGTCCAGTATCTGATCCATCATCTCCTGGGAATGGTGGTATGCTCCCAGGATCTTAGTGAGTGCATCCTGGAGAGTCGGTTCCCTGGGCTTGTCCTCCCCCTGTCGCACAGCAGTCCTCCCAGTGTCCCTGTAGTCCTGTGCCTCAGTCCCCTGAACCATGTGCCCACTGCCACTGACCCCAGGTCCCTGATTCTCCTGTGTTTGTGGGGTGGCCTGGGGTCCCTGTAGTGGAGGACACACTGCTGATTGAAGTGTCCTGGGGACAGAGGTATAGGCCCGCTCGGTGGGTACTGTGCTTGTGTTTCCTGAGGGGGGAGGCACTGTGATGGTATGGGACTGTGCCAGGGTTACCGACTGTCCAGAGATCACTGATGGGCCAGGTTGGTCATCCAGATCCAGGGGTCCAGAGCTGCTGTCATCACTGTGGGCCTCTTCTGGGGGGTGGGGGGAACTGGATGTTGCTGGCACCTCCTCTCCGGTGACATTGGCTGGGGGACCTGTGGGGATGTAAATGCAATGTTCTTGTTTCTGCATGTGAGATCTTGTGCATGGGTGTGTTGCCCTTTATGGTTGTTATTGCCCTGGCAGCTTTGCCTTGTGTGAGTAGTTATTTTGTGGGCTTGCTGTTTCCCTCTAGTGGGCATGCTTTAATGATGAGTGTCCATGCAGGTCTGTGATGGGTGTCCATGCATTGGTGTTGCATGCAGGGCTTGGTATTGGGAGGGGTGGGTTGTGATGGTGGGGTGTGTGTGAGGTGATGGAGTGATGAGAGTGAGGGTGAGGGTTGGGGTATATGATGGCATGCAGGTGGGGGGGGTGAAAGTAGTAAAGAGTTGACTTACCCGAGTCCAGTCCTCCTGCTCCTCCTGCCAGGCCCTCAGGATGCATGATTGCCAAGACTTGCTCCTCCCATGTTGTTAGTTGTGGGGGAGGAGGTGGGGGTCCACCGCCAGTCCTCAGTACAGCTATTTGGTGTCTTGCTGCCACAGACCGCACCTTCCTCTGTAGGTTGATCCACCTCTTCCTGATGTCATCCCTTGTTCTGGGGTGCCATCCCATGGCGTTGACCACCATAGCTCTAGCTTCCTAGCAATGGATGTCTGCTGCACCTGTGATCCAAATAGCTGTGACTCTACCCGGATGATTTCCTCCACCATGACCCCTAGCTCCTCCTCTGAGAACCTGGGGTGTTGTTGTGGTGCCATGGGTGTAGTGTGAGTGGTGTGGGTGAGGATGTGTGGGGTGATGTGCTGGGGAGTGCGATGTAAGGTGTGTGGATGGTGTATAGGTGAGGTGGTGTGTGGCAGTGATCTTGTCTGTGGTCTTGCTATCTCTCTAGTGGCAATTGTTAGTATTCGTAAAGGGTTGTGGGTAATGTGGGTGTGTGTTTTATAGATGTGTGGGTGTGTGGGTGTGTTGTGTATATGTGTGCCAGATGTGTGTAGTTGAATTGTCCAATATGGTGTTGTTTTATTTGAGTATGTGTATTTTGAGCGCGGCAGTATATAGCGCCAATGGTTTATCACCATTGAATGTCTGCCGTGGTGATTTGTGGGTCATAATGCTGTGGGTGTAAATCTGTTGGCGTGACGGGGTGGGTTTTGCTACCGCCAGTTTATTACTGACCTTTGGTCTGGCGGACTTGTGTGTGTGGCTGTATAGTGACGGATTGCTATGTGTGTGTCATAATATGGGTAGCGGTAATCCTCTGCGGCAGCGGTATGTTGGCAGCAGTCAGCACGACGGTAAGCGGTGCATACCACCAATGTCATAATGAGGGCCTTAGTCTTCAAAGCTTTGAGCCTGGAGATAACACTGTGATAATGACAGATGCGAGTGCCAAAGGTATTGGTGTAGTTCTATTGCAAAGTTCCAAGGGGCTGAACGGATGTATGATGGAACAACGCATGCACCAACCACGCATGCCTCAACAACGCGGCCGGAACAACAACTGCGTTGTTTCCACAAATGCCTTTACAACGCATGCCTTTACAATGATTTTCATTGTAAAGGCATGCCTAGTAAAGGCATGTGTGGTGTGGCATGAGTGGTTTTTGCATGCCATTCCCACACCCACCCTAAAAATACAACTACCCCGACCCCCACCCACCATAAAAATAAAACTGCCCCTCCCACCCCTACTAACTACTCCGATACCCTCCTGCATCCTGAACCCTAAAACCTACCCCAACCCACCCACCCGCCCTAAAAACAACTGAACCCACCCCAAAAATAAAACTACCCTGCCCATAAAAACAAAATTATCCTGACCCCCCCACCCATGCCCTAAAAATAAAACTACCCCAATCCCTCCACCCTCCCTAAAAATAAAACTATCCCAACCCTCCACCCACAAAATAAAACTACCCGACCCCCCACCCACCCCAAAAGTAAAACTACCCCACCCACCCATTAAAACTACCCCTATACTCCCACCCACCCAGAGCCCTAAAACCTACCCAACCCCCTCCCGCCCTAAAAACAACCACCCCCAAATATAAAACTACCCCACCCCTAAAAATAATAATTACCCTGACCCCTCACCCCGCCTAAAAAACCATTGTACCACAACCCCCACCTCCAAAAAAATAAAAATAACCCAACCACCCCACCCTTAAAAACTACCCCAACCCTCTCCGAGCCTCACTTTCCTGTCCGCGTCCTACCCTGACCCCCCACCCCACCCTAAATACAAAAATACCTAGACCCCCCACCCTGCCCCTTAAAACCCGACCCCCCACCTGCCCTAAATACAAAATCACCCTGACCTCACGACCCCGTCCCTAAAACCCGCCCCCCCATCCGCCCTCAATACAAAATTACCCTGACCCCCCACACCTGCCCCTAAAAACAAAATTACCCTGACCCCCACCCCACCCCTAAAAACCCACTCCCCATCCACTGTAAATACAAAATGACCCCTACCCCAACCCCGAAAAACAAAATTACCCAGACCCCTCACCCCGTGCCAAAAACAAAGCTACCACCAGCCCCTCTTACCTGACTGCATCCTCTCCCGATGCTAACTCCGCTTTTCTCTACCTTAACCACGCATGTGCTTTGTTCAGCACATGCGTGGTTAAGGCAGAGAAATAGGGAGTCGTTAATGCAAGCGTGGTTCCACTTGCGTTAACAACAATGTCATGGTTCCAGCGTCATTGTTCAGGATGTTTACCGATTGAACATATCATATTGTTTGATTCAAGAACCCTTGGAGGTACAGAGTTAAATTATTCTGTAATTGAAGAAGATGTGTTAGCTTACATTGGGCAATAAATATATTGTAGACATTAGTGTGGGGGGATAAATTAGAGACCAAGACCGATCATAAACTTGTCAAAGATGTTTTCAAAAGAGAACGATATTCAAGTTGACTCTGCGAGAATAAGAACATGGGTGTTCTCCTTACAATAATATAACATTATTGTAACATATATTCTTGGTACAAAAAAGTGTCTGGTCAATTGCTGTTCTCATCTCACTTGTGAGAATGCTGTTATTGATGAACTTGAGGTAGACAGTGATGATGATTTTGTTATGTGTGCAGAGAGAGAGGACTGTATTTAAGATGATTAACCCCTTTGCTGCCAGACATTTTACCCTCAGGTGCCAAGCCTTTTTTTGGCTATTTGGGGCAGTTCGCGCTTAGGCCCTCATAACGTTTTGTCCACATAAGCTACCCATGCCAAATTTGCGTCCTTTTTTTCCAACATCTTAGAGATTCTAGAGGTCCCCAGACTTTGTGGATTTCCCCTGAAGGAGACCAAGAAATTAGCCAAAATACAGCTACAATTGTGTTTGTTACACACAATGGGAAAAAAGAGCTGCAGAAGAAGGCTTGTGGTTTTTTCTCTGAAAATGGCATCAACAAAGGGTTTATGGTTCTAAAAATTACCAGCTTCCAAGCTTTCAGGAAAAGGCAGAGTTGAATCAGAAAATCCAATTTTTCAACACAATTTTGCCATTTTACTGGGACATTATCCTATTTTTACTATTTTTTATGCTTTCAGCCTCCTTCCAGTTAGTGACAGAAACGGGTGTGAAACCAATGCTGGATCCCAGAAAGCTAAACTTTTCTGAAAAGTAGACAAAATTCTGAATTCAGCAAGGGGTAAGTTGTGTAGATCCTACAAGGGTTTCCTACAGACATTAACAGCTGAAATAAAAAAATATTGAAATTGAAACAGCCACTTTTTCCTGCGATGTTAGATTTCTGAAAGCAATATACCGTTATGATTACTGTACTCTTCTGGTTGCGGGAATATTAAGGGCTTGTAGGTTAAATCAAGAACCTTAGGTACCTAGAACCAATAAATGAGCTGCACCTTGCAATGGGTTTTCATTCTATACCGGGTATACAGCAATTTATTTGCTGAAATATAAAGAGTGAAAAATAGGTATCAAGAAAACCTTTGTATTTACAAAATGGACACTAGATAAGGTGTTGAGAAGCAGTGGTTATTTGCACATCTCTGAATTCCGGGGTGCCCATACTAGCATGTGAATTACAGGGCATTTCTCAAATAGAAGTCTTTTTAACACACTATCTTACATTTGGAAGGAAAAAAATTACAGAAAGACAAGTGGCAATAACATGTGTATTGCTATTTTGTGTCCCCCGAAGTCTCCTGATAAAAATGGTACCTCACTTGCGTGGGTAGGCCTAATGCTCGCTACAGGAAACGCAACATGGACACATCACATTTTTACAGTGAAATCAGATGTGTTTTCTGCAAAGTGCCTAGCTGTAGATTTTGGCCTCTAGCTCAGCCGGCACCTAGGGAAACCTACAAGACCTATGCATTTTTTAAAACTAGACACCTAAAGGAATCCAAGATGGGGTGACTTGTGGGGCTCTCACCAGGTTCTGTTACCCAGAATCCTTTGCAAACTTCAAAATTTGGCCCAAAAATCACTTTTTCCTCACATTTTGGTGACAGAAAGTTCTGGAATCTGAAATGAGCCACAAATTTCTTTCCACCCAGTGTTCCCCCAAGTCTTCCAATAACAATGGTACCTCACTTGTGTGGGTAGGCCAAGCGCCTGCTACAGGGAATGCCCCAAAACACAACGTGGACACATCACATTTTCCCAAAGAAAACAGACCTGTTTTTTGCAAAGTGCCTAGCTGTGGATTTTGGCCTCTAGCTCAGCCGGCACCCTACCAAACCTGCACATTTTTTTAAACTAGACACATAGGGGAATCCAAGATGGATTGATTTGACCAGGTTGTGTTACCCAGAATCCTTTGCAAACCTCAAAATGTGTCCAAAAAACAAATTTTCCTCACATTTCGGTGACAGAAAGTTCTGGAATATGAGAGGAGCCACAAATTTCCTTCCACCCAGCAATCCCCCAAGTCTCCCGATAAAAATGGTACCTCACTTGTGTGGGTAGGCCTAGTGCTCGCGACAGGAAATGCCCCAGAACACTTTTTGGACACATCAAACTTATCAATTTCAAAATTAATATTTTTGCAAGGGGCGGGGACACCTGCGTTTTTGGTACTGGGGTCACCAGCCATCTAGGGAAACGTACCAAACCCAGATATTTCTGAAAACTAGACATCCGAGGGAGTCTAGGGAGGTGTGACTTGCGTGGATCCCCCAATGTTTTCTTACCCAGAATCCTCAGAAAACCTCAAATTTAACTAAAAAATCACTGCACTGGGACAAATTTCCTACCACTCAATGTTCCCCTCAGTCTCCCGGTACATTTTTTACCTCATTTGTGTAGTTGGGCCAAGTGCCTGTGACAGGGAAGAGTCAAAACATGTTGAAATTGAGGGGGAACCAAAGTGGGTCCAAAAGGGTCGTTTGAAAAAAAAACATTTTTAGGCTGCCAAGTGCAGCAGAAATGTTATTGGTATAGATGAGAAAATGCTGGGTGATAGGAGGTTTGTGGATTCCGGCAGATCCCAGAATGTTCCATCACAAAAATGTGGAAAATATTTATGATTTCCAGCAAAGTTGGAGGTTTGCAGGGCATTGTGGGCAAGAAATTGGTGCAGGGTGCATGTGAAGCACACCACCCTGGACTCACCCAGATGTTTAGTTTACAGATGTGTCTAGGTCTTGTGGATTTTTCTACATGGCAGCGTACCAAAGTCCAAAAAGTGCAGCCCTCACCATTTCAAGTGGGACAATTTTGAGAGTTAGCTGAAGCTCTCATGGCCCAAATGTAAAACCAAAACCCAAAATCAAATCAAATGTCCACTTGCTTGCCATGGGATAAGCTGTTTTAGTGTGTGGGGGAGAGATGAAAGACTGTTGTCCCCTTCAGTTGGGGTGGGGGCATAAACAGGTCCATATTGGTGGGTAGCCACCACCATACAATTTTTTTTAATTCCCTGGCATCTAGTAGACTTTCTGCCCCTCCCACCCGGGGTGTGGATCGGGGATAATTGCCCCATCTGCTCACTGGTGGTCAGAACAAATTTGGCCCCATTTATTTGGGGTAGGGGATGGCCATACCCCCACCCTCTTATTTTGAAAGAAAAATCTTCCCTGGTGTCTGGAGGGATTTCTACCCCCCTTGGGAGCAGATGGGCCTTCAGAAAATAGGCTGATCTGCCCCCGGGGGGGCAGATATGGCCAACAGTAATGTGCCCCGATGGGGAGCGGCCCTTGCCCAAGGACTGCCCCCCAAACAAAACACACATATACACACACACCAATCCCTGGTACCTAAGTGGTTTCGGTCCCCCCCGGGGCAGATCGGCCTAATACAAATAGGCCTATCTGCCGCCAAGGGGAGCAGAAATGGCCTAAAATAGATTTGCCCCCCAGGGGAACGACCCTTGCCTAAGGGGTCGCTCCACTTGCGTGAAATTGATGCAAAAAAAAATATATCCCTGATGTCAAGTGTTTTTTGACCCGTTGGGGGCAGATCATCCTAACAAAAATAGGCCGATCTGCCCCCAAGGGGGGCAGAAATGCCCCAAATACAACTTGCCCACCAGGGGTCACTCCTCATATATAAAAAACAAAAGAAAACATAAAATATATATATCTCTGGTGTCTAGGGGTTTCTGCCCCCCGGGGACAGATTGGCCTAATTGTTATAGGCCGATCTGCCCCCAGAGGGGGCAGAAATGACCTACAAATATTCCCCCCCCCCCCCTTGGGGAGTGACCCTTGCCCAAGGGGCCGCTCCCCTCAATGAATAATACAAGAAAAATCCCTGGTTTCTAATGGATTCCGCCCCCCTTGGGGGCAGATTGGCCTAATAAAAATACGCAAATGGCCTAAAACTAATTTTTCCCCCCGGGGAGCAACCCTCGCCTAAGGGGTCGCTCCCCACATGGAAAAAAATAAATAAACAAAAAATATATATATCCCTGGTGTCTAGGGGGTTCTGCCCCGGGGCAGATCAGTCTAATTATATTAGGCCGTTTTGCCGCCGGGGGGGCAGAAATGGCCTAAAAATAATTTGGCCCCCTGGGGAGTGGCCCTTCCCTAAGGAGCTGGTCCACTCATATCAATTGCAACCAAAGAAAAAAAATTCCCTGGTGTCTAGTGGTTTCTGCCCCCCTTGGGGGCAGATTGGCCTAATATAAATAGGCTGATCTGCCCCCAAGGGAGGCAGAAATGGCCTAAAATAAATTTGCCCCCTCGGAGAGCAACAATTGCATAAGGAGTCGCTCCCCACATATAAAAAACAAAAATAAATATTTTTTTTTTATCCCTGGTGTCTAAGGTGTTTCTGTCCCCCCTGGAGGCCGATCTGCCCCCAGGAGAGACAGAAATTGCATAAAAGTAATTTGACCCCATGAGGAGCGGCCCTTGCGCAAGGGGCCTGTCCCCTCATGTCAATTGCTAGAAAAAAATATTCCCTGGTGTCTAGTGGGCATTTCTGCTGCCCGATGCTGAGCGAGACATGAAAGGAGAGGAAAGGCCTTCCCTGTCCTTGCATGCCTGTCTCGGCCCCTCCAGTGATCGGAAGAGAAATGCAAAAGCATTTGTCTTCCGATTCAAGGGGCAGGCCGCTTATGAGGTCAGCGCGCAATTGCATGCTGATGTCATCAGACGCCATGGGGGGCAAGGGGGCCGGGGAAGCGATTCCCCTTCCATCCCTGCAGTGGGGGCACTGAGGCAAGGCTCATAGGGGGAATGCTAGCACTCCCCCCATGAGCCGGTACCAGGACGTAACGGTTATGTCCTTGGCGCCTCAGTGCTGCAGCCAAGGACGTAACCGTTACATCCTTGGCTGTTAAGGGGTTAACAGTTAAAAGAAGTAAAAAATGATTCCATATTACTAGATGTACTCCATAAAATAAGGGATAGGTAGACTGGCAAGGATAAAGGTGACAAATGTTTAAGGTTTTCTGGAATGTGAAAGATCAACTTTCTCTGAAGGATAGACTAGTTTTTTGTGAACTGTGGTTGGTTCCACCCATCAATCTCCGAAAGGTTTTTTTTGATCGTGCTCCTAAACATCACCCTGGAATATTTAAAACCAAGGAAAAATTAGGGAAAAGTACTGGCGGCCTGGTATTGACATGCATGTAGAGCTGTTTGTAACAGTATTCCGCAAATGTCTTAGCAGTGATAAACTTTAGAGGTGCAGGACTCAAATCATGGTCATCAGGTGATTGCCTAAAGGTTCTTGGGTAGATATTGCCTTAGACATAGTAGGTGCCATAAGGATCTCAGGTGTGGATAAGTATGTTATTGCCTTAAAATCTATGATCTTATGCTAGCCTGAAGCTAAAATAACACATTCTATTGAGTCTAGAGAGTCATTAAGTTTTTGGAGAATGTTTTTTGCAAAAAAAGGCTAATTGAGATAAAAAAAAATTTACCTGAAAGAAGAATCAAACACAAAACCAACACTCTGTATCATCGTGAGTCAAATGATATGGTAGAGATATTAAGAGACAATTCAGGGAGCAGTGTCCAGTAATGTGTGTTGGCTGAAGGAACAGGTGGGCAGGGTGAATATCTACAAGCTGACTAGGCATTCTTCAACAAGAGTTACTCCATTTGAGCTGTTTAGGGAAAGGAGCGCTGATATGATTTATTATAGTTGAGTTTTGACGTCACAATACCTGCTGCCAGAGCCAGCAGCCACTGGAAAAGTCAGGTCAGACCACAGACCATAATTAATGGAGCTGTTTAAAGAATAGAAACAAAACTTGGCTTCTATTTCTTCTGGTGTCTTTTTCTAGAGGTACTGTGACAAGCAGAAAGGAGATATTTGCAGCAACATTGTAATTTTTTGCACTTCTTAGGTAATTTTCAAAATGTTAGTCTTTTTGTATGTTTCTAAAAAATCTGAGCTACAGATCCTTTTTTTAACTGACTTGTATTAATCTGATTCTAATACCTCTTACAACAAATATCTAACCGTTTTTGATGTACTTAATTGTGTATTGAAGATTATATTTAGATTCTTCATGTTTGCAAACATGTTTTCTCTTTCACGTGAAAGAGTTGCACAGCAAGGGTTTAAAGCATTTGTGGGAAAGGAGATGGTGTGACCATATATTATAAGGTATAAAGTACCCCTTACTGTACATGATAAGGATTTTGCAAGTCACCTCAGAGTTCCATAAAATTATAAAGGAACTCAGCCTTCAGGTTCATTTCTCTATATGAAGAGTAGGAGGTACTTTATCCCATATATATATAATTTACTTAGAAATATTTACTCAGTCCACACTAAGGTGTTTTGAATATGTACCAAGGAATACTTTGTATCACCTTCTTCACTGTCTCTGTGAGCCAGTACTGGCTGGGAGAATAATATAAGCAAGCACTGACTTCAGAGGATCTGGATGTCAATGATATTGTTGGAGTAGATGATACACTTTTGCTCATTATAGTGGACAGGCAGTGTGTCCACTATAATGGCCATGGCAGACTGGGCAATAGCCTCAGGCCTGTAGTCCCTGCCACACAAGGTTAATCACTGCAACAACTGGATAGCTTGACTCAGAGCTGAACAAGGACGGTCCTCTACCTGTCAGACAGCTTAGCACTTTCTGACTTCAGGATGCAGCTGCATCAGCCTCTTCTTTGGCTCTTAAGCATGTTCCTTTCCTTACACCCTTTGTGAAGACAGCCAAAGATTCCTGTTACAAGTATCAGCCTAGCTTTGCACAGATGAACAGAGCTCTTAAAAGTCAAAAGGTGAAATTCTAAATAGGTCAACACAGTTAAATTATATGCAGAGAACATAATTGTTCCCAATCCAGTTGACCACTACAGATGTCCTCAATGACTTGAGGGAACTGTATATTTAAAAATAAATCTTTCTCTTGGGATTGTTCTGTTTCATGGAAACCAGGAACTAAAGATGTAGTATCATCCTACTTTCATTTGAGATAGTAGGCATCCCAATTTGCACTGTATTTTGCAGCTTAAAACCACAGAGCCATCTGGCCATTTAATGGTTTTTGCTGGGCTCTTCTTCTAGAGCAGGTCAGAACACTGGATGCAGGAGATGGACAGGAAGTCCATCTTTTTTGTATAGGTCTGTGTCTCTGGCTTTGCACTTGGACTTAGTTCTTTGATTAGCAGTTGCCCCTCTCAAGCCACAGTAAATCCTATTGGAACAGGCGTAATCCAAGAAAGTGAACACACAGGAACTTTTCTGCTCCACTCAAGTTAATCATTAGTGTGTACAAGTTGTATTTCAACTGAGACACTTAAACTTGGCTTTATAAGGGTTCTACATCGAAGTTCTGACTTACAATGTTTTAGCGGGTCCCAAACTCATCCCTACCTCTCATGTACCCAAACGCTACCCACACATGCCTCTTACAACATTGAGGACCAGATGGCCCAGAAATGATAGACTATACAGACTCCAACATAGGGAAAGCTAGCTTGCAGGCCCCCTCCTAAGGTGCTGGTTGAAAAGGCCTGTACACCACAACTATTAATAAACTGCTATCGGACACTAATCATATCAGGGCTGATCAGAGGAGTGATAGTCATTCTTAATAAAAGGCGTACCACTTTAGGTGTTCCTGTGTTGACCAAAAGAGTCTAGCACTCTGGATCTGGTCAATAGACAGAAACATCTATTGCTCCTTACATGGAACCCATGCCAGAAGTATCCTGCACAGGAAAACACACTGGGTACGTTAATGAGAAAATAAGGTACAGGATTCTATTTGTCTACTGTGCCAGGGTCTTTTACAGGTACTCTATGGTCTGCTTCTATGGTGCTTTTTGGCTTGTCTTTCTGGTGCTCTGCAGCATGTTTGTCTTGTGCTCTAAGACATCGCTCTTTAATGCTGTTGGAATGGAGAACAATCCTCCTGTATGGCTCTGGAGAATACATACCCTTTTATCATAATCATCACAGCAAGTTGTAGCTTTTTGACCTTTGTCTCATCATAGAAAATCATGCTTCTGTGATGGATGCACTATTGCAACAAGGATTGAGACCCACAGCCCTGCTCTGTTATCAGAGGGCATATCATGTGCACCCTTCTTTCGATGAGTATGGCCACTGTCACTTCAGGAGGTGTCAGAGTACTCACAGTGGTGGCAGTAATATCATTCTATAAGCAGGGACAACATTTTGATATGTTGTGTGTTAGGGAGGGTGGCCTAAAGGCTTCTTCTGCATTTTTAAATTGATCTGTCAGTCCTCTACAAACAGGTGCTTTTCCCACTCAGATAGGACATAGTTGCACATGTGCATATGTTACTTGCAGAGAATGCATGCAGAACACGTATAACACATACTTATATTACTACAGCCACAATTGGATCCACTTGTGTTTGCTACATTTTAGTTACACTTAAAAAGCAAGGTTGGAGGAAGAGCTCAGATGGCAGACATGAATTATAAAGCTTCCTCCAAGAATATTTCAGAGACCCTATACAATAGGCCAGACTGAGGAATATTAATAAAATAAGACACAGGGCCCCTTTGAAGTTGTCCCCTCTGCTTTCTGGCCTATTTGTCTCTGGAAGGACTATCTCCTACATGACAATAGGTAGTTAAGTGGGGGGAGACTCACTTGCCTTTGCACCCTTTTAGGTTTCTTCTAAATGGAAATGCCCAGCTCAACCCCACCACCCTTCTCACACATTGGGGCACATTTACTATTATTTCATGCAAAGTTGGCCAGCAATGTAGTTTCTCTGCTTGGTTGCATGAAATTGAGAAAGCAGAAATGCTCCATATATGCAAAGGTAAGGTGCATTTCTGCTCTATTCGTGCACTGGTGCACTGTGTGCTGCCTAGATCCAATAGAGGCAACCTTTCACCACATTGCAAGGGTGCCTGCGTTGCAGGCAGGATTGCTTTTTATGCAGGAATGGACATTCCTTCCTACACAAAAACAATCCAAAGAGAAATTTCCTTCTTTGTATGTGTGATGCAGAATGCATCACTGACAGCCCTGACATCCAAGAAGCATATCAAAAATGTATCTGGATCATAGAATGTCAGAAAGTGTTTGAGGACAGACAGCTGTGTGGGAGGTTGTCAACAGAAAGGCTCCCTTCCTCATATGGTGAGGCAATATCAGTTTCTTCAGAATTTCTAGAGGGGGATGGAGAGGGGACTCTCAGAGGTATTGGAGTGCAGGATGGTCCTCACCCCCAAGTAGATCACCCTGGGCATATGGAGCGACCAGTCTTTACACAGATATGCTCTACTCCTTTGCAATACAGCTCTAAGGGTAGCCAGAAGATCATTAAACTATGGGAGAGCAGTGAGGTTCTAAAACAGAGACACTGGGAGCCCAACGTAGAATGGTATATGCGATATGAAAAGATAGTGTATAAGGCATGTGGCCACCCCAAAAAATTTGATAAAGTACGGGGGCCTTGGAAACAAATCCTGAGTGACATGCTCTGCCAGGGAGGGATGGTAATATAATGAGAATGGTTCCTGGGATGCACTGAGGAGACAAAGTTATCACTATGTTTGGGACTCACAAATATGCTGTTTCATAAACGTTCCTCAATGTTCAAAAGCTGTTTTTGTTGTGGTAGGATTGCTGCTCTCCTCCTTTTTGTTCTAAAATCAATAAAGAGATTTCCGGAGAGCTTTTGCGGACCTGAATAGAGCAATGTGCAATGTGCTTGTACTGAAGAGACTTTACTAGAGTGAGTCCTAGATTGTATATCTGAATGCTTTAGAAAACGAAGTTGGAGCAGTGTTGACTCAAGTTGATGAGAAGAGTAGAGAGAATCCAGTGGCTTTATAAATTGAAAACTACTCCCTAGAAAGCAGAACTAGGTGATCACTATGAAGAAATGCTTTGCCACAGTGTAGAATTTGAGAGGGTTCTGCACTTAACAGTTTTCTACCAAATTAATGGTCCAAACTGCTTCCAAACCACTCAAGTGGTTGGTGGTAATGAAAGGCGAGAATTTGAAATTGCTGAGATGGTCTATCTTGTTACAAGGCCTAGATTTCACTGTAGAGTACAACGCCAGAATGAAGCATGGAGGTGCGGATATAAGTTCCTGTATCATTGTCAATGCAACAATTGGATTTCTCCAATGATGTAGTAAGGAGCAGATAGTCAGATCTGGGAGGGGCAAATGTTGGGATGGGAATCTCCCCTGCCTGGTCTACAGACAAGCATGTTCCCCTGTCCTAAATGCCCAACTGCAATGTATATCGGGCCCCATTTTATGTAGTGGGTGCATTGTCCCTGCCAGTGCCATTGCACACATTTAAACGGAAGTACTAGTTGTAAACAGGGACAGTGCACTCTATTACAATCAATGCACAGTCCCCATAGCACATCTCCTGCAAAATGCCCTAGTTCCACTTGTAGGTTGGCAGTGTGCCTTGACAGGCAGGTTGTACTGGTTGCCAGGCAACCTATGGACACACCAAGCCTGTCTAAATGGGCAGCAGTGTTGCACTCTCCTGCGCGTGCCCGTGCCCTGTCAGCCACCCATTCCCTGTCCAAATTGTCTATGGAGGTAGTCAGGCTACCCAAGTGAGTGTTCATTGTTGTGAACTGGTTGTCCACATTTGCCAGCCCATGCGTGATAGTGGTCTGCAGTTGTGAGAGGTTGCGGTTCATTAACCGCATTTGTCTATTTTGCAGGCGCTGACTCTCCAATAAGGATGCTTCAATTCCTAACAAATCCTCATAGGAAACATCCTCCCTACGCAAAGACTGCATTGTGCGGCATCGTCTACGCACCGCGCCTGATGATCCTTGTGTTTGGCTATCCATAGGCATTGGCCCTGGTGTTCCAATGGCTGCCTCCATACCCAGAGCAGGATCGTCCATGGTCTCCTGTGCAGATTGAACAGGTGGTGTTGTCCTGCACTCCCTGCGGTGTCTGTGGCAGCCTCCTCCTGTGTGTCTGTGCCATGATCCTCTCCCTGCACAGTGGCGTTGATGGGGGGGCCTTGTGGGAGACCTGTGGGACATAGGGGATACACTGTCAGTATCGCACATATGTTTGATGCCTCAAAATAAACATCTGCCTATATTTGGACTACTGTACTACATTGCCCATAATGCACTGTTCTATAGGTTGCAATTTATTTTGGTACTTACTTTTTGATGTTCCTGTTGCAGAACTGTCTACGTCTCCAATGCCCAGTACAGCCTCAGGCTCCAGAGTTGTCTCCACCATGCTTTCGATTGCTGTAAGGGGTGGAACAGTAGATGGCCCTCCTCCAGTGCCATGCATCTCCCTCATGCGCTCCTCCACCCTCTCCTTGGTCCTGGAGCGAAAGTCATACCACTTTCACGGATTTCATCCAGGGTGCGGTGGCTGACACCAATGGCATTAATTTTGTTCTGGATGTCCTGCCAGATCTTCTTTTTTTGGCTGTCAGGGACACTCATTGCTGCCTTGCCAAATAATTCCTCATGGTGCAGGCAGCACTCCTCAGTGAGCACCTCCAACTCCTTCGCAGAAAACTTAATTGTGCATTTTCTGCCTTTTGGGTGTCTCCTTGTCCTGTGTAGCCATTGTTGCTGCAGCTCCTCTCAACTGGGTGTGGCTCTGCATTTTGGGCAGGATGGGCTCCTCCCTGTTCCATGTGGTTACTTCCTGGTTCTGATGTCATCACTCAGAACCAGGAAGTGGGTTTTTCAAAAGTTTAATTCCACCTGCATGCAATTTGCGAGTCAGTCGCAATTTGCGACACCGGACCACACCCTTCGTGCAATTTGCGACCTCGCTTTTTGCGAGGTCGCAAATAGCGCCCTCGCTAAAGGCGAGGTCGCAAATTGTTGTACGACTCCGCTGCGATTCGCTATTTGGAACAGCGATTTTTACTGGAATATCGTTTTGCGAGTCGGAAATAGCGATTCGCATGGAGTCGCTATTTCTGACTCACAATTTTTTGCGTTCCTACATCTGACCCTAAGTCCCTCATTATGACATTGGCGGTAAATCCCACTTACCACCACGCTGACTGCCGCCAACTTACCGCCACCACAGCAGATATCCATTCACCATATTATGACACACACACACACCAATCCAACAGTATTCAGCCACAGACACAAATCAGCCACACCAAAGGTCAGTGATAAACTGGCGGTATCCAAACCCACACCGTTACTCCAACAGAACCACGCCCACCACATTATGACCCATAAATCACCACAGCAGACATTCAACGGTGGTAAACCATTGGCGGTACATACTGCTGTGCTCAAAATGAACACACAGAAACAAAAAACACCATATTGGACAATTCAAACAACACACACCTGACACCCATACACACACCACACCTACACCACTATAAAACACACACCCACATTACCTGCAACTCTTTACCATTACAAACAATTGCCAGCAGAGCGACATCAAGACCACAGACACAACCAGAGCCACACACTATTCACATCTATACACCACTCACGCACCCCACATCACACACCCGAACACTTCCCCAAAATACCCTCACCTACACACCTCACATAACAACCATGGCACCACAAATACACCCCCGCTTCACAGAGGAGGAGCTAAGAGTTATGGTGGAGGAAATTGTCAGGGCAGAGCCACAGTTATTTGGAGCACACATGCAGCAGATATCGATAGCTAGGAAGATGGAGCTATGGTGGAGAATCGTGGACGGGGTCAACGCTGTGGGACAGCACCCAAGAACTAGGGATGACAACAGGAAGAGGTGGAACGAGCTATGGGGGAAGGTGCGTTCCATTGCAACAAGACACCAGCTCGCGATCCAGAGGACTGGTGGTGGACACCCCACCTCCTCCCTCACAACTCACAGCATGGGAGGAGCAAGTCTTGGCAATCCTGCACCCTGAGGGCCTGGCCAGAGTCGGAGGAGGACTGGACTCTGGTAAGTCAACTCTCTACTACTACTACCCTCCTACCTGTATGCCATCACATACCCTCACCCTCACTCCCATCACTCCACCACCTCCCACACCCCCCACCATCACATCTCACCTATCCCAATGCCAAGCTTTGCATGCTCTACCAACGCATGAACACCACTCACAGCCCTACAAGGACTCATCACTAAAGCATGCACACTATAGAGAACTAACTATCCCACCATACACCATTGTAGAGAAGTGAAAGCTGCCAGGACAAATACAACCAAAGAGGGCAAGCCACGGATGCACACTATGTCAGACACAGAAACCATAACACATCATTTACATCCCCACAGGTATCCCAGCCAATATCAGTGGTGAGGAGGTGCCAGCAATATCCAGTCCCCCAACTGAAGAGGCCCACAGTGATGACAGCAGCTCTGGTCTTCAGGATCTGGATGACCAACCTGGCCCATCAGGGACCTTGTACAGCCAGTTACCCAGGCCCAGTCCCACACCACCACAGAGCCTCCCCCATCAGGAAACACTGCCACAGCACCCACCCAGAGTATCCACGCCTCTGTCCCCAGGACAGGTCAATCAGCAGCATGTCCACCTATACTCGGACCCCAGGCCACACCTCATACCCAAGACAATCAGGGACCTGGGGTCAGTGGCAGTGGGCAAACGGTTCAGGGGACAGAGGCACAGGCCAACAGGGAAACTGGGAGGAGTGCTGTGCGCCAGGGGGAGGACAGGCCCAGGGAACCGACTCTGTAGGAGACACTTGCAGAGATCCTGGGCTCCTATCAACATTCCCAGGACACAGTGAGCCAGATCCTGGACAATGTGCAGGAGAACAAGCGGCTGCAGGAGGGACAGTACCAGGGGATCAGGGAAGACTTGCAGGCCATCAGCGACACCCTGATCTCCATAGCAGGGGTGCTGGCAGACATGGCCAACATTATGAGGGAGGCAGTCACACAACAGCGGGCCACTGCCACTAGCCAGACATCTGAACAGCCTTCCACCTCCGTTGCCCTGGTGCCCAGGAGGCCCTGCCACAGGACTTACAGGCCACCAGCACCCCTCCCCCTGCAGAAGGAGAACCACCCCGCAAATGTTCCCTGCGATCCAGACAGAAGCCAGAGACCCTTGCCAAGACCCCTGCCAGGAAATTAGACTCTTCTGATTGTCACCCTTGTGTTCCCCTCGGTCACCCTGTCCACCTTGAACTGCCATTGCTCCCCTTCCTATGTCCCCTTGGACAATGCACATGTGCTGCAAACAGACTGGAACAATACCTTGGACTTTCCTCCATCATCACCCCATCCCATTGCACTTGCCCCTCAATGTTTTAGCACTTCAATAAACACCCTTGAAAAATAAGAAGTGTGGAGTATGTCATGTTTTTCAATCATGTATTCATTGAAACAGGTACAAACATTACTATTCAACTGTACTGAAAATGAGCATAGATTAATGACCTGTAGCTGGCTGCAGTGATCACACCAGGAGTATTTGTAAGGTCACCAACATCTGCAAAATGAATTGCCATAGGGAACAGAAAGTGGGCATAGAGGTGGAAATTATCAGCATGCCAGTGCCACACACATTCAAACACATATCATTGAAATGTGAAGTAACACTGTCCTACCTATGTGTCATTGGAAGTATTGTCTGATCTCTGATGTTCTTTGTCCTCATCCTCTGCTTCCTCATCCTCACTGTCCGCAGGGTCCACTGCTCGCACACGGGCCTCTCCAGCCTCCTTCTCCTGCAGAAAAGACACATGGCGTTTCAGGGCCAGGTTGTGCAAAATTCAGCATGCCACTACTATCTGGCAGACCTTCTTGGGTGAGTAGCCCAGGGATCCACCTGTCAGATGGATGCACCGGAACCTGGCCTTCAGGAGGCCAGAGGTTCTTTCAATTATCCTTCTGGTTCTCCCATGTGCCTCATTATAATGTTCTTTTGCCCTTGTCCTGGCATTCCTCACAGGGGTCAGCAGTCATGATAGGTTTCGGTAACCATAGTCACCTGCAAATATTGAGGGACAACATCTAGCCACACTATCTTATATGGCCCACACCATAACCATACACCAACATATACTGGGTGGTAACCAGGGCTCACCTATTAGCCACACCCTGTGCCTCTGTAGTTGGGCCATCACATTTGGGATTCTGCTGTTCCTTAGGACAAAGGCATCATGCACCGACCCAGGATACTTAGTATTTACGTGGGAGATGTACTGGTCTGCAAGGCACACCATCTGTACATTCATAGAGTTGAAACTCTTCCGATTTCTGATCACCTGTTCATTCAGACGGGGGGTGGGTAGAATGCAATATGTGTTCCATCAATCACCGCAATTATGTTGGGGATATGTCCCATTGCATAGAAGTCAGCCTTCACTGTGGCCAAATCTTCAACCTGGGGAAATACAATGTAGCTGCACATGTGTTTAATCAGGGCAGACAACATTCTTGTCAGCACTATAGAGAACATTGGCTGTGACATTCCTGCTGCCAATCCCACTGTCACTTGGAAAGAACCATTTGCCAAGAAATGGAGAACTGATCCCAGTGAGGTGATGGATAGCAGATATGAGGTCAGGCTCCAATTGGGCACACAGTTCTGTTATTGTGGCCCTGCCCAGTCTATAGGTGAGGATAATGTGCCTGTCCTCCAGTGTTGCCAAGTCCACCAGGGGTCTGTACGTGGGTGTGTGTCTCCATCTCCTATTCATCTGCAGCGGTAGCAATCTATGGGGCAAAAGAGTGAGTACTCGGTCACAAACTGAACAATGGAGCTACAACAGAACTTTGAATTCTGTTAACTTGTAATGGGTAAGTGTGATTTGTCCATTATGTCCTAATTTCACTAGTGACACAGCAATTTTCGAGGGCCTGCCCCCCCGTGTGGAGGGACAGGTGGAAGTGAGGTAATTCCACTGACGTTGTGCACCATTGCGGGAGGCAGTCGGGCACCGCCGTGCAATTCCTCATTGGTTGACATTGGGCCCTATGGGGTACAGTGGCCGATGGTGATGTACGCCAGCGGTGACGGTATGCACCAACACGGATGTGACCATCATTTTATAACTGATCCCTCACTTGCTACTGACCATCCACAGGAGAGGACTTACACTGCATGTGCTGCTGTGACCTGTGTCTGGAGCCTACCATGGTCCGTGTGACTGGGGAAAGGGTCCCAGCCTTCACTTCAGAGGAGTTGGAGAGATTGGTGGCTGGGGTCCTACCCCAGTACGGACTGTTGCATGGGCCTCCAGACCAACAGGCGAGTACATTATGGGCACATAGCATGTGGCATGAATGCATGGATTGGTGTGTGTGAAGGCCTTGTGTAAGGGGGTGGGTGGATGTACTCTGGTTAGGTTGGGTGCTGGGCCATGTTCGTGTAAATGGCGATGTGAAGGGGAATGGTGGGCCATAATTGTAACAGGTAGGACTGTTTGTCTAAATATATTTTCCTGTGTGTATTGCCTCGGCAGGTCAGCGCCCATCAAAAGAAGGGTATATGGCGTGCCATCACCAAGGAGGTGCAGACCCTGGGGGTCTATGGCAGGCGAAGCACCCACTGTCAGAAACGGTGGAAAGACCTGAGACGCTGGGCATGGAAGACGGCAGAGGCACAGCTGGGGATGGCCTCCCAATGAGGAAGGGGTGCCTGTCGAACCCTGACCCCCCCTGATGGCCTGCATACTCGCAGTGGCCTATCCTAAGTTGGATGGGCACTTGAGGGCATCACAGCAGCCACAAGGGGGTGAGTACAGTGCCCATCATTGCAATTTATGGCTGGTGGGGTGGTATCCGGGTTGTGGATGTGTGTCAGTGGGTGCCCATAGGCCAGGTCTGACATTGCAGCATAGGTCCCCTGGTGGCTAGGGTACAGAAGGGCAAATCTTGCTACCTAGCTCATAGGCACCCACTACTGGTCATGGCTGCAAGGGTCCCAGGTGTGCTGCAAATGGCAGTGTGTGCCCCTCCCCAAGCCTTGGCTGTTAAATATTTCTCTGGTAGTGCTATGGCATATTGTGTAGGCCTGTTACATGTGTGTGAGGGTGCTGTGTACGCCAACGGTGGTGTTGGTGCAGCCATTGACCAAGTGTATCCTTTGTCTCTTCCCCCCATTTTTGTTTTGTCATCCTGTCCTTATGTGCATTAGCATCATCTGGTAGAGAAGCAGAGGCACCGGCGACCGAGGGAGCTCCATCCCACAGGACCCAGGAGGCAAAGTCGACTGACACTGAAGGCACCAGTGGGACGGAGGGCGAGGCGAGCACCACGGCGGAGACTGGATGGGACAATTCAGACACAGATACCTCCTTCGATGGAAGCTCCCTGACGGTGGCGGACACTTCTGTGACCACCCCAGCTACAGGTACTACTGCCACCCCCGTACCAGCACTGCCCTCCCAGCAGCCCCTCAGCGAGTTGCCTGTGCCTGCCCACCCAGGAGGGTGGGCATCTACTTCACCCCAGGCACCTCAGGCCCTGCCCCAGTTAACCCTACTGCCCTGAGTGAGGAGGCTATAGACCTCCTGGGATTCATCTCTGTAGGGCAGTCAACCATTGTGAATGCCATCCAGGGGCTGGCAGCCCAGATGCAACAGACTACTGCATTCCTGAAGGGCATTCTCACTGGACTGGCGACCCAACAGAGATTAATCCAGGTTCTGGCCTCCTCTCTGATGGCAGCCATTGTCCTTGTTTCTACCGTTCCCCTCTCCAACTTCCTCTTCCCAGGCCCATTCTCCTCAATCCCAACCCATCCCAAGCATACAGGCAGATGAGCGTGCACACAAGACAACACACAAGAGTCATACAGGCAAACACAAGCACCACACTTCATCCCACAGGCACTCACACCAACACCATCCAGATACAGACACACCAACATTCACTATTTCCACTGTCCCCCACTCCTCATCCTCCTCCGCCTCCCACCAAGTTCTGTCCACACTCACACCTGCAAGTACTACATCATCATCCACTACCAGCATCAGCACCACACCAAGTAGAACACACACCTCACTGGCATACACCTCCACAACAGCCATTCACACATCCCCTGTGTCCTCTCCCACTGTGTCTGTCCCCCCCTCCTATGGTACACAAACGCAAGCAGTCAGACACCCAACAGCCATCTACCTCACAACAGCATACAGCCCATGCACCTGCACCCAAAAGCAGCAGACAGACACCTCCAACAACCACTCCCTCTTCCTCCACTCCCACTCCTTCTTCCTCTTCTTGCTCCAAAGTCCCTAAAAAACTGTTCCTATCTACCATTGACCTCTTCCCTAACCTCCCCCCTGTCCTGCATGTATGGGCATGGTATGAAGACCCAGCCAAGCACCTCAGCCACGCAGTCCACTGGCCCAGTCGTCACCACACCCTCACATGGTGGAAAATGATCCAGGCCACATGTACTGAAGGTGAAGGAGCCTGCACCAGGCAGCCTCAAGGGAAAGGACCCTGCCCCAGCTGCCAGAAAGAGCAATGAGCCTGCCCCGGCAGGCAAGAAGGGAAAGGAGCCTGCCCCAGCTGCCAGAAAGAGCAAGGAGCCTGCCCCGGCAGGCAAGAAGGGAAAGGAGCCTGCAGTGGTAAAGTGTGGAGAGTCTTAAAGCCAATGGAAACAAATTCATGAAAACAGGAGGGTGAAGGCAATGTGCATAAGGGTGACCCTGCAGGGAGGGCCAGGTCCAACATGGCTGCAATAAAGTTATCTTTGTAGGTGCATTTTTGGCTGCAACTGAGTGATTGTTGTAGGTCCTGTTGATGCTGCAACTTCATGATTATTGCAGACATGGATGCAGAATGCAACTGCAGAGATTAATGTAGGATGAGAGGGGGTCTGCAGCCACAATGAGCATCGTTGACCCTGTTGGGGCCATACCAATGTCAAATCCAAGAGGCACCTCAAATGTTAAACATCATTGTCTTGATCTGGGATGGGACTGCCCTTGGCCCAGGCTGGGCTGCATCGCTGCATCTAATGGAGACTGCTGCAGTGAGGCCTGAAAATATACTGGTGCCTCAGACTCAATGGACTTAAGCTGGGCCTATACACAGATGGACACAGCTTATGGCCCAGGAAGCCTGTTGCTCAGTGAAGGCACCCCAAAAAGATTACTGGGAATGCTGCCTGAACCTGCTTGGAATAATTGAGGACTTGAACATGCTGTCTCAGTAATGCAAGGAAGTAAGATTGCACTGTAAGAAAAGGCTGCACCTGCACTTGATTTGCACTTTACACTGTTTTTCCAGAGAGAAGGAAGCAGTGGAAAGAAATTCACTAGAGAAAAAATTAGAAGTGAGGAAGGGAGAAGCGTGTAGTGTCACAAAGATGAATGACACCCAGGGACAATAACATGTGTTACACTTTCCGTTGTGTAGCATTTAGTACAATTATGTGATTAAAACCACTTACTTTCTTTGTAAAGAAAAGCACTGGGCTGGAAGTAGGATTTTTTCACACTGACAGTCAAGTGTGGAAGGAGTTGTATTTTTCTCAGTTTACTGAGCCATAGTAGGACAGGGACCAGGAAACCAAACACAAATTAACCCATCTCTCCATAGGTGAGGCCTAATAGACGTGTGGCCTCCTGAACAGGGTGTGACAATGTGGTACACCTCTCTCATTCTTTGTGCAATGCTTCTCCCAGGTTTTGTCCTGGTACTTCATTTGATATGCATCATGGTATCTCTAGTGACTTGGTGTTTTGCTTCACTAATGACCGAGCTGAAACAATCATGCACTGACAATATTTCTGGAATGGCCTTCTTAGTCCAAAGAAGACATTTATTACTTCACTTAACAATGTTCTTAAAAGGAGATTAGCATGCTGAAAGCACACGTTTAAAAATGGTCTTAGCAATGAAATGAAAACATGTACAAATGATTCTCCACTGCAATATACACAGCAGATATATGTATCTATATTATAATGCGAAGCAAATAATGAATTAAAAAATATGCATCACCGTGAGGCAAGGGCACAACTGCGTCATCTCCCCCCTATTCAGCATCAGATCACCAGATCCCATAATCGATCGAGGAGAGAGAGATCAATCATCCTCACGGAAAGGATGACACACTCCAGCGTCCTGGATATGCCTGAGATCTGCAAACGCTCTCTCTCCCCGGACTATCTGGTCTCGGCCTCTTATACTTTGAACAAACAAGAGAGGACCATTTTAGAACCTCCCTCTCACTGCAGAAGTTTATTTATTCAAAAAGTGCTGATTGCTTTAGCCCAGCTTTGAAAATAGCACGTCGGGACCTAGCCACAATCCCAAGGTGCAATTCAAAACAAGACCGTTCCCTGCCATCTTAGTGCATTCTTATCAGCCTAAGCCCTTGGTGGGAAAGTACACGAAAAATAAAAACATGTGCACATTGTACAATGTGGAAAACTACTTGCAGCTTTTAATGTGGCATTGGCTAGTGCTAAAATAAAGTCAATAGGCAAAATTAATCTGGTGGTCACTAATGTGACGGTGTGCTGCTAGGCTAAGTGCAACATGGAGTCAGTGGTCAAAACATAAATATCATAACCCTTGGTTGGGTCTTTGAGGTGCAATGTAACATCTATCTCTCTTGCTCTGTGCCCTACCGCCATGGTGTTTTGGGATCTATCTCTCTAGTGCTCTGTGGTACTCTATCTAGTACTCTATGATTTGTCTCTCTGGAGATATGCTTCCTCCTCCACCCACTTGTCCTGTGCCATCTCTCTCTAGTGCAGATTGCCCTGTCTATCTGATTTCTTGATTCTCTTAGAAGGGAAGCATTGTGTATGATGTGCTCTGTCTGCTGAGTGTTTTGTACCCTGTATCTCTATGATTCAGGGTCAGTTGGACACTGTGCTGTTTGTGTCCCTAGTATGCAGTGACTTGCCTCTCTAGTGCAATATGGCTTGTCTTTCTGGCACTGTATTGCAGGTCTCTCAGGTGCTCTATGCCTTGCCTTTCTCATCCTCTGTAAAATCTCCCAAGTAGTGGCATCTCTAGATGTGATTTTAGAAATTGTAGAGAGAGAAAGAGTGAAAAAGCAAGAGAAGAGATTAACATATAAATAGATACATCTATCTATTATATATATATGTATATATATATATATATATATATATATATATATATATATATATATATATATATATATATACACACACACACATATATAAATATGTGTGTGTGTGTATATATTTATATATACCTCTGGCAGGGATGCTTCTCCCTTTACAGCATTAGATGAATATTTTGTTTTACAGTTGAACCATGCACAACGCGGGAAACCACCAAGAGGAAAAGGAGGAAACAATGCAAAAGGCAGAAAACCCATGTCCCAACATGAGACAAACCAAGAGGAAATGATCGGTGAGAACCATTTGACAGTTATAAATCTCTCATCACACACTTGGAGTAGGGATGAGTAATCGTTATTAGAACTTGGTTTAGCATTTTGTCACATGGCAAATTTGGACTATTATAGGACAAGAGTTGGTTTATTCTTATTTGCACGTAAATTGAAACTCCGAAAGGTTTTCTTGCTACAGGAAAAGAAACAGAATGTGGGGCCTATGATTGTGACTGCCCAGGTTCACGATTCTACTTCTGACAATTTGTGTTTAAGTGACATAGAGGATTTAGTCACCCAGTGGAGTTGGACGGTGGGGCTACTGAGTGGGCATCTGAAAGAGATTTTTTGTGTTCATTAAACCTCGAGACAGTCAGACCCAGTAAGAATAACTTTAAATTGAAATCTAAATGTAACCCCACTACACCACATGACAGCATAGATACTTTTCTTGAAGGTGGATTCCAAGATCTCATGAAGATTTGGCAGAACTCTAAAAACAATTATGCTCTGACCCTGAGTAAGGGACAAAGGGCACCTTTAGATATTTTATCCAGGGTACAGAGTTTTTTCATTGAACCTTCAGGTAAGCGGGGCAATGTGGTCATCTGGGATATTAAGAAATACCTGAGAGAATCAGACAGACAACTCAAGACCAAATGTAGTTAAGAGATGACCACTTTTGACAGTTATAGAATGACGATTCTGAAGTACCACACTCTTCTTGGTGAATGGCGAGCAAGTGGCATACTAAGCACAAGAGAACTTCAATTTCTACTTGTAAGCAAAGCAGTGGCACCCTGCTTAAAAATGTTGCAGAAGGTCCACAAGAATAGAGAAGATCCACCAAGGAGACCTATTATTTCTGCTAACAGCAATTTACTGGAATGCACCTCTGTCTACCTAGATTTAATTCTGTTGCTTTATGTACTAAACTTGCCTTTCTACTTCAGAGACAGTACCGACTTTGTAACAAAGATCAGCGAGATACCATGTCAGCCAGAATATATTCTGGTCACCATGGATGTGGTCTCACTCTACACATGCATCAATCATGAGTTAGGTATTCAGGTATGTAGGCACTTTTTTCATGCTAAAGCAATATATATGTATGAACATTGCTTAATGTTGCTTGAAATGTTACGATTCTGTTTGGAAAATATTTTTTTCCTGTTTAATTATGTATGGTGTCAACTGTTGGTCAGAACAGCAATGGGCACTTGCTTTGTGCTAAGTTACGCAGGAATCTTTATGGGCTGGTAGGAGGAGAGACATGTATGGACAGAGAAGAATGAAAGGTGGACACAACATATTGTTTTCTGGACAAGTTACATTGACAATCTTTTCATCATCTGAGATGGACCTATGGATCAATTCCATGATTTCTTTAAACATATTGGGCATAACAAATTGAACTTGTCCTTTACACATAAAGCACATGACAGGCAAATAGATTTTTTAGATGTCAATATCAAGATTGTAAATAGCGCAGTTTACAGTAGCCTCTTCCACAAGAGCACTGTGAGGAATAGTGTGCACCATGCACATAGTCATCATCCCAAAAAGCTCAAGTGTAATATCCCTTTTGCTGAACTCCTCAGGGCCAAGAGAAACTGCAGCACGACACAGGCATACAGTGGAGGTGGATAAAATGATGAACAGGTTCAGAGCTAGGGGTTACCCCCAGAAGATCGTCAAGGTAGCTAAAGAAAAAGCTGATAGCCTGTCTAGGACCAACTTACTCATGAAGAAGTTATAGTTACCTTAGGGCACCAGCTGTGGTTACTTGAAATAACTCTAAAAGTAACAGCTGAATTTCTACGGTTTTGTACATTTAAAATGTGAGCCTAACTATAATATCCCTGTAACCTTTGGATCTTAAGTGAATTTCTATGTTTTTTAATTCTGTTTCCTAACTATGACATACCTGTAACCTTTGGGGGCATGTTTAAGAAAAGTGGCGCTTCACATGGTGCAGTGCCACTTTTCTTGTGCTCCTTGTGCACCCCCCCTAACGCCACAATGTGTGCGCCGTATTTAGAATACGGCACACCATGGCAATAGTTAGGGGACTAGCGTCCGAATTTTTGAGGCTAGTCCGGCACTTTGCAGGATTACTGTCAAAAATGTGAATGCTAATCCTGCAAAGCACCCAGAGGCCCATTGTGACCAATGGAAGCTTCCTTTTAACACCTGATCTGAGCAGGCATTAAAACTGCTGAGAATAATGATGCAAAGAAATCTCTTAGATTTCTTTGCGCCATTTGTTTGGCCCCCCTAACAGGAAACCTGATGCCTGATGCAGGCATAATGTAGCACAAAGGTTTACAAAGGGGCAAAATGCATGCATTGCACCACTTTGTAAATATTGCTATGTGTTTTTGCCCTTCGAAAGCCACATTAGCGTAAAAAGAATGCCACTAATGTGACGTAAGAATGGTGCTAGGGGCTCTTAAATATGCCCCTTGAGTTTTTCTCAGTGTATATGTACATGTATATGTAACTATAATTACAAAGTGGCTTTTACTACGTTGTAATATCTCTCATACGTGTGTGTGTGTGTGTGTGTATGTGTCTCAGAGATATTACAGAATGGCAATAGCCACTCTGTAATTATAGTTAGGATTCTGAGAGATAGGAATGCCTCTGATTTTTAATTGGTAAGAACTTTGCAGCCATTTAATGAATCCCCACACAACTAAATAGGCCTATTCCTTTTCCTACATTGGCTGATGATGCAAAGTTTTGTGGTGATTCAGCAAGCGGACGCAACAAAAAAAGGGGGTCATAAAATAAAACATTTTGCCAATGCATTTTCCATAGACTTTTTAGACAGGCATAGCGCCAAAATGGCCAGTCTGAGTTTTATATAACTTGGCATGAATATAGACTATGGGTAGAAAGGATCCCTTTTGATACTAGATGTAATTTGGTTAAGTAGTTTTGTATTTATAAGGCTCTAAAATGTAATGACACATTGGGTCTAACTGCCACTGTGACCCTGACGATCATTAGACCGCCAGGGTCATAATGAGTGCGTTAGTGTGAATTCTGGGTTTTATGGGGAAATATAGTGCAGTACAGTGCACTTACATTTTTTTTTTTAAATGTATAAAATTTAAAAAGAACAATGTTCTGCACTATATTTCCCTTTAAATCTCATAACGCAGACTAAGGGCATGATTTTAATCTTTGCACTAATAGTCTGATGTTGTTTTTTTATAGGAAAACCCATCTGCCGTGTTGGCGGTTGCAGGAGGCTGGCATGACTTGTAGTGGGTACCAAGGGGTACTTACACTCTGTACCAGATCCAGTAATCCCTTATTAGTGTAGAAGAGGTGTTTCTAGCAGCTTAGGCTGATAGAAGGTAGCTATAGCAGAGCAGCTTAGGCTGAACTAGGAGACATGCAAAGCTCCTACTATACTACTGGTGTCATATGCACAATATCATAAGAAAACACAATACACAGATATACTAAAAATAAAGGTACTTTATTTTTATGACAATATGCCAAAAGTATCTCAGTGAGTACCCTCAGTATGAGGATGCCAAATATACACAAGATATACGTACACAATACCAAAAATATGCAGTAATAGCAAAAGGAAGTAATGCAAGCAGTGTGAAGTTACAATAGATTGCAATAGGAACACATAGGTATAAGGGCAACACAAACCATATACTCCAAAAGTGGAATGCGAACCACGAATGGACCCCAAACCCATGTGAGCTTGTAGAGGGTCGCTGGAACTGTAGAGAAACAGTGAGGGTTAGAAAAATAGCCCAACCCAAGACCCTGAAAGGTAGGTGTAAAGTGCACTACAACCCCCAGAGAGCACAGAAGTCGTGATAGGGGGGTTCTGCAAGGAAGACCAACACCAGCAAAGCAACAACAGTGGATTTCCGGACCTGAGTACCTGTAAGACAAGGGGACCAAGTCCAAGAGTCACAACCTTGTCGAGAGTGGGCAGATGCCCAGGAAATGCCAGCTGAGGGTGCAAGGAAGCTGCCACCGGGTGGAAGAAGCTTGGTGTTCTGCAAGAACGAAGAAGACTAGGAACTTCCCCTTTGGAGGATGGATGTCCACGTCGTGAAGAAGCTTGCAGAGGTGTTCCCACGCAGAAAGACCCCAAACAAGCCTTGCTAGCTGCAAGGGTCCCAGTTAGGGTTTTTGGATGCTGCTGTGGCACAGGGGGGACCAGGATGTCACCACTTGGATGAGGAGACAGAGGGGGTGCCCAGCAAGTCAGGGAGCCCTCACAGAAGCAGGCAGCACCCGCAGAAGTACCGGAACTGGCACTTGGAAGAGGAGTGAACCGGAGTCCACCTGAAGTTAGAAAAGGGAGTCCCACGACGCCGGAGGACAACTCAGAAGGTTGTGCACTGCAGGTTAGAGTGTCGGGGACCCAAGCTTGGCTGTGCATGAAGGAAATCCTGGAAAAGTGCACAGGAGCCAGAGCAGCTGCAAATCACGCGGTACCCAGCAATGCAGTCTAGCATGGGGAGGCAAGGACTTACCTCCACCAAACTTGGACTGAAGAGTCACTGGACTGTGGTAGTCACTTGGACAGAGTTGCTGAGTTCCAGGGACAACGCTCGTCGTGCTGAGAGGGGACCCAGAGGACCGGTGATGCAGTCTTTTGTTGCCTGCGGTTGCAGGGGGAAAATTCCGTCGACCCACAGGAGATTTCTTCAGAGCTCCTGGTGCAAGAAGGAGGCAGGCTACCCCCAGAGCATGCACCACCAGGAAACAGGCAAGAAAGCCGGCAGGATGAAGCGATACAAGGTTGCAGTAGTCGTCTTTGCTACTTTGTTGCGGTTTTGCAGGCGTCCTGGGCAGTCAGCAGTGAATCCTTTGGCAGAAGGTGAAGAGGGAGATGCAGAGGAACTCTGATGAGCTCTTGCATTCCGTATCTGAAGAATTCCCCAAAGCAGAGACCCTAAATAGCCAGAAAAGGAGGTTTGGCTACCTAGGAAGGAGGATAGGCTAGTAAGAAAGGTAAGAGCCTATCAGAAGGAGTCTCTGACGTCACCTGCTGGCCCTGGCCACTCAGAGCAGTCCAGTGTGCTAGCACACCTCTGAATCCAAGATGGCAGAGGTCTGGGGCACACTGGAGGAGCTCTGGGCACCTCCCCTGGGAGGTGCAGGTCAGGGGAGAGGGCACTCCCCTTTCCTTTGTCCAGTTTCACGCCAGAGCAGGGCTGGGGGATCCCTGAACCGGTGTAGACTGGCTTATGCAGAGATGGGCACCATATGGGCCCATCCAAGCATTTCCAGAGGCTGGGGGAGGCTACTCCTCCCCAGCCCTGACACCTATTTCCAAAGGGAGAGGGTGTAACACCCTCTCTGTGAGGAAGTCCTTTGTTCTGCCTTCCTGGGCCAGGCCTGGCTGGACCCCAGGAGGGCAGAAACCTGTCTGAGGGGTTGCCAGCAGCTGCAGTGAAACCCCGAGAAAGGCAGTTTGTCAGTACCCGGGTTCTGTTCTAGAGACCCGGGGGATCATGGAATTGTCCCCCCAATGCCAGAATGGCATTGGGGGGACAATTCAATGATCCTAGACATATTACATTGCCATGTTCGGAGTTACCATTGTGACGCTGTACATAGGTAGAGACCTATGTACAGTGCACGCGTGTAATGGTGTCCCCGCACTCACAGAGTCTGGGGAATTTGCCCTGAACGATGTGGGGGCACCTTGGCTAGTGCCAGGGTGCCCACACACTAAGTAACTTTGCACCCAACCTTCACCAGGTGAAGGTTAGACATATAGGTGACTTATAAGTTACTTAAGTGCAGTGGTAAATGGCTGTGAAATAACGTGGACGTTACTTCACTCAGGCTGCTCTGGTAGGCCTGTTTAAGAATTGTCAGATCTCCCTATGGGTGGCAAAAGAAATGCTGCAGCCCATAGGGATCTCCTGGAACCCCAATACCCTGGGTACCTCAGTACCATATACTAGGGAATTGTAAGGGTGTTCCAGTATGCCAATGTGAATTGGTGAAATTGGTCACTAGCCTGTTAGAGACAATTTAGAAAGCAGAGAGAGCATAATCACTGAGGTTCTGGTTAGCAGAGCCTCAGTGAGACAGTTAGTCATCACACAGGGAACACATACAGAGCACACTTATGAGCACTGGGGCCCTGCCTGGCAGGGTCCCAGTGACACATAGACTAAAACAACATATATACAGTGAAATATGGGGGTAACATGCCAGGCAAAATGGTACTTTCCTACAGCGGTCTGGCTCCACAATTTATATGTTGGCAGAGCCATAGGTGAAAGAATGACTGAGACCCAGTGACTTCACCAAGAATCTCCATCCATGTTGATGGCACCTTTGAAAATAGTGGCTGCTGGAGGGACTCCAGACACCCTTCGCACTGAGCAGATTACGATGTGCCTTCCCACCAAGTTAACTGTGGCAGTGTTACCGCCACACCTGAGTGGTGGATTGGGAGGAAAATTAAGTAAAAACCTATCTTTTTTTCCATTTCCACTTTGGTTTTTGACTGTATACAACTGGACAAGACCTGCCAACATGTTGCCACTGGACCACTGAGGACCACTGTCGTCGGACTCAAAGGTAGGTATTCTCCATTGCTTCTGTACCTTGTGTGGTCACTACACATGAGCTCGGGACCACTGCAGTCACATACATGTCACAGTAATTTTTTTTAGTAACTGTCACATGCATATGTTGGGAAAACATTTGTGTCAGAGATTGATGGGGCTACACTGGTACAAGAGACATATCGATCACATGCACAATTGTTATTTTGGTGTCAGTATTAATTGCTAAATGAATTCTGGCACCATATTAAGGATGACATCACACTTGTCAACCATGTCCATGTGTGCACATTGCAACAGGACCTGTACCTGTAATGTTGTGCTTCCAGAAGTGTATGTCAGTCAGTACATGTATGTATGTGTGAGACTGGATAGGTTGGTTGAGGTGGAGGGCATTGGAGTGGGTGATGTGGTTGTGTCAGTATTTATGTCATTTGAATATGATTCTGATATTGTTGTGTATATTTTGCTGTGTGCTGTGTTGCTGTGTGCAACATCCAGGTGAGTGTGGTTCTTGTGTGGTTGTTTTTGTGATGTGTGTAGTTGTGCTTTTGTGTTTGTGTATTTGTGTAGCTGAGTGTGTAGCTGTTTTGGTTGTCATGGTTGTGTTGTGTGTGGGTTTAGTGTCCATAATGCATGTATGTTGTGTCATGGATGTATAGCAATGTGTGTTTTTGGCATGTACATGTTGTTCTGTGGTGGAGTGGCAATGGATAATTGAGTGTATGAAGAGTGTCATGTAGTGTGTTGTGCAGGTGGACACATATGGCTAAGGTACAGTGTGTGTGTGTGTGTGTGTGTGTAACTTGCCTCTTGCCATTTTACAATGTACATTGCCACCCACGGTGGGATCTGTCCTTTAGCAATCTGCCACCAGTACACTGTTGGAAGAACTGTAACATCTAAATATGGTTGGTGGGAACCCACCAGCCTGACGGCTAGAAAGAGCACTCCGTTGTGGCGATCGGTGGCTCTGCCGTAATACCAACAAGAACTTAATCATGATCCTTTGGCATTCCACTTCTCACCACCAATCTGAGGACACCCTTTCCACTGAACAGTCAGGTTATTTTATTTTTTCAATTCTCCCTCTGTTTTTTTATACTTTTTCATTTTTTTTCCGTATTTTTCAAATAACTTTAGGGACACTAGTATATTTATTTTGTTGATTACTATGGCAGGGAGGAGGAACCCATGTTTTACAGGTGAAGAAGTGACAGTCATGGTGGATGAAATTGTTTGTGTAGAGCCACAATTGTTTGGAGCACAAGTACAAAATACTGAAATATGTCAGAAAAGGTGATGTGGACCAGAATAGTGAACAGACTGAATGCTAAATCTCACAATATGCACACACAGGAGGAAATTAGGAAGAGGTGGAATGACCTGCAGGTAAGAGTGCATTAACTGGCCTCAAAGATTCACCTGGAGGCCCGAAGGACTAGACGGGTTCTTCTAGCCCCTCTTACAACTCTTTCTCTGGGAGGAGAAGGTCTTGCTGATCCTACATCCTGGAGGTTTGACATGAATCCCTGGTGAAGTGGAGACCAGTAAGTTGAACTTTGCAATGTCTCACTAATCACAAATGTACTTTTTGAACTGAAGTTAGCTGTTCTGAATGTTCAATACCCTTATCAAAACATATGTATCTAATCTTGAGTCCCCAAAATAGCTTGTTTCTTCCAAAGTACTAGCATCATGGGTGTATCTCTCGTAATATTGTGTGTTATTCTCCATTGATCATCGCTTTGATTTTGCCTAGTCCTGTGCTTTATCTCAATGTAGATTGTTGTTGTACTCCAAAAACAGGTTCCAAAATCCATCTATTTCTACATGAAGGTATAATGCTTGTAAGTGGTATTTTCACCTATTTACAATATACACATATGTATGCACATATTGTAAATGTGTGTTCATTTTCACTGTAGTAATTTAAATATCTATGTGTAACCCACTTTTCAACAATGATTTGCAATGGTGTGACCAACTGTCTAGAACTATCATTATGCCATGTTCTCGTCTCTGGAAAAAAATAGTGCAATGTGATGTTGCCCAACCTCCCTTTTCTTCCAAACATGCATAAATGCCAAAGTTTTATATATTTCTCATTCACCATTTCATGGTACATATGAAAATTTAATCTGCCGTGTAGATCCACTATGTTTTCACCTTCTTTTTAATCCATTGAATTGAGCTACTTGCTTACATAAATCAGACATTGTTGATTCAAATGTTTCCAATCATGTTCTGTGGCATGCTGAATATAAGTATGTACTGATACACAATTTACTTTGCAGTGTTCATATGATGACCAGTGACATTAATGCTAAGAAGTTGTATCACGGGGTTGTGGCCAAGGAGGCCAAGATGGAGGTTGAACTTTAACAGAGCTTCTGCCACCCAAATGTAACCTGCTGCAATCCTGTCTGACAGCACAAGACGGCACCCCCTCCTGTTGATCACTCAACTATTGGGATGCACTGGAGGGTTCCAGTGGCCCTACTTTTGATGAAGGTGAAGCAGCTGTGTGGTGTAGCCTTTTCTGGAGATGAGAGGCAATCAATATGGCAGCCATGGCGCTCCCCATCAATGGCTGCTTGGAGCACTGATGGTGAGATTGAGTGTCCTGTCCAGTCCCACCTGCAGGTGATTGCTAGACACCAGTGCTGAGATGAGGGAGGAAGAAATTCCCCTGTGAGTGAAAGAAACTTTCATGGACCAGACGAGACACAAATCTCTTCTGCTGCCCAAAGTGTTGCGGTGAGTGCAGCAGGTGGTATAGGCACTGTGTGGCCATGGTGGGTTGGGTACCAGAGGTGGTCTGTGCTCGCTGAGATCCTCAACCCCGGTTGGTTCATGCTCTATGCAGCTGCTCAGTGCAGCTGGTCCTTTTCCCATCTGAGGGGCAGTGGTAACGGGACAGACCCCTTCCAGGGGGCACACGTGCATCATCGCAGCTGTAGGCCGGAACTTGAAGGCCTACTGAAAATTCCTGAAGCTCCACATAGCGCTGCCCCATGGGTGAGTGCTGTGCCCTGTGAAGAGGGACGTAGGGCACAATCTGCTCGGGACTACAGGACTGGCACAGTTACCGAAAGGAACACGTGGCAGTGTCCCCATTGACTGATGCACTCAAATGGGGAACCAATTTGATTTCTGGAGTCAATTGAAGATGTTTGGTGTAGTGTGCAGCCAGGGGTGCATGTGCTGCTCCCCTAGACTTGTTCCCCCTTAAGGAGTCTCTTTTTTGACCTATAAACATGGCAACTCCAGGTAGATATCTGTTGGACTGTGAGGTCCTCTCTGTGTAAGTGGGGGAACCGGTGTGAGGAGAATCCTATGTGTGCATGTGTGCCACTCCCTGTGGCTATGGCTGAGGGGCTGCTGGTGAGCTGATGCGATCACTCTCTGCTGCTTGGCCACCAATTGATTGAACCTTACCCATCTGGACCGCAACGGGGGTCTTCACTGGAGTTCCCCCACACTTACCCCGCCAACTGATCCTGCTGCCTTGGGGCAAGCAGGTTGGCATTGCAGGCCTCTGCAGTTGCTTACTTATCAGGACTCAGCCTTTTGGGGCCGTGTGGGGGACAGCCTTGACCCCACTGGACCATCCTCTGCATTCCTTGAAGCAGACTGTTTGTGCTTCCCTTTGGCAAGCAGATCAGCTCCTCAACATCCTTCTGTTCCACCTTACTTGACATCGTGTGCCTAGAAATAGGGCGTGACAAGCCCTTGCTGTCAAAAGCGGCCCAAACAAAAGTGGGCCAATATTACATTTCCACTTCAGACAATTGAGGTGCAGTGGGGGAACCACCGCCAAATCTTCCGACTCAGCCCCCTGCAGACCTCATGACCATCCTCAAAGCAATTTGGGACTCCAGGGAGGCGGTAGAATGAAAAGTAGACAACATCTGTATCAACCTCTTACTTCTACAGGTTGTGGAGAGGGATACAGAAGCACAGAGACACAGATGTTGACAAAGAAGAACAACGTGGTGACGCTTAAGCTGTAGGTTTCCCAATTGTTGTCCAAGGTGGTGGCTCTGGAGGACCGGGTGGAGGACGCTGAAGATCACTCAAAGAGGAACAATCAGAGCCCCATTGGCTTGCCGGAAGGGGTTGAGCAATCTAAGCTAGATTATTCCTTTGAGGAATGGTTCCGGTATTGTGTTCTGGCTGACAAGCTATCCCGCTGCTTTATTGTGGAGTGGGCGCACTGAGCCCTGGCCAAGAAACATTCTCCTGGGGACCTTCCCCAATCTGTTGTGGCACGTATCCTCAATCACCAGTAACAAGATGCGATCCTCCACGAAGACCGGACCCAACCTGAGCTGAGACACTCCAAGGCAAAGATTTGGATTTTCCAGACTATACCAGGACGGTCCATCAGCGCTGTCACTCCTTCAAGGAGGCCAGTCAAAACTCAGGGCACTCAACATCTGCTACATGCTGCTTTCTCCTGACTGACTCAAAGTCACTTTTGTTTCCTTCACTTCTTCGACACTCCTGAGCAGGTCTGGGAATGGGTGACAGAACAGTGACCACTGCGCTTGCTGAGTTCTGTGGGCCCAGTGGAATCTGAGATGAGGGAGCGCCCTCTGATGCTTCCTGACCGGGAACCCCACAAGTGGCACAATAGATCCGGGAAGACTGGGTTGCCATGTGGTGGGAGACGAGGCTCAAAAAGTCTGTTAGAAATAGGGTCTTTGGTTGGCAGGCCGGTTACCCCCTGTCCAAGCAAGGACCCTCACTCTAGTCAGGGTAAGTCACACACAATCCAAATTATCCTGTGCCCACCCTCTGGTAGCTTGGAACTGAGCAGTCAGGCTTATCTTAGAAGGTAATGTGTAAAGTATTTGTGTAATAAATCATAAAATAACACTGTATAGCACCACAGAAATACAACACACAGCGTTTAGAAAAATATATAATATCTATCAGGATAAATGCACGTCAAAACGATTAAAGCTGCAATAAGTAAATGTTGAGATATCACTGAAAAGTGATATAAAGTGTCTTCAGTCTTTTAAAAGCAACCAAAGTCTCTTTTAAGAACAAAGTACCTGGTTTGCGTGAAAAATCTCCGCAATGAACCGCAGAGGAGGAGAAGCATGGAAACAAAGGGGTGTGGGTTGATTTCTCAGGCCGCACACGGGGATGTGTCATTTAGTTTTCACAAAGGGACGGCTGAGCGTTGATTTCCAGCGCTCGGTCGTGGATCCTCTTCGGGTGGCGGGGTTTTCAGACGCCCTGGGGATGATGCGAGCTGTGTCGATTTGGTGGGCGCTGCTTTGAATTTTCTACTGCACGGCAGGAGCTGCGTCGATTCCTCTCTGGAAGTCAGGCTGCGTTGTTCCGGTTTGGCTGTGAGTCATTCCGGTGGGCCGTGCGTTGAATTTGCGATCGCTACGCTGGTGCTGCGTCGATCTTCTCGTTGCAAAGTCGGGCTGTGTCGTTCCGGATCGGCGTGCTGAGAAATTTTCACCACGGAGCAGGCTGTGCGTCATTTCTGGCAGGCTGTGCGTCAAATTTTGCCGCACAAGGTGTCCTTCTTGTAGCAATGAAGTCTTTTTGGTCCTGAGACTTCAGGGACCAGGAAGCAAGTTCTATCCAAGCCCTTGGAGAGCACTTCCTCACCTAAGTCAGAGAGCAGCAAGGCAGCAGGGCAACACCAATGCAGCAGTCCTCTACAGAAAGCAGTCAGGGTGAGTCCTTTGAGCAGCCAGGCAGTTCTTTTTGGCAGGATGCAGGTTCTGGTTGCAAGTTTCTTCTCCAGGAAGTGTCTGAGTTGGTGGGGGCAGAGGCCTGGTTTATATACCCAAATCTGCCTTTGAAGTGGGGGAGACTTCAAAGAGTGGCTTTGGAAGTGCACCAGGTCCCCTTTCAGTTGAATCCTATCTGCCAGGGTCCCAGTAGGGGGTGTGGCAGTCCTTTGTGTGAGGGCAGGCCCTCCACCCTCCCAGCCCAGGAAGACCCGTTCAAAATGCAGATGTATGCAAGTGAGGCTGAGTATCCTGCATTTGGGGTGTGTCTGAGTGAATGCACAAGGAGCTGTCAACTAAACACAGCCAGGCGTGGATTGTAAGGCACAGAAAGATTTAACTGCAGAGAAATGCTCACTTTATAAAAGTGGCATTTCTAAAATAGAAATATTAAATCCAACTTCACCAATCAGCAGGATTTTATATCACCATTCTGGCCATACTAAATATGACTTTCCTACTCCTTTCAGATCAGCGGCTACCATTCAAACAAAGTATGAGGGCATTCCCAATGTTAGCCTATGAAGGGAGCAGGCCTCACAGCAGTGTATCCTGCCTTTTGCCTACACAGCACCCTGCCCTATGGGTTACCTAGGGCATACCTAGGGGTGTCTTATATGTAGAAAAAGTGGAGTTCTAGGCTTGGCAAGTATGTTTAAATGCCAAGTCGAATTGGCAGTGAAACTGCTCACACAGGCCTTGCAATGGCAGGCCTGAGACAAGGTTAAGGAGCTACTGCAGTGGGTGGCACAATCAATGCTGCAGGCCCACTAGTAGCATTAAATCTACAGGCCCTGGGCACACATAGTGCACTTTACTAGGGACTTATAAGTAAATTAAATAGTCCAGTTGGATATGATCCAATGTTAGCATGTTTAAAGGGAGAGAACATATGCACTTTAGCAATGGTTAGCAGTGGTAAAGTGTGCAGAGTCTTAAAACCAGCAAAAACAGTTTCTAAAAAGTGGAAGGAGACAGGTAAAAAGTTAGGGGAGACCACCCTAAGGCTGTCAGGTCTAACAAAGTATGGCAAACGCTGCACCCTGCATATCAGGAGACATCCCTTTCTGATACTCAGGTGATCTTCAAATCTACAGAAAACTTACCGGACTCTCTGCCCTAATTGCCCCTGTGAAAGAGCTACTAAAGATACCAGGTGAACCTTGATCCAGGATGATGCTGCACATGAAGTCTGACCGGCATTGGTACTATATGATTACTAGCCAGACTGCCGAACTGTATTGGGGCAAAGAGACATTTTCTTTTGATGCACTATGTAAGTGGGCTCCTCTTTTATTTGTCAAATATTGCTGTCAGGGAAAGTTATTCTTATCAGGGTTAATGGAGTTCTACACCATGTGCTTTTTTTTTCCCCAGCGTGGTTGTACAATGTCCTTTATATGAGCGAAAGATGCTTCGAGGCTGGAAATATAGGGAGGTGGGGTGTTGGGGGTATGTTGCTTTATGTAGGGATGTTGTTTTTACTTGCTTTTCTTTCAATTATTAACCACACAAGCTCTCCACAGCAATAGTTCTGATCTTAGGACAAAGTCTTGAAACATGCAACATCTTAAATCGGTTATGGGAACTATTGACTTATTCCATCACTCCCTAGCTCTCCTCCCAAATGGTTAGAGATGTCTCCTGGAATGTAAATAGCCTCTTGGACCATATTAAGAGGTCAGCGGTTGTAGGATATGTCAAGAGGTATAGACTGGATGTGGTTCTTCTCAGAAGACACACCTCCTGGGAACTCGATGTTCTTTCTTGCGTTGATATGACTGCGTGTATCATGCTGATGAAGACTTGCAAATCTTTTATAACATTTCAAGAGTCAGCTGATCGTTGTTGTCCTACCCATAGAAATTTGGAGCAACAGTCAACAGTGACTAACATGTATTTGTATGCACCATCAGGTTTTAAGGGACCAAAATGGTCCAGGTAAACACATTGTAGTGGCTTCTTTGAGATTAGGAGGGCTGTCTGTGGTGGGCATTTGACAGTGGACTCTATTATTTGTTGACAGATGTCACAACAAAGGGTATACTGTTTAGTCTATTTGTATAGGCCCGACCACCAGTCACGTTTGTTTAGTAAAGAAATAGTAGCTGCCACATCTGCATGGGAAGAAGCAACCCTCTCATGTGCTGCTTTTATAAGATCTAATCTTGTTCTTGGTTGGGGATCACCCACCGTTGATATGGCTGCGAATGCAACATTTTGGGGGCTTAGGTGGTAGGAATATTTGGCAGGATAAGCCTTTGGCAAAGGCTTTCCATCAGCTGAATCTTTCACAGCTGCCAGTGTTTCATCATCCAACCTCGTACGAGAACAGGTAATCACAGCAACAGTAGCCGTAGCTACTGCTGAACTGGCTGTTTCATCAGTCAAAGTGTTTCCTACTATGCGTACTCCTAAACGTTGATGGTCCAGAGTATGCACTACATTGGTCATTTGGCAGCATTTCCTTCAGATCTGCTACCTCTCCCACAGGAATCTGTGTTTGATGGTGTTTCCTGTTGAATCTCTGAATCCATTTTGGCGTAAGAAATGCAGATATTCATTAAAGGACTGGGCGCAATAGTACAAATCACACACAATCAGTGCCGGAAGTTCAGGATCCTTATGTCCCAGTGCCAATATTACAGCCTTAAGCTCTGCTAATTGTGTGGTGCAATCCCCTAGGGTCTGCATGTATGTGTTCTGAAGGAGTAATTTACCTTCCCCCATGTAACCGCTCACAGCCGTGCAAGTGGTGGAGTATTGTTGTATAGGGCCAGATGTATGAAAACGTTTTGCACTCTCAAACGGGGCGAATCACAAATAAGAAATTGCAATTTTTGCGATTTTTTGCATTGCGAGCTGGTTTTGCGAGTTGGATTTTGCGATTCGGTATTTCCAGTAGGAAATTGCGATGCGCAAAATGCGATTCGCAAAATCCAAATTGCAAAGAGATGCATCAAAAAATCGCAAATTGCGATTTTTCGCAGAATGGCATTTTGCACATGCAGAATACCATGAACTGAAAACAGTACCAGTAACCAGGTGCAACCTATATAAAGAGGCCCAGAATGCCTCAGACTCTTCCCAACAATGGCTGCACTCTACGTAATGGCGAGGAGGATGAGAATCATGGCAGGTTTGAGGAGAGAAAGGAGGAGACAGGAGCGCATTTTCAGAGTGCGTGTTACACCTTTTGACCTGACAGAGGAGGAAATATATGAGAGATATAGGTTGAACTCAGCCATGATACTTGACCTGATAGCTGAGCTACAACCCATACTGCAGCGCGCAACACGTAGGAGTCATAGCATACCCACCCATGTGCAGGTATTATGCTCCCTACACCTACTCGCCTCAGGGAGCTATCAAGGGGTCATAGCAGCAGCTGGAGGGGTCTCACAGAGTACCCTCTCCAGATGTTCTACTTCTTTCATCAACGCCATGCTGAGCAAACTACAACAGTACATCAGATTCCCCCACACCCCACAGGAAATACCGCAGACAAAAATAGAGTTTTACCAGATAGCACAGTTCCCCCACGTCCTAGGTGCCATAGACATAGGCACACATGTGGCAATATGTCCACCATCAGCCACAGAGTATGTGTACCGAAACCGTAAATAACAACATTCCATGAATATTCAGGTGATATGCAATGCCTCCTATATCATAACAGATCTCGTGGCCAGGTACCCAGGGAGCACACATGATTCGTACATCTTTCGCCACAGCGGCATTCACACAAGACTGCTAGCTGGGGAGTTTGGTGATGGATATCTACTAGGTATTGTCCCTCTGTACACTGGCGCATTGATGCCGTTGTGACGTCAGATGGCTCACTTACTCATTATACCCTCTGTTCCTTCCAGGAGACTGTGCCTACGCAGTGCGCACCTACATGATGACACCCTACCTCAATCCTACAACACCAGCTGAACGGAGATACAATGCAGCACACAGGGCAACCCGCAACGTGGTGGAGCGCACATTTGGACTGCTGAAGAGTCGCTTCCGATGCCTCCACAAAAGTAGAGGGGCACTACAGTACAGTCCAGAGACAACATGTAGAATAGTGGCTACTTGTGCAATCTTGCACAATATAGCTACAACCAGGGGCATACCTGTAAAAATCTGTGACACTGAATCAGATGAGGATGACGATCCCATACCACCTCTACAGCCAGCAGACAGGACCAGTGCAGCAGAGGGAAGGCAGAGGCGAGCCGACATCACACACAACCATTTCAGACGTGAGTATGAATGACACAAATCCACTGACAACTGTACCTGTAGTGATATAAATTTATTACCTTATGTCAGGTAATGTATGAGTGAGTAATAAATGAAACAGGTGATGTGACAAACGCAAAACAACTAATGACCAGAGTAATGCACTATTTCCTCATAGTGGCAACAGCAGTCTAATGGCAGCAAGAGTAATTTCTTTCTCCCACGCATACCACTCGGGTGCCCAGTTACGTCACCGGCACCTCTATTGTCACCTTGAGTGGCAGTACTGTGCCTGGCACTGCACCGTCTGGTGTCTGCTGCTGGTACGGCAACACTGCTGAGGCTAGAACTGTCCTCAGTGTCCCCCAGTGCTACCTCACTTGGAGTGGCTGATCTTTGTCCCATTATGTGTTCTATCACATTTGTGATCTGAACAAGTCCCTGGACAACGTCCCTGCTGCTATGTGCAGCCTCCACTTGCGCAGCCACTGCGCGATGGGCGATCAATGTAGTAGAATTTGCCATCCTGTTAGAGGACCGGCAGTAGCTGCCAAACATTGTCCGGAATCTGTGCTCCTGTCTGCGCTGGCTCACCCTCTCATGGCGCAGCTCCTGGCAGAGGCCACGGACAGCACTTGTAAGGTCTCTGGTGCCCTGTGAAGCCTGCACCTGTCCCTCATGCAGCTGTACAATATTACCATTGAGTGTGTCCAGTTGGTGATGCAGGCCCATCATGTTGCAGTTGTGTTTGCGCAGGTTTCGGTCTAAACTAAGGATCCGCTTATTTTGCAGAGGCTGCTGCTGCAACATAGCAGCTTCAAGGCCCCAGAATAAGGAGGGACCCTCACCTGCCTCATGATGTTGTGCCCGGGACTCCGTCGCAATCCTGCGTGCTGCTGTGGTTGGCTGACCCCTGCCCTTCGGAATCTGACTGCGCCTGTCTGGTGCTGATGGTGTGCTTGGCCCTTCCTGCTGCTCATCAGAGTCGTTGATGAGCTCTGTCAGTGGCAGTGCCCTGGGCCTGCGTTGGACAGTCGACATGTGGAGGGACCTACTGGTGTTTGAATCTGAGGGCTGATGGGTGTCTGTCTCTCCTACACATGTAGATGGTGTGGCTGCTGGACCTGGCCCACCTGCAACAACAATATGCAGCATGTCAGTTCTGTATGTTACATTATCTGTCAGACAATGGCAATAAAGGTACAGGTACTGCTCTACACGGTGTTGTGTGTGTTGTGTTACTTTGGGTGTCACTATACTTAATTACATTGTTGTGCTACTTTCAGTTCTAGTTTGTGGACTGCCACTCCCATAATGCATTGTTGTGCTGCTTCTAAGATGTGGACTGGACTACTTCACACACTGTTTCACATTACATGATAATTCCTAAGGGGCTTTTGTGCATATACATATACAATATTGCGCCTACCTTGGCTGGTACTCGGTGTGCCGGAGGTGTCGATGTCTGTGACCCCAGTCACAGCTTCAGGGAGGAGTGTGGACTCCACTAGGTCATCCAATGGTGTTGATGGTGCCTCTGTTGGTGGTCTGCCACCTGTACCCCTGGCCTCCGCTAGTCTCCTTGCCACCCTCTCCTTTGCACAGGAGCGCAGGTCGTATCACCTTTTTTTGATCCCTTCGATGGAGCGCTGTGCCACTCCAATGGCGCAGATTTTGGACTGTATGTCCAGCCATAATCTCCTCTTTTCACTCTCAGGCACCTGGAGTGAGTTTTTTCCAAGCAGGCGGTCATGGCTCCTCACCACCTCCTCAGTTAGAACCTTAAGCTCCTGTTCACTGAATTTCAGCTTGCGCTTCCTTTCAGCCTTCTCCTGTGCTTGGTCTGGGGTGTCCATCCTGGCTCAGGTGTTTTTGCTCCTTCTGAGTGCTGCTCTGTGTGGCTAAGCTGCTCTCTCTCAGGATGCTGGTTTGGGTGTGGCACCTGAAACTGGCTTGGATGACTCATTATCTGCTAGTGATGTCATCTGGCTCCTCCAGGTGTGCATTCTCAAACTTTATCGCAATTTGCGATTTTTTACCGAATTGCAAAAAAATTGCAATTTGCGATAATGCAAATTGCGATTCGGTAAATGGGCCTCGCAAACCACAAATAGTGATTTTTAAGAAATCGCTATTTCCAAATCGCAATTTTGTTACATGGCCAATTGCGACTCGGAAATAGCGATTTCTTAAAAAACGCCATTTGCGAATCGTAAGCTCCAGTTTTCATACATATGGCCCTAAGTGCCTACTGCTGGTTGTGCTGAACCATCAATGTCATTGGGTACTGATCAAGAGACAAAATGTTTGTAGGTATTGGGTATTCAAGTTCATATTGAAGGAATTCTTAAGCCTGAAATTTTGAATCAAAAACATAATCAACATCAGTGGCAGTCAGAGAAGTGGCCCATTGGATCCAACTTGGATGTAATGCCTTTGCGTTTGGAACGCTTTCTTTTGTCTCTAAAAGGCTGGTTTTGGGTTCACGAGAATAATGTGTTTCCCCTGGGCCAGTGGTCTCCCTCTTATGGTAGCCATTTGAACAGCAGTTTGAATTTTTTCCATGGGAGCAAAGCAATGTTCAGCTGTGGAATATAAATATGATGTGTTTGCTATTGGAACGGTATCACCTTCATTGAATGTTACATAGGTGAATTCAATGACACCAGCAATTACTCTAATGGCCAAGTTTGCTTTGTTATCACATGTGTGCTTCAAGCATGTCCTGCTGTAATCCTCTAATGATGTATGTGTGTTCAACTGTCCAATATTTACTTGAAAATTCTGGATGTTTGAAATCATACAGTGATTTTCTGCATTGTGCATAATCTGCAATGTATGTTCTGTCCAACCATGATTGTAGCTTTTTCATAGTATTTGGTGGTTGTTAACTGTGCACACTTTTCTAGAAAGTGGGGTGCCAGGCTCTTCTCTTCAGCTGATAACTCGTATCCTAAAAACAGGACACTGAGAAAGGCAAATATTATTTTTTTAAAATTAAATTTGTAGCCTAATTCGACAAATCCCACAAAAATGTGGTCCATCCCTCTTAGGTGTTTGTCCAGGTCACCATCCATTAGGTAGATATCATCTATATTGGACAACACCTCGGGATCAATATTGTGTAATATTGATAGTATACGTGCTGAGAACAGTCCAGGACTGATCTTATACCCTTTTGGGAGTCAGAAAAAAATTCTTTGCAAAATGAGAGTTCTGAAGGTTCTTAGATCTCTACTTTTAGGTGCTAGATTTTGGTAGAAAATACATTGGAAATATCCAAGGTTGTTGTGTATGTTTTGTGCAACTATATTGTTAATAAGTGCTCTGCGCACTTTGTATAACAAATGTGCCTGTGTGACTGTTTAAATGTCTGTAATCTAAGACATTCTATATGAGTGGTCCGGCTTATTTACGAGAACAAAGGGTTGTTCATTGGTGATAAGCAGCGTCCTATTAAATCCTGGTACTCAAGTTGTGTATTTCTCTCACTAGTGCTTTAGCCTCATGTTTAATGTGGTATTGTGATTAAGGCTGTGGTGTGGATCTATTCGGTATGATATCGTAGGAGGAGTCTTTATCCCATCCTACATGACTGCAGTAAAGTGCTGGCGCTTGTGCCAATGCCCAGTTTACTGTGTAAGTCTTTCTTAATTCTTCTAGAAAAAAAGACCGAGAAAGATGACAACATGATATCTACCCTTAGTGGGAGATTAGTGGCAAATTCTGGTGGCCAATCTTTTTCTGCCAAGAGGATATCATAACGCAATGTTAATCTTCCCCAAAATATTACTTTAATTGTGCACGTTATGTCTCCCTCTATTTGAATTTTCACTTTGTAAACTCTGTCCGGAGGAAGACGCGTCTCTCCGCAGCTTTAACTTCTAAAAACTCGTCAGTTACTGTCACATACAAAAGCTCCTGAAGCTTCTACCAAACTATTGTGACCTCTGCCACGCTGTCTAGCAAAGTCACTTCCCACTTCCTGTTCTTCAATAAAGTTCTCATTATGTGTGGCATTCTTAGCAGAAATTGCTGTCACCTTTTTCTTTTTGAGTTGTGCTTTCTGTTGGGGAAGTTTATTTTCCTTTTTTAACTTCAGATTAATCTTTCCTCAGTGTCATGTACTTGTTTCATTGTCCTGAACACCTGCCTTTCTCACTGTGTTTATCCTGTGAGTCCTGAAAGGAAAAAGATTGGCATGTATCAGAATATTGGTATTTATCATGAGTTTTTAAACTGTCCCTATTCTTCAAATTATATCATTTCTCAGAGGTCTCCAGATGTGGAGATTCTCCTCTTTGTTTTACACTGTCTTTATTTTGTTTTTGTTTATTCTAATGTTTTTTAGAACCCTCCATGGCTTGCTTGGTAGAGTCCTTATTGGATTTACCTGGTAGTTGTTGTTTATCTGGTCTTGCTCCCAGACTATCCCGATATATACTAGAAAAGGTCTCAGCGATAATCTTTGGCAGCTGATGTTTTTGATCCTGTGCAGGAACATCCCGGAGCTGCTAGCATACTGCCAATGCTACTGCTTCCCCTTTAAGATTACTTAATATTATCAAAGATACTATTGCAAAATTGCCCATTAATTGCATTCCCAAGTCTAAGGCCAAAGCAGCTACATATTCGTCTTGAATTTGCTTTAACACTTATGGAAGATTCGCAAGTGTTGGTGTACTGTGTGTGGTAGTGTAGAGTACAACGAACACTGCACCCCAAGTGGTGCAGTGGTCCACTGAGGGAACCATCCCAAATGGCAAGCACATTGTGAGACTTCCATGTTTATGTTGGGTCCCGTAAGGGGGGGACACTGCCTCCAAAATCCTTATTTTATGTGCTAACCAAAGCGGAATTTCTTCATCTTTGGTAGGTACCTTACCCTTAATGGAATGCACAGTAGCAACATTAATGCCCACTGTAGCCACGTGTGGTTGTGCTGGGGCAGCCCTTGCTGAGGCAGTGTTTAAAGTCAGCATTACAAATTATAGTAGGCGTCTACATATTCCTACCAAATTAGCGTATAGGTGGCGCATTTCTGCATCATTGTACCTGCATTAAGGTGTGGTGTATAGGTAGCCAATTATGGCCATGTAGGGTTGTCATTACTTAAAGGGCCTACTCTAACATTCTGTGGACTGTGTGGTTCGGCCCCATCAAGCCAACTTTGGTGTTTTTGATTAGATAGTGGTATTTCTAAATAGGCATATGATCTATATTGTGCGGTGCATTCGCTGGATTATAGTGGTGAAATGTGTGTGTGTTCCCATCTGCTGCTGGAAAGGGGACCCAAGAATAAAACGTTTCAGTTCTGTATACTGTGTGTGCCTCAACAACAAATGTAACTTCTTCTCCCTCATCTGTGAGGCCATTATTTCTTAAATGTGCTGTGAAGGGGAGTCTCATATTTGCTACAATTACGACCCGTTGTTGGTCCACCATATTTAAGATAGTAATCCATTTAAGTGTTCAGGCTTGAATAACCTACAGCATCAAATAGATGCTAGATATCTAGTTGAGGAAGATACTCCCTAATACCACAGATGTCTCCATATAAGGTAGTTAGGGAGCCTTTTGCATGTAATACGACCAAGATACTTGGGAGATCTGTAAAGTTAGTGCCTAACCAAAGTTGGTGGCGCCATGTCATAGGACTCTTGTTTTAGAAATGCGGCAGCTGTATTTTGGGTGACAGCACCATCAAACATGGGGGGCTGAGTTTGATCCCACACCGCTGTCACACTAGATAGCAGCACCTCACCAGTACTCAAAAGTAAAGGTGATTTGTGGCAGCCTATCATATGACACTCTAAGACTCCTCAGGGAAGTCATGGTGGGATAGATATTACCCCTTTCTCTCAGTTATACACATCTTATACATGCAAAGACAAACAGAAGCAGGATTTGGTTCATTGCGTTTATTGAAGCAACTTCATTCTATCTAAGGAAGCCATGAACTGTGATTATTAGGATAATGAAACACAACACCATTAGAGCAGTGACTAAGAAAGTGAAACTGAAGAAAAGTCCCACCACACTGTCACAATATTGATTCTAAATTCACTACCTGCACTGCGAAGATTCTACATAATAGCGATAGCAGTGTTAGCCCCAATCTGCCCGTCTAGTACCCTGAAGTAAGCCCAATCCCTATACCTGTGCTATATGTAGAGAAGAGGTCTGTTAGTCTGCTGGGAAAATCCTCCCACATGGATGAATAGAAGACACAGAGATTCAGCAGAAACTGCAATGACAACAAGCAGCATAAGATGGCTGGCTGGCTGGAATGTCCCCTCTAAGGTATTGGGGGTAGTGTGCTATTTTATAATAAAATATCTGATGTTCTAAGAACTGCCCAAACATGACAACACATATTTGTCTGTGTAGAGTAGACATCTTACTCTTTGTACCAGCTATACCCACTAAACTATTATGTACACCCTTGGGCTGAGCACTGGATGAAAATGTTGTGAAAAGAAATGAACAACAAATTCTGCATGGAAGGGCAACTGATAAAAATAATAAAACATTGTCACTAAAATGAAGGTTGGCTAAAACAACAAGAGGCATAAAAATGAAATGTAACTAGGTGAAAAAGCCCAGAGCTAAAAAAATATACCCTGATGAATGATAAAGCAACCGCACAACAATTTCATATAGGTAATTTGACCCAAATGATAAGTTAGGAGGACACATATACTTAGTAGAAGCAATGATAATCCATGTCAATAAACACAGTAATCAATGCAGAGAATCTGTAAACTACAAACATCTTTGCCTTGGACTTTCCTGTAGTGACCATTCCTACTAGATTACCATCACAGACTGATATGTTTAGTATGTCACAAGTTGTTTTGACATTGGATGTTACAATATTTAGGTACACTCAGGTGAAGAAGTGATCAATCATATCTTGATGTAGGTTAATTACTTCCTCTTCACCAGTGTCATCAACTGCCTCACCCAGTGGCTCTTCACAGTCTCCATCCTCTGCGATGATTGGGATGTTCCTTTGCAAGGCGATGATGTACAGCATGCAGTAGGCAACCATGATTTGGCACACCTTATCGGGTGAGTAGAGGAGGGCTTCCCCTGTCTTGTCCAAACACCACAATCTGGCCTTCAGGAGCCCACAAGCACACTCCACTGGCCTTTGTGTTCTTCCATGGGCATCATTAAAGTGGACGTCCCCTGATAGATTAAAATCATACCAAGCCATTGTACATCCCTCAACTAGGATTAAAGCAAATGATCCACAAGTCATATTGTACTTACCAACAAGCCAGGCCCTCTCAGGTCGACGTTGTGACATTTGCAGGGGTATGGTGCTCTTCCACAGTACAAAGGAATCATGTGTTGACCCAGGAAAGTGGGCATACACACTTGAGACGTATAAATCTGGAAAGCAGACAACTTGCACATTCATGGAATTGAAGTTCTTCTGATTGCAGTAGACCTGTTTCCTGGCATGTGGCGGCACCAAGGCAAAATGTGTGCCATCAATTGCTCCAACCACATGTGGTAGGCCACCTAAAGCATAAAATCTCCCTTCACATTGGCCAAATCCTGATGTATTGGAAACTGGATGAATCTGTTGATGTGTCTCATCATTGAAGCAAGGACATCTTGTAGCACACCACTGAAAGTTGACTGTGACATGCCTCCAGAAGCTGGCACAGTGTATTTAAAAGATCCAGTAGCCACAAAATGAAGTACTGCCATGAGTTTCACTATTGGTGTTATTGCTGTTGTATTCCTATTGTGAGGCAGTAACTCAGGCTCCAGCTGCTGACATGAAACCAGTATAGTTTGCCTTTTTAATCTAAATGTCTTTATGATGTCCCTTTCCTCCATGGTGGCAAGGTCTGGAAACAGTCTGAAGACTTGAGGCCACCTTCTTCTACCCATCCATGAGTTAATACTTCTGCATGTCTGCTGCATCTAAGGAAAACAATCATATTAAATGGTCCCACATTACTTTAAAAATCAACAAACATCTTATGTCCTGGTAAGATTCGTAATCTCATTGTGTCACATATGTACACATAATTGTTTCAAAATGTTCCAACTTCAAATCTCAATTTGGTACGTCAGTCTGTTTTAATAATGTGCATATAATACATTAGAAATGTATTTTTTACATATTATTTTTTTTCAAAATACCGTCATCGGAGGTACAACATGCACATGAGCACTATTGATGTTAAACACAGTCACAGTTCACTTTTAAATGTGTCATATTTTGCAAAAAACAGCATCACTCATATCTGACATTGGCATACAAACTATCCACTTAGTTGGTGATGCACAAACAATTAAAAAATACACAGCTTCACATCCTAAAATGGCGGGTGCCTGACCTTGACATCAGGACATTGGGTCTCTGATGGCCGTCAGCGGGAGTTGACCATGTAGTAGGGATAATACTCCACGATGGACACAGCCATATGCTAACATGTGTGACGGATGCACACGAAAGCCAATGGTTGTGTCCGTCTCCATCACGGATCGCGTATTTCGTGTACTTGTATGCAGCTACCAACACCTCCTTGACTTTTGCTGCTATTACTAACCTCAAGGAGCCAGGGTGCTGGGCAAAGCAGGATACAGGGCCCCTGTCTTCTCCCCTGGGGAATTGGAACTTCTTACCAGGGAGGCAATATCCTTGTACAGCCAGCTCTATGAGAAACCAGAGGAACAAGTACATGTTTGAGTGGGAAATGCTTGTCAAAGTACCTTGTTCTTCCTTTTTTTTAAACAGGCTAATTTGTCCCTTTTTGTTCACAAATGAAGTATTGTAATTGGAGTGTAATGAATGTTTTACCTGGGACCATAATGTTGTTTGACAATGTTAGAAATGTATGTACATTGAAATGAAAAGTCACCTAAAAGAATACGCTGAATTTTTATTTCATGTTACTCACAGTTCCAGATTTCATTGGACAAGCTGCAGGTGCCTTACTTCCTGTGGCTAGTAGACACTGTACCACTAGTAAAAGTAAAAGCATATAGCCCATATCAAAATGAGTGAAATGTAAAGTGCAAGAAAGAAATTTTAAGTTCTGGAGTTGTTCACTTTTCTGTCAAGTAAAATTATAGCCCATATTTTGAAATAAGAGTATCTGTATGTTTTAAACATGTCAGGTTGCCACATATGGGGAAAGGTATTTCCTAGTCTGCAAGTCGGAATGACACAGGCTCACAATCATGTATAAAAATATGTCCCATTACTATACACACTTGTTCATACATTAGCCAAAACCATGTTCTCACTGACAAATGGCAGCAGTTCCATACTGCATTCAGTCACTGTATGTGGTGCAAACCATAGTATCTGGCTCTTCGCTCAGTCATGGAGCTAATGGAGCTGTGTGTGGGGTGGTTATAATCAAATAATGTACACGTTGTTTGACCTTTAGTAGGTCACAATGATTTGGACTAATCAGGAGTGGGTGTCATTACAGGAGAGGTTTCATAGCCCTGGCCTAGATGATGTTTGTGGCCTGGATTGGTAACATGAGGAGGTAGAAAAGGTTGAGGGTACTACACAAATCACTGCAAATTAGTATTTCCTAGGACCTTTTAAATGTTTGAAAATGATCTGTACTGACTGTTTTGGGAAAGCATGTGAGAGATGCAACAAAATTGTATCACATCACTGTAGACAAACAAAATCACTCAAAACCTCTTTTGTCATTATTTTTTCTCATCCATGCAAGTCAACACCTTTCAAAAACATGACATTTGGAAGGCTATTGCCAAAAAGGTACAGCCCTGGGGGTCGATAAGCAACGCAGCCTGCATTGCAGGAAGAGGTGGGAGGACCTACAATGCTGGACAAGAAAGTCAACCGAAGTCTAGCTCGACCAGTCCTCCCAATGAGGCAAGTGAATGTGCTGCACACTGACCCCCTCTCAAGGTCCACATCCTTTTGGTGGCCGGAACTTGATGAGCAGTTGAGTGCCTAACATGAGTTATTGTTTATAGCTATTTTTGTTGTTTAACCTTTTTTATTTACAGCAATGTTGTATGGCATCAACAGGATGGTTGATACATATCCAATGCACACAAGGATTTCTGGAGGATTGTCAGATGGTGTCCGATGCTGTGTATGGAGTGTTACTTTGTGCTAAAGGTTGCCATTAGATTCTTCATCACAAAGCCAATTACTATTTTGAGCAGACACATGGCTGCAATGAGCAAAAAGAGTTACCTGCATTTTTTCTGTTCTGAGGGACAGTGGTACCAAACATACCACATTTTAGGATTGGGTCAGGTGTGATGCTCCATCACGAATGTGAGTAGATAATGCAGACCCTATTACTGATGAAAGGGCATATTAAGCACTTATGATACAGTTGGTGTTTCAGACTTTACACTGGTAAGTTGGCACTATGACAACTGATAATAATCAGCTGACCCAAAGGGACTAGAAACATGTGAACAATGGCATCATTCCTTATGTAAAACATGTTAGAAATACATTTTCACAGCATGATTCTAGTCAGTTTATGTAGACAGTAGCAGATTGGCATGAAGCCTTAGTCCTTTACAATGTGCATGTGAGCCTGTCTGTGTCAACCAACATGAATTATTAAGCCAAACTGTATTGCTTGAAACACAAGAATGTGTCCACATTGGTGACAGAGTTACACATACCCCACACAACATATTAGTGACCTTTGTTATGTCCAGATGAGAAATCTGTGATGGTGAGCGATGTGATACTTAAGGAGATGGAAGGTTACATCACATAAGTGTTGGAGTATCCTATCTTAAAAAATCAATATCAGTCCCAAACCATGACTCTTTTGGAAATGTGAGTATGTTTTTGCTCTGTACTGAAGTGGGTTAAAAATGTATCAAGGACTATGTATTTCCTCATGCTGTCGAAGCCATTTGTCAATCCAAATGTACATAGTGTGTAATGCATTGCTAAGCTAGGTCAGAACATATTCCACAATATATGTGCTACATTTGAAATATACTTTAGTTTCTTGAAATGCATCATACCATTGTGAAATTGTCAGACAAAGAAAATAGGCTTTCAGTTCAGACTTATTAGCACAGCATTGCAGTATTTGTGGACACACATTGGTACCTATGTAACTTTTGGTGAATGTACATAATGCAGATTATTAGACCTTGAAAACCCACTGTACAGATGCATTTCAGATTAGTGTGAGTTTTGGGGACATAGGTTCAGTGTTCCCTAGCAATCAGATGCATGAAATAGCTCATGCAGAGAAATAAAAGTGGATAAGAGACAAGGGCATTCATGATATCGGAGCTAGTATGAGGAATTTCTAGACTGAGCAATTGGTTTGTAGAAATTCTTCCCTACATGCATGAGATACTATACTGATGATAAAGAAGCCAAGCCAAGTTTTATAGCCTTGAATCTGCTTAAATATGTAGTCTTAGCAAATGTTTTGTGAGCAAAGTTCAGATTTGGTTCTGTTTACACAGATACATTCAAACTTTGTGTGCTTGTTTTCAGCAACATAAGGGCAAGGCGAAGGTGACATTGGCCACCCCATCAGGGAAGAAGCTGGCCACTGTGGTTCCGGTGCTGACACCGACACCAAGGGACACAGTAGCACGGAGGGTGAGGGGACTGGCATGGAGGTCACCAGCAATACATCATCATCTTCAGAGGCCTCCAAAAAAGACGACTCCCTAGTGGTGGTGGACCCTACCGCAACATTACCACCTGCATTGTTGTCCACCACCCACATTCCCATCTCCACCCTCCCTCTTGCTCTCCTCCAGTTGGCTGTACCCACCCTCTAAAAGGGGTGGTGTCACTTTTGCTGCAGGTACCTCCCCTCCTGCTCCTGTCTCCCAGGCTGTGTTCAGTGAGGAGGCTGTTGACCTCTTGTAGACTATCCCTGTAGCTCAGACTGCACTACTGAATGCCACCCAGGTGCATAGTGGCCAGATGATACAGATGCAAGCTTACCTGGATGACATTCGCAGTGCCATGTTTGCTCTACTGAGGTCATTCCAAGACCTGGCCTCCTCACTGATCGCAGCCTCCCACTCATCCCATCCTCGTACCCCAAATCCCACCCGTTCCCGATCCCAAATCCCTATTCTCAGCCCTATCTGAAGAACATTCACTCTTTTACACACTCAAACACACACAAGCAATCCACCCACAAATAAACACAGACACAGCAAAATACACAGGCACACACACACACACATACAGATACCACACCCACCACCACAAGCATACTCACAAACACCACACCCAACACCACACCCACATGCACAGCTACTACCACAACACCTGCAGACACCACAACCACCACCACACCCACATGCAACTGCTTTATATTGGGTTTATATCATTCAATTTAGGTGTCCTGTTTATGTAAAGGTTATGGTAGTTTGGGGTCCTGGATGGACACGTTTCTATTTTGGATTTAAGTGACTTTTTGTGTAGGTGTCCGTTGCCATGAGGGCATTTAGTCCATTCCCATGAGGGCACTTAGTATCAGATTTTAGGGTATTAAAAATGTGTGTTTGTTTATTTGTAACAAGCTACAACATGGCACACATATGCATTGCAGATCATTCTACTATTGCTTGCAAGTATTTTTTTAAACATGCACAAGTTCACTGCTAGTGTACAATGACAATTCAGAGGATGACAGGTAACACAGTGACTTACCTTCTGTTTCGGTGACGACGGGGTTGATTTTTTTCTTGGTCTAGGAACAACAGCAGCAATGGTAGGATTTCTATGATGAGGTTCATGGTGACAGGAAATGAGAAAACTTGAAAAAAGATAAGGTTTGTGCTTGTATCCCTCTCAACACAGCCTAAGGTGTGGAGGTATGGCCACCATAATTAAGTCGGGGGAGGCACATTGTGATTTGCTCAGCTGTAAAAGTGGCTGGGGTACCCCTGCTAGCCGCTTTTGTCTATAATGCTGTCGATGTGGGTGAAGATTCACGGCAGTGACGGTGCTTCATCTGCAGTCTTTCATCTATGGAACTGTCAACATCTAAATTGAATGGGTGGACAGCCAAGGCGATGGAAGGGAAAGCTGACTGGAAAATCGACGGCGCGACCATCACTGCCAAGATCTAAATCAGGACCTAAATGTGATCTCAATTATATGTTGCACTTTCAATTTTGGAAGGCCAAACTATTGTTTAGACCACAGATAGTCTGTGTTTTTAGGGGAAATAGTGGGTAGTAAAGTGTACTTAAATGAAAACAAAAAATATCTAAAAATGAGTAAATAAATCTACTACACTATATTTCCCCTTAAGTCCAAGAAGGCACACTAAGGCCCTCATTACAACCCTGGCGGTAAATCCCTCTGACCGCCGTGCCGACGGCCTCTAACATACTGTGTCCGTGGTGGAAATCCACAACGGGTATTATGACCCACACTGAGAATTCTATACAAGACAACTACACAAGTCCGCCACACCAAAGGTCAGTAATAAACCCACACTGTTACGCCAACAGGAATACTCCCACAATATCACGACCCACGAATCAACGCAGCAGTCATTCAACCGCGGTAATCCATTGGCGGTACACACCGCCGCGCTCAAAATACACACACATTTACAAAACTACACCACATTGGACAACTCAAACTACACACACCTGACACACATACACACACCACACCCACACACCCACATCACTATAAAACACCCATCCACCCACATTACCCACAACCCCTTACACCGAAACATTTTTAAGAAGCAGAGAGAGAGAAGCAAAGACCACACCAGCATCCAGAGGCACACAACACCATCACTCATACACCATCCACGCACATCACACCACACACCCCAACACATCACCCCACACATCACATCAACCATCACCTCACACATTACTCACACCACATCATGGCACCTCAAAGACACCCCAGGTTTTCTGAGGAGGAGCTCAGGGTCATGGTTGAGGAAATCATCCGGGTAGAGCCACGCTATTCGGATCACAGGTGCAGCAGACACCCATTGCAAGAAAGATGGAGCTATGACGGAGAATTGTCGACAGGGTCAACGCAGTGGGACAGCATCCAAGAACAAGGGATGACATCAGGAAGAGGTGGAACGACCTACTGGCAAAAGGTGCGTTCCGTGGTATCCAGACACCAAGTAGCTGTACAGAGGACTGGCGATGGACCCCCACCTCCTCCCCCACAACTAACAACATGGGAGTAGCAAGTCTTGGCAATAATGCATCCTGTCAGGGAGACCAGATCCTCGGGCCTGTGCACGTTCCCAACATGCCCACCACTAGACAGCTCCAAAGCTCTGACAGAAATATCACAGAGGCTGAGAGAGTCCAAGTTGGGGGAAAGGGGATTAGGTAGGAACAGTTGGGAAGGAGACCTGTAGGAAGCAAAAGGTTAAACAACACAATGTCAAGATATAATCACATTGATTTTCAATAGACTATGGTTCTAAGAGTTCTCATACTGAAACCATGGATAACCTAAGAAGTGTCCATAACTAGACCTCAAGAAATCTAGGTACCTTGAAAAATCAGGAATGGGTTAATGCAATGTCTCATATGAGCTTTTCATGAAATATCACATACTGTCTAGAAATACAAGAGCCTACTAGAATAATGTTTCAGAACAAACATTGCATTTTTACATGAGGACAAAAGGCTATCTGAAACATTCTCTGGAAAACAATAGGAATTGTACTAGGGACTTAATATGCACAAAGAATGTCACATTTTGAATTAAGCATCTTCACAGAAAATCCAAAAGCTCTGGATAAATGTGTGCACCTCAACAAACACAACACTCACTGTTGCCCATCTGAACATCAAGTTTTACATGCTGGAAATGAATCGCGCACACTGCCGATTTGAACAAGAATATGCAAATGCCATGAAATGATCGCTGTAGGAAAGTACCATCTTGCCTGGCATGTTACCCCCATATTTCACTGTATATATGTTGTTTTAGTGTATGTGTCAATGGGACCCTGCCAGCCAGGGCCACAGTACTCATAAGTGTGCCCTGTATGTGTTCCCTGTGTGATGACTAACTGTCTCACTGAAGCTCTGCTAACCAGAACCTCAGTGGTTATGCTCTCTCTGCTTTCTAAATTGTCACTAACAGGCTAGTGACCAATTTCACCAATTCACATTGGCATACTGGAACACCCTTATAATTCCCTAGTATATGGTACTGAGGTACCCAGGGTATTGGGGTTCCAGGAGATCCCTATGGGCTGTAGCATTTCTTTTGCCACCCATAGGGAGCTCAGACAATTCTTACACAGGCCTGCCACTGCAGCCTGAGTGAAATAACGTCCACATTATTTCACAGCCATTTACCACAGCACTTAAGTAACTTATAAGTCACCTATATGTCTAACCTTCACCTGGTGAACGTTGGGTGCTAAGTTACTTAGTGTGTGGGCACCCTGGCACTAGCCAAGGTGCCCCCACATTGTTCAGGGCAAATTCCCCGGACTTTGTGAGTGCGGGGACACCATTACACGCGTGCACTATACATAGGTCACTACCAATGTATAGCGTCACAATGGTAACTCCGAACATGGCCATGTAACATGTCTAAGATCATGGAATTGTCACCCTAATGCCTTTCTGGCATTGGGGAGACAATTCCATGATCCCCCGGGTCTCTAGCACAGACCCGGGTACTGCCAAACTACCTTTCCCGGGGTTTCACTGCAGCTGCTGCTGCTGCCAACCCCTCAGACAGGTTTCTGCCCTCCTGGGGTCCAGCCAGGCCTGGCCCAGGAAGGCAGAACAAAGGACTTCCTCAGAGAGAAGGTGTTACACCCTCTCCCTTTGGAAAAAGGTGTCAGGGCTGGGGAGGAGTAGCCTCCCCCAGGCTCTGGAAATGCTTTGATTGGCACAGATGGTGCCCATCTCTGCATAAGCCAGTCTACACCGGTTCAGGGATCCCACAGCCCTGCTCTGGTGTGAAACTGGACAAAGGAAAGGGGAGTGACCACTCCCCTGACCTGCACCTCCCAGGGGAGGTGCCCAGAGCTCCTCCAGTGTGCCCCAGACCTCTGCCATCTTGGATTCAGAGGTGTGCTGGCACACTGGACTGCTCTGAGTGGCCAGGGCCAGCAGGTGACGTCAGAGACTCCTTCTGATAGGCTCTTACCTGTGTTACTAGCCTATCCTCCTGCCTAGGTAGCCAAACCTCCTTTTCTGGCTATTTAGTGTCTCTGCTTTGGGGAATTCTTCAGATACCGAATGCAAGAGCTCACCAGAGTTCCTCTGCAATTCTCTCTTCACCTTCTGCCAAAGGATCGACCGCTGACTGCTCAGGATGCCTGCAAAACCGCAACAAAGTAGCAAAGACGACTACTGCAACCTTGTATCGCTTCATCCTGCTGGCTTTCTCGTCTGTTTCCTGGTGGTGCATGCTCTGGGGGTAGCCTGCCTCCTTCTTGCACCAGGAGCTCTGAAGAAATCTCCCGTGGGTCAACGGAATCTTCACACTGCAACCGCAGGCAACAAAAGACTGCACCACCGGTCCTCTGGGTCCCCTCTCAGCACGACGAGCGTGGTCCCTGGAACTCAGCAACTCTGTCCAAGTGACTCCCACAGTCCAGTGACTCTTCAGTCCAAGTTTGGGGGAGGTAAGTCCTTGCCTCCCCACGCTAGACTGCATTGCTGGGTACCGCGTGATTTGCAGTTGCTCCGGCTCCTGTGCACTCTTCCAGGATTTCCTTCATGCACAGCCAAGCCTGGGTCCCCGACACTCTAACCTGCAGTGCACAACCTTCTGAGTTGTCCTCCGGAATCGTGGGACTCCCTTTTCTGACTTTGGATGGGCTCCGGTTCACTCCTCTTCCAAGTGCCTGTTCCGGTACTTCTGCGGGTACTGCCTGCTTCTGTGAGGGCTCCCTTACTTGCTGGGCGCCCCCTCTGTCTCCTCATCCACGTGGTGACATCCTGGTCCCTCCTGGGCCACAGCAGCATCCAAAAACCCTAACAGCGACCCTTGCAGCTAGCAAGGCTTGTTTGCAGTCTTTCTGCATGGGAACACATCTGCAAGCTTCTTCACGACATGCAACATCCATCCTCCAAAGGGGAAGTTCCTAGTCCTCTTCGTTCTTGCAGAAACCAAAGCTTCTTCCATCCGGTGGCAGCTTCTTTGCACCCTGAGCTGGCATTTCCTGGGCATCTGCCCTCTCTCGACATTGGCGCAACTCTTGGAATTGGTCCTCTTGTTTCACAGGTACTCAGGTCTGGAAATCCACTGTTGTTGCTTTGCTGGTGTTGGTCTTCCTTGCAGAAACCCCCTATCACGACTTCTGTGCTCTCTGGGGGTTATAGGTGCAGTTTACACCTACTTTTCACGGTCTTGGGGTGGGCTGTTTTTCTAACCCTCACTGTTTTCTTACAGTCCCAGCGACCCTCTACAAGCTCACATAGGTTTGGGGTCCATTCGTGGTTCGCATTCCACTTTTGGAGTATATGGTTTGTGTTGCCCCTATACCTATGTGCTCCTATTGCAATCTAATGTAACTTTACATTGTTTGCTTTACTTCCTTTTGCTATTACTGCATATTTTTGGTATTGTGTACATATATCTTGTGTATATTTGGCATCCTCATACTGAGGGTACTCATTGAAATACTTTTGGCATATTGTCATAAAAATAAAGTACCTTTATTTTTAGTATATCTGTGTATTGTGTTTTCTTATGATATTGTGCATATGACATCAGTGGTATAGAAGGAGCTTTGCATGTCTCCTAGTTCAGCCTAAGCTGCTCTGCTATAGCTACCTTCTATCAGCCTAAGCTGCTAGAAACACCTCTTCTACACTAATAAGGGATAACTGGACCTGGTACAGAGTGTAAGTACCCCTTGGTACCCACTACAAGCCAGGCCAGCCTCCTACAATCGTGCACGCTGCTCCCTATCTGAACATCAAGTTTTACATGCTGAAAATGAGTCGCGCACACTGCCGATTTGAACAAGAATATGCAAATGCCATGAAATGATCTCACAAGCTGTTGCCGATCTGAACATCAACTTTTACATGCTGGAAATGAATCGCACACACTGCCGATTCGAACAAGAATATGCAAATGCCATGAAATGATCATGCAAGCTGTTGCCGATCTGAACATCAAGTTTTACATGCTGGAAATGAATCGCGCACACTGTCGATTCGAACAAGAGTATGCAAATGCCATGAAATTATCGCGCAAGCTGTTGCCGATCTGAACATCGAGTTTTACATGCTGGAAATGAATTGCGCACACTGCTGATTCGAACAAAAATATGCAAATGCCATGAAATGATCATGCAAGCTTTTGCCGATCTGAACATCAAGTTTTACATGCTGGAAATGAATCGCGCACACTGCCGATTTGAACAAGAATATGCAAATGCCATGAAATGATCTCACAAGCTGTTGCCGATCTGAATATCAACTTTTACATGCTGGAAATGAATCGCACACACTGCCGATTCGAACAAGAATATGCAAATGCCATGAAATGATCATGCAAGCTGTTGCCGATCTGAACATCAAGTTTTACATGCTGGAAATGAATCGCGCACACTGTCGATTCGAACAAGAGTATGCAAATGCCATGAAATTATCGCGCAAGCTGTTGCCGATCTTAACATCGAGTTTTACATGCTGGAAATGAATTGCGCACACTGCTGATTCGAACAAGAGTATGCAAATGCCATGAAATGATCACGCAAGCTGTTGCCGATCTGAACATCAAGTGTTACCTGCTGGAAATGAATCGTGCACACTGCCGATTCGAACAAGAATATGCAAATGCCATGAAATGATCGCGCAAGCTGTTGCAGATCTGAACATCAAGTTTTACATGCTGGAAATGAATTGTGCACACTGCCGATTCGAACAAGAATATGCAAATGCCATGAAATGATTGTGCAAGCTTTTGCCTATCTGAATGCCAAGGTTTACATGAGAGCAATGAATCGCGCACTCTGAAAGTTTCACAAGTAGGCCCAAAACTTGAGAGTCTTTGAGAACGGGGTTGGGGCCCAGCCCCACCTCCGCCTTACCGCCCTGCTCAAGGATCACCAATATAATGCGGGCTGGCCTGGAACATCAAGGTAGGCCTCCAGAACAGGAGCTCAGGAAGTTGCTGCTGTTCTGCACCGGGACCTCTGAATAGTGAGCACGTGGAGCTGGGCTGGCTCCCTTATTTAGAGTCTGGCCCAGCCCACAAACCACACCCAGTCATGCTGCAGGGAAAGCTTCCAGAAGGTCCTAGAAAGGGACCACACCCTAACACACTCAGTAAGCCTGCAGCAATACCTTGCAAATGGACAGTTATTGCAAACATCATTAATAGAGTTTTTCAAGGTTAAACTCTGCAATGCAAAAGGTTAACATACTGCAGATAAACACAATGCATGAATTATGCTCCTGCATAAAGGCTGGGTTTTTGCATTTTTGTCACCCGTAGAACGTGCACTGTCCTGATGTTGACACATCCTGAGGGCCATGGAGGAGTAGCAAGAGGACTGGACTCTAGTAAGTCATGTCTTTACTATTACATCCCCCCTCGCTACCTGCATGCCATCACATACTCCCACCTTCACCCTCACCTTCACTCCCATGACTCCACCATCTCCCACACACCCCACCATCAGGCCCCACCACTCCCACAACCAAGCCCTGCATGTAACAACAATGCATGGACACCCATCGCAGACATGCATGGACAACCATCACCAAAGCATTTCCAATAGAGAGACTCACCCAAGGCACACAATCACCACTCACACAAGGGCCAAGGCGATATTGCAAGCACAATAATAGAGGAAAACACACCCATTGCACAAGATGGCACACACAGATAAAATAACAGTGCATTACACCCCAACAGGATCCCTAACCAACGTCACTGGACAGGAGGTGCCAGCCACATCCAGTCCCCACACAGAAGAGGCCCACAATGATGACAGCATCTCTGCACGCCTGGATCAAGATGACCAGCCTGGCCCATCAGGGACCTCTGGACAGTTGGTTTCCCTGCCACAGTCCCAAGGCACCACAGAACCTCCCCCCTCACGAAACACCACCACAGCACCCACCCAGTGGGCCCATGCCACTGTCCCCAGGACACGACAATCAGCAGTGTGTCCACCGCTACAGGGACCCCGGGCAACCCCACTAACACAGGACGATCAGGGACCTGGGTCAGTGGGAGTGGGAACACGGTTCAGGGGACAGAGGCACAGGACAACAGGGAAGCTGGGAGGACTGCTGTGCGACAGGGGGAGGACAGGCCCAGGGAACCGACCCTCCACAAGGCACTATCAAACATCATGGGAGCATACCACCATTCCCAGGAGACCATGGGCACGGTCTTGGCCAAGCTTCAGGAGACCCAGCGGCTGCAGGAGGGACAATACATGGGGATCAGGGAGGACCTCACCAACATCTACACCATCCTGGTCACCATAGCAGGGGTGCTGACTGACAGGCAAGACCATGAGGGAGGCAGTGGCAGAGCAAAGGGCCCCTGACACTAGCCAAATCGAGGAGAAGCCCTCCACCTCCTCCGGCGCTAGTGCCCACCAGCACCCCACCCCCTGCAGAAGGAGAACCACCCTGGAAACGGTCCCTGCGATCCAGGCAGAAGACAGAGAACATTGTCAAGAGCCCTGACAGGAAATAAGACCCTCCTGATCGTCACCCTTCTGTCCCACTATGTCACCCTGTACTCCTTGAACTGCCATTACTCCCCTTCTTATGCCCCATTGGACAATGCACCTGTGATACCAAGAGACTGGACTGTACTATTGACCTTCCTCCACCATCACCCCAGCCTCTTCCACATACCCCTATAAACATTAGCCCCTAAATAAACACCCTTGAATCACAAACCAATCTGGAGTCAGTCTGATCTTTCACAAATGTATTATTACATCACCAACAAATATCAATGTAAATGTTAATTTGCTCATACCAATATACGACAGTTGTTCGGCAGCAGTACATATGGCAGAAGGCAGAATGAGGTACCCAGATCTGAAAAATTGAAAGCCAAAGTGAATTGTCAGTGTGCATAGACAGAGGTGAAGAGGCTGACTTATACAATGTCCTACAGTATTCAGAAATGTGAGGAGCAGTTACAGTCTCTTACCTGTGTGTCACTGGAAGTACTGCATGATGATGTTCGTTCGGTTGTCAATATCTTCTTCCTCTGCCTCCTCTTCCTCACTGTCCACAGGCTCCACCGCTGCCACAAGACCATCATCAGACACATCCTCCTGCAGAAAAGGCACCAGGCGTTGCAATACCAGGTTGTGCAACTTACAGCATGCCATGATTATCTGGCATATCTTTTTCGGTGACTAGGGTAGGGAGCCACCTGTTAGAGGGAGGCACCAGAATCTGGCCTTCAGGAGGACGAACGTCCTCTCAATAATACGCCAAGTTCACCCATGTGCCTCATTGTAGGGTTCCTCTGCCCTTGTCCTGGCATTCCTCACTGGGTCAGTAGCCATGAGACGTTGGAGTAACCAGAGTCACCTGCAAATGTCGAGGGATAACTATTAGACACACACTAACCCTTAGGGACTACCCCATACCCAGACACCTACTCCTACTGTGTGGGGACCTTGGGCTCACCTACTAGCCACACACGGTGCCTCTGGAGTTGGCCCATCACATAAGGGATACTGCTATTCTTCAAAATGTAGGCGTCATGCACAGAGCCAGGATACTTGGCATTCACATGAGAGATGTACTGGTCCGCGAAACACACCATCTGCACATTGATCAAATGGTACCTTTTTTTGATTTCTGTACACTTGTTCATTTCTGCGGGGGGGACAAATGCCACATGTGTACCATCAATGGCACCAATGGTGTTGGAGATATGTCCCAGAGCATAAAAGTCAGCTTTCACTATGGGCAAATCCTCCACCTTGGCAAAAATGATGTAGCTGCGCATGTGTTTCAGCAGGGCAGACAACACTCTGGTCAACACGATAGAAAACATTGGCTGAGACATCCCAGATGCCATCGCCACTGTAGTTTGAAAGGAGCCACTTTCCAGGAAATGGAGCACTGACAGGACCTGCACTAGAGGGGGATTCCTGTGGGATGGCGGATAGCTGACATCAGGTCTGGCTCCAATTGGGCACACAGGTGTTGGATTGTGGCACGATCAAGTCTGTAGATGATAATGATGTGTCTGTCTTCCATTGTCGACAGGTTCACCAGGGGCCTGTACACCGGAGGATGACGCTGTAAGGAAATGCCTTCTTGGCATGGTTACCCCCTAACTTTTTAGCTTTGCTGATGCTAAGTTATGATTTTAAAGTGTGTTGGGACCCTGCTAACCAGGCCCCAGCACCAGTGTTCTTTCCCTAAACTGTACCTTTGTCTCCACAATTGGCACAACCCTGGCACTCAGGTAAGCCCCTTGTAACTGGTACCCCTTGGACCAAAGGCCCTGATGCCAGGGAAGGTCTCTTAGGGCTGCAGCATGTCGTATGCCACCCTAGGGATCCATCACTCAGCACATGTACACTGCCTCACAACTTGTGTGTGCTGGTGGGGAGAAAATGACTAAGTCGACATGGCACTCCCCTCAGAGTGCCATACCAACCTCACCCTGCCTGTGGCATAGGTAAGTCACCCCTCTAGCAGACCTTACAGTCCTAAGGCAGGGTGCACTATACCACAGGTGAGGGCATATGTGCACGAGCACTATGCCCCTACAGTGTCTAAGCAAAACCTTCGACATTGTAAGTGCAGGGTAGCCATAAGAGTATACAGTCTGGGAGTTTGTCAAATATAACTCTACAGTTCCATAATGGCTACACTGAAATCTGGGAAGTTTGGTATCAACCTTCTCAGCACAATAAATGCACACTGATGCCAGTGTGCAATTTATTGTAACATACACCCAGAGGGCATCTTAGAGATCCGCCCTGAATACCAATCCAACTTCTAGTGTAGGCTGACCAGTTTCTGCCAGCCTGACACACACCAGACATGTTGCTGGCCACATGGGGAGAGTGCCTTTGTCACTCTGTGGCCAGGAACAAAGCCTGTATTGGGTGGAGGTGCTTCTCACCTCCCCCTGCAGAAACTGTAACACCTGGGGTTGAGCCTTGAGGCTCACCCCTTTTGTTACAGTGTCCCAGGGCATCCCAGCTAGTGGAGATGCCCGCCCCTCTGGCCACTGCCCCCACTTCTGATGGCAAGGTTGGAGTAGATAATGAGAAAAACAAGGAGGAGTCACCCACCAGTCAGGACAGTCCCTGATGTGTCCTGAGCTGAGGTGACCCCTGCCTTTAGAAATCCTCCATCTTGAGTTTGGAGGATTCACCCAATAGGATTAGGGATGTGCCCCCATCCCCACAGGGAGGAGGCACAAAGAGGGTGTAGCCACCCTCAAGGACAGTAGCCATTGGCTACTGCCCTCCCAGACCTAAACACACCCCTAATTCAGTATTTAGGGGCTCCCCAGATCCCAGGAAATCAGATTTCTGCAACCTGAAGAAAGAAGGACTGCTGACCTACAAGCCTGCAGAGAAGAAGGAAGACGACAACTGCTTTGGCCCCAGCCCTACCGGCCTGTCTCCAACTTTGAAAACCTGCAACCAGCGACGCATCTGACAGGGACCAGCGACCTCTGAAGCCTCAGAGGACTGCCCTGGACTAAAGGACCAAGAAACTCCTGTGAACAGCGGCTCTGTTCAAAACCAGCTATTTCTTTGCAACAAAGAAGCAACTTTCCAAGACTGCACGTTTCCCGCCGGAAGCGTGAGAATTCTCACTCTGCACCCGACGCCCCCGGCTCCAGATTCAGAGAACCAACACCTCAGGGCGGACTCCCCGGTGACTGCGAGCCCGTGAGTAACCAGAGACGACGCCCCTGAGCCCCCCACAGTGACGCCAGCAGAGAGAATCCAGAGGCTCCCCCTGACGGCGACTGCCTGTAACAAGGGACCCGACGCCTGGAACCAACACTGCATCTGCAGCTCCCAGGACCTGAAGGAACTGAACTTCAGTGCAGGAGTGACCACCAGGCAACCCTCTGCCTAGCCCAGGTGGTGGCTGTCCCGAGAAGCCCCCGTGCCTACCTGCACCGCTAGAGTGACCCCTGGGTCCCTCCATTGTTTCCTATCTGAAACCCGACACCTGCTTTGCACACTGCAACCGGCCGCCCCTGTGCTGCTGAGGGTATGTTTTGTGTGCCTACTTGTGTCCCCTCGAGCGCTCGACAAAACCCCCCTGGTCTGCCCCCCGAGGACACAGGTACTTACTTGCTGGCAGACTGGAACCAGAGCACCCCTGTTCTCCGTAGGCGCCTATGTGTTTTGGGCACCTCTTTGACCTCTGCACCTGACCGGCCCTGAGCTGCTGGTGTGGTAACTTTGGGGTTGCCTTGAACCCCCAACAGTGGGCTGCCTATGCCCCAGAACTGAGACTCGTAAGTGTTTTACTTACCTCCTAAACTAACCTTTACTTACCTTCCCCAGGAAATGTTGATTTTTGCACTGTGTCCACTTTGAAAATAGCTTATTGCCATTTTTACAAAGACTGTATATGATATTGCTTTTACTCAAAGTTCCTACAGTATCTAAGTGATGTACCTTGTATTTAATGTGTTTACTGCAAATCTTGAACCTGTGGTTCCTAAAATAAACTAAGAAAATATATTTTTCAATATAAAAACCTATTGGCCTGGAGTAAGTCTTTGGGTGTGTGTTCTTAATGTAGGAGGCTGGCCTGGCTTATAGTGGGTACCTTGTGGTACTTACCCCGTGTGCCAGGTCCAGTTATCCCTTATTAGTAGAATAAAGGTGTTTCTAGCAGCTTAGGCTGATAGAAGGTAGCTATGGCAAAGCAGCTTAGGCCGAACTAGGAGACATGCAAAGCTCCTACTATACCACTTATATCATACAGCCCAATATCATAAGAAAACACCATACACAGAGTTACTAAAAATAAAGGTACTTTATTTTTATGACAATATGCCACGAGAATCTCAGTGAGTACCCTGAGTTAGAAGGTAAGTAATATACACAAGTTATATGTACAGAAACCCAAAACAGGTAAGTAAGAGTCAGAAAAGAAATGCAAACAGTGTAGAATTACAATAGGATTTAATAGGCAAACATAGGTCTAGGGGCATCACAAACCATATACTCCAAAAGTGGAATGCGAATCACGAATGGACCCCAGACCTATGGGAGCTTGTAGAGGGTTGCTGGGACTGTAAGAAAACAGTCAGGGTGTCCAAGATAACCCACTCCAAGACCCTGAAAAGTAGGAGTAAAGTACATCTACTACCCCAAAAGGACACAATAGTTGTGATAGGGGGATTCTGCAAGAACCACAAACACCAGCAAAGCACTGAAGACGGATTCCTGGACCTGTGGACCTGGAAGGCAAGGGAACCAAGTCCAAGAGTCGCGATAGTGTCCGGGGGGGCAGGAGCCCAGGAAACCCCGGATGAAGGTGCAAGGAAGCTGCATCCGGATGGAAGAAGTTTAGGATTATGCAACAACAAAGAGAGCTAGGAAATTCTCCTTTGGATGGCAGATGTCCCACGGCATGCTGAAGGTTGCAGAAGTGTTCCCACGCACAAATACTACAAACAAGCCTTGCTAGCTGCAACGGTCGTGGTAGAGGTTTTTGGGTGCTGCTGGGGACCAGGAAGGACCAGGATGTTGGCCCTTGGAGGAGGAGACAGAGGGGGTACTCAGCAACTCAGAGAGCCCCCACAGAAGCAGGCAGCACCCACAGAAGTACCAAAACAGGCACTTAGAAGGTTTGTGAACCAGAGCTGGCTCAGAGTCACAAAGGAGGGTCCCACGATGTTGGAGGCCAACTCAGAGAGATGAGCACTGCAGGACGGAGTGCTGGGGACCCAGGCTAGGCTGTGCATGAAGGAAATCCTGGAGGAGTACACAGGAGCCGGAGCAGCTGAAAATCACACAGTACACAGGTTTGCAGTCTAGCGTGGGGATGCAAGGACTTACCTCCACCAAACTTGGACTGAAGGATCACTGGACTGTGGGAGTCACTTAGATAGAGTTCCTGTGTTCCAGGGACCACGCTTGTCAGGATGAGAGGGAACCCAGAGGACCGGTGATGCAGTCTTTTGGTGCCTGCATTAGCAGGGGGAAGATTCTGTCGACCCACAGGAGATTTCATCTTGGCTTCCAGTGCAGGGTGAAGGCAGGTGACCCCCAGAGCATGCACCACCAAGAAACAGTTGAGAACGCCAGCAGGATTAGGTGCTACAATGTTGCTGGTAGTCGTCTTGCTACTTTGTTGTGGTTTTGCAGGAGTCCTGAAGCAGTCAGCCGTCGATCCTTGGCAGAAGTCAAAGAGGGGAGAGCAGAGGAACTCTGGTGAGCTCCTGCATTCGTTATCTGAAGAATACCCCAGAGGAGAGACCCTAAATAGCGAGGAAAGGAGGTTTGGCTACCAAGAAAGGAGGATTGGCTACCAAGAAAGGTAAGAGCCTATCAGAGGGGGTTTCTGACGTCACCTGCTGGCACTGGCCACTCAGAGCAGTCCAGTGTGCCCCAACACCTCTGAATCCAAGATGGCAGAGGTCTGGGACACACTGGAGGAGCTCTGGGCACCTCCCCTGGGAGGTACTGGTCAGGAGAGAGGTCACTTCCCTTTCCTTTGTCCAGTTTCACACCAGAGCAGGGCTGGGGGATCCCTGAACCGGTGTAGACTGGCTTATGCAGAGATGGGCACCATCTGTGCCCATCAAAGCATTTCCAGAGGCTGGGGGAGGCTACTCCTCCCCAGCCCTTCACACCTATTTCTAAAGGGCGAGGGTGTAACACCCTCTCTCAGAGGAAATCCTTTGTTCTGCCTTCCTGGGACAGGGCTGTCTGGACCCCAGGAGGGCAGAATCCTGTCTGAGGGGTTGGCAGCAGCTGCAGTGGAAACCCCGAAAAGGCAGTTTGGCAGCACCCGGGTTCTGTGCTAGAGACCCGGGGATCATGAAATTGTACCCCCAATACCAGAATGGTATTGGGGTGACAATTCCTTGATCTTAGACATGTTACATGGCCATGTTAAGAGTTACCATTGTGACGCTATACATAGGTACTGACCTATGTATAGTGCACACGTGTAATGGTGTCCCCGCACTCACAAAGTCCGGGGAATTTGCCCTGAACGATGTGGGGGCACCTTGGCTAGTGCCAGGGTGCCCACAAACTAAGTAACTTGGCACCCAATATAGGTGACTTATAAGTTACTTATGTGCAGTGAAAAATGGCTGTGAAATAATGTGGACGTTAGTTCACTCAGGCTGCAGTGGCAGGCCTGTGTAAGAATTGTCTGAGCTCCCTATGGATGGCAAAAGAAATGCTGCAGCCCATAGGGATCTCCTGGAACCCCAATACCCTGGGTAGCCTAAGTACCATATACAAGGGAATTATATGGGTGTACCAGTGTGCCAATGAGAAATGGTAAATGTAGTCACTAGCCTGCAGTGACAAATTTAGAAAGCAGAGAGAGCGTAAACACTGAGGTTCTTCATTTATTGTCTGTGTGTGTACAACAAATGCTTAACACTACCCTCTGATAAGCCTACTGCTCGGCCACACTACCACAAAACAGAGCATTAGAATTATCTAATTTTTCCACTATCTTACTTCTAAGGGGAACCCTTGGACTCTGTGCATACTATCTCTTACTTTGAGATAGTATATACAGAGCAAACTTCCTACAGACGCCATCTCATCATCTGCCCCAGCAGATGTGCCCTATGGAGGAGAATGGTGAGCAGAGGGTCATGTACCACATAGGTTGCACAAGTGTGTTTGCAGTAATGTGGGTAAATCTGTGTGTGGTGTAGTTTGTCCATATATCTGCCAATTTGTGCTGTGACGCAGTTAGGTGCCATGCCATGAGCACCCCGGAAATGGCGGATGCCTGACTTGTGAGGAGGGACAAGGGGAAATGAGGTAACTGCGCTGGCGTTGTGCAGTGTTGCGGTAGGTGGTCGAAGACCGCCACGCAATTCAGCATTGATTATCATTGTGCCCTATGGTTTCCAGGAGCCAATGACGATGTACACTGGCCGTGACGGTATGGACCGCCGTGGATGTGACCACCATTTTCTATTTGTTCACTCACTTGATACCTGACCTTCAACAGGAGAGGACCTACACTGTAAAGTGCTGCTGTGACCTGAGTCTCGAAGCGACAATGGCTCGAGTGTCTGGGGAAAGGGCCCCTGTCTTCACCCGGGAGGAGTTGGACAAACTGGTGGATGGGGTCCTCCCCCAGTACACTCTACTCTGCGGACCTCCAGTAAACAGGTGAGTAACCTGTGAGCATGATGCATGGGCAATGCCTGTTTGCAGTGGTGTAGATGGAAGATACATGCGGGGGTGAAGCCTGCATGTGAGGATGGTGAGTGTATGTGCATCAGGGCATGGGTGGGAACTGGTGGGCAATGAGTATGACGGTCCGGACGGGTGAGTAATTTCCTTTCCTCCTGTACCTTTCCTCTAGGTCAGCTCCCACCAGAAGAAGGGTATTTGACGTGCCATCGCCAAGGAAGTGCGGACCCTGGTGGTCTATCATAGACGGAGCACCCACTGCCACAAGAGATGGGAGGACCTGCGCCGCGGGAGCAAAAGACGGCGGAGGCCTAGCTGGGGCTGGCCTCCCAACGTGGAAGGGGTGCCCGTTGCACCATGACCCCCCTGATGTTCCAGATTCTGGCAGGGGCATATCCAGAGTTGGATGGGAGCTTGAGATCATCACAGCAGCCACAAGGGGGTGAGTACAGTGTCATTAAGCTGACTCTGTGCGCTTTATGAATTGTCTGGGTGGGGGATATGGGTTCCCCCAGGCCAGGGAGAACTTGGTGGGGTAGGTCCCTTGTTGGGCAGGCTCTAAGGCACTCCAACTCCAATATTTTTAGTGGGCATCTACAACTGGGCAGGCTCCTGTGGGTTCCAGGTGTGCAGCAAATGGTGTTAGGCATTGTACCCCATGGCCTGGTGAATTTCCCACTAACTGCTAGTGCATGGCCTAGTGCATAGGGCTGCTCCCTGTGTGTTGTGTCCACCAACGGTAGTGGTGTTGCTGGCATTGACCATGTGTGTTTTCTGTCTTCCCTTCCCTCCCCTTCTTGTTTTGTCACCCTGTCTTTGTGTGCATTAGCATCATCTGGCGGAGGAGCAGAGGCACCGGTGATGGAGGGAGCTGCATCCCACATGGCCCTGGAGGGTGAATCCACGGAGGCTGAAGGCACCAGTGGGACAGATGGCGAGGGGAGCTCCACGACGGGGACAGGAGGGGATACCAGCGACTCCTCCTCTGATGGAAGCTCCCTGGTGGTGGCGAACACCTCTGTGCCCACCCCAACAACAGGTACAGCCGCCACCCCCCCACCAGCACTGCCCTCCCAGCAGCCCCTCAGCGTGTTTCCCGTGCCCGCTCACCCAGGAGGGTGGGCATCTTCTTCACCCCAGGCACCTCAGGCCCTGCCCCAGTCAGCCCTGCTGCCCTCAGTGAGGAGGTTATTGACCTCCTGAGATCCCTCACTGTTGGGCAGTCAACCATTCTGAATGCCATCCAGGGTGTCGAGAGGCATTTGGCGCAAACAAACGCATACCTGGAGGGCATTCATTCTGGCGTGGCAGCCCAACAGAGAGCATTTCAGGCTCTGGCCTCAGCACTGATGGCAGCCATTGTCCCTGTGTCCAGCCTCCCCCTTCCAACTTCCACTACCCAGACCCAATCCCCTCTACCTCAGTCTATCACAAGCACACCATCAGACCAGCATGCACACACATCAACACACAAAAGTGGTTCAGGCAATCATAAGCACCACACATCCCACAGGCACTCACACAAGCACCATACCCATGCACACATACCAACATCTACTTCCTCCACTGTGTCCCCCTCCTCCACGTCCTCCACCTCTCTCCCAGTCTCGTCTCCACTCACACCTGCATGCACTACATCATCAGTCAGTGCCTCCATCACCAGCACACCCATCACTACACACCGCTCACGTGCAATCACCACCGCCACTACCATTCACATGTCCTCTGTGTCCTCTCCCAGTGTGTCAGTAAGCCCTCCTCCCAAAGTACACAAACGTAGGCACACACCCATTCAACAGCCGTCCACCTCACAACAGCCTCCAACCCATGCACCTTCACCCAAACTCAGCAGACGTACACCTCCTAAAACCACTACCTCTTCCTCCACTTCCACACCCCCTCTATCTTCCCGCCCCAGTGTGTCAAAAAAACTTTTCCTAGCTAACATTAACCTCTTCCTTACACCTCCCCCCCATCATTCCCCTAGGGCCAGGATGTGTAGATCCCAGCCCACCACCTCAGCCACCAAATCTGCATCCGCTGTGGTCCCTGCTACTCCAGTACGGTCTAAGGGGGCACCCGTCAGAGCTGCCAGAGTGCCACCGACAGAAAAGAAGGACCACCCTATTTCACCACCTGCAAAGGTGAAAAGGGGCCGGCTTTCAGCAGGGACAGTCACCCCACCCAGCAAGGCTTTGCCCAAACACCGAGTGGACAGTGCCAAGGTCCCTGCAGCGACTGTCAAGATTGGGAAGGGCCACAAGCCAAAGGGCACCTCACCTCTGGGCATGATGTCTCCTGGTGAGAGGCTGGTGACCACCATATCATCAGGGATGACAGCCACATGCACCACAGTCACCACCGCCGCTCCGACCGCCACCTGCACCACCGCCTGCACGCCACCTACACCGCCGCTGCCACAACAGCAGTCTACAGCATCCTCCCCAAGGATCAGCCATCCGAGGCTGTCTACATCCACCACAACAGTCACTTGCACCACAGCCAGCACTGGCAGCATCTCCACTGCAGACACCGCCACCTGCACCCCTATCAGCACCGCCACGTGCACAGCCGATGCCACTCTGTCAGACGTTAGCCCCATCCCCAGTGTGCAGCCGTCAGAGTCTGCAGGTGACGTCCTGGACCCTGGACACGCCACTGGAGACACCACCTCCATCACTGACACGAACCAGCAATTGGCAGCCTAACTCGCCGCAGGATGGCATGTGGCTCTGCCTCCATGGAGAATCATGCTACCTGTTCCAGGTACATTGCGTGACTAAGACACCCAGGTGAGACGAAGTCAACTGCCACACCCCAGGAGCAGCATCCCTGGGCACAAAGCCCCCTCCAGAACCAGTGGAGAAAGGCATCCACTCACTCAGTCCTTGGCAGGATGAAGCACTCTGGGCACAAAGCCCCTTCCAGAACCAGTGGAGAAAGGCATCCACTCACATAGTCCTTAGCAGGATGAAGCACTCTGGGCACAAAGCCCCCTCCAGAACCAGTGGGGAAAGGCATCCACCCACCCAGTCCTTGCAGGATGAAGCACTCTGGGCACAAAACCCCATCAAGAACCAGTGGAGAAAGGCATCCATTTGAGAGACTGTGGCTTTGCACTCCCCAGGACCAAGCAGTGGGCAGTGAACCCACTTGAGAGACTGTTGTTTTGCACTGCCCAGGACCAAGCAGTGGGCAAACCACCCACTTGAGAGACTTATGAGACTGTGGCTTTGCCCTCCCCTGGGCCAAGCAGTGGGCAGACCACCCACTTGAGAGACTTATGAGACTGTGGCTTTGCACTCCCCAGGACCAAGCAGTGGGAAGTGAACCCACTTGAGAGACTTGTGAGACTGTGGCTTTGCACTCCCCAGGACCAGGCAGTGGGCAAACCACCCACTTGAAAGACTTGTGAGACTGTGGCTTTGCACTCCCCAGGACCAGGCAGTGGGCAAACCACCCACTTGAAAGACTTGTGAGACTGTGGCTTTGCACTCCCCAGGACCAAGCAGTGGGCAGTGGGCAGTGGGCAGTGAACCCACTTGTGAAACTTGAGAAACTGTGGCTCTGCACTCCTCAGGACCAAGCAGTGGGCAAACCACCCACTTGAGAGTCTTGTGAGACTGTGGCTTTGAACTCCCCAGGACCAAGCAGTGGGCAGTGAACCCACTTGAGAGACTTGTGAGACTGTGGCTTTGTTCTTCCCAGGACCAAGCAGTGGGAAAACCACCCACTTGAGAGACTTGTGGGACTGTGGCTTTGCACTCCCCAGGACCAGGCAGTGGGCATAGAGCCCCCTCGAGGAGCAGTGGCGTCGTACCATCATCCGGCTGAGGTGCCCCCACTCCCCTTCCCCCTGAGGTGCCTGTTTTTTTCGGACCTGATGCCCCTGCAGTGTTCTCTCCGTTTTGAGGCAGGTGTCATGTGTGGGCTTCACCCATGCTTTTTGGGACCACTGGTCCACAGACATTTCATGGGACAGTGTACGGACTTGTGTACTTGCTGTAAATATTTGTGTATACTAATTATTTGCTGTTCTCTTGATCTATCTGATTGTTCCAATATTACACTAGTTAAACCCAATTTGGTAGGTCCTTGTGTTCTTCCAAGTATATCCGAGAACCATGATAAGTCTGAAATACAGGAAAGGAAAAAAGCCTTACAAAAAAGGAATGATAAGACGTAATTTATGAGCTAAGTGCTGCAAAAAGATTATCAGAATCAGGAACAATTTAATAAATTCAAACGTATTTATAAATAATCATAAAGAAAGGGACAGATTTATCTGTCCCCCTTTTCAAGGAGTTTTTTATACTGTTGCCAATTCTGTAAATGGCCATAACAAGAAAATAATGTACTATTAACTGAACAGAAATGTCCCCTTTGTTGCCGTAGTCTGGAAATTCCAGCTGACATATATTTATGTGTAATATTGGTGCTAACTTGTCTATTAGCTCATCTGTCCTTGGAATGGGGTGAGCATCTATCTTGGTGCAGAGTTAAGCCCTCTGTAGTCCACACAAAGCCTAATTTCTCTCTTGCCATCTTTCTGTGAGGTTTGGGGACCAAGACCGCTGGGCTAGCCCAGGGACTGTCAGAGTGCTCAATCACTCCCAACTGCAGCATCTTGTGGACTTCCACTTTGATGCTTTCCTTAACTTGGTCATACTGTCTAAATATTTTGTTTTTGACAGGCATGCTGTCTCCTGTGTCCACATCATGGGTACACAGGTGTGTCTGACCAAGGGTTAAAGAAAAGAGCTCAGCAAACTGCTGGAGGGCTTGCCTGCAATCAGCCAGAGAGGGTTTCTGAATAGATCACTCCATCTACTGAGCCATCTTTAGGGTCAGTGGAGAGGAGATCAGGGAGAGGTTCACTCTCTGCTTCCTGGTCCTCATCTGTAAATATTAACAGGTTTAAATCTGCCCTATCATGGAAGAGTTTGAGGCGGTTAACATGGATCACCCTCTTGGAGGTCCTGCTAGTACCTAGGTCCACCAGGTAGGTGACCTGACTCTTCTTTTCTAGCACTGGGTAAGGGCCACTCTATTTGTCCTGAAGTGTCCTTCGAGCCACAGGTTCCAGAACCCAGACTTTCTGCCCTGGCTGAAACTCAACCATAGCAGCCTTTTGGTCACACCACATCTTCTGGAGTTGTTGGCTGGCCTCAAGGTTTTTGCTTGTCTTTTCCATGTACTCTGCCATGCTTGAACGTAGCCCTAGTACATAGTCCACCACATCTTGTTTAGGTTCATGGAGAGGTCTCTCCCAGCCTTCTTTTACAAGAGCTATTGGTCTCCTAACAGGATGTCCAAACAGAAGTTCAAAGGGGGAAAACCCTACTCCCTTCTTAGACACCTATCTGTAGGCAAAAAGTAGGCATGGTAGGAGGACATCCCATCTCCTTTTGAGTTTTTCAGGGAGCCCCATGATCATGCCCTTCAATGTCTTGTTGAGTCTCTCAACAAGATCATTGGTTTGTGGATGGTATGGTGTGGTGAATTTGTAAGTCACCCCACACTCATTCCACATATGTTTCAGGTAAGCTGACATGAAGTACCTCTGTCAGAAACCACCTCCTTAGGAAATCCCACTCTGGCAAAGATACCAATGAGTGCCTTGGCTACTGCAGGGGCAGTAGTGGACCTAAGGGGAATTGCTTCAGGGTACCTAGTAGCATGATCCACTACTACTAGGATATACTGGTTCCCTGGTGCTGTGGGAGGTTCAAGTGGACCCACTATATCCACTCCCACTCTCTCAAAGGGGACCCCTACCACTGGAAGTGGAATGAGAGGGGCCTTTGGATGGCCACCTGTCTTACCACTGGCTTGACAGGTGACACAGGAGGTGCAAAACTCCTTTACTTTCTGGGACATATTGGGCCAATAGAAATGGTTGACTAACCTCTCCCATGTCTTGGTTTGTCCCAAATGCCCAGCAAGGGGAATGTCATGGGCTAAGGTCAGAATGAACTCCCTAAACTCCTGAAGCACTACGACTCTCCCTGTCGCACCAGGTTTGGGATCTCTTGCCTCAGTGTAAAGAGGCCCATCTTCCCAATAGACCCTGTGAGTTCCACTGACGTTTCCTTTTTCTTGCTCAGCTGCTTGCTGTCCTAGGCCTTCAAGAGAGGGACAACTTTCTTGCCCCTTACACAGCTGTTCCCTTGAGGGTCCCCCTGGGCCCAGGAGCTCAACCTGGTAAGGTCCCAGCTCCATGGACTCAGTTCTCTCAGGGGACAGAACATATTCCAGGGAAGATTTTTTCTGTTTCTTTTGCCATGTTGAAGTTGGTTCCCCAGTCTTCTTTTGTTTTCTCTTGGATGGTTGGGCCATTATCCTAGACTCCAACACTTCTTTTTCACCCTGAGCCCTGCACTGTGCCCTTGTCTTGATACACATTAGTTCAGGGATATCCAGCATGGCTGCATGGGTTTTGAGTTCTACCTCAGCCCATGCTGAGGACTCCAGATCATTTCCAAGCAGACACTCTACTGGAATTGCAGAAGAGACTACCACCTGTTTCAGGCTAGTGACCCCTCCCCATTCCATGGGATGGACTTTAGTCTGATTGTCAGCGTTTGTGACTGGATATGTCCGTCCAGCCAGGTACTGTCCTAGGGAAACCAGTTTGTCTGTCACCATAATGACACTAGCACCAGTATCCCTCAGGGCTTCTACTCTAGTCCCATTGATTAAGAGCTGTTGCCTGTATTTTTGCATGTTAGGCAGCCAGGCAGGAAGTGTGGCTAGGTCCACCCCACCCTCAGAGACTAATGTAGCTTCAGTGTGAACCCTGATTTGCTCTGGGCACACTGTTGATCCCACCTGGAGACTGGCTTTTCCTGTGCTAACTGGAGCAGTAGTTGTGGGACATTTCTTGGGACAGGCCTTGTCTCCAGTATGGTGTCCATGCTGAGTACAGATGTGACACCAGTCCTTTTTGGGATCAAAGTTTTTACCCTTATACCCAAATGAGGATTGTGATGAGGCTTTGGACCCACCCTCCTGAGTAGGGTTTTGGGGCCCTTCTGAAGACTCTTTACTTTTTCCCTTGGATGTCTCAACACTCCTCCTCTGGGGAGGCTTTGTGACCCCTTTCTTTTGGTCACCCCCTGTGGAAGTCTTGGTCACCCTAGTCTTGACCCAATGGTCTGCCTTCTTTCCCAATTCTTGGGGAGAAATTGGACCTAAATCTACCAGATGCTGATGCAGTTTATCATTGAAACAATTACTTAAAAGATGTTCTTTCATAAACGTGTTATACAGCCCATCATAATCATTTACACCACTGCCATTTATCCAACCATCTAGTGTTTTGACTGAGAAGTCATCAAAATCAACCCAGGTCTGGCTCGACGATTTTTGAGCCCCCCTGAACCTAATCCTGTACTCCTCAGTTGAGAATCCAAAACCCTCAATCAGGGTAGCCTTCATGAGGTCATAGGATTTTGCATCTTTTCCAGAGAGTGTGAGGAGTCTTTCCCTACACTTTCCAGTGAACATCTCCCAAAGGAGAGCACCCCAGTGAGATTTGTTTATTTTTCTGGTTGAACAAGCCCTCTCAAAAGCTGTGAACCACTTGGTGATATCATCAACTTTTTCATATTTTGTTACAATCCCTTTGGGGATTTTTAAAGTGTCAGTATTCTCTCTGACCCTGTTTATGTTGCTGCCACCATTGATGGGAGCTAAACCCATATCTTGTCTTTCCCTCTCTATGGGTAGGAGCGGTCTCTCCAAAGCCAATATTTTGGCCATCCTGGCTAACAGGAGGTCATCTTCATTGAAGCTGCCCTCACTGCTTCCATAGCTACTGGTCTCCCCTGTGGAAGAACCAGTATCTCTGACTAACACTTGTAGGGGGAGGGTTTGAGGGACCCTGGTGTTCCTTATTAGGACAGGAGGGAGGGAATCATCCTCCTGTTCACTAATTTCTTCCTCTGTAGGGCTATCCTCAGAGGGGTGGTCCTTTGCAAACTCTGCCAAAAGCTCCTGGAGCTTAACTTTGGTAGGTTTGGACCCAGTTTTTATATTTTTTAGCTTACAAAGAGTCCTTAACTCTGACATCGCTAGATGCAGGTAAGAGGTGAGGTTGAGTTCCACCACCATCTCATCTGCGCTAGACATTATCTCTCTGAAAGTTGGGATAACTTTTTAGGAATCTAAAAACGACTTCTAGAACTTAAATCCAAACTTTTACAAACTTTTAAACTCTAAAAGAAATGCTAACAGAGACTTACTCAAGGCCCTAGCAGGGCGTTTTAAAATTTAGAAAAATAGTTCAAATTGCAAAAATCAGTTTCTAATGACAATTTTTGGAATTCAGTCTTGTGATCATGTATTGGCTGGAATTAGTCCAGCAAATGCAAAGTTTTAGACCCCACCACTGATCCACCAATGTAGGAAGTTGGCTCTGTACATACTATCTCAAAGTAAGAGATAGCGTGCACAGAGTCCAAGGGTTCCCCTTAGAGGTGAGATAGTGGCAAAATTAGATAATTCTAATGCTCTATTTTGTGGTAGTGTGGTCAAGCAGTAGGCTTATCAGAGGGGAATGTTAAGCATGTGTTGTACACAAACAGGCAATAAATGACGCACACACACTCAAAGACTTAACTTCAGGCCAATTGTTTTTATACAGAAAAATATATTTTCTTAATTTATTTTTAGAACCACATGTTCAAGATTTGAAGTAAATACATATAATGCAAGGTACTCCACACAGGTAAGTTAGGAACTTTGAATTAGAGCAATAACATAAACAGTTTTTGTAAAAATGGCAATAAGCTATTTTAAAAGTAGACAGTGCAAAGATCAACAGTTCCAGGGGGAGGTAAGTATTGGTTAGATTGTGAGGTAAGTAAGACACTTACAACTCTCAGTTCCTGGGCATAGGCAGCCCACCATTGGGGGTTCAAGGCTACCCCAAAGTTACCAAACCAGCAGCTCAGGGCCGGTCAGGTGCAGAGGTCAAAGAGGTGCCCAAAACACATAGGCACCTATGGAGAACAGGGTTGCTCCTGTTCCAGTTTGCCAGCGGGTAAGTACCCGCGACTTCGGAGGGCAGACCAGGGGGGTTTTGTAGAGCACTGGGGGGGACACAAGTAGGCACACAAAACACACCCTCAGCAGCACAGGGGTGGCCGGGTGCAGTGTGCAAAGCAGGCATCGGGTTTTGTATTGGTTTTAATGGAGGGACCCGGGGTCACTCTAGCAGTGCAGGTAGGGCACAGGAAGCTTCTCGGGCCAGCCACCACCTGGGCTAGGCAGAGGGAGGCCTGGGGGTCACTCCTGCACTGAAGTTCGGTTCCTTCTGGTCTTGGGGGCAGAGGGTGCAGTGCTTGGTCCAGGCATTGGGTCCCTTGTTACAGGCAGTCGCGGTCAGAGGGATCCTCTGGATTCTCTCTGCAGGAGTCACTGTGGAGGTCCAGGGGGGTTGTCTTGGGCTACTCACAGGGTCGCAGTCACCGGGGAGTCCTACCTGTGGTATTGGTTCTCTGGATCTCGAGCCGGGGGTGTTGGGTACAGAGTGTGAAGTCTCTCGCTTCCAGCTGGAAGTGTGAGGGCTTTGAAGTAGTAGAAACGTTGCAAGAATGCTGCTGTTTGTTGAGCAGAGCCGCTGCTCACGGGAGTTTATTGGTCCTGGGATTCAGGGCAGTCCTCGGAGACTTCAGAGATCGCTGGTCCCTGTTGGATGCATTGCTGATTGCAGGTTTTCGAGTCAGGAGACAGGCCGATAAGGCTGGGGCCAAAGTAGTTGTCGTCTTCCGTCGTCTCTGCAGGCTTTCAGCTCAACAGTCCTTCTTCTTTGGTTCAAGTTGCAGGAATCTGATTTCCTGGGTTCTGGGGTGCCCCTAAACACTACATTTAGGGGTGTGTTTAGGTCTGGGAGGGCAGTAGCCTAAGGCTACTGTCCTGGAGGGTGGCTATACCCTCTTTGAGCCTCCTCCCTGAGGGGAGGGGGGCACATGCCTAATCCTATTGGGGGAATCCTCCAAAACTAAGATGGAGGATTTCTAAAGGCAGAGGTCACCTCAGCTCAAGGCACCTTAGGGGCTGTCCTTACTGGTGGGTGACTCCTCCTTGTTTTTCTAATTATCTCCTCAAGCCTTGCGCCAAACGTGGGGGCAGTGGCCGTAGGGGCAGGCATCTCCACTAGCTAGAATGCCCTGTGGCGCTGTAACAAAAGGGGTGACCCTTTGAGGCTCACCGCCAGGTGTTACAGTTCCTTCAGGGGGAGGTAAGAAGCACCTCCACCCACTGCACGCTTTGTTCCTGGCCACAGAGTGACAAAGGCACTCTCCCCATGTGGCCAGCAACTCGTCTGGTTGTGGCAGGCTGGCAGAAACTGGTCAGCCCCACACTAGAAGTCGGACTGGTATTCAGGGGGCATTTCTATGATGCCCTCTGGGTGCATTTTACAATAAATTCCACACTGCCATCAGTGTGCATTTATTGTGCTGAGAAGTTTGATACCAAACTTCCCAGATTTCAGTGTAGCCATTAAGGAACTGTTGAGTTCATGTTTGACAAACTCCCAGACCATATACTCTTATGGCTACCCTGCACTTAAAATGTCTAAGGTTTTGCTTAGACACTGTAGGGGCATAGTGCTCATGCACCTGGGGTATAGTGCACATTGCCTTAGGGCTGTAACGCCTGCTAGAGGGGTGACTTACCTAAGCCACCGGCAGTGTGATGTTGGCATGGCACTCTGAGGGGAGTGCCATGTCGACTTAGTCATTTTCTCCCCACCAGCACACACAAGCTGTGAGGCAGTGTGCATGTGCTGAGAGAGTGGTCACCAGGGTGGCATAAGTCATGCTGCAGCCCTTAGAGACCTCCAGGGGTACCATTTACAAGGGACTTATCTGAGTGCCAGGGCTGTGCGAATTGTGGAAGCAAAGGTACAGTTTAGGGAAAGAACACTGGTGCTGGGGCCTGGTTAGCAGGGTCCCAGCACACTTTCAATCATAACTTGGCATCAGCAAAGGCAAAAGGTCAGGGGGTAACCATGCCAAGGAGGCATTTCCTTACATGTACCCACTTGCCAGGCCCAAAACTTCTCTTTTGGTACATGTAAGGCACCCCTAAGGTAGGACCTAAGTAGGCCCATGGGCAGGGTACAGTGTATTTAAAAGGTAGGACATGTACTGGTGTGTCTTCCATGTCCTAACAGTGAAATACTGCCAAATTCAGGTTTCACAATTGCAATGCCTATCTCCCTCGTAGATTAATATAGAGGCTGCCTTTAAATAACTTTAAAGTTCAGATTTTAGAGAGGTTGTTTTTTAAATTGTGAGTTTGAAAATGCCACTTTTAGAAAATAGGCATTTTCTTGCTTAAACCATTCTGTGACTCTTCCTGTTTGTGGATTCCTTGTCTTGGTCAGTTTGACAGTTGGGCTGTTCACACCTCTCCTCTAGACATTGACACAAAGGGAGCTTGGGTGCAGCCTGCATATCCTGATGAGCCATCTGAGCTAGAGTGGAGGGAGGAGTGGTCACTTACACCTGAAAGGAATGTGCCTGCCCTCACACAATGCAGAGAAGAGGACCTAAAAGAGCAGACTTTGAGAGTCTTTCTGGAATCAAGAGGAACCTCTGCCCAGGAGAAGAGCTGAAGCAGGAGTATTGTACCTTTGCTGCGTTGCTTTGCTGGACTGGCCTGCAGTTGCTCCTTCTGCCTGAAAAGAGTGCAAAGGGTGTATTTTGCTGTGTCCTGCTTGGGAAAGTTCTCTAAGGGCTTGGAGTAGAGCTTTCCTCCTGTTGGAAGTCTCAGGGATATCAAAGACTTCAGTTTCCTCTTCCACCAGCACTGGGAACTGTGTGTTTTGTCCTGTTTCAAGGAGAAAAACCAGTGCAACGCCGTCAACGACACCGCTGGCCTGTGCCGTGACCTGCTGACGCCGTACAGAGCTGCACTGCCCTGCTTCGCACTGCAACCGTGGTCTCACCCATGCTATTATAAGATGACTTCTCTGAGCCGCTGTGCACACTGCAGCCTGTGGGCCCTGCACTCCAGCATCGCTTGCTCACACCGCAGCCTGGGCATCTCTAACAACACTGCTCCTGCTGGCACTGGCACCGCTGCCTGCACTGTGGCCTGTGGACACCGATTGTGAGGTACACAAAGCACCGTCCCGTCCTGCCCTGCAGCCCCGCAGACCAGGTCCACCATTGTCTCCAGTGTCATCACCAGGCATCCCTGCCTGCACCGTGGCCTGTGGAGACCGCTCATGAGGGGCACAAAGCACTGCCCTATCTACAACCGCCAGTTTGGGCCTACCAAAGACAGCACTTCAGTAATGACAACGCCACTGCCTGCACCGTGACCTGGTGACATTGCATGTCGCACCGCCCCACTTCACACCACAGCTCTCGTCTCACCGACACTGCTGGATGCTGTCACTGAGCCGCTGCCTGCACCGTGTCCTGTGGGCAATGCACGTCACATCATCTGCTTCGCACCGCAGCCCCGACACCATCCACGCCAGTGCTCCTGACTTCATCAGCCCGGAGTTCGATCTGCAACCCATGTGACTTGAAGGGCCCAATGACCCCAGCACCGACTCCGGAACCGACACTTCAACACCAGCGACGCCACTCTCAGGAGCTCACCGCAAGGATCACAACTCCCTGACATCGTAGCTGGCCCGCGACGCTGCGGCCGGCCTGAACTGTTGGTTTTGTTGATCACAACCCCATGGTAGCCACAGGTGGAGCTATTGACTTCAAGGAACTGTATTTTTGAGCAAATCTTGCAGAATTCATATTTTTATCATTGTATGTTGGATGTTTATCATATTTGGTCTTGTTTTATATAGATAAATATATTGGCTTTTTTTTCTAAAAATTGGGTGGTGTCCCTTTCTAGTGTTTTCATTTATTACTATGTGTTATGTGCAGATGCTTTACACATTGCTTCTGAGATAAGCATGACTGCTCATGCCAAGCTACCAAGGGGGTGAGCAGGGGTTATCTGAGCGGGTATCTCCCTTATCCTGACTAGATTGAGGGTCCCTGCTTGGACAGAGTGCAAAGTGACTGTCAACTAGAGACTGCTTGGACAGAGTGCAAAGTGACTGTCAACTAGAGACCCTATTTCTAACAATACTGTAATCCACTTTATGCCAATCTGCAACACTGTACTCCACTCTATGCTACTCTACTACACTCCACCATGCTATGTGCAGCTCTTTTCATGCTACACTCTACACCACATCACTCAATGACAGAACACTGTATGACACTCCACTCTGCGCCACTCTACTGCATGCCATTCCACTGTACTACATTTATTGACTTGACACTCTACCATATCGCACACCAGTTCACTGTAAGTTATGACACTACACTGAACGACACTCCACTCCACTCTACGAAGCTCCATGCTAGTGCACTCTGTGACATGCCACTCCATTGTGTACCATCCCACTCCAGTCTACATCATGCCACCTCACTCTACGGCACTCCACTTTCCACACCCCCACTCTAAGACACTCAACAACACTACTCTCTATGACATGCTACTCTTATCTTCTCTATGAAAACAACTCTACAGTCCATACCACTCCAATCTCCTCTCTGACACACCACAGTAAGGTACTCCACTCTTTCTCACTCCACTCTATACCACTCCACTCTGCGCCTGTCCACTGTACACTATGGGGGTCATTCCAACATTGGCGGTAAAAGGTGCATATCGCTGTCAGAAGACCGCCAACATACCGCAGCGGCCGCGGTAAACTGCCACGGTCATTCTGACCCACAACACGCAACCCGCCAAAATACAGACACCCACAAAAGTCCGCCACACCAAAGGCCAGCGAGAAACTGGCGATAACCAAACCGACACCGTCACGCCAACAGAAATACGCCCACACTATCACGACACACGAATCCACGCGGCGGTCTTTCAAACGCGGTATTCCATTGTCGATACACACCGCTGCGCTCAAAATACACACACACTTACAAAACACAACCACATTGGACAATTCCAAATACACACACCTGATACACATACGCACACCTTCCCACACACCCAATTAAATATAAAACACACACCCACATCACCCACAAACCCCCACTCCTAAAAAATCGGGACCACGCACAGAGAAATAAAGAACCGAGCACCCAGACGTGCATATTACCATCACCCAGCAATATTACCACGCACTTCACACAACACACCAATACACATCACCACACTTAGCACCACACAATCCACCCCACACATCACATACACCACCCCATGGCACTGCAAAGAAACCCCAGGTTTTCTGAGGATGAACTCAGGGTCATGGTGGAGGAAATCGTACGGGTAGAGCCACAGCTATTCAGAACACAGGTGCAGCAGACGTCCATTGCCAGGAAGATGGAGCTATGGAGCAGAATAGTCGACAAGGTCAACGCGTGGGACAGAACCCAAGAAATAGGGATGACAACAGGAAACGGTGGAACGACATATGGGGGAAGGTGCGTTCCTTGGTATCCAGACACCGCCTTGCAGTGCAGAGGACTGGCGGCGGACCCCCACCTCCTCCCCCAGAATTTACAACATGGGAGGAGCAGGTCTTGGCGGTCCTGCATCCTGAGGGCCTCGGAGGAGTATCAGGAGGAATGGACTCTGGTAAGTCTCATCTTCACTACTTCATCCCCCCCCACCCCACCAGAATGCCAACTCATACCCCCACCCTCACCCTCACCCCCATCACTCCTACTCCTTGCAAATGTCTCACCATCACAACCCACCCATCCCAACACCAAGCCCTGCATGCGACCACAAAGCATGGACACCCATCACCAAAGCATGCCCACTGCACATACCCATCCCCCCCCAAACCACCGTCACAAAAGCCCCCACACAGGAATGCAAGCACTGGGGTACACGGGCACCCACCCATTGCACACCATGGCACACACAGGTGCAATAATCATGGTTTTATACCCCTGCAGGATCCGAACGCCATGTCACCGCGCAGGAGGGTCCACAAATGTCCACTCCACCCCCAGAAGAGGCCCACAGTGATGACAGCAGCTCTGTCGACCTGGATCTAGATGACCAGCCCAGCCCATCGGGGACCTCGGGACAGTTGGTTCCCCTCAGACAGCCACAGGCCACAGCAGACCTTCCCCCCTCTGGGAACACCAGCACAGCACCCACCAAGCGGGCCCATACCTCTGTCCCCAGGACACGTCAATCAGTGGCGTGTCCACCACTACAGGGCACCCAGGTTAACCTACCACCCCAACAACAACAGGGACCTGGGGGCAGTGGCAGTGGGCACACGGTCCAGGGGACAGAGGCCCATTGAAACAGGGGAACTGGGAGGGCTGCTGTGCGACAGGGGGGGGGACAGGCCCAGGGAACCCACTCTCCATGAGGCCCTCTCCAACATCATGGGAGCGTACCATCATTCCCAGGAGACGATGGCGACTGTACTGGCCAGGTTTCAGGAGATCCAGCTCCTGCAGGAGGACCAGTATTTGGGGTTCAGGGAGGAACTACGAACCATCAGTTCCGCCCTGGGCACCATCGTAGGGGTTCTGAATCTGGTAGTCACCACATTGCGGGACGCTGTGGCACCACAAAGGCCCCTGACACTAGCATGGACCAAGAACTGCCTACCACCTCCGCCGGTGCTAGTGGACAGGAGGCCCCGCCACAGGACCAACAGGCCACCAGCACCCCACCCCCTGCAGAAGGAGAACCACTGAGCAAGTGGTCCCTGAAATCCAGGAAGAAGACAGAGTAAGAAGCCAAGACCCCCGCCAGGAAAGGATACCTCTCTGATTGTCATCCCACTGTCCCACATTGTCACCCTATCCATCCTTAAACTGCCCCAGCTCCACTTTCCACAGGCATTTGGACAATGCACCTGTGATACTAATAGTCTGGACTCTGCCATGGACATTCCTCCACCATCACCCCTCACCAATTTGCAACCACCCACCAATATAGAGCACTGTAATAAACACAGTTATTGCACAAAACAATCAGGAGTCTGGCTGTGATTTTGAACAAATGTATTAGACATTACCGTGCCAAAATGCTTATTTACATTGTGATGCCAACATACCAACGTCACACAGCTGTAGTCCATGGGGAAACAAAGCAGATGTCACACAGTGGGGCCCACATCTCTGAAATCGGAAGGGAAAGTCACAACTCAGTTACCATACACTGGGTGAAAAGGACAGACAGTAGAGAGGTAGTAGTGTTTAAGTACATGTAGTATGCCGGTGTGTATTCTTACCTGTGTGTCATTGGAAATATTGCTGTATTACTGTGTTCCTGTTGTCTATGTCGTCTTCTTCGCCTTCCTCGTCTTCACTCTCCACAGGCTCCACACACCACCATCTGGACCATCCTCCTGCAGAAAAGGCACCTGTCGTATCAAAGCCAGGTTGTGAAGCATACAGCGGGCCACGATGATCTGGCACACCTTCTTTGGTGAGTAGAATAGGGATCCACCTGTCATATGGAGGCAGCGGAACCTGGCCTTCAGGAGGCCGAAGGTCCGCTCGATCACCCTCCTAGTTCGCCCATGGGCCTCATTGTAGCGTTCCTCTGCCCTTGTCCTGGGATTCCTCACTGGGGTCAGTAGCCATGACAGGTTGGGGTAACCAGAGTCACAAATTAGCCACACACGGTGCCTCTGGATTTGCCCCATCACGTAAGGGATGCTGCTATTCCGCATGATGTACGCGTCATGCACTGAGCCAGGGAACTTGGCATTAACATGGGAGATGTACTGGTCTGCCAAACATACCATCTGGACATTCATGGAATGATAACTCTTCCTGTTTCTGTACACCTGTTCACTCCTGTGGGGGGGACCAAAGCCACTTGAGTCCCATCAATGGCACCTATGATGTTGGGGATATGTCCAAGGGCATAGAAATCACCCTTCACTGTAGGCAAATCCCCCACCTCAGGGAAAACGATGTAGGTCCGCATGTGTTTCAGCAGGGCAGACAACACTCTGGACAACACCTTGGAAAACATAGGCTGGGACATCCCTGATGATATGGCCACTGTTGTTTGAAATGACCCACTTGCTAGGAAATGGAGCACTGACAGCACCTGCACTTGAGGGGGGATTCCTGTGGGTTGGCGGATAGCTGACATCAGGTCTGGCTCCAGCTGGGCACACAGTTCCTGAATAGTGGCACGGTCAAGCCTGTATGTCAGTATGACATGTCTCTCCTCCATTGTCGACAGGTCCACCAGCAGTCTGTACACCGGAGGATGCCTCCATCTCCTCGCATGTCCCAGCGGACGGTGCTTATGAAGGACAACAGCGAGCACAGAGTCAATCAACCCACAGGTACGTAACCACAGCTTGCACAGAACACGATTCTTAATCCATAGAATGGCTTGTATGAGTGTTGATGCAAGGCCTAGGTATGTGTGACGCAGTAAAAAGTAAGCCATGTGGGCCCCTGAAATGGCGGCTGCCTGACCTGTAAAGTGCGACAATGGTATGTGAGGTAACTGCGCTGGCGTTGCACACTGTGGCGGTAGGCGGGCAAAGACCGTGGTGCAATGCAGCATTGGTTAACATTGAACCCTATGGGTCTCAGGAGCCAATGACGATGTGCGCCGGCGGTCCCGGTACGCACCGCCGCGGCCGTGACCGACATTTTCTATCTGCTTAATCACTCGATACCTGATCTTCGACAGGAGAGGACCTACACTGCAAGTGCTGCTGTGACCTCGGTCTGGAAGAGACAATGGCTCATGCGACTGGGGAAAGGGCCCCTGCCTTCACGGCGGAGGAGTTGGATAAACTTGTGGATGGGGTCTTCCCCCAGTACGCGCTACTCTACGGTCCTCCAGACAAACAGGTAAATACACTGGGAGCATGCTTTATGGGCTATGCCTGTGTTGAGTGGGGTGGATGAAAGATGGGGGGTAGGGGAGCGATTGAGGCATGCATCAAACGACGGTGAGAGCATGTGCCACATGGCAAGGGTAGGGATGGGGGGCCACTCACATTCAGGGTGCAGAAGGTAATGACTATTCTTCTCCCCCTGTACATTTCATATAGGTCAGCGCCCACCAGAAGATCGATATTTGGCGTGCCATCGCCACTTAAGTCCGGACCCTGGGGGTCCACCACAGACGGGGCACCCACTGCCGGAAGAGATGGGAGGACATCCGCCACTGGAGCAGGAAGACGGCGGAGGCTCATCTGGGGATGGCCGCCCAACGTGGGAGGGGTTCCAGTCGGACTTTGACCCCCCTGATGTCCCGGATCCTGGCCTACCCCGATTTGGATGGGCGCGTGAGGGCATCACAGCAGATACAAGAGGGTTAGTACACTCTCATTCTGCTGACTTTGTGCGCAGTGGAGGTGTCTGGGTGGGGGAGGAGGGCTGTGGGTATCCCTAGGCCATGGCGATTTCTGCAGGCTAGGTCCCTCCGTAAGGCATGGCCCTGTGCCCCCGCCCCCCGCCTCTGTAGGGTGGCAAGTACAGCTATTCATGGCCCTGTGTCATCTATGTGTGCAGATGTCGTCCATAGGCTTGTAGGCCATGTCCTAGGGATTGAGTAGTCGACCCCAAGTGCGCGGCGTAGTGCAGGGGGCTTCTGTGTCTGTCCTGTCCGCCAACGGTGTCGCCAATGCATGCACTCAACATGTCTATATTCTGTTCCCCCCCCCCTTTTTTGTGGTCTTCCTGTTCATGTGTGCATTAGCATCATCAGGCGGAGGAGAAGTGGCATCGGAGCACGAGGAAGCTGCATCCCCCAGGCTGGGAAGGGCAGCATGCCCGACAACACCGCCATCAGCCCAGCTGGCCAGGAGGGCCCCGCCAGCCCCATCCCAGGTGGGCAGGAGGCCACCAACAGCCCCGGCACAGCTGCCCAGGAGGGCCCCGCCAGCCACAGGACAGGTGGCAAATGACCTCCCTGCCATGGCCGGAACCGCTGAACTGGGCACCGCCGTCTCAAGCTCCGCTGAACTGGGCACCGCCGTCTCAAGCACCGCTGAACTGGGCCCTTCATCTCAAGCACCGTTGAACTGGGCACTGCCGTCTCAAGCACTGCTGAACTGGGCCCTTCATCTCAAGCACCGCTGCACTGGGCACCGCCATCTCAAGCACCGCTGCACTGGGCACTGCCGTCTCAAGCACCCCTGAACTGGGCCCTTCATCTCAAGCACCGCTGAACTGGGCACCGCCGTCTCAAGCACCGCTGCACTGGGCACTGCTGTCTCAAGCACCGCTGAACTGGGCCCTTCATCTCAAGCACCGCTGAACTGGACACCACCGTCTCCAGCACCGCTGAACTGGGCACCGCCGTCCCAGGCACCGCTGAACTGGGCCCTTCATCTCAAGCACCGCTGCACTGGGCCCTTCATCTCAAGCACCGCTACACTGGGCACCGCCGTCTCAAGCACCGCTGAACAGGGCACCGCCGTCTCAAGCACTGCTGAACTGGGCACCGCCGTCTCAAGCACCGCTAAACTGGGCCCTTCATCTCAAGCACCGCTGCACTGGGCCCTTCATCTCAAGCACCGCTACACTGGGCACCGCCGTCTCAAGCACCGTTGAACAGGGCACCGCCGTCTCAAGCACTGCTGAACTTGGCCCATTCATCTCAAGCACCACTGAACTGGGCCCTTCATCTCAAGCACCGCTACACTGGGCACCGCCGTCTCAAGCACCGCTGAACAGGGCACCGCCGTCTCAAGCACTGCTGCACTGGCCACTCCATCACAGGCACCGCTGGCCCATGAGCTGCAGGGGCTGGGCCGCATCTGTGTCGGGCAGGACTGCACGAGGCACTCTGGGCACCAGGCCCCCTCCAGAACCAGTGGAGACTGTTATCCACTTGTGAGACTGTGGCTTTGTACTCCCCAGGATTGAGCAGTGGGCAGCCCACCCACTGTATAGACTTGTGAGACTGTGGCTTTGCACTCGCCAGGATTGAGCAGTGGGCAGCCCACCCACTGTATAGACTTGTGAGACTGTGGCTTTGCACTCCCCAGGATTGAGCAGTGGGCAGCCCACCCACTGCCTGGACTTGTGAGACTGTGGCTTTGCACTCCCCAGGACTGAACAGTGGGCATGGAGGCCCCTCGCGGATCTGGCGTCGTACACTCATCTGGCTGAGGTGCCCCCCCTTCCCTTCCCCCTGAGGTGCCTGTAGTTTTGCTATCTGATGCCCCTGCAGTGTTCTCTCCGTTAGAGTCAGGTATCCTGTGTGGGCTTTGCCCATGTGATTTGGGCCCAGTGGTCCACGGACAATGCCTGCTACAATGCTCGGACTTGTACATTTATGTATATAAGAGTTTTTGATGTGTATATATATTTTTTTGGCAGTATTGCAATATATTTCAATGTTTAGAATCATTTCCTTTTGTCTTTGCATTCTTCCGGGGGGTTTGGTGGGTGTAACTGTGATGTATTGCTATGCATTGATGTGTGTGTTGTAGTGGGTGAGGGTGGGGGTGGGTGTGTCGCGTATGTGTGTCCCCGTAATGTTTTCCCTCCCCCCTCCCCTGTGTCATAGGTGGAGTACTCACAGTTGTCTTCTGCACCGGCATTCGTGCTCCTGGTAGAGGAGCAGGAAGACTATCGAGTACGTGGAGTTCGGATTCCATGCTGTCCTGATTCCTCGTGGGGTGTATGGATGTGAGCATTTTCCCTTTGAAATGGCTGTTTCCGCCGTGTTTTTATCGGCGGGGCTACCGCCCCGGAAAAGGTGGCCCATTGGTAGGTTGTGATACTGTGGGCGGTACATTGACTCCCGCCTGTCTGTTGGCGGGGACCGCCGCGCTGTTTGTTTGTACCGCCGTGGCGGGCGGTGTGTTAATGTGGCGGTCTCTGTTGGCGGTTACCGCATCGGTCGGAATTCCATTTTTTTTACCGCCAGCCTGTTGGCGGTTTTGCCGCCGCTTTAACACCGACCGCTGGGTTGGAATGACCACCTATGTCACTATGCACCACAACACTATGCACAACAGCCAGGATCATGACACCGTATACCATGACACTCTACAACACTCCACTCTATGGCCCTCCATTTTATGCCACTCCACTCTACTCCACTCTATGTCCCTCCACTCTATGACACTGTACTCCTCTCTATGCCACTGTACAACACTGTACTCTAGTCCGCCACCTTCTACACAACTCTCTACCCTACTTTACTCCACTCTACTGTATGACACAATACTCCACTCTACTTAAATGTATTCCACTACTCCACTCTAGGCCACTCTACTGTATTTCACCCTACTCTAACATACTGTACAACACGCCACTCTGTGACTCACTTTTCCATGACATGTAACTCCACTCTGTCATTGCGCTCTACAGACTTTTCTCCACTGTATGCCTCTCCACTCTACACCAATCTACTTCACTCTATGACACTGTACAACACACCACTCTAGGACATGGCACTCCACTCTACTCTACAACAAGCCACTCCACTCCACTCCACGCCACTGCATTCTACAACACTTTACCCCATTTTATGCTCCTATATTTTAGGCCACTCATTGACACTGTACTATACACTACTCCACTCTATGACATGCAACTCCACTCAACAGCACACCACTCCACTCTACAACACTCAAGCCACTATAATAAACTCCATGCCACTCCACTGTATGACACACCACTCCACTCTACGACATGCCGCTACACTATATGCTATGTCACTGTACACCCCACCACACTAATACACTGTAAGACACACCACTCTATGAAACACCACTACACTCTTCATCACTCCTCTCTAATATTAGCCACTGTCATCTACTCCACTCTATGCCCCACTGCTATACGACACTCCACTCTATGCCCCTCCACTCTATTCCAATCTACTTCAGTCTATGACACTGTATGACATGCCAGTCTATGACACCCCACTGCACTCTACTACACAAGATGCCACTTGACTGTTAGCCACTGCACTCTACAACACTCTACTCCACTTTATGCCCCTACACTCTATGCCACTCTATTCCACTCTATGACACTGTATGGCATGCCTATTCACTCCACTTTATTACATGCCACTTCAATCTATGTCAAGTCACTCCACTCTATGACACACCACTCCACTCTATGACACTCGAATCCACTCCACTATATGACACTCCATGCCACTCCTCTCTACAACATACCACTCCACTATATGACATGCCACTACACTCTATGCTCCTCCACTCTAAGACACTCTACAAATTGGCAGTTTATGAAATGACACTCTATGACATGCCACTCCATTCTAATGTATGTCATACCACTCCAAACTACAACACTTAACTTGACTGTACGACAGACCAGTCTACTCTATGCCACTACACTCTGCTGTACGACACGTCACTCCACTGTATGACATGCCACTCCACTCTAAAACACTCAACTCCACTTTACGAAATACCATGCCACACCACTCTAAGACACTTTACTCCACTACATTATGTCACTGTACTGTACTTCACTCCTCTCTACTCCACTGTAGAATTTTTAATAATGTGTACTTAAGTTGGGTTTGTACAGAAAGATAAATTATTAATTTAAGTCGTAACTATAACTTTAAAATAGGCAATTTTGTGTGGTTCGAGCATGATTTTTGTAGAAAGAATAACTAAAGTTCTCCTATTATTAAGCTTGAACCTTTGGTTTTTCCATTGAATATAGATATATACACACATAGGTGGTCATTACAACCCTGGCGGTCGGTGTTAATGCGGCGGTAAAACCGCCAACAGACCGGCGGAAAAAAAGGGAATTACGACCGTGGCGGAAACCGCCAACATAGACAGCCACTTTAACACTCCGACCGCTAAGGCGGTACAAACAAACACAGCGGTGGTAACCACCAACAGACAAGCGGAAGACAATGTACCGCCCACATTATTACAAGCCACCAATCCGCCACCTTTTCCGGGGCAGATACACTGCGAACAAAAACACTGCGGAAACAGGACTTGGAAGGGAAAACGCTCACCTCTACACATCCCACGAGGAACCAGGACACCATGGAACCAGAACTTCAGATTCTTCCAGCCCTTATCTTCCTGCTCCTCTACCAGGAGCACGAACGCCGGCTGCGAAGACCACCGTGAGTACTGCACCTACGACACAGGGGAGAGGGGAGGGAAAAAACTGTGACACACACACGCAACACGCAACACTCCCACTCCCACCCTCACCCAAGACAACATACACATTAATACATCATGATACATCACAGTTACACCCCCCAACTCCCCCTGGAAAACTGCATAGACAAAAGGAAATGAGTCGAATGATTGCAATATATACGAAGACCGTAATCAAAAATATATACATATATTAAGATATTCACACTATAAATAAATATATACACCAAGAATCCAAGTCCAAGGTATTTCACTATCATAGTCCGTGGACCACTGCGCCCAGAAGGCATGGGTGAAGCCCACACTCAATACCCAAACAAGACGGAGAGAACACTGCTGGGGCATAAGATAGAAATAAAACAGGCACCTCAGGGGGAAGGCAAGGGGGGGCACCTCAGCCAGATGAGTGCACGACGCCAGATCCACGAGGGAGCTCCATGCCCACTGTTCAATCCTGGGGAGTGCAAAGCCACAGTCTCTCAAGTCTCTACTGTGGGTGGTTTGCCCACTGTTATATCCTGGAGTGCAAAGCCACACTCTCTCAAGTCTCTACAGTGGGAGGTTTGCCCACTGCTATATCCTGGGGAGTGCAAAGCCACAGTCTCTCAAGTCTCTACAGTGGGTGGTTTGCCCACTGTTCAATCCGGGGGAGTGCAAAGCTACAGTCTCTCAAGTCTCTACAGTGGGTGGTTTGCCCACTGCTATATCCTGGGGAGTGCAAAGCCACAGTCTTTCAAGTCTCTACAGTGGGTGGTTTGCCCACTGTTCAATCCTGGGGAGTGCAAAGCCAGTCTCTCAAGTCTCTACAGTGGGTGGTTTGCCCACTGTTCAATCCTGGGGAGTGCAAAACCACAGTCTCTCAAGTGGATAACATTCTCCACTGGTTTCTGGAGGGGGCTTTGTGCCCAGAGTGCTTCGGCCTGCCAAGGACTGTGTGAGTGGATGTGATACTCCACTGGTTCTGGAGGGGGCTTTGTGCCCAGAGTGCTTCATCCTGCCAAGGACTGTGTCAGTGGATGTGATAATCCACTGGTTCTGAAGGGGGCTTTGTGCCAAGAGTGCTTCATCCTGCCAAGGACTGAGGTAGTGGATGTGATACTCCACTGGTTCTGGAGGGGGCTTTGTGCCCAGAGTGCTTCATCCTGCCAAGGACAGAGGTAGTGGATGTGATACTCCACTGGTTCTGGAGGGGGCTTTGTGCCCAGAGTGCTTCATCCTGCCAAGGACTGGGGTAGTGGATGCTGTTCTCCACTGGTTCTGGAGGGGGCTTTGTGCCCATAGTGCTTCATCCTGCCCGTGGCGGCCTCAGTAGCATGTGAATCATTGGCGCTCACTGGCCTGCGGTGCTGCTGGTGGTGGTGTCCTGGGCAGCGGTGCTGTTGGTGGCGGTGTCCTGGGCGGTGTCCTGGGCAGCGGGGCTGGTGGCGGCGGTGTCCTGGGCAGCGGTGCTGCTGGCGGCGGTGTCCTGGGCAGTGGGGCTGCTGGCGGCAGTGTCCTGGGCAGCGGTGCTGCTGGCGGCGGTGTCCTGGGCAGCGGTGCCGCTGGCTGCGGTGTCTGGCGCAGCGGGGCTGCTCGCGGCAGTGTCCTGGGTAGCCGGGCTGGTGGCGGTCTTGTCCGCCATGCAGATCTTCCCAGACTTGCCGGTTTTACTGTGCCCCTTCCCCACCTTGGATGGTGGCACAGCTGTCTCCACACCCCCAACTGTACCCCTGGGAGCGGCTTTGGTGGCTGATTTCTTTCCCCTCTCCTGCCGGGCACTGGCCAACTTTTTATGCTTTACAGGAGGGGGACTGTCCGTGCTCTGGCTCCTTGCCACACTGGCTGCCCTGCTGCCTGGCACACTCCAGAAGCCAGTTACTACTGGCACCACTGGTCCCTCAGATGTTGTGGCTGAGGTGCTGGGTTGGGACCTGGACAGTCGGGTCCTAGGAGACTGAAGGGGTGGGGAAGGTGAGGGAAAGAGGTCAAGGTTGGACAGGAAAAGTTTCTTAGGAACACTGGGACGGGTAGATGGAGGGGGTTTGGGAGTGGAGGAAGAGGTAGAGGTTGTAGGATGTGTACGATTGGTGACTTTGGGTGAAGGTGCATGGACTGGAGGCTGTCGTGAGGTGGATGGCTGTTGGGTGGCTGTGTGGCTGAGTTTGTGTACCTTGGGAGGTGGCCTCACAGATACATTGGGAGAGGATACAGGGGACGTGTGAATGGTAGTGGGGGTGGTGACTGCATGTGAGCATGGTGTGGTGGTGGGTGTGCTGGTGATGGACATAGTGGCTGAGGATGTAGTGCATGCAGGTGTGAGTGAAGACGAGACAGGGAGGGAGACGAGGAGGAGGGGGACACAGTGGAGGAGGTGGATGTTGGTGTGTCTGCATGTGTGTGATGCTTGCGTGAGTGCCTGTGGGATGTGTGGTGCTTATGTTTGCCAGAGCTTCCCTTGTGTGTTGAGGTGTGTGCATGGTGGTCTGATGGTGTGCTTGGGATAGGCTGAGGTACAGGGGTTTGGGTCTGGGTGGAGGAAGTTGGAGGGGGAGGCTAGAGACAGGGACAATGGCTGCCATCAGTGCTGAGGCCAGAGTCTGAAAAGCTCGCTGATGGGCTGCCTGACCAGAGTGAATGCCCTCCAGGTATGCATTGGTTTGTTACAACTGCCTCTCTACACCCTGGATGGCATTCAAAATGGTAGACTGCTCAACAGTGAGGGACATGAGGAGGTCAATGGCCTCCTCACTGAGGGCAACAGGGGTGACAGGGCCAGGGGGTGAGGTGCCTGGGGCAAAGGAGATGCCCACCCTCCTGGGTGAGCGGGCACGGGACACACGCTGAGGGGCTGCTGGGAGGGTGGTGCTGGTGGGGGGGGGGTGGCGGCTGTACCTGTAGATGCGGGGGGCACAGATGGGCCCACCACCGTAAGGGAGCTCCCAGCAGAGGAGGAGTCCATATCGCTGGTGTCAGCTCCTGTCCCCGCTGTGGAGCTCCCCTCGCCGTCCGTCCCACTTGCAAATTCAGACTCCGTAGTGTCGCCTTCCAGGGCCATGTGGGATGCAGCTCCCACCTGCTCCGGTGCCACTGCTCCTCCGCCTGATGATGCTAATGCACACAATAACAGGGAGACCACAAAAAGGGGGGGGAGACAGAAGAAAGACATGTTGAGTGCATGCAATACCGCTACCTTTGGCGGACACTACAGACACAGAAGCCCCCTGCACTACGCCGCGCACTTGGAGTTCCCTATTCAATCCCAGGGACATGGGTTACAAAGCTATGCCCGATTGCTGCACACATGGATGTCACAGTATCCTGACTAGGTGTAGTTGGCACTGTACACAGGTGGGGTGGGGTGCCACAGGGCCTGCCTTAAGAAGGGTCCTTGCCTACTAAACTCGCCCTGGCCTAGGTGAACCCGCAGCCCATCTCTTCCACCCAGACACCTACAATACGCGCTGAATCAGCAGAATGAGAGTGTACTTACCCCCTTGTGGCTGCTGTGATGCCCTCAAGCGCCCATCTAACTCCGGATACGCCACCGTCAGGAACCTGAACATCAGGGGGGTCATGGTGTGACGGGCACCCCTCTCATGTTGCAGTGTAGGTCCTCTCCTGTCGAAGATCAGGTATCAAGTGACTGAACAGAGAGAAAATAGCGGTCACGTCCGCGGCGGTGCGTACCGTCACTGCCGTCGTACATCGTCATTGGCTCCTGGGACCCATAGGGTCCAATGTTAACCAATGCAGGATTGCGCCGCGGTCTTCGACCGCCTACCGCGACGGTGTACAACGCCAGCACAGTTACCTGATATTCCATTGTCCCACTTTACAGGTCAGGCAGCCTCCATTTCATGGGCCCACATGCCGTTATTTTGGACTGCATCACACATATCTAGGCCTTGCCTAAACACTCATACAGGCATATGTCGATTTGCTAATATTTCAGAGTAAGCTGTGTTTACGTTCCTCAGAGTTGGTTGACTCTCTGCTCGCTGTTCTCCTCCATAGGCACCGTCTGCTGGGGCATGTAAGGAGATGGCGGCATCCTCCAGTGTACAGATCGCTGGTGGAGCTGTCGACAATGGAGGAGCGACATGTGATCATCACCTACAGACCTGATTGTGCCACAATCCAGGAACTGTGTGCCCAGTTGGAGCCAGACCTGATGTCAGCTATCCGCCATCCCACAGGAATCCCCCCTCAAGTGCATGTGCTGTCAGTACTCCATTTCCTAGCAAGTGGGTCATTTCAAACTACAGTGGCCATTGCATCAGGGATATCCCAGCCTATGTTTTCCAACATGTTGTCCAGAACGTTGTCTGCCCTGCTGAAACACATGCGGAGCTATATCGTTTTCCCTCAGGTGGAGGATTTGCCTACAGTGAAGGGTGATTTCTATGCCCTGGGACATAACCCCAACATCATAGGTGCCATTGATGGGACACATGTGGCCTTGGTCCCCCCCGCAGGAGTGAACAGGTGTACAGAAACCGGAAGAGTTACCATCAATGAATGTGCTGATGGTGTGTTTGGCAGACCAGTACATCTCCCATGTGAATGCCAAATTCCCTGGCTCAGTGCATGACGCTTACATTTTGAGAAATAGCAGCATTCCTTATGTGATGGGGCAACTCCAGAGGCACCGTGTGTGGCTATTAGGTGAGGACATGGACCCAATACAGTGTGAATAGTTGTCTGGGTCTGGGGATGTCCCTATGAGTTAGTGTGTGTCTAACAGTTGTCCCTCGTCGTTTGCAGGTGACTCTGGTTACCCCAACCTGTCATGGCTACTGATCCCAGTGAGAAATCCCAGGACAAGGGCAGAGGAACGCTACAATGAGGCCCCTGGGTGAACTAGGAGGGTTATAGAGAGGACCTTCGGCCTCCTGAAGGCCAGGTTGCGGTGCCTCCATATGACAGGTGGTTCCCTATTCTACTCACCAAAGAAGGTGTGCCAGATCATCGTGGCCCGCTGTATGCTTCACAACTTGGTTTTGTGATGGCAGGTGCCTTTTCTGCAGGAGGATGGTCCAGCTGGAGGTGTTGTGGCAGCTGTGGAGCCTGTGGACAGTGAAGACGAGGAAGCAGAAGAAGAGGACATAGACAACAGGAACACAGTGATTCTGCAATACTTCCAGTGAGACACAGGTAAGAAGACAACACAGCCTGCTACATCTGATTTAATTCTACTACCTCTCATCTGTCTGTCATTTTCACCCAGTGTATGGTCACTGAGTTGTCACTTTCCCTTACGATTTCACAGATGTGGGTCCCACTGTGTGACATCTGCTTTGTTTCCGCATGGACTAGAGCTGTGTGACATAGGTATGTTGACATTACATTTGATATAGCATTTTGCCACTGTTATTGCAAATACACATTTTCGAAAGCACAGACTGACTCCAGACTGTTTTTTTTTTTTATTTAAGGGTGTTTATTTAAGTGCTCAATAGTGGAGGGGGTTGTAAAATGGTCAGTGGTGATAGTGGAGGAATGTCCATGGCAGAGTCCAGTCTATTAGTTTCACAGGTGTATTGTTCAAAGGGGCATAGGAAGTGGAGCTGGGGCAGTTTAAGTATGGACAGGGTGACAAAGTGGGACAGAAGAATGACAATCAGGGTGGTCTCATTTCTTGGAGGGGGTCTTGGCATTGTTCTCTGTCTTTGTTCTGGATCTCAGGGACCGTATGCAGGGTGGTTCTCCATCTGCAGGGGGTGGGGTGCTGGTGTGGTGGTCCTGTGGCAGTGCCTCCTGTCCACTAGCGCCGGCAGAGGTGGTGGGCAGTTCATCGTCCAGGCTAGTGTCAGGGGCCCCTTGTTGTGCCATAGTGTCCCTCCTGGTATTGACGAGTTCCTTCAGCATCCCTACAATGGTGCCCAGGGTGGAATTGATGGATTTGAGTTCCTCCCTTAAGCCCAAATACTGTTCCTCCTGTAGCCGCTGGGTCTCCTGAAACTTGGCCAGTACTGTTGCCATCGTCTCCTGGGAATGGTGGTAGGCTCCCATGATGTTGGAGAGGGCCTCGTGGAGAGTGGGTTCCCTGGGCCTGTCCTCGGCCTGTCGCACAGCAGCCGTCCCAGTTCCCCTATGTTCCTGGGCATCTGCCCCCTGAACCGTGTGCCCACTACCACTGCCCCCAGGTCCCTGGTGTTGTTGGGGTGGTGGGTTAGCCTGGGTTCCCTGTAGTGGTGGACGCACTGCTGATTGACGTGTCCTGGGGACAGAGGTATGGGCCTGCTGGGTGTGTGCTGCGCTGGTGTTTCCAGAGGTGGCGAGCTCTGTAGTGGCCTGTGCCAGTGTGAGGGGAACCGACTGTCCCGAGGTCCCAGATGGGCCAAGTTGGGCATCTAGATCCAGTTGGACAGAGCTGCTGTCATCACTGTGGGCCTCTTCTGTGGGTGGAGTGGACATATCTGGACCCTCCTGTATGGTGACGTTGGGTTGTGTGATAATGGTTTAGAGGGGTGTCTGGGTATGTGTAGTGGCCATGCATTAGTGATGGGTGTCCATGCTTTGGTGTTACATGCAGGGCTTGAGTTTGGGATGTGTGGTTTGTGATATTGGGACATACGTGAGGAGTTGGAGTGATGGGGGTGAGGGTAAGGGTGGGGGTATGTGATAGCATGCAGGTGGGTGGGGGATGTAATAGTTAAGATTTGACTTACCAGAGTCATTCCTCCATCTACTCCCGCAAGGCCCTCAGGATGCAGCATAGCCAAAACGTCGTCCTCCCATGTTTTTAGTTGTGGGGGAGGAGGTGGGGGTCCGCAGCCAGTCCTCTGAACCGCGATGTGATGTCTTGAGACCACTGAACGCACCTTCCCCCGTAGGTCGTTCCACCTCTTCCTGATGTCATCCCTAGTTCTTGGGTGATGTCCCACTGCGTTGACCCTGTCCACGATTCTTCGCCATAGCTCCTTCTTCCTAGCTATGGTGGTGTGCTGCACCTGTGATCCGAATAGCTGTGGTTCTACCCAGATGATTTCCTCCACCATGACCCTGAGCTCCTCCTCAGAGAACCTTGGGTGTCTTTGCGGTGCCATGGGGTGGTGTGGGTGATGTGTGGGGTGGTGTGTGTTGTGATGTGTGGGGTGATATTTAGAGGTGAGTTGTGTGAGGTGCATGGATGTTGTGTGAGTGATGGTGTTGAGTGCCTGTGGATGATAGTTTGTAGATGGTGGTGTCTCTCTCTGGCCCTCAGTCGCAATTGTTGACGTAAGGGTTTGTGGGTGATGTGGGTGTGTGTTTTATATTGTATTGGGTGTGTGGGAGTGGTGTGTGTATGTCTATCAGGTGTGTGTATTTCGAAATGTCCAATGTGGTTGTGTTTTGTAAATGTGTGTGTATTTTGAGAGCGGCGGTGTGTACCGCCAATGGAACACCGTGGTTGAAAGACCGCGACATGGATTTGGGGGTCGTGATAGTGTGGGCGTATTCCTGTTGGCGTGACAGTGGAGGTTTTGTTATCGCCAGTTTATCACTGACCTTTGGTGTGGCAGACTTGTGTGGGTGTCTGGATTTGGCGGATTCCAAGCTGTGGGTCATAATGACCGTGGCGGAATTCTGCGGCCGCGGCAGTGTGTTGGCTGTCTTCTGCACGGCGGTAAGCGGCTTTTACCGCCAATGTTGTAATGACCCCCATAGTAGTTTAACATTTTTAAGTACACTGTGAATTATCCATTACTATGGTCTGTGTAAAAGGGAAGTTCTCCAGTGTGTCTCATTCACATCCATTCTACTCTTCACATCACTCTCTACTGCAATCTTGTTGTTAGACATTTAGGGCCAGTGTTAGACATGACAGCCTTAGGGTGGTCACCCCGGACTTTTTGCCTGCCTCCCTCCACTTTTTGACACTATTTTTGATAGTTTTACGACTCTGTGCTCTTTACCACTGTGAACCAGTGCTAAAGTGCATATGCTCTCTCCCTTAAATATGGTGACATTGGCTCATACCCAAATGACATATTTAATTTACTTGTAAATCCCTAGTAAGTGCACCACATGTGCCCAGGGCCTGTAAATTAAATGCTACTAGTGGGCCTGTAGCACTGATTATATCACCCACATACATAGCCCCTTAACCATGTCTCAGGCCTGCCAATGCAAGGTCTGTGTGTGCAGTTTCTCTGCCACTCCGACTTGGCATTTAAAAGTACTTTCCAAGCCTTAAACTCCCCTTTTTTTACATATATGTCACCCCTAAGGTAGGCTCTAGGTAACCCATAGGACAGGGTGCTGTGTAGATAAAAGGCAGGACATATACCTATGTGTTTTATATGTCCTGGTATTGGAAAACTCCTAAATTCATTTTTTACTGCTGTGGGGCCTGCTCCTTTCATAGGCTAACATTAGGGTTAACCTCATATACTGTTTGAGTGGTAGATTATGATCAGAAGGAAGTACACAGGTAATATTTAGTATGGCTAGAACGGTAATAAAAAATCCTGCTGACTGGTGAGGTTGAATTTTACATTGCTATTTTAGAAATGTCACTTTTAGAAAGTGAGCATTTCTCTGCACTTAGAATACTTCTGTGACTTACAGCCTGTCTCCAATCCACGTCTGGGCTGGGCTGGTTGACAGCTCCCTTGTGCATTTCACCAAGACAACCACAAACACAGAATGTTCAGTTACACCTGCACACATCTGCATACTGAATCAGTCTTCCTGGACTGGAATGGTGGAGGGCCTGACACTTATATTTCAAAGTACAGTGGCCTGCCCTCACACAATGGACTGCCAAATCCCCTACTCTGACCCAGCAATGCACCCACTCACCTGTACTCAGAGCATTTTCTTTACCCTGATTTTGACAGCTGAATATCTCCTTCGCATATAATGAGAGTTAAATTTGGCACACCTGGCCAACATTCTGGCACTGTGAGAACTTTGCACTGCGCTCTGCCTGATCTCCAATGCCAGCTCTCAGCTCTGCCCCCAACCCACAATCCGAACTCACACAGCTACATAAAAGTGACTCACATTATAAACTAGGGACTGCGTGAGTAAGTGAAACGTGAAAGGTAAACGGAACAACATCACTGTCCCCAGGATCAGGGGGGGGGGGGGCAATGTCTGGTTTTCCTGGCTGTGTGGTGGTGAGGCACAGGAGGGGGTCAGAACGTTTAAGAATTGGACAGGGGCCCCCGCGATCTCCACTTCCCCCTGGTGACGCTACTAGTTAAAACAACAGTTATTAGTAACCATTAGCTACTTCAGTGTTTTTCAACCACTGTTCCGCGGCACACTAGTGTGCCGCGAGATGTTGCCTGGTGTGCCGTGGGAAAAATTGAAAAATTCGAAAGATTAAAAAAAAAAAAAAATGTCACATTTTCGCCCACTAGGTGGGCGCCGGACTGTGTCCTGGGTATGGGGGGGGGTGGGGTTTTTGACCCCACCCTCGGCCAGCAGGGGCGCCGATTGGCGCTCCTCAGGGGGACACCCTCCACTTTTCTGATGTCCGGGCTGTGATTGGTCCAGACTCCAGCCTGGACCTATCACAGTAGGACATTGTGAACGGGTCGTTACGACCACGTCCACGCCAGCGCCAACCAGCTTCTCGCCAGGAAAGCCCGATGAGTCAGTTCCGCGTTCCCATGTCTCCATGGGAACGCTCCGGGCGTCGATGACGCGTTTCCCTGTTTCCAGGGAAACGCTTGAGGACTTCCGGGGCAGCAACGGTGAAAAGGGGCCGGAGCCGAAAGACGCGGAGAGGGAGAGCGCGACGAGGTCAGGACGAGACGAAGGAGTGAAGGAGGTCAAGTCAGGAAGAACTGGAGTCGAGGAGCGGGACGAGGAGGACGAGAGAGCGGCAGTAACGAGAGACAAGGAGAAGGAGGTCTACCACGGAGAAGAGCCGGAGCAGAACAGCCGAGGAGCCAGCCACGACCCAGGAGGGTCGTGGCTTGCAAAGGTAAGGTCCCTCCTGGGGACGCGGGAACCTAGAGGGAAAAGGGCACTGGGGAAGGAAATAGGGGAGCTGGGAGAGGAGAAAGGGTAGGGGCACAATAACAGCAACCGAGGACAGTCTTGTTTTCCTGTCCACTTGGGAGCACGATGCACTAAATTAGAGACCCCTCACCATTACCCGTTCAGCCAAACAGGCCCAGGTTGCGCACTGAATAAAGTATTTTATAATTTTTCATATTTCTGTTTACTTACTATTTCATAATAAAGTAATTATAAAATACTTTCTTTGCGTTTATTTGATTCCTATTCAAGAGAATTACTTTATATATAGTCAATATAAGCACAGAGTTAAATTTTGTAACATTTTCTAATGGTGGTGTGCCTCGTGATTTTTTTTCATGAAACAAGTGTGCCTTTGCCCAAAAAAGGTTGAAAAACACTGAGCTACTTTACTTGCCCGTCACTTGCCCATGCATTGTCTAGCTAATGTTCTGAGCTCTGTCAGGTAACCTGTGCCCTGTCTCACTCTTCTCAAGTACTGGGTCGGTGTCTTTTTGCCTGCCTCGACCCAGTCTTTCGAGTGTTCTATACCTCGTCTCTGTGGCACTCTGCGCCTCCTCTCTATGGTAGTATAAGGCCCGTTTCTGGAGAGAAAAAAACGTGTGCCTTGTCGCTCTCTCCTCGTGTGCTGGTGCCTTGCCGCTCTGGTGCCCCGTCTGTCTAGAGCTCTGCTCTGTCTCTCAAGCGCTGCATCTCACTGGGAGGAGCAGCCGGACCGCGGGGGACATTGCTCGCAAGCTGCTCTGCCTGCTCGCCCGGCCTCTCCGGGGCAGCCTGGCGCCAGCGCCCTCCAGTTGAAAGAGAAACACCGATTCCCACTTTCCGCTACCCGCCGAGATCCCCTTGAAGGGCACAAAAGGCCACAAAAGTGAATTTTATTTACTGACTGAGCTCGAGGCAAGGAAAAGAAAAGCCAATTCCCTCTTTTAAAGCGAGCCGGCAAATCCCCTTTGCTCTTTTGTAGTCCCTTTCAGGCGGCTCGCTCATCCGTGTGATTCTCCACCCATTGTCATTACCTTTTTTTATTAATTGTTCGCTCCTGACTTTAATTGAGCAGCCTGGGGTCGAACTGAAGGCGGGAGTGGGTAGATATTACAAGAGGAATAAGAGCCAAAGCAGCGCCCCCTTCAAGTTATATTTTCAACTTCTCAATACACTCTCACGTCCTCTGTTTAGAAACTCTTGCATGCATCATTATTGATAATTAATTAATTCTGTAGTCATTTGAGGATTTGTAATGCCCTGGGTGAAATGGGTAACCGGACAAGATGGTCCTATATGGCCAAAGTGGGGTTTTGCAGACATCATAAAACATGGGGCTGAAGACCATGTTGTTTGAAAATGTCGAAAGAACCAGAGATGGCGAAATGGGATCATATTACGCATCCTGCCTTTTATTTATTTGTTTCTATCACATGGGATCTTAGGATACTTGTCTTGAAATGTGTTTTTTTCTCAACAAGTAAATATTGAAACATTTATTTAAAACAGTAACCGAATACTGAACCAATATGTTTGATTCTAGAAAAACCATGTCAAAAGTAATTATGTAATTAAGTAGGAGCTGGATTTCCATTAACTTAATAAAAAGGGGCCTGTCTTCACAGAACTCCGTGATGATTTGCAGTATCCTAATGCATGTAATGACAGATGGCACGTTTAATATATATTCTCTTTAAACTACAGCTAACAACGGGTCCCGTCTGCAGTTAGAATGCTTACTTTTATTGTTCATGAATAAATTGTTGCTAAATCAATGGTTATAACATACCCAGTATATTTATAATACTCTATGTCTGCAACATTTACCATATAATTATATATCTACCTTATTTGCCACACAATTTACCCCATAATTTGCATATTTCACAAAAACCGTGGCTTCTATCTCACTGGATGAATACAATCCATTTTACAACATAATTTGCTACTAATAGCATATAATTTAAATAACCTTTCTTCCTGATTTAGATAATCTCGCCACATAAGTCTTGTGGCCCCAACAATGGCAAAGCTCTGCAGGGGACACGAGGGCTGTCATTATGATGTTCAAACCAGTGTTTCACATGGAACAGTTAAATATTTCTGATATTTCACGCTTCTCTGGAAAATATAAGTTTGTATACTATTACATTTTGTTAAAGCGCACCCACATGCAATAAATATACACGTACACACGATAGAATTTGCCGTAGATATTCTCCAAACCATATGGTATTTAGAAAAAAATGCCAGGTGGGTCATATAACGCCATCTTAGGGTTTTGATGACATTAACACATCAAAATGTCTTCAACCTTGTGATTACATTGGTTACCACTATGTATTAAATGAAAGTACCATAAGCATGGCTGATTTTGCATACTTCTTTTAAAAATGTAAAGGACAGCCACCACAATTAAGTACATGATTTTTGCATAATTCTTTTAAAATTGTAAAGGGCAGCCACCACACTGACGGTGCTATATTTGGGAAACTGAATATTTTGGGGTGTAGGGAAGTTATTGACAAAAACCTGCAAGCTCAGCAGAAGCTCAGGAATGTCATACTGCTGTAATTAAGAAAAGAGTCAAACGTGTTCCCAACAGGGAGCTCAGAGCCTTGAGGGGACCTTCGGCTGGCTCCAGCCTTTTGATCTGTTTGACCTTTCTAATTTACTAAGTTCTGTGAAGAACGGTTGATATCAGCTTCAGCAGAATGAAGAGACAACAGACAGACAGAGAGGCAGGGTTGTGCTGTGTGTTTGTGAGGTGTTACTTCACCCCAGTGCGGCCTGTCTGAGACACTAAAGTAACAAGCATTTGCAATGCAACTGGTCTCGCATTTGCTCGAGTTAGAGCTATTAGCGTTGTAAACTCCTAACTGGACTTTTCTTGCCACACAAATTACAAAAAAAAAAACACAGCGCAATCGTGCTATGTAAAATGCAGCGAAATTGCGATGCGTGGAAAATAAAAGGATAAAGTAGTCCGGAAACCATGCTGAAAACAACGGGTCTCGAATGTGTTCAGTAGTATACCTGTGCTGTGTAGGTGGGCTAAACACCGGAAAAGGCATGAGGTATGCATGCCTTTCACAAATGAAAGCAAGTGGATTTTAAAAGGCAAGCCCACGAACCAATGAAAGTGACTGACGTGACATGGGCGTGGTTAGAAGCCCAAAGAGAGATTACAGCATGGGATGGAATGCTTTGCGCTCGCCCATAAAAACAGCAATCTGAAGAAATGCTTCTTTTGCACGCACAGGCTGCATTTAAAAGTGCATCTAATACATGCATAAGTACAGACCCCACACAGAAGCATTGCACGAGGCGACATGTTCCACGGAAGAAAGTGGCCTGGAATTTTGCAGTTTACAGTTCAGGCAGAGAAGACGCAAAGTAAGAACGCATGGCAGAGGGTGTGTGGAGATACACATCACTCCACTTGTTTTTCTCTTATGGTCTAACCTTAAAGCTGCTCATCCATGCCCTGTAAACCTGTAATAAAGAGTAGGCATAAAATACATATTGATCCTTCCTACCCTCAAGTAATCAGGGCCGGCTCTCAAACGCACATCCCTGTGCAGTCAAATAAGTGGGACTTTACACCAGCTGAAAGGGTGTGGTACTGCTGGGGTATCACCATGTACATTGTGCTCATATCTATCTATCTATCTATCTATCTATCTATCTATCTATCTATCTATCTATCTATCTATCATATCTATAAAACCATCTTGAACTACCCGAGGAAGGTGGCAGCGGAAACATTGTAGCGGAAACATATTTTTCTTCTTTGGTGAGATCATCTGTTTGAGCCATTTCTTTCTTGGATTTATATATATATATACACGTTGCAAGACAATAAAAGAATCGCAGAACAGAAAGAGAGAGTGAATTAAATTACAAATAATGAGAATGGAGGGAAGAAAGAAAGAAAGAAAGAAAGAAAGAAAGAAAGAAAGAAAGAAAGAAAGAAAGAAAGAAAGAAAGAAAGAAAGAAAGAAAGAAAGAAAGAAAGATGTTAAAGGGGTAGCAATTGGAAAGGTTAGAACAAGCAAGCAGTGAGCAAAAATAGAAGGAAAATAGAAGAAAGGGAGGATTGAAGGAAGTAAGTTTGTTCGTGAGATAAAATAAAGGATATGTGAAATAAAAGAGAGAAGGAAAGTAGAAACATCGAAAAGGAAAGAAAGTGAAAATGAAGGAAGGGAAAAGGAGAAAGAAAGAAAGAAAGAAAGAAAGAAAGAAAGAAAGAAAGAAAGAAAGAAAGAAAGAAAGAAAGAAAGAAAGGAGAGACGACACAAAATAAAGTCTTTAAAGGAGTAGAAATAAGAAACGCCAGAACAAGCAGTGAGCAAAAAAAGAAGAAAACAAGACAAAAAGAAACAAGCGTGGAAAATAATAAAAAACAGACAGAGTGCTGAGAAATAAAGGTACAAATAATGAAAGATATAAAGAACAAGTAGCAAACGAGAGATAAAACAGAGAACAGAAAACGCAGAGGAAGGAAGAAAATACAACATAAAGGACAGAGCGCGAGAGGGGAGGGAGAGAGAGCGCCAGGAAGGCGCCTATGTTATGCCAGAAGTGGTTTATGAAGACATCATTGTGAACAATCAGTGATATGTGTTCTATGATAGAAGTTCCGCCTTGCCCCCAGCTACAGCCTCTCTGGAGCCATGGCGTGTCTGCAGAAGATTGCCTTAGCTCATTACTGCAATTATTGTGCTCCGACTGTGTCTCCGCTGAAAAAAAAATCTTTAGAAATGCTGAAAATTAAACCTGTAAAGAGACAGTCCCACAGCCAGCGGACAACAAAAAAGCAATCCCTTCTGTAATTATTTTGCAGGCTTTGCCATTGATATAGCCGGGGCCTGAAACTGCACCGCTGGAAGAATTTATGGCATTCTCGGAGCCCTGTCACACCTACAAGGGGCTCACATAAGCAGTCAGCTGCAGTGCTTGCAGGCGCCGCTGTCTACTCGCACCGGCTGACTAGACAAAGGGGGTCACTCGGCGGAAAGTGGGTCTGGTCCCAGTGCACGAACGGGTGTAGCCCTCAGTGCTGGAAAGTATCTATCTTCACGGAATGCGAGCTGAAATGTTTTTTAAAACAAAGCTTAACTTTTTTGATCCACACGTTGTGTAGACTGCGGGAAAGACACGTGCCCCCATCATTACCACTGAGTTTTTCCAACGCTAGCGCGGACTTAATTGGTACATTTTAAGTTATTGCTGCATCATATTTCGTGTGTTTTTCAAATGTTCCACACAAATGAGCTAGTTATAGCGCAGGGAAAGTCTCGGAGTTCGCGGTGCTATATCAACAAAAAAGCGGTTAATGCGACAGAGAATATTACATCAGAAAGTCTCGTTACATCACCTGCATGTTTGAGCAACTTTTTTATGTGGCCAATGTCAACCAGAAGCGTTTGAATTGAGTATTTCTTTTAAAAGGTTAGATTGGTGTCTTTTTAAATGGGCAAGCACTGTCCGGCACTGAATGCCTGCACTTCTTTAGTTTGGAAGGAAGTGCTCTAGGGGCAGACATCACTGCGAGCCAGGACAGGGGATTGACTTTCTCTCAGGTTCGGAGGCTGTTAGGTTCTCCTGTTGCGTCCTAAATGTAACCAGCCTCCCGCTACTCGAGCTTCAGCTCTGACCATACCCTTTTAAGAAACAACTATGCCCAACAGTTTAAAACAACACTTGGCTGTACTTGTAAACATTGCACAGATGCCGCGCGCGCATCTTTCATGTGTGGCATAAAGCTAGCAAATCGTATGAGCCTCGAGCTGATTTTCCACCATGCTGTCATTGTGATATTAGGCCTAACTGGAAACCTCGGAAAGTTAATTTCCACGAGTTTCCGACTTGCCCCTTCCCTAATCACTCAGAATACCTCGAGACAATACACTGCCATTATTGTCAGCTACTGCACAAGAAGGGTTTGCCACGCCGTGATAAAACCCTAAAAGTACAGCTTGATGCAAACGGCGATGAAAATGTCTAAACCCACAACTGGGGTTGCTTCACGCAGACCTGATGAATCAAAGCGACGATTGGCATACAAGGGATCAAAGAGATTTGGAAGCACACACAAAGGCTAACCCATTCAGTTCTAGATCCTTTTCACATCCTTCCTACAGGTCATGACTGGTCAGTGTGCCTACATTATTTACTAAGCTGTGCGCAGCATGAATCAGCAGCTGGGCCGAGCACAAAGCAAAATATGTCAGCTACAAACTCACTGCAGGACCCCGAGTGCGCCTCGACCTGCAGCACTCGGGGAGCTATGCTGGGTTTTGGTGATGTGGACTGTGAGGGTCAGCGATATGCATGCTTCCCAGAGAGTGGGCGGCTGGTACATCTCACAGACCTTGAAATATAACCTGTTTTTGTCAACAGGTTAAGCAGTTATAATGCAGTGCCTTTGGGAATATGCAGCCATGTAGACAGCCACTCCTGTCTTGAGGTCGCCATCAGTCTCAAGCTAGACATTCGTAAACACCAGGTAATCACCTGGTCTAACTCAGAAGTCTTTTTCTAATAACTGGTGCTACAACCATCTCAGAACTGCTTTCAAAGCTATGTGGATATGATAGTAACATTGCAATGGTCACAAAAGCTGATGGGTATATTTGTTGTATATTTGATGGTGTAACTTATGTATTAGGAACAACTACTTCGAGAACTTTGGTACTAATTAACATCTGTGAGGAGGTATTTTATGAAACAGTGAAGAATATTAATTTGCACAGTTACTGCCAATAAAGGTACGAACACGTTTAAAAGCATGCACTCTCCTAGAATCAAAACTATTTCAACAGAGCAAAGTGTGTTCAGCTGTAGGCTACCTCAAGGCCAACGCGTCGTACAACACACCATCACCCACTGTTCTGTGTGCCAGACTCTGTGTGATCTTTTCTGAACAGTCGAACACATACACTGCAAAAAGTAAACAAGGTAAGGAAATGTAGCTTAAAATTAATTTATTTAACAAATATAGCTATGATATAAATGATAATATTTTTCAAATATACAAATATTACACAGTCCCTCTCCGAGGGACTTATGCAGGTCCATATGCACACCATAACAGTGCTGTTCAGCAAGAGAGCAGTGATTATGTTACATGTCCCTTCTTTCTGCCCAGAGATTGTGCTCTGCATCCCTTTTTGTTGTGTGGGTGATAGCACTTAAAAGATAAAAGTTCCTGTCACACTCAGGACAAATCCGCCAAGTCTTAAAGAATTCATAGGAATCGGTGACACAAATTGCCTGTTAACAATGTCATGCGGTCCTGAGCCATGCGTAGCTTCTTCAATGCTGGACGTTTCTGTGAATGTAACTGGAAATGTGGCCATTGCGCAAAAAGGATGAGTCTATTCTTCTGACAATATCCCATGGAAGGGTGCAGATCGGTGCATTTTTGCAAGTGTTAAAAATCAGAGATGGCATCACCCTGGCACATCTCACACCTGTCTCTGTGTACCCTCAAAGGAAGGCACGCCCAAGGCCCACATCAGAAAGTGCTGCATCAGAAAGGTCTGTGATGGGTCTAGACTCCCCTATGTCAGGTGGTACATGCTGTACCCCACGTGCGCGGCGTAGAGTCCCATGGGCGACATGGGCATGCTGGACCTGTGGAAGGGTGCACTTGGCCCATACAGTGAGGCAGCGTGGACGGGCGAACCAATAGGAAAGGAAAGGCCGAAGGCCGGGGCCATCATGGGCTTGGCAGCCATCTTGAGTTTCTCCAGCTCGGCCTCCTGCAGCCTCTTGGCTTTGGCTCGGCGGTTCTGGAACCAGATCTTCACCTGAGTTTCGGTGAGGCTGAGGGAGCCGGAGAACTCTGCGCGCTCGGCGATCGACAGGTACTGCTTCTGGCGGAATTTCCGCTCCAGCGCGAGAAGCTGCGAAGTCGTGAACGGAGTGCGCGGCTTCCGGTTTGTCTTGTGCTTCCGGAGGGTGCAGGCTGGAGGACTTAGCCTTCCTATGGAGGAGAGGAAAAGAGCAACATATTTAGGAACACAATACCGCCCCAGTGTATCGCAACATTAATTTGCTTCATATAATGTGGAATTAGACATTCTATTAAGCATTCTGCTACTCTCAATGACAACTGAAGAAGAAATGGCATGGTCCAGGAATGGCACATGAAATGTCAACAGGTCTGTAAATGGAAGTCAGACGCTCAAGTTTGATAACAGTTTCTTAAATGTTTATCTTAGTTTGACACTAAAAAATTTGTTTGTGCTCAGTGGGTTATAACACAACTTAGGCTTTACTACAATTCAGAGGGAGAAAAACGTACTACATTTTGAAAACTTGGCATGTCTGAGAAAACGGAGTGCATAACATACAGGTGATAAAAACGCCCTACTGGGCAAATGTAAGTGATGTACAGTTGCATAAGCATAGCGTAAATGTATTACGTTTTAGGACCACGTTGGTGTTTTGTGCAACAATTCCTGCACTTGAGTTCCTCGATACAGCTTCACTTTTAGAGAATGCAAATTTTAGGAAAATGTAGGTATGTGTGCACTTCTTCATAAAACGTTTTAAGATTGAGGTAATTGAAACAAATGAGTTAATGGATATTATCTATGCTCATGTGAAAATGGTTTTCCCAAGACAGGAGTTGTGGCAGTTGTTTTATGGGCCGTGGATTTATAAGTGTAGAGCCGAAAAATAATGGAGCACAAACTGGACTAAAACGTAGCAACTAAAACCAACTACCACCATAAAACTCAATCAACCATCCCCGTGAAACCAACATGAGAAACCCGATATTTCTTTATAGCCGGTCTAAAGTTTAAAAGTCAACAGGCCCCCCAATTGACTCAAGAAGAAACAGTTGAAACTTGTGAACTTGCATATTAACCTGGACATTTCCTGCTGCTGTTTATTGCATGATTTTACTATCGCCTAACTCATTTCGTAATATTTACAGCTTGTCTGTTTATTAAAAAAAAATACAAAAAAGTACTAGCCATTGCTCAAACAGCTCTTTTCGTATGTGCCATGATTGTCTGCTTGGATAAACTATATAATCAATGCCGCCTTACATGTAAAAAAGATTATGGAAAGTTATCAGTGCGCTGGTATGATGATAAACCCTCACTGCAAAGTGTTGTTAGTTGGTCTTTCCTCAGATGTTTTTTTTTTTTTTTTTTTTTTTTGCGAAAGCATTTACTTACCTCACGCATAAATCTAAGAAGGTAAACAAAAGATTTTAGTTTAGATGAAATTATCGCGATCTTTTTCCTAAACTAGGAGCCTGGGAATTTGAAGTGATATATATGACTGTAATTATTGCCAGCTTTCGCATAGTTAAGAAAGGCATATTTGGATAACTTATAACCATTGCCCACGTTGCAGCATAAGGAATGGATATACGAAAAAGTACAACGTTTATTGTTTATTCAACTTAAGCAGAGCATTTGAAATGCAATGTTAACCCGTCATTATGCATTCTTAATTTAAACAACTGTCCAAGGCAGAATTTAAGATTTAGAATAATTGGTGTAAATTATCGTTCATAAAACACGTCGTTTTATGTCATTTAAAGTTACTTGCTTTCAGTCTCACATTAGCTCTATCAGTAGGTCTAAGTGTGAGAAAAGCAAAATATCAATGTTTAGTTTTCATCTGACGCATTTGGTTAAATAATTGTTATGACGCCGATGAGGATGAAGGTTATTTAACCGAATAAATATAATATTTTAGTCTGTTGACTATGAACAGAATGTTATATATGACGTGTATCATTGTACCTTGACATTTGCGCGCATCCAGCGCTTTAAAGCTGAAACCTACATACACATCATGCGCTTTTAAGAACAAGTGCCTTCGTGTCAATGGGGTATTTTTAATGCAGTTGTAGCACTGTTGAAACTTGGAGTTCGGTGCCGTTCACCAGCGCTTAATTTGAGCCGGTGGCTGCGGTGGGGGGCACCGGCACCTATTTTTGAGGACCGGCGTTTATTTCTCCACATTAAATATTTCCTGAGGGCAATAGAGGAAAAAAACGAAAAGACGGAGGAAAAGAAATACAAAAAAATCTCCCACCAAGGGAGAAAGCAGACACCTGTAAGAGTGAGATAAGGAGGCGGGGAGTGCCTAGCAGTGAATTAAAGAGGCCCGAGGTGGGCTGGGGACTGCGCACCCTTGCTATTCGCGCTCTAACATTTACAGTGCCGGCCGTTTGTGTGTATTTTATAAATAAAGCACTGCCGTTCAGGTTCGAGCGCAATAATTACAGTAGTATTGCATATTGTGAAGCGTGCAGAAAACAGGGGGGTACCGGTGACACATGCACGGGTGAGCAAATGTCAAAGATGCTCATAGGTCGGTAAGACAGGATAATTGATGAAAGCGAGGAAAGCAGCACGATGGAGTGACAATACACATAGACGTGTTCACACAGGTAACATCAGATGGGTACATGGGTACCTACGGATAACTGAATAGGAATTTACGGATTAGGGACAGTAAAGCAAATGCTTGAAGAAAGACAAAGACAAACACTCGTATTAACACCATATATATATATATATATATATATGTATATATATATATATATATATATATATATATACATATATATATATATATACACAAATTAAAGATCTGTATTGAAAGATTCGTAAATATCAAAAGTTAGTAATGATGGGCCACTAGGAGTCTATATATTCATCTATCTAGCCATCTTTTCAGACAGGGGAGAGCAGTAACAGTTTGACTTACACATACTCTCTGCTATTGCTAATTCAAACTCTTAATGAAACCTACTTCCGGATCAATAATTTTCTACAATTGCGTTACTAGAAATACCAATTGTATATATGTATACACCAGTCATGTTCAGATGGATGGATAGGTATTAACAGGTAGAAAAGCAGTTCCCTACATTTAGAAGGGCATTTGTCTACAGAGAGATAATTAATCCTCTCCAGAGACGTGTGGTTCTCTAGTGATGGAATATTAGTTCTCTACAGATAGACGAATAGTTGTCTGCCGATAGATCAATAGATACCTATATAAAAGAGTAAGTATTTTCATATAGATGGTTAGTTCTCCACAGAGACATGAGTAGTTCTATACCGATGGATGAGTAGTTCTCTACCGATGGATGCGTAATTCCCTACATAAAGAATTAGGTATAGAGAGATGGTTCGTTCTCTACTTCTGCAGAGAGAAGACTAGTTCTTTACAGATTGGTGAATAGTTCCTTAACTAGACGAATATGTATTTGCAGAGAAATGAGTAGACGGCTACAGAGAGATGAGTTGACCTCCACAGATGGACGACCAGTCCTCTACAGACAGATAGGCAGAGAGATGAATATGTACACACAGAGGCAAGCAGATCTGTACAGAGGGGTCAGTATTGTATATAGGTACAGCATTAGTTTTTATAACATGCTAATAGTTCTCTACACATATATAGGAATATAAGATGCGTCGATAGTTCCCTACGAACAGATCAGTAATTTTGCACAGGTCAGTATTTCTCAAGATAGATTGATTGATATAACCAGCAGGAGTAGCCCCGCGAAGGTAGCTCGCCTGCTCGTTGCAGGTATCGGGGCCAGGGTGCACCGCTCACTTACTTGCTGAGGGTGGAGAGAACTTGGGGCTCTGCGCCCACGGGCTCCTCTCTGGCGCCTCTGGACTCTCGGGCTTCGTGAGCGCCTCCTCCGGGAGATGCAGAAGTGCCCCCATAGAATAGTGTCTGTTCATGGAGAGGGGGGAACTAGGGGAGTCCGGCCGCAGCATCTTGGGACTGGTCTGGGAGGGCCCGGGCAGCGGGGGTACCGCCGGGCTGCACCTCTCCCTGACAATCGGCCTACGGTCGGCCATGAGCGCCTCCACGCTGAAGGGCAGGATGGGCGCAGGCTTGGGCTTGTCCGGCTCCTCGTCCGCCCGCGGGCTCAGGCCCGGCTGCATCCTGGGCTTGTTCAGGGCAGGGGACTCCTCGGCCTTCACTCCCAGCTGGACAGAAGCCATGTAGAGGCCGGGGGCCATGCAGAGCGGGTGCAGTGTGGGTCACCGGGCTGTACAGGGAGCAGCGTCAGCAGTGGAGCGGTCCTGGCACAGCACTGTCACTGCCAGGGCAGGGCACTAACTGGTCTAACTGGTAGGAAGGCAGGGGGCCCAGGCCTGGCCAATCAGCGTGCAGAGGGGAGGGACGCTAACTTCCCATTGGCTGCTGAACTCCTCGTCTACCGGCTGCTGAAACTCCTTTACTGGAGGGAAGTTAGGAGTACCGGCTAACTTTCAGGTCTCAGATTTAGGACACTGTGCTTGTGACTGGAAGTGGTCACGACAGGGGGGTGAGGGGAGGGAGATGGGAGGGGGGTCTTCCAGTCGGCACGCGCCCCTCCCGTCCCTCTTCTTTTTATGTACTTCTCCAAGGACGTGGCTTTTTGGCAATAGGTGTAATGGCAACTTTAAAAACACAGCGAAAGTAAGACTTCAGGGCAGCACTATGGACACTAATCAAAAAAAAAATTCATGCGATATCTCATAAAACACGTCTACTGTTTCTAAGGACATTAAAAAACAGATGTCAAGGTTTTAAAAAATGGATGGTTCATGTGCTATCACTGGAGCGGCAGTTTGCGAATTGAATTAATGAATGAATGGAAAATGAAATAAGATGGAGAGATGCCAGCATTTGAAACAATCAACGGACACTAGCTTCGGTTGAACACATTAGGGCCGTTTGTATGGTCACCCCACTCCACCCCTCATTTGAGAAAGAGGCACTGAAGGGCATAGAAGGGCACATGGGACTCGGGTTAAACTCTGGCATAATGTGCATGTATGCTCCTGATGGGGAAGGAGCGGCTGTAATTAAAGTGCCCGGTGGAGGCTGTAAACTGTGCATCCCAGTGACGGGGCTGATATATGCCCCATCTGCTGCTTATCTTTATTAGAAAAGGGGGCTCCAGGAATGAAACGCCGCCAGTTGTCTGCTAAAGATAAACAGGCGGCGCCTGATATTAACGCGCCTTTGCTCTCGGTTCCTCGCGGGCCGAGGCATCCTCTACTGATGCTTGCCTCGCTTCTGTGTTTTAATGTTGAAGCGGGACGTGGAAGAGCAGCCGGGGTGTAGGTTTCCACCGGGTACCTTATGCTTGACGAAGGACTCTGGCGCGAAATGTGGGCAGAGCAGTGCTTAAAGTGTGCGGCCGTTTCAAGGGCGCTGTGGCCCTAATGTGACCAAGGAAACGTTAGTTGGGATGTGAAGAAAACTATATCTGGAAAGCATTGCCTTCCCCCTTCGAAGGCCATGGTGCCACTGCACCTGCTGCTGTAACACTTCAAAAGCCCCCTTCGCTGAGAAAGGGGATAATGTGTGGCTTTTAAAGTGATGTGTGTATTGTATGTGGCCTAAGGGTTGAAGTGTGAGCTATGGGTTGTGGAATGGGTCGTACCATGGTCAGCGGGTGAGCTGTGAGAGGATGTGGTTTGAAAGGAGCTGTGGGTGAGATGCTATCGGTGGGTTCGGCGAGCCCAGAGGTGAGAATAGACAGACTGATCTCCGGGTTTCCGAGTGTAAGCTGAGCTGTAGGTTTGACGGGTGATATGTGGGTGGGCGAGCTGTTCGGCGAGATCGGATCGTTGGATCTGTGTGATGTGGAATGAGTTGTGGGGTGAGATTTGATTGATAAGCAGGTAACCTCCTGCGTGAGTACTGGGGCGAGCTGTGCGCTGAGGTAACTTGAGGGAGGGTGATATGTCGAGTGGAGTGTGGGAACTCTGCAGGGTGCGAGGCGAGCTGTGGCGCGAGCAGTGGTGTGAGATGTAGGTTCATCTGCGGAATGCGCGCTGTAAATTGTGTAGTAAATTTGGATGGCTTAATCTGTGGCGTACGAAGTAAAACAGGGTAGTTTGATCTTTGGCGTGTAAGGTGGGCTGCGGGCGAGCGCCGTTCTTTGCAGGATGTGCCAGGCCCCTCCCAGCCTGTCCCAGGATGAGCAACCCTTACCCCCCACCCACCTCCCAACATAGCGCTTGGCAGCCCGCTGGGATGAGTTTACTTACGGCTGCAGGGCTCTAATCTACAAACACAGCGGCTCGAGCGGTCATTTAAGAGTACTTATCCGAGAGGGAGGGGCAGCGAGATGCTGTCCTTTAATCTAGGCCCGTTGACAAGCCTGTATTGTGCGCTTCAAGGAGCTAGAAATTAATGGCTGGAGAAAAAAAAAACTTCAGCCGCTGTTTTATTCATTTGTGATTTTATATAGCGCGGTCATGGTCCAGTTTACAGTTTCAACATTGAACGTGAGAATATTTGAGATACATGCAGGAAAAACAAGAAACAGGCCCTGGAGAGGTGTGGGGGATCATAGATTTAGCCCGATCGTCGCGCACAGAGAAGAGTTTTAAGTTGCCCTTTAAACGTGCAACGGATTTTTGAAGTGCTTCGAGTATGATCGGTCCCTCCGTGTTCTTCTTTGAAGGTGGGAGGCTCCGCAGATTTCCTTTCTTTTAGTTAGGTGGATGGGTGTAGAGGGACGCAGGGTCTCGTGTGTAGTGCAACCAGGTTTTTCACTGTTCTCTCCCCTCCACTGGACGTAATTGGAGGAACAGCCGAAGAAGTGTGATGTGGACACATTTCTTGTGTGGCTGCGACTCTGGCCGATCCCAGCTATAGGCAGACTTTACGTGACTGCAGTTTTTAATCGCGTCTAGAGGGAAGACTGTGGTGTCCACTTGAGGACCAAAGGATCTAAATTCCTGTGCAAGGAACTGCCATTAAAGTGCCACCCAAGAAATCTCGCTGGAGCGCAGTAAACATGGATGTAACCGCTCGTGTTTTGCATGTGCAACGGGACCGTAAAAGAACTGTAAAGTTGAGATATCAGTTGTGTTTTGGTTAGTTGTAAATTAGCTGCTACCGAAGTAATTTACCCATATAACAACGACTTGTTTATGTACAGCGCTTCATTTCACATGCCCGTCGAGCCCTCAGACTGTCCATAGCAGATGTTCTTATCTCACTTAATGGCACTCTATTTTCATACCTCGGAAGGATATAGGGCTTTGCCTACCTTGCCGCATTCAAACCATTCCATTTGAATCACTGCCGATGTCAGCGTGCGCGTGAACGCTCCTAGCCAGGTCGCTTTCCTATTTTATGTGAATATTTCTGCCAATCATCGCTATACCTGCCTATGGATGCATACACGTTATACAGCCTCAAAAGAACGCGCTCACAGTGTTTCATGTATTCATCAATTATTTATATCATTCATCTTATTACACAGCTTGCGCGCCCTAGTCACATCTCACAGACACACAGTAAATGGAAATAAATGCGTTTTATTGGTTTCTTTGTTAATCTCGCCAGAATATCAAAAATGACAGAAGTGCAAAAATAGGACGGTACGGGTGTTTTATTATTTAGCAGTGCATAGTGTTCTCTCGTGTATATTTTCAATTTTTAAAGCATTTTTAAAGCTAATTGAATGATAAGTGTGCATGTGTTTAGATATATGCGTGCGTGTTTTGATGGGGCGAAAGTCACCATTACAAAATGTTCACTGACCAACATGATATTTGTCAAAGCGCGCATGGTGTTTATTTGTGTAGCTAGAGGTAGTTGTACAGACAACATTAACACATGTTCAAGACACACACATTTATGTTTTATTAAGATCTGTCCTTCGTTATTATTTTAATTACAGTTCCAGAAAAACGCCCATCGTGAGACCGTCTCTTTAAAACATTTTCATAATTATTGCGCAGTCGTCCATTTTCTTCTTCAAAGGAGTAGAGTATATAAAAAGAACGAATTCAAAATGTTGCAAACTGGGCCGTCACATCGGTTGTTACACATAACAGGGGCCTCTGTGATGTAATCGATGTCTCTTTCGTCAGCCGGTGTTAGATACGCCTTCGCACGCAGCACTGATGCCGATAGGTGTAGGACCCGGCTTATAGAGTACCACCGCAGACATGTCGAAGACCAGACTTCGCTGTCGCCCCACATCGGAATAGTGTTAAATCCCCCTACCCCTCTAGGCTCTCCTTCGGTTGTACCGTGACACCCTCAGCATGTAAATCTTCCCCATCACCCCCGCGTGGGCAGAGCTTCACACAACGCGTTAATATTTCCACGCTCCATCCTGGGCAGTATATTCCCCATTGTGGAAGTTCCCATGTGGGGCGGTGCATTTAAGCAGTGTGTTCCTTATCATGTCAAGTTGAACATTGTGCTCCGTGTCCTGTGCGTGGCACGTGTGCGGACTCTGCTCCTGTAGGTACCGCGACAAGCCATTATCTTCAATAATTAATAGGTCTTACAAATTGTCATGTGGAAGTACTTAAAAGCGCTAGAGGGATGGAGAAATTCAGCACTTGAAAATGTTTCTAGTGTACTTTGCACAACATTTTTCGTGGCGTGACCATTACACATTTTTATAATGGTCTTTGGTTTGCAAGGGATGTCAGTCGCATGTCAATTACATACTCTACCCTCGGGTCTGGGCTTAGCAGGATGTCGCGTGACCTGTGAGTCCGACTGGGTGTCCCCTAGCATGGTATCCGTAGTTTGTCACGGGCCTGGGTCTTACCCTATCGCACTATGTCATGTGACCCGTGCTTTGCTCACTGTGATTTTCAACATGTACTTGCAATCTGTTATGGCATCTGTTTTTTACTTCATGTTTTTATGGCAAGTAGCATGCCTCTCCGGAACGTTAATTTAGTAGTTTTTGGTCAGTAGATTTAGTCTTGTGTTGTCAGAGGAAACACTTCATGTTTGTTTGTGAGGGATTCAAAGAAAGTAACGGACCAGCTGTACTATTAAACTGACCGCAAAAATTGGTTGCAGACAGTAGTTTCTTGATCAGTATGGAATTGTGCAAACTGTTTCATGCACTAAAACGTCAGCTCACAAAAATCTTACTAGTGGTAAATGGCAACTCAATTTGATTGGTAACAATCACAGGGATGGTTGCCTGCAAGAGTCAGAAAACAACCCTGTCCCTGATTGTGTGATTGTGTTTCAACAAATTATTGTATTTTTTAAAGCGGCAAGTTTTCTTTAAAGGATAGGGGTTGATTCAAGTAAAAGTATATTTTAAAGTTTATCCAAGAGTTGGAAGTGGTCCCCTTTATCGGCTCCTAAAGTGTCATTTGTACTAATGGAAAACCTATTTTGCAGTCACAAACACTCATGTTTTGAGAATCTCAGCAGTTGTGACCACAAAATATATTACATCTGGCTCTAGCTTTGATTGCCACATCTGTATATGACTTATGTAGCACCACCCATCATCCTCACAAGGAACACCATCATTTGAACCATATCACTAGTGAAATTAAGGTTAATGTGTGTCAGACATAAATCCAAGATTGTTTCATGAACCCCTTTCAAACTATTTTTGCATGTCCTTCATTCATTTCAAAAGAAACCATTTGTTACATTCTTTTATTTGCCTACATAGACTCTCCACTGTAAAGTGATCCAATGGAATTGTTTCACACTCTGCTAATTCTATCTTTTAATCTTGGGTGAAACAGACACTGGAACATTCTCATCTGACTCACTTTCAAATTGTAGAGGTGGTGAAGCTGGTAATTTCACACTATCACCAATTTGCTCAGTTCTTACCACACATTGGTCTCTGCTTTGGATCGATTGTTTTTTAATACATTGATAGGAATCCAACACAACACTTTCTGCAAAAGTGCTGTCAGTTGCACAGGAAGCGGTGGTTTTGAAAGTTGCATTTGTCTACTTTGTTGGATGGACCGCATGGGATGGTTTCACTGGGCCTTCGGACACCATCTCTCTTCTCAGTTTTTCATTCCCAGCATTGAAATAGGAGGTTGGACAAAACTCTTCCTTCATTCCCAGCCCCTCTACTACATATTGATCAACCTTCTCTCACCAGCCTGTCACAGCATTGGAGTTGTATTCTTACTTAGACCATCCCTGGAATACAGCAAAACCTAGGGCAGAGTGAGATATGATTGATTATGTGGATCCTTCCTGCGTGGAAGGTCAGAATATACATTTTGACTGATATCAGCATCAGAGCAATTAGAACTACACACCTTGGCATATTGTTTACAGCTTTGTGTGCACCAAGCATGTTCTGGACTCAGAGCTCACAAATCAAGGCTTATTTACACCAGTGCTTAATTTGAGATGGTGGTTTCTGGTGCTCAGCACCAGCACTTGAATGTCAGCTCCAGCACTTATGACAGTCTACCACATGGTGGCACTGTCTTCCTAATTAGGGATGAGCACAACAACAGCTTCTTATTAATTGAATATACATTAAGAATGACTAATACCTGCTACCCAAGCCATTCTTATAGCTTTGGGGGGCATGGAATAGTAGGAATTGTGTCACTTGTTAGAGTGCAATGTTAGTAATGGTCTTGGTACTGTAATTGGCAGCATTGTCAGGGGCAATTTATGGTGCAAGCTGCAGTGGCTTCCTGATGAGGGTCCTGGCAATTATTTTTTTAACAAATTAAGTGCTGATTTTAACATAGCATTAGATCTATCTGTGACCATGTTTGAATTGGTTCTAAAGGGGTGTGAGAATTGGAGGTTTACTCATACTCAGTGGTGTAATAAAGGCTGCCACAGCCCGCAGTGCGCGGGGGGCACTGAGCTCCACAGGGGCCCCCTCAGCTCAGCATCCGGGCCTGAGAGCTCCTGAATGAGTTCAAAGGGGGGTCCCTCCTTGTACTTTGCCGGGGAGCACCCTCAAGTTTCATTACGCCACTGCTCATACCTTATCAAGTGCCTCTGCTAATGGTTTATAGGTAAACACTTGACAATGATCAGAATTAAATTATTGAACTCCACCTACCATTACTAAGCCTAATAAGTCTTTTATACCTGTGAATGCCATGACCTGGCTCTGAGGCCACTTGAGTCCACTGTTACCAATATATATTTATATTTATCTATTGGCTAGAATGGACTAAGTTGATGCAAGTAAACTCTTTGGAAGGGATGTAAAGCTTTCTCAAATGTAGTTAGCAGGGGGTCTTAGTTCTGTGTGAGACACTCACCTGAATTCCAGGTGTTCCGATGGGGCAGTAAAATGTCCCTAATCCAGGAGAGGACTAACATGACCGCAATGAAAAGTACATTGCCCTCTCTTAAGTCCTCAAGGGGAAGGGAGGTTTTGGGAACAGAAAAAGAGAAAATACCAGCTTCTACTTAGTGGACTGCAGAATTGGACTGCTGGACCCTGGCCTGCTTGTCACGTTGGGTGTCAGGACTTCTGAATTCTGAAAATGCTAGGCTCTTGGTTTTTAGGATTCTGGGATTCAAAATAATTACTTCATTAATACATTGAACTTGTATAAACTATTGTACATTACATAATGTCAGTTATTGTTGACACATTGTGCATATGTTTCTATAAGACTGAACAAGTCTCTTCTTCTTTTTACAATACTTTCAAAGTCTCTGAAGCACTGTCCAAACTCAAAAACAATCAACTTGACTAAAGGGCTTCTTTTTGTTCTGGCGTAATCTCTTGCCAGTAATAGTTTTGATAAACTTGCTCTATTTCCGATCTCATAATTCTGAGGGGAGCGCTTGTTACAGGAAATAAATCTTTCTTTAATGTCTGTTTAGCGGTATCTTGGATTCCCACCCAAAGGATAAATCATGTTAGTTCTTATTGTCATAAATGATTTAAAAGACAGAACTCTGTATTGTTTATTTTAAGCAATCAATCTTTATTTACCTTGAAATGAAATTACTTGCTTGAAAATTTCAGAAGAACCCAAACTGAGTTTTTTAACCTTTCTTATTTTCTCTCTTTTACAGGAAATACAGGATTGTCGGCAGAAGACAAAAGAGCAGAGCCGGGACTCTGTAGAAAGCCGGCCGGAGGCCGAGGATCAGAGAACTTGACTGGAGTCTGTCCAGAGGACGACCAATGCTGGAACTTGACTGGAAGCTGGTCGGAGAACAAGGAACACTGGAACTCGATTGGAGGCAGGTTGGAGGGCAAAGAACTTGACTTGACTGGAAACAGGTGAGCAGAGCAATAGGTACGAAGACACGAAAAGGTCTCAGACTCACAAGCATCCTTAAATAATCAAATGTGGACTTGTGCCTTTTGACAGTTTATTGCTTGTTAAGGAAATTAGCAATTATCCTCCTGATTGTGGCACATGTTCATTACAGATCACTTTGTGAAGAGCACATATTTTGACAGTTACAGTTGGAGCAGGTGGAAAGGCAGTTGGTTGCTTGTTAAAGAAATGAGCAATTATGCTCCTGGTTGTGGTACATGTTCAATACAGATCACATTGTGAAGAGCACATGTTTTGTCACTTTCCGTTTGTAAGGAAATGCCTCCTCGGCATGGTTACCCCCTGACTTTTTGCCTTTGCTGATGCTATGTTTTGAATTGAAAGTGTGCTGAGGCCTGCTAACCAGGCCCCAGCACCAGTGTTCTTTCCCTAACCTGTACTTTTGATTCCACAATTGGCACACCCTGGCATCCAGGTAAGTCCCTTGTAACTGGTACCCCTGGTACCAAGGGCCCTGATGCCAGGGAAGGTCTCTAAGGGCTGCAGCATATCTTATGCCACCCTGGGGACCCCTCACTCAGCACAGACACACTGCTTGCCAGCTTGTGTGTGCTGATGAGAACAAAACGAGTAAGTCGACATGGCACTCCCCTCAGGGTGCCATGCCAACCTCACACTGCCTATGCAGTATAGATAAGTCACCCCTCTAGTAGGCCTTACAGCCCTAAGGCAGGGTGCACTATACCATAGGTGAGGGCACCAGTACATGAGTACTGTGCCCCTACAGTGTCTAAGCCAAACCTTAGACATTGTACGTGCAGGGTAGCCATAAGAGTATATGGTCTGGGAGTCTGTCAAACACGGACTCCACAGCACCATAATGGCTACACTGAAAACTGGGAAGTTTGGTATCAAACTTCTCAGCACAATAAATGCACACTGATGCCAGTGTACATTTTATTGTGAAATACACCCCAGAGGGCACCTTAGAGGTGCCCCCTGAAACCTTAACCGACTATCTGTGTAGGCTGACTGGTTCCATCAGCCTGCCACAACCGAGACATGTTGCTGGCCCCATGGGGAGAGTGCCTTTGTCACTCTGAGGCCAGTAACAAAGCCTGCACTGGGTGGAGATGCTAACACCTCCCCCAGGCAGGAGCTGTCCCACCTGGCGGTGAGCCTCAGAGGCTCACCCCTTTGTGCCAGCACCGCAGGACACTCCAGCTAGTGGAGTTGCCCGCCCCCTCCGGCCACGGCCCCCACTTTTGGCGGCAAGGCCGGAGGAAATAATGAGAATAACAAGGAGGAGTCACTGGCCAGTCAGGACAGCCCCTAAGGTGTCCTGAGCTGAAGTGACTCTAACTTTTAGAAATCCTCCATCTTGCAGATGGAGGATTCCCCAATAGGATTAGGGATGTGACCCCCTCCCCTTGGGAGGAGGCACAAAGAGGGTGTACCCACCCTCAGGGCTAGTAGCCATTGGCTACTAACCCCCCAGACCTAAACACGCCCTTAAATTTAGTATTTAAGGGCTCCCCTGAACCTAAGAATTTAGATTCCTGAAACCTACAAGAAGAAGAAGACTGCTGAGCTGAAAAACCCCTGCAGAGGAAGAACAGAAGACACCAACTGCTTTGGCCCCAGTCCTACCGGCCTGTCTCCTGCCTTCCAAAGAACCCTGCTCCAGCGACGCTTTCCAAGGGACCAGCGACCTCTGAATCCTCTGAGGACTGCCCTGCTTCAAGAAAGACAAGAAACTCCAGAGGACAGCGGCACTGCTCCAAAAGGACTGCAACTTTGTTTCAAGGAGCAGACTTAAAGACCCCTGCAACTCCCCGCAAGAAGCGTGAGACTTGCAACACTGCACCCGGCGACCCCGACTTGACTGGTGGAGAACCAACACCTCAGGGAGGACCCTCCGGCGACTCCGAGACCGTGAGTAACCAAAGTTGTCCCCCCTGAGCCCCCACAGCGACGCCTGCAGAGGGAATCCCGAGGCTCCCCCTGACCGCGACTGCCTGAACTCCATTTCCCGACGGCTGGAAAAGACCCTGCACCCGCAGCCCCCAGCACCTAAAGGAACGGAACTCCTGTGCAGGAGTGACCCCCAGGAGGCCCTCTCCCTTGCCCAGGTGGTGGCTACCCTGAGGAGCCCCCCCCCTTGCCTGCCTGCAACGCTGAAGAGATCCCTTGATCTCTCATTGAAAACCATTGTAAACCCGACGCGTGTTTGCACACTGCACCCGGCCGCCCCCGCGCTGCTGAGGGTGTACTTTTTGTGCTGACTTGTGTCCCCCCCGGTGCCCTACAAAACCCCCCTGGTCTGCCCTCCGAAGACGCGGGTACTTACCTGCTGGCAGACCGGAACCGGGGCACCCCCTTCTCTCCTTTGAAGCCTATGTGTTTTGGGCACCTCTTTGACCTCTGCACCTGACCGGCCCTGAGCTGCTGGTGTGGTAACTTTGGGGTTGCTCTGAACCCCCAACGGTGGGCTACCTTGGACCAAAAACTGAAACCTGTAAGTGACTTACTTACCTGTGAAACCTAACAATACTTTACCTCCCCCAGGAACTGTGAAAATTGCACTGTGTCCACTTTTAAAACAGCTTATTGTGTTTTATGTAAAAAGTATACATGCTAATGTAATGATTCAAAGTGCCTAAAGTACTTACCTGCAATACCTTTCAAATGAGATATTACATGTAAAATTTGAACCTGTGGTTCTTAAAATAAACTAAGAAAATATATTTTTCTATAACAAAACCTATTGGCTGGATTTGTCTCTGAGTGTGTGTTCCTCATTTATTGCCTGTGTGTATATACGACAAATGCTTAACACTACTCCTTTGATAAGCCTACTGCTCGACCACACTACCACAAAATAGAGCATTAGTATTATCTCTTTTTGCCACTATCTTACCTCTAAGGGGAACCCTTGGACTCTGTGCATACTATTCCTTACTTTGAAATAGTGCATACAGAGCCAACTTCCTACACCGTTGGCACAAGTTTAGCAGGTAAGATACAATGGGCATAATCAACAAGCATTGGTTATAATAAATGAGAGATTTAACAAGCATTGGTTATTGCAAACTTGATATTCAAGGATGTAATGAATATAGTCAAAGAAGTCTAAATGTTGCAAGCAACAGCATCTTACTGTAATCAGGGTCTTGGATTTACTAGTTTACCCACAACAGTCTTACAATAGTAGATTTGTTTGACAAATGTCACATTGTAGTATATACTTTTTGGTTTGTTTTGGCATTAATGGGTACTAGTAATGTTCCTATAAACGGGGTAGCATCACAAACACCTCAGCATGAACAAAACCTATTCCTTCATGAGTGGCTTTTATTGGGGTTAATTGGTTATACTGATTTGGTTTATAGTGTTCCCTTATGTTTGGTGAGCTTACTGTAGGGAGACCATCTGGACAAGGAGTACTTGCACATCTCCAGAAAGCCAGGGGTGGAGTTTTTTGTGTGATGATTGGATTGCAGAGTAATATCCATGTTGATTCTGGTTTATGCCCAGGTTATTGCTGGTACTTTTCAAACATGCATCTGCATGGCAGATTTCGTAGCCTGATCATTAGCAGAATTGCTTTTTAAAGTGATTGTCCTTACTCTGGTGTGCCAATGTGTGCTAGTCTTTCACGAATGAAAGCTGTCATCCAAGCCCAAAGCTGCTCAGCTTTTATTGTCTTTTCCCTGGGACTTTGTAATCATTGGTCTTTCAATTCCTTAGGTCAATATTTTATTCTTGCACACAAAATGACGACTCAGATACAATTAAAGTAAGATTAAAGTATGTTCATTTAATTATGAAATTTGTGCGGTATAGTTAGGCAAGGGTTTCACATGTATGTGTCCAATTTCAAATTAATTCCGAACTTTTAAATTACCACTGCTAGAAGGCCATGGAATACAGCTGTTTCTGTGCCTCTTTCTGGCTGTGCTGATCCATAGGTAGAGAAAACCTCTTGATATTCAGGCAGTTGTCTTGTAGATGGACCCCAAATATTACCTGTCGATATTGTAGGAATTCTTGTGTTTTAAAGTAGGATCATACTCAAATTTTACATCAGTCTTGGCCTACTCATGGTCCCTTGCACAAAATGGATGTGTAATACACATGTTTTGGGATGTTTGCTTTATTGGCTGCCTCCAACGCTAGTATTGGTGTTACCACAATTAGTCAGGTAACTCTGTGGTAACTGAAGTTTGTACAGCTGTATTTTTCTTCAAAAGGATAATTTATGTAAGTGTGATTTATGAGCAATAGGTATGGTTTGTCCTTCCTATTATAGGATATATGTGTATCTAGCCTGGCCGTGTATTTTTCTGACCATGAAACTAAGGTCCTGATTACAACTTGAGGTACTATTTATTACCCATGATAAATATTAAAACAACAGGGCACATTATTTATTGGCTGCAATAAATAACACGTTACGAGTTTATACGGAATAACATGCAGATTTTGGTGTTTTAATGCCAAAATCTGAAGGATTGAGTAAATAACGTATGTTTTGCCCTGTTAAATTTTAGCAGGTTTGATTTGCCGAAGTTTAACAAATGTTGGCTTATTTATTCGATGCTTTATATAAAACCAAATTCGCTATTGCATCCTGGTTGTAAACAGGGGTTTACACACAGTTTACGCACAAGACAGAACTAACCTAACAGTCCAACTTGTAATAGGGACCTAAGCGTGTTATCTGATGATTCTGAATGTTCTGTTCTAAGCATATCTTTCAGTAAATCATTATTTATACAGGTTCCTCTTTCTAATAATTCTTGGAAAATGTAGGGGTAATCAATGGGCAAAAGGGTCTCACCCTCTCAGCATATTATGGCAAATATGTTCTGCCAAAATTCAGGAATCTCATTAATGATTGTAATTACCCAAGGGAATTCAGAGGCTTTAGCATTCTGCATTTGTCTAATAAACTAGGTGCAAGCCATTTTCTTTCGCTGGACAATTCATAGCCTAAAATATTACATTCAAAAATAATATTTTGAACGTCCTGAAAGTCAGCCTGTAATCTGCTTTAGCAGGCACTGTGACTATTCTGTCTAACTGTTGAAAAATGTCCTTTGAAATCATTATCTGTTATGTATATTTCATCGGTATCAGAAACTACACTTAAGACGCATTGTAGTAGGTTGATTATTCTTGCAGAGCATACTGTAGGGATGTTTTTATACCCTTTGTGGATTCATGTAAAACCATTTTAGATTCCTACTAATGTAAATTAGGCTAAATAGCATGAATCTGATTTCAGACTTTGTGCAGAAACCCATTTGCTATGTCTAGGGTGGTTTTGGATTTTTTACACTTTAAAGGCATCACAAATCCACTGGTATCTGCATTTTCTACTGCATGAGTTGCAATGTAAGTTCAGTTGTCAAATACAATTCTTCACGACTTACCTGGCTTTAAAGCCAGTTAAATTGGGTTACTGATTTAAGATGGGCAAGGTATCACAATTCCCTGATATTATAACTCATTTATTATTCAACACATAGGGATTATCACTGCAAGGCTATGCAACCTCGTGGAAAACAAACTAAGGGCCAGATGTAGGAAGCCGTTTGCATGGTGCAAACTGCGAAAATCGCAGTTTGCGCCATGCAAACGGCCTAACGCGATGCACATTCACAAATTGCGAGTCGGTACTGACTCGCAATTTGTGAATGTTACTCGCAAATAGGAAGGGGTGTTCCCTTCCTATTTGCGACTCGCATCGCAATTCAGAATTGCTTTGTGACCGCGAATGCAGTCGCAAAGCAACTCGCAGTTACCACCAGTGTCATACTGGTGGTAACTCATTCGCAAAAGGGAAGGGGTCCCCATCGGACCCCTTCCCCTTTGTGAATGTTGCCCAGAATGTTTTTTCAGATGGACCACTGCCTACACTGAAAAAACGAAATCAAATGGTTTCGGTATTTTTTTCATTTTGCAACTCGTTTTCCTTTAAGGAAAACGGGCGGCAAAATGAAAAAAAAAACTGCTTTATTTAAAAAGCAGTCACAGACATGACGGTCTGCTGACTTCAGCAGGCCACCATCCCTGTGAGTGCAGGGACTCGCTATGGGGTCGCAAAATGCGACCCACCTCATTAATATTGATGAGGTGGGTCTTTGCGACCCCATAGCGAGTCGCAGACGGTGTCTGAGACACCGTTTTGCATCCTAGATTGCGACTCGGAAATTGCGAGTCGGACAGACTCGCAATTTCCGAGTCGCAATCTCGGAGTTTGCTACATGTGGCCCTTAGAGAGAAGAAGGTAGCAACATTGGTTACAGAAGCTTGCCTTTCCAGTATGTCTCTTACAAGGGCTCGTTTGTGCAGATACGAAAAGCTGCAAAGAAACTTCCCCCTCTCCTCTCCATACACAGGTGGGGGACCATACCTAGACCTATTCCCCCCCCCATCAAAAAGGCCTCGCAGCACCCGCTTCTCACCCCCTGTGTGAGACTGGAAATTACCCTAGCAGTGACAGAGAAAACCATACAACGTTCCTGCGTTAGAGAACATAACAATTCTCTGGCCGTATTTATTACAATCCATAAACATGACATTAAAACATTTTCACAACATTTTTGCATATTATTTACAGTATGTACACCACACCACTTCATCAAAAATAACTAATGCATGTAATCTCCTAACAATACCTTCCAAAAGAAGTCATGGCTGACCACCCCCCAAGAACCTATGGTATTGCTTGTTCCAATTGTCTCAGGGGGCCGTGATCCCCTTCTAACCAGTTGTCCATCACAAGGTGAACTCATCTGTTCCTTCAAGATAGAGGGAGCATGGTCCAGCATGAAATCTGGACCCCAATACAACCATGCTAGGCCAACCCAAGAAGGGTACACCTCTGGCACCCAATGGGACATGGGCCAGGGCAACTGGGCCACACCTTGGTCCCCTGGTACAGTCACCATCCCTCAACATCCATCCAAGGACAATGTAATGGAGTATGGTGGGAGGCTTGGAGCAATCGCTGTAGCGGCGTTCCGAGTCCTTCACTGTATACCAGAGTACTCCAGCCCTGGTTTGAGCCAAAGGCTTCTAATTCTACCTTGAGTTCACCTGCACTTCTATTCCCGATGCCAAATTTGTCCACCTGCTATGTGTCCAGACATGACTCCTTCCCTGCCAGAGCACTGGAAGGTTTCTCGACCAATCAGGCCTCCCCCAGAAAGACTGTCCCTCCTATCATTGAGAAATATGTTGTATTGTAAAGGCAACCATATTCTCCACAAACCGACAATGACTAAAGTCTGATAGGTGGATCCACGTCCTTGTGGAACAGTGCCTCCCCGTGAAGGCACCCATGAGGAATAGCCAGTATCTACAGTGTTTTGAGGAGCTGCTTCATTCTGCTGTACAGGCGCCTAGCTGACTCATTAAGTTCCTGGGGGACCGGCCTGTCCTCCATACTCTTCTAGGTACGATGTGGGACTATGCAATGACAGCGCCTGGGAACTTTTAGCTATCCATGAGATTTCCACCATTAAGTTCTCAAATAGGGCTCTTCTCTCATAGACGGCAAGTAATTGCTGCCAATGTGCAAAATGAAGAGCGCAGGTGGCGGCGCAAAATGTCTTCAGTGAGTTGATGTAGACTCTCCAGGCGCAGACCACCTTTACCAAACCAGTGGAACTGAAGACCAACCTCTGCTTCTCGCCCGTGGTACTGGTAAAAAAATGGTGCAGCCCAACGAACGAACGAGTGGCCAAGTATCCAAACACTGGCTGGAGCCATGTGCCTAATGAAAGAACTGAGAGGAGATACAAAAAAAACGAGTTACTTATTGTTTTCGCAACAGTCGAAAGAGATTATATCATGTGTAAACGCACATAGCACTTGAAGCAGTCCTACTTCCACCTGCCGATACCTTTTACTGTGTTGACGCTAAGCCCTGCCTCCACTGCAATGTTTCTGTGCCTATCCCAAAGGAGCGGGAACTGAATTTTTCCTGGATGCCAGCTGCATGCAAGACCTTGTGCAATGCATGAGCAAACTGATTACTTGTGAGAGGTAAGCTCGATGCATTGACAAGTAGGGATGTGGATGTCACAAGGGGGCAAACCTGTTAAAATCTGCAAACCACAGCCATCGGGCAACCAATGAAGTCTCCTGCCCTCCTGAAGAGTAACTGTTTCCCTCTACAAAACTGGTCCATCTTTGAGCGAGTTATGGTAATAACCAAGTAAGTCCCCTCCAAAATATCTAACTGAGCAACAGGCCCCCATGGGATCCTGCTTGGAGGTTGCTGGAAGTTCCGAGACCCGAAAAGCCCTGTAGAAAGCGAGCACAAATGCTGCTGTGAACAAGGTCACCTCATAACCTGAATCGCATACTCCAGTGAGAGTCCCCAGGATTTCCTCCAGCTTGTCAATATTGATGGGGCATCTCTGATCAGTGGGTTCTCCCTCCAACCTTTCCCACCCCTTGAGTACCTGCCTAATAAGAAAGGACTAGGAATGGTCTGTATGCCCCACCCTAGTTTCACGAAAAAGGCCCTGGCTGAGATATGATGCCTGGCATTGGATAATGATCTACCTTGCACCTGCATGTGCTCAGGAAAACCCCACCAACTATCGAAAGAAAAAGGCTGCACTTGGGGGTTGCCAGATGTGTATGCAATGTAGCTACGAAACGCTTTCTCATATGCCCTTCTGGTTTTAGGTGCGAGGCTGGCTGCCACCAGATCTGTAAGGGATGATCTCCAAGGTTCCACAGGTGTCCCGGAAATATGTGGGTTCCAACTCTGCTCCTGGGTAGAAGCAACAAAGTTCCTGTAGCTTGAAACAAGACAATGCATCAGCTGCATTATTAAAAATACCTGGTACATGTTTTGCTTTAAACAGAACATTATTCCTTAAGCAGACCAATACCAATTCCTTCAACAAGCTCAATACTCTTTTACACCTGACATGCTGGAAATTAATGCATTCAACCACTGCCATGTTGTCAGACTAAAAGATAATGGATTGATTAGGAAAGTGGTGTGCCCAAATGTGTAATTACACAACTTTAGGAAACAGCTCCAAGAAGGTTATGTTCTTGACCAACCCTGAGAAGTGCCAAGGCTGAGGCAGGCTTGGACACACCCACTGGTCCCCAGAATGGCCTCAAAACCAAAGCTGCCTGCTGTGTCAGTGAACAAACCCAGCACCTGACTGGACCTCAAAGGTGCCGGCCATACTAAAGCCCCATTGAAATGCTTCAGAAAAGCCAGCCATATCCTTAAATCTTGCTTTACATCAGCTGACAGGTGAGTTCTATGATGCTTCTCCTTTAGGCCAGACATGGCTTGAGGTATAGAGTGGGAGAAAGGGCAATTTACGGATTATCTGTAAGGCAAAATTGAGCTGCCCCTCAAGCACCGTTAATTGGTGTAGAGTGGCCTTTTTTCCCCAGACACGTTTCCAGTGACCCCCTAAAATCATTCACCTTGTCAAGAGGTAGTCTGCACTCCCCCCTCTCTGAATCAATTTCTGTCCCTAGGAACACCAATGAAGTGGCTGGTCCCAAAATGTGCCATTAGTGATGTGAACGTGGTCAAAGACTGAGCACCCTCGTCAGAGCCTTCAGGCCACAGGATCAAGAAATCCTCCAGCTAGTGAATAACAAAAGTTCACTCAAGATGCCTGAGTAAAAAACCATTCCAAAAACGTACTGAACTGTTCAAAATAAGCACAGGAAACTGAGCAACCCATGGGCATGCATCTGTCATAATAACGTTTACCCTGGTATTGGAAACCTAATAAATGGTAGTCATCCGGATTCACTTGCAACAGTTGTAATGCCAACTCTATGTCCACCTTTGCCATAAGAGCTCCTGTACCTAGTTGTCGTAATAATGCCAGGGCACCATCAAGGGATACATACTTCACAGAGCAGCCACAAAAAAGGAAAAACCCACCTTCCTATATGGTTCCAAAAAATACTGAATCCCCGAATGAGAAAAAAAATAATCAAGCCAACATCATACATACAAAAACTGTACCCAATGGCTCCATTCAAAGAGATGATCAACTTTGTCAATGGAGCCATTGGGTACAGTTTTTTCTTTTTACTTTTTCTTCTCTTATGTTCTTTTTTTCTTTCTACCGGTTTTCTTGCCTTTTCTCTCCTTTTTTATTTTTCTGGTTTTTGTCAAGCCATCAGTCCTAATACTATTTTTTCATATTACACACATAGTATATATAGTTGATCATCATTACTCCTGGGAAAGGTAGATATAATTCTACAATTTGCTGTGTGCCATGAGGAAGGTGAGTGACCTTAGTTGGTCATCTTACACCGAAACGAGCGTCAGCACCCGTATTAAGAACAAGGACGGTGCACTGGAGTTCAAATCCTCCCTTTATATATCTTCCTTGTTTTCCAAGGACCTATGAATATCAGCTTCCATCAAGAAACAATTAGAACCCTGGTACATATGCATTAGGACAGGAACTAACAAATCGCTATGAACATCCATTTTCCCATAAATTTAGGACCAGTAAATGAAGTAATATTGCCTGTAAATGTATAAGGATCACTAAAGGATTCTGTTTGTTAAACTTTATGTGACATGTGAAAGGTTGAGAAGGGTTTATTGAATCCTTTGTGGATATGTACTGTCCTTGTTTGTTTTTAATAGTATGATTGTGATGATATGTATCTAAGGTTCTCTAGTTTTTAATCTATTTCTTTCATTGCTGACCCAGGAGTTATAGGGCATTTGTATTATTATGTATATGTATGCATTGAAATACACAATATATTGATTGTTTAATAAATACATTCTTATCAAACATATGGAGATGTATTCATATGTAGGATGTTGGCTTGATGATTGTTTTTTCTCAGTTAGGGATTCCGTATTTTTTGGAACCGTTTATGAAGGTGTTTTTTTTCTTATTTTGTTGATATATTTTCCCTGTCCCACTTCTATATCATTTAGTAGGGGAACCCTGGTTTCATTTGGATTACTTCACAGAGCAGAACATTGGACCAATTGCACCATTAACTGATGATCCATGAGGGGCTGAGAGGTTGTATATTAACCTGAATTCATCGGGGTCCTTCTTTGGTACTAGATCTAAGGGTGAGCAGACAAAAAAATTCTGTGGGGGGTGTCAAATGGTCCAGCTATTCTGTTCATATCCCTTTCTTTCTGAATCTTCCGCCTGGCCACCCCTGGTGCTAGGTTTAAGAAATGTTGATTTTTAAAGACTTCCGACCCCTATACACCCAGAGCTGGGATCCAAAAGCCATATCGAAAACCCTCATGCAATTTTTGTGCAGCTTCCTGATGTGGGTACAATTCAGCAAAGGGTTCAAGACCAAGAGAGACACCGGCGATGGATCACCCAAAGGCAAGGAAGAGTCACCCTCACTTCTGCCCCCCCTTTTCCCTTGACTTCTTGAAGCACTTGAACTCTGGGTGTCCCGCTGTTCCGCAAAAGGAACAATTGTGCTTGAATTTACATGACCCCTTAGGTCTGGTACACACTTTTTGTTTAATGCCCAATATGCCCCTTTGTGGTCCCTGCCTCCTGGTGAAGCCTGAAAGGGCAACTGGCCAGGGATCTCCGGTTTGTTCAGCATCATACATTGCAGCCATGCATTCACATCAGTCTAATCCCAGCACATAGATGGGTTTGTGGCCTTCTTTAACCTGAATGCCTTATCTTAATCCTTCTAGCTGGACCCCAAACTCTTTATAGGCACCCACTATTTTGTTCATATAATATGCCATCTGGGTACCCCAATATGGGAAATTGTCAAGCAGGACCGATTGATAAATGATAAAGCCTTTGATCCAATTCATTATTGTTTCCTCAACCTTAGGTTTCCTCCATTTATGAGTACAATCCTTATTTTCTTACTGTTCTCCTCTGGTTTCTTTACAATAATAACCTCAAAAAGATTCACGTATGTCCCCTTTTTAATCTTTGCCCTAATTTCTTCAAACAGGTGGAGAGGCCTAATTGGCCCCCAGGTGATAGCATCTGGTCATGTGGGACACTAGATTGGGACTTATCCTCACCTTTGGTCTTTGCTGCAAGTACTGCTAAGGGGAGCCCCTCTACTGCACGGGTAACCAGGAAGGGGGCTGTGGCTGACTCAGATGATGCCTCTGCTGGACCCTTAGACACCTCCCTGGTACCTGCTGTTTCCCCCTGCCCTCTGGATTAAGTTCCCTCCACCACACTTCTTGCTGCTGCTAGAGCATCTTTGTTCCCTCTTTGCTCTACATGGGTTCCATCGCCCAGCCATGATAACCAAGGCAATACTTTAGCTAAGCTGTTCACTCAGTCTTATTTGTCAACCTGCTCACTCCCAGACCATGCCTCTTCCCGCGTCAAGACTATAGCATCCTCAACCAGGGCAATGTCTTATTGCCTGTGTACCTGTTCCTGGCTAGGTGCAGGTGACTCTCCCATGTCTGTCTGACCCATAGTGGGCTTCCTCCCGCTAACCTTGGGCATGATTTTTCGAGCCCCCTTTGGGACAGGAGAGAATGCTGCTTTTGGTGGAACTCCTGCCCTCCTTGGCTAGTCCTCCCTAACAACTGGGGTATCCTTATGCACACCTGGACTATTCTCATGTTGCTGGTCCACCTCCTTCTGCGTTAGTGTGGGAGAAGCTGGTTGCAGAAGTGCAAGCACCATATCCATGGCATTGAGGTGCCCCATAACCATCTCCGTGTTAAATGTGCACTTTACTTGCTTGGGGGGGGCATGCTGGCTGCTAATACCCTACTAAAAAAAGGATTGCCCCTTTGTCCTGACTACGGTATGTTGGACTAGGATATGAACCTAGGAAGGAAAGTCAGGATGAGTGGTCTAGGGATATGTCATCTGTTTTGTTAACCATACAACATTTATGAAACAGTCTTAAGGATAAAAACCAGCTTCACAAAATTCATCTATATTCAAGCCTGTTATCTATCTAGCAACCTGAATAAAACAACGAGTAAGGCTCCGAGTATAACCCAGGTAGACGGTTGTTAGGGGCAGCCAGGCAAAATTCACGTAGTAATGAGTGCGTCAGTGCCCCTCATTTAAGGTCACCCGGCAGCCTCTGCCACCTTCCCAGGCAACCCCTCCACTCTCTCGCGTTCTGGCATTCCGGGTGCCCACGGGCAATTTAAAAATAAATGTGGCGCCCACTGTTGGCCACGGGTTACAGCTGTCCGAACCAGCCCGCACCTGTCTTTGGGGCCCACCATCAAGGCATTGCACCTAATCCAGAATCGTTGAGGGAAAATGATTAAAGAGTCCCTGGAGTTTGGGAGGGCAGACAAGAAGACTAATTGCTACATTCTGGAGCACCTTTGTCCACCTGCAGGTATGCGAAGATAGTTAGGTAGCTTGTTATAAGTTTTTTTGAGAGATTAATAATAACTAAGCCTGCACAATAACCATGAGGCTGATGACATGTACATGTAGATGTTAGGTGGGGATTAGATTAGTCTGGGGAAATAGGGATGTGTAATGTAAAATGCTTTGTTTTATTTGCTAATATTAATTTTGCTTTATCTGTTGACGGCTAAGATTACCATAATAATTAACATAATTTTATTACTTAAAATGTATGAGCTGAGAATACATAATAACTAATCATTGTCTGTCAGAATAGGTATACTTACATGGCAGCAGAATGGTACCCTTCGCCACCCTGACCCTGGTGCGGTAGCAACAATAAATAGAATGGCAAATCACATGAAGATGAATGAGGAGGGAATTACGACAGGGTCATCAGGTAGTTGACCATGTAAGTGGTGTCATATAGAATGAGGAGTTGGTTGTAACATGTTTTTTCTACTACTTACATGAGTCCTGATTTTTAAATGTAAATTCTTATCTACCTTTCTGCTGGAAGTTCCGCGGTCAACTCACAGCTAGAAGGTATTCTCAGTAACTGGTGGTGAGAATCAGACTGAGCTCCCTTTTATGGAGAAGGACCACCCAAGATGACCGCCACCTCCCCTCCTGATGACTTGCGTAATCTCGCAAGACTGTCCAGGGTCTCAGAAAAGCGAATGTGAGTGACTGAAGTGCAGTGTGTTACAGTGACGAATCACCATGCAAGTAAGTATGGATACTTTATTTCTATACCATAGAGATCCATAAGGAGCGGTGCCAGTGAGAAGAGATGCCAAGAAGCTTTCTCCAACCACCTCCAGCTCCCTCAACCACCACCTGGAATCCAACCCCAACATTCATCTTGCTAACATTCTGTTTTATAACATTCCAAGTCCCACACATCTTACCTCTCTTTCATTTTTAACATTAAGAGAAGATATCATAACAATATAAAATGCAAGAGGAGCCGCCTGTAAGATTTATTTTTCCCAAAAATGTAAGACAAAAATACATGAATTCTTTACACAGTGTGATGAAGAAGATTTGATCATTCTAATAGATATCCATCAAAGTGCGCAGGCAACTTCCTCAGTCTTGTGTTCTACCTCAATGATTCACTGATGCTCACACTATTTCCACCAGTATTCACAGTACCATCACCACTGCTACCATCCTCATTCCTCCTTGGTAAACTATCCATACTACCAACAACATGGTAACCCAACATATATCCAGTATTTTCGCCTAATCATCACAAAGCACACTACTTGTGGTCCATCCATTTCCTTTTTGCCGGCACACGCTCACTCCATGCAAATTCCATACTTTGCCATCTTCCAGTTTCAAAGCACTGCACATGACCAATCATTCTGATCAAACTGCAGGACCTTTCTCAACAAATCTTAAGCTTCTTACTCACACATACTGTTCGATTTCTACCTTGGGAAATTTGTTGTTATCATCCTGACACAGTTTGGTATGTTCCTGAAATCCATCCACCTGCATCCTCACTTCCTGATCCTTTTCATTCCCACTCAATTTTTCATTTTTCTTTTTTCAGCCACCATGGCACCAGTTTAGTGGACAGGTTCTTCCCTCTCAACAATTCAAATGGCATGCTGTCTGTTACCCCATGGGGCATGACCCTATATGATAACAATCTTGCCTGAAGTATTTTTTTCCACTGTAAATCTAATTTAATTGCTGATTGTGTAATTTATTTTTCCACTCTATTAAATCGTTCTACCTGCCCATTACTCTCTGGGCAGTATAATTACATTTTTACATGTTTAATACCTGCATAAAAAAAAAAAGAAAACATTGCATTTTGTTAGCCACAGGTTGCACCCCATTATCAGAAACCAGTACTTCAGGGATACCTTCTGTTGTAGTTTGGACTCTTGCTCTGGGCAAGACTGCTGGTTTAAGGATCACAGTACTTATGTTTGTAGGTGACTATGCCTATCCTACAACAAGTTTCAACTTTAGTCCGAACCCTTCCGGCTCACTAGCAGCACCTCACCAACAACCCAAACAGTTAAAGGTGATTTGTGTCAGCCTTTACGCATGGACTCAGAAGTATGACATCTCAGTGAGTGTCGTGGTTAAACGAAGATCACCCCTTTCTCACAGATATATCATGTCTCAACCAAACACAGGCAATAACGAAAATGCAGTAATGTTTCAATAGTTTTTATTTAATACAATGCAGTAAATTGTATTGGCTGCAATGATTAAGATAATGAACAGTACAAGAGATAGAATTGTAAAGATGAGGGTCATGATTATGAAAACCCCCACCATCCTGTATTAGCATAGAAAGACATAAAGTGTATCATATGTCCGTGTACCCTGTCATAATAGGCCTAACCTTCTACCTAGAGGCGAGCTGGGTATGTTAAACCTAATCTGCCAATGCCATGTCCCTGGAAGGAGCCCCCAACCCTGGTTACCTTGAATGAGGTCTCGAGCTCAGACTTCGCAAGAACACGAAGTTCGGGTCAGCGTCAAGGTGACGTGCAGCATCGATAGCAGCGATGGTATCTGGTCGAAATCCCTCTGATTATCTGTCTAAAGTGTGATGTATTTATACAGATCTACTTGGACCGCTGTCGTAGGTTGTTCCAAAACAATAGATAACGCTGCATGTTTGGGACGGTAATTTCTAATGTGAGCACCTACAGTTTGTTTGTCTTTGTTGCATGAGTTGACGCCTTAGCGCAAGGACACTGATAACATAACTCTAAACAAAAAGGCCTAACTATAAACAAGGCAGCCATCTTAGAAGATTCAATTAAATAAATGGTCTAAGACGGAGCAAGCTAAGTAGGTTAAAAGTCACTAGGTGACGGGGGCATGAGTCTGTAAGCCAAAGGCTAAGCTAACGCCCAATATCCCATTAAAACAAACTAGGATTCACTACACCCTCCCCATTGCCGTAACAAGTATGACACCAGTACTGGCCGCCACCAAAGGTGAGGTAATCCAAAAGCTAAAAAAGCTGCTCTGAACTAAAAGCAAAGCATAAAAACCAAAGTTAAAAACATAGTTAAAATTGAACATTTAAACATACTAAAGAGACTTAAAGTCAACCATGACAAGCACAGCAGGCCAAAGTAAATCATTGTGGCGTGGAACTATAGTCATGATCTTGAAGACTAGCTCCAAAGTCACCTTGCAAAAAAGTAATCAAAAAATGAAGCCAAATCGTCTGATGTGAGATTGATCACTTGGGCAGATGGATTCACAGAGCAAAAGTGCGCAATAGTCCCATGTTCGGGTCCACCTGCGTCAGTGCCATTGTCCGTAGATGGTAGAACCAACTCTGAGTGTTCATAAGTGGCCTCGTGGATCAGCCTTAGTCTCATGGGGCATGACCGTGTATGAACCCTCATCAGGGACATCAGCAGTTCTGGGTCCACAGGAGACACTGGCAGGACGGCAAGACACACAGTTGGCAAATGTTCGAAGAAGCCCCATACGCAGTGAAAGACCGGCTGCACGCACCAGAGGAGTGGTCGAAATGACAATGACCAATTCCACTCTAGTTACTCCAGCAAGGAAGCATCGAAGATCTGAACCATGCGTTCGCGGCACAGTTTGTGCTGGTGGCAGTGGCTCTATCGCTCCGTGTAGCTGTAAAGAGACAACCACTGCAAATCAGAAAAAACAGCAGTAGTATTCCACCAAATAATGCCAAAATTATAGGAAAGCCATCAAACACACTTGAAAACAGTGAATGGATGGCCGACGGGATGACTCCGAAGATAGACGGACACAAATCCAGACACGACAGCCTTAAAGAAGTGGACAATCCCAGTAGTGCTTGAGGCATTGAATATTCTGGATACCAGCTCACCAAAGTGCTTGGGGAAGTTGGTATTTAATAGGGATTGTATCTCGCTGATGATCTCGCAATCTGTAGTGCATACGTCTCTCTAGCGGATGTCAACGCGACCTGTTTCTGAAACAGTAGTGCCTTTAGTCTACTCAATGTGTCATAATTCACATTAATAGTATCAACGTGATGCCACATTTCTGATACCTTTATCTCTTGTGTGGGGGGAAATAAAACATGTCTACAACACGTAATGGCCTTAGAAACCAAAATTGTGTAGGCAGTGCCCGGTCCCATACCACAACAGCTTTGATCGCTCAGCAACATGTAACTGCCATTGGTAAGTACATGAAATGCTGGTCGAATCTAAGAGACAGGAGTACCCTTCGGAAAACAGGCCAAGTTTGCGACCCCAGCATTGCAGTGGCCATGAAGAGACACCTGCTTACAGATCATAGAATGACTAACAGGAGTCTCACAGCTGCTTCCGCTAAGAAAGACTTCTGTTTCACCATTCAGACATTTATAATCAAAAGGCAACTCCCACTCTTCCTTAATATAGCTATCACCCAAAACGCTCATACCTGCCCATGGCAAGATGTTTCAAGCACTTCGAATAATGAAAGGTGGATATGGGCATATTAATAATGCCATGTATGAGCCAGACAGTCGAAGGACTCTCTGCAATCGTAAAAGGCAACTTTTCCAACTTTTCTATTTGAAGCATGGTGAAACTTGCTTCCCTTTTAGCCATTGTCTGTTGTTTCTCAGAGAGATTACAAGCAGCGAACAGTTCACTACCGTTAATGTATCTCCATGGAACACGGCCATTTTTCAATGTTTGTAACGTCCAACCAAACAGCATAATAGAACGCAGCTGACTTTGTCCATGGTATAAACGGGACATGTCTGATTGAATAATATCAATCGTAGATGACACTATGGTGGTCATTCCGACCTAGGTGGGCGGCGGTTGCCGCCCGCCCGTCGGAAGCCGCCTGAATACCGCCCCGCGGTCAATAGACCGCGAGGGGTATTCTGACTTTCCCGCTGGGCCGGCGGGCGATCTGATTCAGATCGCCCGCCGGCCCAGCGGGAAAGCGCCTTCCACAAGGAAGCTGGCTCGGAATCGAGCCGGCGGAGTGGAAGGCGTGCGACGGGTGCAGCAGCACCCGTCGCGCTTTTCAGTGTCTGCATCGCAGACACTGAAAAGTCTAGTTGGGCCCTGTTAGGGGGCCCCTGCAGTGCCCATGCCATGGGCATGGGCACTGCAGGGGCCCCCAGGGGCCCCAAGACGCCCGTTCCCGCCGGCCAGGTTCTGGCGGTAAGAACCGCCAGAGCCAGGCCGGCGGGAAGGGGGTCGGAATCCCCATGGCGGCGCAGCATGCTGCGCCGCCATGGAGGATTCCCCAGGGCAGCGGGAAACTGGCGGGAGACCGCCAGTTTTCCCTGTCTGACCGCGGCGTTAGCGCCGCGGTCAGAATGCCCTTAGGGGCACCGCCGGCCTGTCGGCGGTGCTCCCGCGCCCGTTGGCCCTGGCGGATTGTATCCGCCAGGGTCAGAATGAGGGCCTATATTTGTGAGTGAATAAATTCTGTTGGACAGGGTGTTCATGCAGTTATCGACAACTGCCAAAGTTCTTTCTAAGTTTTCCTTATCTATCTGCCTTAAACGTGCAGCGGCCTCTATCTGAGAAAGTTTCCATATCTCATTATACATCGCATATACAAATCTTTTAGAGCGCTGTTTCCTAGGACCTAACATGAAGTCCTGCAAGTCTATATTTTCAGAAAGTGTGTTCAGGTGTTCTTTAACTGTGGCTAATGTGTTAGACTGTACCCATTGTTGACACAGTTTACCCACACTGTACGTAGTGACTATCCCTGTGTGTTGACCTGAGATGAAGCAAGGATCTGGCCAGCTAATCTTAAAACCCCCTGAGGAATTTAAAAAACAAGCCTGACATCCATTGGTGTTTATGGCCAAACTAACCACCTGCTGGGATTGGAAAGTGAAGAATTATAGGTACCAGCCTGAACCTTTGCATCTAGCTCTTCTTCGATGTTATTCAAAAAGAATTGCCAACCATTTAATTTAGCCGGTGTGGGGATACTGGGCGTGTTCATTTCTTTCATTTTTGCTAACCTGAGGTCTGTTGAACAGTATCATTCAAAAAAATCATTTGTTCAGGAATCAGGCATGCTCTAAACAAGGCCTCCCTACCCTGTATTTGCCAATCCTGTGTCCCCCATACACTCTTTAAATCAATATTGTTCTTCCAGTGATCATGACTTTCAATGGTAAGACGGGAAACAAAGGCATCTGAATATATCAATTTTGTATTTGTTAGCAAAATTTTCCTAATTTTTGAATGAGGCAATTTGAAAAAATATGACTATGAGTTTCTTGTGTCATGCCCAAAAAAGTAAGTGAATTTTTCTAAATAAATGTTAGGTCTCCCCACTGGTGGCGTTGAACAATGTTCCCATTGTGTGTAATTAGGTACAGCTCTATGTCTAGTTGCACAGTGCAGGTAGTAATGTCCCCAATTATTATAGCAGAACATTTCCCCATAATTCATTGAATTTACATATACATCATCACTTTCAAATATTGAATAGTCCTTCATTTCAGTTAACATATTATCAACTGTCTGGACATCCCAATCATCAGAAACAACACTGGGTGTGATAACATCTGTCATGGATATTTTGAAAACATATGGAATTTGAATGACCTCAGTAGACCCGTATATTTAAAAAAGAACTTTGTCCAACACAATCCCATCAGAAATGGGCACAGCTGAAATGTTCACCGGGGACAAGCCTCTGTGGACCTTGTGTGAGGAATGATGTGGTGTTAAAACTTCATCTATTGGTGCTGCCATTGTGCGTTCAGGGGTGTAATGAGCATTTATAAGCAAGAAAAAAACAGTCATGAAACCAATCCAAAATAATAAGGTAATAAATGTTAGGCAAAACCAAAAATAGTTCCATGGATATATCAAGTAGTTCTTTTTAAGCCATTGATATAGCTTGCGTGTCTTTGAATCATTTTCAATTGTACGAGTGGATGAGTCTGAAGAAAAGTCATCAATGTCGACAAAGGAGCCAGAGCCATCAAAAACAGGAGCAAGTTCAGTACTTGTAGATGTGTTGACTTCTCGTGGGGGCTCATAGTAAATTGTGCCATCAGTCTGTGTTCTATTGGTGTATAAAACTGCCAGTTCTTGACTAGACGTTGTTGTGGAAGTGTTGACTGGAACTAGCAAGAGCTCATTCTCCCACCATCCCCAAGATAAAGGAGAAACTTATAGCATTGTTGGACATTGTAACATAGTCCATTGTAGTATTGGTCACTCTATTCTAAAGAGGAATGTCCTGTTGGGTAGTAAGAGGGGATTGGGAACCACCCAAGGGACCTCTGGGTCTACTGTGCAGGATCGGCCACATGATGTAGTTTGACATTGTCAATTGAAACAAATCTGTTTCCTTGGGAACCAGGCAACGGTGGTAAGATTACAGTTATGGTACCTTGTATTCCCAAGACTGAGACTGGTGATCTGTGGGATGGACCAAATTCCTTCTTTACAGAAATCTTTTCACAAACCAGATCCCCAACTGTAGGAATCCAGCCAGTAGAAGTTGTTGGAATATCCCTTATTCCTAAGGTGGCAGCACTGGTGGATGATTTTTCATCTCAAAATTGTTGAACCTCCTGTAAAACAGTGAGACGTTCATTTATGTCAAAAGGTGTGCCTGCTGCCACCATACCAGAACCATCAAGATTTGGGACATACATAGGTATCCCAAAGGGAACCTCAGAGGGAGTTCGTCCCCCCAAGGACCATCTTGGCAGATTATTCAGTGCTCTCTGGACCCCGTATAGGTGATAAAGCCAGCTGCGGCCAGAACCTACTACTCTAGCTGTTAAGGACTGCTTTAGATCACGGTTCCGCCTCTCTATGACTGAATTTCCCTCGGGATGGTATGGTGAGGAGCAATGGAGTTCAACACCCATCGTGCCCATGGTGTCCCTGAATGCCTTAGAGGCAAATGCAGGGCCCTGGTCCGAGTGGAATGCTGCAACCGCATATGTACCAATAAAGATCAGCAAATCTTTGATAACAGTTCGAGCGTCAGCCGACCGCTGCTGCCATACCAACAGGAATCTAGAACAAGAATCTACAGTGACTAGAATGTATTTGTATGCACCATCCGGTTGGAGTGGACTGCAGTAGTCCAGGTACACACATTGTAATGGCCTATTGGACACTACGAGGGATGTCTGTGGTGGGCGTTTGAAATTAGAGCCCTTTATTTGCGGCAGATGTCACAACAAAGGACATATTGCTTTGTCTGTTTGTATAGACCCAGCCACCAGAATCTCCACTTAGGAGTGTTAACATGGCCGAAATACCAGCATGAGCAGAAGTGACACCCTCATGCACTGCTTTCACTAGATCTGATCTCTGGTCTTCATTGGGGATTGCTCGATCTCCAACCCAGGAAGTGTTGCATAAGCAACATTCTGTGCACTGATATGGTATGAATAATTTGTAGGGTATCCTTTCGGGAGAGACTTGCCTTCAGCCGAAGCTTTCAGAGCAGTCATTATTTCATTATCCAATCTCGTATGGGAACGAGTCACTGCAGCCACAGAAGCCGTAGCTACTGCAGATTTGGCTGCTTCGTCAGCCAAAGTATTACCGATAATGTGTACTCCTACACATTGGTGGCCCAATGTATGTACTACATGGACACACAGTAGCTTCTCCTTAAGACCAGCCACCCTCCCTCACAATGTCTTGTGTTTTATGGTGTTCCCTGTAGAATCTCTGAACCTGTTCAGTTTCCAATGATTAAGATAATCATTGTAAGACTGAACGCAGTAATATGAATCACAGACTATCAAAGTCAGTCTTCCTGTCTCAGTTTTTTCTAACACTAAAATAAGGGCTTTAAGTTCAGCCAACTGAGCTGTGCAGTCCCCGAGGGTCTGCGTATAGGTATTGTGAGGGTGGAAAATTCCATCCTTCATCACTCCACTCACGGCTGCGCAAGCGGCTGAGTATTGATGTTTAGTACCTACAGCTGGTTGGGCTGAACCATCAGTATAAATGACAGTATCATAGTTGTCTAAAGGTAAAAGATGTAGCAGAGAAGGGCACTCTTGTTCATATTGGAGAAATTCTTGTGTCTGAAGTTTCGGATCAAAAATATAATCTACTTCAGTAGCTGTCAGAGAAGTTGCCCACTGAATCCAGTGTGGGTGTAGTGCTTTAGTGTTAGGAACGCTCACTTTGGTGACGGCCTCTAGTGCTGGCACCGGGGTAACGACAATGATGCGTTTCCCCTGGGCGAATGGCCTCTCTTTTATGATAGCCATCTGAACTGCAGTTAGAATTGTTTCTATGGACGCAAAGTGTTGCTCTGCGTTTGAGTATAGATGAGATTTATATGCTATGGGCACCGTGTCATCCTCATTGAAGGTGACATACGTGAACCCAAGGGCACCAGCAATTATTCTGATGACCAAATGTTTCTTCTCGTCACGGGTGTGTGTTTGGCTTCTAGCATGTCCTGTTGCGAATCCCTAAGGATGCGTGTATGTTCAATTGTCCAGGGTCTGCTAGAAAAATCTGGACATATTAAGTCATATAGGCCCTCATTACAACCCAGGCGGTAAATGCCGCCTACCGCTGTGCTGACGGCCGCCAACATAACGTGACCGCGGTGGTATTACGCTACAGGTATTATGACCCACACTGAGAAATCCTCCACAATACAGACACCCACACAAGTACGCCAGACCAAAGGTCAGTGTTAAACTGGCGATAGCAAAACCCACACCATTACGCCAACAGGAATACGCCCACAGTATCACGACCCACGAATCACCGCGGTGGTCTTTCAAACGCGGTAAACCATTGGTGGTGCACACCGCTGCGCTCAAAATACACACACATTTACAAAACACCACCACATTGGACAATTCAAACTACACACACCTGACACACATACACACACCACACCCACACACTCAGACCACTATAAAACACACACCCACATTACCCACAACCCTTTACAGTGAAAAAAATGATAGCACAGAGAGAGAGAGACAAGGCAGGAGCTCCCACTCAATCAGAGGCACAGAACACCATCACCATACACCATCCACGCACATCACAGCATACACCACAACACATCACCCCACACATCACCCCACACATCCTCACACATTTCACGCACACCACACCCATGGCATCCCAAGGACACCCCAGGTTCTCAGAGGAGGAGCTAAGGGTCATGGTGGAGGAAATCATCCAGGTAGAGCCACAGCTTTTCAGATCACAGGTGCAGCAGACGTCCATAGCTAGGAAGATGGAGCTATGGTGGAGAATAGTGGACAGGGTCAATGCCATGGGATAGCACCCCAAAACAAGGGATGACATCAGGAAGAGGTGGAACGAGCTACGGGGGAAGGTGCGTTCCGTGGTTGCAAGACACCAGGTAGCCGTACAGAGGACTGGCAGTGGACTCCCACCTCCTCCCCCACAACTAACAACATGGGAGGAGCAAGTCTTGGTGATAATGCATCCTGAGGGTCTCTCAGGAGGAGCAGGAGGACTGGACTCTGGTAAGTCATATCTTTACTATTATATCCCCCACCTTACCTGCATGCCATCACAAACCCCCACCCTTACTCTCACTACCATAACTCCATCACCTCACATGTACCCCACCATCACAACCCTCCTGTCCCAATACCAAGCCCTGCATGCAACACCAATGCATGGACTCCCATCACAGACGTGCATGGACACCCATCACCACAGCATGCCCAGTAAACACCACTCACACAAGGCCAAGCTGACAGGGAAATCACAATCATAGAGGGAAACACACCCATGCACAATATGGCCCACGTAGATAAACTAACACTGCATTTGCATCCCCAAAGGACCCATAGTCAACATCACCGGAGAGGAGGTGCCAGCTACATCCAGTCCCCCCACAGAAGAGGCCCACAGTGACGACAGCAGCTCTGAACGCCTGGATCTCGATGACCAACCTGGCCCATCTGGGACCTCTGGACAGTCAGGTACCCAGGCACAGTCCCAACCCACCACAGAGCCTCCCCCCTCAGGAAAGACCACCACAGCACCCACCCAGCGGGCCCATGCCGCTGTCCCCAGGACACATCAATCAGCAGTGTGTCCACCACTATAGGGAACCCAGGCAACCCCACAAACCTAGGACGACAGGACGACCATGGACCTGGGGTCAGTGGCAGTGGGCACACGGTTCAGGGGACAGAGGCACAGGACAACAGGGAAGCTGGGAGGACTGCTGTGCGACAGGGGGAGACAGGTCCAGGGAAACCACTCTCCACGAGGCACTCTCCAACATCATGGGAGCATACCAATATTCCCAGGAGACCATGGGCCAGATACTAGCCAAGCTGCAGGAGACCCAGTGGCTGCAGGAGGGACAGTACCTGGGGATCAGGGATGATCTAACAAAAATATACACCATCCTGGTCACCATTGCAGGGGTGCTGGCAGACATGGGCAAGACCATGAGGGAGGCTGTGGCACAACAACGGGTGCCTGACACTAGCCAAACTGAGGAACAGCCTTCCACCTCTGCCGGCGCTAGTGGACAGGAGGCCCCACCACTGGAATAACAGGCCACCAGCACCCCACCCCATGCAGAAGGAGATCCACCCCCACAAACGGTCCCTGCGATCCAGGCAGAAGACAGAGAACATTGCCAAGACCCCCGCCAGGAAATAAGACTCTCCTGATTGTCACCCTTCTGTCCCACACTGTCACCCTGTCCACCTTGAACTGCCATTACTCCCCTTCCTACGCCCCATTGGACAATGCACCTGTGATACCAAGAGACTGGACTCTACCCTGAACTTCCTTCCACCATCAGCCCAGCCCCTTGCACCACCCCCTCTACTTATGAGCACCTAAATAAACACCCTTGGAACAAATATCAATCTGGAGTCTGTCAAATGATTCAAATATGTATTAGTACAACAGTATCAAAGCATTGCAAATCAAAAGTACAGTGAAATATACTTTAGGATGGCCTCTGGTGGGCAGCAGTACACATAGCAGGAGCCAAAGTGGGCACAGAGATCTGAAAATGGAGATGCCAAAGGGTACAGTCAGTGGCCATAGACATAGGGAAACAGGCTGCCTTGTATAATGTCGAACAGATAACTGAAATGTTAAGTGAAGTTACAGTGTCTTATCTGTATGTCACTGGAAGTACTGCTGAATAATATTGGTTCTGTTGTCAACATCTTCTTCCTCTGCCTCCTCTTCCTCACTGTCCACAGGCTCCACCGCTGCCACAAGACCATCTCCAGGCTCATCCTCCTGCAGACGCCAGGTTGTGCAACATGCAACATGAAATGATGATCTGGCACACCTTCTTGGGTGAGTAGTACAGGGATCCACCTGTCAGATGAAGGCACCGGAACCTGGCCTTCAGGAGGCCAAAGGTTCTTTCTATAATCCTCCTTCTACGCCCATGTGCCTCATTGTAACATTCTTCTGCCCTTGTCCTGGCATTCCTCACAGGGGTCAGTAGCCATGAGAGGTTGGGGTAACCAGAGTAACTGCAAATATCGAGGGACAACTGTTAGACACACACTAACCCTTAGGGACAACCCCAAACCCAGACACCTACTCATACTGTGTGGGGACCTTTGGCTCACCTATTAGCCACACCCGGTGCCTCTGGAGTTGGCCCATCACATTTGGGATACTGCTATTCCTCAAGATATAGACGTCATGCACAGAGCCAGGAAATTTGGCATTCACATGGGAGATGTACTGGTTCGCCAAACACACCATCTGTACATTCATTGAGTAATAGACTTTTCTATTCCTGTAAACTGGTTCATTTCTGCGGGGGGGAGGAGAAAGGGGACAAATGCAACATGTGTACCATCAATGGCACCAATGATGTTGGGGATATGTCCCAGGGCATAAAAGTCAGCATTCACTGTGGCCAAATCCTCCACCTGGGGGAACACGATGTACCTGCGAATGTGTTTCAGCAGGGCAGGCAACACTCTGGTCAACACGTTAGAGAACATTGGCTGAAGCATTCCTGATGCCATGCCCACGGTTGTTTGGAAGGAACCACTTGCCAGGAAATGGAGCACTGACAGGACCTTCACTAGAGGGGGGATACTTGTGGGTTTTCGGAGAGCAGATATCAGGTCTGGCTCCAATTAGGCACACAGTTCTTGGATTGTGGCACGATCAAGTGTGTAGGTAATGATAATGTGTCTGTCCTCCATTGTCGCTAGGTCCACCAGGGGTCTGTACATCGGAGGATGCCGCCATCTCATAATCTGCCTCAGCGGTTGAAGCCTATGGAAGAGAACGGTGAGCACAGGGTCAAATTCACACTTATATTGCACTAATGATGAATTGTTGACTTTACAGAAACAGTATGTGAACTCGAGGGTCTATTGATGTGCCAATGTCTGCTGTAATGCAGTTAGGTGCCATGCCCTGTGCCCCCCTGAAATGGCGGCTGCCTGACCTGTGAGGAGGGACAAGTGGAAATGAGGTAATTGCGCTGGTGTTGTGCGCTGTTGCGATAGGCGGTCGATGACCGCCGCGCAAATTCGCATTGGTTATCATTGGGCCCTATGGGTTCCAGGAGCCAATGGCGATGTATGCCGGTGGTGATGATACGCACCGCCGCGGGCGTCACCGCCATTTTCTATCTAATCACTCACTTGCTACCTGGCCTTCAACAACAGAGGACCTACACTGCAAGTGCTGCTGTGACCTGTGTCTGGAAGACACAATGGCTTATGTGTCTGCAGAAAGAGCCCATGCCTTCACTGCGGAGGAGTTGGAGAAACTGGTGAATGGGATCCTACCCCAGTACACGTTACTCTACGGTCCTCCAGACAAACAGGTGAGTACACTGTGAGCATGATGCGTGGGCCATGAATGTATGGAGTACTGTGATTTTAAGCCACATGTAGGGGGGGCAGAGGTGTCCTGGGCAGAGTGAAGCATGTAAGTTGGTCAATGTATGTTCATCAGGGGATGTGTGGGATCTGGTGGGCAATGAGTATGATGGTCCGAACAGATAAATAATTTCCTTTTCTGCTCTCTTTTCCCTGCAGGTCAGCGCCCACCAGAAAAAGGGTATTTGGCGTTCCTTCGCCAAGGAGGTGCGGACCCTGAGGGGCTTTGACAGGCGGCGCACCCACTGCCACAAGAGGTGGTAGGACCTGCACCGCTGGGCAAAGAAGACGGCGGAGGCCCAGCTGGGGCTGGCCTCCCAATGAGGAAGAGGTGCCCGTTGCACCATGACCCCCCAATGTTCCGCATCCTGGCGGTGGCCTATCAGGGGTTGGATGGGCGCTTGAGGATGTCACAGCAGCCACAAGGGGGTGAGTACAGAATCTGAAACATGACTTTGCACGTGTTAGGAGGTACCTGGGTGGGGGATGTGGGCAGTGGGTGCCCCTAGGCCAGGTGGCTCAGGCAAATATAAGCACCACACTTCATCTCTCAGGCACTCACACAAGCACACACCAACATCCACTATGTCCCCCTCCTCCTCTTCGTCCACCTCCCTCCAAGTATCTTCTCCACTCACACGTATATGCACTACATCCTCATCCACTACCTCCAACACCAGCACGCCCATCACAACACACCCCTCACTGGCAGTCACCACCCCCACAACCATACACAAGTCCCCTGTGTCCTCTCCCAGTGTGTCTGTGACCCCTCCTCCTAAAGTACACAAACGCAAGCACCCACCCACCCAACAGCCATCCACCTCACAACAGCATCCAGCCCATGCACCTTCACCCAAACTCAGCAGAAAGACACCTCTTACAACCACTCCCTCTTCCTACATTCCCAAACCCTGTCCATCTTCCCACCCCAGTGTGTCTAAAAAATGTTTCCTGGCCAACATTGACCTGTTCCCTACCCCTCCCCCCATCCTTCCCCTCGAGCAAGGGTGTCCATTACCCAGGCCAACCCCTCAGCCACCAAGTTGGCGTCCGCTGTGGTACCTGCAACTCCCAGGGGCTTCAAGGGGGCACCCGTCAGGCCAGCCAGTGTGCCACCAACCCCTGCAAAGGACCATACCATACAGCCACCTGCCAAGGTGAAGAAGGGGACAGCATGCACCAAGACAAGGAGCACGACCCACCCAGCAAGGCCTCCTCCAAAACTGCAGCTGCCAGAGCCAAGGTCCCAACAGCAGCTGCCAAGGTGAAGAAGGGGCAGAAAAGCCAAGGCAAGGCAACTCAGGCAATGGAGCCTGCAGGTGGGGGCCTGGTGGCCACCATCAGAACCGACAGCCCCGCCACCTGCACTGTGGGCAGCACCGCCAGCATCCCCGCCACAAGCACCACCACGTGCACCGCCACCTGCACTGCCGCTGCCATCACTACTGTCAGCAGCAGCATCCCCAGTGACCAGCCGTCAGAGGCTGCAGGAGAAGGGCTGGTGCCTTCCTCCACCACTGGCAGCACCAGCACCACGGCCAGCACTGCCAGCATCCCCGCCGTAAGCACCCCCGCAAGCACCGCCACCTGCACTGCTAACAGTAGGACCACTAACAGGAGCAGCAGCCCCAGTGTACGTCCGTCCAGGGCTGCAGGAGATGGGCTGGAGCCTCCCACCACAACTGGTAGCACCCCCACCAGCACCGCAACAACCACCATTTTGCAACCTTAGTCGCTGCAGGATGGAGTCTGGCCCTGCCTCCATGCACTTTCATGCTACCTGTCCCCTGCAAATCTCGTGCCTCAGAAACCCAGGTGAGGGAATGTGAACTATCACACCCCATGTGCTGCATTACTGGGCACCAAGCCCCCTCCCGACCCAGTGGAGAAAAGGCATCCACTCACCCAATCCTTGGCAGGATGAAGCAGACTGGGCACAATGCCCCCTCCAGAACCTGTGGAGAAAGGCATCCACTCACCCAATCCTTGGCAGGATGAAGCAGACTGGGCACAATGCCCCCTCCAGAACCTGTGGAGAAAGGCATCCACTCACCCAATCCTTGTCAGGATGAAGCAGACTGGGCACAATGCCCCCTCCAGAACCTGTGGAAAAAGGCATCCACTCACCCAATCCTTGGCAGGATGAAGCATACTGGGCACCACGCCCCCTCCAGAACCTGTGAAGACAGGCATCCACTCACCCAATCCTTGGCAGGATGAAGCACACTAGGCACCAAGCCCCTTCCAGAACCTGTAAAGACAGGCATCCACTTAAGAGACTATGGCCTTGCACTCCTCAGGACCAATCAGTGAGCAAACCACCCACTTGAGAGACTTGAGAGACTGTTGCTTTGCACTCCCCAGGACCAAGCAGTGGGCAGCCCACCCAATTGAGAGACTTGAGAGACTGTGGCTTTGCACTCCCCAGGACCATGCAGGGCATGGAGCCCCGTCGAGGAGCAGTGGCGTTATTCCATCTTCCAGCTGAGGAGCCCCCCCTTCCCCATCCCCCTGAGGTGCCCGTGTGTTTTCGACCTGATGCCCCTGCAGTGTTATCTCTGTATTGAGGCAGAAGTCAAGTGTGGGCTTGGCCCATGATTTTTTGCCAAGTGGGCGACAGACATTTGCAAAGGACAATGTACGACCTTATGTACATATTGTATATTTTTGTGAATACTGTTTTTTGAATCGTTACGTATATCTGACTATTTATAAAATATCACTGTTTAACTCAATTCCTTTTGTCCTTGCGTTCTTCCAGGGGGTTACGGGGTGTAAATGTAATGTTGCTGCATGTGTTTGTGTGTATGGTGTTGAGGGTGAGGGTGAGGCTGGGGGTGTTGCATGTGTGTGTCACTCTCTTTTTCCTCGCCCCTCCCCTGTGTGCTAGGTGCCGTTACCTACCGTGGTTTCACCGCCGCCGTTGGTACTCCTGGTAGATGAGCAGGTAGACCAGCATGGGCAGGACCTGTAACTCGGGCTCCATGGCGTCCTGGTTCTTCGTTGAGTGTCGAGAGGTGAGTGATTTCCCTTCCAAACACTGTTTCTGCTGTGCTTTTGATGGCGTTGGTACCACCACGGAAAAGCTGGCGGCTTGGCGGCTTGTAATGGGGTGGACGGTAAATTGCCTGTCTGTTGGTGGTGACCGCCGCAGTGTTGGTTGCTACCGCCGTAGCGGTCGAAGTGTTAAAGTGGCGGTCTATGATGGCGGTTTCCGCTGTGGTCGTGATCCCATTTTTTTTACTGCCGGCCTGTTGGTGGTATTACTGCCACTTTTACCCTGAGCGCCAGGGTTGTAATGAGAGCCATAGTGGCTTAAAGCGTTGTGCATTGTCAGGAATGTACGTTCTGCCAAAATTAAAGAAACCGAGCAATGTCTGTAGTTTCCTTAGCATATTTGTTGGGGGCAGTTGTGCACATTTTTCTAGGAAGTGTGGGGCCAGGCTCTTTCCTTCGTTCGATAGCTCATATGCCAGGAAAAGTGCACTGAGAAAGGCGATCTTCCTTTTCTTAAAGTTGAATTTATAACCGACTTCTGCAAACCCCAAAATTATGCGATTGACTCTCACAAGATGAATTTTCAGGTCGTCGTCTGTGAGATAAATGCCATCCACATAGGATAACGCCTCAGGATCAATATCAGGTAATATTGACATTACTCGGGCTGAGATCAGACCTGGGCTGTTCTTACAGCCTTGGGGTGGACGGCAAAAGCGTTTTCCCTACTTTCTTCCGCTAAATTCTGACAGAAAGACCCGTTGGATATATCCAACGTCGTTTTATATATTTTTCGCACTATGTCATTTATTAGTGCCGTACTATGTGAATTTTGTATAGCATATGTACAGGTATGTCTGTAATCTAAGACTATTCTATAGGAATGGTCTGTCTTCGCAACTGGGAATAACGGGTTATTCATTCATTCATTGCAGAGGCACAGGGCTCAATTAACCCTTGATATTCCAGCTGAGTGAGGATCTCCCTCACTGGAGCTTTCGCCTCATGTTTAACTGGATATTGTGGCTGAGGCTGGGGTGTAGACCTGATAGGTATTATATGACACAGAGACTTCCTTTCCCAGCCTACATGATTGCAATATAATGCAGGTGCCTGTGCTAGAGCCCAACTGACAGCGTAGGCTTCCTTTTTAGCCGCTGGAACAAGATTGGAGAAACAAGGTAAAATGACATTTTCCCCATGTGGGAGCTTCGGGCAGCCAATCTATTTTGGCCAATAGGATATCACAATTAAGTTCGTCCCAAAAGATCACACCAGTGGTGCGTTCCACGTCTCCCTCAATTTGGATCTTTAGATCATAAAGTCTATCTGGTAGGAGCACACACCCGTCCGCCGTTTCAACCGCAACAAAATCGCTAGTTGCTGATGCATCCAGATGTTCTCTCAGACTCTGGCGACATATTGTGACCTCTGCCGCGCAGTCTAGCAGTGTCACTGCCCACGACTTGTTCTTCAGCAAAGTTATCAAGTGTATTGGCATTCTTAAGCGATATTGCTGCCACCTTTTTCTTTTTAAACTGTGGCTTTTGTTGTGAAGTCTTCTCTTCTTTCTTGACTGTAAACTGTGGTGAGTCTTTCTTTTGTTTCACGTATTCAGGACGTTGGTCAGGACGGCCCCCTCTCTCGCTATGCCTATCCAGAGCATCCTGAAAGGAACGAGAGGGACGTGAATCAGTATACCTATTTCTGAGAGTACATCTCCCTTTAGAGTTCTCTGGATGTGGTGAATCTGCTCTCTGCTTCTGTCTTTCTTTAAATTGTTTTGTCTTCTCCCAGTGCTTTTTCAAACTCTCTTGTGCCTGTTTAGTACCTTCCTTAGGAGGTACTGTGTACTTCCAATTTCTTTGGCTTGGCTCCCAAACTATCCCGTCCTATACTAGTATAGGTATCAGAAATAATTTTTAGTAGCTGTCTCTCTTTATCCAAATGTGTAGTTTCTCGTAGATGCTGGCGTATAGCCAGTGCTACCGCTTCTCCTTTAATGTTACTGAGTATTATCGAGGATACCGCATCAAAATTACGCATCAATTTAATCTCTAAATCTAGGGCAGGAGCTGCCCCATGCTCATTCTGAATTTGTTTTAACACTTCTGGTAAATTGGCAAATGTCGGGGTACCGTGTGTGGTAGTATATATTGCAGCGAAGACTGTATCCCATGTGGCACAGTCATCCACTGAGGGAACCATCCCAAAGGGCAAGCACATTGTTAGAATTTTATGTTTCTCCTGTGGTCCCGTATGGGGAAACACAGCTTCCAGCTGATTTGTTTTCTGGGCTATCCAATAAGGTACTTTCTCCCGTTCTTTGGATACTTTACCCATAATGGTATATACAGTTTGTGGATTAATCCCAGTAGTCAATTGATATCCAGCAGGTGCTGGTGGTGCTGGACGTACTGGTGTTGTGTCCGCATTACGAACTGAGCAAGCCTTCTATATAATGGTACAATTTTATAATATAAGTTCTGCAGATCTGCTACTGGCATATTCTGTGTATCTGGGTGACGTGTGTATGTGGCAAACATAGGCCATGTTGGTCCGTCATTACTTAAAGAACCTAATCTCACTCGTTGTATAACATGTGGTAGGGCACCTTCAAACCAGTTCTGATGCTCTTGATATGTGAGTGGTATTTGGTGATACTGGTATGCTTGGTACCTTTGAGGTACATTAGCAACTCTATATGTGTGAAATGTGAGTGACCTGGTGTCTTCCTTAGGAAGGGTGACCAAGGCATAGAACGTTTCTGCTTGGTAATCTTCTTTAGCTTCCACTATGAAAGTGACTTCCCCCCCTCTTCTCTTAAGCCATGTGCTACTAGATGTAATGTTAATGCTTGTATAGCATTTTCAGGAATGTCTATGGCATTAGCCATATTGAAAAATGGGTGAAGAGATGGAACACCAAGTGGGGAGTAAAGTCCTTTTTAAAAGTTCGAGCTCGAACAACCTACAGCCTAATAAGGTGTTCCCTGTTCAGCTGAGGAGGATTTTCCCAAAGACCATGGACGTCTCCGTATAATGGTACTTAGGGTACCTGTCGGTTTGTGAGACAGTGATAATCAGGGTACCCATAAATTAGTGCCTAAACACCATCATTGGTGGCGCCATGTCGTAGTTTGGACTCTTGCTCTGTGCAAGACTGCTGGTTTAAGGATGACAGTACTTATGTTTGTAAGTGACTATGGCTATCCTACAACAAGTTGCAACTGTAGTCCCAACCCTTCCGGCTCACTAGCAGTACCTCACCAACAGCCCAAACATTTAAAGGTGATTTGTGGCAGCCTTTACGCATGGACTCAGAAGTATGACATCTCAGCGAGTGTCGTGGTTAAACGGAGATTACCCCTTTCTCACAGATATATTATGTCTCAACCAAACACAGGCAATAACGAAGATGCAGTAATGTTTCAATAGTTTTTATTTAATACAATGCAGTAAATTGTATTGGCTGCAATGATTAAGATAATGAAGAGTAGAAGAGAAAGTACTGTAAAAACGAGGGTCATGATTATGAAGACCCCCACCATCTTGTATTAGCATAGAAAGACATAAAGTGTATCATGTGTCTGTGTACCCTGTCCTAATAGGCCTAATCTTCTACCTAGAGGAGAGCTAGGTATGTTAAACCTAATCTGCCAATGCCATGTCCCTGGAAGGAGCCCCCAACCCTGGTTACCTTGAATGAGGTCTCGAGCTCAGACTTCGGAAGAACAAGAAGTCCGGGTCGGCGTCAAGGCGACGTGCAGCATTGATAGCAGCGATGATATCTGTTTCTGAAGTATGATGTATTTATACAGATCTACTTGGACCCCTGACGTAGGTTGTTTCAAAACAATAGATAATGATGCATGCTTGGGACGGTAATTTCTAATGTGAGCACCTACAGTTTGTTTGTCTTTGTTGCATGAGTTGACGCCTTAGCGCGGTGACACTGATAACATAACTCTAAACAAAAAGGCCTAACTATAAACAAGGCAGCCATCTTAGAAGATTTAATTAAATAAATGGTCTAGGACAGAGCAAGCTAAGTAGGTTAAAAGTCACTAGGTGACGGGGGCACGAGTCTGCAAGCCAAAGGCCAAGCTAACTCCCGCTATCCCATTTAAACAAACTAGGATTCACTACACTTCCAGTGCAAAAACATCTTCTAAAAATTCTATCATTGTATTGGTGGTGATACTGCTTACCATCATCATTTCTGGCCATTTCGAATAATAGTCAATTAGAACTGTGGCATAATTGTCCATAAATGATAATGTAGAGAAAGGACCCATAAAATCAATTGCTAGTTTTTGCCATGGACCATCAGGTAATTCTACCATGGTTACAGATACATTCAAAGGTTTAACTACTTTATCGCTCGTGCTGCACTCCTTATAATCTCTCACCCAATGATCAACCATGCCATCCAATCCAGGCCACCAACGTTTTTTATTTATTTTTTCTTTTGGTACTTGACATACCTCCATGCCCTTCATGCCCTAATTTATTGACCTTTTCTCGCATGCCCCATGGTGGAACAATTTTATCACCTCTTAAAATTATCTCTCCACACAGAGCCAATTCATCTTTGACATTCCAGAACGAAGTGCACTCACCTCTTAATGACGTTCCCTAGGCCAAAATATTCCCTTTTACTGTTTCCAAAGTAATATCTTATCCCATTTCTTGCATCCACATTTTTTCTGATAATTCACTCTCACACCCATTCTTTCCACTTTCTACAATGTCCTCATATGTGAATTCTACATGCCCCAAAAACTCCACTTTCTCTTTACCAATTACGCATTTCTCATTTTTTACAGTGAATCCATTTTTTAAGTGCTAACAAGATAGAATGCAATGTAGCATCATGTGTTTCCTTGTTTTTTTTCCAAAGATTAAAATACCATATTGAAATATTTTCGCTCCTTGTATGCCAGACTATATTCTACCCATTTCTCTTTGGAAAACCGCTGATGCACTTGCCAGTCTGAAGGGCATTCTACGGTTTTGATACATGAAAGCTATATAATGCTTAGACTGCTCTCTAACTCAATTTGAAGATTAGGTAACGGGAAAGTATCAACCCAAATTGCTTCATTTAAACATTCAAGTCCACACAAAGCCCCAAATCCCCATTAGATTTAAGAGATATCACAGCATGTGATACCCAATTAGAATTCTCCACTGGGTCTATAGTTTGTTACTCACATAACTCCTACAGAATTTCCTTCAATTTGCTTCTTTTGTGCTTGAAACCTCGCATTCTTCCTGGTTGGTTACTAAACACACAGGGGTACTCTGCTTTAACATTTTGGTACTCAGTGCCATTTTGACCACACTCATTTGCCCTCTGAACAGAATACCCTGAGGGATTGTTACATGGACCAATTTTTATACCAAGTTCCCTTATATGCGGCCACCCGAGAATCATGTCCCCTTCATCTGCAACATAAATCTCCCCATGACACTTCCTGGATTCAAACTCAACATCTGTCCAAATAAACCCTTGCAAGGGAATTTTGTGACCAGAATAACTAGCAGGATTGACATCAGGTTTATGCACTTCTTTTCCTGGCTATAACTTATCAAATATATTTTTACCCTTTAGAGTGTTCCATAGACAGGAATCTACCATAGCCTTGACCTGTACACCATCTATTTGTATATAACAGTTTGGAAACTTCAAAGTCTTCTCACACATTGATGTTTGTTCATTTTGTATACAATTATCATGCACGCTTAATACTAATCCCTTTAAAGTTTCTTCTTCCATCATATCACCCACAATTTGATTGGCTTTCTTTGTTGTATTTTTGCACATCTTTTCTTACATGTGTTACACACTTTATTTAATTCTGGGCATATCTTGGAATTTGCTAAATGGTTTCTTGATCTGCATCTGAATCAAACTAAGCCCTTACTGTTTGCAACACTTGATGCAAACTTACCACCATTAGTCCAAATCTCCACAATTTTACTTTTGTTCTTCACATCTTTTCCTCCTGTCACTGCACTAACCCTCAGCATTATTGGTCCCCTCATGGCTTACAGTTTGTATGCACTTCTCCGATACCTTAATACTTCTGCCAATGTCAATAGCTGTTTTTAGTGACAATTCACCATAGGACCACAGTTTTTCTTGAATTTTCTTTGATTTAGTCTTCATAACAATTTGGTCCCTCATTACCTGTTCTCAATATGTCCAAAATCGCAAGTAACTGCCAAACCCTTTGAAGCTGCAACAAATTGATCAATATCCTCATTTTCCTTCTATGGTCTAGAATAAAATGTGATCATTTCCATAACTACATTAACTTTACTTCCAAATCTTTCTTGCATTTGTTTAATAGCATACTGGTACAGATCCATTTCACCTACACTCTCTAAAGGAGGTAAATTCTTAAACTCCCTTATTCCAGTCACTCCCAACCTCCATCTCAATAAAGCTAAATGCCTTTCTGCTGAGCATTCTTCCCCCTCCAATACTTCCACATATGCCTCAAGCATATCTAACATCAATTCCCACGCTTTAGATGGTTCACCCTCTCTGCTAAAAAAAAAGGTGGTGGCTGAATGCTAGCCATTATGTATTTTTCTTTTCTACAGTATGTGATAAACTACTAACCAACTGCGTAATTTAATGTTACTCATATAATGATTAAGATAAGAAAATAATCACCATTGAGAGATAGGAAAGAAAATTAATTGATAGCTAAAACATAAAAAGGAACTCTTAGCAGCTCAAATAAATTCCGATAGTATGCTGTTAACATCACACAATCAGCTTAATAATAAAGGGTACATTTTTTACATAATACGAATGATGGTTGAAAGTTCCTAATATAATTCAACTGGTGTGCTGATCACCATTGAATGATCAACAAATTTACCTATGAAGGTTGTAAGCTGCTAACAGAGTTCAATTGCTGTGTGTTGAATGCCGAGGATGGCCAGCAGAAAAACCTTTAACAATAATGACACAATGAAACTGCCAGGATCAAGAGTAAATTCAATTGGTGTGCTGATCACCGCATAGACGAACTGGTAGGAGGTTCAAAATTATGGAGTGCTATTAGAAAATGGGGTCTGTAGTTGGCAGTCAGTTTACACCTTGTCCAAGTAGGAACCCTCACTCTAGTGAGGGTAAGGGAGATACACATCTCAGATAACCCCTGCTCACCCCCTTGGTAGATTGACACAAGCAGTCAGGCTTATCTCAAAGGCAATGTGTAAAGTATTTCTACAAACACACACAGTGACACAGTGAAAAAACCTCAAAAGGACTTCACACATGTTTAGAAACATAGCCAATATTTATCTAAATCAAACAAGACCAAAACAAAAAAAATCAAAAATACTCAAACAAAGATATGAATTATTAAAGTAAAAGAGCCTTAATCTATAGAAATCAATTGATGCACTGTTTTAGCACAAAGTACCTGGGATGTATCAAAACTAAGGCTGCGTGGGCGAGCATGCATTGTAATGCAAGCAATGTGTTGACTCCTTACTCGCACGTGAGGCGGTGTGTCAATTCTTTCTCCACCGGGTAAGCAATGTGTCAATTCTTTCTTCGCAGGGAAGGGATGCGTAGATTTATGGACAAGCAGCCGCTGGTCCATGCAGTGATGTTGAAGATTTTGACTCTCAGGGTTGATGCATGGAAAATTCTGGAACACTGTGCAAAAAGTCTACTTTGAGAACAGGTGCTGCGTCAATTCTCCAGCCGTGAGGCAGGCGCTGCGTAAAATTTTCAGCCACAACACAGCCGCTGAATTGATTTTTCTGACGCACACACATTGTGTGCGTGGATTGTCCCCCACAGGTTACCAGTATTCACTTTTAAAGGGCCAGGGACTGGATATGGCACCACTTAGCAAGTCAGGACTCTCAGCAGAAAAGCCCAGGCTCTGGCAAATAAATTCTTTGATGTCCCTGAGACGTCAGAACAGGGGGCAAGCACAGTCCTAGCCCTTGGAGAAACGTCACAAGCAGGATTTCAGAAAGCAAAGTCCAGTCCTTTCACTCTGAGGGCAGAAGCAGCGGGCCAGCACAGCAAAGCAACAGGCAGAGTGGCAGGTCCTCCTCAAGCATCAAGCTCTTCTCCTTGGCAGAGGTTCCTCTTGATCCAGAAGTATTCTAAAAGTCTGGGGTTTTGGGTCCACTACTTATACTCATTTCTGCCTTTGAAGTAGGCAAACCTCAAAGTAAAGCCTTTATAGTGCACAAGACCCTGCCTCTTCCTTGCCCTGCCCAAGACACACAATTGGGAGTTAGAGACTGTATTGTGTGAGGGCAGGCAGCTCTTTCAAGCGCAGGTGTCAGCTCCTCCCTCCCACTCCAGCCCAGGAAGACCCATCAGGGTATGCAGGAGATACCTCAGCTCCCTTTGTGTTACCGTCTTGAGTGAATTTACAAACAGCCCAACTGCCAGTCTGACCCAGATGTGTATTCAGCAGCCAAGCAAAGGCACAGAATGGTTAGGCAAGAAAATGCACACTTTTTAAAAGTGGCATTTTCAGACAGACAATCTAAAACCAACTTTACCAAAATATGTATTTTTAAATTGTGAGTTGAGAGACCCCAAACTCCGTATCTCTATCTTCTCCCAACTTCACTTAAAAGATACTTAAAGGCAATCCCCATGTCACCTAGGGGAGAGATAGGCATTGCTATAGTGAAAACTGAATTTGGCAGTATTTCACTATCAGGACATGTAAAACACTCCAGTACATATCCGACCTTTTGAATGCACTGCTCCCTGCCCGTGGGGCTACCTAGGGCCTGCATAAGGGGTGGCCTTACAAGTACTAGGTTTGGGTGTGACAAGTGGGTACACTTGTCAGGTCGAACTGGCAGTGCAAAACTGCACCCACAGACTCTGCAGTGGCAGGCCTGAGCCATGTTTATAGGGCTACTCATGTGGGTGGCACAATCAGTGCTACAGTCCCACTAGCAGCATTTGATTTACAGGCCCTGGGCACACTTGGTGCACTATACTAGGGGCTTACCAGTAAATCAGATGTGCCAACCATGGAAAACCAATTACCAATATCCTTTAGACAGAGAGCACTTGCATTTTAGGACTGGTTAGCAGTAGCCCACTCTACCCCACTCCACTCTACTCCATTGCACTTTATGCCACTGCACTCCATGCCATTGCACTCTATGCCACTCTACTCTTCTCTGCACCACTGCAATTTATGACACTGTACCATATGCATCTCTACTCTGCACCACTCTACTCTACCGGTACTCTCTATGCCACTGCACTCTACATTGCTCTACTGAACTCTGCACAACTCTACTCGATGCCACTTCACTATATGCCACTACACTCTATGACACTCTTCTCTGCACCATGGCATTCTATGCCACTGCTATTTATGACACTCAATTTTATGTTACTCAACTCTACTCAGCACCACTCTACTACAGCACTACCCTCGCCACCACCCCACTCTACTCTACTCTGTGCCTCTAAACTCTATGACACTTTACTCTACACTGCACCACTCTACTCTATGTCACTGCACTGTATGTCATGCCGGTCTACATCACTCTACTCTGTACCACTTTACTCAACTGCACCACTCCACTCTATGCCACTGCACTCTGTGCATCTGCACTCTATACCACTCTACTCTATTCTGCACCACTACACTCTATACCACTACACTCTGTGCCACTCCACACTGTACAACTGCATTCTGCACCACTCTACTCTACTCTACCCCACTATACCACTGCACTCTACACCACTACAATGTACACCACTCTACTCTACTTCACTGCTCTACTTAATACCACTGCACTCTACAACACTCCACTCTATGTCTCTGCACACAGCACTTTACTCTGCACCACTCCACTCTACATCACTGCACTCCACTCTACGTGACTCCACTCTATGATACTCCACCCTACACCACTGCACTCTACCCATTCTACTTTACTCCACACTACTGCACTCTAACCTGCTGCACTCTATGCTTCTCTACTCTACTCTACATCACTCATTGTATGCCACTGCACTCCATACCACTCCATTCTATGCCTCTTCACTCTGATCTACTCTATGCCACTGCACTCTACAGTACTTTACTCTATGCCACTGCACTCTTCATCACTCTACTGTACTCTGCCAACTGCACACTACACCACTCCACTCTATGCCACTCTACTCTACTCTGCACCACTCCTCTGAATGCCACTCCACTCTATGCCACTCCACTTTGCACCACTGCACTCTATGCCACTCTATTGTACTCAGCACCACTCCTTCTACGCCACTGCACTCTATGTCAAACCACTGAACACCACTCCATTCCACTGCATTCTACATCACTGAGCTCTACACCACACTACTCTACTCTGCACCACCAATTGCAAGCTATGCTACTCCACTCTATGCTGCTGCACTCTACTCCACTTCACTCTATGCCACTGCACTCTATGCCACTCTACTGTACTCTACACCCCTTCACTCTATGTCAGACCATCCCACTCTACTCTTCACTCTATGCCACTCGACTCTAGGCCATTCCACTCCACTCTCTGCCATTCTGCTCCTCTCCATTCTATGCCACGTTTCTCCACTACACTCTACACCATGCCATTCCACTATACTCTACTCCACTCTGCTGTACAACAATACTACAAAACATTGGAAAGCCAATAGTTCTTGTATAGGCGAAACCTTTTGGCTTTGTCAGTATCTAACATTTGCAATTGTGGCTTTTCATTGAGAGGCGAGGACACTCTTACGCCCCATATTATCTCCCACTACCCCATTACCCTTCTGTGTAGACTGCAGATTTACTCATAGTTAGGATAAGGCAAAACAACTTTAAAAAAAAGCATATTTTCAACATGTTGTGTAATGCATGGTTTCAAGACTGAACGTGCAATGAACACTGAGGGTAATGTACTATTATGAACATAACTGATTGCAGACATATGTCCAATAGTTGTTTCAATTGACTTTGCTGTTTTAGCTTTAGATACCTTATCCAACCCTTGATTTATGGTGTCTGTTTTAATTTACTGAATTGCAATTTATTCTAAAATCACAAAATGTGATATCACACTCACAGAGAGGGCCGTGGTCCCAATGAAGTCCAATTGAACAATTTGTTGCAAATTTTCCTTGAGAAGAAACATGTCACTCCATACAGCATTGAATAACACCCCTGCTATTATCACCTACACACTGAAACAGTAATAAAGTTTATAGTTCATCATGTGGTCCTTTGCTTTTCCCCTCTGCTTCCATAGATTAGGACACCTTCACCAATACACACACACATAGGGACACAAAGCACATATTGGCTCACTCATTGGACCTATGTTGAAGCATGCCACCTTACGAGTGACTAAAAGTTTTGTATCCTAATAAAACAACACTTTCTTCACATTTGCACAGATAGGAATACACATTTTCATACTTTATACCTGGAGTACTGTGTGCAATATCAGGAATTACCAAGCAGTGATTTACCACGTGACAACCTAGAACTAGTTTTTTCATCACATTTTACCTTTACAACAGGTCAATTTACCATGCTGTACTTTACTATTTTAAACTGCTTGTAAATAGTGCTTGTTACTGTATTACTCTGCCCCCTCTCCTTTTTAATGTCATGCTGCCTCAGGGAATGGCACCCCTGGGTCCTAATAAGTCTCAGGTAGGGGTACCTTGTGTCCCCACTCTCCTTTTATTATGGAGTTTGGCCCTTGGGGATAGGGTACCCGGAGCCTAATATGGCTCAGGGAGAGGGGCCACACTTCAGTCCTCTCCTTTATAATGATATCCAGCTTATATCATAAGCTTGTGGAGCTTGTGGAGGGGGACCATGCGCTCCCCTCCCCTTATATAACTGGTGAATTTCAGTGGTTTTGTTGTTGTCACTGAAATTAACTATAACATTACTTTAACTTTGATGTATGTGTGTGTGTATGTGTATGTATATATATATATATATATATATATATATATATATATATATATATATATTCATTCAACAAATTACTTCTTCAAAAAGAAGACAATGTTACAGCCACTGGTGTCACAATCGAAAAAATGAATTTAATCAGGCAGAACAAACAAAAACAGCAAAAGAACTCTCTCTAACGCGTTTCAGGAGACATGGCTCCCTTGTTCACAGAGACATTCTCAGCCCCATTTCCCTCTCAATTTTACATAATACCCTGAACATCAACATAAAAAACGGACTATATTTCCTTCATGCACTGAAGGCCGCCATATTTGAATATGTTTCTACTACCAAGGATATAACCTCATTTTCAACACCTAATCCACCTTATTTTTAATATTTTTAAAATCAATCTTTTATATATACTTTCACTTCCTATAATAATTGTAGACAATTTACTTTTTATGTTTTCAAATTGAAAAATTATTTCAAATTACAACAGTTCCATAATATTTTACCTAAATGATCATACCTCTTGTAGTATCAATGGACTTCCTCCTAATCATACTGTTCATATAATCCTTGGATTCTATCAATATAATAGCACTTTTATGTGAACAATCTGATTTCCCGTCAAGAAATGGAAATGGGGAAACATTAATAATATCACAACTATACATAAATCATATGATAATTACTAAATCAAAAAAACTAATATTGGTTTCACGACAAGTTAATGCAGATGTACAGATAGTTCTTCGTCCTTATTCATTCCTATAGGATCCATTGTATTACATTTGATAATTAGCCTTGATTCTAATTTTCTCAAGTCCAAAGTCCTATTACCACCCCTCACTCTCATGGAGATCCTATCAAGAACCATCAATTGTAATTTGTTTACATTGTTGTCATGATATTCCTTGAAATGTCTTGCCACAGGATATGACTTGTCTTCATTCCTAATTGCTCTCATATGTTCCAGAATACGTTTTTTTGCCATGTGTATCATACTACCTATGTAGAATTTATTACATGGGCATTTTAAAGCATAAATACAGTAATCCGATACGCAAGAAACATGCTTTCTTATTATAAAAGGTTTTAGTGTCCCCGGAAAGTTCACCTCCTTACAATTGAAACTGTATTTACAAGCTTTACATTTACCACAAGTATAAAAACCTTGTATAGACTTTGCATTTTCATTACTGGATATTAAACTATGGCTTAACATACCTTTCAAGGAACGACTTCTTCTAAAAGTAAAGGCCGGATAGTCATCCAATAGTTTGCCTATGTTTTCATCAGTTTTGAGGGCTGGCCAGAATTTTGAGAAGGCCTTCTTGATATCATTGACCCTATTATGATACGAGGTTATGAATCTTATCTTAGTATTCTTCTTTTTGATATCATCCAACTTTTCAACCAGAAGATCATCCCTTTTAATTTGTCGAACCCTACTTATGGCTTTTTTTATAACCGTCTGAGGGTAACCTCTTTCTCAAAATCTATTAGCCATTACTTCAACCTCACTTTCAAATGTAGTATCTAGACTGCAGTTCCTTCTACCCCGTAGTAATTCCCCATAAGGGATACTATAGATCAGATTTTTTGGATGGCTACTCGTTGCGTGAAGGATGCTATTACCTGCTGTATTTTTCCTATAGAGTTCACATTCCAATTTGTCATTTGTTACTTTAATTTTCACATCCAAAAATTCCAGTTCAGCTGAATTCATAGTACAGCTGAACTTCAGATTCAACTGATTATTATTCAACTCCTCAACAAAATTCAGGGCTGATTGCTTACTGCCTTTCCAGATACAAAAAATATCATCAATATACCTCACACTGCTCAGTCTTCATAACCTGTGATGTTCCAGACCACCTGTTCCTCCCACCAGCCCAGGTATAAACCTGCGTAGCTGGGGGAAAACAGGTCCCCATTGCAGTCCCTTGGCACTGTCGGTATAACGTGTTGTCAAAAATGAAAAAATTATAGGTCATACACATTCGTACCATATCTAATAACATTTCAGTGTGTAAAAGGTATGACAGTGACCTCGCCCTCAAAAAATGTCTCACTGCCTCAATGCCCTTCTCATGTGGAATACATGTATATAGGCTGTTAACATCTAAGCTGAGGAGGAGGTAATCTTCCTCCCAACCTATTCCATCAATTATCCGTAAAAAATCTCTAGTGTCTTTAATATATGATGGTAAAGACTCCACAAAAGGACGCAAGAAATAATCTACATACTTAGAAACATTCTCCAACAAGCTGCCCATAGATGATACAATGGGCCTTCCGGGTGGATCTTTCGCATTTTTATGTAATTTAGGTAAAAAGTAAATTGCTGCCGTTTTGGGGAATTCAACCTTCAAAAACTGGTACTCTTCCAATTCAATCAATCCTGAATTCTTCCATTCATCTAATCTATCAAATACTTCCTTCTTAGCTGTTAACATTTCATTTCTGTCAACTACTGAATAACTTTCTATGTCCTGTAATTGTCTTAGCCCTTCCTTTAAGTAATTGTCTCTGGATAGAATTACAACATTTCCACCTTTGTCGGATTGCTTTATCACTATACTATTATCATTCTGCAGGGACTCAATTGCTTTTCTATGTTCCATTGATAGTTTCAAATTTGGGTCTCTTCATATATCTTAAAGATTTCAAACATCCAATTACACCCTTCTCAAAGACATTAATTGCTTCACAATTTACTGGTGGTGAGAAAGTTGATTTGGATTTAAAATTACTAGGACATCTTTCATCAATTTCAATTCCCATCTGAGATAAATTCAAAATCGGATCTTGTTCAGCCACAGTATTTTCATCTATTTCACACAAAGTGTGTAATAAACCAATGTCTCTGATTTCTAAAATATTGGTACTACTTTTACTTCCATCCTTCAATTTGGTTTCAAACCATTTTTTCAATTTAAATTTTCTCACAAAATGAAAAAAATCAATACGACTTTGTTTATAATCAAATTGCATAACTTGACAAAACGATACACCCAATGCTAATACTTCACGTTCTGTATCAGAGATATTTCTCTTAGAAAGATTAACAACTGTCATTTTCTGCATTACTTCATTGATGATTGACCCCTTGTCTGTACTCCTGTTGAACCTTCCTTTGAATCTCTGAAACCTCTTCTTGGTCTTCCTCCTCTTCCTCGACCTGGGTGAGCTTCTCTTCCTCTTCCCACTTGGCCCATTGATCTTCCTTGGGCTATCAGGTCGAATTCCTTTAAAACATTGTCTTTTACTCCACTACTATCAGAATGGGAAGAAAAGTCACTCTCACTTCCCTCACTATCCTGTACTTCTCTACTCACTTCTGATTGTGTTTTCGTTGTTTCCTCTCCTGATACCAAATTCTTATCACTCCCAGTTCTCATATTCCAAAAACCTTCCTTTGACCTATTCCTGATCATTTCATATTTCCTTTGAAAAGTAAGAATCTGTCCTTTCTCATACTCTTTAAGATCTCTTAAAAATTTCTGTTGTTTCTTTACCTTTAATAGATCTTCTGTTTTACATAGTTTTTCATTACACTTCTCCATTTCTTTTTTCAAAAACTTCAGCAGTACACATATCTTTCAATTCCTTAGTTGTTGCTTCAATCTCTTCACTCAATTTTACTTGATCCTTCCATGCATACTTAACTAATATTTTTAACATATTTATGCTGCATTGGTGGTTGTTCTCCATCCATTGCACCACCATTTCTGGATCTGGAATCTCAAAATTGGTGTTATGAAGATCCTCAGACCTCTGGGAATTCTTCCACTGTAGAGTTACTGCCTCCCACCATTTGGACTGTTCCTTTTTAGAATTCTTCCACAGGCTATTCCATAATACTCGCTGATTTTTAGCTCCTCCTCCATTACTACCCAAATCCGAATCTTTATTATTTACTGCACTAAACAGTGCCTCGGCTGCCGCCAGTCATGAAACATTCTTATCAGAAACCATTCTGCTTTCTGCCTGCGTATCCAGTAATCTCCGTGACACTCCCTCTGTTTACTCACAGAGTCCTCCGCTGCTATTTACCCAGCTATATATATATGTTGCTGCACCATTCCAACAAGCTGCAGAGCCCCTGAATTGTGGCACGTATGCAGGTAAAGGAAAACCTCAAGTATCAAAATTACACTCCTTCCCCAAGTAGAAGCTCCTCTTTGAGCCCTACTCTTTTTAATATCTACCTTTCTTCTTTAGCTAAAGTTGTTGAACCATACGACCTTTCGGTGGTCACATATGCTGACAACACCCAACTAGTAGTATCTCTTTCCAATACCAAGGATCCTTCCTTAATGAATCTTTCTCTCTGCCTCGCGAACGTTGGCAAATGGATGAATATGTCCAAACTGAAACTTAATGACGGAAAGTCAGAGGTGATGATTGTAGGCAATGGTGCCCCTTCTAATCTCTCTGAATTATACCCAGAGGCTTTTAGCAACTTTCCACCTGCCACGGATCATATAAAGAGCCTTGGCTTCTGGCTGGACTTTCGTCTTACAATGGAGCAGCAATCTAAAAAGATTTTTTCTTCCAGATTTGGCCTCCTTAGAACACTAAGGAAAATCTTTAAGCTGCTATCCCCCCTGGCCAGAAGAATTCTTATCCAGGCCATGATACTCTCTCGACTGGATTATGGTAACTCCCTTTTTCTCAGTTCCCCTGACTATGTAGTGAAGAAACTCCAGGTTGTACAGAATGCGGCCGCAAGACTACTCATGAATCTACCTAGACATCAATCAGTCAAATCAGCCTTAGCTTCTCTTCATTGGTTACCAATAAAACAGCGGATTCGCTTTAAGGCACATAAAGCTCTGCACAATAAAGGCCCCCACTTTCTTAGACAAAGCATCTCTCTTTATACCCCTACAAGTACGCTGCGATCCTCCGCCACCCACCTAGTTCACATATCACGGTTTAAGAGGTCATCATGGGGAGGCAACTCCTTTTCTATCAAGGCAGCGCGTCTTTGGAACCTCTTACCCCTCGAACTCCGGCAAGAACTTAAGTAGCTCCTTAAAACTTGTCCCAGGCCTGCCATTGTAACTTGAACGCAGTTTCAAATTGTCAATTTGAATTGACAATATAACCCCCTTGCCAATCAAACACAATTTTTATTGCAAATAGGTCGTCCCTATGGTAGATCCTAGGTAGCTCACAGGGCAGGGCCAATTGTAATTAGAAGGTTGGTATGTAGTTTTCAATTTAGATGTCCTGGAAGGACTGCATTGCTGCCTGGAACCTGCATTGAACCCTCAGTGGCCTGCCCTGCTGCTTGAGCCCTGGTTTATCACTTAAACCCAGGACTTAACCATAATTATACCAAGGGCTCCTCAGAGTTATAAAAAACTTAAACCATCTCAAACCTGCACCTGAACCAGCCCAATACGTCCTACCCCTACCCCCCCCCAAGGGCTGCCCCTTCAGTCCTGGACCCTTGAGTGTGATGTTAGAGGTACCAATATAGCCAGGATCCAAAACTTGGAACTTTGAAAGTTTTTCACTGAAGACTTCTCTGAGAACTGAGGAAAGGCGGTGACCAACCTGATTGTCTAGCTTCCCAAGTTGCATTGCTGGTTGGCCTGACTTAACGGTAGCTCCCACTATGTTCTGAAATCCTGCTCAGCAAAGGGTTAACCAGCTTTCTGAAACTCTCATCAGCTATAGCCTCCTGCTTTCGACTCCCAAAAAAGAGATTAAGGGGGTGATTTATTAACATTTTGCACTGGGTTTGTATCATGAAAGTGAGGCGAATCCACACAACTTTTTGTTATAAATAGAAAACAATGGGTAGTAGTGGTCCAAAGGGTGCATTTACTGAAATGTATCCAAAGTCATAATCTGTTGTTAGAATTAGAAACAGTCCAAATGTACCATAGCACAGTGCTGAACAATAGTGAATGCTTTACTACCCGAAAGCATAGCTGTTGCCCACAGGGTGACACCATACATGTGATCCTAGAAATACCCCAGCACTCTTAAGCAGCCCATAATAGCAAAGTCATCCAGATGAGTTTGGTAGTAGAAATATCTTATTTATTGGTGGTATAAACATCGATATGGCAAGATGAGTATGAATTCACAGCCACAGCCAACACGTTTTATGCACATTTGTGACTTGTTCAAGGCTCACTACATCAAAGAACGCTAATATTATGAAAGCAACATCATGTCTGTAGGTAAGAACAGTCCGGTGTCTTACTCTAGATAAGTACAGCTAAAAGCTCAGTAGGAAACCGGTCAATATTCCTGTAGCGATAGCAACCAAAAGGTATAAGTCCATTCCCGATGTGTCCGGAGAACTAAGTGGTGTCCCGAAAGTGTGACCATTTTTTGTCATTATTTACTTTCAAGGGCAAAACTGCATTTGCTCTGGGAATCGACTAAAAGTAACGCAAAGCAGTGCAAATAACTGCTTTGCTTTACTTACAGTCAAGGTGATGTTCCATCGGTGTTCCCATGCAACCACCCACCCTTTTTATGTAAAACCCTATCTACCAAAATGTGAGACAGAGGGCCTCATTACGACCCTGGCGGGCGGCGGAGGCCGCCCTCCATAATACCGCGGAGGGTATTATGAGTTTTTCCCTGGGCTGGCGGGCGGTCTCCAAAAGACCGCCCGCCAGCCCAGGGAAAAACTCCCTTCCCACGAGGATGCCGGCTCGTAATCGAGCCGGCGGAGTGGGAAGGTGCGACGGGTGCTACTGCACCCGTCGCGTATTTCACTGTCTGCTACGCAGACAGTGAAATACTAGCGGGGCCCTCTTACGGGGGCCCCTGCAGTGCCCATGCCATTGGCATGGGCACTGCAGGGGCCCCCAGGGGCCCACGACAATCCTTACCGCCATCCTGTTCCTGGCGGGCAAGCCGCCAGGAACAGGATGGCGGTAAGGATTGTCAGAATCCCCTCGGCCTTGGAGGATTCTTAGGGGCAGTGGAAAACCGGCGGGAGACCGCCGGTTTTCCCTTTCTGACCGCGGCCAAAGCGCCGCGGTCAGAATGCCCAAGGGAGCACCGCCGGCCTGTCGGCGGTGCTCCCGCCCCCGTTGGCCCTGGCGGTTCTCTACCGCCAGGGTCATAATGAGGCCCAGAGTGTTGTGGAAAAAAATAAAGCATTTTGACACCAGGCATTGAAAGGAGAAATGTTTTCATTTCTCCCTTCCTTTCCAACTTTGCATGTGTTCTGCACTGTACAGTACACATAAAAGAAGGAATATTTTTAAAAGTTGTCTAGGCATAGAGTTTAACACTGGAAGGGTACCCTTCCAGTACAAAACCTATGCTAGACTCTTGCACACACTCGTGCACTATGGCATAAAGGTGTGTGCTTGATGCACGGCAGTAAAGTTCTGTGCCGGTGCTAGGGAAAGGCCATATCTTTGTAGATTTGGTGTTCTCCTGATCCCACTCTGTTTTACCATGCAGCTCAGCATTTTTGGCTACTGTTCTGCATTGGGTGATACTTTAGTAAATCTTCCCCTAGGTCCAAATGTTCACCCCGCCTTTGTCCAGCAACTCACCGACCATGTTGCTGTAGGAGGCTTGCCCTCTATGTAGTGTGCAAAACTAGGCACACTGTGCAGGGGGGGAAGGCAACCACACGCTGGTTTGCAGAGGTACAAACTAGATCACCTAATGCTCTAATTTTTGAAGTAGCTTGGTCGAGCAGTTAGGCCAATCTTGAAGAAGTGGAACGCATTGGTTGTACTAACGGCATCAATCATACAACTCACACACTGAAAGGGTTAACACAAGACCAAATTACAAAAATACTTCAGATTTTTATATACATTTTAAGACCAAGATAATCAAAATTCGTTAAGATCTTTTGAAGTTATGATTTTTGGAAGTTTCAATAAATGCAGTCTTTCTGTGCGTAATTACGCACCATAGGAATCCATAGGACGACACCTTTAAAAATACGTATAAAATCACACAGTTGCTTTACCAAGTTCTGCTTTTGCCAGTGTGTCAAGGTCATTGGTGGGCACACTGTGCCAGCTGGAAGAGTTTGGACGGCTCTTTGTTCCGGTGGGAGCAGCGGTGAAATGTCTCTTGGAGGTGGTGTAGGGCCACTGAGGGGGCCACTTGGAAAAGGTCTGTTCTTGCAGATTTAAACGGGGTGCCTGGAAGTTCCCTTAGAGTATCGAGGTCGCAAGGGGTGAGGGAACCTTGGGGCACAACTGGTTCTTCATTGAAGGGCACAGGGCGGCCGGGTGCAGAGTGAATTGGTGAGCCAGAGGCTGTGCGCAAAGGAGGCCTTTGGATCTGTAGGTAGGTCTCTTTGAAGGTTGCTTACAGGACAACGGGGGCACTCTGGCTGGATGTCCCGGATGTTCCTGAAGTCCCTGGGCTAAGGCTTCCTCCTGGTCCTTTTTCAGCTCTGGGCAAGCTGGTTTTCCTGGTGTCTGACGTCAGCTGACCAGTACTGATGGTATTGGTATGGTCCGGCCACTTGAGGCACAGTGCCACCAAACTTGGCACACTTACAAGGTGTGTTCTTGTGGTCATCAGTGTGTCATCAGAACCAGCTGTGTCTTCTGGTTTGGGACATATTGGCCGGTCAGTGAAGTGACCCTCACTCGATTGCTGGTTCTTGGGTTGTTGCATAGTGGTACCTCCACTCTGGAGGGAGTTCTTGGGCGATAGGTGAAGCCTGGAGGTACTCTGGGTTTCTTGAAGTCAGTCCAGCATCTCTGCAGTGGTGATTGTCAGGTCCTGGATGCAGCAGGCAGGGTTTGGTGCCTTTTCTTGTTCATCTGATACACAGTTCTCGTGCCTTGGTTCTTCTTGGAGCTGATCTTCTTTGTGCCCTTCAAATCTGATTTCTTAGTCCAGGGGTGCCCACTAATTACTGAATTTAGTGGGCGTTTTAGGGGGAACCTGGTAGTGTCCAATGGGACACTTACCTTTGGGTAGCTACACCCACTATAGTGACCACTTCCTGTGGAAAGGGTCAATTCCCTAAACCTAATTGGCTATTTTCCTTCCATCTAAGATGGAGGAAAATGAAATGGAGGGTCCACCTCACAGGCAACACCTTAGGGGTGGTGCATATCAGCTGGGGCCAATTCTCCCCCTCTGTGTGTTTTCCCGCCTTTGCTCCCACCAAAAGTCGGGGTGTGCAAGGGGGAGGCCATCTGCTAGTAGCAGCAGGCATGGGGGTTGAGTTTCAGGGTGGTAAGCCCTTTAAAGCTTAGGGCAGTGCACATTCCTGAGGGAGGGGGTGTTAACTCCTCTACCCAGAAAGGGCATTTTTTTACAAACCACAGAGACAGGACTCTCCCTCAAGGTTTATTCATTAGCTGTCTGTAGGTGGCATGCTAGATAGAACCAATCATCAACCAGGCAAGGGAAGTTAGCTTTTGCAGGGTGCACCTCTAAGGTGACCTCTAGGTACATTTAGGGATAAATCCAATACTGGTACCAGTTTGGATTTATCATTCTGAGTTGTTTGATACCAAGCAACCCAGGGTTCAAGGTGGCCATCATGTAGCTGGGAAACTCGTGTTGACCAGTGTCCAGCACATGTATGAAAATGGCTGCTCTGTTCACTCACTTTGTCCCAGGTTTGGCAAGGACACAGCGGGGGCATTTGCTCATGCAGCTGTGTCCTCACATATAATATGGAGCACACTGCCATTCGGCTGTAAGGCCTGCTAGAGGGGTGTCTTACCCATAGTAAATGCGGTGTATGGTGGACAGGGCACAAAGGCAGTGTGCCATGTCGAGTTTGTGTTTTAGGTTTGCACCAGGACACTCAGTCTGCAATGGCAGTGCTGGGTGCATCTGGATGAATGGCCCTAGAAGGTGAGAGCTCTGGCCCAGGGAACCTGGGTAGCAGGGGCCCTGGGCACACCAATTTATATGCTAAATCAAACATCAGGCAAACAGAGGGTGCTAACCATGTCAGAAAGCAGGCTTTTCTCAAAGTCGCCTCCTCCTTGGACACCACCAGCAGCTTTGCCTTACTGGACATTCTCAGAAATTTTTTCTCAGAATTTCTTCTAAGTCTGAAGGTAAAGTGCTGACCTTTTTACTTTGACAAAGTCTCATGCTACTAGGGGGGTCATTCTGACCTTGGCGGACGGCGGAGGCCGTCCGCCAAGGTACCGCCATCAGAACACCGCACCGCGGTCGAAAGACCGCGGCGGTGATTCTGACATTTGCCCTGTGCTGGCGGGCGGCCGCCAAAAGACCGCCCGCCAGCCCAGGGCAAATCAACCTTCCCACTAGGATGCCGGCTCAGAATTGAGCCGGCGGAGTGGGAAGGTGCGACGGTTGCAGTTGCACCCGTCGCGTATTTCAGTGTCTGCTGGGCAGACACTGAAATACTTTTTGGGGCCCTCTTACGGGGGCCCCTGCCGTGCCCATGCCATTGGCATGGGCACGGCAGGGGCCCCCAGGGGCCCCGCGGCACCCCCTACCGCCCTCCTGTTCATGGCGGGAGAGCCGCCATGAACAAGATGGCGGTAGGGGGTGTCAAAATCCCCATGGCGGCGGAGCGCGCTCCGCCGCCATGGAGGATTCAGACGGGCAGCGGAAAGTCGGCGGTACACCGCCGACTTTCCGTTTCTGGCCGCGGCTGAACCGCCGCTGTCAGAATGCCCAGCGGTGCACCGCCAGCCTGTTGGCGGTGCTACCGCCGACCTCCGCCATGGCAGTAATTACCGCCATGGTCAGAATGACCCCCTAGATGTCCACAGTTGGCGCTTTGACCTTTTAGGCACTAGATTTCACTTGAAACTTAAAAAAATCATAACTCTAGTTCTACTGAATGGATTTTTATTGTTTTGTCGTCACATAATTTATTGAAATTGACTCTATTTTTTCTTAATTAGTGTGGGATTTTTCTTGAGTTGTGTTTTCACTTTATTACTATTTGAGCACTGTACAAATACTATTCACATTGACTCTTAGTTAAGCCTGATTGCTTTTGTGCCAAGCTACCAGAGGGTTAAGAACAGGTTAATTTAGTGACTTTTGTGGGTTCATGCTGACAGGGATTGTGGCTGTTGTTTGAGGAGAGTTAACATCCCACTCAACCAGCAACCCAATTTCTCACAAGTTCATTTTGTTTTGCATCTGCGGAAATTGTACTGTTAATTCCGTCCCCTAACAGATATTCCTATATTTCTTCTGGGTGGTTCTATGCTTATAGTAGGTTTTAGAGTGTTAAGAAGATCTCTAGGTATTTTTTGATGCATAAGCAAAGGCATGTTGCAAGATTCTCCTGATGCGTTTAGGTCATGGAAGTATTAAGCAGAACTTGTGTATATGTTAGGTGCAAAATATGTTGTATGCTATCTTTCTTCCTGTCTTGACCTCAAAGGTGACATCCTAGGGGCAAATGCTAAAATACTGCATATGATCATTAGTATCAAGGGAAGCCATACACTCAGTAAGCACTACTATGTTGGACAAACGTTTTGAAACCATGCACAATAGGTTGGTAATATCTACCCACATTCCCACTGCTAGCAGGTCTGTTGGCTCTATGGAACTTAATTTTCACATCTAGTATCTCCCACATGGGGTCATCACTTCACTAGTAAAATGGCTTTCAATGTCTAATTTCATCATGTGAGGAAAGACAAACCTTGATAAGATGGCTGCCATCACAACTTTACACTTTGGAGCAAATATAACATGCACCCACTTTCTGGGTAAACCGGTTACAGCGGATATTTATTTGTTACCTCAGGCATAAATGATTAAATCGATCTGGATGTCACAGCAAGGTAGTATCAACTTTCTCTTTTGGAGCGGAAAACTACATTGAGGACAACTGGGCTTAAATTGTGTACAAGCACCCTGTGCATGAAAATTCAATATCTTGCCTCAGATAGGACCATTAACATATTTCACTAACAATGTCGAATATGTGTCTAGTATATTAATTTCCTTTTATGACATCTGAATGAACATGATCCAATATGACACCTCTGCATGCTTTTGTTACAGCTCATTGAACTGATCATAAGTGGGGTTAACACACCAATAGTTCATTTTGGATCTTAAAGGTCTTTTAATTTTTACAGAGCTCCATTAAGCAGAGTACAGATTATTTCTGGGTCAATCATTGCTATATTAATTAAATATTTCAATTATTAGATCCTTTTATTTGACAGTGATGAAGTCAGCATCTATAGTATCATACTTTCATTGGAGAGTTGATAACTGCCCTACTTTCTTAACTTAATAATGAGTCATTCTAAGAGCTGAGTTGCATACTCAATATCGAAGTCAGAATATCAATGGTACTGAATATTGAGGACTAAAACTGAAAAACTTATTGACAGGTAAATCTAGATTTTCTATACCTAAATCCACAAATATGTAACTACGTGATACTTAGACATTCAAAGTTGATAGATGTGGAGTTAGGACTAGGAAATCTTTACTCCCCTATAGGCATGTATCTTTTGATATTTTATACCTCAATTTTCAGCCCTTAATATTCTTACATGTCAATATTATATAGGTTGATATTCAGTAGTACAGTCCAAATGTTATATTCCCTTTCAAGAGCAGGTCTATGTTAATGTAGTCTACTAAAGAACCCCCTCATTAGGCAACTTATTAGTCTATTCCAGCGGTTCACAACCTTTTGACTTCTGTGGACCCCCACTTTATCATTACTGGAACCTGGGGACCCCCAGTGAATCATTATTAGAA